>NC_037339.1:56280855-66280855 GCF_002263795.3 Bos taurus
AATAATATATTGTTTTACTATGCCACAAATAAAATAACTCAAACTATATTGTTGCTTTTTTTCCTCCTTGTCTTCCCTATGCATTTCTTTTTAAAACAGAAAAAAGTGAAAGTGTCTCAGTCGTGTCCAGTTCTTTGTGACCCCATGGGCTATACAGTCTATGGAATTCTCTAGGACAGAATACTGGAGTGGGCAGCCTTTCCCTTCTCCAAGGGATCTTCCCAACCCAGGGATCAAACCCAGGTCTTCTACATTGCAGGCAGATTCTTTACCAGCTGAGTCACAAGGGAAGCCCAAGAATACTGGATGGGTAGCTTATCCTTTCTCCAGCAGATCTTCCCAACCCAGAAATCAACACTGGGTCTCCTGCATTGCAGGCGGATTCTTTACCAACTGAGCTGTCAGGGAAGCCCTTAACGGAAAGACAATATCAATCTAAATATTTGTACATTATGGTTTCTTTAAAAGATTTTTTGATGTGAAACATTTCTTAAAGTATTTATTGAATTTGTTTCAATATTGCTTTCGTTTTATGCTTTGATTTTTTGGCCAAAAGGCATGTGGAATCTTAGCTCCCTGGCCAGGAATCAAATCTGCACCCCTTGCTTTGGAAAGTAAAGTCTCAGCCACTGGACCACTGTGGAAATGCCTGTGCATTTGTATAGCATATGGTGACACTGGTGGTAAAGACCCTGTCTGCCAATGCAGGAGCCTTAAGAGAGGCAGGTTCAATCCTGGGTCAGGAAGATCCCCTGGAGGAGGAAATGGCAACCCACTCCAGTATTCTTGCCTACAGAATCCTATAGACATGGGAGCCTGGCGGGCCACAGTCCATAGAGTTGCAAAGAGTCAGACATGACTAAAGCAACATAGTATACATATTTAAATACGCTACAATTTTATTAGCTTTTTTTCTGAAGTTCTCAATCATTTTGATGAAAACCATAGTAAACACACATTTTGAAACAAAATCAATTAGAGTATGGATTTTTCATTACTTTTACATATTTGTGTCCAGTCCTGGCTACCAGAAGCAGAAGAAAAACTACCTAAAAATAAACACAATGGAACAGAATCCAGAGGCCAGAAACAAACCCAGGTAAATAAAGTCAGCTAACATTTAATAAAGGAGCCAATAATACTTGATCAAGAAAAGGCAGTTCCTTCAATAAGTGTTATTAGAAAAATTGGATGTTCATAAGTAAAAAAATGAAACTAGACTCCCATCTTAAAGCACTCACAAGAATTAGCTCAAAATGGATTAGAGATTTAAATGTAAGACTGAAAACCATATATCCCCTAAAAGAAAACATAGGAAAAAAACTTGTTACTATGGGTCTTTGCAATGATTTTTTTTAATATAACAACTAAAGCATAAGAAACAAAGTAAAAAATAAATAAGCATGTGGTACTATATCAAACTGAAAAGATTCTGCAGAAAAAAAGAAATGATCAACAAAATGAAAAACAATATAGAGAATGGGATGAATATTTGCAAACCATTTATCTGATTGGGGTTAATATCCAAATATATAAAGAAATATATTTGGGTATTATTGAGGGATCCCTGGCATGCTGCAGTCCATGGGGTCACAAAGAGTCAGACATGACTTAGTGGCTGAACAAGAATAACATATAAAGAACTCATACAAATAACACAAATAATTCCATTTAAAAATGAACAAAGGACCTAAATATACATTTTGTAAAGAAGATATATGAATAGCCAACAGGTCCATTAAAAAGTGCTCAATACTACCAGTAATTAGGGAAATGTACATTAAAACCACTATATTTCCCCATGCCTATTAGAATGACCATTATCAAAAAACAAGAGATTCAAAATGTTACTGAGGATGTGGAGGAGAGAGAACACTTGTGTACTGTTGGTAGGAATGTGAATTGGTACAGATACTATGGAAGACAGTATGGATGTTACTCAAAAAGTTAAAAAGAGGATAACCATATGATACAGCAATTCCATATGATGTAGTTGAGAATATATCCAAAGAAAGTAAAAACACAGTATCAAAAAAAAAAAAAATACCCTCATCTTTATGTTCATAGCAGCATTATTTATAATAGACAAGACCTGGAAACAACCTGTGTCCACTGATGGAAGAATGGATAAAGAAACAGTAGTATTTATATACTTATATAAAATGGAATATTATCAGCCAAAAGAAAGAAATCTCACCGTTTGTGACACATAAATGGACCTTGAGGTATTTAGGCTAAGTCAAAAAAGCCAGGCAAAGAAATTCAAATACTGTATGGTATAATGTATATGAGGCATCTAAAACCAAAAACAAACAAAATCTCATAGAAAAAGAGATCAGATTAGTGATTACCAGAGGCAGAGCTTGCAGGATAATGGAAGTGGACAAAGGTGGCCAAAAGATACAAATTTCCAGTTTTAAAAATGTAAGTACTGGGGTTGTCATGTACAGGATAATGACTATAGATAGTTAATAGTGCTGGGTGGCGGGCAGTGGTGGCGGGAGGCGGGGGGGGGGGTGGGGGGGGTGGGGGGCGGGGAAGCAAAGAAACAACCAAACAAGAAACCCCTAAAAATTAGAAGGAAAAATAAAAATTTAAGAAAGAAATGGTATAGAAATTCAGCAGTGTGAAAACGTGTATGGGTGTTTGTATATTGGCTTATATTTGAATGACACATAAACAGGCAGTTTTAAAGAGGAAGAGATGGACAAAAATAAGACAAGGAAAAGGTGCAGTGGAAGTATAAAGATAAACAGAAGCTAAAATTTATGTACAAATGTTTAGGATTTTCTGTTCTTTTTTCTCCATATGGTTTGTTGAATAGTTTCCTAGTGTATAAAATACCAGAACTATGCCAAAGACATATTCAGTGCTCTGTGTGCATGTATGCTATGTCACTTCAGTCATGTCCAACTCTTTGTGACCTCATAGACTGTAGCCACCAGGCTCCTCTGTCCATGGGAGTCTCCAGGCAAGAATACTGGGGTAGGCTGCCATACCCTCTTCCAAGGACTCTTCCTGGTTCAATACTCTGATGGTTCCTCAAAGGGACAAAATTTCACTGAAGTTGAAAGAATAATTCAGAGATATTCTTAGTGTGTGCTAGATTGCTTGATATTACAGATGGTTCACTGGATGCTGAACTTTGTGTTAAGAGCCATGTACATCTGGCCACAGTGAGGTGGGAGAGAGAACAGGACAGACCAACTGGAGATACAGGCTGTGGACACCTTCTTCCATGAAAGAACAGTTCACATAAGAGGGGAGAAAAAAAAAAAAAACAGACTTGGCTCTTAATTTGGCAGAGAAGTGTTAAAGAACAAAACGATCAGATCTTAAGAGTTGACAGCTATCTGTCTCTGGATTGCTGATGAAAAAATATCCAGAATTATTAATTACTAGCAATATGTTTGGAGAAGGCAATGGCACCCCACTCCAGTACTCTTGCCTGGAAAATCCCATGGGTGGAGGAGCCTGATAGGTTGCAGTCCATGGTGTCGCTAAGAGTTGGAGACGACTGAGCGACTTCAGTTTCACTTTCATGCACTGGAGAAGAAAATGACAACCCACTCCAGTGTTCTTGCCTGGAGAATCCCAGGGATGGGGGAGCCTGTTGGGCTGCCATCTATGGGGTCGCACAGAGTCGGACACGACTGAAGTGACTTAGGAGCAGCAGCAGAAGCAATATGTTTAAGTATCAGAAAGCAGCATAGATTAATTGCTAAATGAGTGGTATCTGCAAAGCTTCAGAAGAAAGAGAAACTAGCAATGACTACTGTATCATGCATGTGTACACGTGTGTGTGCTCCATCAGTCAGTCATGTTCGACTGTTTGCAGCCCCTCAGACTGTGGTCCACCAGGCTCCTCTGCCCATGGCATTTTCCAGGCAAGTATACTGGAGTGGGTTTCCATTTCCTACTCCAGGGGATCTTCCCAACCCAGGGATCGAACCCACATCTCCTTTGTCTCCTGCATTGGCAGGCAGATTCTTTACCCACTGTGCCACGTGGGAAGCATCGTGCATGGGCTTCCTGTTGTTCAGTCGCCTCCAACTCTGTGCAACACCATGGACTACAGCACACCAGGCTTCCTTGTCCTTCACTATTTCCTGGAATTTGCTCCCGGCTTCCTGAAATATGACTATTTGGAAGTAGACTTTATAACAGCATCACTTAGATCAAGAAATCTGGAAGCTAGTCTTCTCAATATTAAATCAATCAGAAATTACTAGTTGCTAGTCAGTAACTTTCTAAGTATTAGAAAGCATATTCTATATCAGCCATGAGGATAAAACCTGGATTGACTTTTTTAAAAAAAGAAGAAGATCTCAGTTATCAAGGGACTCTGTGCAATGGGGACCATGAAAAATCAAAACAAGGATTGCATTGCAAGTAAAAATGGCTATAACATACAACATAAGGGTGGACTGAATATTATTGCAACAAATCTGTTTTGTTACAGATTTGGAGAAAGGCTCAGAGCAGAGGCAATATCTGTGGTTTACTGCCGAACAGCAGTGTCCTACATAAAGCCAGGCACCTAGTAGGGGCTCAGAATTAGCTCAATAAATAAATAAATACATGGATAACTGAGAAATAAGAGCTGAGTCTGAAAAAAAAAATCTTTAAAGTGTACTGGCAGGAAAGAGGTAAGAGATGGGTCTGTATGGAGGAAGCTTTCAGTCAAATGAAGGAAACATCTACAAAGGCATAACAAAGAGAGAAAGTTAATGTATCAATATGTAGCAAAGAACATTCAAGCACTGTGGCTGAGTTAGAGAACAAGTTATTTTAATTAAAAGGCTGAGAAAGGTAGCTGAGAATGTATTAAATGCAGAGGCAAGATCACAAAGGACCTTGGTAACCATGACTCAGATTTTGCATTGTTTTTTTTTTTTTTCCCACAGAACACAAAGGAGAGCCAGCGAGAGAGTTTGAACGCTAAAGGGACGTGATCAGATTTTCAATTTACAATGTTTCCCGTGATAGTAATGAGGAGAGTAGATTGGAAGTTTTCAAACCTGGAAGCAGAGAGAAGATCTCTGAACAGTTAGAGTAGATTAATAATGAAAGCTGAATTATCAGAGACAAAGAGCAAGTAGAAGAGGGCGACGAGTCAGAGTTCATCTGTTTACAGGAAATGGAGGAGGATTGAGATGCTTCTGCACTTCTGACTCGGGAGCCTGGATCAACGGGATGCTTTTATTGAGGGTACACAGAGGACAGTTATCAGGATTGAAACACCAGGGTTGGCGCAGTTTCATTTTGGCCACAATGGCTTTCAGGTACTTATGGACATTCCAAATGAAGATACACAGTAATGCAAAATAAATGAATGCATTTGGAGTTCTCGATGCAGACCTTGATGGAGTTATATAAATCTGTGACTCATCAGTGTATAGTGCAAGTCTTGAGTTGGGATGAAATCTGAGGGCATGTATAAAATGATAAGATTTAAAAAACAGAATGCAGCAGAATGTAGTATAAAAATAACATTTCAGGGTAGTTAGAAGACAAACCCATGAAAAATTGAGAATCAGGTGAGTGTGGCTGTGGAATTCGAGTAGAAGGAACCTAAATTTAATAGAGAAAAAGAACAACTATGCTGAAAGGCACAGAACTGTCAAGAAAATTCATGAAAGCTATTAATTTTATTCGTGTGGAATTCAAAGAAGACTGTGTAGAGGAATTTTAAAACATGAAAAGGAAAAAAATTAAGATAACTTGTCTGAGGGGCTTGTGCAAAAAGAAAGGAAAAAGGAGGGGAAAAATTAGACAAACAGGATTTTGCATTATTGGTAGGGGAAAAAAGTCATAATAATGGTTATATATGTAACCATAATACAACAATACACACACAATTCAAAATGATGATAAATTATATCTGATATGATTTTATATGGTGGATTTAAGTTTATGTTTAATTATACTATCTTAAAATGTAATTAATATATAGGTTAGCTTTTATAAAGGGCTTTCCTGAGTGGCTCAGCAGTAAAGAACCTGCCTACTGTGCAGGAGATGTGGCAGGAACCACAGGTTCAACTACTGGGTCAGGAAGATCCCTTGGAGAAGGAAATAACAACCCACTCCAGTATTCTTACCTGGAAAATCGGATGGACAGGCCCACGGGGTCACAGAAGAACTGGACACAACTTCATGGCTAAATCACCACACAGCTTTTATAAACAGAATTGCCATTCAACCAAAAAAAACACGTTTTCAATGTTTTAATAATAGAGCTCACTATATTTAGTTTTAAGGTAAATACATATACATACATATATATACAATAAACAGAGAAAGATCCATTATAATTGTACAATCCATATCATATAATTATTAATATTAATATATAATATCATATAATTATTAATAATGTACAATAATTCATATATTGTATAATTATACAATTGTAATTACAATTGTAATATATTGTGTAATTATACAATTCCCATCACTTCATGGGAAATAGATGGGGAAACAGTGGAAACAGTGTCAGATTTTATTTTTTGGGGCTCCAAAATCACTGCAGATGGTGACTGCAGCCATGAAATCAAAAGACGCTTACTCCTTGGAAGAAAAGTTATGACCAACCTAGATAGCATATTCAAAAGCAGAGACATTACTTTGCCAACAAAGGTCCGTCTAGTCAAGGCTATGGTTTTTCCAGTGGTCATGTACGGATGTGAGAGTTGGACTGTGAAGAAAGCTGAGCAACCAAAGAATTGATGCTTTTGAACTGTGGTGTTGGAGAAGACTCTTGAGAGTCCCTTGGACTGCAAGGAGATGCAACCAGTCCATTCTGAAGGAGATCAGCCCTGGGATTTCTTTGGAAGGAATGATGCTAAAGCTGAAACTCCAGTACTCTGGCCACCTCATGGGAAGAGTTGCCTCATTGGAAAAGATTCTGATGCTGGGAGGGATTGGGGGCAGGAGGAGAAGGGGATGGCAGAGGATGAGATAGCTGGATGGTATTACTGACCCGATGGATGTGAGTCTGAGTAAACTCTGGGAGTTGGTGATAGACAGGGAGGCCTGGCGTGCTGCAATTCATGGGGTTGCAAAGAGTCAGACATGACTAAGCAACTGAACTGAACTGAACTAAACTGATAATTGTATAATTCATCCTCTGCATGAAGAAAATATACATGGATCTTACAATTTAAAAGTGTGAGAAATGAAATACTGCTGCCAAAATTAACAAAGATAAGCTGTAAATGCAAATGTATTAAAATATTAATAGTTTTCAAAAATTCATAATCTTACTAATTATGTATGAATTTTCTATTTGATAAATACTTATCAGATGATTCATTAGAATCTCAAACATGTATATTAGAGTGTATTTATAATATACACACATATATCTAAAGTGAGGCTTCCCAGGTGACACACTGGTAAAGAATCTACCTGCCAATGCAGGAGATGCAGGAGACACAGGTTCAATTCTTGGGTCAGAAAGATCCCTCGGAGAAGGAAATGGCAACCCATGGAAATTTTCTTGCAGGGAGAATCCCATAGACAGTGGATCCTGGTGGGCTACAGTCCATGGTGTCACAAGGAGACATGACTGAGAGACTGAACACATACACATGCATATATCTAAAGTACTATAACAAGTGATATCCCAAGGTTAACAATGATATTTTTACCATTTTTCTCATACTTTATTAAAGCCTTATGTCAGGTTTCTAGGTTTCAAAAATTCTTATTTCAGCTGCCACTGAAACACTCTCTTGTAAACACAGCAACCTTACAGTGTTAAATTATTTGTCAAGAAGAAAAATAAAAATTAAAAGGAAATTCTCCTTTGAATTTCTAGAATTTTTGTAGACATTAGTAAGACCAAACCCAATTGGTGAGAACTACAGGAAGAGAAGAGAAAAGAGGAACAAAGGCTAGTAGTTCTAAAACTTTGAACTTTTTAAAAGAAAAAAAAAGGAAAAGACACAATAAACTGATTGCAGTACATCATATTCAGGGTGTTTATTTTTAGGTTGCATACTCTAATCACTGACAGTCTCCTAAGATGAACCCATCACAGTTTATCTTATCTTGAATGGGCAGATATATTCAACTCCAGGGATTGCTTCCTTCTCTCATGAATTAAAACAATTGATTAAATGAAAAAGTCATCCTTACATAATCTAATTAATGTGATAGCATCAGTTCAGTTCAGTTCAGGCGCTCAGTCGTGTCTGACTCTTTGTGACCCCATGAATCGCAGCATGCCGGGCCTCCCTGTCCATCACCAACTTCCGGAGTTTACTCAAACTCATGTCCATCGAGTCAGTGATGCCATCCAGCCATCTCATCCTCTGTTGTCCCCTCCTCTTCCTGCCCCAATTCCTCCCAGCATCAGAGTCTTTTCCAGTGAGTCAGCTCTTGGCATGAGGTGGCCAAAGTATTGGAGTTTCAGCTTTAGCATCAGTCCTTCCAATGAACACCCAGGACTGATCTCCTTTAGAATGGACTGTTTGGATCTCCTTGCAGTCCAAGGGACTCTCAAGAGTCTTCTCCAACACCACAGCTCAAAAGCATCAATTTGTCGGCACTCAGCTTTCTTCACAGTCCAACTCTTGCATCCATGCATGACCATTGGAAAAACCATAGCCTTGACTAGATGGATCTTTGTTGGCAAAGTAATGTCTCTGCTTTTGAATATGCTATCTAGGTTGGTCATAACTTTCCTTCCAAGGACTAAGCGTCTTTTAATTTCATGGCTGCAGTCACCATCTGCAGTGATTTTGGAGCCCCCCAAAATACAGTCTGACACTGTTTCCACTGTTTCCCCATCTATTTCCCATGAAGTGATGGGAACAGATGCATGATGTTAGTTTTCTGAATGGTGAGCTTTAAGCCAACTTTTTCACTCTCCTCTTTCACTTGTATCAAGAGGCTTTTTAGTTCCTCTTCACTTTCTGCCGTAAGGGTGGTATCATCTTCATTTCTGAGGTTATTGATATTTCTCCTGGCAATCTTGATTCCAGCTTGTGCTTCTTCCAGTCCAGCGTTTCTCATGATGTACTCTGCACATAAGTTAAATAAGCAGGGTGACAATATACAGCCTTGATGTACTCCTTTTCCTATTTGGAACCAGTCTGTTGTTCCATGTCCAGTTCTAACTGTTGCTTCCTGACGTGCATATAGGTTTCTCAAGAGGCAGGCCATAGGCAAACAGTAAACCATTGTTTTTGATTTTAGTCTTTAAAAACTCCTTTACTTGTATTTTGAATAGAAGGATACATTTGAAACAAAATGAAAATGTGATTTCTTAGGTTAAATATGGAATGTGTTTTCCTAGTCATAGCATTCTGATAGAGTGAAGTATTTGCTTTTTCCACTTACAACAACATCCTTCCGTCCCGCAGTAGGTCCTTTCCAATATACAAAGTGAAAATTTCCTTTGAAAGAAAAAGACCTATTCTGAAACATTTGTGTCCAGTCCACTTAGGTATGGAGATAGAAGTGTCTCTTAGACACTTCTCAGTGAGCCAGGGATTGTCATCACATTGTCAGCACTTAGAATTTTTTAGAAATTCATGACTTGTTCCTGGTATATTAAGGTCAGAAGATTTACCTGTACTGTATTAAAGTTTTTCCAAATGTGCATTATCTGTCACCATTTCCAGACATGTATTTATTCATCAGTTGTTTATATTGATATATCAGTATATTACTTGGCCCAGAATTTAAGGAAGCCAAAAAATAAGCAAAATACCTATTTTCCTTGCCTAGAGAGATATGAAAATACACAGACATCAGCCCAGTAGCATGTACCACTACAGTTGTGGTTTTGTTTCTGTAAAAGAGCACAAGTCCTGTGTATTCTTTATTGGTATATTGTCCTGCTTTACTCAGTTTGTGGGTTTGGGGACTCACTAAATCATCCCTTCCATAATCCTCTGTTAAAAATAAAAATAGAAAAGTCTTCATCTTCAGAGAAAAACAAAAGTTTGTTGGGTATCTGGTCTAATGTCTGGGAAGAAAAAATGATGACGATGGCAGGATCCTCCCCTTGTTTAAATTTGCCTTATTGGGAAAAGAAAGGCAAGTAGTAAATAGATGAAAGAATGGAGAGCATCAACCAGAACCCTAAACTAAAAGCAGGACGGTTTTCTGAAGATGATAGCATCGGAGCTAAAATTTGCAGGATAATTTGGATTGCACCAAGGGAGGAGAAGGGGATGACAGAGGATGAGATGGCTGGATGGCATCACTGACTCCATGGACGTGAGTCTCAGTGAACTCCGGGAGTTGGTGATGGACAGGGAGGCCTGGCGTGCTGCGATTCATGGGGTCGCAAAGAGTCGGACATGACTGAACAACTGAACTGAACTGAAGGGAAGAGGGGAGTAGAATTGGGACTCTTGATGGAAACATACACAAAAGCATAGACATTTGAATGAGAAAGTGAGGAATTCCAAACACAAAGACCTCTTATCTTAATATTCCTCACCTAAATCCTAATGAACCTGAAACAGATCCGTCTATTGTTCGCCCAAATCTGCTCTTCCCATATTCTTCCTAAACATAGGCCTAAATCAAATTCTCTCATCTCTCATAGTCAATGCACCATTTAGTCTATTTGTTTCTGTCTCCAAAATGAATCTTATACCATCCACATCTATCATCCCAGGCATCCATCTAAGTCAGACCACATTCATTCTTTAATCCAAATTTTCAATAACCTCTGTCTGCCTCCCAAGCATCTACTTTTACTCATCTACAAATTATTTTCCACACAGCAGCAAGAGTAATATTTTCAAATTTAGCTAGGGTCATCCCTCTCTTTAAAACTCTTAAATGACTGTCTATTACACTAGAGATCAAACATAACCTCATAGCACTTACCTCTTCAGTTCCACAGTAACTCAATCGAAAATAACCTCACTTCACCGTTCCTAATTCTATACTCTCACTGGCTGTTACATTACTGCTTCTGTATCCTTCATAGCAGTTATCATTATCTGTATATGAAAAACTACAGACATAACTAAGGGCAGCTACATAAAATATTTAGGACTAAAGCCTAGCTAGTAAGAGAAGTGTAGACTTAACTACCGTGTCCAGTGTCTCTCTGTTTCACACTCGAGCCCTCTGTAAGGCTTCATGGCCACAGCAAAAATTATTTTTGTGCATTTTTCCCGTTAAAACCCTTGTGTAAAGATATTTTTATTGATACAGTGGACAGTGGAAATAAGAAAATGTTAAGAAACTCTTTGATGTCCAGCAAAGCACTCAATTTGAAAATTATCCTTTGAGAAAACTGTATTAAGATGTGACTTCAAAAGGAAATCATTTTACAATATTCTGCCATGAAGAAATTGACCTTTAAGTAATGGATAGCACACTTACTCTATATAAGAACACATTCTTCACACAAATGTGCCTGATATATCACTGCTGAGTTGATGCTGAAGTGTTATGGAATATTTTATCTTGAAAAGACGTTACTTTGAAAAGATTTCTAGAAGAGGTTTCTTTTTTGTTTTGATGTGTTATGTTTTTTTTTGTTTTGTTTTTTTGTTTTCATTTTAGAGAAGGGTGTAAATGACTATGGAGGAAAGCAGGAGACAAAAGTAGAGAAAATGTCAAGGTGTTGGAGGGTAGAGTGAAGGAAGAAAATGACAGAAAGTCTTGGCGAGGGCAGTGAGTGGATCATGAAGAGCGAGAAGCAGACAAAGGTGCTGTGAGGACCACCATATCCATGTATTTTGAACGAATACACTGTAGTTTAGCACTCATGTCCAAGGCTGCCTTAGATGCTCTCTCAAGTTTGTGCTTTTCATTGCAGGGAATTTTACCATATTGACGTACCTCAACCTTAGTAGGATCAGTTGATTTACAGTTATGATTGGTATCCAAAGCAAGTTTTCAATGGCAGCTCTGCTAATAGCAATAAAGCTTGCTAGGTCAAATGTTTCATCTTAATGAATAATTTATATTACACTAAGTCACATGTTTAGGTGTGGGGAGTATGACTGTAGGGTGAATATTTTGGAATGTGAATCTAGTTTCAAATTTCTACTTACATCAATTGAAGGAAAAGAAAAATAAGAGTTTAGTTTCCTTTCAAAGGAATAAAGAAGCCCTTGAAAAAGATAAAATGACTCCTATGACAAATGCAGAGGATTTCATCTTACATTTGTACATCTAAAAGTATGAAAACTCTTAATTGAAAAACAAAACTTTATAACATGTATCAAATCTAAGAATTACATAAAATTTCTTCTGAAAGCAAAAGTGTATTTTAAACTAGGTCTGCCTAATAAACTATAGCTTGAGAACAAGTTAATCTTTTCTGGTTTCAAACCAGGATACAATAATCTACTGTAACAAAGTTGTTGAACAATCAAGGATTTTGCCATAACCAGGATATTCAGCAAGAAAGCAGGTTCTCTGTTTATCAGTATCCATTTCACTATTAGAGCAAAGCACTATATTTTCTCCTTCTGTCCCCTGCTCAGATATTTCAGACATTTCAAGGTTTCATAGAAATAAAATGCCACTGCATCTGTCAGCAATATTAGGTGCATCTGCTACACATAGCCTGCTTCCACTGCCAGCATTGAAAGTACACAATAAATATTTACTGACATGAATTTATGTATTTACACACACATGATAAATATGGCATTTTCCCTAAAGGAGAGGTGATTAGAAAAGTAATAAACAGCTAACATTTGTGGAGTGCTTACTAAGTAAGGTGCTGTGTTAAATTATTTTATATCCATAATCTGACAGACACAGCGATGTAACCAGGTGAGTATATGTCCCTACGTGAGCTTGCAGCATTGTGGTTTGCTAATATTCATAACTTGTCCCAGGTCATGCTGCTTGTGAATAGCAGAGCAGGAATTTCTATTTATATGTTTGATGCAGACCCATGGTCTTAAGGACCTCTCTCTGTTTTGTAAATACTATTACTTAAAAAGAAATAGACAAGGGAAGCTATGATGAATACCTTCAAATTTTCCTCTATTGCTCCCAACTGTAGACAGATTCAAAAGACAGGAACCTGCTATCATATTCTCGTTAAGGTTGATTTTGTTAGTTTCTATAGGTCCATGGACTTCTTAGGGTCCTTGCTTATTTTCATTGAGGATCAGATGAATTTTCAAACTGTCATGTGTCTTCAGTCAGTTCACTTCAGTTCAGTGGCTCAGTCGTGTCCAACTCTTTGTGACCCCATGAATCACAGCACGCCAGGCTTCCCTGTCCATCACCATCTCCCAGAGTTCACTCAGACTCACATCCATCGAGTCGGTGATGCCATCCAGCCATCTCATCCTCTGTCGTCCCCTTCTCCTCCTGCCTCCAATGCCTCCCAGCATCAGAGTCTTTTCCAATGAGTCAACTCTTCGCATGAGGTGGCCAAAGTACTGGAGTTTCAGCTTCAGCATCAGTCCTTCCAAAGAAATCCCAGGGCTGATCTCATTTAGAATGGACTGGTTGGATCTCTTTGCAGTCCAAGGGACTCTCAGGAGTCTTCTCCAAACCACAGTTTAAAAGCATCAATTCTGCAGCGCTCAGCTTTCTTCACAGTCCAACTCTCACATCCATACATGACCACAGGAAAAACCATAGCCTTGACTAGACAGACCTTTGTTGGCAAAGTAATGTCTCTGCTTTTCAATGTGCTATCTAGGTTGGTCATAACTTTCCTTCCAAGGAGTAAGCCTCTTTTAATTTCATGGCTGCAGTCACCATCTGCAGTGATTTTGGAGCCCAGAAAAATAAAGTCAACCACTGTTTCCACTGTTTCCCCATCTATTTCCCATGACGTGATGGGACCGGATGCCATGATCTTCATTTTCTGAATGTTGAGCTTTAAGCCAACTTTTTCACTCTCCTCTTTCACTTTCATCAAGAGGATTTTTAGTTCCTCTTCGCTTTCTGCCAGAAAGCTGGTGTCATCTGCATTTCCGAGGTTATTGATTTTTCTCCTGGCAATCTTGATTCCAGCTTGTGCTTCTTCCAGCCCAGCGTTTCTCATGATGTACTCTGCATAGAAGTTAAATAAGCAGGGTGACAATATACAGCCTTGACGTACTCCTTTTCCTATTTGGAACCAGTCTGTTGTTCCATGTCCAGTTCTAACTGTTGCTTCCTGACCTGCATACAAATTTCTCAAGAGGCAGATCAGGTGGTCTGGTATTCCCATATCTTTTAAAATTTTCCCCCGTTTATTGTGATCCACACAGTCAAAGGCTTTGGTATAGTCAATAAAGCAGAAATAGATGTTTTTCTGGAAGTCTCTTGCTTTTTCCATGATCCAGCGGATGTTGGCATTTGATCTCTGGTTCCTTTGCCTTTTCTAAAACCAGCTTGAACATCAGGAAGTTCATGGTTCACATATTGCTGAAGCCTGTCTTGGAGAATTTTGAGCATTATTTTACTAGTGTGTCAGATGAGTGCAATTGTGTGCTAGTTTGAGCATTCTTTGGCATTGCCTTTCTTTGGGATTGAAATGAAAACTGCCCTTTTCCAGTCCTGTGGCCACTGCTGAGTTTTCCACATTTGCTGGCATACTGAGTGTAGCACTTTCACAGCATCATCTTTCAGGATTTGAAATAGCTCAACTGGAATTCCATCACCTCCACTAGCTTTGTTCATAGTGATGCTTTCTAAGGCCCACTTGACTTCACATTCCAGGATGTCTGGGTCTAGGTGAGTGATCACATGATTGTGCTTATCTTGGTTGTGAAGTTCTTTTTTGTACAGTTCTCTCAGCGCAGGAGGGCCAAGAGGAGCTACTCCATGTTCAAGGTCAGGAGGGGCGGCCGTGAGGAGATACCCCTCATCCAAGGTAAGGAGCAGCAGCTGCGCTTTGCTGGAGCAGCCCTGAAGAGATACCCCACGTCCAAGGTAAGAGAAACCTCTTCTTAATATCTTCTGCTTCTGTTAGGTCCATACCATTTCTGTCTTTTATCGAGCCCATCTTTGCATGAAATGTTCCCTTGGTATCTCTAATTTTCTTGACAAGATCTATAGTCTTTCCCATTCTGTTGCTTTCGTCTATTTCTTTGCATTGATTGCTGAGGAAGGCTTTCTTATCTCTCCTTGCTGTTCTTTAGAACTCTGCGTTCAGATGTTTATATCTTTCCTTTTCTCCTTTCCTTTTCACTTCTCTTCTTTCACAGCTATTTGTAAGGCCGCCTCAGCCAGCCATTTTGCTTTTTTGCATTTCTTTTCCATGGGGATGGTCTTGATCCCTGTCTCCTGTACAATGTCACGAACCTCCATTCATAGTTCATCAGGCACTCTATCTATCAGATCTAGTCCCTTAAGTCTATTTCTCACTTCCACTGTATAATCATAAGGGATTTGATATAGGTCATACCTGAATGGTCTAGTGGTTTTCCCTATTTTCTTCAATTTAGGTCAGGGGAGGCGGCCCTGAGGAGCTATCTCCGCCTGAGGCCAGGGGCGGTGGAGAGGTCAAGCCCACATCCAAGGAGGGGCGGCTGCGCACGCACAGGAGGGTCGAGAGGAGCTACTCCATGTTCAGTGTCAGGAGGGGCGGCTGTGAGGAGATACCCCTCATCCACGGTAAGGAGCAGCAGCTGCGCTTTGCTAGAGCAGCCCTGAAGAGATACCCCACGTCCAAGTTTAGAGAAACCCAGGTAAGATGGTAGGTGTTGCGGAAAATTAGTCAATCTAATCACACAGATCACAGCCTTGTCTAGCTCAATTTCTCTTTGGTGCTGAATAATATTCCATTTTCTGGATGTACCATACTTTGTTTATACATTTACCTACTGAAAAACACGTTGGTTGCTTTAAAGTTTTGGCCGTTATGAATAAAGTTGTTGTAAAACTTTACAACATCCATGGGAGACATCTATGGGACATTTGTGTGTAAACATAAGCTTTCTACCTTTATGGGTAAATATCAAGGAATATTGTCATTGAATCATATGGTAAGTGTAGGTTTAGTTTTATAAGAAGCTGCGAAACCCTCTTCCAGAGTGGCTGTACCACTTTGCATTCCCATCAGCAGTGGATGAGAGTTCCTGCTGCACCGTATCCCATCAATGGTCCAGATACTGACCATTCTAATAGGTATGCAGTAGTATCTCATGGTTGTTTGAATTAGCATTTCTCTGATGATATATGATGTGTAGCAATTCTTGATTTGCTTATTTGCCACCTATGTAATTTCTTCGGTGAGGTGTATATTCAGGTCTTTGGCTTATTTTTAATCAGTTTGTTATTTTATGGCTGTTTTAAGAATTCTCAATTTTGGATAACAGTCCTTTATCAGATGTGTCTTTTACAAACATTTTCTCCCAGTGTATGACTTGTCTTCTCCTTCTCTTGATGTTGCCTTTTGTAGAAGAGTTTTTTTTTGTTGTTGTTGTTTATAATGTAATGAAATTAAGCTTATCAATTATGTTTCATGGATCTAAAAATTCAATGCCATATCTAAGGTAACACATGTTCTCCTATGCTATCTTCTATGAGTTTTAGAGTTTTATCTTTTATAGTTATGTCTCTAATCTACTTTGAGTTAATTTTTGTGCAAGCTGTAAAGTCTGTGGTTACTTTTATTTTGGTATGTGGATGTTCAAGTTGTCCCAGCAACATTGGTTGAAAAGAATTTCTTTTGCACCATTGTATTGCTTTTGCTCCTTTGTCAACGATGAGTCGACTATATCCACGTGGCCCTCTGTTCTGTTCCATTGTTCTATATGTATGTTCTTTCACCAGTGCCACACATTCTTGATTACAGTAGATTTCCAATGAGTCTTAAAGTAGGGTGGTGAAAGTCCTCCAGTTTTGTTTTTTTTCTTACTGCGTTGGCTCTTCTGAATTGTTTGCTTCTCCATGTAAACTTTATTAATCGTCTGTCAATATCTGCAAAATAACTTGCTGGGATTTCAATTGGGATTACCTTGAATCCAAAGATAAAGTTAGGAAGAACTGACATCTTGACGATATTGATAGTTTCTACCAACAAACATGGAATATATCTCTTTATTTAGCTATTTTCTGATTTTATTCATCAGAGTTTTGTGGCTATCTTCAACTAAATCTTGTATATAATACTGTTAGATTTATAACTATGTATTTCATTTGTGGTGGAGCTAATATAAATGGCATGTAGTTATAATTTCAAACTTTGTTGTCTGTTGCTGGCATAGAAAATCAATTGACTTTTGTATATTAACTTTTTACCCTGTAACCTTACTTCAGTCATTTATTAGTTCCAGAATTTTGTTGCTGTTGTTGTTTCAGATTCTTTAGAATTTTCCACATAGATGATCAAACAAAGAGCTTAAATTTTTCTTCCCTATCTATATATATTTTATTTCCATTACTTATATTATTGCATTAGCAGTACTTCAATAGGATGTTCAAAAGGAGTGATGAGAGTGGACATTCTTGCCTTGTATCTGATCTTAATGGGAAAGGTTTGAGTTTCTCACCATTAAGAATGATTTTATCTGTGAGATTATTGTAGACGTTCTTTCCAAAGCTAAAATGTTTACTTCTATTTCTAGTTCACTGGGGGTTTTTATTTTGAGTGGATATATGAAATTTTTTCAAAAAAGTACAGAGACAATTAATAACTGTTATATATTATGCTTTTAAAATTTTGTAGTGACAAAAACAGGAATCTAATACTATATATATACATAGTATGTATATGTATGCATATACTTACTATACATATAGTATGCATAGATGTAGGCATAATTCTCAGGAATATTACATGGCGGTGAAGATCTAGACTCTGGTGCCAGATACATTTGTGTTTGAAAACAGACTAAACTATTTATCATCTGTGTGACTTTGTACAATTTATACAATTTTTTTAAGCCCCAATTTTCCAATCTGTAGAACTGTGATAATATTGGTATCTAATTTGAATTGTTGGGTGATTAATTGAAATGTTGTATATGAAAATTTGTGTACTGTACCTTACTCAGAATAAATACTCAAAAGTTGTTAGCTCTTATGAAGAAGACAGTGGATGTCTTAAAAATCTAATGAAATTAAAGTGGTTATTTCTAAAAACAGCTCACTACATTCAATAATGACTGTAAAATGGTTTTTTTCTCTTACTGGTTTATATTTTATCATGTGATCTGTTTTTCTGTTTTTGTTATTGTTGCTGTTGTTGCTGTTGCAATGTTTGTTTAGGTCTGTGGTTGAATCCAGAACATTTTCATAAGCTTCAAAAATGAGAAATCACTTTTTCAGTATCTGTATTTATTTCCTTTCCAACTTTTATACCCCCAAACTCTTTTTCTAAGATTCAGATAAATAATGCCTATGAATGAGTAATTCAAGAATGTTTCAAAATGGTGAAGAAAAGAATTATAAAACCTTACAATCCCTATGTTGTGTAATTCAAAACTATATGAAAAGATATATAAAGTAGAATCATTTTACTCATTATACATAATTTGATGGAAATCACTGGCCTCCAAAATAGTCCCACTAATACCATTATCCATGGCATTTTAGTGATGCATAAGTCATTTTGCTATTGGCTTCCACAATACTAGAGCATAAAATACATATGAGTATCTTACATAATTACAAACTCTAGGTTTTCCATAGTCATTTGAAATAGTAGCTGAGCTACTCTCTCAAGATATTTGAACACTGTGGTTAATTATATGACAAGACCAAACTCATACTGTCAAGTGGGGCAGGTGGGGGAGGCATGTCCTGATAGTCAGTAAGAGTGTTAAACTATGATTGTTGGAAGCTCCTTTAATCAGAGTCAAATATAAGTTGGCAGTGTCCAATGTGTTGGGCAAAACAATGCCTTGCTTTGAAGTATAGCTCAAATAGTGTCAGAATGAATAACCAGACTATGCAGCTTCATGTGGCTAGAGACATGAAAAAGTGTAATTGCAGGATATGGCTGCAGTTTGTTTAACCTGTCAGTTTCACAGCAGTAGTTTACAAAAATGGAAATGTCCCCCACTTGCCTTCATGCGATCATTGGCTCTTTGTCTGAGAGGTGCTAGAGAAATAAAACACAGGTTTCCTCAACTACATTGGTAGTACTCCATTCGACGGTCTGATTCTACATGGAAGAAAAGGAAACAAATGTTGAGGGAGGGTTTTCAGACTTCAAATCTCCATGTTTACAAAGAGAAGGATGGATTTAAAAGCTTTTTAAATGGCATTGCAGGATTCTAATTCTTCATTTGCATAAACCTGACAACCTGCTGATGATAGCAATTAATTCCTGCTTAGTTTTAGCCTTATTTAATGGAAGCAAAAATTATCAAAAGAAACTTGATTGGAAGAAACAGAAAGTCCCCACCAACCTGGTATACTGAAAGTAACATTAATTGTTAGCCTTTACATTTAGTTTGATAACAACAAAATTGATTTTTAAATCACTTCAAAATCCAGATCAAAGTAGTCCCATCACACACACACACACACACACACACACACACACACACACACATTGTTAAACTAAATAGAATGTCCGAGTAAAATGAAAATTCCTTTCCAGGCAAAAAACTGTCATATAAAAAAATAGGATCTGAATGTATTGTTTTATAATAAATGGTTAGGGGAATTGAGGACAGAATTCTGAAATGTTATATTGCTTAAATGAGACTGTAGCATAATGTGCCTAATCCCTGGATCCCAATAAACTACAAGTTGTGTTATTTTGTATTAAAGCCAAAGAGAACATACAAAAATGTTTTGCTTTGCAGTTAACAGGTTTAAAATGATAAAATGAGGAGATGAAATGCATAAAAATACTGTATAGGATGTCACAAAATTACATCTTTCACCTGGATTGTGGTTTGAATGATTAGCCTGTGAAAATGTAAGGCTGTACTGCTTGGTATGTGCCAAGTCACTTCAGTCATGTCTAACTCTTTGTGACTCTATGGCCCATAGCCTGCCAGGCTCCTCTTTCCATGGGACTCTCTAGGCAAGAATACTGGAGTGGATTGTTGTGCCCTCCTCTAGTGCTTAGTAAATACCTTACCTTTCCAGAGATCCATATTTCTTGGTCAGAGACATTTGTTATCCTTGCTTTACTTTATACTCAGAGTAAAGTTATGCCTTCTAAATAAATTTTAAGTGTATGTTTGATGGTGAAAATCCATTAGTATGGTAAACAAATGTTTACTGAAACATAGAATTTAAAGTAAATAAGCAACATATTCCCATCTAGATTAAAAATACCTTATTTTAAGAGCTTTTAATCTACATTATTCAATGAAACAAGTTGTTTCTAAATACATGGAATTTCCATTTTAAGATGAAGCATCAAATAACCAAGTATATTTTTCTCTTTTCATTTGGATGGACTTAGAGAGCTGATGGTGGGCCACTTTCTTTTTTTCTAAAATGGCACATATCACATGAGGTGACTGAATGAAATTGTTATGTATTTCTCTAGATGACTTCTTTCAAGTGGGGTAGCCAATTACAAAAATTGACACATTGTGGTTTCTTTTAAAGTATGTTTAACATATTTGAAACTTTTTTTTTTCCTTCAATATAGGAAAAAAGATTCTATGGCTTCAAGTTGGTTTAGTAAATCCAGGAACATCCTGCAGGTGAAAAAAATGATGGCTCCAAATTAGCTCTGGAAATTCCAACAGGGCTACTTAAGTAAAATGAGTCAATGGCTTGGTTGTTTACATGTTATAAAAACAAGCTGCCACAGAATACACAAAATGCATTGTTTAATAATTAATACAAGAAACTAATTTTCAAACTAAATGTGTATTGTACACTATTACTTATTAACATATTTTTACTGGAAAAAATAATCTCATTCTTACTTATTTGTTCCGCTGAATGTCCATTGTCTATCTGTTGGTCATTTGATTACTAAATATTCAATGGAGTGTACTGATAAGAGTTTACTTCACTCTATATAAAGACATAGAAAAAAGAAGGCATGTTTCATCTACACCACCTCTTACTGAAGCTTTCCAACAGGTCAATTAGTTTTGCCTCCTCTTCCCTTCAACTACTGTAGCACCTCCACTGTTTCATTCTGTTTTTTAGTTGTTTGGTCTTCTGTTTTCTGCCTGTTTATTAGTTACTCTTGTGTCCCTGATATCTCCCTATTCAATAGGACCCTCGGAAACATTGTTATGCAAAACCATTGGTTTACAGTGGTTAATGCAGATATCAACTTTGTCTTGTGATAATGTTATAGAAAATGTTTCCTGTAGTACCTTTAGACTAGTGGGGCAATTATACACTGTATAATTCTTTAAATGTGAAAATAATGATTTTTTAATGCTAGCTCTGACTTTGGGATCCTCAGCCACATCCAAGAAATAGATATTCCTTGAAGAAATGTCCTCCAGCCATATTGTCATAAAAAGGAAGAGAGATTTTTTTGAAGACTATTTGTAAGATACTAAAACCCTCCTAGGAAATTGAATGGAAAACACAGTGGTGACTTAATCTTAAAGGCCATCATTTCTTCCTTTCAGTGATCTTTAGTGCTAACTCAAAAGAGGAAAAAACCCTCTGGCAAAGTGTGCTTTATTATTTACCTTTTACTTTGTTCACTCAATCACTAACTCATTCATTCATTCAATACTTATTAAGCATCACTTCTGTACCAGATATTATTTGTACGTTTTGAGAAAACAGCAATGAATGAAAAAAAGTTGGCAATCATATCAGGAGAGGGGCATAAAATAAGTGTCTTGTACAGATGGTCCCTGATTTACCTTGATTTGACTTAGAGTTTTCAATTTTACAATGGTATGAAAGCAGTATGCATTTGGTAAAAGACATGTTTCCAATTTTGAATTTTTATATTTTCCTGGGCTAGCAATATATGAAAATCTGGTACACTCTGTGATACTTGGCAGCAGCAGCAAGCTACAACTCCTAGTCAGCCACACGATTACTAGGGTAAACAGCCAGTGCATTTATAGCCATTCTGTACCCAAACAATCATTCTATTTTTCCCTTTCAGCACAATATTCCATAAATTGCATGACATATTCAATACTATATTATAAAATAGGCTTTATGTTAGATGACTTTGCCCAACTGTAGGCTAGTGAAGTGTCCTGAGCACTTTTAACATACGCTAAGCTGAGCTATGATGTTCAGTAGGTTAGGTGTGTTAAATGCACTGTCATCTTACAATATTTTAACTTTTGGTGGTTTTATCAGGACATTACCCCATTGTAAGTCAAGGGAGAGGTATATAAGAGGTGATAAGTGGGACAAAACAAAATAAAAGGTGAAGGTGATACAGAGCAGAATATATTTGTACAGGGAAGACACGCTTTCCCAACAGGACGATACTGAAAGTGAAGCCTGAATTAATTGAGGGAGTAAGTCAAGTACCTGTATGTGTGAAGAGCACCCAGGCAGAGGAAGAAGTACCTGCTAAGACCCAGGCAAGAACATGCTCCATCTATTTCAAGTGATTTTCTTTTTTTTTTTTTTAATTTTATTTTATTTTTAAACTTTACAATATTGTATTGGTTCTGCCATATATGGAAATGAATCCGCCACAGGCATACACATGTTCCCCATCCTGAACCCCCCTCCCTCCTCCCTCCCCATACCATCCCTCTGGGTTGTCCCAGTGCACCAGCCCCAAGCATCCAGTATCGTGCATTGAACCTGGACTGGCGACTGTTTCAGAAAGAACAAGAATTATTGTCGCTATAGCCAAGTGAGGCAATCAGAAAACTTTTCTCTGCAAAAAACAACTATAAAACTCAATAAAATTGACAGAAGCAAACATTTCAGTGCTCTGGAAATGGTTCAAAGGGGTGTAATAGTCACAAAAGCCTTTATTCTTGGGGAAAACATGCCAAATTTGGGGTGAGAACGCACTCTGTGACTCTTTTTTCCCCTTAGGTTTGCTCTCTTCAGCCCCATCCCTTCTTCTCCTCCACCCACCCTGTGCTATTAATAGGCATGAAGGTTCTATAGGGTAAAGGGTGAATCTGTGGACTGGCTTCTCTCTGTCATGGTCAAGGGGAATATCACTCATTTTAGAGCACTGGACAATACAGCAGTACTGTCTGTGGAAGTGATCATCTCAGAGGTTGATCAGTCGGGAAGACCACCTCCTCTCCCTGAGGTTTTTGTCTTGACTGGAACAAACATACACCTGGCTGAGATAGTATATCTGCATAGGGGAGGCTCAGAGAGGGCTCAAGCTAACCCAACACTCCCAGCCAACCCTGAAGTTGTGCCTCTGGCCACCAAAGGGAGGTAACAAGGCCCTGTGAAAAGAAAGTATAAGCCAGGGCAACCCTGAAAACCCTGAATTCCCTCCCCTGCCCACCCAGAGACCCACCTGAAAATGAGTGCCTTACTGGATTAAGGGATTTGAAAACATGGCTGTCCCATCACAGGCTGACCTCTGAGTTATACAAACATGGAGGTAAACCCAGAAGAACAGGCTAAAAAGTAATATCAACAAAACACACAAACAAACAGAACTAAGAAACATCAAATGCCAAACATTATGGGGAAAACATAGATCTAACCTGGGCAAATTACTAAACAAAGGAAAAACTAGCAAAAACAGCAACCTTCACAGGGGAAAGAAATCAACATTAAAAATTTGCATTTCAGACAATACCATGAAGAGTTATTACCTTTAGTTTCTCTAGGTAGAGCAGGTAGTTGCTCCCTATAAGGATCACAGGAATATATGGCGTTCCTTTATACTACCATTTCTTCTATATGTAAGAAAGTCTTCAGTTCAGTTCAGTTACTTGGTCATGTCCGACTATTTGTGACCCCATGGACAGCAATACACCAGGCTTCCCTGTCCATCACATTATTTATTGATAATTAAGATTTTCCCTTTCTTTAAAAAAATACATAGATGTAATTGACATATATTAATAAAGCAATTTTTACCCTACTATCAAATTTTATTTATTTATTTATTTACTACTTTGGTTATATATATATATATATATATATATATATATATATGGACTTCCCTGGTGGCTTAGATGGTAAAGCATCTGTCTACAATGTGGGAGACCTGGGTTTGATCCTTGGGTCAGGAAGATTCCCTGGAGAAGGAAATGGCAACCCACTCCAGTACTCTTGTCTAGAAAATCCCATGGATGGAGGAGCCTGGTGCAGGCTACTGTCCATGGGGTCGCAAAGAGTTGGACACGACTGAGCGACTTCACTTACTTATTTACATACACACACACACACACACACACACACAGTGGTCAATGCAAGAAGATTATCTCTGCCTGAATTTCTTTTGGCCATATATTATTTGTTTCATTACATAAGTATTACTCAAAATAATTTTGTCATGTACAGGAAGGGATATTAAGAAATGATCTACTCCTGTGTATATATATGCCAGATTTAACCAATCACATGCACCCATTCACACTCTTTGTAAGAGATCCTTTGTTTGATATATAAGATTCTTCCTGTTTAACACTCATTATAGCCATATTTTTAATATCTTGTAATATTGTAAAATAATAAATTAAGAGATAAGAATAATCATGACCTTGGTAACTATTATAATAAAAATTAGGTCAGAGGTATGTATTTGAAAAATGTCATTTAGGATTTCTACTTTTATTTATGGAATGCTTCATAATTAACATAAAGAGAAATAAATGATATTCCTTAGAAACTCTATTAAAGATGATACACAAGAGGATTTTTTCTGTAAAGACTGACATTTTACTATATTTCCAGGTTTAAAATTTCATTTCACTTTCAATTTGAAAATTTTGCCATATAAGCTAAATAATAATTGTGAATACTAATATTGACATAAGTACAGGAGTGTAGATTTCTCTTCCAAATCCTGATTTCAGGTCCCTTGGGTATATACCAAGAAATGAAAATCACTAAATCATATGATAGTTATATTTTAAAATTTTAATAATTTTCATATTCAAGTAACTTCCATACTTCAGTTTTCCACAGTGGCTACACCAGTTTACATGGAATATAATATATTCAGCCTTAATAAAGAAAGAAATCCTGCCATTTGTGACAACATGGATAAACCTGGAGAACATTATGCTAAGTGAAGTAAACTAGACATAGAAGAACAAATATTTTATGATCTCACTATGTGAGGAATCTAAAATAGTCAATCTCACAGATAACAGAATGGTGGTCACCAAAGGCTAAGGGGAGGGCAAAGCAAGGAGGTGTGGGTAAAAGGTATGAAGTTTCAGTTACATGAGGTGACTAAGTCCTAGAGCTCTACTATACAGCATTTTACATGTAGTTAGCAATACTGTATGCTGCTGCTGCTGCTAAGTCGCTTCAGTCTTGTCTGACTCTGTGCGACCCCATAGACAGCAGCCCACCAGGCTCCCCTGTCCCTGTTATTCTCCAGGCAAGAACACTGGAGTGGGGTATTATAATTTAAAAATTGTTAATAGAGTAGAATTTATATTGTGTTCTTATCACAAAAATAAAGAGGATGGGGAAAAATTCTGGAGGTGATGGATATGTTTATGGCATTGATTATGATGATGCTTCAAAGATATAGACATCTCCAAACTCAAGTTGTGCATATTAAATATGTACAACTGTTTCTATGTCAGTTATACCTCAATAAAATGTTTTTTGAGTCACACACAGTTCAATTAACAAACAAACAAAAAACAACCAAATGATGATCTTTAGTCTGTATTAGTACATTTAGTTTCTGTGACATTAAAGTCTTTTCTGTAGTGCCAGGTGTCATAGGTTGGATGCAGTGACTTGCCATGCCTTAAAAAATATATATATATATTTACATTGGAGTATAGTTGTTCTGCAGTCTATCATCCAGTTTAGGATTTAAGGACAGAAACTAAACAGTGTTTTCTTCAGACATAGGGAATGTTTTAATCCTCTAGGTCTGGCTAATGTTGACTCTCAAAGTTTGTTACATGTTGAATCATCTTACAAGGATTTGGAATACATTTCTCAGGTGACAAATTTTCAATTGATACAAAAACACCTTTTTTAATAGGAAAGCAAGTATGTGATTTCATAGCCATCTAACAAAAACAAAATTAGAATTTTAATGTGGTTAAAACTGAAAAGAAAATACTATAGTTCTCAAGCACAATAGAACATAGAGAAATCTCTCAATTTTAAACCAACATAGCTTTAGGGAATAAATCACAAGAAAGCATCTCAGTTATCTAAAATAAAGTAATAGAAAATTTCAAATTATCGAAGAAGTCTTGCTTCATGGTCAGTTTAAAAGTAGCGTTACTACTTCTTAGATGTCTTAGTTCTGTCTTGCCTTCTTAATGCATTTAACAAATATTTATTATGTATCTGCCAGGTGTTAAATCAGAGGTGGATTATTCTTGAGATAAAACCACTTACCTTAGTGAGGTGACAATTCAGTTAAGGATGTACTACCTACAATAATGATTAAAAATAATTAAACAATGTCAACTTTAAATAAAATCTAATAAAACTGAACAAATGCACAGTTAATGCTGTGAAGGAAATGTACCAGAGAATCCAAAGTAGAGAAAACTTACCCAAAGTGGAGAAGGGAAGATGGTCAAGGATGACTCCTGAGGGGTCATGCTTAATCAGTCTTCCAAGGGTGAATGTGTGTAGAACAGAAGAATAACTTAGGTGATGAGTGTCCTTGGGGAAGAAAGCAACACATTCAAATCAATGAGTTGAAAAGACTGAACAGCCATAGCTCCATTAAAGTGGTTAGAGGTTGAGGAAAAATGAGGAAATGTCAGAAGTGCGGCATGCAAAATCAGCAGAAGTGAAACAAGGAAGAACTGAAGATCTCTCCTGAGAAGAATTATTTCAACCACTACATTTGAGATTTTTGCTACATTGCTTGTACTTTTTACAAATATGCAGTCTGATGTTTCACTGGACTAACTTAACTATCTTGTGGAAAAAATTCTTAAGATAATATTACTTTTTTCATTTATTTTAAAATTTTTAATTGGAGGATAATTGCTTTACAATGTTGTGTTGGTTTCTGCCATTCAACAAAGTGAATCAGCCATATGTATACATATATATATAGGTGTACATATACTTTTAGTAGCCCTCTTGAGTCTCCCTCCCACTCCCCACCCCATCCCACCCCTCTTGGTCGTCAGTGAGCACCGGGTTGAGCTCTCTGCATCATACAGCAAATTCCCATTGGCTATCTATTTTATATATGGTAATACATGTGTTTCAATGCTACTCTCTCAATTTGTCCCACCCTCTCCTTCCCTGCTATGTCCACAAGTCTCCTCTCTATGTCTGCCTCTCTATTCTTGCTCTGCAAATTCATCACTGGAAATTTTCTAGATTCCATGTATGTGTTAATAAATGATACTTGTTTTTCTGACTTACTTCATTCTGTATTATTAGCTCGGTTTAATAGGATGGTATTACTTTTTAATTTATATATATTAGTTGCTTAGTCATGTTTGATTCTTTGCATCCTCCATGTACTATAGCCCACCAGGCTCCTCTGTACATGGAATTCTCCAGGTAGCCACTCCCTTCTCCAGACGATCCTCCCAACCCAGGGATTGAACCTAGGTCTCCCGCCTTGCAGGCAGATTCTTTGCTGTCTGAATAACCAGGGAAGTCCCAACATTTTGAACGTGGTTGGTTTTTATGAAAGGTAACTAAATGGGAGCTACAGACTTGAGCCACTTTCTGGGAACCTGGCTATGTGTATGTACATGTATATGTCTTGTTGACATTGTATGTCCATAACTGAGTATTCATGGGAAGTTCATTCTATACTAATAGATGAAACTTGAACATGGGAAGATACAACAATGTAAGGGTTCTTTAGTGACATAGTTACAAGGAGAGCAGTCAAGTGCCTCAGTAACAGTGTCACGTTAGGATAGCTTTATGAATTTATCACATAGTGAGAATGTGTCTAGAAATATGATTAGAGTAGTGCAAGTTGTTGAACTACAACTTAGTACATCATTTCCACAATGATATCTAAATATTTGAAATCTATGATCAAAACCAACACTATAGTAGAATTCTCTGTGACCATGGAACTGTTCTGTATGCTGTTCAGCACTGTAACCACGAGTCACTTGTGGCTGTTGAACACTTGGAAAGTGAATGTTATAACTAAATGAGTTTTAATTTTAGTAAAGTTATAATTGAAATTTAATCGCCATGTTTGTTTAGTTGCTACTGCTTTGGAAAACAAATTCTAACACATCCTTTCTTTGACAGGGCGTCTATACAACTTGAAAAAATGTAGATAAGTCTATGTTTTAGTGGTAACATTACTGTCATTTACTGAGGAATTATTGCTTTAGACTTGTTACATATAATTTACTACAGATATGGTCAAATGTTACCACCTTAGAAGTCTGACTAAGGTCATTTTTTGTGTCTCTATGATTTTTATTAGATGTTATATTTATAGTATAATTCTCAGAGGCAAATTTGTATTTCTAGACTTTGGTGTACAGAACATTACTGAATTCTCAAATATTGACAGTTCTGGCATTTGTTTGGCCCCAATGTTACATTGCTTTCAAATGTCTCATTTTATAGATTACTTTTCTTCATTTTTTCACAATTTCTCTTTCTTCATTAGAAAAAAAAATCAGAGAGAGTTATTGAGACAAATGAACACTTTTGAGATAAAAAAGTAAATGAAAAACAGAGGTCAGAGGTATTGCATTTTAATTTTTGCACTGCTGAGCAACAGCGTTTATGACACAGTACACAGTTCTTTAGTAGTCAGCAGTCACTACTCATGTGCGTTCTATGAATGAATGACAGCAAAGTCAATTGGGAAAGTATGGAACAATGTGAAGAAAGTATATATCATATCCCTGTCTTACAACTTCAGAAGAAATTTAACATTTTAAATTATAGTTGATGATATCCATAACCTATGGATTACACCCACAGAATATGACCTCAAAACTCTGGCAGGTGTGTGCAAAGCATTATGCCACAGTGTATATTGTAATAGCAGAAAGCTTGAAGCAAACTAAATCTTCCATATCACTCGAAGAAATGTGTATATTTATTTTGGTTTTACACAGTAAAGTCTTATATTGTCTTAAAGCCATATACAGATATTATTATACATTCTATATAAGGCCAAAAAATAATTTGCCCAATACTATATAAATGAAAATTACCAATTCACTTTTGTGGTTGTCTTAAGGATTTGATAACTGAAGATCTCTAGAAATTCTAATATGTTATAAGAACCTCTGGTATTAGAAACCTTATGGTCAGAAAATCAACAGGATCCTGTGCAACCACATAACAAAATGAAAAAAAGGTTGATGTTTGTATAGAAGAAAAAATAAAACTGATAAGTAAAATATTTTCTATCCAAATACTGATGAAATCTTGAGAAAAAATCTATGAAATGAATATGTTAAAATTTATTCCTACTTAGCTTCAGATGAGATTTAAATTTTAAACAAGTAGAAATAATCTCTACTTCTTTTATTGGATTTTCTATGTTGATGATACCCGTTCAATCCTCTAACTATGGCCTTAGGTCATACACTTACCCTGCCCTCTGAAAATCACCATTCAGATACTCTGTGGAGGCTACTAAAATTCAATATTAAGCCCACAGAGATATATTCCTTTCCAAATGACAATGGTGTGTATGTATCTATACATCTATAAAAACACACATGTATAAATGTCTACATATTCTCATCCTTGAGTTGTTTTCTTTCTTACATTCCAGGAAGCATCACCCCTTTATGGATATCCTATGAGTCACTGAAACCTAAAACTATGGAATCATATCTCATTCTGTCTACCAAGTCAAATGGATGTTGTCTCCAAGTTTATATTACCTCTGTTTCCTATAGTCAATTTGCCGTGACACAAACCCTAGACCTGGACCCTCAGTAGTTCACACCAGAATACTATAATTGCTCTTTACCATAAAATCTCCTTAATAGCATATAGTCTAGCTTCAACTGGATGGAAGATTCCTATTCTTTATACTTGCTGTAACTGTTCCTGATTTAAAACATCCCCAAATAAGTTTTATGCTTCTTGCCTCTGCAGAATTAATGATTATTGTTGCTGTTATTATCATTAAGGACTTTGTGATCAAGGACCCTATAGCCTCTCTATTCATTCAGACTGTATTTTTAAAAGACAACTGGGAACTTTAATATTTTTATCCATTCTCCGATACCCCATTACTTCACAGTATATTCTCTGTATAAGAATGTATGAGATACAGGAGAGAGTGATGATCTACACTGACCATAATTTTTCCTATTTTTAAGCCCGTTTTATTTCTTTTTAAAATTTTCAAGTGTCACTGAAGTAACTTCCAAGGGCATAGTCAAAGATCAAAATAATTTTGATCTAAGATATCATAAGTTATGACCAAACTAGATAGCATGTTCAAAAGCAGAGACATTACTTTGCCAACAAAGGTTCATCTAGTCAAGGCTATGGTTTTTCCTGTGGTCATGTATGGATGTGAGAGTTGGACTGTGAAGAAGGGTGAGTACCAAAGAATTGATGCTTTTGAACTGTGGTGTTGGAGAAGACTCTTGAAAGTCCCTTGGACCGCAAGGAGATCCAACCAGTCCATTCTGAAGGAGATCAGCCCTGGGATTTCTTTGGAGGGAATGATGCTAAAGCTGAAACTCCAGTACTTTGGCCACCTCACGTGAAGAGTTGAGTCATTGGAAAAGACTCTGATGCTGGGAGGGATTGGGGGCAGGAGGAGAAGGGGATGACAGAGGATGAGATGGCTGGATGGCATCACTGACTCGATGGACGTGAGTCTCAGTGAACTCCGGGAGTTGGTGAGGGACAGGGAGTCCTGGTGTGCTGTGATTCATGGGATCTCAAAGAGTCGGACACAACTGAGCAACTGAACTGAACTGAACTGAAGATGTCATATATCTCTAATGTATTTTTCTCTATAATGCATCTGTAGTCACACACACACACATACTATATATATATATATATATATATCTTACCTTGAACTCCTAGAATACTGATTCCATGTGTTCATGGACAGAACTGTTTGCATTAATTTTCCCAATGTCTAACAGAGTTCTTTGCACATGTGAACTGAGTTAAATTCATTCAAAAAAATAATGATCCTATTGTTCAGTCTTTGTAGGTGACGAGTCTGAATGTGTGATCAGATAATCATGAATAAGCATGAGTCTGTACACAATAGATCCAGCTGATAATTCTGAAAATCAGTTGTGAAAGTTTGCTTTTATTATGAAAGTAGATATTCACATTTTATTGTTGTATTATCTTAATTCAAAAATTTTATATATCTAGTATGAACTACATTAAAAGTAAAAGCTTACATTTATATTCATACATAAAGTACATTCAGAAGGTAACTCCAGGGACACGGAAAATGCCAAAAACTTGCACTGTAGTCCCAGAACTTAGACAGCTCTGCCAAACAATTGCTGTGAGTTGGAAAACATTCTGGATATTGATATTCAATATTTTTAACCTTTTGTCAGTAGGTGATGGATTAACTTAGTTCCAAGGCTGTTCTGGTTGACAGTGAGAGCTGATTTAACTCATTTCTCACTGCAGGGAGAAGAATCAGGGCCCGGGAGAACAGCCAATAGAAAAAAGAAAATGAATTAAAAATAAAATTAGTGCACTAGTACTTCAGCACTGTTAGGCATTCCAGAATCTCAGGGATAATTAACATTCTTAATATAAAATATTGATGTTATGCAGTATTAATGCAGCATCACAGTAAGAATTGACAGTGTTTAATGTTTCATAGCAGCCTCCTAGCTGAGCATAGAACTTTTCACAAGTGAAGGGAATTTAATTTTAGATTAAAAAATATTAAAACCTTATGGGATAGAATGCAATTAACTCTTTCTTCTTTTCTATCCTTACTGTTTTACCTTGTATGGGTGCGTGCTAAGTCGTTTCAGTCGTGTCCGACTCTTTAACCCTATGGACTGTAGTCCACAAGTTTCCTCTGTATATGGGATTCTCCAGGCATGAATCTTGGAGTGGGTTGCCACTACCTCCTCTAAGCATCTTCCCAACTCAGGGATTGAACCCCTGTCTCCTGGTCTCCGGCGGCTCTTGCATTGCAGGCAGATTCTTTACTGCTGAGCCACCACAGAAGCCCTACTTCTTTATTTGGGACAATAAGTAATATAAATCACACCATTGCCTATCAAACATCATATTAGGAACTGCAAAACTATGACTTTTTTAGTTCTTTCAGTTATTCTGCATTTATTAGTTTCAATTATCCTGTGTTTTAAACCATCCTTCCCACCACATCTAGTTTTAACAACATCTGTTTTAACAACACTGAAATGTAGTCTATACAAAAGGTGCAGAAAAACTTTTTAATTTTTCTCATTTAACTATCAGTGTTCATCATAATGAGTTAGTACCCTGGCAAACTCAAGTGTTCCATAAGGAGCATTGATTTATTTCTCTGTGCTTATATATATATATATATATATATATATATATATATACACACCTCTATATCTATCTATATATTCTGGGATATTTATATACTTGACATTTTCTACATATTTTAGTGATCATTCTTTTCAAATCACAATAGACTCTAAACTAAAGCAATGAGACAAGATGACTTCTGTGTCTTCTGTACAGACTCCATAATCCTTTAGTAGCTTCTAAACTTTGGTAGAATTCTTTATGTTCAACATTATGCTCCCAACTTTTGAGTTTCCTGCCCAGCACTTAAAGGAGCTTTTCTCTGAGCATCCTCATGATTTCTATTGTTGAAAGTCATTTAATGAACAAAAATCTGGCTGCTAGGGGTGGTTTATTACTACTGGATTTCTACTGCCCATATATATTTTCAATGGACAGTGTTAGAACATGCATTCAGAAATAAGAATATAAAAAACAACATGCATTGTTTTATTCAATCAAATATAAACTTTACTATTTTTACCCTTTATACTGAAAGGATATTTTCCTACATGCTGAAAAGTTATTTTTAAAATAGTACCATAATTACTTAATTTCTTTATCCTACCATGTCAGAAATTATACATAAAGTCAGCACAAGATGACAATAATATGACAGAATGAAATTTGAACTGTGGTTTGGAGAAGACACTTGCGAGTCCCTTGGACTGCAAGGAGATCCAAGCAGTCCATCCTAAAAGAGATCAGTCCTGGGTGTTCATTGGAAGGACTGATGTTGAAGCTGAAACTCCAATACTTTGGCCACCTGATGTGAGGAGCTGAATCATTTGAAAAGACCCTGATGCTGGGGAAGATTGAGGGGAGGAGAAGGGGACAACAGAGGATGAGATAGTTGGATGGCATCACCGACTCAATGGACATGGGTTTGGGTAAACTCCGGGAGTTGGTGATGGACAGGGAGGCCTGGCATGCTACAGTCCATAGGATGGCAAAGAGTTGGACATGACTGAGCGACTGAACTGAACTGATACAATTTGAGATTTCTTTGCACTTGTTTTTTGCCCTTAGATATACAGCTTTGAGACTGCATAAACACTTGGACTGATTTTTCTTGATCTATGAGGTTATATCACCAAAATTATATATAATTAGTTATATTTATTTCAATTAATTTTAATTAAGAGATTTTTCTTTATACATTCATTTAACTTTTTGATTATATAAAACATACATGATTCGCATATCAAAGTTATAGTATAAGTACATTTATAAGAATTCTTTTCATCCCTGTTACTTCTACTTTGTTACTCCCTCTTCTTTATCAGTTCAGTTCAGTTCAGTGCTCAGTCATGTCCGACTCTTTGAAGTCCCATGGACTGCAGCACGCCAGGCCTCCCTGTCCATCACCAACTCCCGGAGCTTACTCAACCTCATGTCCATCATGTCAGTGATGCCATCCAACCATCTCATCCTCTGTTGTCCCCTTCTCCTCCTGCCCTCAATCTTTCCCAGCATCAGGGTCTTTTCCAATGAGTCAGTTCTTCACATCAGGTGGCCAAAGTGTTGTAGTTTCACTTTCAGCATCAGTCCTTCCAATGAATATTCAGGATGATTTCCTTTAGGATGGGCTGGTTTGATCTCCTTGCAGTCCAAGGGACACTCAAGAGTCTTCTCCAACACCACAGTTCAAAAGCATCAATTCTTTGGCGCTCAGCTTTCTTTATAGTCCAACTCTCACATCCATACATGACTATTGGAAAAGCCATAGCCTTTACTAGACTGAAATTTGTTGGCAAAGTAATGTCTCTGCTTTTTCATATGCTGTCTAGTTTGGTCATAGCTTTTCTTCCAAAGAGCAAGTGTCTTTTAATTTCATGGCTGCAGTCACCATCTGAAATTATTTTGGAACCCAAAAAAGTAAAGTCTGTCACTGTTTCCATTGTTTCCCCATCTATTTGTCATGAAGTGATGGGACCAGATGCCATGATTTTAGTTTTCTGAATGTTGAGTTTTAAGCCAACTTTTTCACTCTCCTCTTTCACTTTCATCAAGAGGCTCTTTAGTTCTTCCTTGCTTTCTACCATAAGACCTACACTGCTTAGGAGCAAACAAGACTTTCACTATTTACTAACTGAATGTGTTTGACAAGTTACTTCATCATACTACATCTCAATTGTCTCACTGAAGAATGGAAATACCAACAAAAATTATGTGATAGGGTTGTTTTATTTTAATGCACATAAAATACTTCTGGGAACATACCTGATAGCCATAACAGTTTTAAAATTTTTTTCTTTTGTAGTAATGCATATAAAATACTTCTGGGAACATACCTGATAGCCATAACACTTAAAAATTTTTTTTTCTTTTATAGTAATTGTACGCGTTAAGAATAATGGCAATAATTCCCATTATTAAGCCAAGGACTTCTCTGTTACAAACTATCAACCTGAGTCATAAGTATAACATTATTCCTAAAAGGGGAAAAAATGGTAAAGAAAACAAATTTTACTAGTTAGATTTATCAAACACCATGCATATTAGACAAGTGTTTGTACATAGAAATTTGAAATATTAAAATATGTTTGAAAATTATAAACCATAAGCATTATGAGCTATTTTTCTTATTCATTCATATTTGTATAAATTCTTTCAAAGAGCAAGATTAGGGAAGCCTCCAAGTCTCTGTTCACCAACAGTGGATTCATTTGGCAAGACACTGAGAAAAGGGAGTACAATGGTGCTCACTTTCATGTATTCACAATGACTTGTTTCTACAATAAATATTTCAATTGAAATTGCTTTGATTTGATTTTCAACTGTAAGGAAAAAATATTCAAGACATTTACTTCAAGGACTTATTCAAAAAACTAATGCTTCTAGTCTTTGAAGTATTGCAGAAAGCCATTGAAAGTTTAGATCTAAAGCACCAAGAGTTATTCTTGTGCCTCTTAGCTGCTCATTAGCTTGATGTATTTCTTACGGATACTATTACTGCCAGGCTGCTGATTGATCACAGTGCATAGCCTGACCTCAGTATTCGATGACTCTAATTATTTTGGGTAGAGAGTGAGAATTTTATTTTCAGAAAGCAAATGCTAGAAAGTTTATCTCTAAATTGTATTTTAAGCAACTGATATTGTTTATACTAATGTGATTAGCAAGTATTTGAAGTAAGAACTGAAAAATCCATATTTTATATAAATATATTTCTGAAAAATATCCTGAAGATTATCCCTAAAGAAAGAGAATAAGATTGTTCCTGTAAAAATTGACATTTAATTTTATTAATAAAAAGAGTAGTAAAATTGATTTGACTGGTTTCAAAATACGAAAATCATAACTATAGTTAATGAACAAAAAAGACAAAAAACCGTATAGTTAAAAACAAGCAAGAAATAATTCTCCATTTTAATGTAAATGTCTATTTTTTCACTCATAGTGTTCTCTCACACCAACATTAATCTTAACAAAGAGAAAATAATCTTTTCATTTCTTCTTGGCCCCAGAGACAGATGCTCTTTAGAGAAATTCAATGCTTAAATATCACTATTTCCATATGGAAAAGTGAATGAAGGGGTGCTCTACAAAGATATCAATGACCATGTCAAAACTCTTGTTTTCTCATTCTAAATGCACATATGTACCATGGATTCACATTATTTCCTAGGGTGTAATGCTTTCTCAAATGTCATGTTTGTGTCAAAGTAAGTGAACAAACTGAAAGATGTTTTGCCATTATGACATACATGTGAATTTCCTCTTATCGATGAACAAATCAATTTTTGATTAACCTTATTAACATTAAAATTATTTCTGCACAGTAATTTTTAAAAATGTACCAGTATGTTTTCCATGAAGTGTGGAAAAACAGATATTCTCCTTTGGTCATACTATTAGAACCTTTTGTAGAATAGGTTCTCCACTGCAAAAATAAGGTTATTCACGTGGACACGACTGAGCGACATGAACAACATGTGGTTTGATTTCCTAAGACAGTGTAAATAGTATGTCTACTTTCTTGGGGGTAAGATTAAAAAAAAACATATATATTAGAATGGTCCTGAGATTGTCCATCTGCCAGTGTGCTAGAAGCTGAGGAGGAGCTATGTCTCCTCCAGGCAGATTGATGAATGATAAAAGTAACTAAAGTACTTCTGTACTTACTCAGCTCATTTTACACATGGGGAAATGCAACAACAACAAAATTAAGTCACTGGCTCAATTTCTCACAGCTCATAAGTACAGAGATTAAATTTCTAACCACTACATATAATCATTATTTAGGGAGCATGGTTATTTCAGGGAAAACAGGGAGAATGTAAGACCGAAATTATGTGAGTAAGTGATGCTAGAGAGCAAAGAAGGAGGAAAGAAATTTAAGAAAGCAGCTAGCAAAAATGTTATAAGTATGCCAGAAAATCATTTTAAAATGTACTAGAAGGGATTTTTGAGTTTAATAATTAAATATAATATAAAACTTCCATATAGACACAGAACAGAAAATATGCTTCCATTGGCAAGTTGGATTCTGAGTGAAGAGAGGAAGAGATTGAAATGGTCATGCCCAAATGATTTTTTACTCATCCAGGGGAAAAACTAGGGAGAATACGAGGAGAACAGGAATTCAAAGCTAAAGTACATTCCTCCTACACTGAAGAAATCATCAGGAGTGGCAAATGAGTCTTTTATGTCTAATACATGCTACCTTGAACTCCAATTTCCTTGCCTGATAAACCAGATGACTAAACTACATATTCTTTTTTTTTTTTTTCCTTTGCAGCTTGAAACTTTGGTGTCATGTAGCTCTTCCTCTGATACCTACATAGAGTTAAATAGAACTACTGTTTATGTTTTTCCTCATGGAATATCTTTGTCAATTCTGAAACCTACATTGATTTCTTTTGTCATTTACACATGCCAGCACATACTGTTGCTTTGTGGTGTATTAAAGAACTGTACATTTATTTAGGCATTTGCTGAAAACACGTTACACATTTTTTTCTATGTCCCCCCCACCACACACACAATTCTCTAAAGAAACCTTTACATTTGTCATGATCAAGGTCTAAGCAGTCATAGTATGTAGAGGAATAAATAAGGCAGATTGGAATGTAGATAAAGTCAGGGTCTTATACAGAATTATACGTGCAAGCTAAGCTTTTGAATCAGGAGATAGGAAGAAGAGATAGAATTACAAAAATAAAAAAGAATTTGACATGTATATATCAAAAACTAGTTGAAATAAAAAAATGAGCAGAGGGTTTCCCTGCTACCTCAGTGATAAAGTTTCCACCTGCCAATGCAGGAGACATGGGTTTGATCCTTGATCCTGGAAGATCCCACATGCTGCAGACCAATGAAGCCCGTGCGCCACAACTGTTGGGACTGTGCCCTAGAGCCTGTGAACCTCAACTCCTGAGCCCTCGTGCTACATCTGCTGAAGCCCTTGTGCTCTGCAACGAGAGAAGCCACCACAAGGAGAAGCCCAAACACCACAACTAGAGTAGCCCCAGCTCGCCACAACTAGAGAAAAAGCCCGCACAGCAACAAAGACCCAGCACAGCATAAATAAATAAATATTGTTTTAAAATGAGGAAAATGTAGGGGCATACTTATAAATCTTCTTGAAGCAAACTCTGAGACTCTGAGTGTCCACTGGGGAAAGATGGTGTAGGTAGTTAGTAGGATTCTAATTTGGAGGAAATTAGAATAAGAAAACATGCAAGACCTGTAACAGATATTAGAAACTCTGTCTCCAAGATTGGTGTTCAAAGACTTAAAAATCTATCCAATGTAGCTTTAGAGCAGTTAAAAAAAACCAGCACTAAAACTGACTTATTGCTGAGTCCAGTACTTATTAAAATAAAGATAATGGCATAGGACTTAATTAAAGGAATAATTGGACTGGATGAGGTAACACTAGATGTGGTACAAATTGTTAAGCATCATTTTCATTATAACTGTCCCTAAGTACAGAACATGTTGAGTAATATTCATATGTATAAATGTTAAAATTTTAGAGCTAGGAATTACTTTTAAAAATTGCTATCAATTTCTTTGATTCTTCAGAGGCATTAACAGATTCATTCATTTAACAAATGTTTGAAGAGATCTTACTAAATTCCAGGAACTATGGTAGATAAAGAAATTTAGCAGAAGTGAAATGAAACACATTACTGTCTACATGCCATTATAAATCCTTCTCCCTAAAAATACCCTGAGTTAAGATTCATGCTATGACATCATATGATGTTATACACTACCACTCCTTTCTGCAATCTACAGATGTTAATTTCACTTATTCTTTAAAAAATGTTTTACTATTAACAACACTACTCTGTCGTGGCTCTTAGTGTTTTAATACCCAAGCACATAGTCTTCCAATATCAATTATTCTTAGAATCCTGAACATCCCCCTACTATGAATATATCTTCCATCTTACCTGGGCCCCTGATATACACGAAAATATTCTAGAATTTGATATTACCAATAATCTAACATTTTCTCATAATTTAAATTTCACATAACCTAATCTTTATTTTTAAACCTCAAAACCACAATTGACTCCAAATGATTTCTCAGCTTCTATAGTTCTCAATTTCATCCACTGATCTTCCCAATTTTCTCAGCCCTGTTCCTTTATGCTTTTATTTCTTCTTTATGCATTCTAGACTCCACTGTGTAAACCTTAATCCATTTTCTTCTTTCTCTGAAAATAAAAACAAATACAAAATTCCACATGTTCTCAGCCTCCACTTAAACATTTACTATGGCTACTGCTGCTGCTAAGTCGCTTCAGTCATATCCAACTCCGTGCGACCCCAGAGACAGCAGCCCACCAGGCTCCGCCGTCCCTGGGATTCTCCAGGCAAGAACACTGGAGTGGGTTGCCATTTCCTTCTCCAATGCATGAAAGTGAAGTTGCTCAGTCGTGTCCGACTCTTAGCGACCCCATGGACTGCAGCCTACCAGGCTCCTCCATCCATGGGATTTTCCAGGCAAGAGTACTGGAGTGGGGTGCCATTGCCTTTGGCTACAGTTAAACGTAAAACCATAGTAAGTCAGCTCACTTTAGTTAATGATTCTTAATCTCAAATAGGACACCAAACCTACCCGGAATTATGTTATACTTTCTTTATTATTTTTTCTATTCTCTTTGAAGTTTATTAAATGCCTTTTCATCTCTCCTCAAAACTCCAACACACTCTTTCCTCTTCACTATCACTTAATGACCTTGTTTTTATTGTGTAGAGAATATAAAAACAATGAGAAAAGTTTTCCAAGGACTATCACTGACACATATCAATATATTTTCTTCTGTGGCTGTACTGTTTTTATCTTGCCTGTAATTAAGAATATTGAAATTGTGATTATAGCTAATGTCAACTCTTCATATTCATTAGAATTGATAGTTACTTAATTATTCCAGTGTATTAATCCAGATAATGGCTTCTCATCTGTTCATATCACTTTACTTTCTCTCCTATATTATTATCATAAGCATACTGCTACTGCTAAGTCACTTCAGTCGTGTCCAACTCTGTGCGACCCCATAGATGGCAGCCCACAGGTACACAGTAATATCTCATTATTTAGCAAAAAGCACACAAAATCCTACATTTTATGTGGCTTTTTTCTTTCGCTTACCGATAAAGCATTCAAAAGAATTGTTGATAATGTTTTCTATAACACTTAACACTGAATATCATTTCTTTGTTCATGAAAAACATTTTCACTTGATATATAGGACCACACTTGTTCTCATGCTACCTCCCTGGCCAATCCTTCTTCATTCAATTTACTGCTTTTATTATTATTATTTCTTGAACTTCTATAATTTATGGTGCCCCAGGGACCATTCTGTAGAATTTTCTTTTCTTTATATGAACTCATATTTTAGACAACCATGTCAAATTTTATAAATTTAAACCAATGTTTCTAAAACATTTTCCCATTAATGTCTCCCTAAGGATAAAAATTAAATTGAATTTATATTCTCCCTAATGAGAGAAATTAAATATTAAGAATATGAATTTGTCATATAGGTTTGAACTATGGAGAGTCACAGCACACTGTAATAGCCAAGAGTTTTCCACCCTCTAAGAGTCAATTTTCACTTCTTTGAGGGAGATATCACCCCTATTGAGAGTGAATGCTTTAAATTTTATTTATATTCTGGTAAATCTCAAATATATAACCTCAGAAAGAACCTCTTATCTGAACTCCATACTCATAACCAGCTGCCTAAATGACATTTTGTCAGGTAATTTTAACAAGTATCACAAATTAAAAGGGTGCCAAATCAAAATATTGATATTTATCTTCACTCTTCTATAGCTCCTCCTTCTGAAATCTTTCCCTTCTTAATTAATGGTAAGGTAATGGCACCCCACTCCAGTACTCTTGCCTGGAAAATCCCATGGATGGAGGAGCCTGGTAGGCTGCAGTCCATGGGGTCACTAAGAGTCAAGACACGACTGAGCGACTTCACTTTCACTTTTCCCTTTCATGCATTGGAGAAGGAAATGGCAACCCACTCCAATGTTCTTGCCTGGAGAATCCCAGGGACGGGGGAGCTTGGTGGGCTGCCGTCTATGGGGTCACACAGAGTCGGACACAACTGAAGTGACTTAGCAATTGTTATATTAGTTTGGGCCCTAAATTTTCAGAGCATCTTTGATTCATCTCTAGCACCATTCCATCAATACATGCTGTTGATCTAACTTAACAATTTATCCAGCATCTGACTGTTTCTCATCATTTCTATTACTAATACACTTGAACAATCCACCATGATTCCTCAGTTGGATCATTGTAATAACTCCTAGCTTCTCTCTCTGATTTTTTTCCTGTGCTGTTCACTCACCCAACCCTAGGATTTTCTAAGTGGCAATTTAAAAACAATATAAATCACATAACAACTAAATCTTCTAACAGCATTCCATCTCACTCACAGTAGAAGTACATAAACTAGCCTACATGATTTGCATTTGAATCAGCTCTTTGATCTCAACTTTGACTCCTCACCCAGTCTTTCCTATCTAGCTAAATTGTTCTCTTTGATGGTCTTTAAACACACAAAGCAAAGCGTTTTTCCATTCAAGGGTAACCGAGACTACTCTTCCTTCTAATGGACTTCTTCATGGATTGCCATGGAATATTCCCTCTATTCGTTCTGTTCCATATCCTTAAAATCATTTTGTAAATTTTTTACTGACCAACCTATTTAAATTAGCATCACATCTGCCCTTGCTTCTGTTTTCTCTAAAATCCTTACCACCATCCAGCATTCTACATTTACCTGATTATTTGATACTTATATCCTCTTTCTTGAATTTAAGTCTCATGTAGTCAGATATATTATTTGTTCATTGTTGTATGTATACCAGGATGCAAGGAGCCTTACAAATAAGGTGCTGAAAAATTTAATTATCATGTACTTAATTATAATTATACAAGTGGAGAAAAAAGATTATGGACATATAAACAATTAAAATATATAAAAATTAAAGAATAAAAACAGATTAAGGAGGAAAGAGGGGCAGAGGGGTACAAGGAGAAAGGGGTAGAAATAGAGATAGACTGACAGAGAGAAAGGAGAGAGAAATTAGAGAGATGTTTCTTTCTAGAAGAATAAATTCTGTGCTATATAGATATAAAATAAGTATATATTATGATAGCCTTTTCAGAAACTTTAGAAGTTTTTTTTCAAAGTAATAGGAATAATATCTCCATTCTAATCATGAGAAAACTTTACACAAACCCAAAGGACTAAGTACCTGACTAGTAAGTTATTTACTAGTAAGATCATGAAAGATAAGGAAAGACTAAAATCTTTTCACATATCAGAGGAGGAAATGCAGACTTGACAACTAACTGTAATGTGGTGCCCTGGACTGGTTCCTAGAACACAAAAAGAATACTTACGGGAAAAACTGGTGAAATTTCAAGTTTTACATTTTGATAATAGTAATATACTGGGACTTCCCTGATGGTTCAGTGAGTGCTTAAGAATCTGTCTGCCAATGCAGAGGACACTGGTTTGAACCCTAGTCTAGGAAAATTCCGCATGCCATCGAGCAGCTAACCTGTGTGCTGCAAATACTGAAGTGCCCACGCTCTAGAGCCCATGTTCCACAAGAGGAGCCACTGCAAAGAGAAGCCCATGCATTACAACAAAGAACAGCCCCCCCTCCAATAAAAAAAAAAATAGTAACATAGTAACCTCTGGGGTTTTTTTTGTTTGTTTGTTTAGTTTTGACAAATGTACCACTGTAATACAGGGGAAACAAACTGGGTGATGGGCATACAGGAACCCACTATACTACCTTTGTGATGTTTCTGTAGGTCTAAAATAAATTCAAAATAAAATGTTTATTCAAAAAAAAAGAGCAGGATTTTTGTAAGAGAGCAATACGGTCAAGAATATTGTTTCATTTTTTAAATATAAATGTATTTATTTTAATTGGAGGTTAATTACTTTACAATATTGTAGTGGTTTTGCCACACATTGACATGAATCCGCCACGGGTGTACATGTGTTCCCCATCCTGAACACCCCTCCCACCTCCCTCCCCATCCCATCCCTTGGGTCATCCCAGTGTACCAGCCCTGAGCACCCTGTCTCATGCATCAAACCTGGACTGGCAATTCATTTCATATATGATAATATACATGTTTCAGTGCCATTCTCTCAAATCATCCCACCCTTACCCTCTCCCACAGAGTCCAAAAGACTGTTCTATACATCTGTGTCTCTTTTGCTGTCTTGCATATAGGGTTATCATTACCCTCATTCTAAATTCCATATATATGAGTTAATAATATATATACTATTTTGGTGTTTTTCTTTCTAGCTTACTTCACTCTGTATAATAGGTTCCAGTTTCATCTGCCTTATTATAACTGATTCAAATGTATTCTTTTTAATGGCTGAGTAATACTCCATTGTGTATATGTACCAGAGCTTTCTTATCCATTCGCCTGCTGATGGACATCTAGGTTGCTTCCATGTCCTGGCTATTATAAACAGTGCTGTGATGAACATTGGGGAACACGTGTCTCTTTCAATTCTGGTTTCCTTGGTGTGTATTCCCAGTGGTGGGATTGCTGGGTCGTATGGCAGTTCTATTTCCAGTTTTTTAAGGAATCTCCACACTGTTCTCCATAGTGGCTGTACTAGTTTGCATGCCCACCAACAGTGTAAGAGAGTTCCCTTTTCTCCACACCCTCTCCAGCATTTATTGCTTGTAGACTTTTGGATCGCAGCCTTTCTGACTGGTGTGAAATGGTACCTCATTGTGGTTTTGATTTGCATTTCTCTGATAATGAGTGATGTTGTGCATCTTTTCATGGTTTGTTAGCCATCTGTATGTCTTCTTTGGAGACATGCCTGTTTAGTTCTTTGGCCCACTTTTTAAATTGAGTCTTTATTTTTCTGGAATTGAGCTGCAGGAGCTGCTTGTATATTTTTGAGATTAATTCTTTGTCAGTTGCTTCATTTGCTATTATTTTCTCCCATTCTGAAGGCTGTCTTTTTACCCGGCTTATAGTTTCCTTTGTTGTACAAAAGCTTTTAAGTTTAATTAGGTCCCATTTGTTTATTTTTGCTTTTATTTCCAACATTCTGGGAGGTGGGACATAGAGGATCCTGCTGTGATTTATGTCGGAGAGTGTTTTGCCTATGTTTTCCTCTAGGAGTATTATAGTTTCTGATCTTACATTTAGACCTTAAATCCATTTTGAGTTTATTTTTGTGTATGGTGTTAGAAAGTGTTCATTTCATTCTTTTACAAATGGTTGACCAGTTTTCCCAGCACCACTTGTTAAAGAGATTGTCTTTTCTCCATTGTATACTCTTGCCTCCTCTGTCGAAGATAAGGTGTCTACAGGTGCACTGACGTATTGTTTTAGAAAGAGAAATAAGAAATGTGTCTGGTGTCGTTTGATGTCATCGTCATTTAGTTGCTAAGTCGTGTCTGACTCTTTCACGACCTCATAGACTAGCCTACCAGGCTCCTCTGTCCATGGATTTCCCAGGCAAAAATATTAGAATGGGTTGCCATTTCCTTCTCCAGCTGGTCTTCCTGATCCAGGGATCAAATCAGCCTCTCCTGCTTTGGCAGGCAGATTCTTTACCATGGAGCCACTTGGGAAGCCCAGGTGCCATTTGACCAGAGTCCAAATAAGTGAAGAGCAGGATAGAGCCATTCAAATATCTGAAGGAAAAATAGTCTAAGGAGACATGCAAAAATTCTGAGTTGTGTTCACAAATCATCCATTATTGTTCATGAATAACATGAAAAATGCTTCTAAAACAGCTAGCACTTGAGAGAGATTTATCTGCTTTTGCTTGTCAATAATATCACTCAACCTTTTAATTCTGGCTTACTCTACAATCTGGACTATGGTATATTATATAAAAAATAAACTTATTTGCAACAGGCATTTCTATGCCCAGTTAATTAGACTCTGCTATATTTTGAAATGGAGAAGGCAATGGCACCTCACTCCAGTCCTCTTGCTTGGAAAATCCCATGGATGGTGGAGCCTGGTAGGCTGCAGTCCATGGGGTCACTAAGATTCGGACACAGCTGAGCGACTTCACTTTCATTTTTCACTTTCATGCACTGGAGAAGGAAATGGCAACCCACTCCAGTGTTCTTGCCTGGAGATCCCAGGGATGGGGGAGCCTGATTGGCTTATATCTATGGGATGGCACAGAGTCTGACATGACTGAAGCGACTTAGCAGCAGCAGCAGCAGCATACTTTGAAAACTCCATTTCTTTCTGATTCATGTAATAGATAATAAGAAATTTTTTTTATAATATAAAATACTAAAATGAAAATCTTCAGTTTCAAAAATGTATGTCATGTACACTTATGTGACATTAGCTTCTATATTATCATTTCTTAGAATTAAAATAAATATGCTTATATATCTTAAGAAAATCCTCTTAAAATATATGTGGATCTTGAATACATCAAGAAAAGCATAAGTATCCTTTGTAAATGGTGAATAAAATTTTCTGAGAAGCCTGAGTAGTCATAAAGTATAATTTAAACACTTTTGGAATCCATGAGTATGGGTTACCATCTATAAATCCTAAAAACATAAATACAATATCCGGTGTTGCCTTTTATAAAAAACATGAAGCATTTGGCCCCACAGAAAAGTCTGCCATTTAATGCTAATGTGAAAGATTCATATTTAATATTTTTTCACCAGTTTCCAATTTCTTCATATAGAATGGTAGTAATGTTCATAGAGTCCAATAAAATCCCATGGATTTTGGATGAGAAAGCATGAAAAGCTTACAGAGAATAAAGAGCATTTGCTGAAATTGTATAACAGACTGCAGACATGTTGCTAAAATATAATAAAGTACAATTTTAAGAACTAATTCATATAATGTAATATTAATAATGAGTTAAATCATTTGTGCATTTTCTGGAGCAAGAACAAGGTTGGTAAAATTAAAAAGAATTGTATCATTTTTATTACATTTCAAAAATCTTTGCAAATTAATTTTAAAAATTAAAGAAGAAAATAATTTATGAATTTGTGATACTTGTGGTACATTAATCTATAAAAAAGATTTGAATTTTTTCTGGTTATTTGGCAGCTTTTAACTATCATGGATCAAACTAATTATAGAAAGGTTTTTATAAAAATCTGGCTATTGCTTTTCTTTCTCATATAATAAGGCCATACAAATAAGACATTTAAAAATGAGAGCAAATGAAAACTACTAAAACAATCAGAGCACAAAGTTATTAGGATAATTAATCAGCAAATTGAATGCTTCAAATTCCCTGGGACACCGATTATCTTTTGTGAAGTTCCATACAATTCTATGTAATAAAAGAAAGGCAAAAAAGACTTTGTCCTTTTTTCATAACTTTATAAATATAATTGTTATACTGTTTCTCTCAGTAAAAGTCATTGCACAAAAAGGAATGCTAAAATATTTTTGACCCTTATTAGTATAGGGCATCCCAGGTCACTTTTCAGTTCAGTTCAGTTCAGTTCAGTCGCTCAGTTGTGTCCGATTCTGCGACCACATGAACTGCAGCATGCCAGGCCTCCCTGTCCAACACCAACTCCGGAGTCCACCCAAACCCATGACCATTGTAGTCAGTGATGCCATCCAACCATCTCATCCTCTGTCGTCCCCTTCTCCTCCTGCCCTCAATCTTTCCCACATCAGGGTCTTTTCAAATGAGTCAGCTCTTTGCATCAGGTGGCCAAAGTATTGGAGTTTCAGCTTCAACATCAGTCCTTCCAATGAACACCCAGGACTGATATGCTTTAGGATGGACTGGTTGGATCTCCTTGCAGCCCAAGGGACTCTCAAGAGTCTTCTCCAACACCACATTTCAAAAGCATCAATTCTTCTGTGCTCAGCTTTCTTTACAGTTCAACTCTCACATCCATACAGGACCACTGGAAAAACCATAGCCTTGACTAAACGAACCTTTGTTGACAAAGTAATGTCTCTGTTTTTCAGTTTGCTGTCTAGGTTGGTCATAACTTTCCTTCCAAAGAGTAAGTGTCTTTTAATTTCATGGCTGCAATCACCATTTGCAGTGATTTGGGAGCCCACAAAAGTAAAGTCAGCTACTGTTTCCACTGTTTCCCCATCTATTAGCCATGAAGTAGCTAACCATTAATATTGAAAAATTTTTTCAGGACATAACATAACATTAACTTCCTTCATCAATAAATGATCACTCCATAATATGTCCCTAATAAAGGAATATTTTTTAAGTGCTAGCTTATTGTATTTTTGTTCAAGATGAAAAAAATATATAACAATGTGTTCTTGCCATAAGTATGGACTTCTAATAGTGGATAGATCTTTAAGATTCTAATAGACTTTGAAATGATCTTTGTTAAACTTTGTTTACCATCCTACACTATATTCCAGGGCTTAATGTGTGCTGTACTTTATTCCTATCCTTATCTTGGTATGTGTTGGAGGAGTTAATAACATTTGTACAACTATTTTCACCTTCTATTCATACCACAGATGGACAATACTATGCCATTTGGTTAAGTTTGTTTTCCTCAAAAATGAAATAATGTAGTGAGTCACAAAAAGTTAGACTGACTTACCTAGGTTATTAAAAAATGACATTTTTTATGATGAAATTAAAATGCTTAAACATGATTCAAAGTGTTCTCCTTAATCAAATACAATGTTTGTCTTTCAGCTATGATTCTTTGTGCATATAAATATCTTGTTCTTAGGAAATACATAAAATATGTGAAACAATTAGACAATTTTCCTTGAAGACAAGGTTATGTTGGAACTATTGTAATGGAAAAGAAGGCCTGTGGACTGTTAACAGATTACTTTTACTCATAATTGCGTATTAAGTTTTTCCAAATATGGAAACTTGTGACTTACAATTGTAGACAATGAAAAGGCCTGAGTGACAGGAATAGGGTGAAAGGCAAAGGAAACCTGTACCTTCTGCATAATTTTTTTGTAACCCTAACATGTCCCTATAATATGAAGTCTATTAATAAAATGTTTTTAATGTCCTATAATGTAATCTTTCACTCTTAACTTTTGCCATGAGAGAATTGTTTGATTTCATTAATTTTTTATTTTTTTTTCAGTGAAGAGTTCAAGATGTTATGCTATGGATGGATAATTCAGTGATAAACTGCTCTTCTCTTCTTTTATCCTTTTGAGAACAGCTTCTTAGTTCTATGTCATATTATTGAAGTATATAGATGTACTGGGAAAACTAACATGAATAAAACATTATTTGTTTTAAGTCCTTAGTAATTATAAATAAAATAAGCTAGAATATTTATTCTATAGATAAAATATTAAAATTATACAGTGAGAAAATACTTAAGCAAAAGGATGCATGCTATTTCTGTAAACTTTTAAAAATAAAAACATATGGCTCAGATGAGTTCTAACTCAGCTCATCACATACTTCTTACTCACTTAAGTCATTAAAATCATGCGTATCACATATTTAGCATAACTCTTTAAAGTTCTGATATTATTAAGCAAATGCAGTCATATTGTTGTTGTATTAATCTATGACTTTCCATTTAAAAAATTTCTTTTCTACCCCCTAACAGATATCTGCTGTAATTGTATATAATGTTGGAAATGACAGTTTATTTATACACAGTAATAGGAACATATTCTCACATTACATAGTTCCACATGATATCATTCCTTTGCTGTTGTGTGTGTATGTGTTGTGTGTGTATGTGTATGTGTGTGTGTGTGTATGCACTTAATTTCCAAAGTGAAAAGAAAACACTTTAAGCTGCTTCTCTTTAAGTGGTTAATAGTTTTTACAATAAAACAAGTGACTGGTTTACTTATTTAAAACACAGTGCTATGCTTATTATTTCAATGTTGATTAAGTCCACATTTTAAAAGTGCAAGATAACTTATTTTTACTTACTAATTGTGTTCCATGATGGAATTGATGAAAAACATTATAATTTTAATCCAGTTATTGACTACAATTTGAATAACAAGGCTATGACATGCAGTAACAAACATATTGCCAAGTAGATACACATTCTGATCATAGTTTGGTAAGTCTTCTAATGGATTTAGCATGTGGTCGCCAAGAGTTGGACACGACTGAGCAACTTCACTTTCACTTTTCACTTTCATGCATTGGAGAAGGAAATGGCAACCCACTCCAGTGTTCTTGCCTGGAGAATCTCAGGGACGGGGGAGCCTGGTGGGCTGCTGTCTATGGGGTCGCACAGAGTCAGACATGACTGAAGTGACTTAGCAGCAGCAGCTGAGTTAAGGTCATGCTCAAAATCCTTCAAGCCCCAGCTTCAGCAGTATGTGAACTGAGAACTTCCAGATGTACAAACAGGGTTTACAAAAGGCAGAGGAACCAGAGATCAAATTGCCAACATTCGTTGGATTGCAGAGAAAGTAAGGGAATTCCAGGAAAACAAAACAAAACAAAACAAAAAAAGTCTGCTTCATTGACTTTGCTTTTGACTGTGTGGATAACAACAAACTGTGGAGAATTCTTAAAAAGATGGGAATACCAGACACCTTACCTGTCTCCTGAGAAACCTGTATGCAGGTCAAAAAGCAACAATCAGAACCTTACAAGGAAAAATGGACTGGTTCAAAATTGAGAAAGGAGTAAGACAAGGCTGTATAATATCACCCTGGTTATTTAACATATATGCAGAGTACATCATGTGAAATGCCAGGCTGGATAAATCACAAGCTGGAATGAAGATGGCTGGGAGAAATAGCAACAACCTCAGATATGCAGATGAGCCCATTCTAATGACACAAAGTGAAGAGGATCTGAAGAGCCTCTTGATGAGAGAGAAAAAGCTGGCTTAAAACTCAACATTAAACAAAGATAATGACATCCAGTACCTTTACTTCATGGCAAGTAGAAGGTGGAAAAGTGGAAATCATGACAGATTTTCTTTTCTTGGCTCCAAAATCACTGCAGATGGTAACATGCAGTCATGCTTGTTCCTCGGAAGAAAAGCTATGAAAAACCTAGATAGTCAATTAGAAAGTATAGAGATCATTTTGCTGATAATCATCCATATAGTCAAAGCTATTGTTTTAACAATAGTCATGTACATATGTGAGAGCTGGACCATAAAAAGGCAGAGTGCCAAAGAATTGAGACTTTAAAACTGTGGTGCTAGAGAAGACCCTTGAGAGTGCCTTGGACTTCAGGAGATCAAATCAGTCGATCCTAAAGGAAATCAAGCAAATTTGACCTTGGAGTACAGAGTGAAACACGGCAAAGGCTAACAGAGTTTTGCCAAGAGAACTCACTGGTCATAGCAAACACCCTCTTCCAACAACACATGAGAAGACTAAAAAAGGACATCGCCAGATGGTAAATACCAAAATCAGATTGATTATATGCTTTGTAGCCAAAGATGGAGAAGTTCTATACAGTCAGCAAAAACAAGACCGAGAGCTGACTATAGCTCAGATCATGAACTCCTTATTACCAAATTCAGACTTGAAGAAAGTAGGGAAAACCACTAGACCATTCAGGTATGACCTAAATCAAATCCCTTATGATTATACAGTGAAAGTGAGAAATAGATTCAGGGGTTAGATTTGATAGACAGAATGTGTGATGAACTATGGATGGAGGTTCATGACATTGTAACAGGAGACATGGAGCAAGATCATCCCCAAGAAAAAGAAAGGCAAAAAAGCAAAATGGCTGTCTGAGGAGGCCTTACAAATAACTGTGAAAAGAAGAGAAGCAAAAAGCAAAGGAGAAAAGGAAAGATATACCCATTTGAATGCAGAGTTCCAAAGAATAGCAAGGAGACATAAGAAAGCCTTCCTCAGTGATCAGTACAAAGAAATAGAGGAAAACATAGAATGGGAAAGACTAAAGATCTCTTCAAGAAAGTTATAGATACCAAGGGAACATTTTATGCAAAGATGGGCCCAATAAAGAACAGAAATAGTATGGACCTAACATAAACAGAAGATATTAAGAGGTGGCAAGAATACACAGAAAACTGTACAAAAAAGATCTTCATGACCCAGATAATCACGATGGTGTGATCACTGACCTAGAGCCAGACATCCTGGAATGTGAAGTCAAGTGAGCCATGGGAAGCATCATTATGAACAAAGCTAGTGGTAGTGACGGAATTTCAGTTGTGCTATTTCAAATCCTAAAAGATGATGCAGTGAAAGTGCTGCACTCAATATGCCAGCATATTTGGAAAACTCAGCAGTGGCAACAGGACTGGAAAAGGTCAGGTTTCAATCCAATCCCTAAGAAAGGCAATGCCAAAGAATGCTCAAACTACCGCACAATTGCACTCATCTCACACGCTAGCAAAGTAATCCTCAAAATTCTCCAAGCCAGGCTTCAGCAATACATGAACCGTGAAATTCAAGATGTTCAACTTGGATCTAGTAAAGGCAGAGGAACCAGAGATTAAATTGCCAACATCTGTTGGATTATCACAAAACAAGAGAGTTCCAGAGAAACATCAACTTCTGCTGTATTGACTGTGCCAAGCCTTTGGCTGTGTAGATCACCACAAATTGTGGAAAATTCTTAAAGAGATGGGGATACCAGACCACTTGACCTGCCTCTTGAGAAATGTGTATGCAGTTCAGGAAACAACAGTTAGAACTGGACATGGAACAACAGACTGGTTCCAAATAGGAAAAGAAGTATGTCAAGGCTGTATATTGTCACCCTGATTATTTAACTTATATGCAGAGTACATCATGAGAAACGCTGGGCTGGAAGAAGCACAAGCTGGAATCAAGATTGCTGGGAGAAATATCAATAACCTCAGGTATGCAGATGACACCACCCTTATGGATAGAAAGTGAATAAGAACTAAAGAGCCTCTTGATGAATGTAAAAGAGGAGAGTGAAAAAGTTGGCTTAAAGCCCAACATTCAGAAAACTAAGATTATGGCATCTGGTCCCATCACTTATGGCAAGTAAGTTGGGAAATGGTGGAAATTTGACAAACTTTATATTTGGGGGTTCTAAAATCACTGCAGATGGTGACTGCAGCCATGAAATTAAAAGACACTTACTCCTTGGAAGAAAAGTTATGACCAACCTAGACAGCGTTTTAAAAACCAGAGATATTACTTTGCCAACAAAAGTCCAACTAGTCGACTATGGTTTTTCCAGTAGTCATGTATGGATGTGAAAGTTGGATCATAAAGAAAGCTGAGCATTGAAGAATTGATGTTTTGAACTGTGGTGTTGGTGAATACACTTGAGAGTCCCTTGGACTGCCAGGAGATCCAACCAGTCCATCCTAAAGGAAATCAGTCCTGAGTGTTCATTGGAAGGATTGATGCTGAAGCCGAACTTCCAATACTTTTTGGCCACCTAATGTGAAGAGCTGACTCATTTGAAAAGACCCTGAAGCTGGGAAAGATTAAAGGCAGGAGGAGAAGGGGACGACAGAGGATGAGATGATTGGATGGCATCACTGACTCAATGGACTTGAGTTTTAGTTAACTCTGGGAGTTGGTGATGGACAGGGGGGCCTGGTGTGCTGCAGTTCATGGGGTTGCAAAGAATCAAACATGACTGAGAGACTGAACTAAACTGAACTGAAATGAAATCAATCCTGAATATTATTGGAAATATTGATGCTGAAGCTGAAGCTTCAATACTTTGGCTATCTGATATGAAAAGTGACTCACTGGAAAAGACCCTGATTCTAGGAAAGATTGAGAGCAGAAGGAGAAGCGGACAACAGAGGATGAGGTGCTTAGATAGCATCACTGACCCAATGGACATGAATTTGAGCAAATTATGAGAGAGTGAAGGACAGGGAAGCCTTTCATGCTGCAGTCCATGGAGTCGCTGAGTCGGACACAAATGAGCAACTGAAGAACAACAACTGAGTTCTTAATTGATAATTTTGTTTCTAAAGTAACAGAATCTACATATTTCTAGTCTCTCTTGACACTAGAAAGATGCCACCCTAGAAATAAGATATTTCCTTGCATTGTCCTGACCATCTCAAACATTTCTATGGTTCCTGTCCTAATTTAAGTATCATTACCCACCTGTTTTCACTATACTTTCATATAATAATCTAAATAACCTGAGTTTCTCTCTTCCTTCTTTTTGTTCTATTTCTCTTTCTTTTCTCAATCTATGCACTATGATAATATTAATAAAGCACCATGCCAAATGCTTCAGAACAAGAAATAGAAACCAAGCATTTTCTATTTTCACCAAGTTTCAGCAACCAAGTGAAATTTTAACAAGCATTAATCTTCCACTTAAAGAACTTAGGTTTTGGTGTTAGGGCACAAAGTCATAGTATATAAGAGAAAATGTGACACTTAAAAAAAAAAAAACAACTACATTTAATAAAATAATTGCATATAATGTAAAGGAAATTCTAAATAAAGTATTTCCTTGGCCTTCAACCAATTTCAAATGTTTGTGCATTTTAGGATTCGCTTCATAGTGCAGCTTCCAGTCTTCTAAGTTTAACATATTTTACTGAAGAAAAGAATTATATGCTGTATTCTTTCTCATTCAAACAGTTTGTGAAGTCCCACTTAATTGTGAAAATTTCAAAAAGCGAATAAAGTATATGAACTATTTGGAAATAAATGATCAAATCCAAAATAATGGTAATAATATTGAAAAAGAGAAAAAAATATTGGAAAAGCAGAGCTTAGTCTAACACATTCCTTAGTTTAAGCAATTAATAAAAAAGTAAGCATTCTTATTTATAAATGCAAATGTAGATATTTTAAAGCTAGAGGTTGGTACTCTGTATTAATTAATATACTTAAAACACATTTATATCCACTTTCCACTCTGTTTAAATATCCTCTTTGTTCTTCCGCTTTGATTTCGTTTCTTCATGCAGTGAGATCATTAATTCCGTTATATTCCTCAACTGCGTTAGACTTTTTCTAGTGTGCTGCTCCAGCATTTAACAAGGTTTTCTTAGCTTTTCAGGTTCAGTGAATTTGTGAAAGTTGAAGTTATGTGCATTTCCAATCTTTTTGTTTGAAAACCAAGGGGAATTGAAGTGGTTAGGGGCTGCAAGGCAGCAGTCAACTATTACCGTTAAAAAAAGATAATAATATAGTGTTAACTCTGCTAAGGAAAGTAACAAGGGAATACAAAACTAGGTTTGCAGTTGAGTAGAGAAATATCGACTCCTCAAAAGTAAATAGAAGACACAAAATACAGAACATTTCACAGAGCAATATCTAGACGTTAGGTCAGCCTTCAAGTCATTTACTACAAGCCAACTAAATTAACCAGAGAGAACTAACGCTACAGGGAAGAAGACCAAGATTTTATCCTTAGATAGATCATTTAGTGACAAACTGTTCTTCTCTTCTTGATCCTTTTGAGGATATCTTTACAATATCAGTTCATCTTATTGGAAATATATAGATTTATTGAGACATTCAACATTAGTGAACGTTAATTGACTATAAGCTCTCAGTGATCTTAAATAAAAGAATAAGCTAGAATCTCCATTCTGTATGTAACATTAAACATGTACAGAGTGAGAAAGCACTCTGGACAAAGGATGGAGATTTATAATAAAAAGTATTAAATTAGTTATAATTTAATTCATTATATATGTTATACACTTAAGCTATTTAAATTATGAATATTACTTATTGAGCAGTCATACTAAAGTGAAATTTTAACAAAATAATTAGACATGATATGTCTAAATAAATTTTCTTTACGAAAAACATTCATTAAAAAATTCTGACTTCTGTGAGGCAAACACATTACAATTAAGTTTATCCATTCTATATGTACATACACATGTTTCTACTTATAAATATATTATTTATATTTAAATTAAAATAGATTTAAATTTAAAATATTAGAGAGGAAGAGCAATGATAAAGCAGTTTCAGCTTTGACAATGAGACTGGAAAGTGTAGAAGACAGACAGTTAGGACTGAACCAAAGTGTTTGTCAGTATCTAGGGCCATCGGAGAAGGTGATGGCACCCCACTCCAGTACTCTTGCCTGGAAAACCCCATGGATGGAGGAGCCTGGTGGGCTGCAGTCCATGGGGTCTCGAAGAGTTGGACACGACTGAGCGACTTCACTTTCACTTTTCACTTTCATGCATTGGAGAAGGAAATGGCAACCCACTCCAGTGTTCTTGCCTGGAGAATCCCAGGGACGGGGGAGACTGGTGGGCTGCCGTCTATGGGGTCGCACAGAGTCGGACACGACTGAAGCAACTTAGCAGCAGCAGCAGGGAAGGCCATTTCTTTCAATGAAGGGAAAGGAGTCATTAGTCTGCTTTGTTGTATTTTACTCCACTACCTACGGCCTGCACCATAAGTATTGAAGAAAAGACTATTTAATGAGTCTTCTCTAGTCATTGAGAAGAAGACATGGCTTATGATATGAGCATGAATCAAACATAATCATCAACTGAGTAATTTGGTTTTCTATTATGGGCCTCAATTTCTGTGCTACTGAAAGAAGAAATTAGCTAATATTCTTTCCAAGCACTAAAATTTTATGATTATATAAGAAGTGAAGTTGTAGACATAAATACATTCTTCTTTAATTGTATTTTTAAACTGCTAAGAACTCATTTCTTTTACCTCTTCAGTACTAGTGAATAGCCATTAAGTACCAGTGGATATCCATAAAAGCCATGTGGAAGACTTAGATACTAGTCATGAACATTCTGTTTTACTCTCAACCAAAAAGAAAAAAAAATAGTGGTCATTTTAAAATAAGTGAGAGTTAAGTGAGCTTTCAGGTCCATGGGAATGAAGAAGGCACAGCATGGACTTTTCAGTACAAAGTGTCAATTCATATTCTGAGCACAAATGGGAGCAGTAGCTTTGGAAAAGAGACAATCTCTCTTTTTTAAGGGGTCTCAAGTGGATTGGACTTCAGAATTAACTTATAAGTGGGAAGCAGCCATGCTTCATCCCATGTGGAGTGATGGGACTGTGACAAGTGGGAGTGAGTAGGACCCTCCTAATTGCTCTCAGATTCAAACCTTTTCAATAACGCTGTGCTGGTGAAAGGTACTGAAGCTGCATAACTTTTTTGGTATTTTCTAATATTATATAAAATATTACCAACAGGATTTATTTGCTCTTAAATCACTGACTATTGAAAATAAATGTGGAATTTATGTATTAATGGGGTCATGGTTAGGCAGAAAATGTAACCTAATCTGTGTAATTATTAAAGTATGAGAGGGAGATGGCTTCCCTAATAGCTCAGCAGGGAAAGAATCTGCCTGCAATGCAGGAGACTCTGGAGATGCAGGTTTGATTTCTGAGCTGGGAATATCCCCTGGAGAAGGAAATGGCAACCCACTCCAGTATTCTTGCTTGAAAAATACCATGGACAGAGATGCCTGATGGTTACAGTCCAAAGGTTAGCAAAGAATCAGGCACGATAGAGCAGGAGCAAGGACAAGGAGAGGGAGATAATAACTGAAATGTTTCCTCTACATGAGTAGTGTTTCTTCCTGAATTGAGCATCCTGCATGTTAACTTTAGAATCAAAATTTGTCCTAAAGTGAGAAACAAAAAGGCATAAATTTTGTTGTTGTTAATCAGAGGCTATATCTGTAGGTCTCATAAAAGAATAGGCATAGTGGTTGTCTGCACTTAGAATTGTTAGTCAGTCTTGATTTGGGGTAAATTAATTTAATCCCATGAGTCTAATTAACAAATATAGCATATGTTTTACAACAGGTACCAATCTGGTCAGACAAATAAAAAGTAATTCCTCTCTGTGACAGGGCTGTGTGTGTGTGTACGTGTGTGTGTGTGTGTGTGCATGTGTGTGTGTGTGTGCATGTGTGTGTGTGTTTACATGTGATGAGAGAGAGACAAAGATAGAGAATGAGACAGGAGGAAAAAAGAAAGAAAGGAAGGAAGGAAGGGGGGAGGGAAAATGATTTACTACATGAAAAACAAGAGATGCTATAAATCAGAGACACTAATACTTGGTGATAGAAGAGAACTGAATTATGCTAACAGTGTAATCTTCCTTAATCTTTGAATTCACTTGTGTTTTCACCTGAAATGTCAATAGGAAATTATTATCGATGTGCCAATAAATAGTTAAATTGTTTTGGAGCATTGAAATAAACATAAGTAATTACATATAGTCTTTTCAAGTTGACTAGTAAAAAATAATATAGAAAAATATTGTCCCTTTGTCAATATATTTAATGAAATCTCCCTTCAGTATCTCCATTTTCTGGTAAATATTTGTTACAATTAATTGTAGTATGTGTCTAGAATGTTCTTGATGGTTAAAAAATGTAATGGCATCTAGGCAGTCATTTAGATCATTTATTGTGTATTCTAAATAAATGTGAAATAATTTACTTTTATAATATGATAAATCCAGAGCTAATACAGGATTGGATTGGAAAAGCAGAGCATAAGAAAACATCAGGAGGCTCTCACGATATGAGGGGTTTTAGTTGAAACAGAAGTTTAGTTGAAACAGATTCAAATGAGGGGTTTTAGTTGAAACAGAAGTATGGGAAGGGCAGAACCATATTAGACTACTGTGTACCTTTTCTATGTCCACAAAATATGTGAGTGGAAAGAACTTCCAGGAGGAAACGTAGCAGTTAGAAATACAAATTTATAGGTTCAAAAATGCTCACACAGACGTGCTAGAGGAAATACTGATTGTTTAGTCTAAAACATGACTCAGAATGTTTTCCTGTGAGGTTGAAAGCATTATTTTGCTTTTTTCCACTCTTATTATTTTCTACTTTACTGAGGAGAAAGTGAAAAAAAAATGCCAAGTGATATTTAAAAAAAAAAAAGCATACTTGACTAGGAGCTCTGTGTCATGCAAACCTGTTTTTAAAAGAATTCTGTAAAAATCACATTTTAGGGATGTTTGGAGAGTAAGATAGACTTTCAAACTCAGCTTTGCTATACAGGGCATTTCAGGAGTCCTTACTCCAAGTGTTTGGTCATATTTGATGATAGAATATTTTAAAATGATGTCATTCAGTACATTTAAGAAACAATGGATTGCAACGCTAGGAAAAAACTTATTTTTAATCAGAATTGACTATAAACAGCATTTTGAAATGAGCGGCCTTTTACTGAGCTTGAGGAAAGAAATGTATTTTCTTTCAAATGTCATCCAAGAGAAACACATACTACTTAAACTGTTATATTGTATTCTATTTCGTCATTAGAAAATTTATGAGGTAAGGAATGTGGATGGGACATTTGCAACAATATACCAGGTGTTTGACAGTTATAAAAATTACTTAAGAAATAGTAGATTAAGTTTTGCTAAATGAACACATGAATGAATCATATGTGGCATTACTTGGAAGAATTGAAAGGGCTTATAACTCATGATTTGTGAGGGGTAAGGTGAAGGTTTTCAGGGTTTCAGGCTACCTGGGCAGCTGAGATGATACTAGCGTCATTAACAGAAGGAGAAACAAAAAGAGTAAAAATAGGAAACAGAATAAATAGAAAAAAAATATGAAAGAGAAAAAGTTCAGAATCAACTATCTTATTGCCAAAACAGCAACATAGAAAAGTGAAATTTCCCACGACTCAGTGGGAGAATCTAGGGGAAGTTCACAGCTAGTGACACAGTTTGGAGTTATTTCCCCAGATTAAGAATTGTATTCCTAAAAGAAGATGAACTTGAAGGGCAGAGAGTATAAAGAAAGTGGGTTGAAAATACCTCCATATTTAGAGAGTGAGATGGAGGTAAGAGTGGGCAGGAGTTAAAAAAAAAAAAAAAAAAACAATGACAAAAAACAGCTGATACAGACAGCATGATACAAGCCAGGAAAAGAAAGAGTATCACAAGGAGAAAGTAGTCAAGCCCTTCAAATAAATTGGAATCATTTAAGGTTCAGAAGTGTCATCTATAACCTTCTCTCACCCCCAGTATGAACCAGAAGCAGACTAATCTAATTTAACTGACCCCCTTGGGTTCAGATTTAATTTACTAGCTCTGTCAAAACTATTTTACTTTTGGGAAATTTAACTGATTAAGTGTTCATTCTTTACTGTACCTAATCATTTTACAGGCTCACACATTTCAAATTCCCCATCTGACCACCTTGAAACTTATGGGTTCCTTTAGTAGAGCTTTGAAAACACAACAAAATCTTGCAGATGTACAAAGATAAATGCCATATACGTTCATAAGTATAAATTCCAAATGTGCCTTTTATTGAAATTTGACATCAAGTTTAATATATTGATGCAGCCATCCCTTTAATAAACACAATACTGTTTTTACAAGTCCAACATTTCCTTCTCGCACATCAACCAGTGTTTCCAACGGGTGGTTTCCCCTTTGCCTTTTATGTGATTTACTGACGCTCCTTCCTGTTCTCATACAGCTGCGACTTTTTGATTAGCCTGCGGTCAGCTTCCTCCTTTCTGTCGGGTTAGCTTGTAGCTCTCCCTCTGCACTGCCTCTCAACTCTTTCACCTCTCATTATCCTTTTGCTGTCAGTCTTGTTCAGCTCAGCTTCTGTCTTCATTCTCAGTTCCCATAACTGCAATCCCCTTCTATTTTTGGTCTGCTGATTTTGGATCCATTTTCTCCCTTTGTTTTTGGCTTACTGTTCTGCTTTATGTATCTATCATGCATTAAAAAAAAATCATGCTACATTTTGAATACTGCAACAGGTCTGAAGTTTTGCACCACTGAATATTATATTAGCATTTTCCCTGATCACATTTTACTCCTGAACTTATTCCCCTTATATCATTTACTTTTCTAGGCACGTTAGGGCTGAAAGTCCTCACTCTTTGTGCAACACCCATGAATCAATATCCTTTATTGTACCAAAGCAATTGAGAGTGGTCACCAGTGAATTGCTCTTTTTGGCTACTCCAGGGAAAGACTCTCTATTTTCTTTTTTAATTATTATTTCTTATTTCCACTAAATAAAAAACACTCTGTATAGAAATATAGAAAAATAAAGCCCAGATTTATTACAAGTCACTAGTAGGAATTTTTCCATTTTTTAATTTGTTTTGATATCATGTGGTTGGAAGAAACAAAAATTCAGAATCAACAGTTCTAATCTCTAAGTTTTATTATACCTTGTGCAACTTACACCATCACCATGACATTCAAGCATGAAAAAAAGTAAGTTCAATCACCTACTTGATGACATCTTGGCAAATGTCAACCAAAACTGTCATGACTAAATTCAATTTTTATTACAGAGTTGAGGCAAATCTCTTTGTGTCAGTTAAACACAGATTTCTTATCCATTTTAATGCTAGATGATTGACTGTCTCAAACTATATTAAATTATTAATTAAGAAGGACTATGAGGTGTGTTTTCCATTTCTTCCATATCACCATCCATCAGTTTTCTAATCTGTAAATAAAAGGCCAGACAAGAAGTTTCCTATGATAATTTTCTTCTAAATTGTCGTTGTAGTTGTAGCTGTCACATCCAATTCTTTGCAACCCCATGGACTGCAGCATGCCAGGCCTCAGGGTCCTTCACTGTCTCCCACTGTCTCTCAAACTTATGTTCACTGAGTCAGTGATGTTATCTAACCATCTTATCTCTGATTGCCTCCTCCTCCTCCGGTAGGAAAGTTTCAGGAAACTTTCCCAGCATAAGGGTCTTTTCCAATAAGTCAGTTCTTTGCATCAAGTGGCCAAAGTATTAGAGCTTCAGCTTTAGTATCAGCCCTTCCAATGAATATTCAGGATTGATTTTCTTTAGGATGGACTGGTTGGATCTCCTTGCAGTCCAAGGGACTCTCAAGAGACTTCTCCAACACCACAATTCAAAAGCATCAATTCTTTGGCTCTCAGCTTTCTTTATGGTCCAACTTAATATTTCTAATTTTGCATAATAGTTTCAATTTTGTCCACCAAAATGACAGAGATAAATCAAAAATTTATTGTTAACTTCCCCCTTATCTGAAACTAAATTTTAGTTAATTCCAGAGAAAGCTCAACAAGAGAATTTCTAGAAAAAGTACTTATCTGGAACATCTAAATTTATGGCAACTTAAGTTTTCTTTTCTTTTTGTTTGTGTTTTTCAAGGAAAATTTAATAACAAGGTAGATAACATATGCTTATCTAACATGTATGTTTCTATTAGGGAAGCTAAAGCAAAACATCCTGTTTTTTTGGTAATTTATGGCCCTGTATGTGTGTGCACTGCAGGGCAATTTCAAAAATACTGTGATTATAATTTTAGAACTTCAGAATCTGAATAAGTACCAGAGTTCTCACCTTTTTTATATGTAAAAAGAAAATAAAATACTTTGAAAATTCTTTGAAGCTTGAACAAAAATTCTGTAGCTATATTCTTAGATCGTTCTGTAGAGTCCTCATGATTCACATGATACAAGGGAAGCTTCAGATCAGTGTTTTAGAGAATTCGTTTCACCTCTCATGATCTCATTAATCAGGAGAATGTTGGTGGCAATAACAGTGCAGAAGTGAAGAAGCTGTTTCTACACAAAATAGCTATCCCATATGTTTACTTCTTCTGCTACCACTGGCTCACCTGTGTTCAAGTCCACATCCACAAGTAGACCTGATTCCGAATGTTCTGCTTGAATTTTAACTAATGTTTCCAAAGGTTTAAAACCAGAATGCTGAACAAGAATTTGGGGATAATGAGCAAGGCATCAGTAAATGCATTCCAAGTTGGGTCCTGACTTTTATACTGGGCTTGCATTTAATCAAGACTTCTGCCATTGCCTTATCCACTCCACCAGGCCTGGGATTACAAAGACATCATCAATAGCATTTTTATTAGCACTCAAGCCATTTATGATTGCACCTTTGATTTGAGCCAGTGTGTGCGTATTTGGTCCTTTGATCAATAATGTGAGAGGACAATGACTGTTTAATTTCTCAACAAAGGTGAACTTCTTTTCTTCTGATGGATATTCATAGACAAGTCCTGCACATCCCAAACAATCAGGATTTGGACCACCAAGAAAATTTAGGGCTAGCCCATCATAAGCAAGAGTCAGCCTTTCCATATTTCTCCTTTTAGCTCTTCTCAGATCTAGTCTGCCTCTTTTCAAAAGCATCTAAGAAAATGGTATCAATTTCCTTTCAACGAAGAACAGCAAATTCTTTATCCGAATCACTACAGACTTTCTTTTTCGGGTCTATTATTTTTTGACTCTGTCTTCAGTGAATTTTGTTTTAGCTCTTACTAGTTACTCCTTCTCCTCTCTACTCTTGTTTAAAAAAACAAAACAACACAGAATTCACCTCTTTTTTTTTTCATATTCTAATAACACCACATTGTATCTGAGGATGTACACCTCTTTTACTATCTTTCTCATATCAGGATGCTGTGCCCCATAGTCCAAAACAAGACTTCTGATTAAGCCTGGATTGGTTTCAGGTTTATGTTTCATCCCCATGATCTCAACCATGATGAGGTCAATAGGTTCATCTTTTCTTTTTATGCCCAAAATAGAGTTCACTGTAGCCTCTGTTAAGACATCAGCAAGTTCAGCATGAATTTTAGTTCACAGAGATATTCAGGGCACATCTATCTATAAGTGTTTCCTTGTCCATCTCTTTCTTTACTTTGTTCCAAAAACTGAAGTGCATTTCCTTTGAAGCTTCAAATATTTTTGTAATTATTCTGGGATGAAGATCTTCAAACATGTAGAGAGCCATGTGCTTTCAGTTCAGTTCAGTTCAGTTGCTCAGTCGTGTCCGACTCTTTGCGACCCCATGAATTGCAGCAAGCCAAGCCTCCCTGTCCATCACCAACTCCCAGAGTTCACTCAAACTCATGTCCATCGAGTCGGTGATGCCATCCAGCCATCTCATCCTCTGTCATCCCCTTCTCTTCCTGTCCCTAATCCCTCCCAGCATCAGAGTCTTTTCCAATGAGGCAACTCTTCGCATGAGGTGGCCAAAGTATTGGAGTTTCAGCTTTAGCATCATTCCTTCCAATGAACACCCAGGACTGATGTCCTTTAGGATGGACTGGTTGGATCTCCTTGCAGTCCAAGGGACACTCGAGAGTCTTCTCCAGCACCACAGTTCAAAAGCATCAATTCTTTGGTTTTCAGCTTTCTTCACAGGCCAAGTCTCACATCCATACATGACCACTGGAAAAACCATAGTCTTGACTAGACTGACCTGTGTTGGCAAAGTAATGTCTCTGCTTTTGAATATGCTATCTAGGTTGGTCATAACTTTCCTTTCAAGGAGTAAGCATCTTTTAATTTCACAGCTGCAATCACCATCTGTAGTGATTTGGGAGCCCTCCCAAAAAAAGTCTGACACTGTTTCCACTGTTTCCCCATCTGTTTCCCATGAAGTGATGAGACCAGATTCCATGATTCTCATTTTCTGAATGTTGAGCTTTAAGCCAACGTTTTCACTCTCCTCTTTCATTTTCATCAAGAGGCTTTTTAGTTCCTCTTCACTTTCTGCCATGAGCTTTAGGAGCTCTCTAATGATTAGGACACTGGCAGTATACCATCCACAGTTTTGTCATCCTGGGCTGTTGCTACTTTAGCTGTTAAGGAGGTTGTCAGGTGTTGAATTTGCAATTTATGAAGAAGCACATTTCCATCTTTAGTAGCTTGATGTCTCCAGCACCAGAAGCAAGCATCTTCATGGTGCCCTTAGGTTCCAAGTTGATCCTCAGCACGTCCTACATCCCTTGAACCCCTGCACTGCACTGATATTGACCACCAATGCTGCTTGGGCTCAGGACACCTTGGCCTTGGGGTTTAGGATTTTCACAGCCCCCATAGCTGACCCAGCAGAGGAAGATAAATGTCCTAGCATATGGAAAGCCCTGAGGCAGTTCAGTGTGACCAACAACTTACTTTTTCTTTACTGCAAATTCAGAATTCTTTATAAAAGTGTCAGTGAGTTTCTAATTGCCAAATTCAGCTGCTGCTGCTGCTGCCAAGTTGCTTCAGTCATGTCCGACTCTGTGCTGAATTGATCTTATACTATCTCTTTGCTGAGGTAGCTTCATAATACACTTTCTATAATGCTTCTCTATGCTTGATATCTTTATCCTCTGGTTCTTCTCTCTGTGATGGTTCCTTTGTAATATCACCATCTGTCTCTGCTAGTACTTTTTATCTATGCAATCACATGCTGCTTATGCATCAGTTATTCTTAAAAGTGTATCTGCACCCTATATTCCTCACCTTGCTGTCTAGATATTCACATATATCTGGTGGTGGGTCATATCTGTATTTTTAACAAGCTACTAAAATCTCTCCCTGACCTTACTGGATATCACTATTCCCCACTCACCTTATACATGTTCTGCATCCTAACTCTATCTTCATCAATAGTACTATCCTCCAGTCACTAGGCCAGATCTGAGACTACCCTCCTATTCCTCAAGCCTCACAACTGGTCACTTTAACTATACTTCAGGCTCACTCAAATCACAGTTCCTGTCTCAGTGGTTACCTTTGTTCACTGAAGTTTTATGCTTTCAGTGTGAGTTTTCTACAAATCAATATCATCAAGTCCTTCTACTAACCCCTGAGTTTCTTCCCAAGACCTTGACAATGAAGAACAAGTACCTCTGGATGGTAAACAAGACTTTACATGACCTGAGCTTCACTAACTCTCCAGGTATCTACTACTGATTCCATTTTCTATCCCACTCTTTTGACAAAAACAAAATAATTTTCTGTTCTTTCTTGGCCCCTCGTCTTTTTTTCACAGTTTTCATCCATCTTCAGTGTTGCTCTAAAAAAATCTAATAAAAGTCTGTATATTCTCCTTATCCTCCTGTAAATGCTAAGGCAGTCGATTTACCACCTGCTTTTTTTGTATATTGTTCTCCTTTTTAGAAAAGAGTATTCAGATGAAATGTATGTTTTCAAACAACCAATAGGGGCAAAGATCTGTATTAAATGTACCTTGACATTTATTTCTCTTTATGCTTTTTTCTTCTACAAGACATACACATTTCTTTATAATTCTTCACTTTTATGGAGAGAGCCTTTTTGTTACATTTGTAAGCTTTAGAAAATTATAATATGAATCATTACCTTTCCCTGGGTTATATGGAGAAATTGTATAATTTTGATTCAATGTTTTCTATTGACACCAGCCATTTTTAAGCATATTCACTATCATTTTAAGCCTGAATGCGCCAATACACATTCTATGAAGCAATGACTCAAAAATATCTTCCATACTCAAATAAATGTTAGAAATGCTGTGTTAAAAGTCAGTAGATGTTTTTGGTGTAGGAAATCTTAAATTTGTTGTTTTATTCATGTTCCCTTTGAATATTCAGGAGGGAGATACACAATAATAGAGTACTTCACAAACATATTTCATCAAATAATATTTTTAAATGACAACTATGTCCTTCTATCAAATGGATTTCTGGCAGTTATTATCATGTATCAAATCAACATCAATTTTGAAAATGCTGATCTAATGTTTAACCTTCTAAACTGTCAGAAGGTATTCCTTGGACTCATTTAATTAGCAAGTTCTAAATGTTATAAGAAGTTAATCTTCCATAGGAAGATAAGATGATTAGGAAATGTTGCCAAATCTATCATATTTATGTTGTGGAAATGGCTAGATGATTACTCTTGTCTTTCTTGATAACCTACCATGTATTAAGGATCATGGGTTTTATAGGGAGGAATAGATCTAGACACTATGGACATCCAGTTAGTAAGATGCCAGCTTTGCTTTACAGGAGCTTGTGTCTGCTCTGGTATTTCTAGGTAGGATTCTTATTTTAGTGTTGGCAGTATCTGGGGGAGATAAGATGCCTAATGGCAGATTCTGTTCTTTCACAAGTGCTGGACATGATATCTGTAAGAATCTAGGTGAGAAAATATGATAGTATACAACAGAGGTGGTGATATCCAATAAAATGCAAAGGGAATGCTCCAGTTTAGCATACAGGATATCCTTGAGCATCTGGGACACTTCAAGGACTCTAAAAATAGCATAGAATATAAGAAAATAAAAAATTTCCTGGGTGAAAAAGTAGGAACAAAGGTGAATATACTTAGCTATAACAAGAGAATGAAATAATGCCATTTGCAGTACTATGACTGGATCTAGAAATTACCACACTACGTGAAGTCAGTCAGAAAGAGAAAGACACACACCATACAATAATACTTACATGTGGAATCTAAAAATATGACACAAAAGAACTTACCTATGAAGCAGAAGCAGACTCATAGACATAGAACAGACTTCTGGTTACCAAGGAGGAGGGAGAGGGAAGAAGGAAGGATTAGGAATTTGGGAAAAACAGATGCAAACTATTATATTAGGATGGATAAACAATAAGGTCCTACCGTATAGCACAGGGAACTATATTCAATATCCTATGACAATGCATTATGTAAAATAATATATATATTTATATATATAAAATAATATATATACAACTGAATCATTTTGCCGTAAGCAGAAATTAACACAACAGTGTAAATCAACTATACTTCAATGTGCCTGTTAAGTCGCTGCAGCTGTGTCTGACTCGGCAACCCTATGGACTGTAGCCTGCCAAGGTTCCTCTGTCCATTGGATTCTCCAGGCACGAATACTGGAGTGTGTTGCCGTGCCCTCCTCCAGGAGATCTTCTGTACTCAGGGACTGAGTGTGTCTCTTACTTCTACCTGCATTGGCAGGTGAATTCTTTACCACTAGCGCCACCTGAGAATCCCCTATACTTCAATAAGCTAAACTACAAAAAAAGTGAATAGACTCTATGTTCCTCCATTTGATGCATCTTAGGGCCTGAGATGTCCCAACAATAGAGTGATGCTTAAAACATAGTCCTTGGCATTAATGGCTCTGAGTTTGAAGCCAGTTTGTACCAATAAGTGTGAGACTAGTAGTTACATGGATAAGTAGGTAACTTTGAGGAAAGTGTCAATCAAGCACAATGTGTCATCTGAAACCTTTCAGAGCACTGTATTCATGCTAGGCACCTCAGAGTAAAAACCTTAAAATCAACTGAAGAAGATATAAAAGAAACAAAGAAATTGGTCTACCAGAGAAAAAGGAACAAGTTTTCTGAATAATTTATTCAAATGTAACATCTTCTGCTATCATCTTTCACTGGAAGATTTAGCTACCTAATGAGAAATATCTTCTTGTTTCTTATTTGGTTATCGTTTTGTCCTCAGTTGTAACTAAGGGTTCTGATCCTACTATTCTACTGAATGTTTTAACCTTCATTATGGAACCCCAAGGGCTCAGATGGTAAAGAATCTGCCTACAATGGAGGAGACCCGGGTTCAATCCCTGGGTTGGGAAGATCCCCTGGAGAAGGGAATGGATACCCACTACAGTATTCTTGCCTGGAGAATTTCATGGACACAGGAACCTGGAAGGCTACAGTACATGGAGTTGCAAAGAGTCATACATGACTGAGTGTATACTGAACTTATAAAACCTCAAAGCTTGAATTCTCAGACATCTTAGCCTTTGCTCCCTTCTCTTAAAAAGTTGCATTCTCAGTCAACACAGAGAAAATAAACACTTTGAAGGACCTGTAAATAAATGGTCTTGATTTAATGATGAAAAAATATAGAACGTATACATTTTAGATTTAATTACCTAGATATTGCGTATTTGAATAAATTGTCTTATTTCCACTCTAGCTCCCTCAAAGGTAGTACTTCTCTCAGAATGGTATTCTTTCACACCTACACTTTAGATTACTCATCATTGAATTTCATTCTCATTCCATTTTCTCTTAAATAATCCTTTAGATTGAAGGAGGAAGACTTACTTCAAAAGTTGGCTTTTGAAGTACTACACAAGAGAAGAGTTAATTTTTCTAACATAAAATTAGGTAGATTTGGGTAGGAGGTGTTTTTTGGGTTGTTTTGGTTTGTTTTCTGTTTTGTACCCCAAATTAATATTATACTTAGTAACTTTAAAAATGCATGCCTTTATTAATAAAGTTGTATAAAAGAAATTAAGATGGTCATGAAATCTGTTAAAAAAAAAAGCTCTGTTTTAAGTTTGTTTTAGATAAATATCAAAAAAAAATTCTTGATCCATACTGATCAAGGCACAAAAGAAATAAAATTGACAGAAGCCATTCATATGATGATGTAACTCTGACCGTTTATAAGAATTCATGAACTTCAACTTACAACTATTTGAAATCTTTAAGATGGTCATGAAATCTGTTAAAAAAAAAAAAAAAAGCTCTGTTTTAAATTTGTTTTAGATAAATCTACAAAAAAATTCTTGATCCAGACTGATCAAGGCACAAAAGAAATAAAATTGACAAAAGCCATTCATATGATGTTGTAACTCTGATAGTTTATAAGAATTCATGAACTTCAACTTACAACTATTTGAAATCTTCAAGAATTGTGTTTTTAAGAAACTGTCAGGGCACTCACCCATATACTTTGAAGAAAGTAGACAAAGCTAGAAGGATAGATACCCATATAGAAAGTAAAAATCTTGAAGTACACTTAAATTGTTCCATGTGTTTAGTATTTGACAGTTGCTTTTGAGTACTAAGTACTAAGTATTACTTAGTATTACGTAATATACTTGAGTATATTACGTAAATATACCATATTTTTGTTTTAATGCTCCAGAGATTCAAATGAAAAAGGTATGCACAGAAATACACAGGGGGATGAATTTCCTGAAATATCAAATGCAATTGTTACTGACAACTGTATTAATCCTTGAAATCCATGACATGAACTCTAAAATAAAATTTTATGTAATGGCTTAAATATGGATACATATGTAATCACCTTCCTTAATAGCATGCTGTAATATTATAATGTATTTTAATTTGAAAATCACTTACTTTGTACCTAACAGCCCTGCAACTATAGCTTAAAAAAGAATTTATTCTTGTAAACAGGCCAAGGTATGCATTAAATCTTCAGAACAATTTTATTTAAATGACATATTGTCATATTTAAATAAATAATATTGTCTTTGGCCTATAGCTAGAAGCATGGCTTGAGTTTTAATGAAACTGAGCAAAGCAATATTGTAATAGAAAAATGAATTAAATATATTGTTTTCTTTAATTCCTGTATTTTTCATTCTTTAGAGTTTGTATCCTTACCCTGCATGATACATTTAGAACCCTGTAGCTATTAATATAATATTCATATTATACAGGGAATAAGACAAGGAAAAATACATGAAATAGTGTGTTTAAGAGCCTCATAGGGACATTTATCTTCTTAAAGCTGAAAATTTATTTTATTTTTCTATGGCCTCTAGTTCTGTAGCAATGCACTCTGTGAAGACACTGCTCTATCTGGTCAAAACCTGACATCTCATACAAAAGTTAGTCAATTGTACATTTTGCACAGAATGCATTATCACAGGCCTCATTATAAACCGCAAGGCAGTGGTTTGATTTAATTTAAATAATGTGTGACTTTGTAGAATTGGATTTACTTTTTCAGTCCTTGTATCAGATGTAACACAGAAGCCACTTTAAAAAAATTGATATTTGTACAGATTTTTCTTGTATGAGTATAGTATGAAGCAGAAAAGTTTGGGGTTCCAGAGAGAATACAGTCAAAGGAAGAGGATGATGGTTACATGGAGCTCTGCACATCCACTCCACGTTTTATATGTCAGTTGACACTTCTTGGATTTGTTTTTCTTAATCTCAAGATATGACTCTAGAATATGATTTCCTCTTTGCTCTCTTCATCTTTTATCTTATATTTGTTTCTTTCCACTGTCAGAATTCTTATATGATCCTGATGACACCATCCTTATATTGCTGGATATTTTTAGCTAGTTTTTCCAGTCCCTAATATCTCTTCCTTCTAAACAATATTTAACAGCAAATTATTCTTCTTAAAACATTATTTAAATTTTAAACTCATATTGTACAGTAAATAATCCTCTAAAAACTTTTAAAATCAAATCAAATTCATATCTTCCATAAATGTTTATAATATTCCTGGGTTATCCATGCAATAATACTATTAATAATAATACATATTTTAGAAAGGAAAAACAAAAAAATATGTAAGGAAACAAATCTATGAAAATACCCAAAACTGTAAAACAGGCCTAAGAGGCCTAACCTGAGAATATGGCATCCTTTCTTACTATTTTGGTACATATGACAGATATTACCCCTGTATTGGTTCTCCTTGAATTCTAGGCATTCTGGAGAATTACATTAATCTTCATAAGGTGTGATCAAGTAATGTGGTCTGCAGAGTGAAACCTGAGAGGCAGAGCACCCATGTGGTACTTGCAGGCAGAGACATTTAAGAGGCAATTCCATTGACAGACATATAGTAGTGTGCTGCTGCTGCTGCTGCTGCTAAGTCGCTTCAGTCGTGTCCAACTCTGTGTGACCCCATAGGTGGCAGCCCACAAGGCTCCCCTGTCCCTGGGATTCTCCAGGCAAGAACACTAGAGTGGGCTGTCATTTCCTTCTCCATTGCATGAAAGTGGAAAGTGAAAGTGAAGTCCCTCAGTTGCATCCGACTCTTAGAGACTCCATGGACTGCAGCCTACCAGGCTCCTCCATCATGGGATTTTCTAGGCAAGAGTACTGGAGTGGTTTGCCATTGCCTTCTCTGATATAGTAGTGTAGGAAAGAAATAAATCTTCGTGTTTCTAAGATATTGATGCTTTAAAATTATTACATCCTACATTGACTGATATAGGCCTCTGAAGACTACTTTCCAGCTTCAGGTAAGAGAAAATATATTTTTCATTGCTTTACCTATCTGTTTTGAACCTAGAATCTATGTATATGCACGATGACATTAAATCCTTCAAATAATAAGCCTTAGAGAGAGAAATGTGTTAGAACTTGCAAAGTCTCTTATTCCCAAAGTGACAACATCTGACTTAGCAGTTATACATTATAAACAGTTTCAATCATGCAAAAAGGCCCAAGTTGACCAAAAATTTTTGTAACTGACATCACATACTGTTGTTTAACTTTCATTTGCTTACTCATTATATATGTGGGAAAAAACTTATTAAATATGAAATCATAAAATAGTACAATGTATTTTTGCCCCTATTAACTAGCAAGGTAAATCACAAATCTTGTTCCTATTGCTTGGGTTTTATGATGAGTCAAATGTTTTGAAAGACTTTTCACATGTTAGGGTTGAATCGGAAACATCCATTCCTCATACACACAGATTAATAACTTTATAAAATCATGAGCATAAAATAAGCTATAAATTCCATAGAAAGTAATTAAGAGGAAGAAATAAAAATACAGTATATGTTGGTTGACATTTAAATGCCAAAATTTTATGTTTGACTTATTTTATACAGATCAATGGAGAAAATGTTTTAAAAAGTTCATATAGTTGCATAAAGCTATATATATTACCTTATCTGTCAGATGAAAATTATGCTCACATACTTAACAGGAAGATCCATATGTTTTTACTCCAATAATCCCAAGGGAAAAAAAAGTATATAGGAAATCTTTAAGTGCTTCAGTTTTAACATGAAAAAATAACACTGCAATAAATAAGCTAATAAGTAATAAAAAGGTGATTTATAATATAGTTTCCTTAAGATAAGACACATGTAGGCAATATGGATGAGAGTCGCTCAGTTGTGTCCGACTCTTTGCCACCCCATGACTATACAGTCCATGGACTTCTCCCAGGCCAGAATACTGGAGTGGTTAGCCTTTCCATTCTCCAGGGGATCTTCCCAACCCAGGGATTTGAACCCAGGTCTTGCTCATTGCAGGTGGATTCTTTACCAGCTGAGCCACAAGGGAAGCCCATGTAGGCAATATATTAGAGTCATAATGTTTGAAGACAAGAGATCTTAAGATAGATTGCATAGTTAAAATGATGCAGTCCTATTTACCAACTATGTGATATGGGGAAGTATATTTCACATCCCCAATTTAAAGATCCCTACTATGCTAAATGGTGGAGACAGCGATGGCACCGGACTCCAGCACTTTTGCCTGGAAAATCCCACGGTTGGAAGAGCCTGGTAGGCTGCAGTCCATGGGGTCGCGAAGAGTCGGACACGACTAAGCGACTTCACTTTCACTTTCATGCACTGGAGAAGGAAATGGCTACCCACTCCAGTGTTCTTGCCTGCAGAATCCCAGGGACAAGGGAGGCTGGCGGGCTGCCGTCTATGGGGTCGCACAAAGTCGGACACGACTAAAGCGAGAGCAGCAGCAGCAGCAATACGCTAAATGGAAACAGACTGCCTATTCCATATGGCCAGTTTGAGAATTAAGTGAACTCAGACAACCATAATCTCTAAAACAAAATAATTACTCAATATATATTAACTTAAAAGTTAATTGGAGGATAATTGCTTTACGATATTGTGGTGGCCTCTGTCATACAATAATGAGAATCAGCAACCAGTACACTTATGTCCCCTTCTTCCTGAACCTCACCCCCACTCCCCAGGTTGTCAGAGAGCATCAGATTGAGCTGCCTGTGCCTGAGCAACTTACAACTATTTACACAGGGTAGTGTGTATATGTCAATACTACTCTCAGTTTGTCCCACCATCTCCTTCCTCCGCTGGGTCCAAAGTCTGTTCTCTACGTGTGCATCTCTATTCCTTCCCTGCAGTTAGGTTCATCAGTACCGTTTTTATAGATTCCATATGCACTCGTTAGTACACAAAAGTTTTCTCCTTCTGACTTACTTCATTGTGTATAACAGGCTCTAGGTTCATCCACCTCCCTAGAACTGACTCAAATGCGTTCCTTCAACAGCTGTATTAACTTGGATACTGGTATTTTCTGAACAGGAAAAGGACTGTGGTGAGTGGTGTTTCAAAAGTGGATGTTTCAATGGATGTTTACTTGCTTAAAACTTTCCCTTCATATAGTATAATGCACTTGTAGAGGATATGGGCTTTATAATATTCTCATAGAACTGATGGTAACTGTAGCATTTTATACTTATTGACCAAAGTTTTTTTTAATATTGAAGTATCATTGATATTAATTTACTTTAAAAAATTAAAAAGAAATGTAAATGAAAACCTTAGCAGTGAAAGTAAAATTACACTGAAGAGGTATCTGTAGAATCAACTGTTTTTTTCTACCACCCCTTTTATTTAAGATTTGATTTTAATGGGACTTCCAATTTATTTCATTACCTACTTCATTTTTCTGATAACCATTTTCTAAATTAATACAATCACTCATTTTCTGAGTATGCAAACTGGGTATACTCACACTTTCTTTATGGAAACAGATAATTTGGGAATAACCTTTTTGTCTTTAAGAAGCTTAGATATATAATGCAGGTAAATGCATGTACATACATTATTACAATATCGTGAAACAAAAGTTAGAAGAGAAGTATTTACAAAGAACATACAATCGTATTTCATGGGTAGGTCAAGTAAGGCTAGCAAAGGAGAAGACAGCTGATCTGTGTCCCGACTGTTCAGGAGGCATCTCAGGGGATGAAGGGCAGACATGGAGGAAAGGGCGTTGATGGAAGTGTGGACTTCCGGGTGTATGAATTGGATTACTCAAGAGGCAGGAAGCATCTAAGACCCACTGCATCTAAGAATCAGCAAGTGTTGGCTGCAAGGGATGAAAAGCGGGGAAAGTGACAGGTACAAATCCTGAAGGGCCTTGTATCACCATTTAAATATACTTAGTGCTTATTTGCTAAATTATGGAGAACCATTGAATGTTTTATGGAATGTAAAGTTGTAATCATGTTATAGAGATAGAGGCAAGGGCATTGGCAAACTAATAACTGATTGGATATGGAGAACAAAAGAGGAAGAGTAAATAGTCCTCAAAGTTTTCTTGGTCTCTGGTTACACTGAGCAGCAACTAAATTAGACTCATAAAAATTGTATAGTGAAAGCAGATATGTTTGCATTTAATGGAAAAACACAATAAAAACCACTAGACCATGTAATCTGGATTTGGTACAGGTAGGTACTAACTATTCGATATCATTTTTCAGGAAACATCTTTGGTTCTGAAAATTTACCTGATTAGCTCTATATCTACAAAGGAGGTTTATTTAAAACAAAATAGTGCAGTACTCAAAGAACTTTACAAAAAGGAAGGAGAAAGAACAAGTGTTGTATCAAATTGTGTAGTATTCAGCAGGTCCTTAATATGTGCTGTGTGATAATTATTGCTGTAATAAAAGAAGGCCTCCTTTCAACTCTTAATTTTCTAAACAGCTCAAGTCTGACTCTTTGAGGTAATAGGTGAGATTAAACACCATCATAAAATGTAATATAGAATTACCATTCTATTTCCAGGGGCATATTGAATGAACTTATAATAGGCCAAGTCCAGGAGTTACTCACAAAAGGCTGGGTATCAGGTTTTACAGTTGAAGGAGCTCCTGTAAATCACAGTATGATGTGTTAAAGTTATTCTCAGTATAAAGTTATGCAGAGAGAGGCAGAGAGTATCTCAGGTAGGTGAAATCTCAGCACAGTACAGCACACACAGCAATCCAGTCACATAAGGAAGTTATGGCCAGCTTTAACACACTGCCAGTGAGGAAGTTATTTCTCAAAAAGAGTGTTTATTTTCTGAGTATAAACCACACACTCTCTCTCAAGCTCTTTCATTCTTGCAACTTTCTGCAAGTTTGAAAAGTGTCTTAAAGTTTTAAATAAATGAACCAGTAGCTTTAAAAAAAGGGGGGAAAAAACAAATAAGTTTGCCATGTTTATTTTTTTGCCTGCAACTAAAAGAAAAAGAAAAATGTGGGTGTCAATTTTAAAATAGCTCTACTTTTGAATGTGTTTGAATTTTTCATCACATACTTTTAAAATGCAGAAATACATTTTATGCTTTCTTAAAATTTTTTTCTATATGACATAAATGATCAAAGTTTCAGAATTAGAATATAAAAAATACATATATATATAGCTATCCAGAATGACTCTTTTTCCAAACTCATTGAAATTCCTTATATTTATATATCCATTAGATGAAATAAATAAACTCATGCACAGTTCAGTTCAGTTCAGTTGCTCACTCGTGTCCAGCTCTTTGAGACCTCATGAACTGCAGCACGCCAGGCCTCCCTATCCATCACCAACTCCTGGAGTTTACCCAAACTCATGTCCATTGAGTTGGTGATGCCATCCAACCATCTCATCCTCTGTCATCCCCTTCTCCTCCTGCCCTCAATCTTTCCCAGCATCAGGGTCTTTTCAAATGAGTCACCTCTTTGCATCAGGTGGCCAAAGTATTGGAGTTTCAGCTTTAGCATCAATCCTTCCAATGAACACCCAGGACTATCTCCTTTAGGATGGACTGGTTGGATCTCCTTGCAGTCCAAGGGACTCTCAAGAGTCTTCTCCAACCACCACAGCTCAAAAGCATCAATTCTTCGGCACTCAGCCTTCTTTACAGTCCAACTCTCACATCCATACATGATTACTGGAAAAACCATAGCCTTGACCAGACAGACCTTTGTTGACAAAGTAATGTCTCTGCTTTTTAATATGCTGTCCAGGTTGGTCATAACTTTCCTTCCAAGGAGTAAGTGTCTTTTAATTTCATGGCTGCAATCAACATCTGCAGTGATTTTAAAGACCCAAAATATAAAGTCTGACACTGTTTCCCCATCTATTTCTCATAAAGTGATGGGACCTGATGCCATGATCTTAGTTTTCTGAATGTTGAGCTTTAAGCCAACTTTTGTGCTCCCCTGTTTCATTTTCATCAAAAGGCTCTTTAGTTCTTCTTCACTTTCTGCCGTAAGGATGGTATCATCTGCATAATCTGAGGTTATTGATATTTATCCCAGCAATCTTGATTCCAGCTTGTGCTTCTTCCAGCCCAGCATTTCTCATGATGTACTCTGCCTATAAGTTAAATAAGCAGGGTGACAATATACAGCCTTGATGTACTCCTTTTCCTATTTGGAACCAGTCTGTTGTTCCATGTCCAATTCTAACTGTTGCTTCCTGACCTGCATTCAGGTTTCTTAAGAGGCAGGTCACGTGGTCTGGTATTCCCATCTCTTTCAGAATTTTCCACAGTTTGTGATGATCCACACAGTCAAAGGCTTTGGCATAGGCAATAAAGCAGAAATAGATATTTTTCTGGAACTCTCTTGTTTTTTTCAATGATCCAGTGGATGTTTGCAATTTGATCTCTGGTTCCTCTGCCTTTTCTAAAACCAGCTTAACATCTGGAAGATCATGGGTCATGTATTACTGAAGCCTGGCTTGTAGAATTTTGAGCATTACTTTACTATCATGTTAGATGAGTACACAGTGAGCTCAATAAACAGTTGCAAGAATAATATAAATAAATTTCACACACCCATCACCAAAAGACCCTTCAATTTTCCCAATAACATTTTTTTTTTTTTTTTTTACAGCAAAAGGATCCAAGCCAGGATCACAGATTGCCCTCATCTATTATGTCTTTCTAGATTCCTATAATCTGGAATATTATCTCAGCTTTTCTTGGCTTTCATGACCACAACATTTTTAGTACAAAGCAATAATTTCATAGAACATCTCTCTGTGTGTTTATTGAGTGTTCTCATGATTAAATTTAGGTTATTCATTGTTGGCTAAGTCATTACAAAAGTGATATGTCATTCTTCTCATCTCATTTTGTCAGAAGACTCCAAATGTCTATTTCACCCTGAACTAGTGATGATAACTTGGGTTATTCGATTAAGATGGTGTCTGCTAGGTTTCTGCACTGGAATTAGCAAATGCTTTGAGACCATGTAAAAATCTCATTTTTCATTCAATTTTCCCCATTGATTTGAACATTCATTGACATTTCTTATGTAAGTAGGTTATTTATATAATGGTTGCTAAGTGCAATTTTCTAATTTAATAATTTATTCTACATTTACTAGTTGGTATTTATGATAAGGAAGAGATTTTACTTCTGTTTATTTATCCTTTTGTTTATTATTATTGGTGTTGACCTATAGACTTCAATTTTATTTAATAGGTAATAACCCATTATTTGTGGTATTTATATGCTACAAATGATCTAGATTTGATTAGTGAAAGCCCCTTGAAGGCAAGTTTCTATGTTCTTTTGATATGTCCACATGATTTGGTGAGCAATTCCTTACTTTTCTCACAAAGTAAACTTTTCAGTTTTAAATTATTCTTTCCTTGCTTTGGTCCTGAGAGTCATTTCTTAAAGTACTTAGAAACCAGGTCCTAAATTCTAGGCTGCCCTCATTATTGCTCCCAGGGGTGCTCAGAGGAAAGAAGAATGGAAGGAAGTAATCTAAAGAGGAAAGAAGGGAAGCTCTTCTTTTATGTATATTAAAGCATACTGTTGATATCAGGCAATTTCTTTCCTTTATATATTAATACTATAGGATATATCTCTAAAATCACAAATATATGAATATTTTCATAATAAAAATATAATTTTATTTAAGATACATACACATATATATACATATATATATTTATATATATACACACACACATATATGTATATATAGATGCACACATATATGTTTCAACAATAACCAATACCACTATTGGCTCAAAAATGTATCTTTGAAGTTTGGTGTGTTCAGATCAGTCCATATTAAAATACAGAAGTATTCATCCAGTATTCTATTGATATTTCTTAAGTCTCTTTTAAACTACAGAGGTCCTTCTTCAACTTTTAAAAAATTCCATTGGCTTGAAGGGACAGAGGTAGATGCCCTTGACTAAGGTCTTAAGCTTCCCCTCAGCTTGACTAAACTTCAGCCAGATATCTTCCTGACTATAGGCCTCTGACCTATTCTTTCTTACAGCATTTACTTTAGAAAACCTGCAACTGTAAATTTTATCTCACACAATTTGAGGTAGAAATCTCACATTTTCTTGAGAGTTTTAGAACCCTGGAACATTTTTCTAAGGACCTGGAATTTTTTCCTTTGAAATGTAATTATCTAGGAAGATAGGGTCCCCAATTCCAGGTCTCATGGGTAGTGGGGGTGGGGACAATTAAGAACTGACTAGCAAACACCTGTGGCTTAGTCACATTGAACAACCACCCTCCTGCCATAGCATTCTCCAGTACTTTTTCACACGCTCACCCTAATGCTGAAAATCCTACTGCATTTTATTTAAATACAGTTGAGTTCAATCTCTCCCACCCTTACTGGAACTCTCTTGAATAAAGTCTTCCTTCTCTATTAAACGTGTACAGTACAGATTTTCTCTAACATTAGGTTGCTCTGCTTTCCTCTGAAGTCATCTGTTTGATTCTCTGTTATATAATTTATACTTATTTTCTGTTTTTTGGACTGAACATTTATGTCCCCTCAAAATTCATATATTGAAACCCTGACACCTATTGTGATGGTATTTGGAGGTGGGCCTTTGGGAGGTGATTAGGATAACATGAGGCCATGAGGGTGGAGCCTGCATGACTGGATTCCTGTCCTTATAAGAAGAGGAACAGAGCAGAGTGTTCTCTCTCTCTCTTCTAAGTGAAGACACAGCAAGACAGTGGGAGTTTGCAAGCCAATATGAAGGGCTTCACCAAAACCAGATTATGCTGGCCTTGATTACAGAGAAATAAACATGTTGTTTAAGTCACCCAATCATTGGTACAGTTGTCGCTCAGTATTTGTTGGGGATTGGTTCCAGGAATTGCCATGGATACCAAAATGAGAGGATGCTCAAGTCCCATAGTCTTCCATCCATCCGTATATGTAGGTTCTGCATCCACATATTCAATCAACTGCATATTGTAAACACAGGATATGGTCCAGGGTTGGGTGAATCTCAGAATCTGGAACCCACAGGTATGGGACTATTTTGTTGTGGCAGCTTGAACCAAAACATCTATGTTTCCTTATACTGAAAGGTAGCCATTAACTCTTGATTAAATTTAAATATAATTCAAAAAGTGATTCTATTTTATTAATATAGGGGAAACATGTTATGGACTGAATTTTGCCCCCTGCCTCCCATCACCAAATTTACATGTTGAAACTCCAAACCTAATGTCATTGTATTTGGAGACAGGATCTTTTAAAGGGTAATTAAAGATTAATTAATTGGACTTCCCTGGTGGCTTAGATGGCAAAAGCATCTGCCTACAATGCGGGAGACCCAGGTTTGATCCCTGGGTCAGGAATATCCCCTTGGAGAAGGAAGTGGCAGCCCACTTCAGTACTCTTGCCTGGAAAATCCCATGGACAGAAGGAGGAGCCTGGTAGGCTATAGTCCATGAGGTCGCGAAGAGTCTGACACAACTGAGAGACTTCACTTTCACTTTCTTAAAGATAAATTAAGTCATGAGGGTGAGGCCCTAATCCAATAGGACTGGTGTACTTATAAAAGGAAGAGACCCTGGGAGTGCACACAGAGAAAAGACCATGTGAGAACACCCCCCTAAGTAGCTATCTTACAAGCCAAGGAGACCAAGGGAGGCCTTAGGAGAGACCAAACTTGCTGACACCCTTGTCTTGGACTTGCGGTCTCTAGAAATGTGATAAAATAAAGTGTCATTTAAATTACCCCCTCTGAAGGCAGAGACAGGATGGGAAAGTACTGAGCTCACCTCTTCTCATAAAAACACTAAAATCACAACTAATTGCTGAACAACTATCAACAAGGAAAGACTAGAACCTACAAAAAAGATGTTCTACTTCCAAAGACAAAGAGGAAGGCTTGGAATGCCTCTGGGCACACAACCAACAGAACCAGAAATACAGCCCCATCCATCAGCAGACAGGCTCCCCATAGTCTTCCTGAGATCCCTTACACCTCTAAACACACCTCTTGATGTGTCTCTGGCCACCAGAAAGTGGGCAGACACCAGTCCCTCTCACTAGAAAGCCTACAAAAACCTTTTAGAGCAGCCTCACCCACCAGAGGGCAGACACCAGAATCAAGAGGAACTACAGTTCTGCAGCCTATGGAACCATGAACACAGAAAGGTAGACAAAATGAGACAGCAAAGGAATATGTTCCAGACAAACAAGATGAAACACTGGAATACTTAACTGAAGTGGAGCTAGGCAAAATACCTGAAAAGGAATTCAGGAAAATGATAGTAAAGATGATTCAAGATTTTAGGAAAAGAATGTAAACACAGACCAAGAAGACACAATAAATGTTTAACAAAGAGCTAGAAGATATAAAGGATAAGGAAAGTTGAGAATTACAATAAGTTACCCAATCTGTGTTAGTTTTTAAGGACACTCCCAGCTAACTAATGAGACATAAGCTATCTACACTTAGCAGTGGTAAATTTTATTGGTATATTCAAATAGCAACAGTTCAAACTTCTATTACAAAGGTGGGGGTTGGGGGGAAGTGGTTGACTGCGGTTTCATAATTAGAATCACTTTCAAACCATGTGTTGCCCTGGTGGTACACATAACCAGTTAAATCAAACACTCAGAGTTAGTATCCAAATGAAAGTATTTTTCATCAACTTAATGGATTTAAAAATCACATACATATATTCTGCTCCTGTATAAGACAGGTCCTGGTGACTTGAACTTCTAAAAATTTTGTGTAAATATAGCACTTTGAGAAGGGAATGGTAAGCCACTTCAGTACTCTTGCCTTGAGAACCCCATGAACAGTACGAAAAGGCAAAAAAGATATGACACTGAAAGATTAACTTCCCAGGTTGGAAGGTGCCCAATGTGCTACTGGAGAAGAGTGAAGAAAGAGCTCCAGAAGGAATGAAGAGGCTGAGCCAAAGTGAAAACAGCTCTCGGTTGTGGATGTGTCTAGTGATGAAAGTAAAATCTGATGCTGAAAAGAATAGTATTGGATAGGAATCTGGAATGTTAAGTCCATGAATCAAGGAAAACTAGATGTGGTCAAGCAGGAGATGGTAAGAATAAACATCAACATTCTAGGAATCAGCAAACTAAATTGGACAGGAACAGGCGAATTTAATTCAAATGACCATTATATCTACTACTGTGGACAAGAATCCCATAGAAGAAACGGAGTAGCCCTCATAATCAACAAAAGAGTCCAAAATACAGTACTTGAGTGCAACCCCCAAAATGCCAGAATGTTCTCGGTTCATTTCCAAGGCAAGCCATTCAACATCACAGTAATCCAAGTCTATGCCCCTACCACTGATGCCAAAGAAGCTGAAGTTGATCAGTCCTATGAACACCTAGAAGACCTGCTAGAACTAACATATAAAAATGATATTTTATTCATCATTGGGCTTCCCTGGTAGCTCAGTGGTAAAGTATCTGCCTGCAGTGCCGGGAGACCAGGGTTCCATCCTCGGGTTGGGAAGATCCCCTGGAGAAGGCATGGCAATCCACTCCAGTACTCTTGCCTGTAGAATTCCATGGACAGAGGAGACTGGTGGGCTATAGTCCGTAGGTTCACACAGAGTCTGACACAACTGAAGTGACTAAACAGCAGCAGCATTCATTATGGGGGACTGGAATGGAAAAGTAGGAAGTCAAGATATACCTGGAGTAACAGGCAAGTTGGAGAACTAATGGAATTCGGGCAAAAGTTATCTGAATTCTGCCAAGAGAATGCACTAGTCATAGTAAATACCCTTTTTCAACAACACAAGAGATGATTTTACACATGGACTTCACCAAATGGTCAGTACTAAAATCAAATTGATTACTTTCTTTGTAGCTAAAGATTGAGAAGCTGTAGGGCAATGGCAACCCACTCCGGTACTCTTGCCTGGAGGGTCCCGTGGACAGAGGAGCCTGGTGGGCTGCAGTCCATGGGGTTGCGAAGAGTCGGACACAACTGAGCGACTTCACTTTCACTTTTCACTTTCGTGCATTGGAGAAGGAAATGGCAACCCACTCCAGTGTTCTTGCCTGGAGAATCCCAGGGATGGGGGAGCCTGGTGGGCTGCTGTCGGACACGACTGAAGCGACTTAGTAATACAATCAGCCAAAAACAAGACCTGGAGCTGACTGTGGCTCAGATTATTAGCTTCCCATAGCAAAATTCAGGCTTAAACTAAAGAAAACTGGGAAAAAACAATAGGCCAGCCAGGTATGACTTAAATCCCATATGAATTCACAGTAGAGATAACGAATATATTCAAGGGACTAGATCTAGTTAACAGTGTGCCTGAAGAACTATGAACAAAGGCCCATAATATTGTACAGGAGGCATAAACAAAGCCATCCCAAAAAAGAAAAGCAGGAAGGCAAAGTGATTATCTGAGGAGGCTTTACAAATAGTGGAAAAATAAAGAGAAGTGAAAAGCAAGGGAGAAAGGGAAAGGTACATCCAATTAAACAGAGTTTCAAAAAATAGTTAGCAGAGACAAGAAGGCCTTCTTCAGTGAGCAATGCTAATAACAGAAGAGACCAACAAAGGGGAAAGACTAGAGATCTCTTCAGGAAAATTGGAAACATCAAGGGAGTATTCAGTCCAAAGATGGGCACAATAAAGGATAAAGATGGTAGAGACCTAGTAGATGCTAAAGAGATCCAGAAGGGATGGAAAGAATACATGGAATAACTGTATATATATATAAAAAAAAGATCTTAATGAACTGGACTACTGTGATGGTGTGTTTAGTCACCCAGAGCTAGACATTCTGGAGTGTGAAGTCAAGTGAACCTTAAGAAACACTGTTGTTAAAAAAGCTAGTGGATGGAATGAAATTCCAGCAGAACTATTCAAATCCCTGAATGATGAGGCCACCAAGGTTTTGCATTCATTATGTCAGCAAATCTGGAAGACCCAGCAAATCTGGCCATAGGACTGGAAAAGGTCAATCCTCATCCCAGTTCCCAAGAAGGGTTGTACCAAAGAATGTGCTAACCATCAGACAACTGTACTCATCTCCCTTGCTAGTATGGACTTGCTTAAAATCTTGCATGTTAGGCCTCAGCATTATGCAAATCAAGAAATTCCAGATGTCCAAGAAGGGTTTAGAAAAGGAAGAGGAACTAGAGATCAAATTGCCAACATTTGCTGGGTTAAAGAGAAATCAAGGGAATTTCAAAGAAAACATCTATCTCTGTTTCATTGACTACGTTAAAGTCTTTGACTGTGTGGATCATGACAAACTGTGGAAAGCTCTTAGACAGATGGGAATATCAGACCATCTTACCTGTCTGCTGAGAAACCTGTATGTGGGTCAAGAATCAACAGTTAGAGCCCTGAATGGAACAATTGATTGGTTCAAAATTGAGAAAGTACAACAGGGCTGTCTGCCAGTACCCTTGATTGTTCAACCTACACATTGAGCACATTATGAGACATGCTGGGCTGGGTGAGTTACAAGCTGGAATCAAGATAGGTGGGAGAAACATCAACAATCTCAGATATGTGGATGATATCACTCTAATGGCAGAAAGCAAAGAGGAACTAAAGAGCCTCTTGATGAGGGTGGAGGAGGAGCGTGAAAGAGCCAGCTTAAATATTAAAAAACAAAATAAAACTAAGATCATGGCATCTGGCCCCATCAATGCATGACAAATAGAAGGGGAAACAGTGGAAGCAATGATAGATTTCCTCTTCTTGGGCTCCAAAATCACTGCGGATGGTGATTGCATTCATGAAATCGGAAGACAATTGCTTCTTGGCAGGAAAGTGATGTCAAACCTAGACAATGTGTTGAAAGCAAAGACATTACCCTGACTACAAAGGTCTGTATAGTCAAAGCTACAGTCTTCCCAGTCATCACATATGATTGTGAGAGCTGGACCATAAAGAAGGCAGAACGCCAAAAAATTGATGCCTTTGAACTGTGGTGCTGGAGAAGACTCCTGAAAGCAAGGACAGCAAGGAGCTCAAACCTTGCTGTCAATCTTAAGGGCAATCAACCCTGAATATTCATGGAAGGACTGATGCTGAAGCTGAATCTCCAGTATTTTGGTCATCTGATGTGAACAGATGACTCATTGGAAAACTCCCAGATACTGGGAAAGATTGAGGGCAGAAGGAGAAGAGGGCGTCAGAGGATGAGATGGCTGGACAGCATCACTGATGCAATGAACTTGAACTTGGGCAAATTGAGAGATGGTGAGGGACAGGGAGGCCTGGCGTGCTGCTGTCCTTTGGGTCATAAAGAATCAGACATGACTGGGTGACTGAACAACAACAACAATATAACACCTTGAATGTCCTAAGATTGTTAGGAAGAGCCAAAATGTGGTAATATAAAGTACTTCTAGAGACTGGACAGGTTAGAATCCTTTTTTATACTAGCATACCAATTGGCATTAGACATGTATATTATTTTATTACTTTCTTTTCTTTCTCCCTTCCTTCCTCTCTCCTTTCCCTTCTTCCTTTCCTTTCTATTCCTCCTAACCTCCTTATTTTCTGTATTTTTTCTGATCTCCCTCAGTCAGATAATTAGCTATTTTATTTTATTGCTTTTTGCCTATGTTTATATCCCTGTTTCTCCCCCTGTCATTTTACTGAGTTTAACCTGCATTTTAGCTGTAAAACAAACTAAAAAGGAATTGAATACTTTCAAGAGCCCAGGAGCCCATTCTATCAATAGTGATTGACATTGTGATATAGCTAAAGCCTGCCTAAATACAGTGTTCCATGTGGGGAAAATCCTAGTTTTTGGAGTTTTGTATAGTTGCAGAATTACTCTATCACAGTCATGGCTTTTAGAATCCTGCTACTCTTACTGACTTCTCCATTTCTCTCTGCCACCAAGAAGCCCACATCTCTTAGCTCGAACTCTGCTCTACCAACCTCTGAATGTTTTCTCTACTTCCTAGTCTTTATTAACAACTGTTCCTGAGGACATCTCCTGGATTTAGGATTGTTAAGAGGAAGAGGGAGGTATTTTCACTGTGTTAAGTCTCCGGGCCAAAAGGAAGGCTTGGTGCTATGGATCGGCCGTTCTCTGTGGCTCACGTGCACACCCAAACTCCCTCTCTGCTCAGCTACCATGTATAGATCTCTCAGTCACTTCTTTAGTGGCATCTGTGCTCTTCATTTAAACTCGTGGTTCACATACATTAACTCCTTCAGTCACACTTCTGTTATCACAGGAACTTAACTATGTATGAATATCCTAGACTATCATCCTCAATCTTTCCCATTCTCTATAGAAACAGTCATCTACACTTATTCTTAAGTATCCATTGCACTGACCTCTACATTTTCTTTCCTTCCCAGTTTCATTTCCATGAATTGTTTATGACAGTCAAACTTTTGCAAACTTTATCAGTTGACTAGCCTCTTTCTTTTACCATCATCTTTAACTCGTGAACCCCAGTCACAGGTGAAGTCAACTATCTTCTTAAAAAATCATGCAATCTATTCCACTGATTTAGTTTTAAATAAATGATAACATAACTCCATGACTATTCAACACAGCCTGGTGATCTTATTCTATGCCCTTAAGAAGCTCACTTTTTTATTATATATAAATATTACTTAATTGTTTCATTTTTATCACAACTGTACCCAACACTCAGCTCATGGTTTTGAATCTTACTTGATTAAGAAAGTAAGAACCCCTAATATTTAGTTTTGGATCATAGGAACAAAGTAGGACCATTGAAAACAAACCCAGATACACCTGACCTTTCTATGGATTTCTTTAAAAGACACATGGGCATATTCCCCCTATACTGGAATTACATTGAAACATGTAAAATATCATGTAAGAAACGAGTTGCCAGTCCAGGTTCGATACACGATACTGGATGCTTGGGGCTAGTGCACTGGGACGACCCAGAGGGATGGTATGGGGAGGGAGGAGGGTTCAGGATGGGGAACACATGTATACCTGTGGCGGATTCATTTTGATATTTGGCAAAACTAATACAATTATGTAAAGTTTAAAAATAAAATTAAATTAAAAAAAAATTGTTTTATAAAAATTGCTTCTAATAGATAATATTCTGTATTGAGACTGGATCCTCATCAACAGCTTCAGATGAGTAGGTGATTTGATAATATGGTATAGATAATGAAAATGCCCTTATCTTGGGAGCTAAGAGCAGTGCTGTATATTTGGCTCTATTGGTAACTTGCTATATAAATTTGTGCACTTTTCATAACACTGTGTTTCATAATTGAAAAATGTATACATTTGTTTAGTCAAGGCTATGGTTTCTCCAGTGGTCATGTATGGATGTGAGAGTTGGACTGTGAAGAAAGCTGAGTGCTGAAGAATTTATGTTTTTGAACTATGGTGTTGGAGAAGACTCTTGAGAGTCCCTTGGACTTCAAGGAGATCCAACCAGTCCATCCTAAAGGAGATCAGTCCTGGGTGTTCATTGGGAGGACTGATGCTAAAGCTGAAACTCCAATACTTTGGCCACTTCATGTGAAGAGTTGACTCATTGGAAAAGGCCCTGATGCTGGGAGGGATTGGGGGCAGGAGGAGAAGGGGACGACAGAGGATGAGATGGCTGGATGGCATCACCGACTCGACGGACATGAGTTTGAGTGATCTCTGGGAGTTCAGGAGTTCAGGACAGAGTTCAGGACAGAGAGGCCTGGCATGCTGCAGTTCATGGGGTTGCAAAGAGTCGGACATGACTGGGCGACTGAACTGAACTGGAACTGGATACATTTGTTTGAATGCTCATTAAGGTTTCACCAAATTCTGATATTCTATGACTCTTTTTATCTACAAATCTTATTGATCTTGAAGCAGAAGGAAAATGTGAGTACTAGCTAATAACACAATTATGGTTTTAGAAAATGGCATTCATTTTGAATTAAATTTTATAATCCATAAATTAACATATGAAAAGGCATTGCTATGTAAAAGCATAGTTAGGAATTTGTCAATTTGTATAGTGTCAGAGATAAATTTAATTTTAATAAAATTATTTCATTGTATTCTTAATTATGATACTCATAATTAACTTTTACAATAACCCAAGGGAGTGTTGCTCATAAGCTGAGAATGCTAGAACTTTTCTTAAAAATTTCATGGATGTTTTATATGAGAAAATGTCTCCTTGGAGTGTCATATAAACTTATAAACATGGCTCAATACTCAAATGGTGTAAATCTGCACAGTTCCTTTGGAGTTCTTGGGCTCTGTAAATCAAATCTAATCCCTTGTGTATAATATATGCTGTCAGCTGCTACATGCTATTAATAACATGTGATATTCCCCTAGAACAAGTCTAAGACACTGTATCACATTTGCACATAATATTTATAAGTCTCTGGAGCTGAATGGGGATAATGATAACAGAAAATTTTAAATATAAAGAAATGCAGCAAATAGAAATATATTAAAAAGCAGGGTTTTTTTCCCTGAATTTTTGTTAAATCAAGTCATTGACATAGCAATCATATGTAGGTGAAGTGCATTTTGAAAGGCTGGAGCAGTATCTTCTGTTTTTGTGTATCCCACCCACATGAAATAGTCTTGTTATAACACTGAATGTTTTAGTGGTTTTGAACAATATACCTTCACCCTTTTACTTCCCTGTGTGTGTTAGTCACTTAGTCATGTCCAAGTCTTTGCAACCCCATGGACTGTAGCTCACGAGGTTCCTTTGTCTATGGAATTCTCCAGGTAAGAATATTGGAGTGGGTTCCCATTTCCTGCTGCAGGGGATCTTCCCGACCCAGGGATTGAACCCAGGTCTCCTATATCACAGGCAGATTCTTTGGAAGCTCTTTCACTTCTCTAGGTAGAGTCATATTCATTTTCTCTCTTTGGTGTTCATCTCTTGGTAAATACACTGGTCTGATTCAAAACATAATTTACTATATGTGCCATAATTTCTAATTTTGTACTATTTATTTAGACCTGAGTTCATTCTATCTATCTGTCTACCTACCTATCTATCCAGGATCGTTCCTTTTTATATGGATCTTTATAAAACTTAATTTCATTAAATTTTCTTATTTTGAAGATAAATAGAGAATAGGATTACAGCAGTGGAAAGAGCTGAAGAGGGGACTCAGGCTCACAGGTGTATCTCTCTCAGGGATAGACCCTGTGCTACTTGTCCTTTCCCTACATCATGTGGAGAGTCCAAGTGAATGACGAAAGTGGCGGAGTAACCTAAGAAGAGAAATCAAAGAGAGATGACAAAATTGGGTATTTAGCCTGTAGACTTGAATCAGATCCCTGTGATCTTGTGAAAGTTATTTAAGCTCTTTGTATTTCTATTTTCTTGCCAACAAGATATGAGTCATTAGGAGTTATAGAGATTGTGTATCACAATGCTTACAGTACTGTGTGTGCTCAGTAAACTTTAACTATTTTCACAGTTATCCAACCTAATCTGAAATGCATTAAGAGCAGGTTCTTGGGTATGGAAGGGCAGGATTAAAAAAGAAAAAGAAAGAGAGAAATGTTTTTGAAGGAGGAAGTAAAGGGTAAATTTTCTTGTGATATAGTGTATACAAAACAAGGAGAACAATTGAAGAGGAATTTGTAAGCTTAGAAAGGCTAATGGGTTTTCTTTGACCATAAGAAAGACATGACACCTTCATATGAACTGTCCAAACCTCTTAGCTTACAGGCATTTTTACATAGTATTAGAAGGAAATGGTTACCCACTTTAGTATTCATGCCTGGAGAATCAAATGGACAGAGGAGCCTGGTAGGCTATTATCCCTAGGGTCGTAAAGAGTCAGACATGACTGAGTGACTAACACATATTTTAAAAGAAAACCTTTAAAAAAAAAAAAAAGTAATTCAGGCATCTATTTGTAAAATACACAAGAGAGTCAGGTAGTACTTATTTTGTAAATCAGCCTAAAAATATGTTCATTAATTTACCAACTACAATCTATTCAATTATTTGTGTTGATGAGATACACATTTTCTTCCATGATAATGACTAATATTAAGATATAAGAATTACCCACATTTTCAAGATTTTAAGAAGACTTAGAAACAAATTCTGGTCTTCAACTGGGATATTGTCTCATCCCTTTGAAAAAGTTTTGTTTTAGAGGAAAACTTGAAATGGCTTTATACACCCTTTTTGAAATTAACTCAAATACTGACATTTCCAAAATTAGATTGGAAGGATTAAGAGACAGAAATGTGATAAATCAGCTTATCTTACAAGGCTGTTGGTGGGAACATGACAAAGAAAACAATGGAAATGTTTGCTGCGCTGTGTGTGTGTGTGTATATATATATATATATATATATATATATATATAAGAGTGAAGAAATCACTAACTTTTTGCATATTCTTGCTAATGTTAAATCCTTTCATAAGTCTGAGAGAAAAAGACTTTCATCTGTATTCATCTTTTTATTGCTCTAAATATAAACTGTTTTTAATTAGTGTACAAACTAAGAACTGTGCTAATTAATCAGATAAAGGAGATTAGATTTGGACCATCAATCAGTTTTAAAATGGACTTCAATTAAGTAGTTACCTTAGCAGAGAATTTGTAGACATAGTTAATAAAGCCTTTTCTTAGGAGTTTTCATCATATATATATCTATATCTATATCTATATATATATATATAGATAATCTCCTAAAATAACTTTAAAGACCCTTCTTGAGGTTGACCTAAAATATTTGTTATTGGTAATTCAACATGGTGTAAGATGTCTTTATCCCCTCATCTAGCAATCCTCCTAGTACTCTTAAAAAAAAAGAGAAGAGGGGAAGGGTTTTATTATATATTATTTCATAAATTGAAATAACGGTTCTATAAAATCAGGAAAAGAAGTAGAAGTGAGTCTAATCTGAATTGAGATTAGTATAGAAAAAAGTGCTATAATTTTGCTTTGCTTTGCTTTATCTTTAGCTAGAACACAAATTTCACTCTGTTCTGTTTAACAAAGAATGCAAAGGGGGCATGTGGTCAATGATGCAATTTACTGTGGTCGTTAAATGAAAAGAAACTTGTTTTTTCAGATCCCTTTTTTATAACTCAGTTTATTCATACTTGGGCTTCCCTGGTGTCTCAGTGGTAAAGAATCTGGAAATGCAGGATATGCAGGAGACATGGTTTCCATACTTGGGTCAAGAAGGTCCCCTGGAGGAGGGCATTGGAACCCACTACAGTATTCTTTCTGAAAATCCCATGGACAGGGGAGCCTGGCAGGCTATAGTCCATAGGGTCTCAAAGAGCCAGACAGGACTGAAGCAAATGAGAATACATGCATATTCATACTTAATGATGTTGTAAATGCTTTTGACTTGGGGAAAAATATTTCATTGAATGAATAAGGTTGAGAATGAAAATGCAAATTCTTTGGATTAGATAACTCATTAAATTAAATTTAAATTTACACTGTAGGAAAATAACTTACTTAAAAAAATTCCCAAATATTCAATTATGCTAACATCAATTCAGCAAGGAAAGACATTTTCAGCCCCTAAACACAGGTATGGAACTAAAATACTCAGGTGGGTACAGTATTCAGGTTTGCCTTATTGGCACCTGTCAACTCTGTTAATTTCTTCCAAATAGTACACACTTTATGAGAATACTCAACCAATGAGGGCACACTGTCTCCTTCCTGCCTTCATTCTTTCACTTCTTTACAGATAGGATAAAAGAAATGTATTCTCTTAGGGTATTGCAGATGTCATTTTCTCTTCTATGGCCACCATGTCTAAAACTACTCATTCCAGAGCTACTTTTCTGACCAGCAATAGGTGTCAAAATTAAAGACATTCTTTTGTCAAAACTTGTTTCCTTTGACTTTGGTGGTTGCGTTTTTGCTTGGTCTTTCAATTTGAAGTGATAAGATCTAAGTTTGAGTAAGGGGAGCTAGTAAGTAATTAAGGCTAGATATTAATTCTTGACTTGCTGGCCATGTTAAACGTCAGGAAGGGTGGCGGTGAGGAGATACCCCTTGTCCAAGGTAAGGAGCAATGGCTGCGCATTGCTGGAGCAGCCGTGAACAGATACCCCACGCCCAAGGTAAGAGAAACCCAAGTAAGACAGTAGGTGTTGCAAGAGGGCATCAGAGGGCAAACACACTGAAACCATACTCACAGAAAACTAGTCAATCTAATCACACCAGGACCACAGCCTTGTCTAACTTAATGGAACTAAGCCATGCCCGTGGGGCAACCCAAGATGGGCAGGTCATGGTGGAGAGATCTGACAGAATGTGGTCCACTGGAGAAAGGAATGGAAAACCACTTCAGTATTCTTGCCTTGAGAATCCCATGAACAGTATGAAAAGGCAAAATGATAGGATACTGAAAGAGAAACTCCCAGGTCAGTAGGTGCCCAATATGCTACTGGAGATCAGTGGAGAAATTAACTTCAGAAAGAATGAAGGGATGGAGCCAAAGCAAAAAGAATACCCAGCTGTGGATGTGACTGGTGATAGAAGCAAGGTCCGATGCTGTAAAGAGCAATATTGCATAGGAACCTAGAATGTCAGGTCCATTAATCAAGGCAAATTGGAAGTGGTCAAACAAGAGATGGCAAGAGTGAATGTCAACATTCTAGGAATCAGTGAACTGAAATGGACTGGAATGGGTGAATTTAAGTCAGATGACCATTATATCTACTACTGCGGGCAGGAATCCCTCAGAACAAATGGAGTGGCCACCATAGTCAACAAAAGAGTCCAACATGCAGTACTTGGATGCAATTTCAAAAACGACAGAATGATCTCTGTTCATTTCCAAGGCAAACCATTCAATATCACAGTAATCCAAGTCTATGCCCTAACCAGTAATGCTGAAGAAGCTGAAGTTGAACGATTCTATGAAGACCTACAAGAGCTTTTAGAACTAACACCCAAAAAAGATGTCCTTTTCATTATAGGGGACTTAAATGCAAAAGTAGGAAGTCAAGAAACACCTGGAGTAACAGGCAAATTTGGCCTTGGAATACGGAATGAAGCAGGGCAAAGACAAATAGAGTTTGCCAAGAAAATGCACTGGTCATAACAAACACCCTCTTCCAACAACACAAGAGAAGACTCTATACATGGACATCACCAGATGGTCAACACCAAAATCAGACTGATTATATTCTTTGCAGCCAAAGATAGAGAAGCTCTATACAGTCAGCAAAAACAAGACCAGGAGCTGACTGTGGCTCAGACCATGAACTCCTTATTGCCAAATTCAGACTTAAATTGAAGAAAGTAGGGAAAACCAATAAACCATTCACATATGACCTAAATCAAATCCCTTATGATTATACAGTGGAAGTGAGATTTAAGGGCCTAGATCTGATAGATAGAGTGCCTGATGAACTATGGAATGAGGTTCGTGACATTGTACAGGAGACAGGGATCAAGACCATTCCCATGGAAAAGAAATGCAAAAATCAAAATGGCTGTCTGGGGAGGCCTTACAAATAGCTGTGAAAGGAGGAGAAGTGAAAAGCAAAGGAGAAAAGAAAAGATACAAACATCTGAATGCAGAGTTCCAAAGAATAGCAAGAAGAGATAAGAAAGCCTTCTTCAGCAATCAGTGCAAAGAAATAGAGGAAAACAACAGAATGGGAAAGACTAGGGATCTCTTCAAGAAAATCAGAGATACCAAAGGAACATTTCATGCAAAGATGGGCTCAATAAAGGACAGAATGGTATGGACCTAACAGAAGCAGAAGATAATAAGAAGAGGTGGCAAGAATACACAGAAGAACTGTACAAAAAAGACCTTCATGACCCAGATAATCACGATGGTGTGATCACTGACCTAGAGCCAGACATTCTGGAATGTGAAGTCAAGTGGGCCTTAGAAAGGATCACTATGAACAAAGCTAGTAGAGGTGATGGAATTCTGGTTGAGCTATTCCAAATCCTGAAAGATGATGCTTTGAAAGTGCTGCACTCAATACGCCAGCAAATTTGGAAAACTCACCAGTGGCCACAGTACTGGAAAAGGGCAGTTTTCATTCCAATCCCAAAGAAAGGCAATGCCAAAGAATGCTCAAACTACCGCACAATTGCACTCATCTCAAATGCTAGTAAAGTAATGCTCAAAATTCTCCAAGCCAGGCTTCAGCAACATGTGAACCATGAACTTCGAGATGTTCAAGCTGGTTTTAGAAAAGGCATAGGAACCAGAGATCAAGTTGCCAACATCTGCTGGATCATGGAAAAAGCAAGAGAGTTCCAGAAAAACATCTATTTCTGCTTTATTGACTATGCCAAAGCCTTTGACTGTGTGGATCACAATAAACTGTGGAAAATTCTTCAAGAGATGGGAATACCAGACCACCTGATCTGCCTCTTGAGAAATTTGTATGCAGGTCAGGAAGCAACAGTTAGAACTGGACATGAAACAATGGACTGGTTCCAAATAGGAAAAGGAGTTCGTCAAGGCTGTATGTTGTCACTCTGTTTATTTAACTTATATGCAGAGTACATCATGAGAAACGCTGGACTGGAAGAAACACAAACTGGAATCAAGATGGCTTGAAGAAATATCAATAACCTCAGATATGCAGATGACACCACCTTTATGGCAGAAAGTGAAGAGGAACTAAAAAGCCTCTTGATGAAAGTGAAAGAGGAGAGTGAAAAAGTTGGCTTAAAGCTCAACATTCAGAAAATGAAGATCATGGCATCCGGTCCCATCACTTCATGGGAAATAGATGGGAAACAGTGGAAACAATGTCAGACTTTATTTTTCTGGGCTCCAAAATCACTGCAGCTGGTGACTGCAGCCATGAAATTAAAAGACTCTTAGTCCTTGGAAGGAAAGTTATGACCAAACTAGATAGCATATTGAAAAGCAGAGACATTACTTTGCCAACAAAGGTTCATCTAGTCAAAGCTATGGTTTTTCCTGTGGTCATGTATGGATGTGAGAGTTGGACTGTGAAGAAGGCTGAGTGCCAAAGAATTGATGGTTTTGAACTATGGTGTTGGAGAAGACTCTTGAGAGTCCCTTGGACTGCAAGGAGATCCAGCCAGTCCATTCTGAAGGAGATCAGCCCTGGGATTTCTTTGGAAGGACTGATGCTAAAGCTGAAACTCCAGTACTTTGGCCACCTCATGCAAAGAGTTGACCTATTGGAAAAGACTCTGATGCTGGGAGGGATTGGGACAAGAGGAGAAGGGGACGACAGAGGATGAGATGGCTGGATGGCATCACTGACTCGATGGACGTGAATCTCAGTGAACTCCGGGAGTTGGTGATGGACAGGGAGGCCTGGCGTGCTATGATTCATGGGGTCGCCAAGAGTCAGACACGACGGAGCAACTCATCTGATCTTATCTGATCTTTCTATAGGCAAAAAAAAAAAAAAAAATTCTGCATGGGAGGCCAACACTTTTGGATCCAACAACTGGACCAGTTAGTACTTCAAGATTTCAATGTGACTACAACTGCTGTATTAGTAAGAAAAAATCATTGATCTCAGAAAAGATTGAAACCTCACTCACCAACTCTGAGTTATTGGACAGTTGTACACTTACCACCATCCTTTCTCCTATCAAGTTCTGAACAGAATCTGCAGCAACGATCACACTGGTTTCCACAGGTGTTAACTGTCAATACTTAGGTAGGGACTTCCCTGGTGGTTCATTGGTTAAAAATTTGCCTGCGAATGCAAGCATCATGGGTTCTATCCCTGGTCCAGGAAGATTCTGCATGCCTGGGGCAGCTAGGCTTGTGTACCACAACTAGTGGCCGTGCATGCCTTAGACAAGAAAAGCCACCACAATAAGAACACAGTCCACCACGATTAGTAGTCCCCAGTCACAGTAACAGTGAAAGCCTGCATGTAGCCACAAACATTCCGTGCAGTCAAAACTGAAAATAAATAAATAAATAAATAATTTTAAAAATCATTAATAGGTAGCCCTTTTAATAGTTGAGGATTTTAGCAATTAAGACTGTTGTTAAAAGTGAGACACACAGCTTTATCAGTGAACATTTTCTTGAGTCAGAAAGAATCATTCTCTTTTTTGTTTTGCAACAGAAATATGAATCACTTTGTTTAAAAAGAGAAGGAGGAGGAAAAAAATGAAGGGAAAGAAAGGAGGGAAGGAAAAAAGAGAGAGGGAAGGAAAGGGAAAAAGAGAAGGGGAAAAAGAGAAAAGTGATCTGTAATTTTTCACCTTTTCTTCATCCTACTTAGAAGTGAGAAAGATCTAATTGTATTAAATTAGTGTGTATTAGTTGCTCAGTTGTGCCTGGCCCTTTGCAACCAGGCTCTTCTGTTCATGGGATTCTCCAGGAAAGAATGCTGTGGTAGGAAGCCATTCCCTTCTTCAGGGGAATCTTCCCAACCCAGGGATCGAAACCAGGTCTTCCACATTGCGGGCAGATTCTTTACCTTCTGAGCCACCAGGAAATTAATTACTTTAGTACTGGAGACTTTTCAAAATGGCAACAGTGTGCATAGAGAACTTTATCACAAGAGAAAAGATGCAGGGACATATATAGAGTCTTCGGATTTTCTATTTTTTTTCCTGTGCAGGGTCTGTTCTGGCCTGCTCCAGGATTAAAACAAATGAAGTAGAACTGGTCAAATGTGAGTTCTGGTTTTCAGGTAAAAGCCAAAACCCTCAGCATAATGTGCAGAGACTATAAAATTTTCCAGTCTACATTTCTGTCCTCCTCTCCTTGCACTGTCTCCTTTGCTTCTCTATTCCAATCGTGTTGGCTTCTTGATGTGCCTCTAATGGGCTGAATATGTTCTTCTTCTGAATGTCCTTGTGCTCTTCCTTCTGCCTGGAATGATTTTTCCCCAAATATATATATTCCCCCCAAAATATACTCATGGTCTTCAGTTCTTGCTTTTAAATTAGCTTCCATTGAGGCAATCCCATACTCAACCCAGTATTCCTCAACCCCCTATATTTCTTCATAGTATTTATTAATGTAGAATATATAATAATTCATGAATTTTTTCCATTTCTCCCATTATTTGTAAAAATTGCATGCACTGATAAAATTCTGTATCACTAATACTTAGATAAACCCCATGGAATCTTACAGTTTTTAATGTAGACATATGTTGAAAGGATGACTAAAATATGAATGACTATATAAAAATCATCTTGCCACAGTATTTTAAGTACTCCCATATAAAAGTTTTTCTATAGGCTGAAACCATAGCTAGCTCTCATATACTATTTATACTGGAGTGGCAAGACCCAGATCAAAAGCTATTAGCTTTCCCAGTAGCCTTGAGATCTACAAAAATATTAAAGGGGCGATGGCTAAATTAATCTAACAAATACACTTTTTATGTACTTATGTGGGCTTCCCAGGTGGTGCTAGTGGTAAAGATCCCACCTGCCATTGCAGGAGATATAAGAAACATGGGTTCGATCCTGGGTCAGGAAGGTTCCGCTGGAGTAGGCCACAGCAAGCCACTCCAGCATTCTTGCCACTCCAGTATAAACAGAGGAGCCTGGAGGGCTACAGATAGGGTCGCAAAGAGTCAGACCTGACTGAAGCAACTTAGCATGCACACATATTCTTATATACCAATAATATTATATTCCCCCATATTATCTATAATCTCCTTTTGGGATTTTCAGATACAAATATGCTCTCAAGTTTCATATTTATCAAATGCTTCTACTCCAAATCCATATTAGATAGGTAAAGATGGAAATTTTATTTCACATATGTATACACTCAAATATTCATTTTAATTGCAACACAGACATGGTAGTATAATGATCCTTGATATGAATCTATACTACAAAGCTGTAGTACCCAAGCAGTATGGTATTGGCACAAAAACAGCCATATAGATTAATGGAGCAGAATAGAGAGCTCAGAAATAAACCCATACCATGTTGTTAATTACAATAATTTATGAGTAGGAAGCAAGAATATACAAAGGGGAAAGGACAGCCTTTTCAATAAATGATGCTGAGAATACTGGACAGCTACCTGCAAAAGAATGGGAAACTGGACCACTTTCTTACACTGTATACAAAAATAAATCAAAATAGATTAAAGACTTAAATGTAGACCTGAAACCATAAAGCTTCCTGAAGGAAACATAGGGCAGTATGCTCTCTGCAATTTGTGTTACCAGCATTTATTTTAGATCTGTCTCTTCAGGCAAGGGAAACAGAAACAAAAATAAACAAATGAGGCTTTGTCAAACTAAAACGCCTTTGCACATCAAGGTAAATTATCAACAAAAGTAAAAGACAGCTTACTGAATGAGAAAAGATATTTGCAAATGGCATATCTGATAAGGGTTAATATAAAAAATATTAAAATGCATACAATTTGATACCAAAAAAGGAAATGATCTGATAAAAAATGGGCAGAGGACCAGAATACACTAGATATTTTTCCAAAGAAAGCAAACAGATGGCCAATAGACATGTGAAAAGATGCTCAACATCACTAATTATTAAGGAAATGCAAATCAAAACCAGGAGATATCACCTCACACCTTTCAGAAGGGCTATCACTAAAAAGACAAGAAATAACAATTATTGACAAAGGTGTGGTGAAAAGGGAACTTTCATGAAGTTTTAGTAGGATTGTAAAGTGGTAAACCGTACTTCCCATACTATGGAAAACAGTATGGATGTTCCTCAAAAATTAGTAATAAAACTGCTATATCATTCAGTAATTTCAGGATATTTACCTGAAAATAACAAAAACAGTAATTTTATAAGATATGTGCAAGCCTATGCTCATTGCAGCATCATTTGCAATAGACAAGATATGGAAGCAACCTAGGCCTTCATAGGTAGATGAATGGATAAAGAAGGTATGAGATATATATATATACACACACACACACAATGGAATACTATTCATTAAAAAAATGAAATTTTGCCATTTTTTATAAAGTGGATGGATTTAAAGTGTATTATGCTAAGTGAGAGAGAAGGCGATGGCACCCCACTCCAGTACTCTTGCCTGGCAGATCCCATGGATGGACTAGCCTGGTAGGCTGCAGTCCATGGGGTTGCGACAGAGTCGGGCATGACTGAGCTACTTCGCTTTCACTTTTCACTTTCATGCATTGGAGAAGGAAATGGCAACCCACTCCAGTGTTCTTGCCTGGAGAATCCCAGGGACAGGGGAGCCTGGTGGGCTGCCATCTATGGGGTCACACAGAGTCGGACACGACTGAAGTGACTTAGCAGCAGCAGCATGCTAAGTGAAATAAGTCAAATAAAACTAAACACTGCATGATCTTACTTAAACATGGAATCCAAAAAATAAAGCAAATGAACAAGCATAACAAAAGGAAAACAGATTCATAGATACATAGAAAAAAAACAAGTGATTTCCAGAAGGGAGAGTGGTGGAGGAATGGTAAAATAAGTGAATGGAATTAAGAGGTACAAACCTCCAGTAGTAACATTAATAAGTCATGAGGACATATTGTATATAGGAAATGTTGTCAATGGCACTGTTACTAGCTTTGTATGGGGACAGATGGTTACTAGATTTATGATGGTGGTAATTCTTTAATGTATTTAAATGTCAAATTACTATGTTGTACTCCTGAAACTAACATAGTATTATATATCAACTACATTTCAATTTTTAAATAAAAGGAAAAAAAAGAGCAGCAGACCAAAGATATAAGCAGCCAAATTAAGGAGACAAATCCCAAATTACTGCATACATATGAAAAGTTGCTTAGTAATTAAAAATACATATTTTAAGACAACATTTTTAGCAAAGAATAAAAATCTGGATAATAAGTGTTATAGATTAGTATAGTAGGTCTAAGACACTACTCATGGGAGTATAGTTTGCTCTGGCCATTCTTAAGAGGAAAACTTATTCAACTTGATAGTACTCAGACCCTAGGAACAAATAAACCCACTCTTGCAAATGGACCAGGGAAAAAAATTTCAACCCCATGTTTAAAGGTATATATGCTTATGAACATCTATCACAGAGGACTGTGTGTGTGTGTGTGTGTGTGTGTGTGTGTGTGTGATCTCAGCGAGTTGCACATAATTACTATGCTCAAGACTGAGAAATATATGTCAAATGTGAACGATGCTTTTGCAGAGAATGAAAAGATGAAATAAATATACACATAGCAACATGGATATATTGCAAAAATAAATCACATTTCTTAGAAACATTTAAAATATGTGTACCATAAAACTGCACTACATATTTTATCTAGGTATATAAAAGACTAGACAATAAAGAAACTTAAGTGGTTGCCTATAACAGAAGGTGAGAACAGGGAGTGGGAAATGAGAGTGAAATAAAAGATTATAGGAACTCATCTCTGGTGTCTGGCTATGAACATAAGCATATGATTATTTGTACCTAAGGTCCAAAAAATAAGTATGCTTGAAGTAGACTATAAAAGATAGGAGACTGTGATCTATAGAGATGGAATGAACTTTTGGCCAGCTTAAAATGAATATTTATGGAAACCATATGCCAAAATTCTGTAACTGTTGGTAATTTGAAAGTTAAGGGCGCAGCTTATCCAGAGCATACCATCTGATTTCCAGAATTATACTAATCACGAATAATCCTTAACTGCAAAAATGTTTTCTTCACTTTTTAAAAGAAATTAGAAAAATTATGAAAGCTGTATATGGAATTCAAAAACACAAAACTTTATTCTTTTAGTTCATTGCTTACTGTGTTATTGGAATTTCTATGAAAAATACTTTCTTTAAGAGAAAGTAAAAGCTGTTTGAATCCTGTGACATTTTAATGCTAAGCACCGAAAACTCTTCGCAAACAGTACATTAAAAAGCTGTAACTAGGGAAAGTCAGCTTCTATTTCATGAGCTTTAAGTTAGAGGGGGAAAAATAGCTACATAAAGACATACTTAAGCTTACAGTCCTCAGAAAGAAAACGATTCTCATTAGTGACTAAATCACTGGGGTTTGGAGTCAAAAGAGCTTAGCAACCCAGAGTAATTTAAATGTGAAAACATATTTCTTTGATTGCAGTTATTACCTAGATTTCAGTAATTAATCTCTAAGAAATATGCTTTGTGTATTTGCTTATATGACAAAAAAAGAAGCAGGGAGAAACGTCAATGTTTTAGGACATAATAATATTTAAGCTTTTATTCCTGACCTAATTTTAACAAACACATGTGAAATTTCAGAGGTTCTGGTCTTGTGCCAGGAGGTGGAGCCTTTCAGCTGTCCCTTAGTTCTACAGAACCCTAGACTGGGTGGACTCACATCATCTTGCACACTGTAATAAAATGGTTTAACATTTGAAATGATAGTATGTGTGTGCTTAGTCATTCAGTCATGTCCGACTCTTTTCAACCCCATGGACTGTAGCCAAATAGGCTCCTCTGTCCATGAAGATTCTCCAGGCAAGAATACTGGAGTGGGTTGCCATGCCCTCCTCCAGGGGCTCTTCACAACCCAGGGATCAAACCCAGATCTCCTGCACTGCAGGTGGATTCTTTGCCATCTGAGCCACCAAGGAAGCCCAAGAATACTGGAGTGGGTAGCCTGTCCCTTCTCCAAGGGATCTTCCTGACCCAGGAATTGCACTGGGGTCTCCTGCATTACAGGCAGAGTCTTTACCAGCTGAGTTACCAGGGAAGCCCTGAAATGTTAGTGAAGACTTTAAATACATAAAATCAAGATCAGGAGAAGTAGGGATTTTACAAACAGTAATATAAATGGTGGGGCTTTTCTGTTTTGTTTATTTGTCAAATACTAATGTGTTGGTTTTAATAATTATAAATGAAAAAAATTGAAGTGATATCTAAAGAACTATAGAACTGCTGGTGCTGATTTCCTACAAAGATGATTGCATTTGTAAAAATATAAGATTAAACAATATGATTGAATTTTAGGAGATAAATGTTTACTGCCTATAAAGGATAGATTTCCCTTAAGGGTTTTCAGCATTACATGGCTTATTCATTGTTTTGTTTTGTTTTCTATTTGAGAACTCCAAATACAAGTTGTTATCTAGTCTGTGTTTAGCCTACTAATGAGAAACTAGTTAGGAGTCAAGATGAGCTTAATCATTCAAGAATACCTCTGTTGCAACTGCTCTTTAAATTCACATGGAAAGCTACCAAAAAAGAAAAAAAGAAAAAAAAGAAAGAAAGAAAAAAAAAAACTAATCTCATTTGTAAACACCTAAGTCTAGGTTTTAAATTTTTAGGCATGTTATTATTACCAGTGTACTCTGTTTTTCATATCATTTTTCTTTAGTGACTTTATGTTTTTGAGCAGTTTTTGGTTCACAGCAAAATTGACTGGGACATAAAGAATTCTCTGATGGCCCTCTCCACACACATACAATAGCCTCAAGCACCAGGATGGTACATTTGTTACAATTGATGACCAACATTAATGTATTATTATTACCAAGTCCATGGTTAATATCAGGGTTCATTCTTGGTGGTGTACATTACACAGGCTTTGACAAATATATAATGACATGTATTGCCTGGAGAATCCCAGGGATGGGGGAGCCTCATGAGCTTCCATCTACCGGGTCACACAGAGTCGGACACAACTGAAGCGACTTAGCCACAGTAGCATCAACCCTTAAAGTTTACAGACTAGTTTCACTGGCCTAATATTTGCTAGTACTTAACCCGTTTTTCTCTACCTTTCCCTAACTCTCTGGAAAGCATGGATCCTTTCACTATCTGTATATTCTAACCTTTTCCAGGATGTCATGTACCTGGAATCATACCACATATGGACTTCCTTTGTGGCTCAGCTGGTAAAGTATCTGCCTACAATGCAGGAGACATGGATTTCATCCCTGGGTTGGGAAGATCCCCTGGAGAAGAGAAAGGCTACATACTCCAGTATTCTGGGCTGGAGAATCCCATGGACTACATAGTCCATGACTTTGTAAAGAGTTGGATACAATTGAGTGACTTTTTCACTTTCATACCACATATATCTTTCTTGGATTGACTTCTTTCATTTAAAATATATGCATTTAACTTTCCTCTATATCTTCTTGTGGCTTGATAGCTCATTTCTCTAAGCATTGAATAAATCTCCATTCTAAGGATGTACCAGTTTACTTACCCTTTCTTCTATTAAACAATATCTCAATTGCTTCCATGTTTTGGCAATTATGAATAAAGTAGAGCTTTATATAGACTTTTTCATTTAAATATCTAAATTTTACAGGAATCAATTTAAGAATAACCAGTGAGAAAAACACTAGTCACTAATTAGAACACTTAGCTCTAAATCTTCTAGTAATAAGAATTAAATTTTTTTCTTTCCTTCTCTATGTCTTACTTATCAGAAAGACTTATTGAAAAGACTGATTTAATATCATTCTATACACACTGAAACCACAATCACAGAAAACTAGCCAATCTGATCACATAGACCACAGCCTTTTCTAACTCAATGAAACTAAGCCATGCCATGTAGGGCCAACCAAGATATATGGGTCATGGTGGAAAGGTATGACAAAACGCAGTCCACTAAGAAGGGAATGGCAAACCAGTTCAGTATTCTTGCCTTGAGAACCCCACGAACAGTGTGAAAAGGCAAAAGATAGGACTCTGAAAGAGGAACTCCCCTGGTCGGTAGGTGCCCAATATGCTCCTGGAGATCAGTGGAGACATAACTCCATAAAGAATGAAGAGATGGAGCCAAAGAAAAAAACAGCACCCAGTTGTGGATGTGACTGGTGATAGAAGCAAGGTCTGATGCTGTAAAGAGCAATATTGCGTAGGAACCTGGAATGTTAGGTCCATGGATCAAGGCAAATTGGAAGTGGTCAAATAGGAGATGGCAAGAGTGAATGTCAACATTCTAGGAATCAGCGAACTAAAATGGACTGGAATGGGTGAACTTAACTCAGATAACCATTATATCTACCACTGTGGGCAGGAACTCCTTAGAAGAAAAGGAGTAGCCATCATAGTCAACAAAAGAATCCAACGTGCAGTACTTGGAAGAAATCTCAAAAATGACAGAATGATCTCTGTTCATTACCAAGGCAAACCATTCAATATCACGGTAATCCAAGTCTATGCCCTGACCAGTAACACTGAAGAAGCTGAAGTTGAACAATTCTATGAAGACCTACAAGACCTTTTAGAACTAACAACCCCAAAAGATGTCTTTCTCATTATAGGGGACAGGAATGCAAAAGTAGGAAGTCAAGAAACACAAGCAGTAACAGGCAAATTAGGCCTTGGGGTACAGAATGAAGCAGGGCAAAGTCTAATAGAGTTTTGCCAAGAAAATGCACTGGTCATAACAAACACCCTCTTTCAACAACACAAGAGAAGACTCTACACATGGACATCACCAGATGGCCAACACTGAAATCAGACTGATTATATTATTTGCATCCAAAAATGGAGAAGCTCTATATAGTCAGAAAAAACAAGACCAGGGCTGACTGTGGCTCAGATCATGAACTCTTTATTGCCAAATTCAGACTGAAATTGAAGAAAGTAGGGAAAACCAGTAGACCATTAAGGTATGACTTAAATCAAATCCCTTATGACTAAACAATGGAAGTGAGAAATAGATTTAAGGGGCTAGATCTGATAGACAGAGTGCCTGAGGAACTATGGACAAAGGTTTGCGACATTGTACAAGAGACAGGGAGCAAGACCATCCCCAAGAAATAAAATGCAGAAACGCAAAATGGCTGTCTGAGGAGGCCTTACAAATAGCTGTGAAAAGAAAAGATGTGAAAAGCAAAGGAGAAAAGGAAAGATATACCCATTTGAATACAGAGTTCAAAAGAACAGCAAGGAGAGATAAGAAAGCCTTCTTCAGTGATCATTGCAAAGAAATAGAGGAAAACAAAAGAATGGGAAAGACTAGAGATCTCTTCAAGAAAGTTAGAGATGCCAAGGGAACATTTCATGCAAAGATGGCTCAATATAGGATAGAAATAGTAAGGACCTAACAGAAGCAGAAGATATTAAGAAGATGTGGCAAGAATACACAGAAGAACTGTACAAAAGATATCTTCACAACCCAGATGATCATGATGGTGTGATCACTCACCGAGAGCCAGACAGCCTGGAATGTGAAATTAAGTGGGACTTAGGAAGCATCACTACAAACAAAGCTAGTGGAGGTGATGGAATTCCAGTTGAGCTCTTTCAAATCTGAAAAGAAGATGATGCTGTGAAAGTGCTGCACTCAATATGCCAGCACATTTGGAATACTCAGCAGTGGCCACAGGATTGGAAAAGATCTGTTTCCATTCCAATCCCAAAGAAAGGCAATGCCAAAGATTGCTCAAACTACCGCACAATTGCACTCACCTCACATGCTATCAAAGTAATGCTCAAACTTCTCCAAGCCAGGCTTCAGCAATATTTGAACCGTGAATTTCCAGATGTTTTAGCTCGATTTAGAAAATGCAGAGGAACTAGAGATCAAATTCCCAACGTCCAATGGATCATCGAAAAAGCAAGAGAGTTCCAGAAAAACATCTATTTCTGCTTTGCCAAAGCCTTTAAGTATGTAGACCACAATAAACTGTGGAAAATTCTGACAGAGATGGGAATACCAGACCACCTGACCTGCCTGTTGAGAAATCTGTATGCACATCAGAAAGCAACTGTTATAACTGAACATGGAACAACAGACTCGTTCCAAATAGGAAAAGGAGTATGTCAGGGCTGTATATTGTCACCCTGCTTATCTAACTTTTATGCAGAGTACATCATGAGAAATGCTGGACTGGAAGAAGCACAGGCTGGAATCAAGATTGCTGGGAGAAATATCAATAACCTCAAATATGCAGATGACACCACCCTTATGGCAGAAAGTGAAGAACTAAAAAGCCTCTTGATGAAAGTGAAAGTGGAGAGTGAAAAAGCTGGCTGAAATCTCAACATTCAGCAAACTAAGATCATGGCATCTGGTCCTATCAGTTCAGTTCAGTTCAGTCGCTCAGTCGTGTCCGATTCTTTCTGACCCCATGAATCACAGCACACCAGGCCTCCCTGTCCATCACCAACTCCTGGAGTTCACTGAGACTCATGTCCATCGAGTCAGTGATGCCATCCAGCCATCTCAACCTCTGTCATCCCCTTCTCCTCCTGCCCCCAATCCCTCCCAGCATCAGAGTCTTTTCCAATGAGTCAACTCTTTGCATGAGGTGGCCAAAGTACTGGAGTTTCAGCTTTAGCATCAGTCCTTCCAAAGAAATCCCAGGGCTGATCTCCTTCAGAATGGACTGGTTGGATCTCCTTGCAGTCCAAGGGACTCTCAACAGTCTTATCCAACACCACAGTTCAAAAGCATCAATTCTTCGAAGCTCAGCCTTCTTCACAGTCCAAATCTCACATCCATACATGACCACAGGAAAAACCATAGCCTTGACTAGACGAACCCTTGTTGGCAAAGTAATGTCTCTGCTTTTGAATATGCTATCTAGGTTGGTCATAACTTTCCTTCCAAGGAGTAAGCATCTTTTAATTTCATGGCTGCAGTCACTTCATTGCAAATGGGAAAACAGTGGAAACAGTGGCTGACTTTATTTTTTGGAGTCTCCAAAATCACTGCAGATGGTTACCGCAGCCATGAAATTAAAAGACGCTTACTCCTTGAAAGGAAAGTTATGACCAACTTAGACAGTATATTAAAAAACAGAGACATTACTTTACCAACAAAGGTCCATCTGTTCAAGGCTATGGTTTTTCCAGTAGTCATGTATGATTGTGAGAGTTGGACTATAAAGAAAGCTGAGCACCAAACAATTGATGCCTTTGAACTGTGGTGTTGGAGAAGACTCTTGAGAGTCCCTTGGACTGCAAGGAGATCCAACCATCCATTCTGAAGGAGATCAGTCCTGGGTGTTCACTGGAAGGACTGACACTGAAGCTGAAACTCCAATACTCTGGCCACCTGATGTGAAGAGCTGACTCATTTGAAAAGACCCGGATGCTGGGAAAGATTGAGGGCAGCAGGAGAAGGGGACGACAGAGGATGAGTTTGGATGGCATCACTGACTCAATGGACATGAGTTTGGTTAAACTCTGGGAGTTCATGTTGGACAGGGAGGCCTGGCGTGTTGCAGTCCATGGGGTTCACAAAGAGTCGGAAAAGACTAAGCAACTGAACTGAACTGATATATATTAAAATTCTAAAAGATGATGCTGTTAAAATGCTGTACTCAACATGCCAGCAAAGTTGGAAAACTCAGCAAAGGCCATAGAACTGAAAAAGATCAGTTTTCACTTAATTCCAAAGAAGGGAAATGCCACAGAATGTTCATAATAGCACACAATTGTGCTCATTTCACATGCTAGCAAGGTAACGCTCGGCATCTTTCAAGCTATGCTTCAAAAGTACATAAACTGAGAATTTCCATATGCCCAGAAGCTGGGTTAAGAAAAAGCAAAGGAACCAAAAATCAAACTGCCCACAACTGTTGGATCATAGAAAAAGCAGGAGAATTCCAGGAAAACATCTACTGCTGCTTCATTAACTGCACTAAAGCCTTTGACAATTTGGATCACAATAAACTGTGAAAAATTTTCAAGAGATGGGAATACCAGACCACCTTACCTGCCTCCTGAGAAACCTGTATGCAAGTTAAGAAGCAACAGTTAGAGCCAGACATGGAATGGTGGATCGGTTGAAAAATTGGGAAGGGAGTATGTCAAGATTGTATACTGTCCCTCTGTTTATTTAACCTATATGCAGAGTACATCATGGGAAATACTGGGCTGGATGAGTCACAAGTTGGAATCAAGATTTCTGGGAGAAATATCAGCAACTTCAGATATGCAGATAATTCCACTGTAATGGCAGAAAGCAAAGAAGAACTAAAGAGCCTCTTGATGAAAGTGAAAGAGGAGAGTGATAAAGCTGGCTTAAAACTCAACATTCAAAAAATGAAGATCATGGCATCCAGACTCATCACTTCATTGCAAATAGAAAGAGAAAAAACGTGGAAATAGTGGACGATTTTATTTTCTTGGTCTCCAAAATTACTGCAGACTGTGACTGCAGCCATGAAATTAAAAGACACTTGCTCTTTGGAAGAAAAGTTATGACAAAGCTAGATAGTGCATTAAAAAGCAGAGACATCACTTTGCTGACAAAGGTCCATATAATCAAAGCTATGGTTTTTCCAGTTGTTACGTATGGATGTGAGAATTGGACCATAAAGACAACTGAGTGCCAAAGAACTGATGTTTTCAAATCATAGTACTGGAGAAGGCTCTTGAGTATCCCTTGGACAGCAAAGAGACTTGTTCAACCTAAGGATAGGTTGAATGAGACAATCATTTGATATTAAAGGAAATTAGCCCTGTTTATTCATTGGAAGGACTGATGCTGAAGATGAAGCACCAAAACTTTGGCCACCTGATGGGAAAAGCCAGCTCATTGGGAAAGACCCTGATGCTGGGAAAGATTGAGGGCAGGAGGAGAAGGGGACAGCAGAGGATGAGATGGCTGGATGGCATCACTGACTCCAAGGACGTGAGTTTGAGCAAATTCAGGGAGATAGTGAAGGACAAAAAGCCTGGAGTACTGCAGTTCATGAGGTTGCAAAGAATCATAGCAACTGAACAACAATATTACTTCTAAGAGAATTTGATACAGCTCTTTGCTTATTTATTTCAAATATTGACTACATTACCACAAATATCTTAGAGTCTTCATATTATGCTTTGGATAAATTAATAAATCAGCAGATAACCGGGTGGTAGGGGGAACCTCCTGAAGGAAAAGGAATGACTTCTGGCAGTTTACTTGGATCTTATTTTAACAGTGCGTAGAATCTTTGAGATACTAGAAGTTAGAAAAAAGTACAATGAGTATACCAAGAAAAAAATAAAAAAGGTTTATAAAATTATGTCAAGAGAGAAATTCGGTCAAATGTTGAAGAAATTCTTGGCATAAAATATTTTTTTAAATCACTGGAGAGATCACAAGGAAAAGTATGTGCAACCGATACTAAGAAAATGTGTTGAAATTACTTCCTTTGCCATGCTGTCACTTCATATTAAGAATAGATACAGTGAAAAATCATGGCAAATTTTCAAAGTAGTGAAACTCTAACAGATAGTTTCTGTTTTGACCTTTTTAATAGGCTGTTAGGGCACAGAAATAAAAATATTAGATTTAAATTTCCAACACTACATTGGGAAAAATATATCCTCAAATTTTGAAAACTTCAGTTTAATGTGTTGTCAACATATTGTCATAAAGAAATATATGTTTAGGCTTTTAATATATTATTTTAAAATAAATTTATGTTTTAAAATACTTATAAAGTGTGAGATATATTTTTTAATTTTATTAGTGAAATTTTATATATGTTTGCCACTTTACTATTTAAAATAATTTGTATATAAAATACTTCAATACATTTTTATGTATTATTAACATTATAGAGAATTAAAGGAGACTTTATCATGGAAGATTTGATTACTTCTCAGAGATGTTCCAATAGATTGTAGTGGTATGGTGGTTTCTACTTGCCAATATAAACACTTTATTTAATTCAATTTCTAAATTACTAAGTTGAGCCAAAGACTATGCTTTGTTTTTAAAAAAGAAACATGAATAAAGTGTCCTATAATATTGAACAAGCTGATTAATGCAACATCGATAAGAGGGAAAGTGAGATTAAAAAATCACATCTATCTTCACTACTGTGGATATTGATTCCCAATCACCACTTATCTAGACAGCAAGATATGGGATTCATATTAATTAGTGCAAGTAAGATTGATAGAGATATCACAAAACAATTGACAACATTTTGAAAGGAAGATATTTCTTTCCACAATCTAAACAATAATTTTCCTCTAAGAACCACTTTCTTTAGAAGTTTACAATAGAAATAAATACTGAGTAGTTAATATTACTGCTTATCCATGCTATATATATATATATATATATATATATATATAATTCAGTATATTAAAATTATATAATATTATCTATGAAAAAAAATCCTAGGTTATCTTTGTACACCAAACACCCATGACTTACCAAACACATACTTTTTAGCTTTCAGTCACACAGCTCAACCCTTTAATATATTTCAAAATTCAAGAGAGATCACATGCAGATAGTGATCATCTAGTAAATAATCTGCAAAGATAGTTCTTTATTAATTTTTACCCTATCTCTACGAACATACCAATTCTCTCCCCTTGAAGGTGGTTGCTACTCTAACAAAAAGCCTAATCCATTTGATATTGGCTCCAGGATCAAACAGTAAGCAAAGTTCAAAAGACAGCAGGAAATTCAGTCGGAAAACTGATACTGGAGACTGAAGAAAGCAGGCATGCTATGTTTTGGTGGAAAAACTGGCAAGACTGTTGACTGCATTACATGCATGGTAGAAAATATACCTAACAAATCTGAGAACTAACTAAACATATTTTAAGATTTATTTGACATTCGAAGTCCCGGTTAATTAAGACATGTTACCCACAATGAGGTCCTGTAAAAGAGAGATGAACTAAAGCGGTGCTGTTTAGTTTTCAAAAAGAATTTGCAGAAAATATTTCAAACTCAAAATTGCTAAGTTAGGAAATATATGATTTTCTCATCCTCTACTACTCTTGACAAAAGTTTTCTTAAAGTGAGAAATAGCATTATGGTAAATGTTAATTAATTGTCTTCCCAGTTAAATGTGGCTTCAGGGTGGATAAAACTAAAAGTTTAAATCTCTTACAGCTAGCAAAATGGATTCTAAGAACCATAGGGGCATTGTCCCACAGCAGCTTTACCTGACTAAAGTAGAGAGACGTCTCTTTCCAATGGAATTATGGATAAGACTTTGAGGGCATTGAGGGAATCTCAGCTTTATTCATTGAAATAAAAAAATGTTCTTAAGAGAACTATATTGATGAAAGAATCTTCAGCCTGGAATCAAAGGGGTGAAGAAAAGAGGAATATGGGTGTCCTATCTTTTAAAGTCAGTGAGTAACTGAGAAAGCTATTCAACTGTAAACATAGGCTATTTTTTATATCAAAATATTGGGTAATGGTAAACTCAAAGATCAGACAGAAACTTCTATAAGATAGTGTTAAAAGCTGTGGAAAACATTCCCAGGGAGAAAACTTAGGTCTTAACTGAAGAACACTTCCTGCTCCAGGAGTATCTCTAACAATATACGCACAATTGGATTTGAAAACTACTGTAGACCAATGATTGCTATGTGCATTATTTCCTACCTTTTAGGAAATTTCTGTGATTTTCTTTTCTGTTCTTGCCTCATCGTTATATTTCATCCCATAAGGTAAGAGGGGAGATACTTTTTATTTTTGTACACCTATATTTAGATTAAGAGAAACCTGAGGTAACATCTTTTTAGTTCTGGGAAAAGAAAAGCTAAACTAAGAAACTACAACTGAGAAACAGCTCCTACAAAAAAAAAAAAAAGGAAAAAGAAATCCCCTCTCTTCTGGACTGGACTTACATGATGCAGTCCTGGCCTTCATGTTAATGCTAGTTTTGGACAGATTTTGCATGAGGAGTGTGTGTATTTCACATATTTAGAGTTAGGACAGTGCAGTCACCAGTTGAATAAAGCTGAGGGAACAGCCATTACTACTCTGTGAAAGATAACTTTCCAACCCAACAACGCATGAGTTTCTGTCCCACAGAATGCTGAGAAAGAATAAACCCTTGTTGATATAAACTACAAAGTATTGAAGCTATTCTTATGCAGGAATGAATCACTGAAACAGAAAAGGCATCATTTATCTCTTGTAGCATAGGTTATAATAGGGATAACCATGAACAGTTTTGTAATGGTTAGGTATTGTAAATACATTCTACCCACTATTACAAATATGAGAATAACTTAAAAGTAGATATTTTTATTCAAACATGAAATGGTATGCATTATACAGAAGTTGGTAAAATTTATATTTTACCTCAGATTTTGGATCAAATTAGCATCCTGTATTGAGCCTAAAAAGAATCTTTTATAGCACATTCTTTATCTTCTTATTTTCAAAAAGAGACATGTATCTCTGAGATCATCTGGTATTCTTGTCATGGACAAATATTATGGCCATGAAATAATAATGCATGCATAAGGAATAAAAGGCAGAATCCCATTGCTAATTTTAGAACTGGATTATTTTAATCACATGCTTATTTAACTACATTTAAATCACATTTTACTAGTAGGTCTTATAATGCTATTCACCTCAGTGTATTCCACTTTTATTTGTTGTAATGTATATGACACATGAAAATTACTTGTCATACAGAGAGGCCCTTTATGATTGCTATGAGTCTGTCACAAACATCTTACCAGTTCACTGAGAGAGTAATACTGCCATAAAGCTCATAATTTAATTTATGAAACTGAGCAAAATGCATTTTAACATCACTCTCTTTGTATTACTCATTTTTATCATTCCTCCAAGAAATAGTTAAAATAAGCAACACTGTTTACTTTGTGTGACTCCAAAGAAGTAGGATTGGACTTTATACGGGTAGCAAGTCTCGGACCAAGCAGCTGCTCCCTTGTATGGATAACTGCTCAGCACATAGGAATATATATGATAACCTGATAGTTTTTAGTCTACAATGTTACTTATTGAAAATCACTACATTAATATTTTTAAATAGATGCAAAACAGATTTTAAGTGAACAGTGATAAGATATAGTTGACTCCTGAACAACATGGATGGGTTTAAACAAACATGGGTCTACTTAGGATTTTTTCCACTGTGTTTTACAGAATTGTACCATATGCATTTGGTTGAACCTGAGATGTAGAACCTTCAATAGTGAAGGCCTAGTTGCAGATTTTCATCTGTAAAGCTAGATGCTGACAGCCAGGAGTGTTGGCACCCCAACCCTCGCCTCACGTTCTTTAAGGGTCAACTATACGGGAAATATTTAAATACTTAAAATGTTTACCATAGGATTAGGTCTGTGCTGGGAATGTTTAGGGGCTAGTCGTGCCTAACCCTTTGCGACCTCATGAACTGTAGTCTGCCAGGCTCCTCTGTCCATGGAGATTCTCCAGGCAAGAATACGGGAGTGAGTTGCCATGTTCTCCTCCAGGGGATCTTCTATTTCTGTTCAAAGTGACAGAAAACTAATTTGAATTATTTATACTAAAAGAAAAAAAAAAAAAGTATTCCGTTAAACAATGTTAACAGCACCAGTAATAAGAGAAACTGGCATCATGTATCTCCTGACAGGATGTCCTATAAAGGATTCAAAGAAGGATGCATTGATTATTCTTGTACCAAACCCGTAACATCAATATAGTTATAAGAAAATGTTGGGCAAATGCAAATTATGGGAAAATCTCCAATATAAATGAGCAGGAGCAATTAAAATATGAAGGTTATAAAAGACAGAGAGAACTGAGGAACAGTCTTTAACAGATAACTTGTCTATAACAGATTAGCAGAGCCTAAGGAAATGTGACAAATTTTATATAGGATTCTTGACTGGATCCTTGTCCAGAAAAAAGTACATGAGTTGGGAAGCTGGTGGAATTTGTGTAAGGTTTAAAGCTAAGTTAATGGAACTACAACAATGCTAATTACCTGGTTGGATATCTGTACCTTGATTATATAAAATGTTAACATACTGGGGATACTGTGTATTGTTTTATACCTTTCTTGTCTCAATGTATTTCCAAATAAAAAGATGAAAAATTAAAAAAAAAACATACTGTTTTCTTCATATATATTGCTTTTCCATATGTTTTTCAATTAAGGAGTAATTTCCTGCATAGTTATGAAGTAGTCTAACAGAGTGGACAAAAAAAATCTAATTCAAGTAAGTCTGAGTATGTGCATGGATTAGAAAGACTCCTTTAGATGATCTGCTAATTATTAGATATTTCATATTATACAAGTATTTAAGAGATTTTTAGTAAGTTATATTTTCAGTGACATGAAAGCAAAAAAAATATCAATTTTGTTTATCCAACATAAAGAAAGGCATATTTCATATAATTAAAAAGTTAATATATATATATATATATATTTTTTTTTTCAATTTAAAGCTGGGACACAGAACCAAATACTATGATATCTAACTTCCAAACAGTGGATTTAACATATATTTTTTTTTTGCTAAATACTAAATCATGATATCAGCTCACTGTTCAATTCAGCAATAAATAATTCCTGTTAGTAAAGGTCTCTTTCCTATAGATTTTCCAAATAATGTATTTCTTAACCCACATCATATTAATATGATTGGACTTGGTTCCAACATGGATGAAATATAAGTATGCTCTGACCCCTTCTTTAAAAATGTTTATTCATTTTGAAAGTTTATACAGCATTCCAAATATTATAGCACTAAAAGATTTATAGCATAAAGTATAAAATTAAATTAATTTATAGAACTCTATGATACTCAAATTCTAGGGTGATCAAGAATCACAGGTATCAGTGTTGGATAGTACTGTCCTGGAAGATAAACAAGAAGCATGAAGAAATAAATTGTCCTAAACAGGCAGCAAAATTTACATATTATAAAAAATATTTTAACAAAATCTGTGTCCTCAGATTTCGTAGAAGGCTAGAACAAGGAGAGAGTAAACAGGAAATTTTTTTTTCAAGATTTTGTCTCTAAATATCTATCTGCCCTTGGGCAATTTACCTAGCTACTGGTTGGCTTCCTTTCCTCTAAAATGTGAGGGCTGGCTTACAAAAATTTTAAGCTCTAATTTATTCAGCTTTTATTTTTTTTTCAAATAGACTATTTTAGAGTAGTTTCAAGTTCATAGCAAGATAGAAGAAAAAGTATAGAGATTTGCCATATTCCCGCTGCCACTCAAAAGGCTATGAAATATATTCATGAGAAAGCATTGGGCAAACCCAAATTAAGGAAAAGTCTCAAATATAACTGGGCAGAATCAGTGAAAGATATGAAGGATATAAAAGACAGTAAAGTATGAGGGACAGTCTGAGGAGGAGGCTATGCTTCCTTTGCTGTCAATATCTGTCACCAGAGTAGTATATTTGTTGAAATTGATATACCTACATTGACACATCATTTTTCAAAATCTGTAGTTTATATTAGAGATGAGTGATTGTGTTACATACTCCATGGTTTTAGACAAATGTGTAATGATATGTACCTACCATTTTGCCATTTGGGCTTCCCAGGTAGCTCAAATGATAAAGAATTCACCTCCAGGGCAGGAGACCCAGGGATGGATGAAGATGCAAGAAGATCCCACAGATAAGAGTGGCAACCACTCCAGTATTCTTGCCTGGAGAATCCCATGGATAGAGGAGCTCGGTGGATCTAGTCCATGGGGTAGCAAAGGGTCAGATGTGACCGAGTGATTAAGTGCGTGGGCGTGTGAACATACACACACACACAGAATAGTTTACTACTCTAAAATTATCTGTGCTCCAACTATTTATTCTTTCTGCTCTATAACCCTTGATAACTACTGATCTTTTTACTTTGTCATTTTGCTTTTCCACAATGTCAGATACTTGGAATTATATAGTATACAGCCTTGGGAAGCTGAAAGACTGGTAATATGCATTCAAGTTCTTCCATGTCTTTTCTTGGCTTGGCATTTCTTCTTAGCTCTAAAATAGCTCTTTTTGGTCTGGATGTACCATAGTTTATTCCACTTGTTGAAGGACATCTTGATTGTTTACACATTTTGTCAATTTAGAATAAAGCTGCTAAAATGTCCATGTGCAGGGTTTCATGTGGACACTTATTTTTATTCACCTGGGTAAATGCTAGGGAGTATTATTACTGGGTCATATGGTAAGAGTATGTTCAATTTTATAAGAAACAACCAAACTGTCTTCCAAACTGGCCATTCCATTTTGCATTCCTACCAGCAGTGAATTGTTTAATCACTGTTTTGGATACTGGCCATTCCAATAGGTATGTAGGGGAGTCTCATTCTTTTAATTTGCAATTCCCCAGTGACATGTGCTTGGAGAAGGAAATGGCAACCCACTCCAGTTTTCTTGCCTGGAGAATCCCAGGGATGGGGGAACCTGATGGGCTGCCGTCTATGGGGTCGCACAGAGTCAGACACGACTGAAGTGACTTAGCAGCAGCAGCAGCAATGACGTGTGATGTGGGGCATATTTTCATATCTTTACTTGCTATATGCATCTTTTTCTTTTTTATTAGTGAAGTGTCTGAACAGATATTTAGTTCATTTTTAAATTGAGTTTTTTTCATTTTCTTACTGGAGGATTTTAAGAGTTCTTTCTATATTTTAGCTGACAGTCTATTACACATGTCTTTTGCAATATTTTCTCTCAGTTTATGTGCTTGCTTTGTCATTCTCTCAACAACATCTTTCATAGGAAGAAGTATTTAATTTCAATGAAATCCAGCTTATCAAATATTTCTTTCATAGATCATGTTTTTAGTGTTGTATCTAAACAGTGATCTTTATTCCCAAGGTCATCTAGATTTCCTCCTACATTATCTTCTAGTTATAATGTTTTGCCATTTTACAATTAGGTCTGTAGTCTCTTTTGATTTAATATTTTTCATGTGTGTAAGTTCTGTGTCTAGACTCATTAATTTTTTCTCGGATGTCCAATTTGTTGAAAAGATTATCTTTTCTTTTTTGTACTGCCTTTGCTCCTTTGTTCAAGATTAATTGATTGTATTTTTGTGGGTTGCTTCTCTTTAAAATTAGTATTTATTTGATGTAAATGTGAAAATATCTAAAATATTTAGCTCTTATATTCAAGGTAAAAGCAATTTTCTTCTAGGAATTAGAGGTGTGGCAGTGAACAAATAGAAAATTCCCATTAATTAAACTTAAATCTAATACTTTTAAATTTTCTAAAAAGTTACTTCACTTTTCTAGATACTCTCTGGAGATTAAGAGTATAGAAGAATGTCAGGGGGTTAAAACCCAATCAATTTCTTTTCCTTTTTTAGATTATGGTTATGATATCATTATCAATAGTAGACAAGCTACTATGTCACCTTACTATTAAAGAAGAAAAGCATTTAATCACTTCACTGAGATTCTTATACCTGCTTAATCACTATGCTATTCTATCACATTGTAAGCTTAGTATTAGCATATATTAAGAGCAATACACCAAAATCAAACATTCAAAATATGTCAAACATTTTTTCAGAGAAAGTGAAAAGCAAGACACTCATTTACTTCTTTAGAAATGCTAATTAATCTTGAACATTGCTACAGAAGCAGTTATCTAAGAGCAAGCCTACTCACAGTAACAGCTTTTTGGGTTAGGAAAATGGCATTGCTCCAATAAATTTTTCATATAAGCATTAAAAAATACCCAGCAAACTTCAATCTTAATTAGAAATATCGAAAAGAAACTCTGAAACCCAGTGGATGGAAACAAAGCAAGAGACTGGAAATGATAAAAAAGAAACACAGACACTTCAAAAATAAATTCCCTTAGGAAAAAGGTTGAAATTACAGTGTTGCTTATAGAGAAACCTCAATGGATACTTCCTAATTTACATCTGAAGATAATATTTTCTGATCACAGATGTCTAAAAATTTTAACAATAACTTCACAGTTCAAAATCATGGCAATAAAAGCAAATATTAAGTTGTGCTGATTTGTTTTCAGATTTACAAGATAAAGTGTGGCCAAAAAAAATTTAATTATTTGTGCATGAAAGAATTAAATGACTAATTAAATTAAATTATGGAAGAGTGAAAGCATTTTGTACATTGTTTTGGAGAATGCTCTCAGATTTGGAACTATTTATAGTTCTATTTTTAAAATTTTTTAGCATTTAGGATACATACAGCTTCTGAGCAGCCACTTCTGTATATTTCAACCTGCTGCTATTTAAAAGAATGCCATGTGCTGGCACTGAAGTATAGATAAATAGGTCAATATTATTTATTGAAAAAATGATAATTATTGATGGATTTTAAAAATCATGGAAATCTTTCATCCCAGTTCAGCTGCTCTTAATTCATCTATGAGGAAACTGAAAATTAGAAAGGTGATTTGCCTTGTCTATGTTTGTATTGGAGAGCTAGCGAAGTCACAAGTTTTATTAAACATAGGTGATTCCATTTTATCTACCAATTTTTGTTACAATACTTACTTTGTGAGATTCATGTTGAAAATATGAACAGTTTTTTTCTCCTGGAAGCCATGCTGGATACAATATGTTCTATGACCAACAGATACAAAGCTTGAATGAGCTATCATATGCTTGTTCAAGGCTGACAACTCGGTCCTTCTGATGGAAGTCCCTTCTGTACAGAAAGGAAAAAACATGTATTTTCCCTTTTCTACTTTCGTAAGATGTATATTCTATATTAGGATTAACAGGTTTCCTTTATTTTGCATATCTCTCCTTAAGCACAGTGGTAGAGAAGTATGGCGTTTTTCTTGGCCATTCTTCCCCCATATTTTCATTTTCCTCTCTCTAGACTGTCTAGGACTTCTTGGGCTTTCTTTAAGCCATTGCTTTAATTATTTTTATTTGCATCCATTATATTGCAACTGACTTTTAAAGAAAGTTGGCTAAGTTGACAGAGGAATGAACTCTGTCCCCTCTTTACCCCAAATACATTGCAGGATATGTATTGAAATAAAATACGACTATAATACCAAAGGAGTTCCTTCTACACACTGTAATAAAAATGTATCACAAACAGAAAGATTCTGGCTTTTTAAATTGCAGAATTATTTTCATTGGACAGGTTTATCATAAATCACCTAAAAAGTATTGGCCATCTCTTTTTGCTTGACCCTGAGGATCCCAACTGCAGGCCCTGGTTAGGATGAACAACATTACAGTTAGAATTCAAGACTCTTTTATTGTGCTGGGATAGTGGTTTCTTTGCAGGGGAGCTGGACTGCCCCAGTAAGAGTCTTTAAAAGTAGTAAATGAACTGATCTGTTCACTTGAAGCCAAAGACTGTTTCCAGCTGTTAAGTTTGATTGCTTTCTTTTAGTCAGTGTAAAAGCCCTGAAGGGGAATTGCTGTAGTCTCGTTTTTATACCCTAAGCCTGCTCTGCAAAGCTCTGAGAAGACTAAACAAATTAAAAGACTGGTGGAGTGATTTTAAAGCAAAAGCAAAATGGTTTAGGGTAACATAAATAATGCATTACATAACCAGGAAAACAATGATGGGCTCAATCAGGCTGTTTGAAAAAGATAAAAACATTCCCTCCACAGCAATCAACTTGAACTAAATAAATGAAAAATTGGATGACAATTGCTACAACACATTTGAATTGTTTTATTGCTATAACTCTAAAATTTTATAGTGACATTCTAGTTTTTCATAAATACAACTGAAAAGATCATACCTACTTTCTGTTCAGTTGAAATGCACAGTCCTTTTCACCTTGTAATGCAGAATTTGATCATTTTGTACTAGAAATGATGTTACTGAAACATTGCATTCCAAGTGATCTGCAATTATGTGAATTATTCCAGTGGCATTTAAGATAGAAATAGCTACTTGTAAGACTGATGAATAATAAGTAAATAGTTGTTTCCTCATTACTTTATGAGTTTTTAAATATTCAGGACTATGTTTATCAAATAAAGAAGAGACATCAAGGTTATATCAACATTTTAAGACTCATCTAAACGAACTACAAGATTAAACATAGAACGAAATGTTTCTCTAGTTATTTCTCAGAATAAATATCACAAAGTATATGTTTTCAAGCACAGCATTTTACTGTGCTGTTGATTTTTAGGTATCTGAAGCAGGGATCATGGTAATATTAGTCCTATTTCTCCCCATATTATATGGAAGGTTTCCAATTTGGGACTTCTTTTTCTCTCCAAGACATTTCATAATACAAAGTAATAAGTATGTCCTCCCAAAATTAACTGAGTGATATGTAGATACACTCTAGAAAGAAGTGGAATTTGAAGGACTGGGGAGATGTTATCTGAGTTCTTACCAGGAACAAAGAATGGACACATAAAAAGGAACAAGTGTTGACTTTCTGGAGTAATTGATGGGAGAAGGAAACTGTAATACTGTAACAGAGAAAGAATGCAACCAAATTGTTCTTTCTAGCTGAATGAAGGAGAGGGTAATGAATGAGAGCACAGATATAAACAACAGCTGAAGAATTGGCTAAGACAAAAGCATATTGGAGCTTGAGTATCAAAAAGGCTGTAATGAGAAAAAGACATTTTCTTTAAGTAATTGCTTTCATGGGAAGCAACTGCTTTCACAAGAATGCTGCACCTTCAGGAGGGAGATAGAGTGATGCTTACTCTTAAGTTTCAAGAATCACTTACATTTTTGTTACCTTTGTTATATATATTAATACACATGTCTTTAGGAATGATATTTTGAAAATGACTAATATGCTTTCATGTATTGCCTTTTTAAGCACAGAATGTACACGCAGATTAGTTTAAGATATTTATATGAGTGTAAGTAAATTAAGATTGGCTTCAAAAGGAAATAGAAGGTTCAGTTCAGTTCAGTTCAGTCACTCAGTCGTGTCCTGTTAGTCTAAGATAGTAACACTTTCTGGTATGTAAAGTGGGATTATAGAGTAAGAGATCAACACTTAGAAGTAGGTATTTAGCAGAGAGGTAATTTTTTCCTTTATCAGATTGTTTTTTCTTCATTTATGTAAATCACGTTCAAAATAGGAGGGCTCAGTTCATACTGTTCTTGCATCATTTAGAGAACAATCTCATACCTATGGCAGTTCTACATATGTTATAGCAAAGACTCATAATAAATGGGGGATCTGAAAAGAAAACTCCTCTATTTGGGGGGCATAAAGGATCATGGGAAGGAGGGCAAAGCAATCAAATGGGAAAGATTTTCCTCTCTCTGAACTTTGACCAATTGATAAGGAAATAGTTTAGTGAGTTTATCATTGAGGGTAGACCAGGGCTCTGACACTTAATTAGACTCTTCAGACAGGCTGCTCCTAACACTTTGAGTTTGGGTCAAATCAAAGTGTTTTAGGTGATCTACAGGCACAGACAGAGGGAAGTCCCTGAAGTTTTATTTCTGCCTTTACTTCCTGCATTTGATGTTTGGGAATCTGCATGGGGAATTTGCCTTAGGAGAGCTAGTAATGTTCCTGCTGTAAGGTGCCTGCAGAACAGACTGCCAGAGCCATGCCAAAAGGGCCACCAGACTCCTAGAGGCACATGGCATTGACAAGTGTAAAGGATGGCCAGTCAGCCAGGGAACGAATAGCATCATGTGCTATTGTTCCAGGCAAAAGGACTAGAAGAACAAGCAGCTTTAAGGTGGCTTAAACATGGCATCCCAGAGGATAGAGGTCATGGTGCCTAAACACTTTCCATACTGCTTCTTCCAAACATATGAACATATTCTTAAATGAAGAAGCAGCAAGGCTGAGGGAGGGACTGATTCATTTTGTCCAAGAAGAACAGAAATTCAATGTGTGAAAGATGAAATAAGGCTGATGTTTAAACCAGATTGTTCCTGTACATTGGAATCTGTATCGTTCTTGAAAAAGCTCCAGGTATGTCAGCCACAGTAACAACTTGCATACACACAAATTGCAGTATGAGTTAAAGTTTGTGACTCTGTTATATGTGCATATGGTTTCCAAGATACGTGTGGAGAGCGCATTGAATGTGTATAATAGATATCCCCAGATCTAACACATTAATAGAAAAGAAATGAGTTCTAGATTGTCAGGTCAGCAATGGGAAAGATAGACTTTACCACCTAAAAAGAGAACCCTCAAATGTTAAGTGATGTATACAGTTATAATATCACAAATTTTCTTGGGCTGCAAATCATAAATTATGTGTCTTTTAGTGTATTTTCAAGATTTTCATTATTTTTAAATACATTTTTGTTCTCTTACATTTCTTTCACATGTTTACCATGATCTGACATTCTGTTGTCTATTGCTGCTGCTGCTAAGGTCTTCAGTCGTGTCCGACTCTGCGACCCCATAGACGGCAGCCCACCAGGCTCCCCTGTCCCTGGGATTCTCCAGGCAAGAACACTGGAGTGGGTTGCCATTTCCTTCTCCAATGCATAAAAGTGAAAAGTGAAAGCAAGTCGCTCAGTCGTGTCTGACTCTTAGCGACCCCACGGACTGCAGCCTACCAGGCTCCTCCGTCCATGGGATTTTCCAGGCAAGAGTACTGGAGTGGGGTGCCATTGCCTTCTCCATGTTTATTGCTAAGCTATATTTAATGTTTGTTTTCCAATATATGCTATATCCTGAGGTGTTCTGCATGACTTTTAAGCTATTAGTTGTGTTTCCCAAAGTGTCTTGATGAAACCCAGATGTAACAAATTATACCAACAAAGAAAGGGGACAGATATCTGTTTCATTGTTTCATATTTATTATTATTACTAATTTTAGTATTAGAAGTAGTAATATTATAAATAAAGTACCGTTTGTGATTCTTTTTTTTTATTTTATTTTTAACCTTTACATAATTGTATTAGTTTTGCCAAATATCGAAATGAATCCGCCACAGGTATACATGTGTTCCCCATCCTGAACCCTCCTCCCTCCTCCCTCCCCATACCATCCCTCTGGGTCGTCCCAATGCACTAGCCCCAAGCATCCAGTATCGTGCATCGAACCTGGACTGGCGACTCGTTTCTTACATGATATTTTACATGTTTCAATGTCATTCTCCCAAATCTTCCCACCCTCTCCCTCTCCCACAGAGTCCATAAGACTGTTCTATACATCAGTGTCTCTTTTGCTGTCTCGTACACTGGGTTATTGTTACCATCTTTCTAAATTCCATATATATGTGTTAGTATACTGTATTTATGTTTTTCCTTCTGGCTTACTTCACTCTGTATAATAGGTTCCAGTTTCATCCACCTCATTAGAACTGATTCAAATGTATTCTTTTTAATGGCTGAGTAATACTCCATTGTGTATATGTACCACAGCTTTCTTATCCATTCATCTGCTGATGGACATCTAGGTTGCTTCCATGTCCTGGCTATTATAAACAGTGCTGCGATGAACATTGGGGTACACGTGTCTCTTTCCCTTCTCGTTTCCTCAGTGTGTATGCCCAGCAGTGGGATTGCTGGATCATAAGGCAGTTCTATTTCCAGTTTTTTAAGGAATGTCCGTGATTCTTATCATTGGATAAATTTGGGACATTTTCAACTAAAAGCAAAATGCAAGAGAAATACATCAATTAACTTCTTCCTAAACATCCCTCATGTGCTGACCAATTCAGCACTTTTAACATGAAAGTTTTTCAAATGACTCAATCTATCTGGATAAAGAGAGGTGTGACATTAACTGTCTATGTTCCTTTAAGGCCCTCCCATGGATTTCATGTGACTGGTGATGCTTGCTGGGGTAGTTATAGGTTTTGGATTAAACTTGATGGATTGGGAGCCAAATTTGTCTGTTTAGAAGTGGTAAACTGCTAAGAGTCAGTTATTGAGAAAAATTCCAAAGTGCCTTGAAAAGAATCAGGTAGCATCCTAGCAGACACAGTCTGTTAATTTTCTGGTCCCTTGCCCTTTCACGAGAAATGTGTGTGATGTCAGTAAGCATTGACTCATCTTGCATAATTTGGGCTCATCCATTGATCTCATAAACATCATAAATAAGCTGAAGGAGTTGGAGGTGTATTTCAGAGCATTACTGTATAATGTATGAATCTACCCTGGACATGGTTATGTAATGTCTTTTGGAATAAAAGGCCTCAGACTTGAAGGTGAAGTCATCTTATGAAAGGACCTCCCTGTATCTGTAACCGAACCACTTTAGATGGAAGCAATGATTTATATTTTATTTTGAGATTCACTTTAAGGAGAATTATCCATTACTAGGCCTCCAGTACATTTCTCAACACTTTTTAACTTTACTACATGACCTTTCTGTTTTTAGTCTGTGTTTTAAACATTGACTATGCCATTTAAGTTAACGGTGATTGAGTAAAATAACAAACATTTTGTCCTTGCTTAATATGGACTCAATTTTCTTCTCTGATTACGCTCACTAGTAGAAAAATGGAGAAGCAACAGTAATAGCACAGCAGAGTATACAGCTCTATGCTATTTACATACTGTTACCTTATCTATTACCTCTTGATGAAAGTGAAAGAAGAGAGTGAAAAAGCTGGCTTAAAACTCAACATTAAGAAAACTAAGATCCTGGCATGCAGTCCCATCACTTCATGGCAAATAGATGAGGAGACAATACAAATAGTGACAGATTTTAATTTGGGGGGGCTCCAAAATCACTGCAAGTGGTGACTACAGTTGTGAAATTAAAGGATACTTGCTCCTTGGAAGAAAAGCTATGACCAAACTAGACAGCATATTAAAAAGCAGAGACATTACTTTGTCAACAAAGGTCCATCTAGTCAAAGCTATGGTTTTTCCAGTAATCAGGTATGGATGTGACAGTTGGACTATAAAGAAAGCTGCGAGCTGAAGAATTGATGCTTTTGAACTGTGGTGTTGGAGAAGACTCTTGAGAGTTCCCTTCTCTGTAAGGAGATCCTAAAGGAACCAGTCAATCCTAAAGGAAATCAGTCCTGAATATTCATTGGAAGGACTGATGCTGAAGCTGAAACTCCAGTACTTTGGCCACCTGATGGGAAGAGCTGACTCAATTGAAAAGACCCTGATGCTGGGAAACATTGAAGGCAGGAGGAGAAGGAGACAACAGAGGCTGAGATGGTTGGATAGCATCACTGACTCAATAGACATTGGTTTGAGCAAGCTCCAGGAGTTGGTGATGGACAGGTAAGCCTGGCGTGCGTAGTCCATGGGGTCACAAAGAGTCAGACAGGACTGAGCAACTGAACTGAGCTGAATCTTATCTAAGAGAAACTGTAGGTTCCTTTCTTATCTGCAAGCCTTTATAAAATGTAAAATTATGTTTCTAGTACTTAAGAAATGTCTACTTGTAGAAAAGATTTAGAAGTCAGAATATCCTCTTATGGAGCTTATATTTAAATTGAGAACTTAGGGAGAAATATTCTTCAGTCTTATAGGTCATTTTACATATGTTTTGTGTTATGTTTTCTACACTTCAGTCTATATAGTAATATAAACAAGATAATACAAAATCATTCATCCAATAATAATATAACAACACTTGATGTAGTGCATACTGTGCATACTGTGAATGGAATGCATTTTTCTATATTCCTTAACATTATAGTCTCACAAGGAAGTTATGCCATTAATACCATTGACTCAAAGCTTCTCTAATATCCAGTCTATATCATTACCAAAACATCAAATTGCAAACTGGGAAATATACCAGACTTCCACTGCTTTCTTCACTGTATCATCTAAAGATGCTCTGAGCCCACTGTCTAAAAATCTTGACTGGCTGTCCTGTGGACCCAGAAACTGGGTTTAGATTCCTCTCCATCCATTGACCTTAGCTTTTCTTTTCATTTTCCTAGTAATCTCATTCTTTAAATGCTTGATTGTTTACAAAGTCCAGAAAATATCCTCTACTACCAAGATTCATCAGATGGTTCAAGTAATCCTTCGCAAAAGAAGTCTTAAAAAACTACATCAATATGCTTTCCCAAGGAGGACTAAAGTGGCAATTTTCCTTGCCAGATCTATGATAAGAAAAGGCTTCCCTTTAAGCTGAGCAACCCCACCAGTTGGTTCATGGATCATACAATAACCTTAATGTTAGCAATGCTTTAACTGTCAAGTTACATCCATTTGTTAAGACATATTTTTGTGCATATGTATTCATCACTTTTAGAACAGTAAATAAAAATTACAGTTTTAAATTATTTGTAAAAAGAGAAGCATCTTTCATCTTTCCAATTTTCACAGCAACAGTGTTTCTTATTTTAAGTAAAACAAAAAATCAAAGTGCATCTAGTAATCTCCCTTGGGTAAAGTATTTACCATTATACAACGATTACAGACATTAAAAAGAAACACACACACACACACACACACACACCTTTCAAGTCCCAGAAATTGCTTCCTCACACAAATGAATAATTGTATGGACATAACTCTGGAAGGGTACAGCAAGGTTTACTTCTTTAAAATATCTTCATATTGTTTATTCAGATATGAAGTGTCACTTGTCTAACTAATGATGTATAAAACCTGAGAAGCCCCAGTGTATCCTCTGGGCTAATTTGCAGACAAACAACCCTCAACTGTTAACTCTTTTCCCCTGACTTATTCTGTATATGATTATCTGACTCCCTCACCCTCATTCTTTCTATAATTAAAACTAATGTTACTTTTTTTCTCCACAAACATATAATTTATTGGATGATCTTCAAAAAGTTTCTATACTTGAATAATCAAATGGACTTAGAGTCAAAGTTTCTGATTCAGAGGTATATTTTTATTCATCTCAGAAGAGTTTTGAGTTGATACAGAAAATGCCTATGTTCTGTGAGTGTGTTTAACTGATAAACTGGCATAACAGCAACGATTATGTCAGAACACCTTAGTCCTGAAGTGAAGTGAAAGTGCAAGTATTAGTCACGCTCAGTCATGTCTGACTCTCTGGGAACCCAAGGACTGTGTAGCCCACCAGGCTCCTTTGTCCATGGAATTCTCCAGGCAAGAATACTGGAGTGGGTAGCTATTCTGTTCTCCAGGGATCTTCCCGATCCAGGGATCGAATTAGGGTCTCCTGCATTGCAGGCTGATTCTTTACCATCTAAGCCACCAGCGAAGTCCTGTCTCAAGCTTTATCCTGATCAAATAATATGGCCTCTTTATATCTCCGATACTGTAGATACACAAGCAACCCTATATAGTATTGTATTTTTCAATTATTGGGAAAAAAAGTTTGGTTGATTTTATTTCAGTAACTTCTGAATACATGTGTTGATGTTTAAAATTCATTTCTATGCTCATAGTTAATAATTGATTAGATTCTATGATAGTAAATCTTTCCATAGAAGAATGACAAAGGATGAAGGTAGCAGGTGTGAGCTTCTTTCAATTTGGATTTGATTGCTACTGAAGCTACTTAAGAATCAAGAAACTGAATTTTATATCTGTGTGCCTTCTCTATATAATGAAGCTAATTATTCTAAAAATAATTGAGCTGACATTTCTGCAGTAATACCATCAAACCTGATTGTCATAATCTTTGAAAAGAGAAGGTTGAAGTTTAAATGATTATTTCTTATTTATAGTACAATAATTTAACAGAGACTGGAAATTACTTTGTAGGATTAGAAAAGATGTTAATCAAATCCAAACAAGATATGAAAATATAATTGGAGTTTAGGGTGCAGGTTTAATTAAGGGTGCATAAGAACTTGCATAACCCACTTATTTATGTAGAAAATACACATAATAACCTTTAAGCAAGTTTTGATAGCAAATGTCTGACATTCTGAAAACCTTGTGGGTATTCTAGACATACTCAACAATCATGTAACAAAAACAAAGGCATTATGTTTATTTCATTTGAAAGATGGAACATAATAGAGATAGTGTATGCCTGAAGCTAATGATGCAAGTTCAATAGGAACAAAAGCACAGATTGAAAAGCAAACTGTGGCCAGTAGATAAGCCAATCGTGAAAAATCACTGGTGCTTATTTAAAAGGCAGATTTGAGTTTCATTAGAATACTTATGATTGGATTCTGGGACCTGAATCTAATTTCTCAAGGGCCCCAGCTCAGATGATTCCTATGGACACTAAAAACAGAGAATCACAAACAAAAGAGGTAGTAAAAATTTGAAGTTACCCTGTATAAGTCCACATTATGTCTGTTATATATAGGCATTCAACCTTTAGTCAATTTCTTATTCATAAATACAATGGAAACTTAGCAATATCTGTTCTTATATATCTTATAAGTTTTTTGAATAACAAAGAGAATATTCATTTAAAATTTTTACCTAACGTGCTATAGTATTTATTGTTTGAACTTTTTTTTAAGATTGCAGATGGCATATGATAAAAATATTTAGATAACAAAAAATATCTGTGATAAGACTAACTTCAAAAGTCTAATGTTTATTGTCATTGTTGATATAATCTTGGATGCTTTGTTGGTAAAACATCTTCTAACATCTCTACATCTTTCAACTGTCACCATTCCAATAACAATGTAATGATTTTGATTCTTTGGAAATTAGGAGCCCAGAAATTAGAAATAATTATCACATAATGTCCCCTAATAATAAATTATTTATTGTTTGAACTTTTTATTGGCCTTTTCCCTGACACTCAATAACTAAATCAGAACATTTAAATTCTTAGAATAAAAAATTATTCATTCTTTGGAGCAGGGATTTTTTTTCTCCAAAATTCTGTGCATGTCATTTTTAAAAGCAAAAGTAAATATTGCAGTTACAATAACCAAAATCAAGCACCATATATTTGAATAAGCTATCATTTCACACACACAGATAAATCATCAAGGTACAAGTCGAGGAGTAAGACTGAAATGGAATTCTACACTATAGTTAGAGTATAAGTGGAAAAATTCATATTTTAGGATTGGTGCAAAACATTAGAGAATAATTAGTGGTAAAATTATTGACTATGCCAAAGCCGTTGACTGTGTGGATCATAATAAACTGCGGAAAATTCTGAAGGAGATGGGAATACCAGACCACCTGACCTGCCTCTTGAGAAACCTGTATGCAGGTCAGGAAGTAACAGTTAGAACTGGACATGGAACAACAGACTGGTTACAAATAGGAAAAGGAGTACATCAAGGCTGTCTATTGTCACACTGCTTATTTAACTTATATGCAGAGTACATCAGGAGAAACGCTGGGCTGGAGGAAGCACAAGCTGGAATCAAGATTGCCGGGAGAAATATCAATAACCTCAGATATGCAGATGACACCACCCTTATGGCAGAAAGTGAAGAACTAAAGAGCCTCTTGATAAAAGTGAAAGAGAAGAGTAAAAAAGTTGGCTTAAAACTCAACATTCAAAAAACTAAGATCATGGCATCTGGTCCCATCACTTCATCGGAAATAGATGGGGAAACAGTGGAAACAGTGCCTGCCTATTTTGGGGGGCTCCAAAATCACTGCAGATGTTGATTGCAGCCATGAAATTAAAAGACACTTATTCCTTGGAAGGAAAGTTATGACCAACCTAGACAGCATATTAAAAAGTAGGGACATTCCTTTGTCAACAAAGGTCCATCTAGTCATGGCTATGGTTTTTCCAGTAGTCATGTATGGATGTGAGATTTGGACTATAAAGAAAGCTGCGAGCTGAATAATTGATGCTTTTGAACTGTGGTGTTGGAGAAGACTCTTGAGAGTCCAAGGGACTCTCAAGGAGTCCCTTGAGATCTAACAAGGAGATCCTACAAGGAGATCCAAGCAGTCCATCCTAAAGGAGATCAGTCCTGGGTGTTCATTGGAAGGACTAATGTTGAAGTTGAAACTCCATAATTTTGGCTACCTGATGTGAATGCAGAGCTGACTCATTTGAAAAGGCCCTGAAGCTGGGAAAGATTGAGGGCAGGAGGAGAAGGGGACGACAGAGGATGAGAAGGTTGGATGGCATCACCGACTCAATGGACATGGGTTTGGGTAGACTCCAGCAGTTGGTGATGGACAGGGAGGCCTGGCGTGCTGCGGTTCATGGGATCGCAAAGAGTCAGACATGACTGAGTGACTGAACTGAACTGAGCTAGTGGTAAAAATTGTGATTTGCTATTTTAGTTAACTATCCATTAGATATGAAACTTGCCTCCTCAATAAAAGAGTTATATTACTTTCAGTCTTTCAGGAATAATGTTATCACTATTGCTTACCACATCCTTTATTCTCTCATTAGTAATGAGAGTATATTGATTTCATCACAGATGTAGGCTAATTTTGAACAACAATAATAAATATATTTGCATGGGGAGTTTGATGTGTCTCCTATGAAAACATATGTATTAATAATTCTAGTCTTTAATACCACCATACATGCACTTTCACTTATATCTTAAAATAATAAACTATGTATTTTTTTTATTTTACAGATAAGAAACTAAGTTTTAGAGATGATATTAACTAATATCTGCAAAGTCACCCATATTAAGTACTTGCAAGTCAAGAATTATTGATTTAAGTCCTATTTTCATCCACAATAATACATTTGAAATTTTAATATATTGAGAAAAGAATTCTGAGTTAATTAGCAATAAAGAGAAAAATTAATAAGTTCAAGTATTTGAAAATTGAGAAACATAGCTTTAAGTAATGCATGCATCTAAGAATAAAACTCAAGGGAATTTAAAAGCTCCAAACTGTTACAAAGAAACAATATGTTATGAATGTTAACCAAAACTAAACCCACAATTTTGGGGGAAATATGAGAAAATCTCTTCCCAAAATCTCCAGAAAACTTTCCCACAATGATAGAAAAGAAGAAAATCTGTGTTAATATTGAATAAGCTTTAATCCACAATGTGATGCTCATCTTAAGGGACCCACTAAAGACATTGCAAAGATAAAGAAACCTCGGCCCTTTATACAGCCAAGCTTATCCAACCCACTCTGTTCATAATCACACATAAGAGGGCTTGACAGCACTGTTTCTCACAAGTAGTTCATCCTAGATTCACCTGGTAACTAAGGTGACTGTTTTTGTTAGTTAATTGTTTTTATCCAAAAAATAAAAATAAACCTCTCATATTTCTATGAGAGGAAATATTTCATATTTCTATGGCAGGAAAGTTTGGTTAATTGGAGCAAGTTGCCAACCAAAGTGTCTCTTACACTCCCACAAAAGATGAGAGATAAGCGACTATATAGCAATAATGATAATGAATTCATCTTACGTTAAGTGAACAAATCTTATAAAAAAATTAAACTTATCAGCAATGAGCAAAGATGCCACATACAAATTTTTCTGGTGCTGTATCTATCAAAAATTGAATTCTTTTTCAAAAACTTAACCTTAAACAACAGTCCAGAACACCAATTCTACACAATTTTTAAAAAGAAAAAAGAAAGAAACACTTTCCAACTGATTTTTTTTTTTTTTTTGGCCAGGCCCCATGGCATGTAGGATCTTAGTTCCCAGACCAAGGATTGGAGCACAGAGTCTTAACCATTGAACCACCAGGGAAGTTCCTCAACTGATTTTATAAAGAAGAAACATATATGGTCAGTTTAATAGATGCTCAAAAGCATTTAAAAAAAATCAAGTACCAAGGCCCTGAATATATTAGGAATAGAGAAAGGCTTCCTCAGTAAAGGATAAATACAGAAAACAACAACAAATCTATGTGTGAACTTTGTGCCCCTAAGGCTCCACCCTGCAGATATGAGATTGACTCACTGACTCTTTTTAAGCTCTTTCACAAAACTCCATTGAGGATTTTCTGTATTTGGGATCCCTACCCTCTGGGATGATCTCATCCATTCATCTCAGTGTCTACGTCTGAGTTGGAGTTGTACAGTTTTAACAGTCTCTGTTCTACATATGTTGTAAGACTGAACAGCCCTTTCTGTTTTCTGCATAAATGGGTCTGCATATGCTGAAATTTGGAAAAGCCACCAAAATTACCATTGTGCAAAGAGGAAATTGAAAACAACTCCTGAAGACTTGCTTATATTATATAAGTGATGAGAAAAAACTACTCTTCTCACAGGCACTTATTTCTCTAGAAACCAAGTTGCTACCTAAAGATCTGCCAAGACTTTCAGTGTCAAAAAGCATTTAATTCTGCCTTTGGTAACAAAGGGTATGTGTTTCTTCTTACATATGTTTCTCCTTATGTGTTAGGTGGACTTCTCTCATGGCTCAGATGGTAAAGTGTCCACCTGCAATGCAAGAGACCTGGGTTTGATCCCTGGGTTGGGAAGATCCCCTAGAGAAGGGAATGGCTACCCACTCCAGTGCTCTTGCCTAGAGGATTCCATGGACAGAGGACCCTGGTGGGCTACAGTCCATGGTTGCATAAAGTTGGACATGACTGAGTGACTAACACTTTCACTTTATGCATTAGGTACAAAGTCAATATAAATTGGAGTGAATGTTTCAACCGTATTTGGAAATTCACTATCTTTCTATATGTAAATTAATTTTAACCACTAAATTGGGTTAAATATCTTGAAAAAATGCACATATATTGGTAGCATTAAAATATCTAATAGAAGAAAATTTGAGATTCATTATATTAGTATGAGAGATTGAATAAACCAATGGACAATGGCCAGATCATATATGAAAACAGAATTCTGACACACAAAACTCTCTCCCATATTCAATATCCCAGAAGCCAAACCACAACCTCTGCAGTACTGTAGCAATTGGTTCCAAATGGTCAGGACTTGATGACTGTTTCCCCCACCCTTCTTACTTTTACTTCCAACTTAGAACCAACCACAGAAAATCAAGGAAAATTAAATATGCTCTAACCATTCGTATAGGATACCTCACTAGGTAGGTGATCTCCAGTTTCTCCAATCAGGGTATACCTGAAGCCCTTCCTTTCATTCCAGCATAAAGCCTTCTCACTCTTTTTGTCTGCCTTCGAGGCTCTGGCAAACACAAGTCATGGTATATAGTTTATTATCTCTGGGGACAAGCTCTGCATGAGTAGTCTTGTCCTCATTTGGGTGGTCTTCATTTATTCCTGTCTCTCTCAATTGGAGAAAAATAGCCAACCCCATTCTAACCTGGTAAATTTATGTTTCAGTGAACCATTTAATATATTTTTCTATCAAAATCAAACATATTAGAAATGATGGGAGCAAAAACAATATAGTCAAATCAGTCAATTGGATATGTTTATGAGATTAGTGCAGGATAAATGGAATTCTTTATGATGATTTGTAGATTTACTCAAATTGACAGAAAATTTATTTCAATATTAACTAATTATTCATTCAATTACCTCAACATTAATTTACTTAGATTGACAGAAACTTAATTTAAGCATTTATTTCAGTCTTATTGATTAAAATGTATTAAAATTCTGAAACTGGTCTCCAGAAATATGTTTTCACTAGTATGATGAAGTTTTGAATTTGTACTTTATTTCAAATGAAGAAACATTTGTTTCTTTTTTATACTTGCAAGACACCCTCAATGGATTCCAAAGTATTTTTAATTCTATCTTGGTTTCTTTTCTGGCTTATTTAATATTCATATCAAATCTTGTTGCCTTTGGCATCCTGTGACTTAGCAACAGCATAGGAACACTGGGGGAGTTAATGAACCACAGAACAAAAATTCCATGATGGGAAACTGTCATCTGATGAGAAAGTGTAGTGACGTGACTAAGGGAGGAATAAATTAGGTCCAGTAGTTGTGGAGAAGAAATTCAGATTCAAGACAAGGGTGCTTGCTATTCCATTAGCAAAATAATATGAATTGAAGGACAAACCTGTGCAAGATATTTTCAGATTTTGGAATTATACCGTATCTCTTTTCCAAGGCATCTTTTTACTTTTCAAACTATTTTTGTCCTTTGATATTTAAAAATATTGTCCTCATATGCTTAAAATTATATTTATATTTGTTATGGACTAAAGAAGCATCTTAAATTAACACAAAATAACATACTCCTAGAAAATAACTCTTGCTTCACTCATTGAAAAGTGGGGGAAAAAGAAATTCTTTCCTAAAGCTATGCCTTCAAATGTCAATGTTTTTGATTTTAAACAAATGGCTGCTTTTTCAAACTTAACTAGCTTTTCTGAAGGATTGACAAAATAAGGTGATTGAGAAACTTCGAGGGATTCAGTTTTCATGACTTAGTTCATTAAACAGCCAAAGGCCTTTGTGGAAAACAATCATGGTAAGCAAAAAAATTGTCTCATAATGTGAGTCTGGCTTATCCTGAAGACTGCAAATTTCCCAGAAGGCTTATTTTAAATTAGAGTAAGTTGGCTTAGGAAAAAAAAAAAAATGAAAAGCTTAGGAGCAAATGCATAGAGTTTTCATAATGAATTATAACTCATTAATTCCTTCTGGATTATGGTCAATATTACTTGACTGCTATCCATTTGTATGTAAAGATATCTCTGTGGCCATACTAGGATGATCATAAAAGAGAGTCATCATAACAATCACATAGGATATTCACAGGGCACCTCTGTGAATGGCATCTCTGGTGCCATTTCTTCCCATTCAGAAAATGGTATATCAGTCCAATTCCTTCCCTATTGCTTTAGGAATGTTTTGGACTGTTCCTGGACCTTTTCTGAGTGATCTTCTGTTCATACAATTCTATTCATACACCCTGAGAGGTTTTTTTTTTTAAACTACTCAGGCTCGCTTGGATAAATTTCATTATTGTCAATGGAAACACTGGGGGCTTTGCAGACTAATCCCATTGCAGGAGATATAGTTCTGCTGATACCCATTCTAAGGATGTTTCCTTGGAGAGTCATGTCCTAGGCCTACTGGTGTAGAAGCTGCTGGTATCCGTGCTCATGTTGGTGGCAGAGTCTCTTTCTGTTTGCACTTTTGCCAAATGACCACCTTGGACATTTCTTCTTTTCCTGAAGCACTTCTAAAATTTTTCACCTGCATTTTCTGTCATTTAACAATTGATTTCTAGAAATTAATTCTCTGTTCTGAATAGAAGCACCTAGCTATATTTGTGGCAATTAGTTTCTCCCCTTTTGCTTTACTTTTTCATTCCTTTCTGTCTTTTAATGAAGAGAAGTTGTTCTTTCAAATGTAATCGATTACCAAGGTGTTTCTTAATGTTTACAACTTTTTAAGTTTTAGTTATGAATTTTTTCCTGCTCTAAGTTTATGAAGATATTCTCTAATCTGAAAGATTTATTGGCTTAATTTTCACATTTAGCCATACAACAGCAGCAGCAAAATAATAATAATTTGTACAAATAGGATGAGGTAAATGTCAACTTCATATTTTTATATATGACTATCGGATTGACACAGCACTGTTTAAAGTAATCTTTGTTCGGCCCTGAAATATTAATTTTGTATTAAATTAAATGAGTTTCTTTCTGAAATTGCTATTTTGATTCCTGAGTTTCCTTGCCTATACTTTAGGAAATAAAGCAGAATTCTTTACTAGTGTCATTATATAAAAATTATTATGTCTAGTACAGTAAGTAATTTTTGTTCATTTTATTTTTATTGTTCTTGATTCTTTGAAACTTTATACAACTTTTTATTTTTTTAACACATTTTAGAGTCAACTTGACAATTAACTCAAAAAAGAAGAAAGCCTCTATAGTTTTCATTGGATTTATATTGAATTTATTGTAGATCAATTTAGGAAAATGTATATTTTCACCATTTGAAATCCTTCAATTTAAGATTATGTCTCTCCATTTGCTAACATCTTCAATTTTACTCAACAATATATTGATAGATTTCTTTTAAGTATTATTAATTCTTAGATATTTGACATCTTTTAATTTTATTCTTTTATATTATGTTTCTTTTATAACTGTTTGATTTTTTTCTATATAAAAACAATGATTTTGCATATTGCAATTGCATGTTGATTTTAACACATTGAGCTTGCATTCAAATACAGTACTAAATTTACTGAACTTTGATCATCTATTTGCAGACATGTTTGATGTGGGATATTCACAATTATTTCATCTGTGAATAATTAAGCTGTATTTATTTTCAATTCTTGTACTATTAATATTTCTGTCTAGTTTATTGGCTCAGACTTTCAGTAAAATATTGAGTGAAAGTAGCAAAAATTAATCATCTTTTCTATTTTCTAACTCAAAAAATGAGTTCAAACTTTCATATTAACTATAATGTTTAAAGTAAATTTTCTGTACATACCTTTTTTTTTGAATAGAGAATTTCTACAATAAAATTTCTAAGTATTTTAACCACTAATGAATGTTAACTTTTATCAAATGCCTTATCTGTACTGCTTAATATACAATATGTGTATTAACTAGTTGTCATGATTTGCATCTTTTCTCTCCTTATTTTGTTAATATACTTACAGATTATTTGGGGCACTTTTATTGAAATGAAAAAAATCCTAGATCTACAACTCAATGAAATATCCATATATTTAACCCTAAGTAATCTCTGTGCAGATTAAGAAAAACTACACTCAGTCCTCAACCCCTCTGATGTTTTCTCCCAGAGACTAACCAAACTAGTCAAACTTCTAACTGCATGTATTAGTTTTGTCTCTTTTTAACTTTGGCCACCTCATGCAAAAAATTGACTCTGGAAAAGACCCTGATGCTGGGAGGGATTGGGAGCAGGAGGAGAAGGGGACAACAGAGAATGAGATGTCTGGATGGCATCACTGACTCAATGGACATGAGTTTGGGTAAACTCTGGGAGTTGGTGATGGACAGGGAGGCCTGGAATGCTGCGATTCATGGGTTCACAAAGAATCGGACACGACTGAACAGAACTGAACTTTACGTAATTTGAATTTGACATATATGTACTCTTTTGTATTTGACTTTTTGACTCCAAATTACTTCCTGAGATTCCTTTCTACTAGTTCATGTAGTTTCAATTTGTATATCAATTTCAGGAATATTTTATGTGTGACTCTTTTCTACTATGGTGATCATTCGAGCAATTTCTTTGTTGTTTGTTTAGTCACTAAGTCATGTCCAACTCTGTGTGACCCTATGGGCTGTAGCCCACCAGGCTCCTCTATCCATGGGATTTCCCAAGCAAGAATCCTGGAGTGGATAGCCATTCTTTTCTCCATGGGATCTTCCCAATGCAGGTATTGAACCTGTGTCTCCTCCTTGGCAGATGGAATCTTTACCTGTAAGCCACCTGGGAATCCCAAGCAGTTGTTCTGCATGGAGGTTATTATAAATATCAGTACTTTTATGGTACTTACATAGTACTCACATAGTACTGAGGTACATACTCACGAGCCTTATCCTGCTCCTTATAACCCTGATCGTTGGGGTCTTAATGAATGTCAGCCCATGTCTTTCAGATTAACAAGAGTAGACAATGGGGTGATATATTCAAAAGAAAAAATTTCCAGAAGCTGTGGTGATGCAGAAGTGAGGGATATGTGTTGCTTGTAGGCAATTCTCCATGTTTATCTTGGGACAGATTTTGATTCAGCCTATTTTCAAGGGGGTTGATTAAGCAAATAACATTGGAAGATAGAGATGGTGTCTTCCCCATGGTAAAAGGAAGAATTCTTTTTTGTCCAGAGTGATAAAGGTAAGATTTACCTCTAGAGGAAGAGTTGAACAGGCTTGCTTGCAACTTCCTTAGAAGAGTAGGGGTTTGCTAAGCAAAATCTGTCTTAGCTGTGAAACAAATCCAGCATCTACCTGGTCTACCTCAGCACAATCCCCATGGAATTTGTGAAGAATGGGGAGGGTAGTGGATAGCTACCCTGTTACCTGCTGTGCTCTCTACTAAAGTTCATTGTTCCCAAGTGAAGAATCTCCCCCTTTCTGGCAGCATCTAAGAAACTGAGAAAGAATACTTTGTCTGAATCACAAGCTGGGTATAATCCCAAATCTTTCACAATTATTTGCATATATCTCTTTTATTCTGCATGTTGTATTTTGGGGGCGGAGGGTATCTTCTAGTTTAATAATTTTTTTCAACAGTGCCTAATCTGATCTTCAATGAATTTACTGGGTTTTAATTTCATTTATTATGTCTTAGATCTAATTACGTTTTTATTATAAATTCTGGTTCCCTGCCAACATTCTTTCTCTCTCTGTATTTCTTTGGTCTTTTAGCTTCTTAGGCATGCTAATCATTGCTGCTTTTAAAGTCTGTCACTGATAACTTCACTATCTGTATCCACCAAGGGTCAGTACTTCTAGCCAGTGCTTCTCTTGATTTTCATTCACATTTTGCTTGTACAAACAAACAAAGTGTTCGTACCTGGTTAATTTTAAGTGCTTGCCATCTATTATTATACTTTATTAAGAGGTACCATTTCACACCAGTCAGAATGGCTGCGATCCAAAAGTCTACAAGTAATAAATGCTGGAGAGGGTGTGGAGAAAAGGGAACCCTCTTACACTGTTGGTGGGAATGCAAACTAGTACAGCCATTATGGAGAAGAGTGTGGAGATTCCTTAAAAAACTGGAAATAGAACTGCCTTATGATCCAGCAATCCCACTGCTGGGCATACACACTGAGGAAACGAGAAGGGAAAGAGACACGTATACCCCAATGTTCATCGCAGCACTGTTTATAATAGCCAGGACATGGAAGCAACCTAGGTGCCCATCAGCAGATGAATGGATAAGAAAGCTGTGGTACATATACACAATGGAGTATTACTCAGCCATTAAAAAGAAAACATTTGAATCAGTTCTAATGAGGTGGATGAAACTGGAGCCTATTATACAGAGTGAAGTAAGCCAGAAAGAAAAACACCAATACAGTATACTAACGCATATATATGGAATTTAGAAAGATGCTAACAATAACCCTGTGTACGAGACAGCAAAAGAGACACTGATGTATAGAACAGTCTTATGGACTCTGTTGGAGAGGGAGAGGGTGGGAAGATTTGGGAGAATGGCATTGAAACATGTAAAATATCATGTAAGAAACGAGTCGCCAGTCCAGGTTCGATGCACGATACTGGATGCTTGGGGCTAGTGCATTGGGACGACCCAGAGGGATGGTATGGGGAGGGAGGAGGGAGGAGGGTTCAGGATGGGGAACACATGTATACCTGTGGCGGATTCATTTTGATATTTGGCAAAACTAATACAATTATGTAAAGTTTAAAAATAAAATAAAATTAAAAAAAAAAAAGGAGACATAGAGATTTGTTTAATCTGTTCACTTTGTGGTCTGAAAGACAGCCAAACCTAGAGGAGACTGACAGAAAGATAAGCTTCTCTAATTAACTTTCATGATACCTCAGTGAGTCTGTCATTTGGCTCTCTGACCCAGCAAACTGAGTAACACCAAAGTATTTATGACATTTCAGAATGATCCACAGAAGCTTTAACAAACTACAATTGGAAACCAAAATAGAGACTTTAATTTCCAAGTTAGACCATGCCATCCTTTGCATATTACCATGATAATTTTCAGAAATAGCTTTTAAGTTGGTAATGGGTCATGGAAGAGTACTAAAGAATACTAAATGGTCACTGTATTATCATATGATCCTATATGTTCTTTATGAATTGTTTTTGTTGAATTTATATAGTTTCAAGTACACACCATCCTAAAACAGAACTTGAAGTATATTTGTTGTTTTCTGATATGCACAAATAAGTTGCATGATCAAATAAGGTCATTAACCTTCCTACTATGATTTTTCCTACAAGGTTAGTGTCTCTTCTTCAAGTCACACTTTTCTATAAGGAATTTTCTTTGATCATCTGGAAATGGAGGTGGAAAATAACATTTTATCAACCATTCTGCTTTATATACTAGTATAACAATGAGAAATGCATTGTGATGACAATATAGCCTTCTCAGGAACAGTTCTGAAGGCCATGTGGATGAGGGATGGCTTGCCAGGAAATATTCCTTTGAGTGGTACATCTTATCATCCATTTGTAGATAAGGCATAATGTAAGGATACTTCACAGTTCATAGTATGGATGGTTAATTTTGTAGGATATCCAAGGAAATGAAAGACGCAAGTTTTAGAAATCAGAAAGAATGAAAAGGATTCTTGCAGAGATATTCGTATTATGGCCTAGAGTGTGAACATATTTATGTCACATGTGAATTCTTATCAAAAGGCCATTATGTCAGAGGAAATTTTAATAATCAGCTGCACAAAGTTTCTTAAATGAAATACATGTGAGACTCCTTCAAGTGCCACTGCAATGCTTTCACAAGGACATCACAAGCAGGAACTTATTTTGCAAAGAGCAGGCTATGCAGAAAAACAATGGCATGAACCTCCCATAACTGTAGCTATTTTAGTTATTGCTGCCACCGAGTATACAAACCTGCTAGTAGAAGTTAGCAACCTCAAGCTCTAATCTTGTATAATATGCAAAGGACAGCTTTAAAACAATTTTATTTATTCCTTCTGTCTTAGAGAGTGTGGCAGTTTGTCCTCACTTGAATAGACACTCATTCAGGTTTCAAAAATATTTCCTCCCTTTGTGACTCTATGAGTAACAAAGTCCACATACTGATTAAATGATGACAAACCACGTTAGTATTTTACAGAGCAAGGCTTTTGACTGAGGTAGCCTTTATACAGCAAAGACAGCAGTGGCCTAATGTCCACAGAAATCATTACGTTTTCCCGGTCATGTATCAGTTGTCAACAGCATTATGAAAAGTGTAGTCTGCATAGGTCTAGAAGTAATGCATAGAAGTAGAAGATGATAACTTTCATAGTTGCTTTTAAGTACCCATTCACAGAATATTAAATTACTATTTCTAGGACTGTCATCTTGTGCAATTTAGAGATTTTAGTACCTCAAATACAGGTTTCTGCTAGTGGATCCATGACATTGAATTAGAAAAGGTGACAGCAACTTGCCTTTTGAGGATTATCATGCCATTTGGAGAAAATTGGAAATTTTGATGTTAATTTGGATGATTTTCACAGATTGAAAACGTGGTAGAGTTTGGATGGAGTCCACATTTTATTTGGGGATATTTCTTTTTTTTTTTTTTTTATGTAATAATGAGTGAAGTTGATCAGTCGTGTCCGACTCTTTGCGACTCCGTGGCTTCTCCATCCATGGGATTCTCCAGGCAAGAATACTGGAGTGGGTTACCATCTCTTTCTCCAGGGGATCTTCCCGACCAAGGGATCAAACCCGGGTCTCCCGCATTGGAGACAGACGCTCTAACCTCTGAGCCAGTGAACGTTAATGCAAAAGTATAAAAGCAGTACCACCATGAGTTTGTATCATTTAGAAGTAAAGGTTTATGTCACAAAAAAAAAAAAAAAGGTTTAGCTAGCACCTTACTAGTTGAGTTATAGGTTGAAATCAAAGGGAGTACAGTTAGTGGAGAAGAAAAATCATGAATTCAATCTATGGTTTTATTAGTTGTAGAAATGATGAACTATCCTTTAGAATAAAGGTCTTGCTTTTCATATATATATATATATATATATATATATATATATTACTCCTTCCCTCTAATATATATCTTGGAGAAAGAATTTTGCTTCTGGTTACCAGTTGAACTTAACCCATATGTGAGATAATATTTAGGCATTAGATCAGAATTAGATGAGAAATGAACAATATCACTATATCTTGAACTTAGAATTGTATGAAATAATTATATGGGTTTAGAATTGTGGAGTCTGCCACCCTTTTTTAATTGGAATATAGTTGATTTACAGTATTATATATTTCACCTGAATAACAGTGTTTCAATATTTTTATAGCTTATACTCCACTTAAAGGTATTACAAAATGATGGCTATATTTCTCTGTAGTACAGTATAATATATCCTTATTGCTTATGGGTTTGCTTCCTTTGGTTCACATGGTTATATATGAATGAAATTTGCATTGAAAAGGGAATTATTGCATTATATTTCTTGGAGGAAAGTTTTTCATTTGGAAGTTTATGTACAGGAAGAATGTTTTATGTGTATGTCGAGCAGCCAAGTTATGGACTATTATAGTCATTCATTTTAGGTCTATTACTCAGCATGTCAACAGATTACCTATTGTAACTTGGTCTCCTATTATGTTATTTTGAACTATTCTTCTGCTTATACCATGGATGAATAAAGACTCACTTTTTTCAGCTCTTAGAGAGTTATAGGCTCATGACCTACAGTCACCCATTTAAATGCTCCTATTTTTAACTTTACATATTGAAAGAATAGCTTAAAAATAAATGGCTAATCACAGCAATGGTATAGAGATGAGAGTAGAGGTGATGCTGGAAGCCAGTGAAGGAGGAGTATTGAGAGCATCCAAAAGAATCAGTTTCTGTGAAATGATACTTATAAGTGCTACATTGCCTAGGCTTCATTTTTCCTGACAATTTTCTAAACCTTTTTATTTAGTCTTTTCAATAATTCTCTGAGCCTCTAGATAACCTTCCAATAAGTTCCTTTTTATTGCTTAAGTTAGTTACAATATATTTCTCTTGTTTCCCAACCAGTGCCCAAACTGACATACACTAAAAAGCATGTAAGTAGCTGAGAACCTAAATAAATGGCAATATGTGAGTGTTGAAAACTGATTTTATCTCACATCATGTAGCGTACTCAAACCAAAGGTAACTTCATGATGTAACTGCAGGCCACGTATCAAGGAAACAAAAATATGGGAAAAGCAGTATAATTCTAGGAACAAGAATTTATGTGAAGGACACAGGCAGAAGATGTAGACTCTAGAATAGACTGAGGAACAGATTTACTAAATAACAGAAGAATAGAGTTACTACACTTTCAGGTATAGAAGTTAAAGAAGAAGCAGGAGAGCTTCAACTTTAAATTTACTTCAAGAACAAATCAATATTTTACAAATCTGCCTGAGTATAAAAATTACATGGGAGTCTTATAAAATTATGGGTACAAGACCCTCCATTGTAAACTCTGGTGTATTAGTGTTAGGATGGATCTAAGAATATCTATATTTTTATTTAAGTCGCTAGACAATCTCACAATCCAAAATGCCTGGGACAATTTTGGACTAAAAATAATTTTGTATGAATGAGAGTGCTAATTATCAACAGATGTTTGAAATGTAGATAATTATGATTTAAAGGCTACATTTGCTTATAATAATAACACAGTCATGCTTTTGAAAAAGTTTAGAGTGAGAGTTTTTGAAAAAGTCACCCAATTTTGAAGTGTTGTCTTCGGCTCAATACACTGGAGAGATGTAAGTTGTTTTATTATGTTGATTGCAAGTAGCTTCGCCTTAAAAGTGCAGAAAGGGAGAGTTGATTGTCTGTGGCATCCTGAAATAGTCATATATTGCTTTCAAACTCAGTTGGCAAGAATTCAGTCAGAAACATCTGCAAGAATTTAGACTGAGCCATGTACTCAGTGATCTTTCTACCTGTTACTCTAATTACTACACTATAAAATTTTTATTTTTATTCTAGCTCCCTCTGATGCTGCTGGAAGACCATAGAGTAAACTCAGCAGGGTAAAGGAGTCTAAGATGAGAAAGAGAAAGAGGAGAAATAAGGCAGGAAAACAGAGAAAATGAACAGAGAAAATGTCATGCTATACAGAATAACAAACAAATCCTCCACGTCTTATGGTTTCTGATTCCTGTATAGCCTCAAAAGTAATGAAGTTGCTTAACATATTTGGTAGACAGTATGGTGTCAAGTAAATATATATATATTAAAAGAGGGGAGATAAATTTGTAATAATGCTACATGAACTTGTATACATTTCCTTCACTTCCTGCTCATTTGTTTTTTTTAAGCTATATTGCAAACAGACAATAGTATGAGACCTCTTAATGTTATATTCAATTATTTCTGAATTTGAATATATTTGAGTCCCTGGTGGTCAGAGGTTAAAGCGTCTGCCTGGAATGCAGGAGACCCAGATTTGATCCCTGGGTCGGGAATAGCCCCTGGAGAAGGAAAATGGCAACCCACTCCAGTACTCTTGCCTGGAGAATCCCATGGAGGCAGGAGCCTGGTAGGCTACAGTCCATGGGGTCACAAAGAGTCAGATGACTGAGCAACTTCACTTTCACTTTCTGAGATATAACTTGCAGTATTGAGGAGGTAGGCTATTTTATGCACATATGATTTGGGGGTATATAATAAAATCCTTTGGAAGCAGGGAACCAACAAAAGGCAAAAAAGAAGGGATAGTTGAGAAAGAGACCAGTACCCTAAAGGGTACCTTAGCTCATGATCTTAGAAATTGATGTCTTAGAGCCTACCTTGCTCTTAGATTTTTAGGTTTCTGATATTATTTTTAAAATTCAAGTGAAAGGAAAACTCTATATAAGCTTCCTTAAGGTGAGATGGAACTTGAAGCTACAGAACTCAAAATCCAGAGTTTAATGAAACTGGTCCTAGATGCACCACTGTGTCCCCAGTACCTTCTCTTTTGGTGTTACGGCTGAACATTCATCAGATAATGTGCACTGACAGCACGCTGTGACACCAAACCACTTCCCAATTGTGATCTCCAGACTAGAAGCTCATGTGAAAAGGAGAGTGTGTGCTCTATAAACATTGCCAAGGAAAGTCTAGAGATGGTGTCTCGGAGCTTCCAATTGGGGTACATGACCTGTTTTACATGTGGTCATGGTTATTCTGTGTTGCTAATACTTCCTATCCCTGTAGCCACAGAAGAAACTGGCTTTACATGAAAAATATGGAAACAAAATTGGAAATAAATAATAACAAAGTAAAAAATTGGTGTTGTAATGCCACAGAAATAAGAAAAGTTGGTTGGGTTTATGGGAAAAATGAAAAAAATTATTAGTATATTTACAAATTTATTCCCAGAGTTATTTAGATAGTTGGGTAATGTTCTCAACACCAAAATTAGTATCATGTTATTTAGAGCATGTTCAGTACAGTTCAGTCGCTCAGTTGTGTCCAACTCCTTGCGACCCCATGAATCACAGCACTCCAGGCCTCCCTGTCCATCACCAACTCCCGGCATTCACTCAAACTCAGGTCAATCGAGTCGATGATGCCATCTAGTCATCTCATCCTCTGTCGTCCCCTTCTCCTCCTGCCCCCAATCCCTCCCAGCATCAGAGTCTTTTCCAATGAGTCAACTCTTCACATGAAGTGGCCAAAGTATAGGAGTTTCAGCTTTAGCATCAGTCCTTCCAATGAACACCCAGGACTGATCTCCTTTAGGATGTACTGGTTGTACCCCTTGCAGGCCAAGGGACTCTCAAGAGTTTTCTCCAACACCACAGTTCAAAAGCATCAATTCTTTGGCGGTCAGCCTTCTTCACAGCCCAACTCTCACATCCATACATAACCACTGGAAAAATCATAGCCTTGACTAGACGGACATTTGTTGGCAATGTCTCTGCTTTTGAATATGCTATCTAGGTTGGTCATAACTTTCCTTCCAAGGAGTAGGCATCTTTTAATTTCACAGCTGCAATCACCATCTGCAGTGATTTGGGAGCCCAGAACAATAAAGTCTGACACTGTTTCCACTGTTTCCCCATCTATTTCCCATGAAGTGATGGGACCAGATGCCATGATCTTCATTTTCTGAATGTTGAGCTTTAAGCCAACTTTTTCACTCTCCTCCTTCACTTTCATCAAGAGGCTTTTTAGTTCCTCTTCACTTTCTGCCATAAGGGTGGTGTCATCTGCATATCTGAGGTTATTGATATTTCCCCTGGCAATCTTGATTCCAGCTTGTGCTTCTTCCAGCCCAGTGTTTTTCATGATGTACTCTGCATATAAGTTAAATAAGCAGGGTGACAATATACAGCCTTGACGTACTCCTTTTCCTATCAGGAACCAGTCTGTTGTTCCATGTCCACTTCTAACTGTTGCTTCCTGACCTGCATATACATTTTTCAAGAGGCAGATCAGGTGGTCTGGTGTTCCCATCTCTTTCAGAATTTTTCAGTTTATTGTGATCCACACAGTCAAAGGCATTGGCATAGTCAATAAAGCAGAAATAGATGTTTTTCTGGAACTCTCTTGCTTTTTCCATGATCCAGCAAATGTTGGCAATTTGATCTCTGGTTCCTCTGCCTTTTCTAAAACCAGCTTGAACATCAGGAAGTTCATGGTTCACATATTGCTGAAACCTGGCTTGGAGAATTTTGAGCCTTACTTTACTAGCATTTGAGACGAGGGCAATTGTGCAGTAGTTTGAGCATTCTTTGGCATTGCCTTTCTTTGGGATTGGAATGAAAACTGACCTTTTCCAGTCCTGTGGCCACTGCTGAGTTTTCCAAATTTGCTGGCATATTCAGTGCATCACTTTGACAGCATCTTTTTTCAGAATTTGAAATAGCTCCACTGGAATTTCATCACCTCCACTAGCTTTGTTCGTAGTGATGCTTTCTAAGGCCCACTTGACTTCACATTCCAGGATGTCTGGCTCTAGGTCAGTGATCACACCATCGTGATTACCTGGGTTGTGAATATCTTTTTTGTACAGTTCTTCTGTGTATTCTTGCCACCTCTTCTTAATATCTTCTGCTTCTGTTAGGTCCATACCATTTCTGTCTTTTATCGAGCCCATCTTTGCATGAAATGTTCCCCTGGTATCTCTAATTTTCTTGAGGAGACCTCTAGTCTTTCCCATTCTGTTGTTTTCCTTTATTATTTGCATTGATCGCTAAGGAAGACTTTCTTATCTCTCCTTGGTATTTTTTGGAACTCTGCATTCAGATGCTTATATCTTTCCTTTTCTCCTTTGCTTTTCTCTTCTCTTCTTTTCACAGCTATTTGTAAGGCCTCCTCAGACAGCCATTTTGGTTTTTTGCATTTCTTTTCAATGGGGATGGTCTTAATTCCTGACTCCTTACAATGTCAGGAACCTCCGTCCATAGTTCATCATGCACTCTGTCTATCAGATCTAGTCCCTTAAATCTATTTCTTACTTCCACTGTATAATCATAAGGAATATGATTTAGGTCATACCTGAATGGTCTAGTGGTTTTCCCCACTTTCTTCAATTTAAGTCTGAATTTGGCAATAAGGAGCTCATGATGTGAGCCACAGTCATCTCCCAGTATTGTTTTTGCTGACCGTATAGAGCTTCTCCTTCTTTGGTCAAAGAATATAATCAATCTGATTTCAGTGTTGATCATCTGGTAATGTCCATGTGTAGAGTCTTCTCTTGTGTTTTTGGAAGAGGGTGTTTTTTCTTACCAGTGTGTTCTCTTGGCAAAACTCTATTAGCCTTTGTCCTGCTTAATTCTGTACTCCAAGCCAAACTTGCCTGTTTCTCCAGGTGTTTCTTGACTTCCTACTTTTGCATTCCAGTCCCCTATAATGAAAAGGACATCTTTTTTGGGTGTTAGTTTTAAAAGGTCTTGTAGGTCTTCATAAAACTGTTCAATTTCAGCTTCTTCAGCATTACTGTTTAGAGCCTGTTAAAGTACCCTAAAATATACAGGAAAGTTAACTACAGGTTTTTACAGTATAGAGTATAACTACTATAGTCTTCTGAAAGAGATGGGAATACCAGACCACCTGACCTGCCTCTTGAGAAATCTGTATGCAAGTCAGGAAGCAACAGTTAGAACTGGACATGGAACAACAGTCTGGTTCCAAATAGGAAAAGGTGTATGTCAAGGCTATATATTGTCACCCTGCTTATTTAACTTATATGCAGAGTACATCATGAGAAATGCTGGACTGGAAAAAACACAAGCTGGAATCAAGATTGCCGGGAGAAATATCAATAACCTCAGATATGCAGATGACAACACCCTTATGGCAGAAAGTGAAGAGGAACTAAAAAGCCTCTTGATGAAAGTGAAAGTGGAGAGTGAAAAAGTTGACTTAAAGCTCAACATTCAGAAAATGAAGATCATGGCATCTGGTCCCATCACTCCATGGGAAATAGATGAGGAAACAGTGGAAACAGTGTCAGATTTTATTTCTGGGGGCTCCCAAATCACTGCAAATGGTGATTGCAGCCATGAAATTAAAAGACGCTTACTCCTTGGAAGAAACTCCTTGGAAAAAAATAGATAGCATATTCAAAAGCAGAGACATTACTTTGCCAACAAAAGTCCATCTAGTCAAGGCTATGGTTTTTCCTGTGGTCATGTATGGATGTGAGAGTTGGACTGTGAAGAAGGCTGAGCACTGAAGAATTGATGCTTTTGAACTGTGGTGTTGGAGAAGACTCTTGAGAGTCCCTTGGACTGCAAGGAGATCCAACCAGTCCATTCTGAAGGAGATCAGCCCTGGGATTTCTTTGGAAGGAATGATGCTGAAGCTGAAACTCCAGTACTTTGGCCACCACATGGGGAGTGTTGACTTATTGGAAAAGACTCTGATGCTGGGAGGGATTGGGGGCAGGAGGAGAAGGGGACAGCAGAGGATGAGATGGCTGGATGGCATCACTGACTCAATGGATGTGAGTCTGAGTGAACTCTGGGAGTTGGTGATGGACAGGGAGGCCTGGCGTGCTGCAATTCATGGGGTCGCAAAGAGTCGGACACGACTGAGCGACTGAACTGAACTGAACTGATACTATCCTCTAAGTAATAATTAACAGCTGAATCTACTTTTATTTTATCATCATTTTGAACAGTTGCATGATTAGATAGTTAATTTTATTTCTAAATGCTTCCATAATATTTATTTCCAAATGTTGCCAAAATCCTGCAATTAATGATTACAGTGTTTATCTTTAGAATGAGTCCCAATAGTAAATGCTATTAATCACAGTTTTTTATACCAAATATTTGGGCATAGCTTCTTTACAACATCTAAATAGAAAAAGTTAAATGTTTTCATACAGTTAAGCTATATTATTTTATAAAATAATTCTGTAGTCTAATGATATTCCTGTGTTGATATTTTTTACTTTGTCAGTTTGGTTCCCAAGATTTGTCTTCATTGATTAAAGTACTAATATTTTAAGGGTATATTTAAAGGGAATTATTAATGCTCCAAGTATAAATTCACATATTTGAGAGAATGAAATGCACCTCAAAATTATGGGTCCTTTATTATTAAAACAAGGTCTTCCCAAGTGGTGCTAATGGTAAAGAACCTGCCTGCCAATGCAGGAGATGCAAGGTTCAATTCCTGGGTCAGGAAGATACACTGGAGAAGGAAACGGCAACCCCCTACAGTATTCTTGCCTGGAAAATTTCATGGACAGAGGAGCCTGGTTGGCTACAGTGCATGGGGTCACAAAGACTTAGGCACGATTGAGCTAGGTTTGAATTTTACTATTAAAACAAAGGAAAATGAGAATCTTGTTTAAACTAAAATATATCAGTACTCGTAGTTGTAAAAAAATAGAAATCCTTCTTAAAGAAAGTTAAGAAATAAAGGAAATATAGTAGATCTCAGACTCCAAGAAAAGTTTTAATGACCAAACTAGATAAAAGGAGTTATGTCTCAGAAACCATGTTTTGTATGATACTATGACTTTTTTCTAAAGTCATAGTATCTAAAAGTCATATTTTAGTCATATTCTAAAGTCATATTTTTCTTGTTTGTTTAGGTTAATATCTTCTTTTGTTGTGTTCAGTTCAGTTCAGTCGCTCAGTTGTGTCCGACTCTTTGCGACCCCATGAATTGCAGCACGCCAGGCCTCCCTGTCCATCACCAACTCCCGGAGTTCACTCAGACTCATGTCCATCGAGTCAGTGATGCCATCTAGTCAACTCATCCTCTGCTGTCCCCTTCTCCTCCTGCCCGCAATCCCTCCCAGCATGAGTCTTTTCCAATAAGTCAACTCTTCGCATGAGGTGGCCAAAGTACTGGAGTTTCAGCTTTAGCATCATTCCTTCCAAAGAACACCCAGGGCTGATCTCCTTTAGAATGTGTTAAGGTTTGCTTTATAATTATGTTGAGAGATATCAAAAACTCCAAGTTTTATTTTTAGTTTCTTTTTCTAGTGAAAAAACATTTTTTTTTTGACAAAACATTGTTTTCAATATTAATCTACTTCCAAGTTCTGAATCTAATTGAATCAACTTTACTAACAAGATAGTTCCTTTGTAAAAAGTCTGGAGGGAATGGAACAGTTCAAGAAAAGGTGCTCAGTGCTGAGTGTTCTAAGTCTTAAATTAATAATTTAAGGTGGTATACAACTCATTTTTACCACTTCCTATGTCATCTGTACATATAAATAATATATATGAAAAAAATAATGAACTATTTCAGGGTACCATGGTTCTATTCAACTACTTCCTTTTAAACTTGCTTCTATAGTTAATGAAAATGCATTTGGATCCAAAGATTCCAGTCAATCAAATAAAATTTTAAAAGCTAAACAATATTAAACCCAATAGCATTTTATTTAACTTGAATTTCCTATATTTTTGCCTTAAATTTTCTATTGTTTGTCTACTTTGAGTATGTAAATCAAACAACTGAGAGTCTTGTTTTGCTTGTTTTTTCTTTTTTTAGCCAAAGAATCTAGGCCAAAGCCTCAGATTGGTAAAGGGAAATATTAAAGTATCAACATGTAATTGGGCACACTGGTAGTTTTCCAATGCAAAGTCATAACCTAAATGCTTCCTACTTAGCACTGAAAATCACATCTCCTCTGGTTCACATTTATGTTTCATCTAAGAGCAGGTGGAAGAAGTCTGTATGCCAAGAAGCCTCCCATGGTATTCACAGTTTGAGAGTTTGAGCTGTAAGAGGATCATTTGACTTGTAAACAGTTTTACTTTTACATCATGACATGAAACTGGCAATACTTCACACAGGTATGTCAAAGAATATTACCTTTCACACAGTACAATGCTTAAAAGCAAATAATGTTTTTAAATCTGTAACTCAGAATTTTTCAAAATAAAAGAATGCATAGTTTGTGATCAAGTATTATATATATATATATATATATTTCTCAGTGAATATATGAGATCTAATTATACCCATAGCCTAAAATTAATTATATGAATGATTTTCTTAATACTTTTATCATGGTTTTTGGTACTACATTTACATCAAAAAGCTATTTTGATAAAGGCTTAAGTGCAATTATCATTTGAATAAACTATTTATAAGCCTATTCTCTTTCAGTATTTCTACACTGTTCCCCATATAACAGTGCAAATGCACATAGTCTCTTTGTAAACAGTAGAATAAAAGTAATTTTTATTTCTTTCTATTATCTGGTCTTGGGCTCCTAATGGGAAGCATGAATGCTATTTTCAGGTACAGAGATACTGAAACTGGAGCTATGATTGGTAAAGAAAAATAAAAACACACTTATGTTCTTTAAAAACTTCACTCAACATAATATTAGCTAATTGACTCCAATGATGTATAAAAGATTATACAACATCTAGATTAGAGAGAGGTACAAGGGGTAGAGTCATAGAAGCAGAGTAGAGAGGGAGAATGTCAGGGAGGGAGATACACATGCCCATACCAGGATATTTAACTTATATACGGAGTATGAGAAACGCTGGGCTGGAAGAAACACAAGCGGGAATCAAGATTGCCAGGAGAAATATCAATAACCTCAGATATGCAGATGACACCACCCTTATGGCAGAAAGTGAAGAGGAACTAAAAAGCCTCTCGATGAAAGTGAAAGAGGAGAGTGAAAATGCTGGCTTAAAGCTCAACATTCAGAAAACAAAGATCATGGCATCTGGTCCTATCACTTCATGGGAAATAGATGGGGAAACAGTGGAAACAGTGTCAGACTTTATTTTTTTGGGCTCCAAAATTACTGCAGATGGTGATTGCAGCCATGAAATTAAAAGACGCTTACTCCTTGGAATGAAAGTTATGACCAACATAGATAGCATAATGAAAAGCAGAGACATTACTTTGCCAACAAAGTTCTGTCTAGTCAAGGCTATGGTTTTTCCAGTAGTCATGTATGGATGTAAGAGTTCGACTATAAAAAATGCTGAGCACTAAAGATTTGATGCTTTTGAACTGTGGTGTTGGAGAAGACTCTTTAGAGTCCCTTGGACTGCAAGGAGATCCAACCAGTCCATTCTGAAGGAGATCAGTGCTGGGTGTTCATTGGAAGGACTGATGCTAAAACCTGAAACTCCAACACTTTGGCCACCTCATATGAAGAGTTGACTCATTGGGAAAGAGCCTGATGCTGGGAGGGATTGGGGCAGGAGGAGAAGGGGATGACAGAGGATGAGATGGCTGGATGGCATCTCCAAGTCAATGGACATGAGTTTGGGTAAACTCCGGGATTTGGTGATGGACAGGGAGGCCTGGCATGCCGCAATTCATGGGGTTGCAGAGTCAGACACGACTGAGCGATTGAACTGAACTGAACTGATACCAGGATAAGAAACCAGGAAGTTATAGTCACAGGCATCACTGCTGCTGCTGGTACTACTAAGTCGCTTCAGTCGTGTGTGACTTTGTGCGACCCCATAGATGGCAGCCCACCAGGCTTCCCCATCCCTGGGATTCTCCAGGCAAGAACACTAGAGTGGGTTGCCATTTCCTTCTCCACACAGGCATCACTGGTATACCCCAGACTGGGGGAACAGATAATGTACTCATACACCTAGCCTGTCCTCATCACAATGCAGAACAATGAAGACTCAGAGGATGTGTGCCCCTTGCACTGGCTGGTATGAGAAGCTATAAGCCCATTTCCCACACACCTCTCTGCCCACATAGCATGTAGGGTAGGAGAAAGACAAAGATCGAATCAGCCCAGAATAGAATTTAACCACTGAGATAAGAAAATAGGTATTTAAAGACTGCTGTCTTAAAGCTGAACATTTTTGTGTTATGTCCTACACATTTTAGGCCCTTCTTCGACTCTTTTTAAATATCTAGAAGGAGCTTCTGAAGAAGATTTTATAAGTTTCTGAATAAATTTTAGGAAATCAAGTTGCCATATTCAATGCTCATCAGAAAAAAGATAAATAAAAGGATTATACTAGGTCAAGGAAATAACTCAGGAAAGAAAAAAATGATAAAAATATTGATTCAAAATAATAAGTGCTTACTATGTATTATTAATAATACTGCTGCTGCTGCTAAGTCGCTTCAGTCGTGTCCACTGTGCAATCTGTACTTTTACACTGGAAAGGACTTGGAAATTTATCTTCGATATGTTTATTCTTGAAAACATATTAGAGCAAATGTACATAGACAACTGAAGGATAAAATGAAGGACAGGAAGTTAAGAGACAAGGAAACAATGTTTCCAATATAGGAAGCAGTGAAGGTTTGCAGGATGACAGTTTATCAGCAGCCTACTGAGCATTCTGCCCAGACTGAAGCAAGAGCAAACATTCCAGGAAAGAAGAGAGAGAGACAGAGAGAGTGTGTGGGTTTGTGTCTGTTCTTAAAGAGAGAATGCATAGTCAAGATGCCATATACTCCACTGTACAAGAGGCAGTTTGGAAAAAGTAAGATGAGTTAAAAATATAGTATGAAAAAAATAATATACACACACCACAGCAACTAGAAATTTCAAGGGGGAAATACATGGTCCCAATGTGAAGCAAATGTTCCATATTGGAAAATCAAATGAACAAACTTTCTTAAAACAGAAGGGATTCTTCACCACAGTTAAATATAGAAAATTGGAAGATGATAGGAATTAGGCAAAGAAGGAAACTATGTCTCTCCCAACAATAAAACTGAAAAATCAGTAAAAAAACAAAATCAGGAATAAACACAAATGTTTAAGAAAATCATACTTCAATATGAAATAAATCAATATGTATCATGATTTGGATAAAATAATGGAGACTAAGGGAAAAAAAGAAACATCTGAACTTAATGCTAAAAATATCCTCATCTGATAGACACCTGACCCACTGAACTAGAAGTGTTGGGAACAAAATATGATCAAAGAAACTTACTAAAAACTCTGAAGGAAATGATACTTATTTCAAAATAAGGACTCATTTATTTTTAATGAGTGAACTCAGGGAGTTGGTGAGGGACAGGGAGGCCGGGCGTGCTGCGGTTCATGGGGTCGCAAAGAGTCAGACACGACTGAGCTACTGATCTGATCTGATCTGATCTGATAACAAATAACAAAGCCATGGTGTGGTCATTACAAACGATACTACCTTTGAAAATATTTTCACAAGTGAGGCTGTCTGAGGATAGAGAACGACTAAGATGGAGTTGGGGAGCAAAATGTTAATTGGGTTCATAACCTATGATATTTAGGGGAAGGAAAAATTTATATTTAGAACTTTGGTGCCCTTTATGGATAGCAGAAACTGCAACGTTAAATTTGAGACTTTAATAAAGTGCAATACCATAAATAGAAATAGGTCAGTAAAATATAGATCATAGCGCCAACATTTTGAATATTCTTCAGAGCTTTTAACTTTGAACTCATTCTACATTCAATAAATACTGTTGAATTGAAGTATAGTACAGATACTCTGACAGAATTAAGACACAAAATTACTTCCATGCTGATGACTACACATTTACTTGAGGAATTTTAAGTAGTACTTTGGCAGTGGTTACTATGACACTTATTCCTATCATGATTTTGATATCCATTGAAGCTGCTGTTTTGTAAATGAAAACTTGAGGTTATTTTAAATTTTAAATAGTATCATCAACAATCATTATGAAAAGGGTTGAAATCCACATTTCTCTCTAGGTCCTTCCTTCCCTATTTCTATTTTCTCTCCAAAGAACAAAATTAAACAAAGAAAAAGCCTTAAAATTGCCCCACCACTTTACTACCTTTGTTTGCCAAATCCAAAGCCACTGCTTTTTTCTTGGTCTTACAGCAGCATTTAACTGTACCATTTACTCTTTCATCAAATGTTCCTACTCTTTGCTTCCAGGATTTACATCTACTTCACTGGTTGTTACTGCTCAGTCTTCTTTGCTAGATCCTGCAATGTCTGATTAAACCGTATTTGGGATGCTTGGGGCTTAGTCTTGAGCCTCAAGACCTTTCGACCCTTTATTAACCCTGTATTTTCTCTAACTTATGCAAAATGAACTCATCCAGTGTTAACAGTTTACATATCATCAAAATATTAATAACTCCTTAATTTTAATGGCCAGGTCTGACCTCACCTGTGAATTCAAGTCAAAATTTCCTAATGCTAGTTAACATTTTTACTTTCAAGACAAGTAGCCATCTTAACATTAATGAGGTCAAAAGAGATCCCCTTCTTTAATCCAAATCTGTTTTCATTTGTTTTCTGTCCTAGTAAATTGTATCACTATCCAAACAATGATTAAAGGCCAAACTAGAATTTCAGTTGACCATTCTACATTCAGCTAATAAAATCATCAGCTGATTGTGCTAAACTTTACCTTCAAAGCAAAAAATAAATTTCTATTCACTTTTAAAAAATCCATTTCTACTATTCCAATCCAATCCAATGTAAACCAATCTACAATCATTACTTACCTGGCACTGTATTATTATGTCTATGACTTTCCTGACTCCATCCTTGCTCTGTAGTCACAGTGATGTTATTAAAATAAAAAGAATATAATTTATTCTCCAATATACAACTATTGAATGGGTTTCTGTTAGCATTGCAAGAAACCCCACCCAATTTCTTAGCCCTTGCTTACAATACCTCTCATGACCTGCTCCTGCCTTTTTAACTGGCTTTAAGCTGCCCTTGTACATTTCCTTAAGCTTCTACCATATTAGCATCCTTTTAGTTTCTTTGAATATATAAAATTTACTTCTTAGTTTTTTCTGGAATATTCTTGCTTTTAATCCTAACTTAATTCTCTTGTTCTTATTACACATGTCTCCAAAGACTATTCTTGCTTGCTTTTTTTGTGACTTCTACTGCTTTCCTCTAGAATATAGGATCAATAGGTTCTGGGACCTTTAATAATGCAGACAGTTTTGAGTTCCTATCGTTGAGAGTAGTTGGAGGCCAAAGATATTTTTTTATTTTATCTGACTCTTTGCAACCCCATGGATTATAAAGTCCTTGGAATTCTCCAGGCCAGAAGTGAATAGCCATTCACTTCTCCAGGGGATCTTCCCAAATCAGGAATCGAACCCAGGTCTCCCACCTTGCAGGTGGATTCTTTACCAGCTGAACCACCAGGGAAGCCCTGCTTGAGAGTAGTTGGAGGCCAAAGATAAATATTTAATAACTCATTGTTGAATGGTAAATAATTTTACCTGGTTTTGAAACATTAAATGGTGCTGTGCTTTCTTGGCTATTAAAGTAAAGAAAAGATTATATGTTGCCATTAGGACCTGACATGAAATATTTTTAAAATATTAAAAAGAAATATTTAAAAGAAAGGCATGGCTTTTTTAGAAAAATGTTTTACAATACAGACTGAAGAGTAGCACTGGCAGATGCTGAGCTTAATAACTATCCTTTTGTAACTGAAGAGAAATGAAAAGCTCCCATAACATAGTGTAATTTGGGAACTAACCAACAGACCCAGTATGAGGCTCTTTTATGAGAAGAGTATCTGAGATATTAAAACCCGTGTGACAGGCTCTCTTTTTCCAAATTCTAAGATGGATTAAGCATTCTCTGAAGCTCTTATCTTTTCAGGTTGTCCAGCATGATTGTGAAAAAGGAGAGATGTTTCCAATTTGGTAGATTATCCAAGAAAGATATTTCTCAGCTCTCTGGAAGAGGTTAAAGGCTTTGGAAATGTGGAACTGTTTCAACCCTGAAAGATAACCCAGCCCTCCATGACTGAAGTAACTTAGATGCGAAAAACTCTTCTAAAATAGGCTGTGCCAACTGGCATTGTAGTTTTAAAAGTCCATTGGGGAGAGATCTCAGTTCTGCTGATTTAACTACTAGGCTTTGTCTGACCTTATTTGTTTAGATTTTGCTGTACTGAATTCTGCTGTGGAATCCTGCTTAAATTTATTTGGTGGCATTAAAAGAGAAAAATGATGGCATTATTTGTGTTAAAAATAATAGTAACAAAAAAGAGACTTGTGAAGCTAAGAAAGATCTTATTTTGGAAAGATCTCTTTTTAAAAAATTCCCAGTTGCCTGTCTGGTCATCCAAGCCAAATGAAGAGAATTGTTGGTAATTAAAAAGTAATTCACTGAAGTGACTGCAGCTGTAGCATTGGTTTTACTGCCAAACTCAGTGTGATCTATAGAAACAAAATCCTAATTGTTTCAAATAAAAAAAACAAAAAACAAAAACAAAAAAAAACTCTACTCCTAAAGATAAGTCTAAAAACTTTTATTTCATTTATAAAAACACTGGTGAATTTTTAGCAATGAAGTTGTAAAGAAGAAGGAATAGCTTGCCAATCTGGCAAACTCAAGCCTCATATACATGTGCAGCTGAATAGTTATTTACAAACTACTCTAGAATAAGCAATTGAATATTCTACAGCCATTTTTATTCCCTATTGTATCTCTTGAGTTTAAATGGCTTGAAAATAAGGAGTTTGGAAGAGGAAAAAAAAGAGCATTTAAATTTTTAAATTTATTTTGGGTTTTAAATATTGATAATACTTTAAAACTTGGTATTGAAATATAATTGAAGCTATGAATATTTTATTGACCTTCTTCAGGAATTTTCTTTACCAAGTATTATTTTCACACCCTTTAAACCAAAGGTTTCTAGGTGGTAAATACTTTCCATCCTGGCTGAAGGTAAATGCTACCTTTAGTTGGTATCTCCCAGATTTCTTTGGTTTATTACTTGCTTTTTCCTGTTAGCACTTTAAGCATATTCTTTTTCTTTTTAAGCATATTTTTGATACTTACCCTAATTTTGAAACTACTTACTTTTATTTTTTTCTCCTACAAGAGACTACTATTTTTTGCAGGTGAGAGCAGGAAATATTTATCTTTGTTGTACATGCCTCAACTTTACACATCACTTTAAGTGACATATCAGAGTCCTGCTACCCAGTAGAACATTTATGTAAACTGAGTGAAGAAAGAAGTGATAAATAAATTCTTAGAGTTTATTTTTATTGTCAGATATTTTACTTAAATATATTAGTATTTTTAAATACATAAGAAATATTAGTACAAGGGTTATATTTATTAGTTAAAGTTGATTACTTGAAATAAAAATGCTTTATTACTATACTAAATAAATATAAGGATTTATCAGACTTACATTCCAACTAAATAGATTCATTGGGAAACCGCACTAACCACAATTTACTTTAAAACAAAGTTATTAGAGTTCAGCTATTCTAAAAGGTAAACAGTAGACTTATTCACTGTCAGAATACAGCAAATTTTTATGTGCCTTAATTGTAAAGAATTATCTTCTGAGTTTGCTTCAGTTCGGTTCAGTAGCTCAGTCATGTCTGACTGTCTGTGACCCCACGGACTGCAGCACGCCAGGCTTACCTGTCCATCACCAACTCCTGAAGATTGCTCAAACTGAGGTCCATCAAGTCGGTGATGCCATTCAACTATCTCATCCTCTGTTGTCCCCTTTTCCTTCTGCCTTCAATCTTTCCCAGCATCAGAGTCTTTTCCAATGAGTTGGTTCTTTGCATCAGGTAGCCAAAGTATTGGAGTTTCAGCTTCAATACCAGTCCTTCCAATGAATATTCAGGACTGATTTCCTTTAGGATTGATTCCCTTCTCCTTGCAGTCCATGGGACTCTGGTCTTCTCCAACACTACAGTTCAAAAGCATCCATTCTTCGGCACTCAGCTTTCTTTATAGTCCAACTCTCACATCCGTACACAACTACTGGAAAAACCATAGCTTTGACTAGATGGACCTTTGTCAGTAAAGTAATGTCTCTGCTTTTTAATATCTAGGCTATCTAGGGAAGCTATACCTTCTCTTCCAAGAAGGAAGTGTCTTTTAATTTCATGGCTGCAGTCACCATCTGCAGTGATTTTGGAGCCTCAATAAATAAAGTCTCTCATTGTTTCCGTTGTTTCCCCACCTGTTTGCCATGAAGTGATGGGACCAGGTGCCATTATCTTAGTTTTCTGAATGTTGAGCTTGAAGCCAACTTTTTCACTCTTCTCTTCATTTTCATCAAGAGGCTCTTTAGATCTTCTCCACTTCCTGCTATAAAGGTGGTGTCATCTGCATATCTGAGCTTATTGATATTTCTTCCAGCAATGTTGATTCCAGCTTGTGCTTCATCCAGCCCGGCATTTCACATGATATACTCTGCATATAAGTTAAATAAGCATGGTGACAATATACAACCTTGACGTAGTCCTTTCTCTATTAAGAACCAGTCCATTGTTTCATGTCCAATTCAAACTGCTGCTTCTTGACATGCATACAAATTTCTCAGGAGGCAGCTCAGGTGGTCTGGCATTCTCATCTCTTGAAGAATTTTCCAGTCTGTTGTGATCCACACAGTCAAAGATTTTGGCATAGTCAATAAAGCAGAAGTAGATGTTTTTCTGGAACTCTCTTGCTTTTTCGATGATCCAGCAGATGTTGGTAGTTTGAGCTCTGGTTCCTCTGCCTTCTCTAAATACAGCTTGAACATCTGGAAGTTCAAAGTTTACATGCTGTTGCAGCCTGGCTTGAGCATTACTTTGCTAGCGTGTGAGACGAGTGCAATTGTGTGGTAGTTTGAGCATTCTTTGGCATTGCCTTTCTTTGGGATTGGAATGAAAACTGACCTTTTCCAGTCCTGTGGCCACTGCTGAGTTTTCCGTATTTGCTGGCATATTGAGTGCAGCACCTTAACATCATCATCTTTTTGGATTTGAAATAGCTCAACTGGAATTCCATCGTCTCCGCTAGCTTTGTTTGTAGTGATGCTTCCTAAGGCCCACTTGACTTCACATTCCAGGATGTCTGGCTCTAGGTGAGTGATCACACCATCGTGATTATCTGGGTCGTGAAGATCTTTTTTGTACAGTTCTTCTGTGTATTCTTGCCACCTCTTCTTTATTTCTTCTGCTTCTGTTAGGTCCATACCATTTCTGTCCTTTATTGGGCCCATCTTTATATGAATGTTCCCTTGGTATCTCTAATTTTCTTCAAGAGATTTCTAGCCTTTCCCATTCTATTGTTTTCCTCTATTTCTTTACATTGATCACTGAGGAAGGCTTTCTTATCTCTCCTTGCTATTCTTTGGAACTCTGCATTCAAATGGGTATATTTTTCCTTTTCTCCTTTGTCTTTTGCTTCTCTTCTTTTCTCAGCTATTTGTAAAGCCTCCTCAGACAACCATTTTGCTTCTTTGCATTTCTTTTTCTTGGGGATGGTTTTGGTCACTATCTTCTGAGCTGCTCATTAATTTCAATTTGAATTATCAAGTTAAATTACAAAAAAATTATTCTTTATTTAATAAAAAAGTTTTTAAAAAATGTAGAATGTTTAAAAGCGGAATTTAAAGCATTTAAGAGTTTTACTATCTATTATAAATTTAAAAGTTACTAAAAAATAACTAATTGTACATGGACATGCTGTAGCTTGTTGGGGTTATAAAGGAGTTACAGAGAAGCTCACTGAAAATCCTGAATTAAATATTAAATCACATTTTCATTAAATAAATATTTGGGGGAAAATTCTATATATCAATTATGAGGAATACAAAACTTATTTACCCTTTGTTTTCAATTTACTCTGTGGTGTGAGTAGGGCAAGAACAACCCCATTCAAACATGAATGGATGAATGAATAAATAAATGAATGAGTGAGTATCCAATAGTGATATATGAATGAAGAGAAATGAAGCAAGTTAAAAGAGAAAATGCCAACTGGGCTCAACTGGTCCATTTGAGCAGAGCCTTGATGTTAGGAGCAAATTATTTGGGTAACTGAGGGAAGAGTGTTTGGGGTAGAGGGAACAATTTGGGCAAAGGCCCTGTGCCAGTACAGCCGTGAACTTTTCCATAAACACGAGATGACCTGTATGTCTATAATAAAATCAGTGAGATGGAGACTAATGTATTATTAGATCAGAGAAGTGGACTCACACAACATCAGGCAGGGCCATCTAGCTATGGAGGTATATTCAGCATTCATTCTGAATAAACTGTGATGCCACTGGATGGTTTATTTAAGTCAAGGAACATGTCTAATATTTGTCTTAAAAAGAACATTCTTCTTACTTTATTAAAAATAAGATACTGAGGGCAAAGATGGAAGCAGGGAGACTGGAAGCAGTAAAACTGGTGACCAAAATTTTATAGTTATTTAGAATGCCCTAGTGTGATTATACCTGCTATTTATGACTACTGTCTTTTAGCATTTGTCTCAAAATTGCTCTCTTAGATTTACTGTGTTGTGATCAGAAGATCACAAATTTTAGAATTCCTACATTAAAATTTTGAAAAAATATCAGTTGGTTGCTGCTGCTGCTGCTGCTAAGTCACTTTAGTCGTGTCCGACTCTGTGTGACCCCATAGATGGCAGCCCACCAGGCTCCCCCGTCCCTGGGATTCTCCAGGCAAGAACACTGGAGTGGGTTGCCATTTCCTTCTCCAATGCATCAAAGTGAAAAGTGAAAGTGAAGTCGCTCAGTCGTGTCTGACTCTTAGCAACTCCATGGACTGCAGCCTACCAGGCTCTTCTGTCCATGGGATTTTCCAGGCAAGAGTACTGGAGTGGGGTGCCATTGCCTTCTACGATCAGTTGGTTATCTTACATAAATTATATGCTATATGAAAATTCTGATTTATTTTAATTTCTTTCATATTTTTAATAAACCCGTTTTATTTCTTCTATTTCTGATGTTGCTTCTGAGCTACTATCTCTTCATCTTCTCAACAAGATAATTTATACAACTACATATGCTGACAGACAGGACAAAATGATGGAGTAGTTTATCCTAGGCTCACTTCCTTCCATGATAGATTTGAAGCTACATATAAAGCAACAATCTCTGAGAATTACCTGAAAACTAGCAGAAGAGATTTTCCACAACTGAGTAAAAAGAAAAAGCCAAACTGAGACAGGTAGGAGGCAAGAAGATGCAGTCCTATCGGGAACCATATTCCTATCATCCAAATTGCAAAGGAGGAAAACAATTCAATTTATAATAACACCAAAGAGAATAAAGTATCTAAGAATAAATTTAACCAAGGTGGTAAAAGATCTGAACTCTCAAAACTATATGATACTGAGGAATGAAATTTAAGATGACATAAATAAATGGAAAGATATATCATGCTCATGGGTTGGGAGAATCAATATGACTAAAATATTCATGCTATCCAAGGCTACATACAGAGTCAATGTAAACTCTATCAAAATATCAATAGTATTTCTCACAGAACTAGAAAAAATAACCCTAAAATGTGTATAGAACTACAAAAGACCCCAAACCATCAAAGTGGTGTTAAGAATGCAGAACGAAGTTAGGAGTATCATACTTCCTGACTTCAAACTATACTGCAAAACTATAGGAGTCACAACAGCAGGATACTGTCACAATAGAAGAAACACAGATCAATGGAACAGAATAGAGAGCCCTGAAAGAAACCCATGCTTATATGATCAGTTAATCTTGACAAAGATGTCAAGACTAAGAAAGTCCTTTTCAATAAATTAAGTTGAGAAAACTATATAGTCACAAGCAAAAGAATAAACCTGGATCACTTTCTTATACCATGTACAAAACTAAGTTAAAATAGAATGAAAGCTTAAATGTAAAACCTTAAACCATTAAACTCCTAGCAAAAATATAGGCAATATGCTCTTTAGCATTAATTTTATTAGTACTGGTGTCCTCAGGCAAAGGCAACAAAAACAAAAATAAAGGTAACTGCATCAAAATAAAAAGATTTCACAAATTGAAGGAAGCCGTTAACAAAATGAAAAAGCAGTCTACTCAATGATAGAAAATATTTGCAAATACTATAGCTGATAAGGGGTTAATATCCAAAATATATAAAGGAATCATACAAAATATATAAAGGAATCATACAATTTTGTTATAATAATAACAAAAATCTCATATAATTTCATCAATAAATGGACAGAGGACCTGAATATACATTTTTCTAAGGACAACATACAAATGACCAATAGGCACATGAAAAGGTGTTCAACATCGCATTTATCAGGGAAATGCAAATCCAAACCACAGTGAGAGATCACCTCACACCTATAAAAATGGCAATGTTACTACTGAGATGTGATGGCAAGGATGTGGAGAAAAGGGAATACTTGTGTACTATTGGTGAAAAATAAATTGGTGCAGTCCTATATAAAACAGTATAGAGGTTTCTCAAAAAACTAAAGATGGAAGTATCACTCGATCATACCATTCCACTTCTGGGCATTTACCTACAGAAAACAAAAACATTAATTTCATAAAATAGGTACACCTTTATGTTCATTGCAGCATGATTTACAAGAGCCAAGATATGGAAACAGCCTATGTCTATCCATGGACAAATATACAATAAAGTACTACTCAGCCATATAAAAGAATGAAATCATGCCATTTGTGAAAATGTGGGTGCATCTAGATGGCATTATGCCAAATGAACTAAGTCAGATAGAGAAAGACAAATACTATATGATTCACTTATATGTGAAATCTAAAACAACAACAACAACAAAATAAGCAAACAAATAAAACAGAAAAAATCTCTTAGGTACAGAGAACGTACAAGTGGTCCAATGGGGAGAGATGTGAAAGAATGAGTGAAACTGGTGAAGAGTATTAAGAGCCACAAACTTCAGTTATAAAGTAAATGTCATATACTACAATAATTGTGTATGATGGCATACCTTTGCCAGACTTATCATTTAGTAATATATGTAATGTCCAATCACTATGTTGTACATCTGAAACTAACATAATATTATTGTACATTAACTATAACTTAAATATAGAAAATTCATATAGTTTTCACCTAATATTCACATACCACGTGTCAGTCTCTACACAAACTACAGCAATCCTATAAGGCAGGTGTTATTCATCCCTTTCTTAATAATGCAAAATGAAACACTTAAAAGTTAGGCAACCTACCTTATTTTTTATTATAGAAATGGCAGATTTGACATTCAGATCCAGGTCTGTTTGCTATCAGGCCCTGTTATGTTTTCACTGAATTCACATGCATGAACATTAGAAATAATCTAGCATATGCTACAATTTTATGAACAAGAAACCAGATAGATAATTGATAAATTACTATTCTTGTTATATATTGACAAATAGTAGCACATTACATATACAAAATTCCCCCAAAGTATTGCTTATTAGTTATATTTTCTATTTCAGCTTTTTGTCATAAGCTGTATGTAAGAAATAAATCACTTTCAATATGTACATTGTATACGATTTTTCTCTTTGTAGTAGGAATTATGTGATTGCTGCTGGTCAAAATTATTTTTGAGATAGTACAGTCTTTCCTTGATATAACAATAAATATATCCAGTTTCTGGCATTTAATGAGAAAAAAATTTAAGACTAACAAACTATTTGCTTGTACAGTTCATTTCTTTGAAGAATAGTCTGTAAAGCCTTGTAAATCCACAAAAATAAAAAATGCTAGTAATTTATCCAGATGTTTTCATAATCTTGATACACCTGAGTAGGCTGATACACTTGAATGATCAAAAGATATATTTTTCAATTTATTTGTTGAAATATATTGCTGGATGTTTAATTGAATTATCTACTGTTTTCAATTTATTAATAAATGAGGCATGAAAAAGATATAATTGCAGTAAAATATAAACTTTTTCCTCTGAGAAGAAATGTTGTCTCTTTATACTAGCTTAGTGGGTTGAAAGTAACATGCTTTTTAAAATAGAAGTATAGTAAATGTGACTTGTATGAGAATTAGTCAAAATGAAAAAAGCAGTATCTTGTGGTTAAGTTCAAGGAACATCTCTTCTAAAAATCAGTAAATACTGTTGATGTTTACCTTGGAATTTTCCTTTAGATTTTGTTATTTCTGATAAATTTTTAAAAAGTTGTACATTATCTGATTGTATGAAATGTAACCAGTTTCTTAGAAATGTTAAAACATGCTTTTTAATTACTTCTACATATTTTTGAGCATTTATTCAAAACACGTGGTAAAGGGCATGTTTGTAAGATATCAAAAGTTCACAGTAAGATATTTAAAATATCAACTTTGTTTTAGAAAATGTAATAGCCTTTCAATGAATCACTTGCAATTAAAATAGTTTTTAATTTAAGCCTTCCCAAAATTCAAAATATACTTGAAAAATAAAATGCATATTAAGTCATTCACATTTTCAAGTGTCCCTTTCTAGTATCCATGGGGATATTTGGAAGAAGAGTGTTCCAGACAAGGTGAACGAATGAAAATCCCAACAGGACTTTGACAGAATTTATTTGTGGCCCATTGAGAAAGGGGCAGAGCAGTGTGGGACAAGGTCAGAGAAACTGTGACACTATAGATCTTATATTCTGTATAAAAGATGTGGGATTATCTATGGATGGAAATGGGAAGCACTGGAAAGCTTGAGCAGAGCAATAATGGGATCTGAATTGCATTTTAAGGAGTACCCTGAATTACTCACTGAAAAAAATGAATATCAGAGATTTATGATTGCAAAAGGACATGTCCTTTTAAAGAACAGAACTGAAAAACTAAAACATTCTCAGGTTTCAGTGACATTCAGAATTTGTAGAAAAATTCAATCTTTAAAATATTTCCCAGAACCCATTCCTCTGTCCATGGAATTTTCCAGGCAAGAATACTAGAGTGGGTTGCTATTTCCTACTCCAGAGGATCTTCCCAACCCAGGGATTCAACCAGCATCTCCTGCATTGGCAGGTGGATTCTTTATCACTGAGTCACTGGGAAACCATTACCCCAAATTTAAATCACTGCTACCAAATCTATCTTCATTGTGACAAATTGGGTGAAAATTAGAAAACAAACAAACAAAAACAGATTCTAGTAAAATTGTTTACTAGTTTTTCTTATAAGAACTTTTGGATAGAAACTGATTTCAACCCAAATGGAGTAAGCTAAGTGTGTGTGCATGCTTATTTGCTCAGTTGTATCTGACTCTTTGTGACCCCAAGGACTGTAGCCTACCAGGCTCCTCTGTCCATGGGATTCTCCAGACAAGAATACTGGAATGGGTTGCTGTTCTCTTCTCCAGCGGATCATCCCCACCCAGGAATCAAACCAGGTTTTCTGCATTGCAGGTGGATTCTCTACCAGCTGAGCCACATACTTGTTTTTTTTTTTTTTTTATTCTGCCACTTAATGAAGATGAAGACATCATCACAAGTCAATACATATTTTAATATATAAAATAACTTGTAATTGTGGATAGGGGCATTTTGCCTTCCTAGATGCCTATAAATAGTGTGTCTTCTTTGGGTAGGTAAAGATAGACTGTGAATAGAAGTTTGGAGCAGTCACACTTTAAACTTTATTGCATGTATTAGGGAAACCATTTATAGTAGTAAACCTCTACTCCAACTGCCACTTAAATATCCATTTATGACTTGATTCTTAGCTATCCACAGTTCATAAATGTCTGGGTATTTTGTGTTTGCACAGAGAGATTTATCTCTGCGTTAGTAAAAAAAACAAATGGACTCAGTGCTTTCAAGTTTCACATCAAGTTAGTCTTTTAAACACAGACAATTTGTTTCCAAAATGTAGCATCTGATAAAATAATTTTCATCCTATTACTTTCATAAATCAGGAAGGAAATATACTACAATGCTTAATGGGATTGCAGAAAATTTCAAAGTCTTATTGTATGATATGAAATAAATACGGTGTAGTTAGAAAGATTCGGAGAAGGCAATGGCACCCCACTCCAGTACTCTTGCCTGGAAAATCCCATGGACGGAGGAGCCTGGTAGGCTGCAGTCCATGGGGTCGCTAAGAGTCGGACACAACTGAGCGACTTCACTTTCACTTTTCACTTTCATGCATTGGAGAAGGAAATGGCAACTCGCTCCAGTATTCTTGCCTGGAGAATCCCAGGGACGGGGGAGCCTGGAGGGCTGCCGTCTATGGGGTCACACAGAGTCGGAAACGACTGAAGTGACTTAGCAGAGCAGAGTTAGAAAGATTGGTTGAAAATACTCCTACATTTATAAGGTAGACATTGCACAGAGCATAGTTCTTCCATTCTAACTTACCACTGCTAGTGAAAAAAAAAAGTGGGATTATAGAACCATATAATTTAATATACAGTACTCTTGCCTGGAAAATCCCATGGGTGGAGGAGCCTGGTAGACTGCAGTCCATGGGGTCGCGAAGAGTCGGAGAGGACTGAGCAACTTAACTTTCACTTTTATGCATTGGAGAAGGAAATGGCAACCCACTCCATTGTTCTTGCCTAGAGAATCCCAGGGACTGGGGAGCCTGGTGGGCTGCCGTCTATGGGGTCGCACAGAGTCGGACACGACTGAAGTGACTTAGCAGCAGCAGTGAAAAAAAAAATGTGGGATTATAGAACCATATAATTTAAAGAAAATTTCAACAAATGTGGTACGTTCTTCTGAGAGTATCTTCAAAATGAATAGGTATATTCTTATAGAGAACACAAATAGACATTGAAATTTTTATATCTCTGGTTTTCAAAGGTCATTCACATAATTACATGTGAGTTTTGCACAAACATACTGTAATATAAGGCAAAAAACATCTATTATTTTCAGTAAGCTATTAAGTAATGAGTTCATATCTAAATCCAAGGTCATCAGTCCAGTAACTGTAACAAGAATGAATTCCTACCTACCAACTTTTAGTATTTACTTATAATAACTCAAAATTGCTTAAAGAACATGAAAATGGCATCTAAAAGCAAAATAAAATTTATATTTTTTCCATTATTAACTGAATTGTTATAGCATTTACTTAGATTCTAAACTTATTTTTATATATTCTCTTGATCACAGTTCTAGGTAAAATTAAACATGCAATATTGCTTACTATAGTAGTATTTTAAGAATATAAGATATTATGGAGATGAAGACAAAAACTTCTGATTTATAGTTGCCCCTACACTTGTAAAGGTCTAGTAACATCCAAATATTGGTACTTTTAAACCCCATTTGAACCTATTTCTGTTTTGTAAACAAATTTAAAAAATATATTCAAATGGCCTTTGAGAAATTGAAATATTTTTTCTCAATAATAAAAGAAATGTTCAAACAAGCAACTTCAGTTCTGCAGTTTGCAACACAAAACTTAAACAGAATTTCCTTCAACCTTTCACTATTCACCATAGGCTGCTGCTGCTGCTGCTGCTACTCCACCATAATCGACTTTCCAGTTCACTAATTTTGTTACCATATTTTTACGTTGTGTGACTCAAGAATTAAAGTCATTTGGATACATTTGATCACTTAATTCAACTATGTTATATTAAAATAATATTTAATTTTCAAATTATACAAAATATCACTTTATATCTTTTGACTTTGCTAAGAAGAGCAGATAGTATATAGAATTGAAAGTGAATCAAGAAGGTTTCATTTCATCCAATCATTTAATAAATATTTATTGAGACTCAAATGTTTTGAATATTATATTAGGCATTTGGACACACTGGTGAACTAAGCAGCCTTATTCATATTCTCAAGCTGTTTATTGTCTATTCAATAGAATTGACTGCATATTTACTATATGCTGAGCAGTATACTGAATGTCTCTAAACACTGACCAATATTTTGAACATGTCTGAAGCTTAGGAGGAAAGATTATTGTTAGACACAACAAACATATTGGACTCAGCAGTATGATGAGGCCACCTGGAATAACAGCAAATTTTAAGGGATTATATAAATGTTATATAATATTTTTTTCTTAATCTATGTATCTGAGTATGCAATTCTGCATAAAGGGTGCAAGATAAATTTTTAATGGTTGGATTCAATTTAAACTATGTTCTGTGAATAAGACCTTTTAAATTTTATTTAATTTTTAAATGTTATCTCTTCAGCAAATCATTAAAATATGATTGATCATTAGAGAGGCAAAGAAATCAAAATCTGTTCAGGGAAGTATTGATAATTTGGTCATCACCCCTGGATTTCTAACTGCTTTGAGAGAAAATAAAGCAACTGACTTCCTAATTTACATTTTATAAATAACTATTATCTCAAAACCACTTAGAAGCAGTGTCTCCCTGACCATTCCCATTTTGGGTTGGATAACTGTTGAAAAGGTCTCTTCATGCATCATAGAATGACTAGTAGTGTCTCGAGTATCCACATGCTAATTTAAAATAGTTTACCCACCTCCACTCCCCAGTCTTTGCCAACTAAAAATGTCTCCAGATCCTGCCAATTGAATCCTGCAAGGGATACAAATTGCCTTGGCTGACAACCAATGACTTGGAAAACCTGTCTCAGAAAACCATCATTTTGATAAAAGTTACTTTGATTTAACTTTTGCTTTTGATGTCTAAATAAAATTTGCAACAATATTTGAAAGTTAATTTCAATGTGCATAAACTCATTCTAGATTGCAAAATGGATTATTTTATTATATAGTAAACAATATTAGGTACAAAATGAAAGAGCCCTACTTTTTTAGTTTTGTTAAATAGGTAAAATTGATCAACTTTACATGAGAAATACATAATTGCCTCATCTGTCAAATGGAGATACTGATTTTAAAGTAAATATTTATGAGAGAATTTTTATACTTAACAATTTTTTAAATAAAAACATTGAAAAAATTACAAGTGTCAAAACTTACTTGTAATACATTGATTTGTGCCTGTGATTTGAGTATTTACTCATTAAAGTGTTTCTGTTACTAATAAAACGTATTATGGACTTATACGTGGCTTCGAAAATTTCAATTGTTGGATTCTTTTGTGTTTATCCTTCCACATTCCCCTTTGTTTGTGATGTTTTGTAAATGTCACATGGAAGAATGTTGGTATTGTGGAGTTGAGAATACTTAGTTACACTGTTGCAATTAGCTGAAGTTGCTTGTCATATTGTATTTTATAATTGGCTGTTTACACTTACATCTGAGAAAGTGACTTCTAATTATTTTTCTACAGAATACTCGTAAATGGACTCTCACAAATATATTTTAAAATAAAAATGGAAGGCCAATGAAAACTATTTTATAATATGTTCAGCCTTTTTTTATGCATCCCTCAATGTTTCATTAGTAACTTTCATTTCATTTACTTAATTACTCCTCATCCTATGAATGTTATCTTCATTTATTCATATTTTCAATGTTAATTTTAATTTGGAAATCAAGACACACTTTTAAATTATTACTATGAAAAGTCACTAATCAAATTTTATATTTGAAATGATTTTGTCTTCTTTCAATATTATTTATTCACTATTATGTTTGGAGATTATGTCTGAACTGTCTTCAGTTTCTTTATATTTCATAAATAATTAAATATTTCAAGTCAAATGAAATATTTTATGTGCAGTCTTACTAGTCTTTTGGAATTTGTATATTTCTCATTTTTGTTGTTGTTGATCAGTTGCTAAGTCATGTCTTTTCCAATGTGTCTACTCTTCGCATCAGATGTTCAAAATACTGGAGCTTCAGAATCTGTCCTTCCAATGAATATTCAGGGTTGATTTCCTTTAGGATTGCTTGATTTGATCTCCTTGCTGTCCAAAAGACTTTCCAGAGTATTTTCCGGCATCACAATCCATAAGCATCAATTCTTTGGTGCCCAGTCTTCTTTATGGTCCAACTCTCACATCCATACATGACTAATGAATAAACCAGAGCTTTGAGTATACAGGCTTTTGTCAGCAAAGTGATATCTCTACTTTTTAATATACTGTCTAAGTTTGTCATAGCTTTCCTTCCAAGAAGAAGCATCGTTTACTTTCCTTGCTGCGTTCACTGTCTGCAGTGATTCTGGAGCCCCCCCAAATAAAATCTGTCACTACTTCCAATTTTTCCCCCATCTATTTGCCATAAAGTAATAGGACTGGATGCCATGATCTTTGTGTTTTTAATGTTGAGTTTCAAGTCGGCTTTTCCATGCTCTTCTTTCACCCTCATCAAGAATTCTTTAGTTGCTCTTCACTTTCTACCAATAGGGTGGTATCTTCTGCACATCTGAGATTGCTGATATTTCTCCCAGAAATATTAATTCCAGCTTGATTCATCCTACCCGGCATTTCACGTGATGTACTCTGCACATAAATTAAATAAGCAGGGTGACAAATACAGCCTTGATGTACTCCTTTTCCATTTTTGAACCAGTCTTTTGTTCAGTGTTCAGTTCTGTTGCTTCTTGACCCTCATACAGGTTTCTCAAGAAACAGGTAAGGTGGTGTGGTACTCCCATCTCTTTAAGAATTTTCGAGTTTTTTGTGATCGACACAAAGTCTTCTTATTGCTATAAATTATATATGATGACACTAGCTATTCCTCATACCATTTTACCTTGTTTTAAGTTTCTCTTCTTTTAACACTAAACATCTCAGTAGCATCCTGTAGAGACTACTGGCTTACGGGTAACTTATCGTACAGAATGAAGCTTGTAGAGTTATTTACATATATTTAAGGAGTACATCAAGGCTGTATATTGTCACCCTGCTTATTTAACTTAAATGCAGAGTACATCATGAGAAATGCTGGACTGGAAGAAGCACAAGCTGGAATCAAGATTGCCGGGAGAAATATCAATATCCTCAGATATGCAGATGACACCACCCTTATGGCAGAAAGTGAAGAGGAACTAAAAAGCCTCTTGATGAAAGTGGAAAAAGGACAGTGAAAAAGTTGGCTTAAAGCTCAGCATTCAGAAAATGAAGATCATGGCATCTGGTCCCATCACTTCATGGGAAATAGATGGGGAAATAGTAGAAACAGTGTCAGACTTTATTTTTCTGGGCTCCAAAATCACTGCAGATGGTGACTGCAGCCATGAAATTAAAAGATGCTTACTCCTTGGAAGGAAAGTTATGACCAACCTAGATAGCATGTTCAAAAGCAGAGACATTACTTTGCCAACAAAGGTCCATCTAGTCAAGGCTATGGTTTTTCCTGTGGTCATGTATGGATGTGAGAGTTGGACTGTGAAGAAAGCTGAGTGCCAAAGAATTGATGCGTTGGAATTGTGGTGTTGGAGAAGACTCTTGCGAGTCCCTTGGACTGCAAGGAGATCCAACCAGTCCATTCTGAAGGAGATCAGCCCTGGGATTTCTTTGGAAGGAATGATGCTGAAGCTGAAATTCCAGTACTTTGGCCACCTCATGTGAAGAATTGACTCATTGGAAAAGACTCTGATGCTGGGAGGGATTGGGGGCAGGAGGAGAAGGGGACGACAGAGAATGAGATGGCTGGATGGCATCACTGACTCGATGGACGTGAGTCTGAGTGAACTCCGGGAGTTGGTGATGGACAGGGAGGCCTGGCGTGCTGCAATTCATGGGGTCGCAAAGAGCTGGACACGACTGAGAGACTGAACTGAACTGAACTGAAGGCATTTCTGTATTCATGAAGGCTATAAATACTTGGTGCTACCTTTTAGTCATCCATCATTATATGAGACTAGCAAAAGCATTTGATAATTCCTTAATTCTTACCCTTAAAAAAATTTAGCTACAAATTTTATTATTATGACGATAATACTCTTTTGTTCTTTTTATTATACATCATTGCCAAAATGTTACCTTTTCAAAAATTTATGTTGACTTTGTTAATTATCCCAATATCCTATCTTAAATAGTGAAATATTGGAACAGAACTTTTTTTTTTTTCCCATTATAGCCGTAAGTAACCTTCATTCAACAGAAAGGAAATGGATAAAAGTGTGTGGAAACAGAGATGACAGTCTTAGAAAGGTACCTGTTTTAGGGAGATGATGGTGAGCTGGAAAAAAAGAGGCACCTATTGGAATCTTGATGGGGAAAAATAGAAGGAAACAAGTTCCAGAATTCATAGGTCATAAGAAAATAACTATTCTCAAGCAGAGTAAATAGCACTCTCCTCCAGTAGTCATGTACAGATGTGAGAGTTGGACCATAAAGAAAGCTAAGCACCAAAGAATTGATGTTTTTGAACTGTGGTATTGGAGAAGACTCTTGAGAGTCCCTTCGACTGTAAGGAGATCAAATCAGTCAATCCTAAAGGAAATAAATCCTGAATATTCATTGGAAGGACTGATGCTGAAGCTCCATTACTTTGGCCTTCTGATGCAAAGAGCCAGCTCACTGGAAAAGACCCTGATGCTGGGAAAGATGCAGAAGACAAAAGGAGAGGGAGGCAACAGAGTATGAGATGGTTGGATGGCATCACTGACACAATGGCCATGAATTTGAGCAAACACCAGGAAATACTGAGGGATAGGGAAGCCTGGTGTGTTGCAGTCCACAGGGTCTCAGAGTTGGACAAGCCTTAGCAACAACCCCAATATAAACAGAGGTAGCACTCTGTAAAGACACTGCATCTAGTGAAGAAACACTTGCTATTGGAGGTCCAGAATATTAAAATTCTATTGCTTACCTATCATGGAGGCAAAAACACACACAAAAAAATTCAAGATACTCAGTAAGACTACAAGAAATCTTCACCATAGTTGCTAAGTATGAAAAGGCAAAATGATAGGATACTGAAAGAGAAACTCCTTAGGTCAATAGGTGCCCAGTATGCTACTGGAGATCAGAGGAGAAATAACTCCAGAAAGAATGAAGGGATGGAGCCAAAGCAAAAAGAATACCCAGCTGTGGATGTGACTGGTGATAGAAGCAAGGTCCAATGCTGTAAAGAGCAATATTGCACAGGAACCTGGAAGGTCAGGTCCATGAATCAAGGCAAATTGGAAGTGGTCAAATAGGAGATGGCAAGAGTGAATGTCAACATTCTAGGAATCAGCGAACTGAAATGGACTGGAATGGCTGAATTTAACTCAAATGACCATTATATCTACTACTATGGGCAAGAATCCCTCAGAAGAAACGGAGTGGCCATCATGGTCAACAAAAGAGTCCGAAATGCAGTACTTGGAAGCAATCTCAAAAACGACAGAATGATCTCTGTTCGTTTCCAAGGCAAACCATTCAGTATCACAGTAATCCAAGTCTATGCACCAACGAGTAACGCTGAAGAAGCTGAAGTTGAACGGTTCTATGAAGACCTACAAGACCTTTTAGAACTAACACCCAAAAAAGATGTCCTTTTCATTATAGGGGACTTAAATGCAAAAGTAGGAAGTCAAGAAACACCTGGAGTAACAGGCAAATTTGGCCTTAGAATACGGAATGAAGCAGGGAAAAGACTCATAGAGTTTTGCCAAGAAAAGGCACTTGGCATAGCAAACACCCTCTTCCAACAACACAAGAGAAGACTCTACACATGGACATCACCAGATGGTCAACACCGAAATCAGATTGATTATATTCTTTGCAGCCAAAGATGGAGAAGCTCTATACAGTCAGCAAAAACAAGACCAGGAGCTGACTGTGGCTCAGACCATGAACTCCTTATTGCCAAATTCAGACTTAAATTGAAGAAAGTAGGGAAAACCACTAGACCATTCAGGTATGACCTAAATCAAATCCCTTATGATTATACAGTAGAAGTGAGAAATAGATTTAAGGGCCTAGATCTGATAGATAGAGTGCCTGATGAACTATGGAATGAGGTTTGTGACATTGTACAGGAGACAGGGATCAAGACCATTCCCATGGAAAAGAAATGCAAAAAGGCAAAATGGCTGTCTGACGAAGCCTTACAAATAGCTGTGTAAAGAAGAGAAGTGAAAAGCAAAGGAGAAAAGGAAAGTTATAAACATCTGAATGCAGAGTTCCAAAGAATAGCAAGAAGAGATAAGAAAGCTTTCTTCAGTGATCAATGCAAAGAAATAGAGGAAAACAACAGAATGGGAAAGACTAGAGATCTCTTCAAGAAAATCAGAGATACCAAAGGAATATTTCATGCAAAGATGAGCTTGATAAAGGACAGAAATGGTATGGACCTAACAGAAGCAGAAGATATTAAGAAGAGATGGCAAGAATACACAGAATTGTACAAAAAAGATCTTCACGACCCAGATAATCATGATGGTGTGATCACTGACCTAGAGCCAGACATCCTGGAATGTGAAGTCAAGTGGGCCTTAGAAAGCATCATTACGAACAAAGCTAGTGGAGGTGATGGAATTCCAGTTGAGCTATTCCAAATCCTGAAAGATGATGCTGTGAAAGTGCTGCACTCAATATGCCAGCAAATGTGGAAAACTCAGCAGTGGCCACAGGACTGGAAAAGGTCAGTTTTCATTCCAATCCCAAAGAAAGGCAATGCCAAAGAATGCTCAAGTACCGCACAATTGCACTTATCTCACATGCTAGTAAAGTAATGCTCAAAATTCTCCAAGCCAGGCTTCAGCAACTATGGCAAAGCCTTTGACTGTGTGGATCACAATAAACTGTGGAAAATTCTGAAAGAGATGGGAATACCAGACCACCTGATATGCCTCTTGAGAAATTTGTATGCAGGTCAGGAAGCAACAGTTAGAACTGGACATGGAACAACAGACTGGTTCCAAATAGGAAAAGGAGTTCATCAAGGCTGTATATTGTCACCCTGTTTATTTAACTTATATGCAGAGTACATCATGAGAAATGCTGGACTGGAAGAAACACAAGCTGGAATCAAGATTGCCGGGAGAAATATCAATAACCTCAGATATGCAGATGACACCACCCTTATGGCAGAAAGTGAAGAGGATCTAAAAAGCCTCTTGATGAAAGTGAAAGAGGAGAGTGAAAAAGTTGGCTTAAAGCTCAATATTCAAAAAACGAAGATCATGGCATCCGGTCCCATCACTTCATGGGAAATAGATGGGGAAACAGTGGAAACAGTGTCAGACTTTATTTTTCTGGGCTCCAAAATCACTGCAGATGGTGACTGCAGCCATGAAATTAAAAGATGCTTACTCCTTGGAAGGAAAGTTATGACCAACCTAGATAGCATGTTCAAAAGCAGAGACATTACTTTGCCAACAAAGGTTCGTCTAGTCAAGGCTATGGTTTTTCCTGTGGTCGTGTATGGATGTGAGAGTTGGACTGTGAAGAAGGCTGAGCACCGAAGAATTGATGCTTTTGAACTGTGGTGCTGGAGAAGACTCTTGAGAGTCCCTTGGACTGCAAGGAGTTCCAACCAGTCCATTCTGAAGGAGACCAGCCCTGGGATTTCTTTGGAAGGAATGATGCTGAAGCTGAAACTCTAGTACTTTGGCCACCTCATGTGAAGAGTTGACTCATTGGAAAAGACTCTGATGCTGGGAGGGATTGGGGGCAGGAGACGCGAGTCTCAGTGAACTCTGGGAGTTGGTGATAGACATGGGGTCGCAAAGAGTAGGACACGACTGAGCGACTGATCTGATCTGATCTGACACATTTTTTGGTTGAAATAATTTTAATAAAATTAATTGAGTATCTTCTGAGCTCCTTGTTAGAAAACAGGTAAGGCAATGAGATATAGCATCAAGAAAAGTAGATGTAGCTCTGTTTTCATGGAGTTTAATTTTTGGATGACATTGGAAAATTTAGCGATGTTGTATATGGCATTTTCTATACGCTAGGTATATATTTTTTGTAAAAGACTGAGTAGATCAGAAATTTAAGGTAATGGAAAATGTTTTTACCATGATTATGGATAAATAGCATTCAACAATCTCAGGAATTTATTGCTGTGAACAAAGGTAAAATGGCAACAATGGCCTATTTCTCCAGTTTTTACAGTCATAACCCCAAAGCCCTGTACAATACCCTTAGACTAGATATATCAATACTTGGAAATAAATGGAATGCTAACAAGTTCTGTTGACCAGAAGATTATGCTAGAACTCTACCAATGCTAACACCTTGATTTATATCAGAACGTTCATAAAGGGTTCAAGTATCGTTGAAATATTAAAGAACTGCTGTATGATATGTGCTATAACCATACTTCATGACCAGACCTTGGTTCTTTTATGGTTTGTCATCTGTCTTATCTTTTCCCAGTATCAACCTTCCAACGTTGCTATATTCAACAAAGTTACTAATTAGTACTAATCGTTAACATTAAACTGTCTACCAGTTAAAGGTTATTAACTCTAGATATTAAAATATTAAAATGAGGAAAGGGGGCTCCCCTGGTGGCTCAGTGGTAAAGAATACACCTGCCAATGCAAGAGACACGGGATTGATCCCTGGCTGGGAAGATTTACAATGCAGCAAAGCAACTAAGTCCTGTGCATCACTACTGAGCCAGCCCTCAAGCCACAACTACTGAGCTCATGTACCACAACTACTCAAGCCATCATGCCCATGTTCTGCAACAAGAGAAGCTACCCCAATGAGAAGCCCAACCACTGCAGCTGGAGAGCAGCCCCGCTCGCTGCAACTAGAGAAAGCCTGTGCAGCAACAAAGACTCAGCACAGCCAAAAATAAATAAATAAATAAAACAAGCAAGGATTTCATAATATTTAATAGATAATAATACAGTCTTATTAAAGAAATTTTAGCCTTTAAATATCAGAATTTTACCTCCCATCATAATACATAGTGAGACAAATTGGGAAATGTTCTTAGAAAATTAAACTAACCAAATTACAGTTGTAAGTAATATGGTGTAACATTTCTTTCTGTTGAGGGTCTCCTTTTATTTAGGCTTCATTGCCAAGTATTGGTGGGCTATCATTTAGAATTTCTGCCATTTTATGTTCCTATTATCCATGGAAATCAGTTGTAAAATATACAAATCAGGGAAGCAGAAGAAATGGCATTTTGGTCAACAGTGCTTGAAAAAAATGCAAATCTAATTTCAAATCCTATTAATCTGGTTTCAGTTATTAATTTCCATCTTCCCTTCCTTCCTTCCTCCCTTTCTCCTTTCCTGACTTCTTCTCTTTATCTCTCTCTCTCTCCTCTTTTTATTGCCATAACACTTGTATATTCCTATGGAAATCCTGGGGTTTTTGCAACCTAGCAAAGCTCCAAAGACGTCTCATATTTCTTCTACCCATGATGCTGCTCCCTTAAAAGCCAAATATGACTGTGCAAATTTTGGGTTCTTCTTGAGAGAATGGAAACTCTCCTAGTATCCAGCCTCCTTAGGTAACAAGAAGGTATATTCCATGTTAGGATATACCACCTATACTCAGGGAAATACCAAATGCTGGGTGGCCAAAAATCTGGTGAAATCTATAATAAAATTTAAATGGCTGAAAGACAATTTACCAGGTGGCTAGGTCATTAAATTATACAACTTACCTATCTACAAAATGGTACATTTTTGAAGTTTAATATTTGTAAAAAATGACTGCTTATATAGAATATAATGGCTTTAAAAAGCTTTTGAGTCTTCATCCTGAATTATAATTGGTCATCTCAGACTTACAGTTTAGTTTAATTTTAGTTTCTTTTCTCTTTGCCTGCAGCAGTTTTTCCACACCCGTTCCACTGTTAACAAAGTACAGTATACACTGATTTTTTCCTAGACTTTGGACTTATCATGTCTTTTAGAAATGCATTTCTTGTGTGTTCTTATTTTAAAATGTTTATGAATGTTGAATGTCAATGCTTTATAAATCATGAAATTTTCTCAATTTTAACACATTTTGAATCCTGCTCTAAAACTGTAACAAAATCAATCCGATGTCTAGTTTGTGTACATTGAAAAAGCATGAGATGATGTTCATGCTGATGATGTCTGAAATATGAACAGCCTGGCATTCAGTTCAGCTACCCCTCAGAGTCCTTGCTAAGTGACTGAACCAAAGGCCTGAGATTTAAAAAAAAAAAAATTAATATTAAAAGTAAACTGAACTAAAACCTCAAAAGTATTCACAGATTCTTGAAACCTTCCCATCCAGTAAAATTTGCTAAAAAATTTGGATGGGAACACATGTATACCTGTGGCGGATTCATTTTGATATTTGGCAAAACTAATACAATTATGTAAAGTTTAAAAATAAAATAAAATTAAAAAAAAATAAAAAACTTTGTATTTAACAGGAACATGTTTTGTAATACTATGTAGCTTGGCAAGCATAATGAGTTGTTCTGAGTGAATTTACTAAGAGTGAAATAATAAAAGGCACTTCCCAATGGGACACATAGCAAAGTTCCATAAAGAAGCATGGGCTTTCATATTACCACAAAAATGAGGCTTGTTTCTAGTAGCTTTCCCTCCCTGTCTTCCAAACATTTTTAGGCAAGGATTTGTAAAAGGCCTGTTTCTTCCTTTGGAATCAAAGATAAGAGGAAAATGTCTAATAAACATGGAAAACAATTACAAATTAAAATTTTAATGAGTCATTTTGCTGTATTAGAATATAATGAAATTACAAATATAATGTACTTATAAGAAGTTATACAACCACGATAATTATTTTTTCTATCAAGTGATTGATGTTTGTCCTGTACCCACACTGTAAACTTATTTTAAATGCTTTGGGGATAAAGAATAAATGTGCTAGAGATTGTATTACCTAGTTATCCATTCTATAAAGTTAAATCTGAGGAAGAGTTAAAGCATATTTATACCATCTCAGTATATGTTACTGTAATATATGTGTTTGACATTTTTAGTGAAATATGACATATTCTCTCCTTGCCAAATGTCAAAGGAAAGAGTTTAGAAAAATGACTTTTGAGAGTGTGATAAAAGACCTAATCAGACATGTATTTTATATTAACCTTGTGGCTTGCCTCTTCTACTATTCAGACCATTTAAAGAAGAGGGTGAACTCACCTCTTTTGTATTCTTCAGATGACTTTATTAGGGTCCACTGAAAAAAAATTCTTGCTTCTCCAAGATTACAACACACTTTTAACCCAAATCAAATAAATCACTTATATTTTCTTGTTTATTTGCAATTTTAATTTAACCGTAAGTTAACATCATCAAGAAGCTTACTATGTAGCCTTACAGCAAGCACCACAAGAATGCAAATTTGCTGCTCAATATCATTGCTAATGGATTTTTGTCTTTATGGCACTTTGCTTCATGTTTTTGTTATACATTTTCTAAACTAGCTGCTGCTTGAGACTTGTCAGTTAAGTGGTCCCTGGTTACACAGATGTGACCTTATTTTAATTTGAACCTCCTCTGCCTGCCTCCTGACTCTTCAGTGTTCATTGTAAATTCTGCTCTAATGTCTCAGTTCTGTGACACTGGTTGTGACACTGTCCTGATGTGCAGTGAGCAGGTCTGCATTCTAGAGGCTTTTGTTATCTATCTTCTTTCCAGATCCTTAGGAAATATTCTTTTAAAATTTCAGCATAACTATCAGGTGTTTGGGATTTATCTGAGAATTTGCCAAATTTTCTTCTACCTGGATTCTAAATGCTTAAAAAGGAATTCATGCATTGTATAGGATGTTGAATAAAATGGCTTCAAAGGTCTCTTCCAATTTTGAACATTTATAATTCTGATTAATCTGATGGCACAGTCTCAGAGCCCTCTAACGTGGTGGTCACAGAAAGGCCTCACCATTGGGGTCAAGGCCTTTACCACTCTACCCCTTCGCACAAAGCTCAGACCTGCGTGTTTACCCAAGCAGCCTACCTTTAAGATTTACTTCTACTTTATATCATAAAATAATAGGTAGAGGAGCTTTTCTTCTGTTGAAATGGCAATATCTGTTGATATTTTGTCTGTTGATCAGTATTTTTCAAAATATTTTAATCAGTACATATGCTTATTACATCATTTATATTTTTCCTAAAACTAGTTGTAATATGCTTTACAAAATACCTATCATTTGGAATATAAATCTACACTGATGTAATACAGAAGGGATAATTTCTCAGCTGTGACAGAAACACCCCAAGACTAGGCATACAGTTTTAATAAGTTGAACAGATATGTAATAACTCATTTGCACTATCAGTTTTAAATCTAGAAAGTGAGAACCCTTGTCATTGATGTGCTACTCCTGGAATTGTGTATGACATTTGTCATATCAGTGAAATGTCAAATAAGTTTTCCTGAAGAAAGAAAATTCAAGTCTGGTTATGATAATGATAGTAAGAGTGATAGTCACAGGGAGCTATACTACATATGAGAGGGGAACGATCCATATCTGAGCACCAGGGATTAAAGTATGACATATAATTTGGAATAAAAACTAGAATTTAAGAACAATTTGTGATCATAGAAAAGGAGTAATATTCCAGTGATGCAAAAAAGTTTGAATAGATGTCTACAAAACTTAAGGCTTAGATGCTGTTTAAGGCTTTTTGTGTTCTCTTTTATGCAAAGAATGCACACACGCATGCACATACACACAGAGTGAGCATCTGCCATTTAAAATGCATAGATCAACTCAACACAGTAAGCAGAGAAGATGGCCCTGTTTCTCTGTTCTAGACGATATTGAGCAGTTGCCTCTACAAGATGACAAACAAAGCAAAATACTTTTATATATGTAGATATACATATATTTTCTAACTCTATAATTCTTTGCATTTGTAACTTTTGTTGATCAGCAATATGTTTTAAGTTATGCATGTATGCATAATATTCTGCTACATAAGCCTACTTCAATTTAATTACTTACTCTATTTATTCTTAGCTGCCAACAACCTTCAGATCCAACAAATACTGGATTTCATTGTTCACTTCTTCTTTGCTTTTTATTTGAAAAGCAAGTGTATCATAAGGTTGAACTCACAAATGGAGAGATGACCCATACTCATTATTCCTGACAACATTCCAATTATGTAGAAACCAATATTGACCTAGCAAAGAAATTATTGAAAACTTTGGGTTAAAAGTATAAATCTACATGCTACTTTTTTTTATGAAGATACCACATTTTGGATTTTTGTATGAGACAATAACAACCTTTTCACTGAGAGTTCTTCTTCTTCTTTTTTTTTTTTAAAAAAGCAACTGTCCATGTTATTGGTTAGAATTGCAATAAATGGTTAGAATTGTTAGTTTTATGTGAGAGTTGGACTGTGAAGAAAGCTGAGCACCAAAGAATTAATGCTTTTGAACTGTGGTTTGGAGGACTCTTGAGAGTCCCTTGGACTGCAAGGAGATCCAACCAGTCCATTCTAAAGGAGATCAGTCCTGGGTGTTCTTTGGAAGGAATGATGCTAAAGCTGAAACTCCAGTACTTTGGCCACCTCATGTGAAGAGTTGACTCATTGGAAAAGACTCTGATGCTGGGAGGGATTGGGGGCAGGAGGAGAAGGGGACGACAGAGGATGAGATGGCTGGATGGCGTCACTGACTCAATGGACATGAGTCTGAGTGAACTCCAGGAGTTGGTGATGGACAGGGAGGCCTGGCGTGCTGCAATTCATGGGGTCACAAATAGTCGGACACAACTGAGTTACTGAACTGAACTGAACTGAGGAGATATCATCATATGAAATTTGAACCCATGTGTATTTGTGAAGAATTATTTCGATTAGTTTTAGCTGCCATTCAAAAAGAAAATCCAAAACAATACTGGCTTCTATAAGAGAGAAGCTTATTTATCTTATATGAAACTCTTCCTATCTTCTCTCATACTCTGGCATAACTTTTGAATTGGAGGCATGGGGTTAGAGGGAGAGGATGGGAGCAAATGGAACATTTGAATCATCTTTGAAATTTTTCAGGAAGTTCAGCTTACGTCTTATTAGTCAGTACGTATTCATGTGGCCAGGCAGAACGACTAAAGGAATGCTCATCTTTATCTAGGCAACTGTGCTCACATAAAGATAAGGAAACTATTTGCTGCTAGAAAGACAAGCTGGTTCCTATAAATATGGCCCGTCTTTATAATTCGTTGTGTAGCTATACGTCCTTTGCTTACTTTTTCCCTAAGTGCTTTGGACTTCAGAATGAGCATTTCAGCTGTAGATTTTCTTGACCTGTAGTTTTTTGAGTGGTGTCAAGGATAGTTCTCTCATCATTTATTGTGTTTCTTGTCTTCACTTTTATTTAGATAACTTCTGCTCAGACTCAGCTGCTTTTGGCAGCCCTGACATGTATTTTTGAGTTTGGGGATTATATTTATCTCCAAAGTCTCTAAAAATGGAATTTTTGAATTCTTAAAAATTAAAAAAAGTAATTTTGGACTTGCAATGTTTCCAAGAGGATAAGGAGGAAATGCTGAAATACATCTTTGTTTAAAACAGATGTTCTTATAAGTATTTCAAATTCTGTTCCCATGGAGAGGGGGGAAAAAGGAATAGAGGCTATCTTAGTTTGACTTGAATAAAGGGTGTAATTAACAATGAGTTCCACAAGTTTTCTTATAGAAGTACACAGGTACCTAGTAGACAATGTAATTATAGTCTCAGTTATAAGAGAAGGGGTATAGTAAACAAGTAAGAGAATGTGCTTTGAATACCAATATTACTGAGTTTTATTCCCATCTGTGATGGAGAATTTTACGGGTCAACTTGCCAACTAATGAGGTGCCCAGATAATTGGTTAAACTATTTCTGGGTGTGTCTGTCAGGATGTTCCTGGTTGAGATTAGCATAATTGGTAGACTCTGTAAAGAGAGTGCCCTTGTTAATGTGAGTCAGCATCATCCAGTCCATCCAGGGCCCAAAGAAAGCAAAGAGGTAGAGAGAGGAAGAGAGAATTCATTCTCTCTGGCTGCCTGAATGAATTGGAACATCAGTCTTCCTCTGCCCGTGGACTGGGACATACATCCCCAGCACCTCTCATTCTCTGGCCTTCAGACTCAGGCTGGACTTGCACTTGGGTTCTTCTGGTGCTCAGGCCTTCTGTTTTGAACCAAAATTATACCTCCAGCTTTCCTGGGTCTCCAACTTGCAAACAGCAAATTATCAAATTTCTCAACAGCCATATTCACATGAACCGATTCCTTGTAATAAATCTTTTTATACTTGTGTGTATGTATGTGTACAATAATGTTTATAATATTTCTGTTTCTCTGGAAATCCTGACTAATATGCCATCATATAATTATCTATGGGACTTATAGAAAATACTTCTTTTTATCACACTAAAAAAAAAAATGGTATGGCTTGTGGGATCTTAGTTCCCTAACCAGGGATCAAATGTGTGTCCTCAACAGCGAAAGCACAGAGTCCTAACCACTGGACCATCAGGGAATTCCCAGAAAATTATTTTTTAAAAATTATTTATTTATTGGGTGTGCTAAGTCTTCATCGCTGTGTGGGTTTTTCTCTAGTTGTGACAAGAGGGGCCCACTCTCTAGTTGTGGTGTATGGGCTTCTCATTGCAGCAGCTTCTCCTCTTGCAAAGCACAGGCTGTCGGTGAACAGGATCTAGGCAGATAGGACTCAGTAGTTGCAGCTCCCAGGTTCTAGAGCACAGGCTCACTAGTTGTGGCACATGGGCTTAGCTGCTCTGAGGCATGGGGGATCTTCCTGGATCAGGGATCAAACCTTGTCTCTTGCACTGGCAGGTGGATTCTTTACCACTGAGCCACCCGGAAAGCCCCTCCCAGAAAATTCTTTATCTAGATTAAAAAAAAAAAATGTCTTAGTTTTTAAAGCGTATTACTTATTTTTGGTTTTGCTGGGTCTTTGTTGCTGTGTGCAGGCTTTCTCTAGTTGCGATGAGGGGGGCTACTCTTCACTGAGGTGCGCAGGCTTCTTGTTGGGGTGGCTTCTCTTATGGGGCACAGGCTCAGTGGTTGTGGTGCACGGGCTTAGGTGTTCTGTGGCCTGTGGAATCTTCCTGGAGCAGGGATCGAATCTGTTTCCCCAGCACTGGCTGACAGGTCCCTATTCACTGTACCACCAGGAAAGTCCTTTTATTTCTAAATTTAAAAAATTAAAAAAACATTATCTTCTTTTCTGTAGAGCTGTTATTGCCCAATATATGGCAGCTATGAATCGTCTAATGGTCATACCATCACTCAGGATCCCTCTTCCAGATAATGGGGTACATGGAAAGGCCCATAATTTGATGAACATCAGCCCTTCGCTATACTTCATTTACTCTGAATGAATTTCTTGGTCAGAAGCAATGCTGTGTGGAATACTATGATGGAAAAGAAGGCATTTTTTATGTTTGTGAATGGTGGCTTTGGCAGAAGCATTCTGCAAAAGCAAGGCAAACTCATATGCAGTATAAACTTTATTCCAGTGAGAATAAAATGCTGTCCCTTCCATGACTGGACACATCTTATTTAATTAAGCATTTGATTTACCTTTGGTTTACCAAGTAGCTGAGCAGTAAACCCAGATTATGATGCCATTTTATTTCAGGGCTTACTGTTGTCTCTGATTTGGGCAGCTGGTAGAGTATTTGTTCCTATAACCACGATATCTTTGTTGAGTCAGCCAAGTTTGCTGACCCTATGGATTGTCATCACTGCATCCATGAACATTTAACTCATGAGCTCAATGGATAAGGAACAATATAGCTAGAGGGATCAGTTTACTGATATCCTTACAATGGGTGAACTTGTTCACTTAATTACTATTATTTTCCTTGCACTTTGGTGAGCTTTCACATGAGGCAAGCATATCTTCACTTCCAACTCCCTTTATAACTTTTTTTCCCCATGCACCACTTACCCATACTCCCTTTTGTATCGATTTCCCCATTTCATTCTTTTCAACTCATTAAGCCAAATCATTAACCACTGTCCATGAATCAGTGAAGATCTACGTTTCTGATTATTTCTCTTTCTACACAAAATCAACAACCAGATACAATGCTTGAAGTTTGTATTTCTTTATAAGGTAACAAACATCTAATGTTATCTTCCTTTATGGTGACCCAAGGGTAATCCCTATATAGTACTGCCCTTGTGTACTTACAGGTAGTATTAATCACACGCACACACACACACACACACACACTTGTGTACTTTCAAGTATTATGTAAAAACACCTATAAATGAACCCGAGTTTTTGGTCATCAGCTGCTACATATATGAAATTGCCCCAAAGTCCATATATGTGAGTTGAGAGAGAGAAGGCAATATAATACCATTCTGCCATGATTTTCAAACACCATCTAATGAGCTAATTTATATGCCCATGCATTATATCCTAAACCTCTTCCAAGGCGTATTCCTATTCTGGGACCTACTCAAAAATGATAACTTTTTGGAGTTAATCAGTGCACAAATAGTACTTCCAAGATCTGAGACAGAATTTTGTCTCTTTTATGATGGTTGAAGAGGCTTGAGGACCAAGTTGGCTTTTAACTTTGAAGAGACCTTTCAACATTTTCTAAACCAATGAATTTTGAGGGGATTTATTTTCCATCTTTTGCCATGTATATGTTTTCACTAGATGTCTAAAATAGTAGCTACTTCCTAATAATCAGGTCCAATCAGTATATCCTCAATTCAATAAATCAATAAAACGGATGACCCTTCTGGAGGAGAGGTAATCAAGGTTGTTCCAGTGCAGACAGGATTAGAGAGTTACATAGTTACGAGGTAGGGGGGTGAGGACATGTTACCGGTAAGTTCAGCTGAAAGAAAAGCACTTTTGATGTGCTTTACAACCAAATATAGAGAAAGTCATTTTCCAGATCAATAGCTACATAACAGGTGCTGGCTGAGGGATATGTTAATTTATTCCAGCTATGGAACTTCATCTGTAGCAGCAGCTGCAATTGGAGTCAATATATGATTGAGATGATGATAATCCATTATTATTCTCCAAGATCCATTTGGATTGCGCATGACCCAAATCGGCAAGTTGAATGAGAATGTAGCATGAATCACCATTCTTACACTTTTCGAGTCTTTTAGATTGTCACTTATCTCTGCAATGCCCACATGATTGATCTAGAGTTATTCTTTTGCTAGACAGAGCCAGTTCTGCTGGCTTCCACTTGACCTTTCTCATTAAAAAGGCCTGTTAATCAATGTGCAAATTCTACCAGTTGCAAAGTATGACTATTTCAAATTATGAGAGATAACCATCAGTTGTATTCAGGGATTTGTTAGATCCTCTGTGAAAGAAGAACAAGCCAAAACTCCATTGCTCACTTGACCTTCATAAACCTCAAATCTGACTAGAGGACAAGAAAGGCATTTCAGGCCTCCGGGTTTAAGATCTTTTTTGGAGACACAATCCAGTAATCCCCTAAAAGTTTGATTATTTCTGCTGTGCCTATGCATAACCAACCTTGTAAATGACTACAGTGTATTTGGGTAAAGGCAGAGAGAAACTTAGGGCATTCATTTTTGGGGTTTATGGAAGGATTCTTCATTAAGGGGACCTGGCCTCCACTCTAATCAAGAGACTAGAGTTTAGTAAACTGGCTAAAGTCTGAGAATTCATTCAGAGGCTATGATTTTATATTACAGTAATTGAAATACTTTGCTTAATCAAACTTGAAATATGTTACTTACACAAATTTAGTAGGCTATACATCTATTTCAGTTTAGAAATATAGTGTTCCTCTGGCCAATGCCAAAAATTTCTGCAGGTTAGTTGAGTCTGATTTCTGTGTTGGTTCTGTCACCCATTATGGTAAACACACGTGCGCTGCCTTTGACAGTGCGTAATTAAGAGTCACAACCAGATCTGATTATCTTCATGAAATTTGGAAGCTCAGATCAGTGGCAAGTTTCCACTATCATTTCTGGCTTTAAAAAACAGCTATGACAGAACTATTCAAGCATGAAAGGGTTCCACTCAGGAATGTGTTTTCTAGATGTGAAAAGGACTGTCCTCTATGACCTCTGTGGGGCATAGGTAAATCCATTTAAGCATCCCAATCTCCTTTAGCTTTGAATACCTTAATCTACAGCATATTAAAATGTGCTGGTATTTTCCTCTCATTTAGTGTGATGCACATTTGGATCCAAATCAATCGACCAAGTGAAATATTAGAGTCTCTCTCAGCCTGTTTCACTACGGCAGTGACTGCTTATATCTATGGAATGTTGATATGAATATTGAATGTGAAATATCTATCTAAGGAGTATAAATTCAATCTGCTCTCCCACTATATTTTTAAATCTGATTTAACAGCTTTAGAATTAATCCCAGGACATGTTTCTCAGGTTTCTAGCTATAGAAATTTGCAAAATCTTGTTAATCAATTTGCAGGCATTAGACCTTCTCATGAGATATACTCTGTACCTTACTCTCTGGCCTATCTGAAATTTAAGTGCAATTATAGATCTAGAGAATGAATTGTGGGGAGTTAGGCCTTGATGAAGATCAGAAGTCTCAGGAAAAACAGCGCCACAGGGGAGGTGACTCAAGTTGTCTCAGACAAAAGTAGACTACTTCTTCAGACAGGGAGAAAATAGCGCTTCTACTGCCAAAGGAGGCTCAGTAGAATTTTATGAATTCAAAGTCCTTAGCTAACACAATCTGAAACATATGCTTATCATAATTTCCAGTGTCCTATCCCATTCTAAACATTGGCTTTTGCCTCTGCTTAAAAAGGATGCTTCTGCCTTAACAATGACATGTTCCTCACTTCCTCTGAGACCTCCCCTGCAACAACCTCACTTCTATTAGCAGTCTATTCTAGGAAATTTAGGCTTTCTGTATCACTTTCCTCAAGATTCTTCTACCCTCTGCCCAACTCCTGATTCCAAAGTGACTCTTACATTTTTAGATATTTGTTATAACAGCACCCTACTTCTAGGCAATAGCACTCTATTAATTTTCTACTGTTTCCCAACAAGTTTCTACAAAAGTAGTGGCTTTCAGCTACACAAATTTATTATGTCAAAATTTTTCACCAGTCAGAATGGCTGTGATCCAAAAGTCTACAAGCAGTAAATGCTGGAGAAGGTGTGGAGAAAAGGGAACCCTCTTACACTGTTGGTGGAAATGCAAACTAGTACAGCCACTATGGAGAACAGTGTGGAGATTCCTTAAAAAACTGGGACTAGAGCTGCCTTATGACCCAGCAATCCCACTGCTGGGCATACACACTGAGGAAACCAGAATGGAAAGAGACACATGTACCCAAATGTTCATCGCAGCACTGTTTAAAATAGCCAGGACATGGAAGCAACCTAGATATCCATCAGCAGATGAATGGATAAGAAAGCTGTGGTACGTATACACAATGGAGTATTACTCAGCCATTAAAAAGAATACATTTGAATCAGTTCTAATGAGGTGGATGAAACTGGAGCCTATTATACAGAGTGAAGTAAGCCAGAAAGAAAAACACCCATACAGTATACTAACATATATGTATGGAATTTAGAAAGATGGTAATGATAACCCTGTAAGCAAGATAGCAAAAGAGACACAGATGTATAGAACAGTCTTTTGGACACTGTGGGAGAGGGAGAGGGTGGGATGATTTGGGAGAATGGCATTGAAACATGTATAATATCATATATAAAAAGAATCGCCAGTCCAGGTTCCATGCATGATACTGGATACTTGGTGCACTGGGAAGACCCAGAGGGATGGTGTGGGGAGGGAGAAGGGAGGGTGGTTCAGGAGGATGGAGAACACGTGTATACCTGTGGCAGATTCATGTTGATGTTTGGCAAAACCAACACAATATTGTAAAGTAATTAACCTCCAATTAAAATAAATAAATTTATATTAAAAAATATTTCTGGATCAGGAATCTGTGCACAGGTTAACTGGAATCTCTTAGGGTCTCACTAGGCTAAAATTGAGGTCTCAGTGAGATCTTCATCCTTATCTGAGGCTCAGGGTCTTATTCTAAGCTTATCTGGATTCGTGGCAAAACCAACTTCCCTGTGGACTAAGCTCCCTGCTTTCTGGCTGGTTGTCCACAAGCAGCTGTTTTCAGCTACTGGAATTCCCAATGATGTGACCCCACAGCTGCTCTTTCAAGGCTAGTAGGCAAGTTGGCTGATGTTTCATTTTGTTTGACTCAACAAATTAGGCCAAGACTGCCTCATGAACTGTAAAAAGACGAAAAGATATGACACCAAAAGATAACCCCCCTCCCCCCGCCAGGTTAGAAGATGTCCAATATGCTGCTGGGGAAGAGCAGAGGACAACTGCCACCAGCTCCAGAAAGAATTAAGCAGCTGAGCCAAAGCAGAAACGATGCTCAGTTGTGGATATGTCTGGTGATGAAAGTAAAATCTGATAATGTAAAGAACAGTATTGCATAGAAACCTGGAATGTTAGGTACTTGAATCAAGGTAAATTGGATGTGGTCAAGCTGGAGATGATAAGAGTAAAAATCAACATCTTAGGAATCAGTGAACTAAAATGGATGGGAATGGGTGAATTTATTTCAGATGACCATTATATCTACTACTGTGGGCAAGAAAGGTGTCCCTGGTGGGTCAGATGGTAAAGAATCTGCCTGTAATGCAAGAGACCCAGGTTTGATGGGTAAGAATCCCATAGAAGAAATGGAGTAGCCCTCATAATCAACAAACAAGTACAAAATGCAGTACTTGGGTGTCACCTCAAAAATGACAGAATGATCTCATTTCATTTTCAAAGCACGACATTCAACATTACAGTAATCCTAGTTTATGGCCCACTACTGATACTGAAGAAGATAAAGTTTACCAGTTCTATGAAGACCTACAAGACCTCCCAGGACTAACACCAAAAAAGATGTGCTATTCATCATAGGGGGTTGGAATGCAAAAGTAGGAAGTCAAGAGATACCTGGAGGAACAGGCAAGTTTGAACTTGGAGTACAAAGTGAAAGGCTAACCGAATTCTTCTGAGAGAATGCACTGGTCATAGCAAACACCCTTTTCAACAAATGAAGAGATGACTCTACACATCAGTTCAGTTCAGTTTAGTTCAGTTGCTCAGTCGTGTCCGACTCTTTGCGACCCCATGAATTGCAGCACGCCAGACCTCTTTGTCCATCACCAACTCCTGGAGTTCACTCAAACTCATGTCCATTGAGTCAGTGATGCCATCCAGTCATCTCATCCTCTGTCGTCCCCTTCTCCTCCTGCCCCCAATCCCTCCCAGCATCAGAGTCTTTTCCAATGAGTCAACTCTTCGCTTGAGGTGGCCAAAGTACTGGAGTTTCAGCTTTAGCATCAGTCCTTCCAAAGAAATCCCAGGGCTGACCTCCTTCAGAATGGACTGGTTGGATCTCCTTGCAGTCTAAGGGACTCTCAAGAGTCTTCTCCAACACCACAGTTCTAAAGTATCAATTCTTCGAAGCTCAGCCTTCTTCACAGTCCAACTCTCACATCCATACATGACCACTCGAAAAACCATAGCCTTGGCTAGATAGACCTTTGTTGGCAAAATAATGTCTCTGTTTTGAATATGCTATCTAGGTTGGTCATAACTTTCTTTCCAAGGAGTAACCGTCTTTTAATTTCATGGCTGCAGTCACCATCTGTAGTGATTTTGGAGCCCAGAAAAATAAAGTCTGACACGGTTTCCCCTGTTTCCCCATCTATTTCCCATTAAGTGATGGGACCATGGGGCCATGATCTTCGTTTTCTGAATGTTGAGCTTTAAGCCAACTTTTTCACTCTCCTCTTTCACTTTTATCAAGGGGCTTTTTAGTTCCTCTTCACTTTCTGCCATAAGGGTAGTGTCATCTGCATATCTGAGGTTATTGATATTTCTCCCGGCAATCTTGATTCCAGCTTGTGTTTCTTCCAGTCCAGCGTTTCTCATGATGTACTCTGCATATAAGTTAAATAAGCAGGGTGACAATATACAGCCTTAACATACTCCTTTTCCTATTTGGAACCAGTCTGTTGTTCCATGTTCAGTTCTAAGTGTTGCTTCCTGACCTGCACACAGATTTCTCAAGAGGCAGATCAGGTGGTCTGGTATTCCCATCTCTTTCAGAATTTTCCACAGTTTATTGTGATCCACACAGTCAAAGGCTTTGGCATAGTCAATAAAGCAGAAATAGATGTTTTTCTGGAACTCTCTTGCTTTTTCCATGATTCAGCAGAATGGTCAATTTTGATATCAGATTGATTGCACTATTTATAGCCAAAGATGGATAAGCTGTATACAAAAATAAGACTTGGAGCTGACTGTGGCTCAGCTCATAAACTCCTTATAGAAAAATACAGGTATAAGCTAACGTAAGCAGGGAAAACCACTAGGCCAGTCAAGTATGAATTAAATCAATCCCTATGAATATACAATGGAGGTCACAAATAGATTCAAGGGCTTAGATCTAGTAAACAGAGTGCCTGAAGAACTATGACAGAAGTTCCTAGTACGGTACAGGAGGCAGTGAACAAAACTATAACAAAGAAAAAGAAATGCAAGAAGGAAGATGGTTGTCTGAGGAGACATTACAAATAGTTGAGGAAAGAAGAGAAGTGAAAAGCAAGGGAGAATGGGAAAGGTATACCCAACTGAATGCAACCTTCCAGAGAATAGCAAGGAGAGACGAGAAAGTCTTCAATGAACAATGCAAAGAAGTAGAGGAAAACCATAGAAGGGAAAAGGCTAGAGATCTCCTCAAGAAAATTGGAAATATCAAAGGAACATTTCATCCATAGATGGGCACAATAAAGGACAGAAATGGTAAAGACCTGGTAGAAACAGAAGAGATCAAGAAGAGATGGCACAAAGACACAGAAGAAGTGTACAAAAAAGATCTAAATGACCTGATGACCATGGTGGTGTAGTCACTTACCCAGAGCCAGACTTGGGAGTGTGAAGTCAAGTGGGTCTTAGAAAGCACTGCTACCAATGAAGCTAGTGGCAGTGATGGCATTAGAGCAGAGCTATTTAAAATCCTAATGATGATGCTATTAAAGTGCTGCACTCATTGCGTTAACATATTTGGAAAACCCAACAGTGGCCACAGACTGGAAAAGGTCAATTTTCATTCCAATTCCCAAGAAGGGTAGTACTAAAGAATGCTCAAACTACTGGAAAAGAACTAGTATCTCCCACAGAGTAAGGTTATGCTCAAAATCCTTCAACCTAAGCTTGAACAGTACATGAATTGAGAACTTCCAGACGTTCAAACTGAATTCAGAAAATGCAGAGGAACCAGAGGTCAAATTGCCAACATTTGTGTGACCATAGAGAAAGCAAAGGAATTCCAGAAAAACATCTGTTTCTGTTTCACTGACTACACTAAAGTCTTTGACTTAGTTCAGTTTAGTTCAGTCACTCAGTCATGTCAGACTCATTGTGACCCCATGAATGCAGCAAGCCAGGCCACCCTGTCCATGACCAACTCCCGGAGTTCACCCAAACCTATGTTGATCAAGTTGGTGATGCCATCCAACCATCTTATCCTCTGTCGTCCCCTTCTCCTCCTGCCCTCAATCCCTCCCAGCATCAGGGTCTTTTCCAATGAGTCAGCTCTTTGCATCAAGGTGGCCCAAGTATTGGAGTTTCAGCTTCAACATCAGTCCTTCCAATGAACACCCAGGACTGATCTCCTTTAGGATGGACTGGTTGGATCTCCTTGCAGTCCAAGGAACTCTCAAGAGTCTTCTCCAACACCACAGTTCAAAAGCATCAATTCTTTGGCCCTCAGCTTTCTTTATAGTCCAACTCTCACATCCATACATGACCACTGGAAAAACCATAGCCTTGACGAGATGGACCTTTGTTGGCAAAGTAATGTCCTCTGCTTTTTAATATGCTGTCTAGCTTGGTCATAACTTTCCTTCCAAGGAGTAAGTGTCTTTTAATTTCACTGCAGATGCAATAACCATCTGCAGTGATTTTTGAGCCCAAGAAAATAAAGTCAGCCCCTGTTTCCAATTTTTCCCCATCTATTTGCCATGAAGTGGTGGGACCAGAGGCCATGATCTTAGTTTTCTGAATGTTGAGCTTTAAGCCAACTTTTTCACTCTCCTTGTTCACTTTCTTCAATAGGCTCTTTAGTTCTTCTTCACTTTCTGCTATAAAGGTGGTGTCATCTGCATATCTGAGGTTATTGATATTTCACCCGGCAATCTTGATTCCAGCTTGGGCTTCTTCCAGCCCAGCGTATCTCATGATGTACTCTGCATATAAGTTAAATAAGCAGGGTGACAACATACAGCCTTGATGTACTCCTTTTCCTATTTTGGAACCAGTCTGTTGTTTCATGTCCAGTTCTAACTGTTGTTTCCTGGCGTGCATACAGGTTTCTCAAGAGGCAGGTAAGGTGGTCTGAGATTCTCATCTCTTTAAGAATTTTCCACAGTTTGTAATGATCCACACAGTCAAAGGCTTTGGCATAGTCAATAAAGCAGAAATAGATGCTTTTCTGGAACTCTCTTGCTTTTTTGATGATTCAACGGGTGTTGGCCATTTGATCTCAGGTTCCTCTGCCTTTTCTAAAACCAGCTTGAACATCAGGAAGTTCACAGTTCACATATTGCTGAAGCCTGGCTTGGAGAATTTTAAGGATTACTTTACTAGCGTGTGAGATGAGTGCAATCGTGCAGTAGTTTGAGCATTCTTTGGCATTGCCTTTCTTTGGGATTGGAATGAATTCTGACATTTTCCAGTCCTGTGGCCACTGCTGAGTTTTCCAAATTTGCTGGCATATTGAGTGAAGCACTTTCACAGTGTCATCTTTCAGGATTTGAAATAGCTCAACTGCAATTCCATCACCTCCACTAGCTTTGTTCATAGTGATGCTTTCTAAGGCCCACTTGACTTCACATTCCAGGATGTCTGGCTCTAGGTCAGTGATCACACCATCATGATTAAATGGGTCCTGAAGATGTTTTTCGTACAGTTCTTCTGTGTATTCTTGCCACCTCTTCTTAATATCTTCTGCTTCTGCTAGGTCCCTACCATTTCTGTCCTTTATTGTGCCCATCTTTGCATGAAATGTTCCCTTGGTATCTCTGTTTTTCTTGAAGAGATCTCTAGTCTTTCCCATTCTATTATTTTCCTCTACTTCCTCTATAGCTGAGAAGGGCTTTCTTATCTCTCCTTGCTATTCTTTGGAACTCTGCATTCAAATGGGTATATCTTTGCTTTTCTCCTTTGCTTTTCACTTCTCTTTTTTTCACAGCTGTTTGTAAGGCCTCCTCAGACAGCCATTTTGCTCTTTTGCATGTTTTTTTCATGGGGATGTTCTTGATTCCTGTCTGCTGTACAATGTCATGAACTTCTATCCATAGTTCTACCAGCACGCTATCAGATCCAGTCCCTTAAATCTATGTCTCACTTCCACTGTATAGTCATAAGGGATTTGATTTAGGTCATACCTGAATGGTCTAGTGGTTTTCTCTACTTTCTTCAGTTTCAGTATTAATTTGGCAATAAGGAGTTCATGATCCTAGCCACAGTCAGCTCCCAGTCTTGTTTTTGCTGACTGTATAGAGCTTCTCTATCTTTGGCTGCAAAGAATATAATCAATCTGATTTCAGTGTCAACCATCTGGTGATGTTCATGTGTAGTGTCTTCTCTTATGTTGTTGGAAGAGGGTGTTTGCTATGACCAGTGCGTTCTCTTGGCAGAACTCTATTAGCCTTTGCCTTGCTTCATTCTGTACTCCAAGGCCAAATTTGCCTGTTACTCCAGGTATTTCTTGACTTCCTACTTTGCATTCCAGTCCCCTATAATGAAAAGGACATCTTTTTTGGCTGTTAGTTCTAGAAAGTCTTGTAGGTCTTCATAGAACTGTTCAACTTTCAGCTTCTTCAGCGTTACTGGTTGGGGCATAGACTTGGATTACCATGATATTGAATGGTTTGCCTTGGAAATGAACAGAGATCATTCTGTCGTTTTTGAGATTGCATCCAAGTACTGCATTTTGGACTCTTTTGTTGACTATAATAGCTACTCCATTTCTTCTAAGGGATTCCTGCCCATAGGAGTAGATATAATGGTCATCTGAGTTAAATTTATCCATTCCAGTCCATCTTAGTTTGCTGATCCCTAGATTGTCGATATTCACTCTTGTCATCTCCTGTTTGACCACTTCCAATTTGCCTTGATTGATGGACTTAACTTTCCAGGTTCCTATGTAATATTGCTCTTACAGCATCAAACCCTGCTTCCATCATCAGTCCCATTCACAACTGGGTGTTTTTTGCTTTGGCTCCATCCCTTCATTCTTTCTGGAGTTTTTTCTCCACTGATCTCCAGTAGCATATTTGGCACCTACCGACCTGGGGAGTTCATCTTTCAGTGTCCTATCTTTTTGCCTTTTCATACTGTTCAATGGGGTTCTCAAGGCAAGAATACTGAAGTGGTTTGCCATTCCCTTCTCCAGTGGACCACATTCTGTCGGACCTCTCCACCATGACCTGGCCATCTTGGGTGGCCCCACACAGCATGGCTTAGTTTCATTCAGTTAGACAAAGCTGTGGTCCATGTGATCTGATTGGCTAGTTGTCTGTGATTGTAGTTTCAGTCTGTCTCCCCTCCGATCCTCTCTCTTAGTGCCTACCATCTTACTTGGGTTTCTCTTACCTCGGACATGAGGTCTCTCTTCATGGCTGCTCCAGCAAAGCTCAGCTGCTGCTCCCAGACCATCTACCTGTCTCCTGAGAAAACCGGAGAAATACATGTCAACAAGCAACACTTAGAACCTCATTTGGAACCACTGACTGATTCAAAATTGGAAAAGGAGTATGACAAGGCTGTTTATTATCATCTTGTTTATTTAACTTATATACAGAGCGCATCATTGGGAATTCTGAGCTGGATGAATCACAAGTTGGAATCAAGACTGCTGGGAAAAATACCAGCAAATTCAGATGCAAATGATACTATTTTAACGGCAGAAAGTGAAGAGGAACTAAAGAGACTCTTGATGAGGGTGAAAGAGAGGAGTGAAAAATCCAGCTTAAAACTCAATATTTAAAAAAACTAAGATCATGGTATCTGGTCCCATCACTTCATGGCAAATATAAAGGGAAAAGGTAGAAGCAGTGACAGATTTCCTTTTCTTAAGCTCTAAAATCACTGCAGATGGTGATTGTAGCCATGAAATTAGAAGACAATTTCTTCTTGGCAGGAAAGCTATGACAAACCTAGGGAAAGGGAAGTCACTCAGTCATGTCCGACTCTTTGCGACTCCATGGGATGTAGCCTACCAGGCTCCTCCATCCATGGAATTTTCCAGGCAAGAGTTGGAGTGGTTTGCCATTTCCTTCTCCAGAGGATCTTCCCAACCCAGGGATCGAACCTGGGTCTCCCGCATTGCAGGCAGACGCTTTACCATCTGAGCCACCAGGGAAACCAAGACAGTATATTAAAGAACAAAAACATCATTTTGCTGACAAAGATCTGTATAGTCAAGGCTATGGTCTTTCCAGTGGTCAAGTTTGGATGTGAGAAATGGACAATAAAGAAGGGTGAGCAAAGAAGACTTGATGTTTTCGAACTGTGATGCTGGAGAAGACTTGAGAATCCCTTCAACAGCAAGATCAAACCAGTCAATCCTAAAGGAAATCAACTCTGAATATTCATTGGAAGGATTGATATTGAAGTTGAAGCTGCAATAGCTTGGCCATGTGATGTGAAGTGTCAACTCATTGGAAAGAAAACATTATGCTTGGAATGACTGAAGGCAGAAGGAGAAGAGGGTGACAGAGGATGAGATGATTGGATGGCAAGGGACAGGGAAGCCTGGAGTGCAGCAGTCCATGGGGTTGCAAAGGGTTAGACACAACGACTGAAGAAAAACAACCCCTTATTATCTCTGTTTGATTAAAGACCAATTGATTGATGAAGTATTCATGGTAGGGATATCCTGTAACATTCACAACTTATGCAGGCATGCAGTAGGAAAGGATTATACAACGCATAAACACCAGGTGGTATGAACTGGGGATCATCTTAGAGTTTTGCCTATGACACCCAGTGAACTTAGCAAATATAAAAAATCCAAGCAAAACAATTAAACTACTTATTTTCATGAAATTATTCTATAATAGCAGCTTATTGATCCTCCAAGGTTTTGTTTCCTATATATGCTTGATACAAGTGTCTACAGTGATCACTTAAGTAACTCTTGACTGATCCATGCAATAGACTACCAATAGCTACGTTGCCACTGGAAACTGTGTCATCGATGTCTTTAAATATAATCAGATCAGGGAATCATTTCTAGATAACCCATAACTAATTCAGAGAACCTCCTTTAAGGTTATTTTCCTTTGGAATCTCTTACTATACCTATTTTTCTAACTATAAATTTTTATTCATAGAGATGCAAAACCACCCTGAATTCAATATGTGTGTTTATTCACTCAATCATGTCTGACTCTTTGTGACCCCATGGATCGTAGCCCACCAGGCTCCTCTGTCCTTGGGGTTTCCCAGGCAAGAAAATTGGAGTGGGTAGTCATTTCCTTTCCAGGGGATCTTCTCAACTCAAGATTCAAATCTGTGTCTCCTGCAATGCAGGTGGAATCTTTAACACTGAACACCAGGGAAGCTTGTGTTCAACAGAATATGGAATTATCACATAGTTTAGGCCCTATGCAGTTGGGATCTCTTAGAAGAACATACAGCATTCTTTATCCTGGCCCATAAGAACAGAAGATGAAGAAGATAGAGTGTGGGCTGGAGAAGCTACAGGTCCAGATGATTCCCCATGCCAATAAGATGACTAAACACATTAGTGAAAATATGTCAAATTGCCAAGTAATTGGCACCCTCCCTCAATCTTCAGAGTATCAATATATAGCTGCTACTTCATTTCTGCCTTTAAAGTCTCACAGACTTCCCTGGTGGCTCAGACGGTAAAGCGTCTGTCTACAATGCGAGAGACCTGGGTTTGAGCCCTGGGTTGGGAAGATCCCCTGGAGAAGGAAATGGTAATCTACTCCAGTACTATTGCCTGGAAAATTCCATGGACAGAGGAACCTGGTAGGCTACAGTCTATGGGTTCACAAAGAGTCGGACACAACTGGGCGTCTTCACTTTCACTTCATTTCTGCCTTTAAAATCTCACAGAAATTTGTACTGTGGCCTAAAGTAACTTGAAGCCATGTAGTAAAAAATTTCTGAACGACGTAGCTGTGCGTGCATGTTAAGTTGTTTTGGTCACGTCCAACTGTGTGCAATCCTGTGGGCTGCAGCCCGCCTGGCTCCTCTGTCCATGGGGATTCTCTGGGCAAGAATACTAGAGTGGGTTGCCATGCCCTCCTCCAGGGGATCTTCCCAACCCAGGGATCAATCCTGTGTGTCTTACATCTACTGCATTGGCAGACAGGTTCTTTACCACTAGTGCCTACTGGAGAGCCCCCATATAGTTTGTAGCTTGACTAAATTGACAGAGTAATAAATCATCACAATTTATCAAATTATGGCTACCAGAGATTCAAGTAGATAGTATGCAGACTTTTCTTAAAGCGGCACATCCTGTTAGATAGAAAGATAAGTAAATATTTACAGAAATTGTATTTCACAGTGTTTTAATAATACCAGGAATGTTAAATCATAGGTACTTGGAGGCTTTAGCTATCTCACTTTTGAAGGGAAAAAAAAAAAAACATAATTTTGTGGTTAATTTTACTAATAGAAAGCCAATTTTTATGTTGTAACATTTTATCATTTTTGTTAACTATTTGTTAAGGTTTGATTTGACATTTCAGAATTCGTGACATATATGGATGGTTAGGTTATGGAAAGTCAGGAAGAGACACTTACCTTAATTTTAGAAACCAAGGTCTGTCTCTTCTATGGAAGTACTCGATCCTTTGTTACAGGCAACAAGGTAGCTATCCTTCAACCAGTTTACAGACTTCTTAGAATAATAATACCCCAACATACTATAAACTGTTGAAAATTCTGAAAGAGATGGGAATACCAGACCACCTGATCTGCCTCTTGAGAAATTTGTATGCAGGTCAGGAAGCAACACTTAGAACTGGACATGGAACAACAGACTGGTTCCAAATAGGAAAAGGAATACATCAAGGCTATATATTGTCACCCTGCTTATTTAACTTATATGCAAAGAATATCATGAGAAATGCTGGGCTGGAAGAAGTACAAGCTGGAATCAAGATTTCCAGGAGAAATACCAATAACCTCAGATATGCAGATGACACCACCCTTAAGGCAGAAAGTGAAGAGGAACTAAAAAGCCTATTGATGAAAGTGAAAGAGGAGAGTGAAAAAGTTGGCTTAAAACTCAACATTCAAAGTGATGTTGTACTAATGTACTAACATTTCTCTTTTGGAGAAAGTTTTAATCCACTTCAGGATGCATATTATCAAGATACTTTCATATACAGGATAGCCTAATTTTATTTGTCTAAATATGCTTAATATGCCCCAGATTGCAAATGCATCAGTCAGTAACATCACTGTCTGTATGTGGAAGACATGTTCCCATGGATCATATGTGAAGATGTCGGTAAGCTTGCATTAAGCCACCTGCTTTGTAAGTGGATTGATTAATAAATAACTTATATTTCTAAAAAAAAAAAAAACTCAACATTCAGAAAATGAAGATCATGGCATCCGGTCCCATCACTTCATGGGAAATAGATGGGGAAACAGTGGAAACAGTGTCAGACTTTATTTTTCTGGGCTCCAAAATCACTGCAGATGGTGATTGCAGCCATGAAATTAAAAGATGCTTATTCCTTGGAAGGAAGGTTATGACCAACCTAGATAGCAAAGTGAAAAGCAGAGACATTACTTTGCCAACAAACGTCCATCTAGTCAAGGCTATGGTTTTTCCAGTGGTCATGTATGGATGTGAGAGTTGGACTGTGAAGAAGGCTGAGCGTCGAAGAATTGATGCTTTTGAACTGTGGTGTTGGAGAAGACTCTTGAGAGTTCCTTGGACTGCCAGGAGATCCAACCAATCCATTCTGAAGGAGATCAGCCCTGGGATTTCTTTGGAAGGACTGATGCTAAAGCTGAAACTCCAGTACTTTGGCCACCTCATGCGAAGAGTTGACTGATTGGAAAAGACTCTGATGCTGGGAGGGATTGAGGGCAGGAGGAGAAGGGGACGACAGAGGATGAGATGGCTGGATGGCATCACTGACTCAATGGACGTGAGTCTGAGTGAACTCTGGGAGTTGGTGATGGACAGGGAGGCCTGGCATGCTGCAATTCATGGTGTTGCAAAGAGTCGGACACGACTAATTGACTGAATTGAACTGAACATAATATAAGTGCTTTTAATACTTTATGCATACAATCTGAACTTCACAAGTTTTTCATAGTGCTTTGCTTCTTTAGTTTATTTTTTCTGGTTATTTTTATTGAAACATCTGTTATTATTCCCCAACATGTTTTAGATTTCTTTTCTTTAGGGGTTGTAGTGCCCTTTTTGTAGATTCCATAAAAATTCCTGTTACTCCTAATTCCACCCTGATCTACAACAGTGCTTGAAATACACAAGAAACTTAGGAGATGTTTCATTGATTTGAGTTTTGCCAGCAATGTTTTTATAATTGCAGGAAACTATGTAACTTCCAGCCTGAGAGTTTTTATACATTTTAGAAAAAAAGAATTATTGACTTTAAAAGAACCTCACCCTCCACAAATTATCTAAATAATGAGACCTCTCAAAGACTATTAATCAAACTACATAGAGAAGAGTCATAAATATTCATGAAGTGTTTAATACTGTTGTCCTTAATGATTGTACTGCTCATTTTATAGAAAAATTCAATCTTTTTTCCTACATATCATTTGGTAAAGCTCTTTACTGACTGAACAGAATGTGAATGATTATCACTTTTTCTCTTGCTTTGATGTACAGTCTCCGCCTAAAGGATGATAAACCAAAGCAGACAGCATATATCCTCAAAGATGTGATGCTTATTTAGAAATGATATGAATTTGAAAGATTATGCAGATAGCATCATTCAAATAGCCTGGGCTTTTCCTATTTCCTGAACTTTTTCTTCGCATTAGTAAGTCTTTATGAATTCTACAAACTCTTGAATTGTCCACAATTATTCACCAGCTATGCATGAATACCCCTGTATTCAGGCTGAATACTGTAATTATCAGGACTGATTTTTAATTTGAAGTTATAACCACTTCATCTCTTTCTAATGTGAATCAGGCTTATAAAGAATGTTATGTGCTTTGTAAATGGTAATTAGGTAAATATGAAAAAAAGAATAACTTTAAAGGGGAGGTTATAATGGTTTTCTGGATTAGCAAATTAGAAGGGTGACTGGTAACAACTGAGTGTTTATTAAAGATGTCTTTTTTTTTTAAACCAAATATTTTAAGCCCTTATTGCTCTCTGATTAAAAATTGGATTGTTCAACTTTTAAAACTCAAAGCCTTAAACTCTTCCCTTCTTAGACTTAAGTAGCTCATCTTAGACTTAAGTAGACTTAAGTACTTAAGTAGCTCATATATATATATATATACACAGAGAAATAAATTGATAGTTGAAAAATAAAGCATACAAATGACTGAAACTTTAAGAAAAGCAAATGAATACAGGGTAGCTAAATTGACATGCAACTGACACTTTGCCAGAAGATTTGAAAAGTCAACATAAGGAAAAAAAGTTTTGAAAAGAAAGTGCTAATTCAAGTATATAGATGGTAAACTTTCTTCTTTTTGAAAAAATTTTACATAATTTTACATTGCTCATTAATGATGTCTCATAATTATGATTTGTTTCTAATCTAGTAAAGCTAATAATATTGTCCTAGAATGTGAACAATTTCCCTATTGGCAAAAATAAAGTTATGTTACCAGAAACAGTGCAATTTTTTGTATTTGACCTTCCTAGAGTAGAGATATCAGATGTTAAAAATCAGTCAGTCATAGGTTTGTTTTCTACATCTGTGACTCTGTTTCTGTTTGGTAAATAAGTTCATTTGTACCATTTTTTTAGATTCCACATATGAGTGATATCATGTGATATTTGTCTTTGTCCTTCAAAGTAGACACAAAGAATAAAAACAGGTGGAAAGTACTGTGTTTATAATGCATTGGAAGCAAAATACAAGATTTTTAAATTTAATCCTAAGAAGATTCGAGGAGCCATTATATGTGTCCCATATGCAAAAAGACAAATCTGGAACATTTAAGTTGTTTACTGAAGGTCACATAGAGCTAGGATTCAAAGTTCCTTACTACTCGGATATGGTGTTGCAAGAGTGATTGGGTTAGATACATCATGACACTACCTTTCATCTAGAAGTTGGTAAAGGAAAACCTGCTGGAAATTATGATCTTTGTTCTATATAACTCAAATTGGAAGAATCATGGTTCAGATTTCCAAGGAGTACATTAGCACCCTACTATCTTTTCAAGGTAAATTTGATGGACTGCTATGCATATTAAGAATACTTCTGAGTTTCCTAAATTCACAGAACTAAAATTTCTGAAAGTTCATTAGCTATACATTAGTGCATATATAGTATATATGTGTATATATATATATACATATATAATTATACACACACACATATAATGGAACTGGTCTAGATTCAATAAATTTCTGATATCCTATTTCCAAACCTGGTCTTGAAATTGCATACACCAATAAAAATTTAAACTGGTTTAATAAAAATGGAAATGTATGAATAAAAATACATTATTTTTCATTTATCAAAGTTATTAAGTTTGCTAGTGATTAAGTTTTTTTATTGGACTAAGACAGTTCATCTGAAAATTGTTCTCCTAACCTGTGTCCAACTATTTAAGTTTAGAAGTGCCTTACTTAAAATGCAGGAAATTTCCAGTAAATTTCCAGATTCCAAAGATACATTATTTATGTTAACAAACTGGAAAGAGTTCATTTGCTTTAATATTTATAAGGGAGATCAATGAGACATACAATGCAATATTACTAAGCTCTAAAACCACTACAAAACATAGATTTAATTAATGGAATGGTCACCAAAGAATACCATCAGCAACTCATAAATAAGTGATTCTTACAAATGTCCAGATTTTTAGCCTTCTTTGGAATACCTTACTGAAGTCTGCTGTTAAGAAATGCATTTTGCTACTTCTATCCATTAAAAAATGTAATTTTAAGGAAAATTAGATGCAGTCTTGCTCAGAGCAAATTACATATTTTAAAGCTATATGGGTTTTTAAGCCTTTGAAGATAATAAGGAAGTTCATTAAGCAATTATCTTTGAGTTACTTGAAATATTGAATAACCTCAGAATGATCAGGTTCAAAGAGGTTTAATTGGCATGAGCCATACCATAGATTTTAAATAAAATATCTTTCAAGGTATTCATAAAAATATTAATTGCAAAAGTCTTTTACAATAAATAGAAGTAAAAGTTGAATTGGCAAACAACTTGGTAATAAAAGAGACTGTTAAAATATCTGAATAATGATATGAAAAGCTTCTCCAGGGGATCTTCCTGACCCAGGCATTGAACCAGGGTCTCCTGCGTTGCAGGAGGATTCTTTACTGTCTGTGCCACTAGAGAAAGACTAAGTATTTGGAAACATGAGAAACACAATATAATTTATTTATATAAAACCTTAATATTACTGGCCAGAAAAAATTTCGCTTTTTCCCTTTAGTGCAAGATATGAATTAAGACTGTATCAAACATTAATAAGAAAGTAATAAAGATTTTGGATAAAAGAAATGAAGCAAAAGTATTTTCTCTTGAAAATATCTATTTTCAAATGATATAAAAAAAAGCTATAATCAATATTACTCTAATGAAGTGACTTTGTAAAGCAGGAAGACAGCAGTACAGCTATTTATTTAAAAGTTTCACAGTTATCTAACCAAGGATAGTATTTGCCAATAAGCAGTCACTTCATAATTGACTTAAGTTTTAATTTCATTTATTAAAAAAAGTATTAGAACAATGCAAATGTATTAGTTCCTATACTGAAGTGCTTGTACAAATCAATTGCAGAGGACTTTTAAGCTTTCTTAAGCACTTTGATCTTGATCACATTGTGAATCCTTTCAGCAATTAATGAAATGTTCATCAATTTCTCGATGAAGCCCAAAAGAGCTTTCCCCATTAACTTACATTTGGGAATTCTCTGCTCAGTAGTTATCAATAGGTTTTTGCAGAGATATTTTAAGTGATTTTTAAATTACCACTTAAAAGACTATATATTTTATAATTACCACTTAAAGATGATATTCATTGGAAGGACTGATGCTGAAGCTGAAACTCTAATACTCTGACCATCTGATGCGAATAACTGACTCATTGGCAAAGACCTGATGCTGGGAAAGATTGAGGTAGGAGGAGATGGGGACAACAGAGGATCAGATGGTTGGATTGCATCACCAACTCGATGGACATGACTTTGAGTAAGCTCTGGGAGTTGGTGATGGACAGGGAAGCCTGGCATGCTACAGTCCATGGGGTCACAAAGAATCAGACATGACTGAGCAACTGAACTAAAGATGATAGATATACTATTCAGATTAGAGTCACCAAATTTTAAAAATTCACTGCAAAATGCCTTATTAATGTTTCCATACTTGAACCTAGCAAATATTACTTTTCTCCTTGAGACTATGATTTTGTAAGGCAAATTTTCCACTGCCCTTTTATAAAATAGCGTCAACAATAGGAATTGAGCTTTTTGTTGCTTTTGATAATTTTTACCACTCCTAAATTATTCTAGGTTGCAAAATTATTTTTAGTGGCTTACTGCCCTAGAAAAGCTCAATTGATAGCTCAAATCATGAAGGAAATTGTTTTTTGATTTTTTAGAAGTTGAACAATTCAACATATTTTCTTAATAAAAAGAACACTGATAAAAATAATGCAAGCAGCTACACACTAGCAGTAGTTTCAACCATGCAGTCTCCTTAAATGAAAATATCTGAAAATATCAGTTCAGTTCAGTTCAGTTGCTCAGTCGTGTCTGACTCTTTCCAACCTCATGAATCGCAGCACGTGAGGCCTTCCTGTCCATCACCAACTCCCGGAGTTCACTCAGACTCACGTCCATCAAGTCAATGATGCCATCCAGCCATCTCATCCTCTGGCATCCCCTTCTCCTCCTGCCCCCAATCCCTCCCAGCATCAGAGTCTTTTCCAATGAGTCAACTCTTCGCATAACGTAAATGCTGTTAACAAAAAAAAATTCACCTGTGCTGGTAATGATGAAAGAAAAAAGAAAACACAGGATACTTAACTTTTTTTTAAAAGAATTCACAGAGGAACATTTTAATCGTCAATTCAACTGCTCTTCATCAACTATTCCTACATCCCAGAAGGCTAAATGCTTCACACATCTGTTATCTCCCAATATTAGACACCAGTGAGGCTCTGTGTATATCAGCTTTCGTGTTGCAACATAAAGCATTAAAGGTTTGCTATCTATTTATTGTTATGCGTTTGGACCTGTTTCATGGTTTCACAACTGGATGACTAACAGCTTTCTGTTTAGGGTGAGAAAAGACCCTGCAGATCTTGCAATTTCTATCATGAGAAAATGAGGGCAAGAGGGACACAAGCCTTTTAAAGCAAGAGGTAGTAAGCATTTGTTAAAGCAGTCGGGTGAAAATCAGTTTTACTTCAGTAAAAGTGAAGTTTTACTTCAATTAAAAACCTTCAGTTATTTTAAAGTTGATTTGAGGTTTCCTATAATTAGAAGAGCAACTTGTGGATTTTTAGGTTTTGGTCAAGGAGAAAGAAAAAAAAAGTCCTCAATCTAAAATTAGTAAGTCAATAAAAGGGGAATAAAACTCAACAACAGCAACAATAAAAATAAAGAATTAAAGAAGATGAAACTCAGAAAATAATAGAATACATCAAAAGTTCTAGGGGAAATTTTACTTCACAAAATGCATAACACTTAAGGGGATACATAAATGTTTTGTGACTTTAGAGAAACTATCTTAATATAAGAGTAATTAAACCACTTACCAGCCACAGCTTCTCTTAGTAGTTAATACCTTGACATATTCCTCAGGTTGGTGCTCTTATGTAAAACAACACTTATTTAGAATTACAGAAATACTAACAAATAACTCAGTGTGCAAGTCTAACTTACTCATTCTGTAGTCTATTTTTAAAGTGGATATGTGACTTACTCAAAAGCGTATATGTACATACACAACCACATAAAAAATTAGGATTCATAATAATTATCCTGTATGACTAAAAAGTTAATTGATAATATCAACTGACGATTGATAATATAATTTTCCTAATAAAAATATTTCTCATGATTTATGGTACAAAACGCTGGGGAAAATTTATTTTAGACATCTGTACAAATTTAAAACTAATTGATGTAATAAAATTTGTCCTCACCATAAGCTACTTTTATAGAGTATGGTTGGCTTTCTGAAGTGAAATAAAATGAATTTGTTTAATTCAAAAAATAGAATGACAGCTTTTCCATCTTTATGTTTGGACTAGAAACCATGTATGTCTCATTTGCCAGGGGACACGATGCTGAGCCAACTGCTTTTAAGTTCCTGCCAAAAACTCATTTTTTGAAATTATATTTGGTAGTCAGTAGAACATGCTAAAAATTCATTGTTGCAGGTTTTAAGTTTTCTTCTCCACATTTTAAGTTTGATTATCAAGGGCATACACTTTTACTAAAGTAAGTTTTCAAACTCTTAACAAAAAAACTCTTAACAAAATAAATGCAAACCTATCGTGGTCTGACATAGGAAGCTCTTTTTTTTTTTTTTTAAATGTTACACATTAAAAAAGAAAAATAGCTTCAGCTTTAAAGTTGAAGATACTGTGCATTTTCAGATGCAATGACCCTGAGAATAGGATCCATATGATACTGTTGACTTAAAGAAAAATGCACAGCACAAGTGTTGTGAGTTTAAGTTTTATTTAGGATCTTACTGAGTATGAAATCCCCAGGAGACAGCCTCTCAGTAGCTCTGAGAAAACTAGTCTGAATCGGTAGGAGAGAAGCCAGTTTATCTGTGATTTTTTGGCTAGGGAATACATGCAGTCAAGCATGCATCTTGGTAAAAAATAGCACTGCTATTTTCAACGAACAGATATCTCAGGATAATGATTTCAGTGCTTTTCTATGTATGGGAAGATGCAAAAATTTGGGTTCACTAAAATTCTTTCTGAGATATGCATCTAACTCTCCATAGGGGCTGTTTACCCAAAGCAGAGAATGCCACATCCTGAATTCCTCTCGGTGTACAGTGTCCTTCAGCAAATGCAATAATAGCTAATGGCTAAATCCTTATAGCTCTCGGTGATGAGCAACACTGTTCCTTTTACTTTGTTTACAATACATTCCTTTTAGAAGTTGGTATTAGGCCAAGTTTTCTTCTCAAAAAATACCTAGGGATTAACTATGAATAAAATAACAACAACAACAACAAAATCACTATATGTTATTTCTCCCTAATGCGTGACTCCAGCACGTCTCCAAGTAATTGCACTAACAAGATCATCTTTAGTTGCTGCTCATTCAACTCTCCTCATTCTTTTGGTTTGGTGTTTGTGATCATTCCATAAGCATAAACTTATCAAACATAAAAATACATAGAATTGTACATACATACCCATAAATAAGAAGACACTGTATATTAATAACTAGGTATATTTATGAGATTAGTTGTTTGTCAGTTGCTTCATTTGCTATTATTTTCTCCCATTCTGAAGGCTGTCTTTTCACCTTGCTTATAGTTTCCATTGTTGTGCAGAAGCTTTTAAGTTTAATTAGGTCCCATTTGTTTATTTTTGCTTTTATTTCCAATATCCTGGGAGGTGGCTCATAGAGGATCCTGTTGTGATGTATGTCAGAGAGTGTTTTGCCTATGTTCTCCTCTAGGAGTTTTATAGTTTCTGGTCTTACGTTTAGATCTTTAATCCATTTTGAGTTCATTTTTGTGTATGGTATTAGAAAGTGCTCTAGTTTCATTCTTTTACAAGTGGTTGACCAGTTTTCCCAGCACCACTTGTTAAAGAGATTGTCTTTAATCCATTGTATATTCTTGCCTCCTTTGTCAAATATACAAAGCAACTTCTACAGCTCAATTCCAGAAAATAAATGACCCAATCAAAAAATGGGCCAAAGAACTAAATAGACATTTCTCCAAAGAAGACATACAGATGGCTAACAAACACATGAAAAGATGCTCAACATCACTCATTATCAGAGAACTGCAAATCAAAACCACTATGAGGTACCATTTCACGCCAGTCAGAATGGCTGCGATCCAAAAGTCTACAAGCAATAAATCCTGGAGAGGGTATGGAGAAAAAGGAACCCTCTTACATTGTTGGTGGGAATGCAAACTAGTACAGCCACTATGGAGAACAGTGTGGAGATTCCTTAAAAAACTGGAAATAGAACTGCCTTATGATCCAGCAATCCCACTGCTGGGCATACATACTGAGGAAACCAGAATGGAAAGAGACACGTGTACCCTAATGTTCATCGCAGCATTGTTTATAATAGCCAGGACATGGAAGCAACCTAGATGTCCATCAGCAGATGAACGGATAAGAAAGCTGTGGTACATATACACAATGGAGTATTACTCAGCCATTAAAAAGAATACATTGGAATCAGTTCTAATGAGGTGGATGAAACTGGAGCCTATTATACAGAGTGAAGTAAGCCAGAAAGAAAAATACCAATACAGTATACTAACACATATATATGGAATTTAGAAAGATGGTAACGACAACCTTGTATACGAGACAGCAAAAGAGACACTGATGTGTAGAACAGTCTTTTGGACTCTGTGGGAGAAGGAGAGGGTGGGATGATTTGGGAGAATGGCATTGAAATACGTATAATATCATATATGGAATGAGTCTCCAGTCCAGGTTCGATGCACAAGACTGGATGTTTGGGGCTGGTATACTGGGATGACCCAGAGGGATGGTATGGGGAGGGAGGAGGGAGGAGGGTTCAGGATGGGGAACACATGTATAGCTGTGGCGGATTCATTTCAATATTTGGCAAACCAATACAATATTGTAAAGTTTGAAAATAAAATAAAATTTAAAAAAATAACTAGGTAAATGCATAATATAATAAATAAGAGCTCTTGTGTTCTTTCAAATGAAATTAAATAAATAACAAAATTTTCCCTCGTAGAAGTCAGAAGATGTTGCCTAGATATCTAAACAGTTCATGAAATGTATCACAAGGAGTTATTTTTAAGTTGAATTATGAGTACTCTAGGCATTTAAAAAATATATAGTCTAATATTACTGAGGTTTAGAATGTAAGGAGAAAGGGGAACATTCAAGGACAGGGAGATAAGAAGCAATAATGAGCTATAGGCCATAATTCTTAAAGTCTTGTATAGGAGGAGACAAGACAAACCACCGCCCCAAGATTAGAGAGACATGAAAATACAGGCAATCACATTTACTGCAGCAGAGACTCATGAGTGAAAACTGCTGTGGCAACCAACGCCCAGGAAGAAAATGGGAACAATATTTGACAAATGGCTGGATGCTCAGTGAGATTATCTCTGAGAGTTAAAACTATAGGGTACCCCAGTCTTAGAGAGAATCCCACAATATTTACCTCCAGGAACTCAACCAGATGCCTACAGTAAATATAAAAGTCTCATCTTGCCTCTGGCAGGGAGGAGAGAAAAGGAACCAAAGTGACAGTCTCCAGAGCACTCTGTTCTTAACTAGACCTGACTTGAACAGGCAAACTAGTTAACCAGAGTCTAATGTCCTGGGCTATTATCAGAGCCTAAATGATATGGGAGGACAAAAGATATAAAAGAAATCTCTATACTTTCCCCTTAATTTTGCCATCAATTTTAAACTTTGATTAAAAAGTCTTAATAAATAATAAGAAAAAAAGTCTATCTGCCACATTAGAAAACTTGCATTTTATTCTATAATTAGTGTTTAGGAGAGAATTACTTTTTCAGAATATTAAAGTAATAATATTTCTTTGAGAAAGTCAATACAGAAGTTATACATAAGCTTGTGCCCTCCTCTTTCTACAAAATGGTGAATTAGAAATTCTTAAAACCTTCACTGGAAATAAAGTTTTTGATGGGCAGGATAATGAACATAAATAAAATCAATTTATGTTCACAGATGCATAAGATAAATCTAGTGCTAAAAGAGAAAGAGGAAGCATAATTCCACAGTGATAAGCTTGAACTAAAACCCACAATATGTCAAAGGTGTACGGTGACAACAGGAACATAGAGCCTTAATGTGAAAAGCCAGTCAGGATTCAGGCGGCAAGGTGTGGACTGGCTCCAGGTGTGCATTGAGGCATAGGTCCTCTGGCTAAAGATATAGCTTCATAGGAAGTATGTGTCAGTGAAAAAAAATCAACCGCAGGAACAAAAAGCAACTAAATATTTTGATATTGAAAGAACATTTTAAAAATAGAAAGAAAATGAAGAAAGGATGGAAGGATAAGACAGAAGAAAGGAAGGAAAGATAGGAAAATAAGACTCTCCTTGCATTCTGAGCTTCCCTGGTGGCTTAGACAGTAAAGAATCTTCCTAAAATGTCAGAGACTTGGGTTTGATCCCTGGGTTGGGAAGATTCCCCGGAGAAGGAAATGGCAAATCAATGGTATTTTCTAGCAGCAAATTATTAATTCAACAAATTATTTTTTGTTGATAGCAAGTTGTGACTTGTAGAAGTAAAGCAAAATGTCTGAAGAGATCTTCAGTCCAAGTCCCTCAGTATTTTAAACATTCAGGTAACAAACATGAGGTCAAGATGTGCATGTGCACGCGCGCATAAACACACACACACACACACACACACACACACACAGAGTATAACATGACTGCAGAAAAAAGTTGGTAAGGGTGAAAAACTAAAAAGCTGAATCATACGCCCAAGAAATTCTGACACTAAATTTATATAACTGCAATGTTTAAATCATTTAGAGAAATAAAGAAGCAACTGAAAATGGCCAGTAATGTCGTCTAATCTGCAAAAGAACCACACATAAGAGGTTCATAAGAAAAATTATATGGTGGTACCAAGTACCCACAAGGATGTTCAAAGGGAAACCATGTTCACAAGGAAATGTAAAGTTCACAACATAACTATATAGTAATTTAATGGTGGAAGCTACTGTTGAATGCATCCACGGTTCGGCTCCCAGAGTTAAAAAAACAATATTTTAACCTCATATGTAATATAATCACACTTCTGAAATACAGAAAATACAGAAATTTTATAAACAAGGCTCATAAAGTTTTCTATGTTAGCATTTGGTGTAGTTCCCATATTTTCCTGTCAACTTATATATTTCATATGACAGGATTTGTATTAAAAACTATTTTTAAGTGTCTTCAGCATGTAATACTGAGGGCACATTAAATTATTGAAATATTTCCATTTCCTAGGACATCAAACATATTTTTACACTTGTAGATTTTTATATTTGTATATATTTGTATGTATTGTTCCTTGACAGATGCTGATATTCATATAATCAAGAGCATAATAACTGACTTAAATAATAAAAAATGTATATTTTACAACTGTAGCAAAATTTTTGGTGGCATTTCAAATTTGCATATGCATCACTAAACTGTGTGGAAAGTAGTTTCTTCATAACTGTTTGGACAAAGCATTGCCTTATTCATGTCTTGCTTTGTTGTTGTTGTTTGTTTTGATTCTCTAATTCAGTGATATGGAAATTTCATGGGATCAGGGCTTTAATTAATATTTCTTTAGAATAATTGAAGTTTTCAATACCACTATAATTTATTGTATAATCGTGCTCACTGTTTAGAAAAACATTTGTAAATAGCAATTTTCCATAAAACTAACGGAATGTTGATGTAGAAATTATCCAATCTAGGCAAATACTGGTAAAACTGCTCATCCTAGTAACTTTGTCTTCTGCTTTGTTTTTTTTCCCCCACGAAAAGGAAAAGACATTTTGTTTTCCTCAACCTATTTATATGCCCCTTATACTCCCACCAACAAATGCACACACTCTTGACCCCTGGTCCTGTGGTTTTTCACTCAATCAATTAATGCTTTTTAAATGTATTCTGATAAACTGAAATATAAACAAATAAATTTCTCTTGCAATGACTGTCCAACCAAAGCACATTGTTATGAAATGAAAGCATCTCTGAAACTTGGCTTAAAAAAATTTAGACTATTGTTTGAAATATAAGGAGTTTCAACGAATAGTTTCCCAGTTTTTCTCAATTTCTTACTTCCATTCAAGCAGGGAAAGACAGATGCTTTATTACTATAGACCTTGCTGAGTCTTTTAGAATAAAACACCTAAAGAGCAAGCTTCCTGAAATCATGTTCCTTATATGCTCCTTGAAGTGTGAGTTAAGCACATAATTGGCATGTGCACATAAGAGTCATGCTCAATAGCTATATTTTCCAGGTTTCTTTATATTAACTGAACTTATTTATTTTTTCCTTTCAGACAGGGTAAGTACATAAGGAAAGGTTATGAGAATGTCTTTAACAGCAGTCCCATATGATGTAAAATCTTTTTTCCAAAGTAATTTACTTTTGTGTTTTCAACAGGAGACATGCATATGTGATAAGACAAAGAATTTGGAGGAAAAAGAGAAAAGAATAGAAGGATAAAAAAGAAGGGTAATCATAACAATACTTCCTATACTGATATATCTATAATGTAAGATGTGTGCCTTTCTAATTCAGGAGGCAAGTGTATAACACGTGTTAGAACTGTTAACTCCAAGTAACTAAATTTATGGCTTAGAGTACTGAAAATCAATAAATGATAACCTTTGCTATGTGTTATTTAATTTAAAAATATATCATAAAAGGGCAAAATAGTGATTTCCTTTAGTATTGAATAAATAAATCATGAAAGATGAGGCATTATTTTATTCTTCATTTCTTTCAGATTGGCTATAATCTAATTAACCTCACATGAAATCTGTTTCCTGCAAAAACTACTAAGACTTTACTTACAAAAATCTAAGTTTTTATCTTTACTCCAAGGAGAAATATGTGTTTTTATTTCTTCCTAGTTTTTATCAATGGAGAAGGCAATGGCACCCCACTCCAGTACATTTGCCTAGAAAATCCCATGGACGGAGGAGCCTGGTAGGCTGCAGTCCATGGGGTCGATAAGAGTCGGACACGACTGAGCGACTTCACTTTCACTTTTCACTTTCATGCATTGGAGAAGGAAATGGCAACCCACTCCAGTGTTCTAGCCTGGAGAATCCCAGGGACGGGGGAGCCTGATGGGCTGCCATCTATGGCGTCGCACATAGTCGGATACTACTGAAGCGACTTAGCAGCAGCAGCAGCAGTTTTTATCAAAGTGTTCTTTATTACATGGATCAATTTATTAAAAATATTAGGAGAGGGTCATATATTTTAATTCTCCTCTGTCCATGGAATTTTCCAGTCAAGAACACTGGAGTGGGTGGCCATTCCCTTCTTGAGGGGATCTTTCTGACCCAGGGATCAACCTGGGTCTCCTGCATTGAATGCACATTCTTTACCATCCTAGCCACCAGGGAAGCCTTTTTATAATTCCATTGACTTGCAATTACTTAAGAAACACTGTCTTGAGACTTCTTGGTATATGTATAACGTTAACAACCTTACATCAGGAATTCTTCACACATCCTAAATGATAGTCAATAAGCAGAGGACACTATACAAGACTCATTTTACATACAATTGGGAAAATCAACACTTATAAATAGCAGGCACAGAAATGGAACACATTTTTGAGAAGCTGTAGATTAGAAAATATTGCAAAGAGAGAAAGATGTGTAAAGGAACCCTAACAGTGGTGGAATAAAACTGCCCCAGAGGTACTTTCTTGCCCTGGGTAAAGAATACGGAGAATGAGTGAGATGCGTGCTCAAACGAAAAGGCCTGAACTGAAAAGTGTACAGTTCCAGAGGAGCAATGTTGAAAGCACATCTAAATAAACAGGAGGAAAAGAAGGAGGCTTGTGGTGAAAGGGGAGAAATAACCATGCTGTTCAAGTTCATAAACCTGTGAAAACAAGAAGGTATAACTGAATCAGAAGCAGAAGGCACAATGAGCAACTCCCAGTGACCACCTATCTGCAGGAAATTATCATTTATTAAAGCTAAATGGTACACAGTAAAGTATAGTGGTACAAAGCACAGTAAAGTGCTGTGACACCAGAATAGAAAACTCTCAGAAAATAAGTAAACCATTCAAACTCCTTTGCACCATCACTCAATTTATTACTACTAGCACAGAAAACATCTATAAAATTTAATTATAAGCAAAAAAATAATTTATATCCATACAAAATTTTATAAGAATAAAGATATACTAATCAATAATTTTAGGTATGAAAATAATTGTAATTTCTTAAGATGAAAAAGGGGACCTAGCAAAGTTGAGTAAGATATGCAGCAATTTTTTGGTTTTAATTGATTAAAATTAAATAAAACATTAGAGAAATGAAAGAAACATGACCAATTATCTATTAAAAATTCATGATTGTAATGTACAGGCAAAAGAAATATGTGATATAAGAGCGAACTGAGCAAAGGAAAACAAGTGTAGAAGGAAATATCTCAGAAATGTTACAGGCCACCAATGGAAGAATAGACAAGCTCTTCAAATAAAGTAACAAATACAGAATAGAAGAATGAAAAAAGCTAAGACAAAGTAACCAGGAAAAACAAAATGGACCAAAAGAGCATGTATACAATTTAATGCATGAAAACAGAGCTGTGGATATAGGTATGAGGAGTTATATACATGTACATTGTAGACCTGAGGAGCAAAAGCTAAAAAGTGGGAAACAACTAACATTTAATATTAAAAAGAAATTTTCTGACTGAAAGAATAACGAGAATCTAAGTATTGATAGGATTGATCTTATGCTTGAAAAATGGATTGGAGTGATAAAACAGAAAACAAACAACTGTATCTTAGAATAGCTATATATTTTCAGTATAAGTAGAAAAATTCCTGGTTCTTCAGCCCAGGCACGAAGATATAAAAATAAAGTAAAATAATTACATTAAAATAATAAAATAAAATTTCTCTAATACTTATTAATAGAAAGATAGAAAGTCACAAGTGAATATTTTCTAGGAAAAAGTAGCAATAAACATGCAAAAGCACAAGAAAACTATACTCATGATTCCTTCCTTAGATATCTATTAGAAACAAGCTCATGAAATGAAGCTCAAAATATAAAAAGATTGGGAAAAGCATTTATAATATTTAATTTTTGATTTGATATTAAATCAAAATAGATCATTTGAACACCAAAATAGTCCTAATTGACTATATTTTTAAAACTTTGGTCCAATACTGATATTAAATAAACAAATATATAAATAGAAATACACAGAGGTAAGAAAACCTCTTCTTTACAGAAGAATATAATAAATAATATGCCATATTAGAAATTTTAGAAAACATTTTTCAACCCTTAGTGTCATAATTAATTAGAATCATTGGAAGGACTGATGTTGAGGCTGAAACTCCAATGCTTTGGTCACCTGATGTGAAGAGCTGACTCACTGGAAAAGACCCTGATGCTGGGAAAGATTGAGGGCAGGAGAAGGGGATGACAGAGGATGAAATGGTTGGATGGCATCACTGACTCGATGACATGGGTTTGGGTGGACTCCAGGAGCTGGTGATGGACAGGGAGGCCTGGCGTGCTGTGGTTCATGGGGTCTCAAAGAGTCAGACACGACTGAGCGACTGAACTGAACTGAACTGAATCATTGGGTGAAAGTACACTGGGTGACATAGTTGCATGGATTACTTTACTAATAAGAAAAAATAAATTTTCTCTAAAACAGGAAAATACAGTGGGCACTACTTTACCAAATGATCAAACTTGACAAAGTTAATAGTCTACAGTTAATAACTGACTCTGTCTATAGACAGAGATTGAATAAAGCAAATTTGAGAATACATTAGATTTGTTTTTAAATAAAAGTTTCTATAAACTTGGGGTATGTATACTCTGTAATTTGTCAAATATACATTAAAAATAAATATCACTCTTTTCTCATTGGCCTAACTATAACAATACAGTTTAAATACACATTTTCTATAGTATCCATGATATAAAATACTCTAGTTTAACTGAAATACTTAAAGACTAAAGCATTTATAATCAAGTTGATGTCTTAATCCAGGAAAACACAGGTATTAAATATAATGATTTCAATAATCTTTTTCATAAATTATAATTAGATAAAATCAATACTCAGTCTAAATTATTTTAACTTGAAGATAACTGCATTATCATATAAAATAGATATAGACATTTTGAAATCATGAGTCATTTTTAATTTAAAAAGTCCCCACAATATTATACTTTCAATTAAAATATTTTACAGATATTTTGTCTGTGTAATGTTAATGATAATGAATAAAAAATGGCAATAATGAAGAGTGTTTAAGCTTTTAGATTATTTAGAACTGAATTTGAATTAAAATGTCTGAAACATTAATTGCTAAGCATTAGCTCTTTGAAGTGCAATTTTGATTAATCAAGGGCAATATGCTTTTTGTGATCATGAATAGAAACATATCATAAAATCCACCAGGCAGGAGCTTTAGCCTTATGGAAAGGGCTTCAGTTATGTATAACTTGTCGTCCAACGTGCTTTGATGCAGTTTGTAATCTGTTATTGGTATCATTCATTTGTCAGACCCAATAGGAATGTAAAATATAAGAGAATCCTTTGATGCAGTTTATAAGGGTTAGTTTCTTCCACACCGACTGGAAGGATGAAAGTTTGAAGGAGATTGATTGTTGAATAATATCCTCAAACTCTCAGGTCTTCCTATATCTGTTCTCTTAACAAGGTAACTTACTGCTCTTCCCTTCAATATTGAACACTATCATTCCAGTCCTTGAATCTGGGCTGATCTTGTGATTTGTTCTGACTAATAGAATATGATGGAAATGATGTGTGGGGTTTTGTTGTGTTGTTGTTATTTTAAATTGTGTTAAGAACACAACGTGAGATTCCCCTGCCTAAGGAATGTTTAAGGTATAACACAGTAGTGCTAACTATAGGCATGTTTCTGACTTTTTTTTTTTTTCCTGAGAATCTTGCAAAACCATGAATAAAAGCCCAAGTTAGTCCTCTGGAGAATGAGACTACATAGATAAAAACTGAATAATGCCAGCCAAGAGCATCTGAGACCAGCCAACACTCAGTCAATCTGCCAGTTGACCCCAATTATACTGCAAGGCCAAGCAAGATGAGCTTTGCTTGACTAAGATAATAAACTATGTTCTTGTGAGAAATAGCAAATGAAAGTTGCCTTAAGTTTCTAAATTTGGGGATGATTTGCTATGCAGAAGTACCTAACTAATAGAAATTGCAGGACATTTTTGAAGGCCAAGGCAATAATACTCAGCGTAATCTATGGTTTTTCCTTCTCTCCATCCTTTTCTGTTATTTGTATGGACTTGAAAACAGTGTGTCTTCAATACAGGGGGCCCAGAAACTTCTTTCATTAGCTGTATTACTGCCATCATCTTACTCTTTTCAAACCACGACTGACCCATTCCTAGCTCTTATTGGTGCTAAAAGTTTCATAGTATAATACCCAAAGCCCTAGACTTGGTTGATTCCTAATGCTAAATATGGACTCCAACCTGGGGGTTTCTCTCATTTAGCAGCTCTATGTCTACATCCTGAGCCCAAAGCATATTTTCCAGTAAAATGATCTTTTACAGCAAGGGAAAGTAACAGCTGGATGAGAGAAGAACAAATAATGTGTCCCTAACTTGAAAGTTATCCTCAATTTGGGGCTAATTTTGGCCTTTTTTGGTGTCCTAGAAAATTAAGTTGCTGAATTTAAATTTCAACTGTGTCTTAAAGGAGTCTTAGAGTAGACAACAATGGCAAAGCAGAGAAAAGTATGGAAACATATTCTAAGCAGATGTTCCAGGATGGGCAGACGCATAGACTGATAAAAACAATTGCAACTGGCAGCAGATGAGTAGCTACAATTAAGGACAATGTGGATCAGTCAAGCAAAAGGCATGACAAGCAGTGAAGATTAAAAATTTCTGATAGAGTAAATTTGCACTAGAGTCTTGAGAGTCATGGTAGAGGATTGAGAATTCACTTAAGCTTCAAGATGCCTTGGAACATTTAGAAAACATTATTATTTTTTTTTTTTAAGAAAAGCACATTGGAACAGCAGACTGAGGACAGAAACTATATATTTTGCTACTCAGACATTATACACGAGATATAATGAGTCTCTCGTAGTGAAATTTTAAGAGAAAGGGAGGTATATTCTAGATAAATAGATTCTCAGTGGTGGAATCTATTTATCTGGGTGACAGTTAGTGGGGAGTAACTGTTGGGGGTGGAATTAGGGAAGTGAAGAATAGAAATATTTAGTAAAAAGTTGGAAAAATAGGCCAGGAGTTCAAGAGAGAGATCAGGAGTGGTGTTATGAGAGGCATAAAAGTAGCAGTTACTATCTATGGCTTGTCATTCTGAGTCAGATAGTTGTCATGCCTAAACTCATGTAATCCTCAAAATTTTCAAAGTAGAAAGTCTGCACTTTTAAAAATCAGGACATTAGATCTGAAACGGATTAATAAACTTGCCCAAAGTCATACAATCAGTAAGCCATACATTTAATAAGCAGCTTAACAAAGATTTCATATTTGAAATGTTTCAATCTCATGCTTTTTGCAAATACACAGATTCTATTCTTGAGTGATAATTAAGAAATGGAAGCATCTCATTGAAGATGATATCTGAGTTATATGCATATAAACACACAAAACCAGTGTTTTTCCTTATCTATCATAGCTAAGTGCCATAGATATCACACATGAACATATACACAAACACAGACACAAAATTTTATGTTTCAGGTTTATGAATTTAATGCATTTTTGTAAAATTTATTTTAGTTTATCTTTTATTCATCCTCAGAACATCTAGAAAGCTCTGCTGTGGGTATAATTTAAACAATGACAGTTTCATTTGATTTGCTTCTATAAACTAAGATTTATGAGAAGCATTAAATTTATACTGAACTAATTGTAACTGCAACAAAGACTGCTACCAGTTCATCTGATATTCACGTTCTCTTCTTCAGCCTACAGCAATGCTACATTTCCCAACCTCCCTTGCATTTAGATAGAACCATAGCATTGCCTTGTAGACGGTGGTACATAAGATAAGTGATGGGTTCTATTTCCAGACTAAGCTTAGCAAGTGTTTTCCTCTCCAGACTGTCTCTCTTTTTATTCCAGCTGGATTCTTGCAATAACTAGACCCTAGACATGAGAGAGCCAAATAATTTAAAGGACTTGGAGTTCTGACTCACCATGTGAAGGACAGCTAGCTAGTGATGAGGACAACTACATCAGATTGTGTGAGTGAGGAATAGACTTTCATTGTGTTTGAGTTTTGGCATTTGGGGATATTTATTATTAGTGTCTACTTATCCTTAAAACTGGACATATAAATATGCATTATTATAGGGTTCAGATTTTCATACACTTGAGGCAAAATTAGCTAATTACCAATATTATTTAAAATCTGTTATTTTGATTTTAGTCTCTCCTGATTGTCAATTTACAATTTAGTTAATATTGAATATTATAAAAAATAATTAAATGAGTGTGCCCAAAGAGTAAAATTGTAAAAAATCTCTTTGCCTTTAATATTCCTATATATGTAAGATGATCCTGACTCTATATTTATAATTAATTCAAAGCTTTCTTTTCATTCCATTTTATTATCTACATAACATAAATCAAAGCAATTTTGCTGATCATTACTAAGTTCTTCTGAGAACTATAAGTGGTATTCCAGTTACTCATTTGTGAAACTGCCTAGAAAGTAAAATTTATTGTGAGGAAATCATGAAAGGACATGAGAAATCTTAATAACTGGATCTTGGCATAACAAAGAAGTCCTTGAAATACCCAGACTCAAAATAATCTACTCTAATTTTCTCTAGAGCTTTTGGTCCCAATTAAACTTGTCTGTTGTGACTGAATTTTAATTAGTATGGATGTTTGTACTTTAGAAATTCAGAGCTTGAATTAAACTTCATAAATTCATGAGACCAAAAGAAAAGAAGAATAATTGAATGAGCTTAGAATTTTAATGAGAGCATTTGAAAATGTTGGTATTCTTTATATTATATCGCTATGGTATCCCAAAGTACTTCTATACAATTGGTTTGAAGATCCAGACTGAATTAACCAGTCAGTTGGATCAAATGTTCAAAAAGTTCAAACACTCATCAAAGGCACTGTTACATAAATTCATATTTTAGCTGAATTATTTGTTTTTTAAATATTAAACAAATGATCAAATAGGTTCAGGAAGACACAGACTTGAAAATTTTTTAAGTTTTTTTTTGATTTCCAACAACACAATTTTGGGGAGGATTTTGGGGGGACTTTATTGGCTATTTCAATTCAGTCACTGAAATCTGCCAAACTGGAAATGTGGTAAAACTGTTTCAATAGTAATTATTCAGGTTTGTTTGTTGGTTGTTTGTTTCTTTTTTTAAAACTTCATTGAGATGTAATTGACATACAAGAAACTGTTTATCTTTAACGTATACAACTTGATTAATTTGGAAAAAGGTATGCTTCCATGAATCTGTGTTTTCATTTGTCTGCTTTTTAAAGAATTGTTCAGAAAATAGTAATGCCGTGGCATCACCTTTACCTTTCATAACAACATTGAGCATGTGTCTCTGACAGGAAGAAACTATGCCTTAAAGAGAGTGGTATTCAAACCTAAGTGTGTACAACAACCATTTGGAGAGCTTGATAAAGCACAATTTGCTGGATGGATCCCAACTCCTCAGTCTCCAATTCAGTATTTCTAGTATGCTATGCTAGGTTGCTTCAGTCATGTGGGATTCTTTGCGACCCTATGGACTGAAGCCCTCCAGACTCCTCTGTCCATAGGATTCTCTGGGATCGAATACTGGAGTAGGTTGCCATGCTCTCCTCCAAGGGATCTTCCCGATCCTTTGATAGAACCCAAGTCTGTTATGTCTTCCTCATTGGTGAGTGGGTTATTTATCACTGAGCCACCTGGGAAGCTCCTATGTATAAGTACCAAGAATTTGCATTTCTAATGAATCAACAGGTAATGTGCTGCTCTTGGTCCAGAGTTCACTCTCTGAAAACCAATAGCTTAAGCATTATCTATTTAATACTTGAACTGTATATAATAATTTTAAAAAATCAAATATGCGCAGAAAAACATATTTTATTTCATCAAAAATATAGGCTCCTTCTTTCTACCTTTATTAAGTAGAATATTTCACCAAGGAGTAAAAATAGTCCCAATTACTGGATTATGGAATCGAGTTTAAAGGAAAAAGTAATAATATATATATATATATTGTCCAGATATAAATGATAAAATCTTAATAATGATTGAGGATTTCTTTCTTTCTCTCTTTAGTTCTGCCTTATTTTGATTTATATATATTGAAGCTCTCTTATGGGGTACATATGCATTTAAGAGTGCTTTATCTTCCTATTCATTTGACTCATTTATCATTATGACATATCACTCTATCTTTTGGTGAAATCATTTTTTTTATTAAAAAGAGCCACAAATGCCTTATTTTGATTAACATTTATGTTACATTTTTTCTACTCTTTTAACCTATCTTTGGATATATGTATGCATATGAAAGTTTTAGTCACTTAGTCATGTCTGACTCTTTGTGACCCCATGGACTATAACCTACCAGGCTCCTTGGTCCATGGGATTCTCCAGGCAAGATTACTGGAGTGGTTTGCAATTTCCTTCTCCAGGGTATCTTCCCAACCCAAGGATCAAACCTGGGTCTCCCACATGGAAGGCAGATTCTTTGTATCTGAGCTACCAGGGAAGCCCTGTATGCATATATATATAACACGTGCACACTGGATTTCTTGTAGTTACATTGTTATATTCTCCTTTTATATGATAATTCCTTTTGTGAATCATGAAGTTCACTTGTATTTAATGTAATTATTGGTATGTTTGTGTTTACATCCACCAATTTCCTGTTTGTTTCAATTTTTTGTATGCTTCAAACAACTCTGTTTCACCTTTCTGTCTTTTTCTTTTTTGGCTTAGCTTAATTTTAATCTGTGTTGAGCAGAGGGGGACATGTGCTATCCCTATAAAAATCCCAATGGCATTTTGTACAAAAATAGAAAAAATCCTAAAATTGATATAAAATGACAAATAAACCCCTCAAGCAGCCAAAATAAACTCAAGAAAGAAGAACAAAACTGTAGCCATCACACTATGATTTCAAAATATATTCCAAACATATAGTAATCAAAACAGAAATGTACATCCATAAAGCCATACAGTTAGATCAATGGAAGAGAATAAGAATCCCAGAAACAAACCCACACATATACAGTCAAGTGATCTTCAACAAAGGAATATGCAATGAGAAATATGTTAGGAATATGCAAGGAGAAAATGATAGTCTTTCAATAATTAGTGCTGAAATACATTGTTTATTTATTAAACTGAATATCTACTTGCAACAGAATGAAATTGGGCACTTATCTTATATCATATACAGAAATAAATTCAAAAAAGATATGTAAATGTAAGGCCTGAAACTACAGAATTCCTAGAAGACAATATAGGGGAAAATCTAATTTTGATGTTAGTCTTGGCAATGATTTCCTGCACACGATACCAAAAGCATAAGCAAGGAAAATAAAAATACAAAAGTGGGATTATATCAAATTAAAAACCTTCTATTAAAGCAAAGGAAATAATCTACAGAATAAACCCAAAATCTACAGAATGGGAGAAAAAAAATTCAGGTCATATATCTGATAAGAGATTAATATCCAAAATATATAAGAAACTCCTAAGCTCAAGAGTAAAAAAACAAAACAGAACAAAAAAAGAAAAAAAAATAAACAAATGGACAACAGCTTTGAATAGATATTTTTCCAAAGATATAAAAATGGCCACCAAGTACATGAAAAAGTGCCCAACGTCACTAATTATGAGGGAAATACAAATCAAAACCACAGTGACATATCACCTCATATCTATTGCTGCTAAGTCACTTCAGTCGTGTCTGACTCTGTGCGACCCCATAGACGGCAGACCACTAGGCTCCTCTGTCCTTGGGATTCTCCAGGCAAGAACACTGGAGTGGGTTGCCATTTCCTTCTCCAATGCATGAAAGTGAAAAGTGAAAGTAAAGTCGCTCAGTTGTGCCTGACTCTTAGTGACCCCGTGGACTGCAGCCCACCAGGCTCCTCTGGTCATACCTATTAGATGGCCATTATAAAAAAGACAAGAGATACCAAATGCTGTAGACTCCTGTACACTCTTGGTAGGAATGTAAGTAGTTACATCCACTATGGAAAACAATGAATGTTACTCAAAAATAAATAAATAAATAAAAATAGAACTACAGTATGATGCAGCAGTTCTATTTCTGTATTGGCAAGGATGTGGAAAATTTTGACATTTTTTTAAATACTCAACTTGTTTCTTCTTCTTTTTTTTTTTTTGCTATAATTATCTTTACATAGTTTAGTGTTTACTCTAAAGGCTGCATAATTACTTTTTAATTTCAACACATTTGGAAAATTTGAAATCACTGCTTCAATTTAAAAATTTTAATCTCTCCCTTCTTTTTTCTAAGATTCCAAGTACATGACTCCTATATTACTAGAGACTTTCTCATAAGTCCAGATATTTTCTCATAACTCACTAAAACTGTACCATTTTTTAAATTTAAAACTTGCTTTTCTATCTGTGTTTCTATTTGGATTATTTCAACTGCTAAATTCTTCAAGATCAGTGATATTTTCTTCTGTAGTGTCTAATCACCTTCTAAGAACTTTCAATAAAATGTATGTCCTTAAATAAATGTATGTCCTTAAACAGCTCCTTAAAACTCTTCTCTATTTCTAATACCATTTTGAAGCTTCAATTTAATCTTTCTTTAGGAGGGTTTAGAGACGATCTTATCATGTGATGTGGTCCATGGTTTTAAGGTGTGATCTGCCTCTCATCTCAAAAGAATGCTTTGGTATTGTTGAGGCATGTTTACTCAGATGGATCAGAATGCCTAAATCTCCAGCCCTGTGTAGCCTCTTTACTCCATAGAAGCTGTATCCTGTTTGGTCTTGTGAAATTTCATCCTGAGCAATAAGAAAGCTGCCCTTGGTCAGTGATCATTCAGGAATCCCATTGCATACAGCTCCTTCCTTCTGGTGCTCTGTCCTACAGGTTCCATCAGTAATAGAGTCCTTGAAGTCTGCTCTCTGTCTTCTCAATCCAGTAGTACCATTGTGCTCTCCTTAGGCCTTCCTAAGGACCTCCCTGAGTCAAATTCGGGAAACTCTCTTTAGGTAGAGAAATGGGGTAAGTGTGGGGCTTATCTCATGTTTGCATTTCCAGAATGTCATTTTCCCTAGTATCTCTGAATATGCTAAGACACAGATTAGAATTTGATTTCAAAGACAAAGTTTCAAAGGCATTTTTACAATAAAGAAAAACATTATAATAATATTTTCTCTAACCATAAGTATTCTATTTTACTTAAGTCATTAGACTGTCTTTATATTATTAACAGAAATTCTTCAGTTAAAAATGTGGTGCTGGTGTTCATGATGTAATTTATTTTTAAAGTGTATTGTCTAAGCTTCTTTTTTTCTTTTATTTTTCTCTTTGAATTTATATTTTGAATTCTTAAACTTACATTTTTCGTTTTCTTCCTGTTATTTCAGAAATAATAATAATATGGATGATAATATATATCAAGAAGTAATTATAACTCAGACATTGTTATAAATTTTTAGGTTATTACTCTATTATTTTAAGATGAAAAATGTAACATTATAATAAAATAATGTAAATGTGCTTTCATATGCTCAGTTCTTTGCAAAAATGATTTATTTTAAATGCAAATTAAGTATTTTAATTGATACTTTTGTTACAGTTTTTAACATATTTAACTATATACTTTAATATTAGTCCCAAGTAGAAAATAAATGGCAACCCACTCCAGTACTCTTGCCTGGAGAATCCCAGGGACAGAGGAGCCTGGTAGGCTGCCGTCTATGGGGTCTCACAGAGTTGGACACGACTGAAGCGACTTAGCAGCAGTAGCAGCAGCAGAAAATAAAACTATTTGAAGTAGTTTGGAAAGAAGCATACAGTAAAACAAGATAAAAATAAAAAAGGAAATCAGAGACTCAGAAAATTGGAACAGGAAAAATGAAATAGGATTGGAATAGGAAAAATAGAAAAACATGTTTCACTGATTTTTCTGACACTCTATATATTTTAAAGCTGTGCTTAAGATTGATCTTTCTGTACATTTATGACTCTATTGGTGGAGGAACATGAACAATTCTAAATCTGTTAGAAAACAGACTGCATGTATGTCTATTTTCAGTTCAGTTCAGTCAGTGTGTCCAACTCTTTGCCACCCCATGAATCGCAGCACGCAAGGCCTCCCTGTCCATCACCACCTCCCGGAGTCCACTCAAACTCATGTCCATCGAGTCAGTGATGCCATCCAGCCATCTCATCCTCTGTCATCCCCTTCTCCTCCTGCCCCCAATCCCTCCCAGCATAAGGGTTTTTTTCCAATGAGTCAACTGTTTGCATGAGGTGGCCAAAGTATTAGAGTTTCAGGTTTAGCATCAGTCCCTCCAATGAACATCCAGGACTGATCTCCTTTAGGATGGATTGGTTGGACCTCCTTATAGTCCAAGGGACTCTCAAGAGTCTTCAACACCACAGTTCAAAAGCATCAATTCTTCAGTGCTCAGCTTTCTTCGCAGTCCAACTCTCACATCCATACATGACTACTGGAAAAACCATAGCCTTAAATAGACAGATCTTTCTTGGCAAAGTAATGTCTCTGCTTTTTAATATGCTGTCTAGGTTGGTCATAACTTTCCTTCCAAGGAGTAAGCATCTTTTAATTTCATGGCTGCAGTCACCATCTGCAGTGATTTTGGAGCCCAAAAAAATAAAGTCAGCCACTGTTTCCACTGTTTCCCCATCTATTTGCCATGAAGTGGTGGGACTGGATGCCATAATCTTTGTTTTCTGAATGTTGAGCTTTAAGCCAATTATTTCACTCTCCTCTTTCACTTTCATCAAGAGGCTTTTTAGTTCCTCTTCACTTTCTGCCATAAGGGTGGTGTCATCTGCATATCTGAGGTTATTGATATTTCTCCCGGCAATCTTGATTCCAGCTTGTGCTTCTTCCAGCCCAGCGTTTCTCATGATGAACTCTGCAATAGTACATTAGATAACTAAATGTACATGCACATTTATTTGTGGGTGTGCTACACATTCAGGAAGAAAAATTTCCCTAATTTATAGCATTGGCCACTTCCTTTGCTTTTAATCTGTCAAAACAGAAGTACTGGAATTTTATTCCATTAAATTTACCTTAGATCAGGATGACTTTTTAAAACTCAAGTTGCTTAGTAGTTAATTCTTTCAGTCATGTGTAATTTTTTTCATTTTATTAATTGTCTTGTAATACTTAGCACAGATGCTGAGAAATATTCATTAACTGGTGAAGAATTAGTGGCTTCTGAAAAAAACTGTTGCAGAAATCTCCTACTTGGAAATAAAACTGAAAATAAGACACTTTTAGACTCCCAAAAGGTTACTTTTTCAGAGTTCTGTTATTTTTCCTTGTGAAATTAGTATTTATTTTGTCATGGAGTAGCTACTCTAATATTAAAGAATATTGATCAACATATGTTTACTGCAACAAAGAACAGCTATAGACAAGGATGCACTACCCTTAATATTTGTTTGCTTGTTTAGCTGCTAAGTCATGTCTGATTCTTTTGCCACCCCCATCAATTGTTGCCCAACAGGCTCCCCTGTCCATGGAGTTTCCCAGGCAAGAATACTGGAGTGGGTTGCCATTTCAATCACCCGGTGATCTTCCTGGAACAAAGATCAAAAATGTGTCTCCTCCACTGACAGGCAGATTCTTTACGACTAAGCCACCAGGGAAGCCCCTCTAACCATAATACAATATCAGTTCAGTTCAGTCGCTCAGTCGTGTCCAACTCTTTGCAACCCCATGAACCGCAGAACACCAGGTCTCCCTGTCCATCACCAACTCCTCGAGTCCACCCAAACCCATGTCCAATGAGTCGGTGACACTATCCAACCATATTATCCTGTGCTGTCCTTTTCTCCTCCTGCCCTCAATCTTTCCCAGCATCAGGGTCTTTTTCAATGAGTCAGCTCTTCACATCAGGTGGCCAAAGTACTGGAGTTTCAGCCTCAACATCAGTCCTTCCAATGAACACCCAGGACTGATCTCCTTTAGGATGGACTGGTTGGATCTCCTTGCAGTCCAAGGGACTCTCAAGAGTCTTCTCCAACACCACAGTTCAAAAGCATCAATTCTTTGGCCCTCAGCTTTCTTTGCAGTCCAACTCTCACATCCATACATGACCACAGGAAAAACCATAGCCTTGACTAGACAGACCTTTGTTGGCAAAGTAATGTCTCTGCTTTTTAATATACTGTATAGGTTGGTCATAACTTTCCTTCCAAGGAGTAAGTGTCTTTTAATTTCATGGCTGCAATCAACATCTGCAGTGATTTTCAAGCCCAGAAATACAAAGTCAGCCACTGTTTCCACTATTTGTCATGAAGTGATAAGACCGGATGCCATGATCTTAGTTTTCTGAATGTTGAGCTTTAAGTCAACTTTTTCACTCTCCTCTTTCACTTTCATCAAGAGGCTCTTTAGTTCTTCTTCACATTTTGCCATAAGGGTGGTGTCATCTGCATATCTGAGGTTATTGATATTTCTCCTGGCAATCTTGATTCCAGCTTGTGCTTCTTCCAGCCCAGCGTTTCTCATGATATACTCTGCATGTAAATTAAATAAGCAGGGTGACAATATACAGCCTTGATGTACTCCTTTCCCTATTTGGAACCAGTTTGTTGTCCCATGTCCAGTTCTAATGGTTGCTTCCTGACCTGCATACAGGTTTCTAAGAGGCAGGTCAAGTGGTCTGGTATTCCCATCTCGTTCAGAATTATCCAAGTTTATTGTGATCCACACAGTCAAAGGCTTCGGCATAGTCAATAAAGCAGAAATAGATGTTTTTCTGGAACTCTCTTGCTTTTTTGATGACCCAGCAGATGTTGGCAATTTGATCTCTGGTTCCTCTGCTTTTTCTAAAACCGGCTTCAATATCTGGAAGTTCACAGTTCACGTATTTTTGAAGCCTGGCTTGGAGAATTTTAAGCATCACTTTACTAGTGTGTGAGATGAGTGCAATTGTGCAGTAGTTTGAGCATTCTTTGGCATTGCCTTTCTCTGGGATTGGAATGAAAACTGACCTTTTCCAGTCCTGTGGCCAAGCTGAGTTTTCCAAATTTGTTCGCATATTGAGTGCAGCACTTTCTGAGCATCCTTTTTCAGGATTTGAAATAGCTCAACTGGAATTCCATCACTTCCACTATCTTTGTTCATAGTTATGCTTCCTAAGGCCCACTTGACTTCACATTCCAGGATGTCTGGCTCTAAGTGAGTGATCACACCAATGTGATTATCTGGGTTGTGAAGATCTTTTTTTGTACAGTTCTTCTGTGTATTCTTGCCACCTGTTCTTAGTATCTTCTGCTTCTGTTAGGTCCATACCATTTATGTCGTTTATTGAGCCCATCTTTGCATGAAATTTTCCCTTGGAATCTCTAATTTTCTTGAAGAGATCTCTAGTCTTTCCCATTCTATTGTTTTCCTCTATTTCTTCGCATTGATCGCTGAGTAAGTCTTTCTTATCTCTCCTTGCTATTCTTTGTAACTCTCCCCATATCACCACACATTAAATTTTTGTTTTCATTTATGTGTGCCCTTGGGTGAAAATGGGAGATAGCAACAGCATTGATATCACAGATGCAAGCTGCATATTGGCTAGAAAGTGGATAATAACACAGATTTTTCTATTGGGATCTATTTGCAATTCAGAGTGCAGTTAATTATAAGTACATGCTGCTGCTGCTGCTAAGTCACTTCAGTCGTGTCCGACTCTGTGCGACCCCATAGACGGCAGCCCACCAGGCTCCCCTGTCCCTGGGATTCTCCAGGCAAGAACACTGGAGTGGGTTGCCATTTCCTTCTCCAATGCATGAAAGTGAAAAGTGAAAGTGAAGTTGCTCAGTCGTCATCCAAGAAAAAAACAGGTTTTATATGACATAATTTCAATGAGACGCTTGCAATTAACATATATGATAACAATAGAGTGGTTACTTTAAGCTACACTTTACTAAATTTCATCCTGTCTAAAGAATGGTACGTTATGACTTCCAAAATATAATTTCATTTCAAATAAATACCCACTGGTAAGACATTTGGGAAGTAGTAAGCTATTTACTGTATCATTTCAGCCACTCAGTGGTGTCTGACTTTTTGGAACCCCATGGACTGCAGCACGCCAAGCTTCCCTGTCCATCACTAAGCCCCAGAGCTTGCTCAAACTCATGTCCATTGAATCGGTGATATCATCCAACCATCTAATCATCTGTTGTCCCCTTCACACTCATTTAAGTGTCATCAGAAAATCTAGATATAGTCTACTGAAATGGAGTATTCTAAAGTAATGCCATGAGGAAAATTAAGCAGGCATTTTGTGCCATGGAAAATAACTGTTTATTGATAGTAAAAGAAATATACAGATGCTTTACCAGAAATGTTTTATGGGAAGTAGAAGACCTTATCTAGTTCTCATCCTTTTATTCTACCCCGAATCTAGTGGTGAATTCCTTGTAGTGGTCCAAATGTTATCTTCTGACTTTACAAATGTGATCCTAGTATTTGGAATTCTTTGCTTCTCTTTGCTCTAATATTCACTATATCCCTACTTACATACCAACGACTCTTTTAGTCTTCAGGGATAATCCCAGAGAAATCACCTCCTAATGCCAACATTAAGCATAGTCATTCTTCCTTGTGCTTCTATGGTATCCTTTTCATACCTTGATCACAGTACTTTAGCATATTCAATTGTAATTCTCTCACAGTACTTTAGCGTATTCAATTGTAATTCTCTCTCTTTTCCAAGCTAAATTGTAGTCCCTCTATGTATCCCACTGACTACCTGCCTAGTAGCATGCCTAGTACATATCAAGAATTCTCACAGGCATATATGGCATAAAACTGGAATTATTGATTAACCTTCATCCATATGAGCTTAGTTCCTATTTATTTTAATCTAGGGAGCAGTAACACTTTTATATATTAGATGTATATCATGATTGCATCCATTTTGTATTCCATAGTCATATATATTAATAGCTAACTTTATCAAATGTGTTTTTTGTGACAGGAACTGTGATTACTGCTTCACATGGATTAATATATGTTTCATGATTATACACAAAAATAACTGTGAAGTAGGAAAATGCATTATACCAAGTTGGTAAAAAAAAAAAAAATCAGAGTTGATCAGTATCAAAACCTAAAAATTCCATGGAAAAAAATTTTAAGCTAATTCGTACTGAATCTGGTGACTTATTTTTTAACCATTCCAGTCGAATAATTCTGTATCCTTTCCTTCTTGTTTTTCTGCTAGTAAATTTATCTGTTTTTCTATGTTTCTCATCCCAGACTTCTACTAAACACTGAATGAATTGACCTGCTCATCAATAATCTCAAGAATGAATCTTTTTTTTTTTTTTAGAATATGCAAAACTTTGAAGCAAAGAACAGCATACATGTTTAACACTGACACTTTGGGAACAAGAGAAATGAAATATTAACAGTGGCTTTAATCTTGTGTTGATAAAAGTAAAGTATAACATTTAGATAGTCTGGGGTTCAATTTTTTGCCAACTTAAAACAGAGCTGGATACAGCTAATGAATGGGAAATAATAAACTGGAAAAAATTATTCTTGATACTTATAAAGATGTTGTAAAATCCATGGACTAAACTTCTTGTACTTAACTGATATTTCTTCAGTCTGTAAAGAAAGGAGTATGCCAAATAGTAGTTTTTATTCTTTGCACAGACACATACAGCAATTTACTTGAATAACTGGCAAGCTAAAACCTGTCTGATGATATCAGAGCTACCTGTATACCTTACTTCCATCTTCTATGTCTTTGTTATTGACCAGAAAAATTTTTCCTTTAGTATTAGGTTACGATCAATTAGATTTTGGTTGCATGAATAAAGTCAATAGGAGTATTTGTAGAATTTTTACCAATGAAACATGCTTTGAAACATAGGAGAGTTAGGTTTTCAGAATCACCCTAGACACAAAACTTCCATGGGCTTTATGCAATATTATATAAACACTGGGGAGAAATTTACTGAGATGATCACTTGAATGTATTGCACCTTTTCCTCATAAAATCCATATAAATTGTTTTAATATTTTTATATCTTATATTCTTATAATAAAATGTTAAAATATATCATTTGAAACATAATTACGAAGTATCAGTTGTTCATTTGTTTCTGTAAATAGAAGGAGCCTTTAGTATGATAAAGGTTCTTGTTTCAGTTAAAAAGAAAGCCAGTGTTGACAGAGTTCAGAGCTCTCCAAACAGAAGATGGGAAGATAAAAGAAGGAACCCCTGATTCTCAAAATACGTAGTATGAGAGTTGCACACCAATTAGTTCTCTAGGAGAACTAACATATGCTATGTTGTTAGGACATTCTGTGTTAGCAATGGCTCAGAGGAGACATGGGTTCGTCAATCCCTGGATCAGGAAGATTCCCTGGAGAAGGAAATGGCAACCCACCCCAGTGTTCTTGATTGGGAAATCCCATGAACAGAGGGCCCAGGTGGGCTACAGTCCATGGGGTCATAAAGAGTTGGACGTGACCGAGCACACACATACACACACACACACACACACACAATACGACATCTTCAGCAATAACCATTAGGAAGCTTACGGTGGGAAGGAAAATTTTTTTTATTTTTAAGCCCTGGAAATTACATGACATGCTTGGGACCTCACAGTAAGGTCGAGGGTTGGGAGTGGGTAGTGAGTGCCTGGCATTTTGCATTTTGCTTTATTGAGGTTGATGGTTGTGGCTGGTTTCTAGGGCTAATTCTTTATTGTGAATTTAAAACATGTCAGCAAGAATTTAAAGGACAGAAGATTGGGAAAAAAAAAAAAAAAACCTAGCAACTAAGTCCTAAGGGACATTTATCCAAGGAACACAAGTGTAGGGGGCAGAATGGCTCCGTATACAGTCCAGAAGCTGGCAATGTGTTTATTTGAGACAGCCACCCTTCTTTGAAGTGGACGTCTTGGCAAGCACAGCTTAAGTTAAGCACTTACATTACAAAAAAGGAAAAACCCACTGTCAGGGTTTACACCACAGGGCGCAACTCTTCTGAACTACTTTCTGTATGGAAGGCATTATTTCCAAGTGGTCTTTTAACATTCCTTTTTAAAGCCTGTTCCCTATAACAAACTCCTTGATTTTAAGGATGTCCCATTGCCATCTTAAAAAAAACTCAAAAAACAACTCAAGATGATACATTAAAAATATCCAACACCTATATTTTATAATTAAGAAGTCTTTATAATAACAATGAAACAGAATTGTTAATATTAGTGAAGTCATGAGTTTTTTGACCATCTTCTATTTTTCATTTCATGGTTATGGATTTTTTTTCTAGATGTATAAATAGGCATTTTTCTCTGAGACAATTTTGAAACATCTTATACTTACTTTAATCAAGACAAAATTATAAAAGACAAAACAGAACAACACAGAGAGTCTGTATCCAGATTGTGGTTTTGAGATGAGAAAAATATTGCAATGAGTTACATAATTACTCAGTTACAAAACTTTTTCTGTGAGAAAATAGAGATCCATCTCAGTGAAATGTGCCAAGTGAGACCATTCCAGCAATAACCATTAAGACTCAGAACAGAGAAGCTAAAGTATACCAAACAGAAAAAGAGATTGACTCATTAAAACTAAATTCTCCTTCCCCCATAGGATACCCTTGAATATTCTTCTTAATATGGAGAATTTTGGCTGACATTTGCAAGAACCATTTATAACTCAGATCCTGGATGAATTGCAGAAAACGATGGGTGCTACATGCACAACAGAAGTTTTAGGCTTTTTTCTGATTTTTCTCAGAAAAGATTAAAAAAAAAAAAGAACTCTAACACAATTTGTGATTATATCTAAGTATGAATTGCTTTGGAATTTTGAAAACATTATCATGTTTTTTGTAAATTGGTCCTAATTTGCATTTTATTTGACAAATAACATGATTAAAACAGTTTATGAATTGCACCTGTTAGCCAGTACTACTAACATTTTAAATCTTTTAACATCTACAATTCATAAAAATATCTTTTCAAATGTATAATAGACCAAGAGGATACTTGACACAAAAGGAATTCTATTATGTGAAAGATTACTTATTCACTTAGGTCAATTATCTAATGTGATAATGGTGATGTTGTTGCAGCCTATTTCCTACATATTGAATTATGTTTTTAATTATAAATTATTATATATATATTTTAAGTGAAGTGAAGTCACTCATTCAGTCGTGTCCGACTCTTTGCGACCCCATGGACTGTAGCCTACCTCTGTTCACGGGATTCTCCAGGCAAGGGTACTGGAGTGGGTTGCCATTTCCTTTTCCAGGGAATCTTCCCAACCCAGGGATCGAAACTGGGTCTCCCACATTGCAGGCAGACGCTTTACCATCTAAGCCGCCAGGAAAGCCATATATATATATTTTGGTCCCCTGGTAATTAAAGAAGTTTCTGACCTTTAATTAAAACTCCTATTATAATAATCTGATAGAAGTCATTTCTATTGTTTTAAAGTTTACTCAGAAATTTATTAATAATTATATAAATGATTTAAGCCAATTTATCAACAAATCTTATGAACAAAGATTATATATTTGTTTTAAAATATTCCAAGGTAAACTTTAGGGGATGTTTGTAAAGATTATGTTTTGCTGTTTAGTGGCTAAGTCGTGTCTGACTCTTTTGCAACCCCATAGACTGTAGCCTGCCAGGCTCCTTTGTCTATAGAGTTTCTTAGGCAGCAATACTGGGACTTCCCAAGTGGTGCTAGTGATAAAGAATGCATCTGCCAATGCAGGAGATACAAAGGACCTGAATTTGATCTCTGGGTGGGGAAGATCCACTGGAGTAGGAATTGGCAACTCCCTCCAACATTCTTGCTGGGATAATCCCATTGCCAGAGGAGCCTGGCTGGCTACAGTCCATGGGACTGCAGGAAGTTGGACACAACTGAGAGACTAAGCACAGCACAGTCAACAATACAGGAATGCATTGCCATTTCCTTTGCCAGGGGATCTTCCAGACCCAGGGATCGAACTCGCATCTCCTGCCTTGGCTGGTGGGTTCTTGACCACTGAGCCACCAGGGAAACGCAACAAATTGTGTATAAAATCTTTATGTAGAAATATCTTCAAAAATAGCATTTATGATGATGGTGGGATCTACATATGTCATTATTTAGTAAAGAGCTATATATCAACTATAAAATTGATTAGCTAATAAATCTTTTTTTTTTATTCTAAGAGGATCATTTACACTGAATTCTTTAATCCATACTTCATTTCTTTGTGTAATGTAATTTGATTCAATTTACAAAGCATGACACAAGTTAACATATGCTTAATATATTCCTACTGATTTATTCCCAATAACACCCTTCCATTTTAGGCAAGGTAATGGATTCATAATCAAAACTGACACTAATTAGAAAGCAAAAGTGTTTTAATAATCAATAGTAAGTTATCAAATATGGAACCAGTGTTACTCTGGAACTGGCTTTTATTGTCTTGTATGAACTGATGGTTGAAAAGAAATTTTGTGAACCAGATGTTAAAAACGGCTTGAAATTGGTCACCAAGGTAGTAGTATTTTCACCATGAAATTCAGCTAATGCTATAAATTAACACCTGCCCTTACCCCAACAATTGTGGAATATATGCTACCATATCACTGACATAGAATTTTTTGAGTATGGAAATATATATATTTAATAATTATATCAAAACACAGAGTAAACCAAGACTACTCCAGGTAACTGGACTGTATGGTAGTTTTCATTGTGGATCATAGTTGAGGTTTTTATTATTAAACTAATGACTAAAGAAACATAAATGAGTCATGCCAGGGGCTTCGTAATGCTTCTCTCAAAGCTATTCTTTACAAATGAAATGATACTTTAATGTAGTATAGACAGTTTACTGACCTGAACTATCTGAAGGCATCCCACACTCATCAGAATGAAGTCCAATACGCTTAATATGAACTTTACTAAGCACAACTGATCTGATGCCTGATTATATTCTTGGCCTTATTCTTCATTATTAATCTTGAAAAGTTGTGGTTTTTTAAATTATGTGCTCCTTTCCCCTCAGGAATTTGGATATGCTTATCCTTCTGCCTCAAATGTCTTTAATTGATTTCAGTAGCTAAATCCTACCCATTTTTTAATTCTAGAACTTTGTCTTTTGAGTAATGCTTTCCTGGGTCCTGGTTTGCATTTTCTGTTTCACCTTTCTGAATCAAATCTGGAATTTCCTTCTACTTCTACTTCTTTGATTTCATTATCAATATCCATAGGTGTTCTATACCCTACCATCTTAAAAAATTGCAGATTCTGGGCTAATTCATGTGGATATATCCCTCTACTAAAGGTTATCTTATATCCAGGTTTTCAGCCTTAACTATCAACGTTGTGTTGATTACTCCAAAATGTATATCTTCATACCCAACGTCTCTTCTGAATTCAAAACTCATATACCTAAACTGTAAATTTAACATTTTAAAACTTATAACTAATGGATCTGAAATGTCACAATTGAATTTGTGCCACCTGAAACTGTTTCTTCCTGAGTTTCCCTGATATCAGGAAATGATATTGATAACTATCCAAAATATAAAGCCAAAACTATACAAGTCAGCTTTGATTCTGTCTTTTCATTCCACATACTTCTCTCTACCAGTGATTCTATCAGCATACCACAAATCTTTTACTCTTCTCCATATTCAGTAATTATCAATCTAACAGAAATCATCCAAATTTATGATTTAGATCACTACATTACTGAACTGCTCTGCATGTTTCTATCTCACCCACCTTCTCTCCTCACTGTCCATTCTCCAGAATTTCTTCTTCAAATACAAATTTCCTTTCTGATTATATTCAAGTATTATTAAAATCTTCAAATAGCTTTTTTCATTTACTTATAAGAAAATCTGAACTCCTTAGCTGTAAAACATGATTTATTGTCCACCTACTTATTCCATATCACTTCCTACAACTGTTTGCTTTATATTTTATACAATAGCCATAGACACCTTCTTTCTGCTTCTTATGCATAAGGGAGCTTGTTTGCCCTGATGTCTTTCCAATATTTAATACTTCTACTCCAAGTTATCTTCCCTAATTCTTCATACAGTAGATTTATGTCATAATTCAGGTCTCAATTTAGATATCAAGTGAATTAATTCCTGCTCTCTTAGTGGTAAAGAATCTGCCTGCCAGTGCAGGAGATGGGTTCATCCCGGGGTTGAACAGAGGAGACTGGTGGGCTACGGTCCATGAGGTCACAAAGAGTCAGACATGACTGAGTGACTGAGCACAGTAACCTAATGTAGCAAAGTGCCACACACTGGGTGGCTGAAAACAACAGCAATTTATTGATTCAGTTCTGGATGCCAGAGGCCCCAAATCAAGGCTGGCAGAGGTGATTTCTTCTGAGGTCTGTGAGGGAGGATCTATCCCCTGCCATTCTCCCAGATTTTGGTAATGGCTGGGAGAATCTATTCCTTACTTTGTAACCTAATTACAGAGTTGCTGTGTCACAATGATGGCATCCACATGGAATTCTCCCCATTATCTTTGGGTAAATTTTCTTTTGTTATAAGGATACTAGTTATATTGAATTAAGACCCTAATGTCCTCATTTTTACTTGTTTACATCTTCAAAGATCCTCTTTTCTTTCTTTTTTTTTTAAATTTTATTTTATTTTTAAACTTTACAATGTTGTATTAGTTTTGCCAAATATCGAAATGAATCCGCCACAGGTATACCCGCGTTCCCCATTCTGAACCCTCCACCCTCCTCCCTCCCCTCCCCTCCCTCTGGGTCATCCCAGTGCACCAGCCCCAAGCATTCAGTACCGTGCATCGAACCTGGACTGGCAACTCGTTTCTTACATGATATTATACATGTTTCAATGCTATTTTCCCAAATCTCCCCACCCTCTCCCTCTCCCACAGAGTCCATAAGACTGTTCTATACATCAGTGTCTCTTTTGCTGTCTCGTACACAGGGTTATTGTTAGCATCTTTCTAAATTCCATATATATGCGTTAGTATACTGTATTGGTGTTTTTCTTTCTGGCTTACTTCACTCTGTATAATAGGTTCCAGTTTCATCCATATAAGACCACATGGGGCAGGGGTTAGAGCTTCAACAAAGCTCTTTGGATGACACAGTTCAGCACATGACATTATCTCTCCTAAGTGTGCTTCATGGAAAGCTCAGTAATGCACTGTTTACTTTTCATCAAAGTTCTTGCCATTACTTGATTATTTAAGTAATGGTCTCTTGTATGCCGTCCCCCAAAAAAGGAAAAATTCCACAAGGGATTGACCTTATCTGTTGCTCTTGCTGATTTTCCTAGAGGTGTAACTAGAAGAAGACATAGATGCAGTAAGGACTTTGTATAGATTTGGTGTATGTATATGTGAATTTATGTTGAACTTACTATAATATCTGTTTATCATATGATATTACTTTTTTATTTGTTATAACATTACTGTTTATCATAATACCTGAAATATGTATACCATTTAATTTTACTTTAACTTTATAATCAAGGCTTTCTACTTAATGATTAGTCAAGGTTATAGTGAGTTTTTGTTAATCCAATATAATATAAGTGCAATACAAGAATGAGTCTTTCTCCATTACATTAATGTAGCACAAAATCTGATTCTGGCAGTATTCCCAGGTAATAGAGGTTACAAAGTCATTTTGTCCCCTGCATTTGTGTATAATGGAGGAACTTGAATCATAGTGATATATTGCAAAGTTACTGAGAGGAGTTGACCTCATTCTGAAAGACACTTGATTATTTCCACTGACAGGTGACACCCATAGAAAAAATAATAATTATTATTTTAAAAAGGATAAACACAGACTAAAAATTAAAACCACTATGAATCTGTAAGTAAAGGATAAAAATAATAAGCAAGAATTTATTGTTATTGAAGCAAGAATTTAATGTTACTGCCTATAGCATAATAATGAGCAAACATACAGAACAAGGTAATTTTTTAAATTGTATTATTTTATAATATACATTTCTAACAAAACATAAAATGTAAATCTATTAGAAACTAGCTTATACATACAAGGTTTTCATATGTTTGCATATTCTAAAGCTTGCATGTTCATTTGTGATGGTTAGAATATTTATTGGTCTTTTAGGCCAGTATTATGCAAAATATTGAATTGTAATATAATTTACAAAAGGTGACAATTCCACTCAAAGTAATTTATAAAAATGAACATTTTCTTAACCTAATTACAGAGTTGCAAAGAAAAACAAGGAGACATAAGAAAGTCTTCCTCAGTTCAAAGAAATAGAGGAAAAAAATAGAATGGGAAAGACTAGAGATGTCTTCAAGAAAATTAGAGATACCAAGGGAACATTCATGCAAAGATGGGCTCAATAAGGGACAGAAATGGTATGGACATAACAGAAGCAGAAGATATTAAGAGGTGGCGAGAATACATAGAAGAACAATACAAAAACATTCTTTACAACCCAGATAATCACGATGATGTGATCACTCACCGAGAGACAGACATCCTGGAATGGGAAGTCGCGTGGGCCTTAGGAAGCATCACTAAGAACAAAGATAGTGGAGGTGATGGAATTCCAGTTGAGCTATTTCAAATCCTGAAAAAGGATGCTCAGAAAGTGCTGCACTCAATATGTGAACAAATTTGGAAAACTCAGCAGTGGCCACAGGATTGGAAAAGGTCAGTTTTCATTCCAATCCCAAAGAAAGGCAATGTCAAAGATGTTCAAACTACTGCACAATTTTACTCATCTCACACACTAGTCAAGTAATGCTCAAAATTCTCCAACCAGGCTTCAGCAATATGTGAACCATGAACTTCCAGATGTTCAAGCTCGTTTTAGAAAAGGCAGAGGAGCCAGAGATCAAATTGCTAACATCCGCTGGATCACTGAAAAAGCAAGAGAGTTCCAGGAAAACATCCATTTCTGCTTTATCGACTATGCCAAAGCCTTTGATTGTGTGGATCACAGTAAACGGGGGGTAAATTCTGAAAGAGATTGGAATACCAGACCACCTCACCTGCCTCTTGAGAAATCTGTATGCAGTTCAGGAAGCAACAGTTAGAACTGGACATGGAACAACAGACTGGTTCCAAATAGGAAAAGGAGTATGTCAAGGCTATATATTGTCACCTGGCTTATTTAACTTATATGCAGAATGCATCATGAGAAACAGTGGGCTGGATGAAGCACAAGCTGGAATCAAGATTGCTGGGAGAAATATAAATAATCAATAACCTCAGATATGCAGATGACACCACCCTTATGGCAGAAAGTGAAGAAGAACTAAAGAGGCTCTTGATGAAAATGAAAGAGGAGAGTGAAAAAGTTGACTTAAAGCTCAACATTCAGAAAACTAAGATCATGGCATGCAGTCCCATCACTTCATCACAAATAGATGGGGGAAACAGTGGAAACAGTGGCTGACTTTATTTTTTTGGGCTCCAAAATCACTGCATATGGTGATGGTGACTGCAGTCATGAAATTAAAAGACACTTACTCCTTGGAAGGAAACTTATGACCAACCTAGAAAGCATTTTAAGAAACAGTGACATTACTTTGCCAACAAAGGTCCATCTAGTCAAGGTTATGGTTTTTCCAGTAGTCATGTATGGATGTGAGAGTTGGTCTATAAAGAAAGCTGAGCACCAAGGAACTGATGCTTTAGAACTGTGGTGTTGGAGAAGACTGTTGAGTGTCCCTTGGACTGCAAGGTGATCCAACCAGTCCATTCTAAAGGAGATCAATCCTGGGTGTTCTTTGCAAGGACTGATGTTGAAACTAAAACTCCAATACTTTGGCCACCTGATGTGAAGAGCTGACTCATTTGAAAAGACCCTGATCCTGTGAAAGATTGAGGGCAGGAGGAGAAGGGGATGACAGAGAATGAGATGGTTGGATGACATCACTGACTCAATGGACATGAGTTTGAGTAAACTCCGGGAGTTGGTGATGGACAGGAAGGCCTGGCATGCTGCAGTCCATGGGGTTACAAAGAGTTGGACACACCTGAATGACTGAACTCAACTGAATTTTAGGGAATTAAAAAAAAATCAATTAAACTTAGAAGAAATTCACTAGGGGAGAAAAGACTATTTCATTAATTTTTTTAGAAAAAGGATCTATGAGTTTTCCCTTATAGACATAGAGTATAGTACATATATATATATGGGTTTCCCTGGTGGCTCAGAAGATAAAGAATCCACCTGCAATGCATGAGACCCTAATCGACCCCTAGCCTGGGAAGATACCTTGGAAGAATCCATGGTGACCCACTTCAGTATCCTTGCCTGGAGAAATCCCATGGACAGAGGAGCATGGTGGGCTACAGTTCATGGGGTCACAAAGAGTTGGGCATGACTGACTAAGTACAGTATAGATACATAGTATATTATAATAAGTTATATATATAGTATATATAAACATATTCTCAATAAAGTTATAGGATTTCAAACTGGTGAAGAAACAGAGAAGTCTAGCAGTGTAAAAAGAATATTTTACTTTTGACTATTCAGTAAAATAAACTTTAGCTTTTAATTGTAGTTTAAACTAATTGTATTAACTTTCCAACTTTAGCACTGTAGATATTTCGGCAGGCTAATTATTTGCTGTAGGGGAATTGTCTTTTGTATGCTGAGTTGTTTAGCTGTTCCCCTGACCTCTACCCACTGGTTGTTAGTAGAAAAATCTCACCCCCATTTTTGGAGACAAGCAGAAATATCTCTGGGTATTGTCAAGAGTCTATGTGAGTGGGACTTAAGGAGGACAGAGAGTCTCCCTTTGAGAACTATTGCATTAGAACAAACAAATTATTCCTACCACACTGGGTTTGTGGTATGAACATGTCTTGGCATTCAAGTAGGAAAAAACAGTCCTTTGAAGAACGAAAATTCAAGCCTACAAATGAGCTTATATACAAAACAGAGATAGAGTTACAGATATAGAAAATAAACTCATGGTTACTGGTTGGGGAGAGGAATAAATTGGAAGATTAGGACTAACATGTATATATCAGCTCAGTTTGTTCGCTCAGTCGTGTCCAACTCTTTGCGACCCCATGAATCGCAGCACACCAGGCCTCCCTGTCCATCACCAACTGCCGGAGTTCACTCAAACTCATGTCCATCGAATCGGTGATGCCATACAGCCATCTCATCCTCTGTCGTCCCCTTCTCCTCCTGCCCCCAATCCCTCCCAGCGTCAGAGTCTTTTCCAATGAGTCAACTCTTCGCATGAGGTGGCCAAAGTACTGGAGTTTCAGCTTTAACATCAGTCCTTCCAAAGAAATCCCAGGACTGATCTCCTTTAGAATGGACTGGTTGGATCTCCTTGCAGTCCAAGGGACTCTCAAGAGTCTTCTCCAACACCACAGTTCAAAAGCATCAATTCTTTGGTTGCTCAGCTTTCTTCACAGTCCAACTCTCACATCCATACATGACCACTGGAAAAACCATAGCCTTGACTGGATGGACCTTTGTTGTCAAAGTAACATCTCTGCTTTTGAACATGCTACCTAGGTTGGTCATAACTTTCTTTCCAAGGAGTAAGCGTCTTTTAATTTCACAGCTGCAATCACCATCTGTAGTGATTTTGGAGCCAAAAAAAAAAATAAATTCTGACACTGTTTCCAATGTTTCCTTATCTATTTCCCATGAAGTGATGGGACCAGATGCCATGGTCTTCATTTTCTGAATGGTGAGCTTTAAGCCCACTTTTTCACTCTCCTCTTTCACCTTCATCAGAAGCTTTTTAGTTCTTCTTCACTTTCTGCCATAAGGGTGGTGTCATCTGCATATCTGAGGTTATTGATATTTCTCCTGGCAATGTTAATTCCAGCTTGTGCTTCTTTCAACACAGCATTTCTCATGATGTACTCTGCATAAAAGTTAAATAATCAGAGTGACAATATACAGCCTTGACGTACTCCTTTTCCTATTTGGAACCAGTCTGTTGTTCCATGTCCAGTTCTAACTGTTGTTTCCTGGCCTGCATACAGTTTCTCAAGAGGCAGGTCAGGTGGGCTGGTATTCTCATCTCTTTCAGAATTTTCCACAGTTTATTGTGATCCACAGAGTCAAAGGCTTTGGCATAGTCAATAAAGTGGAAATAGATGTTTTTCTGGAACTCTCTTGATTTTTTGATGATCCAGCGAATGTTGGCAATTTGATCCTTGGTTCCTCTGCCTTTTCTAAAACCAGCTCGAACATCTGGAGGTTCATGGTTCACATATTGCTAAAGCCTGGCTTGGAGAATTTTGAGCATTACTTTACTATATATAACAATTATATATATATACTACTATATATAAAATAGATAACTAATAAAGACCCACTGAAATAGCAGAGGGAACTGTACTAAGTACTCTGTAATGACCTATATGGGAAAATAATATAAATGAGTGGATATATGGATAGGTATAAGAGTTTCATTATTACACTTGTAACATTTGAAACTAACATAACATTGTAAAACAACTGTACTCTGATACAATTTAAAAAAAAAAATCAAGGCTATATAAAATATGGGATAATGTATCTGCATTTACTTAGCCAGGTGGGTAAAAAATCCAAGCAATTTATAAATTGCTCAAGTAATATCACATATTTTTCAAAGCTCTTAGCAGACACAATACTATTGCTCCCTACTCAAGTGATTATTTTTTACAAAATAATGAATTTTTATTTATTTTGTAAACCATCGTCATTATTTATCACTTATAATCAATGCTTATTTAAATTCATCCATGTCTATCAATTTTCTTATAAATTCATATTTCTCTACTGAATTAAAATATCCAACTTAAAAAAAAACCAGAGAGCAAAATATTACCCCATTGAAAATCCTTACTGAGAAAATCATTGTAAAACAAATATCTTGTGGGGGAATTACATCCACTGGGACCAACAGAATTGGGAAAAATACAGGTTGAAGCCTCTCTTTTGGGTTCCTTGTAATATTTTGAGAGAACAGAGAACTGATGTACTTCACAAATAATCTATTCTTTAAAAATAAAAATTTTGAAATTTTCTGTGTCCTTAATTTACTATTATTTTAATAGGATTTTTTCTATTTGCTGTATGATTATGAGTTTTAATAAATTTTGGATATTATGACTTTATTATATAGAGAGCTTGCAAATATTTTTTACACTGTGTTTGGTGCCTTTTCATTTTGTTGATGATTTCTTTTGCTGTGCAGAGGGACTTTTCATTTGATGTCGTCCTACTTGTCAACTTTTTATTTTGTTGCTTGTGCTCTTGACGTCATACCCATAAAAACATTTGATAATCGTATTTTAGAATTTCTTCAGGTGGAAAACAACCCCATGTACTATAGCCCACCAGGCTCCTCTGTCCATGGGATTCCCCAAGTAAGGATACTGGAGTGGAGTGGGTAGCCGTTCCCTTCTCCAGGGGATCTTCCTAAGCCAGGGGTTGAACCTGGGTCTCCTGCATTGCAGACAGTTTCTTTACTGTCTGAGCCACCAGGGAAGCCCCATTATTAGAATTTCTTCAGGTGGCAAAACTGAAAAAGGGAATAACAAGGATGAAAGTAAAAAAGGGAAATAGATATACAAACCATAAAGCAAAAAGAAAATGATACAAAATATTGAAATCAGAAACATGGAATTTTAAGAGGCAAAGAATTCTTCAGGATATGTTGAGTACTACACCATGATAGGCTACAGTAGTAAGATCAAATTAAGATGAAATTATGGGCTTAAAACTGCATGTATTACTGTATATATAGGAGAGTCAAACATTTGTGGTTGGTCCTAGAATAGTGGTATCTACCTGAATAAATCTTCCCACAGATCATTTCAAAAAAAGTAAGATAAAAAATCAACTCAAATTGGATTAAGGACTTGAACATGAGACCTGAAACTATAAAACTTCTATATGAAAATATAAGAAGTAAACTACTTGACATTGGCCTTGGGAATGAATTTTTTTATTGGATTTGACACAGATACAATAGGAAACATAAAAAATATACCAGTGGGGCTACATTGTTATGTCTCAATTAAGTTAGACAAAATAAATGGATGATTCAGAACTCTATATAATTGATAAATATAATCACAGAGAAACTTTTGACTATACACATTTAATCCAAAAGCATAAAAATGAGCAACAAACAAATCTCACCTCATCTTAAAATGTGTACTTTAGAGGTTCTAAACCTATTTTTGTATATATCGACGGTTTGAATATATGTGTAAATATATTGATGATGTTGGGTGAAAGATTTCTCACTGAAGAATAGTTAAATAAAATATTCAGTGGGAAGCTTAACAAGAATTCTCTAATTGGTTGGAACTGGGAAAATCAGTTTAATTTCATGATTTCTAAATACACAAACACAAGCACGCACACAATTCATTTGCTCTGTCTGATGAAAGGATCGGTAAACACTGATGTCCCAGTAGTAATAAGCACACATATCTCCATATGTTTTTTTAAACATTGTTCTCCATTACCAAGAACCTAAACCATTTGTAAAAATGACTGCAGGACTTAGAAGGAAAGTATAAGATGAGTCTTAAACATTTTCAGTTCTGTTCAGTTTAGTTTAGTTCAGTCACTCAGTCGTGTCCGACTCTGCGACCCCATGAATCGCAGCACACCAGGCCTCCCTGTCCATCACCAACTCCCGGAGTTCTCTCAGACTCACATCCATCGAGTCAGTGATGCCATCCAGCCATCTCATCCTCTGTCGTCCCCTTCTCCTCCTGCCCCCAATCCCTCCCAGCATCAGAGTCTTTTCCAATGAGTCAACTCTTCACATGAGGTGGCCAAAGTTCTGGAGTTTCAGCTTTAGCATCAGTCCTTCCAAAGAAATCCCAGGGCTGATCTCCTTCAGAATGGACTGGTTGGATCTCCTTGCAGTCCAAGGGACTCTCAAGAGTCTTCTCCAACACCACAGTTCAAAAGCATCAATTCTTTGGCACTCAGCCTTCTTCACAGTCCAACTCTCACATCCTTACATGACCACAGGAAAAACTATAACCATGACTAGACGGACCTTTGTTGGCAAAGTAATGTCTCTGCTTTTGAATATGCTATCTAGGTTGGTCATAACTTTCCTTTCAAGGAGTAAGCCTCTTTTAATTTCATGGCTGCAGTCACCATCTGCAGTGATTTTGGAGCCCAAAAAAATAAAGTCTGATATTGTTTCCACTGTTTCCCCATCTATTTCCCATGAAGTGATGGGACCGGATGCCATGGTCTTCATTTTCTGAATGTTGAGCTTTAAGCCAACGTTTTCACCCTCCACTTTCACTTTCATCAAGAGGCTTTTTAGTTCCTCTTCACTTTCTGCCATAAGGGTGGTGTCATCTGTATATCTTAGGTTATTGATATTTCTCCTGGCAATCTTGTTTCAAGCTTGTGCTTCTTCCAGCCCAGCGCTTCTTATGATGTACTCTGCATAGAAGTTAAATAAGCAGGGTGACAATATATAGCCTTGACATACTCCTTTTCCTATTTGGAACCAGTCTGTTTTTCCATGTCCAGTTCTAACTGTTGCTTCCTGAACTGCATACAGATTTCTCAAGGGGCAGGTCAGGTGGTCTGGTATTCCCATCTCTTTCAGAATTTTTCACAGTTTATTGTGATCCACACAGTCAAAGGCTTTTGCTGTGCTAGAAATAAAATACTCCAAAATTAATGCAGGCCTGACAAAACAACCAAATTGAAGATGTTTTCATTGGCTAAATCTGGGATAATTTAAGGATATAACTGGGTTATTTCTTGCTTATGTGGTCCAAGTAACATGATGTTATCAGTGTATTGGATAAAAATGATATTATATTCATTTAATGAACAAATCTGATTCCTGCAGACACCTTAAAAGTATTTTATGAAAAGGAACAAAAAAATTAACATTAGTCCTTGGCCAATACTGTGAATTTACATTGACATATGTTATAAATGAAGGCAGACCACTTCTGGGCCTTGGTACATATAGAAAGAAAAAAAAAAAATGCCTTCATAAGATAATTTGATGTCCACCACATAACTTGTACCATGTGAAATGTTTGAGAATGGTTGTTAATGGCCCAACAGCTGCAATAAGGGCTGCCATGTGGTTGAATCTGTAGGAGTTTGCTGTCATCTTTAAGTAAAATGTGACAGAGAAAACAATCTCTGTACCGTTTGTGGTGTTCCAAAAAGTTTTCAAGAGTGGCACTAACCTCTGCCATCCCCCTAGCATGCAATACCATTTTTTATTAACGATTTAGCCGTGGGTGGGAACAGTTTCAAAGGCTTCCATTTGATTTTTTATAATACAATAGTCCTTATCTCACAAGGCAAACTGTACTGTGGGAGTTGGACAGTTTTCCACGGCTTGCTCATTGCAAGTACAAGTGTATACAAGGAGGCTAGAGAAATACATTTTTGGTGCGTCTTTGTGACAGTGGATGCCCTGAGTCAGATACAGCCAGGACTGAATGTATTGCCTGATCCTCAAATAATCCACGTAACAAGGCCATGATAATGTCAGTGTCTATCACTTTTCAAAATTGTGCGTATACCCCTTTGCTCCTTGTATCATTATATATCATTACCCTAGTACTGGTGATAGATTCCTTTGGAAAAAGGACTTGGGAAATATTACTGTATAGAGTTTCTATGAACTGCATGCCCTTTCAATCCAGGAAACTACAACATCATCCAGTTACTGGATTTCAGGTCTGAAAATTGGGTCAGGTGCAGAAAAGAAATTAGGGACTGTGATTTTTTTTTTTAATTGGGTGGCTACCATCAACCTCCAGATTGCTCATCCCTGATTTATTCTGTTGTATAGATTATGCTAGAATGATATTGGTTTGTATTGTCTAATAAATAATATGATAAATATTGATTTTTATAAATTGGTTAATTATTCAGCTTCTTGGCAAGTAAATACGGAACTACAGCACTAAGATGCCATAGAGTAAATTATGTTTTTTCTCCAAGTCATTCACAGCTAGACTGTGAGGGCAAATCATTTCCTACCAAAGTATTTCAGTATTATTTTCAGAGTTACACAGGCTCGAATCAGACTGATTAGTCACTCAGTCAGTAGAACAAAACAGGAAGTCCTGTTATGCTCAAGATGTATGTGTACGTTTGGACACACAGTGGACTATGGCTTGTGAATGCAAATCTTAAATACATTTTATTGTCTCTCCTATCTTGCCTCACACATTTTACACAAACGGACTTTCATGTAAAGAAGTCAGTTCATAATAAGTACATTTTTGTAGCACACCAATTGCAACTTTCTGATAGTGCTCCTTTGGGGAAAGAACATGAATTTGGATAAAGGCTTACTCACCATCCCATGTCTGACAGATTCAAATTCTCAAAATTAACATTTTACAAATCTTCCTCATTTTTAAAATCTATATAAGTTGGTCAAAATTAGAGAAGATGATCGTTTTGAGTTATATCTTCCCTATTTTGATGTTTACTTTTATTCTGACATGATAGTTTATCTTAAAGTACCCTATAACTGTTTGTAATAAGACAATAGCTATAACCTATTTTCAATATCAGTTCAGTTCAATGGCTCAGTCATGTCCAACTCTTTGTGACCCCATGGACTGCAGCACGCCAGAATTCCCTGTCCATCACCAACTGCTGGAGCATACTCAAATTCATGTCCATCAACTCGGTGATGCCACCCAAACATCTCATCCTCTGCCGTCCCCTTCTCCTCCATCTTTCAATATTTCCCAGCATCAGCATCTTTTCAGATGAGTCAGCTCTTTGCATCAGGTGGCCAAAGTATTGGAGTTTCAGCTTCAGCATCAATCCTTTCAATGAATAATCAGGACTGATTTCCTATTTGGACTATAAAGAAAGCTGAGCACCAAAGAACTGATGCTTTTGAATGGTGGTGTTGGAGAAGACTCTTGAGAGTCCCTTGGACTGCAAGGAGACCCAACCAGTCCATCCTAAAGGAGATCAGTCCTGGGTGTTCATTGGAAGAACTGATGTAGAAGCTGAAACTCCAATACTTCGGCCACCTGATGCAAAGAGCTAATTGATTTGAAAAGACCCTGATGATGGTAAAGATTGAGGGCAAGAGGAGAAGGGGATGACAGAGAATGAGATGGTTGGATGGCATCACCGACTCAATGGACATGAGTTTGAGTAAACTCTGGGAGTTGGTGATGGACAGGAAGGCCTGGTATGCTGCAGTCTATTGGATTGCAAAGCGTGGGGCACGACTGAGCAACTGAACTGAACTTAACTGATTTCCTTTAGGATTGACTGATTGGATCTCCTTTCAGTCCAAGGGATTCTCAAGTGTCTTCTTCAACACCATAGTCCAAAAGCATCAATTAATTGGCACGCAACTTTCTTTTCAGTCTAAATCTCACATCCATACATGACTACTGGAAAAACCATAGCCTCGACTAGATGGACCTTTGTTGGCAAAGTAATGTCTCTGCTTTTGAATATGCTATCTAGGTTGGTCATAACTTTTCTTCTAAGGAGCAAGTGTCTTTTAAATTCATGGCAGCAGTCACCATCTGCAGTGATTTTGGAGCCCAAGAAAATAAAGTCTCTCATTATTTCCATTGTTTCCCCATCTATTTGCCATGATGTGATGAGACCAGAGGCCATGATCTTAGTTTTCTGAATGCTGAGTTTTTAACCAACTTTTCATTCTCCCCTTTAACTTTCATCAAGAGGCCCTTTAGTTCTTCTTCACTGTCTGCCATAAGGGTGGTGTCATCTGCATATCTGAGGTTATTGATATTTCTCCCAGCAATCTTGATTCCAGCTTTTGCTTCATCCAGCCTGGAATTTCACATGATGTCTCTGCATATAAGTTAAATAATCAGGGTGACAATATACAGCCTTGACGTACTCCCTTCCCTATTTGGAACTAGTCTGCGGTTCCATGTCCAGTTCTAACTGTTGCCACTTCACCTGCATACAGGTTTCTAAGGAAGCAGATCAGGTTGTCTGGTATTCTGATCTCTAGAAGAATTTTTCACAGTTTGTGGTGATCCACACAGTCAAAGGCTTTGGTGTAGTCAATAAAGCAGAAGAAGATGTCTTTCTGGAACTCTCTTGCTTTTTGGATCATCCAACAGATGTTGGCAATTTGATCTCTGGTTACTCTGCCTTTGCTAAATCCAAATTAAACATCTGGAAGTTCATGGTTCATGTACTGTTGAAGCCTGTCTTGGAGAATTTTGAGCATTACTTTATTAGTGTGTGAGATGAGTGCAGTTGTGTAGTAGTTTGAACATTTTTGGCCACATGATGGGAAGAACCGACTCATTTGAAAGGACCCTGATGCTGGGAAAGACTGAAGGCAGGAGGAGAAGGGAGTGACAGAGGATGAGACGTTTGGATGGCATCACTGATTCAATGGGCATGCGTTTGAGTAAACTCTGGGAGTTGGAGATGGACAGGGAGGCTTGGCATGCTGCAGTCCATTGGGTCACAAAGAATCAGACACGTCTGAGCAACTGAACTGAACTGAACTGAATCTGAACATTCTTTGGCATTGCCTTTCTTTGGGATTGGAATGAAAACTGATATTTTCCATTCTGTGGCCACTGCTGTTTTCCAAATTTGCTGGCATATTGAGTGCAGCACTTTCATAACATCATTTTTTAGGATTTGAAATAGCTCAACTGGAATTCTGCCACTTCCACTAGCTTTGTTCCTAGCGGTGCTTCCTAAGGCCCACTTGACTTCATACTTCAGCATGTCTGTCCCTTGGTGAGTGATCACACCATCATGGTTATCTGGGTCGTGAAGATCTTTTTTGCATAGTTCTGTGTATTCTTGCCCCTTCTTAATTTCTTCTGCTTCTGTTAGATCCATACCATTTCTATCCTTTATTGTGCCCATCTTTGCATAAAATATTCTCTTGGTATCTCTATTTTCTTGAAGAGATCTCTAGTCTTTCCCATTCTATTGTTTTCTTCCATTTCTTTGCATTGATCACTGAGGAAGGCTTTCTTATCTCTCCTTGCTATTCTTTGGAATTTTTTCTCTCCTTGTTAATCTTTGGAATTTTCAATATTGGCAAAGTGAAATTTAGAAAGATAAATGTATTATTCTCCTGGAAGACCTCCATAAATTTTAAGTGACTCAAAAAGATGCTTATATTCAGTTTGTTTATTGCTAAAAATAATAATTATCCTGATGATAATGAGGATCTCATAAATAACTTTAGATTTTCTATCTGGTATATTTTCTAACTAAGTTAATACAATTATTAATATACTAATACTATATTTATTTTATGACTCATTCATTTTGAGAACAAAATCGCAATAATAACTTTTGAAGAAAATGAAGACATATTACAGACTATTATAAGATGCATCTCAATTTCATAAAAGTAAAACTGTGTAAAGAAAAAATAGTATCTTAGACTTAAGCATTTAAAATCATACTATCTATTTTAAAACATTTCTATGACAAGTAATTTAGGAGAATACATTGAGTATCAATGATTTAAAAAGTATTTCAATATTGTTTTTGTACAGGCATGCTCAGTCGTGTCCCACTCTTTGCAATCCCATGGACTATAGCCTTCCAGGTTCCTCTGTCCAAGGAATTTTTCAGGCAAAGACACTGAAATGGGTTGCCATTTCCTACTCCAGAAGGTCTTCCAAACCCAGGGACCCATCCATATCTCCTGCCTTTCCTGCATTGGCAAATGGATTCTTTACCACTGCCCCATCTGGGAAGTCCAAATTAATGATTAATTATATATTAAAATCAATTGTAAGATATATTGTAACATATAAAAAAGAAAAAAAAAAGTAATTCATTGCTTAAGGCACAAGTCTGGCAGCTATGTTGGATTGATATAATGTCAATGAAATTATCAATAATATAACATTTAAGATGACAAATGTTACTATTTTATGATAAGAAAATGAAATCTAAGAAACAACTTGAAATCAGAAACCTACTACTAATGGTATTATACACTAGCACACTACATATGCTGTCTTCAAAAAATAAGCTGTTGAAAGGCAAAATGTATTATTAATATAAAGAAATGAAAAACAGAACAAGAATAAATGGAATATTAAGTTAAAGTATGGAAAACTTTCCTTAAATTTAAGAAAGAATTTCCTTTATTGTAAAATTACATTCATCAAATAAAATAATGTCATTGTATGACACTGAAAGATTATTATTTTCAAACTTAACGTAATAGCATTTGATAGTTCATATTTTAAAGTTAAAAGAAGACAAATTTAAAAATAGCATACTTGGGCTACATTATTAGCCTAAGTTAATGTCATTTACAGATCACTGGAAGTTTGGTCTTCACACTACAATGGTCTCAGCCAGAGAAACAAGGCTGACTAAATCTAATTAGGACTTGTAGATGTGATGAACCCTGGTTGCTAAAAGCTGAAATGGCACTGATTTAAACAGAAGCATGGTGTGGTGCAGTGAACAAGAATTTAGAGTCACAGAAAAAAGATGATGTTTAGATATCTCATCATTACTAGTTTCATCACCCTGGGAAAGTTATTTGATTCTCAGCCCCTATCATCCACCTCTGTAAAATCTGCAATGCCACTGAACATTTTACATAATGTGCCAATAGTGTAAAATAATAGTTAATACAATAAACTCTGGAATTAGACAGACTCGGTTGAGACGATGCTACCCAGTTTACCATACTTACCACCATGGGCCAATCCTCTATCTACTGGTACTTGAGGATGACAATATGTATATATTCTTAAGGATATTTTAGGAAGGTCAGGAAACAGTGAGTGCATCTTTTATCATATTCCCTGTCCCATAGTAGTCCCTATGCACTTCAGCTCTTTCCATAGGCAGAATGCTTAAATGCTGTATGTCTGCCTTACAGCCATGCTCTCAAAAGTCATTTCCCTATGTTCTATTCATGATTTATTGCTCTTATTCATATAATTGAGGCCGCAAATACAGTGAAAAGTGTATGCTCTTTTGAGGCATTTGCATACTGGTTTCACCACTTACCAGATATATGATACATTGCAAGTTGATGTTCGTATGGATGCAAAACCGTTTATGAAAACAACTGCCTCAGATTCAGGTAGAGGCCCTGGAGGAATGTTTGGCAGGATACAGCAAATACTAAAATGTCCTGCCCTTGACATATCTGTGAATGTGAAGGCTGGAGAAAGCAGAAGAGTATTGAAAGTAAAGAAAGAAGAAGAAGAGCTCATATCGTCAAAAACAGCTTAATTTTACTCAGCTGTAATTGTCTTCATTATTCAATTATAGTTATTTGTATTTCTTTAATTTTGTTGTCATTGTTGTAACACTTGTTTTATTTGTTCTTTTATGAAAATTACAGAAAAGGGCTGGCAGCCATGACCAGCATGTTAGTGTTTTTGAGCTTGTTATGATCTGGAATCTGTACAAAAACCAAAGGCTGGTGGTGAGCAGTTCATTGACCAATGTAGCAGAAGCAGTGGCTGACAGACAGATATGAATTTTAAAACACATCTGCCTCTTTCTTATCGAACATGGCATAAGATTGCAGGAAATTTAATTTGACGCTCAAAAGGAAACACGCTTCTGCTGATGTTTGGTTACAAAGGTGTCCAAACCAATGATGAAGCACAGTTTCCTAGTGGGTAAAAAGGTAGTAATGAGAACTATCCTACAAGTTTGTGTATACAATTTCAATGCTGTGAGAGAATTTGCTGCATTTTGTTCAACAGTAGATGTCCAGAAATTAAATAAGAAGTGCAAACAAATATTGACTCTGAAAATGAAATCACATTACATACAAAGAACCATATGTAATACTAAGGACACAAAAATAACTAAGCAGTGTTGGTTTACAACTTTTATATATATTTTAATATTCTATGAGTAAATAGCATTAATGTACTGTAAAACTAAGTGTATATTCATTACCTATGTGAATGCCTATAGTAGATGAATGCTATGTTTGGTGCTGTAAACACAAGACTAAGACGATCTAAATAATTCAAAGTTATCTTTGTTTTTGTATTGCATGAGGCCCTTGATTTGCTTGAGGAATCATTTTTACCCCTATGTTTCCTTTCTCCCTCTCATCTTTCTTATTTTTTACTTTAGGATTTTATGTATCTTGCATTTCCCCTTGTTCTCCGTCCTTAAAAATCAGACCTTTTATTTACTTATATTATTATTATTTTAAATGTATAATACTTTTAAAAATAATTTTTCCCATGTGCTATGCCAGTAAAGGCTGTGTATTGTCACCCTGCTTATTTAACTTATATGCAGAGTACATCATGAGAAACGCTGGGCTGGAAGAAGCACAAGCTGGAATCAAGATTGCCGGGAGAAATATCAATAACCTCAGATATGCAGATGACACCACACTAATGGCAGACAGTGAAGAGGAAGTAAAAAGCCTCTCGATGAAAGTGAAAGTGGAGAGTGAAAAAGTTGGCTTAAAGCTCAACATTCAGAAAATGAAGATTATGGCATCCGGTTCCATCACTTCATGGGAAATAGATGGGGAAACATTGGAAACAGTGTCAGACTTTATTTTGGGGGCTCCAAAATCACTGCAGATGGTGACTGCAGCCATGAAATTAAAAGAGGCTTACTCCTTGGAAGAAAAGTTATGACCAACCTAGATAGCATATTCAAAAGCAGAGACATTACTTTGCCAACAAAGGTCCGTCTAGTCAAGGCTATGGTTTTTCCTGTGGTCATGTAAGGATGTGAGAGTTGGACTGTGAAGAAGGCTGAGCGCTGAAGAATTGATGTGTTTGAACTGTGGTGTTGGAGAAGACTCTTGAGAGTCCCTTGGACTGCAAGGAGATCCAACCAGTCCATTCTGAAGGAGATCAGCCCTGGGATTTCTTTGGAGGGAATGATGCTGAAGCTGAAACTCCAGTACTTTGGCCACCTCATGCGAAGAGTTGACTCATTGGAAAAGATTCTGATGCTGGGAGGGATTGGGTGCAGGAGGAGAAGGGGACGACAGAGGATGAGATGGCTGGATGGCATCACTGACTCGATGGACGTGAGTCTGAGTGAAATCCGGGAGTTGGTGATGGACAGGGAGGCCTGGCGTGCTGCAATTCATGGGGTCGTAAACAGTCGGACACGACTGAGCGACTGAACTGAACTGATGCCAGTTTTTTACATTAAGTAGATGTTTTTTCACAATTGTACTATAGTCTTGATTCTCTCTGAAATGTTAGTAGAGTTGCATATTGTGTACAAATGCAGCTAAGTTATTCCTGCACATTTAAGCATCTTTTTGTTCACAGAATTATACTGTCTTTGGGGCGGAGTCAATTTTTCTTTTACCCATTTATCACATTGTACATTTAGCTACTATGATTTTCAATTAATTTTAAAAGATTTACCACCATCAGCAATTGAAAAAAAAAGGTATTTCAGTGCTCTGTGCTTGTCAGTGGGGCTTTGGAACTGACAAGCTTTACTTTAGATTCATCATGGAGGAGTGAGATTTAAGCTTGGAAACATACCTAAATATATCTGATCTGATCTGAAAATTGGGAAGTATTGGAAAATTTGCCCAGAGCCTTCCAGTCTCTTCAGATAAGTAAATTTTTAATTCTATTGTGTCTTCCTGTCTGTAGAGATTTTGCATGGAGAATGGGTGGAAAGTGGAGTTCTCTCTAGGAAAACTTGAGAGTAATGGCATTTTCAGTCCCACATTTAACTCCTACCCTCTGCCCACCCAGCACTGCAGTGACCTCAGCCTCTCAATGTGCTAGAAATAATGACTCCTCTTTGGGCCACATCCTCCTCTATGGCAGCAGCTTTCTTCTCCCGTAATCCAGCAGCTACCACTCTTCCAACTTCTTCCCTCTCCCTAGCAGCTGATGCCCCTTTGGCACATTTTATATCTCTTTCTTGTTGTGAACACACAAATGAGAAACATTAAGTTTATGCCATTTCCAGTTTGTGGACTACAAGAATTTAAATGAAATTATCTGGTCATAATCTTGGTGGCTCAGGGGTAAATAATCTGTCTGCAATGCAGGAAACTTGGGTTTGATCCTTGGGTCAGGAAGATCCCCTGGAGAGGGGAATGGCTACCCATTTCAGTGTTCTTGCCTGGAGAATTCTGTGGTCAGATGAACCTGGCAGTCTATGAGCCCGCAAGGAGTCAGACACAACTGAATGACTTCTGCTTTTTCACTACTCAATCAAACTAAAAATCCTTTTTATTAAACGTTTTCTTTTCGCATTTCAATTATTTTCCCACAAACCATAGTTTATTAATAAACTTTTCCCTCAGTATCACATTCAAACAGACTAAAAGATACACTGTAATTGGGTTCCCTTTCACTTTTCACTTTCCTGCATTGGAGAAAGAAATGGCAACCCACTCCAGTGTTCTTGCCTGGAGAATCCCAGGGATGAGGGAGCCTGGTGGGCTGCTGTCTATGGGGTCGCACAGAGTCGGACACGACTGAAGCGACTTAGCAGCAAAAATATGATAAGCATTTGAAGCATGAATTGTTGAACACATTTGTGAGTGGAGGCAACAGATGCTTATTTGAAATTTCTAAGCTAAATTGATCATAATGTCAATAAGGAAATTACACTTGGATTCCACAGTGCATTACAGGAACTGAAAGCCTTTTATTTTGCTTACATTATGCATTCTGCATTTTTATTTTTTTAAAATATGTGAACTAAAAATTTTATGACATATTACATATTATACCTGCAGGCACTTGGAATTTCAGTTAGTAAAATAAATTATAATTTGTCCTTGTGTCATTCTCATAAAATTTCAAGAAGTATGGGTATATAGATTTTTTAACAAATATACTACTTCAGATTGGAAATGATAATTTATTTTTTTATATATATAAATTAAGTCATATGAAGTTGTGGTACTTGAAGACAATTTTTTGTTCACTGCCTGTATTCTAAGTATTTCACTGACATCTATTTGATAATTTAACATTGAAAGTGAAAGTGAAAGGCAATCAGTCGTGTCAGACTCTTTGCGACCCTATGGCCTATAGAGTCCATGGAATTCTCCAGGCCAGAATACTGGAGTGGGCAGCCTTTCCCTTCTCCAGGGGATCTTCCCGACAAAGGGATCGAACCCAGGTCTCCTTCACTGTAGATGGATTCTTTACCAACTGAGCCACACGGGAAGCCCAAGAATACTGGAGTGGGTAGCCTATCCCTTCTCTGGTGGATCTTCCACACCCAGGAATTGAACCGGGGTCTCCTGCATTGCAGGCAGATTCTTTACCAAATGAGCTATGAAGGGAGCAGCCATTAAATTAAAATTAAATTAATTCTCTTCAGCTTACTCCTTGGAAGGAAAGTTATGACCAACCTAGATAGCATATTCAAAAGCAGAGAAGTTACTTTGCCAACAAAGGTCCATCTAGTCAAGGCTATGGTTTTTCCAGTGGTCATGTATGGATGTGAGAGTTGGACTGTGAAGAAGGCTGACTGCCAAAGAATTGATGCTTTTGAACTGTGGTGTTAGAGAAGACTCTTGACAGTCTCTTGGACTGCAAGGAGATCCAACCAGTCCATTCTAAAGGAGATCATCCCTGGGTTTTCTTTGGAAAGAATAATGCTAAAGCTGAAACTCCAATACTTTGGCCACCTCATGTCAAGAGTTGACTCATTGGAAAAGACCTTGATGCTGGGAGTGATTGGGTGCAGGAGGAAAAGGGGACAACAGAGAATGAGATGGCTGGATGGCATCACTAACTCGATGGGCATGAGTTTGAGTGAACTCCGGGAGTTGGTGATGGACAGGGAGGCCTGGTGTGCTGCGATTCATGGGGTTGCAGAGTCAGACACGACTGAGCGATTGAGCCTAGGTATGAGCCTGGGGCTCTTCCATCTAGGGGGTCTGGTTTTCCAGATGGTATGTCAAAATAGATACTGAGCATATAGCTCAAAGTCCACAGTCCGGCCCAAGATGGAGTCCTGCTTTCAAGATGGAGCCTGTTCTGTCTGTTTCCTCCTTCAGTAACAACCTCCTACACTCCCAGGACAGGATCATTCAACCATTCATTCATTCATTTAATAAAACTTAGTGTTTGTAATAAGTATATAGAACAGAATATTAGGAGAAATTATGGAATTTATGATTTTGTAGACTGTCAAAGTTTTTCTTGTGATTGGGGCAGCAGGGGCACTTTTACTTATAATTTCATACAGAAGTAAGAATTAAAAAAAAAATTAAAGAATTCAAACTCATGGCACATGAAGTTACCCATACCTGACTCTTCTTGGCTTCCTCATTCTTCTTATTGCCTGGAACTTAGATGAGGTTCACTGAGCATTAGCAGTTATTTTTAAGTCATGAATGAAAGCAAAAGTTAAGATACATGGAACATGGAAATAAAGAGATCCAGGGTCCTTTAGGATCGTGTACTGGATTGCCTAATTCCATTTATCTTGATGTTTAAGGACATTTTTTTCCTACCTCCTTAAACCATTCTTAATGAAGCATCCTGTGACTTATCAAGCAAAATATTACTTTGTAAAGATCAGATCCAGTAATTCTCAGGTAATCTAATCCATGACTTATGGGAAAAAGCTGTAGAAAGAAACACTAATGTATTCAATGTCACAGAAATGGTGCCAAATTGTTTATGAAGAAACAGTACAGATTCTGTTTACAGGTAAATAAAATTCCAGCATTTATGATATAGTTATGGAACAGGATCAATGACAGCTGCTAAAATGTAGTTGCTCCATTAATTCTGTAAATAATATTACAGAGCATTGTAGGGCAAATGCACATATAAGTGATACAATAATTTTTTTTTAATATTTCACGGCTAGATTTATCTATTCATTTTTTCTAAGAGCTTTTTTGATATTTCTGTTAGAATTGATTTACGCCTTTAATTTACCAAATAGATGCACTCACACAAAAAAATCTTTGCACTAGTACTGAAAAGTAACACACTATAAATCTTTATAAAGTCCTGCTAGCTATGAAATAAGACATTGAAGACTGACTCAGACATTTAAAAATTAATAGCAGAGAGACATTCAGTTCTCCCTGTCCACAAATGCCTCTGTTTTAGAGGGCAGCAGAAGGGAAACAAAAGAATAATGAGAATCATTTGGCCAGCGGTATTGCTAGCACATTTTAGCTGCTAAAGTTCATGGCTATTTTGAGAGATTTAAAGATATTTAAAGGTTAAAAAAATGACTGTGCTGGCAATCCCTACTTGATCCAACAGGGCCAGCTTTTCCAGAGGACACGACAGAACTTGCATATTAAATGCTTCAGAAAGGCTGAGCACAACTTGTCCTAGCTGGCCAACAGCTCCCCCTCAGAAAAAAACTCACTGGACACCCAGTAGGATGATGTTCTCTTTTCTCTTCAGGGAACTTTCCCAACTCTTGCTCAAAATAACCTAGTTCTGTAACTCCCCCCACCCCATAGTCTGCTACTTTGTAGCTTTTCAGAGGAAAAAAAGTCCTCTGTATACACATGCTAAAACGTATTTGCAAAGAACTGGTTTTGAAATGAGTGCATGCAATCCAAATTACTAGGGGCAAAATTAAACAGAATTAGGAAATGGCAACCCACTCCAGTGTTCTTGCCTGACAATCCCAGGGAGGAAAGGGCCTGGTGGGCTGCCGTCTATGGGGTCGCACAGAGTAGGACACGACTGAAGCTACTTAGCAGCAGCAGCAGCAGCAGCGGGCATATAAAAATAATACAATGGGGACAAAATACCCCACAAAAACAAAAAAATAGAATGAATGCAAGAGACTGGCAACAACAGCACCGAAATGCATCATTTGTAACTACTGCAGTGAAAGAATTAAATATTCTCACAGTGATAAACAATCATATATCGAGTAAAACTTCATAAAGTACATAATACTTCTCAAAAGGTAAGGGGTGTCATTTATTACTATAGATTAAGTGCTATAATAATATTGAAATAATAACACCTTAAGATTCTTTTTTAAAAGCTGGAAAGGATATACAAATAACAATAACCCTGTCATGTGTTTTGCTATGTGAATTCATAGCTAGCATTTGAGACTATAGGTAGACAGGGGAGATTTTGTAACGTAACTTCAGTTCAGTTCAGTTCAGTCGCTCAGTCGTGTCCGACTCTTTGTGACCCCATGAATCACAGCATGCCACGTAACTTCAGTGCAATCTAAATTGATACTACAAAAATACGAAAAGAATTAAGAAAATAATACAAACAATTATGTCGACAAATTGAACAACCTAGAAGAACTGTACAAATTTCTAGAAATATATAGCCCTCCAAACCTGAATCAAGAATAAATAGATAATCTGATCATGTTGATATACATATATATGTACATATAATGATGTATATCAATATTATATATATAAATATAAATGTGATGGAATAGCATTCAGCCATAAAAAGGAATGCAATAATGCCATTTGCAGCAACGTGGATGGACCTAGAGATAATCATACTAAATGAAGTCAGACAGAGAAAGACAAATATCATACAGTATTTCTTACTTATATATGGAATCAAAAATAGCACACAAATGAACTTATCTACAAAACAGAAACAGACTCGCAGATACAGAAAGCAAACTTATGGTTTCCAAAGGAGAAAGTGGGGGAGGGATAAATTAAGAGTATAGGAATAGCAGATACAATCCCATGGACAGAGGAACCTGACAGGCTATAGTCCATGGGGTCGCAAAGAGTCAGACATGACTGAGTGACTAACACATATATAAAATAGGGAAACAACAAGGTCCTACTGATAGAACAGGGAACTATATTCAATACCTTATAAAAACTGTAATGGAAAAGAATATGAAAATTTTCATAAATATGAAAATATAAATATATACATATATAACCAAATCACTTTGCTTGACAGTAGAAATTAACATAACGTAAATCAACTATACTTTAATGAAAATATAAAAACAAAATATCTCTTTTTAAGAAAGTAAACCCAGTTTGCAGAAGTTGCTAATTCATCGAAGGTTTTCAGTTATACATAAATTGAATATCTGTATAAACTGAAAAATCAACAACTAATCTTAGATCTGGCACAGAAATGAAGTCACAGAGCAAACCACTGCCCTTAAAATAGGAGACAGAGGTGATTACGGAGAATCATAACTTACCAGAGCTGAAAACCATTAGCAGAAACCTTCAGGGGAACCATGGCAAGGGTAGGAAAATTTAAACTGTAACTGACAAGTTACTAGACATTCTCTGTAGACAAGCCTGAGAGATAAAAACTACAGGAGGACCTGGCCACTGGGAGCTTCCATGCTTATATAAGTTTTACCTCCAAAAGCCTGATCTGATCCTCACAATGAATATCAAAGCTGAAAAAACCTCTGGCTTCAGGCAGTGAGGGGAAAAAAGTAACCATTTTGATATACTCCACAGTATTATGTACTCTCAGAAGAAGATATTGTATTAGAGCTTAACCTGTCCACAAGAAAGGAAATATCCAACTTCAGATTCCTTTAGCCATCCTGTCCCAAGCAGGAAAGAAACCTTATATGCACGGCTAAAGATCACAGTCCAGGGGCACAGGATCACCAGAAGACTGAAACTAATCACAGGACTCTTTATTTACTTTGCATCTCCCCATATCTTATCACCACAGTACTAAAGGCTCACATAAATGGAGGCAACTGATCTTGGACAAAGGAACAAAGGAATACAATGAGACAAACATAGTCTTTCAAGAAATGGTGCTAGAACAACTGGATATCCACAGACAAAACAATGACTCTAGACACAGTATTTACGAAACTTAACTCAAAATGGATCACAGACCATGCAGCTACACTGAGCCTTAGTAATATTTAATGTTCTGCATCAGTATGAGCATAACATAAGGAGTTTCTTGTCATGGTCTTTAAGACCCCATCTTTCCCATCATTAAGGGAGGCTGACCAAATGCTCGAGTGCTTTCAGTTCTTCTAAGTGAAGTATAGCTTTAAAATTTATCATGAAAAAATACCCTTACTATGAAAAAAGCACATCAATTACTCAAAGCTTATGTAACTTTAGTTTGATTTAGGACACTAATGCAACTGTGCATGTTCTCTTTTACATAAAAAATGGGCTCATGAAGACATACAACTTTTTAATCACTCTAGAAAAATATTCTTCCAGAATGCTGATATTCATTCCTTATCCTGTTTAGAGATAAACAAGTTCTTTCAGATAATTTTCAAATATATTGGACTTACACAAGTTTTTCTAAAAGTATATGTTCATATGGCTAGCCTATTTTGAAGGGTTAGAACAACTGTTTACTTAGTTAGGGGTTTCTCTGTGGACACGACTGAGCGACTTCACTTTCACTTTTCACTTTCATGCATTGGAGAAGGAAATGGCAACCCACTCCAGTGTTCTTGCCTGGAGAATCCCAGGGACGGGGGAGCCTGGTGGGCTGCCGTCTATGGGGTCATACAGAGTTGGACACGACTGAAGTGACTTAGCAGCAGCAGCAGCAGAAGTTGCTAACTCAGACAGTAAAGAATTCTGCAATGCAAGAGACCTGCGTTCGATCCCTGGGTAGGAAGATACCCTGGAGAAGGGAATGGCTACACACTCTTATATTCTTGCCTGGAGAATTCATGGTCAGAGGAGCCTGGTGGGCTAGAGTTCATGGGTTCCCAGAGTCGGACATGACTGAGTGACTAACACTTTTACGAAGTAAGACACTTTTCCTATCTCTCTCCCGTTTATAAATTTCACACCTGTCTTTCCCTTTCTTCCCTCCCTGCATCTGACACAGAACTTGGAGCCGTTAATTTTACAGCTTTTTAGAATCTATTCCAAATTAAGGACGCTTTTCTGACTCTATTTGCAATAAACCATATTTCCTGATAGTGTTTAGGGAAAAAAGTTGATATTCGAAAAGTCTCCATAGACATGATATTTACATTATATTTCTAAATGTGAACAACATTTAAAAAATTTTTTCTTATTCTAATGTTAATTAACTGTAGCACAGGAAGAGTCAAATTCCAGTCCTGTTGAATTCTTACACTTTCAGGTTTATTTTTGAATTGCTTTTCAATCAGTACCACATAAATCATTAAGCAAGAAAAGTGAAATGAAAGATGACTATAAAGGTAAGAAAAAAAGAAAAAAAATATTCACCAGTTTCTAGCTCTTTGTGGCTGAGGTGATAGTAATAGCTGGTTCATTCACTTCATATGTGACACATACCAACTCCAGGAGACTACAGTTAATAGAAAATCTGCAAAAAAAAAAAAAAAAGAAAGTCTGCATTAGAACTGATCTGCATGTTCAAACAAGTTAGATTTTTCTTTTGAATAAAAATTTTAGTTAAAAGACAAAAAGAATTTTAGTTTCCTTTTCTTTGAATCTATCCCCTGCAAGGTGACTGAAATCCTATTTTTAAAATGTGTCGGTGGCAATATCTAAATAATAAAAAAAATTAATTAATTGTTTTATCATGATTTGTAACCACAGTATGTAAAAATTAAATTTGAGTACCTTGAAAAATCATGGTGAAATGGTATTACTGAAATGCATAAATGTACCATAATTAAAATTCAAGTTTACTTTGAAAGTTTGCCAGCTGGAGAGCAGGTCCAGGTATTTTACCTAACATTTAAGTGCATTTACTGATCTAATCTTCAAAAGCTGGGAGGTCTCTTAGATGCGGTGAGAATTACAACAAAACTTCAATATCACACTACCAGTCAGCATCATTAACACAATATATTTAAAATAATAAAGTAATAGCTCCCTGGGGGAAAAAGAAACACATTACAACAATCATATGAAAGTAGATAAATAAGGAATAGAAATTTAATCAAAGAATAGTATTTTATTTGAAACCCACATACATAGCTTATAGATCTATTTCTGCCACTATCATTATGTGGAAGGGCACTATACCTTTAAAACCTCCAAACAAGTCCAATTATATCCCTGCACATTGAGGACTGAAATACAATGCAATGCTTCTTTCACATCTGAAACTAGTAAGTACATATATAAAGTGTGTACACACATACATGATTCCCTTGGAGGATGGATTAAATCAAAAGAGCATGATAGAACTTTCTAGAATATTGTAAATGTACTATATCTTGATTTGGGTGGTAATAATGTGGCTGTAAAAATTATCAAAATGGAAACATTAAAGCTTACAATCAAAAAAATAACAAATACAACTATATTTTTTCTATTTGAGAGAAGTGGAAACTTGCATGTCAGTATGCTGCTATGAATAAATACCTCACACATCTTTGAGACTTGGATCTTAAAACTGCTTAATTGATTTAATATAAAAATGTTAATTATTACATTTATTTATTCCTAGCCACAAATATTCATAACAAGGATGATACAAAATATAACTTTATATTTTAAATGTTTATGTTTACCGCATTTTTTATATACTGTAATTTAAGGAATTATCTTTTCCATGGCAGCAAAAATTTCATGCCAATATAAGGAAAACTCACTAGTGTATTCTTTCACTATTTGAAATAAGAGAGAAATACTGTTTAATCAAGAAACATTTAGTAATTTATCATCTAAGTTTCCATGAATTATAAGTTATAGCATTTTGATGAAAACATCTCTCATTATTAGTTGGAATTTTAATTTATGGGTAGAAAAAAGTATTATTAAATGAAGGAAACTTAGGTCTCTGAGTAGAAATATAAACTTAAAATATTTTACTAAAATCTAGCCAAAAGGGAAAAAATATATTGTTTGGGGTTTTGATTCATCATATTTCTTTACTATTCCAGCTGACTGCACACCTGGAAATGGCCTGTCATTTGAATAGTGATGCTTAATTTGTCTTGTTAGATAGATTTATGTAATGTGGGCATCATTTATTTCTTTTTAGCATATATGTAGATATTTAGAAAGATTTCTATTTCATAAGAAAGTTTAACTTGAAAGTTAAGACATGCATAGTAGAAAACATTTATTTTTTTCAAATGCATTATGTAGGTATCAGCTAATGATGCTGTGACAAATAGATCACAAATATAGTAGCTTAACTATGAAATTATATTCACTCATGTAAAATCCCAGAATGAGATTTTTAGCTTTAAGGGTATGCTGGTGCTGCCATCCTTAAAACCAAGCTACCTAATTGACTCCAATTATTACCATTTCTCAGACAGCATAAAAGGCAAGTGAAGGGTAGAGATCAAGTGGATTTATCTGCAAGGAGATGACTCAGAAATGATCCACATTATTACCATTACATTCAATTGCCCAAAAGTAGTTATGTGACTCTACTAAACTATTGGAGGACACAAAATTTTATTTTTAGCTGCAGGTTAACATGTGCACATAAAATTTGGCACCTAAAAATTATAGAGCAAATGGAATGTGGGAACAATTAGTATCCACAAATCCCACTACATTTTGCTTGACTAGCATTTCAGATATTTGGGTTCTTTCTTTTTCTTTATGAAGAACACAACCTACACTTTTACCAGTTCTATCATATTATCAGGCATCCTTGGTGATTCACTGGTAAAAATCTGCCTGCCAATGCAGGAGATGTGGGTTTAATCTCTCTGGGTCAGGAAGATACCCTGAAGAAGGAAATGGCAACTCACTCCAGTATTCTTGCCTGGGAAATCTCATGGACAGAGGAGCCTGGTGGGCTACAATCCATGGGTCACAAAGACTCGGACATGACTTAACCACTAAACAGCAACATCATATTATCAGATTCAGCTTTAACTCAAGATGTCTGGATTATGCACAGTTTACTGCACTAGGCTTGACGAGGCAGGAATTTTATTATTTTCCTTACTTACACCAGACTGGAAAACTCAAGAAGCAGCGTAAGTGGATTAATGAGAACTCACACATACTGTTAATGACACATCGTGAGCAATTCGGCATTATATTAAAAAAAAAAAAAAGTATATATGTATTCAACAATTTGTCAATTCTTCTGTGTGTGTTTTTTTAAGAAAAGAACATGTATACCTGTGGCGGATTCATTTTGATATTTGGCAAAACTAATACAATTATGTAAAGTTTAAAAATAAAATAAAATTAAAAAAAAAAGAAAAGAAGTTAATACATTGCACAAAGGTACACATTCAGATATACTCGTATCAAATTTATATTCAGCAGAAAAAAAAGGAAGCTACTCAAATGGTTTGAATTTGGCCGAAATGCACTGGTACGGCTGTTTCTTCTTTTTTAAATCTGACAGTGTTCAGAGTGGTTATGATTTTGTTTCTGCTATTCAGTTTTTATGCAATATTTATGGCTAAATATTTTAAATATTTTTCTAAGAATTGTCCATTGATAGTAAAAAAGACAAATAAATTATGTATATCTTCATAAAATAATAAAAGACATTACTGAAAATAAATGTACTGTGACAACACACATCAATTCAGATAGGTCATAAATATGTAATAGTGGGCCGATTTGATGAAATGTAGTGAAAAGAGCACAGTTTTCTTTTAATTGTGTAAAGTTCAAATCAAGCAAATTTGTGTGTATATATATATATTTATATATATATATATATATATATGTATGTATGTATGAGTTGGGCACGACTGAGTGACTTTCACTTCATATATATACATGTGATTTCCAAGAGGCGCGCTAGTGCTAAAGAGCCCTTCTTCCAATGCGGAAGATGTAAGAGACTCCAGTTCAATCCCTGGGTTGGGAAGATTTTTCTTTAAAGAAAAATCAAAGGGAAAGTTAACACAAAAATCACAGCTCTGGTGAATGGATTTCCAAAATACGAAAATTTTCAAGCTGGTGGTGTGGTCATTAATATTTATCCTAATATAAATTTTAATATTGTAAAAATATTCTAAGAATAATCTTGTATATGTAGTGCAATTTATATAAAAAGCATTCTGAAAGTGAGAGGATTTCTTGATAATGGCAGACTGTCTCTCAACACAGTTTCTTCATTGTTACATTTTTAGTTATCTTCGTAAAGATAAGAAAATGTGGTTGATTCTTATTGTATCTTCTATGTGGATATGGGTATTTATCAAGGATTCCCCTGCTGCTTTCTAAGATCTGCCACACTCAACCCAGACTCCCAGGGAGAGTGTGCTGTTAGAATGGACTGCACTACCCCTACCCTGAGCTACATTTTCCAGCTCTATTCACCCGCTGTTGCGATGGTCACAGGGTGAGGCAGGGGAAGGAATGGTGGAGAGGCATGAGGGGGATTCACTTCTCATCTTAATCCCTTTCCTGTCAGCCCTGCCTCTGCTGATGTGAAGGGGAAAAAATAAAAAGACTTGGGATCAGAGCAAAGGTGAGAACTTCAGCCATATTTATGTTAGAAATTAAATTTTAAAATCTGGCTAAAGCCTTCAAAAGTAACTTCATTAGAAGTTGTGATTCAAGGAGCATTGCATGTTTGGTTAAGAATAAGTGTCTTTTTTTTAAATGAAAATAATTAAGGACTTAAATTATATATCCTTATTTGCTTCATAAAATATCTAAGAATAAAACTTGAAAAAGTAAGTTGCAGCACTATATATAAATATTCTAAATTTTAATGTCTTTTTGCAAAATTCCTGGTCTCCTAGGATATATGATTCCCTCCCAACCTAATGAGTTAAGAGAACATAATGTACACCAAAATATTCTTCTTTGTATATATGATACAAATATAACTTTGGATAAAATGACCCTGTCTTAATAAAAGTAAAATTCCTTCTTTTCCTCATCCTTTCCTTCCTCTTTCTTCTTCATTACTGTTATTGAAATCACTGATTTCATTATTTATATTTAACGGTTTCACTGAATTATACAAGGCAAATGTGGAACACTATAGAAACCAGCCTTTAATGGTTATAAGCTCCCATAAGGTGTGCTGATTCACTCATTTTTTAAAACAAATTTATATATATTAAGTGTGCTAAAGAAAGGTTTTTTTTTTCTTTAGCAATGATAAAAGTGTTTTGTATTCTTCATAAAGCTTATCACTAGCAATTTTTTAAGTTTGGAATTTTCCAATACAAATTAATATGACCTGTATGATCTTAATGATTTTCACTTATTTTAGTATAAGATCCCAGATACGTTTGTATAGAAAAAGAGATACATAGCTATGCAGCATCACCTTACCCCTGCTTTGACAGACATTTTGAAAACATTTTAAAGAAAAGAGCATCTCCTTTATTTCTGAAATATAAAAGACATTATTAACTATATGAAAATAATTTATTAATGTTTAATTTAAGGTTTGATAAAGAGAATGACCAAGAAAGAAAGAGAAAATTGTGCTTCACATAAGCAAAAAAAAAGAAAAAAAAAACATTCAAACTTTATCAGGACATGGATATTTTTCTCAGTATTTGTTAAGGAAAATTAAATATAAATGACAATATTACACTATAGTTATTAATCACTGCATATATTCTTAAACTTGTCCCCATACCATATAAAAGCCCTTGTTTTCTTCAAGTGTTTTAATGCTTGTTTACTCCACAAGCATAGTTTTATATTCTCATTTCTCACATATAATAAAGCATTAGGGGTAACCAATTTTACCACCAAAACCTGTTACCTATTCTCTATTTTTGTCCCACACTGTGGTACAATCATCCCTTGGTATCCACAAGAGATTGGTTCCAGAATTCCCTGTGAATAACAAAATCCAGGATGCTCAAGTCCCTTATATAAAATAACATGGTATACTCATTAAATAGCTGAATGGATGAATAGGGTGTGGCAGATAGTATCCCCTTGTTTATTATTCAGCCATAAAAAAGATGAGATCTTGCCATTTTTGACAACATAGGTGGATCTGGAAGTATTATGCTTAGTGAAATAAGTCAAATAGAGAAAGACAAATACCGTATGTCTTGAATTATATGTAGAATTAAAAAAAAAAAAAAAAAAAAACAAACACATATAAGAGAAACAGACTCACAGATACAGAAAACAGACTAGCAGTTACCAGAGAGGAGAAGGGTGCTGGAGGGGGTGAAATAGGTGAAGAGGATTAAGAGGTACAAACTCAGTTCAGTTCAGTCGCTCAGTTGTGTCCAACTCTTGGCGACACCATGAACTGAAGCAGGCCAGGTTTCCCTGTCCATCACCATCTATTTTTGGAGCTTGCTCAATCTCGTATCTATCAAATTGGTGATGCATTCCAAACATCTCATTCAGTTTTCCCCTTATCCTCCTGCCTTCAATCTTTTCCAGCATCAGGGACTTTTCTTATGAATCTGTTCTTCGCTTCAAGTGGCCAAAGTATTGGAGCTTCAGTTTCAGCATCAGTCCTTCCAATGAACATTCAGGACTGATTTCCTTTAGGATTGACGGGTTGGATCTCCTTACAGTCCAAGAGACTCTCAAGAGTCTTTTCCAATAACACAGTTCAAAAGCATCAATTCTTTGGCACTCAGCTTTCTTTATAGTCCAACTCTCACATCTGTACATGACCACAGAAAAAACCATAGCCTTGACTAGATGAACCTTTGTTGGCAAAGTAATGTCTCTGCTTTTTAATAAGCTGTCTATGCTGGTCATAACTTTTCTTTCAAGGAGCAAGCCTCTTTTAATTTCATGGCTGCAGTCACCATTCGCAGTGATTTTGGAGCCCCCCAAAATAAGGTCAGCCAGTTTCCCCATCTAATTGCCATGAAATGATGGGACCAGATGCCATAATCCTAGTTTTCTGAATGTTGAGTTTTAAACCAACTTTTTCACTCTTCTCTTTCACTTTCACCAAGAGGCTCTTTAGTTCTTCTTCACTTTCTGCCATAAGGGTGGTGTCATCTGCATATCTGAGGTTATTGATATTTCTCCCGGCAATCTTGATTCCAGCTTGTGCTTCTTCCAGCCCAGCGTTTCTCATGAGGTACTCTGCATATAAGTTAAATAAACAGGGTGACAATAGACAGACTTAACATACTCCTTTCCCTATTTAGAACCAGTTTGTTGTTCCATATCCAGTTCTAACTGCTGCTTCTTGACCTGCATACAGATTTCTCAAGAGGCAGGTCAGGTGGTCTGGTATTCCCATCTCTTTCAGAATTTTCCAGAAATTGTTGTGATCCACAGAGTCAAAGGCTTTGGCATAGACAATAAAGCAGAAATAGATATCTTTCTGGAACTCTCTTGCTTTTTTGATGATCCAACAGAAGTTGGCAATTTGATTTCTGCTTCCTCTGACTTTTCTAAATCCAGCTTGAACATCTGGAAGTTCACGGTTCACATGCTGTTGAAGCCTGGCTTGGAGAATTCTGATATTACTTTGCTAGCATGTGAAATGAGTGCAGTTGTGCAGTAGTTTGGACTTTCTTTTCCCTAGTGGCTCAGAGGGTAAAGTGTTTGCCTGCAATGCAAGTAGACATGGCATTGAGCCCTGGGTCAGGAAGATCCTCTGGAGAAGGAAATGGCAACCCACTCCAGTACCTTTGCCCAGAAAATCCCATGGATGGAGGAGCCCGGTTAGGCTACAGTCCATGGGGCTGCAAAGAGTTGGACATGACTGAGTGACTTCACTTTCACTTTCACTTTGAACATTCTTCGGCATTGCCTTTCTTTGGAATTGGAATGAAAACTGACCTTTTCCAGTCCTGTGGCCAAGCTGAGTTTTCCAAATTTGTTTGCATATTGAGTGCAGCACTTTCAGAGCATCATCTTTTAGTATTTGAAATAACTCAACTGGAATTCCATCACCTCCACTAGCTTTGTTCATAGTGATACTTCCTAAGGCCCACTTACTTCACTTTCCAGGATGTCTGGCTCTAGGTGAGTGATCACACCATCGTGATTATCTGGGTCATGAAGATCTTTTTTGTATAGTTCTTCTGTATATTCTCGCCACCTCTTAATATCTTCTGCTTCTGTTAGGTCCATACCATTTTTGTCCTTTATTTTGCCCACCTTTGCATGAAAATTTCCCTTGGTAACTTTAGTTTTCTTGAAGACATCTCTAGTCTTTCCCATTCTATTGTTTTCCTCTATTTCTTTGCATTGACGCTGAGGAAGGGTTTCTTATCTCTCCTTGCTATTCTTTGGAACTCTGCATTCAAATGGGTATATCTTTCCTTTTCTCCTTTGTCTTTTGTTTCTCTTCTTTTCATAGCTATCTGTAAGGCCTCTTCAGACATCCATTTTGCCTTTTTGTATTTCTTTTTCTTGGGGATGGTCTTGATCACTGCCTCCTGTACAATGTCATGAACCTCCATCCATAGTTCTTCAGGCACTCTACCAGATATAATCCCTTGAATCTATTTGTTACTTCCACTGTATAACCATAGGGGATTTGATTTATGTCATACCTGAATGGGCTAGTGGTTTTCCCTACTTTCTTCAATTAAGTCTGAATTTTGTAATGAGTTCATGATCTGGGCCACAGTCAGTTCCTGTATAGAGCTCCTCCCTCTTTGGCTGCAAAGAATATAGTCAATATGATTTTGGTATTGACCATTTGGTGATGTCCATGTGTAGTCTTCTCTTGTCTTGTTGGAACAGCATGTTTGCTATGACCAGTGTGCTCTCCTGGCAAAACTCTGTTATCCTTTGCCCTGCTTCTTTTTTTGTACTCGAAGGCCAAATTTGCCTGTCTATTCAGGTATCTCTTGACTTCCTACTTTTGCATCCTAGTACCCTATAATGAAAAGGACATCTTCTTTGGGTGTTAGTTCTAGAAGGTCTTGTAGGTTTTCATAGAACCATTCAATTTCAACTTCTTCAGCATTACTGTTTTGGGCATAGACTTGGATTACTGTGATATTGAATGGTTTGCCTTGAAAACAAACAGAGATCATTCTGTTGTTTTTGAGGTTGCACCCAAGTACTGCATTTCATACTCTTTTGTTGACTATGATGGCTACTCATTTCTTCTAAGGGATTCCATTTCTTCTAAGCCATTACAGCTTCTACCACATATCCCAGGGAGCTAGAGCACTGTATGCATGATTAATGCATGCTAGTGTTAAATTGAGTTGTTTTAAATTGAAAGATACAGGTAATGACCAGTGATTTTTTTCTGTGCCAGAATCTACCAATATTTAATCTGAAAAATAGACAAACTTTGAAGGAAGGTAATAGAAGACAGTGTTTAAAGAAACAACATAAATATTACAAACTGATTGTTAGTATAGCTAAGTGTCTGGAATGAGTTTAGAATGGCTGGAACAGAGAAGACAGAGAATGCCATAGAATGCTGAAAGAGTTGCATAGAGTTTTGTGGATATCAAAATTTAACATATCAAAGATAAATTAGTTCAGTTCAGTCACTCAGTCATGTCTGACTCTTTGTGACCCCATGGACTGCACCATGTCAGGCTTCCTTGTCCATCACCAACTCCCAGAGCTTGCTCAAACTCATGTCCATTGAACTGGTGATGCCATCCAGCCATTTTATCCTCTGTCGTCCCCTTCTCCTCCTGTCTTCAGTCTTTCCCAGCATCAGGGTCTTTAATCCGCCTGCAATGCAGGAGACCTGTGTTCAATCCCTGGGTTGGGAAGACACTCTGGAAGAGGACATAGCAACCCACTCCAGTTTTATTGCCTGAAGAATCCCCATGGACATGTTTCTCTGACTCATAAACTCTGCCACTGATTTTCAGTAATGATTTAATATCAGAGGGATAATGCATATATTGCTGGGAGTTATGAAGCACTAATCTCATGAGTAAATTTTATTACTTAATATTTTTAAAAATTTTATAATTATTAATATTGATTTTGTGTGAGATCTATGGATCTTTGTGCTGTCATTTCACACATGAGTAGCACGGAGCTTCCTTGCATGACATTCCAAAGAGCACACATATATCAGCAAAATAGAGTCAAGAGTGAATGTTAGACAATTTGAGGTCAATCACAATGCATAGAGAAGTATCTCCTAACTTCATCCACTAGCAACATTTAGCCTTGAATCTAGTGAAGTAAATCTCATTTAGAAAGTGAAAGTTTTGTTAAAGTATTTCTTACCTATATCTTTATATTGAGTGGACAGATTTTTCATGTAAGTTCACTTTCTGTATGATATATTGACCTTAATCAAATCGCCCTGATTCAAATTATCAATGTAGAAGTCAAAAGTAACATTAAAGAAAAAATAACACTATAATAACAGCTGATAGCTCAATGGGCTGTGTGCTCAGCACTAAATACACAGAGCAGGAAAGGGGAGGAGGTGATAGGAGTTCAATTGGCCATCTGTTTTATGGGGGAATAAATAATCCTTTCAGGATTATGTGAAGAGCATTGAAGAGTTGTCTTTCTTGCTAAGGTGCTTGATTATACTGGATGTCCTTAAGGGAAAAGTAGTTTCTATCTTTCAAAATTTTAGAGATAATTGCTGCATGTGATTGCATCCTGACAAATACCTGTTGAGCAAATTAAAGGTTAGTGCAATAGAAACAAGATATTTTATCTCTGTCTGCCTTTAATGACCAGTATTAAAATGGAGCAAAACCAAATAGCACATTTCAATTCAGTTTATCTAAAGCTACTACAGTACTATCTGCAACTGCCACAAATTTGTAAATATTTTAAAACAAACTTTATAATGAAATTAAACTGGCCAATTTAATAAAACAGTGCATTTAAATTTTAACCATATTGATTTGAGAACATTGATTATCAAGATAAATATTTAAATTTAATTGTATAAGGCAAAATAAAATATTTTAGTAGGCAAAGTCCTAAAAAGAAGGAAATATATACAGAAAAAAAATTATGCTTTCCACCTATGTAGCAGTTCTGTATCAACTGTCTCACTCATCTATATAAAAATTCTGGAAAATGAATACTATTACTCATCTTTGAAAAGAAAGAGTCCTCAGCTGAAAGTTTTAAAGTGAGTCTTCTAATGTCATACACTTTCTTCTCCACATTTCACTGTCTTCAAGCCAGCTTCACTAAATTGTACTTTGGCATCTCCAAAACTTCATAGGTATTTTTGCTGTAGATTTTAAAATAGTTGATCCCTCAGTCTAGAACAACTATTTTCTGTTTCCCCTTCTTTTTATACTATTGTACATTAAGTCTTTCTTTAGTCAATAGTTAATTTTAAGTCCCTATTATGAGCTAGAAAGTGTAATTCTTTCACACCTGTCATAATTTACTACTTCTTAAATTCAAAAGCATTCCCTGATGCTCCAAATGTAAGATTGCAGCCTGTCTGTGCCAGGGATTGCCAAAACAAAGCTGCCATATCCAACCTGTGACCTGTCTGAACAATCTCCAAACTAAAATATGTTTTCCAGAGATTTTAACGGATGAAAAAGTCAAAAGAAGAATGATTCTATACAAAGTGCAAATTGTATGAAATTAAAATTTCAGTTTTCACATATATTTTGTGGAATATAACCACAAATACTAGACACTTACTAAACATTGGAAACTTCCCAGATGATCATAAATAGCCATCAAGTACTTGATTTCCTTTTTGAGATCAATTGGATTGGTTTCACCATCATGAAACAACAAGGTTAGGCTTGGTAATTTCAGGGAGTTTAAATCAATGAAGATCATTATGAGTGAGGTAGATAATGAGTATCGTAAGTAAAAAATTCATACAAAATAAGGTAATAAACTCATCAAGTGAGTATTTAAAGTGATGACCTCAAGAAAGAAAATAAAAATAGTCTGGTCAAAAATAGGATACTACCATTAGTAAATGGGCTTCCCAGCTGGTGGTAGAGGTAAAGAACCTGCCTACCAACGCAGGAGACATAAGAGACCTGGGTTGGATCCCTAGGTCTCAAAGATCCCCTGGAGGAGCACATGGCAACTCACTCCAGTACTCTTGCCTGTTGAATCCCATGGACAGAGGAGCCTGGCTGGCTATAGTCCATGGGGTTACAAAGAGTCGGACACAACTGAACAACTTAGTCTGCATGCAAGTAAAAAATAAGTCTATGATTTAAAAAAAAATCAAATTACTAAAGAGTCCAGATTTTATGAAAACAAAGCAAAATACATAAAGTGTATATAACCTCTTAGGAGACAAATGGGAGAATGGGAGGAAGGAAATTGTGTCTGTGAGTGTGTGTGTGTGTGTGTGTGTGCAGATAATTAATTTTTGTTTTGAAATCTCATGATTACACAAATAATGGAATCTGTGTAACAATTAAATATAACATCATCCTTTTTCTGTATTAATATTTACATTTTTCTTAAGTTTTATCATTTTAGATTAGACTTTATTCTCTTAAAGATAAAATCATTATTTTGAATTGTATATTCTAAAATATATAAGCAAAAAGATAATAAGCACTAGTAATACTTTTAAACTAATTTCAAAGTACTATACTTATCAAAATATTGGGCTTATTTTTTATATTATCGATCTAAATAAATCATTTTGATTTTCTGGTTCAGTGTTTTTACAATCATTGTTATACTGTGGAGGTTTTGTGTATGATATCTTTTCTATAGGAACATTTAATGATGGAGAGTAGTGAATCCAAATTTCAGTCTGTGACTGGCAGCAGAATTTTAACTACCTCAATTTCCAATATCCAGTAGCTTACATGTAATCCCTGATTATATCTCCAGGTTTTTAATATTCCTCACTCCAAACGACCTTGATCATAGTAATTTCCAAGTTCTGCTTACAAGGCTGGATTTCATATTTTAATTTAATGCTTTAGAACTCATCCATAATTCAGAATAATGCATGACTAATTAAATAAACAAACCTGAATAACTTATTGTCATATAAAAGCAGAAATCAAAATGTATTCAACTGGTTCAATTATATTATTAAGTGTTGAAGCCTATTAGATTCAAATCTATGAACAGAAATATTTCAGGACTTAAATAAAGCCAAGCATCATAAGTTCTTGAATAATTTTTTAAAATGTTTTCTGATTAGAATTTTTTTTTTGGAAAAGAAGACCAAGAAATATGCCATCAGCTGCAATACAGGTCATGGGAGAGTATCGACATTTTTCTAGGTGTTGATTACGGTGCGTCTTCCTTTCAAAGTGTTTTCCTGCTTGTTTCTATGGAGATGGCTTAATCTATGTTGAACTTAATAGACGATGATTAGTGCTCCCAGCATGATGAAAGCTGAGAGTATCTTACCACTTGACCCTAGTGATTAGATTGGATCTATTTAGATTTTTCCTTTAGTATTAGGATATTTTCTGACATTAGAGCATTACTCTAACTTTGAAAACATAGAATTTCTGAAGTGACAAATGAATGCCTGACATTTTCAAGGAGCATATAACTAGTATCTCCATTTTGCCCTAAACTCCACCGTTGTCACACCCTTCAAGACCTTACAATTCTCGTTCTTCACATGCCCAGACTAACTCTTGGCCAAAGACATAGAGTAAAGCCCTATGAAAATTTCTGGGCTCAACTTTTGGGATAGCTCACAATGCTCCAATGATATTCTCTGCACATTTCAGCTGCTTCTGAAAACTGAGCTCCGTTATGTGTGACCTCAGCTCAGAAAGACAACTTCTCTCTGTCTGTTTCACGTTCAGCAGCCATAGTCTGAAAGTGCATAAATATTGAAGGCCAGATTTCAGGTAATATCCCCCTTATCTGTCTCTCTCCTATCAAGTATCACAGTTAGGAGTTTTACTATACTTGAAAAGATTCAATTCAAATAGTTGTTCCAGGTTTATAGTTGTTTTCTGTGTTAGAGTAAGTCCAGTACATGTAACTTCAAAATGGTCAGAAATGTTGTTACTTAACTAAACTGCTCTCTTCCTTTTTATAACCTAATTTTAAGACTCACAGTTCCATTGTATATTTTTTATATGAGTGTCTCAGCCTCAAATTGATAGCAAAGAAGTTTTGATTTCATCTTATCCTAAAATAATTAAGAAATATATTCAGTTTTCAAATAACTGAGTCTATTTTATGCAAATTTTTTTTAAATTTCTTCTTTTAACACCTTCTGTATTAGAATGTAGCACTAAATAATTTAGTTTTTAAAACTTACAAATATTTCCTTAACAGCACAATGTTCAGTAATTTTTGGATACATTTAATGTCTGGTTAAAGAGACAGGAATACCAGAGTCTTTAATACTCTTTAAGTCTCTTTAATACCTGACCTGCCTCCTGAGAAATCAGTATGCAGGTCAAGAAGCAACAATTAGAACTGAACTTGGGAGAACAGACTGATTTCAAATAGGGAAAGGAGTTCATCAAGGCAATATCACCCTGATTATTTAACTTATATGCAGAGTGCATCATGAGAAACCCTGGGCCAGATGAAGCACAAGCTGGAATCAAGATTGCCAGGAGAAATATCAATAACATCAGATATGCAGATGACACCACCCTTATGGCAGAAAGTGAAGAAGAACTAAAGAGCCTCTTGATGAAAGTGAAACAGGAAAGTGAAAAAGCTGGCTTAAAACTCAACATTCAGAAAACAAAGATCATGGTATCCAGTCCCATCACTTCATAGCAAATAGACGGGGAAACAGTGGAGACAGTGACAGATTTTATTTCTTTGGGCTCCAAAATCACTGCAGATGATGACTGCAGCCATGAAATTAAAAGACGCTTACTCCTTGGAAGAAAAGCTATGATAAACCTAGACAGTATATTAAAAAGCAGAGACTACTTTGCCAACTAATGTCCATCTAGTCTATGGTTTTTCCAGTAGTTATATATAGATGTGAGAGTTGGGCTATAAAGAAAGCTGAGCACCAAAGAATTGATGCTTTTGAACTGTGGTATTGGAGAAGACTCTTGAGAATCCCTTGGACAGCAAGGAGATCCAACTAGTCCATTCTAAAGGAAATCAGTCTTGAATATTCATTGGAAGGACTCATGCTAAAGCTGAAACTCCAAAACTTTGGCCACCTGATGCAAAGAACTGACTCATTGGAAAAGACTCTGATGCTGGGAAGGATTGAAGGCAGGAGAAGGGGATGACAGAGGATGATATGGTTGGATGGTCTCACCAAATCAATGGACATGAGTTTGAATGAACCCCGGGAGTTGGTGATGGAATGGGAGGCCTGGTGCGCTGCAGTCTATGGTGTTGCGAAGAGTCGGACATGACTGAGAGACTGAACTGAACTGAACTGAATGTTGCTTGAAAATAATTTTTTTTATTATTTTAGAATACAAAATTTATACTTATATGTGGGAGATTATATTTCGTATCTAGTTTACATTTCAAATTTTGAAATACTTGTGCTAAAGTTTACTTTTGTTTTTCTGCAAATGCATACTTAATAATGTTTTGTAGTTTTTGACAAGTGATATGTGTGATTTTCTTTAATCCTATTTTTTCTACTAGTAATTTAGTCAATTGTGTTTCTTATGACAAATCAACACTTAAAAGCACACACTGTTCAGCATTACTGTAACAACTGCTTTTTTGAGTAAGAATTATTCATAATGATATTGCATAAGAAATCTCATAGGAACCCATTTTTACACCTTATTGTCAATTTTTCTGAAATTCTGCAATGAGGTATTCCATAAAAACTGATGTTTGATGTTTTAGGTAGTCCATAAAAACTGATAATGTTTAATGCACCATTTTCATGATCTTTTGTTATTTTTAGAACTATTAATAATGTTTCATTCTTAGAGTCATATGTCTCAGAATGCAATTCACCCCTGCCCTGCCCATCACAATGTCCCCTTTTTGTTTTTCTTTTTTTTGAACCCTTGTCAGTAACCAAAATGAAAAAGGGCAGAGATGATAGGTGGAATAGTTTTTTGTCAGCTTATAAGCATCATTTTTAATTAAAAACATCTCAGCTTGTGAACCATTTGTGACTTTTCAAACTTGCATAAAAATGAAATAAATCATTCTGAGGGCTATATATTACCAATAAAATCTTATATTCTCTTCTTTCTCCTGCAGTCTTCCTCTCCTCATATACACTCACACAATATAGCTATTAATTAATAATAATTGTAAAATTATTCATAGCTTGAAAACTAAAATAGGATAGCACTCTTTTTAAGAGTTCATATTGAATATAAAATAAAAAATATAATAAGATATTCACATAACAAAACACTTTTATGTACATTAGAAAGATAACAGATTGTCCTTTCTAATGTAAATTTGTGTGTGATATATGTAAAGAGGGTTTTTTAATGAACATTTCTATTGTTCACATTCTATAAATTTTAAAATACTTTGTGTTCCCTAGCAATAAATTTCTCTACAAGTAATTAAAATGATTTACATACAACATTTTCATAAGCAGTGACTTCATGATTCTTGACTCATTTGGGAAGATGAGAAATGTGTATTATGGTGATGGGTAGAACTGAGATAATTCAGGCTAAAATAAATTATGTCAAACATCAACCTCATATTAACATGTTTTATCTATTCTCCAACTTAATCAAATTACTATTGTAAACAATTCACAGTGCGGTAATTTAATAACTCATAAATCTTTTTTTAAAAAAGAACATGACATTTAAGTCTTCTGTGCATCTGTAAAACAATTGTTAGTCTATTATAAATATAAGTGACAACACATAAATTTGCATTCCAGTCACAACATAGATGTGTTTGGTATTGTTTCCCAAAAAAACTTGAGATGAAATCGAGTAAACGTCATATCCATTATCAATCTCAAAGAGCCCACAAATCAAATTCTTCCAAAACATGTTCTCCGTGGTTGGCTGACTCCTTTCCTTGGTCACAGAGCAAATGGAAATAGATTCATTTTGCTGCACTGGGTGCCTGGAGGTAAATACATGTCTATGACATTTTAGAAGTAGTATTTTTATTTTTTCCTGTAAATGCGAAAGTCCCAGTGATTTATAAGAGAAAAATATAATATTACTATTCAATTAATTCTCCCAAAGTCAATTTATCCTCCTATAAAATGTATCTTATTGCAACTAGTATACTAATAGATTTGGACTTGAATTATATATTATTTAAAAAGAAGGTTTTTTTAATTTATTATTATTGTTTTAAATTTTATTTTATTTTTAAACTTTACAATATTGTATTAGTTTTGCCAAATATCGAAATGAATCCGCCATAGGTATACCTGTGTTCCCCATCCTGAACCCTCCTCCCTCCTCCCTCCCCATACCCTCCCTCTGGGTCGTCCCCAGTGCACCAGCCCCAAGCATCCAGTATCCTGAATCGAACCTGGACTGGCATCTCGTTTCATACATGATATTTTACATGTTTCAATGCCATTCTCCCAAATCTCCCCACCCTCTCCCTCTCCCACAGAGTCCATAAGACTGATCTATACATCAGTGTCTCTTTTGCTGTCTTGTACACAGGGTTATTGTTACCATCTTTCTAAATTTCATATATATGTGTTAGTATACTGTATTGGTGTTTTTCTTTCTGGCTTACTTCACTCTGTAAAAAGAAGTTAAATTTTGACTGCTAAAAACAATTTTAAACACAAAATGTAAAATTAAAAATTAATCTTATAACAGTACCTAATTTTGATAGCATAAAGTTGCTGCTTTTAACACAAAGTATGAAACCAAAATATAATAAGATTACTTCAAATGGATTAAATGTATTCATATTTTTGTTGAATACTAGAATTTCTTAGAAGAGATTAATATTTTCCCTCTTGTTATATATAATTTCACAAATTAGGTAGAAGATAAATTTATTTACTTGTTTTTTAAAAACAGCTTTTCTAAAATTTTAATAGTTATTAAGGAAAGCACATTTTACTATAAGATTCTTTTCCTGTGTGCAGGCAAATAGATTTCTACCAAAACCTTCAACTGTAATATGGTTTATATACCCCCTTAAGCGTTTGAACATATAATTTACCTCGGCAGTTTGGAACTTAAAGCAGGTGGTTCCAGTTTGAAATTTATAAGTGAATATCCTAGGTATAGAAAGGTCAGTGTCATGTTCAATTTGTAATTTTCTAAAATAGAATAATTCAATCTGCCAATCTCTGGATAGATTTTTTTAAAGAAAATATTTTTTAAATTATATATTAACAATGGTGATTGAGTTTTCCTGATGATCAAAAATGTAAGCTTTCAATAAACCAATGATTCAATCACATCATTTGGGGAAAAACAACACATTCAATTTCAGAGCTAGAAAATTTGGTTACTAGTCTTAGGACGACTTTAAGTAGTATAGTTAAATTCTCTGGGTCTATTTCCCCAATGTTAAATGAAAGCAGTGAAGCATATTATCTCTAGTTTTTTCTTGGTGAACACGTGTTGCAATTTTTCATTTAAGGAAGTCATTTATTATAATTATAATGTTTTAGACATATGAAAGTCATTCCAGAGTAAACACCTCACATTTCAGTTTACTTATAACCTCAGTGACAAAACTGGGGAAACATATGCTATTAGAAGATTATCTCATGTGCTTTTGTCTAGTAGAGTGATATCATATTACTCTCAGAGTTAGAAAAAAATACTTAGTCAAGAGATATTAAGAAATGGAATATAAAATATATTCATAGGAGAAAGCACTATTGGGCACTCCCTGAACTAGAGACTATAAAAGACTGTTTTAAGAGATGATGTGTTAAATAATAAGAGAAGAAGGGGGAAAGGAAAACAAGAATGTGAACAAGAAGAGAAATATTTAAAGTAATACTCTTACCATGTTCTAAAATGTTCAGCAAATAGATTTCATTAAAATTTCTGTGAAATTTGCCAGAGTCTACAACATTCAACATTCTTTAGGATATTAAAGTCAATGTAGATTATAAACTATTTGGTTGGTAATAGTTTTTTTTGGTCATAAAATACTAATATTACCACATAGAGAAGTAGTAATTGAAATACATCTGACAAATGATGCTTAAGCTTTAAAAAGTGTGAAACACTCCCTACTTTGCACTCATTCATAATAAGAGAAATAAAAGTAATAAAATAAAAAAATAATAAATTAAATAAAAAGTAAAGGATGAGATATTGATGAGAAATATTGCTCAAAATTGATGGTAGAAATTTACTGAATACTTAGGCTATACAAATTCTCATTGTTATGATGTTACAAGATGTGATAGAAGACAATGTTTGAAAATATCAAATTCGTCAAATATTTGATTAAACATTCATGTCAAGGAAAACTTTTCAGTAATAAAATGACTTTAAACCAATTTGAAAGATCTGTTCATGTTGCTGCCAATGGCAAAGTTTCATTCTTTTTTATGGCAGAGTAGTATTTCATTGTATATACATATCACATATCTTTATCCATTCATCTTTTGAACAGTGTCATACCCTGGCTATTGTAAATAATACTCCTGATAATAGTGGGGTGTGGGTATCTTTTCCCATTAGTGTGCTTTTTTTTTCTTCTTCTTCAGATATATCTTCTGGAATGAAACTGCTGGATTAAATGGTGGCTAAATTTTTAGTGTTTTGAAGAAGCTCTATACTGTTTTCCACAGTGGCTTCCCAGTTTATGTACCAGCAAAAGAGTACAGTTATTCCCTTTTCTCCACATTCTCACCAACATTTGTCATGTATGGTCTTTTTGATGATAGCCAATCTGACAAGTGTGAAGTGATACATTGCTGGAGTCTTAATTTGATTTTCTGATGATTAGTGATGTTGAGCATCCTTTTAAGTAACTCCTGGCCATCTGTATGTCTTCTTTGGAAAAATACATTATGCTTTATGAAATGAGCCAGACAGAGAAAGACAAATACTGTATGTTATCACTGATACATGGAATCTAAAAAATAAAACAAATGAATAAATATTACAAAACAGAAAAAGACTTAAGACATAAGAGAATAAACTCTGATTATCAGTGGGGCGAGGGAGAGAGGGAGAGATAAAACGCAAGTAGGAGATTAAGAGGTACACGAACTGCTATGTATAAAATAAATAAGCTACAAGGATATATTTTACAGCATAGGAAATATAGCCAATATTTTATAATACCATTAAATGGAGTGTAATCTATAAAATTTTTGAAAAACTATGTTGTATTCCTGAAACTAATATAATCAACTATACATCAATATAGTAAATCAACTATACATCAGTAGAAAATTTAAAATATTATTTCTATACACCATCTACCCTCCAATAAAGCTTTACATTTAGAAAATAAAAAACAACTATGTGAAAGAAACAGAATTCATTAAATGAAAATAGAATTCAAATAACAGTATATATGTTCTTCTTGTCCTTAACCGTCTAAGACTAGACATAAAGATGGTGACATCATAAGATTAAATGTTTGTAGAAGTCGATAGTGTTTAGTCCTATAATTACTCAAAGCAGTTACATGAGAAAGGCAATTTGATTAAACTCTGGTATGTCTGAGAGTCCTCCTTTATTTCTTCATTAAAGAATGAAGAAACATGCCACTCACATGCACTCCATACACCTGCACAGAGACACAGAAACACACAATTTGCCTCACACAATAGGTGTCCTTGCTCATTAATGAATAACTCCAACAGTGGTTCAAAAGTCCTTGAATTCCCAGACAATTTAACGTCTCTCTTCCTTACTGTATTAATGTAGTGACTTACGGTTGATTTGAAAGTCGGGTGTGCTTTTGTTTGTATACCTTGACACTTCTCTGAGCTTTATTCTGTATCCTATTTGTCTAGGTTGAGTAATACCTAAATTACTTCTCCCCGGACACCCCCATATGATATGGAGACACAATTAAGAATCAAATAAAATATTTGCAATAAAAGGGAAAACAAGTATTAGCTAAATTCTGTTTAAACGCAGTGGAGTAAATCTCCTTTTCTTCTGGAACCATCAGTTAGTTGGCAGTAAAAAAAGATAAAATAAAATAAACTGATCTAACTTTATCTAGGCAGGTGGCACAATGGTAAAGAATCTGCCTGCAATGCAGGACACAAGAGATGCGGGTTCCATCCCTAGGTAGGAAAGATCCCCTGGAGGAGGAAATGGCAACCCACTGCAGTATTCTTGACCTGAAAATTCCATGGACACAGAAGCCTGGTGGGCTACAGTCCATGGGTTTGCAAAGAGTTGGAAACAACTGAGTGACTGAAGCATATGGCCAAGAGAATAGGGTAATAGATCACATTTTCCCAAAGAAAATTTTTAAGGAAACATATAGATGAACAAGAGGGCAGCTTACATACTAGAGGTAAATTATAAAGTAAGTACTTACTTTGGGAGACACTGTTGAGAAAAATAACTGACCTCTCCCTTGAGATTCTTTGGCATCCCCTGTGGCTCAGACTGAAAAGAATCCACTTGCAATTCAGGAGACTTGGGTTCAATCCCAGGGTTGGGAAGATCCCCTGCAGAAAGGAATGGCTACCCACTACAGTACTCATGCCTGGAGAATTCCATGGACAGAGTACCCTAGGGGGCTACAGTCCATGGGGTCCCAGAGTCAGACATGACTGAGTGACTAAGAAATTTCACTTTCATTTTGAGGTTCTTAATGTCTCAGATGGTGACTGCAGCCATGAAATTAAAAGACGCTTACTCCTTGGAAGGAAAGTTATGAGCAACCTAGATAGCATATTGGAAAGCAGAGACATTACTTTGCCAACAAAGGTTCATCTAGTCAAGGCTATGGTTTTTCCTGTGGTCATGTATGGATGTGAGAGTTGGACTGTGAAGAAGGCTGAGCGCCGAAGAATTGATGCTTTTGAACTGCGGTGTTGGAGAAGACTCTTGAAAGTCCCTTGGACTGCAAGGAGATCCAACCAGTCCATTCTAAAGGAGATCAGCCCTGGGATTTCTTTGGAAGGAATTATGCTGAAGCTGAAACTCCAGTACTTTGGCCACCTCATGCGAAGAGTTGACTCATTGGAAAAGACTCTGATGCTGGGAGGGATTGGGGGCAAGAGGAGAAGGGGACGACAGAAGATGAGATGGCTGGATGGCATCACTGACTCAATGGACGTGAGTCTGAGTGAACTCCGGGAGTTGGTGATGGACAGAGAGGCCTGGCGTGCTGTGATTCATGGGGTCGCAAAGAGTCAGACATGACTGAGTGACTGATCTGATCTTAATGTCTCAAGACTTGTAAGTGCCATGCACCAAGAAAGATGGTGATTAAGACAAAAATCAGGAACTCTGAAAATAATTGTACTGTGTATTTTTGCAGCCTCAAAGATCTTCCTTTAACCAAGTCGAGCCAGTTCTCCAGTCTACTAAGAGGCTGAATGAAAGTTATTCTTAGAAGACAATTACTGGAGGTGTTTCAATGTTGGCAACAATAGACACACAGCAACTGGCACTCTAAAGGCAGAATGGAGCTAAAAGAGTGGTTTACTGTGATTTTCTAAACCACAGGGCACCTGAGTTTCTTCCCTGTTTCTGTTAATATGCCTTAGATTATGAGCACTGTCAGCCCAACCAGAAGGAAAACAATAATGTAGATATAAATCATGTATATGAAAAAAATTCTTTTGAGTCAGGTATGTGAATATCTAAAAGCAAATATTCAGATGTTTTATAGATGACAACCTCTGAATAACAATAGAAATACTAGGAAAAACAGCATGTAAAGTATCTGACCCTGTTGTAAATAAAATCACAGAATGGAGAAGTGGTTCCATTTCTTACAAGAAGAGGAGGAATGTAATATTATTTCAGAAAGCATAGAATATCATATATGTATATCAATTGCATGCCCCTCAAAATGTAACTATTAACATTTTAAAACAACCCCTTCACCTATCTATATTCACTCATTATTTTAGACCCAGTGAATTGTGCAAGGGTGACTAAGCCAATTCCTTTTACTCAATGATAATAGAGGTTACAGTGATAACAGAGTTTTGATAAAGATTTTTAAACAATTTTCTAACCAGAATGAAAAAGTCATAAGCTATCTTTAGACATTAATGAATAATCAATTATAATTCTTTAAAAGTCGTCTGATCCATCTGCCAGTTAACAGGGTATCAAAAGCAATTTTTTTCAATATTGATTCACATTATTTCAATGCAAAGTATTGGGTTAGCTCATTTAATATTGTAAAAAATGGTGTTTAGTGCTGTGGTGGGCTGAATAATGATCCACTTGAAGATAGCCACAGTTTAATCCTTGGAACCTGTTAATGATACCTCATGTGGCAAATGTGATTTTATGCATAGGTAATTAAATTACAGGTAGCAAAATGGGAAGGCTATCTTTGATTAACATCATGGTGTGCACTGAATGTAATCACAATGTCCTTAAAAGGCAGAATGAAATTATAGACAGAAGAGGATAAAGTGATGTATCCATGGAGAGAGAGACTGTAGTAATGCGACCACAAGCCAAAGAATGCCAGCAGATGGAAGAAGCAGAAAATAAATTCTCTAGAGCCTGCACAAGTAGCATAGTACTGCAGAAAATTAATTTTGATCCAAACTAATTTTGTACTTTTGACTTCTAGAATTATGATACATTTATGTTGATTTAATCACATTTCTGTGATTTGTTACAGATGTCACAGGAAACTGATCTAAGCGTATTTTGGTAAAATTCTATCACAATCTTAATTATTCTGGTATATTTTCTCACACTGCATACTCTTCAATAAGTATCTAATTGGAATACTGGTCTTGGCATCAGGAGTGACATTTGCAATATACTTATAATCTTGGAGAACAATGAAATAAATAATTCATAAGCTTAAAATGACACTTGAGTCAGTTTAGAAAATTGAATATTTTTGTTTTTCAACTTTAAACTTAACACCCTATATATTTTCTTTGAAATGTCCTTCACGTTTTAGGAAGCATTCATTCACTGAAGAATTTCATTTAATCAGTAAAATATTTGTTTTCTTACTTTACTGTTTAAAAAATATCCCTTTTGTTTTACCTCTAAATATAAAATCAAACTGCCATATACTCAGAAACTCACAACCATATTTAATACTTAACTGTATATTTTCACTTTGTCATAAATTGCTTGTGACTATTTAATAAAAGATACAAATGCATTTGGGAGGAAGTTACTTTATGAATAAGGAGTGGTTAACACTCAAAAAATAATTAAGAATTTCTTGCATGCAAATGTGCAAACTATGTATTCAAATGACAGAGTAAATTTAAATCATATACCATTTATTATGCAGCATATTATGTATGTTAAATCTCAAGCAATTATGAAATCAGTATAAATTTACTAATTCACTTATTTATATGTGTCTCTTAAATAAGTCAATTTCTTCAATCTGGTTTTCCTGACATTTCCCCCCAAAAATGTCAATGCATATGTAAGTCACTCCTTTTTCTGTCATTCACAATATGAAAAAGATCCATACAAGTATCGGCAATAGAACGTTACATCTCAATAAACAGGCGATTCAGTTGTTATTATTTTAGTCACTAAGTTGTGTCTGACTCTTTGGGACCCTGTGGTCTGTAGCCCGCTAGGCTCCTCTGTCCATGGGACAGGAGATTCTCCTGCTTGGCAGGAGATTCTTATACCACTCAGTGGATTCTTTTACCACTGAGCCAGCTCGGAAGCCCTTATGTTCCAAAAAAGTTTAAAAGATGTTTTTTATTTGCAGTGTAAAAATAGGCCAAATTAAAATATTTTAATTAATAAAAACACAGTATGCTGAATTATAGAATTAGACATTATTAGAATCATCACTGCATGGCATACTAGGGGAACACAGATGAGTGAAATAATAATAAGACCCTAAGAATATGCCTGAATATCTGACTTATTAAACAACATGCTGTAATACAGATACAAAATCATTTCTGAAGAAGAAGAACTCAGTAGCAAATCATTTGACAGGGAGGAAGGCCACTTCAGAAAGGTCATAGAGAAAGTGAAGTTATTATTACTGCTAGAGTGAAGTGGGGGAAATAGTCTGAATATCAAATAAAAAAATATGGCATGTCTGAGCTTTCTTGGTAATCTGACATAATATGAGCAGAAATTAGACGTGGGTCTGCTTTTCTAAGGAAGAAAAAGAGAAGCAATGTGGAGAGAAATTGGGGAAAAAGCTGTGAACACCATGATTAATAATAGTAAATATAAATGAAGCTCTGTTTTTGTTTTTTGCTTTACTTCATTTCTGAGTTCAATTGAATTGAATAGATGAGTAGTTTTTCTCATGTCATTTAGCATACAGGCAGTCCTCAATTTGGACTGTAAAATTTATGGTGTGAGCTAAAACCAAACAGAGCTATCTTAAAATTCAATGGGAAAAAATTATGATTGCTCATAAACTTTTGTCAAAATATTAAAAACTATCTTTTTGTTAGTTATATATTTATAAGAGAATGAAGAAATAGTAAAATAATATTTACTTATTATATATTGTGTTAAAATTATTGGAACATTGACAAAGTGCTTTATATTCTTTGTTTAAATAAAACTCATGAGAAGTAGTTTGAATAGTGCTTCTTTCTCTAGCTCCTTTTATAACATAAAATAATTTTTCTATGTCTTGGTGAATTGTAAGTTTCCTGATAAGTTTGAGTCAGCTTTCAAAATTTTATTCTCTGTACTTTCAGTGTTATGAAGTACCTCTGAAAGTTTTATTAACATGAAATTTATATTCCAATATTACTTCCTCTGGGACATTTCATTTTTAAAAAATACATTGAAGTACAGTTGATTTACAAAGTTGTATTATTTTCAGATGTACAGCAAAGTGATTTATGTATATATATATATGTATGTATGTGTGTGTGTCTATACATATATATATTCTTCTTTCAGATTTCTTTCCCTTAAGGTTATTACAAAATATTGAGCATAGTTCCCTGTGCCATACAGTAGGTCCTTGTTTGTGTATTTTATGTATAGCAGTGCATATATGTTAACTCAAGGCTCCTAATTTTTCATTACCAACTTCCTTAGTTATGCTGGTAAATTGCCTCCACTGTGTTCCTCTCACTACATATCTTGAGTCTCCCAAAGAAGGCAGCATCAATATTCCCATGATCAACCATCCTAATCACATCCAGTTTTATTCCCACTGTTACCATTTTTTCTTTTCTCCACTTTCGTATTTATTGGTCTATTACTTCATCTATTTTTGTAAAATGACACTTGGATGTATCAATGGGAGACAAGGTTGCAATAGAATGCCATGCTTTTCTGCTTTTATGTGAATTGAATTACAGATGGAGAGACCAATCCTGACAGACTCTGAAGGAAGTGATGAGACTGATCACTGATTATATCTGCTTCTGTCATTTATATAGTGTTTTGGAAGGAGGAGCTAGCAGCAAGTTTGTTTACAGTTGATTTAGCCAAGTAATTTAAGATGAACTATTAGGAAACAGGGTTATTTAAATAACTGTGCTAACTAAAACTCACGTAAGTCAGAGCCTTACAGAAATATCAAATAAATGTAATATATAGGTAATTCTGGGCTCACAGGTGGTGCTAATGGTAACGAACATGTCTGCCAATGCAGGTCAGCTTTAAGAGATGCGGGTTCAATCCCTGGGTCAGGAAGAGCCCCTGGAGGAAGGCGTGGCAGCCCACTCCAGTATTCTTGCTAGAAGACTCCCATGGACAGAGGAGCTTGGCAGGCTAGAGTCCATAGGGTCGCAAAGTCAGACATGACTGAAGCGACATAAGCACACACATGTAGGTAAATCCAAATATCAATGAACAATCATTATTAAAGGTGTGATGTACAATATAATATTTTTTTGGTCAACACTTTACAAGCTTGTTTTTAAAAAGTGACAGCAAAACATGAAAATTGTAATGGTGCATATCCAAACGGATGTTGCATTTGAAATCCTTAAACTGTGAGTCTGAGAGTTCCTCTGCATCCCCTGGTCTGGGGCAGGCTGGCTGGCTCACTAGTAATTCTGGCCATTCTATTCTCATTTTGCCCAAATACATGTTGAGTGACCCAGAACTGCCCCTTCTTCTCAATGGTCATCCCTAAACACATCTTCAGACCCTGGTTTAACTCCAGCCTTCTGACACTCTAGTTCATACTCCGCCTGAGACTCCTGATCACCTGGTGATCCACAAAGCCACACATTTGCCTCCCCCACCACCTGCCCCTTCTTCGAGTTCATCCTCTCCTGTTGCTTGTTCCAGAGCTCTCAGGACTATAGCTCATTCCCTGGACATTCCCATCCCCATGCTTCTAAGATTCCCACTTCCTGGAACACCCTCCCTTTGTGGCCCACCCAGTGCAGCATCATAGAGCGGGAGGCTAGTTCCTGCATCCCAGCTCAGGCCTCACTGGGTCTGTGGAGGAAGTCAGAGCCATGTCTTGTTCTGCCTGATGTTCAGACCCCTGGGAAGGTACTATCGCCCCAGTCAAATTGGGTGGCTCATCCCAGAGGTCCACTGGCCTCCCCCAGTGACCATAAATTAATATCTCATCTTCCTCAGGCAGGGAAGTGCATGAATAACCCTCCTCCAACCCTAGGAAAGCTTCTACCACCTTCTCTCACCTTCTGCCCCAGGGATGTTGCTCAACCCTAATGACTACCCCAGCCCAGCACCCAGCCCTTCTTGAGGGACCCACAGAATTATTGAGAGGGGCTGGCTCATTAGGCCTCTCCTGCCAGACAGAACTGATATCACACAGTGGTTCCTGCTGAAAGGCAGAGAATAGCATGTCAAGTTTTTCTTCTTCCCAATAAGCACTGATAATTTTGCCTATGGAACTTGTAAATTCATTGTAGTAACTAGTTGGCAGCTTCCTCGGCTCCCCCATCAAAAGCTTGGTTCCTACTCTCCTGGGATGGAGGAGGTCAGGAAAACCACTCCACACTTGGTTCACCCAAACACACGGTGAGGAAAGTCAGCCTATATAACCATTAATATCACTTATTTAGTTAAACAAACAACAACAAATTAGGACCTAATCATCATAAGAATTATGTTTACTTCAGTATCTCACTTGAGTGTGATTTCCCTCCCTCCACCCCCAGGGTTAGCTTTATTTCTTCCAAAGAAAATTATCTTAAGCTTCATAACTAGAAGGATAATTGTCTCAAACAAATCTTTAATGGTTCAAGGTTAAAGGTGATCTACATCTTTTATTTAGGCATTTATGACTAAGTTTCTGAATTTGGCAGATTTCAAGTGGTGCAGTAAAAAAAATTAATAAAGAGAAACTAATCAAATAGAATTGGGGGACCAGAAGGAGGAGCTCCCATGCCCGCCTCTGATAGCAGAGCCCCATAGGAAGAAGAAAGACTCCACTTCTTTCTTGGCAAGGACTCAGCAAGTGAAAAACCATGGACTGTTTACTACAGCCCTCTGAACTCCTTTTTCTCTCTAGAAAAGCGTTCTCCTTCCCTTGCCTTGCAGGGACTTGCACATGGTTTGCCTTGGTTGTAGACCCCATGTTGCCATTCTCTACTGATCTGGAATCAACCCATCTTTGCCAGAGAAGTAACTGTCAATTTGTTTCAGATCAAGAATAGAAATATAAGAAAGAGCAAACTTTAACCCCTTCCTTTTCCCCTTAGAATCTGACAGAAGTGTTCAAAGGAGATTAAAAATAAAATGGGGGTCTTAATCAATGTTAAAAACAAGAGGATTAGGATAAAGCAATTGTTCAAAACTCAAATATTTTTCCCAAATTCATGGCAGAAGATTGCACATTAAAGGAAATTTCTGTTATTAACTCTTACCCTACAGAGAGCAAAAAAGTTGTGAGATATTATGTGAAGTAGAAAAAGGGAAATTGTGATAAATCTCAAATAAGTATCAAATAAACTGTAGGAGGGAAGTCAAAGTTGATGGCTGGTCACAGGGCTAATGGCAATTCCTGCCTTTTAGTAACAATTTTTGAATTCAAAGGCTGTGGCTGCAGTGCTGGAAGTTGAACCCTGAAGTGACATACTGCTGCTAAGTCACTTCAGTCGTGTCCTACTCTGTGTGACCCCATGGACTGCAGCCTACCAGGCTTCTCCGTCCAAGGGATTCACCAGGCAAGAACACTGAGTGGGTTGCCATTTCCTTCTCCAATGCATGAAAGTGGAAGGTGAAAGTGAAGTCGCTCAGTCGTGTCCGACTCTTAGCGACCCCATGGACTGCAGCCCACCAGGCTCCTCCATCCATGGGATTTTCCAGGCAACAGTACTGGAGTGGGGTGCCATTGCCTTCTCCGAGGTGACATACTGGCTACACACTAATTCTCTATGGAAGTATGATTCACTTCAGTGTGGGGGAAAAACTCTGAAATCAGATGAATTCCTTAGTTCTAGGGAAAGAAGACTAGAAGAGAATGCCAGTAATTAGAAGAGTGAGAATTACTCTACCAGAAATCACTTTTGTTCAGTATAATAATATTTATATTCAAAATCTCAAAATAAGAAAAAAGTTTTAAGCAGTGAAATTAAGCTTCTAAAAATTTATTTATGGAAATGATGACAAAGAAATCACTCTTTCACTGGCACAGGTGGAAGAAAAGCAAGTGCTGCTCTCTTTCTCAATGTTTTAAAATTATATAAAATTTCTATGAAATATACTCTGACAATGTTTTTTTAGAGGTTTAGCCCTAACAATTTCAAATGTTGATTGTGCTCCTTCTGGATCTTCAGAGTTAAAGGGCAGAATGTTATTGATGCCAGATGGTTCATAGGGGCCTGGTGGAAGTAAGGCTTCTCTATGTTCACTGTTTCTATCAAAAGCCACTATATCTGAAAATAATTTTTTGCACCATACCTCATACAAATATCTAGGGAAAATTGCTACAGTTCTCCTCCCTACAAACACTCTGACTAGTTTCTGTCACAGAGAGCTCACTGTCCTTCAGTAAGGATGATACTTTGAGTTTCCGAGGTGGATATCACCAATGATGGCAACATGGTAGGAAACAATACAAGTCGTTGTTAAACCTTGGTGAGAGAATCTGATTTTTATCTTTGATTATTTATAATTGCTATTAAAATGTGAATTTCCTTATTGTATAGAATACTTTATATCTACTGACATTTCCTTTGTAAATATCTGTTTATAATTTTCATTGTTGAATTAGGTAAATCCTAAAGGAAATCAACTGTGAATATTCACTGGAGGGACTGATGCTGAAGCTCAAGCTCCAGTACTCTGGCCACCTCATGTGAAAAGTCAACTCATTGTAAAAGACCCTGATGCTGGGAGAGATTGAAGGCCAATGGAGAAGAGGGTGGCAAAGGAAGAGATGGTGAGTTAGCATCACTGACTCAGTGGACATGAATTTGAGAAAATTACAGGAGAGAGTGAAGGGCAGAGGACCCTGGTGTGCTGCAGTCCCTGGGGTCGCTAAGAGTCGGACATGACTGAGCGACTTCACTTTCACTCTTCACTTTCATGCATTGGAAAAGGAAAGGGCAACCCATTCCAGTGTTCTTGCCTGGAGAATCCCAGGGACGGGGCATCCTGGTGGACTGCCGTCTATGGGGTCGCACAGAGTCGGACACGACTGAAGTGACTCAGCAAGTGTTGAGTGTAGTCTTCAACAGGCCTTGCAAAATGCCCATGTCTTTTTTTATCTTTTGTCTTCACTATGGGAGATGCTGAAGGTGAGCTACTGGAGAGAGTGAGACACAAGCATGAGCCACATCAGCCCCAGCTACCAACTCAACACTGAGAAGTATAGAGAAACCAGCTAAGATCAGCTAAGCTGCCTAGTTGACCTTCAGGTAACCACAGACACTTTGAGCTTTGCTGAATCCAGCTTAAGATGAGTAGACCCATACATGTGTGCCAAAAACTCATGAATAAACTAAATGTTAATTGCTGTATGCCATGAATATACTGTGTTTTTACCACCCCCCAAAAAAATATATGTAGCATTTTTATGGCACTATAACTGATCCAAGCAAACACCTTTCAATTGTATGCATATTTAACTATATGCTGTTCATGTGTTTTGGAGAAGGAAATGGCAACCCACTCCAGTATTCTTGCTGGGAGAATCCCATGGATGGAGAAGCCTGTGGGCTACGGTTCATGGGGTCACAAAGAGTCAGACACGACTAAAGTGACTTAGCATGCACGCATGTTCATGTGTTTTATTGCACTACTGTGTAGTGTGGATTATAAAAGATTAAAAACACAAATTGATAACTGACAACAAGAAATAAATGCAAATTAAATATTTTCCTGTATACCCATTTTTTAGATTATGTATTATACTACAGTGTCATTTCATCAGGGAAGCATTTATGTTTCATACATTATATGCCTCCATGGAACCCTCAGTTTCTTCTTACTAAGCACTCATAACATTGGGAATTTTTTCTCATATCCATCCCCTTTCTAAATATTAATAGCAAAACTCAAGAAATCAGGATCTGTATTCATCTCTTTTGATGCAAAGATCTGACTCATTGGAAAAGACCCTGATGCTGGAAAAGATTGAGGGCAGGAGGAGAAGGGGGCAACAGAGGATGAGATGGTTGGATGGCATCACCAATTTGATGGATGTGAGTTTGAGCAAACTCTGGGAGATGGTGAAGGACAGGGAAGCCTGGTGTGCTGCAGTCCATGGGATCACCAAGAGTTGGATAGGACTGAACGACTGAACAACAAGAAATCAGGATCTGTGTTCATCTCTTTCATTGTTCTATTAGATGCTTAGGAAAGAATATGGCAAAGAATAGCAATTTATTTTTTAACATTTTCAAAGGTATTGTTTTTTCATCATGATTTTCTTTATTTTATAATACTTATAATTCTCCCAACTCTAAAGGAGATAATATATTTTATTTTATGTCTTTAATATATATCTTTGAGCTCTGCATAGCTTTTATAAATCTGTGTAGAATGTTTAAATAACTACTTTTCTCTAAATTAAGTTATCCATTTATTTCATATTGATTTTCAATGCCAAACAAAGTGTAATTTTGAAGCCACTATAGAAAATAGTATGAAGGATCCTCAAAAAAAGTAAAAGTAGAACTACCACATGATTCAGCAATTCTGCTTCTGGGAATACATCCAAAAGAAACAAAAAGACTAACTCAACAATATATCTGCACATCCATGTTCATAGCAACATTATTCACAATAGCCAAGAATCGGGAATAACATAAGTGTCTATCAACCTATAAACAGATGAAGATTCCCTATATATAATATATTAGGAATGTGATCAAATGTTACAAACTTTCAGTTGTAAGACAGATAAGCGCTAGGGAGGTAATGGGCTTGCCAGGTGATGCTAGTGGTAAAGAACCCGCCTGCCAATGAAGGAGACATAAGACATGCGGGTTCAGTCCCTAGGTTGGGAAGATCCCCTGGAGGAGGGCATGGAAATCCACTCCAGTAAAATCCCATAGACAACACAACAGTTGTGTTTCAGGTACATAACTGAAGCGATTTAGCAGGCATGCAGTTATGTAATGTACAGCATGATGACTGTAGCTAATACTGCTGTATAATTTGCAAAAAGAATAAATTCTAAGAATTTTCATCATAAGGAGAAATTTTTCCCTTTTATTCTTTCTTTACTTTTTATTATATCTATACAAAAAGATGGATTTTAGCTGAACCTATTGTAGTAATCATTTCAAACATATAAGAATCAAACCATCATGGTGTATGCCTTAAATTCAAACAGTGATATATGTCAATTATTTCTCAGTAAAACTGGAAAAATACATAACTCAATTTGTAAGTTGTTTATTTAGTACTTTATACTTCTAGATGAAAATATTCAGATTGTTCCCAAGTACACCGGGAGTTCTTAAACCATTACATAAAATGTTCTTAAACCTTTGTATGAAATGAATACATTTTTTGTCAAGCCAGTTTTAACCAGGCATAATTAAATGAAATTTAAAAAGACCTATTTAAATAATCTAGAGTGAGAGAAATTTATTATGTGGGTGCCAGAGGGTCTGAGAATAAGTTTAGTGAGTATTCCCAAATTATTGGAAGCAAAATCTGCCTAGATTATGTACCTACTTCTATGTCTTGGTTCTTCCCCATCCCTTCTGTCCAGAATACATCATTCCACTCTTCAAAAACCATGTCATGTATAACACTTCATGACCTTTCTGCTTCAGGGGCCATCACAAGTAACTGATCAGAGTTTCTATGACTTAATTTATATCCCTAAAGAGTATCTGACTGGCTTAGATTAGATCAAGTTTCTTCCTAGACAGTTATTTCTGTTACCCACAATTTATTACTTCTAAAAGAACAGGATACCAAATGTATTCCCACTATGGTTAACTGAGAGAGAAAGATGAGGAACAAAATATTTCATAAGTATTTACTGTGCCAGATATAAAGTGAGTATCAAGAAACATTTTACAACAATAAATTAATTGTCTTAATATAAAATGTATTAAACTTCTTGCAAAGTGGTAATATCTACTTTCAACACATTATTTAAAAATCTTATTCATCATAAGAAAAGAAAATATATGATTTCCATAAGAAATGTTTCTCATAAAATTTAAAAATGTAAATCCAAGCAGAATTAAATAACCAAGGAGATACAAATGTCTTTAATTAAAAGTCCTTGACAATAAGGTTTCCAATTCTTTCAAGTTAATTTTATATTTGAGGAATGTTTCAATCAGTATGAAAATGGAATTTGTTTTGGAGATTGAAAATAACTGTGAATTTTACCAGGAATAGTTAATAATTGAAAACTAAATTTACTTCTGAATATGTAACAAATGTAAAAGAGGACATTTCTGATTAAAGAGAAATTGCATTTAAGGTTATAATATTCCAAATACACAATGTAATGTTATGCATAAATAAGTTAAAGTATTTCTAAAGAATATATATATTATAATGAAAATAAAGGGAATTCACTCAAAAGTTTTTGAAAAAAATTAAAGACATGAACAAGAATTAATAATAGATGAGGACAGAGCTCAGAAGAGTAAATTAAGTCAGTAAATAAATACACAGAAACATTTGTAAATGAGTTAACTAAAAAATAGAAATAAACATTAGATAACATTTTTACCAACTAAAATTACAAAGTTTCAAGAAACAAAGAAACACATGATTCAAAAAGTTGTCAATGGTTTAAAAGTGTATTCTAACAGTGAACATTAATACAGATTAATACAAATAACATAATCAGATTCAGCCCAATCCAACTTGCCTGCAGATTGCAGCTATAAACTCGGGAAAAAATACAAATAAATGATAATCTGAAGGCACTAAACAGTAAACAAAAATTGGCTCTGGTGGTGACATTTAATATGAGTTTGATTTGTCTTAAATATTTCTAGTTTCACAAGTTTGATTTGGTTTGAATATCTCTATTTTCATGATTTTCACCCTAAGGTGTGTCCAAGATGCCACCATGGAGAATGGCTTAAACTCAAACACACATACACACATGCTGTCTCTCTCTCTCCCCTTGTCTTTGTTGGCTGAGGAACCAAAGATCAGAATTCAAGGCAACTACAGCCACCAGAGCACTAGTGGAAAGTCCTCCAAGTCAGTGAAAATCCTAAATTCCATGTGCAAATTCTCCCCAAATCCTTGGGCTCTATCGTGATAGCATATTCATGACTCAATCCCAGTTCAGTTCAGTTCAGTTCAGTCACTCAGTCGTGTCCGACTCTTTGCGACCCCATGAATCGCAGCACGCCAGGCCTCCCTGTCCATCACCAACTCCCAGAGTTTACTCAGACTCACGTCTATCAAGTCAGTGATCAATCTAGCTACACTTAAATGATCTGAACAAAAGTTTGCAGTTGCTGCCCAACAAACAGAGGTGGCGGTTTGATTTCAACACTTTTGATTGTCTATTTAGTAACTGCATACATAAAACTCAGAATATTGCTAGTGCCTGGAAAGTCCCATGGACGGAGGAACCTGGTAGGCTGCAGTCCATGGGGTCGCACAGAGTCGGACACAACTGAAGCGACTTAGCAGCAGCAGCAGCAGAGTGTCCATACCTGCAATTTACAGTATCCAGGATAAAATCAAAACTCAATATAACATAAAAGGGAAACTATTAAAGGTTATCAAGAGACAACCATTAACAGAGACCAGACAACCATTAACAACCCCAAGATGACCAGAAGTTATGATTAGCAAACATGGATTTTTAAGATAGCTATCACTATGCTAAACAACATAAAAGAAACATGCTTTCAGTGATAGAAAGGACAGAAAATGTCTACAGGTAAACTTCAAAAAAGAAACAAATGAAAATTCCCAAACTTAAAAAATAGGTATGGATTAAAATATTAATTATATTTATTTGGCATGGTGATAACAGAGCAGAGCCAGGGAACTTGAACATAAATGTACTCTTCTAAAGAAAAGAAAAATAAAACTATTTTTTAAATGAAAGAAAAGAAAAGAAAACTTTTAAAAGAAACTTTAAAAGAAAACTTTTAAAAGAAAAGAAAGAAAACTATTTTTAAAATGAAAAGCATTGTCTCAGCAATGTTTGGGGAAATGTACAAAGGTCTCATATATGTATAGTTGAAGTCTCAGACAACAGGGAAAAAAAGGATAAGCAGGAGAAACACTTGAGAAAATAATAATCAACACATCCAAAATTTGGTGAAGGCTATAAATTTTTAGACTCAAGTTCAGCAAATTCAAAGCAGCATGATCAAATGTAAACTATGAGCTGCCACATTAAAAAAGAAAACAAATTTTAATTGAAGCAAAGTAAGAAAAGAAATATTGAAAATGTGCTGCTGCTGCTGCTAAGTCACTTCAGTCGTGTCCGACTCTGTGCGACCCCATAGATGGCAGCCCACCAGGCTCCATCGCCCCTGGGATTCTCCAGGCAAGAACACTGGAGTGGGTTGCCATTTCCTTCTCCAATGCATGAAAGTGAAAAGTGAAAGTGAAGTCGCTCAGTCATGTCCGACCCCTAGCGACCCCATGGACTGCAGCCTACCAGGCTCCTCCATCCATGGGATTTTCCAGGCAAGAGTATTGGAGTGGGGTGCCATTGCCTTCTCCATTGAAAATGTAATAAATATCAAAAACATAATGATAATGATAAAAATGTCATAGCACATAAGGGGACTATAAGTTTATATCACCGTTAAAGTTTTGTCAAAAACTAGGGAGGCAAGAGAACCACCTCCAAGTGGAGAGAGAAAAACTGTCAACCCCCAAAGTTTATATCCAGCAAAAAAAATCCTTATATAAGGTGAAATGAACATTCCTAGATAAACCAATGTTTACAGAGTTGCTACCAGATTTCTCAGAAGATTACAGGTCTGTAGAAAGAAATGCAGATCATCAGAAATAGAAACTATCTGGATAAATATAAAAAACAAAATTTTCTCAACATTACTTTAAAATATAAAGACATATTTAAAACAGATAATTTCTTGTGCTATATTACATAAGATAATTATGGCGTCAGGTACAGCATAAAGTTTAGTTAATGGACCAATCAGTTCAATTCAGTTCAGTAACTCAGTCATGACCAACTCTTTGGGACCCCATGGACTGCAGCACACCAGGCTTCCCTATCCATCACCAACTCAAGAAGCTTGCTCAGACTCATGTCCATCGAGTCGGTGATCCCATCCAACCACCTCATCTGCTGTCTTTGCCTTCTCCTCCTGCTTTCAATCTTTCCCAGCATCAGGGTCTTTTCCAGTGAGTCAGTTCTTCACAACAGGTGGCCAAAGTATTGGAGTTTCCACTTCAGCATCAGTCCTTCCAATAAATATTCAGAACTAATTTTCTTTAGGATGGACTGGTTTGATCTCCTTGCAGTCCAAGGGACTCTCAAGAGTCTTCTCCAACACCACAGTTCAAAAGCATCAATTCTTCTGTGCTCAGCTTTGTTTATAGTCCAACTCTCACATCCATACACGACAACTGGAAAAAATCATAGCTTTGACTAGATGGACCTTTGTTGGCAAAATAATGTCTCTGCTTTTTAACATGCTGTCTAGATTGGTCTTGCTTTTCTTCCAAGGAGCAAGTGTCTTTTGATTTCATGGCTGCAGTCTCCATCTGCAGTGATTTTATAGCCCCCCAAAATAAAGTCTCTCACTGTTTCCATTGTTTCTCCATCTATTTGCCATGAAGTGAGGGGACCGGATGCCGTGATCTTTGTTTTCTGAATGTTGAGTTGTAAGCCAACTTTTTCACTCTCGTCTTTCACTTTCATCAAGAGGCTTTTTAGTTCTTATTCACTTTCTGCCATTAGGGTGGTGTCATCTGCATATCTGAGGTTATTGATATTCTCCGGGCAATCTTAATTCCAGCTTGTGCTTCATCCAGCCCAGCATTTTACATGCTGTACTCTGCATATAAGTTAAATAAGCAAGGTGGCGATATGCAGCCTTGACATACTCCTTTCCTGATTTGGAACCAGTCTGTTGTTCCATGTCCAGTTCTAGCTGTTGCTTCTTGACCTGCATACAGCTTTCTCAGGAGGCAGAAATGGACCCATAGGTTTTTACATAATATTGTATAGTATTAATTCTAAGTAAACTATGAAAAATTGAAGATGCTTATCATAATCCCTAAATCAATCATACATGTGAAAAAAATTGCTTTAGCATAAAAGCCAGTAGATAAAATCTAACTGTAAACAAGTAATTTGGAAAATAATACAGTAATATATTTTAACATATTTCAGGATTCTTATTGATTAATACCTAGTCATTAGAACTTAGTAGTTACAAAGCAAAAATGAATTTTGACAGACACAGATAGGCAGAGATTCATTCAGTTGTGTCCAACTCTTTGTGACCCCACAAACCGTAGCCTGTTAGGTTCCTCTGTTCATGAAATTCTCCAGGCAATAATGCTGGAGTGCATTTCCATTTCCTTTTCCAGGGGATCTTCCCAACCCATGCACTGGACCTGAGTCTCCCACATTGCAGGCAGATTCTTTACCTTCTAGGCCTCCGGTGCATTTCGACAGGAGCACTGGTAAGATATTGACAGTGGTTGTTTAACTATACAATTTTACATTTACTGAACTTTTACATTTTAAAGTTCTATACCATTTATTTTGAAATTATTACTATTTTATTTCACTAGTGCCCTTGAAATTGTGAAAACTGTGTTTTTGGTTATTTGGTTCTTTTTCTTTATTTGTCTCACAAACATAAACACTTATGTGGAGTCAAGGCTCCTGGTTTTCTTTCAGGGCTCTTTGCAATAAGGTTACTGCATTTCTGTTTCAAATAGCATTTATCAGTACTGCACAGTGTACTCAGGAGACTGGTCAGGAAAACAGATTATAGCAACCTTCCAGTACTGCAAGGTTAAGTGATTTGACCTAGGTCATAGGAAAGATAAATGACAGTACTAAGAACAGAGTCTGGATAATGTAAAGAGCCTGTTTTAAATTTATTCTCCAACGTTAGTTTCTAAATCAGAGTTTTTACTTTACAGAGTAGAGGGAAATTAAATAAGTAAAAATGTAGCTCATATTGAATTTCTATCAATTCAATTCTGTTATCTCATATATTTTAATTTTCAAAAATGATATATTCCCTTTACTTTAATGAAATATTATGGATAACTGAATAAGTGTTTATACAGGTAGATGACTAGGAACCAATTGTTTGAGAACCACATTAGGTTAGGTGCATTCATTGAAAGAATCTTTGAAAATTTGGTCAAGAAACAATGCTTAGTATTCTCTAATTCTAAAGAGACAATTAAATCTGCTAGCATAGTATTCTTTAGGTCTTTTATATCTAATATTTTATTCATTCAGTTATTCATTCATTCATTCAGTTACTCATTCTAACATATACTTTAAGTAAGAAATTTGGTTTCTGAAAATGAGCTGAGATAAAGACTGAATTATCAGAATCACAGAAAAGGGACTCTTTATTTGCTGGCCTGGAAGGGAGAACAAAGTGAAGATCAATCCTATTATAGTCACTATATCCAATACTGACTATATTCTGCCTTCAGGGTGTGGCTTTCAGGATCTACTCTGTGACCCAGTGCACATTTAACTGGGTCATTACTACTTGCCAGGGTCATTAATAATGTGCCAGGGCACATTAATACTTGCCCTTCACAGTCTGACTCAAGGGGTGATTGATGTTATTAATGCTCAAGGAATTTTCAAAGACTTTATATGTAAACATTCTAGAATAAAAATCATCAGTAAGAAAATAATTTATAGACACTTTCTAAATATATAATTTTTAATTTTGCTCTAGCATCCTTGGTCTATATTGTTTCACAGTGTGTGATTTCTATTTGCCATCCCAAGGCCAGGGGGATCTGGAATTAACTTTACTCAGAGGTCAGAAATATGACCTGGCAAAGATCATGCAATACTCTCCCAGAGCAAGTGAGGCAAAAGGAAAGGGATGCTGAGGTTTCCATTTGCACAAACATTATTAGTGATGCTCTCAAGTTAGGATGGTGTATCATTGGCCAGGTTCTTTCTGTTTCTTGCTTTCATTTTTTTTTTCATCAAATCTCATTTCCATGGTTTCTGCCTGGTTCACTTTGCATATTCCAATAAATTCTATTTTTGCTTATGATAGTTATAGTGAGCTTTTATTTCTTGCAATCAAGAACTCTGAGAGATACAAAAAATCTTCATTATTATACAAATAAGTATGGACTCTAGATTTTTCAACCACATTTTTGGAATTTGGATTTGAATTTAACATTTTTTTTTCACAAATTCTGTTACTCTTTATGAGTTATTTGGGCTAAACTTTATTTGCCAAGTTCATTCCTCTTAATCTCAGTTTTGTGAAACAGAAACATTTGTTGGTTCCATGATGATCCTTTTAAGTAGCTAAGACTTATAGCTTCCTAATGTGGCACAAACTAAGACATAGATGCAGACATTTGTTAATGCATTAATGTACTTAGTTTTTGGTAAAAAGATAAAGATACTTCCTGTGAAACCTACAGGGTTGGGTAGTCAAGACTCTAGAGAAGATAGAGAAATTCCTCAACTAATTTCAGCTCCATTAGAACACTCAGCAACTGGTGTTCAGAGAAATCCACTTGTTACTTTGATGTTTACCCTGAATTAAGAACAGTTCATTCTTAGAGATTTCCTCCTAACTTTTTTTTGTGAGGTATGTTTTAAAAAAAAATAATTAAATTTTATACCTTACTTTCAAATTTATCATTTGATTGTTCCTCTGGCATGATAAATAAATCAGAAACAAAGCAGTCTTAAAAAATAGTGCATATCAAGTATCAACTGAGAGTCTGATAAAAAGTACAAGAAAATGTCCATGAGAATCTGTCATATGCACTATATAATTGGGTAAAGGAAAATGAGAATATTAATAAACAAAATAATTTGCCTCAGACTACAGCTACAAATTAAAGGACCTGATTAAAAAGTAACGAAATTCAATTTGAAATCAAAAGCAAAATACATCAGTCAGAAGGCAATCAACATGTTAAAAGTGAATATAGAAAAATATAACAATGAGACTTTAGAGACAAACAGGTAATGCCATTCTAGGCAAAGGTGAGCCTTTTAGTATTTATTCATCCTGACATGTTTATTAAGGATGATGATAAAAGCTAGGCAATTATATTAATTCTTATGATGGAGGTATTTGTTACAGGAAAAAAAAAAAACAACGGAAATTGAAATGAAGTCTCTTCTTCATAAGTTCCTTTCTAAAATAATTTATATTTTATTACAAAGGTCCATCTAGTCAAGGCTATTGTTTTTCCAGTTGTCATGTATGGATGTGAGAGTTGGACTGTGAAGAAAGCTGCATGCTGAAGAATTGATGCTTTTGATCTGTGGTGTTGGAGAAGACTCTTGAGAGTCTCTTGGACTGCAAGGAGATCCAACCAGTCCATCCTAAAGGAGATCAGTCCTGGGTATTCATTTGAAGGACTGATGTTGAAGCAGAAACTCCAATACTTTGGCCACCTGATGAGAAGAGCTGACTCACTTGAAAAGACCCTGATGGTGAGAAAGGTTGAGGGCAGGAGGAGAAGGGGATGACAGAGGATGAGATGGTTGGATGGCATCACTATGGACATGGGTTTGGGTGGACTCTGGGAGTTGGTGATGGACAGGGAGGCCTGGTGTGCTGCAGTTCATGGGGCCGCAGAGTCGGACACGACTGAGCCACTGAACTGAAAGTGGTAGCACATACGTTAGAGGTTACCTAGTAATCTTTACTTTAATGGAAAATGCATTTTCTAGGAGTTGTTTAATAGATAGATAATTCTTGTAAGCTCTTTGTAATTAAAACATATCTTTCTGAAACATGAGAACTTAAATATTCAAATATTTTAAAGGCTTATATTTAATGTTTTCTTTAGAATTTTATTTACTTTTTTAAAATGTAAGTTAGAAAGCTGATATTTGAATATTGAAATTAATTTCTAAAATGTTAACAGAGTGCAAAAGCACCATTAATAATTATTGAGGTTTCAACAGTACATGAACTGAGAGCTTCCAGATGTTCAAGCTGGATTTAGAAAAGGCAGAGGAACCACAGATCAGATTGTCAAATCTGTTGGATCATCAAAAAAGCAAGAGAGTTCCAGAAAAACATCTACTTCGGTTTTATTGACTATGCCAAAGCCTTTGACTGTGGGATCACAATAAACTGGAAAAAAGAGTTGGGAATACCAGACCACATTACCTTCTTCCTGAGAAATCTATAGGCAGGTCAAGAAGTTACAGGACCAGATATGGAATAACAGACTCTTTCCAAATTGGGAAAGGACATCAAGGCTGTATATTGTCACCCTACTTATTTAACTTATATGCAGAGTACATCATGTGAAATGCCAGGCTGCATGAAGCACAAGCTGGAATCAAGATTGCTGGAAAAAAGATCAATAACCTCAGATATGCATTGACACCACCCTTATGGCAGAAAGTGAAGAGGAACTGAAGAGTCTCTTGATGAAAGTGAAAGAGTAGAGTGAAAAAGCTGACTTAAAACTCAACATTGAAAAAAACGAAGATCACAGCCTCTGGTCCCATTACTTCATGGCAAGTAGATGGGGAAACAATGGAAACAGTGAGAGACTATTTTCTTGGGCTTCAAAATCACTGCAGATGGTGACTGCAGCCATGAAACTCAAAGATGCTGGCTCCTTGGAAGAAAAGCTATGACCAACCTAGACAGGATACTAAAAAGCAGAGACATTACTTTGCCAACAAAGATCCATCTAGTCAAAACAATGGTTTTTCCAGTAGTCATGTATGTATGTGAGAGCTGGATCATAAGGAAAGCTGAGTGCTGAAGAACTGATGCTTTTGAACTGTTGTGTTATAGAAAACTCTTGAGAATCCCCTGGACTGCAAGGTGATCAAACCAGTTCATCCTAAAGGAAAACAGTCATGAATATTCTTTGGAAGGATTGATGTTGAAATTGAAACTCCAATATTTTGGCCACCTTATGTGAAGAACTGATTCCTTGGAAAAGATCGTGATGCTGGGAAAGATTGAAGGTGGGAGGAAAAGGGGATGACAGAGGATGAGATGGTTGGATGGCATCACCGACTCAATGGACATGAGTTTGAGCAAGCTCCAGGAGTTGGTGATGGACAGGGAATCCTGGTGTGCTGCAATCCATGTGATCACAAAGAGTTGAACATGACTGAACTGAACTGAACTGAATTTGTTATTTATGTCAAAACACATGCATATCTCTAATTTAAATTGATGTATTATCAAAATTATAGATATTATTTATTTTTTCTTAATACTTGTAAATTACTATCTGAGAATTTATCCTAAAACTTGAATGCAGTCTATCAATTATAAAAGAAATAATCTTAATTCCTTTAAACTTCTCCGTTTTAAATCTTTAAGATAGACCAGATCAATGCGAACAGTACTGTATAACTGAAAGTCTTATAAGGAAATTTTGAGGAGTTAATATCTTTCCATCAATATAATTTAGAGTAGGTATTGTTCCATCTCTAAGTCATGTCTGACTCTTTGTGATCCCACTAAGATACACATAATTGATGACCCAGAGGGATGGTATGAGGAGGGAGGAGGGAGGGGGGTTCAGGATGGGGAACACGTGTATACCTGTGGTGGATTCATGTTTATGTATGGCAAAACCAATACAATATTGCAAAGTAATTAACCTCCAATTAAAGTAAATAAATTTATATTAAAAAATAAAACTCAACATTCAAAACTAAAAAATAAGTAAGTAAATAAATTAGAAGGAATCCCTCATTTAATGCCATTACTCTCATGTTCAATGTGGTAATACATTGGAGAATTAAAAGAATAACAAAGTATCTTTTCAAAAAGAAATTAAAGTTAGAAGTACATACATGAGATAGTGAAGTAGAAATATAAAGTAAATATACCAATGCTCTTTTATGAAGATATGTCTCATTCTGCTTAAAAATCTTACAGAAAGACAAGGAAGCATGTGGGTCTTGAGATAAACCAAATGTATTGGGAGGATCAATGCAAAGAGAAGAGACAGTCCGTTCTAGAGCAAGGTGGGAAGAAAAAAATCAAGACTAGAGAAACAGTGCATGTGCTTTTCCCAGAGCAAAGGGGATAAAATTTAAATGCTTTGCAAAGAAAGTACAATATAGGTTTTGAGAACCTCTAAAAATAGAAGGAGATAGTAATTATGTTAGAGAGTTGATTAACCTTGATTTTTTGCATGTTAATAATATGATTAAAAGATATTTGAGAAAAGTATAAATATATATGTACTAGATTATCAGAGTTAGTGTGGATCCTGCATGCCTACACAGAATGAAATTTAAATCACAGCTTTCTACATTAGGTCCTCAAAAGGCAAGAGGGGGTGGTAATAATTTTATTATGGCTGTAAGTGAAATTAGAGGCAGGCTTTATCCATTTGCTATATTGGTTTTAATTATAGGAATCAACTATATCTCTGAATGTGTTCAAAGAGTAAGTTAAAATTGTTAAAATTCTAATCACAATAAAAAAGGAATCAGTGAAAATTACATACAAGTAATTTCAGTGTTTAGTTTGTTCATTTTTCTAAGCTTTGGAAAGAAAATCTTGGATATGGATGACATTGTTCTCTGTATCTATCTAAAATGGAAGAAGAATCTAGTCCTGTTACATTCGCCTTACTGCTTCTGTGTTAATATTGTGAAGTACCCATTTTAAAAGGAAAACTAAAAGTAAGCACTTCTCTCCAAGAAATGAATAAATAAATAAATGCAAAAAGCCTGTCAAGCAATATTTTGTAAATGTTAAAACCTTAGGTAGCTACAAAATATTGCTTGGCAGGCTTAAAACCTTAGGTAGCCATGGCCTTCCCTGGTGGTTCAGACAGTAAAGAATCTGCCTGCAACGCGGGCGATCAGGGTTCAATCCCTGGATCAGAAAGATCCTCACGAGAAGGAAATGGCAACCCACTCCAGTATTCTTGCCTGGAGAATTCCATGGACAGAGGAGCCAAGAGGGCTACAGTCCCAGGGGTAGCAAAGAGTCAGATACGACTAAGTGACTAACACTAGGTAGCAATACCCATATCAATAAAGTTAGAAGATGGTTCAAGCTGCTGAAAAAGTTACCATAATCCAACCTAATATTAACTATCTGGCTTCAAACAAGCAGAATGAGAAAAAAATTAAGGTATATATATTAAAAAAAATTAATTTTCTTGCAGGAAAAAAGAACAGATAAACTGCTTTGGAGCTCTATATATTACCTCAGTTAAAAAAATTAGCTTGATAATGACATATATAGTCCATTTTTTACAGGGCATTTATAAGGGTGGAATTAATTCCAGCTATGTTTTAACATGCTTATTATTATATAAATATGATAAGTTGGTTGCATAAGGTAACTAAACCATTAGAAATGAGAAATGGGAAGCAGATGACTTCTTCTTCTTCTTCTTTTTTTTTTTTTTGATTAGTATGGTCCTGGGGTAACTGTAGTTGAATTACTATAATTTCTGATACATTTCAGAAGCTCTCTAGGGGGACCAAGACAAAAGTATGAAAGAGATGAGCCATCCAGGATATAAAATAATACTTTTCAACAAATAATGAACAGAATTTTGAGGCAGAAGAAAGCTTTTCAGTAATCTTGATAAAGGCCTCAGAAATAGTCAATGGAATGTTCACTTTTTAATGGCATTTTTAGGTCTCCATGGAAGAAAGACCAGTTAAATGAAAGAAAGCCTTATATGACTGTTCCTCGCCTATGCATGCATGAAAATGGCTGCAGAACATTCAATAAATGAGTATTCATTGGATTCCAGTAGTGGAGGCTTTTTTTTTTCTTTTTTTGGTGTTTGATTTCTAAGACCTTTCTCTCAGTCTCTCAACAACTCCCTGCACAGTCATTATAATACGGGGCGGGGTAACAATCCTTCTTAGTCAAACCTTCCTTACAATGAAATTGTGTGAACAGGGAAAAAAACAACCACTACAAATCAACAACGAAAATAGCTTTGCCCTAAGATTTATGTAGAACTTTTCTCTTAGGTAGTTACCTTCTTTGTATCTGTCTTTTTTTTGGAGGTGGATATTAAAATTGTAAAAGTTATGATTTTAGAAATAAACATTAAATAAGACTCTTAGGCTTACATCTAGCATTGAAAAAAAAAAAAAAAAGACGGCGCAATTTAAGCTCATCTAAGAAATATAGAGTGGCTTGGAAATCACCTACCATCATTAGCATCCTTACAGCCACTTATATTGTCAGAGTTTGTGTTTCCTACATATTTCCTACATATATATATATTTCCTACAAATATATATATTTCCTACATATACATATATATAGATTATATATATATATATATATATATATAATCTAGCCGAGCAGTTATAAGCAGTCTCAATAGCTTACCAATTAAAAATGGTAAAAAGAAAAATAAAAATGGAATTGAAGAATTGTGATTCAGGCATTCAAATGGGACATGTTGTTGCTGCTGCTAAGTCGCTTCAGTCGTGTCCGACTCTGTGATACCCCATAGACAGCAGCCCACCAGGCTCCCTCGTCCCTGGGATTCTCCAGGCAAGAACACTGGAGTGGGTTGCCATTCCCTCTCCAATGCATGAAAGTGAAAAGTGAAAGTGAAGTCGCTCAGTCGTGTCCGACTCTTAATGACCCCATGGACTGCAGCCTACCAGGCTCCTCAGTCCATGGGAGTTTCCAGGCAAGAGTACTAGAGTGGGGTGCCATTGCCTTCTCCAAAATGGGACACGAGAGACAAGTATTTTTTTGTGGCTGCTGGGTAAAAAAAAAAAAAAAAAAAGCTTTAAAGAACCCAGGAAATTCTATTGAAAGAAATATTTTCTGGAGATACAAGTTTTTCTGTATAAAACAACTGACTAAATAGTGATGTTTTATATTTCTAAATTCCGTTGAATCAAAGCTGGAGTATCATACAGTTTTCTTTGAGCTTGATTGGGCAACACAACAGTGTAAGATTCAAATCAGTAATAACTTTTTGACTGACTTCACTACTGAAATACAAGGTCTTGAGGTAAGATTAGTTAGTGTGTTTTTATGTTCAATTTAAGACACTTCTGGTTATAACAGATAATAGGCATGCATATAATGAGCCAACAAGTTGCTATCACTATTGACAAATTAGTACCAATATCTGGATAGAGGTTTTTGAAACTAGGTCTTTATTCTTGAAGGGCTTAATAATTCTAGTTAACTCTCTATAGTTATTTATTAATAGCTTATTATTAATGAGATAAAGGATACTTATTTGCTTCCAGAGGGAATTCTAGATTGATTTCAAGTCCTCTCTTTCCTAGATTTCTTCTCCAAATATATGAACAAATAATGTTACCAAATATTAAAGATATTTACTAGACCATAATATGGGCATCATTTCTCTTTATTTATTCATGCTTGCAGTTTTGTTTCTGTGAGAATTTTTTCTTTCCTATTTGTCCAGGCTGCTTGCATGAGAAGAATCTGGTATGATTCTACCCAGAGGTTGCCTCATCCTGTGACATAAGCACTGGAATGAATTTACTACTTCAAGTTTTTCTCTGTCTTTAAAGGAGTCCACTGAAATTGGGCCACAGAGATGGAGAAAATGAAAAGAAACTTCAATAAGAGCAAAACCCCCTCTGTGTATATATTTACATGTGGTCCACATGAGACGAGGGTAGGGAAACATTGGCAACAAAACAAGGTTCAGAAATCCATGATCCAAGGCCTCTGTCTCTATCATTTTCACATGTACAATAAAATCAAATGACATCCATTCTAGACATGAAGCCTAGCTTCTAGAAGATGGGTTCTCCTTTGTTTTCTTGGATATAAATGGTAAAAAATGATTCAAAACAATTCATATTCTATGTGCATCTCTATTTTCCTGCTACACCATTACCTCTTGAAAATACTGCTGTGAGCAAAGGACTATGTAGGTTTTGTAAATATTTTGAAGATATGAAGTTTAATCCATAGATTATTTAGAACAAAAATTCTGAGAAATATTGATGTATAATATTTAAAAATTAAGACATTTAGCTACAGGATGATATATTAGCACTTTAGCTTGCTGCTAATTATGTTAATGTCATTTTTTATTAAAACATGAGAGCCCATTCTAAACTAAACAAAAACAAAACATCTAACAAAGAACAGCTCTCCACTATTTCTTTCTCTGCAGCACTTTGTTTACTATGTGGTCTTTCTAGGGAGTAAATGTAGAGGCAGCAGACAGAAACTGACTTGATAACATGCTGGGTTAGCAGATATTGCTCCATATCACGGTTGAGGGCTGAATGAAATATGATCATTCTTTAAAACAAATGAGGTGTTGTTGTTGTGGTTTAGTTGCTAAGTCACGTCGGAAACTTTTAAGACCCCCATGGACTGTAGCCCCCCTGACCACAGTTATAATTAGATTGCCAAAGTTTCAGAAATTCTCTTCTATCATCCACCAAAAAAGATAGGGGGCTACTGTTTTAGAGGTTTGTATTCCTCTTCATTTTTTGAGATTGCTGAGATGTAAAAATATTTGTTAATTGGTTAACTTATCTTAACATTTAGTTCAGTTCAATCCCTCAGTCATGTCCGACTCTTTGCAACCCTATGGACTGCAGCACGCCAGGCTTCCCTGTCCATCACCAACTCCTGGAGCTTGCTCAAACTCATGTCCATCCAGTTGGTGATGCCATCGAACCATCTCATCCTCTGTCACCCCTTTCTCTTCCTGCCTTCAATCCTTCCCAGCATCAGGGTCTTTTCCAAGGAGTCAGTTCGTCGTACTATGTAGCCAAAGTATTGGAGTTTCACCTGCAGCATCAGTCCTTTCAATGAATATTCAGAACTGATTTCCTTTAGGATTGACTGGTTTGATCTCCTTGCAGTCCAAGGAATTCTCAACGGTCTTCTCCAATACCACAGTTCAAAAGAATCAATTCTTTGCTACTCAGCTTTCTTTACAGTCCAACTCTCATGGAAATTCACATGACAACTCACCTGACTACTGGAAAAACCATATCTTTGACAAGACAGACCTTTGTCAGCAAAGTAATATCTCTGCTTTTTAATATGCTGTCTAGGTTGGTCATAGTTTTTCTATCAAGGAGCAGGGTCTTTTCATTTCATGGCTGCAGTCACCATCTGCAGTGATTTTGGAGCTCCCCTAAAATAAAATCTCTCACTGTTTCCCCATCTTTTTGCCATGAAGTGATGGAATCGGATGGCATGATCTTCATTTTCTGAATGCTGAGATTTAGGTCAGCTTTTTCACTCTCCTCTTTCACTTTCATCAAAAGGCTCTTTAGTATTTCTTTGTTTTCTGTCAAAAGGGTGCTGTCATCTGCATATCTGAGGTTATTGATATTTCTCCAGGCAATCTTGATTCCAGCTTGTGCTTCATCCAGCCCAACATTTCACATGATGTACTCTGCATTTAAGTTAAATAAGCAGCATAACAATATACAGCCTTGACGTATTCCATTCCCAATTAGGAACCAGTCTGTTGTTCCATGTTCAGTTCTAACCGTTGCTTCTTGATCTACTGACAGATTTATAAGGAGGAAGGTAAGGTGGTCTGTTATTCCATCTCTTGAAGAATTTCCCACAGTTTGCTGTGATCTACACAATCAAAGGCTTTGGCATAATCAATAAAACAGAAATAGATGTTTTTCTGAAACTCTTGCTTTTTCGATGATCCAACAGATGTTGGTAATCTGATATCTGGTTCCTCTACTTTTTCGAAATCCAGCTTGAATATTTGGAAGTTCACCATGGTTCACATCCTGTTGAAGCCTGACTTGGAGAGTTTTGAGTATTACTTTACTAGCGTGTGAGATGAGTGCAATTGTGCAGTAATTTGAACATTCTTTGTCATTGCCTTTCTTTGGGCTTGGAATGAAAACTGACCTTTTCCAGTCCTGGGGCCACTGCTGAGTTTTCCAAGTTCGCTGGCATGTTAAGTGAAGTACTTTAACAGCATCATCTTTTAGGATTAGAAATAGTTCACCTGGAATTCCATCACCTGAACTAGCTTTGTTCATCAAGATGCTTCCCACTTGACTTTGCATTTCAGGATGTCTGGCTCTAGGTGAGTGATCACATCATCGTGGTTATCTGGGTCATGAAGATCTTTTTTATATAGTTCTTCTGTGTATTCTTGCCACCTCTTACTATCTTCTGCGTCTGTTAGGTCCATACCACTTCTGTCCTTTATTGAGCTCATCTTTGCATGAAAAGTTTCCTTGGTATCTCTAATTTTCATAAAGAGATCTCTAGGCTTTCCATTCTGTTGTTTTCCTCTATTTCTTCACACTGATCACTGTGAAGGCTTTCTTATCTCTCCTTGCTGTTCTTTGGAACTCTGCATTCAAATGGGTATATCTTTCCTTTTCCCTTTGCCTTTTGCTTCACTTCTTTTCTCAGCTATTTATAAGGCCTCCTCAGACAACCATTTCACTTTTTTGCATTTCTTTTTTTGGGGATGGTCTTGATCACTCCCTCCTATACAATGTCATGAACTTCTGTCCATAGTTCTTCAGGTACTCTGTCTATCAGATTTAATCACTTGAATCTGTCACTTCCACTGTATAATCATAAGGGATTTGATTTAGGTCATACCTGAATGGTCTAGTAGTTTTCGCTACTTTCTTCAATTATGTCTGAATTTTGTAATGAGTTCATGATCTGAGCCACAGTCAGCTTCTCTTCTTGCTTTTGCTGGCTGTATAGAGCTCCTCCCTCTTTGGCTGCAAAGAATATAGTCAATCTGATATCAGTATTGACCATTTGGTGATGTCCATGTGTAGTCTTCTCTTGTGTTGTTGGAAGAGGGTGTTTGCTATGACAAGTGTGTTCTCTTGGCAAAACTCTATTATCCTTTGCTCTGCTTCAGTCTGTACACCAATGCCAAATTTGTCAGTTACTCCAGGTATCTCTTGACTTACTACTTTTGCATTCCAGTCCCTTATGATGAAAAGGAGATCTTTTTGAGTGTTAAGTTCTAGAAGGTCTTGTAAGTCTTCATAGAAGGGTTCAACTTCAGCTTCTTTAGCATTACTTGATGGGGCATAGACTTGGATTACTGCAATATTGAATGGCTTGCCTTTAATGAACAGAGATCATTCTGTTGTTTTTGAAGTTGCACCCAAGTACTGCATTTAGGACTCTTTTATTGACTATGAGGACTACTCCGTTTCTTCTAAGGGATTCTTGCCCACAGTAGTAGATACGATGGTCATCTGAATTAAATTCATTCATTCCAGTCCATTTAGTTCACTGATTCCTAAAATGTCAGTGTTCACTCTTGCCATCTCCTGTTTGACCACTTCCAATTTACCTTGATTCATGGACCTAACATTCCAGGTTCCTATGCAGTATTGTTCTTTATAGCATAGGACTTTACTTCCATCATCAGTCACATCCACAACTGGGTGTTGTTTTCACTTTGGCTCCATCTCTTCATTCTTTCTGGAGTTATTTCTCCACTCTTCTCCAGTAGCATATTGGGCACCTACCGACCTGGAGAGTTCAACTTTCAGTGTCCTATGCTTTTGCCTTTTCATACTGTTCATGGGGTTCTCAAGGCAAGAATACGGAATTAGTTTGCCATTCTCTTCTCCAGTGGACCACGTTTTGTCAGAACTCTCCACCATGACTCACCTGTCTTGGGTGGCCCTACACAGCATGGCTCATAGTTTCATTGAGTTAGACAAAGCTGGTCCCTGTGATCAGTTTGATTAGTTTTCTGTGATTGTGGTTTTCATTTTGTCTGCCCTCTGAGGGATAAGGAGAAGAGGCTTATGGAAGCTTCCTGTTGGGATAGACTGACTGTGGGAGAAACTGGGTCTTAACTTTAGTCTATCATAATTCATAGAGTATATCTAACCACTACATAGTTGTAATAAAAATAAAAATAAACTTTTTTTTTACTTTTTTGAAAAATTTAAAAAATTAGGTGTCTTTTGAGAGAAAAAAAGTTAGCCAGCCCAATTTTAAATGATATTTTCTTTGTTTATAGGAAAAGCCCTTCAAATATTGATTTGTCATTTTTTCTCATCTAGTCATTCAATAGAAAAGCATAAAAGAGTAATTGAAGAATTAAATCTTCGCTTGACTTCTAAATTCCCTTCTTTTGAGATGTGTGCCTGACCTTTATGACTGCCTGAATATTTAATCATAAATAATTTGGCAATTCAAAGACAAAAATTTCAGGTATGCTGTACATTTTTCTAAGCAATAAAATGCATTCAAAGATGTGAAGGTTGAACAGAATATAGAAAGGGGTTGGGGTTTCATCATTATCTTCTGACAGCATAGTGAATTAAAGTGTTGCTTACTGAGATACTCTGCTGGGTCCCGACACAGGAGGCCACCTTGGCTTTTTTTCCTTCTCTTGTATTATGTTCCTAATGATGAATCTTTACACTTGTTGAAATGGTTTCACCACTGGCTGTAACAATGCACTATATATTTAGTGCTGACAAATAGAGCAGATTTAAAAGAAACCAGAGAAAGCAATGGCACCCCACTCCAGTACTCTTGCCTGGAAAATCCCATGGACGGAGGAGCCTGGTGGGCTGCAGTCCATGGGGTCGCGAAGAGTCAGACACGACTGAGCGACTTCACTTTCACTTTTCCCTTTCATGCATTGGAGAAGGAAATGGCAACCCACTCCAGTGTTCTTGCCTGGAGAATCCCAGGGATGGGGGAGCCTGGTGGGCTGCCATCTATGGGGTCGCAGAGAGTCGGACACGAATGAAATGACTTAGCAGCTTAGCAGCAAAGGAAACCATCTAAAAAGGAAGCTTTCCCACCCGGTGAGTTTAAACTGATGCAAGCTAGCAAATTACTTTACATAGATTTCTCTCAAAATAATTAGAGAATGCAGGAGAAATATCTTGTCTATTGGACATCTTTACAACAAAGATGGGTCACTGAGTCAATTGAAAGGGAAAAAAAAATTCATTCCAAATTTCTCTGGTGCTTTTCAAAACCCCTGCTCAACATAGGTTGTTGTTTTATAATGTACAGATTTGCTTAGTGTTTATGAATATCATCTCCTACCTTCTCAAAGGGCCTCCCTGGTGGCTCAGATGGTAAAGAATCTGCCTGCAATGTGGGATACCTGGGTTCAATTCCTGGTTTGAGAAGATCACCTGAAGGAGAGCATGGCAACCCACTCCAATATTCTTGCCTGGAGAATCCCCATGGACAGAGGAGCCTGGCAGGCTACTGTCCATGGGGTCACAAAAGTTGGACATGACTGAATGACTAAACACACACAACTTTCTCAAAAAAGGGCCTATATTTCTAAAACTCAGAAACTCCTCTGTTGGATAATTAGTAACAACTTTAACGCCAACATGTATGCAATTTGCTATGTGCAAGGCACTGTCTTAAGTGTTTTGTATGGATTACTTCACATACACACACACACACACCACAATTAAGTCTCTTGAGAAAAGAGTTAATACTATCTTGATTTTTCCAAACTCAGACACAGAAATATTACATTCACTAAGTAGCAGAGCTAACTTATGAACAGAGATCACTGTGCTTTAGAATCTAAAATATTAACCATTATGGTAGCAGAAGTTACTTTATTACCTTGTATTTTTTACCCTGTATATTTGTAACACCTTTACTGAACTGTAATTGGCATACTATACAATACATCCACTTAAAGTTTATAATTCAGTTTTGAAAGTTAGAGTTGTGTAGTCATATCACAATCAATTTTGGAACATTTCTATCACCCTAGAAGGATACTGTTCCCAATTATTTCTTCCTCAATATCCCTTTTCTATGAATGGAATCATATATGTGGCCTTTTGAAGCTAGCTTCTTTCATAGCATAATATTCTCAAGGTTAATTCATACTGTATCATGTATAAGTACTTCCTTCATTTTGTATGGCTAAATGATATTCCATTATATAGACATACCACATTTTGTTGATCCATGTGTTAGTTCATGTGGATTTAGGTTGTTTCCACCTTTGACTATCGTTCATTTACACATTTTTATGTAGATATCTAGAAGGGGAATTTCTTGGAAATATAATTCTGTTTAATTGTTTGAATCACTGTTTAACAAAGAGATTGCACCATTTTATTTTACATACACCAGGAGTGCATGAAAGCTTCAACTTACCCACTCCCAACACTTAACATTATCTGACTTTCCGATTCTAGCCAAGCTAGTGAATGTCTAGTGGTATCATTGTGCTTTTGATTTTTCATTTCTCTGTTGACTAATGATGTTGAGCATCTTTATATGTGTCTAATGGACATTTGTGTATCTTCTACTGAGAAATGTCTATTCAGATCTTTTGCCCATTTTATACTTTTCATAGACTAATTTTAGTGCTGATTTAGGTTTACAGAAGAATTGACCAAAAATAATACATTCACATATATAGTCTCTAAGCTACATACAACTTCATTCCTTTGTATGTGGATATCTAATTGTCTCAGCACCATTTCTGGAAAATACTATTGTAGTAAGTTTTGAAAGCAGGAGTATGATTAAAAAATTCTCTTCCTCCTTGTCAAGATTGATTTGGTATTTTGCATCCACTGAGTTTCAATATTATTTTTATAGTCAGCTTGCTGATTTCTACAATGAAACTAACTGGAATTCTGATAGCACTGAATTCATAAATTAATTTGGGGAATATTAGCTGCCGTCTATGGGGTCGCACAGAGTCAGACATGACTGAAGCGACTTAGCAGCAGCAGCAGCAGTATCAATATTAAGTATTCAGATCTATGAACACTGATGCCTTTCCATTAATTTAGATCTTCATTAATTTCTTTCACTCATGTAATATACTTTTCAGAGTTTAAGTGTAAACTTGCACTTTGTTCTAAGTATTTTATTCTTTTGAATTTATTGCAAATTAAATCATTAGCTTAACTTCACTTTAGGTTTGTTCATTGCTATCTATGTAGTTTTGTACTTTTATTTTGTACCTTGAGAAGCAATATGTTGATACAAATTAAAGTTAATTAACATATGGCTTGATTCAGATATAATTTGATAGAGCCTGATATTGTTAGAGATTTATTTTAAAAGTAATAGATACATAATAGAATGGATAAAAGGAATGAATAAAGTGAAATATAAAACACATAAGTGAGGAATATGTTTTAGTATAAACAGCATGTTGGTAAGCATTATAAAACTTCATCTTTAGTTATACTGTTTTGAAAGAGTAAAATAATTTAACTCCTCTTTGAAGAAAAGAGATTCATTTATGTATGCTTGTGGATTTTTATCTACAAATATTATCTGGGCAATGGTATTTAAAGTCATTTTGTCCTCATATCTTTTCCTCTTCTGACAAATTAATACATTTAGTGAAGCAAAAGAACAATGAGAAATTCAGTCCACTTTGTAAAAAAAAAAATTCATGTGCAGAATTTAATATGATGGAAGGTGAACTTCTGAGACAGAATCTGTCATAAGATTTCCTAACTACTAGTGCTTTTCTTCTTTCCATGTAGAAAGAGACATTACATTATCTCCCTGAAACCTAATTTGCATAAATAATCTTGAAAAATGGCCCATTATACAGAGTGAAGTAAGCCAGAAAGAAAAACACCAATACAGTATACTAACGCATATATATGGAATTTAGAAAGATGCTAACAATAACCCTGTGTACAAGACAGCAAAAGAGACACTGATGTATGGAACAGTCTTATGGACTCTGTTGGAGAGGGAGAGGGTGGGAAGATTTGGGAGAATGGCATTGAAACATATATAGTATCATGTATGAAACGAGTTGCCAGTCCAGGTTCGATGCACGATACTGGATGCTTGGGGCTAGTGCACTGGGACGACCCAGAGGGATGGTATGGGGAGGAAGGAGGGAGGAGGGTTCAGGATGGGGAACACATGTATACCTGTGGTGGATTCATTTTGATATTTGGCAAAACAAATACAATTATGTAAAGTTTAAAAATAAAATTAAATTAAAAAAAAATGGCCCAGGTTACAAAGCAGTCAGGTCCTTCTGATCCCAATATACAGAGCAAAACCTACATGAGCAAAGGAAGCTCATGGTGGACTTAGCAACTCACAGAGGCTGCTGTCTTAACCTCTGGAAATTTTCACATTAGTAAGCTACTTGTTGACTAGTCTAATTAATCTGACCAACAGAAGCTAGAATCAAATCCTTTCAATATGCCTCATATAGTATTTAACTAGACACTCCAGGGTACCTATCGACAGGACCCCAATAACCACCTATCTTAGGCCGTATGTATATGTGCGTGCTCAGCTAAGTCTGACTCTTTGCCACCCCATGGCCTGGAGCCCACCAGAGTCCTTTGTCGATAGAATTTTCCAGGCAAGAATACTGGAGTGGGTTGACATTTCCTTCTCCGGTAGCTCTGTGCATGATAGTCATGTCTTAGTCTTTGTGATCCTATGGACTGTAGCTTGCCAGTCTCCTCTGTCTATGGGGATTCCCCAGACAAGAATACTGTAGTGGGTTGTCATGCCCTCCTCCAGGGTATCTTCCCAATCTAGGTATCAAACCTGCATCTCCTGGATTGCGGGCAGATTCCTTATGCACTGAACCATCAGAGAATCCTATTCTGTCTTTGCTTCTATAACAAAATACCATAGCCTAGGTGCCTTATAAGCCACATAAATGTGTTTCTTATAGTTCTGGAGGCTGGATGTCTGAGACCAAAGTTCTAGTATGGTCAGGAGAGGGCCCTCTTAGGTTCCATACTTATTGTATCCTCACATTAAGGAAAATTTAGAGAACTCTCTCTCAGACCTCTTTTATAAGGGCATTAATCTCATTCATGACAGCTCACCTCCGAATATCATCTTACTGAGCACAGGATTTCAATGTATGAATGAAATCTGGCTGGGTTGGGCGGTGGGGCATACATTCAGCCAGTAGCACTAACAAATAATATTTTCCTCAACCATGCTGATAGCTTATGGTGAATGATGTCAGATTAGTGATCTCCGAAGAAGATTGAGCTTCGGGACCAGGGACCAGACTTGATCACTCAAGAGCTTTTGTGTAGCAGAGTTATTAAAGTGAAAAAGGGACAGAGAAAACTTCTGACACAGACATCAGAAGGGGGATGGAGAGAGTCTCACCTTGCTAGTTTTAGCAAGCTATTTTATGTCTCTTAGAAAGCTATTAATCAGATAAGAGAGATACCTCAAGGCTGAAGGAGTTTCACCAGGCCCTCTCCCACAATATGCATTTTTGAGATAGGATGGCACAAGGTATGTCATCCCCCAGCCATAAAACAATTGATATGAATACTGGTTTTATTTGATATGAATGCTGGTTTTGAGCTATTATTAGTCCAAGAATTGAGAAAAGAAGAAAAATTAGTCTTAGGTGGAACCATTTTGAAGGAAGGTAAATTCCAAAGCAAATACTTTGTTTCATTAACATAACTTAAGAAAAACATTTCCATAGAGAAACCTCCTTTTAATTTGGCATGGAGAAGGAAAAAAAATCTGACACTTGTGGTTTGTTCCTCCTGCCGTTTAAGGGAGAGAAAAAAATGTCTGACATTTGCAGCCTATTTCCTCTGTTTGGAGAACCTGGCCTTCCTGCCTGTTATCCTATCAATGCCCCCCAGGATTCCATGCTCAATCAGATGGGGGAATAAAATAATGTGAATCACAGAGTCTGTCTTAGAAAACTAGAACACTTTCTCCTTATATCTCTGTTTTGACCTTCCATTTGCTCCAAGGCAGTAATCTAGGTACATCAGAATTTATTATTGATTGTACTGACTCTGCCTTGACCTGCAAGGAGGAAGTGTGGGATAAGTCTATGATCCATAACCACTCTGACCAGTGAATTAAACTGAGCGGAAAGTCTTCCAAGGCCAAGGTGGTGTCATTGATAATGTAAGCTAACGTCAGGGAAAAATTCTTACTACTTTTTCTAATTAGATGATCCTATCATAGCAATAAACTCCCACAGATTGTGCATAAATAATGAGTCAATTATCACTCCAGGGAGTTTCCCCAAGTAGTGAAGGGTCACTTCACATTGGAGAAATTAGTGGAGGTGTCTTAGGTCTGCTGATAGCAATTCCTTAAAAATGTGAAGGTCTCTTATGACCACAATAATGTTTAATCTACTATGGTCTTGGGAGCAGGAAAATTTGTAGCCAGGCTTCTACACAAGAAGTATAGTCCTTGTGGTACACATGGTGTCCCCAAAATGAAAGTGTCATTTATTGCTATTGAGTTTTCTTTAACAGGAATTTCTTTAGTTGGAGAAAGGCTTGATTCCATGGTCCTATCAGAGAACATGTCCTTACCACGGCATCTACATTTGTGACTCAGACTTTCTGGTTGGCAAAAGGGATTTTTTCCCCCAGTGTACAGCTTCAAAGAGAAATGTCTTTAATCTGCCAGCCTTTAGTTTCCCAAATGGCAGACCAGCCAGCTAGGCTTTAGGCAAGAGCCCAGAAAATAATAAAAATATCCCAGAGTTCATCAAGGAAAGTATTGGCCTGGCTTTGAGCATTTTTAAATTCTGGCAACTGAGTGGATATACCATATTGGTTTTTGGTTATACATAGCGGGTGCTGATTTTGCACAGATGGTTTTCCACAGCAGTACAATGCACACCATCATATTTCAACATAGATGAGCAATCAGTGAACTAGGTCCAGGCATTTAGGGAAATTCCTGTGAATGGAAAGCTTCCCTGAGCCAGCAGTTTTGCTTAAGGCACTGAAGTGATAGATAAAGATTTCCCCAAAGGGGTAGCTTTCACTTTGTTATGTAAATCTAAAATGCTGCCAAGCTATCTGTGCTCTTGAAAATATAATTTCTACTTGACAAGCAAATCTTGGATGGCCCACTTTGTTACTTGTAGAACTTAAAGTGACCCACTATAAAATGTGGATATCAGGCTGGAGACTTGTAAGGTCTGTGTGTGGCATGCATTCAGCTGGTTCAAAAGAAAAATACTTGGTGGTTAACACTGGGAAAGTAACATATTTTTCCTGGAAAACTAAGGCTGTGATTAATTCTTTAACTGAAGTATTGTCTTTCTCCCTCCTGTGATTATCTCTTCCTTCTTCTGGACTGTGTGAGAAAGGCTGGAAAATAAGTTTCTAGAAAATTTTACGTTTTAGAATCTCTGCATGCAGTGATCACTGAATGGGAGAATCCTCTTTGGTATATGCAAGATGAAAAAATGCAAGCCTGTAGTATATCAACTCTATTATCCATTTAGCTCTGTGGGGTCAAAACAATAGTCAGTGTACCATTCCTTCCTTACTATGGTACTCAGACTTGTACCATAGGCCTTGGGATTCTCAGGTCTTAGGACGCTACTGAATTACACCCTGGCTTCCCTGGTTCTTTAGCTTTAGACAGCAGATTGTAGTACTTCTTGGCCTCTATAACCATGTGAGCCAATTTCTACAACGTTTCCCATATAATCTCTATATATCCTACTGGATCTGTTTATCTGAAGAACATTGACATACATAATGGTTTTACTATCTAATATATACCTCTTGCCTGAATGCAACAATTTATTATGCAGAGGAAACCTCTATATAAATAAGGAAGAGACAATAATTGCTGAAAATGATTAAACATTATTCAAGCTTTATATTTTATGGAAGAAATAAAAGGATCACATTGATTTATTCATATTTATAACATTTAAATGTAAAACATATAAAATTAGTTTCAATTTTCAATATTAAATCACTCAATTCTGGACTATAAAATCATGGAAAGCAATTTTGCTTTTAATTGTGTTGAAATTACTAATGAGTAATTTATTTTATTTTTTGTCACATTCAGTAAACTTATAGGCCTATGAAAACATCCAAACATTATTTTAATTATTAATTTAAATTATTTCCTTTTGGACAAAAGTAGACTTTCTTATAATTTATTTACCTTATCAAAGTAAATACTAGAAAGGATTTATTTGTTCTTGTTTAGTCACTCAGTCATGTCTGATTCTGTGACCTCATGGACTATAGCCCTCCAGGCTCCTTTGTCCATGGGATTTCCCAGGCCAAAATACTGGAATGGGTTGCCATTTCCTTCTCCATGGGATCTTTCTGACCCAAGACTTGAAGCTGCATCACTTGCTTTGGCAGGTGGATTCTTTTCCACTGAGCCATCTGGAAAGCCCCAAAAGATTTATACATTTATAAATATTTTTTATGATAAGAATATTATTTTGTAATCTCCTAAGTGAAATCATTTAACATACTACATTCACATATCTTATAATTGAAGTGGAAAGGACAACAGGAGAAAAGCTCACTGTCCCTTTGACCCAGTACTACATTTCTAAGTGTGTGTTCTATAGACCATTTTTCCCATAAGTCCAAAGATGTATGTGCAAATATGCTTCCTTTAGTATTATAATAACATAAAAAGAAATGGAAAAAATGCATTTCTATCAATATGATAAAATTAAGTGTTGTACATTGCGCTATGGACTACAGTGGAGTATCATAACAGATTAGTGTGCGTATTTATTACTAGTTATTTTCCCAGACAAGGATATCACTCAAGGACATATTATTAAATGCCAAAAATAGGATCACAGAAAAATAAATGTCTTGTATCATTCTATCATGTAAACATAGTTGTCAAGCTAAAATAAATGGTACAAGGATCACGAAAACAATGAAGAAAGTATAATATATAGACATTTATTTAAAGCACTAAATTAAGGATTTCATGTTTAGCATGTGGCAAAATATTTTGCTCATTAACAAGAATCTGCAGTCTTCCACTGAGGCAGGAGGAGCGCAGACAAAGTTGTGATACCACCCTGGAGGAGGAGGAGTAAAAGCCATGTACTTTTAGGGAGAGGCAGAAAACACATATGGGCTTGGAATCTTGTACTGATGCAAAGTGGAGAGCTGCTACCACTGTGAAAGAGTTAGTGAAACCCTCCTGCTCCAAACCACCCAGAGTTACAGAACGGACACTCACAGGAGAGGAGGAAAAGCAATGGGAGAAAATTCTACCATGAGTCCCATAAAACACGGAATTCTTGAGACCAAGGCCACCCCAGTGAATCAGACAACCTTGTGGCCTCTGCTGTGTCTTGCACGTGACAAGTAGAACCTAAACTCCACTTCCCGGGACTAGCCCTTTGCTGCAGTACCTGTATAGGTATCCCCCTCTTTTGGAAAATTCACTTTACCTCACTTTGCTTTTATAAGGATTTACATCAGCACCTGTTTTCACTAACTGAAAGAATCTGAAGAGAAGCTGTACTTTTATGAAAAAAGGCAAAATTGAAAATAGCTTTCCATCATTGTTTTGCAGCTCGCACCCTGAGCAGCAATGAGAGCGCAACAGCCAAGTCCTTCCTTGGGAACCACACTCAGCATCTCAGCATCAAGCTGCCATAGCTTTGAACTGTGTCTGTGAGCATCTGTGATTTATCTCAATTTATTTTGTGCGTTCATTTGCAAGATGCGTCCTAATGTAATTGCTTCTTTACCTTCTGCTTCTGCAAAGTTTCATAGGAATGTTTTACTACCGATATCAGGGAAAGCTGTATATAGCTTTCAGACTCAGACTGACTGTGGAACAGAAAAATCCTCTGACATGTAGGTCCCACGAAAAACATACAATAGAATCAGCTGATTGCTGATACAATTAGAAGCCAGTGAAACACAGAAACTAACTATAGCAATGATAAAGCAAATGCAGTACAACTACAGACTACATGGACTATTGCCTGCATGCATGCTCAGCTGTGTCCAATTCTTTGTGACCCCATGGACTATCGCCCGCCAGGCTCCTTTGTCCTTGGAATTTCCCAGTCAAGAATACCAGAGTGGGTTGCACTTTCGTCTCCAAGTGATCTTCCCCACCCAAGGATCAAACCCTCGTCTCCTGCATTGGCAGGCAGATTCTTTACCTCTGAGCCACTTGGGAAACCCCACATGGACTATCCTGACTTGAATTTAGGAAAATACAAGCTCATTTCTAGGTGTAAATGATATTCACTCCAGTTTCTTTTCTTCTTCCACACACAAAGTCTGTCATCCAGTTAACGTTTATGATACACAAAATGGCAAGGGAAAGTAATCTCTTGTTAGGAAAAGCTATTAACAGACCTGGAACCCTGATGTTACAATTCTAAGACTTGATTGCATCAAAGTGGGTATGAATATCTAATATAAAAGCCAGGCAACAGGTATAAAGAGATGAAGAATTTGGGCAGAGGTGTAAATTATAATACTGTCAAATTAGATATGAAAGTTAGATCCAAATATATACAACTTACAAGAAAAGAAAAACTTTAATTGAATATAATATACTATTCAAATGCTAAAGAAAAATAACTTCAGTAACTATATTAACATCATACGAATTATGCTTCATGACAGGAATGCTGCTGCTGCTGCTGCTAAGTCGCTTCAGTTGTGTCCGGCTCTGTGTGACTCCATAGAAGGCAACCCACCAGGCTCCACAGTCCCTGGGATTCTCCAGGCAAGAACACTGGAGTGGGTTGCCATTTCCTTCTCCAATGCATGAAAGTGAAAAGTGAAAGTGAAGTCGCTCAGTTGTATCTGACTCTTAGCGACCCCATAGACTGCAGCCTATCATGTTCCTCCGTCCATGGAATTCTCCAGGCAAGAGTACTGGAGTGAGGTGCCATTTCCTTCTCCGCATGACAGGAAGAAGGACGAATGATATATAAAGACATATGAGTCAACTTTTCAAGAAGATACAACAATCCTATGTGTGCATGAACTTATTAATAGTGCTGCATAATACATGATGACAAAAATAATAGAATTGGAAGGAATAGTAGTCAAATTCACAATTATTGTTGCAAACTTCAACATAACTCTCTCATAAGTGATAAAACAATAAAGAGGAAATCTGTAATTATATAGAAGACCTTAACTACTCTATCAGAAAATGTTCTTATTATATGTTTATAGAATATCCATTCACCAAAACAATTGTACATTTTATTCAGTTTTATAAGAGTATCCATCAATAAAAAGTATATTCTGGTATATAAAACAAGTTACAACAAAATTTTTAAAAATTAACTTCATACAAGTATATTTTCTTCCTGGAACACAAACAAATTAATGACAAAAGTACCGTACACTTATATTTGAAAATTAAAGAATACTTTTAAATGCCTCAAAGCTCAAAGAAAAGTAATCACAAGGAAATATTTTGTAATGAATTAAATAACCATATTGTATCAATATATGCAGAACTCAGATAAAGGCCTGGCATGCTGCAGTCCATGGGTCGCAAAGAATTGGACATGACTGAACGACTGAACTGAACTGAACTGAAAGGAAATTTATTGCATTAAATTCTGAGAAACGCAAGTGGACCTAAAATATAAAGTCCTCCCTTGATACCTGGAACCTCACAAGTCCAAAACCCTGTTCAAGAGTTTCCCCGGTCTGTACTCTGACCTGGGCTTCCCTGGTGGCTCAGCGATTAAGATTCCGCCTGCAGTCCAGGAACCACAGGAGACGTGGGTTTGATCCAGTGGTTGGGAAGATCCCCTGGAGGAGGAAATGGCAACCCACTCCAGTACTCTTACCTTGGAAATACACAGAGGAGCCTGGCAGGCTATAGCCCATAGGGTCACACAGAGTCGGACACTGACTGAAGTGACTTAGTTTGCACACATGTACTCTGTCCTAATGAGAAAGACTCCTCCTCACTCAGCTGGTTCCTCTCTGAATAAGAGCAGCTGCCTTCCATTTGGTTCTCAGTCTCATGGACTTTGCTTCCCTGAGAGCCCACAGAACTAATAAAAAAGCCCATCATTTATAGGTCTTGACTGCATTCCAGGGTCCTGGCCGCCATGTGCAGAGCCCCTGACCTCTGAGTTCTCCTCCCCTGCGCAGTCACCAGGTGTGACTGATCCGCTGCTGTGACTCTTATTCTTCCAGGGTCCCTGTCTTTGGACATGTCACACTATTGAGAGCAAGGAAAGATCCTCCTTCACTAACCCAGGGAAGACCAAGTAGAAAAAGTGAGGGAAAATGGTATTCTGTTTCCCTTTTAATCAGTAAATGATGTTTTAAAACTTGATATTTACCTAACTCTATTTGGGAGTCTGGCTCCCAGTTAAAATCCTTTCTGTTGTAAAGCCCGCTTTTCGGGCTTGACCACATGCACTTATGAAGAAGGCTCTCCTGACAGTCCTCACATGAAAGGGGCCCTGCCAAATTTGGTGTAAAGCCAGCACACTGCAGTCTCTGAAAGGGAATTCCAGTCAAGGAGGCAGGCTCCCTGGCCAGCCAGGCTCTCTGTGCATTGGCACTCCACCTGGCAATTTCCCTTCTAGATCTCTATTTGAGTCCCTGTGCAGATGACTTCAGCTTCCTCTGCCTACGCCTACTTCTGTGTGTGTGAGAAGGGGAGTAGAGGTAGGAAGGGACCTTGAAGACACTTTGCCAGACTCTTACTCAGCATCTAGAAATTTTTCACACTTAGTCCTCTTTTCTCACCCTCTCCCCAATGGCCAGATCAGAAAAGGCTGACAGAGCCCTTGTTGAAGCTCCTTTAATAATAAGACACCCCTCCATCGGTACACTGCTTCATGGGGAAAATGGAACTGGGGGAGTCAATGCTTTCTCCAGTTTTAGACTCTTGCTTATTACCATCACAAAGAGATTAAAGACTTAACTCTTTAACTTTTCACTGTTAAAGAAACAGTTGACTACTCTGACACCTGGCAGCTCAGCCCTCTCTTGAAAAATGTTAAAGAAGAAATATAGAATTATCAATTTACAAATATTTTTCTATCATAACCATGTATGTATAAGAGGCAATTTGGAAACAGTTTGGACAAAGACAAATATTGATATTTCTGAAGATTTTCTGTAATTGAAGTTTTATGTTAGAAAGTTTAAAATTTGTTCTTTCTAAAAATATCCAAGATATACAATAGTATATATGTAAATATCTTATTATTTTAGCCCTAGGAAAGAGAATTTGAAGTTTGATGGATTTTAAAGATATCTTCGAATATGTGGTATCTTTCAAGAATAAGTAATAAACTTAAAACAACTTTGTTGAAAAATGGGTCAAAGATTAATCTTGAAATATCAATGACATATTCGTGGGATTCTCCAGGCAAGAATACTGTAGTGGGTTGCCACATTCTTCTTCAGGGGATCTGCCCAACCCAGGGAAGCAATGACACAAACACACACCATATATATTATAGTTACTGATTTTAAAATGTGCAGTTATGTAGTGGATACAATAAATTTAATTTTTGCCACTTAACAAATATTTATCATTTCTAGATCTTAATTTTCTTCTCTGTAAGATGGCACTGATAATCCTATCCAACATAATGTATTTCAAAGATTATGTAAAATAAATAATATATACACATTACTCCTAACTATTCCTGGGAAATTAAAAAAAAAAAAATGTTCTCTATCTTCCACTTTCTCCCTCTCTGAAAAGGCTTTTACAAAAAGCAAAATGTAGTATCAGTATTATAAATATTGATATATATAATAATGCGTGCCTGAATGCTAAGTTGCTTCAGTGATGTCCGACTCTTTGCAACTTTATGGACTGTAGCCTGCCAGGCTCCTCTGCCCATGGGATTCTCCAAGCAAGAATACTGGAGTGGGTTGCCATGCCCTCCTCCAAGGGATCTTCCCCACCAAGGGATTGAACCTGCATCTCTAATGTCTCCTGCACTGGCAGGCAGGTTCTTTATCATAGAATTACCTAGGAAACCCCATATATAATAATATGTAAATGTCAATGGAAAGACATGCATGGAAGCATGAAATAATTTGTGTTTTTATTCTATTCATATGAAATTAAATGGACAGAATTTTGAAATAATGAAAAGAGAATTAGCTTATTTTCTAATACCCAATTCATTTTTAATCCATTTATGGATTAAATGAAATGAAAATAGCACATGCTCTGTATAAGCAAAATGTTATATATCTGTTGTAAATTAGGTAATTAAACAGTATATAAAATTAGACTAAAGCCAAAGAATTGATGCTTTTGAACTGTGGTGTTGGAGAAGACTCTTGAGAGTCCCTTGGCCTGCAAGAAGATCCAACCAGTCCATCCTAAAGGAGATCAGTCCTGGGTGTTCATTGAAAGGACTGATGTTGAAGCTGAAACTCCAATACTTTGGCCACCTCTTGTGAAGAGTTGACTCATTGGAAAAGACCCTAATGCTGGGAAGGATTGGGGGCAGGAGGAGAAGGGGATGACAGAGGATGAGATGGCTGGATGGCATCACTGACTCGATGGACATGGGTTTGGGTAGGCTCTGGGTGTTGGTGATGGACAGGGAGGCCTGGCATGCTGCGATTCATGGGGTCACAAAGAGTCAGATACGACTGAGCGACTGAAATGAACTGAACTGAACTGATCCTAAGGTTATAGAGCTCACTTTTTATTGATAAAAAGGAATAGAAAATTAAGTAATATTTTTAGTAAATAGGAAATTATAAAGAATAAGAATTTCACTTAGCAATGAAATTTTTCTGTTCAGTTGAATCTCCAATATTTTGGCCACCTGATGCAAAGATCTGACTCTTTGGAAAAGGTCCTAATGCTGGGAAAGATCGAAGGCAAGAGGAGAAGGGGACGACAGAGGATCAGATGGTTGGATGGCATCACCAACTCAATAGATATGAGTCTGAGCAAGCTCTGGGAGATGATGAAGGACAGGGAAGCCTGGCATGCTGCAGTCTGTGGAGTTGAAGAGTCGGACATGAAGAAGCAACTGAACAGCAACAATGTATTTTTTTTAATTTCCTATTTATGAAAAATAGTGTCTCCTCTAGATAAAAATAGTCTAATTTTTAGCAGATCAAAACTCCCATCAAAGAGTAGTATGATGGGTTAAAAAAATTTAGCTTGAAGACATCAGAAAGCCACAAAATTGGCTGAGATTGAAGGGACCAAGTTCCTAGAGAGAAGAGAACATCACTGTGGTGAATCTGGCACTTTGCTTTTCCAACAAGACATTTGCTGATATGCATCATAGGGAGGAAGACTAAAAATACAAGCAGAAACCTCAGGAAGAGCTGAGCCAATCAGAGATTTTAGCAGTTTACAGGGCTGGAGACAGAAATATTGGATTCAGGACAGCCAAGGCAGCCATACTTGAAGCGGTAAATTCTCAGTGAGGAATTAATCTGACATTTTGCACTTTTTGCACACTTTTCCCTGTTGATGTGATTCCAGATTCCTAGGCTGTTCAAGCAGAAACCACCTGCCATTAAAATGGTGATGAGTTCAATGAGATTATCAGAATTCTTATTTCTGAGGAGATAAAGATTAAAATTAGGAACTATCAAGAAGGAATAGTATACATAAGTTAGCATTCCATACTCTCAATTAAATCTTTGGTAGGCTAATTCATAGAGTTAAGAGCAAACAGGAAAGAGACCAGACAAATTCTAAAAACCAGCATTTCAACTGAGGTGAACTGACCCTAATTTAACTCTCTTTCTGATGACGAAATACAGCTTCTTTGAGTAAAGACAATAGTATCCATAGACTCTTGTATTTTTATACTCTATTTCAGATATTCTGTCAAATAAGTAATAGGCAGACCAATAAAGTAGGCCAAGTGAAAAATAGCAATGATTAAAATTGACTCAAATCATCTAGATTCTCAACTTATCAAACATGGATTTTAAAAATTTAATGAGATTAATATATTTGTGAAAAGAGATAGTGAGATACAAAATTTTATCAGGGAAAAAGAAGCCCTTTAAAGAATACCAAGGAATTCTTGGAGTGAGATATATAATCACTAACATTAAAAACAAAATAAATTTTACAGTAGGTTGGACACAGTTGAAGAGTACATTGGAAAATGGAAAAGAAGACAACTGAAAAATATACAAACTAAAAACGAAATGGAAATAATGAGGAAACATCAGGAAAGAGTATACTACATACATTATATAACATGGTTAAAAGTTCTACCTTAAGTGTAACTGAACATTTCCAGAAGAGGAGGAAAGAGAGAGTGGGGCAGAAACTTTATATGAGAATGCTCCCTATTAACTTTACACAGTTTAGATTACACTAATTTCTGTTATATGTTCTTCACACTAGAAAGTTGTGAGTATTAATTGGAAGTTTTATTAGACACCATTTGTACCTCCAGCTGTAGCCTTCTCTTAAGATAAATCCAAAAACTGTGATCAGTTACCTGATGCCTTACTCCTCTTTCAAGTTTTGACTTCATAACCTGCCTGATTTTGTTCATTCTCTAGTATCTTCAAGTACTTTTGCTACTGTAATTTTACAAGGTATATGTGAATTTATGTTGTTATATAAGTCTGTGGTAGGAGCTTACCTGGACAAACTTAAATTTGGCCCCAAGCCCTACACAATGTGGGTTCAGCAACTATTTTTAAATATTTCATTTTGAAGAACATTTGTAGATAATTTATTCTGTCAATCAATATTACAACTGTTGAGGTTAAGAAGAAAATTAAACAAGTTACCAGTCTTCAAGGATTTTAAAGAAGAACATCAATTTAAAAAATGTGATTTATTTTGATAGATGGTATGAAAAAGTCACATTCCAAATGCTAGAAAAGCACAAGAAGAATCATAATTAGAGAGGGCTCAGAGATGTCTTCTTGACGTAATTTCAAGGTGGATATTATAGACCAGTAAATACTAATTAGTAGAGAAACCCAGAATGAACTAGGAAATGGGATCATAAGAGTGAAATTAATATAAGGCCATAAGCAGTTTGGTATCACCGAGCTGAAAATTATTAAGCAGTTATTGATGGACGATGATGTCAGTTTTTGAAGTTCTCATGTACCACTGCAGCAGGATGCACTTTGGTGAAATATGGAGAGACGTATAAGGGATTCTACCAACTAATAATATCATAACATTTGACTTTCTGAAGCTGACTGAAATGTGAAAGGTGGATGAATTTTTCATGGTTAAAAGTAATCTCAAGAAGAATAAGAGATTATTTCACTGCAATAGATGATGCATATTTTGGTTAGTTCAGTTCAGTGCAGTCGCTCAGTTGTGTCCGACTCTTTGTGACCCCATGGACTGCAGCACGCGAGGCCTCCCTGTCCATCACCAACTCTCGGAGCTTACTCAAACCCATGTCCATTGAGTCTGTGATGCCATCCAACCATCTCATCCTCTGTTGTCTGCTTCTACTCCTGCCTTCAATCTTTCCCAGCATTAGGGTCTTTTCCAATGAGTCAGTTTTTCACACCAGGAGGCCAAAGTATTAGAGATTCAGCATCAGTCCTTCTAATGAATATCCAGGACTGATTTCCTTTAGGATTGACTGGTTGGATCTCCTCGTCATCCAAAGGCCTCCCAAGAGTCTTTTCTAACACCACAGTTCAAAAGTATCAATTCTTCAGTACTTACATTTCTTTATAGTCCAAATCTCACTTTCATACATGACTACTGGAAAAAAACAGCTTATACGAGACTGACCTTTTTTGGCAAAGTAATGTCTCTACTTTTTAATATCCTGTCTAGGTTGGTCATAGCTTTTCTTCCAAGGAGCAAGCATCTTTTAATTTCATGGCTGCAGTCACCATCTGCAGTGATTTTGGAGCCCCCAAAAATAGTCAGCCACTGTTTCCATCGTTTTCCCATCTATTTGCCATGAAGTGATGGGAGCAGATGCCATGATCTTAGTTTTCTGAATGCTGAGTTTTAAGCAAGCTCTTTCACTCTCTTCTTTCACTTTCATCAAGAGGCTCTTTAGTTCTTCTTTGCTTTCTGCCATAAGAGTGGTGTCATCTGCAGGTCTGAGGTTATTGATATTTCTCTCACAATTTTGACTCCAGCTTGTGCTTCATCCATCCTGGCATTTCATATGATGTACTCTGCATATTAGTTAAATAAGCAGGGTGACAATTTATAGCCTTGATGTACTACTTTCCTGATTTGTAACCAGTCTATTGTTTCATGTCCAGTTCTAGCTGTTCCTTCTTGACCTGCATACAGATTTCTCAGGAGACAGGTAAGGTAGTCTGGTATTCCCATCTCTTCAGGAATTTTCCAGGTTGCTGTGATCTGCACAGTCAAAGTCTTTGCTGTAGTCAATTAAGCAGAAATAGATGTATTTCTGGAACTCTCTTGCTTCCTCGATGATCCAACAGATGATGGCAATTTGATATCTGGTTTCTCTGCCTTTTCTAAAAGCAGCTTGAACATCTGGAAGTTCATGGTTCATGTATTGCTGAAGCCTGGCTTGGAGAATTTTGAGCATTACTTTGCTAGTGTGTGAGAAGAGTGCAATTGTGCAGTAGTTTGAACATTCTTTGGCATTGCCCTTCTTTGGGATTGGAATGAAAACTGATCTGTTTCTATTTCTGTGGCCACTGCTGAGTTTTCCAAATTTGCTGGCATACTGAGTACAACACCTTAACAGCATCATCTTTTAAGATTTGAAATAGCTCAACTGGAATTCCATCACCTCCACTAACTTTGTTCCTGATATTGCTTCCTAGGGCCCATTTGACCTTGCATTCCAGTATGTCTGGTTCTAGGTGAGGGACCACACCATCATGGTTATCTGGGTCATGGATATCTTTTTTGGTTTGGTAGAGAATAGATTTTGATTAGTAGAAAAGATTTTGGTTTAGTAGAGAAGAGATTTTGGTTAGTAGAGAAGAGATATTAGCCATTACTATGCAAAGGTAGGAAAAAGGAAAAAAAAAAAAAAGTCAAGTAATATTAAGGCCATGGAGCTTCCCAGGTGACTCCATGGCAAACAATCTGTCTGTCCAATGCAAGAGATATTATTCTTTCCCTGGGTTGGGAAGATCCCCAGAAGAAGGAAACCCACTCCAATATTCTTGCCTGGAAAATTCCATGGGCAGATTAGACTGGCTGGCTATGGTTCATGGTATCGCAAAAGAGTTGGATATGACTTAGCAAATAAACAACAACAACAAGTTAAGGCCATAAAATAAGTTGAAACTTATTTAGATGGTCAAGAGTAAAAAAATGGTAAATAGTTGTTGAAGGAATATGAACTGTCTTGGTAACTCTAAAGCTGGAGACTTGGATGACTGGATACCTGCTAGATGCTTTACTAATAATGACTGTGCTTCAGCATTCTATAGATATAAGTGATTCTTTTCATTCAGGTATTTTTGTGGAGTTAAATGAGTGAAGGTGAAGACATATTTGTAAATATGGTAACTGTCAAGAAGTCATGAGCATAACAATGGTAGTCATGACAATGAAAACTATGCACATCCAAAGAGAGTGGGCACTAAGAAGGACAGACTCATGAGCTATCTCTGAGGCACAGTAATGCACAGCTAAGAAAGGGGTGGAAGAAAGTTGCTAGTCTCTTTTTATAATAATATATCCTTCTTTAATTACTTTCACAGACATTTCTAGAAAAAAAATAGCAATGGTTTGTTGAAACAGACCTTTCATTTATTTCACTGAATATAGTAATAATGCATTGAATTAAGATATATACTCACTAAAATGATTAATTTTCTCCAAGTTCATAGAGATTGTTTTAAAATTTTGAGTATTAGAACTACAAAATTTAGAAATCTAAAAAATGCCTCATTCCATACTTGGCTAGACTAACTTTTGCAGAAATTCTTAAGGCCAAAAAAGATGTAGAAAAAAAAGAATGCAATGCATGGATAAGGGAGAAAAATTAATGATCTAAATCTCGGAAATATAAGATATGAATAAAGCTTAAAGGAATAATTAGGTAGCTTGAGAGAAGACTGCTGGCAGGTGACCTAATTTCTTGTATTCCATACAAGAAGGGTCATTATATTTAAAGAAAATGAATACTTATTGAAGTGAGAGCCAAAGTAGCTGTATTTAATCATAGCAAGATAGATGTGGATTTCACTGAATGAAATCATTTTAGCATTTGAATAATTACTATTAAAAATGATCCATTGGAAGTCTTTTCCATTTTAGATTTAGTATAATATTAATTGGGGATAGGTGATACCCAAGTCTACTTTTGAAAATAATATGGAGGGTTAAGGAAAATGAGAAATAAGCAGTTTAGAAAGAGGTCGTGTAAACCAAAGTTAATATTGAAGTTATTACGAAATTAACGTGTATTTCAAAAACAACACTGATTGCCATGATTTGGCAATTATAATAACACAAATTTATTAGTAAGCTATAGTAGTGTATGTGTAAATTTTAATACATATATATTTGAATTATAAAATATAAACCAACATTTTTAGGGTAAATTTATAATCATTAATCCAACTACCCATTCCTGGAAATTTATGTCTTATAAATACTAGTATAGGAATGAAAACAAAATCAGTGTAAAGGTGTTTACTGTCTCACTATTTACAGTGGCAAAATTTCCAAACAAAATTAATATCAGTTGAAAGATTTACAAAATTATTTTACATACTGATTAGTAAACAATATCCAATCAAAGTGATAAATTTGAAATATATTAGAAGGATTTTCGGAAGTCATTGTTTATTGAGAGAAGCAAAGTCAGAAACATGTATATAATGATTACTTAAAACCAAGCTCTTGAGTATGCATAGAAATATCTATACATATATATTTGCAATTAATTATAGGAACAAAGAAAATACATAGAGATTATTCCTTATCAAGTCAAGATGAATTAGTGGGATGAAGAAGTGGGAAGAAAAAGGGAGTGAGAAGCTGGGATTAAAAAAAAAAAGTCAAAATTATGTTATGATTGGCAAATATAGATAGACAATTTTGTTGTCTTTGAACAAAGTTTATTTTTCCTTTCCAATATGGAGAATTCGTATTCCTTTTTCTTGTCTCACACTGGCTAGTGCTCCCAGCATTACATTTATAGGAGTGGTGAGAAGATATCTTTATCTTGCTCCAGAACTTGTAGTGGAAAATCTTAGTTTTTTATTGATAAATAAGATGTTAATTTATATGATTTTTATGTTTTTGTAGATTGTTTTATCAAGTTTAGGAAATCTTCATCTCTTCTAACTATTCTGGCTGTTTTAGTCTTTTTGTTTATTTTATATCATGAGTAGGTGTCCGATTTTTAAAATCATTTGTATTATTGTATTGACAGACTATATTACCTTGGTATTTTATAGTTAAATCAGCCTTGCATACATGGAACAAATTACATTTATCAATTGTATATATTTTTAATATATTGTTCAATTAAGTTTACTAAAAAATGTTGAGGGCTTTGGCATGCATGTTCAAGAGTAATGTTTCATTGTAGTTTTCCCTTTTAAACTTTTTCTTTTTCTTGGTTTTAGTGTTATGGTGATGCTAGGATGTATTTCCTGTGCTTCTATTTTCTCGATGACATTGTAGATAAATGGAAGTATATCTTGCTTTAATATTTGGAATAATTCACTAGTGAAACTATCTGGTTCTGATGTCTTCATTTTGGGAAATTAGTTATTATTGACTCAGTCTCTTTAGTTGTGATAGACCTGCTCCAGTGATGCATTTTCCTTGTGTGAATCCTTAGGGCTTTTAAGAAATCAGTTCATTTTCATCTTTGTTATCAAATTTGTTGTCCACAGAATGAATATAATGATACTTCATTCATTCATAATATTAATTTATGTCTCATTTATTTTTCTTGGTTAGCTGGCTATAGATTTCTTTTTATTGTTTGATTTACAATGTTGTTTTAATTTTTATTTCTTATTTTTGCTATCTTTTTTTAGAGAACCAGCTTTTGCTTTCATTGATGTTCTCTAATTTTTGCATTTTATGTATGTATTTCATTCAAAGTTAGGTGGCCACTAAAGAGAATATTCATTACTGATCAAACAATACCTCTTAAAGCCTTCTTAAATGAACAATGCAAAGAAATAGAGGGAAACAATAGAATAAGGAAGACTAGAGATTTCATCAAAAAAAGTAAACAATACCAAGGGAATATTTCATGCAAAGACTGGCACAATAAAGGACAGAAATAGTATGTACCTAATAGAAGAAGAAGAAATTAAGAAGAGTTGGCAAGAATACACAGAAGAACTATACCATAAAGTCTTAATGACCCGGACAACCAGGATGGTGTGGTCACTCACCTACAGCCAGACACCCTGGAGTGTGAAGTCAAGTGGGGCTAAGGAAGCATTACGACAAACAAAACTAGTGGAGATGATGGAATTCTAGCTGAACTATTTCAAATCCTAAAAGATGATGCTGTGAAAGTGCTGCACTCAATATGCCAGCAAATTTGGAAAACTCAGCAGTGACCACAGGACTGGAAAAGGTCAGCTTTCATTCCAATCCCAAAGAAGGACAATGCTAAAGAATGTTCAAACTACTGCAAAATTGCACTCATTTCACACGCTAGCAAGGTCATGCTCAAAATCCTTTAAGGTAGGCTTTAATAGTATGTGAACCAAGAACTTCCATATGTAGAAACTGGATTTAGAAAAGGCAGAGGAACCAGAGATCAAAGTGTCAACATCCACTGGATCATAGAGAAATCAAGGGCATTCTAGAAAAACATCTACTTCTGCTACATTGACTATGCTAAAGCCTTTGACTCTGGATCACAATAAACTGTGGAAAATTATTATTTAAGAGATGGAATACCAGACCACATTACCTGCCTCTTGAGAAACCTGTATTTAGATCAAGAAGGAACAGTTAGAACCAAACATGGAACAACAGTTAAAAATTGGGAAAAAGTACATCAAGGCTGTATATTTTCACCTGCAGAGAATATCATGTGAAATGCCAGGCTGGATGAATCACAAGCTGGAATCAAGATTGCCAGGAGAAATATCAATAACTTCAGATATGCAGATAACATCACCTTAATAGCAGAAAATGAAAAAGAACTAAAGAACCTCTTGGTGAAAGTGAAAGAGGAGAGTGAAAAAGCTGGCTTAAAACTCAGCATTCAAAAAACTAAGATCATGGCATCCAGTTCCATCACTTTATGGCAAATAGATGGAAAAACAATGGAAACAATGACAGAATTTAATTTCTTGTACTCCAAAATCCCTGTGGACTGTGACTGCAGCCATGAAATTAAAAGACGCTTGCTCCTTGAAGAAAAGCTGTGACAATGTATTAAAAAGTGAAGACATCACTTTGCTAACAAAGGTCTGTATAGCCAAAGCTATGGTCTTTCCAGTAGTCATATACGGATATGTGAGTTGGATCATAAAGAAGGCTGAGCACTGAAGAATTGATGCTTTTGAACTGTTGTGTTGGAGAAGGCTCCTAAGATCCCCCTTGGACAGCAAGGAGATCAAACCAGTCAATCCTAAAGGAAATCCACCCTAAATGTTCATTGGAAGGACTGATGATGAAGCTGAAGTTCCAATACTTTGGCTACCTGATGGGAAGAACTGACTCATTGGAAAAGATCCTGATGCTGGGAAAGATTGAAGGCAGGAGGAGAAGTGGATGACAGAGGATGAGATGGTTGGATGGCATCACTGATCAATGTACATGAGTTTGAGCAAGCTCTGGGAGATAGTGAAGGACAGGGAAGCCTGGAGCACTGCAGTCCAAGGGGCTATAGCGTTGGCACAACTGAGCGACTGAACAACGAACAACACGATGCTTTATAATACAGAAAATCTCTAACCATTAAACCATTTAATAATATTTTGGTGATAAAATTTCTATTTCCTATAAATGACTCTGAATAATAGTAATAATCTTGTTATCTTGTGTTTTAATTTTTTAATATATACACATAAGTAGAGGAAAAACTTCTTTTATAAATACTACCCACACATAACAGTTATCAGTATTTGCCAATTTTGTTTCATGCATTCCTCTTAAACTTTTTAAATGTTTTAAAATCAATATTACAGCAATAATTTTATCATATCATTTGTCACTAATAATAACACTAATAATTAAAAACTAATCTTAACTATAATTGAAATGTGTTCAAGCTGTTTGGTGTTGTTGTTTTTGTTTTGTTTTGTTTTTAAAAATGACTCTATATTGAGCTGTAAAACTTACTTTAAAAGCCAGTACTTTAGTATGCACATAAATATTTGGATCACTCAATAGCTACACAGCAGTGAGCTGTGTGTACAATAAGAAATAGTAATTACATGTTTGAAAATGTAGTTTTCAATTTCAAAATGTTATACTCCTGACACTTTTCAGATTATTTGAAAATAATACTAATAAAATTTCAATGTGTAATCTGAAACTAACACAACATTGCCAGTCAACTGTCATCAATATAAAATAAGTTAAAAATACAATCTACAGATTAAAATAATCTATACCTAAAAATGTCTGCTTCTGTAAAAAATGCCAAGTAAGAAAATTTTGTGGCATTTATTTCTATTATTATTATTTTATTTATTGTGCAGTTAAAAAACAAAATTTTACTTGAGCATCAATAACTTTGACAAAACCTTCTTTGCGTTACTGAAGATAGAAGAAAAGCTCAGTGAAATTTTCATTATTAGTTATGTAAGAGGAAGCATATTTATCCTTTATTTATGCCTTAAAGAAAAAAAGATCTTAAAAAAAATACAGTTTATGAATTCACACCTGTAAATTCTGTGACCAAAGGGAAAGAAAAGCAACATTGGGAAACTTGCTAATGCAGAAACCAATAGTCTAGACTTTCTAACCGCAAGTACTGCACACAGCATTATGACCTTGAATGCTGTGAGGCACTTTTGTCCTCTTTCATTTCTTTGCATAATTCACGAGTTACTGTTAACCTAAGTCATCTAGACTCCAGGTTTAGTGAAGAGAATGTTCAAATGAAAGATAATTAGTTTGGAAGTTTGAGTTTAACTTTTTCTAAGGATACAATGTCTTTCATTATTCAGAAACACAATATTTGGCATAAAAGGAAGGGAAGTAAGTTCTTCAGGAAACTTGTAACTAATGGGAAATCTTTCTACTCTAAATATTCTAAAACATTGGATAGAATTCCTCAAGCAGATGTCTTTTTTGTTAAGTATTTTTGTCAAAGGAAGTGTCATTTTCTTCACATCTGCACTAACTTTGAGGATTAAACTAATTAGGACATTTTATCAGTAAGTACAGCAAAATCAAATCAGGTTTCTCTATTTTCTCAGCTCCGAATCTGTATGTAATAAAACCACAGGAATAAAATCAAATAACAACATAAAAATCCAAACATGTGCTATTAAAAGGTATGCTTGGAGAAATTCTTTAAGCTCTATCTCTCTAATGATGACAGCTTTTGTGATGATTTCTGTTTCTTCATCATTTTAGACACACATAAGCCTAATATGTTCACCCTTGAGTACAAAATCCTGGCTGAGAGGCAGCTTCCATGATTTAGATTTGGGATAAAGGAAGGTAGAAAATAAGATAATTTACTCTTTAAGTCAGCTCAGTTTTACAGTATTCCTTTGATAATTACAAAAAGAAAAGAGAAAAAGACTTTATGTGAATATTGCAAGTGGTTAAAATCTTCAAGTAAGGGGAAGTGAGTATCTCTGAGTCATCAAAGTATAAGTATTTAGGGGGTAAGTTTTTCAGTTTTTTGAAGCTCTGTACTTTTAGTAATTTATAGATGCAGAATACACACACATACACACACGTCCTCAAGGTCACAAAGTCAAATAATATATATGTTATCTATTATTTCTTCTGCCTTTAAAAACAACAAATTCCTCTAGGTCTCTGCCTCCATATGAGAACTGGGATGTACTGTCATCCTTCCGTGCACTTCCCTATTTTCCTTAAGTAACATGGTAGAGTGATAAAACAGATCTCACTGCTCCTTCCTTGTTCTGGATGTGGCCCATTCAATTTTATGCCTAATTTAATCATGGATACCAGGTATTCCTGCTTACCCTTTGGTTGGTTACATTGGTATGAAAAAATGGTCATTATCAGAAAATATATAAGTGATGGTCAATATCTCCTTTGAAAGTGTGTATTTATACTTATCTTTCTATGTATTTATATATCTATACTTTTTTCTCCATTTCATTTATTTCATTCTCTAGAAATGTAAAGAAAATTCTCTAAAATATCTCATTCTATCTTAAATTCTTAGAACCTATTTCAAATTTTTGCTTTTCATGTAAAAGTATATTGAATTTTATATAAGTTTTCACTTATATTTTCACTTTACTAATTCCCTTAGTCTTTGTTTAAGATTCTATTCAACTTGTTTAGTGGATTTGTAATTTCAAAATTTTATTTTATTTTATTTAAAAATTCTTTTTATTTTAATCATTTTTTCACACTATTTGTTCTTATATATTTTAATCTTATTTTGCTAACTAAAACATACAAGGATTTTAAATCTATATTTCATAATTCCTCTATATAGATACAGGGCTTCCCAAGTGGCTCAGTGGTAAAGAATCCACCTGCAAATGCAGGAGACATCAGTTAGCTATAATAGTAGATTGGCTTAAACATTGTCAAGATAATACAGTGGACTAAATCAAGAAATATGAAACATATAGTACTAAGTACATTAGAATGCTGAGGGAAAGACAATTGTTCAGCATTCCTTCATCAATTCATTCAGCAAATATTTTTGAGCTCTTACCTTATGGCCAACCATATAGATTCTTGCTGACTATCAGTGAACAAGAGATAGAAAATATTGCAGACATTATGGAAATTATATTTTCTCAGGGAAATAAAGAAAAACACAATCAACATAATAGAAATCAATATTATATTTCAAAGTAATAAGAAGTACAGAAACAAAAACCAAGGAAAAGCAAGTGGTGATAAGGTTAAGAGAGTCTGGAGGAGAAGAATTTGTGTCAGGAAAGATAAATGACTCTTTCAAGAGGAGTTATTGCAATGGGGAGCAAAGTAATGAAAGATAAAAAAAAATAAATAAATGTTTTAAAAGGACATGCAGTCAAGCAAAGACTTCTTTTCAGAAAGTTTGGAAAACAACATCATGCTTTTGTACTGATCAGATCAGATCAGTCACTCAGTCGTGTCTGACTCTTTGCGACCCCATGAATCACAGCACACCAGGCCTCCCTGTCCATCACCAACTCCCAGAGTTCACTCAGACTCACGTCCGTCGAGTCAGTGATGCCATCTAGCCATCTCATCCTCTGGCGTCCCCTTCTCCTCCTGCCCCCAATCCCTCCCAGCATCAGAGTCTTTTCCAATGAGTCAACTCTTCGCATGAGGTGGCCAAAGTACTGGAGTTTCAGCTTTAGCATCATTCCTTCCAAAGAAATCCCAGGGCTGATCTCCTTCAGAATGGACTGGTTGGATCTCCTTGCAGCCCAAGGGACTCTCAAGATTTGTACTGATAGGAGTGATCAAATGAAAATTTTTTAAAAAATTAAGATTTAGGAGAGTAAGTAGGGAAATCTGTCAGCAGTGTTTTTGAATCAGAGCACATATTATGTAACATATCATTCACATGAATCAAGTGTTTCAGATTCAATCTACTAAGTGAATCACGACCTGAGTTACATGGGAGGAAAAGCAAATCTGGAAGAGAAGAACATATACTCACTTTTATATGTGTAATAAGCATATTCTTGGGCTTCCCTGGTGGCTCAGAGGGTAAAGCGTCTGCCTACAATGTGGGAGACCTGGGTTTGATCCCTGGGTCAGGAAGATCCCCTGGAGAAGGAAATGGCAACCCACTCCAGTACTCTTGCCTGGAAAATCCCATGGACTGAGAAGCCTGGTAGGCTACAGTCCATGGGGTTGCAAAAAGTCGGACACGACTGAGAGACATCACTTTCACTTTCACTTTAAGCATATTCTTTAGAAAAGGTTACATATCTCTATACTTTTATCTGGGTCAAATTTCCAAACAGAGATCCAAATATACTAACTACTTAAAGGTGGCTCAGACAGACCGTAGTGTGGGAGACCAGGATTCAATCCCTGGATTGGGAAAATCCCCTGGGATTGTGACCCCTGTGATGGGGTCACAAAGTCGGATAATACTGAGCGACTTCACTTTCTTTCTTTCTAAAATTTATAATTTCAACTGAAAATAATTAAATAATATATATTGTATCAACCTTCCTTGACAATAATATTGCCACAATAGAAAAAATAAAAAGACTATGTTGTAAGTTTTGGTTATAGAAACAAAAGCTGGCAAAACTGTGAAGGCAAAATAAAACTTTCCAGTGTTATTGAGGTATAATTGACATATAACCTTGTGTAAATTTAAGCTGAACAGTGTACACCATAAAATAAAGGTGTACAGTGTGATGATTTGACACACATACATATTACAAACTTATTACCACAATAAGGCAACATATTCCATCACCTCACAAAGTTGTCATTTTTATGTGTGTGAATATTTAGTGTCCTCAGCACCATTTATTAATCAATTCCCCATTGAGTATTCTTGGTTCTTATCAGATATTAGCTTCCTATGCATGCCTGTGTTTATTTCTGGGCTCTCAATTATATTCTATTAGCTTAAATGTGTTTTAATGCACACTACTGTTTAAAACAGCAACCTACTGTTTTAATTACTATAGCTTTGTTATATATATATATGTGTGTAATGTATATATTTGAAAACATCTGTTGAATCAGTTATAATTAAGATTTATGTTGTTGTTCAGTTGCTCAGTCCTGTCTTTGTGACCTCATGGACTGCAGCACACCGACTTCCCTGTACTTCACCATCTTCCAGAGCTTGCACAAATTCATGTCCATTGAGTCAATGATGCCATCTAACCATGTCATCCTCTGTTGTCCCCTTCTCATCCTGCTTTCAATCTTTCCCAGCATCAGGGTCTTTTGGAAAGAGTCAGTTCTTTGCATCAGGTGGCCAAAGGATTCGAGTTTCAGCTTCAGCATCAGTCCTTTCAAAGAATATTCAGGACTGATTTCCTTTTGACTGACTGGTTAGATCTCCTTGTAGTCCAAGAAACTCTCAAGAGTCTTCTCCAACACCACAATTCAAAAGCATCAATTCTTTGGCACTCAGCCTTCTTTATGATCCAACTTTCACATTTATACATGACTACGAGAAAAACCATAGCTTTGACTAGATGGACCTTTGTTGGCAAAGTAATGTCTCTGCTTTTTAATATCCTGTCTAGGTTTTTCATATCTTTTCTTCCAAGGAGCAAGTATCTTTTAATTTCATGACTGCAGTCACCATCTGCAGTGATTTTGGAGCCCAAGAAAATAAAGTCTGTCACTGTTTCCATTGTTTCTCCATCTATTTGCCATGAAGTGATGGGACCAGATGCTCTGACCTTAGTTTTTCAAATGTTGAGTTAAGCCAGCTTTTTTACTCTCCTCTTTCACTTTCATCAAGAGGCTTTTTAGTTCCTCTTTGCTTTTTGTCATAAGGGTGGTGTCATCTGCATATCTGAGGTTATTTATATTTCTCCCAGAAATCTTAATTCGAGCTTGTGCTTCTTCCAGCCTGGCATTTCGCATGATGTACTCTGGTGTTCCCTGGTGGCTCAGATGGTAAAGCATCTGCCTGAAATGTGGGAGACCTGGGTTTGATCCCTGGGTCAGGAAGATTCCCTGGAGAAGGCAATCCACTCCAGTCCTCTTTCCTGGAAAATCCCATGGATGGAGGAGCATGGTAGCCACTGTCCATGGAGTCGCAAAGAGTTGGACATGACTGAGTGACCTCACTCATTCACTCTGCATATAAGTTAAATAAGTAGGGTAACAATATACAGTGCTGACATATCCCTTTCCCAATTTGGGACCAATCTGTTATTCCATGTCCCATTCTAACTGTTGCTTCTTGATGTGCATACAGGTTTCACAGGAGGCAAGTGAGATGGTCTGGTATTCCCATCTCTTGAAGAATTTTGCACAGTTTATTTTGATCCACAGAGTCAAAGGCTTTAGCGTAGTCAATGAAGCAGAAGTAGATGTCTTACTGGCATTCTCTTGCTTTTTCTATGATCCAATGGATGTTTGCAATTTGATCTCTGGTTCCTCTGTGTTTTCTAAATCCACCTTGAACATCTGGAAGTTCTTGGTTCATGTACTGTTGAAGCCTAGCCTGGAGAATTTTAAGCATTACTTTAATTTACTTATAACTTAATATTTATAATCAGAAATAAATCATTTAGTTTATACATAAGATTTAACATTGTGATGGGACCATATGCAATATACTTACCATAGAAATTTAGGTTCAATTTCATTTTATGATTTTTTATTACATAAACTGCAATTTTACAATCTTAAAGCAATATTTAGATCTACATAGTATCGCTTATATTTATCTTCTATAAATTTTAAATGCTCTTCTATTATGCCCCCCCCCCAAAAAAAGCAGTGTGGTGCTCAATTTATTTAAACATTTCCCTTTTCAATTTATTCAAATATTTTGCCAATGTTAAAGATGTTACTTTGATGTATAATAATAAAAATATAGACATTAGAGTGTACATTATTTAAAATTTATTTTTGGGAATTCCCTGAAGGTCCAATGATTAGGGCTTATCCAATATGCACCATGGCATGGCCAAAGAAAATTTTTTTAAAATTATTTTCTCCTTCATTATTATTTCTTTTTCTTGTTCTAAATTTTTAAGTTTTATTGAGATAAATTGTTGGTCTATATTTTGTATTGCAGCTCTAAGATTCAAGAAACATAATTTTTAAATGTTTTAAAAATATTTTTTTAAATTCTATGAAATGAAAATGGCCAAATTAGATCAGTTATTTTTAGCTACTACAACGTTATTAGGAAATATATATTTAGTTATATGTATATTTATTATGTATAAATATTTCAAATATATATTCTAAATCTACCTCACAGTTACTTAATTGTGGATATTGAATACTGAAAACAAGTATATTTGAAATCTTAAGATTACCTCTTCATATGAAGAAAAATAAAATCTTTATTTTTCTAAATTTTAAACATTTATCTAGCATCAGTAATCCTTAATCTATATTCTCACTGAGTGTTTGAAAATGTTTGAGGCCTTCAAACTGTGGTGCTTGAAAAGACTCCTGAGAGTCCCTTGGGTAGCAAGAAGACCAAATCAGTCAACCTCAAACGAAATCAACCCTGAACACTCATTGGAAGAACTGATGCTGAAGCTGAAGCTTCAGTTTTTTGGCCACCTGATGTGAACAGCCAACTTGTTGAAAAAGTCCCTGATGCTGGGAAAGACTGAGGGCAAAAGGAGAAGAGGACATCAGAAGATGACATGGCTGAATAGTATCACTGATGCGGTAGATATGAACTTGGGTAAATTTCAGAAGATGATGAGGATGGGCAGGCCTGATGTCCTGCAGACCATGGGGTTGCAAAGAGTCAGACACGACTAGGTGACTGAATAGCAACAATAGGTTAAGGTGTATTGTGACCATAAAAATTTCATAAGTATGGATAACTCCAGGAAATATCTTATGTAATCTTTGAATTGATGTAAAAACTGTAACGATTCTTTTGATTCCATGTTTCATAGTGACAAATTTAAACTATTCCTGCCAAGGTGAAAAAAAAAATTCTGGACATTTTGCAAAATTTGGCTGCTTTTAAAAATCTCATGTTTTCAAGGTCATTTGTCTATCTGTCCAAAGACAATCTTTATAAGTTAACTAAATAACACTAAATATCTAGCTATTTATTTGAAAATATGTGACTATACTGCACTACATATTTGTTAAATACAAATTATTCACAACTATAGTATTTAATATCATCCAGTTGTTAAAGAATATAATTGGTATCACTCTTCACATATACTCTATCTAGTTAACTAGCTAGTTATGCTGATGTTGTATTGTGTTGTATGTGTGCTCATTCATGTCCAACTCTGCAACCCCATGGACTGTGTAGCTAGACAGCCTCTTCAGTCCATGAATTTTCCAGGCAAGTATACTAGAGTGGATTGTCATTCCCTTCTCCAGGGGATCTTCCCAACCCAGGGATCAAACCTGTATCTCTGTGTCTCCTGCATTGACAGGGAGATTCTTTACCACTGTGCCACCTGGGAACCACTTGTTTTACTGATATTAGTTATTTAATATTCCAAAGTTTGTTTCAGCCATAATTTCAATGGCTATAAGTGTAATGCTGAATGAATGTCCCTGGAATCAAAATTTGGAACATATAATGAAGTAACAGAATTGATGCTTGGCACTATTGGAGAACAATTTCTTGTTATGTAAGAATCATATAATTCAGACAGCACAGGAGGGAAGATTTGAAAAAGTCAGTGAAATTGTTTTTTACTTCTACCAATTAAATTCTTGAACTCTGAGGCAGACAGAGAAGGCAATGGCACCCCACTCCAGTGTTCTTGCCTGGAGAATACCAGGGACGGGGGAGCCTGGTGGACTGCCGTCTGTGGGGTCACACAGAGTCGGACATGACTGAAGCGACTTAGCAGCAGTAGCAGCTGAGGCAGTATCTTTCCAAAACTGGTAGCGCCACACCCTAATTATCTTCATCATATTCTTAAGCAGTCAATATTTGTTTCTAGGACTTAGGACAAGCATTACAAAGAAATATTTTGTTCTCTTTATTCCTGACTCTGTAGGGTGTGTGTGTGTGTGTGTGTGTGTGTGTGTGTGTGTGGTAGATGGGCCCTAGTTAGTTTGGGATCCATGTCAGCAGATGCTCTTGCCAGTCTCTCAGTAATGAATGGAAGACAGTGAACTGGAAATTAAAATATCAGAAATTTAGCATATGTAACTCAAACCATTGGAACTCATATAATTACACATGAAGAGTGAGAAGTCTGAGTTTTGAAAGAGAAATTTCAGTAGGAAATAAGAATCCAAAATAAATTTGCATATATATCAGAGAATATAGAAGAGGAGAATTTGAATGAGCTTGAAAAATAAATGCTGCAGAAAGGTCAATAAATCTTGAAATGATTTTATAATGGTGAATGTTTTTGCTATTTGTCTACCTGACAACATTTGCCCAATTTTTTCTTTGCCAAGAGAATCTCAGTTTGAGAATATAGGGAAAATTTGAATCCTGTTCTTGTCCATTTAAGCAATTCAGCTCAGTTCAGTTCAGTCGCTCAGTCGTGTCCGAGTCTTTGCGACCCCATGAATCGCAGCATGCCAGGCCTCCCTGTCCATCACCAACTCCCAGAGTTTACCCAAACTCATGTCCATCGAGTCGGTGATGCCATCCAGCCATCTTATCCTCTGTCGTCCCCTCCTCCTCCTGCCCCCAATCCCTCCCAGCATCAGAGTCTTTTCCAATGAGTCAACTCCACATGAGGTGGCCAAAGTACTGGAGTTTCAGCTTTAGCATCATTCCTTCCAAAGAACACCCAGGGCTGATCTCCTTCATAATGGACTGGTTGGATCTTCCTGCAGTCCAAGGGACTCTCAAGAGTCTTCTCCAGCACCACAGTTCAAAAGCATCGATTCTTCGGTGCTCAGCCTTCTTCACAGTCCAACTCTCACATACATACATGACCACAGGAAAAACCATAGCCTTGACTAGACGGACCTTTGTTGACCAAGTAATGTCTCTGCTTTTGAATATGCTATCTAGGTTGTTCATAACTTGCCTTCCAAGGAGTAAGCGTCTTTTAATTTCATGGCTGCAATCACCATTTGCAGTGATTTTGAAGCCCCCCAAAATAAAGTCTGATAGTGTTTCCACTGTTTCCCCATCTAATTCCCATGAAGTGATGGGACCAGATGCCATGATCTTAGTTTTCTGAATGTTGAGCTTTAAGCCAACTTTTTCACTCTCCTCTTTCACTTTCATCAATCCTGTTTCTGTTAGTGAAACCTAAGAGAAAAATTGTTTGGGAAGTTTTCCCAGAAGAGGTTTTTCATCATAAAGGAATAATATTTGCTTTTGTTTAATTACTAAGTCATCCTACTGTTTTGTGACCCCATGGACTGCAGCCTGATGGCTCCTCTGTCCATGAAACTTCCCAGACAAGAATACTGGAATGGCTTGTCATTTTGTTATCCAGGGGATTTCCCTGATCCAGAGATTGAACCTGCAATCTCCTGCTTTGGAGGGTGGATTCTTTACCACTGAGTCACCTGGGAAACCCCAAAGGAATAATATATAGACTTTAATACTTTCTGGAATTGAACATTGATGCAATACTCAGAACTGTAGCAACTAGCATTTAGTCTAAAGGAATAAGCCAAGATACTGACAGATCCCAGCTCTAATAATTGTTGTTACTTCACTTATAACAGGAGTTACCTGCCTCCAGACTCCGTATTAAATGGGGGTAAAAAGTGTGGAAAAGGAGTAGAAAATAAAAAGAAAAAATTAAAAGAATAAATTAAATAAATAATAATTAGTGCAAACTATAGTAAATTGTGTTTTTTAAAGATAAAAGCAAATTAAATATAACATGTATTAATAATTAGAATTTAAGAGATCAGTAATTCTGGAAAAGCTTTCTGTAGGGGACTGAAAAATGAATTTGAGGGTATAATGATAAAATGAGGTTTAGGCTTGTTCAGTATTATTTGCTTCAGAAATATGTAGTTAAATGGTGCATGAGATTGAAGGAAGTTATTATTTTTATTTGTTGGTTTTATTATGCAACTTTTAATCAACATTTTTTTTTTTTGAAGTTAGATTTTGTAGTCAAATAGGTTTGGATTTAAATCCTGATTTCATAACTTTCATTTAAATAGCAAATCACTTAATTTTACTAAGGATAAGTTTCTTAATCTTTTAAACATTTTTTGATAAGTTCAATATTTTTCTTCAATTGAATTGACAGAAAAAACAGAAGCAATATCAGTGCTAGTTAATTTATATTTCTAGGCTCTTTCAGATAAATCATTCTGCTCTTGAATTTAATATTGCTCTTCCTTGACAGTGATTAATATGATGATTATTGATTGGTATATTCTGACTCTTGGCTAACTCAAAAAGTATGCATATTTGTTTAAGAATGATAGATAACAGACAACTTTAAAAGGTATAAATAATGAATCATTGGAAGAAAGATATCACTAGAAATGCAAATATTTATAGATAATAAAATGGATCAAAAACATTGTGGTAAATGAAAGCAATGGAGAGCCAATTTATTTCTTAACTGTTAATTATTTTAATGACTGATGTATTTTTCATAAGGAATATTATGATGGTAAAAATTCTAAAGTGATAAATTGTTAAAAATCTGGCTAATATCATTCTGTTTACTGCATTAATCACATACAAGCAATTATCTGAAAACAAGATAAAAATTCAAATAATTACTAAGGAACGAACAGTGCCATGTTAATTAATGGAAAATACACTTTTCAAATATTCAAGCAAGATTACAGAGTGATGTCTAAGCACACATAAACATATGCATTTTTAGTCATGTAATGGAATTCTGTATATTCCTGAAAATAATTCTGACTTGACTGAGGAATGGTCAAAAAACATTAAGGATATACTTTGTGACAGGTAAAATAAAAAACACTTAATATTCTGGTACAGACTCACGATAATCCTAAGAAAACTTCCATTTTACAGAAGAAAAAAAACAAATTCATTAGATATGACAATTAGCCAAGGTTTTAATATCTAAGGGCTTCCCTGGTGGTTCAGACAGTAAAAGCATCTACCTGAAATGCTGGAGACCCAGTTTTGATCCCCGGGTCAGGAAGATCCCCTGGAGAAGGAAATGGCAACCTACTCCAGTACTCTTACCTGGAAAATTCCATGGACTGGAGCCAGGTGGACTCTAGTCCATGGGGCCACAGAGTTGGACAAGACTGAGTGACTTTACTTTTGCTTTCACTTTAATATCTAATGCGTGGTAACTACAAATCTATTTGCCTTTTTATTCTGTAAATTTATCTTTTATCATGTTAGATTTTATATAATAGCATTTATTCATACTAGAATGCTTCCTTTTGAAAAGAAAACATTTATCATAGTAAAATAAAATTATTCACACCACATATACTTATTAGGTGAGCAAAATAAATGTCTATTTTTGTACAAATCAGAATATAATTTATTACTTTTAAAGGTAGAAGATAAATGATGCTAATATGTAGCATTCAGAAATCAGAAGATTCATCATTGAAAGTATTAACCTAAATTTCCATATATTTAATTTACATCCATATTCTATCATCTTTTCTCATGAATATAATACCTGAAACACTGACAGATACCATCAATGAGATATTTCCAGTGTTATTAAAAATGGCAGATTTGCTCTCTTTTTGGAAATAAGGAAAAGTTTATAACAAATCATCTCTTCTGTTGGCAACACTTATAAATACTAAGTTAAATATAAACAAATGCTTGAAGGTATAAGAAAGTAAACAAAAATAAGTAGAAACTAGAAGTTGATATCACTTAAATGAGAAAAAACTAGGTGGACTCCACATTTAACTGTCATTTTACCTCAAGTTACTACTCCCCAACTCACGTGGGATGCAGGACATAGAGTACAGTGAAAAAATGCAGTGTGATTGGACTGAGGATTCAGAAGTAGGAATTAGAGCAGAAAAAGCTTCTGGGAACTGAAGGGGAGATTTCTGAAAGGAAGAAGGCACTCAAACCTGAAAATGTGTCAAACTCCATTCAAATGATCAGCTAACTTTTAAACTATACATTTACACAGTAAGACTCCAAGCATTAGAGCGGAAATCACACACTGATGGCTCAAAATGACATGAATAAGTGCAGTATTTTCCTAATGCTGTTGAGAAAGAGTTGGGATTTCAATTACTGCCAACTGAGAGGGCTTTAATGAATGCTTGGGCTTTAATGAAACTCCAAATCAAACACCTTTAAAAATTAGAAACACATTGCAGAGCTAAGAGATGCACCCTAGGGTTAAGGACAAATTCTTAAGTATCTACTATTAGACGTTGTCTAACACAACAGCCTCACGACATCGAAATGACATTTAAGAAACTTAATAGCTAACCTGAACAAATCCAACACTTTTCCCTCCAAGTAACACAATACAAATTTTTAACTATACATAGAAATATACACATTTTTAAAGTTTTTCCAAACAATAGAACTGGACATGGAACAACAGACAGGTTTCAAATAGGAAAAGGAGTACATCAAGGTTGTGTATTGTCACCCTGCTTATTTAACTTATATGCAGAGTACATCATGAGAAACGCCGGGCTGGAAGAAGCACAAGCTGGAATTAAGATTGCTGGGAGAAATATCAATAGCCTCAGATATGCAGATGACACCAACCTTATGACAGAAAGTGAGGAAATGAAAAACCTCTTGATGAAAGTGAAAGAGGAAAGTAAAAAAGTTGGCTTAAAACTCAACATTCAGAAAACGAAGATCATGGCATCTGGTCCCATCACTTCATGGAAAAAGATGGGGAAACAGGGTAAACAGTGCCAGACTTTATTTTTTTTGGACTCCAAAATCGCTGCAGATAGTGACTGCAGCCATGAAATTAAAAGATGCTTACTCCTTGGAAGGAAAGTTATGAACAACCTAGATAGCAAATTCAAAGGCAGAGACATTATTTTGCCAACAAAGTTCCGTCTAGTCAAGGCTATGGTTTTTCCAGTGGTCATGTGTGGATGTGAGAGTTGGACTGTGAAGAAAGCTGAGTGCCGAAGAATTGATGCTTTTGAACTGTGGTGTTGGAGAAGGCTTTTGCGAATCCCTTGGACTGCAAGGAGATCCAACCAGTCAATCCTAAAAAAAATCAGTCCTGAATATTGGAGAGACTGATGCTGAAGCTGAAGCTCCAATACTCTGGCCACCTGATGAGAAGAACTGACTCATTGGAAAAGACCCTGATGCTGGGAAAGATTGAAGGCAGGAGAAGAAGGGGACAAGAGGATGAGATGGTTGGATGACATCACCAGCTCAATGGACATGAGTCTGAGCAAGCTATGGGAGTTCATGATGGACAGGGAAGCCTGGTGTGCTGCAGTCCATGGGGTCACAAGAGTTGGACACTTAGCAACTGAACTGAACTGAACTGATTGTAGTTCTAAGTTTGGATTTTAAGGAATCTCCATAATGTTTTCCCCAATGGCTTTACAATTTTGCATTTCTACCAATAGTGTAAGAGGATTTCCTTTTCTCTATACCCTCTCCAGCATTTATTGATGGCAGATTTTTTTTATTGATTGTCATTCTGTCCAATATGAGGTGATATCTCATTGTAGTTTTGATTTCGATTTCTCTAATAAGTCAAGTGGGCCTTAGAAAGCATCACTACAAACAAACCCAGTGGAGGTGACAGAATTACAGTTGAGCTATTTTAAATCCTAAAAGATGATACTGTGAAAGTGCTGAACTCTATATGCCAGCAAATTTGGAAAATTTAGCAGTGGACACAGGACTGGAAAAGGTCAGTTTTCATTCCAATCCCAAAGAAAGGCAATGCCAAATAATGCTCAAACTAACGCACAATTGCACTCATCTCACATGCTGGTAAAGTAATGCTCAAAATTCTCCAAGCTAGGCTTCAGCAATACATGAACTGTGAACTTCCAGATGTTCAAACTGCCTTTAGAAAAGGCAGAGGAACCAGAGATCAAATTGCCAACATCCACTGGAACATCGAAAAATCAAGAGAGTTCCAGAAAAACATCTATTTCTGCTTTGTTGACTATGCCAAACCCTTTGACTGTGTGGATCAGAATAAACTGCGGAAAATTCTGAAAAAGATGGGAATACCAGATCATCTGACCTGCCTCTTGAGAAATCCGTATGCAGGTCAGGAAGCAACAGTTAGAACTGGACATGGAACAACAGACTGTTTCCAAATAGGAAAAGGAGTACGTCAAGGCTGTATATTGTCACCCTGCTTATTTAACTTATATGCAGAGTACATGATAAGAAATGCTGGGCTGGAAGAAACACAAGCTGGAATCAAGATTGCTGGGAGAAATATCAATAACCTCAGATATGCAGATGATACCACCCTTATGGCAGAAAGTAAAGAGGAACTAAAAAGCTTCTTGATGAAAGTGAAAGAAGAGAGTGAAAAAGTTGGCTTAAAGCTCAACATTCAGAAACCTAAGTCATGGCTCTCGTCCCATCACTTCATGGAAAATAGATGGGGAAACAGTGGAAACAGTGTCAGACTTTATTTTTTGGAGCTCCAAAATCACTGCAGATGGTGATTGCAGCCATGAAATGAAAAGATGCTTACTCCTTGGCAGGAAAGTTATGACCAAACTAGGTAGCATATTGAAAAGCAGAGACATTACTTTGCCAACAAAGGTCTGTCTAGTCAAGGCTATGGTTTTTCCAGTAGTCATTTATGGATGTGAGAGTTAGACTGTAAAGAAGGCTGAGCGCTGAAGAATTGATGGTTTTGAACTGTGGTGTTGGAGAAGGCTTTTGTGAGTCCCTTGGACTGCAAGGAGATCCAACTAGTTCATTCTAAAGGAGATCAGTCCTGGGTGTTCTTTGGAAGGACTAATGCTAAAGCTGAAACTCCAGTACTTTGGCCACCTCATGCAAAGAGTTAACTCATTGGAAATGACTCTGATGCTGGGAAGGATTTGCGGCAGGAGAAGAAGAGGACGACAGGGGATGAGATGGCTGGATGGCATCACTGACTGGATGGACGTGAGTTTGAGTGAAATCTGGGAGTTGGTGATGGACAGGGAGGCCTGGCGTGCTGCAGTTCATGGGGTTGCAAAGAGTCAGGCAGGACTGAGTGACTGAACTGAACTGAATATTTAGTTGAGAGTCTTTTTACATCCCTCTTGGCCATCTGTATGTTTTCTTTATCTTTTTAAGTCTTCCATTCAGTTTTTGATTGGATTATTGCTTTGATATTGAACTCCATATGCTGTTTGTATACTTTGAAGTTACTCCTTTGTCTGTTGCTTCATTTGCAAATAATTTCTCCCATTCTGAGAGCTGTATTTTTATCTTGCTTATAGTTTTCTTTGCTGTCCAAAATCTTTAAGTTAGTATAGGTCCCAATTGTTTGTTTTTCTTTTCATATTTTTAATGTGAGTTAAGAAGATTTTGCTGTAATTTATGTCAAAGGTGTTTTTCTTATGTTTTCCTCTAAGCAAGTTTTATTTGTTTTGTTTCATTTATCTATTTTTAAAAATTTTTAATTAAACTAACATATGACCCAGCAATCCCAGCACTGGGCATATAGATTAAAATCCTGTGATGTTTTATCAGTGGTGCTGTATAGAAGGAGAAGTTTTGAAACTACTGTAAAAATAAGACTGATAACTGGAAGCAGGAGGCTTAAGTCCAAACCCTGACTCCAGGGAACTCCTGACTCCAGGGAACATTAATTGACAGGAGCTCATCAAACGCCTCCATACCTACACTGAAACCAAGCACCACACAAGGGCCATCAAGTTCCAGGGCAAGACATACCAAGAAAATTCTCCAGCAACACAATAACACAGCCCTGAGCTCCAAGATACAGGCTGCCCAAAGTCACCCCAAAATCATAGACATCTCATAACTCATTACTGGACACTTCATTGCACTCCAGAGAGAAGAAATATAGCTCCACACACCAGAACACCAACACAAGCTTCCCTAACCAAGAAACCTTGACAAGCCACCTGTACAAACCCACACACAGTGAGGAAATGCCATAATAAAGAGAACTCTACAAACTCCCAGAATACAGAAAGGACACCCGAAAGTCAGCAATTTACACAAGATGAAGAGACAGAGGAATACCCAGAAGGTAAAGGAACAGGATAAATGCCCACCAAACCAAACAAAAGAGGAAGAGATAGGGAATCTACTTGATAAAGAATTCTGAATAATGATAGTGAAATTGATCCAAAATCTTGAAATCAAAATGGAATCACAGATAAATAGCCTGGAGACAAGGATTGAGAAGATGCAAGAAAGGTTTAACAAGGACCTAGAAGAAATAAAAAAGAGTCAATATATAAGGAATAATGCAACAAATCAAATCAAAAACACTCTGGAGGCAACAAATAGTAGAATAACAGAAGCAGAAGATAGGATTGTATAAATAAATGAATCAGAGAGGAAAAAAGAAAAATGAATTAAAAGAAATGAGGACAATCTCAGAGACCTCCAGGACAATATTAAACGTGACAACATTCAAATCATAGGGGTCCCAGAAGAAGAAGACAACAAGAAAGACCATGAGAAAATACTTGAGGAGATAATAGTTGAAAACTTCCCTAAAATGGGGAAGGAAATAATCACTCAAGTCCAAGAAACCCAGAGAGTCCCAAACAGGATAAACCCAAGGTGAAACACTCCAAGACACATATTAATCAAATTAACAAAGATCAAACACAAAGAACAAATATTAAAAGCAGCAAGGGAAAAACAACAAATAACACACAAGGGAATTCCCATAAGGATAACAGCTGATCTTTCAATAGAAACTCTCCAAGCCAGGAGGGAATGGCAAGACATACTTAAAATGATGAAAGAAAATAACCTACAGCCCAGATTATTGTACCCAGCAAGGATCTCATTCAAATATGAAGGAGAAATCAAAAGCTTTACAGACAAGCAAAAGCTGAGAGAATTCAGCACCACCAAACCAGCTCTCCAACAAACACTAAAGAATATTCTCTAGACAGGAAACACAAAAATGGTGTATAAATTTGAACCCAAAACAATAAAGTAAATGGCAACAGGATCATACTTATCAATACTTACCTTAAACGTAAATGGGTTGAATGCCCCAACCAAAAGACAAAGACTGGCTGAATGGATACAAAAACAAAAGCCCTACATATGCTGTCTATAAGAGACCCACCTCAAAACAGGGGACACATACAGACTGAAAGTGAAGGGCTGGAAAAAGATTTTCCATGCAAATAGGGACCAAAAGAAAGCAGGAGTAGCAATACTCATATCAGATAAAATAGACTTTAAAACAAAGGCTGTGAAAAGAGACAAAGAAGGTCACTACATAATGATCAAAGGATCAATCCAAGAAGAAGATATAACAATTATATATGCACCCAACACGGGAGCACCGCAATATGTAAGACAAATACTAACAAGTATGAAAGGGGAAATTAACAATAACACAGTAATAGTGGGAGACTTTAATACCACACTCACACCTATGGATAGATCAACTAAACAGAAAATTAACAAGGAAACACAAACTTTAAACGATACAATAGACCAGTTAGACCTAATTGATATCTATAGGACATTTCATCCCAAAACAATGAATTTCAACTTTTTCTCAAGTGCACATGGAACCTTCTCCAGGATAGATCACATCCTGGGCCATAAATCTAGCCTTGGTAAATTCAAAAAAATTGAAATCATTCCAAGCATCTTTTCTGACCACAATGCAGTAAGATTAGATCTCAATTACAGGAGAAAAGCTATTAAAAATTCCAACATATGGAGGCTGAACAACACGCTGCTGAATAACCAACAAATCACAGAAGAAATAAAAAAAGAAATCAAATTACATAGAAATGAATGAAAATGAAAACACAACAACCCAAAACCTGTGGGACACTGTAAAACCCGTCCTAAGGGGAAAGTTCATAGCCATACAGGCATACCTCAAGAAACAAGAAAAAAGTCAAATAAATAACCCAACTCTACACCTAAAGCAACTAGAAAAGGAAGAAAGGAAGAATCCCAGGGTTAGTAGAAGGAAAGAAATCTTAAAAATTAGGGCAGAAATAAATGCAAAAGAAACAAAAGAGACCATAGCAAAAATCAACAAAGCCAAAAGCTGGTTCTTTGAAAGGATAAATAAAATTGACAAACCATTAGCTAGACTCATCAAGAAACAAAGGGAGAAAAATCAAATCAATAAAATTAGAAATGAAAATGGAGAGATCACAACAGACAACACAGAAAAACAAAGGATCATAAGAGACTACTATCATCAACTATATGCCAATAAAATGGACAACGTGGAAGAAATGGACAAATTCTTAGAAAAGTACAACTTTCCAAAACTGGACCAGGAAGAAATGAAAATCTTAACAGACCCATCACAAGCACGGAAATTGAAACTGTAATCAAAAATCTTCCAGCAATGTTATATAACATTTTTGATTACAGCCTATTATACAGAGTGAAGTAAGCCAGAAGGAAAAACACCAATACAGTATACTAATGCATATATATGGAATTTAGAAAGATTGTAACAATAACCCTGTGCACGAGACAGCAAAAGAGACACTGATGTATAGAACAGTCTTATGGACTCTGTGGGAGAGGGAGAGGGTGGGAAGATTTGGAAGAATGGCATTGAAACATGTAAAATATCATGTATAGAACGAGAGGCCAGTCCAGGTTCGATGCATGATACTGGATGCTTGGGACTGGTGCACTGGGACGACCCAGAGGGATGGTATGGGGAGGGAGGAGGGAGGAGGGTTTAGGATGGGGAACACATGTATACCTGTGGTGGATTCATTTTGATATTTGGCAAAACGAATACAATTATGTAAAGTTTAAAAATAAAATAAAATTTAAAAAAAAAAGAAAAAAAAATCTTCCAGCAAACAAAAGCCCAGGTCCAGACAGCTTCACAGCTGAATTCTACCAAAAATTTAGAGAAGAGCTAACACCTATCCTACTCAAACTCTTCCAGAATATTGCAGAGGAAGATAAACTTCCAAACTCATTCTATGAGGCCACCATCACCCTAATACCAAAACCTGACAAAGATCCCATAAAAAAAGAAAACTACAGGCCAATATCACTGATGAACATAGATGCAAAAATCCTTAACAAAATTCTAGCAATCGGAATCCAACAACACATTAAAAGGATCATACACGATGACCAAGTGGGCTTTATCCCAAGGATGCAAGGATTCTTCAATATCCGCAAATCAATCAATGTAATACACCACATTAACAATTTGAAAAATAAAAACCATATGATTATCTCAATAGATGCAGAGAAAGACTTTGACAAAATTCAACACCATTTATGATAAAAACTCTCCAGAAAGCAGGAATAGAAGGAATATACCTCAACATAATAAAGCTATATATGACAAACCCACAGCAAGCATTATCCTCAATGGTGAAAAATTGAAAGCATTTCCTCTAAAGTCAGGAACAAGACAAGGGTGCCCACTTTCACCATTACTATTCAACATAGTTTTGGAAGTTTTGGCCACAGCAATCAGAGCAGAAAAAGAAATAAAAGGAATCCAAATTGGAAAAGAAGAAGTAAAACTTTCACTGTTTACAGATGACATGATCCTCTACATAGAAAACCCTAAAGACTCCACCAGAAAATTACTAGAACTAATCAATGATTATAGTAAAGTTGCAGGATATAAAATCAACACACAGAAATTCCTTGCATTCCTATACACTAATAATGAGAAAACAGAAAGAGAAATTAAGGAAACAATTCCATTCAGCAGTGCAATGGAAAGAATAAAATACTTAGGAATATATCTACCTAAAGAAACTAAAGACTTATATATAGAAAACTGTAAAACACTGGTGAAAGAAATCAAAGAGGACACTAATAGATGGAGAAATATACCATGTTCATGGATTGGAAGAATCAATACAGTGAAAATGAGTATACTACCCAAAGTAATTTATAGATTCAATGCAATCTCTATCAAGCTACCAATGGTATTCTTCACAGAGCTAGAACAAACAATTTCACAATTGTATGGAAATACAAAAAACCTCTAATAGCCAAAGCTATCTTGAGAAAGAAGAATGGAACTGCAGGAATCAACCTACCTGACTTCAGGCTGTACTACAAAGCCATAGTCATCAAGACAGTATGGTACTGGCACAAAGACAGAAATATAGATCAATGGAACAAAATAGAAAGCTCAGAGATAAATCCACACACGTATGGACACCTTATCTTTGACAAAGGAGGCAAGAATATACAATGGATTAAAGACAATCTCTTTAACAAGTGGTGCTGGGAAAACTGGTCAACCACTTGTAAAAGAATTAAACTAGAGCACTTTCTAACACCATACACAAAAATAAACTCTAAATGGATTAAAGATCTCAAGGTAAGATCAGAAACTATAAAACTCCTAGAGGAGAACACAGGCAAAACACTCTCCGACGTACATCACAGCAGGATCCTCTATGACCCACCTCCCAGAATATTGGAAATAAAAGCAAAAATAAACAAATGGGACCTAATTAAACTTAAAAGCTTCTGCACAACTAAGGAAACTATAAGCAAGGTTAAAAGACAGCCTTCAGAATGGGAGAAAATAATGGCAAATGAAGCAACCGACAAACAACTAATCTCAAAAATATACAAGCAACTCCTACAGCTCAATTTCAGAAAAATAAATGACCCAATCAGAAAATGGGCCAAAGAACTAAATAGACATTTCTCCAAAGAAGACATACAGATGGCTAACAAACACATGAAAAGATGCTCAACATCACTCATTATCAGAGAAATGCAAATCAAAACCACTATGAGGTACCATTTCACGCCAGTCAGAATGGCTGCTATCCAAAAGTCTACAAGCAATAAATGCTGGAGAGGGTGTAGAGAAAAGGGAACTCTCTTACACTGTTGGTGGGAATGCAAACTAGTATAGCCACTCTGAAGAATAGTGTGGAGATTCCTTAAAAAACTGGAAATAGAACTGCCTTATGATCCAGCAATCCCACTGCTGGGCATACACACCAAGGAAAGCAGAAGGGAAAGAGACACGTGTACCCCAATGTTCATCGCAGCACTGTTTATAATAGCCAGGACATGGAAGCAACCTAGATGTCCATCAGCAGATGAATGGATAAGAAAGCTGTGGTATATATACACAATGGAGTGTTACTCAGCCATTAAAAAGAATACATTGGAATCAGTTCTAATGAGGTGGATGAAACTGGAGCCTATTATACAGAGTGAAGTAAGCCAGAAAGAAAAACACCAATACAGTATACTAACGCATATATATGGAATTTAGAAAGATGCTAACAATAACCCTGTATACGAGATAGCAAAAGAGACACTGATGTATAGAACAGTCTTTTGGACTCTGTGGGAGAGGGAGAGGGTGGGGTGATTTGGGAGAATGGCATTGAAATATGTATAATATCATATGTGATACAAGCCGCCAGTCCAGGTTCGATGCATGATACTGGATGCTTGGGGCTGGTGCACTGGGACGACCCAGAAGGATGGTATGGGGAGGGAGGAGGGAGGAGGGTTTAGGATGGGGAACACATGTATACCTGTGGCAGATCATTTCGATATATGGCAAAACCAATACAATATTGTAAAGTTTAAAAATAAAATAAAATTATAAAATAAAAAAAATAAAAATAAGAATCACATACACACAAAAAATTAATTAAACTAATATATGACCCAGCAATACCAGCACTGGGCATATACCCTAAGAAAACCATAACTCAAAAAGACACATGTACCTCAGTGTTCATTGCAGCACTACTTACAATAACCAGGGTATGGAATAAGTCAGGACATGTCCATTGACTGATGAAAGGATAAAGAAGATGTAGTACATATATACAATAGAATATTACAGAGCCATAATAAAGGAACAGAATTGAGTCATTTGAAGTGATGTGGATAAACCTAGTGCCTGTCATACAGAATGAAGTAAGTCAGAAAGAGAAAAACAAATATCATATATTAGTGCATATAGATGAAATCTAGAAAATAGTAGAAAAATGGTACTGATGAATCTATTTGTAGAGCAGGAATAGAGGGACAGATGTAGAGAATGGACTTGTGAACACAATAGGGGAAGAGAGAAGGGGAAAAATTGATACAGTAGCACTGACATATATACATTTCCATGTATAAAATAGATAGCTAGTAGGAAGCTGCTGTATAGCACAGGGAGCTGAAGTTGGTGCTCTGCGATGACTGGGACTAGAAGAATTGAGGCGTGGGGAGGGAGGCTCAGGAGGGAGGGGATAAATGATACATATTGCTGATTCACAGTGTTGTAAAGTAGAAAATAACACAACATTGTAAAGTGATTATATTCCAATAAACATATCTTATGGTATAAAAATAATTGTTAAAAATATGTTTTAGAGGAAGATGAATATAATGGGTAAAGATTTGGGGAATTTCATGAGATATGGAAACTCTGCAAAAGAACTAAATGGATACAAAACTGATACATATATATATATATATATATATATATATATATATATATATATGCCGGGGTCCAGCCCTGGCTGATCCAGGGTATTCGAAGAGGAGATGGCTTTGGCGACCTATTTATTTATTTATTTATCAAAGATATAAAGAGTAATAGAATGAGGATAGCTCAGTAGGAAAATTCAGTGGAGAAAAGAAGCTGAGTAGCTTGGTTTATGCGGAAAATCAATATAACCCGTGACACCAGGTTAGCTCTGACCACAGAGGCCGCAGGTGCCCTCTCAAATAGCGGAAGGTGCCCCACCTTAGACACCTTCTCGAGTGGGTCTTAGAAGCTCAGGCAAATAAATGGTCGCAGAGGATATCCGCGCTCCAGATGGAGACTCAGCTGGAAATTGAGAGGAAGAATGACATGGGGAGACCAAGCGTTGGTGAGCAAGGCCTGTAGCTTTATTTTCAACAGGGGCTTTTATACCCTAAGTTACACATAGAGGATAATAGGGGATGCAAAGTCAGCAGTTTTTGATCCTTATCAAAAACCAGGGTTTCTTTCCTGCAAATTTATCGTATACAAATGGTTTAGGTGATTTACATCATCTTCTGGCCAGAAGGCTTATTAACATTGTATGACTCTTGACAAAGACTTATCAACAAAGACTTATTTTCCCTAAGAGTAATTATTTTAAGGTTTGGCGCCATCTTCCGAAGATAAAATTGCATTCCTATAGGGCGGATGTGTAATGGGGTTTACAACAAAGGAAAGAATTTATTACCTTAAGGGCCTAAAGTTACTAACAACAAGGCCACTACTTATTTTTTCTACATACCAACTATATTAATTAATACACATTCAAGGATACAATACAGGGGATGTGGAAACTTGGCTGCAAGCATTGGCTCATCAATGAAATCTTTTACTAGTTTTATTCTGACAGTTTCAAACTCTCTGAGAGGCTCTAAGCTATTTGAATATCTTAAGCTTCCCGTGCCTCTTGAGGCTAGGAGACTGTAAACAATCGTATGCATAGCTGTAGGAGTCCAGGTAAACTTGTCAGGCGAGTTAGAGAGCCATCTGAGGGGTTTGGATTTAAACACTCCTAATTGCCCAGGAACTTTTATTAGTTGGAGCTGAAAGTTAACTCTTTGTCAGAAAGAGCGAGATGGTGGTAGGGGACAGCCCCCAGTAAAGTCAGAGGTGAGAGCACAAAGCAATAAAGTAGGCAGACTCTGGTTTTTTGGGGGTAGCTGCTTGAGAATATCCGGGGGAACTCCTGAGGCTCGATCCCACCTTTGCGTATGCCGAGCCTCCTTCCTCATGACCTTTGTCACGAGTGGAATGCCTCACCGGCTCCCGGCATATATATATATATATATTTTTTTTTTTTTTGAAATTAAAATGTATTAGATACTTCATAGCAATAAAAAGAGTTCCTTGATCTTGAAAATAGATAATTAACGATAGCCAATCTGAAGACATGTGCATCATCAGAATCCCACATAGTGGGGAAAAAGACTTCTACAAAATATGCAGAACTTCTATGTGAAGCCTATGTATATCAAGCCTACATATAATTATAGTCTGTCATCTGTACCCACAGGTAATACAGATTTTGATACCAAAAGCAAGTGGGCAATATTGTAACAAATAACTAGACATGTGGATGTGGTCTTGGATTTGGGTAATAGGTAGAGACTTAAAGAGTTTTGAGATGCTTGATATAAAAAGTCTAGCTTGCCTTCAAGAACTGTTGGTAGAAATATGGGTGCTGAAAGAGATTTTGGTAGAACTAAGAAAGAAGAGAACTGTAAAGAAAGCTTTTGAAGCATGCATATATCATCATGGACAGAACGTTGCTATTAGTAAGACTTTTAAACAAACTTTTGATGAGATCTCAGAGGGAAATGAAGAACATGTCAGCAGAATCTGGAGGAAAGGTAATCCTTATTGTACAGGCAGAGAACTTGTTTGACTTTGCTTATTACACACACAGAGACAACTACATATTATATTACATCCTCTCTTACTAAAATATGTATATGAAATTCAAAGAAATTCAACAATGGGCTTGAACTTATGGATGATTCATGTTGTTGTATAGCAGAAGCCAAATTATCCTCCAGTTAAAAACAAATTTTAAAAAAGAACCAATGAATCATATAAGAGCACTTCAAAAAAAAAAAAAAAAAAAAACAACAACAAACCACACCCTAGAATCTGTAGTTCTGTTCCATAGAATGAAGTATACATCTTACGGAAAAATATAAGATGTAATCTTTTCCATAGTCAGGAAATGAACAATACCAAAATTTCATTTTAGAAGTAAAAATTTTCTTAGCCATCATATCAGATGACTTACCAGCTGCTGAATTACTGTCTGAGTGAAAGGAGAACATCAAACATGCAAGAAGAAAACAAAGCTATTAAAACCAATATTGCCTAATTTGGCTATATGATCAGATGCAGAAGTAAGAAGTGAATTATTTATCTATATTTTTCTTTAATTTTCCCTTCATTTTCCCTTATTATGTCATGCAATGTATGTTGTATTGTCTGTTTTCACTTCATGAATCATTTATAGTACATTTTATGTCTGGATGGGATTTTGACCAAATGAAGTAATGATCATTACCCGGGGTTGAAATGTTGAGTGCAATTTCATTACTTTGGAAAGTTTCATTTTTAGTTAGATGCTATTATTTTGAAATTTCAACGTGAAAAAAACTTGTTTTTGTGTGGATCTTGTAAGCAAAATACTTGGACTACGGTAGACTTGGTGGACAATTTTTGTAGCATTTGTTCCATTCTCTTACTAATATTTCTCCCTATAATTTAAAGCCTGAACTGGTTAAAAACTATATTTTCAGGACTACTTTGGAGTTAGGATTCTTGTGTGCTTGAGGCTCAGACAATGTGAATCGTTTACAAGATTTGGAAAGCAAACAGGAGGCACACCTTTGTTTAAACTTCCCTGCGGTGTTCTTATTTTTGGAAGTTTCAGCAACAACATTAGTGAAAAGTGAAAGTGAAGTCCCTCAGTCGTGTCTGACTCTGCAGCCCATGAATTTTCCAGGCAAGGTTACTGGAGTGGGTTGCCATTTCCTTCTCCAGGGGATCCTCCTGACCCAGGGATCGAACCTGGGTCTCCAGCATTGCAGGCAGAAGCTTTTACTGTCTGAGCCACCAGGGAAGCCCATTAGTGGATGCCTCAGTATTCCTGAGTGTTAAGAGGCCAGATATGGGCCAACCAATGTGCTGATATTAGATCATATCTAGTGATACACAGTTCTGCAGTAATAACTTCCTTTTAGGTCATTTTCATATTATCAGGAACTCAGCTGAGCTGGAAAAGAGTAAGCTGAGCTATCATCATGTGTCAAGAGTAGCTGATTCAAGCCACAAGCAGAAATGATAATAAAGCCTCTAATCACTTACTGAGATAAGCAAGAGTCTAAAACTGAAAAAAGTACTGACTCCTTCTTTTCCCCACTTCCCCATGGGATGGCACACAGATTGAGGGTCAGATGAATCAGCACATACATATTGATCCTGTCTATTGAGAGATCCCAGAACAAACAACTCTGGCAATTTTATGGACCTAGGATACAAGGAGGAAGGCTAGGAGCATAAAAGTGTTGGGTCAGACCCAGAGTGAAAAGGGATGCAACAGGTAAATGACAGTAAAAATGGGAATAACTGTCTACTATGATTGTGACTGTTAATATTTATTTGGTGTTTTAATAAGTTAAATTATCTAGTTATTATATAAGTATATTTATATATTATATAAGTTATAAGTATATTACAGGGTGATAGTAGTCTCAACACACTGGCTTACATCATAAAATGCCAGGGTTCCCTCCGGCTTCGGTCTTAGTAAAGTATCCTCTCCAGTGAAGGAGCAGCTCACCTGTATCCAAATACCTACAGAAAAGACTCTTCTGTGTGAAATTATCTCTGTATTTATGCACTTCTCATTCCAAAGTCAAATCTATGTCATAAAATAGCTGTTTATAAAGTAGCTGTCTTTAGTTTCTTGAACTTTTAGTCCTACTCAAAGTTGGAAAAAATATTTTAACCCACTTTAAGAGTAGTTTTCCATATAATAGGGTTGAGCTTATGAGATGGCATAATAAACTTTTTTACTACTATGATTTCAAGACACTGTGGAAATACCCTTCTGCTTCCAAAATAACTCCTCCTTCTTTCACACATTTCTTGGAACTTATATTACATATTGATTCTTGCGGGCGAGTTTTAGAGCATGAATGGTTTTCAAGAACTATCTAAATAAAGTCAAAAACTCAGGTACTATTAGAATCTAACACCTTTTTCAACTGGTATGTGGAGCTAGGCCGCATGAGGCTCATCCGGATGAAGGAAAGCATTATGAAATGTGAGGCTGGTGTTAGCTGATACATGGAGGTGAGAATTTTAGCAGATTAGACTCAGGAAAATTCTGTCATACCAAGGTTCTCATAAACAACTCAGACTAAAAATTCTCCACCTAAAGGCGGACTTACACATTTTTAGAAAAATAATAAATTATGTAATAACTCTATCCTCACAATCTAAGACACATTAAATTTGAACAAAATATGAAGCTATTTATCTCAGTGATAAGGAATGACTAAAGCACTAAGACCAAATCCAAATGCAAAGGGATAAAATCATGCCTGATTCTAACCTAAGATTCTGCTGTCAGATTCTGGCCATACTAGTAAGAGCATCTTAATACAGTATTATTTATTAAAAGATGTAACTTACTGTCAACATGGATTTGGCTTTTAAAGTTATACAGACACCCCCAAATTACTTTGTGAATATGACCATAAAGAACAGAGGAGATATTTTTAAATAAGGAAAACAAGGTAATGGAAGACACTACATGCATGAGAACTTCACAGAGGGTATATCTGAGGACACACTATTCAGCTACCCAAACTGCTGACATCACTACCTGGATGTCTACCATTTACTATGCTCAAAGTAAAGTGAGATATAGATTTTCTGATCTACTCATCTCCAAATGGTAATTATCATTGCAGTTAGTCCTCTTTCTGTCCACTACTTTATATTTTATATATTTTTGAATAGATTACTTAGTCACATAAAGTGATATATCTGGAACTGGAAAAGAAGGTTAATATTCTCCCGTAGGAATGTTCAATTGTTTATTCATGGGAGGGAATGAATAGATTTTATTTTAGGTGAGAATGAAAGTATAAACAGATGTATGAGATGCTGCATAGATATGGAAATTGATTCATCAAAGAACGAACCACTTATCCTTAACACAAGCCATTCCCCTTTAACAGAAGTTATGGTGTATGGGTAGAATCAACCTCAGGGGCTGGAAGTGATCATATGAACATATAGTTGTTAAAATGCTTTAAAATCTTTCATTAAAAATTATAACAAAGTGACTATAAATATGAAGTATGATCCTTTAAATTATAATAATAGAAAACCCACATCCATCTGGGTTTATCAAGCAAGAACAGAGTGGACAATATATTTGAAAAAAAAAAAAACAAAACCATAGAGTACAGAAAGTTGTGACCTTTGAGCATGTTTGATCAAGGCTTCAGAGGAGGCCATTAGGGCTATTGTTCCACACCTCAGTGATTCATCCATTTGCCTTCCTCCAAAGTACTGTCCACTTTACTTTACAGGGACACTTATATACCCTCCTCCATACTTAGTGCTGGAGCCATCATAATAGGCTGCAGAGAGAGCCAGAAAAACACCTGTTTCTGCCTTATTGACTATGCCAAAGCCTTGACTGTGTGGATCAGAATAATCTGTGGAAAATCCTGAAAGAGATGGGAATACCAGACCACCTGATCTGCCTCTTGAGAAATTTGTATGCAGGTCAGGAAGCAACACTTAGAACTGGACATGGAACAACAGACTGGTTCCAAATAGGAAAAGGAGTTCGTCAAGGCTGTATATTGTCACCCTGTCTATTTAACTTATATGCAGAGTACATCATGAGAAACGCTGGACTGGAAAAAACACAAGCTGGAATCAAGATTGCCGGGAGAAATATCAATAACCTCAGATATGCAGATGACACCACCCTTATGGCAGAAAGTGAAGAGGAACTAAAAAGCCTCTTGATGAAAGTGAAAGAGGAGAGTGAAAAAGTTGGCTTAAAGCTCAACATTCAGAAAACGAAGATCATGGCATCCGGTCCCACCACTTCATGGGAAATAGATGGGGAAACAGTGGAAACAGTGTCAGACTTTATTTTTCTGGGCTCCAAAATCACTGCAGATCGTGACTGCAGCCATGAAATTAAAAGATGCTTACTCCTTGGAAGGAAAGTTATGACCAACCTAGATAGCATGTTCAAAAGCAGAGACATTACTTTGCCAACAAAGGTCCATCTAGTCAACGCTATGGTTTTTCCAGTAGTCATGTATGGATGTGAGAGTTGGACTGTGAAGAAAGCTGAGCGCTGAAGAATTGATGCTTTTGAACTGTGGTGTTGGAGAAGACTCTTGAGAGTCCCTTGGACTGCAAGGAGATCCAACCAGTCCATTCTAAAGGAGATCAGTCCTGGGTGTTCTTTGGAAGGAATGACGCTAAAGCTGAAACTCCAGTACTTTGGCCACCTCATGGGAAGAGTTGACTCATTGGAAAAGACTCTGATTCTGGGAAGGATTAGGGGCAGGAGGAGAAGGGGATGACAGAGGATGAGATGGCTGGATGGCATCACTGACTGGATGGACATGAGTTTGAGTGAACTCCGGGGGTTGGTGATGGACAGGGAGGCCTGGTGTGCTGCAGTTCATGGGGTCGCAAAGAGTTGGACACAACTGAGTGACTGAACTGAACTGAACTGAAATATTTTAATTATTTCATAATTTTACAGCCATAATTCCTGATTTACCTTCAACTTTGTTAGAGAACACAGTACTTCTCTCCTCCTTTTTTTCTCTTTCAATAAGATACTGCTTTCTGAGTGTAATTTTGTTGTTTTTTTGTACCCTTGTTACTTAAAAGTGCACATGATGTTAATTCCATTTTCCATGTGTTGTACATTTCCGAATTAATAGGGTCACAGGGGAGAATAGGATAGAGCTATTTCAAGGAGCACTCCATGTTTTTAAGAATCTCTATGTGCTATGCTTTGCTTAGTTACTCAGTCATGTCCAACTCTTTGCGACCCCATGGGCTGTAGCCTGCTAGGCTCCTCTGTCCATGGGGATTCTCCAGGCAAGAATACTCCAGTGGGTTGCCACGCCCTCCTCCAGGGAATCTTCCCCACCCAGGGATGGAAACCAGGTCTCCCTGAGGCATAATTTTTATAGTCTGAGCCACTAGGGAAGCACAACCTCTACACAACATGGCAATCATTTAACAAATGTATGCATCATTAATCTATTAGTTATAAAATATTTGTTGAATATTTAGTATGTCCCAAAGTCTAGTCTTTGCACTAAGCCTATAGTGTGCAGTGTGACAGAGCAGGTTTCTACCCATACAAAACATTGAAATCTTTCTTTAGATGTATTCTATAATATGATTTCATTCACCAAAATAAGTCAAATGTCTCTTTATCAAACACAGAATGGTATTCTCTCAAGAAAGTGACATGCTGGATATTTACTATAATTATTACTTTATTTGTGAACATTAGGTGAATAAATATGATTTGAGTATTTGGAAAGAAAAACTGAAATATCTTCATCAGTAATATCTCCTATTCCCAGTAGGTGAAAAGAAAGTTGAAGTCAGTCAAAAGATACTATCACTGGTCTCTATTCTAAAGTTCTTTTGTTACCACGCTTAGCTCTATTTATGCTAGTAAATAAAAATAAGCACATTAGACAACTAATTACAAAATATAGTCACCTAAAGAGAGTGAAACAACTGCTGTGTTTTCAGTACATATAATTATACAGCTTTACACATTACATTTTAAGCATGTCCTTGGTAAATTAGAGTATTCCCAGAAAAATTGGCACTAGGATATACAGATGATTGTATTTATGATTACAGTGCCATGAATATTTCTGTTAATTTAATTCGACTACTCAAATTTTCTCTGTAATATATTAAATTTGATAAGAAATGAGATCTGTTGAATAAAGTACATAGATAATTGCTTACTGAAATTTATATTGATTCATAAATCACAGATACCTAGATTCTAAATAAGAATCACAAATGGTATGATTACATATTTGCATTATGTAATATACATCCCCACATGTGTATATGTGCATGTGTGTGGAGAGAGAGACAAAGAGTGAGAGGGAGGAGGAAGGAAATGAGGAGAAAGAAAAGACCTAGAATATGGTGAAATCTGTAATTTCAGGTTTTGGGTTTGTTTGTTTGTTTTTTTCCAATTTTTCATTCAGCATTTACTAGATGTCTTTATACTCTTGTCTGGAAAATCCCATGGACAGAGGAGCCTGGTAGGCTGCAGTCCCTGGGGTCGAGAAGAGTCGGATACGACTGAGTGACTTCACTTTCACTTCTCACTTTCATGCATTGGAGAAGGAAATGGCAACCCACTCCAATGTTCTTGCCTGGAGAATCCCAGGGACGGGGGAGCCTGGTGGGCTGCCGTCTGTTGGGTTGCACAGAGTTGGACACGACTGAAGCAACTTAGCAGCAGCAGAAGCAACAGATGTCTTTACTATGTTCTCAGCATTATCTGGCATCGTAAATTGCCCAGTCACTTTCTTAGGAAGAAACAAACAAAATAAATGAGTGATTTGGGAAGAGTTTAAATAGATTAAAAAAAAAATTCAGGGTATAGGAAAACCACAAGGGAAAGCTGAGTACCCCTGAACTAGGAAGAATGGAAGACCCTAGGCAAATAGAGAGGTAGACAAAGGGATTACGAAATACTGGAAACAAAGCTGATTTTCAGAAGCTGTGACCTTAGTTGACAGATGAAGTCAGTTAATGATGTCCTCACAGAGACTTGACCAAAAGAATTAATAACTGACTACAATCCTCTCTTCCTCTTCACTGAACTCCACCTGTCTGAGAATTACCCAGGCAAAGGACACACTGATCTATTTCATTCAAGTCAGGCTATTGGGGCACAGGGCTTGGCAGTGAAGGATAAAGAGTGATTCTGAAAAGAAAAACCCAGGATATTCAACCTAAGGAAATAACTGGAAAAAAAATAGATTAAAAAAAATTCTTATGTAAATCCAGTGGAAGTAAGAGCTGTGCTTTTCACTGTTCACATTTATAGCCACAAAACTTTCTATACAGTAAATTTTAGAAGCATAATGCATATTTTTAATGAATGTATGCAAGAATAAGGGAGCAGTGGCAGTTATTCTTTAATTATTTAAAAACAGAATATTGAGTACTCTTGTTCTACTTTCCTTGAGAGAATTAAAATTATGACTAAAGAGTTATGCATAGAAGGAGGCTAACCAAAAGAAATATATTTTTAAAAGCCAGAAATTGTCTGCTAAATAATGAAATGTCTCATTAGTAGTGAGTTTTTTTGCCAATGAACTCATTCAAATAGATATATGGTCTTTTAGAAAAGCTAGGGTAGAAAGAATAGGCTCTTGGACTGGTTGAACACTAATATCCCTACAACTTCTGAGATCCTTTCATTATGAGGCCCACAGGAGACATTTATTTCAGTCTTAGTATCAGAAGAACTGTGCTTCTCTTGAGGAATTGTTTGTTGTTAGCCCATAGGGACAATCTAACTCTTTATATGGATCTTGCCTTTGGCAGTAAGGAATTTTACAATCAAATTTGTGGTCCATTTGAGCAAATGTGTAGAATGTTTTATGACTGTTGTGTTTGCGTATTAACAGTATCTCTGGCTTTTCTTATTTTTCTTTCATTGCACTGTATATCTAATCTATCTTTTAAATCTTACTGATTATTTTCTAACTTATATGTCCTTAGGGAAAAATTAGGATAGAAACAAAATTTATAATTTTGTTTAGATGTTCTAAATAAAGCAAAGAAAAAATTAGGAAGCTGACAATTTATTTTTCTTCACAAACACATAAATCAGGGACGTTTTGCACTGTTAATTTTACCTCAACATTACCTTCATCATTTGTCACATAGGTTTCTAGGTTGCATGGGATGGGCTGATAGTTGTGCATTCTGTAAAAGCGAATACCTGAAAGAGAAGAATTTTAGCTAACTTCCATTTTTAATAGTTTGAAGTTATCTCAAATATCTTTGATATTTGAGGAAGATTTTGAAATGAAGGACTAGATTAAATGCTGGGGCTTTTACCATGGTAGTGTAAGGGCTACGTGTACATCATGTGAATGCAATAAAAATGCTCTCCAGAATCAGCAACTCTTAGAACTAGGAATATTCATTGAAGTTATAGACTTAGGTGTGAGTGTAAAATACACAAACATTGATATGTATGTGTGTGTGTGTGTGCATTGTATGGGGGTAAAATATATATATGCAAAATAATTTAGTGATCAAACATAAAATTACATATGTTAAGCATATTTAAGTGTAAGATGAATCTTCCCCTGCTTTCCCCTCATGCCACTACCCACACACATAGAAAGAGACATCAAGGAACCATTACTATAAGTAGGGGAAAAAGAGCTACTATCAGTTTTTGAAGGGAACTCTATTTGGCTGCACCTAGCAACATCCAGTTATCTCTGTTTGACGCTTGTAACTGGAATGGTCCTTTGGAAGTAATCAGAATTCAAAGAAATACGTATATGTGTATATCTCAGTTCCCAGTTGAAATAATAGGTAGAAATTGCTAGGCAGTCAGTGTATGACTCTGAGACCTCAGTCCTGTTTTCAATAAACACTTTACTCCATTAACTTAAAACTAAACACTTTGTCCCGAATTCCTGGAATATGTCTGTGGGTGATAAATTACCAGCACTCAGATCCAGGAAAGGAGAGTAATTAACTTCTATTCCATATGCCTGAGGGAAAAACTTCTGGTGATCATTCATCTTTAGCCCATACATCTGGTCCGTTGTAAAATGGCCAGGGGATTAAAAAGAGTGGCAACTTAATCAGAGGATCAAGAGAAGCCATAAAAATAGTAAGTTAAACATTGTGACCTTTAAACTGATTGGTTAGAAATGATATAGCTTAAGGATAGGAGCCAACCAAAAATGTACAGATCAATATCAATACTAGTAAGGATATGAACTGCTGTAAGTCCTAACTTTTGGGGGGACACTTTACCCCCTCACTGTCTATGCTGAGAACTTTGTTCTTTTCTTTTAAATAAATCCTATTGGCTTACTACTGTGTGTGTTTGTGAAGTTTATTTCTCAACTCCATGAATAAGAACTCAGATTCCCATTTTAATAGGGCACAAAGGAATATGTATATTTATCATGATGTATTTCAAAGAAGGGAAAAAATATCATTTGTATAGACTTTATTTACTCTTCACAAAAGTTGAGTGAAATTAAAAAAGAAAAAACACTTTTATTATGCCAAGAAACAGGCTTATTGAGTTTAGTCACCTAAGAATCTTACATATAGATATTAACTCATGCTGGAGTTGGATTCGAATTCAGGTTTTATCAGAAAAAAATTTTCACTTTAAAAATTATTAGACTTGCAAGGAAGACATTTTATGTTGATATAGAATGCTGCTAAGTCACTTCAGTCGTGTCCGACTCTGTGCAACCCCACAGACGGCAGCCCACCAGGCTCCCCCGTCCCTGGGATACTCCAGGCAAGAACACTGGAGTGGGTTGCCATTTCCTTCTCCAATGCATGAAAGTGAAAAGTGAAAGTGAAGTCGTTCAGTCATGTCTGACCCTCAGCGACCCCATGGACTGCAGCCTACCAGGCTCCTCCATCAATGGGATTCTCCAGGCAAGAGTACTGGAGTGGGTTGCCATTGCCTTCTCCGCTATGAGGCATTTAATTTTATATAGAATAGAATAGAAGTAGAATAGAATATTTAATATAATAATGTCAAATAAGAGAGCCGTACTCTCTCTCCAATGGACAAATTATCAATTTTTATACATTAAGAAACATTCAAAACAAAACAAGAGTCTCTGACAAATCAGTGGCTAAAATAAAGAGCTGCTTATTTGACATAGTTTATTTTTATGACTTACAGTTTCAGTGAAAGTGACTGCTGAAATTTTGGAAACATCTACATTCTAATCACATTTGCTTGGTCAAATTCTTGTCTTTAGTCCAAAATATTTCTAGAAAAACATGTAGAAATTCTATTTTGGAAAATGCAAATTGTTTTTCACATTCCTACATTATTTTATTAATTTACAATGTGACTATCTTTGAAAATAATTTAGCCTATTACTTTTCAGTTGAAACATTTGCTGGTACACATTCTTTCTTTACACAGAGAAACAAGGATTTGCATATACTCAACCATCACAGTATTTGAATGGATATTAAAAATAAGAGAACATGCATCAACCTTGAAAATTATGCATTGTAAATATGAAAACTTTAAAATCACAGTCCATAAAACATAACAGTACTTTGAGAACATTAAAATGATCTGGCCAAAATTATTATATTTTTGGCAACAGCTATCTGGACAGTTGTTGTTAGCTGTACTATATTATATGGCTGTGTACAATGTTCCTCCCATTAGCTCATTCCATAATGCTTTACTTTCATAGAACCCATTTTAAAATAAAATAAAAATAATTCTCAAATTGTTGCAGGGAGGAAGCCAGTTCTGGCTCAGTGTTAGAACTGTTCCTTTGACTTGCTTTTCATTGCTTTTGCTATTAAAATCATACAGAATGGTTTCCCTCAGAGAATCCCAGCCCTTCGCCTGACTGTTAAAACTAAAACGCCTTTGTTCAGAACCCTGTCCACCTGATGGATGTCAGGAAGAAAGAAATTAACATACTCCTGCTTGAGACTAGCCATTCTAGGAGATGTTTGCAAGATTAATGGCCTTTTTACTTTGCTTCCTCACCTGCCCTCATCTCTAATCTATAATAGAAGCTGGTATTCAGACTCCAATAAGATGATTATTTTGAGGAGCTAGACTGCCATCTAGTCTGCCTGCTCCGTGATTAAAGTCTCTTCCATGCCTCAACACCTCGTCTCAGATTCATTGGTCTATCATGTGGTGAGCAAAGCCAGCTTGGACTCTGTAACATTATCAGTCAAGTATCTTTCAAATTGCTGTTTCAGTCTGTGTTTCTTGTTCTTAGTTTCTCAAATGCAGGAATAAAGTGCAGCAGAACACTTAATTGGAATTTAGATATCCTAACATTCACTCTCCCTTCAGAGTGGTTTGAATTCCTAACAAATAGTCTGTTGTATTAAAGTAGTCATCAATAAAGGAAGTGCTAGTTTAAGCAAAGATACTGAGAATAAAGAATTGCAAATTACTAAGTGATCTATTCTCCTAGAGATCCCCATGCCTTTCAAATATTTAAAACCACGAGCCTTATAAAAGGCATTGTGCATATACATATGATTCACTTTACTGTACACTTGAAAGTAACACAGCATTGTAAATCAATTATACTCCAATAAATTTTTAAAAGGTTTTATGCACCAATGAGGGACCAATTTAGCAAGTTTATGCTAGAATTTCTTGAATTTCTCACTAAAGTAAAAGTCAAATGCAAATGTTTATTACAAAAAGGAATAAAATATAAGGTTTTCTTTTTTTTTTTAGGTTTTTGAATGTTGTTTTTTTTTAATTTTTTAATTTATTTTAATTTTATTTTTTTTAACTTTACAATATTGTATTGGTTTTGCCATACATAAGGTTTTCAAAACAATGTCTGATATAAATGTTAGAGACTAATTTATTTAACTTCTTGAGAGCAGACTCTTAATTTTTCAATTTATTAAAAGTCATTAAAATTCTACTAAGATCTTCTGTGAAAACAGAGGCATGTTTCTTCTAGTCTTGTGACAAACATACAATCACAGAATTATTTCTATATTGAGACTTGTATAAGATGGACTGATAAGTTTGGTAACTAGTGTGAAAAATGTTAGACTAGATCAAGCATGACATAGCACGGATGAGGCATTTAATGGGATATTGTTCAGGCTAACTCCATAAATGTGGTATGGAAAATAAGTACAGTCTAAAGTTGCAATTTAGTCCTTTAGAGTGCTAGTCTAGAATTAGCAAACCCCCAAATGTGGTTATAATCATATGACTATTTTTTTAACAGGAAGGAATTCAGACAGAATTCTTCAATGTTAATTTTCTAAATTGTTGAGCAATTTTCAATTAGGAGATCTCTTCATGGACAATAGTATTTCCACTTAGCAAATTAGGGTAAGACAAGGTTTGATTTCCAAGCCATTTTATATCATATTTTTTAAGTGCTTTTGCAGGATTCCACTCTTAAGGCAAGGGAAGAATTTATATGAGTAAGAATAGAGAAGGATATTTATGTACCAGGCTTGTATTACAATATGGTTGGGTAAAGAAGAGCTTCAACCCTAGATAGTATAGGCATGCATAGATTCTCTCTGAGTTAGTTTTGTTCAAGGCCTAATTGGGAGCAAATGATTCTCAGAGAGAATGGAAAGAATGTGTACTCATCATATCAACTGATTAAAGAAGAGAGATTATAATTCTCTTAAAATAGATAAAGTATTCCAGATTGATTAAAGAAAATAAACTGCTATATAGTCAACAAGTAAAAGAGACTTTAATCTGTTAAAGTTGTAATATGGAAGGTATCATAACAGACAGTATCTTTAAAGTCAAATGATGTAAACACTGCCTTCATGAGTTCTATTTAATACCGGATACTTGTCTGAAGCATTCAGCCAAAGCTGCTGCTGCTGCTGCTAAGTCGCTTCAGTCATGTCTGACTCTGTGCGACCCCATAGACGGCCGCCCACCAGGCACCCCTGTCCCTGGGATTCTCCAGGCAAGAACACTGGAGTGGGTTGCCATTTCCTTCTCCAATGCATGAAAGTGAAAAGTGAAAGTGAAGTCGCTCAGTCGTGCCCGACTCTTAGCGACCCCATGGACTGCAGCCTACCAGGCTCCTCCTTCCATGGGATTTTCCAGGCAAAAGTACTGGAGTGGGTTGCCAGTGCCTTCTCCGGTCAGCCAAAGTTAACCAACCATAAATACATTACTAGTAATACTAGCAGTTTCTTTAAAAATCTAATCAGGAAATATAAAAAAATATATATATATATATATATAATCATAATCATAGTGGCAGGTATAAAGTTTCCAGGAACAGCTTTTTTTTTAAGGCTTGCAGTAGGAAAAAAACTAGAGAAAACCAGGAGTATATCACTGAAGGTCACAATGAGACATAAGAAGCTCATGGAATGATACACTGAATATTGAACGGAAAATAATTTTCTGTTTCAGTTAAAATTGATTGGATAGTATAAGATATATATAGCAAAACAAATAGTGTAACCAATGTTTGTTTTACTCATTCAACTTTTTGGACAGCCTATATGGATTGATGAAACAGCTCCATAAAGATATCAATATCTCAGGTTCCTCTGTCTTTCTCTTGTCTTAACCTTAGCATAACTGTATTTAGATGAAAAATAGAATCCAGTTAAATACAGGTTATTAGGCTGTAAATATAAGTTAGAAATCTCAATAACTCCAAAGTTTTGCATAATCCACTTGAAGAACAGTTTTGCCATCAACTGAGGACAGAATGCTGGGTAGTGTTAGGATAGTTCAGGGATTCATTTTGGAACATCCCTCAGGAAAAACTTGAGTAAGGACATCCATACACAAGTCTGGCAAAGTCTATACTAGAGATGAAATTTAGAGATTGTGATTATATAGACACCATTTAAAGACATGGCGCAAAAATTCTTCTCCAAGAGAATAAATGCAGACAGAAAAGAAGGTCTAGGACTGGGTTTTGAGATAGTCCAATAACATAAGTCTATGCAGAAGAGGAGAAAACAACTGTGTTAAAAGGAGTACCTACTGACTTAGGGGGAAAGCTAACAGAATGAAATGACATGGAAAAGAAATGAAAAGAATGAATTGAGGGCCTATGTATAATGTTCCTGTGAATGAAGCAAAAAGTGAAGACTGAGTTTCAGTAACATGGTTTCAACAACACTGAATCACTGGTATTCAGTTGTACAGGTTTTGTAATGTAGTAATGAAGTTCAACTGATGTTGAATTAGGCAGAAATAAGAAAAGAATTGATACTACTGGGATTACACAATTATTTTATATTTTGAAAAGTATTTTGCTCGTGGGAATTAAATAATTACAGCTGTAATTCAGTTCAGTTCAGTTCAGTCATTCAGTTGTGTCCAACTCTTTGCAACCCCATAAATTGCAGCATGCCAGGCCTCCCTGTCCATTACCAACTCCCGGAGTTCACTCAAACTCATGTCCATTGAGTCGGTGATGCCATCCAGCCATCTCATCCTCTGTCATCCCCCTTTTCCTCCTGCCCCCAATCCCTCCCAGCATCAGAGTCTTTTCCAATAAGTCAACTCTTCCCATGAAGTGGCCAAAGTATTGGAGTTTCAGCTTTAGCATCATTCCTTCCAAAGAACACCCAGGACTGATCTCCTTTAGAATCGACTGGTTGGATCTCCTTGCAGTCCAAGGGACTCTCAAAGTCTTCTCCAACACCACAGTTCAAAAGCATCAATTCTTCAGCGCTCAGCTTTCTTCGCAGTCCAACTCTCACATCCATACATGACTACTGGAAAAATCATAGCGTTGACTAGATGGACCTTTGTTGGCAAAGTAATGTCTCTGCTTTTCAATATGCTAGCTGTAATTGGGCAGATTGTATATATGTGTGTGTTGCTGTTGTGTCACTGTGCCTTCTCAAACTCTGCACCCTATGGACTGTAGCCCACGAGGGTCCTCTGTCCACAGAATTTTCCAGGCAAGAATACTAGAATAGGTTTCCATGCCCTCCTCCAGAGGATCTTCCCAACCCAGGGATTGAACCTGTATCACTTACATCTCCTGCATTGGCAGGTGGATTATTTACCACTGTATGCGGGATGAGGGGTGGAAGCCTTCCCAGATGGCACTAGCAGTAAAGAACCCGCCTGCCAAGGCAGGAGATGTAAGAGACATGGATTCAGTCCCTGAGTTGACACAATCCCCTGGATGAGGGCATGGAAACCCACTTATGTATTCCTGTCTGGAAAACTCCATGGATAGAGGAACCTAGCAGACTACAGTCCATAGGGTGGCAAAGAGTTGGACAAGAATGAAGCAACTTAGTATACACGTATATAAATATAGTCTTCAATAAAAACTAAACTCATGTTTCAGAGGACAAGAAAGCTGTTTGATCAGTGTCCTTATGTAGATGAAAAGGGTTAGAATCGAGGGTACATATGGGAAGATCTAATTTTGATAGAATCATAAATAATTTGTAGATTAACAGCTGGGAAAAACATGTGAATAGATGTAATCGTGTGAATCTTTGAATGGTTCTGCTCTTGTTGTGGGTGTTTATTTCAATTTCAACTTTCTGCCCACCTCTCCAAAAAGAAAAAAAAAAAGAAGTAATGATGAGGAAATAATAGGACCTGTGTCAGGAAATGAAATAACTTTAGATATTTTCATTGGAATTTAATTTACTAATAATCATTGGTCATCATTTATCTGATACTGACAAATGTTTCTCTCTTTTTTTGCTGAATATATTATTACACTGAACAAAGTTGTGTATTTTATTAGTAAGCAATAACAGAAGACTGGAATTTGTATAGACAAGTATCAGTGTCTTTTATATTCCATGTGTATTTCAACATAATCTTTCATTGAAGCTGACAAGCTGAAATTAAACTCATATAGACAAGAAAATTGCTCCGTAACAAAACAAAACCAAGAAAAGTTTAATAAAAAGAAGGCAACAGAAAGGAGTTTTAAATGTCCATATAGTAAAGTGCTCAGTTGCTCAGTCGTGTCCGACTCTTTGTGATCCCATGGACTGCAGCCCACCAGGCTCCTCTGTCCATGAAATTTTCTGGGCAAGAATACTGGAGTGGGGTGCCATTTTCTCCTCCAGAATATAGTAAAGTACTAGCAAGCAATTAAGTGAGAAATGGCTCAGAAATAGACCTTTTTATTAATGTGACAGATAGGGTACATAAATAAATTAAACCTATGTTGTGACCACAATAGCTGTAAGGTTCTCCTCAGCTTGACTAAACTTACGAAAGATTTCTTCTTAACTCTAGGTGCCTGACCTCCCTTTTCTCAGAGCATTTACATTAGAAAACTTGCAATCAAATCTTTTCTCTGTTTCTTTTAAGTGAAAATCTTCTCCTAGCCTTTTGAAAATGTTGTAACTCAGCCATGCTTCTCTCAAGGATTTGGGAGCTATCCCTTCAAAACGTAGTAGTCAAGAAAAAGCCAATCTCCCAGTTTCTGAGGGAGGAGAGGGGCTGAACCTCAATTACCAGCAGTTAGAAAACATGAAACAATGTTGGCCTAATAACATTGACAAGTGTTCCTCTAAAGGCCTCCATTTCTTTTCCACTAGCTCACCCCAGTACTTAAATCTCTCTTGTTTCAGTAGACTTTGGTTCAGTTTCTTTCTTTTGCAATGGTCTTGACCCCTATTCTAATTGACATGATAAAGTCTCCCTTGCTTGTGTTGTTTTTCAGCTGCTCAGCCATGTCCAACTCTTCATAACCCCATGGAATGCAGCATGCCAGGCTTCCTTGTAATTCATTATCTCCCAGAACTTGCTCAAACTCATGTCCATTGATTGAGTCAGTGACGCCATCCAACCATCTCATCCTCTGTCATCCTCTTCTCCTCCTGCCTTCAGTCTTTTGCAGAATCAGATTTTTTTCTAATGAGACAGCTCTTCACATCAGGTGGCCAAAGTATTGGAGCTTCAGCTTCAACATCAGTCCTTCAGTGAATATTCAGGGTTGATTTCCTTTAGGATTGACTGGTTTGATCTACTTGCAGTCCAAAGAAATCTCCCGAGTCTTCTACAACCCTACAGTTCAGAAGCATCAGTTCTTCAGCACTCAGCCTTCTTTATGGTCCCAGTCTCACATTCATGCATGACTACTGGAAAAATCACAGCTTTTATAGATAAATCTTTGTCAGCAAAGTGATGTCTCTGCTTTTTAATATGCTGTCTAGTTTGGTCATAGCATTTCTTCCACAGAGCAAGTGTCTTTTAATTTCATGGCTGCAGTCACCATCTGCAGTGATTTTGGAACCCAAGAAAATAAAGTCTGTCACTGTTTCCATTGTTTCCCCAACTATTAGCCATGACATGATGGGGCAGAATGCTGTGATTTCATTCTTTGTTGATTTTAAGCCAACTTGTTCACTCTCCTTTCACCTTCATCTAGAGGCTCTTTAGTTCTTCTTTGCTTTCTGCCAAAAGGGTGGTGTCATCTGCATATTTGAGGTTATTGATATTTCTCCCAGAAATCTTGATTCCAGCTTGTGTTTCTTCCAGCATGGCATTTTCATGATGTACTCTGATATAAGTTAAATAAGCAGTACAGCCTTGATGTACTCCTTTCCCAGTTTGGAACAGTCCTCAGTTCCGTGTCCCATTCTAACTGTTGCTTCCTAATCTGCATACAGTTTTCTCAGGAGGAAAGGACGGTCTGATATTCCCATCTCTTGAAGAATTTTCCACAGTTTTTTGTGATCCACAGAGTCAAAGGCTTCAGTGTAATCAATGAAGCAGAAGTAGATGTTTTTCTGGAACTCTCGTTCCAGATCTATGATCCAACAGATTGATCTCTGGTTCCTCTGCCTTCCAATTTGAACATCTGGAAGTTCTCTGTTTACATACTGTTGAAGCCTAGCTTGGAAAATTTTGAGCATTACTTTCCTAGCATTGCATTGAAAAGCTTAAAAAATTTTTTTAAATGACTATGATATCTAATGTGAACAAAAATTATCTTAGCAATATTGTGAGTACAATTAAGCCTCACAGAGGTAAAAACACCATGATACAAAAGTGACACTTTTTATTACATAACTCAAATGACTGAAGCAAGCTAAGCATTCCTGCTGTAAAAAAACATTGAAGCACTGTGATGAAAGTGAAAAGGAAAAGATGTTTTGAAAAGTAAGCCGTATAATGAAATATAGCAATCAAACAACATACTGGAATATATGGGCTAGAAAGAAGGGATTTATTATAATGCTGCAAAACAATAAATCGGACAAATTAAATATCAAATACATATTTAAGGACAAAAGATCATTAAATATTTTCATGGAGCCTATAAAAGTTGAGAAATAGGTAGAGAGACATAAGTTGAAATCAAATGCATAAAACTGATCACTTGAGTCTGGGAACTTGTTTGAGAAGGACTTTAGTCTTATTTTCAAAGTTTAAATTTGTATATGGAGAACATAGTTTGGCCTTGTTTGGGAAGTGAGATAACTGAACAGAATTAAAAAAAAAAATAAACGTGCCAGAAATAATAATAATGGTTCAAAATATAATGCCATGGTAAAATTGCTGATTTCAATGTAGAGTTATTAGAACAGTTGAAGGTTCTCAGAAAAATGCATTAAAAAAATCATACTTATATAAATTATTAAAGAACTATCCTAAAAGGTAATATGTATAGGAATATTTACCATCATGTTATTGGGGTATTTTCATGTATGGTTGTTTGACCCTTTGTGAAATTTCTGGTATTAATTCCTTACTCCATTCTGCCATGCTATCAGTGTGATCTAGAGAAAGGTATTAACTATCTCTATGAGAAAACTAAGGAAATAAATCACTTCCATTTAGTATGGCTGTCATCTTATTTAAATACTTTCAACTATGTGAAAAGTTTAGAAAAATATCTGAGACAGGGTAGCAATTCAATACACTGTTATCTATTACTCTTATTCTCTTAAAAAAAGGAACATAGAACAACAAATTAGTTATGCCTTGAAGGTTCACTCAAAAGGAAATTCACTTGAATATATCATACTAGTTGTTATTTTAAAGTTTTATCTGAAAGAAAACCAGCTAAATGAGAATAGTGAAAATTCTTTCTTATTAAAATTAAAAAGGTCATTATTTTTAATGCTGTCAATTAATTCACTTGAAGAATATCATAATATTGTACGAAAGAGTCATAAAAACTTGATCAAGTACATTTGATGATCAAATATATTTGATCATGGTATTTTGATATTCTCCATTATTCAAGATTTGAAATTCTGACTTAAATTTCTATCCATCCATAAGACTGAAAGCAATATAAAACAAATATTCTTATAGGAAACTTATGACACAAACTTAAAGGCAATTTCTAAAATATATCACTAAATGATTATAAGCACAAATATATTTCAATTATATGTAGGAAATTCAACAAAGAAAATGATTGCTGTCCCATCAGTGTCTAAAATAGTAATACGAGACCATAATGTTCAATGCAGCAGGTTGTAAAAGAGCTACTTTTCAAAAAAGTATAGATATTTTTCTTAAAATATGAGGTGGGTACTCCCTTTGCAGTTACATACTGAAAAGTATTTGAATGGAGTTGTTTTCTTTCAAAATATACTCATTTTACATATAATCTGGTCGCATTGTTTAAGCTTTGCATAGCAAATTGCATTATGTACATAATTCTCCCTTTTCACTGTTTATAAATTGTTTAAAATACATTCAATTCACTTTAAGTTCACTCCTGGAACTACTGCTCATCGTCTCAAATTCCTTCTTTAGTTGAGTTTCATATTACAAGTGCCTCTATAGCACTTTAGCACTTATAAAACAGAAAGACTTTGCATTTATAGGGAACTGACAACCCATTGCTGGAAATTATGCTCCATCTGTCACTTCAACAAATTTCAAGTGTTTCTCTTTTTCAATATTTTAACGCTATATAATTTAATTTAGGATGATTTCTTTAGATGACTCTTGAGTTCTCGGAAACTATGGAAGCTGCTGTAGAAGTAAAAACAACTTAGGATCATTTTCCTTTTTCTTTCAATAGCTTTCATTAACTGGAGATTCCTTTTTATGTTTTGGAAAATGCATTTTAATCATTTAAATAGAAAAAATCAACAGATGGGCATAAAATTGTTGAAAGAACTTTGATTTAGAAGCAAAAGATGCAATTTTATCTACTGAAATAAAAATGCACAAACTGAGAGTAGTGAGCGTAAGTTTTTTTCTGAGGACTTGCTGAGGACTATAATGGTATGTGTTGCGAGAGGCATCAGAGGGCAGACACACAAACCATAATGACAGAAAACTAGTCAATCTAATCACACGGACCACAGCCTTGTCTAAATCAATGAAACTAAGCCATGCCGTGTGGGGCCACGCAAGACGAACGGGTCATGGTGGAGAGGTCTGACAGAATGTGGTCCACTGGAGAAGGGAATGGCAAACCACTTCAGTATTCTTGCCTTGAGAACCCTATGAACAGCATGAAAAGGCAAAATGATAGGATACTGAAAGAGGAACTCCCCAGGTCAGTAGGTGCCCAATATGCTACTGGAGATCAGTGGAGAAATAACTCCAGAAAGAATGAAGGGATGGAGCCAAAGCAAAAACAATACCCAGTTGTGGATGTGACTGGTGATAGAAGGAAGGTCTGATGCTGTAAAGAGCAATATTGCATAGGAACCTGGAATGTTAGGTCCATGAATCAAGGCAAAGTTGAAGTAGTCAAACAGGAGATGGCAAGAGTGAACATCAACATTCTAGGAATCAGTGAACTAAAATGGACTGGAATGGGTGAATTTAACTCAGATGACCATTATATCTACTACTGTGGGCAGGAATACCTTAGAAGAAGTGTATTAGTAGCCATCATGGTCAACAAAAGAGTCCAAAATGCAGTACCTGGATGCAATCTCAAAAACGACACAATGATCTCTGTTACTTTCCAAGGCAAACCATTCAATATCACGGTAATCCAAGTCTATGCCCCAACCAGTAACACTGAAGAAGCTGAAGTTGAACGGTTCTATGAAGATCTCCAAGACCTTTTAGAACTAACACCCAAAAAAGATATCCTTTTCATTATTGGGGACTGGAATGCAAAAGTAGGAAGTCAAGAAACACCTGGAATAACAGGGAAATTTGGCCTTGGACTATGGAATGAAGCATAGTCCAAAGATTATAGTTTTGCAAAGAGAATGCACTTATCATAGCAAACACCCTCTTCAAACAACACAAGAGAAGACTCTACACATGGCCATCACCAGATGGTCAACACCGAAATCAGATTGACGATATTCTTTGCAGCCAAAGATGGAGAAGCTCTATACAGTCAGCAAAAACAAGACCGGGAGCTGACTGTGACTCAGATCATGAACTCCTTATTGTCAAATTCAGACTTAAATTGAAGAAAGTAGGGAAAACCACTAGACCATTCATTCAGTTCAGTTCAGTTCAGTGGCTCAGTCATGTCCGACACTTTGCAACTCCATGAATTGCAGCATGCCAGGCCTTCCAGGTGTTCAAGCTGGTTTTAGAAAAGGCAGAGGAACCAGAGATCAAATTGCCAACATCCTCTGGATCATAGAAAAAGCAAGAGAGTTCCAGAAAAGCATCTATTTCTGCTTTATTGACTATGCTAAAACCTTTGACTGTGTGGATCACAAGAAACCGTGGAAAATTCTGAAAGACATGGGAATACCAGACCACCTGACCTGTAGGTTGAGAAACGTATATTCAGGTCTGGAATCAACAGTTAGAACTGGACATGGAACAGCAGACTGGTTTCAAATAGGAAAAGGAGTACATCAAGGTTGTATACTTTCACCCTGCTTATTTAACTTATATGCAGATTACATCATGAGAAATGCTGGGCTGGAAGAAACACAAGCTGGTCTCAAGATTGCCAAAGAAATATCTATAACCTCAGATATGCAGATGACACTACCCTTATGGCAGAAAGTGAAGAGGAACTAAAAAGCCTCTTGATGAAAGTGAAAGTGGAGAGTGAAAAAGTTGGCCTAAAGCTCAACATTCAGAAAATGAAGATCATGGCATCTGGTCCCATCACTTCATGGGAAATAGATGGGGAAATAGTGGAAACAATGTCAGACTTTATCTTTCTGGGCTCCAAAATCACTGCAGATGATGACTGCAGCCATGAAATTAAAAGATGCTTACTCCTTGGAAGGAAAATTATGACCAACCTACATAGCACATTCAAAAGCAGAGACATTACTTTGCCCAGTCAAGGCTATGGTTTTTCCTGTGGTCATGTATGGTTGTGAGAGTTGGACTGTCAAGACAGCTGAGTGCCAAAGGGTTTATGCTTTTGAACTGTGGTCCTGGAGAAGACTCTTGAGAATTCCTTGCACTGCAAGAATATCCAACCAGTCCATTCTAAAGGAGATCAGTCCTGGGTGTTCTTTGGAAGGACTGATGCTAAAGCTGGAACTCTAATACTTTGGCCACTTCATGGGAAGAGTTGACTCATTGGAAAAGACTCTGATGCTGGGAAGTATTGGGGGCAGGAGGAGAAGGGGATGACAGAGGATGAGATGGCTGGATGGCATCACTGACTCGATGGACATGAGTTTGGGTGAACTCCCAGAGTTGGTGATGGACAGGGAAGCCTGGTGTGCTGCAATTCATGAGTCGCAAAGAGTCGGACACGACTGAGCTACTGAACTGAACTTATAACCCTGAATATGGACTCTCACAGAGTTTTGGGGATCTATTCTGAAGAGGCAGATGTGGAGATGTGATTCTGGCAAAGGGGTAAATGCATCGAAGCACACATCTCAATAGAAGGTTGTTGCTAGGTACTCAGTTGATAGCCCTTCACTAAATATGGGGAGTTGAAAGAATTCAGGTTCATAGAAAATTTCTCTTGAAGTATCTAAATTTCTAAGGGCCTGTTTTGCCATTGTTCCCAGAGCACAGAGTACCTCATCCTGATCTCTGAATTTCCTCTAGGGTGTAATGTAGTTTAGTGATGCAGAGGCTACTGACTTAATTCTTGTAGAGTAAGATGGTGGATATCATTATTTTACAATTTTAAGTGCTGACTCTGTTTAAATAGTTCTTTGGGAAATGTCTATATCCTTATATTTTTCTCTTCATTTGTAAAATCAAGTTTAGGATGGTTAATTTTATATTTATCCAGCCATTACTTATTGAGCTCCAGCTATGTTCCAGTAAGTATTCCGGCTGCTAGAGACATAGCATTGAACAAAACCAAACATTTGTTTTCAAAATCTTAAATAATTTGGTGAAGTAGGGGTAGAGAGAGACCTAAAAAACAAAATTAAAAAGTAAGTTAATAGATTAGAATTTATCCATTAGATAATGATACTTATTTTGAGAATAAAACAGATAAAATTATAAAGGGCACATGAAGTGAAAGAGGCTGGCCCAAATTTTTTCTGTTTGCTGAGATAAATTATAAGAAAAGATATATGTGAAAATCTTTTTACAAATTCTATAGCAGTAAGAAACATTGAGTTTTATGGTGTAGATTTATAATTACATTATATATTCCATACTTTAAAAAAGTTTTAATTAATAAATGTGTAGGGACTTTTTCCCCAGCTCACTAGTTTAATTGTAGCTGGGAGCTGAATGAATAATAAATAGCTCATTTTCTCTCTCTCTCTCTTTTTTTTTCCTTAACATTCAGACTTGCAAAATATTATCTCTTCAGCTAAAGACATGGATCATATAACCATTTGTAGGCTAATTTTTAGAATTTGAAGAGAATTATGGAGGTATAGAACACTAAATAGAAATTTCAGTTAAGAAAATGATAAAATTAATAATCAGCTGTATATAGATGCAAGAATAAATGAAAAGGAGAAAGTGCCATAACTAAAGAGATCTAAAGGGCAGATGAACACATGTTACACAGAGAAAAAGATAGAGTAAAATGGTGTTGAGGAGGCTCAGCAGGTCATTTGCAGTGTGTGTATATACTCCTCTAATGTTTATATTGTTTATGTAAACCAGAATTGTTCATCCACAAACAGAAAAGAATAAATATTTTCCTTACTGGGTTTGTTTTTTCATTATTTGTCAATACTCTTATGGACTCTAATGTTTCCACATTTGATTAAAGCTCAATTAATTTTGGAAAGTTGTTTTCAAATTGAGAAATATTTGTGAATTTTCAGAGCTAGAAATTTTACTTCATATATAAATTGTACCTGATATACATGTTTGTTTCATAAGACATTAGAATAATTACATTCTATACTAAAACACTTTATTTACATATTTTTCTATTTTTATTTGTATCCTTTTTATTTTCCCCCCAAAGCTATCACTATATACTTTGTCCTCTTAAGTTTTTAAATCAGTTGCAATAATCCAGCATTGTAATTTTTTTGCATCTAATCTACAGAGTACAGATCTATTTGCAAAGAGTCTAGAACTTACAAATTCATTTTAAAAGTAAAAAAAAAAAAACAAAAAAACTATAGTTTAATTTTTATTTCAAAATGCTATGCCAAATCACTAAAATATTTAATGTTATGCTCCAAATGAGGAAAGAAATTTACTCCTGAGAGAGTCAATTCCTAAGAAGGTTCATAAGAAGTCCGGGGTCCCCCTGGAGGAGAGAGGAGCCTGGGGTTCCTCCTGAGGAGGAGAAAGGAGTCTGGGGCTCTCAAGGAGGAGAAAAGAACAAGTGTTTTCTTTTCTTTTCTTTTTTTTTTTTTACCCCTATATTGCTTTGTCTTAATATAACAACAATGTATCCTCCTTGAGGATGTGTTTCTCCTTCTTGAGAACCTTCTGACTGTACCTGTTATCTTAAAATGTATATTATGGAAGTAGGTCTAGTAAGATCTTTCTATTGTTAGTTCCAATCCTGTCATCTTAAAATGTAAATTTGGCCGTGGGTCTGATAAGACCTTTACAACTTTGAGACATTCTTTTGATTTATTGTAATAACTAAATATATATATATATATATATATATATATATATATATATATAGCTCCTTTGCTAAGACTAGTGAGGGGGGCACTCTCTGTCCCCTTTCTGATGTCTATGTCAGAAGCTATCTCTGTCCCCTTTTTATACGTTAATAAAACTCTGCTACACAAATGCTCTTGAGTGATCAATGCTGGTCCCTGGTCCTGAAGCTAAATCTTCTTTGGAGATCACAAATCCAACATCATTCACAGTAATCTGTCACTTCTTGTGTTAAACCAAGAAAATGTTCAATAGAAACCCATGGCACACTTTGGGTTTTGTTTTCAAGATGAGAATAAGCTTATTAGATCACTTCTAACTGGAAGAGAAATAAAGACATTGAGTATCTAGCAAAAGGGAACCTCATTTGCTGTGACAAGTTCAGATAAGCTGTGATTTATCTTTTCAGGCTGAAAACTGATGACACATTTTTCTTTTCCTTTCTCTAAGCAAAAAGAAATGAACAAAATGGTTTCTAACTAGAAAACAACCAGAAGTTTTCAGTAAAACCAAACATATTTTTATCAAATTTTCTTTGCACTTTTAATATGTCCAGTTACATTGTGTGTGTGTATATATATATACACACACAATACATTGAATATACACACGTATATATATGGACTTTTCTGGTGGCTCAAATGGTAAAGAATCCACCTATAATGCAGGACCTGAGTTCGATCCCTGGGTTGGGAAGATACCTTGGAGGAGGGCATGGCAACCCACTCCAGTATTCTTGCCTGAAGAATCTCCAGGGAGAGAAGAGTTTGCAGTCGGGGCTACAGTCTATGGGGTCGCAAAGAGTTGGACACAACTGAGACCACACACAGCACATATACACACAGATAGGGGCTTCCCAGGTGACACTAGTAGTAAAGAACCTATCTGCCAATGTAGGAGACATAAGAGAAGCAGGTTCGATCCCTGGGTCAGGAAGATCCCCTGGAATAGGGCATGACAACCCACTCCAGTATTCTTGCCTGGAGAATCCCATAGATAGAGGAGCCTGAGAGGCTACAGTCCATAGGATCACACAGAGTCAGTCATGACTGAAGCAACTTAGCATGCATGAATACAGAGAGAGAGAGAGAGAGAGAGAGACAATCAGAGAGAGAAAGAGAAAGACAGAGACAGAAAGAAACAAGCAAAGAACTAGAAGCAAGTACATGAGGTGTTATCTTGTTCAAAGTATATGTTTATGGCTCTATTAATTTTCTCTGTGTTGTACTACAATTATGGTTGGGACTAACAGTTTTCTCCATTACCTGTTTCCCTCCTTCCTTTTTAGTACCATAACCCTTTATTTTGCTGGACATATCAAAGTCTTTTAGCAAGAAGATTCAAAAAGAAATCACTTACTTTCTCCAATCTCATTCAAATGTATAAGTAGAGTGCTTTTGCACATTTGATATTAACACACAAAGTCAATCTGTTATTATCAATTCAGAGATAAACTTACATGGGTTAAGTTATTGAAACCTTCAGTTAGCTATTAACTAAATTAACTTTTAAAACCCTGTGTGACCAGGTTCTATGTAATTTAAACAAGAATATGTATGATCTGATCCCATTATAGTTGTTTAGACAAATGATGGATGATACTGATCTTCAATGAAACAAATTGGTAGAAAAATATAAAAGATAGCCATCTTTGGACTGCAAGAACATAATTGTTAATGTTCAACTAAGATATCATATTTATGATTTAAAATTTGTGAATTGTCATATGTGGTGCCATTTTTGTTAGTAAAGTTAAAGTTTAGATTTTAAAGGAAAATTCACTGTCACAAAACAATTAGGAAATAGTTTACTGAGACACAGACTTCCCTGGTTGCTCAGTTGGTAAAGAATCTGCCTGCAATGCAGGAGACCTGGGTTTAATTCCTGGGTCAGGAAGATACCCTGGAGAAGGAAATGGTAAGACACTCTAGCATCCTTGCCTGGAAAGTACAATGGACAGAGAAGCCCGGAGGGCTGCAGTTTATGTGGTCACAAAGAGTTGGGCACGACTGAGCGACTAACACTTACTGAGACGCACTCATTCACATATGTTAGGTTTCCTTGTTCCTTTGCTTACTTGATTAGATGCTTATTGTGAAGACAAGCAAAGATTCCTCAGGTGTTTGATAGAGCTAACCTCATCTACATGGTCAATGCTTCTCAAATAATTATCAATTAAGCATATAAGGTGGATATGAACATAAGTATGAGCTCAACATTCAGAAAACTAAGATCATGGTATCCAGTCCCATCCCTTCATGGAAAATAGAAGGGGAAACAGTGGAAACAGTGGCACACTTTATTTTGAGGGGCTCCAAAATCACTGCAGATTGTGACTGCAGCAATGAAATTAAAAGACGCTTGCTCCTTGGAAGAAAACTTTTGACCAACCTAGATAGCATATTAAAAAGCAGAGACATTACTTTGCCAATTAAGGTCCGTCTAGTCAAGGCTACAGTTTCTCCAGTAGTCACGTATGAATGTGAGAGTTGGACTATAAAGAAAGCTGAGCACCGAAGAAATTGATGCTTTTGAACTGTGGTGTTGGAGAAGACTCTTGAGAGTCCCTTGGACAGCAAGGAGATCCAACAAGTCAATCCTAAAGAAAATCAGTCCTGAATATTCATTGGAAGGACTGATGCTGAAGCTGAAGCTCCAATACTTTGGCCACCTGATGCAAAGAACTGACTCACTCAGAAGTTGGTGATGGACAGGGAGGCCTGGCGTCCTGCAGTGCATGAGGTCACAAAGAGTCAGACATGAATGAGTGACTGAACTGAACTGAACTCAATGAGCATAAGTAGAATTTATGCTAAAGGGATGTAATCATTCTAACATAAACATACTTTACAAAGATTCATTCTACAATTGGGAAAGTCCAATATGAAGGGGTAGAATTTACAAGGAGATGTCAGTCTTCTTTACCATAAAATTTCTGAATTTTATCCTAGAATGACTTTCTGATATGTTTTCTGAAGTTTATAAACTGGCTACTTTTTTAGGTTAAGGCCAAAAAAGTTAAGTTACAAAGCAAATATTCTCCATAAGGGAACAAAGGAACCATTATGAATATTAAAATATAACTTTAATTCATTTATATATTTGGTCAAGGGGTAGAACTAGAAATATAAGAGACTATGGAACAGCAAAACATTAATAGAGTGTAACGATTTTGAAGAATAATTATTAATACTACTAAATCAATGGAAGAACCAAAAATCTAAGGGCTTAGGGTCCTAGAACTGTAGGTCAGATCTGAAGGTTTCTATGTATAAAAATTTCATCCACTTTCCAATTGGACATAATCTAGGTCCTAAATGTTTCTTTTAATTGCCAAAACAAACAAACAAACCCATGCAATTAGTACTGTATGTAGAATCGGTAATTTGGAGACTAACCTATTATTCTAAATAGTGTAGTTTAGCAACTCAAAGTATGATCTATAGATTCACTTGGGATTCAAATACTGGCCTCAGGTCTTACTAGCTGTGTTAGCTTGGGCAAATTGGAAATACTCCCTTTCCTTATGTTTCCTAATTTACTAAACAAGTAATAAAATATCTATCTCTTATAGTTGTTGTGGTAATTCCAAGAGCCATCCATATAGGACACAGAGTAGTGTGGGGCTTATTCTGAACACTTCATAAATATTAACTATTTGCATAGATGCTCTATTCATACCTAGGGAGTTCCAAAAAGAAGTTTAAGCCATATACTGATACTTCACTGGAATTACATTCTTGAAATTGGCAATATTTTTGCATCTGTCTTCTTATTTTATTCTCTTTCACTAACACCACTTTAGTACCTTATTGCATCATGTCTGGAATGCCATTAGATCTAACCTTATGAAAGTGCCAGTATTTGAACATTTTTCATTCTCTGAAACACTAGTTTAAAATGATTCAATCATGAGTGACCCTCTAATTCTTCACTCAGCCTTCAACCCCCTGCTTCTCTGTTCAATCTACCTATTGCACTGCTGTCAAATTGTTGTTTTAAGTGTAATTTTCATCCTGTCATATTCTATCAGAGGGCTCTCAGATCTGTCCAGGTATCCACTGATATTTTCAAAATTCTTCAAATGTGGAATAAGATTTCCTACAGCTTATCCTAAATTTAAATGTAAATGTATTCCAAGCTATTTTTACTCTAATTAATGTTTCTTTTGCTCTGGGAACTGCTCTGTCACTGATTCTAAGACACCCCTTTGCTTTCTTCCTTTGCTAGGAATCCTGCTAGATTCTAGGAGACTTTATTGACTTCGGGGACCAATTTACAGAGCAGTTTTTAAAAAGTGAATTTGAGTTGACAGTTCTAGAAAAGGCAGAGGAACCAGAGATCAAATTGCCAACATCCACTGGAACATCGAAAAAGCAAGAGAGTTCCAGAAAAACATCTATTTCTGCTTTGTTGACTATGCCAAACCCTTTGACTGTGTGGATCACAATAAACTGTGGAAAATTCTGAAAGAGATGGGAATACCAGGCCACCTGACTTGCCTCTTGAGAAACCTATATGCAGGTCAGGAAGCAACAGTTAGAACTGGACATGGAACAACAGACTGGTTACAAATAGGAAAAGGAGTGCATCAAGGCTGTATACTGTCACCCTAATTATTTAACTTATATGCAGAGTACATCATGAGAAACACTGGGCTGAAGGAAGCACAAGCTGGAATCAAGATTGCTGGGAGAAATATTAATAACCTCAGATACGCAGTTGACACCACTCTTATGGCAGAAAGTGAAGAGGAACTAAAAAGCCTCTTGATGAAAGTAAAAGAGGAGAGTGAAAAAGTTGACTTAAGAGTCAACATTCAGAAAACTAAGATCATAGCATCTGCTCCCATCACTTCATGGGAAATAGATGGGGAAACAGTGGAAACAGTGTCAGACTTTATTTTTGGGGCTCCAAAATCACTGCAGATGGTGATTGCAGCCATGAAATTAAAAGACGCTTACTCCTTGGAAGGAAAGTTATGACCAAACTAGATAGCACATTAAAAAGCAGAGACATTACTTGGTCAACAAAGGTCCATCTAGTCAAGGCTATGGTTTTCCCAGTGGTCATGTATGGATGTGAGATTTGGACTGTGAAGAAAGCTGAGCACCGAAGAATTGATGCTTTTGAACTGTGGTATTGGAGAAGACACTTAAAAGTCCCTTGGACTGCCAGGGGATCCAACCAGTCCATCCTAAAGGAGATCAGTCCTGGGTGAAGGACTGATGTTGAAGCTGAAACTCCAATACTTTGACCACCTCATGGGAAGAGTTGACTCATTGGAAAAAACCCTGATGCTGAGAGGGATTGGGGGCAAGAGGAGAAGGGGATGATAGAGGATGAGATGGCTGGATGGCATCACTGACTAGATGGACACGGGTTTGGGTGGACTCTGGGAGTTGGTGATGGACCAGGAGGCCTGGCATGCTGCGACTCATGATTTTGCAAAGAGTTGGACATGACTGAGTGACTGCACTGAACTGACTGTTTCCTCTCATGAAATACCTTTCAATCACTTTTCTGATTCCCTTCCTCCCACTGACTTCACAAGTAACTTGCCATTGCAAGCTGTGACAAGATATATTGGGGAGGACACGTTAGCAAATAGTACCTTTGCTTAACACTTAAGGATGGATACTCTCCAAATTTTTTCACCAAGTTTGCTCAAAATCTTGTTATCAAAAATACGCTTAAGTACACTCAGTCTTTCAGATTCCTGACCATTTTACAATGTTAAAAAACACACAAAACACAGATATCAAATTGATGTAACCTGTAAACATCAAATGTCTGAATAGACCAAATAGAAAACATAGTTGGCTTATGGCAAAAGAGTTCTAAAATTTTTTCATGTGGACTGACACACACAGGAAAAATGAAGAATATTACCAACCATGACAGTTTTTAATTAGATAATAATAAGAAGAACTCTTTCAGTTCAGTTAAGTTCAGTCACTCAGTCGTGTCCGACTCTTTGCCACCCCATGAATCTCAGCACACCAGGCCTCCCTGTCCATCACCAACTCCCGGAGTTCACTCAGACTCACGTCCATCGAGTCAGTGATGCCATCCAGCCATCTCATCCTCTGTCATCCCCTTCTCCTCCTGCCCATAATCCCTCCCAGCATCAGAGTCTTTTCCAGTGAGTCAACTCTTCACATGAGGTGGCCAAAGTACTGGAGTTTCAGCTTTAGCATCATTCCTTCCAAAGAAATCCCAGGGCTGATCTCCTTTAGAATGGACTGGTTGGATCCCCTGGCAGTCCAAGGGACTCTCAAGAGTCTTCTCCAACACCACAGTTCAAAAGCATCAATTCTTTGGTGCTCAGCCTTCTTCACAGTCGAACTCTCACATCCATACATGACCACAGGGAAAACCGTAGCCTTGAATAGCTGGACCTTTGTTGGCAAAGTAATGTCTTTGCTTTTGAATATGCTATTTAGGTTGGTCATAACTTTCCTTCCAAGGAGTAAGCGTCTTTTAATTTCATGGCTGCAGTCACTATCTGCAGTGATTTTGGAGCCCCCCAAAATAAAGTCTGACACTGTTTCCACTGTTTCCCCATCTATTTGCCATGAAGTGATGGGACCAGATGACATGATCTTCATTTTCTGAATGTTGAGCTTTAAGCCAACTTTTTTACTCTCCACTTGCACTTTCATCAAGAGGCTTTTGAGTTCCTCTTCACTTTCTGCCATAAGGGTGGTGTTATCTGCATATCTGAAGTTATTAATATTTCTCCCAGCAATCTTGATTCCAGCTTGTATTTCTTCCAGTCCAGCGTTTCTCATGATGTACTCTGCATATAAGTTAAATAAACAGGGTGACAATATACAGCCTTGACGAACTCCTTTTCCTATTTGGAACCAGTCTGTTGTTCCATGTCCAGTTCTAACTATTGCTTCCTGACCTGCATACAGATTTCTCAAGAGGCAGATCAGGTGGCCTGGTATTCCCATCTCTTTCAGAATTTTCCACAGTTTATTGTGATCCACACAGTCAGAGGCTTTGGCACAGTCAACAAAGCAGAAATAGATGTTTTTCTGGAACTCTCTTGCTTTTTCCATGATCCAGCAGATGTTGGCAATTTGATCTCTGGTTCCTCTGCCTTTTCTAAAACCAGCTTGAACATCTGGAAGTTCACGGTTCATGTATTGCTGAAGCCTGGCTTGGAAAATTTTGAGCATTACTTTACTAGCATGTGAGATGAGTGCAATTGTGCGGTAGTCTGAGCATTCTTTGGCATTGCCTTTCTTTGGGATTGGAATGAAAACTGACCTTTTCCAGTCCTGTGGCCACTGCTGAGTTTTCCAAATTTGCTGGCATATGAGTGCAGCACTTTCACAGAATCATCTTTCAGGATTTGAAATAGCTCCACTGGAATTCCATCACCTCCACTAGCTTTGTTTGTAGTGATGCTTTTTAAGGCACCCTTTACTTTACATTCCATGATGTCTGGCTCTAGGTCAGTGATCACACCACTGTGATTATCTGGGTCATGAATTTTCTGTGTATTCTTGACACTTCTTCTTAATATCTTCTGCTTCTGTTAGGTCCATACCATTTTTGTCCTTTATTGAGCCCATCTTTGCATGAAGTATTCCCTTGGTATCTTTAATTTTCTTGAAGAGATCTCTAGTCTTCCCATTCTGTTGTTTCCCTCTATTTCTTTGCATTGATCGCTGAGGAAGGCTTTCTTATCTCTCCTTGCTATTCTTTGGAACTCGGCATTCAGATGCTTATATCTTTCGTTTTCTCCTTTGCTTTTTGCTTCTCTTCTCTTCACAGCTATTTGTAAGGCCTCACCAGACAGCCATTTTGCTTTTTTGCATTTTTTTTCCATGGGTGTGGTCTTGATCCCTGTCTCCTGTACAATGTCAGGAACCTCATTCCATAGTTCATCAGGCACTCTTATCTATCAGATCTAGACCCTTAAATCTATTTCTCACTTTCACTGTATAATCATAAGGGATTTGATTTAGGTCATACCTGAATGGTCTAGTGGTTTCTGCCATAGAACAACACAAATCAGCCATAATTACATATATATCAACCAAGGAGTGTCTTCCAAATTTTAAAAAGGTGAATATTATTTACTCCTTCAAGATGTTGTGAGAAGTAGGTGTGCTTACTGACCCAATGTTCTTTAAAGAAGGCCTGAGCAACTGTTTGAAGCCAGTAACTATTTTTCTGTTTTTTTTTCTTCAATCATTGTACAGAACGGAAGCATACAATCTGTTGAAAGTGTTTCTGTGATCTATTTTAATAAGGTCAGAACAGTCTATAAAGTAAATCTTAAGCCTTCTAAGAAGCAAAGGCAGTGATCTAGCTCTGGAGTTCTTCATTTCTATCCTGAATTATTAATGCTCATTACCAATAGGTACACATTATTAAATGTACATAAAACTGCAATAAAACCTAGACAATATGAATAAGAATCATAATTTCTTCATAGACTACTTTAGGAAGAGCCTGACAATTATCTTAATGGTCATGGTTCATTTTTTTGAGATTATATATATGTATATATACACACACATGCATACTTGTGTATAAATATATACCTATAAACCTAAGGAAGATTTTCATAAGATATATAGAGCACTGTGAGTCTAGAAGAAATAAAAATAATAAAATTAATATATAATTTACAAGCAAATAAAGGGAAAGGTTAATGAATTAAAAATTAGTGAATAAAAAATGCTAGGCTAATCTATAAGAAGATAAGAGGGAGGGGATGTAGGTATATCTATGGCTGATTCATGCTGAGGTTTGACAGAAAACAACAAATTTTGTAAACCAATTATCCTTCAATTAAAAAATAAATTACAAAAAGAAGATAAGAAGAAGAAAAAGTAAATATAAAAGAGAAGAGGTGAAACACACAAATTATAAGATGATAGACTTAAGCCTGAATATAATAGCAATTTCAGTAATTAGAATAGACTAAATCCTCCAACTGAAAGAGAAAATTTTTAAAGGAGAAAATAGAAAAAATTAAAACAAAAATTGTATACTTCTTTTAAAAGACCCTAAATATATTGGTATAAGGTACCAATAAGACTAACATATAAAAGATATTAGTATCTGTATTATTCTCTTCAGTGAGGAGTTCAGTTCTTACCTAACATGATAACAAATACTTGAAAGAAGTTTTTGGCTTTTTCCACCCTTCATCCCATAACTGGTACCAGCAAATAATGACTTGTAACCCTAGTTCTTTTCCAAGAAACACACCTTACAGAAGACTTCCCTCTCATTTACAGAAGATTGGATATAAATCCATATTTAAGCATCCTTATCCATAAATTCAAAATTGATGCCTAATTTCTCATCTGAGTTTATTATATCATCATTAATTAGGCTACACAATAGTTGATTATAAATATAATTATATAGAAGAGACCTTGAAAAGCTGCCATTTCCTCCTTCACTCCAGTATTCCTGCCTGGAGAAGCCAGGGACAGAGGAGCCTGATGGGCTACAGTCCATGGGGTCGCAAAGAGTTGGACACGACTGAGCGACTTCACTTCACTTCATTACATTATTAAGTTTACTTTCAACATGTGGTTCTTTTTGTAGTAATTCTTTTAAAACCATTTGTACTTTTGTGATTTTTTTAAAGAAATTACTCCTCTATCCTAGTTAATTAGGCACAAAGAAACTGAATGAGCCATTGTATACTGAGTCAGAATACATAAAATTTGTATTTTCAGAATAAAATATAAATAATACATATTAGTCAGAGTTATCAAGATTAAAAGCTATATATAAAACTTACAGAGCCCCTTAAAAAGAATGTTAGAGATCATGTATGGACTAAAAGAATGTTCATCCTTTAACATTAAGTTCAAATAAATAAAAAGAGAAAGAAAATAGAGTATATTTGATGATAGCTTATGGTGAACAGTGTCAGATTCTTGATCTCTGAAAAAGATTTAGCTTTGGGACTGGGAATCAAGTTTGATCACTCAAGAACTTTTGTGTAGCAGAGTTTTATTAAAGTAAGAAAAGGGTTATAGAGGATCCTGCTGTGATTTATGTTGGAGAGTGTTTTGCCTATGTTTATAGTTTCTGGTCTTACGTTTAGATCTTGACCCATTTTGAGTTTATTTTTGTGTATGGTGTTAGTGTTCTAGTTTCATTCTTTTACAAGTGGTTGACCAGTTTTCCCAGTCACAGTAGGATCCTCGATGACCCACCTCCTAGAATAAAAGCAAAAATAAACAAATGGGACTTAATTAAAATTAAAAGCTTCTGTACAACAAAGGAAACTATAAGCAAGGTTAAAAGACAGCCTTCAGAATGGGAGAAAATAATAGCAAATGAAGCAACTGACAAACAACTAATCTCAAAAATATACAAGCAAGTCCTGCAGCTCAATTCCAGAAAAATAAATGACCCAATCAAAAAATGGGCCAAAGAACTAAATAGACATTTCTCCAAAGAAGACATACAGGTGGCTAACAAACACATGAAAAGATGCTCAACATCACTCATTATCAGAGAAATGCAAATCAAAACCACTATGAGGTACCATTTCACACCAGTCAGAATGGCTGTGATCCAAAAGTCTACAAGCAATAAATGCTGGAGAGGGTGTGGAGAAAAGGGAATCCTCTTACACTGTTGGTGGGAATGCAAACTAGTACAGCCACTATGGAGAATAGTGTGGAGATTAAAAAAAAATTGGAGATAGAACTGCCTTATGACCCAGCAATCCCACTGCTGGGCATACACACCGAGGAAACCAGAAGGGAAAGAGACATGTGTACCCCAATGTGCATCGCAGCACTGTTTATAATAGCCAGGACGTGGAAGCAACCTAGATGTCCATCAGCAGATGAATGGATAAGAAAGCTGTGGTACATAAACACAATGGAGTATTACTCAGCCATTAAAAGGAATACATTTGAATCAGTTTTAATGAGGTGGATGAAACTGGAGCCTATTATACAGAGTAAAGTAAGCCAGAAAGAAAAACACCAATACAGTATACTAAGGCATATATATGGAATTTAGAAAGATGGTAACAATAACCCTGTATGCGAGACAGCAAAAGAGACACATATGTATAGAACAGTCTTTTGGACTCTGTGGGAGAGGGAGATGGTGGGACGATTTGGGAGAACGGCATTGAAACATGTATAATATCATGCTGCTGCTGCTGCTAAGTCGCTTCAGTCATGTCCAACTCTGTGCGACCCCATAGACAGCAGCCCACCAGGCTCTGCCATCCCTGGGATTCTCCAGGCAAGAACACTGGAGTGGGTTGCTATTTCCTTCTCCATTGCGTGAAAGTGAAAAGTGAAAGTGAAGTTGCTCAGTCGCCGCCGACTAGTAGCGACCCCCTGGACTGCAGCCTACCAGGCTCCTTCATCCATGGGATTTTCTAGGCAAGTGTACTGGAGTGGCTTGCCATTGCCTTCTCCGGTATAATATCATATAAGAAACTAATTGGCAGTCCAGGTTCGATGCAGGATACAGGATGCTTGGGGCTGATGCACTGGGATGACCCAGAGGGATGGTACAGGGAGGGAGGTGGGAGGGGGGTTCAAGATGGGGAACATGTGTACACCTGTAGCGGATTCATGTTGATGTATGGCAAAACCAATACAATATTGTAAAGTAATTAGCCTCCAATTAAAATAAATACATTTAAATTAAAAAAAAAAAAAGAAGGGGGATAGAGAGTGCCCCCCTCACTAGTCTAAGCAAGGGAGTTATATACTTTTTAAATTAGTTATTACAATAAATCAAAATAATGTCTCTAGGTTATAAAAATTTTACCAGACCCACTCATAGTATACATTTTAAGATAACAGGATTAGCCAGTCAGGAAGGAGAAACTGTCCTCAAGCAGGATACACTGTTGTTATATAATCCTTAGTACAGAGTTTAAACGGAGTTTCCTGTTGTGTAATCAATTCCAGGCTTAAAGTAAAAAAAGTTTTATATGACTAAGACTAAGGAATGTAGAGAAAAAAAAAAAAGACATTTGTCCTTTCCTCCTCCTTGAGAATTCCAGACCCCTATTCCTTCTTGAGAACCCCAGACCCCTTTCTCCTCCTCGGGGACCCCAGACTTCTTATCAACCTGCCTAGGAATTGACTTTCGCAATATTAAGTATTGTAAACACGGCCTCTTTGTTTCTCAGTGACTACTTTACTTTTAAGTGGATAAGCTTATCAAATTCAGGCTCACAACTTACTGGCACTGTGATCTGAGGTAGTTTCTTACCCTTTATTCTTTTGGCTTCCTCATCTACACATTTACAATAGTAATGCATCACTTACTTATGAAGAATATATAAAAGAATGTTTGCAAATCTCTGAAGAGAATGCCTGTTATATATTAGGTGTTGAAAAAGTTTGAGTTTTCTCTTCCTATCCTTCTCCTGCTAATATTACTGTAATAAGGTAACTATTGCTGAGCTATTTGGAATATAGATATTGTCTTATTCTTTTGTGATTTTCAACAAAAACACTGGGTCTGAAAATAAATGAGTAATCTGGCACCAAATGTTTTATGAAGGAATGAATAAAGAGCAGACAAGCATTCTTCTTGACACAGATGTAGTGATGCGATTGAAAATATAAAAATTCTATTTCTTATTTTCTTTTAAGGGAGAAGTCATAAAATTTATGGACAAATCTTTCAGAGCACAATAGTTGTAAGCAGTTGAGTGCAAGTTAATTTTTATAATCCTACAAACTTCAAAAGTCAGGAATATAAAGAGAAAATGATGATGTACAAAAAGTTTGATTGCTTTTTATGAACTTGTAGCTATAACAGTCAAATAAATTCCTTTTATATCCCATGTAACTCCAGCCCCTTTGTTAGTGCAATTCTAACAATTTAACTACAAATAAAACTAATTATCAATTATGAATACAATAAATGTTAATTAATATATCATAAATACATCATCCTTTTTCTTTTCTTTGCTGTAACTACATACTATTATTCCTTACAATACTATAGTTAAATTGTAAAGATTCTGGACATGAAAATTCCTTTTAATAGTTTTTTCTTGCTTCTATCATAGATTTTGGTATTGTTCCTATATGATAGATATAAAATTGTTTTTAAGAAAATTTCTAAAATAATAACAAAATAAAACCAAAATTACATAACCCATCTGATATTTATTTTATGTACAACAATAAACCAAAAATAGCATTATTCTGTTTTAGAACAAATGGCATTACAAGTCCACTAATAATCTTTTTAAAAATATGCTCCAATGTCTTATTCATGCATAAATGTGTGTGTGTATGTGCAGTGCTCTGTGTAAGGGCAAACTCTTAGTACTAAATTCTTAGGACAAGTACTGTGTTAAGGAGTTTATGCATATATTAATATCCATCATTCCACACATTTTATAAGCAGAAACTGTGGACCAGGAGGTTTTAGAAGTTGGTTTGTGAGAAAAGAGCAGTGTTTAAAGATGGACATTAGTGTTCAAAACTATATATAATGCCTACAAATTTCTTGCTATTAAGCAAAACATTCTCTAATTCAGAATTGTTGTTATTATTTTTTAAATAATATCACACATAGGTATTGTTTCACAACCAAACATAATTTAATCAATCATTTCTTCTTTAGGCTCTTGTCAGGTCCTTGAGTTCCATTCCATTGCTCAGTCGTGTCTGACTCTTTGCGACCCCATGAATCCCAGCACGGCAGGCCCCCCAGCCCACCACTACTCCAGGAGTTCACCCAAATTCATGTCCATCGAGTCGGTGATGCCATCCAGGATCTCATTGTCTGTCATCCCCTTCTCCTCCTGCCCTAAATCCCTCCCAGCATCAGGGTCTTTTCCAATGAGTCAACTCTTCTCATGAGTGGCCAAGTATTGGAGTTTCAGTCTTAGCACCAGTTCTTCCAATGAAAACCCAGGACTGATCTCCTTTAGATGGACTGATTGGATCTCCTTGAAGTCCAAGGGATTCTGAAGAGTCTTCTCCAACACCACAGTTCAAAAGCATCGATTCTTCAGCGCTCAGCTTTCTTCACAGTCCAATTCTCACATCCATACATGACCACTGGAAAAAATATAACCTTGACTAGATGGACCTTTGTTGGCAAGGTAATACCTCTGCTTTCCAATATGCTATCTAGGCTGGTCATAACTATCCTTCCAAGGAGTAAGCAATCACCATCTGCAGTGATTTTGGAGCCCAGAAAAATAAAGTCTGACACTGTTGTCACTGTTTCCCCATCTATTTCCCATGAAGTGATGGGACCAGATGCCATGATCTTGGTTTTCTGAATGTTGAGTTTTAAGCCAACTTTTTCACTCTCCTCTTTTACTTTCTTCAAGAAGCTTTTTAGTTCCTCTTCACTTTTTGCCATAAGGGTGGTGTCATCTGCATATCTGAGGTTATTGATATTTCTCCTGGCAATCTTGATTCCAGCTTGTGGTTCTTCCAGCCCCGTGTTTCTCATGATGTACTCTGCATAGAAGTTAAATAAGCAGGGTGACAGTATACAGCCTTGACATACTTCTTTTCATATTTGGAACCAGTATGTTGTTCCATGTCCAGTTATAACTGTTGCTTCCTGACCTGCATATAGGTTTCTCAAGAGGCAGGTCAGGTGGTCTGGTATTCCTATCTCTTTCAGAATTTTCCACAGTTTATTGTGATCCACATAGTCAAAGGCTTTGGCATATCAATAAAGCAGAAGTTGATGTTTTTCTGGAACTCTCTTGTTTTTTCAGTGATCCAGTGGATGTTGGCAATTTGATCTCTGGTTCTTCTGCCTTTTTTAAAACCAGCTTGAACATCTGAAAGTTCATGGTTCACATACTGCTGAAGCCTGGCTTGGAGATTTTGAGCATTACTTTACTAGTGTGTGAGATGAGTGCAATTGTGCGGTAGTTTGAGCATTCTTTGGCATTGTCTTCTTTGGGATTGGAATGAAAACTGAGCTTTTCCAGTCTTGTGGCCACTGCTGAGTTTTCCAAATTTGCTGGCATATTGAGTGCAGCACTTTCACAGCATCATCCTTCAGGATTGGAAATAGCTCAACTGGAATTCCATCATCTCCACTAGCTTTGTTCATAGTGATGCTTTCTAAGGCCGACTTCACTTCACATTCCAGGATGTCTGGCTCTAGGTCAGTGATCACACCATTGTGATTATTTGGGTTGTGAAGATCTTTTTTGTACAGTTTCTCTGTGTATTCTTGCCACCTCTTCTTAGTATCTTCTGCTTCTGTTAGGTCCATACCATTTCTGTCCTTCGTCAAGCTCATCTTTGCATGAAATGTTCCCTTGGTATCTCTAATTTTTTTGAAGAGATCTCTAGTCTTTCCCATTCTGTTGTTTCCCTCTATTTCTTTGCATTGATCGCTGAGGAAGGCTTTCTTATCTCTCCTTGCTATACTTTGGAATTCTGCATTCAGATGCTTATATCTTTCCTTTTCTCCTTTGCTTTTCACTTCTCTTCTTTTCACAGCTGTTTGTAAGGCCTCCCCAGACAGCCATTTTGCTTTTTTGCATTTCTTTTCCATGGGAATGGTCTTGATCCCTGTCTCATGTACAATGTCACGAACCTCCATCCATAGTTCATCAGGCCCTCCATCTATCAGATCTAGTCTCTTAAATCTATTTCTCACTTCCACTGTATAATCATAAGGGATTTGATTTAGGTCATACGTGAATGGTCTATTGGTTTTCCCTACTTTCTTCAATTTAAATCTTTATTTGGAATTAAGGAGTTCATGATCTGAGCCACAGTCAGCTCCAAGTCTTGTTTTTGCTACCTGTATAGAGCTTCTCCATCTTTGGCTGCAAAGAATATAATCAATATGATTTCGGTGTTGACCATCTGGTGATGTCCATGTGTGGAGTCTTCTTCTGTGTTGTTGGAAGAGGGTGTTTGCTATGACCAGTGTGTTCTCTTTGCAAAGCTCTATTAACCTTTGCCCTGCTTCATTCTATACTTCAAGGCCAAATTTGACTGTTATTCCAGGTATTTCTTGACTTTCTACTTTTGCATTTCAGTCCCCTATAATGAAAAGGACATCTTTTTTGGGTGTTAGTTCTAAAAGGCCTTGTAGGTCTTCATAGAACCGTTCCATTCCAGCTTCTTTACTGGTTGGAGTATAGGCTTGGATTACCATGGTATTGAATGGTTTGCCTTGGAAATGAACAGTGATCATTCTGTCATTTTTGAGATTGCATCCAAGTACTGCATTTCTGTATTAATCAAAATTATATAAGGAATAAATTATTTACAAAGGATCCAAAACATTAGAAATTATATCTAATATGGGAAAATGCTTAAGATTTACAAAAAGAAGCAACAGTCTCCTGAGTAAAAATTAAAATAAGAAAAAAACAGATCTAGTCTCCTCTAGCTAAAACCTTCTGATGATTTTGCATTTTATTGAAAATAAAATCCTAATTACTTAAAATGATCTACAAGGTGCTACAGAAACTGATTTGTCTTTTTACTACTCTCCTCTTGCTTACTCCATTCTGAACATACTGATCTTACTGAACATAGTTACTGCATTCTGAACATGCTAGACTTCAAATGTGAAAAACATTTCCGGCCTGGATTTTTAGTTTAATTGTCCCTTTATTGGAAAGATTTTGTTTCCAGATATCTACTTACCCTCTTAACAAATTTTTAAATTTCCTCCCCTTCATCAATCTTTGCTCAGATACCACTTTTTCCATGAGGCTTAGTCTGGTTATCTTATACACTCACAAATCCATATTCTAGAATTATTGATATCCTTTTCTTCCTCTCTCTCCCTAAATAAATATATAGATACTGATAGCTGTAAATACCTACACACTATCGTCTAATATATTTATATGATTTGTAAAGCCAAGGAGAAATACAACAGCCATAGGCAAGGAATTACCTCATTTAGCTCAAGGAATTACCATAATTACCTCAATGGAGATACAGACTGGAGTCATTGCTAAAAGACATTAATCTTCCAGAGGTATGACAAATAAAAGCCAACCAAGGTGCTACTGAATTCATTCAATTGTAAAAATTTGAAAGCTAAGAAGCAGAAATCTGGTATTAAATATCACAATGAAAATTCAATCCAATGTTACTTCACACATTAGAATGCATTCACAGTCCCAGATCCAACTGAAGAAGGACCTGCACTCCATCTAAACCTATGCATTAAATATTTCTCTAATCTGACCAGAGTACGTCATGCGAAATGTCGGGCTGGACGAAGCACAACCTGGAATCAAAGTTGCCAGGAGAAATATCAGTAACCTCAGATATGCAGATGACACTATCCTTATGGCAGAAAGCAAAGAACTGAAAAGCCTCTTGATGAAAGTGAGTGAAAGAGAGTGAACAAGCTGGCTTAAAACTCTACATTCAAAAAACAAAGATCATTGCATCTGGTCCCATCACCTCATTGCAAATTGATGGGGAAACAATGGAAACAGTGAGAGACGTTTTTTTCAGTAGTAATAGATGTGAGAGTTGGACCATAAAGAAAGCTGAGCACTGAAGAATTGATGCTTTTGAACTGTGGTGTTGAAGACTCTTCAGAGTCCCTTGGACTGCAAGTAGATCAAACCAGTCAATCCAAAGGGAAATCAATTCTGAATATTCATCAGAAGGACTGATGCTGAAACTGAAGCATCCATACTTTGGCCACCTGGTGCAAAGAACTGACTCATTGGAAAAGACCCTGATGCTGGGAAAGATTGAAGACAGGAGGTAAAGGGGACGACAGAGGATGAGCTGTTTGGATGGCGTCACTGACTTGATGCACATGAGTTTGAGCAAGCCCCAGAGCTTGGTGATGGACAGGGAAGCCTGGCATCCTGCTGTCCACGGAGTTGCAAAGAGTCAGACATGTTTTAGCAACTGAACTGAACTCAAAATGGAATAATCCTCTCACCATTAGCATATGAAATATGCTTTTTATAGACCCTGTGTATAAAAACATTTTGCATATGCACTTGCTCTCTGAGATGGCCCAGTCTCTGTCTGTGGAGTGTGCTTTTCTCGCAATCTGAATAAATGCATTTCTTATCACTTTGTCTCTGAATTCTTTCTGCAATGAGATATCAAGTACCAGAGCTTCATTAGGTCCTAAAACCAGGTACCATGGATTTCTGCTGGGTTTGAGTCCCATCGACATGGGTTCAAGTCCCAGACTGGGTTTTGGCTAAATTTGAGTCCCAGAATATGTGTCCCAGCATATGTGTTCAAGTCCCAATCTGAGGTAAACTATTTCAGAAGGAGATTGAAACTTGATCTTTTAAATAGCAGTGGTACCAAGGCTCCAGATCTTCATGGAACTAAGAAGAGGAAAAGTCGGCTCTGGGTCTTTCACTGGCCACAAAAACCGTGAACCTACAGAAAAAAACACAACATGATAGTTGCAAATTTAAAGTTTATTCAGGATCTACTAGGATGAAAGCCTTGGAGACAGCCATTCAGCAGCTGCTCTGAAGCGGTAGGAGAATAGCCAGTATATATACATGAATTTGTTTGGCAAGGTAATATACATATATAGTCAAGTACACATCTGGTAAATGATTACTGCTAATCACACACCAAAAAAAGTATCTCACATTGATGATTTGAGTGCTCTTTCATTATGCGAAGATACAAGAATCTGAGGTCATTGGAATTCTTCTGAGACATGCCTCTTAATCCTGTAGGGAGCCCATTGTTGCTACGGTTCAATTGCAAAGTCATCTTGGACTCTTAGCAACCTTGTGGACTGTAGTATGCCAGGCTCCTCTATCCTCTAGTATCTCCCAGAGTTTGCTCCGATTTACACTTCATCGGATCACAAAGAGCTGAGCACGACTGAGCGACCAACACTTCACTTCATGTCCATTGAGTTGCTGACTCAATGACCATCTTATCCTCTGATGCCTCCTTCTCCTTTTGGTTTCAATCTTTCCCATCATCAAGGTCTTGCTCATAGAATGTCTCATCTTGTTTTTCTTATCTTGAATTCCTGTCAGATCACACTGTCCTTGGGCAAGGCGGGATTCAATTTAACCCTTTGTGTAACTACAACACTGTTCCTTTAGTTTTATTCAACAATTTCCTTTCCTTCACTGCAAATAAAGTAGAATTAAATTAGGTTCTAAGATATTTTGTCAATAAGCAAAGTTGTGTTTTAGGCAACTGCATGTATAAGTCGTCGTAAACAGCTTCCACACTAGCACAGAAATTAATTTCAAATATCATTTGAAAGCCTCCGGTTTCCTTTCCCACTTCTTCGTAAAGCCCATGCTTGGTTTGTGGCACAAATCATATAATGCCCGTGACACCTACTTATGGCCATCACCAACATGATGCCAAGACTTCCTGCTCAGTTCTAATGCCCTAACTCCAACCCTTTTCTGGTCTGGTTCTTTCTTCTCTCTTTCACCAACACCACTATGATTTGACTCTCCATCGTTTGCCTCCTGACATATTACCTAATGACCTTCTTTTTAATCTTTGTAATAATATTCTTGGTTTCCATTTTCAAGGCATATACTTTTAAAAATGTCAGCCCATGCTTGCTCTGCTTTCCAACTCCACTCATTCAGAGTAAAGTCAACAAGTAACTACATAACAACCCCAGGATCCCATATGCTCTCTTTTTCATACTATCTCTCATTCAGTCTCTTCTAGTCTCATGTATTCCTGATTTTCCTTGAACTTCCAGGGTACTTGCTTTGTTGTTGTTTCTTTTTTTCCTGGCATCAGTGTTTTTGCCTAGAAAGTCCTATGATAGGCATCTTTACCATTAGGGTTTTGTTAAAACTGGTTAGTTTTTCCTGGCAATCTTTTAAAAAATGAGTCCTCTATACTCTCCATTTCAGCTTTTGATTTATTTTTCATTGTATCATGTTTTACCTTCTACATACTATATGAGTCTTTTCTCTTTCTGTTATTAACTATTTTCCATATCTCCTCATCACTCTTACTTGACAGTAAGCTCCAGGAAAAGAGAATTTTATTGTGTGTACATGTGTGTGTTTCTTAATACTATATTCCAGATGCTTTTATAGTGATCGATACACACAATAAATATCTGTAGGCTTAGATGAATGTAAGTTAGACCTCTTTAAGAGCAATAGTAATTTATAGAAGATGGCTTCTTCATTTCTTCATGCACACACAAACACACACAAGCTACTGAACCAATAAGAATCTCCTCCTAATACCTCAATATCTGAACATAAATAAGTGAAATAACTATATCAAACTTCAAGAAACATAAAGAAGATATTCAATAATACATGATGGATATGATATATTGGACAGGATCTCTCAATAACATCATTTACTTTTGATTGATTGCTATGAGAAGAACATTTAGACCTCCATAAATACATATTTAAGTCAATATTTAGGTAAACTAAAATGGCAACTTCTCACCATACAGAGATAACAATGGGTTTTGAAGGAAAGGGTTTCTGACTGAAGGTCAAAATGTAACTACATATTGACATTATATCAGTCAGAAGTTGTTAATACAGGAGGGCCAAGTAGAGAATAATGAAATCAGAGAAAGTAAGAATCAAAGTGGAAACAGTAATAGAAGCATTTATAGAAGTGCCCATTTATAGTTGACTCTACTAAATATATTTTGGTTATAACATAAAGAATTAACATATGTGAAATACAATTATGAGGTAAATAGTCTTGAATTGGTAAATTAACTGTGTAGAAAGAAAGAAAAATTCTAATAACTTCTATGTTTAGAATGTGTTTGTGTTAGTCGCTCAATTGTGTCTGACTATTTGCAACCCAATGGACTCTGCAGACTGCTAGGCTCCTCTATTCATGGAATTCTCTAGGCAAGAATATTGGAGTGGATAGCCATTCCTTTCTCCAGGAGATCTTCCTCACCCAGGGATCAAACCCAGGTCTCCTGCATTGCAGGCTGATTCTTTACTGTCTGAGCCACTGAGGAAGCCCCATGTTCATGGATATTTGGGGCTAATACATGGATGATAGCATCTTGTACAGAGTATGTTGTAGTAAAAATTACACAGATATTCCCAGAGAGGCAATTATTTTATTTGGAGTATGTTGGGCTTTAATGTCTTTGAGATAGACAAACAGAAGACTTGAGAATATGTGTGGTAACTGAGAAAAAGAAAGCAGGTGATAGGCCTGGAAAGTCATTAGAGTTAGAAATGAAGACTATAAGTTAAACTTGATTGCTTTCCATGATAAAGGATTGTAGTCGTGACCAAGCGGTTAAGGTGATGGACTAGAAATCCACTGGGGTATCCTTGCACAGGTCCAAATCCTGCCCTGTCTTCGGGCTTCCCTGGTGGCTCACATGATAAAAAAATCTGCCTGCAATGTGGGAGACCTGGGCTCGGTTCCTGGGTAGGGATGATCCCCTGAAGGAGGGCATGGGAACCCACTCCAGTATTCTTTCCTGGAGAATCCCCATGGACAGAGGAGCCTGGAGGAATGGGCTACAGTCCACAGGGTCCCAAAAAATCGGACATGACTGAATGACTAGGCACAGCACAGGGGAAATGTAGACCTCAAAGAATTCTCAAAAGTAGCCAAGTTAGTAGGAAGAAAACATAACAAAGATGAGATACCATGGAATACAAGGGTAAATGATATTCCATAGATGAAAGAATGATCAGAACATTTTACTGTTGCTCAATCAAAAACTAAAGCAAAATAAAACAAGCAAAATAGAAATTGAATTTTGCTCTTTGGATTTAAGAACACTTAGATTACTCATGACCTTGTTTAGATAGGTTCAACGGGTTAGACAAAATACAGGTTAAATATGAAAATATGTGTCAAAATTTTAATACATTGTAATTTCAAGTGATTGTTTTAAAGTACTATATACTTTCAAGGACAGTGAAACAGTTGGCTTAAAACTCAGCAATCAAAAAACTAAGATAATTGCATATGGTCCCATTCTTCTTGGCTTATAGATGGGGAAATAGTGGAAATAGTAGCAGACTTTATTTTTGGGGGCTCCAAAATCACTGCAGACAGTGACTGCAGTCATGAAATTAAATCATGCTAGCTCCTTGGGAGGAAAGCTATGACCAACCTAGACAGCATATTAAAAATCAGAGACACTGGCAACAAAGGTCTGTCTAGTCGAAGCTATAGTTTTTCCAGTAGTCATGTATGGATATGAGAGTTGGACTATAAGAAAGCTGAGTGCAAAAGAATCAATGCTTTTGAACTATGGCATTGGAGAAGACTCTTGAGAGTCCCTTGGACTGCAAGAAGATCAAACCCGTCAATCTAAAGTGAAATCAGTCCTGAATATTCATTGGAAGGACTGATGCTGAAGCTCCAATACTTTGACCATCTGATGCGAAGAACTGACTCATTTGAAAAGACCCTGATGCTGGAAAAGATTGATGGCAGGAAGAGAAGGGGATTACAGAGGATGAGATGGTTGGATGGCATCACCGACTCAACGGACATGAGTTTGAGCAAACCCCAGGAGTTGGTGATGGACAGGGAAGCCTAGTGTGCTACAGTCCATGGGGTCGCAAGAGTCGGACACAACTGAGCAACTGAACTGATATACTTTCAAACTGCTAACCAATATTAGAGTTATGAAAAAATATTTGATAAACTTTACAACATAGTGGACTGCACTGAAAATATAAATGTTTTAGATTCTTACTAGCATACCATTTTAACATGCATTATATAGCAGTAAGATGTGACTATTATCTAGTAAAGTACAATAATGTGTTTAATATTATAAAAATAAAGATATATAATATTGCATAATGACAGAATGAATTTTTTTAGATGATTTCTCAACCAGAAAGTGACTCATTTTGCTAAAAGGATTTCTGAAATAGCCCCTCACTGATATAGTACTTGGAGAATGCTGGTGACGTAGAGGATAAAAGCAGACATAAGAGCTGATATATCATCAGGAAGACCATAAGGAAATAGAAACAGCTAAAGTCAGATCCACTGGTAATTGATATCTGTAATAAGTATAAGATAAAATTAAAATGCTTAGAAATAATTTGTTGAAAAATCTACTGAGCTATTTTAAAAGGAAGATTGTACAAAGCCTCATATAGAAGTCCAGAGAAATGTTCTGCATTAAGAAAGTCACTGACTAAATGATAGGCAGTAGAAACCTAAGAAAAATTGATGAAATTCCAGTAGGACCCAGAAGAATGCCCTGCTCTGACTATCCACTTGAAATTCATTTAAGGATTCATGTCAGCCTTTTCTGTAAGGTAATGGTGGAAATACTTTAGTCTTGGTAGGTACCAGAATTTGGTTGACTGTGATTCAGCTTTTTTGCTAAAACTATTTTATAAACTAACTTGGAAAAGGTTAATAATAGAAAGGCCCCAATCCTAGTCAGTGACATTAGAGGAATGGCAGAGAGAAGGCAGATGAAAGGAGGCACAATCTAGGGGCATTCACAGGCCAGATACCACAGACTGGCTCATGAGAGTGTCCTTTACCAGTAATGTGGTAAGGAAACTACTAGCTCAATAATATCTTTTCATTATATTTTGATTAATAGATTTTTATAGAAATTAGTATAAGGATTGAGTTTGGCTTTTAGATGGTTAGGATGGAATTGAAATGGTCTGCTTGCACACAGGTGAGGGAACATTCATAATCATAGGGAGAAACTCTTAATCCACTAACATCTTTTGGTTGTCTCTATATTCTCATAGGTCAAGCTAGAGGATTTGTGATAAATTTACCTAAATTCCTGACAGGCAGAATATGTAAACTTATGTACAAGATTCTTTACGTGTATTAGTAGAAAGACTTAGAAATTATAACCATAAAACTGACATATTCTATTAATAATGACATAGTCAAAGATATTTAAATGATATTTATTTCAATATGTATTTTGTCAATAAGTCAGGTTTATTATAATGTCATACCAAAATATATAATTCTTATTTTAAAAATAAACCTCTATTAACTCTAAATAATACTTGTCATTTTTTAATATATACAAAATGATTTAAACACCAATTGACCAGTATAGCCAAGATCATAATATACAGAGTTACCAAAAAAGACCTGAGTATTTCTTTCATGATGAGTTTATGTCAAGTTATTCTATATTTTACATGAACATTATTTGGAAATGTGACTTATATTTAATCAAACCATTGTTAAAATACTATAGAATAAATGCTTTTCAATGTTTTTTCTGTTGCATCTCTGTTAATATGGCATTGGCAAGAAAAAAAAAAAAAAGAGAAAAACAGCATCTTGGGGAATAAATTTGAAGCATAAGGCTACTCTAGATTCATGAAACAGCACTGTGGGAAGTCCTGAAAATAGTGTGGGAGGAGGAAACAAAAGAAAAACTAATGAGGAAGAAAGTTGAGAAGTTAAAGAATTATAGAATAATAAAAGCACAGCAATTTATGTAGGAGTGCAGTTAAAGGAATCTTATAAAGTCTTTGACCTTAATTCTCAGCTGTTCTGAAATTAAATGAAAGAATTTTATTTTCCTCAGTGGTAAAACGAATGGATTGGATCAGCTGACCTCAAAGTACTCTTCTAACTTGAATTTCTTATGCTTCCAGGAATTTTAGTTACTGACTATTAATTATCACATAATAAATGGAAATGTTACATGATGAAAAATATCAGAAAACTACTTTCGCACTGTTTCTGTGAACAAAGTGCATTCATCCCTAGTGGTGCACTGAATAACATCAATGTCAAAAAAACCTTGAGAAAGTATGTGAACTGTAACTCATTATTTAATGCCTGAAAATATTATTCCACTTGGAAATGCCCCACTGCACCCAATGAATTACATATACCTTAGATAAAGATCAAATTTTTTTAATATCTTGGTTTGTTATCAATAAATGTTTATTGATTAATTAACCACACACACATATTTTTCTCATTAAGCTGACTTTCTCCTCTTCCCAACAGATATAGATTATGGATATCTAGATACAGACACAGGCCTTCCCCAGTGCCTCAGTGGTAAAGAATCCTCCTGCAATGCAGAAGACATTGGTTTGCCTCCTGGGCCAGGAATATCCCCTGGAGGAGGAAATGGCAACCCACTCCATTATTCTTACCTGAGAAATTCCATGGACAGAGAAACCTGACAGCTTACAGTTCATGAGGTCACAAAAGAGTCAGACACAACTTAGCAATTAAATAACAGACAGAAAGAGAGAGAAACTAATAGTTAATGACAGACAATAGTCTTAGCCTGGAAAAAGTGGGAGGTATTAAAGCTACTATATTAGATTCTGAAGGCAAATTATGCAATCTAAACTTCAAAGCTGACTGCAGGATGGGCCTTTTACCCCTGTCAACTTGAGGAACATCCTACTACTTTTAACGTTTAACAAATTGAATCAAAGTCCATTTTTTTTCACTTAGTAAAACAGGTCATTACATTGTTTTGAATCTGATTCACAACTATTGCATACACTTAAATAAATATCCCTTCAATGTATTTTTACTATATAAGGGACACCCTGCCTCAAAGTCTCCTTAAGCTACCAGTAAATATATGAATTTACTCTACTTCACTATCAGAAATGCAGCAAAATGGTTAAAATAAGTGAATCACCATTGTCATGGAACAAAGCTGTACTGAATGAAAGTTGTCCTGGGAGAACTTTTGCTGGAACTGGGAATTGGTTTTGGGAACATAAACTCACTTAGTGCAGTGGTTCTAGAAAGAAAAACCTTCTTATTGTGAGGGTTGAACTTAATGAGGAAAAGACAATCCAAACATGCTATGGTTGACAAATATTAACTTTGAAAGAATTTCACTTTTATGACAGCTACATATAATTGTCAGGAAATATATTTAATGTTAATGCCAATCTAAAATTTCAGAAAATGACAAGTAAAAGGAAGAGTGGCCAAAGTGTTAAGATTACCTAGTTTGAAAATAACTTTTTAATTCATGATTGAACATAAAATTTTAGGAAAAATAAATATCAATTTCAATAGAATGCAAGAAAATAAGTTGTTTATGAAATATATGGTTACACATAAAGAACAAACAGGACAGAAAGAAAAAACTAAAACAAAATGATATAAAGATTAATAAAATAAGAAAATACTGCAAAGAGCCCTGCAATGCAATGAAATTTAAAAAAACAATTTTTGAGTGGTATATTTATAAATGTGTCCTAATGAAAGAAAGAAATTAAAAAAAAAAAAACATGATTATGTGTAAAACATAGTAGTTCAGTTCAATTCAGTCACTCAGTCCAGTCCGACTCTTTGTGATCCCATAGACTGCAGCACACCAGGCTTCCCTGTGCATCACCAACCCCCTAAGCTTACTCAAACTCTTGTCCATGGAGTCGGTGAAACCATCCAAACATCTCATCCTCTGTCGTCCCCTTCTTCTCCCTACTTCAATCATTTCCAGCATCAGGGCTTTTTCCAGTGAGTCAGTTATTTGTATCAGATAGTCAAAGTATTGGAACTTCAGCTTCAGCATTAGTCCTTCCAATGAATATTCAGGACTGATTTCCTTGAGGATTGACTGGCTGTATCTCCTTGCAGTCCAAGGGACTCTCAAGAGTCTTCTCCAACACCACAGTTCAAAAGCATTCTTCGGTGCTGGGCTTTGTTTATGGTCCAACTCTCACATACATGGACCTTTGTCAGCAAAGTAATCTGTCTGCTTTTAATATGCTATCTAGGTTTGTTATAGCTTTCCTCCCAAGGAGCAAGCATCATTTAATAACATGGCTGCAATCACCATCTGCAGTGATTTTAGAGCCCAAGAAAATAAAGTCTCGCACTGTAACCATTGTTCCCCATCCATTTGCCATGAAGTGATGGGAGTGGATGCCATAATCTTGATTTTTTGAATGCTGAGTTTTACATTTAACATGATGTACTCGCTGGACTAGAAGAAGCACAAGCTGGAATCAAGATTGCTGGGAGAAATATCAATAACCTCAGATATGCAGATGACACCACCCTTATGGCAGAGAGTGAAGAGGAACTCAAAAGCCTCTTGATGAAAGTGAAAGTGGAGGGTGAAAAAGTTGGCTTAAAGCTCAACATTCAGAAAACGAAGATCATGGCATCTGGTCCCATCACTTCATGGGAAATAGATGGGGAAACAGTGGAAACAGTGGCTGACTTTATTTTTCTGGGCTCCAAAATCACTGCAGATGGTGACTGCAGCCATGAAATTAAAAGACGCTTACTCCTTGGAAGGAAAGTTATGACCAACCTAGATAGCATATTCAAAAGCAGAGACATTACTTTGCCAACAAGGTCCGTCTAGTCAAGGCTATGGCTTCTCCAGTAGTCATGTTGGATGTGAGGGTTGGACTATAAAGAAAGCTGAGCACAGAAGAATTGATGCTTTTGAACGGTGGTGTTGGATAAGAATCTTGAAAGTCCCTTGGACTGCAAGGAGATCCAACCTGTCCATCCTAAAGGAAATCAGTTCTGAATGTTCATTGGAAGGACTGATGCTGAAGCTGAAACTCCAATACTTTGGCCACCTGATATGAAGAACTAACTCCTTGGAAAAGATCCTGATGCTGTGAAAGACTGAAGGCAGGAGGAGAAGGGGACAACAGAGGATGAGAGGGTTGGATGGCCTCACCAATTCCATGGACATGAGTTTGAGCAAACTCTGGGAGATGGTGATGGGTTAGGAGAAGGCAATGGCAACCCACTCCAGTACTCTTGCCTGGAAAATCCCATGGATGGAGGAGCCTGGTAGGCTGCAGTCCATGGGTGGCGAAGAGTTAGACACGAGTAAGCGGCTTTGTTTTCACTTTCCACTTTCATGCATTGGAGAAGGAAATGGCAACCCACTCCAGTGTTCTTGCCTGGAGAATCCCAGGGACGGGGGAGCCTGGTGGGCTGCCATCTGTGGGGTTGCACAGAGTCAGACATGACTGAAGCAACTTAGCAGCAGCAGCAGCAGCAGCAGGGAAGCCTGGTGTCCCCCCATCCATGGGGTCACAAAGAGTCAAACACGACTGAGTGACTGAACTGAACTGAATCAACAGCTGTGGAGAAGATATAAAAGGATAAGTATGGTTTAAGAAATACAGAGATTGAAAACTGTATTAAATCCAATAATAACTACTGAATAGCACTGTAGCCTTGTGCAGCTGCCCCTTGAATTTTAGTTGCATATCTGAATTAAATTAAAATTAGTTGCAAATTCCTTAATATGTTAAGATTACAAATAACCCTCTTTTCTTCCACATCCTTAATTTTTTCTCCTTGTGTCAGTTATGTTATTGACATGATTCTAAACTCCTTTAATATTATAATTATTTCTTAAATTGATTCTCTCTTTTGGTGTCTGAAACATATTGGTATAAAATTCTTTGTTTCTTTTTAGGGGCTTTCGTAATAGTCCTAGTGCTCAGTCTCCTTGGTCTATATAATCTATGTTAGTGGCTTGATTATTGCACTCCTCAGTTTTCTGGAACACAAACAAAACAAAAGATAGTACTGTTTACATAAGAATTAGTCAGAAGATGAGTATAGAGAGATACCAGATCAGAATATTTATTACAAAAGAAAGAATATGGGGCTTTTCAGGAAGTAGAACTGAGGCAGTGGGTAGTAGTAAAAAGAAAGGTCATTCGTATGTTAAGTATAGAACGTTATGTGTACCAGGACTCAAGAAGGATTATGTTCACAAATATAGCATGATAATATGTTTAGTCATAATTATATGGAATAGAGACTAGCTCCTGTTCCTATAAATTTTTTAAAAAACTAAATTCTTTCATTTTTTCTAGTATAATATTTGTCATTTGTAAGATCAAAATAGTGTGGTTTCTAATTCTTTCTTTTTCCCAATTCTGGTAAAAAAATAAAAAGACAAAATCCTTATTAAATGTTTATCTATAATGAGATGGAACTTAAACAAATAAATAAATAAAAACAGAAAATGACACCTAGATGATAAAACTGTTTTTAGTGACATAACAACATTGCTGGAAGGAATATTTCTGGAGAATAAAATAGAAACCCTACTAATGCCAGTGAATTGAGAGGGTTACAAAGAGAACTACAAGGAGGGAAAAAATAAAACTTTTTGGTGACGCTTTTCCATAGTAAAGAAAATCACATAACAAGCAGAAAGTCAAAGCAGTAAAACAATTGGGGGAAAAAAATGGTCTACTGAAAGATACATAAGAGGAGTACCCTAAATGATTGAGGTAATAACTTTCTTTGAACTAGATTTATTGTTCAGAGCAGGCAGTAACATAGAAAATGTGAAACTCCTATCTTCAAAAGATCAGAGAATAGTTTTTTTCTGAGAAAGCAGCTAGCCTTCACAGGGAAGGACACATCTGCAATAAAAACTATTAAATGTTATTTAGAAGCAAAGTTGCCAATTTAAATGTTGAAACATGTTCATTACAAAAGAATGTCATGGGTCAAATCAAGAAGGAATATAAAACTGAAAGGAAGCACATGTACGACAACAAACAAATGTGCAATGACACACATGTCACCGATTCATAAACACACACATTATATACAAAGGAACACTCACATACAGATACCCACACACCTACAAACTCAAATAATCAAAAATGCACATGTGTATATGAACATACTAGTTGCATAGTCATACATTAGATGCTCATGTGTATACATGCTGCTGCTGCTGCTGCTGCTGCTAAGTAGCTTCAGTGGTGTCCGACTCTGTGCAGCCCCATAGATGGCAGCCCACCAGGCTCCCCCATCCCTGGGATTCTCCAGGCAAGAACACTGGAGTGGGTTGCCATTTCCTTCTCCAATGCATGAAAGTGAAAAGTGAAAGTGAAGTTGCTCAGCCATGCTGGACTCTTAGCAACCCCATGGACCGCAGCCTACCAGTCTCCTCCGTCCATGGGATTTTCCAGGCAAGAGTACTGGAGTGGGGTGCCATTGCCTTCTCTGATGCATATACATATGCACAGACAAATTTCACATATACCACTTGTGCATACACAGATATACACATACAAACCACACAAGCACACCTACATGACCAAACACACAGCACATGATCACATGAAACACAGAAAAACACATAAATTGAGATAACATAAGTATTTCTACCAGTCTTTCAGTTCAGTTCAGTCAATCAGTCATGTCTGATTCTTTGTGACCCCATGAACTGCAGCATGCCAGACTTCCTTGTCCATCACCAACTCCCAGAGCTTACTCAAACTCATGACTGAGTTGGTGATGCCATCCAACCATCTCATTCTCTGTCATCCCCTTATCCTCCCACCTTCATCTTTCCCAGCATCAGGGTCTTTTCCAGTGAGTCAGTTCTTTGCATCAGGTGGCCAAAGTATTGATGCTTCAGTATCAGTCCTTCCAGTGAATATTCAGGACTGATTTCCTTTAGGATGGACTGATTGGATCTCCTTATAGTCCAAGGGACTTTCAAGAGTCTTCTCCAACGCCACAGTTCAAAAGTATCAATTATTCCAGGCTCAGCTTTCCTTATAGTCCAACTCTCACATCCATACATGACTACTGGAAAAACCATAGCCTTGACTAGATGGACCTTTGTTGGCAAAGTAGTGTCTCTGCTTTTTACCAGTCTTGCCGGGAGAAATATCAATAACCTCAGATATGCAGATGACCCACCCTTATGGCACAAAGTGAAGAGGAACTAAAAAGCCTCTTGATGAAAGTGAAAGAGGAGAGTGAAAAAGTTGGCTTAAAGCTCAACATTCAGAAAACGAAGATCATGGCATCTGGTCCCATCACTTCCTGGGAAATAGACGAGGAAACAGTGGAAACAGTGTCAGACTTTATTTTTGGAGGCTCCAAAATCACTGCAGATGGTGACTGCAGCCATTAAATTAAAAGACGCTTACTGCTTGGAAGGAAAGTTATGACCAACCTAGATAGCATATTGAAAAGCAGAGACATTACTTTGCCAACAAAGGTCCGTCTAGTCAAGGCTATGGTTTTTCCACTGGTCATGTATGGGTGTGAGAGTTGGACTGTGAAGAAGGCTGAGCGCCAAAGAATTGATGCTTTTGAACTGTGGTGTTGGAGAAGACTCTTGTGAGTCCCTTGGACTGCAAGGAGATCCAACCAGTCCATTCTGAAGGAGATCAGCCCTGGGATTTCTTTGGAAGGAATGATGCTAAAGCTGAAACTCCAGTACTTTGGCCACCTCATGCGAAGAGTTGACTCATTGGAAAAGACTCTGATGCTGGGAGGTATTGGGGGCAAGGGAAGGGGACAGCAGAGGATGAGATGGCTGGATGGCATCACTGACTCAATGGACGTGAGTCTGAGTGAACTCTGGGAGTTGGTGATGGACAGGGAGGCCTGGCGTGCTGTAATTCATGGGGTTGCAAAGAGTCAGACACAAATGAGCGACTGAATTGAACTGAACTGAAGGAACAAAAATCACTGCATTAAAGAAAACAGATTTTTTCCTTCCAGTTTTATTGAGATATAGTTAATATACACTATTTTATCAGTTTAAGGTGTGAGTATAATAATTGACTCATTGAAATGATTACCACAATACATTTAATGAACATCTGTATTGCATATAGATACAAAGGAAAAGGAAAAAAAAAAACATCTTCCTCCTGGTGAGCACTCTTAGGACATACACTCTTAATAACTTTCACATTTAACATACATTAGTGTTAATTATGGGGCTTCCCTGATGGCTCAGCAGTAAAAATCCATATATAATTCAGGAGACATGAGTTTGATCCCTGGATCAGGAAGATTTCCTGATCTGAGTTTCAGCAAAGGATAAAAATGATGCTTCCTTGAGTTCATTACAGTGCAAGAACTAGAATGACTAAGAGCAGACAGAGGGGTTATCTGAAAAGTCCAAAGAGGTGGAACAAACAGTAACAGAACCTCCTTACAGCAAATCAAGCATTCCTAGGATGCAGTACTCAGCCCAGGGATTGGCTGGCACTTTAATGGCAGCTTTCTCTACATCAGAGGGGCAGTAAGGTTGAGGCTCATAATGGAAGTGCCTTAAGTGGGTTTCCCTGGTGGTTCAGCCGTAAAGAGCTCACCTACAATGCAAAAGAGGTGGGTTCAATCCCTGGGTTGGGAAGATCCTCTGGAGAAGGAAATGGCAACCCATTACAGTATTCTTGCCTGGAGAATCCCATGGACAGAGGGGACTGGTGGGCCACAATCCACAGGGTCACAAAAGAGTTCAACACAAATTAGTGACCAAACAACAAAGTGTTGATTATATTTATCATGTTGTATGTTATATTCATCCCAGGTACTTACTTTACGACCAAAAGGCTGTGGTTTTGACCATCTTCATCCAGTTCCTCCTCCCTCCACCTCCTGACTCTGAGGAACCACAAAGCTGGTCTTTTTCCATGAGTTTATTTATTTCTTCATTTTTGAAGTATAATTGACCTGTAACACTATGTGTGCCCCCAGTGCACAACAGAGTGATATACACTATGCATTACAAAGTGATCACCAAGATAAGTCTAGTTACCATCCAGTATCATACAAAGCTATTAATTTATTACACATAACATTAACTCACATCATAAATTTCATACTGTTGATTTATTCATTTTGTAACTGGAAGTTTGTATTTATTAATCTCCCTTACTACTTCTATTCTCTCTCCACACACTTTCATTCTGGCAACCACCTCCTTGTTCACTGTATTTATGGTTTTGTTTCAGTTTTCGTAGGTTTCTTCATTTGTTTTTTAGATTCCAGATACGAGTGAAATCAAGGAGTTTTTGTCTTTCTCTGTATGACTTATTTCACTTAGCATAATACCCTCTAGGTCTCTCCATGTTGTTACAAATGGCAAACCTTCTTCCTTCTTTATGGTTGAGTAATATTCCATTATATACATATTTATGTAAAATTAAGATTATGTATACTATAAAAATAAAAGAAAAATTCCCAAGTTTAATTTAAAATTCTCTGATAATTATCTCTAATCAAAATGCATGAAAATTGAAAATGGAAGCATAAAAACAGAATTAGATTTTTAAAAAATTACCATTTGACAATAACCTAAAATTTTCTCACTAACATTTAGGAGAAAGAGAATGTCAAATATAAATTTATGGTTTGCTAATTTTAAAAATTAGAGATTTCATTGAGTAGTAATCATTTACTTTGGTCAAATATATTTTATTGTGGAATCCTCGTTTGAAATCTAAAGTCATTTTACTGAAGAGTATTTCTAGAATTTGCTCATAGAGATAACCCACCAGGCCATACAACGGACAATTTTCCTAATAACACATTCTGACTACAGCTTGGTTTAGTCTCCTGTTTCTGAAAAGCCAGGCAATAATGATATAATATAGATCACTTTCCGAAGTACTTATGACAATACTGCATGAAGGAAGCCCCCTAACTGTTATCATATTTAATTCATATGTTTTGGTTCTAGTATTCTGAACCATTTGTTTTCCTTAGCTAAATTCTCAGTCATTAGTCTGTAAGAATGCTAATGTTTTTTCTTATGGTATTTGAGGTACTATGAAGTAAAATTTTTGACACAGTATGCACAATTCTCAAGGTTTCCCTACAACAATCCTCTCCTGAAATCATGCTGAGGAAAGGGTGTAACAGGTATGAATTGAGAGCTGGGGGAGGAAAAATCACTTCAGTTCAGCCACTCAGTCGTGTCCAGCTCTTTGCGATTCCATGGACGGCAGTATGCCAGGCTTCCGTGTCCATCACCAACTCCCAGAGCTTGCTCAAACGTATGTCCTTTAAGTTGGTGATGCCATCCAACCATCTCATCTTCTGTTGTCCACTTCTCCTCCTGCCTTCAATCTTTCCCAATGTCAGGGTCTTTTCAAATGAGTCAGTTCTTCACATCAGGTGGCTAAAATATTGGTTTCAGCTTTAGCATCAGTCCTTCCAATTAATATTCAGGATTGATTTCCTTTAGGAATGACTGGTTGGATCTCCTTGCAATCCAAGGGATTCTCAAGAGTCTTCTCCAACACCACAGTTGAAAAGCATCAATTCTTCAGCACTCAGCTTTCATTATGGTCCAACTCTCACATCCATACATGACTACTGGAGAAAACATAGCTTTGACTACACAGACCTTTGTTGGCAAAGTAATGTCTCTGCTTTTTGATATGCTGTCTAGGTTGGTCATAGCTTTTCTTCAAAGGAGCAAGAGTCTTTTAATTTCATAGCTGCAGTCAATATCTGCAGTGATTTTGGAGTCCAAGAAAATAAAGTCTGCTACTGTTCCCACTATTTCCCCATCCATTTGCCATGAGATGATGGGACCAGATGTCATGATCTTAGTTTTCTGAATGTTTTAAGCCAGATTTTTCACTCTCCTCTTTCACCTTCATCAAGAGGCTCTTTAGTTCCTCTTTGCTGTCTGCCATAGTGGTAGTAGTGTTAGTCACTCAGTCATGTCTGACTGTTTGCAACCCTGTGGACTGTAGCCTGCCAGTCTCCTTTGTCCACTGGATTCTCCAGGCAAGAGTACTGGAGTGAGTTGCCATTCCCTTCTCCAGGGGATCTTCCTGACCCATGAATCGAACATGGGTCTCCCGCATTACAGGCAGATTCTTTACCATCTGAGCTATAAGGGTGGTGTTATCTGCATATCTGAGGTTATTGATATTTCTCCTGGCAATCTTGATTCCATCTTGTGCTTCATCCTGCCCAGCATTTTGCATGATGTACCCTGCATATAAGTTAAATAACTAGAGTGACAATATACAGCCTTGATGTAATCCTTTCCCAATTTGGGACTAGTCTGTTGTTTCATGTATGGTTCTAACTGCTACTTGACCTGCATAAAGATTACTCAATAGGCAGGTAATGTAGACTGGTATTCCCATCTCTTTCAGAATTTTCCATAGTTTGTTGTGATCCACACAGTCAAAGGCTCTGGTATAGTCAATAAAGCAGAAGTAGATATTTTTATGGAACTCTCTTGCTTTTTCTGATCCAACAGATGTTGGTAATTTGATCTCTGGTTCCTCTGCCTTTTCTAAATTCAGCTTGAACATCTGGAAGTTCTCAGTTCACATATTGTTGAAGCCTCACTTGTAGAATTTTGAGCATTATGTTGTTAGTGTGTGGTATGAGTGCAATTGTGCAGTAGTTTGAACATTCCAGGGTATTGCCTTTCTTTGGTTTGGAAAGAAAACTGACCTTTTCCAGTCCTGTGGCCACTGGTGTTTTCCAAATTTGCTGGCATATTGAGTGCAGCACTTTCACAGGATCATCTTTTAGGATTTGAAATAGCTCCACTGGAATTCCATCACCTCCACTAGCTTTATTTTTAGTAATGCTTCCTAAGGCCCACCTGACTTCAGACTCCAGGATGTCTGGCTATAGATAGATAAGTGATTACACCATTGTGATTATTTTGGTCATGAAGATCTTTTTTGTATAGTTCTTCTGTGTATTCTTGCCACCTCTTAATATCTTCTGTTTCTGTTAGGTCCGTACTGTTTCTGTCCTTTATTGTGCCCATCTTTGCATGAAATGTTCCCTTGGATATCTAATTTGCTTGAAAAGACCTCGAGTCTTTCCCATTCCCATTGTTTCCTATTCTATTGATCACTTAGGAAGGTTTTCTTATTTCTCTTTGCTAGAGTTCCAAAGAATATCAAGGGTAGTAAGAAAGCCTTCCTAAGGGATCAATGCAAAGAAATAGAGGAAAACAATAGAATGAGGAAAGATACATATTGCAGTTAGCAAGAGGAAATGCATGCTGCTCAGTCATTACGTGTGCAACTCTTTGAACCTACCATGTTCCTCCATCTGTGGGATTTTTCAGGCAAGAATACTGGAGTTGGGTTGCCACTTCTTCCTCCAGAAGGTCTTCCCAACCTAGGAATCAACCCCCCAACTCCTGTGTTTCCTGCATTGGCAGCTGTATTCTTTACCATTAAGCCACTAGAGAAGCCCAAGAGGAAATAGTCCTATCACAAATTGTTATTATACTCTGGAGCCATATTTAGACTTACATTTCTGCTGCTATTAACATTTTTCTCCAGGTTACTTATTATGCACATATATGAAATAGTTCCTCAACTGTGTGTGTGTGTATGTGTGCATGTATTTTATAATGTTTCTGATTATTCCACAATTATTTTTTCTTTCAGGACTCCATTGCTGTGCTGGGCCGTGCTATGCTTAGTCACTCAGTTGTATCTGACTCTTTGCGACTCCACTAGGTTCCTCTGTGCATGGGAATTCTCCAGGCAAGGATACTGGAGTGGGTTGCATGCTTTTCTCCAAGGGATCTTCCCAACCCAGGGATTGAATCTTGGTCTCCCGCATTGCGGGCAGATGCTTTACCAGCTGAGCCACTGAGAGGCCCATGAATACTTGAGTGGGTAGCCTATCCCTTCTCCAGGGAATCTTTCTGACCCAGGAGTCAAACTGAGGTCCCCTGCATTGTAGGTGAATTCTTTACCAGCTGAGCTACCAGAGAAACCCTTGGGACTCCATTATGGACCCTTATCTCCCCACATATTTTGAGATTTTTATTGTGTGATCATATGTGATCAAACTTTATCTGTGATATTCTTGGAATAAAGAAGTCCTCTAGAGAGGACTTTGTTTGCTTTACTAGGTACCAGGCTTACCAACAACCAAGAAATGTTTTAAAGTAACCCCTTGCCTCCAGGATTGCTGGATCTGAGGATGCTTTGTATTTGGATAGAAACTCACATGTGGTTTGCAGTTGTAAATTTTCTAAGTTTTGCTTTGTTTTCTCCTACTTTCCAACTATTCAGTGTTTGATACAGGTGATTTCTTGTGGCATTTCTTGTGAGTTTAGTTTTATTTTAGATTACCTTTTCAATAAGGATTTCAGTTTTGAATTTTGTAGCTTTATGTTACCAACTTCTTTCATTATCTCTACATGGGAAGGACCCTAAAAATCTAAATTCCTTAGAGTTTTAATTATCCACAGGACAGCTAGAAGCTTCTTAAACATTTGCTTTTCCGGATTTCAAGTTTTGCATATTTGGTGTCAGTATTTCTCTTATGTCCTGTTCGTGATATAAAGAGCCATTTTCTGACATATTTAATATTTTGTGACAGAATAGATATTCAGACTTTCTTGTTTGTTGTATTCATGCTGTGAGTCATCCTTGTTTTCTGTTTCTAGCATGGTTGGGATATTGTCCTGATTCTTAGTCAAAAAAGTCTATAAATTAATTCACAAAATGTCAGTGCCTCATTTAAAAAATCTAATAGTCTTTGTTGTTGTTCACTTTCTCAGTCATGTCTGATGCTTTGCAGCCCCATGGACTGCAGCACACAGGTTTCTCTGTCCTTCACTATCGCCCTGAGTTTTCATTTAAGTTATACAGATGTGTATAACACTGATTTAGAACTCCTCGTATAGAAAATGTTACTCTCTTAGGGTTTAAATGGCATTCTGTCTATACATTCTAAATCTATAATCCATTTGTTTTTGTTGAATCCCAACAGACAATTGGATGTCGTAGGAGCACTTCAAATAAAACAATGCCAAATATATAAACTCCTTCCCATACAGACATGCAAACAAGCACACACACACCTCAAACCTAAACTATTTGCACTGAATTAGAAGTTTATTGGTTAACCAGTTTCTATTACATGGCAAAACAAAAACAAAAACCTCAAAGAGTTTAAGTATCTTAAGCAGTGCCCACACATGGTCAAATGGTTAAAACTCACTTTCAAAGTATACCAACTCCAAGACTAGGCTTTTCTTCACCAATCCAAGATAATCTGTGCAGTGATTGAAATATTATGCCTTTATTAAATATTTATCTGTTGAGATCCTTAGACTGTGGTATAAGTACCCATTTGTTTTGCTAGTTAAACAATCAACCAACTCCAGCAGTTATAGTTCACTGACTACATAGGATGAGTGGTAAATGTGAAGCTTTATCTAGTGCCCAAATATTTTATTGAATAAATTAAATTTTTCCCTGTTGAACTTATTTGGAGATAAGCACCAGTATTTACTATAAGTCTGGTGTGCTGCATTCCATGGGGTCGCAAAGAGTCAGATGCAATTTAGCAACTGAACAACACCAACAAACCAACAAGCTGAGATAGACGGAGGCTGCTAGCTAAAGAGAGACAGAGATGGAGAGACACAGAGAAGGAAAGAAAAAAAAAAAAAAAGAGCAAATCAGCTGGCAGTAAAACAAGAAATGCCCATTTATTAGTCCCTATCTAGATCTCCTTCCCCATCAATGACATCTATCTTGCTACTAAATGTTTGGAAGGACCTTATCCAAATGATTAGTTGATATTTCAAAATTACTCAGAGTGTTTCTGTTGCTGAAAGTGCTGTTGTTTAAAATAGAGAAAAACACTGAATATATGATATGGATGTCAGGATAGCTGTGATTTGATGGAAATTATGCACTTAATTTTTTTCTGCATTAAATGGAAGACAAGAGGGGAAGATATGAATTACATAAATAAATATGATTACTTTAAAACAATTATAGAACACTGTGGGAGCTTTAACTAATGAGTTTGTAATTACTCGACCATAACATTTTAATTAAGGTTGTAATTTGAAAATATGATTGGTTATTCACATGGGTCTTTAAACTTTTTTGCTATAATTTAATTAATTAACCCAAAGTAATATTTAAGACCCCTTTAGCAAATGAGCCTAATAATTTGGAAGAAAATAGTATCATCAGTGGGATCATAGGTTAACACAAAATACTATTAAAGTACTAATGTAGAATTCTATTACACTTAAATATATCCTACTACAATACACTAAATATGTAATACTTTTTTGAAAAGAAACTACATGCTTAAGTTAAAAATAATCTGCTTCACAATATTTTTATTTCTCTATTTCTGTTTCTAGAATGGATGTTTATAAGGTGGATGTTTGTAAGGCAGATGACATCACCCTTATGGCAGAAAACGAAGAGGAATTAAAGAGCCTCTTGATGAAAGTGAAAGAAGAGAGTGAAAAACTCTGGCTTAAAATTCAACATTCAAAAAATGAAGATCATGGCATCCAGTCCCATCACTTCATGGTAAATGATGGGGAAACAATGGAAACAGTGAGAGACTTTATTTTGGGGGGCTCCAAAATCACTGCATATGGTGACTGAAGCCATGAAATTAAAAGACACTTGCTCCTTGGAAGAAAAGCTATGACTAACCTAGACAGCATATTAAAAAGCAGAGACATTACTTTGTTGACAAAGGTTATGGTTTTTCCAGTAGTCATGTACAGATGTGAGATTTGGACTCTGAAGAAAGCTGAGCACCAAAGAATTGATGCTTTTGAACTGTGGTGTTGCAGAAGACTCTTGAGAGTCCCTTGGATTGCGAGGAGATCCAACCAGTCAATCCTAAAGGAAATCAGTCCTGAATATTCATTGGAAGGATTGATGCTAAAGCTGAAGCATCAATACTTTGGCCACCTGATATGAAGAACTGACTCATTGGAAAAGACCCTGATGCTGGGACAGATTGAAGGCAGGAGGAGAAGGGGATAACTAAGGATGAGATGGTTGGATGTCATCACCCACCCGATGGACATGAGTTTGAGCAAAATCCGGGAGACAGTGATGGACAGGGAAGCCTGGCATGCTTCAGTCCATGAGGTTGCAAAGAGTCTGACATGGCTGAGCGACTGAACTGAACTGATTTCTGTTTAAATAAGTGTTTTGTCTCTCTCTTACTGTCTCCCACTTATTTTCATTAAATATCTTTATATTAATACTATCCATATTCATAGATAATTTGGGGAGCTCAGATTTTGAGAAAAAAACATGAAATAATTTTGCACGTCACTAAATTCCATGCTTTTTCATATACTCTTAACTTGTTGGTATATCCATTGAACAATGGAATATATGCAAATTTAAGTAAACAAGGAAACAATAATAAAGCTCAGAGTTTAGTGTTCATTAAATGTTGACTATACATGCATTTTTTCTGATATATTAAAGATCTAGGACTGGAATTATTGCTTGGTAGGAGCAGTAAAGTTGAAATGTGACACTGGATTGAGGAAGAAGTTAGTCCAAACTATTTGAATCTCAACAGGCAGAATATCCTCTTTTCTACAATGAAGGCAAGGGTAATAAAGTCGAGTCTCCATCATTTTTTTCCCTTTGGTAAAATATTTCAGGACTATTTTATATGTAAATTCTGGGCTATGTAGACAACAACTGGTTTACCTGTTAAAAATAATTCTAATTTTTTCACGAGGCTTCCCGGGTGGGTCATATGGTAAAGAATCTGCCTGCTATGCAGGAGACCCAGGTTCCATCCCTGGAGAAGGGAATGGCTACCCAATTCAGTATTCTTGCCTGGAGAATTCCACAGAGGAGACTGGTGGGCCATACTCCTGGGGTCGCAAAGAGTCAGACATGACTGAGTAACTAAGCACAGCACACAGCACATACACATATATATAAACACACATGCTGTACACCTGAAATACTGTAAATCAACTACACTTCAATTAAAAAAATAAATTTCTAGTTAAATATCTTTCCACAAGGAAATCTCCAGAGCTAAATAGTTTATTGCCAAATTCTACCAAACATTTAAGAGAACAATAATGCTAATTCTATACAGATTCTACCAGAAATTGCAGAGGATATGCGCTTTTTCTTGATTGCAGTGATGGTTTCACAAGTATCTACATATGTCAAAACTTATAAAAGTTTACATTGCAAATATCTATAGTTTATTATATGTCAATTATATCTCAATAACTTGATTTTAAAGGGTTTAAAATTTTATGTTCACAATAAATAGGCAACAATTTCCATCATAAATGTCCAGCATTTAGTAAAAATGCAAATATAAATACTGGAAAAAAAGAAATAGTACTTTATGCCAAATTGTTCACTTTTTATTTATTTAAAATCCTTATGCTTGCTTTATTCTTAACACCTGTTAATCACTTATTTGTTATGTAATATTGCTTATAACTCAGACTAATTTCAAAATCCATTCAAAAGGAAAGAACTGAATATCTACTGAAATAACACTTTGCAATATTTTGCTTCTAATAATTTTTATTTCTCCACATCTGATGAGGTTCAGATTAAAACTGACAGCCCAATGCATACTAGAGTAGATTATTAGCTGAAATTTGAAAAGTATATAATGGATTTTGATTTCTTTATGGCTTTGAGTCTCCTGAACAAAGACTTCAAAAAGTTAAAAAAGAGTTATTATTGAGTAAAGCATTAGGAACTAACCTCTACAATGACAGAAAAATTGGCTACACAGAAATATGTGTGTTTATGCATATGTGATCATTTTGATATATACTCCATTTTCCATCTGCCTTTCTTTTCAATACAAGGACATGGCATAAAAGTATGCAGTAAAAATCAAAAGGTATGAACCATTTTAGGTATATTCATATGAACTTCTCAGCAATTAAGTTAGTGGGCATATAATAGAAAATATCTATATTTTTCAAACTTTGAGGCCTATGAATAGAACATCATTTAGAATGAATATACACTGTAAAGTCTACTGGTAAATTGTATATATTTGTATAGCAGGATGATTAGGCCTCACAGGGAGGTAGCTGATAAAACACTTCTTTGAGGGCTGAATGTATAGATAAAATTTCAGTGCTAAATATAGATTCTGGGAAGATTACCCTTCTCTAAAATATTTCCCAAATATGACACAGATCAGATTAGATCAGATCAGATCAGTTGCTCAGTCGTGTCTGACTCTTTGCCACCCCATGAATCGCAGCACGCCAGGCCTCCCTGTCCATCACCAACTCCCGGAGTTCACACAGACTCACGTTCATCTAGTCAGTGATGCCATACAGCCATCTCATCCTCTGTCATCCCCTTCCCTTGCCCCCAAAACCTCCCAGCATCAGGGTCTTTTCCAATGAGTCAGCTCTTCGCATGAGGTGGCCAAAGTACTAGAGTTTCAGCTATAGCATCATTCCTTCCAAAGAAATCCCAGGGCTGATCTCCTTTAGAATGGACTGGTTGGATCTCCTTGCAGTCCAAGGGACTCTCAAGAGTCTTCTCCAACACCACAGTTCAAAAGCATCAATTCTTTGGCGCTCAGCCTTCTTCACAGTCCAACTCTCACATCCATACATGACCACAGGAAAAACCATAGCCCTGACTAGATGAACTTTGTTGGCAAAGTAATGTCTCTGCTTTTGAATATGCTATCTAGGTTGGACATAATTTTCCTTCCAAGGAGTAAGCGTCTTTTAATTTCATGGCTGCAGTCACCATCTGCAGTAATTTTGGAGCCCAGAAAAATAAAGTATGACACTTTTTCCACTGTTTCCCCATCTATTTCCCATGAAGTGATGGGACCGGATGCCATGATCTTCATTTTCTGAATGTTGAGCTTTAAGCCAACTTTTTCGCTCTTCACTTTCCCTTTCATCAAGAGGCTTTTTAGTTCCTCTTTACTTTCTGCCATAAGGGTGTTGTCGTCTGCATATCTGAGGTTATTGATATTTCTCCCAGCAATCTTGATTCCAGCTTGTGTTTCTTCCAGCCCAGCGTTTCTCATGATGTACTCTGCATATAAGTTAAGTAAACAGGGTGACAATATACAGCCTTGATGTACTCCTTTCCCTATTTGGAACCAGTCTGTTGTTCTGTGTCCAGTTCTAACTGTTGCTTCCTGACCTGCATACAGATTTCTCAGGAGGCAGATGAGGTGGTCTAGTATTCCCATCTCTTTCAGAATTTTCCACAGTTTCTTGTGATCCACCAGTCAAAGGCTTTGGCATAGTCAATAAAGCAGAAATAGATGTTTTTCTGGAACTCTCTTGCTTTTTCCATGATCCAGTGGATGTTGGCAATTTGATCTCTGGTTCCTCTGCCTTTTCTAAAACCAGCTTGAACCTCAGGAAGTTCACGGTTCACATATTGCTGAAGCCTGGCCTGGAGAATTTTGAGCATTACTTTACTAGTGTGTGAGATGAGTGCAATTGTGCAGTAATTTGAGCACTCTTTGGCATTGCCTTTCTTTGGGATTGGAATGAAAACTGACCGTTTCCAGTCCTGTGGCCACTGCTGAATTTTCCAAATTTGCTGGCATATTGAGTGCAGCACTTTCACAGCATCATCTTTCAGGATTTGGAAAAGCTCAACTGGAATTCTATCACCTCCACTAGCTTTGTTCGTAGTGATGCTTTCTAAGGTCCACTTGACTTCACATTCCAGGATGTCTGGCTCTAGGTCAGTGATCACACCATCATGATTATCTGGGTCATGAAGATCTTTTTTGTACAGTTCTTCTGTGTATTCTTGCCATCTCTTCTTAATATCTTCTGCTTCTGTTAGGTCCATACCATTTCTGTCCTTTATCGAGCCCATCTTTGCATGAAATGTTCGTTTGGTATCTCTGATTTTCTTGAAGAGATCTCTAGTCTTTCCCATTCTGTTGTTTTCCTCTATTTCTTTGCATTGATCGCTGAAGAAGGCTTTCTTATCTCTTCTTGTTATTCTTTGGAACTCTGCATTCAGATGTTTATATCTTTCCTTTTCTCCTTTGCTTTTCACTGCTCTTCTTTTCACAGCTATTTGTAAGGCCCCCCCAGACAGCCATTTTGCTTTTTTGCATTTCTTTTCTATGGGGATGGTCTTGATCCCTGTCTCCTGTACAATGTCACGAACCTCATTCCATAGTTCATCAGGCACTCTATCTATCAGATCTAGGCCCTTAAATCTATTTCTCACTTCTGCTATATAATCATAAGGGATTTGATTTAGGTCATACCTGAATGGTCTAGTGGTTTTCCTTACTTTCTTCAATTTAAGTCTGAATTTGGCAATAAGGAGTTCATGGTCTGAGCCACAGTCAGCTTCTGGTATTGTTGTTGCTGACTGTATAGAGCTTCTCCATCTTTGGCTGCAAAGAATATAATCAATCTGATTTTGGTGTTGACTATCTGGTGATGTCCATGCATAGAGTCTTCTCTTGTGTTGTTGGAAGAGGGTGTTTGTTATGACCAGTGCATTTTCTTGGCAAAACTCTATTAGTCTTTTTCCTGCTTCATTCCGTATTCCAAGGCCAAATTTGCCTGTTACTCCCGGTGTTTCTTGACTTCCTACTTTTGCATTCCAGTCCCTCACAATTAAACGGACATCTTTTTGGGGTGTTAGTTCTAAAAGGTCTTGTAGGTCTTCTTAGAACCGTTGAACTTCAGCTTCTTCAGCATTACTGGTTGGGGCATAGGCTTGGATTACTGTGATATTGAATGGTTTGCCTTGGAAACGAACAGAGGTCATTCTGTCGTTTTTGAGATTGCATCCAAATACTTCATTTTGGACTCTTTTGTTGATCATGATGGCTACTCCATTTCTTCTGAGGGATTCCTGCCTACAGTAGTAGATATAATGGTCATCTGAGTTAAATTCACCCATTCCAGTCCATTTCAGTTCGCTGATTCCTAGAATGTCGACTTTCACTCTTGCCATCTCTTGTTTGACCACTTCCAATTTGCCTTGATTCATGGACCTGACATTCCAGGTTCCTATGCAATATTGCTCTTTACAGCATCAGACCTTGCTTCTATCACCAGTCACATCTACAGCTGGGTATTGTTTATGCTTTGGCTCCATCCCTTCATTCTTTCTGGAGTTATTTCTCCACTGATCTCCAGTAGCATATTGGGCACCTACTGATCTGGGGAGTTCCTCTTTCAGTATCCTATCATTTTGCCTTTTCATACTGTTCATGGGGTTCTCAAGGCAAGCATACTGAAGTGGTTTGCCATTCCCTTCTCCAATAGACCACATTCTATCAGATCTCTACCATGACCCGCCCATCTTGGGTTGCCCCACGGGCATTGCTTAGTTTCACTGAGTTAGAAAAAGCTGTGGTCCTAGTGTGGTTAGATTGACTAGTTTTTTGTGAGTATGGTTTCAGTGTGTTTGTCCTCTGATGCCCTCTTGCAACACCTACTGTCTTACTTGGGTTTCTTTTACCTTGGACGTGGGGTATCTCTTCACAGCACAAAATTCCACCAATTAGAATTTCATAGAGTTTAACAAGCCGAATTACTTTTAAGTTTAAATCCCTGCAGATGGTGATTGCAGCCATGAAATTAAAAGACGCTTATTCCTTGGAAGGAAGTTATGACCAACTGAGGTACCATATTAAAAAGCAGAGACATTACTTTGACAACAAAGGTCTGTCTAGTCAAGGCTATGGTTTTTCCAGTGATCATGTATGGATGTTAGAATAAGACTGTGAAGAAAGCTGAGCACCAAAGAATTGATGCTTTTGAACTGTGGTGTTGGAGAAGACTCTTGAGAGTCCCTTGGACTGTAAGAAGATCCAACCAGTCCATCCTAAAGGAAATCAGTCCTGAATGTTCATTGGAAGGACTGATGCTCAAGCTGAAACTCCAATACTTTGGCCACTTCATTTGAAGAGTTGACTCATTTGAGAAGACCCTGATGCTGGGAGGGATTGGGGACAGGAGGAGGAGGGGACGGCAAAGGATGAGATAGCTGGATGGCATCACTGACTCGATGGACATGAGTTTGGGTAAACTCTGGGAGTTGGTGATGGACAGGGAGGCCTGGTGTACTGTGATTCATGGGGTCTCAAGGAGTCGGACATGACTGAGTGACTGAACTAACTAACTAACAATCCAGTATCCATCCCCAATCTCTACTAACATAGCAGTGCCATCAACAGTTAATGAAGTTCTTTCTGAATTTAGACCAGATTCAATTAAGGGATTAGAGGCTCTCAATTTAAGGACTGGAGCTCTTGGATTATTTAACAAGAATCCAACTAGAGAAAACATGAGTGGGTAGTTTATATGGAGTAGAATTGGAGAGGTGAAGGAGCAAAATATAATTTTCAAGCACTTTGTATTTTGAATAAAGGCCAATACTGATGATATTCTCTAGTGCAGAATATGCTTGAATAGTCAATATATATGAGACATCAGATGCTTGACAAATTCAAACACAAGAAATTTCTAAACAGTTAAGAGTGGAATAAAGGCATACAAGTAATTGGAAAACAGAAAAATGAGTTTTAAATATATGTTCAGGGGCCAACCAAGCTCTAGTAACTGCTTTATAAATAAATTTTCTGATTCTCAGCTTATACAACTTGCTCCCTCTACATTCCTTCTATACCGCAATAATGTATTATATTAAGCTCAGTTTTGAGACATGTATTTATCTATCCATTCAATTAATAAATATTGAGAAACAATAATGCCTCAAGCACTGTTCTACATTCTGGAGTGATCAAAATGAAAAAAAAAAAAAAGTAACTAAAATGATTTTCCTCATGGAGGATCTTATTTATAGTGGAAGGTGTTATGAGGGGGAAAAAAAAAAAAAACAAAAACACAACACTTAGTCTGTATATCAAATGGAGAAGGTCTTTGAGATAACTTCACCCACCTAGGACATAGGTGGGCTAATACACCTTATGACGTGTATGCCTCTGTGTGGGTATGTGTGAGAAAAACTCCTGAGTGTAACAATTGTATCACAGACTCTACAAGCCTAGCTAGATTTAATTCCATCCTTGAATCTGCACTCATACAGATCTCCCTTTTCCACCTTGGGAAAAATTCTCTCTGGCTTAACAATTAGGATCAGAGCTGCAGTGAGGGGTATGCATCATTTAGGTCCAGAGAAATTCTGAGCAAGAGTGCCCCTTTTAGAGTTAAGAGGTTGTCCTTAGCTCCAGCCACCACTTAAAGAAATCCTTCCAGCTGAATAAAAAATAAAATAACACACACACACACAGGAATTTCTCACAGATTCCTTGAAGAAAACTTCTTGAAACAGATGGAGATACGTACAATTTCAGGCACCTTTAATGTATCAGAGCACCTTAGATAAGTCAACTGGACATCTCAGTACATTTGGCCCAGGATATAGTGAAAACAGTAGTGTCACATTGGTAAGGGCTGAGGCTCCTCAAGGATCTGGACACCAATTTCAATAAAGATGCCAAAGACTCTCAGTTTTACCTCTGATGCTCCATTGACCTATATGCCAGGCCTCTACATCCACTCAGATATTTCAACTGGCTCTTTGCATGTATGGCTATGTTAAACAACATTAATGTTTGCTTATTTCCATTTAACTCTGTTCCATAATAGGGAAAATGCTATTTTCCCTTATGCACTTAAAAGAAAATTCAGAGAAGGTGAGTAAGAAACAACTCACAAACAGGGAGATTTCAAACCCAAAAGCAGTATGAAACGCAGAAACATGACACAGTGGGATGACTGTAAAGCAGTAATAAAGAAATAGATTAACATGAGCAATAATTGGTGATTGCAATAGGGCTTCCCAGAAGTCAGGAGATGGGTTATCAGTGTCACATGGGCTAAAACTTATTTTTTCTTTATAAATTATGCCATGGATAAAGTAAGAATTCTTACTAATATATAGTAACCTTAGACCTTCATTTGTTCAAGTTATCAGCATTTTAGTGTTCAGAACAAAAGGACTTTACTGAAACAGGTCAACAAGCAAATCTCTAATTTTTGTGATAAAAATAGAATATCTAGATTAGTCACCATTTGCTCCCATTCTCTCATATTGGCCCACAAGACAAATAAAAGTCCCTCTCCTGACATTTAAAGAAATAGTACATCCTAATGAGTACTTTCCTTTTTCAATCAGCAATCCTCTACAGACTTCCTTCATCAGATTAGTCAGCAGTGGTCTCCTGATGAAGAACTGCAGATAACAGTTTTCTTTTATTTGAGCCCACCAGGAAAAGAATGCATTTTTGCAGCTGTTCTTAGGCACAGGAAGCTCACTGTGGGTGATCATAAAAATGTTCATTATTATTATTTGATATAATAATTTTGGAAATTGGGCTCATGCACTTTCTTGCAAGGCCATTTGGACATCTATAAAAGGTGAAAATGTTCTTTCAGGAAACTAGGACTCCATTTTATGCTTAAAAATAAAAGCATCTTAAAAAATTAAAATTAGATTATACCTATGTGCATTAGTGAATAATTTTGACTTTAAAAAAATACATACTGATTTCAATTTTTTCTGCAACTATTATACAGCAAAAAAAAAAAAAAGAATAACTGTGTTGCTCTTTTCAATTCCAGATGCATTTTAGTTGTAGTAAAAGACAGTTTTAAGCAGAAGGTCTTTAACATGCAGACTGAGGCTGACAGGTGCCTAATCTACATGCATTTTGAAAACAGTGGAATGGGGGCAATTAAAGTATTCTTATTTTTTAATTATTTTTATTTTATTGTCATTTATCTGAATCTCTTGAGTAATTTTGCTTACATTTATCAATTTTTGAAATATCTTCTATTTTTCTGAATTTAATTATAAAACAAAGAATGTGTCTTCCACATTTTTTTCATGCAAAAATAAAATATTCAGAGGTATTTAATCTCATCCACAGTGTTTTACAATCCTAGAGTTAGTGAAACACTGAGGTTCTAGACATGCCTGGATGAAGAAAAGAAAATCTAGGGTGCATGTGGTAGCTCTTGAACTAAAATGTCTCCTAATGAACTACAATTTCTGGTATTTACCTTGTTTTGTGGTCTCTTGATACAGTGAAAGTGATCGGGCCCTAAGATTCACTTTAGCCACGGAGAGTGCAGGCATAACATAGAGCCGACTTTGGGACTAAGCCTCAAGAAGGCATGGCCTTTTGGGAACCTTGAGCTGTCCAATAAGAAGTACAGCTTCTCAGTTGTAGATGTATGAGGATAGAGTGTGTGGAAAAGCCAAATGGAGAGGAAGAGGCCCTGGAAGGTAGATCTTCCCTGAGAAGAGATACCCTTGAGAAGGAAATGGCAACCTGCCCCAGGATTCTTGCCTGTAAAATTCCACGGACAGAAGAGCCTTGCTGGCTGCAGTCCATGGGGTGACAAAGAATTGAACACAACTGAGAGACTGATGACATACACACAACAGTTCATTATTGCACTAATGAACACTAACTTTTGTGGTGAACTTGGAACCCAATCATCAAAGCTGTAATCCATGAGCATTGCCATAACAAAGGAAGCCAGGTAACATTGACTTTTGACTCATTTTCATGGCTAATATTATTTTGTCTTTTAAACAGTCCTAACACAGAGCCACTAATAATATTATGTCAGTTTTCCTGGTGGCTCAGACAGTAAAGAATCTACCTGCAATGCAGGAGACCTAGGTTCAGTCCATGGGTTGGGAAGATCCCTGGAGAAAGTAATGACAATCCACTCCAGTATTCTTGCCTGGAGAATTCCATGGACACAAGAGCCTGGTAGGCTACAGTCCATGGGGTCACAAAGAGTCAGACATGGCTGAGAAACTAATACTGTAGCAGAAATAAATAAACTGAAGTTTATGGATTTTTGGTAACAGGTATTAGACATGTTGGGCTTTTCAGGTGATGCTAGTGGTAAAGAACCTACCTGCCAATGCAGGAGATATAAGAGATGTGGGTTTGATCCCTGGGTCAGGAAGATCCCCAAGGGCATGGCAACCCACTCCAGTGTTCTTGCTTGGAGAATCCCATGGACAGAGGAGTCTTGTGGGCTACACTCCATATGGTTGCATAGAGTTGGCACAACCGAAGCGACTTAGCAGGCACAGTTAGCACACATGCATTAGACAAGTTGAATCTATATTGTATTTTCAAGACACAGTGAAAGTCATTCATATATGCATAAAGCAGAAGAGATCATATATTCTGCTTTAAATTTCCTAGTAATTTTGCTTATCACTCAAAGTTAAATCCAAATCCTTAACCCTTGACTTGCAAGGTTCTGAATGATCTGCTTCTCTGCAAGCTCTCTGATTTCATTCCTAGTCTCTCCTCTAATGTACCCATATTCTCATCTCCATTTTCTCCCACTAATTTTCTATAACTACTGGAATAGTAATACATTCGTGCTTTAGGACTATTGGCTCTTGCAGTTTTGTCTACCGAAAATAGTAACTAATGAAATCTCTGAGTACTTAGGTGCTAGGCCCTGACTTTTAAGTTCTTAATCAATTAATACTCTAAGCAATCTGTAAAATGTGCTGCACATCTGAAGAAAGAGATGGCAGAGAAAATTATTAACTTTGCCAAGATAATACAGCAAATGAAAGAACCAAAATTTGAATTCAGTCTGTCCGGTTAAGACTATCAACGCTAAGTATCATAGTGCCACTGCCTAAAACATTCTTCTGCCAGATATATACCTAGCTAGTTTCTCAATCTTCTTCAGGTTTTGCTCAAATATCTTCTTATCAGAGTGGTCTCTTCCTTAACTTTATATAAAATAGAACCTTACCATCTCTGTACACATGTCCTGCATTACCTTTCTTCATGGCATGCATGCATGTTAAGTTGCTTCAGTTATGTCTGACTCCTTGCGACCCAATGGACTGTAGACCACCAGTCTCCTCTGTCCATGCAATTCTCCAGGCAACATACTGGAGAAGGGTGCTATTTCTTACTCCAGGGGCTCTTCCCAACCCAGGGATCAAACTCATGTTTCTTATATCTCCTGCACTGGCACACAGGTTCTTTACCAGTTGCACAATCTGGGAAGCCCTTCTTCATGGCACAAACTGTTATCTAGTACATAGTATATTTATTTGTTCATTGTTCATCTTTCCTCCCACTATAAAGTAAAAGAGCAGGATATTTTCTTTGTTAGTCACTGCTGACTTCCAGTGCCAAGAAAACTGCCTGACAAATAACTGAAACACAGTTGTCAAATGAAAAAAAGTGAATAGAAGAGTCAGGATTTGAATCCCCTTTTCAGTTTGAATCCAGTTTGACCATACTATGTTCCTTTATTTATCTTCTATCACAACTTCAAGTTATTCAAATATTAATTTACATTTATATTTTCAGGTATGCACATTTATCTTTTGCGGTGCACACAGATTTTAAGATCTTTCAGTATAGAAAATAATTTTTTTTTTCTGTACCCATACATCATGCTTGTATACCACAAGATAGTGGAGTAGAAGGATATGTACTCATCTTCTGCAATATCTACAAAATTACAAGTCACTGTTGAACAATCATTGACAGGAGAATGTTGGATCCCACCAAAAAAAGATATCTCATATCCAAGGGTAAAGGAGAAGCCCCAGTAAGGTCATAGGAAGGGCAAAATCATATTTAGAATCAAACCCCATACCAATCAGAGATGCTCAGATGGCTTAAACAAAACCTTGTGCACATCAGGAGACCACATAGAGACTGAGCCAGATCTGCTTTTGAGTGTTTAAGTATCTCCTGCTGAGGTATGGGTCAGCAGTGGCCTGCTGCGAAGGCAAGGGCTCTGGGTGCAGCAGACCTGGGTGGGGCATAAGCCCTCATGGAAGAGGTCACCATTAGCCCCATCATAGAGCTGCCAGAACTTACACAGGACTGGGGAAACTGTTGGAGGACACAAACCAAGCCTTGTGTGCACCAGGACCAGGAGAAAGGAGCAGTGACCCCACAAGAGACTGATCCAAACTTGCCTGTGGTGTCCAGGAATCTCTGGCTGAGGCATGGGTTGGCAGTGGCCTGCTGCAGAGTTGGGGGCACTGAGTGTGGCAGTGCATGGGACCTTTTGAAGGAGCTCACTATTATTTTCATTAACTCCACCATAGTTTGGACTCAGGTCAAACAACAGGGAGGGAACACAGCCCAGCCTATCAACAGATTTGGAATAAAGATTTACTGAGCATGGCCCTGCCCATCAGAAAAAGACCTGGTTTCCCACACAATCAGTCTCTCCTATCATGAAGCCTCCATAAGCCTCTTACCCTTAACCCTCAGAGGGCAGACAGAACGAAAAGCACAGAAAACTAATCAAACTGATCACATGGGCCACGGCCTTGTCTAACTCAATGAAACTATGAGCAATGCTGTGGAGGGCCACCCAAGAGGAAAAGGTCATGGTGGAGAGTTCTGACAAAACCTAGTCCACTGGAAAAGCGAATGGCAAACCACTTCAGTATTCTTGCCTTGAGAACCCCATAAACCATATGAAAAGGCAAAAAGATAATGACACTGAAAGATGAACACCCCAGGTTGGTAGGTGCCCAATATGCTACTGGAGAAGAGTGGAGAAATAGCTCCAGAAGGAATGAAGAGACAGAGCCAAGCAAAAGCAATGCCCAGTTATGCATGTGACTGGTGATGGAAGTAAAGTTTGATGCTGCAAAGAACAATATTGCATAGGAACCTGGAATGTTAGATCCATGAATCAAGATAAATTGGAAGTGGTCAAACAGGAGATGGCAAGAGTGAACATTGACATTTTAGGCATCAGTGAACTAAAATGGACTGAAACAGATGATTTGACTCAGATGACCATTATATCTACTACTGTGGGCAAGAATCCCTAAGAAGAAATGGAGTAGCCCTCATAGTCAACAAAAGAGTCTGAAATTCAGTACTTGAATGCAACCTCAAAAATGACAGAATGATCTCTGTTCGTTTCCAAGGCAAACCATTCAATATCACTGTAATCCAAGTCTACGCCCAACAAGTAATAATGAAGAAGCTGAAGTTGAACGGTTCTATGAAGACTTACAAGACCTTTTAGAACTAACACCCAAAAAAGATGTCATTGTCATAATAGGGGATAGGAATGCAAAAGTAGGAAGTCAAGAGATATCTGGAATAACAGGGAAATTTTGCCTTGGAGTACAAATGAAGCAGGGCAAAGGCTAAAAGTGTTTTGCCAAGAGAACACACTGGTCATGGCAAACACACTCTTCCAACAACACAAGGGACGAATCTACACATGGACATCATCAGATGGTCAATACCAAAATCAGGTTGATTATATTCTTTGCAGCCAAATATGGAGAAGCTTTATACAGTCAGCAAAAACAAGACTGGGAGCTGACTATGGCTCAGATCATGAACTCCTTATCACAAAATTCAGACTTAAAGAAAGGGAAAACCACTAGACCAATCAGGTGTGACTTAAGTTAAATCCCTTACAATTATACAGTGGGCATGACAAATCAATACAAGAGACTAGATCTGATAAAGTGCCTGAAGAACTATGCACAGAGGTTCATGATATTATATAGGAGGCAGTGATCAAGACTATCTCCAAGAAAAAGAAATGCAAAAAGGCAAAATGTTTTTCTGAGGAAGCCTTGAAAATAGCTGAGAAAAGAAGAGAAGCTAAAGGCAAAGGAGAAAAGGAAAGATATATCCATTTGAATGTAGAGTTCCAAAGAATAGCAAGGAGAGATAAAACAACAACAACAACAACAAAACACCTTCCTCAGTGATCAATGCAAAGAAATAGAGGAAAATAGAGGAAAACAATAGAATGGGAATGACTAGAGATCTCTTCAAGAAAATTAGAGATACCAAGGGAACATTTCATGCAAAGATGTGCACAATAAAGGACAGAAATGGTATGGACCTTACAGAAGCAAAAGATATTAAGAAAACGTGGCAGGAATACACAGAACTATACAAAAAAGATCTTCATGACCCAGATAACCACAATGGTGTGATCAGTCACCTAGAGCCAGACATCCTGAAATGCAGTCAAATGTGCCTTAAGAAACATCACTCTGAACAAAGCTGGTGGAGGTGATGGAATTCCAGCAGAGCTATTTCAAATCCTGAAAGATGATGCTGTGAAAGTACTGCACTCAATATGCCAGCAAATTTGGAAAACTCAGCAATGGCCACAAGACACAGGACTGGAAAAGGTCAGTTTTCATTCCAATCCCAAAGAAAGGCAATGCCAAAGAATGTTCAAACTACTGCACAATTGCACTCATCTCACACACTAATAAAGTTATGTTCAAAATTTTCCAAGCCAGGCTTCAACAGTACATGAACCATGAACTTCCAGATGTTCAAGCTGGATTTATTTATTTATTTTTTCTTTTTTTTTTTAAATTTTTCATTAAATACTATATTCCGGCTTCCCGGACGCCCTCGCCGACCCCCCGGGGCTCACACGCAGAGGCGGAGGCAGCCACGCCGCGGCCGAGCCGGCGTCTTCCACGCCACCTCCGCCCTGGGAGGGGAGCGCTAGACCGGCGCTAGGCTGAGGGCCTCAAGCTGGATTTAGAAGAGGCAGAGGAACCAGAGATCAAATTGCCATCATCCATTGGATCATTGGAAAAGCATGAGAGTTCCAGAAAAAACATCTATTTCTGCTTTATTGACTATGCCAAAGCCTTTGACCGTATGCATCACAACTGTGGAAATTCTTAAAGAGATGGGAATACCAGACCACCTTACATGCCTCCTGAGAAATCTGTATGTGGGGTCAAGAAGCAATAGTAAGAACTGGGCATGAAACAACAGACTGGTTCCAAATCAGGAAAGGAATCCATCAAGGCTGTCACTTCATGGCAAATAGATGGAGAAACAATGGAAACAGTAGGATACTTTTTTTTTCTTGGACTCCAAAACCACTGCAGATGGTGACTGCAGCCACTAAATTAAAAGACCCTTGCTCCTTGAAAGAATAGCCCTGACAAACATAGAGAGTGTATTAAAAAGAAGATATTACTTTGCAAACAAAGGTCCATATAGTCACAACTATGGTTTTACCAGTAATCATGTATGGACGTGAGAGTTGGACTATAAAGAAAGCTGAGCACCGAATAATTGGTGCTTTTGAACTGTGGTATTGGAAAAGACTCTTGAGAGTCCCTTGGACTGCAAGGAGATCCAACTAGTCCATCCTAAAGGAAATCAGTCCTGAATATTCGTTGGAAGGACTGATGCTGAATCTGAAATTCCAATACTTTGGCCACTTGATGTGAAGAACTTACTCATTGGAAAAGACCCTGATGCTGGGAAAGATTGAAGGCGGGAGGAGAAGGGGATAACAGAGGATGAGATGGTTGGATGGCATCACTGACTCGATGGACATAAGTTTGAGCAAGGTTCGAGAGTTGGTGATGGAGAGGGAAGCCTGGCGTGCTGCAATCCATGGGGTTGCAGAGAGTGAGACATGACTGATGGACTGAACTGAATACATCATGCTTTATTATCGAAACATAATTTGTTAAATAGTTCGATTATCTTTAACTCTGAATTAAACTATGAATTTTAGCAAAGGAAATCACATTGCTAAGTAGTTCTAAATCCTGGTTCTGACACTTAATAACATTAGCTATACAGCTCTATCATTAATTTCCTTTTTGTAAAATGGATATAGTCATATTAATGTTTATATCATATGTCTACACATGAATCTTGGTAGATTATACTGTAATTCAATGATAATATATACATTTACACACATTTTTATATTTAAATATTATATCAAAAATTAGATCAATAAATATTCAGGTGATTACACACTATTTAATGAACACTGACTTTGAGTCTAGCTCACTGCCTAGTATCATGTCCTTCATATGCTTGCCTAAAATTCTGTATATAACATTTTCATTGAATTTCCACAGTGATACATGGTTCATGGTGGCACAGAAGAGGGATAATATAAAGTAATAATCAGATAAATAATAAAATCTCCAAACTGGGAAAATGTTAGAGATAAGTATGTATCAAATCCAAGGAAAGAATTACCGTTAAAGCAAAATAATATCAAATTACAAACAAATCAAAGAACTAGGTTAAAAAACAAACTATAACTAAAATAGATAACCCTTTTACTTACCTAATCAGAGAATAGTGGACAACACTGATAAATCTCTAAGTGAAAATGGGAAAAAAATTCTGAAGTATCCAGGAATTTAAAAAAAATATTAGAATATATTTATGTGCTTCAAAACATGGATGAATTTGATTATTTTCTAGGAAAAAGTACCAAAAACTATCATCAGAGAAGCAAAAGCTGAAAGAGGAAAAGTTGTATGAAAGGAATAGGGAAAGTTCTATAAGTACCAGTTCCAGTTATTTTCACACATGAACTCTTAAAACTTGTAAGTAACACCAAATCAGAATTGTATTTGGTCTGATTTAAAAAAAAGAAAAATGGGAAGAGAGAGAGAGAGGATTTGTTTGTTTAAAAAAGACTTCCCTAATTTACTTAACAAAATCAACAAAGTTTTGCAATTAAATCTAGGCTAAAGGAGATACTATAAACAGATCTTAAGGATTAATTTTTATGTGGTACTCAAAATTACAGCTATTTTACGATGTCCAAATTTAGAATATACATTTTGTGGAACATTTCTTTTAGGTATATAACTAGTAATGGAGTTTCACAGTTGTAGACTATGTATATCTTCAGTTTTCATAGATTCTCCCAAAATATTTTCCAAAAAAGTTCATTGTATTTTCAGAGTGGGATCCATAGCAATTACTACGTAGAGATGGAAATGAACAAATTCTAATTATACATGTGAGAACAGATGAATCACAAAAGCATGAAATGTATACTGAACATATACACAAGAGACAGAAGTTATAGTATCATATTTAATAACATAAGCATTACCAAAATTTTTATTTGCTACTGGAAGGCAGGTTTAGGGGAATGGCCATTGTCTAGAAGTGGACAAAGGCAGACTTCTGGGGCACTAGTACTATGGTAATATTCTGTCTTATAAACTGGGTGCAAATTATGTATTTTTAGCTTGTGAAAATTAATGTTATCCTCTTTCATTTATACTTCAATTGAGAGCTTAAAATGTAAATGCCTATATATATATTTGTGTATGAAGACTTCAATTAAAAGGTTTTAAAAATTCTAACCAAGTTTAATTTGGTCTAGTAAAGAATAAAATAGTTTGTATTATAAAATATTTTACTAAGATTTACTAACATCAATATTATATCAAAAAGTAAAAATCTCTATAAATGTCAGGAAAATACTTTATAAAGTTAATATTTACTTCTGATTTCTTAATTCTTTTATCTGAACTCATGTTTGCCAAATGTGTTTTGGAATTCAAAAATTGTTTCAAAGGGTAGGCTTTAGAAAAATTATGCATACAGTCCCTAGCAAGGTTCACAATATTATGTATTAAAGAAACACATTTATATTTCTACATTGAAATCTATGAACACGTACAAAATTAGAATTTTCAAAAGACAGCAAAAAGACTAGGACATTTCACAACTTGTCATATTTCAACTGTCAAATGAGTTATAATAAAACTTATATTCTTCAGAATTTCCCACAATTGAGTTAGAAGGCAAAATGAACATAAAAATGACAAAAATGCATAAAATGCCAATTTACGCAAGTGATAACCATGATTATTATACTTAAGAAGATGGTTAACACCCAGATATTCAGGTAATTAAACACTAGTTTTTCTACTAATTTAAAATATTAACAATACATAGCATAGCAAATGATAAGAAGGTATAAACAATTCATTATGCTTTTATATATGGTTAGATCAGTTCAGTTAAGTCTCTCAGTCATGTCTGACTCTGGTATAAATTAATAAAAAAATTTTCTAGGGGTGGAGTGAGCTTTCCAGTTTGATGTTTTTACAGTAAGTCTGCCTTCACTGAGTGTATGCATATGGAAATACACAGGTAATGTGACCAGTTTTGGTTACCTCCAATGTAGGGTCCTAAGCCCTAATTAACTTAATCAGTTATTGAAAATGGGCTAAATGTTATATGTGTGTGTGTATATATATATATATATTTATATATATTTATATATATTTATATATATATATATATATATATCTCGCCCTGAAAACACTCCTTTTGGAAGCCTGTCAGCAACTGGAAAGTGGTACATTTATTTTAAAATATTTAGCTGTTGAATGATATAACCTACCAGGATACATGATTATATTAATGAACAAAAATTTATTTCCTTAAATTGTATAGAGGATGAAAGGCTCAAGTAATGGCTAAGTTTCTGTTTATTTCATTGTTCACTAGATTATTCCAAGAATGGACATTGTTTATTATCTCATGTATTTGAGCACTTAAAATTTCAATTGCTAAATATTATTTGCATATCCTTGATACATAAATATAATATAAAGATGATGAAATTTGTACATTTTTAGGTTGTCCTTTACTGAACAAGAAACAAACAAACAAACAAATCAACCATGGTTCAGTAATGATGACATAAAATAGAAGAGTTATTTCAACATAAAATGAAAGCAAAAAAAAGTAAAATTTCCAGGGATTTAAATGCTCAGTTCAATGGAAGTAAAGAATCATTTTTTTCTTATGGTCAAAGCAAATCCACAAAGTACTTTTGCATGTCAAATTATACTTTTTAAATACTTCATTATAGTAATTATAAGCATAAAACCATAATGCTTTAATTTTAAGAAGATGGCTGTCAGCTTTTGAGAAGTTTTGAAGTTGATGAAATGGAACTGTCAGTAAAATTGATCCAAAGTAGTCAATCCACCCAAAAGGTGCACCCAAAATCTGAATAGAACTTCTGAAATAAAATATCATAGAATTTTTTAAATTACTAATTGCTCTAATAGTGAAGAGTTTTCAAAAAAAAAAAAAAAATCTCAACAATAATGAACAACACCAGTGTTGAAATAAACTAAATGTCCAATAAGTGATATGTCTCTTGAAATGATTTCTTTCATGATAATAAAGTAGATTTAAAAATAGCCATGAGTTCATAACCAAAGAAGAATAAAAAACAATGATACACATGCTTTTCAAAACACTGTCATAAGGACTCACTTCCGATTAACTGATAATTTTCAGTATAAAATAAGTGCTCAAATGTCTACCAACATAAGAAAAGATGAGCCATTTAACATACTTAAAATAAGCATATTATACTAAAGTATGCTAGAGACAAGGTATGCCTAATCAGCAATTTACTTCTCTACCACAGCCATGGTAATAGATTTTTGATTAGCCAGTGTGTATGAAACAGACTAAATAAATTACTGTTACAACTGGAGAGAAAGTGGGGTGAAGAAAGAGGGAAACAAAGAAAGAACACATTGAAAAAAATACACTATTTGTTTCAAGCATAAAGGCAGTTATTTTTGTCAGGACACCTAGGCCTGATAAAAGTTTCTGAAAGACTGATGCAAAAAAATTACTTGCAATGTAAAAAAAAAAGAAGAAGAAGAAGAAAGAAATTAATTGCAATGTAAAACCATAGTTAATGTAAAATTGTGACTTTTGAAAACAAGTCATTTGGGATCATAACCTAAGTCAGTTGTCTACTTTATAATTATTTCTCTTCTCAAATGTCTGTAACTCTGAATTATTTTTAAAATTTTTCAAATTTTTCATGAAGATTAAGACCACCAGGATTATTTATGGCATTCTATTTGTTAAAAATTATGAAGCTGGTTGTTGTTGTTGATGTTCAGTCACTCAGTCACGTTCAGCTTTTTGTAACCCAGTGAACTGCGGCATGCCAGGCTTCCGTGTCCTTCCCTATTTCCCAAAGTCTGCTCAAACTCATGTCCATCAAGTTGGTGATGCCATCCAAACATCTTGTTCTCAGTCATCCCCTTCTCCTCCTGCCTTCAGTCTTGCCCAGCCTCAGGGTTTGTCCCCAGTGAGTTGGCCCTTCACATCAGGTGGCCAAAGGATTGGAGCTCCAGCTTCAGCATCAGTTCTCCCAATGAATATTAAGGGTTGATTTCCTTTAGCATTGACAGGTTTGATCTCCTTGCCAACAAAGGGACTCCTAGAAGTCTTCTCCAACACCACAGCTCAAAGGAATCAATTTTTTGGCACTCAGCGTTTTTTTTTACTGGCCAGCACTCCTATCCATACATGACTACTTGAAAAACTATAGCTTTGACTATATGGATCTTTGTTGGCAAAGTGATGTCTCTGCTTTTTAATACACTGTCTAGAATAACTTTTCTTTCAAGGAGCAAGCATCTTTTAATTTCATAGCTACAGTCACCATCCACAGTGATTTTGGTGCCCAAGTAAAAAAAGTCTGTCACTGTTTCCATTGTTTACCCATCTGTTTGCAATGAAGTGATCGGACCGGATGCCATGATCTTCATATTTTGAATGCTGAGTTTTAAGTCAGCCTTTTCACTCTCCACTTTTACCTTCATCAAGAGGCCCTTTAATTCCTCTTTCCTTACTGCCATAAGGGTGGTGTTATCTGCATATCTGAGGTTATTGATATTTCTCCCAGCAATCTTGATTCCAGCTTCTACTTCATCCACCCCAGCATTTCACATGATGTAATCTGCATAGAAGCTAAATAACCAGTGTGAAAATATACAGCCTTGATGTACTCCTTTACCAATTTGGAACCAGTCTGTTGTCCCATGGTCAGTTCTTACTGTTGCTTCTTGACCTGCATACAGGTATTTCAGGAGGCAAGTAAGGTGGTCTGGTATTCCCATCTCTTTAAAAATTTTCCACAGATTTTTGTTATCCACAGAGTCAAAGGCTTTAGCATAGTCAATAAAGCAGAAGTAGATGTTTTGTCTGGAATTTTCTTGCTTTGTCTATGATCCAGTGGATACTGGCAATTTGATCTCTGGTTCCTCTGCCTTTTCTAAATCTAGTTTGTACATCTGGAAGTTCTAGGTTCACATACTGTTGATTCCTAATTGAAGGTTTTGAGCATTACCTTGCTAGCCTGTGAAATGACTGCAATTGTGTGATAGTTTGAACATTCATTAGCATTGCTCTTCTTTGGGATTGGAATGAAAACTGACCCTTTCCAGTCCTGTGGCCACTGCTGAATTTTCCAAATTTTCCTGCATACTGAATGCAGCACTTTCACAGCATCATCTTTTAGGATTTAAAATACCTCAGCTGGAATTGCATCACCTCCACTAGGTCTGTTTGTAGTGATGCTTCCGAGGGCCAGTTTACCTCACATTCTAGCTGAGTGATTACACCATCGTGATTATCTTGGTCGTGAAGATCTTTTTTGTACAGTTCTTCTGTGCATTCTTGCCACCTCTTTTTAATATCTTCTGGTCCTGTTAGTTACATACAATTTCTGTCCTTTATTGTGCAAATCTTTGCATGAAATGTTCCCCTGGTATCTCTAATTTTCTTGAAGAGATCTCTAGTCTTTCCCATTCTGTTCTTTTCATATATTTCTTTGCATTATTCACTTAGGAAGACTTTCTTATCTCTCCTGGCTATTCTTTGGAACTCTGCATTCAGATGAGTATATCTTTCCTTTTCTGCTTTGCCTTTTGCTTCTCTTCTTTTCTCAGCTATTTGCAAGGCTTCCTCAGACAATCATTTTGCCCTTTTGCATTTCTTTTTTGTTTGGGATGGTTTTGATCACTGCCTCCTATACAATGTTGCTAACCTCTGTTCCTAGATATTTAGGCAGTCTTGTCTATCAGATCTAATTCCTTGAATCTCTTTGTTACTTATACTGTATAAACATAAGGGATTTGATTTAGGTCATATTAGGTCACTGAATGGTCTAGGGATTCTCCCTACTTTCTTCAATTTAAGTATTAATTTTGCAATAAGGAGTTCACGATCTGAGCCACAGCCAGCTCCCAGTCTTATTTTTGCCAACTGTATACAACTCCTTCAGCTACAAAGAATATACTCAATCTGATTTCGGTATTGAACATCTGGTGATGTCTATGTGTAGTGTCATCCTTTGTCTTACTGGAAGAGTGTGCTTGCTATGACCAGTGTGTTCTCTTGGCAAAACTTTGTTAGCTTTTTCCCTGCTTCATTTTGTACTCCAATGTCAAACTTACCTGTTATTACAGGTATCTCTTGACTTCCTACTTTTGCATTCCCATCCCCTATGATGAAAATGCCATCATTTTTGTGTGTTAGTTATAGGTGGTCTTATAAGTCTTCATAGAAATGCCAACTTCAGCTTCTTCAGCATTAGTGGTTGGGGCCTAGACTTGGAGTATTGTGATATTGAATGGTTTGACTTAGAAATAAACAGAGATCATCCTGTTGTTTTTGAGATTGACAAAAACTTCAGCAATATGTGAACTGTGAACTTCTGGATGTTCAACCTGGCTTTAGAAAAGGCAGAGGAACCAGAGATCAAAATGCCAGCATCCTCTGAATCATCAAAAAAGCAAGAGAGTTCCAGAAAAAACATCTATTTCTGATTTATTGACTATGCCAAAGCCTTTGACTGTGTAGATCACAATAAACTGTGGAAAATTCTGAAAGAGATGGGAATACCAGACCACCTGACCTGCCTCATGAGAAACCTGTGTGCAGGTCAGGAAGCAACAGTAATAACTGGACATGGAACAACAGACTGATGTCAAATAGGAAAAGGAGTATGTCAAGGCTGTATATTGTCACTCTACTTATTTAACTTATATGCAAAGTACAGCATGAGAAACTCTGGGCTGCAAGAAGCACAAGCTGGAATCAAGATTGATGGGAGAAATATCAATAACCTCAGATATGCAGATGATACCACCCTTATGGCAGAAAGTGAAGAAGAAATAAAGAGCCTCTTGATGAAAGTGAAAGAGGAGAGTGAAAAAGTTGGCTTAAAGCTCAACATTCAGAAAACTAAGATCCTGGCATCCAGTCCCATCACTTCATGGCAAATAGATGGGGAAACAGTAGAAACAGTGGCTGACTTTATTTTTTCTGGGCTCCAAAATCATTGTATATGGTGATTGCAACCATGAAATTAAAAGATGGTTGCTTCTTGGAAGGAAAGTTATGACCAACCTAGACAGCATATTGAAAAACAGAGACATTACTTTGTCAACAAAGGTCCGTCTACTCAGATCAGATCAGATCAGATCAGTCGCTCAGTCATGTCCAACTCTTTGCAACCCCATGAATCACAGCACGCCAGGCCTCCCTGTCCATCACCAACTCCCGGAGTTCACTGAGACTCAAGTCCATCGAATCAGTGATGCCATCCAGCCATCTCATCCTCTGTCGTCCCCTTCTCCTCCTGCCCCCAATCCCTCCCAGCATCAGAGTCTTTTCCAATGAGTCAACCCTTCGCATGAGGTGGCCAAAGTACTGGAGTTTCAGCTTTAGCATCATTCTCCCCAAAGAAATCCCAGGGCTGATCTCCTTCAGAATGGACTGGTTGGATCTCCTTGCAGTCCAAGGGACTCTCAAGAATCTTCTCCAACACCGCAGTTCAAAAGCATCAATTCTTCGGCACTCAGCCTTCTTCACAGTCCAACTCTCACATCCATACATGACCACAGGAAAAACCCTAGCCTTGACTAGACGAACCTTGTTGGCAAAGTAATGTCTCTGCTTTTGAACATGCTATCTAGGTTGGTCATAACTTTCCTTCCAAGGAGTAAGCAGTCACCATCTGCAGTGATTTTGGAGCCCCCAAAAATAAAGTCTGACACTGTTTCCACTGTTTCCCCATCTATTTCCCATGAAGTGATGGGACCGGATGCCATGATCTTTGTTTTCTGAATGTTGAGCTTTAAGTCAACTTTTTCCCTCTCCATTTTCACTTTCATCAAGAGGCTTTTTAGTTCCTCTTCACTTTCCGCCATAAGGGTGGTGTCTTCTGCATATCTGAAGTTATTGATATTTCTCCTGTCAATCTTGATTCCAGCTTGTGTTTCTTCCAGTCCAGTGTGTCTCATGATGTACACTGCATAGAAGTTAAATAAACAGAGTGACAATATACAGGCTTGATGTACTCCTTTTCCTATTTGGAACCAGTCTGTTGTTCCATGTCCAGTTTTAACTGTTGCTTCCTGACCTGCATACAGATTTGTCAAGAGGCAGATCAGGTGGTCTGGTATTCCCATCTCTTTCAGAATTTTCCACAGTTTATTGTGATCCACACAGTCAAAGGCTTTGGCATAGTCAATAAAGCAGAAATAGATGTTTTTCTGGAACTCTCTTGCTTTTTCCATGATCCAGCAGATGTTGGCAATTTGATCTCTGGTTCCTCTGCCTTTTCTAAAACCAGCTTGAACCTCAGGAAGTTCACGGTTCACATATTGCTGAAGCCTGGCCTGGAGAATTTTGAGCATTACTTTACTAGCGTGTGAGATGAGTGCAATTGTGTGGTAGTTTGAGCATCCTTTGGCATTGCCTTTCTTTGGGATTGGAATGAAAACTGACCTTTTCCAGTCCTGTGGCCACTGCTGAGTTTTCCAAATTTGCTGGCATATTGAGTGCAGCACTTTCATAGCATCATCTTTCATGATTTGGAATAGCTCAACTGGAATTCTATCACCTCCACTAGCTTTGTTCCTAGTGATGCTTTCTAAGGCCCACTTGACTTCACATTCCAGGATGTCTGGCTCTAGGTCAGTGATCACACCATCGTGATTATCTGGGTCGTGAAGATCATTTTTGTACAGTCCTTCTGTGTATTCTTGCTATCTCTTCTTAATATCTTCTGCTGTTGTTAGGTCCATACCATTTCTGTCCTTTCAAGCTCATCTTTTCATGAAATGTTCCTTTGGTGTCTCTGATTTTCTTGAAGAGATCTCTAGTTTTTCCCATTCTGTTGTTTTCCTCTGTCTTTGCATTGATTGCTGAAGAAGGCTTTCTTATCTCTTCTTGCTATTCTTTGGAACACTGCATTCAGATGTTTATATCTTTACTTTTCTCCTTTGCTTTTCACTGCTCTTCTTTTCACAGCTATTTGTAAGGCCCCCCAAACAGCCATTTTGCTTTTTTGCCTTTCTTTTCCATGGGGATGGTCTTGATCCCTGTCTCCTGTACAATGTCATGAACCTCATTCCATAGTTCATCAGGCACTCTATCTATCAGATCTAGGCCCTTAAATCTATTTCTCACTTCCACTGTATAATCAATAAGGGATTTGTTTTAGGTCACACCTGAATGGTCTAGTGGTTTTCCCTACTTTCTTCAATTTCAGTCTGAATTTGGCAATAAGGAGTTAATGGTCTGAGCCACAGTCAGCTCCTGGTCTTGTTTTTGCTGGCTGTATAGAGCTTATCCAGCTTTGGCTGCAAAGAATATAATCAATCTGATTTCAGTGTTGACCATCTGGTGATGTCCATGTGTAGAGTCTTCTCTTGTGTTGTTGGAAGAGGGTGTTTGCTATGACCAGTGCATTTTCTTGGCAAAACTCTATTAGTCTTTGCCCTGCTTCATTCCATATTCCAAGGCCAAATTTGCCTGTTACTCCAGGTGTTTCTTGACTTCCTTCTTTTGCCTTCCAGTCCCCTATAATGAAAAGGACATCTTTTTGGGGTGTTAGTATTAAAAGGTCTTGTAGATCTTCATAGAACCATTCAACTTCAGCTTCTTCAGCGTTACTGGTTGAGGCATAGACTTGGATTACTGTTATATTGAATAGTTTGCCTTGGAAAGGAACAGAGATCATTCTGTCATTTTTGTGATTGCATCCAAATACTGCATTTCGGACTCTTTTGTTGACCATGATGCTACTCCATTTCTTCTGAGGGATTCCTGCCCGCAGTAGTAGATATAATGGTCATCTGATTAAAATTCACCCATTCCAGTCCATTTCAGTTCGCTGACTCCTAGAATGTCTACATTCACTCTTGCCATCTCTTGTTTGACCACTTCCAATTTGCCTTGATTCATGAACCTGACATTCCAGGTTCCTATGCAATATTGCTCTTTACAGCATCGGACCTTGCTTCTATCACCAGTCACATCCACAGCTGGGTATTCTTTTTGCTTTGGCTCCATCCCTTCATTCTTTCTGGAGTTATTTCTCCACTGATCTCCAGTAGCATATTGGGCACCTACTGACCTGGGGAGTTTCTCTTTCAGTATCCTGTCATTTTTCCTTTTCATACTGTTCATGGGGTTCTCAAGGCAAGAATACTGAAGTGGTTTGCCATTCCCTTCTCCAGTGGACCACATTCTGTCAGATCTCTCCACCATTACCCACCCATCTTGGGTTGCCCCACGGGCATTTCTTAGTTTCATTGAGTTAGACAAGGCTGTGGTCCTAGTGTGATTAGATTGACTAGTTTTCTGTGAGTACGGTTTCAGTATGTCTGCCCTCTGATGCCCTCTTGCAACACCTACTGTCTTACTTGGGTTTCTCTTACCTTGGACTTGGGGTATCTCTTCACAGTTGCTCCAGCAAAGCGCAGCCATTGCTCCTTACCTTGTACGAGGGGTATCTCCTCACTGCTGCCCTTCCTGACTTTCAACGTGGGATAGCTCCTCTAGGCCCTCTTGCTCCTGTGCAGCCAGGGCTCTTTGGACGTGGGGTTGCTCCTCCCGGCCGCCGCCCCTGACCTCGGACGTGGGGTAACTCCCCTCGTTGCCGCCCCTGACCTTGTCCTTTGGGTATCTCCTCTCGGCCGCCCCTCCTGACCTCGGACGCGGGATAGCTCCTCTCAGCCGTTCCTGCGCCGTCACAGTCTGGCACTCTCGGCCGCTGCCCCTGACCTCGGACGTGCGGTAACTCCTCTTGGCCGCCGCCCAAAACGGTAACTCCTCTTGGCCGCCGCCCTTTGGGCATGGGGTCCTCCCGGCTTCTGCCCCTGACCTCGGAGGTGGGGTAGCTCCTCTCAGCCACGCTTAGAGCGCCAGTCGCAGCCGCCTGCTGTTACTGTGCTGGTCGGAGAGATTTTTCCAGTGGTCATATATGGATGTGAGAGTTGGACTGTGAAAAAAGCTGAGCACGGAAGAATTGAAGCTTTTGAAATGTGGTGTTGGAGAAGACTCTTGAGAGTCCCTTGGACTGCAAGAAGATCTAACCAGTCAATCCTAAAGGAAATCAGTGCTGAATATTCATTGGAAAGACTGATGCTGAAGTTGAAACTCCAATACTTTGGCCACCTGATGCAAAGAGCTGACCCATTTGAAAAGACCTTGATGCTGGGAAAAATTTAGGGCAGGAGAAGAAGTGGATGACAGAGGATGAGATGGTTGGATGGCATCACCAACTCGATGGACATAAGTTTGAGCAAACCGCAGGAGTTGGTGATGGTCAGGAAGCCTGGCATGCTGCAGTTCATGGGGTTGCAAAGAGTCGGACACAACTGAGCGACTGACCTGAACTGAACTGAACTGCATTTCAGAATTCTGTTGACTATGAGGGCTACTCCATTTCTTCTAAGTTGTTCTGCAGCCTGCCTTGCCATTGTAGGACCTGGAGCTGGGGAGCTGGATGTGGAGCTTGAACTCCTCACTCTTTTGGAAAAAACCCTTCAATCTGCAGGTTTTCTCTTAGCTATCTATTCAGAGTAGAAGGACATGCACTCATCTTCTCCTGCAAGAATTCCAAAATCACAACTATATGCTGAAAAACCATCGACAGGAGAATGTTGGAACCTACCAAAAAAAGATATGAATGGCCAAGGGCAAAGGAGAAGCTGTAACAGACAGTAGGATAGGCACAATTACTTTAAAAATCAAACCTCATACCTGCCAGAGACTCTTAGAAGGAACAAACAAACCTTGTGTGCACCAGGATTGAGGGAAAGGAGCAGTGAGAGACTGAACCAGACCTTCCTTTGCCTGTTTGAGGCTCTCCTGTCTGTCTGTGTCAGCAGTACCCTGCCATGGGGACAGAGTCTCTGGCAGCAGCAATCCTGGGAGGTGCAGCATGTGGCATAATTCCTCTTCAAGTAGGTCACCATTAGCCCCATCATAGAGCCACTGGTCAGACAACTCACAAACAGGAGAACAATTATACCAAAGAAGTTCTTACACTGTTGCAAAAGTTCTAAGCCTCACAACAGGCTTCCTAACCTGAGGATCTGGCAAAGGGACTGAGTATCTCCAGGGAATCTGACTTTGAAGGTCTGCAGGATCTGACTACAGAACTTCCACAGGACTGGGGAAACAGATTCTTGGAGGGCACAAACAAAACCTTGTGCACACTAGGACCCAGGAGAACGGAGCAGTGACTCTACAGGAGACTGAGCCAGACTTTCCTGTGCGTGTTTTGGAGTCTCTGGAGGAGATGTGGGTTAAAAATGGCCTGCCACAGGCCACTGTCTACAACAGTCCTAGGAGGCACAGTGTGCTGGCATAAGTCATTTTGAAGGAGGTCGCCTTTATTGCCATTAACCCTGCTGCAATTTGGCCTTAGGCCAAACTTCAGGGAAGGAACACAGCACCCCCATCAAAAGAAAATTGGATTAAAGATTTACTGAGCACAGACTTGCCCACCAGAACAAGTTCCTCCCATCAGTCAGTTTAGACAAGCAAACTACCCTCATCCATCAGGAGCAGATGAGAATGAAAACCACAATTACAGTAAACTAACCAAATTGGTCACATAGATTAGAACCTTGCCTAACTCAATGAAACTGAGTCATACAGTGTAGGGCAACCCAAGATGGATGGGTCATGGTGGAGAGTTCTGACGGTCCATTGGAGAAGGAAATGGCAAACCACTTCAGCATTCTTGCCTTGAGAACCTCATGAGCAGTACAAAAAGGGAAAAAGATATGACACTGAATGATGAACCCCCCCAGGTTGGGACGTGTCCAGTATGCTACTGAAAAAGACCAGAGAAATAACTCCAAAAGGAATAAAGAGGCTAAGCCAAAGCAGAAACAATGCCCAGTTGTGGATATGTGTGGTGATGAATGTAAAGCCTGATATTGTAAAGAACAATATTGCATAGGAACCTGGAATGTTTGGTCCATGAATCAAGGTAAATTGGAAGTGGTCAAACAGGAGATGGCAAGAGTGACACCAGCATTTAGGAATCAGTGAACTAAAATGGACAGGAATGGGCAAATTTAATTCAGATGACCATTATATATACAAAAGTGATTACCTCTAAGCAATTTAAGCATTTTTAATAATTTTAAAGTAGCACTGCATCAGTTTCCCTTAAAGCAAGAAAGTGTCAAGAAACCAAGAAAGATCATTGAAACTGTCACTTGAGTTCACATCACAATTAGTTTTCATTTGTTTGTCAGACTGGAAAGAAAAAAAAAAAAAAAACAAGCTAATAAACTTGCATGAAAGGAAGAACAATGAATTTGTTATTATCTATCTGTTTACATGCTTATTATTTTATAAATTAATTTTATTGGAATATAGATGCTTTACAATTCTATGTTCATTTCTACTATAGAGCAAAATGAATCAGCCATACATATACATATATCCCCTCCCTTTTGGACTCCCTTCCCATTCAAGTAACCATAGCACATTAAGTAAAATTTCCTTGAAAACTCAGCAGTGGCCACACAACTGGAAAAGTTCAGTTTTCATTCCAGCCCCAGAGAAGGGTAATGCTACAGATGTTCAGCTATAGTACAATTGCTCTCATTTCACATGCTAGCAAAGTAATGCTCAAAATCCTTCAAACTAGACTACAGTAGTACATGAACCAAGAACTTCCAGATGCACAAGCAGTATTTACAAAAGGCAGAGGAACCAGATCAAATTGCCAACATCTGTTGATTCATAGAGAAAAAGCAAGGCAATTCCAGAAAAAAAAATCTGCTCCTGCTTCATTGACTATGCCAAAGCCTTTGACTGTCTGGATCAGAGAAAAGTATGGAAAATTCTTAAAGACATGGGAATAACAGACCACATTACCTATCTCCTGAGAAACCTGTATGCAAGTCAAAAAACAATGGTTAAAACCTTACTTAGAATAACTTACTGGTTCAAAATTGAGAAAGGAGTATATCAAGGCTGTATATTGTCACCTGTTTATTTAATTTATATGTAGAGTACATCACAGGAAGTGCCAGGCTGGATGACTCATAAGCTAGAATCAAGTGCGCTGGAAGAAATATCAACAACCTCAGATATACACATTACACCACTCTAATGCCGGAGAGTGAGGATGAACTAAAGAGCTTCTTGATGAGGGTGAAAGAGGAAAGTGAAAAAGCTGGTTTAAAACTCAACATTCAAAAAACTAAGATCATGACATCCTGTCCCATCACTTCCTGGCAAATAGATTGGGAAAAAGTGGAAAAAATGACAGATTTTATTTTGGGGGGATCCAAAACCACTGCAGATGGTGATGGTAACCATGAAATCAAAAGATGCTTGCTCCTTGGAAGGAAACCTATGACAAACCTAGATAGCATATTATAAAGCAGACACATCACTTTGCCAATAAAGGTCCATAGAGTCAAAGCCATGGTTTTTCCATAGTCATGTACAGATGTGAGAGTTGTACCATAAAGAAGGGTGTTCTTGTTGATGTTGTTGTTTAGTCACTAACTCATGTTCAGCTCTTTTGTGACCTCATGGATTATATCCCACCTGGCTCCTCTGTCCATGGGATTTTCCAGGTAAGAGTACTGAAGTGGGTTACCATTTCCTTCCTTAGGGGATCTTTCCTACCCAGGGATAGAATCTGAGTCTTCTGCATTAGCAAGCAGGTTCTTTACTAGGGAGCTACCAGGGAAGCCCTGGGATAAAACAGACAGGGCTGCAAACAGCACTGAATGGCTTGATAAGGTCAATTAACAGATTCAGTACAGGTAACTCAAATTACCAGAAAGTTTTAATGTTTCCTAAATATTTCAGTTTCTTCTCATGATACGGTCTAGGCTATCATTATAGTTTGGAATGACTGATACACTCTGGAAGTTTAAGAATATTGAAGATAAGAAGCTAAGGAACTAAGAGCTAAGATTTCACATGATACTGAATGTGGGTATCTACCTCTTGAGAAATCTATATTCAGGTCAGGAAGCAACAGTTAGAACTGGACATGGAACAACAGACTGGTTCCAAATGGGGAAAGGAGTACATCAAGGCTGTATATTGTCACCCTGCTTATTTAACTTCTATGCAGAGTACATCATGAGAAACGCTGGGCTGGAGGAAGCACAAGCTGGAATCAAGATTACGGGGAGAAATATCAATAACCTCAGATACGCAGATGATGCAACCCTTGTGGCAGAAAGTGAAGAGGAACTAAAAAGCCTCTTAATGAAAGTGAAAGAGGAGAGTGAGAAAGTTGGCTTAAAGCTCAACATTCAGAAAACGAAGATCATGGCATCCAGTCCCATCACTTCATGGGAAATAAATGGGGAAACAGTGCCTGACTTTATTTTTCTGGGCTCCAAAATCACTGCAGATGGTGACTGCAGCCATGAAATTAAAAGATGCTTACTCCTTGGAAGGAAAGTTATGACCAACCTAGATAGCATATTCAAAAGCAGAGACATTACTTTGCCAACAAAGGTCCATCTAGTCAAGGCTATGGTTTTTCCAGTGGTCATGTATGGATGTGAGAATCAGACTGTGAAGAAAGCTGAGTGACAAAGAATTGATGTTTTTGAATTGTGGTGTTGGAGAAGACTCTTGAGAGTCCCTTGGACTGCAAGGAGATCCAACCAGTCCATCCTAAAAGAGATCAGTCCTGGCTGTTCATTGGAATGACTGATGCTGAAGCTGAAACTCCAATACTTTGGCCACCTCATGCAAAGAGTTGACTCATTGGAAAAGACCTTAATGCTAATGGATTGGGGGCAGGAGGAGAAGGGGACAGAGGATGAGATGGTTGGTTGGCATCACCGACTCGATGGACATGAGTTTGGGTGAACTCCGGGAGTCTGTGATGGACAGGGTATTCTGTGATTCTTGGAGTCGCCAAGAGTCAGACATTACTGAGCGACTGAACTGAACTGAAAATCAGAATTGCTCATTTATTTTCAGATCCCCATTCAATTGCTAACAAAAAATTTAGAATTAAAGTTAATTTAGAATTAACTTTACATAATTTTATTGTCCATAGGCATAATTTTATTTACAGATATCTTATGCAAACCTTTACTCGTTTCATCTGATAATCTGTCTTTACCTTTCTTGTCATATAGTATCTTTGTATTCTTAGTGAAACCTCAGGACAGCCCTAAGTAACAAAATAAGTAGCTGACTGCCACAATATGTTTAAGAGTCCAAGGAAATAATAAAAAGGAACATTTACATTACAGAAGGTGATAGTAGACATAGCCAATAACACCAGTTATTAGTTCTTCTTAAGGCCTATTTCCAATACTTAGCATTTTGATACATATACAAAGAGAGCCTGCCATTTGTTTTTCTGAATCCTGGGATGTCATGTCATCTTTCTTTTTATGTGAGTAAATTGGTCATTTAAACCAGAGAATTCACCCTGTTCTTACTGCAAAGTATTATGGAGGAAGGTTAATTTTTCCTTGGATTGCAAATGTATTTTTTACGTTTTAGCAGTTTTGGCTCTCAATTGTTCCTGCTGTTTACTTGGGATCCCAATCAATGCTACATAGACAAAAACTGATTTCAGAATCCTCCAACTGCCCAATCTCCTAACCCGAACTGGATTTATTTACCTCTACACAGTCCAGTAGAAAATGTTGGAACAACTTACTATATGTTTAGTAGTACAGTATTTGCTAGATCTTATATGATCTTTCTTCCCAGATGGCACTAGTGGTAAAGAACCTGCTTGCCAATGCAGGGGACACAAGGGACCCAGTTTCAATCTCTGGGTAGGGAGGATCCTCTGGAGAAGGGAATGGCAGCCCACCCTAATATTCTTGCCTAGAAAATCCCACAGACAGAAGAGTCTGGGGTCACAGAGAGTTGGATATGACTCAGCACATATGATCTTGAGTAGTAGAATTCTACTGAACTGAACTGAACTGATGAGAAGATCCAATCTTTGATGAAATAAGTAAGTAGTACAGTCTTGATAACATGCAACAGGTTTCTGGGTTTTAGAAGCAAATAAATGTCTTAGAGTTATGAGAGGAATTGTCTGGAAAATCTTTCTCTATAAAGACTCAGCCTTCAAAATAAGATAAAAAAGGAATATTCAATGAGAGTACATAAAATACTTTAATCCTACGTAATGGGAATTGTATATCATAAGCAGATTCAGGGAGTAAAGAAGTAAACCTTTTCTTAGAGAAAAGAAAGCTGAGAGCAATGTGGGAGGGAAATATAGGAGGGAATAAACACTAGCAGGAATTTGTCCACTTGATAGTGATATAGTATTAAGTCCCTGAAGAAATTTAGATCCAGGGTCTTGATCTTAATGAACTACACTCCACCACCTGAAAAACTTGAATCCAAGTTCACATCTGCCATTTGTTTTCTTTTTTTTTTTAATGTATAAAGAGTTTATTTTTTATTTTTTTCCTGTTTTTTTTTTTTTTTACTTTACAATATTGTATTGGTTTTGCCATACATCAACATGCATCCACCATGGGTGTAAAGGCACATTCTATTTTTTTTTTTTTTTTCAGTTTTCTCTTGTGTCTCCTGCATGGCAGGTGGACTCTTTACCTGATGAGCCACTGGGGAAGCCCTTATTATTGCATGAAATCAGTAATAATCTATGAGTTATTTGTGGGGGACTAAATAACAAAGCATGTGAATAGCAGTTAGCAACAGACTCAAAACAATGGGAGAATATACAAAATAATTTTAGTTAATTATCTAGCAGATTGCTACCAACATCATGGTCTATATAATTCAACATTACTATAAATTGTATAAAGGATATCTCATCTATTTTGAAAATGGTCATACTGAAAATGGTCTACTGAAAATGGTCATAAAGTAAGGGAAAGAATATTACATTCTCAAATATCTAGAATTTGCTATATATAAATAACTGTGTTGATACTATTGTACTTAAATCAAATATGAATATTTTTAGTAACTATGATGAGGAATACAAAGATTTGGAAAATTATTAGAGAAAGTAGCATAGAATACAATTTGTGTATGAAAATGGTGAATTAATAAAGATAAATGAAAAGGTGACAGTTCTGAACATGAGATAATTTTTAAGAAAAAATAAACACACAATCAAATAAGCCTCTAAAAAACTCAAGAATTTGAGTCAAATTACTCGTTACATGACATTCTGAATTTTGAACATATATTTGAAGACAGAGATTTTAATAAAACTCTCCTAAAGCACATGTTCTGGAGGAGGAGCTTATCTAGGTTAAGGTATTATATTAAATTTGATGACACAAACTGCGGTTAATAGAAAATAAATCAAAGAAATTATGGTGTAAAGTAAATCTAACATCCTGTGGAGCACAAAATTAACTGAGTGTGTTATTGAACCTGTAGTTTTAATGCAAATATTAATCATTTGAATGTGTGAAAATCACTGCTGCTCTCAGAGAGAAAGTCATCAATATAACTTACACCTATTAGAGAACTGTCCCATCACACATCCAAGAACATAAATGAAAAATTTATCTCATATTATTGCATATTTCAAATCACAGTACCTGATTTAGTATTTTAATTTGAATTGCATCTAACTCATTTGTTTTTAACAGAAATGTGGTTTTGTTTTCTATTTTTACTTTCTTTCACTATTTAGACCCTGGATTCTAAACCAAAGTAAAACTGAAGAAAATGAAGCTTTACAAAGTGATTTTATAAAATTTTTGTTCGAAGATCATTTCAAACCTAAAGAAAATAGGCAAGTTTATCCCTGAATTTATACTCCTCACCAGATTATCCAACTGTTAAACTGTGATGTGTTCTTAATCATTCTCTCTTTCTTTACGTAAGTGTGTGTGTAATAAAAAGTTGTACACTTTGGAACTATGCAAACGTTCTTCTCCCCATTAATCTTTAACTTATAGTTTGAACATCCATAGATAATTCATATGTAAGTACATTATCATTACCCATGTTTCAAAAAAGTTGCTTTGAACATAATTTTTTCTTAGTATTTTAATAATGAATATTCTACTGTAGTGGAGAGCTGTTTTTTCCACTGGTATGTATATAAGTTGCTGCTTAGTCAATCAGTCATGTTCAAGTTTGTATGTATATGTCTATCTTTCATTCATTTGCTATTTATTCATCCTCATTTATTATCTGGATGGACTCATGGGTTTATTTTTTAATCAGAGGGTTATAATCCTAAACTACTAATATCTCTTCTGAAGTTCAGTATGCCAGAGATTTTAATAAGTGAAGGCCCTTAAATCTAGTTCAGGTGTCATTTTGATAATACCCCATAATTTTTTGGCAATTACCTTAATTTTCTGGCACAACAGGATGTGAATTTGTGCTGGTACTTTCTCTGCCTGAGAGCTAAACTCAGCCATCTCTCAAAGGTACATTGGATATTTTTATTAAGGGATAGTATTTAGAAACCAAAAGCATGTCAAGGTTTGTTTATTGCTGTTGATACTACTGAAAGTCATTGTTTCTAGGTCTGTTCAGCAAACAGAGTTATGAAATAAACATGCACAAATGTGTGTATGTGTGTGTATATATATATACGCATCTATTATAAACACACACATATTTACATACACATATGTTTACATGTGGGTATTGAAATCATGGATTTATTTTGAAATTTACATTTTGAGACAGCACCTCAACTTCTTTTGAGTCTTCCCATGTTCCATATTTGTGTCACTTGTTTCTCAAATTGAGAAAATTATCCCCTAACATCCTGCAATCTGTTGAAAGCTTTTTCAGTAATTGTAAGCTAATGTTAGTGTGAGATACAATCCTACTGTGGAGAAGTACTCTTGCCTGGAAAATCCCATGGACAGAGGAGCCTGGTAGGCTGCAATCCATGGGGTCGCTAGGAGTTGGACAGGACTGAGCGACTTCACTTTCACTTTTCACTTTCATGCATTGGAAAAGGAAATGGCAGCCCACTCCAGTGTTCTTGCCTGGAGAATCCCAAAGAAGGGGGAACCTGGTGGGCTGCCGTCTGTGGGGTCGCACAGAGTCGGACACGACTGAAGAGACTTAGCAGCAGCATAATCCTACTGAGTAAAGTTTATTTTTATAATTCTTTATATCTTTAGATTAAAGGCATATGCTTTTTTTTCAAATTAACAATTTCTTGGGTTTTTTGTGTTCTATAAGTGAAACTTCTTTTCCTTTCTTTTTTAAAACAACTGCATATTAGAACATTCATGGATATGTCTTCAGTTCAGTTCAGTCACTCAGTCGTGTCCGACTCTTTGTGACCCCATTAATTGCAGCACGCTTGGTTTCCCTGTCCACCACCAACTCCTGGAGTTTACCCAAACTCATGTCCATAGAGTCGGTGATGCCATCCAGCCATCTCATCCTCTGTCTTCTACTTCTCCTACTCCTCCTGCCCCCAATCCCTCCCAGCATCAGGGTATTTTCCAATGAGTCAACTCTTCGCATGAGGTGGCCAAAGTACTGGAGTTTCAGCTTTAGCCTCAGTCCTTCCAATAAACACCCAGGACTGATCTCCTTTAGGATGGACTGGTTGGACCTCCTTGCAGTCCAAGAGACTCTGAAGAGTCTCAACACCATGGGTATGCCTTATTGTTGTTTTTGGCCATGTTACATGGCAAGTGGGATCTTAGTTCCCTGAGCAGGAATGGAACCTGAGCCCCCTGCATTGGAAAGGTTGAGTCTTAACCACTCGACAGCAGGGTGGTGAGTGTGTGCTCAGTTGAACACCTGAAAGGCTGTTATCAATATTTTTTGGGCTTGATAATGATGGGCCTGAGAGCTTTACTAGATGTTTTGTATAGGCCAATGATGGCTGTTTTACCAGATGTTATGAAATTTTTACAAAGTCAATGAAGGTATGATCTGAACCAATCTCACAGTGGTAGTGGTCTGCAGTTTGCCAATTCTTATCAGTTTACCAATTCTTATCATACAGTGCTTACAATCATTCAGTAGACCTTATTTTTTTTTTTTTAACATAGTTCTACTATTTCCTTAAGGAATGTTGCAAAATTGGGTAAAAAGAAAGTGCTGGAATATTATATATTTCAACATATAATTTAAAAAATGAGGTGACTCACCTACTGAAATGATTGGCACCTAGAGAAAGAGGAACTGGTGTACTTTACCTGTCTCCATTTTCTCTACTGATATGTTTTGATCAGAGTTCAGAATAGTTCATAGGACATTTCTAAAAACATTGTATACAATTTTGGTTATGATATATTTTCATGGTCTGGCTGAATCTAGGTATGCTTCTTCAATCTGATAATTTATATATATTCCTAAGTCTATTATCTTTTAAAATCATTACTCTCCCATCCCATCAATTCATTCCTTTTAGAACTGTTGTTTGATGTGTTAGATATTCTCATTCTTTCCCACATCTTAACCTCCTTTTGGCTGATTCTTAAAGATATAACATTAATGTCATTAGTTCTTTCCTCCAGAGGGTCTATTCTATTATTTAATCTAATCATTGAGTTGTTATTCATTATTTGTAATTCATTTATACAACCTTGCTTCCTTTCCAATTTGCTTCTCCTTTTTCCTATTCTTATTTTCTTTTCATTTCTCTCATAAATCTCATCACATATTAGTGAAAATATACTTTTGGATTATTGTATATTTCTAGTTCTTGTGGCTTTGAATTACCTCTTAAGAACAACTGGCTGTCTCCATTGCTTGTATTTTTTAATGAAGATTTTATTTTGCTGAGAACATTCTGTTTAAAGATAATTGTTACTATTCAAATTTTTTATCATTCATTGTATTATTTTTAGTCATTAATATAATGATTCGTTATGGAGACAGTGAGTTTTATAGATAATCAATACAACTTCTTAGCTGTATCATTATTCTAAGAGAGTAATGTTGGCTTATTAATTCATTTTATACAATGATTTTCTACTTAATTGTAACTAATTCTTCAAGATCCAAATCAATTTCTATGTCTCTTATAAAGTTTTTACTCTATTCTTGTAATGATCTTCTTTCTCGTTCACTAGATTGTGCCAGAAACTATTGGGGTTGCAAGCATCCTTATTCTTATTTAAAACGAAATGCAGGTTTTATTTTCTCAATAGCTCAAAAGTTCCAAATTAACTGTCATCTATCTGCCCCTTTTGATTTAGAATTAGATAACCATAGATTAATCTCATCTCATGCACTGGTAGATGGGTGTGTGAAGTCAAACACTACTGACCTAGTAATCAAACCAAAGTCGCAAGTCTAGGATAGCAGTATAGAATTACAAAGGGAATTAGAATTTGGAATGTCTAGGAAGCCACCAACAAAGTCCACTAGAACCCTCCAGAAAGCAGTAATCAAAAGGGAGTTTTCCCACTAAAGGCACTTTCCTTAGATGCTCTCGCTTATGAAAGTGTTACTCACATCAGACGTTAAATAGGCCACTATCTAATTCACTTACTTATGTTTTTTCCAGCTAGTTTCTAATGAGTCTGAGGACAGAATTGTACACTAGATATTCAAAAAAGCATCATCTTTTCCGTATACTGCTGAACATACTATATTCATTTTGCTACTTTATATAGAATATGATTAAATGGGAATTTTGTCACTTTTATAATCAGAATAGTCAAAAATTACTTTGCTCCAATTTTCTGTATATATTTAGTTATATATATATGTGTATCTGTATATTCTGTATATGTTTAGTTATCTATCAGCTAAAAAATAAATTATGAGAAATTCAGACAATGGTTTAATACAAAATATTAATAACTAGTGTCCACTTTGGTGGAAAATGACAGTAATTAGATGATAAAATGGGCTTCCCAGGTGGCACCAGTGGTAAAGTACCCAGTTGCCAATGCAGTTGACATAGGAGACATGGGTTCAATCCTTGGGTCGGGAAGATCCCCTGGTGGAAGGCGTGGCATCTCACTCCAGTATTCTTGCCTGGAGAATCCCATGGCCAGAGGAGTCTGGTGGGTTACAGTCCATGGGGTCACAAAGAGTTGGACACAACTGAGAGACTAAACACACAATGATAATCATGCCAATTAAAATAAATTACCATCATACTGTATATACTGGCCTGATAACCACCTTAGGTTTTTTGTGTGTGAACTGCCTATAGTGACTAAAGACATCATACAGAGATTAATACATGGAATAATTCCTCAGACCAACAAGCAGGATCACCTGATACAAAAGATAAAATGATATCTGCTATATTCCTACATTTACTTAAGCAACAAAACCAGTGCTTTCTCAAGTTAAACATTGCCTTTGATAATTTTTCAACTATTACTGTTTTGCTCCCAGGTAACTTACATTCAAAAGTAAGTAAGTACTTTTGCTTTCTTCAAAAGTAAGGAGAAAGCACATGGAAGGAAAATTGCAGCACAAGAGGCCAGAGAAGCAGAGCAGTGGGATAAGAAAAGAAGGTAAAGGAGTATAGGGTGAATGAAGAAAGACCTTTCCCATTAAGTGTGGGAAATTGTGGTTTAGAAGCACTAGAAAAGATGAATTTCTAGAAAAAAGGAATTTCTTCAATGAATACTGTAGAAAAATGTAATAAGGTGCCCATCTCCAAGGGCTAAATGTTCCTATGTATCTTCATATACAGGTCTGTGCTCCCTACATTTCTGGGATTAGCAACTGAATACAACTGCCACTGTTAGTCATTCTTTAATGCTAATGTGTTTATCTCCTTTACTTCCCTAAATGTGGCTGCAAGGTTTTGGAATGTTAGATGAGAAATTCTAATAATGGCAGAATTTTCATTTGCTAAGTGAATATATTGCTTAAGAGGAACAGAGAAGATTGAAATGGGTATCTAAGTTATTTACTAAAGAGTGTGTTTTATTATTGACTTCTGTTTAATTCTTTTTTCAATTATGTTCATGGCAATGAAAATGAAAATATACCACAAGGTCTAAAAGACAGATGCTAAAAAAAAAAAAGATCAAACATAAATCAAATGGCATATACAAACATGATAACCAAATATCTTCTGGGAAAAAAAAATCTTCCCAGTCATTGATTAATTTGAAAACTTCCATTATGAGACCGTCCTTATTTGCATTACAAAGAAAACTAAACTAACAAAAAAATTCAAAATTTATTTTAGAGAGTCTGGAATACCCAGCTAATTTAGGCAAAGAAAGCTGCCTGAAAAGAAATCTAATCTTAGCAAGCTTTTATCTCTTTTAGAATGGCTAAAAATAGAAATTATGTAGGAGTCTAGGGAGCTTACCCATCATTTTGACATTTATTCCTTTTTTAGACTCTCACATTGTTCTTTACTGAACCTAAATGTTGCTGATTATTTGTGCAAGATTTTTTCTTTGGAAACTTTCTGAGACTTTAATTTATTACTTGACTTTCAAAATTCATCATTGTTCTAAAAAGAACATGGTAATTTCACTAAACTCTGGCAGAGTAACCTACTTAGGACTTTAACTAAAAGATACAGGCAAATGGGCCCCTTGTTAATTCTTTTGTCCATGGACTTTTGTTTCCACATTTTGGCTATTGTGAATTGTGCTGCAATGATCATGGGAGTTCACTTAACGAAGAAATAGGGTATATACATATAATGGAAAGTATTCAGCCTTTAAAAAAAAAAAAAAAAAGAGGAAATTCTTCAATATGTGACAGTATAGATGAACCTTGAGAACATCATACAAGATGAAATAAGCCAGTCAAAGAAATACAAATACTGTATGATTCCACATATATGAGGTATCTAAAATAGTTAAATTCATAGGATCAAAGGGTAGAATGGGAGTTGCCAAGGTCTGGAGAAATACCAGATACATACATATACACACATGCAAATATATATTTTAGTGTCTTAACACTGAAAAAAATTGAGCAGCAAGTAAATAATGATAATGATAGTTTTGATTATAACCCAAAGGATAAAATAAATATCAATGAGTTTATATTAATATAAGTAAACAGAAAACTTCTGTTTACAGAAAAATGCAATTAATAAAAGTTGATGGAATGAGGAAAATATAAATAACCATTAGAACAGCAGAACAATAATTCCTGTTGGCCAAACATATGAAATCTAAAATTGTCAGTTTTATATATATCTTTATAGCTTTTTTATGTCTTCACCAAAATATTTGTTGAATACAAAAGAGGAAAATGGTAATTTTGTATTGAAGAACTGGGTAGACACCACATTAAGCACAGTATCAGGGTTAGTACCAGTGGTGATGAGACATATCAATATCAAAGATATGAATATCAGTGTCCCCTAATACATGTCCTAAGAAGGGCACAATAACTGTGAAGTATTTCCCTCTAAACAAATCCATAGCCTCTATTACAGTAAATATAAAATAAACTCAAACTGAGTGACAATTTACAGGGTACCTGGTGATACTCAAAACTATCAAGGTCATGAAAACTAAGGACAGACTAAAGAACCATTTACTGGAGGATAAAAATCTTTACCAATGAATACAATATATGATTCAAGACAGGGTCCAGATTGAGAGAAAATGTATTGGCTTGAACACTGGTGAAATCAAAGTATGATCATTAGTCTTAGTTTTGAGAGTCTTACCACAATTAAGGGAAATATTAATATCAGACAATACAAAAGGAATGAACTCAATCCATGTCTATTTCTATTGATCTTATCTATTATTTATCTCTATATAAAATATCAATAATGAAAATTGATTTAGATCCTAGTAAAAACGGACAACTATTTTTCCAAATGGAAACTCAAATAGGAAATATATAATTTACAATGCTGCTATATACATTTGCATTCCTGGAAATGGTATTGATTGGAATTTATTTTTTCATTTTCATATCTTTCTTTCTACTGTGTATGCTTAGTCGCTCAGTCGTGTTTGACTTTGCAACCCCATGGAATATAGCCAACCAGGCTCCTCTGTCTTCCATTATTCATTTTCAGTAAAACAGTGACAAAAATATTTTCTCCTACTCCTAGTTCCTATTTTCCCAGGTTCAGCTATCTTTTTTCTAAAACCATATTTTTGTTTAGAAAGTCTGTAGATGTTGTCCCTTTTCTACTTTAGAGCTCTTCTTTCTAATTTCTCTGAATGACTATGGGCCTTTTCCCTGGAGCAGATTATTCATAATAATTTACTATATTGTTTCTATAGGGATAGTATCCACACATATATTCTAAAAAGTGCTGAAATTTTCTTACTAGTTCAAATTAAAACAATGTATTGTTTTGTTTTGCTTTGAAGCGTTCCTTGACTTGATCCATCCTTCTTTCTGGTGCTCTCCCTAGTGTCTGTGTCTGTTGTCTATTCCCATCAGTTATGGATTATATACACTTTTTTCCTGAGTAAAAATACTATATTCCTAATGTGGTAATATAATGTCTATTGTAGAGTACCATGAACACTCATGTGTAATAATATATATTATACTGTTGGAATTAGTGACCCAGAGTACTTGCAAGCTGCTTATACATGCTATAAATTATTTATAATGCTACACACAGTAAAGAATGGAGCATGTACTAGCAAGTTAATATATTAATTTGGCTTGAGCACTTAAGTGTTTCATAGACATGAAATATCAATATTTATTTTCAAAGGCACAGTAGGTAGAGAGGTTTCCATTTTGTATCTAAGAGAAGAGTCTGGGCATAGTCCATGAAGAAGCCATTCTGTAAAATTCACACCCATAGATGTACTATCTATATGCTTTCACACTGATATTCCTTGTGACCTTCTCACTGCCAAGATTTCAGGAGACTATATTCTTTCATAATTTTCAGAAATTGTATTAATTAGACTTTTCCATAATCTTTATTTATGGGAACATTATTGAATGATTAATATAATTAATTTATTTAGAATAATAATGGTAAGTGAAAAGTATCCTTAGAAAACTATTGCTTTCTTCTTTTAGAAGGGAAGAGTATATATCATATAATCTGAAAGGTATTTTTTGTTTGTTTCTGTAGGTTTCTTAACAGATTCATTGAGGTTACAATTGATATTTTAAAAATTTCACATACTAAGGTATACAATTTGGTGATTTTGGATATATATATATATATATATATATATATATATATATATATATACACACAGAGAGAGAGAGAGAGAGACAGAGAGAGAGAGAGAGATTCGTGATGCCAACACCACAAACTAGGTAATAAACATATCCAGCACCACTGAGAGGTTTCCTAGGTGACACTAATGGTAAACAGTGTCAATGCAGGAGATGTAAGAGACGTGGCTTTGATCCCTGGGTCAGTAAGATTCCCTGGAGAAGGGCATGGGAACCCACTCCAGTATTCTTGCCTGGAGAATCCCATGGACAGAGGAACCTGAGGGGGATACAGTCCACGGGGTCACAAAGAGTCAGACACGACTGAAGAGACTTAGCATGCATACATCACCTCTGAAAATGTTCTCATGTCCCTTTGATATTTCTGTTTATTTTTTGCTTGTTTGCTGCTTTTGGTTTTGTTTTGTTGTCAGAACACTTACCATGAGATCTACCTTTAAATTTTATTTTTAAGATACAACTTTAAAAACAAGAATTGTGTATATTTAAGTTATACAAATAATGTTATTCATATACTTAGTTGAACAATTACTATATTCAAGTTAATTAACACATCTTCCCATATACATTTTTAGGTTTTTAAGTGCACAAAATCATATATATATATATAAAGAGAAAGAGCGGGGGAGAGAGAGAGGGTGGGAGGGAGAGAGAGACTCAGAATACTTTATTAAATGGGAATCATTAAACTAATTTAATATATTTTAATTCCCTTTTGCAGGGAATTAAAAATTTACAGGATTGGTAGGTGAAGCAAATATGTGGGCTTAAACATATTATATTTGAGGTGTCTATTAAACATTCAGCATGCAATTGTTGTCCAAGTTTGGATTCCAGGCACATCCAGAGCCATATTAAAGCATATAAATAAGAGCACCTAGGAAGCTACTATAGACAGAGAGTAAAAGAAGCACATGGATTGAATCCTGACTTACTTAAAGATTTTAAAGGGGAAGAAGATCCAGCAAAGAAAACAGAGGCAAAACATCCATTGAGTTAGCATGGGGAGCAGGAATATATGCTGTCCAAAAGTCAAGTGAAGAACATTTTTCAAGATGAAGAGAAAAATAAAAAGAACTGAGAAATAGCCATTGAATTTGGAATAATGAAATTCATTGATGACCTTAGAAAACATGGTCCGTTTATGTTTTAGAGTCCAAAGACTGACTATATGGACTCAAGGGATAAAGAAAAAGTGGTTACAAAAATTGAGAATATAGACGATGCTGAAGATTGTAGAGAGTAGCTTGAAGTGGATAGAATTGTATATACATATTAGAATATATAGAAGTTTATGGAATACAATTTTGCCTATAAACATAGTTGCTGCTATATATTCACTTTGTTAATTAAAAGTTTCAACTTATAGGAAAACTGAAAACATTCTTATGTAATATTTAACTGATAGAAGTCATTATGATTAGGGCAGTTATAGAATCAATCTTTATAAGTGTGCTACAAGTTTATTCATTGATATCCATAAATGGTTATCTATCAATAATCAAGGACCATTAATTTGGCATGCATATAGGGATTTATTGTCAACCAATAAATAGAAAATGTGCTTCCCTGATAGTTCAGTTGGTAAAGAATCCGCCTGCGATGCAGGAGACCCCGGTTCGATTCCTGGGTTGGGAAGATCTGCTGGAGAAGGGATAGGCTGCCCACTCCAGTATTCTTGGAATTCCTTATGGCTCAGCTGGTAAAGAATCTGCCTGCAAGGCAAGAGACCTGGGTTAAATCCCTTTGTTGGGAAGCTCCCCTGGAGAAGGGAAAGGCTACCCACTCCAGGGTTTGGCCTGGAGAATTCCATGGACTGTACAGTCCATGGGGTTGCAAAGAGTCGGACATGACTGAGCGACTTTCACTTTCAAATGGAAAATACAGAACAAACGGGAAAAGTTCAGACTATATATAAATATATAATGTGTTAGTCACTCAGTCGCGTCCGACTTTTTGTGACCCCATGGGCTGTAGCCTGCCAGGCTTCTCTGTCCCAACCCAGGGATCGAACCTTGGTTTCCTTCCTCACAGGCATATTCTTTACCATTTAAGCTACAGGGAAGTGTCTCTCTCTCTCTCTCTCTTTCTCTCTCTCTCATATATACATATATATATATATATATATATATAAATATTCTGTTCTTATGTAGTAGATATGGTTCTCTAATAATTTATTTCCATGACAACAGAAAAATACAAGGCATGAAATAAACACCCAAAGAGTATAATTCACCTCAAGAAATATATGTAGTAATACTTCCAATATTTCAATTGCACTGACTTTATTTTCATGTTGTAGCCATGATAATATCATATTTTGCACTGATTTAAACTGAATCATATATTTATTAGAGTATTTTAAAATGATTTATTGATTAACTGAATGTGCTTTTATATTACATTATAATATCACACACAGAACATAAATCAGGACATGACTTAACTGTATTTTTCTCACAGGGTTATGTTCTTTGAATAAGTCTGAAAAGTACATTTTTCTTTTCTGACATGGAATAGTATTATTTTATTGCAGAGGGGGGAAAAAAGGCTTACTTTGAGAAAGACAAACATCTTGGAATTCTACTGTAAAGATGTATGAATCATTGCAGTTTACCACTATAACATCCCTTACTTTATGTAACAATGGTTACCTAAATAGCTATGGTAAATTAGAGGTCAGATAAACCCAGTCACAGTAAAAGCTATTTCACATTCAAGAAGAAATATATGACAAAAATAAAAATTAGTTCACAAACATCAGAAATTTATGTTGCTGTTTGTATCATATATTTTTATTTCTGTGTAAATAATTATTGTCAAAGACTCATATCGTATCCTGAAATTTTAAAATTTCTTTAATAATTGGTTGTCTTTCTTGAATGATTAGCTTCATTTTACGGTACTTCTGTGAATAAACTCATCAAAGAAAAAAATTACCATTTTAACTTTAAGTACTGAATGGATAAACCCTGAAAGAAAAAAAAAAAATTACCTAAATATAAAAACATAATTTGGTCACTTATTATTTGCAAAGTCCTTAAGTAAGTTGACCTTGAAGTGACATTACAGAGAACAGTATACTACATCCTTAATGATAAAAATATTATAATTTGATGATGCCTTAATATGAGTACACTCATACGAGGAGACTATAAGGGCAAAATAATCTATTTTGTATAGCAGACTGTGATGGAAAGAACAAGTGATATCACATGGTTGGAGGATTAGGTAAAATAAAGTGATATTGGAAGAATGTCTATCAGATCAGATCAGTCGCTCAGTCGTGTCTGACTCTTTGAGACCCTATGAATCGCAGCACACCAGGCCTCCCTGTCCATCACCAACTCCCGGAGTTCACTGACACTCACGTCCATCGAGTCAGTGATGCCATCCAGCCATCTCATCCTCTGTTGTCCCCTTCTCCTCCTGCCCCCAATCCCTCCCATCAGAGTCTTTTCCAATGAGTCAACTCTTCACATGAGGTGGCCAAAGTACTGGAGTTTCAGCTTTAGCATCATTCCTTCCAAAGAAATCCCAGGGCTGATCTCCTTCAGAATGGACTGGTTGGATCTCCCTGCAGTCCAAGGGACTCTCAAGAGTCTTCTCCAACACCACAGTTCAAAAGCATCAATTCTTCGGCGCTCAGCCTTCTTCACAGTCCAACTCTCACATCCATACATGACCACAGGAAAAACCATAGCCTTGGCTAGACGAACCTTTGTTGGCAAAGTAATGTCTGCTTTTGAATATGCTATCTAGGTTGGTCATAACCTTCCTTCCAAGGAGAAAGCGTCTTTTAATTTCATGGCTGCAGTCACCATCTGTGGTGATTTTGGAGCCCAGAAAAATAAAGTCTGAAATACATCATAAAAATATAAAGATAGATATATTCAACCAAAAAAAAATCACCTAAGAAAAGAAATTTCAAGAAGGCCAAGGGCAAATAAAATAGGAATGGTATTATTGGATGCAACACAAAATGTAAGTATACAGGCAGAAAAATATATCACATTGGAAAGTTAAATTAGTCTGCCTCAAATAACTACCATACAACTCCTTCTGATGCTCAGATGATTGCTACTGAATTTTGGGGGAGCATGGGGGAGGATATGCATTTTCTCTGTTTTAGTTCTTACTGCACACAATATTAAACTATTTCACCTCTGAATTCCCATATAAAGCTAAAATAATTCCAAGAGCATACTTCTAGTGTATATTCCTAGTATTCTTCAAATTATTATTCTTATTCTGCCTTTTATGTTTTCCTGACATTCCTCATGTTCTATTAGATTGAATTTAGCAAGATGTTATAGGTTTTTAAGGTAACTAAGGTATTAAGAAAGATATACCTAACTGTTCATGCAGTTGAAAAATCAGTGTGTAAAAACTACTACTAAAATTTAAAATTTAGATGAATATAGTAAACTTGGAGAACACTATTATTTAACATGTCTGTTTCAAAAATGAATGGAATGAAAATTCCTATAATCAGGAAGAAATGGAATGGGACTTTTAAAAATTTCAGTTGAGAAAAGACAAGACACAGATGTCTTTAAAGGTAAAAACATATAATATAAAAGCAGATTATCTCAAAGATTCATAAATTGCTATACATGTAGGGGAAAAGATTTTTCAGGAAAAAGGTATAAATTGTCAATGACATGATGAAGCAGATATCTTAGACAAAATATTAGAAAAATAAAATCAATAAGTTATAAAAGTTTAGCATATATGGATCAATTTGTTTTGCTAGAGAATTTTGTTTTCCTTACTGTACAATACTACCAGAAGCTGTAGTTTTGATTGTATAAATATATGCCCTGTACTTTTCTATCACGACACTGTCTGAGCTTGCAGAGTAAATGGTAAGTGTACCTGAAAGAAATTCTTACATCAGTATGACCAGCAATAATGAAACTATACAAGTTAGAGACTACAGAGCACATGAATATTTATGGAGGTGAGATATTTCTCACCAAGGATATTTCAGATATGTGATATTTTTTTCTGTTTTAAGTATGAGAAATAGTGTCTTTCTTATTATAACCTGAAAATTTTTCCTATAATTTGCTCCTCTGGTAAAAAAGCTAGTGACCAGTCACTTGGATTTCTATCATTTCTATTACAGAAGCATCAGAGAAAAAATTACTTAAAAAGAATTAAAATTATAATTGTATTATATATTTCCATATATTGTTATCTGATATAAAATAATACATTTAATTTGTGTATTTTCTATATTTGCTTCAGTTTTTAAACATATATCATTAATATTATTATGGCTTTCAAATTAAAAACATCTCACAAAAGCCAAGAGAGAGGGGTAATAGAGACTGAAGGAAAGTGTTTAAAAGGCATGTCTAATGAGATGGATGAAACTGGAACCTATTATACAGAGTGAAGTAAGCCAGAAAGAAAAACACCAATACAGTATACTAATGCATATATATGGAATTTAGAAAGATGCTAACAATAACCCTGTGTATGAGACAGCAAAAGAGACACTGATGTATAGATCAGTCTTATGGACTCTGTGGGAGAGGGAGAGGGTGGGGAGATTTGGGAGAATGGCATTGAAACATGTATAATATCATGTATGAAACGAGTCGCCAGTCCAGGTTTGATGCACGATACTGGATGCTTGGGGCTGGTGCACTGGGACGACCCAGAGGGAGGATATGGGGAGGTGGGAGGGAGGAGGGTTCAGGATGGGGAACACAGGTATATCTGTGGTGGATTCATTTCAATATTTGGCAAAACTAATACAATATTGTAAAGTTTAAAAATAAAATAAAATTAAAAAAAATAATAAAATAAAATTGAATAAAAAAATAAAATAAAAGGCATGTAACATTTTTCAAAGGTTTACTTATAAGCAATAATGTGATGGTAACTGTTTAATAATCTTCTTCTAGAGGAAAAGAACAAACATTGATCCATGGCATTTGCAACTCCCATGATTAAAAATACCCCTAACAAACTGAGTTTCAAGCAATCAACACAAAATTAGCTGCCTCACAGAATTTTCAAATATTTAACAATGGTCTTTGATATGCACTTGTATGACACACTCTAATATAACCTTTAGAGTCCACATGTATATTTTAATAAAATTATATTCAGTTCAGTTCAGTTCAGTCGCTCAGTAGTCTTTGCGACCCCATGAATCGCAGCACGCCAGGCCTCCCTATCCATCACCAACTCCTGGAGTTCACTCAGACTCACATCCATCGAGTCAGTGATGCCATCCAGCCATCTCATCCTCTGTCGTCCCCTTCTCCTCCTGCCCTAAATCCCTCCCAGCATCCAGGTCTTTTCCAATGAGTCAACTCTTCGCATGAGGTGGCCAAAGTATTGGAGTTTCAGCCTCAGCATCAGTCCTTCCAATGAACACCCAGGGCTGATCTCCTTTAGGATGGACTGGTTGGATCTTCTTGCAGTCCAAGGGACTCTCAAGAGTCTTCTCCAACACCACAGTTCAAAAGCATCAATTCTTTGGCGCTCAGCCTTCTTCACAGTCCAACTCTCACATCCATACATGACCACTGGAAAAACCATAGCCTTGACTAGACGGACCTTTGTTGGCAAAGTAATGTCTCTGCTTTCCAATATGCTATCTAGTTTGGTCATAACTTTCCTTCCAAGGAGTAAGTGTCTTTTAATTTCATGACTGCAGTCACTGAATTAAGTATACATACTTAATATAATACTGTTCATAGGGTTCTCAGTATCAACCCCATGAACAGTATTATATTAAGTATGTAAGTATACTTAATATACTTGATACTGAGAACCCTATGAACCTTAATTCAGCACTATAATCTCAGTACATATATAAATTATAATGAAGTTAGTGCACTCAAGTTCCTTCAAGACTAGGGAATCTTCTTTGTGTGTCTGTATATTCCCTATATTCTATAAAATGTTTGATGATATTTAAAAAGGAAGGTAGGACAAACATATAGTTTAATTAATGTTCATTGTTACTTTAAAAATATGATTCATCATGAGGCATTCATTACTGCGTCATGTATCTCCCGGTTTGTTTGTTTTTTTTAAATTTATGTGATTCTATTATTAAAATTTTCAAGTTTCACCATCTGTGAAAACTGTGGCTTGACTAAATTGTAATGTTCAAATGTAGTTAAGATCTAAATTTAGGGATTATGCATGGTATTCATTTACACTTATTTTTCCCTTTATCAATTTCATAATTATTGGCAGATAACCATAGAGGCAGCTAGAATATTCATCTTTTTATCACAAAGATAGTAATGCCAACAGAAGTTCTGAAATCTCTTTATATCAAGTATTACATATGTAGACCAAAAAGACTCTTGTCACTTCAGTATTATCTCATCAGTGCCCTTGAATTCCTCAGCAGGCATGCCATCTGCCATCAGACCTTTATTCTTTACAATTGAAAGGCTCTAATGCAATGTAGATCTTGATTAACCTCTCACTTTAGGAGAAGTCCTATATTTGTCACCAGATAGGAAGCCAAGAATACAATGCCTTTTAAGTAGACATTAGTCATAATATATAAGTCTGCTACTATCAAAATACTTTTTTCAACTTTTAAAATAATTTATTTATTCAGTAAATGGAATATTGATAACTGCAAACAAACGATCAATTAAAGGCATAAGTCACCCAAATTTTGGTAAAAACTAAAACTTACACATAAATAATGAATCAATTGATAAGCAAATAAAATATGTATTTTTTCAAGAAGTAATAATATTCCTTATAACATTTGTGTACTGTATATAGGAGACAAAAGTCTGATTGACTGTAGACGATCAACTCAGAAAATGCATATGCATTCAAAAATTTTACCTTATTCCTCAAGAATTTTACAAAAGTTCAGAAGCCAGCAATGAACACTACACTAAAAACAGTTGTACAATAAGATTTACCACTACACACAGTAAAAAGATTAATTTTCCCTATAATTAGGATATATTGTCATTAGGGACAAATTAATATTTTAAAATATTTATTTGATTGCACTGGGTCTTAGTTGTGGCATGCAGGATCTTTCAGTTGTGACACACAAACTCTTACTTGTGGCATGTGGGACCTGGGATCAAACCTAAGCCATTGCATTGGGAATGGGGAGTCTTACCTATCAGACCACCAGGAAATACCCCAAATTAATAATTTTAACATGGCAGTTTGGAATGAAGACAATGCCATGAGAAAGATTTTTTTTTCCAAACTTTTAAAATTGATTTAAATTCTAATTCTTTTTAAATTTAATCTAATCTAGTTGACACGCTTTGAGAAAGTAATTGTTGAAGAAAAACTGGATAAGGTATGATACAGTATACTATGAAAATAACCATAAATTCTTCTCCACATGTAATGATCCCCGTGTAATTCTCCCTCTAATGGGGATAAATTTAGTCCTTCATTCCTAAAATCTGGTCTAGCACTGTGACTTGATTTGGACATTAAAATATAGTCTAAGCAACATTTTATCTGATGAATTTGTTCTATAAAGAGCTTTCATGCCTCTACTTTCCTCTTGGAACCTGCTTGTCCACCATCTGAGCAACAGCAGTGAAACGTAACCTTGAGGATGAGCTACCACAGGAAGCAGAGATGAAAAATCTTTGCAGAACCATCACAGATAAGCCAGCCTCCAAACGACCCAGCAGTGAACCCTGCCAAGGTGAGCCATCCTGCAGAACTATTTAGTTCATTCCAGTCTATCATTCACCCTTAAAAGCATAAATTAAATAATTGGTTGTTGTTCTAGGTTTTGGAATTGTTTTTAACTTACTGAAAGCTAACTTTAAATACAAAATAAAAGTAAAACCAAAGTTTTCCTTGAATCTCTGAGGAAAAAAATATGCCCAAGTGAGATATGAACCTGCTGGTGATTTCAATAACCAGTAGGGCTTACTGTGCTTCTGTGCCTGGGCACTCAGTCACTCCAGTCGTGACTGACTCTTTGTGACCACATGGACTGTAGCCAGCCAGGCCCTTCTGTCTATGGGATTCTCCAGGCCCTTCTGTCCATGGAGAGGGTTGCCATGCCCTCTTCCAGAGCCTTTTCCTGACCCAGGGATTGAACCGGGGTCTCCCACATTGCAGGAAGATTCTTTACTGCTGAGCCACCTGGGAAGCACTGTGCTTCAATCTCCCATACAAGTCATATCTCATTATTTTCAGTGCATATTTCTTTTGTTCATATCTCACTTTATTCCATATATTCAGGAGATATTATTTCCTAAAATGAAATATTGCTTGGAATGGGGTAGGCAACTGCATATGTTTGTTTTCATACAGAGATCTTGTATACTCGGGAAGAAGAGGAAAAAAAGGAATATTCAGTGCTTGCCTAAGAATTAAATTCTTATATAATCTATGTGGATTGAGTTTTAAGAAAGAAAGAAGGAGAAAAGGAAGAAGAAAGGGAAGGAGAAAAGATCTCACTGAAAATCTCTTTCCAAACTCATCTCCCATTTTGGTAACCTTTGGTGACAAATGGGAGATGTTGAATTTACCAATCCCATCTCCAAATGATAGATTTGTATTTCTTTGATCTATCTATGCTGGTAAAAGGTTTATATCTGATGTCAATTAAAGACCCTTCAATATAAATTTAAATATTTAGATTAACTCCCACAGAACAATACATCAAAGGGAAAATACGTTTTCTATGTAATATAAATAAAGTGTTAACTTCTTACATTCTACATTTTTCACATCATGAATACTGGAGTGAGTTGTCATTTCCCTCACCTGGATAATATGTAAGTTATTTAATCTAAATTTTATCTATAGTATTTTTAAAAAATAATTTTTATAAGAAATGTGAAATATAGAAACATTTATTATAATATTTGGGAAAATAATGTTTAAAGTAGTGATATGATTAAATATTTTGAATCATACAACATAATGGCCTGAACTGAAATAAAGGATGAATAGGAGGCAGCCTGAAAAAAAATAATTGAATGAAAAATGTAAATAAAATCAAAACCTCTTAACCTATAGAGAAGATCTGAACATACACAAAATATAAGGCAGTTTTATAGGCAATCTATAAAGATATAACAGTAAGGAATGCAGGGTAAAAGGAAAAATGATTAAATTGATGAAATGAAAGAATGTATCCCTACAGAAGAGAATGGTGGCCTCACATACCAGTAATTGATGAATAACACAAATTTTAAAAATTATTAGAAACAGTAAGCAAAGAAGTAATAAAACAAAAGCAGTTGTGTTAAAGGAAACTGGTTTCAAGATAAATTAATGAAAACATACCAACAATTAGTCATTATCCTAGTGGATGCTGAGCCAACAATAAGGAAGGAGTGTTACCCTACTGGTAGGCTGAGATGGGAGGGTGGAACATGACATGATTATTGGAAAAAAATATACAGAAGAGTGTCGTGGGCTTACAAGTTATAGAAAACCAGAAATATAGCAACCATGCATTTTTATTTACCTATCAACTAATGACTTCTTTTGGGGATCCTCCTGATCCAGGGATTGAACCCAGGTCTCCTGAATTATAGGTGGTTTCTTTACCATGTAAGCCACCAGGGAAGCCCTTATTTTATAACAACACTTTATTACTCAGTGATACCAAATGTAACATATGATAAACAAGCTTACAATGAGTGTTGCTGGTAGAGTTTTTAATTTTAAATGGCACACTACATACTATTATTTAGCCAGTTGGTCCTTATCACCATCAAGACTCAGTACTAATATTTGAAGAAACACTGGAGATAAGCAGGACATTGTCCCAGTCCACCTGCAAATTAACTGGGTCTTACATAATTCATCCTGCAAATGTTGTTTCTAAATTGTTAGTTATTTTTTTTTCTGCATCATTTGTATTCATTATAGAGCAAAACAAAGGGCACACTATTTTTATATTCCAATGAGGTGCAGTTATTTTTTAAAGATACATTTACCATATCAATATCCAAACTCAAGTGTTCTGCTAATTACTCCCCAAACTACACTTTTACTTCCTTCAACTACAGAAAATTGAACTTAATGAAAAGTTGATTCCATGTAAGAATTAAGTAATTGGGACCTCGACAGTGGTCCAGTAGTTGAGAATCTGACTGCTAAAGCATAGGAAAAGGGTTTGATCCCTGGTCCAGGAGTATCCCACAAGCTGCAAATCAACTAAACCCGTGTGCCACAACAGGGGTGAAAGTGAAAGTATTAGTTGCTCAGTTGTGTCCAGCTCTTTGCGACCCTCTGGACTCTAGCCTTCCAGGCTCTGCTGTCCAGGGAATTCTCCAGGCAAGAATACTGGAGTGGGTTGCCATGGTCTCCTCCAGGGGATCTTCCTGACACAGGGATCAAATTCAGGTCTCCCCCATTACAGGCAAATTCTCGACCATCTGAGCCACCAGAAAGCTGCAACAGGAGAGCCCACTGCAATAAGAAGCCCACAAAGCACAACAAAGAGTAGCCTCCCTGAGCAACTAGAGAAAGCCACATAGCAATGGAGACCGGCACAGCAAAAATGAATAAATATTTTTTAAAAATAATTGTGATTGTTAACTAACTTGACTTCATGGTTTTGCCAGTCACCTGTCATTAGAAAAGTATTCTGTAGGGATTTTAATTCAAACTCCCAATACACTTGTGCATGTTAAGTCGCTTCAGTCATGTCTGACTCTTTGGGATCCTATGGACGATACTCCATCAAGCTCTTCTGTCCATGGAATTCTCCAGGCAAGAATACTGGAGTGGGTTGTCATGCCCTCCTCCAGGAGGGTTTTCCTGACCCAGGGATCAAACTGACATTTCTTACATCTCCTGCATTGGCAGGTGAGTTCTTTACTACTAGCACCACCTGAGAAGCCTAGATACATTTGTTCACCATTGTGTTACATACTTGGTTAAATCAATCAAATGAATCATATCAACAGTACAGAAATATATACCAAATAGCAGTTACATTAATGAGTTGGAGTAAAATCATTGCAAAGTACATTAGTTTGATTCCTATTTTCTTGGTCTTCCAAACAAGAGGAGCATTTATCCATTCAGATATTTTCCTGGATTGGGGAACAGACGAGAGGGTTTAACTCAATAAATTGGAATAGCAAGTCTCTTGAGGGTGTAGCCACATGTACTGCTTATACCGTGGTTATACTGAAATGGATTTCTCTATGGGCCTCCTGCTAGATATGGTCTGACCAAGATCCTCTACTAGACAGTCTATAGCTGTTTTTAGTCCCTAGTGTTCTTGTTGGTAAACTGAATGACTGTTCATTACATTGTGAGATTCTGACTTAAACTGTGAGATACATTTAACTACCTATTGATGCATTTCTTAAATGTCTGTATGGTCACTTATCTATGTCCTCATGGTACAACTTCCAATGAAGGCAACAATTTGTTGACTTTTATCTCATTCTAAATTTTAATGGCTATCAACATGCTCATTTAATTTTCTCTTTCCAATTCCATAAAGCTTACTATAACAAAGCAACTTACATTTTCACAACTCAAGTGCCTACTGTTCAAGAATGACTAAAAATCCATATCACTATGTAGTTGTTATTATCCATCTCCTCCTCTTTCCAGAAACATCAATCTTAATTATGCCAATTGTGTGACTCCCTGTTTTCCCTTTCTTTTCAAAGTACAGCCATCAACTATTTGTAATGCAGTTGCTTTTTAGACCAAGTACCACTTATATACCTCTGATTTACCTCCTGTAAACCATACAGCTTGACATCTTCCAATAACTGATCATAAGAAGAAAACTGTTTGACTACAGGATTAGGTAACTCCTGGGGGTGGATCTATGTTGGCCCAGCCAAAAAGCATGGCAGCCACCAGTTAATATAGTCCCTGAAACTCCAATGGTTACCAATGTCATGTATGCTTTAATGCATTTCCATTTAATGTGGGAAATCTAGCCATTCTCATCTCTTTGGGGATAGAATTTGTCATAATCCAAGAAAGAGGGTTATTTTAGCTTACAATATGTTACATTCAGGCTGCCCAAGTGGTGCTACTGATAAAGAATCCACCTGACGATGCAGGAGACATAAGAGACAGGGCTTCAATTTCTGATCAGGAAAATCCCCTGGAGGAGGGCATAGCAAACCACTTCAGTATTCTTGCTTGAAGACTCCCATGGACAGAGGAGCCTGGCGGGCCATGGTCCACAGGGTCACAAAGAATCAGATACAACTGAAGCAACTTAGCACATAGCACACACATGTTATATTCTCCTGGAATTAGGAATTTTTCAGTGAAAACTCAGTGACAAGTCAACCAATTCCTTTCAAATGGCATGTACCTTGAAACTGCATCAAATTTCAACAGTAGATGGTAACTGGCTGCCACACGCCTTTACAGAGGCTCCAGTCTGTGAGGTGGACATTACAGACATTTCTTCTAATTCAATTCAGTTCAGTTCAGTCACTCAGTCATGTCCAACTCTTTGTGACCCGACAAATCGCGGCACGCCATGCCTCCCTGTCCATCACCAACTCCCAAAGTTCACTCAGACTCACGTCCATCGAGTCAGTGATGCCATCCAGCCATCTCATCCTCTGTAGTCCCCTTCTCCTCCTGCCCCCAACCCCTCCCAGCATCAGAGTCTTTTCCAATGAGTCAACTCTTCTCATGAGGTAGCCAAAGTACTGGAGTTTCAGATTCAGCATCATTCCTTCCAAAGAAATCCCAGGGCTGATTTCCTTTAGAATGGACTGGTTGGATCTCCTTGCAGTCCAAGGGACTCTCAAGAGTCTTCTCCAACACCACAGTTCCAAAGCATCAATTCTTCAGTGCTCAGCCTTCTTCACAGTCCAACTCTCACATGCATACATGACCACTGGAAAAACCATGGCCTTGACTAGACAGACCTTTGTTGGCAAAGTAATGTCTCTGCTTTTCAACATGCTATCCAGGTTGGTCATAACTTTTCTTCCAAGGAGTAAGCGTCTTTTAATTTCATGGCTTCAGTCACCATCTGCAGTGATTTTGGAGCCATCTGCAGTGATTTTGGAGTAATTCTTCTAATTAATAGTGGCTAATTAGTTGAAATTTTCCAATTGCCCCCCTCACCCCTGGCCTCAGCCCAAATGTTTTAAATTAGCTACTTGACTGGGTTTAGGTAATTCTAAAATTTCACCATTTTGCATGCCATATTAAACAGGATGAAGAGCAGATCTGCACTATTTCCCTTTGCCAACTGTTTGGTTAAAGGAAGACGTTTTCATTCAGACATGCCATGTATTTCAATAACAGATTTTAATGAGGGTCGGGAAACAATTGTATGATTTTCCTTAAAAAAAAAAAAAAATCCCCCTTTGAGATCTATTTTCACCTTGAATTATCTATAGTCGTACTACTTCATCTTCCTATTCAAATCAATCTCCTATTTAATTTAATTTATCCTGACTTAATTTAACCTACTTTAGTTATGTTGTCTTTTAATATTCATTAGCAGGTTTTGCGGAGGGTGGTGGGGGTGGGGGGGGGTCACTTCCCTGATGGCTCAGATGGTAAAGAATAATCCACCTGCAATGCAGGAGAGACCTAGGTTCAATTCCTGGGTTGAGAAGATCACCTGAAGGAAGGTATGGCAACCTACTCAAGTATTCTTGCCTGGAGAATCTCCATGGACAGAGGAACCTGGCGGGCTACAGTCCATGGTGTCGAAAAGAGTAGGACATGACTGAGAGACTAACCACAACACAACAAAGCAGGTTTACGCATAGTTTTTCCTTAGTTTAAACCTGTTTGGAATTCTTTGGGCTTCCTGATTTGTGCTTTTTGAACAACTCTGGAACATATGAATCTTATTTATTTATTTTTTTTTCAGTTCAGTTCAGGTGCTCAGTCGTGTCCAACTCTTTGCAACCCCATGAACTGCAGCACGCCAGGCCTCCTTGTCCATCACCAACTTCCGGAGTCCACCCAAACCCATGTCCATTGAGTCGGTGATGCCATCCAACCATCTCATCTTCTGTCGTCCCTTTCTCCTCCTGCCCCCAATCCCTCCCAGCATCAGAGTCTTTTCCAATGAGTCAACTCTTCACATGAGGTGGCCAAAGTACTGGAGTTTAGCATCAGTCCTTCCCAATTCTCTATTTAATTTTCTGTCAATCTGATTAGACATTAAAAATCTCCTCTAGTCTCTGGATTAAAACATGGAAGTGTCTGGGTGCTAGGTTTTGTCTGGTGTCCCACGTGGCAGCTCTGACACTGGTCTGTGCAATCCTTTAAGTGCAGTTTTAAGGGCAGTAGAGATTTGCAGATACCCTGGATCCAGTGACCACTGACATATCTGAACTTGCAATTCCTTTTGTTTCTGATTTCCAAGAAATTCCCATATTTTTCTGCCATTGAACAGGGATTTCTAAAATACGCAATTATCTGGTATTTTCTTCAGGAATATTTTCATGATACTTTTCATACATCACAAAGTGAAGATTGTGGCACTTAATATCATTCCTGAAAGATGCACTCTTCAAAACACTGTTTAGCAAATGTCATTTAAAGTTATGTGCAATTAAATTGCTGTTTTTCATTTACTAAGTTGTGTCTGACACTTTTCGACCCCCATGGAATGCAGCACACCAGACTTGCCTGTCATTCACTATGTCCTGGAGTTTAAGCAAACTCACATTCATTGAGTCAGTGATGGCATCCAACCACCTGATCCACAATTAAATTGTGGGGCATTTTATAATAATATACTTGTTTGAGTTACAAACATATTCAGATAGTCAAAAACTTGGTCATATATGACCAGAAAACTCTGAAAACAATATGTCATTTATTTAATAATATCAGATTCATTTCCTAATTTATGGCATATACTTCTCTGTATGTTACATATGGAAGTCAAAGTGAAACCCAGAACCTACAACTCTTCTTTTGAAATGCCTTCTAAGATAATCAAGAGAAAATTGAAACCAGTTATATCTTCTTTACACCTATATGTGTGTGTATATATATATATATACATCTATGTATATACACCTATGTGTGTGTGTGTATATATATATATATATATATATATATATAGGAGTCTTATACGCATAGAAGTTTTCATAAACTAGATATATAAAAATTCTTTTTTTTCCCATTTTTAAACTCTTAAGCACCAAGCACAGTGCTTGACACATGACATGTATATACGCTCTCGTTGTAAACCTCAGAAAATACTACATTATGAAATAGGTATTAAATAAGAAAAGTATAATTCCTTAAAGCTATCACTGTCATGCATATCAATGATTTTTCATTATATTTGCTTAGTGATATATATTGAAACATAGTTGGCCTCATATATAAAATGTGTTATAAAGTAGTAAAACTGGAACCATTTTTGCAATATTAATTAACTTAATAAATCTTTAAATGAAAAGTTGACCCACCATTTTTAAATATTACTGATAAGTTAATACTCAAAATGCTAATGCTCTGCAATCAAGCTACATTGAATATGTGCTATTCATAAGCTTTTAAAATCTATTAAGATATTTATTATAAATGAGAAAATGCAAAATTAATTTTGTTTTAGGAGATGATTTATAGCAATATGCTAGTTTTATGGGGACTAACACACACCCTTTTTAATGAACAAATTAAAGAAAGAAAAGTGTAGATAAAATTGTCACTTAGATAAAGTGTTTGCAATGAGTTTTTGTGTGTACTAGAAAACTGTTTTATATATGCCTGTCATGATGCTGTGTTTGCAGTTTAGTAAATATATGGCTTAAGCCAAATAACCATGTCAGCAGTTGATTACAGATCAATATGTTCACAGCACTGCTGAGTGCTGAATGAAGAGGAAAAAGTTCTGTTTCAGAGACAAATAACATTAATGACTCAAAAACAGTTTTATTCTAGATCTACTTCTGATATTTTACTAAACAGGGTAGCATATACCATATAGTAACTTTTAAAATCACTGCTCAAATAACTACTCATTTATAAAATTTTATCAGATTAAATTATTACACCAAATCCATTCGTAATTACAGTTGATGTAATTTTATGCAATATCTTAAGTTACAATCATCTGCCAAAGATATATCAGGATGCAATTTCTTAACAACATTCCTTAAGATTTTATGATTTGTTAAAAATGTTGAGGTTTCAACTTTAATACAGGGTTTTTAATTATTCAAATTTTCTATGATTTTATATAGCTTCTGCTCTATGATAATCTATTATAATTTATAATTTATTCACTAAATCATTTGATTCTTAATACAAGTAAGAGACTTTGGAAATATTATCATAATTTTTATGAGTAGAGAAATTGGTGTGAGTTGATCAATGATTTGTGTAAGGCACTGATGTTAATAGCAACAGACACAAGGTTTGAGATGTCTTCTAACTGCAAATCCTATGTAGGTTCTTTTCACTAAATTTACATGATCAGAAGTAGCTGAGTGTGCATTTCTGCCATAAAATGCTGCTAGAGTTAGCCTATATAAAGTAAATTATACATAAAGGAATTGCATGGAAAACTTGAAACATGCAATTTATCTCTCATGCTTTGCAATTAACATTCAAAGACATAACTTTTGAGAAAGCAGTTATGTTGGGGGAGGGCAATACCTGATGTATTAAAATTAAAATATGCAGATTATGATCTTCTGAAAGAGGAAATACAAGCTACCCACACAGGGTCGACAAGCAGCTCCCTCAGCATCCAAGTTCCCACTTTTGGGAAATGCAAACACTGGGGTCATTTTTATTGAAAGCTGTTTCAATACTTCAAAAGAAGTAAAGTAACAAGATTCATTACTTACACATCCCAGAATGGGGCAGTGTCACAATGAGATTGAAGAAGGGCTGTCCTCTATCCCAGGTCACCAGCAAACAAGAGATAGAAAGCAGGGTAGAAGCACCTATAATAATAAAATGGTTAAGACCAACATCACTAACTTTTTGAGGATTAACTCTAGTTATTTTAAAAGGTGCCCAAGGAAAATAAAAGCGAGAACTTGACACTGAAATCCTAAATTCAGGTCCTTATCTAAATGTCCAGACTCTGTGTGTCAGCAGCAGTGTCATGCCTAGGCAGCAACTCAAAATAGCTTTTTCCTCATCACAACAGTGAGACACTAAGGCTTCCAAAGAGTTAAGGAATGTATTGGGTTGGACGAAAAATGTTCCTTTATCTTCAGTCATCTGTATCTTCCATTACATCTGTCCCCTTCAAGATTGGCAAATTTCCAACTGTTATTATGACAAGTTTGAAACACTGAAATTTCTTCTCAGTCTTAAAAAGGCTGAAATCTAAGATGCTATTAATATCTGCCTAGCTGAATCATATTGCCTTTGTCTTCTTAGAGCTTTGTCATCTCCACTAGGGTGCTGCCCTGCAATGCAAGTAGTAGCCCCTGTTCTGGGTCCAAAGAACTCTTTTTCTCAATCAACACAAATCTCTTTTAAGTTAACTCTTTCTTTTTTGATTTTTGAAAGCTAACTTACCATTTCTACATTCTTACATCTCTCTTCTATCTCAGATGGAATCTTGAAATATTAGTTAGGATTCATAGAGACAATTTCTGCTTCTCACCTTCCCAGCACATACCTTCCCTGAGACAGGGGAAAACAAAGACTAATAGTGCTGGGTGAACGGAAAAGGATGATGGGGACTGGGGAGGGAAATGGTCAAATGGAAGAAGAAAAGCAAATGAACACACTACCTCAAAATGAAACAACAGAATCAATATGTTTTAATAAAATAAAATTTCTACTAAATGCACTTACCAATATTGAATAATTATTATTACAAAATGTGTTGCAAACATCTTCCAGTCTTTGTAAACTCCATTATATCTGTCTGATTCTAAATTATATATGATATATGCCAACATATTTATATTATTAATATTGTTGTTTAGTTGCTAAGTTGTATCTGACTCTTTTGTGACCCCATGGGCTATGGTCTGCCAGGCTCCTTCTGTTCCTGAAGGATTTCTCAGGCAAGAATACTGGAGTGGGTTGCCATTTCCTTCTCCAGGAATCATCCTGACCCAGGGACTGAGACTGCATCTTTTACATTGGCAGGTGGATACTTTACCACTAGGCCACCAGGGAAGCCCTATATTATTAATGGACATACATTTATACATTGTCATGAAATATGTGATCGTTGCAATTTAATCATAAATGAGAGCAATTTCACCAACATTTACATTCTCATCACCTCAAGTCTTAATATCCATTCACAAATAAAACTGTACAAAGATATTATACTAAATGTTGTACCTAGGAAGAATTTATTAAATAATGATAATAATTTTATAAAAATACAAAGCCAGTGCTAGTCATAAAGTGGGACATAAATGATAATGTTATTAATATATCTGGATACATAGGTAGAAAATAGCACATATTTTACAGTCCTTAACACATTTAATCATTCATGAGTAATATATCTTTATGCTAACATCCAAAGATGAAAAAAAAAGAAAAAAATTGAGCAGTAAGTTTTGGTCAAATACAGTTTTAAACTATAATTATGTTTAATGAGAGCAATGGATGATTACAGATGGAAATTTCTTCAGGATATTTTGTTGCAAAGGCTGGTTTTAAATGTGAATATTTGAAAGAGATGTGTCATTTGTAGACTTTAGGAATTTATAAAGGACCTAACAGAAATGGAATATACATCCTTTGCTATAAGGAACAAAGATCCACTTATACAACAAGCATGGCTGAATAAGAGAATCAAATCTACCTGAAAAATCTTAAAAAATAATAATAATAAAGCAAAAAAAAATCCTACTGCTATATTGTTTTGAGATGATGTCTTCCTCAGTTTAAATTGCTCGAGTTCTACACAAAATAAATGTTTTAAATTCACCAACTTAGAGAAAGAAAGCACTACAAATCTTTGTGAAATTTCATATAATCAAAAATAAAAAGATGTTCAAGGGAGAAAAAGAAGTATCTTAGACAATAATAAACATGATAGTAGTCTTGGGATTTTCATAATAAAAGAAGAGTCCTAGACAGCAACAAAGTAATACTTTAAAATTAAGATAGGCAATTGTTTTAAATTCAGAGTCCTGTGTTCAGTCAACTATTAATCACATGTGAAATCCAAATAAAGATATTTTTTAACAATCCTTATGTTCCCTTTTTGTACTCCTTATTGCCACATTTGTTCTCCTTATTGCCAAACTCAGACTTAGATTGAAGAAAGTAAGGAAACCCACTATTATTCAGGTATGACCTAAATCAAATCCCATATGATTATACAGTGGAAGTGAGAAATAGATTTTAGGGACTAGATCTGATAGACAGAGTGACTGATGAACTATGGATGGAGGTTCGTGCCATTGTACAGGACACAGGGAACAAGACCATCCCCAAGAAAAAGAAATGCAAAAAAGCAAAATGGCTGTCCGAGGAGGCCCTCAAATAGCTGTAAATAGAAAAGAACCAAAAAGCAAAGGAAAAAAGGAAAGATATACCCATTTGAATGCAAAGTTCCAAAGAATATCAAGGAGAGATAAGAAAGCTTTCCTCAGTGATCAATGCAAAGAAATAGAGGAAAACAATAGAATGGGAAAGACTAGAGATGTCTTCAAGAAAATTAAAGATACCAAGGGAACTTTTCATGCAAAGATGGGCAAAATAGAGGACAGAAATGGTATGGACCTAACAGAAGCAGAAGATATTAGGAAGAGATGGCAAGAATACATAGAAGAACTGTACAAAATAAGATCTTCACGACCCAGATAATCATGATGGTGTGATCACTCACAGTCACCTAGAGCCAGACATCCTGGAACAGGAAGTCAAAGTGGGCCTTAGGAAGCAACACTACAAACAAAGATAGTGGAGGTGATGGAATTCCAGTTGAGCTATTTCAAATCCTAAAAGATGATGCTGTGAAAGTGCTGCCCTTACTATGCCAGCAAATATGGAAAACTCAGCAGTGACCACAGGACTGGAAAGGTCAGTTTTCATTCCAATCCCAAAGAAAGGCAATGGCAGAGATGCTCAATCTACCACACCATTGCACTCAACTCACATGCTATTAAATTAATGATCAAAATTCTCCAAGCCAGGCTTCACTAATACGTGAACCGTGAGCTTCCAGATGTTCAAGCCGGTTTTAGAAAAGGCAAAGGAACCAGAGATCAAATTGCCAACATCCGCTGGATCATCATAAGAGCAAGAGAGTTCCAGAAAAACATCTATTTCTGCTTTATTGACTATGCCAAAGCCTTTGACTGTGTGGATCACAACAATGTGGAAAATTCTGAAAGAGATGGGAATACCAGACCACCTGATCTGCCTCTTGAGAAACCTGGATGCAGGTCAGGAAGCAACCATTAGAACTGGACATGGAACAACAGACTGGTTCCAAATGGGAAAAGGAGTATGTCAAGGCTGTATATTGTCACCCTGCTTATTTAACTTATATGCAGAGTACATCATGAGAAATGCTGGGCTGGAGGAAGCACAAGCTAGAATGAAGATTGCGGGGAGAAATATCAATAACCTCAGATATGCAGATGACGCAACCCTTATGGCAGAAAGTGAAGAAGAACTAAAGAGCCTCTTAATGAAAGTGAAAGAGGAGAGTCAAAAAGTTGGCTTAAAGCTCAACATTCGGAAAACTAAGATTATGGCATCTGATCCCATCACTTCATGGCAAATTGATGGGGAAACAGTAGAAACAGTGGTTGACTATATTTTTTTGGGTTCCAAAATCACTGCAGATGGTGAATGCAACCATGAAATGAAAAGACGCTTACTCCTTGGAAGGAAAGTTATGACCAACCTAGATAGCATGTTCAAAAGCAGAGACATCAGTTTGCCAACAAAGGCCCGTCTAGTCAAGGCTATGGTTTTTCCTGTGGTCATGTATGGATGTGAGAGTGGACTGTAAAGAAAGCTGAGTGCTGAAGAATTGATGCTTTTGAACTGTGGTGTTGGAGAAGACTCTTGAGAGTCCCTTGGACTGCAAGGAGATCCAACCAGTCCATCCTAAAGGAGATCAGTCATGGGTGTTCATTGGAAGGACTGATGCTGAAGCGAAACTCCAATATTTTGGCCACCTGATGTGAAGGGCTGACTCATTTGAAAAGACCCTGATGTTGGGAAAGATTGAGGGCAGGAGGAGAAGGTTACGACAGAGGATGAGATGTTTGGATGGCATCACCAACTCTATGGACATGAGTTTGGGTGGACTCTAAGAGTTGGTGATGGACAGGGAGGCCTGGCATGCTGTGTGGTTCATGGGGTTACAAAGAGTCAGACTCGACTGAGGGACTTAACTGAACTGAACTGATGTTCCCTTTGAAATGTCACCTGAGGAGATGTTTGTTTAGCATGGGGGAGTTACCCATGAAAGGTTAATGCACGGAATGTAGGAAATAAAGAATTAATCTGGTAAAGTAAAGGGTAGCCCTGATATAACAACAGTGCTCCAGAATGGAAACAAAGAATCCAGGATAGAGGAGCATAGTAACGTCCTTCTAGGAACATTACAGAGAAGGCAATGGCACCCTACTTCAGTACTCTTGCCTGGAAATCTCATGGATGGAGGATCCTGGTATGCTGCAGTCCATGGGGTCGCTAAGAATCAGACACAACTGAGCAACTTCACTTTCACTTTTCACTTTCATGCATTGGAGAAGGAAATGGCAACCCACTCCACTGTTCTTGCCTGGAGAATCCCAGGGATGGGCAAGTCTGGTGCGCTGCCATCTATGGGGTAGCACAGAGTCAGACACAACTGAAGTGACTTAGCAGCAGCAGCAGGAATATTATATTAGAATTTTCTAAAAGCATTGTTTTTGTGATACAAAAGAATAAAAGTATTAAAGAAACTGCATTCAATATTAAAAATGCAGAAAGATATCATAAATTTACTTCAGAAAAGCTTTGAATCATAAGACAATGCTTAACAAAATGAATCACTGTGAACAGATGGTTCTCTTCAGTATTAAGTGAAAAATAAGGTATTGTTTACTAGTTATGCAAGTAATTATCACTTTCAAAGTGTATGTTACAACATCATGTACTCTATACAAATACCATGCCTACAAAATTAATCAGTTGTTCTTCCTGTGCATTGAGCATGACAAATTTCATTAAATATACAGATTGGAAAGGAAGTTAACACCAGGTAATCACACTTCGAGGTATTTACTGAACTGATTTAAAACAAGTGCATGCAAAGAACTTCATACAACTGTTTAGATCAGTTTCATTCATACTTATAAAAAAGTAGAAGCAATCAAGGTATCCTTGAATAGGTGAACAGATAAACAAGCTAAGGCATATCAATGCAATTAAATATCATTAAACAAGAAATAATCTTAAACTCATACTGCAAGTGAAAGGATCCAGTCTGTGAAGGCTGAATGTGTATGATTCTAATTATAGGACATTCTATAAAAAGCAAAGCTGTGACAAAGATTAAAAGATCACTGATTACCATGAGTTTTGGGATTGTTACAGGCTGATGTTTATCCCTCAAAATTCATATATTGAGGCCCTAAATCCACAGTCACTCAGAATATAACAGCATTTGGAGATAGGGTCTTAAAAAGGTAAGAAAGTTAAAACCAGGCATTCAGAGTGGGCCCTAATACATATGCTTGGTGTCGTTATGAGCAGAAGAAATTAGGGCACACTGAGAGACTAGGAGTGTGCAAGCTCAGAAAGATGACCTTGTAAAGAGGTAGCAAGAGGATCACCAACTGCAAGCCAGGGAGACAGGCCTCAGTGGAAAACAACCTTGATTAGACTTTCAACCTCCCCAGTTCTAAGAAAATAAATTTCCATTTTTAAGCCAACCAGTATATAGTAATTTTTTATGCCTTCACGTTGATCTTAGATTCCAACCTCCAGAACTAAGAGAAAATAAATTTCCATTTTTGTACCCAGTGTGTGTGTGTGTGTGTGTGTGTGTGTGTGTTAGTGTGTGTGTGTGTTTAGTTAGTTAGCCTTAGCAAACTAATTCAGGGGAAGTAGAAAAATATTGAATTTTTGAGGTGAAGGAATATTTTATAGTGGTGAAGCTATTTTGTATGATACTGCAATGGTGATTACATGGTATTGTGTCCTGTCAAACCCATAGGTCTTCATAGCACATAAGGGAAGTTTGTGTTCACAAATATTAAAAAAAAGAAAAAACTTTATAGCAATCAAAGGATTCTAAAATGGAATGCAAACTCTGATCTAACAGTCTAATGGTAATTAAAATGCATGAAAACAAAGTCTATAAATGGGTGGAGAGAAAAAGTTGCTGACTTTGGAAATGATTGGTGTTTGTTAGATTAGAGACAAAATAATTACACATTAACACTTGATTCTGGTTGACAAATATTTCTTTCCCATAAGATTATAGGTGAAAAACTATGATAACATTGCTCATGAGTGCTGAAACTGAACAATTAAGTAAACTGAAGGCCTCTAGTGGGAACCATGTTTCTCATTATTAGAAGGTGAGCTTACAGAAAAGAATGGAGAGAAGGCTAAAATACCCAAATGGTAAGCAGAGTTGGAGACATCAGTATAAAATTAGTTTACCTTAATATAGGGAGTTATATATGTGTCTGAATACACACACACACACACACACACACACACACACACATACATATATATATATATATATATATATATACATACACACATATATGGCTTCCCAGATGGCTCTAGTGGAAGAGAACCCACCTGACAATGCAGGAGACATAAAAGCTGAGGGTTCAATCACTGGGTCAGAAGACCCCCTGGAAGAAGGCAAGGCAACCCACACCATTATTCTTGCCAGGAGAATCCTATGAAGAGAGGAGCCTGGAGGGCTACAGTCCCTAGGGTCTCAAAGAGTCGGACATGACTAAAGGGACTTAATGTGCACACACACACATGTATATATGTCAAATTTAAAATAAGTATACACATTAAATTTAAAATTTTCATTAAACAATGTGATCAAGAGATCATAAATTTTGAATCAAGTATATGATGCACAAGTTTCCAGATAAATAAGAAGTACTCAGGCAATATATTTATTTTTATTTTCAAAGCTGAAAAAAAAATAATATGACCAAGATACCTCTAATGTTCCTTGCAATATGACAAACTTTAGACAGTTTTCTCCTGACTTTTTATACCTGATTTCTCTTTCACTGAAGCATTTACTTTAGAAAAGTTGTCATTTTAAAAAGTTTCTCTGACCCTTTGAGATGTAAACATTTTAAAGCTTCTTGGTAGTCTTTCCCAAGACTGTCTTTCTCAAGAGCTCTGGGAAAAAAGCCTTTGAAATATAATCATGAAGGCTGGTGCCCCACTATGTCCAGTTTCTGAAGGAAGATACGAGTTTTACTAACTAGTTAGTTATATCTTTTTAAAAATATGATAAACAATCATTAGGCATATAATATATGTAATTATCACATTGAACTTCCAAATAACTTATAAATTATAACCTTATTATTTTATTTCAGATATAGTTAAAATTCTTCTAAAACCTCCTCTGTAATATCGCCATTTTATTTTTCATGGATTATAAATACCATGTATGTGTGTGTTCTAAGTCAATTCAATCATGTCTGACTCTTTCCAATAGCCCAACAGGCTCCTTTGTCCATGGGATTCTTCAGACAAGAGTACTGGAGTGGGCTGCCTTGTCTTCCTCCAAGGGATCTTCCCAACCCAGGGATCAAACCTGCATCTCATATCTCCTGCATTGGCAGGCAGATTCTTTACAACCAGTAACATGTGGGAAGAACATAAATACCATACTGCAGGTATATTACTTTCACTTTAGACAGCTAAATATCTTTTAGCCCAAAGAAAGGCAATGCCAAAGAATGCCCAAAGAAATGTAATGCCAAAGAATGCTAAACTACCACATAATTGCACTCATCTCACACACTGGTAACAGAGAAGGCAATGGCAACCCACTCCAGTACTCTTGCCTGGAAAATCCCATGGACAGAGGAGCCTGGTAGGCTGCAGTCCATGGGGTCGTAAAGAGTCAGATACAACTAATTAACTTCACTTTCACTTTTCACTTTCATGCATTGAAGAAGGAAACTGCAACCCACTCCAGTATTCTTGCCTGGAGAATCCCAGGGATGGCGGAGCTTGATGGGCTGCCGTCTGTGGAGTCGCACAGAGTTGGACACGACTGACATGACTTAGCAGCAGCAGCAGCACACGCTAGTAAAGTAATGCTCAAAATTCTCCAAGCCAGGCTTCAGCAGTACGTGAACCATGAACTTCCAGATGTTCAAGCTGGTTTTAGAAAAGGCAGAGGAACAAGAGATCAAATTGCCAACATCTGCTGGATCATTGAAAAAGCAAGAGAGTTCCAGAAAAACATCTATTTCTGCTTTATTGACTATGCCAAAGCCTTTGACTGTGTGGATCACAATAAACTGTGGAAAATTCTGAAAGAGATGGGAATACCAGACCACCTGATCTGCCTCTTGAGAAACCTGGATGCAGGTCAGGAAGCAACCGTTAGAACTGGACATGGAACAACAGACTGGTTCCAAATGGGAAAAGGAGTATGTCAAGGCTGTATATTGTCACCCTGCTTATTTAACTTATATGCAGAGTACATCATGAGAAATGCTGGGCTGGAGGAAGCACAAGCTGGAATCAAGATTGCCAGGAGAAATATCAATAACCTCAGTCAGATATGCAGATGACACCACCCTTATGGCAGACAGTGAAGAAGAACTAAAAAGCCTCTTGATGAAAGTGAAAGAGGAGAGTCAAAAAGTTGGCTTAAAGCTCAACATTCAGAAAACTAAGATCATGGCATCTGGTCCCATCACTTCATGGCAAATAGATGGGGAAACAGTGGAAACAATTGCTGAGTTTATTTTTCTGGGCTTCAAAATCACTGCAGATGGTGATTGCAGCCATGAAATTAATAGATGCTTATTCCTTGGAAGGAAAGTTACGACCAAACTAGACAGCATATTAAAAAGCAGAGACATTACTTTGTCAACAAAGGTCCATCTAGTCAAGGCTATGGTTTTTCCAGTAGTCATGTATTGATGTGAGAGTTGAACTATAAAGAAAGCTGAGTACCAAAGAATTGATGCTTTTGAGCTGTGGTGTTGGAGAAGACTTTTGAGAGTCCCTTGGACTGCAAGGAGATCCAACCAGTCCATCCTAAAGGAAATCAGTCCTGGGTGTTCATTGGAAGGACTGATGTTGAAGCTGAAACTCCAATACTTTGGCCACCTGATGTGAAGAATTGACTCATTTGAACAGACCCTGATGTTGGGAAAGATTGAGGGCAGGAGGAGAAGGGGACGACAGAGGTTGGTTAGCATCACTGACTGGATGGACATGGGTTTGAGTAGATTCCGAAAGTTGGTGATAGACAGGGAGGCCTGGCATGCTGTGATTCATGGGGTTGCAAAGAGTCGGACATGACTGAGTGACTGAACTGAACTATATTTTAGCAATTAAAATGAAAAAAAATTAACATCTCCTTTATTAATTCTCTCCAGCATTCCTCATGTTTGACATATACAACTATGTCATGTCTAGTGCCTGTCTGAAAAATTTCCTTTACATTTTCCTATGTCACTGATATGCTGGCATTGTATTCTCTCACATTTTACTCTTCTGACAATGCTTTTTTTTAACTTATTTTTTTGCAAAATATTTTTGCTTGTGATGGAATACTTGTTCAGTAGGATTATTTTTTCCTTTCTGTACAACTTCTAGTTTGCTGTTTTCTGTATAAAATCTGCTTCTGTTTGTATCTTTTTTTTCTGCCATCAGCGTTTTTTTTTTTTAATCTCTGTCTATCATAGTTGGCTTTTCTGAATTTTGGATATGATGTGTTTTCTAGTGGAGTGTCTGGTATTATTATTACTAATTGAATTAACAATAAATAATGATAATATGTATTTAATTATCCCACTTGGAATTCTCTGATGTTCTTATAACTCTGGCTTGAAATATTTTATTATTTTTTAATTGACAGTCCCATAGTTAGACTGTTAAAAAAATGACTAGAATAATAAACACTCTGAATAACAGTCAATTAGTGAGAACAAGTCCATTTCAAATTGATTAACTGATATACTTATTCATATATTCATAAGTTTAGATTGGCTTGAAAAAATGAATGGATAATTTCACAGATACATGAATGAAGGAACAAAATAAATAGAACTAGAGAAACTGAATATCAAGGAACTTAGTATCTGCAATTATTTTGGCTGTGTGTTTTATATATTTAATTAAACATCAACATTTTTTTGTATTCCTACCATTTGCAGAACACTATTCTTTACCTTGATGAACTCTTAAAATACACAGAAATAACTGTAAAATAAGTAGGATTGTGGATTAGACTTTTTAGGTGACTTGACTTTGATCAAAAAGGAGAAATTGAACAAACTGAGACTTGAATCTAGGCCATCACAACTAAGCAGCAGCAGAGTCTCTATGCAGAATCTATGCTTTTGACCTTCACACTTCATCAACCTATAGTACGATGCAGTGTTTTGATGAGTATTGTGAAGTAAGATTTGCTTTTGAAGGAAAGAAGATTTGAATATCTTTCTTCCAGATTTGAAAGAAGATGTTCAGGAGATGTACTATGCTAAAGTTCTATAATCATTGTGGAAAGAAAGTAACTGTCAGTCAAAACCCAAGCTTTTGGATTTATTTTAATTACATGTAAAGATGCAATACACTAATAAAGTATATCTTTTCACATGGTCAAATTAGCCCAATTATAATACTTTAAGTTTATTTTAAATTTGAAAGACATGTTTGTCCCAATGAGGCTTTATCACTTTGGGAAACAGCTCTATTTAATTGAAAACATATTTTTTATCTAGCATTTGTTAGTAACAAAGTAAAGAGCACGATACCTCCCATATATAACAAGATACATCCCTTACATTAAGCATGTTTAAAATTGATATACTTCTATAAAATATGTTCTGTAAATTTGCAAATTTATATAAATTTGAAATAGTACAATACAAATAGATATTTCATGATTACTAAGTAACCAAACTATATTGATTAAAATGTTGCAATTAAATCTAATAATTTATATTCATTGTTTAATGACCTGAGAGAATGGAATACAGAGTAGATAAGGCTTGGCCTGACACATTTGGCAATGTTTCCATTTTGACATACATGATAATTAATATAATAAGTTTCCTTATTTATACAGTTTCCTGTTTTGAACTTGAAGAGATAAAAGTAGGAATGCAAAGTAAGATCACCCTCTTCTTTTAGAAAAGGGAAAAATGAAGAGTGAAAATTCTCAAATACAAGTATTTTACTTTAAATAATGGAAGAAAGTTCACAGATAAGAAACAAAGAGAAAATAGGAGATCCGTAAGTGATAAGAACGTTTATTCTATGACTTCATTATGTGAATAATGCCTTATTTGTATTGCAGACATACCCATATGGGACATTAACAGATCTCACCAATTTTTATCTCTAGTAGAAAATACAGATATATTTTAGCAGGCTTTATACAATGATAATTGCAATACAAAAACAAAAACATGCAAAAAAATATAATACTTGGCACTAGAAAGTGACATCTGGGATAATCACTGCAACTGGCTTCTAGCAGAGTACTTGACATGGCTATCTGGCAACAATCTGTTTAACAATTTGACCAATGCAAACAAATTGGATACAAACAGCCCATGATTGAGCTTCCCAGGTGGCACAGTGGTAAAGAATCCTGCTGCCAATGCAGGAAATGCAAGACACACGAGTTTGATCCCTGGGTCGGGAAGATCCCCTGGAGTAGGAAATGGCAACCCACTCCAGTATTCTTGCCTTGAAAATTCCATAGAGAAAGAAGTCTGCAGGCTACGGCCTATGGGTTGCAAAGAGTCAGACATGATTGAGTGACAGCATGCATGCACATACAACCCATGATCAAAGTAGAAACTGAATAGACACTGAGGCTGACAGAAAGACATGATGTTGGAGAATGGCAGTGCCTTGAATTACAAACAACATGAGAAAACAACATGACAGACTCATAGGAAAGCTTTTCTAAAAAGTTTTATATTTTAATAATTCAACCACTTATTCAGTTTTTTAAGTATTCAAAGTCTTTTTTTGTCACATAACTTATTTCTTACATCCAGTTTTTTTTTTTTTTTTTAATGTATCAAAAATACTTATTCTCAGCCACTGTTCTAAAATCTGCATGCCTTGTATCAGACTACAAAAACATTTAGTTTGGCAAAGATTTATGAATACTCTTTAGGCAAAAGAAAAGTGTTATTCACTCAGTCATGCCTGACTCTTTGCAGCCCCGTGGACTGTAGCCCACCAGGTTCCCCTGTCCATAGAATTCTCCAGGCAAGAATACTGGACTGGGTAGCTATTCTTTAGGCAAGAGAAGTTAAGTGAAAATGTCAGGGACTTTCATCTGCAAAAGTGCAATTTTCATCACTATCATTGGAATTCTCTTCCACCATTATTTACTAGAAAAGTCTTACTGCTTCATTAAAACAGTCAAAGAATCATCTCTATTATTCTTTAACTTTATAACCTATCTTCCCTGTGGCTCAGCTGGTAAAGAATCCGCCTGCAATGCGGGAGACCTGGGTTCAATCCCTAGGTTGGGAAGATTCACTCGAGAAGGGGAAGGTTACCCACTCCAGTATTCTGGCCTGGAGAATTCCATGGACTGTATAGCCCATGGGTCGCAAAGAGTCGGACATGACAGAGCGATTTTATCACTTTTACTTTCATAACCTATCTACTTTCTTTCATTAGATTTCTTATATATCTTGACTTTTGAATGTGCATTTCTCTGCATATTTTGAAATAACCGAGGTTAAGACTGTGTCTTATTTTCTATTGTTTACCTAGCATCTAAAATATTATCAGCTATACTATAGTATCTAAATTAATTTGGAATGGATGATTACTAGGCAAAACAATCTTATTTACTTGTCATTATTTTCTTTTATGTGGCATATATGGAGAAGGCAATGGCACCCCACTCCAATACTCTTGCCTGGAAAATCCCATGGATGGAGGAGCCTGGTAGGCTGCAGTCCATGGGGTTGCTAGGAGTCGGACATGACTGAGCGACCGCACTTTCGCTTTTCACTTTCATGCATTGGAGAAGGAAATGGCAACCCACTCCAGTGTTCTTGCCTGGAGAATCCCAGGGACAGGGGAGCCTGGTGGGCTGCCGTCTCTGGGGTCACACAGAGTCAGACATGACTGAAGCGACTTAGCAGCAGTGGCATATATCTTGAAAATTTTTCTTATGAATGATTTTATAAAGTGGATTTTTAATCTATATGTGTATGTTCTGAGGATTCTATTGACTTTGAATCTGGCTCTGTTGGCTATTCTTAAAGTGTGCTGTTTAGCATCCTCAGTTTATCTCAGTTCTGAAACTTTGTGTGCATTTTATGTTCTGAGTTCTTTTACTTCTTAAACATTAACTAAGCCTATAGTGAGCTAAACTATCTTAAGGACATTGTCTAAAAACTTTGTGAGAACAATTTACATCAATACCCCTACAGCTCCACCAAATAACTAAACTCCTTCAGTGAAGCAATGTGCTCAGAGCCCTCATCTGTGATTCAATAAGAAAACTCAGTGCTACTACTCACTGAGTCATTCTCAGAAAGACGTGGTTTCATATAGTCTTATGTTATATACAAGGATCTACTGACATACTCCTTGGACTAGAGGCTCAGGAAAAGTAACAAGAAATAATCTCTAAGTCACAATCTTTTTCTGGAAAAGTTTCTTTAACCTTGCATTTAAAAGACTTGGCTCCACTCCCAAATGTCTCTTTCTGTGGCTTTCTTGCTGCAAAGCAATACAAATTAAAATGTAGTCACAGTAAAAAATTATTTTCTAATTTCACATCTCCATTAGCTATGTGACTAAGCACATTACTTATAACCTCTGTGCAACAGTTTTCTCAAATTTAGAACGAATGGTTTTGACATAAATGATATACATTATCCCTTTTTCAACTTTAAAATTTTATTTTTGAAGTTGAAAAATATTTTTAAATATCCCTGAGTGACATTTAGCAGTAATTTGTCAAAATGAAATTGGATTATTGCAACCTCCTTAAAACAAATTTCCGTCAGAAACTCCAAAACATCAATGTGCATCCAACTGTATTCTTCTGAGCCAGCATGAAATTGTATCCAGTTTCACTTAATAAGATTTACTGTAGAGGAGTAAAATATTATTCACCAAGATTTGATACGAACAGATCAAAATACTGAAGTATCCACAGTAAGGGACTCAATTAAATACGAACATAAATATAATTCTGAATTTTACAATTTTATTACTCTATTATAGATGTTTTTCCAGAACAGTTTTCCAATAGTTTCTGGTATATGTAGAGTACGGCACTGAGTCAAAAATAATTAGGAATTTAAGAATCATTTAATTTGGTATTTATAATGTGCAAGAAAGCTTAATGAAAGAGCTGTCTTTTATAGAGCACAAAATAATTTGATGTTGATTTCTACTTCTGTATTTTATCTTTAGATATGCTTTATTAGCAATGATGAAATAGATTTCACAAATACAGGCTTTAGTCTGTGACAGTTAAATCACATTGCTTAATACTTCAAATGAAAGTCCTGGAAAACAGGATAATATGGATATAATGTACCTATATATTAAAGAAAAAAATGTCTATCTACAGTTCATCAAGGCATCTACACAATGGAATGGAAACAAAAAAACTTTTTTGCAAATTATGTGCTACTGAAAGTTCATACAGTAAGTATCAGCAAGCTAATACATGCCACATAATGCTCAAATATAACAGATATAAAACACTATAATGAATACCTAAGAGCCACAATAATAATATCCATCGTGTATATACATCAAGTTCTTACCACTCTAGATTTTTAAGTATTCATTGAAAATAACTGACAAAGTGAAGACAGTTTACAAATTGTGTTTAAATTATACAACACAGAGATCAAGAATAAAACAAATTTGAAAATAAAACTATTTGCCAGTTGGACAAAAACCGGTAAGAGACTATAAAATGAAAATATAGATGTGGTGCTATTGGAATTATCAGGGTGATGAATATTGGATTCTACTTAACAACAATTACTTTATAAGCATATAGAGATAGATGCTTTATTAGTGTGACTTGAGGAGCAAATGGGAGCTTAGAAATGGAGCTGCAAGTTATAAAAAGAAAGGAAACTTAATCAGATAATAATAATACACCTTATGGTTATAAATTGAATATCAGAAGACATATTACATCATTACAGTATTCTGTATCAATTTCATAAAATATTTTCTAGATAAAAATTGGCCAATGTCTTTTGTATATATATATATTTAATTTTACAGTTTTAGGTGATGATTAACATAATTCATAACCTATAATTCTGAAATACAAAACAACTATTTTTTATAGAAGTTTTGAACTTACTGTAAAATTGAGGGGAAGGTACAGATATTTTCCATATATCTCTCCTACAGGTTCATAGCCTCCCTATTTTTATTCACACTGCCACAAGAGTGGTACATTCGTTATAAGTAATGAATCCTACACTGACACATCATTTTTATCTAAAGTCCATAGTTTACATTACAGTTCACTCTTTGTGTTGTCCATTCTGAGTTTGGACAAAAGTATAATAACATGTGCCCATCATATGACATCATACAGAATATATTGGATTCTTTCATTAGTAATATGCATTTAAGTTTCCTCCATGCCTTTGCATGCATTGACAACTCTTTTTTTTTTTTTTTGGTGTGAATTCCATTACTGGAACATACATAATTTATTTATACATTCACCTACTGAAGGGCATCCTGGTTGCAACTGCTGAATTTTCTACTTGTTTTCTGCTATGAATTAGTGGCATAACTTGTGTAACTGATAAGAAAAAATAAAAGCTTTAAAATGGTTTTGAATGCCCATTGACATTGCATAAACTTTAAGTTTTATGGGTTGGATATAAAATAATAAGGGGTAAATGCTTTTCTATCTCCCAGGTCTCAGTACTTTTGACAATGCAACATTTTTACTGCTTTGCCATCTTTCATTGACTTTTTTTTGGGTGGGTAAATACTCAAAATATGATTAGAAGATAAAATCACATGATTAAAGATAAAAAGACTATATTATGATAAACTTTATTTTTTAAATAAATATATTTATTTACTATATATTTTACAACAAAAATATATAACTATTGCAATCATGTACATATATATTTCCAGTCTTAAGTTCCTTGCTCACTAATTTTTAAAAAGTAGTATCTTGGAGGCGATCCCAAGATGGTAGAGGAATAGGACAGGGAGACTTCTTTCTTCCCTAAAAATTCACCATAAGCTCATTTAAATGTTGAGCAACTTTCAGAAAACAACTTTTAAATGTTGGTGGAGGATACCAGGCACCCAGAAAGGCAGCTGATTCTCTTGGAAAGGAGGTAGGACAAAATATAAAGACCAAAAAAAAAAAAAAAGGGAGACAAAAGACTTAGGGACAGAGACCTGTCCTGGGGGAGTTGTGAAGAAGGAGAAGTTTCCATCCAGTAGGAAACCCTCCCACAGGTGGGTCTGTGGGGAGTTTTGGAATCTCAGAGGGCAACATAACCAGGAGGAAAATACACACACACACACACACACACACACACACACACACACACACACACAATACATGCATAACCACAACTTCCAGCAGAGAAGTAGCCCAGACTCTTTCATCCAGCACCAACAAGCAGGGCTGGATGGAAGGCGCATGCTGCATCATTGGTTCTTAGGGTAAGGACTGGGCCTGAGTGCCCTGAAGACAGTCTGAAGGAGCTAACGTGAGATAGCACCCCAAACCGTGGGATCACCAGAGAGAATAAAAAAACTTTTCCCACAGAAGGCTCTAATGTGCAGCCTGGCACACTCATAGAACAAAGGATTGAGCAAATACCAAAGCATAGCTAGCTGGCTGCATATAGGCCTCTCCCCCACCCACAGGCAGAGAGGCGGGCAAGCAACAGCCAGAGCCAGAAGGCAAGGGGCTGCAGCAGTCTTGGCCCCAGAGACGGCATCTTTCACCAAACTGTGAGCAGTCTCCCAGTTGCCAACCATGTCTTCCTGGGACGTGACCACCTTTGCCCCCTTGTGTCAGCACAGAAATTAGATACTGAAGAGACTTGCAAACAGAGGAAGCCAAAACAAAGAAGAGAAAACTGCTCTGGAAGCAACAGGTGCAACAGATTAAAAAAAAAAAAAGACCCTATTTTTACAGCATATTTCATATATATGTGTTTTGTAATTTTTGTGACTGGTTTTGTATTTTATTTTTTATACTGTGTTTTTGACAGTCTAACCTCTGTTCTAGATTTTTAATCTTTGCTTTTTGGTATTATCAGTTTTATTCCTTTAAGAATCTAATATTCAATATCCATTTTCACTTAGGGATTTGATTACTGGCTTGATTGCTCTCTCCCCTTTGTCTCTCCCTTTTTTCCCCAAGGTCACCTTTATATCCTACCTCCACCTTCTCTTCTCTACTTGATTCTGTGAATCTTTCTGGGTGTTCTGAGCTGTAGAAAACACTTAGGGAACTGGTTACTGGCTAGATTGCTCTCTCCCCTTTTGACTCTCCCTCTTCTCCTTGTGGTCTCCTCCATCTCCCTCCTCCCTCTTCTCTTCTCTATGCAACTCTGTGAATCTCTCTGGGTGTCCTTCACTGTGGAGAAGTGTTTCACCATTAACCTGGATGTTTTATCATCTTTGCTGTATGGATGGAGAAGTCTTGAGGCTACTGTAAGAGAAGGACTGAAAGCCAGAAACAGGAGGCCTACCTCCAAAACTTGAGAACATCAGAGAACTCCTGACCCCAGGGAACATTAATAGGTAAGGGCTCACCCCAAAATCTCCATACCTACACTGAAACCAAGCTCCACCCGAGAGCCAACAAGTCCCAGTGCAAGACACACCATGCTAATTCTCCAGCAATGCAGGAGCACAACCTGGAGCATTAAAAGACAGGCTGCCCAAATCTGTGCCAAACTCATAGATACCTCAAAACTCACTACTGGACACTTCATTGCACTCCAGAGAGAAGAAATCCAGCTCCACCCGCCAGAACACAGAGGCAAGCTCCCCCAACCAGGAAACCTTGACAAGCCACTAGTCCAACCTCACTCACAGGGAGGAGACTCTACAATAAAGAGGAATCATGAACATCCAGCCTACAGAAAGGGCACCCCAAACACAGCAATCTAAACAAAATGAAAAGGCAGAGAAATATTCAGCATGTAAAGGAGCATGATAAATACCCACTAAACCAAAAAAAAAAAAAAAGAGTAGGAGATAGGGAGTCAACCTGAAAAAAAAGTATTCAGAATGATAGTCAAGATGATCCAAAATCTTGAAAACAAAATGGAGTTATAGATAAATAGACTAGGGATAAGGATTGAGAAGATGTAAGAAATGTTTAACAAGGTCCTAGAAGAAATAAAGAATAGTCAATCAATAATGAATAATGCAATAACTGAGATCAAAAGTTCTCTGCAGGGGAACAACAGTAGAATAACTGAGGCAGAAGAGAGGATAAGTGAGGTGGAGGATAGAATGGTGGAAATAAATGAAGCATAGAGAAAAAAAGAAAAAAGAATGAAAAGAAATGAGGACAACCTCAGAGACCTCTGGGACAATGTTAAATGCCCCAAGATTCAAATCATAGGTGTGCAAGAAGAAGACAAAAGGAAAGGGCATGAGAAAATACTTGAGGAGATAATAGTTGAAAACTTCCCTAAAATGAGGAAGGAAATAACCACCTAAGTCCAAGAAATCCAGAGAGTCCCAAACAGGATAAACCCAAGGCAAAACACCCCAAGACACATATTAATCAAACTAACAAAGATCAAACACAAAGAGCAAATATTAAAACAGCAAGGTAAAAGCAACAGATAACACACAAGGGGATTCCCATAAGGATAACAGCTAATCTTTCAATAGAAACTCTTCAGGCCAGAAGGGAATGGCAGGACATACTTAAAGTGATGAAAAAGAAAAACCTACAATCAAGATTACTGAATTCAGCAAGTATCTCATTCAAATATGAAGGAGTAATTAAAAGCTTTACAGGCAAGCAAAAGCTGAGAAAATTCAGCACCATCAAACAAGCTCTTCAACAAATGCTAAAGGATCTTCTTTAGACAGGAAACACAGAAAAGGTTTATAAAATTGAACCGAAAACAACAAAGTAAATGACAACGGGATCATACCTGTCAATAATTACCTTAAATGTAAATGGGTTGAATGCCTCAACTAAAAGACCAAGACTGGCTGAATAGACACAAAACAAGACCCCTATAAATGTTGTCCACAAGAGACCCATCTCAAAACAAGGGACACATACAGACTGAAAGTGAAGGGCTGTAAAAATATATTTCATGCAAATGGAGACTGAAAGAAAGCAGGAGTAGCAATACTTGTATTAGACAAAATAGACTTTGGAATAAAGACCATGAAAAGAGACCAAGAAAGACACTACATAATGATCAAAGGATCAATTCAAGAAGAAGATATAACAATTATAAACACACATGCACCCAGCATAGGAGCACCTCAATACTTAAGGCAAATACTAACAAGTGTGAATGGAAAAATTAACACTAACACAATAGTAGTGGGCAACTTTAATACCCCACTCACACCTATGATCAGCCAAACAGAAAATTAGCAAGGAAACACAAACTTTAAATAAGACAATGGACCAGTCAGATGTAATTGATATCTATAGGACATTTCCCCTCAAAACAGTGAATTTAACCTTTTTCCAAGTGCACACGGAACATTCTCCAGGATAGGTCACATCCTGGGCCATAAATCTAGCCTTGGTAAATAAAAAAAGAAGAAAGAAATCATTTCAAGCATCTTTTCTGATCGCAATGAGGTAGAATTAGATGTCAACTACAGGAGAAAAAAAAAAACTATTAAAATGCAAACATATGGAGGCTAAACAACACACTTCTGAATAACCAACAGATCACTGAAGAAATCAGAAAGAAAATCAAAATATGCATAGAAACAAATGAAAATGAAAACATGACAACCCAAAAACCTATGAGAATCAGTTAAAGCAGTGCTAAGAGGAAGGTTCAAACCAGAACAAGCTTACCTCAAGAAACAAGAGAAACATCAAATAAATAAACTAACTTTACACCTAAAGCAACAAGAAATAGAATAAATGAAGAACCCCAAAGTTAGTAGAAGGGAAAAAAGTCATAAAAATCAGAGCAGAAATAAATGAAAAAGAAACAAAGGAGACAATAGCAAAAAAAAAAATCAACAAAACTAAAAGCTGGCTCTTTGAAAAGATAAATAAAATAGAGAAACCATTATTCAGACTCATCAAGAAAAAAATGGAGAAGAATCCAGTAAAATTAGAAATTTAAATGGAGAAATCACACAGACAACACAGAAATACAAAGTATCATAAGAGCTACTATCAGTGACTATATGCAAATAAAATGGACAACTTGGAAGAAATGGACAAATTCTTAGAAAAGTATAACCTTTCAAAACCAAACCAGGTAGAAATACAAAATCTTAACAGACCCATCACAAGCACAGAAATCAAAACTGTAATAAAAAATCTTTCAACAAACAAAAGCCCAGGACCAGATGGCTTCACGGGTGAATTCTACCAAAAATTTAGAGAAGAACTAACAACTATAGTACTCAAACTCTTCCAGAAAATTGCAGAGGAAGGTAAACTCCAAAACTCATTCATGAAGCCACCATCACCCTAATACCAAAACCAGAATAAGATGCCACAAAAAAAGAAATCAACAGGCCAATATCACTGGTGAATATGCAAAAATCCTCAACAAAATTCTAGCAAACAGAATCCAACAACATATTATAAAGATCATACATCATGACAAAGTGGGTTTTATCCCAGGGATGCAAGGATTCTTCAATATTCACAAATCAATGAATGTGATACACCGCATTAACAAATTGAGAAATAATACCATATGATTATCTCAGTAGATGCAGAGAAAGACTTTGAAAAAATTGAACACCAATTTATGATAAAAATTGTCCAGAAAGCAGGCATAGAAGGAACATACCTTGGCAAAATAAAAGCCATTTACAATAAAACCACAGCAAACATTATCCTCAATGGTGAAAAATTGAAAGCATTTCCTCTAAAGTCAGGAACAAGATAAGGGTGCCCACTCTCACCAGTACTATTCAACATAGTTTTGGAAATTTTAGCCACAGCAATCAGAGAAGAAAAAGAAATAAGAGGAATCCAGATTAGAAAAGAAGAAGTAAAACTCTATTTGCAGATGACATGATCCTCTATATAGAAAATCTTAAAGACACCATCAGAAAATTACTAGAGCTAATCAATGAATATAGTAAAGTTGCAGGATATAAAATTAACACACAGAAATCCCTTCCATTTCTATACCTTAACAATGAGAAAATAGAAAGAGAAATTAAGGAAACAATCCCATTTACCATTGCAAAGAAAGGAGTAAAATACTTAGGAATAAATTTACCTAAAGAAACAAAAGATCTACGTATAGAAACCTATCAAACACTGATGAAAGAAATCAAAGATGACACAAATAGATGGAGAAATATACCATGTTAATGGTGCAGAAGAATCAATATAGTGAAAATGAGTATACTACCCAAAGCAATCTATAGATTCAATGCAATCCCTATCAAGCTATCAATGGTATTTTTCACAGAACTAGAACAAGTAATTTCATAATTTGTATGGAAATACAAAAACCTCAAATAGCCAAAGCCATCTTGAGAAAGAAGAATGGAACTGGAGGAATCAACCTGCCTGACTACAGACTACACTACAAAGCTACAGTCATCAAGACAGTATGCTACTGGCACAAAGACAGAAATATAGATCAATGGAACAAAGTAGAAAGTCTTGAGATGAATCCACATACCTACAGACACTTTATCTTTGACAAAGGAAAAAAAATACTATGGAGAAAAGACAGTCTCTTTAACAAGTGGTGAGAAGACTGATCAATCACCTGTAAAAGAAGAAAACTTGAATGCTTTCTAATACCACACACAAAAGTCAACTCAAAATGAATTAAAGATCTAAATGTAAGACCAGAAACTATAAAACTCCTAGAGGAAAACATAAGGGGAACACTCACTGAAATAAATCACAACAAGATTCTCTATGACCCACCTTCCAGAGTAATGGAAATAAAAGCAAAAATAAACAAATGGGACCTGATTAAACTTAAAAATTTTTGCACAATGAAAGAAACTATAAGCAAGATAAAAAGACAGCCTTAAGCAAGGGAGAAAATAATAGCAAATGAAACAACTGACAAAGACTTAATCTCCAAAATAGACAAGCAGCTCATGCAGCTCAATACCAGAAAAATAAACAACCCGATCACAAAATGGGCCAAAGAACTTAACAGACGTTTCTCCAAAGACATGCAGATGGCTAACACACACACACACACACACACACACACACACACACACACACACACACACACACAAGATGCTAAACATCACTCATTATCAGAGAAATGCAAACCAAAACCACAATGAGGTACCATTTCCTGCCAGTCAGAATGGCTGCCATCAAAAAGTCTGCAAATAATAAATGTTAGAGAGGGTGTGGAGAAAAGGGAACCCTCTTACACTGTTGGTGGGAATGTAAACTAGTATAGCCACTATGGAGAACAGTGTGGAGAGTCCTTAAAAAACTAGGAACAGAACTTCCAAACAGCCCAGCAATCCCACTGCTAGATATATACACTGAGGAAACCAGAATTTAAAGAGATGCAGGTACCCCAATGTTCATCACAGCACTGTTTACCATAACTAGGACATGGAAGCAACCTAGAAGTCCATCAGCAGACAAATGGATAATAAAGGTGTGGTACATATACACAATGGAATATTACTCAGCCATTAAAAAGAACACATTCAAATCAATTCTAATGAGGTGGATGAAACTGGAGTCTATTATACAGAGTGAAGTAAGTCAGAAAGAAAAACACTAATACAGGATATTAACCCATATATATGGAATTTAGAAAGACAGTAATGATGACTCCATGTACAAGACAGAAAAAGAGACACAGATATAAAGAACAGACTTTTGGACTCTGTGGGAAAAGCTGAGGGTTGGATGATTTGAGAGAATAGCATTGAAACATGCATATTACCATATGTGAAATAGATAACCAGTTTAAGTTTGATTCATGAAACAGGGCACTCAAAGTTGGTGCACTGGGACAACCCATAGGGATGGGATGCAGAGGGATGTGGGAGGGGGGCTTGTGACAGGGGAACACATGTACACCCATGGCTGATTCATGCCTGTGTGTGGCAAAAATCACCAAAATATTGTAAAGTAATTAGCCTCCAATTAAAATATAAAAATAAAAAAAAAATAGTATGTCTTGAGATTTCCCTAATGGTCAAGTGGTTTGGACTTCACCTTCCAGCATGTTGAGCATGGGTTAAATCCCTGGTCAGGGAGCTAAGGTCCTACATGCTTCATGGTCAAAAAATCAAAACAAAACAGAAGCAATACTGAAACAAATTCAATATTTTTAATTCAATATTTTGAATTGAATTAAAAATGGTCCACATAAAAATCTTTAAAAATTAATATGTTATGATAATCAAATCTATCTTTTTCTTTAATTTACAAATAAAAATTAGGCATGCAGGCATGTGCATGAACAAATACACACATATACACACTACAGATCCTGTCTGTATATTTAGAAGAAACTATTTTAAATGTTTAATATTTCTCTATGTTTCATGCACTTTCCACTCTTCTTGATAAGATATAGTAATTTTACTTCTCAATAAATGCCCAAACATGACTCAGTAAAGTGATATTTCATGCATTTTAGAACTAGTACACTGTTTATTTTATTTGCACAGAATCATCCAATTACTATATATGACAAAAGTTTATCTCACTGTAAAATGCTCATGGGGAACAGAAAATGATGTGCTAGAGAAATCTTCCAGTACTCCATTTTAAAATGAATCACTTCAGGAATATCAGTTTCCCAATATGATTAAAAAAAAATTAATTTAAAAATGTTTTAATTTAGCATATTCAGAAAGTAACTTCAGAGATATAAATGTAATGATTATTAATGTTAGTTAAATAGTGGTAATATATAGTTTTATTAGTTATTTTTTGAAACTACTTCTAATTTAGGGGTTATAACTTCAGCTTAATAAAGGAAACTAATTACTACATTGTGATGCTGCAAAATAATTAAAAGATGTAACTTTAACACAAACTAAAACAGCAGTGACTTTTTCACAAAAATGTATCACCATTGTTACAGTTAAGAAGCATATCTGTAACAATGTGATTTGATGCTATGTCAAATACTTATATTTGAAATATATGGGAAAATCCATTAAAGAAAATAATTTCTCAGGCACACCATGATTCCTAAATTAATTATGATGGTTTGAATGACAACTACAAAGCTTTCTTTCTACAGTTCTGTAGCTATTTCATAAAACCTAAGAATGACAAAGACAAACACAATTACTCTCTTGAAATAAATGTCAGCAAATCAAGGGACATGTGAATAAATTATTCTATGTTTAAAAATATACTTACAATTTACATTTGCTTGAACAAACACCTTAATGTAAAATTAATATAGTATAGCACTCATAGGTTTTATAAAAATATGAGTAATTATCTTAGTCTTACAATGTAGTAAAATTAATGTTTGATTTCTTGTCTCAAAGTTGCCTGAGAAGTTGCATGAACAGATTCATTTATTCATCACAACATTTTTATGCAGTAAATATTGTTACTATGCTCAAAAATATAATGAAAATGAGGTATATAAAAAGAGTACATTCGGACTTCCCTGGTAATACTGTGCTTAAGGCTCTATGCTTCCACTGCAAGAGGCACAGGTTAGATACTGCAGCCAAAAAAAAAAAAAAAAAGAGTACATCTTAAAAGTCACAGAGTTAGTATGTTATCTTTTCAGCAGTTTGAAACCCAATTTATCATACAGTAAAATCTGAACTCTGCAAAACTGACCTTATTAATTTCTCCTCTGCAGTACTTATTTCTGTTTCATTTTCTGAAGTCTATTCTCCACTATAGGTGAGACAGATTTTAGTATGACAGTGTTAGTTGCTCAGTCACATCTTACTCTTTGCAACTCCATGGACTGTAGCCCACCAGGCTCCTCTGTTCATGGAATTCTCCAGGCAAGAATACTGGAATGGATAGCCATTCTCTTCTCCAAGGGATCTTCTCAACCCTAGGGATGGAACTCAAGCCTCCTTCATTGCAGGTGGATTCTTTATCATCTGAGCCTCTTGGGAATCCCTTCAGTATGAAAATTCATGATAATATATTACATCCTGCTACTGAGAAGTTATATTTACCTGGAATTATATTTAAAGACTTTAGTTCTGTTGAATATATATTGTTTTCACTCATTCTATGTTCCAAGTCATATATTTGGTAATGGAAATATAAACAGGCATAGTTCCTTTCTCCTAAGATTTGACTGTCTGGTAGGCAAGACATACACTCAAAATATAACTTCAATATAGTAAGACCAATAAGAAAAGAAACATTATTGAAATTAGATTATTAAAGGGAAAAACTAGGATGTTTTTGCTACCTAAACTTAAATAAACTGCTGAGATTTTGGGCCATTATTTTACCATAACATAATATTAATAGAATATATAGTTTTAAAAGTCTCATTCTCTATCAACTGAATTAGTCTGGTGAGATTAAATATATTTTAAAATGTAACTCAGATATCAAAAAACATTTCTGTAAATTGCCAGATGGCAAACATTTTAGGCTTTGTGGAGCAAATGTATCTTGTTACATGTTCTTCTTATTATTTTTATTAATAGACTTTCAATTTTTAGAATTGTAAGCATATAATATAGAGTTCCAATATGTTCTTTGTACAACTGTACCAATTATTAACAATTTATATTAACATGTACATTTGTTATAATGAACAAATATTATCACACTATTATTAACATAAGGCCATAATTTGTTCACATATTCTTTCTTTTTTTTTTTTGGTAACATATTCTTAGTCTTTTCCTATAATCCTTTCTATGTCCCCTGATCCTATCCAAGATTTGACATCATATTTACTTGTCACATCTTATTAAGCTCCTCTTGACTGTGGCAGTTTCTCAGACTTTTTTTTGTTTTCCATGATTTTGAAAGTCTTGAGGTATTAGGAAATATGCCTCTCTAATGGAATTTGTCCAACATTTTTCTCATTATTAGACTAGAGATATGGTTTTGGAATGGAAGATCACAGAGGTAAAATGTCATTTTCTCATATTATTTCAAGGGTACACACTATCAACATGATTTATGGTTGTTAATATTGGCCTTGATCACCTAGATGAGGCAGTTTTGTAAAATTTCTCCATTGCAGAGTTGCTTGTTTCCCTCATTTCTCTATACCCTTTAGAGGTAAGTCAGTATACACAGCTCACATTTAGAAATAGTAAGTTATGATCCCTTCTTTTGTTTTCAAATAATATTTAAATATTTAAAATTCACTTTTAGTTCATATATAGTACATAAATGTGAAATAGTTTGGGATTGGTCTGAAAACAATAGTTTGCTGACTCTCAATCTAATTTGGTAATTATTTTTTCTATTTATCATCAATGACATGGATAGATATAATAATGCTATATAAAGGTATTACTAAATACAAAATGTATTTCTAAAAGCATTTTTATCATTGATTTAATTGTATTTAGGTTTAGAATGTATTTTAACTAATTTTTTAAAATTTATAGTTTAACACATGCTTAATATGCTACAGGTATATGATATGGTATAGAGTGGAAGCTATGAATTTATATATTTTCCAGATCATTAAGCAAATACCCCAATATTGAATGATCATTTTTACAGTAGAGTTAGGGTTTGAAATCCACTCTTGGTCCACAAAACAAAAAAACAAAAAACAAAAACAGTCATCTTTGATTTGGCCCACATTACCTGCATTTATTAATGACTGGATCAACAGTAAGATGGGCATACCATTTGTGAATAATATGTAAGATCTGAAAATCAGTATTATTTTGTTAAAGATACAATAAATTATCTCTCTTATATTATATATGATAAATAAAAATGTTTGCTAATATTTAGGCAAGTACTCAAGTAAAAAACTAAAATATAAAAAACAAAATTTATAAGCCCTAAGGCTCTTGAGAATCCCTTGGACTGCAAGGAGATCCAACCAGTCCATTCTGAAGGAGATCAGCCCTTGGTTTTCTTTGGAAGGAATGATGCTAAAGCTGAAACTCCAGTACTTTGACCACCTCATGTGAAGAGTTGACTCACTGGAAAAGACTCTGATACTGGGAGGGATTGGGGGCAGGAGGGGAAGGGAACGACAGAGGATAAGATGGCTGGATGGCATCACTGACTTGATGGACATGAGTCTGAGTGAACTCTGGGAATTGGTGATGGACAGGGAGGCCTAGTGTGCTGTGATTCATGGGGTCACAAAGAGTCGCACACGACTGAGTGACTGAACTGAACTAAATATACTTTTTTTTTTAAATGCATAAAATCCATTCATTTTTAGCTATTTAGTTCAGGGGTTTATCTCTCTATATCTCTGTCTTTCTATCTATCTAGCTGTTTCAGCACTTGCAAATAAAATGTTAGACAGCATGATTTTGCAAGTCTCTAGTTTATAGCCTCAGTAGAAGCAAAAAGCTTTTGTAAAGACAAGGTTTATTTATTCAGGTACTATTTGAGTTTTGTGAAAGAAAGCACTATGGCAATTTTAAAACTATAATGGTAAAACAGAAATATAATAATAATTTTTTACCTTTTAATTTTATTTTATTTTTAAACTTTACAATATTGTATTAGTTTTGCCCAACATCGAAATAATAATATTAAGATATGTTTTAAGACAAAAATACATAAAACTTGATAAATGAAGAGGAAAAAACACATTTTAAATTCTATATCTATATTATACCTTAAACTTCTATTAGTTTCTATTAGTGTAAATAATACTAATGATGCCATTTTTAAATTTCTCACTCAGCAATATTGACTCCAGATGTTTGATGTTATCACCTGTGAAACAGAACCAGTATCTCCTGCTGCTGCTACTCCTGCTGCTAAGTTGCTTCAGTCGTGTCTGACTCTGTGGGACCCCAGAGATGGCAGCCCACCAGGCTCCCCCATCCCTGGGATTCTCCAGGCAAGAACACTGGAGTGGGTTGTCATTTCCTTCTCCAATGCATGAAAGTGAAAAGTGAAAATGAAGTCGCTCAGTTGTGTCTGACTCCTAGCAACCCCATGGACTGCAGCCTACCAGGCTCCTCCATCCATGGCATTTTCCAGGCAAGAGTACTGGTGTGGGGTGCCATTGCCTTCTCTAGTATCTCCTAGTCTACACAATTAGTTACATTGCAAAACACCTCTGAAGTTGATACCATCAACTCAGAACAACTTGGTGGAAAAGAGATCTTACAGTCATTGTCTGAAATTATCTTTAGATTTACAAACTCAAGCTCTCTGACCTTTCTCAACTCACATATAACTTTAAACTGAAAGTAAAGCCATTTACCCATTTATGGACCCAATTAATAATAGTAAGTTTTTAAAGCACAACATTCTTCACTTAATCTTCTTATAGAAAGCTTAGAAGAATCAGAATTGGTAAAGATTAGGAGAATATCAAACTAATTCCCATCAAATGTATGGACTATGTAATTTGATGGTGATAGAAGGAGCCACAGACTGGATTCCATCTACCTTTATAGTTTTATATAATAGGTAATATTTCAACCTATTCCAAATAACTCCCACTTCTTAGAGTTCCCTGAGCATAGATCATTGATATTAGCATGAAGATTCCCTTATCAATTCTGTTATCAATAAAAATCTATCACTATAATTACATGAAGCAAAATAGGCTTTAAATTTAAAGCTATCTCTAAAGACAAAGAAGCTAATTATATGATAAATGGGCCAATTCAATAGAAAGTTGTAACAACTATAAACATATATGCTCCTAACATAAAAGCACCTAAATTATTAAGCAAACCTTACTAAATAGATCACCCAGACATAACATCAACAAAGAAACAATTGACTTGAAAATATGCTCAACTTCACTAGTCAGCAGGAAATGCAAATTAAAACCACAATGAGATACTACTTCACATCTGTTGGAATGGCTAATATCAAAAAGACAAATGATAAGCATTGGCAAGGATGTGGAGAAACAGAAATGCTAATATACTGTTTGTGAGACTCTAAATTGATGCAATTATAATGGAAAACTATGCAGTTTAAAAATAAATCAAAAATAGACCTATGTTGCGATCCAGCAAACCCACTTCTGGGTAAATATCCATTGTAAGTGTTCTCATCACACACACACACACATACACATAGGTTCTATGTTAAATGAAGGATATTATTAATTACTTTGAATATGGATTATTTCAAAATGCACTGTACATCTTAAATCTGTACACGTTTTATTCATCAATTATACTTCAATAAAGCTGGGGTAGGGGGAGTAAGACAGCTAAAATATAGAGGATTAAGACCAAGAAAAGATGTTTCCTTAAAAAGACTGGTAAAGACTCTGCCTGCAATGCAGGAGACCCAGGTTTGATCCCTAGGTCAGGAAGATCCCCTGGAGAAGGGAATGGCAACCCACTCCAGTATTCTTGACTGGAGAATTCCATGGACAGAGGTGCCTGGCAGGCTACAGTCCATGGGGTTGCAAAAAGTTGGACATGGCTGAGCAACTAACACTTTTAAAAAGACTAATAAGGTAGATGAAATCCAGGAAATACAGAATACTGCAAAAAAATAAGCCTTACACTGAGTTTGCTAAATGATGGAACCAATTCCAATTATTTTGTCCCTGAAAAACTCCATTTTATGCTCTCTCCAACTCTGTGTTGTTATCATTACTGCTTCTGTCTATCTAGTTTTCAGGCACATGATGGAAATGCAATGTCCTACCATGTTTGTTGTTCGGTATGGCCATGTTAGAGAAGGCAATGGCACCCCACTCCAGTACTCTTGCCTGGAAAATCCCATGGATGGAGGAGCCTGGTAGGCTGCAGTCCATGGGGTCACTAGGAGTCGGACACGACTAAATGACTTCACTTTCACTTTTCACTTTCATGCATTGGAGAAGGAAATGGCAACCCACTTCAGTGTTCTTGACTGGAGAATCCCAGGGGCGATGGAGCCTGGTGGGCTGCCATCTATGGGGTCGCACAGAGTCGGACATGACTGAAGTGACTTAGCAGCAGTAGCATCAGCATGGCCATGTTACTGTTTGTTTGTTTGTTTGTTTGTTTTTAATCAATTAAATATGAATAGAAACAGCATTTGTCAATTTTAGGCAAAGATTTGGAGAGCCATTACATGATTCACCATATTTTTTTCTTACTACACAGAGATTGTAGAAGTATGTATCAGAAAAATTATATAAAACTTGAATACTAGGAAATAAGATTAAAAGGTGGACAACATGTCCTTTCAATGACATATGACGGTGGCGTCCAAGGGCTTCTATGGGAACATATTAATTTTTTAAGAGTTTTTTATTTTATTTTATTAATTTTTTTATTGAAGGATAATTGCTTTACAAATTTTTTTTTATTTTTAATTGGAAGATAATTGGTTTATGATATTGTGTTGGTTTTAGCTATACAACAATGTGAACCAGCCATTAGTATACATATGCTCTCTCTCTTGAACCTCTTTCCTACCCTCTACCCCATCCCACTCCTCTAGGTTGTCACAGAGTACTAATTTTTTTAAAGACAGTTTCACAGCTGTAAAAAATTCTGTCACTGAGACTTAAAAATCACCTTTGAGGCTGCACTTAACAATTAGAAAAAAATAAGTTGAAAAACTACATGATCCCCAAAGAAAGCATATTTTCCAGTACCACCCACTTCAGATATGACTAAAAAAACTTGCCTTGCCAAAATTCTGAATATGTACCAAGTATGCTTTTTTCACTCCCCAGAATAACATACGGATATTTTGAATATTGAAGGGAAAAAAATTGTAGAAAATGATCAGAAATCCTAAGGAGGAAGGATTTTTTTTTTTAAAATAGGGGTGTGTGGGTGTTTAAAACATGGAGAGAAATATTGGCTCTCTGCCCTGACTTTTGACCTGCCACTGAATTTGTATAATCACTATTTGCTCACATACCAGTGATGACACATACCACTGTTGCAGGGATTTCATTGATATTGGACAGAAGACATAAAATTGTGAGGAGGTGAAAAAAACAGGTAAAGACTGACCAGAATGGGTTTAATAGCAATCTGGATTTTCAAATCAGTGGGTAAATATGTCATATTTTAAATCCAACGCCTCATTTTAAATTATTTGTTTTCATTAATAATTTTGGAAAAAATCATCTATGTCATGTTATTAAGTAAAAAAATAAAATTAAGATATTAAATTTCAAAGCCAGTTTTCTTTTCTTACTTATTTGATCACACTGTTTGGCTATGTGAAATATTTTTCTGTTCCTGTGCCAAAACCACATAATTTTAAGCTTTTAAAGTGGTAATGCATTTAATTGATTGTGGTATAGTTATTCACTTATCATTTTCCTTCATAGAAATGTTTTAATTATTTGCACTGATTTATTCTTCCAAGTGAACTTTAAAAATGGTCACATTGTAACCATTTCTTTAGTATTATGTTTGAAATAGTAAATTTACAATTTTTATAACATAAACAATCACAATATTACCAAGGTGGTAAAACTATGAAGGAAAATTAGAAGGTATGACAGTGATGTAAGAGCTTATTTAAAATTTAATCTGGAGGATAATATTTAAACTGATACTTAAAGGATTACTAACTTGCATGAATATTGATTTTTGTATTTTCACTATGTAAGTGGGCACTTTAGTGAATCTTATTTGTTGGTGTAATAGCTTTTCAATTGATTTCTCTAAGGTTTAAAGGTAGACTATTATGTCAACTACTGATAATGGAAATTTTCATCTCTTTTGATACAAATTATTGAAATTTCCAGGAAATAATTAAATCATATCAGTAACAGTGGGCATCAACCTTTTACTTTTGCCTATAACTAGAGAAAGTCAAGTCATATCTCATTTGTGTGATGTATCTTCCAATACTACTTTTAATGAAAAGAATATATTCTGACTCCACATTATTTATAAGTTCATTAAAGGTAGCATCTTATCCAAGATACATATGAAAGAGAATTTGGATTCAGGATTCTTAAAATGCAGGCAATAACCATGTACTTATTATGTGAAGAAAAGCTGTTACTTTTCTTGTTTTAATATTCCTACTGATAAGTTAAACATGCTATTCAAAATATATTAAACATCTCTGAAACAAACATTTTTTCCCCTATTGTATATAAACTGTACAAATTTTCTCACAACCAAATGAATGTAAGATGATCATGATAAATTTGTACCCTGTCCTATATTCATACAAGACTCATCTTTAAATATTTGAAATAGTCATATTTTGTATTATATTTTTAATTTTACAAAAAAAATTTTATCTGATTTGGGGTTACTATTTAAAATTCATAGCATTAATATTTTCTGTTTTAGAAAATACATGGGTCTATTAAAGACAGTGGCAAGTACAGAACATTCATGTTATTGTGATAGGTGACTGCGTATCTTGTGTGATCTATTATACATATTGTGCATGCTTAGTTGCTCAGTTGTGTCCAACTCTTTGTGACCCTTTGGACTGTAGTTGCCAGCTTTCTCTGTCCACAGAATTTTTCAGGCAAAAATATAAAAAATATATACTTAAATCTATTTTGTACTTACTCATTAATATCATGCATGACATGTATTCACTCTTAGAAACAATTCTTGACCAGTGGATAATGAGAGCCAAATTTATTCAGTGGAGACTTCTGGAATAGATTCACATAGCACTTGAGAGGTTTTATTAAATTATAAATATTACCTAGAATTGATGGTTTTTAAAGCTAACAGATATCAACCATCATTTATCAGATTTGTACCTCATCCTGACACTTGGTTCATATTTTTAAATTAATTTATAATTCCAATTAGTTTACAATTCCTGCAAAATTCTGTATTATTTTCTCAGATTTCAATACTAGTACATACAGAGTGATTATCCATGTACATGTTTCATAAGAAGGCATTGATTTCAGAGCATAATAGAACATGAGCAAGGATCACTGATCTTTTTAATATGTTTCTTTTCTGTCAATCAAGTGTGTTTTATTACAGATAATCTAGGTTATGCTATGGAAACACTTTCCATAAACTTTCAGGGGATTAAGTATTCATTTCTATTCCACACTGCAAGTCCCATGTAGGAACTGTGGGCCATAGTTGAGACGGTCCTTTATTATATGAAGTCATCTAGAGACTCAGATTCATTATGGTAACAGCATCTCAATAAGTGACCTCAGAGTACACTGTGTCAGAGGGAAAATAAAATTTCAGAGTAGCATACAATCACTCTGCCTCTTATTTCATGGGTCAGGCTTGTCACATGTCAATTCTGAGCTCAAGTGCAAAAGGACTGGTTAATGTAAGGTGTCAAACAGATTATTTGTCAAACATTAATTTTATTAATGTTTTTGTTGTCAAATACCACTTTGTTTCTGTTTTTGCACGTTTTATTTTTTAAGACATCAACCATCCCCACAGGAAACAACCTAACAATCCATTCAGTCACAGTATCCAGCTCAAATTCCAAAAATATCTGTGTTCTGTGAAGTAATTTCAACAACAGGTTTAATTGCAGTGGCTCTTAATTTGAAAAAACAATCAAACAATGAACTAAAGGACATACACACTCCTAATAGTCAGTGGTGAAATAAGCTCTGGCCATCTATCTGCACTAAATTCTTCTTATCAGAAAGGAAGAAGTAACTCTGAACAGTTACAGGATTGTAGTTTTTGTAAAATCCTGCTGAACAGACATTGTGCACAGGCTCTACAATAAACATTGTTCAGTTCAGTTCAGTTCAGTCTCTCAGTCCTGTCCAACTCTTTGCGACCCCATGAATCGCAGCACGCCAGGCCTCCCTGTCCATCACCAACTCCTGGAGTTCACTCAGACTCACGCCCATCGAGTCAGTGATGCCATCCAGCCATCTCATCCTCTGGCGTCCCCTTCTCCTTCTGCCTTCAATCCCTCCCAGCATCAGAGTCTTCCAATGAGTCAGCTCTTTGCATGAGGTGGCCAAAGTACTGTAGTTTCAGCTTGAGCATCATTCCCTCCAAAGAAATCAGAGGGCTGATCTCCTTCAGAATGGACTGGCTGGATCTCCCTGCAGTCCAAGGGACTCTCAAGAGTCTTCTCCAACACCACAGTTCAAAAGCATCAACGGCGCTCAGCCTTCTTCACAGTCCAACTCTCACATCCATAAATGACCACAGGAAAAACCATAGTCTTGACTAGACGGACTTTTGTTGGCAAAGTAATGTCTCTGCTTTTGAATATGCTATCTAGGTTGGTCATAACTTTCCATCCAAGGAGTAAGCGTCTTTTAATTTCATGGCTGCAGTCACCATCTGCAGTGATTTTGGAGCCCCCCCCCAAAATAAAGTCTGACACTGTTGCCACTGTTTCCCCATCGATTTCCCATGAAGTGATGGGACCAGATGCCATGATCTTAGTTTTCTGAATGTTGAGCTTTAAGCCAACTTTTTCGCTCTCCACTTTCACTTTCATCAAGAGGCTTTTGAGTTCCTCTTCACTTTCTGCCATAAGGGTGGTGTCATCTGCATATCTGAGGTTATTGATATTTCTCCCGGCAATCTTGATTCCAGCTTGTGTTTCTTCCAGTTCAGCGTTTCTCATGATGTACTCTGCATATAAGTTAAATAAACAGGGTGACAATATACAGCCTTGATGTACTCCTTTTCCTATTTGGAACCAGTCTGTTGTTCCATGTCCAGTTCTAATTGTTGCTTCCTGACCTGCATACAGGTTTCTCAAGAGGCAGATCAGGTGGTCTGGTATTCCCATCTCTTTCAGAATTTTCCACAGTTTATTGTGATCCACACAGTCAAAGGCTTTGGCATAGTCAATAAAGCAGAAATAGATGTTTTTCTGCAACTCTCTTGCTTTTTCCATGATCCAGCGGATGTTGGAATTTGATCTCTGGTTCCTCTACCTTTTCTAAAACCAGCTTGAACATCAAGAAGTTCACAGTTCACGTATAAACAGTGTTGGTGAATATTAATTGATTAGATCCTGATTCTGCTATATAGGATCTGTTTCATGGTGAATTGTTTTCTATGATGCTACCCTGCATTCAGGCAGATACTTCTTTTTCTTTTTAGCTTCTGATGAGGGTATGAGCCTATCCTAGACTTGGTCAAATTTTTAAACTCATGACCAATTAAAGAATTTGAGGGAAGGAGCAAAAGTCTCAAATAGTAACAGCAATTTTGGTTTGATTATTGTTATCTCAGGTTTGTACTTGCTTTAGCAATATTACTTTCTCAAAACTGAGTAAAATTTTTATCTATTTGCTGTTAGCCCATTGTGTATGTTAGAAAATATTCAAACATAATTCTCAACGTATAATTTCATATTGAGATATATTATTTTGCATATTTTATATCTGAATATATATATATATATATATATATATATATAAACATACACACATATATATGTGTGTATATAAATGTGCTGTGTATATATTCTCATGGTGGGCTTCTGGGCAAAAGTTATAGCCCAGTTTTCTCAAAATCTGTTAATCTGATTCTGAGGTTAATTTTCCTCCATATCCTTAATCTGATCTTTGCCCCTGAGGCACTTGAATCCTGAGAATTGTTTTAAATAAATGGGAAGACTACACTCTTTTATCTTTGCCAAAATGCTTAGTTTTGATATGGTGTTGCCTCTCAAAATCTTTATCAATTATCTCCTATGGTTTGAACTTCATAGCATCAAGATCCAAAGTTCCAGAATATTTTTGCTTCCTTTCATTTCTGCTTTTCATCAAATTCTTTCCTTATCTTATCTCTTTCTGGTAATACTTGATAAAATTCAGTCAGTAACAACCAAAAACCCTAATACAGTTGTTTTTTTTTAACCACTTCCCCTAGAACTATAAAATAATTGGACATGCAATCAGCCTTGCAAGATTTTTCAGAGATGTGATGTCATCAAATATTCTTCTACTATTTAAAAGTGACATCTATCCAGCCTCTGCTAGTTGTTTCCTCCACTTTCAACTTATAAGCTTGTTACACATTTTAGATTTGTTGAAATGGCACTCTACTCCCCAAACTATTATCTGTATTAGAAAGGCAGTGCCAGATCATGCTACAATATCAAAGAAATCCAAAGCATTAGTGGTTTTAAAAACACACATTTTGCTTAGTCTCCATGTCCAACTCAGGTCAGTGGTTGAGCTGTGTTCTACACAGTTAATCAAAGTACAAGGCTGTATGAGGCTCCAAGTTGTAATATCACCATGTCACTTCTAAAAGTGAATAGGAGAGTGTTGAAGAAAGAGACCCAGAAGGTCATAAAATGACTTTTCCTTGCTTTATTGGTCACTACCTGTTAGATAGTGTCAAAGACAACCTTACCATTCCTCCCAGACAAAAATTTAGACTGGTTTCTTCCTGCCTCTAAGCACTGTGCTGTGTGCTGAGCTTAGTCACTCAGTCGTGTCTGACTCTTTGAGACCCCATGGACTGTCAGGCTCCTCTGTCCATGGGGATTCTCCAGGCAAGAATACTGGAGTGGGTTGCCATGCCCTCCTCCAGGGGATCTTCCAAAGACAGGGATTGAAATGAGGTCTCCTGCATTGCAGGCAGACTCTTACAATCTGAGTCACCAGGGAAGTCCGGCTCTAAGCCTTGGACCTCTCCAAAAGAGATTATTTATTTCAGAATTCTTATAGTTGTAAATTTTCACTCTGCCTTTTCAAAATGTAAAAATTTTTAAAGGCACATATAACCCAGGACTGTCTTTCTCCAGGAGCTGGGAGCCATTCCTTTGAAATGTGATGCTCAAAGACAATACCGACCCTACCTTGAGGTAGAAAATGCTAGGCAGTCAGTGAAGGATTTTAAGACCTAGGTCTTGTTTTCAATCAACATCCTGCTCCATTAACCTAGAGCTATACACTTTGTCCCAAATTCCTGGAATATGTCCTTGGGGTTCCCTAGTGGCTCAGATGGTAAAGTATCTGCCTGCAATGCAGGAGATCTGGGTTTGATCCCTGAGTTGAGAAGATCCCCTGGAGAAGGGCATGGCAACCCACTCCAGAGTTCTTGCCTGGAGAATCCCATGGACAAAGAGCCTAGCAGGCTACAGTCCATAGGGTCACAGACAGTCAGACAGGACTGAAGTGATTTAGCACTCATGTATGTCTTTAGTCTGATAAATCATCAGCACTCAGATCCAGGAAGAGCAGTAGTTAACCTCTGTTCCATATACCTAGAGAAAAACAACTGGTGATCAATAATCTTTAGCCCATACAGCTGCTCCATTGTAAAATGGCTAGGGGGCATGAAAAAGGTGGCAACTGAATCCAAGAATCAAGAGAAGCCATAAACACGTTATGTTAAACATTTTGAAATTTAAACTGATTGGTTAAAAAGGGCATATTTTAGGGACAGGAGCCAACCAAAAATGTACAAATTAATACTGATAAGGATATAAACTGCTCTAAGACTTTGGGGGACACTTTAGCCCCTCTCAGTGCCTATGCTGAGGGCTTTGCACTTTCTTTCTCTTTAATAAATCCTATTTGTTTGCTACCATAAGTGTTTGCAGGTTTGTTAAGTTCATTCTTTGACTCTGAAAACGAGAACTTGGATTCCCTTTCAAGCTCTCAGTCTACCTGGGGGCTGGGAAAGGGGAACAGGGAAGAAGCAAAATACCAATTGAAGAAACAGACTTGCTCCAACTTATAAAATTGCCTCTTGGTACAGTAAGAGGATGTTTACCTTTCTTTGAATCAAACTACTTAGCAAACACAATTGGCTTAAAATCCCTCTGCCCTAGCTTTTAAAATCTCTCCAGCTCCCTTTTCAGTAGAGTTGAGCTAAGACTGAGTTTAGGATTCTCTCTCTATTGAAAGAGCCTTGAATAAAGTCTTGCCGATTTAACTTTGGGGGAATATTTGCCTTGACAATGGAAGGTAGAAATTGTAAGGAGGATGGAAAAAAATAGAACAAGATAAGTATTCAACAGGAAATCAATCCTGAATATTCATTGGAAAGACTGATAATAAAGTTCCAATACTTTAGTGCCGGGAGCCAGCATGGGAGTTCCCACCCATGACAAGGTCATGCAGGAGAGCCCTGATGGGCAAGGCAAGTCAGGGCTTGAGGGCCCCCCATTAATCTGCCTGAGCATCTACCCCAAAACCATAATCTGTCTGTTTTACTATTTCACGACTTCCACCAACTCTTCTGACATTAACGGGGGGCTATCCCCGACCACCTTTCTCTGAAGAAAATCAACTTAGAGCTCTAGTTAATATGTCTCCTGGGCATAATAGGAGTGTTTCAACTCAAACCCCTCTGATGACTTTCTAGCTTGCATGACAGGTTTGTTCGGACTCCTGCAGCTACGCATGTGATTGTTCACAGCCTCCCAACCACGAGAGGCATGGGAAGCTTAAGACATTCTAACAATGCAGAGCTTCTCAGAGATTTAAAATTGTTAGAATAGAACTAGTAGAGGATTTCCTTGTTGACCTAACGCTTGCTCCCAAGTTTCCATATCCCTTATGTATTGTGTCCCTGGGAGTGTATTGATTAATATAGTTGGTGTATAGAAATGTAAGTAGTAGCTTTAATGTTTGTAACCTTGGACCCTTGAGTTAATTCTTTTCTTGTTATAGCCCACCACACTTTTGCCCTATAGGAATGCAACTTTATCTAATGCTTTCAGAGGGTGGCGCCTGACTTTAGAATAATCACCTTTAGAGAAAATAAGTTTTCTGATTGACTAACCATTATTCAGAAGAAAGGGTCATAAAATGTTAACAGGCCTCCTGGCCAGAAGATGATATAAATCACCTAAAGCCTTTGCATATGATAAGTTTGCAGAAAGCAAGCCTGGCTTCAATGAGTCAAGGACTGCTAACCTTACATGACTCTACACCCCCTATTATCCTCTATGCACAACTTAAGGTATAAAAACTACTTTGGAAAATAAAGTTGTGGGCCTTGCTCATCAGGCTTGGTCTCCCCATGTCATTCTTTCTTGTTTCCTTTTCTCTCCTTTTCTTCTCTGTTCTTCCTTCAGGATGACTAATTTGGAGCATGGGGGCCCTCTGAGACCACTTATTTACCTGGGCTTCTAAGACCCACTCAAGAAGGTGCCTAAGGTGGGGCACTTTCCGCGATTTGAGAGGGTGTCTGTGGCCTCCGTGGTCAGTGCAAACCTGATGTCACAGGTTTTATTGGCTTTCTGCGTAAACCAGTTTGTTCAAGCCTCTGTCTTTCTCCGCTTTGCTATCCTTTTGCCAACACCATCCTCCGGAGGGAATCCCTGGATCCAACTGGGGCTGGACCCTGGTACTTTAGCCACCTGATGTGAAGAGTTGAATCATTTGAAAAGACCCAGATGCTGGGGAAGTTTGAGGATAAGAGAAGAGGGGGACAGAGTGTGAGATAGTTGGATGACATCACCAACTCAATGGACATGAATTTGAGGAAACTATCTCCCAGGGTTTGCTCAAATTCATGTCCACTGAGTTGGTGATGCCATCTAACCATCTCATCCTCTACCACCCCCTTCTTTTGTGGTCTTCCCTGTTGGCTCAGTGGTAATGACTCTGCCTGGCAATGCATGGTACACAGGTTCAATTCCTGGGTACAGAAGATCCCGTGGAAAAGGAAATGTCAACCCACTCCAGTATTCTTATCTGGAAAATTCTATGGACAGAGGAGCCTAGTGAGCTACAGTCCATGGGGTAGCAAAATAATTGGACACGACTTAGTGACTAAACACCACCAACAACATGGAGATATTAGAGGACAGAGGAGCCTTGTGTGTTATAGTCCATGATGTTGCAAAAGTTGGACATGACTTAACAACTGAATAAAACAACAATAATGTGTGATTTAGTAATATTTGTCCTCTTGATTATGGTAGAAAAATCCTTAGTCATTACGTCTTCAACATTACTTATTCCTGGTGTGCCAATGTTTCTTAGCTTTCATATTTGCTCAATATCACTTCTAATCTAGCATTTTTGTTAGTTTTCTCTTTTTGATAAGCTGTATTATGAACAATAATTTAAAAACAAAGCATTTTAATATATAGACCTCCAATTTGTTTTTCTAGATTCTATCAATATCTAATCTGGTATCTTGTGATAACAAGCAATGGATTCATAAATAGTTAAGAATTTAAATATGAAAGAACAGTACCACTAGCTAGCCTTCTTTTTCATACCATTTTATGATGTAAAGAAACTAGAATCTCACTTTCAAAAGCTGTGTATTGGGTTGTTCTCTGATAAAAGTAAATTTGGGCTTCCCTTGTGGCTCTTTTCAGAGAAGGCAATGGCACCCCACTCCAATACTCTTGCCTGGAAAATGCCATGGACGGAGGAGCCTGGTGGGCTGCAGTCCATAAGGTTGCTAAGAGTCAGACACAACTGAGCAACTTCACTTTCAATTTTCACTTTCATGCATTGGAGAAGGAAATGGCAACCCACTCCAGTGCTCTTGCCTGGAGAATCCCAGGGATGGCGGAGCCTGGTGGGCTGCCGTCTATGGGGTCACACAGAGTCAGACACGACTAAAGTGACTTAGCAGCAGCAGCAGCAGCAGTGTGGCTCTTATGGTAAAGAATTTGTCTGTGATGTGGTAAATTCACTTGGAAAGAGAAGAAACAGAATTCATCCCTTCACCAACTGCATTTTTTTTAAACTGAAAAATGGTTGACACACATTATTATATTAGTTTCAGGTGGACTATATAATGATTTGATATTTCTATACATTATGAAATGATTAACACAAAAAAATCTAGTAACCATCTGTCCCCATACAGTTATTACTATATTACTGACCACATTTCCTGTGCTGAATATTACATCCCTATGACTTATTTGAAACCAGAAGTTGGTATCTCTTAATCTCTTCAGCTGTTTCACCCACTCTCTCACTACTTGCTTTCAGAAACCATCTGTTTTTTTCTCTGTGTATTTCTATTTTTCTTTTGTTTGTTTTGATTTTTATATTCCTCATATAAGTGAGATCCTGTGACATTTTTTAATACCCTCTTGATTCATCCATGTTGTCATGTTGCAAAATTCTTTTTCTGTCCTTCTTAATGGCTGAATAATAATCACATATGTGTGTGTGTGTCTATGCCATATCTTCTTTATCCATGCAAATATGGATGGATACTTAGAATGCTTCCATAACTTGGCCATTGTAAAAGTTGCAGTAAGCATTGGAGTTTTGCTTTCTTTAGGTATATATCCAGAAGTGAAATAGCTGGATCATATGCAAGCTCTACTTTTAGATTTTAGAGGAAATGCTATACTGTTGTTCATGATGGCTACAATTTTCAATCCCATCAATAGTACAGACAGGTTCCCTTGCTGTCCACATTCTTGCCAACACTTATTATTTGTGGGTGTTTTTTGTTGTTGTTGTTTGGTTGGTTGATTGGTTGTTTTTTTTGATGATAACCATTCTGATAGCCAGGTGTACAGGAGTATCTCATTGTCATTTTGACATGCATTTCCTTGATTATTAGTGATGTTGAGCATTTTTTAACATGTTGGTTGGCCATCTCTTTCTGTGTATAAATGTCTGCTCAGGTCATCTGTCCATTTTTAGCCCAATTGGTTGTTTCTGATGGTGAGTTATATCAGTTCTTTGTATATTTTATTAAACCTTTATTGGATATATCATTTGTAAAAGAGTCTTCTATTCAGTAGCTGGCTTTTTCATTTTGCTAAGTCTTCACTGTGCAAAAACTTTTTAGTTTGATGTTGTTTGATGCGGTCCCATTTGTTTATTTGTTCTTGTTTCCCTTGCTTGAGGAGACAGATCCAAAACCATATTGCCACACCAATGTCAAAGAGCATACTATTTTTTAAAATGAGTTTTGTAATTTTAGACCTTACATTTAAGTCTCTCATCCATTTTGAATTTATTTTGGTATAGTATGAGAAAGTAGTCCAGTTTTCCCAACATTATTTATTGAAGAGGCTGTGTTTCTCCATTGTATATTCTTGCCTCTTTTGTCATCAATTTATTTCCCATATAAGTAGGGGTTCATTTATGGGGTGTCTATTTTATTCCTTTGATCTCTGGTTGTTTGTTTGTTTGTTTTTTGTGCCGGTCTCATGATATTTTGAGTCTGAGGTCAGGGAATGTGCTACCTCCAACTTTGCTCTTTCTGAAGATTTATTTTGCCATACAGGGTCTTTAGAGGGTTTTTGGTCTGTTTGTTTTTTCTCTTTATTTGGTGTTTTTATCTGGTTTTGATATGAGGGTGATGCAGGCCTCAAAGAGTGAGTTCAAAAGGATCCCTGTCTTTTCAATTGTTTGGAATAATTTGAGAAGGATGGGTGATAAAACTTCTTTAAACAGATGTTAGCATATCTTTAGATCTTAGGTAGAATTCACCTGTGAAACTCCCTGGTGCTAGACTTTTGTTGTTGTTGTTTCAATTACAATCCAATTTCATTACTGGTACTTGGTCTGTTCGTATTTTCTATTTCTTCCCGATTCAGTCATCGGAATTGTACATTTCTAGGCTTTTATTAATTTCTTCCAGGCTGTCTATTTGTTTAGCACATAATTACTCTTAGTAATCCCTTATGATCCTTTGTATTTCTGTGGTGTCATCTGTGACTTTTTTCTCTTTCATTTCTGATTTATTTGGCTCTGTTTTATTGATGAGTCTGACTAAAGGTCTATCAATTTTCTTTATCTTCTGAAAGAATCAGTTCTTAGTTTCATTTTTTAATATGTCTTTTTAGCCTCTATTTCATTCATTTCTGCTCTGATCTTTATTATTTAATTTCTTCTATTAACTTTGGGTTTTGCCTGTTCTTCTGGTTTCTTTAGGGGCAAGGTTAAATTGTTTATTTGAAATTTTTCTTATTCCAAACCCTCTTAGAACTGCTTTTGCTGCATCCCATAGATTCTGGGTCCAATTTCATTTGTCTCTAGATTAAAAAAAATATATATTTGATTTCTTCAGTGACCTACCGGTAATTTGATAACATGTCATTTAACTTCCTGTGCTTGTGTTTTTTCCAGTTTTTTCTTGTAGTTGATTTCTTCCTTCATACCACTGTAGTTAGAAAAGATGCTTGATACAATTTTAATCTTCTTCTGTTTATTGAGACTTCTTTTGTATCCCAGCATGTACTATATCCTGTGCTGTATTTTAGTACTTTTATGATTACTGCTTTTATTCCTCTGTATTCTGCTGCTTTTGGATGGAATGTTCTATAGAAAACTATTAAGTTGATCTGGTAAAATATGTCCTTTAAGGCAAGTGTTTCCTTATTGATTTTCTGCCTGGATTTTCTGTCCATTGATATAAGTGGGGTGTTAAAGTCCCCTGCTATTATTGTGCTAGTATCAACTTCACCTATAAGTGTATGATATAAATTAAACACTTTTTATTCAGCAAATGTGTTTTTCCATTCATCATGACACTTTTCTTTTGTAATAAATACTTTCAGCAGCAATGACCTCAAATAAAGGAAACAGATTTTAATGAATACTGCATATGCACTTCATTAAAAGTTTATTCTGAATTGCTGACTTAATAAATATCTGATAACTTTACCATTTATGAATAGGACTACAATAGTAACTATGGGAGACAAATGTGATGAGGCATTTTCAAAATCTTCAAATTTTGATGTTATTTTAGGAAGATCATTAACATATAACAAACATATAGTAACACAGACAACTTTAGAATATGCATTTAAATATCACTTTTGTGAAACATGAGTTTGCTTAGATAAGAAGACTATCCTCTAAACAAGATTCTCCTATGTAGTTCTTATCAACAGTGTAGGAGAGTTTCTGAGTTCCTTTTAACACATTGTTTGTTTGCTTTTCGATACTATTTATTCTATTCTTAAAGCACTTACAATGATTTAGGTTATGTGTTTGACATTTGAGTTACCTTTTAAACACTGTTTAATCAGGCAGTCCCTATGAATATTCCTTGTGCAGTCATTCTCATAATGATGCCGTCTTCTAGTATTGGTGCTGATGATGTTGTGATAGAGTATCAACAACTAAATACTAAAGCTTAGTTCACAGTAGGCTATGTTTTTGGTATTTTTATGATGATCAGATTATTCTTGAAAGAAAATTATTATTGAATAATACATCCATTAGAATTATTGCTAAATTTCAAGAGATGTGTTATATGGAAAAATGAAAGTGAAAGTTGCTCAGTTGTGTCTGACTATTTGTGACCCCATGGACTATACAGTCCATGGAATTCTCCAGGCCAGAATACTGGAGTGGCTAGCCTTTCCCTTCTCCAGGGGATCTTGCCAACCAAGGGATCGAACCCAGGTCTCCCACATTGCAGGTGGATTCTTTACCAGCTGAGCCACAAGGGAAGCCCTGTGTTATATTGCTGCTTCTCAAACTGGGTCCTTCGTTCTAATACAGACCTTAGAACATGACAACACTTGGTAAATATTTATTAAATAAATGGATGGATGAATAAATGTAATACTTGAAGGCCAAATGTATTATTTTATTGGTCTATCAATATTACTGTAGAAATAAAATGCAAATAACCTTTGAACTGTTCATTTAATCTGGAACAATTCAAGCATTCATGTATGATACATGCATTTTAAAATTTCTAAATCTGTTGTATAACTTTTTAAATTTATAAAGAATTCCTCATTATATGTTTGTTTAAGAATAAAGCCAAATAGTTTACAAAGTTAATCTTCAATGTTTTAATGTGATTAAATTTTTATTTGCTTATATTTTATGAATATTATTGGGAAAATAAATACATTTATCCATTTACTCAGATATTAAACAATATTCATTATGGGGTGTATAAGTAATCCATTGAAAAAGACATAAAAATACTCACTCAAAATAAGCTTATATTTTGAGAAACAAAGTAGAATAAAATATTTTCCAATAGTGAGAAGTGCTCTTAAGAGCCTAAAGCATTGTTTCCAAAAGAGAATGAAGAAATCATAATTTAGAGTAGCCAGGAAAAATAAAATAAAAATGTTTGAATTAGAGAGCATTTGAGCTAGACTAAAATAATAGGAAGAAAATATCCAGTCATCAGCAAGAACAGCAAGTGCACATTTTTAAAACAGAGGAAATAAATGCTTGGAATATTTGAAGGATAAAATAATGCTACCTGTGGTTTCTGTCTGAAGAATGGATTATAAGAGGAACATATAGAGTAGGAGAAAGGTTAGGATACTAGTGCAATTGCCCAGTCAAAAGGAGATGGTGGATAGTTATGGATGATGGCTGAGTTAATTTTTATATTTATGAGATATGGTATATATTTCAATAATATAGCAAACAGAATTAGCTGATAAATTGAATGGTGGAAAGATAAAGTTTAAGAAACAAAAATAACCTCAAGATTTTTAATTTGAACAACTGATGGAAACAATTTGGCTCCATGGGATAGACTTATTTTCCTTTTTCCTTCATCCTCATTTCTCTTTCATTTTCTGTCTCTCTCTCTCTCTTTTTTTTTTTTTTCTCTTAATACATGGGAGTTAGTACATGATGAATTTACGCCTATTGGGGAAAAAAACAGTAAGTTTCTGGAATACTACATTAAGTACACAGAAAATTTTGACATTCAACTTCCTTCGGCAGATTGACTTTTGATAAGCACAGTGATTCTTTTCTTTTCCCTCAAAAGCTCTGGTATGGATTTAGGTAAGTTGATAAATTTGATATAGAAGATGAAATACTTTGTGAACATTTGTACATCTTTCCTCAGAAAACAATTATTTGAAACAAGGAAATATATACTGAGACACTACTTTTAGCTTCTCAAAAATTCATCTCTATTCTTATTTTCTACTTGTCAGTTATTATCATTCACATTTTTTTTTTATTTTTTGACTTGTCACCATTTGTTTTCTCTTATCAGATGATTTAGATCAAAAAAAAGTTTCCAGGCACAGGGAATAGCATTCCTTTAATTGTTGTCCAAATATACGATATCCTGACTTGATATATGCTAACTAATAGTCATTTAAGATGTTCAGAAATATATAGAGACATAAACTACATTAAATACAAACACCCTTTTCCAACAACACAAGAGAAGACTCTATACATGGACATCACCAGATGGTCAACACCGAAATCAGATTGATTATATTCTTTGCAGCCAAAGATGGAGATGCTCTATACAGTCAGCAAAAACAAGACCAGGAGCTGACTGTGGCTCAGACCATGAACTCCTTATTGCTAAATTCAGACTCAAATTGAAGAAAGTAGGGAAAACCACTAGACCATTCAGGTATGACCTAAATCAAATCCCTTATGATTATACAGTGGAAATGAGAAATAGATTTAAAGGCCTAGATCTGATAGATAGAGTGCCTGATGAACTATGGAATGAGGTTTGTGACACTGTACAGGAGACAGGGATCAAGACCGTCCCCATGGAAAAGAAATGCAAAAAAGCAAAATGGCTGTCTGTGGAGGCCTTACAAATATCTGTGAAAAAAAGAGAAGCAAAAAGCAAAGGAGAAAAGGAAAGATATAAGCATCTGAATCCAGAGTTCCAAAGAATAGCAAGAAGAGATAAGAAAGCCTTCTTCAGTGATCAATGCAAAGAAATAGAAGAAAACAACAGAGTGGGAGAGACTAGAGATCTGTTCAAGAAAATTAGAGATACCAAAGGAACATTTCATGCAAAAATGGGCTCAATAAAGGACAGAAATGGTATGGACCTAACAGAAGCATAAGATATTAAGAAGAGGTGGCAAGAATACACAGAGAAACTGTACAAAAAAGATCTTCACAACCCAGATAATCATGGTGTGATCACTGACCTAGAACCAGACATCCTGGAATGTGAAGTCAAGTGGGCCTTAGAAAGCATCACTACAAACAAAGCTAGTGGAGGTGATGGAATTCCAGTTGAGCTATTTCAAATCCTGAAAGATGATGCTTTGAAAGTGCTGCACTCAATATGCCAGCAAATTTGGAAAACTCAGCAGTGGCCACAGGACTGGAAAAGGTCAGTTTTCATTCCAATCCCAAAGAAAGGCAATGCCAAAGAATGTTCAAACTACCACACAATTGCACTCATCTCACATGCTGGTAAAGTAATGCTCAAAATTCTCCAGGCCAGGCTTCAGCAATATGTGAACCGTGAACTTCCTGATGTTCAAGCTGGTTTTAGAAAAGGGAGAAGAACCATAGATCAAATTGCCAACATCAGCTGGATCATGGAAAAAGCAAGAGAGTTCCAGAAAAACATCTATTTCTGCTTTATTGACTATGCCAAAGCCTTTGACTGTGTGGATCACAATAAACTGGGGAAAATCCTGAAAGAGATGGGAATACCAGACCACCTGATCTGCCTTTTGAGAAATTTGTATGCAGGTCAGGAAGCAACAGTTAGAACTGGACATGGAACAACAGACTGGTTCCAAATAGGAAAAGGAGTACGTCAAGGCTGTATATTGTCACCCTGCTTATTTAACTTATATGCAGTGTACATCATGAGAAACACTGGACTGGAAGAAACACAAGCTGGAATCAAGATTGCCGGGAGAAATATCAATAACCTTAGATATGCACATGACACCACCCTTATAGCAGAAAGTGAAGAGGAACTCAAAAGCCTCTTGATGAAAGTGAATGTGGAGAGTGAAAAAGTTGGCTTAAAGCTCAACATTCAGAAAACGAAGATTGTGGCATCCGGTCCCATCACTTCGTGGGAAATAGATGGGGAAACAGTGGCAACAGTGTCAGACTTTATTTTGGGGGCTCCAAAATCACTACAGATGGTGACTGCAGCCATGAAATTAAAAGACGCTTACTCCTTGGAAGGAAAGTTATGACCAACCTAGATAGCATATTCAAAAGCAGAGACATTACTTTGCCAACAAAGGTCCGTCTAGTCAAGGGTATGGTTTTTCCTGTGGTCATGTATGGATGTGACAATTGGACTGTGAAGAAGGCTGATTGCCAAAGAATTGATGTTTTTGAATTGTGGTGTTGGAGAAGACTCTTGAGAGTCTCTTGGACTGCATGGAGATCCAACGAGTCCATTCTGATGGAGATCAGCCATGGGATTTCTTTGGAAGGAATGATGCTAAAGCTGAAACTCCAGTACTTTGGCCACTTCATGTGAAGAGTTGACTTATTGGAAAAGACTCTGATGCTGGGAGGGATTGGGGGCAAGAGGAGAAGGGGATGACAGAGGATGAGATGGCTGGATGGCATCACTGACTCGATGGACGTGAGTCTGAGTGAACTCCGGGAGTTGGTGATGGACAGGGAGGCCTGGCGTGCTGTGATTCATGGGGTCGCAAAGAGTCGGACACGACTGAGCGACTGATCTGATCTGATCTGATAAACATCTATATGGGCTTACACCTATCTGCCTATCTGCCTGCAATGCAGGAGACCGTGGTTCGATTCCTGGTCTAGAAGATCCACTGGAGAAGAGATAGGCTACCCACTCCAGTATTCTTGGGCTTCCATTGTAGCTCAGCTGGTAAAGAATCCACCTGCAATGTAAAGACCTGAGTTCAATCCCTGAGTTGGGAAGATCCCCTGGAGAAGGGAAAGGGTACCCACTATAGTATTCTGGCATGGAGAATTCCATCTGTATGCAGGTAAAGAAGCAACAGTTAGAACTGGACATGGAATAACAGATTGGTTCCAAATTGGGAAATGAATACATCAAGGCTATATATTGTCATCCTGCTTATGGATGCAGAGTACATTATGTGAAATGCAAGGCTGGATGAAGCACAAGCTGGAATCAAAATTGCTGGAAGAAATATCAATAACAAAATTGCTGAAGAAATATCAATAAAGTGGAGAGGAACTAAAGAACCTCTTGATGAAGGTGAAAGAGGAGAGTGAAAAAGCTGGCTGAAAACTCACATTCAAAAAACTAAGCACATTGAATCTGGTCCCATCACTTCATGGCAAATAGATGAGGACATAATGAAAACAGTGAGAGACTTTACTTTTTGGGGCTCCAAAATCACTGCAGATAGTGACTGCAGCCATGAAATTAAAAGACGCTTGCTCCTTGGAAGAAAAGCTAAGACAAACCTAGACAGTATATTAAAAAACAGAGAAAACACTTTGCTGACAAAGGTCCATCTAGTCAGAGCTATGGTTTTTCCAGTGGTCACATATGGAGAATGCATTGGTCATAGCAAACACCCTCTTAAATAACACAAGAGAAGACTGTGACATCACCAGATGGCCAACACTGAAATCAGATCGATTATATTCTTTGCAACCAAATATGGAGAGCTTTAAACAGTCAGTAAAAACAAGACCGGGAGCTGACTGTGGCTCAGATCATGAAGTCCTTATTTCCAAATTCAGACTTAAATTGAAGAAAGTAGGGAAAACCACTAGACCACTCAGGTATGACCTAAATAAAATCCCATACGATTATACAGTGGAAGCGAGAAATAGATTTATGGGACTAGGTCTGATAGACAGAGTGCCTGATGAACTACGGACAGAAGTCAAGACCATTGCCAAGAAAAATAAATGCAAAAAAGAAAAATGGCTGTCTGAGGAGGCCTTACAAATAGCTGTAAATAGAAGAGAAGTAAAAAGCAAAGAAGAAAAGGAAAGATATAAGCATCTGAATGCAGAGTTCCAAAGAATAGCAAGGAGAGATAAGAAAGCCTTCCTAGTGATCAATGCAAATAAATAGAGGAAAACAACAGAATGGGAAAGACTAGGGATGGCTTCAAGAAAATTAGAGATGCAAAGGGAACATTTCATGCTAAGATGGGCTCAATAAAGGACAGAAATGGTATGGACCTAGAAGAGGCAGAAGATATTAAGAACAAGTGGCAAGAATAGATAGAAGTGTACAACAAAGATCTTCATGACCCAGATAATCACAATGGTGTGATCACTCACCTAGAGCCAGGCATCCTGGAATGGGAAGTCATCAGGCCTTAGGAAGCATCACTACAAACAAAGCTAGTGGAGGTGATAGAATTTCAGGTGAGCTATTTCAAATCCTAAAAGATGATGCTATGAAAGTACTGACCTCAATATGCCAGCAAATTTGGAAAACTCAGCAGTGGCCACAGGACTGGAAAAGGTGTTTTCATTCCAGTCCCAACGAAAGGCAATGCCAAAGAATGTTCAAACTACCGCACAATTGCACTCATCTCACACGCTAGTAAAGTAATGCTCAAAATTCTCCAAGCCAGGCTTCAGCTATATGTGAACCATGAACTTCCAGATGTTTAAGCTGGTTTTAGAAAAGGCAGAGATCCAATTGACAACATTGTCGGGAGCCACATTAGGCATTACTGACAAAATGGAGGCATGGCCCCCAGGCCCCTCTCCTCATTCTGCAGGCACAGACCCGGGATTAAGGAGTTAGGCCTTGTAATTCTGACCTGTCTTTTCCTCTCCTTGGCTGAGTTGACTGAAAAGGAATATTAAGGTGCTTATTGTTCTTGCGAGGAGCATGAGAAGGCACAGTCTTCTGCAGCTGTGCTCAGAAAATAATTCATAAAGCTAATCACTGACATTTGTTCAAGAACTTATACAAAAGAGTGTTCCAGGATGGGCACATAGGCTGTAGCTTGAGGCCATGGGAGGGATTGCTATCTGAAGCCTATTTGTGAGAAGAATGTTTATGGCAAAGGAGTTTACTGAATTTAGGGCTTAGAAATAATTAAAACAGTTAGAAGTTAAAGATTTAAGGAATGTTGTAAAGTTAGCATATTTTACTATAGTTTATAGAAGTTAGGAATTTTTAGAGATACTATAGCTAGAAGCCTTTTTAAGAGATAGTGAACTCAGGATGTTAGGGGCAAACAGGATTTAGGAAGATAAGTAGTAAACTGAGGAATGTAGCATGAGGTACAGTGTAATCACAAGTTAACTATAGGACACATTAGAGTAGGTAGATAACAGATGATAAGGCTGATTCTGAGAGAATCACTGAAGCAGGAACTCTGTTTGAAGAGCAACAATGATTTATGGAGAAAATAAATCTGGGTCAGTGGGAACTTAAGATATCAAACCTCTGACCTAATGCTTTTGTAAAAGTATAAAAGAGAATCATAAGCTTGAAATAAACAGGCAGTCCAAAAGAAAACTGAGAAGCTGCCTCATTGCCAACACCGTTCATCTCTTCAGGTTGAATCACTGGCTACTGGAGCTGGACTCCAGCACAACATCCTCTGTATCATTGAAAAAGCAAGAGAGTTCCAGAAACACATCTCTTTCTGCTTTATTGACTATGCCAAAGTCTTTGACTGTGTGGATCACAATAAACTTTGGAAAATTCTGAATGAGATGGCAATACCAGACCACCTGAACTGCCTCTTGAGAAATATCTTCACAGCTCAGGAAGCAACAGTTAGAGCTGGACATGGAACAACAGACTGGTTCCAAATAGGAAAAGGAGTACGTCAAGGCTGTATATTGTCACCCGGCTTATTTAACATATGCAGAGTATATCACGAGAAATGCTGGCCTGGAATAAGCACAAGCTGGAATCAAGATTTCCAGGAGAAATACCAATAACCCCAGATATGCAGATGACTCCACTCTTATGGCAGAAAGTGAATAAGAACTAAAGAGCCTCTTGATGAAAGTGAAAGAGGAGAGTGAAAATGTTGGCTTACAACTCGACATTCAGAAAGCTAAGATCATGGCATCCTATCCCATCACTTCATGGCAAATGGATGGGGAAACAGTGGAAACAGTGGCTGACTTTATTTTTTGTGGCTCCAAAATCACTGCAGTTGGTGAATGCAGCCATGAAATTAAAAGACACTTGTTCTTTGGAAGAAAAGCAATGATCGACCTAGACAGCATATTAAAAAGCAGAGACAATTCTTTGCCAACAAAGGTCCGTCTAGTCAAGGCTATGGTTTTTCCAGTAGTCATGTATGGATGTGAGAGTTGGACTATAAAGAAAGCTGAGCAGAAGAATTGATGCTTTTGAACTGTGGTGTTGGAGAAGACTCTTGAGAGTCCCTTCAACTGCAAGGAGATCCAACCAGTCAATCCTAAAGGAGATCAGTCCTGAGTGTTGATTGGAAGGACTGATCCTGATGCTGAAACTCCTATACTTTGGCCACCTCATGCAAAGAACTGACTCATTTGAAAAGACCCTTATGCTGGGAAAGATTGAAGGCAGGAGAAAAGGGGACGACAGAGGATAAGATGGTTGGATGGCATCACCAACTCAATGGGCATGAGTTTGGGTAAATTCTGTGAGTCGGTTGGAGAAGGCAATGGCAACCCACTCCACTACTCTTACCTAGAGAATCCCTTGGACGGAGGAGTCTGGTAGGCTACAGTCCATGGGGTCGTTAAGAGTCGGACACGACTGAGCGACTTCACTTTCACTTTTCACTTTCATGCGTTGGAGAAGGAAATGGCAACCCACTCCAGTGTTCTTGCCTGGAGAATCCCAGGAACTGAGGAGCCTGTTGGACTGGTGTCTATGGGGTCGCACAGAGTCGGACACAACTGACGCAACTTAGCAGCAGCAGCAGCAGCCTTGAGTTGGTGGTGGACAGGGAGGGCTGGGTGATGTAGTCCATGGGGTTTCAAAGAGATGGACACGACTGAGCGACTGAACTGAAATGAACTGAACTACACGGATGTTAGAGTTAAACTATAAAAAAAGCTGAGCATTGATGAATTGATGGTTTTAAACTGTTTTGTTGGAGAACACTCCTGAGATTCCCTTGGATAACAAGGAGATCAAATCAGTCAGTCCTAAAGAAATCAGTCCTGAATACTGGAAGGACCGATGCTGAAACTGAAGATCCAACACTCTGGCCACCTGATGCGAAGAACTGACTAATTGAAAAAGACTCTGGTGCTGGTTAAGATTGAAGGCAGAAGGAGAAGGGGACGACAGAGGATGAGATGGCTGGATGGCATCACTGACTCAATGGACATGAGTTTGAGTATACTCTGGGAGTTGGTGATGGACAGGGAAGCCTGGTGTGCTGCAGTCCATGGGGTCACAAAGAGTTGGACACAACTGAGCAACTGAACTGAACTGATGTATGTATATATATGTGTGTTTGTGTGTGTATTATATATATATATATATTTATAAACTTTTCCTATTTCAATTTATTTCTTTAGAGAACTCTTCAAGTTTATTTCTTCAAACAGATCAGATCACATCCTCCGAAATAAATGTTTTGCATGTTTTAATGCTTTATTTTGTGACTCATTATTTAAATAAGTACATATTTTAAATATTATGTCTAGGAAGCATAATGTTAAGCTATGTAATAATTGACTAACTTTCATTTACAAAAACATTGACTATAACTTTTTTCTGTATGAATATTGTTAATTATATAATATCAGAGGACACTCATGTAATAATTGCTAAGAATAATTTCTTTTTTTAAAGTTAATTTTATTTTAATATTGATATTCTAAACAACCCAGCAATGAATTTCATTCTCACTGAATTTAATCTGAACTCAATATTGTTGGCCTTGAGATTAATTATATAAAACTGGACCAGAAAAATAAAAGACATGAATCTACCAGAAAATGAATTTTATTTCCATCTTATATGTTACTTTTTGAAGACTAAGTAAGTTAAACTGTCCACTCTAATATTTTGAATGTAATTTTCCCATGGCTTTATTCTAAAAGAATTAAGACAATGTAAATCAAGCACTGATAATTTACACTTGAGTAAGTGCGATCAAGTATATTTGCTTGGGTTTAAAAATATTCACATCACCACCTACAACCCATAAACAAATGGACAGCAAACAAATTGAAATACAAAATAACAACAACAAACCAGTGAGGTGGAAAAGTTAATGAGACAACTACTGGAATTGATTTCAGGAAGGAATTCCACAAACATTTGTTCCTAATTCTTTTGTATACTATCTGATAATTAATCACAATGCCAGGTTTAGGTTAACCTATCGGTAGTTTATCTTTTCATGAGTGCTTTAAATTTATACTTTCTACTAAAGTTTTTAATACCTTTCATGCTCTGTGTTTTTAATGTAGGTGCTCTCTTTCCTACACAAATTCATATTTCCTTGAGAGTACCTATTTCCTCCAGATTTCCACATTTACTAGAAAATAGTACAGGAATATTTCTTTTATAACTATTGAAATTGTTGATTTGTCAATCTTATATTCAGCTGTCTACTTCTAGTATTATAAATGTGACTTTTCCTGACATTGATTTTCTTTATTAGATTTTCCAATAGTTACTTAATTTTATGGCTTCAAAAAAAAATTCTAGTTCATCAGTTATAATTCCTTAGGTCTGTCTCTGCATCTTGTTAGCCACCTTTCTTCAGTTCTTGGGTTAATAGTTACTTTTATTATTTTTACTCATTTATATATATATATATATATATATATTTGTATTTCCAAACCTGTCCTATCTACATAATTTTTACTATATAAATTTCAATGTCATCTTTTTTTAGTTAGTTAGTTAAGTCGTTCAGTCATGTCCAACTCTTTGCAACCCCATGGACTGTAGCCCACCAGGCTCCTCTGTCCATGGGATTCTCCAGGCAAGAATACTGGAGTGGGTTGCTATTTCCTTCTCCAAGGGATCTTCTCGACCCAGGGATCGAGCCCAGGTCTCCCACATTGCAGGAAGACATTTTAACCTCTCTTTTCTGAGACAAATACAAAAATATATATATACAATCCTATTGATTTTTCTACTTCAATTGTTAAAATATATTTTTCAGGTTTTTGTTTGTTGATTGGTTGGTAGATTCAGATCCAATATCAATGCTAAAGTATAGTTGTAAAGATAGTGAAAGGCCCGATATTTTAGCTGACTTGCAAGAAAATATCGGCCTGCTAAACATTCATGGATTTTTCATGAGGAACACAAAATTCTTGGGTCAGAGAAAAAAGCATCATATGACAAAGCAGAATGAACAGCATACTTTTTTCAGTTTCCCTTGGCACCAAATCCAGAAGGGGTCACACAGGTGGGATGAGACAGATGTCTGCCTATGCAGAGGGCTATATCCCATTCCATACCGTGTGTGTGCATCTCACACAAATACACATAAACATATATGTGTATACATAAAATAAATTTATACATTTATTTTCAATCAGGATTATATTTTCTCAGAGATAATTTTAATGTTTTTCTATTCTTCATATTTTCTTTATGTTTTTTGGCACTTCATTCAACAATCAATATGGACCAGACTGATGATCAGTTCAGTCACTCAGTCTTGTCTGACAATTTGTCACTGCATGGACTGCAGCACACTGGGACTCCATGTCCATCACCAACTTCTGGAGCTTGCTCAAACTCATGTCCATCAAGTCCATGATGCCATCCAGCCATCTCATCCTTTGTCGTCCCCTTCTCCTCCTGCCTTCAATCTTTCCCAGCATTAGAGTCTTTTTCAATGAGTCAGTTCTTCGCATCAGGTGGCCAAAGTATTGGAGTTTCAGCTTTAGCATCAGTTCTTCCAGTGAACACCCAGGACCAATCTCCTTTAGAATGGACTGGTTGGATCTCCTTGCAGTCCAAGGGACTCTCAAGAGTCTTCTCCAACACCACAGTTCAAAAGCATCAATTCTTCGGCGATCAGCTTTCTTCACAGTCCAACTGTCACATCCATACATGACCACTGGAAAAACCACAGCCTTGACTAGACAGACCTTTGTTGGCAAAGTAATGTCTCTGCTTTTCAATATGCTGTCTAGGTTGGTCATAACTTTTTCTTCCAAGGAGTAAGCGTCTTTTAATTTCATGGCTGCAGTCACCATTTGCAGTGATTTTGGAGCCCCCCAAAATAAAGTCTGTCACTGTTTCCACTTTTTCCCTATTTGCCATGAAGTGATGGGACCACACGCCATGATCTCAGTTTTCTGAATGTTGAGTTGTAAACCAAACTTTTCACTCTCCTCTTTCACTTTCATCAAGAGGCTCTTTATTTCTTCTTTGCTTTCTGCTGTAAGAGTGGAGTCATCTGCATATCTGAGGTTATTGATATTTCTCCTGGCAATCTTGATTCCAGCTTGTGCTTCATCCAGCTCAACATTTCACATGATGTACTCTGCATATAAGTTAAATAAGCAGGGTGACAATATACAGCTTTGGCATACTCCTTTCCCAGTTTGGAACCAGTCTGTTGTTCCATGTCCAGTTTCAACTGTTGCTTCTTGACCTGCATACAGATTTCTCAGGAGGCAAGACAGGTGGTCTGTTATTCCCATCTCTTGAAGAATTTTCCACAGTTTGTTGTGATCCACATAGTCAAAGGCTTTGGCATAGTCAATAAAGCAGAAGAAGATGTTTTTCTGGAACTCTTGCTTTTCCGATAATCCAATGGATTTTGGAAATTTGATCTCTGCTTCCTCTGCCTTTTCTAAATCCAGCTTGAATGCCTGAAAGTTCACAGCTCATGTACTGTAGAAGCTTGGCTCAGAGAATTTTGAGCATTACTTTGCTAGCATGTGAGGCAAGTACAATTATGCTGTATATACAAATCCTACAAAGTTTCACTAATTTCCTTTTGTGAGTATTGAGACTGAATTAAAGAGTAGTGCATAAGGGAGAAAGATATTCTTTCTGCTAGTCATGTTTTTCTTTATATTGGTGCTACAAATACACAAGGAAACTGAAGACTTCCTGTATCTGAAGGATTGAGAACTGTTTCAAAGAAAAGAAGGGTTTCTTGCATAGTTACTTAAAATTTTGTGTTTCCTTTCTTGTCCCCCTCCTGCTTTTGACCCTCCTCATCCTCTTCTTTCCCCTCGTGTTTTCCCTCCTCTTCCCACTTCTCTTCCTCCGCTCCCTTCTATTCCTGCGTTTCCTATTCTTTCTTTTTTCTCCCCTTCTATTCTTCCCCATCCCCTTTTCCTTTCTCCTTTTCTCTCTATCCAGATTTATTTTCTATCTAAGCAATTTTAGTTGGTAGGTAAAACATTATTAAAATAGTCATTTGAGTTCTTCTCACCCTTAGGCTCACGTTAAGGCCCCACATAAAATTCTTTTTATTGTGTATGGATGGCTGTAGACTATAACAAACACCTTAGACAGAAAACTTGTTTAAATTGACCTTTCTCCTGGGGCCCTTCAATAGATTAATTTACCCTTCAATACATTATTCCAACTTCTGGGGTGATAGCTGTAGCTAACAATCCTTTTCATACCTGTGCTTGAAGTTTTAACTTTTAAAGTTTAGTGTTTATATAGTTGTGTTACCGTTATTTCTTTCTCTGAAATTTATACACTTTCTCTCCCTAATATATGCATGGCAAATTCATAGCAAAAACTATTCAAGATAAAGAAATAAATGAGAATATAATTTTTCTTTACACATATATTTTTCCTAATTTAATTTTATTAATCTTGTATAAGACTGCATTTGTCATATTTAAAATGGATTTTCAACTTAATTGTTTGCTTAGAGTTAAATTTTGTCTCTAATAATACTTCTCATGTGTGCCTTGGCAAATCATGCAACTTCTTTATCTCAGCTATTTTGGTCTGCTAAATGAAGTACATAATAATAGTTAACTCAGCTGTGAGAATTAAATTAATTAGTACTCATAAAGTCTATAAACAAATATTATAAGTACTTAATAGAAAATGTAATAAAAACTGTTATTCTTTAGGCATTTTGTGCTTTAATTAAAATTTTACAGGAGCTGTAAAAATTACTTATCTACAACTTTTCAGTCTATATGAAACATATATACATGTTTCCATCTCTAACTTTTATTTTTGTAACATCATGCATTTATAAGAAATAGTTGCTTTTTCCTCATAATTCTATCCTCAAAGTATTAAAACATACTAATTTAGGTATTCTTAATTCCTTATAGGGCTTTTCTGGTGGCTCAGATTGTAAAGAATCTGCCTGAGATGTGGGAGACCTGGGTTCGATCCCTGGGTTGGGAAGATCCTCTGGAGAAGGGAACAGCTACTCACTAAAATATTCTTGCCTGGAGAATTGCATGGACAGAGGAGCCTGACAGCCTGCAGTCCATGGGGTCGCAAAGAGTCAGATACAACTGAATGACTTTCACTTCACAATTCCTTATAATTTTTCAAAAATTTTCTGTATTCAGAGCCATGTTTCCTCTTGATAATCTCTAGAAAAGCAAGTATTTTGTGGCAACCCTGAGTGGAACAAAGTCTATTGACATCATTTTTTTCAACAGCATTTGCTTACTTCATGGTTTTGTGCCACGTTTTAGTAATTCTTCAGTATGTCACAGTTTTTTCATTATTACTATGTTTTTGGGTTTTCCTGGTGGCTCAGATGGCAAGGAATTTGCCCATAATACAGGAGACCCAGATTCGATTCTTGGGTGCAGAAGATTCCCTGGAGAAGGAAATGGCAACCCACTCCAATATTCTTGCCTGGAGTATCCCATGGACAAAGGAGCCTGGTAGGCCACAGTCCATGGGGTCACAATGAGTTGGACATGACTTAGCAACTAACTCTTTATGTTTGCTGTGGTGACCCGTGATTAGTGATTTGAAGTTACTATTTTAAGTGTTTTGAGGTGCCAGGAACTGAGCCCATACAAGATGGCAAACTTAATACATACTGATGTGTGTTCTGAGTGCTCAAGTAACCTGCTGTTCTACCATTTCTGTCCCTCTCTGCATGCCTACCTACTCCCTGAAACATAACAGTATTGAAATTAGGCCAGCTAATAATCATACAATGGCTTCTAAGCATTCAAGTGAAAGAACATGTTGCACATCTCTCACTTTAAATAGAAGTTAGAAAAGATTGAGCTTAGTGAGGAAGGCATGTACAAAGTCAAGGTAGGGCAAAAGCTAGGCATCTGGCAACAAAGTTAGCCAAGTTGTGGATGCAAAGGAAAAATTATTGAAGGAAATTAACAGTGCTATTTCAGGGATGTCCCTGGTGGTCCAGTGGCTTGGAATCTGAGCTCCAAATGAAGGGCCCCAGACTAGGGCCCTGGTCAGAGAACTAGATCCCACATGTGACAACTAAAGATCCTGAATGACACAGCTAAGACCCAGTCAGCCAAATAAATAGATTTTTTTTTAAAGTACTACTGCAGTGAGTTCAGTTCAGTTTAGTTCAGTTGCTCAGTCGTGTCCGACTCTTTTCGACCCCATGAATCGCAGCACGCCAGGCCTCCCTGTCTATCACCAACTCCCGTAGTTCACTCAGACTCATGTCCATCGAGTCAGTGATGCCATCCAGCCATCTCATCCTCTGTCGCCCCCTTCTCCTCCTGCCCCCAATCCCTCCCAGAATCAGAGTCTTTTCCAATGAGTCAACTCTTCCCATGAGGTGGCCAAAGTACTGGAGTTTCAGCTTTAGCATCATTCCTTCCAAAGAAATCCCAGGGCAGATCTCCCTCAGAATGGACTGGTTGGATCTCCTTTCAGTGAATCCATGGATGAAAATAAAGTGAAATAACCTTATTGCTGATGAAGCAAGTTTTAGTAGTTCAGATAGACCAAGCCAGACACAACATTCCCTTAAGTCAAAGCCTTGCTGGTGTTATTTAGTCATCCATTCATGTCCGACTCTTTGTGCCTTCATGAACTGTAGCATGCCAGGCTTCCCTGTCCCTCACCATTCCTGGAGTCTGCCTGAGTTCAAGTCCATTAGATCAGTGATGCCATCCAGCCATCTCATCCTCTGATACCCTCTTCTCCTTCTGCCTTCAATCTTTCCCAGCATCAGGAACTTTTCCAAACAATCAACTGTTTACATCAGATGACCAAAATATTGGCATTTCAGCTTCAGCATCAGCCCTTCCTAATTAAGTTAAACCCTAATACAGAGCAAAGCCCTAACTCTCTTCACTTCTCTGAAGGCTGAGAGAGGTGAGGAAGTTGCAGAAGAAAAGCTTGAAACTATCAGAGGCTGGTTCATGAAGTTTAGGGAAAGAAGCCATCTCCATACCATCAAGAGCAAGATAAAGAAGCCAGTGCTGATATAGAAGCTACAGCAAGTTATTCAAAATATTTTGCTAAAACTACTAATGAAGGTGGCGATCCTAAAAAACAGATTTTTAATGTAGACTAAATAGATTTATCTTGGAAGAAGATGTCATCTAAAACTAGTATAACTGGAGGAGGAAAGTCAATGCCTGGCTTCAAGCTTCAAAGGACAGGTTGACTCTCTTGTTAGGAGCTAACGCAGTTGGGGACATTTCAGTTCAGTTCAGTTGCTCAGTCATGTCCAAGTCTTTGCGACCCCATGAATCACAGCACACCAGGCCTCCCTTGAAGCTAATGCTCTTTTACAATTCTAAAAATTTCTAGGGCCTTTAAAAATTATGTTCAGTCTACTCTGCCTGTGTCCTATCAGTGAAAAACAAGGTCTGATGACAGCACATCTGTTTATAACATGGTTTCCTAACTATATTTAGCTCACTATTGAGACCTCCTGCTCAGAAGAAAAGAATCTTTTCAAATTATCATGTGCCCGGTCACTCGAGAGTTCTGATGGAGATGTACAATGAGATTATATGTTGTTTTCATGCTTACTAGCACACTATCTGTTCTGCAGCCCATGCATAAATAATTATTTCAATTTTCAAATCTTTGTACATTTAAGAACTACAATTCACAAGGTTATATCAGCCATACATAGTAATTCCTCGGATGGATCTGGGCAAAATAAATTGAAAACCTTCTGGAAAGGATTCATCATTCTAGATGCCATTAAGAGCATTCTGATTCATGGAAAGAGGTCAAAATATCAACATTAACAGGAATTTGGAAGGAGTTAATTCTAGTCCTCTTGGATGACTTGGGAGATTTAAGACTTCAGTGGAGGAAGTGACTACAAGTGTGGTAAAAATAGCAAAAGACCTAGAATTAGAAGTAAAGCCTGAAGATGTGACTGAATTGCCCCAATCTCATGGCACAACTGTTATACATGAGGAACTGCTTCTTATGGATGGGGACATAGAGTGATTTCTTGAGATGGAATCTATTCCCAGTGGAGATGTTGTGAAGATTATAGAATTGACAACTAAGGATTTAGAATATTACGTAAACATAGTTGTTAAAGCTACGGCCAGGTCTGATAGGACTCACTTCAGTTTTGAAAGGAATTCAACTGTGGGTAAAATGCCATCAATAGCATCACATGCTACAGAGAAATTTTTCATAAAAGGAAGGGTCAGTTGACATGGCAAACTTAATTTTTCTTAATTTAAGAGCGTGCTGAAGCCACCACAATCTTCAGCAACCACTAGATCAGTCAGCAGCCATCTATATCAATGCAAGACCCTTCACCAGCCAAAGACCATGACTCACTGAAGCCATAGATAATGATTATCCTATTTTAGCAATGAAGTATTTTTAATTAAGACATAAATATTGTTTTTAGATATACTGTTTGTACACACTTAATAGACCACTCTGCAGTGTAAACATGACTTTAATATGCATTGGGAAACCAAAAATATTGTGTGATACTCTTTATTGTGCTATTTGCTTTATTGCTGTGATCTGGAACTTAACCTTTAGCATTCTGAGGTATGCCTGCATGCTAGTGATTTATCCCTTGGAAAAGACATAAATACAGATAAGATATGTTATGAAGAAGCTAAGATATTTGAGTCAATATGATAGCAAAGAAGAACTGACTGTAGAAATTTGCACAGAAAATGAGGTATTTACATTATCTCACCATTAAGGAATACTGATTTTAATTAAATGCTTAATTAACTATTTTTCATAATTAACTAATTAAACATTTTTTGGTATAACCTGAAGTTTAGTTAATTGCTATAAGTATCTCTGGGTTTGACTCAGTATTTTTACTTTAAGCAAGGCAGGTCTTTAAAGATTGATAGGATTTATTTTAACATCATGTTATACATTCTGAAATAAGGTCTTAAAATTCAAATATTTACAAGGATATGGAAATGAAGTGACATATATTTAAATATTGTTTGACCAATAAATGCTTTAGATAAAAAGTCCAGCCAATTGCAAATTGGTTCATTACTGGGAATATGAAACTCTCCTTAGAGTTCTATATAGTTTGGTCATTTGAAGGTAATTACAAAACTGCTTTCTTCCATATGAATTGTAGCCTAATTAAACTAGCCTCTAGGCAGCCAGCACAGTGATGCTGGATAAGCATCATTTTCTCAAATCCCCCAGTATTACTATGTTCTTCTTAATTTTGCTGATTTCATGTGTTTCCTGCTAACTTTAACTTTTTCATATTTTAATATGACTCAATACTAGAATAAAATCTTTTATGGAAAATATTCATCAAGAGCTCTATTGAAAGGGTAAAAAAAATGAAATCTGTGAAGTAGGTGAAAACAATCATCAGGAATAAAAATGTTATATTTTATGAATATGGAGTAAAATTATAATTAATAATTTTCTATGTTTTTCTCAAATATAAATTAGATGTAAGTAAATATGTTCCTTTTTTTTTTTGTAAATATGTTCCTTAACTGAAAAAAATGTAGATTCATTTATCTAAAATGCAGTTGCTAGTGAAAGTTATTAAAAATAACACTTTAGATACTTCTAAGGTTGGTTTTTAAACTGTAAACTATTATTTACTTAAATAAGAATAGTGTCACAATAAGTATATGACAATGGAGCTAATAATAAGGAATAATTTTAAATACCTTGCATACTTTCAAGAATTCATCATGGTTGGCATGCAATAAAAGTTGTGGATTCATGTTAATCTGTACATAATTTATTTATGCAATGCTTTTTTCAGGTTTTAGGAATATATAACAGTGCCACAAATTCAGATTTACATCATACAAATATTTTGGTTGAATTTTTAATTATGACATATTCTAAAAAAATAAATGTAAAGACTAATGATATACAAGGAAGCAAGTCTTTCCATTCAGATTTCAATTATGTGTATGTTATTCACTCAGATGTGTCCAACTCTGCAACCTCATGGACTGTGGCCTTCCAGGCTCCTCTGTTCCTAGAATTCTCCAGGCAAGAATACTGGAGTGGACTGCCATTTCCTTCTCCAGGGGATCATCCTGACCCAGGGATCAAACCCAGGTCTCCTGCATTGCAGGCGGATGCGTTACCATCTGAGCTAATAGGGAGGCTCATGATTTCAATTATGTATTGCCATAATATACTTAAGATTTTTTGAAATAACATATTTCATAAATAACATATGAAATAAAATATTAAGACAGTTTTAAGCAGTTTGCCCTTCTTTGTTTCCACTGAGAACACTGTGTTTCAGGATTTGCTTTGAGTTTTTGTCCAAAATAAAATTTGTGAAATCACCCATGTGTGCATGTGAACACACATATGCACAGTAATATTGTATGTATTAAAACACTGGAAAAAATCAAACACATGCATCTCAAAAAGGAAAATAGCCCTTGAGAAAGGAAAAGGAAATGTGATAGTTGAATGCTAACTTTCTGACATCAACAAAACAACCTATAGACACTGTTAGCTTAACCAAATTTTTAGACATGATTGAAATTAAAAGATATTTATTTGAGGATTTTTTTTAAAAAACTGCAGTCTGGGTGACACAGATCTAAGAAGCACTTAAACTGTTTTCTGCCTTACTACAAAATGTGGGAGACTCATAAAGGCAAAAGTCTCAAGGTTACAATCAGTTATATGTGTTGCTTATCAAGAAACATAATTTGAACTGGCAAGAAATAAGGGCTTTTGTTGGCATTCCCAGTGGTTCAGTGGTAAAGAATCCACCTGCCAATGCAGGAGACATGGGATAGTTTCCTGGGTTGGGAAGATCCCCTGGAGGAGGAAACGGCAATCCACTTTAGTACTCTTGCCTGCAAAATCCCATGGACTGACGAGTTATGGTCTTTGTGACCATGGGGTCACAAAGAATCAGACAAGACTGAGTACCTGAGCAGGACAGTAGGGTGTTTGTTAAGTAAGTATTGATTGGGGTAAAAAATGGTCGCATAGTTATAAGGGGAAACCTTGGGGACATAAGTTTAAAGCTGGCAGGTATTATTCTGAATATAATTGGTGGTGTCCTTGAAGCTAGTACAGATCAAATAAAGTACAAATTCTTAGTGGTGCAGTGACTTGTCTGAGACTAGATCCTCAATGGTTGTCAGACTCCATTGTTGTATACAAAACTATTATTACTCCATTATAATTTTAATTTGTCATCATTAGTGTATGATGCCACTTGAAAGATATTTCTTTTTCTACTCTTACATCCTGTTGCTAATGAGAATTATGTTGCTATTGTTGTGTTGTTCAGTCACTGAGTCATGTCCAACTCTTTGTGACCCCATGTAATGCAATACTCCTGGCTTCCCTGTCCTTCACTATTCTTCTGGAGTTTGCTCAAACTCATGTCCATTGAGTCAGTGAAGTTATTTAACCATCTCATCCTCTGTCACCCACTTCAAATAATTTGAAATTTCCAAGGTGCTTCCAATATTTATTATCTTTTATGTTCAGATTCATCCACATTTTTATGTGGATTTATCCTTTTTGTGTGATATGTTTCAGGATACAGTAAAAAAATCATTTTTTCATTTACTATTTACTGAGGACTTCCTATTGGCCAACTGCTATTCTAGGAGGAAAAGCTTTCTAAACAACTGCAAAACAAAGAAACTATAAGCAAGGTGAAAAGACAGCCTTCAGAATGGAAGAAAATAATAGCAAATGAAGCAATTGACAAACAACTGATCTCAAAAATATACAAGCAAGACCTGCAGCTCAATTCCAGAAAAATAAATGACCCAATCAAAAAATGGGCCAAAGAACTAAATAGACATTTCTCCAAAGAAGACGTACAGGTGGCTAACAAACACATGAAAAGATGCTCAACATCACTCATTATCAGAGAAATGAAAATCAAAACCACAATGAGGTACCATTTCACGCCAATCAGAATGGCTGCGATCCAAAAGTCTACAAGCAATAAATGCTGGAGAGGGTGTGGAGAAAAGGTAACCCTCTTACACTGTTGGTGGGAATGCAAACTAGTACAGCCACTATGGAGAACAGTGTGGAGATTCCTTAAACAACCGGAAATAGAACTGCCTTATGACCCAGCAATCCCACTGCCTGGCATATACATCAAGGAAATGAGAATTGAAAGAGACACATGTACCCCAATGTTCATCACAGCACTGTTTATAATAGCCAGGACATGGAAGGCAACCTAGATGTCCATCAGCAGATGAATGGATAAGAAAGCTGTGGTACATATACTCAATGGAGTATTCAGATCAGATGAGATCAGATCAGTCCCTCAGTCGTGTCCGACTCTTTGCGACCCCATGAATTGCAGCACGCCAGGCCTCCCTGTCCATCGCCAACTCCCGGAGTTGAGACTCACGTCCATCGGGTCAGTGATGCCATCCAGCCATCTCATCCTCTGTCATCCCCTTCTCCTCTTGCCCCCAATCCTTCCCAGCATCAGAGTCTTAGTCGTTGTCCAAGCATCAGAGTCTTTTCCACCTCATGCGAAGAGTTTCATTGGAAACTCTTCGCATGAGGTGGGCAAAGTACTGGAGTTTCAGCTTGAGCATCATTCCTTTCAAAGAAATCCCAGGGCTGATCTCCTTCAGAATGGACTGGTTGGATCTCCTTGCAGTCCAAGGGACTCTCAAGAATCTTCTCCAATACCACAGTTCAAAAGCATCAATTCTTCAGCAATCAGCTTTCTTCACAGTCCAACTCTCACATCCATACATGACCAAAGGAAAAATCATAGCCTCGACTAGACGAACCTTTGTTGGCAAAGTAGTGTCTCTGCTTTTGAATATGCTATCTAGGTTGGTCATAACTTTCCTTCCAAGGAGTAAGCGTCTTTTAATTTCATGGCTGCAGTCACCATCTGCAGTGATTTTGGAGCCCAGAAAAATAAAGTCTGACACTGTTTCCACTGTTTCCCCATCGATTTCCCATGAAGTGATGGAACCGGATGCCATGATCTTCATTTTCTGAGTGTTGAGCTTTAAGCCAACTTTTTCACTCTCCACATTCACTTTCATCAAGAGGCTTTTGAGTTCCTCTTCACTTTCTGCCAAAGGGTGGTGTCATCTGCCTATCTGAGGCTATTGATACTTCTCCCGGCAATCTTGATTCCAGCTTGTCTTTCTTCCAGTCCAGCATTTCTCATGATGTACTCTGCATATAAGTTAAATAAGCAGGGTGACAATATACAGCCTTGACGTACTCCTTTTCCTATTTGGAACCAGTCTGTTGTTCCATGTCCAGTTCTAACTGTTGCTTCCTGACCTGCATACAGATTTCTCAATAAGCAGATCAGGTGGTCTGGTATTCCCATCTCTTTCAGAATTTTCCACAGTTTATTGTGATCCACATAGTCAAAGGCTTTGGCATAGTCAATAAAGCAGAAATAGATGTTTTTCTGGAACTCTCTTGCTTTTTCCATGATCCAGCTGATGTTGGCAATTTGATCTATGGTTCTTCTGCTTTTTCTAAAACCAGCTTGAACATCAGGAAGTTCACGGTTCACATTTTGCTGAAGCCTGACTTGGAGAATTTTGAGCATTACTTTACTAACGTGTGAGGTGAGTGCAATTGTGTGGTAGTTTAAGCATTCTTTGGCATTGCCTTTCTTTGGGATTGGAATGAAAACTGACCTTTTCCAGTCCTGTGGCCACTGCTGAGTTTTCCAAATTTGCTGGCATATTGAGTGCAGCACTTTCACAGCATCATCTTTCAGGATTTGGAATAGCTCAACTGGAATTCTATCATCTCCACTAGCTTTGTTCGTAGTGATTCTTTCTAAGGCCCACTTGACTTCACATTTCAGGATGTCTGGCTCTAGGTCAGTGATCACACCATCATGATTATCTGGGTTGTGAAGATCTTTTTTGTACAGTTCTTCTGTGTATTCTTGCCACCTCTTCTTAATAACTTCTGCTTCTGTTAGGTCCATACCATTTCTGTCCTTTATCAAGCCCATCTTTGCATGAAATGTTCCTTTGGCATCTCTGATTTTCTTGAAGAGATCTCTAGTCTCTCCCACTCTGTTGTTTTCCTCTATTTCTTTGCATTGATCACTGAATTACTCAGCCATTAAAAAGAATACGTTTGAATCAGTTCTAATGAGATGGATGAAACTGGAGCCTATTATACAGAGTGAAGCAAGCCAGAAAGAAAAACACCAATACAGTATACTAACGCATATATATGGAATTTAGAAAGATGGTAATGACAACCCTGTAAGCGAGACAGCAAAACAAACACAGATGTATAGAACAGTCTTTTGGACTCTGTGGCGGGGGCGCGGGGGGATGATTTGGGAGAATGGCATTAAAACATGTATAATATCATATAAGAAATGAATCGCCAGCCCAGGTTTGATGCAGGATACAGGAAGCTTGGGGCTGGTGCGCTGGGATGACCCAGAGGGATGGTATGCGGAGGGAGATGGAAGGGGGGTTCAGGATGGGGAACATGTGTACACCCATGGTGGATGCATGTTGATATATGGCAAAACAAATACAATATTGTAAAGTAAAAAAAAAAAATAATAATAATTAATTAAAAAAGAAAAATTGATCTCTTTATGGAAAGTAAAAAAAAAAAAGAAGAAGACATAAAATCTGAAATCTTAAGCATTTCTATTAAATTTAGAAAATTTTAAAAGATTATTTCTCTGAAAGAATGTTCATTATTCTAGTATTATCCAGGATTTCTTCTTCTGGATCCCTGAAGAAGGAGATCCCCCAAAATTCTGGATTCAATCAGATCCAGATTCTGATCTGGATCCCCCACATTCATTTTGAATCTTTTAAATCTTTAATCCATATTCTCACTCTCTCTTTCATATTTGTCTCCCTGCTCTATTAAGCCTATTCTATTTTTCACATTATTCTATCCTTTTTCTGCAAAGTATAGTGTTTCGGTGAGGAAATATAGTTAAGGGCAAACACTTGTTATGTGTTCACATGTAAATACACATATTTATGTGTGAAGTTTGCCATAGAATTTATCAGATCTTCTTTTTGCAAAAGTAAAAATGTCTATATTTCTGAGACTGTCTACTATATTTGAATTCCCTGTGCACAGCAATGGAGCTTCATCCATTAATGAAGTTATTTAACTAAATGGCACTCTATAGGATGCTTGCTTAGTATATGCCATGGCATAGAAAATGTTTGAATTTTAACTACCTTCTAACTCAAAAGTGGTGCTGTCTAAAAGACAGAAACTGGTTATATGTGGCTACTGAAATTTAAATATTGATCAATTAAGTGTAATGAAATAATATATTTATCTTATCAGTCATGCTGGTCATTTCAAATGCTCAATAGCAACACATAACTAGCAGTTATTATATTATCAGACACTTCATACACAGAATATTTCCATCACTGCACAACGTCTTACTGGTTACTGCTTCTCAAGAGGATGATATTTCAACATTATCTGTTATATTGTTGTGCAGTGACTCAGTCGTGTCTGACTCTTTGTGACCTCATGGACTGCAGCACACCAGGCTTCTCTGTCCTTCACTGTCTCCTGGAGTTTGCTCAAACTCATGTCCATTGAGTCAATGATGCCAACCAACTATCTCATCCTCAGTTGCCCCTTCATCCTCCTGCCTGCAATCTTTCCCAGCATCAGGGTCTTTTCCAATGAATCGGCTCTTCACATCAGGTGGCCAAAGTATTGGAGCTTCAGCATCAGTCCTTCCAATGAACACCCAGGACTGATCTCCTTTAGGATTGACTGGTTTGATCTCCTTGCTGTCCAAGGGATTCTAAAGAGTCTTCTCAACATTTCAGTTCAAATCATCAGTTCTTCAGCACTCAGCTTTCTTGGTTATATATCTGGTTATATATATATTATATATATATATATATATATATATATATATATAATCCATAATTTTACAGTGTATTGTATATGTGCTAAGTCCTCAGTCATGTCTGACTTGTGAGACCCTATGGACTGTAGTCTGCCAGGCTCCTCTGTCCATGGGATTCTCCAGGCAAGAACACTGGAGCACGTTGCCACACATTCCTCCAGGGGACCTTCCCAACCCAGAGATCGAACCTGCATCTCTCATTTCTCCTGTACTGGCAGACAGGTTCTTTACCATTACAGCCACCTACAAGTATATCTTAAATTATCCCTAAACTATCCCTAAGACTGATCGAATTCAGGGGTCTTGGCATTTGAATCTTAAAAATAAACAAATAACCCATTAATCATCTTGAAATAGTCTAATGGGCAATTTTAGATAAACCACAGGATGCATTCAAACAACCAGTGAAAATCCTTAATACTGGCAGCATAGGAAAAAATGATCATGTTTGGAATGAAGAGACAGATTTGTTAAGTATCAGTTTGATAATGCATTACAAATGTCATAGCCCAAATAAGGATATGATTAATACTTTCCTGGTAGGGAGAAGATGACATATAATGTTGTCTTGAGTAGAGTCTGAAAAATGGAGTAGCTATTTGCTACTTCTGTTTTGTGCAACAGGGAAGGAGAGAAGAAGTGCATTCAGGAGTAAGGAAGAAATGAACAAAGTCCAGGGTATATAAAGAATGACAAGTATGAAAAATTGGAAATATTTGAGTATGGCAATTCAAAGTGTGTGTGCCATGCATGAGCAGGTGGAAACTGGAGAATGAGACAAAAATGTATCCATGAAGAGCTTTGGATATCTCTATGGCCCACGTTAGTTATTAATAAATAATCACTGAGAACACCACAGTTACTCTTATAGGAACATGCAAAATATAATAATGAATAGTAGTTTATACAATAAAATTATATCTTTTGATGTTACTCTGTATGTTTCTTTAACTAGTTTGTGTAAAAGCACCATATAACATTTTTATCATCTGTTATATATTAACAGAGAAAAAAGATCTTAGAATAAAATGTGTAATACCAGTCAGTTCAGTCTCTCATTCATGTCCAACTCTTTGCAATCCCATGGACTGCAACATACCAGGCTTCCCTGTTCATCACCATCTTCTGGAGCTTGCTCAAACTCATGTACATCCATTCGGTGATGCCATCCAAACATTTCATCCTTTGTCGTCCCTTTCTCTCCCTGCCTTAAATCTATCCTAGCATCAGGCTCTTTCCCAATGAGACAGTTCTTTGCATCAGGTGGCCAAAGTATTGGAATTTCAGCTTCAGCATCAGTCCTTCCAATGAATATTCAGGACTGATTTGATATTGCAGTCCAAGGGACTCTCAAGAGTCTTCTTCAACACCACTGTTTAAAAGCAGTACTTCTTTGGCACTCAGCTTTCTTTATGGTCCAACTCTCACATCCATACATGACTATTGGGAAAACCATAGCTTTGACTACATGGACCTTTGTTGGCAAAGTAATATCTCTGCTTTTTAATATGCTGTCTAGTTTGGTCATAGCTTTTCTTCCAAGGAGCAAGAGTCTTTTAATTTCATGGCTGCAATCACCATCTGCAGTGATTTTGGAGCCCCCAAATATAAAGTCTCTCATTGTTTTCATTGTTTCCCCATCTATTTGTCATGAAGTGATGGGACCCGATGCCATGATTTTAGTTTTCTGACTGTCGAGTTTTAAGCCAGCTTTTTCACTCTCCTCTTTCAATTTCATCATGAGGGTCTTCAGTTCTTCTGAACTTTCTGCCATAGTGTGGTACCATCTGCATATCTTAGGTTATTGATATTTCTCCTGGCAAGCTTGATTCCAGCTTGTGCTTCATCCAGCCCAGCATTTCACATGATGTACTCTGCATATAAGTTAAATAAGTAGGGTGACAATATATAGTCTTGACATACTCCTTTCCTGATTTGTAACCAGCCTGTTATTCCGTGTCCAGTTCTAACTGCTGCTTCTTGAGCTGCATACAGATTTCTCAGGAGGCAGGCATTCCACAGTTTGTTGTGATCCATACAGTCAAAGGCTTTGACATAGCCAATAAAGCAGAAATAGATGTTTTTTCTGGGACTCTTTTTCTTTCTATGATCTAATGGTTGTTGGCAATTCAATCTCTGGTTCCTCTCCTTTTCTAAATCCAGCTTGAACATCTGGAAGTTCTCTGTTCATGTGTTGTTGATGCCTCGTTTGGAGAATTTTGAGCATTAATTTGCTAGCATGTGAGATGAGAGCAATTGTGTGGTAGTTTGAACATTCTTTGGCTTTGCCTTTCTGTGGGATTGGAATGAAAACTGAATTTTTTCTGTTTTGTGGCCACTGCTGAGTTTTCCAAATTTGCTGGCATATTGAGTGCAGCACTTTCACAGCATCATCTTTTAGGGCTTGAAACAGCTCAGCTGGATTTCCATCACGTCCACTAGCTTTGTTTGTAGTGATGCTTCCTAAAGCCCATTTGACTTTGTGTTCCAGGATGTCTGGCTCTAGGTGAGGGATCACACCATCATAATATCTGGGTCTTTAAGATCTTTTTTTGTATAGCTCTTCTGTATATTCTATAGCAAAGTGAAGTGAAGTTGCTCAGTCGTGTCCAACTCTTTGCGACCCATGGACTGTAGCCCACCAAGCTCTCTGTCCATGGGATTCTCCAGGCAAGAATACTGGAGTGGGATGCCATTTCCTTCTCCAGGGGATCTTCCCAACCCAGGGATCAAACCCAGGTCTCCCACATTGCAGGCAGACGCTTTAACCTCTGTGCCACCAGGGAAGCCCAAGAATATGCTTATTACACATGTAAGATACACTCTCATGATGTTAAGCAACAGCAAGGAGCTGCAACTCCAGTAACCACATGATCACAGAGTAAACAAACAATACACTTACAACCATTCTGTACCCAGGCAGCCATTCTGTTTTTCACTTTCATACTGTATTCAATAAATTACATGAGATATTCAGCACTTTATTAGAAAATAGGTTTTGTGTTAGATGCTTTTGCCAAATTATAGGCTAATCTAAGCGTGTAAGTATTCTGAGTGTGTTTAACGTACGCTAGGCTAAGCTATGATGTTCTGGAAGTTACATGAATTAAGTGCATTTTTAACATATACTATTTTCAACTTTCAGCGGGTTAATCAGGACATAATTCCACGGTAAGTCAAAGAAGATCTGTGTATAAAACTAGAAGGAAGAGTGACCTATCACTCAGCTTTAACTATCTTAATCACATGGCCAATCATGTTTCAGTATACTCCCTTACTATTGCATTATTTAAAATCAACCCAAGACAACATATTCCTTTTGTAAATTTTCATTATGCATTTCTAAGAGATAAGGGGTTTTCAAAAGCATGAATGCCATTATCATATCAAAGTGAATTAAAATTTTTATCTTATAAAATACCCAGTCAATATTTGCATTTAGCCAGTTGTCTTATAAATATTTTTTTATTTGGTTGGTTGATTTTGCCATTTGCTTGAAATAGGATCCAAATAAGGTCCAGATAGTACAATCTTTTAACAAGCATCTTAAGTCTTTCAATGTTTAGGTTCTACTTTTCTCTGTTCTTTTTGCTTGCAATGTTTGTTATTCTTGCTATTGAAGAAATTAGATTTTTTTATCATGTTTAGTTTGCCATGGTCTGAATTTTGCTGATTATAATCTTGTGATGCTTTTTCACGTATTTCCCTATTCCTTTTTATACCTGAAAATAAATTAGAAGTTTGATTAAGAGGCTTAATCAGATTCCATTTCAATGTTATATAAGAGGGATGATATACTATATTTCCACTAGGAGTGCAAGTTTGAATATCACTCTTTTTGGTGTACCAACCAGTGAGGATCATTGTCTAGATCCATTAACTCACGATGAGTTGGAAAAAAATATGTATATTCTAATTCTTTCCTTTATTTTCTTACGTTATCAATAATATGTCTCTAAATTAACTTCAATTTATTAACTATTTTGGATTGTCCCTGGTGACTCAGACAGTAAAGAATATTCCTGCAATGAGGGAGACCAGGCTTCTATCCCTGTGTTGGGAAGATCCCCTGGAGAAGGGAATGGCAACCCACTCCAGCATTCTTGCCTGGAGAATCCCATGGACAGAGGAACCTGGCGAGCTACAGTTCATTGGTCACAAAGAGTCAGACACAACTGAGTGACTAACACAACACTTATTAACTATTTGGCTAAAGGATTAAGGCATTTAGTAAAGATAATTAAGATATTTAATAAAAGGCAAGAAGGCAGTGGCACCCTACTCCAGTACTCTTGCCTGGAAAATCCCATCGATGGAGGAGCCTAGTAGGCTGCAGTCCATGGGGTCTCGAAGAGTCGGACACGACTGAGCGACTTCACTTTCACTTTTCACTTTCATGCATTGGAGAAGGAAATGGCAACCCACTCCAGTGTTCTTGCCTGGAGAATCCCAGGGACAGGGGAGCCTGGTGGGCTGCCGTCTATGGGGTCGCACAGAGTCGGACACGACTGAAGTGACTTAGCAGCAGTAGCAAGGTAAATGATTGCTTTATTATTTTTTTTTTTAATCTTATAGCATGTTCTGAATTTTTAAAAAAAATTTCCAAAGATTATGAAAGCAAACTAGGATCCTTTCACATGTATTAAGAACTTGTGGATTTTTTAAAAATAATTTTATTTATTTATTTCTGGCTGTGCTGGGTCTTCATTGCTGCAGGCAAGCGGGGGCTACTCTCTAATTGCTGTTCCCAGTCTTCTCACTGCTGTGGCGTCTCTTGCTGTAGAGCATGGACTTGAGGGCATACAGGCTCAGTAGTGGCTCCCAGGCTCTAAACCACAAGCTCAATAGTTGTGCTGCATGGGCCCAGTTGCTCAAAGTCATTTGAGATCCTCCTAGATCAGGGATCAAAACTGCATGTCCTGCACTGGCAGGAGGACTCCATCACTGAGTCACCAGGGAAGCCCTGAACTTGTGGATTTAAAAACGTTTAATATATATTTAATCTATAGCAGTGATTATTCTTGTTGATATTTAAAATGTTCCAGTTTGGTCACTGAGTGGCTTCTTAAACTTTGAGACGTTTCTTGACATGTAGTCATGAGCCATATCCATGACAAGTATCCATGATCAGTAGTTTTTGAAAACCAACTTATTTTCTTTAATGTCAAGATATTCTGGAATTACCATGTACTCTATATCCAGAATCAGCAATTTCTCTAAGATGGGCCGGCTACTTATAGTGAGAAATAGTAAATACTGATCCCCATTTTTGTACTAGGGATGCTTGGTGCTCTGGTTTGATTCAGGTTTCAAGTAATTTTCAATGGATGAAACTAGGAAATATGTATGTTAAGGATAAGATACATGAAACCATGAAAAATGTTCAATTCAAGGCCAAAATTTTTATATAACTTTAAAAATCTATATTGGAGAAGGCAATGGCACCCCACTTCAGTACTCTTGCCTGGAAAATCCCATGGGTGGAGGAGCCTGGTAGGCTGCAGTCCATGGGGTCGCTAAGAGTTGGACATGACTGAGCGACTTCACTTCCACTCGTTGGAGAAGGAAATGGCAACCCACTCCAGTGTTCTTGCCTGGAGAATCCCAGGGATGGGGGAGCCTGGTAGGTTGCCGTCTATGGGGTCGCACAGAGCCGGACACGACTGAAGTGACTTAGCAGCAGCAGCAGCAGCAAAAATCTGTGCTACTCCGAGGCAGGGGAAGTCTCTGTTCTTGATGAACTCTCAGAATTACTCATCTGTTTTATCTAATGCATGTGCATGCTAAGTTCCTTCTGTTGTGTCTGACTCTGCAACACTGTACCATAGCTCACCAGACTCCTCTGTCCATTGGATTTTCTGGGCAAAAATACTAGCATGTGTTGCTGTGCCCTTCTCCAGGGGATTCTCCTGATCCAGGGATCAAACCTACATTTCTTATGTCTACCTGCATTGGCAGGTGGGGTCTTTAGCACTAGTGCCACCTGGGAAGTCCTGTTTTATCTTATAGTACATTGACAAATTGATAACACTCTGAGAAAAATCAAGAACTAACACAAAAGATACTGCTACAGAGAAAAATCTGCTGAGAAATGTTTTAGTTGTTCAATACTTAAATTCTATAACAGCAGAGTCAAAAATTGTTTTACAGCATTTTAAAGGCATATATTTTCTACTTTATTTTTATTTAATTTTCATGATTCTTTTTAAAATTAAATTTTTATTACAATTATGCAATATGATCCATGTTATAAATTCAACAACAGTATGTTCCCAGAAATCTGTATTCTACTTTATTCTTGTCCTCTCAAATGTGTTTATTTACTTTTATAGTTAGTTTTTCTAATTTATACTTTTTTCTTCCATTTTTTCTTTAATGTGAGTAGATATATGAATACATGCATATGGCTAGAAGTGTGAATTTATACATATGTATCAGTATATGTTTAAATAAGGAGGGCACAGCAAACCACTGTAGTATTCTAATCTGGAGAGTCCTTTGGACAGAAGGGCCTGGTGGGCTACAGTCCACAGGTTTGCAAAGAGCTGGACATAACTGCAGAGACTTAGCATGCATGCATATATTTATATATTAAAACTGTAACACATACATATATATTAATTGTCAAGGCCCTAATCTTCTTCCCCAGTGATTTGCCATTCACTCAATTGAAAGCTTCTCTCTCTAGCTCTATATCCTGCTTCTATCTAGTATCAGAATTATCATTTTTGGTGTTGTTGCTCGTATTTGGACGTTAGCAATTAACATTAAATAATGACACAAATTCACTGACCTGTTAAACATGTGAAACTTCATACAACTATGCTTTGATCAATCATAACCATATATATTAATACCATATATAATTCCCAGCATCCCAAAATGGAGTAAAGCAGTTCCTTGCCAATCTTTGTTTTCTACTGCAGTCTTGCAAGTAAAGACTGAAGATTTTATTTAATGGAAGCATGGTGTTGGTTTAGTTGCTAAATTGTGCCTGACTCTTGAAATCCCATGGACTGTAGCCTGCCAGGTTCCTCTGTCCATGGGATTCTCCGGGCGAGAATATTGGAGTGGATTGCCATTTCCTTCTTTAGAGGATATTCCCAGCCCAGGAATCCAACTCTGGTCTCCTGCATTTCAGGCAGATTCTTTACCAACTGAGCTATAAGGAACAAAAAATTCAAACACTCTACTTTTTAACTTGATATGAAATTCCAGAGATCATTTACTATTTTTATATTTCTTTTTTTAAAAAGTTGACCTATTGTGGTCAACTTTTATAATTATGAAATTATTATAATTTCAAATAGTAACCTATTATAAATTCAGTATAATACATTCAACCCATACGCTAATAATGAACAACTGTGCTGGTCATAGAATCATGATAGATTCTATGATAGATAGTGATTCATAGAATCTCTGTTAGAAACAGTGCTGAAAATAACAGTCATGAAAAGTATCACTTTTCATAATTTTACTAGTGTATCTTTAAGATAGGCTTTTAGTTCCAGAGTTATAAATCTTATGTAGAGGTTGCATTATTTTTGCAGTCCATACCTACAACATATGTGTGTTTGTTTTCATGCAGCTGCAGCAAAATTAGAAAAAACTTGATATTTGATAAATAAATCATATTGTCAGTGTAGTTTTAGCTTTCATTTCTCTTACTTTGATCAAACTAACAGTTTTTCGTACAAGAAAGAGAAATTTGAAGTTAAATTTCTTTTTCTATTGATATTCTTTCCCTGTCTCTAGTTATAGCGTTGTTGACCATTTTATTCTTTATTTGAAGAAACATTTTACTTATTACAAATATCAATTATTTTCTTTAATTTCTAAGACCACTTGGACCTGCCCAATTTTTTTCAATATTAAACAATTATCTCAGTAAAATACTGTTCTATAATGTAATTTTAATTTAGAGTGGGAAAAATGCTTCCCACATTTTTATCACTGAGCCTTTGAAACATTTGAAATCTTTGAAATATTTATCTTAGAAAATAAATATTTATATCCCCAAGCTCTGTGACAATGAGAGTATAGTCACATGACATAATCAAGCTTAAAAAAAAAAAAAAAAAAAACCTGAAGAAGCAGGTACTTCTTATAATCTATCTTCAGGAAAGGGCCCAGTCTATTGCAATGAACATGGCAGTGTATAATGGACAACCTCAGTTAGGTGAACTGTACTATGCATGTCCTGGGACAGCATCTATGGGTCATGGTTGATAGTAACATTAGTATTATTATGTGACTAGAACTCCAAACTTTTATCCTTTCAACAATTCTATGAAATTATATCATGTAACTAATGTTGATCCAGATTAGAAAAGGCAAACGAACCAGAGATCAAATTGCCGACATCTGTTGGATTATCAGAAAAGCAAGAGAGTTCCAGAAAAACATCTATTTTTGTTTTATTGACTATGCCAAAGCCTTTGACTGTGTGGATCACCACAAACTGTGGAAAATTCTTCAAGAGATGGGAATACCAGACCACCTTACTGGCCTTTTGAAAAATCTGTATGCAGGTCAGGAAGCAACTGGACATGGAACAACAGACTCGTTCCAAATAGGAAAAAGAGTATGTCAAGGTTGTATGTTATCACCCTGCTTATTTAACTTTTATGCAGAGTACATTATGAGAAATCCTGGGCTGGATGAGGCACAAGCTAGAATCAAGATTGCCGGGAGAAATATCAATAACCTCAGATATGCAGATGACACCACCCTTATGGAAGAAAGTGAAGAGCTAAAAAGCCTCTTGATGAAAGTGAAAGAGGAGAGTGAAAAAGTTGGCTTACAATTCAACACTCAGAAAACTAAGATCATGGCATGTTGTCCCATCACTTCATGGAAAATAGATGGGGTAACTGGAAACAGTGACAGACTTTATTTTGGGGGGCTCCAAAATCACTGCAGATGGTAACTGCAGCCATGAAATTAAAAGATGCTTGTTCCTTGGAAGAAAAGTTATGACCAACCTAGATAGCATATTAAAAAGCAGAGGCATTACTTTGCCAACAAAGGTCCGTCTAGTCAAAGCTATGCTTTTTCCAATAGTCTTGTATGGATGTGAGAGTTGGACTGTGAAGAAAGCTGAGTGCTGAAGAATTGATGCTTTTGAACTGTGGTGTTGGAGAAGACTTAAGAGTCCCTTGTATTGCAAGGAGATCCAACCAGTCCATCCTAAAGGAAATCAGTCCTGAATGTTCATTGGAAGGACTGATGCTGAAGCTGAAACTCCAATACTTTGGCCACCTGATGTGAAGAAACTGACTCATTTGAAAAGACCCTGATGCTGGGAAGGATTGAAGGTGGGAGGAGAAAGGGACAACAGAGGATGAGATATTTGGATGGCATCACTAACTCAATGGACATGAGTTTGAGTAAACTCCGCGAGTTGGTGATGGACAAGGAAGCCTGGGGTCCTGCAGTCCATGGGGTCGCACAGAGTTGGACACAACTGATTGACTGAACTGAACTGACTGAAACTATAGTTGGTTAACTACCAACTCTATGGATATAGAATTTGGCCCCTGAGATGGATTATTGTAGGTAACACTCTTATGAAATGAGATTCTGATATTTCTTATGTTTTTGTGAGTCTGAAGGGCTTTAAATTCAGCCAGGAAAAGATGAGAATCTGGTAGGCTTTGACATGAAAGGGGCAAATGCATGTTTTAGAACAAAGCCTGTTTGTGTTTGCCTATCAAATATAAGGTCTTAGGAGAAATCAGTAGGTTCTACCAAAGAATAGTATGTGGGACATGGAGAATATGAGGATCCAGTATGTGTTAGGTCTTCTAATTAAACTAGAGAGTTTAAATAAATAAGTTCATATGAAGTATGGCCTGATAACCAGTAACTTTCTCTGACTTGATGTGGAAGCTCTATCCTAACTTCCAAAGGGCTGAGTTTATCAGGAATTCAAAATTTAAGCACCCAAATTATCAAAATTTTCAATTGTCAAATTATATAATTTTAATAGATTTGTCAGTTTTTAATTTTCTTCTTTACTTTTATTTTTTTTTTTTTTTTTTTTTTTTTTTTTTTTTATTTTTTTTATTTTTTATTTTTTTTTTTATTCTTCCAATTTTATTTTATTTTTAAACTTTACATAATTGTATTAGTTTTGCCAAATATCAAAATGAATCCACCACAGGTATACATGTGTTCCCCATCCCGAACCCTCCTCCCTCCTCCCTCCCCATACCATCCCTCTGGGCCGTCCCAGTGCACCAGCCCCAAGCATCCAGCATCGTGCATCGAACCTGGACTGGCAACTCGTTTCCTACATGATATTTTACATGTTTCATTGCCATTCTCCCAAATCTTCCCACCCTCTCCCTCTCCCACCGAGTCCATAAGACTGTTCTATACATCAGTGTCTCTTTTGCTGTCTCGTACACCGGGTTATTGTTACCATCTTTCTAAATTCCATATATATGCGTTAGTATACTGTATTTATGTTTTTCCTTCTGGCTTACTTCACTCTGTATAATAGGCTCCAGTTTCATCCACCTCATTAGAACTGATTCAAATGTATTCTTTTTAATGGCTGAGTAATACTCCATTGTGTATATGTACCACAGCTTTCTTATCCATTCATCTGCTGATGGACATCTAGGTTGCTTCCATGTCTTGGCTATTATAAACAGTGCTGCGATGAACATTGGGGTACACGTGTCTCTTTCCCTTCTGGTTTCCTCAGTGTGTATGCCCAGCAGTGGGGTTGCTGGATCATAAGGCAGTTCTATTTCCAGTTTTTTAAGGAATCTCCACACTGTTCTCCATAGTGGCTGTACTAGTTTGCATTCCCACCAACAGTGTAAGAGGGTTCCCTTTTCTCCACACCCTCTCCAGCATTTATTGCTTGTAGACTTTTGGATCGCAGCCATTCTGACTGGTGTGAAATGGTACCTCATAGTGGTTTTGATTTGCATTTCTCTGATAATGAGTGATGTTGAGCATCTTTTCATGTGTTTGTTAGCCATCTGTATGTCTTTTTTGGAGAAATGTCTATTTAGTTCTTTGGCCCATTTTTTGATTGGGTCGTTTATTTTTCTGGAGTTGAGCTGTAGGAGTTGCTTGTATATTTTTGAGATTAGTTGTTTGTCGGTTGCTTCATTTGCTATTATTTTCTCCCATTCTGAAGGCTGTCTTTTCACCTTGCTAATAGTTTCCTTTGATGTGCAGAAGCTTTTAAGGTTAATTAGGTCCCATTTGTTTATTTTTGCTTTTATTTCCAATATTCTGGGAGGTGGGTCATAGAGGATCCTGCTGTGATGTATGTCGGAGAGTGTTTTACCTATGTTCTCCTCTAGGACTTTTATAGTTTCTGGTCTTACGTTGAGATCTTTAATCCATTTTGAGTTTATTTTTGTGTATGGTGTTAGAAAGTGGTCCAGTTTCATTCTTTTACAAGTGGTCAGACTTGCAGAAAGTTGTGGAGATCTGTCAACTCTTCATAATGAAGCTAAGGCATTTCTTAGGAAAAGATCAGTGACCTGAGAATTGAAAAAGGAGCAAATGCAGGAGTTAAAGGAATCAAATGAATGTCCCAGTTCTCCCTAATTCCCATTCCTCTGCAGAGACAGCTTCTTCCCCACCAGAAGATAGTCAGTATTAGCTTTTCTTAATGACCATGGGGCAGACTTCACAAATGAAAGCATATCTCATTAGGCTGAACTCTCAAACTTTTCTGTGTTGCAGCACTCTGAACCCGTAATTAAACTCATATCTCAGTATACTCTGTAGCAGACTATAGTACAAATACATAATGGAATACTATAATACTTAGCCATATAAAGAGTGTGAAATAATGCCATTTTCAACAACATGGATATAACTAAAGATTATCATTCTAAGTGAAGTAATTCAGAAAGAAAGACAAATACCACATGATATCACATATATGTGCAATCTAAAATACAACACAGATGAACATATCTATGAAACAGTAACAGAATCACATACATAGAGAACAGTCTTATGGATGCTAAGAGGGAGGGAGTTGGTCTAGGGATGGAGGAAGAGGTTGGGGTTAGCATATGTAGCTTTTATATATCGAATGGATAAAGAACAAGGTCTACTGTATAGCACAGAGAACTATATTCAATATCCTGTGATAAACCATAATGGGAAAGAATATATATATATATATGTATATGTATATGTATATGTATATGTATATGTAGTGTGTGTGTGTGTGTGTGTTAGTTGCTCAGTTGTGTCTGACTCTTTGCAACATCATTGAAAGTAGACTGCCAAGGCTCCTCTGTCCATGGAATTCTCCATGCAAGAATAAGTGGGTATCTTACTGAGGATCTTACTGACCCATGGGTTGAACCTGGATCTCCTGCATTGCAGGCAGATTTTTTACCGTCTGAGCCACCAGGGAAGCCATATATATATATATATATATGTTAAAAATAATATATATGTGTATATTTATCCTATATATCATGTTAAATATTCTAAAACATTTCTAAAATATGTTTTGAATGCTGCATGTTAAAAATAACAATAATTGAATACATAAATATTAATAATAAAATGTATTCTGATGGTGTTAAGACATTGAAGCTAGAATTTTATATCAAGTGAATAGAAAAACATGAATATACTTGTTAGAGTTTACAGTTTAACATGCTTGCTCTTGCTGTCAGGAGAGGTTTTTCTCATTTATTCATTTGAAGATTTGAAACAAGAAATCTCAAAGCTCTTCCACAATAAGTGAATTTGAAATGCTAGGGATTTATGAGTATTAGGTGGAGAAGAAATTAAAAAAAAAAAGAATAAAAAAAAAAAAAACAAACCTCAGAACAACAACAAAAAAGAATAATGTATTTATCATGTGTATTTATCATGTTGAGCCATTCACCAACCTCTGACTTTTACCTCAGACACTTTTACATGACACTGAGGAGAATGCCAGAATCTCTGCAACACCATATTGTTTTTCCCTTAGACTACAGGTAAATGAGAACTCTGTAATTAAAATATTCTTGTGGCTATTGTGCTTTAGTGCTCAGCTTTCAGTTCTATCTCTTTTGATACTTAGCTTGACTTTCAGAGAATTAAAGGCTAAAATCGGTTTCGTTGTATTTTGTTTGTCCTCACAGGACCCACTGGTGCTGTTTTAGGATTTAATTTGTTTTGTCAGAGATATGCACTCCAGACAGATGTGTAAAGTAGAACTGACACAGAGGCAACATATTCCATATCTTGGAAGATAGCTTGCACTTAAAAAAAATCAGTAAGTGGCAAAGTTTAATGGAGGTCTTGTAATTATAGTTTGCAAAACTGGAGTCCGGATGCTGGCAAAACACTCTCTGTCTTCAAGTACCCTTTCTGCTCTAGTTATGAAGTTGTAACCTCTATGGAGTTAGATTGTCTAAGGTCCCCTTATAGGTGGTGAAAGTTATTTGTGATTTCTGGTCCCAGAATTTGTGACTCAAGAACTTTCTTCTGCTCTCCTTTGAGTGGGAACTAATCCTGGCTGTTGGCTTTGGAAACATTTCACCTCACTGAAGGGGTAAATTGTAGTCTTCTAATAGGACGTTCCCATACTGCAATTAGTTGTTTCTGAACCAGAAGTTCATAGTAAAACTATGAGAATAGTTATTCATGAAAAGGAAATGTCACATACAATCAATGGAAAAAAATTAACTTCTGAGGAAAAAAGAAAAGCAAAACACTGAAAACCTGAGCAGCAATTCAACTGCTGCGTATAGAACTGATTCCACCGGATATTTAACAAAAACACTGTTCCAGTGGGGAATGTTATCCACAAGTTTGATTTTACACATAAAAGAGCATGATTCTGTGATGGAACTTAAAAGATGGGCAAATTCAAAAGCCTGTAGCAGCAATTCACTATAATTACACCAAACTGTTGGCAGCACATGGTATTATATATTCAATGTAACTGATTAAGCTCAAGTTCTTTGCCAGAGAATATGTCATTCTGAGATCCACTGAAATATACCTCTCTTGTGATCTGAGTGCTAATGTTAATAACTCATAGAGATAGATCCCTTGACTCCTCAAGGACTGGATTATTCAAAGGATATCCATCAGTTCAGTTCAGTTGCTCATTTGTGTCCGACTCTTTGCGACTTCATGGACTGTAGTATGCCAGGCTTCCCTGTCCATCACTAGCATCCATAACATGCTCAAACTCATGTCTATCAAGTTGGTGATGCCATCCAGCCATCTAATTCTCTGTAGTCCCCTTTGCCTCTTGCCTTCATTCTTGCCAGGATCAGAGACTTATCCAAAGAGTCGGTTCTTCCCATCAGGTGGCCAAAGTATTGGAGCTTCAGCTTCAGTATCAGTCTTTCCAATGACTATTCAGGACTGATTTATTTTAGGATTGACTGGTTCAATCTCCTTGTAGTTTAAAGGACTCTCAGGAGTCTTCTCCAACACAAGAGTTCAGTTCAGTTCAGTTCAGTTCAGTTACTCAGTCGTGTCCGACTCTTTGCGACCCCATGAATTGCAGCACGCCAGGCCTCCCTGTCCATCACCAGCTCCTGGAGTTCACCCAAACCCACGCCAATCGAGTCAGTGATGCCATCCAGCCATCCCATCCTCTGCTGTCCCCTTCTCCTCCTGCTCCCAATCCCTCCCAGCATCAGTCTTTTCCAATGAGTCAACTCTTCACATGAGGTAGCCAAAGTACTGGAGTTTCAACTTTAGCATCATTCCTTCCAAAGAACACCCAGGACTGATCTCCTTTAGAATGGACTGGTTGGATCTCCTTGCAGTCCGTGGGACTCTCAAGAGTCTTCTCCAACACCACAGTTCAAAAGCATCAACTTTTCAGCGCTCAGCTTTCTTCACAGTCCAACTCTCACATCCATACATGACCACTGGAAAAACCATAGCCTTGACTAGACGAACCTTTGTTGGCAAAGTAATGTCTCTGCTTTTGAATATGCTATCTAGGTTGGTCATAACTTTCCTTCCGAAGAGTAAGTGTCTTTTAATTTCATGGCTGTAATCACCATCTGCAGTGATTTTGGAGCCCCCAAAAATAAAGTCTGACATTGTTTCCCCACCTATTTGCCATGAAGTGATGGGACCAGATGCCATGGTGTTAGTTTTCTGACTTTGAGCTATAAGCCAACTTTTTCACTCTCTACTTTCACTTTCATCAAGAGGCTTTTTAGTTCCTCTTCACTTTGTGCTATAAGGGTGGTGTTAAAAAGTATCAATTATTCAGTGCTGAGCTTTCTTTATGGTCCAACTCACATCCATATATGACTACTGGAAAAACCATAGCTTTGACTAGATAGACCTTTGTCGGCAAAGTAACATCTCTGGTTTTTAATATGTTGTCTAGTTTGTCATAGTTTTTCTTCCAAGGAGCAAGTATCTTTTAATTTCATGGCTGCAATGATACTGCAGCCCCCAAAACTAGAGTCTCTCGCTGTTTCCAGGCTTCCCTGATAGCACAGTTGGTAAAGAATCCTGCAATGCAGGAGACCCAGTCCTATTCCTGAGTCCAGAAGATTCCCTGGAGAAAGGATAGGCTAACCACTCCAGTATTCTTGGGCTTCCCTTGTGGCTTAGCTGGTATCTTGCAATGCAGGAGACCATAGTTTGATCCCTGAGTTGGGTGGAGAAGGGAAAGGCTACCCACTCCAGTATTCTTAACTGGAGAATTCCATGGACTGGATAGTGAATCAGACATGACTCAGCAACTTTCACTCACACTGTTTCCATCATTTCCCTGTCTATCCACCATGAAGTGACGGGACTGGATACCATGATCTTAGTTTTTGAATGTTGAGTTTTAAGCCAGCTTTTTCACTTTCCTCTTTCATTTTCATCAAGAGGCTCTTTAGGTTAATCCTAAAGGAAATCAGTTCTGAATATTCACTGGAATGGCTGATGCTGAACTTGAAGCTCCAATACTTTGGCCACCTGTTGGGAAGAATTGATTCATTGGAAAAGATCTTGATGCTGCAAAAAATTGAAGGCAGAAGGAGAACAGGACTACAGAGGATGAGATGGTTGGATGGCATCACCATCCATGTACATGAGTTGAGCAAGCTCCAGGAGTTGGCAATGGACATGGAAGACTAGTGTGCCACAATTCATGGGCTCACAAAGAGTAGGGCACGACTGAGTGACTGAACTTAAGAGGTTATTGATATTTCTCCCTGCAATCTTGATTCCAGGCTGTGCTTCATCCAGTCAAGCATTTTGCATGATCTACTCTGTATAAAAGTTAAATAAACAGGGCGACAATATACAGCCTTGAATTATCCCTTTTCCAATTTGGAATCAGTCCATTGTTCCTTATCCAGTTCTAACTGTTGCTTCTTGACCTGTATACAAATTTCTTAGGAGCCAGGTAAGGTAGTCTGGTATTCCCATCTCCTTAAGAATTTTCACAGTTTGTTGTGGTACACACAGTCAAAAGTTTTAGTGTAGTCAGTGAAGCAGAAGTAGATGTGTTTCCTGGAATTTTACCTTTGCCTTTTCTGTGATCCAACAGATGTTAACAATTTGATCTCTGGTTCCTCTTCCTTTTCTAAATCCAGCTTGAATATCTGGAATCTCTCAGTTCATGAACTGTTGAAGCCTTGTTTGGAAAATTTTAAGCATACTTTGCTAGTGAGATGCATGCAATTGTGTGGTATTTGAACATTTTTTGGCATTGCCTTTCTTTGGAATTGGAATGAAAACTGACCTTTTCCAGTCCTGGTTTTCCACTGCTGAGTTTTCCAAATTTGCTGGCATATTGAGTGCAGCATTTTAACATTATCATCTTTTAGGATTTGAAATAGCTCAACTGGAATTCCATCACCTCCCCTAGCTTTGTTCATAGTGATGTCCCCTTGACTTCATAATCCAGGATGCCTGGCTCTAGGTGAGTGATCACACAACTGTGATTATCTGGTCATTAAGATCTCTTTTGCATAGTTCTTCTGTGTATTCTTCCCACCTCTTAATATCTTCTGCTTTTGTTAGGTCCATACCATTTCTGTCCTTTATTGTGCCCATCTTTGTATGCAATGTTCCCTTGGTATTTCTAATTTTCTTGTAGATATCTCTAGTCTTACCCATTCTATTGTTTTCCTATATTTCTTTGCACTGATCACTTAGGAAGGCTTTCTTATGTCTCCTTGATATTCCTTAGAGCTCTGGTATGTGCTTAGTCACTCAGTTGTGTCCAACTTTTTGCAACCCCATGGACTGTAGCCCACCAGGCTCCTCTGCCATGGGTATTCTCCAGGCAAGAATACTGGAGTGGATTGCCATGCCCTCCTCCAGGGGATCTTCACAACCCAGGGACTGAACCCAGGTCTCCCATATTGCAGGTGTACCTTTCCTTTTCTCCTTTGCCTTTAGCTTCTCTTCTTTTCTCAGCTATTTATAAGGCCTCCTCAGACAACCATTTTGCCTTTTTGCATTTCTTTTTCTTGGGGATGATCTTGATCTCTGCCTCCTGTACAATGTCATGAACCTCTGTTCATTGTTCTTCAGGCACTCTGTCTATTAGATCTAATCCATTGAATATATTTGTCATATCCACTGTATAATTGTAAGGGATTTGATTAGGTCATACCTGAATGGTCTAGTGGTTTTCCCTACTTCCTCCAATTTAAGTCTGAATTTGGCAATAAGGAGTTCATGATCTGAGACATAGTCAGCTCCTGGTCTTGCTTTCACTTACTGTATAGAGCTTCTCCATCTTTTGCTGCAAAGAATATAATCAATTTGATTTTGGTATTGACCATCTGGTGATGTCCATGTGTAGAGTTGTCCCTTGTGTTTTTTTAAGTGGTGTTTGCTATGACCACTGTGTTCTCTTGGCAAATCTCTGTTAACCTTTGCCTGCTTCATTTTGTACTCTAAGACCAAATTTGCCTGTTACTCCAGGTATCTCTTGACTTCTTACTTTTGAACTCCAGTATCCTATGAAGCAAAGAACATTTTTTTTTTGGCAGGGGTGGGGGTGGGGGAGTGGTGGTGTTAGTTATAGAAGGTAATTGCAATTAATCACTGAACGACTGTCAACAGTAGAATACTGGATCCCACCAAAAAAAGATAACCCATGTCCAAGGGCAAAGGAGAAGCCCCAACAAGGTGGTAGGAGGGGTGAAATTGTGTTTAGAATCAAGCCCCATGACTGCCAGAGACACTCAGAGGGCTCCAACAAAACCTTGTGTACACCAGGACTCAGGGACCCCACAAGAGACTGAGCTAGACCCATCTTTGTGTATTTGAGTGTCTCCTGCAGAGGCATGGGTCAGCAGTGGCCTGCCACGGGGACAGGGGCTCTGGCTGCAGTAGACCTGGGAGGCATGACCTATGAATCCCACCACAGAGCCACTGAGCAGACAATCCACAAACTGGAGAACAATTATATCAAAGAATTTCTTGCACTGTTGTGAAAGTTCTAGGGCCCACAACTGATTTCTCAAGCTGGGGATCTGAGACTGAGAACCCCCAGGGAATTTGACTTTGAAGGTCAGTGGGATTTGATTATAGAATTACTTGTGTGCACCAGGATCCAGGAGAAAGGAGCAGTGACCCCACAAGAGACTGGGCCAGACTTCCCTGTGAGTATCCAGGAGTCTCTGGTAGAGGTGTGGGTCAAGAGTGGCCTTGGATCACAGCCTTATCTAACTCAATAAAACTATGAATCATGCCATGTAGGGCCACCTAAAATGAACAAGTCATGGTAGAGAGTTCTGACAAAACATGGTCCACTGGAGAAGAGCATGGCAAACCACTTCAGTATTCTTTCCTTGAGAACCCCATGAATGGTATGAGAATGCCAAAAGATATGACACTGACAGATGAACTCCTCAGGTTGGTAGGTACCCAATATGCTACTGCAGAAGAGTGGATAAATAGCTCCAGAAAGAATGAATAGACTGAGCCAAAGTGAAAACAACACCCAGTTGTTGATATGACTGGTGATGGAAGTAAAGTCCAATGCTGTAAAGAACAATATTGCATAGGAACCTGGAATGTTAGGTCCATGAATCAAGATAAATTGAAAGTGGTCAAACAGAGCATGTCAAGAGTGAACATTGACATTTTAGGAATCAGTGAACTAAAATGGACAGGAATGGGCAAATTTAACTCAGATAACCATGATATCTACTGTGGGCAAGAATCCCTTAGAAAAAACGAGTAGCCCTCATAGACAACAAAAGAGTCCAAAATGCAGTACTTGGGAGCAGTCTCAAAAACGACAGAATGAACTCTGTTAATTTCCAAGGCAAATCATTCAGTATCACAGTAATCCAAGTCTATAACCCAACCAATAATGCCAAAGTATATCCATATGAAGAGCCAACTCCAATGGGAGGAAATACAACAGGTATGAGCCCTTAAGAAGAGGGAGTAAATGGAGGAAAGCAACTTGAAAAATACTGATAAATTAGTAATTATTTACTAACTTACTAATACTGATTAGTATTTACATTAGCTCTCTGGGTCAACACTTGAATTCACAAGGAAAGCAAAACCACCATGAAGGAATTTAGTACTAAATAAGGGATTCATGCCTAATTGATCAATGCTCACAAAATAGAAGCTATTTTTGAGCTTCTCCAAGGACACAGATATTGAGATATATTAGCAAATAATTTGTGGACAAGGACAGTTTGCATTTCTCAGACAGCTTTGATAAAATATACACTTTTGAACAAGAATCTATAATGTATTTTGTCATATGTATTTTTCCAGGATGTGGAATTATTATGCTTCCTGCAGGAGAAGGCAAAATCCACATACAATTAAAGCCCTGCTACTGCTGCTGCTAAGTGCCTTCAGTCATATCCAACTATTTTTGACCCCAAGGACAAGGGCCACCAGGCTCCTCTATCCATGGAATTCTCCAGGAAAGAATACTGGGGTAGGATGCCATGCCCTCCTCAATTAAAGCCCTAAATTACCATATATTTTTTCCTAAATACTAATATTCCTTGATATTATAATTCAATTCAATTCAGTTCAGTCGTTCAGTTGTATCTGACTCTTGGCGACCCCATGGACTGAAGCACACCATGCTTCCTTGTCCATCACTAATTCCCGGAGCTTGCTCAAACTCATGTCCATTAAGCCGGTGATGCCATCCAACCATCCCATCCTCTGTCATTCCCTTCTCCTCCTCTCTTCAATCGTCCCCACCATCAGGATCTTTTCCTATGAGTCAGTTTTTCACATCAGGTGGCCAAAGTATTGGAGTTTCAGCTTCAGCATCAGTCCTGCCAATATTCAGGACTGATTTCCTTTAGGATGGACTGGTTGGATCTCCTTGCTGTCCAATGGACTTTCAAGATTCTTCTCCAACACCATAGTTCAAAAACATCAATTCTTCAGTGTTCTGCTTTCTTTATAGTCCAACACTCACATCCATACATGACTACTGGAAAAACCATAGCTTTGACTAGATGGATCTTTGTCAGCAAAGTAATGTCTCTGCTTTTTAATATGCTGTCTAGGTTGGTCATAACTTTTCTTCCAAGGAGCAAGTGTCTTTTAATTTCACGGCTCCAGCCACCATCTGCAGTGATTTTGGAGCCCAAGAAAATAAATTCTCTCACTGTTTCTGTTGTTTCCCCATTTACAGGCCATGCAGTGATGGGACTGGATGCCATAATCTTAGTTTTCTGAATGTTGAGCTTTAAGCCAACTTTTCACTCTCCTCTTTCAATTTCATCAAGAGGCTCTTCAGTTCCTCTTCACTTTCTTCCATAAGGGTGATGTCATCTGCATATCTGAGGTTATTGATATTTATCCCTGCAATCTTGATTCCAGCTTGTGCTTCATCCAGCCCAGAATTTCGCATGATGTACTCTGCATATAATTTAAACAAGCAGGGAGACAATATACAGCCTTGATGTATTCCTTCCCCATTTTGGAACCAGTCTGTTGTTCCATGTCTGGTTCCAACTGTTGTTTCTTGACCTGCATACATATTTCTCAGGAGGCAGGTAGGGTGGTCTGGTATTCCCATCTCTTGAAGAATTTTCCACAATTCGTTGTGATCTACAAAGTTAAAGGCTCTGGTGTAATCAATAAAGCAGTAGATGTTTTTCTGTTATATTCTTGCTTTTTAGATGATCCAACAGATGTTGGCAATTTGATCTCTGGTTCCTCTGCCTTTTCTACATCCATCTTGAACATCTTGAAGTTCACAGGTCACGAACTGTTGAAGCCTTCCTTGGAGAATTTTGAGCATTACTTTGCCAGCATGTGAGATGAGTGCATATTATAATTAAGTGAGCACATTCTTTTTGCAGCTGTAGCTAGCCAAGAATGGACTCTATGGCATAGAATTAATTAGTTATTCCAGGTCTCCCATTACCCAATGGCAACATGGAATGACTAACAGCTTCCTAACAGTAACTTTTACAGACTAGTTGATCCACCCCACTTCTGATGTTTACACTCTGAACATTAGTATAATCTGCAAAGGTCTCTGTGAGTTGGTCAAGTTGTTGTTGTTTTTTTTTTCTAGTATAGTAGGGAGAAGCGATGGAAATAGTTCTAGCTGATGTATTTCCATAGATACATCCCCATAGACCTAAAATTTCCATATCTTATCTCTGTGTACTCATCTCTACTTTCTACTCCCAAAGTGACCACAGTGAATGGCCCAGGAGGTTCACATTGTTTACAATGAGGATGGCTTGATGAATGCAAACTTTAATTAACCTTTTTCATTTTTCAGAATGGTACCTTTGAGGCTCTCCTACTGTAGGTACAAGTTGAACATTAGTTATAACTGGAGTATTTGTACATTTTGTTGAATTTCTATTCTGAAAGAAGAAATTATTGTCCCATTTCTTATTCATTTTCAATGAGTTCATGTGCCCTCAAGTCACCCCTATTCATTTTCAGGAACATTCTTTGTTGCTCCAAGAAAAGGATACAGGTATGCTAATCCCCAGCAGGAATGGTAAAATTCTGGTGGCCAGGAATGGACAGGTCTTAGTCACAAAAGAAAGAAGGAAGTTCACTAGGGAAGAGGGTGTTTACATTGAATAATTCTATTTTTCTTATTTCATATAACATGAATAGGCAGACATTCTTGAACAGCCTGTGCAGTCAAAATGCAGCATGATTTTCTTGAAATGTTATTATTAGCATAATATGACTCAAAAAGATATCTTCTTTAAGAAGATAAATGTCCCAGATAAGGCTTTAAGAATCCTCTCTTTCTGAAATTAACAGAAGACCTTGTTGCCTATCTTGGTGCTCTTCCTGACAGTCATATAAACTGTATCGAACTCTGTCTTCTCTGGCAGAGTAAGACTCATTTTCTCCTCTTATCTCCCAGGGTAATTGGGCTTCTAAGACTATGAACAATTGCTAAAGATCTCATTTAGAGTCATGGCCATGAGGTTTCCCTACTCACCACACCATCTTACTTAAGAATTTCAAATCTTCCAGCTGATATCAATAACATCAATATATACTTTCCCTAAGTTGCAATGTCTCCTCAAGGTCATTACCTGGGATTATTGGTCTCTTGTTTTTTGTTTTGTTTTTGTTTTTGTTTTTCTGCAGGAATCTCTTCATAGTACAACTTTCTCAGCTTCTACTGCAAACTACTCTATTGAATGCTTAGGGAGTCTAAAAGAATTCTATGCACTTTGGTTTACTTCACTTAGACACTCTCAGTCTAATGATCACCATTGTGTTTTATTTACAGTGTGGATGACTGTACCCCTCGAAAAATATGCACTAAAACCTAAAGAACATAACACTTTTTATATGGGATGACTGTGGAGAGAACTTCAAAGATAAGATTCTGTAATTGATTATCTGCCCTAATTGGTAGAATGGTAGTGTATTCAAGAGGGAAAGATACCAAACTAAGTGACACAATGGAAAAGAGAAATGTAAGCAAAGTGAAGGCAACTAGCTGATTATACTAGAACAATTTAAGGGAGAAAATGTCAGCACAACTTTGAAATTATTCAACTGAAATTGGCAGCAAAATAAGTTGTTGAGCTACCACTATGGAGTTCCAAATCCCTTAAGCGTTCATAAAAAGTTTACATGTTGAGAGCCAGGGTTCCCTTGTTTCTATAAGATAAAACCTGAAACGTAGTTTTCTTTTCCTTATTTTTTATCCACTCCCTAAATATACTTTTGCAATTTTCTGTTGAGAATTTACACTCAAGGGTGAAAGTATGTTCAATTTATGCTCTCCCTTCAGCAAAAATGGCTTAAATGATATTTCTTCCCACATGCTGCAATAATCTTTATGGCAGATAAATGGGAACTTCAATGTCTGAGCAAATGTAATATTCCAAGCATTTTGCATGCTAACTCACATAATTCTTCTGAACAACTCTATGAGTTGAACATTATTTTATCCCAATTTTACACTTGAGGAAACTAACACTTACATAGGTTAAACAACTTGTTCAGAATTGAAACACCCAAAGAGAGTTTTAGAGTGAAATTGACTTGTTTGCTAAGCTAAGCTTAATGCCTCCTCCATCCTTATAGGCTGCTTTAACATTCATTCAACCAGATACTGTGTACTTTTGTATCTTCATGGACTGCTGTTCTATGTTTTACTCATGGCTCCCATATTATTATTTTATCCTTTTTCCTAGTCCAGTGAATTTTAAGCAGAGTGATATGACACATTGATATGCCAGTGTGAATAAAGTCCAACATGGAACTTCTGTTTCTGGCCAAGATGGAGTAACAGGAAAGATAATCTTGCATATGAAGCCATAAAATAAATGGGCTAAGTAAATGAAATACAGGTATTTCCTGCTTTTCAAAAATTCACTTTATGCCACTTTTATGAAAAACTTACATTAGTTCTTGTTGTGGAAAACTGAAGGAAATTTAAAGATTTTCATTTTTACAAAACTAGGTTATTGCCCCTTTGCTTTATACCATTTCAGATTACAAAAGGCTTCATTAAAAACATTCTATTTTCAGATGCGGGGAGAGACCTGTAATGGTTTTCTACACACTACATCAAGAAAAACAAATAATACTTATCCATGAGAGATGGGAAGCAAACAGGTTGAACACTGTGAATGTCCCAGCTTACTGCCTTGAGAGAGTTACCAGACTGTGGAACAAGAAAAACGTCCTCAATAAATACCAAGGATTGAGTTCATAGTCCAGGAAAACAAACATAGATAGGCACCAAACAGGAAAAAGAAACACAAATATTTTAGAAAAATGTCCAGAAATATTCAGCAGAATAATGAATGGTACACACAAGAGAAAATTATCCAAGACTTGGGCAACACTATTCAGAAAGATAAGAGTGCTTGCCACATACACAGTTTAGTTCAATTACTCAGTCCAGTCCAACTCTTTGTGATCCCATGGACTGCAGCATGCCATGCTTCCCTGTCCAACACCAACTCCCGGAGTTTACTCAAACTTATCCAACCATCTCATCCTCTGTTGTCCCCTTCTCCTCTAGCCTTCAATCTTTCCCAGCATCAGGGGTTTTTCAAATGAGTCAGTTCTTCACATCAGGTGGCCAAAGTATTGGAGTTTCAGCTACAGCATCAGTCGGTACAATGAACATTCAGAATTGATTTCCTTTAAGATGGACTGGTTGGATCTCCTTGCAGCCCAAGGGACTCTCAAGAATCTTCTCCAACATCACAGTTCAAAAGCATCAATTCTTCGGTGCTCAGCTTTCTTTCTAGTCCAACACTCACGTCCATACATGACTACTGGAAAAACCATAGCCTTGACTAGACAGACCTTTGTCAGCAAAGTAATGTCTCTGCTTTTTAATATGCTATCTAGGTTGGTCATAACTTTTCTTCCAAGGAGCAATTGTCTTTTAATTTCATGGCTGCAGTCACCATCTGCAGTGACTTTGGAGACGCCAAAATAAAGTCTCTCACTGTTTCCACTATTTCCCCACACACAGTATGGGGAATGCTTCATGTTTCAGTCAGCTATACTGAAAAAATTTTATAATTGAGTAGAATTCTCAGAAGTATCTTCCAAGGAGAATAATCAACACTATACTAAACACATCTTTGGTTATTCCTTAACAAATATTAATATCAGGACTACAGAGTGATGTTACTGTCTACAAGTAACTAGCCTAAAACCAGAACAAAGTTCAGAAATGTTTATTTAAATAAAAATATTCAGTACACAACTATGTAAAATTCACAATATCTTGCATCTGATTAAAAAGTATAAGGCATGCAGAAACAGAATTTTACACCACAAGGATGAGAGATATCAATCAATAAAATATGATCTACTGGTAACAGAGGTGTTAGAATGAGCAGCCAAGGATATTAAAACAATTTTTTCAAGTATATGCTATTTTTTTTGTTAGGAGATAAATGTATGTCATGAAAGGAGGACCCAAATTTTTTGGTGGTACAAACAAACTTTATTTAACGGTAATTAAAAGGATAGTCTCCATTCAGATAACTGAAAAATGAGGAAGGAGGGAAGAAACTTTTACAGTAAAGAGTAAAGAACAAAGGACAAACAAAGAAAATATCTGGCTGGGGCCACTTAGCCACCTTGTTTGGGGTGAGAAGGTCCAGAGTGGTCTTGGTGTTTGGGATTTTGTTGACTTCATATAGTGTATTTCTGGTGAAGTAGAACCTTTCAGTTCAGTTCAGTTCAGTTCAGTCGCTCAGTCATGTCCATTTGCAACCCCATGAATCGCAGCACGCCAGGCCTCCCTGTCCATCACCAACTCCCGGAGTTCACCCAGACTCACGTCCATCAAGTCAGTGATGTCATCCAGCCATCTCATCCTGTCGTCCCCTTCTCCTCCTGCCCCCAATCCCTCCCAGCATCAGAGTCTTTTCCAATGAGTCAACTCTTCGCATGAGGTGGCCAAAGTACTGGAGTTTCAGCTTTAGCATCATTCTTTCCAAAGAAATCCCAGGGCTGATCTCCTTCAGAATGGACTGGTTGGATCTCATGCAGTCCAAGGGACTCTCAAGAGTCTTCTCCAACATCACAGTTCAAAGGCATCAATTCATCGGTGCTCAGCCTTCTTCACAGTCCAACTCTCACATCCATACATGACCACAGGAAAAACCATGGCCTTGACTAGATGAACCTTTGTTGGCAAAGTAATGTCTCTGCTTTTGAATATGCTGTCTAGGTTGGTCATAACTTTCCTTCCAAGGAGTAAGCGTCTTTTAATTTCATGGCTGCAGTCACCATCTGCAGTGATTTTGGAGCGAGAAAAATAAAGTCTGACACTGTTTCCACTGTTTCCCCATATATTTCCCATGAAGTGATGGAACCAGATGCCATGATCTTCATTTTCTAAATGTTGAGCTTTAAGCCAACTTTTTCACTCTCCACTTTCACTTTCATCAAGAGGCTTTTGAGTTCCTCTTCATTTTCTGCCATAAGGGTGGTGTCATCTGCATATCTGAGGTTATTGATATTTCTCCCAGCAATCTTGATTCCAGCTTGTGTTTCTTCCAGATAATTGCTTAGAAGGGGGAAAACTGAAAGTGTGCTATTGTAGTTTTTATACATTATGTAACATTGTATAATGTCACACTGTATTGTATGTCAAAAATTCTTTACACCTGAGTTAGCATAGCAAATAGTTGTAGCAATAAAAATACCTCCAAATGAAATAATAAATACATACTTAGTAAATAAAAGAAGTCAGCAAAAGAAAAACAATAAGCAGAAAATGATAGAAAAATAGAAAAATGGATAGGACCATGACAGAAGCAAACATAACTACATCAATCATATATAAATAATATAAACATCTGATTAGACAGCTGAAATTTTTGAAATGGATTTTTAAAAAAGACTCAACTATATAATGCCTTAAAGAAAGAGACTTTGAAAATAAAGACACAAATATATTATAAATAAAAGGATGAAGATAGGCTAACAACAATCAAAAGAAGGATGGAGTAACTTTATTAATCTCAGAATAAAATAGATTTAAGATTGAAGATTAATTCAAGATGAGATTAAAGATTAAGATGAGCGATTAATGATTCAATTGAGCAAGAGGTATGACAATTCTAAAGTTTTTTTCAACTAATAATAAAAACAAATATGTGAAGTAACTATGTGCAAAGTAAATAAAAGAACTTTTAAATTTACACATTGAAGAGATAACAGAATTTGAAAATAGTTTGAACTGAATGAAAATAAAAACAAAATATTGAGCTGCTGTTATATTAGTACTTATTGGTGAATTAGGAAAAATAAAAGGTCTCAAATGAATGACCTCATTTTTGAATATAATAAAATAAACACAACCTAGGTGTAGGTTCGATGCAGGATACAGCATGCTTGGGGCTGGTGCACTGGGATGACCCAGAGGGATGGTACAGGGAGGGAGCGGGGAGGGGGATTCAGGATGGGGAACACATGTACACCCATGGTGGATTCATGTTGATGTATGGCAAAATCAATACAATATTGTAAAGTAATTAGCCTCCAATTAAAATAATAAATTTAAATTAAAAAAAGAAAATAAATATGGAAGAGGAAAAATCAGCTAAATTAAGAGAGAAGAAAAAATCAATTAAATAGATAAAAAGAATAAATGGAACCAAAATCTGGTTCACTGAGATATTTATTAAATCAATAAGATTAATAATATGAGATGACAGCTTAATATATTATTGTCCATCAGACAGAAAAAAAATTATTCTAGGTATCATCAATATCTTATTCCAAAGTATTAATGTGAAACTCACAGACAAGATCACCAATCTGATCATTAATGGGACCAGTCTAAAGAGAGGTTTCCTGTACCTAGACTAGTGCTCACTCAACATATCCATGATGTAAACAGTTTTAACCATAAATCAAAGGAGCATTTAAATGGCTCTATATAAAATAAAAGAAAAGAAAATATAATTTTTATTAACACAGTGTCATAATCACCAAACTATTTTCCTAAAACATATTTTCATTCATTTGTATTATATTTAACTTATAAATACATAGAGAGGAAAACAAGAAAAAAACATACATTTGCAAGTATAAGGGGCTTCCCTGATAGCTCAGTTGGTAAAGAATCCACCTGCAATGCAGATGACCCCAGTTCAGTTCCTGGGTTGGGAAGATCCACTGGAGACTGGATAGGCTACCCACTCCAGTATTCTTGGGCTTCCTTTGTGACTTAGCTGGTAACAATGTGCCTGCAATGCAGAAGACCTGGGTTCCCTTGGTTGGGAAGATCCCCTGGAAAAGAGAAAGGCTACCCACTCCAGTATTCTGGCCAGAAAAGTCCATGGGGTTGAAAAGAGTCAGACATGACTGAGCAACTTACACTTTCACTTTGCCAGTATAAATCAGATGGTAAAATAAAAATTTTATTTTCTATACAACATGCTAATGGGATTGAGGGTATAAATTGTATTTACAAAAGTATTATTTGTTTTTAATATGTGTAATGTGTGTAAAAAAAGGATTTTTTTAGGGTGATAAAACTATTTTGTTCAATACTGGAATGATAGACAAATAACAAGTTGGTTAAAACCCATATAACTATAAAGCACAGAAAATGAAAACAGATGAATACAAATTAAAATATATATATATTTAAAAGTTTGGAAATCCCAGGGTAGAATTCAAAATTCACAAAGTTTGACTGTTTCAAAATGGATGAAACAACCTCATATATAAGAGTTCTGAGGGGAGGTGAGGTACTGATATAAGTAACTTTGGATATTAGTGGGAAAGCAACTGCACATAACAGCTGCACTTTAGTTGATAGTTGTTTCTATGCATGTACAGGTTAATAATTCAGAACTCACTATATATATATATATATATAGTAACTAAAAAGTTTAGTAAATGGATGTCTAATGATTGGAATAAGGTTTCTCACTCATTGTGAGACAGACAAGCAAGTGGAGAAGGCAGTAATTACTACCTTTTAAAATTACAAACAGTAGTATTTTAGAGTTGGGGATATAAGAATGGATTTATATTACCTTAATACACATATAGATGAATATTGAAATATTTATAAATAGGTATAATGCACAGATTTGTATACTTCATATATTGTGTTACTCTGTCAACTGAGAGTGCCTGGAAGCAAAGACACCTCAATAGTAATGAGCACACATAGAGCTCAGATCTTGGTTTCTAATACCATTATTCAGTAAAAAGGAATCAGAGCTCCTTGGAAAGATGGCTTAATCTTAAACTAGAAGAATTATACAAGACAAACATGAAGCATCTTGTATTGATAATAAGTAAAGAGGTACTCAAAAACAAGAAAGCAAAGAAACAAAGCCAACTCCTAAATGGGGTATGTCAAAGGGAGTTAGAAGCAAAGAGAAATACTGGCCAGTGGCCAAACCTGAAAATAATTATAAGCAACAAAATAAATAAAATAGTATTGGATTTTAACCCTTACTATGAAGACAATACCTGTAAGTCTATATTTATATAAATAAATGGTTGAATAAATAAATAAATCAGGGAGGATGGCAGATCTCCTGTGCTGAAGAATTTAAGTGATTCAATTAGCCCCTTTCTCCTTCCTCACTCACTCCACACTCTTATCTGAGCTGTACATAGTGATTTTCTTTCAAAGATTATACCATGAAAAGGATGAAAAAAGTAACTTCACAGGAGGGAGACATTAAAAAGTATTTCAAGAGAATAATATTTTATATTTTAGGTAACAATTTTAGTAATATTTACAGGTGAGAAGAAAAACACGGAGACCAAAAGATGGATTTGAAATCTATGCATAGAACAGCTAAGAAATGGCAGTGTTTCTCGAACTACTCAGGGTAAATGCAATTTTTATGTTTCATCCTCAGTATATTTATGTGATTTTAAAATTATTTCAAGTTTTTTATCTTTAAATAGGTGAAAGATGGTTGGATGGCATCACTGACTTGGTGGATATGTTTTTGGGCAAGCTCCGGAAGTTGGTGATGGACAGGGAGGCCTGGTGTGCTGCAGTCCAAGGGGGTTGCAAAGAGTCAGACATGACTGAGGGACTGAACTGAACTGAGGTGAAACATAACAAATATAGGTGACTATTCTGTGAACACTGAATAGTTATGGGCCTTTAATTGACCAGTAACTAGTACACATGCACTCATACATATTCCATTTGAGCAGTACTAGATACCATGATCGGAGAAGGCAATGGCATCCCACTCCAGTACTCTTGCTTGGAAAATCCCATGGATGGAGGAGCTTGGAAGGCTGCAGTCCATGGGGTCGCTAAGAGTCGGACACGACTGAGCGACTTCACTTTCACCTTTCACTTTCATGCACTGGAGAAGGAAATGGCAACCCACTCCAGTGTTCTTGCCTGGAGAATCCCAGGGATGGCGGAGCCTGGTAGGCTGCAGTCCAGGGGGTTGCAGAGTCGGACACGACTGAAGCGACTTAGCGACTTAGCAGCAGCAGATACCATGATAAAGACAAGCTCATTTATATTGCTTTTCCTAATCTATATGAAACTTATTGACTATTAAAAATCAAATATTTTATTTGGAGTCACTTTGTTTCTTTCATGATCATTATGTTAAAACTCTTATCATGTGCATTTTGTAGCAGATCAAGCAAAATAATCAAATAAGGTCACATACTTAACTATTTTTACTTATTGATAATTGCTTATAGTTTATTGGCTTTCACCTGGACTTGATTATAAAGTTGAAGTGAACAAGACTACGTCTTTACTGAGAATTATGTATTCTTAATACATTCTAACAATTGAGTCTGAAATATCAATATCAGCTAACTTGTGGTCTAGTGAAAGTGAAAGTCACTCAGCTGTGTCTGTTTCTTTGCTACTCCATGGACTATAGCCTGCCAGGCTCCTCTGTCCATGGAATTCTCCAGGGAAGAATACTGGAGTAGGTAGCCATTCTCTTCTCCAGGGGATCTTCCCAATCCAGGGATTGAACCCAGGTCTCATGCATTGCAGGCAGATTCTTTACCATCCAAGACTCCAGGGAAGCTATTGCATTATTTTAAATATCAATATGCTTTGCTTTTAATACATTTCTAGATCAAATTTTATGTGCTGTTATTGTAATATATTATTATGTATTTCCCTGATGCAGATGCATAATTATCTTATTTAACTTGGGTCTACTCTGAACAAATGTGATAATCCATACGAACTTGTTTCACCATTTCAGCACTCACTTAAATTTGTCAAGTGGAATGTACTCCATTAATTCAGAGACACACTTTGTCAATTTGATTGCCTATCTTGTTGGTACAGCTGCTTGTTTTCATAATCCAATTGCATATTAGGGTATTTGAGTCTGTAGTTACATGACCGATCTTGTTTATTTGCTGATGATTCTCTGCTTTAATAATTGAAGTCATTAGTATGAAAATGTGTGTTTTCAAACACTATGATCTGTTGGCCAAACTGTGTGTTGGTACACTAATTAATATAATCTATATCAAAGTGCTTTAGTGAAAATGTGGTGTTACAAAATATCAGTTTTATGGCATATATTGTAATGTAAATATATGAATCAGAATAAAATATATACCAATCAATATATGTTGAGATACATCCTTCATTAAAATAGAAATTTTTAGTCAAGACAATCATTTCTCAGGATTCTTTTTTATTAATACAGCTAAGAATTCAGTGCAAAAGAATGTCTGCAGTGGCAGTCTAGGAATACAATGATTCCACGGTAGTTTAAAACATAATTTCTTTTTATTCATTCTAAACTGCCATGCTCAGCATATCATCTTGTCTTCAAGCATGTCACCTTATGTTCATTATGTGATGTAGCCACTGCTCTTCCAGGCATTGTAGCCTCATTCCTGACTAAGTGAAGAATGGGAATGGAAGCAAAGTAGGAAAGGGTAGAAAGTTTTCCTGCAAATCCTTAGTTTTAATCTCTGAAAACTTGCCACTAACTGCAGTGAATGCTGGACAGCATGTAAATTTGTCTTTATATTTGAGAATAGGTTTCAATTTACAGAAAAATTTAGAAAATTGTATGGTGAATTTTCATATACCCACTCACCTAGTTTCTCCTTATATATAATACCTTACATTAGTACGGAGCTCTCTAGTTTCTCAGTTGTGTCTGACTCTTTGCAGCCCCATGGACTGTAACCTGTCAGGTTCTTCTGTCCATGGGATTTTTGAGGCAAGAATACTGGAGCAGGTTGCCATTTCCTACTCCAGGGAATCTTGCCAACCTAAAGGACTGAACCCACAACTATTGCATCTCCTGCATTGGCAGGCAGATTCTTTACCACTAGTGCCACCCAGGAAGCCCTAATACTATTGTTTAATAAGATCATGGCATCTTGTCCTATTACTTCATGGGAAATAGATAGGGAAACAGTGGAAACAGTGTCCGACTTTATTTTCTGGGGCTGCAAAATCACTGCGGATGGTGATTGCAGCCATGAAATTAAAAGACGCTTACTCCTTAGAAGGAAAGTCATGACCAACTGAGATAGCATATTCAAAAGCAGAGAGATTACCTTGCCAACAAAGGTCCGTCTAGTTAAGGCTATGGTTTTTCCAGTGGTCCTGTATGGATGTGAGAGTTGGACTGTGAAGAAGGCTGAGCGCCGAAGATTGATGCTTTTGAACTGTGGTGTTGAAGAAGACTCTTGATAGTCCCATGGACTGCAAGGAGATCCAACCAGTCCATCCTAAAGGAGATGGGTCCTGGGTGTTCATTGGAAGGACTGATGCTGAAGCTGAAACTCCTATACTTTGGCCACCTCATGCGAAGTGTTGACTCATTGGAAAAGATCCTGATGCTGGAAGGGATTGGGGGTAGGAGGAGAAGGGGACAACAGAGGATGAGATGGCTGGATGGCACCACCTACTCGATGCACATGAGTTTGGGTGAAATCCGTGAGTTGGTGATGGACAAGGAGGCCTGGCGTGCTTCGATTCATGGGGTTGCGAAGAGTAGGACAAGGCTGAGCGACTAAACTGAACTGAACTGAATCATAATTACACACTTGTGTCCAACTCTTTGCGACCCCACGGACTGTAGCCTGCCAGGCTCCTCTGTCCATGCGATTCTCCTGGCAAGAATACTGGAGTGGATTGCTATTTCCTTCTCCATATATTACTATTAATGAATCAATATTAAATCCAGTATTTATTAGAAACTGAATCAAATATTAAATAAAATCATTCAGTTCTGCTTAATGTCTTTTTCCATTCCAGGACATTGTTTTAAATTTCATCATCATGTCTCTTTATGCTTCCTTTAGCTGTGACAATTTCTCAGAATTATTGTTTTTCAGTAACCTTGAAAAATCTGGAGAGTATATAGGTCAGGGATTCTGAAGGATGCTCTTCTAATGAAATTCGTCTATTTTCCCCCCACATTTAGAGTGGCTCTATGATTTTTCAAGAGAAAGATCAAATATATAAAGTGTGATCTTCAACAATCTATCATGAATATACAGTCAGTTTGATTTTATAGTTGATGATATTGACCTTGATCACCAGGTTGAGGTGGTGTCTCTCAGCTTTCTCCGCTATATGTGCATTGTATTTTTCCCTCATACACGTGTTGTACTCTTTAGAAGAAAGCCCCATCCTTGAGGGTGAAATATCTACACAACTTTAGAATTTTCCTATAATAATTATTTAGTTTTTTTCTCTTAAACTTACTATTTATTCACTTGTTAATTTATAACCATCAAGGACACAAGCTATTTATTTTATATTTTGAGTTATAAAGCAATAATAATTTGTCATGCTGCTCAAACTGTTCCTGGTTTTGGTTTTGGGAACTCATTGGTTCTGAGTCTCTTCCTTTAATACATCAGCATCATTACAGATTTTTTTCTTTTTATTTTTAAGGATAATTTCTAACATCACAAGATACTTCAGGCTTCTTTTGGGTATTTCTTGCTCTAATATCAAAATCAATCACTTTCCAAGGAGTCTTGGTTGCTTTCATCAGGTAATGATATTAGAAATAAAGATCTGGATGATAGGCATGCTCATTGCTAAAGGGATATTATTTTGTTTAAGACTGCCCAGCTCACACAGCAAAGAGATATATCAGCTTACTTGCTGATCTGCACAGATGTATAAATACTTCTGTATGTAACTCTTGCATCCATATTAAGCTAAATATGAACTCAAACTCATAAGTCATTGCCACAGGGATAATTCTAGTCTCACTTATTGGCAAATTACCATTCCAACCATGAGAAAGCTTGCTCCCACAATTCACCAATCATTTATTTAATAGTCTAGGTTATGAATCTGCAACTCCCTCTGATGAAAATATTTTTCTTCTGATTTTATTTGGCTGGCATCTTTTCCTAAGGTGTAATTCAATTAAACTTAGATAGGGCCTCCCTAACAAACTGGATTACTTGTTACCTCCCAACATCTACCTCATTTTCTATCATAATATCTATGTTTTATTTTCCTTCTAACCCATATAAAATCTCTGATCCTTACATTTTTGTTTGTTATTACTTAATTTCTTCACCAGAATATAGTTTGCTTTTCTCTTTATCATGCCCTCAACATGTATCACTGTGTGTGTGTTAGTCGCTCAGTCCTGTCTGACTTCTTTGCAATCTGATACACTGAGCCCACCAGGCTCCTCTATCCATGTAATTCTCCTGGCAAGAATACTGGAGTGGTTTCCATTCCCTTCTCCAGGGGATCTTCTCAACTCAGGGATCAAAACCAGGTCTCCCACACTGCAGATTCCTTAATGTCTGAGCCATCAGGGAAGCCCCACATATATCACTGGTTCAGATTCATTTTAATTTGCAACAAATATTTGGTGAATGGATGAACAGATGGAAAAATATTTCTAAGTGACATATATAGTCACTTGTGCAGAATCATATCCATAGCTCATAATTTTCTCCTTTTTTAAGAACTTTGCTCATTTTTCATTCCTTAACTCAAAGTTTATTGTCTTCTTGAGGGCATTTCGATTACTTAAAAGTACTTTATATTTCTCTCCATTGAATCTACATAGTATTCTTCTAATAATTGTGTTTTTTCTTCATTATAAGTCTTAATTATATTTTAATTAATCCTATTATCAATTCTTATTAATCTATTGTGGGTGTGTGCACTTAATCATGTCCAACTCTTTGCAACCCCATGGACTGTAACTTGCCAGGCTCCTCTGTCCATGGATTCTTCAGGCAAAAATAGTGGAGTGGGTTGCCATTCCCTTTTCCAGCGGTTCTTCCTGTCCCAGGAACTGATCTCAGTCTTCCACATTGTGGGCAGATTCTTTACCACTGAGCCACCTGGGAAGCCCCATACAAATTAAAAAGAAAACTATGATGTGCCTGATTTTATTATGCAATATCTATAATTTCTCATCCCAAATAACTGAAAAAAAGTTTATACCTTTTAGCTCTACTTTACATCAAAGCATTTAACCAGTGAAAATGTGATATTTCTCTGCATCACATTAATGAAATTGTCCTAGAACTGTACTCATTCCATGGTCTATCTGCATCCAACTTTGTATGTACAGTAAATATTCTGATAAAGACTAGAGATTACAATGAAAGTAAATGTTTCCTTTTTTATTCCATTTTATATAAATAAAAATGATAAATTCAATATCTTAATTTTGCAACTGGTATGTGTTACATGCTTAATGACTAAATTATTGACTAAATAAATGCAAAGGGCATAACTTTTTACACTTTACAGTTCTTACAGGATGCCTTTTTACATTTAAACATCAAATTGAATTAGGTAAGAAAATAGTAAAGAAAATAATTAATAGATAAGCATCACTGCCTTTGGAACAGTATAGAAGTGACATATTCTATGTAATATAAATTCCAAAGTCAGCACAATAAATCCATATCTTACTGAGGGATAAAGGATGAATTATAGTCCTATGTTTTCATCTTTATTATATAAATATGTTGATAATCATAATTTCTAGTTAATTAATTACTGCTGTATACAAATATACTATCTATGCATGTACTCTGTTAGAATTCTCAAAAGTGTGTGTTTTCTAATCATTAAATTATCTATTTATTCTCAATTTTATGTATTCTATGCATTACATGTAACTGATATTCTTATGGTTTTGTAATAAAATTTGAAATTAAAAAGTTAGAATTTAATCCTTAAATTTTCATAAGATTTTAGCATGAATTTTAAACGTATTTTCAATGCATTAACACACTAATCACTGACAACCCTATTCATAGAAACTCTTATTTCTCAGATTTATGTATTTGCAAGATTTCACAATTTTGCAACACCAGTAATTTTTCCGTTTGATATAATTAAAACCTTATTAGGGTAGTTGTAGACTTTATTCACTACTGAAAATTATACTTCTAAAATTGTTTTATTAATATCATTATTCCTAGTTTAAATTCCAATGAAAGGCAATATGAGATTTAGCCTAAATACAGGGCAATATTTTTTCAGGTTGGTTTACAATTTACAACAAAAAGAAAAAACCCGCAGTCATATACTGGAACTTTTAGCTAATAAAAAAAAAAAATATATATATATATATATATAGAGAGAGAGAGAGAGAGAGAGAGAGAGAGGATCTTATGAGATATATTGTCTGACTGATTGAAAAATTTAAAGAATTAAGTTTCTCAACTAGGAAAAGGCAACCTTTATTACTTTTACTATACCTTATCTTGCTTTAGACATATAGTACCATATGAAATAATATTATCTTTATGAAAATGGTCAGTAAATGCATGTGTTTAGATAGTATGAGGAGTAAATAGAGTTTGAATTTAATTTTCAACAGAGGGACTTCTTCCAAGCTGATTATATTATTCTATTAATATGTATTCAGTACATGTCATCATTCAGAAAAAGAATAATCTGCAAACCAGTTTTATGAGCCAGTACTGCAAAGAAGATTAGATATAAAGTTAAGTCTTTAAAAGCTGATAGTTTAGTGGGGCAAAACAGACATCAAAATAATCAAGCAAAACAGACATTAAAATAATCAAGCAACCATACATTAACATAACTACATAAAAAGTATAATGTGAGCTGTGGAATTATTAATCTCTTCCCTAGAGGCTTCACCAGTGGGCAATTCTTTACTATGATATCTTAAATAAAACTTGGCCAATACCTCTGGAGATCAAAGATGTAAGGATGATAAAGATTTAAGATACACCCAGCAAATTAGCTTATTATAACAGCATGGCACACAGTCCCTGAACCTGGACACAGATTTAGGATTCACTATTATGTCAAAAGTTAGGAATTTACAATTTCATAATTCATCATGGATTATTAATATAAGAAACTCATGAGAGATACTCACTGAACAAGAATCATTAGTTTTACAATATAAGGTATTAATGTCTTATGAACACATCATTCCAGCTGTGTCTATTTATATGAAAATTCTAAGCTGCTTCACTACTATTGGGATGTAACTAACTGGTGCACCATAGATAATTTTAGACAAAAATAATTTGAAATCTTTATTTGCTTTTGTACAACAAATACAAATATAATTAATGAGAACTGATAGTATATCAGTTCAGTTCAGTTGCTCAGTCATGTCCGACTCTTTGGGACGCCATGAATCACAAAACGCCTGTCCATCACCAACTCCCGGAGTTCACTCAGACTCATGTCCATCAAGTTAGTGATGCCATCCAGCCATCTCATCCTCTGTCGTCCCCTTCTTCTCCTGCCCTCAATCCCTCCCAGGATCAGAGTCTTTTCCAATGAGTCAACTCTTCGCATGAGGTGGCCAAAGTATAGAAGTTTCAGCTTCAGCATCAGTCCTTCCAATGAACACCCAGGACTGATCTTTAGGATGGACTGGTTGGACCTCGTTGCAGTCCAAGGGACTCTCAAGAGTCTTCTCCAATACCACAGTTCAAAAGCATCAATCTTTGGTGCTCAGCTTTCTTCACAGTCCAACTCTCACATCCATACAGGACCACTGGAAAAACCATAGCCTTGACTAGACAGACCTTTGTTGGCAAAGTAATGTTTCTGCTTTTGAATACGCTATCTAGGTTGGTCAGAACTTTCCTTCCAAGGAGTAAGGGTCTTTTAATTTCATGGCTGCAATCACCATCTGCAGTGATTTTGGAGCCCCCAAAAATAAAGTCTGACACTGTTTCCACTGTTTCCCCATCTATTTCCCATGAAGTGATGGGACCAGATGCCATGATCTTAGTTTTCTGAATGTTGAGCTTTAAGCCAACTTTTTCATTCTCCTCTTTAACTTTCATCAAGAGGCTTTTTAGTTCCTCTTCATTTTCTGCATAAGGGTGGTGTCATCTGCATATCTGAGCATATAGGTGCAGTTTTAAAAAAATCTAATGTATAACAAAGTACCTCCCAGCTAGCATAAGGTATTAAATATTAAAAAGTCAGATAAAACTTCTTTATCCCTCCTGTATCATAACATCTTTGGATTCTCTAACAAATATATATAAGCTTTTGAACTATCACAGTCATTTGCAAACTTTTCTAAAGTAGTACATTTTAACCTTATAGTGTATTCTCATGGATGTTTTATACTATTTTAGAGGCATTGTCAAAGAGGTCAGTGAAATATATTCAGCCCTTGAGCTCATGCATGCATGCTCAGTCACTAAGTCATGTCCAACTCTCTTGTGACCTTGTGGACTATACCCTGCCAGGCTCCTCATCCATGGTATTTCAGGCAAGAATACTAGAGTAGGTTGCCATTTCCTCCTTTAGGGGATCTTCCCAATTTGGAATCAAACGTGTCTCCTGAATTGGCAGGCAAATTTTTTACCATTGAACCACCTGGGAAGCCCTATATTCAACCTTACAAGGATGAATATTTAACATGATGTGGAAAGTAGCAATGACTTCTCCTATATAAAATTAATTATAAATATAAGTGAAGACAGTCAGTGGAGGTATGCTTTCAAATTTTAACTAAGGGTTTTATGAAACAGGATGCTTTTGCATTTTGACAAATACTTGCTTTCTTTTGACAGTAGGAAGAAAAGATTATATTTTTATTTGAAACTATAGTTAAATCTATGATAAAATTTATAAAATTACACTATTCTTACTTTATCATAAATGAGCTAAAATATAATAATGCAGCTATTTTAAAAAGAAAGACAGTACTACAAGTATTTTTCAGAGGTTTATCTAGAAGTGGTAGCTAATAACTTAATTCTATCATTCGGCAACTATTCATTCCTTAATTCAAGGTCCAACTATTTGAGAAGGGTATAATCTTACTCCCTTAATATACTGTTTTTAAAAAATAAAGTATGAGTTTTTACGTTTATTAGTAGTTTGATAAACATTATCAGGTAAGGCACATATTTCTATATAGACTTTGCTTCATAATCTTGTGATATGGGTAAAGTTTGACACAATATTTACTCTGATCTAAAAAGGACATTGAATTTGCTCTAAAGAGTCAATAAACCAATTTTTATTACTTTTCATAGCATAGACTTTTATTTATTTGATGAAAAGCCCCTTTTTCTTAGTCTGATAACTAGGAATAAACAAGACATTCAATAGCAGCAATACAGAAAAAGACAGTTCTAACACAGGAACTCAAAGAAGGCTTTGCATTGTAGAAAATGTGTTATTTGATCTTTTCTTTAAATAATTCTCTAAGGAGATACAATTCAGATTCACATAGTGATAGGCAGATGAGTCTTAAACTCATAAATGAGTACTTAGTAAGTTCATGGTAAGTACAGTGGGCTTCCCTGGTGATTCAGACAACAAAGAATGATTCACCTGCCAATGTGGGAAATCCAGGTAAAAATAGGTCTCTTGAATTGCAGGTGGATTCTTTACCATTTCTATTTTTACTTACTTGTTGGAGTAAAACAAAAGACTGAATATAGACTATCAATTAAAAGTGAACAAAAATTAAAATAGATATCACTTACAGATAACTTACTGAAAATTTTATATATATTTTTATATTCCTAAGGAAATGGCAACCCACTCCAGTGTTCTTGCCTGGAGAATCCCTGGGACGGGGGAGCCTGGTGGGCTGCCGTCTATGGGGTCGTGCAGAGTCGGGCACGACTGAAGCGATTTAGCAGCAGCAGCGGCAGCAGCACATTCCTGTAACTTGTGCACGTGCACGTGCCTGTGCGTATGTTTGAAATAAAGACCTTAGTGTATATTTATATTAAAAAATTAGGATTATGTGCTACATTTAAATAAATTATTTTGATATCTACAGATCTTTATTATTTACCTAATTATTTTTGCTTTTTGCTAAGGAAAATTGATGTTTGCCTCCGGTCTACTTTAACAGTGTATCTTGTAGTGAAAAGTAGACCACTTTTCCCTTAATATTAGCACAAGGCAAGGACATGCATTGTCATTTTTTCTATTCAATACTATAGTGGATTCCTAGATATTAAATAAGGATATAAAGAACCCACTTATACCTCAGAAAGTAGTACAACTGTCTCTATTTTCAGATGATATGATTGCTTATATGCGGAATCCTAAGGAATCTGTAAAAAATAATCTCCTAGAATTAAAAACTACAGTAACAGGGTATAGAATTTTAAAAATCAATCATTTTTATAAAAAAGAAAAATTTAAATACAATGTCAAAAATTCATTTTATATCAGTGTCAAAAGCCAAAAAAAAATGTAGGAAAACAAATATGTGCAAAGTGCCAAGATGTTCATATTAAAAACTAGAAAGCATAGATAAGAAAAATTCAAGAAGACCTGAAATAAATGAAGAGATACACCTTATTCAGAAACCGGAAGTTTTAATATTGTTGTGATCTTAATTTTCCCCAAATTTGTGAATAAATGCAACAGGTTAATAAATGCAAAAATATGCTAGCAGGTTTTTTGGCAGAATCTGACAAGTTTCTTCTAAAAATTCTATGAAAATAGAAACAAGAGAAGAAATGGGAAAAAACAAAAAGTTTACAATTAAACAAGAAGTAAAGGATAAAAACAGTTTGAAGATCAGTTTGTCATTTATTTAAAAATTTATTTACCTAATCAATGCATTTCTAACATTTATCTTGACAATCTTTTTATAGGATCTCAAACTTTTCAGAGGTGGCAGTGATCTAGACAGAACTCATTTTTGGACATGGGAGAGATTTTGCTATCCAATTTCTGGAAATGAGGAAGTAATCTCTTAACTGGTTACTAAAAGCCCACTGTATTACCCTGCAATTTTCTTACTGGGAATTTCATAAATGTATTCTTTTTGGCTTGTTAATAAGGAAAAGCCAGCAGCTCTCTGAGTGAAAACAGAGGCTGTGAAGTTAGAATAATATGAGTTTAAATTTCAGCCTGGGACGAATCACTGACATCTAAAACATAATTTTATCATCTGTAATGTGTAATACAATTTCAAGTTCACAGGGATTAGAATAATACCTTGAAGACATAATGCACAATAAAGGCTTTCTGCTATTTGTTTTCCCCCAAAGAATCAGTTATTTTTGTGACTGAAAAGACAACATAATATCAACTTCGCAGAAATTTCTCAAGTTAATAACAGTCTCTGTGCTGAATCTACTTGATATGTAATTGGAAATATAAACAGATATTTAAATGCCCATAAAGATGACTTAACTTAAAAATATTTTTGAAAGAAATGAGAAAAGTAAAAGAAAACATTTAGAAGGAACTGTAATGTTGCTAAAATAATGTTTTATTTTAAAATCCCCCGTGGATTTTAAATAGTCCTTTGATAATGATGAATCAAGACAATTTTGAGGTGACCTATTGTAGAAACTTTATACTACATTTATATTTTCTGAGGCAAAAATAAATTTTAGACTCTGTGTAGTAATATTTCAAAATTATACTCTAAAATATTTATTATTGAAATTTAAATAAACCTCTTCTAAAATAAGAATAAGCAACAAACTAATATATCAGTTATATAGGTGGAAATGAAAGACGAATGTTGGCAACCATTTTTTCTTTTTCCTTACGGAAACATGACTTCATAGTCAAGGAAAATTTACTTTGTTCTAAACAATTTATTACTATTTTGCTATTATATAGCTGAATAGTGTGATTATTTTGGTATTGAATTTTGGGGTAGAAAACTTTATTATATATTTCCCATATTACATCACAGTATACTACTTAATAAAAATGTTAGCTACATGTCTCAGAATAACAAATATTTGATAAAATACACCTAATAACCAAATGTTAACTAATATCTTCAATGTTCTCAGTACATCAGTTTCCTTCTAAAGAAAGCACAAGATTTGGGGGGAATAATAAAGCATTTTGCTTTACAAATACATATTTACCTTTTTTAAAATTAATTTATTGATGTTTCAATTGGAGGATAATTACTTTACAAGACTGTGGTGTGTTTTGCCATACATTGACATGAATCAGCCTTTATACAATATATAGCACTGTGTAAGAACTTAGTTCTAAAGAAGCTTATAGCCATCATTTTTTTGTGACTATGCCCTGGTTTTGTATTAGTCTTTCCACAATTTATATGACATCTAGCTTTCTTTATACTTTATTTACAAAACTATTTCTATGAGATGAGTTTAAAAGTAGGATTAAGAATATAAATGCGTTCACCAGAGTTGTAGAAGACAAATTATCTTTTTCAGTATTTAAATATGCTTGATTATCAGATTTGATATTTAACTTGAAAAATGAGATTAAATACATATGCCAATGTATTTTTCCTTGTGACTTCAATTTATTTTTTGTCTCCTTAGTTTCTCTAGTAAAACATTATATTTTTTAAAAAGGTAGATCATCAAGGATGGTATAAAATACATAAATTTAAGATTATTACTCATAATACAAAACACTTTTCCACAGATAAAGTATATATTTTCTAAGCATTTCTCACATTATGTGAGAAATACTTTCATCAAACGTTTTTTGGATGATTCTGTTTCTCACACACTCAACTACATATTAGAGACATGTGCAGGTAGAGACTACAGATGTAATTTCTGATTTCTGGCCCTGTTGTGTGAATGGAGGGCACAGGCACCAACAAGGAAATAAACATACCAGTTATTTCACATAGTGATAAACATCAAGGCAAGTAAAGCAGGAATACAGGGTGGAAGTAAATGTTCTGTTAGTATTGGCTGTTTGTAGAATGATGATAATAAGGTATTATTATATTAAATATAAGTACCTCATATAAAACAGAATAAGCTGGCATATCAAACATATGGAATTTATCACGAAATATTTTGTAATAGGTTTAAAAGTATTTCTAAAAAGTAGTTGACTCATTGGAAAAGACTCTGATGCTGGGAGGGATTGGGGGCAGGAGGAGAAGGGGACGACAGAGGATGAGATGGCTGGATGGCATCACTGACTCAATGGACGTGAGTCTGAGTGAACTCTGGGAGTTGGTGATGGACAGGGAGGCCTGGCATGCTGCGGTTCATGGGGTCACAAAGAGTCGGACACGACTGAGCGACTGAACTGAACTGAAATAAAATAAACTAGGTTTCATAAAATACATGTTCAACTATGAGTCATCAATTACAAATAAATTTAAATGTTCATACTAAAACAACTTTTTTCAAAATAAAAACTATATTCCTTAAACTTTTAGCACTTTTGATATGACTATAAGACATGTAATGCAATCAGTCTCTGAATCAACTGAATTAATGTATGATATTGTATTAATGAGAAATTTGACTTTCTTTTATGGTTATAAATATTTTTAAAAATAACAAAAGCAAATCAAAATAAGAACAAAAACACTTTTTCTGCTTTAAATAGAGCCTAAATATTTGTTTTTTCAGAAGTGTTTCCACATATGAATATTGAAACCAAGTGACATATTAGGGGTCATATGGTTTTCATAATCAATATTTCATCTCATATATACCCAAAGTAACTAATGACTGCTTTTAGTGATCATATTGTCTTTGGAACAAGAGGAAACATTTGTGAGGGATGGAATTTAGTCATATCTCATATTCCCAGGGTTAATAAAAGGTGAGAAACATTACCAGGGAAGATATCCCAGAAACATGAAGAAGATCTACATTAATTTCAATATTAAGAGTGGTATAAATTAAGTAGACCATGAGGCAAAGGTAATTGATCAGCAATTTTATGTTGTTTCATTTTGTAGCCTCAACCTCATGGTGTTTGCATTTTCCATGTTTATATTTTATTATAATAAAGTTGATACCAATCACACTGTCCACATGACATGGAGATGTAAAGGGGAATACCCCATCTACTTAATAAAAGTAGTCAACACATAGAGTCTATCGTGATTGCCTAGGCATCAAGGCAAGTACTCTTTAAATACATAATTTTGCTTAATTTTCACAAAATTCATGAGAATTCTAACAGGGTAAATCTTATAATCACCCTTTTTAGTAGCTGAGGAATTTGAGACCTTAATTTCAATGACTAATGTTACATAGTAAGCAAATGGGTTAGTTATTAGTCACACTCATGGCTTTCTAATTCAGAAACTACATTGTGTATCTCCTTTGTACCACTGTGATGATGACATAATTGTAACACACTGCTGTTTCAAAGTTAATTTTAATGCTTTCCTCAAAGGGTAAATATTGAATGAATTATCTTTAAGAAGAATTTAAGTTTCATGATGATATAATATATTCATGTAGAAAAGGACAAAAATGAGTATAATGAACAGAATTTTATTCAGACTATAATTTGGCAAATTGATATTTTCATGAAACAATATGACATATAGAATGAGTAATTATGAATAATTAGATAATTTGATATTAGCATACCATTGTACTTTAGGTTATGTCACTAAACAAGTGAAAAATAAATGATGTTTTTTCACTTATCTCTGAATACAAACAAAGACACTAGCTCTGGCTAATTTCAGAAGCACAGAAAAGACCAAGAGAAAACTAGAGATTTCAAAGTAAAGCTGAATATTCAAATCTCAGAATGGGCAAAAGGCCATGAAATCTAAGATGAGATCTAATTAGCAAGAATTAAAGCTAATGTCCTTGGACAACTTTCAGGATAAGTAGTGTAACAACTTATTCTTACATTATTTCTCATGAGGCAAACACTGAAAGACAGAGGCTGAGGGACTAATTTTGAATCCCATGTTCATGAACCAAATTCAGGGAAACTGAATTTACTGCATTTAGCATCAATTGAAGAAGAACTAATTCTCCAATGGAATACTCAGGAAGCAGAAAATGAGGACAAAAATGACTAGAGGTTATATAGGTAGAGAGGGAGGAAGGAGTCAGGAGCCATGAACTAAGAGAATTTCTCCATGCCATTAAACGAGGTTTTGGTTATATATTGTTTTTGCTGTGCGGCAGAAGCTCACAGATAAACCAGATTGTCTTCTAATATTTTAATCCTGTATATCATGAATTGCGGAGACAGCGATGGCACCCCACTCCAGTACTCTTGCCTGGAAAATCCCATGGATGGAGGAGCCTGGAAGGCTGCAGTCCATGGGGTCGTTAAGAGTCGGACACAATTGAGCTACTTCGCTTTCACTTTTCACTTGCATGCATTGGAGAAGGAAATGGCAACCCACTCCAGTGTTCTTGCCTGGAGAATCCCAGGGACGGGGGAGCCTGGTGGCTGCCGTCTATGACTTAGCATAACATAGCATAGCATATCATGGATTGAGGTCAGTCTAGTCAAAGCTTGGGGACTGTTTAACTCAGCAGGTTCTAGCCACATTACTTCCTAGCTGAGACCAGATCTGAGCTCTCTGACTGATGTGGGACTGGCTCAATCTTTGTTGAGAAGTGCACTTTAAGTGGCTTTCCAGGTGGCACTACTGGTCTCAGCTAGGTGTGTGAGGAGGGCTAACAGTCAGACCAGTGTTTAAGTAGCTGGAAACAAATTCTCTCAGTTGTTACTCAGTTACTGAGACATATTCTTATGTTGCCTCCTTTTTCAAGGCGTAATTTTAGGCATATAGAATTGTGTTTGATATTTATTTTTATTTTAGTACTTTAAAAGTACTTTAGTACTTTAAGCTGTTTTTCAACTGATTTCCTATCTCCATTGCTTTTGACAAAAGGCTAAGCATCGCTCATAAATCTCTGGGGTTTTAGTGTGTAGTTTGTTTTATTCATCTGAGCATTTTAAGGTTTACTCTGCTTTTACTTTTGATCAGTTTGGCTGTTTTTCATAGGTGTGGTTTTCTTTCTATGTATTTTGCTTGAGTTTTCCTGAGCTTCTGGTATCCGTGCTGCTGCTGCTGCTAAGTTGCGTCAGTCATGTCCGACTCTGTGTGACCCCATAGACGGCAGCCCACCAGGCTCCCCTGTCCCTGGGATTCTCCACGCAAGAACACTGGAGTGGGTTGCCATTTCCTTATCCAATGCATGGAAGTGAAAAGTGAAAGTGAAGTCGCTGTCATGTCTGATTCAGCGACCCCAAGGACTGCGGCCTACCAGGCTCCTCTGTCTGAAATCCATAGGCTTATATTAAATAATTTGGAAAACTGTGTATCATTATTACTTCAAATACTTTTTTACTTTGGCATTTTCTCTCATCTTCTTGTAGAATTCAAATTACATATATGTAGGTTGATACTGCCCACTTATCAATGAGGCTTTTTTTACTTTTTGCCAAAATTTTTCTTTTTGGTCTTCAGTTCAATAATTTAATTTTACCTATCTCTAAGTCAATTTGCCTTATCTTTTTCATATACAGTGTAATTCTACTCAGTTAATTTTTCATTTCATATATTATAAATTTCATTTATAAAAATGTTAATTTTCTAAATGTTTATCTACTAGGATTCCTGATGTATTCTTTATTACCCTATTATCCTCTACATTAAAATATATTATAACTGGATTAATGCATTTTATGCTAATTTCATTATCTGAGTCATTTCAGGTTGTCTCTTTTGCCATCTTTTTCCATTGACTAGGCCATATATCACATTCCTTTTGAAATCTATTTATTTTATATATTTTATTATTTTATACTAGACACTGAATATGATATGCCAAAAAGATGCTGATTTTATTATTATCTTCTGAAGAGAGATGACTATTTGACTGTGCCCTGGATTCATACATGATATGACATGCTAATTTGTTGTATAAAGACCAAAAATATATCTATTTTCTATATGTGCATTTTTATTAATTTAAACATGTGCACAGTTATTTTCCAGACTACTGTAGCTCTTCAGTAATAAATAGGGTAGCATTTTTATGAAATTTCTGGAGGATATAGCTCCCATGAATATATCTCGTTGTCTATTGCTAATAATAGATTTGGCTAAAACTTGGAAATATTTTTACTAGATCTCACACTGTTTTAGCAAAATGTGGTAACCAAGCCTAACAAAACAATTATCTAATAGGACACACTGGGTTTGTTCCACTGATTACATTTAATTAATTCTTTATTTGGCAATTAACACAGTTTTAGAAGGAACATTTGTATTGTTCAGCTACTCATTTATAAACTGAAATACCAGTTAAATGCTAGGGTCCTGAAGACAAAAAAGGAAACTTAAAACCAGAGGCCAGGGTTCCAGGGCTTAAATTTTTGGCACAAGATTGGGATGACATTTTCCTTTCTCTTTCTGCATCATAGCTGGAATAATAAAATACTAAGGAATGTCTACGAAGCTTCAGATTTTACTTTTGCTTCTTTGTATATTCTCTTTTCATCTAAATCATACTTTGGCTAAGGCTTATTCCTTACTATAAAAGGGGAAAAACAGATAAATAAACTTAAGAAAACTTTCTGTAGGTTGTCCTCACTTTGCATGATAGTGCCAGAATATAAACATGATTATGAATACTGAAACCATACAAAGCTAGATTAATAATCACTGAAGAAAAAATATGATTATTCAATCTTTAAAAATGTTCTCAAAACATTAAAAATTTTATCTATGCATTTACAGTGAAATTAAAAAATATAAAGCTAATAATTATTTAATACTGAGGTTTTTTTTTCTTGACATTACTCTTGATACCAAATCATGTGGGTTTTTCATACTCTGAATCTGTGACAATGGGATATCAAAGAATTGCATTCAATTCTGACAATATGTGGAGTTTGTACAGTCTCCACAGTGTAAGAATTCAGTTCCAAAAAACTGCCACACTTCAGACACCAACTGTAAGTCCAAGGCGCCAACCATATTTTGACCTGACCATCTATAAACTCAGCGGCTCCCACAAAGGCTTCTTCAGGTTTGATAATTTGCTAGAATGACTCACGGCACTCAGAAAACACTTATGTTTGCCATTTTATTATAAAGGGCTCAACTCAGCAACAAACTGAAGAGTGCATAGGGCAAGGTACAGGGGCAGTACTTTGGTGTGTCCACCTATCCAGAAGCTCTCTGAATCAGTCCAGAGTGTTCATTCATGTCAATCCTACCTCCCTATTCCTCTCCTGGAGGTCAATGGATTAAGATTTTCTGTTTTGTACTTTCAATATTGTAAAATATCTATGGAATTCTCTTAATGTTAAGTTTTTGCTGGTATCATTTCTGAGACACCGTCATTCATATTGTCACAATCACTTTCCTCATTTATGTTCATAAGTTCAACTTAATTAGTTTCTCTGGCTATATAGTCCTTCAGAGGATGGACTGCCATACTTTCATGGCCAGCTCTTTCTTCAGTATCTCCGACCCACTATAATTTCAATTCCAGCATTTTCACATTTTTTTACATTGCCACATTTTTATCATTATTGACCAATTTCATTTTTTATTTATATATTTTTATAAAACAACAGATGACTTTATCATTAGAAGACAGGGAGGAAATAACATTGCATGCCTTGCTTCTCTATATAAGCTGAATAACAGGTGCATAGTGAACAATCACTAACAGACTGAAGAAAGTGGAAAGGCTGATCATAGATTTGAAAGCACATGCATCACTTATACAGTGATTTATGAACTGAAGAGTTACCACATATGTCTGTATTTCATGCAGAATATTCAGTTAATATTTTGCGGTAATGGAAATTTGAACCGTGTTGCTGGGGAACTGGTATTGCATAACTAAATCATGGTAATATCAATTTGTACATACTGGAACCACACATAGGAAGGGCTGCCTGTTGCTCTCTTGATCTCCTGTTTGACCTCTGACTTCCCTGGATCTGTGCATGGTTTTCTATCCATCATACTATGGTGCTGAGATCTGAGAGAGATTTATGAGCTTTCTCACATATTTTACTACATATGAGTTTTACTTGATAAAGCCTTCTTTCATTTAAGTCCTCTGAATCTAACAAATTGAGAAGAAAGATGTAAAGGTTTGGAGAATGTCAATTTGTCTGAGGAAAAGAAAAAGGGGATTTCTTTTGTAGAACAAAATGAATTTACCTATATAAACAAGTATCCATTTCCACTAATGAAATATTTTATTTTAAACTTTAGACTGGTAATATTTAAGAGTTGAAATTCAGAAGTATAAAGTTGAGGTCTGAAGTTTGGTTGAGAAGATAGATAAAGATATCGTATCTATGTCCACACTCTAAGGTCTGTGACGTGGGTCTTGTATCCCTAGTGATTAAAAGGTTTCCAGACACAAAATAGGTATCAAAGTTATCTTTCAAATGCACAAATAATCTGTAAATAAAATCTTAAGGAGCTACCAAAATAAATGACTATTCAATACTAATTCTAAGTAATTTGAATACACAATACTATGAATCATTTTTATAACCCTGTATTATTCCAGTCTTGTATAATCAGGTAATACCTACTTAGGTAGGTAAATTGATATTTTTGCCATTTTAAGGGATTAGTAGAAATCCTCATAGTTCTTCTTATTTTATTTAAATAATTGCAGTTTTGTCACAAAGAAATTTGAAGAACTGATCAGATAATATGGAAAATATGATCTTTTGTACACAAGAGAAAGATAGATCTAGGCACACAGGTTGGATATACTTTTAGAAGATCTAAAATCAGTATATGTCAAAACCTTAGATATCTTCCCATCTCTTCAGAAAACTATTCCTAAGGTGTAACACAATGAGATAGCATTAGTTAGAAGTATAAGAGATTTCTCTCCACTTATTTACTTGACTATCTTATAAGTTTTTGTTTGTTTAATTAAGTTAGTTTTCATGATATATATGTGATATTTAAAAAATAATTCAAAACATCAATTAAAAAAGGAGAAAAACCATATGAGCATAGCAATAGATGAAATATAATATTAAAATCAACATCAATTTATGATTAAATCTAGAAAGACAAAAATAGAAAAGACAGTTCCAATTTCATAAATGACCCCTACAACAAAATAAATATCAAAATATTGAAAACTTTTGCCCTGACATTAGGAATGAGAAAATGATACTCACCATATCCACGATGTCCTATAGACAGTAGTCAGATTAATCAGGTGTTAAAAATGATTAAAGGAAATTATTTAGGTGCCGAAAACAAACTGTAACAAAACCTTCTTGACATGAACAGTGTTCTTTTGGAGAACTGCATGGGTATAAGACAGGAAGCTTTCATAAGACAAGGTTGAAGAACAAGGAAGAGACAAAAAGAAAATATCTGATTGTCTGAGGCCACACAGTCAATCTGGTTTGGGTGAGAATGATCATAGTTGGCATGGGGTTTGGGGATGAACTGACTGAATATACTACATTTCTGGTGAAGGGAAGTATTTACAGGAATACAAAAGTCATCTAAATTTCAGTTTGCTGACTAATAGAAATTACATGATTCTTATATGCTAGATTTAGAGCTATGTGTCTTTCAAATGTTTCACTCTCCCTCTGGACATATAGTTTTACTGAGGTTAGTAGAGAAAACCTAAAAACAAGGTTTCTATAAGACTCTGAATATCAGTTTTCAAGCTAGCCAATTTTCTACTACAGAGCTACTTAAAAATAAAATCGGGTAGGAATAAATTGGGAGATTGGGATTGACACATACAAACTTCTATATATAAAATAGATAACAAATAAGAACCTATTGTACAGCACAGGGAACTCGACTCTATACTCTGTAACAGCCTATATGGGAAAATAATCTTTAAAAAGAGTGTATATTTATGTACATGTATAACTGAGTCACTTTGCTGCATAACATTACAAATCAACTACACTCCAATAATTTTTTTTAAATCCTCTCACAACTTGTCAGACTTCAGTCAGTACAAGTAGCAAATATTTTTTGCAATATTGAATGACTCCATAGGTGGAAGAGGTTTATCCTAAGAGGGTGAAAAAGATGCCATCCTTCCAAGATCCAGAAACACTCAAAAAATATACCCAAAAGAAAGAAAGACTTAGACAATTCCACTGAGAGTGGCAACAGGGAGCAAGACCCTAGCCACAAATAGAAAACAATCCACATTTCTGTCTGACCATATTTTTGGGCCCCCAATCTGAGGGTTGGACTGCTTGTGTACACAAGAACCAACAACCTGAGTGCCCCATGCAGGCAGAAAGCCAAGGCAAGTTCTCAGAACATAAAAGGAGGCAAACAAGAAGGTAATAGTTGTCCCTGGAGAGTAAGGATGTTCAACCAATAGGTAGTTAAAAGCCAGATTCACAGGAGTCTGGATCTGGGATGGAACATGCACACGAAAGTTTACCTTCCTTTCTCGACCAGGCACTGCAGAGATGAGGGAGAACCGATTGTATGAAGAATTCCCATCCTTTCCTGGCTTCTGCCAGTTCTCCCAGGATCCCATCAGCAGGCTCTGGAGCAAGTAGCTTTAAAGAAAAGAGTTTAGCTCCAGTATCTACCAGAATTTGGCAAGGTTTTCCATTAACTTTAGTTTTAGTTTCCCCTAGGTTGTTTAAGGTAGTAACTGGTAGCATTTACTGAAGAATTCCTTGGGATCTCATCTACCCTAGGAGGGGTCCAAGTGGGGGGTTTCCTGCAAGGGTAGATATAGGGGTATAAAAGTTGATATGAAAGGCTTTGCACAAAATCTTCAAGGACAATCTTTATTCTAGTATACTAGTTGATTGCAAATGAGATACCATTTTCTAGACCAGTATTTTGATGATGGGCTCTTATGAAAGTGTCATGAGGGAGGCCCAGTCATTGCTTTGGGCTTCTGGGAGTGGAGCTATTGCAGCCTGTCAGATCACTAATATGGTGAACTTTTGTTTACATTCTGATGGTCCCTTCAAAGTGGAAAGGCAATTCAGATAAAGAATGGGTAGAATGAGTATTCTAAGAGGATAGAGGGGAGTAGTAATAATCAAATGAGTCTTATAATCATTGGCTTTAGGTACCTTTTATATCTTTAATTTTTCATTAGCTTTTTGTAAGGAATCTTTCAAAAAAGCTATTTGGAATCTTGAGGCCATTTGTAGGCTTCTGCATACCAATTAAAATAGTTATCCCATATGTTTTATTTTTGAGCTCCTGCTTTTAAGTAAACTTTTCAAATGAATTATTTCATCTACTTAGAGTATTCCCATAATAGCCACTGTAATTCTAGATTGTCTTAGTAAGATTTTACCATATTTGTAGATATCTACAGCTTCCAGGACTACAGTTCTTAGACATAAAATAAGCAAGTGCATGCACACTCAGTTCTTTGAAATTTAAGGATCTTATTTCTTTAACTAAATCTTCAAGCCCTCAGAACCAAACTAAGCATGTGCCACTGAGTTGAGGATTTTATGGTGTTTTACACTGTCATTACACAGAGATCTTCTTAAGATTGGCTAGTGACCAAGAGTCAATCTAATCCGTTCCATGACCAATCTATCTCAGCATAAGAGTCTTACAGTTATGTGGAGAAAACATTAACAGTCTTTAAGAACTCCAACCATGCCCACTGATATTGTGACTTTGGCTTCTGAGAGTCCCATTAGAATAAATCTATTATTCCTTTCACTTGGAGGCTTCTTTATAGTGGTAGAAGCCCTAATGTATTTTAATTGTCTGGCCTGTGCCTATTTAGATTTTAATTTTGATGGTCAAAATAGTCCGGATCTCATCTTAATTTATTTTCCCAAGTTCCCCAGCTGTTTACTGTTTTTGCTGTGTACTTAACCTAGAGGCTTTGTGAGTCCCCTGATGGCTGCCACCCAGTGGACTCCAAAATAACTACTACCCCATATTCTTTCTGAAAACAATCTCTCTCTCTCTCACATACATTCTCTTTCTCTCTCACTATATATATATATATATATATATATATATATATATATATATATATATGTTTTTAAATAAAGTTTTTTTTTTTGAATTTCAGAGTCACATGCAAGAAGTAGAACTCAAATCCAACAGTGATTTATCCAAGGCTAGAGGATCAGTGAACTCAAAGGATTCTGTGGCACCTGACCTGTGTGTCTTATCTTGCAAGCCATTAGCACTTAGATCCCATTTCTTATCTACAAAAACTTTAAAAATGATCAAAATAAACAGTATAGGTAATACAAACAAATTTTATTTAACACATCATGAAAAGTGGACAGTCTTCTTTTGAGTAACTGCAAAATGAGATGGAAAGCAGAAAGTTATTATAGGATAAATGTTAAAGAAAAATGAAACAGATAGAAAATATCTGATTGGCTGGGACTACATAGTCAGCCTTGTTCAGGTGAGAAGGCTGAGGACTGGCTTGGTGTTTGATGATGGACTGAATGGATGTATTGCATTTCTGGCCAAGGCAAGCATTTATAGGAAGATAAATGTTTTGTTTTGCTGATGTGGTACTTGAGGTAGACGTAACTCAATCTTGGGCCTAGAAAGTTATTTCAACAAAGGCAAGGAAACAAAATTAAAATTATAAGTGTTGGTATTGGGAAATAAAAAGTCAATATTTGTAGGCAATAATATTATATATTTGCTATTGCTAAGTCACTTCAGTTGTGTCCAACTCTGTGTGACCCCATAGACAGCAGCCAACCAGGCTTCCCCGTCCCTGGGATTCTCCAGGCAAGAACACTGGAGTGGGTTGCCATTTCCTTCTCCAATGCATGAAAATGAAAAGTGAAAGTGAAGTTGCTCAGTCGTGTCCGACCCTCAGCGACCCCATGGACTGCAGCCTTCCAGGCTCCTCTGTCCATGGGATTTTCCAGGCAAGAGTACTGGAGTGGGGTGCCATTGCCTTCTCTGAATATTATATATAGGGAATTCAAAATATATTTCCAAACTACTCCAACAGCAGGAAAAAAAATTAACATATTCTCACAGTAGGATAAAATCAAATAGATAGACTGATATAATAAAAGATTATATAAGATATCTACACCAAATTTTCTTAAATATTGAGAGAAATTGAAAGCTAATTTTATAAAAGAATATTTAACAGTCATGTATTAGAAGTCTTATTGTCATATATTTATATATATATATATAAATTTTGCACAGATTGATATATACTTTAATGCAATTCTAAAGTGAAGTCACTCAGTCGTGTCCAAAACTTTGCAACCCCATGGACTATAGCCTACCAGGCTCCTCTATTTGTGGGATTTTTCCAGGCAAGATTACTGGAGTGGGTTGCCATTTCCTTCTAGTAAGGAGCTATTTTGTGAAAAAATCAACATATTGGTACAAAAATTGATAAAAACTATAAAAAGGAAAGAACAAAAAATAGCTATATAAACACAACTGGAGAAATTATACTTTGATACATGAAGATACATTATTCAGTTCAGTTCAGTTCAGTCACTCAGTCATGTCCGACATTTGCGACCCCTTGAATCGCAGCACGCCAGGCCTCCCTGTCCATCACCACCTTCCAGAGTTCACCTAAACTCACGTCCATAGAGTCGGTGATGCCATCCAGCCATCTCATCCTCTGTCATCCCCTTTTCCTCCTGCCCTGAATCCCCCCCAGCAGCAGAGTCTTTTCCAATGAGTCAACTCTTCGCATGAGGTGGCCAAAGAACTGGAATTACAGCTTTAGCATGATTCCTTCCAAAGAAATCCCAGGGCTGATCTCCTTCAGAATGGACTGGTTGGATCTCCTTGCAGTCCAAGGGACTCTCAAGAGTCTTCTCCAAAACCACAGTTCAAAAACATCAAAGCAATCTTGAGAAAGAAGAATGGAACTGGAGGAATCAACTTGCCTGACTTCAGGCTCTACTACAAAGCCACAGTCATCAAGACAGTATGGTACTGGCACAAAGACAGAAATACAGATCAATGGAACAAAATAGAAAGCCCATAGATAAATCCATGCACCTATGGACACCTTATCTTTGACAAAGGAGGCAAGCATATACAAGGGATTAAAGACAATCTCTTTAACAAGTGGTTCTGGGAAAACTGGTCAACCACTTGTAAAAGAATGAAACTAGAACACTTTCTAATACCATACACAAAAATAAACTTAAAATGGATTAAAGATCTAAATGTAAGACCAGAAACTATAAAACTTCTAGAGGAGAACATAGGCAAAACACTCTCTGACATAGATCACAGCAGGATCCTCTAGGACCCACCTCCCAGAATATTGGAAATAAAAGTAAAAATAAACAAATGGGACCTAATTAAACTTAAAAGCTTTTGCACAACAAAGGAAACTATAAGCAAGGTGAAAAGGCAGCCTTCAGAATGGGAGAAAATAATAGCTAATGAAGCAACTGACAAACAACTAATCTCAAAAAGATACAAGCAACTTCTGCAGCTCAATTCCAGAAAAATAAATGACCCAATCAAAAAATGGGCCAAAGAACTAAATAGACATTTCTCCAAAGAAGACATATAGATGGCTAACAAACACATGAAAAGATGCTCAACATCACTCATTATCAGAGAAATGCAAATCAAAACCACAATGAGGTACCATTACATGCCAGTCAGAATGGCTGCGATCCAAGTCTATAAGCAATAAATGCTGGAGAGGATGTGGACAAAAGGGAACCCTCTTACACAGTTGATGGGAATGCGAACTAGTACAGCCACTATGTAGAACAGTGTGGAGATTCCTTATAGAACTGGAAATAGATCTGCCTTATGACCCAGCAATCCCACTGCTGGGCATACACACCAAGGAAAGTAGAATTGAAGGAGACATGGGTACCCCAATGTTCATCGCAGCACTGTTTATAATAGCCAGGACATGGAAGCAACCTAGATGTCCATCAGCAGACGAATGGATAAGAAAGCTGTGGTACATATACTCAATGGAGTATTACTCAGCCATTAAAAAGAATACATTTAAAACAGTTCTAATGAGGTGGATGAAACTGGAGCCTATTATACAGAGTGAAGTAAGCCAGAAAGAAAAACACCCATACAGTATACTAATGCATATATATGGAATTTAGAAAGATGGTAACAATAACCCTGTAAGCAAGACAGCAAAAGAGACACAGATGTATGGAACAGTCTTTTGGACTCTGTGGGAGAGGGAGAGGGTGGGATGATTTGGGAGAATGGAATTGAAACAAGTATAATATCATATATGAAACAAATCACCAGTCCAGGTTTGATGCATTATACTGGATGCATGGGGCTGGTGCACTGGGACGACCCAGAGGGATGGTACAGGGAGGGAGGAGGGAGGGGGGTTCAGGATGCGGAACACGTGTATACCTGTGGCAGATTCATCTTGATGTATGGCAAAACCAAAACAATACTGTAAAGTAATTAACCTCCAATTAAATAAATTAATATTAAAAAATTTTTTAAAAAAGCATCTCGTTTCATACATGACATTTCACATGTTTCAATGCCATTCTCCCAAATCTTCCCACCCTCTCCCTCCCTCTCCCACAGAGTCCATAAGCCTGTTCTACACATCAGTGTCTCTTTTGCTGTCTCGTATACAGGGTTATCGTTACCATCTTTCTAAATTCCATATATATGCGTTAATCAATTCTTTGGTGCTCAGCTTTCTTCACAGTCCAACTCTCACATCCATACATGATCACTGGAAAAACCATAGCTTTGACTAAATGGACCTTTGTTGGCAAAGTAATGTCTCTGCTTTTGAATATGCTATCTAGGTTGGTCATAACTTTCCTTCCAAGGAGTAAGTGTCTTTTAATTTCATGGCTGCAATCACCATCTGCAGTGATTTTGGAGCCCCCAAAATAAAGTCTGACACTGTTTCCACTGTTTCCCCATCTATTTCCCATGAAGTGATGGGCCAGATGCCATGATCTTCGTTTTCTGAATGTTGAGCTTTAAGCCAACTTTTGCACTCTCTTCTTTCATTTTCATCAAGAGGCTTTTTAGTTTCTCTTCACTTTCTGCCATAAGGGTGGTGTCATCTGCATATCTGAGGTTATTGATATTTCTCCCAGCAATCTTGATTCCAGCTTGTGCTTTTTCCAGCCCCGCATTTCTCATGATGTAGTCTGCATAGAAGTTAAATAAGCAGGGTGACAATATACAGCCTTGATGTACTTCTTTTCCTATTTGGAACCAGTCTGTTGTTCCATGTCCAGTTCTAACTGTTGCTTCCTGACCTGCATATAGGTTTCTCAAGAGGCAAGTCAGGTGGTCTGGTATTCCCATCTCTTTCAGAATTTTCCACAGTTTCTTGTGATCCACACAGTCAAAGACTTTGGCATAGTCAATAAAGCAGAAATAGATGTTTTCTGGAACTCTCTTGCTTTTTCCATGATCCAGCAGATGTTGGCAATTTGATCTCTGGTTCTTTTGCCTTTTCTAAAACCAGCTTGAACATCTGGAAGTTCATGGTTCACCTATTGCTGAAGCCTGGCTTGGAGAATTTTGAGCATTACTTTACTAGTGTGTGAGATGAGTGCAATTGTGCAGTAGTTTGAGCATTTTTTGGCATTGCATTTCTTTGATATTGGAATGAAAACTGACCTTTTCTAGTCCTGTGGCCATGGCTGGGTTTTCCACATTTTCTGCATATTGAGTGCAGCACTTTCATAGCATCATTTTCCAAAATTTGAAATAGCTCTACTGGAATTCCATCAGCTCCATTAGCTTTGTTCATAGTGATGCTTTCTAAGGCCCACTTGACTTCACATTTCAGGATGTCTGGCTCTAGGTCAGTGATCACACCAACGTGATTATCTGGGTCATGAAGATCTTTTTTGTACAGTTCTTCTGTGTATTCTTGCCACCTCTTCTTAATATCTTCTGCTTCTGTTAGGTCCATACCATTTCTGTCCTTTATCGAGCCCATCTTTGCATGAAATGTTCCTTTGGTATCTCTAATTTTCCTGAAGAGATCTCTAGTCTTTCCTATTCTGTTGTTTCCCTCTATTTCTTTGCATTGATCGCTGAGGAAGACTTTCTTATGTCTCCTTGCTATTCTTCGGAACTCTGCATTCAAATGGGTATGTCTTTCCTTTTCTCCTTTGCTTTTTGCTTCTCTTTTTTTTACAGCTATTTGAAAGGCCTCCTCAGACAGCCATTTTGCTTTATTTGCATTCCTTTTTCATGGGAATGGTCTTGATCCCTGTCTCCTGTACAATGTCATGAACCTCCATCCATAGTACATCAGACACTCTATCTATCAGATCTAGTCCCTTAAATCTATTTCTCACTTCACTGTATAATCTTAAGGGATTTGATTTAGGTCATACTTGAATGGTCTAGTGGTTTTCCCTACTTTCTTCTATTTAAGTCTGAATTTGGCAATAAGGAGTTCATGATCTGAGCCACAGTCAGCTCCCGGTCTTGTTTTTGCTGACTGTATAGAACTTCTCCAAGTTACAGTAATTTGCTAAGTGCATTTTTGGTGCAAAGACAGGCACCACAGAAAAATGAGTCACTCAGACAGCTGAATCATATACCTGACCATATTATTGGTAACTTGATTTTTGTCAGAAATGACTGCAGTACAATAAGAAAGTGAACATTTCCAAGGAATCAGCCAACTTTTTCTATGAGGTGCCAAATAAACATTTTAGGTTTTTCAGACCACACAGTCTCTATTCCAGTGATTCAATTCAATCTGAAAATATCAAAAGATCTAACACTGGGAGGGATTGGGGGCAGGATGAGAAGGGGACAACAGAGGATGAGATGGCTGGATGGCATCATCGACTCGATGGACACTGAGTTTGAGTGAACTCTGGGAGTTGGTGATGGAAAGGGAGGCCTGGCATGCTTTAATTCATGGAGTCGCAAAGAGTCGGACATGACTGAGTGAGTGAACTGAACGGAACTGAAGATGTCCACAAAAGGGCTTGGGTATATATGGCAATAAAACTGTATAAATGAATAAAGAAATTTAGTCATACAATTTTCATGTTGCAAAATATTATAAACTTTTACAACTTTTGAAAAATATAAAATTTTTCTTAGCTCAGAGGTTATACAAAAACAGATTAGGCTTGATGACCATATCTTTTGATTGCTGGTGTTTTTATTAAATTGTGCATGGTCAATTAAACATTGACATGAGAACTTAATATGCCATTACCCTTCCCTGACACTATACACAAAAAATCAATTTCAGTAGGATTGTAGGCCTAAATATAACATGTAAATGGATACAGATTCTCTAGTTTAACACAGTACAATATTCTCAGTAACTTGAGGTAAGCAAATCTCTTCTTACAATGTTATTTTGAAATCATAATCTTTGCACTAAGAATATTATTTTTATAGACTTGGTGATTATTTTCAGGTCTTTTCAGTGAAAAGCCTTAAGTATTTTTTCTTTTCTTTTTTTCTAAGGCAAAGCTAACCATAAAGTTTATGATATTACTTCAAAGATATTGATGATTAGAATCTTTATGACACTTGACTTCATCAATCAAGGTAACAAAAAGTTAATAATTAAAATGTCTCATGAAATGTATAGAACAGTCTTTTGGACTCTGTAGGAGAGGAAGAGGGTGGGATGATTTGGGAGAATGGCATAGAAACATGTATAATATCATATAAGAAACGAATCCCCAGTCCAGGTTCGATGCAGGATACAGGATGCTTGGGGCTGGTGCACTGGGATGACCCAGCGGGATGGTACGGGGAGGGAGTTGGGAGGGGGGGTTCAGGAAGGGGAACACGTGTACACCTGTGGCAGATTCCTGTTAATGTATGGCAAAACCAATACAATATTGTAAAGTAAATAATAATAATAATAATAAAGAAATGATAAATGGTTAAAAAATAAAATATAATCATCACCTGAAAAAAAAAAAAGAAAATTTTCAATGTATATACAGGCTGTTTGTGTATTTCTGCTGGGTAATAATACACACGAATAGTCAAGATCAGAGAAGTGGACAGAGAATGAACAGAGAGCTCTACCTAATTGGTTTAATTTCCAGATTCATAATGGTAAAGTTGAAATGCCAAGTGTGTTATTCAGGAAATAATATAAGGTATAAATGGGGGAATCTATGGCAAGAATGCCTATATAACATCACATAAATCCCCCGCATTTGTATATTGAATAAAACAGCTATAAAGAAGCTGTTGGGAAGCTTCAGCTAAATTGTGGTCAATGCTCAGGTGGGTTATTCTATAGAACAGTTTGCAATCCCCAAATTCAGAAGGGTGAACCAAAACAAATTCATGGATAAGAGTCAATGCTCACCTTAGTAAAATGGCAAAATGATAAATCTGAAGCCCTGGGCAGAAATGGCTCAAAAGCATAATGTGTATTTTGTTGACTTAGCTTTATGTTTATGTATTATAGTTATATATTTATTATGTTTATGGCTTAGCTTTATGTTTTTGTGTGCAAAAGGGTAAAACAGCATCTTTGAAATAACAATCTGAAACATGGCATAAAATATAGGTGAACATTTTCACTAGCAGATTCCATATTTACAAATCTGCTCACTTGTTAAAATGTCTTAATAACTGGAAAATCTGTTTTTACTGCACTTTCACAGTTATTCAGATATGCTCAGTATTGAAAACTTTGAATCACTTGTTCCCAACTGAGGTGAAACAAGGGGGTGCTTTGCTTCTAGTTTCAGTTCTCATGTTGTACACAAGTGTCCCTTCTGTGCTAGATTTAATGCCATATTTTTACATTTTTGTGCTTTTAAAATATGATTTCACTGTTTAAAATGCCCCCGAAGCATAATGCAGAAGTGCTGTCTAGTGTTCCTAAGAGGGCTGTGAGGTGTCTTACAGAGAAGATAGGTGTCTAAGATAAGTTTTGTTCAGGCATGAGTTACAGAGCTGTTGGAAGTTAATTCAATGTTAATGAATACATATATGTATTAAATAAAGAGTTTGAAAAGAGAAACATACATAAAATGAGATTATGTATTGATCAATTGATAAAATATGGTAACTAGAGGCTCACAGGAGTCTAGCCCTGTTTTTCCTGTAGGATAATTGGTTCAGTACTCACTCACTCAGTATTATGGCACTATTATAGAAGATGGTGCTCAGCTTTTCAGTCATATCAGAATAGTTGCGACCCCATGGACTTCAGTCCGCTAGGCTCCTTTGTCCATGAAATTTTCCAGGCAAGAATACTGGAGTGGGTTGCCATTTCTTGCTCCAGGGAATCTTTCTGACCCAGAGATTGAAGCTGACTCTCCCGCATTGGTAGGTGGATTCTTTACCACTAAGCCATGTGAGAAGGGCTCCTCCATCCATGGGATTTTCCAGGCAAGAGTGCTGGAGTGGATTGCCATTTCCTTCTCCAATTACAAAGAATAACTACTGCCAAAAAATCAATTGTAGCAGCCTTACCAACAATAGCTTATATCACTCCTACTAGCTGCTGCTGCTGCTGCTAAGTTGCTTCAGTCGTGTCCAACTCCGTGTGACCCCATAGACAGCAGCCTACCAGGCTCCCCTGTCCTTGGGATTCTCCAGGCAAGGACACTGGAGTGGGTTGCCATTTCCTTCTCCAATGCATGAAAGTGAAAAGTGAAAGTGAAGTCGCTCAGTCGTGTCCGACTCTAGCAACCCCATGGACTGCAGCCCACCAGGCTCCTCTGTCCATGGGATTTTCCAGGCAAAAGTACTGGAGTGGGGTGCCATTGCCTTCTCCAACTCCTACTAGAGTAATCTATAAATATTTCAATTTTTTCTATGGGCAGATTTTAATTACAGGCATACCTCAGGTTTGGTTTTAGATCATCACAATAAAGCAAGTCACATAGCTTTTTGTTCGATTGTTCCCCAGGGTATATAAAGTTGTTTACATTGTAAAAGTTTATCAAGTGTACAATAGCATTATGTCTAAAAAAACTGTACATACCTTAACTAAAAAATACTGCTGTTGAAAAAAAAAATGGGGCTGATAGACTTGCTTTACACAAGGTTACCACAAACCTTCATTTGTAATAAACACATTTTCTGAATAAAGTGAAACACAATGAAACAAAGTATGCTTACATTTGGGGCTTCCCATTCCCAGGTGGTACTAGAGGTAAAGAATCTGCCTGCCAGTGCAGGAGACATAAGGAACAGGGATTCAGTTCCTGGGTTGGGAAGATTCCATGGAGGAGATCATGGCAACCCACTCCAGTATTCTTTCCTAGAGAATTCCCATGGACAAAGGAGCCTGGTGGGGCTACAGTCCATAGGGTCGCCAAGAGTCGGACATGACTGAAGTGTCTTAGCATGCACTCATGTCTATATTTGATTATGATTTTGCTACAGTTCACTATCACTTTTTGTTACAATCAATATAATCAATTTACTGATTATCAGTGTTGGATTATTTCCTGAATTTTATAAAATAATGAGAATTATATTTATTCCCTAATGTTTATATTAATTTAAGATTTAATTAGAAAAGAAACTGAAAATAGAGTGTGTAAAAGTATCCTCATAGGATAACTAAACATTTATTTTATACATTTTAAACACTGCTTGTAAAAATTAGCAAATTGATACTAGAAGTGAAATTCAATAACATTCTAATTCTTTCATTTAAAACATATTATTAAATATAATTATCTTAAGGTTCTTCTGAAATTATACTTTTCAAATAGATGCAAAATAGGCCTTAGCGACTTTATGCCTTTATCAAGGTCACAGAAAAACACAAATAGATAAAAGAACCCTGATTTCAGGGCTTGGCATGATTTTTTTTCTCTTTCTAAAGAGAATAAAGTTTATCTGCCTCTTACTTTATAAAGTATTTGGACAACAAACTAATTATAACTGCAATATATAGCACTTATTTGTTGCAGGCACTGATTTAAATTGCACATATTAACTAACATTACGCTTTTAAAACACTATCATTAAATACTTTTGCCAACGAATTTAAATTACTCATGCAGATTAATGGGCCATATTAGTGGCAGAATCAGGGAGTGAACAAGCCTCCTGTGTCTACATCCTTCCTCACCAGGTATGCTTTTTTTTTTTTTTTTCCTCTTAGTGAGAAAATCCCATGGACTGAGGAGCCTGGTAGGCTGCAGACAATGGGGTCGCGAAGAGTCGGACACGACTGAGCGCCTCGACTTTCACTTTTCCCTTTCATGCATTGGAGAAGGAAATGGCAACCCACTCCAGTGTTCTTGCCTGGAGAATCCCAGGGACGGGGGAGCCTGGAGGGCCGCCGTCTATGGGGTCGCACAGAGTCGGACACGACTGAAGCGACTTAGCAGCAGCAGCAGCAGCAGCAGGGACCCATAAATTTAATATTTACATTGTATCACCAACCCTATTTTATTGTTACTTCGCACACTTCTGAAGTGACAACATGCTGTTTTTTTCCTCATTGTTTTCCGTTAAAAAATTTAACAATTGGAAAGAGAGTTTACTTTCTGTTTTTGTTTTTCTGAATCTTTACAGAGACAACCTGTATTGCCAGGCACAGGCCACAAGGGTGCGCTCTGAGGTGAAAGGCGGCCCCTACGCCCACCCTACACCTCAGGCCTAGGCCCTGTGGCAGAGGCACTAGCTTAGGGGATTCTGTGGGTTCACAACCCGGCCTCAGGGCAGAGAGAGGCCCAAAAAGAAGCGGCCCACGCCATGTGGTAGATGGCAACTTAAATCAGCAAAGGAACTTACCTGGCCTGTCTTTAGCAGCTCCAAGACAAGCAGCTAGCTGTCCGCCCTGCCCGTCAGTGTCTCAGGGTTAACCGCCTTAATGGGGTCAGTCAGTCACTGCACCATCGTGAGGGTCTCAACAGCACCCTGCTTTCACAAAGCTTGACCTAGAAAAGGCCTTGGCTACGGGAATGCTGGGCAGAACATACATTCCGAGGACAGGGAGGCCTTAGGAGCTTTCCACAGCCCTGGGCAGTTCCTGGTGGGCCTGTGGTTACGTCCTCCCTTGTCCTCCTCCCGCAGCTTCCACGGCTCTGAGACAAGGTCTTCGCGCCGCCGCAGGGGATTGTGGGGCTTGAGGGGTGAGCCAACAGCCCAGAGGGCGCAAGGCGGGGCCCCTATCTGCTGAAGGGTGCTCAGCGTTCTTCTTGTGGCCACCGTGGAGGTTCCCAGGTGCTCTCTCCACAATAGACGGCGAGAGAAGACAGAGGCAGCCACGAAGAATAAGGATGCTTTGAAAAGGGACTTGTTGGGGGACAGAAGAGGCGGTGCAGGCAGCCCACCCTCCGGCCGTGGCCCCCTGGGCTGTCCTTCCTCCGTGGTCCTTCAGGGCTCAGTTCTCTGGTCTTATGTCTCAAGCCTGCGTCCGGTTCTCCGTTCTTTCCTGAGGATGCTATGCCGCCTGTGAGCTCGCCTGGAATTGGAGGTAGGCAGAGGTCCTTATCGAGAGAAGGCAATGGCAAGCCACTCCAGTACTCTTGCCTAGAAAATCCCATGGATGGAGGAGCCTGGTAGGCTGCAGTCCATCGGGTCGCTCTGAGTCGGCCGCAACTGAGCGACTTCACTTTCACTTTTCACTTTCATGCAATGGAGAAGGAAACGGCAACCTACTCCAGTGTTCTTGCCTGGAGAATCCCAGGGATGGGGCAGAGCCTGGTGGGCTGCTGTCTATGGGGTTGTACAGAGTCGGACACGACTGAAGCGACTTAGCAGCAGCAGCAGAGGTCATTATCCTACCTAATATATGAGGTTGGAATTCCAGCTTACAGGCTTGGTGCCACCATACTTAAAATTTATACCTGAGGTCTTTTTTGGCTTCTGTGAAGAGAATGGCACATATTTACTCAGAGGTTAGTGGCAGGAAGTAAAAAATAACATTAAAAATCTGAAGTAAAAACTAGCATTTCTTACGCGTCTAAAATTTTTCTGGAGGAGGTTAACTTAATTCTAGAGATTCAGGCACAGACAGAACGGTGCTTTAAAAAAGTCTCTGTGATTTTGTGTGTCATTTAAACTTTAAATTGTTTGCTGTTTCTTTTCTCTATACTCTTGCTAGTTCTAGCTACAATAATTGAACTGCCTTATGCTATGTTAAAAATGAATTCACATTTTTTGTAGTGCCTTACAAGCATAAAATAATATTTTGTATTTGCTAAATTATTCTGAGTAGCATCTGAAGAATAGATTTCCCCATTTCATGTTTTGTGTTTTTAAAAGTAAATGAAAAGCAAGCAAGAAAAACAATATTAAACATTGCTTCAATTTAGTGCGCATCAGTATAATTGAAACAAGCCCATTTAATCAATTTTTACCTGAAAGAGTGTAGTGCATAGAAATAAAAATCAAACACAACTATTTACCTAGTGATATAAGGAGAAGTATTATATTTTTATTAAATGCAAATGTGCAAGTAAATTAGAAATACTATTATGTGTTTTTCTTCTGAGAGTCCAGAAGAAATCAATAGAAACATTATGAAAATGAAAGTTAATTAAGATTATAAATTACCTCACTGCAAAATTGAGATTTTTATTTTACTATAATTATTCCCTCAAGTGGTTCTTTTCACTCCTATCTTGAAAGAGAATTTACATTTTACGATAACCAAAGATGCGAGAAAATAACCCTTTACTGGCAGAGAATCTCATCAAATGGGTAAATGCCATGGATATGCTGAAAATTCTTTATACTGAAAAATACCTTCAGAAATGGTGAATAAATTTGGCTTTAAAATGTACATAAGTGTATTATACAAATGTTAATTTACATGTATCATATGTAGATACAAACTTGCTTTTACCACCTTAATGGCAAAACAGTGTATCCATATCCTAGAGAGCCTGACATGTGCATCTGCTTGCTCTCTAAAGTATCATCTTTCCAAGAGTTAAACCTTATCTTCACTTTTAAACCTAAGTGCTACTTTTGCCTGTTTTGAAATTTATGTAAATATATCATAAGTATATGATTTTTTTCTGTTGCTTTTTTGCATTCAGTATTTTTTGTGAGATATATTCATTGTTGTTGCTGGTGGCTGAACTGCAGTCATTTATATTGTTTCATAGTTTTCCTTTATGCTAGATTCTGGAGTGGGTTTTTTTGTTTGTTTTTCTTTTGAGGTGGCAAGAGTACATGCATAGCTTTGAGGGACTATTTAAATCAAGTCAGTCATTTTCCTATATACCAACAATGAACAAGTGGACTTTGAATTTAAAAATACAATACCATTTACATTAGTATCCACCAAAATGAAATACTTAGGGTTTAAATCAAATCACTACATACTATATCACCATGGTAGACTCCCTTGCCCTCTGATTTCCCCTAGGTTCAATATACAGAAAGCCTCAATAGAAAATTAAAAACAGAGAAACACAGTATATATGTATTCTCGTTCTTGCTCCCTTCATTACCCTCATTTTAACAATGACTGTGTTCTACAGTTTTTCAATTGGTGTCAGTCACTTTTCGCATAGCCATGAAGTCTGGGTAATACTATGTTCTTCCCTTTCGCCTTTAGGACTCAGTGTAATGACTTCTTTCTGAAGCCAGTACCTGAGTGCGTCATCAAACCCTTGTGCTTCTTTAATCTTATACACAGCTCTTTAAACTCTGCTTTCATTAAACTCTCACATTAATCCTTTAGATGAATCACTTTTGTGTCTGACAATTCTAACTGACACTGTTACAAAGCAGTTATTTGTATAGCCATATTGGTGTATAAGAAACTGAAAAATCAGATAATTTTAACATGAATATTTTCCTTAAATGCAAGACTAAGTGAGATTTACATGCCTTGTATATTTGTATGTGTTTATTATTTTGTTATTTAGGCTATTTTAATTATAAAAAGAAATGTTGGGGTGTTTTACTCGTGTGAAAAAAAATTGAAAATGTTTTAATTTTTACCTTTGATAATGTAGGTGTAATTCTTTGGAACACTAGAATAGAAATCAGAAATGCCACTGCTATGAGGACCTATGAAGAATTGTTTTTATACAGGTTGCTGCTGCTGCTAAGTCACTTCAGTCGTGCCTGACTCCCAGCGACCCCATGGACTGCAGCCTACCAGGCTCCTCCGTCCATGGGATCTTCCAGGCAAGAGTACTGGAGTGGGTTGCCATTGCCTTCTAAGTAGTGCCAAAAGGCTAAAACCTTGAAATTACAGTTAGAGTATAATTTAACTCTAAATAGTTCAAGATTTTTCATAGTATTCTTTACTTTGCCCACTGAAAATGACTAAAATTGAGCTTCGGTTTAAAGTCTGTGGGAAGTTCAGATGAAACCTGAACATTTTGACCTTTAGTAAAGGAATGGAAGACAACTGATTTTATAAAACACTAAATGAAAATTGCTGAGTAAAAGAAATAGGATCAAAAGGAACATAGGACATCTGCAGGCTATTTCTTTTCTTTTTTCTCCATGAAGTAAATCTGTAACATTGTTATTGCTTCAAGCAGAGAAATCTTTTTTTTTTTTTTTTCCCAATATAATAGCTGTGAAATAAAAATGTATTTGGACATTCAATGAAAAAAGTCTTAAGAAACCTATTAAAATAATTTGAATAAAGTTTTCTGTGACAATGAAGGTAACAAACAACTAATAAGATCTTTTTTTAGTGTAAACTTTGTAAAATTAAGGTTTTTCACTTCAATACTGTAAAATCTACTTTCTCCTCACTTCCCAACAGACATGTAAACATTATTTTTACTGCAATTAGAACACGTCAATACTTTAGAGAAAACATACAGATACATACTAGAAGTTTTTTGTTGTTGTTTAGTCGCTAAGTCGTGTCCAGCTCTTTTGCAGCCCCATGGACTATAGCCTGGTAGGCTCCCCTGTCTATGGGATTTTTCAGGCAAGAATACTGAAGTGGTTGCTATTTCCTTTTCCAGAGGATCTTCCCAACCCAGGGACTGAACCTGTCTCTCCTGCACTGGCAGGTGGATTCTTTACCATTGAGCTTCCTGGGAAGCCCATACTAGGAATACTTTAGATACAATTAATATTAAGCAACTGAGTAAAATAAATATATAATTTAAGAAAATGCTTCCAAATCCAAGCTTCTATATATACTTTGTTCTGTGACCCTGGGACTGGGATACAGGCTCAGATGGCTTCCTGTGAGTTTATATCAAGTAGAGAGATAAGGGAGAAACTAGGTAATAAACATGAGAGAAAAGACTTGATTCTTCTTGTTTTGCTTATTTTTCTTGCATCCAGAAACATCTCTTTACCTCAGCTGTAGCAGGTAAATTCAATTTTCAGCCAAAACATAGTTAAAATGATAAAAATTGATAAATTAAATATTATTAAAATGATCGAAGGAAGGTTATGACCAACCTAGATAGCATATTCAAAAGCAGAGACATTACTTTGCCAACAAAGGTCCATCTAGTCAAGGCTATGGCTTTTCCTGTGGTCATGTATGGATGTGAGAGTTGGACTGTGAAGAAGACTGAGCGCTGAAGAATTAATGCTTTTGAACTGTGGTGTTGGAGAAGACTCTTGAGAGTCCCTTGGACTGCAAGGAGATCCAACCAGTCCATTCTGAAGGAGATCAGCCCTGGGATTTCTTTGGAGGGAATGATGCTGAAGCTGAAACTCCAGTACTTTGGCCACCTCATGCGAAGAGCTGACTCATTGGAAAAGACTCTGATGCTGGGAGGGACTGGGGACAGAAAGAGAAGGGGACGACAGAGGATGAGATGGCTGGATGGCATCACTCACTCTATGGACTTGAGTCTGAGTGAACTCCGGGAGTTTGTGATGGACAGGGAGGCCTGGCGTGCTGTGATTCATGGGGTCGCAAAGAGTCGGACACGACTGAGTGACTGAACTGACTGACTGAATGTCTAATACCACATAAAAAATCTTTAACCATGGTAAGGTGGGATTTACTCCAGTAATTAAAGGTTGTTTTAAAATTAGTAAATCCATTACTGTTATACATCACAATAGTAGATTTAAAGAAAGAGATCTTCAAAACCACAATGAGATAATATTTTATACTCATTAGGATACAAAACCAAAAAGAACATAAAAAGAAAAAAAGCATTGGCAACATTGTTGAGTTATTTAAATCTTTGCCATTGTTGGAGGGAATGCAAAATGCTGTAGCCACTGTGGAAACCAGGATGCAGTTTCTCAAAACATTAACCTATAATTGCCATTCATCTAGTAATTCTATTTCTATGTGCTCCAAAGAAATAAAATTAGAAAATTAAACAGGTATTTGTACTCATATGTTCACAATAGCTAAAAGTTGGAAGACAGTGTCTATCAATAATTAATGGAATTTTAAACAAATGTGCTATATGGATTTGATGGAATATCATTCAGTCTTAGAAAAGGAAGGGAATTTGGACATATGCTATAAGATGGATAAATGTTGGAGACTACTTATACTTATACTACTTATACTAAGTAGAATTAGCCTTTCACAAAATAACATATTGTTTAATTCCACTTATATACTCAAATGAAATATATAAAATAGTCAAATTCTAGAGACAGGAAATATAATGATGGTTTCCACGGGTTTAAAGTATAGGGAAATGGGATATTAGTGTTTATAGGTACAGAGGTTAATCTGGGGAAGATGAAAAACTTCTGGAGATGAATGATAGTGATGGTATCATAATAATGTGAATGTTCTTAATGTCACTGACTATTCACTTAAAAATGGTTAAAATAGTGATTTTAGTAATGTGGCTCAGACGTAAAGAATTTGCTTACAATGCAGGAGGCCTGGGTTCAATCCCTGGGTTAGGAAGATCCCCTGGAGAAGGTAATGGCTGCCCACTCCGGTATTTTTGCCTGAAGAATTCCATGGACAGAGGAGCCTGGAGGGCTACAGTCCATGGAGTCGTGAAGAGTTGGACATGACTAAGCTGTACTTTTCAGGTACAGGGTTTCAGCTGGGGAAGATGCAAAACTTCTGGAGATGAATGGTGGTGATGTTATCACAATAATGTGAAAGTTTTTAATGCCACTGAATGTTCACTTAAAAATGATTAAAATGGTAAATTGTATGGACTGTATATTTTACCATGATAAAAAATCAACAAAAAAGAGACAACTTATCATTTTTCTCATAGATACAGAAAAAAGGACTCCAGTGCAATTCAGTAAACATTGTTGATAGTAAAACTTAGAGGATAGGAATTGAAGGATTATTCTTTAATAGGATACAACAGATTAGTCAAGCATGAATCTTGATTTTAGTTGAAACACAAGTGATCCATCCACTGAGATTAGAAATAAGACAGCCATATCCATTATTTCTACTACTATAAACATTGTACTGAAGGTTTTAGTCAATGCAACTAGACAAGAGAAATCAGAGATTTCAGACAAAGAAAAAAGAGTTAGCATTTCCTATTTGCAGAGGATATGGTAGCATAAATGAAACAAAAGCTAGCATATATCTGACTAAAGTAATAAATAATTTGATGAGGTAGAAAGTAAAAAATTAACATACAGAAATAAAAAACCTTCCATAGACACACAGTAACCAGTTAGAAGACAAAATTGTTGAAACAAAATCTCTATAATAGCCAGTGAGAAAATAAAATTCTTAGAAATAAACCTGAAATAAATGGGCAATATCTATATGAATTATATATATATATATATGAAAAAACATATTTCAAAAAATAGAAGGGCATCCCTTATTTTTGGAAATTGAGTTAAACATTCTAAAGATGTCAATTCTCTCTAAGGTAATTTTTATGTTTCATATAATCCTGATAAAATCACAATTTATGTAGTTACAAATGTTCATACTAAAATAATAATCATAAATATCTAGTAGAATCTATGAGGGATGAATTACACCTAAGGAGTTGAAACATATTTATAAACATCTATGTTAAAGTTGAATTGTCACTTGGAAAAGATACTCAGAACTAATTTAGGTTTACTATTAGAAAGTATATAAAGAAATGCTAGAAATGAGAGAAAACTAAGATACAAATTAAATAAGTAGATACATGAAGAAACAATTCACAAAATGATGGATAGAAATATTGATATATGTATGTGTATAGCACAAATGTATATTTAAATATGTGTGGAGCTTGAATGTCGGAGAAGGCAATGGCACCCCACTCCAGTACTCTTGCCTGGAAAATTGCATGGACGGAAGAGCCTGGTAGACTGCAGTCTATGGGGTCGCTAAGAGTCGGACGCGACTGAGCGACTTCACTTTCACTTTTCACTTTCATGCATTGGAGGAGGAAATGGCAACCCACTCCAGTATTCTTGCCTGGAGAATCCCAGGGACGGGGGCGCCTGGTGGGCTGCCGTCTCAGGGGTTGCACAGAGTAGGACACAAATGAAGCGAATTAGCAGCAGAAGCAGCAGCAGAGCTTGAATGTGGCTTCCCTGGTGGCTCAGACAGTAAGGGATCTGCCTGCAGTGTAGGAGACCCGGATTCAATCCCTGGGTCAGGAAGATTCCCTGCAGAAGGGAATGGCTATTCATGCCAATATTCTTGCCTGGAAAACTCCATGGACAGAGAAACCTGGCAGCTTACTGTCCATGGGGTCTCAAAGAACCAGACACAACCGAGAGACTACACTTTCACTTTTCACTTCACTTCACAGCTTAAATGTGATGACTACTAATTGCAGAAAACACATCTAGTACAAAAATATTCTTTTCTAAGTATTATGTTTCTATTGGCTCCTGAAAATAATGGCTATCTCAAGAATTAGAAGAGGGAAACTTTACAATGTTCTTGGAATATTTTGTTGTACCATAAAGTAAGTTTTCCAGGTATAAAGGGTGCATGCCAGTATTCTGTGGAAGCAGCTTGAAGGTACTCATACTGGCCAAATATGGGATAATAAAATCATCCAAAATAGATAATGATGATAATGTAATATACCCATTACATAAAATAAGTGTCTCTGAGTCCACCATATTAATAAATTGGGTAATAAAGTGATACAGTAATAGGAAGTGAAATTATTTTATATATAGGATATGTATAAATGTTATATAAGGGTATTATATAAATGATATGATAAATATAGAATACATTACGGTGTTATTAAAATAATGCTTGTCATCAATGATAGTAAGATTTGATTTAATATCACTGAATATTAGAATTAGCCAATGCAAGTTTAATGAGAAACAGAAAATTTGTTTCAGAGTATCTCTCCACATTTATTGTTTAAATTTAGAGTGAAAAATTTTACTTTACAGGGGAAATAGCCTTAGAGACACCATCCTTACCAAGTGGTCAAAGTCAGCATTACCAAGAATGGAAATGGTCAGCATGGTAAGATCATGACACAATGCTTATAGAAAGGCACACCACCACTTCTGTAGTATTCTTGCTAAAAATGAATAGCTTGAATATTATTATGAGGAAAATACAGGCAAACCTAAATTTGACATTCTACCCAATGAATATCCTAAATGCTTTAATAATTCAGTTGTGAAAGACGAGGAAATATTGAGAAATATTTTCAAATTGAATGAGAATAAAGTGATATGGGAAATAAATATAACATGATATGATTTGCACAGCGGGCCAGAATAATGGCAAGTAGTCTCAAGTATTCCTGGGAAAGTTTGAAATTTGAATATTGACTCTGTTTAGATAATGATGCTGTGTTTATGTTAGTCACTCAGTCATATCTAACTGTTTGCCACCCTATGGACTGTAGCCCCACCAGGCTCCTCTGTTCCTCGGATTCTCCAGGCAAGAATACTGGGTGGGTTGCTATTAGCTTAGATTCTACTGAAGTTACATATTCTTAACAAATATACTTTGAGGTATTAATGCTAAAATCAAATGGGATAACATCAAAAATTGCATGAAATGTATACAGAAAGTTTTAGAAATATAATTGCAAATAGGGCATAGCTCTATTATTTATGTGAATATGTTTATTTAATTATTGCTTTTTCTTCTTTATGACATTTATTTCTTTATAGTTTGGTTTGATCAACTGACACAAGTAGGATAGTGCTATAGAGTAAATTTAGGATCAAAATAGCATTATAGACTGAGCCATGTATAATTTTGAAACTGACAAATATAGGTAAAAAAGAATGAATGTGAAAGCTTTCACCTGACAGCACATAAAATGACTCTTGATTCAAAGTTAATAGTTGGATGCAACATAATTTTCCTTCAAAGAGTTAAGTATTTTGCTGTATGTTCAGTAAGTTTTCAGAAATATCTCAAGCACTTCATGACTAATTAAATATGTATTCAGAATTCTATTTTAGGATATTGATATAGTGCTCTTTAGGGGAGAAAGGGTAAAAGCTAAATTTTATTAATGATAAAAACTTAAAAATATATAACTCTGAAACCATTGTAGTAATACATATTAAAGTATTGATATTACTTTGTTTATTAATAGATCCCATAAAAAATTCTCCAGAAGAGAAACAGCAGGAACATGTATAATCTCAAGAAATTAAACTTTTGTAATTCCTCTGAATCATGAAAAATAATTATATATTTGACAAAAGTCCTAACAAAATGATACAAGAGCAAAACAATTTTATGAATTCAAGTTCTTAATTACAGAAATACACAATGTATTATTGACATGAGTTGCAGTAGGCTGTGTAACTTTTACTTTAATAGAGACACAATGAGAGGTTTCCCTTTTCAGGCCTTGAAATAATTATTTGAAATCTCTAATTTTCTTCTTAAACAAATGGAATTATTAATGTATAATTATCACTGCCTCAGTACCTGCTGTACACACATTCTGGATTTTACATATTCATTTTCACCTTTCCTAGTTCTTGCCATTATATTAACTTTCTACTACATAGAATATATTTGTGGCAATATAAACTTGAAAATGAACTTTTTAGTACAGATAATTGGTTTAAATATGTTAGGTTTACTAACAAATTATTTTAAAATTAATTTTATTAAATTATTCATATATCTGGTTATGCCTCAACATCAGGATGTTTAGAATGTCAGTCTAAAAGTATGTAAGCTAAAAACAACATTAACAGAAAAATGTGATCATTAAATATAGTCATTTAATGTCAGTAAATCATTTTATTTATATTTCTAGATGATTAATCTGATTATATAATTTATAATTTTATGCTCTGCTCTACTTTCTAAAATATTTATTTATCTACATTTCTCAGTGACTACTGAGTTGTCTTTGTATTTATTTTTTCCTCTGTGTTATGTAGACTTAAAATTCAAGAAGTACTAAACACGAAGCATTATTTTATCATTAAGAAAGCTATCTTAGGAACAAAGACTTTGTTGGTAAGTTAGAACCATATCTATTGAAGCATGCTAATATGCCTACCGTCTAGTCAAGGCTGTGGTTTTTCCAGTGGTCATATATGGATGTGAGAGTTGGACTGTGAAGAAAGCTGAGCGCTGAAAAATTGATGCTTTTGAACTGTGGTGTTGGAGAAGACTCTTGAGAGTGCCTTGGACTACAAGGAGATCCAACTAGTCCATTCTAAAGGAGATCAGTCCTGGGTGTTCATTGGAAGCACTGATGCTAAAGCTGAAACTCCAGTACTTTGGCCACCTCATGCAAAGAGTTGATTTATTGGAAAAGACTCTGATGCTGGGTGGGATTAGGAGCAGAAGGAGAAGGGGGCGACAGAGGATGAGATGGCTGGATGGCATCACCTACTCGATGGACGTGAGTTTGAGTGAACTCCGGGACTTGGTGATGGACAGGGACCTGGCATGCTGTAATTCATGGGGTCGCAAAGAGTCAGACACGACTGAATGACTCAACTGAACTAAATATGCCTACCACATCATTTAAAATCTTCATAGACATTTGTTTGCAATCATTTATTTTATGGAAGAATTTTAACTGACATTCTTGGTATAAAAAGATAGTGTTTATTTAATTAAAAAGTGAAAGTTTCTCAGTCATGTCCAACTCTTTGAGACACCATGGACTATACAGTTCATGGAATTATCCACTCCGTATACTGGAATGGGTAGCCTTTCCTTTCTCCAGGGAATCTTTGCAACCCAGGGATCAAATCCAAGTCTCCTGCATTGCAGGTGAATTCTTTACCAGCTGAGTCACAAAGGGAGCCCAAGAATACTGGAGTGGGCAACCTGTCCCTTCTCCAGCAGATCTTCCCAACCTAGGAATTGAACTGGAGTCTCCTGCATTACAGGTGGATTCTTTGCCACCTGAGCTAATTAAAAATAAAAGAATGGTATATTTTCATCCTAGGGGAAAAAAATGTGTCTCCATTTATGATTACTTCCTTACAGCTTTAAGGTAAAAGACATGAACATCTTCAAAGAGTTTCAACAGCTGAGATCCCATCATTAGCTCCACTTCAAGAGAATATTTTCTTACTTGTTGAGGTTGTAATCTTAAACAACTGGAATAAAAATTAGAATTCTCTGGGATGAGCTAAGGAATGAGTTGAAATGTAGAACAATATAGCAAGATACTGATATAATTCTCTGGCAAATTCAATGATTTGGGTTAAATATGGTCAGAATTTCCAGGAAACTCCTAATTTTGAGATTCAAGGAACTGGAAAACCATATCTACACTAATATCTGCATGTTTTACATGGAAAATATCCAACCAAAATTTTACATGAGATCACACCTTCTGTTAATAGAAGTTTTAAATGCCTTAGACATGTGTGCTGAAAGTGTTCCTTTGTATTCTGACTGGATACATAAAGCGGCTTGTATTCATCATGATTCTCAAAAGAAGTATAACCAATAGGATATATAGACATGTATAGTATATGTATACTGTATATAATATACAGTACTGAATTTTGAAAAGGCAGAGGAACCAGAGATCAAATTGCCAACATCCGCTGGATCATTGAAAAAGCAAGAGAGTTCCAGAAAAACATCTGCTTTATTGGCTATGTCAAAGCCTTTGACTGAGTGGATCACAATAAACTGGAAAATTCTGAAAGAGATGGGAATACCAGACCATCTGACCTGCCTCTTGAGAAACCTGTATGCAGGTCAGGAAGCAATAGTTAGAACTAGACATGGAACAACAGACTGGTTCCAAATAGGAAAAGGAGTACATCAAGGCTGTCTATTGTCTCCCTGCTTATTTAACTTATATGCAGAGTACATCATGAGAAACGCTGGGCTGGAAGAAGCACAAGCTGGAATCAAGATTGCCAGGAGAAATATCAATAACCTCAGATATGCAGATGACACCACCTTATGGCAGAAAGTGAAGAGGAACTAAAGAGCCTCTTGATGAAAGTGAAAGAGGAGAATGAAAAAGTTGGGTTAAAAGTTCAACATTCACAAAACTAAGATCATGGCATCCGGTCCCATTACTTCATGGAAAATAGATGGGAAAACAGTGGAAACAGTGGTTGACTTTATTTTTCTGGGCTCCAAAATCACTGAAGATGGTGACTGCAACCATGAAATTAAAAGACACTTATTCCTTGGAAGGAAAGTTATGACCAACCTTGACCGCATATTTAAAAGCAGACATTACTCTGCCAACAAAGGTCCATCTAAGTCAAGGCTATGGTTTTTCCAGTAGTCATGTATGGATGTGAGAGTTGGACTATAAAGAAAGCTGAGCGCCGAAGAATTGATGCTTTTGAACTGTGGTGTTGGAGAAGACTCTTGAGAGTCCCTTGGCCTGCAAGGATATCAAACCAGTCCATCCTAAAGGAGATCAGTCCTGGGTGTTCATGGGGGGACTGATGTTGAAGCTGAAACTCCAATACTTTGGCCCACCTGATGCGGAGAGCTGACTCATTTGAAAAGACCCTGATGCTGGGAAAGATTGAGGGCAGGAGGAAAAAGGGATGACAGAGGATGAGATGGTTGGATGGCATCACTGACACAATGGACATGGGTTTGGGTGGACTCTAGGAGTTGGTGATGGACAGAGAGGCCTGGCATGCTGCTGTTTATGGGGTTGCAAAGAATCGGACATGACTGAGTGACTGAACTGAACTGAGACAGTATACTAAAAAGCAGAGATGTTACTTTGCCAACAAAGGTCTCTCTAGTCAAGGCTATGGTTTTTCCAGTGGTCATGTATGGATGTGAGAGTTGGACTATAAGGAAAGCTGAGCACCAGAGAACTGATGCTTTTGAACCGTGGTGTTGGAGAAGACTCTTGAGAGTCCCTTGGACTGCAAGGAGATCCAATCTGTCTATCCTAAAGCAAATCAGTCCTGCATATTCATTGGAGAGACTGATGCTGAAGCTGAAATTCCAATACTTTGGCCACCTGATGTGAAGAACTGACTCATTTGAAAAGACCCTGATGCTGGCAAAGATTGAATGCAGGAGGAGAAGGGGATGACAGAGGATGAGATGGTTGGATGGCATCACAGAATCAATGGACATGAGTTTGAGTAAATTCTGGTTATTGGTGATGAACAGGGAAGCCTGGCATGCTGCAGTCCATGGGGTCGAAAAAAGTGGGATGTGACTGAGTGACTAAACTGAACTGAACTGATACAGTATATATCATATATACATATATATGGTTTATGCAATTATAGAGGCTAGTCCCATGACTTTCTGTCTACAAGTTGGGGACCCAGGAGAGATTATGATATAGTTTTGGTTTGAGTTCAAAGCCTTGATGCCCAAGGGATGTCCAAGGAGCAGGGGAAGACCTATGCCCCAGGTCAAGCAGGAAAGCAGGAAGAAAAAAGGTCTAATTCATCCTACCTTCATCTTTTGGTCTACTCAGGCTCTCAGGGATTGTATGATACCCACTCATACTGGAGAGGGTAATCTGCTTTACAGAATCTACTGATTCAGATGCTAATCTTATCTAGACACAACCTCATAGACAGACCCTGAAGTAATGTTTAACCTGGCTACCATGTTGCTCAGTCAAGTTGGCACATAAAATTAACTATCACATAACAATATATTCTTTTTCTGTGCAGTTAAGAATAAAGTAGACTTGATTAAAAGCCTTTCCCTTCTCCAGGGGTTCTTCCCAACCCAGGAATTGAACCAGGGTCTCCTGGATTGTAGGCAGATTCTTTACCAACTGAGCTATCAGGGAAATCCCTGATTAAAAGCAGGTGACATGAAATTGCCTTTTGGTGAGACCAACTGGATTCTGAAAGTTGTCATTTTCTTTTTTTTTTTCTTCTTTTTTTTTAAATTTTATTTTATTTTTAAACTTTACAATATTGTATTGGTTTTGCCAAATATCGAAATGAATCTGCCACAGGTATACATGTGTTCCCCATCCTGAACCCTCCTCCCTCCTCCCTCCCCATACCATCCCTCTGGGTCGTCCCAGTGCACCAGCCCCAAGCATCCAGTATCGTGCATCGAACCTGGACTGGTGACTCGTTTCATATATGATATTATACGTATTTCCATGCCATTCTCCCAAATCATCCCACCCTCTCCCTGTCCCACAGAGTCCAAAAGACTGTTCTATACATCAGTGTCTCTTTTGCTGTCTCGTATACAGGGTTATTGTTAGCATCTTTCTAAATTCCATATATATGCGTTAGTATACTGTATTAGTGTTTTTCTTTCTGGCTTACTTCACTCTGTATAATAGACTCCAGTTTCATCCACCTCATTAGAACTGATTCAAATGTATTCTTTTTAATGGCTGAGTAATACTCCATTGTGTATATGTACCACAGCTTTCTTATCCATTCATCTGCTGATAGACATCTAGGTTGCTTCCATGTCCCGGCTATTATAAACAGTGCTGTGATGAACATTGGGGTACACGTGTCTCTTTCCCTTCTGGTTTCCTCAGTGTATATGCCCAGCAGTGGGATTGCTGGATCATAAGGCAGTTCTGTTTCCAGTTTTTTAAGGAATCTCCACACTCTTCTCCATAGTGGCTGTACTAGTTTGCATTCCTACCAACAGTATAAGAGGGTTCCCTTTTCTCCACACCCTCTCCAGCATTTATTGCTTGTAGACTTTTGGATCGCAGCCATTCTGACTGGCATGAAATGGTACCTCATAGTGGTTTTGATTTGCATTTCTCTGATAATAAGTGATGTTGAGCATGGACCAAACTAATTAAGACCAATGAAGATGGAGATGTTTAGGGTAGGGCAGGATTGAGGGATAAAATGAATATAGTAGAGAATTGGATCACAATAGAAGGAAATAGAAGTATACTTCCCATAGAGTGCCAGCTCTAAACTCATGAGCCTTAGATTTCCTTCCAGTTCTATGACATACATAGGCCACTAGATCTCATTACCAATTGAGAAGAATAACAGTACTCTGACAAGTTTTTTTTTTTTTTTCAATTGAGTGGAAGAAAGAAAACCAAAGCAGCTGATTTAATTGACATCAATTGGTACACAAACCCTTCAAAAAAACAAAAAAGTTAAAAGTGGTTGAGTTGTTAAAAAAATATTTTAAATATGTACACAAATGTATAATAAATATATATTTCACATCGTGTGAGCAGTAAATTTTTATTAGTTAAACATATGTTCACAGATATGTTTTATATTTTAGTGACTTTTTTTATATTAAACACTTACCTTTAGAGAGAATTTACACTGCTGTTAGGTATGATCTATGGATCTAGATGGATTTTATATTACTACCACTATTGAAAAATAAAGTACATTTTGTACTTTAACACATCATCTCAGGTTCAAAGATCATACTCTCTGCATTCCATTCTCTAAACTCACACTATCTATTCAGTTCACTCAGTCCTGTCCGACTCTCTGCGACCCCAACACTATCTATTACTGACTCTCAACATTGTTTCAGTTTCACTGGGGCTTACTATCTGTTCATTTGAGTATTATTTTATGTCACTTTCTAGCTCCCATTCCCAGCCAGTATTTTCATCTTTCTTCTCATTTTCCTACTAAAATCTGTGATTACTCAATAATGTTGCTCTTCCCCTCCTTAATCTTCTCAACTTAGAAATACTCCAATACTGGTTAAATTCAGCTCTCTGTTTTTTTCTGCCCCTTCACTTGTGTAGTTGACTATGGATAGTAAAGAATGATTACAAAAAGCATCCAGTAGTCTTGAATGTATTTGTGCATGCACATACACAAACAAACACACATACACACACACGGGTGACTGAGCCCACTTCAAATATATGACTACTAAAGGCCAGTAAACCTGGCAATAACACAATTATGCATTGCCTTGACTATGCCTCTGCCACTTTACTAGAAATAATTTATGGTGACTCTGATTTTCACTTTGAATAGTTCCTTTTTCCTTTTCTTTCTCAGATTTGACCTGTTTCCTTTTTTCCAAGAAAACTGAAACAATGAGGTGAGACACTTTCCAACTTTTACTGCCTTGTCTACTTATCAGCTTGAGAGCACATATGTCCATTGCCACTCCCATTTTTATGAATAAACTGTACTGAGCCTACCTAAACCTAGGCAATTACTTTTGGATTCCATCACTTCTCCCATAGTTTAAGATGTCAGTCTAGAAAGGGTTACCATTCTCTTCCACATGTTCAGTTTGTCCCGGTGTAAAAAAGAAATCCCTGCCTTTGTTCTTGTTTTCCTTTGTTGCATTATTCTCCTCTCTATGACACTGTGATCAATGATTCACTTCTTAGACATCTTTCTTTCACACCACGTTTACATGCCTCTTTCATGTCCTTGGAGAAGGAAATGACAACTCACTCCAGTATTCTTGCCTGGAAAATTTCATGGACAGGGCCACTTGACAGGCTACAGTTTGTGGGGTAGCGAACAGTCAGACATGATGGAACATTCACACTTTCATGTCCTTATCCAGTCTCCTGGAATATCATATATAAAATTATGGTTACTCAGATTGTTCAATATATTTAACTAAAGTGTGACATTTATATTTCCCAAATGCTGATTGCACATAGTTAGGTAAGATTTCATGAAGTTATCATACCTGTGTAACAAGCACACAGTGATATATTATTGAAATTCCAAAAGCCCCACTGTGTCCCTTTCAAGGCTCCCTAGTTAACTGGCATTCTGACACTTAAACAGAATAGGAGCTTTGTCTGTTTTAAAACAATATATAAATATAACCATAAAGTTATTTTATTGTGTCTAGATTCTCTTACTAAATATTGTCTTGTTAGATTCATCCATATTGTTCCCTCAGGTTGTCATTTACTCATTCCCATAGGAACATATTGTTTCACTGCAGAAATATGTAAAAATTTATTTGCTAGTTTTCAACTGAGGGCTATTTGTTTAGTTTCCAGCTTGGGCTATAGCCTGAATAGTGCTGCAAAAAACTTTGTTTTCATACCTAGTATTGGAAAACTTTCCCCCCACTTTTTCTTACTATTTTTCTTTTAAAAAAATTTTAATAACAACTTTATTGAGATCTAATACAGTACCACACAATTCACCCATTTAAAGTTTACAACTTAGTGATTCTTCATACATTAGTACATAGAAAGTATAGTGACTTCAAGGGGTTTGGAGTGAAGGAAATAAGTGACAGCTTACTTTTTTTTTTCTTGATATGTTTAAACTTTCTTCTTGATATGGATGCTAAAATAATTTTCAGCTGTTTCTAATACTTATTGCATTTTCTTATAGAACTAAGAGTTAAAATGAGTATTTTTTTTAATTGAGGAATTGGTTATTTCTCATTATTTATTTTTAGCTTAATACTACTGCTAGGAGAGAACTCAGGAATCATGTGCACTTCAAAGGAATTTTGTTTTGCAACTGTAGAGTCTTATGTTTTTTGGATTTTATATAGCTTGCTATACTTTTCTTATCTATAAGACAAAGACAAAAGTATGATAAAGTCTCACAATGATTGTGGATCCCTCTAATTCTCTCTATATCCACTTTTATTTCTGAAAATATTTAACTAATATTTTCTCTTTACAGTTAATGTACCATTGTGTAATTAGGTATGAGCAAATTTAGAATACTGTTTTAGTGAACTAATTCTTTTACCTTTATGCTAAATTTGCCATCTTCTCTCTCACAATGCTTTTTTACTTATCTATTTTGTCAGATTTAGTATAACTCTTCATTAAATTACTCAATGGATATCTAATATTTCAGACTTACATTTGTGAAATAAAATCTCATTGTTCCTCTAGAGGCTCATTCATTCTGTAGTTTTTGCCATCTTAATGAACAGCAACTCCATTTTTTCCATTTCTCAGATCAAATTCTAGAGTATCGTTTCTCTTTTAGTCTCTTTTTTAGCAAATTTCAGTAGATTTACATTCAGAATATATGTAGAATATGATGATTCCTCACCACCTCCACAATTACCAACCTGTTTAAATCACTATACATACTCTGTTGTCTAAATGATATCAGTGGTAACCTAACTCGCTCCCAGCTTCAGCCTTTATGCCTAGAGTCTTTTCTCAAAAAAGTAACCGAAGTCATTGTGTGCCTTTAATGGTAACTTCCCAATTCTCTTACAGTAAATGTCAAGATTCTTATTTTCTATCTTTATTCTCCCTCAAAGTTCTTAGTAACTTACAATACCATTGTATATGCATGTATATGTGTGCATATGTATATTCGTGTGTGTTTATTGACTTTTTCTCTAAATGCAAACTTCATGAAACATGAACATAGAGTTCATGGTGTTGTATTTATTGCTCATGAATAAGTGATGACCTCTACTTTTCTATTCAGATATGTAGTTCCTTCCTCTGGTAAGACTTGGTAACTTTTTTTTTTTTTTTTTTTAATTGACATATAGTTGATTTACAATGTTGTGTTACCAGGTATATAGCAAAGTGAATGGTTTATACATAAACATATGTCTACTTTGCTTTTAAGCTGCTAAGTCACTTCAGTCGTGTCCGACTTTGTGCGACCCCATAGATGGCAGGCCACCAGGCTCCCCCGTCCCTGGGATTCTCCAGGCAAGAACACTGGAGTGGGTTGCCATTTCCTTCTCCAGTGCATGAAAGTGAAAAGTGAAAGTGAAGTTGCTCAATCGTGTATGACTCTTAGTGACCCCATGGACTGCAGCCTACCAGGCTCCTCTGTCCATGGGATTTACCAGGCAAGAGTACTGGAGTGGGGTCCCTTCCCAAAAGGGGTGAGGGAGGTTCTGGCATGATCAGAAACTCGTGTGAAAACAGCACAGAATCCCAGTTGCAAGATAAAGAATAACTGAAATAATGCCTTTTGGCTTGTCCAGACAGTCCCATTATGGAAGCAGATCAGGAAGAAAGTGGGCCAGGGGCTTCAGTAAGCACAGAATAAGTTGCCCCAGTATCTAAAAGGAAATCGACGGATTGGCCCCCCACAATTATTAATACCCGGGGTTCCTCAGGTGTAATTAGGATGGGAGCTTGTGTGGGAACCCCCGAGCACCTTCAGTCCTGATTGTCTTGAGAGTCTGACCCTGGAGACCTACGCCTCTGGGGGCAGTCTCTCTTACAGTGTGGTCTTTTGCAGACCGGACATGGAGCCGGGGGTGGCTTAGATGCCTGAGGGCAATCCCACTTGAGATGCCCTTCCTTTCCACAGTAATAGCAAGCCCATCCCTTTTCACCTGGGCCCCGCTGGGCCTTTTTCTCAGGCTGTTTAAGACCGTTTTCCATAGCCATGGCAAACTTTATTTAGATTCTTTTCCCATGTAGCCCATTACAGATATTAAGTACAATTTCCTGTGCTATAGAGTAGGTCCTCATTAATTATCTATTTTATATGTAGTAGTGTATATATCGGAGAAGGCAATGGCACCCCACTCCAGTACTCTTGCCTGGAAAATCCCATGGATAGAGGAGCCTGGTAGGCTGCAGTCCATGGGGTCGCTAAGAGTCGGACACGACTGAGCGACTTCCTTTTCACTTTTCACTTTCATGCATTGGAGCAGGAAATGGCACCCCACTCCAGTGTTCTTGCCTGGAGAATCCCAGGGACGGGGGAGCCTGGTGGGCTGCCATCTCTGGGGTTGCACAGAGTCGGACACGACTGAAGCGGCTTAGTAGCAGCAGTGTATGTCTCAGTCTCCCAATTTATTTATTTTTTATTTTTTTAAATTTTATTTTATTTTTAAACTTTACATAATTGTATTAGTTTTGCCAAATATCAAAATGAATCCATCACAGGTATACATGTGCTCCCCATCCTGAACCCTCCTCCCTCCTCCCTCCCCATACCATCCCTCTGGGTTGTCCCAGTGCACTAGCCCCAAGCATCCAGTATCGTGCATTGAACCTGGACTGGCATCTCGTTTCATACATGATATTTTACATGTTTCAATGCCATTGTCCCAAATCTTCCCACCCTCTCCCTCTCCCACAGAGTCCATAAGACTGTTCCATACATCAGTGTCACTTTTGCTGTCTCGTACACAGGGTTATTGTTATCATCTTTCTAAATTCCATATATATGCGTTAGTATACTGTATTGGTGTTTTTCCTTCTGGCTTGCTTCACTGCTTCACTCAGTCTCCCAATTTATCCTTCCCCCTCACTTATTCCCTGGTAACTGCAAGTTTGCTTTCTACATCTGTAGCTGTTTCTGTTTTCTAGAAAGTACCATTCATTTGTACCATTTTTTATATTTCACATATAAGCAATATCATATGATATTTATCTTTCCCTGTCTGAACTCACTTTACTCTAGGTCCATTCATGTTGCTGCATTTGGCATTATTTCATCCTTTTTTATGAACGACTAATATTTCGTTGTATATATGTACTACCTCTTTATCCCCTGTTGATGGACATTTAGGTTGTTTTCATGTCCTGACTATTGTAATAATGCTGCAGTGAACATTGGGTGAAAGTATCTTTTTGAATTATGGTTTTCTCCAGATATATGCCCAGGAGTAGGATTGACCATGTAGGATCATATGGTCACTCTATTTTTAGTTTCTAAGGGACCTTCAAACTGTTTTTCTTAGTGGCTGTAAAAGTTTACATTCCCACCGACAGTGTAGGAGAGATCCCTTCTCACCACATTCTCTCGAGCATTAATTGTTTGTAACGGGTGTTGAAGGAATCAGGCTTCCTGACTTCAGACTAGGTTTGGTAGCTTTGGAATATAAATTAATCTGTAATTATTGTCTACTTTAAATTGTCCTCAATAGCTGTTTTCTTAATAATGGGCAATTTAAATCTTGGGAAAAAATGCACTTAATTGTTTGGGGGCCAACATTGGTAATACAGCATTCCCTATATAACTTACTTATATATCTCTTAAAAAATAATGAAAGCTATAATATATATATATAAAAATATATATATATATATAAAAAAAATATATATATATATATATAAATATATATTTAATGCACTTCAAGTGCATTAAATGTAAAGAGAAAACTGCTGTAATAGAACTATTATGGCAATACAAATAAGAAAACAAATAAATTTACTGGTAAGAGCAGACATTGGTAAGAGCAGAATATTAGTGAAGAACAGACTTAAAATGCTAAATTCTTGAAATTATATTTTAAAACAAATTCAGTGTCTAAGTGAATTAGTTGTAGTTTTAAAATCTGCAACAAAAAAATGAGCTGCCATTTGCTGAACTATAGATAATCAGGAAACATCTTTAATGGTGAGATTAAATATAAGATTGGGGAAGCAATTATACTTAGAGTACAATATAAGTGGGAAGTTTTGAGTCTGAAAATATGCTCTGATAAAATTATTTTACAGAACCACTTAAATCAGAAGACCAGCGGTCAAAGAAAGGTTATCTGCATTATATTATCTTTTTTCTTTTAATGAAAATAGCTATTTCCCTAAAATAACCTGTTTATTTTTATCTTGAAGATTACTCTTCAACAAATTTCATAACGTAAATAACTTAAAATTATTATTCATAAAGCTTTCATTTTACAAAATACTTATTGGTTACACAGTATGTTTCAAATGTTGGAGATACTAATGTTTAATTTGTATGCAGGTCAGGAAGCATCAGTTAGAACTGGACAGCGAACAACAGACTGGTTCCAACTAGGAAAAGGATACGTCAAGGCTGTATATTGTCACCCTGTTTATTTAACTTATATGCAGAGTACATCATGAGAAACGCTGGACTGGAAGAAACACAAGCTGGAATCAAGATTGTGGGAGAAATATCAATAACCTCAGATATGCAGATGACACCACCCTTATGGCAGAAAGTGGAGAGGAACTAAAAAGCCTCTTGATGAAGGTGAAATTGGAGAGTGAAAAAGTTGGCTTAAAGCTCAACATTCAGAAAACGAAGATCATGGCCTCCCGTTCCATCACTTCATGGGAAATAGATGGGGAAACAGTGGAAACGGTGTCAGACTTTATTTTTCTGGGCTCCAAAATCACTGCAGATGGTGACTGCAGCCATGAAATTAAAAGACACTTACTCCTTGGAAGGAAAGTTATGACCAACCTAGATAGCATATTCAAAAGCAGAGACATTACTTTGCCAACAAAGGTTCATCTAGTCAAGGCTATGGTTTTTCCTGTGGTCATGTATGGACGTGAGAGTTGGACTGTGAAGAAGACTGAGCACCGAAGAATCGAGGCTTTTGAACTGTGGTGTTGGAGAAGACTCTTGAGAGTCCCTTGGACTGCATGGAGATCCAACCAGTCCATTCTGAAGGAGATCAGCCCTGGGATTGCTTTGGAAGGAATGATACTAAAGCTGAAACTCCAGTACTTTGGCCACCTCATTCGAAGAGTTGACTCATTGGAAAAGACTCTGATGCTGGGAGGGATTGAGGGCAGGAGGAGAAGGGGACGACAGAGGATGAGATGGCTGGATGGCATCACTGACTCGATGGACGTGAGTCTGAGTGAACTCCGGGAGTTGGTGATGGACAGGGAGGCCTGGCGTGCTGCAATTCATGGGGTCACAAAGAGTCGGACACGACTGAGAGACTAATCTGATCTGATCTGATATTATATTCATTTGGGTTCATCATGAATTTTTTGAACTAATCAATTCTGTTAAAATAGAAATTGAGAAACAAACTGTTTAGTACCAAAATCAAAAGTATGTAAATAGTTTTAATACAATGAGAGATTTAAGCACAAGGACTTCTTGTAGACTGTAGATAAGAAAGACTTTTTTTAAGTTTTTTAAAAGAATTTAAAGGTAATTTTGAACTCTTTAAGAACGTATATTATCTTACCATAAAATTTAATCATACTCTTCTCATTTAGAAAAAAATAAAGTTTGGAAGGAGTTAACATATTTGCCCCATCACTTCATGGCAAATAGATGGGGAAGCCATGGAGACGGTGACAGACTTTATTTTTTTGGGCTCCAAAATCACTGCAGATAGTGACTGCAGCCACAGAATTAAAAGACACTTGCTCCTTGAAAGAAAAGCTATGAAAAAACCTAGACAGCATATTAAAAAGTAGAGACATTACTTTGCTGACAAAGATCCTGCTAGTCAAACTTATAGTTTTTCCAGTAGTCATGTATGGATGTAAGAGTTAGACCATAAAGAAGGCTGAATGCCAAAAAATTGATGCTTTTGAGCTGTAGTATTGGAGAAGACTCTTGAGATTCCCTTTGACTGCAAGGACATCAAACCAGTCCATCCTAAAAGAAAGCAATCCTGAATATTCATTAACAGGACTGATGCTAAAGCTGAAGCTCCAATACTTTGGTCACCTGATGTGAAGAAGTGACTCATTGGAAAAGACCCTAATGCGGGAAAGTTTGAAGGCAGGAGGAGAAGAGGACTGCAGATGGTGAGATGGTTGGATGGCATCAATGACTCGATGGACATGAGTGAGTAAGATCCCAGAGATGGTGAAGGACAGGGAAGCCTGAAGTGCTGCCGTCCTCAAGAGTTGGACATGACTGAGCGAGTGACTGAACAACAAACAACGTATTTGTGGAATGTGTTTATTTCCCTAAAGTATGGTCCCAGACATAGAAGATAAGGGAAGTTGAGAGATACTGTAGTGTGGGTTTTCGTCCACATGCAAACCATATTAGTTGCTACAGAAATGAAAAAGTTACTGCAAGCCATGGTTATATAAAAGATAATATGTTTCTGTTTTAGTGAGCATAATTTTTCAGATCATTTAATATCTTGAAAGACATTAACAATGCTTAGAGAACAGATGTTCCTAGTACTGTTCTTAATGAAAGGGTGGCCTTCAAAAGGTACTAGTGGCCTCAAGGTTGCACGAGCCTAACGTGCACATCTTAAGGAAGATATCCATCTCCTTCATGCTCACTGTGTTTGTTCTACGTGAGTTCACAACAAAAGCAAACAGATGTTTTCTTAAGCAATTCTGCAGAAGAAAGGCTGGCAATGAACACTGTGAAAAGGATAAAAAAATAATGTCTACTCCCAACAATGTAGAAAATATATTATAGAATAAATCCCAGAATCAGTTCAGCATTTATGTTTGATAAATGTAGAAATGGAAATTAAATATATATATGATCAAATAAAACCATCTCAAATTAGCTTGTAAAGTGTGTCTTAGATTTTGCTCTCTGAAAGGGAACCATAGTATTTAGGATACACTGTCATAAAACAAAGCTTAACATATCTCAACACAAGAGAAATTATTTCCATCACATCTTAACAGTTTGATAGTTATACTCCCTGAGTGGACTTTTCCCGTATAGATATAATGACCTAGGTTTCTTCCATCTATATAGTATGTCCTTCCCTTCAGCCTCAGAATCCTAAGTGGGATGCCCTGAAACATGTGGTACAGAAAGGTCATGAGGGAATTTGCAAGAGGATTTTATTTTATGGAATAGTCATGTAAGTGACTGTATTTTTTACTCGTATTGGTTATAACCCAGTCATATGACCACACCAGCAAAAACTAAGGTTGGAAAATAGGCTGTCCCTGTGACTGGCAAGAAGAAGGAATTGTTTTCATGTGCCCCCAAATTTCTCTGTCATCTGTCTTTTCAATCTGTCTCTTCATGGTCACAAAGATCTCACTTCTTCCTACCATGAAATATACCCACTGTTTTCAAAGGGAGTCAGCTCCAAATACCTTGCATTTACTACATGCAAGTTAAAATCCAGAATTTGTAGATTTTTTTTTGCAGACTTTTCCATGATGTATGGACGTGGTTTCCTTTGGCCTTGTGACATGTGACCTAAAGAAAGAAATCTGTTATCTGTCCAGTGTTAATTCTGTTGTCATTTCCATGCATAGTCTGTGTACAATAGAGAAAATGAGACAGAAATCCACAAAGAAAAAACTGAGCAGAAGACATGAATTTGTAAAATGAAAACGTGAGCACAAAAGTTACTGGTCTATATCAACTTGGGGTGGTAGATAGAAATTCATTGATCATGCCCTGATTTTTCTCCCTGGGATGGGTTCCTTTGCTAATTTTTCTCATGCCCTTTGGGAGGTTTCTTCCTTCCATCTTTATATCTTTATTTGTGTTGGGTGTTGTCAGATAGGCCCACTGCTGCTGCTGCTAAGTCGCTTCAGTAGTGTCCAACTCTGTGCGACCCCATAAATGGCAGCCCACCAGGCTCCACCGTCCCTGGGATTCTCCAGGCAAGAACACTGAAGTGGGTTGCCATTTCCTTCTCCAGTGCATGAAAGTGAAAAGTGAAAAGTGAAAGTGAAGTCACTCAGTCGTGTCCGACTCTTAGCAACCCCATGGACTGCAGCCTACCAGGCTTCTCCATCCATGGGATTTTCCAGGCAAGAGTACTGGAGTGGATGGCTGGTATATGTTTGAGGACTCATAGGCTGTTTTAAAACAAAAATGATCTGTGTTTTTCTTTCTTTGGTTTGTTATGGTTTGTATTTTCTCTGGCAGTATAACTCTTTCAAAGTTACCAAGCACCTTGTGATCTATTGACCCCTTGTCAGTTACATGTGGGAGTGAACCTACTGAAGTTCTGCACTAGACACAGCTTATGATCTGAGTTATATCATTTATTATTCATGCCATGTTTTATATCTCTCAATATTGCCAGTGTTGAAGCCACCTGAAACTATAGCTGAGTTGGGAAGATAACACAGCTAAATTCATTTTTGTACTATAGTTGATTTGTTTTGTGGGCCAATATGCCTGTGGGAATTCTTTTTGTTTTTCCCATCCAACATTTATCGTTATTCTGATTCACTGGAAAAAGTTTCCCAGAAGAAAGTCTCTAAACTAGTTCCAGTTGGCCAAATCCAGGCATGACTCTTATTCTACTAATAGTCTATGAACATTTTCTCATTATAATAGTAAGGTTGTGCAGTTGTGATAAAGAACATATGGCATACAAAGCTGAAAATATTCCCTGTTTGACCTTTTACAAATAATTAGTTAACCACTAACAGATTCACTGATCTCATTTTATGTGTTCCTATTTATCACAGATAACATTTTACTGAGTGTTTTGTAACACATAAAAGGATTGTCATCTCTCACCTTTTACGTCTGTTTCTTCTGTTATTTGTTTCCCAGTTGCAAAACCCATGCCACATATTTTAGATTTTATTGGAGTAAGCATCTCTTTTCTTTGTAATATGCTATCCAGATATCTGAGGATTAGCAAAATTGAAGGTTTACTGTTGTTTTCACTGATTATTGAACAGTTTAATATTTATTAATATGTCTGGCATAATAGCATCCCTTTCCATATTTTAGAGATCTGTGTTCTTTCCAGCATATATTTCTACCATCCTTTAGAAATACAGAGTCCATTTGCATCCTTGGTATTAGAAAGCAGAGGAGAAAGGAGGAGCGATTCTGGGGTGACATACATTACTTCCACACAACTGCTACTGACTACACATGAGAGTAGGACATTTAATTTATCTGCATAGCTTGAGAGAAGGTGTAGGTTTTGATGAGCACTTCTACTCTCTGCTACAAGAAGGCATTATACATAGTGTCATTCACTTGGTGCCATATACATGATTTAAACTATAGCCAGTTGACAGGTATGTTCATCTAGTTAAATTTAAGTTCATAAGTTGTAAACTCTAAACAATTAGCATAAACTTTTTGAAATTTAAGATTTTTATCTGCATAGAGTGTCACACAGATAACTTTTACATTTCTGTGTTAATATTTGTCAAATGCCTTTGGATTAGAATAGTATAAATTTAATGATTTGCAAGGCAAAAAAATTAACTGGAAATGTTGTTAAGGAACTAGGAATTGGTTTGACATCAAAATACATTGGACCCCATAATGTGGAATGTTGTCATTTGTATATTCTCTTAATTCTTTGTTCTCTCATTGAGCATGTGAGAGACTGAAACACATTTGAATTTGTAAAGAAACCAAACTCATTCTTGTAAAAGCACCATCAAGCTGCATTTGCTGAAAGAATCTGAATTTCATATGAAAATCTCCACAGGTAGATACATAGATGATAGATAAATTTAAATTTATTATCCTATTCACTCACCAAAACAGGAGAATGTGATTGCAAAATTTACTTCTTTTTAGAAATTGACCTTTTGGTTTTGCACATTTAACAGAATTTAAAATTAAGCTTTAAGTTCTTCCTTAATAAATACACTTACCAGATCTTTTTGATAGTTTCAAAGGATTTGCACTGAAATTTGGGTATCTTTGTATTTAGCTTTTATTACTGAAATAACCTGGAATCATTTATGTCTTTGTGAAAGTTGGCTGTGCAGTTGAACATGCTTTGGTTTGGACAACTGAATAGTGAATGAATTATCAGTCTTGAGAGCCAGGTAGCCTTAGTGGAATTTTCTAATTCATGACCATTTTTTCATGTTTTTGCAAAAATTCACAGTGCATTTCAGAGATCCCAAGATGATACATAAGTGAACAACAGCTTTCCTTTTAGGGGGCTTATAATCATACTTCTGGTATCTCTTCTATTTCTACTATTCTTTCTCCTGTGGAAGATGCCCCAGTCATTTAATACTCCTGGCATTGATCTACATCCTGTGATTTTCTTTCTAGAAAATAAATAGTGCTTTAGTAATTGAAATACTGAGGAATAATAAACTAGGCAAGATTGCTCATTCTCTCTTTTTTCCCTCTTGGAAACAAGCTGTTACACAGAATCCGAGCCAGCAGATGTTTGGTTTCTGTTTACCATGGCATATGTTTCCCAAGGGCAGGTCCCCTTGAGGAACAGGAGTTTAAGTTGTCTTTCACTAGCTTTATTTGGGTGGATTTGACTATCAGATGCTGATATTTAGGTCTTGGCATCCCAACTGCATTCAACTGTAAGCCAAGGTCATGAATATGATACTGTGGTCTCTATCTGATAATTCTGCCTTATTTCTCTCACAGTTCAGACCTCAGAAGAGGAAGGAGGCTGTTATAACTGTATTAACACATATATATGCAAGCAAATCTTTGTTTGAAAGTTTAGTTTAACTTTCGAGAATTTTTTTTTATCCCTTAGTTCTGTTTTTCTCATTCTATATTTGGATCCTAGACATAGACTGACCTTCTTATTTATATGTATGATTGACTTTCAAACAACATGAGTTTGAATTGTCCAGATGTACATGTATATGCAGACATTTTCTCAATAAACAGAGTAGCTATATTTTCATTTTACATATGTTTAGATTAAATGTGGAGAAAAGTTAGTATTCTATTAAGGACAACAATGTGTACATGGTTGCTAAGTTGCTTTTGTTCAGTCCAGTTCAGTTGCTCAGTCTTGTCTGACTCTGTGACTGCATGGACCACAGCATGCCAGGCCTCCCTGTCCATCACCAACTCCCAGAGTTTACCCAAACTCATGTCCATTGAGTTGGTGATGTCATCCAACCATCTCATCCTCTGTTGTCCCCTTCTCCTCCTGCCTTAAATCTTTCCCAGCATCAGGATCTTTTCAAATGAGCCAGTACTTCACATCAGGTGGCCAGGGTATTAGAGTTTCAGCTTCAGCATCAGTCCTTCCAATGAGCATTCAGGACTGATTTGCTCTAGGATGGACTGGTTGGATCTCCTTGCAGTCCAAGGGACTCTCAAGAATCTTCTCCAATACCACAGTTCAAAAACATTGATTCTTTGGTGGTCAGCTTTCTCCACAGTCCAACTCTCGCATCCATACATGACTACTGGAAAAGCCATAGCCTTGAATAAGTGGACCTTTATTAGCAAAGTAATGTCTCTGCTTTTTAATATACTGTCTAGGTTGGTCATAGCATTTCTTCCAAGGAGCAAACATCTTTTAATTTCATAGCTGCAGTCACCATTTGCAGTGATTTTGGAGCCCCCCAAATTAAAGTCTGTCACTGTTTCCACTGTTTCCCCAACTATTTGCATGAAATGATGGGATGGGATGGGATGCCATGATCTTAGTTTTCTGAATGTTGAGCTTTAAGCCAACATTTTCACTCTCCTCTTTCATTTTCATCAAGAGGCTCTTTAGTTCTTTGTTTTCTGCCATAAGGATGGTGTCATCTGCATATCTGAGGTTATTGATATTTCTCCTGGCAATCTTGATTCCAGCTTGTGCTTCACCCAGCTCAGCATTTCTCGTGATGTACTCTGCATATAAGTTAAATAAGCAGGGTGACAATAGACAGCCTTGACATACTCCTTTCCCAATTTGGAACCAATCTGTTCTTCCATGTGCAGTTGTAACTGTGGTTTCTTGACCTGCATGCAGATTTCTCAGGATGCAGGTCATGTGGTCTAGTATTCCCATCTCTTGAAGAATTTCCCACAGTTTATTGTGATCCACTCAGTCAAAGGCTTTGGCATAGTCAATAAAGCAGAGGTAGATGTTTTTCTGAAACTCTCATGCTTTTTTGATGATCCAGAGGATGTTGGCAATTTGATCTCTGGTTCCTCTGCCTTTTCTAAATCCAGCTTGAGTGTCTATTTCATGCTTCACATACTGTTGAAGCCTGGCTTAGAGAATTTTGAGCATTACTTTGCTAGCGTGTGAGATGAGTGCAATTCTGCAGTTCTTTGTACATTCTTTAACATTGCTTTTCTTTGGAACTGGAATGAAAACTGACATTTTCCAGTCCTGTGGCCACTGCTGAGTTTTTCAAATTTGCTGACATATTGAGTGTGGCACTTTCAGAGCATCATCTTTTAGGATTTGAAATAGCTCAACTTGAATTCCGTCATTTCCACTAGCTTTGTTCGCAGTGATGCTTTCTAAGACCCACTTGACTTTGCATTCCAGGATAAATTGCTTCAGTCATGTCCAGCTCTTTGCAACTCTATATACTGTACCCCATCAGGCTCCTTTGTCCATGGGATTCTCCAAGCAAGAATACTGGAGTGCATTGCTATGTCCTCCTCCAGGAGATCTTCCTGATCCAGGATCACTGTATGTGAAATCAAAAGAAGTAGTCTTGAATCTATCCAGACGGTTTCAGCTTCTTACCTTTGAGTGAGTCATTTATCAATTCCTTTTTTTTGAAGGCAGAGTTACCAAGCAGTACATGGATTTTTGACAGCTCAGTGAATAAGCACTCTTAGCCCTTGAGTTGTTCAAAAGTCAATGGTATTTTCTCATTTCATCTTTCATTTGTCATGTAATTCTGTTTTCAGGGAGACATGGCAAGGATTATTTTCTAATGCTTTGGTTATAAAAACAAATAAAAGTTACCATCACTTTGATATCATAAATAACAACATAAAAGCATTCATGCTATCAAGGTTGGAAAAAATTGTGATGGAAGAATTTCCAAATGTTCTTTCCTGATGTGTTGATTTGTTTTGTGTACTCTTACTTAAGTTATATTGTTAATGTGACTTATAATTTTCTTTGCTTCTAATAAGTGAGATTATTTTTCAGTCTTATTTTTGCTCAGTTTAACTTTCTTCCATATTTCATGTTCCATTGTCCTATTTTTATCTGTATTTTTATTGATAACTTTAGTCAATTATTTTATGATTTTTGACTGAATGCTTATGTTTAGGAGTGAGGCACCTAAAATCTGATAGGAATTTCTGTGACCAGGCAGCACTGGCCAACTAATTGGCTGGCATAGATTAAGTTGATAGAGTGAGTAGGCAGCAAGTCATTCTTTTGTCAGAGCCACACAAGTTGTTACCCTTTGGTCTTCATTGAAATTTCTCCCATTTTTAGTAAAATATCTCTCTAGTCTTGTGCCTTTCTTTGAATTTCTGTTTTAGTGCTCTGATTGTTCTACACTTACATAAGAGTTGAAAGAAAGATTTTACTTTGTTGTGGGTTGTTCACCTTTAGGATTTCCATAAATATTCATCTATAAGTTAGTTCAGTTTGGCCTTAAGATATTTCATTGTGCTTCTTAGCTAATATTAGATTATGCTGTTATATTACATTGCCAGCCATCTGGCTCCATCCAGTTCATTTGCAATCTTTTTGAGTTGTTTTTTTTTTTTTTCTTTTGAAGCACATATCCAAATATTAGGATTTGGCAAACACACTACAAGAGAAATAAGGTAGTTGGAGCAACATTACAAATTAGACAAGAATTAAATTGCAACTTTCTATCAAATAACTATCTTTCACAGTCTTTATTTACTTGGTTGATCAGCAGGCCTACATAACTACTTACCTAGACCCATCACTTTCTTAAATTTAAATGTTCAGGCAGAAAATTTCTTAGATTATTTGGTAAATATACACTAATTGGTGCTGGTTAGATTTTACAAACTAAAACATAATTAGATGTCATTCTGCTTTACTTGTATTTTCATTGAGTGACATGGACCACTCAGCTCTAATTTCAATCAGGTAGACATGCTTTCCAGGTGGCACAGTGATAAGGAATCCACCTGCTAATGCAGGAGACATAAGAAATGCAGGCTTGATCCCTGGGTTGGGAAGATCCCCTGGAGTAGAAAGTGGCAACCAGGAAGTGACTCCAGTATTCTTGTCTGGAAAATTCCATGGACAGAGGAGGCTGTCAGGCTACAGTCCATGGGGCTCCAAAGAATTGGACACGACTGAGAAACTCAGCACACATACTTGTCAATAAAATGCAAATACATATGTGATAAAACTTTTAAAGCTTGCATTGCCATCTGTGAAAGGAATGCATCAGGCTAAAATACACTAGTTAAAACATTTTTTTTTTATAATTCATGGAAATAATCATAGTTCAAACTTCATAAACCTGATGTTAAAATTTAAAAAAATCTTTAGGCTTAAGGTGACACTTTTCTTACTGTAAAATATTTGAAACCATGCTAAATTGCTTTAGTCGTGTCTGACTTTGTGCAACCCTATGGACCCTAGCCCACCAGGTTCCTCTGTCTATGGGATTTTTCCAGGCAAGAATACTGGAGTGGGTTGCCATGCCCTCCTCAAGGGGTTCTTCCCAACCCAGGGATCCAGACACATGTCTGTTATGTCTACCTGCATTGGCAGGTGGGTTCTTTAGCACCAAAAGCCACCGGGGAAGCCCATTGGAAACCATAGTGAGCTGGAATGTATTGTTATGTAATTTAATTGTCATTAAAACAAATATTAGATACAATATCCCTTGAAAAGCTGAGTTTTAAACAACACCTGGTTTAAACAGTCAGGGACATTTCCAATTTTCTGTTATCACTGACAGCATGCTTTTAGCTGCTGGTTTACCATCAAGTTTTTAAATAAAAGGAAGAAATAGTGCATTATAAAGACTTATTCTCCACACTGTTCTCCACAGTGGCTGTACTAGTTTGCATTCCCACCAACAGTGTAAGAAGGTTCCCTTTTCTCCACATCCTCTCTAGCATTTATTGCTTGTAGACTATGGCAAAACCAATACAATATTGTAAAGTAAAATAATAATAATAATAAATGATAAATGGTTAAAAAAAAAGACTTATCCTTCCTCAGGTGAGTGTTTTGTTTTATACCTTATTACTTTCAGTACCCCTGCACTAAAGACTATGAATTTCAACAAAGCAATTCAACCTACTTTATTAGGTTCCAATGTAGGAAACAATTTAAAAGTCCACATTTTGGCTATATCTCAAATTCTAGCTTTTATAATGCTCACAGTCATATTAAAAGTCTCCAGTTTCAGCAATATTATCACATCACCTACACTCTTTGGATTCAGTTATATTTGCTTTGTTAAATTTGTGGTGAGAATAAACCAATAAGTCTACTTCAAATTTAGAATACTTTCTGACACTGTAAAAATTTCTTAAGTTTGTATAAACTACGTATCTTTGGGGTATGAGTGATTTGTATAAATGAGATACAAAAATGAACAGAAACATTTGTTGCTTTGAAGAATTATAATATGTGGTTTATTGAACTCAGTAATAGCTAAGAAAAGGAGAGAATGAAAAACATTTACCCAGAAGGTACTGAGGAACAAAAGATGGTAGCAGAGAACATTGGTGTTCAGTTTTAAGCCTTGAGTATGAGAAGAAATGGTCTTCCTAAGATGCTGTATATTTTTTGTCTCAGACACTCTTTTATTTACCTTTTTTTTTCTAGTTCTAAAGTGAAATGGATTATCAGTAACTGCTCTACAACTCAAAATTACATAATTCTGTGCTCTTTACATTATTCAAATATTCAATCAGAGTTTCATGAATATTTTATGAGAAGACACTTGAATTCACAGAATATTGATATTTGATTACATTAATATTGGGCTATTAGTAGTAATGAGAGTTAATTTTAGGGGTATAGTTAACAGGAAGAGAAAATTCTCAACTTGTGAGGAATCATCCCAGTCATGTGTCATTGTTTTCTCAGTATAAATGGATCCTTCGCAGTGTATAAGGAAATGTAGAAAATTGTTTTATTTGTGGCCAAGGTAGTAGAGACTTATCAGGAAGGTCTACAAAGTTTATCACTGGCTGATGGCCCAAAAGAGAAAAAAAATTCTCTAGAGAGTTTTGCCATGTGTTAGTACTCTAACTCTCTTGTTAAACTTTTTTTTTTTTTTTTGAGAATTATAATAAAATTATTTATCTTAGTGACTTTCAATAACTTTGAAAAACGTGTGTGTTGAATTTTCAAGCTACATTAATTTTGAGAACTATAGTTAAACATATTTGAGTATTTAAATCATTTTTTCTTTGTACTATAATGTCAGTAAAATGACATGGCCATATTCTATAATCAGTCATAAAGTGTGCCTCTTAAAATCTTAGTAGCTGTTTATTAGGAACAGAATTATGTATGTCATGCATGATTACTTTAGAGCCATCTATGCCTTAAGTGCTAACGTCAAGTAGTTACTAATTGTTAGCTTCACGTTGTTAGAAACACTAACCATAATTGTTCTCTACCACTTCTACAGACTCTTAGAATATATTGTTGAAAATAAAACAGACACATTCTGTTATTAAAAGCCGTATAGGAGCCTGGTAGGCTGCAATCCATGGGGTCGCGAACAGTCGGACACGACTGAGCAACTCCACTTTCACTTTTCACTTTCATGCATTGGAGAAGGAAATGGCAACCCACTCCAGTGTTCTTGCCTGGAGAATCCCAGGGACGGGGGAGCCTGCTGGGCTGCCGTCTATGGGGTCGCACAGAGTCGGACACGACTGAAGTGACTTAGCAGCAGCAGCAGCAGCGTTAAATCTGCCCAGTGACATGCTAAAGTTACTCTGCTATTAAGTAGAGTCAATCCTTAAAAATGATTGCCTCTGTTAGCTTTTTAAAATGTCTTGATATTATTATCTAAAGAAAAAGAGTCAGAATTCCAATAAAAGTAAGGATCAAAATTAAGATATATTACTCACCTTTGGGCAGGATGAAAGAAAATGAAATTGCTCAGTCATGTCTGACTATTTGTGACCCCATGGACTGTAGCCTTCCAGGCTTGTCTATCCATGAAATTTTCCAGGCAAGAATACTTGAGTGGGTTACCATTTCCTTCTCCAGGAAATCTTCCCAACCTAGGGGTTGAATCCAGGTGTCCCGCATTGTAGGCAGACGCTTTACTGTCTGAGCCACCAGGGAAGATCTGGGAAGGATGAATCTGAAATAAGATATACTATTGTATATATGTGAAGCTGTTATATAAACAGTTGAAGAGAAATTCACATAAGTTGAGTTAAAAACTAGGTGATTCATAGAGCATTTAAAACATATTATTATTATTATTATTTCATAGTTGATAGAAAATGTCTATCCATGAAGGGTGCTAGTGAATTACTGTAGAGGGGTTTGGCAAGGTTGAATTCAGTCAGCAAGAAAAGAAAAAGAAAATATGGTCAGATAGGTAATAGACATAAAACCTAATGAAGTCAATGAGGGATTCTGTTATATATTTAGTATCTAATGCACTTTTCAGTATATTATTATGAGAGTAAATTTAAATATCTGTTAAATAATAGCATACAATAGAGCTATGACTTATAAAAGCTACAGTATGTATTTTGCTAGCATAGCAACTCTAAATTTAACTTCTCTTTTATTCAGAATTGCTATTAAGTTTTATCAGATGCTATTTTTGACAAATATTGTTTTGTGTTAAAAATTTTGTCACTCAAAAATCTTTGTACTTATATAACCATATATTTATATATTTAATATATTTAAATGTATATATTTAAATATGATATATTTATTATATGTAAGACACATATTTATAAGACAGTATTTAATACATATGCTACTGCTATTGCTAAGTCACTTCAGTTGTGTCCGACTCTGTGCGACCCCATAGACAGCAGCCCACCAGGCTCCCCCATCCCTGGGATTCTCCAGGCAAGAACACTGGAGTGGGTTGCCATTTCCTTCTCCAATGCATGAAAGTGAAAAGTGAAAGTGAAGTCGCTCAATTGTGTCCGACCCTCAGCGACCCCATGGACTGCAGCCCACCAGGCTCCTCCGTCCATGGGATTTTCCAGGCAAGAGTACTGGAGTGGGGTGCCATTGCCTTCATATATCTATAAATAGGTGTATGTGAGAGGGGGGAAGACTAAGTCAAACAGGTGTTATCTTCACTTTGTCAACAGGTTTTTAAAGTACTTTTACCTAATTAAATATTATATGTATGTAAGTATTTCACAATTCTTAACTGTATTAGGCATCTTTATTATTTGTATACTTATCTATAAGAAAAAAAATAAGTTCTCATTTTCTCTATGCTTTAGAATAGTTTCCACTATATCTAAACTATCAATTCTTAAATATGCTTGAGATTTAACCTTTGCATGCATTTAAACTTGGCACTTTTTGTGGTGACAGTGAAAATTAAGGTAGCTATCGTTAGTTCAGTTTCTCAATTTTTTTCTCTATTAACTCCCCTGGTTACTTTTTTTCACATTGATATTCAGTTGAAAGTAGGATTTCATAGTAAGATCATCTGTAATTCAAATTTACTCCTATGGATTAACCACAATTTCAGCATCTTTATAGATCTTCTTTCTCTGATCCTATTGCAATGGATAGTTTCTTGACTCTTAACTGAGGCACATCTGTATATATCTGAGACATATCCTCAACATACATGCACATATATACTAAATCAGCTACTGCTGCTGCTGTTGCTAAGTTGCTTCAGTCGTGTCCGACTCTGTGCGACCCCATAGATGGCTACAATTTATAATAAATATAGTCTAATAGATATAGTAAATATCTAGTACTAAGAGACTGAATAGGATAATTTAATTTGTATTATCATTTGGCTAAGTGTGTAATATATGTTGAAACAGGAAAAATATATTTATTGTTGAGTTCTCATTAGTATTCTTTGAACTCCTAACAATCCAATATATACAGTGCTTCAGAGAGTTTACATAGGTTACCTTTAATCTTTATTTCTCTGGTTAAACAATAGGTCTCTCAGAATCAAATGAAGGGATGTGCCACTGGGTTGGGGGTTTTGTGGTGTTTTACAGTTTACATCATTACATAGAAATTTTCTTGAAATTGGCTGGTGACCAAGTGTTAATCTCTTAATAACTCAATCCATGACCAGCCTATCCTAGCACATGATTTTAAAAGGCAGCTATTATTTCTCTTTTCTGCAGTTGTAAGCTTGAAGGCCCTTGATATTAAATAATCTACTCAAAATCTTTCACTCAACAAATATTTATTAGGTACAAAATGGATGCCTGATTTCGTGTTTATGTATCAGTTCAGTTCAGTTGCTCAGTCATGTCCAACTCTTTGTGACCCCATGGACCGCAGCACGCCAGGCCTTCCTGTTCATCACCAACTCCTGGAGTTTACTCAAACTTATGTCCATCAAGTTGGTGATGCTATCCAATCACCTCATCCTCTGTTGTCTCCTTCTCCTCCTGCCTTCAGTCATTCCCAGCAGCAGGGTCTTTTCTAATGAGTCAGTTCTTCGCATCAGGTGGCCAAAGTATTGGAGTTTCAGCTTCAGGATCAGTCCTTCAATGAATATTCAGGACTGATTGCTTTAGGATGGACTGGTTGGATCTCCTTGCAGTCCAAGGGACTCTTAAGAATCTCCTCCAACACGACAGTTCAAAAGCATCAATTCTTTGGCACTCGTCTAGGCTGCAGTCCACGGGGTCTCGAAGATTCAGACACAACTGAGCAACTTCACTTTCACTTTTCACTTTCATTCATTGGAAAAGGAAATGGCAACCCACTCCACTGTTCTTGCCTGGAGAATCCCAGGGACGGCAGAGCCTGGTGGGCTGCTGTCTATGGGGTCGCACAGAGTCGGACATGACTGAAGCGACTTAACAGTAGCAGCAGCTTTCTTTATAGTCCAACTCTCGCATCCATACATGACCACTGGAAAAACAACAGCTTTGACTAGACAGACCTTTGTTGGCAAAGTAATGTGTGTGCTTTTTAATATGCTGTCTAGGTTGGTCATAACTTTTCTTCCAAAAACAAGTGTCTTTTAATTTCATGGCTGCAGTCACCATCTGCAGTGATTTTGGAGCCCCCCCAAAATGCAACCTGTCACTGTTTCAACTGTTTCCCCATCTATTTGCCATGAATTGATGGGACTAGATACCATGACCTTACTTTTCTGAATGTTGAGTTTTAAGCCAACATTTTCACTCTCCTCTTTCACTTTCATCAAGAGGCTCTTTAGTTCTTTGCTTTTTGCCATATGAGTGATGTCATCTGCATATCTGAGGTTATTGATATTTCTCCTGGAAATCTTGATTCCAGCTTGTGCTTCATCCAACCCAGTGTTTCTCATGATGTACTCTGCATATAAGTTAAATAAGCAGGGTGACAATAGACAGCCTTGACGTACTCCTTTCCCAATTTGGAACCAGTCTGTTGTTCCATGTCCAGTTCTAACTGTTGCTTCCTGACCTGCATACCGATTTCTCAAGAGGCAGGTCAGGTGGTCTGGTATTCCCATCTCTTTATATGGTGAAGTCTTTAAGTAAATCCACTAGTTTTCAGATCAGAGGTAATTCATTAAAATTGTTTATCTAAAGTACACCACCTCTCACCCAGTCTCCTTATTTATGGTAGGAAATATGGAAATAAAATAGAATGGATCTTTGGTTTACAAGAAACTCACATTTGATAAAAGCATATATAATATAATATAATATATTATATATAAAAATTCGAAGATATTTTATATAATATATACAATAAATATATATTATATATTTAAATATAGTATAATATATAATATAAAAACTATAATATATAAAATATAATTAAAAATTCAAATTTTAAAGCAATGAGAAATCTCTCACCTTTTGAAAAATATTACTAAATATATGACATATATCCTCCCATATATTTCACTACCAAAAATTGTGGTGCACATTGTTTATCAAAAATGTCACCCAGTATATTTACTGCTACTTTTCTCTTAATTTGACATTTTTATTCTTAAAACATTTTAAAGATGATTTTCTTCCACATTCAGCCAGAATTGTTTACTCAGTATTCTAATAACTGTAATTTACTTAGTTTTTCTAACATTTTAATTAAATGTCCCAGATATGCTTACCTAAGATTCATTGATAATTTCCTTCTTATTTCTGTATTTATGCATTAATATACTTGAAGCATGGTGTTATAAAATAGCACTATACTTGAAACATGGTATTCTAAAACAGCAAAGCTCTTTTTGAGCTGCTGATAATATTATGTCTTTACCTCATCAATAGGTATAAGAATGTGCTTTTTGATAAATCATGACACTACCTACTTTTGATCATCTTTTTTAATATTTATTAATATATTTAATAAATTATATTAGAGTCTGTTAAAACAGGTTTTAACATTTTGTTTATTAATATTTAAACCTATACAACTGCAAATTTCAATACTTTATGATGATATGTTCTTCCATTTTGACCTTCTCTATTTTGTCTCTATGATTGTTTTGTTTTCAGTGTATTACTTACTCTATATGCAAGCTATCTTCTCATAATATATCTCTTTAAATTCATAAATGCATTTCTATATATTTCTCTATTATAACAATAAGACTGTTTAATAAACTACAACTTCTATGTGCCTCTGCCTCAAATTTGTGCTTCAGTCTGAAAGTGAGTACACATTCTACTAGGGTTCAGTTGATCTTGGCCCAGTTTGGCTGATTTTAATTCCAACTTGTGAGTCATATTTATCTATTTCTCTCATATTCATGTGCTAGGACATGCTGCTCTCCAAATACTTTCTTTTCATTCAGGACCATAGGAAAACAAGAGGTTACGTCAACCTTCACAGTCACAGTTCAGTTCAGTCACTCAGTCGTGTCCGACTCTTTGCAACCCCATGAATTGCAGCACGCCAGGCCTCCCTGTCTATCACCAACTTCCGGAGTTCACTCAAACTCACGTCCATAGAGTCGGTGATGCCATCCAGCCATCTCATCTTCTGTCGTCCCCTTCTCCTCCTGCCCCCAATCCCTCGCAGCATCAGAGTCTTTTCCAATGAGTCGACTCTTTGCATGAAGTGGCCAAAGTACTGGAGTTTCAGCTTTAGCATCATTCCTTCCAAAGTACATCCAGGACTGATCTCCTTCAGAATGGACTGGTTGGATGTCCTCACAGTCACAGTGAAAAACTATATTTGCTTCACATATACTAGCATTCTGCTTATCAAAGCAAAGCACATGGACAACCACAACATCAGTGGGGAAGAAAAATGTACCCCGTCAAGGGTCAAGATTAAGATGAAGCTATTGAGGAAAAGCTGTGAAGCTGAAAGGTACAAGCTGGACCTTATTTAGAATTTCAGTATTTTAAAATCATGAGCCATTTAACATTAAATTTATTTGAATTCCAAAATTGTATTAAAATGTCATTTATTTAGTTATTGAATCTTGGTTCCCTGTTAAACATTGCATCTGATGAGACTGAAGAGAGACTCGCTTTACCCTCCACACTGCCCAGATTCCACTCACTCTTATGAGGGATACTTTAAAGGCACTTTACAAAAGACTTTGGCTTATGTATAATGATATAGTAGAACATATATTTAATAAAAATATAGGATATTTATAATACTAAAATATATAGTTAATATAAAATAATCAGAAGGGTTTATAATAAGACTAGAATAATGGTTGATTTATGAGCTCTGAGTGTCTACAGTGGTTTCTAAATTCATGGCACTAAAGTTCTTAATCCAAAAAGTAGTTACTCAAATGTTTTACTAATATTTTAACTATTATAAGCAGTAAAATCACACACATACAAAATCAGTACTTACAAAAATAAATAAAATGAATGTGGCTAATTGTGATGTCTATAGTTGCATGGATTCACCAAAAAAACTACCAGGATCTTCTCAGTGCATTACATGTTATTGAAAGCAATTCTAGACCCTGCTGATAGCAGAGAGAGTATATATATATATATTTTTTAACCTCAGATGCCTTATAACTGTGCTCTCCTTGAACAAAACTTAGCTTTATGTATCGAGTAATACTCCCACTATGTATCTCAAATAGAAGAAATTAGCAGCTCTATTACTTAACTATAGTGAAAAGCTAAAAGGAGATGTGAAGGAGAAAATGCTCCATTTTTACAGTATTTGAACTGGGTTTTTATTTCAGCAGGAATGATTTATGTCTTACTGAAGCTATAAGAACAGGTGGTTTAGGATTGCACTACCACATGTATTAAATACGTATCTAAGAAAATCCTACATATTTCTGATTTTGCACAAAGATAATTTCACTCACATCTGTTATATATATATAAAATAATCATACACACATAATAATGTATATTACATATACATATTATATATATTATTTCCAAAATATACCTATATTCTGATTATTCAAAATTCTCTTCTTCAAGTGCCTTGAACATATGATTAATGTGCCTATTGTGTAATACATAACTACCTGGAGTACTTGCTGTCATGAATATGAATTTAAGGGAGCCAAGCTAGTTTAGGGGACAGTTATGGTTGTAGAAGTCTAAAGTCCCTATAGCATGACATTAAATAAGTTCAAGTTATCTCAGAAGCCTGAAGTTTGATTATGCTCTACTTATCTGCTTACATTAACTACAGTTGATATTTCAGGAAGGAAGTGTGCCTGTGTTTATTCTGTCTGCTCTGCTAAGGCTTTAGAGGCATAGGGATAATGTGGCAGTATCAAAATGAACCTGACTCATACACTTCCCAAATGGGTTCCAGAAGCTAAGGAAGGGCATGTAAACTTAATAGCATATTCCATAGGGTGTACATTGATGCAGAAGGCATCAATAACTTCTAATAACTCAAATGGTTTAAATGATATTGATATCTTCGAAAGAGAAGAGAAATAAGGATAAAAGAGAGCCCAGGATTATTCTGAGTTATAAGCAGAATCGTAAAATAATTTAAATGAATTTCCAAAATTCCTTTTGTCTAACACCTGAATGTCACATGTTTTGTTCTACTTCATTATATTTTTAGACCTTTTATTCAGTAATATTTATATACCATTAAGAATAGACTGTATTCATCCCCAGCTAGCATATTTATTATTACATAATCTCAATTTCTACCTGAATGCTATAAAAATTTTCCTTTCATATATTAACTGAAACCCTGAATTGCCTCGGTAGTGATATAGGGGCTACTGAGGAATGAATCCAGAAATGATATTACTAATTTTATTGCCGTTTCTCTTTTTGACAAAACTCTTCCACTGTCTAAAATCAACTGATGTCTAGTTCGGAGTTATTCTAGTTGCCTCTATTTATGAATGAATAAATTATCCTCCTACTTTGGGGAAAAATCACATTTATCATTTCTGGTTATAGACTGCTTTTGTTCCAAGGTTTTGCTGCATTACCACCTTCTGTGTTTCTTTATATGTTTTCTTGTTGAGGTTTTCTGTCAGAAGACGAGTCAAAGAGGTATTTCATTAACACTGTTACCAAGATCCTGCTCAGTGCAGTGCCAACTCACATGACTACTTGGCATGACTTCACTTGAATGGTGCACAACTCTGGTAGCTAACTACTCTATGTACAGTGTGATTGATTGCTTATGATGCTCTCTTATATGAGCAAAGATTCATAGGAATGAGAACCTCTTCAAGTCTCTTGAAATGAATAGGAATGAGAACCTCTTAAAATCTCTTGAAATGAATGTCAACTAATTCCATAGTTTCTCAACATGTTAATTTGTCTAAACTATTTACTAGAACTCAATTTCTGTTTTTTGGAATACCTTTTATGTGTCAAATCACTGCTTGAGACCCAAGATTTATAAAGGGCTGTGTGGCTTAGGAATTAGTTTTTCAATATTTTGAGATACGATCTAATTTTATGTTATTTACAATGTTGTGTTACATTCATTAAATACTTGATGAGATGTAATCTTCCTAAAAATGCTGATCATGACCCCCTCTTTTAAACATAATAATTTTATTTCTTCCAATCTCCCTTAATTTATCGTAATTTCTTTTTTTTTCTGTTAGAACTTACTATTTCTTAGTATTCATACGCTTTTCTTAGTTACTAGCTTTTTATTAATTTTTATTGGAATATACTTGATTTACAAAGTTACATTAGTTTCTGCTGTACAGCAAAGTGAATCATGTATACATAAATCCACTCTTTTTTATATTCATTTCTGATATAGGTCATTACAGAGTATTGAGTAGAGTTCCCTCTGTTGTATGTGGTGGTTGTGATTTAGTCACTCAGTTATGTCCGACTCTTGCGACCCCATGGACTGTAGCGCACCAGGCTCTGTTCTATAGTAGGCCCTTATTGGTTATCTATTTCATTCACTCATATATATATATATATGCATATATGTCTATCCCAGTCTCCCAGTTTATCCCTTTCCCCCTTTTTTCCCTTGTTAACCATAAGTTTAAAAAATGATCTATTGATCTCTTTTAAAATGTAAGATGGTAGCTTTTTTTATTGATTTTGCTGCCTGATATACATCATCCTCCTGGGATAGGGTCTGGCCTATATAGTAAGTGATTAAGTGATCGAGAAGTATTTCTTGAATCAGTTAATGAAACCATCTAATCTCTTCCTGAATTTTTATCATTTTTCATTTGTATAGCAGCTAATGCCGTTCATTTTTGTACAATATAATAAATATTGAAACAGCATCAGAAACTGACATTGTTAAACCTGAAATATGTCATTAAAAAGATATATGCCTGACTTGTTATTTCTTACTCTGTGCTTTCTTCCCAAATTGAACAGCTCTATGAAGAGAAGTTTCCTAAAAATAAATCCATTGTTATGAATTTCAGTATATTAAAATTTGTGTAACATAAAAAGAATAAATCATCATGTGTTTGATTATAATTGGCTTTATGACTAGGATAGAAATGCTGCCATGGGATTATTTTTACTTGTGTCTAGCCTTTTCTTGATCAATAGGCTTCCCCTTAGAGAGATCATTAGAACACAAGTTGACATTCATTAGTATTTAGAAGATGAACAATGTAATGCATTTTCTTTTTGTTCAACAAACTGGTATTATTTACTTCAGTTTGCAAACTGTATCATGGCAACAAGTAGATACATGACTTTAGTTTCTTAAGTTTTACATTTAACAATGCAAAAATAACTCCATTAGGCTTAACTCCATATTAAAATGATTTGGTAGTTTAGCTAAAGCATCATATTGTGAAGAAATAAGTATAATTTATCCAATTCTGATTTTTGAGATTAGGCTTCCTTTCATGTGAAAGAAAGTGGAAATTGTAAAAGAAGAGTGATTTCCAGAGGCAGGATTTTCATCAAGATCCAGGACATAGCATGTTTGCCACACTAAATTTGGTACCTTAGTGTCCATGTTCACTAGCTATCCAAGCAATGTATATGTGGTTGGTCATTCACTCTTGATACAGCCTTGATATGGCTTATGGTTACTTTACCTTCCTATGAATCCTCCTTCAGCTTCCCTAACTCCTGGGATGTGCGTGTGAGTTTAGCTCCATTGGTAAACTTCCTGGCTTCTGTAAGACACTCTTCTTATCAAGTTCAGAGGGAACAAGATCAGACGGATTTCAATTTATCCTTGTGAGGTGCAGCTCATGCTCAGGGGTGCAGCCTGCTCATGATGTCTCCTTCCCCAATGCTTGTTTGCCTTGTGGATTTTAGGCTCCAGCATCAGACACAGAGACAGCAGCCTTGCAGAGACTGGTGAACAAGATTTGAAGTTTCATAAATCAGTTCCCCATAAAAGACCGAAAAATAATACATACATATGTACATACACACATGCGTAAGTATGTACGTGCACATTTACTAATAAATTCTCCTACTGGTTCTATCTTTATGGTTGAACTCTGATTGATAATATTATCAAACAGTAATATTTTTAAAGGAATGTTATAGCTATAATATTTAATGAGGATATTGTAGGAAAAAGTGACATATGAAGAATGATTCCTGAAAGATCCAAAGCCATGTTTGACAAAAATATATTTAACACAAGGTCAAAAGTATCTGTTCTGGGTTGAATTATGCCCAACCCAAATTCATATGTTAAAATCCTAATTACTCTGCTCTGTACCTTAGATTATGCCCTTATTTGGAGACCGAGGCTTTATAGATGTAATCAAGTTAAAATGAGGACATCAGAGTGGGCCTTAATCCAGTAGGACTGGTGTCCTCATAAAAAAGGAAAATTTGAAGACAACACACACTTATGGATAATTCCATGGGAACATCAAGGCAAAGATTGAGATGATGCATCTACAAGCGATGGAAAGCGAAAGATGGCTGGCAAGTCACCTGAAAAAGATGGAAGTAAAGAAAGATTCTTATTCACTATCCCCAGAAAACATCAACCTTGTATAATATCTGATTCCTAGCCTCCATAACAGTGAAACTTCATTTTTGTCTATTTAAGACATTCAGTTTATGGTTCCTTGCTAAGACAGCCCTAGCAAATTAATAGCATATTTTTGTATGAATTCTAAAATTATACTTTCTAAATTTTTTTCTAAGTGTACTTCAAGGAATATACTTTTCTTTTACAGTTTCAAAAATGAAAGTAATGTAGATCGATTTGATGTTTTATTAAGTACTTCTAGGAAGCAACAGCATCCTGGTTAATATTTAATTGATAGTACAGAATTTGATACTTTCTTAGGAAAAAAATTTCCTCAAAGTGTTGGCAGACTCATGGAAAAAAAGCATGGTTCACTACATTACTCACTTTAGCAGACTATTTTAGTAATGTTATAAAATACTGACTTTCAAATCAATTATTTGTTATTTATATCCTTTAATTTAGTTTCCTTTCTATTGTATTTTATTCATTAAATAGTCATATACAGGTCTATGTAGTGAATAAAGTCATGAAACATGAACATTGATTATAAAAAGATCTTATTAACATGGAAGTAAAAGGTTAATCAATATTGCTTTATGCTCATATGTTGTTGAAAATAGGGACTGTAGGTATCTATGGAAATTTGTTTTTTGTGTGTTTTATTTACTTATGGGGAAACAAAAATAACTGTAGGTCTAGATAGTACTGTAAATGGATGACTCTAATTGAAGAAAAAAGAGTTTCTGAATAGTGTAGCCAATTATGTCTTGAATAGGATATCATCTCTTGAATAGATCCAAGCATATGCCTATTAACACTGGAAATTTTATTGTGCAGTTGAGATTAATCCTTGACTCATTTCACTTCCACTTTCTTATTCATGGGAATAGAGATAGTGATGAGGGTGGAAGTTTGAATTTAATAATGTCTGAAAATATAAGTAGGTGTACATATACCTACACACATATCAGAATATTAAATATTAAGTTCTGTTGTGTTCACAGTGCCAAGTTCTCTTTACATAAATGGGTCACATTAGCTTGAGAGACAGAAATATATACTTAAAAAATCTTGAAGTAAATGCCTTGATGAAACTATGTCAAATATTCTATTATCATTCCATGAAGGATGAAATCATTCTGTGGAGTCAGTTAGGGAAATTTAACCATGGTAGGGTCTAATGATTTGAACATGCATACGCTTGCTTTCAATCTGTCTGTTCTGGATTCCTTAAGTACAGATGGGATGTGTCCTCTGTCCATCACTGTATACTCAGTACATATACAGGCCTGCCAGATAGCTATAAAGTCAGTATTTATGGTATAGAAGAATGAATTATCTCAAAGAAATCAATAGTATTTTGGAATGAAGTCTTATATAACTTCTACTTTTAAAAAAATCAGCCTTGATCAGCAACTTCTGATGTCAAAATAGGTTCAGATTTTCATTACTACTGTAGCAGTAAATGTCTCTTGGTGTTAATTCTCTGTCTTATCCCCTGAACAGTAGCTATTTTAATTGTCTATAGAATGTAATCAAAGGCCCTTAAGTGATGATCCATTACCATCTACTTCATTGTACCTTTCCTAATTTTTTCATACTATATTTTCCTAAATTTCTTTATTCTAAAAACATTACTTTTCTCATTTTCTCTATACAGAACCACAGATATTTATTTATCTTAAGAATTTTTCAAAATATTCTATATTTTTAGGGAAGATTATATTTTGTTTTTTCATTCACCAAAATTCTTCCTGTCTGCCAGGACCTGATTGCTTCCAGAAAAAATTGTACAGCCTGCTCTAGTGATAACTCCAATTCTCAAAATTTCTGTAGCACTTGCAAATTATACCATTTACTTTATCCTATACTGGATAACTATTTCTTTCTTTATATTTATGGACTGCATTTTCTACTAACATATTTCTAACACAAATAAAAGTTTTTTTATATAATGTAGTGACAGCATATTTATTTAATGTGATGATATTGAGCTATTCAGGTTTTATGTTATAAATGACATAACCTTCAGAGAGTCAGAAAAAAAAAAAGGGTCTTAAAAACATTGTTCCACACATCATTAGAGTCAACAAAGAAATTATAATCAAGGTCACATAACTTTGGTAGCATTCAATTATGAACATCAGTTCCTGGAGAGTGAAACTGACTTAGACACTAACCCTTTCCACAAAGCCTTTTCCATATAGAGAAACAGTGACAGATTTTCTTTTCTTGGACTCCAAATTCATTGTGAACAGTGACTGCAGACATGAAATTAAAAGACGCTTGCTCCTTGAAAGAAAAGCTATGACAAACTTAGTGTATTGAAAAGCAGAGATATCACCTTGCCGACAAAATTCCATTTGTAAAGTCAAAGCTATAGTTTTCCAGTAGTAGTGTACAGATTAAGAATTGGAATGTAAGCTGAGCACCAAAGAATTGATTGAGGGCAAGATGAGAAGGGGGCGACAGAGGATAAGGTAGTTTGATAGCATCACCAACTCAATGGACACGAATTTGAGCAAACTCCAGGAGACAGTGAAGGACAGGGAAGCATGGAGTGCTGCAGTCCATGGGGTCACAAAGAGTCAGACATGATTTAGCAACCAGAGAATAGCAACAAATGCCCCAAGCAGCAGTAGTATGCTGTTTTTTTGTCCCACAAATTAGTAGCTCTCATTCAAGGAAGAAGAGACCTGTCAAAGGTAATAAAACCTACAGTGATGGTTGATAGCAGTGTACTGAAAAATCCTAGGATGGTTCTGTCATTTTCCCAAGAATAAGGCCATGTTTATATGTTTCGAGATTTAAGCAATCTTTAGGTTAACAGTTATGCAACTTATCTATTCCATGATATACAGAGAAAGAGAGAGAGAAAGGCAGAGACAGAAAGCAAAAGATAAAATTTATATTTTTTTTGCAAAATAATCTTTAAAATATATTTTAAGTTTTATAAATACATTTTTAGGGAAACTATGAATCTAAAAAAATTCAAGAATCTTACATGAATATTTTGAAATGAAGTTAGGGGCCTCAGGTTGCACTGATAAACTACTATAATAATCCTGGAACTAAAGTCTGAATTTTCAAGTTATGGAAAAAAAACTCAAAATACCATAGAACTCTAAAACCAACTATCTTTTTATCTGGGGAGAAAAAAGTACTTTCATGGACAAGACTGTCAGATTTCTTCACATACATAGAGATCAAGATGTTTTTAATCCTACTTATGACAATTTTTATAGCCTCTTTCATGATCAATTGTATAAACTCAGAACCTTTTTTGATCAGATTAGTTCAGAGCATTCTTCCATCTACAGATTTAATTTGTCCAAAATCACACTATATTAGTCAAAAATTCATCTGATTTTTGATAACTACAAGATAGTAGTTGTTTTAAATTTTCAAAAGCAAAACAGTTCATTTACATAAGTTGTATTTAAACTTTTCTTATAAATGTTATCAATATTCTGATCATGAGGAAATCATGAGGAAAATTGTTATTAATACAATTCTTTATTGTATAAAATACTGTATGTATTATACACAGGTATTTCCAGAGAAAATTCTGTCTTAAATCTATTTTGTTAAATATGTTTATGATATAATATTTAAAATTATCTTCTGAATTGTCTCAGACATACACTGCTCTTGTTCTATTGAACCATGCACTCTATTTTATGAATGTATTTTTATATATTAAATAAATATATAAAGTTTACAATAGAAGTGGCTAAATGAATATTTAGTATTTTCCAAGAATATTATTTAAATTGTAGCTAAGATTTCTCAAGCACAAAGTCTTCAGATATAAAAATTAAGAACTTTCATATGACAATAATTGCAAAAATTCAAATAATATTGTTAAAGTATTATAGTTTTAAGTAGATGTTAACTCATAATTATTTTTGTTGAGTGTATAGACATATGTTTATGCATTTATAATTTTATTAATGGAGTTTCTCTTGTGTAAAACCAAATAACTCTGGATAATATGTTTCTAAATTCCTTAAAAACAGATCCAAAGGTGGTATCTCATACTAATTTAATTTTCAGAAAATACTGTATTTTTTGTCTTTTTTTTTTTTTTCTGAATGACCACTTCTCTGTCATCCAGTTTGAACAGAACAAAATTAATTTATTTTCAGTTCAGTTCAGTCAATCAGTTGTGTCCAACCGTTTGCGACTGCATGAAGTGCAGCATGCCACGCTTCCCTGACCATCACCAACTCCCGGAGCTTACTCAAACTCATGCCGATGCCATCGGTGATGCTGTCCAACCATCTCATCCTCTGTCATTCCCTTCTCCCACCTTCAATCTTTCCCAGCATCAGCGTCTTTTCCAATGAGTCAGTACTTCACATTAAGTGACCAAAGTATTGGAGTTTCAACTTTAACATCAGTCCTTCCAGTGAATGCTCAGGACTGATTTCCTTTAGAACTGACTGGTTTGGTCTCTTTGCAGTCCAAGGGACTCTCAAGAGTCTTATCCAACACCACAGTTCAAAAGCATCAATTCTTCAGCCCCCAGCCTTCTTCACAGTCCAACTCTCACATCCATACATGACTACTGGAAGAACCATAACTTTGACTAGATGGACCTTTGTCAGCAAAGTAATGTCTGTGCTTTTTAATATGCTGTCTGGGCTGGTCATAACTTTGCTCCCAAGGAGCAAATGTCCGTTAACTTCATGACTGCAGTCACCATCTGCAGTGATTTTGGAGCCCAAGAAAATAAAGTCTGTTACTTTTTCCATTGTTTCCCCATCTATTTTCCACGAAGTGATGGGACCAGATGCCATGATCTTAGTTTTTTGAACGTTGAGTTTTAAGCCAGCTTTTTTTCTCTCTCCTCTTTCACTTTCATCAAGAGTGTCTTTAGTTCCTCTTCACTTTCTGCCATAAGAGTGGTGTCATCTGCATACCTGAGGTTATTTTAAACAAAGGAAATAGGCTTCCTTTTATAAGTCAATTATGATCTGTTGGCAATGGATTTTTTCTAGATTTTGAATGATATTTCAACTTGTGGCCAGGCTGAAAAGGAAATGATGTTGTGATTGATTTTTACTACAAAATTTTCCAATTTACACAGAGTGGCATTATGTGCTCTATATGCCTTGAGGTATTTAAAAAAATAAAAGAACATAATTAATGCATTTAGCAGAATATATATTTCTACCATTTAACTACCATTCCTAGTTTTCCATTCCTTGAAGTCTCTTTTCAAATAACTGTTTTTATAAAGTATAATAGTAATTTTATTTTTATTTGATGTTATTTAAGTGATGTAAATAAAATAGTCAAAAATGTAGAAAACAAGTAATTGGATACAAATTAAACTGATGACAACATATATATGTGTCTCTGTGTGTGTGTATATATATATGTACACACACACATATATTTTTATTTTCACATCAGGTTTTTATTACAATCAATTTGAGTTATTTCAGTGACAAAGGCCACTGTTTCCAATCTAAAATCTATGTAGCATATGCCTGAACTTCCTGCTTATATTTTATTACAGTGGTGTCCACAGCCTTTGATAAATTCTTACACCAATTCTACTTGGAAAAATTCATTTTATTTTAAACATGGGATTTTTTCACATATCATTTGTAAATTAATTAATCTGTTTTTATTTAAGAAAATATTTAAGGAAAAAGTAACAATAGGCAAGAACCAGCAGAAGAAATGAAAAAATGTGGCACATCAGTAAGGACTTTTAGACATTAGACATAATAAACACAATATATGTAACAGATATTTGTGCATGCTCTGTCACTTAAGTTGTGTCCAACTGTTTGCAACCCCATGGGCTGTAGCCCACCAGGCTCCTCTGTCCATGGGATTCTCTGAACAAGAATACTTGCGTGGGTTACCATGTCCTCCTACAGGGGATCTTCCCAACCTAGGGATCAAACCCAAGTTTCTTAAGTCTCCTTCATTGGCAGGCAGGTTCTTTACCACTATTGCTACCTGGGAATCCTCAAATAGATATATTTGAAGAAATAAAAGACAAACTAAAATATGTTGAGTGAAAATTACTGTATAACATGAGTATATATTTTAAATAAGTAAACTTGATAAAGATCAAATATACTTTCTAAATGGAGAATGAACATACTTAACAAAGAATCAAAAAGATCTTAGGAATTCTTTGGCACTGCAGTTTTTAAGACTGTATACACTTTCAATGCTGAGACATAAGTTCAGTCCCTGCTCAGGGAACTAAGATCCTGCAGTCAGTGGAAACCAGCCAAAAAAAGAAACAGAATCGGCTTGGCGATCCTAAGATGGCAGAGGAATAGGACAGGGAGACCACTTTCTCCCCTACTAATTTATCAAAAGATTATTTGAATGCTGAGCAGCTTCCACAAAACAACATCTGAATGCGGAGGACACCAGGCACCCAGAAAGCCAGCCCATTCTCTTCAAAAGGAGATAGGACAAAATATAAAAGACAAAAAGAGAGACAAAAGAGTTAAGGATGGAGACCCATCCCGAGGAGGGAGTCCTGAAGGAGGAGAAGTTTCCAAACACCAGGAAACCCTTTCACCAGCACGTCTGTGGAGAGCTTTGAAATCTCAAAGGGTAGCATAACTAGGAGGAAAAAACCCCCACAGAATACATGCCTAACTGCAACTCCCAACAGAGAAGCACCCAGACGCTCACCTCCACCACCAGCAAGCTGGGGCTAAACAGGGAGGCACGGGTTGCATGCTTAAGGTATGGGCCGAGCCTGAATGCCCTGAGAATAATCTGAAGGAGCTAACGTGGGACAGCAACCCAAACTGTGGGATAGCCAGAGAGAGGAAAAAAAAAAACTTTCCCACAAATAGCTCTAACCTAGGGCACAGCCTGGCCCACTCACAGAACAAAGGATTGAGTGAATACCAAAGAAAAGCTAGCCACCTGCAGACCAGCGCATAGTCCTGCCAGAGGCAGAGAGGGAGGTGGGTGACAGCCAGAGTCAGAAGGCAAGGGGCAATCTCAGCCCCAGAGATGGCATCCTCTACCAAAATATGACCAGGCTCCTAGTGTTAACCAAGCCTTTCTGGGATCCTGAAAAGTTGACATGTGCCAGGAGGGTCGCTGCCAGAGATCAGCTCCCCAGATGAGACACACAGCACACCTGTGACAGCACTCTTGCGGCACACCTAGGAAACTGAGTGGCTGGGAGTGGGGAGGTTATTAAAATGCAATGTCCATCTGGGACAGTGTACTGGCCAAGCACCTGGTTGTCTGAGCTCCTCAGACCTGGTAAGGGCACAAAACACATGCCTAGCCAAGTCTGTGCCTTGGTGGAATACCTGGGAACCTGAACCTGAGCAGCTGAGACCTAGGAAGAGACCCACCTTGAAACAAGGGACACATACAGACTGCAGGTGAAGGGCTGGAAAAAGATATTTCATGTAAATGGAGACCAAAAGTAAGCAGGAGTAGAAATACTCATATCAGATAAAATACACTTTGAAATGAAGGCCATGAAAAGAGACAAGGATACTACATAATGATCAATGGATCAATCCAAGAAGAAGTTATAACAATTATAAATATATATGCACCCAATGTAGGAGCACTGCAATATGTAAGGCAAATGCTAACAAATATGAAAGAGGAAATTAACAGTAACACAACAATAGTGGGAGACTTTAATATCCCACTCACACCTATGGATAGATCAACTAAACAGAAAATTATCAAGGAAACACAAACTTTAAATGATGCAATGGATCATTTAGACCTAATATCTATATCTATAGGACATTTCATCCCAAAACAGTGAATTTCACCTTTTCCTCAAGTGCACATGGAACATTCTCCAGTATAGATCATATCCTGGGCCATAGATCTAGCCTTGGTAAATTCAAAAAAATTGAAATCTTTTCAAGCATCTTTTCTGATCACAATGCAGTAAGATTAGATGTCAACTACAGGCCAAAGAATGCTCAAACTACCACACAATTGCACTCATCTCACACACTAGTAAAGTAATGCTCAAAATTCTCCAAGCCAGGCTTCAGCAATACGTGAACCGTGAACTTCCAGATGTTCAAGCTGGTTTTAGAAAAGGCAGAGGAAGCAGAGATCAAATTGCCAACATCCAGTAGATCATCAAAAAAGCAAGAGAGTTCCAGCAAAATATCTATTTCTGCTTTATTGACTATGCCAAAGCGTTTGACCGTGTGGATCACGATAAACTGTGGAAAATTCTTCAAGAGATGGGAATACCAGACCACCTTACTTGCCTCTTGAGAAACCTATATACAGGTCAGGAAGCAACTGTTAGAACTGGACATGGAACAATAGACTGGTTCCAAATAGGAAAAGGAGTATGTCAAGGCTGGATATTGTCACCCTGCTTATTTAACTTATATACACAGTACATCATGAGAAACGCTGGGCTGGAAGAAGCACAAGCTGGAATCAAGATTGCCAGGAGAAATATCAATAACCTCAGATATGCAGATGACACCACCCTTATGGCAGAAAGTGAAGAGGAACTCAAAAGCCTCTTGATGAAAGTTAAAGAGGAGAGTGAAAAAGTTGGCTTAAAACTCAACATTCAGAAAACAAAGATCATGGCATCCGGTCCCATCACTTCATGGGAAATAGATGGAAAACAGTAGAAACTGTGTCCGACTTTATTTTTTTGGGCTCCAAAATCACTGCAGATGGTGATTGCAGCCATGAAATTAAAAGACACTTACTCCTTGGAAGGAAAGCTATGACCAACCTAGCTAGCATATTCAAAAGCAGAGATATACTTTGCCCACAAAGGTACATCTAGTCAAGGCTATGGTTTTTCCAGTAGTCATGTATGGATGTGAGAGTTGGACTGTGAAGAAAGCTGAGCACCGAAGAACTGATGCTTTTGAATCATCAATTCAAATTGGTATTGGAGAAGACTCTTGAGAGTCCCTTGGACTGCAAGGAGATCCAACCAGTCCATTCTAGAGGAGATCAGCCCTGGGATTTCTTTGGAAGGAATGATGCTAAAGCTGAAACTCCAGTACTTTGGCCACCTCATGCGAAGAATTGACTCACTGGAAAAGACTCTGATGCTGGGAGGGATTGGGGGCAAGAGGAGAAGGGGACGACAGAGGATGAGATGGCTGGATGGCATCACTGACTCGATGGACATGAGTTTGAGTGAATCCCGGGAGTGGTGATGGACAGGGAGACCTGGGGTGCTGCAGTTCATGGGGTTGCAAAGAGTTGGACACGACTGAGTGACTGAACTGAATTCAACTCAACAGGGAAAAAGCTATTAAAATGCAAACATACAGAGGCTAAACAACATGCTTCTGAATAAGCAACAAATCACAGAAGAAATTAAAAAAAAGAAAATACGCATAGAAATGAATGAAAATGAAAATACAAAAAACCAAAACCTATGGGATTCAGTAAAAGGAGTGTAAGGGAATGGTTCATAGCAGTACAAGCTTAACTCAAGAAACAAGAGAAAAATCAAATAAGTAATCTAACTCTAATGTTAAAGCAACTAGAAAATGAAGAAATGAAGAACCCCAGTGTTAGTGGAAGGAAAGATATCATAAAATTAGGGCAGAAAGAAATGAAAAAGAAACAAAGGAGACTATAGCAAAAATTAACAAAACTTAAAAGCTGGTTCTTTGAGAATATAAATAAAATAGACAAACCATTAGCCAGACTTATCAAGAAAAAAGGGAGAAGAATCAAATCAGTTAAATTAGAAATGAAAATGGAGAAATCACAACAGACAACACAGAAATACAAAGTATCATAAGAGACTACTATCAGCAACTATATGCCAATAAAATGGACAACTTGGAAGAAATGGTCGAATTCTTAGAAAAGTAAAACCTCCCAAAGCTGAACCAGGAAGAAAGAAAATCTTAACATACTTATCACAAGCACAGATATTGAAACTGTAATCAGAAATCTCCCAACAAACAAAAACCCAGGACCAGATGGCTTCACAGCTGAATTCTACCAAAAATTTAGAGAAGAGCTAACAATACTACTTAAAATCTTCCAGAAAATTGCAGAGGAAAGTAAACTCCCAAACTCATTCTATGAGGCCACCATCATCCTAATACCAAAACCAGAAAAAGATGCCACAAGAAAAGAAAACGACAGGCCAATATCACTGATGAACATAGACGCAAAAATCCTTAACAAAATTCTAGCAAACAGAATCCAACAACATCTTAAAAAGATCATACATCATGACCAAGTGGGCTTTATCCCAGGGATGCTAGGATTCTTCAATATTCGCAAATCAATCAATACGATACACCACATTAACAAATTGAAAGATAAAAACCATATGATTATCTCAATAGATGCAGAGAAAGCCTTTGACAAAATTAAACATCCATTTATGTTAAAAACACTCCAGAAAGAAGGCATAAAGGAACATACCTCAACATAATAAAATCCATATATGGTAAACCCACAGCAAACATTATCCTCAATGGTGAAAAATTGAAAACATTTCCCCTAAAGTCAGGAACAACACAAGGGTGCCACTCTCACCACTCCTGTTCAACATTGTTTTGGAAGTTTTAGACACAACAATAAGAGAAGAAAAAGCAGTAAAAGGAATAGATTGGAAAAGAAGAAGTAAAACTCTCACTGTTTGCAGATGACATGATTCTCTCTGTAGAAAACCCTAAAGACACCACCAGAAAATTACTAGAGCTAATCAATGAATATAGTAAAGTTGCAGGATATAAAATTAACATACAGAAATCCTTTACATTCCTATACACTAACAATGAGAAAATAGAAATTAAGGAAACAATTACATTCACCATTGTGATGGAAACAATAAAATACTGAGGAATAAATTTACCTAAAGAAACAAAAGACCTATATATGGAAAACTATAAAACACTGATGAAAGAAATCAAAGAGGACACAAATAAATGGAAAAATATACCATGTTCATGGATTGGAAGAATCAATATAGTGAAAATGAGTATACTACTAAAAGCAATCTATAGATTCAATGCAATCCCTATCAAGCTACCAACATTATTTGTCAGAGAACTAGAACAAATAATTTCACAATTTGTTTGGAAATACAAAAAAAAAAAAAAAAAAAACCCAAATAGGCAAAGCAATCTTGAGAAAGAAGAATGGAACTGGAGGAATCAACCTGCCTGATTTCAGACTATACTACAAAGCTACAGTCATTAAGACAGTATATTGCTGGCACAAAGACAGAAATATAGATCAATGGAGCAAAATAGAAAGCCCAGAGATAAATCCACACACCTATAGACACCTTATTTTTTACAAAGGAGGCAAGAATATACAATGGAATAAAGACACTCTTTTAACAAGTGGTGCTGGGAAAACTGGTCAACCACTTGTAAAAGAATGAAACTAGAACACTTTCTAACCAACACCATACACAAAAATAAATTCAAAATGGATTAAAGATCTAAATGTAAGACCAGAAACTAAAACTGCTAGAGTAAAACACGGGCAAAACACTCTCGACATAAATCACACTAGAATCCTCTATGACTCACCTCCCAGAGTAATGGAAATAAAAGCAAAAATAAACAAATGGGACCTAATTGAACTTAAAAGCTTTCGCACAATGAAGGAAACTATAAGCAAGGTGAAAAGACAGCCTTCAGAATGGGAGAAAATAGTAGCAAGTGAAGCAACTGACAACGCATCAATCTCCAAAATATACAAGCAGCTCATGCAGTTCAATTCCAGAAAAATAAACAACCCAATCAAAAAATGGGCCAAAGAACTAAACAGACATTTCTCCAAAGAAAACATAAAGATGGATAACAAACATATGAAAAGATGCTTAACAACACTCATTATCAGAGAAATGCAAATCAAAACCACAATGAGGTACCATCTCATGCTGATCAGAATGACTGCTATCAAAAAGTCTACAAACAATAAATGCTGGAGAGGGTGTAGAGAAAAGGGAACCCTCTTACACTGTTGGTGGGAATCCAAACTAGTACAGCCACTATGGAGAACAGTGTGGCGATTCCTTTAAAAACTGGAAATAGAACTGCCATACGACCCAGCAATCCCACTGCTGGGCATACACACTGAGGAAACCAGAATTGAAAGAGACGTGGGTACCCCAGTGGTCATCATAGCACTGTTTACAATAGCTAGGAAATGGTAGCAACCTAGATGTCCATCAGCAAATGAATGGATAAGAAAGCTGTGGTACATATACAGAATGAAATATTATTCAGCCATTAAAAAGAATGCATTTGAATCAGTTCTAATGAGGTGGATGAAACTGGGGCCTATTTTACAGAGTGAAGTAAGTCAGAAAGAAAAACACCATATAGTATGTTAATGCATATATATGGAATTTAGAAAGATGGTAATGATGACCCTATATGTGAGACAGCTAAAGAGACACAGATATAAAGAACAGACTTTTGGACTCTGGGAGAAGGTGAAGGTGAGTCTATTTGAGAGAATAGCATTGAAACATGTATATTATCATATGTGAAATAGATCGCCAGTCCAGGTTCAATGAATGAGACAGGGAGATGAGGGCCAGTGCACTGGAATGACCCTGAGGGATGGAATAGGGAAGGAGGTAGGAAGGTGGTTCAGGATGAGGGACACATGTACACCAATGGCTGATTCACCTCAATGTATGGTAAAAACCACTACAATATTGTAAAGTAATTAGCCTCCAATTAAATAAATAATTTTTTTAGAAAAGAATCAGAATCATAAATTCTCCTAAAATAAAAAATATATATATGGATTTCAAGTTCTCATGTTGATAAGGTAGTGTAGAATTAATATAGAGAAAAACTAGAAACTCTGGACCAAAATGAAAAAAAAAAAAAATGTGTACCAATCTTCTCTGCTTCAGGGCATTAGAGAGTTAACAAGATAACAAAAATTTACTAGGCCGGTAGTTAAGAGATTATGGGACCCTGAAGATGAGAATAAATTTTGTAGTGGTTTATACCATCTAGAGGGCTTCCCAGGTGATGCTAGTGGTAAAGAATTCTCCTACCAATGCAGGAGATGTACAAAAGAGACCACAGGTTTGAACCCTGGGTTGGTAAGATCCCTTGGAGGAGAGCGTGGCAATCCACTCCAATATTCTGGAGTGGATTTTAATATTTAAATATTTCCATATTGCCTGGAGAATCCCATGAACAGAGGAGCCTGTACAGCTATGATCCACAGGTTTGCAGAGAGTCAGACATGACTGCAAACTTAGGGACTTAGCACACATGTACGCACAATACCATCTAGTCTTTATCCAGTTCTACAATGAGTAGATGCCAGTGGCACTTTTCCAACTGTGGCAGCCAATTTTTTTTCCACCAATTGCCAAATGTTTCCTGAGTTTGTGAGTTAAGAATGCAAATTGCTTCCTCTCCCTTGCCTCCTGTTCATGAAAACTGTTAGTAGAAGTTTTTGGAGTCTAGAGTCTCTAAAGGACTTTCCTTTTTTTTTTTTTTTCTTTTATTTGCCTCTTTGTACTAGACAAAGGGATTCCCTGGTGGCTCAGAGGATAAAGCATCTATCGGCCTGCAATGCAGGAGACCCAGGTTCGATCCCTGGGTTGGGAAGATCCCCTGGAGAAGGAAATGGCAAACCACTCCAGTATTCTTGCCTGGAGCATCCCATGGACAGAGGAGGCTGGCGGGCTATGGTCCACGGGGTTGCAAAGAGTTGGACTCGACTGAGTGACTTCCCTTTTGCACTAGACATCTGAGAACACTTCAAAGCAGTTAAGATGGAAGTCCTCTATGAAAGAAAATGGCATTAAGCTTCAAATATTTCTGACAACTACAATTTTTAAACTGATAAAAATTTTGAGATTGTTTGTAGACTTACATGCAGTTGTTAGAAATGATACAAAAAGACCCTGTACAAATTTTACCCAGTTTCCACCAAGAAGCTGCTTTGTAAAACTGTAGTGTAACATTAAGTGTAACGACCAGGCTATTGGCATTGATACAATCCATTACTTAGATCTCCAAGTTTTACTAGCATTCGTGTGTGTGTGTGTGTGTGTGTGTGTGTGTGTGTGTGTATGAATGTGCTGTTTCAACACGTGTGTACTTCATGTATCTACCATCACAGTCAATATAAAATAGTCACCACACAGATCCTACTGTTGACTTTTATAACTCTACCCACTTTCTTATTCCCCTACCCCATCCTATTGCTAACCCCTGGCAGCCACTAATCTGTTCTATGTTTCTCTTTGTGACTTCAAGCATGCCAAATAACTAGAATCATACAACATGTAACTTTTTTGACATTGATTTCTTTCTTTACTCACCACAATTTCCTCAGATTCATCCAAGTTCTTGTGTATTATCACTGTTTTGTTCCTGTTTATTCCTTATTATTCCATTTTATGAAGTAATTATTACAGGTTGCTTAACCATTCACCATTCTAAGGACATCTGGGTGGTTTCCAGTTTGAAACTATTAAGTATAAATCTACTATTAAAATGAATGTACAGGTTTTTATGTGAATGTAATTTACATTTATCTGGTATAAATGCTTAAGAGTGATACTGCTGAGCTTATGGAGATTTTATAAGAATCTAAACACTGTTTTGTAGGGTAGAGTACTGTTTTATTTTCCTCAAAATGTGATTCAATGTCTCTGCTTCCTCACCAACATCTGATAGTGTTGCTATTTTTATTTTCATCATTCTGGTTTTAATTTGTATACATTGAGTTAGTAATGATTTTAGACATTGTTTCTTATGCTTATTTGCCAATTTTATACCTTTATTTTGAAATGGCCATTTATGTCTCTTACCCATTTTCTAATTTTACTTTTGGCTTCCTGAGTTGAAGTTTTTTTTAATATACTTTAAATACTTATCATATGTCAGATAGATGATTTAAGAACATATTATCCCAGACTTTAACATGTTGTTTCATACTATTAATATGATCTTTTGCAGAACAGTGGTGTTAAATTTTGATAAGGTTCAACTATATTTTTCCTTTGATGGCAAAGATCCTAAAAAACTTTTCCTAGGTTTAGATCCTGAGGATTTCTCTTATGTGGCCTTGTTTAAAAAAAAAAAAATGTAGCTTTGTTTCCTACATTTAAATACATGACCCTTCTGATATTAATTTTGTATAAGATGTGTGAGTGTGTCATGTGATTAAAAATGAGTTTTTATTTCTGTTGTTTATTTTTAATAATTTTTCTTTCTATGCCTAATTGCTCTAGCACTGTTTGTGGAAAAGGCTATCTTTTCTCAGTTGAAATAGTTTTCCAACCTTGTCAAAAATAAAGTTGCAGCCTGTTTTTGTTTGTCTATTTCTAAAGCCTCTGTTCTTTTCCATGTTCAGTGTGTGTGCCCTGTCTTTTTTACTCTTGGTTACTATAGTTTTAGTAAGCTTTAATATCAGATTGAGTAATTTCCCCATTTTCTTTTTTGTCATGTTTGTTTCAGCTGTTTTATATATAGTTGCTTTCTATGTAAGTTTTAAAATAAGAAAGTCAATTTCTATACAGAAAACAGTTTTTGATTAAAGTTTAAATAGAAATTCACTAAATCAATTTACATTTTTGAATTTGAAATGAGTTTCTTATTAGAAGCACTTTGATGCACCAACTTTTAAAATTCACCCTGCCAATCTTTGCCTTTCATTGGCATATTGTGACTATGTACATTTAAGGTTAAGATTATTATTTTGTTGACCCCTTGTAGAACAGTTATTGATATTAGTGACCTCTTTCTTTTGCATCAGACACTGTGCTTGGAAAAGTATGTTCATTGTTACTTGGGAAACAGGTAGCTGATGCTTTTGAAGAAATGTAGCTAATTACAAAAGCTCTCAATATGCCAATTTGAATAAAGGCAGAAGTGTTTAACACATTTCCGGTAAAGGAGAATGGTCATACTCCAGCTGTAATTTTATGTAAAGTTTAAAAAGTAAAATAAAATTAAAAAAAAAAAATAAACGGAATTCTACTTCTGAGGTTGCTGAATGTTAAGAATGCAAGCAACATTGTATTGGTCATATAATGATACTAAATTTGTCCTCATTCCTTTAACTCAGGTTATGATTAATGATGTAATAAAAAAAGGCTCCAACTGTTAAGACTCCCTATGTGACTAATGTTGGAGGAACAGGATAGTGTGAAGTAATTTGTCATGGTCTTTCTCAGCTTCCCTAAAGTAGGATTGAATAAGAAGAAAATAACTAGTATTCTCTAAAATTAAATAAAAATAAAAGTGATGGGAAATTTTTGGAAAAATTAAATTGGTTGCAAGTGTTGGGATATTTTCTTTAAAATGACATTAAAACAGAGAAAATAAATGGAATAGCTATGAAATCAGTGAACAGCTGTGAAAAACAGCCATTTACTGTCAGGATCTCACTTTGAAATCAACCAACAAGAGGTGGACTAACTCCAGTGAAACGCTTTTAAGAATGATCCATCAAAAATTTCATACCAACTCCATTTATTTCCTTGATTTTTATGTTATTTTTCAGGTCTCATCAACTCCTCAAACAAGACACAGGTTTGTTCAATTTATTCTAGCTTTGTTAAATGCAAATATATATACATAAATCTTTGCAGAGAGTCAGACACAGCTGAGCACGCATGTGTACACACACACACACACACACACACACACACATACACAGATGTATATATATGTAATACTACCAAGGAGAAAGGATTTTTTGACACTTTGAAATTAGATAGCCAGGTTTCTTGTCCCAAATCTCAAGAGAGTAACCAAAGACATTTGTATTAGAATGAGTAAAATGCCCTGGGGATGGAGAAGAAACTTAACCAGATTGCAGTATGGGTATGGCACAACTTTTTGCCATACTCAACTTCATGAACAAGGAGAGGGGAAAAAAAAAAAAACACTAAAAGCAGAAATACACTGTTTGTAGGCAAAATCTGGACCACCCATAGCTGACAGGCAGATTTGTTGTTTTTGTTGTTGTTTGTCACTAAGCCGTATCCAACTCTTTGTGACCCCATGAACTGTAGCCTGCCAGGCTCCTCTGTCCATGGAATTTCCCAGGCAAGAATTCTGAATTGGATTGCCATCTCCTTCTCCAAGGGATCTTCCCAAACTAGGGATCAAACTGGCATCTCCTGCATCGGCAGGCAGATTCTTCACCACTGAGCCAGCAGGGGAGCCCATGTCAGGCATATTACATTGACCTTTTACCATAGTTTCAAGTCGATACTGATAAGTCTTGACCAGCATACTTACTCATCCTTGATTTGAATTTGCATATTCATTAACTGAAGCAGACAAGTCTAACATGGTAAGAGGTTTACAACTGAAAATATTATTTCAATTTGGACCTCATATTTATCACCTACTCAAGGAAATTATTTTATTGCTGATATCATGCAATAATAGATCAAGAAATATCTTATGAAATTTCCATGTATCTTATTAGACATAAAAAAAGATTAATTGGAAATTGGAATGCACAGTTGAGATACTTTCTTACTCAACCATATGATGAGACTATAAAGATTAAATGAATGTATACTAAAACTTAATATGTATGTTGTTTAACTGTTTTAGGGTAAATGGGCCATTTTCTTTTCCTTTCCTTTATTTTTTCTTTTCATTTAGTACCAGGATCTGAGTTGTGTTTATAATTTCTGGTGAAAGGATCAATTTCTAAATATGATACTATGAGAATAACTCCAAATATTACCCCTTGAATTCATGGGAAATAGTGAGATGGCTTATATTTTTTTCTCATCTACCTAAACTAGTATTAATAGTTGCTGCTTCTTTCTTATTTAATGTATGAAACAGTTTTATAAGGTAACATGTATTCAGCTTTGCTCCATCTGCCCCATGTAACTGGGAATGGACAAAGGGATAAGTGTTGGGCAGACTTGTATTCTTGTTAGCTAGATGTGTCAACCCTCTGGCGGAAGTTGATAAGTCTTCCTATAGAAAGAAGGTTTAGGTCTGTCAAAAAAAATTTATGACAATTGCAAATATGGAGAGAATTGCTGATGGAAAGGAAACCAGTAAGTGGCCAATGCCAAAACTAAAAGCTAATTTTATTTTGGTGCCCAGTGAGAGATTGAAAGCAAAAGACTACTTTGCTATATTTACAAATGCCTATAAGGGTGAAACTATCTGCTTCTCTTATCTTCACAGTGTTGCCAAATGTCCTCTTTTTGAGGACGGTCATTCTAACAAGTGTGAATATCTTACTGTGAGTTTGATTTGCACTTCCTAGAAAATTAGTGATGCTGGGCATGTTTTCATGTATCTGTTGGCTATTTGTGAGTCTTCTTTGGGAAAAAGAAGTGTCTGTCCAGTTCCTCTGCTCAAATTTTAATCAGATTGTTTGCTTTTGTGCTATTGAGTCTTGTGAGTTAAATGGTTTGCAAATTTTTCTCACATTCCATAGGTTGCAATTTCATTTTGATTGTTTCTTTTGTTGTGAATAATATGCTTAGTTTGATGTAGTCCCACTTATTTTTTGCTTTCATTGCTTGTATTTTGTTTCTTTTTTTTCTTTATTGCTTGTGTTTTTTGTGTCATATCCAAAAAAGTGTTGTCAAGACCAATGTCAAGGAGTTTTTCTCTATGTTTTCTTCTAGGAATTTTAGGTTTAATTTTTTGTTTTACATTTAAGTTTTTATCCCATTTTGAATTATTTTTTGTAGTTGTATAAGACAGGTGTTCAGTTTCATTCATGGATATGTTGTTATGCAGTTTTCCCAGCACAATTTATTTAAGAAACTAACCTTTCCCATTAAGTATTCTTGGTACATTTAACAAATTATTAGTTAACTATATAGGCAGGGTCTATTTCTGGGCTCTTGATTTTGTTCATTGGTCTATGGGAATATTTTTATGACAGTAGCATATCATTTGGATTATTAGAGTTTTGTAATATAGTTTGGAATCAGAAGGTGTCATGCTTTCAGCTTTGTTTATCTTTTTCAGAATTTCTTTGGCTATTCCAGATGGTTTATAATTCCAGACAAATTCTTGGGTCCAGAACTTAGCATTTATCATCATATTAATTCATTGTCTTTTACTTAATATATATGTATTCCTAATCATGTTAAGTATTTAATAATATTTATAATATATATTTTATGTAAATGTATAATTCTATGAAATGTTTTCCTGCTTGATTTTGCATCGAACATTCTTCTGAGATTCATTGCAATTACTGGATTTTTCATCTTATATACAGTACATATGCATGAAGGTAGTTCAAACTATTTTTCTATCCTCCATTTGATGGACACTTACGTTTTCTGGCTTCTCTGCTCATATCAGTTCAGTCAGTTCAGCCGCTTAGTCGTGTCTGACTGTTTGCAACCCAATGAATTGCAGCACGCCAGGCCTCCCTGTCCATCACCCGGAGTTCACTCAAACTCTTGTCCATCGAGTCGGTGATGCCATCCAGCCATCTCATCCTCTGTCGTCCCCTTCTCCTCCTGCCCCAATCCCTCACAGCATCAGAGTCTTTTCCAATGAGTTAACTCAACATGAGATGGCCAAAGTACTGGAGTTTCAGCTTTAGCATCATTCCTTCCAAAGAACACCCAGGACTGATCTTCTCTAGAATGGACTGGTTGGATCTCCATGCAGTCCAAGGGACTTTCAAGAGTCTTCTCCAACACAATAGTTCAAAAGCATCAATTCTTCAGCACTCAGCTTTCTTCACAGTCCAACTCTCACATCTATACATGACTACTGGAAAAACCATAGCCTTGACTAGACGGACCTTTGTTGGCAAAGTAATGTCTCTGCTTTTGAATATGTTAGCTAGGTTGGTCATAATTTTCCTTCCAAGGAGTAAGTGTCTTTTAATTTCACGGCTGCAATCACCATCTGCAGTGATTCTGTAGCCCAAAATATAAATCCTGACACTGTTTCCACTGTTTCCCCATCTATTTCCCATGAAGTGATGGGACCAGATGCCATGATCTTCGTTTTCTGAATGTTGAGCTTTAAGCCAACTTTTTCACTCTCCTCTTTCACTTTCATTAAGAGGTTTTTTAGTTCCTCTTCACTTTGTGCCATAAGGGTGGGTCATCTGCATATCTGAGGTTATTGATATTTCTCCTGGCAATCTTGATTCCAGGTTGTGCTTCTTCCAGCCCAGCGTTTCTCATGATGTACTCTGCATATAAATTAAACAAGCAGGGTGACAGTATACAGCCTTGACGTACTCCTTTTCCTATTTGGAACCAGTCTGTTGCTCCATGTCCAGTTCTAACTGTTGCTTCCTGATCTGCACACAGGTTTCTCAAGAGGCAGGTCAGATGGTCTGGTATTCCCATCTCTTGAAGAATTTTCCACAGTTTATTGTGATCCACATAGTCAAAGGCTTTGGCATAGTCAATAAAGCAGAAATAGATGTTTTTCTGGAACTCTCTTGCTTTTTCGAGGATCCAGTGGATGTTGGCAATTTGATCTCTGGTTCCTCTGCCTTATTCAAAACCAGCTTGAACATCTGTAAGTTCACGGTTTACATATTGCTTAGCCTGGCTTGGAGAATTTTGAGCATTACTTTACTGGCATGTGAAATGAGTGCAATTGTGTAGTAGTTTTAGCATTGTTTGGCATTGCCTTTCTTTGGGATTGGAATGAAAACGGACCTTTTCCAGTCCTGTGGCCACTGCTGAGTTTTCCATATGTGCTGGCATATTGAGTGCAGCACTTTCACAGCATCATCTTTCAGGATTTGAAACAGCTCAACTGGAATTCCATCACCTCCACTAGCTTTGTTTGTAGTGATGCTTTCTAAGGCCCACTTAACTTCACATTCCAGTATGTCTGATTCTAGGTGAGTGATCACAACATCGTGATTATCTTGGTCATGAAGATCTTTTTTGTACAGTTCTTCTGTGTATTCTTGCCACCTCTTCTTAATATCTTCTGCTTCTGTTAGGTTCATACCATTTATGTCCTTTATCGAGCCCATCTTTGCATGAAATGTCCCCTTGGTATCTCTAATTTTCTTGAAGAGATCTCTAGTCTTTCCCATTCTGATATTTTCCTCTATTTCTTTGCATTGATTGCTGAGGAAGTGTTTCTTATCTCTCCTTGCTATTCTTTGGAACTCTGCATTCAAATGCTTATATCTTTCCTTTTCTCCTTTGCTTTTCACTTCTCTTCTTTTCACAACTATTTGTCAGGCATCCCCAGACAGCCATTTTGCTTTTTTGCATTTCTTTTCCATGGGGATGGTCTTGATCCCTGTCTCCTGTACAATGTCACAAACCTCCATCCATAGTTCACCAGGCACTCTATCTAACAGATCTAGTCCCTTAAATCTATTTCTCACTTCCACTGTATAATCATAAGGGATTTGATTTAGGTGATACCTGAATGGTCTGGTGATTTTCCTCACTTTCTTCAATTCCAGTCTGAATTTGGCAATAAGATGCTCATGATCTGAGCCACAGTCAGCTCCTGGTCTTGCTTTTGCTGCCTGTATAGAGCTTCTCCATCTTTGGCTGCAAAGAATATAATCAATCTGATTTCTGTGTTGAACATCTAGTGATGTCCATGTGTAGAGTCTTCTCTTGTGTTGTTGGAAAAGGGTGTTTGCTATGACCAGTGCATTCTTTTGGCAAAACTCTATTAGCCTTTGCCCTGCTTCATTCTGTATTCCAAGGCCAAATTTGCCTGTTACTCCAGGTGTTTCTTGACTTCCTACTTTTGCATTCCAGTCCCCTATAATGAAAAGGACATCTTTTTTGGGTGTTAGTTCTAAAAGTTCTTGTAGGTCTTCATAGAACCATTCAACTTCAGCTTCTGGTTAGGGCATAGACTTGGATTACTGTGATATTGAGTGGTTTGCCTTGGAAACGAACAGAGATCATTCTGTCGTTTTTGAGATTGCATCCAAGTACTGCATTTTGGACTCTTTTGTTGACCATGATGGCCTCTCCATTTCTTCTGAGGGATTCCTGCCTGCAGTAGTAGATTAACGGTCATCTGAGTTAAATTCACCCATTCCAGTCCATTTCAGTTCGCCAATTCCTAGAATGTCGAAATTCACTCTTGCCATCTCTTGTTTGACCACTTCCAATTTGCCTTGATTCATGGACCTAACATTCTAGGTTCCTATGCAATATTGCTCTTTACAGCATTGGACCTTGCTTCTATCACCAGTCCCATCCACAACCGGGTATTGTTTTTGCTTTGGCTCCATCCCTTCATTCTTTCTGGAGTTATTTCCCCACTGATCTCCAGTAGCATATTGGGCACCTACTGACCTGGGGAATTCCTCTTTCAGTATCCTATCATTTTGCCTTTTCATACTGTTCATGGGGTTCTCAAGGCAAAAATACTGAAGTGGTTTGCCATTCCCTTCTCCAGTGGACCACATTCTGTCAGACCTCTCCACCATGACCCACCCGTCTTAGGTGGCCCCACAGGGCATGGCTCAGTTTCATTGAGTTAGACAAGGCTGTGGTCCTAGTGTGATTAGATTGACTAGTTTTCTGTCCAAGGAGTGGTGGCTGTGTGGGTGCAGGAGGGCCTAGAGGAGCTACTCCACATTCAAGGTCAGGAGGGGCAGCAGTGAGGAGATACCCCTCATCCAAGGTAAGGAGCAGTGGCTGTGCTTTTCTGGAGCAGCCGTGAAGAGACACCCCACGTCCAAGGTAAGAGAAACCCAAGTAAGATAGTAGATGTTGCAAGAGGGCATCAGAGGGCAGACACACTGAAACTATATATATATATCAGACCAGTTGCTCAGTTGTGTCTGACTCTTTGCAACCCCAAGAATCGCAGCACGCCAGGCCTCCCTGTCCATCACCAACTCCCAGAGTTCACTGAGACTCACATCCATAGAGTCAGTGATGCCATCCAGCCGTCTCATCCTCTGACGTCCCCTTCTCCTCCTGCCCCCAATCCCTCCCAGCATCAGAGTCTTTTCCAATGAGTCAACTCTTCGCATGAGGTGGCCAAAGTACTGGAGTTTCAGCTTTAGCATCAGACCTTCCAATGAACACCCAGGACTGGTCTTCTTTAGGATGGACTGGTTGGATCTCCTTGCAGTCCAAGGGACTCTCAAGAGTCCTCTCCAACACCACAGTTCAAAAGCATCAATTCTTCGGCTCTCAGCCTTCTTCACAGTCTAACTCTCACATCCATACATGACCACAGGAAAAACCATAGCCTTGACTAGATGAACCTTTGTTGGCAAAGTAATGTCTCTGCTTTTGAATATGCTATCTGGGTTGGTCATAACTTTCCTTCCAAGGAGTAAGTGTCTTTTAATTTCATGGCTGCAGTCGCCGTCTGTAGTGATTTTGGAGCCCAGAAAAATAAAGTCTGACACTGTTTCCACTGTTTCCCCATCGATTTCCCATGAAGTGGTGGGGCTGGATGCCATGATCTTCGTTTTCTGAATGTTGAGCTTTAAGCCAACTTTTTCAATCTCCTCTCACTTTCATAAAGAGGCTTTTGAGTTCCTCTTCACTTTCTGCCGTAAGGGTGGTGTCATCTGCCTATCTGAGGTTATTGATATTTCTCCCGGCAATCTTGATTCCAGCTTGTGTTTCTTCCAGTCCAGCATTTCTCATGATGTACTCCGCATGTAAGTTAAATAAACAGGATGACAATATACAGCCTTGACATACTCCTTTTCCTATTTGGAACCAGTCTGTTGTTCCATGTCCAGTTTTAACTGTTGCTTCCTGACCTGCATACAAATTTCTCAAGAGGCAGATCAGGTGGTCTGTTATTCCCATCTCTTTCAGAATTTTCCACAGTTTATTGTGATCCACACAGTCAAAGGCTTTGGCATAGTCAAGAAATACAGCAATAAATTTTGTCCTTTGTTTTACTAAGGTCAACCACAGATGGCTGATTCCTTACAAACTAACTTAAAAAAAAAACCAAATAATTATATATATATAATAATTTATTATATATATAATTATATATATAATTTAATATAATTATATAAATTTACATTATATAATATATATAATATATATTATATATATATATATAATTATTTGTGTTTTTTTTAAGTTAGTTTGTAAGGAATCAGCCGTCTGTGGTTGACCTTAGTAAAACAAGGGACAAAATTTATTGCTGTATTTCGAACATTTTCTACTCAGAATTTTAACCCTTAGGAACATTTTGAAATCTAACTTACAAAATTAACACTTAGGGAATAAATACTAGGTTTATTTTTCATATTTATATCTGTATAATATATGTATATGTGTATATATATATAAAGTTCAAATTATCCATAACTCATACTCAAGGAATGAGGATAGCTCTCATTAAAGTGATTTACCCCTTCTGATAAGCTTCAAACAAGTTTACAAGACCGATTTAGCTGATGGCATTAAGAGGCAAATTAAATAATCAAAGATGAAGAAAATATGAAAGTGGAGAGAATTTCTGAAACCACTGTAAATCACTGAAAGTGGTTAGAGTTTGTATTTATGAGGATACACAACTGACACACACATATAAATATGTGTGCATACCTAGACATATATTCACAGATATAGATATATTGATATATATATTATATATAGATAGATAAAATTCAATACATAGTGTGGGATTTAATTAATTGAAATGCCCCCTAAGGTAAAGTTCTCTGCACTTATTACTCAGTTTCTTAATATAAAATATTGCAGCAATTAAATGAAAAATTCAAATAGCCAAAGTAAAATTAACTGACTTTATCCTTTTACATAAATTAGGTGATTAGAGAGATATGTTCATATTCTAAGACATTTGCATATAGAAATATATTACTTTTATATATATTGATGAAACTTTCAAGAGTAGTTTCTCTCATAGAAAATTAGAGGTGGTCTATAGCATTAAATATTGTGTCTACATAGCATCAAAATATATTCAAAAGTAAATGGATATTGTTTTTATTAAAATGGTGAACATAATAAAATTTTTTGAATGCAAAAAAATGAGAAAAATTAAAGGTGTTAATAAAATATGCATTTACATATTACCATACCTGAAATACATTTACTGATGGTCAAGCTTTAAACTTGGGCTACGTCTTATAGGATCTCTGGGTTTAATTAGCTTTTAATATCTCAAGTATATACAATTTCTTAATATTTTAATTATTATTCTTTAGTCTATGGTAATATATATATATATATTTAATTATAAAGCAGCCAAACAATTAGGGTTGATGAGGAAATTCCCTTCACTTTAAAACATGCTCTGTCTGTGCTTTTGTTTGTGCATTTATCTTTATGCCTTTTAGTTGATTTAATGTGATTGTGGGATCTTTATTTGACACATTGATATAAAGACAATGATACTTTTGCAATTCATGTTTTCTGATATTTTAAAACTACTGATTTATTAGAGATATCACTGTCCTTTTGTGTATCATTAATATCCAAGCTTCAAACTGTGTTCAGTTCAGTTCAGTCACTCAGTCATGTCTGATGCTTTGTGACCCCATGGACTGTAGCATGCCAGGCTTCCTATCACCTGTCCTGTCTATCACCAACTCCCAGAGCTTGCTCAAACTCATATCCATTGAGTCAGTGATGCCATCCAACCATCTCACCCTCTGTCAAACCATGAAGATTAGAGTTATTGTTTAGTTGCTAAGTCATATCTGACTCTTTGCCGCCTCGTAGCATACATGAACCATGAAATTCCAGATGTTCAAGCTGGTTTTAAAAAAGGCAGAGGAACCAGAGACCAAATTGCCAACATCCGCTGGATCCTCAAAAAAGCAAGAGAGTTCCAGAAAAACATCTATTTCTGCTTTGTTGACTATGCCAAAGCCTTTGACTGTGTGGATCACAATAAACTGTGGAAAATTCTTCAAGAGATGGGAATACCAGGGCACCTGACCTGCCTCTTGAGAATCTTGTATGCAGGGCAGGAAGCAACAGTTAGAGCTGGACATCGAACAACAAACTGGTTCCAAATAGGAAAAGGAATATGTCAAAGCTGTATATTGTCACCCTGCTTATTTAACTTATATGCAGAGTACATCATGAGAAACACTGGGCTGGAAGAAGCACAAGCTGGAATCAAGATTCCCAGGAGAAATATCAATAAGCTCAGATATGCAGATGACACCACCCTTATGCAGAAAGTGAAGAAGAACTAAAGAGCCTCTTGATGAAAGTGAAAGAGGAGTGTAACAAAGTTGGCTTAAAGCTCAACATTCAGAAAACTAAGATCATGGCATCCGGTCCCATCACTTTATGGCAAATAGATGGGGAAACAGTGGAAACAGTGGCTGACTTTATTTTCTGGGCTCCAAAATCACTGCAGATGGTGATTGCAGTGATGAAATTAAAAGATGCTTACTCCTTGGAAGGAAAGTTATGACCAATGTAGACAGCATATTAAAAGGCAAAGACATTATTTTGCCAACAAAGGTCTGTCTAGTCAAGGCTATGGTTTTTCCAGTGGTCATGTATGGGTGTGAGAGTTGGACTGTGAAGAAAGCTGAGCACCGAAGAATTGATGCTTTTGAACTGTGGTGTTGGAGAAGACTCTTGAGAGTCCCTTGGACTGCAAGGAGATCCAACCAGTCCATCCTAAAGAAGACCAGTCCTGGGTGTTCATTGGAAGGTCTGATGTTAAAGCTGAAACTCCAATACTTTGTCCACCTCATGTGAAGAGCTGACTCATTGGAAAAGACCCTGATGCTGGGAAAAATTGAGGGCAGGAGGAGATGGGGACAACAGAGTATGAGATGGTTGGATGGCATCACCGACTCAATGGACATGGGTTTGGGTCGACTCCGGGAGTTGGTGATGGACAGGGAGGCCTGGCACGCTGAGGTTCATGGGCTTGTAAAGAGTTGTACACGACTGAGCGACTGAACTGAGACTAGACCACCAGGATCCTCTGTCCATGGGATTTCCCATGCAAGAATACTGCAATGGGTTTCTATTTCCTTCTCTAGGTCATCTTCTTGACCGAGGGATCAAACTTTCATCCCTTACTTTGGCAGGGAGATTCTTTACACTGAGGCACCAGAGAAGCCCTATAGATTAGAGTTGTTCAGTCACTCAGTCATGTCCAGGCTTCCCTGTCCTTCATCATCTCCCAGTGCTTGCTCAAACTCATGTCCATTGAGTCAGTGATGCCATCCAACCATCTTGTCCTATGTCATCCCCTTCTCCTCCTGCCTTTAATCTTTCCCAGCATCAAGATCTTTACTAATGAGTCTGCTCTTAGCATCTGGTGGCCAAAGTATTAGAGCCTAAGCTTCAGCATCAGTCCTTCCAATGAATAATCAGGACTGAATTCCTTTAGAAATGACTGGTTTGATCTCCTTGCAATCCAAGGGACTCTCAAGAGTCTTCTCCAACACCACAGTTCAAAATCATCAGTTCTTTGGCACTCAGCCTTCTTTATGTTCCAACTCTCACATCTATACATTATTTTCCAGTAAAACATATCAGTATGATGCATATGCATTAACAATATACACAAATTTTCCCAACAACAGTACATTGTATGATATTGTCGTGACCAAATATTTCCTAAAGATCCTTTTTAGATAGAAAACTTCAGCTTTTGTAAAAACATGTGTAAATAGTTTGACCTTTTTAAAATTAACATCTTTAAAACCTTACAATAAAAGGTCTGTGATTCATATTTCATTCAGAGTTCAGAAAAGTATCTAGCAAAAATCCATTTTCTTCTCATTTTCTCTCTTCCTTTTCCTGCAGATATATCAATTTCAGCTTGATTTTCATCCCCCCAAAGACATATTGAGACTTAAACCTCCAGAACATGACCTTATTTGAAAATAGGGCCATTGCAGATGTAATTAGTTAAAATGTCATATTGGAGTAAGGCAGGCCCTTAATTCAATATGGCTGGTTCTTACAAGAAGAGAGAAATTTAGAGACAAAAACAGAGACACATATACAATCATGTGAAGATTGAGATAGCGATTAAATTAATATTGCTCAACTTAGGATACCCAGAAGCTTGAAAAGACAAGGAAGGGTTTTCTTTCAGATGTTTTTGGAAGTTTTGGCTCTGATACCACCTTGATTTCAGACTTATAGAGTCCAAAACTATGATGACAAGGAATTTTTGTTATTTTAAGTTATCCAGTTTGTGGAATTTTGTTATGATAGCCTTTAGAAACTAATACAGCAACTCAACTCTGTCTCTTCCTCATTAAAAGTTAATTACTCTATGGGAAAAAGTAGCCAGTTTCCTTTATATATATATATGCTATGTTGATCAACATTTATTTACCCTTTAAGTTAGAAAAGGTGCCTTAATGGAATAAGTAAAGGGAGAAATTCCAATTGTAGAATGTACCGTTAAAAAGACAAAAGTAATCTAGTTTTTTTCAAATGGTTCCATGTATATTTTCTTGGCTTTCAATGTAGTGTAAAAGCTTCCAAAGTTGCATATGTCTATTAGAGCAATGACAATAATTAGCATAATTAAAGTCTACCAAAAGATATGCAGGCAACTTTCTAAACATTTATTATAATTGCAAAATTAATTTATAGAAAGCATTGTGAATTTTCAGTTGCATGGATTTGTCACATATAAAGATAGGCAACTCATTAACTATTGCTTGTCTTATTCAGCTATCCATCATGTCACCATCTCTGCTGATGGAAAGGTGTTAGAATCTTTTTATTCAAATTCCAGCTCTATCATAGTAAAACATTGCTTGTCTCTCTTCATGCTACCAATCTTTCAGAAGCCTCTAACTATCTTGAATCAAGAAAGTAACACCCAAGAGTACTTCCTGCACATCAATTGTCAAGAAAGATAATAGTTGACAGAGCAGTGGTGAAAATGTTCTCTGTGTATCTTTGAAAACAGATGAGACCATTCATAGTGTCCTCTATGTTTGATGCCATGTTTATGTGTCTGAAAAATCCCACTTGCCTCGATAGTCTCAGTTCAGTTCAGTTCAGTTCAGTCGCTCAGTTGTGTCCGACTCTTTGCGACCCCATGAATTGCAGCATGTCAGGCCTCCCTGTCCATCACCAACTTCTGGAGTTCACTCAAACTCATGTCCATTAAGTTGGTGATGCCATCCAGCCATCTCATCCTCTAGCGTCCCCTTCTCCTCCTGCCCTCAATCCCTCCCAGCATCAGGGTCTTTTCCAATGAGTCAACTCTTTGCATGAGGTGGCCAAAGTACTGGAGTTTCAGCTTTAGCATCATTCCTTCCAAAGAACACCCAGGACTGATCTTTAAAATGGACTGGTTAGATCTCCTTGTAGTCCAAGGGACTCTCAAAAGTCTTCTCCAACACCACAGTTCAAAAGCATCAATTCTTCAGTGCTCAGCTTTCTTCACAGTCCAACTCTCACATCCATACATGACCACTGGAAAAACCAGAGCCTTGACTAGATGGACTTTGTTGGCAAAGTAATGTCTCTGCTTTTGAATATGCTGTCTAGGTTGGTCATAACTTTCCTTCCAAGGAGTAAGCATCTTTTAATTTCATGGCTGCTAACATTTTCTCTTGCAGAAAGAGCAAGTGACACACCATTTATACTAAGTATATCAATTTATTTCCTTTGCTAGTATGCATGAAAACTCTTAAGAGTAGGGTAAATGATAAAAACACTTCATTGTGATTTGGGAGAATTTTTCCATTCTTTTAAACCACAGTGCTCTTAGTAATAAAATTGAATTTTAAAAGTTTAAGAGCTAGGTTTTTAATAACTTTTCAGGATAAATATTAATAGGAAAGATATCTATCTTAATGACACAATAGAAATAAGTATGTATCAACAGAATTAATTATATCAAATATCAATTTAGGAAAATGAAATATGATGATTCTTAAGTAAATATTGCAGTATAATACAAATGATCAGACAGCAATATGGAAAGAAAAAAAAGCAGCTTGGGTTTTATCATTGATATCATTTATGCTTATATTTTATATATTAGCTATAATCCTTAAATCGGAGAAGGCAATGGCACCCCACTCCAGTACTCTTGCTTGGAAAATCCCGTGGATGGAGGAGCCTGTTAGGCTACAATCCATGGGGTCGCTAAGAGTCAGACACGACTGAGTGACTTCACTTTCACTTTTCACTTTCCTGCATTGGAGAAGGAAATGGCAGCCCACTCCAGTGTTCTTGCCTGGAGAATCCCAGGGACGGGGGAGCCTGGTGGGCTGCCGTCTATGGGGTCGCACAGAGTCGGACACAACTGAAGTGACTTAGCATAGCATAATCTTTAAATAGAAGATATCTGTATGTCATGGAATCTATAGTCTTGCTATGTGAATACCTAATCCCTGGTCAGTGCTTATATAATCAACAAGCACACAAACATAATAAAACTATGTGGTACAAATATACAATGGAAGGTTATTTCAGCCATAAAAGCGAACAATTTGAGTCAGTTCTAGTGAGGTGGATGAACCTATAGCCTGTTTTACAGAGTGAAGTAAGTCGGAAAGAGAAAAACAAATATCGTGTATTAATGCACATATATGGAATCTAGAAAAATGGTATTGATGAACTGTTTGCAGGACAGGAATAGAGACACAGAGATAGAGAACAGACTTGTGGATGGGCGAAGGAGATGGTAGGACGAATTGAAAGAATAGCATTGACACATACACAATTACTATATGTAAAATAGATAGCTAATAGGAAATTGCTCTGTAACACGGGGAATTCAACACGGTGCTCTGTAACAACCTAGAGGAGTGGGATGGGGTGGAGGATGGGAAGGAGTTTCCAGAGGGAGGGGGCACATGTATACTTAGGGCTGATTCACATTGTTGTATGGTAGAAACCAGGTGCTTCCCAGGTGGCTTAGCAGTAAAGAATCTGCCTGCCTGCAGGAGATGCGAGTTTGATCACTAGCTCTGGGGAAGATCACCTAGAGAAGGAAATGGCAACCCACTCTAGTGTGTATATATATATATATATATATATTTGTCTCCATATTCTTGCCTGGAGAATCCCATGGACAGGGGAAATCAGTGGGCTACAGTCCATTGTGTTGCGAGGAGTCAGACAGGACTGAAGTGACTTACACACATGCGCACATGGCAGAAACCAACACAACATTGTACAGCAATCACCCTCCAATTAAAAATAAATTTAAAAAAAATGACAGAGAGCTGATGCTGGTTCACAGTGGATGGTATTCCCGGGCCTAGCCAATAATGTATGTGCGATTGCTACAGCTCTAAAAAAAACTTTGTTAAGGGATGAATCTGGAAAATTCACTTGCATTCAAGAGATTGGTCTATCAATATATTTTTTCTAACTTTGAATAGGTGCAAAATCAGATAAAAACAGTATCAAACTGGCCAAATACCACAAATGCCCAGTACTTAAATTTAAAATTCAGTCTTATGCAACAATTAGAAAATTAACTCCTTCATGAATCCCAGCTCTGAAGACCTTTTGTGACTTATACACTAAGTAGCAGAATGTCTTTTCACTCCCCCAAGCCTAACAAACTGCTAAGCTAACAGTCTATCCACTTAAAGTATGGCCTTCGTTGGGACTCCTTGCCTCCCTTTTTCTGGTTGTCTGGCACAAGGGATTGATCCTTTCATAATTATGCTCTAGAAGGTTGAGGCCAGGCAACCTGAAGCAGCTATAAACCTGCTACCTACTTTCTGATATTGGTGACCAATTATAAAGTTAGAATCACAATGATTCATTGTTTACATAAAAAAAAAAAAAAACCTTTCCACCCTGGTTATAACAGAAGCATCACTCTTCACAGGTATCTCAAAATGTATTTTCTCCAGAGGTTTTAGCCAAGTTATGCTGTAGTGTAGCTATTATGAAGTTTTATCGTAACTATTCTCTTATGTCTTCCAAACTTTGTGAGAAATATGTGTATTTGGTAAGAATATTTGGTAAGGTATTTGGTAAGAATCACATTCTGTTTTTGGTGGTATATCTGGAATATGAAACACAACTTAGATGTATAGATGAAAAAAGGCTTTTCACAATTCCCTTCATGTCTAAATTTTGGAATGCATTGTTTTACAGAACTAATAACTCAAATCTAGCTCAATACAAGGCAAATTACTACCCCTAATACAAGAGACTTTCCTTTATTTTTTCCAACTCCTGATTGTAGAAAGGATAATTAAATATTTAACAAAGAATCAAAAAGAGGTGAACTATGTATATTCATATTTTATCTCCAATAGCAGATAAAATCACTGTGTTTTATTTGGGCTGGATGCCATGGGATAAGAGTGCAAGTGATGGCTATTGGTTATTTTTTTTTTTTTTTTTGAGGCGAGTTTAATTTTATTTTATTTTTAAACTTTACATAATTGTATTTGTTTTGCCAAATATCAAAATGAATCCGCCACAGGTATACATGTGTTCCCCATCCTGAACCCTCCTCCCTCCTCCCTCCCCATACCATCCCTCTGGGTCGTCCCAGTGCACTAGCCCCAAGCATCCAGTATTGTGCATCGAACCTGGACTGGCAACTCGTTTCTTACATGATATTTTACATGTTTCAATGTCATTCTCCCAAATCTTCCCACCCTCTCCCTCTCCCACAGAGTCCATAAGACTGTTCTATACATCAGTGTCTCTTTTATTAATCAATGGACAACTAATTAAGGAAATAAGTGGAATGTCAGGATACAGTTAAGGGAAAGGTGCCTTTACTGGCAGCAAAGAAATCCAATTATTTACTTATTTCCAAATATGAATGCAAATTAAGCTTGAAGTGTCATGCTTTAATATCATATGCTTATTCTTAAATTACAATTTGACTATGTTTAATTTGTATTGTTTGTATTTTTTTTTTACTTCTATTCCTTTACTCACTAGCAATTTCATATGAAGATGAAATTTTTAAATAGCTTTTTCCTGGGAATCTCAGAGAAATTTCAGTAAGCACTGAATGAACAAAAATGGCATGACAGAACAGAAATAGTTCTTTGACTGTCAGCAGATATTTAAATAACATGAATACCATCTAGTTATAATGGATTCCTTTAGAACTGACGATACGATACTTAGAGAACAAAGGGAATCAGGCCAGAGTCACTTACTGTAAAGCACTGTAGAGTATAATAGTTGACATGAAAATGACTCTTCAGAACTTTCAGCATAATAAACCCCTGGGTGAAAGCTCTCAGAGTGACTTCCAGAAATACAGAGCCAATTGCTTTTCCATAAAACAACTGCATTTATGAGCATAAGGGAAGACTAAAGTACCAAATGTAAAATTCCCACTGTGACTGGCCTTAATATTAAAAGCCAGAGAAATGGATAAAAGAGACAGTAAAGTGACAGTCATATTTAAATTCTCAGTGTTTTTGTTTAAATCAGCCTTGCAATATCTGTCTTTTTAAATTACTTATTCAATGATTCAGTCTTCTCTATATATTTAATCACTCACTTAATAAACAGTAAATGTTCATTGAGCACATTTGGCTGCTATCCTCTGTTCAAGTTATAGGCATTGCAAAGATAAATATGATATTCCTGCTACCAGAGGTCTTTATTCGGTGGGAGACATGATTATTTAAGTCAATAAACCAAGTGTGATACAATAGCAGATATGAAAGACAAGTGATCTGTGAAATCAAAGCAGGATCAACTTAGTATATCTAGAATGACTAAGGAGGATGCCAGAGGAAGGAACATTTACTCTGAATCTTGAAGAAAAGGATAATAGAGTTTACTGCATAGAACTAGTAAATCATACACAGGCTGTAGTTCATTACCTGATTTCCTGATTTTCAAACAGCATACATTGTTGTATGTATGCTGTGTGCACATTTTACTGATACTACTGAATGTGTCAAATATATAAAAGCTGTTTAGTCTTAACTAATCTATCCAATAAAGCCAATGTGTTTGTTTAGTCAGCATCTCTAATGGTCATGAATTTAACCAGAAATTACCCATTTATAGAGAAGAATTTGATATTAAGTATTAGACCATCAGTTTATCCACAAAGGAGCTATTTAATTGATCTTTCAAATTAATGTTAATATTCACTGATAGGCTAAAAAATAACTTCAAAGCATGTTCATACCCTGATCCCTGGACCTGTGATTATATTATCTTATAAAACAAAAAATGAAGATCATTGCATCCAGTCCCATTGCTTCATGGCAAATAGATGGGAAAACAATGAAAACAGTGAGAGATTACTTTTGAGGGGGCTCCAAAATCACTTCAGATGGTGATTGCAGCCATGAAATTAAAAGATGTTTGCTCCTTGGAAGAAAAGCTATGACCAACCTAGACAGCATAGTAAAAAGCACAGATGTTACTTAGCCAACAAAGGTCCATCTAGTCAAAGTTATGGTTCTGCCAGTAGTCATGTATGGATGTGAGAGTTGGACTGTAAAGAAAGCTGAGCACTGAAGAATTGATACTTCTGAACTGTGGAGTTGGAGAAGACTCTTGAGAGTCCCTTGGACTACAAGGAGATCCAACCAGTCCATCCTAAAGGAGATCAGGCCTGGGTGTTCATTGGAAGGACTGGTATTGAAGCTGAAACTCCAATACTTTGGCCACCTGATGCAAAGAACTGACTCCTTGGAAAAGACCTTGATGCTGGGAAAGATTGAAGGCAGGAGGAGAAGAGGACGACAGAGGATGGAACAGTTGGATGTCATCACCAACTTTATGAACGTGAGTTTGAGCAAGCTTTGGGATTTGGTGATGGAAAACAAAGCCTGGTGTGAGACACGACTGAGCAACTGAACTAAACTGATAAAGCAAAAGAGGTCTTATGTGTGCCTTGCAGATGGAGTTAAGGATTTTAGAGAAGGGAAAATTATCCTACATTATTGGTATGAGTCTAAAGTGAGAGAATGGATCAGAGTGAGAGAATGTTACATCACAGTGAAAGCAAAGAGAAAAGCAATGTGTTAACCAGAGCAGAGGAAAAGAGAACTGACAAAAGAAGCTCAGGCAAGAGTTACATGGGGCTACACATCAAGGAATTTGGATAGTTTTATTTTAGAAGCCTGAAAAGCAAAGAAACATGTCTTAAAGCTACCGGAAGAAACACAGTTCTGAGGAAAAATTTTTAGCTCAGTGAAACCTCTTTGGCTTCTGACATCCAAAGCTCTACAATAAGAAATTTGTATTGTTTTAAGCCACAAAATGTGTGGGATTTTTTATAGCATCAATAAGAATTTAGTACAGAATATAAAATATTTTCTTTGCTAAAATATAATTTATGATTTTGTTCTCAGCATGTATTATAAAGTACGATTATAAAGCTAAAAACTGGATCCTCTAGATAATTCCACAAACAAAGCAAAGAAATATTGTTATTTTAGAAATTTGATTAGCTTTTTCATTTTCCAGTGGGCATTCTATGTTAACTGTACTTTCTTGAAAATACTTTATAGAAAACTTTTGTAAAAGTGTCAAATCTGCTTAATATGAATAGAATGCTAGATTTCTAATTAAAAAAATAGATACACAATAAGCACCAAAGGTTTACTGTATAGCACAGGTAACTATAGTCAATATCTTGAAATAACCTATAATGGAACATAATCTGAGAAATAATATATGTGTATATGTATAACTGAATTACCTTGTTGTGCACCTAAAACATTTTCTTAATATGCTTCAGTAAAATATATATATTAAGAAAAAACAAACATACACACAAAAACTAATGTCAAATCTTCCAGAAAATGAATGCCTATATTTAGTTCTACTTATTTTGTACAACTCACCATCCTCATTATAGTTATATCTACCTGACTGTAAGGATTTAAATGTTTTTGTGTTATTTTAGAATTTGGAATCATTCTGATATAAAGGAAATACATGTTCAACATAGAAAATAGGCAAAAAAAAAATCAATGGCATTATTAAGGTTTCACATTAAAAAATTACTCGATATTTTTTACAACATAGTAATATAAATTTTGAATAATTCAAACATATTTTGAACCTTGAAATCATCACTAAGTGATTCTTAAGTATATTTTATCACATTTAAAAATGAAACTCAATAAGTGCATGCATGTGTGCGTGCATGCTAAATTGCTTTTGTGTCTGACTCCTTAAGACCCCAGTCCTTACGACGCTATGGGCTGGGGTCCACTAGGCTCCTCTGTCCGTGGGATTCTCCAGGCAAGAATACTGGAGTGGGTTGCCATCCCTTTCTCCAGAGGATCTTCCTGACCCAAGGATCAAATCCAAGTCTCTTTATGTCTCTGCATTTGCAGGCAGGTTCTTTAACATTAGCACTAAGTAATCTACAAAGTACCTGCCATAATTTGTTTGGTCAACTCATCATAGATGAACACTTAGAATTTATTTTTACTGTACATAATAATATTTATATATCAGTGATAGCTATCTTGAAAACTACTGAAAGTAGAATTACAGAGTTGAATTGTACACTGAATTATGAATTTTGGGATAGACCTAGTAAATGTTTCTCAGAAAGCTTTAAAATTAAGTATATTCTCAAGAATGCATTAAAATGTTCATTCAATTACAACTTGTGCAACATTTAGCAAAAGAAATTATATTTTTTTTTTACAAACTCATAGAGAAAATGCTATCAAGTTGTTTTAATCTGATTTCATAGAATTAATGATATGGAAAATTTTAAAATTTCACTTGCTCTTTTATAATTTCTTCCTTCCCATTCCAGAAAATGAATGCCTAAATTTAGTTCTACTTATTTATATTCTACTTTTATTGAACAAATTAGTCCATCTGGTATTTAATTTTTAAATAATTTGGATAGGTGTCTAAATTATTTTGAACAAAAATATTAAGCAATTTTTTCAGCATACCACTGGGGTTCTGAATCTTGTTTCTTGATTTTATTTTCTCCATTCCTCACTGATATCACACTGGTTTACGAATTCCAATTTTTTTTAATCAATTACATTATCTCTATGTAAATGCTCTGATCCAAGTATTAATTTAATAATTTTAAATGATTGCTCAAACATTTGTGAAAGAATAAATGTGCTGAAAGAGGGCATTAAAACTCAGAAATACTGTTTATTACATGAAAGTGAAAGTGTTACTTGCTCAGTCCTGTTTGACTCTTTGCAACCCCATGGACTGTACCTGCCAGGCTCTTCTGTCCATGGAATTCTGTAGGCAAGAATACTGGAGTAGGTTTCTATTTCCTACTCCAGGGGATCTTCCTAAACCAGGGATCAAACCCAGGTCTTTTGCACTGCAGGCAGATTCTTTACCATCTGAGCCTCCAGGGAAGCTGAGTAAAGAATATGTTGAAACCAAAATTAGTCTCTCTCTGCCTATAAGGCAAGCTTCCCTCAGGTGACAGGCATGCTTGCCACAATAACCCAGGAACTGTGTGTTCCCAGCTTATTAAACTCATTTGGAAAAAAATAAATAAATAAACTCATTTGGTGAGCAATTTCTCCTATAACTCTACTAAAAGTTTCCTGGTGACTGTAATTGGCCAGGTTTAAATCACATAATCTACCTCCACCCCTCTGTTACTGTGTATGGACTTTTTAAGCCTGTGTTTCCTGAGTGTAAGAGAAATCATCATTGGTACTTCATCAAGGACACAGAATTTCAGGTAGTGGTCAATTTTCACTGTTTAGGTTAGAGAAAAATAATATTATTTTTGTATTTTTTATTTTTATGTCCTATATCTAAGATGTTACCCATTGTGAGGCATATCCTACATAGTGTATATATTATTCTGCAACTTTTCCACTCTAGCAAACTAGTGTAATTTATACATGTTTATATCAATAACTCTATTATCTATTTCATACCTGTATGATTATACCTCAGAATATTCATTGATTCAGCATCTCAGGATATTTTGAATGTCTTTAATATTTTGTCATTAGAAGCAGTGCTTCACTAGATTTTCATGTTGTGACTCTGACACCATTTCTATAGGGCATGGAGCTAAGGGCCATACTGTTCAAAGCATATGCAGAGCTTCAATTTTACTAGACACATAAAGTTTCACTGTTAATTACTTTTTTCATTTACATTTACATCTCCAATCTATGTGAGCTCCCATTGTTCCAGCGTCATGCAAGGTTGGTTCCTATATGCAGTAGGGCTTGGGAGAAATTCATCAATATCATAGCAAGGTGAATTTAGTTTGGATGAAAAAAATATATATATATATATATATATATATATATGTGTGTGTGTGTGTGTGTGTGTATGTGTGAAACCACAGTTAGCAAGAAAATACAAGGATTAGACCTCTATTCATTCTCCCCATAGAAATATCCCCAGATTAAGGTTAAGACTGGTTATGTAATACATGAGTTCAAGTGCAGGCACCTCATGCATTATTCCATTCCATTTAGTCCACTGGATGTGTGTGCAGTGAAGGCCACAGTCACAAAGATTATATGGGTGACAGAAAGTCTACATTCAGTAAATGTTGTCTTGGGATATCAGTTTCCAATCACCTGGGGATGTTGGGGTCAGTAGACTCTGAATGAAAACACATGTTAGTGTGCAGACAAGAAGAGAATAATTTCTGTAGAAAGATCAAGTGTTATTATCATATACTTACTAAAGAAGATAAAGAGATTGAAAGTCTTTTATAGTATTTGTGGATTTTCTATTTATAATACAGTTTATACTTCCTGAGTGAAAATTGTGTTTTAAAATTTTTAATGAAAATTTAAAAAAAATTGTGTATACTCTGTTATGAAAGAACTTCTATAGGAATTTTCAGTTATGCCATAGGATAACTTCTTGTATTCCCCCAACACTAGTTTAATATTCACCAAGTGCCATTCTTTTTTTTTTGGGGGGGGGTGGTGATAGTTCTAAAAGGTCTTGTAGGTCTTCATAGAACCTTTCAACTTCAGCTTCTTCAGCATTACTGGTTGGGGCATAGACTTGGATTACTGTGATATTGAATGGTTTGCCTTGGAAACGAACAGAGATCATTCTGTCGTTTTTGAGATTGCATCCAAGTACTGCATTTCGGACTCTTTTGTTGACCATGATGGCTACTCCAGTTCTTCTGAGGGATTCCTGCCCGCAGTAGTAGATATAATGGTCAAACCCATTCCAGTCCATTTGAGTTCGCTGATTCCTAGAATGTCGACATTCACTCTTGCCATCTCTTGTTTGACCACTTCCATTTGCCTTGATTCATGGACCTGACATTCCAGGTTCCTATGCAATATTGCTCTTTACAGCATCGGACCTTGCTTCTATCATCAGTCACATCCACAGCTGGGTGTTCTTTTTGCTTTGGCCGTATCCCTTCATTCTTTCTGGAGTTATTTCTCCACTGATCTCCAGTAGCATATTGGGCCCCTACTGACCTGGGGAGTTCCTCTTTCAGTATCCTATCATTTTGCCTTTTCATACTGTTCATGGGGTTCTCAAGGCAAGAATACTGAAGTGGTTTGCCATTCCCTTCTCCAGTGGACCACATTCTGTCAGATCTCTCCACCATGACCTGCCCGTCCAGGGTTGCCCCATGGGCATGGCTTAGCTTCATTAAGTTAGAAAAGGCTGTGGTCCTAGTGTAGTTAGATTGACTAGTTTTCTCTGAGTATGGTTTCAGTATGTCTGCCCTCTGATGCCCTCTTGCAACACCTACAATCTTACTTGGGTTTCTCTTACCTTGGGTGTGGGATATCTCTTCATGGCTGCTCCAGCAAAGCGCAGCTGCTGCTCCTTACCTAGGATGAGGGGTATCTCCTCACCACCGCCCTTTGTGACCTGCAACATGGTATAGCTCCTCTAGACCGTCCTAAGCCCATGCAGCCACTGCACCTTGGACATGGGGTTGGTCCTCCCGGCCGCTGCCCCTGGCCTCGGGCGTAGGGTAGCTCCTCCCAGCCGCTGCCCCTGGCCTTGGGCATGGGGGCGTGGGGTAGCTCCTCCCGGCTGCCGCCCCTGACCTTGTTCGCGGGGTATCTCCTCTCGGCCGCCTCCCCTGACCTCTGACTTGGGTAGCTCTTCTTGGCCGTTCCTGCACCGTCGCAGCCTGGAACTCTCGGCTGCTGCCCCTGACCTCAGACGTGGGGTAACTCCTCTTGGCCACCACCCTTCGGGCGTGGGGTCCTCCTGGCTTCTGCCCCTGACCTTGGACATGGGGTAGCTCCTCTAGGCTGCACTTAGTGCTCCAGTCACAGCCGCCGCCGCAGTGCTTAGATGTCCTTTTCATTATAGGGGACTGGAATGCAAAAGTAGGAAGTCAAGAAACACCTAGAGTAACAGGCAAATTTGGCCTTGGAATATGGAATGAAGCAGGGAAAAGACTAATAGAGTTTTTCCAAGAAAATGCACTGGTCATAGCAAACACCTTTTTCCAACAACACAAGAGAAGACTCTACACATGGACATCACTAGATGGTCAACACTGAAATCAGATTGATTATATTCTTTGCAGCCAAAGATGGAGAAGCTCTATACAGGCAGCAAAAACAAGACCAGGAGCTGACTGTGGCTCAGATCATGAACTCCTTAATACCAAATTCAGACTGAAATTGAAGAAAGTAGGGAAAACCACTAAACCATTCAGGTATGACCTAAATCAAATCCCTTATGATTATAGAGTGCAAGTGAGGAATGGATTTAAGGGACTAGATCTGAAAGATAAGAGTGCCTGATGAACTATGGAATGAGGTTCATGACATTGTACAGGAGACAGGGATTAAGACCATCCCCATGGAAAAGAAATGCAAAAAAGCAAAATGGCTGTCTGGGGAGGTCTTACAAATAGCTGTGAAAAGAAGAGAAGCAAAAAGCAAAGGAGAAAAGGAAAGATATAAGCATCTGAATGCAGAGTTCCAAAGAATAGCAAGAAGAGATGAGAAAGCCTTCCTCAGTGATCAATGCAAAGAAATAGAGGAAAACAACAGAATGGGAAAGACTAGAGATCTCTTCAGGAAAATTAGAGATACCAAGCGAATATTTCATTCAAAGATGGACTCGATAAAGGACAGAAATGGTATGGACCTAACGAAGCAGAAGACATTAAGAAGAGATGGCAAGAATACACAGAAGAACTATCCAAAAAGTTCTTCATACCCAGATAATCATGATGATGTGATCACTGACCTAGAGCCAGACATCCTGGAATGTGAAATCAAGTGGGCCTTAGAAAGCAGCACTACGAACAAAGCTAGTGGAGGTGATAGAATTCCAGTGAGCTATTCCAAATCCTGAAAGATGATCTGTGAAAGTGCTGCACTCAATATGCCAGCAAATTTGGAAAACTCAGCAGTGGTCACAGGACTGGAAAAGGTCAGTTTTCCTTCCAATCCCAAAAAAGGCAATGCCAAAGAATGCTCAAACTATTGCACAATTGCACTCATCTCACATGCTAGTAAAGTAATGCTCAAAATTCTCCAGGCCAGGCTTCAGCAATACGTGAACCATGAACTTCCAGAGGTTCGAGCTAGTTTTAGAAAAGGCAGAGGAACCAGAGACCAAATTGCCAACATCCGCTGGATCATGGAAAAAGCAAGAGAGTTCCAAAAGAACATCTATTTCTGCTTTATTGACTATGCCAAAGCCTTTGACTGTGTGGATCACAATAAACTGTGGAAAATTCTGAAAGAGATGGGAATACCAGACCACGTGACTTGCCTCTTGAGAAATCTCTATGCAGGTCAGGAAGCACCAGTTAGAACTGGACATGGAACAACAGATTGGTTCCAAATAGGAAAAGGAGTATGTCAAGGCTGTATATTGTTACCCTGCTTATTTAACTTATATGCAGAGTACATCATGAGAAACGCTGGGCTGGAAGAAGCACAACCTGGAATCAAGATTGCCAGGAGAAATATCAATAACCTCAGATATGCAGATGACACCACCCTTATGGCAGAAAGTGAAGAGGAACTCAAAAGCCTCTTGATGAAAGTGAAAGAGGAGAGTGAAAAAGTTGGCTTAAAGCTCAACATTCAGAAAATGGAGATCATGGCATCTGGTCCCATCACTTCATGGGAAACAGATGGGGAAACTGTGGAAACAGTATCAGACTTTATTTTTGGGGGGCTCCAAATCACTGCAGATGGTGATTGCAGCCATGAAATTAAAAGATTCTTTCTCCTTGGAAGGAAAGTTATAACCAACCTAGATAGCATATTCAAAAGCAGAGACATTACTTTGCCAACAAAAGTCCATCTAGTCAAGGCTATGGTTTTTCCAGAAGTCATGTATGAATGTGAGAGTTGGACTGTGAAGAAAGCTGAGTGCTGAAGAATTGATGCTCTTGCACTGTGGTGTTAGAGAAGACTCTTGAGAGTCCCTTGGACTGCAAGGGGATCCAACCAGTCCATTCTAAAGGAGATCAGTCCTGGGTGTTCTTTGGAAGGAATGATGCTAAAGCTGAAACTCCAATACTTTGGCCACCTCATGCGAAGAGTTGACTCATTGGAAAAGACTCTGATGCTGGGAGGGATTGGGGGCAGGAGGAGAAGGGGACGACAGAGGATGAGATGGCTGTATGGCATCACCGACTTGATGGACAGGAGTTTGAGTGAACTCTGGGAGATGGTGATGGACAGGGAGGCCTGGCATGCTGCAGTTCATGGGGTTGCAAAGAGTTGGACAACTGAGCAACTGAACTGAACTGAACTGATTATGCTGCTGCTGCTGTTGCTAAATTGCTTCAGTTGTGTCCGACTCTGTGCAACCCCGTTATTGCCTCCTGAGGCACATCATCAGTGCATGGTAGCCAGGTGATCAGTGCATGATCAGTCACATGATCAGTGCCATTCAGTCACGTGATCAGTGCATGATAACCACGTGGTCAGTGCATGCTCAGTCACGTGATCAGTACTTGATCAGCCACGAGATCAGGGCCTGCACAGTCATGTGATCAGAGCCTGCTGAGCTGCGTGATTCCTGCCTGCTCAGCTGCTTGACAATTGCCAGCTGAGCTCTGTGATTCCTGCCAGCACACCTGCTTGATTATTGCCTGCTGAGCAGCATGATTCGTCATAGCGGGCTCCATGATTATTGCCTGCTGATTGCGTGGTTCGTGCCTGCTCAGCTCTTTGATTATTGCCTCCTGAGGCACATCATCAGTGCATGATAGCCACGTGATCAGCACATGATCAGTCACATGATCAGCGCCATTCAGTCACGTGATCACTGCAGGATCATCCCCATGATCAGCGCATGCTCATCACGTGATCAGTACTTGATCAGCCACGTGATCAGTGCCTGCACAGTCACGTGATCAGGGCCTGCTCAGCTGCGTGATTAATGCCTGCTCAGCTGCTTGACAATGGCCATAGCCTTTAGTATGCTGCTGCTGCTAAGTCACTTCAGTCGTGTCCGACTCTATGCAACCCCATAGATGGCCTTCTACCAGGCTCCCCCGTCCCTGGTATTCTCGAGGCAACAACATTGGAATGGGTTGTCATTTCCTTCTCCAATGCATGAAAGTGAAAAGTGAAAATGAAGCCGCTCAGTTGTGTCCAACTCTTCACAACCCCATGGATGCAGCCTACCAGGCTCCTCCATCCATGGGGTTTTCCTGGCAAGACTACTGTAGTGGGGTGCCACTGCCTTCTCCGAAAGACATTATAGACAATCATTTTTATTTTCATAAATGTATTCAAACAAAAATTTAAAAGAGCAGATCGGTGTTGACCATTATGTTAAGCAGCTCAGCTCTTGAATTTGAAGTTTTTATATTATGGCTAAAAAATCATGTATTTTGAAGAGAGAAAGACTATTATATATGATGTTAGTTTTGTACTATGCATCACAGACTTCATATTCCTCTATGGTCATTCAGAAGTTTACTAAAATGTCTAGTCAACTTCTTTGAGCAAAGTCCATTTTCTATCTCAAAGTGAAGTGAATCCTAGTAGTATCATATGAATACTTGCTAGAGTAAAAATAGAAATGGTAAAGACTCTGCCTGCAATGTGGGAGACCTGGGTTTGGTCCCTGGGTTGGGAAGATCCCTTGGAGAATGGAAGAACTACCCACTCCAGTATTCTGGCATGGAGGATTCAATGAACTGTAGAGTTCATACAGTCACAAAGAGTCAGACACAACTGAGCAACTTTCACTTTCGCTTTTCACTTTCACAGTGGATTGTTAATAAATAACCAATTAGGACTTATTAAAAATTAATTAAGCATTTTCTTTGAGATTCATGACTATAAATTCAGTAACTAACAAATCCATTTAGATGAGAAAGTCAATTTAAGGAAAAACAATCCTCAGAGCAACAATTGTGATCTACATTTGGACAGCTTCAAACATGGTTGTAACTTTCTTTCTTTTACTGGGAAAATAGAAACTCAAATTTCTTTCACCCTAGTTCTTTATCTGCATGCCTGTACACCAGCATTTTTAAGAAAAATGTTGGCAAACTATGTAAAAGAGCAGTGCTTGCCCAAACATTACTGCCCAAGTTATTACTATATAATTTTTTTCTGCCCTAAAATGGAATACCTGTTGGCTCTTCCTCTATCCACCATTAACCCGCTCACTGGGGATGGAGGATTCTTAATTCATTTGGAAAATTATAACTCAGTGCTACCTTTGGTAATTAACGGCTGTGAGCTAAGTTGTGCCTGTGTTGCAATACTGTAACTCCTCATCCTATTTCCTCTAGTACTTTTTAAATGCTACAGACATTGTAGCCTATAGATTTATTCCACATAGATATACAAAGCTTGTCCATATCAAAGACAGTATAAAGAGTTCTGAGGCAGTCAGCAGATGTTTAGAAAGAAATAAAAATATGATAGCCCTTGTAAACAGTAAACTTAAGATTTTTGGTTTTCCTTATAAATGCTTATTCTTTGAAAACAGTGGGTCTATAAAACCAAGTTCTTGAATTTCAGATTTTGGTTGATATCATAGATTATATATTGTATCATATCATAAATCACAAAGTATATACTCTGGTTGAAATAATGGTTGTGCTCAGCTTTTTTAAATGAAAACATCTAAATTGACTTTGAGGTGCAGTTACTAATTATTTAATGATGTTGAAATATAATCATAACAAGGAAGAACAATAGTTCAATTTGTATGCCAAATGTATAACAGCTTATCATCATATCTTGCCAATAATTATTAAATACACAAAATAACAAAATAAGAAAATCAGTAATGATTTACTTTAAAAAAATCTCGTATAATTGATTTAGACATTAGTTGGACAACACAGTCCAATTTTTTTTAATGTGACTCCAAAAAACAAAATTACTGATTAAAATCACATTATATAGTATATCATAATATTACCAAGTTATCAAATGCTAGTATATTACATTTGGATATGTTGATACAGTAATTAATATGTCTAACATTTTAGAAGTGAGACATTTGATTTCCTGTCTTCAAATTAAACATCTATGTCTATTAAATTACACATATCAAATAATCCTTCCTTACCAATTAAACCTTTTATATAGTGAGTCACAATAAATTTGCAAATCAATGATTGTTTGCAATAATACAATTAATAAATAAATCCTCAAATCAAAGAAAGAAAACCCAGAACCCATTAGAAAATTTGTACTCAGAGAAGATATTTAAATAGCCAAGTTAATACAACCTTACTAATAATTAGAAATGCACAAGTCAAATCCAAAATGTGTTCCATTACATACTCAATAGAATGACTAAAGTAAAACTGAAGATCTCAAGTACAGGTGAAAATGTGGAGCAACTGTAACTCATATAATCCATTGGTAGAAGCAAAAAATGGTTGAGAATCTATCAAGTTATCTTCTAAAAAGTTTTTTCGTCAGTGTGTAGTGATAACCACAGTATATGTACATATTTTTTAATTCTAGTGTTTATGTTATTTTTCTTTAGGAAGCAAAATGGAATAGTAGAGTAATAAACCTAATCTGGATTAATTTGATATTGTATACTAGTATGTAAATCTCATGTACAAGAAAGATATAAAATAGACTACATGAAGGTCTGTCTTAAAAGCAAATGTGATTTAATGTATTAATCTCATTTACAACTTATACATTTTAATACATATTATTGAGGAGTTAGTTGCAGTGTATTTTATACTGTTTCAGAATTAAAGAGGTTTTTATCATTAAACATAAACACATAATCTGACAAATTCAGTTAACACAAACTGTAAAACCTTCTAAGATATAATTGCTAGACTACTCTCTCAATTGTATTAAACAGTATCTTTCAGTGGGGATTTTTAAAAATTATTTTTATCTTAGATTAGATAAAAGTGTGCAATGTATACATAATGCCCCAGACAGAACTTTACAAACTGTGATTTGGACCCTTTCTCCATCCCTCCTAAACACATATTCTTACACAGAAAATGCTTTGGCTTTAAATCATTCATGGTGCAATTAAATCATTATTACCTATTGTATTTCCTTAAGATCACACAGAAGTTGTCATTTCTACATTTTTGAAGATAAAATCTTAAAGACAATCAGAAAGGAATCTCATATTTTTTGTAAATTTAAGTTTCCTTGAATTCATGTAATTCCAAGGGCTTTTGGTTTGTGTTTTTGTATAAGTTTAGGGAGTTACCTAATATCTAAAAATGGAACACTGAATATGCTTCTGCCCCAACATTTCCATTTGAACATTGGAAAATTATACCAGTCATAACAGCGAGTTTATTTATTGACTTTACAGATAATGACAGTGATCTCTTATAGGTTATTACAAAATACTGAGTATAGCCTCTGTGCTCTGTAGTAGGTCCTTGTTGAATATCTATCTTATATATAGTAACGCATATAGTAATGCTAAACACCTAATTTATCCCTCCCGTGCTTCCCTTTTGGTAACCATACGTTTGTTTTGCATGTCTGTTTATATTTGTTTTGTATATAAGTTCATTTGTATCTATTAATATTTTTGATTTATATCTTACATATAAGCAATATAATATGATATTTGTCTTTTCCTGTCTAGCTAGCTTTGCTTAATATGGTATTCTCTAGGTCCATCTATGTTGCTGCCATTGGCATTATTTCATTATTTTTTATGGATGAGTAATATTCCATCATGTGTGTGTATTGTGTTAATGAATGGTTAATAAAATAAGAACACATAATTCGTAAACACTGTTGTTGTTAATATTTTGTTCCTTGGAGCCACTAGGAAATAATTTTTACTATGCAGCATCTGAGAGGAAGAGTTTGACAAATTAACTTTTTTGCTGCTAATATGTCACTATACTCTGAAGCCACGTCCCTCCTCTATATTGATAGCAATGCAGCTTGCAGACTTTCAGACCATCTGAACAGTCTTCATTTGTTTTGAGGAAACAGGGCAAGATATGAAAGGGACCTGGATGGAACCCGAATGGGCTAGTGACCATTGGTGTTTGTCAGGAAAGTGAATATATTGGGTTTGGACTTGGTACAGTATCAGTTCTACACACCGTGTATTATATGATAGTAATGCATATGTTTCTTTAATAATTGTGTTGCTCAATGTGTCTGTTATACACAGGACCTTCTTGCTCAGGTATAAAGACAATGCAACAGTTATTTTCTCTCCTATATAATAAATGGCCTGCATTCCTCTTTAACTGATATTGCTGCTGCTTTTCCACTGTCTCTACAAGGATGATCTGGGAAATCATTTGCATTTATAATGATTTGTGAAATCTTAGTGATAATCTCTGTATTTCCTGCCCTTACATTTTTTCTCTCCACAAATAACTCATGGTCAATATATATTCTTCTATATTCTCATTAATGCTGCATATTTTATTCCTATAATTGTATATAATTAATTAATGTGGATTCTCTTTTGGGTTATTAGAATCACAGAATGGCTATAGAAAAAAAAAAAAAGGCCAACCATTTCTAATCAAGCAGAATTGGTATCTCTCATATTAGCTGTATGTGAAAATAGATTCCTCTGCCAGCAAAGCACCTATTTTGTTCCTGACAACTCACTTGTTCTGTGATGGTACTCTCCTCATTTGCATTTTAAGGGGTTATCTTAATACCTACTCCATATTCCAAGTTTGCATTCTATAACACTTTATTTTGGGTAATCAGTTCAATTCAGTTCAGTCACTCAGTCATGTCCAACTCTTTGCGACCCCATGAAGCACAGCATGCCAGGCCTCCCTGTCCATCACCAACTCCCAGAGTCCACCCAAACCCATGTCCATCAAGTCAGTGATGCCATCCAACCATCTCATCCTCTGCTGTCCCCTTCTCCTCTTGCCTTCAGTCTTTCCTAGCATCAGGGTCTTTTCCAATGAGTCAGCTCTTCTCATCAGGTGGCCAAAGTATTGGAGTTTCAGTTTCAACATCAGTCCTTCCAATGAACACCCAGGACTGATCTCCTTTAGGATGGACTGGTTGGATCTCCTTGCAGTCCAAGGGACTCTCAAGAGTCTTCTCCAACACCACAGTTTAAAAGCATCAATCCTGCACTCAGCTTTCTTCACAGTCCAACTCTCACATCCATACATGACCATTGGAAAAACCATAGCCTTGACTAGACAGACCTTTGTTGGCAATGTAATGTCTTTGCTTTTTAATATGCTGTCTAGGTTGGTCATCCCATGTGTTAATGAAGGGCCTCTTTTACCTATTCAGGTCCTCAACTAGCAGAGTCCTATTTTATTATGATAATCAGATTTTCATTCCTCTCAAAATTAAACATATAACCAATTCCTTTTTTATAATTTTGAAGATCTGCTATCTGAAAATATTTGGTTGCAGCAATGCAATTCTAAGAAATGGAAATTGTTTTAAACTACTCTAAGTTCTGCATATGCTGAATACCTTCAATTTGGTGTTACAGAATCATTCCAAATGGATAGAACAGTGGACTCTAAGATCAATCTCCAAGAATGGCTCTCCGAAAAAAGCTAGTGAATTGGCCCTCAATGGTTCTCAGAAAAAAGCTATTGAATTGGGGCAACCAGAGAGTTGCTGCTTTTTTCACAAAGAGGTAGGTGGAAAATAGGTTATATTTGAAGTTCTTGATTCAAGAACAAACTACAAGTGCTGCCATCCAGGAATCAGGAAATTGTTGTTGCTATGGCTGCAGATACCTTTCAGTAGTCACAAAGCTAAGGTCTAGTCACCAGAATGCTGATGCAGAAAATCAGTGTCCACAATCTCACTTTTCAGAACCAAACAAAAGCAACAGCAAGATGACTTCTTCATTTCCACCCTCCAAATTTTGAACAATTGCAATGAATTTCAGATTAATTTTCACAAATTAATTTTCACTTAAAAACATGGTTGCAAAAAAAAAAAAGCATCTGCAATATTATGTTAGCTATTTAGGTTCTGATATAGAGAAGGCACACTAGAAAAAGATTAAAGCAGCAGATGCTGATGAGCAGTTTACCATTTCCACTCCCACACCAGTTAAATTAAAAAGAGCAACTAAATGTGAGACAAGGACAATGGGGAAGAAAAGCCTTTCTGTTTTCTATATTTCAGAACATCAGGTCAAAGAGTAAATACAGTTATATTCTGTAGCAGTGGTAGTTGGAAGTGCACAACAGTAATAGATATATTCATACACAATGCCACAGAATAAGATGCAATAAGTCAAACCAAGAGAAGACATCTTATTAGCCATCTCAGCACCAATGAGATAATGAAGCAATTCCCTACAATTCTGACACAAAATGATTTTGAAGCTATAGCATTCAGAATCTATTTCTGCCTGTTTATATACTGAAGAGTTTAGCAAATTAATTTATATTACCTGAAAATGCTTATGAAATTGGATTCAATTAGACAGTGTCTTGGTTGAACTAAAAAGAAACAGAAATCCTTATATACTAATATGCAGTGGTCAGTCTTGTGGGTATCAAAAAGCAATTATGAATGAGGGGGAGTTCAGAAGTCGTGTCTGTTTACCAATTATGCATGTGGACATGGCAGTGACACCAGGTCCTCGGGCTTGGCTTCCACTGATTCAGGGGTCCCAGCACGATCACATATTATTCAGTGGAGTGTTCTGAGTGTGGTGTGAGTTACAGGATCCTAACAGGTTACTTCTCTGTAATGCAGGAAGATACTCTCAGAAGCAGTCCAAGAACCTGACCTCTCATGGTTTCAGTAAGTTTTTAAGAATTAAACTCTCTTTATTAACTCTTTTTCAAATTAAAATAACATCAGTTTCCTCAGAGCGAAACTGGAAGCAGCAGCCTCAGTGATGTTCCTTGAATAGATTTATTTACTTACTTATTTTAAATGTCTGTCATATAATTTGTTTGGAGATGTAGAATGCAAAGTTACAAGATTTACAACTCTGAGAAAAACTATAAATTTAAAAACATAATTTTTTGTTAATCCTCTAAGTTGTATTATGTTCCGTTAACATTCTCTTGAATCAGTGTTTTGAAAACACACTATGAGAAAGGCAACATTAGGCTGTTTATTTTATGGAAAAAGCACTTAAGGGATTTGTGAACATCCGGCAGAATAAATCATGTGTTCCTTTCATTTAAACTTTTGAAATTAAATTTATTGTCACATAGATGAAAGTTGTTTGAAAAATAAAATACCACCACCTGATTTAAATATTTACTTTGCTGCAGGTTCCTCCTATTAAATCTTTATTGGTTTCTAACTATCAAGAAATTAGGATAGAGTTAATATCTGACCTGAGGAAACAATATGCTCACACAAAATGAAATAAAATATTAATAAATTGAAATTAGAAACATAGAAATTTAAGTCTTAGAGAATTGTCTCTCAATTGCACTGAGAAAAATTAGCTCATAAGGAAATCAAAAGTCCTATTATGTAGGAATAATTTAAAATATTTTTTATAGCCAATAGGAGTCCTCCTCAAGGTCCAACAGTGTATTTATCTTCTAAATATTTCTTTGGAAAGCTAAATAGTAAGAGATGTTCCTTAGGAATATTTTATAAGTACTTAAAATCATATAAAGCAATAATGGTGCCTCAGATACATATGGTTTTACTTTTATACTTTCATTTCATTAAAATCATAACATTATAGTTTTATTTATGTTAATAATAAATCCCTTATGATTATACAGTGGAAGTGAGAAATAGATTTAAGGGACTAGATCTGATAGACAGAGTGCCTGATGACTATGGACGGAGGTTCCTGACATTGTACAGGAGACAGGGATCAAGATCATCCCTATGGAAAAGAAATGCAAAAAAGCAAAATGGCTGACTGGGGAGGCCTTACAAATAGTTGTGAAAAGAAGAGAAGTGAAAAGCAAAGGAGAAAAGGAAAGATATAAGCATCTGAATGCAGAGTTCCAAAGAATAGCAAGAAGAGATAAGGAAGACTTCCTCAGCGATCAATGCAAAGAAATAGAGGAAAACAACAGAATGAGAAAGACTAGAGATCTCTTCAGGAAAATTAGAGATACCAAGCAAACATTTCATGCAAAGATGGACTCGATAAAGGACAGAAATGGTATGGACCTAACAGAAGCAGAAGATATTAAGAAGAGGTGGCAAGAACACAGAAGAACTGTACAAAAAAGATTTTCACGACCCAGATAATCATGATGTTGTGATCACTCACCTAGAGCCAGACATCCTGGAATGTGAAATCAAGTGGGCCTTAGAAAGCATCACTATGAACAAAGCTAGTGGAGGTGATGGAGTTCCAGTTGAGCTGTTTCAAATCCTGGAAGATGATGCTGTGAAAGTGCTACACTCAATATGCCAGCAAATTTGGAAAACTCAGCAGTGGCCACAGGACTGGAAAAGTCAGTTTTCCCTCCAATCCCAAAGAAAGGAAATGCCAAAGAATGCTCAAACTACTGCACAATTGCACTCATCTCACATGCTAGTAAAGTAATGCTCAAAATTCTCAAAGCCAGGCTTCAGCAGTACGTGAACCATGAACTTCCAGATGTTCAAGCTGGTTTTAGAAAAGGCAGAGGAACCAGAGATCAAATTGCCAACATCTGCTGGATCATCAAAAAAGCAAGAGCGTTCCAGAAAAACATCTATTTCTGCTTTATTGACTATGCCAAAGCCTTTGACTGTGTGGATCACAATAAACTGTGGAAAATTCTGAAAGAGATGGGAATACCAGAGCACCTGACCTGACTCCTGAGAAACCTATATGCATGCCAGGAAGCAACAGTTAGAACTGGACATGGAACAACAGACTGGTTCCAAATAGGAAAAGGAGTACATCAAGTTTGTATATTGTCACCCTGCTTATTTAACTTATATGCAGAGTACATCATGAGAAACGCTGGGCTGGAAGAAGCACAAGCTGGAATCAAGATTGCCAGGAGAAATATCAATAACCTCAGATATACAGACGACACCACCCTTATGGCCTAACGTGAAGAGGAACTAGAAAGCCTCTTGATGAAAGTGAAAGTGGAGAGTGAAAAGTTGGCTTAAAGCTCAACATCCAGAAAACAAAGATCATGGCATCTGGTCCCATCACTTCATGGGAAATTGATAGGGAAACAGTGGAAACAGTGTCAGACTTTATCTTTTTGGTCTCCAAAGTCACTGCAGATGGTGATTGCAGCCATGAAATTAAAAGACGCTTACTCCTTGGGAGGAAAGTTATAACCAACCTAGATAGCATATTCAAAAGCAGAGACATTACTTTGCCAACAAAGGTCCGTCTAGTCAAGGCTATGGTTTTTCCTATGGTCATGTATGGATGGGAGAGTTGGACTGTGAAGAAAGCTGAGCACCAAAGAATTGATGCTTTTGAACTGTGGTGTTGGAGAAGACTCTTGAGAGTCCCTTGGACTGCAAGGAGATCCAACCAGCCCATCCTAAAGGACATCAGTCTTGGGTGTTCATTGGAAGGACTGATGCTGAAGCTGAAACTCTAATACTTTGGCCACCTCATGTGAAGAGTTGATTCATTGGAAAAGACCCTGATGCTGGGAAGGATTGGGGGCAGGAGGAGAAGGGGATGACAGAGAATGAGATGGCTGAGTGGCTTCACCGACTCGATGGACATGAGTTTGGGTGAACTCTGGGAGTTGGTGATAGACAGGGAGGCCTGGCGTGCTTCAATCATGGGGTGGCAAAGAGTCGGACATGACTGAGAAACTGAACTGAACTGAGCTGAACTGAATATTTCAAAGGAAAAAAGAAATATAAATGAGGAAATAAGCTATTTCCAAACTTTTATTGTGTTGTGTTTATGGGACACTTTATAGATATATCTCCTGTGGTGGATTAAGAATGTCTACAAATTAATTGATATTTCTCATATCAGAATGTGAATCTATGACCTTGTACTTTGAATCTGTGTGGCTATGGTGCTTTTTTTGACCAATGGCATGACATGATATTGCAGAGTCATGTCTATCTCTTTGCAACCCCTTGGATTGCATCCTGCCAGGCTCCTCTGTTTATGGGTTTTCCAGGTAGGAATATTGGAGTGGGTTGCCATGCCCTCCTCCAGGGGATCTTCCCAACCCAGGAATCAAACCCAGGTCTCCTGCCTTGCAGGTGGATTGTTTACCAACTGAGCCACCAGGGAAGCACTTTTGACCAATGGAATATGGCAAAAGCGATTCCATTTTCTATCTCAAGTCTTATCAGGTTTTACCTATTCTCTGTTATATCACTAACTTGTCAGCCATGTGAGTAATCCATACTGCAGTATACTTCCAGGCCCTTTGCATTATATATATATATATATATATATATATATATATAAAATTATCATTGTACTTTTCTCAAACTGTATACACAGAATAGTACCTCACACTTCATTGTTGTTTAGTTGCTAAGCCATCTCTGACTCTTTTTGACCCCATGTAGCACATCAAGCTTCCCTTTCCTTCACTATCTCCCAGAGTTAGCTCAAACTCATGTCCATTGAGTTGGTGATGCTGTTCAATCATCTAATCCTCTGTTGCTTTCTTCTCCTCTTGCCCTCAATCTTTCCCAGGATCAGGGTCTTTTCCAATGAATTGACTCTTCACATCAGGTGGCCAAAGAATCAGAGCTTCAGCATCAGTTTTTCTAATGAATATTCAAAACTGATTTCCTTTAGGATTGACTGCTTTGTTCTCTTTGCAGTCTAAGGGACTCTTAAGGGTCTTTTCCAGCACCACAATTTGAAAGCATCAGTTCTTTGGCCTTCAGTCTATTCTAACATCTGTTGTTGTGATGGTTGCACAACTCTGAAGATATATTAAATATCCTCTAATTTCCATTTTTGAATACAATGGAATATTATTCAACCATGAGGAAAAAGGAAATCTTGCCCTTTATGACTATATGTATGGACCCTGAGGGATTTTGAAATTAGAGGAAGACAAATACTGTATGTATCACTTATATGTGGAATCTGAAAAAACCCAAACTCATAGAAACAGAGTAGAATGGTGGCTATCAGGGACTGAAGATGGGGTGTAAGGAGAGATTTTAGTCAATGGATACAAACTTTCACCGATAAAAGAGATAATTTCTGGGGATGTGATATGCAGAAAGGTGATTATAGTTGATGATACTGTGTTATATAATTGAAAGTTGCTGAGAGAGTAGATGTTAAATTTTATTAGCATACAAAAAAGTATATTATGTGAGGTGATGGAGACTTAGCTAATTGTATGGTGATAACAGTTTTGCAAAATATGTGTATCAAATCAATATGTATATATCTTAGGCATGTACACTATATTATATGTCAAATATGTATCAATAAAGCTGGAAAAAAAAAAAAAAACAACGATCTCAAAACAGTTTTCAGGAACACATCTGAGATCATTAATCAAACACACAGTTCAATCCAAACATTGATATTAAGGGAGAGTCAGTTACTCAGACAATAGATAAAAGCATACTATGTTAAAGGCAGTAGAAAAAGCAAGTACATGGATTAGAAAGAGAGGGTAAACAGTAAGCTCATTTGAGATGTGGAGCCTGGAGAAGTTCTCTGGAGTGCAGGAGAGTAGTCCCTGGCCATGTTTGATGGTATGCTATCTGCTAAGCCTAATGTAACCTCATTAACATTAACGTGCTCCTTGGGAGTGGGAGAAAACTTTAGTAATATTAACTCTGGTTCTCTATAATGAGCCAAGCCTTTGTGGATTCTGAAGTCAATTTTACTTTAGGAGTCCTTTCTTGACAGGAAGAATATTGAAATTTTGAATGCAAAATGAAGTATAGACTGATCTTCTCCTGGCAGTGAAACATATTGTGCAGAGATATTTTCTTTATTAATTATTGTATCAAAGAAAATGATTTGCAAGAGCCTGACCATTTACTTGCTATTTAGAGAGGCCATGGGAAACTGATCATTACTTTTTGTGTGTCTGTCAGATTGTCTTAGAGATTATTATTTCTTTACTGTGTATGTGCTCAGTCATGTCCAACACTTTGTGACCCCATGGACTGTAGCCTACCAGGCTCCTCTGTCCATGGAATTTTCTAGGAAAGATTACTGGAGTGGGTTGCCATTTCCTACTCCAGGGGATCTTCCAGACCCAAGGATCAGACCTGCATCTCTTGTGTCTCCTGCATTGGCAGGTGGATTCTTTACCCCTAGTACCACCCATTTCTTTTCTAGAGAACATTATTTGTATAGCATTTCTCCAGTGTCTTCTAATCAATGTATATTATCATTGGGACTGAACTTTTATGGCTGCTGTAATATTGAAGCCTTACAATACTCTCAATTATAAAATGGACTCTTAATTTCCACAAATAGTTTAAGACAACAGAACTTATTCTTAAAAAAAAAAAAAAAAAATGATGGAACCCATCTTGCAACCAGAGATATTGGCTATTCTGAGAACTAAAAGCACTGAAATAAGTCTCTTATGCCCATGTTTTAAGATTTTATCAAAAGAATTCACAAAAGATAAAATGAAAGAAAAAGAGATAATTTTTAGGTAGCTTTGGGCTTTAAATGCAATTAAAGCAATTGTTATAATGTGAAGACCAAATGGGGCTTCCCAGGTGGCTCAGTGACAAAGAATTCACCTGTCAAACAAGAGACATGGGTTGACCCCTAGGTCGGAAAGAAACCTGAAGAAGGAAACGATAACCCACTCCAGTATTCTTGCCTGGGAAATCCCATGGACAGAGGAGCCTGGTTGGCTACAGTCCATGGGGTTATAAGAATTGGACACAACTTAGCAACTACACAGTTGCAGCAGCAGCAGCAAGACCATGTATTTTGTCTTATACTAGGAACTGTTGCATTGAGTATTATAACTTAGTAATTATGTAAATTCACTAAAAAACAGCAAGCCTCTTCTTTATTGAGCACCTATTCTACAACAGGTACTTTTCCAGGGATTGCAGAAAAAAAAATGAAAGGAAAATAGTTCTTTATTTATGGAATTAATAAGTGGAGACAAACGATAAATAAACTCGCATCTACTAAAGTCAATGGCTATAGTTGCATTTCAGAAAAAACAAAGCAGGAGAGAAGAACAGAGGGATCTGCAGAAGAATAGTATATGAGTTACATTTTCAACAATGTGGACAGAAACAGTTTCATTGAGGACATAATTTGCACAAGACTTGAATAAGAGGGAATAAGTCTTGCAGACATTAAGAAAGGGATTCTTACTACAGACAGCAAGAATCAAGGTTCAAGTTTATCACAATTCTAGTCTTGGTAAATCTTATCTTTAGCTGCTTTGTAAACGGCAAGAGCTGAACTTGTCATCCCTTTTCAGGGGTTGTAATTGTTTTTTGTATGCATTTTATAAACTTCTTGAGGTCAGTGATATTTTAATTTCCCTGTCTTCAGCATCTTCCCATTTGGTATGGGTCCTATATAATTGCTGAATGTGTTGATATCTCAGCAGTTCCTATAACTGGAGGTCCTTGCTTTTCCATGTATTATCTCCTTTCAGTATGCTCAGAATTGTGAACTTGTATACTATAAATTGGTTTCCACCTACCCCTGATTATCCTATGTTGCTAAATTAGTCATTAACACTTGCACTTGAGGCTTAACATTTATAATATCTGTAAGTGTATTAGGTGTTAGACTAATTAGATATTTTTTACATTATTTAAATATCAGCATATTTGGACAGTATATCCTATCCTTATCCTGGTATAAATTATTCCAAATTTATCACAAATAAAAGGTATTCTCAAATATGTTTCCCTGTGTATCATGTGTGATTTATATTGATAAATTTCTATAAAGTTGAATTATCAAGCTGTCCTTCATATAATATCAATTAACAGTAAAAAATTTAGTTAATCTTCCTAAACTCCAGGCTTTAGAGTTTCCCTGTTCAGAGTAATATGTTTGATGTTTTCTTTGTATATAAGATAAGATCCGGAGTTCTATGTGAATTGAATACATAGTATTTAGGAAAACTTAAAAATGAGTAGCTAAAACAACAAAAATGACCATCACAATAAATAAACTTCTTTATAGAAATTTGAATAATAAGCTGTCTCATGAGCAGTGTTTCCTATCTCTAAAATAAAAACTCAGAGAAATAAAACTTACCTCTGCCATTCCAACTATTTATTGAGGAGATTTCTGATGGAAGCTTGATAAGAACATCTTCCATAGAGATCTTTCTTGAATTTCCATTACTACTTCAAGTGTTAAAAATGGAGCTCACATGAAAGTTTACCAAAGAATCATTAGGAAAAAGCCTCATTAGAATGGATACATATTCGGTGAGAAGTGAGAGAAAATGTACAATACAGAAAATAGAGAAAGAGGGTGTTAATTAGTAAAAATGTGAATGAAAGTACTGTGATGAAAAAACTAAGATTGTTTTCAGAAAGGAGTCAATAGTCTGTTTTTGTACACAATATTATGTATTCTCAGAATTAAGTCAGAAGTAGTAAACAGAGACCACATCACAGCACAGATAGTTCTGGACATAGGGTTTGCAATTACTCTTGCAGAAGCTAGGAAACTGGGTTAGTTATTTTATTATAAATAAGAATTATATTGTTAGTAGTTATCTCTGGTTGAGGACTGCTTCTATACGAGACTGATTTCTGAATTATTTATGTATTATATATTTGAATTTTATAACACATAATGAGCTAAAATTATCTTCATTTTACAAATGTGATAAATGTGTTTGTGTGAATAAAGACTACTTTTCTCTCCTTTAACATATTCTTTGATGTTGATATACTGTTAGAAAACTACATTATTTAAAGTAAATGTACTGTTAAAGAAAATGGTAAATATTCATTTTGGAGTAATATAATAATTATATAAGTAAATATATGCAAAAACCCACAAAGAATATGAGAAATAAATAGAATTAACTGTTGTAAAGTTTTTGCATTGTATATGAAGTGGATTAATATGAAATGTGAAAGAGCTGGACACAACTGAGCAACTGAACTGAACTGAACTGATATGTATGCATATTATAATACATAAGTTAAGCAAATACATCTACTGATGTACTAAAAAATAGAATGTCACCAGTATCTTTGTATATCCATGTGAATACACAACAGGACCCAGGGAAAAGGAGCTGTGACCCCACAAGAGATTAACCCAGACTTGAGTGTCCAGGAGTCTCCAGAGAGACATTTGGCAGTGGCTTACTGCAAGCTGGGGGCACTGAGGGCAACAGTGCCTGCACAGGACCTTTTGAAGGAGGTCACCATTATCTTCATTACTTCCACCATAGTTTGGCCCCAGGTGAATAGCAGGGAGGGAACACAGCCCCACCCATCAACAGAAGATTGGACTAAAGATTTAGAGCAAGGCCCCATCAATCAGAACAATTTCACCTTTAGTCAGTCACTCCCATCAGGAAGCTTCCATAAGGCTCTTATCCTTCTATCAGAGGGCAGACAGACTGAAAACACAGAATACTAACCAATCTGATCACGTGGACCACAGCCTTGTCTAACTCAGTGAAACTATAAGCCATGCCATGTAGGGCTACCCAAGATGGAGGGGTCATGGTGGAAAGTTCTGCCAAAACGTGGTCCACTGGAGAAAGGAATGTCAAACCACTTCAGTATTCTTGCCTTGAGAACCCCATGAACAGTATGAAAAGGCAAAAAGATAGGACATTGAAAGATGCACTCCCCAGGTCAGTAGGTGCCCAATATGCTAGTAGAGACCCAGGGATCAAATTGCCAACACCCACTGGATCATAGAAAAATCAAGAGAGTTCCAGAAAAACTTCCGCTTTATTGACTATGCCAAAGACTTTGACTGTTTGGATCACAACAAACCGTGGAAAATTCTTAGAGATGGGAATACCAGACCACCTGACCTGCCTCTTGAGAAACCTGTATGCAAGTTTAAAAGCAGCAGTTAGAACTTGACATGGAAAAATGGACTGGTTCCAAATTGGTAAAGGAGTATGTCAAGGCTGTATATCGTCACCCTGCTTATTTAACTTATATGCCGAGTACATCATAAGAAACGCTGGAGTGGATGAAGCACGAGCTGGAATCAAGATTGCTGCGAGAAATATCAATAACCTCAGATATGCAGATGACACCACTCTTATGACAGAAAGCAAAGAACTAGAGAGTCTCTTGATGAAAGTGAAAGAGGAGAGTGAAAAAGTTGGCTTAAAACTCAACATTCAGAAACTAAGATCATGGCATCTGGTTCCATCATTTCATGGTAAATAGATGGGGAAGCAATACAAACAGTGTCAGACTTTATTTTTGGGGGCTCCAAAATCACTGCAGATGGTGATTGAAGCCATGAAATTAAAAGCCACTTGCTCCTTGGAAGAAAAATTATGACCAACCTAGACAGCATATTAAAAAGTAGAGAAATTACTTTGCCAACAAAGGTCCGTTTAGTCAAAACTATGGTTTTTCCAATGGTCATGTATGGATGTGAAAGTTGGACTATAACGAAAGCTGAGTGCAGAAGGATCGATGCTTTTGAACTGTGGTGTTGGAGAAGATTCTTGAGAGCCCTTTGGACTGCAAGGAGATCCAACCAGTCCATCCTAAAGGAGATCAATCTTGAGTGTTCATTGGAAGGACTGATGCTGAAGCTGAAGCTCAAATTCTTTGGCCACCTGATGTGAAGAATTGTCTCATTGGAAGAAACCCTGTTGCTGGGAAAGATTGAAGGCAGGAGAAGGGGATGGCAGAGAATGAGGTGGTTGGATGGCATCACCAACTTGATGGGCATGAGTTTAAATAAGCTCTGGGACCTGGTGATAGGCAGGGTAGCCTGTTTGCTGCAGTCCTTGGGATCACAAAGAGTTGGATAGGACTGAGCGACTGAACTGAACTGAATTATTGGTACAAATATTTATGCTATCTCAGTTTATGTGTTTTTCTGTGTCATGTGATCATGTGTTGTGTGTTTGGTCATGTAGGTGCATTTGTGTGGTGTTATATTCTATATTTTATATTTATATTCTTATGCTTTCATTGCAATTCATCATGCTAACATGTACATTATATTCCATATATATGAAAATAAATGTGTTTTATAATGACATATATTTACAAAATTGTGTTTCTTGAAGCAAGAATAGCTCATAAGATTTTCATAAGCTTTATGTTAAGTAAGCGTATTAAAAAACAATTATATGAACACACTCCACTCAAAATGCCTTCTTATATAATCTGGATATTTTTCTTTTTCATTCTATTGCTGCTGTTAACTTTCAGCCAAAGATGATACCTTTGTTTAATGATAAGTAATTTGATCTGGCCTACCCAGACTATTTTTTATCCTTTCTTTAAAAATAACACAAGTAATTTTTTTTTTTTTTCTGAAGGGAAAGTCTCTTTCTAATTGAACCTGTGGCCTTATTTTTCTCATTAGCAAGGTGACAGTTCTATTCTCAGTATTTTTACTGTAGTAGTACCTGATCATGAAATATATTTTTATTTAGCCAATATACCAAAATTTATTTTTACTGTGGTAAGAAAACTTGATATGAGTGCTACTATCTTAACAATTTTCAAATGCACAGTACAGAATTTTTACTATAGACACCATATTGTACAGCAAATCTCTAGAATTTATTCATCTTGAATAACTAAAACTTTGTATCTCTATAATTTCTTGTTTAATTTGTGCATACCAACTGGAAAGTGCTCCTCTTAGTAATAGTTCTATGTTCCTCTGTCATTAATCCTTGTAAATCAGTAAATCTTTACTTCTTAAAAGGAGTTCAACATGCTCTACATGGAATAACTGAAACCTAGGGTGATGTTCACATGCTGACTTTAAACAAAGACCAAGACAATTTTGTGAATGTCACAAATTGTATAGAGTCTGAGATTTTTATGCTGTGTACTAGCCCAGTCATCTTCATGAATGAAAACGGAAGTCACAGGCTCCTAATCAGAAACAAAGGACTTTAAGGCTCATTGTACACTAAACTGCATAAGCTTTGTCATTATACCAGTTTCCCTGGATTCCAAAACTCTGGGCCAGGCGTGGGAATGAGGGGTCCAGAAGGGCCAAGGACAGAGTGCTGTGAATGCAGTTGGTTTACATCATAATTGAGGAATCTCAAACTAAGGAATCCCCATGTTTTATGATGGGCTGAAAACCTTCATAACATTTGCAGCAGAGGGAAGTGTTGTCTTTATCATACTGGGTAATAAACACTTCTCTTTGCACCAGTGGAAACACTGTTTATACATTCTATGGGTATTTATAGTACAGACATTCTTAAAAAGGACAGAAAGATAATCTGGAACAAAATGGTGGTTAGTGCCTTGCTTTCATGACATGAGGAAACACAGGAGACCAAAGAACTTTTTCCCAACAGTGTACATATTTTCTATCACAGCATGCGTTACACTGTAGTGCAATTGACTGTTCACTTGTCTTTCTTCTTAATACCAATGGCAGTGTGTTCCTTTATTGATTTTGAATCCTGAGCATCTAGAACAGAGTTTTAAAAAATCAATCATTACTACATTAATATATGTAATTTTATCTAGTAAAATTAAAATGTGGAATAAGCATATAGTAATTTTAGAATTCTAGTGGTAAATTAGCCTGGCTCCCTTTGCCGAGAGCTGGTTCTGTTCTGAAGTTTGTTCTGAAGGTAAAACTACACACACACACACACACACACACACATTTAGCTTGTTATACTAAAAGTTGTGAATATGAGCAAACTTGGATTTAGAAGCAGAAAAAGGTCATGTAGTCCTGAGAACATGTAAGAATTGTACATCCTGTGGCTTTTTTAGTTCTGAAGAAATTGGTTTTTCACAAAAGGTATTAATAGCTAGTTGAGTATACTGAACTCTAATGGCAAGGAGAGACCATCAATTCATTTCCTGTGTTTCAAAAATAAGAGGGAGCCTACAAGTACTGCAAATACCTAAACCATACATACCCTCTCAGCTCTGGGAAGGAACAGAGCTCCTCTGTCTGACCTTAACCTATCTTTAAAGGTTTGTCTTCCACTAATCACCAAACTGGACTGCATGCATTACAAATGTAATATCCTACTTCCTTGGCCTGACTAGTGTTCTCTCTTCTCTCAACAAACCATCCTTTTAGCCTCAAACAGGCTACATACTCCTAAAGGCTTAGGAAGGGGTGATTTTTCTGAATTCTAACTTCTCTAGAATTGTATATGAGCCCCTCTTGTGGAATAAATCATTCTTGTTTTGAATGATCAATATTTGTCTGTGTGACATATCCTTATATTGATATTATATAATAAGTTGCATATAGTTATATTTAAAAATGCATGGTGACATTTTCAGTACAGCTGTGTCCTACTCCAAGGTATATTATTTCTTCCATCTAAAATCACATTAGGAATAAGTGTTCTACTGCAAGTTAATATAAAAAAATCTGTAACACACTTGAAACTTATATTTTAAAATGTTTTTGAATATATTAAATACCAGAAGTTTTGGTAGCTAAATGATAAACACTGTAAATATAAATGCTGCTAATTTAGCTAAATTATTCTATAAACTTTTTGTGAATCCATTTAAAAGTAATATTTTTCTTTCTTAGCATTGCAGCTAGATTATTATTTATAAAATAATAATTATTTAAGAATTGTCAAATGCTAATATAAAAAATGGAAGGCTGTGGATTAACACTTCCAGATATTTGACTATGTTTTTATATGTATAATAATATTAAATTCTTGGTATTAATATATTATTCAGCAGACTAATTAATGTAAACAAATACATGGATATGTGGTACATATTATATAATGTGCAACTGTATATGAAATATTTATAGATGGTAAAAGTAGATTTAAGGTCAATTAATACTACATAGATTACTGTTAGTATTTGCAATTAATAAAGAATAACATTCAATTAAAATGGACCGGGCAAATAAAATTGGCGATATCTAAAATGTACTAAAGTATGTTCAATCTCTTAGGTAGGTAGAATAGGAAAAAGGAGTCCAGAATGACTGTGGCTAAAAGACAAGGAAGGGAAAATCTCTCAAAAATAGAATAAAGGAAGGTCCAGGACCAGAGTGAGGACCTCAGGTAAAACAAACAGCACTCCTGGCTAGCCCAATTTACATAGGGCAGGCCCTGGGGAGGAGAAAAAGCATATAAAAAGAGGAGCCAAAATTGGGCGAGTGGGGTCCTCTCTTTTCCTGTCTTCTGGGTCAGCATGCCCTCAAGCCTTGAGGATGTTTTTTCCTTTATTTTCTAAATAAAACTGAGCTGTAACATAGAGCTGAAACACTGGTCCATGTGAGGGCTCTACCACTGGTCCATCTGAGGGCTGTAACACTGTTCTGTCGCTTCAAATTTTTGTCGCGACGTGACAGAACCGAGGAAATTACACACTCCCCCAACATCTATGGTGCCGTCATTAGGATTTAACCTGGCTGAAACAACCTCGGCTGGGCCCCATCAAGCAGGAGCCCAACTCAGCGAAAGCTCACACGGAGGAAGCTGAACACAAAGAAAACCCAGCGCAGGGGAAGTGACAAGAAGCCCAGCATGCTGGAAACTGGGACAGTGAAAAACGAACTCAGCAGAAAGCTCACGCAGCTCAGTCTCAGATTCCAGAAGGTCCTTACTCCTATGGCTGGAAGGACATATGCCTAACAAAATATTTATTCCTTTACAATCTTTCATTTCTTGTTTCCTCGAACCCCCCCATGAACAGGCAAGTGGTACTGGGTGCAATTGAGCTCTGGCAGGACACTCAGTGTGTCCCAAAGTCTCCCCTATGTGCTGGGTCCCAGTAACTGTTGCCCAAGCCTGTGGGGGTTCTTCTTTCCTTAATCTTCTTTGTGCCAAGGATCAGGTCAATGAAAACTGTGAGCACAGATCAGGTATTTAGCAGATTTTCCAGCAGGTTATGAAGGGGATTCCTTGGCAAATTTTTTCCATTGCTTTTTCCCCCTGTCCTTCAGCTACTCTCTCCTGGGACTTGAGCCCAGCCGAAATCCATGGTGCCTGGCTTCAGGACCTAATGAAGTTCAGGCTCTGATGTCTCATTGCAAAAATTCATTTAGAGACACAGCAATAGGTAAGAAGTGAATTTGTTCCGATTCAGAGAGAAGCACATTCCGCAGGGTTTGGGCCATTACAGAGGGCAAGTGCTGTAGCCATGGAATGTGGTGTGGCTAGTTTTTGCCAGCTAGTGAATTAATATGCTAATGAGTGGGAGGATCTTCCCAGCCATTGGGGAACCACCTACTCCTCTGTCTTTTGACAGTGCCTTGGAACTGTCCTGTCACCTCTGGGTGCCTCATTTAGCTTGCAGATTTGGGATCAAGGTTTAGTTGAATTTGACTTGTCATCTTGGACCTATTTGATTTTAATCAGTTTATGTTATGCCCTTGGGCTTTGTCATTCTTTCAAAAGTTGTGCCCTGCCCCCTTCCCTCCTATTTCGTGCTATTTTGCTGAGCTCTGTTCGGACCCACAATGTTGCTTCTACAATCTTCTGGAGGGACAACCAGAAAATAGCTTGCCCTTAGGAGGGAAATACTGTATAATATCCAATCCCTTTAGATATTCAGGCCTTCATCTTCCATGTTTCCTACAACATGTGCAACAACAGCATCACTCAGTGAACCCACTAGGGCGGGTAACAGGCACACAATGCCTGCTAGAAGTCTATCTGTTGGTGGCATCCCTTCAAGGGCAATTGGGCTTCCAGAGATAATGTTTGCCACTTTGGGAGTTAGCCCTGCATGCCCTTTGTGCCCAAACTCTTACCACCCTTCTCCTAAAGTTACAAACGTATCCCCAGGTCAAATCTCCACTCTACTTTTATGGAACATCTGGTCTGTTGCCTCTTAAATCAATTTGTTCTTAAGCCAACTACTAACTCCTACAAACAGGACCCTGCCCCCTTGTAGGCAACATTGCTCCACCCCAATTATTATTATTAAGATACTCTTAATGCCCCTAACAGGACCAGATAACCCACTCCTTTGTAATTACTTCTCCTATTACCTAAAGTGGGTCTAAGACAATGAAATGTTTACCATTTGAGACACCCTAACTTTCTCTTATGGAAGACTAAGGGAGGAAATCAGTGATATATATTCCCTTAGAGCAGTAAGGGGATAAGACTTATGGCTGCTTCACCAGGTTCCCAGTCTCAGGGCACAGGCTTGGATTGCTTTACATCATGATATCTGTTTCCATCTGCGGTAAACAAAATTGGCAATGAGTAAAAATTACAACCCTTTAATCCTACCCATTACTGGTCATGCTGGAGACCTTGGGGATGCCCAACTTCAGTCCAGGGGTCCCAGGAGGTAGACCTGCCTCGACCTGCCTAGGTATCTAGTCCTCAAAAGGTTGTCATGCCTCAACCTGCTTGGGGATCCACCAGTCCAGGGGTCCCAGGAAGTCGACCTACCTCGACCTGCCCAGGGACCCAATTATTGGGAGGGTGACATGCCTCAACCTGTCCAGGGATTCGATCTCCAGAAGGCTGCCATGCCTCAGCTTGCCTGGGGATCTGCACCCTGACCCAGGGATACCTGGCTTGCAGGTTGCAACAGTACTGGGTAGGATAAGCTTCAAAAAGACTCACCCTTAAGGAAGTCCGCCCATAGAAATTGAAGGAGGCCTATTAGCTTCTTTCTTTTCCTCCCTGTCATCACTGTCTTTCAGAAGGGAAACAACCAATCCATTTCCCTACCGATGCCCTTGAGATGCATTCTTGATAACTGGAAGATGTTCGATCCTCTAACTCTAAGGAGAACTCACTTAAAATTCTTTTGTGCCACCACTGCATGGCCACAGTATCATCTGGGGGACAAGGAACACTGGCTTGAAGATGGGAGTTTAAATTACAGTATCATCCTGCAGGTAGACTTATTCTGCAAAAGACAAGGGAAATGGACAGAGATCCCCTATATCCAAATTTTCTTCTGACTAAGAGGTTTGAAGGAACTCTGTCTTAAATATGAGGTTGTTGTATGCCCTAAAAGTGAGCCTACTAGACAAATGGTGTTAGGCATAGACAACCAAGAGAGGGAAGCCCCCCATGAAGACTCACCTGCCACAGCTCCCGAGTTGCCTAGTGCTCCTTCCTTGTATCCAAACATGCCCTCATATCCAGGAGCACCCCCTCAACAAAAGCCAACTCAGGTATGTCCCTTAGTCAAAACTGGAGGAGAATTTGGACCAACCTTAAGGTCCATAAGCCCTTCCCCCTCTTAGAACTAAGACAGATCAAACAAGACCTGAGAAGCTATACAGATGACCCAGGCAAATATATAGATACATTCCAACACATTACCTTGGCCTTTGACTTGACATGGAAAAATATCACGGTTATATTTAATCAAACTTTATCTGACCCTGAACATCAGTTCAATTCAGTTCAGTTGCTCAGTCGGGTCCAACTCTGCGACCCCACGAATCGTAGCACGCCAGGCCTCCCTGTCCATCACTAACTCCTGGAGTTCACTCAGACTCACGTCCATCGAGTCAGTGATGCCATCCAGCCATCTCATCCTCTGTCATCCCCTTCTCCTCTTGCCCCCAATCCCTCCCAGCATCAGAGTCTTTTCCAAGGAGTCAACTCGTCGCATGAGGTAGCCAAAGTACTGGAGTTTCAGCTTTAGCATCATTCCTTCCAAAGAAATCCCAGGGCTGATCTCCTTCAGAATGGACTGGTTGGATCTCCTTGCAGTCCAAGGGACTCTCAAGAGTTTTCTCTAACACCACAGTTCAAAAGCATCAATTCTTCCGTGCTCAGCTTTCTTCACAGTCCAACTCTCACATCCATACATGACCACAGGAAAAACCATAGCCTTGACTAGACGGACCTTTGTTGACAAAGTAATGTCTCTGCTTTTGAATATGCTATCTAGGTTGGTCATAACTTTCCTTCCAAGGAGTAAGCGTCTTTTAATTTCATGGCTGCAGTCACCATCTGCAGTGATTTTGGAGACCAAAAAAATAAAGTCTGACACTGTTTCCACTGTTTCCCCATCTATTTCCCATGAAGTGATGGGATCAGATGCCATGATCTTCGTTTTCTGAATGTTGAGCTTTAAGCCAACTTTTTCATTCTCCACTTTCACTTTCATCAAGAGGCTTTTTAGTTCCTCTTCACTTTTGGCCATAAGGGTGGTGTCATCTGCATATCCGAGGTTATTGATATTTCTCCCACAATCTGGATTCCAGCTTGTGCTTCTCCCAGCCCAGCGTTTCTCATGATGTACTCTGTATAGAAGTTAAATAACCAGGGTGACAATATACAGCCTTGACGGACTCCCTTTCCTATTTGGAACCAGTCTGTTGTTCCATGTCCAGTTCTAACTGTTGCTTCCTGACCTGCATACAGGTTTCTCAGGAGGCAGGTCAGGTGGTCTGGTATTCCCATTTCTTGAAGAATTTTCACAGTTTATTGTGATCCACACAGTGAGCATAGTAGGGTCTTAAAGGAAGCCCAAAGGTATGCTACGGGGCTTCACATATCAAGCGATAAATACCCAGTAGGGGAACTGTACTATCCTCCTCAGACCCTAATTGGAATTATAATGACCCTGAGCACATCTGGGATAGGGATCATTTTCTGATATGTGTGAAGGCATGGCTGAAAGGAGCCCAACAAAAAGTAATCAGCTATGCCTAGGTCTCAGGAATAACTCTGGAGCCCACAAGAACCCCATTGCCTTCTGGAAAGGCTAAAAGAGGCCCTCCAAAAGTTTACCAAACTGGATTTAGACTCTTATGAGGGACAGGTAATTTTAAAGGACAAATTCCTTTCCCAGTGTGCATCAGACTTCAGGGTAAAGTTACAACAGCTGTAGCAGCAAGACCCTGCTGCCTCTTTAGATGTGATGGTCCAGACAGCCACCAATGACCTTTTATAACAGAGAACAGAGAGGGAGGCCAAGGCCCAGGAAAGGGAAAAAAGGAAAGAGGCAAGGCATGCCCAGATGCTGACCACCCTTCAGGGAAGCCTTGTGGCAAACCCCGAGTCTTTGAAGGACAAGGCACCAGGCAAATGCCTAATCTGTAGAAAGGCAGGGTATTGGGCCAAAGAGTGTCCAAACCATGACAGGTCTCCTAAAACAACTTGCTACAAATGCCATCAACTGGGGCATTTGAGAACACTCTGCCCTGGGGACCCAAGAGTCTCAAGGTCAAGACTAAGCCTTCGCTCACGATGGTTCAACAGGACTGAAGCGGCCCACTCCAGCCAGCCCGCCTGTCACAGATAACCATCACAGGGCTGGGGCCATGGATGCAACTGGATGTGGCAGGTAGGTCCAAGAATTTCTTGGTTGACACAGGGACTACCTACCCTGTCCTGGCCTCCTACCTCAGAGCTTTCTTCTCCCAAACCTGTACCATTTTGGGTGCTACAGGAAAAACAATTACTAAAAGGTTCACCCGAGCACTTCTTTGTTTTGGGATGGAGAAATATTTTCCCACCAGTTTCTGGTGGTCCCTGAGTGCCCTACTCCCTTATTGGGAAAAGATATACTAACAGTGTCAGACTTTATTTTTCTGGGCTCCAAAATCACTGCAGATGGTGACTGCAGCCATGAAATTAAAAGACGCTTACTCCTTGGAAGGAAAGTTATGACCAACCTAGATAGCATATTCAAAATCAGAGACATTACTTTGCCAACAAAGGTTCATCAAGGCTATGGTTTTTCCTGTGGTCATGTATGGATGTGAGAGTTGTACTGTGAAGAAAGCTGAGCACCAAAGAATTGATGCTTTTGAACTGTGGTGTTGGAGAAGACTCTTGAGAGTCCCTTGGACTGCAAGGAGACCCAACCAGTCCATTCTGAAGGAGATCAGCCCTGGGATTTCTTTGGAAGGAATGATGCTAAAGTTGAATCTCCAGTACTTTGGCCACCTCATGCGAAGAGTTGACTCATTGGAAAAGACTCTGATGCTGGGAGGGATTGAGGGCAAGAGGAGAAGGGGATGACAGAGGATGAGATGGCTGGATGGCATCACTGACTCGATGGACATGAGTCTGAGTGAACTCCGGGAGTTGGTGATGGACAGGGAGGCCTGGCATGCTGCGATTCATGGGGTCGCAAAGAGTCAGACACGACTGAGCGACTGATCTGATCTGATCTGATACTAACAGAACTGGGGATCACCCTTGTGATGGGAAGCTTTTCAGCTCCTAGAGCCCTACAGCTTCTGGTTACTACTGAAGAAGCCATTACACCATCTCCAATAAAGAGGGACCAAAAACTATGGGAGAACAAAATTAACCCCCAGGTGTGAGACCATGGGACTCCTGAACTAGCCCACCAAGCTGAACCAGTCATCATTGTCCTCCGAGATCCCACTCAGTTTCCTAACTGGAAACAATATCCCCTCAGAAGAGAAGCTCAGGAAGGACTACAGCCTCTAATAAATAAATTCCTTGCCTGTGGGCTATTGGTCCCCACCAATTCACTGTGTAACATCCCGATCCTCCCTGTAAAGAAAAAGGATGGGACCTGGTGAATGGTTCAAGATCTTTGGATCACAGATAAAGCTGTAGTCCCCCTCCATCTCACAGTACCCAATTCCTGTGTAATCTTGGGAGAAATCCTGCCCAGTGCCAAGTGGTTTACAGTCTTGGATCTCAAAGATGCATTATTTTTCATACTACTGGCTAAAGAATCCCAATATCTTTTTGTCTTTGAGTGGGAAGCTCCAGGAGAAAAACACCAACAGATGACTTGGACAGTATTACCTCAGGGTTTCAGAGATACCCTGGTTGGGTAAGCTCTTAGCTGGGATCTCCTAGATATGGACCTGGGACCTAATGGGAAAATATTATAATACATAGATGACCTGCTAATCTGCTCTCCAGATGAGACAACATGCAATTCAGGTTCTAAACATTTTGGCAGAGAGGGGATATAAAGTCTCTTGTGCTAAGACACAGATGGTCGAGACAAAGGTCACTTATCTGGGAGTTCAGATTACACATGTGTCCAGGAGCCTGTCCTCTGATCCAGTACAAGGAATCCTTCAGTTGCCCTACCCATGACTCGAAAACAATTGTTAGCTTTCCTGGGGCTAACTGGGTATTGGTAGAATCTGGATACCCAAGTATGGTCTAATTGCCCAGCCCTTATATAAAAGCTTGAAGCGACAGGATGATTCAATCCCACTGATATGGGGGACTCCTCAAAAGAAGGCAGAGGCTACACTAAAGCCTTAACGCAAGCAACTGCCTTGAGGTTGCCAGACCCAGAAAAAAGCATTCCAACTTTATGTCCACGAAAAGAAGAAATAGCCTTGTGAGTGTTAACTCAAAGGTTGGGATCTGAGCCCCAGCCTGTAGCTTACTTATCCAAGAGGCTCGACTAAACAGCCTAAGGCTGGCCTCCCTGCCTTCAAAATCTTGCAGCTATTTCAATTCTAATAGAAGATGCTTTAAAAATCTCTTTTGGGGGCAAATTAACTATTTTTACCAGCCACCAAGTAAAACAACTCCTAAATGGGAGAGACCATTTATGGCCTCAGATATCAGAATCCTTAGGTATCAAGAATGCTCAGATATCGAGTAGTGCTGATGGAAAATCCAGGCCTCACTATTTCCCTTGTGTTGTTCTTAACCCAACCACCCTCCTGGCTACCCTCAAGGGCTCTCTCCTCTTTCACTCTTGCCTAGAAACCTTGGACCACTGGTCAAAACCCCAAGAGGGATTGTCAGAAGAACCTCTGACCAATCCTGAGGAAATCTGGTAAACTGATGGAAGCAGCTTTGTCTTGGACAGAAAAAGAAGAACCTGATATGCAGTAGTCTCCAATTTTGAGACCATAGAGGCTAACTAAACCTTTGCCACCAGGTACTTTAGTCCAATTAGCTGAGCTGATAGCCCTGACTCGAGCTTTAGAGCTGGGAAAAGAAAAAAGAGTAGCCATTTACACTGACTCCAAGTATGCCTTTCTGATGCTGCATGCACATGCTGCTATTTGACATAAACAAAAGGTATCCCATATAGCATCTCATAAGGACTAAGACCAACCAGTTCCTTAGGGGCAATATGGGTGTGGAGGAGAGCTATGGTAAAGCCTCCTTCCATTCCAGGGAGGTCACCCAATCAAATATGGATATCAAATCCTTAGGCTCTTGGAGGTAGTTCATCTTCCTCCTGAGGTTTCAGTCTCCCATTGTAAAGGACACCAAAAAGGGAGCACAGAAGTGGCATGAGGGAACCAAACAGCCGATCAGGCAGCTAAGAGAGTAGCATTACAGAACAATGACCTAATAGGGGTTGCCACCTTAGTTCCACAGGCTAATTTGCCAGAAAACTCCTTCATATACTTAAGGTGATACTCTTAAAGCTAAGACTGAGGGCTTTCAAGAAGATCATATGGAGTGGCTCCAAAAGGAGGGACTCCTTTTTCTGCCTGGGAACCTCCAATGGAAGTTGGTTAACTCCTTACATGCCACCACTCATTTAGGGGAAAAGGCCCTCCAAAGATTACCAGAAAAGTCCTTCAGAGGAACAGGCCTACAAATGACTATAAGGCAAGTGATCTTCTCTTGTCCCACTTGCCAATTAAACAACCCTCAAGGAGCTCAAAGACCCCAGTTGGCCCAGCCTGTCCAAAGACATGGGACCTACCCAGGAGAGGACTGGCAGATGGATTTCACCCAGATACCAGTTTCTCAAGGGTATAAATACCTATTAAGCATGATAGATACATTCAGAGCATGGATTGAAGGTTTTCCCACCTGGATTGAGAAGGCTGAGGAGGTGGTAAAAAAATTTCTCCATGAAATCATTCTGGCCCAGGTCATTACAAAGTGACAATGGGACAACATTTACTTCTAAGTCACCCAACGAGTCTCTAAAGCATTGGGCATTACTTATTATCTCCATTGTGCCTGAATGCCTCAGTCTTCAGGAAAAGTAGAAAGAGCCAATCAATTCTTAAAATCAGTGATGAAAAAGATAACCCAGGAGACCTCCCTTGGATGGAAGGAGGCTTTATCAATAGCTCTCCTCCACACCTGTATTGTCCCTAAGGAACAGGTTGGTCTTAGTCCTTATGAGATGCTATATGGGAGACATTTTGTTTATGTCAATGACTTCTTCCTAGATCCAGACACTCAGACCATCCAGTCTTATACCATGGCCATTGGGCAGTTCCAACAGGATATATGCTTGTGGGGTGTCAACCAGGACCCAAAAGATTCTAAAGAGCTCCTTCCTTGTATCCAAACGTGCTCCATGGACTATATGCTCCAGGGACTCAAGTCCTAATTAAAGTCTGGAAAGATGGGTCCCCAAAAGCTCAACTCCAGGCCACTTGGAAGGGCCCCTACCCTGTAATACTTTCTACCCCCACAGCAGTCAAGGTACCAGGACATGACTCCTGGATTCACTACTCATGAGTCAAGCCATGGAAGAAAGCAGAAGAGGACACTTAATACACCTGTGAGCCCCTGTGAGATCTCAGATACTTATTCAGAATTACAAATTAGTGCCATTCTAATAAAAACCCCAAATTAAGTTTCTGGGTATAAGATTTCTCAGGACAGCTCTAAAGAGCCAAAACAACTTGGCAGGCATTGTACTCCAAAACAGACAGGAGATAAATCTGATCCCTGAACAAGGAGGGACTTGAGCCTTTTTTGGGTAAATACCTCCAGCTAAGTTAAAGAAAGTCTCACAGTCCTTAAGAAAAACATTCAGACTCTACCGGATCTCAAAGAACAAGCTGGAGAGTTCTCGGGGTGGCTACAATCTCTCTTTGGGGGATCCTCCTGGCAATGGGAATTTGGAGTTGGCTAGTAATGGCAACCCACTGCAGTACTCTTACCTGGAAAATACCATGGACAGAGGAGCCTGGTGGGCTGCAGTCCATGGGGTCACGAAGAGTCAGACATGACTGAGCAGCTTCACATTCACTTCACAGTGCCCCTACTAATCCCTGTCATCACCATATTGATGCTGCTTATGGTTGCTCCATGTGTTATCAATTGTATAACCCGTTTGTCTCTACTCAAGTCAACAGGCTACAACATGCAGTACCAGTTCAAAAAGGATATATAAAACTATAGCCGACCACAGAAAATATCACTCACCTGTAGATGGACACTGCTATAAGGACTCCAAGGATTGAGACTAGCAAGAGGGGGAGGCCCAATGCCCCTCGCCATCCCAGTTCAACACGAAGTAGCCAGCAAGACCTCGATGCCCCTATTCAAAGAATTAGGCTTCTCATCTCTTGAGGGGGGAATGTTAGGCAATTAAAATAGGAAAAAGGAGTCCAGAATGGCGGTGGCTAAAAGGAAGGGAAAAGCCCATGAAAATAAAACAAAGGAAGGTCCGAGGGCCAGAAGGACCTCAGGTAAAACAAACGGCACTCCTGGCTAGCCCAATTTATATAGGGCAGGCCCGGGGGAGGAGGAAAAAACATATAAAAAAAAGAGCCAAAATTTGGCGGTGACCGTGTTTCTCTTTGGGTCTTTTGGATCAGCATGCCCTCATGCCTCAAGGATGTATTTTTCTTTACTTTCTTAAAAAAAAAAACTGAGTTGCAACACGGAGCTGAAACACTCGTCCATCACTTCAAATTTTTGTTGTGATTAGACAGAACCAAGGAAATTACACACTCCCCCAACAAATCCAATATTTGACAAAAATTGAAAAATTGAACAATATAAAGATCTGATGACTTTATAAGAAAGACACAAGCATACATAGTGTGGGTAAAACTGGCACAATCTTTGGAAAGACATTTGGAATTATCAGAGTGTAGTAAAAATAGCAACATGTTTGAATTTGCAATTCTACTTCTACAGATTCATTTTATAGATTGAAAGTTACTTTTAGAAATTGCCAGAAATTTACAGATTTAAAATTCACATATACATGAACAATTTAAGTGTTTATCATCAATAGATAAGTGTTAAATATACAAAATTAATTTGTTTGGCATTTTCTAGATCCTTAGGTATTTTTCCAAAGTTTTTATTTTTATTGCTAGCTTATATTCACAACGAGCATTCTGATTCATTTTAGCAGCATTCCAAATAAATACAGATTAGAAAAACAGTGCACCAAAAGAATAAACAGCTTGCTCAAGAGAAAAGGTAAGAACTAGTGAAACTGATTTATAAAAAAAATACATAAAAGAAAACCCATGCAATTAGATGCCCGAATTCCCACTTCCTTTTACTATATTTTATTACCACTTATGATACATAATCTGGAGAAGGAAGTGGCAACCCACTTCAGTACTCTTGCCTGGAAAATCCCATGGATGGAGGAGCCTGGTAGGCTACAGTCTATGGGGTCGCAAAAAGTCGGACACGACTGAGAGACTTCACTTCACTTCACTTCTATCATACATAAAAACAATATATAGTATTCATCATTAAACCTAATAAGTACAATATCTTATTTAATCACATACTACAAACATATATGGGGTTTCCCTGGTGGCTCAGAGGGTAAAACATCTGCTTGCAATATGGGAGACCCAGATTCGATCCCTTGTTCAGGAATATCCCCTGGAGAAGGAAATGGCAACCCATTCCAGTATCCTTGCCTGGAGAATCCCATGGACAGAGGAGCCTGGTAGGCTACAGTTGACTGGGTTGCAAAGAGTCGGACACAACTGAGCAACTTCACTTACAAACATATATATGTATATATACACATATACATGTGTTTTATATATGTTTGTGTTGTGTACTTTCTCTAGAAGGATACACAATCAGTTATGTTGTTTGTAACTCTGAAGAGGAAGCTTAGATGACTGAGTACCAGAGGAGAATGACCAAGATAAATTTTATTGTAGAATACCTTTTGACAGTGCATTTTTAAGTGATTATGTTGAATTTTCCTGAAAATGTGCATACCATAAATATGAAATAAAAAAGCCAACTCAAAGAACACAGTTTTAATAAAACAGCCTCTAACTTGGTAGTAAATACAATTGATGACTGATTACGTATAATGTGGAAATGTAATTGTCTATTTGTATTTAAACTTTCTCTAAATGTTGCTTTGTTGAACTACGTTTTGTTAAATCATTACCAATAAAGGGAAGAATAAATATGCTGAATATTGAAACATGGACCTATCAGAGTTATGCATATAGGAATCACTAGAAGAATAAACCTCATTAAATAACAATAGAATCACTTTGGCTTCCCAGGTGGTGCCACTGGTAAAGAACATGCCTGCCAAAGTAAGAGACACAAGAAACACAAGTTTGACCCCTGGGTCTGGAAGATTCCCTGGAGTAGGAAATGGCAACCCACTCTAGTATTGTTGCCTGAAAAATCCCATGGACAGAGGAGCCTGGTGGATTACAGACCATGGGGTCAGAAAGAGTTGGACACGATTTAGCCATTAAACCACCAATCACAACCTTTGATACCAGAAATGGAAAAGATACTTTAATACTTTAGTTCCCTCATAGAAATGGTATTATGTGTCCTGTTTATTTCACAAAGTATAACATCTTCCAAGGTCATCCAAATGATTGCAAAAGGCAATACTTCTTTTTATAAGGCCAAATAATATTTCTTTGTATGTATATGACATATTTTTTAATAAATTTCACTTTATCTAAAATAGACGCATAGAGGCAGATAGTAAAATAGCCATTGCCAGGGTATAGGGGAGGGGGAAAAGGGTAAAGTTTCAGTAATGAAAAAGTTCTAGATATGTAGTGTACAGAGCAGTGGTATAGTCAATAATGCTGTACTGTATACTTTAATATTTAATAAGAAAATAGATTATCTGTTAAGTATTCTTATCAATAAAACTCAGTCAGTTCACTCAGTTGAGTCTGACTATTTGTGACCCCATGAACCGCAGCACGCCAGGCCTCCCTGTCCATCACCAAACTCCCAGAGTCCACCAAAACCCATGTCCATTGAGTCAGTGTTGCCATCCAACCATCTCATCCTCTGTTGCCCTCTTCTCCTCCTGCTCTCAATGTCTCCCAGCATCAGGGTCTTTTCCAATGAGTCAGCTCTTCACATCAGGTGGCCAAAGTATTGGAGTTTCAGTTCAACATCAGTCCTTCCAATGAACACCCAGGACTGATCTCCTTTAGGATGGACTGGTTGGATCTCCTCGAAGTCCAAGAGACTCTCAAGAGACTTCTCCAACACCACAGTTCAAAAGCATTAATCCTTCTGCACTCAGCTTTCTTTATTGTCCAACTCTCACATCCATACATGACCACTAGAAAAACCATAGCCTTAACTAGATGGACCTTTGTTGTTGACAAAGTAATGTGTCTGCTTTTTAATATGCTGTCTAGGTTGGTCATAACTTTCCTTCCAAGGAGTAAGCATCTTTTAATTTCATGGCTGCAATCACCATCTGCAGTGATTTTTGAGCCCAGAAAAATAAACTTATCCACTGTTTCCCCATCTATTTCCCATGAAGTGATGGGACCAGATGCCATGCTCTTAGTTTTCTGAATATTGAGTTTTAAGCCAACTTTTTCACTCTCCTCTTTCATTTTCATCAAGAGGCTCAGATCTTTCTTTTATCAAGATCATCAAGGCACTTTTACCAAGAGGCTTTCAAATTCAGACTGAAATTGAAGAAAGTGTAGAAAACCACTAGACCATTCAGATATGACCTAAATCAAATCCCTTATGATTATACAGTGAAAGTGAGAAATAGATTTAAGGTACTAGATCTGATAGACAGAGTGCCTGAAGAACCATGGACAGAGGTTCATGACATTTACAGGAGACAAGAATCAAGGCAATCCCCAAGAAAAAGAAATGCAAAAAAGCAAAATGGCTGTCTGAGGAGGCCTTACAAATAGCTGTGAAAAGAAGGGAAGCAAAAAGCAAAGGAGAAAAGGAAAGACATACCCATTTGAATGCAGAGTTCCAAATAATAGCAAGGAACGATAAGAAAGCCTTCCTCAGCACAGAATGGGAAAGACTAGAGATCTCAAGAAAATTAGAGATAGCAAGCGAACATTTCATGCAAAGATGGGCTCAATAAAGGACAGAAATTGTTTGGACCTAACAGAAGCAGAAGATATTAAGAAAAGGTGGCAAGAATACACAGAAGAACTGTACAAAAAAGATCTTCATGACCCAGATAATCATGATGGTGTGATCACTCACTTAGAGCCAGACATCCTGGAATGTGAAGTCAAGTGGGCCTTAGGAAACATCACTATGAACAAAGCTAGTGGAGGTGATAGAATTCCAGTTGAGCTATTTCAAATCCTGAAAGATGATGTTGTGAAAGTGCTGCACTCAATATGCCAACAAATTTGGAAAACTCACCAGTGGCCACAGGACAAGTAAAGGTCAGATTTCATTCCAATCCCAAAGAAAGGCAATGCCAAAGAATGTTGAAACTGCCACACAATTGCACTCATCTCACACACTAGTAAAGTGATGCTCAAAATTCTCCAAGCCAGGCTTCAGCAATACATGAACCGTGAACTTCCAGATGTTCAAGCTGGTTTTAGGAAAGGCAGAAGAACCAGAAATCAAATTGCCAATATCCACTGGATCATGGAAAAAGCAAGAGAGTTCCAGAAATACATCTATTTCTGCTTTATTGACTATGACAAAGCCTTTGACTGTGTGGCTCATAATCAACTGTGGAAAATTCTGAAAGAGATGGGAATACCAGACCACCTGACCTGCTTCTTGAGAAACCTCTATGCAGGTCAGGAAGCAACAGTTAGAACTGGACATGAAACAGACTTGTTCCAAATAGGAAAAGGAGTACGTCAAGGCTGTATATTACCACCCTGCTTATTTAACTTATATGCAGAGTACATCATGAGAAATGCTGGGCTGGAGGAAGCACAAGCTGGAATCAAGATTGCCAGGAGAAATATCAATAACCTCAGATATGCAGATGACACCAATAATACTAATACTAACAAATTAATGGGGCAAGAAGAAACTTTTGAAAGTGATGGATATGTTTATAGCCTAAGTGTGGTGATGATATCTCGACTGTATATTGTATCCAAACTCATCAAGCTGTATACATGAAATACACACTGCTCTAGTATGTCATCATACCACAATAGTTATTTTTTAATGAATAAAATATAAAGGGTTTAATAGTATAAATATAAATTTCAGAATATCTGTAAATCATAATTTTGGTTTCAGGACAGTAATACATCCTAGTCCCAAGCCCAACAGGAGAGCTGGGTGGCTCTTTGACTGTGGTGCTGTGTATCAGGAAGTAAAAAGTGAAGTCAATCAATCGTGTCTGACTCTTTGCGACTCCATGGACTATAGCCTGCCAGGCTCTTCTGTCCATGGGATTTTCCAGGCAAGAATACTGGAGTGGGTTGCCATTGCCTTCTCCATTCATGTTCTCTAATCCAATATAAATACCCAGTTAAGTTTCTAACATTCCCAGGATTCTTAATTTGGTTACACATGGCAGTGCTCAGAACTCCTGCCTCAGACCACTCCCTGAGGAGTTAGAAAGATGTGCAAAATACATTTTATCAGGGCTGGAATCGGGGCTGCATAAATTATGTTATGGCTTAAAGAGAATGTTAACATTTATGGGTGAAACAGAATTGTAAAATTAGTCCTGTTGTTCTTTAAGTCAGGGACCTCACACTGAAATGCAGGCAACAAACAAGGCAGGTGGCAAAAGGAGGCAGAATCCTGGTAAATGAACAGTACCAGCCAGATGTAACCAGAAGAAATCAGGTTTACAGTTGCAAGATGGCTTTTTATTTGCTTGCTTGCTTTTGCTTGTTGAGATGCTTGAACTTGAGCCTCACCAATCAAAAAATGTTAGCAGTAATTTACAATTCTCTCATGTTTATTAAGAGAGTGCTTTTAAAACTTCAGTGAACATGTAAATCACCTAAGAATTTTGTTAAAATACAGACTTTGATTCAGTGGATCTAGTGTGGTACTTAAAATTCTTTATTTCTAACAAGTTCCAACATGATACTAGTGAATTACGCTTTGAGTAGTAAGGTACTAGTTCATTTAGAATTAACAAAACTGTATAATAAGCTTTCAGTTTTAAAATGTAAACTGAAAAATGACTAAAGGAGTATTTATTTGTTTGAAGATAAAAACCAGGAAGAACACTGTTTCCTAGTAACTTGGCTAAGTTTAATTTTATTGAATATCTGTTTATAAAGCATATAGTTGTAATATAGCAATGTATTTTTTCCTGATATGTCAACATCATTTTATGGTCAATATTCATATTTAAGTTTATATGGATTTTGGGAAACACACATATTGCTCAATACATGACTGGATGATTGTTAAAAATACTCTTGACATGATGTAAGTAAACCACAAAACCCTGAGAAATGTGTGAAATTGGAGTCTATTTCAAATCACTAATCACACAAGTAATTGTTGACGAGGGAGGAAGTATTGTTTCTACTACTCAGATATCTTATTTCTCAAGAGAGTTATTTGTAGGATATTTGAGCTTGGAAGGAAGCAATGAGACCATGGTCATTAAAATTCCTTGTTGCAAATAAAAATGGCTTGTGAGTACAGCACATTGTTTTTACATTTAACTCATGTCCATGCTCCAGAGGCTCTTATACAATGTAATTTGGGAGTCTCAGCTGTCCTATTTAGGATGTCCACTGTTCAATTTTGTAAATCAGTGAGTTCTCCTAAATGGTGATTGCAATACTCTAGGTTAACATATGACTACTAAGTGACCGTTTCTGCATTTTTTCATTTCTAAAATAAACCACTGGCCTTTCTTTTTATAATTCTTAAACCTCCCTTACAGATTGTTCCGTCGCTGTATGATTAGGCAAAGTTCAGAAATAAATGTTTTCTGCCTGAGTGACTACTGTTTAATTATACTTTAATGGCACATTCCTTTCTTAGGAGACACATTCATTGCTAAATCCTCTATCTTACTTTCAGCTCTTAGGAAATTAACACAAAAGTATAAGTATATAATGATTGTATGGAGTCCTAAGAACTATTCCTTAGAAATAGGATTTCTTTGAATATTAGAAAGCTTTCAATAGCCACAGGATTAAATCTTAGAGCTTGTCATCATTTTAGGTTTATGCCTAAAATGAGGTGAGGATATCAGAAAAAAGAATTCATCAAAGTAGGGATACATATTTAAGACCAAAAAGTGTTTGCTTTGAGAAAACTTGCCACAAGAATTCTCCATTTGTGCCATGTGTAGCTGTGCCATTGTATTTCAGTTGTGCCTTATTATATGAAAATAGATTTTAAAAATCACATTAAGAATAAGATTAACATACCTATAATAAGTTTACATTTATTTAATGTATTATATATATATATACACACATACATACATACATTATATATGTTATTTGTATTTATCTCAATCATATGATAAAGACATATTACAGGGTAACAATAATATTAGATGGCATCTAGTACAAGATAGGGGGAAGGCAATGGCAACCCACTCTGGTACTCTTGCCTGGAAAATAGGACTGCAGTCCATGGGGTCGCTAAGAGTCGGACATGACTGGGTGACTTCACTTTCACTTTCATGCACTGGAGAAGGAAATAGCAACCCACTCCAGTGTTCTTGCCTGGAGAATCCCAGGGACAGGGGAGCCTGGTGGGCTGCCATTTATGGGGCCGCACAGAGTGAAGCAACTTAGCAGCAGCAGCGGCAGCAGTACAAGATATATGTATTATTTAATTTTACAAAAGTGCAAAGTCAAATTTATGACTTTACTTGCTGCATGATGAAAGCTTTTGAGGTATTTATAAGAAATAAAAAATTTAAATATAAATACAGATGGCAGTGTGAAAATATGTAACATTTATTGTGCAATTGACAAAGTTTATATTGCTTAAAATTGACTTTAAGCAAGTCACCCAACATTTAATGTCTCAGTGTTTCACTCTGAAAATGATAATAATAGGAGGCATCATTCCTTTGGATTGTTTAGAGAATTGAATAGATGATACACAAAAAGAAGCTTGCACCATATGTCACAAATTACTTATTGCCTCATGACAGTTTATTGATGATTTTGTGACACTAAAGTTTAATTCTACTCATTTGATCACTTTTCATGATGTCAAACAAAACTCCAAAGGTCACGATCTACGAGGTTACACAATCACTTTCCCTTATTTTGTTCAGGAAACACAAAATTTGAATACAAAGAAATGTTCAAGTAAATCTGAAAATTCCCCTCAGCCTACTTTTTTCAAAAAATGGTAATTAAGGGTTCAGAAGTACAGTGGCATGGAGGAAGGATAAAAGTGGGACATGTAGAAGGCAATTTTTTTTTTGCTCAACTTCAAAGATTCAAATCTTTCCAATTCTTTATCATGTTTTGTACCAACAGATTAACATGTTTTACACTCCTGCAGAGTAGGGAGGGATGGAGAATAGATACCATAGTTTATTCCTCCAAATCCTCCCTCTGGGTCTAGCTCTTTATTTCAGACTGTATCCTTTGACCCATGGTCAGTATACTACCAATACAGTCTCTGTACATGACTCCCACCATTTTTCTATAACTGCTCTCTTGCCTTGCTTTTCTGGACCTACCCATCATAATAATGTTCTATACCATACTCCATAGTTCATTCATTTCAAATACTTTGTAAATAGTACTCACATGAAATCCCTCTACAATAATAAAATCCAATAATATGATAAGTTTTTTATGTTTGAGTTCCTGATTGATATTAAACATTGGAGGTGGTAAATGCTATGGAAAAAATAAAGCTGATGTAGAGTACTGAGGCCAGGTTGCAAATTAAATTAGTAATTGAGATAAGTCTCATTGATAAAATGGTTTATAAGCAAAAATGTGAGGAAGATGATGGAGTTAGTTATTTGGTTATTTTATGAAAGACTGGGGCAGAGTAAACACTTAGTGAAAGGGACCTGGTTAAAAGTTTAACTACCAGAGAAGCCAGTAGGGTTTGGAGCAAGACTATAAGGTGAAAAGTGGAAGGCTATGAAGTCAGGGTGGTGTTAGAAAGTCAGGTTATTTATAACTATGTATCCCAGTTTTACAATTTTGGTTTTCATTATGGATAAAATTAGAGATGTATAGAATTTTGAGCTAATGAGTAATATGAACTGGCTTTTGTATTTAAAGGATCACGCTGACTTTTTTGTTATGAACTTGCTGTTGGCTCATAACAATATTAGGTCGAAGTGTGGTGATTCATTGGGAAGCTTAGTTCAGACTAATATCTTAAGCTAAATATGTATTTAAAGTATAGCCAATGGTATTTCCTGATAAGTTAAATATGAATGTGGTGGGTGGTTTAGTCACTAAGTTGTGTCTGATTCCTGTGACCCCATGGACTGTAGCCCACTGGGCCCCTCTGCCCATGGGAATTTCCAGGCAAGAATACTGGAATGCGTTATGATTTCCTTCTCCAGGGGATATTCCCAACCTAGGGATCAAATCTCCTGTCTCCTGAAAGTGGATTCTTTAGGCCTGAGCCACCAGGGAAGCCCTAGATATGAATGGGTATTTATTAAAAAATAAAGATTATTTCACTAAGATCCTGGGCAATTTCAGGTTTTACTCACTCTCAATATTTTGAACACACAGCAACATTAAAACTAAAGCCATATAGTGGAAATTGTGAATGACAGGTAATCAATCATAAGGAGTGTGTATGCTCAACTTGATCTCTTTGGCATGTGTCAGTATTAGAAGCATAGGGGAAATATTTGTAGACATTCATGTGAAAATACATCTTTGCATCTATAAGCAGACCAAGAACGGGATTCAGCATACATTGCAGGACATGTGGCTTTGGTAATCATTGTTTACATTTGTAAATTGATTGTTCTGCATTTTAATTTAACAAGATACCGGTCCATATTTTTCAATGTTGATCCAATTGAGAGTATATCAGATAATAAAAGGAGATTAAAAAAGATGATTTTAATTAAGTGTAATAGTAAGTATGGTCAACACTAGGAGCTTATGTGTTATAAACTAGTGTGGAAAAATAGTGCCTCAATAACATATCAGTTGTCTCAATCACCAGGGAAGTACTATGTACATAACACACACACACACACACACACACACACACACATGAATATTTACAACACATGCCAGTATGCAACACACTAGCATAACAATTTTTAATATTTTTTTTATTTTTTATTATTTATAATTAGTGATTTAAAGCAAACAAATATGTTTTAGAGACTGCATTTGAAACAATACATTGATTTTACAATTCAATGCTAAGTCACTTCAGTCGTGTCTGACTCTATGCAACCCCATAGACAGCAGCCCACCAGGCTCCCCCGTCCCTGGGATTCTCCAGGCAAGAACTCTGGAGTGGGTTGCCATTTCCTTCTCCAATGCGTGAAAGTGAAGTCGTTCAGTCGTGTCTGACTCTTATCGACCCCATGGACTGCAGCCTACCAGGCTCCTCCGTCCATGGGATTTTCCAGGCAAGAGTACTGGAGTGGGGTGCCAATTGCCTTCTCCGTTACAATTCAATACAATTGAATGTTCATAATATATATTTAAAGCATATATAAATACAAACATTTAATTTATAAAAGCATAATAAAATATAATTTGCCAAGAAACTAGTGAAAATATTGCCCATAGATAAATGTAAGCTAAGTATATATATATATATATATATATTTTTTTTTTTAGAGACTTAATCTAAGTACAAAAAGAGAGTAAAACTTAAGTATATATTATGCCCTCAAAAGTATTGGCAATAGTAATGTTATTTTTTTTTTCATTTTGCTCTTAAAGTGAAATTACATTTAAGTGTTCTATATTTTTTCATTGTACTAGTTATAATCTTTTTTTCAGTATTTTACTTGCAAGCTCTTTTTATACATTTTGCAAAAGGCTAGTGAAAAATACTTAGTAACAATACAGTTGTAACCTCCTTACATGTAATGATATAAACATAGAAATGATTGAGATAGAGATAGAGACGGATGGGTTTCCCTCGTGGTTCAGATGGTGAAGAATCTGCCTGCAATGCAGGAGACCCAGATTTGATTCCTGGGTTGGGAGGATCCCTGGAGAAGGGAATGATAATCCACTGCAGTATTCTTGCCTGGAAAATTCCTTGGACAAAAGAGCTTGATGGGCTATAGTCCTTGGGGTCAAAAAGAGTTAGACACGGCCGAACAATTAACACACACACACATACACACACATATAGAGGTAGCAATGTATAGAGAGAGGGATAGAGAGATATCTGAGGTACCAGAGAAAAATTTAGGTAAATAGAACAATTATTGTTTTAATACTTAGTGATGCTTTATAATGGGTATTTCATATATGGTTTATGTTTAATAAAATATCATATAAATAAAAGGATGTTAAAACCTGTATAGCAGCTAATGGCTCTCTGCTGGTGTGAAAAAATAGCAGAGACAAAGTTAGGATGAGGCCCGATCTTAGAATCTTAGAGAATCTTAAATAACACAGGTAGTGTAGCTTTAATGCACAAGATTCACATTAGAGAAAGAAATCAAGGCTTTCATTTGAATTTCTCATTTATTATCTTCGTGAAATTGCTTCAGTTCTTCATGGTTAAATTGAAGACACACCTTAGCACATTGTGATCTAGAAGACTAAATTTGCTATTAAGTGTAAATGATTTTATAAAGTGTCTCACTTTTAGAATGCACCAAAATTGTTTATTTAATTTTACTAATTTCAGCATAAGTGTCTTTTTTTAACTTTTTATGGTCTTAAGCTCATAACTTCGGACATGTTCTTATAGAACAGGTGAAGAAAATTTTATATGGAGATGTGGCAAAGTTAGATATATGTTTTAAATGTGAAGGATGCTTTATAGGAAAAGAAACAGGAAATGGGAATGCACATTTAGAGGCTAAATAATGAGTTCAGGTGAGGATGGAAAGATATTTTCCAAAACTAAATAAACTTTTAAAATAAATGCATATTCTTGCATTTATGATTTTATAAAATTATGTACAGATCATTCAAGGAAATTATTCATAATTATAATTTCAAAAAAGGGTACAAATTGTATGAAATTAAACTGCCACATACAGCAAAAGTTGCTGCCTGGCCTTTAAGGACCCTATGGGAGAGATAACAGAGACGGACATGTAGACAAACAGATTTGCACATGTATACAAATAATATATGTAAAAGTCAAAGGAATCATATATTATCTCATATACATGTGTGGATGTGCCTCCTTTCTTATAAGTTTTATTGTATTTGTTGGAGAGACATATACCTGAAAAAAAATCACTAGATTAATAGATAGTTGGGTGACTGGATAGCTGGCTGGCTAGGAATATAGAAAGAGTTAGACGTTTGTGTTTTCTCCAAGATATTTACAAGACAAATATCCTAGGTTTTTAGCTATAAATCAGGATCCTCACCAGAGTGCTTCATCATGCAATAATTTTTAAGCTCTTGTTGATATATTAATATTTGTCAATTATGATAATGTTTCCATTATGTTTCTATATATAAAAGTAAAGGGGAGATACCTTAAACACTGAAATTACTCTGATATTTTGAAGTTTTCATTTACTGTTTTAAAATTCACAAGTCTACTGCTGCTGCTGCTAAGTCGCTTCAATTGTGTCCGACTCTCCGCGACCCCATAGAAGGCAGCGCACCAGGCTGCTCCGTCCCTGGGATTCTCCATTCGGCATTATACTTATATAATGGCATACATTTATATTTTAAATTTATATATATATATATATATATATATTTTATCTGCTTTATTTCAAAATGTTATCCAAACTTTAATCAAGAACATTTATTAATGTCTTTAAATATTCTACTATTATAAGATTATTTGTGTGTGCACCATATGGATATGCAAGGCATTACTTAATAGCTAACAAATATCTATTACTTATTGTAGTCTCTAGGAATGTACACTCAGTGTGTGATAGAATATATAGCATACATAAAATACTTGTCATTAAAAGTTAAACACATATTTGGTGCATACTGTATAGTAAGCCTTGGCAACCCACCCCAGTATTCTTGTCTAGAGAATCCTGTGGACAGAGGAGCCTGGGGGCTGCTGTCTATAGGGTCGCACAGACTCGGACATGACTGAAGCGACTTAGCATGCATGTATAGTAAGCCTTGTGGTCACTGCTTTCAAGAATAAAATGTAACATAAAATATGGTATGTATCTGGAAAGATAAAACACACACATGCACAAAAAGAGGCCAAATGAGAGTGTGTATAAGTTTAATATAGTAAAGTAAGTAGATGAAAATCCCTTATCTTTTTTACTCAGAATGTTGAATTTACTTCAATATATGTTTTCTGTACTATGAATAAGTTCTGATTCATAAGTGAACATTTTCAGTATATATTAGCTATGAGATCTGATGTATTCTATTAGTTCAGTTTGAAACTATTTATTGAGCCACATAGGTTTCTATTCCCAATTATTTCTAAAGCATATGTCATATGCAGTTATATTTATATAGCAAGAAATATTAGTATCTTTTTAAAGTGCAAATGAAAATATTTTAAAAATATACATTCAACAGAGGCACACATATGTAAACATAATCATTTAATAACCATGTAATATCATAAAACTTATTTGCAATAGCAAAAATCACTTTTTAAATTATATTCACATATTATTTAGTTTATGCCTTACTCTGGTTATTAATGTTTTGGTAACTAATATGAGAGAAACAAGTTATACTTTAAAATAATATCAGATAATGTTATATTTTTATAGGTTTTTCATCTCACTGTGAAAATATATTACTGTATTATGACAAGAAGCCATGCTATACTGGCTGTCTTACAGGGAATATTATAATTTGTGTCTGTTTTCTAACATCAAATAAGAAATGTAACAAGAATAAGTAGGAGAAAATGAACAGGGTGGTTATATCCCAGTCATGGCTGTCAGAAACTCAAACGTTACTTCTAATCTACCCAATGTTGTATGAAGAGAACTAATGTTCAATCCTAATCATAATAGTGACAGCCATCCAGACTTCAAAGGTCTGTACACATAAAAGATAAAGGGTAAATCAATCTTCATGCAATTTAACTTCTTAGATATTCTTGGCTAAGACAACAAATCATACTCTTGTCTTCACTTTGGTTCTTTTGTTTTTCTTCTGAATTTAGAAAGAGTCTGTAATAATAAAAATTTTGAAATTTTATTAACATGAATGAAATGCCCATTATTATATTGATTTGGTCATGTCAAAGGTCTCCATTCACATAATTACGCAGTTAAACACTCATTTATTTATTTGGTAATATAATTAGTATTTGCAAATGGAATTTACAGTATCTATTACTTTGTAAATCATAATGGTTACAGTTACTATTAAATGTGTTTTCAGGCACTATTTAGAAATAATTATAGTTAAAACATATTTCACTTTTTATTTGTACACTGTCTATAATCTGTGAAAGAGTTCTTCAAATTAATTGAGACACATGACATTTTCTGCAACTGCACTGCTTCCAAATCAGCAGTTATAGTTATCCTTGAAGTAATAATGAATCTTACGAATTAAAAATTTCAAAAATGAAATGGACAAGTATCAAAACAGCCTGATTTACAAAGAAATATGTTTCCTATTAGTAAAATATTCTAAAACCACTGACTGATAAATAGACTTTCTAACTAAGATAGTGATGGAAACTCATTTCCATTAGTCATATTTACAAAATAATGGCTTGGAAAACTAGACATCCTCATACAGTCTTTAATGGAAGTATATAGATTGGTAAGAATGTTTAATTTTAATAGATGTGACTTTTGAAAAAATATATACAAATGAATTTAAAGCTTTTTCTGAGTTTAACATAAGTATTTTTTCAAAATAGGTGGGGAGACAAATTTTCAAGATATTTACTGCAGCATTGTTTGCAGGTACCATCTTGAAGGTACTCATTGTAAAACAAATAACATACACTTTTGAAATTCTCTTTTCGGGGGCCTGTTTTCATGCACAATATAATAATTCATGAACAGGCTCTGTGCTTATGGAACTTCCTTTGAGAGATAACTGAAAGTCAAAAAACAAAACAACAAAAAAACAAGTAATGTTGGGAATGTTACGAATATTATAAAAAAGAAAGCAAATGGTATTCTAGAAGCTATGTCATGGGCATCTAATTTAATCTGGAAGGTTTTCTTGAAGAAGTGATGGGTAATCCAAGATCTGCTGAGTAAGAATTTATTAGATGAGATAACTCAATACAGAAGAACCTCAGAATGGACTAGTTGCCTAAAAAAAGACTATGTACTGGATATACTAAGTATTAAAAGAATACTAAGCTGAAGCAAAGATGTCCAGGGACAGTGGGAGTGTAGTTAATTTAAATGTACAGAAGTGTAAAGAGCAGGTAATTAATAGATTATCTGTAGATGTAGTGATAGGTTGACTGTAAGGAAGATTCAAGGCAATAAATTAGTTTAGATTTTTTACTTTAATAGCTTGAAAGGTAATGTTATTCACAATATAGGGACAGTGAAAAACGAGGTTGCTTTGAAAGGAATGAAGATTAATTATGAGCTCAGTTTAGTGTTGTGGATTTTTATGTGCGTAAGAGTCGTTAATGTCAAAGATTCTTTTAGACAATTGCATTTTTCTGAACCTAAGAGAAATGACCACAGATATAATTTTTATTTAGGGAATCATCAATACAATTGAAAACATTTGAATGGATGAAATAAACCAGGTCATACACAGTAAGAGCACCTTAGATGAAATGATAGTTTCCCTCACTTAAATGTTTGGTAAAAGAGGAGGAAGCTAAATGGAGATGGAGAAGCCCATGGATAAGTAGGGAATCCAAAAGAAGCTGTTTTTTGAAAGGCAAGGGTAAGACTATTTCAAGAAGTACAAATTTGTTCAGCTGGATCAACATTTTCTCCAAAAAGAAGGTCAGGATTAAAAATGGAAACCTAGAATATGTGACATGGAATGGCATTAATAAAAGGTATACAGGTTGTTTCAATATGTGGTAAGCTCAGAAGTCATCAATGAGTTCAGTTATTTGTGTTGTGTGAAGAAATGGAGATATCAAGATAAACAGTTATTTTGATATATTTTGAAAGGAAAGAGGGGGAAAGAACAATATATAAAGATGTTGGGAAAGTATTATGGCAGTTGAGAACACTTTATGTTTGTATATATGTCTACTGAAAGAGGCTGGATGAGAAAGAACAAGAGGAGAAGATGGCTGGAAATAAGAAAACATAACATATAAGATTATGAGTGAATGAGATGAGAGCATGTAGAAAGTGTAGTAGCTCTCTCCAGTATAAAAGAAGTGAAAAAGATGTGATGGACCCAGATGTCAGGCATTTGGAAGATAAAACAGGAGAGTCTATCAAGCCAGTGTTTTCTATTCCACTGTTTGCGTGCAAGCTCAGTCGTTCAGTCATGTCCAACTCTGCAACCCCGTGGATTGTAGCCTGCCAGGTCCAGGCAAGAGTATTGGAGTGGGTTGCTTTTTCCTACCCTAGGGGATCCTCCCAACCTAGGGATTGAACCCACATCTGCATGTCCTGGATAGGTAGGCAAGGCTCAGTGGCTCTACTACTGAGCCACCTTAGCCCATTCCATTGTGTAGTAAGAGGTAATGTCTTCTGTTAAGAATAAGGAAGAAGATACAGTTGCCAAGTATTGCAGAGACTGCAATTTATTTTAAAAACTATTGTATAAAGATGAGTAATGTAGGAAAGAGTTGTGATTCAGGGCATTGTTCAGTGACCATTAATGGTTAAAATATTTGAATTTATGATGGAATGAACTCATATAAACAGTGCCCAAAATCCTACATGGTTGGAAAGGGCAGTTAGTTTTATATAGGTTTATGTCTTGCACAAGCCACTTCCCTGGTGATTCAGATGGTAAAGAATCTGCCTGCAATGTGGGAGACCTGGGTTTGATCCCTGGATGAGGAAGATCCTCTGGAGAAGGTAATGGAAACCTACTCCAGTATTCTTGCCTGCAGAATTCCATGGACAGAGGAGCCTGCCAGGCTACAGTCCATCGGGTTGCAAAGAGTCAGACTCAACTAAGTGACTCACTTTCACTTCACATGACTTGCACAAATATATGCTCTAACTGTAGAAGAATACTTCAAGTTTTAGGATGCTGTGTTAAGTGATAAAATCACAAATATCTGGAACATAAGCTAAGAAGAGAAGTAAATGCAAGTATGTGACAGATATAAGTGCATGCTGCTGCTGCTGCTAAGTCGCTCCAATTGTGTCCGACTCTGCGTGACCCCACAGACAGCAGCCCACCAGACTCCGCCATCCCTGGGATTCTCCAGGCAAGAACACTGGAGTGGGCTGCCACCTCCTTCTCCAATGCATGAAAGTGAAAAGTGAAAGCGAAGTCGCTCAGTTGCGACCCCATGGACTGCAGCCCACCAGGTTCCTCTGTCCATGGGATTTTCCAGGCAAGAGTACTGGAGTGGTGTGCTATTGCCTTCTCCTGATATAAGTGCATAAGATGTGATAAGTTTCTTCTATGTAAAGTGACTGAGAAAATCTAAGCCTTCTTTTTAATAGATAGTCTAGGAAAAGAGATTTTCTATTATTGTATTTTATATGTATCAGTTTTCAGAAAGCTATTGGTAGATGTTGTATTACATGTATTTCAAATTATTTATTAGTGACCTATAAGTTAAGGGTTCATTGTCAATGCTGGTCTGTTAGATCCTCTCTCGATATTTACATGTGGACCTCATGTATTATTGATTGGTGGCTACTAATAGACATGAGAAATTATATTTATGTACTTATTTATTATTGAAGATAGTTGATTTACAATGTTGCGTTAGCTGCTGGTTTACAGCAAAGTGATTTATTATATATTAATGCATGTCATTGCTGTTGTTCTTCATTTACTAAGTTGTGACCAACTCTTTGCAACACCCTAGACTGTAGCGCATCAGGATCCTCTGTCATCCACTATCTCCCAGAGTTTGCTCAAATTCATGTCCATTGAGATGGTGATACTATCTAACTATCTTATCCTCTTCCTCATATCCTTTCACCGTCAATCTTTCCCAGCATCAGAGTTTTTTCCAGTGAGTCGGCTCTTCCCATCAGGTGGCCAAAGTATTGGAATTCAGTTTCAGCATCAGTAATTCCAATGAGTATTCAGGATTGATTTCCTTTAGGATTGACTGATTCGATCTCCTTGAAGTCCAAGCCACTCATATTACATATGTATGTGTATATATGTAATGTTGATCATTTGCTCAGTTGTGTCCAACTATTTGTGACACTATGGACTGCAGCAGGCCAGGCCTCCCTGTTCCTTACCATCTCCCAAAGTTTCCCCAAGTTTATGTCCACTGCATTGGTGATGTCATCTAGCCATCTCATCCTCTGACACCCCCTTCTGCCCTCAATCTTTCGCAGCATCAGGGAGTTCTCCAGTGAATCAGCTGTTCATATCAAAACAATCAGCTGTTTGTGACCAAAATACTGGAGCTTCAGCTTCAGCATCAGTCCTTCCAATGAGTATTCAGGATTGATTTTCCTTAACATTGACTGGTTTGATCTCCTTGCTGTCCAAGGAACCCTCAGGAGTCTTCTCCAGCACCACAGTTTTAAGACATCAATTCTTTGGCTTTCTGCCTTCTTTATGGTCCAGCTCCCTCAACTGTATGTGACCACCGGGAAGACCATAGCCTTGACTATACAGACCTTTGTTGACATGGTACATATGTATATACACATATTCTTTTTCATATTTTCTCCATTATAGCTTATTACAGTATTTTGAGTGTAGTTCCTTGTGCTTTATAATAGGGCCTGTTTATCTGTTTTATATATAATAGTTTATCTATTTTTTTATATAGTGGTTTATATTAGGTAATCTCAAACTCTTAATTTATCCATCCCTAACCCCCTTTCCCCTTTGGTAACCATAAGTTTTTTTTATATGTCTGTGAGTCAGACATAAGAAATTTTAGAATTTTGTGGGATAATGCTGGGTATCTCATTTGTGGAATAATGCTAGACTAGTATCTTTTTTAGGAGTGCAAGTATAAAAGTAAATTTGTTTTTTCTTAACCTATTTGAGGATCAACATAACTGGTAAAAAAGTTAGTGAGAAGTTGACTCATTGGCTGTCAAATACTGTGGGAAGGAAAATCTTGTTTTGAATTCTGTAATCTGAATCAGGTCTCAGAATTGCCACATGTATCTGGAGTAGACAGCCCTGACTGTTACTGTCTCGTGTTTTGCACCGGTAGGTTCAGTAAATCCTGAAACTTTCATAGAAAGACTTATACAGACTTTAAAAAGAATGAAGTAGAAAAATATGTGTGACATGGAATACTGTGACATGCACCAACATCAAATTATATATGTTATATTGCTAACTGGAAGAGATGAATAATGGTATATATTACATGATTATAATTTTTTAAAAATGATACTAACAAAGGAAAAAAAAAGATAAAATAAAAAAAATAGGGTCCAATATGTAACTATGCTCCTACTCACTCAAGTTCAGAATTAGCTGAAAGATGGACAAATTATTTAAACATTTGGGAAATCAAAATATCAGCTTTACTACTGATAAAAAAATAATAATAATACCAAACCAACAGTTTAACAAGGAGATCTAAGGAAAGAGGCAAAGAGGGCTGATATTGTCTCAGGAAGGAAGAAAAAAGTTAAGTCAAAATATTCAATATATAGAAAAATTATAACTGTTTATATTAACAATAGCTTCTTTTATCATAATATGCAACTACAAAAATGAAGTTCTGAAATGAGCGCAAATATTTGCAGCATATAAACAATAGAGATTTAATATTCAAAATGTTTAAATTATTCCTACAAATCAATGTAGTGTAAAATAAATTTAAAACAGTTTGCTTCAGTTACTGGTAGTAGACAATTCTGTTTTTTATTTTAGTCTTAAAATACTCCTTAATTCAGTGATTGTTAGATGTTTTATACCATCATATCTCTCAAATATGAGTTTTTTTAATAAGACATTTTTGTGCATCAGACCTCAGAAAAATTCCTGGGAACATTGTTCTTTAAACTTTTTAATTCACCAGTAAAAAAGAAATGGTTGATTCTAGAATGGAGACAGGGAAAATAGAAGAGGAAATCAGAACAAATTGTGGTGCTAGAAAAAAAGAAAATTATCTAAAATATATATTCAAAGGAAAAAGCAGACAGTTTAAAGGAGCGCCTAGTGGCCAAGTCTGGGGTAATTTGAGGTGGGGGGAGTAGTGGTGAGGTAGTGTAATGCATGAAGTAAAATAGGTATCAGTAAATCCATAAAAATCTAAATAAACAACTGTGTGGATAATTAGTGGGAAAGGAAGACCTCTATTCTATTGGAGAATTCTAAGAAACAAATGCAGAAGAAAGAACAGAAATAGAAGCCAACGTTAGTCAAACAAGACAATAACAAATCATGATTGCTGAGAGAAATATCAATAACCTCAGATATGCAGATGACACCACCCTTATGGCAGAAAGCGAAGAACTAAAGAGCCTCTTGATGAAAGTGAAAGAGGAGAGTGAAAAAGTTGGCTTTAAACTCAACATTCAGAAAACTAAAATCATGACATTTGGTCCCATGAAAACTGGCCCCAGAAAAATAAGATGCATGGCAAATAGATGGGGAAACAATGGAAACAGTGAGAGACTTTATTTTCTTAGTTTCCAAAATCACTGCAGATGGTGACTGCAGCCATGAAATTAAAAGGTGCTTCCTCCTCGGAAGGAAAGTTATGACTAACCTAGACAGCATATTAAAAAGCAGAGACATTACTTTGTCAACAAAGGTCCGTCTAGTCAAAGCTATGTTTTTTCCAGTAGTCATGTATGGATGTGAAAGTTGGACTATAAAGAAAGCTGAGCACCTAAGAATTGATGCTTTTGAACTGTGGTGTTGGAGAAGACTCTTGAGAGTCCCTTGGACTGCAGGGACATCCAACCAGTCCATCCTAAAGGAAATAAGTCCTGAATATTCATTGGAATATTCATTGGAATTGCTAAGAGTTGGACACGACTGAGCGACCTCACTTTCTCTTCTCACTTTCATGCATTGGAGAAGGAAATGGCAACCCACTCCAGTGTTCTTGCCTGAAGAATTCCAGGGACGGGGGAGCCTGGTGGGCTGCCATCTGTGGGGTCGCACAGAGTCGGACACGACTGAAGCGACTTAGCAGCAGCAGCAGCATTCATTGGAAGGACTGATGTTGAAGCTGAAACTCCAATACTTTGTCCACCTGATGTGAAGAACTGACTCATTTGAAAAGACCCTGATGCTGGGAAATGTTGAAGGTGGGAGGAGAAGGGGACGACAGGGGATGAGATGGTTGGATGGCATCACTGACTCAATGGACATGAGTTTCAGTAAACTCTGGGAGTTGGTGATGATGGGCGGGGAGGCTTGGTGTGCTGCAGTCCATGGGGTTGCAAAGATTGGGACATGGCTGAGTGGCTGAACTGAACTGAGGCAAGATTCATTAATAAATGCAAATTTAGTACGTGACACTATAATGAGAAATAGGATAGCTGCATAATCTTAATGTATTTCTCACAATATAATTACTAATTACAAAAGAAAAGCATAGCTTTACAGTGAAGCAGTATGACAGCACCTCAAATTAAGTGATAAAAGTTAGCATAACCAGTAAAATGGCATTGATAGTACGTACTTCCAGATGTGATACTCATAGAGAAGTACATTCCTTTGATCACTATAGTTATTTCCTGAGGCTGCCATATCAGAGTGACACAAATTAGGTGGCTTAAAAGAAGAGAAATTTATTATCTCACAGTTATAGGGGCTAGAGTCTTAAATTAAGGTGTCAGCAGAGCCATTTTTATTCTGGAACTTGGGAAGCTTCAGTGGGGACGAATATTTCTTGACTCTTCCTAGCTTCAATTCTTGGTATTTGGGGGCTTGCAAATGCTTCATTCCAGTCTCTGCTTTCATCATCAAAATGGCATTCTCCCTATGAATCTATATCTTCTCATGGCCATTTTTCCTTCTTATAAGAGCAGAACTCTAATAAATTAACTAAAGGCTGCTTCTCCAGTGGCTCAGATGGTAAAGAATCTGCCTGCAATGCTGGAGATCTGGGTTCAATCCCTGAGTTGGGAAAATTCCCCTGGAGAAGTGAATAACTAACCACTCTAGTATTCTTGCCAGGCGAATCCCATGGACAGAGGAACCTGGTGGATTACAGTCCTTGGCGTCGCAAAGAGTCAAGACATGACTGAGTAGCTAACACTTTCACAATTTACCAACATATGAGGATCATTTCGGAGAAGGCAATGGCAATCCACTATGGTACTCTTGCCTGGAAAATTCCATGGACGGAGGAGCCTGGTAGGCTGCAGTCCATGGGGTCGCTAAGAGTCGGACATGACTGAGGGACTTCACTTTCACTTTTCACTTTCATGCGTTGGAGAAGGAAATGGCAACCTTCTCTGGTGTTCTTGCCTGGAGAATCCCAGGGACGGGGGAGCCTGGTGGGCTGCCGTCTGTGGGGTCGCACAGAGTCAGACACAACTGAAGCGACTTAGCAGTAGCAGAGGATCGTTTATTCAAGAGAAGTGGCTGAATACCAGAACAAATGGAGAAGTGTGTCATGTTTTACTTGTATTATTGCAGTCCCCCTTTACTCATTTCTACTGAGCCTTGAAAACATCAGCTTCTCAACTACAATAGCCATGAAAGCTAGAAACCTAGCAGCCACTAGATGGCAAAATGGGTTTGAAAGTCCCCAAAAGCTCTAATCCTGGAGACCTTCTATACTCAACATGGTTGGCCACTATTTGGAAATTCTGACTCATAGAACTCATTTGTGTTAACTAAATGAGAGCTCATTCAGTGTGAGCAGCAATTTCCCTGCAGCATTTGTTGTAATCAATAGGCAAAAATTAATTAGCTTTGCACCTGTCTGAAGCAGAGATAACAGACGCAGAAAACAAGAGATTGACTAAACAACTTAAAGCAGAGGAGTGGGATGGCCATAGGGTGCTCTGAAAAACTCCAAGATGTTCCTGCAAATGCGGAAGGTTGTGCATATGTGCAGGGCTCTGTACATGCCCAGGAAATATCTGAGAAAGCACTTACCTCTCATCTCCAGCTCATAATGCGGCTCTGCACAATCAGAAAGTGAAGACGAAGTCAGGGTTGTAAATTGTCAGAGTGTGCACATGGAGCTCCTTGATTGAGACTGGAAGACTTCTTAGTTCAAGGAACTACGATCTCTTTATGATCTTTAGGTGATGATTACAGTAATGAAGCAGAGGCATCACCGGACAAATGATACATATTTTAGTGAATTAATGTAGTCTACAAAAGTCAAAAAACAAGAGCAGTGACGAAAACAACAAACAGCATTGACGATGCATCCTGAGTGGGGCATTTGACTATCATATCTATCATATTATGCCAGTCCAGGTTCAATGCACGATACTGGATGCTTGGGGCTAGTGCACTGGGACAACCCAGAGGGATGGTATGGGGAGGGAGGAGGGAGGAGGGTTCAGGATGGGGAACACATGTATACCTGTGGCGGATTCATTTTGATATTTGGCAAAACTAATACAATTATGTAAAGTTTAAAAATAAAATAAAATTTAAAAAAAAAAAGAAAAAAAATTTCCAATTTAGAAACAAACAAAAACATCCAGGTAGTGAAGATAGAGGAAAGGATGCTTCATATAATGGACAAAAATAATTGTCAGTAGACACTCTCCCAGAAAGAGTCCATGTGTTATTAGACAATGACTTAAAAAAACCAAATATAATTCTGGAATTGAAAAGTAAAAGAACTGAAATATAAAATTCACTAGAGGAACTCAGCAGCTGAAGAAGGTACTCAGTGCTAGCAGAAAAATTAATTTTGAAAACTTGAATATAGGTCAACTGAAAGTATCCAGTCAGAGGAAGAGAAAGAAAAATGAAAAAGAAAAATGATTAAAGCCTCTGAGATCTTTAGAACACCATCAACAGTACCAAAATGCACATATTGTAATTCATAGGAAGTGAGGAAAGAAATAAAAGGGTAGCAGGAATATTTGAAGATATAATAATTTAAAACTCAAATTTTATTAAGAACATTAATTTATATATCCAAGGATCTTAGCAAAAGAAGTATAATGCATATAAAGAGGTACACTTATATTATTCATAACAAACTCTTGAAAGACAAAGAGAGGTTTTCAAAAGTAAAAACAGAGAAATTACTCAGAATGTACAAGGAGTCAAATGAGATTATCAGCTAATTTCATTTAAGAACTAAAGAGGACAAAATACAGTGAGATGACATATTAAAGGTGCTTAAAAAGATTATCAACCAATATCCAATCTTTATAAGAAGCAGAGGTGGGATAATAAATTATCCTCATAGAACATAATGTGTTTGGACATATCATATACAAAATTAATTAAAATTTTGCCATATGCCTGAAAGTAGGAACTAAAACTATAAAACTCTTTGACAAAAATGTAGACATAAGTCCTTGTAATATTGGATTGGGTAACTGAATCTTAGATATAGAAACAAAGCACAAAAATTTTTGATGTCATCAAAATTAATAATATTTTTGCTTCAAATGATGCTTTTAGGAAAATAAAGATGACCCATTATAGGGAAAAATAAATGTGATTTATTAGTTGTATAATATCAGAAATATTTATATTATCAGATCTGATATCTATTATATCAGATATATTTGTGATATCGATATCAGATCTATTTATCAGGTATATATCAAACATCTGATAAAAAACTGATATCCAGTACACATCAAGAATTCTCACAATTCAAAAATCTGAAGGCAGAACATCTGATTTTTAAAATGGCTGAGAATTTGAATAGACGTTTCTTCAAAGAAATGCATAAGTAGCAAAGAAGCACTAGAAAAGATGTTCAGCTTCATTAGTTATCAGGAAAATGAAAAATTAAAAACCGTATAAGATAATAATCTCACTAGACTGGCTAAAATTTTTTAATAAGATAAATACAAATTTTGTCTAGCATGTGGAAAATTGAAACCATTGTGCTTTGGGAACAAGGTTGTAAAATGATGTCACTCAATTGTGTCCGACTCTTTGCAACCCCAAGGACTATACAGTCCATGGAATTCTCCAGGCCAGAATACTGGAGTGGGTAGCTTTTCCCTTCACCAGGGGATCTTCCCTACCCAGGGATCAAACCCAGGTCTCCCACATTGCAGGTGGATTCTTTACCAGCTGAACCACAAGGGAAGCCCAAAAAATGATGTAGCCACTTTAAAAACAGTTGGCACTTTCTTAAAATATTGAATGTTAGTTTACAATATGACCCAAAATTCCAGTCCCACATAGATACACAAAAGACAAAAATTAACTCTAAACAAAAATTTGTACACCTAAGCACATAGCAGCCTTATTCATAACACAAGCATACTTTAATAGAGCCTTGCTTTATTGCATTTTGCAGATGTTGCCTTTTTAAAATTGAAGGCTGTGGCAACCTTGCCTGGAGCAAGTCTATGGCCACCATCTTCCAGCAGCATTCACCCCCTTGTTTATGTGTCACATTTTGGTAATTATTGAAATCTTTCCAACTTAATCATTGTTATTTTATTTGTTATGGAAACCTGTGATCAGAGATCTTTAATGTTACTATTGTAATTGGGGGTTTTGTTTTGTATTTTTAATTATACCACTTTTTAGACATAATGCTATTGTATATTTAAAATACAGTAGTATAGTGTAACCATAACTTTTGTAGGCACTTGGAAACCAAAAAAGATGTGTGTGACTCACTTTATTGTGACATTTGCTTTATTATGGTAGTCTGGAAATGAACTGCAATGTCTCTGAGATGTGCCTGTAGCCAGCAGAAACAATCCAAATACCCAGCAACAGATGAATGGATAATCAAATTGTGTGTACCAATAAATGAAAAAGTATTTAAATTCTACAACATGAATACATTTGGAGAACATTATAAGGAAAATAATTCATTTACAAAAGGTTCATGTGCTGAATAGAAAAATATATGAAATTTAATTGAAATTTATATGTGTTGAAAGTAAGCAAATCCATAATAACAAAAAGCAGAATGGTGGTTGCCAGGGGCTACAGGCAGAGGACAACAAGGAGTAACTACAAAAATATACAGGATTTCTTTGTTGGGTTATAGAAATGTTCTGAAATTATAGAGTGGGGGTGGTTGTACAACTCTATCAATAAAGTAAAAATAGCGGACTCATACAGAGAGAAAAACAAGTATCATATATTAACACATGTACATGAAATATAGAAAAATGGTACTAACCTAGTACTAGGTACTGACCTAGTAAAGAGACTTGTGGACACTGGGGGAAGGTGAGGTGGGATGAATTGAGGAAGTATCATTGACATATATACACTGTCTTGTGTGAAATAGTTGATGGGAAGTTGCTGCATAACACAGGGAGCCCAGCCTGGCTCTCTGTAATGACCTAGAGGAGTGGGATGGGGGAGGGGAAGGAGGCTCAGAAGGGAGGCTGTGTGTGTGTGTGTGTGTGTGTGTAAAATTATGACTGATTTACATGTTGTGTGGCAGAAATCAACACAACACTGTAAAGCAATTTTCCACCAACTAAAAAATAAAAAAATAACTGACTCAAAATCATTTAATTTTTTGGCATGCCAATCATATCTCAATAAATTTGTTGTTTAATTAATAAATTATGACTGGTATAATGTATTATCACAAACAGAAGTATATCAATATATATTTTTAGAGAAAAGTAGTAACAGCTTAACATTAAGTCATTTAAATTTGTACATGTTCTTATCTAACTATGCATTTGCATATATGTGTTTTGAAAATTTGTATTCAAAGAATAAGGGTCAATTTATTTTGTATATTTATTTATAGAGAGTTTGTTTCCTCCCAGAAATTACTATTTATTATAAAACTGTATTACATACATGACTAGCGTAAACAGTGTTCTTGTATCTTTAAAATTCCTGTTACATGACTTACAACATTATCCACTCAAAAGAAGTATAAGAATGTTGAATTAAAATGAAGCTGAGTATTGAGAGCTTTGGAAAATGTCAAGTTGTTTTGAAATAAGATGTCTTTCACTATACTGCTATGGAGCTTAGTAAAGTCACTGATGCTTTGCAAGTCAAAATAAGTACATAGATAGATAGATAGATACTTCATCTCTCAGTTATGTAGTTAAATTTTTTTTCTTTTTTATGTATATGTGTACCCTGTCCCTATCACAGTCTCTACACACACTTGCACAGAAGTGTATATGCATGTATGTGTGTATATGTATATATATATGTACGTGTGCGTGTATATATACACATAATTGTTGAACCTGTTTACAGAGACCTTTGTTTTATTACTTTTATGTTCCCTGTAAACTCTAAAAGTAACAGGATATTGTATGTAAGAAAGCTTAATATTCATGGAAAATCTAAGCACTTGTCAAATAAAGCAAATCTGAACTTAGGTAAGCAGACATTTTATTCAAAATTGCAGTAGGGAGAGGACTCAGATCTCATGATCCATGAGCATCTCTAAATCAAAGGAAAAGAGTTCTCTTTACTAAGGAGAGAAAAGCAAGAACGTTGTGGAAAGTGGGGAAGCAAAATGGGCTGACCAGATAGGGGAAAAAAGAAAAAAAAAAAAAAAAGAAGCAAAACACTAGGGCTTTTCTACAGGAAATATGTGTCTGGTCAGCCAAATTTCAGAATGAACAATTAAGGTGGGAAGTTCTGCACCTTAGTTTAAACTTGGGACCATCCAAAGTTTAGGAGGCTATAAAGCAGATAGAAGTTTGATTAAATTTTGTCAAGATAAATGAGAAGTAATTAGGTGGTGCTTGCCACTGTAGGAGACAATGAGAGGCAGGTTCGGTTGCTGTGTTGAGAAGATCCCCTGGAAGATGGCATGCAGTCCACTCCGGTCTTCTTGCCTGGAGAATCTCATGGACGGAGCAGCCTGGCGGGCTACAGTCCATAGGGTTGTAAAGAGTCGGGCACAACTGAAGTGACTTAACACAACAACAATTAGGGATGATTATAATCACTTGGTCACTCTCAATTATGTTCAAGAGTTAATTACGGAAGTGTCTCAAATTACATTTATGTAATTGCACAAAAACTGAACTACTTCTCCCTGTAAATTCTGCAAATTATGATTTGCTTTTTTTGTTTTCCTACAGGTGATTTTATTAGGGTCTTCAGTGACCCTATTTGCAAATAAATTCATATTCTGGGGTACTGGAGATTAGGTCTTAAATAATTTATCCCATTATGTGACATAATTTAACCCATTACAGACATGTTTTATAACCTTTTAATACCTTGGGTGTCTCATCTTTAAATGGGACTATTATCAACTTGATGGGTTAAATGACTCTTTCAAAGCAAAATTCTTGAATGAGCACTTGTGTTAGCTCTTATAATTGTTATCATCATCATATATACATATGCATATATGACTTTAAAAGAAACATCCTCCTGGAGGGACAGAGATAAATACTCTAAAATTTTATTAAATATTAAGTGAGTTGGCCAAAAAGGTTGCTCACGTTTTAACGTTTTCTTTCAGGAAATGCAGTTGTCCATCCATCTGTCGCTCAGTCACGTCCAAATCTTTGTGACCCCGTGGACTGCAGCCTGCCAGGCTCCTCTGTTCATCAGGTTCTTCACTGGAGAATACTGGAGTGGGTTCCCATTTCCTTCTCAGGGGGAAATATATATGAAGGAATAATGCATATATGACTATATCCTATGTATGATTGTATATGAGTTCAGTTCAGTTCAGTTGCTCAGTTGTGTCTGACTCTTAGGGACCACATGGACTGCAGCAAGCTAGGATTCCCTATCTATTACCAACTCCAAGAGCTTACTCAAACTCATGTCCATTGAGTCAGTGGTGCCATTCAACTATATCATCCTCTGTCATCCCCTTCTCCCACCTTCAATCTTTCCCAGCATCAGGATCCTTTCAAATGAGTTAGTTCCTCACGTGAGATGGCCAAAGTATTGGAATTTTAGCTTTAGCATCAGTCCTTCCAATGAATACTCAGGACTTACTTCCTTTAGGATGGACTGGTTGGATCTCCTTGCAGTCCAAGGGACTCCCAAGAGTCTTCTCCATCACCACAGTTCAAAAGCATAAGTTCTTCAGTGCTCAACTTTCTTTATAGTCCTACTCTTACATCCATACATGACTACAGGGAAAACCATAGCTTTGACTAGACAGAACTTTGTTGGCAGGTCATCATCAGGTAGGATAATTATATATATATATATCCAGACATATAATTTCAATCAATAATATTTTCTCAATGTCATAATTTTTCATTGATTCAACATGCATATTTTCACTTAGTTATGTAAACATTATGCATATACAAAATGAAACCCTGGTGTTAACAACCTAAGGAGAGCATAGGGATTTTGAATTTAATTCAAGTATATGATACATATGGATAGGAATTTTGAGAGCTTTGGAAAATGTCAAGTTGTTATGCATTGATTAAAAATTGTTGACACAGTTCTTGACAAAACAAATATAATAACACTTGTTAAAACATAAAATGTGTAATAAAACTAAGTAATGATTATCTAAATGAAATCTGACTTCAACATTATTCAAGAACATTGTAAAAACAATTCCTAGCATCACTGAATTTCAAAAAATACATGTTTTCCAACTAATCACTGTCATGATCCCTATATCTCTTGTTATAGGGCTCATTTTTCTATACATTTTTTACAACTAATTTACCTGGTATTCCTGAAAGAGGTGCCCCTATTTTCCATGTCGAGAACCCCTCCTAACAAAATGTATATATTGTGATAGCACTCAGTAAAGGTTTACCTTAAATTCTCTGTGTCACAAGCATTTCAACTTGGTTTTAGTTCATGTCATTATTCAATGCATTAAATCACTGTCCCCTAAATGAAAGACAAATATGATTCACACATACCATGGAACTGAAATATCAAGATATCCAAAATAGAAACAATCATTCACTCACATTCCCAGGAGAAATAAGTATGTATATTAAGATGGAATTTATAGCCTGTATATTTTAAAAGGTTATAATTATAATTTAAATAATATTTTGCATGACTCAAGTTTAAAAAATATGATTTTGCTAGATAAATTGTGTACAGAAAATGTTTACCTATTATAGATAGTATGTTTCATCAATATTTGACAGTTATTGACATTTGAGTCTAATTTATGCCTTAGATGCCTTTGTTTAGTAGCACAGGAAAGACTATTATAACAAAGGTATTTGGATATTAAGAACCATACCTGCATTGAAGAGTAAATCAATATTGTTTACTTAACATCCATTTAAGTAGCAATGAATAAATCTTAGAGAGTATATAGATAGTTAAAATTATGCATGAAACATTATAAGAGAAATATTTTCTCACAGAATCACTGATGTAAAGTTCAGATACAAGTGTCCTGATTTATGAATCTTTCTCTTTTCTTTTCTTCAGGATACTTGTTCTGAATTGTCTTTAACTATCTCAGTCATATGCCAAGCCAGGTACCACACTTAGCCCATGTTTAGGTTAATCTATCACTGCACAGATAATGTATTACATGAAGTATATTATATTAATTATCAGTTTCTCCATGGGTTTAGCAAACTTTAAAGTCCAAAGCTCAAAGAATCATATCTTATAGCATAATTTTATTTCCCTTTTTGTTATTATAACCATAAACATTATCACCAGGCATAGACTTAGAAATGTTTTCTGGTGTAACAAATTCCTTTTATATATTAAATGAATGCTGAGACATATCTAGTGATGTAACCATAAAAAATAAATGAGATTTGTATGGGTTATTCCTACTTCATTTCCTTTCAATTACCAGTTTGGCAAGTGTGAAAAACGGATGGGTTTTAAAGAATGACTTAAAATTATAATAACTTAATCAAGTAGAGACTCCAATGTTGACTGATCTTTTAGAAGTTATCTGTTTTGGAGTAAAGAAATATGATCACAAGAACTCAATACCTATATAGCTAAAAAAGTCTTCCACAAATTGTTTCCATTTTTATCCTCAACTATAAGGATATATTTGACGAGTATTAGTTTATTAATTTATACTAAATGTGAGCTAGTCATTGGCATAAGTGAAAGTGAAACTGTTAGTTGCTCAGTTGTGTTCAACTCTTTGAGACCCCATGGACTGTAGCTGCCAGGTTCCACTATCCGTGGAATTCTCCAGGCAAGAATACTGGAGTGGGTAGCCATTCCCTTCTCCAGGGGATCTTCCCAACCCAGACACTGAACCCTGGTCTCCTGCATTGCAGGCAGATTCTTTACCACCTGAGCCACCAGGCAAGCCCCGGTCTTTGGCATAAAATAGAGGCAAAATATGAGTAACATTATTTAAAATAAGGATGACCATTCTCTGCAACAGTTTTCCCAATGTAAGGTTGCATATTTTAAAAATTCAGTTTGTATTGATATATCGTATTATAGCATGATGTTCTCTAATTTCACTATTTATCCTATTTTTTTTTTGTATTTTAGCCTTGTGTATGAGATTTCCTTTTTGATTATTGTTAATTTTTTACTCAATCAGATTATTAATTTATATCCATTCAAAATATATTTGCTGATTACCCATTATGTGCAAGTCACTGTTTTTATTGCTGGTGTTACATCAACCTGACTTACAGAACTTAAATTTTTGCGCTAACAGAATAAAATAAAGAGGAAAAACTGAACAATACAATTTCATATAATGGTCAGTGCTGTGAAGAAAAGCAAATCAGAATGTGTAGTGAGTGATGTGTAGTAAGGCCAGGTGTTTCAGATAAAAATCACTAATATATTCTCCAAGGCGGTGACATTTAAACAAAAACTTAATCTCTGATTATCTACGGGGAAATCATTTCATGCTAGAAGGCAGCAAGTATTATAAAATTTATAGGGCATGAGTAAGCTTTGTATGTTCAAGTAAAAAATATAAATAGTGTGACTTCAGTTCAACTCAGTCGCTCAGTCGTGTCCAACTCTTTGTGACCCCATGAACCGCAGCACGCCAGGACTCCCTGTCCATCACCAGCTCCCTGAGTCCACCCAAACCCATGTCCATCAAGTCGGTGATGCCATCCAACCATCTCATCTTCTGTCATCCCCTTCTCCTCCTGCCCTCAATCTTTCCCAGCATCAGAGTCTTTTCCAATGAGTCAGCTCTTCGGTACTAGTTCTTTACCTCATGCTAATACCTCAATCTACCTCATGCTGGTTTCTTCTCCGTAACCACAAACATTTTCTCAATAAATTCCCTGATACATATTTGGCATTAAGACAATGCATACTTTGTAGTTCTTTTATTCATTCTCCAAGCTGCAAACTGTAGAATACAATCTTCTTCCAAAAGATATTTCCTTTTCATTTCTTTGCTTGATTTTGATCTATAAACCACATGATCATTTTTGTTTATATCTGCTTCTTACTGAGGGTTTCCATGGTGGCTCAGACAGCAAAGAATCTGCCTGCAATGCAAGAGACCTGGTTTCATTCACTGAGTCGGGAGATTCCCTGGAGAAAGAAATGGCCACCCACTCCAGTATTCTTGCCTGAAGAATTCCATGGTAGAGTAACCTGGCGTACTATAGTCCATGGGGTCACAAAAGAGTCAGACACAACTGAGCAACTAACACTTTACCTTTTCTTACTGAACTTTATACATTCCATACTCTGTATCTACAGGCTTTGCATCTGTGGACTCTACTGACTGCAGTTTGAAACTATCTTCTTTTTAAATTCCAGAAAGTTTCAAAAAGCAATGTACTTGGCAACTATTTACACAGAATTTACATTAAGAATAGATATTAAAAATAATCTAGAGATGATTTAAAGTATACAGGCAGATATGTGGAGGTTATATGTAAATACTATGCCATTTTGCATTAAGCACTTTACCATCTGTAGAGTGGATAGGAGAGATTTGAAAAAGGTAGGTAGAGAAGATTCAAGTGATTACTTTGAGGGTCTTTGTAAAGAAAGATATGTCTCCATGTGTATGTGGTTCTAGAAGATATTAATCTAATGTGGCAGGAAGGCATTTAAGAATTTTGATCAAAAGAGTAATATGATACACAGAATATGCTGTTGCTGCTAAGTCACTTCAGTCATGTCCAACTCTGTGCGACCCCATAGATGGCAGCCCACCAGGCTCCCCTGTCCCTGGGATTCTCCAGGCAAGAACACTGGAGTGGGTTGCCATTTCCTTCTCCAATGCATGAAAGTGAAAAGTAAAAGTGAAGTTGTTCAGTCGGGTCAGACTCTTAGCGACCCTATGGACTGCAGCCCACCAGGCTCCTCTGCCCATGGGATTTTCCAGGCAAGAGTACTGGAGTGGGGTGCCATTGCCTTAGTATCAACCAAATTGATTTAGAGAACAGACTGTAAGGAAGGTAAAATGGCACCAGGTATATGAATGATAGAAAGAATTGGAATGAAAGGTAAACCACCTGCTCCAGTCAGGGATGCTAATGTCTTGCAGTTAAGTTTAGTATTAGAACTGGTCATAAGTTGTTAAGTTGAGGATATAATGTTTAATAGAACTGACAATTTTAGGTGATGAGATAGGAGCTTTGAAGTGAAAAAAAATCAAAGATGACCTAAGGGTTTACATTTGATCATCAAAACAAATGATAATAAAATGATTAAGAAGAGAAAAATTAGAGAAAGATTAGGGGGTAGAAATACCATGCATTCTATCTTGGATGTGTCAGTTGTATGATGCTTGTTAAACAACCAGATGGAGATGTTGTTCATTACATAATTGAAAAAAAAATTCTAGATTTCAAGAAGATGTTAGCTGCTACTTATGTAGACTTGAAAGTCATTTGTCCCTAGTTGGTATTGAAAGCCTTGGGGTTGAATGAGATCACAGAGCTTTGCAACAAGCAGCCATGCCAACTCTTTCCTTTGTTCACTGGATATTATTGCCTTCCAGTAATTAATTCCCTGATGCTTTATATCCTTGCTATCAAGTTCCTTCCTCTGTCAAGCTTTGTGAAAATTTTATTTGGTTATCCATGGATGATACCGCTCTCATTCAGGGTTTCCAAAAAGGTGTTTGTATTTACTCATATCTCATATGTACCAAGATTCTACACATATATATGCTTTCATTTATCTGGGATAAATGTTCAAGAGGGTAGTTAGTGGGTGTTATGGTAGCTCTTTTAGTTTTAAAAGGAATTGCCAAACTCTTTTTTCAGAATCGTGAACTATGTTGCATTCTAATCATTAGTATATGAGAGATACAGTTTCTCAGCTTTCTTATCAGCATTTAGTGATATCACTGTTTAAGTGATCTGATAGGTGTATAGTGATATTTTGTTATGACTTTATTAATATTTCTATAATGGCTAATAATGGTGACTATTTTACATGCATGTCAGATGAACATATTTAGTGCTCTTCTATAAAATGCCTATGTGTTTTCTGACCATATTCTGATTGAATTGTTATCGATTTATGTCCAAATGTGAGAGTTCTTTTTATATTCTAGATACTAGTCTTCTATGGTCTGAATATTTGTGTCTCCCTAAGATGTATATGTTAAATCCTAATCCCAAGATGACAGTATTAGGACAGGGGCCTCTTGGAAGTGATTGGGCTTCCCTTGTGGCTCACCTGGTAAATAATCCACCTGCAATGTGGGAGACCTGGGTTCAATCCCTGGGCTGGGAAGGTCCCCTGAAGAAGGGAAAGGCTACCCACTCTAGTATTCAAGCCTGGAGAATTCCACGAACTGTATAGCCTATGAGGTCACAAAGAGTCGGACATGACTGAGTGACTTTCACTCAGGTCATGAGGACCTAATTGAAAACATATTTTAATACAAAATAGTCCTGTTCGAGTGTTTTTCTCTACTGAAATATATGCAGTACTAACAGCCTCTTCTGTTTACATCACATGGTAAATTAATCAGAGTACTATTCCCAAGAATTCAATAAAATGGGTCCAGACTCCAGAGATATCCACAAACAATGTTATTCCTCCTTATTTGGAAAAAGTTTAGTAATCTGTCCAATACTATAAAGGAGTTAAGTAACACTTCCCAAATCACTGTGCTGCTAAAAACCTCACTGATGTTACAGTAGTTATTGAGTCTTCCTAAGGGTTCTGTCCCAACCACTAGGGTCATGTATCTTACTGGGCCCTTCCATCATATTTGACAGTTCTTTCTTATCCAGATAGATTAATATTATGTCATCAATTTAATGGATCAATTAAATATTTAGGAGGATAAACAAAAGCTCCAAGTCTCTCTGGACCATGCTATTTCAGAAAGCAAAAATATCAGAATTTTCTTAGGGCAAAAATGTAAATCTGTATTCCTGTTTATCCCCCCAAATGCTTTGAATAATAGGAATGGAAAGTAATAGATTGTCCTGATCAATGGCCATTTACTGTTTTTCTAATATCATCTCGATCTACTGTGGATACCAGTGAGCTATTCTTTGAACACTGAAGTATCCATTTAGTTTTTATAGGGGTGAGAATTATGAATTAAACAGAAATATAATGGGGAGTACCATACTCCTTGGAAGGAAAGTTATGACCAACCTAGATAGCATATTCAAAAGCAGAGACATTACTTTGCCAACAAAGGTCCATCTAGTCAAGGCTATGGTTTTTCCAGTGGTCATGTATGGATGTGAGAGTTGGACTGTGAAGAAAGCTGAGTGCCAAAGAATTGATGCTTTTGAACTGTGGTGTTGGACAAGACTCTTGAGAGTCCCTTGGGCTGCAAGGAGATCCAACCAGTCCATTCTAAAGGAGATCAGTACTGGGTGTTCACTGGAAGGACTTATGTTGAAGCTGAAACTCCAATACTTTGGCCACCTGATGAGAAGAGTTGACTCATTGGAAAAGACCCTGATGCTGGGAGGGATTGGGGGAAGGAGGAGAAGGGGATGACAGAGGATGAGATGGCTGGATGGCATCACCGACTCGATGCACTTGAGTTTGGGTGAACTCTGGGAGTTGGTGATGGACAGGGAGGCCTGGCCTGCTGCGATTCATGGGGTTGCAGAGTCGGACACAACTGAGCGATTGAATTGAACTGATACAGTTTTAAGTGTGGCACAAACCTCTCCATTCCATTAGGGTATATTATTATCCCCTTGGCTAGGCTCAGAGGTAATTCCAAAATGTTCTACTTGGCATTTGTCATTACAATAACTGTTAACCTGCAGACCAAGGATTCAATGTGGGAATTCTGTCAAGCAAAAAATATGCTCTTTATAGTAATATCACTTCCCCATTTCTCCGAACAAAGTTTTCCCTTCTCCCACCATCAGCCAGGACAGTCCTAGTATTTCTACTCTATTTAGCACAACTTATCTCTTTCAAAAAGCTTATAAGTGCCATTTTCACTGAGAGTTAACACTAACCTCTAGGTTTTTGCATATGTGCTGGTAATTATTTCATGGGAGGATTCACTTATATCAATAAATTCTTCCTTATCTAATCTTATGGTCCACCCCAACTCACCCAAAGGATCAAGTGTTACACATCATCTCCCGGATTCAGAGAGTGCACTGGCTGATTCTTATAGCCGCATCAGGGTAGAGGCATTTTTCTTCTTAAATAGGTCTTATAGTTCTTTTTTCACTTTTCGTCACCCTGCTTATTTAACTTATATGCAGAGTACATCATGCGAAATGCCAGGCTGGATGAGGCACAAGGTGGAATCAAGATTGCCTGGAGAAATATCAATAACCTCAGATATGCAGATGACACCACCATTATGGAAGAAAGTGAAGAGGAATTAAACAGCCTCTTGATGAAGGCAAAAGAAAAGAGTGAAAAAGCTGACTTAAAACTCAGCATTCAGAAAACTAGGATCATGGCATCTGGTCCCATCACTTCATGGCAAATAGATGGGGAAACAATGGAAACAGCGACAAACTTTATTTTCTCAGGCTCAAAAATCACTGCAGATGGTGACTCTAGCCATGAAATTAAAAGACACTTGCTCCTTGGAAGTAAAGTTATGACCAAGCTAGACAGCATATTAAAAAGCAGAGACATTACTTTACTGACAAAGGTCCATCTAGTCAAGGCTATGGTTTTTCCAGTAATCACGTATGGATGTGAGAATTGGACCGTAAAGAAAGTTGAGCACCAGAGATCTGATGCTTTTGAACTGTGGTGTTGGAGAAGACTCTTGAGAGTCCTGTGAAATACAAGGAGAAAAAAACAGTCATTTCTAAAGGAAATCAGTCCTGAATATTCATTGGAAGGGCTGAAGCTGAAGCTCCAATACTTTGACCACCTGATGAGAAGAACCATCTCATTAAAAAAACCCTGATGCTGGGAAAGATTGAAGGAGGGAGAAGGGGAAAACAGAGGACAAGATGGTTGGATGGCATCATTGACTCAATGGACATGGATTTGAACAAGCTCTGGGAGATTGTTATAGACAGGGAGGCCTAATGTGCTGCAGTCCATGGGATCTCAAAGAGTCAGACATGACTGAGCCACTGAACAGCAACAACACCCACAGGCTGCTTGGCCAAACAAAATGGATGCCAAGGCAGCAGTTCAATGGATCAGCTTGGCTAAACTCTCAACATTTGAAAAGGCAAATTAAGCTACTTTTTGGAGGAACAGTAATTATGACAGAGATATCTAACATAGTAAGTCCACATTTTGAAAAAGGGAGTGAACTATTTTCTTGACTAATGCATATAGCAAGTACTCAGCAGTCACAGAGTTCATTGCAAGAAAGGCAAATCTTGATTAAAATCAACCAGGTAAGGCTGTTCACCAAAAAGAATTTCAAGCTTTTGTGTATTCACAGATTATATAGTTAAAGGAACAATCAATCTTAGAATTAAAATATTAGCACCTTAGTATGTCAGAGTTGGACTATAAAGAAAGCTGAGCACCAAAAAATTGATGCTTTTGAACTGTGGCATTGGAGAAGACTCTTGAGAGTCCCTTGGACTGCAAGGAGATCCACTCAGTCCATCCTAAAGAAAATCAGTTCTAAATATTCACTGGAAGGATTGATGCTGAAACTGAAGCTCCAATACTTTGGCCACCTGATGCAAAGAACTGATTCATTTGAAAAGACCCTGATTCTGGGAGAGATTGAAAGTGGGATGAGAAGGGGATGACAGAGGTCTAGATGGTTGGATGGCATCACCGACTCAATGGACATGAGTTTGAGTAAACTCTGGGAGTTGGTGATGGACAGGGAGGCCTGGCGTGTTGCAGTTCATGGGCTCGCAAAGAATTGGACACGACTGAGTGACTGAACTAAACTGAACCTTAGTATGATTGATACTACTAGTATTTAATCCAGGGAGAAGATGAATCCAAATGGCTAAGATAAAAGACAGTTGTTTTTTTCATGCCAGTTTAGTATTCAAGCCATTTATGTGCTGAACAGAAACTGCAAGTTGAAAAATCTTATGTCTTGCATTAAGTTAATGGGTAAATATATCGATCCAGTTCATATTTCAGAACATGGTGAGCATGGTAATTCCCAATATAAGAACACATGTGGACACTTACATATATAAAATAACTGGATAAATCGATCCTGCTTTAAAAATCAGTTCATATTATGATCATCAATATAAAATAAATAAACAAAGTAGTGCCTTTTGTACACTATGCTATTAAAGAAGCAGATTTCTGTCTCTGTGTTGCAAATGATAGAACTTAAAATCAGACAGAACTTAACCCAATATTTATAGTGAACAATTTTTTTAAAAAGCTCAAATATTAAACTAAAAAAAGGTACAGTATTTTTAGCTAGTTGAAGTCAATCCCACATTAAAAAAAAAATGTTGCACTGAAAATAGAACAGAGCTATGCTAAGCTGTGAAAACTGAAGCACATGCCTGCCTTGTTTTTTTCAACTGGCTTATTTCCAGGTTTCTACTAAATCACTAAACTTTTAACTGATTTAGTATCTGATTGTCTTGGTAAGAAGGAGATAAAACTTCAGTTTTATGTAGCTACATAGTTTTTCATAATTTATGAATTATATCTGTAAATGTCATAAAATGATTCTATACTCTCAAAACTTTAGTTCTATGCTACTGATTGAGCACTTGACATATGTATACATATATATATATATATATATATATATATGTATATATACACACACACACTGCCTAAATCAAATTGCTTATGACTATATAGTGGAGGTGAGAAATAGATTTAAGAGACTAGATCTGATAGGCAGAGTGCCTGATGAACTATGGATGGAGGTTCATGACACTGTACAAGATACAGGAATCAAGAACATCCCCAAGAAAAAGAAATGCAAAAAAGCAAAATGGCTGTCTAAGGAGGCCTTACAAATAGCTGTGAAAAAAAAGGGAAGCGAAAAGCAAAGAAGAGAAGGAAAGATATACCCATTTGAATGCAGAGTTCCAAAGAATAGCAAGAAGACATAAGAAAGCCTTCCTCAGGGATCAATGCAAAGAAATAGAGGAAAACAATAGAATGCGAAAGACTATAGATCTCTTCAAAAAATTAGAGATACCAAAGGAATAGTTTATGCAAAGATAGGTTTAATAAAGGATAGAAATGATAAGCACCTAACACAAGCAGAAGATATTAAGAAGAGGTGGCAAGAATACACACAAGAACTGTACAAAAAAGATCTTAACAACCCAGATAATCACAATGGCATGATCATTCACCTAGAGCCAGACATCCTGGAATGTGAAGTCAAGTGGACCTTAGAAAGCATCACTATGAACAAAGCTAGTGGAGGTGATGGAATTCCAGTTGAGCTATTTCAAATCCTGAATGATGATGCTGTTAAGTGCTGCATTCAATATGCCAGAAATTTGGGAAACTCAGCAGTGGCCACAGGATTGGAAAAGGTTAGTTTTCATTCCAATCCTAAAGAAAGGCAATGCCAAAGAATGCTCAAACTACTGCACAATTGCACTCATCTCACATGCTAGTAAAATGATGCTTAAAATTCTCCAAGCCAGGCTTCAGCAATACATAAACTGTGAACTTCCAGATGTTCAAGCTGGTTTTAGAAAAGGAACAGGAACCAGAGATCAAAATGCTACATCCACTGGCTCCTCAAAAAAGCAAGAGAGTTAAAAAAAATATATATCTATTTCTGTTTTATTGACTATGACAAAGCTTTTGACTGTGTGGATCACAATAAACTGTGGACAATTCTGAAAGATATGGGAATACCAGACCACCTGACTTACCTCTTGAGAAACCTATATGCAGGTCAGGAAGCAACAGTTAGAACTGGATATGGAACAACAGACTGGTTCCAAATACGAAAAGGAGTACATCGAAGCTATATATTGTCACCCTTTCTTATATATCTTATATGCAGAGTACATCATGAGAAACCCTGAGCTGGATGAAGCACACGCTGGAATCAGGACTATCAGGAGAAATATCAATAACCTCGGATATGCAGATGACACCACCCTTATGGCAGAAGGTGAAGAACTAAAAAGCCTCTTAATGAAAGTGAAAGAGGAGAGTGAAAAAGTTGGCTTAAAGCTCAACATTCAGAAAACTAAGATCATGGCATCCGGTCCCATCACTTCATGGTAAATAGATGGGGAAACAGTGGAAACAGTGTCAAACTTTATTTTTCTGGGTTCCAAAATCACTGCAAATGGTGATTGCAGCCATGAAATTAAAAGACGCTTACTCTTTGGAAGGAAAGTTACGACCAACCTAGATAGCATATTCAAAAGCAGAGACATTACTTTGTCAACAAAGGTCGGTCTAGTCAAGGTTATGGTTTTTCCAGTGGTCATGTATGGATTTCAGAGTTGGACTATAAAGAAAGCTGAGTGCAGTAGGATTGATGCTTTTGAACTGTGGTATTGGAGAAGATCCTTGAGAGTCCCATGGACTGCAAGGAGATCCAACCAGTCCATCCTAAAGGAGATCAGTCCTGGGTGTTCTTTGAAAGGACAGATGTTGAAACTCAAACTCCAATACTTTGGCCAACTGATGCGAAAAGCTGACTCATTGAAAAGACCCTGATGCTGGGAAAGATTGAGGGCAGGAGGAGAAGGGGACGACAGAGGATAAGGTGGTTGGATGGCATCACCTACTCAGTGGACCTGGGTTTGGGTGGACTCTGGGAGTTGGTGGTGGACAGGGAGGCCTGGAGTGCTGTGGTTCATAGGGTCGCAAAGAGTCAGACACAACTGAGCGACTGAACTGAATTGATACTGCGTTGTATTATTTCAAACAAATGATACTTATCCTTCCAACCACATCCTATGCTTTTGAGAATAAAAATCTAGTCACATTAAATCATAAACCTACAGCAAATAAGTGTTCATTCACCACATGCTCTAAGTCAGGCTCTGAATCAGTTGCTAGGGATGCAAGCCTCAACAGAGATACAAAATCTACCCTTGTAAAGACAACATAGAAAAGATAGATATAAACAAAGTGTAAGGCAATATACTATATATTATTTCAGAGCTGTGGTGGTGTGAGAGGGGAACCAGGTAAAATTATGAGATATGACATTTTCTAGGAATCCTGAGATACATTGGGAATGTATTAATTCAGAGCCCTCAGAAACTCCCACAGTTCTTGCCAGTTGTTTTTATAACATTACAAAGTTATACGTCACTGATAAGCATATATATAATCATGGTGCTGCTGCTACTGTTGCTAAGTCGGGTCAGTTGTGTCTGATTCTGTGCAACCCCATAGACGGCAGCCCACTAGGTTCCTCTGTCCCTGGGATTCTCCAGGCAAGAACAGTGGAGTGGGTCGCCATTTCCTTCTTCAATGCATGAAAGTGAAAAGTGAAAGTGAAGTCGCTCAGTGGTGCCCGAGTCTTAGCGACCCCATGGACTGCAGCCTACCAGGCTCCTCCGTCCATGGGATTTTCCAGGCAAGAATACTGGAGTGGGTTGCCATTGCATAGCCACTTATATATTTTCCTAAGGCAATGGCAACCCACTCCAGTACTCTTGCCTGGAAAATCCCATGGGTGGAGGAGCCTGGTAGGCTGCAGTCCATGGGGTCGAGAAGAGTCAGACACGATTGAGCAATTTCACTTTCACTTTTCACTTTCATGCACTGGAGAAGGAAATGGCAACCCACTCCAGTGTTCTTGCCTGGAGAATCCCAGGGACGGGGGAGCCTGGTGGGCTGCCGTCTCTGGGGTTGCACAGAGTCGGACACGACTGAAGTGACTTAGCAGCAGTCATTTATTACCTTTTACCTGTCCTCTGTTAGATAGTAATAGTGCATTAGTAAGATATAAAATGAATGAAAATACAAAAGATAATTTTTTTTTTAAGTTTTAAAAGATTTTTTGTTAAGCATTCATTCGACTGAATAATCACAGAGTTTATAAAGATTTATGTTGGCCAGAGAAGAGAGAATTGATTTATATTTTTTTTCATAGAGTGGATTCCTCATACATTTGTCAAATTCAATAGCTATTCTATTTTTTTAAACAAATGAACAACTACTGCCTACATGGCAGGTTAAAACTAAAAGGTTTGGAAATAGCTTTCAAGTGTTTTCTAGTTATAATTACTTAACTTTTAAAAAGTTGACTTATTTTATGATTTTAGTTTAAGACATTAATAGAAGTTTTATTTCTGAGTGATCATGCATCCTTATCTGTTTATTGTTCCTGGAAAAGTTTTAGTGCTTTCATGATCATAATTTTTTCATTCTCAAATAAATGTGAGATTTATTTAAATATGATATTTTTTCATTGGCTTAAATGAATAGCTGAAAATCTGATGCTGTTATTTGGATTGCCATTTATTAATTCTAGAAAAATAGTCTCTTGAAATACGTTACTCTTTTAGCAAATATTACATCATTTGTATTTTAATTGATCTTTAAAAATCTTCTTGAAAAATCTTATATTATTGACTGGAAATATATTTCCAAAGTCATTAAAATATAGATAATCAGCCATCAATTTTTGTTACATATTTCTAATTTTTATTTTATGTTTATGAATAATTAAAATAGCTACTTGATACAGTTGATATTTTATGTACAAAACTTTACTCGTGTTATTGCCACCCCTATGTTATACTAAAATTTTATATGTTTCCCATTAACCATTTAGTGAGCCAGGATTGGAATGGTCTGACACTGCATAAAAGGACACACATATATACACACATACCAAAAAAAAACCAAACAAACAGAGTGTGGGGTTGATGCAAGGGGTGGGGCCGATGTTGTTGGAGCAAGGGGAAGATATATTCTAATAGTTTGGAATGCAAGAGCAAGCAAAAGCAAGGAATAGGGACAACATGATGCTGGGAAAGATTGACGGTAACAAGAGAAGAGGGCTACAGAGGATGAGAGAGTTGGATAGCATCACTGATTCAATAGACATGGATTTGAACAAAATCTGGGAGATAGTGAGGGGCTGAGGAGCCTGGTGTGCTGCAGTCTGTGGGGTCACAGAGAATTGGACTAAACTTAGCAGCTGAACAACAACAACAGCAAACATATTGGGGAGGTTTTGCGAAGAAGAGTTAGTTTTGGAGTCAGACATATGGAGTTTGAAACCTGAGCTGTAAGAGTCTATGCAAAAAGATATATAAATAACCCATGATTTCTTATCAAAAATTATAACAGTTAATATTTAATGAAATAATGTCTGAATTATACCTTGTACAGTGTTTGATGAAAACTAAGTCCTCAACACATGTTAGTTATATTTATTTCTTCACAATGGCTGGTACTGCAAACTGCAACAGTACAAGTATTTTACATGTTAAAAAAAGAAAAACAGGATTACTAAGATGAAGAGAGCACATGAGTATTATAGCACAGGAGTTTTCAAAATTTAAGAGTATAAATATGAAAATTACTGTGTTGCTTGCCTAAATGGCCCAGACCCAGAGATTTGGCTTCATTTAGTCTAAAGCACTGCATGTGTCTGTGCTCAGGTGCTCAGTTGCTCAGTCATGTCCAACTGTTTTGCAACCCCATGTACTGTGGGCCACCAGGCTCCTCTGTCCATGGGATTTCCCCGGCAAGGATACTGAAGTGGGTTACCATTTCCTTCTCCAGGGGATAAAACAGTGCATAGGCATCTGCATTTTTATTAGGCCAAGTGATTTTGTTGCATATTTGTGCAAGAAAATCAATTGGGTAAATAGGAAGAGTAAATTTCAAGTTCTGTGGTCATTAAGGTTATGCTTCCTTGAAAGATCAAGGCTTCATCCTTAGTGAAGGAAGAGCTTATTCTGTACAACAATATAATATTTAACTTGGTATCAATATTTCTCAATGTCTCTAAAACTTTAGTAATGGATTCATTTAAAAGAAACATAGTGTGAGAGGCTATCATCTCCTTCCAAGGTAGGTTATCAGTGACCAGATTTGCCCTCATGTATGAAACAACCAAAAAACAACAGACTTTATGTCTATACTTACATCATCTATATAATCTGTATCTCTAGCTATATATATCATCTTTAATGGGGAACACATGTACACCTGTGGCAGATGCATGTTGATGTATGGCAAAACCAATACAATATTGTAAAGTAAAAAAAAAAAAACAATAATAAAAAAATAAAATTAAAAAAATAAAAATAAAAAGTAGAACCTCCCCAGATATTAAAAAAAAAAAATAACACACACAATGGTTTTGTTTTCAAAACTGCAGACAATAGTGGCTAATGTTTTTGGACAAATGAAAAAAAGATACTTTTTCTCACTAGCTACCTTGACAGAGTTCCCAGGCCAAAGCAGGGAAAGGCAAAGCAAGACATGATTCCAAGGAGCACATGAATTGAGAAGACAGCTGAGAGTTCAGAGAGAAAAATGTGGCTGGAAATTACAACACAGATTTCTGAGAGAGCAGATATTCACAAAGAGCTCTGTGTATCTGAATAGAGTCTGAATACTGATCAATACTAGTGTTTGATAAGACTAAAAAAAATGCAAAAATGTTGAAGAACAATGCCCAGTTTCTCACACAAGGCTGAGAAAGTGCTTATCCCACCAGTCAGACCAGGAAACCTTAATAATTTATATGATAATAGATAGAATTCTCAGAAAAATCTAACCTCAGAAATTGCAAATAACATATTCTAAACAGAGAAGTATTCTGAACAAACCTAGAAAATCATAAGCTCATAATGAACCTGAACATTCAAACTCTCAGTAAACTGTATCTTGGAACAAGTCTCACAAATATATATGGGAAAAATTATATTCAGATTTTAACAAAGTGAAATTGCAATTCTTACTTGATGTTTATTCAAATATCTGCTAACACTTTGTTCATACTATAATATGCATGGCATTCATGCAGATCAGTTCAGTTCAGTTCAATTGCTCAGTAGTGTCCAATTCTTTGCAACCCCAAGGACTGCAGTATGCCAGGCTTCCCTGTCCATCACCAACTCCTCGAGCTTGAATAAACTCATGTCCACAGAATCAGTGCTGCTATTCAACCATCTCATTCTCTGTCACTCCCTTCTCCTCCCACCTTGAATCCTGCCTAGCATCAGGGTCTTTTCAAATGGGTCAGTTCTTCCCATCAGGTGGCCAAAGTATTGGAGCTTCAACTTCAGCATCAGTTCTTCCAATGAATATTCAGAACTGATTTCTTTAGGATTAACTGGTTTGATCTTCTTACAGTCCAAGGGACTCTCAAGAGTCTTTTCCAATGTCACAGTTCAAAACCATCAGTCTTTCAGTGTTCAGCTTTCTTTTTGGTCCAACTCTCACATCCATACATGACTATTGGAAAAATCATAGATGCGACTATATGGACCTTTGTCAGCAAATTGATAACTTTGCTTTTTAATATGCAGTCTAAATTTGTCATAGTCTTCCTTCCAAGGGGCAAACATCTTCTAATTTGATGGCTACAGTCAATATCTGCAGTGATTTTGGAGCCCAAGAAAATAGTCTGTCACTGTTTCCATTGTTTCCCCATCTATTTGCCATGAAGCAATGTTACCAGATGCCATGATCTTCATTTTTTTGAATGTTGAGTTTTAAGCTAGCTTTTTCACTCTTCTCTTTCACTTTCATCAAGAGGCTCTTTAGTTCTTCTTTGCCTTCTCCATAAGGGTGGTGTCATCTGCATATCTGAAGTTATTGATATTTCTCCTGGAAATCTTGATTCTGTCTTGTGCTGCATCCATTCTGGCATTTTGCATGATGTATCGAGATATTTATAAGAAAGGGATAGATATTCTAGTTACTAAAAAAAAAATTGCAAACTATAGATACCTGGTAGTGCACAGAGAGGTAATTTTTAAAGAAAATTAAATAAACAGTTATAATAATAGTTTTATCAAATTTCACAGGATATTTTAATCCTAAATCTGGCATAAGATGCAATTTTAGAGTCAAGACTATATTGTATCTCTTTGAATACTAATTCAGTGTATTGGCCACTGGCCAATTAACATAGGCTAAGTGAAATCTCTTTGAGTACATCCAATGTTTAAAGTAAGGACTTTGTGCACTCACTGATTAGTTTTTTAAAATGAGTTATATTAAGTTGAATACATGATAAATTGTGAAAAATATGTAAGTTGATACTGATGTTAATCCCAAGTGCTAAGTATCTTGAACTACATGAGGAAAACATTTTGACTAAAATACTAAAGAATTTGTAATAATTCATTCAATTAACATAGAACATTCTGGTTTTGAGTCAGAAGTCAACATAAAAATGGTGCTTAAAAGAAGTTAGCTATCCTAATATAGATAACATTGAGAAACATCCATCAGTACAGTAAAGCTTACTTCTTCATTTTAATGAACTAATTCTTTCCATAAAAGTAAAAAAAAAAATAAATTACATAGGATAGATACATGTTCTTCCTGCTGGATCCAAAGTTTTTTGAACAGCAGGGAAGCAGTACACTTCTTAGATGACCCTGATAATTGGCTCATATAGTGATTTATTCAGTGGATATGCATGCTGTGAAATCCTTATTCTTGGAGTAACAGCAGGGAAACCAGGACTTTAGGTATCTTGTATGTCAAGAATATTTGCAAACCTCAAGAAAATCTACAGGGGCTATGAGAAGTTTGTATGTATGTATGTTTGTGTTTATTTTACTAAGAATCTTCAAACACACATACACAGCAAGGTTCATAGACTTAAAATTGATTTTAAAATATATATTACTTTTTGGATTACTCTATACCTTATTATGACTAACTTGCAACTGCTGAGAGAACAGTATTTACCAAGGCCAATGTGATTTTCCCAGTTGCAATATAATGTTGATCTCATTTGAACTGACTGCTAATCCATCTAACTCAGTATGCTGACTTTGTAAAATGATCATTATTTCACATTACTAATTAACTTTAAAATGTACTAAAAGACAGTCTTTTGAAGGGTGTTAGTTTTGAAAATTATGTTTTGTATTAACTTACAGACAGCAGTATATTCAAATGTGTTTAAGATTAAACTGCATATTCCATAAAATAATGGATAATATTGTTGATTAAGTAACAATTCCAAAATATTATTTTAGTATTCTTAACTATGGTTCATTGAAAACCTTTGATAGAAGCCTCTTATAGCTCATCAGTCTACATATATTAGTTATCAGTCACAGTTCTTTAATATTAAAATCTCTTCTATGTACAGAAAATGATTATAATTAAAAAATACATTCTAAGTACTGTCTCAAAGTAGCAACTTGTAAGGGTCAGATTAGAACCCTGTTAAATGTTTGTTGGAATTATCATCTCAAAATATTACAGTAGATTATGCAAATATTTTCAAATATTTTGAAAAAATGTTTTCATAAAAAGAAGACTTCAAAAACTGAAATCTTTTTAAGACTGTATTCAAATTTGAGGGTTGAGTGGGATTTATTGCTGGAGAAGAAAAAGAGGGTTTTTTTTTTTTAAATAGATGCAATATTATCAGGACTGGGAAATAGTAGGGTCTATTGTGGTGAAAAAAAAAAGGGTGAAATGGAGAGCACATATAGAAGTAGATATGGCATATAAAACAAATAATAAATGACCAACATGTTCAAAGAGCAAATTATACATTTTTATGGCTATTAGAAAGTATTTGACAATTTAAAGTGGAAAAATAAAATAATTAGAGCCCTAGCAGCATAACAGACTGAAAAATGAACTGAAGGATGAGTAAAGGCAGCTATTTATAACACAAAACTTCCTTTTACCTAGAATTTCTAATCCACTTGCATTGATTTTGTGAGACATATATGTAGATATAGTACTCTTTGGAGTTTTTCAAGAATTCTGAAGCTTTTTGTGCATTATCAGATTAAGCAATTTTTTAATGCATCTATAATGTTGGGTTTCAGGACATGAAGAGAAACAAGGAAGAATCCTTTTTTTTTTTTTGGAGTAGAACCAGAACTATCCATATGAACCTATGGCTTTTAGCTAACCATGTGAAATTGGCACTTTTCTATACATGCCAATGAAAGAAACAATGATATTCCACTAGTGATGAGTAGACAGTACCCAGATCTTACTTTATAAATATTTCTTATGAAAAGGAATAAGAGGACCTTAGGGAATTGGTAATTTCGTAGTTGAAGCAGAGAAAATGAAAGGTGAACCAGCAACTTCTTGTGCAGAAAAAAAGAAAATTATGTATCTGTGGATGTTTGTGTGTATAATGCATAAGTTTATATATACTATAGTCTCATCAGTTCAGTCAGTTCAGTAGCTCAGTCATGTCCGACTCTTTGTGACCCCATAAATTGCAGCACACCAGGCTTCCCTGTCCATCACCAGCTCCCAGAGTTCACTCAAACTCATGTCCATCGAGTCAGTGATGCCATCCTGCCATCTCATCCTCTGTCGTCCCCTTTTCCTCCTGCCCCCAATTCCTCCCAGCATCAGAGTTTTTTCCAATGAGTCAACTCTTCGCATGAGGTGGCCAAAGTACTGGAGTTTCAGCTTTAGCATCAGTCCTTCCAAAGGACACCCAGGACTGATCCCCTTTAGAATGGACTGGTTGGATCTCCTTGCAGTCCAAGGGACTCTCAAGAGTCTTCTCCAACACCACAGTTCAAAGCATCGATTTTTCTGCACTCAGCCTTCTTCACAGTCCAACTCTCACATCCATACATGACCACAGGAAAAACCATAGCCTTGACTAGACGGACCTTTGTTGGCAAAGTAATGTCTCTGCTTTTGAATATGCTATCTAGGTTGGTCATAATTTTCCTTCCAAGGAGTAAGCATCTTTTAATTTCATGGCTGCAGTCACCATCTGCAGTGATTTTGGAGCCCAAAAAAATGAAGTCTGACACTGTTTCCCCATCTATTGCCATGAAGTAATGGGACCAGATGCCATGATCTTCGTTTTCTGAATGTTGAGCTTCAAGCCAATTTTTTCACTGTCCTCTTTCACTTTCATCAAGAGGCTTTTTAGTTCCTCTTCACTTTCTGCCATAAGGATGGTGTCATCTTCATATCTGAGGTTATTGATATTTCTCCTGGCAATCTTGATTCCAGCTTTTGCTTCTTCCAGCTCAGCCTTTCTCATGATGTACTCTGCATATAAGTTAAATAAGCAGGGTGACAATATACAACCTTGATGTACTCCTTTTCCTATTTGGTACTTTCGTAGTCAGAAATTATAAGCCATTTAATTAAATGATCATAAAGCTGAAACAGAAAAAAAGTAATCTGTCTATACAATGTGGTTGGTTTACTCAGTGTATCATGATAGGATAAAATTTGGAAGTGAGAAAATATTTTGACCTCACAACTTAGACATTTAAATTGGGTTATATGTCTTAATACTTAGTCGGTATTTCATGTTCCTCCATGTCTGCACTCAGCAGCATGGAAGCTGACCAGAATGTATCTATGTCTATTGATCACAATCATCCTGTTAATACATCCTAGTGATTACATATTAATTCAAGTGATACATAATATTTTGTAATTTTTATTTCCCTTCTCTGTTAAAGTCACTGGATCTATGGAGTATTGCAAGAAAAAGTCATCCTTAAGTCCAGATAGTCCCATATATAGACAGATGTTAAATACAAAATAATAGTTTCAAAAAGAAAAATAATCTGAAATAATCCCAGGACAGAAAATAAAAGAGACCATAACAAGCTAAATTATTCTGCAACTACTTTTACGGTTTTTATTTGTCCTTTCTTTTCTATTATGTGCCATTGGAAGACAGTATATTCTATTGGGAGGAAAGCTAATTGGGAGGAATAATGAGAAGATTTTTGTTCTTATATTGCTTTTAAATCTGTTTAATATTCAATATTGTTCCCTTATGCTTGAACCAGACATTCTTTTCCTTCTGTTCTACAGGCTATTCTATGTGCCAATAAAATCTAAAGTTCAGAAAGTCAAATGATCTTATTTAAGTTTTATTATTCCAGAAACAATGACTAAGTGCTGTGTGGCCTGGGTCCCCATATTATTCTATCTTAGCTAAACCTAGCTAAATAAATAAATAAGAAATTTGCTCAGGTCAAAATAAACAAAGGAACAGCAGGGGCATATGGAGAAATAAATGTAGTCTCCCTACTGCATGACTACCATACTATAAACATGAATTAACTTGAGTCTTTCTGAATACTGAAAGATCTAACCTAGAGGTGGGATAAGACAGGGATAAGTTTTAGATAAATTATGTTATTTTTTAATTTATTGTTTTATTAAAGGATAATTGCTTTACAGAATTTTATTGTTTTCTGTCAAACTTCAACATGAATCAGCCATAGGTATACATATATCCCCTCCTTTTTGAACCTCCCTCCCATCTCCCACCCCATCCCACCCCTCTAGATTGATACAGAGTCCCTATTTGAAGATAAATTATGTTTTGATTCTCAGATGGTATAAATTTATTTCTGTTTGTAGACATGTCTCTATATCTTCAAGCACAAATGGTTGTTTTCAAGGATACTGGCTATTAACAAGTCCATCTCAGGTTTGAAAAAAAAAAAAGAGGATTATTAGACTACACAGAACTTCTGGCTATTCTAAAAAGATGGGCTAGATTGTTTGTCTTTCAGTAAACCATTTTCATTCCATCATGGAAATGTGTCAAAACAATTGAAATTGAAAAATTTGCCAATTGAAAGATGTAACTTTAGAATATCAGGAGTCTAACTGTGTCAATAAAAAGTATCCTAATCACTGTGTCCTTCTTAAAAAGCCCTGCCCTCAAAGGAAACTAGTTTACAAAAGGCCACAGTCCATGTAGTCTCAAGTCAGGCATAACTTAGCGACTAAACCACTACCATCAATCTGATGAAGTGTTATCAGAGCCTAAGTAAAGTAAACACCCAACTTCAGTCCACATTAACCATCCTGTCCTACCCAGAGAAGTATAAAACTGAGAAACATTTGTAAAGTTCACCATCCAGAGACATAAACTCACTAATACGGTTAATCATAGGGCAATAGTATATTTTGTTTCTCCACACCCCTCCCCACCATAGTACTAAATGTCTATATACAGCAATCCTTTTAGCCGCATACATCATGCCTAGCTACCAAGAAAAATTACAAAGCTTACTAAAAGGCAAAAAACACAATTTTAAGACATAGATCAAGCATCAGGACTGTACATGACAGAGATGTTGGGATTATCAAACCTAGAATTTTAGCACCTATAATTAATGTGCAAAGCTCTAATGTATAAAGATGATAGCATGAAAGAATCCATGGGCATGTAGGGAAACAGATGAAAATCCTAAGAAAGATGAAGAAGAAATGCTAGAGATAAACAATACTTTAGTAGAAATGAAGAATGTCTGTCATGGACTCAACAACACATTAGATACAGCTGAGGAAAAAAAAAATCTCATCTCTAAATATATGATCAGTAGAATCCTCAAATATGAAAAACAGGACAATGACTGAAAAATACAAAACAATATACAACAACTATGGAACATCTACAAAAGGTGCAACAAATACATTATGGGGATATTGGAGAAGAGATAAAGGATGAAAAGTAACATTTGAAACAATTAATTTCCCCAGGATAATGTCAGACACCAAGCAGATCAAGAAAGCTCAGAGAAAACCAACCATACATGACAGATTTTAAAATATTTTGAACTAAATCAAAATAGAAGCAGCTTATCAAAATTTGCAGGATGCAGTAAAAATAGCACTTAGAGAAGAATTTATAGTAAGTCACAGACTGAGAGAAAATAGTTGCTAAAGACACATTTGATTTTAAAAATTGTTTTAAAAATATAAAAAGTCTTAAACCTCAGCAGTAAGATAACAAAAATTTGATTAAAATTTGGCCAAAGACCTTGACAGAGACCTGACCAATGAAGACAGACATATGGTAAATAGGCACATGAAAAAGTACTCAAGACCACATGTCATCAGGGAAATGTCAGTTAAAACAAAATTAAAATAGATACCACTACACACTTAACAGAATGACTAATAACCCAAATGCCAACAACATCAAATACTGATGAGGATGTGGAACAACAGGAGCTCATTCATGGCTGGTGTGGTATAGTCACTCTATAAGCCAATTTGGCAGTTTCTTAAAAAATTAACAGCCATGAGCCAGCAGTTGCACTCCTTGGCATTTGTTCAAAGAAGTTAAAACTTATGAACTTATGAACATTTGTACATGGATCTTTGTAGAAGCTTTATTCATAAGTAGCCAGGCTTATAAACAACCAAGATGTTCTTCAATGGGTGAACAGATAAATAAAAAGTGGTATGTCCAGATAATATCATTCATCCGTAAAAAGAAACTGTCAAGCCATGAATAGACAGGGAGGAGCTTTAAATGAGTAATGATAAGGAAAGAGTCATGTATGGATGTGAGAGTTGGACTGTGAAGAAGGCTGAGCACCCAAGAATTGATGCTTTTGAACTGTGGTGTTGGAGAAGACTCTTGAGAGTCTCTTGGACTGCAAGGAGATCCAACCAGTCCATTCTGAAGGAGATCAGCCCTGGGATTTCTTTGGAAGGAATGATGCTAAAGCTGAAACTCCAGTACTTTGGCCACTTCATGCGAAGAGTTGACTCATTGGAAAAGACTCTGATGCTGGGAGGGATTGGGGGCAGGAGGAGAAGGGGACGACAGAGGATGAGATGGCTGGATGGCATCACCGACTCGATGGACGTGAGTCTGAATGAACTCCGGGAGTTGGTAATGGACAGGGAGGCCTGGCATGCTGCGATTCATGGGGTTGCAACGAGTCGAACATGACTGAGTGACTGAACTGAATTGAACTGAAGGGAAATAGGCCGGTGTGAAAAATCTACATTGTGTGTGATTCTGACTGGTATGCTGCTGCTGCTGCTGCTAAGTCACTTCAGTCGTGTCCGACTCTTTGCGATCCCATAGATGGCAGCCCACCAGGCTCCCCCATCCCTGGGATTCTCCAGGCAAGAACACTGGAATGGGTTGCTATTTCCTTCTTCAATGCATGAAAGTGAAAAGTGAAAGTGAAGTCGCTCAGTCGTGCCTGACTCTTAGCGACCCCATGGACTGCAGCCTACCAGGCTCCTCCGTCCATAACCGTGTGACATTCTGGAAAAGGCAAAACGATGGAGACAGTAAAAGGATCAGGGATTAACAGAGGTTTGGAAGGAAAGAGGGTAGACAGACAGCAGAGGATTTTTAGGTCTTTGAAAATATTCTATATGCTACCATAAGGATGGGCACATACTGTTACATTTTTGTCCAAATCCATAGAGTACACACTAGCAAATGTAAACCATAAGGTAAATAATGGACTTTGAGTGACAGTGATGAGGCAGTGTAGGTTCATCAGTTATAACATATTGATGTAATTCTGGTTGGAGGATATATAAAATGGGGAGGACAACCATGTGCAGGGGCCAGGACTGTATGACAAATTTCTGTACTTTTCCCTCAATTTTCCTATGAGCCTAAAAATTATCTAATATAGTGTTATTTTAAAAAGTATCCTAATTATTAAAAATCCATTTCATTACTCATTTCTTAAATGACTTTACTATTCAGTCTTTTTTGTACTTACATAATTATGATAGGGTTCTTCAGGGCAAGACACAGTTTAAATTGCTTTCAATTTATTAAGGCCAATTAATGAACATAGAAGGAAAGCAATTAATCATAATTAGGCTATTAGCAGTTCTGACAAACAGTATAATTTATCTCAAAGTATCAAATGAAGAAAAAAAAAGGGAAAAGGGGAAAAGAAAATAATTTAAGACTAATTAATGATGATGAGGATAACTTGTTAGTATAGTATATCAGCTAGGATATAATTTCTGTACATAATAGAGAACAAAATTTGACAATTGCTTGAGCAGAATTGACGTTTATTTTTTCCAAGGTAATATCTTAGATAATCTGTAGTAGTGAAATATCTGTACCAAAATGTAATCTATTACCCTGTTCCCTTCTGTCTTGTTGCTGCATTGTTTTTAGTGTGATGATTAATTAGCATTTTCCAAAATGAGATTATGTTGACCACATTCTTGGCAAGTGAAAGTGAAAGTCACTCAGTCGTGTGCAACTCTTTGTGAACCCATGGACTATAGAATCAATGGAATTCTCCAGGCCAGAATCCTGGAGTGGGCAGCTGTTCCCTTCTGCAGGGGATCTTCCCAACCCAGGGATTGAACCCAGGTCTCCTGCATTGCAGGTGGATTCTTTACCAATGAGCCACAAGGGAAGCTCAAGAGTACTGGAGTGGGTAGCCTATCTCTTCTCCAGTGGATCTTCCCGATCCAGAAATTGAACCAGTGTCTCTGGCATAGCAGGTCTATTCTTTACCAACTGAGCTATCAGGGAAGCAAGGCATATTCCTGGCAACTGATAAAAAAATAAGTGTAGACTCATGTTCAGTTTCCTTGATGGAAACATCATAGAACTATATATATTATCTCTACTCAAATCTCCAGTTAAGAAATTAAGTAAATAAAATTTTAGAATGTTCAGCTAACTTTGATACACAACAAATATGTTAATATAAATATATCCCAAACATTACTGGAACACATTCATATTAAAATACCATGATTTTATATATATATATAACATTTATTCAAAATTATTTTTTAATTTATTTTACTGAAGTATGGTTGATCTACAATGTCATGTTAATTTCTACTGTACAACAAAGCAATTCATATGTATATATATTCTTTTTCATATTGATTTATATTAAGATTTGTCAGAGAATATTAAATACAGATGTCTATGCCATATAGTAGGATCTTGCTGTTTATCCATTCTATATATAATAGTTTGTATCTGCTAATTCCAAATCCCAATATATCCCTTCCCCACTCCCAACCTCTGCAAACTATCCAAAATTTTTGCATCTTACCTGACCACTGTAATCATATTCCATCCCATTAATCAGAATTTATTTTAAAAAAAATCCAGTTTTAAGGAGAACTAACAAATGTTGAAGCTGAAACTCCAGTACTTTGGCCACCTCATGCCAAGAGTTGACTCATTGGAAAAGACTCTGATGCTGGGAGGGATTAGGGGCAGGAGGAGAATGGGATGACAGAGGATGAGATGGCTGGATGGCATCACTGACTCGATGGACGTGAGTCTGAGTGAACTCCTGGAGTTGGTGATGGACAGGGAGGCCTGGCGTGCTGCGATTCATGGGGTCGCAAAGAGTCGGACACAACTGAGCAACTGAACTGAACTGAACAAATGTAAAGAATTCCAGATGGTCTTGTACCACCTAAATATCAGGGTTCTAAATTATGAATATTGGAAACACAACTACAGTCTCTACAATTGTTATATTCTAGGGCTGGTGTGGTCAGTAGCAAATTCAATCTTTATGTAACTGACATGAAAAAATTAGTGATAATCAAATAACTCAACTCTAAATACAACTATTCCTATTGTGGGTTAAAAATCCCACTTGCCTCAGATCTTACAAGGTTTTATCCCCTTTCTCTCCATGTAATCCAAATGTATTAGTATATTGTGAGATCCTCCAAGTTGACAGGCAGTGATGTTGTGAATCAGTTCTAAGGGTTTATGGGTTTATCTACTCTATTCATGATCACACTGGGCAAGTCTGAATGCACATACCAGATAAGATACTTTAGTTACCACTTATGCTAACTAAAAATTTAGTTTGTGATTCAACTTTGATAAATACTCTATGAGGAACCACAAAGGCATCCACTCAAACAGAGATTATAAAATCAGTTTTAACCATGCTTATCAGAGGCTTAGTCATAGAGACTATGACACTCAAGTACTTCTAGCCAAAGTCAGCCATGATAGCCCAGCTTCCTCGTAGGACACCAGACTTTATTTTCCCAACTCCTTTTTCTCCTTCTGTGATCATCTGTGCTCCTCCTTCTTCTTATAGTAGTGATAGGTATGATTAATTTTATATTTTTAAGGTATATCTACTGACATACTGTAAATACTACATAATTAAATTTGTGTTATTATTGGTTTCTGGCAACAAATATTTTGAATTCCAGTCTTGTCATATAATATATTTATATTAACTTTCTAAACTACTTGTATTAGTATGTATGCATATTTTTAAGATATGGATTTATTATAAGAATACCTGTGGCGGATTCATTTTGATATTTGGCAAAACTAATACAATTTTGTAAAGTTAAAAAAAAAAAAAAGAGTATTGAATGGCACAAAGGAAAAAGTCCTGGATAACACCAAAATAAATCCTCCTCTTATTAAGATTATTCAATTGATCACCATTCTAGTTATAAGTTATATAATTATCTATTAGGCAATCCTGTCTTTTCCATTTATCAAAAATTACTTGAAAGATACACTAAACTTATTCATTGTTAGATTTATTGATCAACAATACTTATCTAAATTGATAAACTGACAACTCTACAATTTCTACCTTTTTATAACAAGGAAGTGTACAGCATGTTCCATGTTTTCTATCTATAAAATAATTTGTTTTCCGTTATAAATTTTGAAAGTTAAAACAGGACGCATGATTTCTGTGTTTGCCTGATCTGCTAAAGCTGTATCAAGGTCAAGGTCTACATTCAGATTTGACCTCAACATTCTTAGTCATGTCAAGATTACCTTAGAGGGAAAAAATTAAAAACATCATCTTGGGGCAAATACAGTCTTATGTATTTAAATAATGCCAGTCTTTAATTATATTTCAAATATTTGATTAATTTTATTGTTTTTAATGTGTGTTGAAACAGACATAGGCATGATGTAGAAAAAATTGTATACCTGTGGCGGATTCATTTTGATATTTGGCAAAACTAATACAATTATGTAAAGATTAAAAATAAAATAAAATTTTTAAAAAAATTGTATAGGCTTACATAAATAATTGAATCAAGTAACCCTAATATTGAGAGTACTGATAAAACTTTTATGGCAACATTTGTTTATCTCATCAAATAAACTTCCACTGCCTTTAATAAAATTTAATAAATTTTAACGGGCTTCCCTGGTGGCTCAGTCAGTAGAGAATCCACCTGCAATGTGGGAAACCTGGGTTCAATCCCTGGGTTGGGAAGATCCCTTGGAGCAGGGCAGGGTAATTTTTTTTAGTAATACAAATTTACTAAGATTAAATAGTTATTAAAATAACAATAAGGAAAATGTAGTCTAAACCAGGCAGTAACATTCATATTATTGTCTTATTCTCACAACTGAATTCTTAAAACAATATTTAGTTCAGTTTAGCTTAATTTATTATGACTTAAAGAAGTTTACAATAAGTAAAAATATATACCTGTTCTCTGCTTAAGATTAACAAGTGAAAGAGAGATTTTAGCCAGTGAGATGCAATTACAGATCATAGAATAATTAAAAGAGAAAGTACAGAATACCTTAATTAGGTAAATATGACCTAAATTGTATTAATATTTGGGAAATGCAACTATTAAGAGTAAATATTTACAAGCGATGTTAATTACATTTCTCAGATTGTTCTAGAGGCTTTACATCACAAATAGAAAACTTCTTAAAAACAGAATTCTGGAGTATAATTGGTGAGAATATCATACCAGGAAAATATAAACTCTGGTAAAGCTCACAGAAAAAGTGATATAATGCATTAATATGCATAGTTTTCAAGTCCATGGACACATCTTCATATTTTTATACATGAAGTGAGCCAGAGTAAAAGTATGTGTCATGAATATGAAGATGCACCTGGCATAAGAACACTTTTTTCATTAGCAGCATCTTCAGCTTGTAAAGAAAAAACGACACTTCACGGATATGATTCATGGGAATTATTTGAGTATTGACGTTTCTGAACATGCTGGAGAGGATGTGAGTGAAAGAATCTTGTTGCAAATATGTATGTATATTTATAGATCAAAGCTAAGTCAAAAGCAACAATATTAATTCCATGATTCCCATAGGGATATTCTCCTAGTTTTCTTTGTAAGCCAATTTTTTTTTAGGCTGAATCCAAACCCCAACCAAGTATATATAAAGTTGCTCCCAGCAACCTATACCTTATGACTAACAAGGTTTTGAATTCTGTTTTATATTAGCTTCATGGTATTTGTAATCCATTTATTTGCTCTCACAAATATTTATTAGCAGACTGTTTCTACTGTTATTTTCTGTTAGAGATTTAGTGATTTTCTAAGTTCAGCTTAAGCATGGCATGCAAAAGAAATGATTTTATTAAGAAAATGTCTAAAAAGAAAAATGAAAATCTATGAGAAAATGTACAACTTGCCACTATTTCACCATATGTTAAAGGCATGAAAGTAAGAGAGAGAGACAGTAGAGACAGAATATTTTTGATAATATGAAGAATTTTTAATGGAAGACAAAGTTAAATATATTGGTAAAATGTCAGGACACTGGGGTGTTGAAGAAGAAATTGAGAAAGCTTGTTAAGCAGTAAAACAGATCCTAAGCAAATTTCTGTACCAGATGCAAAATTGATCAGTATTAAACTGAATGAATAAACACAGTAGGTTCCTCTTTTCTTATTTAGATATTGCCAGATAACATAAGAAATACCAATTAAATAACTAAGAAATTCTTAAAACTCAAGCGGAGCATCTAATTTGCATATAAATAAGAGTGAAATATCCCTTGCATCTAAGGTTATGTCAATCTATGGGAGATTAATTCTTTCTCACCATAATTTATTTCCACTATTTATTCAAGCCACTTTATCAGACCCACATATTTTGCACCTTCCAGTATAAGCCTTCAAATTACAAAGACAAGAACTATACCAATAAATTTACTGCTTGAATAGTCTCTTGCTTATATCTATTCAAGCAGATCTGCACTGAAGCCTAGAAATGGTGGCTTCAGTTTGAAAGTTTTGTTTCCTTTAATTGTAAATCTCTCAAGGAGGATAAATTGAACTAAAAGTAATTTGTTATTAACTTGAACACTAACCTTCAAATGTATTTTTATACATGTTTTTATAGGAATCTGTGTCATAGTATCGTACAATGGGCTATTGAATTCAAGTGATAACATTTAATATCTCAATGTGCCTATAAATCAATATATAAATTTAGAATTAAGCAGACTGTATAAATTTCTTATAGCAGCTGTAACAAATTACCAGCTTTGAAACAACGCATATATTCTCTTACAGTTCTGGAGGTCAGAACTATTCCTTCTATACTGCAACAGAAAATCAGTTTCTATATCATTTCTAGGGTCTAGAGGCCATCTGCCTTCCTTGGCTTATAGCCTTATCCTCATTCTTCAAAGCCAGTAGTGTATCATCTTCCAACCACTCTCTTTCTCTCTGCTTCTATTATTAAATAACTTTTGCTCTGTCTTTTGTTCCTTTGTTTCCCTCTAACAAACATCTCTATGATTTCATTGAGCCCGCTCAGGTAATCCAGGGTAATTTCCCCATTGTTGTGGTTGTTGTTTTTGTTTAGTTGCTAAATTGTCCAGCTCTTTCGTGACCCCATAGACTGTAGTCCATCAGACTCTGTCCATGGGATTCCCTAGTCCACAATACTGGGGTGGATTCATTTTCTGGGGATCTTCCTGATCCAGGGATCCGACCCAGGTCCTGCATTGGCAGGTTGATTACCACTGAGCCACCAGGGAAGTCATATTTCCCCATGGAAGACCCTTAATTTAATCATACCTGCAAAGTCTCATTTTCCATGTAAAATGACATATTCACAGGTCCTGGAGTTTAAGGTTTGGACTTCTTAAGGAAGCTATTATTCTGTCTACTATGCAGACTATATGCTTCGTGGATGTTCCTATAAGAGTGTAATCGTCGTTGTTGTGTGTCTGTGTTGAGTTGTGTTCAATTCTGTGACCTCATGGATTGTAGCCCGCCAAGCTCCTCTGTCCAGGGAATTTTTCCAGACAAGAATATTGGAGTGGGTTGCAATTTCCAACTCCAGAGGATCTTCCTGACCCAGGGATCGAACCCATGTCTCTTATGTCTCCTGCATTGGCAGGTGGATTCTTTACTACTAGCAGCACTAAGTTTACTAAATATTTAAATATTCCAAGCAACAAAATATTTCATGTGATTAAGGTGGGAATAGTTTGTCATTGCTCATAATGATCTAGAGACCATGAGCTTTTATGTGTATTTAGAATGAACAGTTTACTTAAGTGACTGTGAGTAATTTAGCTATAAGCATCTACTTCCATGTTTTTGAAACTGCCATAATAATATTAAGTGAAACACATGAACTGCCAGTATGAAATAACTTTTTATTTAGGGAATTACAGTTTCATATGATTAAAAATAAGATATCTCTGCACTTGTGATTACTACATAATAAAATATATAAAGTAAGATTAGCAGCATGCTTGAAAAAGTGATACATGTGCATTGTAGTTACTACAATTTCATATAGAACTGACACATTTATTACATGCAGGAAGACTTCTAATTCTTGAACACAGAAGAGATACTAAGTTCATACATAATAGCTTAGTTTGGAGAGAAACAAGATACGGAATGAATCCTAGACAGTGTAGTTGATAGGAAAATGACCCCAAAGAGAGGATAAATACATAGGACCATAGAGGAAGGAAGGCATGATTATTTACAAATCTGTATTACACTTTTTGAAAAGATTTCTCTTGCTTTAATTTTAAGATATAATTTTCAAGAAGCCAGATAATTGGAAAAAAATAGTTCCAAGAAAATTATGACCAGATGGACCATATAGTCCACTAAATAGCCTGGCAGAGAAAATGTAACCTCTCTGCTTTGCTTACAACCTTGCCAGAATCTTTGTTATGTGCAAATGTTGAAAGGTTGAAAACATTTCTCTGGATTACTAAGACGGTAAGTGGAAGCTCATTAATGCTTTCTGTACTTCCAGAAAAGTCGCTTTCAGATGTCAACTCTAAAATTTGTGATAACTGACACTTCCCTGGCAGTCCAGTGGTTAAGACTTCATCTTCTAATGCAGAGGGTGTGGGTTTGATACTGGTCAAGGAGCTAAGATCCCACACGTTGTTGTTGTTGTTCTGTTGTCCAGTCATGTATGACTCTTTGTGACCTGCTGGACTGCAGCATGCCAGTTCTCCCTGACCCTCACCATCTCCTGTCCATTGCATCAGTGATGCCATCCAGCCATCTCATCCACTGACACCCTCTTCTCCTGCCTTCAATTTTTCCCAGTATCAGGGTCTTTTCCAATGAGTCAGCTGTTCACATCAGGTGACCAAAATATTGGAGCTTCAGCTTCAGCTTTAGCATCAATCCTTCCAATGAGTATTCAGTGTTTATTTTTTCTAAGATTGACTGATTTGACCTCCTTGCTGTCCAAGGGACTTCTCCAGTACCATGGTTCAAAGGCATTGATTCTTCAGCATTCTGCCTTCTTTATGATTCAGCTCTCACAGCCATATGTGACTACTGGAAAGACCATAGCCTTGGCTATCCAGACCTTTTTTGGCAAGTGATGTTTTGCTTTTCAACACACTTTCTCTCTCTCTCTCTCTCTTTTTTTTTTTTGTCATTGATTTCCGGCCAGGAAGCAATCATTTAATTTCATGGCAGCAGTCACTATCTGTGGTGATTTTAGAGCCCAAAAGGAGGAAATCCATTGCTGATTCCACCTTTGTCCTTTCTATTTGCCATGAAATGATGGGGCTGTATGCAATGATCTTAGTTTTTGGTTTTTTTTTAATGTTTAGCTTTAAGCTGGTTTTTTCACTCTCCTCCTTCACCTTCATTATGATATTCTTTAGTTACTAAGGAACTAAAGATGCCATAAGCCTAGTGGCCAAAAAGCTAAAACATAAAACAGAAGCTATATTTTAACAAATTCAATTAAGACTTTAAAAATGGACCACATCAAATAGAAATCTTTAAAATAAATAAAATCTGTGATACTTATTCAAGTCTGGGAAGTGGACTGCTGCTGCTAGGCCACTTCAGTCGTGTCTGACTCTGTGTGACCCCATAGATGGCAGCCCACCAGGCTCCCCTGTCCCTGGGATTCTCCAGGCAAGAACACTGGAGTGGGTTGCCATTTCCTTCTCCAGGGAAGTGGACTATCTCCTAACAATTGTTTATATATTTTGTTTCCCCAATATCTCAACTAAGAAGATGAATTAGTTTTATTATTTCTAGTGGTACCTGTTCTTTCAAATATAGATATTAGTTTCAGATGGATATTGGTGGCGATTTGCAGTGAAGTTTCATTGGTAATCATTTTCTTGGTCTGAAATTGTTTAAGCACTTAAGTATTTACTGAAGCCCACTTTCATCTAAAGGGCATATTTACTAATATAAAAATATGATATATTTATTGCTTTTGTTTAGCTGAAATTTAATAAATAGAGTTCAGTCCTTTTAATTGGAAGGTGAAAATAAAGGAGGAAATTATAATAATAATAGTGTTAACATTGAGTACTTACCTTGTATCATTCAAATTTTCATATTTCTACATAGGTTACTTCATTTATTTTTTATTACAACTTATGAGGTGGGATGCACAGTTTTCTCAATTTACAGATAAAAATCAAGACATAGAGAAATAAACTAACTTATCAGGGATCATACAAGTTTCTGGCCTCAAACCCCAGTAGGGTAGAAACATGAAGCTGTGGGAAAACTGAGAAAGGAGTCAGAGTGAAATCAGAATATAGGTTGTCACTAATTGCATAAGATGGGCTTGCCAGGTGGCTCAGTGTTAAATAACCCAGCTGCTTGCGCAGAAGATGCAACAGACACGGGTTCAATCCCTGGGTCGGGAAGATGCGCTAGAGAAGTGAATGGCAACTTTCTCCAGTATTCTTGCCTGGAAGATCCCATGGACAGAGGATTCTGGCAGGCTACAGTCCAGGGGGGTCACAAAGAGTTGGATATGACTGAACTTGAAGACATAATATAGGTGAGTCGGATGATAAAATATAAATTCAGAAAAAAGTGGCAAAGTCACAAGAGTTTTTTTCTCTTTTGTTTTTCCTCTACTCTACACTCTGTGAGAATGCAAGCCTGTATAAATGTATCTAGTCATTTTTACCAATATTTTTCTAGGATGGGCTTTTCTGGACTTCAAGATGTTGATGTATATTCAGATACTCAGATTTGAATCCACTTTCTCCAATTAGCTTATGAAGGATGGCAGAATACACGATCCAAAAATGTGACACTTTGACATAATATTATTTTGAGCTGAAGGTACTTGAGAAATAGCAGATGCTAGAAGAACATTCTAATCTCCTCTTTTCTTTGTGAAAAGGGTAGATAAAAACTCCATGTGAAAGGTCCCCTCCCTGTAGCAAGAAAAGAGAAACTTTCTTCAACAGGGAGTCAGACTCAAGAGAAAATTCTGTACGGAGACATTGCTAAAATAATTCTTCTCTTCTTTCAGTTTCCCCACATAGTTTAGTTACATCTCCACAATTCTCTCTTTGTTCAACCTCAACTTAAAAGTTTTTAATTTTGTCATTTCTTTGAGTCTTTATTATGAGGATTCTGCTATCATATAAAACTTAAATTAGTATACTTTTTTCTTGTTAACCTGTCTTATGTCATCTTAATTATTGGTCCCAGCCAAACACCCAAAGAGATGGAGGTAACATTTCACCTCCTCTGCATCTATTAATAAAAAGAAGAAATTTTCATTAACCTGACATGCCATCTTTCTACTCTTTATGAGTAATAAGGGGAATAAAGAAGACTTAGTTCTTGAAACTCTAGAGTACAGTATTTTTGGTATGGTAATATAAGTTCCTATTTTGGGAACTTTTGGGAAGAGTAACATTTGTAAGAATTGGTCATATATTACGTAATTCCTATGATTTCATTCCTTTAACTATTAACCTTCTTAAGACAAATAAGGTGTTTAGACAAAATAATGGAATATATGAATATATATTTATGTAGACACAATTGTAACACAATTATGTAGACACAAGCTAAATGCAAGGACAAAAGGAAAGATATACCCATCTGAATGCAGAGTTCCAAAGAATACCAAGGAGAGATGAGAAAACTTTTCTCACTGATCAATGCAAAGAAATAGAGGAAAACAGCAGAATGGGATTAGATTAGAGATCACTTCAAAAAATTAGAGATCACTTCAAAAAATTAGAGACACCAAGGGAACATTGCATGCAAAGATGGCCACAATAAAGGACAGAAATAGTATGGACCTAACAGAAGCAAAAGATATTAAGAAAAGGAGGCAAGAATACAAGAAGAACTATACAAAAAAGATCTTAATGACCCAGATAACCACGATGGTGGTTGATAGATGATTAATCAACTAGAGCCAGACATCCTGGAATGCAAAGTCAGGTGGGCCTTAGGAAGCATTTCTACGAACAAAGCTAGTAGAAGTGATAGAATTCCAGTTGAGCTATTTCAAGTCCAAAAGATGATGCTGTGAAAGTACTGCACTCAATATGCCAACAAATTTGGAAAGCTCAGCAGTGGCCACAGGACTGGAAAAGGTCAGTTTTCATTCCAATCGCAAAGAAAGGCAATGCCAAAGAATGTTCAAACTACCACACAATTGCACTCATTGCACACACTAGTAAAATAATGCTCAAAATTCTCCAAGCCAGTCTTCAACAGTGTGTGAACTGAGAACTTCCAGATGTTCAAGCTGGATTTCAAAAAGGCAGAGGAACAAGGGATCAAATTGCCAACATCCACTGGAGCACAGAAAAATCAAGAGAGTTCCGAAAAAACATCTACTTCTGCTTTATTTACTATGTCAAGCCTTTGACTGTGTGGATCACAACAACCTGGAAAATTCTTCAACAGATGGGAATACCAGACCTCCTTACCTGCCTCCTGAGAAATCTGTATGCAGGTCAAGAAGCAACAGTTAGAACCAGACATGGAACAATGGACTGGTTCCAAATCAGGAAAGGAGGACATCAAGGCTGCCTATTGTCACCCTGCTTATTTAACTTATATGAAGTACATATGATGCAAAATGCTGGACTGAATGAAGTACAAGCTGGAATTAAGATTGCCAGGAGAAATATCAGCAACCTCAGATAGACAGATAACACCACCCTTATGGCAGAAAGTGAAGAACTAAAGAGCCTCTTGATGAAAGTGAAAGAGGAGAGTGAAAAAACTGGCTTAAAACTCAACATTCAAAAAAATGAAGATCATGGCATCCAGTCCCATCACTTCATGGCAAATAGATGGGGAAACAATAGAAACAGTGACAGACTTTATTTTCTTGGGCTCCAAAATCACTGCAGATGTTGACTGCAGTCATGAAATTAAAAGATGCTTGCTCCTTGGAATAAAAGCTATGACTAACATAGACAGTAGAGACATTACTTTGCCAACAAAGGTGTGTCTAGTCAAGGCTATGGTTTTTCCAGTAGTCATGTATGCATGTGAGAGTTGGACCATAAATAAAGCTGAGCACCGATGAATTGATACTTTTGAACTGTGGCTTAGGAGAAGACTTTTGAGAATCCCTTGGACTGAAAGAGATCAAAACAGTCAATCCTAAAGGAAATCAATGCTGAATATTCATTGTACGAACTGATGCTGTAGCTGAAACTCCAATACTTAGTCCTCCTGATGTGCAGAACTGACTCATTGGAAAAGACCCAGATACTGGGAAAGATTGAAGGCAGGGGGAGAAGGGGATGCCAGAGGATGAGATGGTTGGATGGCATCATCAACTCAATGGACATGAGTATGAGCAAGTTCCAAGAGTTGGTGATGGACATGGAAGCCTGGCATGCTACAGTCCATGGGGTTGCAAAGAGTCGGACGTGACTGAGTGACTGAACTGAACTGAACTGAGGATAAGATCTTTGATTAGTGTCCTTGTAGAAGTCACTGAAACTATATGAGCACCAAATGATATCATCTGCATAATGAAACTCTTAAATCAGATGAATTTTAATTGTCCCTGCATGAAAAAGACCAATTAAAAAAAAAAAAAAAAGGTTAAATACATCAAACACGTGGCTGAGGAGAGATTTCTTCCTGAAGAGACAAGAGTTGAATGACAATTTGTGTGATGCTGAGGATCTTTGAGGTCCCCACCAAACCAGAGAGGAGAGACCTCATTGAGCACCTAGATCATTCAGTTGAAACCACAGAAAGGCTATTCTTTACCTCATCCTTTTTGAGCTTGAAATCACTTATTGGAAGTGTGTTCTGAACATTTTAAAGATTAATTCAGTGGCTCAGACGGTAAAGCATCCCCCTGCAATTCGAAAGACCCAGGTTCAATCCTTGGTTTGGGAAGATCCCCTAGAGAAGGAAATGGCAATCCACTCCAGTACTCTTGCCTGAAAAATCCCGTGGATGGAGGAACCTTATAGGCTACATTCCATGTGGTCGCAAAGAGTCAGGCACGACCTAAAGACTTCATTTTCACTTTCTTTCACTTTTCACTTTCACTCTTTTATCAGCTGGACTGTGATTGATTCACTTTTCACTCAGTAAGATAGCTAAAATAATCAGTTTCTTCAGGCTTTAGAACGTTTATATGCATGCATCTGCAGCTGAAGTTTGTCTAATTAAAAAAAATTGCTTTTACAAATATGAACATTTGATTTTAAATGTATACTATGTGTGTTCTGTTCCTGAAAGTTATCAGTTTAAACTTTTACAGATTTAGAGACATTATTCTAAACATTTAACTTGATTTAAAATCATACCTGAAAATTTCATAAGCTTAAATAGTTTTTCAAAATAAAAAAGGTAGGACGTTTCTGATAGGTATTAGAAAGGCTTTATTTATTTATTCATCTTTAAGAAGCTGAAGAGAACAATTAGACTTCAAGTTAAAATACACACATACGTATACACATATACATAACTGTGGTCATAATCATTAATATTCAAATTTCATGTGTTCATAGGACCTAATAAGTCCAGGTGTCAGTTTCCAAATGCTAAGCCACAGCATTCCTTGGAGAGAGCTATTAATTGCAAGGTTTTTTGTTTGTTTGTTGTTCTTCCTGAAGAGTGATTTAAGCATATTTATTAAAGAAAGTAGAGATAAAGGCTGAATATTAAAGATCTATCTTCACTCTTCCAGTTCTTTCATTTCAAAACTCACGTTACTTTAATGTTTTTCATCTCCTTTTTTCATTACTATAGATTATACAGTAGTCTACTGCAAATTAAAAAAAAAATATTATAATGATTCATAGTATTTTACCTATTTTTAATATTTTTATTTTATAATGTTTAATATATTTGAAATGTAAATATGTTCAATTTAATTGACTTAAATTTGTGAGGAACCAGAAGATGGTTATAATATACACATTGCTGCTGCTAAGTCGCTTCAGTCGTGACCGACTCTATGCGACCCCATAGACGGCAGACCATCAGGCTCCCCCCCGTCCCTGGGATTCTCCAGGCAAGAACACTGGAGTGGGTTGCCATTTCCTTCTCCAGTGCATGAAAGTGAAAAGTGAAAGGGAAGTCACTCAGTCGTGTTTGACTCTTAGCGACCCCATGGACTGCAGCCTACCAGGCTCCTCCATCCATGGGATTTTCCAGGCCAGAGTACTGGAGTGGGGTGCCATTGCCTTCTCCAATATACACATTAGGTTTAACAAACACAAATTCATTACATTTCAGTAGACCAGAAGTTCAAAATTAGTTTCCCTGGACTAAAGTTAATTCCTTTTGGAGATTCTGAGCAGTGATCCATTTCCTTTTAGCTGACTGTATTCTCTGACTTGTGGACACTCTCTCTTTCTTCATAGTGTTACTGATCCAAGTTTGTTTGCCTAATACACAGCTAGCTGAAGGCTGACACATTAAGGTTTGCAGCAGAGAAATATTTTATTAACAAGGCGACCAAGAGAGGAGACAGGAGAACAAGTTTCAGATCTGCCTCCATGAAGGAAAGGGGCTCAGCAGATGTATGGGATAAAACCAAGATAGGAGCATAGGGAAGGGTTATTAGATGAAGAAAATAAAAAGGTTATACCATCATTGTTCTGCAGAGAGGAAACTGAGCTACAGGATTCTTCATGGGATACAATGTTCAGAAATCAGCAGCTTTAGCATGCTCTGAGGATGGAGATTTTGGCCCTCTGATGTTTTAAAAGCAGCCACTGGTATATGCCCAGTTGGAGAGCAGTGTCCTTAACCTGTCTTAATTGGCTTGAGCTCAGACTCGACAGAGCTGATTCCGAGTCCTTGAAAAACAGCTTAGGCATCCATCTTATTGTTTAGGCTAAGTGAAACTTGGAACACATGCACATTTTTGTAAAAACAAGGTGAGCTTGAACAGTGAAGGCAGGTTACTGGTGTAATGGATGTTGTTCGGCCACTCATCATGTGCAACTCTTTGCAACCCCATGGGCTACAACACACAAGGCTTCCCTGTCCTTTATTTTGAATGTTGAGTTTCAAACCAGCATTTTTACTCTCCTTGCTCACCTTTATCAAGAGGCTCTAAGTTCCTCTTTGCTTTCTGCCATTAGGGTGGTTTCATCTGAATATCAGAGGTAATTTATTTCCCCAGAAATCCTGATTCCAGCTTGTGCTTCATCCAGCCTGCATTTCAAATCATGTATTTTGCATACAACTGGAGAAGGAAATGGCAAACCACTTCAGTATTCTTGCCTTGAGAACTGCATGAACAGTATGAAAAGGCAAAAAGATAAGACAATGAAAGATGAACTCCTAGGTCAGTAGGTGGCCCAATATGCTACTGGAGATCAGTGGGGAAAAAAAAAAAAAAAAAGAAACTCCAGAAAGAATGATGAGATGGAACCAAAGAAAAAACAACACCCAGTTGTGGATGGGACTGATGATGGAAGTAAAGTCTGATACTGTAAAGAACAATGTGTATAGAAACCTGGAATGTTAGGTCCATGAATCAAGGCAAATTGGAAGTGGTCAAACAGGAGATGGCAAGAGTGAACATCGACATTTTAGGAATCAGCGAACTAAAATGGACTGTAATGGGTGAATTTAACTAAAATGACCATTATATCTACTACTGTGGGCAAGAATCCTTTAGAAGAAATGGAGTAGCCATCATAGTCAACAAAAGAGTCCAAAATGCAGTACTTGGATGTAGTCTCAAAAATGACAGAATGAGCTCTGTTTGTTTCCAAGGCCAACTATTCAATATCACAGTAATCCAACCAGTAATGCTGACGCTGATGTTGAACGGTTCTTTGAAGACCGACCAGACCTTCTATAACTAACACCCAACAAAAGATGTCCTTTTTGTTATGGTGAACTGAAATGCAAAAGTAGAAAGTCAAGAAATACCTGGAGTAAGAGGCAAATTTGGCCTTGCAGTACAGAATGAAGCAGGGCAAAGTTTAATAGAGTTTTGCCAAGAAAATTCACTGGTCATAGCAAACACCCTTTTCTAAAAACACAAGAGAAGACTCTACACATGGACATCACTAGATGGTCAATACTGCAATCAGATTGACTATATTCTTTGCAGCCAAAGATGGAGAAGCTCTATACAGTCATCAAAAACAAGACTGATAGCAGACTGTGGCTCAGATCATAAATTACTTATTGCCAAATTCAGACTTACATTGAATAAAGGAGAGAAAACCACTAGACCATTCAGTTCAGTTCAGTCGCTCAGTCATGTCTGACTTTTGTGACCCCATAGACTGCAGCACACCAGGCTTTCTTGTCCATTCAGGTATGACCTAAATAAAATCCATTACAATTATACAGTGGAAGTGAGAAATAGATTCAAAGGATTAAATCTTATAGACAGAGTGCCAGAAGAACTATGGACAGAAGTGTGTGACATTGTACAGGAGGCAGGGATCAAGACAATCCCCAAGAAAAAGAAGTGGAAAAAGTCAAAATGATTGTCTGAGGAGGACTTACAAATAACTATGAAAAGAAAAGAAGTAACAGGCAAAGGAGAAAAGGAAAGATATACCCATTTGAATGCAGAGTTCCAAAGAATATCAAGGAGAGATAAGAAAGTCTTCTTCAGTGGTCAATGCAAAGAAATAGAGTAATACAATAGAATGGGAAAGACTAGATATCCCTTAAAGAAAATTAGAGATACCAAGGGAACATTTCATGCAAAGATGGGCTCAATAAAGGACAGAAATGGTAAAGACCTAACAGAAGCAAAAGATATTAAGAAGAGGTGGCAAGAATACACAGAAGAACTATACAAAAAAGAACTTAATGACCCAGATAATCACGGTGGTATGATCACTCACCTAGAGCCAGACATCCTGGAATGTGAAGTCAAGTGGGCCTTAGGAAGCATCACTACGAACAAAGCTAGTGGAAAGGAGTACATCAAGGCTGTATATTGTCACCTTGCTTATTTAACTTATATGCAGAGCACATGATGAGAAACGCTGGGCTGGATGGAGCTCAAGGTGGAATCAAAAATACCTGGGAGAAATATCAATAACCTCAGATATTCAGATGACACCACACTTATGGCCGAAAGTGAAGAAGACCTAAAGAGCTTCTTGATGAAAGTGAAAGATGAGAGTGAAAAAGTTGGCTTAAACCTCAACATTCAGAAAACTAAGATCATGGCATCTGGTCCCATCACTTCATGGCAAATAGATGGGGAAACATTGGAAACAGTGACAGACTTTATTTTAGGGGGTTCCAAAATCACTGCAGATGGTGACTGAAGCTGTGAAATTAAAAGGTGCTTGCTCATTGGAAGAAAAGTTATGACCAACCTAGACAGCATATTAAAAAGCATACACATTACTTTGCCAACTAAGGTCCACCTAGTCAAATCTATGGTTTTTCCAGTGGTCATGTATGGATGTGAGATTTGGACTATAAAGAAAGCTGAGCACAGAAGAATTGATGCTTTTGAACTGTGGTGTTGGAGAAGATTCTTGAGAGTCTCTTGGACTGCAAGGAGATCCAACCAATCCATCCTAAAGGAGATCAATCTTGAGTGTTCATTGGAAGGATTGATGCTGAAGCTGAAGCTCCAATTCTTTGGCCACCTGATGTGAAGAACTGACTCATTGGAAGAGACCCTGATGCTGGGAAAGAATGAAGGCAGGAGGAGAAGCGGGTGACAGAGGATGAGATGGTTGGATTGCATCACCGACTCAATGGACATGAGTTTAAGTTAACTCCAGGAGTTGGTGATGGACAGGGAGGCCTTGTGTGCTGCAGTCCGTAGGGTTGCAAAGAGTTGGACAAGACTGAGTGACGGAACTGAACTGAACTTTGCATAAAAGTTAAATAAGCAGGGTGACAATATATAGCCTTTATGTCCCCCTTTCCCCTTTTGGAACCAGTCTGTTGTTCCATGACCAGTTCTAATTGTTGTTTCTTGACCTGCAATCAGATTTCTCTGGAGGAAGGTCAGGTGGATGGTATTCCCATCTCTTTAAGAATTTTCCACAATTTGTTGATCCACACAGCCAAAGGCTTTAGTGTAGCCAAGAAATCAGAAGTAGATGTTTTCCTGGAATTCTCTTGTTTTTTCTGTGATCTGACAGATATTGGCAAGTTGATCTCTTGTTTCTCTGCCTTTTCTAAATCCAGCTTGGATATCTGGAAGTTCTTGTTTCATATATTGTTGAAGCCTTGCCTGGAGGATTTTGAGCATTACTTTGCTAGCGTGTTAATGAGTACAGTTGTGTGGTAATTTGAACATCCTTTTACATTGCCTTTCTTAGGGATTGGAATGAAAATTAATTTTTCCAGTCCTGTGGCCACTGCTGAGTTTTCCAAATTTGCTGGCATATTGAGTGCAGTACTTTCACAGCATCATTTTTTAGGGTTTGAAATTGCTCTGCTGGAATTCCATCATCTACACTAGCTTTGTTCACAGTGATGCTTGACTCTTTGCAATCCCCCAGACTTATATCCCACCAGGCTCCTCTGTCCATGGAATTCTCCTGGCAAGAATCCTGGAGTGGGTTTCCACTCCATTCTCCAGGGAATCTTCTTAACCCAGGGATCAAACCCAGGTCTCCCACATTTCAGGCATATTCTTTAATATCTGAGCCACCAAGTGTATTTGCAAATCAGGTGTAATGGATTTAACTAATAATTACCTTTGGTTTCAATAGTCTGTTACTCCAGTCTCTGCTTCTAACATCTAATCACATTCTTCTCTTCTGTACTTGCATCTCCTTCTGACTCCCTCTGACTTTTAAGGACACTTGTGAACATATTTAGTACTAACAGCTAATGTAGGTTAGTACTCTATCTCAAGACTCTTAAAGCATATTCTTTTTAAGCTTGAGAGAAGGATTACCACTATCATGATTACTTAACATAGGCTTGATCAATGCTAATGGTTGTGGTTAGTACCGTAATACTTAACGGTCCTGGTCAATGATGTAAGGAAAGAAAAAGGAATATAGTAATTTTTTTAGCATGAGGAGGGAAGAGGTAATTAGATGTTAAAGAGTGTCTATAAGACCAGATACAGAATCAATGTTTTTAAAATTCATAGCAGTTCAAAAGGATAGCATCTCCAAGATCAACTTAAAATTATTTTACTTTATCATGAAAATTCCAATATGATTTCTAAACATTTGATGCTGTGGTGACTTTGTATTCTACCAACCTATCAAAGTTGGAATAATACTTTGAAAAATTCCTCTTTAGGTTTAAAATATGGTCAGCTATGATAGAAATTGTGCTGATAAAGAATCTGCCTGCCAATGCAGGAGACACAGGTTCAATTCCTCATCTGGAATGTTCCTCTGGAGTAAGAAATGACAACCTGCTCCAGTATTCTTGCCTGGAAAATCCCATGCACAGAGAGGCCTGGTAGGCTACAGTCCATTGGGTCACAAAGATTTGGACATGACTGAATAAGCACACACATGATAGAAAATAGTGTTAGATTTGGAAGGTTGAAATAAAATAAAAAACATTTTTTATGCTCTGAAATTTGGTGTCAGTTTTATTCTTTTAAAATAAGGTGTGTACATTGTTTTCTTAGATACAATGCTGTTGCACACATAACACACCACAGCATAGTACACTATAAATTTATATGCACTGGGAAACCAAAAAAGTTCATATGACTTTCTTTATTTCTACATTTGCTTTATTGTGGGTGTCTAGAACCAAACCTGCAATATTTCCAAGGTATGCCTATATACATGTTCTGTTTTTCAATTAATTTTCTATTTTAATACTTCTAGATAAAAATTCCATTTGTCTATATAGTTTGAAACTTCATGAGGGCTTCCCAGGTGGCACTAGAATCCCCCTGCCAATGCAGAAGACATAAGAGATACAGGTTTGATCCTTGGGTCAGGAAGATCCCCTGGAGAAGGAAATGGCAACTCACTCCAGTATTCATGCCAGGAGAATCCCACAAACAGAGAGTCTGGCAGGCTATAGTCCATGGGGTCGCAAGGAGTTGGACATGACTGAAGTGACTTAGCACTTAGACTTAGAAACTTTATAAACATTACTTAAAATATATGTGGAAGAATTAAAAGTCACAATAGCAAGATCAGTTATAACATAAAACATAAAAGTAGTTACTATTTTCACTAGATATTAAGATATTTCACAAAACTATAGAAGTGAAAATGTGTTATTATTTATGGATCATGGTAAAGTTTTGATTGCAAAGTTGAAGTGGAAGTGATGTAGATACTATATCTCATCAGTGTCACATGAGGGCTGCGTAACTGCATCTTCATAAAAATTCTCTGGTCAAATATGTGGTAAAGTCAACATAACATTGATAATCAGACTTTAAATATTTGGGATTGAATTATTATTATTATTTTACATGTAACAGTTTTCCATTGGTGTTGTTGCAAACCATCATCCACTTAAAAAGTCACAAATTTATTATCTCACAGTCCTGCAGAAGTTGGATATGGGTCTCAGGGGGCTAAAATTATTATTTTGTCATACCTTGTTCCTTTTTGGAGGATCAGGGTCCTTGCCTTTCTAGATTCTAGAACTCGCCCACATGCCTACATTGTCATCAACATTGCATCTCTCTGGCATGATTCTGTGACTCTGAACTCAGCCAGAGAATATTCTCCTATCTTAATAACCTATTTGCCTATATTTATTAATAACTCATTTGGATAATCCAGAATAAATTTCCCACCTCAGTGTTCATAACTTTATTTCATCTGCAGCCCCTTTCACCACATGAGGTAACATATTCTCAGGTTCCAGAGATAAGGATGTGGACATTTGGTGGAACTGGATTCTACCTATCATCATGTGTGGTTAATGAAAATAACAAAATGAAGATGGAGTATGAAAGGAAAATCAATCTCAGAAAGTTGCCTACTGCAATGCAGGGACCTTCAGTGTTTTTAGACCTATGGATTTTCTCCCACTGCAACAGTTCATGAAGGCTCTTGACTCTTCCCGATATGTGAATGTCAAGTCTGATCATGCTCTGATCAAAATTCTTGTGCCAGATGACATCCAAAATTTTACTCTATATTTCCTGGATTTATCACCATGGTAACATATCCAGAAATCTCAGGGCCTATTTGAGACTGATGATGAACAGTTTAAATTACAGTTCTATTACAGTTTATGTGATTTTGTTTTCTTTAGAAGTACCTTACTTCTTGCATATGGACAAGACAGATGGTTGTCTTTAAATAGAGTTGATATAAACTTAGACGATAAAAGTGTAATATTTTTTCAGAGAACCCAGCATATTCAGAGTATATCAAATAAATGAGATATGAAGAAAATAGAGAAAAAATAAAGTTGATGATGAATAGGATGTGAGTGTATTAGAGGAGAGAAAATCTGATGAAGAAAAAGAGCAAAGGGAGAAGGTACTTGGATAAGCAAGTTAAGAGCTTGCAATTTAAAAGTTTGTTTTGAGTTTGTTATTGAAGAGATGACTTGCTTTAGATGATGAAAAATTCAAGTTTATACTAGATAGGGGTTGTGAAAGTAGACTAGAAGGGACGGACCGTGATGAATGGGCTATTCATGTGAATGTTTAAATGATATATGTTAGTCAGAAGAGTTTAATATGGTAGTGAAATGTGATACAGGAGTTTAAGCTGTTAAAGGATGATTGGACTTAAGAGAAGGTAAATTAATAATCTGCATATGAAAGCCACAGGAACGCAATAGATATAAAATGACACTTGGAGGAGCTGCCACTTTTGCCACATGATAGAAAAAATGTTATTTTGAAAATTGTGTTTGGAAGCAAGGGTGATACCAAGGCCATCTTTTTCATAGCCTAAGTTAAATAAATATGTAGCATGAAAGAAAAATAATACAGTAAGAAAAATAACAACCACTGATGATAGTAATCTTTTAATAAAAATAAATATTAACATTCAGAGGAACATTTGCTGATCATAAATTGAATTTTTAAAATACATTCTAGAAAAGTTAGTTGAATGAAGAAAACTTTTAAATACAGTTGCCCATGTATATTGGTGGGGTATTGTTTCCTGAATACTCTGCATACAGAAAAATCTGAGAATGCTCAAGTCTCTTATGTAAACATACTCACATCCTCCTATATACTTTATTAAAATCATCTCTAGATTAGTTATCATACCTAATGCAGTGTAATGCTATGTAAATAGTTGTAAGTACAATGTAATTGTTATGTAACTATTTGCCAGCATTTGGCAAATTCAGGTTTTGTTTTTTGGAACTTTCTGGAATTTGTAAAAATATTCTTTTATCCAAATTTTAGTTGAATCATCAGATACAGAACCTACAAGCACAGATCCTGGTAGTGAGTAATTTAAACTAAATACCCAACATATCAGCATGGTATAGGCACCAAATAATCAGAACAGACAAACAGACACTGACTAGAAATAACCAATAGAGACCAATTTTAACAGCTGAACACAATATTAGGGTTCTGTTCTGAAGAAGATAAAGCAGTGTCATAAATAAAAAGGAGTGCCAGCCATGAATGTTGTGGTAGAGAAGTAAACACATAGGTTTAGGGCTGTGGGGTTTGTATTAACGATCATTGTATGGTGTTGATGGCTCTGATGATTGCTGCCATTCTGTCAATGGTATGTATATTTTAGAGTCAGGTGATTTTGACTCTTGAGGAGTGTCTGCAAGTAATTCTAAGTAAACCCACCCAGACAGCTTTTGAGAAAACTATATCCACGGATATAGAAAGGAAATTCTCAAAGACTTGATTGATGGAGAGGGATAGCTACTTCCCTGATCAAGTAAGGGGGAGATGATCCCATCTAAAAAATCAGGTATTCTCTCCAACTGTGCCTTGTGTGTGTGTGTGTGTGTGTGTGTGTGAGTGAGTGTGTTTGTGTGTATGTGTGTGCCTGAGAGAGAGAGAGTTTAGGGGCATCAGTTGGACAGCCCTGTCTTTCATGTTTGTGTTTATCGACATTGATTCTGTAATCTCATATTTTCCCTTCGTACTCTTGGAATCAGCTCTGAGGGCCTCCTGGCTATTTGTACTACTTTGTTCAGAGAATTATATTCACTACAAAGGCCAAGTGCTTAGAAGACACTATTTTCAGAAAAATGCTTCTGGATGCTTCTGTGTTTCTATTCTGTTTCCTGAAGAAAACAGCAGGAATTTTCACCCTCAGGATAGTTCCTATTCTCTACATTTTGCACTGTGTTTAGATAGCATATTTGAAGCATACTTTCTCATAGACGAGTGCCCACTGGGAGCATAGCAAATGTAATTTGACCTATTATCTTGGATTTACTTCTGTTTCATGGCCTTCACTGCTCGTGTCAGTGCCTGTACTTGCTCTGAAGGCAAAGTGAATCTAAGAAAAAGGAAGCCAAGAATTGATTTACCATTCAGGGCAGTCCTCTAGGGAGATAACCTTTACTAGATTCATTTTTCACAACTCTTATGTGCCAAAATTAGGCATATATCATATGTTTGGTTAACAAAAAGGGGGAAGGGAAATATTCCTGAAAAATTTTAAAGTGTAGTGTGACAGCCTTTTCCTGTCTATGGCCAATAGTTAATAAGGTTTAAGAACTCCAGTACTGCTGAACGACTTCAGATAAATGATTTCTAATCTGTGTAGGGCAATTGGCACTATTCCTCAGTTATTTTTCCCCTTCATGTATCTCAATGATGTTTGCACATCTCCATTCTGCTGATATTAGAACTTCCCTGGGCAACCATCTCTTCCTTCAAGAAAACTGAAGCTGTTGGGCCAGAACTGCATAAGTTTCAATATTTTTTCCCTAAAAAATATTCTATAAACACGCAAACTCAGAACAAACATGCACCTGCACACTCCTGAGCACTCTGTCTTCTTCCAGCTCCTCCACTGGTTGTCCTAGTACTTACTCTCCATATCTATTTCATTGTTTTACCTTTTTCAATACAGTGCATCTATTGTTGCTTCACTGTTCAAGTCAATCTAGGAACATGCTCAGGCCTTTTTTTAAAAAAAAAAAAACAACAGGAAAACCACAAATCCCTCTATCCCTGCAGCCCGTGATAGCTTCCCATGAAATAGAAAGTGCCATTTTATTATCTACCCCTCAGCTCTCAACATACTTCAATCTGAGCTCTTCCTTCATCTTCATAATGAAATCATTGTTGTTCTAGTGATTTGTCATTTCATTAGATACCCTCTGAATTTTTTTACAGGAAAATCTAGAAGATATTTTATGTTATTCATTGCAGCCTCTTTCTTGGATTCTCTACATCTTTCAATTCTTTTCAAACATATTTTATTGATTCTATTTCTGCTTTTTACACTTTTGTTCTAGATCTCTTTCCAGAACCTTATTTAGCATCATTCTTTGATTGTCATCCCTTCCATTTTTCTCTCTAAAGTGCTCTCTCTATTTTCTGTACATCTTCCCTAAGAAATTTATTCTTATGGCTTCACCTGATACTTCTTTTTAAGTACTGACAAATCCTTAGATCCAGCTCAGATTGGCACACTTTGCAAGGAACGTTTTTGGGTCTTCAGCCATCTTTTTAGATGGTCTCATATGGATGTCCTGTATAAAAATAGAATCTAATTATCTATCTCTAAAGTATTATTTACAATTTTTATTTTATTATTTTGTTGCAGGAAGGGGGGCCTTCCCAAGGGCTGAGTGTGGACTCTTGTCTAACACTTGGAAATAAATTGTTTGAAGAGATACATGTGCTGATACAGCAAAAGATTTTATTGGGAAGGGGATCCAGGGAGAGAATGGCAGGGTAAGGGAGCCTGGGTGAACTTCTCTACCATGTGGCTCACAGTCTCAGGTTTTATGATAATGCAGCTAATTTCTGGATTGTCCTGGTCAGTTATCTTGCTTGGCCCATAGTCTCACTCAGGGTCCTTCCTGGTTGCACACACATCTCTCAGCCAAGATAGAGTCCAACAAGATGGGCTCTGAGAGGATGATTGACTCCTCTCTCTTTTGGACCCCTCCTGAATTACCGAGGTTAGCTTTCCATACCAGTTTTTTTGTTTTATTTTTTTCCATGTTCCTAATGATTGTGTTAGTTGCTAAGTCATGTCTGACTCTTTGCGACCCCGTGGGCTGTAGCCCCATGTATGGATGTGAGAGTTGGATGATAAAGAAAGCTGAAGAATTTATGCTTTTGAACTGTGGTATTGGAAAAGATGCTTGAGAGTCCCTTGGACAACTAGGAAATCAAACCAGTCAATCCTAAAGGAAATCAGTCCTGAATATTCATTGAAAGGACTGTGCTGAAACTGAAGCTCTAGTACTTTGGCCACTTCATGCGAAGAGCTGACTCATTAGAAAAGACACTGATGCTGGAAAAGATTGAAAGCAGGAGGAGAAAGGGATGACAGAGGACAAGATGGTTGGATGGCAATACCAACTCAATGGACATGAGTTTGAGCAAGCTTCAGGAGATGGTGAAGGACAGGGAAGCCTGGCATGCTGCAATCTATGGGGTCACAAAGAGTTAGGTAGGATTGAACAACTGAATGACATGGATTGTAGCCTGCCAGGCTTCTCTGTCCATGGGATTTCCCAGGCAAGAGTATTGGAATGAGTTGCCATTCCCTTCCCCAGGGGATCTTCCTGACCCAGGGATCAAACCCAAGTCTCCTGCATTGCAGGCTGATTTTTTTTTTTTTTTTTTACCATCTGTGCCATTCCCTTTTCTTTATCTAGATCTCTTATTGTGAGACACATCCAAACTTCTTACTGTGAGACAGATCAGGCAAGCAGCCCAGGCCACAGTGGGTGGTTTCAGTCAAAAGTCCCCTAAAATTTTATTATTAATGTTTATTTTTATTGTTTTGTGTGTGTGTATGTGTGTGTGTGTGTATATGTGTGTGTGTGTGTGTGTGTGTGTGTGTGTATCTCCACTTCAACATACTTTTAGAAAATCACTTTTAGTATTCCTCTCCTGCATTCCATTTCCAATAATACCTGTCAGACAAGGATCAGCAAACATACAGATCCCTAAGACAGTTTTCAAAAATGTGCTTCAGACTCATAGCCCAGTTTCCTGTTATATAGCCTCGTATGTATTTGCCACAGACATTTTAGATTCTACATATGCCTGTCCCAAATCCATTCCTTCAATGTCAGTATTTTTCATCTTCTGCCTTCATGATCTTTTAAAATCCCAAGTCAGAAATTTATTATTTGCCTTTAACTTCTTTTTTTTAAAACCTTGGACATATAGTCAATTAATGTTTTGCTTATTTTGCTTCTTTGTTGCCTAATAGATTTATCCTTTTTGTCTTTTGTCTTCACCACTTTTGTTGGTTAATCTTATGTGTCAAGGAATGTCGACTAACAAAACATTCCTCCTTAATAATTGTTTAACTTCCTAACTTGTCTCTTTTCCTCCAGCTTTTCCCCATTAGGCCAATTTGTCTTGTTGCCGGTAAAGTCTCTGTCTTAAACATAATCTGATCGGTGAATTCTCAACTGGGAGCTTTGCAGTAGTTTTTTATTCCCTTTGTGATAAAATACATTCTTTTCAGTATTGTTAGATAGTTAGAATAGGAAAAAGGAGTCCAAAATGGCAGTGGCCAAAAGATAAGAAAGGGAAAAGCCCCTGAAAATAGAACAAAGGAAGGTCCGAGGGCCAGAGTGAGGACCTCAAGTGAAACAAACAGCACTTCTGACTAGCCCAATTTACATAAGGCAAGCCCAGGGGGAGGAGAAAAAACATACAAAAAGAGGAGCCTAAGGGCCAGTGGTCTCTCTCTCTTCTCTTCGTGTCTTTTGGGTTGGCATGCTGTCACGCCTCAAGGATGTATTTTCCTTTATTTTCTAAATAAAACTGAGCTGTAACATGGAGCTGTAACAGTGGTCCATCTGAGGGCTGTAACACTGGTCCGTCGCTTCAAATTTTTGTTGTGATGAGACAGAACAGAGGAAATTACACATTCCCCTGACAGTATGTTGGACTTGCTTCTCTCACATCTCTAGTACCTTGCACATTTGTCTCTGCTGACTACATATCTAACCATGATGTAGCAGAATTTACATAATTTGCTTTACAAGCATGTTATACTATCTGTTATTTTGCTCCATCCATCTGGAATGTCTTTCCTGTCCTGTCCTGCCCTTGCTTCACTCTACTACTTTCTTATTCTATCTAGCTACAGGGATCCTAATTATCCAAGGGTTTCTTACTTGAATTCCTGCTGTGTATAGAAGCAAAATGAATCATGACAAGCATCATTAAATGACAAATTATTAAATTAGTCTTCTTAAGTCTTTTTTAAAAGTCTGAATTCTGTTCCTTATTTTTAATATCGATCTATTTGTGAATCAGATTCTTACAGATTTGTGAAATCTGCAATAAATATGCATCATATATTAATTGCAAAGTAAAATTGCAAATATAGCCAAAATAATTTCAATAAGCATATGATAACTGAATGATCCTGGAGAAATGCTAAAAATCACAGTAAAAGAATGACAAAAAGTTTGGAGAAAATGATAGATGCATGAAAGGAAACAATAAAATGATTCTGTAGAGAGTTGAGGCCTCCTGTGATTATTTTTGAAAACAATACTTCCCTTTATGATTACGATGAAAAAATTCAGACCTAAATGTGAGACTTGATGACATGGTTTTATATTGTAGTATTAAGAAAATGAAAACAGATAATCACCATTGGATTCAAATTCTGATGCAAGAATCAACAAATATATAAATATAACTGATATTTTGTTAATGTAAATTAATACAAATGCAAGATGAATTCTTTATTACAATAATATTTAATTTTAATGTTCACAATAAATGTTAAAGTATTTTTAATTATTTGCAATGACATTTTGTTCCTCATTTCTGTTAGTTTACTTTAGTCTTTTTTCTTAAGTAGTAAGGTTTGATATATTCTCAAGTTGGATTTCATGTATATTTCTCAATAAATGTACTTTTTAGGTGAGATAATATTGCTGCATTTATGTATTTGCTTCCCCCCACCCCCAAACACATACCCCATATGTGTAAGCTTTTAGAGGATTATTTGATATTACATTTTAAATGCTTCTTTTTAAACAAAGTGTCAAATAGAGGACCAAGGATAACAAGTATCCAAATAATACCCATTGAGTAAAATTCAAGATAGTCTGTACACAGATTAATCAAGTTCAACATTTGAAATTATTTTTGGTAGAGAATAAAGAGTCACAAAGAAAATATTATGCTCACTCATCACCCAGGGAAAACAACTATCTCAGGAGAAATACAGTAAATGGTAAATACCAAAGAGAAAGAAGAAAGGAAAGAAATAAATTATGTTTCCAACAGGAGAAAACACACAGAAGAGTCTTCAGCTGTTGGTGAGCATCATGTTTTGATAATAAAGGGATGTAATGGATTCTACTTATAGAAATCACATGTGTTGCTGATTCACACTAAGTATACACATTCATAGAAATGTGTATGATTTCAGACTTACTGTACTCACAAAATAGCTATCCTTTTGGGGAAAAAAATCCACATGAAATAAAATTCCTGTACTAAATATTTTGATTAAAGGAGCTGAAATTATTTCCAAAATGATGATACAGGAAATCAGGCAGAAATCAAATACTTCTTATTAACACATGGAAAAATATGTGGATATGTTTCAAATTTCACAATGAGACAGGAGAAAAAAACCACAAATTTTTAATAAAAATTCAAAACACCAACATAATAGGCAAATGTTTTTTATGTATTAAACAATATGTTATTAAAGCCTGCATTTAAAAATCAGCAGACTACAATGCAAATCAAAACTACAATGAGGTATCACCTCGCACCATCAAAATGGCCATTGTTAAAAAAAATCTACAAATAATAAATGCTGGAGAGGATATTGAGGGAATGAAGCCCTCTTGCACTGTTGGTAGGAACGTAAATTGATATAGCCACTATGGAGAACAGTATGGAGATTCCTTGAAAAACTAGGAATAGAGCTACCATATAATTTAACAGTCTCATTGTTGGGCATATATCCTGACAGCATCTTAATTCAAAGAGATCAGATCAGATCAGTTGCTCAGTCCTGTCCAACTCTTCGTGACCCCATGAATCGAAGCACTCCAGGCCTCCCTGTCCATCACCAACTCCCGGAGTTCACTGAGACTCACGTCCATCAAGTCAGTGATGCCATCCAGCCATCTCATCCTCTGTCATCCCCTTCTCCTCTTGCCCCCAATCCCTCCCAGCATCAGGGTCTTTTCCAATGAGTCAACTCTTCGCATGAGGTGGTCAAAGTACTGGAGTTTCAGCTTTAGCATCATTCCTTCCAAAGAAATCCCAGGGCTGATCTCCTTCAGAATGGACTGGTTGGATCTCCTTGCAGTCCAAGGGACTCTCAAGAGTCTTCTCCAACACCACAGTTCAAAAGCATCAATTCTTCGGCACTCAGCCTTCTTCACAGTCCAACTCTCACATCCATATATGACCACAGGAAAAACTACAGCCTTGACTAGATGGACCTTTGTTGGCAAAGTAATGTCTCTGCTTTTGAATATGCTATCTAGGTTGGTCATAACTTTCCTTCCAAGGAGTAAGCGTCTTTTAATTTCATGGCTGCAGTCACCATCTGTAGTGATTTTGGAGCCCAAAAGAATAAAGTCTGACACTGTTTCCACTGTTTCCCCATCTATTTCCCATGAAGTGGTGGGACCGGATACCATGATCTTTGTTTTCTGAATGTTGAGCTTTAAGCCAACTTTTTCACTCTCCACTTTCACTTTCATCAAGAGGCTCTTTAGTTCCTCTTCACTTTCTGCCATAAGAATGGTATCATCTGCATATCTGAGGTTATTGGTATTTCTCCCGGCAATCTTGATTCCAGCTTGTGTTTCTTCCAGTCCAGCATTTCTCATGAGTATTTACAGTAGCCAGGACATGGAAGCAGCCTAAATATCCATATATAGATGAATGGATAAAGAAGATATGGTACATATATACAATAAAATATGACTCAGTTATTAAAAGAAATGAAATTGGGTCATTTGTAGAGCTGTGGATGGACCTAGAGACTGTCAAACAGAGTGAAGTAAGTCAGAAAGAGAAAAACAGATGCCATATGTTAATGCATATATGTGGAATCTAGAAAAATGGAGCAGATGAACATTTTTGTAGGCCAGGAATAGAGATGCTGACGTAGAGAACAGACATGGATACCAAGAAGGGAAAGGGGGAGTAGGATGAACTGGGAGATTGGGATTGACACCTATACACTACCACGTGTGAAATAGATAGCTTGTGGGAACTTGCAGTATAGCACAGGGAGCTCAGCTCAGTGTTCTTTGGTGACCTATGTGGATGGGATTATAACCTGGAAAGATTAATTTTGAACTCATGCTGGATCTGCTTCTTTGACTTTAACCCTCATCTTGCAGCTCTCCTTAAGGTAGGCATGTGTAATGGCCTATCTCTGGGAAATGACCTTGAGCCCATCTGCCTATGGAGGACTGTAAGGAAGTGAAACTAACACATCCCCCTGCCTGAGGCTTGTGACTCCAGGGAACATTTGCAAGGATTGAATAGTCTCTTTACTTCATTTCCTCACCTTCTTCCATCTCTGATCCATAAAAGAACCTGGCATCTGGGCCCTGGCAAGATGGTTGTTTGGAGGCACTACCCTGCCATTATCTCGGTCTGCCAGCTCCCAAGTCAAGTCCCTTCCTTGCCCCAACACCTTGTCTTGGATTTACTTACCAGTCCTGTGGCAAGCAGTGGGCTTGGACTTGGTAACAGGATGAAGGGGTGTGGTGAGTGGGAGGTCTAAGAGGAAAAGGATATATCATGTATACATATAGCTGATTCACTTCGTTTTATACCAGAAACTAACACAATACTGTAAATCAAGTATATAATTGTTTGAAAAAAAAAAATATTGAGCGTCTGGAGTTTTTTTTTTAATGTTGAATCATGAATATAAAGGGCTTCCCTGGTATTTCAAATGATAAAGAATCTACTTGGGGACTTCCCTGGTGGTCCAGTGGTTAAAATTCTGTCTGCATTTCCACTGCAGGGGGCACAGATTCTGTCTCTGCTTGAGAAACTTAAGATCCCACATGCTGCACAGTGTGGACAAAAGAAAATTAAAAAAAAAAAAAGAAAATAAATACATCTCTCTTAAAACAAAACAAAAAAAAAGAATCTTCTTGCAATCCAGGACACCCAGGTTTGACCCCATGGTCAGGAAGATCCTCTGGAAAAGGGAATGCCAACCCACTCCATTATTTTTGCCTGGAGAATCCCATGGACAGAGGAGCCTGGTGGGCAACAGTGGTCACAAACAGACAGTCAGACACGACTGAGCGACTATCACACAAGGAGTAATGGATACCTCAATCACTTTGTGTTACTAATTCTATTATAGTTACTATTTTTTTTTAATTAGAAGCATGGAAATTCCTTGCTGACATATGATTTAAGATTTTATAGTGGCAGATCAGTGAAACTTATGTACAATAAAAATAATTATGCTAATAATGCTTCAAATTGCAATAGTTACCTAGAGAGATAAGTACAATTTCTGCTATATTTACTTTGTGCTGTGCTCAGTCACTCAGTCATGTCTCTGACTATTATCCATGGATATTTTTTCTGTCAGTACTAAGTGAAGTAGGGGAAAGTTAGACCATGAGAATCAGTAGTTCTATTTTCCATTCTGTTGTCATTGCTCTCTCCCTCTCTCCTTCCTCTCCTGATCTTCCTCTTCTCTCTCCTTCTTCCCTTGTTTCTTTCGCCTCTCCTCTCCCCTGGCTCACTCCTAAAAAGAGCTTTAACCATTTTTGTGTGTGCTACAATGGACATTTTTGGCAATATGATGAAGCCTATGGATTTCTTTTCAAACTAGTGTTTTTAAATAAATAACTAAAATAGATGGGGTTATAAAGGGATCCACTTCTGTTCAGTTCAGTTCAGTTCACTTCAGTAGCTCAGTCGTGTCCGACTCTTCCCGACCCCATGAATCGCAGCACGCCAGCCCTCCCTGTCCATCACCAACTCCCGGAGTTCACTGAGACTCACGTCCATCAAGTCAGTGATGCCATCCAGCCATCTCATCCTCTGGCGTCCCCTTCTCCTCCTGCCCCCAATCCCTCCCAGCATCAGAGTCTTTTCCAATGAGTCAACTCTTCGCATGAGGTGGCCAAAGTACTGGAGTTTCAGCTTTAGCATCATTCCTTCCAAAGAAATCCCAGGGCTGATCTCCTTCAGAATGGACTGGTTGGATCTCTTTGCAGTCTAAGGGACTCTCAAGAGTCTTCTCCAATACCACAGTTCAAAAGCATCAATTCTTTGGCACTCAGCCTTCTTCATAGTCCAACTCTCACATCCATACACGACCACAGGAAAAACCATAGCCTTGACTAGACGGACCTTTGTTGGCAAAGTAATGTCTCTGCTTTTCAATATGCTATCTAGGTTGGTTAGAACTTTCCTTCCAAGGAGTAAGTGTCTTTTAATTTCATGGCTGCAGTCACCATCTGCAGTGATTTTGGAGACCAAAAAAATAAATTCTGACACTGCTTCTACTGTTTCCCCAGATGCCATGATCTTGGTTTTCTGAATGTTGAGCTTTAAGCCAACTTTTTCACTCTCCACTTTCACTTTCATCAAGAGGCTTTTTAGTTCCTCTTCACTCTCTGCCATAAGGGTGGTGTCATCTGCATATCTGAAGTTATTGATATGTCTCCCGGCAATCTTGATTCCAGCTTGTGCTTCTTCCAGCCCACCGTTTCTCATGATGTACTCTGCATAGAAGTTAAATAAGCAGGGTGACAATATAACACCTTGACGTACTCCTTTTTCTATTTGGAACCAGTCTGTTGTTCCATGTCCAGTTCTAACTGTTGCTTCCTGACCTGCATAAAGATTTCTCAAGAGGCAGATCAGGTGGTCTGGTATTCCCATCTCTTTCAGAATTTTCCACAGTTTATTGTGATCCTGAACATGCAATATCATGTTAATAAAGCACCATAGTTTCAAATAAGTGATGAGCATAAACAACTGTTAGGGTAATATGCAAGTATAATGGGATACGTTAGTATCTGTGACAACTCTTTCTAAAAACGTCTTAGCAACAATTCTTATAATGTGGTTCATGATCAAGATTCATAATTGAAAGAAAAATTAAATTACATTGAGAAGGTGATACAATCTTTAAATAAAATTAAAGATGTAATTTTTTTACCATTAAAATTCATGATGTCTGCACATTCTATCCAGAATCTCTTGGATGTGGTTGGCCCATTCTGGTTGCCAAAAAAGAATTAAATCTGTGTATAGAGGAGCCACAAGCTTTTGCTCTGCTCTCTCTTTGGTTTGGAAATAGCCTTTGTGTAAAACTTACTGGTCTTGAGTAAAGGCATGTAATTTGAGGATTTAAAATTTAATTACCTTCTAGATATTTGCATTTTATTTTGTTTTTATCACCTAATATTTGACTTTTATAGTCCAGATATCTTCTCAATGTACAAATAATTAAAACTACCTCATGACACTGAAAATTTTTTTCTTCACTCTTTAATAAACATTCTAAATAAAATATTAACATTCATATCGTCAAGCCAGAAAAATAAGAAATCTTAATTCTTACTCCTCCTTAAATTTGTCATGAATAAAAAAAGTAATTCTCGGTTACATAGAAAAACATCAAGATAAGGCAGGTCTACCTTATTTTTAAAATTTCCTCAGTTATTATTCATAAATCAGGATACAGATACAAATTCCAACATCTGGTAGCTTTTCTTTAATGCAATATTTCATTTTCTGTACTTAAAATAGAAGCAAGCAATTCATTTCCATTGTACATTACATAGTTAACAGTTCATAGTAATGGTAACCCACTCCAGTACTCTTGCCTGGAAAATCCCATGGATGGAGGAGCCTGGTGGGCTGCAGTCCATGAGGTCACTGAGAGTCGGACACGACTGAGCGACTTCCCTTTCACTTTTCACTTTCATGCACTGAAGAAGGAAATGGCAACCCACTCCAGTGTTCTTGCCTGGAGAATCCCAGGGATGGGGAAGCCTGGTGGGCTGCCGTCTCTGGGGTCGCACAGAGTCGAACACAACTGAAACGACTTAGCAGCAGCAGCAGCAGCAGCAGCAGCAGCAGTATCTGACAACTTTAGAAAAAATGGCAAAGAATAAAAATTACTAGATATATGTCATTGCCAGCATAAACCAATTTAGTTAAACCCCAACACTGAGCCTTCCTTGAACAGTTGAAATCTCACCATCTTAGAGAGATGATTCCTCTACATGTTGTACTTGATCATTCTAGGTCATTGTTTATCTCCATCACTTAAAGAATTTATTGCAGTACTGAACCTTGCCCTAGATTTATGGTTAAAAGAAGTTTAAGCATCACATTTGTTAGTGTCTAGGTTTGTAACTATTGCAAGTCACTTAACCTCTCTTTTCTTCAGTTAATTGATTAATGTAAGTCGGAGGGTTGTATTCTCTTGATAACTAATTCAGATTTGTGGGGTGACCAGGGGAGTTAATTTTAATCACAGACTATGCACCCTACTCCAGTACTCTTGCCTGGAAAATCCCAAGGATGGAGGAGCCTGGTAGGCTGCAGTCCATGGGGTTGCTAAGAGTCGGACACAACTGAGCGACTTCACTTTCACTTTTCACTTTCATGCATTGGAGAAGGAAATTGCAACCCACTCCAGTGTTCTTGCCTGGAGAATCCCAGGGACGGGGGAGCCTGGTGGGCTGCCATCTATGGGATCGCACAGAGTCGGACATGACTGAAGCGACTTAGCAGCAGCAGCATACTTTTATATAGTTGGTTATAAAATAAAATTAAATTTATACAGTTCAGGGTAAAGTCATGCTATTCAAGGTTTTCTTCTGTGCTTTGATTTGTGTGTGTGAATGTCTATATATAAAATGTATGTGTGAATGTCTATATATAAAATGTATGTGTGTGTATATATATATACGCATGTATATATTACATCCAGTAGAGTCTCATAATATATCTATATTTGTCTTCAGAGTCTCAATTTTTCTAATTCTTAATTTTTGAATATTAAAGGACAAAAACTCATTCCTCAAGCTACTTCCTGAACCATGAAAGCCAGTCTAGTGATTGGGGTGGGAATTGGCATACAGTGAAAAAAATTAATGAGGATGAAATGTTTAATGACAGAACTAGAGTTAATAGAGCAAAATCTTCTTCCATCAATGTCAGAGTGGTCTGTAAACCTTTAAACTATGATAACACACAAAAACACTTAAGGAGTACTGCACACAAATATAGTTCTACTGTTAATGGAATTCTATACTATTTTTTTAACCATAAAATGTCTAATTATAAACACTTCATTGGAAAGGCTTTTAAGTTACTCTTACAATTTAAAAGCCAGAAAGAAAAGCACTAATACAGTATACTAAGGCATATATATGGAATTTAGAAAGATGGTAACAATAACCCTGTATGCGAGACAGCAAAAGAGACACAGATGTATAGAACAGTATTTTGGACTCTGTGGGAGAGGGCGAGGATGGAATGATTTGGGAGAATGGCACTGAAGCATGTATATTATCATATATGAAATGAATCACCAGTCCAGGTTTGATGTATGATACAGGATGCTCGGGGCTGTTGCACTGGGATGACCCAGAGGGATGCTATGGGTAGGGAGGTGAGAGGGGTTCAGGATGGGGAACACGTGTACACCCGTGGCGAATTCCTGTTGATGTATGGCAAAACCAATAAAATATTGTGAAGTAATTAGCCTCCAATTAAAAGAAATAAATTTATATTAAAAAAAGAAAAAATAAAATAAAATAAAAATTTAGTTCTTTACAGATAAAAACTGATTTGTTTAATACTATGGCATGAAATTTATGGATTTTATTTTATCTCCATAATTAATTAAATTATATTCTAAATACATATACAAAATTAGATCAATCAAGTGACATTGAAAAACTATTTCCAAGAATAAAGATGAGGTTTCCAAATCATTACATTCATGATTATTGCTAGTAATATTTGGTAACAGTGTCATTTTATTCAAATGTACAAGCTGTTAACTAAACAATGAAAACTTGATCAATTGGAAAAATATAAAACCAAAAAAATGTAAATACATTAGGACAATAATAATAATATTATACTCATGTAAAGTAGTAAAAGCAAAAACATAAACAGAGTAATTGCATTCAGAGCAATCCCATTTTAATCACAAATCAAAGTGTCTGCTTTATGACACTGTAGTTTCACATCCTTATATGGGGAGTTTCCCTAAGCTATCATTTTATTACACTCTTAGATGTATATTTAGGCTGGGAAATTTTTCACATTATTGCTGACCACTTAAAAACCTCTATATGAAAATATTTGCAAAATGCTTCATTATTTTAATGGAAATTGGAGAATGTCCTAGACATCTGCTCTTTAACTTAGTTTCTGGCACCTGTCCCAGGTGGTGCTAGTGGTAAAGAACCTGCCTGCCAGTACAAGAGACATAAGAGACATGGACTCGATCCCTGGGTCAGGAAGATCCCCAGGAGAAGGGCATGGCAACCCACTCCAGTATTCTTGCCTGGAGAATCCCATGGACAGAGGAGCCCCTAGGCTACAGTCCATGGGGTCACAAAGAGTCAGACATGACTAAAGCAACTTTTCATACATGCAGTGGCAGCTAATTTATTTCTAAGGGAAAAAAATCAGAATATTTGAGTTGTGATTCTACCTTTCTTTGATGTAAAATGGGACATAACAGATGTGTACCTTCTGCACATATAGTGTTCCACCCTTATTGCAATATCCATGATTGTCTTGTCACCAACCCCCTTTCTCCATGGCTAGTTTACAGTTATATTTATGTCTCTGTTTCAGAGTTGTCACACTGTAACATTTCTATGGAAGAGTACCCTGATGTCCTTGGGAAAATAAGTTTGAAAACTTAAGTAAAATTTATATACAATAATTTATATTACAAAAACTGTATGATCCTGATGCATCATATTTTATGGGAAAACCATGTCATGGAGAATTACTTAAACTTTTTTAACAATAGCATACCATTATCTCTCATCATTAGCTCTACTCCCAAATTGTTTTAAAAAATTAAACAGTATATTTATAAAATATCTAACATAATAACTATTATTTCCTCCATGAGTGTGTGTGTATATATATATATATATACACATACACATAGCTTTTTTTTCTTATCCATTATTTTCTGTTGCTTTAAATGACAAGTCATCTACTAGATGAGTTACAGTATTTTGGAATGAGAAAGTATTTTTTTTAACAGTCCAAAGGTAGAAAAGAGAAACCAATATTTCTGAGCACTTTCTCTGCCTTTGGCATTATTCCTTATATCAACATGATCAAAAAAGTTTTTTTTTTATTTCCCTCTGTGTGCTATGATGTGCTTAGTCATGTCCATCTCTGTAATTCTTTGGACTGTAGCATACCAGGCTCCTCTGTCCATGGGATTTTTCAGGTAAGAATACTGGAGTGGGTCACTGTTTCCTCCTCCAGAGGATCTTCCTGACCCAGGGATCAAATCTGCATCTCCTGTATCTCCTGCATTGCAGGTGGATTCTTTCCCCACTGAGCCATTAGCAAAGCTCCATTTCCCTCTTTCAGATCAGATCAGATCAGTCACTCAGTCGTGTCTGACTCTTTACGACCCCATGAATCGCAGCACGCCAGGCCTCCCTGTCCATCACCAACTCCCAGAGTTCACTCAGACTCATGTCCATTGAGTCAGTGATGCCATCCAGCCATCTCATCCTCTGTCATCCCCTTCTCCTCCTGCCCCCAATCCCTCCCAGCATCAGAGTCTTTTCCAAGGAGTCAACTCTTCGCATGAGGTGGCCAAAGTACTGGAGTTTCAGCTTTAGCATCATTCCTTCCAAAGAAATCCCAGGGCTGATCTCCTTCAGAATGGATTGGTTGGATCTCCTTGCAGTCCAAGAGACTCTCAAGAGTCTTCTCCAACACCACAGTTCAAAAGCATCAATTGTTCGGCGCTCAGCCTTCTTCACAGTCCAACTCTCACATCCATACATGACCACAGGAAAAACCATAGCCTTGACTAGACGGACCTTTGTTGGCAAAGTGATGTCTCTGCTTTTGAATATGCTATCTAGGTTGGTCATAACTTTCCTTTCAAGAAGTAAACGTCTTTTAATTTCATGGCTGCAGTCACCACCTGCAGTGATTTTGGAGCCCCCAAAAATAAAATCTGACACGGTTTCAACTGTTTCCCCATCTATTTCCCATGAATGATGGGACTGGATGTCATGATCTTCGTTTTCTGAATGTTGAGCTTTAAGTCAATGTTTTCACTCTCCACTTTCACTTTCATGAAGAGGCTTTTGAGTTCCTCTTCACTTTCTGCCATAAGGATGGTGTCATCTGCATATCTGAGGTTATTGATATTTCTCCTGGCAATCTTGATTCCAACTTGTGTTTCTTCCAGTCCAGAAGAAGAACAGTAACATAAGCAGAAGATATTAAGAAGAGATGGCAAGAATACACAGAAGGACTGTATAAAAAAGATCTTCACGACCCAGATAATCACAATGATGTGATCACTGACCTAGAGCCAGACATCCTGGAATGTGAAATCAAGTGGGCCTTAGAAAGCATCACTACGAACAAAGCTAGTGGAGGTGATGGAATTCCAGTTGAGCTATTCCAAATCCTGAAAGATGATGCTGTGAAAGTGCTGCACTCAATATGCCAGCAAATTTGGAAAACTCAGCAGTGGTCACAGGACTGGAAAAGGTCAGTTTTCATTCCAATCCCAAAGAAAGGCAATGTCAAACAATGCTCAAACTACTGCACAATTGCACTCATCTCACACACTAGTAAAATAATGCTCAAAATTCTCCAAGCCAGGCTTCAGCAATATGTGAACCGTGAACTTCCTGATGTTCAAGCTGGTTTTAGAAAAGGCAGAGGAACCAGAGATCAAGTTGCCAACATCTGCTGGATCATGGAAAAAGCAAGAGAGTTCCAGAAAAACATCTATTTCTGCTTTATTGACTATGCCAAAGCCTTTGACTGTGTGGATCACAATAAACTGTGGGAAATTTTGAAAGAGACTGGAATACCAGACCACCTGACCTGCCTCTTGAGAAATTTGTATACAGGTCAGGAAACAACAGTTAGAACTGGAATGGAACAACCCAACTGGTTCCAAATAGGAAAAGGACTACGTCAAGGCTGTATATTGTCACCCTGCTTATTTCCCTCTTTACTCATCACCAATTCTGAGCCTCCTCCAGTCTTTGGAAAGTAGGGGTCACATCTGCCTAGTTGCTCATTTTAAAACTTCAGAATTATCTCTGATTTGTCTTTCCTTCTTTAAGTGTTTCCCCTACTAATTTTTCAACAGTAACTCACAAAGAAATTCAGTTTACCCTTCATCTACACTATAACAATGGAAAACAAATCAAGAATATCTTTTGCCTGAATATATCACTTCATATAACAAGAGAATTTTATATTCCAATTATACTTCAATAAACCAACTTAAAAATCTCTCAGTATTTCTCATTGAAATTCAAACTTAATTGTAGTAAATAACAAGACCTACAAGATCTGGGTCCTGTTTTATCATTTTATTCCCTATTACTCTCCCCATTGTGAATAGGTGTTTGTATTTGTGTGTGTGTGCTCTGTTTCAGGATGATGTTAAACTCTATTTTATTTTTTATTCAGACCTTGATTTTATGGTTTTCAGCCAGGGATAACTTCTCTCTAATCCTTTAATGTCTAATCATTCAGATATTTGTATTAGTTTAAATGTATACATACACTTTCATGATGTACACAAATAGTAATAGCAGCATTATTTGCAATTGTACACATTTGAGTACAATGTGTGTAATCATAAGATAAAAAACTGTACAACAGTAAAATAAGTGAAAATACTGCTACTTGACATAGATGAAATTCATCAAGTTAATGACTGAAGTAAGGTAGATACCTATTCTGTTATTCTGTTTGTATAAAGCTCAAAACTTGTAAACAAGAATTAGAATTTAATATTGTGTCTGTAAGAGAAGAATAGGACATAGTGATAGGGAAGGCACTAAAGAGGCTTCTGTGGTATGCAGGTGATATTCTATTTTTGGATCCTGTGTAGTTTTACAATGGGCTTCCCTGGTGGCTCAGAGGTTAAAAGCGTCTGCCTCCAATAGGTTCACTTTGAAATAATTCACTGAGATCATTAGTGTGATTTTTCTTTATGAAGGTTACACTGCAATTTAAAAGGTTTTATAAAATGACTAGTGTAAAATAACTAGGGGTAGTTAGCAAAGAGAATGAGGGTGTCAAGTTTGATTAAGAATACACATGGTTTTATAATTAGTTGATAGCTAAAAAAACCCATGTAAAGGATAATAGGAAAATATGTTTTCAGTGAAAGCTGGAATGAAATTGTGAAGAACACTTAAATTTTAAATAGGGACATAATTTAATCCTGTATTTAATGAAGAACTATTGAATTTTTATTCCATTTTGCTAGGTTAAGAATGTTATCTTAAGCCATAAATTATTCCCTCCTAGAAAAAATAGTTATGGAATTCAGAAATGAGATTGGTAAATTAATGATTATTTTAAACGACAGTCACCAGTCTTGGTTTCCATTTGCACAGGTGTCTCTGCATCCTTTCTTCAGGCCAGGGAAACACCTAATTGCTGTCTGCACTGGAAGCCAATCTGAAAAGAGCTTTCAACTACTGCTGTAAAATTGGGAAATACGCCCAACCCTGCATTCAGTCAACAATCTGACTTTTCCCTTTGTCACTCATGGTAAGTTCCTTAGTTTTTCCATTGCAGGGAATGAAACCTGGGATACACTAATTAGGTTTTGATATAGACATCTGTCCTCATCAGGCTCAACCTCTTATTTAATACAGGTAATGATTCTCTGGAGATCTTAGATGAATATCATACCCCCAGTTTCTTGGGGTTTTCCTCCCACCTCATTTTTCCTATCTTCTTTAGCCAGTATCTTATCATGAAGCTCCAGATGATCCATTCCTGAGTTTTCCTTTCTTTTCTCTTCACACTTTGTGAGTCATCCCTTCTATTCCTGTGGTTTCATATACGAATCTATGCTGATCATCTCCCTGGCTTCTGGCTGGTGTTTCCACACTTTTATAATTATCATCACAGGCCATAAATACCTTTAATTTAGCCTTGTTGAAATTTGATTAATACCATATGCCTCATGTCAATAGCAGAAAACTTGACAGGACACAGATGCCTTTGAGAATCAAAGCACATAATAATTAGTATTGTTTTGATAGAAAAGGAAGCATATTAATAAATATTTACATACCAAGTACTGGCCTGGAGAATTCCATGGACCATGTAGTCCATGGGGCTGAAAAGCGTCTGACACAACTGAGTGACTTTCACTTTCACTTACCAGGTACCATAATTTAATTCAATTTAAATTTAAATTTATTTTTTGTCTGTCTTGATATTTAATTGTCTATTTAAAAAACAGCAAAAATATTTTCCTATGATATAAAAATGTTGTTTGTTTGGTTTTGTGCTTGGTTCACTGTTAATTTATAATCCTGTAACAATAGATGTTAACTTAGACTTCATTTAAAGTCGTATCTATTTTTCCTATAGATCCATTTTATTCACCAACATCATGATAGGTTGTTAACTGTAACCTTAAGAATCTATTATTAATATACTCAACAAATTGTAATTTTGTATCCATAAATTGCTAAAGTATTTTATATTTTAAAATCTCAGACAAAATGCAGTGGCCTAGCTCATTCAATTTTATACACAAGGACAAACCTATATGTATGTTTGTTCACGCATACATATATGCCTTATGTATGTGTATGTATATGCATATATACATACACCTATAGACATGTGTATATCTATATATTGAATATTTTATATACTTAATATTTTTCTTTAGATTTCTCTTAGTCCTTTTAAAGTCAGTCTATTAAAATGAAATATTATATTGTTTTCCCAAAACTGTTTTTTAGCAATTCTCTCCCATTTTAGTAAACTGCGTTGGCATTTGTCTAGTTAATTAAGTTAGAGACCTAATAGTCACTCAGAGTTTTTCCATGTTTCACCTCCCCATTTGTTATATTAATTCCATTAGCAATTCTTCTTGCCCTATCTCATTTTTATTTAACCCTCTCTATAATGCTGCAATTAAACTAATCAAGACCACTATACTTCTCCAAAACTGCTTTTATTCATGTTCCACCTAGCATTATCCATCAGCAAGAAATCATCTTAAAAATATTTATATTCAATAACATCACTATCTCTTTTAAGTCATATGATAGTTTTTGTTGTACTTTGTGTAAGTACTAAACTACCTACCATAGTCTACAATTTTCTGTGTAATCTTAATTCAAGTGCTTTTCCAAAATCAACATTTGCACCCTTCCAGTTGGTAAACTTTCTCTCGTCAAAATGGCATAATTCTATACTCTGAGCAACTTTTGAAAATGCTCTTTACAATTTGTGAACTCACTATTCTGTCTTGGAAATGTTATTTTACAATGTTCTGAGCATAAGCATAGCTGACTCCTAATTTTATAGTTGTCAGTCCCGGTGTTGTTTTCTGACAGTTTAGCCCTTTTAAAACTACAGAACTACAGAGAAGCTGGTGTGCTGTGGTCCACAGGGTCGCAAAGAGCTGGACACAATTGAACGACTAAACAACAGCAACATCTAACTAGGTCTTTTATTTGTCACCTAACATCATGCTTTTCCCTTTACAGATATTAACAACCTAATTTTTTTTTTCTTTTTTATGCTTCTTTCTTTAGTTTTCTTTTAGTAATTTCTAAAATTTGAACTCTTATAGGGCAAGTCACATTTCGGTCTTGTTTAATAGTCTGTTGCTAGTACCCAGGTAAGATACTAGGGTATAGTAAAGGGAACCAGAATATGTTTCCCTAAAATTTGCCTCTTTGACATTAAAAAAAAAAAAAAAACTTTGAGCTGAATTCAATTAAGAAGAAACAAATGCAGGGAAAACACTTCATGCCCTCTCCTTTTTTGCCTAAGGTGGGAGACATTTTACTGGAGACAGACTCTTACTAGCCCCAGAGATACCATTTAGGAAGCTACCAACAAATCTTACTCCATTAGTTTCCTTCCATATTTGTATGCTTTCAGAGATTGCCACACCTGGAGCCTGCTTTCATTTATTTTTATTTCTCTACAAATTTAGCGTTCTTTGTTGAAGATGGTGTATAAAATGGACTTATAAAACACTGTTTTTCATTTGCCTTTTATGTTTCCTCTGCATGATGTGTACGGCATATGTGAATAAACTGATTTTATCTTGCTGATCTTTTTGCTAGAGTACCAGTTGAAAACCTAAGATGGCTAGATGTAAAGTTTACCTCTTCTACAGTAGTTGCAATAATTTCCTATATCTGATGTTAAAAAAAAAATATGATACAGTTAGTGACTTAAAATAACACAAATTTATCACCTTATAGTTCTGGAAGTCAAGAGTCTAAAATGGGTCTAAAAAGGTAAAATCAAGGTAAAATCAAGTTCACATTCAGAGCTGCCTCTTCCAATGGCTCTGGGAAAATCCACTTCCCAGACTATTCCAGCTTCAAGAGGCTGTCCACATTTCTTGGTTCAGGGCCCCATTCCTTCATCTATAAAGCCAGCAAAGTTTAATTTTCATCACAATACTGTCTCTCTAGTTCTTTCTCTTGCCTCTCTCTTCCTTTTATAAGAATGCTTGTTATCATATTAGACCCAGCTGGAAGCATGCTTGCCAAGTCATTTGAGTCATATCCCACTCTTTGTGACTCTGTGGATTGTAATCCACCAGTCTCCTCTGTCCATGGAATTCCCCAGGAAATTTCCAACCCACTCCAACCCACTGGAGTGGGTTGCCATGCCCTCCTCCAGAAGCTGGATAATCCACAATAATCTCCACATTTCGAGGTCAACTAATTAGCAACCTTAATTTTATCTGGACCTTAACAATCCATTGTCATGTAACTTTACAAATTCACATGTATTGAAAGGTGAGACATAAAATATTGGGAAGCCCATTAGTGTGCCTTCTACAGTGAAAGTGAAGTCGCTCAGTCGTGTCTGACTCTTTGCGACCCCATGGACGGTAGCCTACCAGGCTCTGAGATCCACGGGATTTTCCAGACACGAATACTGAGTGGGCTGCCATTTCCTTCTCCAGGGGAATCTTCCCAACCCAGGGATTGAACCTGGGTCTTCTGCATAGCAGACAGACACTTTACTGTCTGAGCCACTAGAGTGATCTTTCTACAGTAGGTATTTATAAATTTGTTTTTTTCTTTTCAATGGGTAGACAGTTAGGTAACCTTGGATTATTCTTAAACATGTATTCACAATTAATAAAATTTTATTTTTATTTTCACATTTTTTATTGACAATATTCTCCCTCAGAATAAACAAACAAAAAAGAATGGAATTATTATAACTATATAAAGCATCATAGTGCTGTGAAATGTTTGGGTCTTGGGAAAAAAAAAAGTAACTGAAATTTTTGTCTCCAGAAATCATTCAAGTGATTTGTAAAAGCAAGGGTGATTCATATAGTCTCTCTATTTCTTAGTACACAACATTAGATTATTATTAATACTTCAGTCTTATTATGAGAAGTATTTCAGGGTGCAGGTGTCAATAAATAGTACTAGTGTTATTATCATTACAGAATACCTGCCTGCAGAACTGTTTTCAGTCATTAGATTTAGAGCAGTTAGGATTGTTAAAATGTTTCCACTCAAAGCAACTGTTTTCAAACAGTCAGTGATATGGCATGTTGTGTGTCTCAAAAGTCAAGTACCGGACAGGTCACTATGCCAGTTCTCCAACACCCATTCTTTCCTCTCAGATGTTGATTTATTTTCCTTTAAACATCTGCTCTGAAATAATTTACCACTTGAGTTCTATCTAACTTCCAGCATTTGTGACTCATTCTGCTTTTCTTAATCATTTCCAAAAAAGTGGTCTTAATCTGCCTCACTTGCTTGGGGAGAGGAAGTAGAACATATTCATTCCCTTTCATCACAATTTAAAACTGAATGCTGTATTATTCCAAAAGTGCACCAAATTATGTTTATAGGAATGATATTCAAATGACAAATTAAAAATCTTATTTTTATATCTCCTTTGATAAGAGTGTATTATAAGTTTTTAAAGACTTCAGGGAGACAAATGTTCTGATAGTTTCTGTTATCCAATCCATTTTTTGTTAGCCTTTTCATGTGGATGTTGAAACATAAGCACCATCAAAATTGATTTCATGTATGGTGCAAGCACTTTAAAAGGATATATATGTAGGTTCGTGTTTTCAATACTTTTATATGTGAAGTTCATTTCCCTTTACTCAACTCTTAATGTTGGATATTTTGAAGGCTTTTCTTTCAATTGTATTTTTAAAGTTTTTTTTCATATCTAAGTAATAAATGCATGTTTTTTATTTAAATGTAGTTGACTTGCAATATTGTATTGGTTTCAGGTATACAACATGGTGATTCAGTATTTTTAGAGATTACATTCCATACAAAGTTATAAAATATTGGCTATGATCCCTGTGCTGTACATTACATCCCTGTAATTTGTTTGTTTTATACATAGTTTGTACCCTGTACTTGTTTTACTCACCACCCAACCCTATATACACTGGTAACCACTAGGAGTACGTCAAGGCTGTATATTGTCACCTTGTTATTTAACTTATATGCACAGTACATCATGAGAAACACTGGGCTGGAAGAAACAAAGGCTGGAATCAAGATTGCTGGGAGAAATATCAATATACCTCAGATATGCAGATGACACCATCCTTATGGCAGAAAGTGAAGAGGAACTCAAAAGCCTCTTCATGAAAGTGAAAGTGGAGAGTGAAAAAGTTGGCATAAAGCTGAACATTCAGAAAATGAAGATCATGGCATCTGGGCTCATCACTTCATGGGAAATAGATGGGGAAACAGTGGAAACAGTGTCAGACTTTATTTTTTGGAGCCTCCAAAACCACTGCAGATGGTGACTGCAGCCATGAAATTAAAAGACACTCCTTGGAAGGAAAGTTATGTCCAACCTAGATAGTATATTCAAAAGCAGAGACATTACTTTGCCAACAAAGGTCCGTCTAGTCAAGGCTATGGTTTTTCCTGTGGTCATGTATGGATGTGAGAGTTGGACTGTGAAGAAGGCTGAGCGCCGAACAATTGATGCTTTTGAACTGTGGTGTTGGAGAAGACTCTTGAGAGTCCCTTGGACTGCCAGGAGATCCAACCAGTCCATTCTGAAGGAGATAAGCCCTGGGATTTCTTTGGAAGGAATGATGCTGAAGCTATAACTCCAGTACTTTGGCCACCTCATGGGAAGAGTTGACTCATTGGAAAAGACTCTGATGCTGAGAGGGATTGGGGGCAGGAAGAGAAGGGGACGCCAGAGGATGAGATGGCTGGATGGCATCACTGACTCGATGGACTTGAGTCTGAGTGAACTCCGGGAGTTGGTGATGGACAGGGAGGCCCGGCATGCTGCGATTCATGGGGTCGCAAAGAGTCGGACACGACTGAGCGACTGAGCTGAATGGAACTGAACTGAAACACTAATTTGCTCTCTGTATCTCTGAGATTGTTTCTCTTTTGTTATATACATTCCTTTGTCTCATTTTTTAAATTCTACATAAAAGTGAAAACCTGCAGTATATGTTTTTCTCTTTCTGATTTATTTATTGGCATAAAAAAAGACACATAGTTCAACAGATCAAAATAGTATAGGAATTAAATCATGTGTGCATGCATGCAAAGTTCCTTAAGTCGTGTTCTATTTTTTGCGATCTCATGGACTGTAACCCACCAGGCTCCTCTGTCCATGGGATTCTCCAGGCAAGAATACTGGACTGAGTTGCCATGGCCCCATCCAGGAGATCTTCCTGACCCAGTTATCAAATACATGTCTCATGTCTCCTGCATTGCAGGCAGATTTTTTACAATCTGGACCACCAGGGAAGCCCTACACTGAAACTATACAAGAGATATTTCAGTATTTTCCTCATCTGCCCTTGAAACATTTTGAAAAACTAAGGTACCTAAGGTTTTGTAACATGAATGGTTCAGTTCAGTTCAGTTCAGTCGCTCAGTCATGTCCGACTCTTTACGACCCCATGAATCGCAGCACGCCAGGCCTCCCTGTCCATCACCAACTCCCGGAGTTCACTCAGACTCACGTCCATCGAGTCAGTGATGCCATCCAGCCATCTCATCCTCTGTCGTCCCCTTCTCCTTCTGGCCCCAAACCCTCCCAGCATCAGAGTCTTTTCCAATGAGTCAGCTTTTCCCATGAGGTGGTCAAAGTACTGTAGTTTCAGCTTCAGCATCATTCCTTCCAAAGAAATCCCAGGGCTGATCTCCTTCAGAATGGATTGGTTGGATCTCCTTGCAGTCCAAGGGACTCTCAAGAGTCTTCTCCAACACCACAGTTCAAAAGCATCAATTCTTGGGTGCTCAGCCTTCTTCACAGTCCAACTCTCACATCCATACATGACCACAGGAAAAACCATAGCCTTGACTAGACGGACCTTTGTTGGCAAAGTAATGTCTCTGCTTTTGAATATACTATCTAGGTTGGTCAGAACTTTCCTTCCAAGGAGTAAGTGTCTTTTAATTTCATGGCTGCAGTCACCATCTACAGTGATTTTGGAGCCCCAAAAAATAAAGTCTGACACTGTTTCCACTGTTTCCCCATCTATTTCCCATGAAGTGATGTGACCGGATGCCATGATCTTCGTTTTCCGAATGTTTAGCTTTAAGCCAACTTTTTCACTCTCCACTTTCACTTTCATCAAGAGGCTTTTTAGTTCCTCTTCACTCTCTGCCATAAGGGTGGTGTCATCTGTATATCTGAGGTTATTGATATTTCTCCCGGCAATTTGATTCCAGCTTGTGTTTCTTCCAGCCCAGCGTTTCTCATGATGTACTCTGCATATAAGTTAAATAAGCAGGGTGACAATATACAGCCTTGACGTACTCCTTTTTCAATTTGGAACCAGTCTGTTGTTCCATTTCCAGTTCTATTTGTTGCTTCCTGACCTGCATACAAATTTCTCAAGAGGCAGATCAGGTGGTCTGGTATTCCCATCTCTTTCAGAATTGTCCACAGTTTATTGTGATCCACACAGTCAAAGGCTTTGGCATAGTCAATAAAGCAGAAATAGATGTTTTTCTGGAACTCTCTTGCTTTTTCGATGATCCAGCGGATGTTGGCAATTTGATCTCTGTTTCCTCTGCCTTTTCTAAAACCAGCTTGAACATCAGGAAGTTCATGGTTCACATTTTGCTGAAGCCTGGCTTGGAGAATTTGAGCATTACTTTACTAGCATGTGAGATGACTGCAATTGTGCGGTAGTTTGAGCATTCTTTGGCATTGCCTTTCTTTGGGACTGGAAGGAAAACTGACCTTTTCCAGTCCTGTGGCCACTGCTGAGTTTTCCAAATTTGCTGGCATATTGAGTGCAGTACTTTCACAGCATCATCTTTCAGGATTTGAAATAGCTCAACTGGAATTCTATCACCTCCACTAGCTTTGTTTGTAGTGATGCTTTCTAAGGCCCCCTTTACTTCACATTCCAGGATGTCTGGCTCTAGGTCAGTGATAATACCATTGTGATTATCTGGGTCATGAAGATCTTTTTTGTACTGTTGTTCTGTGTATTCTTGCCACCTCTTCTTAATATCTTCTGCTTCTGTTAGGCCCATACCATTTCTGTCCTTTATTGAGCCCATCTTTGAATGTAGTGTTCCCTTGGTATCTCTAATTTTCTTGAAGGGATCTCTAGTCTTTCCCATTCTGTTGTTTTCCTCTATTTCTTTCCATTGATCGCTGAGGAAGGCTTTCTCATCTCTTCTTGCTATTCTTTGGAACTCTGCATTCAGATGCTTATATTTTTCTTTTTCTCCTTTGCTTTTCACTTCTCTTCTTTTCACAGCTATTTGTAAGACCTCTCCAGACAGCCATTTTGCTTTTTTGCATTTCTTTTCCATGGGGATGGTCTTGATCCCTGTCTCCTGTACAATGTGACAAATCTCATTCCATAGTTCATCAGGCACTCTATCTATCAGATCTAGGCCCTTAAATCTATTTCTCACTTCCAATGTATAATCATAAAGGATTTGATTTAGGTCATGCTTGAATGGTCTAGTGGTTGTCCCTACTTTCTTCAATTTAAATCTGAATTTGGCAATAAGGAGTTCATGATCTGAGCCACAGTCAGCTCCAGGTCTTGTTTTTGTTGACTGTATAGAACTTCTCCATCTTTGGCTGCAAAGAACATAATCATTCTGATTTTGGTGTTGACCATCTGGTGATGTCCACATGTAGAGTCTTCTCTTGTGTTGTTGAAAGAGGGTGTTTGGTATCACTAGTGCATTTTCTTGGCAAAACTCTATTAGTCTTTGCCCTCCTTCATTCCGTATTCCAAGGCCAAATTTGCCTGTTACTCCAGGTGTTTCTTGACTTCCTACTTTTTCATTCCAGTCCCCTATACTGAAGAGGACATCTTTTTTGGGTGTTAGTTCTAAAAGGTCTTGGAGGTCCTCATAGAACCGTTCAACTTCAACTTCTTCAGCATTACTGGTTGAGGCATAGACTTGGATTACTGTGATATTGAATGGTTTGCCTTGGAAACAAACAGATCATTCTGTCGTTTTTGCGATTGCATCCAAGTATTGCATTTCAGACTCTTTTGTTGACCATGGTGGCTACTCAATTTCTTCTGAGGGATTCCTGCCCACAGTAGTAGATACAATGGTCATCTGAGTTAAATTCACCCATTCCAGTCCATTTGAGTTCGCTGATTCCTAGAATGTCGACATTCACTCTTGTCGTCTCTTGTTTGACCACTTCCAATTTGCCTTGATTCATGGACCTGACATTCCAGGTTCCTATGCAATATTGCTCTTTACAGCATCGGATTTTGCTTCTATCACCAGTCACATCCACAGTTGGGTATTGTTTTTGCTTTGGCTCCATCCCTTCATTCTTTCTGAAGTTATTTCTCCACTGATCTCCAGTAGCATATTGGGCACCTACTGACCTGGAGAGTTCCTCTTTCAGTATCCTATCATTTTGCCTTTTCATACTGTTCATGGGGTTCTCAAGGCAATGATACTGAAGTGGTTTGCCATTCCCTTCTCCAGTGAACCACATTCTGTCAGATCTCTTCACCATGTCCTGCCCATCTTGGGTTGCTGCACGGGCATGGCTTAGTTTCATTGAGTTAGACAAGGCTGTGGTCCTAGTGTGATTAGATTGACCTGTTTTCTGTGAGTATGGTTTCAGTGTGTCTGCCCTCTGATGCCCTCTTGCAACACCTACCATCTTACTTGGGTTTCTCTTACCTTGGACGTGTGGTATTTCTTCACAGCTACTCCAGCAAAGTGCAGCCACTACTCCTTACCTCGGACGAGGGGTATCTCATCCAAGATAATGGTTACATGAACGTAACTGTTGACATATTTAAAATATTGACGTAAGAATATATTTTTATGCTAGAAGTTTTAATACTCTTTGCTGCTAAGTCGCTTCAGTCGTGTCCGACTCTGTGCGACCCCATAGTCGGCAGCCCAACAGGCTCCGCCGTCCCTTGGATTCTCCAGGCAAGAACACTGGAGTGGGTTTCCATTTCCTTCTCCAATGCATGGAAGTGAAAAGTGAAAGTGAAGTCAGTCAGTCATGTCTGACCCTTAGCGACCCCAGGAACTGCAGCCTACCTAGCTCCTCCATGCATGGAATTTTCCAGGCTAGAGTACTTCAGTGGGGTACCACTGCCTTCTCCATTTATTTTACACAGGTGGAGGGTAATTTCAAAAGAAAAATTGAAACAGATCTAGCGTGATGCCTCAATCTTAAGTGAATTTTAAGTACTTCATTTTTAAGAAAACTAGGGGATTCAGAATATATATTCCATCATATTATTCATGGGACCCCACTCCAGTACTCTTGCCTAAAAAATCCCATGGACGGAGGAGCCTGGTAGGCTGCAGTACATGGGGTCGCTAAGAGTCGGACATGACTGAGCGACTTCATTTTCACTTTTCACTTCATGCATTGGAGAAGGAAATGACAACCCATTCCAGTGTTCTTGCCTGGAGAATCCCAGGGATGGCAGAGCCAGGTGGGCTGCCGTCTATGGGGTCGCACAGAGTCGGACACGACTGAAGTGACTTAGCAGCAGCAGCAGCAGCATATAATTCATGCTGCACACGCTAGGTAAAATCTTGGTGTATATAGAGAGATAACCATATCCCAGTTTGAAGAAACACTTTTAGAATATGGAAAACTCCTAGAGTTTTATGGATGAATGATTTCTTGACTCAGACTATTCAGTAGGAGACAATACAAGGAGCAGAATGAAAGTAAAAGATAGTTTGAATCTTTGTCTTTGGGAAAATTTACCTGAGGTTGATTTAAGCAATTTTGGAGAAATGTCTATTCATTTCCTTAGCCCATTGTTTGAGTTTTTTTTTTTTTTTTTTTTTTGCTATTGAATGAACTGTAAAAGGTCCCTATATAGTTTGTGTATTAATCCTTTACCACACTGAAATTCTTCACAAAACGTCAAAGGAGCTTTCTAATAAAACTTGTGCAAGAGATACCATGAAATGAATAGGAATAAATAGCATTGAGATGTTCAATAGCTAATAAAATATAGAAAACAGTAGTGATGCATCTGAATTCAGACAGAATTTTCAATGATAATCTGTTATAAAAAATCCAAACTATCATAATAGAAAATTAATTGGTAATTTCTAAAACTAATGAATCAAAAGAGAGGAGATTATGCATAGTGTTTGAAGGTGTGTGCTGACATCCAGGGTGTTTCTTCTTTTTATATTCTGTATTGAATCCACTGATCCGTAGATCCTAGATCTGTTTGCCTGAGTTTTACCTATGTTTTATCCTCAGATTTTTTCCAGAGATAACATGCATCAGAAATATTTAGTTTTCTGTGACTTTGCTTGTTTAAATATTTTTCCCCACACCATTTGAAAATTGTGATAACGTCGTGATAGGGCAAGTGACTTCTTTTTTTAAATATTTTTTTTAGCTCCATTTGACTAATTTAATTCTGGTTATATAACTGTTCAATAAAATTATAAATAGTTTAAAGTGTTTTCCAGTACTAGAAAAATAGATATACTAAGAGAAATAATTGGTAGATTTGACTGATATTAAGCTATGAGTGCACATAAATAGTTATAAAATATTGAGATAAGATGCATTGTTTTAAATATAATTGCATAACAAAAGTTTTCCTCTTATGTTTATTCAAGGATGGACTTAATAGTAAAAAAGGTGAGGGTAGATAAAATAACTGCTTTGAAAGAATTTTATAAAGGGAAATTGACCATAACAATGCAGGTTTTTATTGCAACAGTATCACAAGTAAGATATAATTGTAAGACTCAAATGTAAAGTCAGGACTACCAGCTTTATTTTTTCAGTAAATTCTTTGTAACTATCTAACATAAAGTTCACATGACACAATATCAGAAATTACATGAATCCATATACTGCTACAAGTATTCTGCATCATAGACAATTTAATTCTAGTTAAAAAACTATTCTGAACAGATTATCTGAAAATTTTTCTGGTAGCTTGTTTACCAAGTCTGTGTGTGTGTATTAGTGATTCCACTGCTTAAAATGGCCCTCAATAATACTGCCTGGTGTTCCTAAGTGTAACAAGACTGTAATGTGCCATATGAGAAAATAAATCTGATTAGTTCTGGTTATACCAGTTTCATTCAGGCATAAGTTATAGAGGTATTAGATGTGAATTTAGTGTTAATTAATCAACAATATATAGTGAGTAAATTATCTTTTAAAAGAAACACATGCAGAGCAAGGTTGTATACTGATTACTTGATGAAAATATTGAGACCAGAGGCTCCTAGGAAGATAAACCTGTATCTATTGTAAAGCAGTGTTTTGATATTCTTTAATTCAATGTTCTTGACAACTTTATAGAAAATAACTGCCATGAATAATGAGAACTGACTGTACATAAATATTCATGTAATGCACCCATATATTTGTACCTATAGGTATGTATACATATATGTGTAGTGTGTGCATGTGTGATTTTTTTAAGTCAAGGAGAGAAGCATGATTATAATATATATAAATTATAAAACATAGTGTTCAAAGATTTTCTCCAGAGATGACTCCAAGAATCTTTCATATTTTGTAAACTGGTTTCCTATGTGACTTTGTCACTTTTTCCATCAGCAAATGAAGTCTACCCCTCTTCATCTTGAATATTATTTTAAGACCTGTTTTTACCAAAATAATGTACCAGAAATAGCCTTGTCCACTTGGAAAACAACCGTTTAAGAGGCCTTATATTATAACTTCCATTTTTGCCCTCCTAAAATCTTAAGCCACTGTATAAATGTTTATACACACTACTGAAGAGACTCTGGAGTCTGAAATATCATGAAGGAAAAAGCACCCTTTAGTATTGAAAAAAAAAACAACAAAACGGTAATGAGAGCTCGGAGTTCCATCCATGTCTACTGTATCAATAGGTCACAGTAGATCTCAGAACCCCAGTTGAACTGCCCAAGCCAATTCTTTATAGAGCACACACAAGTTTTCTCTGCTGAGCCCCGCCCCAATTTTTTGCCCAAGGAATCATTATCTTTAAAGGAAAAAACATTTTTTTTTTTTGTTAAGGCATTTCATTTTTGGATGGTTTGTTACACATAATGAGTAACACACAGGAAGAGATTATCTGTTAAAATAGAATTCTACAAAAGGAATATATTCTTACCTAATAATCTATTATTTACACATATATATTCCAAAACACAATACTAAATTCCAAGTTAATAAAAAAACTCAGTTGCCTACTTACTATATTTTGATAAAGAAAATCTTGGGTTCAATTTTGTACTGTATAACAATAATGGGAAAACAGTGCAGACATTTCATTATGAACATGGTGCTAACAGAAAGGTTTTATTAGTTACTCATTCTTTTAGAAAATTTGCTCAAGTATTAATTCAAACCACTATCTTCACTATAGATTATACAGAGTTAAATCTTTCAACTTCCTTGAATTTTTTGGAGTTACAGAAAACACATTCACTGCTAGGCTATATCATACTGAATACTAGCATAAGGAATACTTGCATGTTTCCTAATGAGTGCAGTGAACAAAGTGATTAGTCAAAATTGGACATTACATGTAGTTATAAAACCACTCTGTATTTACTGTTTAGGAAAGGATAGGACAGCAACCGCATACATGTGCTATGCTGTGTTTGGTCTCTCAGCCGTGTCCAACTCTTTTTGATCCCATGGACTGTAGCCTGCCAAGCTCTTCTGTCCATGTGATTCTCCAGGCAACAATACTGGAATGGGTTGCCATATCCCTCTCCAAGGGATCGTCCCAACCCAGAGATCAAACCGAAGTCTCCCACATTGCAAGCAATAGCATGGAGTCCCAAACCCATCCTTTTATTTTTTTTTAATAAAGAGAGAAAAATTATGGCAAATCCCAAAAGCATAAAGTCATACATACATGTAAATGAGATTTATAATCTGAGTTACAGAAAAAAATAACACAGACACAACATTTAAATAAATAGTTGCTAATAATTTTCCAGTCTGAATGTTCATTGGAAAGACTGATGCTGAAGCTGAAACTCCAATACTTTGGCTACCTGATGCAAAGAATTGACTCAATGGAAAAGACCCTGATGCTGGGAAAGATTGAAGGCGGGAGAAGGGGAAGCCAGAGGATGAGATGGTTGGATGGCATCACTGACTCAATGGACATGAGTTGGAGTAAGCTCCAGGAGTTGGTAATGGACAGGGAAGCTTGGCTTGCTGCAGTCCATGGAGTCACAGAGTCGAACACAACTAAGTGACTGAACTGAACTGATTGAATAACTTTCCAAAATAGAAAATACCACGCCACAGATTCAAGAGGCACTATAAATCTAGGAAAAGTAAATAGAAAAGCAAAAAATACCAAGATATATCAGGGTAAAACTGTTAAACACCAAAAACAAATTATACAGAGAAAAAGAGTTTTTTCAAATGAAGAAAAATAAGATTGGTTGCTTAATTCTCAAGAAAAATAGTGGAAGCCAGAAGATAAAGAAATTACATTATTAAAGAGCTGAAATAAAATGAGCTTTAAGATGAAATTGTTTACTCCTTTATATATCCTTCAAAGAAACGAAGTAAATCACACAGAGAAAGAGAAATATCATGTCACTCATATGTGGGATCAAATTTAAAATGATATAAATAAACTTATTTGGGCTTCTAAACTAGCTCAATGGTAAAGAATCCACCTGCCAATGCAGGAGACTCAGGAGACCTGGGTCTGACCCCTGGGCTGGGAAGATCCCCTGGAGGAGGAAATGGCAACACACTCCAGTATTCTTGCTGGGCTAAAGCCATGGACAGACGAGCCTGGCAGGCTATAGTCCATGGGGTTGCAAAGAGGTGGACAGGATCGAGCAACTGAGCATGCAAATGAACTTATTTACAAAATCGAAACAGATTCACAAATTTAGAAAACAAGCTTACAGTTACCAAAGGGTAAACGTGGAGTGGGAGGGATAAATTAGGAGTCTGGTATCAACATATACACACTGCTACTACTGCTGCTGCTAAGTCACTTCAGTCGTGTCTGACTCTGTGCGACCCCAGAGACGGCAGCCCAACAGGCTCCCCCATCCTTGGGATTCTCCAGGCAAGAACACTGGAGCGAGTTGCCATTTCCTTCTCCAATACACGAAAGTGAAAAGTGAAAGTGAAGTCGCTCAGTCGTGTCCGACTCTTCGCCACCGCATGGACTGCAGCCTACCAGGCTCCTCTGTCCATGGGATTTTCCAGGCGAGAGTACTGGAGTGGGGTGCCATCCTCTTCTCCAATATACACAGTACTATATATATAACAGGTAACCAACAAAGACCTACCATATAATATAGGGAACTCTACTCAATATTGTTTAATTACCTATATGTGGCATGAATCTGAAAAGGAATAAATATACATATAACTGAATCAATACTGTGCATATATACTGTGCACCTGAAACTAACACAGCATTGCAAATCAACTATATTCCAACAAAAATTAAAAAAAAAACAGACATTTCAAAGTAAAAATCACAAACATATTGTTTGAAGGCATACATTAAAAGTAATATTAGAAAACATTCTTTGCACAGAATAACTGACCCAGATGAAAACACAGAAACACAAGGTGAAAGAAATATTATGGGATAAAGTACATGTTTATGTACCATGAAAGAATATTAAAAACTATGAAAGAAGAACAGAAGTTAACATATTTTAATGTTGTTGTATTTTTCTGAAAAGCATAAGTGTATTACTTTTAATAAACCTTTAATAAAGCTATGATAAATTTTATAATCCATAGAATTTTTATTTAATGAATTGTAAAAAAAATGCATAATTAACAAAAAGGGAAATGGGGTAATAAAAATACCTTAGTAGAGGAAAATAATAATTAAGAGAACAAAAACAAAGTACAGAGAAACAGATCAAAACAAGTAAAAAAGGAAAACACTCTAGAAAGTACCATGGTAGATGTGAACCTCGTTTTTAATCACACTTGAAAAAGAATGGATCATACGCTGTCATTTTAAAAAATTGCCAAATTAGATGAAAACAAAATGCTACATGAAATAGATATTTTCAATGGAAACCCTGAAATAAGAAAAACAGAAAAATTATGTTATAGAAACACAGAGGCAAAGAGAGTTACTTCAAAATGATAAAATGGTCATTTAATAAAAGACATAACAATTTTAGAATTATATGACCTGGTAATATAATATCAACATATATAGAATATATAAAAAAATATAATAATATATAATGAAATACAGGTTTCCCCCACTATCTAAGTAGAGATCCTCTAACACTTCATAACCAAATGGTATAAAAAAGAAGCAATATTTTTTTTTTAATTTTATTTTTTTTAACTTAATAATTGTATTAGTTTGACAATTCAAATGAATCACACAGTAAATGTTTCCATCTGAACCTCCTCCCCTCCTACATACAGGGCTCCAGTGCAGAACATCAATCGTGGATCGAACCTGGCTGAATCGTTTACATGAATTTTACATTTAAAGTCATTCTTAAAGCAAAAAAATCCTCTTCTTTTTTTTTTTTTTTTTGCCACACCACAGATCATATAGATATACAGATTCTTAGTTCCCCAGCCAGGGATGGAACCCTCATCCTCCGTTTGGAAGCCTGAAGTCTTAACCACTAGACTGCCGGAGAAGTCCCCAGATTTCTTTTGGCTAGTGCAAAATTTTATTTTGGCTAGTGAAAACAGGGCTTCCCTGGTAGCTCAGATGGTAAAGCATCTGTCTACAATGTAGGAGACCTGGGTTTGATCCCTGGGTTGGGAAGATCTCCTGGAGAACAAAATGGCAACCCACTCTAGTATTATTGTCTAGAGAATCCCCTGAACAGTCCAACTCAAAGAGTTGGACACGACTAAGCAACTAAGCATGCAGTGAAAACAGGTACTAGTCAAGTTCTTGAAAAAGAGCTTCTGGTTGACAGGGAGAAGGATGGTGGTAATGAATAGATAGGGAGTTTCAGATGGATATGTACACATTGCTGTTTTTAAAATTGATAGTCAACAAAGTTCTACTGTATAGCATGTGGAACTCTGCTCAATGATATGCGGCAGCCAGGAGTGGAGGGGAGTTTGGGTGAGAATGGGTACTTGTATATGTATGACTGAGTCTCCTCTGTTCACCTGAAGCTATCAAAATGTTGTTTGCTAAATGGCTATAACTCGATACAAAATAAAAGGCTAAAAAAAAGTGAAAATATGCAAACCAAACTTTTTAAAAGTAGAGGATACCTGTAAATTGAGAACTAGACAAATTCAAATTGAGATAGGAAACTTTTATCAATATATCTTTTAATAAATCCAATAACAATTTGGCAAAGAGATTAAGCAATGAGAAACATCACTAATCCAAGTGGTAAAATTTTGCAAGTCTTAAAAACCAACCTGAAAAACTCCTTGCAAATCTGAAAAAAAAATTATGAAAGAAACCACAGATTACCATTATGAAGATAACAAAGGGAACATCACTATAAATATGTCACTAAAATGAACAAGAAAATTAAATGCATGATCCTACTTAGGAAATAACTCAAAAGTCTTCACTTTTGAATGAACACAAAATGTAAAGTTTATAAATTATTTCATGGAATATATAAAATAAAAATTGCAAATGTGTTTTAAGAGGCCATCATTCACTTTTTGCCAAAAACAAAAACTAGTGTGTGTGTGTATGTATGTACATATATCATGGCAACCAGTCCCATCACTTTATGGCAAATAGATGGGGAAACAATGGATACAGTAACAGACTATTTTCTTGGGCTCCAAAATCACTGCAGATGGTGACTGCAGCCATGAAATGAAAAGACACTTGCTCCTTGGAAGAAAAGCTATGACCAACCTGGAAAGCATATTAAAAAGCAGAGACATTATTTTACCAACAAAGGTCTTTCTAGTCAAAGCTATGGTTTTTTCAGTAGTCATGTATGGATGTGAGAGTTGGACTATAAAGAAAGCTGAGTGCCAAAGGATTGATGCTTTTGAACTGTGGTGTTGGAAAAGACTCTTGAGAGTCCTTTGGATTGCAAGGAGATCCAACCAGTCCATCCTAAAGGAAAGCAGTTTTGAATATTCATTGGAAGGACTGATGCTAAAGCTGAAACTCCAATACTTTGGCAACCTGATGCAAAGAACCGACTCATTTGAAAAGAGCCAGATGCTGTGAAAGATTGAAGGCGGGAGAAGGGGATGACAAGATGAGATGTTTGGACGGTATCACCGATGAGATGCATATGAGTTTGAGTAGGCTCCAGGAGTTGGTGATGGACAGGGAAGCCTGGCATGCTGCAGTCCATGGTATTGCAAAGAGGCGGATACAACTGAGCAACTGAACTGAGCTAACTGAAAAGTTAAAGTAAAACTGAAGTCGCTCAGTTGTGTCCGACTCTTTGCAACCCTATGAACTGTAGCCTACCAGGCTCCTCCCTCCATGGGATTCTCCAGGCAAGAGTACTGGAGTTGGTTGCCATTTCCTTCTCCAGAACTAATTGAACTGATTTTATATATACATATATATATACACACACACATATATATACATATATATAAGCCTTTATACATATATAGGCTTCCCAGGTGGCGCTAGTGGTAAAGAACCCACCTGCAAATCCAGGAGATGTAAGAGACCTGGGTTTGATCCCTGGGTCAGGAAGATCCCCTGGAGGAGGGCATGGCAGCTGTCTCTAGTATTCTTGCCTAGAGAATCCCATGGACAGAGGAGCCTGGTGGGCTACAGTCCACGGGGTTGCAAAAAGTCAGACGTGACTGAAGTGACTTAGCATGCACACATATCTCTATCTCTTTCTATATATACATATTTATATATATGGAGAAGCAAGGCTTCCCAGGGAGCTCAGCTGGTAACGAATCCTCCTGCAATGCAGGACACCCTAGTTTGATTCCTGGGTGGGGAAGATGCCCTGAAGAAAGGAACGGCTACCCACTCCAGTATTCTTGCCTGGAGAATCCCATGGAGGGAGGAGCCTGGCAGGCTACAGTCCATGGGGTTGCAAAAAGTCAGACACAACAGAAACAACTTAGCATATATGCATATATATATTTAAGTGACAGTGCATTGTGCTCAATTTTATGGTTGATTTTAGGAATGCAAGTTGGTTTATCATCCAAAAATAAAAAATATTATTTTAATTCTCTGCATTAATATGATGGGAAAGTGAAGTCACTCAGTCGTGTCCGACTCTTTGTAACCCATGGACTGTAGCCCACCACGCTCCTCCATCCATGGGATTTTCCAAGCAAGGATACTGGAATGGGTTGCTGTTTCCTTCTCCAGGGGATCTTCCTGACCCAGGGATCGAACCCAGGTCTTCTTCATTGCAGGCAGATACTTTAGCCTCTGAGGCATGGTATTTGATGCTGAAACCATTTTACAAAACACTCTATTGTTGCACATTAAAGTTTTCACTTCCCAAAAAGAATGTAAAAACACACCTTTAATCTGGTTAAGGATGTCTACAAAAATTAAAACAAATATCATACTTTTTAGTGAAACAAAAAGAAATTCCCTTTTAGTTCAGAAACTTGGCATGATGCCCACTTCTATTTAACACTTTATTACAGATCCAAGGCAATGTGAGAAAATGAGCAAAAGTAATGGGACACATAAATATTGGAAAGGAAATAATAAAGCTGTAAGTCTGCATATATCTTGACTTTATATACAGACTATCTGAAAAGATTGCAGATGAACTATAGGACTGATATATTAATTTAGCACAATGATTAAATTATAGATTGGTATTCAAACATAATTTGCATTATTATGTAATGATCACAGTGATAGCATTAAAAGGTATATCAAAAACATGAAATGTTCAAAGATAAAGCAACTAACAAATCATATTACTCCAAATTGTCAGTTCTCCCTGAAGCAATTTATAGATTTCATCTTATCCTAATAAAAATCCCATTTTTTTGTGAAAGTGAAAGCCTGATTTTAACATATGTACAGAAATACAAAGAACCAATAATATCCAAACAACTTAAAAAAAAAGAACTAATATAAAATATTTGTACTCCTATTTATTGCACCAGGGAGACCCGAAGTGCTGTAGTTCATGTGGTCACAAAGAGTTTGATGCAAATTAGTGACTGAACAACAACAATGTATTGTTCCATGTATCGAATGCAACAATAAATGAAACAGGGTGGTATTGTAAACAGGAAACAGGTAATTCACCACTGGAACAAAGCAACCTCATTCACTTGGACTATTACTTACATGTATGATGATATGGTACATAGGAAAATGTATGATAGTTTTAATGAAGGGTGATGATGCAGTAACATATAGGAAGATTTTTTATAGGAAGATTTTTATGAGGTTGACCATCTTTTTATACACTTTAAAATTTTTGGCCTCTTGTATGTTTTCTTTGGAGAGATATATATTCAAGTCCTTTACTTGTTGTATAATTGTAGTTTGGGGTTGCTTTTTTTTTACTGATGAACTATAGGAGAGTTTTTATATATTTCAGATATTAGTTCCTTATCAGATATATGTTTTGTAAATATGTCTTCCTATTCCTTGGATTGCTTTTCACTTTTAAGATGTGGTAACATCTTATGGTTAATGCAAATTAACCATCTTTAAGATGTAACAATTAGATGTAGTTAGCTAGACTACACAAAAAGCCCCTATCAAAATGAAATTTGCATGAAGGCCTAGAACTTGTTATTGGCTTAAATGCATAAGATCCAATTATTTCCAGTTCAAAACACATCCAATCCTTAGGTACTATTAAAAAGATACAGATTTACAGGATTTGAATAGCTTCCAATTATTGTTCAATAAACAGTAGAAATAGACAGTGGACAATAAATCATAAATCTCCCTGACTCTCTTGTGAAATTTTCTCAACATGTTAACTAACCTAATGAATACTTTTGAATTATGGCTTAAGCTCTGTGACAATGTGGCCCGAAGTTGAGTAGTATTTCTGCTTCAAGAATATTCATGGTGATGAAAAAGTAATAGAAAATAGCTATGCTTGGGATATGGGGATTTTAGGAATCCAGATCACAATCGCAGAAACAATTTTTTAAAAATTAATTTTTAAGTCCTCTTTGATCCCACAAGGAGAGATATAACTTCAAAACTCATCTTATAGGTTAATTTTTATGTGGCCAAATTCTGAATTGTTTTAGATAAATAGTAATTAATAGGTAAAGAATTTTTAACAGAAATCACATTTGTAAGATAAAATGATTCATATAACAAACTGATATATACTGGCCTGCTTATCCTTTTGAATTTTCTAAACAACTACAGAGAATTGAAAGTCCTCGTTCAATCCTATTCGTTGCATGAGTCCTTCATTTTATAGTATACAAAATCTGTGAGATGGCCCTTCTTATGGATATTAAGTCTCACTTTGTCTTCATTTCTATTTCCCCACTGAATTCCAGGCATTTAGTTAAGGAGAAATTCTAATATTACTAAAATGGATAAGAATGAATGAATTATACTCTGTTTTAGCAGGTAAAGATAAAGCTATGTTTTGAAATATATGTGGCTTAAATTATAATTAAAGAACAATATTTTTAAAGAACACTTTTAATATAATTAAAGAACACTTTTCAAGAAAAACAAGTGAAAAGAAGAAAGAAAAACTTTAGAAGGGTGCCTAATGACAAGAATTTTCATGTTTTCACTTAAAGACAAGAGCAGATCGGAGTTAATGACCCCAAACCAAGATCAAACAAGCCTGGGATAAGACTGAATCTGATAGTAAAATAAATCGTTGAAAGAAGGTAATTAAGTAAGCGGAAAAAATTCTTAGACTTAGTCTGGAATAAATTGAGCTTAAAAATTTTTTTTGAACTTATTACTTTCAAATAATTAACTAAGCTAAAGCAGAACACTTCTGTAAGAATATAAATTGATCATTCTGAAAGATTGATAGTAATGGCATCTTTGATATGCATGTATTGATATAGTTAGTACATAAATATTTATTAAACTTATTATTAATGATGCCTTTAATATTTCCTAAACTGGTTATAAGTTAAAGAATTTAATAAAATATTGTAGCATGTTGAAGTGCAAAGAATAAAATTGATCAGTAGCACTCTACTTTTCAAATAAATAGCTTTTGAATCATATTTCTTTTTCTGATTACAAAGCAGAAAGAAACTTTTGTTTCTTTTTTTGTTTCATTTAATTTTTGTTTGTTTTTGGTGTTAGTATATCTAATGTCCTAGGGAAAATAAGAATTAGTCATTTGAAAAAATAAAAATAACATGGCTTTTACTCACAGAAGGTCCCCAAGTAATCATTCCTGCACAATACTATTTCTTCAAGGTAGCAAGAGTACTGTAATTGATGATTTGAATATGGAATTATTATGTACTAATAACAGTGTATGGCCTATTACCATGTGATATCTCCTGCTGCTTTATAATTAGCTCTGTGCGTTGTTTGGACAAGTGGCTGTGTACTTCATGGACTGTTCACCAGACAGAACATAACAGCTCCTTGGGAGCCAATTAGCTGGGCCTGTCAAAGCCAATTTCAGCACTTTTAGTTTGTGGATTATAAGCCAAAAAGCCGTAATTGTGACACACATATAGAGTAGTCAATGTGCTAAAAAGTAATATCCGCTTTGACAATACAGACTCTTTCCTGTTTATGTCTATTCTTTATTATAACAAAGAATCAGTGCTTAGAATTGTCTATGATTCTTAAATTGCTGGTGTGTTCAGCCAATAATGAGTAATAACTAACAATTTTTATTTTCAAGGTAGATTCTTAACTTTTAATGAAAACAAGAGTAAAAGGAAGTGAGGCTTGATAGGTCCTTTTATAAAGGTAATAATAGTTGTTAGAATAAATTAGAAGAGTCTCTATAAAGATTGAGTTGATCATAAAGCAACAAAAACAAGTCATGTTTCATAATGTATTTCTATTGTTTTGCTGTTTTTATTTCAGGAATAGGGTGTTACACAAGTTCAGGGGCATTTTATTTGAATGGCAAACCTACATTTTGCACAAGGTTGCATTAGTTAATTCTACTGCAATATTTTATATGAAACATGTATTTTACCAACACTTTTCTGATAGCAGAGAACTGATCTATGAAGGGTCCCTGTGTCCTTATATCACAAATGGAAAGACTATAAACCAGACTTCACTCTATTCTTAATCAGAATTTCTTAATGTGAATTGAGAGGTATGCAGGAAAGTAGCCAGCATCAAAATTCCTTTATTACAAAAATTACTTCATTGAAAATTTCTGTACTAGACAATTTTATGAAATAAAATATTGTCTTAGAATGTTGTAGATGAATGCATATATGCCAGCAAAGATAGTACAAAAGAAAGTTCTTAAAGATACATGTTATATATTTAAAAGAAAATGGGTTAGTCTAAACTGCTGACTAATATGTGAAGGCCAGTTTTATCCGTGAGGTTAGAGATGAAAGCTCTCTTTCCTTGTCAGAAATAAGCCAGGTGCAGACATGACCTGATGTGATGCATATTTACATACAGAATAGTAAAAATGTGGAGTTTGTTGCATCACTTAGTTGGCAAATTATTGAAATTGTGCAAATTAGTAACTTTAATATGTATAACCTTATCTTATAGTGGCATAGATGCAACTTCCTTTTAAGGCTTCCCAGGTAGCGCTAGTGGTATAGGACCCACTTGCCAATGCAGGTTTGATCCCTGGGTTGGAAGATCCCCTGCAGGAAATGGCAACCCGCTCCAGAATTCTTGCCTGGAATAGTCTATGGACGGAGGAGTCTGACAGATCCCAGTCCATGGGACTTCAAAGAGTCGGACACAACTGAGCACACACATAACTTTCTTTTGGATGGGAAAAATTGAAGGAAAAATTCCAATGAATTCATTCTTGCATTTCCTAAACAATATTTTTTTTAACTCAGAATATAGTAGTATTATATATAGAATACATTTCTAATGCACTAAGTTTAGCTATAAAAAAAAAAGAAAAAAATACAAGTATGTGTCAGTCCTACAAATTTTATTATGTTGGTAAAATTGTTTGGAATTCAGTTCAGTTCAGTTGCTCAGTCGCATCGGACAATTTGCGACCCCATGAATCGCAGCACACCAGGCCTCCCTGTCCATCACCAACTCCTGGAGTTCACTCAGACTCGCATCCATCGAGTCGGTGATGCCATCCAGCCATCTCATCCTCTGTCGTCCCCTTCTCCTCCTGCCCCCAATCCCTCCCAGCATCAGAGTCTTTTCCAATGAGTCAACACTTCACATGAGGTGGCCAAAGTACTGGAGTTTCAGCTTTAACATCATTCCTTCCAGAGAAATCCCAGGACTGATCTCCTTCAGAATGGACTGGTTGGATCTTCTTGTAGTCCAAGGGACTCTCAAGAGTCTTCTCCAACACCGCAGTTTAAAAGCATCAGTTCTTTGGTGCTCAGCCTTCTTCACAGTCCAACTCTCACATCCATACATGACCACTGGAAAAACCTTAGCCTTGACTAGATGGACCTTTGTTGGCAAAGTGATGTCTCTGCTTTTGAATATGCTATCTAGGTTGGTCATAACTTTTCATCCAAGGAGTAAGCGTCTTTTAATTTCATTGCTGCAGTCACCATCTGTAGTGATTTTGGAGCCCCCAAAAATAAAGTCTGACACTGTTTCCCCATCTATTTCCCATGAAGTGATAGGAACAGATGACATGATCTTTGTTTTCCAAATGTTGAGCTCTAAGCCAACTTTTGCACTCTCTACTTTCACTTTCATCAAGAGGCTTTTTAGTTCCTCTTCACTTTTTGCCATAAGGTGGTGTCATCTGCAAATCTGAGGTTATTGATATTTCTTCCGGCAATCTTGATTCCAGCTTGTGCTTCTTGTGTGTGTGTGTGTGTGTGTGTGTGTACATGAGTCACATTATTTTAATCCATTCATCTGTGGATGGATGTTTAGTCTAATTTCATGTCTTGGATTTTGTGAATAAATGCTGCAATGAATATGGGAGTGCCCATACCTCTTTGTGATCTTGTTTTCAGTTCCTTTAGATATATAAAGGGAAATGGGATTGCTGGACAGTTTTATTTTTAAGTTTTTGATAAACCTCTATACTGTTTTCCATTGCATATTCAATACTTCACATTTCCACCAACAGGGTATATATTTGGTTCCAGTTTCTCCACATGCTTACAAATACTTATTATCATTTTATTTCCTAAGCATGTGGAGAAACTGGAACCAAGTATATACCCTGTTTATGGAAATGTGAAATTTTGAATATGCAATGGAAAACAGTATGGAGATTCATCAAAACCTTAAAAATATAACTTTCCAGCAATCCCATTTCCTTATATATATCCAAAGAAACTGAAAACAAGATCACAAAGAGGTATGTGCACTCCCATGTTCATTGCAGCATTTATTCACAAAATCTAAGACATGAAATTAGACTAAACATCCATCCACAGATGAATGGATTAAAATAATGTGACACATGTACACACACACACAAGAAACACAAGCTGGAATCAAGATTGCTGGAAAAAATATCAATAACTTCAGATTTGCAGATGACACCACCCTATGGTAAAAAATGAAGAGGAACTAAAAAGCCTCTTGATGAAAGTGAAAGTAGAGAGTGAAAAAGTTAGCTTAAAGCTCAACATTCAGATAACAAAGATCATGGCATCTGGCCCCATCACTTCATGGGAAATAGATGTGGAAACAGTGTCAGACTTTATTTTTTGGGGCTCCAAAATCACTGCAGATGGTGATTGCAGCCATGACATTAAAAGACGTTACTCCTTGGAAGGAAAGTTATAACCAACCTAGACAGCATATTAAAAAGCAGAGGCATTACTTTGCCAACAAAGGTCCATCTAGTCAAGGCTAAGGTTTTTCCAGTGGTCATGTATGGATGTGAAAGTTGGACTGTGAAGAAAGCTGAGTGCCAAAGAATCAATGGTTTTGAACTGTGGTGTTGGAGAAGACTCTTGAGAGTTCCTTGGACTGCAAGGAGATCCAACCAGTCCATTCTAAAGGAGTTCGGTCCTCAGTGTTCATTGGAAGGACTGATGCTGAAACTGAAACTCCAATACTTTGGCCACCTCATGCAGAGTTGACTCACTGGAAAAGACCCTGATGCTGGGAGGGATTGAGGGCAGGAGGAGAAGGAGACGACATAGGATGAGATGGCTGGATGGCACCACCGACTTGATGGACATGAGTTTGAGTGAACTCCGGGAGTTGGTGATGGACAGGGAGGCCTGGTGTGCTGCGATTCATGGGGTCGCAAAGAGTCAGACACAACTGAGCGGCTAAACTGAACTGAACTGATTTTTCATTGTGTGTCTTCTTTGGAGAAATGACAAAGTCTTTTGCCTATTTTTCATTGGGTTTATTATTATTAATATTATTATTATTGTTGTTGAGTTGTAAGAGTTTACGTATTTTTATATCTACTGTATATCTTTCCTATTGTTTATCTGTTATAAGATATACAATTTTATTGTATACCTGTAATGGATTCATTTTGATATTTGGCAAAACTAATACAATTATATAAAGTTGAAAAACAAAATAAAATTTAAAATTTGAAATTAAAAAAAAAAGATATATAATTTTAAAATATTTTCTTCCATTTCATAAATTACCTTTCAATCTATTGACTGTTTCTTTAATGCTAAGGGTTTGTAAGCTTGATGTTTTTCACTTGTCTGTTTTTGCTTCTGTTGCCTGTGTTTTTGATAAAATTATGGGAGACAACGGATACAAGATTCCATTTTTGTAAGGCTTTTCCATTTTGTGCAAAGAAGTATAATATTTCTTGAAGGTGTGTTGTAGAAAACTAAAACACACATTGAAAATTTAGTGTAATCTAGTGTAACCACAAGAAAAATAAGAATCAAACAATGAAGAAGAGCTGAAAAATCAATTGTAGACATATAGTAAAGTACAAAACTAGTGTTTTTAAAGTTAATAGAAAAGGAGACAGGAAAATAAAATATTTTTAAGAGAACATAGTAAAATAATGACACTGAGCTTATGTGCTCAGTTGCTCAGTCATGTCTGACTCTTTGCAACCACATGGACTACAAGGAGCTCACCAGTCTCCTATGTCCATATAATTTTCCAGGCAAGAATACTGGAGCATGTTGCCATTTCCTACTCTGGGGGATCTTCCCAACCCAGGGATCTAACCTGCTTCTCTCGCATCTCCTGCATTGGCAGGCAGATTGTTTACCACTGGGTCACCTGGGAAGCCATGCTTGAATGTAAATGCATCCAAAATTAAAGTTAATATAAATGATACAAATAGCCCAAATTAAAAAAAAAAAAAGCAGGCTGTCACACTGGATTCAAAGAGAAGGTAATCTACTATATGGTATCTATACCATTTAAATATACTGAAAATATATCCTGTGCAACACTAATAAAAAGGTTTTAAAATTAGATTAATATCAGACAAAGTAGAACTCAAAGAATACTACCAAAGATAAAGAAGAACAGTGCATTGTAATAAAAGATCAGTTTATCAAGAAGACACTGTGCTAAAATTATTAAGTACCCAATTTCATTCTCAAAACATAGAATAGAATCTGGTATATAAAATTCTATTCAACAGCATAGGAATGCCCAGCCCATTCAAATACACATAAGACATACCAAGACAAAACATATTCTAATCAATGAAACAAGTTTTCATGGATTTAAAATAATTTACCACCTAGAGAATATCTATCCCAACCACAGTAAAGTTAGAGACTAGATAAAAGTAAAATAGCTGAGTACATTTCAAGTGTGTGGAAATTTAATAATACAACTGTGTATAAAAAAACATAGATTAAAGGTTAAATGACAGTTGGCAGAGAGAATATTTATTATGCAGAACCTGTGGTAAAATTTCAACAGTTTTAATGTAAAGTTGTTATAATATCAGCTTTGATAACAAAATTCTGAAAGAAAAATTAGGGATGCTTTTTATTTATTTTTTTAAATTTTATTTTATTTTTAAACTTTACAAAATTGTATTAGTTTTGCCAAATATCAAAATGGATCCGCCACAGGTATACATAGGGATGCTTTTTAAAATTATATGCAATGATAGAATAAAGAATGCTAGACTGAAAAGTCAAGAAAGTTTGAAACATGAACAGAGACACCTCTTGGCTTAGAAATTTTAAGTCATGGAAGCAACCTAGATATCCATCAGCAGATGAATGGATAAGAAAGCTGTGGTACATATACACAATGGAGTATTACTCAGCCATTAAAAAGAATACATTTGAATCAGTTCTAATGAGGTGGATGAAACTGGAGCCTATTATACAGAGTGAAGTAAGCCAGAAAGAAAAACACCAATACAGTATATTAACACATATATATGGAATTTAGAAAGATGGTAACAATAACCCTGTGTACGAGACAGCAAAAGAGACACTGATGTATAGAACAATCTTATGGACTCTGTGGGAGAGGGAGAGGGTGGGAAGATTTGGGAGAATGGCACTGAAACATGTAAAATATCATGTATGAAACAAGTTGCCAGTCCAGGTTCATTGCACGATACTGGATGCTTGGGGCTAGTGCACTGGGACGACCCAGAGGGATGGTATGGGGAGGGAGGAGGGAGGAGGGTTCAGGATGGGGAACACATGTATACCTGTGGTGGATTCATTTTGATATTTGGCAAAACTAATACAATTTTGTAAAGTTTAAAAATAACATAAAATTGTAGTTGGAAAAAAAATTAAAAAATAAACTTTAAAAAATAAAAAAAAAATAAACTCTTCTTTCACATTAAAAAAAAAAAGAAATTCTAAGTCAGTTAGTATTTTTAAAGTATTTTTATTTTGAGTGACAAGTGAAGTGTTTTAATATTGTAAAAGCTAATGCAAAGTACCAGTGAATTATACAATTTTATTGCCTGTGGTCTTTAAAAGTTTGATTATATTGAGCTGTTGTTATACAGCCTTGCAATTTGCTAGTTACTTTATCTATTTAGAAGAATTGCAATATGTCAATTGGACTCTATATGAGCAAATATATTAGACCTTGAATCAGTGATATAGTCATTAGAATTTGATATTTATTCAGTTCTATTAGATATATCTTACTTATTTTACTGATCAGGCTTAATTAATTTCACTATTTTCTCTCTCTTTTTTTGTTTGTGAGTGCTTATGAAAAAATTTGGTGTTAGGGTCTGTTATATAACCAGGAAGATGTATCAGGAAAACACTAGGAGATTTATGTTTGCGGTACCAGGTCTTCTCTATTTAGGTTTACTTATTAAGTGCTATATTCCATTAGAGGGTAAAGTCACTAAGAACTATCACTGACAAAGACATCTGAGTAAAACAATAAAAATGAGATAATTAAAGGTTATTTGATATACAACTCATTGTAGAAAAATTTGGGTTTTTTTCCAGGTTTCCTTGAACACTTTTATAATATTTTTAAAATATCAGTGACTTGGTTGTCAGATATCTTAGATCTGTGGCTAATGGAAAATCTCAAAATATTGGGAAAGAGTGCACATAAAATGTTTCATCCAATGGAGACAAATGTTTTGATTATTCTCAATACAGAGATGTAATTAACTTTAAATTTTAAATAATTCTTGAGTTATTTATACTCCCCCTCCAATTTTGTTGTTTTGAAAATAGAGCTGGGCATATTTTTGATGGTCTTTCTTAAAGGAAATGAAATTATTTTATTGTCTTTACTAGGTTTGAAAGATATCTATCACAGTGACTCTATAACTGTCTCTGTCATACTCATAACTGCTACAAAAGTGTTCTGATAGAAATCTGAACAGTCAATCAACTAGTATGTGCACCTGACCCAAGTCACTTCTAGCAACGTGGCACCTGACCCATGATTCTTACAATTATGACAGAATGACTTCTCTTGGTGCCAGCCTCTTATAGAGCCCTAAAGCTTCCTCAGTGATCAATACAAAGAAAAAAAAAAAAAAAGAAAACAATAGAATGGGAAGACTAGAGATCTCTTCCAAGAAAATTAGGGATACCAACGGAAATTTTCATGCAAAGATGGGCACAATAAAGGACAGAAATAGTATGGACCTAACAGAAGCAGAAGATATTAAGAAGAGGTGGCAAAAATACACAGAAGAAATATACCAAAAAAAATCGTCACAACCCAAATAATCATGATGATATGATCACTCACCTAGAGCCAGACATCCTGGAATGTGAAGTCAAGTGGACCTTAGCAACCATCACTACGAAAAAAGCTAGAAGAGGTGATGGAATTCAAGTTGAGCTATTTCAAATTCTAAAAGATGATGCTGTGAAACTGTTACACTCAATATGCCAGCAAATTTGGAAAGTCAGCAGTGGCCACAGGACTGGAAAAGGTCAGTTTTCATTCCAATCCCAAATAAAGACAATGCCAAAGAATGTTCAAACTACCACACAACTGCACTCATTGCACACACTAGCAAAGTAATGCTCAGAATTCTCCAAGCCAGGCTTCAACAGTACGTGAACTGTGACCTTCCAGATGCTCAAGCTGGATTTAGAAAAAGCAGAAGAACCAGAGATCAAATTGCCAATGTCCGTTGGGTCACTGAAAAAGCAAGAGTGTTCCAGAAAAACATCAACTTCTGTTATATTGATTATGCCAAAGCGTTTGACTGTGTGGATCACAACAAACTGCTGAAAATTCTTCAAGAGATGGGAATACAAAACCACTTGACCTCCCTCCTGAGAAATATGTATGCAGGTCAAGAAATAGCAGTTAGAACTGGACATGTAACAACAGACTGGTTCCAAATTGGACAAGGAGTACGTCAAGGCTATGTATTGTCACCCTGCTTATTTAGCTTATAGGCAGAATGCATCATGAGAAGTGCTTGGCTGTATGATGCACGAGCTAGAATCAAGATTGCTAGGAGAAATATCAATAGCCTCAGATATGCAGATGACATCACATTTATGGTAGAAAGTGAAGAAGAACTAAACAGTCTCTTGAAGAAAGTGAAAGAGAAGAGTGAAAAAGTTGGCTTAAAACTCAACATTCTGAAAGTAAGATCATGACATCTGGTCCCATCACTTCATGGGAAATAGATGGGGAAACAGTGCGAACAGTGACTGACTATTTTGGGGGGCTCCAAAATCACTGCATATGGTGACTACAGCCATGAAATTAAAAGACTCTTCCTCCTTGGAAGAAAAGTTATGACTAACCTAGACAGAGTATTAAAAAGCAGAGACATTGCTTTGCCAACCAAGGTTCATCTAATCAAAGTTATGATTTTTCCAGTAGTCATGTATGCATGTGAGAGTTGGACTATAAAGAAAGCTGAGCACCAAAGAATAAATGCGTTTGAACTGTGGTATTGAAGAAGACACTTGGACTGCAAGGAGATCCAACTAGACCATCACAAAGGAAATCAGTCCTAAATATTCATTGGAACGACTGATATTGAAGCTGAAACTCCAATACTTTGGCCACCTGATGGGGAGAACTGACTCATTTGAAAAGACTCTGATGCTGGGAAAGATTGAATGCAAGATTGGAAGGGGATAACAGAGGATGAGATGGTTGAATGGCATCACTGACTCAATGGACATGAGTTTGAGTAAATTCCTGGAGTTGGTGATGGATAGGGAGGCTTGGCGTGCTGTCCATGGTGCCCATGGGTTCTCTCTCAAAGAGTTGGGACACAACTGAGTGACTGAACTGAACAAACCATGAGCTTTTCATCTATAACTTATTACCAACTGCTCACAGGAGAGAGCTACAAGAATGCAAGTTCATTGTTTCTCTCTTTAGGCTGCTTGGCATCAGCAGGCTTCCTAATATACCAGTAATCACTCAGACAGACACAGCTCAAGTTTAAAACCTTTCCAGTGGCCTCAGGTGACTAAAACAGGCATGAAAATATGAGGAATACACAAGCACATGCATACACACAGACATATACACCACAAGCCCATTAGAGATGGTACTAAAGAGATGGTATACAGAGAATGAGCTGAGATATTCAGATATAGACATTATTTCAAAGAGAAAGTGAAAGTTGCTCAGTCGTGTCCGACATGGACTATCTAGTCCATGGAATTCTCCAGGCCTGAATACTGGAGTGGGTAGCCTTTCCCTTCTCCAGGGAATCTTCCCAACCCAGGGATCGAACCCAGGTTTCTCACCTTGTAGTCGGATTCTTTACAAGCTGAGGCACCAAGGAGGCACAAGAGTACTGGAGTGAATACTCTATCCCTTCTCCAGCAGATCTTCCCAACCCAGGAATTGAACCGGGGTCTCCTGCATTGCAGGCAGATTCTTTACCAGCTGAGCTACCAGGGAAGCCCTTAAAGAGAAAACTAATAAAATAAAAATTATTTCCTATAAAATTTTGAACCGTATTCTAGGGATATCAGAGAAGAGATGGTCACCTCTTTAGTAGGCTGAGTGGATTTTCATGACAGAATCATGGCAATATTAACCTTGGAAGAGGAAGTAACCAATCTGAGATTGTAATTAGTCTGTTGGGGGAAGTCTTGTACTTGCCAAAAATGAAGTGGATTCACATTGTGAAGCTCATATGTTTTGTTTTATCATACATTACACAATTTTCTTGAATTGTATAAACATGTGCAACTTATAATTCTGTCTCCAACTAAAAATAAATTAAAAGATTCTCTAACCCTAAATTCTTGTCCTGAAGAACTTCTCCATATTTAGCTTATTTTCAAGTAATGTTATAAGGAAATCAAGAAAAACAATACACATGCACACAAAAGTATTTTAATCAATTTATAAAATGTCAGTATGCTGAACTCCTTCTGCAAAAATCCAGTGCTTTTCTGCTCTTTTTACAAAAGCACACCTCAATGAGTATCATATTTTCAAAGTTTTAAAAATAATCTTCAATTTTTTGTTTTAATATTCTAACATATTTTTCCTTAGTAGGAAAGTATGTCTGTGTATGTCTGGGTATGCACTTACACATGATATGCTTTCCCCAAGAGATGAGATAAATGAAAGTAAGAATGGTTAAGACTATATAAGATGAATCTTCTAAAGGTAAATTTTAAAATTATTTATTCATTAAATGTCATGTCATAAACCAAGCCTCACAAAAAGTTCTTGAGTTCATAAAGTGAACATGTTTCAGTATAAAATGTATAGTTTTATTATATTAGTCAGAAATACCATTGAGACATGTACCAAAATAAAATTGAGACATATACCAAAATGTTGACGCTCAATATTGAATGAAAATGTATCCCTGCCCCTATTCTGATGAAAAATAGGAACTTGCAAAGAGTTAAGATATTTGGAATTAAGACTGACTTCACCCATACATCCAGAAATAACACATGCAGTTTTAGCCTTTCATGATCCTAAATGCCTTTTCAAGCAATTCTTAGGTCTCCTGCATTGGCAGGCTGTCTCTTTACCACTAGCACCACCCGGGAAGCCATCTTTTAAAGGATACATGGAGATCACCATACTCTGGTATCTTGTCACAAAATAATAAGCCTAGAATATCATTAGGATAACTTTTTCAATAAGAACTTTGTATTTTTTGTAACCAGAGGTCACTTTACTAAAATTTCAAAATACCTGTTTTGTTTACTGGAATATTACTGCCATATTTTCCAGTGAAACTATGAATTCCTTGAGAGTAAGCTCAGTGCTACTTGCTGCTTATATCTTTCATCTTGCCAAGTGCTCATTAAATGAGTTAGAATAAAAAAAAGACTCACTTCTAAGAAGTGATACATTAAAAAGTGTGAAAAAATGTCATATCTAGAAAAGTTGTTATTTACATCTCCCAGAACATATCATGCACTTGTACAATGTTTTGTTTGTATCCATGCTATTTCTCTTCTTGCAATGTCCTTTAATATCACCTTTTATTCCCCTCTTCAGAACATATCACCTCTAGGGACTAGCCAAACATGACCTTTCCTTTGAGGTTGTTTCAGACTTGTCCAGGAAAAATGAACTTTTTCTACCTCTTCAAGTACTTTGTACATATTCTGCCTATAATATTACCACTATAGAAAGTGAAAGTATTAGTTGCTCAGCCATGTCCTACTCTTTGCAACCCCATGGACTGTAGCCCACAAGGCTCTTCTGTCCATGGAATTCTCCAGTCAAGATACTGGAGTGGGTTGCTATTCCCTTCTCCAGGGTCTTCTCAACCCAGTGATCCTTAAATGTGACTGTGATTGCATGTGTGTGTCTGTGTGTGTGTGTGTCTGTGTGTGAGAGAAAGAGACATCCATTGAAGTAAAATAAAATATACCTGCTTTGACATAAATTATTTTGCATAACACTGATAAAACACAAATAAAAATGTAAAAGCTGACTTTGTGAATTGACTATTCCAAAGTCCTTCATAGTCTTTCTCTCTTGACTTCATCTAACATGGATATTGAACAAATGGACTTACTTCTCAGAATACCTTGTAGCTATGGCTTGTCTTTTAGCCTAACTCTAGCTAATAAACTTAAAAGTGAAGTCACTCTTAATTTCCAGGAAAGTTTATTAAACGGAGAAGCTTACTGTAAGGACTCCTTCAATCCTTCAATGTTACTGGTGCACCCCTTGCACTTCTACTTTTCAAATGTGGATATAAAACTGAATTGACAGCCATCGTGTCCTAGCCATGAGAACAGAAACATGTGTCAGGAGAGTTAACAAGGAAAACAGGAAGATGAGATATTAATAAAATCTTTGAGCAGTCAACAGCCCTAAAAAACTTATTTCTGGACTTAGAACTAACAAAAGCCTCTATGAGTTAGAAGAATTTGAATAAGGTATATTTTACTTGCAGCTGAAGGTACAACTTCCTGCTTAATAATATAGACTATGTCTCAGCAATCTCAACACTGACAAAGAAAGAAATAAGAAAGAAATAGTAACAGGATTTTGTGTGATTTTTTTTCACATTCTCCTAATTTTTTTGAAGATTTATGATCAATGTATACAGGGAAAAACTACAGCAGAGGGATGGTATGGGGAGGGAGGAGGGAGGAGGGTTCAGGATGGGGAACACATGTATACCTGTGGCAGATTCATTTCAATATTTGGCAAAAACAATACAATATTGTAAAGTTTAAAAATAAAATAAAATTTAAAAAAATTAAATAAAAAAAAACTACAGCAGCAACAACAACAACAATAAAAGAAACATTTAAAGTGGAGATTTTAAATGGGTTTAGAATTTGAGGATATCTAATATAGATTTTGAAGAGTCATTTGTCAAAAAATGGAAGATTGATTATATGGGAGGGCTTCCCTGGTGGCTCAGATGGTAAAGAATCCACCTGCAATGCGGGATACCAGGGTTTGATCCATGGGTTGGGAAAATCCCAAGAGAAGGGAATGGCAACCCACTCCAGTATTCTTGCTGGGCTAAACCCATGGACAGAAGAGCCTGGCAGGCTACAGTCCATGGGGTAGCAAAGAGTTGGACATGACTGAGTGACTTTCAATTCTCTTCACTTCACTTCAATTATATGGGAAATGTATGTAGATTAAGTTATTCATAAATCAGTTATCTAGTTATTATGCATTTATGACAAAATTTTAAAAAATTGCACCAGACAGTTTAAACAAGAAGAGAGGCTTTATTTAAGACTATTGCAGTAAGAAAGAGGGATAGAACTCAACTCCAATGAAACAAACATAAATATAATTTTTAAGTACTGGAGTCAACTAGTGTAAATATACCAGAGGATGTTAGGGGTGAGGTTAATCAGTGCAATTAGGTCTTGTGTGTTTGCTAATTATCATAGAAACCAAGAGATTAGAACACTATTTTTTCCCAGTTATTACATTGTAAAGGAATGGCTCCCAAGTCCTTAAAAAAGATATTCTAGGGTTGTAAAACACTGGCAGGAGTTTGAGAGAAGATTTACATGTCAAAGGGACAGAGAAAGAAATTACAATTGCCAGTTTTTTAGGGTAAATAAGAAAAGGTGGTCAGGCGTCTAGAGTACATAAAAAACTGTAGTGTAAATGTTCATGCTCAGAGGATTATTGAATTTCTTGACCAAATTTCATTTATAATTTGTAGACAACTCACAGTTTTGCCATCTGCAAATATGTTCCAGATGAAATGGGGAAGAATAAGGACTCTTCCTCATTGAATTATGGCCAGTGTATGCTTCATATCAGAAATACAGTATACAGGTTACTAAAATGAATTTAGGTCTTCCCACCTGCAGGAGAGCAAAACTGACCCACTGACACCAGTTTGTGATGAAGGAAAGTATAGCTTTTATTTTCAGTGTGTCAAGCAAGGAGAATGAACAGCTCAAGATCAAAAGACTCAAACTCCCTGATGGCTTTCAGGGAAGGGTTTTTAAAGGTAGCAATAGGGGTGGAGAGTTTGAGGCTGCACAACTTTCTTCTGATTGGTAGGTGGTAAGTTAACAGGGTGGTGTTTTAGTAATTTTAATCATTAACCTTATGGTTTCAGCCAGTCTAGGATCTTTGTGCTTGTGGTTAGCATGTAGTCAGCATCCTCCACCTGAGAAGGGATCTTAGTTTCTACATGCAGCTCAATATAGATATATATTGTTCTGTCTATCTCCTAAGGAGGAATTCAGTTCAGTTCAGTTCAGTTCAGTCACTCAGTCCTGTCTGACTCTTTGAGACGCCATGGACTGTCTGTCCATCATGAACTCCTGAAGCTTGCCCAAACTCTTGTCCATCAAGTCTGTGATGCCATCCAACCATGTCATACTTTATTCTCCCCTTCTCCTCCTGCCTTCAATTTTTTCCAGCATTAGGGTCTTTTCTAATGAGTCAGTTCCTTGCATCAGGTGGCCAAATTGTTGGAGCTTCAGCTTCAGCATCAGTCTTTCTCATGAATGTTCAGGACTGATTTCATTTAGGATTGACTGGTTTCACATCCTTGCAGTCCAAGGGACTCTCAAGAGTCTTCTCCAACACCACAGCTCAAAAGCATCAATTCTTTGGTGCTCAGTTTTCTTTATAGTCCAACTCTCACATCCATACATGACTACTGGAAAAACCACAGCATTGACTATACATAACTTTGCGAAGTAATGTCTCTTTTAATATCATTACCTTCCCTAGGTTGGTCATAGACAAATTCCCTTGAGCAAGCATCTTTTAATTTCATGGCTGCAGTCACCATCTGCAGTGATTTTTCAACCCAAGAAAATAAAGTTTACCCTATTTCCATTGTTTCCCCTTCTACTTGCCAAGAAGTGATGAGACCTGATGCCAGGATCTTTGTTCTTTTAAATATTAAGTTTTAAGCCATCTTTTTCACTCTTCTCTTTCACTTTCATCAAGATGATCTTTAGGTTCTCCTTGCTTTCTGCCAATAAGAGGTTAACCTCCGCATATCCGAGGTGATTGATATTTCTCTAGCCGTCTTGATTCTGCTTGTGCTTCATCCAGTCCAGCATTTCGCATGATGTACTCTGCATGTAAGCTAAATAAGCAGGGTGAGAATATGCATTCTTGACGTACTCCTTGCCCAATTTACAAACAGTCTGTTGTTTCATGTCCAGTTCTAACTGTTGCTTCTTGACCTGCATACCAGTTTCTCAGGAGGCAGGCAGGGTGGTTTGGTACTCCATCTCTTTAAGAATTTTCCACAGTTTGTTGGGATCCACACAGTCAAAGGCTTTAGCGTAGTCAATGAACCAGTAGTAGTGTAGTAGTGTTAGCTGCTCAGTCATGTCTGACTCTGTGTGACACCATGTAGTGCAACGAGAGCCTACCAGGCTCTTCTGTCCATGGAATTCTCCAGGCAAGTATACTGGAGTGGGTTGCCATTTCCTCCTCCAGGGGATCTTCATAACCCAGGGATTGAACCTGGGTCTCCTGCATTGCAGGGAGATTCTTTACAATCTGTGCCACCAGAGAAGCCCCCAGTGAAGCAGAAGTAGATGCTTTTTCTGGAATTTTATTGCCTTTTCTATGATCCAACAGATGCTGGCAATTTGATCTCTGGTTCCTCTGCCTTTTTAAAATCCAGCTTGAACATCTTGAAGTTCTCAGTTCATGTACTTTTGAAGCCTAGCTTGGAGAATTTTGAGCATTAATTTGCTAGTGTGTGAGATGAGTGCAATTGTGTGGTAGTTTGAACATTCTTTGGCATTGCCCTTCTTTGGGATTGGAATGAGACTCTTATCACTGAACTTTTTTATTTTTCAAGCTGTCTTACTTTATTGCTTTTCCTTTGTTTCTCCATTCCACCACTACTCTAATAACTGCTTGAGTCTGCTCTTTGAAACTCAGGGAAGGCCTAGGAGACTAAATCCTTTTCTCCTGCAAACAAGAAATGGGGGACAAACAAGGATCTTGTCCCCAGGAATGCTTCACAGGGCTCAGTTTCATATGCATTTCAGCCTCACCATTTGTTATTTTGAGCAGATCTGGGGAATAAATGTGTGTTTTTACAAAACGACATCTGAGTATCTTTCCTCTCACAATAGTTGGTACTTAAAGTTTCATTTTTAGGCTTTTGTTTTATATCATATACTTGATGCAAATACTCATATTGTTTAGGAAAATGTAGACCATGTAAGTATTGTATCTCTGAAAAAGGGAAAGAAGTACAAGTTTGTACAAGATGGAGGACCAAAGAAGAGAATTCAAACACTAAATGATGTTGATGCTGATTACAGTAAAATTAAACTTTATGTGCTTCCCCTCCTATCATAACTTTTTAAATTATTTCACCCTTGCATAGCCAAGCTTTGAAATAGTTCCATTCCATCTCAAGTCCTACAACATTAGGCTGAAATCATCTGAATTTCTGTCAGACTTGGCAGTTAGGCCTCTGGAACCAAATGACACAGAGATTCTCCAGATGTCGCATCTTCTGTGTGTTGAAGGTGTCTTGAAGGTGATAACAATTTTACACTAAATTGACCTCGCTGCGTTAATGCTTTTGACCCTGGTAGCCATGGTTTATTATTTTGCTCAATTTGTTTGAAGTCCGAGAGATAGTAGAAATCTTTCAGTTGCCAGGAATACAATCCAACTACTCATAGTAAAATATTTAGAATTTATTTAATGTTGGTGATAAATTATAAAGTTTATAAGCATGTACTCTTAAGTCAGGCTAACAGGATTTTAATATGTGCCCAGGCACTTCATAGTTGATTAAATGTGGATAATTACTTTAAACTGTCTGTGCATCTGTTTTCTCTTTTGCAAATAGAAAAAAATAAATAACACATGCCTTATTAAGATATCAAGATGTCATGAATATTCAGTGAACTCGAGACATAATATGTGCTCATATTGTCAGTATGATTTTTACAAATCCAGTATCCACTGACTGAATAACAACACCCAATGGACTAAGAATCCATCCTAGTGAGTAGGCAAGGGTATAATTCCCAAGGACAGTCTGTCCTATTTTTCTTTTTTCTCTTTCCCCAAGCAAAGGATGTATAACCCATTGAAGGCTGCTTCACAAGTTTCTTATCATAAAGGGTGGAATCATGCTGAAACAGCAGCTATTGGAGTCTGACCTGAAATAGAAGGCTCAGCAAAAAACATACAAGATATTCCCCTCTCCAGGAATCTCATTATTTTGAAGACTACATGAGTAGAGAAATGTTTTGTTTATATATATATATATATGATATACTGGAATGATGGGATAAAAACTAGTGTAAATAAAAAGTACATAACCTTTATCTACATCTGTCTTCTGAATTTTACAAGACACTCCCTCAGGGTCAAGAGGTATGATACGTTATTTGAATACCTTACAGAATCCCTAATATAGTTAATTTTAAAGGTTACTCCTTTTCTAAAAATTATCATGCAAAATGATTGGCTCATATCCTCTTCTCTGCATTTCCTCAGTGTCCAGCTCCTTATCCTCCTCTTCATAACAGCAATCTAGCTGTTATTCTCACTAATTTGTGTATACATTTTTACAGGTTATAGCACTGAAATTTTGCAAACAATGACAGCCTGTACCTTAAGAATTCACTTGAGAAACTTTCCCCTAGAAGGTTTTAAGTAAATAGTAAGGCAACTGCAGTGAAGAGGGAAAATCTTCTCCTCCATGGAACGCTACATCAGCAGCCTCTGTGTTCTAGATTTGCTTTATGTTAGTATTTATTTGGGCTTCCCTGGTGGCTCAGAGGGTAAAGAATCCACCCGTAATGCAGAAAACCTGGGTTCAATCCCTGGGTTGGGAAGATCCCCCTGGAGAAGAGCATAGAAACCCACTCCATATTCGTGCCTGGAAAATCCCCATGGATAGAGGAGCATGGAAGGCTATACAGTCCATGGGGTCACAAAGAGGTCTCAGACATGACTTAGAGACTAAGCACAGCACAGTATTTATTTACCATTAAATAAACTAAATTAATTTATTTAAATAAATAAATTCAGTTTAGTTCAGTTCAGTTCAGTTGCTCAGTGGTGTCCGAGTCTTTGCGACCCCATGAATCGCAACACGCCAGGCCTCCCTGTCCATCACCAACTCCCAGAGTTCACTCAAACTCAGATCCATCAAGTTGGTGATGCCATCCAGCCATCTCATTCTCTGTCATCCCCTTTTCCTCCTTCCCCCAATCCCTCCTAGCATCAGAGTCTTTTCCAATGAGTCAACTCTTCGCATGAGGTGGCCAAAGTACTGGAGTTTCAGCTTTAGCATCATTCCTTCCAGAGAACACCCAGGGCCGATCTCCTTTAGAATAGACTGGTTGGATCTCCTTGCAGTCCAAGGGACTCTCAAAAGTCTTCTCCAACACCACAGTTCGAAAGCATCAATTCTTCAGCGCTCAGCTTTCTTCACACTCCAACTCTCACATCCATACATGACCACTGGAAAAACCTTAGCCTTGACTAGACGAACCTTTGTTGGCAAAGTAATGTCTCTCCTTTTGAATATGCTATCTAGGTTGGTCATAACTTACCTTCCAAGGAGTAAGCATTTTTTAATTTCATGGCTGAGGTCACCATTTGCAGTGATTTTGGAGCCCAGAAAAATAAAGTCTGACACTGTTTCCACTGTTTCCCCATCTATTTCCCATGAAGTGATGGAACCAGATGCCATGATCTTAGTTTTCTGAATGTTGAGCTTTAAGCCAACTTTTTCACCCTCCTCTTTCACTTTCATCAAGAGGCTTTTTAGTTCCTGTTCACTTTCTGCCGTAAGGGTGGTGTCATCTGCATATCTGAGGTTATTGATATTTCTCCTGGCAATCTTGATTCCAGCTTGTGCTTCTTCCAGCCCAGGATTTCTCATGATGTACTCTGCATATAAGTTAAATAAACAGTGTGACAATATACAGCCTTGACATGCTCCTTTTCCTATTTGGAACTAGTCTGTTGTTCCATGTCCAGTTCTAACTGTTGCTTCCTGACCTGCATATAGGTTTCTCAAGAGGCAGGTCAGGTGGTCTCATAATCCCATCTCTTTCAGAATTTTCCACAGTAAATAAATTAAAAAGCATTAAACACCAAGTTTCCTCAAATGGTATATCTATTACAGATGACCTATAATTGGCAAAACAGTGAATGTATCATTACCTTCTAAACTTAATACTAGGACATAATTGAAAATATCAGTTTATTGATTTGTCCTGATTATGTGATCTCTTTCCTATTATTATGGTATTTCCACATGCAAAATTCAGGCAAACTTTTATGAGATACATAACAACACACATAAATCAAACCTGCTTCATTTTGTGTTTTAATTTTATTAATTTGATTTTTGATTGATTACAAGGTAGTATTTTAAAAACTGTGTAAACTGACCTTTTCAGAATGGTAAACCTGAAATTCCTGTAAGTCCTAACTATGTGCCTTCATTCAAATCCATGGTTATTTTTGTTTTTTCATATGTAATAAAGTTTTATTTTAAATTTGTTTTAGATTTATAAGCAAATTGAAAGAATATTATAGAGAGTTCTTAAATATATCCATGGTCAGATGTCCCTGTTGTTATTATGGTGCACTTATCACATTCAAGTAACACAATGAACCAATATTGACATGTTACTGTTATCTAACTTCAGACCTTATTTGGATTTCCTTTGCTGCTAAGTCGCTTCAGTCGTGTCCGACTCTGTGCAACCCCATAGACAGCAGCCCACCAGGCTCCCCCGTCCCTGGGATTCTCCAGGCAAGAACACTGGAGTGGGTTGCCATTTCCTTCTCCAATGCATGAAAGTGAAAAGTAAAAGTCAAGTCGCTCAGTCGTGTCCCACTCTTAGCAATCCCGTGGACTGCAGCCTACCAGGCTCCTCCATCCATGGGATTTTCCAGGCAAGAGTACTGGAGTGGGGTGCCATTGCTTTTAGGGTTTCCTTTATAGCTCAGTTGGTAAAGAATCTGCCTGCAATGCAGGAGACCCCAGCTTGATTCCTGGGTGAGGACAGATCTGCTAGTCCATGGGGTCACCAAGAGTTGAACTCGGCTGAGCGACTTTCACTTTCACTTCACTTTCACTTTTGTTTCTACCTATTGCTGCTGTTCCAAAACATTATTCAGGGTCCCACATTGCATTTAGTTTCCATGCTTCCTTAGGATTCTTTGAAGTGTAAGTTTTTGAGATTTCCCTTTCTTTTGATGACCTTGACTGTTTACAGAAGTAATTGTCAGGTATGAGTAGTTAGTTTGGATTGATGTGCTTTTTTTTTTTTTTTTTATCATTATACAGTGGCTGTGGGTTTGGCTATGAAGACCACAGAGGTTAAGTGTCATTCTCATCAGTTCATATCAAAGGTATATCCTATGCTATCAACATGATATCACTCCTGGTATTGACCTTTATTACCCAGCTGGTATGCTGTTTGTCAAGTTCAGTTCAGTCATTCAGTCATGTTGAAATTTTTGTGACCCCATGAACTGCAGCACTCCAGATTTCACTGTTCATCACCAACTCCCAGAGCTTGCCCAAACTCATGTCCATTGAGTCAGTGATGCCATCCAACCATTTCATCTTCTGTCATCCCCTTCTCTTCTTGCCTTCATTCTTTCCCAGCATCAGGGTATTTTCCAGTGAGTCAGTTCTTCGCATCAGGTGGACAAAGTTTTGTAGCTTCAGCTTCAACATCAGTCCTTCCAATCAGTATTCAGGACTGATTTCCTTTAGGATTGACTGGTTGGATCTCCTTGTAGTCCAAGGGACTCTCAAGAGTCTTCTCCAATACCACAGTTCAAAAGTATCTATTCTTTGGCACTCAGCTTTCTTTATAGTCCAGCTCTCACATCCATACATGACTGCTGGAAAAACCATAGCTTTGACTAGACAGACTTTTGTCAGCAAAGTAACATCTCTGCTTTTTAATACTCTGTCTAGGTTGGTCATAGCTTTTCTTCCAAGGAGCAAGCATCTTTTAATTTTATGGCTTCCGTCACCATATGCAGTGACTTTGGAGCCCAAGAAAATAAAGTCAGTCATTGTTTCAATTGTTTAGCCATCTATTTACCATGAAGTAATGGGACCAGATGCTATAATCTTAGTTTTTTGAAGGTTGAGTTTTAAGCCAACTTTTTCACTCTCCTCTTTCACTTTCATCAAGAGGCTCTTTAGTTCTTCTTCACTTTCTGCCATAAGGATGGTGTCATTTGCATATCTGAGGTTATTGATATTTCTCTCAGCAATCTTGATTCCAGCTTGTGCTTCATTCAGCCTGATATTTTGCATGATGTACTCTGTATATAAGTTAAATAAACAGGGTAACAATATACAGTCTTGATGTACCCCTTTTCAATTATAGAATGATTAATCTTTTAATAGAAAGTTACTTTGCTCATCTGACACTTAAGGGCTAGAGAGTTATACTCCACATCATGGAGGGATAGTAACTTCAAAAATTTTTTTGGAATTCTTTGCTGGAAATTTGTCATTTATTTATGTATGTATTCAGTTAGTCATTTATATAAGTACGGGCTAAAGGATACCTAAAATTTGGGGTTATAATTTAATATCATATAATTTTCTTGTTGCTCAACTTGTTCCAGAATTGTTCTAATTTTTTCCTAATTTAGACCTTCCATATCTTGAGTTTGTTGGACCCCAATATTGTGATATATTTTGCTTTTAATTGTTTTGTTACCATTTCTTTACTGCAAGATGCTCTGGCCCATTTTTTTTTTTTCATTCCTTACCTTAACCCTATTATCATCTATTTCTTTAAAGAATCTCCATATATATTCCTTTTATTGAAGAATGTCATTAGAAGCCAAGATCTGGGAAATGATGTGCTGTTATAAACTGAGTGTCTTTTATGCCCTTTAGTGGACAGAAGTAGGAAATATATTTGTATATACTAATCTATCTCTCCATATATTTGTACCTATACTGAGTTGAATATGAGATCAGTTGCTGAGGTTTCTGAAATTTATAAAGTAGGACATGCTTCCTCCTAACCATTGCCCCCTTGCATATCTATAACCACACTTTCAAATAGTGAGAAATTTGGATTCTACCATCTGTCATCCATTCACTTATTTGTTCAGTTTCAATGTTTAATGGTTTTAGAATTATTTACCCATATTCACATAGGAAAAAGCTTACCATCTAGAGTCCCGTGTTTACATATATTCCATCTTGTATTTAGAATCTACAGTTAGTGCGGCATCTTTATTGCCCATTAGTTTCAATGTTTATGAGAGAAATTTGTACAGATTAATTTGTTATAGTCTTTATTCTGTATCCAGGTCCCCTTCAGTTCAGTTCAGTTCAGTCGCTCAGTCATGTCCGACTCTTTGCGACCCCATGAATCACAGCATGCCAGGCCTCCCTGTCCATCACCGACTCCCGTTCACCCAGACTCATGTCCATCGAGTCAGTGATGCCATCCAGCCATCTCATCCTCTGGCGTCCCCTTCTCCTCTTGCCCCCAATCCCTCCCAGCATCAGAATCTTTACCAATGAGTCAACTCTTCGCATGAGGTGGCCAAAGTACTGGAGTTTCAGCTTTAGCATCATTCCTTCCAAAGAAATCCAGGGCTGATCTTCTTCAGAATGGACTGGTTGGATCTCCTTGCAGTCCAAGGGACTCTCAAAAGTCTTCTCCAACACCACAGTTCAAAAGCATCAATTCTTCAGCACTCAGCCTTCTTCACACTCCAACTCTCACATCCATACATGACCACAGGAAAAACCATAGCCTTGACTAGACGGACCTTTGTTGGCAAAGTAATGTCTCTGCTTTTTAATATGCTATTTAGGTTGGTCATAACTTTTCTTCCAAGGAGTAAGCGTCTTTTAATTTCATGGCTGCAGTCACCATCTGCAGTGATTTTGGAGCCCAGAAAAATAAAGTCTGACACTGTTTCCCCATCTATTTCCCATGAAGTGGTGGAACCAGATGCCATGATCTTCATTTTCTGAATGTTGAGCTTTAAGCCAACTTTTTCACTCTCCACTTTCACTTTCATCAAGAGGGTTTTTAGTTCCTGTTCACTTTCTGCCATAAGGGTGGGTGTCATCTGCATATCTGAGGTTATTGATATTTCTCCTGGCAATCTTGATTCCAGCTTGTGTTTCTTCCAGTCCAGCGTTTCTCATGATGTACTCTGCATATAAGTTAAATAAACAGGGTGACAATATACAGCCTTGACATGCTTCTTTTCCTATTTGGAACCAGTCTCTTGTTCCATGTCCAGTTCTAACTGTTGCTTCCTGACATGTATACAAATTTCTCAAGAGGCAGATCAGGTGTCTGGTATTCCCATCTCTTTCAGAATTTTCCAGTTTATTGTGATCCACACAGTCAAAGGCTTTGGCCAAGATTTCATTAGATACATGAACTGCTTTCCAAGAAATTGCAAAAGAGTTTATTTAGTGTTTTTCTATCACCTAACTAGTTAACCATTCTTCTAACCTCCTGTATTTGTTTCTTCAATATCCATCAGTCAGAAGTAATATCTTACATAATGTAGTTTTTAAAAAATCCTAGGAAACAGTTCTAATGAGGTGGATTAAACTGGAGCCTATTATACAGAGTGAAGTAAGCCAGAAGGAAAAACACCAATACAGTATACTAACGCATATATATGGAATTTAGAAAGATGGTAACAATAACCTTGTGTACGAGACAGCAAAAGAGACACTGATGTATAGAACAGTCTTATGGACTCTGTGGGAGAGGGAGAGTGTGCGAAGATTTGGGAGAATGATATTGAAACATGTAAAATATCATGTATGAAATGAGATGCCAGTCCAGGTTCGATGCATGATACTGGATGCTTGGGGCTAGAGCACTGGGACGACCCAGAGGGATGGTATGGGGAGGGAGGAGGGAGGTGGGTTCAGGATGGGGAGCACAGGTATACCTGTGGCGGATTCATTTTGATATTTGGCAAAACTAATACAATTATGTAAAGTTTAAAAATAAAATAAAATTTAAAAAAAAAAAAGAAAAAAAATCCTAGGAAAGATTCCTATGAAATAATATATTTTGTAATTTCATATCTCAGTTGTTATTTCTGTGATCTCTCACCAACTGCTATCATCTTAACAGTTGGATGATAGAAGTGGGAAATGAAAAAGTTAACTAACCTTCTTCCATGTAAGGCACCTGATTCACAGCAGAAAAATAAGAGGTTCATTTGGAGAATGCATCAGGAGGAATCAAATTCTCAGGAAGAATTAGGTTCTCCTCACAGCAAAAATTGGAAAGGAACACTAAGAGAAGAGGTTTTTTTTGTTGTTGTTGTTAAGAGTGGATGTTCCTATATAAAGTTCCTGTTCCTAAGGGAAAAGTGAGAATCTGTGAAAAGAGGGGAGTGTTGGGATATGGATTCTGGTAAGAGTCTATACAGAGAAGCAAGAAAATAAGTAAGCCCATAGTGCATAGTGATAAATAATCTGCCAGGCTTTGTTTCTATCAGTAACTCAGGTAAATGACTACATGATATATTTTGATCTAAACATCAAAGCAACACAACTTTTTGTAATATCTGCGCTGCCGGTGTGACCACCAAAGAAGGAAATGACTCTTCAGGACCCTCAGAACCTAAATAATCTAGAACACTTTTTTGCCCCTAAATAGAAATTTTGTGGCTTTCAGTGTTTGACACATGATTTTCTTAAAAAAAAAAAAAATGTTACGTGAATAAATCTAGGACACAATTTAGGTAAGAACATCAATGACAATAACATTACATCAGATCAGATCAGATCAGATCAGTCACTCAGTCGTGTCTGACTCTTTGTGACCCCATGAATCGCAGCACGCCAGGCCTCCCTGTCCATCACCAACTCCCGGAGTTCACCCAGACTCATGTCCATCGAGTCAGTGATGCCATCCAGCCATCTCATCCTCTGTCATCCCCTTCTCCTCCTGCCCCCAATCCCTCCCAGCATCAGGGTCTTTTCCAATGAGTCAACTCTTCTCATCAGGTGGCCAAAGTATTGGAGTTTCAGCTTCAACATAAGTCCTTCCAGTGAACACCCAGTACTGATCTCCTTTAGAATGGACTGGTTGGATCTCCCTGCAGCCCAAGGGACTCTCAAGAGTCTTGTCCAACACCACAGTTCAGAAGCATCAATTCTTTGGCACTCAGCTTTCTTCACAGTCCAACTCTCACATCCATACATGACCACTGGAAAAACCATAGCCTTGACTAGATGGACCTTTGTTGGCAAAGTAATGTCTCTGCTTTTGAACATGCTATCTAGGTTGGTCATAACTTTCCTTCCAAGGAGTAAGCGTCTTTTAATTTCATTGCTGCAGTCACCATCTGCAGTGATTTTGGAGCTCAGAAAAATAAAGCCTGACACTATTTCCACTGTTTCCCCAACTATTTCCCATGAAGTGGTGGGACTGGATGCCATGATCTTCGTTTTCCGAATGTTGAGCTTTAAGCCAACTTTTTCACTCTCCACTTTCACTTTCGTCAAGAGGCTTTTGAGTTCCTCTTCACTCTCTGCCATAAGGATGGTATCATCTGTATATCTGAGGTTATTGATATTTCTCCCGGCAATCTTGATTCCAGCTTGTGTTTCTTCCAGTCCAGTGTTTTTCATGATGTACTCTGCACAAAGAAATATTGACCATGCTGTCAGCAAAGTTGGCTTCTGATCTCAGAGCTGTAGCTTTCATATTTTCTGATCTGCAATGTGATGTTATTTCCTACTGGAACTTTTCACATCTGAAAATGAGTGTAAAGAATTAGATTGTTTCTGAGATTCTTTTTATTAATAAAATTATGCAATTTTGATAATCCCCCCATTAGTTATTCACAACTGAGTGGTTTATCTTCCATTTTGATATATGTTACATTAGGAAATAAAAGTAAGGATGTCATGCAAAATTTGGCATCTTTTCCTACATTCAGTTTGCTGCTGTGCATTCTACAGTCTATCACAGTGTTTTATACCACCAGCAGCAATTACCTTTGCACTAGCAAACCCTACTGTTAGTCTAGCTGGGTCAACCCACCTAAAGTGTTTCTAATTATTGATGCATTTTTCCTTTTTCAAAATGCTAGACAGTGTTTATGTGTAATCATCTGGTTTACCACCTGTGGCTACTCTATCACTTAGTACAGATATGGACAGCCACAAATCTCCCTCATTGTTTTCTTTGAGCCTCTGAGTCCAATAAATTCTTGGAGTAAAAATACTGGATTTCTACAATATTTAAATTGTGTTTCCTAACTATCTCAATGAATCATGCATATGGCTGTGATTACTAAGCTTAGAAGGATGCTGCCTGATTGGTGATTATATAGCAATTTTATTTGTTTTCATTGATAATGTTAATTCCTTTTACATTATATTTGATTACTGTCCTGAGTGAAAAACTTGCTGGCAATTGCTTCTCATATCATGAAGGATACTTGGAAAATATTATTGACCCTAAATAGCTTATTTTGATTATAAGTTTTATATAAAACAAATAGTTTTAAACAATGCATTTTTTCCTGAACAAAATGGCTTTGGCATTGTCCATTGGCATTTTTCTTTTGTGTAATTTGGTGTATGTATAATTGTAGGTAATGATGCTGAGAGAAGAAGAAAATAATTTGGGTAGGGTAAATAAGCAGTTTAGAGCTATGTCACTATTTTAACTAAAAACAACTGTTACACTACTGTTTCCCTCTTTCTAAGTTACAAATTAATATCTTCCTTTTCTTCTGGCATCTTTTCATTGATAAGTAAAAATTATAACATTATTTAAAAATTAAATAGTACTTCTATTCATATTAAACAAGCTTTCATCATATTCATTTGTCTATTTTCTTTTTAAAAACCAATTTTCAGGAAACTTTTTAAGCTTAATTCACTCCCTTTTAAAAAAATTGTTTTTATAACAGAAAAAAAACATACTTTCAAAATGGACTGCCCAGATAGAAATTCAGGTATTAATACTTAATAAGTATGTGACCTAGACCAAGGTGCTGAAACTCCTCTGCCTCTCTTTCCTCTGTCCAGTAAAGGTAGTAGTAATAGTAACCATCTAGTGGGATTAACACGAGAATTAAAGTATATGAGGTTAGCAGTTTTTAAAAGTCTCTGGCATATAACAGTCTCATGAATCACTTACCAAGAGCTGACTTTCTCCAACTCAATTCTGTGGAATAGTTGATAGGTAAATAGATATATAGAATTTTCCATTTTGTCTGCCATTCCTGATGCTAAGTTGAAGTTCCCCTTTTTGGAGCTGGATTCATAAAACAAATTCCCTTTCAAAAGTGACTATAAATATATAAATATATCAGTGGAAGGGTTGATCAGTATACCACCCATTATGCATGTTTTCTCTAAAAATTAAGGTATTAATTGTTTTTCAAGAGTATTATCAGAAGTACACTGAAATATGATAATCTCTTTAAAATATTCAGTGACAAAAATATAAAAGCTCAACTCTATGAGACTAACTGTTGTCATGTGTGTGTTTGTATCTTTCAGCAATACCAGGAACTGAGAATATTTGTAGGCAGTATTCCTTTCCTTTTTTGATTCCCTGTGGTTTCTATCACTGTCTTTTTTCCTTTTTAAGCCCAATTCTTCTGCTCAGCTTTGAGACTAAATAATTTATGGCTTAAGCATGCCTTAGCTTCTAAATAGGGAGAGGGTGATGGCACCCCACTCCAGTACTCTTGCTTCGAAAATCCCATGGATGGAGGAGCCTGGTAGGCTGCAGTCCATGGGGCCGCGAAGAGTCGGACACAACTGAGTGACTTCACTTTCACTTTTCACTTTCATGCATTGGAGAAGGAAATGGCAACCCACTCCAGTGTTCTTGCCTGGAGAATCCCAGGGACGGGGGAGCCTGGTGGGCTGCTGTCTATGGGGTCATACAGAGTCGAACACGACTGAAGCGACTTAGCAGCAGCAGCAGCAGCAGCTTCTAAATAATGGTTTGCAAAGGAAACTTCAGGGACAGCCTGCATGGAAAACCATTTAATGTTAATCTAGAATAAATTTCTGAGTCTACTCCAGACCTACTGAATTAGAATTTCTGTAGATGATGCCCAGAAATCTGCATCTTTATGAAGCATCACACATTCTTATTAGGCACAGTGAATTTTGAGAACCACTGTTCTGTGGTTAAAGAATTTATGAAGAGAAACTAAAGTTCTGAAGCCCATGTTTTTTAATTTTGCATCACTATCCTTGCTGCTCATCTCACCTTGATCTTATGATTGGTTTCTGATAAATACTCCTTAACTGTCTTAGATATAGTTTCTAAATTATATCCCATATCTGATAAGTGACTTCCCTGGTGGCTCAGACGGTAAAGCACCTGCCTACAATGTGGGAGACCTGGGTTTGATCCTTGGGTCTGGAAGATCTCTTGGAGAAGGAAATGGCACCCCACTCCAGTACTCTTGCCTGGAAAATCCCATGGACAGAGAAGCCTGATAGGTTACAGTCCATGTGGTTGCAAAGAGTCAGACGTGACTGAGCGACTTCACTTTCTTTCACTTTCTGATAAGTAGAATTTTTTGTGAAAGTTAATGTTTGAATCTGACCCTCTTTTTGGCTGTCTTTTTTTTTTTTTTTCCCTACTTATCTGATTGGGAAGGCAGTTTGCTATGTCATTCTCTATCACTAGTGATGTTTTTGCTCCTATGCTCTTGATTTTATGCAAGATTTCTCTGACAGTATTTGTGTTGACTCCATATCATCCACCATATTCCTTTGTTGGGGCATATAATGACCTAATTTTTAAAATCTACATTTTTTTAAATTTATTTTAGGCTGTGCTGGGTCTTTGTTGCTGCACAAGGGCCTTCTGTAATTGCGGCAAGCGGAGGTTACTCTCCAGTTGCAGTGCACAGGTTTCTCATTGCAGTAGCTTCTCTCATTGCAACCACGAGGGCTCTAGGGCACAGGCTCAGTAGTTGTAGTGTGTGGGCTTAGTTTCCCTGTGGCATGAGGAATCTTCTCGGACCAGGAATTGAGCCAGTGTCCCCTGCGTTGTCAGGCAGTTTGTTAACCACCAGATGACCAGGGAAGTTCCTAGTTGTTTTCCTAACAACATTTCTATTTGTCACTATATTGCCTACTCCCCAACATATCCTATTTGGTTAGGGGAGCTGGATTCTCAGGCTTAGCATCTGGTTCTCTCTGTTGGACAAACACTAGATTGTCACATCCCAAAGTGTCATGTATATACAACACCTTGATAAGCATATATTCAAGTGACAAATAAATGTTTTTTTTTTCCATATGGAAACTTTATATCTCCAATTTGAAAACAATGATTTGCTCATGATTAATAGGGATATTGAGCAGCAAAAGAGGAACATCTGTAAGAATCATTTATGTCTGAACAGTGATCCTCTCTTTTGGTCAGGAGACAGGACAAAGAGGGGGCCTTAGCTTTTTATCTGCAAAAATGGACTGATATTATAAAGAGCCATAGCTACAGTTTTGAATGTAAGTCAAGCTATTACATGAATAAGATGTCATATATTAGAACTATATGAGATTCTGTATTGACAAGGTAATGGGAGAGCTATCACAATACCCTGTAGCCAATAACCAATCCTCCCTCTGTTCCCTTCTGCACACATGCACACGTACTCTAGTTCTGCAGCAGCTGTGCTCATTTATTTGCAATTTGTCAGAATCAGTGTGACCCTGAGATTTGTTTACTAACCATGAATACTTTCCACCTCTAGCCTTTAATTGTATACTTCTGTTTTGGTTCTGCCTAAATTGATTGTATAAATTTGCTAAAGCAAGGATAAATTCACTGTTGGGGAAAATATAAATGGTTGAAGAAAATACTATTTCACATATGGAAATATGAATAATTATCTTAAATATCATTTATTAAGATTCTCTTCATCACCAGATAAAGTGGTTGGTGGTTTTCTTAGGCTATTCTTAATGGTCTCCATAACAACCTCATGAAAGAAATATTTTTCTGGTGTACCACAACTACTGAGCCTCTGCTCTTGAGCCCATGAGCCTCAACTACTAAAGCCCACACACCTGGAGCTCGTGCTCCACGGCAAGAGAAGCCACTGCAATGAGAAGCCCACACGCTGCAAAGATGAGAAACCCTGGTTGCCTTGAGTAGAGAAAACCTATGCACAACAAAGACCCAGCACAGCCATAAATAATGTATAAGTAAGTAAATCTTTTTAAAAGAAGAGAGTTGTTGTTATCCTTATGTTATACATATATTTTACTATGAGAATTGAGGTTCTAAAATTTCTTCCCATCTCCATGGGCTTTATTTCCAACATTCTCCCTACCCTCCTACATCAGCCTTGAGTGAATGACACTTCAGTTTATGACGCCTTAAATTTCTAAAATTATTTTTGCCTCTGGACCTTTGAATTTTTTGTTCCATGTACCTAGAATCTTCTTCTCAAGAAAATTCTATACATTGGGTCCCTTTTCCTCATTCAAGGGTCTTTTAAATATTTACTTATTTTTGCTGCACTGGATCTTCATTGCTCTGCATGGGCCATCTCTAGTTACAAAGTGCAGGGGTCACTCTCTAATTGTCATGTACTGGCTTCTCATTGCAGTGGTTTCTCTTGAGTAGCACAGGCTCTAAGATTTGTGGGCTTTAGTAATTGCTGCACATGGGCTCAGTAGTTGCAGTTCGCAGGCTCCAGGGGCCAGGCTCAGTAGTCGTGGTGCACAGCCCAGTTGCCTCTCCTTATGTGAGAGCCCGTGTTGCCCGTGTTGCCTCTCCTGCACTGAGATGGAACCAGTGTACCCACATTGCAAAGTGGACTTGTAAACCCTGGACCACCAGGGAAGCCCAAACATCTTTTTATATGACAGCATTCTTCTGGAATGCTTCCTTGACCCATTCTAGGCAAAATTAGTACCGTGTCTCTCAGATTCATCTGCATTTACCTTGGTATATTTTTTAAGTCCCTGATGCTGGGAAAGATTGAAGGCAAAAGGAGAAGGTGGAAGCAGAGGATGAGATGGTTAGCATCACTGATTCAATGGACATAAACTTGGGCACCCTCTGGGAGATGGTGAGGGAAAGGGAAGCCTGGAGTACTGCAGTCCATGGTGTCACAAAGAGCTGGACACTGTGTGGCGACTGAACAAAACCAAAAAATTTTAGATGAAACATCAATATCTGTAATTGCATTATACATTTATTACTTGTTTGGTATTTCTTTTCCCAATAAAAACTTGGCATCTTGGGGTCAAAAAATTAGAAATTTCAGAGCTTTAACAGAAGTACGTATAAACATGCATGCTACATAGGGAATAATTATGTGACAAGTGAGTAATGCAATATTTTTAATAATGTTAAAGTGTATTTATAATTAAAATATATTTTGTTTCTGTATTCATTCTTTTTGGGTTTATTTATATAGTAAATAAGTTATTCTAAGAAGGAAAAAAGTTGCAGTACCTGAAGTGTATATGTATTTTATACTTGTTATTTTATGTTTAATATAAAGGGGATGACAGAGGAAGAGATGGTTGGATGGCATCACCAATTCGATGGACATGAGTTTGAGCAAGCTCCAGGAGTTGGTGATGGACAGGAAAGCTTGCTGTGCTGCAGTCCATGGGGTCTCAAAGAGTCAGACATGACTGAGCAACTGAACTGAACTGATTTTATATTTTATGTTCATTATTTAAAAATATAGTCTTAAGTAATGAAAGTTTACAACTCAAAGATATATTACATTTTAGTAATTATTTTTTGCCTTTTCCATTATAGTTTATTACAAGATATTGAATATAGTTCCATGTGATATATAGTAGGATCTTGTTGTTGAAGCTTTAAATACAAATCTATTTTAATATTTATACAATCTCTGATGGATTCTCTTTTTTCTTATGTATTAATCATATTTCAATTTATTAAAATCGATAGCAAGATAATTTGTATCACAGGAATCATTTGATAAATGTGCATAGCTAGTAGAAAGCTTTTTGACTATTGCCAAGATACAGTGAATTGAAAGATGCTGTATTATGGAATAAAGAAGAAAGATTCGTGGTATCTCAGTATATAGAATAAGATAAAAAAACATTTATTTGGTGCTGAAATTGTAATTTACTTTTACAGTTAAAAATTTAAGTTTAGAGAGCATCAACCTATGTGAGGCAAACACTAATAGAACTGCAAGGAGAAATAGTCAGATTCTTTACCATAGTTGAAGACTTCAAGATTTATTTATCAAAAATAAGAAGTTCCATCAGGTAGAAAATCAGTAAGGACATACAGTCGGTTCTCAATATCCATGTATTCATCTAAGGATTTCAAGCATGGATGAGAAATTCCAAAAAGTTCCAAAAAGCAGCAATAAATAAGTGGAATTAGCAATTAAAAACACAATACCATTTATATTAGCACCCATAAAAATAAAATGCTTATGTGCATATCTAATAAAACATATTCAAGCTTTATATAAGCCACACAATTCTGATGATTGAAATTAGAGAACACCTAAATATTGACATTCTAGAAAATGTCCCTACTAATTGAGAAGTACATTAGAAATTTGTTGATAAAAATAGACACATTGTAAACTTATGTGCAGTATAATACCAGGTTCTATCATTCAACAACAAGTTTCAACTCATATTAACTACCTGTTGTATGCCAGGAATCATGCTAAATAGTGAGAATAGAGCAGTAAATAAAATACAGAATTCCTCCTCTTTGTCCATAAATATTCCAGTGTTCATGCGAGAGACCAACTTAAGAAAATAATTGTATAAAGTCAAAATGTCTGCTAGTGTTGTTTTACAAAAAACAATACAAGTGATAAATTATGAAAAAATGTGAAAGAACAGTGCTGTTTTATATGGAGTGATGAAGTGCCAGAGATACTGGAAACTTGAATAGAGATCCATCCAAAAGGAGTGAGGAATGCCTTGTGAATATCTGGGGAGCATGAGTCGATGTGAATAAGAAACATCTAGACTCTGAGGCAGGAGTGTGCTAGGCTTGTCTAATAATGGGGTGGCAACTGAATTAGAACAGAATAAAGAAGATGGAGAGTGAAAAATGATGTAAAGACAGCTAGGAACTATATCGTAAGTGACAGTATACATCATGGTGTTTTCTTTGGGTTCTGCTGCATGAAATGGGGAGGAATGTTAAAATCTCCTTACTGGGAGTTGCAGTTTTGAAAACAAGTCTCTATTTATTATGTGAAGAAAGGAGTATAGGGAAGCAAGTATAATGCAGAGAGACCATGTATGAGATTTTTTATATTGTCTATGAAAGAAATCATAGGGTCAGAATATAGGTACAGGAAGTAAAAAGAATTTGCTTTCTTGATATATTCAAAAGAAAAATTGACAGATTTGTTAGTGGATTAGAATTAGTGTCTGACAGATGAATGTTAATTTCAATCTTTGTGAGTAGCTGAAACAACATTTGTTTTTAATTAGGTGAGGGAATAGGGAAATAAGCAAAAGGCATAAAAGTTGTCAGTGAGAAACAAGAGTTAGTACTTAGAAATATTAATTTTGTGATGCTTATTAGATATCCTGGTGGGAATGTTGAGTCAGCAGTATAAATATTCACATTTTTAACTTACAGATTTCTAAATTTATATTATACCACTGCTTTGGATAAAATTAATATTTTCACTCGATGTAAAATAGAAATGTCTTATTTAAACATGGTCTTGACTATCCAGAATGCTTATTTTCTTATCTTGAACATAGATCACAGTTTATTTTATGGTTACTTTCCAGGTTACCAGGATGATGCTTATGTCCTACTCGAGATTCACAATAAGAAAATACACTGAAGAAATGGACAATATGATGCTTTTATCTAATCAAGGTAAAAGAAAAAAATCTCATAATATTGTTGTTTCAGACACTCTGGTCAATATTAGCTGAAAAATGTATTTTATCTCAAAACTAAATACATATATATGTATGAGAGACAGAGAGAGAGAGAGAGAGAGAAAGGCAGAGAGGGAAGATTTCTGCTAAATAGAAAAACTTGAAAATAATTAAGAAGTTTCTTAGAAATATATCAGTGACTAGAATTGAGTTGGTTTTAGAAGTAGAAGGATGATTTCAATGTTCACCTTTTCACATATTCCCTTTCCTACTTGACTAGGAATTAGAGTAAATTATATCCTTACCATGATTATAGAAATTCTTCTACCTAGTTCTTAGTGGAAGTTTTTAGTAAGTTGTGGGCATGCAAGGTGAAATTTGTCATTTCAGAAAAAAAGGACTGTGCCGGGAAATAAGAAATGGTTGTTGATTATTTATGTAACATTACAGGGAGCATCTTAAGATAGTGATGATATATGCTCTGTAAATGAACCAAGTCCTGCTTTTATTACTTCTGGCCATAGCAACCTGAAATATAGATTAGCACTGACTTGAATGATCTCTCTGGAAAAAAAAAAAAAAAAGGTACTGATCAGAATTCTGTTTTTAAGAGCCCCTAAGTAAAAGATTGGAGAAGGCAATGGCACCCCACTCCAGTACTCTTGCCTGGAAAATCCCATGGATGGAGGTGCCTAGTAGGCTGCAGTCCATGGGGTCGCTAAGAGTCAGACACGACTGAGTGACTTCACTTTTCACTTTCATGCATTGGAGAAGGAAATGGCAACCCACTCCAGTGTTCTTGCCTGGAGAATCCCAGGGACAGAGGAGCCTGGTGGGCTGCCGTCTATGGGGTCGCACAGAGTCGGACACAACTGAAGTGACTTAGCAGCAGCAGCAAGAAAAAGATCTTAGAATGCTCCCAAGTCAAATGTATTAATAATTCCTTTATTTGGTTCTAATACACATATAAGGACAGGGATGTGGAGGAGCAGGCAGTGGCATAAACACTAAGTAGCCTTTGTGAAAAGTTATATTTTGGAGGTGGGTCCAGACAGTTATCATAGGAAAGGTCTTATAATTAATGCCATATGCTGCTTGAGAGTGCTTCCAAGTCCCTATCTATTAACTTTGTCTTTGTGGTTTAAGGTTGGTTGATGAATCACAAAGCAAGTTTTTAGAATGTTTCCATCTTACCATTTTCTCTTATAATTATCGGTATCATCATGACAGTATCTAATTTAATGGTTTAAATTGCAAATGTTCAGCATTTTAGAAAGGTGTATTAGTAGGTTTTCTGTATGCTCAACTGGGAAAATAGCCAAACTTTATTATACTGTTTTCAACTCTAAAGAGCATACTGATACACAGACAAACTTTTATATATCTATTTCTTCTTTGATTACTGGAGATAATGTTCCTTACCATTGTTTTTGGCATTAAAATAAGATGTGGAGAAAGAAAGCTTGCAAATACTTGATTTTTGTTTTGTTCAAATGATGAGATTTTATTTTTACAGTTAAAAGAGTAATAATTTGAATAGACTGTATATTACACATAATAAGCACCTACAAATGACCTTCTAGATTACTAACATATTAATATGATTTGAAACCTTAAATTATGAGGGCTGCTGCTTGCATGTGATACTAAGAAAGACTCTAGAGCATATCTAAATGTTGAGCTTCAGTTAGAACTATGTCATCACCCAGAGAACATCCCCTCTACTAAATGTCTTTTAAGCAGACCATTAACATAGGCAGTGATTAATATGACACTGTAAATGATTAAGCAGGTGGCAACTATTAGGTAGCTTAGCAGGATTTAACTCAAGTGTAGAAATTCAAAACCCCAAATAGAGTTCCTTAATGACTTCTTAGTAATTGTGCTGAATTACTAATATAGTATTAAGTGTCTTTCAATTGAACTCAGGTGTAAAAACATGTGAACATTTACTAGCTTTAAAAATCTTGTTCAGATTTAGTGTTTGTTCCATTCATTTTTTTATGCAAAGTGAATAATCACTATACCTCCTTGCATTTTCTTGCTTTCAAAATTATAGAAGCAAAACGTAACATATCAAACTGCAATGCTTCCTTCCCTCTTTACTTCCTTCTTATATTCATCCCTCTTTTCCTTCCTGCCATCTTTCTATTTCTCTCTTGTTCTTCCTTTAGTAAATTATAGCATTCTGATGAATATGAAAATGTATCCCACTGCCTTTTAATTTTTATTCCTTAGTCTGTAGAGAGTTAAACTGTCTTTTAACATTTTTTGTCCATTTTCCTTCCTTTGTAAATTGCTTGTTTATATATTTTGCCACTTATCATTTTGAGATGTTTTTAATATTTTAATTGGAAGATAATTGCTTTACAATATTGTGTTAGTTTCTGCTGTACAACAACATAAATCACCTATAAATATACACGTATATCCCAAACCTCTTGAGCCTCCTTCCCACCCCTATCTTACCTCTCTAGATCATCACAGAGCACTGAGCTGAGCTCCCTGTTCTACACAGCAGTTCCCACTGTTTTACAATGGTAGTGTATATATGCACATTGAGATTTTGCTTGATTTCATATGGATTTGGTAAAACGTCTTTCTCTATTTTGTATATTATTTTTGTGCATAAGCACTGAAAGTTGACTTATCATATTTTTTTTATAATGCCTTCTTCATAGAAAAGTTTTCAGTTTAATCAAGTAAGATTTATTATTTCTTTGTGTATATCTACCTGTCATCTTGTTTCAGATGATTAGTCTATCCTTGAGGCCTATAGGAAGTCCCTGTATTAGTAACAAGGGTTTAATGAATTTTGTACTTCTAGGGATTTTTAGTAGATTTCAGGGCTTCTAAGTTCATAGTATTTTTTGTAATAAAATGTCTTAGAATCTAAGAATCTAATAAAAAACTTCATTATAAATTACTCTTGACTATAAAGGAAAGTGTTGAGGCTTTTATTTTACGGAAAAGCCATAGAGATTTATAATCTGACACTATTATGTGTAATTTTCCTTTACATGTATAATTCATACTGTAGAAGAAATATGTGCAGTTAAGCATATTTTTCCCAGCAAAGCATAAGAACTTGGCTGAAACACTGCCTTTTATTAGCAAACTCTCATATTTAAAATAGAGGTTTTGTCTTACATTCTGGTTAACTATTATAGAGTTTCAAGTCAGCATTAGTCTCAAGACTTAAAGCAATTGCCAATTAATTAATTCCTACTTTTGAGTGTTTTTTTCTTTCTAGTTTAAACTAAGAACATGTAAAGTCAATTTAAAAATTCCCATGATCCTTTTCATTTGGAAAATACTAAAACAAATTGAATATTCTCTGAAAATAATTTAATGTATTTAAACAAAAAAATGCAGAAATACTCATCTGTGAAATATTAACTATATGTGAAATATAAAAAATCTACATACTTTAATATATCACACTTATTTGCAGATAATTTCTGAAACAGTATGTATGTTTATTTCTATAAACTAGAATTCTAAGACAGAAAATAAATAGCAAATTTAAAAATTCTCAATAAAATGTTCATAGAAATGTAAGCATAGAAATATATCTTCCTGTAAAATCAATTCATATATTTTTTAGACATGTGCCTAATGCACATTGACTCTGAAGCCCCATAATGATATTTATATGTGAATGTATGAATTTTCATTGAGTTACTTAGAATAAAAGTCTAAGAGCATTAGAAATGATTGCAAACTGAAAGGCTATTTTAGTAACTTAATACAAAAGTAATCTTTTTTTAGTGGTTCAATAATTTTCCCCCCTGGTTAAAAATTTAGTCCTGAAAATAGCCAATATGCAAAGGCCAGCAAAGGAAATATAAATGTTTAAAGCCTGAGTGAAATCATGATGTAATACAAAATGCATATGCTTAAAAAATTGTTTATTTTTAAGTATCCATAGTAAATTTAGTTGAAATTTAAGATATGAAATTAAATACTGATTATTCTTAATTTTTGTAATTAATGGTGTTACTATGTGTACACAGTAGCTTTTCATTTGCTTATAGTTTATACTTTAAATATTCATACACTTGTTTTCAAAATAATGGACATCTGCTAATTTCCTATTCAATACCAGCATACCTCATTTTACTGTGCTCTACTTTATTGAGCTTCACAGATACAGGGTTTTAATAAATTGCAGATTTGTAGCAACTCTTAGTTTAGTAACTCAATGGATGCCATTTTTCCGACAGCATTTGTTCAGTTCATGACTCCATGTCACATTTTAGTAATTTTCCCAAAATTTCAAACTTTGTAAATATTATTATATTTGTAATGGCAATAGGTAATCAGAGATTTTTGATGTTACTATTGTAATTGCTTAGGGGTGCCATGGCGTCACTCAGGTAGGATGATGCCCTTAATTGATAATTTTTGCATGTGTTTTGACTGACCCTTACTCACCTTTCTTCCTCTTCTCGACCTCCCTTTTCTCAGATACAACAGTATTGAAATTAGGCCAATAAATAATCCTACAGTTCCCTGTAAGTTGTTAAAGTGAAAAGTTGCAGATCTCTCTCTTTAAATCAAAAGCTAGAAATAAATAAGCTCAGGAGGGAAGTTCTGCCAAAAGCCTAAATAGGCTGGTATCTAGAAATCTTGTGCCAGTTAGTCAAGTTGGGAATGCACGGGAAAAGTACTTGAAGGAGATTAAGAATCAAAGTCAACCCACAAATAGGAAAGCAAGGCAGCATTATTGCAAATATGGGGAAAGTTTTAGTGATTTGGATAAAAAGTCAAACTAGCCATATCATTCCTTTAAGCAATGGTTTAACCCAGAGCAAGCCTCTAACTCTTAAATTTTTTGAAGACCAATAGAGGTGAGGAAGGTGCAGGAGAAAAGTGTGACACTAGCAGAGTATGGCTCCCAAGGTTTAAGGAAAGAAGCCCTCTCCATAACATAAATGTACAAGGTGAAGCAGGTGCTGATGTAGAAGCTTCAGCAAGTTACTCAGAAAATCTGACTCAGTTAACTAAAGAAGGTGGCCTCACTAAAACAGACTTTCAGTGTAAATAGAGCAGCTTTGAAAGTGAAAGTGAAAGTCACTCAGTCATATCCAACTCTTTGCAACCCCATGGACTATATGAGTTCAGTTCAGTTCAGTCCCTCAGTGTGTCCAACTCTTTGTGACTCCATGGACTGCAGCATGCCAGGCCTCCCTGTCACTCACCAACTCCCAGAGTTTACCCAAACTCATGTCCATTGAATCAGTCCAACCATCTCATTCTCTGACATCCCCTTCTCCTCCTACCTACAGTCTTTCCCAGCATCAGGGTCTTTTCCAATGAGTCATTTCTTCCCATCAGGTAGCCAAAGTATTGGAGTTTCAGCTTCAACATGAGTCCTTCCAATGAACACCCAGGGCTGATCTCCTTTAGGATGGACTGGTTGGATCTCCTTGAGAGTCCAAGGGACTCTCAAGAGTCTTCCCCAACACCACAGTTCAAAAGCATCGATTCTTCAGCGCTCAGCTTTCTTCACAGTCCATACATGACTACTGGTAAAACCGTAGCCTTGACTAGGTGTATCTTTGTTGGCAAAGTAATGTCTCTGCTTTTGAATATGATATCTAGGTTGGTCATAACTTTCCTTCCAAGGAGCAAATTATTTTAATTTCATAGCTGCAATCACCATCTGCAGTAATTTTGGAGCCCCCCCCAAAATAAAGTCAGCCACTGTTTCCATTGTTTCCCCATTTATTTGCCAAGAAGTGATGGGACCAGATGTCATGATCTTAGTTTTCTGAATGTTGAGCTTTAAGCCAATTTTTTGACCCTCCTCTTTTACTTTCATAAAGAGGCCCTTTAGTTCTTCTTCACTTTCTGCCATAAGGGTGGTGTCATCTGCATATCTGATGTTATGGATATTTATATCAGCAATCTGATTCCAGCTTGTGCTTCTTCCAGCCCAGCGTTTCTCATGATGTACTCTGCATATAAGTTAAATAAGCAGGGTGACAGTATGCAGCCTTGACATACTCCTTTTCCTATTTGGAACCAGTCTGCTGTTCCATGTCCAGTTCTAACTGTTGCTTCCTGATCTGCATACAGATTTTTCAAGAGGCAGGTCAGATGGTCTGGTATTCCCATCTCTTTCAGAATTTTCCACAGTTTATTGTGATTCACACAGTCAAAGGCTTTGGCATAGTCAATAAAGCAGAAAGAGATATTTTTCTGGAACTCTCTTGCTTTTTTAACGATCCAGCGGATGTTGACAATTTGATCTCTGGTCCTCTGCCTTTTCTAAAACCAGCTTGAACATCTGGAAGTTCATGGTTCATGTATTGCTGAAGCCTGGCTTGGAGAATTTTGAGCATTACTTTACTAGCTTGACAGATGAGTTCAATTGTGCAGTAGTTTGAGCATTCTTTGGCATTGCCTTACTTTGGGATTGGAATGAAAACTGACCTTTTCCAGTCCTGTGGCCACTGCTGAGCTTTCCAAATTTGCTGGCATATTGAGTGCAGCACTTTCACAGCATCATCTTTCAGAATTTGAAAGAGCTCAACTGGAGTTCCATCACCTCCACTAGCTTTGTTCGTGGTGATGCTTTCTAAGGCCCACTTGACTTCAGGTTCCAGGATGTCTGGCTCTATGTAAGTGATCACAGCATCGTGATTATCTGGGTCATGAAGATCTTTTTTTCTATAGTTCTTCTGTGTCTTCTTGCCACCTCATCTTAATATCTTCTTCTTCTGTTAGGTCCATACCGTTTCTGTCCTTTATTGAGCCCAGCTTTGCATGAAATATTCCCTTGGTACCTCTAATTTTCTTAAGGAGATGTCTAGTCTTTCCCATTCTGTTATTTTCCTCTATTTCTTTGCATTGATCACTGAGGAAGGCTTTCTTTTCTCTCCTTGCTATTCTTTGGAACTCTGCATTCAGATGCTTATATCTTTCCTTTTCTCCTTTGCTTTTTGCTTCTCTTCTTTTCACAGCTATTTTAAGACCTCCCCAGACAGCCATTTTGCTTTTTTGCATTTTTTTTTCCATGAGGGTGGTCTTGATCCCTGTCTCCTGTACAGTGTCACGAACCTCAGTCCATAGTTCATCAGGCACTCCATCTATCAGATCTAGTCCCTTAAATCTATTTCTCACTTCCAATGTATAATCATAAGAGATTTGACTTAAGTCATACCTGAATGGTCTAGTGGTTTTCCCTACTTTCTTCAATTTAAGTCTGAATTTGGCAATAAAGAGTTCATGATCTGAGCCACAGTCAGCTCCTGGTCTTGTTTTTGCTGACTGTATAGAGCTTTTCCATCTTTGGCTGCAAAGAATATACTCAGTCTTATTTGGGTGTTGACCATCTGGTGATATCCAGGTGTAGAGTCTTCTATTGTGTTGTTGGAAGAGGGTGTTTGCTATGACCAGTGTGTCCTCTTGGCAAAACTCTATTAGCCTTTGCCCTACTTCTTTCCATACTCCAAGGCCAAATTTACCTGTTATTCCAGGTGTTTCTTAACTACCTACTTTTGCATTCCAGTCCCCTATAATAAAAAGGACATCTTTTTGGGGTGTTAGTTCTAAAAGGTCTTGTAGGTCTTCATAGTACAGTTCAACTTCAGCTTCTTCAGCATTACTGGTTGGGGCATAGACTTGGATTACTGTGATATTGAATGGTTTGCTTTGGAAACAAACAGAGATCATTCTGTCATTTTTGAAATTGCATCCAAATACTGTATTTCAAACTGTTTTTTTGACCATGATGGCTACTCTATTTCTCCTAAAGGAATCCTGCCCACAGTAGTAGATATAAAAAGCATCTAAGTTAAATTCACCCACTCCAGTCCATTTTAGTTCGCTGATTTCTAGAATGTCGACATTCATTCTTGCCATGTCCTGTTTGACCACTTCCAATTTGCCTTGATTCATGAACCTAACATTCAAGGTTCCTGTGCAATATTGCTCTTTATAGCATTGGACCTTGCTTCTATCATCAGTCACATCCACAACTAGGTATTGTTTTGCTTTGGCCTCATCCCTTCATTCTTTCTGGAGTTATTTCTCCACTGATCTCCAGTAGCATATTGGGCACTTACTGATCTGGGGAATTTCTCTTTTGTATCCTGTCATTTTGCCTTTTCATACTGTTCATGGGGTTCTCAAGGCAAGAATACTGAAGTGGTTTGCCATTCCCTTTTCCAGTGGACCACATGCTGTTAGACCTCTCCACCATGACCTATCCATCTTGGGTGGCCCCACACAGCATGGCTTAGTTTCATTGAGTTAGACAAGGCTGTGGTCCGTGTCATCAGATTGGCTAGTTTTCTGTGATTACGGTTTCAGTGTCTGCCTCTGATGCCCTCTCGCAGCACCTACCATCGTACTTGTGTTTCTCTTACCTTGGACATGGGGTATCTCTTCACGGCTGCTCCCGCAAAACACAACCAGTGCTCCTTACCTTGGACAAGGGGTATCTCCTCACAGCTGCCCCTCCTGACCTTGGACGTGGAGTAGCTCCTCTCAGCCCTCCCGCGCCCACTCAGCCACCACTCCTTGGACGCAGCTTTATATTGGAAGAATATGCCATCTAGGACTTTAATAGAACTTCCCTGTTGCTCAGATGGTAAAGAATCTGCCTGCAATGCAGGAGACCCAGGTTCAATCCCTGGGTTGGAAGAAACTCTGGAGATGGGAATGGCTACCCACTCCAGTATTCTTGCCTGGAGAACCTCATGGACAGAGGAGCCTTGTAGACTACAGTCCATGGGGTCACAAAGAGTCAGATACAACTAAGCGATAATACTACTACTACTAAGTCCAGAATGGGCTCCAGCTAAAATGTGAAAGAGTGGCAAAGGAGAAAACACATCTACCACTGAAGGAAATATCTACCTATGTCTACCTAAGGACTTTAATATCTAGAGAGAAGTCAATGCCTGACTTCAAAGCTTCAAAGCACAGGCTGACTCTCTTGTGAGGAGCTAACACAGCTGCTGTCTTTAAGTTGAAGACAATTTTTTTTACTGATTTGAAAGTTCTAGGGCACTTAAGAATTATGCTAAATCTCCTATTTGTATGTTCTGTAAATGAAATAACAAAGCCTGGATGACAGCAGATTTGTTTACAATATGGTTAACTGAATATTTTAAACCCACTGTTGAGACCTGCACTCAGAAAAAGAAAAAAGACTACTTTCAAATTATTACAGCTGATTGACAATGTACCTGTCACCCAAGAGCTTTGATGGAGATATACAATAAAATTAATTTTGTTATCATGTCTGCTAATACAACATCCACTCTGTAGCCCATGGATCAATGAGTAATTTCAAGTCTTATTATGTAAGCCTATTTCATAAGGATATAGCTGCCATATATAGTGATTCTTCTGGTGAATCTGGACACAGTAAATTGAAAACCTTTTGAAAAGGATTCACCACTCTAGATGCCATTAAGGACATTCATGATTCATAAGAAAAGGTCAAAATATCAACATTAATAGGAGTTTGTAAAGAGTTAGTTCCAACCCTCAAGGATGACTTTTAGGGGTTCAAGATTTCAGTGGAGGATATGTGATGGAATGTAGCAATAAAAATAGAATTGAAAGTGGAGCCTGAAAATGTGACTGAATTGATGCAATCTCATGATACAGTTTTCATGGATGAGAAGTTGTTTCTTATGGATAAGCAAATAAAGCAGTTTTTGAGATGGTGAAGATGCTGTGATGTTTGTAGAAATAACAACAAAGAATTGAGCATATTACCTAAATTTAGTTCATAAAACAGTGGCAGGTTTAAGAGGACTAACTCCAATTTTTAAAGAAGTTCTGTTGTGACTAAAATGCTATCAAACAACATTATGTGCTACAGATAAATTGTAAAAGTCAATCAAAACAGTAGTTTTTGTCATTTTATTTTAAGAAATTGCTACAGCCACCCCAGTCACCCCACCCTTTTCAATCTCAGCCATCAGCACTGAGGTAAGACCCACCACCAGCAATGAGACTTTGGTCCCCAGAAGGTTCACATGATGGTTAACATATTTTAGCAATAAAGTATTTTTATTAATATATGCACATTGTTATTTGGAAGGAAGGATGCTAAAGCTGAAACTCCAATACTTTGGCCACCTCATGCGAAGAGTTGACTCATTGGAAAAGACTCTGATGCTGGGAGGGATAGGGGGCAGGAGGAGAAGGGGACGACAGAGGATGAGATGGCTGGATGGCATCACTGACTAGATGGATATGAGTTTGAGTGAAGTCCTGGAGATGGTGATGGACAGGGAAGCCTGGCGTGCTGCAATTCATGGGGTTGCAAAGAGTCGGAATGACTGAGCGACTGAACTGAACAGAACTGAACATTGTTATTCTAGATAATGCTATTGCATACTTAATAGACTACAATATAGTGTAAACATAACATTTACCTGCACTGGGAAATGAAAAAAATTTTGTGATTTGCTTCTTTACAATTTTCTTCATTACTGAACTTGCAGTATTGCTGAGATATGCCTTGAAATAATTAGAATATTTGAAAAGGAGTATATGAATATTTAAATAACATAAATTGTAAACAAATGAAAAGCTCTTATGTGTACATGCATCAGCATTATTAATAACAAAAATTAATATTAATCAGTATTTTTGTTGTATATCTTAATTTTCAGTTAAATTTCCTATGGATACTTTAAAGTAGACAGTTATTTAAACAAATTCATTTAGTAGTACAATGAGATTTCCCTCAGGTTTTAAACATTGTGATGTTATGAAATTTCTCTCAATAGCTCTTTTTGTGATAAAGTCTACTTGCTTATTTGTTTCATTATTTTAAAACATTTTAAGATAATTATAGATTCACACACTATTATAAGGAAATAATGAAGAGAGGTTCTGTGTACCCTTCACTTTGTTACTATTGTTTTATAGTCAATATTTGTTTAATTTTAGGTTTATATCAATGATAGTAGTCAATTTGAATTAAGAAATATAACTTCACTGCTGCTGCTAAGTAGCTTCAGTTGTGTCCCACTCTGTGCTACCACATAGACGGCAGCCCACCAGGCTCCTCTGTAACTGGGATTCTCCAGGCAAGAATACTGGAGTGGGTTGCCATTTCCTTTTACAATGCATGACAGTGAAAAGTGAAAGTGAAGTCGCTCAGTTGTGTCCTACTCTTAGCGACCCCATGGACTGCAGCCTACCAGGCTTCTCTGTCCCTGGAATTTTCCAGGCAAGAGTACTGGAGCGGGGTGCCATTGCCTTCTCCAGATAACTTCACTATAAGACAGTAAGAGAAAATCTTGAGGTAGGGAAATATTTTTTAAATTTAATACAAAAGCACTTTTCCAAAAATGGAAATCTCGATAAATAAGATTTCATTAAAATTAAGATCTATTTTTTAAAAAGTATTTAGATAAGCTTAAAAAAATGAACTATTGAGAAAATATTTGTGATACATGTATCCCACATAGGTTTTCTGTATAGAACATATAAATATCAATTAATTACATCAATTAAGTGAAAAAATGCATAAAAATTTTAAATGATAAAGTTACTTGGAAAAATAGCATGCATAAACTTGTCCAGATTACAAGTAATCACTCCAATCTGAATCTAACTCATAATGAAATACCACCAGTGCCCACCAGGATGGCTAAATTATTATTCTTTTACTACCAGGCATTTTCAAGAATGCAGAGCAATTTTAACTATATATTCTATTAGTTGACTACAAAAGGGGATATTCACTTCAGAAGTTTGAGCTGTGGATCAACATACAGGTGTCTTAGCAGAAAATCCTATTTTAATTATATATGTAAGAGTCACATGTAGAAATGTGCAAAATATGACGTGCCCCCAAAATACACAGGACATTATTTGTAATAGCTACTACAATCTAAATGTATATCAGTAGAAAATATTTATAAAATAAATATATTCATGCAATTATTTATTATACATTAATAAAAATAAATTAGAATTACTCCCCCAAATGGAGTGACTCTTAAAAACATAATGTGGAATGCAATAAAGCAAACATAAAAGTATTTGTGCTGTGATATCATTCTTGTAAAGATCAAAAAGAATCAAAATTAAAGGACTGTTAGTAATCAGGATAGGGTTGCCTTTGTGGAGGAAAGAATGAACAGTGATAGGAGAGGGTATGAAGGGTATTCTGGTTTGCTATTAGTTTTCTGTTTCTTGATAGTTGTAGTTACAAAGATGAGATTATGTTGTGATAATCCACTGAGGTGTACAGTTCTGAATCACACACTTTTCTCTTTATTTGTGATGCCTCAAAGGCACAAGTATTGGTAGCAATATTTTAGAAATTTCCTCATCACACATGCAAGACTTTTCTATAATTTATAATTTTAAATTTATAAATCTAGATCTGATAGATAGAGTTCCTGATGAACTATGGACTGAGGTTCGTGACACTGTACAGGAGACAGGGATCAAGACCATCCCCATGGAAAAGAAATGCAAAAAAGCAAAATGGCTGTCTGAGGAGGCCTTACAAATTGCTGTGAAAAAAAGAGACGCGAAAAGCAAAGGAGAAAAGGAAAGATATAAGCATCTGAATGCAGAGTTCCAAAGAATAGCAAGAAGAGATAAGAAAGCCTTCCTCAGGGATCAATGCAAAGAAATAGAGAAAAATAACAGAATGGGAAAGACTAGACATCTCGTCAAGAAAATTAGAGATACCAAGGGAATTTTTCATGCAAAGATGGGCTCAATAAAGGACAGAAACGGTATGGACCTAAGAGAAGCAGAAGATATTAAGTAGAGGTGGAAAGAATACACAGAAGAACTATGCCAAAAAGTTCTTCATGACCCAGATAATAACAATGGTGTGATCACTCACCTAGAGCCAGACATCCTGGAACCTGAAGTCAAGTGGGCCTTAGAAAGCATCACCACGAACAAAGCTAGTGGAGGTGATGGAATTCCAGTTGAGCTCTTTCAAATCCTGAAAGATGATGCTGTGAAAGTGCTGCACTCAATATGCCAGCAAATTTGGAAAACTGAGCAGTGGCCACAGGACTGGAAAAGGTCAGTTTTCATTCCAATCCCAAAGAAAGGCAATGCCAAAGAATGCTCAAACTACCGCACAGTTGAATTCATCTGTCAAGCTAGTAAAGTAATGCTCAAAATTCTCCAAGGCAGGCTTCAGCAATATGTGAACTGTGAACTTCCAGATGTTCAAGCTGGTTTTAGAAAAGGCAGAGGAACCAGAGACCAAATTGCCAACATCCGCTGGATCATCAAAAAAGCAAGAGAGTTCCAGAAAAACATCTCTTTCTGCTTTATTGACTATGCCAAAGCCTTTGACTGTGTGAATCACAATAAACTGTGGAAAATTTGAAAGCGATGGGAATACCAGACCACTTGACCTGCCTCTTGAGAAATTTGTATGCAGGTCAGGAAACAACAGTTAGAACTGGACATGGAACAGCAGACTGGTTCCAAATAGGAAAAGGAGTATGTCAAGGCTGTATATTGTCACCCTGCTTATTTATCTTATATGCAGAGTACATCATGAGAAACGCTGGGCTGGAAAAAGCACAAGCTGGAATCAAGATAGCTGGGAGAAATATCAGTAACCTCAGATATGCAGATGACACCACCCTTATGGCAGAAAGTGAACAGGAACTAAAATGCCTCTTGATGAAAGTGATAGAGGAGAGTGAAAAAGTTGGCTTAAACCTCAACATTCAGAAAATGAAAATCATGGCATCTGGTCCCATCACTTCATGGGAAATAGATGGGGAAACAGTGGAAATAGTGTCACACTTTATTTTTGGGGGCTCCAAAATCACTGCAGATGGTGATTGCAGCCATGAAATTAAAAGACGCTTACTCCTTGGAAGAAAAGTTATGACCAACCTAGATAGCGTATTGAAAAGCAGAGTCATTACTTTGCCAACAAAGGTCCATCTAGTCAAGGCTAGGGTATTTCAGAATTTTCCACAGTTTATTGTGATTCACACAAGGCTAGGGTCATGTATGGATGTGAGAGTTGGACTGTGAAGAAAGCTGAGTGCTGGAGAATTGATGCTTTTGAACTGTGGTGTTGGAGAACACTTGAGAGTCCCTTGGACTGCAAGGAGATTCAACCAGTCCATTCTGAAGGAGGTCAGCCCTGTGATTTCTTTGGAAGGAATGATGCTGAAGCTGAAACTCCAGTACTTTGGCCACCTCATGCGAAGAGTTGACTCTTGGAAAAGACTCTGATGCTGGGAGGGATTGGGGGCAGGAGGAGAAGGGGACGCCAGATGGCGCCAGATACCAGATGGCATCACTGACTCGATGGACGTGAGTCGCAGTGAACTCTGGGAGTTGGTGATGGACAGGGAGGCCTGGCGTGCTGCGATTCGTGGGGTCGCAAAGAGTCCAACACGACTGAGCGACTGAATTGAACTGAACTAAAATAAATAAGTTATAATACCTATTACCCTGATTTTTAACACGATATTATCAGGACATCAATTTTAAAAAATTGTTTTTATATTTTTATTTATTTATTTAATTTTATTGGAGTAAAATTGCTTTAAAATTTTGTGTTAGTTTCTGCTGTACAATGAAGTGAATTTACTATATATACATACAGATATCCCCTACCTCTTGAACCTCCCTCCTACTCTCCCCACTCTACCTCTTTAGGTGTACCTTATTTTAAACTTCTTTAAATTTATTTTTTCTATTATATGTGTCTATCTACCTATCTATTACTCTACCCATCTGTGTATTTATTCATCTATATCTGTAATGTGAAGTGAAGTCTGTAAAAGATAACTCATTTTATTTCATTTAATTTAACCTTTTAATTTTTTTGACTCTGTCATGTGGCATGCAGGATCCTAGTTCTCTGACAAGGGAGGGGACCCAGGCCCTTGTCAGTGGGAGTGCAGAGTCCTAAACATTGGACCACCAGGGAATTCCTTAGGATACCTTCTTTTATAATCTTAATGTGTGAATATTGACATTTTTTCTATGCTTCAAACAAGTATTACTACCAGAAATGCTACTTTACTGGGGTTTTCACATGATCATCTCAGGGTTATATACAAATTGTAATAAATATGTTCAGAAGATATTAGAAGATTCTAACATGGAGTAATAAAAAAGCTTTATGACTTAACCAAGTTTCATAAAATGAAGTATATGTCACTTACATAATAAATTATATAACATTGGGAGAAGTCAATCAAAATACTACTGTGTAATTGCAAACTAACTTCTGTTGCAGGACATGCTGAAAACACTTCAGAAGTTTACAAATATAGAGTTTGTGAAAGATAGCTATTTTAATAAAGAGAGAAATGGAAGATTTTCTTAGAAATCAACCCTTGGTGCCCGATAAAAAGGTTACTAAAATATTAGGTAAAAAGCCAAATATTTTGAGAAGACATGTCATCAAATCAGGAAAAAAGTTTGAAAAAAAGGGACCAAAGAAAACAGTAAGAGAACCATAAGGACTATAGATAATTACAAGGTGATGTTAATTATGGCATTAAAAATTAAGCAACATGGGGCCATTCAGCATCTGTCTAATGCAGCCATTAATGATTTATTTCTAGCAGCTTTGCTTCTTATGTTTTTAGAGAAGCAACATAAATATTATTTGAAGAAAACTGAGAAAAAGAATGTGTAAGTCCAGGACATATATTGGACAGATTTACAAAATCTGAGAACTTTCTGCCAAGATGCAGGACAGAATCTCAATGAATTTTGAGTTTATTATAATTAATTTAATTGGAGGATAATTATTTTACAATATTGTGATGGTGGTTTTTGCCATACATCAGTATGAGTTGGCCATAGGTGTAACCTGTTTCCCCCCCATCCTGAAGCCCACTTCCACTTGGCTCCCCACCCTATCCCTCTTAGTTGTCCCAGAGCACTGGCTTTGGGTCCCCTGCCTCATGCATTGAACTTGCACTGGTCACCTATTTTACATATGGTTATGTACATGTTTCAATGCCTCTCTCAAATCATCCCATCCTAACCTTCTCCTGCTAAGTCCAAAAGTCTGTTCTTTACATCTGTGTTTCCTTTGCTGCCCTGTATGTAAGATTATTGGTACCATCTTTCTAAATTCCATATATATGCATTAATATACAGTATTTATCTTTCACTTTCTGACTTACTTCACTCAGTATAATAGACCCCAGGTTCATTCACATCATTAGAACTGACTCAAAAGAGTTCCTTTTAATAGCTGAGTAATGTTCCATTGTATATATGTACCACAACTTCCTTATCCATTAATCTGCCAATGAACATCTATGTTGCTTCCATGTCCTAGCTATTTTAAATAGTGCTATGATGAACACTGGGGTACATGTGTCTCTTTCACTTCTGGTTACCTTGGGGTCTATGTGTAGCGGTGGGATTGCTGGGTCGTATAGCAGTTCTATTCCAAGTTTTTTAAGGAATCTCCAGTTTTCCATGGTGGCTGTACCAGTTTTCATACCCACCAACAGTGTAAGGGGGTTCCCTTTTCTCCACACCTTCTGAAGCATTTATTCATTGTAGAGGTTTTGATGATGGTCATTCTGACAGGTGTGAGATGATACTTCATTGTGCTTTTGATTTGCATTTCTGTAATAATGAGTGATGCTGAGCAACTTTTCATGTGTTTATTAGCCATCTATATGTCTTCTTTGAAGAAATGTCTGTTTAGGTCTTTTGTCCATTTTTTTATTGGGTTGTTCATTTTCTGGTATTGAGCTGCATTGTGAAGTGAAAGTTGCTCAGTTGTGTCCAACTCTTTGCGACCCCATGGATTCTACAGTCCATTGAATTCTCCATGCCAGAATACTGGTGTGGGTACCTTTCCCTTCTCCAGCATTTCTTGCCAACACAGGTATTGAAACCAGGTCTCCCACACTGCAGACGGATTCTTTACCAGCTAAGACACAAGGGAAGCCCAAGATTAATGGAGTGGGTAGCCTGTCCCTTCTCCAGCACATCTTCCCGACCCAGGAATTGAACCAGGGTCTCCTGCATTGCAGGTGGATTTTTTCCCAACTAAGCTATCAGAGAAGCTCCATTGAGCTGCATTAGCTGCTTGTACAGTTTGGAGATTAATTCTTTGTCAATTGTTTCATTTTCTGTATTTTATCCTATTCTGAGGGCTGTCTTGTCACCTTGATTATAGTTTCCTTCATTGTGCAAAAGAATTTAAGCTTAACTAGGTCCCATTTGTGTATTTTAGTTTTTATTTCCATTACTCTAGGAATTTGAAAGATAAATAAAAAAGAATAAGGGTATATTTTTTTAAATGACACTAAGATCACTCTGTGTTTTAGCTTCATTTCAGTGTTTTCCAAAGTTGACCAGTAAAAATGTTAGAAATTTATATTCTAGGCACCTTTCTAATCCAAATATATTTTCAAACCATGAGATCATTTGGTAATAATTTCCCAGTGACAGTTAGTCCAATTTTTCATAACATAGTCTGAGAAATAGTCTTCTTTATTGATCATAGAAAACTTCTACTTCTGTTTCTGAGAGGATTTTTTTTTTAATAGTCAGTGACCAAAAGCAAATTATGAAATGGGTGTCAAAGCCTTTATCCACTTAGCAGGAGTCATTTCAGCTCTGCATTGTTAAAGTTTGAATAAACATCATTGCATGTTATGATTTGGTTGCAAATAAATTTCTAATGAATAAGAGCAGAAGGACTATCCCTAATATTTGAATTTTGTGAAAAACAAAATCTAAATGTGGAATGCATAGGTTTCTATATAATACTACTGTTTTACTTGTGTTGGCACTGAACTAGAAAATTAAGATATAATGGCTGATGTTAAAATATTTCTAATATGAACAATCTTTCTAAGGTATCATTCATTATGGAGTTATTAAACTCCAGATGCAAATAGGAAAACTGAAAATGTTTTTTAAAAAGGGGAAAAATGGAAAGACAGAAAGAAAAACAATGAGTAGCAGGGATATTCCACTTAATATCACTTTATAATAAAGCATATAAAAATTAGTGGCTTATTACAGTTGTCATTTTATTATCTTTCATGGTCTTGCCTGTCTGTATTTGAACAAGGATTTCTCTAGACTTCTGGCTAACATGGTAGATGGAGCTGAAGTAGGACGGGTTGTGTGAAATAGATGGGTATAGGTTGGGCATTTCACTGTCTTAATTTTGTCTTAGTCATTTTCCATGAATTCTCTCTTTTTTGCTGTTTTCTACTTCCTCAGAGCATAACCACTTCTTGTGATTAAGATCACTTAACATCAAAAGTCAGCAAACTATAGCACAAATAGAATTGCCAGGTAAGATAGGACAGTGAGTTAAATTTCAGATAAACATGAACAACTTTTTGTGTATAAATATGTTCTGGAAAAACAGACTGGTTCCAAATAGGAAAAGGAGTACGTCAATGCTGCCTATTGTCACCCTGCTTATTTATCTTATATGCAGAGTACATCATGAGAAATGCTGGGCTGGAAGAAGCACAAGCTGGAATCAATATTGCCAGAAGAAATATCAGTAACCTCAGATATGCAGATGACACCACCCTTATGGCAGAAAGTGAACAGGAACTAAAGAGCCTCTTGATGAGAGTGAAAGAGGAGAGTGAAAAAGTTGGCTTAAAGCTCAACATTAAGAAAACGAAGATCATAGCATCTGGTCCCATCACTTCATGGGAAATAGATGGGAAAACAGTGGAAACAGTGTCAGACTACTTTGGGGGGATCCAAAATCACTGCAGATGGTGATTGCAACCATGAAATTAAAAGACGCTTACTCCTTGGAAGGAAAGTTATGACCAGCCTAGGTAGCATATTGAAAAGCAGAGACATTACTTTGCCAACAAAGGTCCATCTAGTCAAGGCTATGGTTTTTCCTGTAGTCATGTATGGATGTGAGAGTTGGACTGTGAAGAAAGGTGAGCGCTGAAGAATTGATGCTTTTGAACAGTGGTGTTGGAGAAGACTCCTGAGAGTCCCTTGGACTGCAAGGAGATCCAACCAGTCCATCCTAGAGATCAGTCCTGAGTGTTCATTAGAATGAGTGATACGGAAGTTGAAACTCCAGTACTTTGGCCACCTGATGCGAAGAGTTGACTCATTGGAAAAGACTCTGATGCTAGGGGGGATTGTGGGCAGGAGGAGAAGGGGACAACAGAAGATGAGATGGCTGGATGGCATCACTGACTCAATGGACATGAGTTTGAATGAACTCCGGGAGTTGGTGATGGACAGGGAGGCCTGGCGTGCTGCGATTCATGGGGTCACAAAGAGTCGGACACGACTGAGCGACTGAACTGAACTGAAGTGATGTTCTGGAAAATATTTGGAATATAATTACACTTTAAGGAAAAAGGTGTTTGTTTTTTATCTGAAATTCAAATTTAACTGGGCGTCCTGTTTAGTTAGGGAATGTGGCAACCATGACTCAAATTTGGGTGGCCTTCTGTTCATATACACTAAGTTTTAGTGTCTGGGACACAGCCAAACTGATGGTTCAACAGGGAAAGAAATTGCCTGCAGTGCAGAAGACACAGGAGACACAGGTTCAGTCTCTGAATGAAGAAGATCTCCTGGAGAAGGAAATGTCAACCCACTCCAGTATTCTTTCCTGGGAAATCCCATGGACAGAGGGATCTCTGTCCCTGGTGGGCTGCAGTTCATGGGGTCACAAAGAGTAGGACACGATGAAGCACAATGGCATGCATGGAAGCTTTGGCACTGCAATGAGAGAACTGGGTAGTTGTAGCAGAAGCCATGTCTGGCAGAGTCTGAAATATTTACTATCTGACCCTTTACAGAACAAGTTTGTGAGCCTCTGTCTTGTAAGGCAGTTTTCCAGTAAGAAAGGTCAAAGCTACATCCACTTTCATAAACAGACCTGGAAAGTTTCCCAGCTCATTTCTGGCACAGTCGTAGCTTCCAAGATTCTAAGAGCAAAGAATTAAACTCCTTTTTTAAAAAAACAAAGGTATCTTTTGCAGCCATCTCAGGAAATATAAACCTGTTAACTCAGTTCTGACTTGTTATCTAAAGACAGCACTCTGAAAGCAAATGAGGTAATTTAAAAACAAGAAAAGATTTTTTATTTTAAAGTTTTACACTATATAGATTTTAAGATGCATAGATTAGAGATGTTTTCCCCTAACAATATAATTCATTGAAAGGAGAAGGACACACAGTATTGCTTTTTAAAATAAAGCCTCAAGTTAAATTCACTTTTAAATTATTTCCACTGTATTAAAATTATTCTTAAAGTAAGCTTCTAAAACAGAAAATGTCAGAATGTATGTGGTAGAAAAAGGGAAGCAAGTGTAGTGAACTAGTAGTTATATGGACAGCAGGGCTTTGTGTGTCAATTTTGCATTCCCAGGCAGCGTTGCTTGAAGAGCAGAGATGGGATAGACATATAAACAATTTTAATAAAATGTCAACTTTTTGTTCATACATATTTTCTGATACTTTTAATTTGACTGATTAAGGAACATTGCAATGCACTCCAGTGTTCTTGCCTGAAAAATCCCATGGGCAGAGGAGCCTGGCGGGCTACAGTGCTAACAGTCAGACAAGACTTAATGACTCAACAATGACAAAAAATAACAGATGATTCATATTATAAGGTACCAAATAACTTAGTCTGGACTTAATTCAGAAAGTGTAAAATAAATTTTAAAAGATACTGTTTTTCTTCCCCTTTTATATTTTTCTATAATTATATGTTTATAAACTTACCTTCCTTAAATCAGGTTTAGGTCTTGCCTTGAGAACCATATGAACAATATGAAAAGGCAAAAAGATAGGACAATGAAAGATGAACTTACCAGGTTGATAAGTACCCAATACGCTACTGGAGATCAGTGGAGAATTAACTCCAGAAAGAATCAAGGGACAGAGCCAAAGCAAAAACAACACCCAGCTGTGGATGTGACTGTTGATGGAAGTAAATTCTGATGCTATAAAGAGCAATATTGCATAGGAGCCTGGAATGTTAGGTCCATGAATCTAGGCAAATTGGAAGTGGTCAAACAGGAGATGACAAGAGTGAACATAGACATTTCAGGAATCAGCAAACTAAAATGGACTGGAATGGGTGAATTTAATTGATATGACCATTATATCTACTATTTTGGGCAAGAATCCCTTAGAAGAAATGAGGTAGCCATCATGGTCAACAAAAGAGTCTGAAATGCAGTACTTGGATGCAATCTCAAAAATGACAAAATGATCTCTGTTTGTTTCCAAGGTAAACCATTCAATATCACAGTATTCCAAGTCTATGCCCCAACCAACAATAATTAAGAAGCTGAAGTTTAACAGTTCTAGGAAGACCTACAAGACCTTCTAGAACTATACCCAAAAAAGATGTCCTTTTCATTATAGAGGACTGGAATGCAAAAGTAGGAAGTCAAGAAACACCTGGAGTAACAGGGAAATTTGGCCTTGGAGTACAGAATGAAGCAGGGCAAAGGCTAATAGAGTTCTGCCAAGAGAATGCACTGGTCATAGCAAACACCCTCTTCCAACAACACAAGAGAAGACTTTACACATGAACATCAGATGGTCAATACCAAAATCAGATTGATTAGATTATTTGCAGCCAAAGATGGAAAAGCTCTATACAGTCAGCAAAAACAAGACTGGAAGCTGACTATGGCTCAGATCATGAGCTCCTTATTGCCAAATTCAGACTTAAATTGAAGAAGGTAGGGAAACTACTAGACCATTAAGGTATGACCTAAATCAAATCCCTTACAATTATACAGTGGAAGTAACAAGTAGATTTAAGGGATTAGATCTGATACACAGAGCAAAGAACTATGGATGAAGGTTCATGACATTGTATAGGAGGCAGTGATCAAGACTATCCCCAAGAAAAGGAAAGGCAAAATGGTTGTCTGGGGAGGCTTTACAAACAGCTATGAAAATAAGAGAAGTGAAAGGAAAAGGAGAAAAGGAAAGATATACCCATTTAAATGCAGAGTTCCAAAGAATAGCAAGGAGAGATAAGAAAGCCTTCCTCATCAATCAATGCAAAGAAATAGAGGAAAACAATAGAATGGGAAAGACTAGAAATCTCTTCAAGAAAATTAGAGATACTAAGGGATATTTTCATGCAAAGATGGGCACACTAAAGGACAGAAATGGTATCGACCTAACAGAAGCAGAAGATATTAAGAAGAGGTGGCAAAAATACACAGAAAAACTAAACAAAAAAATCTTCATGACCCAGATAATCACATTGGTGTGATCACTCACCTAGAGCCAGACATTCTGGAATGCAAAGTCAAATGGGCCTTAGGAAGCTCCACTAGCTATGAACAAAGCTAGTGGAGGTGATGGAATCCCAGTTGAGCTATTTCAAATCTAAAAGATGATGTTGTGAAAGTGTTGCATTCAATATGCCAGCAAATTTGGAAAACTCAGCAGTGGCCGCTGGACTGACTGGAAAAGGTCAGTTTTCATTCCAATACTAAAGAAGGACAGTGCCAAAGAATGCTCAAACTACCATACAATTGCACTCATCTCACATGCTAGTAAAGTAATGCTCAAAATTCTCCAAGCCAGGCTTCACAGTACATGAGTGATGAACTTACAGATGTTCAACTGGATTTAGAAAAGGCAGAGGAACCAGAGATCAAATTGCCACATCCGATGTATCATTAAAAAAGCAAGAAGGTTCCAGACAACATTTACTTCTGCTTTATTGACTATGCCAAAGTCTTTGACTGTGTGGATCACAAAATGCTGTGGAAAATTCTTCAAGAGATGGGAATACCAGACCACCTGACCTACCTCCTGAGAAATCTGTATGCAGGTCAGGAAGCAACAGTTAGAAATGGACATGGAACAACAGACTGGTTCCAAATCAGGAAAGGAGTATGTCAAGGATTTATATTGTCACCCTGCTTATTTAGCTTATATGCAGAGTATATTATGAGAAATGCTGGACTGGATGAAGCACAAGCTGGAATCAAGACTGCTGGGAAAAGGAGAAACTGTCTTATCCAATGTGACACAGTTAACAAGCCCCAAATTTAGTATTTGAATTCTTGCTGTTTGGCTCCAAATCCTTGGCTCCTCATTACTGCAAAGCATTTATCAAATATTGATTTAGTATTAAGGACACAAACAGGAAGAACTAAGTCTTTGAACTCACAAACTTCATTCATAGTTTAATGTTAGAGGTAACATTAGTGCATACATGATATGATAAATAGAATAATGAACAAAATCTTCTGCAATTGCAAAGAGGAAAGGCATCATATATGTGACATCTGCACTAAGCTTTAATAATAGTATCATTCCAATAAGTAGTAACAAATGTTATGATAGAAGGAATGACATGTACATAGTCATGCTGCTGCTGCTGCTGCTAAGTCGCTTCAGTCATGTCCGACTCTGTGCAGCTCCATAGACGGCAGCCCACCAGGCTCCCTCAACCCTGGGATTCTCCAGGCAAGAACACTGGAGTGGGTTGCCATTTCCTTCTCCAATGCATGAAAGTGAAAAGTGAAAGTGAAGTCACTCAGTCGTGTCTGATTCTTAGCTACCCCATGGACTGCAGCCTACCAGGCTCCTCCATCCATGGGATTTTCCAGGCAAGAGTACTGGAGTGGGGTGCCATTGCCTTCTCTGGTACATTGTCATAGAAGTATTCAATTTTGATGGACCTTCTGCCTTCCCCCCATTTGCATCATAATTAGCTGAGTACGTATTCTCACATTGAGGTCATGCTTATTGTAGCATGTGTAAAGAGATGTTTTAATTATGTATTTGCCTGTAATTTTCAACTATTAAATTGTTAAATCCAATAAATGGGGTTTTATGTTTTAGTTTTCATTTAATCTCTAACTTATAATTCAGTACTTAGCTGTAGTAGAATTGCTCAAGGAATGCTTGTATTGTAAGTAGAAGAATTAACGACAGAGACTGACACATTTAAGATGCTCAGACAGTAAAGAGTCTGCCTGCAATGCAGGAGACCAAGTTCAATCCCTGGGTTGGGAAAGTCCCCTTGAGAAGAGAATGACAACCCACTCCAATATTATTGCCTGAAGAATTTCATGGACAGAGGAGCCTGGTGGGTGACAATCCATGGGGTCACAAAGAGTCAAATACAACTGAGTGACTAACACCATATTAAAATTCAATGCTGAATATCCAATTATTAAGGTAAAATATATTAGGAGAAAGAAATCTTTGCATAATCAACATTCAGTCATTTTAGTTAGATCCAAAGTACCTTGATAGCCCACAATATTATGAAGTACTTTCCAAAATTGACAAGAAGGAAATGAAGATAAATTGCCTTTCTATTGCATTCAATCTATATAGGATAGAGTTTCTTAACTTTCCTTGCTCCACAAATCACTTTTCAAGCTGTTGGTTCATTCTCAGAATAATGTTTTAAAATGTATAAGATTATAAAGGAAACAGATTCTGTTGCAATGTAGCTAAAAATTTGTCAAACAAACTTGCTATATTTTATTATAAATTTATCTTTACTAATGTATTAAATAACAAGATTTTGAAGGTGGCTTAATAATTATTGTACTTTTAAAGTACTGATGAGTATAAATGATATTTTGAGATATCTACATATACTTTCCCCTTGATCATGGAAAAATAAAACACAAAAGAAACAAAAGAAACAACAAAAAGAAAAGAAAAACTGTTGCTTATATCATCTAGAAAACTTTTACTGAAAATCCATGACCTTGTCTATGCTGCTTATCAGCTAGCAGCCATGATTAAGTAATGTGGGACAAATGTGTTACAGAAGATTGCAAAAGTGACCCCAATTCTTCATCTGGCCCCTTGACATATGGCTTTGAAGTCCCCTCCCACTCTAATAATTGCTTTGAGCATGTGACTTGCTTTGCCAAAGGTTTTTTTAGCTCATGTACAATTGAAGGTGCTCTTTGCAGCTCTGCCTTTGTCACAGGAGCATTCCCAGGTTAGCCTGTTAGCAGGTGAGATATGTGGGCTAGTGGTAACTTGCTTCAATAGTTCCAGCTAAAACAATCCTAAGTCAGCCGACAGCTGGCCAAATCCCTTTGTGTTAACTTAACCAGCCAAGGTCAGCAAAGTTGTTTTGCTGACTTCTAGATGACCCTAGAAATGTGAGTTATAAACACCATTCCATATTCCAGCATCACTGTGGCAAGGAGAAACTAATTCCACTCTGCACACTTTCATTTAATGTTGTCTCTCAAACTGAAAGATAAAATAATTTCATTAAAATATATGCATGTGTGTGTGTGTGTGTGTATATATATATATATATGTATGTATACATATATATATATGTATGTATGTGTATATGTATGTATATATATATATGTATGTATACATATATATATATGTATGTATGTATATATGTTATGTGTACACAAGGGCTTCCCTGGTAGCTCAGCTGGTAAAAAATCCACCCACAATGCAGGAGACCTGGGTTTGATCCCTGGGTTCAGAAGATCCCCTGGAGATGGGAATAGCTACCCACTCCAGTATTCTGGGCTGGAGAATTTCATGGACTATTCCATGGGGTAAAAACAGTCAGACACGGTCAGTTCTGCACTACATAAGAATTTTTTAAAATACACATTTTCTAATAAATTATAAAATCACTTTCACAGTGAAATATTGTAGGTTTCAAATGAAATTAAGGATGAACAAGGACAATTTATTCATATGCAATAAAATTTATTAATTTCTATTTTGCCTTAAAAAAACACAACATTAAACCTGTAGGTGAAGTTTTGTCTGGGGCAACATGAGGATTATAGACTGGGAGACAGATCTCAGATAACACCGAGATAGATACTAAAGCAAGCCAGCTCTTTGGAAAATACCCTGATGCTGGGAAAAAGATAAAGGGCAGATGGAGAAGTGGATGTTCGAGGATGAGATGGTTGGATGGCATCATCAATACAATGGACATGAGTTTGAGCAAACTGGGAAAGAGTAAAGGACAAGGAAGCCTGAGATGCTGAAGTCCATGGGTTTACAAAGAGTTGGACATGACTTAGCAACTGAAAAACAACTGACTCTGCAGAGGTAGGGGGAAAGGTTAGTACAATATATGATTTTAGTGAAGAAGGGGATGTGTAGTCAATATTAGCAGAAACTTTCTGTGAGTCATGAGAAGCAGATGTTACCATGAATAATTTTAGTGCTTGTCTACAGTGGTCCCCAAGCTTTAGGGCAACAGGGACCAGTTTCATGGAAGACCATTTTTCCACAGTGGGGAGAGGATGGTTCAGGTGGTAATGTGAGTGATGGAGAGTTAAGGGAGTGACAGATGAAGTTTCTCTTGCTTGCCTGCCACTCACTTCCTGTTGTGTGGCATGTGGTTGGAAACCCCCATTTTTCTAGATATAAAAAGATACAAGAATTTTGCTCATAAAATCTTTTTTAAAAATATCTAACTAACTGAAAGCCTGTACTTCCAGTTTTCCTCAGAGCACAGAGTGCCTTATTCCTGATCTCTACCCTGAACATTTTTAGGGAGTGTTGAAGGTTAGCAGTTAAAGTGTCCTAGTGACTTCATCGTTGTACAGGTAAATCACTTCAGTTCAGTTCAGTCGCTGAGTTATGTCCAACTCTTTGTGACCATGGACTGCAGCATGCCAGGCTTTCCTGTCCATCACCAACTCCTAGAGCTTACTCAAATTCATGTCCATTAAGTTAGTGATGCCATCCAACCATCTCATCCTGTTATCCCCTTTTCCTCCTGACTTCATCTTTCCTAGCACCAGGGTCTTTTCCAATGAGTCAGTTTTTCACATCAGGTGGACAAAGTATTGGAGCATCAGCTTCATCATCAGTCCTTCCAATGAATATTCAGGACTGATTTGATCTCCTTGCAGTCCAAGGGACTCTCAAGAGTCTTCTCCAACACCACAGTGCAAAAGCATCAATTCTTCGGTGCTCAGGTTTCTTTGTGGTCCAACTCTCACATCCATACATGACTGCTGGAAAAACCATAGCTTTGACTAGACAAACCTTTGTTGGCAAAGTACTGTTTCTGCTTTTTAATATGTTGTCTAGGCTGATCATAGCTTTTCTTCCAAGGAGGAAGCATCTTTTAATTTCATGGCTGCAGTCACCATCTGCAGTGATTTTGGAGCCCCCCAAAATAAAGTTTTTCACTGTTTCCATTGTGTCTCCATCTATTTGCCATGAAGTGATGGGATTGGATGTCATGACCTTAGTTTTCTGAAAGTTGAATTTTAAGTCAGCGTTTTCACTCGCCTCTTTCCCTTCCATCAAGAGTCTCTTTTGTTCTTCTTTGCTTTCTCCATAAGGGTGGTATCATCTGTGCGTCTGAGGTTATTGATATTTCTCCTGAAAATCTTGATTCCAGCTTGTGCTTCATGTAGCCTGGCATTTTGCATGATGTACTCTGCATATAAGTTAAATAAGCAGGGTGACAATATAGAGCCTTGACGTACTCCTTTCCCGATTTGGAAACAGTCTGTTGTTCCTTTTCCATTTCTAACTGTTGCTTCTTGACCTGCACACAGATTTCTCAAGAGGCAGGTAAGTTGGTCTGATATTCCCAATTTTTTAAGGATTTTCCACAGTTTGTTGTGATCCACACAGTCAAATGCTTTTGCATAGTCAATAAAGCAGAAGTAGATGTTTTTCTGGAATTCTCTTGTTTTTTTTGATGGTCCAGCGGATGTTGTCCTGGTTCCTCTGGCTTTTGTAAATCCAGCTTGGACATCTGGAAGTTCACGATTCACGTACTGTTAAGCCTGGCTTGGAGAATTTTGAGCATTACTTTGCTAGCATGTGAGATGAATACAATTGTACGGTAGTTTAGCATTCTTTGGCATTGCCTTTCTTTGGGATAGGAATGAAAACTGACCTTTTCCAGTCCTGTGGCCACTGCTGAGTTTTCCAAATTTGCTGGCATATTGAGTGCAGCACTTTCACAGCATCATCTTTTAGGATTTGAAATAGCTCAATTGGAATTTTATTATCTCCATTAGCTTTGTTCATAGTGATGCTTCCTATGGTATAGAGGTAGATAGCAAGTGCTTATTTTTAGTTGGTATCTACTCTGAGGAAAGGCTTCCCTTGTGGGTCAGACTGTGAAGAATCTGTCTGCAATACAGGAGACCCAGGTTCAATCCCTCAAAAAGGGTATGGCTGTCCACACCAGTATTCTTGCATGGAAAACTCCATGGATTGAGTAGCCTGGTGGGCTACAGTCCACAGGGTGGCCTACAGTCCACAGGATGGCCAAGAGTTGGACACAACTGAGCAGCTAACATTTACTTACACTTACACACTTTACACTGAGTAAAGTGTTGGTATAAGAGTGCCCACTGAAAAATAATGTATAGCAAAAAAGAAAAAGTGAGTAGTAAAAAGTCTCTCATTTTCAGAAAAATATTTACAAAAGTTTCAAATAACATAAAAACCACGTGAGTCTAGCTTACATTAGCTCACCTATTACACTAATCACTAAGAAATAATTTCCATTAATGTCCAAAATTTACAATTATGCCTAATTGACATATCACTTAAATGTACTGCAAATGTCCTACTTGATATTTAATTACAACATCAAAAGCAGATTTCTGAAATACAAATAAAAATTCAAAAGAACAAATTGAAGAAAGGATAAAAAACAATGTTGGTATTATGTAAAACAAACCCATGAGAATAACAAATAGTTGGAATACTAAACTATTTCATCTACAAAAGAACTCTGGAGGAAAACAATGACTACATATTTTTCCTAGTCAGAAAGACCAAATAAATAGTATTAATATTATTCAACATAGTTAAATTACTGATATAGCATATTTTTCATCCCTTTAAGAAATGTACTCATCAAAACCTCAATACATATATCTGCTTTGAAGATAAATTGAAACAACAATGAGGCATTTGAATAAATCTACCTGGCTTTCTGCAATGATTAAAGATAAGACCCACAAAGAATAGCCTTTTCTCAAAAAGGGGTGATAAATTAAGTGATGTGATGAAAATTGGAATTTAGTAGAAATTGACTTGATAGTATAAACAGTAGAAATTGATAAGGACATGAAAGATCTTTGGGGATGATGAAATTTTTTAATATCTTGATTTAGGTGTTTATTTCATGGACAGAGAAGCCATGGGGTTGCAGAGAGTTAGATATGACTGAGTGACCTACACTTTACATGGAAAGTGCCTATCTGCTTGTACACTCAAAGTTTGTATACTTTCAGAAATTATGTAAATTAAAAATAATTTAAAAATAACTATAAAACCATTTCTATTTTGTAATCCTCCTCTGGCTTTCTGTTTCTGTTTGCAAATAGTGGGCCTCCAGTATTCTGAATTATTCATAAATAGGTTTAAGTCTTGATTAGCAGATGGTAGCTTCGTGTGAAGAAAGTGGCATTGCCTTTTCTTCTTCAACCCCAGATCAGGGTTACAAAGCTTGGAGAACAGAACATGAATTGGTTTCTGCTCCTGCTACCCACTAGGGAAAGACACAAAATGTCAGGGGATACAGCTGCCCTGATCAATTATCTAAAGATTGAAAGGAGGATAGTAATTTAAAAAATCTAGTATTGCGAATAATAGACAAAAAGCTGATACATACCACACCCAGTCTTCAGAACTCTTCTTTTTCAAATACATCAGTAATGTTAAGTAATGTTATATTATTTGGTATAAATAATTATTCATATGATAAAAGGAATTCTGAAGTCATATTGGAGACTGAAAAGGAAAAAATACTGATTGTATCCATGGTAAGTGGAGATGTCTCCTTTTGCCACATTGTTGCCACTATATACTATACTGTAGTAGCAGCAATATACTATACTATGTAAATTTCACTATATTTTTCTCTGTATTTAAAACTAGCACCTGTGTCCTAGACAGCTTCCTGTGTTTTCATTTAAAATTACATTTGAAAAGGAATATATTCATATAACTAAAAAATAACCTATGAATTTGAATGTCCTTTTCATTGATAATAAATTCTTTTGTATGTTTGCATTGTTACTCTTTGCTAAGGCAAATATACAAGTAAATTCTTATCTTCACTTGTTTTTAATATAAAAGTTAAGACACTTGCCTGTTTCACACATAGTTTTTTGACTAACAATTTACCTTGGAGAAAATTCAGATTGTTCCATGGTATTTTCTCATTCTTTTTCTTTTTTGGTGCACTTTATTACATTTGTGGATATATCCTGATTTATTTCACCAGTTCTCCATAGCTAGTTATTTGGGTTGCTGACAATATTTTGCTGTTTCAAACAAAGCTTAAGTTGATAAACTAGTACATATATCATTTCACATGTGTAAGAATACCCATAAGATAAATCCCCAGGCATATAATCACTGGGAAAAACTACATATACAAGTGTAATTTTGATATATATTGCCAATTTCCCCTCCAGGAAGTTTGTGCCAATGTACACACTCAGCAATAATATTTCAGACTTATTGGTTCTTTAGTCACACAAAAAGAATGTATTTTCTGCATTGCCTTTTGCAGGTGGATGGATGGGTGGAATATTATATGACAGAGTAGGTTGCTTTATTTTTTACTGAGGTAGAATTTATGTATTGTAAAATACATACATCTTAAGTGCACAACTTGTTGACTTTTTGCATATTTGTGTGTTAATTTTTACATCTGTATACCATGTGAATGACACCCTTGTCAAGATATAAAGTATTCTCAGCATCCTAGAAGGCTTCCTGATCCTACCATCCAAGCAGTATATCCCTAAGGATAACCACTATTCTGACTTCTACCATTGAAGATTAATTTTTCCCATTTTGTATTTATTATTCATATAAATAGAATATAATAGTATTAGTGTTATGGTATAACTGGATTTTCCCATCAATTTTATGTCTATGACATTTATTCATTATTTTGTGCATACACATCTTTCATTCATTTTTATTGCTGAGGTATCCCATGTATGACTGAAACAATTTACATAACTACTTTGTGAATAAAAATGGTTGAATTGGTTCCCAGTCTTTGCTGCTAAAAAAGAATCTCTAATCATGTTTTATCTATACAACACAATGTTTAATATGTTCATTTTCATAGCCATTCCACTGAAAATATATTCTCACTTCTGTAGGATTTCATCTTTGATCCATGGATTGTATGGAATTGTGTAGCTCAATTTCCTGACATTTAGGGATTTTCCACTTAGCTTTCTAAAGTTGCATTGTCTTTAGTTTGATTCCACTTATTAATAGAACATATATACATGATTTCAATCTTTTTATATCAGTTGCTACATAATTTATAATGGAATGTGTTAATTTGAACATGCACTTGGAAAGATTATGTTTTACAGATGTTGGATATGATGTTCTGCATATCTCAAATATACCAACACTTACCCATGTTACTTACGTTACTATGGTTTTAGTGATTTGTTTTGTTTGCTTGTATTATCAATTTTTGAGAGAGGTCTATTAAATTCTGATTGTGGATTTTTCTGTCTCAGGATTTAGTTCTGTCAAAACTTCAGCTTTTTTTGGAGGGAGATTCTTTTATTAAGTATATACAATTTAAGCTTGTTGCATCTTCTTGTAATAGTAATGTTTTAAATCACAGTCATATATCTCTTTACCATGTACTCATTTGTGTGGTAATTTGGAAGAGGGGAGGCTACAAGAGAAAGGTCAAAAGGAATTGTACCTATCAATTATACTTGATAAAGTTGTCTCCTACAAGAATTTGAATTAATTCTGGAACAACTATATGTGAAGTACTGAATTTAACAACTAAATAGATGAATAGTGCATAGTTTAGCCAAGGTTCTCACTACTGGATTGGGATGAGTTAAAGATAAGCAATGGGAGGAGGTTAAAATTATCTGTATGATAATGGATTAGCATTGGTGACATCACTATGAACTCATGTTTTGCTTAATATAGATACAGATTGCTACATATGAAAATATTTATGGATGTATATGCATATACAGGGCAGTATACACACAAATATTTATTTATCTCCAGTAAAAGAAATCAGAGGTTTTTGGAGAAATGGCTGATTCTTGGACTGGGGCAAGAAATGATAAGATGAGCCTGGCACATCTTATAGTGCCCCCCAAAATAAAAAAGCAATGCTCAAATAAACTTACAAGGATGAAGTCACAGGGACACAGGAGTCAAATGAAAGAAATTCCAATGGCCAAAGATGGAATAATTTAAGCAACAAAATAAATATTAGTACTACCTCAGCCAGGTGATTAAGAGTTAGCACCAACAATGATGGAATGTTGATAATGTGTTCCCTTGAAATGATGTAATGACAATGACACTTAACCTATATGCTGCTGCTAAGTCATTTCAGTTGTGTCCGACTCTGTGCGACCCCATGGACAGCAGCCCACCAGCTACCCATCCCTGGGATTCTCCAGGCAAGAACACTGGTGTGGGTTGCCATTTCCTTCTCCAATGCATGAAAGTGAAGAGTGAAAGTGAAGTTGCTCAGTCATATCTGACTCTTAGTGACCCCATGGACTGCAGCCTAGCAGGGTCCTCCATCCATGGGATTTTCCAGGCAAGAGTACTAGAGTAGGGTGCCATTGCCTTCTCTGTAACCTATATGAGTATTAGCTAAACCATCACTTCATGGGAAATAGATGGGGAAACAGCGGAAACTGTATCAGATTTTATTTTTTGGGCCTCCAAAATCACTGCAGATTGTGACTGCAGCCATGAAATTAAAAGACGCTTACTCCTTGGAAGGAAAGTTATGACCAACCTAGATAGCATATTCAAAAGCAGAGACATTACTTTGCCAACAAAGGTCCGTCTAGTCAAGGCTATGGTTTTTCCTGTGGTCATGTATGGATGTGAGAGTTGGACTGTGAAGAAAACTGAGCGCCAAAGAATTTATGCTTTTGAACAGTGGTGTTGGAGAAGACTCTTGAGAGTCCCCTGGACTGCAAGGAGATCCAACCAGTCCATTCTGAAGGAGATCAGCCCTGGGATTTCTTTGGAAAGAATGATGCTAAAGCCAAAACTCCAGTACTTTGGCCACCTCATGCGAAGAGTTGTCTCATTGGAAAAGACTCTGATGCTGGGAGGGATTGGGGGCAGGAGGAGAAGGGGACGGCAGAGCATGAGATGGCTGGATGGCATCACTGACTGGATGGACATGAGTCTGAGTGAACTCCAGGATTTGGTGATGGACAGGGAGGCCTGGTATGCTGCAATTCATGGGGTCGCAAAGAGTTGGACATGACTGAGCGACTGAACTGAACTGAACTGAATTAAGTAGCATGTCATAAAGTACTTTATCAGTACATTCCAAACTGACAAACTCATAGAAAACTCTGAGATACTGTTGTTAGGGGAAGCACACTGATTGAAACCATCCACCCTGGCCAGGCATCATAGTAACTATTTGCATAAGTCGTTTTACGACAGGAAGTCCCAGTAAAGAACAGGGAACTAATAAGCCTCCACCAACTGGAAGAGTTCAGGAAAGATCAAAAGGAGACACCACATGTCCGGCCACCTCTCAGAATCCTTCTCTCTGGGATCCATCTTGGCTGAACAAGGTGTGCACCACCAGGAAGGACTCTGAGTCAAAATGATTGGCTAAATGCAACCCAGAAACTAATCCCATCACCATAAAACCCTAGACTGGAAGCCACATGGCAGAGTTGTTCTCCTGGGTTCCCTTACCGGGTGCTACTGCTCTCCACCCAGGTGCCCTTTCTCAATAAAATCTCTTGCTTTGTCAGCACATGTGTCTCCTCGGACAATTCATTTCTGAGTGTTAGACAAGAGCCCAGTTTTGGGCCCTGGAAGGTGTCCCCCTTCCTGCAGCACTGTCACCACCAAGAAGAGCCTGAGGAGGCAAACATGCATGTGAAGTCGCTCAGTCGTGTCCGACTCTCTGCGACCTCGTGGACTGTAGCCTACCAGGCTCCTCTGTCCATGGGATTTTCCAGGCAATAGTACTGGGGTGGATTGCCATTTCCTTCTTCAAGGGATCTTGCCAACCCAGGGATCAAACCCGGGTCTCCCGCATCATAGACAGACGCTTTACCATCTGAGCCACCAGGGAAGTCAGGAGGCAAGACAAGCACTAAATACAGTGTGATGCAATGGTCGAGATCCTGGAGTTGAAAAAGGAAAATGAAAAACTTCAGATATTTGTATAAGTATGGAATTCATTAATACTACTCTTTCAATCTCAGTTCATAAAAGTTGGGAAATGTAACACAGCAATGTAGATTTTGGCAATAGGAGAAACAGTGCTGGAACACAGTAGGGACTCTGTATCATCTGCAACATTTCTGTTAACATAAAGCTAGTTTAAAGTGAAAGTTAATTTAAAAGGAAACAGAAAATATATCTTTTCTGTTGATTGCAAAAGTGTCAAATAATTTGTAGACATTTTAACCTATCATCACATAGTTTAAACCTAATGCTGTGTTTTGATCCTAGACTCTATGAAGTCAAATGGGGGGAAAAAAATTAACTGAAGTAAAGAGTAGACACTACATTCACAGGACATTTAGACTGTATTGATCATCCTGAAGCAGAATACCACTACACAACCCACCATCACTTTTTTTTTCATAAGTCACACACATTCCTCTTATTAGCAAATGAAAAAAACAATAATATCAACAATAAAAGCAAATCAATAAATTCTGATGAATAAAGCTCAAAGGTGTTTGATGAAAACACCAAAGTTTTTACTCAAGATTTAATCAATGTATTATCACTCACAATTTTCCACAAATACCTAAAAAGGATTCACCTTGTTTTCTTAACCGGCCTGATCTTCTCATATGGGCAAATGTGTAAATAAAGTTAATTGTGAATTTTTATTTCTTAATGTATTTCAGGCTTTTCAAACATTTTGATGTAAAATAGGTAGTCTCACTGAACAAGCACAGTGCCCATAGAGAAGTATGTCAGTTAATTCTGTAGCTGAAACTCCATTTTGCATATGCAAAGAGAGCACTGAAAGAATACTGGAATACAACAATAGTGAAATGTTTTGGCACAAGTGGAAAGTGCATTTGTTTGGGAATGTTATCCTTTCAAATTCTACCTTCCAGAATTGATGTATTGGAGAAAGAAATGGCAACCCACTCCAGTGTTCTTGCCTGGAGAATCCCAGGGATGAAGGAGCCTGGCAGGCTACAGTCCATGGGGTCGCTAAGAGTTAGACACGACTGAGTGACTTCACTTTCACTTTTCACTTTCATGCACTGGAGAAGGAAATAGCAACCCACTCCAGTGTTCTTGCCTGGAGAATCCCAGGGACGGGAGCCTCATGGGCTGCCATCTATGGGGTCGTACAGAGTCGGACAGGACTGAAGTGACTAAGCAGCAGCAGCAGAAGATACTACTAATAAACTTACTACACTGCTCTTAAATATGCAATGCCAGCAAAATCATACCAGAAAGGAGGACCTATTACAACTACCCACTTTTGTTTACAATAACCTGAAGAAGCAGGAGTTGTACTAGTGTTTAGCAATAGGTTCTTTAAAGTATCTTTAGAATTGGAAAAAAAAAATTTGATTAGTAAATAAATCCAGCAGGAGTCTTTAGATAATAAATACAATCATACCAGGTGGCTTTTATATTTTTGAAGAAGTTTATTACAGAATATAAAAAAATATCAGACGCAGACAGTGAAAATTCTGGTTTTGAAGTCCATGAGAATTCTGATATCAATCTTAAAGATAAATTGGAGAAAGCACTTCAATTTACTTCAAAGACTATATAATAATTGCTTGTATTCCACTTCAGACACTTTGAGGTCCTTTTAAAGAAATAGAAAGCCAAATAGAAAATATCCACTAAAAATCAGATAGCCCTTTACTATCTTGCAGCACTCAAGAAGACTGTGTGTTTTAACCCACCAAATACCTTCTACCTGTAAGTCCGGATAAGTTTATTAAACCAGTATATTAAAGATTCAGGCTGCATAAAGCCATACCAATAAGCTCTTTAGAGTGAGTCCTCAACCTTTAATTCATAGACCTACCATGGACTCTAGGGGGAGGGGGGGAGGAGAAAAAAAAAAGCAACAACTTTATATGTTATTGAATAACTACTAATATGTATCTTAAATCTTTTTCCTTCCTTCCCTTTTATTTCATCTATTAAGCACAGCATTTATGCATATGCAGACTAGCAGAACATAACCTCTTCAAACAGACAGTTTTTAAACAGTCTGAATAAACTGAGCAGGGTAAATTTCAGAGAATACATATCCATTGATAAATGGGCAATTCCCTTTTAATTGATGATCATTCTTTTTGAAAAAACATTCGGACCAAGGTACTTGTCGAGGGTCAGTCAGTCAGTTCAGTCGCTCAGTGGTGTCTGACTTTTTGCAACCCCATAGACTGCAGCACTCCAGGATTCCCTGTCCATCACCAACTCCCAGAGCTGGCTCAAAATCATGTTCACTGAGTTGGTGATGCCATCCAACCATCTCATCCTCTTTTGTCCCCTTCTCCTCCTGCCTTTATCTTTCCCAGCATCAGGATCTTTTCGAATGAGTCAGTTCTTTGATCAGGTGGCCCTAGTATTGGAGCTTCAGCTTCAGCATCATTCCTTCCAAGGACTATTCAGGACTGATTCCTTTAGGATTGATTGGTTTTATCTCTTTGAAGTGGAATAGACTCTTAAGGGTCCTCTCCAACACCACAATTGAAAAGCATCAATTCTTCAGTGTTCAACTTTCTTTATGGTCCAACTCTTGCATCCATACATGACTACTTACAGAAGCCATAGCTTTGACTGGATGGACCTTTGTCAGCAAAGTAATGTCTCTGCTTTTTAATATACTGTCTAGCTTTGCCTTACCTTTGCTTTCAAGGAGCAAGCAGGGATTAATACCACAATATTTCCAAGAAAATAATTCCTCCTGAAAATAGTTCAGCTTAATCTGAAAATTGTGTCTCAGGAAGTACGCCAACACTCATCTCACATGCTAGCAAAGTAATGCTTAAAATTCTCCAAGCCAGGTTTCAACAGTATGTGAATCATGAACTTCCAGATATTCAAGCTGGATTTAGAAAAGGCAGAGGAAACAGAGATCAAGTTGGCAACATCTGTTGGATCATCGAAAATGCAAGATAATTCCAGAAAAATGTCTACATCTGCTTGATTGACTACGTGAAATCATTTGACTGTGTGGATAACAACAAACTGTGGAAAATTCTTAAAGAAATGGGCCTATCAGACCAACTTAACTGCCCTCTGAGAAATCTGTATGAAGGTCAAGTAGCAACAGTTAGAACTGTACATGGAACAACAGACTGGTTCCAAACTGGGAAAGGAGTAGTCAAGGTTCTATATTGTCAACTTGGTTATTTAACTTATATGCAGAGTACATCATGCTGAATGCCAGGCTAGATGAAGCACAAGCTGGAATCAAGATTGCTGGGAGAAATATCAATAACCTCAGATACACAGATGATGCCACCCTTATGGCAGAGAAAGAGCCTCTTGAAAGTGAAAGAAGAGAATGACAAATTTTGGCTTAAAACTCAACATTCAAAAAACTAAGATCATGCCATTTGGTCTCATCATATCATGGCAAATAAATGGGGACACAATGGAAACAGTGACAGACTTTATTTTTGTGGGCTCCAAAATCATGCAGATGGTGACTACAATCATGAAATTGCTCCATGGAAGAAAAGTTATGACCAACCTAGACAGCATATTAAAAAGCAGAGACATTAATTTGTCACAAAGTTCTATCTAGTGAAAGCTATGGTTTTTCCAGTAATCATGTGAGAGATGGACCATGTATGGATGTGAGAGATGGACCATAAAGAAAGCTGAGTGCCAAAGAATTGATGCTTTTGCACTGTGGTGTTCAAGGAGACTCTTGAGAGTCCCTTGGACTGCAAGAGATCTAACCAGTCAATCCTAAAGGAAATCAGTCCTGGAAATTCATTGGAAGGACTGATGCTGAATCTGAAACTCCATTTTGTTGGTCACCTGATGTGAAGAACTGACTCTTTGGAAAAGACCCTGGTGCTGGGAAAGATTGAAGGCAGGAGGAGAAGGGTACCACAGAGGATGAGATGGTTGAATGGCATCACCGACTAGATAGACATGAGTTTGAGCAAGCTCTGGGAGGTGGTGATGGACAGGGAATCCTGGCATGCTGCAGTCTATGGGTCACAAGGATTCAGACACTACTGAGAAATACTGAGAAGTGGACTGAGAAGTGGACTGAGAAGTGGAGAGTGTAGGTCTCTGTCATATGACTAATACTTTGGATTTTACTCTGCTGCAATGGTTTCTTTGGAGCTTTTTGAGCTGAAGAATTAATGATTGTTCAGTTGCTCAGTTGAGTCCAGATCTTTGCAATCTTTGCTCAAACTCATGTCCGTTGAGTCAGTGATGCCATCCAACCATCTCATCCTCTCTTGTCCCCTTCTCCTCCTGCCTTCAATCTTCCCTAGCATCAGGGTCTTTTCTAATGAGTCACCTCTTCGCATCATATGGCTAAAATACTGGGGCTCTAGCTTCAGCATCAGTACTTCCAGTATATATTCAGGATTGATTTCTTTTAGGATTAACTGGTTTGATCTCCTTGCTGTTCAAGTCACTCTTAAGAGTCTTCTACAATTTGCTATATATATATATATATATATATATATAACTTATAAATGCACTGTGAGAAAATTTTCTCCTCTCTATTTCTGTCTCTGTCTTTCTCCTCTCTCTAACTCTTTAATTTGTCTCTCTCCACATATATATAGTTACATAGTATGCTAGTCACTCTGTCATGTCCAACTCTTTGCAACCCCACAGACTGTAGCCTGCTAAGCTCCTCTGTTCTTGGGATTCTCCAGGCAACAATATTGGAGTAGCCATTTCCTTTTCCAGGGGATCTTCCCAAGCCAGGAATTGGACCTGGGTCCCCTGCATTGCAGACAGATTCTTGACCATCTAAGCCACTTGGGAAGTTATATATATATAGGACATATAGTACTATGTAGTATGTATATATAGAGAGACATGTATAAAACCTATGTATGCATCATATATAAAACATATATAAAATGAAAAGTATATGATTTGGTTGCATATACATTTAACATAACATACTGAATGCTATGGCAATACAAGTGTTTAGGATAATCACTAGTTACATTAACTAATGAATTAATGAGTAAATAAATGAATGAATGAATTCACAAATGAATGAACAGATAAATTGAATGATTTGGAGAATACGCTTATATATCATAATATAAATATTTTGTGGTACAGATGAATACATGATGCATTATGGCATGGCTTAGTTAAGTATTGCTGGACAATTGGTTTGAAACAAAAATTTGTCTAGTTTACATGCATTTGCACTTCAAGTTTAGGAGAGTCTAAGCACTAACACAAAATAATCAGCATGCTGAATTTGCTTTTAGAGTCAATATTTACTGCAGAACACAAATTAAGTCACGTTTCAAACCAATAAATTCTATCATGCCCTTAAAAAGAAGTTATACCAAAAGGTATTGTTTATGAGTTTCTACTTTAATGCATCTAGATAAACTGATATATTATTTGAAAAACTTTATTAGGTCATGAGTATAAATTGTCCTCAGCTCACCTACTACTAAAATTGAGCAATATGGGCAAGTAAATATTTCTACTTATTTCTTTGAGAATTATTTATATGGAAATATCTGATACAGCTACTCAAATTTCACCTTCTAATTTTCTTCCCTGTACACCTAGGAAAAAAGGAAGATTAAATTCAGTTCAGTTTAGTTCAGTTGAGTCACTCAGTCGTGTATGACTCTTTGCAACCCCATGAATCACAGCACACCAGTCCTCCCTGTCCATCACCAACTCCCAGAGTTCACCCAAACTCATGTCCGTCGAGTCGGTGATGCCATCTAGCCATCTCATCCTCTGTCATCCTCTTCTTTTCCTGTCCCCAATCCCTCCCAGGATCAGGGTCTTTTCCAATGAGTCAGCTCTTGACAGCAGGTGGCCAAAGTATTGGAGTTTCAGCTTTAGCATCAGTCCTTCCAATGAAAACCCAGGACTGATCTTTAGGATGGACTAGTTGGATCTCCTTGCAGTCCAAGGGACTCTCAAGAGTCTTCTCCAACACCACAGTTCAAAAGTATAAATTCTTTGGCGCTCAGCTTTCTTCACAGTCCAACTCTCACATCCATACATGACCATTGGAAAAATCATAGCCTTGACTAGACAGACCTTTGTTGGCAAAGTAATGTCTCTGCTTTTGAATATGCTATCTAGGTTGGTCATAACTTTCCTTCCAAGGAGTAAGCATCTTTTAATTTCATGGCTGCAGTCACCATCTGCAGTGATTTTAGAGCCCCCCAAAACAAAGTCTGACACTGTTTCCACATCTATTTCCCATGAAGTGATGGGACTGGATGCCATAATCTTAGTTTTCTGAATGTTGAGCTTTAAGCCAACTTTTTCACTCTCCTCTTCCACCCTCATCAAGAAGCTTTTTAGTTCCTGTTCACTTTCTGCCATAAGGGTGGTGTTATTTACATATCTGAGGGTTAAATTAAATACATGCAATTAAAATATAAAAAATGCAAACATAATTCATACAAAATTTTCATCAAATACAAAACCAAACACCTTTTACTTTTTTACAAATTTGGTTCAATTCAGTTGCTCAATAGTGTCCAAATCTTTGCAACCCCATGGCAGCATGTCAGGCTTCCTTTTCCATCACCAACTCCCAAAGTTTGCTCAAATTCATGTCCATTGAGTCGATGATGCAATCCACCCATCTCATCCACTGTCATCCCCGTCTCCCTCTTCCTTCAATCTTTCCAGCATCAGGGTCTTTTCCAAGAGGTCGAGTCTTCATTTCAGGTGGCCAACATGTTGGAGTTTCTGTTTCAGCATCAGTACTTCCAATGAATATTCAGGACTGATTACCTTTAGGATGGACTGGTTGGATCTCTTTGCAGTCCAAGGGAATCTCAAGAGTCTTCTCCAACACCTCAGTTCAAAAGTATCAATACTTCAGTTCTCAGCCTTCTTTATGGTCCATCTCTCACATCCATACATGACTACTGGTAAAACCATAGTTTTGACTAGATGGAGATTTCAGTAATGTCTCTGCTTTTAATATGCTGTCTAGGTCTGTCATAACTATTCTTGCAAGGAGCCAGTGCCATTTAATTTCATGGCTGCAGTCATCATCTGCAGTGAATTTGGAGACCAAAGAAATAAAGTCTCTTGATGTTTCCATTGGGTCTCCATACCACGAAGTGATGGGACCAAATGTCATGAACTTAGTTTTCTGAATGTTCAGGATCTTTGTTTTTCTCCTTTTATTTATTTATTTTTTTGACAAATAATTGCTTTACAAATTTTTGTTGTTTTCTGTCAAACCTCAACATGAATCAACCATCATTCAGTCAGTCAGTTCAGTTGTTCAGTTATGTCCGACTCTTTGCGACCCCATGAATCACAGCACTCCAGGGCTCCCTGTCCATCACCAAATCCTGGTGTTCACTCAAACTCATGTCCATCGAGTCGGTGATGATATTCAGCCATCTCAGCCTCTGTCATCCCCTTCTCCTCCTGTCCCCAATCCCTCCCAGAATCAGGGTCTTTTCCAAAGAGTCAACTCTTCTCATGAGGTGGCCAAAGTATTGGAGTTTCAGCTTTAGCATCAGTCCTTCCAATGAACTCCCAGGACTGATCTCCTTTAGGATGGACTGGTTGGATCTCCTTGCAGTCCAAGGGACTCTCAAGAGTTTTCTCCAACACCACAGTTCAAAAGCACTAATTCTTCAGTGCTCAGCTTTCTTCATGGTCCAACTCTCACATCCATACATGACCACTGGAAAAACCGTAGCCTTGACTAGACGGACCTTTGTCGGCAAAGTAATATCTCTGCTTTTGAATACCCTATCTAGGTTGGTCATAAATTTCCTTCCCAGGAGTAAGCATCTTTTAATTTCATGGCTGCAATCACCATCCGCAGTGATTTTGGAGCCCAAAAAAATAAAGTCTGACACTGTTTCCAATGTTTCCTCATCTATTTCCCATTAAGTGATGGGACCAGATGCCATGATCTCGTTTTCTGAATGTTGAGCTCTAAGCCAACTTTTTCACTCTCCTCTTTCACTTTCATCATGAGGATTTTCAGTTCCTCTTCACTTTCTGCCATAAGGGTAGTGTCATCTGCATATCTGAGGTTATTGATATTTCTCCCAGCAATCTTGATTCCAGCTTGTGCTTCTTCCAGTCCAGCATTTCTCATGATGTACTCTGCATATAAGTTAAATAAGCAGGGTTACAATATACAGTCTTGATGAACTCCTTTTCCTATTTGAAACCAGTCTGTTGTTCTATGTCCAGTCCTAACTGTTGCTTCCTGACCTGAATATAGGTTTCTCAAGAGGCAAGTCAGGTGGTCTGGTATTCCCATCTCTTTCAGAATTTTCCACAGTTTATTGTGATCCACACAGTCAAAGGCTTTGGCATAGAAAATGAAGCAGAAATAGATGTTTTTCTGGAACTCTCTTGTTTTTTCCATGATCCAGCAGATGTTGGCAGTTTGATCTCTGGTTCCTCTGCCTTTTCTAAAACCAGCTTGAACATCTGGAAGTTCACAGTTCATGTATTACTGAAGCCTGGCTTGAAGAATTTTGAGCATTACTTTACTAGCATGTGTGATGAGTGCAATTGTGCAGTAGTTTGAGCATTCTTTGGCATTGCCTTACTTTGCGATTGGAATGAAAACTGACCTTTTCCAGTCCTGCGGCCACTACTGAGTTTTCCAAATTTGCCTGCATACTGAGTGCAGCCCTTTCACAGCATCATATTTCAGGATTTGAAATAGCTCAACTGGGATTCCATCACCTCCACTAGCTTTGTTCGTAGTGATGCTTTCTAAGGCCCACTTGACTTCACATTCCAGGATGTCTGGCTCTAGGTGAGTGATCACACCATCGTGATTATCTGGGTCGTGAAGCTCTTTTTTTGTACAGTACTTCTGTGTATTCTTGCCACCTCTTCTTAATGTCTTCTGTTTCTGTTAGGCCCATACCATTTCTGTCCTTTATTGAGCCCATCTTTGCATGAAATATTCCCTTGGTATCTCTAATTTTCTTGAAGAGATATCTAGTCTTTCCCATTCCATTGTTTTCCTCTATTTCTTTGCATTGATCACTGAGGAAGGCTTTCTTCTCTCTCCTTGCTATTCTTTGGAACTCTGCATTCAGATGCTTATATCTTTCCTTTTCTCCTTTGCTTTTCACAGCTATTTGTAAGGCCTCCCAAGACAGCTGTTTTGCTTTTTTGCATTTCTTTTCCATGGGGATGGTCTTGATCCCTGTCTCCTGTACAGTGTCTCAAACCTCCATCCACAATTCATCAGGCACTCTATCTATCAGGTCTAGTCCCTTAAAGCTATTTCTCACTTCCACTGCATATCATAAGGGATTTGATTTAGGTCATACCTGAATGGTCCAGTGGTTTTCCCCACTTTCTTCAATTTAAGTCTGAATTCGGCAATAAGGAGTTCATGATCTGAGCCACATAGGTATACATATATCCTCTCCCTTTTGAAATTTCCTCCCATCTCCCTCCCCACCCTACCCCTCTAGGTTGATACAGAGCCCCTGTTTCAGTTTCCTGAGCCATACACCTAATTCTTATTGACCATCTATTTTACATTTGGTAATGTAAGTTCCATGTTACGTTTTCATACATATCCCCCTCTCTTCATGTCCATAAATCTGTTCTCTATATCTGTTTCTGCTTTGCTGTCCTGTAAATAAACTCTTCAGTATCATTTTTCTAGATTTCATATATGTGTGTTAGAATATGATATTTATCTTTCTCTTTCAGACTCACTTCACTCTGTATAATAGGTTCTAGGTTCATCCACCTCATCAGAACTGATTCAAATACATTCCCCTTTATGGCTATGGCTGAGTAGTAATATTCCATTGTGTATATATACCACAGTTTCTTTATCAAGTCTTCTGTTGATGGACATCTAAATTGCTTCCATGTTCTAGCAACTGTAAATAGTGCTTCAATGAACCATGGGATGCATATGTATTTTTCAATTTTGGTTTCCTCAGGGAATATACCTATGAGTGGGAATGCTGTGTCTTATGGTGGCTTTATTCCTAGTTTTTAAAGGAATCTCCATTCCATCTTCCATAGTGGCTGTATCAATTTACATACCTACTAACAGGCAAGAACATTCCCTTTTCTCCACACCCTCTCTAGCATTTATTGTTTGTAGGCTTTTTGATGATGGCTGTTCTGACTGATGTGAGATGATATCTCACTGTGGTTTTGATTTGCATTTCTCTAATAATGAGCAATGTTGAACATCTTTTTGTGTGTTTGCTAGTCATCTGTATGTCTTCTTTGGAGAAATGTCTGTTTAGGTCTTTTCCCCACGTTTTGCTTGGGTTGTTTGCTTTTCTGGAATTGAGTTGTATGAGCTGCTTGTATATTTTGGAAATCAATCCTTTGTCAGTTTTTTCATTTGCTATTATTTTCTCTTATTCTGAGGGTTGTATTTTCACCTTGCTTATAGTTTCCTTTGCTGTGCAAAACTTTTTAAGTTTAGTCAGGTCCCACTTGTTTAATTTTGCTTTATTTCCATTACTCTGAGAGGTGGGCCATAGAGGATCTTGGTTTGATTCATGTCATTGAGTGTTCTGCCTATGTTTTCCTCTATGAGTTTTACAGTTTCTGGTCTTACATTTAGGTCTATAATCTATTTTGAGTTTATCTTTGTGTATGGTGTTGGGAAGTGTTCTAAGTTCATTATTTTATATGTAGCTGTCAAGTTTTCCCAGCACCATTTATTGAAGAGGCTGTATTTGCCCCATTGTATATTTTTGCATGCTTTGTCTAAAATAAGGTACCCATAGGTGCATGGATTTATTTTTGGGCTTTCTATCTTATTAGATTCATCTATATTTTTGTTTTTGTGCTAGTACCATACTGTCTTGATGACTTCAGCTTTGTAGTATAATCTGAAGTCAGGAAGGTTAATTCTTATAGCTCCATTCTTCTTTCTCAAGATTGCTTTGGCTATTTGGGGTCTTTTGTATTTCCATATGAATTTTGAAATTTTTGGTTCTAGTTCTGTGAAAAATGCCATTGGTTATTTGGTAGGGATCACACTGAATCTGTAGATTGCATTTGGTACTATAGTCATTTTCACAGTATTGATTCTTCTTACCCAGGAACATGGAATATCTCTCCATCTGTTTATGTCATCTTCGATTTCTTTCATCAGTGTTTTATACTTTTCTGTGTACAATTCTTTTGTCTCCTTACTTAAGGTTATTCCTATATATTTAATTATTTTTGTTGCAATCATGAATGGGATTGATTCCTTAATTTCTCCTCCTCGTATTTCATTGTTAGTATATAGAAATACAAGTGATTTCTGTGTATTGACTTTTAACCCTGCAACTTTGCTAAATTCATTGATTAACTCTAGTAATTTTCTGATACTATCTTTAGGGTTTTCTGTGTAAAATATCATGTCATCTGCAAACAGCGAGAGCTTTATTCTTCTTTTCCAATCTAGATTCTTTTTATTTCTTTTTCTTCTCTGATTGCTGTAGCTAGGACTTCCAGAACTATGTTGAATAATAGTGGTGAAAGTGGACATCCTTGCCTTGTTCCTGATCTTAGGGGGGATGCTTTAAGTTTTACACCATTGAGAATAATGTTTGCTGTAGGCTTATCATATATGGCCTTTACTATGTTGAGGTACGTTCCTTCTATGCCCATTTTTTGAAGAGTTTTAATCATAAATGTGTGCTGAATTTTGTCAAAGTCTTTTCCTGCCTCTATTGAGATGATCATATGGCTTTTATCTTTCAATTTGTTAATATGGTGTATCACATAGATTAATTTGGATATATTAAAAAATCCTTGCATTTCTGGAATAAACCCAAGTTGATCATGGTGTATGTGCTTTTTGATGTGTTGCTGAATTCTGTTTGCTAGAATTTTGTTGAGGATTTTTGCATCCATGTTCAACAGTGATATTGGCATGTAGTTTTCTTTTTTTTTTTTTTAGTTGTCTTTGTGTTGTTTTGGTATCAGGATGATGGTGGCCTCATAGAATGAGTTTAGAAGTGTTCCTTCCTCTGCAATTTTTTGAAAGAGTTTTAGAAGGATAGGCATTAACTCTTCTCTAAATGTTTAATAGAATTCTCCTGTGAAGCCATCTGGTCCTGGGATTTTGTTTTTTGGGAGATTTTTGATCACAGCTTCAATTTCAGTGCTTGTAACTGGGTTGTTCATAATTTCCATTTCTTTCTGGTTCAGTCTTGCAATATTGAACTTTTCTAAGAATCTGTTTATTTCTTCCATTTTATTGCCAGAGTTGTTTATAATAGTCTCTTATAATCCTTGGTATTTCTGCATTGTCTGTTGTAACCTCTCCTTTTTCATTTCTAATTTTGTTGATTTTATTCTTCTCTCTTTTCTTCTTGGTGAGTCTGGCTAAAGGTTTGTCAATTTTGTTTATTTTCTCAAAGAAAAAGCTTTTAGTTTTATTAATCTTTACTATTGTTTCCTTCATTTCTTTTTCGTTTATTTCTGCTCAGATATTTATGATTTCTTTCCTTCTACTAATTTTGGAGCTTTAATGTTCTTCTTTTTCCAGTTGTATTAGGTGTAAAGTTAGGTTGTCTATTCGATATTTTTCTTCTTTCTTGAGGTAGGATTGTATTGCTATAAACTTCCCTCTCAGAACTGCTTTTGCTGCATCCCAGAGGTTTTGAGTTGTAATGTTTTCACTGTCATTTGTTTATAGAAAATTTTTTATTTACCTTTTAATTTCCTCAATAACCTCTTGGTTATTTATAAATGTGTTGTTTAATCTCCTTGTGTTTGTATTTCTTACATTTTTTTTTCCTTGTAATTGATATCTAGTCTCATAGCATTGTGGTCGGAGAAGATGCTTGATACAACTTCAATTTTCTTAAGTTTATTGAGGCTTGATTTGTGACCCAAGGTCTATTCTGGAAAACGTTCCATGTGTACTTGAGAAGAAGGTGTATTCTTCTGCATTTAGATGGAATGTACTGAAGGTATCAATGAGATCCATCTCATCTAATGTATCACTTAAGAATTGTATTTACGTATTAATCTTGTTTTGATGATCTGTCCGTTGGTGTGAGTGGGGTGTTAAAGTCTCCTGCTATTATTGTGTTATTGTCAAATTTTTGTTTTATGTCTGTTAGTGTCTGTCTTATATATTGAGGTGCTCCTATGTTGGGTGCACAGATATTTACAATTGTTATGTCTTCCTCTTGTATTGATCCCTTAATCATTATGTAGTGTCATTCCTTATCTCTTATAATTTTCTTTATTTTAAGGTCTATTTTTGTCTAATGTGAGGATTGCTCCTGCAGCTTTCTTTTGCTTCCCATTTGCATGGAATATATTTTTCCATTCTCTCACTTTCAATCTATATGTGTCTTGAGGTCTGAAGTGGGTTTCTTGTAGATAGCATATATATATGGGTCTTGTTTTTGTATCCATTCAGCCAGTCTGTGTCTTTTGGTTGGATGACTTAATCCATTTACATTTAAGGTGGTTATTGATATATATGTTCCTGTTGCCATTTTCTTAATTGCTTGGGGTTGATTTTGTAGATCTTTTATCTTCTCTTGTATTTCTTGACTATATAAGCCCCTTTAAAATTTGTTGTAAAGCTGGTTTGGTGGTACAGAATTCTCTTAACTTTTGTTTGTCTGAAAAGCTTTTTATTTCTGCACTAATTTTGAATGAGATCCTTGCTGGGTAGAGTAATCTTGGTTGTAGATTTTTCCCTTTCATTACTTTAAATATATCCTGACATTTCCTTCTGACCCACAAAGTTTCTTCTGAGAGATCAGCTGTTAAGCTTATGGGGTTTCCCTTGTATGTTACTTGTTGTTTTTCCCTTGCTGTTTTAATATTCTTTCTTTGTGTTCAGTCTTTGTTAGTTTCTTTAATATGTGTCTTGGTGTATTTCTCCTTGGGTTTATCCTGTATAGGACTCTTTGTGCCTCTTAGACATGATTGACTATTTCCTTTACCATGTTGGGAAATTTTTCAACTGAATCTCTTCAAAATTTTTCTCATACCCTTTCCTCTTCTTCTTCTGGAACCCCTATAATTCGAATATTGGTGCATTTGATATTGTCCCAAAGGTCTCCAAGACTATCCTCAGTTCTTTTCATTCTCTTTACTTTCTTCTGATCTTCAGAAGTTATTTCCACCATTTTACATTCCAACTCATTGAATCATTCTGCTTCAGATATTCTGCTATTTATTCCTTCCAGAGTATTTCTAATTTCAGTAATTGTATTGTCTCTGCATATTTATTATTTAATTCTTCTAGGTCTTTGTTAATTGATTCTTGCATTTTCTCCATTTGGTTTTCAAGGGTTTTTTTTTTAATCATCATTACTATCATTATTCTGAATTCTTTTCCAGGTAATTTGCCTATTTCCTATTCATTTATTTGGACTTCTGTGTTTCTAGTTTGTTCCTTCATTTGTGTTGGTTTTCTCTGCTTTTCAATATTATTATTTTTTTAAACTTATTTTGTTTGAAGTCTCCTTTTCCTAGGTTTCAATACTGAACTTCTTCCTTTTGGTTTCTGCCCTCCTAAGGTTGGTCCAGTGGTTTGTGTAAGCTTCCTATAAGGTGAAATTTGTGCTGAGTTTTTGTTTGTTTCTTTCTTTCTTTGCTTTTCCTCTGATGGGCAAGGTTGAGTGAGGTGGTTATCCTGTCTGCTGATGATTGGCTTTGTGCTTTTGTTTTGTTTGTTGTTTAGATAAGGCTTTCTGCACATCTACTACTGGTGCTAATGGTGGTTGGGTGATGCCACATCTTGTATTCAAGTGGTTTCCTTTGTGTGAGTTCTCACTATTTGGTACTCCCTAGGGTTAGTTCTCTGATAGTCTTGGAATCAGTGCTCCCACTCCAAAGGCCCAAGGCTTGATCTCTTCATCCAGACTATTCTCCTGTGGGCACAGGATGTTTTCTGTTTAGCCAACTGAGTGATCTGAACAAAAATCTTTCACCAGGAAAGCACATCAAACATGTTTCCCTTCTTTTGTAGCAAGCTCCATGGGAACTGTATTCATTTGAATCTTTTGGTTGCAACTAACAGAAACCAACTTGAATTGGTGATATGGTATGGCATTTAGAGGGCCGACTGTGTAGACCAAGTTATTATTTCCTAAACATGAAAATGTTACACTTATCAATTGGGTGGAAAGGTAACAGTCACAAGCAAAAATCTGGTATTTACTGTTAATACTACAGAAAGTGGAAGGAAGTGGCCAGGGTACAACTGAAGCCAGAGGACGCTGCTTCAAATGTTGAGTTTTAAGCCAGCTTTTTCATTCTCCTCTTTCAATTTCATCAAGAGCACTTTTAGTTCTTCTTTACTTTCTGCCATAATGGTGGTATCATCTGAATACCTGAGATTATTGATATTTCTCCTGGAAATCTTGATTCCAGATTGTGCTCAATCCAGTCCAGCATTTTGCATGATGTACTCTGCATATAAGTTAAATAAGCAAGGTGACAATGTACATCCTTGATGTATTCACTTCCCAGTTTGGAATCAGTCAGTTTTTCCATGTATGGTTCTAACTATTACTTCTTGACCTGCATACAGATTTCTCAGGAGGCAGGTAAAGTGGTCTGGTATTCCCATCTCTTTACGAATTTTGTTGTTTTACAAACTAATTGATTATAAATTTGCTTATTATCACAACCGAATATAGAACAATGGACTGGTTCCAAATTGGGAAAGAGTATGTCAAGACACTATGTTGTCACCCTGCTTATTTAACTTATCAGTATATGCAGAGAGTACTCCATGTACTCAGTCTCTATCATGTCCAACTCTTTTCAACCCTGTAAACTTCAGCCCACCAGGCTCCTATGCCCATGGAGTTTTGCAGACAAGAATACTTTAGTGGTATGCCATTTCCTACCCCATGAGATCTTCCCAACCCAGGAACTAATCTGCATATCTTGTATCTCCTGCATTAATAGGCAGATTCTTTATCACTAGTGCCACCTGGGAAGCCCCTATATGCAGAATACATCATGCAAAATGCCAGACTGAATAAAGCTAGAGCTAGAATCAAGATTGCCAAGAGAAATATCAACGACCTCAGATATACAGATGATACCACTCTAATGGCAGAAAATGTAGACTAACAATAGCTTCTTGAAGAGGGTATAAGGCAAGAGTGAAAACAGATATCTTAAAATTCAACATTCAGAAAACTAAGATCATGGCACCTGGTCCCATCATTTCATGGAAAATAGAAGTGGAAAAAGTGACAGATATTATTTTCTTGGCTTTCAAAATCACTGCAGATGGTGACTGCAACCATGAAATTAAAAGACACTTGCTCCTTGGGAAAAAAGCTATGACAAACATAGACAGTATATTAAAAAAGCAGAGACATCACTTTGCCAACAAAAGTCTGTATAGTCAAAGCTAGGCTTTACCAAGAGTCATGCATGGATGTGAGAACTGGACCATAAAAAGGCTAAGCACCAACGAATTGATGCTTTCAAATTATGGTGCTGAGAAGACTCTTGAAATTCCCTTTACTGCAAGGGGATCAAACCAGTCTGTCCTAAAGGATATCAGGCCTAAATATTCATTGGAAGGACTGATACTGAAGCTCCAATATGTTGGCCATCTCATGTGAAGAGCTGACTCATTAGAAAAGACCTTGATTCTGGGAAAGATTGAGAGCAGAAGGAGAAGGGGACAACAGAGGATGAAATGGTTGGATGGCATCACTGACTCAATGGACATGAGTTTGAGCAAACAAAGGGAGATAGTGAAGGACAGGGAAGGCTGGCATGCTGCTATTTATGGGGTCCCAAAGAGTTGTTACATGTTACACAATTTAGTAACTGTAAAACAACAACAAAACCATGCTTAATGTATCACCTTTTCATACTGTTCATGGACCTGATGCTGGGACAGATTGAGAGCAGAAGGTTAAGGGGACAACAGAGGATGAGATGGTTGGACGGCATCACCAACTCAATGGACATGAGTTAGAGTAAGTTCCAGGAGTTTGTGATGGACAGGGAAGCCTGGAGGGATACAGTCCATGGGGTCACAAAGAGTTGGACACGACTGAGTGACTGAACTGAACTGAATTGAATGTATCACCTCAGCATTTAAATGTATTGTGTTGTGTATGTCTACCACTATACACTATATTTTAAACCCACAGAATAAATGTGAATATTTTTCTCGCCTTTGTATATTCTGTATCTACAAATTGGCTGATGTAAAGTTGTTTTTATTGTTGTTTAGTTACTAAGTTGTATCTGATTCCATGTGACCCTGTGGAATGTAGCCCACCAGGCTCCTTTGTCCATGGAATTTCCCATGCAAGAATATTGGAATAGGTTGCTGGGATCTTCCCAACCCTGGAATTGAACCCACATATCCTACCTTCACAGGTGGATTCTTTACCCCTGAAACCAGGGAAGAAACCAGGGAAGTCCAATGCAAAATAGCAACTCAGTCAGTTTTTAACATGTTTATATAGACATCATTCAAGTACCATGTCAAGAACATGGGAAGGATATCTTCTCTCACTATGTGACATTTTACTGGAGAGTCTATAGGGTAGTATACGGGATGGTGGGGGGGCGGTGAAGGAATCAAAGTATTCAAAACATAAAGAAAGAAATTATTCAGATGAGGTTTGTGTGTGTGTATGTGTGTGTGTTAAAAATCCTATAGAACATTCAAAAAAAGTAAGGTAACCAAAAAGTGAATCCAGCAACTTTACAGCACTTATAAATTCAATATACAAAAATCAATTTAATTTCTATAAACTGTCAGTGAAAAATCAGAATTGGAATTTTTTAAAGCATAATAAAACCACAAGTATGAAATATTCAAGGATAAATATGACAAAAGTTATGCAGAAATTTTACTGTAAAAATTATAAAACTTTGGTCTGAAAAATTAAAAGATACAAAGAAATGTACCATGCTCATGATCAAAAGAGTAAATATATTAACATATCAATTCTACCCAAATTAATCTATACTTTTAAGGACAATCCAGTAAAAATTCCAGTATTTTTTTTGTTAGGGGTTAACAAGCTTATTTTAAAATTCATATAAAATTGATAGACTATGGAGCAGCCAAAACAAATTTATAAAAGATCCCTGTTAGAGGACAGACTATGACATCAACACCAATTTTAAAGCTACAATAATCAAGATGATACAGTATTGGCATATAGAAAAAGTGGTCAATGGAGTAGCAAGGAGCACCTACTGATTGATGTATGCATATATGTTAAGTTGATATTTGAGACAGTGCAAAAGTAATTCAATGAAGAAAAAATAATCTTTTTCCAAATGTTACAATTTTTACAAAGATGAAAATGTGTAATAAAAAAAAAAATGTCCATTCACTGCAACATACATAAACAATTCAAATATAGGAGAAGACTCACTACAAAAATATTAAACTATAAAACATATAATGGAAAGCATAAGAGACAACCTTTGTGACAGTGAGTTAAACAAGGATTGTTTAAGTTTTATTATGTATAAAACCAAAAAAGGATGAACCGTAAAAGGAAAACTGATACATTAGACTTTACCAAATTAAGAACTGCTGGTCTTTGAAAGTCATTTTTAAGACAGTATAAAATCACTGCAGATGGTGACTGCAGCCATGAAATTAAAAGACACTTACTCCTTGGAAGGAAGGTTATGACCAACCTAGATAGTATTTTCAAAAGCAGAGACATCATTTTGCCAACAAAGGTCCATCTAGTCAAGGCTATGGTTTTTCCAGTAGTCATGTATGGATGTGAGAGTTGGACTGTGAAGAAAGCTGAGTGCCGAAGAATTGATGCTTTTGAACTGTGGTGTTGGAGAAGACTCTTGAGAGTCCCTTGGACTGCAGAGAGATCCAACCAGTCCGTTCTGAAGGAGATAAGCCCTGGGATTTCTTTGGAAGGAATGATGCTAAAGCTGAAACTCCAATACTTTGGCCACCTCATGCGAAGAGTTGACTCAGTTGGAAAAGACTCATGCTGGGAGGGACTGGGGCAGGAGGAAAAGGGGATGACAGAGGATGAGATGGCTGGATGGCATCACTGACTCGATGGACGTGAGTTTGAGTGAACTCCGGGAATTGGTGATGGACAGGGAGGCCTGGCATACTGCAATTCATGGGGTCACAAAGAGTCGGACATGACTGAGCGACTGAACTGAATAGCAGTTCACTGCAGTGGGAGAAAATATTTTCAAATTACACATCTGATAAAGTATTTTTTACACAAGATATGAAAAAAAAATAGTCTCAAAAATCAGTAGTAAAATAGTTTTTAAAATCCAATTGAAAATTTACATGAAAATAGAACAAAAAATTAACAAATTTTACTAATGAAAAAAATGTGAATGGCAAATAAGCACAAGGAGTGTTAGGCCACATATAACATTGGAATTTTGTTTTAACAACCTGAAGGAAAGAAGATATATTCTTTTAAAATTGATTTAACTTGTAGATGTTTTAAAAATAATTTTGATCAGCTTTTATATTAACATTATTCTTAAGCATTATTATATTACTCTTATGCATTATTTCCTTCTTTATATGAATTTTGATCATTTATATTTTCTGAAATTCCATGATTTACACTTTTTTGTAAGTTTATGAGAACAGAGTTATATTAAATATTCTCCTTACTGTAAAACTGAAAAATCACCTAACAGCCCTCATTCATTTCAGGTATTTCAAGTCTTTTTACTTTCTGTTCTTTTTTCCTACAGTCACATATTAAAATAATTTTATCTGTTCACACTTTAGTAACTCTTCAAAACCAACATCATAAGATATATTTTAAGGTTATTGTTTGAAAATTTGAAAATGAAAGTTTATGAATTGTCGCATTCTAATACGTGATCTACATGTGATGGAAATACATATTTTCTCCTAAAGCACCTCAATACTTTTCTTATCTGAAAGTTAACAAAAATAAAACTTACCTTTTCTTCTAGCAAAACATTACCAGTGTTGTATCTTCCTAGAAGCAAAAGCAATGGTACTGATTCAGAGATGTCTAAATTCTCAATCTATCTATTTTTATTCTAAGTCAACAAGCTTTATTTATTTTTTGATAAATAGATTTTCAAGTGTGTAACTAATGAAAAATTTAGGTTGATGTTATCACATTAATCAAGACATTGTCACACTCACCAAAGTCTTGTATTAATATATTCCAGGTTTTGCGAACAAAAACACACTCTGAAATGAGTCTCAACAATTTTGTAAGGAAATCAACAGTAAAATCAAAGCCTTAGGAACTACTTTTGGATAATGTGCTATTTCAGACTTAATGAAACACTTTCTAGGCAGATCAAAATATAGCAATTACAACAATGGGAAAACACAGTTTGAGAATTACATTCATAATATCATTATTTACTATTGTTTTTTTGTCACTAGGCTAAACACTAAAAGAATATTCTCATTAACATGCATTGTCATATACTGTACTCATTGAAAGTCTGTAACATTTATTATATCCAGAATTTATCTTGAATGATATTTATTTTGCCTCTTTGCATTAGCAACTCAATCAATTGGTCATGAGGAGAAAATACTGTCTTAATATGCTTACATTTTTTTCTTAATATCAATTCATACTTTAATTTTAACCTCTATTTAAAAATACACTATTAGAAAACAAAAGGGTGTTTCAGACAGAAGAGCCTGGCAATCACAACTATATAAAATTGCATTGATGTTAAATTAACTTCTTCTGTCCATATTTCATTAGGAAACTAACATTAACTTTTGTGAGAATCTTGGTGATTTTTGTAAAATGTTCCTGTTTCAAGTTAATCAGCAAAAGATAAATCAGCCAACTATACTTACAGTTTATGAAGTAATGTTAACTGGAGATTTTGTTAAAAAATTGGATCAAATTGAGTTGGCTTTTTAACTCCTTTTTGCTTAATTGCTTTGCCAAGTAGGTCAGAGGAATACAAACTACTCAGGTTGTAGTTGACATTAGTATCAATATGTAATATGAATAAAGCCCAAACTTCCAACTGCTTTGTGAAAATGTGAAGCTGCATCTTTTTAACTAAATTAAATCGTCATATGTCATCTCATGAATATGTATCAAAATTACCCCACATTTTGCTATCAGGCTTAAGACCTACATTAAATGCAGCACACTTAGATACAGATACGCTTTTGTGATTTAAGGGTAGAAATTGACTTTGCTAACCTTATCCTATTTTAAAATCAAAGCATGTATTGCAACTTAAACCATCAACAACTAACATTTAAAGGCTTTAAAAACATTGTTTGAAGAGAGAATGAACTGCAATGAAAAAAAACTGAGTAACTGAATCTGAATTGACTGGTTCCATTGGTTAGGGGGAAAAAGTTTATTATGAAAATTCAATTTAAAATTGTCTAGTTAAATGTAATGTAAGAATCTCTATTAAAGACCCTATTTTCAGAGCTTATTGCAGATTTGAAAGAAATTCTTTAGGGTAAAACTTGATGGATTTTGATGAATTTGTAATTTAACATTTTTTATTTTTTATTTTTTTTTGAGACCCTTATGCTTCATTTTACAGCTCATCAGTGAATGAAGTTAGAAGAGCCTTGTCCGCATTCTCTTGGTACTAAAATGCTGCTGTAGTAGCTGAGCTGTAGTATCTTATTGAAAACGTGCCACCACCTTGTCCCACTGTCCTCAGATGAGCTCTTTAACAGACTTGGAGGTTTCTAGCAGGGGCCTCCTCGTGAGCCCTCAAACCCATTCAGCCGGGAGCTGGTGGAGCCGCAAGTTGGCCTTCAACACCTGGCTTCAAGAGATGTCTAAATTCTCTTGTCTAAAAAATAAAAAAAACATTTTTTAAATTTAACAAAACATTATATTAATATTAGTAATTTCAGTTTAAAAAATCAAATTTTAAATAACCGGTTTAAATAATTTCCATATGCCCTTTCTGTCCTTTGTTCTAATTTTTCTCCAACAAATGAAAGTCACTCAGTCCCGTATAACTCTTTTCAACCTCATGGACTGTACAGTGCATGGAATTCTCCAGACCAGAATACTGGAGTGGATAGCCTTTCCCTTATTTGGGGGATCTTCCCAGCCCAGGGATCAAACGCAGGTCTCCCATATTGCAGGCGGATTCTTTACCAGCTGAACCACAAGGGATGGTTCAGCTGGTTCTAGAATACTGGAATGGGTCACCTATCCCTTCTCCAGTGGATCTTCCCTACCCGACCCAGAAATCGAATCGGGGTCTCCCACATTGCAGGCAGATTCTTTACCAACTGAGCTATCAGGGAAGATAACAAATAACAAAGCCAAGCAATATTACAAGACTGAATTGCCAAGCAGTGTTGTGATAAAGAAAGAAACCTTTGGAATTGAAAGTAAAATATATTCAGTTTCTCCTGAAACAGGCGATACTTATGAGATATCATATATGTAAAGAAAAAGGCAATGAATTATGATGTAAAATTAACCTAATTCCATGTGAAATTTAAGATTATTTTTTCACTTTTCTGAGAAAATATTTTCTAAGAGTCAGTACTTTGAGGTTAATAATTTTAAAATTCCCAAGAATACCACAGAAATTGATTTTATTTTCCTCCTAAAATTCTCTTCTGAAAGAAAATGACTCATGTATAATGATACTTATACGCTGGACAGGCCCAGTTTAACTTTAAAAAACTGATTATTCAGTGGATATAGTAGGCTCTATGTAATATAGCAATTCTTCAATTATAAAAGGAAACTTAAGCTATGTCTTGTATCTTTTCTTCTCAACTGACTGGAGTTTGGAAATTTTTACTCATGGATATGTGATTCTTTTTTTACAGTCTCTATTATTTCCATTTATCAATAACTGGATTGAGTGGTGGTTTTGCTTCTAAAGTGTCGTGAAAATAAAATTTAGTTAACTGGAGAATATCAGGAGATACATTATATACAAAATCCACTGCATGTAATCATAATCATAATTGGTCCTTCATTTATTATTACATTCAGACCATAATAGAATGGCATGCTGTGGTCACTCAATATAGCACAGCTTTCACTATAATCAGCATGATGTTTTATTTCAAACTTCATTAAGGCACATAAAGAATACTTTAAGCTTCTAAAAGGTATAATTTATTTTATCATATGTTACCATCATTTTCCAGAACAAATTAGTGATAAACTAGTATCAAGAATAATAACTTGCAAACATATTTACTTATTCCATTAGATTTATTTAAGAATTTTGCAGTTAAGAAAAAGTTATGTATGGCTTCAAATTTTTACAGCAACAATGTAAACATATTTAAAATTCTGTGATGATAGCTAGCAGAATCCTTTATTTCTGCATTTAATGCCTTTCAGTTCAGTTCAGTTCAGTTACTCAGTTGTGTCCGACTCTTTGTGACCCCATGAATCGAAGAACGCCAGGCCTCTATGTCCATCACCAATTCCCGGAGTTCACTCAAACTCACATCTATGGAGTCGGTGATGCCATCCAGCCATCTCATCCTCTGTCATCCCCTTCTCCTCCTGCCCCAATCCCTCCCAGAATCAGAGTCTTTTCCAATGACTCAACTCTTCGCACGAGGTGGCCAAAGTACTGCAGTTTCAGTTTTAGCATCATTCCTTCCAAAGAACACCCAGGGCTGATCTCCTTTAGAATGGACTGGTTGGATCTCCTTGCAGTCCAAGGGACTCTCAAGAGTCTTCTCCAACACCACAATTCAAAAGCATCAATTCTTCGGCGCTCAGCTTTCTTCAAAGTCCAACTCTCACATCCATACATGACCACTGGAAAAACCATACCCTTGGCTAGACGGACCTTTGTTGGCAAAGTAATATCTCTGCTTTTCAATATGCAATGTAGGTTGGTAATAACTTTTCTTCCAAGGAGTAAGCGTCTTTTAATTTCATGGCTGCAGTCACCATCTGCAGTGATTTTGGAGCCCAGAAAAATAAAGTCTGACACTGTTTCCACTGTTTCCTCATCTATTTCCCATGAAGTGATGGGACCAGATGCCTTGATTTTCATTTTCTGAATGTTGAGGATTTTTTGTTTTTTGATGTTTGCAAAGCTTTTAATTTTATTTTATTTTTAAACTTTACATAATTGTATTAGTTTTGCCAAATATCAAAATGAATCCACCACAGGTATACATGTGTTCCCCATCCTGAACCGTCCTCCCTCCTCCCTCCCCATACCATCCCTCTGGGTCGTCCCAGTGCACTAGCCCCAAGCATCCAGTATCGTGCATTGACACTGGACTGAATGTTGAGTTTTAAGCCAACTTTTTCACTCTCCTCTTTGACCTTCATCAAGAGACTTTTTAGTTCCTCTTCACTTTCTGCCATAAGGGTGGTGTCATCTGCATACCTGAGGTTATTGATATTTCTCCCAGCAATCTTGATTCCAGCTTGTGCTTCTTCCAGCCCAGCATTTCTCATGATGTACTCTGCATATAAGTTCAATAAGCAGGGTGACAATATACAGCCTTGACGTACTCCTTTTCCTATTTGGAACATGTCTATTGTTCCAGGTCCAGTTCTAACTGTTGCTTCCTGACCTGAATATAAATTTCTCAAGAGGCAGGTCAGGTGGTCTGGTATTCCCATCTCTTTCAGAATTTGCTGCAGTTTATTGTGATCCACACAGTCAAAGGCTTTGGCCTAGTCAATAAAGCAGAAATAGATGTTTTTTCGGAACTCTCTTGCTTTTTCGATGATCCAGTGGATGTTGGCAATTTGGTCTCTGGTTCCTCTGCCTTATCTAAAACCAGCTTGAACAACTGGAGTTCAGGGTTCACGTATTGTTGAATCCTGGCTTGGAGAATTTCGAGCATTACTTTACTAGCATGTGACATGAGTGCAATTGTGCGGTAGTTTGAGCATTCTTTGCCATTGCCTTTCTTTGGGATTGGAATGAAAACTGGCCTTTTCCAGTCCTGTGGCCACTGCTGAGTTTTCCAAATTTGCTGGAATATTGACTGCAGCACTTTCCCAGCATCATCTTTCAGGATTTGGAATAGCTCAACTGGAATTCCATCACCTCCACTAGCTTTGTTCGTAGTGATGCTTTCTAAGGCCCACTTGACTTCACATTCTAGGATGTCTGGCTCTAGGTCAGTGATCATACCATCGTGATTATCTGGGTCATGAAGATCTTTTTTGTACAGTTCTTCTGTGTATTCTTGCCACCTCTTCTTAATATCTTCTGCTTCTGTTAGGTCCATACCATTTCTGTCCTTTATCAAGCCCATCTTTGCATGAAATGTTCCCTTGGTATCTCTAATTTTCTTGAAGAGATCTCTAGTCTTTCCCATTCTGGTGTTTTCCTCTATTTCTTTGCATTGATCGCTGAGGAAGGCTTTCTTATTTCTTCTTTGTATTCTTTGGAACTCTGCATTCAGATGCTTATATCTGTCCTTTTCTCCTTTGCTTTTTACCTCTCTTCTTTTCACAGCTCTTTGTAAGGCTTCCCCAGACAGCCATTTTGCTTTTTTGCATTTCTTTTCTATGGGAATGGTCTTGATCCCTGTCTCCTGTACAGTGTCATGAACCTCCGTCCATAGTTCATCAGGCACTCTATCTATCAGATCTAGTCCCTTAAATCTATTTCTATTATAAACTTTCACTGTATAATCATAAGGGATTTGACTTAGGTAATACCTCAATGGTGTAGTGATTTTCCCTACTTTCTTCAATTTCAGTCTGAATTTGGCAATCAGGAGTTCATGATTTGAGCCACAGTCAGCTCCAGGTCTTGTTTTTGTTGACTGTATAGAGCTTCTCCATCTTTGGCTGCAAAGAATGTACTCAGTCTTATTTTGGTGTTGACCATCTGGTTATGTCCATGTGTAGAGTCTTCTCTTGTGTTTTTGGAAGAAGGTATTTGCTATGACCAGTGCATTTTCTTGGCAAAATTCTATTAGTGTTTGCCCTGCTTCATTCCCTATTCCAAGACCAAATTTGCCTGTTACTCCAGGTGTTTCTTGGCTACCTACTTTTGCATTCCAGTCCCCTATAATGAAAAGGACATCTTTTTTGGGTGTTAGTCCTAAAAGGTCTTGTAGGTCTTCATAAACCATTCAACTTCAGCTTCTTCAGCATTACTGGTTGGCACATAGACTTGGATTACTGTGATATTGAATGGTTTGCCTTGGAAATGAACAGAAATCATTCTGTCATTTTTGAGATTGCATCCAAGTACTGCATTTCGAACTCTTTTGTTGATCATGATGGCTACTCCATTTCTTCTGAGGGATTCCTGCCCGCAGTAGTAGATATAATAGTCATCTGAGTTAAATTCACCCATTCCAGTCCATTTTAGTTCGCTGATTCCTAGAATTGTCGACATTCACTCTTACCATCTCTTGTTTGACCACTTCCAATTTGCCTTGATTCATGGACCTGACATTCCAGGTTCCTATGCAATATTGCTCTTTACAGCATCTGACCTTGCTTCTATCACCAGTCACATCCACAGCTGGGTATTGTTTTTGCTTTGGCCTTATCCATTCTTTCTGGAGTTATTTCTCCACTGATCTCCAGTAGCATATTGGGCACCTACTGATCTGGGGAGTTCCTCTTTCAGTATCCTATCTTTTTGCCTTTTCATGGGGTTCTCAAAGCAAGAATACTGAAGTGGTTTGCCATGCCCTTCTCCAGTGGACCACATTCTGTCAGACTTCTCCACCATGACCCGCCCGTCTTGGGTGGCCCCACACAGCATGGCTTAGTTTCATTGAGTTAGACAAGGCTGTGGTCTATTAATCAGATTGGCTAGTTTTCTGTGATTATGGTTTCAGTGTGTCTGTCCTCTCATGCCCTCTTGGAACACTTACTGTCTTACTTGAGTTTCTCTTACCTTTGATGTGGGTTATCTCTTCACAGCTGCTCCAGCAAAGCGAAGCCGCTGCTCCTTACCTTGGACAAGAGGTATCTCTTCGCCGCCACCCCTTCTGATCTTGAACATGGAATAGCTCCTCTAGGCCCTCCTGTGCCCACACAGCCACTGCTCCTTGGAGGTGGGGGTTGCTCCTCCTGGCCGCCGCCCCTAACCTCGGATGCGGGGTAGGTCCTCTAGGCTGCTGCCCCGACCTCGGATGTGCGGTAGCTCTTCTCAGCCGTTCCTGGGCCATTGCAGCCTGGCACTCTTGGCTGCTGCCCCTGACCTCAGACGTGGGGTAACTCGTCTTGGCCGCCTCCTCTCGGGCATGGGGTCCTCCCGTCTTCTGCCCCTGACCTCGGATGCGGGGTAGCCACCTGCACTAAAAAAAAAAAAAAAAAGACTAGACTTTAGAATTATCTAAAATTTAGCTTGATACATTTATTCAAATTTTACAGAGCTGACTCAATGACACCATTTTACTTTATTATCCTAGTTAACCTTCCTTTTAGAATCTAATGCTTCATTGTTGAAGGATGAATATTTGGGTACAATATTCACCACATTTTCCCAAATATGGGTGGTGTTTATCATATCTAACTATCTCTGCCTATCATCTCTTTATCATTCTAGCCATCTATGTTTCTTTCAATAAAAATCAGATTTCTTGTTGCTGTTTAGTCACTAAGTCATGTTCTACTCTTTTGCAACTCCATGGACTGTAGCCTGCCAGGCTCTTCTGTCCATGGGATTTCCCAGGCAAGAATACTGGAGTGGGTTGATATTTCCCTCTCTGGAGGATCTTCCTGACCCAGGGATCAAACCCACAACTCCTGCCTTGGCAGGTGGATTCTTTACCACTGAGTCACCAGGAAAGCCGATTAGGTCACAATAAATTGCTAATGAGGTATATGGTTATATTCAATAAAATATTCCATTTAATAAATCAGTTTGCTCCATATCATCTGTCATTTTCTAAAAATTTACAAAGATTTTGAAATGAACAAATAAATTCTGCTGAAAATTGGAAATATTAAAGAATCGTCATTATTACTATATCTTAGTATTGAGAATGTTCATGCCTATTTTTGTGTCCTACGCTTTGCTACACCATGGACTGTAGCCTGCCAGGTTCCTCTCTCCATGGGATTTCCCAGGCAACAATACTGGAGTGAGTTGCCATTTCCTCCTCCAGAGGGTCTTCCCAACCCAGGGACTGAAGTCACATCTCTTGTGGCTTCAGCATTGGCAAGCAGATTCTTTGGCACTGAGCTACCTGGGAAGTCCACTAGTGGGTAGAAATAAATATTTTTAGTGAATTCCACTTGACAGACTTAATTTTATAGGTTATTGCATTGATAGGGATTCCCTCATGGCTCAACTATTAAAGAATCCTCCTGCAATGTGGAAGACCTGGGTTTGATCCTGGGTTGGGAAGATCCCCTGTAGAAAGGAAAGGCTACCCAATCCAGTATTCTGGCCTGGAGCATTTCATGGACTGTATAGTCCATGGGGTCATAAAGAGTCCAACATAACTGGGCAACTTTCATTTTCACATTGATAAGATAAACACTTCTATAAAGATTGATGTATAGTACAATTAACAGTGCCTATAGAATATAACAGAGAAGGCAATGGCAACCCACTCCAGTACTCTTGCCTGGAAAATCCCATGGATGGAGGAGCCTGGTAGGCTGCAGTCCATGGGGTCACAAAGAGTCAGACATGACTGAGTGACTTCACTTTCACTTTTCACTTTCATGCATTAGAGAAGGAAATGGCAACCCACTCCAGTGTTCTTGCCTGGAGAATCCCAGGGGTGGCGGAGCCTGGTGGGCTGCCGTCTATGGGATCACACAGAGTCGGACAGGACTGAAGCGACTTAGCAGCAGCAGCCTATAATGTAAAACTATGTTTCTTTAATAGAGCTAGCAAGACTAACAAATAAATGACATAATTTAACACTCCATTATGGACTAAATTTTATGTCCTCCAGAAATCAAATGATGAAGCCCTAATCCTTCCTAAAAGATAAACTGAGGCTTATTAATATTGAGTATATTTGAACAAAAATCAATTCATATTTTGTAGTATCCAATTTGGCTGATGGAAGGAGTTCCCAGGAGCTGACCAAAATGGAATATTTTTATAGCCAGAAAGGAACAGGAACAAGGAAGTTACACTAGGCCAAAAAATTGGGTTGGTTATTGCAAGGTTAATTTCCTTTAGGGAATGGCAGAGGTCATCAGGCAGCTTACCTAAGTAGTGCTGATTAGGTAATTCCTGATTGGCTGGTTTAACATTCAATTTCTGGGAGAAGCAATACTGTAATTAAGTCTCAATTTGGTGTTGTGGAGCTTAGCATTAGTGACTCCATTTGGGGCCTTTGGGAGATAATTAAGTCTAGATGAGATCATGAACATGGAGCCCCCAGAATGAAATTAGTGTCCTTATAAGAAAAGGAGGAGAAACCAGAGTTTTCTCTCTCTGTCTGCTGTCTGAGGACACAGAGAAACGGCAGCCATCTGCAAGCCAGGAGGAAAGCTGTCACCAGAACATGACCTTGCTAGTGCTCTGATCTCAGACTTCTATTTTCTGGAAGCATGAAATAGGTTTCTGTGGTTTAAAGTCACTCAGTCTGTCATTTCATTATAACTGCTCAAGCAGACAAAGGCAATCTCCAAGAATAAGTTTGTTTTTCCTTGAAGTTGATATAATATCTGCATCCCTGTCTGACTTCCAGGATTGTGTTGCAAATATCAAATTAATAAATGTTTGAAATTAAGCAGTTATATATACTTTCAAGTTGAGAACCTTAATGTCATTCAAACATTGATGAATGCACTGAGATAGAAAAGACATCTAAATAAAGTGAAAGTTGCTCAGTCGTGTCCAGCTCTTTGCAACCCCATGGACTATACAGTCCATGGAATTCTCCAGGCCAGAATACTGGAGTGAGCAGCCGTTCCCTTCTCCAGGGGATCTTCCCAACCCAGGGATCGAACCCAGGTCTCCTGCATTGCAGGCGGAGTCTTTACCAGTTGAGACACAAGGAAAGCCCATTTAAATAAAAGTTAAATATAAAGAGTTGACATATCTTTTTATAAACTAAATTTTGGTCATGGTATTTTGTCATTTATGTAATTTTGTATTGTTCTCTATCCTCGGCTTTACCAGTTATTTTTAACCTCTGCCACCTCCAAAGTATGCCAGTAACTTATTTCATTATTTTTTCTCTGGTAACTGTTGCCCTTATCATTTCAATTTCAACCAGACCAAACTAGTTATTTTTTTGTTAAATGTTTCTCAAAGGAATGGTATTGCTGGCTGTTTCACATAAACATTCGTGGTTTGAGACCCATGGAGGTGTATTAGATGAATGCTAATTGATCTAATTTTCATCATTGCTTCATTTACTGGAAGGGAAGTATGAGTAATTGATCATTAAAAATAAAATGTAGTATATTTTAAAAGCATTTAAAGGTAATTAGTATTCAAATATGAATGAAAATTAGAATAAATTACTGTGCAAGAAATGGGAAATGACCAACTAAAATTGACTAATGAAGAATGACCCAGGAAATAAATAGAATAAGAAAATGACCAAAAAACATAGCATATACAAATTAAAAATAAAGTCACACAAGTATTTGAATATCTTCAGTTTGCTCCTCTATATCCATTCTCTAATTTTCCTGGTCTTTACCATGTCTCTGAGGAAAAGAAACCTGACCTGTATCCCAAGCTCACTTGCAATCTGACTTCCAAAATGTGTAGGCTAGTGGGGACCACTGGAGGAGACACTTTTGTAGGAAGGAGGAGACACCTTTGTAGGAAGGAGGAGAAGGAGGACTGGGGTTGTTATAATTATTACCCTGGCTAAATCCTTGCAGTAGTGCCATCAGGAGCTTCTTTCTTCTCAGGTTCCCTCACCCTCTCAAATATTTCATTCAGCTGAGCATTCCACTACTATTGGTTCCAGGAAAATACAGTGTTACTTGCCTTTCCCTCATATCCTACCCGTGTTTTTGAAATTGGCATTATTACAGTTATCCAGCTTTCCTCAAGTATTCAATCTGTGGTTGCTGTCTCATTCATGGGGGAAATCCATTTAATACAGCAGATGAATAATCAGAGCCCTATTAAGGAAGCAAAGTCACAAGTCAAATGCAACCTTATTTGATAAGTGAAGAAATACAATGTATTAATTCTGTATCACTGGAAATAAAATAATAATGAAAAGTTGAATATAAATAGGTGAATAATATATGTCAGGAAAAAATTACCAGAAAATAAAATATTTTTAAAAAATTAAAATAATCAAAATGAATATCAGGGTCAAAAATTTTCTATATACCTGAGAAAATATAATAGATAACATTAGATAATTGGGTGTCATAATTAACTGCTTTATGATAAAATCTGTGTAGGGTTGCTAGATTTAACAAATACAAATGCATTCACTCAATTAAATTTGAATCACAGGTAAACAACTAATACATTTTAATAAAATATGTCCCATATAATTTTTGCTGTTTAAAATTTATACTTAGTTTATTCAGACTGCTATAGCAAAATACCATAGACTGAGTGAGGGTCCATGGTCAGACAGAGTAAAACAGGAAACTCCAGAAGGACCACACATTTTAGTTGATACCTGTCCTGAAAGCAGACAAAGAAAGATGAGGAACGGTGGGAACCTCCTACATCTGAAGGTAATGTGTTGCTCATTATACTCTCATTACAATAAAATTAGCCTTGCAGATAAGAAGTACCCATCATGCACCAATGCCATGACACTTCTGATCTAAGATAAATAAGAACAAAAATCCCTCCTCCCTTCCAGGAGATGGAGCTGGGAAGAGAATCAGGGAATATGACCTCAAAACTTCTCCTTGCCCTGTAAATATTCCACCCATTCATTTGTGTGCCCCTCACAACCAGTTTGCCAAAGAAGCCCAGGGCAGCAACTCCTCACCTGCTTGCCTGTTAAGTGGTTTATTCTCAGTTCTTATTATATATTTGCCTTTCCTAGAGGGATTTCTCCTTTCTTATAGAGTCTTCTTTTCCACTTAGAGAAGGTCCTTTAATATTTCTTTTTTGGGTAGGTTTAGTATTGATGGAAAACTTTTAGGTTTTTGCTTGTCTGACAATTTCTTTGTCTCTCTATTCTAAGTGATAATCATGCTGGGTAGAGTATCCTAGGTTGCAGGGTCTTCCCTTTTAGCACCTTGAATGTATCACACTACTCCCTTCTAGCCTGCGAAGTGCATTCAGCAAAATCGCCTGATAGCCTCTGGGGAAACCATTGTCCATGACTCTGTTTTTTTCTTGCTGCCTGTATAGTTCTCTCTTTACCTTTTCCAGTTTTACTTACATATGCCTTGGTTTAGGTCTGTTTGTGTTGAGGAGCTTATTGTAAGGCACCAGACAAGGAGCACAGACCATCTAATTCTCAAAAAAGCCTGAACTTCCTGATGGCATTCACAAACAAATTTTGAAAGGCATAGTGGGAGCAGAGGGAGGTGCAATCCCAGGATGTGTGATCAACTCATACACAGTCCTCTGATTGGATGATGGTGAAGTAACATGCCCATCCCTGGATCCAGAGGATCCCCTGGAGAAGGGCATGGTGACCCACTCCTGTATTCTTGCCTGGAGAATCCCCATGGACAGAGGAGCCTGGAGGGCTACAATCCATAGAATTACACAAAGTTGGACATGACTGAAGTAACTTAGCACAGATGCAGGACATGTCAAAAGAACCTTGTCAATTCTCAGGCTGCATTAGGTCTGGTGGTTAAGTAGTCATGGCCATCAATTAGTTAACCTTTTACATTTGGTGGGAGTTTTAGTGTCTGTAAAACAACTCAAGAAATGTTCATTGGATGCTGTTATCTAAGCTTAGTTCAGTTCAGTTCAGTCTCTCAGTCTTGTCTCTTTGCGACCCTGCAGACTGCACGCCAGGCTTCCCTGTCCATCACAAACTCCTGAAACTTGCTCAAGCTCAAGTCCATTGAGTCAGTGATGCCATGCAACTGTCAGGGGAGTTTGTAAGTTCCCTGGTTCTGTCTCGCTGCATCAAAACTTTGAAGGGACGGATGGACCAGTGTTACAGCTCAGTTTTATTTGGCAAGCAAAGGAAAATATATCCCTGAAGCATGAGGTCGGGCCAACCTAAAAAACACGAAGAGAAGAGAGGAACATGGCTCAGTTTGGCTCCTCTTTTTATTTTATTTATTTATTTTTTTCTTCTCCCCCTGAGCCCACCCTATGTAATTTGGGCTAGCCAGGAGGGCTGTTTGTTTTACCTGAGGTTCTCACTCCAGTCCTTGGACCTTCCTTTGTTTTATTTTTGTGGGCTTTTCCCTTCTTTGTCAAAAGAGAAAGCCACTGCCATTCTGGACTTCTTTTTCCTATTCTAACTACCTAACATTCCCCCCTAAAGAGATAGGAGGTCCAATTCTTTGGGAATAGGGGTGTTGAGGTCTCTGGCTACTTCCTTCTGTACTGGGATGGCAAGGGGCATTGGGCCTCTCCCTCGTACTAGTCTCAAGCCTGAGAATCCTTTTAGTGGTGTCCATCCAAAGGTGAGTGATGTTTTCTATGGTTGAGTGTAGTTTTACATACCCTTGTTGAACTAGCACTGTATGTTGTAGCTTGTTGACCTGAGCAGAGATGAAATGGGTTAGACAATTGAAAATACATGAAGCAATCATAAGCAACATCAATATGATGATAACAAGGACTAGTAGGGACATTATTCAACTCCAAATTCCCCATCACCAAGAGAAGGATTCCCCCAAAGAAAGACTGTAGTCACCCCTGAGAACTCTCCAGCTCTTTCTTTGAGATCCTCTAGGATCTGAATTGGAGAAGGCAATGGCACCCCACTCCAGTACTCTTGCCTGGAAAATCCCATGGACGGAGGAGCCTGGTAGGCTGCAGTCCATGGGGTCGCTAAGAGTTGGACACAACTGAGCAACTTCACTTTTACTTTTCACTTTCATGTATTGGCGAAGGAAATGGCAACCCACTCCAGTATTCTTGCCTAGAGAATCCCAGGGATGGGGGAGCCTGGTGGGCTGCCGTCTATGGGGTCGCACAGAGTTGGACATGACTGAAGAGACTTAGCAGCAGCGCCAGCAGCAGCAGGATCTGAATGTTTTTCTTGAAGACTGTGAGACTTTTTTTAACTCAGCTGGAAGTATTTACCCAGAAACAACATGTCTCATTCAAGATGGCTCAAGTCCCTCCTTGTTCAGGGATCAGGAGACCTATCTCCTATATATTTTGGAGTACAACCCCTGCCAAACTGTGTTGGCTCTTTTACAGCTATCCTGAGAAATCTTGTGGCCCTAAGGGGCCCACAGGTGTATCGAGTATCCTCTTCTGTTTTCTTCCATGGCTTGATTTGTGAGTAGTGAATCCAGGAGTCTTGTCCTGGTACCTTGACTGCTGTGGAAGTAGCAAGTATTACAGGGTAGGGGCCCTTCCATGTGGGCTGGAGTTGAGCCTTTGGGGACCCATTTTTCTGGACCTTAATTAAGACATTAGTCTCTGGAGCATATAGTGTTAGCTCCTTAGAATCTTTTGGGTCCTGGTTGACACCCCACAAGTATATATCCTGATGGAATTGCCCAATGGCCATGGTATAAGATAGGAGGGTCTGAGCCTCTGGGTCTAGGAAGAGGTCATTGACATAAACAAAAGATCTCCCATATAGCATCTTATAAGGACTAAGACCAACCTGTTCCTTAGGGGCAATACGGGTGTGGAGGAGAGCTATTGGTAAAGCCTCCTTCCATCCCAGAGAGGTTTCCTGGGTTATTATTTTTTTTTTATCAGTGATTTTAAGAATTGGTTGGCTCTTCCTACTTTTCCTGAAGACTGAGGCCACCAGGCAAAATGGAGGTAATAAGTAATGCCCAATGCTTTAGAGACCCCCTTTGCCAACAAAGGTCTGTCTAGTCAAGGCTATGGTTTTTCTAGTAGTCATGTATGGATGTGAGAGTTGGACTGTAAAGAAAGCTGAGTTCTAAAGAATTGATACTTTTGAACTGTGGTGTTGAAGAAGACTCTTGAGAGTCTCTTGGACTGCAAGGAGATCCAACCAGTCCATCCTAAAGGAAATCAGTCCTAAATGTTCATTGGAAGGAATGATGTTGAAGCTGAAACTCAAATACTTTGAGCACCTGATGCGAAGAGCCGGCTCATTTGAAAAGACCCTGATGCTGGGAAAGATTGAAGGTGAGAGGAGAAGGGGATGGCAGAGGATGAGATGGTTGGATGGCATCACCGACTCAGTGGACATAAGTTTGAATAAACTCCAGGAGTTTGGTGATGGACAGGGAGGCCTGGCTTGCTGCTGTCCATGGGGTCTCAAAGAGTCGGACACAACTGACCAACTGAACTGAACTGAACTGGGTGACATGAGAAGTAAATGGTATCCCATTGTCACTTTTTAATGACCTGAGCAGACCAAAACTTGGAATAATTTCATGGAGCAATTTTTTTTACCACCTCCTCAGCCTTCTCAATCCCGGTGAGAAAGCTTTCAATCCATCCTGTAAATGTATCTATCATGACTAATAGTGGTATAAATACCACTATTTATACCTTTTATTTATAATATTATAAAGGGTATAAACAATATTTATACCCTTTAGAACTAGCATCTGGGTGAAGTCCATCTGCCACTCCTCTCCTGGAACAGTGCCATTAGATGGGATGGTCAGCTGGGATCTTTGAGCTCCTTGGGGATTGTTTAATTCGCAAGTGGGACAAGAGGAGACCACTTACCTTATAGTCATTTGGAGACCTGTTCCTCTGAAGGACCTTTCTAGTAATCTTTGGAGGGCCTTTTCCCCTAAATGAGTGGTGGCATGTAAGGAGTTAACCAACTTCCATTGGAGGTTCCCAGGCAGAAAAAGAATTTCCCTTTTTTTGGAACCACCCCATATGATCTTCTTGAAGTCCTTACTCTTAGCTTTAAGAGTCTCACCTTCAGTATATGAAGGAGTTTCTGGCAAATTAGTCTGTGTAACTAAGGTGGCAACCCCTATTAGGTCATTGTTCTGTAATGCTGCTCTCTTAGCTTCCTGATCAGCTGCTTTGTTATCTTGTGTCACTTCTGTGCTCCCTTTTTGGTGTCCTATACAAAGGAAGACTGAAACCTCGGTGGGCAGATGGACTGCCTCCAAGAGCCCAAGGATTTGATCATCATCTTTGATTGAGGACCCTCATGTGGTCAAATGGCCTTTTTCTTTCCAAATAGCAGCATATGCATGTAGCACCAGAAAGGTATACTTGAAGTCAGTGTAAATGTCTACTCTTTTTCCTTTTCTCAGCTATAAAGCTCGAGTCAGGGCTATGAGCTCAGCTAACGGACTGAAGTACCTGATGGCAAAGGTTTAGCCTCTATGGTCTCAAAATCAGAGAGCATATCCAGCTCTTTTTCCAAGAGCTGCTTTCCAAGACAAAGCTGCTTTCTTCAGTGTACCAGATTTCCTCAGGATTGGTCAGCGGATCTTCTGACAATCCCTCTCATAGTTTTGTCCAGTGGTCCAAAATTTCTAGGCAAGAGTAAAAGGGGAGAGATCCCTTGGGGGTAGGCAGGAGGAAAGATGGGTTAGGAATGTCACAAGGGAATATAGTCAGGCCTGGATTTACCATGAGCACTACTTGATATCTGAGTATGCTTTGATCATACATCCATAAATGGGCTCTCCCATTCAGGAGTTGTTTCACTTGGTGGCTGGCAAAAATAGTTAGTTTGCCCTCAAGAGAGTTTTAAAGCATCGTCTATCAGAACTCCAATAGCTGCAAGATATCAAAGGCAGGAAAGATCTCTTTCCAGAAAAGGGTGTAGAACCCTCAGGGACCACCAGAAACTGGTGGGAGAACATTTTTCTTTCCCATCGACAAAGAAGTGCTTGGGTGAATCTTTTAGTAATTGTTTTCCCTGTAGCACCCAAAAGGGTACAGGTTTGGGAGGAGAAGGCTCCAGAGTAGGAGGTCAGGACAGATAAGGTAGTCCCTGTGTCAACCAAGAAATTCTCAGACCTACCTGCCACATACTGTTGCACCCTTGGCCCCAGCCCCGTGATGGTTATCTGTGACAGGCGGGCTGGCTGGAGTGGGCCATTTAAGTACTGTTGAACCATCATAAGGGAAGACTTGGCATTTGATCTTGAGGCTCTTGGGTCCCCAGGGCACAGTGCTGGCCAGTGTCCCAGTTGGTGCCATTTGTAGAAAGCTATTTTAGGTGACTTGTCACGGTTTGGACACTCTTTGGGCCAATACCATGCCTTTCTACAGATTAAGCATTTGCCTGGTGCCTTGTCCTTCAAGTACTTGGGGTTTGCCACAGTGCTTCCCTGGAGGGCCGTCAGCATCTGGGCATGCCTTGTCTCTTTCCTTTTCTCCCTTCCCTGGACCTTGGCCTCCCTTTCCTGTTCTCTGTTATAAAAGGTTGTTAGTGGCTGGCTGGACCATCTCATCTAAAGAGGCAGCAGAGTCCTGCTGCTATAGCTGTTGTAACATTCTCCTGATGCCTGATGCACATTGGGACAGGAATTTGTCCTTTAAAATCATCTGTCCCTTGTAAGAGTCTAAATCCAGATTGGTAAACTTTTGGAGGGCCTCTTTGAGCCTTTCCAGACAGGCAATGGGATTCTTTTGGGCTCCTGAGTTATTGCTGAGACCCAGGCATAGCTGATTACTTTTTGCTGGGCTGCTTTTACTCCTGCCTTTACACAGATCAGAAAATGATCCCTTTCCCAGATGTGTTCAGGGTCCTTATAATTCCAATTAGGATCTGAGGAGGGGACTGTAGTTTTACCTACTGGATATTTATTGCTTGACATGTGAAGCCCTGTAGCATACCTTTGGGCTTCCTTTAAGACTCTAGCATGCTCAGCGTCAGATAAAGTTTGACTAAATATGACCATGATGTCCTTCCATGTCAAGTCAAAGGCCAAGGTAATGTGTTAGAATATATCTATATATTTGCCTGGGTCATCTGTATAGCTTCCCAGGTCATGTTTGATCTGACTAGTTCTAAGAGGGAGAAGAGCTTATGGACCCGGGTTGGTTTGAATTCTCCTCCAGTTTCAACTAAGGGACATACTTGAGTTGGTTTTTGTGGAGGGGTGCTCCCGAATATGGGGGCATGTTTGGATGCAAGGAAGGAGCACAAGGCAACTCGGGAGCTGTGGCAGGTGAGCCTTCATGGGGACCTTCCTTCTCTTGGTTGCCTGTGCCCTACACCATTTGCCTAGGAGGCTCACTTTTAGGGCATACCACAGAGTTCCTTCATACCTCTTAGAAGAAAATTTGGACATAGGGGATCTCTGTCCATTTCCCTTGTCTTCTGGAGAATAAGTCTATCCACAGGATGGTATGGTAATTTAAACTCCCATTCTCAGGCCAGTGTTCCTTATCCCCCCAGAGGATACCATGGCCATGCAGTGGCACAAAATAATTTTTGGCAACTTCTCCTTAGAGTTAGAGAGTCAAACAGCTTCCAGTTATCAAGATGCATCTCAAGGGTGTCTGTTGGGAAGTGAATTCGTTATTTCCCATCTGAAAGACAGTGATGTCAGGGAGGAAAAGAAAAAAGAAAAAAACTAATAAGCTTCCTTCAATTTCCATGGGTGGACTTTCTTAGGGGTGAGTCTTTCTGAAGATTATCCTACCCAGTACTGTTGCAACCTGAGAGCCAGGCTTCCCAGGGTCAAGGTGCAGATCCTTGTGCAGGCTGAGGCATAACAGCCTCCTGGAGATGGAATTCCTGGGCATATCGAGGCAGGTCGGCCTCCCAAGAATGCGTCCCTGGACAATCAAGGCATGTTGAACTCCTGGGACCCCTGGATTGGCTGATCCCTGAGCAGATTGCAGCATGACAACCTCCAAGAAACCAGATCCCTAGGCAGGTCGAGGCAGGTTGAACTCCTGGAACCCCAGGCTGGAGTTGGGTGTCCCAAGGGTTTCCTGCATGACCAGTGATGGGTAGGATTAAGGGGTTGTGTGGATCACAATAAACTGTGGAAAATTCTGAAAGAGATGGGAATACCAAACCACCTGACCTGCCTCTTGAGAAATCTGTATGCAGGTCAGGAAGCAACAGTTAGAACTGGACATGGAACAACAGACTGGTTCCAAATAGGAAAAGGAGTACGTCAAGGCTGTATATTATCACCCTGCTTATTTAACTTCTATGCAGAGTACATCATGAGAAACGCTGGGCTGGAAGAAACACAAGTTGGAATCAAGATTGCCAGGAGAAATATCAATAACCTCAGATATGCAGATGATACCACCCTTATGGCAGAAAGTGAAAAGAAACTAAAAAGCCTCTTGATGAAAGTGAAAGAGGAGAGTGAAAAAGTTGGCTTAAAGCTCAACATTCAGAAAATGAATATCATGGAATCTGGTCCCATCACTTCATGGGAAATAGATGGAGAAACAGTGGAAACAGTGTCAGACTTCATTTTTGGGGGCTCCAAAATCACTGCAGATGGTGACTGCAGCCATGAAATTAAAAGACGCTTACTCCTTGGAAGGAAAGTTATGACCAACCTAGATAGCATTTTCAAAAGCAGAGACATTACTTTGCCAACAAAGGTCCGTCTAGTCAAGGCTATGGTTTTTCCTGTGGTCAGGTATGGACGTGAGAGTTGGACTGTGAAGAAGACTGAGTGCCGAAGAATTGATGCTTTTGAACTGTGGTGTTGGAGAAGACTCTTGAGAGTCCCTTGGACTGCAAGGAGATCCAACTAGTCCATTCTGAAGGAGATCAGCCCTTTGATTTCTTTGGAAGGAATGATGCTAAAGCTGAAACTCCAGTACTTTGGCCACCTCATGCGAAGAGTTGACTCATTGGAAAAGACTCTGATGCTGGGAGGGATTGGGGGCAGGAGGAGAAGGGGACGACAGAGGATGAGATGGCTGGATGGCATCACTGACTCAATGGACTTGAGTCTGAGTGAACTCCAGAAGTTGGTGATGGACAGGGAGGCCTGGCATGCTGCGATTCATGGGGTCTCAAAGAGTCAGACAGGACTGAGCGACTGAACTGAGCTGAATCTTGTCTCATTGCTGATTTGTCCACCATAGCTGGGAATAGATACCATGATATAAAGCAATCCATGTTTGTGTCCTGAGATTGGGAACTTGGGAAAACACCCATATGCCTTATCCTCTTATTGCTCTGAATGAATGTAAGTCACTGATTTCCTCCCCTAGTCCTCCATAAGAGCAGTTTAGGGTGTTTCCAATAGTAAACATTTCATTGTCATAAACTCACTTTAGGTAATAGGAGAAGTAATGACAAAGGAGCGGGTCATCTGGTCCTCTTGGGGGCATTAAGAGTATTTTAATAATAGGTGGGTTGGAGCAATGTTGCCTACAAGGGGGCAGGGTCCTGGTTGTAGGAGTTAATAAATTGCTTAAGGACAAATTGATGAGGCAACAGACCAGATATTCCATAAAAATGGAATGGAGATTTGAATCAGGGGATATGTTTGTAACTTTAGGAGAAGGGTTGTAAGGGTTTCTGCCCAAACAGCCTGCAGGGCTACTCCCAAAGTGGCAAATATCTCTGGAACCTCAGTTGCCCTTGAAGGGATGCCACCAACAGATGGACTTCTAGCAGGCATTGTGTGCCTGTCACCTGCCCTAGTGGGTTCACTGAGATATGCTGTTGTTGCACATGTTGTAGGAAACATGGGAGATGAAGACCTGAACATCTAGAGGGATTGGATATTATGTAGTATTTCCCTCCCAAGGTCCAGCTATTTTCTGGTTGTCCCTCCAGAAGACTGTGAAGGCAAAACTGTGGGCCTGGAAGGGGCTCAGGAAAAGAGCATGAAACAGCAAGGAAGGGGGCAGAGCACAACTTTTGAAAGAATGACATAGCCCAAAGGCATAAAATAAACCAATTAAAATCAAATGGATCCAAGATTAAAATTCAACCAAACAAGTACAATTCAAGTAAACCTTGATCCTCAATCTGCAAGGTAAATGACACACCCAGAGGTGCCAGGATAGTTCCAAGTGAAAGTGAAAGTCACTCAGTCGTGTCTGATTCTTGCAATCCATGGACAGTATAGTCCATGGGATTCTCCAGGCCAGAATATTGGAGTGGGTAGTCTTTCCCTTCTCCAGGGTATCTTCCCAGTCCAGGGATCAAACCCAGGTTTCCCACATTGCAGGCAGTTTTTTTACTAGCTGAACCAGAGGAGAAGCCCAAGGCACTGTCAAAAGATGAAGGAGCGGGTGGTTCCCCAATTGCTGGAATGGTCCTCCCACTCATTAGCATATTAAATTACCCATCTTAGAAAAACTAACCATAGCACATTCGATGGCTGAAGCACTTGCCCTCTGTGATGGCCCACACCCTGTGGAGTGTGCTTCTCTCTAAATCTGAACAAATCCACCTCTTACCTATGGCTGTGTCTCTCACTCAATTTTTTTCAATGAGACATCAAGAGCCTAAGCTTCATTAGGTCCTGAAATCAGGCACTGTGAGTTTTGATCAGGCTCAAGTCCTGAAAGAGAGGCACTGAAGGATGGGAGGAAAAAGCAGTGGGGAAAATGTGCTGAGGAAACTGAGACTGAAATGTGTGAGCTTTCTGCCGAGTTGTTTTTACTGTCCTAGTTCCCAGCATGCTGGGCTTCTTGTCACTTCCCCAGTGCTGGGTTTTCTTCTCATTCAACATCCACTGTGGACCTTTCACCTAGTTGGGCTTCTACTGTGCTTGGCCTCTACCTCATGGGGGCCAAGCCAAGGTTGTTTCAGCCAGGTTAAATCCAAATCACAGCACCATAGATGTCAGGGGAGTGTGTAATTTCCCTGATTCTGTCTCACCACAGCAAAAATTTGAAGCAAAAAAAGACCAGTGTTACAGCTCAGTTTTATTTGGCAAGCAAAGGAAAATACACCCTTAAGGCGTGAGGGTGGGCCGACCCAAAATACATGAAGAGAGTCCTCCAGCTCGATTTTAGCTCCTCTTTTTTTTTTTTTTCTCCTTCCCCGGAGCCTGCCCTATGTAAATTGGGCTAGCCAGTAGGGCTGTTTGTTTTACCCGAGGTTCTCACTCTGGTCCTCAGACATCCTTTTGTTCTATTTTCATCGACTTTTCCCTTCTTTGTCTTTTAGCCACCGCCATTCAGGACTCCTTTTTCCTATCCTAACTACCTAACATGACCATTACACCCTCTGTCGTCCCCTTCTCCTCCTGCCGTCTATCTTTTCCAGCATCAGGGTATTTTCCAGTGAGTCAGTCCTTTGCATCAGGTGGACAAATTATTGGAGTTTCAGCTTCAGCATCAGTCCTTCCAATGAATATTTAGGACTGATTTCTTTTAGGATTGACTGGTTGGATCTCCTTGCTGTCCAAGAGACTTTCAAGAGTCTCCTCCATTACCACAGTCCAAAAACATCAATTCTTCAGTGTTCAGTTTTCTTTATAGTCCAACTTTCATCAGTTCAGTTCAATCTCTCAGTCGTGTCTGACTCTTTGTGACCCCATGAATTGCAGCACACCAGGCCTCCCTGTCCATCACCAACTCCCGGAGTTCACTCAGACTCACGTCCATCGAGTCAGTGATGCCATCCAGCCATCTCATCCTCTGTCATCCCCTTCTCCTCCTGTCCCCAATCCCTCTCAGCATCAGAGTCTTTTCCAATGAGTCAACTCTTCGCATGAGGTGGCCAAAGTACTGGAGTTTCAGCTTTAACATCATTCCTTCCAAAGAAATCCCAGGGCTGATCTCCTTCAGAATGGACTGGTTGGATCTCCTTACAATCCAAGGGACTCTCAAGAGTCTTCTCCAACACCACAGTTCAAAAGCATCAATTCTTTTGCACTCAGCCTTCTTCATAGTCCAACTCTCACATCCATACCTGACCACAGGAAAAACCATAGCCTTGACTAGACGGACCTTTGTTGGCAAAGTAATATCTCTGCTTTTCAATATGCTATCTAGGTTGGACATAACTTTCCTTCCAAGGAGTAGGAGCTATCTCACGTTGAAGGTCAGGAAGGGTGGTGGTGAGGAGATACCCCTTGTCCAACTCTCTTATCTACACATAACTACTGGAAAAATCATAGCTTGATTAGACAGACCTTTGTTGGCAAAATAATGTCTCTGCTTTTTAATATGCTGTCTAGGTTTGTCATAGTTTTCTTCTAAGGAACAAGTGCTCTGAAGCAAGTACTTCAGAGAGGAGCTAAAGATTCTGTGAATAACATATGGTTGATTTACTGTTTGAGTTGTTACTAGTTGTCTTGTCCTAACCACTATTTTTGTCACTACATGTTCACATCCTTTCAGTCATTAATTCTTGAGCCAGGCTTTTGTGATTCAAGAGAGGCCTGGGAGACTACAATTTTCTACAAATAAAAACCAGGCAGAGGACATGGGTAAGGATGTTTTCCCAAAAAGGCCCCATAGGACCTTGCTAGGTTATAGTATGGCAATAAGCCTATTATTATTATTATTATTATTTTTGTATAAGTAAGTAAGTATGCTATATACTTTATATCATTGATTATTAGCAATTTAATAACAATATTTTTACTTAGAATATATATTTGAAGACTGAAATTATTATGTGCAGGAAAAATTCAATTAAATAAATATGTATAAATTCATTCATTTACTCTAAATATGCTTCAAATTCAAAGTAGATATTAATAAGGGAAGTTTCTCCATCTAAGTTTAGTTTTATTCTCATGAAAAAAACAAACAAATAAAACCTTCATTTAAATTGAAATGGCCCCAAATGCCATTATACTATTAATATTATGAAATATTAAATATTTCATCCTTCATATATTTTGGTTATTATCATAAAAAGGCATGTTTTCAAACACTTGAAATCCACTTTGTATTATTTAGATGTTTCTTTAGATTCTTTATACTTGCCATGAAAAATGAGCATCATAAAACATCTGTGTTCATAATAGAGTATGCTTTTTAAATAGCCACTTTAGATAAACTTCACTATCAGAATCATTTTCTGTGAATAATTTTAAAATGTGTGATAATCAACTGTACATGCTAAAAACAAAGGCTATGCTTAGACACAAAAATATTCAAGTGTCTAGATTTAAAGCAAAACCTAAACCTTTGACAGAAGACAATAAAATAATTAAACGCATGCCTCCCTCCTGCTTTTGCAATATTTTTTCATGCATCAATAAAAACTTTTCAGCAAAGTAATAGAATAAAACATAATTAGAAAATGGCAGTCAATTACTCTTGAAAGTATTTCTGTTTATCACCATTAAAATGCTGCTAAGCCTAGAGACAAATGGTATGTGAGTATGCATTTGTCAGATAAGAATTCTGAATAATTAGTGCTCTTAAGATTAGCATAAGTAGCCTAAGGGAGTATTCATACATAAAATAAAGTCAAGAAAGAGGTTAAAAAGAGAAAGGAAGTAAAATAACACCTACATAGTAGCTCAGAATACTTTTTATATTTTTATATTTATTTAGAATGAAAATGTAAAACTGATTCCCCCTTTCTATTTTTTTTTCCTGACACAATTTGTCCATATTCCACATAATAAACACATTTTAATGAGGTTTCATTCACTTATACCATACTTTCTGAACCAATAACTCTTGGTTATTTTTCAATGAAAAATAGTGTTGAGGAGCAAATTTCCAGACCCTAAAATATATCTCATTGACATATTAATGTCATTCATCTTGTCTTTTTTTTTTTTTCCCTGAGAAACAGTTCACATGGAAGGGCTAGGAAAACCAAATAGGAGTTGCCCTTTAGTAAGAACATTTATATTTATAAGGGAAATCGCCATTTGTAAGGGTGTCTTTCTGTAACTGGAAGAGGTGAATGACCAAATCTCTTGAAGATATGTATCCATGGAGAAAATAGAGACTTCAAGTGGCATCAGCATCACCCTTGTTTACTGTTCTTTTCCTGATAACCTCCCATAACTGATTCTTACCACGACTCAACATCCTCTTTTTGTCTCTAGCTGAGGAATGTATTTAAGGTGAGGACTTTGGCTGGTTTGGTGAGTTAGTATTTCTGAGTATCACCCATGCATACATGTTATTAAATTTTTGTTTTATTTTCTTTTGTTAATCTGGCTCATGACAATTTAATTTTTAGACCAACCAGAACCTAGAAGGGTAAAGGAAAATTTCTTCCTTTGTGCTAATGTTCACACCAATTTTAAACTTTTTTTTATTTATCTACATCATACTGATCTCAAGTTGGCTCAGTATGCAGCAGCTTAAAACAGAGCTTCGACTCCTGGCCAGAGATTAAGGTTGGGTTTTGGTGGTAAGAGCGCTGAATCTTAGGCACTACAACCAGTGGTCAGTAATGGGGCCTGGCTCTTCAGCTTTACAGAAAAAAATTCCTACAAAGACAGAAAATAGTGAACAGGTAAAGTGTCTAATAGAAAGGGGGAAATATATATATATATATATATATATATATATATATACATATACACACATATATATACACACACACATACACATATATATACATATAGTACATGTGGATAGACATATGGGTAGACTCAGGGAGAGAGAAAGAGAGAGTTGAGCATTTGTGGTAGTTTGAATTACTTTTATTGTGCATTTCTTCCAGATTTCCTTTGACCAATCATCTTGCTTTGCCTGAGTCTGTATTTGGTATGTCTCAGGTTCCTCCCATGTGTGTGTGCACATCTCTTAGTGACATGGATTCTAGCAAATAGGCCTCTGGATAGTTGACATAACTTACTGTGAGGTGACAAAACTTACTGTTGCAATTCAGGGTTCCTAGCTGAAATTATCAGAATACACTTTTTCTTGGTTTTAACAGAAAATAAATGTATTAAAAGATATTAATTCACAAAATTTCTTGGAAAAATATCTCCAGACTTATATGCTCAGAATACTGAGTGACCAAAACCAAGGAAGGAATTTCTCCATCAAAAGTGTATCTGTTACCATTTACCCAGAGCAAGTACTGTGACATGAAGAATCTGTGAGCTCTGGTGACTCCTAGGACTCTATACCACTCAAAAATCCAAAGAGAAACAAAACTTCCTAAGAAAGAGCAACTACTTCTTAGTATCCTTTCCTTATGATATAGTTATCTTTTCTACTGATATGCTTGTGGGAGACTTTTCATATGCTTGTACCTTAGCACTAAGAGGTAAAATGAGGTCTACGTTTTAATTTGTAGTGGGGCACATAATGGGGAAATTTTACAGTGGCAGAGTATTTTTAAATTGCCAAAAATATGATAGTTACTAAAAATCATTTCAGGTAAACTATAAATAACAATTTATACAGCATGTCAATTTTATTTCAATAAAGGCTATGTTTCAGTAAAATGATTATGAGAAGAGGGTGAATTTTTTTCAAACCCTTCTTATAGTGGTACTATCCCTTATTAATTATCTATACTAAAAAACAAAAGCAGTCTACAAATTGTGTCAAATAAAAACAAATCAGCCACCACTATTGCATCCTTTGTTTCTATGAGTTTGACTATTTTAGATATAGCATAGAAGCAGAATTATTATCTAGTCTAAGCCCACTCTGCTCGCTGCAGGAGAGGCCAGTGAATCTGAGGGGTTAGGTTTAATGAAAAGAATACAACTTTATTTGGAAAGGTGGCTGACCAAGATTATGGCAGACTGATGTCTCAAAATAACCATAATGTCTGGGTCTGGATGCCAGGTTCTTTTATGGATCAGAGATGGGGGAGGTAAAGGAAACAAAGTAAAATGGCCATTTAATCTTGCAATTATCTCCTAGAAAGGCAAGCCTAAAGAAGGGAGATGTGTCAATTTCTTCCTTCCTGCCATCTATATATGTAGACAGGATTCTGAACAAAGGCAATTTAGCTTAACAGTCTGGCAGAGGGGCAGGATTATCTGAGGTAGGCCATTATGTCTGATTATAATAACAAAAGCAGCCAAAGAAACAGATCTATCATGGAAGAGTCAAATATGACTCTTACTAGTTACAGAATCACATGTTTGTTCTTCTGTGTTGGGTTTGTTTCATTTATCATAATGACCTTCAAGTTCACACATGTTGTTGCATATGGCAACAATAATTTCTAGAGATCAGCTGTATGACATAGTGCCTACAGCTAACAATATGGTATTATACATTTCAAAATTTATCAAGAAGATAGATTTTTTTGTGTTCTTATCATGAAAAAAGAAGGATACAAAGGGACACAAAATTTGAGTGGTGTTGAATATATCTATTAGTAATTCATTAATGGCAGTAATGGCATCATGGGCATTTTATATGTCCAGATTCATCAAATTGTACATATTAAATGTATGTAATTCTTTGTGCAACAATTGTACCTCAGTAGAGCTGATAAACAGTTAAAAATACATTGGAATTTACATAATGAGAGATTTTAATTACAAAAATAACTGCAATAAGGAGAATGGTTCTATCTCAGAAATCTGCAAGAACCTCCACAAAGGGATAAAGCTTTTCTTTTACTAGATAGGGAGAAGTGAGCAAAAGTTTTAGCATAAACCATTAAGGGGAAGTTGGGGAGGCAAGGAGAAATGATCTCTAGGGTCTGACAGGAAAGATCCACCAGTTCTCCAGAGTAGCTGATGAGGGATATGTCCCAATTTTTAGTTCTTATTTGGACCTGGAGGCAATTAGAGTTATAGAAAGTAAAGAAGTTTGACTAAAGTTTGGTCAAAATAAAGCAGAGAAATAGGCAACTGTGAGCACTTGGTTAGTCCCCCTGTTTGTTTAAGATAGATAAAATTTTCCCTAAATATTATTAGAGATGGAAGAAGTCATTGCAAGATTGAGGTTGGTAAAGTATTTTTCAGGGATGGCACATTCACATGCTCAATGGCTCTGAAAGACTCCTGTATTATCTATTGAGCAAACAGACTGAGATCTGTTGGGAGGTTTTAGAGATCAGGATTTAAGAAGAGTAGTATCCAGGAATATAATAAAGAGAATATTCATTATTAAAGGTTGACTAAGGGAGATTTGGGAGCCAGTTCTCTGAAATTTAGCCATCAAGATAGAGAAATACCTCATCTCCTCATCTCTGTGGAAGGGTTGTTGTTCAGTCACTAAGTCATGCCCAACTCTGCAACACCATGAACTGCAACACACCAGGCTTCCCTGTCCTTTATTATCTCCCAGAGTTTGCTCAGACTCATGTCCATTGAACCAGTGATGCCATCCAACCATCTTATCCTGTCACCCTTTTCTCCTCTTGCCTTCAATCTTTCCCAGCATCAGCATTTTTTCCAGTGCGTCTGCTCTTCTCATTAGGTGGCCCAAAGTATTGGAATTCAGCCTCAGCATCAGTCCTTGCAATAAATATTCAGGGTTGATTTTAAGATTGACTGGTTTGATTTTCTTGATATTCAAAGGATTCTCAAGAGCCTTCTTCAGAACCACAGAGTCTAATTTAGGTAGAGACCTTGCTTCAAGTTGTAAAACTACCTCCTGTGATGAAGATACAAGGGTGTTTACATTTTCTTTGGTAAGGCCAATTAATATTTGGAGAAGGCAAAATGTCAGAAATTGTCAGGAGATTTGAACATTTAGATAAATAGGATTATGGATGGTTGAGAAATATCCATTTCACCAAAATGACTATATCTTTAAAAATAAATATTAGGAAGTAATATGAATATTAAAAAAAACATAACTCTTTTAAAAGTGAAACTCACTTCTCTTAATCAAGAATATTATAAATTCAATATAAAGTACACAGATTTATTCTAGGACACAGAATTTTTGCCTTCTGGGAGGATCACTCATAAGGTAAAGTAAAGCCTTTTACAACCTCATATTGCATGCTGCATGCTAAGTCACTTCAGTCGTGTCTGATTCTTTGCAACCCTACGGACTGTAGCCCGTCAGGCTCCTCTGTCTGTGGGATTCTCCAGGCAAGAACACTTTAGTGGGTTGCCATGCCTTCCTCCAGGGGATCTCCAAGACCCAGGGATTGAACCCATGTCTCTTGCATCTCCTGCATTGGGAGACAAGTTCTTTACCACTAGTACCATCTGGGAAGCCCACAATATCTTATTAAGAATAAACAATTCAAGAAATATTTGTCATTTTAAGAGAAATAAAGCCGTGTTATAGTTTTGTATAGGTATGCTACTGTTTCTAAAATAACTTTAGAACAGATTTTTTTAATCTTATAAATAAGATTAAATATCTATATTTAATCTTAATACCAGTTTTTATCAAAAGAAATAAAATCGTTTTCCATGAACATCTACAAACTTACCATATTCATTTAGACACTCTCCTCTGTTTTCTTTTTCCTCATTCTAGATAAGCTAGTCATTTCATTTTAAGACACAATTACTCTTCTACCTTAACAAAAACATTCTGAGAAAACCTTGTATATAAAGTTGCTTCCCTTTGCCATTGTACAATTCCTATGAAATGCATCTACTAGGTCTATGTATTGCTATCTTCAATTGCAGTTAACATGAAATGTCCAAAGTAGTGAATCTCTTAAACTAATTATATTTCATGTTATACAGCTGGTGAACTTGTGGGAAAATTTTGTACCAAATGCCTTTGGCAAATCAGTTTCATTATGAATCTTCATGTGTGGTGTTTTCACTTTTTTGTACCACATTGATAACTAATTTTTTAAAATTATGTCTTATTTTTTATTTAAGAAAAACAAAATTTTACTAAGTGTATTTAGTATGAGTGTGTAACTCAAAGGGACTTAAAATTAAATATCTTTCACTTATTTAAATTAAATCATTTATTGCAGTATATTTACCAATTTTTTTTTTTTCTTTTACCCTGTTTCTTCTACCATCATTTTTGGCAGCACAGTCCCCTTCAGACATTGCTTAATTATTGATATCAAACTCCTCATGAAAGTTTGTAGAAAATTTCATCAAATTTTTGGTTGAAAGAGTATTTAGTAAGAATTTTTAAATCATTAATCAGTTCTGAAAAGATAATAGATTTGGTGTTACACATGGATTTAATGAAAATGGAAGGGCATTTCAGCCTATTAGATATGATAAGATATTTACTATGTGCATATAAACTATATAGTCTAACAAATAATAATGTCCCAAAACATATTTGATATTTAAACTATTCAATCCCTGGATTGGGAAGATCCCCTGGAGGAGGGCATGGAAACCTGCTCCGGTATTTTTGCCTGGAGAATACCATGGACAGAGAAGCCTGGCAGACTAGAGTCCACAGGGTCACAAAGAATCAGACACAACTAAAGCGACTTAGCAAGCATGCACTCTCTTAGGATAAAATAATTTCCTCTCTCTTTAACCATAGTTTCTCATCTCGGAGAAGGCATACAAATGTGTATATCTTTTATGGCATTCATTCTACTCTTATAACTCTTTTACCATTACCAGCTTCTTAAGGCAGAGAGAATATTTTCCCAAGTATGACAAAATATGATTTTTCTTTGGTTGATATATATAAATTTTTAGGTTATATGTTTCAAATTTTATAAATTAGAAGAGGGTTAAATAAACTACTGGATTAACAGTCATTTATTTTAACATGTTATTGTTGCTCTTGTTTAATCACTAAGTCTTGTTGGACTCTTTGCCACCTGAAGGACTGCAGCATGGTAGACTTCCATGTCCTATACCATCTACAGGAGCTTGCTCAAACTCATATCCATTGAGTCAGTGATGCTGTCTAACCATCTCATCCTCTACTGCCCCTTCTCCTCATGCCCTCAGTCTTTCCCAGCATCAGGGTCTTTTCAAATGAGTCAGCTCATCGCATCACATGGCTAAAGTAGTGGAGCTTCAGCTTCAGCATCAGTCCTTCCAATGAATAGTCAGAGTTGATTTCCTTTAGGATTGACTGGTTTGATCTCCTTGCAGTCAAAGGGACTCTAAAGAGTCTTCTTCAGCACCACAAATTGAAAGCATCAATTCTCTGGCACTCAGTTTTCTTTATGGTCCTACTCTCATATCCATACATGACTACTGAGAAAACCATAGCTTTAACTGTATGGAACTTTGTCAGCAAAGTGATGTCTCTGGTTTTTAATACATTAAGTTTGTCATAGCTTTCCTTCCAAGGAGCAAGCATCCTTTAACTTTACGGCTATGGGCACTGTCTGCAGTGATTTTGGAACCCAAGGAAATAAAATCTGTCACTCTTAACATAGGGTATGCTTATACTAGTCAGCATCATTTTGGTTAAATAAAAATGAGTATTCCATATATATTCTTTGTATTTCGATGTAGCAATCTGGAAATTATTTTCTCTATGTTAAGCTCTTTTATTATGATAAACTGTATTAAATTTTAAGCTTTCATTCTCTGTGAGTTGATTAAACCACATGCATATTCTGATAACCTCAGATTTGTTTGTTTATCTCTGTGAGTCAAGTGGTGCTTTGCTTGTTTTGACTTATATCCTCATCCCAGACTAAATCCATTTGAAAGCCACAGATGAATGATTAAAAAATAAACACTGCACATATTTAGCAGATCGTTTCTGTACTACAAACTGAGGTAGATGAAAAAAAGAAATTTGAAAATTATTTAAATCATAAATAATATGTCAGAATGTAGTCCTTTATTTATTTCCTTGTTTTTAACTCTGCTATCTCTTTCACAAAATTTATTATGGTTAAACTATGCTTAAATATTAAAATTTGTTCAGCATTCATAGCTGTTATTGCTCTGCAAAAAAAAAAAAAAAACAACCCACAAAATTCTTTCATTCATTATCTGGGGCTTTGTAGATGCCTTCTAGTAGAATTCTTCATAGAAACACTGGATAAAAACTGACATTATCCCCTTTAGCTCCCAGTTTTCAGAGTAAGAAGTCAGTGTAAAGACAATTTCAATATTGGACAATGACATTTTCAACTTTGCTTTTTCTTCTTCAGGTATTATTGCTGGATTATGGGTTTTTGGTATATTTAATGTATTTCAAATGCTTCTACCTCTTTTAAAATATAAAATTTCTCCTAATTAAACTGTGGGAGACATTTAAACTGGCTCCTTTTATTATGTTGACAAGCGTTCATTAGTTTTTCTTCTTGACACAAGATGTCCCAGGCTCACATGATACATTTTCTGTCCCAAATCAAGATTCAATCATTGCTCCAAAGAGCTTGATCACTTCTAATGTGTCCCAATTTTGGCATGAAGTAAAAAATTTGGTGTTATAAAACCATTCGAAATTATTTTTATGGAACCAAGTAATGTAGAGATAGTGCCATCTGTTTAAATTTATTTCAAATGTCATTGATCACTTATGTTTATTTACTATTTTTGATTATGAAAACAATTTAATAGCCAAGATTCAAATTCACATAAGAAGCTATAAGAAGACTTTTCCACTAGTCTTGAATCATAGCTCCTATTTCTTAAGTCTTCCCCAAAGGGATCCAATTTTGTTGGCTTCTCATTTATTCTTTATTTCTATTTACTCTTCAAGTGATTTTTTATACAATTTGTGTTTTTTTCAGATAGAGATAGTTTTGCCTCATTTTCTAATGCTTATACCTCCAACAATTGGTTTAATCTAATTGCATTGATTAATACTTCCAATGGGCTTCCCCAGTGGCTCAGCAGGTAAAGAATCCACCTGAAATTCAGGAGACACAGGAGATGGGGGTTCGATCCCTGGGTCAGGAAGATCCCCTGAAGAAGGAAATGGAAACCCACTCCAGTATTCTTGCCTGGAGAAACCCATGGACAGAGGAGTCTGGCAGCCTGAGGTCTATAGTGTTGCAGAGTCAGATACAAATGAAGCAACTTAGCACACATACTGGAGAAGGAAATGGCAACCCACCCCGGTATTCTTGCCTGGAGAATCCAAGGGACAGGGGAGCCTGGTGGGCTGCCATCTATGGGGTTGCACAGAGTTGGACATGACCGAAGCGACTTAGTAGTAGTAGTAGCATACATACACACATTCCAGTTCTCTACAATCTTTTTCAAGAGAATGGAAATTGAGGAAATACTTCACAATTCATATTCCTAAGGAAGCCAGTGTTATCTTAATGTCAATAAAAATGAAAAAAATATTAAAACAAAACTACAAACCAATATCATTCATGAAAATAGGTAGGGAAATTCTCATTAAATATCAAATTCAACAATATATAAAAAGAATATATAACTTGAGAAGTTGTATTAATTACAGATATGCAAGGCTGACTTAACATTTGAAAATCCATTAATGTACTACCTCACATCAACAGAGTAACCAAGAAAAATTGCATGATCATATGAATAGATGCACTAAAAGCATTTGTCAAAATCCAGCACCTATCAGTTATAAAATTCTCAGAAAACTAGGAATAAAGGGGAATTTCCTCAACTTTATAAAGAACATATACCAAAAATTACAGTTAACATCATATGTAATGGTGAAAACTCAACACTATCTGGCTAAGATCAGGAAAAAACAAGGAAGTCCTTTCTCACCACTATATTTCAACATCGTACTGGAAGTTCTTGGTAGTGCAGTAAGATTTAAAAAAAAAAAAAGGATTAAAAACTTATACAGATTTGGAAGAAAGGAATAAGACTGTCTTTGTTTGGGAAGGGCAATCGTTTATTAAATCATTTAAATTAAATTAATAAATTCAGTCATTTATTTGGATATATGAAAATACAAAAGATTCAACGATAATCTCCTCATGTAACTAATAAATGGTTATAACAATGTTGCAAGGTACAAGGTTTATATGAAAAAAATGAATTATTTTTGTATATATTAGCAATGTTTTATCTTTGTTCAGTTGTTGAGTCATGTCTATTTGTGATCCCATGCACGTAAGCACACCAGGCTTCTCTGTCCTTCACTATATCCCAAAGTTTGCTCAAGCTCATGTCCATTGAATCAGTGATACCATTCAACCATCTCATCCTCTGTCACTCCCTTCTCCTCTTGCTCTCCATCTTTCCCAGCATCAGGATCTTGCCCAATAAGTCGGCATTTTCCATGATATACTCTGCATATAAGTTAAATAAGCAGGATACCAATATACAGCCTTGACATACTCCTTTCCCAATTTTGAACTAGCAATGAGCAAGTGGAATTTGAAACTAAAAACATATTATTATTTAGACCCTTAAATTAAATACTTAGGCATAGATATAATAAAATATGCACAGTTATAAGAAGAGCTACAAAACTGATTAAAGATATCAGAGAAAAACTAAGTAAATGAAGAGACATTCCATGTACATGGGAAAGAAAACTCATTACTGTCAAGACATTGGTTCTTCAGATCTTGATCCACAGATTCAACACAGTCCAAATCAAAAATCCAGTAAGTTATGCTGTGGAAAATCAACAAACTGAACCTTAAATTTAAGGCACAAGATACAGAATAGTCCACTCATTATAGAAGAAGAAAAACAAACATGAAGACTGACACTATCTGACTTCAGTACTTACCATATAGTTACAACAATCAAGACAGTTGTTCTGGCAATAAAAGGAAATTAAAACAGTTGAACTGAATAGAGAGTCCATAGTTAAGAGTCACATAAATATCGAAAACTGGTAAGGAAAGCAATGTAGTGATAGTCTTTTGAACAATTTCATGCTGTTTATGGATACACAGTAAATTCCAATAGCTTTCAGTACTATGTATAACACTTTATACATACTGTGTCTAACATTATATATAAAAATATATATATGTGTGTGTGTGTGTGTATATATATATATATATATATATATAAAACAGGGAAATTGTCAGTCACTCAGTCATTCCTGACTCTTTATGACACTATGGACTGTAGCCAACCAGGCTCCTTTGTCCATGGAATTATCTAGGCAAGAATTTTTGCCTGGATAATTCCCTTCTCCAGGGGATCTTCCTGACCCAGGAATCAAACCTGGGTCTCCTACATTGCAAGGCAGATTCTTTATCATCTCAGCAACTATATATATATATATATATATATATATATATATATATATATATATATATATCTTTGTTACATATCAGCATTCTTAGAATCCTTCATATAATTAAATTTTTCAACAGTTTCAACAGCTTTAGTTTGGACTTGAATTTAATTCAAGGTCTATCAGTAAAAACTGAAAGACATTTTTTTTTCTTCCTTCCACATGAATCTGTGCTTTTTAAATTATGAATAGGTAGTTTCACAAATTCAAATTTCTACCTTTCTTGATACTCAGTAGGTGATTTATTTTAACTTGTGTCACTTTAGAATTAAAAAGTGCATCTTCTCCTGGAATCTCCAGGCTGTGCTACAGTTTTCAGCTGTATCTAGGCTTCTTTGTGCTTTATAAAACTTTAAATACATATGGGTACCCACCAAAAGAATAATCCTATTGCTATATTTCTTACCATTATCATCTTTCTTTTCTTAGCCATTACTTTTTCATTTAGGAGTCTCATTTAGTCAGTCCTCAAAAATTCTTTTCACTATAGTTGGTCCTGATAAAAATAACTGCAATAAATATAAAATGAGACAAATGATATTGCACCTGTGTTAAACAGAGTATGTATAAAGTACTAAAAATAGCATGGAAAGTCACTTGCCATCACTGTGGACCCATTCACATGATAGCAGAAAATGTGGGGGTTTTTTTAGGATTTTTGCTCTTTTATGCATCTCATTTGAAGAAAGTTAAATTTTTTGAGTATATATGTATATGTGTGTTCATGTATATATTATTACATATTTTCATTGCATTATTAAATTACATATTTAACAATACATTATTATATTAATGTATATGCTGCTGCTCCTGCTAAGTTGCTTCAGTCGTGTCCGACTCTGTGCGACCCCATAGACGGCAGCCCACCAGGCTACCCCGTCCCTGGGATTCTCCAGGCAAGAACACTGGAGTGGGTTGCCATTTCCTTCTCCAATGCATGAAAGGGAAAAGTGAAAGTGAAGTCGCTCAGTCCTGTCTGACTCTTTGTGACCCCATGGTCTGCAGCCTACCAGGCTCCTCTGTCCATGGGATTTTCCAGGCAAGAGTACTGGAGTGGGGTGCCATTGCCTTCTCCAATTAATGTATATATGATTATATACACATATATAAAATATTTTGCCAGTATCATAATTTCTCTTTGATGCAGATAATTATATTATTACATTATGACAAAATAAAATGGGGCTATGAGAGATTAAATAACTTAAATAATATCCCACAGATACTCAATGATAAATCTACTGTAGTGATATGTTTGATTTAACATTATATGTAAAGTACATACAAATATGGTGTTGTATTAAATTAATAGTTGTAACTCTTTGGTATAAACTCATATCTTACAAAATAAAAATGCACAAATACTCTGATATAGCCCTTCAATTGATTGGTGGTATCCTAAAAATATGTGTAAATGTTCATTTTTGTAGGTTAAAGACAACAAACACTCTAGTTTTTAAGGAGGTCTGGGATAAATACATTGTGAGTCATATGTTAAGTGATGTTGAAAAAGATATGGGTAGATTTACATGTAGAATATGAGAATATGAAAAATCTCTGGTCTCAATTACTAAGCTACAACAACTTAGGTACAGATAGAGGTAGGAGTAACGTTTTCTAGAACATTGTAGTAGAAACTTTAAAAAAAATACTGTCTTTGAGGAGTAGGACAGGAGTGGTGAGGAAGGGACAATTACATCTTATTAATAACTTTGGCAGTATTGAGATTTTAATAACACGCAATAACTTCTTAAATACCTACATATATAAAAAACACTTTACCACCATCAACGTAGAAATAGTGCTTTCAAAAAGTCTAAAGAATAGTTTTTTCCTAAAATGCATATCTATCTAACCTATCATCAACCCATCTATCAGTCTATTTCTTCTCCCTACCTACTTACCCATTTGAATATAGAGATGCTAATTTTAAAAGTGGGAAATTTCAATTTGCATACTAAAAATATATATTACATTCTATTATTTATGGAAAATTTTAAGTTTCCATTTGTGTGAGATAGTTATTTAAAATTATATTTCAAAATACGTAATTATACAATAAGAAAAAGTAAAATATTTTTTTCTAAAATAGCTTGGGAAGAAATCATTAGGCTTATATGATTAGATTTCAACTTTAAGCATTTATTAATAATTTAGATATTTTTAGTCCTTAAATTTTCTTGGACGTGTTGTATCTTCTGGTTGGGCCAATTTAATAGAAGTGTTTGCACTCATCATGTGTCATTTTATTTATAACCAAGCTCTTAAAACTGTGGCAGCATACTAGGGAACATTAATAAAGCATATCTTGGAGCAATGTACTTGTTTTCACAGGCTGAAATCAATTCACCTTGAAAGCACTGCTCATATAGAATGAATAACTCTGGAGATAAGAAGATCTATCCTATTAGCAATGAAAAAATAGCCTCAGAGAGTTATAAATTCAAAAGCAAGTATGTCTGTGGGTATTCAGTGCCTCTATACATCTTAAACTGGTTTGGCTATTAGTATATTAGATGGAGAGTAAGATTCTTTAAGAGTGAAACAGGCAACCTAACACTGCTGGACACTGGTGCAAGAGAAAGAAATATAAATCACCCGGCCCATCGGTGCACTGAAAGAAGGAATATATGAAGTTACATTCATAGAATAAACTGCAAAAAAGCAGTTTGACATTCAGAAATAACTTAAATAATTCCCAAATCAGATTCAATAAAAAGACTTTTCCTTACAAGAAAGCCAGCCAGCAGGTTGTTATCAGGAATGTTTAAGAATATTTTTCACTTCTTTTAATGGTCTAAATAGAGCTATGAAGAAAATGCCAAGATATTAGGAAGCACTATTGTGATTATTTCACCTTGAATATTACCTTGTAGTGGGAGGAGCTTCCCTGGTGGCTCAGGTGATAAAGAATCTGCCCGCAATACAGGAGACATCGGTTCGATTCCTGGATCAGGAAGATTCCCCGGAGAAGGGTTAGACCATCCAATCCAGTATTCTCGAGCTTCCCTGGTAGCTCAGATGGTCAACAATCTGCCTGCAATACAGGAGACCTGGGTTTGATCCCTAGGCAGGGAAGATCTCCTGGAGGAGAGCATGGCAACCCACTCCAATATTCCTGCCTGGAGAATCCCCATGGACAGGGGAGCCTGGTAGGCTACAGTCCATGGGGCTGTGGACACTACTGAGCAACTAAGCAGAGCACATTACTATGTAGTCACATCTAGATGGTCTTTCCTCCAAACTAATGTAATCATTTAATTCCTTTTTCACTCTTGACTATCTCCCAAAAGACAATATGATATTTTATTAAAATAAATTAAATATAAATTGAATAAAATTAATACTCAGAGTAGAGTTCCACACTCAGTTTCAATATTAATTAAATCAGTTTAGTAATAAAATCTTAGGGATAAATCAAATTTGAGATGAGTTTTCAACCTCACAGAAAATAAGTTCCATTGTGTGCCACAATGATCATTGATAGAGCCATCTCAACTATTATGCTTTTAACAAACTCAGAAGTACTTCCTATTCCTTGTTCCCTCACCCAAGGCAAGCATTACAACTTTAATCAGAATTATTGCTATGTTCTTATGAACTATTAAGAAGTAAAGTACAAATTAGAATAAATTCTATTTCATGTTAATACAAATGTATTTTAAATTATTTACCATGCTAAATATTCCAAGATTCGGAAGAAATTATCCAAAACCTATCTAAGTTTTACATACCTCAATTGCAAGAGTTGTGTGTGTGCTCAGTCATGTTGCACTCTTTGCAACTCCATGGACTTTAGCCTGCCAGGATCCTCTGTCCGTGGAATTTCCCAGGCAGGAATACTGGAGTGGGTTGCCATTTTCTCCTCCAGAAGATCTTCCCAACCCAGGTCTCCTCCATTGCAAGCAGATTCTTTATCGTGTGAACCACCAGGGAAGCCCTGTACCTCTGATAAACTTCACCGAATTTCTGTCCTAAAGTTTTATACAATTTTAGCAATGTATTAGAATAGACAATTCTCAGTTCTTCAATTTATTGTGAAAATTTTCAAATAGAGACCAACATGGAAAGAATTTTAAAGTGAATACCATTTTGTAATGACCTAGTTTCTATAATTATAATACTATACTTGTTTTGTGTTTCCCAGGGGGCTCAGATGTAAAAATCCTCCTGCCAGTGCAGAACACACAGGTTCAATCCCTGGGTCAGAAAGTTCCCCTGGAGGAGGAAAGAGCAACCCCTTCCAGCATTCTTGCCTAGGAAATCCCATGAACAGAGGAGCATGTGTACAGTCCATGGGGTCACAAAGAGTTGGACATGACTGAGTGGATACACACATAACTAAAACTTATCTTTGCATTCTTCCCTCCATCTCTCTTATCAGTAAATTACTCTTTGATACATTTAAATTAACTTGTATACATGAGCATATTTTCACTTAATACTTCATACTGCATGTAATTCTGACAAACTCAATTTTAATATTTGCATATTATTAAATGTATTGCATTTTGGCTAACGTATGCTCCTGTACGTCAAGAACAATCATGGGCCTCAGATTTATGGATACTAGTAGAAAATGTGAAACTCATTGTTCAGAGAGACAGAATGGTTTATCACTCACAGTTACAAAAGCCCAAGTACCACTATTTGTGCTGAGACCCTGATCCTAGTTTCTCAAAAAGAAGGACATTGAGAGCCAGGTGTCTCTTGCACACAAAATGAGTTGTGTTACAGGAAAGGAGCTCAGAGCTTAGGAAACCTCAGACTTAAAGGGTTTAGTAGCAAACTTTTGCTAACCTTTGCCACAGATGAAGATATTAACTTATGCTGGCCAACAAACAACTTCTTCCCTGGAGCAAGATAATATCTCAATTGTTCAAGGCTGTTTGCTATACAAACATCTTTTAAAGATATTAATGTTATAGAACAAAAACATTATCAATGCATTTTTGCTTAGAAGGTATGCTGAAATGGATGAGACCTAAGGAGAATTCTCTCTCATAATACATAGTAATTAACATATCTGTACTATCTTGACTTTTGTTATTTATATGTGTGTGTGTGTGAGGGAATGTTTAACAGTAGGATTCCTGTGTGCTGTTTCCTGTCTCTTTTGAGCCCTCTGTTCCTTATCAGTTCCTGTCAGGAACTAGCTGAGCGGCAAGCCGCTCCCAGGACTGAGATCAAAGAGATGGGATGCTTGCATAGGATTTCCTTCATTAGCTTTTCTATATGGTGAAAGGGATTACTTATGACCCTCTTTTGATGTGGATTGTCTTTTGGCTTTATGGCCTCTGTTACTTCTTGTTTCCTTGGTAACTTGTAAAGTCTGGTCTTTTGATCTTTATCTGAAGAAGCTACCTTGTAACATGGTATATATACTTACACAGAGTTCAGTAAAGCATCCTTGTTCCACTAGAGACTTGGGTCTTCCTGTCCTTTCTCTCTCTCTCTGTCTCTCTTTCTGGCTGATTTCCTGGAGCATGGAGGCTTGCCGAGCTCATTTTCCTGCTCTGGCTTTCAAGACCTCTCAAGACTTCTTGAGAGGGCACCCTGTGCCTACGTGAGCGGTACAAGCTCTGTCCAAGTGCTTTGTTGGTTTTCTGCGTAACCCAGGGAATATTTCTGCATAACCCGGGGGATATTAGCCTTCCCTTCTTTCACTTTCTTACCCTCAATTCTTGACCACCAGGTTCTAGTCCATTAAAGGACTGCAATATATATATATATATATATATATATATATACACACACACACACATGCTTAGTTTTTCAGTTGTGTCCGGCTATTTATAGCCCCATGGACTATAGCCCAGGTTTCTCTGTCAATGGAAATTTCCAGGCAAGAATACTGGAGCAGGTTGCCATTTCCTACTCCAGGGGACCTTCCTGACTCAGGGATCCAACTCATGTCTCTTGTGTCTCCTCTGTTGACAGGTGGATATTTTATCACTAGCGCCATCTGATAGGTATATATATATATATATATATACCTATAGCTTTCTTTGGGCTTTCCTGGTGGCTCAGATGGTAAAACATCTGCCTGCAATGTGGGAGACTCAGGTTCGATTCCTGGGTCGGGAAGGTCCCCTGGAGAAGGAAATGGCAGTCCACTCCAGCACTCTTGCCTGGAAAATCCCATGGACGGCAGAGCCTGGTAGGCTGCAGTCCATGGGGTTGCTAAGAGTCAGACACGACTGAGTGACTTCCCTTTCACATTTCACTTTCACGCATTGGAGAAGGAAATGGCAACCCACTCCAGTGCTCTTGCTTGGAGAATCCCAGGGACGGGGGATCCTGGTGGGCTTCCATCTATGGTGTCGCACAGAGTCGGACACGACTGAAGTGACTTAGCAGCAGCAGCAGCATCTATTGAGTTGAGGCTGACTTATATGTCTTCCAGGATGAGGTGGTTGTCAGTTTTCTTATGATCATACCAGAAGTAAAAATCACCTTAATTTGGGGACAGAATTAAGTTATATAATGTATTTCACCAAAGAAAGTGTGGCCCTAAAACTGTACATAATACCCTTAGGAGATGTTTGCAATTTTGGAGTCCTGTGTAGGATCAACATCAATCATGGGGTAAGGTTGACAGTGCTCTCAGCTGACAATACCAGCTCACTGGTAAGCCCTATGGTTCCAGTTCTCTTCAGATTCTTGAAGAAATTGATTGAGAGCAGTCAGCTCAACTTGTCTTGTTTGTCAACTAAGTCACATTCCTCTGGTCCAACTAAAGACTGAGAATAGGATTGGGAAAGACATCTAGAGGTGTTGACGGGTGTTTCACATGAAAGGTACAGTTGCTGGCAACCTCCTCTGCTCTTTCAGTTAGCCTTTTTGGTAATTTCATGAATACATCATAGAAATGAAAAACAAGTTTCTCCACAGTTGAATTTTCCCAATGTGCTCAGCTTATTCCTCAAGCTATCTGGGCTTAGAATATAGGAGAACATAAAGGCAATATATCAGGAAAGAAGGACCTGTGCTTTTCTTTTTTAATAATGCTGTTTTAACATTATAAATGATTTGTAAAAGAAACTACCTGTAAGTCATTTGTCATTTATGAGGTTCACACATATTTTATGCAGCTGTCTGGGGCTTAAACTTCTACAGATGTTTTTACAATGCATTTCAAAAAGCATATGGCTTTAACTTACTTGAAGCAAATTTTATCAATTCTTTAATAATTCATTCATTTTGAGTCCTAGTTAAGAAACATTTGGGCTTCCCAAGTGGCTAGGTGCAGGAGATGTTGATTTGATCCCTGGGTCAGGAAGATCCCCTGGAGAAGGAAACAACAACCCATTCCACTAGTCTTGACTGGGAAATCCCATGGACAGAGGAGCCTGGTAGGCTACAGTACATGAGGTTGCAAAAAAATCAGACACAACTTAACAACTAAACAGCAACATGGAATGTTTGCTGGGTCCAATGTTAGAAATATTTTTCCATACATCTCATTGTAAAAGTTAGAGATTTTAACTTGGTCCGTATTTAACTGAATGAGAAATTGCCTTTGTTTTTTTGTTTGTTTTTTACCAAAGGGACTTTATTATTTTTCAGTTTCAATGGCAATAAATGAAATTCCCTGTCATTCTGCAACTTCCCCAGCATTTGGCACTGTCAGTTTTTGAGTTGTAAGCCTCTAGTAGATGTACCAGAGAAGGCACTGGCAACCCACTCCAGTACTCTTGCCTGGAAAATCCCATGGACGGAGGAGCCTGGTGGACTGCAGTCCATGGGGTCTCGAAGAATCAGACACGACTGAGCGACTTCACTTTCACTTTTCACTTTCATGCATTGGAGAAGGAAATGGCAACCCACTCCAGTGTTCTTGCCTGGAGAATCCCAGGGATGGGAGCCTCGTGGGCTGCCATCTATGGGGTCGCACAGAGTCGGACACGACTGAAGCAACTTAGCAGCAACAGCAGTAGATGTACAATGTATCACATTTGATTTTACAATGATGAATAGTAATATTGGAATTACTTCATATGTTTATTTGCAATCCATATAATATACTTTTTTGTTGGGGAGTATATTCAGTTCCTTTATTTGTTTCTTAATTGGGTTGTGGGTTAAATGATTGTTGAGTATAAAATGCTATTTATACATTTGGAAACGAGTCTTTTATCAACTCTATAATTTGTAAGTTTTCTGTTCCAGTGTTGTTTATCTTTTCATTCTCTTAACAGTATCTTTCAAAAACAAAATGTTAACTTTGATGAAGTTAAATTCATATTTTTTTCTTTCTCAACTCATGTTTTTGATTTGCATCTAAAAGATTTTGCATCATTTTGCCATATGAAAGTCCACATTATTCTGTCATATATTTTATTTTAGAAAACTTATATTTTTGCATTTCAAATTCCAGTTTATGGTCTATCTTTAAAATTATCTTTTATAGAATTTTATATAAAATTATCTTGCATAATTTTAATTTTTATAGTATGTCAGGTATTTTTGGAGATTCGATTATTTTTATGCATGTGAATGTCCAAATTTTTCCAACACCACTTTTTGAAAAGACAATCCTTTCTGCATCAAATTGCCTTTGCACCTTTATCAAACATTGTTTGTCTATATATGTATGGATCTATATATTGGGGTCCTTTACTTTCTTAATTTACTGTGTATACTGATAGTTTCACAAATACCACACTGTCTAGGTTACTTTTGTTGTTGTTTAGTCACTAAGAGGCTCTTTAGCACTATGGTAATTCAGTTCAGTTCACTGAGTCCTCACTCAGTCGTGTCCGACTGTTTGCGACTCCATGGACTGTAGCATGCCAGGCCTCCCTGTCCATCACCAACTCTCAGAGTCTACTCAAACTCATGTCCAATGAGTCGGTGATGCCATCCAACTATCTCATTCTCCATCGTCCCCTTCTCCTCCTGCCTTCAATCTTTCCCAGGATCAGGGTCTTTTCAAATGAGTCAGGTCTTCCCATCAGGTATTGGGGTTTCAGTTTCAGCATCAGTCCTTCCAATGAATATTCAGGACTGATTTCCTTTAGGATGCACTGGTTGGATCTCCTTGCAGTCCAAAGGACTCTCAAGAGTCTTTTCCAACACCACAGTTCAAAAGCATCAGTCCTTTGGCACTCAGCTTCCTTCACAGTCCAATTCCAATGGCAACCCACTCCAATATTCTTGCCTAGAGAACTCCGTGGACAGAGGAGCCTGGTGGGCTGCCATCTATGGGATCATACAGAGTCAGACACTACTGAAGTGACTCAGCAGCAGCAACAGCTCACATCTATACATGACTACTGGACAAACCACAACTTTGATTAGGTGGACCTTTGTTGGCAAAGTAATATCTCTGCTTTTTAATATGCTGTCTAGTTTGGTAATAACTTTTCTTCCAAGGAGTTAGCGTCTTTTAATTTTGTGGCTGCAATCACCATCTGCAGTGATTTTGGAGCCCCCCCCCTGCCCCCGCAAAAAAAAAAAAAATAAAGTCTGTCACTGTTTCCACTGTTTCCCCATCTATTTGCCATGAAGTGATGGGACCAGATGCCATGATCTTCGTTTTCTGAATGTTGAGTTTTAAGCCAACCTTCTCACTCTCCTCTTTCACTTTCATCAAGAAGCTCTACGGTTCCTCTTCACTTTCTCCCATAAGGGTGGTGTCATCTGCATATCTGAGGTTATGAATATTTCTCCTGGCAATCTTGATTCCAGCTTGTGCTTCATCCAGCTCAGCCTTTCTCATGATATACTCTGCATATAAGTTAAATAAGCAGGGTGACAATATAGAGCCTTGAGGTACTCTTTCCCCGATTCAGAACCAGTCTGTTGTTCCATGTCCAGTTCTAACTGTTGCTTCCTGAGCTGTGAACAGATTTCTCAAGGAGAAGGTCTTGGGCGATTTTAAATTTTAATTCAATATAAAATTTTAACTTGAGTCCTCTAACTTTGTTGTTTTTCAAAACATTTTTAAAATTTTATTTTTTTCCTATTCATATAAATTTTATAATCAGGTAGTAGATATCTAAAAGAAAGATTATGACAATTTTGATCAGTAAATCTATGAATGTAATTTATATCAACTGACAGCTTGTAATATCAGTCTTCTAATATAGATGAACATGATTTATATGCCCATAAATTTATATCTCCTTCTAGTTTCCACATCTATTTTATTAGAATTGTATATAAGAGTTTAAATATTCCAGGGATGGATTATAAATTTAATATTAATATTTAATTAAATATTATCTTTATATAGAAATACAATTGCCATTTAAAAATTGACCTTGTACACTGCAACACAGTAAGCTCTTATATTACTCTAGGTATTTTGTTTGTTTGTTCTTGATTTCGTAGATTGTCTATACTTTTCTCCATAGACAATGTTCCTCCCAATAAAAACAGTTTTATTTCTTTGTTTCCTCTGTATAGGCTTGTCTTTTTCTTGCCTTATGATATTGCCTCGTACTTCCAGTGTGATGTTAGTTAGATATGATATGATATGACATCCTTGTCTTATTCCTAGTCTTTGTCACTTCCATTTAAGTTTATTAGGTGCAGATTTTTCATAAATAAATGTTATTTTTAGAACTAATGAAGTTACCTTTTATAACTGGCTTCCTGAGGATTTTATAATCAATGGATAAAAGTTAATATTTGTCTATTTTCCCTCATACATTAATACAATCATATATTTTCTTCTTACTAATATGTTAAATGGTGAATTGTATTGACCAATTTTTGGAATGCTGAATTTGTCTAACATGCCTGAAATAATGTCTGCATGTTCAGGATGTATTATCTTTTTAAAATACTACTAATTTAGATATGATAATAAAGATCTGTATGTCCACACTTAAGAGGGATATTGGCCTTTCAGTTCAGTTCAGTCGCTCAGTCATGTCCGACTCTTTGCGACCCCATGAACCGCAGCACGCCAGGCCTCCCTGTCCATCACCAACTCCCAGAGTTCACCCAAACCCATATCCATTGAGTCAGTGATGCCATCCAACCATCTCATCCTCTGTCGTCCCCTTCTCCTCCTGGCCTCAATCTTTCCCAGCATCAGGGTCTTTTCCAATGAGTCAGTTCTTCACATCAAGTGGCCAAAGTATTGGAGTTTCAGCTTCAGCATCAGTCCTTCCAATGAATATTCAGGACTGATTTCCTTTAGGCTGGGCTGGTTGGATCTCCTTGCAGTCCAAGGGACTCTGAAGAGTCTTCTCCAACACCACAGTTCAAAGGCATCAATTCTCTGGTGCTCAGCTTTCTTTATAGAACAACTCTCACATCCATACATGACCACTGGAAAAACCATAGCCTTCACTAGACAGACCTTTTTCTGCTTTTCAATATGCTATCTAGGTTGGTCATAACTTTCCTTCCAAGTAGTAAGTGTCTTTTAATTTCATGGCTGAAATCACCATCCTCAGTGATTTTGGAGCCCATAAAAATAAAGTCAGCCACTGTTTCCATTGTTTCCCCATCTATTTTCCATGAAGTGATGGGACCAGATGCCATGATCTTAGTTTTCTGAATGTTGACCTTCTGAATGTTGAGCTTTAAGCCATCTTTTTCACTCTTCTCTTTCACCTTCATTAATAGGCTCTTTAATTTTTCTTCACTTTCTGCCATAATATTGGCCTTTATTTTTTTATTATTATTTATGGTTTTATTAGGTAACCTCATAAAAACTTTTAGTAAGTGTTCCTTTCTATATTTGTGTTTGGAAGAAATTGTATAGAATTGGTATTACTTATTCCTTCAGTATTTGGTGAAATTATTAGTGAACATATAGGTTTTGAATTTGTTTAGTGGAAAAATTTGATCTGCAAATTCAATTTATATAATAGGTATAGAGCTATTCAGGTTACCTATTTCTCCCTAAATCAGTTCTTTTAGTTTGTGTCATTAAAAGAATTAGTTAATTTCTTCTAAGTTATCAAAATTATGGACATAGACCTTAGCTATATTTATTTATTATGCTTTTAACTTTATGAGATAGGTAATGATGTCTATTCTATTATTTTTTTGTAGTGGTACTTTTTTTCTTTTATTTATTTAGTTTTATTGTTTAGACCAGGGACAGATTTATATATTAATTGAATTTTTCAAAGAACCAGCTTTTGATTTTTTTGTTTCCATCAATTGTGTGTTTGTATATATAGATATACACATTCACACACACAATATCTCTCTCTCTATAGAGAGAGATACTTCCCAGGTGACATTACTGGTAAAAAATCCACCTGCATTGCAGGAGACTTGTGTTCAATCCCTGGGTCAGGAAGATCTCATGGAGAAGGACATGGCAACCCATTCCAGTATTCTTGCCTAGAGAATCCCATGGACAGAAGAGATGGGCTATAGTCTATAGGGTCACAAAGATTCAGACATGACTAAGTGACTTAGCACACATGCACACACACATTTTATATATATATATATATATATATATACACATACATATATATATATACATACATATATACATATACATATGAACATGTGAAATATACATATTGAATATATGTGTAGATCTATATCTACATATATATGGAAATAGAGTTTTGAGTAGGCATATATGCATATGTGAATATAAATATATATTTAAACTCTTTTTCCTATTTTCAACTTAATTCATTTCTGTTCTAAATTATTCTTAGTTTTCATTTCAATCCCAAAAAAAAGGCAATGCCAAAGAATGTTCAAACTACTGTACAATTGCACTCATTTCACATGCTAGCAAAGTAACACTCAAGATTCTCCAAGCTAGGCTTCAACAGTACACAAACAGAGAACTTCCAGATGTTCAAGCTGGATTTAGAAAAGGCAGAGGAACCAGAAATCAAATTGCCAATATCCACTGGATCATAGAAAAGGCAAAAGAATTCCAAAAAAACATTTACTTCTGCTTCATTGATTATGCTAAAGCCTTTGACTGTGTGGATCACAGCAAACTGTGGGAGATTCTTCAAGAGATGGGAACACAAGGCCACCTTACCTCTCTCCTCAGAAACCTGTATGTAGTCAAGAAGCAACAGTTAGAACCAGACATGAAACAATGGACTGGTTCCAAACTGGGAAAGGAGTACATCAAGGGTGTATATTGTCACCCTGCTTATTTAACTTATATGCAGCATACATCATGTGAAATGCTGGGCTGGATGAAGCACAAGATGGAATCAAGATTATAGGAGAAATATCAATAATTTCAGATATGCAGAAGGCACCACCCTTATGGCAGAGAGTGAAGAGGAATTAAAGAGCCTCTTGATGAAAGAGGAGAGTGAAAATTTTGGCTTAAAACTCAACATTCAAAAAACAAAGATTATGGCATCTGGTCCCATCACTTCATGGCAAATAGATGGGGAAACAATGAAAATAGTGACAGACTTTATTTTCTTCAGCTCTAAAATCACTGCAGATGGTGACTGCATCCATCAAATTAAAAGATGATTGTTCCTTGGAAGAAAACCTATGCAAAACTAGACAGCATATTAAAAAGCAGAGACATTACTTTACCAACAAAGATCCGTCTATTGAAAGCTACGGTTTTTCCAGTAGTCATGTATGGATATGAGAGCTGGTCCCTAAAGAAGGCTGAGTGCTGAAGGATTGATGCTTTTGAACTGTGGTGCTGGAGAAGACTCTTAAGAGTCCTTGGGACTACAAAGAGATCAAACCAGTCAATTCTAAAGGAAAAAGTCCTGAATATTCATTGGAAAGACTGATTCTGAAGTTGAAGCTACAATATTTTGGTCACCTGATGCAAAGAGCTGACTCATTGGAAGGGACTTTGATGCTGGGAATGTTGAAGGCAGAAGGAGAAGGGAATGACAGAGGATGAGACAGTTGGAATGGTTCACCCACTCCAAGGACATGAGTTTGGCCAAGCTGTGGGAGATGATGAAGGACAGGGAAGTGTGGCATGCTGTAGTCCATCGGGTAGCAAGCATAGGACATGACTGAGTGACTGAACAACAGCAACAAATTCTTTGCTTTATTCTTTTTACTTCTTGTCTGTTTTTTCCTAATTATTCTAATTTGAAGATTGTGAAGCTTAAGCTATTAACTGTAAATCTTTCTTTTAATATATGTGCTTAATGCTTTATAGCATTTTTCAAATTTTGATGTTTTATTTTCTTCTTTTAATATAACATATTTTTCAAATATTCTTACAACTTGCTGTTTAGCACATGATTTAGTAGTTAAATGTTTAATCTCGAAATATTTGGGTATTTTCCAGATATCATATAGTAATTGATACCAAGTTTAATTCCATTATGGTCTGAGACATACTTTATATGATTTATATTCCCTTAAATTTATTTAGATGTTAAGGTTGGGCTTTTGGCCAGGAATTTGGTCTATCTTCATGAATACAGTATGTATACTTGGAAGGAATGTTTTCTACCCTCATTAGATAGAGTGTTTCATAGATGTTGATTAGATCAAGTTGGTTGATAGTGCTGTTTTGCATCAATGATTTTCTTCCAAAGAAATTATTGAGAGAGAGTACTAAAACTTCCAAATGTAATTGTGTTTTTTTTTTTTCCCTTAATTTTCCCTTTCAGGTATCAGTTTGCTTCCTGCATTTTGAGGTTCTATTACTAAATTTATATTCCTTTGGGATTACTGTGTTTCTTGGAGACTGCTTTCTCATAATGTAACACCCCTCTATAGTCCTGATGATCTTTCTTGTTCTGAGGCCCATCTTGTCTCTTATTATTAATTATAGCCAGACCAGCTTTCTTTTGGTTAGAGTTTGTATGGCATATATTTTTATTCATATCTTTACTGTAAACTCATCTTAGGTCTTACTGTTTAAGTGGGCTCTTTTAGGCAGGTTTTGCATTTTTATCCATTGGGACAATTATTGTCTTTTATATGGTATGTTTACGTTGCTCACTCTAAAAGTAACTATAGGTACAGTTGGATTATAATTTGCCATATTGAGCACTGTTTCCTATTTCTTTCGTTTCTTTCTTGTTATTGTTGTTGTTAATATTTTTCTTCTTATTCTAATTTTTCTCTTTTTTAATTTGAAACTTTTACAATTCCTCACTGTTTTTTTTTCTATTTAATTATAATAACAACCTTTTAAAACTTTATAACTATATATATTTTACAATACTGAATATGAAATGAACAAGTATAAATTCAAATTGTCTTTTTGCTTTACATCCAAGGTCCTTATAATAGTATATTCTCCATTTCTCTCTAATCTCTAATTCATTTTTGCCTTCACATACACTGAAAACAGCCAATACACATTTGTTATTGTTGCTTTAAATATATGATTTACTTCTAGAGTAAAAAAGGTAATAAAAATTCACTTTTTTTCACTTTATTTCTTTAGATTATAGTTTCTGACCTCTTAACTTACTCCTTTGGCCTGAAAAACTTTTCAACAATTTTAGAGCAGGTATTCCAGCATTTTGTTCCCCAAATGTTTGTTCATCAGAGAAAGTCTTTATTTTTCCTTTACTTTGAAAGATGTTTTCACTGGAAATTGAATGCTAGGTTATTATAGTTTATTCCTTTAATACTTTAAAGATGTCACTTATGTTCTGATTTTTGTATAATTTTTGATGAAGAGTTGATGTGATTCCAAACTTTGTTTATCCATTGTTAAGGTTTTTATTTTTTCCCCCCTGTTGTTGTCAAGATTTTTCTCTTTACCTGTGATTTCAACAGTTTAGATATTATATGCCTGTGTGTGTGTGTGTAACTTTATACTTCCATGCATTTGTGAGCTTTCTTAGATTTCTAACTTGCTCTCTACCATGAATACTGGAAGTTATCAACTCATTTCTTCACACATATGTCCTCTGCACCCTTCTCCCCATTTTCCTTTTTTTGAATTCCAATTACACATATACTACAATGTTTTATATTTCCCCACAGTACTTGAATGTGTTGAATGTGATTTTATGCTTTGTGTTTTATTTTTTCACTCTTTTTTCTCTGTATGTTTTAGTATGGATAGCTTCTTTTGATGTGTCAACAAGTTCACTGATTTTTCCTTGGCTATATTCTACTTACGAACTCATAAAACATTTTTCATTTATGTTACTTTGGTTTGGATTTGCACCATGCTATTTGATTCTTTCTTAAAGTTTCACATAGTTGATGATATGTATCTGATCTTATATGTCATATTAGTTTTATGTTAGAGCCTTAGTACATTATTCATTACTATTTTAAATTTTTTCAATATTTCTAACATGAGTCATTTTTTATTATGGTTCTGATTATTATGTTTTGCCTTTAGGCTCAATTTTTTATTTTTTTCATAATGTGCCTTATATTTTACTTCATTACTATTTTATGAAATCTGGGAATATTTTATAAGACAGAAGATATGGAGGTCAATATATGCAATGCAAAGAGCAAAAACATGATTTTTCTCCTTCTTGACTTTTATTGTTGAGATTTTTATTAATCTATTCAGGAAGTTGTTGTTTAGTTGCTAGGTCATGTCCAATTCTCGTGACCCCATGGACTGTAGCCCTCCAGGTCCTCTGTCCCTGGGATTTCCCAAGCAAGAATACTGGAGTGGATTGCCACTTCCTTCTCCAGGCAATCTTCCCGACCCAGGGATTAATGTGGCATCTCCTCCAATGGCAGGCAGATTCTTTACTGGTGAGCCACCAGAGAACCCTGAATGTGTTTAAATTGTATTATTGTTATGTTTGCCAGAAGTGAAGTTTATTGTTGGAATGGATACCAAACAATTCAAATTCTTAGAGTGAAAACTGTTATCTCCCCCTTGGCTGTGTGTCTTCGCTTTGTGTTCCTTCCCAGTGGAAATTAGTCTCTTGAGCACTTCCTACTGTAGCCCCTGCTATTTTCACTCAAGTCTTAGTGAAAGTTAGTTTCATGAAAAAGGAGAAGTAGAAAGGAATGTTCTCGGATTTTATTCTTCAGTTTCTCATCAAGGAATGTATTGCAACCTTCATTTCAGCACTGTGAATTTCACAAGAATTCCTCTGCTCAAGTGATGGATTAAATTAGTAGTATTTGTTAAGATGGTAAGTCTTGAGATTTACCAGTCAATCCTAAAGGAACTCAACCTTGACTATACATTGAAAGGACTGTTGCTGAAGCTGAAGCTCTAATACTTTGACAACTTGATGCAAAGAACTGACTTGTTGGAAAAGACCCTTACACTGTGAAAGACTGAGGCAAAAGGAGAAGTGGGCAGCAGGGGATGAGATGGTTAGACAGCATCACCAACTCACTGGACATGATTTGAACAAGTTCCAGGAGACACTGGAAGACAGAGGAGCCTGGTGTGCTACAGTCCATGGGATCACAAAGTTGGACACAACTTAGCAATTAAACAACTATAGCAACAAAATCTAGAGAATTGCTTTAGGAATGCAGGACAAAATTAGTTATTTCACTAAATTTTGTGGGTCATTTGCTCCCACATGGAAGATAAAATTGTGTTTTTATAATTCTCTTATGGTTGATTGAAGCCAGCAGAGTCGTTACTTTCAGAACAGGTATTTAGTTGCTGACTAAAAATACTCTGGGGCTCTCTTTTATCACTGGAATAGGTATTAGTCAAGTTTAAGATTGTGGCTACTCTGTGAACTGAAGTTCTGAAGTGACTATGATTTACAGTACGTCTGCTGACCCTCAACATACAGGTAGCATGAGAAAAAATCAAAGTTTGTCATTTTAAGCTACTGAGATTTCATGACGTTTCCCTCTATAATAACATAACCTGTCTACACTAACTTGTCAAGGGAAAAAAGTCAATTGTTTAAGTTAGGATATTTTAAGTTTGAGATATGGATAGATTTCTTGTAGTTGGATGACTGAGTCCAAGTGTCAGAGTGAAGGTAAGATTTGGAAATAAATTAGAAAATCAACACTTAGAAGATATTTTAATACCATGAGAATAGAAGATATTGTATAATAAAACTTTAGAGAGAAAAGAAGAGGCAATAATTTTGAATATTTAAGAATCTGTACAGAGATAGTTATCCAGTCAGTTAACCAAAAAAATTGTTTGTATTTTAATGGCCTAGAAGTTGAGAACAGAGTGTTTTAAGGAATGCTGGAGTAGTCACCAAATACAAGTTTCGCTTAAAATGTCAAAAGGCATGAATTAAATATGCTACTTAGTTTAACAGCATGGAGGATAATAGTTATATTATGAAAAGTTGTTTCAAAAATAAAAGCATAAGGAAAATTAAAGCAAGGAAAAGATAGTGAGAAATTCAAATTATTTTCATAATTTTCTGACATCAGTTGTATAAGACACTAGTAATACACTATATATTTATATGTACTTCTGCATTTATATAACATATGTCTGTAAATTTTCATATGTATTTACATAGATGTATATAAACATACATGTACACATACAATTATGTATATATATGTGTGTATAATGCAGATAGTAGCACCACTGAACTTTATATTACTGTATAATAAACATTCCTCACAATCTCATTAACAATAAGATTTTCCTCACTTTTATGTAGGCTCTCAACTTTACTGTCCTAAAGTCCACAATTTCATTGACAAGTCTTCACAAGAGAGTATAGACTTTACTACTGCTTTCCCTCTTCAGTTTTTTTCTAACCCTTAATGCCTTGCGCCAGAGGCACTCCCATGTTTTAGGCAGCAACCTGTTTCAAGGTAATAAAATCGATATTTGCTACTTGTTGATGCTCAGTTCAGTTCAGTTCAGTCACTCAGTCGTATCCGAGTCTTTGCGACCCCATGAATTGCAGCACATCAGACCTCCCTGTCCATCACCAACGCCCAGAGTTTACTCAAACTCATGTCCATCGAGTCAGTGATGCCACCCAGCCATCTCATCCTCTGTCATCCCCTTCTCCTCCTGCCTGAATCCCTCCCAGCATCAGAGTCTTTTCCAAGAGTCAACTCTTCACATGAGGTGATCAAAGTATTGGAGTTTCAGCTTTAGCATCAGTCCTTCCAGTGAACACCCAGGACTGATCTCCTTTGTTTTATTTTTTTAATATAAATTGATTTATTTTAATTGGAGGCTAATTACTTTACAATATTGTATTGGTTTTGCCATACATCCACCATGGGTGTACACGTGTTCCCCATCCTGAACCCCGCTCCCACCTCCCTCCCCCATACCATCCCTCTGGGTCATCCCAGTGCACCAGCCTCGAGCATCTTGTTTCATGTATTGAACCTGGACTGGCGATTTGTTTCACATATGATATTATACAAGTTTCAATGTCATTCTCCCAAGTCATCCTACCCTTGTCCTCTCCCACAGAGTCCAAAAGACTGTTCTATACATCTGTGTCTCTTTTCCTGTCTCGCTTACGGGGTTATCATTGCCATCTTTCTAAATTCCATATATATGCGTTAGTATACTGAATTGGTGTTTTTCTTTCTGGCTTACTTCACTCTGTATAATAGGCTGCAGTTTCATCCACCCCATTACAACTGATTCAAATGTATTCTTTTTAATGACTAAGTAATACTCCATTGTGTATATGTACCACGGCTTTCTTATCCATTCGTCTGCTGACAGACATCTAGGTTGCTTCCATGTCCTGGCTATTATAAACAGTGCTGTGATGAACATCGGGGTACACGTGTCTCTTTCAATTATGGTTTCCTCGGTGTGTATGCCCAGTAGTGGGATTGCTGGGTCATGTGGCAGTTCTGTTTCCAGTTCTTTAAGGAATCTCCACACTGTTCTCCAAAGTGGCTGAACTAGTTTGCATTCCCACCAACAATGTAAGAGGGTTCCCTTTTGTCCACATCCTCTCCAGCATTTATTGCTTGTAGACTTTTGGATAGCAGCCATTTTGACTGGTGTGAAATGGTACCTCACTGTGGTTTTGATTTGCATTTCTCATCCACTAGATCATGGAAAAAGGAAGAGAGTTCCAGAAAAACATCTACTTCTGCTTTATTGACTATGCCAAAGCCTTTGACTGTGTGGATCACAATAAACTGTGGAAAATTCTTCAAGAGATGGGAATACCAGACCACCTGGCCTGCCTTTTGAGAAACCTATATGCAGGTCAAGAAGCAACAGTTAGAACTGGACATGGAACAATACACTGGTTCTAAATAGGACAAGGAGTATGTCAAAGCTGTATATTGTCACCCTGCTTATTTAACTTATATGCAGAGTACACCATGAGAAACCCTGGGCTATAAGAAGCACAAGCTGGAATCAAGATTGCCGGGAGAGATATCAATAACCACCTTATGGCAGAAAGTGAAGAGGAACTAAAAAGCCTCTTGATGAAAGTGAAAGAAGAGAGTGAAAAAGTTGGCTTAAAGCTCAACATTCAGAAAACAAAGATCATGGCATCTGGTCCCATCACTTCATGGGAAACAGATGGGGAAAGTGTCAGACTTTATCTTTTGGGGCTCCAAAATCACTGCATGGTGATTGCAGCCATGAAATTAAAAGACACTCCTTGGAAGAAAAGTTATGACCAACCTAGATAGCATATTAAAAAGCAGAGACATTACTTTGCCAACAAAGGTCCGTCTAGTCAAGGCTATGGCTTTTCCAGTGATCATGTACGGATGTGAGAGTTGGACTGTGAAGAAAGCTGAGCACTGAAGAATAGATGCTTTTGAACTGTGGTGCTGGAGAAGACTCTTGAGAGTCCCTTAGACTGCAAGGAGATCCAACCAGTCCATCCTAAAGGATAATCAATCTGATTTTGGGGTTGACTATCTGGTGATGTCCATATGTAGAGTCTTCTCTTGTGTTGTTGGAAGAGGGTGTTTGCTGTGACCAGTGCATTCTCTTGGCAAAACTCTATTAGCCTTTGCCCTGCTTCATTCTGTATTCCAAGGCCAAATTTTCCTGTTACTCCAGGTGTTTCTTGACTTCCTACTTTTGCATTCCAGTCCCCTATAATGAAAAGGACATCTTTTTTGGGTGTTAGTGCTAAAAGGTCTTGTAGGTCTTCATAGAACCGTTCAACTTCAGCTTCTTCAGCATTACTGTTTGGGGCATAGGCTTGGATTACTGTGATATTGAATGGTTTGCCTCAGAAACGAACAGAGATCATTCTGCCGTTTTTTAGATTGCATCTAAGTACTGCATTTCGAACTCTTTTGTTGACCATGATGGCTACTCCACTAATCCAAAGGGATTCCTGCCCACAGTAGTAGATATAATTATCACCTGAGTTAAATTCACCCATTCTAATCCATTTTAGTTCGCTGATTCCTAGAATGTCGACGTTCACGCTTGCCATCTCCTGTTTGTCCACTTCCAATTTGCCTTGATTCATGGACCTGACATTCCAGGTTCCTATGCAGTATTGCTCTTTACAGCATCAGACCTTGCTTCTATCACCACTCACATCCACAGCTGGGTATTGTTTTGCTTTGGCTCCATCCCTTCATTCTTTCTGGAGTTATTTCTCCACTGATCTCCAGTAGCATATTGGGCACCTACCGACCTGGGGAGTTCCTCTTTCATTATCCAACTTTTTGTTATTTCAGAGTTTCTATGGGTGAGGGATACATAAATTACTTAATTGGGTATCTCTGATTCAAGGATTACCATGTAGCAGAAGTCAAGCTGTCAGCTGCAGCTGAAGGTTTTTCTGAAGGCTTGACTGGAGAGGGAGAAACATCCAAACTCATTCACAGTCTTTGGCAAGCCTGGGTCCTTTACCATGTGGTCCTCTCCATAGTGCTGCTTAACAACATAGCAGCTGGTACCTAACCATCAGAGTGAGTGATCCAAGAGACACTAAGAAAGAGGACACAAGACAAAACTGCAATCTGATATAATTTAATCTTGGTGTAACATCCATTACTTCATAGGTTATATCACATTTGTTGGAAGCAAGTCATTAAATCTAGCTTCTACTCAAGGGGACAGGATTAGATAGAGTTGTGAGTACCAGTAGATAGAAATAACTGGAGTTTATTTTAGAAGCTGTGTATATCTGCTCAGTTGCTCAGTGGTGTCCAACTCTGAAACCCTATGAGCTGTAGCCCTCCAGGCTCCTCTCTCCATGGGATTGTTCCAGGAACAATACAGTAGTGGATTGCCATTTTGTACTTCAGGGGATCTTCCTGACCTAAGGATTGAACCCAAATCTTCTGGATCTCTTGCACTGCAGGCAGAAACATTGCATGGCATAACAAAAATGGCCAATAACAAAAAGGAATTATACATATACTCTTTCTTTATATCAGGAGTCCAGCAAAAGAGAAACAATATTCTTATGGCTGTTGTTTATGTAAAACAAATTTATTATTTCTCAGTTTCCAATTAAAAGTAAACTACTAATTATTTCTCCACACCAATATATAGAAAACTTTGTTTTTCAATCACTAAGTCATGTCCAACTCTTTTTGACCTCGTGGATTGCAGCATACCAGATTTCACTGTCCTTCACTATCTCCCAGAGTTTGCTCAAACTTATGGCCTGAACTCGTGGTGCTATCCAACCATCTCATTCTCTTTCACCCCTTTTTCCTAGCGCCCTCAGTGTTTCCCAACATCAGGGTCTTTTCCAGTGAGTCAGCTCTTCGCATCAGGTGGCCAAATTATTGGAGCTTCAGCTTCAGCATCAGTCCTTCCAATGAATATTCAGGACTGATTTCCTTTAGGATGGACTGGTTGGATCTCCTTGCAGTCCAAGGGACTCTCAAGAGTCTTTTCCAGCACCACAATTCTAAAGCTTCAGTTCTTTGATGTGCAGCCTTCTTTATGGCCCAACTGTCACATCCGTACATGACTACAGGACAAACTATAACTTTGACTATACAGAACATAGGATATATGAAAACACAGTATATAGAAATTCATCAGAGATTTTCACACTGTCAAGTTTCAAGATTGCACATTTATTTAATTTCATACTGTTTATGTGCATCATTAGTATTTTGTAGGGAAATAAGCAGAGTTATTATCAGTGATGGCCAACAAATTCTGTTTTAGATAGGCCTATTATATGCTGGAAAAGAAAGTAAAGGGATATATAAATTAGTGGTGGTTTAGTTGCTAAGTCATGTCTGACTCTTGCAACCTCATGGACCATGGCCTGCCAGGCTCCTCTGTCCATGGGATTCTCCAGGCAAGAATACTGGAATGGATTGCCATTTCCTTCTCCAGGGGAGCTTCCCAACCCAGTAATTGAACCCAGGTCTCCTGCATTGCAGGCAGATTCTTTACCAACTGAGCTACGAGGGAAGCCTCATATAAATTGCCAGTTGTTTTTTTATTTGTTTGAAGTAATTAAACCAGATAACTTGTATTATGATTGGTTAATTTGATTGTACCATTTACTAAGTAGTAAAACATACATTCATAAGAGTATCATGGAATTTATTTAATTCATCTAATCATCAAAAATATGTTGTTGTTTTCTTATAATAGCAATTCCATTTAGCTTGACTTTATCTGCTACTTTACTGAACAGGCTGACTATTAACTTTTTGCCATGATACTTCTGGCAAGATATATAAATAACATCTCTCAGTCCAACTATTTTGATTATTTTAAATATACTGCTTGATGTTGACAGGGTCACTGATTACTGCTATTTGGATGTGAACCACCCCTATACACTTGCAACAATTTATCAAGCATGTTGATGAGAATACCATGTGAAATGGTGCCAAAAGGCCTCAGTAAAATACAGATTTGTTAGGTTTTTTTTCTCTCCCCTTATCTAAGATGCCTGTCATCCTGCCATCCTGCATGAGCAATGCTTTCAAGTTGAACAAATTTGAGATAGGAAGAGCAAATATGCTGCCACCAGCCACACTTTATAAAAGTTTGACTAATGCTTAATGCTGAATGTAGTGGACAGATTGCTGACATGAATGGTTTTCATCATGTGGAATTTAATTCTTCTGTTTTTTGTTTTTGTTTTTTTGTCCATAGTAGAAATAGAGAATGAAATCTTCACCCACAGTATACCCAATTTACAGCTCTCTGGACTGCAAGGAGATCCAACCAGTCCATCCTAAAGGAGATCATCCCTGGGTGTTCTTTGGAGGGAATGATGCTAAAGCTGAAGCTCCAGTACTTTGGCCACCTCATGCGAAGAGTTGACTCACAGGAAAAGACTCTGATGCTGGGAGGGATTGGAGGCAGGAGGAAAAGGGGACGACAGAAGATGAGATGGCTGGATGGCATCACCGACTCAATGGACATGAGTTTGAGTGAACTCCGGGAGTTGGTGATGGATAGGGAGGCCTGGCATGCTGCAATTCATGGGGTCGCAAAGAGTTGGACACAACTGAGTGACTGAACTGAACTAAACTGAAGCAAAAGATATTCACTATAATTTTTTTTTCCTCATTATATTTTCTGTTCCAATATCCTGGTCACTTACATCTATGAATGCATTATGCTTTTAGTATGATGCATGTGGGTGTTCTTGTTTGACAATTATTGCTGACAGATGAGGGCATTCTGGAGACCATTCAAGGTCTGATGCCCTTGGGTAAGGCTGAGAGGTAGATGGTTTGCAGTGTGTGTGAATGGGTTTATATTTCCATTGGAGACCCAGAAATAAATCACTGACTTAACTTTGTAAATATCCCATTTTCAATCACTGTAATGAATAACCTATAGACTGATTCTCAAGCTGGAAATCTTACATACACACATACATACATACATATATACATATTTACTAAAAGTGTTCCAACTTTGTGTTTTTTCCATCTTGCACCCGAGTTAGATAACTTGCTAAATAAGACAAGGAAGAGCAATCTGCATTGCTAAATATTTGGCCAGAAAATTTATCTGAACCAACCGTCAACAGCACAGAGCCATAGTCTGAAATGCCACTGAAACAAATGTAGATAAATTCCTTTGTTAAAATACTTTTTTCAAGATAATGTTCAGTTTTTAAAATAATGAATCATTTTTATCTCAGAAAAACATAAGTCTATTCATGGATGGCTTATTTTGTTAGTTTTTTTATAATAATTTTATCATATCTCAGTAATCCTTTTTTCTTTAAAACATATCAACTTAATACTTCTGTAGTATCAGTGCATGTATTTATATTTTTTCCTTGGCTTACAACACTGTTATATCTACTTTGAATACCCTTTTCTCCTTATGTTACCATTTTCCTCATTCACTTTGAGTTTATAATGTGATTTATGAAGGAATGACTTTCATAACTAAGAGGAACCACTGAATGACAGATAGATACTTTGCTTCAAAAACACAGATATTTTAACTAATTGTATTTTCAATGTGACAAGCGTGCATGCTCAGTCACATCTGTGTCCGACTCTGCAACCCCATGAACTGCACCCAGCCAAGCTCCTCTGTCCATGGAATTTTCCAAGTAAGAATACTGGAGTGGGATCTTCCTAACCCAGGGATCGATCTTGTGTCTCTTGCATCTCCTGGACTGGCAGGCAGATTCTTTGCCACTGTTCCACCTAGGAAGCCCATCAATGCAAAAAAGGGGGCTTTAAAAAAGAATAAAAGTTTAGTGATTTTCAACTGTGCTTGATCCAGTTAGTGGAACTGCTTGATAATTATGAAGAACTGATGAGTCACATACATCCCTAAAGAAAGTATTCTCACTAAGGAAAGTCAAATGGGATAGTGTTAACTGAAATGAGAACCAAAAATACTTACAGAACAGAGTTACAAAAAAGTCAATAAAATTAAATAAGATCAAAATTATATCTTAAAAAATAGATCATGGATGATTGCTTAAAAGATCTTTGTAGTATTCAAAATTAATCTATACTCAGTTTTCAATAATTAGACAATTTCTGATATTATACATTTTGTAATTGATAACATGAAACAGGCTAAAATAGCCATAACAAACACCCTTTTAGAACAAAACATCAAAGTATATATAATTGCATGTATTCTTACAGTTATTTATAAATAAATACTTAAAACAGATTGGAAAGTGAGACTATAAATAGAAGCTTGAGAAATGCACTTGTGCATATGTTATCATCAACATATTCTCTATAACTTATACAAAGTTTATAATAGTCATTAAAGAAAAAACTCTAGTGAAAAATGAACACCTTGCAGATACAAATTGCCAATATATGTGAAAAGCTGTTCTCATTAGTAGTCAAGCAACAAATTTTATATTAAAATATCATTCTATGCCATTAGATTAGCAAAATTATTATAAATATGTATCATCTATTTATCTACTTATGTATTCTACTTATGTATTTAGCTATCATCTATCTATCTACCCATCATATAGCTATCTATCTATTCTCATCTACTCATCCATTTTTCTGGCAGTTTCCAATGCTAAGGAATATGAAAATGAAGAGGGAAATGAATTCTCATAGACTCCTACTGGAAATAAGAATAGTAACAAGTTGTTTGGAAAGCCATCTGGCAATGACTATTAAAACATGATTTAGCATCCCAGCCACAGGTTTTATTTCATAGTTAGAAAAACATTTGTACACAAGGATACTTGGTATATAGTATAGATTATTATAGCCATTTAGCATAATCTCTTTCAGTTCAGTTCAGTTGAGTTAAATTACTCATTCATGTCTGACTCTTTGTGACCCCATGAATCACAGCACACCAGGCTTCCCTATCCATCACCAACTCCTGGAGTTTAACCCAACTCACGTCCATCGAGTCAGTGATCCCATCCAGCCATCTCATCCTCTGTCATCCCCTTCTCCTCCTGCCTCCAATCCCTCCCAGCATCAGGGTTTTTTCCAGTGAGTCAACCCTTCACATGAGGTAGCCAGAATATTGGAGTTTCAGCTTCAGCATCAGTCCTTCCAATGAATATTCAGGACTGATTTCCTTTAGGCTGGACTGGTTGGATCTCCTTGCAGTCCAAGGGACTCTCAAGAGTCTTCTCCAACACCACAGTTCAAAAGCATCAATTCTTCTCTGCTTAGATTTCTTCTTTTTTTTAATTTAAATTTATTTATTTTAATTGGAAGCTAATTACTTTACAATATTGTATTGGTTTTGCCGTACATCATAGTCCAAGTCTCACATGCATACATGACTACTGGAAAAACCATAGTCTTGACTAGATGTACCTTTTTTGGCAAAGTAATGTCTCTGCTTTTAAATATGCTATCTAGGTTGGTCATAACTTTTCTTCCAAGGAGTAAGCGTCTTCTAATTTCATGGCTGCAGTCACCATCCGCAGTGATTTTGGAGCCCCCCAAAATAAAGTCTGACACTGTTTCCACTGTTTCCCCATCTATTTCCCATGAAGTGATGGGACCAGATGCCATGATCTTCGTTTTCTGAATGTTGAGCTTTAAGCCAGCTTTTTCACTCTCCACTTTCACTTTCATCAAGAGGCTTTTTAGTTCCTCTTCACTTTCTGCCATAAGGGTGGTGTCATCTGCATATCTGAGGTTATTGATATTTCTCCCGGCAATCTTGATTCCAGCTTGTGCTTCTTCCAGCCCAGCGTTTCTCATGATGTACTCTGCATATAAGTTAAATAAGCAGGGTGACAATATACAGCCTTGACGTACTCCTTTTCTATTTGGAACCAGTCTGTTGTTAGGTATTAGTTATTGACTAGATGTAGCAGGAAATGACAACTCACTCCAGTACTTTTGCCTGGGAAATCCCATGGACAGAGGAGCCTGGTAGGCTACAGTCCATGGGGTCGGGCATGTTGAGAGACTTCACTTTCACTTTTCACTTTCATGCATTGGAGAAAGAACTGGCAACCCACTCCAGTGTTCTTGCCTGGAGAATCCCAGGGACGGAGGAGCCTGGTGGGCTGCCGTTTATGGGGTCACACAGAGTCAGACACGACTGAAGTGACTTAGCAGCAGCAGCAGCAGACATAGTACATGTGTGTTTAAAGAAGATAGAATATATTCAAATCCTTTATATTTTCTTGGGATGATTTAGAATGAATATGTTAAATTGTATATAAGATTTTCATGAAGAGAAAAATTTAAACAATATGTAACAACATATATGGTAAGGCAAATTTAACTTAGACATAATAATTTTAGAGCATGAAGAATCAAGAAAATAGTGGTGGGAAGTTAGTAATACAAAATACATGTTGTCCTTAAAAATAAAATCTAAAACCCAAACCAAAATAAAGAATTATTTAAGAAGATAGACCATTATATATTTTATTATGAATTTAAATACTTTGGACTACTATAAACTGCCAAAATTTTAATAAGCTACAAAAGAAATATTTTATATAATTTGTCCAAGTAAAGGATACTGGGAATAAAAGACCTTTGTGGAAAACAATATTCTTCAAAATTTATGTGTATTATAGTGTATTGATTAGTGAGATTAATAAATTGCTACCTGTAAATAAAGTAATTCAGATATTCAGAAATCCAGAACATATAAGTTTTATATCACAGCAAAGAAAATGATATACTAAAGCATGATGCTTTACTCGTTATTGAATAATTTCAATCTCTCATACAGTGTAATGAATTTAACCAAATAAGTATCAATAGAATGTAAAAATTGATAAATAATAAACCATGCCATTTTATTTGACAATCTCATGGATGTGTGATTTAGGAATCCTAACATAGTATCTTACAATTACTCAAAAGGTTATAATGGTAGAACATCTAAATATTTAGAAAAATAAATAAATATTGAACATTTACTTTACCATGTATGGCAAATTATTTGATCAATAATCAAACTAAGCTTCTTGGTCACCTGAACAATTGAAAAAGTCTATTTCTCTGTTTATGTCCAAACTGTTCAAAATGAGAATAAGGGGAAAAAACTGAGAAAAATAAATAAATAAACTCACAAGAACAAAGAAGGAAATGATAACTAATCAATATGTCAAAAAATCATGGTTAATAGATACTTTGGGGACAAGGAAAAGTTGCCCTACAAACCAAACTTACTGAGTGCCTGCTTAGCCTGGAACCGACATAAAATAAACCAACTCATGTTGCAGAATGCTGGAAATTATCAGAAATTTAAGACAAAATGTAGGGTGCAATCAGGGGTTGAATATTAGTGGATAGTTGAAAGTTTCTGAAAATCTTAAACTGATATCACCAAATGAATCCCCTCATTTCTAGTTACTCGGATCACCATTTACTATTACCTTGTTTAGTGAGGTTCTTTCATACATTTCTCTTACACAGAGATAGTCTGTTACACTCTGCATTTCAACCCGGCATCCCCCTTTCCTAAATGACTCTTTAAAACTGTTCAAGCATTCAGTTTATTTCTATGTGTTGTAAAACTCTCTGGATTTTGATCGCCTAGCACTTTCACTAACCTAGGGATAAAAAAAGAAAGAAAGAAGCGTTTCCCCTATTCAACCTTTCTCCCCTTCCCAGGAATCCATGACTTTTACTGATCTTTTACCATTGTTACAGCTTTGCTTTGGAGAGCAACTGGTTGGAATGATAGCATGTATCTACTTCAGACTACCCTCTTCCACATAGCAATAGGAATTTAAGTTTCACTTTTGTCGTTTTACTGGTTCATAACTTATTTCCTTTTGTCACCAAATAATTTTTTATTGTATGGGTATGTCAAACTTGCTTATTTGTTTATTTTTAAATCCACTTATGTAAAGACATTTTGTTACTTCCAATTGGGGGCTATCATGTAGTAAGTTACTATAGAAATTCATATGCAGGCTGTTGTGTGGATGTAAGCTTTAAATTCACGTGAGGAAACACCTAAAGGTGTGATTGTTAGAGCGCATGACAAGACTAAGTTTAGCTTTTGTAAGAAACTACCAAACTGTATTCCAAAGTGTTTGAAACTCTTTGTAGTCCCCCCAGCAATAAAGAGAGTTCCTGTTGCTTCACAGTTTCTTGTAATTATATTTTCAGAGTGTATTTGTGCTTTGTTTTAAAATGACTTTATCCATTCTAATATGTGTATATGTGTGTACCTTCTTTTAACTGGCAATTTCCTAATCACAAATTATGCTGAGCACTTTTTCATATGCTTGTTCACCCAGTTTTATCTTTTTAGGTAATACGTTGTTTACAATGCTTGCACATTTTAAAGTTTAACTGTTTGTTATTTCATTGTTTCACAGAATTCCTGATATTTTAAGAATCCATTATCACATATGAGTCAAAATTCTTCCAAAAATAGTGAATGTCACCATCTATATAGGTATATAAATAGGGGGATATAATGCTTTCAGGGGCTTTCCAGGTGGCTCTACTGGTAAAGAACCTGCTTGCCAATGCAGGATATGTAAGAGACACAGGTTCAACCCCTGGTTTAGGAAGATCCCCTGGAGGAGGGCATGGCAACCCACTGCAGTATTCTTGCCTGGAGAATTCCATGGATAGAGAGCCTGCCGGGCTACAGTCCATGGGTTTGCAGAGTCGGACACGATTCAAGTGACTGAGGATGCACACGTGCAATGTTTTCAGAGAGGCATAGACAGCATTACATAGTAAGTAAATTTTGAGCTGACAAATGAGGAATAAAAAATGAAAATGAGGCTGAGATCTGGAGCTTACAGCATGGACAGAATCGTTCAGGTATCAGGGAGCAGTAGAAGTACTGAATAAAAGCTGATATGTCTAAAACACATAGAAAGATGACAGACAAGGTTTCAGTGTTTTGCAAGGGTCAGGTTTTGCTGTGGATTTTGTTTATCTGGGAGGGACAAATGAATGTGGGATCAACACGATCAAAGTTTTTCTGTAAAATGAGTGCACTGTCTTCAATTTTAACACTTTTTAGATTAAATAAAACATGGATGCAGGAAAAGTAGTTAGGAAATTATTACAGTTGCCCAGGTATGACATGCTGGTGGCTTGGAATAGGTTGTTGTAAGAGTTAAAATCAGCATGGCAGATTTATATGTTGTCTGTCTGAAAATGAAAAACTTTATCCATTTAGAGCTGTAGAAATTTGATGACTGATCTTAAAGTCCACTGTTAAGTGGAAACACTGGAGAAGCACCAGAAAGTGTTGGTATGGACCAGTTAAATTATAGATCAGAAAGTTGGAGGCAGGGATAACTAAAATGTGGTGTGATGAACTCTAAGAAAAGAGTGGTTCAAGGAGAGCACAAGCAATCATGCCATGTGCTGCTTAGAGGGCATATGGAATAATTTTTATAAAGGCTAGATTCAGAAATGCTTTATATGTTGTCAATCTTGACAAGAGGAGACTGAGTGTTGAGAGTATTAAGCTGCAGTTGTGCAATAACCACACTGAAAACTTTATCTTGCTGGGAAGTAAACATTATAGTGTGTGTGTGTGTGTGTGTGTGTGTGTGTGTGTAGTTATTTCTTTACAATTTTATTTTGCATTATTGAGAAATTTTCCAAATATTGAATCCTGAATTTCTTGAGAAGCTGCAGATAAAAGAAGTTATAAACAGCAGAAAGCCTTGCCAACTAAGAAATGGTTGATTGGCATCACAAAACTTCATCCCAAAACTTTTCTCCAGGGTGCATGTGTGCTAAGTCGCTTCAGTCATGCCCCACTCTTCTCACCCCCCTGGACTGTAGCCTGTCAGGTTCCTCTGTCCATGGGATTCTCCAGGAAAGAATACTGTAATGGATTGCCATGCCCTCCTCCAGGGGACTGAATTTGTGTCTCTTACATTTCCTGCATTGGCAGGTGGGTTCTTTACCACCAGGGACACCTGGGAAGCCTCTTCTCCAGGATGCTTAGTCCTAATAGATATGCTCAGCTACAGATGAGGCTCAAGGTTTCCTTTAGCATCTCTGTTCTATTTTTTATAAGACAAGCTAGCTAGGCGACTTCTTTGGACTTTTTTTCTTCTGCAAACAAAATCTCTCCTCTGTAATTTAACATCAGAAAGAGAAAAGAACGAAAGATAGATTAAATGAATGAGACCTCAAAGAAAAGAGACTAGTTGTCCTCAGTACACCATCAGTGAGAAAACTTGGCTCCATTACTGTCTTCATCTTGGTCTCTGCTCTTTCTCATCAAAGAAGGATACAGGAAGTGAGAAAGAAAACCTTGCTCTCCTCCACAGAAAGTAACAATCATCTCAAAATATAATTATGCTACTTTAACCCTAAAAGAGTACTTGCTCTATCAATTAATATTTTCTGTGACTTTATAGCTGTCCAAGAGTTGATAATGAAAAAGCTTAAGAAAAATGCTTATTATTGAATATTGAGGAAAATAAAATTTTCTGCCTGGATCAGGAACATACAATAGAACCTAGAATATTTTAGTTTTCTAGATTCTTCACTTCCTGTGTAGCCTGTATTGCATTTTTACCTAATGGTAAAATTTCTGGAGTTTTTCATGACTTTTCTTATGGTTATTATTAGTTTTTTAAAAAGGGTTAAAAATGCTCAGCGAGGATCTACAAGGCAATTAGCAGTAATGGAAGCTTGTTAATACATTAAAGGTCTTATGAATGTGGCCATAAAATGTCATCACTTTATGTTACCATGCCTCATCTAAACTTAGGAGCCATTTATGTTACAAGTTCCAGAAGCAATTGGCTTAACACTGGTGACATATTGATATGACTCTGGACAAATCAGGCTTGAAATATACTAATACAAATTACATTCCCCACAGTGATGTCTTGCTTTTTTTGTCACTATTATTTCTCAAGCCTCTGCAGTACATGGAACACCATTATGATATATTGACTAATGAATGTCAGGATCAGTCAACATCCATGCAGCATTCAAAAGAAAACACTGCAAGAGAAAGACAACATGTGAATATCACAAATAAACCAAGTAGGATAGATGCTGTATCACCTTAAAATTTTTTGTTAAGCATTTTTCTTTTAGTATATGATTTTCTCTGTGTAAATTAGCAAAAGCAACACCTTCTAAATCTATGAAATAAAAAAAAAACAGCATATTCTTTGAGCATATTAATTAGAAGAAGAAAAAAAAAAAGCCTCCTACTTGGCATTTGAGCTTGGGTTAGCAAGCCTTGGTAGTGTTTAGTGGTTTTCAAAACTGCCCCTAAGTATTACAAACTTGGTAGAACTGTGGACTTCCCAAGTGGCACTAATACTAAAGAATCTGCATGCCAATGCAGAAGTCAAAAGAGACACAGGTTCGATCTCTGGGTGGGAAAGATGCCCTGGAGGAGGAGATGGCAACCCACTGTAGAATCCTTGCCTCGTAAATCCCATGGACAGAGGAACCTGGTGGGTTATAGCCCCTGGGATTACAAACATCAGACACGGCTGAACAACTGAGCACCTGCACATACAGAACTGTGGGAGAGTAAATGTGGCAAAAGTTTTGTACTTTTATCTCTGAATTTTTTTTGTTACTCATCCAGTGTTGAATCACCAAGAACAAAAGTTACAAATGGAAAGACAAGAGTTTTTATATTTACTATAATTCATGTTTATGAAATGTCAACTACTTAGCAAAATTCAACTGAATTAATAACCATGCTTGCCTTGTACTATGAGAACCTCAATTTATTTTCAAAATACAGAATGTGTTTTAATGAAATGAGGGGTTGTTTGAATTCAGGATTTCTACTGATAATTTTCTCATAAGAGACTATAAGCTGTCTATTTTATTACACAAACTTTTAAAACTAATTTTCAGTGAATACAGTTCTTACTCTTGTTGAACTAAAAGATTATCAGAGAAAATCCATCTTTCTTTTGTTGTACTTTACAAAATAATTTATCTAACACCTCCCTTTCAAGGATTATATTCAATATATTCTCTGATCACATAGATTACACTCAGGAGTTGCTAGGGGCTTGTGTTTTTCTGCTTCCTAAGGGAGAAGGACTGAATCCTTCCCTTACTGATGGCAACTTGGTTGAGAGCTATTTGTGTCATGGACTGAGTTGTTATTTTCAGGGTATGGGAAATCCTGGGCTTCTAGTCAGCAGAGAAGGATGAGAAAAGTAGATTAGGTGCTCAAAAATATATTTAGAAAGTGTGGTTAAGAAGCTATTCCATGAAGACATCATGCGAGCCAACTAAAGAATGTCACTCACCATCTGATATTACAAGAATGAAGTCACTAGTCACTGCAGACACTACTTTTCACTGCACTCCGAAAAGAATTCAGGGTGGAGAGCAGGAATGAGGTACTCTTTGCTCTGGGCTGGGGGGCCGGGGGCGGTGCTGCGGGGCGGGGCGAAGCGGGGGGTGGGGTGGCGGCGGGGGAAGAAAGCTGGCAAAACAGGTGTTCAGTTAGTTAAATATTTTCAGGACAAATTTTTATGAACCAAATTTCTTGTATCTTCTCTTACCTAGAAGAGCACTAAAATCATGAATGGAGATATCTGATCATTGTGACTCACAGCAACCTTCAGCCAAAACGTGTGCTGGATTGCATGAATCCGCCTTCACCAAAATCATGTGTATACTGACCTCCCACCCACCTTCTTGGAGCAATTCCTCAGAGATACCTGAGATGCTGCTTCTGGGCTCGAGTCTTCATTTAGTCCCAAGCAAAACTTAACTCACAGCCCTCATGCTGTGCAGTATTTTCAGTCGATGTGAGCAAAATGTCTGAATATTTTTGCTACAGTAATTTTACCATTTATTGTATGATTTTAAGTAATACCTTATATGACAGAAAAAGAGAGATTAATTTTCCCCATATCATATAATCCTGACTTACGAAGAGCTTAGATGATTCAGCTAAAAAATAAAACCTAGTAACATTTTAGGCTCTATAGTTTGAATTATAATTCCAAGAACAGAGAAGCTAGTCTCACAGTTCCCTGTATTATTCAATCTATACACATATTTTCTTTACTTTCCAGTGTAAAAATTTTAGGAAATACAGTGACACACTAAAGTATGTCTAAAAAATTTCAACAATAATTTTAATATATCCATAGACTACCAATCATGAAGGCTCTAGAGTAATTACATATTTCTCACTAAGATAATTTTAAATATAGCAAAAGACAGAATAGAAATTCCACTCATATAAGAAAAATTAGTCATGTAGATATAGAGGATAGACAAGTACAAATGAGAATGTGTAACAGAAAATATACTTGGTGAAGAGTTGTTGTTATTCAGTCACAAAGTCGTGTCTGACTCTGCAACCCCATGGACTGAAGCATGCAAGTCTTCCCTGTCCTTCACTGTCTCCTGCGGTTTGCTCAAAATCATGTACTTTGAGTCAGTGATGCTATTTAACCTGCCACCCCCTTCTCCTTTTGCCTTAAATCTTTCCCAGCATCAGGGTCTTTTCCAGTGAGTTGACTCTTCATATCAGGTGGCCAAACTATTGGAGCTTCAGCTTTAGCATCAGTCATTCCAATGACTATTCAGGGTTGATTTCCTTTAGGATAGACTGCTTTGATCTCCTAGCAGTGCAAGAAACTCTACTTATAATTAAATAAACTTGGTGAAGTATATTTATAATTTCTTGGCTGTAGTCCCAACAGGACTCCTGCCTTCAGAAGGTCAGTTTTGGTGTTGTGCTGACCCTTCATTTCAGTTGCAACCTCTTTGATTCAGATACAAGGCTGTGCAGAAAACCAGCCTTCTTGTATCAGACAAGCACATCCTGAGTCTGTCAAGTGCAGATGCCTGTGATTACACTCTCATAGCCAATATCATGTCCCATTGTTACTGTCAGCCTCTTTAGTAAAGAAACCATTAAGACTACAATTATACTTGAGTGGCACTTGATTTAAATAAGGAAGGAATCAGTGCTTTCTGACCCTTCCTTGAATATGTCAAGATCATTTTGTTTCAAGCCTTTCATTACTCTTCTCTCTGCCTGGAAACCTTGACATTTTCTAATTCACAAGTTTGGCTCTTTTCTCTGAAACCTCCCTAACCTCTACCCCTGCCCTTTGTATCATATTACTTTCCTATATTTTTTTCACAGATAGCCTCCTGAAATATTTTTTTATTTGTATATTATACATCTTCAAGACTGTGTGCAAGCTCTGTGAGAACTAGGACCTCATCTTTGCTTAGTCACTGCATCTAAGCTCAGAACAATACACTGCAAATGGAAAGTGTACAAAACCAGTGGTTAAATGAAGAAAACTCAAAATATATAAGAATCAGCATGTAACAAATTGTAAGAAGGTTAAAGAAAACAATTGAGATGTTGCATATAAACTTTATTCAACACTTAATGTTGTGGACAGTATTCTTTTGGAGCACTGCAAAAACAGGATAGAAGGCAAGAAGCCTTTACAGTATAAAGAGTAACGAACTTATATTTGGTTGACTGAGGCCACATGGTTAATCTTTAAGGAGATAAGACCCAGAGTTGACTTGGTCTTAGGGGATTGCCTGACTGGATACACTATATTTCTGGTCAGGCAAAACGTTTGCAGGGACATGAAACTTGTCTGTCTTTCAGTTTGCTGATGTGGCACCCTGGGCAGGAGCAGCTCCATATTGAGCCTGGAAAATTATTATTTCAACAGAAGTATAATCTGTGTAGTAAAATTGCTTTGAAGAATAATTTTTATTATTGATACTCTCAGGTATCAGATATACTTCACAATAGGCTTTTGGTTTCCTCTTGGCACATCTGCTTCCCAAGTGGCACTAGTGGTAAAGAACCTGCCTGCCAATGCCGGAGACTTAAGAGACATGGGTTTGATCCTTGGGTTGGGAAGATCCCTGGAGTAGGAAATGGAAAGCTGCTCCGGTATAGGATTCCATGGAAATGGGAATCTGGTGAGCTACAGTCCATGGGGTTGCAAAGAGTCTGGTACAACTGAGCTCAGACACAACACATGGGGCATCTGCTAGGAACTTGACATAGAAAGCTTGCTGCTGTGTAGCTTCAGTCGTGTCCGACTCTGTGCGACCCCAGAGACGGCAGCCCAACAGGCTCCCCCGTCCCTGGGATTCTCCAGGCAAGAACACTGGAGTGGGTTGCCATTTCCTTCTCCAATGCATGAAAGTGAAAAGTGAAAGTGAAGTCTCTCAGTCGTGTCCAACTCTTCGTGACCCCATGAACTGCAACCTACCAGGCTCCTCCATCCATGGGATTTTCCAGGCAAGAGTACTGGAGTGGGGTGCCATTGCCTTCTCCACATAGAAAGCTTAATAATGAGTAAATAGGTAAGTACGTACCTACACAACTGATTAAATAAATATCTTAGGCCTACAAATATATTTTTACCTATAAAAGTTTACTCCATGTGAAAAACATTGTAACTTTTCTAATGTTCCAACTGGGACTTGCTACACAAAATACCCACCAAGGGGAACATATTTCAGTGAATGAGAGGTTTTGTTATACAGTCTTTCAAGAATGAGAATAAAGCAAGCTATTCATGTTAAATCAATATCAAATTATCAATTCCATGTCTCTTTGGCTAATATTTCTGTGTATCACTGAAAGAAATTATTCAAGATCTTTTCATAAAATTTCCTTTATCTGAAAATAGATGTGCATTTTAAAAGAGAAAGCTATTTCAAAGTCAACCAGAAAATTAACTAATTCATTTCTCATCTTCTTTATGTATTGAGAGCTTACTGAGATCAAGAAATTATGCAAATTGGATGATAGCAATCCTTTCCCTTAAAAATATTTCTGTAAGTTTTCATTTTCCTAGGGGTAAAGTTCAAACATATTAGCAAAGTGTAGATGAATGTTAATATCACCCTTGCTTACCGCTTACTGTTTCTTTTTATCGTTTGACATACTCACCCCCACCAAACCCTTCCCACTGTATTCCACTCATGCTAAAATATGTCAAGTTATATGCACATGGCAATAATTATTTTCACCCCACTTGGATTTCATTTTGGCTAGAATCACTTTTCTTCCTCAGCTATTCATCCTTCAAGCCTTAGATCACACTAACCCCATTTACAAAGGGCTCCCTGATCTCCTTAAGATTTTGCTTGTGGGATAAAGCTTTATGAAAACTTATGTGAGCTTAATTGTGATTGAGCTTAATTTATGATCCTTTAAAGGATAAACAATTTACTCTGATATTAATCGAATGCTGAGAAGTTAGTAATGTAAAATGAAAGTTCTTAAAAGATGAATTCCAATAGATGACTTGACACTAGATTTACAAAGATATGGGCTTCCTGGGTGGCTCAGTTGTGAAGAATCTGCCTGTGATGCAGAAAACACAGGAGATGCCATGGGTTTGATCCCTGGGTTGGGAAGATCCCATGGAGGAGGCCATGGCAACCCACTCCAGTATTATTAAGAGCCTTGGAGAATCCTATGGACAGAGGAGCCTGGCAGGCTACAGTCATAGGCTTGTGCAGAGTCAGGCATGACTGAAGTGACTGAGCATAAATGCTACAAAAATATTGATAGTCTTTCTACTCCTTAAGGATTTATAAGCCTTATATAAGAAGGGAGAGAGAAAGAGATGAAACTGTACAATACAAACTAAAAAATTTATTAGCTACTACAAATTATGGCATGTTTAGTAACACAAAAATTCAAAGGACTGTCAGAGAAGAAGCAGAAATTTATTTGTAGAAGAATTGTGAATAAATGTAGTACAGAAAAAAAATTTTCTTTTCTTCTGTCTAGATTCTTAGCTGAGATACCCTTGTAATATAAGACAGATTAATGGGATAAAAATTAATTATGCCTATACATTGGTTTGTACACAAGATTAACATAGATATGAAATTCTAAAGGCTGCCAGATGGTTGAGGCTTAGGAAAGTAATAGGGGTCTGGGCCTTCAATGTAGGGGAAGACAACTTACAGGAAAGTGAAAAGACAAGATATTTAGTAAACAAAGTTGTCCTGCCCTACAGATAAGTCTCGTTGGTGAAAAAGTGATCTCTGGTACTAGCTCCAGAACACCAATTATTTGCCGTTTAATAAGAACTACATTTCCCCCAGTGTCCAAAATTATGTTCTTCTTTCCATCTGAAGCCTCACCAGATGTGCCTTGAACATCCATATTTCCATCAAGAGTCTCTTTAAGGAAATCTAGTTTGTTTGTTTTTCCCTAACATTCACCTCAAAATTCTTCTAGCCTCTATCCATTCCTCATTTCCAAAGCCACTTGCACTTCATACATTTATTGAGAAGGAGATCTGTTTTAAGGAATTGGCTCATGCAATGTGGTGACTTGCCAAGTCAAAAACCTACAGGGTTGGCCAGTAGACTGGAGAACCCAGGTAAGAACTTCAGTTTGAGTCCACAGGTGGTCCTTTGGTAGAATTTCCTCTTTGTCCAGAGAGGTATATATATATATATATATATATTTTTTTTTTTTTAAGCCTTCAACAGATTGGATGAGGTCCACCCACATTATGGAGGGCAATCTGCTTTACTCAGTCTACTGATTTAAGTTAACATCAATTAAAACTTCTTTCATAGAAATAACTAGAATAGGATTTGATCTAATATCTGGATATCATGGCCTAGCCAAGCTGACACATACAATTAACCATCACAATCACTGGTTTTTTTCTCTATGGACCTTGTTAATCAGACTACAGTTATTCAGATAATGATAGCGAGCATCAAAATCATAGTCACAAAGTGGACATAAATTATTGAATGTAAATTATATGTATTTTCTAATTATAAAGGAAAACTATTGCAAAATCATACTTTTATGGAGAGACATTTTTGAGATAAATTTAGAACTTAAATGGAGAAGGCAGTGGCACCCCACTCCAGTACTCTTGCCTGGAAAATCCCATGGACGGAGGAGCCTGGTAGGCTGCAGTCCATGAGGCTGCTAAGAGTCGGACACGACTGAGCGACTTCACTTTCACTTTTCACTTTCATGCATTGGAGAAGGAAATGGCAATCCACTCCAGTGTTCTTGCCTGGAGAATCCCAGGGACAGAGGAGAGGAGCCTGGTAGGAGGCCGTCTATGGGGTCCCACAGAGTCAGATACGACTGAAGTGACTTAGCAGTAGCAGTAGAACTTAAATATTAGAAAAGACCCAACCTTAGTAACTTGATTTATTAATGTAATTATATTAAAGAGTGTTTTCAATGAAACCTAATATAGTTTTGGCAAAAAAAAATAATAAGAATAATAAAATCTTTTTTTAAAACTCATCTAAAATCCATACTAATAAAAGAGATGGGAAGGGATTGATTTAAATATTATAAAACAATAATTAGAAACATATTTTTACTGAATTGGCTGAATAAACCAACTATCTGTGCTACATGTGAATTTTATTTTTATTTTCATATGTGTTTATCTACTGCTTGACTACCCTTATTTCTTTTCATTATGCTATCATTTTAAAACTCATTATTTTAGCTTTTAAAATAATTTTCTTTGACTTTTGTTATGTATTATAGAGTTAGGAATAGTTTTATTCTTTACCATTGATAAGGTGATGATAGTCGTCAGTGATGTTTAATGCACTTTTCAAATATGTCCCTCTTTATTCGTACAGTGTGTTCTGACACCTGATAAATTCAAAACAACTTCAAAAGCACTTAGCCATATGAATAACAGGCTAAAAGCACTATTAAAATTTTTGAAATCCAGAGCTGCATTTTGTCACAATTATAGACTAAAGTTATCAACCCTATCATCAATACTCAGCTGCTTGTAAATGATGACCTACCAAAGACTCATTTGACTCTGGAAGAGAATTTGCATGCAAAAGCAAGTTGTGTGTGTGTGTGTGTGTGTGTGTGTGTGTGTGTGTGTGTCTGTGTGTGTAGAGGAATAATCAAGATAAAGAATGACTGACATACAGAAACTAGTGTCAGTTTGGGGGTAAATTTCTATTAGAAACAGCTCCAATATCCACCAACAGTGCCTATGGGAAGCAGTAACTAAAGCAGTAACTAAAGTAACTACCCATATAGCATGATCCTAAGGAAGTATGATAAAAAGTACAATTATGTCCAACTAGGATTGGAATCTGGCATTAACTGAAAGTTTTTCTCCTTTCAATTTTAAACATAATCCATGACAGCATTTGCTAGATGAAAGGAAGTTCTTTTTTTAGAAGTGCTGTTAATATTATAAATTCCAATGACTTAAAAAAATAATATAAATGTATGCAGAATATAAATTCAATTTGGTATAATACTGGTATAATTGATAATATTAACTTGATTTTAGCAATGCCTTTGATAATACAGATACTGATGATAAAATGGTTTGAGAATTTTAATTAAAACAAACATGAAATTTTCATCCATAAAAACAAATTGCCCAAAGTTATTTAAACTAGAGTTACTTAACAATAAATAAATTATTATATTGGCTCAATCTGGTGAAACTTTGAATAAAGTTCAAATTTCAGTTTTGGAAGGTAGGAACCTGGAATGTTAGGTCCATGAATCAAGGCAAAGGAGAAGTAGCCAAACAGGAGATGGCAAGAGTGAACATCAACATTCTAGGAATCAGCGAAATAAAATGGACTGGAAGGGGTGAATTTAACTCAGATGCCCATTATATCTACTGCTGTGGGAAGGAATCCCTTAGAAGAAATGGAGTAGCCATCATGGTCAACAAAAGAGTCCAAAATGCAGTATTTGGATGCAATCTCAAAAACGACAGAATGATCTCTGTTCGTTTCCAAGGCAAACCATTCAATATCACAGTAATCCAAGTCTATACCCAAAAGAGTAAAGCTGAGAAGCTGAAGTTGAACGGTTCTATGAAGACCTACAAGATATTTTAGAACTAACACTCAAAAAAGATGTCCTTTTCATTATAGGGGACTGGAAGGCAAAAGTAGGAAGTCAAGAAACACCTGGGGTAACAGGCAAATTTGGCCTTGGAATACAGAATAAAGCAGGGCAAAGGCTAATAGAGTTTTGCCAAGAGAACGCACTGGTCATAGCAAACACCCTCTTCTTTTCACAGCTATCTGTAAGGCCGCCTCAGACAATCATTTAGTCTTTTTCCATTTATTTTTCTTGGGGATGGTCTTGATCACTGCCTACTGTACAATGTCACAAACCTCTGTCTATAGCTCTTCAGGCATTATGTCTATCAGATCTAATCTCTTGAATCTATTTGTCACATCCAATGTATAATCATAAGCGATCTGATTTAGGTCATATCTAAATGGTCTTCTGTGTATTCTTGCCACCTCTTCTTAATATCTTCTGCTTCTGTTAGGTCCATACCATTTCTGTCCTTTATCGAGCCCATCTTTGCATGAAATATTCCCTTGGTATCTCAGTTTTATTGAAGAGATCTCTAGTCTTTCCCATTCTGTTGTTTTCCTCCATTTCTTTGCATTGATCTCTGAGGAAGGTTTTCTTATCTCTCCTTGCTCTTTTTTGGAATTTTGCATTCAGATGGTTATATCTTTCCTTTTCTCCTTTGCTTTTCACTTCTCTTCTTTTCACAGCTATTTGTAAGGCCTCCTCAGACAGCCATTTTCGTTTTTTGCATTTCTTTTCCATGGGGATGGTCTTGATCCCTGTCTCCTGTACAATGTCACAAACATCTGTACATAGTTCATCAGGCACTCTCTCTATCAGATCTAGTCCCTTAAATCTATTTCTCACTTCCACTGTATAATCATAAGGGATTTGATTAGGTCATACCTGAATGGTCTAGTGGTTTTCCCCACTTTCTTCAATTTCAGTCTGAATTTGGCAATAAGGCATTCATGATCTGAGCCACAGTCAGCTCCCAGTCTTGTTTTTGCTGACTGTATAGAGCTTCTCCATTTTCAGCTGCAAAGAATCTAATCAATCTAATTTCGGGGTTGACCATCTGGTGATGTCCATGTGTAGAGTCTTCTCTTGTGTTGTTGGAAGAGGGTGTTTGCTATGACCAGTGTGTTCTCTTGGCAAAACTCTATTAGCCTTTGCCCTGCTTCATTCCATACTCCAAGGCCAAATTTGCCTGTTACTCCAGGTGTTTCTTAACTTCCTGATTTTGCATTCCAGTCCCCTATAATGAAAAGGACATCTTTTTTGGGTGTTAGTTCTAGAACCATTCAACTTCAGCTTCTTCAGCGTTACTGGTTGGGGCATAGGTGTGGATTACCGTGATATTGAATGATTTGCTTCGGAAACAAACATAGATCATTCTGTCGTTTTTGAGATTGCATCCAAGTACTGCATTTCAGACTCTTTTGTTGACCATGATGGTACTCCATTTCTTCGAAGGGATTCTTGCCCACAGTTGTAGTTATAATGGTCATCTGAGTTAAATTCACCCTTTCCAGTCCATTTTAGTTTGCTGATTCCTAGAATGTCAACGTTCACTCCTGCCATCTCCTATTTGACCACTTCCAGTTTGCCTTGATTCATGGACGTAATATTCCAGGTTCCTATGCCATATTGCTCTTTACAGCATCAGACTTTACTTCCATCACCAGTCACATCCACAACCGGGTGTTGTTTTTTCTTTTTCTCCCTCTCTTTAGTCTTTCTGGAGTTATTTCTCCACTGGAGTTATGATCTCCAGTAGCATATTGGGCACCTACCGACCTGGGGAGATCATGTTTTAGTATCCTATATTTTTGGCTTTTCATACTGTTCATGGGGTTCTCAAGGCAAGAATACTGAAATGGATTGCCACTCCCTTTCCCAGTGGACCACGTTTTGTCATATGTCTCCACCATGACCTGTCCTTCTTAGAGTTTATTAATATTTTGGCTGTTATCTTTTTGCTTTTTCTGTTCTATAAATAGTGCAAAAAAAGGATTACAGATAATTTAGAATTTTAAAAAATGAGCCAAGATAGAGAATAAGCTATGCAGAATAAAATGGATTCACATCTTAGAATCTATTCTTTGAAATTTTGGCACTAGCGGTAAAGAATCCCCCTGCCAATTCAGGAGCCCTAGGAAACATGCGTTCAGTCCCTGGTTTGGGAAGATCCCCTGGAGAGAGAAATGGCAACCCACTCCAGAATTCTTGCTTGGAGAATCCCATGCACAGAGGAGACTGGAGAGTTACAGGCCTTAGGGTCAAAGAGTCAGAGACAGCTGAAGCAACTTAGCATAGCATTCACGCATGCATTGTCAAATAAGGCTATCTTTAAGCAAGTAAGGCATAACCAAGTTTATGACCCATTCCAAATGTGGGGAAAAAAATCAGTGTTTTCAGATGAAATCTTCAAGATTAAAAAAAAAATACAGTATAATTCTCTTTACATAGGAGAAACTCATGTAACAACAGATGATACACACACAGCTTTTATTGGGAACATTATGAATTATGTATTGTTATTTGGACATTATTCTTCATACCCAAATTTAAATAATACAGTAAAACATTTTGGGTTCTACAGATGTACTTATTCTGTTTGTATCTGTAGTTATTTATCTTTATATGGCCATTAGTTAGAGTGAAAATCACTCAGTCATGTCCAACTCTTTGTGACCCATGACTGTAGGCCTCCAGGATTCTCTGTGCATGGAAGTCCCAGGCAAGAATACTGGAGAAGGTTGCCATTTCCTTCTCCAGGGGATCTTGCTGACCCAGAGACTGGACCCAGGCTTCCCTCATTGCAGGCAGATTCTTTACCATCTGAACCACCAAGGATATTGTAAATAATCAGATCTGCGCTGTCCAAGACTGTACCCATTAGCTATACATGGCTGTGTAATTTTATAGTAATTTAAATATATAGTAAATAATATTTAATTCTACACTTCCAAAAGCCATGTGTCAAGTATTCAATAACCACATGTAACTAGCTGTTATGTGTAGTAGATAGAGTGATTTACAGATAGACTGAAAAAACTCTGTATTTTTCTCTGGGGATAGTTAGATGTCAGTTGACTCTTGGCCAAGATAAGGTCAGTAGGATTTATTATGTGTTGTTTAAAAACTTAAACTCCTCTGGCAACTCCCAGACAGAGCTTTTTAAACTAAGAGTTTTAAATGTGCCTAACCTATTTTGTCAACCTAGCTTGATTAAATGCCATAAAATCCTGCTTGGAGTATGAAATCCTGCTTAGAGCTTATGATTTGAACACACAGGAAACCACGTTTTCTTACACTGACCACACTGGTTGAATCCAGTGCAAGAGCATAGTCCGTGTACAAGAAAAAACCCAGGGAAACTGGAACATGAAATTCTTTCGGAATTCTGAGGCTTGCTTGCATTGTTTCTTTTACCATATGGACCATATACTGTTTGTCAAACATGAACTATACACAAAGAAATTTACAAAATTTCAAATGTTATGAATATACTTTCAAAAGGAACATGTGTAGTTCATTTTTGTCTCTGGCACATATGGTATAATTTTAAATCACTGAGTAAACATCTATATAAAAGTCAATGCTTAGATAATTAAAATGTGGTCTTTTGAAGTATACACACACATATGCAGACATACTTATAAGCTTATTTTATATTAGGCATATATACCACTTATTCCATTTTGGTATTAGTTTGCATTTCCCAGATAGAAAGATTTTTCTCATGTATTTACTTGCCATTTATAAATTGCCTTAGGAAAAAAGGCTACTCAGATACTTTGCTTTTTTTTTGAAATGGGCTGTTTCTTTTTCTTTCTTTTTTTGACTTCTAAGAGCCTTTTATACATTCTGGATATCAGTCTTTATCAGATACATGATTTGCAAATCGTTTCTCCCATTTGCTATGTTGTCTTCACATTTTTGATAATGTTCTTCAGAGTAAATTTTTGAATTTTGATTAAGTCCGCTTTATATAATTTTTCTTTTGTTGCCTGTGGTTTGGCACTATATCCGAGAAACCATTGTCTACTTCAGAGTCAGAGATTTACATCTTTTTTTTCCAGAGAAACTTTTCATTTAGGTAAAATTTTAATTTAGTTCTTACTCTCAGGCTTCTGTTTGTTTTTTGTTCATTTTTATATACAGTATGAAAGAGAAGGTCGAGTTTACCCATTAACATGTGGATGTTTATGTTAACATTTGATGAAAATACTATTTTTTACACTTTGAAATGTCTATACACTTGTTCAGTTCAATTTACCATAAATGTAAGGTGTATTTTGTGAGAATGGATTCTAGTCCCCTGACCCATAAGTTTATCTTTCTGGTGGCACCATACTCTCTTGAATGTGGTAGCTTTGCAAAAGTTTTTAAATAAAGAAATTTGAGTTCTTCAACCTTATTCTTTTTTTCTCAACAATGTTATGGCCTTCATCAATTTCTATAAAGAAATCAGATGGGATTTTAGAGGGATTGTGTTTAATCTGTAGATCAGTTTGGAAGTATTGCCATTCTAAAGTGGCATGTCTTCTTATGGAAACATGGGGTGAGTTTTCATTTGTATTGTGTGCATTCAGTCGTGTCTGACTCTTTGCGACCGCATTGACTATAACCCACCAGGCACCTCTATCCTTGGGGATTCTCCAGACAAAAATACTGGAGTGGGTTGCCATTCTCTTCTCCAGGGGATCTTCCCAACCCAGGGATGGAACCCAGGTTTCCCACATTGCAGGTGGATTCTGGACCATCAGAACCACCAGGAAAGTCCAGGAATACTGGAGTGGGTAGCCTATCCCTTCTCCAGAAGATCCTCCTGATGCAGGAATCTCTCCTACATTAAGACTTCTTAAATTGCTCAACAATTTTAGTTCATTGATTATAAATTTTATGTTTTTTCTTTAAAAATGTATCCCTAATTTAGTTATTTATTTTATACTATTAGGAGGCCTCTGACTTCAGAACTGTACTAACTCTATACCATTAAAAATATGACTGAGAATTCAATTGCCACAATAAAAACTGTTGTTACTCATGGCTTATAAAACAAAAACAAAGTATATCTGCTTGGTCCTCCATGAACAAAATAGATGTTTAACACCCTATTTGAACGTGAAAGTGAAGGTGTTAGTTGCTCCGTCGTGTGCTGACTCTTTGCGACCCCATGGACTGTAGCCTGCCAGGCTCCTCATTCCATGAGATTCTCTAGGCAAATACACTGCAGTGGGTAGCCCTGCCCTTTTCCAGGTGATCTTCCCGAACCAGGGATTGAACCCAGGTCTCCTGCATTGCAGGCAGATTCTTTACCGTCTGAGTCATCAGGGAAGCCCTAGTTGTTTCTAACTGCAAGCAGAAAAAGAAGCAGCAGCAGCACGTGTTAATGCATAGTCCCATGTATCTTCTAAATGTGATTCACCTGTGTAGATTATGCATATACAACCGCAACTGAAAAGGAATCAAAGGAAGGAGTATGTGCATGAGAATCTATATACAAATATCTTTTTCCTTTTTACTTTTCAGTTTCAACAATAGAATAAAGCACCCTAGAATTGTGTTAAATGGTAGCATTTAAATATACTGATCACAACGCACTCTCAAAATTAAACATGGAGAGCCAAATAGCATGGTATAGAATGAAAAAACATTTTTAATGTGTATTACATAGAGTAAGTGGGAGTTTCCTAACACATTGGTTTTCTCAGTCTGTGTATTTTTATTATTATTATTAAAGTATAGATTTCCAATGTTGTGTTAGTTTTAGATGTACAGCAAAGTGATTCAGTTATATATTTTATGTGTGTATTCTTTCACTGATTCTTTTCCATTATGGGGTATAAGATATTGAACATAGTTCCTTGTGCTATAATCCTGAGCTTCTAATGTATCCTTCTCCCTTCTTCCCATTTGGTAACTATAAGTTTGTTTATGTAAGTCTATTTCTGTTTTGTAGGTTAAGTTCATTTGTATACTCTTTTTTTAGATTCCACAGATAAATGATATCATATGCTATTTGTATGTGTGTCTTGAGTTGATATATAAAATATATCATCACTATGTGTCGTAATAGAAAGTTTTGAAGATAAATCCATAGCCAGTAGAAGAACAGAATAAACATTATACATTAATCATGTTCAATACAGGAAAAGTATTAAATAGCTTTATATTTAATAACCCCATAAGTGCTTTTATTATCAAAGTAAATGTTGCCATTTAATTTTTAAATTTAAAACTAAATAAATAGTCTAAAACATCGGGTAGGGCCAAACAGATAGATATAGATACATATATAGATATATGACTTATAGAGTTTCTGAGAGAGCATTTGCAAATAATAACAAACTGAAATAAATACTATAATGAAAGTGCTGACTTGGAGAAACTCATGTGATAATACTGGAAACTTTTTAAAAGTTGCAGCAATTTGAATATATATCTATAGTTTGTGTAAGCTACTTTATATTTAGGGTTATATTTTAAAACAGATTTCCAAAATGGAATATTGTAAAAAATAGTAAAGTATTCTATTTCTGTTTCTTAGCTAAAATTATCACAATTTTAAATGAATTTGTTTTTAATCTCTGTTGTTGCCCAACACTGTTTTAATTGGATTAAAATACAAAGTTGTATTACACAATTCAATAATTGAGTTATTTTTAGGAATTGTTATAGACAAAACCCTCAGTGAAAGCGCATATAAACTTTAGAGAAGTACTCTCAGTACAATAAATATTAATATATTTGTGTCAAGCCGACAAATGTTCAAAGAGATTATACAGCAAAATCACTAAGTAAGATAAAGGACCAAAAGCAAGTGGGCCTTTTAATGGGAGCATTATAGTTTCTTTCTTTTAAAGCAATTCATCTTGGTTAAATTTTACAAAATTTAAGTCAAGTGTAATGCACACACATACATACATTTTTGCTTCCCAACACAGCTTCTTTATATCATGCTTCCACTTATTATTAGAGCTCACAGAGCACAGTAGTCACCAGCTTAGAACAGGAAACAGTAACTTCTGCTTTCAAAACCAACTCAACCTCTCTTTACTTTTCAGGCTCACATAGGTGACATAACTTGCCTCTATCTCTTTTTTTTTTTTAATTAAAAATTTTGTAAAGTAGTTTTATTTATCTGACAAAGCTTAAAAAAAGTGAGTCCTGTTAGAATTTGTGAGGGTAGAACTGAGGATTTGATAGAAACCATAACTTGCAAAACAAACTATACCATTTTTCACAAAACAGAAAGCTTTTACTCAGCCAAATTAAGATTAGAGACTTAGTCCAAATTCCATTAATATCAGTTTTTATTGACCCATTTGTTCTAAAGTAAGACATGTACAGGGCTTGTAAAAGCCCTGCATTCTGAAATAAGGTTACTGACTATTCTAGCAACTCAGTTGGTTCACATTTTTGAAAATGCTTGCCAGTATATTCGTCTGACTAAATCTAGCTCTTGAAATGACATGAGTACTTTTCTCTAATCCTCTCCTTTTGAGATTCTTCATAGTTCCTATGGTGTTTATTCTCTAATTGCTAATGTATAAATGTTAACTTTGTGTGACTACACATGTGTTCATACTGATCTTTAGATGGTTAACTCTCTTTTCCATACTTTCTTCATCTCTAAGTGGAGGGTTAAGTTTTTCCCATATAAATGGTTGCTATGAGAACTGGTTGAAATGATACATATATTCATAACTGATACATACATTCATAGGTAAAAACTTGTAAGTGTTTGCTTTTATTCTCTATTTTTTTCATTATTTATGTTCTTCTCCATTTATATTTTCCCAAAGCATGCTCTGAATAATTTGATGACAAAAATACCCTAATAACTTAGACATGAGTAAGCTAAACCAATAAGAAAATATGCAAAAGTTCTTCCTTCATCTTAAATATCTTTTTAAAGTTTTAATTATTTTTTAATTGAAGGATAACTGCTTTATAGAATTTTGTTGTTTTATATCAAACATCAACAAGAATCAGCCATAGATATACATATGTCCTCTCCCTCCAGAACCCCTTCCTGTCTCCCTTCCCATTCCACTCTTCTAGATTGTTTGAGTCCCTGTTTGAGTTCCCTGACTCATAAATAAGTCCTTCATCTTAAATATCTTTTAAAAGACTTTCATTCCTTTAAAATTAAAATAAACTAAAAATATAAAAATATAGCTGAAAAATAATCTGACAAATTTCAGTTATGCCTCTGTTACATTTCTATTATTTGTACTGTAGAGAAATATTGTTGTGTAATTATGGAAAATTAAACATTTTGTTAATTCTTGTTTTTCTCCCTATCTCTTGATCAAGATGTAGAATTTCCTAGCTGTTTCAACAAATTTATTTATTTTTTTATCATTTCCATGGACTTTCCCAAAATGTACTACTTTTCCTTTTCTCTATTGATGCTATTGTTTTTTGAGAAATTACTTAAGTGTCATATACAAAGCTAAGTAATTTCTGTACATTACCTTATAAAATTCTCACAACTATTTTATAAATTTGGAATTATTGTAGCTAGGAAAAATTAGTTATTTTCCAAATACCCATATCAAATCATGGAGCTAAGATGATTCAGTCATGATTCTCTATGGCTTGTTTTGTTGTCTGGGATAATGTGAATCAAATCCCAGCTTAACAACAACTCTGTGCCCACGAACAGCATAAGTGATGTTTTAATTTGGAGGCTTTTGTGTAAGTAGGGCTTGGGATTATTTATCTTCCTTCATGGAAGTGAAAGCTTTCTCATCATTTATCTCACTAGTGTAATGCACACATAGTATCAGAAAATTTGTAAATATAAAAAATTATGGAAAGTCATTGTAAAAATACATCATAAAATCCTTAAAAATTATCCCTTTATGTGTCAAAATTTCAAGTTTTGAGGCTTGAGTGTGACAGATGTTATCATGTCCCTATTTTTTAAAAAAATATTTTTAATTACAGATATTATTTCTCCTCTATACAAAAAATGCAGAACTAATATAGACTTATAACTTCAAAAATTACTTTAGAATAGAAACACATACACAAACAAACATGAAGAGAGATTTATTTATAAGACAAAGAAGCACATATAATAATCTTAAGTATTGTAAACCAATGCCTGTTACATGGACATAGAATTTGTTGAAGGTGTATATCTGTATATCTGTACAGATACCTGTATATCAGATACAGAAGTGTATATCTGTACATAGGCACAGATACACCGCAAGATCATGATTTTATAGCATCAGGCAGTGAGTTCACAAGAGAACATTTAAGTAGTCAATCAGAGTTTCAGAAATGTTCCTAAGTATGTCACACTTCTTTTGATACTCAGAGATGCATTCCTATATATGCTAATTACTCTAAATTTTTAGCTACTAAAGGTGAGTGAAGGATTTGAAGAGCTTTCTGAAGAGTTGACAACCCCCAAGTAAACTGGAAACAGACTACAGTCATAAAAAATCTTCTCTCACTAACAGACTTTATTTTTGTCAGAGAAACATGAGAAAACAGTAGAAGATGGAGACAGTCCCTCTACTACCATTGAAATTTAGCTGCTTTAAAAACCCACCTTCCCCCATTTCTATCTCCCTAAAAAGAGAGAATTTGTAGGCTTATACATACAAGAAAATATTAAAGGTTTATTCTGATGGAAATCATTAGATGACTCCTACAAGATAACTAAGAAGAAACCTAGATGACCTTGGGTTTGGCTACGGCTTTTTGGATAAAACGCCAAAGGCAGGATTCTTGAAAGAAAGAACTGATAAGTTAGATGTCCTAAAATATAATTTCTCTTCTGTGAAAAACATTGTCAAGAGAATGAGAAGACAAGCTATAGACTTATCAGCTTGGAACAGCTTGGGAGAAAATATCTGCAAAAGATCCATCTGATAAGGAACAATTATTCAAAATAAATGAAGAACTCTCAAAACTCAAGAAAGGACACAGCTTGATTAAAACAAACAAACAAAAAAACAGATACCTTAACAGATACCTCACCAAAGAAGATACAGAGAGAGCAAATAAGCATGTAAAAAGATGTTCCATCTATGTCATCAAGGAGATCTAAATTAAAAGGAGACACCACTTCCCACTGTCACCAAAATCCACAACACTGACAACAGCAAATCCTGGCAAATACATGGAGCAGCAGGAACTTTCATTCAGTGCTTGTGGGAACACATAATGTTGCAGACATTTTGGAAGGTCGTTTGGTGTTTTACAAATCTAAAGGTACTCTTACCACGTGCATTCTTGCTAAGTTGCTTCATTCATATCCAACTTTTTGCGATCATAGGCTCCTCTGTGCATGTGTTCCTCCAGGCAAGAACACTGAACTGGGTTGCTATTACTTTTTTCAGGGGATCTTCCCGACCCAGGGATAGAATCTATGTCTTCTTTGTCCCCCACATCACAAGCAGATTCTTTAACAGTGAGCCACTAGGGAAGCAGTATGATCCAGCAATCACTCTACTTGGCATTTACTCCAAAGAGTTGAAAATTTATGTCCATATAAAACCTGCACATGGATTATCTTTTAGAAGCTTTCTTCTAAATTTCTATAACTTGGAAGCAATAAGATGTATATAATTAAACTGTGGCACATTCCAATGCAATAGTGTTGTTGTTTTTCAGTCACCCAGTCATTTCCAACTCTTTGAGACCCCATGGACTGCAGCATGCCGGGCTTCCCTGTCCATCACCAACTCTTGGAGCTTGCTCAAACTCATGTCCATTGAGTCCAACCATCTTGTTCTCTGTCATCCCCTTCTTCTCCTGCCTTCAATCTTCCCCAGCATTAGGGTTTTTTTCTAATGAATTTGCTCTATGCATCAGGTGGCCAAAGTATCAGAGCTTCACCTTCAGCATCAGTCCTTCTGATGACTATTCAGGATTGATTTCCTGTAGGATTGACTGGTTGTGTCTCCTCGCTGTCCAAGAGACTCTCAAGAGTCTTCCTCAACACCATAGTTCAAAAGCATCAACTTTTTGGTGCTCAGTCTTCTTTATGGGCCAAGCCTCACATACATACATGACTACTGGAAAAACCTTAGCTTTGATTAGATGGACCTTTGTCAGTGAAGTAATGTCTCTGCTTTTTAATTTGCTGTCTACGTTAGTCAGAACTTTTCTTCCAAGGAGCAAGTGTCTGTTAATTTCATGGCTACAGTCACCATCTGCAGTGATTTTGGAGCCCAAGGAAAGAAAGTCTGTCACTGTTTCCATTGTTTCCCTATTTTCTATGAAGTGATGGGACCGGATGCCATGATCCTCACTTTTTGAAGGTTGAGTTTTAAGCCAGCTTTTTCACTCTCCTCTTTCACCTTCATCAGGCTCTTTAGTTTTTCTTAGCTTTCTGCTAATGCAATAGTACTTAGTACTAAAATGAAATGAGATATCAAACCATCAAAAAACATGGAGGATCTTTAAACGCATATTGCTAAGTGAAAGAAGGCAATCTGAAGAGGCAACATATGGTATGATTCCAACTATATGACATTCTGGAAAGGCAAAACTATGGAGACAGTTAAAAAGGTAGGAATGAAAAAGTGGAACATAGAGGATTTTTAGAATAGTGAAAACACTCCGTATGGCACTCTGATGATGATACAGATCATTACACATTTCTTCAAAGCCATAGAATGTGGAAAACCGAGAGTGCACTGTAGCATAAACTGTGGACTTTAGGCAATGTGATGATGTGTCAATGTAGGTTCATCAGTTGTAACAAAGGTATCACTCTGTGGGGGATGTTGATAATGGGGGACACTCTGCATGTTTCAGGAGCAGAGTCTACATGGGAACACGGGAAGTCTGTACCTCCCTCTTAATTTTTCAGGGCACTTCACACTGCTCTTAAAATAGAAAGTCTTTTTATGAAAAAATCAATAGGTCAGTAGGTAAAGATCTTTACTTTTATACTGAAATGAAACTTTACTAACAGGAAAAAACCTTTGCTGTTTTGATTAGCCTCAGAGTCTAGATAACTGACATTAGTTTTAACTTCAGGTTTGTTCACTCTACTATTTTAAATATTTTTAGTTAGCTGAAAGAAAATCCAGAGCTAACACAACATAGAAAATCCCCAAACAATACCATCTCTTGGAAGTCTGCTGTTACAAAGCCTCAAAGGATTTACTAAATTGAAGTGAAAGTAGAAAGGGACAAAGACGCAAAGCTTGTCAAATTCCCAGTTGGGGTAAGGGATCAATGTTTGTACAAATTGCTAAGTTGTTCACAGGGGAGAAGCCAATACTTTGAACAAGTCCTCCCTTGCTAAGACAGGGAAAGAGTTACATTTAATTCTCCGGAGATTTTTCCGCCATGGTAAAGAAATGGAATGAATCTTAATTGATCTCTTCATCTGAAGTGTTAACTTTGGTCTCTATATTCATGAAGCCAGACAGCTTTTTCAAGCAGATTGTGGAGACAGTAGATCCGTCTTCACCAAATCACAAACTGCTGCCTTATATCTAGCTAAAGAAAGAAAGAAAGGGCTTCCTTCATGAATCAGATGGTAAAGAATCTGCCTCACAATGCAGGAGACCCAGGTTTGATCCATGGGTCAGGAAGATCTCCTGGAGAAGGGAGTGGTACCCACTTCAGTATTCTTGCCTGGATAATTCTTTGGACAGAGGAGCCTGGTGGGCCAGTGCCCATATGGTCGCAAAGAGTTGGACATGACTTAGCAACTACTACTACTACTACAATGAAGACAGTACTAACCTGAGAAATTATAAAAAGTTAATCTTAATAAAACAACAGCAACAAGAGTAATTGTCACTGTTATATAATTTTAAAGGAAAACGCCTAAATAAAATAATTATGTCCAAACTACATTTAAAAAAAAAAAAAAAGTCCAATTTTTCTCATTGTTGTTATTTAGTCACGAAGTCTTGTGCGACTCTCTGTGACCCCATAGACTGAAGCATGCCAGGCTTCCCTGCCCTTCACTATCACCTGGAGTTTGTTCAAATTCATGTTCCTTGAGATGCTTATAATGAGGGAGGCATCTTGCTTCAGTTTACAAAGGGATACTGTGACAGTGATCCTTAAACTGTTTGGTCTCATAGTACCTTTATAATTTTAAAAATTATTCAGAATACCAAAGGTTATTTCTTTCTTGGTAATATTATCAACATTTACCATAAAATAAAATGCTAAGAAATTTGTAAATATATTTATCTATTTAGACATTTAAAAATAATCATAATTGAGTCCAGGATGCTGTAGTCAGAGGTTGCACAAGGAAGATGAGAACTAGATAATGAATTTTCTGTCTTCTGACAACATCTGCTTCAAGAAAAATGATTATGGACAAGAAGCATATTTGAGCTTTTATTCCTTTTCAGTGGAGACACTTCTATCAGCAGACAGCTATACAGTAAAGTTTTTACCAAAGTGCAGCATACTCTATGGAGTGGCTTGCTTCATAGTTCATGTATACAGATCAATACTTCTAGGCAAAGAAATGGAGACCAGTTGGCCAGCCAAGCACAATACAGAACAAAAGAGGAAACTCTATATAAACATATAACTCCATATAAACCTCAGTTCAGTTCAGTTCAGTTCAGTCACTCACTCAAGTCCGACTCTTTGAGACCCCATGAATTGCAGCACACCAGGCTTCCCTGTCCATCACCAACTCTCGGAGTGTATTCAAACTCATGTCCATCGAGTCAGTGATGCCATCCAGCCATCTCATCCTCTGTTGTCCCCTTCTCCTCCTGCCCTCAATCCCTCCGAGCCTCAGGGTCTTTCTCAATGAGTCAGCTCTTCGCAGGAGGTGGCCAAAGTACTGGAGCTTCAGCCTCAGCATCAGTCCTTCCAATGAACACCCAGGACTGGTCCCCTTTAGAATGGACTGGTTGGATCTCCTTGCAGACCAAGGGACTCTCAAGAGTCTTCTCCAACACCACAGTTCAAAAGCATCAATATTTCGGCACTCAGCTTTCTTCACAGTCCAACTCTCCCGTCTATGTGACTAATGGAAAAACCATAGCCTTGAATAGACGGAACTTTGTTGGCAAGGTAATGTCTCTGCTTAACAACACACTATCTAGGTTGGTCATAACTTTCCTTCCAAGGAGTAAGCGTCTTTTAATTTCATGGCTGCAGTCACTATCTGCAGTGATTTTGGAGTCCCCCAAAATAAAGTCTGATACTGTTTCCACTGTTTTCCCGTCTATTTCCCATGAAGTGATGGGACCAGATGCCATAATCTTCTTTTTCTGAATGTTGAGCTTTAAGCCAACTTTTTCACTCTCCACTTTCCCTTTCATCAAGAGGCTTTTTAGTTCCTCTTCATTTTCTGCCATAAGGGTGGTGTCATCTGCATATCTGAGGTTATTGATATTTCTCCCGGCAATCTTGATTCCAGCTTGTGCTTCTTCCAGCCCAGCGTTTCTCATGATGTACTCTGCAAAGAAGTTAAATAAGCAGGGTGACAATATACAGCGTTGACGTACTCCTTTTGCTATTTGGAACCAGTCTGTTGTTCCATGTCCAGTTCTAACTGTTGCTTCCTGACCTGCATATAGGTTTCTAAGAGGCAGGTCAGGTGGTCTGGTATTCCCATCTCTTTCAGAATTTTCCACAGTTTATTATGATCCACACGGTCAAAGGCTTTGGCAGTCAATAATGCAGATGCAGATGTTTTTCTGGAACTCTCTTGCTTTTTCGATGATCCAGCAGATGTTGGAAATTTGATCTCTGGTTCCTCTGCTTTTTCTAAAACCAGCTTGAACATTTGGAAGTTCATGGTTCATGTATTGCTGAAGCCTGGCTTGGAGAATTTTGAGCATTACTTTACTAGCATGTGAGATGAGTGCAATTGTGCGGTAGTTTGAGCATTCTTTGGCATTGCCTTTCTTTGGGGTTGCAATGAATACTGAACTTTTCCAGTCGTGTGGCCACTGCTGCATTTTCCAAATTTGCTGACGTATTGAGTGCAGTACTTTCACAGCATCATGTTTCAAGATTTGAAAGAGCTCAACTGGAATTTCATCACCTCCACTAGCTTTGTTCATAGTGATGCTTTCTAAGGCCCACTTGACTTCACATTCCAGGATATCTGGCTCTAGGTGAGTGATCACACCATCATGATTATCTTGGTCATGAAGATCTTTTTTGTACAGTTCTTCTGTGTTCTTGCCATCTCTTCTTAACATCTTCTGCTTCTGATAGGTCCATACCATTTCTGTCCTTTATCAAGCACATCTTTGCATGAAATGTTCCCTTGGTATCTCTAATTTTCTTGAAGAGATCTCTAGTCTTTTCTATTCTGTTGTTTTCCTCTATTTCTTTGCAATGATTGCAGAGGAAAGCTTTCTTATCTCTCCTTGCTGTTCTTTGGAACTCTGTATTCAGATGTTTATATCTCTTCCTTTTCTCCTTTGCTTTTCACTTATCTTCTTTTCACAGCTATTGTAAGGCCTCCTCAGACAGCCATTTTGCTTTTTTGCATTTCTTTTCCATGGGAATGGTCTTGATCCCTGTCTCCTGTACAGTGTCACGAACCTCTGTCCATAGTTTATCAGGTACTCTGTCTATCAGATCTAGTCCCTCAAATCTATTTCTCACTTCCAGTATATAAGCATAAGGGTTTTGATTTAGGTCATCCCTGAATAGTCTAGCAGATTTCCCTACTTTCATCAATTTAAGTCTGAATTTGGCAATAAGGAGTTCATGATCTGAGCCACAGTCAGCTCCCAGCCTTGTTTTTGCTGACTGTATAGAGTTTCTCCATCTTTGGCTGCAAAGAATCTAATTAGTCTGATTTCAGTGTTGACCATCTGGTGATGTCCATGTGTAGAGTTTTCTCTTGTGTTGCGGAAGAGGGTGTTTGCTATGACCAGTGTGCTCTCTTGGCAAACTCTATTAGCCTTTGCCCTGTTTCAAAGTATGGAGCCTTTGCCCTCCATACTCCAAGGCCAAATTTGCCTGTTACTCCAGGTGTTTGTTGACTTCCTACTTTTGCATTCCAGTCCCCTATAATGAAAAGGACATCTTTTTGTAAATCTAGTTAATACTAAAAAAAAAAAAATGCTCATGTTTGCTGGTAAATATCAGATAGTTCTTCATGTGTGACTTCTTTCCTCATCTGCAGCAACTCTTCCAGACTTGTGGCCTGTAAATCCAGCACATCAGTCTACTCTTTCTCCCTCTTCCATCATTCATGAGATTTCAGGCCCCGTGAGCTTAACTTTTCGTTCTTACCACACACAGGCAAACAATACTGGTCGAAATACTCTTACCCAATCTTATACTAAAAACACTACCAACAATAGTAATAATAATAATGAACATAATTAAAGTTAAAAATGTAAAGTAAGGCAAAACAAATCTCCAATATAGAAAATGAGCACATACAAAATCTACCATAAATCCCATTACTTACACCTTTGGGTCAAGCAAGAGATTTTTGGTGTAAAATTTTACTTTTCAAGCTGTGTTTTCTTCTGTGTAAATATCCTATCTAAATGCAAGTCCTGTTGCATTGTTCAGCCACTCAGTTGTATCCTACTCCTTGAGACCCCATGGAGTGTAGCATACCTCCAAATTTGTTGGCATATTTAGTGCAGCACTTTCACAGCATCATCTTTTAGTATTTGAAATAGCTCAGCTGAAATTTTGCCACCTCCACTAGCTTTGTTTGTAGAACTGCTTCCTAAGGCCCACTTGACTTCACACTCCAGAGTGCATGTGTAAGCTGATTTAAATGTGTTCTAACCATTGCCTTTCAGAAATCTAATGAAATTTTTAAATAAGTAGTGGAATTCAATTTCTCTTTGTATCACAAATAATTTGAGATATTTATATTTGCCACTCATCTTTATGAGAGAAAAGAGTAAAATTTTCAATGGTGTTGAATCTAAAAATAATATGTAAAGACAGTATTCCTTATTTGCAGTCAGTTTTATCATTACAGTGTAAAACTGAAAAAATATTGAACAAGAGAGACAGGTATGATTGATAAGGTAAAATTACTTTCTGACCCAGTACAGTTTTATATGCTCAAAAAAGTAATTGATACTTAAATTGGCTTCAACCTGTGACCAGCATAGTGGCCCCAAATTTCCTTAAACCAATCTACTATCATACAGGCCAAGTAGTCATTGTATGATTAATTCAAATCAGTGTTGAAAGCTAAATTTTTGGCTTAAAAAAATGGTAGTGTTAACTAAAATAACTTTCAGAAAACAGCATTTTAGGAAATGTGTATGAAATATTGTTTACATACTAAAGCAATATTTATTATGACATGTAGTACTTGAAAATTATAAATAAAATAGCTCATGATCGTATTTTAAGATCATTTACATGAAATAAATTACATAATATTTTTAAAATGTAACAATTATTCTTTGTCAAAAAATTAAGAAGTTAAAAAATGCCAAATAGTTCTTAAACAAAATTAACTCATTTATAAAAATGGAGGGGTTGCCAGTGTATATCAAAATAGTGGCATTTCAGCGCTAATACTTTATTGGTAACAGTGAAAATCTTTTGTGAAAACAAATGTAATTTTTAATATTGGATAAGTCACGGGCTTCCCATGTGGCACTAGTGATAAAGAATCTGCCTGCCAATGCAGGAGATGTAAGAGACACAGGTTCAGTTCCTGGGCTGGGAAGATTCTCTGGAGGAGGGCATGGCAACCCACTCCAATATTCTTGCCTGGAGAATCCATGAACAAAGGAGCCTGGTGGGCTACGGTTCATAAGGTTGCAGAGTCGAACACAACTAAAGTGATTTAGCACATACAGTACATTGGCTAAATCTATGCCTGACAAGAGCTCGAGGACATTTTATGAAGACTTAGCCTACCTAATCAGACTTTTTAACTTGAATTTGTTGTTCCATAAGTAGAAACCAAGATGGATCTGGGTAGTATATTATGTCATCAAAAATTTCAGTCAGAGGACTTTCCTGGTGGTCCGGTGGTTCAGAATCCACCTTCTAATGTAGGGGACATGGATTTCATCCCTGATCCAGGAACCAAGATCCCATATGCCACAGGACAACTGAGCCGGCACACTGCAATCACAAACCTTCGCATGCTTTGGAGTCTGCGTACCTCAACAGAAAATCCTTCCTGCTGCCTGTAAGACTGGATAAAGCCAAATAAATAAATAAATATTTTAAAAAACTCAGAGAATTGTTCAAGAACCAGAATTGTTGCCCAATTTTAGTAGCATATGTTACTATCCTGAATATACATCAATATCCGGAAAAAGCAGACTTTGGGAGCTGTACCATTTACACAGGATTAGATTATCAAAAACATTCAGAAGTCTCCTATGTGTACTGACATAAGGCTTTTTGTACAGCAGCAGAAAGTATGATCAGGTAATCAATGAGGGTCTGAGAATTCCAGATGCAGGTGATCAAGCTTCTTTCTCAGACATAAAAGATGTTTCATTTTTATGAATCCAAAAGATACATGCAAGAAATTGTGCTTTCAAGTGGGCCTAGGCAAAAATTTACAGTGGCATCTTTTACCCCTTTTATAACCAAGCTAGTTTGTATAACCAGATAAACCAGGTATAAATTATAAAACAATACATTCCTAAGTAATGTAGACAAGGTAGCTTTGTCTCTCTCCAAACGGGTTCTGAACTTTAAACTGCATATTTTATCCTGTTCTTGGCCAAGGATCAGCTTCAGAGTTTCAGCCTTCCCTGGGGATAAAGCATAGTGCTAAACTAGTCCAATTATAAGGTAACCCTGTTTTACACAGGAGCTAAGAGAAGTATGGCTGAAATCAATGACACATGAACTTGATGTTATTTTATAAAAAGTATGACTTTAAAATACAGAAACAATAAGTATATTTTCCCTCTTTTCCTTGCCTTTTTAATTTACAAGTTCTCCCTAGACTTTAAAGGAGCACTTTTCTAAACCTAAGAGATGGTGCTGTAAGTTTAGAGGACAAGTAAAAGTAAATTGGCATGGCAGGTGTTCATTAAGTGGAAACTGCTATTCCACAATGATGTTTCATTAATATTGTCACTATTTTATGATGATTATTATGTAGAGGATGTGGTTATTATCTGTAAGGAGAATATCATTTGGAAGTAGAAAGTAAAGTCAGTGAATATGTATCAATGATTCTTGCAATACATGGTAAATAGATGCAAATAAAGGATGAAACAGGGCTCAGAGGGAGACTAATCATTCTTAAGATATCAATTGCCTCTTTTAAACAATTATAAGGTTTCAAAAACATTCTCTTCAACATCAGCAAGTGTTTAGATTGCACATAAAGGACTAATAAATATTAGAAAAATAAAGTAAATAGATATATAGAAATCCCCCCTTAACATCAAACTTACTCCTCCGACCCTTGCCCCTGGTTCCCCATGTTGCCAAAACAATTTCTTGTTGTTGGTGCAAGTTGTAAACAGGTTTTAAGTTCTATTTAGTTTTTGTTTTGGTTTGTGTCTTGTTTCCCTACTGTGAAAGCTATCACTGTTGACTTCTATCCCTGAAGTCTCAGTTACCCACTTACAAAAACTTTGCCATTTTATCTTGGAAGCAAATGCATTTACATTGCCATGCTCTAAAATGAACTTTCTCTTCATTTCTGCATTTTCTTTGTTAGCCCAAGGGAGTTTTAAACTCTTTGTTCTGCCCAAGGGAGTTTTAAACTCTTTCTCTCTTAAAGTTTCTGACCTCACTGCTTAACCTGTCAGCAAATAGCTTCACTTACAAGTTCAGCAAAGAAGTGGAAAACAGTTATCTGCATATTTTGCCACTTAATAAAACTTTTTCTGTTTCCTATTATCTTTGCTCAATTACCATCCCTTTGTTTCTAATGTCAGATATTATAAGGAGACTCAATTCAAAAATATAATGATCAAAATATGTGTTCTTGATGTAAGTTCTCAGTTCTTTACAAATTTAAGTTTATATGTAATTGAATTAAGCAATATGAGGTTTAAAATAATGTTGTTTTAGTATTGAATGGAATACTTGACCATTTAAACTAATATTCATTGTTTATATTACTCTCTGAATTTTGGTTTCATTTTTAATTGAGATTCATTCATTTTGATTCTAAAAATAAAACATTTAAAGCATTTTGTCACAATATGAAGATTATAGAAAATACATATAGTTATGTATTGCTACACTTTCCTTGAAAATATGATTTAAAAAAGGTATATAGATCTTTCTTTAATCAGTCTATATAAAAATTATATTATTTATCAATTTACAATAAATATATTATTAATAATATAGTTTTAGAAATACAGAAATAGTTGTGTTTGTGGGAGGACAATGCCAAAGAATGTTCAAACTACTGCACAATTGCACTCATCTCACATGCTAGTAAACTAATGCTCAAAATTCTCCAAGCCAGGCTTCAGCAATATGTGAACCGTGAAATTCCTGATGTTCAAGCTCCTTTTAGAAAAGGCAGAGGAACCAGAGATCAAATTGCCAACATCCGCTTGATCATGGAAAAAGCAAGAGAGTTCCAGAAAAACATCTATTTTTGCTTTATTAACTACGCCAAAGCCTTTGACTGTGTGGGTTACAATAAACTGTGGAAAATTCTGAAAGAGATGGGAATACCAGACCACCTAACCTTCCTCTTGAGAAATCTGTATGCAGGTCAGGAAGCAACAGTTAGAACTGGACAGGGAACAACAGACTGGTTCCAAATAGGAAAAGGAGTATGTCAAGGCTGTATATTGTCACCCTGCTTATTTAACTTTTATGCAGAGTACATTGTGAGAAATGCTGGGCTGGAAGAAGCACAAGCTGGAATCAAGATTTCCGGGAGAAATATCAATAACCTCAGATATGCAGATGACACCACCCTTATTGCAGAAAGTCAAGAGGAACTCAAAAGCCTCTTGATGAAAGTGAAAGTGGAGAGTGAAAAAGTTGGCTTAAAGCTCAACATTCAGAAAACAAGGATCATGGCACCTGGTCCCATCTCTTCATGGGAAATAGATGGGGAAACAGCGGAAACAGTGTCAGACTTTATTTATTGGGGCTTCAAAATCACTGCAGATAGTGATTGCAGCCATGAAATTAAAAGACACTTACTCCTTGGAAGGAAAGTTATGACCAACCTAGATAGCATATTGAAAAGCAGAGACATTACTTTGCCAACAAAAGTGCATCTAGTCAAGGCTATGGTTTTCCAGTGGTCATGTATGGATGTGAGAGTTGGACTTTGAAGAAGGCTGAGCGCCGAAGAATGGATGCTTTTGAATTGTGGTGTTGGAGAAGACTTCTGCGAGTCCCTTGGACTGCAAGGAGATCCGAACAGTCCATTCTGAAGGAGATCAGCCCTGAGATTTCTTTGGAGGGAATGATGGTAAAGCTGAAACTCCAGCACTTTGGCCACCTCATGCGAAGAGTTGACTCATTGGAAAAGACTCTGATGCTGGGAGGGATTGGGGGCAGGAGGAGAAGGGGACAACAGAGGATAAGATGGCTGTATGGCATCACTGACTTGATGGACGTGAGTCTGGGTGAACTCCGGGAGTTGTTGATGGACAGGGAGGCCTGGCGTGCTGCGATTCATGGGATCATGAAGAGTTGGACACGACTGAGCAACTGAACTGAACTGAATTGAATATTTCTAGGAAATATAATGGACTTCCTTTGTGGCTCAGACTGTAAAGAATCTGCCTGCAGAGTAGGAGATTCAGGTTTGATCCTGAGTCGAGAAAATCCCCTGGAGAAGGGAAACACAAGCCACTCCAGTATTCTTGCCTGCAGAATTTCATGGACAGAGGAGCCTGGTGAGCTATAGCCCATGGGTTGCAAAGAGCTGGACATGACTGAGTGACTAACACACACACACACACACACAACACACACACACACACACACAGGAAATATAAAAGCCTTAAAAACCAAGCTTTCAAAACCAACAGTACAGAAGCTTATTTTGTTTTACTATTTATTAGTTTTATGCATGGGAATAAAATATATCATAGCACAATCAGAAAGTGACATTGTGTGCATAAATTCATGTGCTATGGTTCAGCTATGAACTATGATTAAGCTTGAGTGTTTCAGAAAACCAATTTCTAATTACATATATTTATATTTTATTGCTATGAACTTCTGCACTAGCAAGAATATTACTTTGAACTCTTGAGACACTGTATAATATGCTAGGAAATATATATATATATATATTTTTTTTCATATATAAACAAGTATGTGTATATGCATACTCAGTCCTTTCCTGATGATAAAAACACATTTATAACCAAATTAGGGGGAAAAGAGCAGAAAAATATACAAAATAGTATAAAATCATCCACAAATCTACCATAATTTAAAGTTTGTGTGTAGTTTTGTACAGTGAATAGGTGGCACATAAGCATGAAACTGCTGTTATTTTCTGTATTGCTATTTTTTCTTATATATTTAAGATTTTTCAATGACATGATTTGAAAGGCTTTTCCATATGGCATCCTATAGAGTTTTATGATGTGTTTGCTTCATCAGTATATTCCCATGATTTTAAATTGCCTATCACACAGAAATTGATTCAAAGCTAGCAGTTATTAAGACATAATAATAACACTAAAGAAATTTCAGAGGTTTGAAATCTTCTGCTGCTGCTAAGTCACTTCAGTTGTGTCCAACTCTGTGTGACCCCATAGACAGCAGCCCACCAGGCTCACCCGTCCCTGGGATTCTCCAGGCAAGAACACTGGAGTGGGTTGCCATTTCCTTCTCCAATGCATGAAAGTGAAAGTGAAGTAGCTCAGTCATGTCCAACTCTTTGTGACCCCATGGACTGCAGCCTACCAGGCTCCTCCATCCATGGGATTTTCCAGGCAAGAGTACTGGAGTGGGGTGCCATTGCCTTCTCTGGTTTGACATCTATGCATTTTAAATTCTCAGTGATATGTATTTCTTATGTATGGGAAGAGTATGCAATTCCAAAGGTAAATTAAAAGTAAATAAACAACAATAAAACAAAAAAACTGAGTTATATACCTTATCTTTTATTCATTATTTATCTCATGGATACTGAAACCACATTTACAATGTCAGTAAATTATATATTGTCAAATTTAAGAGCCCATCAATTTTTGTCCATATAACATTGTAATGTATGTATATGTACTTTTTTCTAGTATGATAATTTAGAAAATTAACTTATTGATTAGAAGTCTGTTTTTCCTAATACTAATTTTTAAATATATGCATTTTCCTCTTAGTCCATCTATAGCTGTATTCCTCATATTTTGATGTCCTGTAGAATTTTGTTTTTCATCCCATTAAAAATACTTTCTAATTTTCATTGTAACTCCTTTGGCAAATTACTTAACATTTTTATTTTTTAAATTTATTAATTTTAATTGGAGGCTAATTGCAATATTGTCAATATATTTAAAGATTTCTCACTAGTAACTGTGTAGTAGTAACTGTGAATACTATTTTGGAGGTAAAATTGATATATCTTATGATGGGTTAGCTAAGAATATTTAGGTAGAACATTATACCATGAAGTGATGAGACCTGATGCCATGATCTTAGTTTTTTGAATGTTGAGCTTTAAGCCAACTTTTTCACTCTCCTTTTCACTTTCATCAAGGGGCTCTTTAGTTCCTCTTCGCTTCTGCCCATAAGGGTGGTGTCATCTGCATATCTGAGGTTATTGATATTTCTCCCAGCAATCTTCATTCCAGCTGGTGCTTCATTCAGCCCATATTTTGCATGATGTACTCTGCATATAAGTTAAATAAGCAGGGTGACAATATACAACCTGATGTACTCTTTTCCCAATTTTAAACCAGTTCGTTGTTCTGTGTCTGGACTTGACCTGCATGCTGATTTCTCAAGAGGCAGGTAAGGTGGTCTGGTATTCCTATCTCTTTCAGAATTTTCCTCAGTTTGTTGTGATCCACACAGTCAAAGGCTTTAGCATAGTTGTTGAAGCAGAAGTAGATTTTTTCCCTGGAATTCACTTGCTTTTCCTACAATCCAACAGATGTTGGCAATTTGACCTCTGGATCCTCTATCTTTTCTAAATCCGGCTTAATTGGAAGCTTGGAGAATTTTGAGCATTACTTTGCTAGCATGTGAGATGAGTGCAATTGTGCTAATTTGAACATTCTTTTTGGAATTGCCTTTCTTTGGGATTGTAGTGAAACCTGAGGATTTCTCAGGATTTTTGGCCACTGCTGAGTTTTCCAAATTTGCTGGCATATTGTGTGCAGCACTTTCACAGCATCACCTTTTAGGATTTGAAACACTAAGCCAGAATTCCATGACCACCACTAAGTTTTCTTGTAGTAAAGGCCTACCTGACTTAGTACTCCAGGATGACTGGCTCTACTTGTCACCTCTTCTTAATATCTTCTGCTTCTGTTAGGTCCATACTGTTTCTGTATTTTATTGTGCCCATCTTTGTATGAAATGTTCCCTTGTTATCTCTGATTTTCTTGCAGAGATCTCTAGCCTTTCACATTCTATTGTTTTCCTCTATTTCTTTGCATTGATTACTTAGGAAGATTTTCTTATCTCTCCTTGCTATTCTTTGGAACTCTGAATTCAGATGGGTATATCTTTTCTCCTTTGTCTTTCACTTCTCTTCTTTTCTCAGATATTTTTAAGGTCTCCTCAACCATTTTGCCTTTTTGCATTTCTTTTTCTTGGGGATGGTTTTGATCACCACCTCCTGTACAACATTATGAACCTCTGTCCATAGCTTTTCATGCACCCTGTCTATCAGATCTAATCTCTTGAATCCATTTGTCACTTCCACTGTATAATTGTAAGGGATTTGATTTAGCTCACACATGAATAGCCTAGTGGTTTTACCTACTTTCTTAAATTTAAGTCTGAATTTTGCAACAAGGGGTTCATGAGCTGATCCACAAGTCAGCTTCTGGTCTTGTTTTTGCTGACTGTATAATGCTTCTCCATCTCAACTGTAAGGAATATAATCAATCTGATTACATCCTGAACACTTCTTTTGCTCCCTTAAAGGGTGTTATTTAACCTACCTTTAAGTCCATCCAAAATTTCTCTACTAAAATGCATGTAGATATTAATTGTTTTCTTGTAAAAGATTCCTCTTGTTTAGACAGCTTCAGTATTTAGTTTTAATTTTCCTTCTTTTGGAAGGAGTATATTTTTGTAATTTATTTTTTCCCTTCTAAATCTAAAAATAATGTTATTTTAGTTTTAGGTAACTTTTTATTTGATCCTACAGTAACAATGATCTCATCAAAATGTCTGCCCTTGTCACTTATATGAATCATCTTCTTCTTTCTTTTTTATTTTTATAAACCTAATGATTTCATATCTTTAGATGCATCATGTGATATATCTTCAATTTAGTTGATTTTGTATTGTATTAAAACAGTTTAAAATTTATCATTGTGTAGATTGTGTTTGTATGTGTGTGTGTGTGTGTGTGTGTGTGTGTGTGTTGTTACATAGGCTTAATGTGAATAAAAGCACAGATAAAACAACTTTGAGAATGGTAACTGAAGGACTAACTTTGTTTTGTCCTATTTAATAGAACCTATGTTTATACAGCAAATGGAGGTCGTATGTCTTATATGTCCATTTATTTAACACATACTTTAAGTTGACACTACCTGCCAACCTACAAATTACAACAGTGAACAAGACAAAATGGAAAATAACATTTTATAAAATATTCTGCAATTATGAACATTTAGTAATTGTAGGAGAATCCCATGGACGGGGGAGCCTGGTGGGCTGCAGTCCATGGAATCGCGAAGAGTCGGACACGACTGAGCGACTTCCCTTTCACTTTTCACTTTCATGCATTGGAGAAGGAAATGGAAACCCACTCCAGTGTTCTTGCCTGGAGAATCCCAGGGACAGGGGAGCCTGGTGGGCTGCCATCTATGGGGTCACACAGAGTCGGACATGACTGAAGTGACTTAGCATAGCATACATACAATCTAATTTTTAGAGAATGAACATGTGTGTTAGTGATAGTAAACAGGCAAACCTGGCAAGTGTTTTGGTAAGTGGTATCTCTTACAAAGTGTCTAAGTCTCCTATAGAAAATCATTTGCCTGAATTGCATTTCTGTAAATAATGAAACAACTTCATATATAATTTAAAGTAAATCTCCAACATGAAACACTTTGAGTGAATCTCTATAAAGCATATACAAATAGAAATGCATCAGTAAACTACTGCAATGTGACAAAATGTATTTTAATACATTATTTTACAAAGTAAATTTTCACTTATCATCCTATTTTTGCTTTTTATTTTTTTTCCTATTGAGGCTTAGTGTAGGGAGAACAAGAATCACTTAATGAGTCAAATTATTGTTCAGCTTCTATCTATCTTCTTTCATCTGTGCCTCTGCCTCTGAAATAAGAATTAGCATTGGTTTAGCCAAAAAAAAAAAAGAAAAGAAAAGAAAAGTGGATTCTCCAATTATCCTCTTAAATGTAATTTATCAGAATAACACATAAACATCATCATATCTGTAATTTTCCTTTGATTTTGTACTGTCTACGGACAATAGTTTTTCAAATTTTGTAGTTTCATCAATATCTTATGTTTACCTTGTATTGCAGTAAGTTCTTGGTAGGGGATGTGCTATTTTAGTTGGTAGGCATCAATAGTGATATATTTTTATGAACAATAATTATATCAATTTACCTTATATCTTAGCTTTGAACAAGAAATTGGGAGAACTTTCGAAGGGAAAAAATCAACTAAACTCTCTGTTGTTCATTTTTCTTCCCAAATATCTGTTTATGATTCAGCTGCTTAAAATTATCTGCTTAATTAAATCAATGTTCACATAGTACTGTATATATCCAAAGTGCATATGGAAATAAGAAATGGAAGCAATATGCTTCAAATGAAATATTTTAAATAAAGCCCCATGCTAAATTTGACGTATTAAGTATTTAAATATGCCTTTCTTGCTTGTGTAGATGTGTGCTAAGTTGCTTCAGTCCTGTCTGACTCTTTGCCACCCTATGAACTATAGCCTGCTCCTCTGTCCATGGGATTCTCCAGGCAAGAATACTGGAGTAGGTTGCCCATGCCCTCCTCCACGGGATCTTCCCAACCCAGGAATCAAACCCATATCTCACATACTCCTGAACTGCAGGCGGGTTTCTACCCACTGAGCCACCTGGGAAGCCCCTCCTGCATTGGTAGGTGGGGTCTTTACCACTAGCCCTACCTGGGAAGTCCATATGCCTTTCTTATTTTGCTTTAATTTTTTAAAAGCCTCACAACCCTTAGATTGTCATTTGATGGTGTATTATTATTTTGTAATTAATTTGAAATTCATTTATTCTACTTGAGATATTTACTATGACAGGAAGAACACATTCTTCCCCACCCCTTTTTTTCCCCTGAATCAAAGTTAAGTGATATGGATCCTAATTTTAAAAAGATATATGATTAGAGAAGTTGAACATGAAGCTATTATGACACTATTTAATTCTATCTGGGAAATTCAATTATCTAGTTGTCAGGCATGCCAAGTAACTCTTTCCTAAATTAGATGATCATGTTTCTTCACCTGTTATTAAAATAACAAAATACAAAGGTGACTTCAACATAAGTCCACATCAAGAAGATAGAATACAATATTTATCAAAAAATAAAAAAAGATGACTAAATACCTACAAACTGAAATGATAAATCTATGGCTCTCAAAATTACTTAATTTAAATATTTTATTAAATATGAAATTTTATTATGATGTTAACTGCTGCTCTGTGAATATCTGACTTCTTTCTTAGAGTTTTAAAGTTCCAAATGTCAGAAATAAATTCAACTATTTGAAAATGGTGATTTTTAGCTCCTAGGACTTTTGAATATTTGGTGAGTGTTTGTTATACACTAAATCAAATCAAACTTATCCTGCTGAGATTGTACCTTTTGTATTATTTGATGATCCTACACATATTCAAAGTATTTGTATGCATTTGATTTTTAATGAAATGAAATTTATTTGGGAAATTAAAGAAGAGATGAATAGGATAAACACTGTAAATGCATGATGTCAGAAAGTAAAAAGAACTTATTTTAGAATAAATTTGCAAGTGTCAGGCAATGAAATATTGTAGATTAATAAGACAAATGCATTTTATGATAGTTTGTGCCTCAGATTCCACATTTCTTTACATTACAAAAAGGAAAGAAAATATGATTTGAGGGATATGTAGGTAAAATCAAGTTATTTTTTATTGAAAAATGAATATTGAAAACTTCTATTTGGTTTTTCAATAGTGTTTGATTATGTAGACTTTGAAATCAGAAAAGTTAGATTTTTAAATACTGCCTCTGACATTCTCCAGCCCCTTGACATGGACAATTGCCTTAAGTCTCTAGTTCTTTATATTTTCACCCATAAAATGGGCCAGTAAAATAAACTTCAGAGATTCTTTTCATAGGCTCCAGACTCCATTATCCAAATGTACACTAGATATTTTCATTTGGTTGCTCTGTTACCAGAGCTAAACAGATCCACCAAGCACACCATCTTTCTTTGTATCCTCTATTAACCTTTTACAGAAGGTAATAAATTAACATATATGTGAAAATATGAAAATAATAGCATAGTTTAGACACATAAATGCATAAAAATAATTACAATTTTCTGTAACCTTAGAGTTAATTGTCTTAATAAATTTTAAGATAGATATTTGATAGTGTACTGTTTGTTTTGCTTTTAGTCACTTAGTTGTGTCCTACCCTTTTGCAACCCCATGGACTGTAGCCCACCAGGATCCTCTATTCCTTGGATTTCCCAGTCAGGAATACTGGAGTGGGTTGCCATTTCCTACTCCAGTTAGGATTAGATGAAGCCATTACAATGACATTCTCATAAAGGGATTAGTGCTCACAAAGGAGAAACATCAGAGGGCTCCCTTTCTCTCTCCTTCTGTTTCTCTCTCTCTCTCCCGCAACCACACACACACCAAAGAAGAACAATGTGAGGACACAGCAAGAAGACAGCCATCAGCATGCTAGAAAGACAGCCTTCATAGGAATCAAACCAGCTGGCACTTTAGTCTTCAATTTCCTAACCTCTAAACCTGTGAGAACATAGTTTGTCACTCAGACAATGGTATTTTGTTATAGCAGCTCAGGATGACTAAGACAATCAATTCGACACTGGTGTCTCCAAATCTAATGTGCCATTCTGAACATGCCATTTTTACCTAACGTCTTTTGCATTTTTAGCTTAGTAGATGGTATCACTATCCACCTCACTAGTCAGATCAGAAAACGAAAATTATTACTGACTGTTCCCTTACCTTATTAACATTCCATCATGCTCTACCTTCTAATTACCTGTTGGTCACAGATACTGAATTCCAATGACACCAGTAATAATCATTTATTTAAGGCTGACCTATAGTTTAGTATGTAGAACATCTCTCCCATGTCAGTTCATTTCCTCATGTGGTCTGTAATTTTTAATGCATATAAATACACTTTTAGCTAAAGCTCCTACAAGGAGCCCTTCAGACACTTGATTATGAAATGTTTTTTCTGTTTGTTTTAATTTTCCATTGAAGTATAAATAAAAGTTATGACAAATTCTTAAGGATTATTTACCTTTGGCCTCAGTTAGAAACAGTTTAACAAAAGATATGGTATTCTGTCAAGAGAGTATGTTTGCATGTGTGTTTATGACTGGTTAGATAGCATAATTTTTTTTTCTTTTTAAAAATCTTGTGCTCATTTGGAGATAAATATTTCCACTTTTATGCTCAGTTCCATCTCCCAGACAATAAAGAGTTATCATCTATTCCTGTTTGACTAATAACTCCAGACCCTAAATCCTACATTCAATTCCTAGACACTGATGGGTCATCTAGCCATAGCTTGTCTCACCACACGAGCTTTAATTTCTGAAATGTTTCTTATCTCACTAAACAGACAGTAAGAATTTTATGTTGTTCTTTTTTTCTTGGCTAAAGTATGGCAGTTATTTTCTATATATTCTCTATTTAGAACTCCCACTTATTTAATCAAATAATATTTATGAAATAAAGTCAATCCACTCACATTTTCATCTAACAATTTCCCTACTGTAGTAAGCATTCTTCTTCAAAAATAGCGGAGTTAAAAACAAATGCAACAGCTAGGCATTCATGCTACATTACTCATTAATGAAGAGATTTGACCAATTTTTAAAATATATTTCATTCTGATAAGAAAACTTAACATTGTGTCTACCTTATTAACAAATTTTATGGGTACAAAATTACTGTTGACTATAGGCACACCTCACAGCTCTCTAGAATTAGTCTTGTTGAACTGAAACTCCATGTCCATTGATTCGTAACTCTCCATTTCTCGCCCCCTCAGTTCAGTTCAGTTCAGTTGCTCAGTCGTGTCCAGCTCTTTGGGACCCCATGAATCACAGCACGCCAGGCCTCCCTGTCCATCACCAACTCCTGGAGTTCACTCGGACTCACGTCCATCGAGTCAGTGATGCCATCCAGCTATCTCATCCTCTGTCGTCCCCTTCTCCTCCTGCCCCCAACCCCTCCCAGCATCAGAGTCTTCTCCAATGAGTCAACTCTTCGCATGAGGTGGCCAAAATACTGGAGTTTCAGCTTGAGCATCATTCCCTCCAAAGAAATCCCAGGGCTGATCTCCTTCAGAATGGACTGGTTGGATCTCCTTGCAGTCCAAGGGACTCTCAAGAGTCTTCTCCAACACCACAGTTCAAAAGCATCAATTCGTTGGTGCTCAGTCTTCTTCACAGTCCAACTCTCACATCCATACATGACCACTGGAAAAACCATAGCCTTGACTAGACGCACCTTTGTTGGCAAAGTAATGTCTCTGCTTTTCAATATGCTATCTAGGTTGGACATAATTTTCCTTCCAAAGAGTAAGTGTCTTTTACTTTCATGGCTGCAGTCACCATCTGCAGTGATTTTGGAGCCCCCCAAAAATAAAGTCTGACACTGTTTCCACTGTTTCCCCATCTATTTCCCATGAAGTGATGGGACCAGATGCCATGACCTTCGTTTTCTGAATGTTGAGCTTTAAGCCAACTTTTTCACTCTCCACTTTCCCTTTCATCAAGAGGCTTTTTAGTTCCTCTTGACTTTCTGCAATAAGGGTGGTGTCATCTGCATATCTGAGGTTATTGATATTTCTCCCGGAAATCTTGATTCCAGCTTGTGCTTCTTCCAGCCCAGCGTTTCTCGTGATGTACTCTGCATATAAGTTAAATAAGCAGGGTGACAATATACAGCCTTGACGTATTCCTTTTCCTATTTGGAACCAGTCTGTTGTTCCATGTCCAGTTCTAACTGTTGCTTCCTGACCTGCATACAAATTTCTCAAGAGGCAGATCAGGTGGTTTGGTATTCCCATCTTTTGAAGAATTTCCCACAGTTTATTGTGATCCACACAGTCAAAGGTTTTGGCATAGTCAAGAAAGCAGAAATAGGTGTTTTTCTGGAACTCTCTTGCTTTTTCCATGATTCAGCAGATTTGGCAACTTGATCTCTGGTTCCTCTGCCTTTTTTAAAACCAGCTTGAACATCAGGAAGTTCACGGTTCACATATTGCTGAAGCCTGGCTTGGAGAATTTTGAGCATTGCTTTACTAGCGTGTGAGATGAGTGTAATTGTGCGGTAGTTTGAGCATTCTTTGGCATTGCCTTTCTTTGGGACTGGAAGGAAAACTGACCTTTTCCAGTCCTGTGGCCACTGCTGAGTTTTCCAAATTTGCTGGCATATTGAGTGCAGCTCTTTCACAGCATCATCTTTCAGGATTTGAAATAGCTCAACTGGAATTCCATCACCTCCACTTGCTTTGTTCGTAGTGATGCTTGCTAAGGCCCACTTGACTTCACATTCCAGGATGTCTGGCTCTAGGTCAGTGATCACACCATCGTAATTATATGGGTCGTGAAGATCTGTTTTGTACAGTTCTTCTGTGTATTCTTGCCACCTCTTCTTAATATCTTCTGCTTCTGTTAGGTCCATACCATTTCTGTCCTTTATTGAGCCCATCTTTGCATGAAATGTTCCCTTGGTATCTCTAATTTTCTTGAAGAGATCTCTAGTCTTTCCCATTCTGTTGTTTTCCTCTATTTCTTTGCATTGATCGCTGAGGAAGGCTTTCTTATCTCTTCTTGCTATTCTTTGGAACTCTGCGTTCACATGCTTGTATCTTTCCTTTTCTCCTTTGCTTTCACTTCTCTTCTTTTCACAGCTATTTGTAAGGCTCCCCAGGCAGCCATTTTGCTTTTTTGCATTTCTTTTCCATGGGAATGGTCTTGATCCCTGTCTCCTGTACAATATCATGAACCTCATTCCAGAGTTCATCAGGCAATCTATATATCAGATCTAGGCCCTTAAATCTACCCCAGCCCTTATAACCACCACTCTACTCTTTGAATCTATCAGTTTGATCATTTTAGATGTATCATATCTATGGAATCATGCAGTGTTTCAGTGACTGCCTTACTTCACTTACCTTAATGTCCTACAGGTTCATCCATGTTGTCAAACATGATGGAATTTTTTCTTCTTTGATTTCTTTCATCAATGTTTTGTAATTTGCAGTATAAAACTCTTTCAACACCTCAGTTAACTTTATTCATAAGTATTTTCTTATTTTTGGTGATATTGTAAGTGAGACTGTTTTCTTAATCTCCTTTACAGGCAGTTTGTTGTCAGTGTATAGAAACACACATATGCTGATTTTGTATCTGGCAACTTTACTGAATTTGTTTATTAGTTCTAACAATTTTTAGGTTTTTCTATATATAATAGCTTGATCATTTTGTTTAATATTAATATCTTAGTTTCTTTACTGTTAAAATGGCAATAATTAAGGTTATTGGTAATCTCAAGGAATTTTTGTGAGCATTGAATGAGATAATGCATATTGTATGCTTCATTCAGTGCCTGATTTTTAGTAAGTAGTCAAAAATGTTGGCAAATGTAGCTTTTCTAAGTGTCATGTATTTTTAATAGACAAATCAGGCTCATGCCTGTATTCTCAAATTCATACTCCATCAATTCTTTCCCAGTGAAAACTGATAGAAGGCTATTTTGTAGAGGGTTGTTACTATTATACATACATTTTACTAAGATCTCTTTGGCTTTAACATTGGGAATGATGAAGTGGGGTCTAAAGTTTGAGTGCATGTGGAGATCAGTAAGAAGGCAATAGTAGCAGTCTTAATGGGAGAAGATGAAATGTTGAAATATGAGAATACATGAAATTTTAAGAAAAATGAGTATATTTAATAAGCATTTATGTGTTTCAATCTGTGTTTGGTGAATGATGAGATATAAAAAAATGAAAAAGTAGGAAGCGTCAACAATGACATCTCTATAACAATAGATGACCAAGACTAAAGAATGCTTTGATAAGTCTTCCCTGGTGGCTCAGTGGTAAAGAATCTGCCTGGTAATGCAGGAGACATATGCCTGATCCCTGTTGCAAGAAGACCCCACATGCCTGGGAGCAACTAAGCCCGTGTGCCACAACTATTGAGCCTGTGCTCTAAAGCCTGGGAATCACAACTACTGAACCCATGTGCCACAACTACTGAAGCCCAGGTATCCTAGGGTACATGCTCCTCAACAAGAGAAGCTGCCATGAGAAGCCCACACCACCCCTGCTCTCCTCAACTCGAGAAAAGCCCAAAAGCAATGGAGACCCAGCACAGCCAAAAATAAATAATTTCAAAAAATAAATAAGAGGTTGGAGGAATAGATTAACAAAAAATTGCTAGTATAAATCAAGTTTATAGATGAATATTTTTTTTTCAAACCAATGTTGAGCTGTATTAAAATGCCCATATAATAATATTACCTACTTATTTGGAAATACTGAAGTAGAGTTACAGGAATGATATATATTGAAATTCATATTCAGGTCCATCATAAATATAGAAAGATTGATTGTAGGAGTATGCGGATGAGATTTCCAAGGGAAAGGATATACAGTGAGAAGCACTGAGAGCCAAACTTTGAGAAAATACCTTATCTAGTAACTGATAGAAAGACAGTCTTTATGCAAGAGGACTAACATATAATGGGAAGAGAGAAAGAAAAAAAATATAATTAGAGTTAACTTTCACTAATTAGTCAATGATAAGCATTTTATGGGTTTTATCTCATGAATGTGGTTTAATCTCATTAATCTATAACACAATTTTAAGCAGTAGCTCCTATTGTGTAATGAATCTTCTCTTAGATAACAATGGCATTGTGGTTTAAAGAGATTAAGAAAATACCTCAGGGCATTGTGTTCATAAATGCCAGACACAGAATTCACATGTAATAATTCTGAATCATCAAAAAAGAGTATGATATAAATAGAGTTAAATAGTATATTTAAGTTACATATCACAGTTTAACTCTTATTTTTAAAGTAAATCACAGCCTGTCCAATCAAAATAAGAACATCTATATCACTTTATTATAACATTGTTTATATCCCAATACTTATAGGAATCAATTGAGATATAAGTAGGCCAGTAAAATGAATCAAATTCAACAAGACAAGTTATAGCTTAGAGTTTAACAGTCTCTTAATTGTTGACATAATTAAGTGAGCAGAACTATTAAAGTCACTGTGTTGTAAGTTGTGATATAAGAGATAAAAATAAAATACTCTTTTCCTAATTAAATGACTATAAAGTGCCAATTCATTCTTTATTGGAGCAATTTAAAACAAAGAAGCAGTAGCATTCTTTCTAAGCAAGTATGCCCCATTCTTTTTCCACTTTAGTTTTATCACTTCAGACTTGAGTAATTATAAGAACTAAAGAATTAAAGAATGCTATGGTAAAATTGATTTATAAAATTTAGTTGCAAAAGGAGAAATTTCTAAGGGACTCTTGATGAAGACATAGTCTTGATAGCATTATACTTAATTATCTTTGGGAAAAAAGCATGGGAAATTGTTGTGGAAAAAAAGTATAGTGGATTCTAAACAGCCTGACATATAATCTAGACAGATGACTATCATATTCTTATTTATATTACCCTAACCACTTTTTGTTTTCCTAAATCTTATTTATTATCATGGCTTCTGAGCAGACAGTGAGAATAAATCTGCACTTCTCCTTCCTCTATAAGAATTAATATACATGGTAGTAAACAGATAATTTAGCAATAAAGAATGTCTTAAATTAAAAAAAAAACAAAACAAAACATGGCACTTTGGAGAATGAACAGTACAGAAACAGTTGCTTACATTTAGTAAAAATCAGATCTAGGGGAGAAAAAGATGGTGGGGGAGTAGATGTGGAGTACATCTCTCTCCTCGGTTACATTAGGAACACACCTTTAGACACAGAAGTGCATGCAGAACACCAGCTGAGAGCAGACAGGAGTCCATGACCAGTGGAAAAGAATATATAGAATCATGCAAAACCTGGTAAGACAAAGGAACTAGGGGCAAAAACAGGAGTGTTAGTAGGACCGGACCTGCCCTCGGCCGGTGGGGGAACTGAAACAGGGGTCTCATCCCCATATCAGGGCAATTGTCTGAGTCAGAGGAGAAACAGCTGATATGTGGCAGCCTAAATGGAAGGAAAATCAGATACTCCTTGCCACAGTCATACATACCTCGGATGGGGATGAAGGTCTTCTGGAAGGTGCAGTGGCTGGGAGCTGGAGTTTAGGGATTGTGGAGCAATCCCAGGGCAAGGGCTGCTTTTGACTGTGGAGAGATGGATTGAGGGGATGTGAAGGGAGAGGATTGTGGTGGGAAATGCCTGTGGAGGAAAGCAGGCAGCTATGGAAGCAAGATGATACTGCTGAGTCATGCATATAGTGTGGACCCATCACCATAGCATCTCTCTTCCCACACGGACAGATGCATGGACAGCTGAACAATAGAGAAGCTGGCCCATTAAACCATGATGCACTGAACTACAGAGCAGGACCCCACCCAGGATGCCCCTTTAAGTGCCTGATGCCCTGATCTACAGAGTAGGACCCCAGCCAGGGGGGCCACTCTATGTGCCTGACATGCTGAACAACAGAGAACACCCCAGGCAAGGGAGCCCTTTAATTGCCTGAATGGGCAAAGCTACAGAGAAATACTAGCCAAAGAGGCCTTCTGATTGCCAGCTACAAGAGGCTCAAAAAAAGACTCTGATAGGGCCATAATTCCTGTGGCAGAGGCATTCTGTGTCCCTGCATACTTGGAGCCACTAAGGTCCTTGCAAGCCAAGTAGCTGCGCCACCTTCATGCTCAACTCTCACTGGGGCAGAGCTGCCACAGGCAAAAATGTCTTGCATCCAAGCATGCAGGGTCACTTCGGTTGTGTCCAACTCTTTGAGATCCTGTAGACTATGGCTTGCCAGGCTTCTCTGTCAGGAAGAGGGGTTCTCCAGGCAAGAGTACTGGAGCATATTGGCCAATACTGATTGCCATAACCTTCTAAAGCGCTATATTTTCTGCTGCCCTAGCCGCCAACTTCCCTGAGTACCTGGTGCTGCCAGAACCCCTGCGACCCAAGCAGCTGCATCATTTCCAGGGCAGCCACAAGAGCAAACCCCAGTGGACAACTCACATGCAGAGGTGGAAATAAAACCACAGTGGAAACCCAGGGGCAGTGTGGCTATGGAAGAAGACCCAAAATCTTCCCACCAGCTGTACAAGCTGCAGATTAAACCCACATGATCAACTAAGCAGACTCCGTGTCTATGGAAAATATAAAAGGTCATTGAGAGCTCCCACCAAAGAAAATGCACTAGTTCTGATGGCTGTAGACGTTGGAGGAAGAACACACAAGAGTAGGACCAGATTAGAATCTGAGTTGCCCCCACAGCAGGTCCAGAGATCAGCACAGTGTTGGAGGGCATTCTAGGGAGGTGAAGTGGACTGTGACTGTTAGTGAGGGAAAGGACTCTGACAGCAATGACTCAAGAAAAACAGTTATTATTCCTATGTTTTGACTTGTATATGTAGACTCTTTTGGATTATTTCTTTCTTTCCCCTACTTCTGTTGTAGTTGTCGATTTTATTGGCACTAAGAAATCTAATTAAGCTTATGAGATTTTATTTTTTCTCAGTCACATTTTTCATTGTTTATAAACCTCTGCCTCTACGTTGGGTTTTTGCAGTTCTGTGGAGTTTTCTTTTTTTATTTTTTGTTTTCTTATTTTTTAATTTTAATTTTTAAATCTATTATTTTTTCTACATTATTCCTTTGTTTGCTTTTCCTACTGTTCTTTTCCCCTTGCAGTTAATCTTTAATGTATATAAATCTTCTTTATCTCCCTTTCTTTAATATGAGGCCACCATCACCCATATACCAAAACCAGACAAAGAGAACACAATAAAAGAAAACTACAGGCCAGTATCACTGATGAACATAGATGCAAAAATCCTAAACAAAAATTTTAGCAAACAGAATTCAGCAACACATCAAAAAGCTCATATACCATGATCAAGTTGCTGTTTATTCCAGGATTCTTCAATATATGCAAATCAATCAATGTGATAAACCATATTAATAAACTGAAAGATTAAAACCATATGATCATCTCAATAGATGCAGAAAAAGTCTTTGACAAAATTAATCACCCATTTATGATTAAAACTCTTCAAAAAATGGGCATAGAAGGAACCTACCTCAACATAGTAAAGGCCATATATGATAAGCCTACAGCAAACATTACTCTCGATGGTGAAAAACTGAAAGCATATCCCTTAAGATCAGGAACAAGACAAGGGCATCCACTTTCACCTCTATTATTCAACATAGTTTTGGAAGTCCTAACTTCAACTATCAGAGATAAGAAAGAAATAAAAGGAATCCAGATCTGAAAAGAAGAATAAAGCTTTCACTGTTTGCAGATGAGATGATACTATACACAGAAAACCCTAAAGATAGTATCAGAAAATTACTAGAGATAATCAGCAAAATTAGCAAAGTTGAATTTAGCAAAGTTGCAGGATACAAAATCCTTGCATTTCTATATACTAACAATAAAAAATCAGAAAGAGAAATTAAGGAATCAATCCCATTGCAACAAAAAGTATTAAAAATCCAAGAATAAACTTACCTAAAGAGACAAAAGAACTGTACACAGAAAATTATAAGACACTAATGAAAGAAATCAAAGATGACATAAACAGATGGAGAGATATTCCATGTTCTTGGGGAGAAAGAATCAATATTGTGAAAATGACTACACTACCAAACACAATCTACAGATTCAATGTGATCCCTATCAACTTACCAATGGTATTTTTCACAGAACTAGAACAAAAAAATTTCACAATTCATATGCAAACACAAAAGACTCTGAATAGTCAAAGCAGTCTTGAGAAAGAAGAATGGAGCTGGAGGAATCAAACTTCCTGACTTCAGATTATACTACAAAGCTACAGTCATCAAGACAGCAAGGTACTGGCAAAAAGCAGAAATATAGACCAATGGAACAACATAGAAACCTCAGAAATAAATCCACGCATTTATGGGTACCTTATTTTTGACAAAGGAGGCAAGAAAATACAATGGGCAAAGACAGCCTCTTCAATAAATGGTGATGATATAAATGGACAGCTTCATGTAAAAAAATGAAATTAGAACACTTCCTAACATCATCAGTTCAGTTCAGTCAGTTCAGTTGCACAGTCATGTCCAACTCTTTGCGACACCATGAATCACAGCACGCCAGACCTCCCTGTCCATCACCAACTCCCGGAGTTCACTCAGACTCATGTCTATCGAGTCAGTGATGCCATCCAGCTATCTCATCCTCTGTCATCCACTTCTCCTCCTGCCCCCAATCCCTCCCAGCATCAGAGTCCTTTCCAATGAGTCAACAATTCGCATGAGGTGGCCAAAGTATTGGATTTCAGTTTCAGCATCATTCCCTCCAAAGAAATCCCAGGGCTGATCTCCTTCAGAATGGACTGGTTGGATCTCCTTGCAGTCCAAGGGACTCTCAAGAGTCTTCTCCAACACCACAGTTCAAAAGCATCAATTTTTCAGCACTCAGCCTTCTTCACAGTCCAACTCTCACATCCATACATGACCACAGGAAAAACCATAGCTTTGACTAGACGGACCTTTGTTGGCAAAGTAATATCTCTGCTTTTGAATATGCTATCTAGGTTGGTCATAACTTTCCTTCCAAGGAGTAAGCGTCTTTTAATTTCATGGCTGCAGTCACCATCTGCAGTGATTTTGGAGCCCCCAAAATAAAGTCTGACACTGTTTCCACTGTTTCCCCATTTATTTCCCATGAAGTGATTGGACCGGATGCCATGATCTTCATTACACAAAGGTAAACTCAAAATGGATTAAAGACCTAAATGTAAGACCAGAAAAGGTAAAACTCTTGGAGGAAAACATAGGCAGAACACTCGATGACATAAATCAAAGCAAGATCCTCTATGACCCACCTCCTAGAGTAACAGAAATAAAAGCAAAAGTAAACAATGGGACCTGATTAAACTTAAAAAGTTTTGCAGTGTAAAGGACACTATAAGCAAGGTGAAAAGACAACCCTCAGAATGGGAAAAAAGAATAGCAAGTGAAAAAACTGACAAAGGATAATTTCTAAAATATAAAGGCAGCTCATACAACTCAATGCCAGAAAAACAAACAACCCAATCAAAAAGTGGGAAAAAGACCTAAACAGACGTTTCTCCAAAGAAGACCTACAGATGGCTAACAAACATGAAAAGATGTTCAACATTGCTCTTTACTAGAGAAATGCAAATCAAAATGATAGCTAATGGTAAAGGATGTCAGATTCGTGATCTCCATAGAAGATTTAGCTTCAGGACCAAGGACCAGTCTTGATTCCTCAAGAACTTTTGTGTAGCAGAGTTTTAATAAAGTGAAAAAACGACAGAGAAAGCTTCTGACATAGACATCAGAAGGGGGATGGAGAGTGTCCCCTTCACTAGTCTTTAGCAAAGGAATTATACATTTTAAAATTACTTATTACACTAAATCAAAAGAATGTCTCAAGGTTGTAAATGTTTTACCAGACTCACTCCCACATTTACATTTTAGGATAGCAGGATGAGAACTTAACAGTAAAAAGATACTACCAGACTCACTCCCAAATATACATTCTAAGATATCAGGATTAGTCAGGTTTTTGAAAAGGAGAAACTATTCTCAACCAGGATACATTGTTGTGTTATAATCCCTAGTACAGAGCTTAAACTGAGCTGTTGTGTAATCATCAGTTCTGGACTTAAAGAAAAAGATTTTTTATATGACTAAGACTAAGGACAACATACAGCCTTGACGTACTCCTTTTCCAATTTGGAACCAGTCTGTTGTTCCATGTCCAGTTCTAACTGTTGCTTCCTGATCTGTATACAGGTTTCTCAAGAGGCAGGTCAGGTGGTCTGGTATTCCCATCTCTTTCAGAATTTTCCACAGTTTCTTGTGATCCACACAGTCAAAGGCTTTAGCATAGTCAGTCAAGCAGAAGTACATGGTTTTCTGGAACTCTTTTGCTTTTTGATGATCCAGCGGATGTTGGCAATTTGGTTTCTGGTTCCTCTGCCTTTTCTAAAACTAGCTTGAACATCTGGAAGTTCATGGTTCACGTATTGCTGAAACCTGGCTCGGAGAATTTTGAGCATTACTTTACTAGCATGTGAGATGAGTGCAATTGTGCAGTAGTTTGAGCATTCTTTGGCATTGCCTTTTTTTGGGGATTGGAAGGAAAACTGACCTTTTCCAGTCCTGTGGCCACTGCTGAGTTTCCCAAATTTGCTGGCATATTGAGTGCAGCACTTTCACAGCATCATCTTTCAGGATTTGAAATAGCTCCTCTGGAATTCCATCACCTCCAATAGCTTTGTTCATAGTGACGCTTTCTAAGGCCCACTTGACTTCCCATTCCAGGATGTCTGGCTCTAGGTGAGTGATACACCATCGTAATTATCTGGGTCGTGAAGATCTTTTTTGTGGAAGCACAAGCTGGAATCAAGATTGCCAGAAGAAATACCAGTAACCTCAGATATGCAGATGACACCACCCTTATGGCAGAAAGTCAAGAGGAACTAAAAAGCCTCTTGATGTAGGTGAAAGAGGAGAGTGGAAAAGTTGGCTTAGAACTCAATATTCAGAAAACAAAGATAATGGCATCTGGTCCCATCACTTCATGGGAAATAGATGGGGAAACAGTGGAAACAGTGTCAGACTTTATTTTTGGGCTCCAAAATCACTGCAGATGGTGACTGCAGCCATGAGATTAAAAGACGCTTATTCCTTGGATGGAAAGTTATGACCAACCTAGATAGCATATTCAAAAGCAGAGACATTACTTTGCCAACAAAGGTGCGTCTAGTCAAGGCTATAGTTTTTCCAGTGGTCATGTATGGATGTGAGAGTTGGACTGTGAAGAAAGCTGAGCACCAAAGAATTGACGCTTTTGAATTGTGGTGTTGGAGAAGACTCTTGAGAGTCCCTTGGACTGCAGAGAGATCCAACCAGTCCATTCTGAAGGAGATCAGCCCTGGGATTTCTTTGGAGGGAATGATGCTAAAGCTGAAACTGCAGTACTTTGGCCACCTCATGGGAAGAGTTGACTCATTGGAAAAGACTCTGATGCTGGGAGGGATTGGGGGCAGGAGGAGAAGTGGACGCCAGAGGATGAGATGGCTGGATGGCATCACTGACTCGATGGACGTGAGTCTGAGTGAACTCCGGGAGTTGGTGATGGACAGGGAGGCCTGGCGTGTTGTAATTCATGGTGTTGCAAAGAGTCGGACACGACTGAGTGACTGAACTGAACTGAACTGAACTGAAGACTAAAGAATGTAGAGAAGGGGGAAAAAAAAAAAAGTGTCTGTTTTTCTTCCTCCTTGAGAATTCCAGACCCCTATCTCCTCCTCAAGAACCCCAGACCCCTGTCCCCTGGGGGATCCCTGGGATTCCTATCAACCTGCCTAGGAGTTGACTCTCTCAAAAACACAGTGATATATCACCCCACAATGGTCAGAATGGCCATCATCAAAAAGTCTACAAACAGTAAATGCTCGAGAGGATGTGGAGAAAGGGGAACACTCTTGTACTGCTGGTGGGAGTGGAAATTGATACAGCCACTATGGAAGACTGTATGGAGATTCCTTAAAAAACTAGAAATAAAAACAGCATATGACCCAGCAATCCCCCTCCTAGACATATACCCTGTTCAGTTCAGTTGCTCAGCCGTGTCTGACTCTTTGCAACACCATGGACTACAGCACATCAGGCTTCCCTCTTCTTCACCAACTCCCAGAGCTTACTCAAACTCATTTCCAACGAGTCAGTGATGCCATCCAACCATCTCATCCTCTGTCATCCTGTCCCCTTTTCCTCCCACCTTCAATCTTTCCCAGCATCAGGGTCTTTACTAGTGAGTCAGTTCTTCGCAGTAGGTGGCCAAAGTATTGGAGTTTCAGCTTCATCATCAGTCCTTCCAATGAATATTCAGGACTGATTTTCTTTAGGATGGACTGGTTGGATATCCTTGCTGTCCAAGGGACTCTGAAGAGTCTTCTCCAACACCACAATTCAAAAGCATCAATTCTTCGGTGCTCAGCTTTCTTTATAGTCCAACTCTCACATCCATACATGACCACTGGAAAAACCATAGGTTTGACTAGACAGACCTTTGTTGGCAAAGTAATGTCTCTGCTTTTTAATATGCTGTCTAGATTGATCATAGCTTTTCTTCCAAGGAGCAAGCATCTTTTAAGTTCTGCCAGGAGCCAGCGTGAGGAATTCTGCCCTTGGGAAAGGTCATGAGGAAGGAGGCTCGACATACACAAAGGCGGGATCGAGCCTCAGGAGTCCCCTTGGAAATTCTCGAGCATCTACCCCCAAAACCAGAGTCTGCCTCCTTTACTGCTTTGTGCTCTCACCTCTGACTTTATGGGGGGCTGTCCCCCACCACCATCTTTCTCTCTGAAAAAGAGTTAACTTACAGCTCCAGTTAATATAGTTCCTCGGTGTGACAAGAGTGTTTTAGATGCCCTCAGATGGCTCTCTAACTTGCCTGACAGGTTTACCCGGACTCCTACAGCTATGCATATGATTATTTACAGTCTCCCAGCCGAGAGAGGCATGGGAAGCTTAAGATATTCAAATAGTATAGAGCCTCTCGGAGAGTTAGAAAATGTCACAATAGAACTAGTAGAAGATTTCATTGTTGAGCCAATGCTTGCTGCCAAGTTTCCACATCCCCTGTATTGTATCCTTGGAAGTGTATTAATATAGTTGGTATGTAGAAAAAATAAGTAGTGGCCTTGGTGTTAACAACACTTTAGACCCTTAAGGTAATAAATTCTTTCCTTTGTTGTAAACCCAGTGCACCTCTGCCCTATAGGAATGCAACTTTATCTAACACCTTCGGAGGATGGCGCCAAACTTTAAAATAATTACTTTTAGAGAAAATAAGTCTTATGGTTGACAAACCTTTATCAGAGTCATAAAATGTTAACAGGCCTTCTGGCCAGAAGATGATGTAACTCACCTAAACCATTTGTATACGATAAATTTACAGAAAAGAAAGCCTGATCTCAATAAGGATCAAAGACTGCTGACTTTGCATGATTTCACACCCCCTATTATCCTCTATGTGCAATTTAGGGTATAAAAGCCCCTGTTGAAAATAAAGCTACGGGCCTTGCTCACTGAAGCTTGGTCTCCCCCTGTCGTTCTTTCTTGTTTCCTTTTCCTCCTTTTCTCTTATGTTCTTCCTTCATGCCAAAATAATTTGGAGCACGGGGGTCCTCTGCGACCACTTATTTGCCTGGGCTTCTAAGACCCACTTGAGAAGGTGCCTAAAGTAGGGCATCTTCCGCTATTTGAGAGGGCACCTGTGGCCTCCGTGGTCAGAGCAAGTTTGGTGTCACGAACTTTATTGATTTCCCGCGTAAACCAGTTATTATTGAGCATCTAATAAATCTCTGCTTTGCTATTCTAATCGCCAACGCCATCATCCTGAGGGAATCCCTGGATCCAACCAGGGCTGGACCCCAATAAATTTCATTGCTGCAGTCTCCATCTGCAGTGATTTTGGAGCCCCCCAAAATGAAGTCTTTCACTGTTTCTAATGTTTACCCACCTATTTGCCATGAAGTGATTGGACTGGATGCTGGGAAAACTGAGGCATGCACTCTGTCTATCAGATATAATCCCTTGAATCTATTTGTCACTTTCACTGTATAATCGTAAGGGATTTGATTTAGATCATACCAGAATGTTCTAGTAGTTTTCCCTACTTTCAATTTAAGTCTGAATTTGGCAATGAGGAGTTCATGATCTGAGCCACAGTCAGCACCCAATCTTATTTTTACTAACTGTATAGAGCTTCTCTATCTTAGGCTGCAAAGAATATGTCAATCTGATTTTGGTATTGACCATCTGGTGCTGTCCATGGGTAGAGTCTTCTCTTGTGTTGTTGGAAGAGGGTGTTTGCTATGACCAGTGCATTCTCTTAGCAAATCTCTGTTAGCCTTTGCCCTGCTTTATTTTCTACTCCAAGGCCAAATTTGCCTAGTACTCCAGGTATCTCCTGACTTCCTACTTTTGCATTCCAGTACCCTATAATGAAAAGGACATCTTTTTTGGGTGTTAGTCCTAAAAGGTCTTGTAGGTCTTCATAGAACCTTTCAACTTCAGCTTCTTAGGCATTACTGGTAAGGACTTAGGCTTAGATTACCATGATATTGAATGGTTTGCCTTGGAAATGAACAGAGATCATTTTGTTGTTTTTGAGATTGCATCCAAGTACTGCAGTTCGGACTCTTTTGTTGACTATGATGGCTATCTCATTTATTCTAAGGGATTCTTGCCCATAGTAGTAGATATGGTCATCTGAGTTAAATTCACCCATTCCAGTCCATTTTAGTTTACTGATTCCTAAAATGTCAATGTTCACTATTGCCATCTCCTGTTGACCACTTCCAATTTGCCTTGATTCATGGAACTAACATTCCAGGTTCCTATGCAATATTTCTCTTTACAGCATTGGATTTTATTTCTGTCACCAGTCACATCTACAACTGGGTGTTTTTTTTTTCTCTGGCTCTGTCTCTTCATTCTTTCTGGGGTTATTTCTCCACCAATCTCCAGTGGCATATTGAGCACCTACAGACCTGGGGAGTTCATGTTTCAGTGTCCTATCTTTTTGCCTTTTCATACTGATCATGGGGTTCTCAGGGCAAGAATACTGAAGTGGTTTGCCATTCCCTTCTCCAGTGGATCACGGTTTGTCAGAACTCTCTACCATGACTCGTCCATCCTAGGAGTCCCTACATAGAATGGCTCATAGTTTCATTGAGTTAGTTAGGCTGTGGTCCATGTGATCAGATTGGTTAGTTTTCTGTGATTGTGGTTTCATTCTGTCTGCCCTGTGATGGATAAGGGATTAAAGGATGACAGGCTTATGGAAGCTTCCTGATAAGAGAGACTGACTGAGGGGGAAGCTGCGTCTTGTTCTGGTGGGTGGGGCCATACTCAGTAAATCTTTACTCCAATTTCTGTTGATGGGTGGGGCTGTGTTCCCCATCTGTTGTTTGATCTGAGGCCAAACTATGGTGTAGGTAATGAAGATAATGGTGATCTCCTTCAAAAGGTCCCATGCATGCACTGCTGCACTCAGTTCCCCCAACCCTGCAGCAAGCCACTGCTGACACATGCCTCCACCAGAGACTCCTGGAGACTCATAGAAAAGTCTGTGTCAATCTCTTGTTGGGTCACTGCTCCTTTATCCTGGGTCCTGGTTCACACAAGGTTTTGTTTGTGCTCTCCAAAGTGTCTGTTTCCCCAGTCCTGTGTACGTTCTGAGGGCTCTATGATGGGTTAATGGCAACCTCCTCCAAGAGGGCTTATGCCATACACAGGTGTGCTGCACCCAGAGCCCCTGCCCCTGCAGCAGGCCACTGCTGACCCCCACCTCCTCCACAGTTCTGTCTCAGTTCAAACACAGTTCTGTCTCAGTCTCTGTGGGGTCTCTGGGTCCTAGTGTGCACAAGATTTGTTTGAGCCCTCTGAGCATCTCTGGCCAGTATGGGGTTTGATTCTAAATGTGGTTTTGCCCCTCCTACCATCTTGCTGGGGCTTCTCCTTTACTTTTGGATATAAGTATCTCTTTTTGGTAGGATACAACATTCTCCTGTCGGTGGTTGTTCAGCAGCGAGTCGTAATTTTGGAGTTCTTGCAGGAGAAGATGAGTGCAAGTCCTTCTACTCTGCCATATACCCTGAGGAAACCAAAATTGAAAAAGACACATGTATCCCACTGTTCATTGCAGCACATTTACAATAGCTATATCATGGAAGCAACCTAGATGTCCATCAGCAGATGAATGGATAAAGAAGTAGTGGTATATATATACACAATGGAATATTACTCAGCCATAAAAAGGAACACATTTGGGTCAGTTCTGATGAGGCCGATGAACCTAGAACCTATTATACAGGGTGAAGTGAGTCAGAAAGAGAAAGAGAAATATTGTATTCTATCACATATATATGGAATCTAGAAAAATGGTCCTGAAGAATTTATCTAGAGGGCAGCAATGGAGAAACAGACATAGAGAATAGACTTATGGACATGAGGAGAGGGGAGGAGAGGGGTAGATGTATGGAAAGGTAACATGGAAACTTATATTACCATATGTAAAAGACATGGCCAAAGGAAATTTGCTATATGGCTCAGGAAACTCAATCAGAGGCTCTGTATCAATCTAGAGGGGTGCGAGATAGGAGGGAACTTCAAAAGGGAGGGGATACATGTATACCTATGGCTAATGCACGTTGAAGTTTGACAGAAAACAACTAAATTCTGTAAAGCAATTATCCTTCAATTAAAAAATAAAGTAAAAAAAATCAGATATAATGTAACTCTTTTATCTAAAAGGTACCTCTTCATGGTAACCTCATTGTTATTTGTGTGGTTGTACTGATCTTTTCCAACCTTGGATTTTCATTACATAACCACTTCTTATCAGTAGAAATTATTTTGATTCTTAAATGAGGATCTGAAGTCTTAGCAAAAACACAATTTTATTAAGATTTACCTCCCAAATTGAGATTAGTAGTTACTAAGGCAGATAGTACAGTGGTAAAGAACCTGTGTGTAAATGCAGGAGACACAAGAGACCCAGGTTTGACCCCTGGGTCAGGAGGATCCCCTGGTGTATGAATGGAGACTTGCTTCAATATTTTTGCTTGGAACATTCCATGGACAGAGGAACTTGGTAGCCTACACACAGTCTATGGAGTAGCTAAGAGTCAGACATGGCTGAGTGACTGAGCATACACACACAAGGGAGACCTATTGTCTCCTATGGGCATAATAAGTTCTTAGAAATCAACATTTTTTTACCTTGTCATATGTCTTCCTTGAGTTTATGAACCAAGAGTGAATTATATAAAAGACTCATATAAATTAATATGAAAAATTCAAACAACCTCCAAGAAAAATGGAAATAATATCCAAGGAAGTTTATTAGAGACAGAATTTTCAAGGTTTTTATTGAAGACTGATCATGTATACTAATTCTACTCCTAGCATATACCAAAATTCTAGTCTTCCATAAGAAAAGCTGTTGAGCATAAATCATATTATTTTTACACAAAGTTAAGCATACAGGCTCGTTCTTAGGGAATAATCATAAAATGAAATAATACACAGAATAGCTAATAGATTTTACCACACACCTGATGCCAAAGAAGCTGAAATTAACCAGTTCTATGAAGACCTAAAACACCTTCTAGAACTAACATTAAAAAAAAAAAAAAAAAAAGTGTCCTTTTCATCACAGAGGATGAGAATGCAAAAGTAGGAAGTCAAGAGATATCCAAAATAACTTGCAAGTTTGGCCTTGGAGTACAAAATGAAGTAGGGTAAAGGATAACAGAGTTTTGTCAAGGAAAATGCTGGTCATTGCAAATATTCTTTTCCAAGAAAGACAAGAGATGATGCTACACATGGATATCACCAAATGGTCTGTACTGAAATCAGATTGGTTATATTCTTTGCAGCTGAAGATAGAAAAGCTCTATACAATTAACAAAACAAAACCTGGTGACTGCAGCTATGAAATTAAAAGACACTTGTTCCTTGGAAGGAAAGAACAGACAAACCTGGACAGAGTATTAAAAAGCAGAGACATGACTTTGCTGACAAAGGTCCATACAGTCAGAGCTATGTGAGAGTTGGACTATAAAGAAGGCTGAGCATGAAAGAATTAATACTTTTGAACAGTGGTATTGAAGAGAACTCTTTTGAGAGTCCCTTGGACTGCAAGGAGTTGAAACCAGTCAATCCTAAAGGAAATCAACCCTGAATATCCATTGTTAAGACTGATGCTGAATCTCAAGCTCCAATGCTTCAGCCACCTGATTGAAGATCTGACTCAATGGAAAAGACCCGGATGCTGGGAAAGAGTGAAGGCAAAAAGAGGTGGGGGCGGCAGATGATGAGATGGTTAGATAGCATCACTGACTCAATGGACATGAATTTGCACAAACCCTGGGAGATGGTGGAAGACAAAGGAGCCTGACATGCTGCAGTCCATGGGGTTGCAATAAGTTGCATATGACTTAGAGACTGAACAACCACACACCAATAAAAAACAAATAACTCTGACTGATGACAGCAAGATGGCAAAATAGGAAGCTCCAAAATCTTTCTCTCAGGGACACTGATGTAACAGTGGCATAAAGATATACTTTGGGATTATGTTGATGGTACATGCTTCCAGAGATGATTTACTTTCTTTCCTGCTTGTCACCTCAGCTGCTAACAGATCATGCCATTTTAAAATTTAATCCCTGTCTGAGATTATTTTGAATTTACCTATTTACTGTGAATTTGGACCATAACCTGGTTGAGGCCAGGCTAGTCAATTCAGCTTCTCAGGCATTATTTTTGTTTTTACTCCTCCTGCGCTTACTGTTAAATAATAGAATTTCTGTTGTAGGTTACTGGATCTGTGGAAATAGGGAATGTTTAGCTCTTAATCATCCTTAAACTTAGGATTTAGCCTCTTGGTTCCAGTTTTACTGGGGGAGGATTTCCTATTTAATTCTCTGCTGACAGTGGCCAAAGGCCGTGTCTGTTGTTTCCTGCATAATGCTCAAGTCAGCTTGGCAATATTTCCTTGTTCACAATCAGCTTTAAGGTTCAATCTATATTTTCATGTCTTCTTTACTTAAATTTCTGAAATATTGATTAATCTCATTAGCTTGCTAGCTATTTAACACAAGTGTTACCTTTTGTTGTTAAAAAAATTTTTTTTTAATCTGTTATGTTTAGTTTCTCAGTGGGAACAAAAATTCATCTATATGTATTAGAAAAATGGCTCAACTCCTGTGACATTTATTCTTGTTCATTACCTGTGTCTGCATTTATACCTGACATAAAAATATAAACCTATGACTATTGAGAATTGTGGCTCCAGTCCTATAAAACTCATCTTTTGGCTCTTGAATGTTAAACCCTGCTTATACTTTTGATCTCTTTTTATCCCTCTCGCTTCTTTTAAAATCCACTTAACCATGTTCAAATGGTTGTCTCCCTCACACCCCATTATTAAATGCACACCTAAGTTTGTAGTTTTTGCTGTTGTTTAGTTGCTAAGCCACATCTGACTCTTTTGTGACCCCTTGGACTATAGCCTGCCAGGCTCCTCTGTCCATGGAATTCTCCAGGCAAAAATACTGGAGTAGGTTGCCATTTCCTTCTTTAAGGGATCTTCCCAATCCAGAGATCAAACCTGTGTCTCATGCATCTTCTGCATTGGTAGGCAGGTTCTTTACCACTGAGCCATCATGAAAGCAATTTTATGGTTACTAGATTTCAAACCACATTTTGAAGAACAATAACAAAAAGAAAAAATGAGTGTGCTGTTTAAATTTGTATCTCCAATGACAAACGAAGCATCTCGAATGAGATGAAAAAGTGCTAAGGTTTCAGTCTACTGACTAGCCAAATTACTTTCATTTCTGAGTGTTCAGGTTCTTTTCACTAAAATAAAGATGTCTCTTCCTTTCCCCAGCATTCTGATTACTGAGTATATGTCTTACTGCCTTCTCCATCATGTTCTTCTTCTTACTGGTCACCAACATACCAGGTAAACTGGAGAGCCTGATTCTTTGAAAAGGTTAGTTCAAGATATATAGGGGCTCCAGATATAGCTATGAGCTGAGGATGTTTTTCACTCAAATCAGAAGAACTTTTCCTGCTTATTCGACACTTCTGCCCTTGTTATAAACCATGGATAGTTCTCATTTTAGAGGCATTGCACTACAGTTACCTGGGCCACCCACATCTTTCATCTAAATATCAGTAGAACACTTCCTGTCAACTTCTTTTATTCCCCTAACTGCTATCATGACTACTGTGTTTAAAATCCCAACCATTTACCACAGAACTTCTGATCTTTTTACCCCCTTCCAATTTTATATTTAGAAACTATATTAATTTTATATCTGTTATTTTAATATTTGTTATTCATTATGCACACCTGATTCTCTTCCCCTGAAATAAAATATCCAAGACAAGGTTTTCCTTTCTGTCTTGTTTTCTTTTGTTTCAAATATCTAGAACTGTATCTTGTATTTGGTCAGTGCACTACCAATTTGAGCTGTTTCTGACTCGCCAGATGTTTGAAATATTAAATTAATTTGATGATATTTAAAATGTAAGCTTTTATCTGTCAAAGAGATTAAATGAAGTTATAAAGCAATAGTATAAAGCATTTTATTCAACTTATATAATGATAGAGAGATTTTTTAATTTATATATTTAAGCATTTTTCAAGAAAGGTGTTTGCTGTTTTCATTTGGATGTGAAAAGGATTATAATCAAAATTCTCACCCTCAACTCCTACTCCTATGATTATCTTAACATCAACTTAAAGTGAACTGAAATTTCACCTTCCAGTCTTGGTTATTACTTCAAATTTTTATTAACACATACCATTTAATAATTTCTCAAGCATTGAAATCACTTTCACTGTGAACCTTTCATTTCTACTTAAAAAATAATTGTAGATAAGCTTTATTATCTTTCTTTTACTGTTTAGGAGAAAAATTCAGAGACTTCAAGTAATATTCTATTGGGAATATAACTATTAAATGGAAAAGGCATGAATTGACAGTGTTTCTTCTAAGTACAAATATAATATTTTACATTTAGCTGAATAATTTGACATTTTCAACCATGTTAAATATTGGCATATAATTTTAAGAAAGTAAGAAATACAAATTTAGGAAAGAAAGCATAATTTTAAAATAATTTGTTTTCCCACATGCTCAAGAACATTTCTATCTGTCTCACCTATTATGATTGCTCCTTTACTCAAGCATTTTCTGCACAGCTATATTTAGTTTATATTTATGTATATGATTTTTATACACATTTACAAATCTTGTCTATAACATTAAAATTATTCTCTATTTATGTCTTACTTGGCTTAGCATATTAGAATAACAATAAATGATGTTTAGTGGACATATTGTGAAATTATGTGTGGAAGTAAGAATACGCCTATGCTACAGTTAGTCGCAATTCATGAGTGAGACTGCAGATATTTGGTGATTTTGCTTGTGGGAAAATACTACGCCATGTATGGCAACAGCGCCTCACTTTCCAATTAGAGGAAAGCTCTCACTTCCAGTTATTCTGTTTCTGATGGGACTCAATTTTACTTTAAGCCAGACTAATATTTCTTCTGGCAGTTGAATCTTTTATAAAACATTCTATGGGCAGAAAGAAGTTTATAATGAAGTGTTTTTGTTGTTTAGTGTGTATGTGTGCTTGTGTATTTTCTGGTGTCTGTTCAAAAATAACAAACCATGGGGTCCTACCTGACATCACAGGAGTTATCCTGTACATGCCCTTCTCTATTTCTCCATCAATTCTATAAACTACCCGATATCTACCTAATAATTTCATTTTATTTAACATTCCTAAGGTCATGTGTATTGTAACCAATGGAGTCTGATAAATGAATATCTATATCCATCTGTGTGTGTGCCTATCAGAGTGCACCCTGTGTTTAGTCTCTCAGTAATATCTGGCTATTTGTGACCCAGTGGATTGTAGCACACAAATTTCTCTGTTCATGGCATTTTCAGGTGAGAATACTAGAGTGGGTTTCCATTTCCTCCTTCAGTGAATCTTCCCAACACAAGGATTGAACCTGTGTCTCCTGCATTGCAGGTGGATTCTTTACCCGCTGAGTCATCAGGGAATTCCCATCCCTGTGCCTATTTTATTACAAAAGTAATATTTCTTATAATCTTTATGCAATTGAAAGTTCTAAAATCATATTATTATTAAAATAGCTTCAAATATAAAATACTTAACTGGCACATTTTAATTCTAGGTGCAGTAAGAAACATTATTGCAATTCTGACCTAGCTTTGAAAGTGTTTTAATTTCATTGTTGTTGTTATTGTTTCTTTCTCTTTTTTTTTTGTCCTTGCTATTTTTATATGGTGGCTGGATTGATTCCTGATTAATCTAAGTTCATGTATTTACAACCCTGTTGCAGGTTCAGATCTATTCTAGGCTATACTTCTAGATTTGTGAATAAGAGCGTCAAAGGCTTACAGAAACATCAGGAATGCCATGAACAGGGTAAGGACTCTTTTCCACTTCTGATCAAAGATGTCCTTAACTCTTAGAAATCTCTTAGAAACCTGAATGTATTGTTCCAGCCTTATCAATGATCAATACTGTAACTTCCCTACATACAAACCTTCAAGTTGTGAACTTTCAAAGAAGCAAATGTGTTTCATCAACATCAGGTGTGAGTGAAATTTCAGTTTGCCCTCCATTTCCTAAGGCTGATGATCTTTTATTACTACCATTTCCCAGTTCCTCTTCCTCCTTTGGTCAGTAACTCTTCTTTCCTGTTCATTGATGCCAGGCCCTGTACACCAGCTGTTATACTGTAATAATGTACTTTTCAAGGTACTGCACTGTAAGATTAAACATGATGATTTTTGAAATTTTTTGTATTTTTTATATATTATTTTTATGTGAAACGTATTACAAACCTATTACAGTACAGTACTATATGGCTGATTGTGTTAGTTGGGTACTTAGGTTAATTTTGTTGGATTTATGAACAAGCTGGACTTATGGATGCATTCTCAGAATGGAACCCATTTCTGTGCAGGGGACTTGCTATATTTCAAATCAGGCACTCCAGTCCAAAACATGTTATGGAAAAAAGAGAAGGAGAGACAAGAAGAAAAACGGAAAGGAAAGAAAGGGAGAAAGAAAGGTGGGAGGGAGGGAGAGAGGGAGGGAAAAAAGGAGGGGGAAAAGGAGAAAGAAAGAAAATAAGAAAAGGAAATTTTTTAAAGGGAAAAAAGAGATTGAATATGTTCCTACTTGATAAAAGCCCCATGTCAATCTCTCACAAGCCTCTGTTACAAAAACATCACACAAATACAAAGATCTCACTTGACTTCTCAGGTTACAAATGAAGGGGATCTCCTAAGATGACAAACTGAATTTGCTTTGATAGGCTGATTTGTTTTAAAAGAAAAAGCAGAGCTAATAGACAAAGAGCAATCATTAGTTCACAGCAAATCTTAGTACATCACCCAGAGAGAGGGTTGTGTTAGCCTCTCAGTCTCTCACATCATCAGCTACCAGCACATAGATAAAAGTTTCCTCCTCTTGAAGTCTGTCTCACAAAGAAATCTTCAGAAAAGCTTTTTGGCCAAGTTCCTTAAGAAACTGCAGTCTGTGAGTTCTTTTTAGACAAAAGTGGCTATGTACTGTATTGTTTTTTCCATAATGTGCTCCTGTATTTTATTCAAAAATTAAAATGTATGCAGTATTTGAATTATTTCTTCTGAAAAATGCCTTTGCATAGATAATGCCTATTCTATTAGATTATGTATCTTTCTCTTCTATATGTATAAAGATTATTTTATTTTCTACATGTTAAAATTTCATATGGCTTTATGTATCTCTGGGCAGGCATTGCTTTATGCAAAGAATTTTATTATTCAGAAAGTCTTAATTTTGCTATACTGATGTTAGTTTTTGAGTTATGCAAATTTTTGTTTGACTATGAATTTTGAGTGGTTTAATTTTATTGGGGTAAAATATTATCTTATATATTGACATTACAATGTTTTGTTTCTCGTATGTAGCTCTTTGATTTTTTTGTTGATTTATTTTCAATTTGGTTTTGCACATGGTTTGAAATAGAAAATAATTTATATTTTAACCATATGTGTTTCTATGTGTTCCAATAACATTATATAGCTCTGTATTTCTCCATTAATATGAAATGCCAATTCTTTTAAACACAAACTTCCTATATGCGCATAGCTGTGTTCATAATCTATTCAATCTCCTTGTATATTGATTTATTCTAAGCAATATTTCTTTGTCTTAACTACTATTTATTTGTAATATATCCTGATATCCTCTATAACTAGGTAGAATTTATTGCTTAAGGTTACCTTCACAGCTGCTTTCCTTTATTTTTATACTATGAATCTTCATATGAAATTTTTACTTCTTTCATGAGTAATCCTTTTAGGTCTGTGATGGGAATTATACTCAATATAAAAATTAATTCAAAGAGTATTCATATTTTTCTAATTCATAGATAAGATATATCACAGTTTATTTAGGTCTTCTTTTAGCTTTTTTTTTCAAATAACATTTTAGCATTATAGAAAAATGTCTTCTACATTTTCTTAGCTATCTCTCAATATCAATATACCTAATGTGTTAATACATTTTTTACATCTGTATAATTTCTCAGCTAAAATTTCTAACATTGTTTCTTCAAAAAGAAAAAAAACCACCAACAAGAAAACAGAAAAAAAAAATCTTACGTAGTTTTTTAGATCATCTCCTCATTTTAGTACTGACATTAATTCAATCATTTATCTAGTAAAACTTGTTGAAATGATTTTTTTAAAATTGCCTGACCATTATTAATATTTTTCCCTGTAGACAAGTATGTCATCCACAAGGTTTCACAATTTTTATTCTTTGCATCTAAAGACTGTGTTTTGTGTAAGTTTTTGTAGGTTAATTCTCTTAGGTTAGCATAAATCATTAATAATTGATGTTTATTAAAACTTTTTACTCCTTTGATTAAAAATGACTGTTTGCTATTTTATTAAACTGTGACCCCATGGACTATAACTCACCAGGCTCCTCTGTCCATGGAATTCTCCAGGCAAGAATACTGGAGTGGGTAGTCATTCCCTTCTCCAGGGGATCTTCCCATCCCAGGTATCAAACCTGGGTCAACTGCACTGCAGGCAAATTCTTTACCATCTGAGCCACCCGGGAAGCCCAAAATTTAGGAAAATCTTAGGAATAAACACATCGACTTGCCACAGTTGACTGAGGCCAAATCTGATTTGTTCTCCTAAATTTGGAATATTAATGGTAATATAATTTGGAAAGTATCTGAAAGGAAAATGAAAACAGTCATTTTCAGCTGGACCTCCATCATTGTCTTCTGTAGATGATTCAAGATCCCTTTGCCCAATAATTCCTGAAAATACATGTCTTGATACATTTACATTAATAGCATTTGCTTGATGGTTTGTGTATTTCTGGTCTCCATATTGCTTTGAAGTACAGGAAAATTTTCAATCATATCACTAGACACTCTACCTTTTCCTAGACAGTAGCTCCTTCTCTACCAAAATCATCAGTAAACTGAAAGAAAATTCTCACGCAAATTCATGTGTGGGTCATGTAGTTTTTACTACTGCTGGCCAATGAACTATCTAATAATTGAGTGAATAAATAAGTTTTCCTGTCCAGCATGGAAAATGAATGAAAAAACAGATGTAAATGTTATTGCAGTTGACAGGATTGTATTCTTGACTCTCAGAAACTGAGTGAGTTGTAGTAAGGGCACAGCATGATGGCTACTGATTAAAATGCTCTTTTGTTTCTATATTAACATATTCTTGATAAGATACTTTTTCTTCCTATTTTAACACTTTTTGGGTATGAGATGTCATCAGCTGTGATAATATTAACCAATGCTTCTGAATTCAATATGTAACTTTATGCCATTACTTGAGAGAAACAAGCATTTTGTCCAAAACAACAACAACAAATGATAAAAGCTATATTCAAGTGATTCTTTTTTAGAAACAGAATTATTTATACTGAGAACAAGTCATGAAAACTGAAATCTATTACTGGGGCAAAGAAGGAGTATATAAATGAACAAAGTTTTCAGTTATGTGTTTATGAGAACCCCATTATTTAATTTGAACTAAAAATGAATTAATTTAATGACAGTATGGTATTTTTTCATAATGCAAATGATACCCATATGTGTTAATTGTCCTTTTTATGTTATTCTTCAGTTATTTTAGCACTGCTATTTCATTACAGCAAAAATGCAATGAACAACAAAAAATAATAAGTTTGGTCAAAGATTTATATGAAAGCAAATACTGTTGTAACCCAGATTAAAAAATAGAACAGCATGGGCACTTCAAACATTTTTTTTCTTCCTCAGCTTCAAATTAGCCACAATTTTAACCCATTTAGAATAATGAATGTGTTCCTTTTCATTAAGACTTTGCTGGATGCAGTGCATTCCCAGGACCAAAATTTTACAGTTTTTAAACTTTGGACATAATTGTTGATTTATACTTTTTTCCTTTTGAAGAAATGTATGTTTATCAAATTGTTTTCAATTTTGCAGTTTTATTTTCATAATAATTACTCAATAATAGGTGGATACTGCAATTTGTGTACTTTTTCTAAATTAATGGCAACTTGGGTGATTTCCACTTTGAGGAAATAACAAATGCTCCTGAGATGCATAGCCACATATGTCTTAGTGCACATGCCCATGTGTGCATTTCTGTAAGATATTCATGTATAAGCATCATTGATCTGATAGAATGTGTGGATTTTTTTCACTGTTAATAGACAATCCCAAACTATTAGGTTGTTGCAAATGTAATTACTGTTTCAGATTGTGAATTTAAGTCATTATAAATAGGCTCAAACACATCTTTATTAATCAAAATCAAAACCATTACAATCAACACAGTTTTGCCAATGAGAAATAAGTCTGCTTATTCCTGTAGCATAAAAATCCATGTTTTGGAGTTCAGTGAACTCTTGGAAAACATTTTCTCCCTCCTGCTGGTTGTGGAAACAGTATCCCTGCAAAACATAGTCCAGATGCATGAAGTGGTAGCTGGCCGGGAAAAGGCCAACTGAATACGGTGGACGAGGCAAAGCTTCATAGCCCAATTTGTTCAACTATTAAAGCACTGGCTATGTGATATGTAATCGGGTGTTCATATGAAGAATTGGGTCCTTTTTTTTGATCAATGCTTTCCAGTTTTGGGTTCATGTCATTCATTTGATGTGCATACTTCTCAGATGAAATGGTTTTGCCACGATTCAGAAAGCTATGGTGGATCAGACAGGCAGCAGACCACCAAACAAAGACCTTGACCTTTTTTGGTGCAATTTTGGCTTGGGGAAGTGCTTTAGAGGTTCTTCTCTGTCCAACCACTGAGCTGGTTATCAGCAGTTGTCATATAAAATTCACTTCCTGCTACACCAATTCAACTGAGAAATGGTCCAATGTTGTGTAGAATAAGAGAAGACGACACTTCAAAATGATGATTTTTTTGACTTGCAGTCATCTCATGAGGCAAAATGTGCCAGCAACTTTGGAAAACTCAACAGTGGCCACAGGACTAGAAAAGGTCAGTTTTCACTTCAATCTCAAAGAAAAGCAATGTCAAAGAATGTTCAAACTACCACACGATTGCACTCATTTCACATGCTAGTATAAGTATTGCTCAAAAATTTCCAAGAAAAACTTTAACAGCACATGAAAAGAGAACTTCCAAAAGTTCAAGCTGGATTAAGGAAAGGCAGAGGAACCAAAGAACAAATTGCCAGCATCCACTGGATCATAGAAAAAGCAAGAGAATTCCAGAAAAGCATCTGCTTCATTGACTACACTAAAGCCTTTGACCGTGTGGATCACAACAAACTGTGGAAAATTCTTAAAGAGATGGAATACCTGACCACCTTACCTACTTCCTGAGAAACCTGTATGCAGGTCAAGAAGCAACAGTTAGAACTGGACATGGAACAATGGACTTGTTCCAAAACAGGAAAGGAGTTGTCAAGGCTGTATATCATCACCCTGCTTTATACCTTTATAAAGGTATATTCACTGCATATACATTATACCTTTAAAGTATATGCAGAGCACATCATGTGAAATGCCAGGCTGTATGAAGCACAAGCTGGAATCAAGATTGATAGGAGAAATATCAATAACCTCAGATATGCAGATGACATCACCCTTATGGCAGAAAGTGAAGAGGAACTAGAGCCTCTTGATGAAAGTGAAAGAAGAGAATGAAAAAGCAAGCTTAAAACTTATGATTCAAAATATGAAGATCATGGCATCCAGTCCCATTTCTTCATCATGGCAATAGATAGGGAATCAGTGACAGACTTTATTTTCTTGGGCTCCAAAATCATTGCAATTGTGACTGCAACTATAAAATTAAAATACACTTGCCCCTTGGAAGAAAAACTATGATCAGCCTAGACTGTGTATTAAAAAGCAGACATTACTTTGCAATAAAGCTCCGTCTAGTCAAAGCTATGATTTTTCCAGTAGTCATATATGGACCTAACAGAAGCAGAAGATATTAAGAAGAAATGGCAAGAATACACAGAAGAACTGTACAAAAAAGATCTTCATGACCTAGATAATCACGATGGTGTGATCACTGACCTAGAGCCAGACATCCTGGAATGTGAAGTCAAGTGGGCCTTAGAAAGCATCACTACAAACAAAGCTAGTGGAGGTGATGGAATTCCAGTGGAGCTATTTCAAATCCTGAAAGATGATGCTGTGAAAGTGCTGCACTCATTACGCCAGCAAATTTGGAAAACTCAGCAGTGGCCACAGGACTGGAAAAGGTCAGTTTTCCTTCCAATCCCAAAGAAAGGCAATGCCCAAGAATGCTCAAACTACCTCACAATTGCACTCATCTCACACGCTAGTAAAGTAATGCTCGAAATTCTCCAAGCCAGGCTTCAGCAATATGTGAACTGTGAACTTCCTGATGTTCAAGCTGGTTTTAGAAGAGGCAGAGGAACCAGAGATCAAATTGCCAACATCCGCTGCATCATGGAAAAAGCAAGAGAGTTCCAGAAAAACATCTATTTCTGCTTTATTGACTATGCCAAAGCCTTTGACTGTGTGGATCACAATAAACTGTGGAAAATTCTGAAAGAGATGGAAATACCAGACCACCTGATCTGCCTCTTGAGAATTTATATGCAGGTCAGGAAGCAACAAATAGAACTGAATATGGAACAACAGATTGGTTCCAAATAGGAAAAGGAGTTCATCAAGGCTGTATATTGATACCCTGTTTATTTAACTTCTATGCAAAGTACATCATGAGAAACACTGGAGTGGAAGAAACACAAGCTGGAATCAAGGTTGCCAGGAGAAATATCAATCACCTCAGATATGCAGATGACACCACCCTTATGACAGAAAGTGAAGAGGAACTCAAAAGCCTCTTGATGAAAGTGAAAGTGGAGAGTGAAAAAGTGGGCTTAAAGCTCAACATTCAGAAAACGAAGATCATGGCATCTGGTCCCATCACTTCATGGGAAATAGATGGGGAAACAGTGGAAACAGTATCAGACTTTATTTTGGGGGGCTCCAAAATCACTACAGATGGTGACTGCAGCCATGAAATTAAAAGACGCTTACTCCTTGGAAGGAAAGTTATGTCCAACCTAGATAGCATTTTCAAAAGCAAAGACATTACTTCAACAACAAAGGTGCATCTAGTCAAGGCTATGGTTTTTCCTGTGGTCATGTATGGATGTGAGAGTTGGACTGTGAAGAAGGCTGAGTGCCAAAGAATTGATGCTTTTGAACTGTGTTGGAGAAGACTGTTGAGAGTCCCTTGGATTGCAAGGAGATCCAACCAGTCCATTCTGAAGGAGATCAGCCCTGGGATTTCTTTGGAAGGAATGATGCTAAAGCTGAAACTCCAGTACTTTGGCCACCTCATGCGAAGAGTTGACTCCTTGGAAAAGACTCTGATGCTGGGAGGGATTGGGGGCAGGAGGAGAAGGGGCTGGCAGAGGATGAGATGGCTGGATGGCATCACTGACTCAATGGATGTGAGTCTGAGTGAACTCTGGGAGTTGGTGATGGACAGGGAGGCCTGGCGTGCTGCGATTCATGGAGTCACAAAGAGTCAGACATGACTGAGCGACTGATCTGATCTGATCTGATGTTTGGATGTGAGAGCTATACCATAAAGAAAGCTGTGCACTGAAGGATTGATGCTTTTGAACTGTGGTGTTGGATAAAACTTGAGTCACTTGAACTGCAAGGATAATAAACCTGTCAATCCTAAAGAAAATCAACCCTGAATTTTCGTTGGAAGGACTGATGCTGAAGCTGAAGCTCCTATAGTTTGGCCACCTGACGTGAAGGGCCGAATCATTAGAAAAGACCTTAATGCTGGGAAAGACTGAAGACAGGGGGAAAAGGGGACAACAGAGGAAGGGATGGTTGAATGGCATCACTGACTCAATGGACATGAGTTTGAGTAAGGGCTGGGAGTTGATGAAGGACAGGGAAGAGTGGTGCTTTTCAGTTCCTGGGGTCACAAAGATTCAGACTTGACTGAACAACAACAACATGAGGCACCCACTTATCAAACTTTTTCATCTTTCCAATTTCCTTCAAATGCTGAATGAGGATATAATGTTTGATGTAGAGTTCTTCTGCAACTTCTCATGTAGTTTTAAGAGAATCAACTTCAGTGGTCTTCTCAATTGATCATTGTCAACTTCTGATAACTGGCCACTACATGCTTCATCTTTAAGGCTCTTGTCTCCTTTGCAAAATATCTTGAACCACCACTGCACTGTATGTTCGTTTGCTGTTCCTGGGACAAATGCATTGTTGATGTTACTGTTGCTTTATGACAGATTCTGAACTCAAATAAGAAAATCACCTGATTTTGCTTTTTGTCTAACATCATTTCCATAGTGAATAAAATAAATAAATATAAAATAAGGAGCAAGTGATAAGTCATTAACAACAACAACAACAAAAACATAAAGCAAGAAATGCACGTTAAATTTGTTGTTGCTCAGTTGTGTCCTACTTTTTGTGACCCTATGAACTGCAGCATGCCAGGCTTCCCTATCCTTCAATATCTCCCAGAGTTTGCTCAAACTCATGTCCATTGAGTCAATGATACCATCCAACCATCTCATTGTCTGTAGCCCCCTTTTCCTCCTGCCCTAGTCTTCCCTAGCATCAGCATCTTTTCTAATGAGTCAGCTCTTTGAATCAGGTGGCCAAAGTATTGGAGCTTCAGCTTCAGCATCAGTCCTTCCAAGCAATATTCATGGTTGGTTTCTTTAAGCACTGACTGGTTTGATCTTCTTGCAGCCCAACGGACCCTCAAGAGTCTTCTCCAACACCACAGTTGAAAAGCATCAATTCTTAGGCACCAAGGCTTCTTTATAGTCCGGCTCTCACATCCATGCATAGCATTTATTTAGAATGTATTCTAACATCAAAGGACAAATTTCAACAATGCAAAAACCACAGTTACTTTTGTACCAACCTAATACTTCTTAAAATGTTCATTCCTACTGACTGACTTTTGACCTGAAAAGCACTGTTAGTTCCCATTGCTTCATAGCCTTGTCAACACATGCATCAATCTTTTTAATTTTAGCCACTGTGATGAATGTTTTGTAGTATCACATTGTGTTTTTAATTTGCATTTGTTGATTAATTGTGAAATTGACTACCCTCTTTTAGCCATTTTAATATATATGTTATGAAGGACCTGTTAACATTTCTTGCTCATATTTCTATTTTTTATGTTTTCTGTCTTGATTTGTAGACATCAATTATACTATGGTAATAAGTCTTTTGCTAGTTTTATATATGGTAAATATAATCTCTGACATTATGACTTGGCTTCCATTATCTTAATGGAATCTTAATTTTAATGTAATACAGCTTATTAATCTTTTCCTTTACAATTAATTTTTTTATGTTCTGGCTAATGTCTTTTCATACACAAAGTCATGAAAGTATATTTTTAATGTGTTGTACTCTATGAACTTTATTATTCACCTTTCACATTGTAGTTTTAAACTGAAAGTAGTTTTAAAATACCTTTAATTAAGATATCATGGTATTAGTGCAAAACTAGATAAATGGGCCAAATAAAGGACACTGGGAATTAAAAAAAAAAAAAAAAAAAACAACCACCCATAATGGCATAAGACATAGCATATACAGACACTCTTACAGAGCAAAGGAGTAAAGTATGTTATTTTCAAGATTGTTACTAAGTCAGTTTGATATTCATACCAGGAAAGAAAATAAATGTGGCCCACATATCACTAGAATACACAAAGTCAATCTCAGGAGAACTGCAGATCTAAATGTGAAAGACTAAATAATAAAGTTCCTAGACTTTTATTAGCTTCATGACCTTGGGTATGAAAAGACTTATTAGCCAGGACATTAAAAAAAATGGCAAATGGTAAAATAATAGTATTTCATAGCTGATATAATGCCTCTTATTCTGTTTCTTTAGGATTGGTTTCAGATATCCTTAGAACTTTGTATGCCTATATGATTTTAGATATCAGCATGAAAGAAAGAAGCTATTGATAATGACACAGTTAGTGGTTATTTTCAAGGTGAATCGATGCCTAGAGAACATATGTATAGTTTGTGGAGAATTGACATTATTAAGATATTCATTCATTTGATCCATAAACATGATCTGTCATTTTATTGATTGATGTCTTTTAAAAGTTAAATGTAAGTAATATTTATGCTATTTAATAATATTTATATTATAAAATGTCTCATATTTTATCCATATAAATTTTGTCCTGCATTTGTTACATTTATTCCTAAGGGATTGAAAATATCCTTTTTTAAAAAATGTTATTTACTAATAATTGTCCAACACCACAGTTCAAAAGCATCAAATCTTCGGCACTCAGCTTTCTTTATAGTCCAACTTTCATATCTATACATGACTACTAGAAAAACTACAGCTTTGACTAGACAGACCTTTGTTGGCAAAGTAATGTCTCTGCTTTTTAATATGCTGTCTAGGTTGGTCATAGCTTTTCTTCCAAGGAGCAAGCATCTTGTAATTTCATGGTTGCAGTCACTATTTCGCATTGATTTTGAAACCCCTCAAAATAGTCTGTCACTGTTTCCATTGTTTCCCCATCTATTTGCCATGAAGTGATGGGACCAGATGCCATGATTTTAGTTTTCTGAATGCTGAGTTTTAAGCCAAATTTTTCACTCTCCTCTTTCACTTTCATCAAGAGGAGATGCTCGATGAAAGTGAACTGATGCTTTTGAACTGTGGTGTTGGAGAAGGCTCTTGAAAGTCCCTTGGACTGCAAGGACATCAAAACAGTCAATCATAAAGGAAATTAGTACTGAATATTCATTGGAAGGACTAATGCTGAAGCTGAAACTCCAGTACTTTGGCCACCTGATGCAAAGAAGTGACTCATTGTAAAAGACCCCAAATCTGGGAAAGATTGAAGGCAGGAGGAGAAGGGGATAACAGAGGATGAGATAGTTGGATGGCATCACCGGCTCAATGGACATGAATTTGAGTACGCTCTGCGAGTTGGTGACGGACAGGGAAGCCTGATGTGCTGCAGTCCACAAGGTCGCAGAGAGTCAGACACGACTGAGCAACTGAACTGACTGACTAATACTTGAGGATGGCATATAAAAAATGGAACTGATTATATATATGTGATTGTATTCAGAAACTGTGCTGAGGTCAGTTCTTTTTAGTTATTTATAGACTAACGTAGTCTATATAATTTTTCATATTTTCTATGAACACAAACGTTTGTTGATGCTATTGTTGCTATTGTTGTTTGTTGATGCAATAGAAATGTATTATTGATGGATAATTTTTTTTTCTAGTCCTTACAGACATTACTTTATTGACTTGCCTATTTCAGGTCCTTGGATTTTTATCACAACTTAGAATAGAACAATGACAGTAAAAAAAAACTTGTGTCTCTCCTGATCTCACTGGCATATCAATTGTAGCAATATTCATTATGTTACTATACCTCAGAAAACATCAGAATGTTTTCTTCTGATGTTCAGCTGCGTAATTCTCTTCAGTTGTTTTTAATCTCCTGAACTGCTTATTTCATTATTTTTATAAGTGGAAGGCCTATTGTATCTATTGCTTTGGTATTTGTTAAGTGATTTATAAATATGATTGTTGTATTTTTTGGCAGAGATTAATCAAGTATTTATTTAAAAAAAAAAACTCACTAAAACACAGAGAATGTAAAATGGGTAGAAAAACAAAATCCAACTATTTACTACTCACAAGAGAAATACCTTTTTTTAATTAGCAAAAACATTGAAATCAAGAGCATGGGAAAAGATACTCCAAGCAAATACCAATCAGAAAAAAATGCTAGTATTGCAGAATTACAACACTAATATCAGACCAAAGTCCTGGACTTTTAAAAAGACCATAGAATGTTGACTTTCAGTATCACTAGCATGGCTGGCTACAAAAATAAATCCTGAAGTTTTCTGCCTGCTATCATTCATTTATTTTTTTCTTATCTTTTTTAAAATTAATTTATTTTTTATTGAAGGATAATTGCTTTACAGAATTTTGCTGTCTTCTGTCAACCCTCAACATGAATCAGCCATCAATTCAGTTCAGTTGCTCAGTCGTGTCCGACTCTTCGAGACCTCATGAATTGCAGCACGCCAGGCCTCCCTGTCCGTCACCATCTCCTGGAGTTCACTCAGACTCACGTCCATTGAGTCAGTGATGCCATCCAGCCATCTCATCCTCTGTCGTCCCCTTCTCCTCCTGCCCCCAATCCCTTCCAGCATCAGGGTCTTTTCCAATAAGTCAACTCTTCACATGAGATGGACAAAGTACTGGAGTTTCAGCTTCAGCATCAGTCCTTCCAATGAACACCCAGGACTGAACTCTTTTAGGATGGACTGGTTGGATCTCCTTGCAGTCCAAGGGACTCTCAAGAGTCTTCTCCAACACCACAGTTCAAAAGCACTAATTCTTCAGCACTCAGCCTTCTTCACAGTACAACTCTCACATCCATACATGACCACAGGAAAAACCATAGCCTTGACTAGACGAACCTTTGTTGGCAAAGTAATGTCTCTGCTTTTGAAAATGCTATCTAGGTTGGTCATAACTTTTGTTCCAAGGAGTAAGCGTCTTTTAATTTCATGGCTGCAGTCACCATCTGCAGTGATTTTGGAGCCCCCCAAAATAAAGTCTGTCACTGTTTCCACTGTTTCCCCATCTATTTCCCATGAAGTGATGGGACCAGATGCCATGATCTTCATTTTCTGAATGTTGAGCTTTAAGCCAACTTTTTCACTCTCCACTTTCACTTTCATCAAGAGGCTTTTTAGTTCCTCTTCACTTTCTGCCATAAGGGTGGTGTCATCTGCATATCTGAGGTTATTGATATTTCTCCTGGAAATCTTGACTCCAGCTTGTGTTTCTTCCAGTCCAGCGTTTCTCATGATGTACTCTGCATATAAGTTAAATATATATCCCCTCCCTTTTAAACCTCCCCTGCATCTCCCTCCCCATACCACCTCTCTAGGTTGATACAGAGACCCTGTTTGAGTTTCCTGAGCCATCAGCAAATTCCTGTTGGCTATCTGTTCTACATATGGTAATGTAAGTTTCCATGTTAGTCTTTGTTGTGATTTTTAAAAATAAAAATTATTTTCTGTTTCTCCTCTACTACTGTTCTAAACATATATATATATATAAAATAGCAATACAATGAAATTCATCTCTTTGATTAATGATGCCTATTAAATTAAATATTAATCTTATATAAGATCATATGCATATTTAATTTCATTTTCATTAACATTCTTTATAATTATATTTGATTGTAGGTTCTACAATCAAATAAACTTTTAACTTCAGAGCTTCTGATCTGTATTATCCCTAGAATTACTTTCTATATTAGCTAAAACAACTGAAAACATCCTTTATATAATTTTTCTCACCTGTAGTATTATTAATAGAAGATACCATTTCCAACCTGCAGGGTTATTGTGCATATTTCTTGAAATAATGTGTAGTTCAAGAGTATTGATGAATGTTTTATGAAGTCCATAAATCCAAGTTTGTTATCTTAAATTATTTTACTATAAATATCTGGCATCAAAATATAATGCAAAATCACATTTATAAATATTTTACTTATTATATTTCTTATAGAACAGACTAATATGTGCACCCATAAAGTGCTATGCCCAGACTTTTATCCTCACACATATAACCAAGAATCCCAGGTAGAAACTGTGGCTGGATCTTTAATTCAAGGTCTAAATAAAATTCCAGCAATCCTCAGCATTTCAACATCCTGTCACAAACTAAAGTTGTTCCATATAGTTCTCTAAACATAAACTGTATTTATCTATTTAGTGTCAAGTGGGTAAAGAAACTGCCTGCAAGACCTGAGACCCTGGTTCTATCCCTAGGTCGGGAAGATCCCCTGGAGAAGGAAATAGCAACCCACTCCAGTATTCTTGCCTGGAGAATCCCTTGGACAGAGGAGCCACGGGCTAGTTCATGGGGTCGCAAAGAGTCAGACATGACTGAGCAAATAACTCTATTTAGTGTCATCTCTGCCTCTGACTCTTGTGTCATTTGTGCTATATTATTTGGCTGCTTTTACATACATGTTAGCATAAGCCATAAACATATGAATATAAATACACATACATCTGTACTACTAATTTCTTAGTAATTACCCAACTGTGCAAGTTACAAATGTCCCTCTATATGTTTGTGCAAGGGTATAAACTCTACCCTTGCAAACCTTAATCTCTCAGGCAAAACACTCAGAGTAGGAAGAAAACATGCTGATTGTGTTTTATCTGAGAGATTAAATATTATCTCAGAGAATAATAATTTTAAGTAGTCTTCCTTTGCCTATCTGCAGTTTTTTAATTGTTCTGAGTTATATTTTCATATAAATAACACACAGCAACAATATAATCTTTACCAAAAAACAAAACAAAACACATAGCAATTGCAACAAAGGAGTAAAATATTTTAAACTAATGCTTTATTCATGGTAAATCCTGCTAATGTCTGTTCAGTTCAGTCACTCAGTCATGTTCGACTCTTTGTGACCCCATGAACTGCAGCACACCAGGCCTCCCTGTCCATCGCCAACTTCCAGAGTTTACTCAAACTCATGTCCATTGAGTTGGTGATGCCATCCAGTCATTTCATCCTCTGTTGTCCCCTTCTTCTCCTGCCCTCAATCTTTCCCAGCATCAGGGTCTTTTCAAATGAGTCAGTCCTTCACATCAGGTGGCCAAAGTATTGGAATTTCAGCTTTAGCATCAGTCCTTCCAATAAATGTTCAGTACTGATCTCCTTTAGAGATCAGAACTGGTTAGATCTCCTTGCAGTCCAAAGGACTCTCAAGAGTCTTCTCCAACACCATAGTTCAAAAGCATCAATTATTCTGCCCTCAGCTTTCTTTATAGTCCAACTCTCACATCCATACATGACTACTGGAAAAACCATAGCTTTGACCAGATGGACCTTTGTTGGCAAAGTAATGTCTCTGCCTTTTAATATGCTATCTAGGTTGGTCATAACTTTCCTTCCAAGGAGTAAGCGTCTTTTAATTTCATGGCTGCAGTCACCATCTGTAGTGATTTTGGAGCCCAGAAAAATAAAGTCTGACACTGTTTCCACTGTTTCCCCATCTATTTCCCATGAAGTGATGGGACCGGATGCCATGATCTTCATATTCTGAATGTTGAGCTTTAAGCCAACTTTTTCACTCTCCACTTTCACTTTCATCAAGAGGTTCCTTAGTTCTTCACTTTCTGCCATAAAGGTGGCGTCATCTGCATTTCTGAGGTTATTGATATTTCTCCCGGAAATCTTGATTCCAGCTTGTGTTTCATCCAGCCCAGCATTTCTCATGATGTACTCTGCATAGAAGTTAAATAAGCAGGGTGACAATATACAACCTTGATGTACTCCTTTTCCTATTTGGAACCATGTCCATGTCCAGTTCTAACTGCTGCTTCCTGACCTGCATACAGGTTTCTCAAGAGGCAGGTCAGGTGGTCTGGTATTCCCATCTCTTTCAGAATGTTTATTGTCAGCAAATATTAGACAGCCTACTGTGTAGATTCATTTTTATAAATACTATTATTTCAATACATTGAAGTCCTCAAATTTACCTTTACATTTTCAAAGGGAACGCGACATCCTAAAATTAAGAACTTTTCATATACTTTCATCTGTCACAGTTTCCTAAATCTCTTTAGCATTCTCCTTGGAACATATGTCTCTTGAATAGCTCGTTTCTTTTTTTAATGCAATTCAAAAATTAAGTTCCTGTAAAAATTTCTCATTATAATTTACCTGTTTTTGAATGACTTAGCCTATCCCAAATGTACTCTAATTTATGTTATCTATCAATGTTATTGGGATAACATATTTTCTTCCTCAGTTTAATATGCACTTACACTGAAAGAATTAGATATATTTGTTCATCACATTGAAGTATGACTAATATATGTCATGCACAGTGTGAAATAAAAGGCAAACTCATAGGAAACAAAATAAGGGAAGAAGACAGGCAGTTAAAAAGTTATTTCAGTAGACCGTGTAAAAAAAAGAAAATAGCAAGCCAGACTTAAGGGCTAGAAACAGGAATTTTAAAAAATTACCCAAATAAAAACCATTTTTTTCTTCAGGATCTTAAAAATAGGTATAATTTGGGTATGTTGAAAATAGTGTAGTTATATGTTTTTATTTGTATGCATGTATTGGTATATGTATTTTTTATGAACATGAGTTTGCTTAGAATTTGGAATTAGGGCAGCAATATAAATATGGTACTTCATATAACATATTTCCCATAAGTGTGTGCTAAATTGCTTCAGTTGTGTCCAACTCTTTGCGACCCTATGGACTGTAGCCTGCCAGGCTCCTCTGTCCATGGGATTCTCCAGTCAAGAATGCTGGAGTATGTTGCAATGCCCTCTTCCAAGGGATCTTCCCAACACAGGGATCAAACTCATGTCTCTTATGTCTCCTACATTGGCAGGTGGGTACTTTACCTCTAGTGCCACCTGGATTAGGAGATACTAAATATTTAATAGTTGAATATATGGGAAATTAGCTTATCCTGGAAAATATATATATTTCAGATCATATATTAAAATAAAGCTAGCAATAAAGAAAATAATTCATAAATTTATAAAAGTCTTACTTAATAAGTGAAGATAAGACATGATCATTTCTCTGAGCACTGAAGCTCCATGTAAGATTGTAGCATTTGATTAACAGTTTTATTTTTCTTGCTATTTGAGTCATTTCTCCCTTACAGGGTAACCTCTGTTTTCAGACTTGTTTGGTGTTATAGTTTCATTAGAAAGGAGTTGTTCCCAATTTGTTCTTTCCTGCCCAGGTATGACCCTTGCTGATGTAGTTTGGAAACCTAATTCCCGTACAGCAATGGATGAGTCAGGGGTCAAACATGGAAAGCATGCCAATAGTCTTTAAGCTGCAGTTACAATTCACTTCAAGGAGAAAGAGCAAAGGTCAGGGCAGAATGGGTACCTAGGAATTTTAATAGAAAAGCTATATTTAGCTACTTGAATTGGTGGTGTTATAAGGTATAGGTTATATATTTTAGAACAAAAGTAAAATTGATATATATGATACCTGGAATATCAAATTATGCATATTGTTATGAAACATGCATATTGGAATGCATTAAGTATTTTTGGGGTGACTTTCTGGTAACCTTTAATGTATTTAACATCATACTAAGATAATGGGCCATTTAGTGTTTAAAAGTAAGTTTAGAAAAATTTGTTCTGTTAAGTGAAATATTGATCAGAAATGACAAATGTGAACTTCTTAGTCTACTTAAATTTTCTTTGTTATAAAAAAATTAGCTTATATTAACAAGTCAGGTATACCCATAAAGTAAATAATAATGACTATATAAAATAAAAACCTTATAATTTTATATTATTTGTTTATAACTTTATCCTTTGAATGTAAATGTCATTTGCCATTTCTAGTAATCAGTTCAGTTCAGTTCAGTCGCTCAGCACACCAGTCTTTCCTGTCCATCACCAACTCCCGGAGCCTACTCAAACTCATGTTCATCAAGTCAGTGATGCAATCCAACCATCTAATCCTCTGTCATCCCTTTCTTCTCTGACCTTCAATTTTTCCCAGCATCAGGGTCTTTTCAAAAGTCAGTTCTTTGCATCAGGTGGCCAAAGTATTGGAGTTTCAGCTTCAACATCAGTCCTTCCAATGGATATTCAGGACTGATTTCCTTTAGGATTGACTGTTTTGATCTCCTTACAGTCCAAGGACTCTCAAGAGTCTTCTCCAACACCACAGTTCAAAAGCATCAATTCTTTGGTGCTCAGGTTTCTTTATAGTCCAACTCTCACATCCATACATAACTACTGGAAAAACCTTAGCTTTGACTAGATGGACCTTTGTTGGCAAAGTAATGTCTCTGGTTTTTAATATGCTTTCTTTGTTGGTCACAACTTTTCTCCCAAGGAGCAAATGTCTTTTCATTTCATGGCTGCAGTCACCATCTGCAGTGAGTTCGGAGCCCCCAAAAATAAAGTCTTTTATAATATAAAGTGATTATAGCAATCACTTCCCTGCTAATATGCCAGTGAGGAACAGGAAAGCCTGGCATGCTGCAATCCATGGGGTTGCAAAGAGTCAGACATGACTTGGTGACTGAACAACAATTCCTGCTAATGGGCCAATTAACAAACCCAATAGAGTTTGAAAGTTGAAGGTAAGGTTGTTATTGTTCAGTCACTAAATAGTGTCCAACTCTTTGCAGCCTCATGGACTGTATGATCTTCACTATCTCCTGAAGTTTGCTCAAACTCATGTCCATTGAGTCTGTTATGTTATCCAACTGTCTCATCCTCTGTTGCCCTCTTCTCCTGCTCTCAATCTTTCCCAACATCAGGGTCTTTTCCAATGAGTCATCTCTTTGCATCAGGTAGCCAAAGTAGGGAGGGTAGATCAATTGCAATTTTCACTTAAGAAAAAAAAAAAAAAAACCTTGCATATGTGCATAACATCATCTAAATATAGTTTTTAAGTATATATCTCTTAATATTCGATCTTATTAAATCTAACATTTGAAAAAATATAATTCTCAAATCATGACATTGGTGAAATAATCTCTTAAATATTAGCTCAGATTAGCTTACAAAACTGACTTGAATATGGTATATCCTTTGTAGATGTTTCTTGGTTTTTTAAAACAATGGTTTGATTATTTATAATATTCCTTCAGTTTTCAATGATTATTGAAAGCTATATTTTTATAGAACTGTTTCGATATATTTGTTCAGAAGTATTAAGATATTAATACAATGCTTTGTCATGTCCTCTATATTTTATTGTCTGCAGTTTTTCTTTGATAATATATAATGTGTTAATGTTTACATTTGTATGTTTTTTTTTTAACCTGGCAATTTACCATCCTCCTCAACAGTGGGTAATAACCCCCAAGTTTAGACACTTAAAAACATAGTATTATAGAAAATATTTAGATTTTTCCATACAAACTGAAAAAAAAAATTCTGCACTGAATGCAATTGCCTTTGACATGATTCATCTTTCTATGTGCTAATGAGACATTTATATTTTCCTTTCTGTGTATTCTAGTGTGTTACTAATACTTTTGTAACTGGCACATTATAGATTTTATATATAATGAAAACAGTAATCTTTTGATTACATGTACTGTAAATATAAGTAAACAATTTTTTATTACACTTATATTTTTGTAGTGATTGTCCAAGGAATATTACCTACTGCTATGAAGGAAAAAAATAATTATTTTCCTTTACTATCTCTAGATTTTATATATTTTTGTGAATTATATATATAGTTATATATTTCTTTGAAAAGGGCCCTTTATCTTCAATATACTCAATTCAGCTTTTTAAACTCGACAAAATTCTACTTATCCATCTATTTACGTATCTACCTTGGAGAAGGAAATAGCAACCCACGCCAGTATTCTTGCCCAAGAAATACCGTGGATAGAGGATCCTGGCAGGGCTATAGTCCATGGGATCACAAAAGAGTTAGACATGACTTAGTAAGTAAACAACAACAACACCTATCTACCTATCATTTACTTATCTGTTTTCTAAGTTGGGTGTATATATACTAATCCATATCATTTACTTTTTCATCTTAGGAATTTTGCTTTGTCTTCTCAACAAAATGAATTTAATTCAGCTCTTTTGTTTTTATTTTCCTTGCAATAACTTCTCGTTTTTCCATTCCCTTTATATTTTATATTGTGTAAGATTTATCATATACTTTTTTGTGCCTTCCTGTACTTAATGGAAACAATATAATCTTCTTTACTGAATGAGTAACATAATGTATTTAATTCATCCAGTATTCCTTAATCATTCATTTATTCAACAAAAATGGATTAAATATCTTATTTGTTTTGGGCTATTATCTGTTCTGAAAATATAACAATGAACAGAAGAAATATGTGCCTTTCTCAGTTATATGACAAATAAATAGAAATGTAGGTCAGGTAGAGAAAATTTCTATAAGGAAAATTAGTAAAAATGTAAAGCACAATTTTTGAAAATGCTTAAAATATTAGCTTTTTATGGATACCTCTTTAATGAAGTGACAACAGAGGAGAAACCTAAAAGAAGTAAGGAATTAACCCAAATGGGTATCTGGAAAAACGTTATTCTTTGTAGAAGGAACTGAATATACAGATGCTCTAAAGTAAGAATACTAGTGTGAAGAACAGCAAGGAATCCAGTCTTCTATAATATTTCCAAGATGAATGTATTATCCTGTTTCTGTCCTCTTATCCATTATTGGGCATTTCAGCTGTTTCTCATATTTTCAACATTGTGAATACATCTGCTATAAATATTTTTCACATACTTTATGTTTTAAATGTAAGAGTTTCTTTCGAGCATATTCTTAGGAGTAAAAGTCTTAGACCAAAGGATAGCTGTATATTTAAATTTATATAACACAAATTCCCAAAGCAGTTTCATTATTTTACACTCTAACCAGAAATGTATATAAACTGTGATAGATCCACATGTGCCACAACACTTGAAATTGTCAGAATTTTAGGTCAGAAGTCTCAATATGAGTAAATTAATTTCTCATTTCCATCTTGATTTGGCATTAACCTCAACTCATGAGAGTTTTTAGACATATACTCAGTAAATTATAAGCAATAATTAGACATCATAACTAAGTCATTTTGATATTTATCATAATCCCTGTCCAGTGTGATATAGGTGAAAAAATTAAGAGTATGTGTTTGGTATCATTCCAATGCTTCCCGATTTCTGCCCTTCTTATAAATTTAACTGCAATTGCCTATCACTATATTATCATGGTATACTAATGTTAAGTTTAAGTATTTCTCTTTAAAATGTCTTATATTTTCTTGTTTATGTGCATAGCTTTCTGCCATTTAATATCTTTCTATATTATATATATTATATATACTTTATTTAAAAATTCATTAATAAATGCTTTATATTTTAGCTGAAGGTATGTTTTTCACACTTCCCTGCTTTTAGTCACACATACCAAGCATGTTAGAAGACATTATTATACTTTAATTCAGAAATCTTTTCCTCTTTAGTTCTACAAATGGATCTGGAAAGACATTAAGGTATTCCTTTTGAGAAAGTAGAAAGTTCCCTGAATTGTAAAAAAGAAAAATGTCCTGCCATTCATCAGATCAGAATAAAAGGCAGAGGAAACACTGGTTGCAAAGTTGACAAGGAACAATATTTCCCTGCAGGATGCACCATAACCGTAAAATGTCACAACGATCTCTTTCTCTGAGACAGACTACTGCTTTCTTTCCTACTGGGGAACACTGTCCTGTAAAATCCTAGACAACCAAAAACTTTGCTATTTGAAATTCTGTAGGGGAGAATGAACTACCTCCATGCCTAGAGGATCTGAGTCCCTTTGGCACAGTCAAGCAGTTTTGATTTACAGCGGAGGTAAACCTCTGCTTTCTGGCCACAGGGCTACCCATCAATCTCAGTTTTAACATCTTGAAGGAAACAGAACCCTCAGCCAACTTGCAGACCAGATATAATGCTGACCTCTTTCTCTGGATCAGGCTTTGCTTGAGTCCGTCCAAACACTGTTTCCTTTAAGTGACAACTATCCCCAGCCTCCCTGCAAATCCTACACGATCTCTAAATTTCCTTTCTTTGGGGCAAATGGTCAGAGGTATAACCTCACTCACTGCAATGACTTAATAAACAAGAAGTGCATTCCTGATGGTTTAGGACAATGAGGAGGCTCCAAGAGAGGTGACTGTAACCCTGAGTGTCATCAACTGCGTACCTCAACTTAATGATAATGATTTAGGAACTATCACTATGAACTAACATTTACTTTGCCAACAAAGGTCCTTCTAGTCAAGGCTATGGTTTTTCTAGTGGTCATGTATGGATGTGAGAGTTGGACTGTGAAGAAAGCTGAGCACCGAAGAATTGATGCTCTTGAACTGGGGTGTTGGAGAAGACTCTTGAGAGTCCCTTGGACTGCAAGGAGATCCAACCAATCCATCCTAAAGGAGACCAGTCCTGGGTGTTCATTGGAAGGACTGATGCTGAAGCTGAAACTTCAATACCTTGGCCATCTCACATGAAGAATTGACCCATTGGAAAAGACCCTGATGCTGGGAGGGGTTGGGGGCAGAAGAAGGGGAGGACAGAATTTGAGATGGCTGCATGGCATCACCGACTCAATGCACGTGAGTTTGGGTGAACTCTGGGAGTTGGAGATGGACAGGGAGCCTGGCATGCTGCGATTCATGGGGTTGCAAAGAGTTGGATATGACTGAGAGACTGAACTGAACTGAACTATGAACAAAATTAGTGGACGTGATGGGCTACCAGCTGAGCTATTTCAAATTCTAAGAGATGATGCCATCAAAGTACTGCACTCAGTATGCCAGCAAATTTGGAAAACTTGGCAGTGGCCACAGGACTGGGAAAGATCAGTTTTAATTCCAATCCCAAAGAAAGGCAATACCACAGAATTTTGAAACTACCGCACAATTGCACTCATCTCACACATTAGCAAAGTAATGCTCAAAATTCTCCAAACCAGGCTTCAGCAATATATGAACTGTGAACTTCCAGATATTCAAGCTGGATTTAGAAAAGGCAGAGGAATCAGAGATCAAATTGCCAACATCTGCTGGATCATAGAAAAAGCAATCGTTAACTAGATTTTAATCTAATGATAGATAAAAATTTTGATTCCACTTTCTGTGATTCCACACAATACTCTTAATCAAAGCTATGATGTTTTAATAAAAACCAAGCTGGGTAATGATGAAAGGATAAAAAAAAATCTTATCAAGTAATCAGTCAGGCAAATTCAAAACTTCTATTAAGAAAGTCAACCAATCTGACAGAAAGCAACACAATATTGTAGTTATCCTTCAATTAAAAATAAATAAAAAATGTTTTAAAAGTCAAAAAAAAAAGAAAAAGCAACAGAGTTCCAGAAAAACACATCTACTTTTGTTTTACTGACTATGCCAAAGCCTTTGCCTGAGTGGACCACAAAAAACTGTGGAAAATTCTTAAAAAGTTGAGAATACCAGACCACCTGACCTGCCTCCTGAGAAATCTGTATGCAGGTCAACAAGCAACAGTTAGAACCGGACATGGAACAACAGACTGGTTCCAAAATGTGAAAGGAGTAGGTCAAGGCTGCATGTTGTCAACCTGCTTATTTAACTTATATAGAGAGTATATCATGTGAAATGCTAGACTGGATGAAGCACAAGCTGGAATCAAGATTGCTGGTAGAAATATAAACAACCTCAATTATGCAGATGACACCACCCTTATGGCAGAAAGTGAAGAAGAACGAAAGAGCCTTTTGATGAAAGTGAAAGAGGAGAGTTAAAAAGTTGGCTTAAAGCTCAACATTCAGAAAACTAAGATCATGGCATCTGGTCCCATCACTTCATGGCAAATAGATGGGGAAACAATAGAAACAGTGAGAAACTCTACTTTTTTGGGCTCCAAAATCACTGCAGGTGGTGACTGCAGATGAAAAGATGCTTGCTCCTTGGAAGAAAAGCTATGGCCAACCTAGAAAACATATTAAAAACAGAGACATTACTTTGCCAACAAAGGTCAGTCTAGTCAAAGCTATGGTTTTTCCAGTAGTCATGTATGGATGAGAGAGTTGGACTATAAAGAAAGCTGAGCACCGCAGAATTGATGCTTTTGAACTATGATGTTGGAGAAGATTCTTGAGAGTCCCTTGGACTGCATGGAGATCCAACCAGTCCATTCTAAAGGAAATCAGTCCTGAATATTCATTGGAAGGACTGATGCTGAAGCTGAAACTCCAACACTTTGGCCTCCTGAGGTGAAAAACTGATTCACTAGCAAAGACCTTGATACTGGGAAAGGTTGAAGGCAGGAGAAAGGGACGACATAGGATTAGATGGTTGGATGGCATCACTTACTCGGTGGACATGAGTTTGAGCAAGCTCTGGGAGTTGGTGATGGACAGGGAAGCCTGGTGTGCTGCTGTTCATGGGATCACAAAGTTTCGGATATGACTGATCAACTGAACTGAACTGACTGAATTTTTAAAATAATGTTTCTATTTAATCATTAAAATTAATGATTGTTGTGTTTTCAGATTCTTCCTATTTTCTCATTTTATATTTTGTAAGAATTCAGTTTTGAATTAAAAAAAAAATCCAGGTATCCCAAAAGAAATATTTTATTACATCTGCATGCTTAAGTGTTTTCCATTTCTTAAAAAGTTGAATATATTGATTTTTAGAGATGTCTGCTTTTATTATTTAAATTCAAGTTTTCTTTGGTAACTAAATTTCTTCCTACTCTTCAATGTGCAAATCAGAGATCAAGTTTGTCAAATTAGTCTCTGGCAAAGGTATTCAACTTAGCAAACTTAACAATGTCAACTAAAAAGCTCCAAGAGTCATTGATATATGTGTTACAGTCCATCAAATCTTCAATTTTTACATAATTCATTTTCTAAAAAGAGATTTAAAAGAGTCTCTAAAAAGAGACTGAAATTTCATCACAAGATTACACTATCTTTAATGACATGATTTGTTATAGTCATTTTCTTCATCTCAAAAACCAGGGGAATTCCCTTGACAGTTCAGGGGTTAGGACTCCATGCTTCAGTGCAGGAGGCACAAGTTTGATCAATGGTCAGAGAAGTAAGGTACTTACTGCATGCTATGCAGTGTGACCAAAAGCAAAGAAACAAAAAACAAACAACAACAAACAAAACAAAAACTCAGTGGCAGAAAAAGAATGTATACTCAATTAATTAAATAAAAGTATTATTTTAAAGCAAATCTGAGTAAAGTATGCATCAGAATATTATTTCATGGGAGATTTTGTGTCTCTCTACGTCTATATTTATATGTGGCATGATGTGGTGATATGGTACCTAATTATGACATTGACATTAAGCATTTACTAACTATATGCAGCACATAACAAAAGAATTTTTTGAATAATATTTCTAGAAAGCAAAAATCCATTTCATTTCTATTATTTTGCCATATTTTTCTAACATTTTTTTTGTAGTTTATTTATTTATTTTTTTTTTTTTTATTTTTAAAAGAAAATCCATCCTGAACCCTCCTCCCTCCTCCCTCCCCATACCATCCCTCTGGGTCGTCCCAGTGCACCAGTCCCAAGCATCCAGCATCGTGCATTGAACCTGGACTGGCATCTCGTTTCATACATGACATTTCACATGTTTCAATGCCATTCTCCCAAATCTTGCCACCCTTTCTAACATTTTAATAGGTATTTTTTAAAGCCACTTTACTATGATATGTATCATCTTGAATATGTTCCACATACTCTCTATTTTTGTCATCGGTCTTTTCCAGGCACCAGAAATATTTAGAATTTTCAAAAGACATTTCAGAACTCTACTCTTACGAAGGAAGTACATTATATATAATCAACTATATATATTTATAATATGCAACATCATTTAACCTGATTATATGCATACTAATGTCATATAAATGCTTATGAATAAGCTGTTTTTATTAATATAAACTTATAAATAAAAATATGAAGGGGGGCATTTTAATTGTTGCTTTAATAATATCTTTAGTTATATGTTCTTTCCTTCTTTGTAATAAACTGTGAGTGTGTGTCTGTGTACTTTTTCTCCAAAACAAAACAAGTGAACACAGACAGTTGATAATGTCGTTTCAGCAGTACACTAATCGAGGAAATGAGCTGTGTAGTTCTCTTAGTCTTTATCCCTTGAAAACATGATTGTACCTGATTCTTCAGATATGGGGATGGCAGTTTGCCTTCAAACATCAGTTTTTGGTGGACATAAGAAAGTTTATTGATTTTTAGTTATTTTCTGTTGTTGCTATTTTAAGGATTTATGGCTTTATGGCTTCTAAGCTCTTAAATGTCAGAGCTGAAATGAAGAGTTTCACTTAATTTTCCTAAGATGTTTGTATAACTTTATGACATTTTATCACATCGATTCATATAATTGAACTACAGTTCAATTTAAGAACTCTTCTGTCAGCAAGGGAACTTGTGACCCCGTGGACTGTAGCCCACCAGGCTCCTCTGTACATGAGGATTTTCCAGGCAAGATTACTGGAGTGGATTGCCATGTCCTCCTCCAGGGGATCTTCCTAACCCAGGTATTGAACCCAGGCCTCCCACATTACAGGTGGATTCTTTACCATCTGAGCCATCAGGAAAGACCCCTATCACATAGATTCATATAACTGAATTACAGTTCAAATTAAGAACTCTACTGGAAGCAAAGGAACTTAGTTTGAAAGAATATTAAAGACATGCCAATTGGTAGATAAGTTTCATGAAACACATTTAGTAATTTCTTTTGTAAAGTGTTAGTTACTCAGTCGTGTCCAGCTGTTTGTGACACTATGGACTATAGCCCACCAGGCTCCTCTGTACATGGGATTCTCCAGGCAAGAATACTGGAGTGGGTTGCCATTGCCTTCTCCAAGGGATCTTTCTGATCTAGGGATTGAACCTGGGTCTCGCATATTGCAGGCAAACTCTTTACTGACTGAGCCACCATATGATTTTTGTAAAGGTTGAGTTTTTTACAATTTCACTTTGAAATTCTTTTGTAAAAGTTGAAAGGAAAATGCTTACCTTGGAAATCCTGTGGTTGTCCTGCTCTAGTATTATAATTGGGGAAGAGAAGACAAGTACAATTTTTCAAAAGCATTGTATCAGTTAATTGAAACAACTGCATTTTATGTACTACATTCAAATATTTAAATACAGAAGCATAATGTTAACAACCATTGCAAAAACTAACGGTAAAATGTTGACATGTCATTATAATTAGTTTGTTTCCTGTGCTTTTCTCTATTTTGATCATGCCTGTGAAATTTCATTAGATTAAGAGGAACTGCCTATGACATTTTCTTGTGATGAATTAGTATAAATCCAAAGATTTTATTTGTGATAATGTAAATCAACTGAACAGAAACTTAAACATTAAGAGTCCAGATGCATTTCATATAGTGTTCTATGTGAGTTGTGACCATTTTCAAGTCCCTAAAATTGTAATTACCATTTCTTTCTTTCCTTATATCTCTGTCTGTACATCTGTTTTTGACTCTTTTCTGTGAATTCAAAAAGAATAAGCACATTCAGGAATGAGATCGATAACTGTACTGAGAATTATCTCATTACATCTGACATTATGTATCTGGCAGATGGTTGGAAAAGATAGTTTCTTATATTCTGCTATTTTTGTTTTCTTAGCATTAGAGATATTCAGAAATATAAAGGAAAAACATCATTTTTCTTTTAAAGGGCATGCTTTATGTTAATCTCTAACTCTCCTTGTGGAAGAGGCAATCTGAGAAGTAATTTTGTTAGAGAGGAGGAAGAAAGGATAGAAACAGGTCAAAGGTATTATGCAACCATCAACATCATAAATTATTTTGTATTATGCAATGATGCACTGATTTTATATACAATTAAGACAAATGATTTTGTCAAATAGTTTTACTATGAAAAGGATTATCAAAGATTTTTATATTTACTTTTTGGGGAATCTAGGACATAAAATACATTTTCTATAGAGTGCTTTGGAATTTACATTTCTTGATGATTTGCCAATGATGTAACATGGTAAGTAGGTCATGGACTTCCATTAACTAACATTTAATTTTTTAATGCCATACTAATCTGGGGTCGCAAAGAGACAGACATGACTGAAGCAACTTAGCATGTACATACGCAATCTACTAGTGATCTACATTTTGGTGGCTAAAAAGGATGAGCTTTAACAGGAAAAATCTCAATTAGGAAAGAAAGTATTGCATTAAATAACTTTTCTTTCTATCTTGGACAGTCTTCTTTTTTTCAAAGCATTTGGGACTATGTTTATTTGCTGATTGAAAATATTGTTTAAAGTGAGGATCATAAAATTTAACTTAAATCTTCTCAACATTTCATTTAAAATATAACTTTAACATATTACACATTACATTTAAGTATTAAAAACTTAAAATATACACATGGACACACATACACACATTAACTTTGCTTTTTCAAAAGTATTTTATGTATGGTTTTTATCATGTCTTTCCAAAATGTATTTTTTTCCTGGTAATATACTTTGAAATTCATATGAATATTTTGTAATTAAATATCAAGTACTACTAGCACAAACAAGTTTGATATAAAACAAGTGATTTTTCACAAGTATACATATCATTTTACAGGTACATAAATATTTGTTAGATATTTATCTGCTAATCAGAAACATTTAGCATTAGCAGTCTGTTTTTAAAGGAGTTTAAAGGAGTTTAATGATTAATCTACTGATTCTGTTCAAATTTTATTGGAATTTAAAGAGCACTTTTACTTTAATAAGTAACCTATTGAATAACTATCAGTTTATAGAACTTACTGGAAACATAAAAACCCCATATTACAAAACATGCAGAAAAGACATGTATATGTTATACATATAAAGTATGCAGTAAACTGTTTCTATGCAGAGATAAGACAGTCTCTGAAACAAGAAAATCAGAAGAGCCCTGAGACAAGAGAGAAAGTTACCAATATGTATCAAACTAAGGCAATGACAAAGAATGTTCAAACTACTGAACTATTGCACTCATTTCATACGCTAGCAAAGTCATGTTCAAAATTCCCCAAGCCAGGCTTCAACAGTATGTGAACCGTGAACTTCCAGATGTTCAAGCTGGATTAGAAAAGGCAGAAGAACCAGAGGTCAAATTGCCAACATCTGTTGATCACTGAAAAATCAACAGAGTTCCAGAAAAATATCTACTTCTGATTTATTGACTATGCCTAAGCCTTGACTGTGTTGATCACAATAAACTGTGGAAAATTCTAAAAGAGATGGGAATACCAGACCACCTGACCTGTCTCCTGAGAAATCTGTATGCAGGTCAAGAAGCAACAGTCAGAACCGGATAAGGAACAACAGACTGGTTCCAAATTGGGAAAGGAGGACATCAAGGCTGTATGTTGTCACCCTGCTTATTTAACTTATATGCAGAACACATCACGCCAAATGCCAGGCTGGATGAAGCATAAGCTGGAATCAAGATTGCTGGGAGAAATATCAGTAACCTCAGATATGTAGATGACACCACCTTTATGGCAGAAAGTGAAGAACTAAAGAGCCACTTGATGAAAGTGAAAGAGGAGAGTGAAAAAGCTGGCTTAAAACTCAACATTCAAAAAACTAAGATCATGGCATGCAGTCCCATCACTTCACGGCAAATAGATTGGGAAACAATAGAAACAGTGAGAGAGGTTATTTTCCTGGGCTCAAAAATCACTGCAGATGATGAGTGCAGTGGCCATGAAATGAAAAGACACCTGCTCCTTGGAAGAAAAGCTATGACCAACCTAGACAGCATATTAAAAGCAGAGACATTACTTTGCCAGCAAAAGTCCATTTAATCAAAGCTATGGTTTTTCCAGTAGTCATTTATGGATGTGAGAGTTGGACTATAAAAGCTGAGTGCTGAAGAATTGATGCTTTTGAACTGTGGTGTTGGAGAAGACTCTTGAGAGTCCCTTGGACAGCAAGGAGATTAAGTCAGTCAAGCCTGAAGGAAATAAGTCTGAATATTCATTGAAAGGACATATACTAAAGCTAAAACTCCAATACTCTGGCTACCTGATATGAAGAACTGACTCATTGGCAAAGACTCTGATTCTGGAAAAGATTGAAGGTGGGAGAAGAAGGGGATGACAGAGGATGAGATGGTTGGATGGCATCACTGACTCAAAGGACATGAGTTTGAGCATGCTCTTGGAGTTGGTGATGGACAGGGAAGCCTGGCATGCTGCATTCCATGGTGTTGTAAAGAGTCAGACATGACTGAGTGACTGGTCTGAACTTGGGAGAAGAAAATATTGCCAAGTATTTTTAGAAGGAGTGATTTCCTCCTTGTCTCAAAATCTCCAAGATATATTAAGTTAAAAAATTAAGAGGTATGACAAAAAACTGCTTTCAATATATGAAAGGAGAGAGTATGTGTGTTCATATATTTGCATAAAAACACTTGTGAAAAACATAAATAAACGTGTTAACTTACAGAGAGGTAGCGTGAGTAAGCAGCAGTGGAAGCAATATTCTTTCCTGTATGTGTTTTCATGGTTTTATTTGTCAACCTTGTGATTTTATGAACTATTTAAGCTATAGTTTGTTCTTGTTGTTGTTTATCTAAATTGAGTCTGACTCTTCGCAATCCCATGAACTGCAGCATGCCAGGCTTTCCTGTCCTTCACTATCTCCCTGAGTTTGCTCAACTCGTATCAATTGAGTCATTGATGCCATCCAACCATCTCATCCTCTGTTGCCTCCTTCTCCTCTTGCTCACAATCTTTCCCAGCATCAGGGTCTTTTCCAATAAGTGAGCTCTTTGCATCAAGTGGCCAAAGTACTGGAGCTTCAGCTTTAGCATCAGTCCTTCCAGTGAATACTCAGGGTTGATTTCCTTTAGGATTGACTGATTCGATCTCCTTGCTGTCCACGAGGCTCTCAAGAGTTTTCTCTAGCACCACAGTTCAAAAGCATCAATTCTTTAGTGCTCATCCTTCTTTTTTTTTTAATTTATTTATTTATTTTTAATTTCTCCAGTATTTCTCTTTTTTTTTAAATTTTATTTTATTTTTAAACTTTACATAATTGTATTAGTTGTGCAAAATATCAAAATGAATCCACCACAGGTATACATGTGTTCCCCATCCTGAACCCTCCTCCCTCCTCCCTCCCCATACCATCCCTCTGGGTCATCCCAGTGCACTAGCCCCAAGCATCCAGTATCGTGCATTGAACCTGGACTGGCATCTCGTTTCTTACATGATATTTTACATGTTTCAATGTCATTCTCCCAAATCTTCCCACCCTCTCCCTCTCCCACAGAGTTCATAAGACTGTTCTATACATCAGTGTCTCTTTTGCTGTCTCGTACACCGGGTTATTGTTACCATCTTTCTAGGTCCAACTCCCACAGCAATACGTGACTCCTGGAAAAGCATAGCTTTGACTATATGAAACTTTGTCAGCAAAATGATATCTCTGCTTTTTAGTACTCTCTACATCTGCCATAGCTTTTCTTGGTTCCCTTTTTATTCGAGCTATTCACATGATATCTTCAGTGAAATGTTTTATTTTATTCATAATTTTATGTACACATTATATTTCAATAGTCTTTTTAAGAAATACCATAAACCAACATTAAAGTGTTAATCATTCAGTTGTGTCTGACTCTTGGTGACCCCATGGACAGGATGAAATATATCACATAAAATCCTATGACTCTATTCTTTATTTTTTTAATATTAAAATATCTATGTTCTTCGAAGTTTTAAAAGCAATTCTTCTGTTCTCATAAAAGATGAAGAATTTGTATTACTTTGACCAGTATGGTACCCCTAATGAACTACATGGGCATGGCCACTCCAGAGCCTTATGATAAAAAAAATTGGTTAACATGTTATTGACACTGCTTGATTTATGCTGTGCAATTAAGAAATATAATAATTCAGATAATTAAAACATACCAGTGTGTAGCAACTTTAGACCCATTTCCTTGCAGGGGGATATTTTATAATATGCATATAAAAAAGTTTGTAAATATTCACTAACTTTGCCAACTTTTTAGTCATAATTAAACCTAATATGTTTTGCATTAATGAAAATGCACTAATTCAGAAAATACATAATAAAACAATTGAAGTATTTATGGAAGAATTGAATTTTCAGTGAGGAAAATTTCAGTGTTACGAGTTTTCAATTTTCCTTTTCCATGAGGTACTTTATAAATGTCAATGATATAAACCCTTAAAGAAAGGCAGTCAAAATGCCACTGAATACTCCTTGTTCCCATTCCATCTGAATGCAAACTAGATCTACCCAGACTATTTTATAGAGATTTATTGTAATAAAGTTGCCAGGCTAAGCAAATAAAAATACAAGGCACTCAGTTAAATTTGAATTTCAGATATTCAACAACTATTTTTTGTTTTAGTAGAAACATACTCATGCAATATTTGGGACATACTCATATAAAATATATTTGCTATATTGAAGCTCAAATCTAATTAGGCTTTTTGTATTTTATCTGGCAACCCTAAGTGAAAGCCTCTAGATCAAATTTGTTCAGATAATGTCATAGATTTAGGAGAATAATAATGAATTTTACTTACTTTAAAGATGGATGCCATTTTATGAAAGTGATCCTCAAATGATACCAGTTATTTTAGTAAGACCAACAGTATTATACTTTCATTCTCAAAAGTGCCCTGCATTGAAAGTGTTATAAACTGTATGTGCTTTGAAAAGGGATAAGCTTATCTTGAGTTTCCACTATTCTTTGAAACATTCTTGTGTTTCAATCACAAACTTTAATCACTAGAAACACAGACATGAATAATAACATATAAGAAGCTCACCATGCTTTCCGGGTTATATTTATGCAAAATAAAAAGTCTATAATATAAAACTAGCAACTTTATTTTCAGTAAAAGCTGTCTCTGTTACCTGAGAAAAGAAAGACCAGAATTCAGGTGCTGTGACAGCAAGATAATCATTGTAGCGTTATTCACAGAATCAGTTCAAAAGTCCCATGTACTTCCCAGCCAATAATAAGGAAGCCACATTTGTTTTTCCGAAAGCCGTACTCATGAAGATGAGATACTAGTAAAAGGGACAAATAAAACTACTAATTGCTCCAGCAAAATGGAATGATTGCCTGGGCTTTTATATTTGAACTTCAAGGACTTTTTTAGGTCTTTATTTCGTTTTTCCTACTCTGAGCAAGCACCTCATTATCCTGTATGCACTGTGTTCATGCAAATATACTTGATTCTATATCTGATTCGACTGCCTCAATTATCAGGTCTTAGCTCTCCAACCTGACTTACTATCTTCTTTCCTTATTATTGGATTAAATTTGCTAGATCAGATAGAAAATAGCTGATGGCCAAAGAGAGAAAGAAAGGAGAAGAGTGGGGAAGACAGGGCAGGGAGCGAGAGAGAAAGGGAGAGACAGAGACAGGGAGAACAAATTCCTTAAATTGATCCTTGTTACACATACTCTCACCCTGGAGAAGGGAATGGCAATTCAGTCCAGTATCCTTGCCTGGAGAATCCCACGGAAAGATAATCCCATGGATAGAGGAGCCTGGCAGGCTTTACAGCCCATGGGATTGTAAAGAGTCAGACATGACTGAGCTACTAACGTGCACTTGCACACACACACACTCACGCACACATGCCCATACTTTCAAGGGACTCTCAAGAGTCTTCTCCAGCACCACAATTAGAAAGTATCAATTCTATCACATTTGTATGTGGCTACTGGAAAAACCATAGCTTTGACTATCTGGATCTTTGCTGGCAAAGTGATGTTTTTGTTTTTCAATATGCTATCTGGGTTTGTCATAGCTTTCCTTCCAGGGAGCAGTGAAAGTGAAAGTCGTGTCCGACTCTTTGCGACCCCATGAACTATACAGTCCATGGAAGCAAGCATCTTTCAATTTCAGGGCTGCAGTTACTGTCCACAGTGATTTTGGAGCCCAAGAAAATAAAGCTTCTCACTGTTTCCACTCTTCCCCCTTCCATTTGCCATGAACTGATGGGACCAGATACCATGATCTTAGTTTTTTGAACCCTGAGTTTTATCCAGCTTTTCACATTTCTCTTTCACCCTCATCAAGGAGCTCTTTTGTTCCTCTTCACTTCCTGCCTTTAAAGTGGTGTTATCTGCATATCTGAGGTTGTTGATATTTCTCCTGGCAATCTTGATTCCAGCCTGTGATTCATCCAGCTCGTCACTTTGCAGGATGTACTCTGAGTATAAATTAATAAGCAGAGTGACAATATACAACCTTGTACTCCTTTCCCAATTTTGAAAGGAATACAAATTTCCCAGTCTGTTGTTCTATGTCCGGTTCTAACTGTTGTTTCTTGATCTGCATACAGATTTCTTAGGAGACAGGTAAAGTGGCCTAGTAATCCCATCTTTTTAAGAATTTTTCAAAATTTGTTGTGACCAACACAGTCAAAGGTTTTTGCATAGTCAATGAGGCAGAAATAGACATTTTCCTGGAACTCCCTTGCTTTCTCCGTGATCCAGTGAACACTGGCAATTTTACCTGTTTCCTCTGCCTCTTTGAAACCCAGCTTGTAAATCTGAAAGCTTTTGGTTCACATACTGCTGAACAAATGCCCTAAATTGATCCCTGTTACAGGTACTCCCTTCCCACCTACAACATTCTCTGTGATAGTGACTATAGATAAACAATATATAGTTACCCCTGTCTCATTCTTTTTTTTCTTCCTGCCTGAACTTTTTTATTCTGAACATTTCCATCAAAAAAAACTCAAACTAATATCTTTAGTCCTAAAACAAATTCCTGTCTTCCACATTATTTCCAGGCTTTGCCCTACTTATTTATTGCTAAACTTTTCCCTCTATACAATATTCATTCTTAGCTCTAGATCTCTCAGTTCAGTTCAGTTCAGTCACTAAGTCATGTCCGACTCTTTGCGACCCCATGAATCACAGCACGCCAGGCCTCCCTGTCCATCACCAACTCCCAGACTTCACTCAGACTCACGTCCATTGAGTCAGTGATGCCATCCAGCCATCTCATCCTCTATCGTCCCCTTCTCCTCCTGCCCCAATCCCTCCCAGCATCAGAGTCTTTTCCAATGAGTCAACTCTTCGCATGAGGTGGCCAAAGTACTGGAGTTTCAGCTTTAGCATCATTCCTTCCAAAGAACACCCAGGGCTGATCTCCTTCAGAATGGACTGGTTGGATCTCCTTGCAGTCCAAGGAACTCTCAAGATTCTTCTCCATCACCACAATTCAAAAGCATCAATTCTTCGGCACTCAGCCTTCTTCACAGTCCAACTCTCACATCCATACATGACCACTGGAAAAATCACAGCCTTGACTAGACGGACCTTTGTTGGCAAACTAATGTCTCTACTTTTGAATATGCTATCTTAGCTGGTCATAACTTTTCTTCTAAGGAGTAAGCGTCTTTTAATTTCATGGCTGCAGTCACCATCTGTAGTGATTTTGGAGCCCAGAAAAACAAAGTCTGACACTGTTTCCACTGTTCCCCCATCTATTCCCCATGAAGTGATGGGACTGGATGCCATGGTCTTCGTTTTCTGAATGTTGAGCTTTAAGCCAACTTTTTCATTTTCCACTTTCACTTTCATCAAGAGGCTTTTCAGTTCTTCTTCACTTTCTGCCATAAGGGTGGTGTCATCTGCATATCTGAGGTTATTAATATTTCTCCCGGCAATCTTCATTCCAGCTTGTGTTTCTTCCAGTCCAGCGTTTCTCATGACGTACTCTGCATATAAGTTAAATAAGCAGGGTGACAATATACAGCCTTGACGTATTCCTTTTCCTATTTGGAACCAGTCTGTGGTTCCATGTCCAGTTATAACTGTTGCTTCCTGACCTGCATACAGATTTCTCAAGAGGCAGGTCAGGTGGTCTAGTATTCCCATTTCTTGAAGAATTTTCCACAGTTTATTGTGATCCACACAGTCAAAGGCTTTGGCATAGTCAGTAAAGCAGAAATAGATGTTTTTCTGGAACTCTCTTGCTTTTTCCATGATCCAGTGGATGTTGGCAATTTGATCTCTGGTTCCTCTGCCTTTTCTAAAACCAGCTTGAACATCAGGAGGTTCACGGTTCACGTATTGCTGAAGCCTGGCTTGGAGAAATTTAAGCATTACTTTACTAGCATGTGAGATGAGTGCAATTGTGCGGTAGTTTGAGCATTCTTTGGCATTGCCTTTCTTTGGGATTGGAATGAAAACTGGCCTTTCCCAGTCCTGTGGCCACTGCTGAGTTTTCCGAATTTGCTGGCATATTGAGTGGAACACTTTCACAGCATCATCTCTCAGTAACAGTAACATCTCTCAGTGATCATAAGTGGCTATTAAAAGGAGGGGAAAATATGATTATTCATTGTTCTAATAACCTAAGGATTCATAATGTTTTCTCTGCTTTTAAATATTAACCTCTTATTCACATAATCTCCCCCCTTCAATCTTGAAAATAATCACTTTCACTTATCTTAACCATGGGAGAAAGATTTAGAATATCCTTCACAAAAGATAAGGAAATCCTCATGCAAAATCACACTATTTTAATGTGGGAAAATATGAATTAGAATAAGTTTAAAATCATTCAGACATTGCACTGGAGTTTTTTATGTTATAATATTGCCTGGAAATATTAACAAATTAAATACTTTACAAATGTAAAAAAGCATGATACTTAAAGCCATAGGAATTATCAAGATCACTGGATTAATTGGAAGGAAATGAAGATAAATATAGTATTAGTTATACAGTCAATTATTTAGGGAAATACATCACTGCTGAAGTCAATCCAAGGGATTTACTTAACATGCCTGTTAAAAAAAAAATCACTGAAAGCAATACTCCAAATGAGCTCTAAAAAGAGAAAGTTCTGTTCATAACTTATTTTACCGGAATAATACATCTATATTAAAATGCTAAAAATTGCTAAATATAACTTGATGAGTAAGTATAAATGATCATGTAGGCTTCAGTTCAAATCAACTGAAGTGTATTTCATCTTATCTTATAGGAACAGTTTCCATTGACAAAATTTCATATATAAACATGAAAACAATGAGTTATCTGGAGGTTAAATTAAACCCATGTTATTTGGTCTGTGAATGACCAATTACTAATAGTGGGAATTCAGCTGTTTTTTACTTCTACATTATTAAATGCATTCCACCTAAACAAAGCATTTTACTGCCTAAGTTACCTTTCTTATAAGTTTAAATAATCTCTTGTCACTTACCTTTAACAAAATGGCAAAAGTTTGAGCTGCCAGTGTTGCAATGAATATTAACATTTCAGTAAACACAAGATAAGTGTTTTCAGATTTAATAAAAACATCCCCTTCCCTGGTGGCATAAGATCCTTCCCTGGTAAAGAATCTGCCTGAAATACAGGAGACCCGGGCTCAATCCCTGGGTTGGGAAGAGCCCTTGGAGAAGGAAATGGCAACCCACTCCAGTATTCTTGCCTGGAGAATCCCATGGACAGAGGAGCATGGTGAACTACAGTCCATGGAGTCGAAAAGAGTCGGACACAATTGAGTGACTAACACAAAAAAACATCCCCTGGGTGCTGCAAAACCTCTTTTAGATAGCCAAGAAAACTATGTATTGACTAAACTATGCAAAATAATAGAGTAATTTAATTGAACATGTAAGATCCTAAATATTGTATCAATCATTTTTGAATCTTCAATTTTCTCAAATAAGTTATTTTTCTATTTTCTAGACATGAAATGTGTGTCATTCAGGCAGTGATGATAATTGAAAAAAATCAAATAACCTATAAATCCATATGATGCATATATTTCATATAAAATGATGAATTTTTTAAACTTGCATTATGTTATTCATAAGGGTATATAAAATGAAATTAATTATATTGAATATCAGTTTGATAATATATTTTCAGGTTTATCGACTATTTCTTTCATATAGAAAATTGATACATATTTTTACTGAATGTTTTACTTCTGAATATATTGTTATTACCCTTCTTTTTTATTTTCAAAAGACTTCAGGAGCTTTATAACCATGGTTGAAAAACAGAGAGAAAAAGAAAAATAATAATGTTTTACCTTCTCCTTATCTTTCCTCCTTTTCTTATATGTGATGCCTTATATATCCTTTCAGAAACAAAATGAAATTTTTATTTAAAACATTTAATAAAATAAGGCAAAAACACTATATAAATAAATAGTAGTATAATATTTTTACATATAATGTTAACAATTAATAAGAATTAATGAAAGATTTCCTTTTCAAAATCTTTTTACTAATGTAGGCAATTTTTTGATTTTGTATTTTTTATCTTGCACAGAGAAACATATTGATATTTGATTCATAGCATTTATAAATTAATAATGAATTAATTCTCAGGTGAAAATAGAGCTATTTTTGTTATTGTGTACTGAGATACAGCTGTCTCAAGTTTTGACTCTTTTTCTCTTGCCCCAAAGTTCATTTAATTCTTATTGTCCTCTTGCACTCTCCCTCTCTCTCTGTCTCTGGTGCACACACACATACACACAGATGTATTTAACATATGAATGAACAGTAAATGTTGAAAAAACATGGTGAATGAATAAGAAAGATAATGAAACATAAATATGATGAGTATGAGAAAGAATAAAGTTATGGGTGGGGACCATGTCATATTCTAAAATCAGAAGGAGATTCCAGATTATCTGAGAAATTAATTTCTACATTGATGGCATTAAAAATCAGTGAATCTGAATGGCCAGAGGTAAGAGAAAATAGTTTTTTAAAAAGAAGACAAACAAAATGAGAAAAAGACTTCTAATAATGGCTGAAAGTGAAAGTGTTAGTTGTTCTGTCTTGGGAGACTCTTTGAGATCCCAGGACCCATGGACTGTAGCCCACCAGGCTCCTCTGTCCATGGAATTCTCCAGATAAGAATAATGGAGTTGTTTGCCATTCCCTTCTCCAGGAAATCTTCCCGATCCAGGAATCAAACCTGGGTCTCCTGCATTGCAGGCAGATTCTTTACCGTCTGAGTACCAAGAAAGCCCCAAAATGGTTGTTGATGATAAAAATGCTGGTGTGGTTGCTGTATGGAGAGAGGCTAAGAGAGGATACTGAGAAATCAATAGTAAGCAGATTATTCTGGGGTTGTGTATCATGTAAGGATTTCCATTTCTACTTTGAGAATACTTGAAATATATTTTCAGGTTATAAACATGGGAAGACATACATATTTAGTGCAGTGTGGAAAATGGCTGACAAGAAATATCAGGGGCAACAGGGGCTGGATGGGCAACCCTAGTAAATGATTGCTAGAATTGTACCTTCATTCATTCTGTTATGTAGCAACTATTTATCACACACAAGCTGAACTTAAGACTGTTTAGACCTCATAATGGGTTTGCAAATTTTTGCTTTCTCATATCAGTTGTACTTTGACAACTGAGTTGTCAAATGAGTTGTCCTTGAGGCCGAAATGGTACATTTGATAGTTATCTATATTGAATAGTATGAAATTCATAAGACTTTTTTCTCCTACTGACAAAGTATAAACATTACTGAAAAAGGGTCCATATTAAATGTTTGACAGAAAATTACAAAAGGAACTGGAAAATAGATGGCATTTGTCATTTGTGGTGCACTGAAATTTGACCAGTGCCAAGTAGCAAATAACTGTATGACAACTCTACTAAGTGTATAATACTCATTTATTATATGCATGCATGCTAAGTCGCTTCAGTCATGTCCGACTCTGTGCGACCCTGTGGACAGCAGCCCACCAGGCTCTTCTGTCCACAGGATTCTCCAGGCAAGAATACTGGTGGCAGTAATATATCTCCACCCTTTACAATGGAAACCAAAAATATATTCCACAAGAACCTTATCTTATTGGCAAAGAGGTATAGCTATTTTCTTCTTTATCACAAAATTTAAAGCAGAATACATCTCATATCTAAAAAAAATTACAGAACACTATTCTGAGAACAGATGTTGATGTGACAGTGAAGAGGAAAGTATTTGAAGGACCCTAGGGGGAATAAAAAGTGGAGTTGAAAAAGTAAAAGGTACAAGAGGGGCTGGTATTATTATATTTAAAAAATGAAAATAAAAATGGTACAAAAATATATTTCTCCACCTGAAGATGTGAAGCATCATTATATAGAGATTGCTTCATTATTAGTGTGGGAGTGTGTGTGCTCAGTCATGTCTGACTCTTTGCAACCCCAAGGACTGTAGCCTGCCAGGCTTCTTCCATGGGATTCTCCAGACAGGAATACTGGAGTGGGTTGTCTTTTCCTTCTCGTGGGGATCTTTCTGATACAGAGATAGAACCCATGTCTCTTGCATCTCCTGCATTGGCAGGTGGATTCTTTGCCAACTGTGTCACATTATTAGTACAGGAATGCAATTTGGGTTTCCTTCGAATGGTCTAAATTTTGTTAGCCATATTTCTTAGGTATTTTAATAGTTTAGTTTCTCTTTACTATGTTTATTTTAAAGTGAAGAGGAAATGTGTCATTGTATAAGTTTCTCACTAATATCACAGTGAAAGTAGGTGGGTCGGATCTTTCAGGCAGTTTCTCAGAGAGTCAAGGACCTCCTGTTATGTGGCTCTGTCACAGGAGTCCTTTGCTTCCAGTTCAAAGACTTCAAGGGACACAGCACAGGGTAAGCAGGATCCATAAGTGACCCAGGTACCTCTGTTCCCATTCTTTTGCCCAATCTCATTATATAGATCCTCTAAACTACAGGAGAGACTGGAGAATAAGTATTTCTGTGAGTTTAAGAGATAAATGACCATTTAACACTTAGCAGCACCTCTTTCACTCAGTATTTAAACAATATTCTATACATAAGCCTTTACCCAGATAATACTGTAAATTTGCTTATTGAAATATCAGTAGAGTTCACATTGTGAAGGACCCCAGTTAAAACAATCTGATACCTCATCTTCACAACATGTCCTGAGATATCTTCTACTATATTCCCTGTCTGGGCCTTCAGTGTGTGACGATGTTCAGAACCTACGTAACACTCCATAGTTCTAAATTCACTATATCTCTTGAATCTTTTCATTTCGTCTCTCATGGAAAGTGTTGAAGATACTTCTTGGGAAAGTAGTAGATCCTGTGTATCAGTTAGAAAAGGAAGAGAAAAAAGCACATGCACACATTCAAATGCAGCAAAATTGGAGGCTATTTTTTGGTCACTAAGTGCAAAAACACAGAAAAACAAAACAAGATGGCTGGGATTGCCACGTATGAAGAATATGCTTAGCTCTGGAGCAGCTTTACTTTAGACTTTATAGCTGTTTAAGGTATCTAACACATCTTTCAACATGATAGATCACTAGAACATTAGAAGTATGTTTTGGCCCCCCCTTTTTAAGAGTTTCTTATAGTACCTCTGCCTGGATTTGTACATGCAGGCTTTCTCTTTTCTTTTGATTATTATCTCTCTCAAGGCAGCATTCTGTCTGAACTGTTATTAAATTTCAAGAGGATAAGGGCACTCAATCTGAAATGTGTAACTGAGAACAGAATCTATGAGGACTGCACTTTATGTTTTGTGAAATATTAGGCAATGAGATTAGTCCCACCTTCTGGTTCAGGTCAAAGCTTAGAAGACTAAGTCTCCTCAAGGTTAAACATATTATTGAAGGTCATGAAAATAAATATCCAGCATATTCCCTGGTGGCTCCGATAGTAAAGAATCTGCCTGCAATGTGGGAGATCTGTGTTCAATCCTTGGCTTGGGAAGACACTCTGGAGAAGGGAGTGGCAACCCACCACAGTATTCTTGCATGGAGAATTCCAAGAACAGAGGAGCCTGGCAGGCTAACATGGGGTTGCAAATAGTCGGACATGACTGAGCGACTAACACTTTTCATGTCACATAATCCTAGAATGTATATCTTCACAATCCAAGTCCGGTGATTTCCTTTCCATATCTTGTTCTACAGACATATTTTGTGTAAAAGCTTTTTTTTTTTTTTTTTAACTACATTTTATTTTACATTTATATGTGATGCATTCAATGTAACTATTAACTTCTAAAAAGATTCAAGCCTTAATGTTTATAAAATAAATAAGCTCATGATAACTGAAAAAGTGTCATTTCTAGAGTAAATTCTATCATTTATTACTACTCTTAGTATAATTGAGACTTCTTAAGTATTTTGCAAGCAAACATAAATGTAAGTGATCTGGAAATTAATGATAATATCTGTACCCCATTGTTCATTGTAGCACTATTTACACTAGCTAGATCATGGAGGCAACCTAGATGTCCACTGGCAGATGAATGGATAAAGAAGTTGTGGTACCTATATACAATGGAATATTACTCAGCTGTACAAAGGGACATATTTGAGTCAGTTCTAATGAGGTGGATGAACTTAGAGCCTATTATATAGAGTGAAATAAGTCAGAAAAATAAAAATAAATATTGTATACTAATGCATATATATATGAAATCTAGAAAGATGGTACTGATGAAATTATTTGTAGGGCAACAATGGAGACACAGACATAGAAAACAGACTTATGGACATGGGGTCGGAGAGGAAGGAGAGTGTGGGATGTATGAAGAGAGTAACATGGAAACTTACATTACCATATTAAAATAGACAGACAATGGGAATTTGCTGTATGACTCAGGGAACTCAAACCAGGGCTCTGTAACAACCTAGAAGGGTGGAAGGGAGGTTTAAGAGGGAGAGGATATATGTACATCTATGGCTGATTCATGCTGATGTTTGGGAGAAACCAACAAATTTTGTAAAGCAATTATCCTTTAATTAAAAAATAAATACATTTTAAAAACATGTTTGGTATGAACAAAGGTGAACTTACTAGTCAGCCTTAATTAATATACTTAAATATTTACAGCAAACCTATGAGATGAATATGTAAGAGAGGAAAAGCAAAATGAGAGGAAGAATAAGAATATTTAATTGAAAATATTGTTAAAATAAATGAATAAAAAACATATATATATATATATATAGCTTTCACTGTGATTTCTTCAAGTTTATTATTTGTGACTCCTATTTCATTTAAATATTTTGTTTACTAGTTATTTCTGAAGGGTTTTCATTTTTATATTTAGAATTTACATGGAACTTCTCATATGTGAATTTAAATAACTTCTGAATATTTCTAAACACAAGGGGTTTGTTCTAATTTCTGAATTTTCCTGAAACCTGTGTTTGGATGTATTCTGAAGAAGAAAAACAGCAGTGGGGTCATATTTTCCTTCATATATTCAAGTAAGACCTAAAATTATATCTGTGTTTTTTTTTTTCAATATGAATCAACATTCTTTCTTTGGATAGCTCCTTTTCACATCAGAATGAAATCCCTTAAAAAGAAAACTTAGTGATTCCATCACCTAATCTGATACAATCTGTATACCAACATTCCAAATTAAAGCCATTCATCTTTTTTCAGATTTTTAAATGTTTCCCTGATCAAGCATAATTTGGGGGCAAAAAATGGATTAAAAATATGCATGTATCCCTAATTCCTCTCCCTTCTATGCTTTATGTAAATTGCTTTATATGTTCTTTTTAGGTTAGCTCTCATTTCATCTTTTATTTCTTCCCTGGTTTCCCCTGTGTTCTTGATTATATAAAAGGTGTAGTATTATGGAATTATCAAATGTTGTAGGAAGAATTTTATCAGTAGATTTTGTTTAATTTAACACAGAATTTATAATCTGACTTGACATTTAATGATTTGATGGCCTTTTCAAATTAGTTAGATAATCAAGGTAGAATACTTTCACTTGAATATTGTCAACGTGGAATGTAATACAGTATTTATTATTCAGTTGACACTGATTGACAGTGGTATACAAACAGCCAGGGCCATCCATGTGATTAGAGTCTAACATTAAGTATATAACCTTAGTAAGGGCTTCCCTGGTGGCTCAGCAGTAAAGAATTTGCCTGCAATGCAGGAGCCACGGGTTTGATCTCTGGGTTGGGAAGATACCCTGGAGGAGGGCATGACAACCCACTCCAGTATTCTTGCCTAGAGAATCCCATGGACAGAGGAGCCTGGCAGGCTACAGTCCATAGGGTCGCAAAGAGTCAGACACTACTGAAGTGACTTAGCATGAAGGCAACCTTAGTAAACATAATCATCGTAAGCATAGGTTGTTTTGATTGATCTGAAGGAGATTTGTAGAATTGTAAAAAATGAAATGAATAAAATTAACTGAATAGTGACCCAATTATAGAAATAAAACTATGAGATCTAGATGTTCTGAAAACCAAAAGAGAAGTTTTCATGAGGAAAGATAAATATTGTTACAAATAGAGGTGAACTGTCAAACTTCATGAGATTTAAATGAATACCCTTTGGCGTGAAAAATTGGAGGTCACTGGTAACAAGAGAGAGTGGATATTTTATTGGAACATTAGATGTAGACTAAAGAGAGACAGGAAGAGAATTGCAGTTTCCCATATGGGTGGATTTAAAGCAATGAAAATAACAGATAAAATACAAATCAACTACAAAAGCAAATCATCATCTAATAAACACTGAGGGACAGAAATGAGGATTAAAAAAAAGATACTTTTTTAATTTGGGGGAGTCATGCCCAGTGGCGCGTTTGATCTTAGTTCCCAGACCAGGTATTAAACATTCAGCCCCTGCAGTGAAAATGTAGTCTTACCACTAGACTGCCGGGGATGTTCCAAGATGATTTTATTTATTTTTAATAGAAACTTATTTATTTTAATTGGATGCTAATTACTTTACAATATTGTATCAGTTTTGCCATACATCAACATGAATCTGCCATGGGTGTACACGTGTTCCCCATCCTGAACCTCCCTCCCACCTCCCTCCCCATACTATCCCTCTGGGTCATCCCAGTGCACCAGCCCCAAGCATCCTGTATCTTGCATCAAACCTAGACTGGTGATTCATTTCATATATGATATTACACATGTTTCAATGCCATTCTCCCAAATCATCCCACCCTCTCCCTCTCCCACAGAGTCTAAAAGACTGTTCTATACATCTGTGTCTCTTTTGCTGTCTTGCATACAGGGTTATCGTTACCACCAAATGATTTTAAGTGAGATGCTGTAAATAGAAAGGTACTGAGAATACCATATTGAACCACTAATATAAGTATAGATAGCTGAAAAGAAAGATGGAAAAAAAAATAAAATGAAACTAACCAAAAGCAAGCTGATTTGGCTCTAGTAAAGTAATATGACTACTGAGCAGGTTTGCTTGTCTGACATACAGCAAGCCAAACACTGAGGTCCTGAGGTTTGCAGCAGTGAAAAGTTCATCATTCATAAAGCAGCCAAGAAAGGAAACCAGAAAACAGATCTGTTGATCTTTAAGATGAGGTGTTTGGGATATTTATGGGTGAAAAGTACAGGGTGGTAAGAGAGGCAAGGAAAGGTGACTGGAGGCAGAAGAAAGGTGAGGTAATTGCTTCCCTGCGTGGGTGCTTCTTCATGGGACATACGCTCAGAATATAGTTCTATTAGGTTTCGATCCGGAGAAGGCAATGGCAACCCACTCCAGTATTCTTGCCTGGAAAATCCCATGGACAGAAAGGCCTGGTGGGCTGCAGTCCATGGGGTCACTAGGAGTCCGACACGACTGAGCGACTTCACTTTCACTTTTCACTTTCATGCATTGGAGAAGGAAATGGCAACCCACTCCAGTGTTCTTGCCTGGAGAATCCTAGGGACGGGGGAGCCTGTTGGGCTGCCGTCTATGGGGTCGCACAAAGTTGGACACGACTGAAGCGACTTAGCAGCAGCAGCAGCAGCAGCAGGTTTCGATCAGTTTTGTTGTGTTACAAACTGAGGGATTTTTAACAAGCTGTTTCCTTCTCTGTTCTGTAAGGCAAGCTCAAGAATTTCTCTTAGTCACAAATTTCTGTTAATCCTATGGGCTGTGTTTTCGGGATGAGTTTTTTTTAACTCTATGGGACACAGTTTCAATATCTAAAAATATATATTTGTTGTTGTTTAGTTGCTCAGTCATGTCTGACTCTTTAGTAACACCATGGACTGTAGTCCGCCAGGCTCCTCTGTCCATGGAATTATCCAGGCAAGAATCTTCTTGATTATCCAGGAAATCTTCTTGACCCAGAGATGGAACCCAAGTCTTCTGCATCTCTTGTATTGACAAGCTGATTCTTTACCGCTGAGTCACCTGAGATAACATATCTAATTATGCAAGGAAAATTAAGAGAACTAGGAGAAATACAAACTCACACAAACTACCGTGAGATGTTAATAAATCACATTCAGTAAGTTGTAGTGTATATAAACGGACAATCAAAAACATGTACATTTGGTAAACGTGATTCACACGATTGATTTAAAGGATGCATGTTAAACATTACATCGGAAAGCTTGATACATATTCACTGAAGTGTGTATGGAACAATTCACAAAGTGACCATTCTTTAGCCCATAATATAAGCCTTAACAAATAAATACCAAAAGTTAGGCTGAAATAATGAAAATGTGTTCTCTCAGCAGACTGGGTTTAAGTGAGAAATCAAGACTAAACAGAGAATTATTATCCCCATTCCAACCCCTGATGAGTATTTCCTGAATGACTTTATGAAATAAGATCCTGTAACAGTATTTCATGTACAGTGTTATGATGATACGTTTGAAATTTTAGATAAAGTTGAAGTCAGTGAAAAAACTAATAAAATAGAAAACAGATATAGCCTCATATTTATTGAAGAAATTAAATTTTTAATTGAAACTATTTCCACAAAGGAAACTTTGGGCCCTGTTGAATATACTATCACATGCATTTAAGAAAGAGCAACATGATAACACAAAATTTACAAGCACACAAAAAATTAACAGAAACTTTGTTTTACAAAGCCAGCATGATTATAGTAGTAATATTTAATAAGGTCATTACAAAAAAAAAAGTGATTTTAGGTCAAATTACATCATTTTTGGGTCCTTGCTATTTATTTTCAGAAATATCATGCTATCAGTATTTTTTTTGTTAGGCATAGCTTTTTAATTTATTCATAATGCCAGCCTATGCACTGTAATTGATGGCCTAATTACAATGACTTTTGCCATCATAGACCTTTCAATGAAATATGGAAACACAAGAAACTATCTGGACATAGTATGATTTTTTTCTGTTACCTGAAAAATGTGAATCATTTTTGATGATTGTGAATCATGTGGTTAACATGGGCTTACAAAAAATATTTTGGTAACTTATCAGTGTTGAATTTTATGAAATTCAATTATCCTTGAATTTTAGATGCAATTATATTATAAATGAAGAAATTTTTTTTTTCCCTGAAACGATTCTTAAGTACAAATTAGTTACAGCAAGGATACTGTTTTACAGCTCATTACAATCTACTCAGCTCACTTCCTGGAGAAGTGCATAAGCTGTTGCTCTAGAGATACACACCTGGAAATTCTTGTTTGCTATAATAGATACACAAAAGTGTCATAAACCAACCGTGCTAAAAATCATTACAGTGTAGGATCCTGTGCTTTTGTCACCTATCATTAAATTGATGTCTGTCATTTGTTTCATTACTGCATTTAAAACATTTGTAGTGGGTTTGGATCTTCATATCATTCTATCCTTTTACTTTTCTGATTTCACATAATAATAATACTACTAGTAATAAGCTGGTCTATTCAGTGTTGGTATATTTAGAAAGAAAAATTGAAATACAGGTAAATTAATTTACTCACTAGAGTGGATCTTAAAGCAATAACTAAACATAAAAAGGTCTGACATATAGATTTTAAATAAATGTATATAATATCTATTTATGTTTATTCCAAGAATATGTCAAACTCTTTATTTGTCCACACATTTACCAATTAAACAAATAAAAATAGCAAACAAAATAACACGAATTTGGAAGACTAGGCAGGATACAGGATGCTTGGGGCTGGTGCACTGGGATGACCCAGCGGGATGGGACAGGGAGGGAGGTAGGAGAGAGGTTCAGGATGGGGAACACGTGTACACCCATGGCGAGTTCTTGTTGATGTATGGCAAAATCAATACAATATTGTAAAGTAATCAGCCTCCAATTAAAATAAATAAAATAAGCAAAATGAATTAACCTGTTTGATGTTATGAATCCATTTTTTTATTACTCTCATACTTACAACTGAATTTGGAAGTCAATGTCTAAACAGCAAGCAGTAATAGTAGTAGCATATAATGTTATGCAGCTGTATATTTTCTAAGAATATAATTTTATATATCCCCTCATTTTATTATCATTAGAAAAATACAAGGAGTAAACATAATATATAGAGCAAAAGTTCTCTAATATTTCTTTGAGTATCCCACCATGGAACACTAGAACAATGTAAATCATACCTTATATAATATTTATTATTTATATAAAGTGATAAATATGGATTTTTAATTATGCAATACTTATCATTCATAAAAGGGAGACGCCAAACCTGAAGCTCATATACAGCACATGTTTAAAAATTCAAGTCTGAGATAAAAGTAAAAGAAAAATATGTGACCTTATATACACACCCACACAAATACACATACACAGGGTACAGTATTTAATTTCAGTTTTGTTGTGAGAATCCTTCACAGATCAGAAGCTATGGAGAGGACTTACTCTATATCAATCATGGGACAGGGTATGTGAGAAATAGGGCTGAAATTTGAAGTTTAACAAACTTTGTTTAGAAAATTAGGGTGTAGTAAGAGAGTGGGGGAAATGAATTGGGGATAAGATCTGGAAAAATCACCATGTAGGATATTTAGTACTTAATGATATTTTATAAGAGTATGTCCTGACATCTCTATGTGTGCTGAGATTGTGCTTAAATTTTAACTAGATAATGCTTAATCTTTTCTCTCTTCCTCTACTTAAATTTTATTATATAAAAGTATATCATCATGGGCTTCCTTCATGGCTCAGACAGTAAAGAATCTGCAATGCAGGAGACTGGGTTTGATTCCTGGCTTGGCAAGGTCCCCTGGAGAAGGGAATCACTACCCACTCCAGAATTCTTGACTGGAGAATTCCATGGACAAAGGAGCCTGGTGATTTACACTCCATGGGGTCGCAGAGTCGAACACGATTGAGTGACTAACACTTTCCTTTCATATCATCATATTTATATCATATATGTATGCAGGTAATATATCTATATTCCAATAAATTTCCTACTCTGTTAAAGTGAATGAATAAAATTTCTTTACCCAGTAGTTCCTAGTGTGTGTGTTAGTCATTCAGCCATACCCAACTCTTTGCAAACCTATGGACTATAACTGGCCAGGCTCCTCTGCCCATGGAATTCTCCAGGCAAGAATGCTGGAGCAGGTAGCCATTCCATTCTCCAGGGGATCTTCCCAACCAAGGCAATGAAATTGGGTCTCCTGAACTGCAGGCAGATTCTTTACCATCTGAGGCACCAAGAAAGCCCACAAATCTAGATGAATCTAGACAGCATATTGAAAAGCAGAGACATCACTTTGCCAACAAAGGTCTATACAGTCAAAGTTATGGGTTTTCCAGTACACAAATATGGATGTGAGAGTTGGACCATAAAGGTGAGCACCAAAGAATTGATACTATCCAACTGTGGTGTTGGAGAAGACTCTCGAGAAACCCTTGGCCAACAAGGAGATCAAACCAGTATATCCTAAAGGAAATTAACCCTGAATATTTAATGGAAGGTCTGATACAGAAGCTGCAGCTGAAGCTCCAGTTCTTTGGACACCTGATGCAAAGAGCCAATTCATTGGAAAAGACCCTGATGCTTGGGAAGATTAAGGGCAGAAAGAAAAGGGGGTGACAGAACAGAGACAGTTGGATGGCATGATCAACTCAATGAGCATGAGTTTGAGCAAACTCCAGGAGATGGTGAAGGACAGGGAAGCCTGGCATACTGCAGTCCATGGGGTCACAGAGAATTAGCCACTGAACAACAACAAATAGTCCCTAGTCAGTGACCAAGATTTTGAAGCCCTTGGTAAAGTGCTATCTCTATTTGTTTTATTTTTTTAACTTAAAAAATAGAATATGGTTGATTTACAACACTGTATTAATTTCAGGTGTACAGTAAAATGAATCAGCTATATGCATATATTGTTGCACACATTTTTAGATTTTTTTCATGTATAGGTCATTATGGAGTATTAAGTAGAGTTTCCTGTGCTATACCATAAGCTCATACTGTGTGTGCTCAGTCACTCAGTCATTCCCACTCTTTGTGAGCCCATGGACTCTAGCCTGCAAGAATACTGGAGTGGGTTGCCAATTTCCTTCTCCAGGAGACCTTCCCAACCCAGGTATCAGACCTGTGTCTCCTGCATCTCCTGCAATGGCAGGTGGATATTTTAGCATAAAGCCAGCTGGGAAGCCCAAGCTCTTATTTAGTTAACTATTTTGTATATATTAATGTTTCTTAAAGGAAGTCTCCCACCCAGATTTTTTTGGGAAAATATCCATGGAAGAAAGGTATCTTGGCTTCTGTGTCTCCCCACTTTGACTTCAACACGTAGATTACATTAGATTTATTCAATCAGTTTGGTTGGATTGAATAAAGCCAATTTTCTTTCTAAAATAATAAAATAAACTTCAGGTATGAAAACATTGAAAATGTTCCTAAAAAAGGACACCTATAATTAATTTTTTACTTACTGACTGATCTTGTTTGCCAAAATTAACCAAATTTGCAATTGGTTATGATTTTAATATTCTACTGGATTTCATTTTCTAATATTTGATATAAGATTTTAGGATCTGTTCTTTTTTAACTGAGACTTTTAAATTCTGTGATATTCTTGCCTAAATATAGTTTTAGGTTATACTAGTGTTGTATAATATTATCTTTTTGAATAGCATTCTTTGAAATATAATACTGTGTATAATATAATTAATTAGCTGTAACTTGTTGGTTTATTAGAATTCACCCATAGAACCCTTGTGGCCTAATTGTAGCTTGGGTGTAGACATTTTTTTTTCAACTACATATAATGTTTGTCTTTAACTCTAGATTGATTCATTTTTCCTCAAAATCTGGTAGAAATATTTACTAATTTCTATTATAGTAGACTTATAATTATACAGTGGAAGTGAGAAATAGATTTAAGGGACTAGATCTGATAGAGTGCCTGATGAACTATGGACTGAGGTTCGTCACATGGTACAGGAGACAGGGAACAAGACCATCCCCATGGAAAAGAAATGCAAAAAAGCAAAATGGCTGTCTGGGGAGGCCTTACAAATAGCTGTGAAAAGAAGAGAAGTGAAAAGCAAAGGAGAAAAGGAAAGATATAAGCATCTGAATGCAGAGTTCCAAAGAAGAGCAAGGAGAGATAAGAAAGCCTCCTCAGAGATCAATGCAAAGAAATAGAGGAAAACACCAGAATGGGAGATCTCTTCAAGAAAATTAGAGATACCGAGGGAATATTTCATGCAAAGATGGGCTTGATAAAGGACAGAAATGGTATGGACCTAACAGAAGCAGAAGATATTAAGAAGAGGTGGCAAGAATACACAGAAGAACTATACAAAAAAGATCTTCATGACCAAGATAATCACGATGGTATGATCATTCACTTAGAGCCAGACATCCTGGAATGTGAAGTCAAGTGGGCCTTAGAAAGCATTACTACGAACAAAGCTAGTGGAGATGATGGAATTCCAGTTGAGCTATTTCAAATCCTGAAAGATGATGCTGTGAAAGTGCTGCACTCAATATGCCAGCACATTTGGAAAACTCAGCAGTGGCCACAGGACTGGAAAAGGTCAGTTTTCATTCCAATCCCAAGGAAAGGCAATGGCAAGGAATGCTCAAACTACCACACAATTGTACTCATCTCACATGCTAGCAAAGTAATGCTCAAAATTCTCCAAGGCAGGCTTCAGCAATATGTGAACCATGACATTCCTGATGTTCAAGCTGGTTTTAGAAAAGGCAGAGGAACCAGAGATCAAATTGCCAACATCTGCTGGATCATGGAAAAATCAAGACAGTTCCAGAAAAACATCTATTTCTGCTTTATTGACTATGCCAAAGCCTTTGACCATGTGGATCACAAGAAACTGTGGAAAATTCTGAAAGAGATGGGAATACCAGACCACCTGACTTGCCTCTTGAGAAACCTATATGCAGGTCAGGAAGCAACAGTTAGAACTGGACATGGAACAACCGACTGGTTCCAAATAAGAAGAGGAGAACATCAAGACTGTATACTGTCACCCTGCTTATTTAACTTATATGCAGAGTACATCATGAGAAGTGCTGGGCTGGAAGAAGCACAAGCTGGAATCAGGATTTCCGGGAGAAATATCAGTAACCTCAGATATGCAGATGACACCACCCTTATGGCAGAAAGTGAAGAGGAACTAAAGAGCCTCTTGATGAAAGTGAAATAGAAGAGTGAAAAAGTTGGCTTAAAGCTCAACGTTCAGAAAACAAAGATCATGGCATCTGGTCCCATCATTTCATGGCAAATAGAAGGGGAAACAGTGGAAACAGTGTTAGACTTTAGTTCTTTGAGCTCCAAAATCACTGCAGATGGTGATTGCAGCCATGAAAGTAAAAGACTCTCACTCCTTGGAAGGAAAGTTATAAGCAACCTAGATAGCATATTGAAAAGCAGAGACATTACTTTGTCAACAAAGGTTCATGTAGTCAAGGCTATGGTTTTTCCAGTGGTCATGTATGGATGTGAGAGTTGGACTGTGAAGAAAGCTGAGCACCGAAGAATTGATGCTTTTGAACTGTGGTGTTGGAGAAGACTCTTGAGAGTCCCTTGGACTGCAAGGAGATCCAACCAGTCCATTCTGAAGGAGATCAGCCCTGGGATTTCTTTGGGAGGAATGATGCTAAAGCTGACTTTGGCCACCTCATGCGAAGCATTGACTCATTGGAAAAGACTCTTATGCTAGGAGGGATTGAGGGCAGGAGGAAAAGGGGATGACAGAGGATGAGATGGCTGGATGGCATCACGGACTCGATGGGCATGAGTTTGAGTGAACTCCGGGAGTTCTTGATGGACAGGGAGGCCTGGTGTGCTGTAATTCATGGGGTTGCAAAGAGTCTGACAGGACTGAGTGACTGAACTGAACTGAACTGATTTTAGTAGACCAGAGGTCAGCAATTGTTTTCTATAAAGTTTCAGACAATAAATAATTTCAGGCTTTCTGGGATGTACTATCTCTGTTGTAACTACTCAAATCTACTCTTATAACACAAAAGTAGCTGTAGATGAATAATAACAGGTGTGAAGCAAAATTACTTATTTGGCAAAACATGCAAGTAAAACAGATTTTGATTGTGGGTCATAATACACCTACCTCTATACTAGATATGTTATGCATTCATAATGTTTTTCATATGTGCTGCTCTGATGTTCAAATTAATTCAGTTTTAAACATCCTTCATTTTTTCTATCATTGCTATTTTTTTACATTTCAGACTGTACCCATGAAAAAAATACCTAGTAGAAATTTGACTCTCTATATATACTACAGTCAAAAGCTATGTTTTTTTCCAGTGGTCATGCATGGGCATGAGAATTGAACCATAAAGAACTGAGCACTTATGAATTGACACTTTTGAATTGAAGATAAAACTAGTCAATCTTAAAGGACATCAACCCTAAATACTGATTGGAAAAACTGATGCTGAGGCTGAAGCTCCAATACTTTGTCTACCTGATGTGAAGAGCCAGCTCACTGGAAAAGATCCTGGTGCTGGGAAAGATTCAAGGGAAAGAGAACAGGGGGAAGCAGAAAATAAAGATAAATGGTTAGATGGCACCACTGATTCAGTGGACATGAATTTGAGCAAAGTACGAGACAAAGTGAAGGACAGAGCAGCCCATGGTGTCACAGAGTTGAACAGTACTTAGTGACTGAACAATAACGGCAAAGAAATTTGTCTGCATTATACACATGTGTATCTGGAAGCCACAGATCCCATGAAATCTCTTGGGTCGATGCCAAATTAGTGTTGCTGAAGGAGGAATTCATGTCAGGGATGTCTTATTTGGCCATTTTGCTGAGGTCATTCTCAAAAGGTTTTTTTTTTTTTTCATAGAGAAAAGAATAAAAGATTAGAGAGTAGAAGTAAGAATATAAGATTAGAGAAGTATATGAGATTATAAGTGTGAAAGGGTGGGATGAAAGAGTGGTGTGAACAGATAGTAAATCTGAGATATTTTAACCTGAGGCTCCCCTTTTTTCAGGCAGGCTCCTTAAGGAAAGACTGAAGTGACCAAAGCGTTAGTCACTCAGTCATGTCTGGTTCTTTGTGACCCAATGGACTGCAGCTCACCAGGCTCCTCTGTCCATGGAATTCTCCAGGCAAGAATACTAGAGTGGGTAGCCATTCCCTTCTGCAGGGGATCTTCTTAGATTAGGCTAAGAGTATGCAGAAGCCAAATGATCAACAGTAACAAGCAGTTTAGCTAATTAATTATGAGATAAAGAATGAGGATAGGAAAAGTCTGTGTTTGATATTGTAAAAAACTAACAGATCATTGTTTGCTGTTCAGTAGCTAACTTGTGACTCTGCGACCCCTTTGACTAAAGCATGCCAGGCTTCTCTGTCCTTCACTGTTATCCCAGAGTTTGCTTAAATTCATTTCCATTGACTCGATGATGTTATCTAACCATCTCATCCTCTGCAAACCTCTTCTCTTTGTGCTTGAATCTTTCCCAGAATCAGGGTCTTTTCCAGTGAGTCCACTCTGCCCATCATGTGGGCAAACATTGGAGTTTCAGCTTCAGCATCAGTCACTCCAATGAATATTCAGTTTGATTTCCTTTAGGATTGACTCGTTTGATCTCCTTGCTGTCCAGGACACTCAAGAGTCTTCTATAGCACCACACTTTGAAAGCATCAATTCTTAGGCACTCAGCCTTCTGTAAGGTCCAACTCTCACATCCATACATGACTACTGGAAAAACCACAGCTTTGACTATATGAACCTTTGCTGACAAAGTGATGTCTTTGCATTTTAATATACTATCTAGATTGGTCACAGCTTTCCTCCCAAGGAGCAAGTGTCTTTTAATTTCATGGTTGCAGTCACTGTCCACAGTGATGTTGCTGCTGCTGCTGCTAAGTCACTTCAGTCATGTCCAACTCTGTGTGACCCCACAAATGGCAGCCCACCAGGCTCCCCCGTCCCTGGGATTCTCCAGGCAAGAACACTGGAGTGGGTTGCCATTTCCTTCTCCAATGCATGAAAGTGAAAAGTGAAAGTGAGGTCGCTCAGTCGTGTCTGACCCTCAGAGACCCCATGGATTGCAGCCTGCCAGGCTCCTCCATCATGGGATTTTCCAGGCAGGAGTACTGGAGTAGGGTGCCATTGCCTTCTCCGATAGTGATGTTGGAACCCAAGAAAATAAAATCTGACTGCTTCTACTTTTTTCCCTTTTATTTGTCATGAAGTGATGGGACTGGATGCCATGATCTTAGATTTTGGAATGTTGGGTTTTAAGCCAGCTTTTTCATTCTCCCCTTTTACCCTCATCAAGAGGCTCTTTAATTCCTCTTTGCTTTCTGTCATAACGGTGGTATCATCTGCATATCTGAGGTTATTGATATTTCTTCCGTCAATCTTGATTCCAGCTTGTGATTCATCCAGCCTGGCATTTCAGATGATATACTCTGCGTATAAGTTAAATGAGCAGGTGATAATATCCAGGCTTGTTGTTCTCCTTTCCCAGTTTGGAACCAGTCCATAGTTCCATGTCTGGTTCTAACAGTTGCTTCTTGACCTGCAAACAGGTATCTCAGGAGACAGGTAAGGTGGTCTGGTATTCCCATCTCTTTTAGAATTTTCCAGTTTGTTGTCACCCACACAAAGGGTTCAGTATAGTCAGTGAAACAGAAGTATACACTTTTTCTTGAATTCCCTTGCTTTCCCATGATCCAACAAATTTTGGCAATTGTATCTCTGGTTCCTCCACCTTTTTTAAATCCAGTTTTAACATCTAGTAGTTCTCGGTTCACATAGTGCTGCAGCCAAGCCTGAAGGATTTTGACCATAACCTTACTAGCATGCAAGATTAGCACAACTGCCTGGTGTTTGAACATTCTTTGGCACTACCCTTCTTTGGGATTAGAATGAAAACTGACTTTTTCCAGTCCTCTGGCCACTGCTGAATTTTCCAAAATTTGCTGACATATTGAACACAGCACTTTCACAGCATCATCTTTTATTTATTTATTTTTTTGTAATTTTTGGCATGCCCATTTATTCAACATATTGGGTAACTGTATCACATAAATGCACCATACAGGAATATCAAGTTTTTTTAAAAAAACAACAGTGAGTATTTAAGAAGGTTTTGTGACCTTAGTCCTTCAAAGTCATGATCATCACCACACAATCTGGAAAAAAATCTGTACCATGTATGAACAATAATTTCCAATATGATGCAAAAAAAAACTTATGTTTTAAGCATTTTCTTTTTTCTTTCTGTATAGTTAAAAATAAAATAAACATGGGTACAGTTTTTACAAATATTTTGTTTATTTTAATGAAGCTGGTACAGACACTGTCCATTTAAAACCCATATCCCAGGCCAAAAAGTACAAATAAATCAAAAAGAGCATTGTTCTGTTGTATACACTTTTGCATGAATAACTTTAACTGATGATGAAAATTAGATCTTTTCTGGGATCTTCTGACAAGACTTTTCTTTCATCTTAATATGCTTTCTCTTCAGTGAAGCCATCTTAGGAGTTAGTCATTATTCTCTGTCATTTTGACTCCAAATGGATATTCCTCTTCTTTTGGTCCAGACCCTCAGATTTTAAAACTAAACTGTTGAATGACCCCCTGTTTGTTCCTGATAAACTTCAATCACATCTTCTTCCTCCATTCCCAGTTCTTTTGGAGTGTGATTACCAGCAATTCTCTGACCTTCAAAGATAAACTTGAGTGAATTCATGGGAACTCCCTGTCTTTGACAGTATGAATTCTTTGAGTTTCTTGAGATGTGTCGTCATTTCCACTTTGAAGTGAATCTCACTGCTATCCTGTCCAATGACTTTGAGTTTAATATATTCTCCTTCCTTCTTATCCCCAAGTCTTCAGTTGAAGGTTTTGCTTCCTTGTCAGACATGGTGATGGTGGTTTCCCCAGGGTCTCCACACACCAGCGGCCTTGGGTAGTAGAACCTCGCTCCGGGGTTTACAAATCCTACTCTCTACCCGACAGCACAACACCGCCACAGCATCATCATTTAGGATTTCAAATAGCTCAGCTGGAATTATGCCCACTGGCTTTGTTTGTAGCAGTGCTTCCGAATGTCCACTTCGCTTCACACTCCAGGATGTCTTGCTCTAGGTGAGTGATGTCACCATCAAGGTTATCCTGGTCATTGACTTTTTTTTTTTGTATATTTCTTCTATGTATTCTTGCCACATCTTTTTAGTCTCTTCTTAGGTCTAAACCCTTTCTGTCCTTTATGTTGCCCATACTGGGATGGAATATTCCCTTGATATCTCCAATTTTCTTGCAGAGATCTCTAGTCTTTCCCATTCTATTGTTTTCCTCTACTTCTTTGCACTGTTCTTTGAAGAAGGCTTTCTTATCTTTCCTTGCTATTCTCTGGAACTCTGAATTCTGTTGGGTATATAGCCCATACCACAGATACCTCAATCCAATAGAGATAGAGACTAGAAGGGGGATCTCTCATACCCTGAGACAGTAGCAAAGCTTAATTGGAAGAAGAGACTTCTTTCCTGGCAAGGATTTATCCAATTGAAAATTTATGGACTCTCTTTACTACAGGCCTCCCTCCTTCCTCTATCCCTCTGTAAAACTGTTCTCCTTCCCTTGAAGTGTGGGACTTGCACGTGGTACTTCATAGTTGTGGATCATGAATTGCAATTCTCTGCTGATTCCATATCGGTTAAGGCAATGGCAACCCACTCCAGTACTCTTGCCTGGAAAATCCCAGGGATGGGGAAGCCTGGTGGGCTGCCATCTATGGGGTCGCACAGAGTCAGACACAACTGAAGCGACTTAGCAGGAGCAGCAGCAGCTGATTCCAAATAAACCCATCCATGCTGAAGAAATATATCAGGCAGTCTATTTGTTTTAGGTCAACCTTATAATCATAGGTAAACAAGGGATCATCCATGAATCTTGTCAAAGTTACATAGGAATGCTGGTTATTGTAGTAACCCAATTTCTGGGGCACTAAAGGTGGGGAGATTTCTTAACCTTCACTATTTTCTAGGATTACAGTGTTCAGATAAAGTTAAACGTTTTCTGTACAATACAAAATACTCTTTACTCATTTGAAGCTAATCTTAAAATTAATTTTGAGGCCAAGGCCTTCTTAAATGTGAGTTGTAATATAGTCATAAAATATTCAAAATTTGATATATAAATCTCTATAATTGATTTTTATTTACATGAACAGATATAAATGTAGCATCTTCAACAACTCTTAAGGACACTAACCTATTCCTTAAAGAACTGCTTATTTTATATTTCATATTTGAGCTACATTCCGGGTTCCTGTAATCAAAATTTTACAGTTTATTTTTAGGGAAACCATCTTATTGTAGTTTTACTTCTCCTACAGAATGGGATAGTTCCATTTGTTATTGATGAATGTAAAGTATTTAGCCAATGAACACACATGCCATGTCTGCCATGATGTTTAGTGTTCCATTTACATTTAAATGGGCTTCCCTGGTGGCTCAGATGATAAAGAATCCACTTGCAATGTGGGAGACCAGGGTTCCATCCCTGGGTTGGGAAGATCTCTGGAGAAGGGACTGGCTACCCACTCCAATATTTTTGCCTAGAGAATACCATGGACAGAGGACCCTGGTGGGCTATAGTCAATGGGGTCACAAACAATCAGACACCACTGAACGACTTTCACTTCACTTTACATTTAAATAACAAGGATTTGGGACATTTTTAAATAGTAAATACTGCGAAGTGAACTCACTCAGTCATGTCCAACTCTTTGCAACCTCATGGACTACCAGGCTTCTCGTCCATGGGATTTTTCCAGGCAAGAATACTGGAGTGGGTTGCCATTTCCTTAACTGTAGCTAAGTCAATTTGTTTGAATTATATTAAAAATTATCAATCTTTTTTAGTCTAATATTCTGCTTTCTTCTTTGTTCTAAATAAAAACCTAATTTGTAATGAAACTTTATCACATGTCTTCTCAGGATTCTATGGTCAATTATCCCTTGAAATGTGCTATTTGTTATCAAATGGTTATGATATCACTAATTAAGACATTTAGAATCTATGTTTTTTCTCATCATATCAAATGTTGACACGTTTTACTTCTTTCAATTTAATCCCATCCAGAACACACAAATATAGAAATGTTCATCTTCATATTGCAGATGAGAAAACCCTGTAAAGGAACTGAAGTACCTGATTAGGGACATAATTAAATATTAAGCTTATGTCTTTTGGAAAGGAATGTAGGTATGTTATCCATAGCAATTGTTAAAAACATATATGATGCATTTTTGTTCAATCTGATGTAATAAATAAGTCAATGATTCTATATAGACTGCTTATACCTAACTGTAAAAGTTCAATGAGAATTCTCAGCATGGTTTTAAAAAATAAGATCTGTGAAAAAGATCAATTATACACATGGAATGTGCTAGGTATTTGAGAGTTGCAGGATTGAACAGGATCATGTCTTTGTGTCTTGGCAGTTCATGAGAAAGTAAGAGAAGCTGAAATGTATAAGGTGATTTTGGTACAAAAAGCTATTTATTATAAACCTAACATAAACAAAACATATGGAAGAGTCCGTATCCATTATCTTATTTGATCAAGGTATCATGGCATCTGGTCCCATCATTTCATGGAAAATAGATGGAAAAACAGTGGAAATAGTGACAAGCTTCATTTTTGGGGGCTCCCAAAATCAATGCAGATGGTGACTATAGCCATGAAATTAAAAGACTCTTGCTCCTTGGAATAAAAGTTATGACCAAACTAGATAGCATATTAAAAAGCAGAGACATTATAATTTGCCATCAAAGCTCCATGTAGTCAAAGCTATGCTTTTTCCGGTAGTCATGTATAGATGTAAGAGTTGGACTATAAAGAAAGCTGAGTGCCAAAGAGTTGATGTTTTGAACTATGGTGTTAGTCCCTTGGACAGCAAGGAGATCACAACAGTCTATACTAAAGGAAATCTGTCCTGAATATTTATTGGAAGGACTGATGCTGAAGCTGAAACTCCAATGCTTTGGCCACCTGATGTGAAGAACTGACTCATTAAAAAGACCCTGATTTGGGAAAGATTGAAAGTGGGAGGAGGAGGGGATGACAGAGAATGAGATGGTTGGATGGCATCACTGACTCGATGGACATGAGTTTGAGTAAACTCCGGGAGTTGGTGATGGACAGGACAGGGAGGCCTGGCGTGCTGCAGTCCATGGGGTCGCAAAGAGTCAGACATGACTGAGTGACTGAACTGAACTGTATAAAAAGTGGAGCATAAACTTTTATTATTTTAAATTAATATGTTAGGACACCAATTTTCAGATTCGTGAAATTAATTGCCAGGTTATACATTAACAGAATGTGTAGTTCAGTTTAGTTTGTTGTGATCCACACAGTGAATGGCTTTGGCATAGTCAATAAAACAGATGCAGATGTTTTTCTGGAACTCTCTTGCTTTTTCTAGGATCCAGTGGATGTTTTCAATTTAACTTCTGGTTCCTCTGCCTTTTCTAAATGCATCTTGAACATCAGGAAGTTCTAGGTTCACGTAATGTTGAAGCCTGGCCTGAAGAAATTTGCTGGCATGTGCTGTAAATTATGTAAATTTGCTAGCACATTACTTTGCTAGCATGTGCTGCTGCTGCTGCTAAGTCACTTCAGTCGTGTCCGGCTCTGTGCCACCCCATAGACCGCAGCCCACCAGGCTCCCCCGTCCCTGGGATTCTCCAGGCAAGAACACTGGAGTGGGTTGCCATTTCCTCCTCCAGTGCATGAAAGTGAAAAGTGAAAGTGAAGTCACTCAGTCGTGTCCGACTCTTAGTGACCCCATGGACTGCAGCCCATCAGGCTTCTCCATCCATGGGATTTTCCAGGCCAGAATACTGGAGTGGGCTGCCATTGCCCTCTCCATTGCTAGCATGTGAAATGAGGGCAATTGTGCAGTAGTTTGAACATTCTTTGGTATTGACTTTCTTTGGGATTGGAATGAAAACTGACATTTTCCAATCCTATGGCCACTGTTGAGTTTTCCAAATTTCCTGGCATATTATGGGTGCAGCACTTTAACAGCATCATATTTTAGGATTTGGAATAGCTCAAGTGGAATTCCATCACCTGCACTAGCTTTGTTCCTAGTGATGCTTCTTAAGGCCCACTTGACTTCACAGTCCAGGATGTCTGGCTCGAGGTTAGACAGAATATGTAGGATCATCCAAATCCACTGTTGCTGAATTCCAGTGCTCTCTACAATGCTGAATGTCATCCTGCACAGATTCTCAAGATGTGACAATCATTTTTCTATCATCATGCTCACCTGGGTGTGTAGGTTACTCATTTTACATATAGTTAGTAACTGAAATTATACATTTGATATTTATTACTACTTTTGAGGGATTGTCATATAGCTCTGTGGTAAAGAGCACTTTACCTGGTCTCCTGTGTAGACCCAGCAGATGTGGGTTCGATTCCTGGGTTGGGAAGATCCCCTGGAGAAGGGAACGGCTACCCACTACAGGGTTCTTGCCTGGGAAATCCCTGGACAGATGAGACTGGTGGCTACAATCAATGGGGTCACAAAGATAGGAACACAACTGAGCACACAGACATACTAGTTTAGAAAATACTAGTATAGAAAATTGTTACTATTATTTTAAAGTGTTCCCATATTAGAAATTTGATTTAATTAAAGTTATCAGCATATAATTTGTGGAATGTTTAAACATAATGATTTCTAAACCTCATTAGGCTATTTTTATTATTTTAAATAATTGTTTGACATTACTATACTTATCACTTAGCAAAGAGTTATATTTTCAGTAACTCAGTTCTAGGCCAAACTCGGGAGCTCTTGTATATCCGAAACTACTGTTCTGTTCATTCCAGTGTAAAAACAATAAATGCCACAATTCTATATACTAAAGAGACTCTTTTATATCAGTTGAAGGAAAACTTTTGTTTAAATGCCATTCAGTAATTTCAGATTTGACTTAATATAGTGAGTTCTTAATTTATTCCCAATAATTGATATGATGCCTCACAGTCCAAACACTTTTTGAATTTCTGTATTTTTCTCTCAAGCACTTTAAAATACATACTTACACAGTCACTAATTTCATTATCCTCATATTAACACCAAAAAGTGCTTTTAAATGAAATATGAAAATAAAGTTTTTTTGAATTGTCTTTTTTGCTTACCTTAGGTGATTTATTTTAAAGAATTGGTAAAGCTTGATTAAAAAAAAACAAAAAACAATTTCAAACTAAAAAATTTCTTTCTATTGTAGTGGCATGATCAGCTATGCTTCTGGCCCAGATATATGGATACAAATCAGAAATACTTGAAAAGATAAGCTAAATAAGATTTTTTCCTACTTTGAACTTAAGTGATCCTGTCACAATTTCATAGATGCTGACAGAAGACTCCTGGTTCAGAGACAAAGGTTTTTATTACTCACAGCATAGCAAGACATCTGAGGTACGTGTACACAACAGCCGTTCCTGTCTTCCTCAAAATCCCTTGGGAGTAATACAGAGGTAGGCTCAGGTGGATGTTGTGAATATAGTGGGTTTCTTTTGTCACACTGAGGAAGCCTGAGATTAGGAAATATCAGTTTTACAAGGGCCTGCTAACAATCTTAACCTTTGTTTAGGAAGAAGATGTTATTACCCTGGCTAGGAAAAAATCTGTAGTTCTGTTCATACATGGCCCTAAAAGATTTTGGTGTTCTTTGAGCAGTATATGTGGTTATATGCTTTGTGTTTAAAGATTCTTCAAAGTAAAGACATACATGGAATCATGGGCATATCCAAATAGTTTGGCCTGTGTGCCAATAATCAAGGATGAGGGAAATTGGGAAATAAATGTTTTTTTTTTTTAGAGGTCTAGGAAAGAGTTTCATTGGTATATCTATAGCAATAATAATTCAAGGTGTATCTTTTGTATCACATATCAATACCCAAAAAGCATTTACTGCATATGAAAACTAGTGAACTACTTGGCCTTGATGGCTTATCCAGATACCATCTTTGACACTGAAGATCTTATGGATTATACCTATGAATGCAATAGGTGGTAGAAATGCTGGCTTATGCATGGGGTTAATATTAAGGACTGTCGTGATCTAAGTCAATATCCTACAAAATAATGATTAATTACCTTATGGTCATCCTATCATTCATTCTGGCATATAAACAGTCTTGCTCATGTAATTCCCAGTAAGCTTTTTTATTAATGCTTTCTTAAGTATGAATCAACCAGCAACACTGAAGACATACTTGAAGAACTATGAAAATAATAAATAAAAGGTTTAGAGAGAGTTATACATTTTATTGGAAGGAAAGCTATGACTAATTTAGATAGAATATTAAAAAGCAGAGACATTACTTTGCCAACAAAGGACCGTCTAGTCAAGGGTATGATTTTTCCAGTGGTCATGTATGAATGTGAGAGTTGGACTGTGAAGAAAGCTGAGTGCTGAAGAATTGATGCTTTTGAACTGTGGTGTTGGAGAAGACTCTTGAGAGTCCCTTGGACTGCAAGGAGATCCAACCAGTCCATCCTAAAGGAGTTCAGTCCAGGATGTTCATTGGAAGGACTGATGCTGAAGCTGAAACTCCAGTACTTTGGCCACCTCATGCGAAGAGTTGACTCATTGGAAAAGACCCTGATGCTGGGAGGGATTGGGGGTAGGAGGAGAAGGGGACGACAGAGAATGAGATGGTTGGATGGCATTACCGACTCAAGACATGAGTTTGGGTGAACTCTAGGAGTTGGTGATGGGCAGGGAGGCCTGGCATGCTGTGATTCATGGGGTCACAAAGAGTCGGACACAACTGAACTAAACTGATACATTTTATTTCTATATTTTAAAAACAATATTATAGGCAAATATTCCAATAAACACTAATTTTCATCTCAGAAAGATTTTGTAATAATATAAATCTATAAATGAGGAAAATGAGCTAGTAGAATAAATGCTCAACAGTAAAAGATTATTGTTTTGAAAATTCCATATAAGTTTGGAAGACACATTCAGTGTTGCTGCTGTTCGGTTGCTTTGCGACCCCATGGACTGTAGCATGCCAGGGTTCCCTATCCTTCACCATCTTCTGGAGTTTGCTCAAACTCATGTCCATTGAGCTGGTGATGTTAACCAACCATCTCATCCTCTGTCTTCCCATTCTCTTCCTGCCTTCTATCTTTCCCAGCATCAGGGTCTTCTCCAATAAGTAGCTTCTTCGCATCTGGTGGCCAAGATATAGGAGCTTCAGCTTCAGCATTAGTCTCCAATGAATATTCAGGGTTGATTTCTTTTAGGATCGACTGGTTTTATCTCCTTACAGTCCAAGTGACTCTCAGAAGTTTTTTCCAACTCCAAAGTTCAAAGTATCAGTTCTTTGGTGCTCACCTTTCTTTATGGTCCAACTCTCACATCCATACATGACTACTGGAAAAACCATAGCTTTGACTACATGGACCTTTGTTGGCAAAGTAACGACTCTGCTTTTTAATATGTTGTCTAGGTTTGTCATAGCTTTTCCTCCAAGGAGCAAACATCTTTTAATTTCATTGCTGCAGTCACCATCTGAAGGGATTTTGAAGACCAAGAAATGAAATCTGTCACTGTTTCCATTATTTCCCCTTCTATTTGCCATTGAGTTATGGGACCAGATGCCATGATCTTCATTTTTTTTTAAATTTTATTTTATTTTTAAACTTTACATAATTGTATTAGTTTTGCCAAACATTAATCTTCATTTTTTTAATGCTGAGTTTTAAATCAGGTATCAATGACACATTCAATGCTTTTTCATAGAGGTGAAACCCCCCCCCCCAAATGAAAGAAACAAACAGAAAAATATATAATTGAAAAGGAAAATTCCAAAAGGGGTTAGATTGTCTTCTAACTAATAGGAGATGCAAGTAGATAGAAAAGAGAAATAAAATGAGAAGAAATTAGGAAAGCAATTAAAAGGAAAGATAAAGTCTCTTTAGAATACACACACATACATACACACAAATGATTAAGTGTAAGTGATTGCTCCATATGCGGAAAAGTTTGTTTAACGTTTAATAAGGTCATTATTTGTATAAAACAATCAGCCAAATTACTAAGAAAATTGTCAAAACAAGGCAAAAATACTCAAAACAGTGAAGTTAACGAACTACAAGTCAGGTACTGTGAGTTCAAGCAAATAATGTTTTTGAATAGAAAAAATATGTAAATTCTTCATTTGTACTAAATAATGCTATACTATATATATATTCTATATATATATATATATATATATATATATACACAATACACTACAATATATTCTGTACATACTATACAATTATACTATTATACTTTAATTTTAATTTTGCTAAATATTATGAAAAAAATTTTTATTTTTAGTAGTTTAAAGTAGATTTAAGCAAAGGTTTGTGTATTACAATACATGGAAGAAGTAAAAATGTTTTTAAAAGCCAAAGGTATCCCATTACTTAAGAATCATTAAATCTGATGAATGTGAATTTGGCAATTAATTCTTTAGAAACAGTCTTCATTAAGTGACTCTTATCTGATATTGGCCAAGATGACACTGATTTTAAATTACTGTTATTTGTTTCATCCCATTTATATATGAACTGATGATGGCTATTGGCTTCACTGCTGCCGCACAAAGCAAAAAGAAAACAGCCGACTAAAGTACATTCACACATTTTAGTTAAGGATGAACTATGAATATATTACATGATTACTAGGACAATTCTGGACATAATCAGATCAGATCAGTCACTCAGTCGTGTCCGACTCTTTGCGACCCCATGAACTGAAGCATGCCAGGCCTCCCTGTCCATCACCAACAGCCAGGCCTCCCTGTCCATCACCAACACCCAGAGTTCACTGAGACTCACGTCCATCGAGTCAGCGATGCCATCCAGCCATCTCATCCTCTGTCGTCCCTTTCTCCTCCTGCCCCCAATCCCTCCCAGCATCAGAGTCTTTTCCAGTGAGTCAACTCTTCACATGAGGTGGCCAAAGTACTGGAGTTTCAGCTTTAGCATCATTCCTTCCAAAGAAATCCCAGGGCTGATCTCCTTCAGAATGGACTGGTTGGATCTCCTTGCAGTCCAAGGGACTCTCAAGAGTCTTCTCCAACACCACAGTTCAAAAGCATCAATTCTTCGGCACTCAGCCTTCTTCACAGTCCAACTTTCACATCCATACATGACCACAGGAAAAACCATAGCCTTGACTAGATGAACCTTTTTTCGCAAAGTAATGTCTCTGCTTTTGAACATGCTATCTAGGTTGGGCATAACTTTCCTTCCAAGGAGTAAGCATCTTTTAATTTCATGGCTGCAGTCACCATCTGTAGTGATTTTGGAGCCCAGAAAAATAGAGTCTGACACTGTTTCCACTGTTTCCCCATCTATTTCCCATGAAATGATGGGACCGGATGCCATGATCTTCGTTTTCTGAATGTTGAGCTTTAAGCCAACTTTTTCACTCTCCACTTTCACTTTCATCAAGAGGCTTTTGAGTTCCTCTTCACTTTCTGCCATAAGGGTGGTGTCATCTGCATATCTGAGGTTATTGATATTTCTCCAGGCAATCTTGATTCCAGCTTGTGTTTCTTCCAGCCCAGCGTTTCTCATGATGTACTCTGCATATAAGTTAAATAAACAGGGTGACAATATACAGCCTTGACGTACTCCTTTTCCTATTTGGAACCAGTCTGTTGTTCCATGTCCAATTCTAACTGTTGCTTCCTGACCTGCATACAAATTTCTCAAGAGGCAGATCAGGCGGTCTGGTATTCCCATCTCTTTCAGAATTTCCCACAGTTTATTGTGATCCACATAGTCAAAGGCTTTGGCATAGTCAATAAAGCAGAAATAGATGTTTTTCTGGAACTCTCTTGCTTTTTCTATGATCCAGCTGATGTTGGCAATTTGATCTCTGGTTCCTCTGCCTTTTCTAAAACCAGCTTGAACATCAGGAAGTTCACGGTTCACATATTGCTGAAGCCTGGCTTGGAGAATTTTGAGCATTACTTTACTAGCATGTGAGATGAGTGCAATTGTGTGGTAGTTTGAGCATTCTTTGGAATTGCCTTTCTTTGGGATTGGAATGAAAACCGACGTAATAATAATCCTTAATTAATTTTTTACACTGACTATTGTATATATTTCTGGCATGTTATTTCTAAATACTCTCAAAATATTTCTGTCTTCACTCATATATTGAAACAGATAAAAATATTATCGCCATAGTTGAAAAGTCACTGGTATTTCTTCTCTTTACTTTGGAGTAATGGGCATGCATTCATGTGTGCTAAGTAGCTTCAGTTGTTTTCAACTCTTTGCTACCCTATAGAGCCTGCCAAGATCCTCTGTCCATGGGATTCTCCAGGCAAGAATACTGGAGTGGGTTGCCATGCCCTCCTCCAGGGGATCTCCCTGATCCAGGGATTAAACCCACATCTCTTATGTTTCCTGCATTGGCAGGAATGTTCTTTACCACTAGTGCCACCTTTGAGGCCCACTTTGGAGTCATATGCAAAGTAAATATTGCTAATGAAAATTTCAAGGATACACATATAATTTTCTGGCCAAATTAAAACAATATGAAACAATTTATTCTAATGTTAATTTATTCTAACATTTCCATCTACAAAGTATTTAGTTTCTTGACTATTTTTAAGGGAACAACATTTTATTTTGAAAATTGCTATTTAGAAATACAGTTGGCTGTTTTCTTACCAAAATTATTTTATAAAGCAGGATAATGCACGCTTCCCAAGTGATTTTTATATGTATAAAGAAAAGAGAAATTTTAATGACTAACAAACAGCATGAAATGCTGAAACAAATGGAGAAGAAACACACTTTGGAGCTAGCACAGTTTATCAAGTAGGAGTAACAATAAATATAGAATTGTTGTAGGAGGAAGCCTGGGAACAGTTAAAGAAAAATCAGTTAGGATTTAGGATTTTCAGAATAAAATAGAATAACATGTATTGGAAATATTTAAATTACCAAATATGGGTAAATCCATTTGGTTCTGCTTTTTTTTTTTTTGAATGAGGACAAAATTGTTAGCATCTGTTCTTATTTAGCCCACTATGATTCTGACATTAGCAGGTTTCTGAAAATTTTCTTTCCTAATGTGCAAAGAATCCTTTTGGCATTATCAGTCAGTGATATTAAAGAAATGCTTGAAATTGTAACCTCTTCTTTTTCCTTCTCCTGTCTCTCTTTTTCCTTCCTGTCTGTCTCCCTTTGCTCCCTCACTCTGCCTATCAAATCTCTATAAACCACTCTGATATCATTAAGCATTATTCTGAGCTTTGGATATTATTAAATATTTCTTAGTAATTTATGTTAGCAATTTATTCTGATTACTGTTATTAATCACTGAAATATTATAAGGAAAACTAAGAAGGACTATTTTGGAGTTTTCATTATATATTTGACTGAAGATTAAAGTGATGAAGTTAGTCATAAAAACACACTGAAAATCAAAAGAGATCTGTTTTTTTTTTGGATTGTGCACATTTATAGGCTTTATTTTTTTCATTTTTAGTTGAATATTTATAGAATTACAACTTCTGATTTGTACTAGTAGTTATATAAACACTAATTTAATAAATTATACCTTAAATTGTTTTCAAACAACAGATTGCATGATAGCTATGCCAATTAACCAAACTCATTTGTTAAATCTTTATCATTTCCTTTTTCATGTTTTTGATTTTTAAATTCAATAATAAGGCTCTCTGGGGAAAATAGGAAAGACAACTAAGTAAGTCCAAAAACAACTTTAGAGATCAGAAGTAGAACCTCGGTGAGTTCATGGTGAAAAGGGTGGGCCTAGGATGAGAGAAATAAGAAATACCTTTTATATAGCATTATCAAAGTGATTGCATGTGAAGTGAAGTGAAGTCCCTCAGTCGTGTCCAACTCTTTGCGATCCCATGGACACCAGGCTCCTCCATCCATGGGGTTTTCTAGGCAAGAGTACTGGAGTGGGGTGCCATTTCCTTCTCCAGGGAATCTTCCCAACCAAGGGATCAGACCCAAGTCTCCCGCATTGTAGACAGATGCTTTACCGTCTGAGCTACCAGGGAAATCCATGGCAATTATTTTATGATGGACAGGGAAGCCTGGCGTGCTGCAGTCCTTGGGGTCGCAAAGAGTTGGACATGACTGACTGATTGAACTGAACTGACTATTTTATGATAGCAGTGCCTGCCAAGTCACTTCAGTCGTGTCTGACTCTGCACAACCCCATAGACAGCAGCCCACCAGGCTCCCCCATTCCTGGGATTCTCCAGGCAAGAATACTGGAGTGGGTTGCCATTTCCTTCTCCAATGCATGAAAGTGAAAAGTGAAAGTGAAGTCGCTCAGTTGTGTCCGACTCTTAGCGACGCCATGGGCTGCAGCCTACCAGGCTCCTCCGTTCATGGGAGTTTCCAGGCAAGAGTACTGGAGTGGGGTGCCATTGCCTTCTCGGATGATAGCAGTACAAAATTAATTAACACTAAACCACAAAACATCATTGAGGAAGATGAAGGAAAATCCAATTTAAGGGAAGAATATGCATGTTCATGAATCAGAGGACATTTAAAGATGTCAGTTAAGTGGATCTGTAGATTCAATGCATTCCTAATAAATAATGATAACTGTTTGGAGGGGGAGAGCCAAATATATTCTGAGAAATTATAGAGGAATACAGATGGTCAGAAATAACCAAGACACACTTATAGAAGGAACATAAATTAGGAAGTCTTAACTAATACATATTGTCTTATTGTTTAATTGTCAAGTTTTGTCCTACTCTTATTTTGTGGCCACCAAAAAGATGGCTTAAAGCTCAACATTCAGAAAACTAAGATCATGGCATCTGGTCCCATCAATTCATGAAAAATAGATGGGGAAACAGTGAAAACAGTGGCTGACTTTATTTTTGGGGGGGCTCCAAAAATCACTGCACATGGTGATTGTAGCCATGAAATTAAAAGACGCTTACTCCTTGGAAGGAAATTTATGACCAATCTAGATAGCATATTGAAAAGCAGAGATATTACTTTGCCAACAAAAGTCTGTCTAGTCAAAACTATTGTTTTTCCAGTGGTCATGTATGGATGTGAGAGTTGGACTGTGAAGAAAGCTGAGCACCAAAGAATTGATGCTTTTGAACTGTGGTGTTGCAGAAGATTCTTGAGAGTCCCTTGGACCACAAGGAGATCCAACCAGTCCATTCTAAAGGAGATCAGTCCTGGGTGTTCTTTGGAAGGAATGATGCTAAAGCTGAAACTCCAGTACTTTGGCCACCTCATGCGAAGAGTTGACTCATTGGAAAAGACCCTGATGCTGGAAGGGATTGGGGGAAGGAGGAGAAGGGTACACAGAGGATGAGATGGCTGGATGGCATCACCGACTAGATGCATGTGTGTCTGGGTGAACTCCGGGAGTTGGTGATGGACAGGGAGGCCTGGCATGCTGCAATTCATGGGGTCACAAAGAGTCAGACACGACTGAGTGACTGAACTGAATTGAACTGAAAAAGGGACTGTAGCCTGCTAGGCTCCTCTGTCCATTGGGATTTCCCAGCCAAGAATACTGAAGTGGGTTGCCATTTCCTTCTTCAGGGGATCTTCCCAACCCAGGGATTGAACTCATGTCTCCTGCACTGGCAGGTGGATTCTTTATCACTGAGCCATCACATAAGTGTATGTTAAGTCTTGCTAAGCCATTAATTAAAGATAATGTTAAGCAAGAAGTCTGATGTATAAATTTACATATTCTACATATCAGTGTATAAAGTTCAAGGGTAGGAAAAATTAGTGTGTCACAGCCATATCAGTAATGATATTTTCGGAAGTAGGGGTTAGTGACATGTGAGAGGTCTGAGGTGGCTATCATGCTAGTAACATTCTATTTCTCTACGTGAATCATGGTTGTATGAATGAGCCTACATTATGAATATTTGATATTCCAGACCATTATGATTTAGACATTTTTCTATAGGTACATTATATTTCAATAAGCATTTATTTCAAATATTTAAATTATTTATTTATTTTATATATTAAATACAAATGACTGCACTCGCTTTACACTTGAAAAAAACTTAGACAATATTGCAAGTTTGCAGTTAATCACTGCCAAGATAAGTATCCAAGGTCCATGTCTTTATATAATAATAATACTGTCTCTAATGAAAACCTGAATTATTTTCAGTGGGAAACTGAAAATTGCATTACTCATTTGGTTGGAAAGAAAAGTAGAATAGGGTTAGAATGATTAGAAGGTTAAGTGAAGATATTAGTTGTTCTGTTGTGTCTGGCTCTTTGTGACTCCATGGACTGCCAGGCTCCTCTGTCCATGGAATTCTCCAGGTAACAATACAGGAGTGGGTAGCCATTCTCTTCTCCAGGGGATCTTCCCTACCCAGGGATCAAACACGTGTTTCCACCATTGTGGGCAGATTCTTTACTGCCTGAGCCACCAGGGAAGCCCAGAGTGATTAGAATCAATGATTAATATAAGCACTAAATTAAATTTAAGAGATAAAAAGTGACATGGATTGAAGGTGTGTCCTTCATTGATTTTACATATTATGTCTTTCACTGTAAAGGCTAAGGAAATACACATTTAGAAGAGTTTTCAAGGTAAATGATTGATGGATTTAACACTGCCCTGATCTCACAGCAGGTTATTACAGAAGGTGAAATTCTTTTGATTTTTCATATAAGAATATCATCGTTTCCCTAGGCTTCTAATTTTATTTTTTTTGTGTGTGTGAAGATAGTTTATCAGCCACTGAACATAGCTGTCAGTTTTACATTTACTTAAAATTATCTATATTCTTGATTACTACCTGTCTAGATTTATTGGAATATTTTATGCAACAGTTTATTTGAAACAGTCTTAAGTCCTTTGCTTTGGCCAATAATTTTATTAGAATAGTCTTATTGCAATATTTTCTTCACAGAAAAATATAAGAAACTTGCTTTTATACCGTGCAAATATAAAAAGAAACACATCTTAAAAGTGTATACTTTTATACTTGACTGAATTTCAAAAACTTAAATAAATAGAAAATAATGTTGAAAAACTGATGTAGTGACTCACAATTTGATCTGTTTCACTACTAGTTGAATAACTTTTTCAAGGGTAGATATTAAGATCAGGAGGCGTTTATACAAATTGCTACTTCTGATTCCTCCTACACTCACTGTGACTAAGTGGTGTTGCCTTCCATGGTTCTAAAAGAGTAAAATGAACTAGTGTACTCAGTTAATGAGACGGTGTCCCCACTCCCCTGCCTGAAAGTTTTTCTCAGAAACTTACAAAAAGAGAAATAAATCTAGTGATAACATGTATGTGAATCTCTGTATGTAAATTTTAGTCATAAGACAGAGAAATAAAGATTTTGAGGACATTTACATCTAAATATTGACTAATATTTGCATAATAGAAATAAGCACTAGAATGAATATTACAGGGTCTCAGTTTTAGGGGTGACCCACAATTATCTGTTTGATTTTGGACGGAATATATTAATAATGATAATGCCATAAATGACATCTGAGTTGATATGCTTTTTTGTAGCGATTATTCCTTTCAATAATTAATGAGGCTCCCTTGGCGGCTCAGATGGTAAAGAATCTGCCTGCAATGCAGGAGACCTAAGTTCAATCCCTGGGTTGGGAAGATCCCCTGGAGAAGGGAATGGCTACCCACTCCAGCATTCTTGCTTGGAGAGTTACATGGACAGAGGAGCCTGGCAGACTACAGTCCACAGGGTCGCAAAGAGTAGGACACGGCTAAGCAACTAACACTTTCACTTTTAAAAATTAATGTAGCATCTACTGGAAATGTAGTTTTATCATGCTGTGTTCTCTAGATAATGGAATTTTGGGGAAGGAATAAAAGGTATTATTCTTCCTTCCTAGGAGATTAACCTGGGAAATCTTTTTTGAGGTGTCATCTCTCTCATGCTATCGGGGCTTCAAAAGAAAAGATGACAGCTGTTGAAGGCTGTTTCGATAACTTCTAAACAGGGCTTTCTATTTCAAAAATCTAGACCAATCTAGACCAATTTAGCATATTGTCCCACAGGGTTTGGGATGGTGTAAACTGATGATCAGGTAATGAAACAGATCTATATATAAGCGTTGGAAAGATGATCAGGGACTGCTGGATGGGATTTGCAATAATGCTTTGTAGTTACAAGGGAAGCACCACATGCAGCCCACAGACTTCATCTGAAAACTAAACCCTTACCTCAGATAACTCAGAAATGCCAGACGTGTTTTTCCTTACTAAATGATGTTTCAATAATCCAACATGATTCTATTCTATAGTTAGAATAGGAAACCGGAGTCCAAAATGGCAGTGGCTAAAAGACAAAGAAGGGAAAATCCCGCAAAAACAGAACAAAGGAAGGTCCGAGGACCGGAGTGAGGACCTCAGGTAGAACAAACAGTGCTTCTGGCTAGCCCAATTAACATAGGGCAGGCCAAGTGGAGAGGAAAAAACATATAAAAAGAGGAGCCAAAGGGCCAGGGCTTTGGGTTGTCTTTGGGTTGGTATGCCCTCACGCCTCGAGGATGTATTTTCCTGCTATTTTCTTAATAAAATTGAGCTGTAACACGGAACTGTAACACTGATCTAAGAGCTATAACACGATCTGTTCAAGACCCAAGAGCTAAAACATGGTCTGTCTGAGAGCTATGACACGCAGAGAGCTCTAATGTCTGCTGCTTCGAATATTTGTTGAGACGAGACAGAAACGAGGAGAATACACTCGCCTGACAATTCTATCCTATAACTTACCAATATATTGTCCAGGTATTTAATATTTGTTGAACATTTCATTTTCATTCCATGGTTTAGATAGATAGATAGGTAAATTGTAGATAGAATTAACATATTTGCACATACTTTCTTAGTAGAATTAATTAGAAAATTAAATATTATTTTAAATAACATAGTAAGTTTTAAAAGTTTTTAAATCTCTAATTTCTACTAAAGATGCATATATTAGGGCAATCATAAATGTTTTGAGAAATGTCAGAAGTAAAATTGGAATCTAAACATAGTAATTAGAAGCAGATGAAAATAGTTTAGGTTGGCTTGAAAATAAACTCAGAGGAAGTGACAATTTTCACAACTGTAGAAGTAATTTTACTGAAAACAAATATGTAAAAATTGTTGATCATTATTTTATCCCTTATAGCATAGTTTATATTTCCACTTATTGCAGGTCTTATGATAATTTGCGTAAAAAATACGTTGCCAACAATTTTTCAAATTTCTGAATATTCTTTCCTAAAAAATAGCATCAACCATTTTAAAATGTCTTAACATAACAATTCTACTAGCTATCCTCTGGCAAGTAAAATTCAGAATGTTTCCAAAAGACTAAAAACCTGAGTTAATGTATTTTTCTCATTTAAGCCTAACATGGTCCATATTTTTCCTTTTTCATAATGGTGTCAATGCTATCTTCTAATAATCAGATATTGATGACAATATGCTTAAAGTTTTATGATAACTGATACAATCCAGTTGTAGAAAAGAGATAAAAATTGATTATTCCAAGAAGATGAAGTATAAATATGTCTGTTAACACAATTTGATCCTACTGAACTCCTTTCTACATAAACTAATGGTTCAGTTTTGAATAAAATGTGCATTATGAAGATGCCTTCATCTAAAACCAAACCTATGAAACTTTAGTAGCATTTTGAATTTTAAAATGAGCAAAACTATTAGTTTTAATCATTTGGTATAAATTAATTTTTAAAGTTCTTTAGTGTCTAAAGTTCTAAAGTTCTTTAATTTAGAAGTGTTACAAAAGAATGACTGATCCAGCTGAGATTCATTTGCATAGAAATGTCCTTTCCTTTATGTCTGCATGACAATTTTGTTTTCTCATTTCTTATGCTAACTCCCCTTTTTCTTGTTATTGTCTGACTCTTTGTGATCCATGGACTATAGTCTGCCAGGCTCCTCTGTCCATGGAATTCTCTAGGCCAGAATACTGAAGTGGGTAGCTGTTTTCTTCTCCAGAGGATCTTCCCAACCCAGGGATTGAAACCAGGTCTCCCACATTGCAGGCAGATTCTTTACTGTCTGAACCATCAGGGAAGCCCAAGAATTCTGGAGTGGTTAGTCTATCCCTTCTCTAGGGGATCTTCCCATCCCAGGAATTGAACCAGGGTCTCCTGCTTATTCTTTACCAGCTGAGCTACAAGAAAAGCCATTGAATTTAATCTTGTCATCATTATATCTAGGTTCTATTATCTCTAATTCTGTTGGTCTACCCTGTTATAGTCTCTTGTATCTTATTCCTCCCTCTCTCTCTCTCTCTCTCTCTATATATATATATATATATAGTATTCCTAGAGTTTTCTTCTCACTTACTCTTCTCCTGGAACTTCTGATCCTGACTGGTGAAATCATAATTATTGGTTTGTGCTGGCTAGATATCTACATTCATCACCTTTGGCAGGAATTGTCAGTACTCTATGATTTAATTTAATTCTCACTTCCTATTAGGAATGACAGTATATGTAGCCTAAATTTATTATCATCTACCCTGTGTCAGGCTTGAGTTTATATCTCAGTTAAATCATTTATCAGTTGTTTGATTTAGGGCATTTTTATTTATCCTCTAAAACTTTCCATTTCCTCATCTCTTAAAGGATAAAAATAGGGAAATATGGATGTAAAAAATAAACAAGTATAAGATGTGTTATATATTCCAAACACTAAACTCATTATTGTTAATTTACATGAGGTTAAAGGTTTTAACAACCATGCATTCTTTGTCCTCTTATCTTGGCATTATCCTCCACCCTTTTAAAATGATAAAGTAAGTAACCAGGTTAAAGTAGAATTTGTGTATGAAATATGTTAGGTTTATCAATTAGAATTGATAAAAATGGGAGTGAATTAAATAAGAGAGGGGTTCTTTCCCTAAAATATAAATTTCAAATGTAAGCAATCAGGGCTGATATTGCATCCCTAAGGTCATCAGAAATCCACACAACCATCATTACTAATCCAATCTGGAAAACAAAATCCTCATTATAGTCACCAGGAAGGATGGAGTGATGAAGGAAAGAAGCAAGGAATAAATAAGAATCCATCTTTTCTAATAGCTTCTAGAAGTTGGTTGTTGTCACTTTCACATGCATCTCAGATTAAAAATGTAGTCACAGATGTAGAAACGAGGCCATACCTCGTTGCAAGAAAATCTTTTTTTTCCAAATAAGAACGAACCAACTAATAATCTGGGATTTTACTAACACATAAGAATGAAGGAAAGAATATCGGAGCCCCATAAGCATTTTTATACTCTCAATCTTTCACCTTTAAATGATCAACACACACCATTCCTCTGGAATAAAGATCATACTCAACCTACATGAAAGACAACACCATTACACCTGCTTCAAAGTCCAGGACCTATGGCATACATATGAGCCTCTCAATCTGGTTCAGAAAGATAGAAAGTAAATAAGTAAGTATATGCATAAACACATATATACATAAGTAGATACAGTCACGCTCTCATATATTCATGTGCAAATGGATTTTACAGGTCAATATAGGTAATATGTCATGAACTGAATTGTATAATTAATTCAAGCCTCAGCAAATGAGATCCATTGAAAATAAATCTAGGCAAGTTGATTGCTTACAAAATACCTGTTATACACTAGAATAATAGACAAAGAATAACCATGAAACTATAATTTAAAAAAGAAGGAATATTAAAAAAAAAGAATATGTAATGCATATAATCAATTCAGTTGCTCATCCTGACTATTTGCGACCCCATAGACTATGGCACACCAGGCGGCCCTGTCCATCACTAACTTCTGGAGCCTACTCAAACTCATGTCCATCAAATCAGTGATGCCATCTAATCATCTCTTATCGTCCCCTTCTCCACCCGCCTTTAATCTTTCCCAGCATCAGGGTCTTTTCCAGTGAGTCAGTTCTTAGCATCAGGTGGCCAAAGTATTGGAGCTTCAGCTTCAACATCAGTCCTTCCAATGAATATTCAGGACTGATGATTTCCTTTAGGCTGGATTGATTGGATCTCCTTGAAGTCCAAGAGACTCTAAAGAGTCTTCTCTAACACCACAGTTCAAAAGCATCAATTCTTTGGTGCTCAGTTTCCTTTATAGTCCAACTCTCACATCCATACACGACTACTGGAAAAACCATAGCTTTGACTAAATGGACTTTTGTTGGCAAAGTAATATCTCTGCTTATTAATATGCTGTCTAGGTTGGTCATAACTTTTCTTCCAAGGAGCAAGCGTCTTTTAATTTCATGGCTACAGTCACAATCTAGAGTAATTTTGGAGCTCTCCAAAATAAAGTTTCTCACTGTTTCCATTATTTCCCCATCTATTTGCCATGAAGTTATGGGACCAGATGCCATGATCTTGGTTTTCTGAATGTTGAGTGTTAAGCCAACTTTTCCACTCTCCTCTTTCACTTTTATCAAGAGGTTCTTTAGTTCTTCTTCACTTTTTGCCATAAGGGTGGTGTCATCTGCATATCTGAGATTATTGATATTTTTCTTGGCAATCTTGATTCCACCATGTGCTTCATCTAGCCCAGGGTTTTGCATGATGTACTCTGCATACAATTTAAATAAGGGTGACAACAGACAGCCTTGACATACTCCTTTCCCAATTTGGAACCAGTCTGTTTTTCCATGTCCAGTGCTAACTGTTGCTTCTTGACTTTCATACAGATTTCTCAGGAGGCAGGTCAGGTGGTCTGGTATTCCTATCTCTTTAAGGATTTTCCACAATTTGTTGTGATCTACAGGGTCAAAGGCTTTGGCGTAGTCCATGAAGTTGAAGTAGATGTTTTTCTGGAACTCTCTTGCTTTTTTGATGATCCAGCAGATGTTGGTAATCTGGTCTCTAGTTCCTCTACCTTTTTAAATCCAGGTTGAACATCTAGAAGTTCACGGATCACATATTGTTGAAGCCTGGCTTGGAGAATTTCAAGCATTACTTTGTTAGTGTGTAACATGAGTGCAATTGTGGGTAGTGTGAACATTCTTTGGCATTGCCTTTCTTTGGGAATAGAATAAAGACTGACCTTTTCCAGTCCTGTGGCTACTGCTGAATTTTCCAAATTTGCTGGCATATTGAGTGCAACACTTTGACAGCATCATCTTTTAGGATTTGAATGGCTAAACTGGAATTCCATCACCTCCACTAGCGTTGTTTGTAGTGATGCTTCCTAAGGCCCACTTGACTTCACATTCCAGGATGTCTGGATCTAGGTGAGTGAACACACCATTGTAGTTGTCTGGGTCATGAAGATCGTTTTTGTATAGGTCTTCTGTGTATTCTTACCACCTCTTCTTAATATCGGAGAAGGCAATAGCACCGCACTCCAGTACTCTTGCCTGGAAAATCCCATGGACGGAGGAGCCTGGTGGGCTGCAGTCCATGGGGTCACTGGGAGTCGGACACAACTGAACAACTCCACTTTCACTTTTCACTTTCATGCATTGGAGAAGGAAATGGCAACCCACTCCAGTGTTCTTGCCTGGAGAATCCCAGGGACGGGAGAGCCTGGTGGGCTGCCATCTATGGGGTCGCACAGAGTCGAACACGACTGAAGCGACAGCAGCAGCAGCAGCTTCTTAATATCTTATATTTCTGTTAGGTCCATACCATTTCTGTCCTCAATTGTGCTCATCTTTGCACACAATGTTCCCTTGGTATTTCTAATTTTCTTGACGAGATCTCTAGTCTTTCCCACTCTATTGTTTCCCTGTATTTCTTTGCATTGATCACTGAGGAAGGCTTTCTTATCTCTCCTTGTTATTCTTTGGAACTCTGCATTCAAATGGGTATCTTTCGTTTTCTTTTTTGCGTTTATAGAAATTGTTAAATTCTACTGGCTTGAAAGTGCAAAGACTTTCCCAGGAGCAAAATAAATTCCTTGTTCATCTAATATGGCATCTGTCAGATCCAGTTCTTTTTATGAGTTCCTCCCCTTGATCTGCATATTTTCCTTTGAGAACCTGGCTCTCTCTGGGCATTCTTTCTTAAGTATTATTAGAAAATAATTACAGTACAGTGTCAAATAAAAGCAATGGATAGTCATCCAGTGTTGGCTTCATATTCTTATGGACTTCCTCCTGCTGAAATATGTTTGATAGTCTGAAGATGTACCTTTAAAAAGTGAATATGATTTTGTAGGCCATGTTTTTCAATTCCTTTGGAAATAAATTCCAATCAAAACAGCTTTTCTAATTTAATTTTTCCCAGAAAATTTTATTTGCAAGAGCATCATCCAAAGAGTTTATGTGGATGTAGTTCTGAGTATTAAGGCTATGTCATTGTGTATTTTTCCATTTTTTCTATTTCTCAGGCAAATACTTAAAGTATATCTGATACATGGACATGGCTAGATAAGGAACACTTCAAATACCTTGTAAGCCAGTAGGCTGAAATCTGTATTTTACAGCAACATCTTAGTTGTGAATACTGATACACTGGGGTGGGGTCGGTGGGGGGGGGAAGAAAACACTCATGGCTAACTTCTTTTGGCTTCTTAAGCCCTTCAGGACTCCAAAATATCAAATTCAGAAATTTTAGATGGTAGCGCACAGGCAGAAAACTCCTTCCTTTTTGTGTTTCTACCCTATTACCTTCTCATCTTATATTCTGGCCAGATTAAGCCTGAATTTACCTCTTTCATAGAATTTGGCTGAAAGCACCAAAATGTGGCCAATATACATCAGCATTAAACATTTTTCCATAATTTTCCCACAGTAACACTTTGGTTAGAAAGTGTTCATGCTTCTACAGCGAAACAAGTCACTGTTTAATCATATGTTTTGTTTTGTTGTTTTCTCTCTCATAAAAAGGATCATCAGTTTTCCAGTCTGTCTCCAACTTTTCCCTGCCTATTGCCTGTTCACTTCTACTAAGCTGATGCCAACATTTTTAGGTTTTGTAGCAATCCACTTCCAGATGCAGAATTCTCTCTTGGCTAAAGTTAGGTTGAGCTGACAATGATATAAAATCCAAGATATTTCATAGAAGTGTATTTCTTTTCAACATAAAAGCTCTGAGAGTAATCTAGTTGTTATGGTGGCTCCATGATTGTTACAGAAGAAAAAAAAAAAATCTGTCTTCTCAACCAAGCTTGACTTGTGACCCCTGACTCATTGTCCAAGATTTTTCTTTATTCCCCAAATACCACATATATATTACAGATTGCAAGAATGAGGAAGGGAAATAAAAAGGAAGGGGCCAAATGGAGCATACCAGTTATTCTTAGGAAGTTTCCTGGAAGCACTCTTCCCAAGTTGTTGTTCAGTTGTTGAGTTGTGTCAGACTCTTTGCCACTCCATGGACTGCAGTGCACCAGGCTTCCCTGTCCTTCAGTATTTCCCAGAGTTTGCACAAACTCACGTCCATTGAGTCAGTGATGCTATCTAACTACCTTATCCTCTGCCACCTCCTTCTCCTTTTGTTTTCAATCTTTCCCAGCAGCAGGGTCTTTTTCAATGAGTCAGCTCTTTGATTCAGGTAGTCAAAGTATTAACTGCAGTTTCATTATGTGGACTGAGATGGTTCAAAGCAGAACAAAAGATGATTTATTATTCCAGGTTCTCATGTTCCCTGTCATATTTAGGGTTTTGTGACAATGGAATAAGAGGGATAAACATTAGGGACCAACAAACTTTTTTTTTTTAAGTTAACATATTAATGTAGAGACAAGCTATGGTTTTAGACTTGAGAATGATGAATAATCTTGGCTAGCTTCTAAATACTGCTCAGTATTCTTGTAATCACCTCTAACTGCCTTCCATGCTATTCTTCAAAATCATCCACACAGGAAAATAAATAAAATATATGGTGGGGTGCTTCCACACCTGCAAAATGAAGCAGTGAGACTAGATGATCTCAGAATTCTCCAGTATTTATTATTAAATGGGTTTCTTTTCTAACAATAATGTAATTTTGTTATCTTTCCAATATACTGTGAGGTCCCAGTAAATAGGAATACTGTATTTTTCCCATTCTTAACTATATTACTCATAATGACCCTACCTGGGTCATTAATTTTTTTAAGTTGAATAATTTTTAATTTAAAAACATGTAAATAGCTATAATTTAAATATATCTAGAACTAGCCTCAAGTACTTTGGTTTTCAAAACCCACAAGAGCATATTTATCAATGGAAAGAAGGAAAGCAACTGATCTTTGTGACATTGGATTTTTGAAAAATTCTGTTTTCACAAATGGGTTTCCCATCAATGGTGCAGTACACCTAGAAAATATGAGAGTAAATTAGGTCTAGGAAGAACTGGACTTTCTATAAAGAATAGTAAAATTACATTTTAAATGTATACTAATATAGTCCTGGTGTTTCATGGGTTTGCTGGCTTTAACTACTTTGCTTTAAAAAGATTCACTGATTTATGTTTGCTAATTTCTCTTCATCAGGTCAAAATCTGAGTAACAAACTACCCTCAAATTCATAATCATTTACTTTTCTACACTTTTACTGAAGTATAATTGATACACAATAAATTGTACCTATTTAAAATGTATAATTTGAAAATCTTGAACTGATAATTTTAATGTCTATATTTATTCATTTTATTGTGAAAGTAAATACTAGATGTCAGGACCAAGACAGATTATTATTGATTACAGCAGTAACCACATTGTTTCTCCTTTATCCCAATAAAAGAGGAAACTTGGAATTGGCTGTGCTGGGTCTTGGTTGCTAAGCAGGCTTTTCTTTAATTGCAGTGCATGCACTTCTCATTGCAATGGCTTCTCACTGCAGAGCATGGACTCTGGGATGCATGGGCTTCAGTAATTTTGGTACATGGGCTTAGTTGCTCCACAACATGTGGAATCTTCCTGGACCAGGGATCAAACCCATGTCTCCTGCATTGGCAGGCAGATTCTTTACCACTGAGCCACCAGGGAAGCCCTCTTCTTGTCTTTTTGTATTCCTCTCTACTGTCCCTCTCTACCACCCCAGGCAAACTTGTCTGCTTTAACTACTTACTCTAGGTGTTTTTGTATTTTTGTTTATTAAAACTTATTGAACTAAGACTTTTCAGGTAGGGTTGTTATGTGTCATATAGTTAAAAATGAAAGAAAATGCAGTATTCCTACTCAGCCATAAGAAGGAATGCATTTGAGTCAGTGTTAATGAGGTGGATCAACCTAGGGCCTATTGTACAGAGTGAAGTAAGTCAGAAAGGGAAAAACAAATACTGTATATTAATGCATATATGGAATCTAGAAGGATTGTACTGATGAACCTGCTCACAGAGCAGCAGTGGAGATGCAGACATAGAGAACATACTTAGGGACAAGGGTGGGGGAGAAGAGGGAGAGGGTGTGATGAATGGAGGAGTAGCATGGGCGCATATACACTAACATATGTAAATAGAGAGCCAGTGGGAATTTGCTGTATGACTCAGGGGACTCAAACTGGGGCTCTGTAATAACCTAGAGGGGTGGGAATGGGTGGGAGATGGGTGAGAGATTCAGGAGGGAGGGGGAATATGTACACCTATGGCTAATTCATGTTGATATATGACAGAAATCAAATCAATATTGTAAAGCAGTCATCAATCAATTAAAAATGAATAAATATATATATTTTTAAAATGCTGTATTCCTATTATTAGGACTTCATAGTATATTGGAATGATATCAAAATTGCATGTACGTATCTTCCAGTTTCCATTTCCTCAGATTTCAGTTTTGACGGAGAATTCTGTCAGCTACTTTGGCAAGTAAATGGCTAACATTAAAAGAAAATACATACACACTCATATTTGCACATACTTTGGGTTATTAAATAATGATTCAAATGCAGTATAACTACAGCCTTCTAGAAAGATGTGTGGGTACATGTGTGTGTATATTTGTGTGAGAGATTTTATTTTCTTTTGTGACAACTGGTGTAGATCATTTACTGTTTCAGGAATGAAGTTATCAATTATTGATCATTTATACCAACAGAAACCACGATATCCTAAAGAGAAAAGTAAATGACTTTACTGGAAATTTTTAGGGAAAAAAAAAAAATACAAGGGCTTTCAAGTGTTAGTTGACATTAAATAATGTAGTTCAATAATGTTGAATCTATTGTTTCTTGATTAACTTACTTTGGAAATAAAATATATGTTCGATTTAAATTATCTAGCTGACATTTTTCTGTCAAAAAGAAGTAGAGGTGAGTGTTTTTTTTCACACAGCTCCTTTAGAATCCTTACATTTTGGGAATGTTGATATTATTATTCACTTGCCAAATATAGCACCTTTTATCCCAAGTAGATAATATATATTAAAATCCATAACAGTTTTGTGAGTTTTAGCAAAAGAAGCCATAAAGTGGCAATCAAACAATGTAGAGTATCAGCCAGTCTTTTAAATTCATTTTCTTGTCAAACACCGGGTGATATGTGTGTCATATGTGTACATTTTAAGAACTCTTTGGGGTTTGTCATCTAAGCACTGAGTTTGCTGTGTTTAAACTCAAGGAATCTAAGAGTACACTCTTAGCCGACTTGAATCTAATTAATGTTCTATTGCATTTCCTTTTTAAAAGTTGAAATAATTAAATAATAAAGTTTCTTCAGAAAATGCTTTAAAAAGTGTTTCCTCTGTTGCTCTTTCTTTGTTTTTTTAACTACAATGAATATTCTGACTTTTTTTTTTTTTTGTCTTAATATTTTCACATACTGGGAACATTTACTAAACTGCCATGAAAGAAAATATCAGAAGTGATAGACATATGTCAGAAGAATTAAGTTTAACTTTCTTTAAAGCATTGTTTCTTTAATCACCGGCATATTTTGCTAAACTGTCAATTCCTGTTCAATAATTGAAAGATGGGACTTAAAATTCTGCATTTCTAACAAACTCCCAAGTCCATGTCCCTGGTCCATGAAGCTCATGTATATTCTCAAGACTATAGAAAGCAGCTCCATTAAAATGTTTTTTAATCCCTGTGGAATAATTAAAATATATAGGTTTTAGGAATTATAAAGTAATTTTCTTTTACAGATTGTGTCATTTAATAATGCAGCTTAAAGTTGTTGAAAAGACCTATTTGAGTTTTGGGAAGGATGTTTGTGTGCTGTACTAGCTTCAGATACTAATGAGAGGACCCACTAGATTTTCTCAGTACACAAAGACAAGGGGAAAGGAAGTGATTTATCTGCCTAATCAAGTTATTGCTTCAAAAGAAAAGTAGAATTTAATTTTTAATGGTTTAGATGACTCAGTGAATAGTCTGTTGTTCTAGATTATTTTCTCCATTCTTCCAATGGCATATTAGTATCATCTAATATTTATCTTGAAGGTATGTTAGAAAGCTCACTTTCTATATTCTACCAGTTTGAGAGTTTGTAAAATAACTGGAGAATTTGATAGAAATTGTGCCTGTTAAGTTCAGTTCAGTTTAGTCACTCAGTAGTGTCCAAATCTTTGCGACCCCATGAATCACAGCACGCCAGGCCTCCCTGTCCATCACCAACTCCCGAGTTCACTCAGACTCACATCCATCGAGTCGGTGATGCCATCCAGCCATCTCATCCTCTGTCGTACCCTTCTCCTCCTGCCCCCAATCCCTCCCAGCATCAGAGTCTTATCCAATGAGTCAACTCTTCACATGAGGTGGCCAAAGTACTGGAGTTTCAGCTTCAGCATCAGTCCTTCCAAAGAAATCCCAGGGCTGATCTCCTTCAGAATGGACTGGTTGGATCTCCTTGCAGTCCAAGGGACTCTCAAGAGTCTTCTCCAACACCACAGTTCAAAAGCATCAATTCTTCGGTGTTCAGCTTTCTTCACAGTCCAACTCTCACATCTATACATGACCACTGGAAAAACCATAGCCTTGACTAGACGGACCTTTGTTGACAAAGTAATGTCTCTGCTTTTCAATATGCAATCTAGGTTGGTCATAACTTTCCTTCCAAGGAGTAAGCGTCTTTTAATTTCATGGCTGCAGTCACCATCTGTAGTGATTTTGGAGCCCAGAAAAATAAAGTCTGACACTGTTTCCACTGTTTCCCCATCTATTTCCCATGAAGTGATGGGACCAGGTGCCATGATCTTCGTTTTCTGAATGTTGAGTTTTAAGCCAACTTTTTCACTCTCCACTTTCACTTTCATCAAGAGACTTTTGAGTTCCTCTTCACTTTCTGCCACATGAGTGGTGTCATCTGCATATCTGAGGTTATTGATATTTCTCCTGGCAATCTTGATTCTAGCTCGTGTTTCTTCCAGCCCAGCGTTTCTCATGATGTACTCTGCATATAAGTTAAATAAGCAGGGTGACAATATACAGCCTTGACGTACCCCTTTCCCGATTTGGAACCAGTCTGTTGTCCCATGTCCAGTTCTAACTGTTGTTTCCTAACCTGCATATAGGTTTCTCAAGAGGCAGATCAGGTGGTCTGGTATTCCCATCTCTTTCAGAATTTCCCACAGTTTATTGTGATCCACACAGTCAAAGGATTTGGCATAGTCAATAAAGCAGAAATAGATGTTTTTCTGGAACTCTCTTGCTTTTTCAATGATCCAGTGGATGTTGGTAATTTGATCTCTGGTTCCTCTGCCTTTTCTAAAATCAGCTTGAACATCTGGAAGTTCGTGGTTCACATATTGCTGAAGCCTGCCTTGGAGAATTTTGAGCATTACTTTACTAGCGTGTGAGATGAGTGCAATTGTATGGTAGTTTGAGCGTTCTTTGGCATTGCCTTTCTTTGAGATTGGAATGAAAACTCACCTTTCCAGTCTTGTGGCTACTGCTGAGTTTTCCAAATTTGCTGGCATATTGAGTGCAGCACTTTCACAGCATCATCTTTCAGGATTTGGAATAGCTCAACTGGAATTCCATCATCTCCACTAGCTTTGTTCATAGTGATACTTTCTAAGGCCCACTTGACTTCACATTCCAGTATGTCTGGCTCTCGGTCATTGATCACCCCATCATGTTTATCTGGGTCGTGACGATCTTTTTTGTACAGTTCTTCTGTGTATTCTTGCCACCTCTTCTTAATATCTTCTGCTTCTGTTAGGTCCATACCATTTCTGTCCTTTATCGAGTCCATCTTTGCATGAAATGTTCCCTTGGTATCTCTAATTTTATGACTTATTAAGAATGCATTTTACATAGAGTCCCGTGAATTAACATAGGCATAAATTTTCCCTGCATATAGACAAGAAAACTGGAGAATTTACTTTTGGAGATTTCAGTTCCCTAGTATTTCACATGATGGAGCTCCCTGTGTTTATTTTTCTCTATGCCATTTATTATCAAGTATTAACAATTAGGAATGTCTGTTTCATTTTGTTTTTACTCAACTATTTTTAAAGATTACTTCCGAGATCATTCCTTTTATACTGAATACATTTTTAGTATGGGGAATGAGTCATGATGGCTTGCATATTACTGCTGGTGACTCAATTTGCCATCTATTTTCATAGACTGGTGTATGTATATACAGTATGCTAAATACTATGTTCCTTTGTTTAACTTGGTACTAGTCACCCAGTTGATAGTGAACGCACAAAGAGTACTTCTCTTAAGAGAACTTTATGTAAACAAAGTGTCATGTATCTGGTGCTCAAAGAATATAAACAACTATGTTTTAAGAGATTGTGCTATACAAAGAAAGCAAAAGAAATAACAGCCTTTTCTAAGTATATGAAGCCTATTTTCTAAAGAATTTTTTTTATATATAAGCATATGGAATTTGGGACAACTGTAGAAAATACCCATATCTTTAAAGCATTAAAAAAAACTATTGTTGAAAATAAGTGTCTTCAATGGAATTGCAACAATAAACTTTCAGAAATAAATGGGTTATTTAAATGAATTAGAGCTATTTCCTCAATTTTTAGTATATGTGTTTATGTCATATGTAACTTTCAGTCTTAAAAGAACTCAGGGACAGAAAAGAACTTGCTGAAGGAAAACTGCTCTAAAAGGAAAACCATGGTTATGTCAATATTAAAATACAAAATACATATGAAAAAAATACTGCAAGAAATGAATCATCATGTTCCACTTATTTATTTTAATAGACAAATAAATCAGCACAGATTTTTAAAATAATATCTGAGTACTTATGCAAACTTATGCAAACAGTACTTATGTAAACCACTTCCAGAGCTCCCTTAAACAAATATAAACCATAGTGACTTCTACTTTTTCCTCTTTCCTTCATCTCTTATCCCTTTATTTCTTCTCGTTCCTCCTTATTTTTCCTACTCATACCATATCTGACCCCCTTGCTTTGTACTATTTTTCCTTCCTCAACCTTCTTTATTGTCCTTTAACTGAAAATTTCAGTCCTAATGCCATGAGGTGGGATAGAGCTAGCTAAGTGTCCATGTGGAAAGGTGAATTCTCATGGAAAGGGGTCAGACCTTACCTTAGGTGGTAAAGGGAGTGCTCAAGTCTGTGCAAGGTTTAGCATGGCTTGTCGGAGTCTGAGCAGGATAAGGAAGGTATCTCAGCAGACACAAGGCTGGTATGAAGTTTCAAAACCCAAACCTTGAGGTCATTGTTGGCAATGGCAGACCATGGGCCCTGATCATTATAACACATTTGTCCTAACTGTGCCAGACTACAAGTTTTATATATCTCCCAATAAATTGTTTCTGTAGTTAGTTATACACTGTTATATACCAGTCACAGCCTATCTTCAAAATGCTTACTCCTCAGAGTAGTGGGGGTGGGGGTAGAGGGGCTTGCTTGCTGTTTGCTCCATCAGGGCTGCTCACAGAGCTGCTGTTTCCTCTTTGAAAGGTAACCTACTACATGTGCTTTTGTCCATCCTTCAATGTTACCTATGGGCATCGGGGCTTAGGAAACTGCAAGGTGTATGCTAACCCTCTGGCTATTGACATGATGTGCCTAAAGTCCTTCATCTCATATCAGGAGTCATACGTCTGTTCTCAGATCCATAAAACTATGTCGGGTTAATTTTGTTAGTTTGCAAGAGGGGTAAATTCTCAGACACTTCACAAAAGATCATAGTGCAAGCTGAGTGAGGAACTGAATTGACCGAGAGCTGGTGTCTGGAATGTCATGACAGGATGAGGAGAACATCCGTGAGCACACCAAGTCATAGTCAGGAGTTTTGGTTCCTCATTGGCATGGCTGGATATTCAGGTGGCAGACAGGCAGAGACAGATAACCAGGGTAGGGAGGTTTAGCAGTTGCCCTGGTGTGTGCAGAGCCTTAGTGTGAAGTCAAAAGGTAATTCACCTGAGAGAGAGAGTGGCGGCAGTAATGGCAGATTGGTTGACTACAGGAACATTTATGAAATAATAGTATGAGTATAAATGGAACAGGCTGGTCATGGTTATAGTAGAGTGTTAAAATACAAAAGGATAAAAATTAGAATAAATAAACTTTAGGGGGTGTTGGACTGGAAGGAGAAGTATCCTTAACTCATGGTTTATCAATGTGTATATGCAGTTAAATAAATGAATATAGATGCAAGTGTGTGTTAATATATTTATATATGTGTGCATATATGTGTATATCCATATGTTCTCCATCTCTGTGCAAGAGGATCAGTGAGCCCCAAATTTATAACCATAAACACACATAGCACCATGAGTCCATTAAAAGGAAACATGATTCCCTGGAAAAATGACTGATCATAACAGGAATTTGGGTAGAAGCAATACAAGGTGAATCAGTAACTTCCTGTTGTGTAAAAAACAAAGAATCACTCAAATAATGAGGGGACATATCAAAAGCTTGAAGGGGTGCCCATTTGCCAAGTCTCTCAAAATTGGGCCACAAAATAAATGATTACATGGATTTTAAGTCACTGAAAGAAATGGAAATTGTGGGTTCATGCTGTCAACGCTGTATATTGTCACCCTGTATATTGTCACCCTGCTTATTTAACTTATATGCAGTGTACATCATGAGAAACACTGGGCTGGAGGAAGCACAAGCTGGAATCAAGATTGCCTCAGATATGCTGATACACCACCCTTAGGGCAGAAAGTGAAGAAGAACTAAAGAGCCTCTTGATGAAAGTCAAAGAGGAGAGTGAAAAAGTTGGCTGAAAGCTCAACATTCAGAAAACTAAGATCATGGCATCTGGTCTCATCATTTCATGGTAAATAGATGGGGCAAACAATGTCAGACTTTATTTTTGGGGGGTTCAAAATCACTGCAGATGGTGATTGCAGCCATGAAATTAAAAACATTTACTCCTTGGAAGGAAAGTTATGACCAACCTAGACAGCATATTCAAAAGCAGAGACATTACTTTGCCAACAAAGGTCCGTCTAGTCAATGCTATGATTTTTCCAGTGGTCATGTATGGATGTGACAGTTGGACTGTGAAGAAAGCTGAGTGCCGAAGAATTGATGCTTTTGAACTGTGGTGTTGGAGAAGACTGTTGAGAGTCCCTTGGACTGCAAGGACATCCAACCAGTCCATCCAAAAGGAGATCAGTCCTAGGTGTTCTTTGGAGGGACTGATGTTGAAGCTGAAACTCCAATACTTTGGCCACCTGATAGGAAGAACTAACTCATTGGAAAAGACCCTGATGCTGGGAAAGACTGAAGGTAGGAGTAGAAGGGGATGATAGAGGATGAGATGATTGGATGGCATCATTGACTCGATGGACACGGGTTTGGGTTGACTCCAGGAGTTGCTGATGGACAGGGTGGCCAGGCGTGCTGTGGTTTATGGGGTTGCAAAGAGTCGGACACGACTGAGCGACTGAACTGAACTTATGCAGCATTCCAGAAGGCCTTTAAATTTCACTGGATAACAGTGTTGAGCATTTCACTTAACAAATAAACTTCATAAATGTATATTTTAGATTTGGCATATGCTCATATAAATTTAAGAGTGTGTATCTCCTTTTTTCCTAGTTGTTAATTTTATGAAATCTTTGTGGATTTCATAAAATAAAAATAATCTCTAAATCATTTCATATATTAGAATTTTCAAACGTGGCCTAGCCAAAAATTCTTTTGTATGTATGGTATTGTCATACTATTAAAAGACTTATAGTATTCCAGTACATATATTCAATATCCATATTATCCTGTATTTCATATTTATGGAGATCTCTTTCCTTGAGATCTGTCTCTATGCTTCTTGTTCAGCCTTCCTTTATTACAGATCTTGGATTCCATGCTTCATTATTTCAAACCCTCCTGATATTCTTCTTCCAAAGCATATTTTTTAATTATAAATGTAATTATATTAGGATGTGTGTGTGTTTGGTGAAGGGATATTGCACAAATTAAATAAACTGTTAGTTAAAATTTTAAGGATATCATGTTACAATGTTTGTTCATTTATAGTTTATAAAGGTACATTAAAACCATTTACTTGTAATTTACTGATATAAAGTTTAAGGAAGAAATAGGAATTGCTTAACATCTAAGGGGTGTGGTAGGAAGAATGAAAGAGTATGAAAATATTTTGTTTTCATACTTTTCTCTATACAAGCTATAGAAACTTTATTACTTTAACTTTAATACTTGACCATATATTTCTGTATAATTAATAAAAATCTACATGAGTTTTCTCTAAGTCAAAAACTTTTAGAGCCTTTGAATATTTGAAATATTGCAATAGCTACTGTGGTCAATGCTAAAGAACGAGATAATATTGTCTCTAAAATTAGGGAATATACATGTTGCTGTTATGGGAACATTGGATAAACCTCTTACAGACTTACATGATACATCAAAATATAAAAATAATTAAATGCCTACATTAGCAGAGATATTATAATAATGATAGAAATTCAGAGAAGAGACAGTGAGTTCACTATAAAATCTGCATGAAGACTTGGTTTCACAATAAATGATAAAACCATATCAATCTGTGTTGAATAGATTTCCATACTATCTAGAAATAAAATCATCAGCAGATAAAATGTTGTTTTTGGAAAATCTAAAGAAAATTTCCTATTCAACTTTGGATGCTATATATAATTCAGTATGATCAAAAGTAAATAGATTAATAATTTATGTTTAACAAAGACAAGTACAGAAATGTGCCACTTCTATGTACTCTAGTGCCTCAGAATCCACATATATAATTTCATAATTATTATTAGTTATGATGTCATAACTCAGAAACTATGAAGCTATGTGTTGTCATTTAGAAATTAGTAAAACTTTTATGGAAGCTTCTGTAATGATATTTACATTCAGTAGTCTTATTTAAATTTCATTGACAAGACAGACTTGAAGTTTTCAGTGGAAGGTGATAAAGCTATGGTAATGATGTGCACATTTAAGGTATTTTAGCTATTCCATGAAATGTGTATCTTACAAAGATAATAATACTATGTCTGACCTGTTCTTTTTAATTATCTCTTCCTTTTTTTTTTTTGCAATTAAGGTGACTAGTTCAGCTTTAAAAAATATTCATATATTTTTAGTTACTTCAAAAATTATGTCGGTTATGAAATTATATTCCAAAAAAGAAGTGATACAGAAGAAATTTAGTAATACTTGGGAAAAGGTTTTTTTTGTTTTTTGTTGTTTAGTCACCGAGTTGTGTCTAACTCTTTGTGATCCCATAGACTGTAGCCCACCAGGATCCTCTGTCCCTGGGATTCTCCAGACAAGAATACTGGAGTGGGTTGCCATTTCCTTCTCTAGGGGATATTCCTGACCCAGGGATTGAATTTGCATTGCCTGCATTGGAAGGTGGATTCTTTACCACTGAGCTACCAAGGAAGTGGGGAAAATGTTTTACACAAGGAAAATGATTAATTAATCTGAAAAATTACATATTCATAGAGTATTTTTACAATGTGTTGTATTTATGTACACACACAAAACAACTACTCTAATTTTGACTCAATAATATATATGTGATTTTTTAATATAAAATGTTGAAAATAAATCCCACTCTGCTGTTCTCATTAGTGATGTCCTCTTCTCTTTTAATAATTAAACAATTGAAAACTAATTATTTTATTGGAAATCACAGCAAAATATAATCAGGACAATAAATCTGCTGCAAAAATATATATTTGGATTTAAAATATATATATATATCATTTAGAATACACTTTTCCATATTTTCCCCATCAACAGCACAGATGCCTGAGCCTATTGTTCATGTAGGTAAATGAATTAATACTTTGCTCATATTACTAGAATCACTGTGATTTATATTCATTCACCTTTGATATATTCATCTTACTTTTTCCATACAAATGTTAAGTATGCTAATTATCGTTTTTATGGAAATGTCTATAATAGAGTTGGTGATGGACAGAGAGGCCTGGCATGTTGCAATTCATGGGGTTGCAAAGAGTCGGACACGACTGAGCGACTGAACTGACTGAACTGACTATAATAAACATTAAGTAGTATTTTTTAAAAATATTTTTCAATGTGAAATTATATTTATAAAAAATAGCTCATCAAGAAATATAAAATGACTCAGTCGTGGAAAATTTTGTTTTTGGTATTTAGAAAATGGACCCAGATGTCGGGATCACTCCAGGGGTAAGAAATAAGAAAACTCTAGTCAAATTAAGTAAGAAAAGTGAACTTTACTTTCAGGCATGTATTTAGGTATCTTAGTTTAGATGCAAAGATATTCAAGGACTATTTCACAGAAACTGTATCGTATAGAGAAGATATTTAAGATATTTTAAGTGTCAGTGACCTGTTTGAAGAATATATAATGAATCTCTACATTTTCCATCCATATACTGATGATTATTTGTATTTGTTCTACATGTCATTTTGGTTGGATGTGAGGTAGCAGACGTTCCATTAACATCATGAAATTAAGAATGTTAATGGATGAATTAAGCCTGGTAATGAATGAAGTTACTTTCAGATAAATATGTATACGTATAGGTTATATCCATAGCTTCGATCTGAGTAAAATTCTACTGAGAATTTAACAATACATTCTTAATTATTTTTACCAAGGGTCAAAACTGTGAAGAAAAATGTGTATTGTAATGGTTGTGATACAACAAAGTAATTACATCATAGCTGTCAATAAGGAGTTTGCAAATTAGCCTAGTAGGATTGCAAAACTATATAAAGACAAGTTTAAAGTGACAGAAAGATATATAATATATAGAAAAGATTAGTCGACCTATGCATGATATGGAAGACACTTGGTGAATTTAAAGAAAAAAAATAATGTGAAATTTTTATTCAGTTGGATATTGCAATAATTACTTCACTTTAATTCCACTTCCCAGATGACTCATTTTCAACAATTAAAGAGATTATGACAGGAGAGAGATCAGATTAACAACAATCTGTCTTCAATAACACAGTACTTTTTTTAAATGAGCAAAAGATCATCTGGGGATATGATAACCGTGCTTCAGGCAGTTTGGGCAATACAAATGAGAGATCAGTGATTGTTAGAGAGTTAAAAAGTTTCCCCAAACAAACTGTTCCCCAGTGAAAAGTTGAGTTACTTGTTACATTTGATTTTGACTAGGAGAAGCTGGCCTTGACATCTGCTCTTTTACTAAGCTATTATTACTCCAGATGGCAACTTCAAACTTTCTCCAGTGTTTCACTTCTATAGAATAATAATTTTGTGCTTTCAGAGCACAAGACACTTATCTTCATATCACTGTTTCCATTTCATTACGTTTACTAAAATGTTTTATCAATAAGATTTAAGGATACAAATTAAACAGTGGCATCGATAAAGCTTTTTCGAACCAGACAAATAATCTCAGAAAACAGCTATTATTTAAATACTAAGAAAAAATGTTTTGCTAAAAATTTAATAAAATCACATTTTACCTCTTCTAATTAGATAAATAACTCTACCATGTTAGACCAAATGAAAGAAAATGAAATATAGAATTTAGGAAGCACAAAAACCAGAAATTTGGAGAGCAGTTCTAAATTCAGCAGAAGTCAAACAGTATCAGAAAGATAATCCCTCTCCAAGATTAAAAAACAAAACAAAACGAAAACTCATGACTAATTACTTATTTAAGCTGTTGATCAGAATTTTCTAATTATTTTCATTAACTAATTCTCTTTAATTCTTCCACAAAATTATTGGGTACATCTCCTGCTTATGGACTTTGTTTGGGAAGGAGGGTAATCATAGAAGGAGGACTAAATGAAAGATATTATCGATAAGACATATAACCTGAAGTAGCTGATTGGTGAGATGGAGTAAAGAAACAGAGACTGTGATATGAACTGGCTCATGTTGAATAAATTTAAGCTGAGCAAAGTTTGAAGACAAAGTAGAAGGAGGAGAAGAGGAAGTAAAAGAAGAAGGAGGAGGAACAAAAGGACAAGAAAGAGAAGACGGAGGAAGAGAGGATGCTTAAGGGAGGAGATGAAAAAGAAGCAAATCTCTGACATTTCTACTTAAGTGCACTATAATATAAATTGTTGCTAAGCTCAATCACAGACTTGGTATTATTTCTCATGATATTCTTTAACGTGCTTGTTCTTAATGAACTACTCTTATTCACAGATGAGTAGTCAAGAAAACAGAACACACACAAACATCCACACACAAGGCAAAGAAAAATGAGTGAGAAAAATACAATTGATAGTTGAAGAATTGGAATTTTGGAGGCAAAGAACCAGAGAGAGGAAATGGAGGGGAGGGGGCAAAGAAAGGAGCAGCCCAGAAATTTGCATAAAGATCCTTGTAGTCTGTCATTAAATAAAAGCATGTGCATATGCAAGGGGAAATTCCACAAGGCTAGGAAAGTTGCTATTGGATCAATGTAAGGTGAACATTCCCAGAACTCACAGAAGGACTTGAGACTTTCAAATTCCAACCAGCCAAGTGGAGAGACCTAATTGCATAAATATTATATTCAGTAAAGAGCTAAGACAATTTACACAGTAATTATAAGTCTAAGCTAGAATTAAAACAACTCTGAGTAGACCATAATATACCTTAAAATGAAAATGTAAAAGAAAATGCTAATCCACAACTTAATGGCATTCAAACAAATTTCAACAATCTTAAATCTACAGAAAGACAACAAAATCCATAGAATCACAAAAGAATATTCGTCAATGTCAGTATTCAATCAAAAAATTACTAGACAAAATTTCTACTTACAAGTTTTGAAATAAAAAAAGCCAATTGAATGTGGCAAAAGAAAACAGAGAACTTGAAGGCTAATCAACACAGATTATTCAGTCTAAGGAGGGGGAAGGACACTTTGTGACTTATGGACAATATCAAACATCTAGTGCATTGTGACTGAAGTTGCAAAAAAAGAGAGAAGACAGCAAATGGGGTGGAGGTGGGAGGTAGAGCATTTGTAGATATCTACTAAAACATTCCTAAATTTTGTTTGACAAAAATATTAAAAATACATAAAATTCAGGGAATATCATTGGATATATTAAAAGACAACAATGCCAAGGTGTATCATAGTCAAACTGCTGAAAACAAATTTAAAAAGATGATCTTGAACTCTTCTGCAGATCAAAGACAGTTATAACTGAAAAGGCATTTATAACTGAAATTCCCAAATTGTCTAATTAATATAAACAACATTGAATTGCTTTTCCCAGTGTTGTCTGAAACCACCTGAGTTAGCCACTTCTCTTACTGTGCATACGTATAGTCAGAACATAGTAATGAAGAAACTTTACATATTTCTAAATTGTGTAATGAATGTGAATATTATTCTATCATGTTTTAGTTTGAAAATGCCAAATCATGTGAACTTTGCTTGTGAGACTGAGAGCCAACTGTCATATAGAGACCATGTTCTGAGAAGGCCACTAAGAGTGTTTACAAAAAGCAATGGAAAGAAGCTTGTAGATTTCTGAAATTAAGCACAGTCTTGAAGTTTATAAAGAAGCATAGAATATGCCAAGTTAAAGTCCTCCTCTCTTTCTTTGCCCTAAGGGGAATACTTAATTCATTTTTATCAATTCTACAAAAACAATAATTTGTAACAGATAGGAGCAAAAACCCCGGGAGATGTGAAGGACAGGGAAGCCTGGCATGCTGCATTTCATGAGGTCACAAAGGGTTGGACAGGACTGAGTGACGGAACAACAATTAGAGAAAATATAGCATAGGGTGAAAGTAAAAGTTGCTCAGTCATGTCCGACTCATTGAATCCCCGTGGTCTACACAGTTCATGAAATTCTCCAGGCCACGATACCAGAGTGGGTAGCCTTTCCCTTCTCCAGGGGATCTTCCCAATACAGGAATCGAACCAGGGTCTCCTGCATTACAGGCGGATTCTTCTCCAACTGAACTATCAGGGAATCCCTTGCATAAGGTAATGCCATTCTAAAGACATTAGCATAGGATAATGTCACATTTTTCATCCATTTTGAATAAATTTAGGAAGACTTTGTATAGCAATCCATTAATACAAGTAAATAGAAGAGTAAAAGGGTTAAAATGTAAGATTATTAGTCTTTCCAATGCATAATATTTGTTTTACATGTGAAGAGTCTTATCTTGAGATTCAGCAAGCTATTTTCACATAGTTGAAAACACTTAACAAATAAATTCACTTAGCTTAAGGTACAATGCACAATCTGCATAAAGCCTAGAACTAATCATTATATTTTTCCATTCCCAAAATATTTATCTCAATCTTGTTTTTTTTCCCAACAGAAAACTATTTAAAATTTTATTTTTGCTCTACTCAACAGATTTTACTTGAGAGATAATTATATACAAGAACTTATATAGACACTGAGGATACAAGGTGAAAAATTCTAATAAGATTTCAATCTGGTAGATTATTTAACATGCATGCAACTAAATATAGCATAAGATGGGGTAAAAAAGGTTGTCCAAAATTAGGCTTGGGTAACAAGCATAGAATGATTCATTTTTCCTGTATGATCTTCAGTTCAGTTCAGTCACTCAGTCGTGTCTGACTCTTTGCGACCCTATCGACTGCAGCTCACCAGCCTTCCCTGTCCATCACCAGCTCTGGGAGTTTGCTCAAACTCATGTCCGTCGATCAGTGATACCATCCAAACATCTCATCCTCTGCCATCCCCTTCTCCTCCTGCCTCTATCTTTCCCAGCATCAGGGTCTTTTCCAGTGAGTCAGTTCTTCACATCAGGTAGCCAAAGTATTGGAGTTTGAGCTTCAGCATCAGTCATTCCAACGAATTTTCAGGACTGATTTCCTTTAGGACTGACTGGTTTGATCTACTTGCAGTTTAAGAGATTCTCAAGAGTCTTCTCCAACACTACAGTTCAAAAGCATCAATTTTTTGGTGTTCAGCTTCCTTTGTAGTCCAACTCTCATGTCCATACATGACTACTGGAAAAAACCTTGGCTTTGACTAGATGGACCTTTATCAGCAAAGTAATGTCTCTGCTTTTAAATTGAGATTAGTGAGAAAATTATTTTATGTTGCAAGCATGTTTTATTTTGGACTTTTGAAATAGATACTTATAAAAGTATCTGTTTTCAGTTAATTTTGTTGAACTGGCAAAGTAGGACAACCCACATTAACATAAATGGAGTAGACGGTCTCAATGATATATAGCATGTCCACAAACATAAGCAGAAACCTTGCAAGTCTATTCCTGAATCACACCCCTCACTGCATCTCTGAATGACTCTGTTACAATATAAACATTCCAAGAGAGAAAAAAAAAATTCACAACTGAAAAAAAAGATCTTATGGACTATGAAATATCACAGGTATACTATATGAGACTACTTGATTTAGATATTAAAGAGAAATAGTAGCCTGGATATGTTAATATTAACCTTGGAAACATATAAATTGGAGAAGTTTGGTGGTAGGAAAAACTTTTTGATACCTGGATTTGTAATTACAGATGAGTAGAGGGCTGACATCAGTTCAGTTCAGTTCAGTCGCTCAGTCATGTCCGACTCTTTGCGACCCCATGAATTGCAGCATGCCAGGCCTCCCTGTCCATCACCAACTCCTGGAGTCCACCCAAACCCATGTCCATCGAGTTGGTGATGCCATCCAACCATCTCATCCTTTGTCATCCCCTTCTCCTCCTGCCCTCAATCTTTCCCAGCATCAGGGTCTTTTCAAATGAATCAGTTCTTCTCATCAGGTGGCGAAAGGACTGGAGTTTCAGCTTCAACATCAGTCTCTCCAATGAACACCCAGGACTGATCTCCTTTAGGATGGACTGGTTGGATCTCCTTGCAGTCCAAGGGACTCTCAAGAGTCTTCTCCAGCACCACAGTTCAAAAGCATCGATTATTCAGCACTCAGCCTTCTTTATAGTTCAACTCTCACATACATACATGACCACTGGAAAAACCATATCCTTGACTAGATGGACCTTTGTTGGCAAAGTCATGTCTCTGGTTTTCAATATGCTATCTAGGTTGGTCATAACTTTCCTTCCAAGGAGTAAGCATCTTTTAATTTCATGGCTGCAATCACCATCTGCACTGATTTTGGAGCCAAGAACAATAAAGGCAGCCACTGTGTCCAGTGTATGCCTATCTATTTGCCATGAGGTGATGGGACCAGATGCCATGATCTTAGTTTTCTGAATGTTAAGCTTTAAGCCAACTTTTTCACTCTCCTCTTTCACCTTCATCAAGAGGCTCTTTAGTTCACTTTCTGCCATAAGGGTTTTGTCATCTGCATGTCTGAGGTTATTGCTATTTCTCCTGGCAATCTTGATTCCAGCTTGTGCTTCTTCTAGCCCAGCGTTTCTCATGATGTACTCTGCATATAAGTTAAATAAGCAGGGTGACAATATAGAGCCTTGATGTATTCCTTTTCCTATTTGGAACCAGTCTGTTGTTCCATGTCCACTTCTAACTGTTGCTTCCTGACCTGTATACCGGTTTCTCAAGAGACAGGTCAGGTGGTCTGGTACTCCCATCTCTTGAAGAATTTTCCACAGTTTATTGTGATCCACACAGTCATACCTGTGGCAGATTCATGTTGATATATGGCAAAACCAATACAATATTGTAAAGTTAAAAAATAAAATAAAATAAATTTTAAAAATTCATAATCATACATGTGTTCAAAAAATAGAGAATTAAAAACTAATGCAATGGAGAAAAGAAATTTAGACTCTTATTTCCACCTCAGTGTTTATGTTTACCAATAAATGGAATAGAAAAAAAAAAAAAGCAGAAATAGATGTTTTTTCTAGAACTCTCTTGCTTTTTGATGATCCAGCAGATGTTGGCAGTTTGATCTCTGGTTCCTCTGCCTTTTCTAAAACCAGCTTGAACATCTGGAAGTTCACAGTTCATGTATTGCTGAAGCCTGATATGGAGAATTTTAAGCATTAGTTTACTAGCGTGTGAGATGAGTGCGATTGTGCGGTAGTCTGAGCGTTCTTTGGCATTGCCTTTCCTTGGGATTGGAATGAAAACTGACCATACTTCTACATAAATGTTTCCTAATTAATTAATTACCCATGTTATTTTAGATTACCTTTGTGCTTACACATGCATTTAATAAACATTTTTCAGAAGAAAAAAGCTCTTGATTTCAAGATTACTTTTTAAAACATATTCATTCTATATCAAATTCTATGATGCCTCGGAATAACCTTTTTTGAATGCTGTAATATGCCATTGGTCCCCAACCCCTGGACCACAGACAGGTGCTGGTTTTAGGAAAGTAGGTATGAGGTGAGAGATAAGATTTTATGACTTGAGAAGATTATTATAAATATTTGGAATGCAATTGGATACCTTTAATTATAATTCAAGAAAAGTTATTATTACATATGTGTCAAAATTATCTCAGATAGTGTATACCAAGAAATATATAATAAAATATAACTTTCATTATTTGAATTCTTAATGCACTTATAGATCTACATTCAAGGTCTAAAGTCTCAGAAACTTATTTTTCTCCAGTAAAAATAGAGGAAGATGTAAAGTTGTCCCTAATCCTTGATCTTCATGATAAAATTATTAAGGTATGTAAAAATCTTAAAATAAAATGTCTTCTATGTAATTAGAATATGTCTCCCCTAGTTACTTGATTAATTGTGCATCTTAATTAACTGGATATTTCACCCCACAAATCCCAATATGTACTTTAACTTTCATTAGTTCTTTCCCTAAACATTGAAGAAATTTTTAAAGGAATGAATGCAGAAATTTAAAGTAAATATTTCAAATCTCCTACCATTTGAAAATTACAGTTATAATTAAGATTTTTACAAACTATACCCTTGATAGTACAAGAAAAAGATATGTTTTCTGAGAAACTGTAAAATTAAGTTGATTGTGATCTACATGTTGTAGATAAAGGATCCTCTAAGCAAAATAAATTATCCAAGAAGGTAAAATCAAGGTTAAAACAATCACATTAACTCACTGAAAACACATGATAGAGAGAACTTCATCTCCTTTCTCCACTGTACTGAAAGAAGTGACTGAGGAAGAGGTGGATTGTTTCATAAATAATCTAAATGGGATTTGGCTTGAGTTAAATTGTATATGTTACTAAATTTGAATAAACTTTACATAATAGGAACATTTGACATGGCTATTTTTTTACTTATTTGAAATGTAATAGTATGTAATTCACATTGAGCAAGCTATTATTTGAGCAAATATAATCATCCTGTATGCATGTGAATTTGTGTATCTGTTGTAGTGGTACTTTTGGAAGGAAAGTTATGACCAACCTAGACAGCATATTAAAAAGCAGAGACATCACTTTGCCAACAAAGGTCCATCTAGTCAAGGATATGGTTTCTCCAGTGGACATGTATGGATGTGAGAGTTGGACTATAAAGAAGGCTGAGTGTCGAAGAATTAATGCTTTTGAACTGTGGTGTTGGAGAAGACTCTTGAGAGTTCCTTGGACTGCGAGGAGATCCAACCAGTCCATCCTAAAGGAGATCAGTTCTGGGTGTTCATTGGTAGGACTGATGTTAAAACTGAAACTCCAATACTTTGGCCACCTGATGCGAAGAGCTGACTCATTTGAAAAGTCTCTGATGCTGGGAAAGATTGAGGGCAGGAGGAGAAGGGGATAACAGAGGATGAGATGGTTGGATGGCATCACCGACTCAATGGGCATGGGTTTGGGTGGACTCCGGTAGTTGGTGATGGACAGGGAGGCCTGGCGTGCTGTGGTTCATGGGGTCACAAAGAGTCGGACATGGCTGAGTGACTGAACTGAACTGAACTGTAGTGGTACTGGTAGGAATACTTTTAATTGAAGAGAAAATAAGCAACTCTCATCTTAAGAAGTAAATAGAAATCAAGTGCGTGTTTAGTTCTTTGATACTACTCATTCTGTGAGTTCCTTCTTCAGATATTGTCACTTATTAATATCAACTATGTTTCCATAGTAGCTCAACTGGAAAGAATCCACCTGCAATGCAGGAGACCAGGTTCGATTCCTGGGTTGGGAAGATCTAGTGGGGAAGGGAGAGGCTACCCACTCTAGTATTCTTGAGCTTCCCTGGTGCCTCAGCTGCTAAAGAATCTGCCTGCAATGTGGGAGACCTGGGTTTGATCCCTGGGTTGGGACGATCCCCTGGAGAAGGAAAAGGCTACCCACTCCAGTATTCTGGCCCGGAGAATTCCATGGACTGTACAGTCCATAGGGTCACAAAGAGTGGGACACAACTGAGTGACTTGCACTTGACACTGCAAGCTTCTAAGCATTTAGTGCATGGCTCCTTTTCTCTTTTCCATCTTGCTTTCTTTCTTTTCACTCTTGTAACCTGGCCATATTATTTATATTATTTTTCCTTCTAAAGTATCACTTTCTTACTTTGCTAGTGTCCCCATCTTCAGATGGATCACACAAGTTGGCTGAAGCTCACTGAACTGAATCTCTTTGGATTAGTCCCTTATCCACCTCCATTAGGTTTCTCTGCTGTAGAGAATCACCCATTTGAGCTACATCACTTGGGCTTTAGGAGGTCAAAGGAAAGAAAATGATGACTACCACAATCACAGTTTCCTTTCTGTTCCATTATCTTGTAATGGTTGTTAATACTTTATCTCAGGATAGTCCTCTCCTTTTAACTCGTTATCTCCTTCCAGGTTTTGCTGTTACTGCAATGAGCCCCACCAGCCAATGTTGCAAACAGAACCTACTATTATTATCTCTGATATATTGTGATAAATCATGATTTCAAATAGTTCCTTTATTAAACCCTCCATGAAGCATCTTTAGTTTATACTAAAAACTAGATACACTCATTATAATAATTGGTCCAATAAGACTACATGAGAGTTTAAAGGTAAAACGACTTTAGTTATAACCTGACAGTGTTATAGGGGAAAAAATATCTCAATGACTAATTATGTTAATGTCTCATTTGGGTTATATGTCCATCCTGGGTTGGAAAGTGGCCTTTGGTCATCATAGTCTCTTAAAGGACACTGGAAATTCCATAGAAATTTAACACCAGGATTGCAAAGGCAAGGAAAAAGAAAGATGAAGAACCAGGAATCGGTTACGAAAAGTTGTGCCTAAAGACAGCTTCATTCATTTTTTTAATTTATAAGTCAAATGGCTTAGCCTGAATGATAGTATGATCCTCCCACAGGGAGAAGAACCATATTTGATTGAACACTAATGAACTATAATGTAGTCTGCCATTTTGGTCATCAAATATTAGTTTTTTACCTTATCCCATCTATGGAGCATTCTTACTCAGTCCCAAAGTTCCCACCTAATCACTACTTCTGGCCCTAAGTCTGAGATTTCTTGGTGTTACGTGATTTTCTCTATATCAGGTCAGATATATGGCTTTTTTTTTTTATTTTTGAGAATTATGAACTCAAAAGAAAAGTTATCTTCCTTCCAAAATCAAAATATAAAGTAATGGAATTGAGAAGGGCAGTAATAGTAAAAGGGGTTTCCAGTAAGAACTATTATATTGCAAAATATAGAACCAAAACAAACCACAGGAGTCAAAATTAAATATAAGCACATAGGAACATTAGTTATAGGCACATTAGTTATTAGTTTAAAACTCATCTTATCAATTAAGCAATTATCTTAGTGGTTAAATGGTTTATATAGCATACAGTCAATAAAACTAAATGTATGATTCTACTGGGAATTAACTGGGCTGATTTTATGCCTCATTATTAATGACCTGAAACATTAAAAAAAAAATCCTTTAGGCCACTGTATACTTACTAATTTGAAAAATTATGTTTTTATAATAGTCTCAGTATATGTGTATATTAAACCTAATAATTTCCCTGTGGAAAAATTCAAATTTATGGAAAATTATTAAAGATTTAAAATTATTAGCAGGCCAACAAAAATGTTAATTAGTGACATTTTTACCAAAGGTAACAAAGTATTTTGGGGAAGCCAATAACTGAATATCAAGTCCAGGTGAATTCATGATTTTCAATCATACTTTTTCTCTTTTATAATCGTGCTCCATAAATAAAGGTTAATCTATTATATTATATAGGAGAAATATGTATTAAAATATTTTATGGCCTTTAATAAGCTTTTTGGTGTTGTAAATGCCAAAGAATTACAATTATTTTCAGGAAATACATCTAAGAGGAAAACAGGCTAACAATGTCATAATGAAAAATGATTATTTGCATCAAATTTTTAAAATAAGCCTGCCATTGTCCAATCTGTACATTTGTTGCAAAAGTGCTAAAATGGTATGGCATCCTGCATTTGCATGTTTCTTCTCATTTAACATAAGCTTAAATAAATATTTTAAGTATGTTATATTAAAATTATAATTTCATGCATGTCAGATTCATGTTGATGTATGGCAAAACCAATACAATATTGTAAAGTAATTAGCCTCCAATTAAAATAAATTTATTAAAAAATAAAATTATAATTTCATGATCAAATTTTTTTGTGGAATAATCACTTACACAGTGGATTTTTGAAAGTTCTTTGATTACAAGGCTTTTAAATTATCAACAAAATAGTACAACTTCCAAGAAATGCCAAAAAGTTTCCAGAGTAAAAAGGCCCACAGAATGACCGTGTGATCAATAAAGACTCATGCATGGATGCACTGCCATAAATTTCAAAATCCTTGATAAAAATAACAAATCTTGAGTTTTTACATAGAAGGAGAGGCAGACAGGGAGACAGACATACATAAAGATAGAAAGAGACAGAGAACATTAAAAGAGGAGTTTTAAATGGCAGAAAACTTTTCAAAATATACTATACATTCTGAGAAAAGCAACGTAAAAATGCTTTCAAAATTTATTGTTTATAATCCAAGATTTCAAGAAAGCATAATATACAGTCTTAAGAAACTTATTTTCAGATATGCAGGAAAATAGGCCTATATGTAATCTTTGATGAACAGTAGGCACCTATGGATGTGAGTCTGAGTGAACTCCAGGAGTTGGTGATGGACAGGGAGGCCTGGCATGCTGCGATTCATGGGGTTGCAAAGAGTCGGACACGACTGAGTGACTGAACTGACTGAGGCACCTATTTTCTTAAAGTACATCAAGATTTTTGAAGAATTGCTTCAAGCTGACTAATAAACACGGATATTTTCATAGTGACGAATTTGCATTAACAAACAAATTGGACATGAAGTTAGGGAGTTCAGTATCATGCTGCCACATTAAAGAAAAAAAATTGCAAAATTTATTGTCTCAAACTTACAGTATTTCATGCAAAAACTTCATTCAATCTGTTCCCAACTTGTTGCTTCTTTGGCTGATCCTCTGAGTGCCTTTGTCTGGTGGCTTAACTGAGGCTGGATGGTCAAAGCCAGCCTCACTCACATATCTGTGGGTTGCATGAGGCTGCCATGTATCTCCAGCACTCTTCACTGATTTGTATCCACCATGACTAGACTGTTTGTAGTCTTTATTCCAATCTTGGAATTTAAAACTGAGAATTTTTTTTTTAAATAATGCTTTCTCAAATATTTAATTTAGCTATGTCACATGGCCATTAAGAAAATGTGTCCCCTAAAAGAGGCTCTATTTCTATTTCCCTAAGTCTTAGAGAACACACAACCTCCTTCATACAAAGCAAGGTTTAGAAATCAGGCATCTGAAAAGACATTTCCTGCAGTATGCGTATACACAATCCTTTCAAGCATGTAACCCAAAGAATGCCCCATGCTGCTTTTCCTCCAGTGAAGGCAACTTAGATCTAGAGAACCACTGTCTGATCCCAAAACACGATTTTAGTTTTAGTGTAATTTACTTCTAATTATGCTAAGCAAGATCTTTCTGAACATGTATACAATCAAACTTGTCCTTGTTTTTCATTCTATCTGTCCTCTTTGAGCATATTTTTTAACTCTAAAAGTTCTTAATGTATCTTCCCCATATTTACTCCAGGATTAAAATACATAGATCAATGGTCTCCAAGTTTTTCCTCATACAATCCCATATAGCCTTAAATTTTTAATAACCCCATAATATTTTTAGAGTTATAATAATTAAAACTCACAGGAGTCGGACATGACTCAGTGACTAAATCACCGCCACCATATTAGAAGTTAATGCTGAGAAAAATTGTAAAATATTTATTTTTCATTTAAAAATATAAGAAACATTACTTGTTAATATAAAGGTGTTTTATGAAACATAACTAATTTTCCTAAAAGAATATTAAGAGAATGGTATTATCTTGCAAGCCTTTCAGTTCAGTTCAGTTCAGTCACTCAGTTGTGTCTGACTCTTTGTGACCCCATGGACTGCGGCACACTAGGCTTCCCTGTCCATCAGCAACTCCCGGAGCTTGCTCAAACTCATGTCCATAGAGTCAGTACTGTCATACAACAACCTCGTCCTCTGCCGTCCCCTTTTCCTCCTGCCTTTTGTCTTTCCCAGCATCAGGGTCTTTTCCAAGGAGCCAGTTATTCACACTAGGTGGCCAAAGTATTGGAGTTTCAGCCTTAATGTCTCGCTAATTATGAAACAAATTGATTTTTATGTCTGCTTTTACATTAAATCCATTGCAATATGTTGTTTGCATTTAAATGTATGAAGTCATGCCTCACAGAGACATGCAGCTGAGACTAAGAGGAATATTTAATAGTGATTTTAAGTATAATATGTTTTTATATTCTTCTTTGATAGTAAACAAGAATGTGGCAATTTGAAGCTTCATAAAGACTGGCTGCAGTGTAGAATGTGAAACAATACCAATGATATTTTGTGGTCTATTGAATTAAGACTGGCCTGTCTTCCATCTGGAATGTATTTTTAACACACGCATGACTGAATAAGATTATGCTTTCATCATTTCTTTAAAAAAATTAAATTTAAATCTATACTGTCCCAAATTCTGTTATTTGTGAAGATGTGTATCATATGCAAAATTGAGCAAACTAAAAAGACAGTATTTAACAGAACTTACACACACACACACAACACACACACACACACACACAAACAGCTCTGAACTATTTTGATGGTTAAGGAAAAACCATTTCAATTCCACATTATTCTTATAATTTTGTCAGTTCTTGATTTCATATGCAGACCTGGCCTTAAACTATACAGTCCAAACTCATTACATAAATACACAACTTAAAGGAACAAGAATCTCCTTTTTTTTTTTTTACAGTTTTTTCCTACCATCATACCTTCTCCTATCCGTCATTAAGTAACTGATTAAAAGCCTCCTTGATGGGGCTTCCCAGGTGGTGCTGGCAGTAAAGGAGACACAAAAAGCTGCCAGTGCAGGAGACACAAGACATGCAGGTTGAACCCTTGAGTTAGGAAGATCCCCTGGAGGTGGACATGGCAATCTACCCAGTATTCTTGCCTGGAGAATTTTCACGGACAGAGGCATCTAAAGGGCTACAATCCATAGGATCGCACTGAATGGAACACGACTGAAGTGACTTAGCACGTATGAACGTGCTCTCCTTGACTATAGCGTATGTTAACCATACTTTCCTAGCAGTGTAAAGCTGCAAAGAAAAACTGAAAAGGTTTACCATGAAGTGACAGGGGAGTAGAGGCAGGGGATTGGAGGCTCTAACAGAACAAAGAAATAGTCATTTTTTAGTTGAAATATAGTTGACATTTTCTATATTATGTTAGTTTCAAGTGTACTACATAGTGGTTAAACATTTACATACATTATGAAGTGATTACCACAGCAAGTCTAACAACCATCTGTCCCCCTGAAAGGCAATTGCAATATTATTAACCATATACTTATATGTATATTCATACATGCTAAGCCACTTCAGTCGTGTTCCACTCGGTGCAACCCTATGGATTGTAGCCCTTTAGACACCTCTGTCCATGAAAATTCTCCAGGCAAGAATACTGGAGTAGTTGCCATGTCCACCTTCGGGGGATCTTCCCAACTCAGGGATAGAACCTGCATCTCTCGTGTCTCTTGCATTGGTAGTCAGGTTCTTTACCACCAGTGCCACCTGGGAAGCCCCATCAAGGAGGCTTTTAATCAGTTACTTAAATAATAAACCTTGTGGTTTATGTATTTTCTAACTCAAAAGTTTCTACCTCTTAATCCCCTTTACCTATTTCACCCAATCCACCACTCTCCTTCCTTTAGGCAAGCACCAATTTGTTCTCTGTGTTCATGAGTCTATTTTCATTTTATTCTATTTGTTTTATTCTTTAGATTCCACATTTAAGTGAGATTGAACAGCATTTGTCTTTCTGTCTGACTTATTTCACTTTTTCACTTAGCATCATATCCTCTAGGTCCATCTTTTTTTTTTTTTTTTTTTAATCATTCTCTACAGGGTCTCCTGAGAATATTTTGTCAGAGATATATTGGTAAGCACTGCTAAGATGGGGCAACACTGTTCTAATGACAAGATTTCTAGCCAGTACCGCCAAGGAACAAACATAACTGAGTTGAGACCTGTGAAAACTCAATATTCAGTAAAGAAGAAAGAACTTGAGAAATGAACTGGCCAAAGCTTTCAGAATGTTCTTTTCTGCTTTTGCTTTATTTTCCTAGTTTGATGGCAGCTGATTCCAGGAATTATCACGGTTAGTCATTTTTGATTTTATCTCTCTAGATAGATTTTATTACATCAATTTAGGTTGAAACTATCTCAATATAGTTTGTAACTCTAACATGTAATGTTATTTAAAGTTTATTTTCCCTCTTTTTTCCCTTTTACAAGCGTAGACTGGTAGTAAAGAGAAATTTTATGAAGAAGAGTTGGAGATGGGCATGGCTACCATTTTACTTTCAAATTCAAATTGTTATCAATGGAATGTAGGCCTAACCCTTGAAATTGAACAGATAAACATAATTGCTTGTGGTTTATAAGATTTTATCTCATACCATTTTGCCTATTTCCAGCACTTCATATATAATGAGACTTTCCCCCAGTCTTGAAATAAAACCAATAAGGCCTGGTGGGATCTTAATAGCTTAGGAGCTCAAATAATGCCCCAGTTAAGTTGTTCTTTTGTCAATTTTTGCTTACCTAAAGCCAAAGCATTCAAAAAATGTGTGGGATAAATGCAGTCACTGTTAACATGGCCATTAGTCATACTCACGGACATAAACTTATGTTAAGAACTAGCATACTGTAAAAAAGCATTATTTCACGTTTTTCAGAAGTTTACCATGTTTGCCACCATAAATGATAAATTACCATCAGTACATTTTTTAGAAAATTCTTTGTGTGTAAAGTTGCTCAATCATGTCTGACTCTTTGCAACCCTATGACTGCAGCTCTCCAGGCTCCTCTGTCCATGGGATTCTGCAAGCAAGAATACTGCAGTGGGTTTCCATGCCCTCCTCCAAGGGGTCTTTCCCATTGGAAAGATTCAGGGAATGAACCTGTGTTTCTTAGGTCTCCTGCACTGACAGGTGGGTTCTATACCACTAGTGCCACCTGGGTGACTCATTAAAGACTGACTTGTCTGCAGTTTTCACACAGTCAGGACAATGCTATATTTGTGTATGAAATTAAGGACTCAAAGGAAAAGATAATAACATTTTTGAGCATTTAGTTATTCTACCGTGCTATGTTAACTGCTACATCAATTAAACTACAGATATAAATAATAATGATAGAAATTAAGTTACTTTTTCAAGTTATATAGAATACATATAACATTTAAGATGTATTACATGACAGTGGTCCTGTATGGATGTGAGAGTTGGACTGTGAGGAAAGCTGAGCAGCAAAGAATTGATGCTTTTGAACTGTGGTGTTGGAGAAGACTCTTGAGAGTGCCTTGGACTGCAAGGAGATCCAACCAGTCCATTTTAAAGGAAATCAGTCCTTGGTGTTCATTGGAAGGACTGATGCTAAAGCTGAAACTCCTATCAGCAATTATAATGCCAATAAAATGGACAACGTGGAAGAAATGGACAAATTCTTAGAAAAGTACAACTTTCCAAAACTCGACCAGGAAGAAATAGAAAATCTTAACCAACCCATCACAAGCACGGAAATTGAAACTGTAATCAAAAATCTTCCAGCAAACAAAAGCCCAGGTCCAGACAGCTTCACAGCTGAATTCTACCAAAAATTTAGAGAAGAGCTAACACCTAGCCTACTCAAACTCTTCCAGAAAATTGCAGAGGGAGGTAAACTTCCAAACTCATTCTATGAGGCCACCATTACCCTAATACCAAAACCTGACAAAGATGCCACAAAAAAAGAAAACTACAGGCCAATATCACTGATGAACATAGATGCAAAAATCCTTAACAAAATTCTAGCAATCAGAATCCAACAACACATTAAAAAGATCATACACCATGACCAAGTGGGCTTTATCCCAGGCATGCAAGGATTCTTCAATATCCGCAAATCAATCAATGTAATATACCACATTAATAAATTGAAAAATAAAAACCATATGATTATCTCAATAGATGCAGAGAAAGCCTTTGACAAAATACAACATCCATTTATGATAAAAACTCCCCAGAAAGCAGGAATAGAAGGAACATACCTCAACATAATAAAAGCTATATATGACAAACCCACAGCAAACATTATCCTCAATGGTGGAAAATTGAAAGCATTTATTTCCTCTAAAGTCAGGAACAAGACAAGGGTGCCCACTTTCACCATTACTATTCAACATAGTTTTGGAAGTTTTGGCCACAGCAATCAGAGCAGAAAAAGAAATAAAAGGAATCCAAATTGGAAAAGAAGAAGTAAAACTCTCACTATTTGCAGATGACATGATCCTCTACATAGAAAACCCTAAAGACTCCACCAGAAAATTACTAGAACTAATCAATGATTATAGTAAAGTTGCAGGATATAAAATCAACACACGGAAATCCCTTGCATTCCTATATGCTAATAATGAGAAAACAAAGAGAAATTAAGGAAACAATTCCATTCACCATTGCAACGGAAAGAATAAAATACTTAGGAATATATCTACCTAAAGAAACTAAAGACCTATACATAGAAAACTATAAAACACTGGTGAAAGAAATCAAAGAGGACACTAATAGATGGAGAAATATACCATGTTCATGGATTGGAAGAATCAATATAGTGAAAATGAGTATACTACCCAAAGCTATTTATAGATTCAATGCAATCCCTATCAAGCTACCAACAGTATTCTTCACAGAGCTAGAACAAATAATTTCACAATTTGTATGGAAATACAAAAAACCTCAAACAGCCAAAGCTGTCTTGAGAAAGAAGAATGGAACTGGAGGAATCAACCTGCCTGACTTCAGGCTCTACTACAAAGCCACAGTCATCAAGACAGTATGGTACTGGCACAAAGACAAAAATATAGATCAATGGAACAAAATAGAAAGCCCAGAGATAAATCCACGCACATATGGACACCTTATCTTTGACAAAAGAGGCAAGAATATACAATGGATTAAAGACAATCTCTTTAACAAGTGGTGCTGGGAAAACTGGTCAACTACTTGTAAAAGAATGAAACTAGAACACTTTCTAACACCATATACAAAAATAAACTCAAAATGTATTGAAGATCTAAACATATGACCAGAAACTATAAAACTCCTAGAGGAGAATGTAGGCAAAACACTCTCCGACATACATCACAGCAGGATCCTGTATGACCCACCTCCCAGAATATTGGAAATAAAAGCAAAAATAAACAAATGGGACCTAATTAAACTTAAAAGCTTCTGCACAACAAAGGAAACTATTAGCAAGGTGAAAAGACAGCCTTCAGAATGGGAGAAAAAAATAGCAAATGAAGCAACTGACAAACAACTAATCGCAAAAATATACAAGCAACTCCTACAGCTCAACTCCAGAAAAATAAATGACCCAATAAAAAATGGGCCAAAGAACTAAATAGACATTTCTCCAAAGAAGACATACAGATGGCTAACAAACACATGAAAAGATGCTCAACATCACTCATTATCAGAGAAATGCAAATCAAAACCACTCTGAGGTACCATTTCACGCCAGTCAGAATGGCTGTGATCCAAAAGTCTACAAGCAATAAATGCTGGAGAGGGTGCGGGGAAAAGGGAATCCTCTTACACTGTTGGTGAGAATGCAAACTAGTACAGCCACTATGGAGAACAATGTGGAGATTCCTTAAAAAACTGGAAATAGAAATGCCTTATGATCCAGCAATCCCACTGCTAGGCATACACACTGAGGAAACCAGAAGGGAAAGAGACACGTGTACCCCAATGTTCATCGCAGCACTCTTTATAATAGCCAGGACATGGAAACAACCTAGATGTCCATCAGCAGATGAATGCATAAGCAAGCTGTGGTACATATACACAATGGAGTATTACTCAGCCATTAAAAAGAATACATTTGAATCAGTTCTAATGAGGTGGATGAAACTGGAGCCTATTATACAGAGTGAAGTAAGCCAGAAAGAAAAACACCAATACAGTATACTAACGCATATATATGCAATTTAGAAAGATGGTAACAATAACCCTGTGTACGAGACAGCAAAAGAGACACTGATGTATAGATCAGTCTTATGGACTCTATAGGAGAGGGAGAAAGTGGGAAGATCTGGGAGAATGACATTTAAACATGTGTAACACCATGTATGAAACGAGTCACCAGTCCAGGTTTGATGCACGATACTGGATGCTTGGTGCTGGTGCACTGGGACGACCCAGAGGGATGGTATGGGGAGGGAGGAGGGAGGAGGGTTCAGGATGGGGAACACATGTATACCTGTGGCGGATTCATTTCAATATTTGGCAAAACCAATACAATATTGTAAAGTTTAAAAATAAAATAAAATTTAAAAAAAACAAAAGGCTGAAACTCCAATACTTTGGCCATCTCATGCAAAGAGTTGACTTATTGGAAACGATTCTGATGGTGGGAGGGATTGGGGGCAGAAGGAGAAAGGGACGACAGAAGATGAGATGTTTGGATGGCATCACCGACTCGATGGACAAGAGTCTGAGTGAATTCCGGGAGTTGGTGATGGACAGGGAGGCCTGGTGTGCTGCGATACATGGGGTCGCAAAGAGTCGGACACGACTGAGAGACTGAACTGAACTGAACTTGACAGTTACTATCATAGCTAACATGTTTAGGTAGAGTATATACTTTTGTCCAATTCCTAGGTGAAAAATACAGATTCGGTGAGTAAATAATTCATTAGAGAACAACCAATTCATAAGTGTGAGACTCCAGTTCTTGCTTTGAGTAGGTGTGAAAAATCATTAAAGAAATATTGAAGCAGAATTCTACAAGTCCAGTTGCTCATTGGATAATGAAACTTTTCATGATAAAAGTTTAGAAAAAAAAATTGCAGAACTCAGGAAATGAGAAGAAACCACTTATTCATATGTTCTACAAAGAGTAATAAATACTTTATCATTTGAAATACATATATATGTGTCCAGTTTTATTTATATTTGTATAGAAAATGATGACAAAATAGTTAATAAATATTTATGTAGAACTATTTAGAATATTCCACCTTACATGCTTCAGAATTTTATAGATGACCACATTTATTCAAATAGAGTGTTGATGACAAACAAGAAGTATTTATTTTGACATATCCAATAGGTGTTACTGAATTAATTAATTTGGTCTTTCTATATGCGACATCACAATTAATCTCATTTCATTGAAACACTAATATTATGAAGAAATATTGCAACATCTTAATAGTAATAAAATCTAGTAAGTTATAAGAAAATTTTTAGTTTTTTATTATCATACAGCTATTATATGGCAAAAATTCGATTTCCATACCTAACTTGTGTTTTCCATGAACAGTGCATATGCCATTGCAAGTGAATTATCTTCTACTACAGTACCATACATGCAAAAGTTACATGTTCACTCTCCACTTCATACCAGTTACAGTACTAGGTTATGTATGAATGGGTTGCAAAAAAGAATGAATTTCTTTGCCCCAAAAGTACTTGACAAAAGAGAAAAAGTAGATTGTTTAAAAAGAGCTGTGTTAAACTATAGATTTAGTTGTAAAATATAATGGATCTTTATATATATTATTTCCTAAATAATATATGAGGATTGAGTTCAAACTTTAGCAATTGATAATGATATATAATTGCAGTTTGTTCATTAATTATCAACACAGTATCAGAGCCTGTTCTTACTTTGCTTCCTGACCAAACTCTGATTCTGGTAATGACCAATTAAGAAGGAGAACTTATCCTCTGACCCTGTCCATTTTTCTTCCTATACAAGCTTGAATTTGTTTGAAGCATAGCCAAGTGTTAATTTTAGGTTCTGTATTATCAAAATCCTTCAGGCTAGGCTTCAACAGTACATGAACTGAGCACTTCCAGACATACAAGGTGGATTTGAACTAGGCAGAGGAACCAGGGATTAATTTCCTAACATTTGTTGAATAATGGAGGAAACAAGGGAGTTCCAGAAAAACATCTACTTCTTATTTACTGACTGCACTAAAGCCTTTGAGTATATGTGTCACAAGAAACTGTGGAAAATTCTTAAGGAATGGGAATGTCAGACAACTTTACCTGTCTCCTGAGAAACCTATATGTGGATCAAGAAGCAACAGTTAGAAGCTTACATGTAACAAATGACTGGTTTAAAATTGGGAAAAGAGAAGTTCAAGGCTGTATATTGTCACCCTGGTTATTTAACTTCCATGCAGAGTACATCATGTGAAAAGCTGGGCTGGATGAAGCACAAGTTGGAATCAAGATTGCCAGGAGAAATATCAATAACCTCACATATGTAGATGACACCACCCTAATGGCCGAAAGTGAATCAGAACTAAAGAACCTCTTGATGAAGGTGAAAAAGAAGAATGAAAAACCTGGCTTAAAACTCAGCATTCAAAAACTAAGATCATGGTATCCGGTTCCATCACTTATGGCAAACAGAAGGGAAAAAAGTGGGAGCAGTGACAGATTTGGGTTCCAAAATCACTGCAGATGGTAACTGTAGCCATGAAATTAAAAGATGCTTCCTCCTTGGAAACAAAGCTATGACAAACCTAGACAGTGTATTAAAAAGCAGAAACATCACTTTGCCGAAGAAGGTCTGTCTAGTCAAAGCTATGGTTTTTCCAGTAGTCATGTACAGAATTACAGTGGACCATAAAGAAAGCAGAGCACTAAAGAAGAATAACTGACATTTTTTAATTGCCATGTTGGAGAAGACTCTTTAGAGTCCCTTGGGCTGCAAGGGGATCAAACCAGTCAATCCTAATGGAAATTAACTCTGAGTATTCATTGGAAGGACTGATGCTGAAGCTGAAGCTCCAATACTTTGGCTACCTGGTGTGAAAAGCTGACTCACTGGAGAAGACTCTGATGCTGGGAAAGATTGAAGGCAGAAGGAGAAGAGGGTGGCAGAAGATGAAATGTTTAGAGAGCACCACCGACTCAATGGACATGAATTTGAGCAAACTCTGGGAGATGGTGAAGGGCAGGGAATCCTGGCATGCTGCAGTCCACGGAGTTGCAAACAGTCAGACGTGACTTAGCAAACAAATGCAAAGACAACAATTGATGGATATGTCCACCTGGTGCATAAGGCATAGCTAGCTAATTCAGGTTTTGAGGAATAGAAATGAGCATCACTTTTGCTAGGTCATACAATAACAACATGTAGGCTGCTGTCACTGGAAAGAGCTCACCCAATATGGTGTACCTGCTCTGCACTGAGATGTGCACTTTTATGTTAAGGATAAGTCATTTCCTTTGGTTAGCTCCCAAACAGTTTCTAGAAGGCAGCAAAGCACAGGAGCAGAGAGCTGCATCAGCAACTCTCTATGGTCTCCCGGCATGGCTACTCCTTTTCCCCACGCACCTATGATTTCCCCAACTTCATAAACTCCTTTAGTCTCTAAAGACAAGTTTGTTTTACCTGTTTTTTTCCTCAGGACAATACAGGCTTTGCTTTCGCTTTGTGATCTTGTATATGTTAGAATTTGTTAGGCGATACTTCTATAACAGCAACAAAAATTTTTGTGTAGTTTACCTCAAAGATTTATTTCCTGCTCTCGTTACAGGTTCATTGTGGCTCAGCTGAGGCTTTGCTCCGTGTCCTCTTTACTCTGCAGCTAAAGAAAATTGAATAGCCTTTATCTGGGTCATGCCTAATTATCCTGGCAGATTAAAAATTAAAAAAGGAAAAGAAAATAAAAAGAATCATGGTGGCTGTCACTCTGGCATTCATTATTCAAAGATGCTCGCCTCCAAGAAATATGTATTATTTTAGCACTTTCAGTTCATTGCCTGGAGTTTGCCACAAGGTCTCACGAACCTACAAAGGAAGTCAGAAGTACATACATGCTATGTGCTTCAAAGGGAGCAAGGTAGAATATTCTGTTAAATAGCATATTAAACACCATAAATCTATTTTTATGAGACGGCCTTAATCCCACACCTCAGTTCTTGCCTGACTCTTAGGAAGGTCTTCCTCTCTCCATGAACCAACTACAGAAAACAAACAAAACAATTCCTCTTTTAATTTAAAAGACTGAATTTCCTGCTATAGTTGACATGAGCCAGAAGAGCATATATAAGGAAGTATGCAAAATAAATGACTACAATTAATATTTTCAGTATGAATTTGAAGATATTATTTCAGTTTATATGCAAAGGCAATACTCTAAAAGAAGATATAACAGATTCATGGTATTGAGCTCCTAGGGCAAACAGCAATGAAAGTGCAAGAGGAAAGAAGATGTCAGAAAGCAGCATTTCAGCATTCTCTTTGTTTACATACTTTACCTAAGTGTAAATATATTTAAATTCAAAAGAAAGGGAAAGAAAAAAGTAGAGAAAAAAAGAAAGGAAGGAAGAAATGAAGAAACAAGGAAGGGAAATAATAAAATACAGAAATAAGACTAAATAAAAATGTATGGGCCAAAAAACAAAGCAGGTGGCACTTGATATTCAAGCACTGGGATTTTTTTTTCCTTGGGAATAGAAAACTTATTTGTTTCTCAGAGGTTAGGAACATGATCAGATGTATATGCCTCAAGAGGAATATAATTGACATTATATATATTTCAATTAATTTATTACATAGGTCATAGCATATATGAAAAACCTAGACAGCATATGAAAAAGCAGAGACATGACTTGCCCACACAGGTCCATATAGTCAAAGCTATGGTTTTTCTAGTGGTCATGTATGGATATGAGAGTTGGACCATAAAGAAGGCTGAACGCCAAAGAATTGATGCTTTTGAGCTGTGGTGTTGGAGAAGACTCTTGAGAGTCCCTTGAACTGCAAGGAGATCAAACCTGTCAATGCTTAAGGAAGTCAACCCTGAATATTCTTTAGAAGGACTGATGCTGAAGCTGAAGCTCCAATACTTTGGCCATCTGATGCAAAGAGCCGACTCATTAGAAAAGATGCTGATGCTGGGAAAGATTGAAGGCAGGAGGAGAAGGGGATGCCAGAGGATGAGATGGTTGGATGGCATCACTGACTCAATGGACATAAGGAAGAGCAAGCTCTGGGAGATGGTGAAGGACAGAGAAGCCTGCATGCTGCAGTCCATGGGTATGTAGAGAGTCAGACATGACTGAGGGACTGAACAATAGCAACAACAAAAGCACATATAGCATAAATCTATGATATAATTATATTGTATGGTATATTTTATGCTAAAATTATATGATATAATTATAAGATATGTTAATCATATATTACCAGGTGCATATATTAAAAATATTGTATATAGTTACATATTAATATAATAAGTATATTATTATTTTATAGTATATATTATTTGTTTTAAAGAATAACAATAATAAGATAGTAGTTTTCATTCACCTACTCTATGAAATAAGAATTATTCATCTACCTATGATTCTCTGAATCATTAAGTCTAACTATATTTCAATATATAAAATTAGGCTATAAGAAAATTCTCAAAACCTGTTATCTATTAGGTTGGTACAAAAGTCATTGTGGTTTTGGACTGAATTTTAAATCATTATAACTTGTCTCAAATACATATTTATTACTCAAAATAAGAACCATTACAATGAACAATTTTTGCCAAGGAGAAATAAGTTTGTTTATTCCTATAGTATAAAAATCCATGCTTTGGGATTCAGAGAATTCTTTTGCAAAGCAGTTTTTGTCTCCTGCTGGTTGTGGAAGCCTGTTTTCCTGTAAAAAGTCATCATGATGCTTGACGAACTTGTAGCAGGTTGGTAAGAGGTCAGATGAATGTGGCAGATGAGGCTAAGGTTCGTAGCCCAATTTGTTCAACTTTTGAAGCCTTGGTGGCTTGGTTCTGCAACATACAGTCAGGTGTTGTCACAGGGATGAGTTGGGCCCTTTCTGTTGACCAACGCCAGCTGCATGTGTTGCAGTTTTCAGTGCATCTCATAGATTTGCTGAGCAACTTCTCAGATGCAATGGCTTCGCTGGCGCTCACAAAGCTGTAGTGGATCAGATCTGGCAGCAGACCACCAAACAGTGCCCATGACCCTTTTCTTTTCTGGTGCAAGTTTGGTTTTGGAAAGTGCTTTGGAGCTTCTTCTTGGCCCATCCATTGAACTGGTCATTGCAGGTTGTCATATAAAATCCACTTTCCATCACACGTCACATCCAATCAAGAAATGGTTCATTGTTGCTCCCTAGAGTAAGAGAAGACACTTCAAAACAGATTTTTTTTTTTTTTAATCTGCCGTCAGTTCATGAGGCATCCACTTATTGAGCTTTTTCTCCTTTCCAATACAATGGTTGATGTTGTGTTCTTTGGCAACTTTTGTATAGTTGTAAGAGGATCACTTTTGATGATGGCTTTCAATTATCATTGTCAACTTCTGATGGCTGGCCACTGTGCTTCTCATCTTCAAGGCTCTCGTCTCCTTTGTAAAACTTCTTGAACCATCACCACTTTACTGTACGTTTGTTAGCAGTTCCTGGGCCAAATGTGTTGATGTTGTGAGTTGTTTCCCAGCTTTTTGACCCATTTTGAACTCTAATTAAAAAAAAATTGCTTGAATTTTCTTTTTTTTTTTTAATGTCATTTCTATAGTCTAAAATATATATAAAAAGCACAGAAAGTAATGTCATTAGCAAAAAATAAAACAAAGTGAGAAATGCATGTTAAAATTATGTTTAACATAACCACAATTACTTATTAATGTATCCCAATATCAAATGGCAAAGTTCAACAATGCAAAACCACAATTACTGTGGCACCAACCCATTACTGAAATGCTTATCATGTTCTAGGTATTAAACTATGTATATGCTAATAATGGGATATCCATCATGTTAGGTAGCATTATTAGTATTAAATTTAGCAGGCACTTTGCCAAGAAAGTCCCTTACCTACTCAACACATTTAACCTTCACAATAGTTATAAAATGAAGATATTATTAGTAGCTATATTTAATGGATGAGAAAACTAGAATTCAAAGAGGTTAACTAATGTGTTCAGGGTCACTACCTCAAAGTTGATGGCAGTGGTAATCAAACTCAAGTCTGGATACATGCTTTTCTCCCATTGTGTGTGTTTGTTTTTATATTATAATAAGAGCAAATGCTTTCTCACACATGAATTATACAATGTAAAAATTAATCACAAAAGATTAATCATAATAAAGAAGATGCACATAGACGGCACATGAGGCTTTTAGAATGTGTATACTTTCCTTACACTCAATTTGATTCCAGCACCTGAATGAATAAATCAATTACTTCTACTTTATTTTCATTTGGGATATAAAGCAGAAAAATCTTATTTTCTGATGCCAATATTTTTGGATTTTTTGAAGACAGACTTTAATTTTCCTTTACAGAGGTAAAAGGTCTTATAAATTTTTCAAATACACATTGTGTAGCAGGAGATGCAACCAAGGGAGAGAAATGGTTTTTAAAATCAGAGGTAAGTACAGTGCAGCTATTGTGGTTAAGCAAAGACAAAATGTTTTCATATGTATCATGTCTCACACAGCCCAAGGATTTTTTTCAGAATATGACTTAAGAATAAACAAGCAGAGAATATTCATTTAATGTCACTGAGGAGGAAATTTGCCATGAGTGAATCAAAAAAGAAAGAAAGAAAGAAAGAAAATAGGGCTAAATGCACCTGCTATAAAGACTTTCCTTGTAACACATTTTTTCTCTTTTATTTTGTATTTCCATCCAAAACTCTAATTTGGATTCCAACTGGCAAATCTTTTCTATTTCAGTGTGTCACTAAACTTTTTAAAATGTGAAATACTGCAATTTTATTGGTATATAACAATTGATTACATATTCATTATTATAGTCATTTATTAATCTTGTATATGACTGCCAACTCAGCATTTTTCTCATGTAAATCAAATTCAAAATAATTATATGCATTCCTGTATATTTTGAATGATTTTATTCATTTATTTTGAATAATTTTCCTACTTTGAATTGTAAATTATGTCCCTATCTCTAAAATGTCCATGATTCTACAATACACTACTCACCTTATTTTTGTTTAATTCCCCAAGATTACCATTATTTTCTCCTTGCTACCTACATTAGGTTTTATAGGTACAAAACAAACTACCTTGGAAGTGATTAGTTTAAGCAGAAGGATACATAGTTGAAATCTCATAAAACACTAATTATAAAAGGCAAGATGCCTAGTGCCCACATTTACCAAGATTCTAAAGGGAGAAATCTACGATTTTTTAAATCTTATTTAATGATATTTTTAATGATCCTTTGTGTGTAAACATATAAATAAGATATTTGGACTAAGATCCAAATGATTTCTAAGACTGAGGGATACCAACGAAATTAATGGAAAACAGTATGTGTTAACAACATGGGAAAAGGCCCAGGTGACCTTCAGAATGCATAAAATAAAAAGATCTAGTGATACTTGCATAAGGAACCTGAAGATACTTCCATTTGTTTTTCCAAATGTCAAGTCACATGCAGTTTTAATTAAAAGTAGTTTATTTTTCAATGCAGAAACCACTTTGGAGCTAAACTTTGTACCCGTTGGAAATTATATAATTCTCATTTTAATATGCATCTTAGTACCCAGAAGGTTTGAATGTATTCACTAGAATAAATCACCAAACTCAATTCTAAATTAGGTTGTTTTTTTCTTATGTTGTTCACATAGTCTTATATTTTATATTAAAAAAAAATTATACATCTAGAATGTAGTTTTATATAGAGTACATCTGTAATGTTTTATGTTTTCCAAACTGATATCTAGTTGACCCAACACACAACCTGTGCAATGAATTTCAGAAATAAGATTCCCTAGCAATTATGAATATGTTCTTTCTTATTTGTATCATATTTTAATAACATGTATTTATATATTTCTATAAATTCACTGGGCTTCCCAGGTGGAGGGAGCGGTAAAGAACCATCCTGCCAGTGCAGGAGACATAAGAGAAGGGAGTTTGATTCCTGTGTCAGGAAGATCCCCTAGATGATTTCATGGTGATCCACTTCTGTATTCTTGCCTGGAGAATCCCATGGACAGAGGAGCCTGGTGAGCTCCAGTCCATAGGGTCTCAGAGTTGATCATGACAGAAGCGACATAGCAAGCATGCATACACGTATATTTGCTAAGCATTCATTTTTCGTCTCTCTGTTTCCTCTATTTTCTTTCAGATTAAACTTAAATAATGATTAAAAGACAAAGATTTCAAATAGTATGGGTGATACTATCTAAAAACAAAAACAAAAACTCACTTTTGTGTGCAGAACCTGTATTTGATAAGTAATGGCTGGAGCTGCTGTGAACGCCTTGCCACTAAAAGTGGAGACCCTGATGCTGCCGGGAGCCACGCGTGCTAAGTCGCTTCAGTCATGTCAGACTCTGCAATCCTACTGACTGTAGTCATAATCAGACACCAAATCCACCAGTGCCTTGATCTGGGACCTTCCAACACTCCAACAACTGTGAGAAATAAACAATGCCCATCCATGTTATTATAAATGGTAAGGTTTCAATATTTTTCTATTGAATAAAATAATATTCCATTGTGTGTTTATGTATACCACAGTTCTTCATTCATTCATCCATAGATGCACATTTAGGGTGTTTCTGCATCTTGGCTGCTGTCAACAGAACCGCGGTGAACACAGGGGTGTGTGTATCTTTTTGAGTTAATTAATGATTTCAATTTCCTAGAATAAATATTCAGAAATGGAATTGCTGGATCATATGGTAGTTCTCCTTTTTTAATTTTTTGAAGACCTTCCCTACTGTTTTTCATAGTGACTACACTAATTTACATTCCCACCAACAGTGCAAAAGGGTTCCCTTTTCTCTAAATCCTGTCAACACTTGTTGTTTCCTGTCTTTTTGATAATTGGCCATTCTAACAAGTATGAAGTGATATCTCACTGTGTTTTCAATTTGCATTTTCCTGATGATTAACAGTGTTGAATATCTTTTCATGTTCCTTTGGCCATCTGTATGTCTTCTTTGAAAAAATGTCTATTTGGAGCTTCTGTCTATTTATTGATCAGATCGTTTACTTTTTTGCTATTAAGCTGTGTGTTATTTATGTATTTTGTATATTAACCCATTATAAGATATATTCAATTAACTTTAAAACCACAAAATGAACATTAAGCCTGCATGTTATATGTAAAGAAAAAACATCAAAGAAATTCCAATGCCCACTAGGTATATAATAAAATTTTCTAACATGTTTAGCTTTCACCATATGCCAGTTACCATAATAAATATTTTTACATGCATCATCTCACAACATTTCTGTGACAGGTAGAATTTAGAGAGCCAGTTTTATAAATTAAAAAACAAACAAACAAAAAAACACAAAAAGTGAAGCTCAAGAGGTAGTAACTTGCTGAAAGTCACACAACAGAAGAGAGGCACAGCCAGATTTGGGACATGTTTGTTTGATTCCAGAGTCTGACTACTTACTACTGCATTAGGTGGATTTCCAATGTGAAAGGACTAGAATAATAGTGTAGGAGGAAAGGGATGTAGGGACCAGGTAAGTTAGCCCACTAACTAGAGCATCACTTGTTCATTTGCTTGCTCAGTAATTATTTACTTTCTTCCTAATATGTGCTGCCTTTAATACAATGATCACTGACAGAGAAAAATTCACTGCTCAAGGAAATGCTCTTTAATCTAGCTGTTATCATTTTAATTAAGCCTCTAAACTCACAACTATTTCATTAGCTACAATAAACATTTTAAAATGGAGTATAGCACACCTGTTAAGCATAGATAGGGAAATATAAATAAAAGGACCTGTGAAATGACTAGTACAAGGAGGCATACAATTTTAAAAATATTAAAGGGGAACAAAATATAGACCTGGACTACAATTTGAACTTTTGTAAGAAAGCTACTTTGAAGAAATCTAAAAGGACAAAATTGAACAGGATTTCTTGAACAATAGATGCATTTTGTAGAACTGAAACCCAATGAATTTCTAACTCTAAGAAGACTATACAAATCCAGAGGCATATACCAGGAAAATAAATAAATAGACTAGAAAACAAAAGAGAAGGTACTAGATGCAGGATGTCAATTACAGTATGCTATAAAGCGGATTGTATTTATTGGCAATGTATAAAGCCCAAGTTCATAGCCTTTGATTAATATTGCCTGAATTAACTGTAGGGTAAACTGCTCACCCCCTTCATGGATCACAGCCTTGTCTTGGTGAAGAAGCTTGCTAATTCAATGAAGCTATGAGCCATGTCATGCAGGGCCATGCAATGCAGATGGATCCCAGTGAAAAGTTCTAACCAAACCTGGTCCACTGGAGAAGGAAATGACAACCCACTACATTATTTTTGCCTGAAGAACCAATAAATAGTATACAGTATGTGTGTGTGTGTATATATATATATATATATATATATATATATATGGCACCAAACAATGAGTACCCCAGGTCAGAAAGTGTACAATATGCTACTGTGGAAGAATGCAGCACAATTACTAATAGCTCAGAAAGAATGAAGTGGAAATGGTACTCAGTTGTGGATGTGTCTGCTGGTGAAAGTCAAGTCTGAGGCTATAAAGAAAAATTATGCATAGGTATCTGGAATAGTAGGTCCATGTATCAAGGTAAATGGATATGGTCAAGCAGGAGATGGCAAGATTAAACACTGACATCTCAGGAATCAGTGAACTAAAATGGATGAGAATCAGAGAATTCAGATGACTGTTATACATATTACTGTGTGCAAGAATGCCTTAGAAAAAATGGAGCAGCCCTCAGAGTTAACAAAACAGTCTGAAATGCAGTACTTGGGTGCAACCTCAAAAATGACAGAATGATCTCAGTTTATTTCTAAGGTAAATGATTCAATATCACAGTAATCCAAGTTTGTGCTCCAATCACTGATGCCAAAGAAGCTGAAGTTGACTGGTTTTATGAGATCTATAACACTTTCTAGAAATAATACCAAAAAAAGATGTCCTATTCATCATATGGGATTTGAATGCAAAAGTAGGAAGTCAAGAGATACCTGGAGGGAGTAGCAGGCAAATTTGGCCTTGGAGTACAAAATGAAGCAGGGCAAAGGCTAACAGTTTTCCTGACAGAGAACTGGTGATAGCAAATACTGTCTTCCAACAACACAAGAGACGACTCTACATCATCTTGTACATCACCAGATGATCAATACTGAAATCAGATTGATTACTTTCTTTGTAGCTGAAGATGGGAAAGCTCTATAAATTCAGCAAAAACAAGACATGTAGATGACTCTGACTCAACTCACGAGCTCCTTATTGCAGAATTCAGGCTTGAAGGAAGTAAATAAAAGCATTAGGCCATTAAGGTATGACCTAAATCAAATCCCTTTATGATTACACAGTGGAGGTGACAAATAGATTCAAGGGAATAGATCTGGCAGACAGAGTATCTGAAGAGCTATGATGGGAGTTTGTGACATGGTTCAGGAGGCAGTGACCAAAACCATCCCGAAGAAAAGGAAATGAGAGAAGGACAAGTGGTTGTCTGAGGAGACTTTACAAATAGCTGAGGGAAGAAGAAAAGTGACAGGCATGGGAGAAAGGGAAAGATGTACCCAACTGAAGGCCGAGTTCCAGAGAATAGCAAGGAAGGATAAGAAGGCCTTTTAAAATGCACAATGCAGAGAATAGAGGAAAATAGGATGCAAAAGACTAAAGACCTTTGCAAGGAAATTGGAGATATCAAGGAAACATTTCATGTAAGGAATGACACAATAAAGGACAGAAACAGTGCAGACTTAACAGAAGCAAAAGAGATTAAGAAGAGGTGGCAAGAATACACAGAACAACTATACAAAAAAGGTCATGATAATCATGATAATTTGGTCACTCAACTAGAGCCAGATATCCTGGGTATGAAATCAAGTGGGCCTTAAAAAGTATTACTATAAACAAAGCTAGTGGAGGTGACAGAATTCCTGCTGAACTTTTGAAAATCCTAATTAAAGTGCTGCACTCAGTATATCAGCAAATTTGGAAAACTCAGCAGTGGCCACAGGACTGGAAAAGGTCAATTTTCATTTGAATCCCAAAAAGAGCAATGACAAAGAAATTTCAAACTATTGTACAATTGTGCTTATTTCACTTGCTAGCAAGGTTATGCTCAAAATCCTTCAAGCTAGGCTTCAGCAGTATGTCAAAACTGAGAACTTCCAGATGTACAAGCCGGGTTTAGAAAACACAGAGGAAACAGAGATCAAATTGTCAACATTTGTTGGATAATGGAGGAAGCAAGGGAGTTCTAGAAAACATCTACTTATGCTTCATTGACTGTGCTAAAGTCTTGGACTGTGTGAATCACCACAAACTATGGAAAATTCTTAAGATATAGGAGTACCAAACCACCTTTCCTATCTTCCAAGAAACCTGTATATGGGTCAAGAAACATCAGAACCAGACATGGAACAACTGACTGGTTCAAAATTGGGAAAGGAGAATGACAAGGCTGCATATTGCCATCTTGCCTATGTAACTTATACGCAGAGTACATCATGTGAAATGGAAGTCCTGATGAATCAAAGGCTGCAATCAAGATTGCCAGTAGAAATATCAACAATCTCAGATATGCAGATGATATCAGTCTAACTGCAGAAACTGAAGGGAAACTAAAGAGCCTCTTGATGAGAGTGAAAGAGGAGAGTGAAAAACCTGGCTTGAAACTCAACATTCAAAAAACAAAGATCACTGCATCTGGTCCCATCACTTCATGGCAAACAGAAGGGGAAAATGTGGAAGCAGTGACATATTTTCTTTCCTTGAGCTCCAAAATCTACTGCAGATGGTGACATGACTGCAGCCATGACATTAAAAGACACTTGTCCTTAGAAGGAAAGCTATGACAAACCTAGACAACGTATTGAAAAGCAAAGGCATCACTTTGCCAACAAAGGTCTGCATAGTCAAAGCTATGATTTTTCCAGTAGTCATACACAGGTGTGAGAATTGGATTGAAGAATTTATACTTATGAATTGTGGTTCTGGAGAACATTCTTGAGGGTCCAAGGGGTCAAGGTTATCAAGGCAATGTGATCAAACCAGTCAATCCTAAATGAAGTCAACGCTGAGTATTCTTTGGAAGTTCTGATGCTGAAGCTGAAGTGCCAATACTTTGTCTAAGGAACTGAGCAACAACACAAACTGCTCACAGGAGAAAAGAGAGTGCTAGTCACATGCAAAACCCACACTCCTCTCAAATTTTCCTTTTTTTTCTTTTGTATTAGAAATGGTGTGCCAAAGGTAAAATACAAATTAGAATATGTAAATATATTAGATACACAGTTATAGTCAAAGAAGAACCCAAAACTTAAGAAAGCATTGCTGTTAATATAAATTTCCAAATTTTGAGACTATATTTTTATCTGATACCTCAATCAGCAAGTGAGAGAAAGAAGTATATAAATATGGATTCCCAATAGTAGTCTATCCAAATCCTTAGTATTCCTCCCAGTGTAAAGGTAGCAATGCCACAATTAAACTTGAAGATATAATAATTCTCCAAAATTATGGCAGTCTCTTTCATTTGTGGTTCCAGAATAACCTTGGTGAATTGATTATGTGCATAATGTTGAAAATGAAATTCTGATGAGTTTTTCTTAACTTTTTTTTTCTTTTTTCCTTTATTAACCTCATACATCAATAACAATGTAAAAGATAATTTTTTAATTAAGCTAAGTAAAAAGGGATATAGAATGGTTCTATTAAATCCTGTTGATTCTTTGGACTTTTGGGAAATTGGAATATACAAAAGTCTTGGATTATTCAGATAATTTAAACTTAGAAGTGGTAAAAGAACTATATCTGATTAATTGGCAAATTAACATTGCAGTCTATGGTGCTAATCAGGCTACAGACTTAGTCAAAATATTAGTGTGATTAAAAAAATAGTTGTATGGGTTTCAAATTCCTCTACTGCATTGCTCTCTCTTCTGTAGCAGTAATAGAAATGATATTATTTAACCAGAATACTGCATAGTATCTTCCCTATCAAACTGTACAGGAAAATCACCTGGGTCATCTAAAAATGATATTGTATCTGCCCAAAAGTACCGAATCAGATGAGGGTAAAGGAACATAGGTAGAAACATGTTTTTAGAAGCACTTTGGGTGAGTTTTATGTAGTCATGTACTATATTTATTCAGAATAGCTCTTAAGGAAAATGCTGATTCAGGGTTTTCATTTCTTTGTGGCTAAAAAGAGAAAGAATTTCCCTTTAAATATTATAATTATATGTTTTAATAGGAATTTAATAATAAATTTGAGCTAATAGTTGCCTAACACAGAGCACTGTGTAACATTTGCAGTGGGTTATTTGAGCAATGCTACCATGTCAAATTATCTTTATTGGTAATTTTGATTAGAAGACTTAGCTAGGCATAATTCAATAGAGAAACAGACTAGGGGATAAAGACTCAGCAAGGCTTATAATATACCTTTGGTGTTAGCTTGTCTTGACCTGTTTCAGAAATACTTTCCTACACATGAAAAAGTAATTTTCCTGTCAGTGTCTCATCTACACAAATTCCTGGTCTATGGAATGTGGATCTGACATTGGGAGGCAAAAATACAACATTTAGCCATGAAATTTTTCAATATAACCTTGGTTTTCTCTTTGTGAGTGTGCAATTACCACATACACAGTGGATCATGAGCTAGGTTATTAAGTGTAAACTTTTATTAATAGAAATGACAAAAAGCATGTGAGTACAGATCTCAAGTTCTTTAACTCACTAGGGGGCTAAGAGTCTAATCTGATACATTTATTAGGGGAAATTTATTAAGATGTGTTTTCACTCCATACTATCAACAAGGTTATATTTTTAAATTAGAATAAAATTAATCAAAGATATACAAGTTTTTTTATATAAGAAATTACAGAATATTACAGGAAAAGAAATAATATATATCTAAATAAATGAATAGGTACTTATTTCATGTTTATATGTTATAAACATGGCATTTCTCCTCAAATTATTCTTCACCTTTAATGAAATATAAATCAAATTTCAGGTGGATTTTTGAAGAAATTAAAAAGTAAGTTAATTCTAAAATTCATACAGAAATGGAAATAACCAAAGTCTGAAGGGAAAAGCTTAAAGAAAAATAAAAAAGGGGAGGGGCCTGGGAGACTTGCATCATTAGACACCAAAATCTATAAAAAAACTGTCACAATTAAGACAGTGTGGTAATAAAAATGCTCACTAAGGGAAGAGACTGCACAGTCCAGAAACATACACATGGATTTTTTTTCTGATGGATAACTTTTACTTGGGATTCCCTGGTGGCTCAGACGGTAAAGCGTCTGCACTTGGACTGGACAAAACATTTGGAGAACTCTACTGCAGCTGAGAGCACTGACTCTACTGTGCTGTGCTGAGTCGCTAAGTCGCTAGATCATGTCTGACTGTTTGTGACCCCATGGACAGTAAGCCTTTCAGGCTCATCTTGTCCATGGGGATTCTCCAGGTAAGAATACTGGAGTGGCTTGCCATGCCCTCTTCAAGGGGACTTCCCAACCCAGGAATTGAACCCAGGTCTCCCACATTGCTGGTGGATTCTTTACCATCTGCGTCACCAGGAAAGTCCAAGAATACTCGAATGGGTAGCCTATCCTTTCTCCAGTGGATCTTCCTGACCCAGGAATCGAACCAGGGCTTCCTGCATTGCAGGCTAAAATCAAGGGTGTTTCTTTCCTCTTCTTTCACAGTTCAGAGCTGAACTGTGGTTTAAAGGCTTCTTTTTTGTCTTTACCTGCTCCCTTTACTTTTATATTTATCTCTTTATCAGATGTTTCCTCAATAATCTCTTGTATTTGTTATCTTCTCCTGGCACTTAAGTCTCAGGTGACATAAACTGACACCAGGAGCTATAAAACCATATATGTATATGCATTCACATACAAAATTATCATCGATACATACTACTTGTCATATAATATTAATGTTGTCCATGTCTGTATATTAAGTTGAACTATATTGAAGGAGGGGACTGACTTCCCCGGTGTCACTAGTAGTAAAGAAATACCAGCCAATGCAGAAGCCACAAGAAACACCAGTTCAATCCCTGGGTTGGGAAGATCCCCTGGAAGACGGCATGGTAACCCACTTCAGTATTCTTGCATGGAGAATCCCATGAACCAAGGAGCCTGCTGGACTATAGTCCATAAGGTCACAAAGAGTTGGACACAACTAAAGTGACTTAGCACACACACACATATTAAGGCAGATTAGGCCTATATATATTTTTTTTTTGGTCTCAATCATTAAGATTAAATTTCATTAAAGAACATTAAAGTTCATCAAAGGTATGTAATATCAATGATAATTATTATGTTTGAAATAGATGTATGTAAAGAAATTTTAACTTGTGTTTAAAAAGCTCTATAGGGATTTCCTGGTTGTTCACTTATTAGGACTCAATACTTCCACTGCCAAGGCCCGGGTTCAATTCCTGGTTAAGGAACTAAGATTGCACATACAGCGTAGCATGGACAAAAGAAAAAGAAAAGAAAGATAAAAAGCAGTGTAAAACAGCCTTTCATAGACCTGTATTATTATTTCCTTTAATTGTCAATATATTACCAGGAGCTCACTACCAGTATCTTTACCTGACAATATTTAAGAGAATTACCCTGCTCCATCCATGGTAGAGGGGACAGAAAACAAAGGTATATGTCTTGTCAATGGCATTCTTTATGTTTCATTGACAGGAATGAAATGTTTTGGTTATTTGGTGGTGATAATGGATTTGCCTTTCTTTGTTAATATTCTCAAGTATTTCATGTTTATAATAAGAAAGATAACATAAATTGGAAAACTTCTTGAAGTATTTAGGAATACTATATTTGGTCATGGAACTGTTTCATAAATCAGAAACCTGGCATGGCTTACCAGATTATCTGTTCAGTGTCTCATCAGACTCAAATCAAGGTGTCAGTGTACTGAGCTAGTATCTGGAAGCTTCAAGGAAGAACTTGCTTCCATGAACATTCAGACTGTGGACAGAATCTAGTTGCAGAAATAGGACCAACTCTCCATTTCCTTGGTGGCTGTCTGTAGATTGTCTTCCTCAGCAAGTCAAGATCACATGCATCCCTTCTCAAATGGCCACCTCCTTCTTCAAAGCAGCAGGAGAATATAGAATCTTTCACTTGCTTTGCCTCTGACTCTCATGCCATCACCAGCAAAAAGAAAATCTCTCCTTTTAAACTCTCACATGATTAAGTCAGATGTATCAGATAATCTCCTTATCTTAAGGTGAACTGTGTTTGCTTGCTCAGTCACTTAGTCATGTCTGATTCTTCGACACCCCTGGACTGAAGCCCCCATCCCCCTCTGCCCATGGGATTTGCCAGACAAGAATACTGGAGTGGGTTTTCATTTCCTTCTCCAGGGGATCTTCCCTACCCAAGGATCAGATCTGTGTCTCCTGCATTGGCAGATAGATTCTCTGCCACTGAGCCACCTAGGAAGCCCAAAGGCAACTGTGCTATATAACAAAACATAATCATAGGAGTGGCTTATCATATTCACAGGGTTCAGTGAAGTGCCAGCAAATTTGGAAAGTTCAGCAGTGGCCACAGGACTGGAAAAGGTCAGTTTTCATTCCAATCCCAAAGGACAATGCCAAAGAATGTTCAAATTATAGCACAATTGCACTCATATCACATGCTAACAATGTTGTCCTCAAAATCCTCCAAGCTAGGCTTCAACAGTATGTGAACAGAGAACTTCCAGATGTACACACTGGATATAGAAAAGGCAGAGGAACCAGAGATCAAATTATCAACATCTGTTGGGTCATAGAAAAGGCAAGAGAATTCCAGAAAAACTTCTGCTTCAGTGACTATGCCAAAGCCTTTGATTGTGTGGATCACAACAAACTGTGGGGAATTTTTAAAGAGATGGGAATACCAGACCACCTGACCTGCCTCCTGAGAAACTTCTATGCAGATCAAGAAGCAACAGGTAGAATCGGACATGGAAAAACAGACTGGTTCCAAATTGGGAAAGGAGTACGTCAAGGCTGCATACGGTCACCTTGCTTATTTGACCTATATGCATAGTACATCATGCAAAATGCCAGGCTGGGTGAGTCACAAGCTGGAATCAAGACTGCCAGGAGAAATATCAAACCTCTGATAGGCAGATAATACCACCCTTATGGCAAGTGAAGAGGAATTAAAGAGCCTCTTGATGAGGGTGAAAGAGGAGAGTGAAAATGCTGGCTTAAAACTCAACATTCAAAAAGCTAAGATCATCGCATCTGGTCCCATCACTTCCTGGAAAATAGATGTGGAAACAATGGAAATAGTAACAAACTTTATTCTCTTGGGCTCCAGAATCACTGCAAATGGTGACTGCAGCCATGAAATTAAAAGAAGCTTGCTCCTTTGAAGAAAAGCTATGACAAGCCTAGACAGCATATTAAAAAGCAGAGGCATTCCTTTGTCAACAAAGGTCTGTATAGTCAAAGCTATGATTTTTGCAGTAGTTATGTGAGAGTTGGACCGTAAAGAAGGCTGAGCACTGAAGAACTGATGTTTTCAAACTGTGGTGTTGGAGAAGACTCTTGTGAGGCCCTAGGACTGCAAGGAGATCAAACCAATCCATCCTAAAAGAAATCAACCCTGCATATTCATTGGAAGGACTGATGCTGAAGTTGAAGCTCCAAATCTTTGGCCACCTGATGCCATGTGTGTGTTGCCAGGCTCAGTCATGTCTGACTCTTTGCAATCCCGTGGACTGTAACCCACCAGGCTCCTCTGGCCCTGGGGGTTCTCCAGACAAGAATACTAGAATGTGTTGCCATGTCCTCCTCCAGAGGATCTTCCCAACCCAGGGATCAAACTCAGGTCTCCCACATTGCAGGCTGATTCTTTACTGTCTGAGCCACCACCTAATGCAAAGAGTCAGCTCATTGGAAAAGACCCTGGTGTTGGGAAAGATTTGAAGGCAGGAGGAGAAGGGGTCGACTGAGGAAGAGATGGTTGGATGGCATCATCGACTCAATGGGCATGAGTTTGAGCAAGCTCCACAAGAGGATGAAGGACAGGGAAGCTGGGCTTGCTGCAGTCCATGCGGTCACAGAGTCAGACACGACTGAGCGACTGAACAACAAAATGAAATGAATGTCAATAATTCATGTCTGACTCTTTATCACCCCATGGACTATAGACTGCCAGACTCCCCGTACATGGAATTCTCCAAGCAAGAATACTGGAGTGTTGTCATTCCATTTTCCAGAGGATCTTCCTAACCCAGGGATCAAACTCGGGTCTCCTGCATAGCAGGTGTTGGAGAGGTTTCAGAGATCAGAACATATTTCTCTTAGATGTTGGGGGAAGGTTAGAATTCTGCCTGTTGTGCATAGATTACCTGTGAAGTTGTTATTATAATTGTGACTTGATACTTCCTATAAATCAGCTTTTTTGAGGCTCAAAAATTGGAAGTATTTGTATAAAATCTTGTCATTTGTGTCAGAGTTAGCTAGTTCTTAAATCAATGACCTCTAAATAAATGTATTTCCCAAATAAAATGTATCCTTTCAACTTCTAGCTAAAGGTAAAAATGGAAACAAATAGCACCAATGGTTGCTACAATGCTTTTGTGTTTTGTTTCTGTTAAGACATAATGAAGAGGAGCAGCAGGAAATAAAGATGCCTTCACATAACCTGACTGATAAATGCTCAATAGTATCTTGGTTATGGGGATTTCATAGCAGTCAATGAATAGACACTAAAAGATGGTACATATGAATAGTTATCCAAAGAATATCCAAAAGATTAGCTATTGTCATCATTGTAATGATCTATTTTTCTAGAGCTGCACTATCTAATACAGTAGCCTTATTACTATGATTACTGAGCACTTGAAATATGGCTAGTCCAAATTGAAATGTACCATCCAGTATAAAAGATAGATCTGATTTAAAACGTTCAACATGAAAAGATGTAATATATCCCATTAATAATTTTATATCAATTATCTTTAAAATAATAGTTTAGAATTTGAGGTTAAATAAATTATAGTAATAAACTAACCTCCTGTGTTTCTTTTAAATTATTTTAATACAGCACCTTAAAAAGTTTCAGTTATATATATGTCTCATGTATGTATTGAGTCGTGCTGCTTTTTTTCTTCATTGGAGTATAATTGCTTTACCATGTCATGTTAGTTTCTGCAGTACAATGAACTGTGCTGCTTTAAAACAAATTAGCAAGAAATACTTTCTTTAGGATCAACATTCACGTTTGAGGAAATTGTTTTTTATTATTCTCTGCAGTTATTTATAATGTTTATTTATTTATATATAAGTTATTTATAAACAAATATTTTACCCTTGACATACATTCAGTCAGTTTGTTAAAAACAAATGAAAATGAACAAAAATCAACATTTAAAATTGGCTTCCCACGTGCTGCTAGTTCTAAAGAGCCCACCTGCCAATGTAAGGGACATAAGAGACATGGGTTTGATCCCTGGGTCAGGAAGATCTACTGGAGGAGGACATGGCAACCCACTCCAATATTCTTGCCTGGAGAATCCCCATGGACAGAATAGCCTGGTGGGCTATAGTCCATAGGGTTGCACAGAGTTGGACACAACTGAAGCGACTTAGCAAGCACTCATGCCAATGCAGGAGACACAAGAGGCATGGGTTCAATTCCTGTGTTGGGAAGATACCCTGGAACAGGCAATGGCACCCCACTCCAGTATTCTTGTCTGGGAAATCCCGTGGACAGAGGAGCCTGGCCAGCTACAATCCACAGTTTATGGGGCCACAAAGAGTCAGACACAACTGAATGACCAAGCACACACACACACATTTATTTGACTATTAGAATCGAAAGGCCAATGAGGCTCTGAGCCTGGTGTAAACCAGATTCTGCTCTTGTCCTTGTTTGTACTCGAGACTGCTCCTCTGCTTGTTGTGCTCATTTCTTCTCGCCTTCCAAGTCTTATAAACTGACCCTAGTGTTCATCTTCTGTTAATTCAAAAGAAGCTAAGTGCTTGGATCAGCTCTGCCTGGCATAGGAGAAAATGAGAAATGGGGCCACTGATATGCACAGAAGGCCAAGAAGGCTAGACTGAAGGGGATGACTCTTGGCCAGCTACTTCCAACAGAGCTTATTTAAAATTCTCACTTGTTTGACTAAAACAAAATATTAATGAATCTACTTAAGAGAGCTTATAAATGCTGAAGAATTAAAAAGGATGGAGCTTGAAGGGCATAAGAATAATTTTTCAGAAAATTCTCTCTGACCACTCATGCACAGGTATAATATGTAACTTCTTATTTTTATGAGTCCTTCTATTGTAAATAGAATCAGTATGACCTTTCCCATAAGGAAAGAAGAAAGTGATTTTTGATAAAATGTCTTAGAAAGTTGCCAATGCTTTTAAAAAGTAATAAAATGACTAAGCAAGTTGGAGTAACATACAGAGACTGGAGAAAGATTACATTGATAGACAAACTCTGCTTGGATTGGAAATAAATTAACTCTAAATTGCATGTAGATAGTTAAGTCCAGAAAGGCTAATACATTTAAAAGAATTTTAATATAAAAGGTTATATTGCATAGATAAGAACATAGCTGGTTTTCTTAATTTGCAAAATAATTAGTTTAGTTTCTTAGTATTTATATGTACCAACAACAAAATTTAATAGGTTTTTATTTGCTATTGATGCCTCTCAAGTGTACATTCTTTCTTTGATATACATTATTTGGGAAGTGTTTGCAAGTGTGAAAAGAAAAAAGAGTAAAAATGTAAATGATTAACACCTGCATATCTCATAAGAGCTGCAAAACAGCTCCATCTAAGTACTATGCAGACAGGAAACCTGCACTTGCATTAACTATGCATGGTTTCCTTGAAGACATGATAATTTACCATACAATGTCCATGCCTCAAAAATTATACACTGTTAACCCTTCAGAAGATTTGTAAGGCAACGGATTTATGAAGAAAGAAAAATGCATCATTTTAAACACTTGCATTAATAAGGAAGCAACATTTAAATTGCATAATAAAACATGAAACTAAAATTTTTGCAAATAACACTCTACATACTAATAAATGAAGATATTAAATACAAAAACAGAGACATTATTTTAGAAATGAAAAATTTGATTTTTCAAATTTGATACAAATCCATATTTGGCTCATGAAAGAATGACAAGGTTGACATGGTACTTGTTAGTCAAATTATAAAAATGGAAACAGAAATACTATGATCAAAATTTAGAGAAGGAATAAATCTATGGAGATAAAATTAAAATTGTATATGATTGTAGACAAGTTCTGTTAATAAATGGGCTTCCCTGGTGGCTCAAATTGTAAAGTGTCTGACTGCAAATGCGAGAGACCGTGGTTCAGTCCCTGGGTAAAGAAGATTCCCCGAAGAAGGAAGTGGCAATCCATTTCAGTACTCTTGCCTGGAAAATCCCCTGTATGGAGAAGGTTGGTATGCTACAGTCCATGGGGTCACAAAGAGTTGGACACGACTGAGAGACTTCACTTTCACTTTTCACTTTCTTTCTGTTAACGAGAGTGAATATTTCAATACTTTGTTGGATTTTCTAGATAAATGGAATAATTAAAAAAAAGAGTTAAATCATTTAAATAAACAAATTGTGAAAAAAGAAATTTAGTAATTTCAAAAAGCAAACTTCAGAAATGGCTTACTTCATAAGTAAGTGCTTTAAAATCTTAAGTATGTATGACTATTTTGTAATTTTGCATCTTCAATAACATAAAAGAAGCAGTAAACTCTTTTAGTTATTTTAAAAAAGAAAATATAAACGATGCAAAAACAGAAAAATACACAAAAGAAAAAGAAAAACAAATAGAAATTGAATATGTATACCTATAGTGGCTGAAATTACATATCATTAAATTGAATCCAGTGGATATATATATATATGCATTTTTTTTTTAAGGAGAGAGAAGCCTTTAAAAGCCCCCCCCACCCTCCCCTTTCTTCTTTCCTGCTGTCTGGAAAACACATGAAATGGTTGGTGCCCCAGTAGCTACCCTGAGTCATGAAATGACCTAAAATATGGAAACCACATGGCTGGGACTGATAGAAAGAAAAAAAAAAAACAAACAAACTTGGGCCAATGCTCCCTGAGTAGAGCTAAAATACTAACTTATTCTCTACAACTCTGTGTCTGTTTAGTTGAGAAAATTAACTCCTGTTTAAGCCATTATCACTTAATATTGAAATTAATTCTACAAATAAATTATTTGGATGTCTCAAATTTGCTTACTCCTTTGAGCATGATATGAAGATATAATAAGGGGAATATAATAAGGGTAAGGGAGGGGGTTAAGAAGAGTACCAGGGGCTTCCCTGGTAAGCTTAGTTGGTAAAGAATTCGCCTGCAATGAGGGAGACCTGTGTTCAGTCCTTGGGTTGGGAAGATCCCCTGGAGAAGGAAATGGCTACCCACTCCAGTATTCCACCCTGGAGAATACAGTCTCAAAGAGTCAGACACGACTGATCGACTTTCACTTTCACTTAAGAAATATAAACTAGGTCTCAATGCATAAGATGTAATATGTGGAAAGACTAATGTAAGACCAGATTATGGAGATGTTAGATTTATTTTCTATAAATATAAAATATTTGGCATATGACTTTAAATTTAACAAAAGTATAGTGAGAAAAGCAAGAAGTCCTGAAACATGATTTTTTAAAAATGGAACTTAAAAATACAGCTACTGAGTGATCCAGCTTAGTTAGAGCTATTGGTAGCAAAAGCAAGGGCTTCAACTGACAGAGTTAAGCACAATCAATGGTATGAGTGCTTCCAAAATCTCATACAAATTTAGCCAACAGAAGTAAAATTATTAAAATATGATTAAATGTTTTAATAGTATTATCAAAATATAATTACAATCTGTTTTATTACTTCATTACTTTACCTTAAAATTTTTAAAGCATATAAAAATATCAAGTATAATCTATGCTGTCTCAATTCTCACTTAAGTTACTATACGTTGAATTAGCAGGTATGCAATAACTTATTCCACAGTGATGCTAGTGTTTTCTAGATGTAGCATTAGTTCACAAGCCATTTTCCCAACACATTAGTATTATTAAACATTCAAGAACAATTTTCACACAGTTTAAAATGTCTTAGCAATATATGAAAATCTTAAGGGAAAAAGCTGAAATTTCTGCATGAATTGCAGTCCCTATATAAGTAATGCATGAAAAAGTAACCACTGTTTACTATATTGCATTCTCATATGTCTTATAATTTTTTCAATACACTTTTACTTATATGAAATTTATTTTTGTTAAGAAATTAAAAGGAATGCTTTTTACTGTTTGAAAACACAAAACATTCATCTGAATACCTTTGAGAGATTAAATTAGAACAAATACCAAATTATGATGCTCTTTTAACATCAGAACAAGGAATTGAAGCTATATACAAACTAAAATAATCTTTGATATTTAATTTCTCAAATTGCGGTAATGAGTTATACATGATTTTTCATTTACAAATAATTGTGATTCTTGGCAATCAAATCAAATATGGTATTAAAGTAGTTTTTATTAAGCTATTTGTTTTACACTAATAAAAAACTCAGATCCCATTTATTTTTGTAGTATCTTACCTAGCTAATGTTTAACAAAATCTAATATCATTCATGTTTTGAATGTTTTACCAACAGAAATAGGACAACCAGAATGCAGCATTTATCAGAGCTTTAAAATAGTGACCACATTCCCTAGGGCATACATATATTTTATCAGTTCTCATATCATTAAAACTTAAACAGTCAATGCATACTAACAATTTGCTTTCAAATGTAATCTTAGAAATTCCTAAAGGCAGGGACCTTCATTTTTGTAAGCTGTTAAAGGTTTCAGCAGAGGATATTAAGAAGAGGTGGCAAGAATACACAGAAGAACTGTACAAAACAGATCTTCATGACCAAGATAATCACGATGGTGTGATCACTCACCTAGAGCCAGATATCCTGGAATGTGAAGTCAAGTGGGCCTTAGAAAGCATCACTACAAACAAAGCTAGTGGAGGTGACAGAATTCCAGTTGAGCTATTTCAAATCCTGAAGGATGATGCTGTCAAAGTGCTGCACTCAATATGCCACCAAATTTGGAAAACTCAGCAGTGGCCACAGGACTGGAAAAGGTCATTTTTCATTGCAATCCCAAAGAAAGGCAATGTCAAAAATGCTCAGACTACTGCAGAGTTGCACTCATCTCACACGCTAGCAAAGTGATGCTCAAAATTCTCCAAGCCAGGCTTCAGCAATACGTGAACCATGAACTTCCAGATGTTCAAGCTGGTTTTAGAAAAGGCAGAGGAACCAGAGATCAAATCACCAATATCCCCTGGATCATGGAAAAAGCAAGAGAGTTCCAGATAAACATCTATTTCTGCTTTATTGACTATGCCAAAGTCTTTGACTGTGTGGATCACAATAAACTGTGGGAAATTCTGGAAGACATGCGAATACCAGACCACCTGACCTGCCTCTTGAGAAACCTGTATGCAGGTCAGGAAGCAGCAATTAGAACTGGACATGGAACAACAGACTGGTTCCAAATAGGAAAAGGAGTATGTCAAGGCTGTATATTATCACTCTGCTTATTTAACTTATATGCAGAGTACATCATGAGAAACGCTGGGCTGGAAGAAGCACAAGCTGGAAACAAGATTGCCAGGAGAAATATCAATAACCTCAGATATGTAGATGGTACCACCCTTACGGCAGAAAGTGAAGAGGAACTAAAAAGCCTCTTGATGAAAGTGAAAGAGGAGAGTGAAAAAGTTGGCTTAAAGCTTAACATTCAGAAAACTATGATCATGGCATCTGGTCCCATCATTTCATGGGAAATAGATGGAGAAACAGTGGAAACAGTGTCAGACTTTATTTTTTGGGGGCTCCAAAATCACTGCAGATGGTGACTGCAGCCATGAAATTAAAAGACACTTACTCCGTGGGAAGAAAGTTATGACCAGCCTGGATAGCATGTTGAAAAGCCGAGATATTCCTTTGCCAATAAGGGTCCGTCTAGTCAATGCTATGGTTTTTCCAGTGGTCATGTATGGATGTGAGATTTGGACTGTGAAGAAAGCTGAGCACTGAAGAATGATGCTTTTGAACTGTGGTGTTGGAGAAGACTCTTGAGAGTCCCTTGGACTGCAAGGAGATCCAACCAGTCCATTCTGAAGGAGATCAGTCCTGGGTGTTCTTTGGAAGGAATGATACTAAAGCTGAAACTCCAGTACTTTGACCACCTCATGCGAAGAGTTGACTCATTGGAAAAGACTCTGACGCTGGGAGGGATTGGGGGCAGGAGGAGAAGGGGATGACAGAGGATGAGATGGTTGGATGGCATCACCGACTCAATGGACGTGAGTTTGAGCGAACTCGGGAGTTGGTGACGGACAGGGAGGCTTGCGTGCTGCAATTCATGGGGTTGCATAGAATCGAACATGACTGAGTGAATAAACTAAACTGAACTGAAAGGCTTTAGGCTATTTTCCTCTTAAGGATTATAGTTCACATTAAGTGAGATCATGCCAAAAAAAAATCTGAGAATTAAAGCTATGAGTATCTATGTCAGTACTGCAGAAATATCTCACTGGGTATATAAATCATATTTTAGAGAAATAGAAAACATAAATATATATTTAAAATTAATAAACTGTGTGTTTGAAATCCATTTTCATATACATAAGAAATATAAGGATTTTACAAAGAATTTCCTATACCTTACATACAGTTTCTTTATTATTAATTTGTTACAGTAGTATTGTACACATCTTAAAATTAATTAATCAATATTAATCCTTTTTTATTAATGAACATTCATATGATATTCAGATTTGCTTTATTTTTTCTAGGGCTTTTTGTCTGTATCAGAATCTTTTCCAATATACCAAATTATACTCAGTCATCTGTTTTCTTAAGCTTCTCTTGGCTATGACAGCTTTTCTCATATGATTAAACTGGAGGTCTGGGGTGTAAGGATTGAGATCACAGAGGTTAAGTGTCATTTTCATAAAATTATATTAAAGATGCATTATATCAGCATGATTCACCATTGTTGAATTTGACTTTGATTACTTGGCTGAGGAAGTGTTTGTCATTTCTACAGTGTGAAGTTATTCCTTCTTTTCCCTCCTGGTTCCATCCTTTTCTTACTCTCTTCTTTGAAAGGAGGTCACCGTGTACAGCTTATACTTAAGAAATGGGACCTTACACTCTTTCTAGAGGGCAAATATCTTCATAAATCAGTTGGAATTTTACACTGGAGATTTACTTCTTCTCCCATTAATTTCCTTATATAATTTATTAATGTAAATATGGATTAACAGATGTTTATTTTATAATTTGCATTATTATCAAATACTACTTTTTTTGGTTACTTAAATTGTTTCAGCTGTGGCCGTTTGGCTTTTTCAGTCTGGTGGTCTTTGATGTTCATCAGTGTTTTGTCTTTTGAGTATATTTTTTCTGGTCACTACAGGTACTCCAGGCTCAACTTCTATATTTTTGTTTTCCTTAGTCCTAGAGCTAATCATTTGTCCAAGGAGTCCTCTGACAGCTATTTCTCCTGAATCCTTTTTTAAAAAAATGTTCTGCTCTAGCCTTTATTGAATTATTTATTTTTTGCTATGCTGGGTCTTCATGGCTGCATGGGCTTTTTTCTCTAGTTGCAGCAAAGAAGGATTACTCTCTGGTTGCAGTGCATGGGCTTCTCATTGCCCTAACTTCTCTTGTTGCAGAGCATGAGCTCTAGGGGACCCGTGCTTCAGTAGCTGCTGCACATGGGCTCAGTAGTTGTGGCTCCCAGGCTCTAGAGAACAGGCTCAGTAGTTGTAGCACATGGTAGTATTTTCTTTGCAGCACGTGGGATCTTTCTAAATCAGGGATGGAACATGTGTCTCCTGCACTAATAGGTGTATTCTTTACCACTGATCTGCCACGGAAGCCCATCTCCTGAATCCTTTTGTTAATGAATGCTGTTAGAAACTGGATTTTGATTCTAGGTGTGTTTTTTGTTACTGGGATCTCAGAAGACAACATGATTACATGTACTGTAGATATGTTGCCAAGTCACTTCAGTCATGTCCGACTCTGTGCGACCCCATAGACGGCAGCCCACCAGGCTCCCCCGTCCCTGGGATTCTCCTGGCAAGAACACTGGATTGGGTTGCCATTTCCTTCTCCAATGCATGAAAGTGAAAATTGAAAGTGAAGTTGCTCAGTCGTGTCCAACCCTTAGCATGGACTGCAGCCTACCAGGCTTCTCCGTCCATGGGATTTTCCAGGCAAGAGTCCTGGAGTTGGGTGCCATTGCCTTTTCCACAGTAGATATAAACCTATGTAAATACAGATATCTGCAAATATTTCCATAAGTAACCTTATGTATCTCTATTAAACTACACAAATCTAAATGGATATATTCACCTTTATTATATTACCACATGACTTTTACCACAGAGTATATATCCTCTTGCTAATTTGTATCCCCTGGCTCTGATAGTGAAGAACTTGGCCCCCACAGTCTGCCATCCTTTTACTTGTCTAATTTCAGAACTTTTCAAAGTAATATCAGAATTGTTATCCTATTCCCAGATAAAATACTTTAAAACTAGAGTTCAGTGTTGATGTATAGTTCCTTTTCCCCTAGTTCTACAGTCTCCTCCTTTTTAAAGTTACTTAGGTTAGCATGGTACTCCTCCATACCTTCCTTCAGTGAGGTTTTATCATGTTTTTTATACAACTCATTTGTTTTATCACATTCTGCCTTCCATCCTAGGATTCCTCCTACCCTTAAGGATTTCAAGAAAAGTTAAATATATTATTAGAAAGTATCTTATTTCCATTGTAGGCATTGTAGGTGAATTCTTTACCTGCCCAGCCATCAGGGAATCCCAGCTTGGATCCAGTCTCCAGTTATTCAATCAAAAGTTAGTTGTGATTAAAGACAATAATAATTTAAGAAAGGATTTGATTCAGGGTGGGCCTGATTAAATCATTTTAAAGACTCTAAGAGCAGAATAAATTCCAAGAAGAAATGTCCACTATAGACTGCAGATTAAGCTTGTATGTCAGACTTCCAGCCTTCCTTTCCCTGAAAGGACCCCCTAGGGCAGGATGGCCTGCCCTAACAATATGATACTTGTCTATCCACTCCCTAAATTGTCTGACCCAATTCCTTGCAATTAATTTTCTATAGGTTCTATTTCTCTGGTCAAAGAGGCTAATACAAATTTTGGTACCAAAAAGGGATCTAGAGAAAGAGAATTTTTTAAATGTGTTCTCTCAAATGGTGTTGGGTTTTCTGGAATTGTTTCTTGAATGTGCATAGGAAGGAAACATTCATTCTGAGTGGTAAAGAAAGTATTGTCAGTCCTTGAAATGATTTTGTAATAGAGACATGTAAAATGCTGCCATTGGATACCACAGACTAAATACTTAATAGAAACTGAAGTCCAAGGTGACAATGTCAAACACTTCAATTTTGACAAATCTTTTTTTCCCATAGAAGTGAGAGGTAACAGGTAGGAAGGCCAGGGGTCTCTAAACGGAGGAAATAGGCTGCAAGTGTCAGACATTTTTTATCTCTCTCAAGTGCCAGGAGGAAACAATTTAGTGTTATATTTTTTCCCCTTCTCTATACAAATTTAAAGAGGTTTCTCTTAAAATTCTCTATGGCATAATGACACCTGGTTCCACCTGAACTTAACTTTTCTCAAACCTTGAGCTAACCGATGCATTTTTCTTATGGAAGTGTTTGTCTTAAGCTACGTTAATATACCCTAGCATTTACCCTAGACAATGCACTTACCCTAGATTCTGTCTTCAAGTTGGTTTCGCCTAAAAGCTCAGAACTGACTTGACAAACCAGTATGTTACACTCATACATTGTTCTGCTAATCTATGTTAATGAAACTATATATTTTTATGGAAATCTGCCTTTCTTCAAGATTCATGTCAATCATTTTATGTCCCGGGATGACTCACCTGGTGCCATTCTCTAAGTTTTGAGACATTTCCTTTCTTTAATTAGCAGACTGCTAGTAGCTAAGGAGAAGGAAATGGCAACCCACTCTAGTGTTCTTGCCTGGAAAATCCCAGGGACAGCGGAGCCTGGTGGGCTGCGGTCTATGGGGTCGCACAGAGTCGGACATGACTGCACTGACTTAGCAGTAGCAGTAGCTATATAACATCCAGCTAAAGACTAGCAGGGGGTACTCTTTCTGCCCCCTTCTGATGTCTATGTCAGAAGCTTTATCTTTTTTATACTTTAATAAAACTTTATTACACAAAGCTCTGAGTGATCAAGCCTCGTCTCTGGCCCCAGATTGAATTCTTCTTCTCCGGAGGCCAAGAATCCCGGCATCTTCATGGTTTGCTGCTAAGTCGCTTCAGTCGTGTCCAACTCTGTGCGACCATATGGACAGCAGCCAACCAGGCTCTTCTGTCCACAGGATTAGGGAGTAGGTTGCCATTTCCTTTCGTGATTTAGCAACAACCTTTCAGAAACAGGCCTTCATTCTCTCCTTGAGGATGTGAGCTCTCCACTGTCTGAAGAATTTGTAATGACCTCCCCTAAGACAGTTATAGAGCAAGTCACTGGTGATTCTCCTCAAGACCTAGGCCAACACCCCTATGTTCTAGATTTATAAAGAGACTCAGGTCCCAAGAGACCCAAATGGTGATTGTGACCCATGAAGTAGTGCACTGTACACCAAAATAGCAACACACATTTTCTAATTTGTGCTTAGCTGCTCAGTCATGCCCGATTCTCTGCAGTCCTGAGGACTATAGCCCACCAGGCTCCTCTGTTCAAGGGACTCTCTAGGCAAGACTCCTGGAGAGGATTGCAATTTTCTGCTCCAGGGGATCTTTCTGACTCAAGGGATGGAACTCCAGACTTTTGCCCCTCCTGCATTGGCAAGTGTATTCTTTACCTCTAGCGCCACCTGGGAAACCCCTTTCTAATTTATATTAACAGGAATATGAGGGTATGTGTGGAAATGGATCTTAAGGGTGTGGCACCATGGTGAAGGGAAATGAAGTTTGAGTAGGCCAAATTTATTGACAGGAGCCCACTAAGCAGAGATCCTACATTACAAGTTGTAGTTTGAGGTGTCAGAAAGGACCCTTACAGTTGGTCTGGTTTGTTGGATCCCCCAGATGAGGGTTAAATGCATAACTAACTACCTTGGTATACTGTAGAGGAAGGTATCCCAGGATGGAGAGAGAATGGAATTATGTGTGTAAGGCCTGCTTATCTAGATTGGGTTAGAAGGACACATATTTTACTAAGACCGTGAAAAATAAATTTGAGGGGAGTCCCAGAATCCTTGAAGAGCCTTGTGTTCACACCTCCAGTATGCTGAAATTTATAGTGCAAACTCTTCTCATTGAACTGGGCTCCCTAAATGCAATGAAGATAATGGGACCTCAGGGTGGCAGGGGCTAAGGGCAACATGTAATTACCACAGACAAGGTGGATGAGGTAATGGATAGTAGAGTCAAAGCAGTAATATGAATAATCTGACTTGCAGAGACCTATGCATTGATTATGGTATCCCTAGAAAGAAGATTTGTCATATATCAGTTTTCTAGCATTCAATAAAAAACTACAATGAAGTGGTTGGCTGAAAATAGCAAAAACTATCTTCTCTAACAGATCTGGAGGCTAGAAAACTGGAATTGAGGTGTTGGCAAGGCCAGGCCCCCTCTAAGTAAGAATCCTTCATGCTTTCTCTAGTGTCTAGTGATTGCTGACAACTCTTAATATCACCCATCCTCATTCCATATCACATGACATTTTCATTGTATGTCTGTGTACAGATTTCTTCTTTTAATATTGACATGAAGTTATTTTATTAGGGGACATTCACCACTGTGACTGCATTGAGGAAAGAGAAACAGTCATATTCCCTAGGGATCACTGTACACAGATTCTGAACTGACTAATTCCTGAACATGCAAAGCATCACTATGGCCCACTAGTCAGAGAGGGGTTGACAGAAGTCAAGCGATTACGGGAGTTTCATCTCGGGTCTATCTCATGGTAGGCCCATGGACAGTATCTCCCTGTCCACATTCTGTAGTTATTTCACCAGTTCCAGAAAGTGTAATTTGAATAAACATTTTTAGCAACTGGCAACACCCTTACTGATTGGTGGTGTGAGGGCTTTTATGGTGGGAAAGTCCAAGTGATTTCCTCTGCATCCTATTCAACTTGTCATTTTGGCCTATGCAGAAAAGGAATCTGGAAGAATAGCAGTGGATTACAGGAAGTTTAATCATTCGTTAACTTGTTTTGCAATTACCGTTCCAGATGTGGTTATGCTACATGGGGAAATTAACACATCCTCTGGTGCTTGCTACACAGCTATGGATCTGGAAAAATCTTTCTCCTCTGGACACTTGTTAGTAATGTTCTTCAGAAGTCATACATCTCTTGCTAGTAAGGCTGGTGATACACTCACCAGCCCACCTCAGAGGTGTAAATGCCTTTGACCCCCAAGTCATTTTTTATTTTGTAGGAAGCCTGATACCTTTCCTTTCCACAGGACTTCACACCACTCCATGAAATTGATGGCATCAGACTGATTGAAACTGGTGAGCAGGAAACAGCAGCTACTTTGCCCATATCTAAGTGTTGTTAGTAGTAAAGAACCTGCTGGGCAATGCAGGAGATATAAGAGATGTGGGTTCGATCCCTGGATCAGGAAGAGTCCCTGGAGGAGGGCATGGGAACCCACTCCAGTATTCTTGCTGAGAGATTCCCATGGAGAGAGGGGCCTGGCGGGCTATGGTCCATAGGGTCGCAAAGAGTCCGACAACGTCTGAAGCAATTTAGCACACATGCACGGCACTTATCAGTAAGACATTTCCATGCCAGAAGTTAAGAAATAGACCCAACAAAAAAATCGGAGACCTTCCACTTGAATGATATTTCTAAGTGTCTAGTGGTGTGGTGCATGTTGAGATAGTCCTTCTCTGTTGAAGGGCAAATTATTAGACCTTCTATAACCATACAGGAGACACAGTGCCCAGTGTGTCTGGTTGGAATTTGGATGCAAAGTATCATTCACATGGGTGTGTTATTCCAGCCTATTAATGAATGATCCAAGAAGTTGCTACTTTCAAGTGAGCACTAGGACAGGGAAGTCTCTGCAACAAGTCCAGCCTTCAATGCAAAATGCTCTGCCATTGGGCCATATAATCCAAAACATCTGGTCATGCTTGAAGTGTCCATTGCAGACAGTGATGCTATTTAGAACTTCTGGAAGTTCCTTAGAGATGAATCATAGTTCAAACCTTAAGGATAACTATATTCCTTAAAAACAAAAACAGCTCTTGGCTTGCTGTTGGTTTTCATTAAAGACTGAACACTTGGGATTTCCTGATGGTTCAGTGGTTAAGAATCTGCCATGCAATGCAGGAGACACTGGTTTGAGCCCTGGTCTGGGAAGATCTCACATGCCACAGAGTAAGTAAGCCTGTGCACCATAACTACTGAACCCATGCACTGTACAGCCCAAGCTCTGAAACAAGAGAAACCACTGTAATGAGAAGCCAGAGAGTAGCCCCTGCTGACTACAACAAAGGAAAGCATGCGTGCAGCAATGAAGACACAGCACTGCCAATAAATAAATAATAAGTAAAATACATATTAAAAAGAGCCTGAACACATAACAGTGGGCCGCTAAATTACCATTGACCTCAGCTGCCCCTTATGAATGGGATGTCATCAGGCTCACCACGCCACAAAGCTGAGTATGCAGAGCAGTACTGTATTATCTAGCACAAGTCATCAGTATGATCAGAATATGACAGGCACAAGTAAGTGGTCTGATTCTCCATAATTCCTACTTTATTATCTTTTTCTCAGCCCACACCTATGGCCACATGAGGAGCTGCCTGTGACTAACCGACTAAGGAACACAAAACACAGGACTGATGTGTAGATAGTTCTATATGATATACAGACATCATTCCAGAAGTGGGCCCTGTGACCCAAAGCAGTTAGAATCAAATAAATCAAAAAATGGTCCTGATAGGAGGATACCTCTCTAAGTCAGTTGACCTGTTTATGGATTTCATGTAACTGTGTCTGCACTTCCCCAGAAGTATTTAATCCAGTGAGCCTGCTCAAGAGAAACTGAGGCATAAGAAATCAGAGAGAACTTTGGGATGGGCAGGTAGAACTACAAGATTGCCAACACCATTACAAATACAACACTTTAATAACTTTATGTGCATGGACTCATTCAATCTTCAGTCTCTTTTTCATGCCTAAGTACAAATATTGCTGTTTTATTATATTATATGGACTTGCTGCTGCTACTGCTGCTGCTAAGTCCACTTATGTGTATACAAAAGTGAAAGAAGTGAAAGTGTTAGCTGCTTAGTTATGTGTAACTCTTTGCGACCCCATGGGCTGTAGCCCCTCAGGCTCTTTGTCCCACGGAATTTCCCAGGCAAGAATACTGGAGTGGTTGCCATTCCCTTCTCCAGGGGATCTTCCCAACCTAGGGATTGAAGATGAGTCTCCTGCATTGCAGGCAGATTCTTTACCATTTGAGCTACCAGAGAAGACTTATGTGTATAGAAATAAACTTCAAATAGTCACAAAAAAGAGAGTTAGAGTCAGAACCAAATATGAATACTATGTATTTTTAAAATTGTATCTATTGAGGCATAAGAAATATTCAAAAGAAAATGCAGCTGATTTTTTTGTTGTTGTTGTTGCAATTTCCTGTTTTAATGGAAAGAGGATGAGAAGAATAATTGTTAAATTGAAATTGAGACCTACTGAGTGGTAAGATATTGAATGACAGACCTCTGGATTATTTTGCATAACTACTTGATTCTGACAATGCAATTCTGGAGTTTTCTTAAAAGGTACTATTTCCCTTATTTTTCATTCTCACTCTAAATCTGATTGAAGTAATAGTTTTCATTTTGCTAGCTATGCAAATTAAATGGTAAAAACAACAAAATAATCTCTTAGCAAGGTCCTAGAAACTGCTCTTTTCTTTGTTTTCCAGATTCACTGTTTTAAATTTTTATTGTAACGGTAAGTGTACATTTGCTTATCTACAAACAAAAGCAAATTGGGCTAATCTAAATTGTTATCAGTTTTATAGATGGTAACAAAAAGGTTGAACCTCCTCCAACTTTATTTAAATTGCATTTTATAGACTAAAAGCAAAGTTACAAATGAGAGTTTACCAACCCAATGCATATACATACATTCATTCCACAAATCTTTATTGAAGGCCTTGTCTTTACCAAGGAAAATACTATTATAAGCAGTTCCCAACTCAAGTATGGATTTGCTTCTAAGAGTCTCTTGCAAATGTTGACTAACAACAACAACAACAAAAAAACCTACTTGAAATTCAAAACACCTCCTAAATTGGTATACAGTATGGGCTTTCCAAAGCTATCTGATTAAAAAAAAAATCATTTAATGTCTTATAGAGATGTACCCTAAATGAAAATCAGGTTCAGGCACACTTAGTATTAAAGTTGTGTTGCCCTGATCTCTAAAGTGCAGACTCTGCATTCTCACCAAATCAGCATTCTTTGTGCTTGAACCATTTATCTTATTCTCTAGCCTTCCAGAATGACAATAGAAGGAAAGCATTTGAGGGAAAAGAAAAAAAGAACCCACAAGGGAAAGCGGAGGCTGGCTGCAGTTGAGCATTTAAGCTTGGGACTAATAAAAGTCAGTGTGTTTTTAAAACTAGTACTTCTTTATTACACACACACACACACAAAAATAAAGTCATAGCTTTACACACTGCTTCTCCTTCTCTCATCCTTCTCCTCACGAGGTGCCTCCTTTTATAAGGATACATCATTTCTATTTCTCTGTCAAACTTTAGATTTCTTTTCCTCTTAGAATAGTTGGTCATGTATACACTAAAACAAAAGGCAATTATTCCCACTCCCATCATTAAACTCATCAAAAGATCATTTTCCAAATAGAAAGCTATGGTGAAGGACACCTTGGATATCACTGTGACATGGCAATCTCTCCAGCTAGTTGTGCCCAGTTTTGCATTTTTATTATATAAGCAGGACATTTCTCTTCTGCAGAATCTGCCTGCCAATGCAGGAGACATGTGTTTGATCTCTGGATCGGGAAGATCCCCTGGAGTAGGAAATGGCAACCTACTCCAGTATTCTTATCTGGAAAACTCCATGGACAGAGGAGCCTGGCAAGCTACAGCCCATGGGTCACAAAGAGTGGGACACAACTGAACGACTCAGCATGTACTACTTAGCCCATCACCACTACATGCAGTGTGCATGAGCAGACTGCACATGCACTCCTACTTGGCTTTTCTGTTACATGATGTGAAGTTACTGTAGTATTAATATCTGATTCTGACTTCTTTAAATATGTGTGTATGTGTGTGTTAGTCGCTCAGTAGCGTCCAACTCTTTGTGACCCCATGGACTGTAGCCCACCAGGCTCTTCTGTCCATGGGATTCTCCAGGTAAGAATACTAGAGTGGGTTGCCATTTCCTCCTCCATGGGATCTTCCCAACCCAGGGATTTACCCTGGGTCTCCTGAATTGCAGGCAGATTCTTTACCATCTGAACACTAGGACAAAAATAACTAAAGCATTCTGGGATCCTGCAAGTATGTGGGCATGCTAAGTTGCTTCAGTTGTGTCCAACTCTGTGCGACCCTATGGACTGTAGACCACCAGGCTCCTCTGTCCATGGGATTCTCCAGGCAAGAATATTGGAGTGGGTTGGGGCACCCTCCCCCAGGGGATCTTCCAGACCCAGAGGAAGTATTTTGGGGTCCTGAGAAATTTGTATGCAAGTCAGGAAGCAACAGTTAGAACTGGACATGGAACAACAGACTGGTTCCAAATAGGAAAAGGAGTACGTCAAGGCTGTATATTTTCACCCTGTTTATTTAACTTATATGCAGAGTACATCATGAGAAACGCTGGACTGGAAGAAACACAAGCTGGAATCAAGATTGCTGGGAGAAATATCAATAACCTCAGATATACAGATGACACCACCCTTATGGCAGAAAGTGAAGAGGAACTCAAAAGCCTCTTGATGAAAGTGAAAGTGGAGAGTGAAAAAGTGGGCTTAAAGCTCAACATTCAGAAAACAAAGATCATGGCATCCGGTCCCACCACTTCATGGGAAATAGATGGGGAAACAGTGGAAACAGTGTCAGACTTTATTTTGGGGGGCTCCAAAATCACTGCAGATGGTGACTGCACCATGAAATTAAAAGATGCTTACTCCTTGGAAGGAAAGTTATGACCAACCTAGATAGCATATTCAAAAGCAGAGACATTACTTTGCCAACAAAGGTCCGTCTAGTCAAGGCTATGGTTTTTCCAGTGGTCATGTATGGATGTGAGAGTTGGACTGTGAAGAAGGCTGAGTGCCGAAGAATTGATGCTTTTGAACTGTGGTGTTGGAGAAGACTCTTGAGAGTCCCTTGGACTGCAAGGAGATCCAACCAGTCCATTCTGAAGGAGACCAGCCCTGCAATTTCTTTGGAAGTAATGATGCTAAAGCTGAAACTCCAGCACTTTGGCCACCTCATGGAAGAGTTGACTCATTGGAAAAGACTCTGATGCTGGGAGGGATTGGGGGCAGGAGGAGAAGGGGACGGCAGAGGATGAGATGGCTGGATGGCATCACTGACTCGATGGACATGAGTCTGAGTGAACTCTGGGAGTTGGTGATGGACAGGGAGGCCTGGAGTGCTGCGATTCATGGGGTCGCAAAGATTCGGACACCACTGAGCAACTGATCTGATCTGATCTGATCTGAAGCATGCTTATGATTAAAGTAAGTGCATACATCATGGGTTTCTCTGGTGGCTAAGCAGTATAGAATCCAGCCACAATGCAGGAGACTTCTCAATCCCCGGGTTGGGAAGATCCTCTGGAGAAGGGGATGGCAACCAACTCCAGCATTCTTGCCTGGAGGATCCCATGAACAGAGAAGCCTGACAGGCTACAGTTCACAGGGCTGCGAAGAGTTGTACATGACCAAAGCAACTTAGCATGCAAGGACACATACTATATTTACTATAAATTATATTTTAAAATGGTTTGGTTTTAGTTTGCCCTCTCCAATCAAAATTTATCTCAACAAGATGCTGGCTTTTACTTCAAGGTTTGATATTTCTTGTTGTATATTCAAGTTTTAAATTGTCTAAACCCTGAGGTACTGGTGACTGCTATAATATGCAAAGTCTATGATGGCTCAACATCAGAGAAATTTGGAATTATTTATCTCAGAAGTACAACTATTAAACAAATTATTCTGATCATGCTGACTAAAAGTAATATTTGGCATATTTCATTGAAACTTCTTTCAAGTACACAAATACAGCACAGTATAATAATAGTTTTCACAGCTCTATGAATAATATCCTATAAAATAATTTGCTTATCACTTTCTAGACAATAACTTCTTAAAACTTTAAAGTTTAATTTCTGATTCTAAAAATACACACAAACTTGTATTATTATATTTCCCATTTGCCTATCTGCGTAAATGTGTTCTTATTTTTTTTTCCCACTGCAAGGATAGCGGGTGCATAAATCCTTTTCTATTTGCAAACCTCAAGTCAGCATTAAAAATGATAAACAGTATTTCTCTATTTGAAAATGGCCTTGTTGAGGCTGAGAAAGAACCACAGGCAATTAAAAACTTTTTTTTTTGTTACTCATTAATATAAGGCTTTATTTTTCCATCTCTGTGTTTAATATGGGAATAAAAATAAAATGACATGAACTAATATTAGTGAAACCCTTAAGCAAGTAATGGAGGTGAAAAGTTCAACAAGCAATAAAAAACCCAATATTGAGGAAAAGAGAATATATGACAATGAATGGTTATCCACATATTAGCTCAGATGGATAGAGTACATAATTTATAATTCTGAGAGCCCCCGTTCAGTTTTCACATGAGTTTTACTTTTTATAATACTAAGAAGGTTTGTTCCATCATTTTGGATCTTTCAAATATATAGATTAAAAAAAAATCAGGTAGGCAAATGACTGCTTGAGGGCCAATTTGTGTTTATTTGAACACCTATCAAACTCAACATTCTGTTCTCAATAGCTGGATGAAGCAGGGAAGCGATGATATGAAATATCATTTTTCGTCTGCGTAACTCAGAAGCAGCATGAATAAAGCACCAAGATGTCAGAGCTAAGGAGAATATTTTAGCCCCATAATTCAGGAAATGTTCAGCAAAAGTTTATTTTAAGGTCAGCTACAATCTAGAAGTGGTTCTTTCTGCCTAGAGACCTTATTTGTATACACCTATTGGGCTTAGACATCTATGGGGTCGCACAGAGTCGGACACGACTGAAGCAACTTAGCAGCAGCAGCAGCATTGGGCTTCCCTGGTGGCTCAGCTGGTAAAGGATCTGCCTGCAATGTGGGAGACATGGATTCAATCCCTGGATTGGCAAGATCCCCTGGAGAAGGGAATGGCTAGCCACTCCAGTATTCTGGACTGGGTTGCAAAGAGCTGGACACAACTGAGCGACTTTCACTTTTCATCCATTACTTAATGCTTTTCATTTATGTAAACTGTCCCTGAAAATTATGGACTCAACAAAATTATTAAATATATATTGATTTCATTATTTTTTATATTAGTATATTTTCATACTTATTGACAAGTTATAAAGTAGAACAAAGAACTCCCATGTACCCTTTATCCATACTAACATTTTGGCCATTTGTTTATATACATCTCCCTTCCTAAACATACAAATTTTTTGCTCTTAATCATGTAGCAGAAATTTGCAGATATTATATGCCATGATCTATAAATACTTCTGTATATTTTATGATAATAATTAATGCACTCACATTATAGTGAGGGTTGGACTATAAAGAAAGCTGAGCATCGAAGAATTGATGCTTTTGAACTGTGATGTTGGAGAAGACTCTTGAGAGTCCCTTGGACTGCAAGGAGATCCAAGCAGTCCATCCTAAAGGAGATCAGTCTTGGGTGTTCATTGGAAGGACTGATATTGAAGCTGAAATTCCAGTACTTCGGCCATCTGATGTGAAGAGCTGACTCATTTGAAAAGACCCTGATGCTGGGAAAGATTTGAGGGCAGGAGGAGAAGGGGATGACAGAGGATGAGATGGTTGGATGGCATCACCAGCTCAATGGACATGAGTTTGGGTAAACTCTGGGAGTTAGTGATGGACAAGGAGGCCTGGCGTGCTGCAGTCCATGGGGTTGCAAAGAGTAGGACATGACTGAGTGACTGAACTGAACTGAATGCACTCACAGGCCTTGTCTAGAATCAGTTTGAGAAGGGACCACATAAGATTGTTAATGCCAGGAGGACTTTTTCATGGTTACCACACTGATATAACACTTTGCACATAAGGCTGGTCACTTAGAAAAGTGACAGTGACACATTTCTTTCCCTTCATGATATTTCTGGTGTGTAACTAAACTGAATGGTTTTGCAAACTAAGATAGACTTGAGAATGTTACAAGACTGTAGATAACTCCTAGTTCTGGCTCCATTTTATCATTATTGAAACAGAAACACCCTGTCAAATTCATATCTGTAGCGCTCTCATTTATTGACCCTTTGTTATATTTTCAAGTCTGGTGAAACAGCTAACTAACCCTTATAATTTTTTGTACTCCAGGTACTCAGACAAGAGCCATACTGTTCAAGCGGAGTTCACTTAGCTATTCAAACTGCAATGGACTCTTGGATCCCTTTTGTATTCAGTGGGTTATGATCCATTCTCATTATTATTTTGATGTTCAAAATGTCCCATATTTGTCCATGGGAATTCTTTAAGCTGGCTTTTGTGATTTTTGTTATGCCTCAATCATTTCTTGAATTCTTATTTTCTGGTACAAAATATATTCCAACCTCACATTGTACTTTTCCTCCCCTAGCATGGAAACCTGTGATTTCCTTAAGGAATTCTTGCTTCTGGATAACTGTGGAGGATTATATTTGGAAACAAAGATCGAGACCTTGATGTGTTTCTTGTTACTTGAGTGTAGCTGCACTCATGCCCTTATGATGGATAGAGCAAGCTTCACACGTGTGCAGTCACGCATGTGCGTTTGTGCATACACAGAGCTAGCTAGCTATCTACCTCTATTATCTATCAAAATCAATGAGCACACTGATTTCTTGAATTCCATGTTTGTAACTATCTCCCTTTTCAGACAGCGTAACCAGTCTTCTGTTTTTCTCAATGTGTTTTCTTTTGATCTGTTTTTGAGTATGTAAGCAAGCACTGGTATTGTGTGTAGACACCCTGCTCAGAGTGTTTGGGTTCTAACCACTCTTTCTGGGATTCTGTCACTTCACTACCACAACTAAACACTCCACTCTCCTTTAACTGTGACACTTCACAAATGACCTCACCTACCATGCAAATTCTCTCAACAATTCCAGCTTGGACAATGCATGGGAGCTTCCTTCCTCAAACTAACTGGGCCCTAACACCCCACTGCAAAACTGCCCATATAAATTCACCAATTCAGCAATAACCCCAGGCCAGTGTGTGCCCTGTACTGTTTCATTTCTCTCCCGGCTCACACTTCATACCACAGTCCCTGCCACTCACCCCTTCTAGGACATCCAACCAATTCCACTAGACTCCAACACCCATTCTGCTTAAATAATTATTAAAGCATGAGCTTTAGTTTCAGAAATTACATTTCCTCCAAAATTTAAAATTCATTGATGACTTATTTAAACATTCTTCTCAGTTAAGATACTTCATCTTTTTAAAACACTTTTAACTGTTAAACACTGAAAATAAAAACAAAGCTACTATTAAAAACTGATTAGAACTCTGAGATGGCATTAGTTACAAATGTTCTGATACAAACGAGTATACTTTTTTTTTTTTTTTAATGTATGTGTATTAGCTGCACCGGAGAAGACAATGGCACCCCACTCCAGTACTGTTGCCTGGAAAATCCCATGGACGGAGGAGCCTGGTAGGCTGCAGTCCATGGGGTCTCGAAGAGTTGGACATGACTGAGCAAATTCACTTTCACTTTCACTTTTCACTTTCATGCATTGGAAAAGGAAATGGCAACCCACTCCAGTGTTCTTGCCTGGAGAATCCCAGGAATGGGGGAGCTTGGTGGGCTGCCGTCTATGGGGTCGCACAGAGTCGGACACGACTGAAGCGACTTAGCAGCAGCAGCAGCGTTAGTCGCACAGTTGTGTCTGACTCTTTACAACCCCATGGTTTTTAGCCTACTCAGTCGTGTCTGTCTCTTTGTGACCCATAGGCTCTAGCCTGCTAGGCTCCTCTGTCCACAGAATTCTTCATGTAAGAACACTAGAATGGATTGCCATTCCCTTCTCCAGATGATCTTCTAGACCCATTGAAGGCAGATTCTCTACTTTTTGAGCCACCAGGAAGCCTTTTCCCCCCACATACATAGAATTATTGCAATGTTTTGTTACTGTTATACTCTCATTTAAAATCTTTAATGGTTTTTTTATCTTTCTTGCCTCACATTGGTTATCTTGTTTTCATTTGTTAATAAGTACCAGTAAACTGGCTGGGAAATTTGAACTATTTGCTCCATGGGCACCATCATCTCTGAGCATTTCATCTGAGAAGACATCTTGAATCTCACTATCATATGTTATAAAATTTTAAAGCATCCATGATGTTATTAAAAAGGACATATGTGCACACACAGACAGAAACCCACCCACACTCACATATTATTCTTTTAACTTAGTAATTGAACATCACTGTTTTTGCACATTCCCAGGGCATCAGCTGTTTTTTCAGTTACATTTCTATGATTCATGTTTATTGTTGTGCTCACCCTAGCTTAATCACTCACAGTCACATGATATTCTCTATTGCTCATACATCCATTTTCTTGCCAGTGAAATCTAGTTGTTGTGTTTTTTTTTTTTTTTTTTTTTCCTGAAATTTCTTATGAAAAGTACTGCTTTGAATATTCATGGAAATGTATCCCAGAGTACCTACTGACAGAGTTTCCCCTTGGCTTGTTGCTGGTGTTGCTTTAGTCACTTAGTTGTGTCCAACTACTTTGCGACCCCAAGGACTGTAACCTGCCAGGCTTCCCTGTCCGTGGAATTTCCCAGGCAAGAATACAGGAGTGGGTAGCCATTTCCTTCTCCGGGGGATCTTCCCGACTCAAGGACTGACACGTTTCCTGCATCGGAAGATGGGATCTTTACCACTGAGCTACAAGGGAAGCCCTTTCCCTCTGTACATACTGGCAAAGAGAATTTCTGGGTTGCAAGTTATGTAATATTTTCACCCTTCAGAAATGGAATGCACTCAAAATCCTACCAGTAATGCAGGATCTGGAGTCATATTATCACACTTCATTCTGTCATATTTTGTTGTTTATATTAATGGATGTGTAATATTTATATTTTTTTCATAATTTGAAGTTCATAATTCTTAGTTTAGCATGGGACCTAGATAGTTAGGCTTTTCTTATTAAATCAGCTGAGATTTCAGATGTGTTTAATGAACCATAGGACCAGGGATAAAAATTTCACGTGAGTCTTTGCAGTGTTTATATTCACCATCCAGGTGGACAAGTCTCCTTCCTAGGTACTTCAATTGTGGAATCTTAATTCTTTCCCCAAAAGATACCTGTATTGAGTATTGCATCCTTCTATTATATAATTGCTATTTAAAATTTTCAACTCTGTTCTCTGAGTTGTCTCATGGTAGATACCAGTCTAGAATAAAGCTGCTTAGTCTGAGTGTGGTTGGATGTGGTCTGATTTACTCTGAACATTTTGTTGTCAGCTATGATTTCTTAAATTATCTTTATCACTGATCAACATTATTGTTATCCTACCAAGATTAGTAATCCACATATTATCTTTAACCATTTAAAAATTCTTAGCATATTGTAATTGATTTGTGGCATAAACAGCTATTTTACAAGTCTATTCAATTAACATTATAAGGACTAGTTATGACATTGATATATCTATATCTATATCTATATCTATATCTATATATATATATCAAGAAGAATATAAAACTGAGAAATAAATTCACTAATATTGTGACAAGGTCACAAAATATTTTTGACTCAGTCTGCTCTGATAGTGTGTATGTAATATTGATTGTTTTTACTCTATTTCTTAGTTTGATATTTTATAACAGAATACATTGACAAATGTTTATAACTCATACTAATATTTTAGTATTAAACTTACATGATTAATTAAAATGTAGATTTAATATATAACTTATGCTTTACTTAAACACTCAGGCTTACTTTAAATTTCCTATATCAAACAACATTTGAGTTTTTAATCTTAGACACAAACTTTTTTAAGATAACAGTAAACATTTAACCTAATAATATTAATATATAATGTGTTTAAAATAAAAACATTTTTAAGATACCATTCTTCAAAATATTCAATAATCATAGATAGTATGTCACGAAGTTTGTGCTACATACAAGTTTATTTTGTGAAATTTGAAGTGTCTCATTCTGGGATTTTGTTATTCTAACATATGATACAACAACTGTAGTTATTCCTCCTTTTCCACATCTCCTTCCTTTCCTGGACACTCACTCCAGTCACAAACAGTAGGTGGGGCTGACTAAGGCTGGTTGGCATACCAGTAGCAATGAGCATGCCTAGCATCAAAATCTTCTTTCCTATTCTCTACTCTCCATTAAAGTAACCCAAATTCTTTGGAGAAATGACTCATTTTAGAAGTGGGATAAGGAAAGTATAAAATGAGATCCCAATAGCCTCTTTTCTAGGCCAGAAAATAGAGAAGAGCTCAAAGAATGATAAGTGCATGCCTAGAAATATGAAAGTCAATTTAAAGAGATATTCACTATACAAAATATTTAAATATCAACATGATGATATTAATGAATTATACTCAGTTAACTAAAATAAGAACTCAGGAGCCTATACTAATATAAATTAATGAATAGATGTTTGATGAAGTCTCAGAATATCTCCATCCCAGTACAGGTATATGTATGCATATATATATATATATATATATATATATATATATATATATACAAAAAGAAATGAAAAGATGAGTAACCTTAGAATGGATAATATTAATTATGTGTCATCTTAATCAGGTGCTCAAAATATAAAAAAAAAAGTAATGAAACAAATTAAAAGTGTGCCCTTAATAGGACTGGATGGGAAGGACATGACACTGCTCTTTGTTAAATATGCCAAAGATGCTTACTGCTACTGCTAAGTCACTTCAGTCGTGTCTGACTCTGTGCGACCCCAGAGACAGCAGCCCATCAGGCTCCCCCATCCCTGGAATTCTCCAGGCAAGAACACTGGAGTGTATGAATCTAGTTAGATGAAACATTTTAGACTCCCAAGTTTAAGGGCATTATAGAAAATAACTAGCATTTGATATTCCCATGTGTCAAGATCATGAAAGTCAAGATAACACTGAGAACTGTTCTAAATGAATGAAATAAAATGATTTAGAAAATAAATGTATGTATGTAATTCTGAATTTGATCCTTTTATTTAAGTAGATATTACTAGAAAAACTGGGGAAATTTAAATGGTCCCAGGAGCAGATTATAGTACTATATTAATATAAATTTCTGATCTTTATGTTTTCATTTTGGTTTTTCTAGAACAAGAAAAAGAAATGCAAAAGAGCAAAATGGCTGTCTGAGGAGGCCTTACAAATAGCTGTGAAAAGAAGAGAAGCAAAAAGCAAGGAGAAAAGGGAAAAAATAACCATTTGAATGCAGAGTTTCAAAGAAGAGCAAGGAGAGATAAGATAGCCTTCCTCAGTGATCAATGCAAAGAAATAGAGGAAAACAATAGAATGGGAAAGACTAGAGATCTCTTCAAGAAAATTAGAGATATCAAGGGAACATTTCATGCAAAGATGGGCTCAATAGAGGACAGAAATGATATGGACCTAACAGAAGCAGAAGATATTAAGAAGAATTGGCAAGAATACAAAGAAGAACTGTACAAAAAAGATCTTCACGACCCAGATAATCACAATGGTGTGATCACTCACACTCACCTAGAGCAAGACATCCTGGAATATGAAGTCAAGTGGGCCTTAGGAAGCATCACTATGAACAAAGCCAGTGGAAGTGATGGAATTCCAGTTGAGCTATTTCAAATCCTGAAAGATGATGATGCTGTGAAGGTGCTGCACTCAATATGCCAGCAAATTCAGAAAACTCAGCAGTGGCCACAGGACAGGAAAAGGTTAGTTTTCATTCCAATCCCAAAGAAAGGCAATGCCAAAGAAGGCTCAAACTACCGCACAATTGCACTCATCTCACACGCTAGCAAAGTAATTCTCAAAATTCTCCAAGCCAGGCTTCAGCAATAGGTGAACTGTGAACTTCCAAATGTTCAAGCTGGTTTTAGAAAAGGCAGAGGAACCAGAGATCAAATTGCCAACATCTGCTGGATCATTGAAAAAGCAAGAGAGTTCCAGAAAAACATATATTTCTGCTTTATTGTCTATGCCAAAGCCTTTGACTGTGTGGATCACAATAAACTGTGGAAAATTCTTCAAGAGATGGGAATACCAGACTACCTGACCTGCCTCTTGAGAAACCTCTATGCAGGTCAGGAAGCAACAGTTAGAGCTGGACATGGAACAACAGATTGGTTTCAAGTAGGAAAAGGAGTACGTCAATGCTGTATCTTGTCACCCTGCTTATTTAACTTATATGCAGAGTACATCATGAGAAATGCTGGGCTGGAGGAAGCACAAGCTGGAATCAAGATTGCGGGGAGAAATGTTAATAACCTCAGATACGCAGATGACAGCATCCTGATGGCAGAAAGTGAAGAGCTAAAGAGCTTCTTGATGAAACTGAAAGAGGAATGTGAAACAGTTGGCTTAAAGGCCAACATTCAGAAAACTAATATCATGGCACTCGGTCCCATCATTGCATGGCAAATAGATGGGGAAACAGTGGAGACAGTGGCTGACATTTATTTTTCTGGGCTCGAAAATCACTGCAGATTGTGATTGCAGCCATGAAATTAAATGACACTTGCTCCTTGGAAAGAAAGTTATGACCAACTTAGACAGCATATTAAAAAACAGAGACATTACTTTGCCAACAAAGGTCCATCTGGTTAAAGCTGTGGTTTTTCTAGTAGTAATGTATGGATATGAGAGCTGGACTATAAAGAAAGCTGATTGTCGAAGAATTGATGCTTTTTATATGTGGTGTTGGAGAAGACTCTTGAGAGTCCCTTGGACAGCAACGAGATCCAACCAGTCCATCCTAAAGGAAATAAGCCCTGAATTTTCATTGTAAGGACTGATGCTGCAGCTGAAACTCCAATATTTTGGCCACCTGATGGGAAGAACTGACTCACTGGCAAAGACCCTGATGCTGTGAAAGATTGAAGGTGTGAGGAGAAGGGGACGACAGAGGATGAGATGGTTGGATGGCATCACCGACGCAATGGACATAAGCTTGAGTAGGCTCCGGGTTTGGTGATGTACAGGGAAGCCTGGCAGGCTGCAGTCCATGGGGTCACAAAGAGTTGGACATGATGAATAACTGAACTGAATGCTACAATGATGCTCATGTCCATTGTGTTAAAAGAAAATGAAGTGATGTAATTATAGTAATAGCCTTTAGAAAATTTTTCATTCAATTTTGATATCTCCTGAGGCAAGAAGATTTAAAGATGCATGTTTGGATTTACAAAAAAGTTGCAGAAATAAGTAAAATACAAGACATTGATTTGAAGGGGAACAGAATTGCAGTTAAGTCCCTCAGTCATGTCTACCTCAAAGATATGAGCCTGGATTTCCAAAAATTTGCAGAGATGGGTAAAATACAAGCCATTGGTTTAAGTGGAAACAGAGAATATTTAAAATACTTCTCTAAATTCTTAAACTCTTCACATGATATAAAATATTAGTACTTTTTCATAACATATTCATTTGACTATTTCTTTTCACTTCAATGTAATGAAGCATTATGCTACAATTATGCGGATTATGGGATAAAAGAAAAATATGAAAGCAATGGAAGTATTACATGCACACACACAAACATATGTATACACTGAATACATATACTTAAAATCAACATCAAGCAAAACTTAAAAAATAATCACCACACTGTATTAGGAAGAGTTTCCAAAACAAATAAGATAAGTATACTTTAAATATTATCTGGAGTAACTTCTAACCATTTAATGGCACTAGAATTTGTTCTAGTACTTGTATGTTGAAATTTAATATTTGAAAAATGATAAGAGCTGAAACTCCAATGTTTTGGCCACCTGATGCAAAGAGCTGACTCATTTGAAAAGACCGTGATGCTGGGAAAGATTGAGGGCAGGAGGAGAAGGGGACGACAGAGGATGAGATGGTTGGATGGCATCACCGACTCGATGGACATGGGTTTGGGTAGACTCCGGGAGTTGGTGATGGATAGGGAGGCCTGGTGTGCTGTGATTCATGGGGTTGCCAAGAGTTGGACAGAACTGGGTAACTGAACTGACTGAACTGAGCTTTATTACCCTGAATAATTTCCTTAAAGCAAATTCTCAGTAGTGCATCAAAGTTTGTGGGAATCTTTCTGAACTGAACTGAAGAGAATATTCTTTAGAATTTAATTACATTAATTAACTATAGCTACATAATACTATTTCTCTTTTTGTGTTTTTTTCAAATAAAACAATAAATGTCTTAGCAAATATAACTCCTTTACATTATCAACATACACAATGCCAAAGTGATAACCGCCTCAGTAGTTGTGTGCCCATCCCACCAGATAACTCCTATAGAACTATAAATATGTTGATAATAATGATCTTGATAAAAAATGTTTTATATAGAAATGAGTACATTTGGCTTATTCTTTTCGAATACTCTCTTACATAAAGGAAAACACATGTTCTCTATCAGTCATACTTTTATTTAATCATTATGCATGGATAGGTAGTTTTTCTTTTTTAAGGAAAATGTAATTTAAGAAGTAGAGGAACAAATATAATAAATCTTAATATAATTTCCAGCTTTGGGATATTTTTGGGATATCTACTTTACTATTTAAGTCAAACTAGTTGCATTATACAGACATAAAAATAATGAAACATTGATGCATCTGAAGAAAGCATTTTTCTTTGAATAATATGGATTTTAAGAGTAATATCATGCAAGTATAAAATGCCTTTATTTGTGTTTTTATTAGACAAATATGTGGTATGTTTTATTTTATCACTTTTGCTGTGTCAGAAATGAACAACAACCATCTGTTGATGTTGTGGATACATTATGAAAGATCCTAAATCAATTTTGCATAACTTTATATTCTGTGTATTTGGTTTGTATATTACTTCTAGACTAGAATTTCATTTTTAAATTCAATATTGAATTCCTGAAGAAATACTATCATATTGCTCTACAGATGACAATCTAAAATCAAATTTTTACTATTTAATAATTAAAGATAACATTTTGGTCATAATGGTTTAAAAACACTATTTTGGTCATAATGATCAAATACTATCTGGTACTGACACTATTTTGGGGAAGGAGAGGAAATTATATATTTTGAGGCAAAACATAAACATTTAGCTTTTAAGAAAATATGTATGGAAACTTAATAAACATTAAGGATTATTTTTTTTCTATGTTTAAAAAATGTATGTGGTAGTATCATACTGAATTTTATTTACTATTAATAGTTTAGTAACAACAGACAGGACATATTAAATCTAATTCTTTTATACATTAATGTTTCTGAGAGAAAGAATGTTTGTACAGGCTTCTCCTTGGCTACATTTATGGCCATAAATACACACGCAGAAAAGGAGAAGTGGACTATGAAAAATATGGATTAAAGAGGGCAAGGAATATTAGAGGCAGAGATAGTATGTTGAAGGCACACTTAAAGTATTTTCTTACTTTTCCCCAAAATTGTGTGTCACTGTGGGTGAATCCTTCAGTTTTATTACACCAGGCCGTAGCATTCCTAACAATAAAATACAGTGTAATGAACTAGTTTGGAAATGAGGGATTATGTGGGTGGTATTAGGAGAAGTATTTCATGTCTTCTGGATTTTAAAGGTCTGTTTTCTTTCATTGATTTACAGCATCAGTTCCCTGCATGATCTGATCATTTCAAATTCTGAAGGGTTTGAAAACAGCAGGCAACCTTGTAAAAGTGATTTAAAAACCTTCAAAAGTTCCTACTTTTATTTTTCATAGATGTCAAAACTCCACAAGCTACATGTGATCTTCACTAAAGGAATAATCCTACATCTTTATTTTGCTCTAATGGCAAGCATTTCTCATCTCTGTCAGCTTTGAGTGAATAACTGTATCAGAAAACTATGTTTTTTGGTCACAGGAATATTTATCACTTGCTATACGAATTTCACTGTCTGTAGCAAAGTTGAAGATCACCAGTGTCAATTCACTTTTAGGTCCCTGAAGGGAAACAGCCTTGGTGTTAGAATTGAAGTCTATAGTAAGAGCAGAAGACAGAGAGATAATTATGTTTAATGTTCAATATTGCTGTGGATAAGAATGAAAATTAAATCAGCATTCAAATAAAAAACACTGAATCTTTGTTTAAAAAAAAAAAAAACAACTAAGTTAAGGCCTCATTTCAGCAGTATTTTCTAATACAATGCAATTTTTCTTCTGATGTTGTATTTTGCCCTTCTTTGGTGAACAAAACATTACACAGAAAAGACATTGAGAACAGGGACAAGAGATACACTCAGTTCAGTTCAGTTCAGTGGCTCACTCGTATCCGACTCTTTGTGACCCCATGAATTGCAGCACGCCAGGCCTCCCTGTCCCTCACCAACTCCCGGAGTTCACTCAGACTCACGTCCATCGAGTCAGTGATGCCATCCCGCCATTTCATCCTCTGTCATCCCCTTCTCCTCCTGCCCCCAATCCCTCCTAGCATCAGAGTCTTTTCCAATGAGTCAACTCTTCTCATGAGGTGGCCAAAGTATTGGAGTTTCAGCTTTAGCATCAGTCCTTCCAATGAACACCCAGGACTGATCTCCTTTAGGATGGACTGGTTAGTCCGTCCTTTAGGGATGGACTGGTTGGTCTTGCAGTCCAAGGGACTCTCAAGCGTCTTCTCCAACACCATAGTTCAAAAGCATCAATTCTTCGGTGCTCAGTCCAACACTTCACTGTATACATATACAGAGTTGGGCGAGAGTCCAACTCTCGCCTCCATACATGACCACTGGAAAAACCATAGCCTTGACTAGATGGATCTTTGTTGGCAAAATAATGTCTCTGCTTTTGAATATGCTACCTAGGTTGGTCATAACTTTCCTTCCAAGGACTAATATACTTTAATGATTAGTGGGCAACTATAAGACTGACTAAAAAAAGATGAGAGAATTTAATATTCATAAATTTCTTGAAACCTATCATTTAGTGATCTAGAAAAGGTAAATAAGAACTTTTGTTCTTATTGTATTCATTATGAAAGTTTATTCCTTGTAAACTTTCTCATTTTATACCTTATAAACATTTTCTTATGGAAAAATTGGTTATAGGTGGAAAAGAGTTGCACAAAGCATTTTATTAGTGTAGCATGAGAAACCTTTAAAAAAATGTCAGATTCTTTACAATTTTATTTGGTAAAATACTAAAAATTATATCTTCATAAAGTTAAGTTCACAACTGAGCAATTTTTAACTGGGGGATTATTTCATCCATAAAAGAATATTTGCTTATGTAATTAATTTTCAGAATATAGGCTGCAAATAAATGTGTACAAATTTACCTATATTTTAGCTTTAAACCTTAAGATGTCAAATTTTATAAATTAATAGAGGAAAGCACAAGATATGACTGACTTGCTAATAATTTTGTCATGATACTAATATTTTGGTAACATCATTAATTCAGAAATTGCGAAAAGTCTGCTATTCATTTAGTCGGCATCAAGTTTTAAAATTTGTTTGATTAAAGCATATATACAATATACATTTTCTAAAACATATTATAGCAATAATTTAAAAATATATTGATATTTGGACAACCACCTTTCTCTCTTAGAAATCTAGGGTTTTGAACAAGAAAGGCAATCTATCTCTGGCAAATCTTTTTCACTTTACATTAGTTATGAAAAAATATAGTTCCATTTAAAACAAAAATAAGGCATTAGCTTGTTGCAGACCAAGTTAAAGAAACTAAAAGAAGGTTGACACATTCTGACTTGTAAAATGAGGCAGAGAAAGGGAAGAAATCTTAAGAGAAAAGGAGACATGCATCAGAATCACTTGGGAAGCCTATTAAAACACAGATTGCTAGGCCCAACTTAGAGTTTCTGATTCTGCAGGTCTAGGGTGAGGCATTTCTAACTATTTCCTAGTTGATGGCAATGCTACTAGCCTTGGAACCACTTTTGAGAACCACTTCATCAGGTATGTATGATTCCACTATTGCTTTTGTTTTGGTCATGAAGCATGTGAAATCTTAGCTACCAGACTAGGGATTCGACCCACACCCATTGCATTGGAAAGTGAATTTTTAACCACTGGACCACGATAGAAGTCCCTCCATTATTGTTTTGATAGCTATATTGTTGTTGTTGTTGTTGATCTAGTTGCTAAGTCTTATCTGATTCTTTTGGGATCCCATGGGCTGTTGCCTGCCAGCTCCTCTGTCCATGGAATTTCCCAGGTAAAAATACTGGAATGGGTTGCATTTCCTTCTCCAGGGGATCTTCCTGACCTAAGGATCAAACCCATGTCTTCTGCACTGGCAGGCAGATTCTTTACCACTGAACCACTGGAGCTTCCTGTTGCTTTTCAATTTGTAATAAACAATCTCACACTTGATTCTTGATGAAAAACAAAATGCATATATAAAAATGGTGCATTGACCTTCAGCCTTAAATGATATTAAGACAATATCATATTATAAATTGAGGAAGCTCAGTTTAAAAAAATGACTTAAGATAGAATTTTGATCAATGTTGGGAGGAAAATTTTGCCTCTACCCCATTAGGTTTGACTGATTAGGGACCTGGAAAATAATTAACAGAAGTCTGATTTGTTGTTCAGTCATTAAGTCGTATCTGAATCTTTGAGACCTCATGGACAGCAGCAAGCTATGCTTCCCTGTCCTTCACTATCTCTCAAAGTCTGTGGTTTGATTAAAGTCTGACTAAAGGTGGTCAAAGAAGTTAATTGTATTCATATACAAGTGCATTTGAAGGTGCACAAAAGAAGTGGCTCTCTGGATAGCTGCTGCTGCTGCTGCGTCACTTCAGATGTGTCCGACTCTGTTGGACCACATAGACGGCAGTCCACCAGGCTCCCCCATCCCTTGGATTCTCCAGGCAAGAATACTGGAGTGGGTTGCCATTTCCTTCTCCAACACATGAAAGTGAAAAGTGAAAGTGAAGTCGCTCAGTCGTGTCCAACTCTTCACGACCCCATGGACTGCAGCCTACCAGGCTCCTCCATCCATGGGATTTGCCAGGCAAGAGTACTGGAGTGGGGTGCCATTGCCTTCTCTGTCTGGATAGCTAGAGATAGCTAAAGATATGGATTTATATGAGTTCACCACACATATTCTGGAAGTAGTCAATGCACACAAGATGCTGAGCAAGTCGAACAGCCAGCCTTCAGCAGGGAAAGCACCTATCAGCAATCCAGGAATGGGTGAGGCTGGGGACTTCAGTGGGAATAACTTCATACCAGCAAATGGCCTCACTGTGGCTGAGAACCAGGTGCTGAATTTGATCAAGGCTTGCCTAAGACCTGAAGGATTGAACTTTCAGGATCTCAAGAACCAACTCCAACACATGTCCGTAGCCTCAGTCAAGCTAGCTGTGGATTTTCTAAGCAACGAGGGACACATCTATTCCACCGTGGATGATGATCATTTTAAATCCACAGATGCAGAATAACTGGATCTAATTGGGTACCCGAGATATTTTCCAGTTGGACCGTTTTTTGCAGCCTCTTGTCTCCAGCTGTGCATATAATTGGCGAGTTGACTTCTAGGAAGATTTCATCTATAAAAGATCTCAACTGACATCATTTGAAACTTACTACTACTTATATGTGTTTTTGATGGACTTCCCTGGTAGCTCAGACGGTAAAGCGTCTGCCTACAATGTGGGAGACCTGCGTTCGATCCCTGGGTCAGGAAGATCCCCTGGAGAAGGAAACGGCAACCCACTCCAGTATTCATGCCTGGAAAATCCCATGGACCGAGGAGCCTAGTGGGCTACAATCATGGGGTCGCAAAGAGTCGGACACGACTGAGTGACTTCTGTGTGTGTGTGTGTGGCTTTATATACCCAATATCTTTCCTTTATATATTAATACTATAGGATATAGCTCTAAAACCACAAATATATGGCATATATATATGTTGTTTAGTCACTAAGCATGTCTGACTCTGTGCGACCCTATGGACTGTCGCCCACCAGGCTCCTCTGTCCATGGGATTCTCTAGGCAAGAGTACTGGAGTGGGTTGCCATGCCCTCCTCCAGGGGATCTTCCTGGCCTAGGGGTCAAACCCTGTCCTGAAGAAGTAAATTATTACCCTTGATCACAAGAAGCAAAGTAATGGAAGAGGCAAATAAGATGAAAGAGAATTCCAATTTCTCTAAAATGCTTTGAATAGTCAAGAAGAATCATCTAAAATTAGAAATCCTTATATCTACTTTAGTTAAAATTTATATGATATATTTTTGCAAAATTAATTTAATATGTAAAATTCCTTCAAGGGGCATCTGTTATGGATTCTTACAGGTATATATGTGTATAATCTCAAAAAAATTTAAAATGTCTACACCTAAATATCATCATATTAAGCATTTTAAATTAATCAACCTATATATTTCAAAATACACATTATACAAACTTTAAAAATGATAAATTATTGTAATAATAAAAGTTACATGTATTATAAAGAAAATATGAATAATTCATGAGAGGAGAAACAGTGGGGAAATTAAACTGGAGTCAGGATATGCCAAAAAATTCCATTTAATTGCATGTACTTCTCTGTAACATCTAATGACTTTCACAATTATGACGAATTACCTAATACTAAGTTATTGTCTCAACTTATAAGATGATTGATTAAATCATTTCTCCACGTCCCCTTTTTTTCTCCACAGAATTTATTTGTAATAGGAGCTCTTATTTCACTGAAACAATATTTTGATAAAGTCATTTCTGGCACAGTAGTCTCTTTTAAATGAGAAACAATGTAATATAAACAGTGTAAACATTACTGAATAGAAGACATTTGCATGTTTTAGATCAGATCTGCAACACTATATCAGAGTGAGTTACTTGAACACAGTCATTTTTACTGGGCTTCCCCAGTGGGTGAGTGGTGGGGAAAGAATCTGCCTGCAATACAAAGGACACGAGTTCAATCCCTAGTCTGGGAACATGCCATTTCTTCTAAGGAAATGGCAACCCATTCAATGTCCTTGCCTGGGAAATCCTATAGACAGAAGAGCCTTGCGGGCTGCAGTCCATGGAGTTGAACATGGACCTAGAGAATAAACAATAGCACCTTTCCTGAGTCAAAGTAAAATTTTTATTTTCTTATAGATCCAATGTGTTATGAAACAAATACTAAAATTATCTTAAAGTAAACAAGTATTTTTTCTTTTACCTCAGTTATTAAATATATCAATAATATTTCCAGCCTTATGTCCTATCTCCCAAATAAGAGCTGCATACTGTGTCGCATGATTTTTTAATGAAATGAAGAGAGAAACAATGCATTAGTTTTCTATTGTTCCTATATCAAATTACCTCAATTTAGTGACAAAACCACAAATGTATTATCTTATGGTTTTGGAGGTCTTAAGGTCTGACGTGGTTTTCACTGGGCTAACATCAAGGCGTTTTCAGATCTGTGTGCCTTTCTGGGGACACAGGAGGAGCTTCTAGACACCTCACGCATTCCTTTGGCTCTTGGTGCTCTTACTCAACTTTCAAAGTCAGCAAAGTTGCATCTTTCTGACTCTTCATTCATCACATCTCTCTGTCTCTGACCTCAGTGAGCAAAGTGTCTCAGCTTTAATATCTCATATGATTTGACCTGCTTTACTTGAGTAAAGGAGAATGATGTCCTCATCTCAATATTTAATCATATCTGCACATACATTTCATGTTGTTTGTCAGGTGACATAGTCACAGGTTAGGGAACATTAGAACTGGGTATCATGTATTGTGAGGGATTATTATGCCAGAGAGACAGAGAAAGACAGAGAGAGAATAAATGAAGAGCAGGAGGAATGGAGAGGAAAGTGTTTCCATAAAAATAAATGTACCTAAATGTCAGTGTTTGAAATGATAGAATTCACACTATATTATCTGACATGCAACTATTTAATTGACTTTTCTTCAAATTCTATTCAGTGGCCAATAGCAACCATAAGGGAGTGAACATAAGGCATAATCTGCTAAATACATGAAATATGTTTGTGCTAATAATTTAGTAATATTTTCTTGAGACATACAAACATACATATAATAATTGAAATATTTTTTCTAGATATTTAAAGCACATAATCATTTGGTTAAAATGACTTATTTTACTTTGTATCTTACATCACTTAAAAAGATAAATATTTGATTAATATATAAACTGAATTCAAAACATAATAAAAACATGTTTCAAGAAACTCCTTAATTGAAAATTGCTATTTAATTTATATGCAGAGTACATCATGAGAAACGCTGGACTGGAAGAAACACAAGCTGGAATCAAGATTGCCGGGAAAAATATCAATAACCTCATATATGCAGATGACACCACCCATATGGCAGAAAGTGAAGAGGAACTCAAAAGCCTGTTGATGAAAGTGAAAGTGGAGAGTGAAAAAGTTGGCTTAAAGCTCAACATTCAGAAAACGAAGATCATGGCATCCGGTCGCACCACTTCATGGGAAATAGATGGGGAAACATTGGAAACAGTGTCAGACTTTATTTTTCTGGGCTCCAAAATCACTACAGATGGTGACTGCAGCCATGAGATTAAAAGACGCTTACTCCTTGGAAGGAAAGTTATGACCAATCTAGACAGCATATTCAAAAGCAGAGACATTACTTTGTGAACAAAGGTTCATCTAGTCAAGGCTATGATTTTTCCTGTGGTCATATATGGATGTGAGAGTTGGACTGTGAAGAAAGCTGAGCCCCAAAGAACTGATGCCTTTGAACTGTGGTGTTGGAGAAGACTCTTGAGAGTCCCTTAGACTGCAAGGAGATCCAACCAGTCCATTCCGAAGGAGATCAGCCCTGGGATTTCTTTGGAAGGAATGATGCTGAAGCTGAAACTCCAGTATTTTGGCCACCTCATGTGAAGAGTTGACTCATTGGAAAAGACTCTGATGCTGGGAGGGATTGGGGGCAGGAGGAGAAGGGGATGACAGAGGATGAGATGGCTGAATGGCATCACTGACTGGATGGACGTGAGTCTGAGTGAACTCCGGGAGTTGGTGAGGGACAGGGAGGCCTGGCGTGCTGTGATTCATGGGGTCGCAAAGAGTCGGACACAACTGAGTGACTGAACTGAACTGATCTGATATGATAAATGTCTTTTATTTAACCTACATCAGAGTTGACTCATTGGAAAAGACTCTGATGCTGCGAGGGATTGGGGGCAGGAGAAGAAGGGGACAACAGAGGATGAGATGGCTGGATGGCATCACCGACTTGATGCACATGAGTTTGGGTGAACTCCAGGAGTTGGTGACAGACAGGGAGGCCTGGCATGCTGCGATTCATGGGTCACAAAGAGTTAGACACGACTGAGTGACTGAACTGAACTGAATTGATACAGCATGACTATCATCCTTCTCAATTAAACACTTGAAACAGAGCAGGCAATTAGTAAATGCTTTTGGAATATATGTAAAGGTAAATATAGAATACATTGCCAAGTTACTTATCTGTCAGAATATAATCCTAGATTTTCCAACATATGCTTTCCTTCACCAAAAAAGTATTGCCTGCTATAATATAATCCATGACCATTAGAGATCTGTGTGTTTCTACCTGACTTAAATCAAGGTTTAAAGAAAGAATTACAAATATTGGTAATTTACATTTATCAATTTATATTGTAGTCAAAATCTTTAAATATGTCATTTTTTGCTTTGCTATCACTATTAGATAGATACTCCTACATTATTTATTGAGAATATTTGGACATTAGCAAAGTTTATCATTACTATCTACTACCGCCTATCATCATTACCATTTTAAAACTGAACAGGCATTATATCCATTGCTTGGATGATAACCCTTTTGAAAAATATTCTTCATTTCCTGATATGTATTGCTTCATCCCAATCCTATGCAAAATTAAGAGTTTATTTTTGTCAAAGTTTTAGAGGATAGGCCACAAGCTCAAATATCTAGAGTGTCACCTAAAGCCTTAAGTTGAAGAGATCCCATTTTATTTTGATTTGCAAGACACTGTAGGACATTCTGCTTATATCTTTTGAATAGAATAGTTCACTTTAAGTACTTGGAAATACTTTCAGCAGGGTTCTGTTATCTACAGCAAGTGCAGAGTAGAGAGTTCAACTGCACAGCTAGACAGATTGCTAGAGTGATAGTCCCTTTCCATAAGTGCTTGAGATGTGGTGTAGTGGCAGATTCAATGCTAATTGACACTCTTAGCTTTTCAGACTTTCTATGAATGAGCTCTCAGTAACACTTCTTTTTTTCTTTTTCTGACTTAATGGAATGCATTTAGGCTTTTTCCATTATAGGTTATGATAAGATATTGAATTACAGTTCCTTGGGCTATACAGTAGGTCCTTGTTGTTTGTCAGTTTAATATATCTGTTTTCTACATAGTATAATGTGTATCTGTTAATTCCAAATTTCTAATTTATCCCTCCCCTAATTAATCGTATATTAAAAAAATTAACTATATGTTCATTTACATTTTTAATTGAAGAATACTGACAGAATGTGGTCCACTGGAGAAGGGAAAGGCAAACCACTTCAGTGTTCTTGCCTTGAGAACCCCATGAACAGTATGAAAAGGCAAAATGATAGGATACTGAAAGGGGAACTCCCCAGGCCAGTAGGTGCCCAATATGCTACTGGAGATCAGTGGAGAAATAACTCCAGAAAGAATGAAGGGATGGAGCCAAAGCAAAAACAATATCCAGCTGTGGATGTGACTGGTGATAGAAGCAAGGTCCGATGCTGTAAAGAGCAATATTGCATAGGAACCTGGAAAGTCAGGTCCATGAATCAAGACAAATTGGAAGTGGTCAAACAGGAGATGGCAAGAGTGAACGTGGACATTCTAGGAATCAGCAAAATAAAATGGACTGGAATGGGTGAATTTAACTCAGATGACCATAATATCTACTACTGTGGGCAGGAATCCCTCAGAAGAAATGGAGTGGCCATCATGGTCAACAAAAGAGTCCAAAATGCAGTAGTTGGATGCAATCTCAAAAATGACAGAATGATCTCTGTTCGTTTCCAAGGAAAACCATTCAATATCACAGTAATCCAAGTCTAGGCTCTGACCAGTAATGCTGAAGAAGCTGAAGTTGAACTGTTCCATGAAGAGCTACAAGACCTTTTAGAACTAACACCCAAAAAAGATGTCCTTTTCATTATAGGGGACTGGAATGCAAAAGTAGGAAGTCAAGAAACACCTGGAGTAACAGGCAAATTTGGCCTTTGAATATGGAATGAAGCAGGGCAAAGGCTAATAGAGTTTTGCCAAGAAAATGCACTGGTCATAGCAAACATCCTCTTCCAACAACAAAAAAGAAGACTACATGGACATCACCAGATGGTCAACACCGAAATCAGATTGATTATGTTCTTTACAGCCAAAGATGGAGAAGCTCTATACAGTCAACAAAAACAAGACTGGGAGCTGACTGTGGCTCAGATCATGAACTCCTTATTACCAAATTCAGACTTAAATGGAAGAAAGTAAGGAAAACCACTAGACCATTCAGGTATGACCTAATTCAAATCCCTTATGATTATACAGTGAGCAATAGATTTAAGGGCCTAGATCTGATAGATACAGTACCTGATGAACTATGGAAGGAGGTTTGTGACATTGTACAGGAGACAGGGATCAAGACCATCCCCATGGAAAAGAAATGCAAAAAAGCAAAATGGCTGTCTGGGGAGGCCTTACAAATAGCTGTGAAAAGAAGAGAAGTGAAAAGCAAAGGAGAAAAGGAAACATATAAACATCTGAATGCCGAGTTCCAAAGAATAGCAAGAAGAGATAAGAAAGGCTTCCTCAGCGATCAATGCAAAGAAATAGAGGAAAAAAACAGAATGGGAAAGACTAGAGATCTCTTCAAGAAAAGTAAAGATACCAAGGGAATATTTCATGCAAAGATGGGCTCGATAAAGGACAGAAATTGTATAGCCTTAACAGAAGCAGAAGATATTAAGAAGAGGTGGCAAGAATACACAGAAGAACTGTACAAAAAAGATCTTCATGACCCAGATAATCATGATGATGTGATCAGTGACCTGGAGCCAGACATCCTGGAATGTGAAGTCAAGTGGGCCTTAGAAAGCATCACTATGAACAAAGCTAGTGGAGGTGATGGAATTCCAGTGGAGCTGTTTCAAATCCTGAAAGATGATGCTGTGAAAGTGCTACACTCAATATGCCAGCAAATTTGGAAAACTCAGCAGTGGCCACAGGACTGGAAAAGGTCAGTTTTCATTCCAATCCCAAAGAAAAGCAATGCCAAAGAATGCTCAGACTACCACACAATTGCACTCATCTCACACGCTAGTAAAGTAATACTTAAAATTTTCCAAGCCAGGCTTCAGCAATACGTGAAATGTGAATGTCCAGATATTCAAAAGCTGGTTTTAGAAAAGGCAGAGGAACCAAAGACAAATTTCTAACATCCGCTGTATCATGGAAAAAGCAAGAGAGTTCCAGAAAAACATCTATTTCTGCTTTATTGACTATGCCAAAGCCTTTGACTGTGTGGATCACAATAAACTGTGGAAAATTCTGAAAGAGATGGAGATACCAGACCACCTGACCTGCCTTTTGAAAACTCTGTATGCAGGTCAGGAAGCAACAGTTAGAACTGGACATGGAACAACAGACTGGTTCCAAATAGGAAAAGGAGTATGTCAAGGCTGTATATTGTCACCCTGCTTATTTAACTTATCTGCAGAGTACATCATGAGAAGCCCTGGGCTGGAAGAAACACAAGCTGGAATCAAGATTGCCAGGAGAAATATCAATAACCTCAGATATGCAGATGACACCACCCTTATGGCAGAAAGTGAAGAGGAACTCAAAAGCCTCTTGATGAAAGTGAAAGTGCAGAGTGAAAAAGTTGGATTAAAGCTCAACATTCAGAAAATGAAGATCATGGTATCCAGTCCCATCACTTCATGGGAAATAAATGGGGAAACAGTGGAAGTAGCGTCAGACTTTATTTTTGGGGGCTCCAAAATCACTGCAGATGGTGACTGCAGCCAGGAAATTAAAAGACGCTTACCCCTTGGAAGGAAAGTTATGACCAACCTAGATAGCATATTCAAAAGCAGAGGCATTACTTTGCCAACAAAAGTCCGTTTAGTCAAGGCTATGTTTTTTCCTGTGGTCATGTATGGATGTGAGAGTTGGACTGTGAAGAAGGCTGAGCGCCAAAGAATTGATGGTTTTGAACTGTGATGTTGGAGAAGACTGTTGAGAGTCCCTTGGACTGCAAGGAGATCCAACCAGTCCATTCTGAAGGAGATCAGCCCTGGGATTTCTTTGGAAGGAATGATGCTGAAGCTGAAACTCCAGTACTTTGACCACCTCATGTGAAGAGTTGATTTACTGGAAAAGACTCTGATGCTGGGAGGGATTGGGGGCAGGAGGAGAAGGGGAGGACAGAGGATGAGATGGCTGGATGGCATCACTGACTCGATGGACATGAGTCTGAGTGAACTCCGGGAGTTGGTGATGGACAGGGAGGCCTGGCATGCTGCGATTCATGGGGTCGCAAAGAGTTGGACACGACTGAACGACTGAACTGAACTTAACTGATCATTATTTCCCATGTTTTGTTTCCCACATCTAGTGACACACTGCTGCTGCTGCTAAGTCGCTTCAGTCGTGTCCGACTCTGTGCAACCCCATAGACGGCAGCTTACTAGGCTCCCCCGTCCCTAGGATTCTCCAGGCAAAAGTACTAGAGCGGATTGCCATTTCCTTCTCCAATATATGCAAGTGAAAAGTGAAAGTGAAGTCGCTCAGTAGTGTCTGGCTCTTAGTGACCCCATGGACTGCAGCCTACCAGGCTCCTCCATCCATGGGATTTTCCAGGCAAGAGCACTGAAGTGGTGTGTCATTGCCTTCTCCAAGTGACACACTAGATTATATCATATCAAAAATACTCACATGAAATATACAAAAATGAAACTCTTGAATTCTATACCTTCTTGAAACAGACTTTTATTGACATGGTCAATGAAGTATAATTTTAGCTTTCAACATATATTTTCTGCTATTTTAATATAAAGTCGGTAAGATCTTTTTCTCAGCATGGCCTTTCAAGAGAACTAGCACATGGAATCTTCATAGAAATAATTTGAGTCATGCTTAATCAATCATTTATTCCTTCCTGTTTAATACATACATATTCCCTAAGAGAGGAATGAGGAAATTCCTTCTTTCAGTAATTGTGAAAAAAAAAAAATTAGTAAACTGTGTATTTGTGAATTCATAGTAAACTTTTCATACAACCCTAGAATTGAGCTCACATTCTGCAACAGGAGAGAATCAATATCCTTTAATTAGTGTCCTGCAATTGTCATCACTTTTGTGCCATTATCTTTCATTTCTTGCACAGTCAGCTACTATCTCTAACATTGCTATGTTCTAAAATTAATTCCCAGCTGCATAGCTGTTCACACATCTGAAAATCAACAACAACAACAACAAAAACTCGTACATGCATGTGGTAAATGCAGAGGAATTTTGTTTTGGAAATAAAAAGATCTAAGTTGCTAAGTCACATTTAATCACATAAAATTCATGTATTTTAAACCTATTTTTTTTTGTCATTTAACATCGTATGACCTAGATAATAAAGAGAGAAAACCTTAGCTCTGATAATCAGGAGATATGTGACCCTGGAGTAGTTACTTAACATCTTCAAATATTCACTCATTTTGTTTATAAATTGGAAATGCAAGTATTACATATCTAATAAGACTTTTGAAAGTATGTTTTTATAATTGTGTATATGCATGGCCCTGAAACAGTTCATGATATAATTTCATATAGTATATTTGCTTAACAAATGATAGCTTCTCTCTGCAATTGGAAGAAGATAATAAAGTGTATCACAATTTATACATTGTTATGGGAATAACCACATTTATGATATATACTATTTGATAAAATAAAGTATATATTAAAGTATGTAACAGTGTAGATGAGGAATTTTCAGTTATCCTAGAAAATCACAAAAAATAAAGCCTCAATGCCAAGAACAATAAATAAAAAAACACCATCAGTCTCAAAATTGACTCAAATAGCACCTTTAGATTCCATAGTATAAGACTGGTCACATAGCTATCTGATGGTAAATACTCATTACTCTCTCCAGTTGCATGTAAACAGTCTAGAGATTTATAAAAATATGTATATATATATTTTTAGGGAAAATCATGCTACTAAGAATGCTGCATAAATGTACCCCCAACCTTTTTCTATTTGAAACCTCACAATTACTCTCTCACCCCACAACCAAATGAAAGAATTCTTGGGTCCCCAGGAGTTTGAAGGACAGAGTTATTTTCTTGATTCTTGCCTTGAAAGTCTTTAAGATATGACTCTTAGAACCTCTCTTCTATACAAAAGGATCTCAACATTACAAAAACAAAACAAAAAATTTAAGGTGTTAGTATTTTCACAGAATGCCTTGTTTGTCATCTCAATGAATAGATTAACTATCACAAAAATAATTACAGGTGTGGCTTTCGACTACTGAAATAATGTATAATACGACACTCAATCTGTCAGCAAATTTGGAAAATTCAGCAGTGGCACAGGACCAGAAAAGGTCACTTTTCATTCCAAACCCAAATAAGGGCAATGGCAAAGAATGTTCAAACTACTGCACAGTTGAGCTTATTTCACATGCTAGCAAGGTAATGCACAAAATCCTTCAAGTGAGGCTTCAGCAGTGTGTGAACCAGGAACTTCCAGATATACAAGTTGGATTCAAAAAAGGTAGAGGAATGAGAAATCAAAATTACCAACATCTGTTGGATCATAGAAAAAACAAGGGAATTAAAAAAAAAAAATTTACTTCTGTTTCATTGACTGTGTTAAAGCCTTTGACTATGTGGTTCACAACAAACTGTGGAAAATTCTTAAAGAGATGGGAATACCAAGCCATCTTACCTGTCTCTTGCAAAACCTGTATGCAGGCCAAGAAGCGACAGTTAGAACTGGACATGGGACAACAGACTGTTTAAAACTGGGAAAGGAGTATGTCAAGGCTATGTACTGTCACCCTGTTGATTTAGCTTATATGCACAACGTATCATGTGAAACGTCAGGCTGGATGAATCAAAAGCTGGAATCAAGATTGCCAGCAGAAATATGAACAACCTCAAATATAATACAGATGATACCACTCTAATGGCAGGAGGCAAAGAGGAATTAAAGAGCCACTTGATGAGGGTGAAAGAAGAGAGTGAAAAGCTAGCTTAAAACTCAACATCCAAAAAAATAAGATCAGGAAATCCAGTCCCATCACTTCATGGCAAATAGATAGAGAAAAAATAGAAACAGTGACAGATTTTATTTTCTTGGGCTCCAAAATCACTGTGGATAGTGACTGCAGTCACAAAATTAAAAGACACTTGCTCCTTGGAAGAAAGTGAAGTGAAAGTTGCTCAATCCTGTCCAACTCTTTGCAACCCCATGAACTGTAGCCTGCCAGGCTCCTCTGTTCATGGAATTCTCCAGGCCAGAATTCTAGAGTGTAGCAGTTCCCTTCTCCTAGGGATCTTCCCAACCCAGGGGTCAAACCCAGGTTTCTTGCATTGTAGATGGATTCTGAATCACCTGAGTCACCAGGGAAGCCCAACTATGACAAACTTAGACAGCAAGCAAATTAAAAAGCAGAGACATCACTTTGCCAACAAAGTTCTGCATAGTCAAAGCTATGTTTTTTCCAGTAGTCCTTTGAGATGTGGGAGTTGGACCACAAAGAAGGGTGAGTGCAAAATAATTGATGCTTTTAAATTATGCTTCTGCAGAAGACTCTTGAGAATCCCTTTGACAGCAAGGAGATCAAATCATCAATACTAAGGGAAATTAACACTGAACATTCATTGGAAGGACTGATGGTGAAGCTGAAGCTCTAATAATTTGACCACCTGATGGAAAGAGCCAACTCACTGGAAAAGATGCAACTCATTGGAAAAGACCCTGATGTTGGGGAAAATTGAGGGGAGGAGTAGAAGAGGGTGACAGAGGATGAGATGGTTGGATGGCATCACTGATTCAATGTACATGAATCTGAACAAACTCCGGGAGATAGTGAAAAACAGGGAACACTGGCATGCTGAAGTCCATGGAGTCACAAAAAGTCAGATATGATTTACTAACTGAAAAACAACAAAGTATAATCTGCGACTCCATGGACAGTAGCTTGCACCAGGTTCCTTTTGTCCATGGGATTTTCTAGGCAAGAGTACTGGAGTGGGTTGCTATTTCCTTCTCCAGGGAATCCTCCAGACCCAGGCATCGAACCCAGGTCTCCTGCATTGTAAACAGATGCTTTATCATCTGAGCCACCAAGGAAGTCCATAATTTAGCAGAAAGCTTACGATATTTTAAATGGTCTAATCATAAATCTGTGGGTTAGTTTGAATTAAAATCTGAAGTCAAAAAAAAAAAAAAAAAAAGTATAACATCTTGAAGCAAAAGACAGAAATGTAGCACAACAGCCTACAAAGAAGCCTCTGAACCTGTCATGTACTACAAGCAGAAGCAGATCGAGATATCCCAAATATTGTGTGTGCATAATCAGATATTCAGTCATGCCTGACACTTTGTGATTTATGGACTATAGGCTGCCAGGCTCCTCTGTCCATGGATTATCCAGGCAAGAACACTGGAGTGGATTACTTCAGTTCTGTTGCTCAGTCATGTCTGACTCTTTGCAACCTCTTGGAATGCATCACCAACTCCCAGGGTTTACTGAAACTCATGTCCATTGAGTTGGTGATGACACCCAATCATCTCATCCCCTGTCATCCCCTTCTCCACCCAACTTCCATATTTCCCAGCATCAGGGTTTTTTCAAGTGAATCAGTCCTCCACATCAGGTGGCCAAAGTATTGGAATTTCAGCTTCAGCATCAGTCCTTCCAATGAATATTCAGGACTGATGTCCTTGAAGATTGGCTGGTTGGATCTCCTTGCAGTTCAAGGGACTCTCAAGAGTCTTCTCCAACAACACAATTCAAAAGCATTGATTCTTTGGTGTTCAGCTTTCTTTATGGTCCAATCCTCACATCCATACATGACTACTGGAAAAACCATAGCTACGACTAGATGGAGGAGGAGAATTGGTGGCAAGGGTTGGCAAAGTGATGTCCTTGCTTTTTAATAGGCTGTATAGGTTGGTCATAATTTTTCTTCCAAGGAGCAAGTGTCTTTCAAATTCATGGCTGCAGTCACCATCTGCATTGATTTTGAAGCCTGCCAAAATAAAGTCTGTCATTATTTCCACTGTTTCCCCTTCTATTTGCCATGAAGTGATGGGACTGGATGCCATGATTTGAGTTTTCTGAATGTTGACTTTTAAGCCAACTTTTTCACTCTCCTCTTTCACTTTCATCAAGAGGCTCTTTAGGTCTTCTTCACTTTCTGCCATAAGGGTGCTGTCATCTGCATATCTGAAGATATTGATATTTCTCCCAGAAATCTTGATTCCAGCTTGAGCTTCATCGAGTCCAGCATTTCTCATGATGTACTCTGCATATAAGTTAAATAAGCAGAGTGAAAATATACAGCATTCAGTTCAGTTCAGTTCAGTCACTCAGTCGTGTCCGACTCTTTGTGACCTCATGAACCATAGCACGCCAGGCCTCCCTGTCCAACACCAACTCCCAGAGTTTACCCAGACTCATGTCCATTGAGTCGGTGATGCCATCTAAACATCTCATCCTCTGCTGTCCCCTTCTCCTCCTGCCCTCAATCTTTCCCAACATCAGGGTCTTTTCAAATGAGTCAGCTCTTTGCATCAGGTAGCCAAAATATTGGAGTTTCAGTTTCAACATCAGTCCTTCCAATGAACACCCAGGACTGATTTCCTTAAGGATGGACTGGTTGGATCTCCTTGCAGTCCAAGGGACTCAAGAGTCTTCTCCAACACCACAGTTCAATGTACTCCTTTCCCTATTTGGAACCAGTTTGTTGTTCCACGTCCATTTCTAACTGTTGCTTCCTGACCTCATACAGATTTCTCAGAAAGCATGTCAGGTGGTCCGGCATTCCCAACTATTTAAGAATTTTCCAGAGTGTTGTGATCCACACAGTCAAAGGCATTGGCATAGTCAATAAAGCAGAAGTAGATGTTTTCCTGGAACTCTCTTGCTTTTTCGATGATCCAACAGATGTTGGCAATTTGATCTCTGGTTCCTCTGCCTTTTCTAAAATCAGATTGAACATCTGGAAGTTCGTGGTTCACATATTGTTGAAGCCTGGCTTGAAGAATTTTGAGCATTACTTTGCTAGCATGTGAAATGAGTACAATTGTGTGGTAGTCTGAACATTCTTTGGTGTTGCCTTTCTTTGGGATCAGAATGAAAACTGACCTTTTCCAGTCCTATGGCCACTGCTGAGCTTTCCAAATTTGCTGGCATATTGAGTGTAGCATTTTCACAGCATCATCTCTTAGGATTTGAAATAGCTCAACTGGAATTTCCTCACCTCCACTAGCTTTGTTAGTAGTGATGCTTCCTAAGGCCCACTTGACTTCATATTCCAGGATGTCTGGCTCTAGGTGAGTGATCCTACCATAGTGATTATCTGGATCATGAAGATCTTTTCTGTGTAGTTCTTCGGTGTATTCTTGCCACCTCTTCTTAATTTCTTCTGCTTCTGTTAGGTCCATACCATTTCTGTCCTTTATTGAGCCCATTTTTGCATGACATGTTCCCTTGGTATCTCTAATTTTCTTGAAGAGATCTTTCGTCTTTCCCATTCTATTATTTTCCTCTTTTTCTTTGCACTGATCACTGAGGAAGGCTTTATTATCTCTCCCTGCTATTCTTTGGAACTCTGCATTCAAATGGGTATTTCTTTCCTTTTCTCCTTTGCTTTTCACTTCTTTTCTTTTCACAGCTATTTGTAAGGCTTCCACAGACAGCCATTTTGCTTTTTTGCATTTCTTTTTTCTTGGGGATGGTCTTGATTTCTGTCTCCTCTACAATGTCACAAATCTCCATCCATAGTTCTTTAGGCACTCTGTCTATCAGATCTAATCCCTTGAATCTTTTGCTCACTTCCACTGTGTAATCATAAGGGATTTGATTTAGGTCATACCTGAATGGTCCAGTAGTTTTCCCCAGTTTCTTCAATTTAAGTCTGAATTTGGCAATAAGGAGTTCATGATCTGAGCCAGAGTCAGCTCCCTGTCCTGTTTTTGCTGATTGTATAGAGCTTCTACATCTTTGACTGCAAACAATATAATCAATCTGATTTCAGTTTTGACCATCTGGTGATGTCCATGTGAGGAGTTTTCTTTTATGTTGTTGGAAGAGGGTGTTTGCTATGACCAGTGCATTCTCTTGGCAAAATTCTATTAGACTTTGCCCTACTTCATTTTGTACTCCAAGGACAAATTTGCCTGTTACTCCAGGTGTTTCTTGATTCCTACTTTTGCATTCCAGTCCCCTATAATGAAAATCACATCTTTTTTGTGTGTATTGGTTTTAGAAGGTCATGTAGGTCTTCATAGAACCATTCAATTTCAGTTCTACAGCATTACTGGTCAGGGCATAGGCTTGGATTACTGTGGTATTGAATGGTTTGACTTGGAATCAACAGAGATCATTCTGTTGTTTTTGAGATTTCATCCAAGTACTGCATTTTGGACTCTTTTGTTGACTATGATGGCTATTCCATTTCTTTGAAGGGATTCTTGCTCACAGTAGTAAATATAGTGGTCATCTGTGTTAAATTCACCCATTCCAGTCCATTGTGGTTCGCTGGTTCCTAAAATGTTGATGTTCACTCTTGCCATCTCCTGTTTGACCATGTCTAATTTACCTTGATTCATGGATCTAACATTCCAGGTTCCTATGCAATATTGCTCTTTACAGTATCAGACTTTGCTTCTATCACCAGTCACATCCACAACTGGTTTTTTTCTTTAGCTCTGTCTCTTCTTTCTTTCTGGAGTTATTTTTGCACTGTTCTCCAATAGTGTATTGAGCACCTACTGACCAGGGGAGTTCATCTTTTAGTGTCCTATCTTTTTGCCTTTTCATACTGTTCATGGGGAACTTTCATAGTGTTTACTGGAGTGTGTAGCCATTTCTTTCTCCAGGGGATTTTTCTGACCCAGGGATCAAACCTGGGTCTCCTGCATTGCAGGCAGATTCTTTACAATATGAACCATCAGGGAAGCCCTGAGTAGGTGAAGTACCAGTCATTCTTTAGCTCACAATAATTATTTTATATAAATATAATTTAATCCTTATAATTTCATTTTCAATTCATGCTTGAAGAATTTGAAGCTCTGAGACAGAGCTTAGCAAACAAAAGTGGCTAAATCAATATCATTTTCTTCATACAAGAATATTTTCTCTGAAGTATGAAAGGAATGGTTAAACTCAGTATGACAACTTACCAGACATTTTGGTGGGTAAACTGCCTGAAGCTTAACTTCATTATTCAAAATACCTTTTCAATGTCATACCCCTTAGTGGTGATATGATCTAATTTTAGGCCTTTGAAAGAGAGAAGTAAATAGATGAAGAGAGACTCTAAAGAGCTGAATACATAAAGTATCAAGTACACTCATAGTAGTTTTATCCACAACAACTTTAAAAGCAAGCAAACAAATCTTTATGAATATAAAAATTATTTATTATGATTTTCTGGCTTTGTAAGAAGTTACAAGTCATCTGCATTGCAATGTCATGGGAATTAGATTGACAGAAATGAATTTTTTTAAAGTCTGTATAATTAGAAATTATGTCTTTTATGTCAAATTACATGATATAAACCATTTTCCATATTTACTGTATAAAATGTTTTAAAACTAAAATACATAGCACTCTTTCATATCTATTTATTTATTCTCTAATAATTAGTGAATTATTACTGAATTATTCCATGATTCTCTCCTGTTATCTCCTCAGTTGCTAAACTAGATGTCCCACCTCCAATAGGTAAAATATTTCACTGACATCATAACTCTGTATAAACTGCTTCTATGGCTACAGATAATGTCAACTGAGAATCTAAAATCACCCTGTGGGGTCATCACACATTGATTTATACATATATATCATACATATGATATGTATACACTTGAGTTATATATAATATATATTGTCACCCTGCTTATTTAACTTATATGCAGAGTACATCATGAGAAACGCTGGACTTGAAGAAGCACAAGCTGGAATCAAGATTGCTGGGAGAAATACCAATAACCTCAGATATGCAGATGACACCACCCTTATGGCAGAAAGTGAAGAGAAACTCAAAAGCCTCTTGATGAAAGTGAAAGTGGAGAGTGAAAAAGTTGGCTTAAAGCTCAACATTCAGAAAATGAAGATCATGGCATCTGGTTCCATCACTTCTTGGGAAATAGATGGGGAAACAGTGGAAACAGTGTCAGACTTTATTTTTGGGGGATCCAAAATCACTGCAGATGGTGACTGCACCATGAAATTAAAAGACACTTACTCCTTGGAAGGAAAGTTATGACCAACTTAGATAGTATATTTAAAAGCAGAGACATTACTTTGCCAACAAAGGTTTGTGTAGTCAAGGCTATGGTTTTTCCTGTGGTCATGTATGGATGTGAGAGTTGGACTGTGAAGAAGGCTGAGCACCAAAGAATTGATGCTTTTGAACTGTGGTATTGGAGAAGACTGTTGAGAGTCCCTTGGACTGCAAAGAGATCCAACCAGTCCATTCTGAAGGAGATCAGCCCTGGGATTTCTTTGGAAGGAATGATGCTAAAGCTGAAACTCCAGTACTTTGGCCACCTCATGCAAAGAGTTGACTCATTGGAAAAGACTCTGATGCTGGGAGGGATTGGGGGCAGGAGAGAAGGGGATGACAGAGGATGAGATGGCTGGATGGCATCACTGACTCGATGGATATGAGTCTGGGTGAACTCCGGGAGTTGGTGATGGACAGGGAGGCCTGGCGTGCTGCGATTCATGGGGTCGCAAAGAGTCAGACACGACTGAGCAACTGAACTGAACTGAACTGAATACAAATACAGAACTGATATCTATATCTCCTACACATGTATTTGTCATGGAACCTATTAGTTCTGTTTCTCTGTTCTGTCTTTCAATAAATACACACACACACATTTTCATATATTTCAAATCAGCAGATGGTACTCCATTCAATGGGTGGGATTTATCCAATTAGTTAAAGGCTTTAAAAGCAAATGCATTTTCCATTGAGGATAATGTTTGCTGTGGGTTTGTCATATATAGCTTTTATTATGTTGAGGTATGTTCCTTCTATTCCTGCTTTCTGGAGAGTTCTTATCATAAATGGATGTTGAATTTTGTCAAAGGCTTTCTCTGCATCTATTTGCCTCAAGACTGTAACATAGAAATCCTGCCTAAGTTTTCATACTGCTGCCTTACTTTGGAGAGTTCAGACAATCATGTGAGTTAATTTCTCAAATCTCTAGTATATATTAGAAATCTCTCTAATATATTCTCTTTATAATATATATAAAGTCTATAGATTACAAATATTAATCACACCTACAAAATACCATAACAGCAACATCCAGATTACTATTTGACCAAATAACTGGGTACATAACCTAACCAAGCTGAAACATGTCAAATTAACCATGACAAGAATCAAGGTTATTACTTATCATCCTCTTTAAGGATATACACCTGAATACAAACCTATGCAGCACAAAGTTTTCTGTATTTTGTACCTTATAGTTGTATTGTAATTAAATTTATGTCCTTATCATCTGCATTCTACAGAGATAGCAACTCCTTTAGAGTAGGAGCTTAATATTACCATTTTTATATCTATAGCACAAAACATAAGATCTACACAAAAAATCATTTAGCAAATGATACAATTTTTAAGGGGCTTCCCTGGTGGCTTAGTGGTAAAGAATCAGCCTGCCAATGCAAAAGATGCAGGTTTGATCCCTGGCTGTGAAAGATTTCCTGGAGGAGGGCAAGGCACCCCACTCCAGTATTCTTGCCTGGAGAATCCCATGTACACAGAAACCCGGTGGGCTATGGTCCATGGGGTCACAAAAGAGTTTGACATGACTTAGTAACTGAAGGAAAAAAAAATTATGACATGATATATTATTACTGAAAGTGTATTTGTTTCTTATAAATGGAATCCATGGAAAAACAAAATTAGATGAGATTTAAAGAGAAAAAGTGCTTTAAGTGACTAATATTAAACATAATTTTTAACTGAAATATTTATGATGTTCAACAGTGAAATTTCCAAGATTTAAGAGCCCTGCATATGTGTTTAGTATATCAGTAATAATGATATACTACTTACAGTATTGCTTACTGTAAACATCTCATAGTCATAATTTTATATGACAGTGGCAGATTCTACGACATCAATACTAACAGATGGTAAGTACAAAATGAATGAAGCAGATTGTAAGTACACTGCCATTTAGATTGCACATATCTATTGTATTATGAAATTAATCATCTAATGACTCGGATTGCATCTACATTAGGAATTAGATATCTGAATCAACATTTTGGAACAAAAAGAATTGTACAGTTGAAAATACTAGATTAGTTAGACACTGACTCATTTCAGAAGTTTCAGACACAAAATATTTACCACAGTACGCTAACATCTGATAAGAGAAACTAGGTAAACCTTACATAGGTAAAAAACAGTAACCACATATTTTATTATGTATCAAACTGGAAAGTGGACAGTTAGAAATTGTGTGTGTATGAAAGTAATTCTTATGCTAATTTGCTGTAATTGTTGAATTCATAAAAACAAATTATTCATAATTTTGTGTTAACTATTAGGAAAAAAAGGGTACATTAAAAATAACCAGATTTTATTTTACATCATTCATAAATATTAAAGATCAGATGAGAAAATCAATTCCTTTGTATTTTACCTGTTTTATTATCCTCGTTACTGCTAAAGTTAAAGGGGCATCTTTGTCACATTATGTTTATCAGACATATAATTTTAAAATCAAATCCTTTATATATCCAGTGATTTTCTTTCAGTTGTTTGGACATATTCAGTGTGAATGCATTTAAAAAAAATTTTTACATCTCACACTCTCCTCCCCTCTGTCCATGTCCATAAGCCTATTTTCTATGTCTGTTTCTCCATTGTTGCCCTGTAAATACATTGTTGAGGTTTGACAGAAAACAGCAAAATTCTGTAAAGCAATTATCCTTCAATAAAAAATTAATTAATTTAAAAAATACACATTTACAGAAGTGGGAGGCATACAAATAAATGTGATTTGCATATAGAAAAGCCTATGGATGAGTAATGCATATGAATCGTACCAAAGTTTTATAGCCCCTTATACCACATTCACTGTTCATCTTTTAATAGCTCTGTTCTTTTCCTGTGATGTTATTAGTGAGTAAGAAATAAACAATGGGTGGCATATAATTTAGTAGAACATATGTCTGTTTATTGATACAAGTGAGACAGTTTCAAACCCCTTGGATCAGCCCCTGTTCCTATTTCTACACACAATTGTATATTACCACATTTAGCTATGTATTAAAAGCTAGAACATTTAATTTTTGCTTTTTAGGTATACTTTCTAATACACAAGTCTTTTTTAAAACCCTATAATAATTACATTGTGTTTTATTTGTATTCCCCCAAATCTAGCAACAAGTTTAATATAATAGAAGAACTGATACTGTTTCCAAAAAATGTCTTTTAAATTAAGTTCAAGCAAACTGAAATCTAGACATGTGTTTGCAGAATATCAGTGATCCAAAATGTTTGATCAGGTAACACTACTGAATTTCTCATACTTTAATATTGGAAAAATAGAGTATTTCTGATGATCCAGAAATCCTATTTATAAAAGTGTATAATTCCCAACCCTTGTAAACACAGAAACTCTGAGCTCAATAATCCTTTATTTTAAAATCAACAAAAACTCAGCTCTCTGTAAGTGCATGCAGCATTTAAACTTCAACAAACAAACCCTATTTTCTGATACATGATAACTGTGCCTTTTAAATACCATAATCATTAGTTTCAACACCCTCCCCGCAGCATGAAGGATTTGATCATAGTACTGAACTTTTCATCTCATCTCAAACAGAGATGTCCATTTGAAGTGAAGATGTCAATTCAGAATAGTAAAGCAACATCTTCACTTACAGATAAGGAAAACGTTTAGTTACATCAACAAACCTTATGAATTTCTGGAGGCCAACTTCTCTATTATTCTTATTAATTATATGTTTCTTTGACAGTTAAACTAAAACTCCTTCCTACTGAAATAGTTTAGCAGAAAAAATCAAGCTTACAATGCAGTTTCAAAGAGTACAAGAAAACCAAGACTAATTGTCTGATAAAGGAAGCAACCATAATCTGGGGTCTGAAAATTAATCATGGTTGCAAACGATAAATATACAGATTTTTTAAAAGTGCCATTTGACAACACTAAGGGAATTCAGGAACATGAGAAAACAGAATCAAGTCTATTTTAGAAAGATCAGGAACAGACCTGTCCACGTGGTAAGGTAGAACACTATCATTCACACACATTGGCAGAAGTAAAAACCTACAGATTAAATCACCTCCTCAGAGGAGAGGAACTGAAGTCCTAAGTGGACTTAAATGGCTCCTCATGGCCCTCTGCACTCTGTTCTGTCAAAAGCTCTCAGAACGATTCCTGGATACTCAGAGTACCTACTTGCCCTAGAGTCACCTCACATGGACACTATGATTATATAAAGCATATATAATCACATATATATATGTGCATATAAAAACGCTTCTCCGATGGCTCAGTGGGTAAAGAATCTGCTTGCAATGCAGGAGACACAGGAGATGTGGGTGCAGTGCCTGAGTTGGGAAGATCCCATGAGAAGGAAATAGCAACCCGCGCCAGTATCCCTGTCTGGAAAATCCCATGGACAGAGGAGACTGGCAGGCTACAGTCAATGAGGTCGCAAAGAGTTCGACATGACTGAGCACACAGAGCACTCTCTTCCTATCAATTATCCAACAAGCAACTGGGTCTAAAGAGAAAAAATGTAATTGTTTGAATAAAGTTGAGCATTCAGTGTGTTACTATGACTAAGCTAAACTTTGTATATAGTATCTAGCATCTTTCTTCTAAAGAGAAAAAATGTAATTGTTTGAATAAAGTTGAGCATTCAGTGTGTTACTATGACTAAGCTAAACTTTGTATATAGTATCTAGCATCTTTCTTTCAAAATAGATATGTATACAAGCTAAACTTTGTATATAGTATCTAGCATCTTTCTTTCAAAATAGATATGTATACATACAAGGAAGATGAATACTTTAAAAATATATATGAAATACTTAGTGAAAGTCACTTAGTACTGTTTGACTCTTCGTGATCCCATGGACTATACAGTCTATGGAATTCCCCAGGAAAGAATACTCAAGTGGGTAGCTGTTTCCTTCTCCAGGGGATCTTTTCAACCCAGGGATTGAACCCCAGTCTCCTGCATTGCAGGCGGATTCTTTACCATCTGAGTATACACAAACTTTACCTATGATTAGATACTTTTAATATATATAATAATATATTGGATATATTAAAGTTTTTAAAATAAAAATAAATGAATTAAGTAAAAATCAATATGAGCTATTAATAGAGTGCTGTGGCACATCCTAGGTGATTATTCATCAATAATAAGAACCACATCTTCCCTAAAACACTACTGGACTGTATTTGTCTATCCACTTGTATCTGTTTGGAGTCATGTGCCTGGTTTTCACTAAAGGAAAATGAGTACAAAGGATATGTGCCCACTACCTGCCCCCACCGGCTGAAGGGTTAACAGTGTATGTCTTGTGCACAGGTTTTGTCTTTCTTGTTATCAGCCAGATGATGCAGGTGATACAGCCCCCAAATCCCAAATATTGGAGCCCTAGGCTTCACGGAAATGTTTGTCCATGAGACATAGGTTGGAGCAAAGATCCTTATTTCCTTTTCCCTTTGCCCCTTGTGGAAGGAGATTGGAGGGAAAAATAAACATTATTCTGTAAACATCCCTAAGATTTTGTAGTTGATTGTTTATAACATTTACCTTACCTTAATAAATATGATAAACCAAATCTAGGTGTCAAAAAAATAAAAAAGCAAAACCCTCCAAATATATACCATTCATTTAGTAGTGATTCAGAGGTTGGAGAGGAAGCTAGCATCAGATACTGGAAAGCAGCAGCTTTGTGTTAATGAGGAGGCCCATTAAGAACTGCCTTCCAACATACTTGCCTTGTGTTGCTGGAGATGTTTTCTCCTATCTAGTAAGAGAGTCTGAGATAGACTGCTGAGAGAAAGGACACATTTAGCCATTGCTCCAATTGGCACAGCTCTTCAGAAGATAGTTGAATGAAGTTTCCCACCTATACCAATCAGACTACTATCTCCTAGACAGCGGAGTGAGACCACTTGAGACCAGCCAGACCCAGATGAAAACTGTCCAGGTTAGAAAATCTGTCCTGTCAACCGACAGTGCTGTAAGAATACCAAATTGTTATATTAAGCCAATACATTTTGAGATAACTTGCCATACAGAAAGAGCAAAGCGGCACACAATTTGATGTGAAGAGAGAAGTTCTGCTTTAACAAAAATAAATACCACATGGCATTGACTAGCGCCATGTTGAGGCTGAAAATGTGGAAGGAAAACAGAACAGGATGGGAACATGATGCTCTAATTTTACAGTGATTTTTTTTTTTTTTTGGTCAGATTAGAGTAACTAGAACTATTGGAGTAGTAGTATAACAATTAGCAAAATGTGAAAAATAGAAAATATATTTAACATTCTTGGGCAGACTAATCTAATCAGGCAAAATATCATAAAAGTCCAACCAATTGGTTGGACCCAGAGTCTGTGATAAGGTAAGAGAAAGACAATCTTAAAAAAAAAAAAAAAAAAAGTTTAGCTTCCAAGCAGACTTTAGAGGAATCAGAGAAGATCCAGTTCTTGATGAGTTGAATAATATTGTCATCATCAGTGTCCTTTGCTGATGAAGATTCATGAAGTGAAATGAGTCTGGTACTGAAAATCAAATCAAGTTTTCAGCTTTAAGAATCCTTGATTAGCACCCCTGAAAGCTGAAAGATTTAAAGCAGTCCCTAGTAGTCATTCTCCGATTGACAAAAAAGGCTTCTGATATTTTTAAGGTTGTTGTCTTTAAGTAGCCTGATATGGAGGTCAAAGTAGAGAAATATATTATGGATGTGGCTTTTGCCACATGGAGTGAACTCATGTCAGATGTATAAGAAATGAGTAAAACTTTTAATAAAGGTGTACTAGCAGCAGCACTACTGGCTTGGAGCAAAAAATGAGAAGACAAGTAAAAATTAAAAAGAAAAAAGAACTCTGGACATCCAACTTTCAATTGTTGAGAAGCAGACTGAGAAATCAAATTATGAGCAATTTATTATTAAAAAATAATTTTATCTCAGTGGAAAGAACTTGGATCAAAGAAAATTTAAAGAAGTACAATACGTAATGATGACCTTGAGAGCCACTATCATGGGACAAAGTTAAGTCCTCATCAAGGAATGTTTTCTCTCCTAAGTAGAAAAATCTGGCAACTATTTGTTTGCCTGAGATTCAGAATTACCAATGACCAGTGGTTTTCAAGTTCTCCCTGTTCTTCCAAGGGAGAAGGCAGTGGCAATCCACTCCAGTATTCTTGCCTGGAGAATCTCAGGGATAGGGGAGCCTGGTGGGCTGCCGTCTATGGGGTCACACAGAGTCAGATATGACTGAAGTGACTTAGCAGCAGCAGCAGCAGATGTTCTTCCAAACCTTTCTGAATGGCACTGTGATTACAATTAGCCTATTCCTATTTCAGTGCTGTTTGCTGTGTAACTTTGTGGGATAAATTACTTTATTATGCAGTTCACCATTATCTGTCAAGAGAACATTATACTTTGCTAATATTGGTAAGCTCACTGAGCCATTTTCACTTACTTCCTATGTACACACCCAAGTTTCTTTTGCAGCCAACTTATTTCAAGATTCTTCTAGTCAGAAAGAAATCCAACTTTTATTTTAATGGTCTAAAGAAAGTGAATTTGAGTCAGTGTTTGAAAATAATGATTTGGTCTTCTTGGGTTTAAACTAACAACTGACACTTCAATATTTATAAGTTTCCCCAAATGAATGGTGTTGTCTTATCATGTAATAAGTTCTGCATTCTAGGAAGTGTTCAGGCAGAATCAGGATGATGTCCTCAGAGGTATGTGTGACAGAGAGAGAATTGGATGAAGTACAGAATGACAAATAGAGTTCATCTGAACTTCTAGGCATGATTCACTGAGAGTGTTGCCTGGAGGACTGTTGAAGAGCATTGGGAAGTCAAGTCCATGATGTTCACAGCGTGAGTGATATGACCAATAAACAATAATTTTATTAGGAAAGGAAAAAAGTAGTGAATGACAACACATTTGAATGGCCTTTAGCTCTAATTTCAATTCTACACTTGTAGTAACCAATCTCTTACATACAGCCTGCTGTTGCTGCTGCTAAGTCACTTCAGTCATGTCCAACTCTTTGTGACCCTATGGACTGTAGCCCACCAGGCTCTTCTGTCCATGGGAGTCTCCAGGCAAGAATACTGGAGTGGATTGTCAAGACTTCCTCCAGGGGACCTTCCCAATCCAGGGGTTGAACCTCTGTTTCTTATGTCTTCTGCATTGGCAGCCAGGTTCTTTACCACTTAGTGCCACCTGGGAAGCCTTATATACAGCCTAAAAAATATTAAAAAAAATGTTTAATAGGAATAAATTATTACAAATTATTTGTAATATATTGCTTATTAAATATATTGTTATTTAAATAAGAGCAATATACCCAAACACAGACTTGAAGAACTGCTAGGAATTACTGCAAAACTCATTAAACCTTCTTGTCGACTCTAAACTGTTGAATATTCTGTATTTCAAAACTGGTTATTAAATCAAGATGAAAACATAAGAGATTATATTGGGTTGGCCAAAAATTTTATTAAAATTTTTTCCTAAGATGGTATGAAAAGATCCAAATGAACTTTTTGACCAATCAAATGTTTGAAACACACAATACTGTATTTTTCTTTGAAACAAAGAATGATAATATTAGTTTTAAATCACATATTTAGGGGTACAAATGTATCTGAATTGATAATATTATCTTAGATGTTATTTACTATGATTTACAAATATGTTTGATTTTTTTTTTTAAAGCAGTAAATTTCACTTGGAATGTGGAGCTTTTCAGAGAAAGTAAAAAACTTGCTAATACTAATGTTCTTCAGGCAGTAAATACCCTAAGGACTTCCTTAGTGGGAAAAGCCTGCTGAAAAAAAAAAATCCATTGACTTTCAAGAGAACTTGGTAATTAACCTCTTGGCAGTTTTCTCCAAGCTATTCTGTTAGTCTCAGCACAATAGCAACTTAATTCTAGAAACAGAAATTAAATAGGCTTTGGAACAAAGTCTTTTGAAATAATAAACTTAGTATTCCATGTTTACTAAGTGTAACTACTAGGACTTACATAAAATGAAATTTTATTCTCATGCTGTTAAATCTTATAGTATTGAGTTCTCTGGTTGAAAATTTGGGAAAAAAATGATTTCATCTTATATGTTTAATGTAGCATATAAAAATTATTGAAAGACATAAAAGTTTTGTGGACTCCCCTTGACATTTAATATATTACAAATAACCTAGTATTCATAATATGTAATATGTAATATTCATAATATGTAAATTGAAAATCAGATTACAGATCACTATATAGTATGATCTTAAACTACAAAACAGATATTATAGATTGTACTTTAACTATTTAAGACTCTATTTTGGGAAACATATTGCACTAAGAATAAAAATTATCAATGTTAATCCTCAAACTAATTCTATGAGGTAAAAGATGGTATTATTTAAAATTATGCAAATAAAATGAAGCACAGAGCAATTGAGTAAACTTTCCAACCTCACAATTTAGGTAGAGAAAAAGGGTAAGCCTGAAGCATAGGCAGGTTAACTCAAAAATTTATGCTAATATCTACTGTAGACAGCTGTCTGTTTATACATGGAAACCTATATAACATTGTGGATTTTTAAAAGCCTTCTTTACTTTCTGGCATTGAAAGAGTTCCCAGATTCAGCTTGCATGTTTCCCACCACCATTCTAGAATAAATCATATTTCCAAGTACTCTTTGTTTCTTAACTATATATTGATATTGATATTAAAAGTTAGTTTCTCAGACATAAGAAACAATGGGTCTTATTTTAATATCCAGTCATACAATTCCTATTTTAACTACTGTATTTAGACCATTCACATTTAAAGTGATTACTTACATAGTTGCATTAGTATCTACCGCAATTGTGACTGTTTTCTATTTGTCGCATTTCTTATCATTTCACTTTATCTGCCTACTCTAGTTTTAACTGTTTTATATGCTTTAATTTTGTATTCTGTCTTGACATATTCATTACAACTTTCTTCTTAATGGTGTATACATGTGTATGGTTGCCCTATCATTATACTGTTTTAACACAGAATTCTCAGTTCCTCCCTCCAACCTCTAGGGCACTGCCATATGAAAGCCACTCACTCGTGTCTGACTCTTTGCGACCCCATGGACTGCAGCCTACCAGGCTCCTCTGTCCATGGAATTATCGAGGCCAGAACACTGGAAGTAGGTAGCAATTCCCTTCTCCAGGGGATTCTTCCCAACCTAGGGATCGAACCCAGGTCTCCTGCATTGCAGGCAGATTCTTTAACAGCTGAGCCACGAGGGAAGCCCAAGAATATTGGAGTGGGTAGCCTATCCCTTTTCCAGTGATCTTCCCAACCCAGGAATCAAACCAGGGTCTCCTGCACTGCAGGCGGATTCTTTACCAGCTGAGCTGCCAAGAAAGCCCCATGGCACTGCTATAATTAATTTCATTTATTCACAAGCTGTAATAACTCATGCATTGTTACTCTTCTTATTGTAAACAAAGAAGTATTCTTTAAATCAATTAACAATAAGACATATACAAGATTTATCTTAACTTCATTTATTCTTTCTTTTACCCTTTTTATTTTTCTAGGTTAGAACCAGGTTTCTGACTCGTATCATTGATATGCTATATGATGGATTTCTTTTAATATTTCTTGTCTGCTAGCCATGTCTTGAATGTCTCCTTCTTTTTGAGTGAAACTTTTGCTGGATATGGAATTATCATCTGTTTTGTTTTTGTTGTGCTTTTCTTTCAGCATGTTAAATATGCCACTTCACTTTCTTCTTATGTAATGGTTTATGATGAAATGTTTCCTGCAATTCATACCCTTGTTCCCCTATGGTCAAGGTGTTTTCCTTTGGAGTTTTTTCTCTAGGCTTTTTCAATATTTTCTTTTTGTGATTGTTTTAATACAGTTTGAATATAGTATTCTCAGATGTAGTTTTGTTATTATTATTTATCCTCAAAAGTGTTCTCTCATTTTTTTTTCCCCTAAATCTCTGGTTGGTGTCTGTCTTTAATATGGAAAAGTTCTTGCCCATTCTTACCTCAAGCATTTCTTCCAGTCCCTCCTGTCTTTTTTCTCCTGATATCCAGCCACCTCATCCTCTGTCATCCCCTTCTCCTCCTGCCCCCAATCCCTCCCAGCATCAGAGTCTTTTCCAATGAGTCAACTCTTCACATGAGGTGGCCAGAGTACTGGAGTTTCAGCTTTAGCATCATTCCTTCCAAAGAAATCCCAGGGCTGATCTCCTTTAGAATGGACTGATTGGATTTCCTTGCAGTCCAAGGCACTCTCAAGAGTCTTCTCCAATACCACAGTTCAAAATCATCAATTCTTCAGCATTCAGCTTTCTTCATAGTCCAACTTTCATATCCATACATGACCACTGGAAAAACCATAGCCTTGACTAGATGGACCTTTGTTAGTAAAGTAATATCTCTGCTTTTGAATATGCTGTCTACGTTGGTCATACCTTTCCTTCCAAGGAGTAAGCATCTTTTATTTCATGGCTGCAATCACCATTTGCAGTGATTTTGGAGTCTCAAAAAATAAAGTCTGACACTGTTTCCACTGTTTCCCCATCTATTTCCCATGAAGTGATGGGACCACATGCCATGATCTTTTGTGTAGCAGAGTTTTATTAAAGTAAGAAAAGGGACAGAGAAAGAAGCTTCTGACATAGACATCAGAGGAGGATGGAGAGTGTCTGCCTCGCTAGTGTTAGCAAGGGAGTTATATACTTTTTAAGCTGGTTATTAAAATAGATCAAAAGAATGTCTCATTTGTAGAAATTTTACCAGACCCACTCCCACAATTTACATTTTAGAATAACAGGATTATAGTTTAACAATAGAAAGATCCTACCAGACCCACTCCCATAATATGTATTCTAAATTATCAGGATTAGTCAGAAGGTTTTCAGGAAGGAGAAACTGTCCTCAAGCAGGGTACATTGTTGTTATTTAATCCTTAGTACAGAGTTTAAACTGAGTTGTGTAATCATCAATTCCAGGCTTAAAGAAAAAAGACCATTTTATGTGACTAAGACTAAGGAATGTAGAGAAAAAAAAAAGTTTGTCCTTTCCTCCTCCTTGAGAACCCCAGACCCCTCTCTCCTCCTCGGGGACCCTGGAATTCTAATCAACCTGCCTAGGAATTGACTCTGTCTCTATTGATGAGCCCATTGATAGCATTCTTTATTTATATGACTGTGTATTCCATTTTTATCATAAGCTTTTGATTGTTAATTTTTGCTTATATTACTTATCTATTCTTTCATGTTGTACTCTTCATTCACTCGAGCCCTTACATATTATTTAAAGTTACTTTAAATTTTCTGTCTGATAATTGCATCATCAGTATCAAATATGAGTCTGGTTCTATGTTTGCTTTGTCTGTTCAGACCTAGTTGTATCTTGTATCTTAGCACACTTTGCAACTTTTAACTGAAGCCAAACTGGAAGTATCTGATAACAGGAACATTGGGAAACAGGTCTTTAACAAGGTTTCCAGTTAATTTGGCTAGGAGTTGGGTTGCCTTTAATGTTTGCTGTAACTGTGAGTGCCACAGGCTTCAGACTTCTCTAATGTCACCGTTTTCTTCTCTTCTGTTTCCTTTGTTCTTCCGTAAAAACTCTTCTTCAGGTAGCATCTGTCCATTGAAGTTCTCCCACTTTCAATGCACTGTTACTCTACTGGAGCTGTATTACTGCTGGGGTGGTAAGGTGTGCGGAAGGAGAAACTGTCTGCAATCTTATGATTAAATCTCATAAGATCTTCAGTTCAGTTCAGTCACTCAGTCATGTCCGACTCTTTGCGACCTCATTAATTGCAGCATGCCAGGCCTCCCTGTCCATCCCCAACTCCCGGAGTTCACTCAGACTCACGTCCATTGAGTCGGTGATGCCATCCAGCCATCTCATCCTCTGCCATCCCCTTCTCCTCCTGCCCCCAATCCCTCCCAGCATCAGAGTCTTTTCCAATGAGTCAACTCTTCGCATGAGGTGGCCAAAGTACTGGAGTTTCAGCTTTAGCATCATTCCTTCCAAAGAAATCCCAAAGCTGATCTCCTTTAGAATGGACTGGTTGGATCTTCTTACAGTCCAAGGGACTCGCAAGAGTCTTATCCAACACCGCAATTCAAAAGCATCGATTCTTTGGCGCTCAGCTTTCTTCACAGTCCAACTTTCACATCCATACATAACCACTGGAAAAAACATAGCCTTGACTAGATGGACCTTTTTTGGCAAAGTATGGTTAAGTCTCAGTTTTTCAGTGAGCCTTTCTCCCTGGGCTGTGACATTCATGATGCTTCTAAAGCTTTCCCCGACTCCTTAAGTGAAAAAGAAAAGTGTAACAGAGACTGTTTTGGGAATACTTGTCCATGATTAATCCTTGTGTACCCTGTTAGAACCATAGGAGGAATCTTTCTTGTCTCTTCACCTGGTGATGCTCTTGGATATAAATCCCATGAGAGTATGCTCTCTTAACTCTGCAGCACCCAGCTGTTTCTCACTCTTATGGTAGTCCACACTCATCTATTAAAATTACTGTTTAGGGTGCCTGTGAAATTTTGACTTCAGGAACTCTGCTTTATGGAAGTGTATCTTAGCTTTGACTCTCTCTATTCACCTGTATCTCCAGATTTCACAGTAGTGGTTGACTCTCTGACTTTAGTTCTTTGATAGATCCAAGGAAAATCATTCATTTTCAGTTTATTCAAATTTTTTTTCTTGTGTAATAAGGACATGAGTAATAAGTTTCAAACTCTTTATGAAACATAGCTGAAATCTGAGTTTTTAAAAAATTTATACATAAATAAAAGTATAAAACATAATAGATATTTAATTATGTATTCATGGATGAGAAGTATTAATATTTATCAAATGTTGGCCAAGTTGATGTATAAGAAGTGTAAGGATCTTGTGATGGGGTAGTCACAACTCTTACTAACTTCTTTCCCCTTTCCATTATATCAGGAATTCTTAAATTTCTATGAACAGAAATCTCCTATGGATATGTAAAAATGTAAATATATTTACTCCTTGTGCATTTGGACTTATTGTTATATATTATTCAATAGCAAATGAATAGATGAAGATTTGACTTCCACTTGGGAAGTAATGCTGAATCCAGTTTCTCCACATCATGCTCTCAAACCACATATAATCCATTCAGACTGCAGCATAGTTGACTTTAAAACAGCAATCTTTTACAAACCAAGAGTAAACAGTTGTACTGTCCAAAATAATATATACACACACATATATCTACATGTATTTGACTTAACTCTGAATATTAAAGAGTATGACAACATGATGATCAGATCCTTAAGCATATTGTAATCTACAAAGCTTCCTTTTTCCCATTATGGAAAAGAAGATTTTTTTTTTTTTTTGCTGAAAGAGAAAGCCTCATTTTCACTGGTGTAATTTTTATTTTTTTATCATTGTACCTCCTAATACAGCACTGCTAGATGACTATGAAATGTTTGGACTCTTTTTAAGGGGAAAAAATGGAGAGAATACTGAGTCAGTAATGAAATAATAATATAAGAAAATGACTAGTGACTATTAGGAATCCAGATAAAGAGATGAAAGGAAAAGAGATTTTTCAAGAACGTGATCTCTCCTACTTCCCTTGACTCCTCACTCTAAATCATTCAAAATATTAAGTCTTCTTCCTTGAAATGCTTTACAATATAATTAAATATATATTCAATTATTTAATTACCACATTACTTAATTATTTAATAGCCTTTAATCACCACATGGTAATTATTTAATTACCATGACAACATTACCAACTGATTACATTAATTTTTTCAAGGCCTTACAATGTAGTAAAATTAAATAATAAAACAAAATTATAACTTTTATATACCTTGCAGACAATTATAAAAACATAGTCACTGTACTGATATTTTTATAATATGAATCATCAGTTGATGCTGTAAATGAAGAAAGCTTTTTTTTTAGGTTTCTTCTATGATTTTGAGGCAAATAATTTGGTAATGTGAAGTAAAGTCAGAAAATATTTATGTTGGACATATTTTAAATCAACTTTTAAAAAGTGGATAAATTTAAGAGATTAGTTAGAATGAGGCTTTAACCTACTCTATTTTTTTTTCTATTAAACTTGAAAAAGCATAATTTATTCCAAATGACTCAGAGTGTTGGTGTGAGGTTCCAGATCAGATGACAGGAAAATGGCATAGAGGCCCTTCTCTTTATTTTTGCTTATAAATATTTAGGAGTTTAAGACCGACATTTCTCTCAAGATGTCAAACAGCTATTCAAGTTATAACATTATGCCACACACCACTTTGAAAAGAAATGTGATTCAAATATTTGAATAAAATATTTACTTAAACTAGATTTGGGTTCTATGTGGATTTTGAGAAGTTAGATACAACTAAAATTTACAGAAGCTCATACTGGAATATCTGGCAAAGCATAAAAATGTAATCCATTCTTGAGATCAAAAAGTTGTCCATGATTCAATGAGACTGGACGTGTATAAAATGCTCTTTTGTCTTCCACTTTGATACCATTTCTGTTCCTATGTTCTCTTTTATAAATATGTGGAAACTGCATATAAAAGTAACAGTAGGAAGTTGGCATTTCATAGAAATGAGAAGACAAAAGTTGTTTTATATTCACACTGTTTTATTTTTGTTTCAATCTTATCAGCAGAGCTCCATTTACAGTCGTAACTGGGATATAAGTATGTCTGAGTAAAGATATTATCCTTCTTTTCAGTGCCACTTCCATTCGCCCATGACTTGACATTCATCTTTGGATACTAAAGAGTCAGTGTAAACCACATTAAAGATGACATTTTGCACTGTCAAATATTTCCACAGGTCTAAGTGTCAAAAATAAATGTATTTACTAGGTTTCTTTCTTTGTTTCTTTTGACAGTCTCAATATAAGTATTCCAAGTCTATGTATACAGCATATTCACACTCAGGCAGTGCAATTTCATTTACATTCTTATTGAGTTCAGTCAGAAAATGCCAGGTATGCACCAAAATGTATTTAAAGCTCTCTATTTTACTGTCAGCACAAAGATTTACAAACATATCTCCTCACAAATATGCACATGCATAAATCCATGCAGGGCAATAAATTAGGTATTAAAAATGCTTACAGCAGTCTTTGTCCAATATGATTTTCCCCTCCAGTATTGTATCATTTCCCACATACAAGATATAAAAAAAAAAAAAGTAATTTTCCCAAAGGGATACTGAGTATAAAAAGTATATGTTTCAACTGCTTGCAGTCTGGCTTCAATCTGTATTTTAACAGACAATTGCAAGTTCTTTGCAATCTGACTTAATCTGTATTTTAACCGACAGATAACTATTGAGCATAGACTTAATGTGAATCATTGTGAAATTAAAGATTTGGGACTGATAGTGGTAGAAAATCAATAGGACCATTTTATTACCCTAAGGATCATTTATCCTCATTAAAACAGATATATGAACCATTTCATTATTATAAGAATATCTAATTTAAATAATATATAAGTGGTTCTTATGGGAGTAAAAAATATTTTTAAACAATTCATTTTGGCAGAGGAATACCAAGCAAGATATTATGTAGGTGATTCTTAATCTGGGCTTTGATAAATAAATTGAAGTTAGGAAAAGAGGAAAGGAGCACAATGGACCAAGTCCAAAATCAAAGAAATAACGACACGAATTTGTGTTATATGTGTTCTGATTATAAAAGGACCCTGGATTGTCAACAGTGGTTATCTGTGAGATGAATGAGAATCTGTGCTGTATCAGTGAATAGGTAAGTTAGAAAGATTTATGCAGTCTACATTAAAGGCATTTAATGTGAGCAGGCATCTACTCTCGGCTCATCCTATCACAAATTTCCACAGTCAATAAAAGAGAGATAAATATTATACCCATACTCACACAGAGCTAAAATAGAAATCCACATCATTTATCACATATACATAGAAACATATTGGCTTTTATTTTTGGTAAGTGTTTGTCATTTGGGAATCACTAAGCTAAGTTGCATACATTCAATAGCTCATGGGATCCTCTTCAGAAATTGAGGTGGTCAGTATTTATGTTTTCATTACATTTTCCAGCTACTTCAGGCTCAGAAAGCTTATATAACTTGCTTAAGATGCATATTAATGGATAGAATCAACATTTATTCCCCTATGAATCTGTAACTGGGGGATGGAAATGCCTTATGAAAACAATATTAATGAAGATTAATTGATACACTGTCTAAAAAATACACATTAATATATGGCCATAGTAATTATTTCCTTTCTTTTAGTTTCCTGATAAATCTAATACAAGACTTTAGTGGGATAATATTCAATTATATATATGAAGATACAATTAACCGATCCACTTAGGGAAGTCTGTATTTTTTGTTATAAAGAACATAGTGAATTCCACAGGAAAGAAACAATGAAAGGGAGGGGTGGGACTTCCAAGAATGGCAGAGGGACTACAAAAATGTTTTTCTTCATAAAAACAAGGAAAGCATTGGCAACAAACTGTCAAAGTCAAAACTTTCAGAACTGTGGAAATTAACAAAAGTGTTGAAACAAACAGAGGCATGTTTCCTTGAGAAAATCTGCTAAACTTTAGTAAGGACAGTAGCATTTGTATCAATGTGGCTCTGCCTAATCCCATCTCCTTTTTTTTTTTTTTTTAACTACATTTCAAAATTTATTTTTTAATAAAATAAGATCCATGAAGACACAATAGCACACTGGTTTACTAAATGGATGTGATATTTTTTTCACTTTCTTTTTTTTATTTTATTTTTAAACTTTACAATATTGTATCATCTCCTTTTCTTCAGCTCTACAAGAGCCTTGAAAAGTAGTAGACTCATAATCATAGTAACTGAGAAAATAGGCTGCCCTGTAGATACAGGGGTGGGGTGGGTAGGCCAGATTTGGATCCCTGAGTAAGTCCAGTACCTGGAGGAGTCCACTATTTGACTTATCTGGAGGATCTACAGAAAAAGTTTCAGTTGCAGAATGAAGTCATGATTTGACCTGTCTAGAAGCTTACATTTAATTTAATTAAGATGACCATTATATCTACTACTGTGGGCAAGAATCCCTTAGAAGAAATGGAGTAGCCCTCATAATCAACAAGAGAGTCTGGAATGCAGTATTGGGTGCAATCTCAAAAACAACGTAATTATCTCAGTCCATTTCCAAGGCAAACCATTTGACATCACAGTAATCCGAGTCTATGCCCCAACCACTAATGCCAAAAAAGCTGAAGTTGAATGTTTCTATGAAGACCTACAAGACCTTCTAAAACTAACACTAAAAATGATATCCTTTTCATTATAGGGGATTGAAATGCAAAACTAGGAAATCAAGAGGCATGCGGAGTAACAGGCAAGCTTGGCCTTGGAGTACAAAATGAAGCAGGTCAAAGGCTAACAATTTTGACAAGAGAACACACTGGTCATAGCAAACACCTCCTACCAACAATACAAGAGATGACTCTACACATGAACATCACCCAGTGTTAAATACTGAAATCAGACAGATTATATTATCTGTAGTCAAAGATGGAGACTCTCTATATGGTCAGCAAAAACAAGACCTGAAGCTGACTGTGGCTCAGATTATGAGATATGAGATCATTATTGCAAAACCCAGGCCTGGAGAATCCCAGAGACAGAGGAGCCTGGTGGGCTGCTGTCTGTGGGTTCGCACAGTCGAACACGACTGACATGACTTAGCAGCAGCAACAGCAGCAAGCATAAACTGAAGAAAGTAGGGAAAACCACTAGGCCATTCATATGACCTAAATCAAACCCCTTATGATTATATAGTGGAGGTGATAAATCAATTCAAGCAATTTGACCTAGTAGACAGAGTACCTGAAGAACTATGGAAGGAGGTTTGTAATACTGTACAGGAGGCAGTGACCAAACCATCACAAAGAAAAAGAAATACAAGAAGGCAAAGTGGTTATCTGAGGATGCTCTACAAAGAGCTGAGGAAAGAAGAGAAGTGAAAGGTAAGGTAGGAAGAGAAAGATACACCCAAATGAATGCAGAGTTCTAGAGAACAACAAGGAGAAATAAGAAGGCCTTTTATTTATTTATTTTGCTATTTTTATTTATTATTATTGTTTTTTTTTTAACTTTACTATATTGTATTGGTTTTGCCATACATCAACACGCATTCACCACGGGTGTACACGTGTTCCCCACCCTGAACCCCCCTCCCACCTCCCTCCCCATACCATCCCTCTGGGTCATCCCAGTGCACCAGCCCCAAGCTTCCTGTATCCTGCATCGAACCTGGACTGGAGATTCGTTTCTTATATGATATTGTACATGTTTTAATGGCATTTTCCCAAACCATCCCCCCCTTCCTCTCCCACAGAGTCCAAAAGGCTGTTCTACACATCTGTGTCTCTTTTGCTGTCTAGCATACAGGGTTGTCATTACCATCTTTCTAAATTCTATATATATGCGTTAGTATACTGCATTGGTGTTTTTCTTTCTGGCTTACTTCACTCTGTATAATAGGCTCCAGTTTCATCCACCTCATTAGAACTGATTCAAATGAATTCTTTTTAATGGCTGAGTAATACTCCATTGTGTAAGAAGGCCTTTTAAAATGAACAATGAAAAGAAATAGAGGAAAATAATAGAATGGGAGAGACTAGAGATCTCTTCAAGAAAACTGGAGCTATCATGGGAACATTTAATGCAGGGATGAGCACGATCAATGACAGACATGGTAAGGACATATAAGCAGAAGAGATTAAGAAGAGGTGGCAAGAATACACAAAAGAACTATACAAAAAAAGGTTTCAATGACCTGGATATCCACAATGGTGTGGTCACTCACCTAGATCCAGACATCCTGGAATGTGAAGTCAAGTGGGCCTTAGGAAGCATCACTAAGAACAAAGCTAGTGAAGGTGGTGGAAATCCAGCTGAGCTATTTCAAGTCCTAAAAGATAATGCTGTGAAAGTGCGGCACTCAATATATCAGCAAATTTGGAAAACTTAGCAGTAGTCGCAGGACTGGAAAAGGTCAGTTTTCTTTCCAATCCCAAAGAAGGGCATTGCCAAAGAATGTTCAAACTATCATACAATTGTGCTCATTTCATGTGCTAGTAAGGCTTTGCTTAGGTTTCAGCAGTATGTAACCCAACTTCTAGGTTTACAAGCTGCGTTTAGAAAAGGCAGAGGAACCAGAGATCAAATTGCCAACGTTTGTTGGATCATATAAAGAGCAAGAGAATTCCAGAAAAACATCTACTTCATTGACTACTCTAAAGACTTTGACTGTGTGGATCACAACAAACTGAAAAATTCTTAAAGCGATGAGAATACCAGACCACCTTACCTCTCTCCTGAGAAACCTGTATGCCAGTCAAGAAGCAACAGTTAGAACTTTACATGAAACAGCTGACTGATTCACAATTGGGAAAGGAGTATGTCAAGGCTGCATATTGTCACCCTGCTTATTTAACTTATATGCGGAGTGCATCATGCGAAATGTCGTGCTGGAATCAAGATTGCTGGGAGAAATATCAATAATGCCAGATATGCAGATGACACTGCCCTAACAGACTCTTGATGAAGGTGAAAGAGGATCATGAAAAAGCTAGCTTAAAACTACACACTCAAAAAACTAACATCGTGGACTCTGGTCCCACGGCAAATAGAAGAGGGAAAAGTGGAAACAGTGACATTTTATTTTCTTGGGCTCCAAAATCACTTGGATAGTGACTGCAACCACAAAATTAAAAGATGTTTGCTCCTTGGAAGGAAAGCTATGACAAATCTAGACAGTATTGCTGCCTAGAGAATCCCATGAACAGAGGAGCTTGCCGGGCTATGGTCCATAGGGTTGTAAAGAGTCAGCCACGACTGAAGCAACTTAGCATGCATGTAGAAGACTCTTGAGAGTCCTTTGGTCTTCAAGGAGATCAAACTAGTAAATTCTAAAAGAAATAAAAGCTGAATATTCATTGGAAGTACTGATTCAGAGGGCTTCCCTTATAGCTCAGTTGGTAAAGAATCTGCCTACAATGCAGGAGACCCAGGTTTGATTTCTGGGTCAGGAAGATTCCCTGGAGAAGAAAATGGCAATCCACTCCAGTATTCTTACCTGAAAAATCCCATGGACAGAGGCACCTGATGGGCTACAGTCCATGGGATCACAAGAGTCGGACATGACTTAGCTAGTAAACCACCACCACCACCACTGATTCTGAAGCTCCAATACTTTGGCCTGATGCGAAGAGCTGACTCATTGGAAAAGGCCCTAATTCTGGGAAAGTTTTTAGGTAAAGAAGAATGGGGGGCAGAGGATGAGAAGGTTAGATAGTATCACCAACTCAATGGCTATAAATTTGAGCAGACTCTCAGAGATGGAGGAGGACAGAGAAGCCTGGAGTCCTGCTGTCCATGAGGTGGCAAAGAATTGAACACAATTTAGCAACTGAACAACAACAAGGAGTTTACATCAAGGCAGTAAGCCCTATTTCCAGGGTCTTTGTTGAATATAGTGATTGAAATACATATTAAAACACAGCTCCATAAAGCTGTGATATATGTTGTGGTAAATAAGAGATGGATCAAAAAGTTAAAAGGAATACCTAGGGAAGGAGATAGTCAGAAGGGGATTTGAAAAACTCTGAAATATTACAGGAGCCCTAAACACTCTGCAAAGGTAATAATGTGTCCAGAACCCTGCTGATAGAAAATAGCACAAACTCTCATTTCAGGTTGACCCTGAGGTCCTATGTGAGCAGAAAGTAAAATTTAAGGCAGAATTATAAATTGCATGAGTATTAAAGTCATGCCCAATCATAGACACAGGCAAAAGATTCTGGTAATAGGCAAAAGATTCATGGTTCAAGACATTAAAAACTAATCATTAGTAGCCCTCTAAGTTAACTGAGCAGAAATATCAGTGGCCATACATGACCAAAAAAAAAAAAAAACCCAAAATTTAAATAATTATTCCTGAAAGGCAAAACTATAGAGACAATAAACTAAAAGATCAGTGGGTGCCAAAGGTATGAAAGTGAGGGGAGATGGAAAGGCAGAGCACAAAAGATTTTTACAGTGATGACTATGTATAATTATGTTTTGTCCTACAAATACACTGTGTGTGTGCTGCTATGCTCAGTGGTGTCCGACTCAGTGGTTATCACTTCCTTCTCCAGGGTATCTTCCTGACCCAGGGATTGAGCCCACATCTCCTGCATTACAGGCAGACTTTTTACCACTGCATCACCTGTTTTGTCTGGGCTTCCTTGGTGACTCAGATGGTATAGAATGTGCCTGCAATGCAGAAGAAGCAGGTTCAATCCCTGGATTGGGGCGATCCCCTGGAGAAAGAAATGGCAAAACACCCAGTGCTCTTGCCTGGGAAAAACCACAGACAGAAGAACCTAGCAGGCTACAGTTCATGGGGTCACAAAGAATTAGAGAGGACTGGGTGACTCTCACACACACACACACACACACACACACACACACACACACACACATTTTGTCCAAACCCAATGCATAATACTGAGTCAGTGTACAATACCAAGAGTGAAACCTTAGATACAATTTGGATGTTGGATGACTATGACTTGTCAGTATAAGTTCATCAGTGGTAAAAACATAAACTACTTTGATGAATGATGCTGATAATGGGGAAGGCCATGTGTATTGCAGGACAGAGGGTTTATAGCAAATATCTGTAACTCTCACTCAGTTTTATTATAAACTGAAAACTGGTCTTTTAAGGAAGAATTAATCCTGAAAATTCATTAAGCAAATGTCAGCAACAATGACACAACAATGAAAACAAAAAACAGCAATAATACAGTTATTTAAAATATCTCTCAGAATAGAAGCTGTGGCATTCTCGACTAGCCCAAAAGAACAGGGGGATTTCTTTAAAAGAAAGGCTGGATATTAGATAATAGACTAATGACAGGAAAAAGTAAAGTCAGATTTTTAGGGGTAGGATAAGTAAAAATGAATTAAAAAATTATATCTTTGAAATAATGCCATTTGCAGAAACACGAATGCACCTATAGATTATCATACTAAGTGAGAAATGTCAGATAGAGAAAGACAAATATCATATGTGGAATCTAAAACAAAATAGTACAAACTTATTTACAAAACAGAAATAGATTCACAAATGTAGAAAACTAACTTGGGGTTACTAAGGGGAAAGGAGGGGAGGGAAAAATTGGGAGATTGGAATTGACATATGCACACTACTATAGTAAATAAATAAAGTAGATAACTAATGGGCATCCCTGGTGGCTCAGTGGTAAAGGATCCATCTGCCAATGCAGGAGGCTCAAGTTTGATCCCTGGGTCTCAGAGATCCCCTAGAGAAAGAAATGGAAACCCACTCCAGTATTCTTGCCTGGGAAACCCCATGGACAGAGGAGTCTGGAAGGCTACAGTCAGCCTATGAGGGTCACAAAGAGTTGGATATGACTTAGCGACTAAAAACAACAACAGACAGCTAATAAGAACCTATTGTACAACACAAGGAACCATACTCAATATTCTGTAAGGACCTATACAGGAAAAGAATCTTAAAAAGAGTGGATATATGTATATGTATAACTGATTCACTTTGCTTTACAGCAGAAACTAACATAACATTGTAAATCAACTACACCCCAATAAAAATTTTAAAAAATAGACATAAAAAAATTAAAAATCATGTTGTAACTCGTCTTACAAAGGATATTAAAAAAGAACTATATATTTTGTTTTTAAATCTAAATTTGTAACTGAGGCCACAGAGAAACCTAACAGGAAAAAAAAAATTGATAAGATATTGGAAATGATTGAATGAATGCACTTATTTATGGGCCAGAGAGTGAATGAAAGAGAGAAGGAATATGTTAACTTAAATGCAGGAAACAGTGGTAGAGCTGAAGTAGAAATGAAAAGGATTTATTTAAGCTAGAGATTGAACTAACACAAATTAAGAATCTTGAAAGGAGTAGCAGCAAGTGAAAATGAAACACTAAGCATATTTCACTAGAAATCTAAGAAATGCTATCATAAGCCTCAGTTCAGAAATGTCCCAAGGGTGATTCCTCTGATAAATAAATGAGTAATAAATAAAATTGGGAGGAGGGAAGAAAGCTTCTTTAAGAGGTACATTTCTTTATACATTGGGCTGGCCAAGGAGTTTGTTCTGGTTTTTCCATAAGATGTTATGCTCTAGGAGGGCAGGCATTTCTACATTTTTCTAGCCTTTGTTAGTATATGCATGCATGTGAAAGTGTATGTGTGTTAGATTAAGAAGGTCAGTCAGTTCAGTTCAGTCACTCAGTCGTGTCTGACTCTTTGCGACCCCATGAACTGCAGCACGCCAGGCCTTTCTGTCCATCATCAACTCCTGGAGTTCACTCAAACTCATGTTCATCGAGTCAGTGATGCCATCCAGCTATCTCATCCTCTGTCGTCCCCTTCTCCTCTTGCCCCCAATCCCTCCCAGCATCAGAGTCTTTTCCAATGAGTCAACTCTTCGCATGAGGTGGCCAAAGTACTGGAGTTTCAGCTTCAGCATCATTCCTTCAAAAGAACACCCAGGACTGATCTCCTTTAGAATGGATTGGTTGGATCTCCTTGCAGTCCAAGGGACTCTCAAGAGTTAAGAAGATAAGCACTGTAAAATCTTTTGTGTGCCTTTTCTTTATTTGGACTCTAAATATGTTACACAGAAAAAACAAGTTATTTTATTGAGATTAGAGTGAAATAGCATATTCTACCAGTCAAAAAAGGCCATATTCCTCAAAGCGTTGGAAAAAAGATTTGCCTTATGATGACCAGAACAAAACATCAGGATATACGAATTTTGGACTTTCATTTCTTTGGATTTTTATTTATTAATGCAGTAAAAATGGATTTTAATTTTAATTTCTAGGGTTTTAATTCTCAGAGACTTGAATATGAAAACAAATTTAACATTTAAACTTTGATATCTAGTAAGAATTTTAATATATGAAAAACATATCCACATTTATAGCTTCTGCATCACCGTTTTATTATCACTAATCATTTACAATGTTACAGGCGGCTGCGACCGGCGCGCTAAGCGCGGCCGAGAGGAGCCACCCCACGTCCGAAGTCAGGGGCAGAAGCCGGGAAGACACCATGCCCGAAGGGCGGAGGCCAAGAGGAGTTACCCCACATCTGAGGTCAGGGGAAGCGGCTTAGAGTATCAGACTGCGACGGTGCAGGAACAGCCGAGAGGAGCTACCCTGCTTCCAAGGTCGTGAGAGTGGCTGAGAGGAGATACCCAGTGTCCGAGGTCAGGGGCAGCAACGAGAGGAGTTACCCCACTTCTGAGGTCAGGGGCAGCGGCCAGGAGGAGCTACCCCATGGCGCTAAGTCCGAGGCCAGGGGCAGTGGCCAGGAGGACCAACCCCACGTCCAAGGAGCTGTGCCTGTGCGGGCACAGGAGGGCCTAGAGAAGCTATCCCACGTTGAAGGTCAGGAAGGGCGGTGGTGAGGAGACACCCCTCGTCCAAGGTAAGGAGCAATGGCTGCACTTAGCTGGAGCAGCTGTGAAGAGATACCCCACGGCCAAGGTAAGAGAAACCCAAGTAAGATGGTAGGTGTTGCAAAAGGGCATCAGAGGGCAAACACTGAAACCATACTCACAGAAAACTAGTCAATCTAATCACACTAGGACCACAGCCTTGTCTAACTCAATGAAACCAAGCCATGCCCGTGGGGCAACCCAAGATGGGCGGATCATGGTGGAGAGATCTGACAGAATGTGGTCCACTGGAAAAGGGAATGGCTAACCACTTCAGTATTCATGCCTTGAGAACCCCATGAACAGTATGAAAAGGAAAAATGATAGGATACTGAAAGAGAAACTCATGGAGCCAAAATAAAAAGAATACCCAGCTGTGGATGTGACTGGTGATAGAAGCAAGGTCCGATGCTGTAAAGAGCAATATTGCATAGGAACCTGGAATGTCAGGTCCATGAATCAAGGCAAATTGGAAGTGGTCAAACAAGAGATGGCAAGAGGGAATGTCAACATTCTAGGAATCAGCGAACTGAAATGGACTGGAATGGGTGAATTTAACTCAGATGACCATTATATCTACTACTGGGGGCAGGAATCCTTCAGAGAAATGGAATAGCCATCAAGGTCAACAAAAGAATTTGAAATGCAGTACTTGGATGCAATCTCAAAAATGACAGAATGATCTCTGTTCATTTCCAAGGCAAACCATTCAATATCACAGTAATCCAAGTCTATGCCCCAACCAGTAACACTGAAGAAGCTGAAGTTGAACGGTTCTATGAAGACCTACAAGACCTTTTAGAACTAACACCTAAAAAAGATGTCCTTTTCATTATAGGGGAGTGGAATGCAAAAGTAGGTGGTCAAGAAACACCTGGAGTAACAGGCAAATTTGGTTTTGGAATACAGAATGAAGCAGGGCAAAGACTAAGAGAATTTTGTCAAGAAAATGCACTGGTCATAACAAACACCCTCTTCCAACAACACAAGAGAAGACTCTATACATAGACATCACCAGATGGTCAACACCGAAATCAGATTGACTATGTTCTTTACAGCCAAAGATGGAGAAGCTCTATACAGTCAGCAAAAACAAGACCAGGAGCTGACTATGGCTCAGACCATGAACTCCTTATTGCCAAATTCAGACTTATTGAAGAAAGTAGGGAAAACTACTAGACCATTCAGGCATGACCTAAATCAAATCCCTTAAGATTATACAGTGGAAGTGAGAAATAGATTTAAGGGACTAGATCTGATAGAGTGCCTGATGAACTGGGGACTGAGGTTCGTGACATTGTACAGGAGACAGGGATCAAGACCATCCCCATGGAAAAGAAATGCAAAAAAGCAAAATGGCTGTCTGGGGAGGCCTTACAAATAGCTGTGAAAAGAAGAGAAGTAAAAAGCAAAGGAGAAAAGGAAAGATATAAACATCTGAATGCAGAGTTCCAAAGAATAGCAAGAAGAGATAAGAAAGCCTTCTTCAGCGATCAATGCAAAGAAATAGAGGAAAACACCAGAATGGGAAAGACTAGAGATCTCTTCAAGAAAATCAGAGATACTAAAGGAACATTTCATGCAAAGATGTGCTCAATAAAGGACAGAAATGGTATGGACCTAACAGAAGCTGAAGATATTAAGAAGAGATGGCAAGAATACACAGAAGAACTGTACAAAAAAGATCTTCATGACCCAGATAATCACGATGATGTGATCACTGACCTAGAGCCAGACATCCTGGAATGTGAAGTCAAGTGGGCCTTAGAAAGTATCACTACGAACAAAGCTAGTGGAGGTGATAGAAATCCAGTTGAGCTATTCCAAATCCTGAAAGATGATGCCCTGAAAGTGCTGCAGTCAATATAACAGCAAATTTGGAAAACTCAGCAGTGGCCACAGGACTGGAAAAGGTCAGTTTTCATTCCAATCCCAAAGAAAGGCAATGCCAAAGAATGCTCAAACTACTGCACAATTGCACTCATCTCACACTCTAATAAAATAATGCTCAAAATTCTCCAAGCCAGGTTTCAGCAATATGTGAACTGTGAACTTCCTGATGTTCAAGCTGGTTTTAGAAAGGGCAGAGGAATCAGAGATCAAATTTCCAACATCTGCTGGATCATGGAAAAAGAAAGAGAGTTCCTGAAAAACATCTACTTCTGCTTTATTGACTATGCCAAAGCCTTTGACTGTGTGGATCACAATAAACTGGAAAATTCTGAAAGGGATGGGAATACCAGACCACCTGATCTGCCTCTTGAGAAATATGTATACAGGTCAGGAAGCAACAGTTAGAACTGGACATGGAACAACAGACTGGTTCCAAATAGGAAAAGGAGTATGTCAAGGCTGTATATTGTCATCCTGCTTATTTAACTTATATCAGAGTACATCATGAGAAATGCTGGACTAGAAGAAACACAAGCTGGAATCAAGATTGCCAGGAGAAATATCAATAACCTCAGATATGCAGATGACACCACCCTTATGGCAGAAAGTGAAGAGGAACTCAAAAGCCTCTTGATGAAAGTGAAAGTGGAGAGTCAAAAAGTTGGCTTAAAGCTCAACATTCAGAAAACGAAGATCATGGCATCCGGTCCCACCACTTCATGGGAAATAGATGGCGAAACTGTGGAAACAGTGTCAGACTTTATTTTTTGGGGCTCCAAAATCACTGCAGATGGTGATTGCAGCTATGAAATTAAAAGACGCTTACTCCTTGGAAGGAAAGTTATGACCAACCTAGATAACATATTCAAAAGCAGAGACGTTACTTTGCCAACAAAGTTTCGTCTTGTCAAGGCTATGGTTTTTCCAGTGGTCATGTATGGATGTGAGAGTTGGACTGTGAAGAAGGCTGAGTGCCAAAGAATTGATGCTTTTGAATTGTGGTGTTGGAGAAGACTCTTGAGAGTCCCTTGGACCACAAGGAGATCCAACCAGTCCATTCTGAAGGAGATCAGCCCTGGGATTTCTTTGGAAGGAATGATGCTAAAGCTGAAACTCCAGTATTTTGGCCACCTCATGCGAAGAGTTGACTCATTGGAAAGGACTCTGATGCTGGGAGGGATTGGGGCAAGAGGAAAAGGGGACGACAGAGGATGAGATGGCTGGATGGCATCACCGACTCGATGGATGTGAGTCTGAGTGAACTCCAGGAGTTGGTGATGGACAGGGAGGCCTGGTGTGCTGTGATTCATGGGGTTGCAAGGAGTCGAACATGACTGAGTGACTGATCTCTTCTGGTCTTACCGTTGTTGAAACATTTCCGATGTGTTTTATGGGATAAAATTATTGTAAAAATTTTTCTTTATAATCAAAATAGCAAGCTAAATGTCTGTCTTAGATACAAAATGGCTGTTAGTAATTAAACTTTATGGTCCACTTTGTAGTATTGTTGGAGTTATATGATCCACTGATGGTCATATAAATACAATCAGGAAGCTATGAGAAGATACTTTAGAAAGTAAAAGTAGAAATGTCCCCATACACTGATAATCTTCTCATAGATTTCAGGTGAAACATAATAAGAGAAAAAGGTGGAGAGAAAGACATCCTTGAATATCTTCTGATATCACCTACACTCTGGAGGAGTGAGTTAACCAGTTGATGAGAAATGGAGAGTTGGCTGAAGATGTTAGCCCTTGGCAGTGGTCCTTTGTGCTTAAGGTTAATGTAGGCTTGACAATGTGGCCATAGGAGGGATTCACAGTTTTGGGGTTAACAGTTACATTTGGTTGGGGGGGAGTATATCATCAAACTTACTTGGGTGTAGAGTAAGGTCACATTCTCTAAATAGCTTTTTCAAAAAATATGAATGATATGTTCAGATGCATCTGCTCGACTCTTAGCCCTCTCTCCCAATTGTTCAACTCAAAAGAAAGGAAAGAGGGTTATTATTGATATTTATTGATTTCCTATAATCCAGGCAGCTTTGAATGAAATAATTATGATGATGCCACCATAAATTTGAAGTGTTCCCTTATTTGATGGCCTTAAGAGCTATCATTTTAAAAATGTTTGGACCACTGATAATCTTGAAAGACTGAAGGATATTATAAAGTTTCTTTTCAGAAAACATGTACTTATGAAAAAAAATCAGTCATATGACTTCAGAGATTCACTGGCTCCAGGATTATAATTGCTCCTTAGGAAAGATTTAAATCGAAGTTCAAGTCAACCTACAAATTAATTTCTATATAATATTTAGCATTCACTGTACCTTTTACATTTAAAACTACATTAAGTCTCATGAATTACTTTATAATTCAGTAGAAGGTAAATGACTGGAAAAATCAAATATAAAGCATATGTTATAGTTGAGTAAAACTGGCATATTAAGAACCAGTGGTAAGAAAACAACTCATTTTCACTACTATTTAACATGCACTATTCTAATTTACAAACTGTCAAGGACTGAAAAAATTATCAGTGCTTTAGCATACTGTACATTTTCCATTATGGGAATATCTATGTTTGAAAAACAATGGAGAAACATATGTATTATGTTGGCCAAAACATTTGTTTGGGTTATTCTGTAAAATCTTATAGAAAAACCAGAACCAACTCTTTGGTCAATCCAATATAATGGTTCTATGAAGATGTACAACATCTTCTGGAATGAACACCCAAAAAACATGTCCTTTTCATTACAGGGGACTGGAATGCAGAAGTAGGAAGTCAAGAAACACCTGGAGTAACAGGCAAATTTGGCCTTGGAGTACAGAATGAAGCAGGGCAAAGGCTAATAGAGTTTTGCCCAGAAAATGCACTGGTCATAGTAAACACCCTCTTCCAACAACACAAGAGAAGACTACACAAGGACATCACCAGATCATCAACACTGAAATAAAATTGATTATATTCTCTGTAGCCAAAGGTGGAGAAGCTCTGTACAGTCAGCAAAAGCAAGACTGGGAGCTGACTGTGGCTCAGATCATGAACTCCTTATTGCCAAATTCAGACTTAAATTGAAGACAGTAGAGAAAACCACTAGACCATTCAGGCATGACCTAAATCAAATCCCTTACGATTATACAGTAGAAGTGAGAAATAGATTCAAGGGATTGGATCTGATAGACAGCATGCCTGAAGAAATATGGACTGAGGTTTGTGACATTGTACAGGAGACAGGGATCAAGAACATCCCCAAGAAAAAGAAGTGTACAAAGGCAAAATGGATGTCTGAGGAGGCATTAAATTTAGCTGTGAAAAGAAGAGAAGCTAAAGGCAAAGCAGAAAAGGAAAGATGTACCAATTTGAATGCAGAGTTCCAAAGAAGAGCAAGGAGAGATAAGAAGGCTTTCCTCAGCGATCAATGCAAAGAAATAGAGGAAAACAACAGAATGAGAAAGACTAGAGATCACTTCAAGAAAATTAGAGATACCAAGGGAACATTTCATGTATGCTGCTGCTGCTAAGTCGCTTCAGTCGTGTCCGACTCTGTGCGACCCCATAGACGGCAGCACACCAGGCTTCCTCATCCCTGGGATTCTCCAGGCAAGAACACTGGAGTGGGTTGCCATTTCCTTCTCCAATGCATGAAAGTGAAAAGTGAAAGTAAAGTCACTCAGTTGTGCCTGACTCTTAGCGATCCCATGGACTGCAGCCTACCAGGCTCCTCCGTCCATGGGATTTTCCAGGCAAGAGTACTGGAGTAGGTTGCCATTGCCTTCTCCCATTTCATGTATACATGGGCACAATAAAGAACAGAAATGGTATGGACCTAACATAAACAGAAGATATTAAGAAGAGGTGGTAAGAAAACACAGAGCTATACAAAAAAGATCTTCAGGACCCAGATAACCACAATAGTGTGATCACTCACCTAGAGCCAGACATCCCAGAATGTGAAGTCAATGGGCCTTAGGAAGCATCACTATGAACAAAGCTAGGGGAGGGGATGGAATTCCAGTTGAGCTATTTCAAATCCTGAAAGATGATGCTGTGAAAGCGTTGCACTCAATTTGCCAGCAAATTTGGAAAACTCAGCAGTGGCCACGGAACTGGAAAAGGTCAGTTTTCATTCCAATCCCAAAGAAAGGCAATAGCAAAGAATGCTCAAACTACAGCACAATTGCACTCATCTCACATGCTAGTAAAGTAATGCTCAAAATTCTCCAAGCTAGGCTTCAACAGTATGTGAACCAGGAACTTCCAGATGTTCAAGCTTGATAAATAAAATGCAGAGGAACCAGAGATCAAATTGCCAACAGCCGCTGGATCATTGATAAAGCAAGAGTATTCCAGAGAAACATCTATTTCTGTTTTATTGACTATGTGAAAGCCTTTGACTGTGTTTGTTGTATCCACAACAAATGCGGATAATTCTTAAAGAGTTGGATATCAGACCACCTGACCTGCTTCCTGAGAAATCTGTATGCAGGTCAAAAAGCACCAGTTAGAACCGGACATGGAACAACAGACTGGTTCCAAATCAGGAAAGGATTACGTCAATGCTGTATACTGTCAGCCTGCTTATTTAACTTATATGCAGAGTACGTCATGAGAAATACTGGAATGGATGAAACACAAGCTGGAATCAAGATTGCTTGGAGAAATATCAATAACCTCAGATATTAACTAAGGGTAAATAAGTTTCTTTAATTTCATAGGCTGATATCAGATCCCAAAGTTATATTCATGTTATAATCCCTAGAATATGAAAATATCACTTTATTTTTAAAAAATGGTCTGTGCATATGTGATTTAGATAAGGACCTTGAAATGAGTATATCATCTTAGATTATTACAGTGAACTCTAAATATCATTATAAATGTCCTTACAAGAAAGAGGCAGCAGGAGATAAACACCAAACATCTGGAGGAGAAAATTTATGGAGACAAGCAGAGGGAGATGTGCTGTGGTGCCAAGGTGCTGCTATGGGCCACCAAAAGTTCAAGGAAGCAAGGAGAAGATTATCCCTTAAGTCTCCAGTGGAAGACTGGCCCTGCTAAACCTCATTTTCAGATTTCAGGACTCAAGAACTGTGAAATAATACATTTCTATCATTATAAGCCACAAATTTTTGTGTGTGTGTGTGTGTGTGTGTGTGTTTTTTTTTTTACAGCAGCGAATAGGAATTAACTGTCATCATGCCAGCATGCCAGGCTTCCCTGTTGTCCACTATCTCCTGAAGTCTGCTCAAGTTCATGTCCATTGAGTCAATGATGCTAGTCAACTCTTTCATACTATGCAGCCCTCTTCTCCTCCCACCTTCAATCTTTTCCAGCATCAGGGCATTTTCCAATGAGTCAGCTCTTCATATTAGGTAGTGAAAATATTGGAGCTTCAGCTTTAGCATTAGTCTTCCCAATGAATATTCAGGTTTGATTTCCTTTAGAACTGACTGGCTTGATCTCCTTGCTATCCAAGGGACTCTCAAGAGATTTCTTCACTACCATAATTCAAAAACATCAATTCTTCAGTTCTCAGCCTTTTCTAAGGTCCAAATCTCACATCCATACATGACTACTGGAAAAACCATAGCTTTGACTAGATGGACCTCTGATGGCAAAGTGATCCCTTTCCTTTTAATATACTGTCTAGGTTTTTCATAACTTCCCTTCCAAGAAGCAAGCATCTTCTACTTTAAAGGCAGAAGTCACCATCCACAGTGATGTTAAATAGAGCCCAAGAAATAAAATCTCTCACTGCTTCCACTTTTTCCCCTTCTATTTGCCATGAAGTGATGGACCGGATTTCTTGATCTTAATTTATAGAATGCTGAGCCAGGTTCTTCATTTTCCTCTTTCACCCTCATCAAGAGGCTCTTTAGTTTCTCTTTGTTTTCTGTCACTAGAGTGTTATCATCTGCATATGTGAGATTATTGATATTTCTCCTGGAAATCTTGATTCCAGCTTGTGACTCATTCAGCCTGACATTTCCAATGATATACTCTGCATATAAGTTAAACGAAGAGAGTGACAATGTACAGCTTTGTTTTACTCTTTCCCTATTTTGAACCAACCCATTGTTCCATATCCAGTTTTAACTGTTGCTTCCTGTCCTGCATATAGGTTTCTCAGGAGACAGTTAAGATGGTTTTTATTTCCATGTCTTTAAGACTTTTCCACAGTTTGTTGTGATACATACAGTAAAAGGCTTTTTAACAACAAATCTGGAAAACTTTAACAGCATCATCTTTTAGGATTTCAAATTGCTCAGGTACAACTCCATTACCTCCACTAACTTTGTTGATAGGAATGCTTCCTCAGGTCTTAAGGTGGTCAAATTTGTGGTCATTTTTTACAGCAACTAGGAGAAACTAATATGATAGGTAATAACAATTAAGCATTGGTTTTTTTATTTTTGTTAAGTCTTTCAATCTATATAAGATTAAGGAATAGTTTACACAATTTATCTAAAGTGGTTATTGTTCTAAGCATTTCACATGAATAAACTCACATAATGAGTGTATGAACTAATTAATACTATTATTCTAATTTTACAAAGGTGAAAACTGATGCAGAGGAAATTAATTATTTTTTTTTTTCCTTCAGAGCTAAATGACTAGTAAATTGCAGAATAAAGACTTGAATCCAAATTATCTGGCTCCAGATTCTATACTCTTAACTATGAGACCATGTTGGCCCTCTGAGATTTTAGATGCAAAGCTTTGGAAATAAATACTCCTATTTCTTTCACATTTTAGATAATAAAAGGGAAGAAAAAGAAGATTAAGAAAATCCCCAACTGTCATACAACTAGTGATGAATGCACGATTTGAATCCATACAGTTTGACAACACAATCTGGGCTTTCAATCATTATGTTATCCTATCTCCAAAGTACTTTATAAAATTCAGCCTATTTTTCTATTATATACTCTTCTGAAAAGCAAATTATCCAGGATATATATATGAATTATGGCCACATTAAAAGAATTGCACAGGTACTCAGTAAACACTGACAGAAAATGTCTTAAAAGTTTCCTTTATAATTTGCAATATAACTCACAATCATGGATTTCACTCAATATAAGTAGATATTTTTACAACCTGAGTGCCGAAGAATTGATGATTTTGAACTGTGGTGTTGGAGAAGCCTCTTGAGAGTCCCTTGGACTGCAAGGAGATCCAACCAATCCATTCTAAAAGAGGTCAGTCCTGGGTGTTCTTTGGAAGGACTGATGCTAAAGCTGAAACTCCAATACTTTGGCCATCTCATGTGAAGAGTTGACTCATTGGAAATGACTCTGATTCTGGGAGGGATTGGGAACAGGAGGAGAAGGGGACAATAGATGATGAGATGGCTGGATGGTATCACTGACTTGATGGACAAGAATTTGGGTGAACTCTGGGAGTTGGTGATGGACAGGGAGGCCTGGTGTGCTGCAATTCATGGGGTCGCAAAGAGTCAGACACGACTGAGTGACTGAACTGATACGCAGATTTTAATTTCACAGTGAATTCTGAGCCTTTCTTTAAAGAGAAATGGCAAAATATTGAAGACATGACATATTAATTCTAAATACCCTTCTCCCCAAACAAAATACATTGTATTTAGACATCTCTTTTCAGTTCCAAACAAAATTGAAGAAATTAATAGAGAATCCCCTTTCAATTAAATGTCATGTAAATTTTAGAATATATATGCTATTATAGAATAAGGTGCTTGGAATTCATTAGGAAATAATTAAAAGTTTTCTGCTACTATTTTTCACAATGACTCAGCAAGTAGCTGAGACCTACTTTCCATATTATTTTTCTCTTTATATTGTTAACATACCCCTTCATTAACATCCTACATACATGCCACACACACCTACACAAACTCACACACATGATAATTTTAGATATTTAGGGAATATACAAAAGAAAGAAAAAATGTCTACTACACTTTTCCAATGATGACATAATCCTAGTAAAAGGACTGCAACCATAACATTATATAAAGCTTTACTCATATGTATATGCATATACACACACATATATATGTAATATATCAATATATACATATACTTTTAATTTAAAGATTTACATAGTGACTTCACATACAATCTATTTTTATTAATGCTTTTAGGCCTGTAGGCAGTGGTATAAATAATCAGTCATGTTAGGACAACTAAAATAAGCTGTTTGAATAGACAACTGAAACAGTTAAATCTTTATCTTTGGAGGATTTGGCATTTGTTAAATACTTAAGAAATAAAATAATTTGTGTCACATCATTATAAAACTGGAATGACATGTATTTAACTCTGTTTAATAGTGGTTTTTAATAACTTGTTGGAGTGCTAAGAGGGGAACTTGGTATCTTGTTTTACTATAGCATTTGACTTTCTACCTATTTTTAACGTGGTAGTTGTTTCTTGTTCTACAACCTATAGTGATGAAGAGCTTTCTGAAGCTAACTTTCACTTCCACATCTGCAGTGAAACTGCTGAGCATTCTTGATGCCTCAGCATACTCTTACTATTTGATACCCTTTTTTTTTTTCAAATTAACTGTGCTTCTTTGTCCAACTTTATACATTCCTCTGTTTATTTTCTTAAAGGTTAAGTTCTTTATCCTAATGGGCTTAATTGTTTTTGTTTATTTGCCTTGTTGTTTTGTGTTGTTAAAGTGCAACTAGTATAATGCAATGAATATGCTTGCAAATGTGTACAGCATGTTAATCCTTAAGATCTTCTCATAATCAGTCCCCAAAAAACTCACACACCCATACACATCAATGATCTGGGTATAGTTACCCATTCTGTCTCTTTCCAAAGCTCTAAACCTTCTTGGTGCTTTATATTTATGGGTATCCTTATTTTCTAAATATCTTTCAGGAACTTTCAGTTCATTTGAATGTTCTTTTAATATACCTACTGAAGTAAAGACACTCTGTTGACTGAAAGGAAGTTGCTTTAGGCCAAATGTGCCAAAGCACAGAAGTCTGCCAACATCCTTAGGGTTGCTAGATAATATAAAGGATGCCCAATTAAATTTGAATTTCAGATAAGCAATGAATGTTTTAGTATATATTCCAACTAATGCACATGACATATTCATACTAAAAAAAAAAAAAAAAGTATTCCTGGAAAATGTAAAATTCTAAATTAACTTGTTGTCCTGTGTTTTTATTTGCTAAATCTGGCAGTCTCAGGGTTACTAAAGAAATACTATTTTTTGCAGAATCTAATTTTCAAAGTAAAACTTTGGCTGTTATTCCAGTGCTGTAGGACACAAAAGTGAACTGAAAGATATACATGAACTAATCATATCAAATATATCTCAGGAAAAGAAAGACCAAAAATTTAAAAGACAGTAAGAGACTGAAAAATGAAATGAGAACATCTGTATCTAATGTGAGAGGCAATGTTGAAAGATATAATGAGTAAACACATGATAGAAATCTTGAACAAAGGCACACTTAGACTCAGGAAACACAATTTACTCAAGAATAACTTTAGACTTTAAACCATACAACATGCAGCATAATTTTATACTTAAACTCTAGATTTAAAAGTTATAGCTCCAGTGAATTTAAACACTCTAAATTCAGTCATTCTTTTCCTTATGGATTCTTGAAAATCTAAAGATATACTGTGTATTCCTAGATTTTTATATCTTTCCTGAACAACTTCAACAGTTTGTGAGGGTACAGATGGTAGCTTATCTACAAAAGGTATGGCTTTAAAATCCTGGTGCATATTATTGCCTCTAAACTGATCCTGTCTGTCTTTATATAAAAAGTCATTTACTGGATTTACTTTTCCAAACTGATGCATTCTAAAGATCCCATTATATTGTTAACATTAGAAGCAATTAACAAACCACTCCAAAGTTTAGCAACTTATGTTATCAATTATAAATCATGATAAAAAGCATGCATACAGTTATCATTTGTTATCTCTTCATCTTTGGATTTGTCTTCAGATTTTCAAGACTTATAATGGACTGGAATGCAAAAGTAGGAAGTCAAGAAACACCCGGAGTAACAGGCAAATTTGGCCTTGGAATACAGAATGAAGCAAGGCAAAGGCTAATAGAGTTTTGCAAGAGAATGCTCTGGTCATAACAAACACCCTCTTCCAACAAAACAAGAGAAGACTCTGCACATGGACATCACCAGATGGTCAACACCAAAATCAGATAGATTATATTCTTTGCAGCCAAAGATGGAGAAGCTCTATACAGTCAGCAAAAACAAGACTGGGAGCTGACTGTGGCTCAGATCATGAAATCCTTATTGCCAAATTCAGACTTAAATTGAAGAAAGTGTGGAAAACTACTAGACCATTCAGGTATAACCTAAATCAAATCCCTTATGATTGTACAGTGGAAGTGAGAAATAGATTTAAGGGACTAGATCTGATAGAAATATTGCCTGATGAACTATGGATGGAGGTTTGTGACATTGTACAGGAGACAGGGATCAAGACCATCCCCAAGAAAAAGAAATGCAAAAATGCAAAATGGCTGTCTGAGGAGGCCTTGCAAATAACTGTGACAATAAGAGTAGGGAAAAGCAAAGGAAAAAAAGAAAGATATACCCATTTGAATGCAGAGTTCCAAAGGATAGCAAGGAGAGATACAAAAATCTTCCTCAATGATCAATGCAAAGAAAGACAAGAAAACAATAGAATGAGAAAGACTAGAGATCTCTTCAAGATAATTAGAGATACCAAGGGAACATTTCATGCAAAGATGGGCACAATAAAGGACAGAAATGGCATGGACCTAACAGAAGCAAAAGATATTAAGAAGAGGTGGCAAGAATACACAGAACTATACAAAAAAAGATCTTTAGGACCCAGATAACCACAATAGTGTGATGACTCACCTAGAGCTAGACATCCTGGAATGCAAAGCCAAGTGGGCCTTAGGAAGTATCACTACAAATAAAGCTAGTAGAGGTGATGGAATTCCAGTTGAGCTCTTTCAAATCCTAAAAGATAATGCTGTGAAAGTGTTGCACTCAATATGCCAGCAAATTTGGAAAACTCAGCAGTGGCCACAGGACTGGAAAAGGTCGGTTTTCATTCCATCCCAAAGAATGGCAATGCCAAAGAATGCTCAAACTACAGTACAATTGTACTCATCTTGCACACTAGCAAAGTAATGCTCAAAATTTTCCAAGCCAGGCTTCAACAGAACATGAACTGGGAACTTCCAGATGTTCAAGCTAGATACGTAAAAGGCAGAGGAACCAGAGATCAAATTGCCAACATCTGTTGGAGCACCAAAAAACAAGAGAGTTCCAGAAAAACATCTATTTCTGCTTTATTGACTATGCGAAACCCTTTGACTGTGTGGACCACAACAAACTGTGGGAAATCCTTAAAGAATTAAATACCAGACCACTGGACCTACCTCCTGAAAAATTTGTATGCAGCGGGGAGGAGCTAAGATGGCAGAGGAATAGGATGGGGAGAACACTTTCTCCCCCACAAATTCATCAAAAGAACATTTAAATGCCGAGTAAATTCCACAAAACAACTTCTGAATGCCGGAAGAGGACATCAGGCACCCAGAAAAGCAACCCATTGTCTTTGAAAGGAGGTAGGAAAAAATATAAAAGACAAAAAAAGAGACAAAAGAGGGAGGGATGGAGCTCTGTCCCGGGAAGGGAGTCTTAAAAAGAGAGAAGTTTCCAAACACCAGGAAACATTCTCACTGCCGAATGTGTGCTGACCCTTGGAAGCACAGAGGGCAACATAACAGGGAGGAAAAAATAAATAAACAATTAAAACCCACAGATTACGAGCCCTACGGTAACTCCCCCAGTGGAGAAGCAGCACAGATGCCTGCACACACCACTAGCAAGCGGGGGCTGGGCAGGGAGGTGCGGCGTGGGCTGCAGTGCTTAGAGTAAGGATCTGGCTGGAATACCCCAAGCGCTATCTGAGCAAAGTAATTTGGGCTAGCAAACCAGACTGTGGGATATCTACCACGTGAAAATCCAGCCCTAACCTAAGACACCGCCAGGCCCACGCATGGAACAAAGGACTGAACAGAGATAGCCGGCTGCAGACCATCCCCCTCCAGTGACAGGCAGCCAGAGCCAAAAGGGTGCAATTGCAGCCCCAGAGAGACATTATCTACAAAATTGTAAGGAGGCTTCTTTGTTAACTAAAACTTCTTGGGGGTCTGGACGGTCAACATCCGCCTGAGAAGGTGCGCCAGTTGTACACCTAGATAACCTAGCGGTGGGGAGGTGATAAGTCGCAGCAACCATGCTCGCCAAACACCTCATCACCTGAGCTGCTCTGACCTGGGAAGGGCACAAAATGCAGGCCCAACTGAGTCTGCACCTCAGAGGACTGCCTGAGTGCCTGAACCTGAGCAGCTTAGACCTGCGAGGTGCAAGCAGCCCAGGGCCAGCCATGGATGGTTCCTGGCAGAGCAACCTAGAGCCTGAGCAGTGTGGGCAGGGAGGCTACAAGTACTGTGAGCAGGGGCAGGCCCAGTGTGGCTGAGGCACTGTGAGCACACGCCAGTGTTATTTGTTTGCAGCATCCCTCCCTCCCCACAGTGCAACTGAACAAGTGAGCCTAAAACAAACAAACAAACAAAAAAACAAAGTGTCCACCACCGTCCACTTTGTGTCAGGAAGGAAATCAGACACTGAAGAGACCAGCAAACAGAAGAAGCTATAACAGAGGGAACCACCTTGGAAGCTACAGGCAATAGATTAAAACCCTGTGGTTAGTACCAACTACATAGGAAGGGCCCTATAGATCTTGAGAAATATAAATCGGACCAAGGAACTAGCCAAAAATAAACTGACCCCACAATACCCACAACAAAACCAGAGAAAGTCCTAGATATATTTTTACTATTTTTAAGATCATTCTTTCTTTTTTTTTTTAATTTTTAAAAAATTTTTAAGTCCTCTATTACTCCTTTAATTTTCACTTTTATAACCTACTATTACTTTGCAAAAAAAAAAAACAACCTTATTTTTTTTAAAAGCAAACTTCATATATACATATTTTTTAATAATTTTTGTGACCTTGTTTTTTTTTTTCCTTCTTTTCTTTAACATTGTATTTTTGAAATTCCAAACTCTACTCTAGATTTAAAATTTTTGCTTTTATGTATTTGTTACCAATTTTGTACCTTTAAGAACCTAATCTTCAGTACCCATTTTTTACTAGGGAGTGAGATTACTGGCTTGACTGCTCTCTCCCCCATTGGACTCTCCTTTTTCTCCACCAGGTCACCTCTATCTCCTCCCTAGCCTCTCTCTACTCTACCCAACTCTGAATTTCTGTGTGTTCCAGACGGTGGAGAACACTTAGGGAACTGATTACTGGCTGGATCTGTCTCCCTCCTTTTCATTCCCCCCATTTATCCTCCTGGCCACCTCTGTCTCCTTCCTCCTTCTTCTCGTCTCTGTATAACTCCATGAACATCTCTGAGCAGTCCAGTTGTGGAGTGCACATAAGGAAGTGACTACTGGCTAGCCCACTCTCTCCTCTATTGATTCCACCTCATCTCATTTGGGTCACTTCTAACTCCCTCCTCCCTCTTCTCTTCTCCATGTAACACTGTGAACTCTGGGTGAACCCTCACGGTGGAGAAACTTTTCATCTTTAAACTAGATGTTTTATCAGTGGTGCTGTATAGAAGGAGAAGTTTTGAAACTACTGTAAAAATAAGACCGATAACTGGAAGCAGGAGGCTTAAGTCCAAACCCTGACTCCAGGGAACTCCTGACTCCAGGGAACATTAATTGACAGGAGCTCATCAAACGCCTCCATACCTACACTGAAACCAAGCACCACACAAGGGCCAACAAGTTCCAGAACAAGACATACCAAGCAAATTCTCCAGCAACACAGGAACACAGCCCTGAGCTTCAAGATACAGGGTGCCCAAAGTCAACCCCAAACCTCAGACATCTCATAACTCATTACTGGACACTTCATTGCACTCCAGAGAGAAGAAATCCAGCACCCACCAGAACACCGACACAAGCTTCCCTAACCAAGAAACCTTGACAAGCCACTTGTACAAACCCACACACAGCAAGGAAACACCACAATAAAGAGAACTCCACAAACTGCCAGAATACAGAAAGGACACCCCAAACTCAGCAACTTAAACAAGATGAAGAGACAGAAGAATACCCATCAGGTAAAGGAACAGGATAAATGCCCACCAAACCAAACAAAAGAGGAAGAGATAGGGAATCTACCTGATAAAGAATTCCAAATAATGATAGTGAAATTGACCCAAAATTTTGAAATAAAAATGGAATCACAGATAAATAGCCTGGAGACAAGGATTGAAAAGATGCAAGAAAGGTTTAACAAGGACCTAGAAGTAATACAAAAGAGTCAATATATAATGAATAATGCAATAAATGAGATCAAAAACACTCTGGAGGCAACAAATAGTAGAATAACAGAGGCAGAAGATAGGATTAGTGAATTAGAAGATAGAATGGTAGAAATAAATGAATCAGAGAGGATAAAAGAAAAATGAATTAAAAGAAATGAGGACAATCTCAGAGACCTCCAGGACAATATTAAATGCTACAACATTCAAATCATAGGGGTCCCAGAAGAAGAAGACAAAAAGAAAGACCATGAGAAAATACTTGAGGAGATAATAGTTGAAAACTTCCCTAAAATGGGGAAGGAAATAATCACTCAAGTCCAAGAAACCCAGAGAGTACCAAACAGGATAAACCCAAGGTGAAACACCCCAAGACACATATTAATCAAATTAACAAAGATCAAACACAAAGAACAAATATTAAAAGCACCAAGGGAAAAACAACAAATAACACACAAGGGAATTCCCATAAGGATAACAGCTGCTCTTTCAATAGAAACTCTCCAAGCCAGGAGGGAATGGCAAGATATACTTAAAGTGATGAAAGAAAATAACCTACAGCCCAGATTATTTTACCCAGCAAGGATCTCATTCAAATATGAAGGAAAAATCAAAAGCTTTACAGACAAGCAAAAGCTGAGAGAATTCAGCACCACCAAACTAGCTCTCCAACAAATACTAAAGGATATTCTCTAGACAGGAAACACAAAAACAGTGTATAAATTCGAACCCAAAACAATAAAGTAAATGGCAACGGGATCATACTTATCAGTAATTACCTTAAACGTAAATGGGTTGAATGCCCCAACCAAAAGACAAAGACTGGCTGAATGGATACAAAAACAAGACCCCTACATATGCTGTCTACAAGAGACCCACCTCAAAACAGTGGACACATACAGACTGAAAGTGAAGGGCTGGAAAAAGATTTTCCATGCAAATAGGGACCAAAAGAAAGCAGGAGTAGCAATACTCATATCACATAAAATAGATTTTAAAACAAAGGCTGTGAAAAGAGACAAAGACAGTCACTACATAATGATCAAAGGATCAATCCAAGAAGAAGATATAACAATTATAAATATATATGCACCCAACATCAGAGCACTACAGTATGTAAGACAAATGCTAACAAGTATGAAAGGAGAAATTAACAATAACACAATAATAGTGGGAGACTTTATTACCCCACTCACACCTATGGATAGATCAACTAAACAGAAAATTAACAAGGAAACACAAATTTTCAATGATACAATAGACCAGTTAGACCTAATTGATATCTATAGGACATTTCATCCCAAAACAATGAATTTCACCTTTTTCTCAAGCACACATGGAACCTTCTCCAGGATAGATCACATCCTGGGCCATAAATCTAGCCTTGGTAAATTTAAAAAAAAAATTGAAATCATTCCAAGCATCTTTTCTGACCACAGTGCAGTAAGATTAGATCTCAATTACATGAGAAAAAACTATTAAAAACTCCAACATATGGAGGCTGAACAACATGCTGCTGAATAACCAACAAATCACAGAAGAAATCAAAAAAGAAATCAAAATTTGCATAGAAATGAATGAAAATGAAAATGCAACAACCCAAAACCTGTGGGACACTGTAAAAGCAGTCCTAAGGGGAAAGTTCATAGCAATACAGGCATACCTCAAGTAACAAGAAAAAAGTCAAATAAATAACCTAACTCTACACCTAAAGCAACTAGAAAAGGAAGAAATGAAGAACCCCAGGATTAGTAGAAGGAAAGAAATCTTAAAAATTGGGGCAGAAATAAATGCAAAAGAAACAAAAGGGACCATAGCAAAAATCAACAAAGCCAAAGGCTCGTTCTTTAAAGGATAAATAAAATTGACAAACCATTAGCCAGACTCATCAAGAAATAAAAGGAGAAAAATCAAATCAATAAAATTAGAAATGAAAATGGAGAGATCACAACAGACAACACAGAAATACAAAGGATCATAAGAGATTACTATCAGCAATTATATGCCAATAAAATGGACAACGTGGAAGAAATGGACAAATTCTTAGAAAACTACAACTTTCCAAAACTGGACCAGGAAGAAATAGAAAATCTTAACAGACCCATCACAAGCACAGAAATTGAAACTGCATCAAAAATCTTCCAGCAAACAAAAGCCCAGGTCCAGACGGCTTCACAGCTGAATTCTACCAAAAATTTAGAGAAGAGCTAACACCTAGCCTACTCAAACTCTTCCAGAAAATTGCAGAGGAAGGTAAACTTCCAAACTCATTCTATGAGGCCACCATCACCCTAATACCAAAACCTGACAAAGATCCCACAAAAAAAGAAAACTACAGGCCAATATCACTGATGAACATAGATGCAAAAATCCTTAACAAAATTCTAGCAATCAGAATCCAACAACACATTAAAAAGATCATACACCATGACCAAGTGGGCTTTATCCCAGGGATGCAAGGATTCTTCAATATCCACAAATCAATCAATGTAATACACCACATTAACAAATTGAAAAATAAAAACCATATGATTATCTCAATAGATGCAGAGAAAGCCTTTGACAAAATTCAACATCCATTTATGATAAAAACTCCCCAGAAAGCAGGAATAGAAGGAACATACCTCAACATAAGAAAAACTATATATGACAAACCGACAGCAAACATTACCCTCAATTTGTTTTTGAAAGGAAAAATTGAAAGCATTTCCTCTAAAGTCAGGAACAAGACAAGGGTGCCCACTTTCACCATTACTATTCAACATAGTTTTGGAAGTTTTGGCCACAGCAATCAGAGCAGAAAAAGAAATAAAAGGAATCCAAATTGGAAAAGAAGAAGTAAAACTCTCACTGTTTGCAGATGACATGATCTTCTACATAGAAAACCATAAAGACTCCACCAGATAATTACTAGAACTGATCAATGATTATAGTAAAGTTGCAGGATATAAAATCAACACACAGAAATCCCTTGCATTCCTATACACTAATAATGAGAAAATAGAAAGAGAAATTAAGAAACAATTCCATTCACCATTGCAACTAAAAGAATAAAATACTTAAGAATATATCTACTTAAAGAAACTAAAAATCTATATATAGAAAACTATAAAACACTGATGAAAGAAATCAAAGAGGACACTAATAGATGGAGAAATATACCATGTTCATGGATTGGAAGAATCAATATAGTGAAAATGAGTACACTACCCAAAGCAATTTATAGATTCAATGCAATCCCTATCAAGCTACCAAAGGTATTCTTCACAGAGCTAGAACAAATAATTTCACAATTCTTTTGGAAATACAAAAAACCTCCAATAGCCAAAGCTATCTTGAGAAAGAAGAATGGAACTGGAGGAATCAACCTGTCTGACTTCAGGCTCTACTACAAAGCCACAGTCATCAAGAGAGTATGGTACTGGCACAAAGACAGAAATATAGATCAATGGAACAAAATAGAAAGCCCAGAGATAAATCCACGCACACATGGACACCTTATCTTTGACAAAGGAGGCAAGAATATACAATGGATTAAAGACAATCTCTTTAACAAGTGGTGCTGGGAAAACTGGTCAACCTCTTGTAAAAGAATGAAACTAGAGCACTTTCTAACACCATACACAAAAATAAACTCAAAATGGATTAAAGATCTAAACATAAGACCAGAAACTATAAAACTCCTAGAGGAGAATATAGGCAAAACACTCTCCGACATACACCACAGCAGGATCCTCTATGACCCACCTCCCAGAATATTGGAAATAAAAGCAAAAATAAACAAATGGGACCTAATTAAACTTAAAAGCTTCTGCACAACAAAGGAAACTACAAGCAAGGTGAAAAGACAGCCTTCAGAATGGGAGAAAATAATAGCAAATGAAGCAACTGACAAAGAATTAATCTCAAAAATATACAAGCAACTCCTACAGCTCAATTCCAGAAAAATAAATGACCCAATAAAAAATGGGCCAAAGAACTAAATAGACATTTCTCCAAAGAAGACATACAGATGGCTAACAAACACATGAAAAGATGCTCAACATCACTCATTATCAGAGAAATGCAAATCAAAACCACTATGAGGTACCATTTCACACCAGTCAGAATGGCTGCGATCCAAAAGTCTACAAGCAATAAATGCTGGAGAGGGTGTGGAGAAAAGGGAACCCTCTTACACTGTTGGTGGGAATGCAAACTAGTACAGCCACTATGGAGAACAGTGTGGAGATTCCTTAAAAAACTGGAAATAGAACTGCCTTATGATCCAGCAATCCCACTGCTGGGCATACACACTGAAGAAACCAGAATTGAAAGGGATACATGTACCCCAGTGTTCATCGCAGCACTGTTTATAATAGCCAGGACATGGAAGCAACCTAGATGTCCATCAGCAGATGAATGGATAAGCAAGCTGTGGTACATATACACAATGGAGTATTACTCAGACATTAAAAAGAATACATTTGAATCAGTTCTAATGAGGTGGATGAAACTGGAGCCTATTATACAGAGTGAAGTAAGCCAGAAAGAAAAACACCAATACAGTATACTAACGCATATATATGCAATTTAGAAAGATGGTAACAATAACCCTGTACGGGACAGCAAAAGAGACACTGATGTATAGAACAGTCTTTTGGACTCTGTGGGAGAGGGAGAGGGTGGGATGATTTGGGAGAATGGCATTGAAATATGTATGATATCATATATGAAACGAGTCGCCAGTCCAGGTTCAATTCATGATACTGGATGCTTGGGGCTGGCGCACTGGGACGACCCAGAGGGATGGTATGGGGAGGGAGGAGGGAGGAGGGTTCAGGATGGGGAACACATGTATACCTGTGGTGGATTCATTTCGATATATGGCAAAACCAATACAATATTGTAAAGTTTAAAAATAAAATAAAATTTAAAAAAATAAATAAAAAGAATGAAAAAAAAATCCGTATGCAGATTATGAAGCATCAGTTAGAACTGGACATGGAACAACAGACTGGTTCCAAATTGGGAAAGGAGTGTATGTCAAGGCTGTATACTGTTACCCTGCTTATTTAACTTCCTTGAAGCATGAGAAATGCTGGACTGGATAAAGCACAAGCTGGAATCAAGATTTCCGGGAGAAATTTCAATAAATTCAGATACGCAGATGACACCACCTTATGGCTGAAAGTGAAGAACCAAAGAACCTCTTGATGAAAGTGAAAGAGGAGAGTGAAAAAGTTGGCTTAAAGCTCAGCAGTCAGAAAACTAAGATCATGTTATCTGGTCCCATCATTCATGGCAAATAGATGGGGAAACAGTGGAAACAGTGGCTGACTTTATTTTGGGGGGCTCCAAAATCACTGCAGATGGTGACTGGAACCATGAAATTGATAGCTGCTTGCTCCTTGGAAGAAAAGTTATGACCAACCTGGACAGCATATTCAAAAGCAGAGACATTACTTTGCCAACAAAGTTCCGTCTAGTCAAGGCTATGGTTTTTCCAGTAGTCGTGTATGAATGTGAGAGTTGGACTATAAAGAAAGCTAAGTGCAGAATTATTGATGGTTTTCAACTGTGGTGTTGGAGAAGACTCTTGAGAGTCCCTTGGACTGCAAGGAGATCCAGTCCATCCTAAAGGAGATCAGTCCGGGATGTTCATTGGAAGGACTGATGCTGAAGCTGAAACTCCATTACTTTGGCCACCTGATGCAAAGAGCTGACTCATTTGAAAAGACCCTGATGCTGGGAAAGATTGAGGCCAGGAGGAGAAGGGGATGACAGAGGATAAGATGGCTGGATGGCATCACCGACTCAATGGACATGAGTTTGGGTAAACTCTTGGGGTTTGTGATAGACAGAGAGGCCGGGCGTACTGTGCTTAATGGGGTTACAAATATTCGGACACGACTGAGTGACTGAACTGAACTGAGTAATGTACTCTCAGATATTCTACAATAAATAGTGGGAAATTAATTTATGGTTATTACTGTTTACTATTAGAAGCATTATAAAGTCTAGTCAATATTACAAATTCCTGAGGAATAGGAATTATTTATCACTTTTAATTTTTACAGATTTTTTAGTTGGTGATTATGCTTGAATGATGTTTACAAATGCTCACATTGGCAAAACCCATAGCACTTCCATTACTGTTTCTCAGGCATATCATTCTAATAGCAAATGTTGTCTACATTATGGATCTGGGTTTGCAGCCATTAGCAATCTGACATAACATTCCTTTAAAGTCAGAAATAAATCTTGAAATTACTGATATTCACATTTTGGGGTACTAAAACATTTTTTTTTTAATAATCAAGGATGAAAGAGAAAGTATAAAGGAAGAAGACATCTTGGAATACCAAGATCAAATACCTCATCATATGTTTGTACAATTTACCCTTGTGGCAGAGTGCATTTGTGCATGCTAAGTTGCTTCAGTCATGTCCAACTTTATGTGATCCTATGGACTGTAGCCTGTCAGGCTTCTCTGACCATGGGATTTTCCAGGCAAGAATACTGGAGTGGGATGCCAAGGCCTCCTCCAGGAGATGTTCTCAATCCATGATTGAGCCCATGTCTCCTGCATTGGCAGATGGGTTCTTCACCATTCCTGCTAAGTCACTTCAGTCATGCCCGACTCTGTGAGACCCCATAGACAGCAGCCCACCAGGCTCCCCTGTCCCTGGGATTCTCCAGGCAAGAACACTGGAGTGGGTTGCCATTTCCTTCTCCAATGCATGAAAGTGAAAAGTGAAAGTGAAATCGCTCAGTCGTGTCCAACTCTTAGCGACCCCATGGACTGCAGCCTACCAGGCTCCTCCGTCCATGGGATTCTCCAGGCAAGAGTACTGGAGTTGGGTGCCATTGCCTTCTTCACCATTAGCACCAGTGGAAGGCCCAGAGTACTGACTTCTTTTAACTTCATAAAATTGAACATGAGTACATAAAACAGTACATTTGTATCTTATTAAAATCAAAAAGCTATTTTTTTGTTTCTATCTTTTGTTTTCCACCAACATTAATGTTTTCATATCTAAATAGGCTTTGCAAAATTATTCTAAAATTCATATCTATGTAAATAATACATATTTATCTGGTGTGTTTGAGTTTTTTTAACATTCATTTTCCCTTTTAATGAAAAGTCACAGGATTAATATGTTTTATAGGATGTTCTGACATTATAAGGTTTATGGAGAAAGTTTTAGATTGATTTTGAGGATCTACTTAATCTTTGAGTGTATAATATTATTAAAAGACACAATTCCTTAAGTCTTATTATTAAGTGAAGAATTGGGATACTTAAATATCACTGTCTATTTATAGATATGCTGGAATATAAAAAAAGCATAACTTAAATGTGAATCAGTGTTTGAATTACAATACTTTACATTGCCTGGAGTGTGGCACTAAAGAATATCAGCTAGGAAATAACCATTGTCTCAAAAATCATAATTGTTCATGGGACAAATGCTTCCTAGCTCCAAAACTGCACATGCTTCTTTAAATGGTAGCTCTTGGTTTAGTTCAGTTTAATTTCTTTTGTTCCTCTTGCCTTTTTGGCATTAGATAATCTTGGCTCTTTTTTGCTCCAGCACTAAAAGCTCTTCTTAGCCCTATCAGAGCTTTCCCCATCATATCCCATGCTATTAACTTTAATGATATAATTAATAGTTAGAGTGCCATTTCCGTTTTGATTTCTATAATGTGATCCAAATACTCCACTGTGGCTTGATTTTTTTAATGCTTTTTAAATTAAAAATGTAATCCAGAGAACTGGTATGAATGAATTATATTTGGGTAAATACCAGTCATCAGTCATCCAACTGTTGTCTTAGTAATAATCACTGCAGCAAAATAGTAATAATAATCATTAGATGCAATATAAATTATCTTGTTTTTCTTCATGAAAACTCTGTGAGATATTATTACTAACTCTGTTTTGAAAATATGACAACCACTTGTAAAAGAAAGAAACTAGAACACTTTCTAACAGTATACACAAAAATAAACTCAAAATGGATTAAAGATCTAAACATAAGACCAGAAACTATAAAACTCCTAGAGGAGAACATAGGGAAAACACTCTCCGACATACACCACAGCAGGATCCTCTGTGACCCACCTCCCAGAATATTGGAAATAAAAGCAAATATAAACAAATGGGACCTAATCAACTTAAAAGCTTCTGCACCACAAAGGAACTACAAGCAAGGTGAAAAGACAGTCTTCAGAATGGGAGAAAATAATAGCAAATGAAGCAACTGACAAACAACTAATCTCAAAAATATACAAGCAACTCCTGCATCTCAATTCCAGAAAAATAAACGACCCAACAAAAAATTGGCCAAAGAACTAAGTAGACATTTCTCCAAAGACATACAGATGCTAACAAACACATGAAAAGATGCTCAACATCACGCATTATCAGAGAAATGCAAATCAAAACCACAATGAGGTATCATTTCATGCCAGTCAGAATGGCTGCTATCCAAAAGTCTACAAGCAGTAAATGCTGAAGAGGGTGTGGAGAAAAGGGAACCCTCTTACACTGTTGGTGGGAATGCAAACTAGTACAGCCACTATGGAGAACATTGTGGAGATTCCTTAAAACACTGGAAATAGAACTGTTTTATGACCCAGCAATCCCACTATTGGGCATACACATGGAGGAAACCAAAATTGAAAGACACACATGTACCCCAATGTTCATCACAGCACTGCTTATAATAGCCAGGACATGGAAGCAACCAAGATGTCCATCAGCAGATGAATGGATCAGAAAGAAGTGGTATATATACACAATGGAGTATTACATAGCCATTAAAAAGAATACATTTGAATCAGTTCTAATGAGGTGGATGAAACTGGAGCCTATTATACAGAGTGAAGTAAGCCAGAAAGCAAAACACCAATACAGTATACTAACGCATATATATGGAATTTAGAAAGATGGTAATGATAACCCTGTATGCGAGACAGCAAAAGAGACACAGATGTATAGAACAGTCTTTTGGACTCTGTGGGAGAGGGAGAGGGTGGGATGATTTGGGAGAATGTCATTGAAACATGTATAATATCATATATGAAACAAATTTCCAGTCCAGGTTTGATGCATGACACTGGATGCTTGGGGCTGGTGCACTGAGACGATCCAGAAGGATGGTATAGGGAGGGAGGTGGGAGGGGGGTTCAGGATGGGGAACATGTGTATACCTGTGGCAGATTCATGTTGATGTATGGCAAAACCAATACAATATAGTAAAGTAATTAACCTCCAAAATAAATAAATAAATAAAAGAAAAGAAAATATGACAAGCAAGACATGGAAAGTTTGTGACTTTTTCATAGATCAAGCATCTAGAAATTGGCAGAGTTTAGAACTGAACCCAATCCTTCTCGTTCAGATTGTTTTATTTATACAAAACCATAGCTGCTAGCCAAGGAAATACTTCAAAGAAAGCAGATTTTAAACTGAATGTATCAATTTTATTCATATAGACCTCCAAACATCTGTACTCACCACCTTCCCCCTTATGAGTCTTCCTCTTCCAGAAGCCTGCATCACTTACTCACCATGTTTCTCCCTCAATAACCATAACTTCTATGGAAATTTTCATTCCATTTCCATATTAACTCAATTAATTATTTCTTCAGACATACAATCAAGCTGCTTAATTAAACTTCCATTGACAGCAGAGAATGGTAGATATACTGGTGTCTTATTTTAGGAAATTACCTGTAAGGAGAGGCAAATGTAGCAACTTGTAACATTAATTTGGAACAGTAGTAAGTATTAAAATTAAATCTCTTGCTTAGAGAATTTTTCTTTATAAATTTTCTGTTAATGGTGAGCCATTAGTTATTTTGATAGAATGTAGTTTTTCAGATTTTTTCTGATGCAGTAGTTTAATTAAAATTTAATCTGAGACTTTAAAAAGTGGTGACTATACAACCATTACCTCAAGTAGTTGTGATTTTTTATGTGTGGTGATAAGTTTTAAAATTATCCTCTTGCAAATTTCAAGTATATAGTATAGTATTATTAATTATAACTACAATGCTGTGCATTATATTCTCAGAACTTATTTATCTTAAAACTGGGCTTTTGCATCAATACCTTCTGACTATATTAATTTTATCTACTTCTCATCCTTTGTCAACCAACAGCTGTCCTCTGTCTCTGAAGGATTGTTTCCTTTAGATTCCACATGTAAGTGGATAAGACAGTATTGTCCTTCTCTGACTTAGTTCACTTAACTAATGCCCTGAAGATTCATCCATGTTGTCACAAACAGCAGAACTTCCTTATTTTATATGGCTGAATTCCATTGTATATACAACTACATGTTCTTTATCCATTCATATGTTGTTGGACACTGTTTCCATGTTTTGGCAATCATAAATAATGTTGCGTTGAATGCTGAGGTGCAAATAGCTCTTTGTCACTGTGATTTCATTTCTTTTGGGTATATACCCTGAGGTGGAATTACAGGAACATATGGTAGTTCTCCAAGCCAGGCTTCAACAGTATGTGAACTGTGAACTTCCAGCTGTTCAAGTGGATTTAGAAAAGGCAGAGGAACCAGAGATCAAATTGCCAACATCTGCTGGATCATCAAAAAAGCAAGAGAGTTCCATAAAAACATCTACTTCTGCTTTATTGAATACTCCAAAGCCTTTAACTGTGTGGATCACAACAAAATGTGGAAAATTCTCCAAGAGATAGGAATACCAGACCACCTGACCTGCCTCCTGAGAAATCTGTATGCAGGTCAAAAAGCAACAGTCAGAACTGGACATGGAACAACAGACTGATTCCAAACAGGAAAAGGAGTACGTCAAGGCTGTATATTGTCACTCTGCTTATTTAACCCTATATGCAAAGAACATACATAAAGAGAAATGCTGGACTGGATGAAGCACAAGCTGGAATCAAGATTGCTGGGAGAAATATCAATAACCTCATATGCAGATGACATCACACTTATGGCAGAAAGTGAAGAAGAACTAAAGAGCCTCTTGATGAAAGTGAAAGAGGAGAGTGAAAAAGTTGACTTAAAGCTCAACACTCAGAAAACGAAGATCATGGCATCTGGTCCCATCACTTCATGCAAATAGATAGGGAGACAATGGAAATAGTGGCAGATTCTACTTTTTCGGGGTACAAAATCACTGCAGATGGTGACTGCAGCCATGAAATTAAAAGACACTTGCTCCTTGGAAGAAAAGTTATGACCAACCTAGACAGCATATTACAAAGCAAAGACATTACTTTGGCAACAAAGGTCAGTTTAGTCAAAGCTTTGGTTTTTCCAGTAGTCATGTATGGATGTGAGAGTTGGACTATAAAGAAAGCTGAGTGCCCGAAGAATTGATGCCTTTGATCTGTGGCATTGGAGAAGACTCTTGAGCATCCCTTGCACTGCAAGGAGATCCAACCAGTCCATCCTAAAGGAAACCAGTCCTGAATATTCATTGGAAGGACTGATACTGAAGCTGAAACTCCAATACTTTGGCCACCTGATGCAAAGAACTGACTCATTGAAAAAGACCCTGATGCTATGAATGATTGAAGGTGGGAGGAAAAGAGGATGATAGAGGATGAGATGGTTGGATGGCATCACCAACTCAATGGACATGAGTTTGAGTAAGCTTCGGGAGTTGGTGATGGACAGGGAAGCCTGGCACACTGCAGTCCATGGGGTTGCAAAGAGACACGACTGAGTGACTGAACTCAACTAGTCTCATTTTTAATTTTTTGATGAAATTCTATATTGTTTTCCATGCGTGCATGCTAAGTTGCTTCAGTCATGTCAAGAGTCTTTGTGACCCTATGGACTATAGCTTCCTAGGCTCCTCTTTCCATGGGATTTTCCGGGCAAGAATATCGAGCGGGTTGACATTTCCTTCTGAACGGATCTTCCTGACCCAGGGATTGAACCTGCATGTCTTATGTCTCCTCCATTGGCAGGAGGGTTCTTTACCACTAGCGCCACCTTATTCTCCATAGTGGCAACCAGCTTCCATTCCCACAAACAGCAGGGTTCCCTTTTTTCTCTCACATCCTCACTAGTGCTTGTTATCTCTTTTTATAATAGGCATTCTAAAAAGTGGGAGGTGTTAGCTCATTGCAGTTTTGAATTACATTTCTCTAATGATTAATGAAATTGAACACCTTTTGACTATCTTCTTTGGAAAATTGCTATTCAGATTTTTTGCCTATTTTTAATTGAATTTTTGTGGTTATTATTGACTTGTATGAGTGCCTTACATATTTTGAATATTAACCCCTTATCACATACGTGGTTTGCAATTATTTTCTCCCATTCTATAGGTTCCCTTTTCATTTTGTTGATTGTTTTATTGGCTGTATAAAAGCATTTTAGTTTGATGTAGTCCTACTTGTTTTTTCTGTGTTTGTTGCTTGTACTTTGGTTGCCATGACTATAAACTTAATAAGGTCAATGTTAATATGCTTTTTCCCTATGGTTTTCTCTAGGAATTTTATGGTTTCTTTAATCAAGTCTGAGTTAATTTTTTTTTGTCAGTGGCATCAAGTAGAATTACAGTTTCATTCTTATGCATGTGAGTATTCAATTTTTCCAGCAACATTTATTTCCAGCAATCTTTTATTGAAAGATCACGTAGCTCAGCTGGTAAAGAATCCACCTGTGATGCAGAAGACCCTGTTCAACTCCTGGGTTGGGAAGATCCACTGGAGAAAGTTTAGACTACCTTCTCCACTATTCTTGGGCTTCCCTGGTGATTCAGCTGGTAAAAAATCTGCCTGCAGTGGAAGATCTGGGTTTGATCCCTGGGTTGGGAAGATTCCCTGGAGAAGAGAACAGCTACCCACTCAAGTATTTCAGCCTAGAGAATTCCATGGACAGAGGAGCCTGGCAGACTACAGTCAATGGTGTCATAAAGAGTCAGACATAACTAAGCAACTTTCATTTTCATACTTAGAGGTCAAAGTTTGAAAGCTGTTCCCCTGAGATCAGGAAAATGACAAGGATGTATACTCTTACCATTCTTATTCAAAAAAATACTGGATAGCCTAGTGAAAACAACCAGGCAAAAAGATAGATAAATGTTACACAAAACAGAAAGGGAGAAGTAAAATTTGTATTTGCAGGTGACATGCTCTTATATAGAAAAGCCTAACACTCAATCTAAAATCTTCTAGAGCTAATAAATGAATACAAATAAAGATGCAAGATTCAAAATCAGTATACTAGAAGCAGCTTCTCTCCTACAAACAAACAACAAACTTTTCAGATAAAGGAATAAAGAAAATGATCCCCTGTTTTATAGTATCAAAAACACTAAAATGCTGTAATACTTAGAAATAAATTTAGCCAACAAGGTGAAAGATCTGTACACTGGAAATTATAAAACATTGATAAAAGTTTTTTACCTGTTGGAACAGAACAGCATCTTCTGTTACTTTTATGCAGACCAGAAGATGAATTCTAATTATATTTAGAGTTAGCATTAACTATAGATCTTACTTCTTTAATAATAATAATCTTTTAAACTTCATGAATTTGATACACATTTATTAAGAATATAATAAATGCTTTATTTAGAAGCATTACATTGGAATGCTAGCCAACATACAAGTAAATTAACATTGTTTGTTTATTCTATTTTTTGTGTGTTTCATTTTAGCCAATTATTTTTCACTTAATTATTGATCTAATAATTGGTGGTATTATTTTTTAAAGTCATTTCTTCAAATAGCATTTAATAACAACATAATGGTGAGCAAAATTATTGAAGAATATTGGTAACTACATTGAATTATCATGATTAGTTTTTTAATAGCACTATTTTTATTATTTTGCCTTTACATTATTCAAAGCACAAACTAACTTGTACCAACAAGTATATATTTCAATTTAAATTGCAATGACATATATACAATTGTTTCCTACATATATTACCACCTATTGTTTAAAAAAATAAATACATACACATACACACACAGACACAAGGCCTTATCATTATCAAATGTTTAATGAAACAGCCAGATCCAAAGTTATTTATCCAGATCCAGGGAATTTGAATCTGGAAACTCTGGGACAACCTAGAGGGGTGGGATGGGGTGGGAGGTGGGAGTGTATAATCCTGGTTGATTCATTCTGATGTACATCAGAAACCCACACAATATTGTACAGCAATTATCCTCCAATTGAAAAACAAAATTAAACAAAGAAAAAAATTATTAATCTTATTAGGTACTTTAAAAAGTAATGTGTAAAAGTATAATCATTGTTGTCAATTTCTGTATACAGCATTTTATATCACCAAAAACTGTTTATATAATGAAGAATAAAAGGTTTTCTGAGTTTTGAGTCAATGACTCAAAATGAAGAAATGTTTTCTGTATTAGTAAAGTACACTTGATCTTAGCCAAAAAGTTCAGAAGTGATATATTAGTAAAGTTAACTTTGACAGTAAGATTAACCTTTGCTATTGTTCAGTCGCTCCGTCATGTCTGACTCTTTGCAACCGCACTGCAGCACGCACTAGGCTTCCCTGTCCTTCACCAATGCCTGGAGCTTGCTCAAACTCATGTCCATTGAGTCAGTGGTGCCATACAATTATCTTGACCTCAGTTATCCCCTTCTCCTCCTGTCTTTAATCATTCCCAGCATCAGGGTTTTTCTAAAGACTTGGCTCTTTGCTTCAGGTGGCCAAAGTATTGGAATTTCAGTTTCAGCATCAGTCCTTCCAAGGAATATTCAGGTTTGATTGACTGGTTTGATCTCCTTGCTGTCCAAAGGACTCTCAAAAGTCTTCTTCAACACAAGTTCAAAAGCATCAATTCTTCGGCACTCAGCCTTCTTTATGATCCAAATCTCAGATCCATACATGACAACTGGAAAAATAATAGCTTTGACTAGATGGACATCTAGTAATGTCTTTGCTTTTTAATATGATGTCTAGGTTGTTCATAGCTTTTCTTCCAAGGAGCAAGTGTCTTTTAATTTCATGGCTGCGGTCACTATCTTCACTGATTTGGGAGCTGAAGAAAATACAGTCTGTCACTATTTCCACTGTTTCCCCATCTATCTCCCATGAAGTGATGGGACCAGATGCCATGATCTTAGTTTTCTGAATTTTGAGTTTTAAGCTAGCATTTTCACTCTCCTCTTTCAACTTCATCAAGTGACTCTTTAGTCCCTCCCTGCTTTCTGCCATAAGGGTGGTGTCATCTGCAAATCTGAGGTTATTGCTGTTTCTCCAGGCAATCTTTGATTCTACTTGTGCTTCATCCAGCCCAGCATTTCTCATGATGTACTCTGCTTAGAAGTTATATAAGGAGGGTGACAATATACAGCCTTGATATACTCCTTTCTTAATTTGGAACCAGTTTGTGTTGCATGTCCTGTTCTAGCTGTTGCTTCTTGATATGCACACAAGTTTCTCAGGAGGTAGGTAAGGTGGTCTGATATTCCCATCTTTTTAAGAATTTTTGAGTTTGTTGTGATCCACACAGTCAAAGTCTTTACTGCATTCAAGAGCAGAAATAAATATTTTTCTGGAACTCACTTGCTTTTTCTATGATCCAACAGATTAATTTTAGCAGATTAAGTAAAGAACTAATCTCAAAAAAACACAAGCAACTCCTGCAGCTCAATTCCAGAAAAATAAACGACTCAATCAAAAAATGGGCCAAATAACTAAATAGACATTTCTCAAAAGAAGACATATAGGCGGCTAAAACACATGAAAAGATGTTCAACATCACTCATTTATCAGAGAAATGCAAATCAAAACCACAATGAGGTATCATTTCACGTCAGAATGGCTGCTATCTAAAAGTCTACAAGCAGTAAATGCTGGAGAGAGTGTGGAGAAAAGGGAACCCTCTTACACTGTTGGTGGGAATGCAAACTAGTACAGCCACTATGGAGAACAGTGTGGAGATTCCTTAAAAAACTGGAAATAGAACTGCCTTATGACCCAGCAATCCCACTATTGGGCATACACACTGAGGAAACCAGAAGGGAAAGAGACACATGTACCCCGATGTTCATCACAGCACTGCTTATAATAGCCAGGACATGGAAGCAACCTAGATGTCCATCAGCAGATGAATGGATAAGAAAGCTGTGGTACATATACACAATGGAATATTACTCAGCCATTAAAAAGAATACATTTGAATCAGTTCTAATGAGGTGGATGGAACTGGAGCCTATTATACAAAGTGAAGTAAGCCAGAAAGAAAAACACCAATACAGTATACTAATGCATATATATGCAATTTAGAAAGATGGTAATGATAACCCTGTATGCAAGACAGCAAAAGAGACACAGATGTATAGAACAGTCTTTTGGACTCTGTGGGAGAGGGAGAGGGTGGGATGATTTGGGAGAATGTCATTGAAACATGTATAATATCATATATGAAATGAATCACCAGTCCTGGTTCAATGCATGATATAGGATGCTTGGGGCTGATGCACTGGGATGACCCAGAGGGATGGTATGGGAGGGAGGTGGGAGGGGGGTTTAGGATGGGGAACATGTGTATACCTGTGGCAGATTCATGTTGATGTATGGCAAAACCAATGCAATATTGTAAAGTAATTAGCCTCCAATTAAAATAAATAAATTTATATTAAAAAAAGTTTAGGACCTCCTGTATGACTCTAATTTATTTCATATTTTATAATTTTATAATCCCAATGTAATCATAAGATGTTTCAATACTGCAAAGTTCTCCAAAAATCTTTCTTTTCTTTAAATAGTCATAACTTTTAATTAAGACTAAGCAGATCATAGTCTTTTGTGTCTAACTTCTAAATGTGCCTAACTTCTATATTTCCCCATCTTAAAACATTTATTATTTATTTTCCTAAATAAGCTTCTTTTATTTTAAGTTATGTACATTAATAAGTAATAAGCTATGTATGTTAGACCTTGTAATATATTTTGTATACCAATATCTCTATGAGGTTTATCTTATAAGGCTATAGCTCTACTAGAAAATAAAAAGAAACTTCTTGTAAAGATAATAATAAAGTGGACTATATAGGTCATCTATTTTATTGCGTACTCAAGTCACTGAATTCAACACTGAACACACCTTATATGTGACAAACAGTTTCAAAGGGAAACAGTGCAATATAAGGTATTTTGTGCTGCTTTATTTAAGCTTCATTGGGTAGATACATTCATATCAATAAAGTGACGGTACATAAAAAGATATGGTTGAGGAGTATTTTTAGCGAAATTGACTTTTTAAAGAATAAATTCATTTAAAAATGAAATAAAATTAATTCAAAAGTCACACTGTTCGCTACCTTGTTAAAATTTATGTTGATACAACAAACATCATAATTAAACTTTTGTACAAGCACAGTTTTGATAATCTGTACATATTATTTTAATTTTTTATGACTTTTAGCTTTAGGGAGATACTTAAGTATTTATATAAATGCATACATGTGAATATGTATGTGTGTATTTATATGTACAATATTTCACAGGTATCTAATACATTCCTCACTTTTCCCTTTTCTGATTTTTGCCTTTTTTAAAATAAAGATTCTTTACTTAATACTAATAAAGATAAGACATGTGGTTCCATTTACTTTGTCAAAGAGTTTTGTAAAACTATTTTTATAAAATAACAAAATGTTACTTGTGAATATTTTCTGTTTTACTTATATTTAGAAAACTTTTGATTAAACTATCCTCATCAAAAAATCATTCAGTTTCTGGTATAGTTAGAGAAGCATCTTTAGAATTTCCATATATTAAGATGAGTTTGAAGCAAATCAAAATAAATCACATATAATTTTGAATTATTGATTGCATTATAATATACTCACAATAGGGAGTTTAGAAAAGCATTTTTCCATGCTATAAAATCATCAAATATCTAATATATATGGAAAAATTATTAATAGCATAAAATTTCCAGAACATATTATAAAATGAAACCTTAGTTCTCAAAAGCTAGCAAAGTCTATTAAGCATACTTGCTTGACAAGGAATGACTTCTTACTGTTAATAGAGAAAAGACTTTATTAATCTGGATGTTATGTATGTATATATCTCATTCTCCTCATGCTTGGTAAGTAAATAATGCACTTCTTTGCAAGGTTTAAATATTATCTACTAAGCACACGTAAATATAGTTTATAATTTTTTTTTTTTGGCTCAAGAGGGAATTTGGGCAGAAAAACCCACTTAAAAAAAAATAAAAGTTTGACCAATAAGCTGTTTTAAAATCCACCTTGATGAAAATGACACTTTTTTTGTGCCCAGTGAATCTATGGTTAGAAAAATAAATAGATAAGCAAGAGGAAGTAGGAGAAAATAAAATACTTGGAGGTGACAGATTATCTGGCTACAGCTCACATTTGTAAGATGACAGGGTGCTTCAAGTACTTCAGTTGATTATCTATCATTCTGAGGAAAGTGACATAATATTTAGAGGAATTAACATATAACTGTTTTTAACAGACCTGAGATTAATAAACAATTCTCAAAGGATTCACATACACACACACATATAGACATATACACACACTGTGCCAAAAAGAGAATCTTCCTCAGTCATTAATCTCTTTACAACAAATTTCATCCTCTATTCCTTATTCCTGCCCCCAGGAATAAAGAAGAAGTGGAATTATAATTCTGATCAATTATCTCTTGCAGATAATATGTAAAATGTAAAATGAATCTCCTGTAGACAAAACCTTACAAGAATTTTATTTTGAATTTTGAGCCCAAAGAGATATTTCACAATCTAAGATAATTATATTATGGAATATAGGAAAATTTTTAACTACTTTAAAGACTTGTCTGATACTGAGTATTTATGCAACAAGTAAAAGGAGGACCGTCACACACTACAACACTTATAAGACTCACACAATTAAAAGGAAAGCATGAAAAGGAAAGAAACAGATTGTGCTGCATTTTTAGCATGAAATATCAAGTAGATGAGTCTTATATGTCAGAGAAAAGCATAATGCACAAGCCTGAGGAAATCAGTTAATACACATAAAACAGATGAGAGAATGATATTTAAAACTGATAAGGAGGCTACATCTGACAATGAGATCAATTACATTTTCCTTGATGATTTTTCTTCAACAGATATTTTATTTGTGTTTTTCTGAGGTTTATTGCTGTATAATTGAGAAAACTGTGACTATTAAAGGTATACAATGTCTTGATATACATATAGATGGTGAAATGATTACTGCAATCAAGTTAATTATACAACCATTACTTCACAAAGTTACTGCTTTTATGTGTGAGGTGAAAAGGCTTAAGATCTACTCTCTTAGCAAAATTTAAGGTCATAATACAGTGTTATTAAGTGTAGTCACCATGCTGTACATTATATCCCAGAACTTATCATTTTATAAATGAAATTTTGTATCCTTTGATCATCACCTGCCTACTTCCCCCACTCCCCTGCCCCTGACAACTACCATTCTACTTTCTGTATCTGAGTTCAATTATTAATAATAATAATAATAATGATTATTCCATCATGGATAAGTAAAAATGAGACTAGATTTAATAAAGCACTGAGGTGTGACCAAAAGTCATCCTCATAAAATATATATTGACAACTGAACTAGGTGGAGATGACCTTGGTGAAATCTTTAATCCTCTTTATTACAGGGCAAAGAGTGGCAGTTAAAAGTATTTATACAAACTAGGTTGTAGAAAACTATTAAGACTCAACTTGTGGTTTATACAAAATTAAAGGCCAATAAAAAACAGATACTTGGCATTTGGCAGAAAGTGTATCTGGAATAATCAACTGCATTTGCTTGCATGGAAGACAGTTCAAACAAACAGCATCCAAAGCACAAAATGTATGAACATGTTAGATGCTCAGTCATGTCCAACTCTTTGTGACCCACTGGACTATATAGCCCATCAGGCTCCTCTGTCCGTGGAATTCTTTAGGCAAGAATACTGTTGCATTGGCATTCCTTCCTCCAGGGGATCTTCCTGACCCAGGGATCTAACCCAGGTCTCCTGCATTGCAGGCACATTCTTCTTAAACATCTGAACCACCAAGGAATCATAGTAAAAGTTTTGTGTACATAAATTGAAGTAAAAAAATGAAACAAATCATTATAAAACTTGAAGCCCAAGTAACTCTCACCTTTTCATTTGTTTCTGAGGAAAATGTTGGGCTAAAATAATTTTATAAATCCTAAGCAGGTGTCTAATTATTATGTGATACTTCACCAATGTCACATACTTGTCATCAGAGTCTAGCAATTGTATTCACACAGACTATTTCGTATTTGGTTATTCCATTCTTCATTTATATATCTTCCACATTTCATTTGAATCAATCTATTATCATTATACTTGTTAGTCAACTTCATAAAGATGCCTCAGATATAGTTATTGTTTAACTTGATATTTATCTTTCAACTTCCTTCAGACTTTACATATATGTCAACCTAGTTTATACCCATGCTCAAAACCATGGCAATGATATTAATCCTCATGCTTTCTCACTGACTTTTATGTTCAAGTGTCAAATTATTTCAGTTAATCTCCCCCTGCCTCTATTAATTGCTGAAAATAATTTCAAAAATTTATAGAATGAAATTACAGTAAATTCATAGCTCATGACTTCATTTGCACGTTACTGTTTCACTGAAAATCAAGATATTTTTATCAGTTGAGAGCTTTCCGTGTCTCCATAATTCCTTTTCTGAACCTTCTCTGTGTTCCTCACAACTTCTTAGACCATCTTATTTTCCACAACACAGAAAAAATAGAAGGTATAAAAAATTTATTTCTTCACATCCAACTATATTTTTATTATAGCACTTAAAATCTAGTGTCTCCTATTCCTTTTAAGATCATCCCTACAACATATCTTATTTCAGTTTCACTTTTCTTTCACTTCCTTTATTGTATGAGAGAATGTTCATGCCTTTTATTCTCTTCTAAATATTTGAAAAATTGAAAACATACATATAAACTAGAAGATGATCAGGTAATATACTACTGTTATTATCTGCCCAGGTTAATTAGATAACTTGGAAATTCCTACCACCAATATTCATATTAATAAATGAAATCTCTATCTTTGCAATAGAGCAAAATTGAGTTGTGCAGTGAGCTCCATATACTAGAATGAAAATTGGCTAAATTATATAGACTTCTTAAAACAAATCCAAATTTGAGTAAAAGATAAATAGCATGTGTAACTACAAGAATTAAATTTCCAGAGGGGGAAAATAATGGTTGGCTTTTCAATAGGAAAATTTTCAGTTCAGTTCAGTCTCTCAGTCATGTCCGACTCTTTGCCACCCCATGAATCGCAGCACGCCAGGCCTCCCTGTCTATCACCATCTTCAGGAGTTCACTCAGACTCCGTCCATCGAGTCAGTGATGCCATCCAGCCATCTCATCCTCTGTCATCCCCTTCTCCTCCTACCCCCAATCCCTTCCAGCATCAGAGTCTTTTCAAATGAGTCAGCTTTTCGCATGAGGTGGCCAAAGTACTGGAGTTTCAGCTTTAGCATTATTCCCTCCAAAGAAATCCCAGGCCTGATCTCCTTCAGAATGGACTGGTTGGATGTCCTTGCAGTCCAAAGGACTCTCAAGAGTCTTCTCCAACACCACAGTTCAAAAGCATCAATTCTTCGGTGCTCAGCCTTCTTCACAGTCCAACTCTCACATCCATACATGACCACAGGAAAAACCATAGCCTTGACTAGACAGACCTTTGTTGGCAAAGTAATGTCTCTGCTTTTGAATATGCTATCTAGTTTGGTCATAACTTTCCTTCCAAGGAGTAAGCATCTTTTAATTTCATGACTGCAGTCACCATCTGCAGTGATTTGGAAGCCCAAAAATGTAAAGTCTGACACTGTTTCCACTGTTTCCCCATCTATTTCCCATGAAGTGCTGGGACCTGGTGCCATGATCTTCATTTTCCAAATGTTGAGCTTTAAGCCAACTTTTTCACTCTCCACTTTCACGTTCATCAAGAGGTTTTTTAGTTCCTCTTCACTTTCTGCCATAAGGGTGGTGTCATCTGCATATCTGAGGTTATTGATATTTCTCCTGGCAATCTTGATTCCAGCTTGTGTTTCTTCCAGCCCAGGGCTTCTCATGATGTACTCTGCAGATAAGTTAAATAAGCAGGGTGACATATACAGCCTTGACATACTCCTTTTCCTATTTGGAACTAGTCTATTGTTCCATGTCCAGTTCTAATTGTCGCTTCTTGACCTGCATACAGATTTCTCAAGAGGCAGGTCAAGTGGTCAGGTATTCCCATCTCTTTCAGAATTTTCCACAGTTTATTGTGATTCACACAGTCAAAGGCTTTGGCATAGTCAATAAAGCAGAAATAGATGTTTTTAGGGAACTCTCTTGCTTTTTCCATGATCCAGCGGATGTTGGCAATTTGATCTCTGGTTCCTCTGCCCTTTCTAAAACCAGCTTGGACATCAGGAAGTTGCTGAAGCCTGTCTTGGAGAATTTTGAGAATTACTTTACTAGCATGTGAGATGAGTGTAATTGTGCAGTAGTTTGAGCGTTCTTTGGCATTGCCTTTCTTTGGGATTGGAATGAAAACTGACCTTTTCCAGTCCTGTGGCCACTGCTGAGTTTTCCAAATTTGCTGGCATTTTGAGTGCAGCACTTTCACAACATCATCTTTCAGGATTTGGAATAGCTCAACTGGAATTCCATCACCTCCACTAGCTTTGCTCGTAGTGATGCTTTCTAAGGCCCACTTGACTTCACATTCCAGGATATCTGGCTCTAGGTCAGTGATCACACCATCGTGATTATCTGGGTCGTGAAGGTCTTTTTTGTGCAGTTCTTCTGTGTATTCTTGCCACCTCTTCGTAATATCTTCTGCTTCTTTTACATCCATACCATTTCTGTCCTTTATCGAGCCCATCTTTGCATGAAATGTTCCCTTGGTATTTCTAATTTTCTTGAAGAGACCTCTAGTCTTTCCCATTCTGGTGTTTTCCTCTATTTCTTTGCATTGATCACTGAGGAAGCCTTTCGTATCTTTTCTTGCCTTTCTTTGCAACTCTGCATTCAGATGCCTATATCTTTCCTTTTCTCCTTTGCTTTTCACTTCTCTTCTTTTCACAGCTATTTGTAAGGCCTCCCCAGACAGCCATTTTGCTTTTTTGCATTTCTTTTCCATGGGGATGGTCTTGATCCCTGTCTCTTGTATAATGTTACGAACCTCATTCCATAGTTCATCATGCACTCTATCAGATCTAGGCCCTTAAATCTATTTCTCATTTCCACTGTATAATCATAAGGGATTTGATTTCGGTTACACTGGAATGGTCTAGTGGTTTTCCCTACTTTCTTCAATTTAAGTCTGAATTTGGCAATAAGGAGTTCATGATCTGAGCCACAGTCAGCTCCTGGTCTTGTTTTTGCTGACTGTATAGAGCTTCTCCATCTTTGGCTGCAAAGAATATAATCAATCTGATTTCGGTGTTGACCATCTGGTGATGTCCATGTGTAGAGTCTTGTGTTGTTGGAAGAGGGTGTTTGCTATGACCAGTGCATTTTCGGCAAAACTCTATTAGTCTTTGCCCTGCTTCATTCCTTATTCCAAGGCCAATTTTAAATACATACTAATTATTAACCTTCAACTTAGACATCTTCTGCTGCAAACAGCATTGCTGCAGTATAATCATCACAGCTGAACTGAAACCAAGTCATTTTTCAAATGTGCCTAGGAGTTGCCAGATTCAGCGAATAGGGGTCTAAAAGCCTAGTTAAATGTAAATTTCAGATAAACAACAAAATTACTTTTAGTATATAAATGGCATTTTGCAAAAATAACTCTACTAAAATTCTGTAGTTTATCTGATATTCAAATTTAACTGAATTTTTAAATAATTTTACTTGTAATACAACTGTCTTATTTTGTAAAATATACACCTCGCAGAATCATATTTTATGAAAGTCCAGAAAAAAAAAATCACAGAACCAGCATCATACCTACAAAACATATGTAACATAAACAAATTCATAGCTCTATGGTAGTGATCCTAAGAAAGACGTTCTCAGAAGCAAAGAGATGGTACAATATACACTCATATTGCTGCTAAAAGCAAAAAACAAAAGACCAAAAAAATGGCAGAGATAGCAGCAATTGGTATTAACAGTAAGAGGAGGAGAAGGAATACATTTAAAAAGGAGACAGAAAATCTGTCTTAATTATATATTCATAGGAAACACCTGGATTCTGTTGAGGTATATATTTTGTACCATAAGCTCAAGAAAGAGCAATGTCTCATCAAGGAATATCTTAATCTATTCAAGCTACTGTACCAAAATACCAGACTGGGGAACTCAAGATTCTTGTACTGAATTAATTGATGATGCATCAAAACCTGGCTACCATGGACCCTTCAATAATAAATTTACTACTTGTCATGCTAGCCTCTAAACCCTCAACTTTTCTCAGCCATTGAATCATGCTGTTTCCATAGTAGCAGAAAAAAATTTTTTTTCTGACATTTTCTTATTGAAGCTGATTATTTGATATCACATTTTTCTATACAATCATATGTAAATTATAAATACGTTTAAAATATAATTATAAAGAGGAAATATACATAGTTATAAAGAGGAAATTTCAAGTGTGACCAATAAAAGCAAAAAAAAAAAAAATACCATACATATAGAAAATATGAATGGAGTCAAGAGTTCATGGAAGTGACTTAGTTGATAGCAGATTTGGATAGTACAATGAAAGAAGATTCTTAAATGATAGAAGAAAGTAATGTTTTAAAATTTTAAGGTATCCCAAGAATACATGGGAGCTGATTAAAACAAAGATCACAGGTGCCCACCTTAAAGACTGATTCATATGGGTGTGTTTGGGGCCACACAATTGTATTTTAATCCAGTCCTGTGGTGATTTGGATAAAGCTTGTCCGTAGCTCTCACAACTGAAACCATACTTTTTTTTTTTTTTTAATATTAAACTTGAAAAGTCGTGAAGATATTTCACTGAGAAAAAAACCTCTGCAATAGAACTATGTGGTTTCACAACTTTCTGTTGTTTCCCTTGCCTGTATTCTACAGTGGTAAAAACAGTACCTACTCCACAGAGCTTCATGAGAAATAAAAGAACTAATATTTCTAATTCATCTTGGAATAGTGCTCAACCACCACCATCAATAAATTCTCAATGTTTCCTGTTATTACTTCATGGGTAATGCTGCTATTTAATATACCATATATGAACTAAGAATGGCCTAATATCATAGATGCATGTAATGATGAAAAATTATTTTAAAAACTTGATCAGTTCAATTCAGTTCAGTTCAGTCACTCAGTTGTGTCCAACTGTTTGGAACACCATGGACTGCAGCACACCAGGCCTCCCTGTCCATCACCAAACTCCCGGAGTTTACTCAAACTCATCTACATTGAGTAAGTGATGCCATCCAACCATCTCATCCCCTGTCATCCCCTTCTCTTCCCACCTTCAATCTTTCCCAGCATCAGGGTCTTTTACAGAGTCAGTACTTTGCATCAGGTGGTCAAAGTATTAAGAGTGTCAGCTTCAGCATCAGTCCTTCCAATGAATATTCAGGAATGATTTCCTTTAGTATGGACTGGTTAGATCCCCTTGCAGTCCAAGGGACTCTCAAGAGTCTTCTCCAACACCATGGTTCAAAAGCATCAGTTCTTAAGGGCTCAACTTTCTCTATAGTACAACTCCTACATCCATACATGATGACTGGAAAAAACCATAGCTTTGACTGTACTGACCTTTGTTGGCAAAGTGATGTTTCTGCTTTTTAATATGCTGTCTAGGTTGGTCATAACTTTTTTTCCAAGGACCAAGTGTCTTTTAATTTCATGGCTCAAGTCACCATCTGCAGTGATTTTGGAGCCCCCCAAAAATAAAGTGTGTCACTGTTTCCACTGTTTCCCCATCTATTTCCCATGAAAGGATGGGACTAGATGCCATGATCTTAGTTTTCTGAATGTTGAGTTTTAAGCCAACTTTTTCACTCTCCTTTCACGTTCATCAAGAGGCTCTTTAGTTCTTCTTGTTTTCAAAAGAGTTTAGAAGGATTCTACTTACATGTGACAGGATCATGAAAAATTGGAAAGCTAAGATTTATTTTGACAAAAAATATTTTTGTAGAATGTAATAGATCCTGTTGCAATGCCTCATTTCAAAATCCACATTGAATATAATAAATACTATATGTGTGCATTCAGTTGCTTCAGTCATTTCCAACTCTTTGCGACCCCATGTACTGTAATTCACCAGCGTTCTCGATGGGATTTTCCCAGCAGGGATACTGGAGTGGGTTGCCATGCTCTCCTCTAGGGGATCCCCCTGACCCAGGAATCGAACTGGCATCTCCTGCACATCTCCTGCACTGCAGGCAGATTATTTACCAATGAGACACCAGAGAAGCCTGTTAAATACTATTCAATATATATTTTTACTATTCTGTCAGAGCGAGCTAAAACTCCAATACTTTGGCCACCTGACACAAAGTCCGAATCATTGGAAAAGACCCATGATGCTGGGAAAGAATGAGGCCAGGAAGAGAAGAGGATGACAGAAGATGAGATGGTTAGACAGCATCACTGACTCAATAGACATGAGATTGAACGAACTCAGGGAGAGAGTGAAGGACAGGAAGCCTGGTGTACTGCAGTCCATGAAGTCACAAAGAATTGGACATGACTGAGCTACCGAACTGGAGAAGGCAATGGCACCCCACTCCAGTACTCTTGCCTGGAGAATCCCATGGATGGAGGAGCCTAGTGGGCTGTAGTCCATGGGGTCGTTGGGAGTCGGACACGACTGAGGGACTTCACTTTCACTTTTCACTTTCTTTCATTGGAGAAGGAAATGGCAACCCACTCCAGTGTTCTTGCCTGGAGAATCCCAAGGACGGGGGAGCCTGGTGGGCTTCCGTCTCTGGGGTCACACAGAGTCGGACACGACTGAAGCGACTTATTAGCAGCAGCAGAAGAGTGACTGAACAACAAAAACAACAGTTCTATCATATTGTTATGTGATCTGACCTATTAACGACTCTAATAGCGTAAATAGCATACTACTACTATGAAGTCGCTTCAGTTGTGTCCAACTCTGTGCGGCCCCAGAGACGGCAGCCCACCAGGCTCCCCCATCCCTGGGATTCTCCAGACAAGAACCCTGGAGTGGGTTGCCATTTCCTTCTCCAATGCATGAAAGTGAAAAGTGAAAGTGAAGTTGCTCAGTCGAGTCCGACTCCTAGCAACCCCATGGACTGCAGCCTACTAGACTCCTCCATCCATGGGATTTTCCAGGGAAGAGTACTGGAGTGCGTTGCCATTGCCTTCTCCATAAATAGCATAATAGCCAGCAAATTTGGAAAACTCAGCAGTGGCCACAGGACTGGAAAAGGTCAGTTTTCATTCCAATCTCAAAGAAAGGCAGTGCCAAAGAATGCTCAAACTACTGCACCATTGCACTCATTTCATATGCTAGTAAAGTAATGCTCAAAATTCTCCAAGCCAGGCTTCAGCAATACGTGAACCATGAACTTCTAGGTGTTCAAGCTGGTTTTAGGAAAGGCAGAGGAACCAGAGATCAAATTGCCAACATCCTCTGGATCATGGAAAAAGCAAGAGAGTTTCAGAAAAACATCTATTTCTGCTTTATTGACTATGCCAAAGCCTTTGACTGTGTGGATCACAATAAACTGTGGAAAATTCTGAAAGAGATGGGAATACCTGACCACTTGACCTGCCTCTTGAGAAACCTATATGCAGGTCAGGAAGCAACAATTAGACTGGACATAGACCAACAGACTGGTTCCAAATAGGAAAAGGAATACATCAAGGCTGCATATTGTCACCCTGCTTATTTAACTTCTATGCAGAGTACATCATGAGAAATGCTGGGCTGGAAGAAGCACAAGATGGAATCAAGATTCCTGGGAGAAATATCAATAACCTCAGATATGCAGATGACACCACCTTTATGGCAGAGTGAAGAGGAACTAAAAAGCCTCTTGATGAAAGTGAAAGAGGAGAGTGAAAAAGTTGGCTTAAAGCTCAACATTCAGAAAACTAAGATCATGGCCACCTCATGCTAAGAGTTGGCTTATTGGAAAAGACCCTGATACTGGGAGGGATTGGGGGCAGGAGCAGAAGGGGACAGAGGATGAGATGGTTGAATGGCATCACTGACTCGATGCACATGAATCTGTGTGAACTTCGGGAGTTGGTGATAGACAGGGAGGCCTGGTGCTCTGCGAGTCATGGGGTCGCAAAGAGCCGGACACGACTGAGCGACTAAAGTGAACTGAATAGCATAAATGTGTCTGTAGGCATCCAAAAAATATTCTTATAAGGAAATTCTTTTACAGTTAAAAAGTGCCTTTTCAATAAAAAGATCTCAAATCATGTTACTAAAGTTAAAAAATACCAAATAAATTTTCTGTGGATAGATGATAGGTAGATGAAAGAAAAAGAAAAATGAAAAAAAGAAATGAAAAGAAAATTTAAATTCTTATATCCTAGTTCTCAATTTACCTTTATAATGTTTATAAAGGTAAATACAAAAATATAATTTTGGGGAAGAAGAAAAACAAAGCATCTGATATTTTCCTGATTTCTTCCAAAGTCAGTAAAAATTGTGGTTTATATATCATTTATATCTGAAAGTTTAAATTTGAATGTAGGCAATTATGTGAACTATCAGGGTAGAACATTTTAAAATGCATTTAAAGACAAAGAAAACAAGACAATTTTATCTAAAGATGTTGTTACCAAATTTTAAAGAAAGAAACAAGAATATTATTTATAAAAATGGTGTCATATATGGACATTGTTAATTATACTAAAGGTATTAAAGTGTTCAAGTCACTCATACAAGAAGGATATGTCATTACTGAAGTGATAGTGTGTTTCAGAATTTTCTTTAACTTATCTTGTGTACCTATAACAAGGAGGGGGATGATCTTCTTAAATATAAATACTTTGTTTGCTCAAATCAGGACATTCATGAAACAATATGTTGTTGTTCTCAGTTCTGTCCGCCTCTTTGTGACCCCATGGACTGTACCACACCAGGCTTCTCTGTCCATCAACTCCTGAGTAAGTTTGAGCTTACTCAAACTAATGTCCATAGAGTCGGTGATGCCATCTAACCATCTCATCCTCTGTCATCCCCTTCTCCTCCCACCTTCAATCTTTCCCAGCATCAAGGTCTTTTCTAATGAGTCAGCTCTTCACATCAGGTGGCCAAAGAATTGGAGCTTCAGCATTAGTCCCGCCAACAAATATTCAGGACTGATTTCCTTTAAGATGGACTGGTTTGATCTCCTTGTAGTCCAAGGGACTCTCAAGAGTCTTCTCCAATACCACAGTTCAAAAGCATGAATTCTTTGGCACTCAGCTTTCTTTATGGTCCAACTCTCACATCCATATATAACTACTGGAAAAACCACAGCTTTGACTAGATGGACCTTTGTTTGCAAAGTAATGTCTCTGCTTTTTAATACACTGTCTAGGTTGGTCATAGCTTTTCTTCCAAGGATCAAGCACCTTTTAATTTCATGGCTGGAGTCAACGTCTGCAGTGATTTTGGATCCCCAAAAAATAAAGTCTCACTGTTTCCATTGTTTTCCCATCTATTTGTCATGAAGTGATATGGAAAATCCCCAAATCAAATATTTTTAATAATGTAAACTATGATTACACTATTTTCTTAGTCAGGTAAGATGGTTAAAGATTATTATATCTTAAAATACACACATTTAAATCTTCAATAATAGGGATAGAATTGAAATTTTTATGAAAATATTCAACATTATTTAGAAGCTAGAGGTCAAAAGGAATTCCCTTAATTATATTTCATGTATAGGGTGATGTTTGGTAATATTATTATTGAACATTTACTGAAAGAAATATCTGTGCCTCACTTTTGTAGGATAAATACAGATCTTTTAGAACAGAATTCACAGAAGCCTTTCAGTGTGAAAACTCCCTCTCTGTTCAGTAAAACAGGCTATCAAATAATGAAAAAAATGTTTTTTAAAAAGGTCTTTGAAGTTTGTTTTTAAGAGGCCTTATTATTTTGTAAGTTTTATATGTTGTGTGTTTGTTCATTTTTTTTAAACTTTTGTTTTCTCACAATACAAAAGATCAGGAAATTTAATTACAAAGTCTTATGAGACTCAATTGTTGTGCAAGGCCGTTTTCTAACCACTGTGCTGTGCATCTTGATTCACTGATGCTAAAAAAAAAAAAATCTCTTTAAGTGTAGGTTTAATGAGTACCACATGGATGTTTCATTTGTGATTTCTCACTGGGGAATTCCAGAAATAATTAGTGCCACTGAAACACTGGAACAGAATCAGACTTCTAGTTATGAATTAGACTTCTAGTTATGAATTAGCAATGAGTGTTATTAAGTTAATCAAAAAGAGAATAAAACATTAATAAATCCTTAGGACATTTTTACTTATCTCCAATTATTCCCTTTAGAACATTCCCTGATACTCAGGTATATACAAAGCTGCTGTCTGTAGTGTTGCAGGCACTCTCTTCTTGTGCCCACTGGTCTTAGAGTCTCTTTATTCCTTTAATTATATTAAGGGTCTATTTCTTATACCCTAAGGCTGTTGCTACCATTTTTCTCCAGTTTTGACCATTAGGGCTCCTCTCCCTCAGAAACTAGAAGGCAACTCTTTATGTTTCTCAGGGTCAGCAATCTTGGAGCTGGCCAAAAATTTTAACAGAGGTTTTGTCCTAAAAACACATTTTGTTCTCTTTTCATTCCCTTCTTCATTTATTCTTGAGGTGGGGAAAGGGGGAAAGAAGTTGAAAGATATTCAGTTGTGTTAAAAGTAGGCTCAGTTCAGTTCAGTTTAGTCACTCAGTCATGTCCGACTCTTCCCAACCCCATAGACTACAGCACACCAGGCTTCCCTGTCCATCACCAACTCCCAGACCTTGCTCAAACTCATGTCCATCAAGTCGGTGATGCCATCTAGCCACCTTATCCTCTGTCATCCCCATAGCCTCCTGCCTTCAATCTTTCCCAGAAACAGGGTCTTTTCTAATGAGTTGGCCCTTTGCATCAGATGGCCAAAGTATGGAGCTTAATCTTCAGCATCCTTCCTTCCAATGAATATTCAGGACTGATTTCCTTCAGAATTGTCTAGTTTGCTATCCTTGCAGTCCAAGGGACTCTCAAGAGTCTTATCCAACATCACAGTTTAAAAGCATCAATTCTTCAGCACTCAGCTTTCTTTACAGTCCAACTCTCACATCCATACATGACTACTGGAAAGTAGTCTATGCAAAGAAGTCTCTGCATGGAACATAGGCTAGTATGTCCATGCTATTATGAGTTATCACAGTGGCTAACTGACAGACAGCGTTTCTTCCATCTCTCTAGTTCAACTGTATATTATTAGAAGGGTGTTCCTCAAATCCTTTCAGTGTCATTAAACACAAAAAGAAGATCTAATGTATTTGGGAGTTTTCAACATTAAAATAGATGGTGGAGTAAACCAATTGCATTTTTCTTGGAGCATTTATAAGGCCTATACCAGAAAAATGTGTCCTGGCTTTCCTTTTGTGAAACTGGATCTTAATGTCCCAAAGCTAACATTTAATATCTTGTAGAATCTATAAATTATGGCTCCATTTGGTGGTGAATAATCACATACACTGAACTAAAAGTTAACTGCAATAATTCCTGTGATTATGAAGTCTTAGAATATTATCTTTCCTTGAGCAAATTGAAGCAATAAACTCATGATTAATAAAACTGAGGCAACTGTGATTGTGTGTATGTGTGTGTGTGCATACATGTGTATATGCTGCCACAATAGGATATGTCTGATTATAATGCCTTACTTAATTGATCATTGCTGTATCTGATTTCTGAGTTTAAGGATAATAGTTTGGGGAAAGTGAAGGACTATAAATTTCGTAGAAGACCACGAAGAAAACCTATTAATCAAACAAAACTAAGTAACTGGAGGGTCTACTGCAATAGGGGAAAAAAAATTTTAACATATTCTTCCATTATCTTAAAGTGTAGAAATTGGAGGTGGGTATTTATAGAGTTTTAAGTTTCAGAATTTGTATTAAATAATAGCTTGGCATTTGAGAGCACAATGAGTCTTGTAAACCTTGATGAGTTATCTGTGACTGTGATTTGAAAGCAATTTAATTAACTCACAGACCTATTTTCCAGAAGCAAGTATTTTTGTTACCTATAAATAAATTATTATTGTTCATTTTTGACATTATTTAACATAGAAATCTAACATATAAATTCTTGGCCCAGAAGGGATGTTTTAATAAAACAACATGAACATTTATTATGTCTTCATAATATTTTTTGTCCCAGAGAGAGAACAACAGCCGTGTTAGGCAAAAATAAAAAAAAAAAACACAGCAACCAACACTACCACTATCACTATGGAAAAAAAAAAAAAAAAGAAACAGACATACCCTATAAGTTCTAACGTACGTGTGTGTGTTTAGCTCTTAAAAGATTTTTTTTTTCATAAAAGACTGACTATTGTTTTAATAGTGGTAAAAACATAACAAAAATTTTACCATATTTTTCTAATGTGTTTCTTATTTATATTTTTTAAAGTTTCCTATATCATAGTTATAGGAAGTCAAGAAACACCTGGAGTAACAGGCAAATTTGGCCTTGGAATACAGAATGAAGCAGGGCAAAGACTGATAGAGTTTTGCCCAAAAAATGCACTGGTCATAACAAACACCCTCTTCCAACAACACAAGAGAAGACTCTATACATGGACATCACCAGATGGTCAACACCGAAATCAGATTGATTATATTCTTTGCAGCCAAATATGGAGAAGCTCTATGCAGTCAGCAAAAACAAGACCAGGACCTGACTGTGGCTCAGATCATGAACTCCTTATTGCCAAATTCAGACTTAAATTAAAGAAATTAGGGAAAACCACTAGACCATTCAGGTATGACCTAAATCAAATCACTTATGATTATACAGTGGACATGTGAAATAGATTTAAGGGCCTAGATCCGATAGACAGAGTGCCTGAAGAACTATGGACAGAGGTTCATGACATTGTACAGGAGACAGGGATCAAGACCGTTCCCATGGAAAAGAAATGCAAAAAAGCAAAATGGCTGTCTGGGGAGGCCTTACAAATAGCTGTGAAAAGAAGAGAAGTGAAAAGCAAAGGAGAAAAAGAAAGATATAAAATCTGAATGCAGAGTTCCAAAGAATAGCAAGAAGAGATAAGAAAGCCTTCCTCAGTGATCAATGCAAAGAAGTAGAAGAAAACAACAGAATGGGAAAGACTAGAGATCTCTTCAAGAAAATCAGAGATACCAAAGGAACATTTCATGCAAACATGGGCTCAATAAAGGAGAGAAATTGTATGGACCTAACAGAAGTAGAAGATATTAAGAAGAGATAGCAAGAATACACACAAGAACTGTACAAAAAAGAGTTTCACGACCCAGATAATCACGATGGTGTGATCACTGACCTAGAGCCAGACATCCTGGAATGTGAAGTCAAGTGGGCCTTAGAAAGGATCACTACGAACAAAGCTAGTAGAGGTGATGGAATTCCAGTTGAGCTATTCCAAATCCTGAAAGACGATGCTGTGAAAGTGCTGCACTCAAAATGCCAGCAAATTTGGAAAACTCAGCAGTGGCCACAGGACTGGAAAAGGTCAGTTTTCAGTCCAACCCCAAAGAAAGGTAATGCCAAAGAATGCTCAAACTACCACACGATTGCACTCATCTCACACGCTAGTAAAGTAATGTTCAAAATTCTCCAAGCCAGGCTTCAGCAATATGTGAACCATGAACTTCCATATGTTCAAGCTGGTTTTAGAAAAGGCAGAGGAACAAGAGATCAAATTGCCAACATCTGCTGGTTCATGGAAAAAGCAAGAGAGTTCCAGAAAAACATCTACTTCTGCTTTATTGACTATCTCAAAGCCTTTGACTGTGTGGATCACAATAAACAGTGGAAAATTCTGAAAGAGATGGGAATACCAGACCACCTGATCTGCCTCTTGAGAAATCTGTATGCAGGTCAGGAAGCAACAGTTAGAACTGGACATGGAACAACAGACTGGTTCCAAATAGGAAAAGGAGTGGGTCAAGGCTGTATATTGTTACCCTGTTTATTTAACTTATATGCAGAGTACATCATGAGAAACGCTGGACTGGAAGAAACACAAGCTGGAATAAAGATTGCCAGGAAAAATATCAATAACCTCAGATATGCAGATGACACCACCCTTATGGCAGAAAGTGAAGAGGAACTAAAAAGCCTCTTGATGAATGTGAAAGTGGAAAATGAAAAAGTTGGCTTAAAGCTCAACATTCAGAAAACGAAGATCATGCCATCCGGTCCCATCACTTCATGGGAAATAGATGGGGAAACAGTAGAAACAGTGTCAGATTTTATTTTTATGGGCTCCAAAATCACTGCAGATGGTTACTGCAGCCATGAAATTAAAAGACGCTTACTCCTTGGAAGGAAAGTTATGACCAAACTAGATAGCATATTCAAAAGCAGAGACATTACTTTGCCAACAAAGGTCCGTCTAGTCAAGGCTATGGTTTTTCCTGTGGTCATGTATGGATGTGAGAGTTGGACTGTGAAGAAGGCTGAGTGCCGAAGAATTGATGCTTTTGAACTGTGGTGTTGGAGAAGACTCTTGAGAGTCCCTTGGACTGCAAGGAGATCCAACCAGTCCATTCTGAAGGAGATCAGGCCTGGGATTTCTTTGGAAGGATTGATGCTAAAGCTGAAACTCCAGTACTTTGGCCACCTCATGCGAAGATTTGACTCATTGGAAAAGACTCTGATGCTGGGAGGGATTCGGGGCAAGAGGAGAAGGGGACAACAGAGGATGAGATGGCTGGATGGCATCACTGACTTGATGGACATGAGTCTCAGTGAACTCTGGGAGTTGGTGATGGACAGTGAGGCCTGTCGTGCTGGGATTCATGGGGTGGCGAAGTGTCGGACATGACTGAGCTACTGATCTGATCTGATCTGATATCATAGTTAAATGTCTTAATATATGTAAGACACAATAACTTGTTCTACTACCCCTGAATCAGGAATTGCAACATCTGTCAACTACTAGTGGACCCTTAGCATCTTGAGAATAGGAACAAAACATATCTCACTGGATACTGAATCCAGTAAACAGCAGAATGCCCCATACATAAAACAAACTGTTGTTTTTAAATGAATGTATTAATACTCAGGTACTGTCTTTTGATTCTGGATTTATATATGATTTTCAGTTTAGAAGTAATACTTTTGAGCCATATCATACATTGATTTCCCAACCCTATATGCTATAAGATATGGCCATCAGTTTGAACATGGCAGAATTGTCATTTCTCAAATTTGACATAAGATCTCATTTTCCTATACAGTGTAAGTAAGACCTTGAGGAACCTTTATGAATCCCCCTAAATAATTTCAATAAAGTTATGCAATTAATAGTAACAGAAATCTCATATAATTCATATGAACTATTCCCCTTTTGGTCATCTTCTAGAAGGAAAAAAAAAAAAAAGGATTTTAATTCATGACGCTAAACCCTCATAGAATAAATGTTTGTTAAGTCCAATTACACATAAACACACAACCACTACCATCACCAAAATCACCACAGCCACCAGTAAAACCCTCTGCCACCACCACCAACCTTACCACATAGCTGAAAGGTAATTCTGAGTTTTTTAACAGTGTAATTTAATACATAAACCAAAAAATGTTCAGTTCAGTTTAGATGCTCAGTTATGTCTGACTCCTTGCAACTCCACGGACTACAGCACACCAAGCTTCCCTATCCATCACCAACCCATGGATCTTCCTCAAACTCATGTCCATTGAGCTGGTGATGCCATCAACCACCTCATCCTCTGTCATCCCCTTCTCCTTCTGCCTTCAACCTTTCCCAGCATCAAGGTCTTTTCCAATGAGTCAGTTCTTCCCATCGGGTGGCCAAAGTACTGGAGCTTTAGCTTCAGCATCAGTCCTTTCAATGAGCAGTGGCTTAAGCACAATATAAGTTTTTCATATACTATAATGAGGTGAATATTTTCAGTCCAAAAACTGGCCTTAATGCAGTTATTGAGGTGCGGAGGTCCATTCCTAATGTTGTTCCATCATCCTCAGTGTTAAACTGTTTCACGTGCAATTGCAGAAGTTGAAAGAATGTGTGAGTCAAAACAGATTTTCCTTAAAATTCTTGGTCTAGGAATGACATACTTGCTCACATGACAATGGCTGAACTCAATCTCATACTAGGGAGGAAATTCTTCAGTTAGAATCTGGAGCTGCTCCTCAGAAGGAACATCTTTGTCTATCTGTCCCTTTTAGTCCCAGTGGTTCTCTAAGGCAAATAACTCTCACTATCCTCCATGTCCACACCTGAAATTCTGACATGGGCATTCCAGAGTATTCTCTCTTTGTAAGCTATAAAATTTACACAGGTCTCATAGTGCTGTGTCTATCTGTCTGTCTAGCTATCATTCATCCATTGAGACAAATACAGAGGATATTTTTAGGCCTTGCTCATGGTGTTCTTGGCAATGCTATTTTCTCTGCAACAGTAAAACGGACTAGAATCAATTATTGCAAGTGACTTCCAGTCAGTTCTACTTGATTTGAAGTTCCTGTAGCTACATCCAAAATTGTCTCCTCTTCATTGTTCTCCAGTTCGTCTCACCCCTTCACCGCCCTCTCTCTCTGCTTATATATACATATGTTGAAAACATCTGAGATAAATAGAATTATGGGAAGATAGCATATTTAATCCAATTTTTTTCTACAGAGCAAACAATCTTTAACTGAAAATACAATGCACTTTCTTTTTTCAAAGCCTATTTTCATCTTATTCCCTGCTCTTATGAACCCAAAACATTTAGCTCTCTCAAATTTTTGAAGTTAGAATTCTGGACTCTTCTTTCCTACTTCATTATTGTTCACAGAAAAGATAGCACTTTAATCATCTCTTTGATACAACTCTTCCAAATCAAAAAAGTGGTAACCAACACACACTAACATCCTCTCTGATTTTATCTTCTAGAGTTACAGACCAGTTGGCACTTATATTGCCATCCAAATTTTCAGAAGTAAACACCTTATTACATATTCTGCCACTCTATTACATGTAACCTCATTTTTCAGCTTCATTAATCTATTTCTTCACTCTCTGCTGCTAAGCTGTTAAAGCAATGTCACATACTTTGTGACTCCTGTTGCAGGATTCCATATTAAAATACAAAATTTTGTATTACTTAGGGTAGACATACTACAGTAACAAATAAGCACATGTGTGTAATGACTGTACCATAATGAAGGTATATTCTTACTCATATAATAATTTGAAGCAGATGGTCCTCTTACATGTAGTTATTTAATATCCCAAGTTACTGTGAGTAACTTGCTTCCAACAAATTAAATATGGCTAAAGTGACCAGAGCTTGAGAGGTTAGAGTATAAAACAGTCTCTTTTGTCTTGACCACTCTCTGTCTCTTGTGCTCCCAATTTGCTTTCTTTGATGAAGCAAGCCATGATGTTCTGGGCTACACAATGGGGAGCTCTTCCTGGAAAGTAACTTAAGGGTGTCCTTCCAATTTTAGTAGGAACTGAATCATGTCAACAGTCACATGAGTGAACTCAAAAGTAAGCTCTTTCCCTATGGAGAAAACTGCTGCAACCAGCCAACACCTTGAATGGAGCATTCTGAGAGACTCAGAGCAGGAGGATTCAGGTAGCCACACCCACATTACTTACCAACAGAAAATGGTGAGAAAGTATTTTCTGCTCTAAGTTTCTTAATTTGGGGGTAATTCAGTTCAGTTCAGTCACTGAGTCGTGTCCGACTCTTTGAGACCCCATGAACTGCAGCACGCCAGGCCTCCCTGTCTATCACCAACTCCCAGAGTTCACTCAAACTCATGTCCATCCAGTCGGGGATGCCATCCAGCCATCTCATCCTCTGTTGTCACCTTCTCCTCTTGCCCCCAATGCCTCTCAGCATCAGGGTCTTTTCAAATGAGTCAGTTCTTCACATGAAGTGGTCAAAGTATTGGAGTTTCAGCTTTAGCATCAGTTCTTCCAATGAACACCCAAGACTGGTCTCCTTTAGGATGGACTGGTTGGATCTCCTTGCAGTCCAAGGGACTCTCAAGAGTCTTCTCTAGCACCACAGTTCTAAAGCATCAATTCTTCAGTGCTCAGTGTTCCTCACAGTCCAACTCTCACATCCGTACATGACCACTGGAAAAACCATAGCCTTGACTAGACAGACCTTTGTTGACAAAGTAATGTCTCTGCTTTTGAATTATGGTATCTAGGTTGGTCATAACTTTCCCTCCGAGGAGTAAGTGTCTTTTACTTTCATGGTTGCAATCACCATCTACAGTGATTTTGGAGCCCAAAAAAATAAAGTCTGACACTGTTTCCACTGTTTCCCCACCTATTTCACATGAAGTGATGGGGCCAGATGCCATGATCTTAGTTTTCTGAATGTTGAGCTTTAAGCCAACTTTTTCACTCTCCTCTTTCACTTTCATCAAGAGACTTTTTAGTTCCTCTTCACTTTCTGCCATAAGGGTGGTGTCATCTGCATATCTGAGGTTATTGATATTTCTCCCAGCAATCTTGATTCCAGCTTGTGCTTCTGCCAGCCCAGCGTTTCTCATGATGTACTCTGCATATAAGTTAAATAAGCAGGGTGACAATATATAACCTTGACCCACTCCTTTTCCTATTTGGAACCAGTCTGTTGTTCCATGTCCAGTTCTAACTGTTGCTTCCTGACCTGCATATAGGTTTCTCAAGAGATAGGTCAGGTCGTCTGGTATTCCCATCTCTTTCAGAATTTTCCACAGTTTATTGTGATCCACACAGTCAAAGGCTTTGGCATAGTCAAGAAAGCAGAAGCAGGTGTTTTTCTGGAACTCTCTTGCTTTTTCCATGATCCAGAGGATGTTGGCAATTTAATATCTGGTTTCTCTGCCTTTTCTAAAACCAACTTGAACATCAGGAAGTTCACGGTTCATGTATTGCTGAAGCCTGGCTTGGAGAATTTTGAGCATTACTTTACTAGCATGTGAGATGAGTGCAATTGTGCGGTAATTTGAGCATTCTTTAGCATTGCCTTTCTTTGGGATTGGAATGAAAACTGACCTTTCCCAGTCCTGTGGCCACTGCTGAGTTGGGGTAATTTGTCTTCCCTGGTGGCTCAGACGATAAAGTGTCTGCCTGCAATGCGGGAGACCCAGGTTCGATCCCTGGGTTGGGAAGATCCCCTGGAGAAGGAAATGGCAACCCACTCCAGTACTCTTGCCTGGAAAATTCCATGGACCAAGGAGCCTGGTAGGCTACAGTCAATGGGGTCGCAAAGAGTCACTTCACTAGTGCTCCTAATAAAAATCTGTTTAGGTATCAGTTCTGTTTCTCCAGCGAACCCTGAGTAATATACCACTGCCTACATGTTCTCAAGATAAGTAATAATTAGTCCTTGATTAAGAGACAATGGAAGCACCATTTAGCATACACAGTCCCTTCTAGATTAGCATAGTAGTTGGGGTGACCATCGATGTTAGTACATTGGCTTTCAGTTCAGTTCAGTTCATTTCAGTCGCTCAGTCGTGTCCAACTCTTTGTGACCCCATGAATCGCAGCATGCCAGGCCTCCTTGTCCATCACCATCTCTTAGAGTTCACTCAGACTCCGTCCATCGAGTCAGTGATGCCATCCAGCCATCTCATCCTCTGTCGTCCCCTTCTCCTCTTGCCCCCATTCCCTCCCAGCATCAGAGTCTTTTCCAATGAGTCAACTCTTCACATGAGCTGGCCAAAGTACTGGAGTTTCAGCTTTAGCATCATTCCTTCCAAAGAACACCCAGGACTGATCTCCTTTAGGATGGACTGGTTGGATCTCCTTGCAGTCCAAGGGACTCTCAAGAGTCTTCTCCAACACCACAGTTCAAAAGCATCGGTTCTTCAGCTTTATCCAATGGTAAATAAACTTCTCATATCTTTATGATAAGATCATAGTTTTGCAACTTGGAGTGAGATGTCAGCCAGCTGAAACTAGGGTTCTATCTGCCCAGAGAAATAGAGAGACAATGGTTCTCTCCCTTAATGATTACATAACAAGGACATGGTTCCTAGGCTCCTGAGAAGGCCATTCCTGGCTCTTAGAGCCTGCAATAGGCTTGTATAGGCTTTTAGAGATTTCCATGTATTTACACAGAGTCTACAGTAAAAATTTTTCTAAAATAAATGCTTTAACAAAAGGACAGATAAAGTCTCTTCTTCTATTTTCAAGGAGAATTGAGCTTTTTATTTTCTTTGTGCATATACTTACTATCTCCTACATATGTTATAAAAGAGTAATATTACAATTTTCTGATTGTTTTTTCTCCCTTTTTGGAGGCAATTTTCAGCCATCTACATATGGAACAAGTTCATAGTAAAATAGAAATCAAACCAATTATATAACTGAGTTACTGAGTATTTTAAAAATCCAACACAATATTTACCTTTAGGGAATAACTTTTGAATGTACCATACTACTGATGAAGAGGTGAATCATATTTTTGATTCACAATGTACAAACATATTTTTTGTCATATGTTACCTTTTCATATCATTGTAATGTTTTCATTGCTTTCATATTCTAAGGAATAACATTGTATTATTTGATAGTTTCTTATGAAGTCTTATCCAGTATAAGCCGCAAGAGTAGCTTAACTCTGGAGTCTGATAATATAATTTTTTTTTCCCCTTAATTTAAGATTCTGAAATGTTCAAAAGCTATCTCCTGAGTTTCAGTGAATTACATGCCATCACGTTTATACAGCTTTTGCCTAGGCCCTTTATTATGGGATTTCTATTTAGGTCTTTTAACAATTATTCTGTCTTTCTAAATATTTATTCCTAAGTATAAAATGCAGAGACATCCATGGCCCTCACCAAGTATCACATTCTTACAATGAGGTATCCACAGAAAAGTACAGCTTGAACTAAACGACTCTAAAAGTTTTAAGTCTGGGGAACAAACTTATCTCAGGACTTTATTTTTTGGCATTGAGTATAAATCAATAATTGTATTATTTCAACAGTCAACAAAGTCTCCATGAATAATTGACTTCCAGCTTTGTTTATCTATCTATATTGGGACTTGAGTGAACTTACATCCCCAAATTCATAAAGTGATATTAGAACTGTCTTCTGCATATTCCAGCTGTAATTTCCATATTTCTGCTTATTATTATTATGAGTAGTAGTACACTATTTACACAATCTTCATTTCTAAACTCTCCTTCCCATCAAACCAGTTAGCAAAATATATTTCGTGTCAAATTTAGGACCTGACACCTAAGTAGATATTAATCACTTTTACTTTGCTATGATTAAAAAGTGTTAATGGGTTCAGTCTCATTTTTATGCTCTCAGCCGTTAGATTGTTGGACTTATAATTTCAGGTGCTGCTTCACTGAGGGGTGGGGCAGGCTAGAGCTGATCAGAAATGAGTTTGTGGGAACTATTACTGGAAGTACAAGAAGAAAAGAACAATGTGATAAATGATATGTTTGTTTTCTAATAAAATGTGATTCTCCAGTAAAGTAATTGAAGACAATCCATAGTGAATAAGACACCAAGGCAGTCTATGACAACAGTGATCAGTTTGCTGGAATCCCTCCTTTCAGTTTAGTTCCCTACCAGGATCAGTTAATGTAGAAAACTTACATTTGAAGACTTTTGTAGCAAGCACAGAACAGTCTTCTTGAGCTGCCGGCTTTGTGGTAAACATGAAAGCAGATGGATAGTCAGTAGCACTTGAAAGGGTCCCTAGGACTGAGAGAAGCTTTTTTTTTTTTTTTTTTTTTTGAGTATATAATATGGTTATAAGAGAATTAAGTTAAGTTAGGTACAAGACATGGTCTCAAACCCAAATTCATAGGTTTGTCAAACATTGATGTATTTATTTATTTTTAAACAGAAATTTAAAGGGAGAAACTCCATTCTTGCTTGTGAGTACCACTCTAAATTTTAACAAAGCCAGTGGTAAAGCCCTAAGACATCTTAGGATAGTGGTTGCAGAATTGTAGCTGATGTATTTTCACAATTTGATTCATCTGCTATACTAGACTTGTCCAGAGCACTGAGGTATCGAGGACTCTGCAAACATTTACGTAATCCTTGACAACAGCAGAAATAAAGTGACTTCCGCAGTCCTACTCAGGGTGCTCCTATACTCCCAAAGTAGGAGCTGTGTGTACTGAGACTTCAGCACTGAATATCACCTTTTGAAGAAGGAAAGACTTCAGGCCATCAGGATATCGTAAGTACCATATCTAAACAAAAATCTCTTACTTCTACAAGCATTAGTTCCATGAAATCCAACTACTACCAAGTTCCTAGCAACACTGGTCAGAACAAAAATCATGTGCTTACCTTGAAACTTGTCTATGAAGAACTATGCAGACAAACAGCGCATACTTTTAATATATTTTGAACAATTTTATCTTCTTCGTAGGCATAGTAAGAGTCTGGTGTCTTTAAAATTTATCTTTTATTCAGATGATTTTGTTGATGACACAACAGTAACCAAGCAAATATGTGGTACAGGAAATATTTTCGTAGCTAATTCCCATCATTCAGTCAAATTTATTTAGTCTCTTTTATAGTCCATGTGACCATATTCTTTTGCTAAAAGCATTTCCATATGTTTTTGTTAAGCATATTTTTGAAAATGGTCTTTATTGTATTAAATTGAAGGCTCTATATTTGCAGTCTGTCATGCTTTGACAGCAGCTTTTGCAGTTTTATCAGTTAAATTATTACTTTTAGAGACTTTATCCTCCTACCCTATGTGAGGTCTGCAATGAATTACTAATATCTGAGCAGGCAGTTGTACACTCTTTATTTATTTAATTTTTAAATTTATTTAGTTTTTGGAGGCTAATTACAATAAAGTTGTACAGTCTTTTTTTTTTTTTCATTTTCTGAATGTTTTTTTTTTAATTTTATTTTATTTTTAAACTTTACAAATTGTATTAGTTTTGCCAAATATCAAAATGAATCCACCACAGGTATACATGTGTTCCCCATCCTGCACCCTCCTCCTTCCTCCCTCCCCATACCATCCCTCTGGGTCATCCCAGTGCATTAGCCTCAAGCATCCAGTATCGTGCATCGAACCTGGACTGGCAACTCGTTTCATACATGATATTATACATGTTTCAATGCCATTCTCCCAAATCTTCCCACCCTCTCCCTCTGCAACAGAGTCCATAAGACTGTTCTATACATCAGTGTCTCTTTTGCTGTCTCATACACAGGGTTATTGTTAGCATTTTTCTAAATTCCATATATATGCATTAGTATACTGTATTGGTGTTTTTCTTTCTGGCTTACTTCACTGTGTATAATAGGCTCCAGTTTCATCCACCTCATTAGAACTGATTCAAATGTATTCTTTTTAATGGCTGAGTAATACTCCATTGTGTATATGTACCACAATTTCTCATCCATTCATCTGTTGATGGATATCTAGGTTGCTTCCATGTCCTGGCTATTATAAACAGTGCTGCGATGAACATTGGGGTACACGTGTCTCTTTCCCTTCTGGTTTCCTCAGTGTGTATGCCTAGCAGTGGGATTGCTGGATCACAAGGCAGTTCTATTTCCAGTTTTTTAAGGAATCTCCACACTGTTCTCCATAGTGGCTGTACTAGTTTTCATTCCCACCAACAGTGTAAGAGGGTTCCCTTTTCTCCACACCCTCTCCAGCATTTATTGCTTGTAGACTTTTGGATCTTATAATATGTCTGTGATAAATAAGTATACAAAACAGTAATGACTCTCCTAAACATTTATAGTTTTATTTTTTCCTATTAGCATTTTAATCACTTATTAATCTAATTTTCATTTCATGCAAGGAATGTGATAGAAAACTCAGTATTATATGAACTTTAACACTTAGGAGTTTTCACAATCTGTGTGATTTATTCCAATTAGGCCAAACATATTAATTTTTGGATCTTAATAAACCTTTAATATGGAGTCTACTTTTCATTAACAATTTTGTCATTTTATTAAGCCTTTCCCAATTACTGTTCCTTGGCACTTTCTACAACCTGTCTCCAGAAAAGATAATAAGACAGTATTCCATATAGATGCCATTATAATAGGCCGGTGTCCTTCAACTGGGCTTCCCTGGTAGCTCAGCTATTAAAGAATCTGCCTGCCATGCAGGAGACCCTGGTTCAATTCCTGGGTGGGAAAGATCTGCTGGAGAAGGGATAGGAAACCCACTCCAGTATTTTTGGGCTTCCCTGATGGCTCAACTGGTAAAGAACCTGCCAGCAATGTGGGAGACCTGGGTTCGGAAGATCCCCTGGAGAAGGGAATGGCTGCCCACTCCAGTATTCTGGTCTGGAGAATTTCATGGACTGTATACTCCACAGGGTTGCAAAGAGTTGGACACAACTGAGTGACCTTCACATTCACTTTCATTCTTCAATTATTTTTTTTGTGAGGGCCTATTAACAGTTTGGAAAGTGTTTCTTATTTGTTTGAATTCTAGTTAACATTCAACACGTCATAAACCATATTTTAACTGCAATGAATAACACAATCATGGCAACATTCTCTGCCTGAAAATAAATTCTTGAAAGTTTAAATATTTATATCCTTCTTAAAAGTGATAGTTTGTAAATCCAAATTTTTAAGTAAATGAGATGATATTATAGAGGACTGTTATACTGTTAGCATAAATATGTAAATCACATAGTTAAGTCCTTTACCATTTCTCAGCTTATCTATGACAATTCCTTAAACAACAATAATAGATACTGGATATGTAGCTACAGAGCCATTTTTGTTCTAGAATACAATTTCTAACTTACTCTAAACTTTACTTATCAAGACATAAAATATACTCTGAGTATTAAAAAATATGTTAGTTATTGCTGCTATTTTTTCAAAAAAATGGTTTTTATTTCATGTAATATTACCCCAAAAAAGATGGCACTTAAAGTGCAGGTGTTTAGAACAAATTTTCCTTTCATTAATTTTTTTTGTGATGGCCTATTAACAGTTTGGAAAGTGTTTCCTAGTTGTTTGAATTCTAGTTTCATTCAACACATCATAAACCGTATTTTAACTGCAATGAGTAACACAATCATGGCAAAATTCTCTGCCATATCTTATCGGTAATAATCTAAGAAAGTTTCCAACTTACATATATGGTTATATCGACTTTCATGTGAATGCAAAATGGACATTTGTCAAAGACTTTTTAAATCTATGAGTTAATGATGATCCGAATATTAATATATTAAAACCTGTTTACGTGAAACTGACCACAGAGATGTGTATTTTCTGTAGTAAAAATTCATGTGCATTGCTATGAGCAGTGATTCTTTGTATTGCAATGGTCAGAAAACACTTGCATAACCCCCATTTTCCATAATTTTATGTCTCTTTCTACAGAATTGTAAAATAGCCTAGATAGTAACAAAGGTGACCAGTTGTACATGTCTATGCAAAATCGCATAATTGTGAAGAGTCAGCTACACAACACCCAGACCTCCACAGAAAGAAATATCCAGTAATCTCTTTTTTTCCCCCATTTTCAAACTTTGGACAATTTTTCTGCATAATTTTCATTTTTTTGCATACTTCAGATTCAGTTTAAATCTGTTTCCTATGGAATTCTATGAAATGCATAAAGGTATAAATTGTTACATATATGCACACCAAAAATTGTATATACATAACTGACATAATAAATTTTATCAGGGCCACTGAATGATGAAATGAAATAGAACATTTTCTAAGTATTAAAAATTATTTTCAAACTAATGTTTTTAGCCAGTCTGTGTTTTGTAACATAACATTCAGACATAAAAGAACTGAGATTTATTGACAACTTACTCAGGTAAAACAAGATAGTAATTAAACACAAAGGTCAACATATAATCTGATCATAGAAAAAATGGCTCCAGTGCATTTGTAAGAAATAAGTGTCTGACTGTCACAGCTTCATTTGACAGTGAAATGTATAAATCAATAAATATTTAAAGCATCTTTATTATTTTACAAAAATTTAAAAATTCATGTAAAGACTACATGGAAGAACTGTCTGTGATTAAAAAAAATCAAATAACCTTAGCAAATCCAAATTTATCTGTAGCTGCAATTGAAATTGGAACATAGATAAAAAGTTTAAAACATTAAGAAAAAGGTAGGACCATTTTGCAAAATTTGAAATAATTATATGAGTGGAATTTAATATAACAATGTTAATTGAATTCTCATAAATAGAGAGATACACAATCAAATTACACTATTATACTGAAATATTTTTCAAGTTGGTAAAAATCTAGTGGTTTAATAACAGATTCTGATGTGCAGCTGTGGGGAAACAGATAATCCAGTTATTATAGCTGGAAATGTAAACATCTCAAAAGGGGATAATGCTAAATCTATAAAATTCCACAGACAGTTACCATTTCATGTAGCAGTCTCAAGTTTAAGAATTTATCACAAAACTCATTGGAAAATATATAAAATAAAATGCATAAAGACTGTAATTGAAATATTACTTGTAACAGCAAAAATAAAGCATAATAGATAGCTGGATGCATGAAATGCCCGTCAAGGGAATACTGGTTAAATGAACTATGAAAAATCAACAAAACAGACATCAAACACCCAAATCTCAACAAAATGGGAAAATAAACTGCTTGAAAAGGAAAGCAAATTTTATATATTACTAATGAGTAATTTCTATAAAGTGCATATAGTAGTTTTAGTTTAACCTTTAAAAATATACATACACACATACCTATCATACATATACATCTATATGTATTATTTATGTGTAGTGTTTAAAAGGTAATCGCTAAAGAGAGAATAGGATACAAAAACCATGGATTCAATCTAGTCGCCTTTTCTTGTTTTGATTCTAAATCCATAAAAAAAATAATTTGTCACATTAAAATAAAATTAAATAAGTCCTTAATAATATAATATGAACAAATATAAACAGTGCAAATAAAATTAAATATGAACTATTCTGAGTGATTTTAACACTCAGTAATTTGACTCTCCATATCTAGCAAAATATAATCTATAGACAAAAGCACACAAGTGTTATCCATATAGGTATGTGTGTGCTTAGTTGCTCAATTGTCCCTGATTGTTTGCAACCCTTTGGACTGCAGACTGCCAGGCTCCACAAACATATATAAATGGTTTGTTATCATATTGTTAATGGGAGTTTTGGAAGAATTGATAGTTTTGTCTGTTTTAATCATGAGCACATTGTGGTGAAGAATACAATAACTCATTCAGCACTTTGATCCACTACAGTGATTTGTGCCCAGATGCAAGGATTTTACTTCAAAGAGAAATTTACACAATTTGTATAAATAACAACCCAAGATAAAAGGACAAACACTGTCCCGCTGTTGTATAGATATGTTTTTGATCTGCCATCAGGAACTAACAGTTAAGAAACTTTATTTATACTTAAAAACTAAAATATTACCTGCCAAACTAAAACCTTAAGATGCTTGCAAAAACCCAAGAACTTTGGGTAATTCAGGAAAAAAAGAAAAGAGTCTATTACCCACAGCAATAGCTGTAGCTGGAATGTTATTTTACTCTGGTTGCCTCAGACCCAATCCCACAGGATGATGCAAGAAGGGTTAACTAAAGTATCGTAAATTACCAATAACTTTATTGGCCTCCATACAGAGTTTTAGCCTAGTCAGTAAATAAGCAATCAATTGTATTCACCATACAGAATCAGGTCATCAAAGAGGATCACAAGACAAGATAGCACTTAGCACCCCACACAGTAAGGTGTATTGAAGGAGAAGGGTCTTGAATTTAGGAAGCCGGAAACATTTATAATGGGAAGTGAAAGTTGGACTGTGAAGAAAGCTGAGAGCCGAAGAATTGATGCTTTTAAACTGTGATGCTGGGGAAGACTCTTGAGAGTTCCTTCGACTGCAAGACTATCCAACCAGTCCATTCTAAAGGAGATCAGTCCTGAGAATTCTTTGGAAGGAATGATGCTAAAGCTGAAACTCTAATACTTTGGCCACCTCATGTGAAGAGTTGACTCATTGGAAAAGACTCTGATGCTGGGAGGGATTGGGGGCAGGAGGAAAAGGGGACGACAGAGGATGAGATGGCTGAATGGCATCACCGACTCGATGGACATGAGTTTGGGTGAACTCCAGGAGTTGGTGATGGACAGGGAGGCCTGGCATGCTGCAGTTCATGGGGTCGCAAAGAGTCGGACATGACTGAGCAACTGAACTGAACTGAAACCTGCCTGAATTCTGCCCTAGAGGAGACTGTTTTTGTTTTTTTTTTAGTTTTATTTTATTTTTAAACTTTACATAATTGTATTAGTTTTGCCAAATATCAAAATGAATCCACCACAGGTATACATATTACACTGTAGAGTAAGCAAATCTGTTTCCCACAACAGAACCTAACTCAAACCAAAGGGAAGAGATTGAGGTGATGCAGTCTAGGCTCTCAGTTTTTTACAGTACAGAACAGAAAGTCGCAGAGAATAGATAAGGGATTTGTAGAGAGTAATCAGCACATTGAGAGTCCCTTGGACTGTCAGGATATCCAACAAGTCCATTCTAAAGGAAATTAGTCTTGAGTGTTCATTGGAAGGACTAATGTTGAAGCTGAAACTCCAATACTCTGGCCACCTGATGTGAAAATCTGACTCACTGGGAAAGACCCTGATGCTGGGAAAAATTGAAGGCAGGAGGAGAAAGGGACGACAGAGAATGAGATGGTTGGATGGCATCACTAACTCAATGGAGATGAATTTGAGTAGACTCTGGGTGTTGGTGATGAACAGGGAGGCCTGACATGCCGTGGTCCGCAGGGCTACAGAGAGTTAGACACGACTGAGTGACTGAACTGAATTGAATCAGCACGTTTTAAGGTTTTCATTTTATTATTGTTTCCTTTTCATTAATTTAAATAATATGCATTTAATTTTCATTGTGTGTTCTGGATTCTCAGGAAAAATCCATCAAAGGTCTTATAACTATGGATCAGAAGTAATATAAAGAACTTAGATCATAATTCTGCAGATGTTTTTTAAGGAAATAATGGGGGTAGAGTTCATGGAGATCTAGTGTTATACTTTCTGAATTTCCCTTGATGATGCATATATTTTAAAGAACTGTCTTCCTTAGTTTTGATAATTTAGTCCTCAGGGGGTGAAACACTGAAAGGCTGCCTGTCTGTGACCATTAATTGTAAACACTGTATCTACTTCCTATGAAAACTAATCACGGCTATATTCTCATCTAAACCGATCTTTCCAAAGCCACATTGGACTGGCTGTTCTTATGATTAAAAGTATAAAAAAGTGAGCTATGACATAAATCTTAATTTTCAGTAATAGAAAGTGGCAGACAAAAATCTCTCCTACTGCTTTTACTGTCCTGTCTCTAGAGAAATTTTTTCTGCCATTCTCCCTGCACAGTGGTTTCCTGCAATCCTTTCTAGTTTCAAGACTTGACATACACTCCGTGGTTACATGGCAATCTTTTCTCCTCTATTGAGCTGGTGCAAAATAATCAGTTGGAAGAGAAAGTACAAATAAAACTTGGGCTGCGTATCCTCTCTCAGGCTTCTTCTATTGTGCTTGGGTTCTAGAACCCAGAGTACCTTTTGTAACATTTTTCATGAAATAAATAATCTACTTCCCATCTGGCAGGGGACAAAGCACAATTCTGTTTCCAAAAGTCTACATGTTTCTTCTATGTGCATCATTTTAAATTTATCTAAATTCTGAGAATCTCAAAGACTATATGAAGTAATGATTTCTGTTTTCATCAATATCCTGCATTATATAAAAGGCAAACTCACCTTCTTTGATAACCTGTATCCCAAACGTCTTTTAAAAGCTTTCCCCTTTCTTTTGTCTTTGTTTTGATCATTTTTTATTTCATTTCAGTAAGAGTGGGGGAAGAAGAAAATAAATTGACATGCACAAATGACCATACCTAAATAGAAATACCCACTTTCCAAGCCTAATGCTTTGCCATCAGATCAGAGACGCTGAGATTCTAATGCATAACCATTAAACCTCTTTTGCAGAGGTTTTACCCATTTTTAAAGTTATTTCTCTTCAGATAGCTACAGAGCTCATATTTTGTTTTCTGTAATATTATCGTTTTAACTTAAAAGTAATGAGACTGATTCTTCTACTCACAGCTACAAGTATATTTAACTTACTCATTTAAAGAAAACTATGACCTGGAAAATATCCATGAGATGCACTATGCAGAGCAAAGGAAATCAGTATATTTTGATTTAAGTACTTTGGATTATAAATTTAAAAGTTTATTCCTAATTGCATTATATGAATATATATATATATATATACACATATGATAAAACTATATGTACCACAAATATATGAAACTTAGTCTCATAGCACATTGAGCATATATTTTCTGTTGGGTTATTTCCCCATCATTCCACTTTCATGAAAATAACACAGCAAAAGAGTTTTCAGAAAATGAAAAAGCTCTTCAATGTCAAACCAAAGGTCAGAAGAATTTTTCATAAGAATATCAGACAAGATTTCAAAATTCTTTACTCAGTAATTTAGAGTTTCTTTGAAAAGATTTGACTTTTGAAGTGCAGTTTTAATCATAACTTTGGAAATAAGAGTACTATGCCATAAAAGATTTTCAGTACATATAATAGGAAGCTCTTTCATTTCATTCTTCTTTAAAATGTCAAAATGAACTTAACATATTTTATATAATATCAGTATCAGAAGAGTGTCTCAATATAACTTCTCAGTTCTAAGGATTCCTTCAATAATTCTGCAATACATTATCTCAGAATTACCTTGTCTTCAGCAAATGTTCTTTAATTAGTTCTCCTTTCTAAAGGCCCCAACACTTCCATGAATATTACTAAATGATACTCTGGTGGTCAAAAAGAATCAGTGTGACTCTTTGCTGCTGCTACTGCTGCTAAGTCGCTTCAGTCATGTCCGACTCTGTGCGACCCCATAGACGGTAGCCCACCAGGCTCCCCCGTCCCTGGGATTCTCCAGGCAAGAACACTGGAGTGGGTTGCCATTTCCTCCTCCAGTACATGAAAGTGAGAAGTGAAAGTGAAGTCTCTCAGTCGTGTCCAACTCTTAGCGACCCCATGGACTGCAGCCCACCAGGCTCCTCCATCCATGGGATTTTCCAGGCAAGAGTACTGGAATGGGGTGCCATTGCCTTCTCCGTGTGACTCTTTATTGACCTAATTGAGAGACTAAACTTTACTACTTATAAGAGGTAAAATAATTTAGAATTTGGTTATCACAGGGTAGTTAAAATAGCAAATTATAAGTATATATAAGCAACTTATATTTTAACCTATAGTCTCATATATCCTCTAGGGCTCTCCAGGTGGTGTGGCAAAGAGTCCATCAGCCAATGCAGGAGATGTAGATTCGATCCCTTGATCAAGAAGATCCCTGGGAGTAGGAAATGGCAAACCACTCCAGTATTTTTGCCTGGAAAATTCCATGGGCAAAGGGACCTGGCAGGCTACAGTCCCTGGGGCCACAAAGAACTGGACACAACTGAGCAACTAAGCACCTTATATATGCTCTATGTAGTGTTTTGAACTATTATAATGTCAATTAGGAAAGTGCAAAAAGCCTTCCAAATAATCTTCAACAAAACAGTGATTTAGAATTGCAATAAAATGATGCCAAATACTTTTTTTTTTTAATGGTATTACTGTCATAGGATTTCTTGTCATTTGTCATGTCTGCATTCAATTAAGCTGACTTAAGTCAGTAATCAAGAATGAACTAGGTTGCAAATATTGACCCGCTAATGTACATCTGGGGAACAAATAAAGCTTAAATTAAAAGTTAATGGTCCATTTCTGATAATGAATGATACCATCTTTAGATATTATAACATTTATTGTAGAAAATATTTATCTAAATCTTGATTGGTATCTAGAAAACTTTCAAAACATTTAGGAATCATTAACCATTTTTTTTTAGACTTTGTTAATTGACTTCCTTTTATGAAAGAGGTGGATTTAGTTTTCAAACTTTACCATCATCTCTGCATTCCCTTCCCCATACAGTCAATATTACAATTTTTATTAAGTCAATATAATATATATATATATATATATATATATATATATATATATATATCGATTCTTCTTTATACATTCTCTATTGATAGACACTTAGGTTGTTTCCATGTCCTGGCTGTGAAAACAGTGCTAGAATAAACATTGGGGTGCATGTATCTTTTGGAATTATGGTTTTCTCTAGGTATATGACCAGACATTGGACTTCTGGATCATATGATAGCTTTATTTTTAGCTTTTTAAGGAATTTCCATATTGTTCTCCACAGCGGCTGCATCAGTCCACATTCCCACCCACAGTGTAGCAGGGTTCCCTTTTCTCTACACCCTTTCCAGTATTTACTGCTCAGAAAATTTTTGACAATATGGCCGTTCTGATTGGCATGAGGTGATAATTCATTGTAGTTTTGATTAAAAAGGAACAAAACTGTTGCTTTGCAGAGACATGGATGGACCTAGAGAATGTCATACAGAATGAAGTAAGCAAGAAAGAGAAAAACAAATATTGTTTAATACATATATGTGGTCTCTAGAAAAGTGTTTATGGGTGAACCTATTTGCAAAGCAGAACTAGAGACACAGACGTGGAGAACAAACATATGGACATCAAAGGGGGATAGAAGGAGTAGGATGAATTAGGAGATTAGGATTGACATATATACACTACTATGTATAAAAGAGAAAAGTAATGAGAACCTACTGCATGGCACAGGGAAGTCTACACAATGCTCTGTGGTGACATAAATGGGAAGCAAATAAAAAAAAGACGGGATATATGTATATGTATGACTGATGCACTTTGCTGTATGGTAGAAACTAACAGAATGCTTTAGGCAACTATATATCAAGAAAATCAGGTATGACCTAAATCAAATCCCTTATGACTATACACTGGAAGTGTGAAATAGATTTAAGGGACTAGATCTGATAAGAGTGCCTGATGAACTATGGAAGGAGGTTTGTGACATTGTATAGAAGACAGGAATCAAGACCATCCCCAAGAAAAAGAAATGCAAAAAGGCAAAATGGCTGTCTGAGGAGGCCTTACAAATAGCTGTGAAAAGAAGAGAAGTGAAAAGCAAAGGAGAAAAGGAAAGATATACCCATTTGAATGCAGAGTTCCAAAGAATAACAAGGAGAGATTAGAAAGCCTTCCTCAGCGATCAATGCAAAGAAATAGAAGAAAACAATAGAATGGGAAAGACTAGAGATCTCTTCAAGAAAATTAGAGGTAACAAGGGTACATTTCATGCAAAAATGGGCACAATAAAGGACAGAAATGGTGGGGACCTAACAGAAGCATAAGATATTAAGAAGAGGTGGCAAGAATACACAGAAGAACTGTACAAAAAAGATCTTCATGACCCAGGTAATCACAATGGTGTGATCACTCACCTAGAGCCAGATATCCTGGAATATGAAGTCAAATGGGCCTTAGGAAGCATCACTATGAACAAAGCTAGTGGAGGTGATGGAATTCCAGTGGAGCTATTTCAAATCCTGAAAGATGATGCTGTGAAAGTGCTGCACTCAATATGCCAGCAAATTTGGAAAACTCAGCAGTGGCCACAGGACTGGAAAAGCAGTTTTCATTCCAATCCCAAAGAAAGGCAATGCCCAAGAATGCTCAAATTATTGCACAACTGCCCTCATCTCACAGGCTAGCAAAGTAATGCTCCAAGTGAGGTTTCAACAGTACGTGAACTGAGATGTTCAAGCTGGATAAAGAAAAGGCAGAGGAACCAGAGATCAAATTGCCAACATCCACTGGATCATAGAAAAAACAAGAGAAGTCCAGAAAAACATCTACCTCTGCTTCACTGACTATGCTAAAACCTTTGACTGTGTGAATCATGACAAACTGTGGAAAATTCTTTAAGAGCTGGGAATACCAGACCACCTTACCTGCCTCTGAGAAATCTGTATGCAGGTCAAGAAGCAACAGTTAGAACCAGACATGGAACAACTGTGGTCTGGTTCCAAATTGTGGATGGAGTATGTCAAGGCTGTACACTGCCACCCTGCTTATATAACTTAGATGCAGAGTACATCATGTGAAATGCCGGGCTGGATAAAGCACAAGCTGGAATCAAGATTGCCAGGAGAAATATCAATAACCTCAGATAAGCAGATGACACCACCGTTATGGCAGAAAACGAAGAACTAAAGAGCCTCTTGATGAAAGTGAAAGAGGAGAGTGAAAAAGTTGACTTAAAACTCAACATTCAAGAAACTAAGATCATGGCATCTAGGCCCATCATTTCACGGCAAATAAATGAGTAAACAATGGAAAAAATGACAGACTTTTTTTCTTGGGCTCCAAAATTACTGCAGGTGGTGACTGCAGCTATGAAATTAAAAGACACTTGCTCCTTGGAAGAAAAGCTATGACCAATCTAGTGAAGTGAAGTGAAAGTGAAGTCGCTCAGTTGTGTCCGACTCTTAGCGACCCCATGGACTTCAGCCCACCAGGCTCCCCCGTCCCTGGGATTCTCCAGGCAAGAACACTGGAGTGGGTTGCCATTTCCTTCTCCAATGCATGAAAGTGAAAAGTGAAAGTGAAGTCGCTCAGTCCTGTCCGACTCTTAGCAACCCAATGGACTTCAGCCTACCAGGCTCCTCTGTCCACCGGATTTTCCAGGCAAGAGTGCCGGAGTGGAGTGCCATTGCCTTCTCTGTGACCAACCTAGACAGCATATTAAAAAGCAGAGACATTACTTTGCCAAAAATGGTCTATCTAATCAAAGCTATGGTTTTTCCAGTAGTCATATATGGATGTGAGAGTTGGACTATAAAGAAAGCTGAGTGCTGAAGAGCTGATGCTTGAATTATGGTGCTGGAGAAGATTCTTGAGAGTCCCCTGGACTGCAAAGTCAAACTGGTCAATCCTAAAGAAAATAAGTCCTGAATATTCATTGGAAGGATTGATGTCAAAGCTGAAACTCTAATACTTTGGCCACCTGATGGGAAGAACTGACTCACTGGAAAAGACCCTCATGTTTGGAAGGATTACAGGCAGGAGGAGAAGAGGATGATAGAGGATGAGATGGTTGGATGGCATTACTGACTCAATGGACATGAATTTGAGCAGGCTCTGGGAGCTGGTGATGGACAGAGAAGCTTTCTTCCTGCAGACTGTGGGGTCGCAAAAAGTCGGACACTACTGAGTGACTGAATGGAACTGAAATGAGAATCCATGCTCTGTTATCTTAACCTCTCTTGATTCTGCTATTAATCATTTAATGACAATAAGAATGACATCTTCTTCATGTGATAGCTGTAAGATGAAACAAGATCATATGTTTTAAGTCGTTAGAATGCTGGAACACAGTAAACACTACAACCTATATATGTTAGCTTTCATCAGTCCCTTGATGTTGCAAGACTCTTCCATAAACTCTCTTTTCTTTCCATTTCTATGTATTCTTTCAAAGTCACCTCTTATAGTCCATGGTTTCAACTGTTCTCTTGATACTGGGAAGTTAAGTCTATATTATTTTCATTTCTAACTAATCTCATGTGTTGTAGCATAAGACATTCAGTTTTGTATTCAGAATCTTTATCTAAAACCCAGCATGCAAATCATTGGCCCATGTGTATGTGTTTTTTTTTTTTTTTTTAATTTACATAGATTCCCACTTTTCTGCCTGTTTATATGGTACTAAGATTCATCAAGTTGGTTATGCCAGAAATCTGCTTGTCATTTTCACTCCTTTTTCCCTGATCCTTCACAGCCAATTAACCACATAGCCTTCCCATTTTAAATGTTCAAAGTATGTTTCACCTATTTTTTTCCTCAGTACTTTGGATTTTATTTTAACCTCTATAACTTTTTTTTTTTTCAAATAAACTCTTTAGAATATTCTCAATGGTTAAACTTGCTCCATTCTTACAAAGTAATCATACAGAGATCTTTGCAATATACTAATATTATGAAAACTTTCTTCTACAAGAAATTCATCAATATCTTGCCATAACCCTTCTAAAACATATCTCATAAAGTGCTGCATCTCCTTTCTCTTGCACAGCATGCTTCAGCAATTCTACACATGTTCAGTTGCCAAAGTAGACTGTGGAAGAATGCACTGTCTGAGATGACTGTTATACACATAAGTGGCAAACCCCTCCCCCCCCCATTAAGAAACAGAATTGATGTTATTTCCATTTGCATTTAGTGGGAGCCTGCTACTCCTTTAGCCAGTAGAGTACAGTGAACACAATCTTAGACCTCTTTCAAGGCTCAGCCTTGAAAAGGATCTGGCTTCCTCCTTTTTCTACCTCTAGCTCTCTAGTCTCTCTCTCTGTTTCTCTCTATCTCTCTCAGGACATTTACCCTTAGAATCTAGCCACCATGCTGTAAGAAAGCCCCAAAGAGTCCATATAGAGAAACCACATGAAACGTCCCCTATAGAGAGAAACTGGAATCCAAAGTCAACAACCAGCATCAAAGGCCATGTATATAAGTCAAGTTTTCCTGACCCACAAAATCTGTGAATGTAATAAATGGTTATTTAATGCCACTAAGTTTCCCTGTAATTTGTCACACAGCCATATTACCAGGAATATACACCATGCTATTATATATCTATTCTTTGGAAATTAACTTCCTTCTGAAACGTTTTCAATTTGCTAATATCTAAAATCAAGACAGAAGCAACATCAGCCTTCCTCACCAACAGCTATTCAAGTTATTAATTACAATTTAAATATTACTTCTTCTGGTCTATTTTTCATCACTCAGACTGTAGGGTCTCTTATTATAGCTTATGCCTATTAATATATACACTATTCTTCCTTTATCAAAGCACTCTTCAAACTTGACATGAATAATTGCCAACCTTCATTGGAATGTAAGATCAGTGAGTGTTGAATACCTCTTTTGTCTATAATTCCATGGGGTTGCACAGAGTCATACAGTACTGAAGAGACTTAGCATATCCCCTTATGTGCCAAGTGAAGCAGTGAATTATGCAAACTTGTGTTATGTGCTGAATCAGTTTTTTTTTTTTATCAGAATCTATAAGCAACATTCCAGCACAAGATGGAATCAAGATTGCCAAGAGAAATATCAATAACCTCAGATATGCACATGACACCACCGTTATGGCAGAAAGTGAAGAGGAAATAAAAAGCCTCTTGATGAAAGTGAAAGAGGAGAGTGAAAAAGTTGGCTGAAAGCTCAACATTCAGAAAATGAAGATCATGGCATCTGGTCCCATCACTTCATGGGAAGTAGATGGGGAAACAGTGTCAGACTTTCTTTTTGGGGGCTTCAAAATCACTGCAGGTGGTGATTACAGCCATGAAATTTAAAAAATGCTCACTCCTTGGAAGTAAAGTTATGACCAACCTAGATAGCATAGTCAAAAGCAGAGACATTACTTTCCAACAAAGGTCCGTCTAGTCAAGGCTATGGTTTTTCCAGTGGTCATGTATGGATGTGAGAGTTGGACTATAAAGAAAGCTGAGCACAGAAGAATTGATGTTTTTGAACTGTGGTACTGGAGAAGACTCTTGAGAGTCCCTTGGACTGCAAGGAGATCCAACCAGTCCATTCTGAAGGAAATCAGCCCTGGGATTTCTTTGGAAGGAATGATGCTAAAGCTGAAACTCCAATACTCTGGCCACCTCATGCGAAGAGTTGACTCACTGGAAAAGACTCTGATGTTGGGAGAGATTGCGGGCAGGAGAAGGGGACAACAGAGGATGAGATGGCTGGATGGCATCACCGACTCGATGCACATGAGTTTGGGTGAACTCCGGGAGTTGGTGATGGACAGGGAGGCCTAGCATGCTGCAGTTCATGGGGTGGCAAAGAATCAGATACAACTGAGTGACTGAACTGGACTGATAAGCAACATAAGGAAAAATAATGAAAAAAATTAAACTTAAATAGCTTAGTTCATGATTTCCCCCAATTAAATGGATTAATAAATTGACCTGAAAAAGAAAACTTAAAATCAAAAATATTTATAATTTTTCCAGCTCAAGCCTTCAAGTGAATTTGGTTTCTCAGATTTTGTTAAATTAGCATAATAGTTAGACTTAAAAATGGTGAAAATGGAAAATGGATGCAGTTGTTTAACATAAGAAATGATGTATATGCCTGTAATTAGATCTGTAGTTAAGGAAATGGCAATCCACTCCAGTATTCTTGCCTGGAAAATCCCATGGACAGAGGAGCCTGGTAGGCTACAATCCATGAGGTCGCGAAGAGTTGGACATGACTAAGCGACTTCACTTTCTTTCTTTCTTTCTAAATGCTAGGGAAGTAGAGATATTAGGGACCTACTCTAAGTAGGAGTGAAAACATATTGAGGTTGGTATTAGTATTTCTTGTGTACAGTATGTAGTACAGTTCCTACTTTCATTGCCCTGCAAATAAAGTTGCCAGCATGTTTGGCCATTTAAGCAGAATTTTTGCTTTGTGGTATATTTGTTTTGTTTGTTTATGTGATGTGATGACATGCAAAAAGAGTTACATGATAAATACTGACAGTTTTGAACTAATCTGTGGGAAGCGTTCTTAAGCCTGGTTTAATTTCTCTAAAACATCTCTTGATATTTTGTATGTTGTTGTTGTTGGTAGACTTAAAAAAAATTCTTATCAAAAATAATAGATTTAAGCCTTAAAAAGGAAGGAAAAGTATAGTCATTATCATTCACGTTATTTTCTAGCAACTAAGTTTGATTTATTCTCTCTTTTCCTTCAGTATCTACCTTTCAGAATTACAGATGGTTATAGGTCAGAATCATGTCTCAATTCCGGCGGCTTCATGTTGTTCCAAAAGGTGTTATATTAATATGACCCACACAATTCTGGTTTCTGTACCATTTATAAAAATGTTCTTACTGGAGTCTTCCAATTACAGAATGTCACTAGCCATCCGGCTCTACAAGGATTGAGTCACTAGCCACAGTAGCCACTGACCTTAGAAACCATCCCAAAAGAGTTCACAGCAGATGTCAGGGATGAAGCACTCTGTGCTCTGGGAAAACTGGTAGAACAGACCTTCAGATAGTTAGATATTTTCAGGAGAATCTTTTTATGAACTCAGGTTCTTGCATCATCCCACACTTAGAAAGAGCACTAAAATGTTTAACTAAGGAAACTGCTTTTCCTGACTAGCAGCAACCTTCTACAGAGATTTGTGTGTGGTAGCATGTATCCTATTGGCCAAAATCACACATAGCATTTTCTTCCCTCCTTTCCTCATCAGAACAGTTTCTCAGTGCTATCTTAGAGGCTGTTTCTTGGGCTATTGTCCTCAGAAAAACACTGAATAAAGTCAACTCACAGCTTTAACCTTGTGCATTCCTTTTAGTCAACAAATCTTTGCATGGAGTCCTATCTCTCAATAGAGGCTTCCCTTGTTACTTCCAGGAATTGATTACTTTTCAAGACAAGCTCTTAGACTATGGGAAATCACTTTTTTAAAAATTAATTTATTACAGAATAGTTGCTTTACAATGTTGTTAGTTTCTACCATATAGCAAACAAACTCAATCATATGTATACATATAGTCCATATGTTCCCTCTCTTTTGGATTTACCTCCCATTTAGATAACCACAAAGCATTGAGTAGAGTTCCCTGTTCTATACAGTATGTGTTCATTAGTTATCTACTTTATACATAATATCAGTAGTGTGGATGCATCAATCCCAATCTCACAATTCCTTCTACCCCTTTCCCTCTTGGTATCTATATATTTGTTCTGTACCTCTGTGTTACCTATTATTGTTAAGCTCTTCTTGTGCCTGGCTACCAACAGTCCTCTCAGGCAAAATCCAGCTTCAGAATTCTTGAGGTAGAAAGCTGCCACTCACACTCCAAGGTCACAAAAACTCCCAAATTCTTAGAAAACCTGCAATTTCTTCAGAAACTGATCTGAAGATGGTGCTTTTGACATAATCTCAAATAAAATGCATGCTATACTTATAGATTTAGTAAACCATGTCAGGTTAAATCAATCTATCAACTGGTTGAAATGCTGGGAGAGGAAGGATAATGCCTCAACGTTCCTTATAATTCTGAAATCTCTCATTTTGTTTATTGTTTAAATGACCATCTGAATGGGACCCCTCATAATATCTTATATGGGAAAATCTAAAACAAACAACCAAAAAATTGTCTCTTTATTCCAGAATTTGTAAGTACAAATCAAATTTGGGGTTCAAATTCTAAGAATATAAAAAAGCATCATCAGCTCATTTGCTCAGTCATGTCCAACTCTTTGCCACTCCCTGGACTATTATATTCCCCAGGCTCCTCTGCCCATGGAATTTTTAGGCAAGACTACTGGGGTGGGTTGCCATTTCCTCCTCCAGGAAAATACATCATAGTGAGCATAATTTTATAGGTTATACTCACTGTTAGTCTAGTCAGATATTGAAACTTCATTTGAAATTGAGCTGATATTATTAAAATTTTATTTAACATATATTGATAATTACAGATTCTGGAAAGGATTGATATTCAAATGTGTGTTCTTTTTTATAAATTATTGTATAATGCCTCATAAATTATGCAAATGAGTATTAAGATATGTCTGTATTTCCCCATTTTAATTATCTGTACACTTTCTAAAAAAGTTACTGACTAATTTAAGATCAAAGTTAATTTACTGTCTACCCTTCAAATGCCTATAAAACTTATTTGAATTGCTTTGATGTCAGTATGTTTGAAGAGATGTCCACAGACACAAGCTAATCATATACAATACAAATACATCCACAAATCTGATCAGTCAGTACATAAAAAGTTAAATGTATACACCACTTTTGGAAAGAAATTGGCATGATCTAGAAGTTGTGAGTCTAGGTTATAAACATGTTTGTCCATCTCTGTTGAGTGAAAGGTAATAAAGTTGAAATCTCTGCAAAGTCAGTGCTGAATGAGGGATTTATGTATAATATGTGACTTAATTCCAAAAGTAGATAGGTAAAAAAAGAAAATTATTTTAAATCTATCAATATCATTTCAAAATACATCAGAAAAAATTGACAAAATATTGTGTTCAAACAGTCAAATGGATTTTTAAAGAGATTTTTAAAGCACTCAGAAATTCAAAGAAAAAGCAGACTAAAAGTTAGTATAAATACTGAACCAATGAAATAATTATATTGAACAACATCATTAACAAGTTTGGGGTAATAGATGTGTAGAATTCTGCTACTAATTAATGACTGATAAACTTTCTTTTCAAGCATATAAAAAATGCTTGTGTGCCTTAAACATTAAAAAAAAAGGACTGAAATTGTGAAGGACATGGTTTTCAAAATAATATAATTGTTAAACATTATGAACAAATGCAAAGTTTTCCCTGAGATTGGGAATTAAAAAGGATATTTCAAAATAAACTATATATCAAAGGAAAAATAGAAAATACATGAGTAAAGAAAACTAGGAAAGTAAAACAATGAAAATAGAGATAAAATGAAAAAAGAAAATAAATGAAAAGACTATTTAGCAGCAGAAAAGCATTTTTAAAATGTGTGTTCTCTAGCTATTTACAGGATTCCTTAAGATGTATTTATTATAGAAATAAGTGCTACAGATTGGGACTGAAAAAATTAAAATAATAAATTCTTACAGTAATATGAGCTGTCTATGCCTACATAATCTTACCACGAGAGAAGGAATGCTGTTTTTTGAATCCATCTTAGATTCAAAGTAGTTCAGTCACTCAGTCGTGTCTGACTCTTTGCCACCCCAAGGATTGCAGCATGACAAGCTTCCTTGACCATCACCAGCTCCTGGAGCTTATTCAAAATCATGACCATCTAGTCGGTGAGCCATCCAACCATCTCATCCTCTGCTGTCTCCTTCTCCTGACTTCAATCTTTCCCAGCAGCAGGATTTTTTCTAATGAGCCAGTTCTCTGTGTCAGGTGGTCAAAATAGTGTAGCTCCAGCTTCAGCATCAGTCCTTCCAATGAATATTCAGGAATGATTTCCTTTAGGATTGAGTGGTTTGATCTCCTTGCTGTCCAAGGGACTCTCAAGAGTCTTCTGCAACATCACAGTTAAAAAGCATCAATTCTTTGGTGTTCTGCTTTCTTTATGGTCCAACTCTCACATCCACACATGACTATTGGAAAAATGATAGCTTGGACTAGATAGACCTTTGTTGGCAAAGCTATGTCTCTGCTTTTTAATATGCTGTCTAAGTTGGTCATAGCTATTCTTCCAAGAAGCAAGAGTCTTTAAATTTCATGGCTGTAGTCACCATCTGCAGTGATTTTGGAGTGCCCAAAAATAAAGTCTCTCACTGTTCCCATTGTTTCCCCATATATTTTCCATGAAGTGATGGGACTGGATGCCTGCTCTTAGTTTTTCAAATGTTGAGTTTTAAGCCAGCTTTTTCATACTCCTGTTTCACTTTCATCCAGAGGCTCTTTAGTTTCTTTTCACTTTCTGCCATAAGGGTGGTGTCACCTGCATATATTAGTTGGTTGTTATTTCTCCTGGAAATCTTGATTCCAGTTTGTGCTCCATCCAGCCCGGCATTTTGCATGATGTACTCTGCATATAAGTTAAATAAGCAGGGTGACAATACACAGCCTTGACGTCTTCCTGTCCCAATTTGGAACCAATCCATTCTTCCATGTCCAGTTCTAACTTTTGCTTCCTTACTGGCATACAGATTTCTCAGGGGGCAGGTAAGGTGGTCTGGTATTCCCAGCTCTTTAAGAATTTTCCAGTTTGTCATGATCCACACAGTCAAAGGCTTTAGCGTAAACAAGCAGATGCTTTTATGGAGGTCTCTTGTTTTTTCTATGATCCAATGGATCATCTTATATACTGGGTCACAAATACAGACTACAAAGCATATGTTGAGAAGAAAAGACCAATATGAGAGCTGAAGGACTGAAACTGTCTGAGACATTTATTGAAGAATGAATTTGTTAATGGTTTTAGAATAAGTAAGCAGATGTTCACAGCAGAACCTGCTGGTGTTGGGGGAGGGGAGAATCAAAGGTACATTAGGAGTTAGATAACTACTGATTATAAAAGTCTAAATTTAACAAGCAGGTGCATGATGATATATTTGGAATATTAATTGGTGATAGGTTGATTACTTGAGAAATAAAGTTATTTTTATACATTCCTTCCCAACTTATATCCTTTCAGATTATTCCATCTAAATATCAGGTATGGAGCCTCCATTTTTCTTGGAGACAAGTGGGCAAGAACCCCATTTTTAGGTTCTAAATTAAAATAAGTGTAATTCTCATTGTGAGATATTCTAGAATGTTTAAAAATTGGTACAAACAGATAAACGTCTTAAAGTGTGAAGACCAGTTGTCTAGCTGACCCCTACTAGCCACAGGCGAGAAGCTAAATGGTCTTTTGAAATGAAAGTGCTGAATATACCTGTGAGAATTTAGAGATAAAGAGCTGAAAGTGAGAGGCAGCATTAAGTGCAAGAACCCCTGGTTCTTAAGCAGTCACAAACGAGAAAAATTGAGAACGTAAGGGATATATGAGGTGGTTCTACATGAAATTTGCGAACCAATCAGAGGGAGAGCACATTACCATTTTCCAGCTTCAGGCTTCAGTGAGGTAATTGAAATATGTCTTATACTATCAGATTTGAGTTGCACTGGTAAATTTAGGCATGAATTTAAAAATTTTGACTTATTCTAAAGCCTAAGTTGTGCAAAGACCAAAGAGTGACATGTAAGTAATCTCATCATGAGATAATAAGCACATGAATATACCAATGCTACACATCTCAGAAAGAGGGAATATAATCTAAGAAGATGGTAGTAGGTGGAAATAAATAATAAATAGTCCATGGATTTACGTTGTTGCTGTTTAGATGCTTTCTTCAATTTAAGTCTGAATTTGCAAATAAGGAGCTCATGATCTGAGCCACAGTCAGCTCCCAGTCTCGTTTTTGCTGAATGAATACAGCTTTTCCACCTTTAACTGCAAAGAATAAAATCAATCTGATTTTAGTATTGACCATCTGGTGATGTCCAAGTGTAGAGTCTTCTTTTGTGTTCTTGGAAGACGGTGTTTGCTATGACCAGTATGTTCTCTTGGCAAAACTCTATTAGTCTTTGACATGCTTCTTTTTGTACTCAAGGCCAAATTTTCTTGTTGCTCCAGGGATCTCTTAATTTCCTACTTTTGCATTCCAGTCCCCTATAATGTACATCATGAGAAACGCTGGGCTGGAAGAAACACAAGCTGGAATCAAGATTGCCAGGAGAAACATCAATAACCTTAGATATGCAGATGACACCACCCTTATGGCAGAAAGTGAAGAGGAACTAAAAAGCCTCTTGATGAAAGTGAAAAAGGACAGTGAAAACGCTGGCCTAAAGCTCAACATTCAGAAAACTAAGATCATGGCATCTGGTCCCATCAGTTCATGGGAAATAGATGGGGAAACAGTGTCAGACTTCATTTTTTGGGGGCTCCAAAATCACTGAGATGGTGATTCAGTTCAGCTCAGTTCAGTCACTCAGTTGTGTCCCACTCTTTGTGACCCCATGAATCGCAGCATGCCAGGCCTCCCAGTCCATCACCAACTCCTGTGCTTGTGCTGTGCTTTACTAACTCTATGTTGTGCTTGTGCGAATGAATGACATGCCCTGCGCGAAGCAAGTGAGGAGCCCTGCTCTGCGGTTCCACGGTTATCTCATACAGTTTATGCCAGAAATCTGTCAGGGGTTTATACCGACCTACCAATGTCAAGAGGCACCCAGTATCTCCTTCAGGAACCGACCAGAAATGGGCAATGCGTGTGGACTGAACTCTCCTTTCTCAGTCAGACTTTTTGGTCTCTTTGACCACTTCCTAACTACTTGGGAATTAGAAGTATTAACCTAATCTATCGGATCATAGACTTTCAAGGGACTTGTGATCTATACTGTCACTGTGTACTGTTACTTAGGTCCCAAACTTGGATTGGTAGTCAGGAAAGTGCCTAGCCTCGCTAGGAATCGAAAGTTCAGAAGCTAGATGGAGCTCTAGCTCCAAGAACATCTCTGAGGTTAAAGGTTACTCAGATTGGGACCACAATGTTGTTTTTTTTTTTTTTTTTTTCCCCCTCTTTGGTAATGCTGGCTCTTAGTGGACCAGAGGAGGCTCTTATACTGACGTGGTGATGCTTAGAAGGAACATCTCAGTTTTATGTTCGTAACGGTCTTATTGTGGTCAGGAATATATTCAGGGTCATGTACAGGCACTCAGGTGACAAATGTTTCCCCCAGCACTCTTAGCTTGTGAGGCATTCCAGAAGGTTACTCTGATTGCACCCCGGGTGGCATCAGAGGCAAGCAAGCTTAATGGTGAAGAGCTGGACGTCAGTCAGGGATGCTATCAGGTCAACCCCTGGTACACCCCCAACCCGTCTCAGTGGTAGAACCAGGAAGGATGAGTACGGTGCCTGCGTCAGTCAGGGACAGACTAAGTCCAACCAGGAAGGAAAAGCTTTTGGTGTAAATTCTGTCTACACCCCCATCTAGAGCAGGGAGGGACGCCTCCAGCAGAAAGATGGTGCTGGTTGCTTTTTTTCTCTCTTACAGATGGGAGCTAACAATTCCAGCCTCATTCCTTTGAACTGTGTCCTGAAAAACTGGGATAGATTTGATCCCCAGGACTTAAAGAAACACACCTGGTCTTCCTATGTGATACTGCATGACCACAGTATCCATTGGAGGACAGCGAATGGTGGACAGTTGGAGGGCCTATTAAATATAATACTGTTTTACAATTAGACCGGTTCTGTAAGGAACAAGGGAAATAGGTAGAAGTAGCATATGTGTTGCCCTTTTTCTCTCTGCGAAATATGCTAGACATATGTCCTTAGGGTATAGATTTGGGCTTGAAACTTTCAGCTCCCTCCTGTCCTCCTACTTTGCCCCTGTACCCGGGGCTCCAAACTGAGCAAACTGAAAGCCAGAGAACCTCCCTCAGAAGGGTTGCCTTTGTCTCAGTGGAAACCCAAACTGACATTCAAACTGCCTTGGTCTCAGCGGAAACACAAACTGAGATTCAAACTGCCTTGGTCTCAGTGGAAATCCAAACTGAGATTCAAAGTACCCACATGGAGGTCCAAACAACTACTGTCTCAGTATGACCTTAGACTACTCCGGTTTCAATAGAAACTCAGACCACTGAAGTAAGAGATGAGAGGGAGGACAGGAGACAAAGAGAAAAAGAAAAACTATTTTTTTTATATAGTTTCTCCAAACTATCCCTGGGGTCATATGCGCAGAGCAGCCAAAGAGACTGAGGAATAGCCACACAAGCTGTTGCTTCTTCATGAAACACCCATCGGAAGAAATAATCAGTCTCTGAGAGTTAATAAGCCTTTTTCTTATCAAGAAATATAAAGAATCAAGGAGGATCTGGAAGACTATTTAGAGGACACAGAAAAATGTATTAGAGCTTTTAAAGGTGTTATTCTGCTTTATGACCTTACTTGGAAGGATGTGATGTGTATCTTGGAACAAACGCTGACTCCCGACTCAAAGACTTGAGTTTTGGGAAAAGGGGTTGCTTATGGAGATGAATGGCTTGGTAATGAATCGGTAGGGAAGAGGGAGGACAAGATAGTGGCCCTCCCCACTGGGAATCACGTGGTCCCAACTACAGAACTAGACTGGGACTACAACACCGCTAAAGGAAGATGGGATCAGTCATTTTGTCAGATGTATTCTTGAAGGACTCAGGCAGGCGCGTTCCAAGCCTTTCAGTTCAGTTCAGTTCAGTTCAGTCACTCAGTCGTGTTCGACTCTTTGTGATCCCATGAATTGCAGCATGCCAGGCCTCCCTGTCCATCACCTACTCCCAGAGTTCACTCAGACTCACGTCCATGGAGTCGGTGATGCCATCCAGTCATCTCATCCCCTGTCGTCCCCTACTTCTCCTGCCCTGACCCCCGCATCAGGGTCTTTTCCAATGAGTCAACTCTTCTCATGAGGTGGCCAAAGTACTGGAGTTTCAGCTTTAGCATCATTCCTTCTAAAGAACACCCAGGACTGATCTCCTTTAGGATGGACTGGTTGGATCTCCTTGCAGTCCAAGGGACTCTCAAGAGTCTTCTCCAACACCACAGTTCAAAAGCATCAATTCTTGGGCACTCAGCTTTCTTTACCTTTAAACTATGTCAAATTGGCAGACATAGAACAGGAGGAGAAGGAAGCTCCTGGTAAATTCCTAGATAGACTGACAGAGGCCCTTCGCAGATTCACTGAGATTGATCCCAAATATGAAGAGGGGAAAGTGATCTTAAAGGATAGATTTCTCATTCAGTTGGCTCCAGATATCCGCCGTAAGCTATTAAAACAGGTGTATGGACCAAATCAATCTTTAGATACTCTGTTACAACTGGCTCAGACAGTCTATTATGGTAGGGAATATGAGGAAAAGAAAGAAAGGCAGAGAAAGACAAAGGAAAAGGCAGAAGCCTTCACAATGGCTATGGAAATCGTTCTTAAACAGCCTAAGAAAAATGCCCAGAGGGACCCAGGTGTAAAGGGATGGGCTTACTATTATGGTGGAAAGGAGGGGAACCTCAAGCGGGATTGCCCTCAGGCATCTAAGCTGCCCCGGCTCCAAGTCCGGTCTGCAAAGGACCCACACTGAAAGACAGACTGCCCCCAGAGGCATAGGTCTCCGGTGTCAGACTCTGAAGACATTCAGGACTGAAGGTGCCTGGGGGTCCCTACACAAGCTCCCATCCTAATTACACCTGATGAACCCCAGCTATTAATAATTGTGGGGGTCCATTCCATCGATTTCCTTTTAGATACTGGGGCAACTTACTTACTCTGTGCTTACTGAAGCTCCTGGCCCACTTTCTTCCCCGTTCACTTCTGTAATGGGACTATCGGACGAGCCAAAAGGTATTATTTCAGTTATTCTTTATCTTGTAACTGGGATTCTGTGCTGTCTTCACAGGAGTTTCTGATCGTGCCAGAATCTCCCTCACCCCTTTTGGGGAAGGATATACTGAGCCTCTGTTTTCATGAATATGGAGTCCTCCCTTTCTCTCCCTTTAGTTGAACAACATGTAAATCCTAGAGTATAGGCTGATGGAAAATCTGTGGGTCGAGCACAAAATGCCATTCCTGTAGTTGTCAAGCTCAAAGACGGGCACTTATTTTCACATAAGGAGCAGTATCCACTGAAACCGGAGGTTAAGGAAGGGTTAAAACCCATCATCGAAAATTTAAAGGAGCAGGAACTATTAATTCCCTGTAACAGTCCCTGCAACACTCCTATTTTTGGGTATAAAAAAATCAAATGGTAAATGGAGACTAGTTCAAGATTTACAAATAATAAATGAGGCTATAGTTCCTTTACACCCCGTGGTGCCTAATCCTTATACTCTATTGTGTGAAATTCCTGAATGAGCCAAATATTTCTCAGTAATTGATTTCAAAGATGCCTTCTATTCAGTGCCTTTGGCAGAGGAAAGTCAATTTGTATTTGCCTTGAAAGACCCTATGAAGCCAGTTTCTCAGTTAACCTGGACAGTTCTGCCCCAGGGATTTTGTGACAGTCTTCACTTATTTGGACAAAGTTTGTCATGGAATCTACAAAACTTTAATAGCTCTGAAACTGTGGTATTACAATATGTAGATGATATTTTGCTCTGTGCTGAGACAGAGGAAGCTTGTTCACGAGCCTCAGAAGATTTCTTAAACTTTCTGTCAGGCTGCAGTTACAAGGCATCAAGAGAAACTTTGTCTCAGCTTTGTCAACAATTGGTTAGATATCTGTGCCTAATCATATTAGAAGGGACAAGGGTCATAGGCCCTGAGAGAATTAAACCTATACTAAACTGACCTAGAGCCAACATCCTGGAATGTGAAGTGAAGTGGTCCTTATAAAGCATCACTACGGACAAAGCTAGAGGAGGTGATGGAATTCCAGTTGAGCTATTTCAAATCCTGAAAGATGATGCTGTGAAAGCGCTGCACTCAATATGCCAGCAAATTTGGAAAACTCAGCAGTGGCCACAGGACTGGAAAAGGTCAGTTTTCATTCCAATCCCAAAGAAAGGCAAAGCCAAAGAATGCTCAAACTACCACACAATTGCACTCATCTCACATGCTAGTAAAGTAATGCTTAAAATTCTCCAAGCCAGGCTTCAGCAATATGTGAACCGTGAACTTCCCGATGTTCAAGCTGATTTTAGAAAAGGCAGAGGAATCAGAGATCAAATTGCCAACATCTGCTGGATCATGGAAAAAGCAAGAGAGTTCCAGAAACATCTATTTCTGCTTTATTGACTATGGCAAAGCTTGTGACTGTGTGGATCACAATAAACTGTGGAAAATTCTGAAAGAGATGGGAATACCAGACCACCTGACCTGCCTCTTGAGAAATCTGTATGCAGGTCAGGAAGCAACAGTTAGAACTGGACATGGAACAACAGACTGGTTCCAAATAGGAAAAGGAGTACGTCAAGGCTGTATATTGTCACCCTGCTAATTTAACTTATATGCAGAGTACATCATGAGATATGCTGGACTGGAAGAAACACAAGCTGGAATTAAGATTGCCAGGAGAAAGATCAATAACCTCAGATATGCAGATGACACCACCCTTATGGCAAAAAGTGAAGAGGAACTAAAAAGCCTCTTGATGAAAGTGAAAGTGGAGAGTGAAAAAGTTGGCTTAAAGCTCAACATTCAGAAAACAAAGATCACAGCATCCGGTCCCATCATTTCATGGGGAATAGATGGGGAAACAGTGGAAACAGTGTCAGACTTTATCTTTTTGGGCTCCAAAATCACTGCAGATGGTGATTACAGCCATGAAATTAAAAGATGCTTCCCCCTTGGAAGGAAAGTTATGTCCAACCTAGATAGCATATTCAAAAGGAGAGACATTCCTTTGCCAACAAAGGTCCTTCTAGTCAAGGCTATGGTTTTTCCTGTGGTCATGTATGGATGTGAGTGTTGGACTGTGAAGAAGGCTGAGCACCGAAGAATTGATGCTTTTGAACTGTGGTGTTGGAGAAGACTCTTGAGAGTCCCTTGGATTGCAAGGAGATCCAACCAGTTCATTCTGAAGGAGATTAGCCCTGGGATTTCTTTGGAAGGAATGATGCTAAAGCTGAAACTCCAGTACTTTGGCCACCTCATGTGAAGGGTTGACTCGTTGGAAAAGACTCTGATGCTGGGAGGGATTGGGGGCAGGAGGAGAAGGGGACAACAGAGGATGAGATGGCTGGATGGCATCACTGACTCGATGGACATGAGTCTGAGTGAACTCCGGGAGTTGGTGATGGACAGAGATGCCTGGCGTGTTGCAGTTCATGGGGTCGCAAAGAGTTGGACATGACTGAGCGACTGAACTGAATGACTTTAAGACAATTGAGAGGATTTTTGGGAATCACAGGTTATTGTCGCATTTCGATTCTGGGTTATGGGGAACTTGACTGGCCTTTATATAAACTTATAGCTGAAACTCAACAGGCCTAACCCAACAAACTAGTTTGGTCTCCAGAAATTCAAAAGGCTTTTAAGATTCTTCAGACTGCTCTCCTACAAGCTCCAGCTCTGAGCTTGCCCACAGGGTCAGAATTTGATTTGTTTGTCACTGAAAGAAAAGGTATGGCCTTGGGAGTTTTGACACAACTCCAAGGGCCTCATCAGCAACCTATTGCTAATCTAAGCAGAGAATTAGATGTAATTTCACGTGGGTGGCCCTACTGCCTAAGAGTAATTGGGGCAACGGCTTTATTAGCACCTGAAGCTTTAAAAATAATTAATGGATGAAACCTTACTGTACTGACTTCTCATGATGTGAGTGGAATCTTAAATTCTAAGGTTAATATTTGGATGACAGACAGTAGGCTTCTTAAATATTAGTCATTGTTGTTAGAAGGACCTGTAACTAAGCTTAAAGTTGTGGAAATTTAAATCCTATCACTTTCCTTCCTGAGAAGGAAAATGAAACACCTGATCACGATTGTTCCCAATTCCTAACTTTAAACTATGCAGCTCGGGAGGATCTAATGGATACCCTATTAGACAATCCTGACATGGAAATATTTACAGATGGCAGATCTTTTGTTCGGGATGGAAAGCGTAAAGCAGGTTACGCTGTGGTGACTGCTGAACAGGTTTTAGAAGCAAAATCTCTCCCCCAAGGAACCAGTGCTCAGTTAGCAGAGCTTGTGGCTCGGCCCAGAGCTCTAGAGTTAAGCAAAGGGCAGTGAGTAAATATCTACACTGATTCTAAGTATGCTTATTTGACTTTACATGCTTATGCTGCAATATGGAAAGAAAGACAGTTTAAAACAGCAACAGGAGAACCTATTAAGCATTTCAGAGAGATCAAGAGACTTTTAACTGCTATATAGTGTCCTAAAGAAGCAGCTGTTATGCATTGCAAAGGGCTCAGCAGGGATGGGAGTAAAGTAGCCAAAGGTAATCAGTTGGCTGACTGTCAAGGCAGAAAAGCGGCAATTTATGAAACCCCTTCACTACAGACGCCTTTGATCTGGACAGGTCCTGTGAACAGGAAAAACCACAATATTCTGAGAAAGAATTAAAAAGGTATGAGAAAAGAGGAGCAAAGATTACTGATAAAGGATGGTTACAGTCGAAGGATGGATGATTAATAATTCCTGAAAATGCTCAGTGGAAAATTCTTAAGGTTTTACTTCATAGTTTTCATTTGGGTGCAGAGAGTACTTACCAAATGGCTTCTCGTTTGTTTGAAGGTAAAAATTTAATGAAAACTTTAAAGAACATTATCAAAAGGTGTGAGGTTTGTCAGAAAAATAACCCAAAGACTGAAAAGCCAGCAAAATCTGGATTACAACAAAGTGGGAAGTATCCTGGACAGGCCTGGGAAATTGATTTTACCCATATGCCAAAAGCTAATGGATATTCTTGCTTACAGGTTTGCGTAGATACTTTTACTGGATGGATTGAGGCTTTTCCCTGTCGTAGTGAGCAGGCTAAGGAGGTTATAAAGATTTTAATCCATGAAATTATCCCCAGGTTTGGGCTGCCACAGAGCCTTCAGAGTGACAATGGCTCCACCTTTAGAGCTGCTGAAACTCAGGGATTATCTAAAGCTCTAGGAATAGAATATCATTTACACTGTTCCTGGAGACCCCAATCCTCAGGAAAGGTTGAAAAATCTAATGACATTATCAAAAGACATCTGCACAAATTAACTCAAGAGACGCAGGACAATTGAATTAAAGCCCTACCCATAGCTTTAATGAGGGCTCAAACTGCCCCCCAAAAAGGAGGGACTGTCCCCCTCTGAATGTATTTATGGAAGGCCTTTCTTACGCACAGACATTGTTATAGACCCTGAAGCCTTGAAATTAATTAGTTATGTAACTTAGCTCTCAGCTTTTCAACAGGCATTAACAGAACTCTGGGAGACAACTCCTGACCCAGCCTCTGAGTCAAGCAAACCTCTATTTGAGCCAGGAACCGAGGTCCTCAAAAAAACATTGGGATCTGGGGGCCCATCCCTCTAGCCCCTCTGGGAAGGCCCTTACCAGGTTATCCTTTCTTCTCCCACAGCTGTCAAAGTGCCAGGAATTGATTCGTGGGTACATCACACTCAAGTTAAGAGGTGGCACCCTGACCAAAACTAAGTGACTCCATTTTATGTCTTTACTTTCTATGCTCTGATTTTGTACTTTTCAGATGGGCCTGATAACCTATGTGAGCTTACTTCTGCTGACTCCAAAAATCCTAAGTCTGCCGTTTGATCCTCAAGACAATGCCTTCCTGTCCTGGGCTCACTCCTACACTGTATTCCACAATCAGTCTAACTGCTGGGTCTGTGGAGCACTCCCCTCTTCATCAGTGGAAGGCTTCCCATGGTGGACATATCCACTTCAAGGAAAAGACTTTCTTTAAGTGTGTGAATACCTTCAACAATAATCATATATGATGCCTATTCTTCATCTGATGAAATCTAACAACGCTAAAATGGACTGGTGCAACACATTTCACTTTAACTATGGATATAACGTGACTTTTAATTTTGATTTTAACTTGTTTTAATTACTATTTTGCCTTGCATCTGTAACTGTGTAATTGGATTTGTTTCTAGTCTCATGAAAGCTTTTAAGTTACAAATGGTTGCTCAAACTCCTGCTACTGCTGCAGCTTCCTCCAACTACTATTTGGGGCCCCTGGATCAAATATCCTCAATATGAGGATTAGGAAAATATGTTGTTTCACCAATTTAGGGACAATGCCCCTTGTCAGCTCCGAAGCAGTTATGGAATGAGAACGATGCCCCTTTTCCCTAGGCAACATAATTCTCCTAAAAGAAAAGAGGGGGATGAGAGGGTAACAGGCAGGAAGGCCAGGGGTCTCCAAACGAAGGAAATAGCCTGCAAGTGTCAGACATTTTTATCTCTCTTAAGCAGCAGGAGGAAACAAACTAGAGATATTTTTTCCTTCTCTATACAACTTTAAAAAGGAGGTTTCTCTTAAAATACTGTGTTGCCATAATGACACCTGGTTTCACCTGAAGTTAACTATTCTCAAACCTTGAGATAACCAATGCATTTTTCTTATGGAAATGTTTGTCTTAAGCTATGCTAATGTACTATGCATTTACCCCAGACTCTTGTCTTCAAGTCGGTTCCTCCTAACGGCTCAGAACCTACTTGACAAACCAGTATGTTATACTCAGATATTGTTCCCCTAATCTATGTAAACAAAAATATTTGTATGGTAATCTGCCTTCTACAAGAATTAAGTTAATCATTTTATGGCCCAGGATGAACCATGTGGTGCCAAGATTATCCCAAAATGCATCTTATGGGTGAGGGGCCTGGTGCCATTCTGAGTTTTTGTTTTTTTGTTTTTTTTTATTTTTAAACTTTACAATATTGTATTGGTTTTGCCGAATATCGAGATGAATCTTCCACAGGTATACATGTGTTCCCCATCCTGAACCCTCCTCCCTCTTCCCTCCCCATACCCTCCCTCTGGGTCGTCCCAGTGCACCAGCCCCAAGCATCCAGTATCATGCATCGAACCTGGACTGGCGACTCGTTTCATACATGATAGTATACATGTTTCAATGCCATTCTCCCAAATCTTCCCACCCTCTCCCTCTCCCACAGAGTCCATAAGACTGTTCTATACATCAGTGTCTCTTTGCTGTCTCATATACAGAGTTATTGTTACCATCTTTCTAAATTCCATATATATGCATTAGTATACTGTATTGGTGTTTTTCTTTATGGCTTACTTCACTCTGTATAATAGGCTCCAGTTTCATCTACCTCATTAGAACTGATTCAAATGTATTCATTTTAATGGCTGAATAATACTCCATTGTGTATATGTACCACAGCTTTCTTATCCATTCATCTGCTGATGGACATCTAGGTTTGTCGAAGCAATGTTTATAATAGCCAGGACATTTTGAGTTTTAAGACATTTCTTTCTTTCATTAACAGACTGCTAGTGACTATATAATATCCAACTGAAGAGTAGCAGGGGAATACTCTTTCTGCCCCCTTCTGATGCCTATGTCAGAAGCTTTCTCTATCTCCTTTATACTTTAATAACACTTTATTACACAAAGCTCTGAGTGATCAAACCTCGTCTCTGGCCCCGGATTGAATTCTTCTCTTCCGGAGGCCAAGAATCCTGGCTGTCTTTTCATTCAGCAACAACTTTTCACTAACATTCCAGGTTCCTATGCAATATTGGTGTTTACAGCATGGGACCATGCTTCTATTACCAGTCACATCCACAACGGTACTGTTTTTGCTTTGGATCCATCCGTTCATTCTTTCTGGAGTTATTTCTCCACTGATCTCCAGTAACATATTGGGCACTTACCGACGTGGGGAGTTCCTCTTTCAGTATCTTACCATTTTGCCTTTTCATACTGTTCATGAGGTTCTCAAGGCAAGAATACTGAAGTGGTTTGCCATTCCCTTCTCCAGTGGACCACATTCTGTCAGACCTCTCCACCATGACCATCCCATCTTGGGTGGCTAGACACGGCATGGCTGGTTTCATTGAGTTAGACAAGGCTGTGGTCCTTGTGATCAGACTGGCTAGTTTTCTGGGATTATGGTTTCAGTGTGTCTGCCTTCTGATGCCCTCTTGCAACACCTACCATCTTACTAGGGTTTCTCTTACCTTGGACATGGGGTATCTCTGCATGGCTGCTCCAGTGAAGTGCAGCCACTGCTCCTTACCTTGGATGAGGGTTATCTCCTCACGGTCGCCTCTCCTGTCCTTGAACATGCAGTAGCTCCTCTTGGCCCTCCTGTGCCTGTGCAGCCGCCACTCCTGGACGTGCGGTTGTTCCTCTTGGCCGCCGCCCCTGACCTCTGGTGTGTGGAAACTCCTCTCAGTCACCGCCCCTGATTGCAGCCAAGAAAGTAAAAGACCCTTACTCCTTGGAAGGAAAGTTATGACCAACCTAGATAGCATATTCAAAAGCAGAGACATTACTTTGCTAGTAAAGGTCCGTCTAGTCAAGGCTATGGTTTTTCCAGTGGTCATGTATGGATGTGAGAGTTGGACTGTGAAGAAAGCTGAGTGCCGAAGAATTGATGCTTTTGAACTGTGGTGTTCGAAAAGACTCTTGAGAGCCCCTTGGACTGCAAGGAGATCCAACCAGTCCATTCTAAAGGAGATCAGCCCTGGGTGATCATTGGAAGGACTGATGCTAAAGCTGAAACTCCAATACTTTGGCCACCTCATGCGAAGAGTTGACTCATTGGAAAAGACCCGAGGAGAAGGGGATGACAGAGGATGAGATGGCTGGATGGCACCATTGACTCGATGGACATAAGTTTGAGGAAACTCCAGGAGTTGGTGATGGACAGGGATCCCTGGCGTGCTGTGATTCATGAGGTTGCAAAGAGTCAGACACGACTGAGTGACTGAACTGACTAACTGACCCATATAATGAAAAGGACATCTTTTTTGGGTGTTAGTTCTAGAAGGTCTTGTAGGTCTTCATAAAACCATTCAACTTCAGCTTCTTCAGCATTATTGGTAGGGGCAAATACTTGGATTACTGTGGTATTGAATGGTTTGCCTTGGAAACAAACAGAAATCACTGTCATTTTGCATCCAAGTACTGCATTTTGGACTCTTTTGTTGACTCTGAAGGCTACTCCATTTTTCTAAGGGGTTCTTGCCCACAGTAGCAGATATAATGGTCATCTGAGTTAAATTCACCCAATCCAGTCCATTTTAGTTCACTGATTCTTAAAATGTTGATGTTCACTCTTGCCATCTCCTGTTTGACCACTTCCAATTTACCTTGATTCATGGACCTAACATTCCAGGTTCCTATGCAATATTGTTCTTTACAGCATCGGACTTCACTTCTACCACCAGTCACAATCACAACTCAGTGTTGTTTGTGCCTTGGTTTTGTCTCTTCATTCTTTCTGGAGTTATTTCTCCACTGTTCTCCAGTAGCATATTCAACACCTACTGACCTGGGGAGTTCATTTTTCAGTGTCATAGCTTTTTGCTTTTTCCTACTGTTCATGGTGTTATCAAGGCAAGACTACTGAAGTGGTTTGCCATTCCCTTCTCCAGTGGACTACATTTCATCAGACCTCTCCTTCATGCCCCGTCCATCTTGGATATCCCTACCCAGCATGGCTCATAGTTTCATTGAGCTAGACAAGGCTGTGGTCCATGTGATCAGTTTGATTAGTTTTCTGTGATTGTGGTTTTCATTCTGTCTGCCCTCTGATGGAGGGCAGACAGAATGAAGATAAGAGAGACTAACTGAGGGGAAACCTTGGTGTTGCTCTGATGGGCAGAATCATGTTCAGTAAATCTTTACTTTTTCTGTTGATGCGTGGGGCTGTTTTCCCTCCCTGTTGCTTGACCTGAGGACAAACTTCCATGGTGGTAATGAAGATAGTGGCAACCTCCTTCAAAAGGCCCTGGAGTGGGTCACCACTGACCCATGCCTCAGTTGGAGATGCCTATACAATCATTGGCATGTCTGGGTCAGTCTCTTGTGGGGTCACTGCTCCCTTATCCTGGGTCCAGGTATGCACAAGGTTTTGTTTGTGCCCTCCAAGAGAATGTTTCCCCAGTATTGTGTAAGTTCTGACACGTCTATGGTGGGGCTAACAGCGACCTCTTCCAAGAGGGCATATGCCATACCCAGGTCTGCTGCACCCAGAGCTCCTGCCCCTGCAGCAGGCCATTGCTGACACATTCCTCCACAGGACACACTCAGACACAGTTCGGTCAAATCATGACTTGAGTGGAAGAAAGTAGAGAATGCCACTAGACCATTAAGGTATGACTGAAATAAAATCCCATATGATTATCCCCTCTTCGATAACACATGAGAAGAGTCAACACAAGGACATGACCATATGGCTAACACTGAAATCAGATTGATTATATTCTTTGCAGCCAAAGATGGAGAAGCTCTACACAGTCAGCAAAAACAAGACCAGGAGTTGACTGTGGCTCAGATCATGAACTCCTTATTGTCAAATTAAGACTTAAATTGAAGAAAGTATGGAAAACCACTAGACCATTCAGGTCTAGACCTAAATCAAATCCCTTATGATTATACAGTGGAAGTGAGAAATAGATTTAAGGGACTAATCTGATAGAGTGCCTGATGAACTATGGACAGAGTTTGTGACATTGTACAGGAAGCAGGGATCAAGACCATTCCCAAGGGGGAAAAAAAAAAAATTCAAAAAAGCAAAATGGCTGTCTGAGAAGGCAAAACAAATAGCTGTGAAAAGAAGAAAAATGAAAAAGAAAGGAGAAAAGAAACTATATACCCATTTGAATGCAGAGTTCCAAAGAATAGCAAGGAGAGAAAACAAAGCCTTCCTCAGTGATCAGTGCAAAGAACCAGAGGAAAACAACAGAATGGGAAAGACTAGAGATCTCTTCAAGAAAATTAGAGATAGAAAAAGGGAACATTTCATGCAAAGATGGGCTCAATAATGGACAGAAATGATTAGGACCTAACAGAGGCAGAAGATATTAAGAAGAGGTGGCAAGAATACACATAAGAACTGTACAAAAAAGATAGTCATGATCCAGATAATCACAAAGGTGTAATCACTCACCTAGAGCCAGACATCCTGGAATATGAAGTCAAGTGGACCTTAGGAAGCATCACTAAGAACAAAGCTAGTGGAGGTGATGGAATTCTAGTGAGCTATTTCAAACCCTAAAAGACGATGCTGTGAAAGTGCTGCACTCAATATGCCAACAAATTTGGAAAACTCAGCAGAGGCCACAGGACTGGAAAAGGTCAGTTTTCATTACAATCCCAAAGAAAGGCAATGCCAAAGAATGCTCAAACTGCCGCACAATCGCACTCATCTTACATGCTAGTAAAGTAATGCTCAAATTCTCTAAGCTAGGCTTCAGCAATACATGAACTTCCCGATGTTTAGAAATTTCCCATTTTAGAAATGGCAAAAGAACCTGAGATCGAATTGCCAACATCCACTGGATCATCGAAAAGGCAAGAGAGCTACAGAAAAACATCAAATTCTGTTTAATTGACTATGCCAAAAACTGTGATTGTGTGGATCACAATAAACTGCAGAAAATTCTGAAAGAGATGAGAATACCTGCCTCTTGAGAAATCTGTATGCAGGTCAGGAAGCAACAATTAGAACTGGACATGGAACAACAGACTGGTTCCAAACAGGAAAAGGGGTACCTCAAAGTTGTATATTGTCACCCTGCTTATATAACTTATATGCAGAGTACATCATGAGAAATGCTGGGCTGGATGAAGCACAAACTGGAATCAAGTTTGACAGGAGAAATATCAATAAACTCAGATATGCAGATGATACCATCCTTATGGCAGAAAGCGAAGGATAACTAAAAAAATCTTTTGATGAAAGTGAAAGAGGAGAGTGAAACAGTTGGCTTAAAACTCAACATTTAGAAAACAAAGATCATAGCATCTGGTCCCATCACTTCATGGGAAATAGATGGGGAAACAATGGAAACAGTGACAGGCTTTATTTTTTGGGGCTCCAAAATCACTGCAGATAGTGAATGCAGCCATGAAATTAAAAGACGCTTTCTCCTTGGAAGAGAAGGTATGACCAAAATAGACAGCTTATTCAAAAGCAGAGGCACTACTTTACCTACAAAGGTCATCTATTCAAAGTTATGTTTTTTTCTACTAGTCATGTATGCATATGAGATTTGAACTATAAAGAAAGCTGAGCACCGAAGAATTTAATGCTTTTGAACTGTGGTGTTGGAGAAGAGTCTTAAGAGTCCTTTGGATTGCTGGAGATCTAACCAGTCTATCCTAAGGAAATCAATCCTGAATATTCATTGGAAGGACTGATGCTGAAACTGAAACTCTAATACTCTAATACCACATAATGCGAAGAACAGACTCACTGGAAAAGGCACTGATGTTGGGAAAGATTGAAGGTAGGAGAAGGGGACAAGAGAGGATGAAATGGTTGCATCTCATCACCAACGTGATGGACATGAGATTGAGCAAGCTCCTGCAGTGGGTGGTGGACAGGGAGGCCTGGTGTGCTGCAGTCCATGGTGTCTCAGAGAGTCATTCCCAAATGAGTGACTGAACAGTGCTGAACTGTTTAGTTGCTAAGTTGTTGTGAGAGCATAAAAGTCCAGGTTAGAATCCATGCACTGTATCGTATCTTATCTCTCTTCACAAAAATGTTTGCCACTTAGTCATGTCCTACTCTTTGTGACCCCATGAACTGTAGCCTCCCAGGTTCCTCTGCCCATGGAATTTTCCAAGCAAGAATATTGGAGTGGGTTACCATTACCTTCTCCAGGGGATCTTCCTGACCCAGGGGTGGAACCTATGTCTCCTGCATCGGCAGGCAGATTATTTACCACTGAGCCTCCTAGGAACCCAGTGGATTTATCTGTGAGAATAAACTGTCTAAATGATGATGTCACTTGATAGAGTCAGTACCAGACACTATTTTTGCAAAAAACACATACATCTTAGAAAGAGGACAACCCACCCTAGCACTGTGATGCATAGATACTTATTTTTCTCCACTGGGCAGCAGTACTCAAGTTTCTGAAGTATTGACTTATTAGAGTAAATGGTGAAAGAAAGCCTAAAAGAATTTTGAATCAGTAACTGCTTTAAAAAATCTAAATCAATAAAAGCATTTATTGTAATGCAAGGAGAAAATAAGGAGGGAATTATATTAAATTGTCTGCAGTATATATAGAAAGGGCTCACAAAAGTTAAATTCAGTTGTAGAATCAGTGTCATAGGTTTTAACTCAAACTACTGAGCCTTCTTTATATATATATATATATATATATATATAAAACTTTGTATATGTAAAGTTTCAACTATTCTTCCCAAGAAACTACCTTCCAGAGATGATGGATCAACCCCTGGGTTGTAGAACCGTTTAAAATAGATAACAATTCTTTCTTCTTATGTGTCTATTTGAGAGCTTATTGGAATGGCTTGCACAGAGTGATTTGAAATGGACGTTTTTGAAAGCAAGGTCAAGGGAGTAATGAGGAGAAGAGAAAGAAGAAGAAATTCTAGTTGTCAAAATGAGACAAATGCTCAGGTAAAGGCCAGTCATAACACAGAGCTGAAGCAGCACAGTGATTTTAACAGATGAATGGATAAAGAAGTCGTGGTGCATATATACAGTGAAATATTACTCAGCTATAAAAAGAAATGAAATTGAGTCAGCTATAGGGATGTTGCGAACCTAGAGGTGGTCATACAGACTGAAGTAAGTCAGAAACAGAAAAACATATATTGTATATTAAACCATAAAGATGGAGTCAAGAAAAATGGCACTGATGAATCTATCTGCAGAGCAAGAATAGAGATACAGACATAGAGAACGTGTGGACACAGCAGGGAAAGGAGAGTATGGGACAAATGGACAGAGTAGCAATGACATATATACACTATCATAAGTAAAACAGATAGCTAGGTGGAAGCTGCTGTATAACTCAGGGAGCCCTGCTCCCATCACTCCATAATGACCTACATGGGTGGAATTTGGGGCAAGGAGGGGAGGGGGGCAGAAGGAGGCTCAAGAGAGAGGGAATATATGTAAACACATGTATGGCTGTTTCACACTGTTATACAGTGGAAACCAACACAACATTGTAAAGTAATTATCCTTCAATTTAAAAAAAAGAGAGAAGTCTAAAGAGTTGTGGAAACTTCACAAAAGGAGTGCAGGGAAGATAGGAATTTAGAAATGTGAAGCAGAAATAGAAACTCACAGCAAGGAATGTAGATTATTTAATAATGGGCAGACAAAATAATTGAAATAATTATAATTTACTGAGGGGGTATAAGGAACATTTCCTCCTAATAAAACACACTAGCACTGAGGATTAGAGATGGAGAAATGGAGGCAATGTCCCCACCATCTTGCCCTCAAAGGGCTAGACCAAAGAGCTGCTGCCCAGTTACCACCTCTGAATCTCAGGGGGGTTTCTAAGTCAATGGTAAAAGAAACATAATCTCCAAATCCCCAGTGATTGCTAGAAAGAAGTTTTATGCTACCTTATAATTTTCTCAATGATTTCAGAGGAACAGCAACATAACATAAATAATTAGAGAACCAGGCTTTAAAAGTTACAAGTATATGAAAGTAGGGATTAGGGTGAATTTTGTGAAAAAAGTATTCCATCCAAATTCACAAGTACAGCAACATAATTATGTATGTATTTTGTTCTTTATCTCTGCTTAATATGGATTCATTGTAAATAGATAGTGATTTATTAAAGTTTAATATGACCTAATATTTTTTTTAAACTATACATGATGTGCAGTGAAATACAGACCTTGTTAAATCCTTAAATGATCACCTAAAAATATTTTAAAGTCTTGCTCCCTAAGAGATATCTTTATTCCAAAAAATCCCAGGAGTTTGAGGTTTTGCAGAATTTAAAGTTGTCTGTAACATACATATTTGCAAACAAAGACTATCACTTGCCATCTGGTTCTACAAGTCACTAAACACTGTAGTCCCAGACCTACAACATACTCTGAAAAAGAATTCCAGGCAAAAATCAGAATGACACTTTCTATGATCTGGAGAAAGAGGCAACACATGTCCTTAGATAAACAGAATCACTTCAGGAGAAATTTTTTACAAATCTGGGTTATTGCATCATCCCATATAGAAAAGCACTAAAATCATAACTGAGATATCTGTTTCTTGTGACCAGTGACCTTCTACTGAGACTGAATACACCACTTCACCAAAATCACATATATACTGACCTATTCCGCTACCTCTTTGTAGCTTATCCTCAAAGCTATTTCTGCGTTATAGTCTAAGATGTACAAAACCTTCTAGAATTAATACTCAAAATAGATGTCGTCTTCATTATAGTGGACTGGAATGCAAAAGTAAGAAGTCAAGAGCTACCCAGAGTTACAGGCTAATTTGGCCTTGGAGTAAAAAATAAAGCAGGTCCAAGGCTAACACAGTTTTGCCAAGAGAATGCACTGGTCATTGTAAACACCCTCTTCCAACAACACAAGAGAAGGCTCTACACATGGACATCACCAGATGGTCAGTACCGAAAACAGATTGATTATATTCTTTGCAGCCAAAGATGGAAAAGATCTATACAGTTTGCAAAAACAAGACCAGGAGCTGACTGTGGCTCATATCATGAATTCCTTATTGCCAAATTCTTAATTGAAGAAAGTAGGGAAAACCACTGGAGAAGGCAATGGCACCCCACTCTAGTACTCTTGCCTGGAAACTTCCATGGGTGGAGGAGCCTGGTGGGCTGCAGTCCATGGAGTCGCAGAGTCGGACATGACTGACCGACTTCACTTTCACTTTTCATTTTCATGCATTGGAGAGGGAAATGGCAACTCACTCTAGTGTTCTTGCCTGGAGAATCCCAAGGATGGGGGAGCCTGGTGGGCTGCCGTCTATGGGGTCACACAGAGTCAGACACGATTGAAGCAATTTAGCAGCAGCAGCAGCAGGGAAAACCACTAGACCATGCAGGTATGACCTAAGTCAAATCCCTTATGATTATACAGAGAGGAAGTGAGAAATAGATTTAAAGGACTAGATCTGATAGATAGAGTGCCAGAAGAACTATGGACATAGGTTTGTGACATTGTATAGGAGGCAGGGATCAAGACCATCCCCAAGAAAAAGAAATGCAAAAAGGCAAAATGGATATCTGAGGAGGCCTTACAAACTAGCTGAGCAAAGAAGAGAAACTAAAGGCAAAGGAGAAAAGGAAAGATACACCCATTTGAATGCAGATTCCTTGCATAACAGCAAGAAGAAAGAAGAAAGCCTTCCTCGGTGATCAATGCAAAGAAATAAAAGAAAACAATAGAATGGGAAAGACTAGAAATCTCTTCAACAAAATTAGAGATACCAAGGGAACATGCCATGCAAACATGGGCACAATTAAGTACAGAAATGGTATGGACCTAACAGAAGCAGTAGATATTCAGAAGAGGTGGAAAGAACACACAGAAGAACTATACCAGATAACAAAAATGGTGTGAACCCTCACCTAGACCCATATATCCTGGAACGTGAAGTCAAGTAGGCCTTAGGAAGCATCACTCTGAACAAAATAGTGGAGGTGATGGAATTCCAGTTGAGCTATTTCAAATCCTAAACGATGATGCTGTGAAAGTGCTGCACTCAGTATGCCAGCAAATCTGTAAAACGCAGCAGTGACCACAGGAAAGGTCAGTTTTCATTCCAATCCTAAAGAAAGGCAATGCCAAAGAATGTTCAAACTACTGCACAACTGCACTCATTTCACATGCTAGCAAAGCAATGCTCAAAATTCTCCAAATCAGGCTTCAATAGTACGTGAATCATGAACTTCCAGATGTTCAAGATAGATTTAGAAAAGGCAGAGGAACCTGAGATCAAATTGCCAACATCTGCTGGATCATGGAAAAAGCAAGAGAATTCCAGAAAAACATCTTTTGCTTTATTGACTATGCCAAATCCTTTAACTGTGTGGATCACAACAAACTGTAGAAAATCCATAAAGAGATGGGAATACCAGACCACCTGACCTCCCTCCTAAGAATCTATATGCAGGTCAAGAAGCAACAGTTAGAACTGGACATGGAACAATAGACTGGTTTCAAATCAGGAAAGGAGTAGGCCAAGCCTGTTTATTGTCACTCTGCTTTTTAAAATTATATGCAGAGTACATTATGTGAAATGCCAGTCTGGATGAAGCACAAGCTGGAATCAAGATTGCTGGGAGACAAATCAATAATCTCAGATACATAGATGACACAACCTTCTTGGCAGAAAATGAACAATAAAGAGTCTCTTGATGAAAGTGAAAGAGGAGAGTGAAACAATTGGATTAAAGCTCAACATTCAGAAAACCAAAATCAAGGCATCTGGTCCCATCACTTCATGGCAAAAAGATGGAGAAACAATGGAAACAGTGACAGACTTTTATTATTTTGGGCTCCAAAATCACTGCAGATGGTGACTACAGCCATGCCCTGGTGGCTCAGATGGTAAAGCATCTGCCTACAATACAGGAGACCCAGGTTCAATCCCTGGGTCTGGAAGATCCTCTGGAGAAGGAAATGACAACCCACTCCAGTATTCTGGCCTGGCAAATCCCATGGACAGAGGAGCCTGGTAGGCTACAGTCCATGGGCTCACAAAGAGTCAGACACAACTGAGTGACTTCACTTTCTTTCTTTTTGTTCCTTAGAGGAAAAGCTATGACCAACATAGACAGCTTATTAAAAAGCAGAGGCATTACTTTACTAACAAAGGTCCATCTACTCCAAGGTATGTTTTTTTTCTAGTAGTCATGTATGGATGTGAGAGTTGGACTATAAAGAAAGCTGAAGCCAAAGAACTGATTGTTTTGAACTGTGGTGTTGGACAAGACTCTTGAGAGTCCCTTGGACTGCAAGGAGATCCAACCAGTCTATCCTAAAGGAAATCAGTCTTGAATAATCATTTGAAGCCGTGATGCTGAAACTGAAACTCCAGTACTTTGGCTCCTGATGAGAAGAATGGAACCACTGGAAAAGATCCTGATGCTGGGAAATATTGCAGGCGGAAGGAGAAGGTAACAACAGAGGATGAGACAGTTGGATGGCATCACTGATGCAATGGTCATGAGTTTGAGTAAGCTCTGTGAGTTGGTAATGGATATGGAAGCCTGGTGTGCTGCAGTCCATGGGGTTGCAAAGTGCTGGGCATGACTGAATGACTGAAATGAACTGACCTGAAATCACTGAGTAAACTCAAACTCAAAGCTCTTATGTTTTATGTGTGTTTTTCAAGTAGATATACTGATATCATTGGATCAATAATCTCTCTCTGGTACTAACATGCACTAAGATGAAATGTGATGAGTTCGGTGATATGTGGAAGATAACTTACTAAAATGTCTGGGACATCAATCTAGTCAACCTTTATTTAGAGAAAATCAGATAATTGCCAGGCATTGTACTAGAAATAAACATGGTGAATATGAAAGTGAAAGAAAGTGAAGTCGCTCAGTCGTGTCCTACTCTTTGAGACCCTGTGGACTGTAGCCTACCAGGCCCCTCTGTCCATGGGATTTTCCAGGCAAGATTACTGGAGTGGGTTGCCATTTCCTTCTCCAGGGGATCTTCCAGACCCAAAGATAGAACCCAGGCATTGAACCCAGGTCTCCCACATTGGAGGCAGACACTTTAATCTCTGAGCCACCAGGTGAATATGGCAAAGCTTCAAGTGTGGTCAACCTAGGTTTAGTTAGACCTCAACACTGATGAAGTTTTGTTTCATTTTTAATTTATTGCCATGCTATTATTTTACTTATTAATGATCATAACCTATTGTGTCTGGAAATGTAGAATTAAGATTATGAGAACAGATAACATGGAAATTTGAAATATTCTTCATAAGTGGAATACAATTTATACTTTGTCATAGGTATTAATTTATTTGCCAGTAAAGATAGGATGAAACCACCCTTATGGCAGAAAGATAAGAGGAACAAAATATCCTCCTGATGAAGGTGAAAGATGAGAGTGACAAAGTTGGATTAAAACTCGATATTCAAAAAATGAAGATCATGGCATTCATTACTATCACTTCATGGTAAATCGATGGGGAACCAATGGAAATAGTGACAAATTTTATATTCTTGGGCTCCCAAATCACTGCAGATGGTGACTGCAGCCATGGTATTAAAAGATGCTTGCTCCTTGGAAGAAAAGCTATGACAAACCTAGAAAGCGTATTAAAAAGCAAAGACATTACTTTGCTGACAAAGGTCCATCTAGTCAAAATTATGGTTTTTCCAGTAGTCATGCATGGATGTGAGAGTTGGACCACAAAGAAAGCTGAGCACTGAAGAATTGTTCCTTTTGATCCTTTTGAAGTGTTGGAGAAGACTTGAGAATCTCTTGAACTCCAAGGAGATCAAACCTGTCAATCCTAAAGGAAATCAGTCCTGAATATTCATTGGGAGGACTGATGTTGAAGCTGAAACTTTAATACTTTGGTCATCTGATGTGAAGAGCCAACTCATTAGAAAAGACCCTAATGCTGGGGGAAATTTAAGGCAGGAGGAAAGGGGACAACAGAGGATGAGATGGTTGGATGGCATCACTGACTAGATGTACATGAGTTTGAGCAAGCTCCAGGAGTTGGTGATAGACAGGGAAGTCTGGGGTGCTGGAGTCCATGGTGTCACCAAGAGTCAGATATGACTGAGCCACTGAACTGAACTGAAAAGATAGGATGAGGATAAGATTGTTGGATACCATCTCTGACTCAATGGATATGAGTTTGAGCAAACTCCAGCAGATAATGAAGGACAGGGGAGGCTGGGCCTCTGTAGTTCATGGGATTGCAAAGAGTTGAACATAACTTAGTGATTGAAAACACAACAATAAAGATAGTAGAGCATAATGACAGCATCTTTTGTTAATTTCCAAATTCTGCCCCTAATGATTCAGTGTAGAGTGTGTAATATCATACTTAAAAAACATGAGAGGGCTTCCCTGTTGGCTCAGTGGTAAAGAATCTGCCTTTCAATGCAAGAGACATGGGCCTGATCCCTGGTCTGGGAGGACCCCACATGTTGCAGAGCAACTAAGCATCTCCACCACAGCTATCCAGACTGTGTTCTAGAGCCCAGAATGTAACTATTGAGTGCAAGTGCCACAGCTACTGAAGCTGGCATTCCCTGGAACCCATGCTCTGCAACAAGACGTAACTGAAATGAGTAGCCTGTTCACTGCAACAAAGTGTAGGCCCTGCTCACCACAGTCAGAGAAAAGCCTGCTCAGCAATAAAGATCCAGAACAGTCAAAAATAAATATAAAATTAGTAAAACATCAACAAAAAACAAACAACAATATCAAAAACAGTTGAGAATTACAAGGCCAGGTAAAATAATGTGAAATAAATGCAGGAAAATTTCATATTTTAGGTACTTCTGGTTTCTACAGTTTACTTCTTCACACAGTTGTAACTCATTGAATCCAGTCTGTAGGTTTAATTCCATCTTTGTCTTTACACAATGCAATTTTTCAATTGGCTACTGGGGAATTTAAAGAAATTTAACTTACCACTCTGTTACTCACCACTACACAATTCTGTTAGTATCCTTGTTTGGATTTTCTGTACTAGTTTGGATAACTGATATTCTATTTATCCCCACGAGGCTGAGATTTTGTCTTGCCTGTTGTATCAATTTAACTGAGGTTTGCTATTGTTAATCTCCTTCCTAGCATCTTGTGTTGCTTGTTACCTCTCCTCAAATTTGAATGTGCAAATAGCTTGACTGTATTCCTCATCTGCTATATTATTTGAATCTTTTCAGAATCTGTTATCCCATCCAAAATCAGTGTAGCAATTTCTCTATTAGATTACCATGTTTTCTATAAACTGAACTTCTTTATGGCATGTGATCTGGGTCTGTTTTGATCTACCATCACCCAGATTATTTTAAGACAGTTACATCTGACTACATATAACTATTCAACCACTTTTAAATGCTCACAACAAACTGGTTCTTCGTATTTCTTCTGACTCAAATTATTGTTTCTAGTTTGAAAGATATCTCTTTTTCTGATGCTCTAAAATCTTTGTATATGATTCTACTAACTTGGAATTTTTAAATAATGTTTCCAGAATTTGAATTTCATTGCATCTAAACTGCTTAATCCTTTTGGCTAAATCAAAAATCCATTCAGGACTTTCAAAATACAGCCTCCTAGAAGTAGCAAGTTGACTGGCATTCTGGCCCACTCAATATGATTTAGGTTTAAAGAAGAAGACATTTACCAGATTATCATTTTGTTCATCTCTATCTACCCCATTTTGCTGAAGTTAATTAGCCCCTACTTAGACTAATTGGTTCAATTCATCTAAGTTATCAAATCTGTAGACAGTCATTTGTAGTATTCATTATCCATTTAATGTCCATGAGATCATTACTAATGAACCTACTTTCATTTTTTATATTGGTAATGTGCTTCTTCCCTACTTTTCTTGATTAATGTATATAGATTCTTATCAGTTTTATCGATCTTTTAAAAACACAGGCATTCGACTTCATTGTTTTCTATACTGTCTTGTTTCCACTTTCATTGATTTTTGCTCTAATTTATGAATCTTCTCCTTGTTTTAGACCTCAATTGCTATTCTTTATCTAGTTTTCTAAGGTAAAAACTTAGATTATTGATTTTAGGAATTTCTTATTTTATAATATACACAGTTTATGCCATAATTTTAGCCTTAGAAATGCTAGCACAAGATTTGGAAAATTTAACTAGGTTTATATTAATGTTATTTAGTTCTAAATATTTAAAATTCCTCTTGAGCTTTTTAATAATTTAAATTGGTTCTAAATTACCAAGGTGCTATATAGAAATCTGTTGTGTGATTTTTGAATATTGGCATTTTTTAAGCTACTTTTTGCTATTAATATCTAGTTTGAAATGCTCAAAATTCTCCAAAGCAGGCTTCATCAATACATGAACTGTAAACTTCCAGATGGTCAAGCTGGTTTTAGAAAAGGCAGAGGAACCAGAGATCAAATTGCCAACATCCTCTGGATCATCAAAAAAGCAAGAGAGTTCCAGAAAAGCATCTATTTCTGCTTTATTGACTATGCCAAAGCCTTTGACTGTGTGGATCACAATGAACTGTGGAAAATTCTGAAAGAGATGGGAATACCAGACCACCTGATCTGCCTCTTGAGAAACCTGTATGCAGGTCAGGAAGCAACAGTTAGAACTGGACATGGAACAACAGACTGGTTCCAAATAGGAAAAGGAGTAGGTCAAGGCTGTATATTGTCACCCTGTTTATTTAACTTATATGCAGAGTACATCATGAGAAATGCTGGGCTGGAAGAAGCACAAGCTGGAATCAAGATTGCTGGGAGAAATATCCATAACCTCAGATATGCAGATGACACCACCCTTATGGCAGAAAGTGAAGAGGAACTAAAAAGCCTCTTGATGAAAGTGAAAGTGGAGAGTAAAAAATTTGGCTTAAAGCTCAACATTCAGAAAATGAAGATCATGGCATCTGGTCCCATCATCTCATGGGAAATAGATGGGGAAACAGTGGAAACAGTGTCAGACTTTATTTGGGGGGGGGGGGGGGCTCTATAATCACTGCAGATGGTGATTGCAGCCATGAAATTAAAAGACGCTTACTCATTGGAAGGAAAGTTATGATCAACCTAGATAGCATATTCAAAAGCAGAGATATTACTTTGCCAACAAAGGTCCATCCAGTCAAGGCTATGGTTTTTCCAGTGGTCATGTATGGATGTGAGGGTTGGACTGTGAAGAAAGCTGAGCACTGAAGAATTGATGCTTTTGAACTGTGGTGTTGGAGAAGACTCTTGAGAGTCCCTTGGACTGCAAGGAGATCCAACCAGTCCATTCTGAAGGAGATCAGTCCTGGGTGTTCATTGGAAGGAATGATGCTGAAGCTGAAACTCCAGCACTTTGGCCACCTCATGGAAGAGTTGACTCATTGGAAAAAAACTCTGATGCGAGGAGGGATTTGGGGGCAGGAGGAGAAGAGGACGACAGAGAATGAGATGGCTGGATGGCATCACTGACTTGATGCACATAAGTTTGGGTGAACTCTGGGAGTTGATGATGGACAGGGAGGCCTGGTGTGCTGCGATTCATGGGATCACAAAGAGTCGGATATGACTGAGCAACTGAACTGAACTGAATGTCTAGTTTAATTCCACTGAGATTTTAGAAAATACTTTGTATAAATTGCTATCCTTTTAAGTTGTGTTTTATATCTTGGAGTATTGTTTTACTTCATAAATATCCCAGTTGACCTTGAGAAGAATCTGTAACCAGCTGGCTGGTGATCGAAATACACCTTACATGTCAAGTAGATCAATTTCACTGATAGTGCTGTTGGGGGCAACTATAACTTTATTGTTTTTCTCCCTCCTTGATTTGTCAACTACTGAAAACAGAATTTTTTTTTCTTTTTCCAGGTCTATTAGTCTTTTATTCAAAGGTTTTCATAGTCTCTTGGTGGTGGTGGTGGTGGTGGTGGTTTAGTTGCTAAGTCAAGTCTGACTCTTGCAACTCTTCTGACAGTAGCCCACCAGGTTCCTCTGGCCATTGGATTTCCCAGGCAGGAATACTGGATTGGATTGCCATTTCCTTCTCTAGGGGAGCTTCCTGACCGAGGAATCAAACTTGTGTCTCCTGCATTATATACAATTTAGGAAATTTTTATTTTGAGAATTAGTGTATCTATCTTCATACAATAATTCTATCCCTGATAAAGTCCCTTGTTTTGAATTTGGCTTTGTCGGAAGTAATATAATTACTCTAGCTTTCCTTTGATTAATGTGAGAATGGTATTTAGTTTTCCATCCCTTTACCTTTAATCTACCTTTCTCTTTATATTTAATGTGAATTTCTTATAGAAAATATAGCTCGAAATTTTTTATTATTTTGGATAAGCTTTTTTTAAGTTGGTTAATTTATGCCAATTTAATTTAGAAGTTATTCATATAGTTGAATTAGTATCTGCTATATTTGTAACTGTTTTCTCTACATTCCATTTCTCCTCTCTTCTGACATCAACATTTTCCTGCTTTGTCTGGTGTTAACTGATTTTTTAATGCTTCAATTCCATTTCCTCCATTAGAATATCAATTATGGTTCTAAATGCATTTTAGTGATAGCCTTAGTGTTTCCAATATATAATTTTACTTATTCACAAACCACATTCAAATAACTCTATATTGTTTTACATATTGTGCACGTATTTTAGAGTAGTGAAATACCTCCCTTCTATCCCTTTTGATATTTTTGTTATTGAACTATACATGCATATTCGCTGCTATGATAGAATACCATAGATTGGTTAGTTTTAGCAACAAACATTTTTTTCTCATAGTTCTGCAGTGTGGAAAGTTCAAGATCAAAGTGTCAGCAGATTAGATGTCTGGTGAGAGCCCTTTTCTTATTTTGCAGACAACCATCTTCTTGCCAAAGCCTCACATGCCTGAGCGATCTCTTGTCTTCTTTTTATCTAAGGCCAATGATTGCATCAAGAAAACCCTATCTCTCAGGATAATCTAACCCTGCTTACCTTCAAAAGCCCATTCAAAATGGGGACTAGGTCTTCATTAATGTGACGAGAACCTAAACAGTCAACCCAAAGCAGTTAGTATTTTCTATTTAAAGTTATATTTTAGAATAACTTAGAGTAAGAATGATGAAATATTTTATTTGCCTTCATTATATTCCTTTTTGGATGCTTGTCCTTTGTATATGTAAATTATATTTCTGACCTAAATCTGAAGAATTTCTTTATTCTAAAGGATATCTGTATACCTTGGCTCACGGCCCCCTTCTTCCATCTCCAGTGACAGCAAAGTTAACTCTCAGTTTCTTCAGTAGTTGTGTCTTCTTCTTAGTCTCCCCTTAGTAGGCACAGGTACTCTGGTTTTACAGACTAATGTATTTAGTGAGGGCTGACATCAATAATCTCCTTATCTCAAGGTCCTTAACCTAATCACTATTTTAGCCTCCTTTCCCCTATGTTTTTTTTTTTTTTAATTTAAATTTATTTATTTTAATTGGAGGCTAATTACTTTACAATATTGTATTGGTTTTGCCATACATTAACATGAATCCCCACGGGTGTACATGTGTTCCCCATCCTGAACCGCCCTCCCCATACCATCCTTCTGGGTCATCCCAGTGCACCAGCCCCAAGCGTCCTGTATCCTGCATTGAACCTGGACTGGAGATTCATTTCTTTTATGATATTATACATGTTTCAATGCCATTCTCCCAAATCATCCCACCCTCTCCCTCTCCCACAGAGTCCAAAAGATTGTTCTATACATCTGTGTCTCTTGCTGTCTTGCATACAGGGTTATCATTACCATCTTTCTAAATTCTATATATATGCGTTAGTATACTGTATTGGTGTTTTTCTTTCTGGCTTACTTCACTCTATATAATAGGCTCCAGTTTCATCTACCTCATTAGAACTGATTCACATGTATTCTTTTTAATGGCTGAGTAATACTCCATTGTGTATTGGTCCAGTGATTGTAGACATCTTTGGATTCCCAATATTACAGTATGTTGTTTAAAAAAAAAAAAAGGTAAATACATAGTGAAAGTGTGGTGATACGCTTATTGCTAAGAATTTTATCAGTTAAATGTGTGCAATTATCCCTCAAAAGATAGAGAAACATGACAAAAAACATTTTTCATGATATATAAAATGCTAGATATCCAAGATAACTTTAAGTGATTTTACATCCACACACACCATTAAAAAATAATTCACAACTAATTTCTGAACTCATTAAGATTAAAGAATCCATTGGAGTTTTAAGGATACATTTTATTAAACTCTAATTATTGGTCAAATGTATCACAGCAACATAAAAATGTACTACAGAGCAAATAAAAGTGTTAAATAAAGAATGTTTCATAGGCAAAACACTCTCTGACATACATCACAGCAGGATCCTCTATGACCCACCTCCCAGAATATTGGAAATAAAATCAAAAATAAACAAATGGGACCGAATTAACCTTAAAAGCTTCTGCACATCAAAGGAAACTATTAGCAAGGTGAAAAGACAGCCTTCAGAATGGGAGAAAATAATAGCAAATGAAGCAACTGACAAACAACTAATCTCAAAAATATACAAGCAACTCCTACAGCTCAACTCCAGAAAAATAAACAACCCAATCAAAAAATGGGCCAAAGAACTAAATAGACATTTCTCCAAAGAAGACATACAGATGGCTAACAAACACATGAAAAGATGCTCAACATCACTCATTATCGAAGAATGTTTCTATTTTTGCTTAACGTGGTTCAAGAGAAACAAAATATATGGAAAAAGTAAAAGTGCATGTATGATGCATTTAGTGCATTAATAATGCCAATTCTATTCAAATTTTGGTATAGAATCAATGCAACTTTTTCTGATATTCCTATGTAAAATACATGGGGGTGTGGGGGGGAAATGTTTTCCTTATAAGATGAATATAATAAAGAAATTTGGAAGGAATGATGGAATTACAAAACCATCACTTTCCTGCCGTCAAGGTTGATTTAGCAAAGAATCATCAGTGAATGCTAAAGATGGGGGTAAAATCTTTATGATGAATAAGACAGTTTTAGAGTTCAAAATATCTCTTTAAACTTACTTATTATAGGCATAAATTTACAGACTAGACCTGGTTGACACCATAATAACCAAGGGATTAAAGATTACATCATTAATAATAGATGAAACTAACATCATTCAGTACAAATGTCACTACATCACTTCTGTCAGGGGATGAAGAAGTGCAAACTTAACTATTTGCATGTAAGGCAGTTCAGTTCAGTTCATTCACTCAGTTGTGTCCGACTCTTTGTGATCCCATGGACTGCAGCACGCCAGGCTTCCCTGTCCATCACCAATCCCAGAGCTTGCTCAAACTCATGTCCATTGAGTAGATGATGCCATCCAACCATCTCATCCTGTCGATCCCTTCTCTTCCTGCCTTCAATCTTTCATAGCATTAGGGTCTTTTCCAGGGCATCAGTTCTTCACATCAGATGGCCAAATTATGGAGCTTCAAGCATCCGTCCTTCCAATGAATATTCAGGACTGTTTTCCCTTAGGATAAACTGGTTGGATCTCCTTGCAGTCCAAGGGACTCTCAAGAGTCTTCTCCAATACCTCAGTTCAAAAGCATCAATTCTTTGGCGCTCAGCTTTCTTCATAGTCCAACTCTCACATCCATACATTAGTACTAGAAAAAATATAGCTTTGACTAAATAGACCTTTGTTGGCAAAGTAATGTCTCTCTGCTTCTTAATATGTTGCCTAGGTTGGTCATAGCTTTCCCTGCAAGAAGCAATAATCTTTCAATTTCATGGCTGCAGTCACCATTTGCAGTCATTTTGGAGCCCCCAGAAATAAAGTCTCTCACTGTTTCCATTGTTTCCCCATCTATGTGCCATGAAGTGATGGGACTGGATGCCATGATCTTAGTTTTCTGAATATTGAGTTTTAAGCCAACTTTTTCACTCTCCTCTTTCACTTTCATCGAGAGGCTCTTTAGTTCTTTTTTGCTTTCTGCCGTAAGGGTGGTGTCATCTGCATATCTGAGGTTATTGATATTTCTCCCAGCAATCTTGACCCAAGATGGACGGGTCATGGTGGAGAGTTCTGACAAAGCATGGTCTACCGGAGAGGGGAATGTCAAACCACTTCAGTAGTCTTGCCTTCAGAACCCCATGAACAGTATAAAATAGCAGAAATATAGGACACAGACAGATGAACTCCCCAGGTCAGTAGGTGCCCAATATGTTACTGAAGAACAGTAGAGAAATAAGTCCAGAAAGAATGAAGAAATGGAGCCAAAGCAAAAGCAACACCCAGTTGTGGATGTGACTGGTGTTGGAAATAAAGTCCACTTCTGTAAAGAACAATATGGCATAGGAACCTGGAATGTTAGGTCCATGAATCAAGGTAAATTGGAAGTGGTCAAACAGGAGATGTCAAGAGTGAATGTTGACATTTTAGGAATCAGTGAAGTAAAATGGACTGGAATGGGTGAATTTAACCCAGATGACCATTATGTCTACAACTGTGGGCAAGAATCCCTTAGATATTTGGCAAAACTAATACAATTATGTAAAGTTTAAAAATAAAATAAAATTAAAAAAAAAAAAAAGAATCCCTTAGAAGAAACGGAGTTGCCATCATAGTCAACAAAAGAGTCTGAAATGCAGTACTTGGGGGCAATCTCAAAAACAACAGAATGTCCTCTGTTTGCTTCCAAGGAAAACCACTCAGTATCACAGTAATCCAAGTCTATGTGCCAATCAGTAATGCTGAAGAAGCTGAAATTGAACGGTTCTATAAAAGACATTTATGCCTTGGAAGGAAAGTTATGACCAACATAGATAGCATATTGAAAGGCAGAGACATTACTTTGCCAACAAAGGTCCACCTAGTCAAGGCTATGGTTTTTCCCGTGGTCATGTATGGATGTGAGAGTTGGACTGTGAAGAAGGCTGAGCACCGAAGAATTGATGCTTTTGAACTGTGGTATTGGAGAAGACTCTTGAGAGTCCCTTGGACTGCAAGAAGATCCAACCTGTCCATTTTGAAGGAGATCAGCCCTGGGATTTCTTTGGAAGGAATGATGCTAAAGCTGAAACTCCAGTACTTTGGCCACCTCATGTGAAGAGTTGACTCATTGGAAAAGACTCTGATGCTGGGAGGGATTGGGGGCAGGAGGAGAAGGGGACGACAGAGGATGAGATGGCTGGATGGCATCACTGACTCGATGGACGTGAGTCTGAGTGAACTTCGGGAGTTGGTGATGGACAGGGAGGCCTGGTGTGCTGCAATTCATGGGGTTGCAAAGAGTCAGACACGACTGAGCAACTAAACTGAACTGATGAAGACCTACAAGGCCTGCTAGAACTAATACCTCAAAAAGAGGTCCTTTTCATTATAGGGGACTAGAATGCAAATATAGGAAGTCAAGAGATCCCTGGAGTAACAGGCAAATTTCGCCTTGAAGTACAAAATGAAGCAGATCAAAGGCTAACACAGTTTTGCCAAGACAACATAGTGGTCATAGTAAACACCCTCTTCCAACAACACAAGGGAAGACTCAACGACATCACCAGATGATCAATACTGAAATCAGATTGATTATATTCTTTGCAGCCAAAGATGGAGAAGCTCTATACAGTCAGCAAAAACAAGACCGGGAGCTGACTGTGGCTCAGATCATGAACTGCTTATTGCCAAATTCAGACGTATATTGAAGAAAGTAGGGAAAACCACTAGACCATTCAGGTATGATCTAAATCAAATCCCTTATGATTTTACAGTGAAAGTGAGAAATAGATTCAAGGGACTAAATCTGATAAATAGCATGCCTGAAGATCTATGGACTGAGGTTCATGACATTGTACAGGAGCCAGTGATCAATACCATCCTCAAGAAAAAGAAATGCAAAAAGGCAAAATGACTGTCTGAGGAGGTCTTACACATAGCTGAGAAAAGAAGAGAAGTTAAAGGCAAAGGAGAAAAGGAACGATACACACATATAAATGTAAGGCAGAATTCAGAGGAATTTAGTGAATGTATTAATGATAGAAAATAAAAGAATACTCTTCACTGTAGTTTGTGCTGATAAAAACCGATGAGTGAGACAAAAGGACAATATAGTGCATGGTCTAGGTTAAATTCAGCATGCATCTCTGAGAAATGTTACACATCCAGGATGTTGATTTGGCTCACTAAAGGATGTGAGGGGCTTAATGAGGTGACAGACTGTTCATTATCTTATAGAACATTTTGCCTCAAAGTTGTAGATCAAAAAGAGGTTTAATTTCATAAGAGAATTGGTAACCTAGCTGATCATTAGCAACCCATCTTTTAAGAACAAGGACTCTTCAAAATTACATCAAAAGGAGTTGTATTCACCAGTTTTCATTATAAAAGAGATAAAAGATACTTGTTTGGCCCTTAGAACTTGCACAAAAATAGTATTTTAATACATTTTATATTTACCTACAACATTAGACATAGAATGCTGAAATAAATTCCTTAAATGTGGCAACAGAGCAAAATAGTAGCAGAAATTCTTTGAACTGTGTAGAATAAAAATAGAAAGGGTTTGTCTCTTCTGTTCCTAAAGATACATTTCCATCATTAGCTAATAAAATATGACAGTCTCATATTTTACTCCCGAAAAAGACTAGAATTGCTCAGATAAACAGGCTTATTCAGATAAGTCTAAGTGTAATATCGACCATATTAATAGCTAGAATGGTGTCAGAACAACATAGGGTTTAGCACTGGAAATTAAATTGTGAACCACTGTGTACAATGCTCATCAGGAAAAGGAAACAGAAATGACTTTGAAACTTTAAAAAGTGTGCTTGTAGGTGGCATGTACCAATAAGTGTGCATCTGTGTATATGTGTGTTTCATATAATCACTTTAGTATCCATAGTGACTGCATCATCAAGTTAGATGGAATGGCAGAAAGACTGAATATTTTGTCTTGTCATTTATTTTTCTGTAATAGAATAAAACATTGTTTCTAAATGAATGTTTTAACAGCTAATCTGGGGTGAAAGTTATATCAGATGTCTGCTTGAGGAGCTTATGGGGGTATACTCTCAAATTCTGCATCTCTCTCTCACACACACACACATGTGCACACATAAAATTTATTTCAAATGATATATTTGTCATACTGATACAGACCAATCATGAACAACCATTTGAATTCATATACAAATGGCATTTCCTTTTGATTTGCTCAGGTTGAGAGCAAACACTCTGCATCACAGACAGATTATGAATATGGATAAATATACATCAATCTGTATACATATATATTTGTATGTTATATACTAATTTTCTGAGATAAATTTTGCCAACAATCATTTATAACTAGATAAAATAAGGATTTTGTTCATGTCTTTCATTCCTTGGTAAAAGAATAACATTTATGTATGCAATTTACACATATTTCTGTCTCTTAAAATCCCAATTTTGAGACCGCTGCCATTGACGATGATACAGTCTCAACCCTCAAGAAATTAAAATTACTAGTTCAGTTATACCACACAACTAGGAAAAATGTATAGTTTAAATGTCATTGTGGTAAATTTTATCACAGTGCACTTTGTAGTAACAATTTTAATAATATGTTCACGTCTACAGTAGTTCCTCTTTATCCTGTTTCACTGTAGATAGTTTCAGTTATCCAAGGTCAGAAAACACTGAATGAAAAATCCTAGAAATCAATTTATAAGTTTAAAATTGAGCATATTTCTGAGCAGAATGATCTAGCCATGTGCTGCCCTGCTCCATCCTGCCTTTGGGCATTGATCATTCTTTTCTCAGGTATATCCATGCTGTATTCTCTACCTGCCCATTAGCATAGGGAAAAAAAATCATAGTATGTATAGGGCTTGGTAGTATCCTCAGTTTCAGGTGTTCCTTGGGGGTCTTGGAACATGTATTTTCCTATCTGGACCACACTGCTCATTTATCTCTTTACTATTGTATTTTTATTGTTGATGATAAATAAAAGTGATGAAATATTGAGTGAATCAGTGTATAAAGAGAATACTACCTTCCCTGACTTTTTTTAAGGAAGATTGCATTAAATATTATTTTAGTGTAAATTTTGGATCAATTCATGTATAATAATTATTGATTATTGTCACACATACTGGTGAATGACATAGACAATGACTACAGCATCCATGAAGCATTCCACTTTAAGAAAACAGGAAAGGCTTACAGATGTACTTAAACTATTGAATATGAACTTAAAAGCCAGGAAATCTCATCTAGTGAGAGTGGGCAGATATGAATCATGGTTTGGGACTGACTCAGGAGTGTGAGAGGTGGTGAGGAAGCTAGAAAGGTATTTGTAGCAGAAGAAATAGGATGCATGAAAGTTTAAATCAGAAAAAAACCCCAAAAACATGGTGCAGTAATGATGAACCGATTTGCAGGGAAGGAATGGAGACACAGACATGGAGAATGGACTTGTGGACACAGTGGGGTAAGGAGAGAGGGGACTGAATGGCGAAAGTAGCATAGACATATATATACTACCATATGTAAAATGGGTTTCCCTTGTGGCTCAGCTGGTAAAGAATCTGCCTGAAATGTGGGAAACCTTGGTTTGATCCCTGGGTTGGGAAGATCCCTGGAGAAGGGAAAGGCTACCCACTTCAGTATTCTGGCCTGGAGAAGTCCATGGACTGCATAATCCATGGGGTCGCAAAGAGTGGGACACAACTAAGAAACTTTCACTTTCACATGTGAAATAGATAGCTGCTGAGGAGTTGCTGTATAACACAGGGAGCCCAGCCAGGTACTCTGTGATCACCTAGTAGGATGGGATGGGAGGAGGCAAGGGAGGCTTAGGAAGAGGGGATATATGTATAGGTATAGCTAATTTGCATTGTGGTATGGCAGAAACATTCACAACATTGTAAAGTGATTTTCCTCCAATTAAAAAATATAAACAAAAAATTAAGATTAAAAAAAAGAAAGAAACTTGGTGTAATCTAGGGACACAAAGAAGGTCCATGTAGTATGTAAAGGTGGCAGGCTAGAGGTCAAAATTGGAAATAAGCCACAGAAAGGTTATAATTTCTGTTTTAGGAATAGGTTCACTTAGTAACACATTTACAAACTTGAAAATGTACCTACGACATTCATTATATAATACTGTTTCAATTAGGGCTCCCCAGGTGGTACTAGTAGTAAAGAACCCTCCTGCCACTGCAGGAGACATGAGAGAGACAAGTTCAATCCCTGAGTCAGGAAGATCCCCTGGAGGAGATGGCTACCCACTCCAGTATTTTTGCTAGGAGAATCCCATGGACAGAGGAGCCTGGTAGGCTACAGTCTGTAGGGTGGCAAAGAGTTGAATCACTGCTAAAGTGATTTAGCAGGCACGTCTTAATGAAGACATCAAGCAGTAGGCTTGGGATAATTTCCATAACTTGCTTCAGTTTTCTTTAATGTGACAAACCAACTTTTATGGATTTTTGTAATGCAGATGCTATCAAAGTTACCAGTCAGTAAAAGAAGAAAAAGATGCCACAAGCAAAATTTTGTATATTTGACTTGGGCATTTAGCTGATATGACACGTAAGTCAAACATTTTATTTCTTTTGTAGTTGTTAAAAATTTCCATTATAGGTTGATACATATTCAATTTGTTATGCATCTGTAAGGTGTGCTATGTACAGAATTGTGTTGCTGAATAAAATCTACATTATGATAAATAATAAGTAATAGATAATCTATCATAGGGCATTGTTTTGTTTAGCATATATTAGAGCTTGATTTTCTTAGAAAGTCCTGTTGTAGTATGCTAGTGACTATTTGAAAAACTGAACATACTGCATTCTACAATAATTTGGAGAAAAATAGGATTATGCTGTATATAAATGTGATTAGTTGCTCAGTCCTGTCCAACTCCCTGTGATCCCTTGGACTGTAGCCTGCCAGGATCCTCTGTCTATGGGGATTCTCCAGGCAAGAACACTGGAGTGGATTGCTTTGCTCTCCTCTAGGGGATCTTCCAAACCTAGAGATCAAACCCATGTTTCCTGCATTACAGGTGGATTCTTTACCATCTGAGCCACCAGGGAAGCCTATGAATAGATTATAATTTGAAATTAAACATTTAATATTTATATACAGCATACATTATATAAATATATATATTTATAGTCAGATGCTTGAATCTAAAAGGGTTCAGTTTACTTAACATTTTTATCAATACTAATATGGTACCCCACTCCAGTACTCTTGCCTGGAAAATCCTATGGACGGAGGAGCCTGGTAGGCTGCAGTCCATGGGGTCGCTGAGGGTAGGACACGACTGAGCGACTTCACTTTCACTTTTCACTTTCATGCATTGGAGAAGGAAATGGCAACCCACTCCAGTGTTCTTGCCTGGAGAATCCCAGGGACGGGGAAGCCTGGTGGGCTGCCATCTATGGGGTCGCACAGAGTCGGACACAACTGAAGTGACTTAGCAATATACATACAGAAACTGGAATCAAACGAATGGTCTATGTATATTTGAATAAACATATTTGATATAATCATATAGAAAATAACCTATTCAAATAAAAAGAATGAAGTATTTCTACCCACTACAACATGAAGAAAATTTTCTCAGTGGAAGAAGCGAGACACAAAAGAGTACATACTGTTATTATTCCATTCATGCAAAATTCTGTAAGGGACAAATCTATTGTATAAATATATAAATCAAAATTTTGGTTGTCAAGATGGTGGGTATGAGAAGACATAAATAAATGAGGTCCAAAGGATTTTCTGAGATTACATATATATATATATATATATATATATGTATGTATATACACTACATACCTAAACCTGGTGTTGGTTATATACGGCATATTTTGTCAAAACTCAATGAACTATATAGTAAAGCATTTGTAGTTTGTCATAAAGAATTTATCATTCAAAAATAACTAAAAATTGTGGTCTAAGGAGAAAAGGCAATTCAAAGTGTCAACAATTTGCTCATTAACCAGAAAATGTAACTTGGAAGAAATTGGTTAGCATTTTTATGAAAAAGAAAAATATATAACTATATAAAAGAACACATCACCAAAAAATACAATCTTCAAAAAGTAGCAACATATTATTAAACATATATGACTAAGAAATTCCTTAAAGTAAGCTCGTGTGTTTCAAAAATAATTTTTCTATTTGTCGAGGTACACATATAAAATATGTCATTGATGCTGTTCTTTATTAAAATACATGTATTTTTGAAAGGAAATTATTAATGCAAAAATAATGATTTGCATGTTCATCAGTGTAAAAAAAAAAATGTTTTGGTCTCATGTAATACTAATTATTTGAGAATTTCTTATCTCTCTATAAGTGCCCAGCCTTGTACATTAAACAATGCTGTCATTCTATTTCTGAGTAGATAACATTAAATTATCCTCATGATCTACTTTGACCTTCACTTTCTGCAAACCTGTCCTCTCTTCAAAATACCCTTGGAAGTTATGTGACACCACAAGCCTCATATTTACAAACAGATACTTGAATCTCAAAGGGTTCATTTTACTTGACATTTTTATCAGTACTAATCAATTTCCATAAATTCATGTTTTTTGATCTTTATATTACATATACTATTCTTACAGCAAAGGTTCACACTGTCTCTAATTTGGATGATTTAAATATAGTCTTTATGAGTCTACCTGACCCTGAAAAGTGAAAGTGAAGGTCGCTCAGTCGTGTCTGAGTCTTTGAAACCCCATGGTCTATTACAGTCTATGGAATTCTCTAGGCCAGAATACTGGAGTGGTTAGCCTTTCCTTTCTCCAGGGTATCTTCCCAACCCAGTGATCAAACCCAGGTCTCCCACATTGCAGGCGGATTCTTTACCAGCTGAGCCACGAGACAACCTGACCCTAGCCACACATTATCACAATTTTTAAACTTTGATTTGTTTTTTATCAATCTAAGAATATTATCTAACCAAAATTTCATGATATATAAACAAAAAATATTTATTAGAGCAAATCTATGGCATAGTTGGGCTTTCCTGGTGGTTCAATGGTGAAAGAATACACCTGCCAATGCAGGAAATGCAGGTTCAGTCCCTGTGTTGGGAGGATCCCCTGGAGAAGGAAACGGCAACCCACACCAGTATTCTTGTCTGGAAAATCTCATGTACAGAGGACCCTGGTGGATTACAGTCCATTGAATTGCAAGAGTAGGGCACAACTTAGTGACTAAACTGCCACCACATAGCATAATTATTTAGAAATTTAGTAATACTGTAGACATTCTAGGACAGTAGGTCTATTAGCTACATAATTTTAATAGAGTTTTTAGAGTACTTATTTGATTTAGAAATGTGAATGTTATTGCTGGGAACAGTTTTGGTAGAACTGATGTTCAGTCACTCAGTTGTGTCCAACTCTTAGGGACCTCATGGACTTCAGCACACCAGGCTTATCTGTCCTTCACTATCTCCTGGAGTTTGCTCAGATTCATGTTCACTGAGTCAATGATACCATCCGACCATGTCAATCCTCTGTTTTCCCCTTCTCCTCCTGCCCTCAATCTTTCCCAGCATAAGGGTCTTTTCCAGTGAGTTGGCTCTTTGCATCAGGTGGCCAAAGTATTGGAGCTTCAGCTTCAGCATCAGTCCTTCCAATGAATATTCAGGGCTGATTTCCTTTAGGATTGACTGGTTTGATCTCCTTGCTGTCCAAGGGACTCTCAAGAGTCTTCTCCAGCACTGTAGCACCACAAATTTTCAGTGCTCAGCCTTCTTTATGGTCCAACTCTCACATCAGTACATGACTACTGGATAACCATGGCTTGACTATATGGACCGTTTTAGACAAAGTCAAGTCTCTGCTTTTAATATGCTGTCTAGTTTGGTCATAGCTTTTCTTCCAAGAAGTGCGTCTTTTAATTTCATGACTGCAGTCACATTCTGCAGTGATTTTGGAGGCCAAAAAAATAAAGTCTGTCAGTTTTTTCATTTTTTCCATCTATTTGGTAGAATGGTTAAAATAAAAGCTTCGATGGTCCTTGCAATGACTTAATATGTATATACACCTAATATCTGAGACTGAATACTGCTGGAAATTTAAACATGATTAAACTAAGGATGAAATAAAGTTCAAGTAAGTAGCCCATTCAAGGAAAAGAAAATAGTGATTTTGTTTCAAAGATTTACTCATATTGAGCATTTATATGTAAAGATCGCATGGTAAAGCAAAATTTGACCTATTTGTATTCATATTTATTGTAATGCCTTCATCAACATGAGGATTTAGTACATGTCATGTGCTATCTGATAAGATTTACAAGATAGATGTATTATTAATAAGGGGAGAATTTGCATGTATCATTACAACAATGATGAGAGTGTCTTTTTTTAAATTCATTGGGACTAAGAAAAGAGTATCCAGTAAACATGTACACTTACTCCACAAATAAATATACAATATAAAATAAATTCTAATATAAAACTGGAAATCTGGGGTCTCTGTTGTATATTTATTATGATATTAATATCTAATATTCAATGTTTTCCTATAATATTATATTGAGTACCTATAAGAGAAGAAAACAATTTAGCAAAACAATGAATTCCAAAAAGTATTACCAAAAAAATAAGCTACAATAAATGTACACTAAAATTTGTGGTTTGAGGTTCCCACAAATCTAAAATGAATTCTACATAAACAATGGAAGATTTTGATAAGTAGCAATAGATAACTACTATACTCTAGGCTATGACATATTTGGGGCATATTATGTTATTTTCTGGCTACTTAGAGCTATTAAAAGTAATTCTAAAACAGTATAAATCTCCAATTATATTGTGCATTTAAACTTTTCCTTTTATTCCAATGTAGACAAAACTTTGGCTCAAAGAACTTGGAATTTCTCCTTCTTTGATCTTCTTGACACGAGTTCCTCTGGACACACATTTTTTTTTTTTTGTATTGCTTATTTTTAAAATTTACATATATGTGATTGTGTGTGTCCTATTTATGTATTTTTATTTGGCCATGTGACATGTGGGATCTTAGTTCCTCAAATAGGGATTGAACTTGCACCTCCTGTATCCCTGCACAGGAAGCACAAAGCTTTGACCACTGGACTGCCAGTGAAATCCCAATACTGATTTTTTATATGAGGCCTGTAAGGAAGCAATTTCCTTTCTGTTGGTGGTTACTGCTTTTCTGCTTTATATTGTCTGGCTGCAGATGTTTTCTGAATGATAAACACCCCAATGTTGTACTTTTATATAGGGTGCATACAGGTTTATGATGGGTCCCTACAAAGCTGCCCAACCACTCAATCAGTTGATGGGGAAGGCTTGGTGTTGATCCAACATCTCCATCTTTCCAGCTACAGCTCCCACCATCATGGGTTCTCAGGTTCTCATTCCTAGCCTCTTTTTTACTACAAACTCTAACCTGTTGAGAAGGCCCTTTGTTAGGATACTACAACATGACTCAACTATACTTACTTTCCACAATGTCCACGTTATCCATCAGAAAATCATGGACTCTCCCACAATATGTAATAGGAGTGGTGGCAACCGCTGGTCAACCATACTTTCTTATTTTCCCTCTCTCTGAAGTTTCTTTCACCTGCTCCAAAATGAACAAGAGTAGATTTTAAAATCTTGTACCCACACAGATATAAAATGCAGAAGGAAACACCTGTTCATGGCTCTTACAGGCATCCTTAATTTTCCCAACGGTTTTGCCCTGGAGGAACCCTTCTATGTTTACAAGAATATAACTATAAAAAGGGAAAGAGTAACCTTTCAGCAAACAAAAGCATCCCCAAAATAATGGTGACAATGCCTCCTCTCTCTTCTAAAGTGGGTAGGGACTTAGTGGATTTATTATTAAAGCCCTTTCTGTTTTATTTTCAAAAGTCATAGTGAAGGTATCTTGCTATAATACTGGTTATTGTAAGAATGTTATTTTTTTGTCAATATTAGACTGTAACTGCAATTAACTTGCTGTGTTTTTAAGCAGTAATACATGATGGTGTGATCACTCACCTAGAGCCAGACATCCTGGAATGTGAAGGCAAGTGGGCCTTAGAAAGCATCACTACAAACAAAGCTAGTGGATGTGTTGGATTCCAGTTGAGCTCTTTCAAATCCTGAAAGATGATGCTGTGAATCTGCTGCAATCAATATGCCAGTAAATTTGGAAAACTCAGCAGTGGCCACAGGACTGGAAAAGGTCAGTTTTCATTTCAATCCCAAAAAAGGCAATGCCAAAGAATGCTGCTGCTGCTGCTGCTGCTAAGTCGCTTCAGTCGTGTCCGACTCTCTGCGACCCCAGAGAGGGCAGCCCACCAGGCTCCCCCGTCCCTGGGATTCTCCAGGCCAGAACACTGGAGTAGGTTGTCATTTCCTTCTCCAATGCATGAAATTGAAAAGTGAAAGTAAAGTCGCTCAGTCATGTCTGACTCTTAGCGACCCCATGGACTGCAGCCTACCAGGCTCCTCCATCCATGGGATTCTCCAGGCAAGAGTACTGGAGTAGGATGCCATTGCCTTGCCTACCGCACAATTGCACTCATCTCACACGCTAGTAAAGTGATGCTTAAAATTCTCCAAGCCAGGTTTCAGGACTACGTGAACCCTGAACCTCCAGATGTTCAAGCTGGTTTTAGAAAAGGCAGAGGAACCAGAGATCAAATTGCCAGCATCCGCTGCATCATGGAAAAAGCAAGAGAGTTCCAGAAAAACATCTAATTCTGCTTTATTGACTATGCCAAAGCCTTTGACTGTGTGGATCACAATAAACTGTGGAAAATTCTGAATGAGATGGGAATACCAGACCACCTGACATGCCTCTTGAGAAATCTGTATGCAGGTCAGTTAGAACTGGACATGGAACCACAGACTGGTTCCAAATAGGAAAAGGAGTTCGTCAAGGCTGTATATTGTCACCCTGCTTATTTAACTTATATGCAGAGTACATCATGAGAAACACTGGGCTGGAAGAAGCACAAGCTGGAATCAGGATTGCCAGGAGAAATATCAATAACCTCAGATATGCAGATGACACCACTCTTATGGCAGAAAGTGAAGAACTAAAGAACCTCTTCATGAAAGTCAAAGAGGAGAGTGAAAAAGTTGGCTTAAAGCTCAATATTCAGAAGACAAAGATCATGCCATCTGGTCCCATCACTTCATGGCAAATAGATGGGGAAACAGTGGAAAGAGTGGCTGACTTTATTTTTCTGGGCTCCAAAATCAGTGCAAATGGTGATTGCAGCCATGAAATTAAAAGACGCTTACTTCTTGGAAGGAAAGTTATGGCCAACCTAGATAGCATATTCAAAAGCAGACACATTACTTTGTCAACAATGGTCCGTCTAGTCAAGGCTATGGTTTTTACATTGGTCATGTATGGATGTGAGAGTTGGACTATAAAGAAAATTGAGTGCTGAAAAATTGATGCTTTTGAACTGTGGTGTTGAAGAAGACTTGAGAGTCCCTTGGACTGCAAGGAAATCCAAGCAGTCCATCCTAAAGGAGATCAGTCCTGGTTGTTCATTGGAAGGACTGATGTTGAAGCTGAAGCTCCAATACTTCGGCCACCTGATGCGAAGATCAACTCACTGGAAAAGACCCTCATGCTGGGAAAGATTGAAGGCAGAAGAATGGGGCAACAGATGATGGGGTGGTTGGATGGCATCACTGACTCAATGGACATGAATTAGAGCAAACTCTGGGAGATAGCGAAGTGTAAAGAAGCCTGGCATGCTGCAATCCACGGGGTCACAAACAGTCAGACACGACTGAGTAACTGAATGACAATAGAATTATCAACAGCACTTAAATGATCTTGTATGACAATTTATTTGTTTGCATATATTTCTAAGGGTAGAATCACTGAGTCATAGGATTATTCTGTGTTCAACTTTTTGAGGAAATGCCAAAATATTTCCACTGTGACTGAAACATTTTACATTCCTGTCAGTAATGTAGGCGTGTTCTAATTTCTCCATGTCCTTACAAACACAATGCATTTTTTAAAAATTATAGCATCCTAGTGGATTGGAAGTGGTATCTCATGATTTACATTTGTTTAATTATTAATCAGATGGAGCTTCTTCCTATGTACTAACTCAATATTTATCTTCTTTGGACGAGGGTTTTTTCAACTCTTTTGCTCATTCTTCACTTGAATTGTTCAAACTTTTTTATGGTTGAGTTGTGAAAGTTCCATTACATATTCTGGATACTAAAGTATCAGATATACAATCATAAATACAATCTGTAATATTTTTACCATTCTGTAGGCTTTTTTTATTTAAGTTTCTTGACAATGTCCTTGATGGGCAAAAGTAGTTTATTTTGATCCAGCCCAAATTTTCTAATACTTTTCCTTATTTCCTTTGTGTTATTATTATATATAAATTTTCATTGACAAATGCAAAGTCATGAAGATTTACTCTTATGTTTTCTCTAAGAATTTTAGAACTTCCAAGGCAATTTGAATAGCAGCACTGAAATATTATGGGTGACTTTTTCTTAAACATTGCAGAAAAGTTTTCAGTCTTTTGCCTGAATATGTTGTTAGCTTTCGTTTTTTTCATAAATACCCTTTACCACCTTGAAGAAGTTAAGTCTATTCCTACTTTTCTGTTCATTTTTAATCACAAAAGGGTGTTGGATTTTTTCAAATGCTTTTTTCTATATCAATATAGATATAGTTATTATCTGTTTTTCTTTCCCCTGTCATTTCAGTAATGCTGTGTATTACATTGATTGATGAATTTACTTTTAATCAACTTTACATTCCTGAGATTAATCTAACCTCGTCATCAGCTCAGTTCACTTGCTCAGTCATGTCCAACTCTTTGTGATCCCATGAACTGCAGCACGCCTGGCCTCCCTGTGATCACCAACTCCCAGAATTTACCCAAACACATGTCCAGCAAGTCAGTGATGCCATCCAGCCACCTCATCCTCTGTCGTCCCCTTCTCCTCCTGCCCCCAATCCCTCCCAGCATCAGAGTCTTTTCCAATGAGTCAACTCTTCGCATGAGGTGGCCAAAGTACTGGAGTTTCAGCTTCAGCATCAGTCCTTCCAAAGAACACGCAGGACTGATCTCCTTTAGAATGGACTAGTTGGATCTCCTTGCAGTCCAAGGGACTCTCAAGAGTTCTCCAACACCACAGTTCAAAAGCATCAGTTCTTCAGTGCTCAGCTTTCTTCACAGTCCAACTCTCAAATCCATACATGACTACTGGAAAAACCATAGCCTTGACTTGACGGACCTTTGTTGGCAAAGTCATGTCTCTGCTTTTGAATATGCTATCTAGGTTGGTCATAAATTCCCTTCCAAGGAGTAAGCGTCTTTTAATTTCATGGCTGCAGTCACCATCTGTAGTGATTTTGGAGCCCCCAAAAAATAAAGTCTGACACTGTTTCCACTGTTTCCCCATCTATTTCCCATGAAGTAATGGGACCAGATGCCATGATCTTAGTTTTCTGAATGTTGAGCCTTAAGCCAACTTTTTCACTCTCCTCTTTGACTTTCATCAAGAGGCTTTTTAGTTCCTCTTCACTTTCTGCCATAAGGGTGGTGTCATCTGCATATCTGAGGTTATTGATATTTCTCCTGGCAATCTTGATTCCAGCTTGTGTTTCTTCCAGTCCAGTGTTTCTCATGATGTACTCTGCATATAAGTTAAATAAGCTGGTCATAGTTTATGATATTTTTAATATGCAGTTGGAATGGGTTTGTTAATATTTTTTTCAGGAGTTTTGCATCTAATTTCATAAGATATTTATCTGTTGTTTTCTTTTTTTCTAATGTGTTTTTCTGACTTTGATAGGATAATGCTGGCCACACAGAATTAGTTAGGAACAGTTACCTTCTCCATGCTGGGGACACAGAATATCTTACGTGCTATAGTTCTCTTCCCATCTCCCACTTCCTTCTACTGTAATATGAGTGAAAAATAAAATTTTACCTCATTGAAACTCTTTTATTTTGTGGTTTCTTGGTTAAAGAGGCTTATGCTGTATAAATAATTCAAGATTCAAGAGAGTCATCCATATATAACTGTAATTCAAAATATGCCAAATGAAATTAAATAAGTCTTAGATGGACAAAAACCAAAATATCAGAATAGGGTCCCTGGCTCTTCCATTATTTGGAGTTAAATAATGACAGAAAGAATAAATAAAATTTCATAAAAATAAAATATACCGATGAGAGATCAAGACATAAAAATAGAGAAGTAAAGGATGTATTTATCTGGAAGAGTAGTTCTCCACTGAAGGTTACAGTCTCCAGGAAACATTTGAATATATAAGAAGAGGTTTATTCCTTTGTTGTGGTTTTTCTTGTCCTCATAACTTGGGGAGCAATTGACAAAAATGTTCACATTGAAATGTACTGTGTTAAATATAACTGTTTTCTCCTATTTTCCATTTTGAAGTAAAGTTATTCCAAGACTTTTCCATGTAATGATGTAAAAAATAATCTCATGATGAATTTATACCAAAGCCAGATTTCAGATAAAAATTTGATAAACATATACATATATAACATTGTTCTGTATTAGTGAATAACTCTTCTATCTCATAGGTATAAATTACATCTGAAATATACAGCAAAATTCCTATTAATTTGTGACATGGACTCATTTTTTTAGTTCTATTTATTTTTGTTTGTGTACATTTAAAAAAGGCATAGACTGACTAAAAGAAGTGTGTTAATTTGCCATATATAATTAATATCAAAATGTTTCTTAATTTAAAAAAAAGTTGCCTATAGACATTTGCTTCTATTCTAGGAGGTTTTGAGTATTTTTTTTTTTTTTTTTTGCTTAATTTTAAAAATAATGTCATCATCGTCATGTTCATTATCATCTTATGTAACCTGTGGATTTAATCTGTAGTCAAAATAGTGGGCAGAGACAGAAACTAGGCTAGAAACCATGATTAGCCATGGGTTTGGGCTCCGTGAAGTTAATCACAGCATGTAAAAAGGTGTGATCAATCATATTCAATATGGATAGTTATAATACACTAAGGGAGTCTATGTCCCACTCCAGTACTCTTGCCTGGAAAATCCCATGGATGGAGGAACCTTGTAGGCTGCAGTCCATGGGGTTGCTAAGAGTCAGACACGACTGAGTGACTTCACTTTCACTTTTCACTTTCATGCATTGGAGAAGGAAATGGCAACCCACTCCAGTGTTCTTGCCTGGAGAATCCCAGGGACGGGGAAGCCTGGTGGGCTGCCGTCTATAGGGTCACACAGAGTCAGACACGACTGAAGCAACTTAGCAGCAAGGGAGTCTATGTAATCATCCTGGAGCTAAAGAGCAAAATATCAAATGTATTAATATCTAAAGAGTGCTGATGTCAAGGATTGTGGCCACTTTCTTTGAAACGCTGCTTTTTTTGGGGGGGGGGGGCGCGGTTGGCAGGTGGTTGACATGCAACAGACTTCTCACCATACTATTTGGTTTCTGATCAGGACTCAGCAATCCACTTACTCACAGGTTCCTCAAGAAAAGAAAGTGACAAATCTGATTGATATTAACTGGTTCCACACATCTACAATTTTTTTCTGTCTTTAAAACAAAGGATATTTCTTATGCTTTGCTCTTCTTAGTATCAGTAGCTTCTCTTACCTGCCTGATCACTAGTGGTACTGAGGATGATCACGAAATTAAAATGGTTTTTCTATTCATGTACTGCCTGAAGTAGTGAGGTAATTTTAACAAAGTTCTCTCCTTTCCAGAAGACCCTTCACTTTTTGAACTTCAAACATGTATGTTTGGAGATGAATGTGATTATGATCAGATTCTTACCCTACTTTACTTCACCTTATCTTACCTTAATTTACATAGGTTTGGTAAAAATATTGGCTATGCCATTTACTCCAATTAAGAACTCAGTAGGCATAAAGATATGAAAAATTGGGCAACAAATGTCACACTGAACCTCCATAAGCAGTAACTGCTAAATGTCTTCTGCAGTGCAAAATGCAATGTAACTGGGATACTGCTAAACTGAGATCACACAAACCAAAAGAGTATCCTTAAAAAAAAAAAAAAAAAAAAGTTATTTATTTCTTAATGACCCAGTGAAGTTGTTTTCCTATTCTATACTTCCACTTTGGCTTTGATGACATAGCTCCAGTTTTGTTTTAAAGTTCATTAGTGGCAATGGGTTCAGGGAATGAGACTTTCTAGTTCAAGGGTACAAAATAATTTGTTTAGGACAACAGAGATTATCTTATTCCCTTGCTGCTATTTGTTTATTTCTGCAGAAGAAATTTTCTGACCCAATTCTAGTTAATGAGAATTGAAAGTCCTTTGGGAAGTTTCTAGATAATTATGTATTTCCTGCTAACAGAAAGTATTAAACAGGAATTTGACTCTTCTCTCTGTTGGATAGCTTCATATTTTTACTGTTTATTCCCACAATAGACATTCTGCAATCCTAAAACCAGAATCTACCAATATGCTGAGGATGGCACAGCAAAATGATGATGAAACAAGTGCCAAATATGTTGATATGGCTCTAAATTATCCCATCTTGAAATGATCCTATTTCCATAAAATCTGTTATCTGAGACAATGACCATTTTACTGAGTAAGCCACTTTTTAGTTGGTTTTAAGTAATTTTTACTCTTTACAATTGTATCTGATTTAACTATGTGTGGCTGAATGAATGTACTGGTGTGGTGGTGGTGAAGTATCAGCAGCTGAAGAAATGACATAATAATCTTTATCTGGAAAACATCTGATTTGCATCCAGGCATGCATGACTAATACCAAGAAATAAAAGAGGCAAATAACCATAAATGAGTAATGTGTAACTGAATCAGCATACAAAACATAAAAATGTGCAAAAATTGAAGAGATGAAAAACTTAAAAATCTTTGAAAGTTCTCAACAGAAAGCCCCAAATTTATAGTTTAAAAAGGAATACAGAGAAAGTATAAGAAAGGAAGACATACTTATACCTCAAGAAACTTAATTTTAAAATTATTTTTCTGGACATATTTGATTTAGAGACTGCATCTATTCTTTCCTCAATATGTCCTAATTCTTGTTAAAAAAAAAAAAACAAAACTGAATTTGCTTCAAATTGAATATTGTTAATATGAAAAAGGTTAACCAATTTTCCTCCTACTTTTTATTATATAAGATTTATAAAGATAACCATTAATATTTATAACCCAGATCACATATTTCCTGTGTTGGATCATCTTGGTATTAAAAACATTTGGCACATTATATAATTTATTCTACAGTGATATTTCTTAATTAGTTAATTGGCTTGTGTGACCTCTAATCTTAATCGGTATGCCTTTTGAATCTAATTCATAAATATTTTATAAAATTCATTAACATTTAAGCCTTTTGCAATTACAGGCCTTAATTGTTAATTTTCAGATAGGATTTTATGAAATCTTTCCTTGCAGAATTTATATAAGGAAAGAGATGCTCTACTAGTTAATATTCCTTTTAACATTTAATTTAGAAAATTAAATTCTTAGAACTCTGATCCTCGTATTCTTCTGCTTCAATGAAATTACTTGTAAGAGTCAGAGAGGTTAATAATTCGTCTAAATGTGGAAAATCACACACACATTACACATATAGACAAACATATGTATATGTATTATTTTCATCATTCTCACAAATAATTCAATATAACCCTTCAACCTAGGCCATGTTCCCAATTTCATAATCTGAATGTATTACAGTGCTTCTTAAAGGATAACTACATTATTCCCATCAATTGTGACATCTCTGTTTATTTCAGACACCTTAAAAACCCATTTCTCTCAGATATGACACCAAAAACCCAGGCAGCAACAACAAAAAAAGGTAAGTGGGATGACATCAAAGCAAAGGCTTCGACATAAAAGGCAATTTATGGAATGAGGGAAAGATATTTGCAAATCACATATCTGATAACAGCTAATATTCAAAATATACAAGGAACACCTTTAGCTGAAGAGCAAAGACAAAAACAAACCAAGTTTTAAAATATGAAAAGTGCTGGGAGCCAGCGTGAGGAACTCCGCCCATGGCAAAGGTCATGAGAAAGGAGGCTTGGCATACACAAAGGCGGGATCGAGCCTCAGGAGTCCCCCTGGAAATTCTTGAGCATCTACCCCCAAAACCAGAGTCTGCCTACTTTACTGCTTTGTGCTCTCACCTACACCTCTGACTTTATGGGGGGCTGTCCTGGGAGTGACAAGAGTGTTTTAGTTCACAACCTTGAGAGGCATGAGATGTTCTAAACTGTCTGAATACAGATTCCTTTGAGCAGTTAAAAGATTGATTAGAAATTGTATTGATAAAGGGTTTTTCACGTGTTGGGCCAATGTTTGCTGCTAAGTTTCCATATCCCTTACCTGCTGTGTCCCTGGCAGTGTATTGATTAATATAATTGGTGTAAGTAATAGCTTTAATGTTTGTAACCTTGGACCCTTGAGTTAACTCTTTTTCTTGTTATAGCCCACCACACCTTTGCCCTGTAGGAATGCAACTTTATCTAATGCTTTTGGAGGGTGGCGCCTGACTAATCACCTTTAGAGAAAAATAACTTTTCTGAAGAAAGGGTCTTAAAATGTTAACAGGCCTCCAGGCCAGAAGATGATGCAAATCACCTAAACTTTTGCATATGATAAATCTGCAGGAAGAAAGCCTGGCTTACTGCATGACTCTACCCCTTCCCCCATTATCCTCTATGCATAACTTAAGGTATGAAAACTACTTTGGAAAATAAAGTGCGGGCCTTGTTCACCAAAGCTTGGTCTCCCCATGTCGTTCTTTCTCTCACCTTCTGGCTGAATTATTCAGCCTCTTTTCTCCACTGAATTTCCTCACTGAGCTATCCTTATTTAACCATTCTTTATATCCTTAATTAACGTTTAATTAAGCAATTGTTTCCTGATCCTTGCCGATGCCATCCCCGCTTCGAATTCCCTGGATCCACCGGGGCTGGACCCTGGCAAGTGGTGCCTGTAAATGAAAATTAAAATCATAATGATGCATGAAAACACTTGTTAGGATGGCTCATCAAAAAACTGAGAGATGACAAATAATGGTAAAGGTGTAGAAAAAATAGAAGTTTGACAAACTGCTGGTGAGAATGCAAAATAGTGTAGTGTAGTTGCTATGGAAAACAGTATGGAGACTCCTTAAAAAAACTAAAACAAACAAAAAAAGAGCTTCAATATGATCTGCCAATCAGAAATCTGGATATGTAACAAAAATAAAACTGAAGTCAGTATTTCAAACAATAACTTAAACTTCCATGTTCATTGGAACATTATTCACAATAGTCAGAATGTGGAAACTGACTAAACATCCATCAAATGAATGGAGAAAGAAGATATTACATTTACATACAATATATATACAATTGAATATTATTCAGGCTTAAACTTAATGGCAAGCAAAGTGGAAAAATGTGGAAAGAGTGACAGATTTTATTTTCTTAGGCTCTAAAACCCACGGAATTAAAAGACGCTTGTTCCTTGGAAGAAAAGCTATGATAAACCTAGACAGTGTATTAAAAAGCAGAGACATCACTTTGCCGACAAAGGTTTGTATAGTCAAAGCTACGGTTTTTCCTGTAGTCAAGTATGAATGTGAAAGTTAGGCCACAGAGAAGGCTGAACGCTGAAGAATTGATGTTTTTGAATTGTAGTGCTACAGAAAACTCTATATAGAGTCCTTTGGACTGCAAGGAGATCAAACCAGTCCATCCTAAAAGATACCAACCCTGAATATTCATTGGGAGTACTAATGCTAAAGCTGAAGCTCCAATACTTTGGCAACCTGATGTGAAGAGCCAACTCACTGGAAAAGACCTGATGCTGGGAAAGACTGAAGGCAGGAGGAGAAGGGGGCGACAGAGGATGAGATGGTTGGATGGGATCACTGACTCAATGGACATGAGCTTGAGCAAACTCCAGGAGATAGTGAAGCACAGGAAAACCTGGCCTGGGGTTTCAAAGATTCAGACACAACTTAACAACTGAATAAAAACAGTCTTAAAAAAGAAAAAATATTCTGCCACATATGACAATATATATTAACATACAGGACTTTACTAGGTGAAATAAGCTAGTCACAGAAGGAAAAAAAAAAACAAAACAAAACTGTGGGATGTGACTTATGTGAGGTATCTAAAATAGTCAAAGTCACAGAAACAGAGAGTAGAATGGTGAATGACAGATGCTGTTGGGAGGGGGAAATGGAGAGACGCTATTCAGCTTAAACACAAGATAAATAAGTTCTAAATATCTGACATATAACATTGTGCCTATAATGAACTACACTGCACTGTATACTTAAAAAAAAAAAATCTAATACTCTCAAACCACCTCTTATGACTAAGATTCCCATGCTAATGCTATTGTATAATTTCTAATCCAACTGAATCCCCACATCCCTTTCAGATCTGTGAGCACTGTAGTTACTACTAACAGGACTCCTCAAGTCTTACTATTTCCCTAATGCCCCTTCACTTCTTTCTTGTTTTTAACCATTTTGTCCATGAAAACACTGTATCACCCATAACTAATCAAGCAGAGTGTATTTTTCTTTTCCACTCCCCATATTCAGGTTCAATAAGTGGGACTATCTCATTTGTCTTTTGCTGCAAGCAAAGCAACTAGACCTCCTTCTTAGCTCACAAGCTTGAGTTCCATTAAAGGACACTGTTTGGCTATACTAACTAACTGTTTCTGTTCCTCCCAGCTTTCATTATGGTTTTTTCAATCATATTCCTTAACTTATTGGGGTCTTTACCAGCCAGATTTATGTCTTTTATGTTTTCTTGTGATGTCTTTTATTATGGTGACTGTTACCACCATTTTAGATGACTCATTCAACAATATACCCGTCAAATTCTTTACCCAAGTTGAAAAATTAAAAACAGCAAAAAACCTTTTTCCTATCACTTCCTATTTTTCTTCCTTGCTTGCCCTAAAACAAATATTTTTAGCCATATGATACTTTCCAGTTCACCAATGCATTACCCTTAAATATTTTCTATTTATAGCAAGTCTTTCTTCTCACCAAATCAGATCATATAATTTGACAATAACAATACCCTATAACTGCTGTGAAAAATATACCTTTCTCCTTTCTATTATATACATAGTGTATATGTATACATAGTGTATACATAGTGTATACATAGTGTATACATAGTGTATATATATACATAGTGTATATATATATATGTATACATAGTGTATACATAGTGTATACATAGTGTATATATATATATGTATACATAGTGTATACATAGTGTATACATAGTGTATATATATATATGTATACATAGTGTATACATAGTGTATACATAGTGTATATACATAGTGTATATATATACATAGGGGGGCAGTATCTCACTAGATAAGACAACTGCTGTCTAACATAAGGAAACTAAGTAAATAGCTCACCTGTACAGTAGCTCAATATTGCTGGAGAAAAATCACCCCAAATTAATTTATTTTACCAAGAACTTTGACCTCAAGCCTCATCTGTGCATTTAAAGCTTCCCATTAATTTTATATTGCTGTTGTCGTTCAGTCACTCAGCTGTGTCTGACTCTGCAACCCCATGGACTGTAGCCCAACCAGGCTCCTCAGTTCATGGGATTTCCCAAGCAGAAATACTGGAGTGAGTTGCCATTCCCTATTACTCCCCTTGAAAATCAGGGCATCTTACCAAAATTTACTCTTGTATAGCTCCACATTCGGAGAAGGCAATGGCACCCCACTCCAGTACTCTTTCCTGGAGAATCCCATGGACAGAGGAGCCTGGTTGGCTGTGGTCCATGGGGTTGCTAAGAGTTGGACACGACTGAGCTAATTCACTTTCACTTTTCACTTTCATGCATTGAAGAAGGAAATGGCAACCCACTCCAGTATTCTTGCCTGGAGAATCCCAGGGACAGAGGAGCCTGTTGGGCTGCCGTCTATGGGGTCGCACAGAGTTGGACACGACTGATGCGACTTAGCAGCAGCAGCAGCAGCAGCTCCACATTGATCTTAATATTGCCGATATGATAACAACTTTTCAGTTTATAAATATTTGAAAAATACAGTAGATAATACTGGAAATTACCCTCAATTTTCCAATTTAAAATTTGCATTCAATTTATAATTTTTATTTACATATTTTTATTATGTTTACCTTTTCTCTCAGTTCTCTAGTTAGATAAACGCAACTGAACAGGACCTTATGGGGCTCTCTCAGAATAGAACCCCTGTCCTCTGCCTGCCTTTTGTCTGCAGACAAATTTTAGTCTACCAGGCCTTCCCCAAGTTCCAAAGAATAGATTTAACAGGCAAAGTGAGAAAATGCAGAAAGAAAGGAAAATAGTCAAGCAAGAAAAAACAGTAATAGTTTAGTCATTAAACAAAGTCAAGGACATTAAGTTTTTCCTCAAAAGCTATAGATAATATTCTAAGCCATGTATTGCAAGCTGTTTTGCAGAAACTGAACCCCCACAAGGTAGATAGAGTTAACTGTTCAGTTCAGTTGCTCAGTCGTGTCCCACTCTGAGTTTACCCAAACTCATGTTTCATTGAGTCGGTGATGCCATACAACCATCTCTTCCTCTGTTGTCCCCTTCTCCTCCTGCCCTCAATCTTTCCCAGAATCAGGGTCTTTTCAAATGAGTCGGCTCTTTGCATCAGGTGGCCAACGAATTGGACTTTCAGCTTCAACATTAGTCCTTCCAATGAACACCCAGGACTGATTTCCTTTAGGATTGACTGGTTGGATGTTCTTGAAGTCCAAAGGACTCTCAAGAGTCTTTTCCAACACCACGGTCCAAAGCATCAGCTCTCACATGCTCAGCTTTCTTTATAGTCCAGCTCTAACATCCATACATGACTACTGGAAAAACCATAGCTTTAACTAGGCAGACCTCTGTTGTTAAAGTAACGTCTCTGCTTTTTAATATGCTGTCTAGGTTGGTCACAACTTTCCTTCCAAGGAGTAAGTGTCTTTTAAATTTCATGGCTGCAGTCACCATCTGCAGTAATTTTGGAGCCCAAAAATATGAAGTCAGCCACTGTTTTCACTGTTCCCCCATCAATTATCCATGAAGTGATGGGACCGGATGCCATGATCTTGATTTCTGAATGTTGAGCTTTAAGCCAAACTTTTCATTCTCCTCTTTCCAATAGAGTAAACCATCATATCTGAGGTCATTGATATTTCTCCCTGCAATCCTGATTACAGCTTGTGCTTCATCCAGCCCAGCTTTTCTTATGATGTACTCTGCATAAAAGTTAAATAAGCAGGGTGACAATACACAGCCTTTACATACTCCTCTTCTTATTTGGAAGGAGTCTGTTGTTCCATGTGCAGTTCTAACTTTTGCTCCCTGACCTGCATACAGATTTCTCAAGAGGCATGTCAGGTGCTCTGGTATTTCCACCTCTTCCACAGTTTCCAAGTGTGTTGTGATCCACACAGTCAAAACCTTTGTAATAATCAATAAAGCAGAAATAGATGTTTCTCTGGAACTATTTGTTTTTTTAATGATCCAGCAGATGTTGGAAATTTGATGTCAGGTTCCTATGCCTTTTCTAAAACCAGCTTGAACATCTGGACATTCACAGTTCATGTATTGCTGAAGCCTGATTGGAGAATTTTGAGCACTATTTTACTAGCATGTGAAATGAGTGCAATTGTGCGGTAGTTTGAGCATTCTTTGGCATTGCCTTTCTTTGGGACTGGAATGAAAACTGACCTTTTCCAGTCCTTTGGCCACTGCTGAGATTTCTGAATTTGCTGACGTATCGAGTGCAGCACTTTCACAGCATCATCTTTCAGGATTTGAAATAATGCAACTGGAATTCCATCACCTCCACTAGCTTTGTTTGTAGTGATGCTTCCTAAGGCCTACTTGACTTCATATTCCAGGGTGTCTGGCTCTAGGTGAGTGATCACACCATTGTGATTATCTGGGTCGTGAAGCTCTTTTTTGTACAGTTCTTCTGCGTATTCTTGCCAACTCTTCTTAAAATCTTCTTCTTCTGTTCGGTCCATACCATTTCTGTCCTTTATTGAGCTCATCTTTGCATGAAATGTTCCCTTGGTATCTCTAATTTTCTTGAAGAGATCTCTAGTCTTCCTATTCTATTGTTTTCCTCTATTTCTTTGCACTGATAGCTGAAGAAGGCTTTCTTATCTCTCCTTGCTGTTTTTTGGAACTCTGCATTCAAATAGGTATATCTTTCCTTTTCTCCTTTGTTTTTTGCTTCTCTTCTTTTCACAGCTATTTGTAAGGCCTCCTCAGACAGCCATTTTGCTTTTTTGCATTTCTTTTTCTTGGGGATGTTCTTGATCCCTGCCTCCTGTACAATGTCACGAACCTCTGTCCATAGTTCACCAAGCACTCTATCAGATCTAGTCCCTTAAATCTAATTGCCACTTCCACTGTATAATCATAAGGAATTTGATTTAGGTCATACCTGAATGGTCTAGTGGTTTTCCCTACTTTCTTCAGTTTAAGTCTGAGTTTGGCAATAAGCAGTTCATGATCTGAGGCACAGTCAGTTCCTAGTCTAGTTTTTGCTGAATGTTTAGAGCTTCTCCATCTTTGGCTGCAAAGAATATAATCAATCTGATTTTGGTGTTGGCCATCTGGTGATGTCCATGTGTAGAGTATTCTCTTGTGTTGCTGGAAGAGGGTGTTTGCTACGACCTGTGAGTTCTCTTGGCAAAACTCTTTAGCCTTTTCCCTGCTTCATTCTGTACTCCAAGGAAAAAAAATTGCCTGTTACTCCAGGTGTTTCTTGACTTTCTATTTTTGCGTTCCAGTCCCCTATAATGAAAAGGACATCTTTTGGGGTGTTATTTCTAGAAGGTCTTGTAGGGCTTCATAGAACCATTCAACTTCAGCTTCTTCAGTATTACTGGTTGGGGCATAGACTTGGATTACCATGATATTGAATGGTTTGCCTTGGAAACAACCAGAGATCATTCTGTCGTTTTGGAGATTTCATCCAAGTACTGCATTTTGGACTCTTTTGTTGACTATGATAGCTACTCCATTTCTTCTAAGGGGTTCTTGCCCACAGTAGTAGACATAATGGTCATCTGAGTTAAATTCACCCATTCCAGTCCATTTTAGTTAGCTGATTCCTAGAATGTCGACATTCACTCTTCCCATCTCCTGTTTGACCATTTCTAATTTACCTTGATTCATGGACCTAACCTTCCAGGTTCCTATGCTATATTGCTCTTCACAGCATCGGACTTTGCTTCCATCAGCACAACTGGGTGTTGATTTTTCTTTGGTTTCATCTCTTTTTTCTTTCTGGACTTATTTCTCCACTGATCACCAGTAGCATATTGGGCACCTACCGACCTGGGGAGTTAATCTTTCATTGCCTTATATTTTGCCTTTTCATTCTGTTCGTGGGGTTCTTAAGGCAAGAATACTGAAGTGGTTTGTCATTCCCTTTCTGGTGTCCTGCAATAAACACTTTGCTTTCCTTCATTGCAACCTGATGTCCACAGATTGACTTTACAGTATGTGAGAAAGCGGATCCATGTTTGATTTGGTGTCATAAACAGCTTCTTCTGCTGCCAAGAGCTTCAGTCGTGTCCGACTCTGTGCAACCCCATCGACTGCAGCCTACCAGGCTTCTCTGTCCATGGGATTCTCCAGGCAAGAACACTGGAGTGGGTTGCCATTTCCTTCTCCACATAAACAGCTTTGGCCTTTATTAAAGTCCTGTCTGTTCTATTCATGTTCTGGGAAACAGATCTTTTGTCATTTTCTTAAGGATTAATTCCATAAGTATTATATCTATACCTTATTTTAACTAACTCTTCTAAATTATTATATAATTCATACCCATATACATGAACCATCTTATTTCCTATTTTTTAAAATACGTTCTTCTGGTCCCATTCAATCACCTCAGCAATGATCTATTTATTTGTGGTTCTTTTAATTTAAAAAATGACCAAAATATTTCTATAGTTTAGTTGTCTACTCTCTCGTATTCTGAATATCTCATCAATTTTCTGTTATCCTCAAATAAAACAGATCTTTTCAAATTCTTAATGAGAATGCACTTTTTGGTAATTTTTGAAACTTCTTTTCTTAAAACATTTTTGTCCTGGTTTCCATGACACCATAGTTTTCTAATTCAACTTATTTCTCAGTTGTCTCCTACTTTGACCTATTGTTTCTCTCATCTTACCACACAATAACTTTTTGATATAAATATACATATTTTCCCAAAATATTGAAATCTTAACTTAATTCAAAATACTTTGTATATAAAGACCTCACTTAATATCAGTTGTTAGGCTTTCCATATTTCCATTATATATTGTTCATAATTATATTGTAGAGCTTATTGCTGCTACTGCTGCTAAGTCACTTCAGTCATGTCCGACTCTGTGCGACCCCATAGAGGGCAGCCCACCAGGCTCCTCTGTCCTTATTAGCTTGCCAAATAATGGACATCATTTACACATAAATTATATTTTTAGATATATAATCATGGATTAGGATTCATATTTTCTCATTGTCACTGAGGAAGGCAGATCTATGTATTGCAGATTTTTTTATTATAACTTCTTCCATTTTATTTTTACACTTAATATTATCTTAATACACATTCAGTTCAGTTCAGTTCCATTCAATCTCTCAATCGTGTCCAACTCTTTGTGACCCCATGAATCACAGCACGCCAGGCCTCCCTGTCCATTACCAACTCCCGGAGTTTATTAAACTCATGTCCATCGAGTCGGTGATGCCATCCAGCCATCTCATCCTTTGTCGTCCCTTTCTCCTCCTGCCCCCAATCCCTCCCAGCATCAGAGTCTTTTCCAATGAGTCAACTTTTCGCATGAGGTGGCCAAAGTACTGGAGTTTCAGCTTCAGCATCAGTTCCTCCAGTGAACACCCAGGACTGATCTCCTTTAGAATGGACTGGTTGGATCCCCTTGCAGTCCAAGGGACTGCCAAGGGTCTTCTCCAACACCACAGTTCAAAAGCATCAATTCTTTGGCACTCAGCTTTCTTCACAGTCCAAATCTCACATCCATACATGATCACTGGAAAAACCATAGCTTTGTAGACAGACCTTTGTTGGCAAAATAATGTCTCTGCTTTTTAATATGCTATCTAGATTGGTCATAACTTGCCTTCCAAGGAGTAAGCATCTTTTGCTTTCTTGGCTGCAATCACCATCTGCAGTATATACATACATAGATATACTTACATATTCTATATAATCATCGAATATATGATATAAGCATATATTATATATGTGTACATATATTAGAATATATATGTATAATATATATGCATATATATAATATATACATATGTGTGCATATATATTATCAGATCAGATCAGATCAGGCACTCATTCGTGTACGACTCTTTGTGACCCCATGAATCGCAGCACATCAGGCCTCCCTGTTCTTCACCAACTCCCAGAGTTCACTCAGACTCACATCCATCGAGTCAGTAATGCCATCCAGCCATCTCATTCTCTGTCGTCCCCTTCTCCTCCTGCCCCCAATCCCTCCCAGCATCAGAGTCTTTTCCAATGAGTCAACTCTTCGCATGAGGTGGCCAAAGTACTGGAGTTTCAGCTTCAGCATCAGTTCCTCCAGTGAACACCCAGGACTGATCTCCTTTTGAATGGACTGGTTGGATCCCCTTGCAGTCCAAGGGACTCTCAAGAGTCTTCTCCAACACCACAGTTCAAAAACATCAATTCTTCAGCACTCAGCCTTCTTCACAGTCCAACTCTCACATCCATACATGACCACAGGAAAAACCATAGCCTTGACTAGATGAACCTTTGTTGGCAAAGTAATGTCTCTGCTTTTGAAAATGCTATCTAGGTTGGTCATAACTTTCCTTCCAAGGAGTAAGCGTCTTTTAATTTCATGGCTGCAGTTGAGAGAGTCAGTTCCTAGGCAGGTTGATAAGGAGTCTAGGGGTCCCCAAGGAGAGAGGGGTCTGGAATTCTCAAGGAGGAAGAAAGGACAAACTTTTTTTTCTTTCTCTACATTCCTTAGGATTATATAACAATAATGCGTCCTGCCTAAGGACAGTCTTTGGATTAAACCTTCTGTTATCTTAAAATGTAAATTATGGGAGTAGAATTGGTCTTTACAAGGATGTATCCTGCCTGAGGACAGTGTTATCTTAAAATGTAAATTATGGGAGTCAGTCTGATGAGGTCTTTACAACCTCCAGACATTCTTTGGATTATATAACTTCATTGTTAACACTAGCAAGCGGGTACTCTTTCTGCCCCCTTCTGATGCCTATGTCAGAAGCTTTTTCTATCTGCTTTATACTTTAATACAACTTTATTACACAAAAGCTCTGAGCGATCAAGCCTCGTCTCTGGCCCCGGATTGAATTCTTCTCCTCCGGGGGCCAAGAATCCCAGTGTATCCGTGTGATTCAACAACAACCTTTCATCTTGGGGTCTTGTCCGGGACCCTTCAGGACAAGGTAAGGATGCTTGGAGCTTTAGTTCTTTGTTCTCTTAGCGAACACGTTTTCTGCTGTGCTTTACTAACTCTACCGTGTGCTTGTGTGAATGAATGACATGCCCTGCGTGAAGCAAATAAGGAACCTGCTGTTCCACGGTGATCTCATACGGCTTATGGCAGAAACCTGTCGGGTGGTTATACTGACCTGCCAATGCCAAGAGGCACCCAATGCCTCCTTCAGGAACCGACTAGAAATGGGGAAAGCATGTGGACCGAACTCTCCTTTCTCAGTCAAACTTTTCGGTCTCTTTGACCATTTCATAACTCCTTGGGAATTAGAAGTACTAACCTAATCTTTGGGATCATAGACTTTCAAGGGACTTGTGATCCATACTGTTATTGTATACTGTGGCTTAGGTCCCAAACTTGAATTGGTAGTCAAGAAAGCACCTAGCCTCGCTAGGAATCGAAAGTTCGGAAGCTAGATGGAGCTCTAGCTCCAAGAACATCTCTAAGGTTAAAGGTTACTCAGATTGGGACTGCAATGGGTTTTTTTCTTTGGTAACGCTGGCTCTTAGTGGATCAGAGGAGGCTATTATACTGGTGTGGTGATGCTTGGAAAGAACATTTCAGTTTTGTGTTCACGTCGGTCTTATTATGGTCAGGAAATACTCAGGGTCGTGCACAGGCACTCAGGTGACGAATGTTTCCCCTAGTAGTCTTAGCTTGGGAGGATTTCCGGAAGGTTACTCTGATTTACCCTGGGTGACATCAGAGGCAAGCAAGGTTAAGGGTGAAGAGCTGGACGTCAAGTAGGGATGCTATCAAGTCTACCCCTGGTACATCCCCACCTCATCTCGGTGGTAGAACCGGGAGGGACGAGTACGGCGCCTGCGTCGGTAAGGGACAGACTAAGTCCGATCAGGAAGGAAAAGTTTTTGGTGTAATGTCTGTCTACACCCCCATCTAGAGCAGGGAGGGACGCCTCCGGTAGAAAAAATGGCTCTGATCGCTTTTTTTCTCTCTTACAGATGGGAGCTAACAATTCCAGCCTCACTCCTTTGAACTGTATCCTGAAAAACTGGGATAGATTTGATCCCCAGGGCTTAAAGAAGACACACCTGGTCTTTCTATGTGATACTGCATGGCCATGGTATCCATTGGAGGATGGCGAACGGTGGCCAGTTGGAGGGTCTCTTAAGTATAATACTGTTCTACAATTAGACCGGTTCTATAAGGAACAAGGGAAATGGGTAGAAGTAGCATATGTGTTGCCCTTTTGCTCTCTGTGAAATATGCCAGACTTATGTCCTAAGGGTATAGATTTGGGCGTGAAAACTTCTCCTCCCTCCTGTCCTCTTACTTTGCCCCCATACCTGGAAATCCAAACTGAGATTCAAACTGCCCACATGGAGGTCCAAACAACTCATGTCTCAGTACGACCTCAGACTACTCTGGTTTCAGTAGAAACTCAGACCATCAAAGTAAGAGATGAGATGGAGGACAGGAGACAAAGAGAAGAGGAAAAACAGGTTTCTCCAATATATCTCGGGGATCATATGTGCAGAGCAGCCAGAGAGACTGAGGAATAGCCACACAAGCTGTTGCCGCTTTATGAAACACCCACTGGGAGAAATAATCAGTCTGTGAGAGTTAATAAGCCTTTCTCTTATCAAGAAATACAAAGAATCAAGGAGGATCTGGGAGACTATTTAGAGGACCCAGAAAAATATATTAGAGATTTTAAAGGTGTTACTCTGCTTTATGACCTCACTTGGAAGGATGTGATGTATATCTTGGGACAAACGCTGACTCCCAAGTCAAAGACTCAAGTTTTGGGAAAAGCGGTTGCTTATGGAGATGAATGGCTTGGTAATGAATCAGTAGGGAAGAGGGAGAATGAGATAGCGGCCCTCCCCACTGAGAATCAGGCGGTCCCAACTATAGAACCAGACTGGGACTGCAACACAGCTAAAGGAAGATGGGATCAGAGTCATTTTGTTAGATGTATCCTTGAAGGACTTAGGCAGGCGCGTTCTAAGCTTTTAAACTATGGCAAATTGGCAGACATAGAACAGGAGGAGAAGGAAGCTCCTGGTAAATTCCTAGATAGACTGAGAGAAGGCCTTTGCAGATTCACTGAGATTGATCCCGAAAGTGAAGAGGGAAAAGTGATCTTAAAGGATAGATTTCTCACTCAGTCGGCTCCAGATACCCCGCCGTAAGCTATTAAAATGGGCGTATGGACCACAGTCTTTAGATACTCTGTTACAACTGGCTCAGACAGTCTATTATGGTAGGGAATATGAGGGAAAGAAAGAAAGGCAAAAAAAAAGACAAAGGAAAAGGTGGAAGCTTTCGCCATGGCTATGAAAAACGTTCTTAAACAGCCTGAGAAAAATGCCCAGAGGGACCCAGGTGAAAAGGGATGGGCTTGCTATTACTGTGGAAAGGAGGGGCACCTCAAGCGAGATTGCTCTCAGGCATCTAAGCCGCCCCTGGCTCCATGTCTGGTCTGCAAAGGACCACACTGGAAGAGAGACTGCCCCCAGAGGCATAGGTCTCCCGGGTCGGACTCTCAAGACAATCAGGACTCAAGGTGCCCGGGGGTCCCCACACAGGCTCCCATCCTAATTACACCTGAAGAACCCCAGGTATTAATAATTGTGGGGGGCCAATCCGTCGATTTCCTTTTAGATACTGGGACAACTTATTCTGTGCTTACTGAAGCCCCTGGCCCACTTTCTTCCTGATCCGCTTCCATAATGGGACTGTCTGGATGAGCCAAAAGGTATTATTTCAGTTATTCTTTATCTTGCTGCAACTGGGATTCCGTACTGTTTTCACACGAGTTTCTGATCGTGCCAGAATCTCCCTCACCCCTTTTGGGAAGGGATATACTGAGCAAGGTCCATGCCTCTGTTTTCATGAATATGGAGCCCTTCCTTTCTCTCCCTTTAGTTGAACAAAATGTAAATCCTAGAGTATGGGCTGATGGAAAGTCTGTGGGTCAAGCACAAAATGCTATTCCTGTAGTTGTTAAGCTCAAAGACCCACACGTATCTCCACATAAGAAGCAGTATCCACTGAAACCTGAAGTTAAGGAAGGGTTAAAACCCATCATCGAAAATTTAAAGGAGCAGGGACTATTAATTCCCTGTAACAGTCCTTGCAACACTCCTATTTTGGGTATAAAGAAATCGAATGGTAAATGGAGACTAGTTCAAGATTTACAAATAATAAATGACGCTGTAGTTCCTTTACACCTCGTGGTGCCTAATCCTTATACTCTATTGTCTGAAATTCCTGAACGGGTCAAATATTTCTCAGTAATTGATTTAAAGGATGCCTTCTATTCAGTGCCTTTGGCGGAAGAAAGTCAATTTGTATTTGCCTTTGAAGACCCTACACAGCCAGCTTCTCAGTTAACCTGGATAGTCTTGCCCCAGGGATTTCGGGACAGTCCTCACTTATTTGGACAAAGTTTGTCACGGGATCTACAAAACTTTAATAGCTTTGAAGCGGTGGTGTTACAATATGTAGATGATATTTTGCTCTGTGCTGAGACAGAGGAAGCTTGTTCGCGAGTCTCAGAAGATTTCTTAAACTTTCTGGCAGGCTGTGGTTACAAGGCATCAAGAGTAAAGGCTCAGCTTTGTCAACAATCAGTTAGATATCTGGGCCTAATCATATCAGAAGGGACTAGGGCCATAGGCCCTGAGAGAATTAAACCTATACTAAACCATCCCCTACCTATGACTTTAAGACAATTGAGAGGATTTTTGGGAATCACAGGTTGCTGTCGCATTTGGATTCCGGGTTATGGAGAATTTGCCCGGCCTTTATATAAACTTATAGCTGAAACTCAGCAGGCCCAAACCGACAAACTGGAAACTCAAAAGGCTTTTAAGGTTCTTCAGTCTGCTCTCCTGCAAGCTCCAGCTCTGAGCTTGCCCACAGGGTCAGAATTTAATTTGTTTGTCACTGAAAGAAAAGGTGTGGCATTGGGAGTTTTGACACAACCCCAAGGGCCTCACCAGCAACCTATTGCTTATCTAAGCAGAGAATTAGATGTAGTTTCACGTGTGTGGCCCCACTGCCTAAGAGTAATTGGGGCAGCGGCTTTATTAGCACCTGAAGCTTTAAAAATAATTAATGGATGAAACCTTACTGTACTGACTTCTCACGATGTGAGTGGAATCTTAAATTCTAAGGTTAATATTTGGATGACAGACAGTAGGCTTCTTAAGTATCAGTCATTGTTGTTAGTAGGACCTGTGACTAAGCTTAAAGTTTGTGGAAATTTAAATCCTGCCACTTTCCATCCTGAGAAGGAAAATGAAACACCTGATCACAATTGTTCTCAATTCCTAACTTTAAACTATGCAGCTCGGGAGGATCTAAAGGATACCCCATTAGACAATCCTGACATGGAAATATTTACAGATGGCAGTTCTTTTGTTCAGGATGGAAAGCGTAAAGCAGGTTATGCCATGGTGACTGCTGAACAGGTTTTGGAAGCAAAATCTCTCCCCCAGGGAACCAGTGCTCAGTTAGCGGAGCTTGTGGCTCTGACCCGAGCTCTAGAGTTAAGCAAAGGGCAGCGGATGGGCCTGATAATCTATGTGAGTCTACTTCTGCTGACTCCAAATATCCTGAGTCTGCCGTTTGATCCTCAAGACAATGCCTTCCTGTCCTGGGCTCACTCCTATGCTGCACTCCACAATCGGTCTAACTGCTGGGTCTGCGGAGTGCTCCCCTCTTCATCAGTGGAAGGCTTCCCGTGGTGGACATCCCCACTTCAAGGAAAAGACTTTATCCAAGTCTGTGAATACAACAATCACATGCAATGCCTCTTCTTCATCTGATGACATTTACCAACCCTAAAATGGACTTGTGCAACACTTTACACTTTAACTATGGACATAATGTGACTTTTAATTTTGATTCTGATTGTTTTGTTTTTGCTGTTTGCTCCCTGCATCTGTAACTGTATAACTGGATTTGTTTCTAGGCACATGAAAGCTTTTAAGTTACAAATGGTTGCTCAAACTCCTGCTACTGCTGTAGCTTCCAACAACTACTATTTGGGGCCCCTGGATCAGATATCCTCAATATGAGGATTAGGAGAATATGTTGCCTCACCAATTTAGGGACAATGCCCCTTGTCAGCTTGGAAGCAGTTATGGAATGAGAACGATGCCCCTTTTCCCTAGGCAACATAATTCTCCTAGAGACAGTTCCTAGGCAGGTTGATAAGGAGTCTAGGGGTCCCCAAGGAGAGAGGGGTCTGGAATTCTCAAGGAGGAAGAAAGGACAAACTTTTTTTTCTTTCTCTACATTCCTTAGGATTATATAACAATAATGCGTCCTGCCTAAGGACAGTCTTTGGATTAAACCTTCTGTTATCTTAAAATGTAAATTATGGGAGTAGAATTGGTCTTTACAAGGATGTATCCTGCCTGAGGACAGTGTTATCTTAAAATGTAAATTATGGGAGTCAGTCTGATGAGGTCTTTACAACCTCCAGACATTCTTTGGATTATATAACTTCATTGTTAACACTAGCAAGCGGGTACTCTTTCTGCCCCCTTCTGATGCCTATGTCAGAAGCTTTTTCTATCTGCTTTATACTTTAATACAACTTTATTACACAAAAGCTCTGAGCGATCAAGCCTCGTCTCTGGCCCCGGATTGAATTCTTCTCCTCCGGGGGCCAAGAATCCCGGTGTATTCGCGTGATTCAACAACCTTTCACAGTCACCATCTGCAGTGATTTTGGAGCCCCCCAAAAATAAAGTCTGACACTGTTTCCACTGTTTCCCCATCTATTTCCCATGAAGTGGTGGGACCGGATGCCATGATCTTCATTTTCTGAATGTTGAGCTTTAAGCCAACTTTTTCACTCTCCACTTTCACTTTCATCAAGAGGCTTTTGAGTTCCTCTTCACTTTCTGCCATAAGGGTGGTGTCATCTGCATATCTGAGGTTACTGATATTTCTCCCAGCAATCTTGATTACGGCTTCTGCTTCTTCCAACCCAGCCTTTCTCATGATGTACTCTGCATATAAGTTAAATAAGCAGGGTGACAATATACAGCCTTGACGTACTCCTTTTCCTATTTGGAAGCAGTCTGTTGTTCCATGTCCAGTTCTAACTGTTGCTTCCTGACCTGCATACAGATTTCTCAAGAGGCAGATCAGGTGGTCTGGTATTCCTATCTCTTTCAGAATTTTCCACAGTTTATTGTGATCCACACAGTCAAAGGCTTTGGCATAGTCAATAAAGCAGAAATAGATGTTTTTCTGGAACTCTCTTGCTTTTTCCATGATCCAGTGGATGTTGGCAATTTGATCTCTGGTTCCTCTGCCTTTTCTAAAACCAGCTTGAATATCAGGAAGTTCACGGTTCACATATTGCTGAAGCCTGGCTTGGAGAATTTTGAGCATTACTTTACTAGCATGTGAGATGAGTGCAATTGTGAGGTAGTTTGAGCATTCTTTGGCATTGCCTTTCTTTGGGATTGGAATGAAAACTGACCTTTTCCAGTCCTGTGGCCACTGCTGAGTTTTCCAAATTTGCTGGCATTTTGAGTGCAGCACTTTCACAGCATCATCTTTCAGAATTTGAAATAGCTCAACTGGAATTCCATCACCTCCACTAGCTTTGTTCATAGTGATGCTTTCTAAGGCCCACTTGACTTTACATTCCTGGATGTCTGGCTCTAGGTCAGTGATCACACCATTGTGATTATCTGGGTCGTGAAGGTCTTTTTTGTACAGTTCTTCTGTGTATTCTTGCCATCTCTTCTTAATATCTTCTGCTTCTGTTAGGTCCATACCATTTCTGTCCTTTATCGAGCCCATCTTTGCATTAAATGTTCCTTTGGTATCTCTGATTTTCTTGAAGAGATCCCTAGTCTTTCCCATTCTGTTGTTTTCCTCTATTTCTTTGCATTGATCGCTGAAGAAGGCTTTCTTATCTCTTCTTGCTATTCTTTGGAACTCTGCATTCAGATGTTTATATCTTTCCTTTTCTCTTTTGCTTTTCACTTCTCTTCTTTTCACAGCCATTTGTAAGGCCTCCCCATACAGCCATTTTGCTTTTTTGCATTTCTTTTCTATGGAGATGCTCTTGATCCCTGTCTCCTGTACAATGTCATGAACCTCATTCCATAGTTCATCAGGCACTCTATCAGATCTAGGCCCTTAAATCTATTTCTCACTTCCACTGTATAATCATAAGGGATTTGATTTAGGTCATACCTGAATGGTCTAGTGGTTTTCCCTACTTTCTTCAATTTAAGTCTGAATTTGGCAATAAGGAGTTCATGGTCTGAGTCAAAGTCAGTCCTGGTCTTGTTTTTGCTGACTGCATAGAGCTTCTCCATCTTTGGCTGCAAAGAATATAATCAATCTGATTTCGGTGTTGACCATCTGGTGATGTCCATGTATAGAGTCTTCCCTTGTGTTGTTGGAAGAGGGTGTTTGTTATGACCAGTGCATTTTCTTGGCAAAATTCTATCAGTCTTTGCCCTGCTTCATTCCATATTCCAAGGCCAAATTTGCCTGTTACTCCAGGTGTTTCTTGACTTCCTACTTTTGCATTCCAGTCCCCTATAATGAAAAGGACATGCTTTTTTCGGTGTTAGTTCTGAAAGGCCTTGTAGGTCTTCATAGAACTGTTCAACTTCAGCTTCTTCAGCATTACTCGTTGGGGCATAGACTTGGATTACTGTGATATTGAATGGTTTGCCTTGGAAACAAACAGAGATCATTCTGTCATTTTTGAGATTGCATCCAGGTACTGCATTTCAGACTCTTTTGTTGACCATCATGGCCACTCCATTTCTTCTTAGGGATTCCTGCCTACAGTAGTAGATATAATGGTCATCTGAGTTAAATTCACCCATTCCAGTCCATTTCAGTTAGCTGATTCCTAGAATGTCGACATTCACTCTTGCCATCTCTTGTTTGACCACTTCCAATTTGCCTTGATTCATGGACCTAACATTCCAGGTTCCTATGCAATATTGCTCTTTACAGCATCAGACATTGCTTCTATCACCAGTCACATCCACAGCTGGATATTGTTTTTGCTTTGGCTCCATCCCTTCATTCTTTCTGGAGTTATTTCTCCACTGATCTCCAGTAGCATATTGGGCACCTACTGACCTGGGGAGTTTCTCTTTCAGTATCCTATCATTTTGCCTTTTCATACTGTTCATGCGGTTCTCAAGGCCAAGAATACTGAAGTGGTGTGCCTTTCCCTTATAGTAGATATTATATATATATAATTAGATATTATATATATATATAATTATATACATAATGTATATATAATATATATATTCTAGTATATACTGAGAATACAACAAGTAAGAACCGGTATTTCTTAAGCAGAAAATCCATCACCGTACACTCCAAACCAACTTGCTTGTCTATACTAGTGTCCAGGCAACTGGACTCAAATTTCAGAGTCATTTCTATATCTTCTTTATATCCATGTTCCTTTCTTTTGCACACATTCATTAGGTAGTCAAATACTATGAATTCTTGTCTGCTCTTCCATTTCTTACATCTGTCTTTTATTCATTTCCTCTCTACTGCCCTAGTTCAACTCCTAAGCAGGTCTCACCTAAATGACTCTGCACCATCTTCTATCCATTCATCATGGATTTTTAGAGCTGTTGCTCAACTCGATTTTATTTACTTGATTTCTGATCATATAAATCAGTTGCACAATACTGTTACTAATGCCTGTTCACTTACTGAACTTAAGTCATGTGTGAATACAGAGTGCAAAGCCTCTTGGATCTAAGTTCCTTTTACAGAAATATCTGTAATTTTCTGTGTTTGATTTTCCTTTTGATTTGCCTCCCCTTATTTCTAACATTTGAAACCCTGGACTTAATTCAAATATTCATTCAAATGCCTTTTCATCCTATAAAATAGTTCTGGTTGCCTTCCCCTGGATAAATTGAATAATAAGGTCAGTATTAATAGGCATTTAATTCCCAAATTATGGGAATTTTTTGTTTTTTAATGTTTGCTGCTGGACACCAATTCTCATCTTCCTTTGATATTTTGTTTGTATGATATTTTCTGCTTTGTAGTTTGGCTTTAGGTTTCATTTAATGTAAGCTAGTTTGATTATTCTTTGAAACAGCAAAATGCATGTGCTGAGTAGAGCAAGTTGATGTCTTCTCTAATAGAAATTATGAAGTCCAATCCTTGAGGTACAAATCATCCTCAATTCTCCCTAATCCAGGTATTATACTTACACTGTTACTGTTGTGAATGTTCCTAACAGCTTCAGTTCCATTCAGTTCAGTCGCTCAGTCATGTCTGACTCTTTGCGACCCCATGAATCGCAGCACATCAGGCCTCCCTGTCCATCACCAACTCCCGGAGTTCACTCAGACTCACGTCCATCGAGTCAGTGATGTGATCCAGCCATTTCATCCTCTGTCGTCCCCTTCTCCTCCTGCCCCCAATCCCTCCCAGCATCAGACTCTTTTCCAATGAGTCAGCTTAAAAAAAAAAAAAAAAAAATTGTGCAGAGCAGAACTTCTTAGAAACAAGCTTCTTTTGGTTTTCTTAGAAGGAGAAAAAGTAAATGCCTTTTGTACATGAAGGAAAAGATGTAGCTGTGGAGTGAAATATTCCATAGGCTTCTGTGGATTAAGTGGTAAAAGGAATGTTTTCTAATCAGTGTTGCCTGGAAGACTGCCCCATCTCCCCAAATTCCTACCTTATAAAGTTGCTTTTTTTCTTTCACCTTCAACACCAACTCTCTGATTTGCAGTTGCATGTCAGGTTGTGGTGGGAGGTAAAGGAAAAAAAAAAAAGTCATCTACTTAAACACAGTGCTGCTTCCCTGGAGTACCTGAGTGACTTCACCATTCAGCTAAATTCTATCAAAATCAAATTTTCAAATCTCAGCAGACCTTGTGAAGTAAAATATTTATTTTTATTCTTAAGTAATCTTGAGTTCCTAACTAACTTAGTTACTACAAATAAGGTAAGAAACTAAGATTTAGGTCTCTGGTTTAATGGTAATAATTCTAGTTTAGTTACTTAGTTATCTTGTTGTGTCATTAATTTAACTCACATCCAATATTGAAATATACCTCAAATCAATCAAACTGCAATCACTTATTTTATTTAAGGTTCACCATGTAAAAATTTTAAAACTTATTATATTACATCGAATGATAGTTTTTTCTTGAACAGTTTATATGTCATATATAAATATTAGGACTATAACGTTCTTACAGTCTTATTACATATGTATTGATGCATTTAAGCCTAGGCTTGCATTCTAAAATATTACTAATTTCTTCCCCAAACTCTCCAAAACATAACATCCCATTCTATAGAGTAATGCATCAACCATTAAGAAATCATTGTTAACTATTTAGATTTTATTTAACTGAATAGAAGATTTAATCAGTCAAACATATAGCAATTCATTGTTTCAGGAAAGAACATCTTAATTTTTTTCAAGACAAAGGGAAAAAATGTTTTAGCATTCAAATCACCTTACAGGGAACTTGATTTTATTTTTTATAGCGATTTGAAAAACAACTGATATATGGTCAAATTTTCTTCTATTAAACTTGCATATTTCTTCATTCAGTGTTTAGGAAATACTCTGTACCAATGATTACAATTTAAAAACAGAATCCTGTACTATAGATTTACATTTAAAAGCTAATTAATTTTAGATATTTTATTTTTACTTAATTTAAGTAAAATGGAATATTTTCCTTGTTTATGTCTTTTAAATAGCATGTCTTTAGTACTTAAAATCTGAAATCTGTCTATAGCTACTATTCTCACTGTTAATATCAGTATTTCAAACATGATTAAGAATGCTGCGTTTCAGAATTTCATAGTATGTTGGGATTAAAATCAAATGAATAATTATAGGAACATCTTACAAGTGACCTTCTACAGTTGTCCAAAATGAAAAGTGAAATGAATTTTATCTGGAAGCAATATTAATAAATGTATTAATCAAGTTAGATTGGGAAGCAAGATTTAAAAAATCTAGAAAAATATGTGAAAAAATAATTTAAAAAATTCATAAAGGATAGTAGGAAGGCTAATTATTTCAAATGGCTGCAATGCAGTGATGGGGTGTGTGTGTGTTTGTGTGTGTATGCACATGCATAATATGTGTATATACATAAATATATGTGGGTATATATTATTTATATTTATTATTTTTCCAGGAGTTAAACAGAAAAAAAAAAAAAAAAGAAATATAAACAGGTAACCTTTGCCACTGACTTTATCGCCTGCCCAAAGGAGAATGGATTTTACTTTGTAAAATGGTAAACCGCTTGAGAGTTCTGTGAAGGCATTTTGATCAGATGCCTCCTTTAAGAATGATCATTTGACACAGTGTGGAAACTGTCTTAGAGAAGGACAGGTTAAGAAAGGAAAGCAAGAAGATAGATGTTATTATGGGAGCCTAGTAAGAAAGGATTAGAAGATGTTGTCTGGGTTCCGAGGACAAGTTATATTTCACTATAAACAGCAGAATAACAGAGTGGCAGGTATATCAAACCTACATATTAACATGGGTTTGTTATTTAAAGTTCACACTCAGTAGGCACCTCATAGATATTAAACTAAAATAACTAAAACACCACATAAAGTCAAGTACAATAGGCTTTCAAATAAACTTTAGAGCAATGATATTTGCAATATATTATTGTCCAATAAAATAAAAAAATACTGTTTTACTATTCTTTAAAAAAGATTCTTCTAATGCTTTGACATCAATTAAAAGTAGGTACCTTGATAATTTAAATTATATTAATACATGAAATCTCTTTCATTTTATATCTCATGTCTCCATTCATATCAGAAACCAGGAAGCATCTATTTGAAATTTATTTTTGGTACATGTCTTAGTTGGCTTGGCTACTGTAACAAAACACCAGGGACTAGCAGGAAGCCTGAGATGACAGGATCAGGATGGTTGAGTTCTGTTGAGGGTCTGCTTCCTAGTTTGTAGACAGGATGGTCTCACTGTATCATCACACGGCCCAAAGACAACTCTGCTGTCTTCATTCCCTTACATGGGTATCAATGATTTATGGGAAATCCACCCAACATGACCTCATCCAAACACAATTTCCTTCTGAAGACCCCACTTCCAAACACTGCCACACTGGGGATTAGGAATTCAACATATGAATTAGGGCATCTCTGATGGCTCAGCGGGTAAAGAATCCACCTGCAATGCAGGAAACAGAGGAGAGACAGCTTCGCTCCCTAGGCCTGGAAGATCCCTTGGAGAAGGAAATGGCAACCCACTCCAGTATTCTTGCCAGAACAATCCCATGGACAGAGGAGCCTGGCAGTCTACAGTCCAAAGGGCTGCAAAGAGTCAAACACGACTGAGCAACTAAGCACACTGAGCACTGAGCACATATGGATTTGGTCAGGGGAAGGTACACATTCATTCATTTCATGGAAATACATGTAACTGTGAGTTAACACACATAGATTAATTAAAATAATTGTTGATCTCAAACTACCGTTTACTAAACAAAGGCAAAAAAAATTTTTTAATGTATAAAGGAAAGAATTCCTTCTACTTTCCCAGTTACATTCTGCTATTGTAACTCATCTATTTGCTATGCATCTTTTCATACAGTTCTCAGTGTTCTTAAAGACAAAATCTTACATAAGACAACTTGATATGCATTTGTCATCCTTACACATAGACTATATGATGGTGTGTTCTATGGTGAGATAAAATACAGTTAAAAAATAGTCAAATATCATAAGCAATGCATTCTTTGTATTTCTGTTTATATTGCATGATCATGTCTGTGCTACATTTTTCACTTTTCTTATGATTTTTATCTGATGCTATTTCCACAGCTGCCCACCTTCCTAATTAGAGAAAGAGAAATTATCTGATGGAATTTAAACACATTATGCTGAAGTCACACAAATCAGCCTAAGTGTCAGTTGACCATGCTCTCATCACATTCTTGAGCTTTCTCTCTAGTCCTCAAGAATGTTCAGGGCCTTTATCTTTTTATAATGACTTTTTTTTTCTTTACACACGCTTCATGAGATTCTTAACCTAATTTTAATTTCTTACACTTATATCTCTACTGCCAAGCTCAGTGCTTGATCACCGTATGTTCTTATATATATTTATAAATGCATGGCTGTTAAGTATCTATTAGCGTACATTGGCTTAACACTCAACAAATTCCTCTTCATTTCCTAATACCATGCAGATTCTACTCAGGTGCTCAATTCTTAGAAACTTGGGTCTCTTAGGAATTTGGTTTTCTGTCTACAGGGAAGTTAAACATTCAAGAAGGGACTATTAAAAAATCAAAGCATTGCCTGTGGCTATTCTGTCTTCACTTTTTGTCTTTGATCTGCCAGTCATCCCATGTGATGTAGTCTCTTCCCTCAAACTAACCTTATTTTTCTTTCTTTCTTTTTTGAAACATATATTGCTGATTACTTCATGTGCCAAGATGGCATATGTATGTGTTAGCAGGGGTCAATCAAATGGCAAGTTAAGCTCTTTTAAGCACAGAACAGCATCAGGATGATTCTTACTGTAATTGGTAAAAGACTTTTGTTTTTAAGAACACAAATATCATTTCCCCTAAGTTTTCCCTGCAAAATTAATCTTTGGGAAGGGGAAGGAGATATAATTTAGAAACAGTCAATGTTTATGCATACATTAACTTTCAACTTCCCTGGTGGCTCAGACGGTAAAGTTTCTTGCTTACAATGTGGGAGACCTGGGTTCGATCCCTGGGTTAGGAAGATCCTCTGGAGAAGAAAATGGCAACCCACTCCAGTACTCTTGCCTGGAAAATCCCATGGACAGAGGAGTATTGTGGGCTACAGTCCATGGGGTCACAAAGAGTTGGACATGACTGAGTGATTTCACTTTCTAACTTTCAATATAAATTTTGTTTATATCCTTATATATGCATGCACACACACACACACACATATTATATAAGCATTTTTGTTGTTGTTCAGTTGCTAAGTCCTGTCAGGCTCTTTGCGACCCCACAGACTGTAGCCCCCCAAGTTCCTCTGTCCATGGGATTTCCCAGGTAAGAATACAGGAGTGGGTTGCCATCTTCTCCCCCAGGGAATCGATCAGACCAAGGGATCAAATCCATGTCTCCTGCAATGGCAGGAGGATTTTTACTGCTGAGCTGCCAGGGAAGTCCTCATATATAAGCATATATTTATGTAAATATACATGTATATGAATGGGCATACACACATACAACTGGCAATGGTTCATCCTTTCTATCATTTTTAAATAATAATTTATTTTATTTGGAACCCTTTTGGCATATAGAAGTACAGGCAGCTTGGGATTACTTGCCTAAAGCTATAGCAAAATATTTCCAAAAGATTATTCAAATATTTTTATTCATCCTGAAAGACATATCTGCAGGGAAAAACTCTTATCTTTTCAATTCCACACATGTTTAAGCTTCTAAATTTTGTTATTGCCAGCAGAGATTTTCTGTCAAGCACATTAATTTGATGTTTGATTTCAACCTGTTAATGACTTACATTACACTTAGGGTACATTAGGCAAACTGAGCTCAACAAATTTAAATTTGGTGACTTGTGTTTGGAATGTACATTAAGAGAACGATGGTTCTGATAATTTTTAATGTTTTTGTTAAAGACAATATCAATAGAATACTGGTACAGAGTTTAATTTTAATCAACACTCATATTCACTTCAATTTATATGGGGCTGTTTTTTCTGATTGTTTTTAAGTTCACTGAGAGACATTTCAAAAAAAACTTATTTCTCAAACATTAAAAGAGAGTAGCTCACATGAACATTTATTTTTATTTATTTGAGGGGTAAAATTGACCACAGAGAGAACATTTCAATGTATTTCTTTTAAATTCATCTTTATATTTAAACAAGTAATTATTTTTAAAGTATATTAGTTGCTATGCAGCTTATTTGAGTTTTCTTAAACACTAACGTTGTGTCTGACTCTGCAATCCCATGGACTATACAGTTCATGGAACTCTCGAGGCCAGAATACTGGAGTGGGCAGCCTTTTCCCTTCTCCAGGGGATTTTCCTAACTCAGGGATCGAACCCAGGTCTCCCACATTGCAGGCAGATTCTTTACCAGCTGAGCCAAATTTCTTTGGAAGATCAGATCAGATCAGTTGCTCAGTTGTGTCCAGCTCTTTGCAACCCCATGAATCACAGCACACCAGGCCTCCCTGTCCATCACCAACTCCCGGAGTTCACCCAGACTCATGTCCATCGAGTCAGTGATGCCATCCAACCATCTCATCCTCTGTCGTCCCCTTCTCCTCTTGCCCCCAATCCCTCGCAGCATCAGAGTCTTTTCCAATGAGTCAACTCTTCGCATGAGGTGGCCAAAGTACTGGAGTTTCAGCTTTAGCATCATTCCTTCCAAAGAAATCCCAGGGCTGATCTCCTTTAGAATGGACTGGTTGGATCTCCTTGCAGTCCAAGGGACTCTCAAGAGTCTTCTCCAACACAACAATTCAAAAGCATCAATTCTTCGGCGCTCAACCTTCTTCACAGTCCAACTCTCACATCCATACATGACCACTGGAAAAACCATAGCCTTGACTAGACAAACCTTTGTTGGCAAAGTAATGTCTCTGCTTTTGAATATGCTATCTAGGTTGGTCATAACTTTCCTTCCAAGGAGTAAGTGTCTTTTAATTTCATGGCTGCAGTCACAATCTGCAGTGATTTTGGAGCCCAGAAAAATAAAGTCTGACACTGTTTCCACTGTTTCCCCATCTATTTCCCATGAAGTGATGGGACCGGATGCCATGATCTTCGTTTTCCGAATGTTGAATGATGCTAAAGCTGAAACTCCAGTACTTTGGCCACCTCATGCAAAGAGTTGACTCATTGGAAAAGACTCTGATGCTGGGAGGGATTGGGGGCAAGAGGAGAAGGGGACGACAGAGGATGAGATGGCTGGATGGCATCACTGACTCGATGGACGTGAGTCTCAGTGAACTCCAGGAGTTGGTGATGGACAGGGAGGCCTGACGTGCTGTGATTCATGGGGTTGCAAAGAGTCAGACATGACTGAGCAACTGATCTGATCTGATCTGAAACACTAATGTTAAGAAGGCAAAGGACATTACTTTTATGCTTGTGAAGCATTAACCTGTATCTGTTATCTTAATAAACAATCTTATTAGATAATCTGTATTTTTTTCCATTCAGATAATTATCTCTTTTGTGAATTAAAAATGATTGCTTTTTATAAAGCAATTATCCTTCAATTAAAAAATAAATAAATTTTAAAAATGATTGCTTACTTCAAGTCTCTTCTCTATTATTTGTTCCACCCCATTTATTCAGCTGGTTAATTCTAATCACTCTTGCCTGCCCTCAACAACAATTCTATTTGGTCAACCCAGCAAGAACTTGCCTTCCTCTTAATGTCTCCTCTTAGTAATTTCCATTCATCAGCAAAGTTGCCCCCACACCCCACACGCACCTTGGCTGTAATCCCTACCTGTTCTTACTGCAGTCAAAGTTGAGCCCAACAGGACTTCTCTCCCCTATTTAAATCCTCTTGACATCTTTTTCAACACTCCTGGATAAAACATCCTTCACCATATTAACAAGTATCAGAATAATTTTTAATACTAATTTATATTCGGATTTTTGTATCTATGTTTAGAAGTGGGAGTAGCATAGCCTAGATCAGTTCTTCTATCAAAATTTGAAATTTATTTATCTCCATTCCTTGAAAAATTGATATAAGGCAGGCATTTTCTCTTGTTTCATTAGTTTTCATAACTTCATAGGATTGTATTTGTGCATAAGTGGCTTTAATAATTACTGATTTTTTACCTGCTGCTAGGTACATTCAGTTTTCTAAATTTTACTTAAATGTCATTTACTCTTTTCTTGAAAATCATCCATTTGTCTTTTTTCAAATATATTGGATATAAAGATTCCTACAGTACTTTCTGTTGACTTTTATGCTCTTTTCCCTGTGTGTGTTGTTAAGCATCTGTCTCATTCCCTACGTAATTATCTTTATCTCTTTTCCTTTGATCAGTTTTGTCAGGGGATTTTTATTTTGTCAGTTTTTTTTTTTCTACATTACTACAGTTTCTTTGGTTTCTACTGCAGACATTTCTTAAACAGTGTGTACTATTTCTCAGTTTTCTATGCTATGACTTTACTCTGAAGTTTTATTTATTAACAGTTTGGTCTAATATCTACATTATCACTTTTCAATCTTCCTTTGATACACATGAATACACTTAAAGCTAAAAATTAACATTTATGTACTATTGTTTTTCCATCTGACAAGTTTTGATACTTAGAACACTATTTGTTGTCATTAATGTATTTTTAAGTATTTTGTAACATTCATTCTGACAAATTCTGGCAAACTATTTTAAATATTTTTTGGTATTTTTGATGTGTTGGAAATAGTTTTAAGAAACAATTGGTTATTCAATTAGATTGCTAAATATTGTTTTGTGTCCTGTGGAAAAATATGGTCTTAATCATATTTCAGTCAGTTCAGTCGCTCAGTCATGTCCAACTCTTTGAGACCCCGTGAACCCCAGCACACCAGGCCTCCCTGTCCATCAACAACTCCCCGAGTCCACCCAAACCCATGTCCATCGAGTCAGTGATGCCATCCAACCATCTCATCCCCTGTTGTCCCCTTCTCCTCCTGCCCTCAATCTTTCCCAGCATCAGGGTCTTTTTCATGAGTCAGCTCTTTGCATGAGGTGGCCAAAGTATTGGAGTTTCAGCTTCAACATCAGTCCTTCCAATGAACACCCAGGACTGGTCTCTTTAGGATGGACTAGTTGGATCTCCTTAAGGGACTCTCAAGAGTCTGCTCCAACACCACAGTTCAAAAGCATCAGTTCTTTGGTGTTCAGCTTTCTTTATAGTCCAACTCTCACATCCATACATCACCACTGGAAAAACCATAGCCTTGACTAGACAGACCTTTGTTAGCAAAGTAAGGTCTCTGCTTTTGAATATACTATCTAGGTTGGTCATAACTTTCCTTCCAAGGAGTAAGCGTCTTTTAATTTCATGGCTGCAATCACCATCTGAGTGTTTTGGAGCCCAGAAAAATAAAGTCAGCCACTGTGTCTACTGTTTCCCCATCTATTTGCCGTGAAGTGATGGGACCAGATGCCATGATCTTTGTTTTCTGACTGTTGAGTTTTAAGGCAACTTTTTCACTCTCCTCTTTCACTTTCATCAAGAGGTTCTTAGTTCTTCTTCTCTTTCTGCCATAGCATGGTGTCATCTGCATATCTGAGGTGATTGATATTTCTCCCGGCAATCTTGATTCCAGCTTGTGGTTCTTCCAGCCCAGCGTTTCTCATGATGTACTCTGCATATAAGTTAAATAAGCAGGGTGACAATATACAGCCTTGACGTACTCCTTTTCCTATTTGGAACCAGTCTGTTCCATGTCCAGCTCTAACTGTTGTTTCTTGACCTGCATACAGGTTTCTCAAGAGGCAGGTCAGGTGGTCTGGTATTCCTACCTCTTTAAGAATTTTCCACTGTTTACTGTAATCCACACAAAGTTTTGGGATAGTCAATAAAGCAGAAATAGATGTTTATCTGGAACTCTCTTGCTTTTTCCATGATCCAGTGGATGTTGGCAATTTGATCTCTGGTTCCTCTGCCTTTTCTAAAACCAGCTTGAACATCAGGAAGTTCACGGTTCACGTATTGCTGAAGCCTGGCTTAGAGAATTTTGAGCATTACTTTACTAGCATGTGAGATGAGTGCAATTGTACAGTAGTTTGAGCATTCTTTGCCATTGCCTTTCTTTGGGATTGGAATGAATACTGATCTTTTCCAGTCCTATGGCCACTGCTGAGTTTTCCAAATTTGCTGGCATATTGAGTGCAGCACTTTCACAGCATCATCTTTCAGGATTCGGAATAGCTCAACTGGAATTACATCACCTCCACTAGCTTTGTTTGTAGTGATGCTTCCTAAGGTCCACTTGACTTCACATTCCATGATGTCTGACTCTAGGTGAGTGATCACAGCATTGTGATTATCTGGGTCATGATGATCTTTTTTGTACAGTTCTTCTGTGTATTCTTGCCACCTCTTCTTAGTATCTTCTGCTTCTCTTAGGTCCCTACCATTTCTGCCCATTGATAAGCCCATCTTTGCATGAAATGTTCCCTTGGTATCTCTAATTTTCTTGAAGAGATCTCTCGTCTTTCCCATTCTATTGTTTTCCTCTATTTCTTTGCATTGATCGCTGAGGAAGGCTTTCTCTCTCCTCGCTATTCTTTGGAACTCTATATTTTGTATTTTTTCACACTTTAATGATTTCATAGATAATTTTTGTAAATGTTTATGTTTAGAATTAACAGATATCTTACATTTCTTATGTATGCTTTCCTACATATAAAAAGAAAATTTTTCATTTGGTTTTTAAACTATTGTATATGCTTATCAATTTTTGTCTTATACAGAATATGTTATTTCAAGTTTTAATGATCTTTGCTTTCCATATGTTATCCAGTCTTCCTAATACCTATTTACTGTTGACTTGATTTATGTATTTAAATAAGCATCTTTGAAGTAGCACAAATCTATTTTTTTTCCTTATATCTAGGAATTTCTTTCTTTAAAAGAATGTAATACACTTTAGTCATTTTAATGATTATTACAACTAGATTAAGTCTATCATCTTAATTTTTGTTCTATTTACTTTGTTTTCCTTTATTTATTCTTTTAGTTACTTTATATGATTGATCAAATTTTATTTACCCCACCCCTCTTTTGAAATCTTTCAATTATTTTATAGACATACTTTCTCAGAGATGGCTTACTGGAATTTTATTTTTCTTTCTCTTTTATTCTAAGTTATGACTAAATTTATTTCAACTGGCAATAAAATACTGTATTATAGTCTCCAATTTGTCTTACACTGAGTGTGGTTTGCATGTGAGTGTGTGAGTGTGTGTACTTTGATACTGCTCAGTCAGGCTCAGTTGATCATTCACGGCTGACCCTTTTGCAGCCCCATAGACTGTAGCCTGCCAGGCTCCTCTGTTCATGGAATTTTCCAGGCAAGTATACTGGAGTGGTTTGCCATTTCCTGCTCCAGCACATCTTCCCGACTGAGGGAGTGAACCTGCATCTCCTGCATTGGCAGGTGAATTCTTTACTACTGTGCCACCTGGGAATCTCAGGTGAGTATTAAAGTAATGCTTTGATGTTACAGAATGAGAAAATTATATTCTTAAACTCTCTGTGACTTATTATGTAGCCATGTTTTATAAACAAGCTATTGTAACAAATATAATCTTTTTTTTCATCCATTCAACAATATAATCTCTCTACTGACTTTTGTTGCCCTATGCAATTTTAGTCAATTCTGCTATCCCTAGTGGCTCATTATATGTTTACTTAAAAAGTCAAGGTCTCTTATGATATTGCTTTAGAGGCTAATATCAGTTTGGAAACAGATGAAGAAGAGTGAATTTAGTAATATCAAAATAAGGTACATAATTTGATTTTTAAGGAAATAAAATGGAAAACATACATTTCATGATGAACCCAATATTTTCCATTTATATTTATTATAGCAACTTGCTTAAGCTTAATCATGTATAGTAATGATAGCTTTTAAAAAAGTATGAGTAATTATATATTCTTTTTCTTAATAATAGTTATATACCACAAATGAGCCAGACTTTGTGATGACTACCATTATCTACACTTCAGCATCAGAAGATATCATCAGAAGATGTTGGACTTCCTTGGTGGCTCAGATGGTAAAGTGTCTGCGTAAAATGTGGGAGACCTGTGTTCGATCCCTGGGTCGGGAAGATCCCGCGGCAAAGGAAATGGCAACCCTCTCCAGTACTCTTGCCTGGAAAATCCCATGGACAGAGGATCCTGGTAGGCTACAGTTCATGGGGTCACAAAGAGTTGGACACGACTGAGCGACTTCACTTTCACTCACTTTATATTTTAGAAATTAAAAAAATAATAATATTTTCTCAGTTGCTGAACTGGTGATGAATGAAACCATGATGTCATTTTGCTCAGTTAAATGGGACTTCATTCCAATAATGAAATGTAATAGCTATAAAGAATTAATATAGACATTGAATAAAATAATTATTTACTAAATTTTATTAAACAATAAGTACTTAATCTTTATGCACATTTAAAGATTTGAATATTTTAAAGATTATCTATGATTCTTTAATATAGAAGTTGTACTTTCTTTTCTTTAGTTTTGCCTTAAGAAGGAATTGATGGCAGCAACTAGAATTTTAAGAAATTCTAAGCCCCCAAATATTCTCTAACAGTCTTATATATGAGAAAAAAAATTACATGAGATGTTTTCTTTTTTTGCATAGTAACACCTTGTAGTCAATTAACTAATAAAATAAATATATTAACTTCAGTATTTAAAGGCTCCTTTGTTAACATGTATGCATTTAGCCAAGTTTATTTTCTTAATTTCTCTCATCATTATAGTAGTGAAATTGTTTGATCACTACACATTCTATAGGAAAATCTATTCTACAGCTTGTAGGAAACTTTACCGTGGTTATTTCATAAAAATAAATTGTTTTAATATAATACTTTTAGAAAAAAATGCTGTCAAAAAACACAGAACACACACATACACAAAAGAACTGCCATCAGCTATGCCACATTATGTTTTTTGTGGTTACAAAATGAAAAGATAATGGTAGGCAGTTGGAATTTGCCCAATGTCCCACCAATGACTGAATTGTACATGCACTGTTCCTGCTTCCCTGAATAGCATGACTATCTCTTGTTATCATGCTGCTGCTGCTAAATCGCTTCAGTCGTGTCTGACTCTGCAAGACCCCATCGAAGGCAGCCCACCAGACTCTTCTGTCCCTGGGATTCTCCAGGCAAGAATACTGGAGTGGGTTGCCATTTCCTTCTCCAATGCATGCATGCATGCTAAGTCGCTTCAGTCCTGTCTGACTCTCTGAGACCCTATGGACAGCAGCCCACCAGGCTCCTCTGTCCACAGGATTCTCTAGGCAAGAATACTAGAGTGGGTTGCCATTTCCTTCTCCATCTGTTATCATGACCTATACACAATCAGAAAATAGGATGAACAAAAGTAAATGATAATTAAAATGAAGATCCCATCTAAATTTGGGGATCATTCTGATGAGATGTCTTGTTCTTTAAACAAGCTGTGCTGTGCTTAGCTCAGCTGTATCAGATTCTTTGTGACTCCATGGACTGCAGTCCTCCAGGCTCTTCTGTCCATGGGATTCCTCAGGCAACAATACCGGAGTGGGTAGATGTTCCCGTCTCCAGGGGCTCTTCCCAACCCAGGGATAGAACCCAGGTCTCCTGTATTGCAGGTGAATTGTTTACCATATGAGCCACCAGTGAAACCCTCTTTAGTCAAGGGGTGAGGCTAAATGGAAATAATTTTAATTAATTAAAAAATCTTGAGTCAATGTTTTCAGAGATTTGGAGATAGTTCAGGCAATGTTTTTTCCCATTGTATTTAGTCATGTCAGTGTAAGTAGTATGGCATGAAAGGTATAGTCATGTGGCCTCACCTTCTAAGAATATTCATCTCTCTTGTCTTTTTTTTTTGAAAAAAAACTTCATTTTAGATTTTTTTCTAATATGCCTAATAAAATCCCATTAAAGTCATATTTTTTTTGTTTGTTTTTTAGTAGAGTTGATTTACAATGCTGTGTTAGTTTCTCTGGATTATCTTTGAAAGCTTTTTGGTTTAGAACAATTATATCAACATCCGGCTTAACCTTTTTTTAAAAAGTGGAAAGTAATGCGGATATGAAAGATGATTAATAACTTTACTGTTAACTCTAAAGCTAGAACTTGCCCTTTAAATTTCAGTGGGTGAGTGAGTACCTATATTCATGGCTATAGCAGCATGAAATCAGACCCAGCAGTCCAACCATCTCAGATTTATTAAAGGTACCTCATTCATTCTGAGAATATGCTTATATTATTTTAGAGAAATTATGTTTTAAAGGTAACATGGTGATATAATTTATATATATATATATATACACAGATTATATCTTCTATTTAATTTGTTAATTCACTTCTAGGGTTAAATTTAGATTGATCTGAAATTTGCGGCTAATGTTTGACTACTAAGTTTATCTTAAGACTCATACTTCTGCTTTTCCTGGGACATTAAGTTTATCCCAAGGATGAATTGTAATCTCCCCTCTTCTCAACACTGATAACAGGGCCATAGATTGCTAAAACTAAAATCAGGTCAAAATAGATATATGATGTATGATCCAACTAAAGTTGGCTTAAAGCTCAACATTCAGAAAACTAAGATCATGGCATCTGGTCCCATCACTTCATGGGAAATAGATGGGGAAACAGTGGAAACAGTGTCACACTTTATTTTTGGGGGCTCCAAAATCACTGCAGATGGTGATTTCAGCCATGAAATTAAAAGACACTTACTCCTTGGAAGGAAAGTTATAACCAACCTAGATAGCATATTCAAAAGCAGAGACATCACTTTGCCAACAAAGGTCCATCTATTTAAGGCTATGGTTTTTCCAGTGGTCATGTATGGATGTGAGAGTTGGACTGTGAAGAAAGCTGAGAGCTGAAGAACTGATGCTTTTGAACTGTGGTGTTGGAGAAGACTCTTGAGAGTCTCTTGGACTGCAAGGAGATCCAACCAGTCCATTCTAAAGGAGATCAGTTCTGGGTGTTCACTGGAAGGACTGATGCTAAAGCTGAAACTCCAGTACTTTGGCCACCTCATGCGAAGAGTTGACTCATTCGAAAAGACCCTGATGCTGGGAGGGATTGGGGGCAGGAGGAGAAGGGGACAACAGAGGATGAGATGGCTGGATGGCATCACCAACTCGATGGACATGAGTTTGGGTAAACTCTGGGAGTTGGTGATGGACAGGGAGGCCTGGTGTGCTGCAATTCATAGGGTCGCAAAGAATTGGACATGACTGAGCGACTGAACTGAACTCATCCTACTGAAATCCAAAAGATTGTGGCAAGCTTGAGATTTTTGAAGCTTAAAAAGGAAAGTTGATATATGATAAATTTCTTTTAAAATATATATATAAATAAATATTTATAAAGATAAATATGAGATATTTACTTAAAATGTAAAATACTATTCTTTAAATAGGGATAAGGCAATGTTTTGGACACATTAATTGGCTGGCTAGAGTAATCAAGAACACTGAAAAACAGCTTTTTTGAACTCCCTAATGAGTTTCCTGTATTTATCCTTCTTAATTACAAGCTTTCCAAAAGGAAATATATCCTAGTTTATTACATGTAATAGGGAAAAAATAATTGCACAAATTTATTTTCCTTAAGTTCACAGTCTAGGCCCTAGGGTAAGATATGTCACAATATCTGATATCCTTCTTAAGATGCATACAGTAATAAAATAATTGTTGGACAGTTATAGTTATTTTTCACTATAATAATTAGTCAAACAGAAAATATAATTTTTCCTAGGAAACTGAGTAACCATCTGAACACGTAAAAATGTTACACAGAAAGCCCAATTACTGACCAAATTTCAATTGTAATACAGTTTTCTCTAGCGCCATATCTTTCAGAGAAACTAGATCTTCTAATTGTATAATGAATTGGTTTTACAACTGAAGAGACCACAAATACTCATGTTCTGTGATGACTCTGATTTTCAGGAATCAATTTCTACTCAGACACCGGATTCTTCTTCTTTCCCCAGTGCATAATTACTGAGTAAATATTGGTCCCTTTGGAAAAAGGCTGGGTGGATAACTTCCATATACATTTGACTTAGCTTCCTCTTTTACTCATTTATTGTGTCTGAGTTTATAAACCAGCTTGGATCTCAAAGCCTGAAGACTACTCTCAACATCCTGATAATAAATCTTTGATTGTTTTTATTTGATAAGGAATACTCTTGCTCATTTCTATTTGACTCCACAAATATTATATTCTGTTGCTTCCATAACTCTTTGTGGGTTATACCTCTCCTGCTGTTTCTTATTTATGAGCTTATGATAATTCTGTCCATTCTAATGAACATGAAAGAGGAGAGTGAAAAAGCTGGCTTAAGAATCCACATTCACAAAACTAAGATCATGGCACCCTGTCTCATCACTTCAAGGCAAATAGATCAGGAAACAGTGGAAACAGTGGCGGACTTTATTTTCTTGGGGTCCAAAATCACTGCAGATGGTGATCTCAGCCATGAAATTAAAAGATGCTTGCTCCTTGGAAGAAAAGCTATGACAAACCTAGACAGCATATTAAAAACTAGAAACATTACTTTGCTTACAAGGCCTGTCTAGTCAAAGCTATGATTTTTCCAGTAGTCATGTACGGATGTGAGAGTTGGACCATAAAGAAAGCTGATCGAGGAAGAATAAATGCTTTTGAAATGTGGTGTTGGAGAAGGCTCCTGAAAGTCCCTTGGACTGCAAAGAGATCAAATCAATCAATTCTAAAGGAAATCAATCCTGAATATTCATTGGAAAGACTGATACTGAAGCTGAAGCTCCAATACTTTGGCCACCTGATGCAAAAAAACTGACTCCTTGGAAAAGACCCTGATGCTGGGGAAGATTGAAAGCAAAGAGGAGAAGGGGACGACAGAGAATGAGATGGTTGGATGGCATCACGGACTTGATGGACATGCGTCTCAGCAAGCCCCTGGAGTTCGTGATGGACAGGGACGTCTGGTGTGCTGCAGTCCGTGGGTCACAAAGTGTTGGACACAACTGAATAACTGATCTGAACTGATCTTCTAACAGTTAATCACAGCCACTATTTTTATTCCCGGGTGGCTCAGATGGTAAAGCATCTTGCTTACAATGCAGGAGACTGGGTTCGATCCCTGGGTCGGGAAGATACTCTGGAGAAGGAAATGGCAACCCACTCAAGTACTGTTGCCTGGAAAATCCCATGGATGGAGGAGCCTGGTAGGCTACAGTCCGTGGGGTCACAAAGAGTCGGACACAACTGAGCAACTTCACTTTCACTTTTCACTATTCACCATTTTTATTATTTGTGGTCCTTTATGCCTCTTGTTTCCAGTGTTCCTGCCTTTGCCACTCCAAAAGTAAGGCTTGACCCCAAGAGAAAATCAGTACTGAATACTTTACTGACATCTGTGCCTTCATCATGGTGTACCATCAGCAAAGGCGCTTTTGTTATCCCACCCATCCTTTGCATGAGACACAAATGTGTCATTATCTCCAGTAATCATCACAGTCATAAATTTGCTTTATTTTTCTGGACTTTAACCAGGATACTAAATCTTGTATCTAGTTAAATCACCTCCAAAATGATAAATTCTCTCTTCTCCACACTTATGTTCTGTCCTACTTTATAAGGCATCCTCAGATCCAAACCTACCCACAAACTGCCAATTATTTGTGACTTAACTTCCTATAGTTCTTTATGAGGTCCAGTATTTCCTCACTAGGTTAATTATAATTATTTTGAAACTTAATCTTATTTATAGGCCTAGTTGCCAAGAAAAAAGATAAAGGGTCATTTCCAAAATGCACATGTTATCTTTCAGCGAGGCTTCCACGATGTGGTAAGGAAGGTAGGGATACATGTTCTTAGTAGAAAAGTTTGGGTCACTTCTAATATGCTCAGAGATTTCAGAAATATCTGGGAATTCAGGTTAATGCATCCCCAATCATGGTGCTGATCTTATCAGAGCTGACCTTGTTTTATTGGGGATAAAAATTTATTTGGAGCACAAGCACTCTATTAAGTGTTGTTCCTGTTGCTCAGCTTTTTCTGTATTTCAGCTGTACTAGTTAAACACCACTTTGAATGCTACCCAGGAAGCTGTCTGATGTTCACCCTTAGCTTTCTCTTGGAAATTAATACCCTTCTGCCATTTGTTACTCTTATGTACAATGTCAGTGGATCTTAGCAAGAATCACTTAAATTTACTGTCGTTATTATTATAATTTCTACATTTACCCTAAAGACTGATATATCACACCCCTTAAATAATTCCTGTTGACCCTGAAAGAACTGCAAATCACCAGTGATTGTTTTAGCAAATGGACGACACCTTTTGCCAGAGTTTACCTGTGTTCCACTTATCACCCAATAATCATATTTTTTTTAATTTTTTATTCTAATTTTATTTTATTTTTAAACTTTACATAATTGTATTAGTTTTGCCAAATATCAAAATGAATCCGCCACAGGTATACATGTGTTCCCCATCCCGAACCCTCCTCCCTCCTCCCTCCCCATACCATCCCTCTGGGCCGTCCCAGTGCATCAGCCCCAAGCATCCAGCATCGTGCATCGAACCTGGACTGGCAACTCGTTTCCTACATGATATTTTACATGTTTCATTGCCATTCTCCCAAATCTTCCCACCCTCTCCCTCTCCCACAGAGTCCAAAAGACTGTTCTATACATCAGTGTCTCTTTTGCTGTCTCATACACCGGGTTATAGTTACCATCTTTCTAAATACCATATATATGCGTTAGCATACTGTATTTATGTTTTTCCTTCTGGCTTACTTCACTCTGTATAATAGGCTCCAGTTTCATCCACCTCATTAGAACTGAATCAAATGTATTCTTTTTAATGGCTGAGTAATACTCCATTGTGTATATGTACCACAGCTTGCTTATCCATTCATCTGCTGATGGACATCTAGGTTGCTTCCATGTCTTGGCTATTATAAACAGTGCTGCGATGAACATTGGGGTACACGTGTCTCTTTCCCTTCTGGTTTCCTCAGTGTGTACACCCAGCAGTGGGATTGCTGGATCATAAGGCAGTTCTATTTCCAGTTTTTTAAGGAATCTCCACACTGTTCTCCATAGTGGCTGTACTAGTTTGCATTCCCACCAACAGTGTAAGAGGGTTCCCTTTTCTCCACACCCTCTCCAGCACTTATTATTTGTAGACTTTTGGATCGCAGCCATTCTGACTGGTGTGAAATGGTACCTCATAGTGGTTTTGACAAACACATGAAAAGATGCTCAACATCACTCATTATCAGAGAAATGCAAATAATCATATTTTTGACTGACCCAGATGCAATGTCTCATTCTACCATTAGGTGTCTTGAGTTATTCTGTGTACTAACACTGCAGATTAGGTTCTCCACAAGGATTCTTTTAAGATAGATATTCCAGCATGTATGATGTATTTTGTGGATTGTCCTTTAGATGAACACTTGTGGAAGAAAAAGATAAGAAGGAACGTTTCAATGAAGACCACATGTTGCCTATGGTTATTCCCACAAGGGATAGTGGAGCTGGAAGGGTCATACAGAATAGACATAAGTACCTATGAGGGTCGGGTTTTTACAAAGAATACACATTGAATATGGGCCATACTAGTAAGAGATGCAACGCGGAACAAACAAGCAATCTGCTGGTAACAAAATTCTGAAGAAACCTAACAGCCCCCTCAGCAGCTTGGGCCAGTGTTATCTACTGAGGGGGAATCAAGCTGATGTGTGATACAGAACAACGATCATCTCATACTTTATTATTTCAAATGACAAGATATCTTGAAAAGTATTCAACAAGGACCAGAACAAAGGAAGCTATGCAGAATATTTACTTATTATAACACTCAATATTGAAAATATGTCAGCTTTCCCCAAAGTGAGCTATACTGTCAATGGAATCCCAATAAAATTCTTGTATGATTTTTGTGGATTTTGCCAAGGTGCAATATTAAAATCATTACCTTCATTTTTGACAAGGAACTGAGGTTAAAAGTTATTTTAACTGGATCAAGTCTATGTAAATTATAAACGAAAATATGGGAATTTGAACTTAAGTATTTCTGATACCCAGAGTTTTCCATGATACTGCATAAAAAATATTGGTTGTATATATGCTATACCCCAGTCAATCCATCTGAACAATGAAAGTTTCCCTTTAAGATCTATAGAGTTGAAATGAGCAGTTACATACACCGCTCAGCTAGGAAATGGAGGTAGCATAATTCCTGAGAGATTGCATGTGTACGAGAAGAGTAAGATTGCTATATTACACTAACTACAAGATAAATAATATGACTATATTGTGCAAAAAAGTGGCAGTCATTTATGACTTTTTTCATAATAAATTATATTTCAAAATGTGAATAACACTGAGGATGTATTATATGTCTCTAGAACAATGTGAAAACTCAATTAATATAATACATCAATTTGATCTACTTGCACACATTTACTTTTGGACAGGAGATTAATTGCCCAACCCTGTAATCTCAAGACAGATATTTCTCTTTGAAAATAAATTTAAATATTTTCCAGATTTTTGGACAAGATGCAATGTCTGCATGTTCTTTATTTAATTCTGTGGTAAATCTGATGGAGGATAAATGGGTGTGAGTAAGAATGTTCTTCCGTCAATGTGGAATTATTAATTAGCCTTTATGAGCTGTAAGAGCAGCTAGAAGTTATATGGTTCCCTGTAAGACATGCAAGTTAGCTTATATAAAAGCATTAGAAAAATGAGAAGTACGAACTGCTACAGTCTAGATAAATTATCTTGATAGTGATAAGTATCTGATATGTCACTGAAAAAAGTGACATATTTATGTGATTATCACCAGCTGAAACAGCCATATCTTTTGAAACTATAGCCAAAAACTAAATAATTGGCCTGTGGAAACCAATGTACAGACATTATTGAAAGAGTCAGTCATGTTTCTAAGTGAAATGCATTTTATCATAAAACTTCTTTTTTGGGGGGGAGAATAGGCATCATTTGTTCATAGAGAATAATATTTCAATTAAGCATGGTTTATGTGTATTTTATACAGATGCATTAATGTTTCTAGAATGTCAACTTTATAAACAGTAGATATTAATAGAGAAGCAGCTGATATAAATATGCCATGCCTTACAACAAGTGCTGAAGGATGTAAAGGCAGGGGATGACCATGAATTAGAAAGCTGATATGTTGGCTCACAAGTCAATTGCAGGGACATAACTATAAATATTTCACAGGTTAAAAAAAATTATCTTCTTAAAAGTGTTTAGACAACATTTTCACAAAAGGAATCCAAAAGGCGGCCTTTACTTTCCAAAGTGTATAAAGCACCACTTCATATTTCTTCTATAAACATTTTATTTTTTTAGAGCAGTTTTAGATTCACATTGAAATTAAAGGATGTAGAGAGGCTCCCCACATACACCTGTCTTCACACATGAATAGCCTCTCGTATTATCAACATCATTCAGTAGAATGGTACATTATTTTTTTTTTCCCCAATGATGAATCTTAACTGACACATCACAATCATCTAAAGTCTATAGTTTGCCTTAGGATTCACTCTTGGTGCTGTACATTTTGTGGGTTTGGACAAAAGTATAATGATACCCATTGTTATAATATCATACAGAGTATTTTCACTGCCTTTAAAATCCTTTCTCTGTCTTCTACCTATTCATCTCTCTACCCACACCTCTGGAAACCAATGACCTTTTATTGTTGTCCTACCTCCTCCAAAATGTCATGTAGTTGAAATTGTATATAATGTAGCCTTTCAGACTGGTGTCTTTCACTTTTTAACAGTCATTTAGGGTTTCTCAAGTCTTCATGGCTAACCAGCTCATTTCTTTTTAGCACTAAATAATATTCCATTGTCTGAATAGACTATAGTTTATTTATCCATTCATCAACTAAAGCCTGTGTTGGTTGTTTCAAAGTTTTGGCAGCTATAAATAATTTGCTGTAGACATCTGTGTGCTGGTACATGCGTGGACTTAAGTTTTTGACTCCTCTTAGTAAATACTAAATAGTGAAATTTCTGGATCATATGATAGAAAGACAGCAGCCCTGAATATTCATTAATTAGGAAGCACAGCCCTGAATATTCATTAATTAGGAAGCACAGGAGTGAGATGCAAAGATAATTTGGAACAGTCCAGTTCAGTTCATAGCTGCAGAAAATTTTTTTCTGGTGTTTTATTATTATGATGTTTGACATATTTTCTAATGTCCCTTTTAATTTTTGTTTAAATACATGATTATTTAAAGCTTATTCCATAACTTTTCATTATTTAGGAGTACTTTGGGTTAAATTATTATTGGTTTTTTTCTAATTTTATTTTATTTTTAAACTTTACATAATTGTATTAGTTTTGCCAAATATCAAAATGAATCCGCCACAGGTATACATGTGTTCCCCATCCTGAACCCTCCTCCCTCCTCCCTCCCCATACCATCCCTCTGGGTCATCCCAATGCACTAGCCCCAAGCATCCAGTATCGTGCATCGAACCTGGACTGGCAACTCGTTTCTTACATGATATTTTACATGTTTCAATGCCATTCTCCCAAATCTTCCCACCCTCTCCTTCTCCCACAGAGTCCATAAGACTGTTCTATACATCAGTGTCTCTTTTGCTGTCTCGTACACTGGGTTATTGTTACCATCTTTCTAAATTCCATATATATGCCTTAGTATTTCACACCAGTCAGAATGGCTGCGATCCAAAAGTCTACAAATAATAAATGCTGGAGAGGGTGTGGAGAAAAGGGAACCCTCTTACACTGTTGGTGGGAATGCAAACTAGTACAGCCACTATGGAGAACAGTGTGGAGATTCCTTAAAAAACTGGAAATAGAACTGCCTTATGATCCAGCAATCCCACTGCTGGGCATACACACTGAGGAAACCAGAAGGGAAAGAGACATGTGTACCCCAATGTTCATTGCAGCACTGTTTATAATAGCCAGGACATGGAAGCAACCTAGATGTCCATCAGCAGATGAATGGATAAGCAAGCTGTGGTACATATACACAATGGAGTATTACTCAGCCATTAAAAAGAATACATTTCAATCAGTTCTAATGAGGTGGATGAAACTGGAGCCTATTATACAGAGTGAAGTAAGCCAGAAGGAAAAACATAAATTATTTTTTATTATTGTCAATTTAATTAAATTTTCTCCAAATAATATATTTAGCATGAATTTTTATTTTTATTTAGTTTTTGAGATTTAGTTAATGGTCCAGCTAGGTACACATGAAAATAACATGCATTCTACAAATGTTTGATAACATATTCTAGAAAAATCAATGAGATCAAGTTGGTTGATGGAATTATTCAAGTCATCAACATCCATACTAATTTTTTTTTAATTTACAGCTGCTTATCATTCACTATGAAATGGATATTCATTTCCCTACCTATGACTGTGGATTTTTCAATCTGTATATAACATTTATGCTTATTATATTCTCATGATGAAGGTAGTGGTAAAGAAGCCACCTGCCAATACAGGAGACATAAGAGACACAGGTTCGATCCCTGGGTGGGGAAGATCCCCTGGAGAAGGGAATGGCTACCCACTCCAATATTCTTGCTTGGAGAATCCCATGGACAGAGGAACCTGGTCAGCTACAGTCCATAGGGTTGCAAAGAGTCAGACACAACTAAACCAACTTAGCACACATAAATAGTTACACTTTTTATGTTAATACTCTATATCCTAAGAACTACATTGTCTCTTTTTGGTATTACCACATTGACTTTCTTGTGTTTATTGTTAGCATGTTAGGACAATTTCTACTCTTTAACTTTCAACTTGTCATTATATTTGTAGTGCATCTATTATAAAAAAGGATATAGCTGTCCCTCCGTAGACAATAGAGAGCTCTCAAATTAACATGAGTCATCTTTCAAATGCTATACATCCCCCAGTTCCTGGATGTTCTGGGTTTCTCTCCAGTGTCTTTAAACAAGATTTCCCTCAGCAAAGTTTATATTTTTTAATGTAAAAATGTTGTCTTATAAATCTGACTTTGTCATTGGCAGACCAAAAATATTTTCAGATTTCTGTCTTTTGGTAGTGAAATACTCCACTTAGAATATTACTTATTACTGTTCCTAATGACACTGCTAAATAACAGAATTGAACAGAGTACAATTTAAATATCTTATTGACTTTAGTTAGCTATTCACAAATTAGGCAGTATTTCATCTAGCAGAAAGTGAAGAGTTCTGAGGCACTCTGAGGAGCAAAAGAGTGGATGGTTTCAGGCAAAGTCACCTTTCCTTGGGGGAAGGCAGGAGTCTATCAGAGGGGATTACCTCACTAGTGCTGACCAAGTCATTCCAGACTGACTGGTTAAGATTACATGAGAGGCTGGAGTTGCCATTAGATTAGGTTATTACATCTCAGTTTGGTCAGGATGGCTTAGCACAAGTGATTTCTTTTGGGCCTGCTGTCTTTTAAAATCTCTACACATATAATACAGAGACTCCCTTAAAGTTATTCCAGCCTTAGGTTGAACGAATATGCAAACTTTCTCCTTGAGTTTATATTCCTTCCACATACAGTTAATTGTTAAAATTTTATCAGATACCATCAGATCCTCAGATCAAATTTTCTATAGAAATATAACACATTATTTGTAAAATGTATGTCTTATTCTACAAAATTAGATTTGTTACTGTTTCAAATAATTAGCACTATTTTATACACAATTTTCTTAGGAATTGCTACAGAAAAATGTATACTTAAAGATAATATTAACATCATTACTTTAAATCAAGCAGATAAACTATGTTAGTGTGTAAATGTAAGTTACAGGCAACTTTAGAAAATGGTTTGGTAGTTTCTCAAAAAGATATAAATAAAACTAATATATGACTCCAAATTTCACTTATAGTTAGGTAACCTAGGGAAGTGAAACATATATTCATGCAAAGAAACGTGGATATTCAGGCATCATTATTCACAACAGATCAAATTAAACAATCCAAATACCCATCAACTGGTAAACAAATATACACAATGTTGTATACTGATAAAACGGTATACTAGTTAGCATTGAAAAGGAACAAGCCACTGAAACTTGCTACATCTTGGATGAATGTCAGTCTGCTGCTGCTGCTGCTGCTAAGTCGCTTCAGTCATGTCTGACTCTGTGCAACCCCATAGATGGCAGCCCACCAGGTTCCCCTGTCCTTGGGATTCTCCAGGCAAGAACACTGGAGTGGGTTGCCATTTCCTTCTCCAATGCATGAAAGTGAAAAGTGAAAGTGAAGTCGCTCAGTCGTGTCCAACTCTTAGCGACCCCATGGACTGCAGCTACCAGGCTCCTCCGTCCATGGGATTTTCCAGGCAAGAGTACTGGAGTGAGGTGAAATGTCAGTCTACCTTATGTTAAATGTAGACACAGGAAATAATGTATTACATGATTCCATTTATATTACAAAATCACGAAAGGCAAATTTACAGAGACAGAAAACAGATTAGCAGGTGTCTAGGGCTGGGATAAGATTGGATATTTACAGTAAATGGGCATATGAGATCTTATTGTAGGATAAGTGTGCTTTAAAATTGATTTATATTAATAGCTGCCCCACTCAGGATAGCTACTAAAAACCACACGAAATGACTCAATGTGAACTGGCAGATTTTATATGTGAACGACCTCTCAGTAAAATGATTTAATGAAAAAAGTGAAATAAAAACGTAGTGAAAATAAGATGCACCAATCAAAATTAATTAGATAATCAATCAAACTGCTGTATTATTGAAACTTGCAAACATTTTGAAAAGGAAAATTTTTCAGCATTTTCAAATAAATTCATTTGGATTTACACATTCCTAATTTCTGAACGACAAAAAGGATGATACTTAAATATGGTAAATGACCTTCTGGATGAGGAGAGATTACCTACACTGCCTCATACTCCCCTGAAGGAATATTTAAAACTGCTAATCCCATTGGGAAATTCAAATAGCCTCATTTAGTTTTCATCTTTTTTTTTTTCTTTTTTCTTTTCATGCCAACTCTCTAATGAGAGTGCTAAAGAGCAATGAAATGGCCATAGGCAGGAAGCCAGAGGAAAAGAGAGAGAATAAAGAGCCAAATAAGCAACCTTTAAATAACTAAGAGCTGATTGATTGATTCAACCCATTTAGACAATTATCTTAATAGCTCTGTTTGTTAAAATTTCCTGGTAGTCTTGCCAGATATTCTGAAATAGCTGTGATTCAGAAATAATATGAGTTGTATTTAAGTGCAGAAGATGGAGAGTCAGACAATTTTGATTTAAATAGAGCTTCTGTAAATTCTAATCTGAGCAACTTCTCCCAGGTTGAGGTTCAATTCATACTGATTTATGGATTTAAATGAGGTCACACATGTGAAACATTACCACTGTACCCACTACATTGTACTTACTCAAAACACAATTGTAGAATTAATTAACTAAGATATAAGAGCTGTCATTAATACTTTAGAAAGTCATTCAGGAGAAAATCATCAGAGTAGATCACATATACTGAAGGTCAATACAATGACAGAAAACAAATAAGTTGACCTATTGAAGAAACTTCAGTTGAGCAGGGAAAAGGCTTAGTGGTTGAGTGCTTGGTCCATATAACTGAGCAATACAGTCCAAACAATTATTAAGTTATTCTACAAAGCTAAGGTTTTCTTTCTTTTTCTTTTTTTTTCTGTTCAACATAAAAAGATAGATTAAATAGTATAGCCTGTGTACTAAGTCGCTCAATCGTGCCTGACTCTGTGTGACCTCATGGACAGTAGCCTTCCAGGTTTCTCTGTCCATGTGATTCTCCAGGCAAGAATACTGGAGTTGGTTGCCATGCCCTTCTCCAAAATAGTATAGAGCTATAGAATAAATGAACCCCAATTAAGAGTTGAGCAATGAACTCCTTCAACAGGGAAAATAAAATGTTTACATACACCTTTATAATGATTCTCATTCAGTCATTCAGTCGTGTCTGACTCTTTGCAACCCCATGAATCGCAGCATGCCAGGACTCCCTGTCCATCACCACCTCCCAGAGTTCACTCAAACGCACATCCACCGAGTCAGTGATGCCATCCAGCCATCTCATTCTCTGTCATCCCCTTCTCCTCCTGTCCCCAATCCCTCCCAGCACCAGGATCTTTTCCAATGACTCAACTCTTCATATGAGATGGCCAAAGTACTGGAGTTTCAGCTTTAGCATCATTCCTTCCAAAGAACACCCAGGGCTGATCTCCTTTAGAATGGACTGGTGGGATCTCCTTGCAGTCCAAGGGACTCTCAAGAGTCTTCTCCTACACCACAGTTCAAAAGCGTCAATTCTTTGGCCCTCAGCTTTCTTCACCGTCCAACTCTCACATCCATACATGACCACTGGAAAAACCATAGCTTTGACTAAACAGACCTTTGTTGGCAAAGTAATGTCTCTGTTTTTCAATATGCTATTCAGGTTGGTCATAACTTTCCTTCCAAGGAGTAAGCGTCTTTTAATTTCATGGCTGCAGTCACCATCTGCAGTGATTTTGGAGCCCAAAAAGATAAAGTCTGACACTGTTTCCACTGTTCCCCATCTATTTCCCATGAAGTGATGGGACCAGATGCCATGATCTTCGTTTTCTGAATGTTGAGCTTTAAGTCAACTTTTTCATTCTCCTCTTTCACTTTCATCAAGAGGCTTTTTAGTTCCTCTTCACTTTCTGCCATAAGGGTGGTGTCATCTGCATATCTGAGGTTATTGATATTTCTCCTGGCAATCTTGATTTCAGCTTGTGCTTCTTCCAGCCCAGCGTTTTTCATGATGTACTCTGCATATAAGTTAAATAAGCAGGGTGACAATATACAGCCTTGACATACTCCTTTTCCTATTTGGAACCGGTTTGTTGTTCCATGTCCAGTTCTAAGTGTTGCTTCCTGACCTGCATACAGGTTTCTCAAGAGGCAGGTCAGGTGTTCTTATATTCTCATCTCTTTCAGAATTTTCCACACTTTATTGTGATCCACACAGTCAAAGGCTTTGGCATAGTCAATAAAGCAGAATTAGATGTTTTTCTGGAACTTTCTTGCTTTTTCCATGATCCAGAGGATATTGGCAGTTTGATCTCTGGTTCCTCTGCCTTTTCTAAAACCAGCTTGAACATCTGGAAGTTCACAGTTCACATATTGCTGAAGCCTGGCTTGGAGAATTTTGAGCATTACTTTACTAGCGTGTGAGATGAGTGCATTTGTGTGGTAGTTTGAGCATTCTTTGGCATTGCCTTTCTTTGGGATTGGAAGGAAAACTGACCTTTTCCAGTCCTGTTTATCTTACAGGTGTTATATATTAGGTTTTCTGCTAAGGAAGACAAATAAATATAGAAGATAATTTGGAAACAGGATAATGCCTGCTTTGATAAAGATATGCACAGGTAGCAATGATAAGAATTAAGGAAGAATAAATAGGAGCCTCATCTAGACAAGCAAAATCTCCCTTTAGGATAGAAGTCTTTAAGCTTTTTGTGACAATGGTCAGAATGGAAATGTTTCAGGCTTTACAGGTTAGGAATTATCTGTCAGAACTCTTAAGTCTACTGTTGTAGTGTTAAAACAGCCATAGACAATATGTTTAATAAAAAAAAATAAGGAAAAAGAAAAGAAAGGTAGAAAAAGGGCAAAGGATGTTGACAGTGTTCTTTAAAAAAAAAAAAAGAAGAAGAAGAAAAAGAAAATTATTTACAAAAAATAACCGTATTTGCCTGAGTGCCATACTTCACTAACCCTGCCCTTGAAGAAGCTATTTGAAGGATGAATTTAATATGTGAGATGCAATTAAGGTTGGAAAAGTGATAGACTTAAATAGCTTCCTTTGTTTAAAGGTAAGTTTGCTTGAAATTAATGAAAATGTTGAAGACATTTAAGTATAGAAGAAAATCACTGGATAACATACAGAATGACTACTGTTCCTTGATTTTGGGTAAGTTATCCTTTGAAAACATAAATTAAAAGAAATACAGTTTAATAAAATCTTAAAGGGAAGTCTTTGACTTAGTATATAGAAATTCAAAGCTTTCCTATTTACTTCCCTAATAGTGTCTGTTGTTTCAATCAAGTGCATTAAAATTTGGAGTTTTACCAAGTAAAATCTAAGAGCTTTTCTTGTTATTATTATTATTTTAATCTCAGCAAGCTGAAAAATACCCCCTCATTGAATATTATCAGAAATTTGATAAATATCTTAAAGTTCCAAAATTCTGATTCAGAATTTTTAGAATTGAGTTGAATATGTAAAATATTCAATAATCTGTGGTGCTCAGATTTCCTCTGGAAATTTATCATTTGAAATACCAAAAGTTCAGGTTTAGCAACTCTTTGTATTAAAATAAGTTTCTTGAATCTTTGATTTGTTAATTAATGTTTACTTTTCAGTCAGGCATTATACAAAAATGATCTTGGAAATATATCTCAGTTTATAAACATATAGCTTCCCATGTGGCTCAACAGTAAAGAATCTGCCTGCCAATGCAGAAACCACCTTGAGACACAGGTTCAATCTCTGGGTCTGGAAGACCCCTGGAGGAGGAAATGGCAACCCACTTCAGTATTTCTTGCCTGAAATTCTATGGATAGTGGAGCCTGGGGGCTATGGTCCACTGGGTCGCAAAGAACCAGAGACCTGATCACATACAAAACAACACAACAGATGAAAGTTGAGAAACAAAATCAATGAATCAAATGAAGACTTTGTACTAGGTAGCAGCTTCAACAGATAAAACCACAACTATGTGTCTCCATTTCTGTTATATTTACAGCAGAGCAAAGAATACCTTTATTCCATTCCGTGGTGCAAAGATAACAGTCTTGGCCTATATTAGGTAATAATAAGCTAATCTAATTAAGTAATGTGGGTTTCCCTGGTGGCTCAGAGGGTAAAGCGTCTGCCTACAATGTGGGAGACCCCGGTTCGATCCCTGGGTCAGGAAGACCCCCTGGAGACAGAAATGGCAACCCACGCCAGTACTCTTGCCTGGAAAATCCCATGGACTGAGAAGCCTGGTAGGCTACAGTCCATGGGATTGCAAAGACTAGGACACTACTGAGCAACTTCACTTTCACTTTCAATTGAGTAATACAATTCTAATTGTATTAAAGTGATAATGACTGTCCATCAGCAGATGAATGGATAAGAAAGCTGTGGTACATATACACAATGGAGTATTACTCAGCCATTGAAAAGAATACATTTGAATCAGTTCTAATGAGGTGGATGAAACTGGAGCCTATTATACAGAGTGAAGTAAGCCAGAAGGAAAAACATAAATACAGTATACTGACGCATATATATGGAATTTAGAAAGATGGTAACAATAACCTGGTGTACGAGATAGCAGGAGAGACACTGATGTATAGAACAGTCTTATGGACTCTGTGGGAGAGGGAGAGGGTGGGAAGATTTGGGAGAGTGACATTGAAACATGTAGAATATCATGTAAGAAACGAGTTGCCAGTCCAGGTTCGATGCGCGATACTGGATGCTTGGTGCTGGTGCACTGGGACGACCCAGAGGGATGGTATGGGGAGGGAGGAGGAAGGAGGGTTCAGGATGGGGAACACATGTATGCCTGTGGCGGATTCTTTTTGATATTTGGCAAAACTAATACAATTATGTAAAGTTTAAAAATAAAATAAAATTTAAAAGAAAAAAATAAAATAAAGTGATAATGAACCACACTTTACAAATGAGAAGATATCATCACAAGAAGGAAATACCCCTTAGAAAGGTTAAGTGCTCAGAATTAGTGCTGTTCAATAGAAATATAATGAAAGCCACATAGATAATTTATAAATTTTCAGGATCCACATTAAAAAAAAACAGTAAAAAGAAACAATAGAATCAATATAATAAGATTAATGAGATATTTTATGTTTTTTTATGATAAATGCACCCTGGATTTTCAAGATGTAGCATATAAAAAAAGCAAAACATTATTAATCATTTTATATGCTGAAATAATATTTTGAAAGCATAAGGTTAAATAGAATGTTTTATTAAAATTAATATTCTATTATTTTTGCTATTTTGTTTAGCTATGTTTCACATGGTCAACATCCGTACATGGCTAGTGCTTACTGCACTAAACAGGACATCAACAATATAAACAACATATTTGGCCCAGCAACTGCTAAGGAATGTCCAATGCATTGGTGGTTCAAGAAGTTTTGCAGAGGAGACAAGAGCTTTGAAGATGAAGAGCACAGTGGCTAGCCATCAGAAGTTGACAACGACAACTGAGACTATCATCAAAACTGATCCTCTTGCAACTACACAAGATGTTGCCAAATAAATCAATGTCGATCATTCTAGGGTTGTTCAGCATGTGAAGAAAATTAGAAAGGTGAAAAAGTTTGATATGTGCATTGCCTCATCCGTGACCACAAACCAAAACTATCTTCATTTTGAAGTGTCAACTTCTCTTATTCTACACAACAATAATGAACAATTTGTCCATCGGATTTGGACATGCAACAAAAAGTGGATTTTATACAACTACTGGTGATGATCAGCTCAATGGTTGGAACAAGAGGCTCCAAAACCCTTCCCAAAGCCAAACTTGCACCAAGAAAAGGTCACGGTCACTGTTTGATGGTCTGAGTCGGTCTGATCCACTACAGCTTCTGAATCCCAGCAAAAACATTACATCTGAAAAGTACACTCAGCAGATTGATGAGATGCACCGAAAGCTGCAATGCCTGCAGTTGGCTCTGGTCTACAGAAAAGGCCCAATTCTTCTCCATGACAACACTCAACTGCATGTTGGACAACTAACGCTTCAAAAGTTGAACAAATTGGGCTACGGACTTTTGTCTCATCCACCACATTCACCTGCCCTCTTGCCAACTGACTACCACTTCTTCAAGCATCTCGACGACTTTTTGCAGAGAAAACACTTTCACACCAGCAGGAGGCAGAAAATATTTCCCAAGAATTTTCTTGAATCCTGAAGCAAGGATTTTCATGCTATAGGAATAAACAAACATTTCTTATTGGCAAAAATGTGCTGATTATAATGGTTTCTATTTTGATTAATAAAGATGTGTTTGAGTCTAGATATAATGATTTAAAATTTAAGGTCTGAAATTGCAATTACTTTTGTACCCATATAATATGTATATATTATATGTATTCATTTTATATATATATATATATATATATATATATATCAAAGTGTATTACATCCTGCTTTTCAATAAGAGACCACATATAATAAAAATAAATCATATCAATCTGCAGAGAAAGTGTAATCCAAGTACTATGTGATTTTACAGTGAAAACATACATATCACATTTTAGTGAATATTTGCTAATTACTTTTCAGTGATTGAAATAAACTTGTGGACAAAGCTTGGATAGAACTGATGTTATAATAAAGTTACTAAGCTAAAATTAAAATAATGCTAGCAGGACAACATAAAATTATAGTTAAATTTGACATTATTAAAGAGAGAAAATAAAGAAGGAAAAAAAGATGGTGATGGGGATGTGTGGTTGATACATTTATTCTACAAAGTAAAAGTCCATGAAGCATAGTGTAAAATGGATGAAATAAGAAATTGATGTTTATATAATTTTTATTTAAAGATTACTAAAAATTAGAGGAATGACTTAATATTGAAAGGACAAATGAGGATTGTATCAATAAAAAATCATTTTTATTGGCAAGTAATTCACTGATTATATAAACTAATAAATAACAAATTAAAAGTTTGCCATATATATTATTTACCTAAATAGAGGAAATGGACACATCTTAAAACACAGTATTTAAAAATTCTTATGTCTTGAAAATAAAACTGACTATGTCAATATAGTTTTTCTGTGGCAAAGTCTTTGCAATATTTTATTTTTTACAATATTTATACATTATTAAATACAAGGGATAGGATTTTAATATCTATCAAAATAATAAAGATTCCCACAAACTTTGATGCACTACTGAGAATTTGCTTTAAGGAAATTATTCAGAGTAAAAAAGCTACATGCATGAAAATTTTTATTGTGGAATATGGACAATGTTGAAGTGTGGAAACATAACAGTAATAAAGGGATAAAATATACAGGTAGTAAACTATTAAAAAGCCTGAAGAAATTTGAATCTATGACTATACTGAAGAAATATAATTGTATGTATTCTGTTGCATTTATAATGTATTTAGAAATAGTCTAAGAAAAGTAGATGTTTGTTTTTGCTGCTCTTCTGTTTTGTATGGCTTCTGTCTTTTGGCTTTCTGAACTTTTGAGGAGTAAAGGCTCCAAAGGGAAGAGATTATGGTGGCAGAATCAGGTTGGGAAATAGAAGGATTAGAATCTAAAGATCAAGAAGAGGAGGCATGCTTGGGAAAGAGAATCAAAATTACACAGAAGAAAACAGTGGAAAGACTAGCTTGAATGTTGCAGAATTCGGTCATAATGAAGGACAATCAAGCCACTGAGCTTCCCCAAGGTTGTGTCAATCACAAGTAAAGAAACACTAAATACCCTCAACTCTGAGACAAGAAACAAACCTGTGTCAAAGCAGTGGGTCCACTAAGAGACTACCCAGGCTGGCCAAGCCCATAAATTCCTGAAAGTGACAGGAACTTCTAAACGTAAATTAGCAGCACTGTCTCAAGGTCTTCAAAGGCCAGGTGAAGTGCCTATTGAGCTAACCTGCATCAACTGCAAAGGAAGTTCACTGGTCAACTGATCCTATAGTTAAGCACTTGCTTTTGACCATGACTTGGGCCTCCCTGGTAGCTCAGACGGTAAAGAATCTGCCTGCAATGTAGGAGACCTGGGTTCGATCCCTGGGTTGGGAAGATCCCCTGGAGAAGGGAATGGCTGCCCACTCCAGTATTCTGGCCTGGAGAATTCCATGGACTGTATAGACCATGGGGTTGCAAAGAGTTGGACACGACTGAGTCACTTTCACTTTCACTCGTGCTATACCTATTATTTTCTATACCTATTCTTTTGAATTGCTTATGTAGATGGATAACTTTGAAAAGTGCAATAAAAATAGTAAAGACAAAATACACAGCTGCATACATGTATCTAGCAGATATAACATGTCAAATGTCAAATCAGCACAGAAGAGGGACAGTGGCTGGTGGTGGAATATAGTGAAGAGAACTACATACTTCCCTCCTCTAACTCTGACATCTAGGCAGGAACTTGACCTCTTTCTCACACAGATTAGAAGAATAAGATAGTTGCCTGCATATTCCCTGGTAAAGCCAACCTTTTCCCCCACTACTGAAACTTTGTAGAAATAATTGTCTAGCCTCCACAAAAAAGAGGAAAAACAAAAGAAAGCGGTCACTTAAACATTTTTCTTCTACATATTTTTCTCATAGTTTTGAATATCTATGATTAGACAAGGACTGACAGCATGCTTAGTTTTAGAGATATTTCTGAGATTTACTTTCATTTTGTTAAACTTAGCTCATTTTAACATCCAGGAACCTGATCACACTAAAAGAGTTTACTTGATTTTGAAAAATATGAGAGAAATGATACGATATTGCTGAAAGCAAGGATGCATTTCTATTAAGCTAAAAGATGATCACTGTAACCTTAGTGAACAACACACTAACTGGGAAATACAAATAATCTTGAGGATGAGTAGGAAGGCATAATATTTCCACATCCTGTGATGGCTGTGTTTCTGAGATAGCACTAGGAAGGCTTGAATATTCTCAAATGCTTTGTTCCACCTCTGGGGACTGCCTCCTGCCTGGTGATAAAGGTGGCTGGATTTAAGCAGGGTTGAAATACTAAAGTATTTTAATCAAATGAAATGAATTAGATTGTGGTCAAAACCTTAGATTGTGGTCAAAATCTAAAACAGTAATTTTATTTGCTCTTTTAAAAGAACTTATATTTGCAATCTATAGAGCAAATTTTCAAAGAAAGAAACTTTTATGGCTCATAATGACTATCACTATCAATCTAAAGCCTTGATTTCTCTTTCTCTAAATATTACTATAATTATCACCTACAAACTACTCCAGGCATTTTTCACAGATCCTGACTCTCCATCTGTTGTGGTTTATTATCTATCTGCTGGAGAGTTGATAGACACAAAACATCCTATCACTACACTTTCATTAATTATCGAATTAGTAAAATTTCAATTCCATCAATTGATGATTCCTTATATAAATCTGTTATCATGCCATTCTCTTCCAAATACATGTTCTGGTTTTCTTTCCTCTTTCCCATGCCAAAGTGCAATTTAAATGAGAGATCTCTCATGATTTTGTACTTAAGATGCTTGCTGTGACAACTCTTAACCTAAAACCAAACAGAATAAGAAACTCTTTATTCTGCACAATATGAACAAAGTAAAATGTGGACATCAAGAGTATAAAAAGTTATTAAAAATAAAAAACAACAACAACCCAGAAAGTGATTATTTCAAGTCACCAGAGATAGGGGCTCATAATCATAATTCATAACATCTAGAAGTAATAGTCTAGCTTAAGAAAAGGTCACCTAAGAGCATGAATCTAGAAGACTATCAGCATCTTTCTATCTAGAAATCCACAGTACTCTGCTTACCTAAAACTGCATGAAACATGTTCCTGGGCCTATTCGGGCAGAATTTAAAAGAATTCCTGTCAAACAGTCTCTTTTCCTCAGGACAGGGTGACAGATATGAGCGATCAAAGAAGTACTGTACACATAACCTTTCTTAGCTTTAGAAAGGTTCCTGATTCTGTCATAACATTAAACACTCTGAGAAAATATGACCTTGACTGCAAAATTATTGAAGAAGCTGAACACCTGGTTGTTGATTTTAGTGGATTATGTCAACTGAATTGGGGGGATAAAAAATGCCTTCAGTGATTGTTCCTTGACTCAGTGATATTTATTACTGCCATCAATAAACTAGATCGATACTTTCTTTCAGAAAAAAAAAAAGTCCTTGTTACTCACTTAGGAATCCGGGGACAGGTATTGTCCAAACTGCCATTCACCATTTCATCTTTGCCGTCCACACCTCACTCAAACTGCAGGTATATCATTCTCTTTCCTATTACAGCCATTCTTAATTCCATTATTTACCCGCTTTTAAATCGTAAGTGAAGAACACAAGGAAGTACTGTTACTTATTAGTTTACTTGAAGTGCTACAATGCCATATTGCTCAGTTTGCAAATAATGAATGAGATAACGCAATTAATTTCCAGAAAGCTCTGTTCTGAAGACATACATGGGTTATATTTGCAATTCAATTTTCAGTACTCCTTTCCAGGAGTTATTGATTCTTTGAATTTGAACTGGAACCTGGGATTCCATACTTTCCACTGGTGCCCTGCAACTAGGTGTTTGACAAATACTCATTTAAAAAATATAATTGAACATGTATTTTAAATTTTCAAATCAAGAAGCAAGTAAAGATAGGATACTAGACCAGTACTTGATGCTTTACTGGTTTCTTTCACTAAAGTATTTAAAATTCTATTTATAAAATGCTCTGTGTCTGAGATATGATGAGTACAACAGAAATGTCAAGAAATATTTTCATAAGAGCACTACACCATCATCAAAGTTACACATTAAAGGGCTGGCATGTTTTACATGCTAATATAAAGTGAGAGCCTCAGTCTTAGGTATTTCTGGTAAATGATTTAAGACTGTTTCAAGTTACTAAAAACTAATCAATTTTGCAGAGAATATTCCTGTTTAATGTTTTTGTCTTTAGAGAATCCTAAAATGCATGCTAACAATTTTTATAAGCTCTTCCACTTTTGATTTGAAAATGTAGTTCCTATCAAGTATAAGAAATAGAATAAAAATAGATTATAGTTAGTCTATATACACTAGATATGGAGTTCAGTTCAGTTTAGTTCAGTTGCTCAGTCGTGTCTGACTCTTTGTGACCCCGTGGACTGCAGTGAGCCAGGCTTCCCTGTCCATCGCCAACTCCCAGCATTTACTCAAACTCATGCCCAGTGATGCCATCCAACCATCTCATCCTCTGTCATCCCCTGCTCCTCCTGCCTTCAATCTTTCCCAGCATCAGGGTCTTTTCAAATGAGTCAGTTCTTTGCATCAGGTGGCCAAAGTATTGGAGTTTCAGCTTCAGCATCAGTCCTTCCAATGCAAACAGCACCCTGGACTCATACTTAAAGAGATGGTGTCCAAGTTCCCAAATAGCATAAGTCTAAGACTGACTTTGAAGAAAGATTGTAACCTTGTGTTCATCTTCAAATTACACTCAGCTGGCTGCATTTATCCTTTGTCATAGTGATCTGTTACCTCCTTCCTACTTCTCTTACTTCCTATACATCCTTTTGCTAGTAGTAAGGATTGAAATTGAGGAATCTAATTATATTGCAAACCTCCTCAAAGACGTCAATGGTTATAACCGATGATATACAAATCAAATTCCTTTTCACTGAATGTTCATGGGCTGGCCTTTGCCTATGATAAAATTCTTCTCAGCTCTTTCCTAACTCAAAGTTTATGTTCCAGTAACTCTAAAATATGCACTTGTAGTTCTCAAACATATCAGACTCTCACACCCTTATGTCTACATAACTACTGTCTGAGATGACTTTGTTAATCATCAAGCATATGTTTGGTTATCATTCAAGTCTCATCTCTATTTTAATTTCTAAACATTCCATCATGCACATCTAGTACACAATTATCACCACTATATAAACTCAGCTTTGTACCTAGTAGTATCAGAATTTCCCTGTATGTGTTCTCCCAAATAGCTATAAATGCATCATGATTTTTCATTAAGACAATTTTATAATTGATATTTAAGGTCTCAGATTCATCATAGAATGTCAAAGCTGGACATGACCTTTAGATTCATTTGAACATGGCTTCTTTTTGTTAAACACAGTAAGTATGAATACATGGCAGGAGGTTGTTTTGGGAGTGAACCTCAGAGCTTAACTTTTCCAGAAGTTTAAATGTCTTGATTCACCTTTCCTCTAAAATCCAAATGTTAAGAAAACAGAATGATTAAATGTTAATTTGAAGTCATCTGTGAGAAGCCTCAACTTAACCTTCTGAGATACAAAAGTTAAAGCATTCTGCTCTTATTCATGTTTTATCTGACTTTAATGAAAAAATTTTAAATGTTATAAGAAATGTTCTAAGGTAAGACTTGTTTGTATCTATTTTTAAAATTCATGGTTGTCCCAAATGTAAAAAAAAAAAAAAAAGCCTGAAATTCAAAAAGAAGATATATGTCAATGAGAAATGTAGGTAGAATCTAATGTCACAAATGTATTCACTGAATGATTATCAGTTTGGCCAATCGAGTAAAACACAGGAAAAAAAATGTCTAAATTCATGTGGCTTAAGATATACTGATTATTTTATAACCTTCCAGGAATAAGGAGAAGTCTGTAGAATTAAAAATGTCAAGCAAGAACCTTTTACTCCAAGCTGAGTATTTGTGCATATACATTATTAATATATCTGAAATCCCTTTACAATGAAGTCTGTGATGGATCACATCTGTTTGGAAGATTTCAGTAAACAACAGAATCTGACTCTAATCATTAAATTTCCAAAGGTATCTTAAGACATGCTTAGTTTATATTGTCTTCAATTGAATCTGTTTCCTTAGATTTGATGTTATCATAATATCTGAATCTCTGCCCACTTATCTTTACTGGATAGTTTTAGTTGCTCAGTCATGTCTGACTATTTGGGACCCCATGGACTTATAGCCTACCAGGCTCCTCTGTCCATGGAATTCTCCTGGCAAGAATACTGGAGTGGGTATTCCCTTCTCCAGGATGTCTGGAGTGGGTATTCCCTTCTTCAGGTATTACTTTCTCCAGGGTGTCTTCCCTTGCTTGATAAGGTATATGTGTATTTCTTTCTGGGGAGATTTCTTATGAGGAACTATGAAGGATATGATATTTAACCTTGTTTTATGGTTTAGTTATTGGCCTAAAGAGGTTCTAAAGAAGCTTAATACTATAGAAAACATAGGGAAATTTCCCCACAAGTGTTTTTATTTTATAGATGCTGGCAGAATACAAGAGACTCCCTGATCAGAGGTATAAGATTTTATTACTTGAAGCACAACGGCACCGCAGGCTACAGGGCTGCACTTGTTTCCCTCAGCACCACCTCCCACCATGTCCTACAGCGTGATACAGAGCAGCCAGATGCATGCTGAACATGCAGAAGGTTTACATCACAGGTAAGGAAACCATGAGTTTAAGGAGTCCTAACTATATAAGGCAGCTGCTAGCAAGTCTACCCAAACTTTATCCCAGATGGAGACACAATACTTATTAAAATGGACAAAAGCAAATCACTACTATGGCATGAAGAGAGTCATTAACACTATCATTAAAGTTGTATCCTATACAAACCTCCTTTAAAAGATACTCCAGAACTAATATTTTGCAAAACAGAGAGCACCAGGCCTAGATAGGTTCACTGGTACATTGTACCACTTAAGAAATATATTCTACCAATTTTCTACAATCTCTCTCAGGGGACAGAAGTGGAAAGAATACATTTTAACACAGCCTGTGAGGCCAGCATTCCCCTAAAATCCAAAACCAGATAAAAATTTTACATGGAAAGAAAATTACAAGCCAATATTTCTCATAAAAATATGTGTAAAAATCCTCACCAAAATATTAGCAAATAGAACCAACAGTTTATGAAAAGAATTATACACCTCATCCAAGTGGGATTTATTGTAAGCATGAGAAGGTGGTTCAACATTTGAAAATCAATTAATGCAATCCTTGATATCAATAAGCTAAATAAAGAAAACTCACATGATCACATAAGTAGGTGAAGAAAAAGCATTTGATAAAATCCAACACCTATTAATGACAGAAATTCTTCATAAAATAAGAATAGAGGAGAACTTATGCAGCTTAATAATGAATATCTACAACAAGCATACAGCTAACATCATACTTAATGCTGAGAAACTCGAAATTTTCCTACTAAGATCAGATACAAGGCAAGAAAGGCTATCACCACTCCTTCTCAATATCTTACTTGAAGTTCTAGCTAATGGAACAAGATAATAAAAGGGAATAAAATTACACATATAGGAAAGGAACACACAACTGTCTTGATTGACAGATGACATGATTATCTATGTAGAAAATTCAAAAGTATCAACAAATAAACCCCTGGAAGTAATAAACAATTATAGCAAAGTAAAAGAATACAAGGCTACTATATAAAAGTCAGTCATTTTTCTATGTACCAGTAATGAACGAGTGAAATTTGAAATAAAAAAGATATAATCTCTGAGTTTTCCGTGGTGGTCCAGTGGTTAGGACCTTGCCTTCCAATGCAGGGGGTGCAGGTTCGATTCCTAGTTGTAGCTAGGATCCCACGTGCCTCATGGCCAAAGGACAAAGCATAAAACAAGCAATATTGTAACAAAATAAATTTTAAAAACTTAAAAAAAACACAATCCCACTTAAATTAGCATCCAATAAATTACTTAGGTATAAATCTAATAAAATGTGTAAAATACCTATATGAAGAGAACTACAAAAATTTGATAAATGAAATAAAAAAACTAAATAAATGGAGAGATAGTCCATGTCATGGATACAAACACACAATACTTTTAAGATAACAGTTCTTTGCAACTTGATCTATAGATTCAATAGCAATCAAAATCCTAGAAAGCTATTTATATACAGTAAGAAACTGTTTCAAAAGTTTAAATGGAGAGGCAGAAGACAGAGAATAGCTAACATGATACTGAAAGTAAAGAACAAATTTGAAAAACTAATATTATCCAATTTCAAGGCTACAGTAATCAAGAAATCGGGGTGTTGGCAAAAGAACAAATAAATAGATCAGTGGGACAGAATGGATAGCCCCTAAACATCATTATAGTCAAGTGATCTTTGACAATGGTACAGCAGCTTTGGAAGATAGTTTAGCAGCTTCTTATAAATAAAACTTTACATATTACTTCTCTGTGATCCAGAAACCAGGCTCCTTGGTATCTACCAGTTGACTTGAAACAGACTACTATATATTTTTCCAGCAAAGACAGTTTTATTTGGGATCAGCAGGGAATTGCAATTCAGGGTCTGAAATCACTGCAAACCACACCCAAGTCTGAAACAGGAAGGGAAGGAGAATGCTTTCATAGAGATGAAAAGGAAGTTGGGAGGGTTCTAGGAAACAAAGTCCATGGCTTTTCACTGGCTGAATCTTTGCCAGGGAAGAAGTTTTTCTTCTTCTTACTGGTCTCTCTTATCATCACAGGATGTGAGAGCACCCCATTTTGGTCTCCCAACTCTATTTAATTGAGATTTCATTAAATTTTTATATAACTGAAGAATTCCAAACTTATGTCCATACATTTAAATCCACACAAATTCTGCACAGAGAAGTTTACAGCAGTTTTACTTACAACTGCCTTAACTTGGAAGCAACCAAGGTACTTCAGTAGGCAAATTTATAAATAAACTATGGCACTTCCAGACAATGGAACATTATTCAGCACCAAAAGCAAATGATCTACCACATTATGAAAAGATATAGAGGGACATTAAATGCATAGAAGGATCATAAATGCATATTATTAATAGTAAGTCAGTCTGGAAAGGCTCCTCCACATTGTATGATTCTGGTGGGAGATACTGATAACGGGGGAGGCTGTTTAGGTATAGGAATTGTATGGGAAATCTCTGTACTTTCTCTCAATTATTCTGTGAATCTAAAACTCTTCTAAAAGTAAGTCTTTATAATCATAATGTTAGATACTCCAGAACAAAATTTGATTCAAGACATGCAGAAACATGAGAGCTCTATGCAGAATGTTTTCCCAATTTTTTTAGAATCTTAAGGTTCTTTAGGGCCTCTTCAAACCATTAGGCAGTAACTGAATTGTTGTTGTGTTTAGTCGCTACGTCATGTCTGACTCTTTGCTACACCATGGACTGTAGTCCACTCGGCTCCTCTGTCCATGGGGTTCTCTTGGCAAGAATACTAGAGGGGGTTGCTATTTCCTTCTCCATATTTTATTTCTTCTTTATATAACTTTAACAAAACCTTCAAGAAGCTCTCAAAGTTGTTAAAAATGACAATTTCAATATTGTTTAAAAAAAACATCAGTTCAGTTCAGTTCAGTTCAGTGGCTCAGTCATGTCCGACTCTTTGCGACCCCATGAATCACAGCACGCCAGGCCTCCCTGTCCATCACCAACTCCCGGAGTTCACTCAAACTCATGTCCATCGAGTCGGTGATGCCATCCAGCCATCTCATCCTCTGTTGTCCCCTTCTCCTCCTGCCCCCAATCCCTCCCAGCATCAGAGTCTTTTCCAATGAGTCTATTCTTCTCATGAGGTGGCCAAATATTGGAGTTTCAGCTTCAGCATCAGTCCCTCCAATGAACACCCAGGACTGATTTCCTTTAGGACGGACTGGTTGGATCTCCTTGCAGTCCAAGGGACTCTCAAGAGTCTTCTCCAACACCACAGTTCAAAAGCATCAATTCTTCTGTGCTCAGCTTTCTTTATAGTCCAACTCTCACATCCATACATGACCACTGGAGAAACCATAGCCTTGACTAGACGGACCTTTGTTGGCAAAGTAATATCTCTGCTTTTCAATATGCTATCTAGGTTGGTTATAACTTTCCTTCCAAGGAGTAAGTGTCTTTTAATTAACTGAATAGTAACTTTTAAGTAACTGAGCAGACCTATGCAAATAATGACCTTTCGAAGCATCCGATTTCTGCTGTAATCTTATTGTACACAGTGGTACCTGGGTTATTTTTTTCAGGTTCAGATTCCCTGAGTGGAGATTGAAAGGATTATTGTGCAAATGATATAGTGATGAAATTATGTCAGTAAAACCTATGAAAGAGAGGAAGCAAGATTAAGCAGGGAAAAAAAAAAAAAAAGCTGGATAAAGATTTGACTTCTCTAGTTTCAGCCTGAACCAACAGAGAGCATAAATGCCAGGACAAAGTGGTCAACCTTGAGGGAAGGTTGCTAGCTTTCAGTACTCCCATATCTGTCAGTCTTTGGCTTTATCCATGCCTAGGGTGAGTGCAAACTGTGAGCTACTTCTGTGTGTTTAAGAAAATTCCACTTTGCCAAGACCATTTTTCAAGACAAGGGAACAGCGTTCAACTATTGTCAGCCAACACTCACAGACGCTGAGACATAGGCACTCCAGTCCAATAAAGGTGATGTAGGCAGGGCACCAAGGGTGAGGACTACATAGCATAGTGGCTTTATATAACATAATTTGGCTTCAAAGAATCATAAATTGCCTTAGAAATGTATTACATAAGAAGCCTTAAAACATACATGTGTCAAATTTTCCCCACAAGCACATACATGTACTTATGTACACACATTTATATATAGTTCCACTGTAATAAATATGAAATATATATATATTCAATTGATATAAATTTGCCTTTATATTTTATAATTTGTGAATCATTTCTAATTAGAAAGGTGATTGATTTAATTATTTGCCTAGAAATTCTAGACAATGCCTGATTTTTTTTTTTTTTTCTCACATAATCCCTGCAGCATGTTCTGGCAATGAAAACCATTTCAGATACATTAGCATTGCACTTAAGGTTGTGATAATTACTATTCAAAAGAGTCCTGTAGTATATAAATATTTAAATGTCATACTAAGTATATCAGTTTTGTGGCTTTTAGCACTCTCTTCAAATGGTTGCTCATATATCCTTCTTTGATTTTTCTCCCAATTCAAAGACAAAATAACTAAATCATAACCATAAAAGAATTCTGCTTTTTAAGTTTTATTTAAAAGTTCGGCACCCCAACAGCTATTGGTGAGTCTTTACAAAGATAGAGAAATTAAGAAATGATAATTGACTCCCTATTTGAGGTACAATAATTCTGTTCTAACAAAAGTTGTTTCTCTTTTTAAGAACTTAGGCAGTGTCTTGTCAAAATTAAATACCCTTTTATATTTTCTTATATTAGGGCCCCTTTTGGCACATAAATTCAAAATGCCAGTACACTGCTTTAATTATACTGGTCATAGGGAACAATCCTTTAGTGTTTTTCAGGATGCTGAAGATCACAAGATGCAGAATGCTCTATATTTAAAAAAGAAAAAAAAAAGGATGTCCAGGAGACAAATTCCTTAAACAATAGTGAAGGTCACTGAAAATGCCCTTCATTTATGTTGAAGCTGCCAAACATCCTTTTCATTCAAACATTTTGTTTCAGTGCGTGGAGATTTTAATGTGATATGAGAGTGAGTCTGAATTACTAAATGAAAAAACTCTATGTGTTCTGACCTAAATGAGATACCTGTGAGAAATCCATCACTGTTTGCCATTCAGACCAACAGAAGCTTACGCATTTCCTTATGCTACTCTAGTTTGTCTTCATTACATCCAGTGGCAGAGAGAGACATCAATTTACATTTTCAAGACAAGTAATACTTTACGTGTACAAGTGTGATTTTGTGCAATCCTCATAATTCCTTGAGAAAGGTTATTTTTATTTCTGTTATTCAAAACAAGGACATTCTTCAAGAGAAATATACATTACAAAATAGAAAAAATACTATTCTTGTCCTATGATTTGTATGTGAGCATGGGGACTATAGGCTGATGTGAAGATGGACCTTTCAAGCTAGGCTGAAGTAAGGCTAGTAAGTAAGGCTAAGTCACCTCTCTTAGGCTAGTAAGTAGGCTAGTAAGTAAGGCTAGTAAGTAAGGCTAAGTCACCTCTCTCACCATTTTGAAAGCAACTGCACAGTTGCAAGAGATCTGAAAACCATGCAGAAGTAGGATGAAGGTATAAAAAGAAACACAGATTCTGTTTCAAGTACTGTATACTGTAAACAATGGAAAAAGTATAGAAACAATAAAAAAGGTTACAACTGTCTTGATGAAGTAAACCTTGGCTCTACTGGCATTTCCAAGTAGAAAGCCAACTGCCACTGCTCTATAAAATTACACAAGCACAAATATTAATATTTAAGTAATGATCTAGGGATACTGAAAAATGTTTCATTTCTACCTGCATCATCATATGTTCAATTGAAAATAATAGAGTGGTTAAATACGTTTAATATTGGGGCTTACTGGCAGTTCATTTCGATAAAAACTGATGATTCCTGAAGTTGCAACATATGTAAAAGAAGACATATTTGACCAGGAGTTGAAACATCTGGTTTCTATTTGTAAATTTCTCATGACCATTCTGAATGTCAGTTTCTTCATCAGTTAAATAAAGAGGTTGGATCAAATTATCTGTAAATTCTCTTTTGGATGGATGCATTGTGATTCTATGTATGGAAACACTCTAGAACCAAAACACAACTTTATTTATTTATTTATTTATTTGCATCCTACTTCAACTCTGTGTTCTTTTTTTTTTTCCTTTTTTTAAAAATTTTATTTTATTTTTAAACTTTACATAATTGTATTAGTTTTACCAAATATCAAATGAATCTGCCACAGGTATACATGTGTTCCCCATCCTGAACCCTCCTCCCTCCTCCCTCCCCATACCATCCCTCTGGGTCATCCCAGTGCTCTAGAATACATTGAAATACTTTATAAGGTGTATATTTAAATATAAATGTTCATTAATATTTCAAAATTGTTTATATTTAGAAAATCTAAGTAATTTTATTTATTAAAATACGTAGACAAGCAGTATAATTTTCTTATAAAATACATTTTTCTAATATATAATTAAATATTAATCCTAGAAGACATCTAATTTAGACAACTGTTACATAAACCATTACTCTATATCTAAAGGACTATTGAGATTTCATACATTCAAAATGAGATTACTACATAATAAAGTCTTATTTTTTAAATAAGTTAACCAATAATTATTATTTTTAATAGAAATTTATTTATTTTAATTGGAGGCTAATTACTTTACAATATTGTACTGGTTTTGTCATACATCTACATGAATCCACCACGGGTGTACATGTGTTCCCCATCCTGCACCTCCTCCCACCTCCCTCCCCATAACATCTCTCTGGGTCATCCCAGTGCACCAGCCCCAAGCATCCTGTATCATGCATCAAACCTGGACTGGCGATTCATTTCATATATGATATTATACATGTTTCAATGCCATTCTCCCAAATTATCCCACCTTCTCCCTCTCTCTCTCCCACAGAGTTCAAAAGACTGTTCTTTACATCTGTGTCTCTTTTGCTGTCTCGCACACAGGGTTATCATTACCATCTTTCTAAATTCCATATATATGCGTTAGTATACTGTATTGGTGTTTTTCTTTCTGGCTTACTTCACTCTGTATAATAGGCTCGTTTCATCCACCTCATTAGAACAGATTCAAATGTATTCTTTTTAATGGCTGAGTAGTACTCCATTGTGTATATGTACCACAGCTTTCTTATCCATTCATCTGCTGATGGACATCTGGGTTGCTTCCATGTCCTGGCTATTATAAACAGTGCTACAATGAACATTGGGGTACACGTGACTCTTTCAATTCTGGTTTCCTCTGTGTGTATGCCCAGCAGTGGGATTGCTGGGTCATAAGGCAGTTCTATTTCCAGTTTTTTAAGGAATCTCCACACTGTTCTCCATAGTGGCTGTACTAGTTTGCATTCCCACCAACAGTGTAAGAGGGTTCCCTTTTCTCCACACCCTCTCCAGCATTTATTGCTTGTAGACTTTTGGATCGCAGCCATTCTGACTGGCATGAAATGGTACCTCATTGTGGTTTTGATTTGAATTTTTCTGATAATTGTGATGTTCAGCATCTTTTCATGTGTTTGTTAGCCATCTGTATGTCTTCTTTGGAGAAATGTCTGTTTAGTTCTTTGGCCCAAACACTCTCTGACATAAATCACAGCTGGATCCTCTATGACCTACCTCCCAGAATATTGGAAATAAAAGCAGAAATAAACAAATGGGACTTAATTAAAATTAAAAGCTTCTGCACAACAGAGGAAACTCTAAGCAAGGTGAAAAGACAGCCTTCAGAATGGGAGAAAATAATAGCAAATGAAGCAACTGACAAATAATTAATCTCAAAAATATACAAGCAACTCCTGCAGTTCAATTCCAGAAAAATAAATAATTATTTTTTAAAAATCTATGAGTTAATTGTAAAATAAAGGACTTTTAGTGAGCATGTAAGATTAAGATCACATTATTTTTAATTATATTTACTGAGAATGTTAATGTCTTTTTAAAGTGATATGTGGTTCTCTAAATAAAAAGTAAAACTTTTCTTCACAGTTTTGTATTATCATAATATTTTACCTCCTATTCAGTGTAATATAGCTATTTGAAAAGAGTGACTGAATGAGTTTGTATGCCTTCTTCTTCACACTATGAGTTTGTACCAAGAAATTGTAAAAAAATTTGAAATTGTTATAAATAAAAGATAAGTAATTTGGAAGCTTGAGCCTCAAATCAGAGTTTCACATTTCATGTTCTCTGGTATATTTATCTAGCAATAGGTAGATAGATAGTATGAGAGATACAGATATGCCTGGAGTGTACTGATATTGCCTTTGAAATTTGATCATCTTCCAGAGAAGAATGCTTCATTTAAATATATATGTAATGGGTCATTTTTTAAAAAGTAGTCATTTTCATTGAAAAGGACAGTCGTTTATAAATCTGATCAACAGATGCACTCGTCATAAAATTACTATGATTGGAAGGATACACAGAAAATAATTGTCTGCTTCTCTTTCTCATGCCTGGTATCATCAATCTCTTGTCTCTGCACTCAGGTTCTACTCTAATGTCAGTTACTTTTATCAAATTATCAGTGTTCAGGCTTTGTAACAGAGCTGTCAAATTTCATACTGTGAATCTCTTTGACCATAAAATATTCAAATTTATCAGCCAAATATATTCCAACGTGCTGACAATGAAAATAATACACAAACACCCCTCAGAAATATTGAAGGCTCAAATCCAAATCATTGCCACAAGTTGCACATTGCAATAAAGCAAATCACACAGATTTTGGGTCCCCAGTGCATACAGAAGTTGTGTTTATACTATACTGTAGTCTGTTGTGTGCAATAGCATTATGTCTAAAAATCAACGCATGTTCTTTAATTTAAATTGCTTTATTGCTAAAAAAAAAAAAAATGCTGTATTCTGAACTCGCAGCAAGTCATACACTTTTTGCTGGCAGTGGTTCTTGTTTTGATGTTGATGGCTGCTTACTGACGAGGGTGGTGGCTGCTGAAAGTTGAGTTGGCTGTGGCAATTCTTTAAAATAACAAAACAATGCAGTCTGCTGCTTCAATTCACTCCTCTGTTTAAGAACAGTTTCTCTGTAGCTGCAGTACTGTTTGATAACATACACCTCAAGTAGAACTTCTTTCAAAATTGACATCAGTCCTCTAGAACTTGCTGTAGCAATTTAGTAATATCTTCAGGTTTCACTTCTAATTCAAGTTCTCTTGCTATTTCTACAGTATCTGCAATTATTTCCAACACTGAAGTCTTGAACCCCTCAAAGTCATCCATGAGGATTTGAATCAATGTCTCCCAAACTTTTGTTAATGATGAAATGTTGACCTCTGCCCATGAGTCACAAATGTTTTTAATGGCATCTAGGATGGTGAAGTTTTCATTCCAATTCCAAATAAAGGCAATGCAAAAGAACGCTCAAACTACCATACAATTGCACTTATCTCACACGCTAGTAAAGTAATGCTCAAAATTCTCCAAGCCAGGCCTCAGCAATACGTGAACCGTGAAGTTCCAGATGTTCAAGCTGGTTTTAGAAAAGGCAGAGGAATCAGAGATCAAATTGCCAACATCTGCTGGATCATCTAAAAAGCAACAGAATTCCAGAAAAAAAAAATCTATTTCTGCTTTATTAACTATGCAAAAGCCTTTGACTGTGTGGATCACAATAAACTGTGGAAAATTCTGAAAGAGATGGGAATACCAGACCACCTGACCTGACTCTTGAGAAACCTGTATGCAAGTCAGGAAGCAACAGTTAGAGCTGGACATGAACAACAGACTAGTTCCAAATAGGAAAAGGAGTACACCAAGGCTGTATACTGTCACCCTGCTTATTTAACTTATATGCAGAGTACATCATGAGAAACGCTGGGCTGAAGGAAGCACAAGCTGGAATCAAGATTGCCGGGAGAAATATCAATAATGTCAGATATGCAGATGACACCACCCTTATGGCAAAAAGTGAAGAAGAACTAAAGAGCCTCTTGATGAAAGTGAAAGAGGAGAGTGAAAAAATTGGCTTAAAGCTCAACATTCAGAAAACTAAGATCATGGCATCTGGTTCCATCACTTAATGGCAAATAGATGGGGAAACAGTAGAAACAGTGGCTGACTTTATTTTTGGGGGCTCCAAAATCTCTGCAGATGGTTCCCACAGCCATGAAATTAAAAGACACTTACTCCTTGGAAGGAAAGCTGTGACCAACATAGTTTATTAAAAACCCATGGCATTACTCTACCAACAAAGGTCTGTCTAGTCAAAGGTATGGTTTTTCCAGTAGTCATGTATGGATGTGAGAGTTGGTCTATAAAGAAAGCTGAGCACCAAAGAATTGATGCTTTTGAACTGTGGTGCTGGAGAAGACTCTTGAGAGTCCCTTGGACTGCAAGGAAATGCAACCAGTCCATCCTAAAGGAGATCAGTCCTGGGTGTTCACTGGAAGGACTGAGGTTGAAGCTGAAACTCCAATACTTTGGCCATGTGGTGCAAAGAGCTGACTCATTTGAAAAGAACCTGATGCTGGGAAAGATTGAAGGCACGAGGAGAAGGGCATGACAGAGGATGAGATTGTTGGATGGCGTTACTGACTCCATGGAGATGAGTTTGAGTAGACTCTGGGAGTTGGTGATGGACAAGGAGCCTGGCCTGCTGTGACCCATGGGGTTGCAAAGAGTCGGACACAACTGAGCAACTTAACTGAACTGAGCTGAGGATGGTGAATGCTTTCCCAAAGTTTTTGATTGACTGCCTTAGAGCAATCACAATCTATGGCAGCTATACCCTTAGGAAATGTATTACTTCAATAGTAACACTTGAAAGTCAAAATTATCATGTGATCCATGCTCTTTAGAATGGATGTTGTATTTGTAGGCACAAAAAACAACATTAACCTCATTTTTCATCTCCATCAGAGCCCTTGGGTGATCAGGTGCATTGTCAATGAGCAGTAATATTTTGAATGAAAATTTTTTTGTTTCTAAGCAGTAAGTGTCGATGGTAGATTGAAAAGACTCTAGGAATCACGTTGGAAACAGATGTGCTGTCATCCATGCAGACTACCACCCTTACCCCAATGTTGGCTTTAAAAACCCTTTATTAAAATCTATCAAGAAGTTCAAGTCTTATGAGCATCAACTGCATGTTGTCCTTGCTTGGCACCCTGAAAATAAATGCTGTACTTCCCTTTACTATAACCAGGTGTCAGTAAACTGGCTTTACTGTGTGTCTGCAAACAAACTCAAGTTCAACTGGTATTTTGCACAGTAAACACAAAAATCTCAAAGTTACCCATGGGTTTTCTTAGCTGAACATATGAACCAAAAATCACATGATGAGATACATGATAGAATGTGTTTTTACATTTTGGAGATTAAAATCTATTTTGAATGTTTCAAATTATTTGTTTTAATATTGTTTGGAATTCAGAATATTTGGGATATTTTTGTCAGACCAGTATACACTAGGAGAGTCATCTTTAAAAAGTAATTCACTTCAGTAACTTAGAAAAGTAATTGGAATGAAAGATGTACACTTTATATAGTCTGTCACACTTCAAATTATAAGCTCTTATGCATCAGAAAGCAATGATTATTTATTAAACCATTATTACCCCAGGATTTATTTCTCTGTGCATTCTTACTAATATCCTCACCCACATATGCTATCTCAAGCAAAAAAGAAGGGGGTACCTGGATATACTGCATTTACAGCTTTTCATTATATATACCTGACTATTATTGTAGTTGCTCTATGAGTCTGAACACAGTGAGACTTTAATCCTAAGTCTGCTGAAACAGAGAAGAAAGTTCATGCTCATAAATGCAGGATTTTAAAGTTATATCAAACTAAATCCAACCAACAAAAGCATTTGTAATAGCGTAAGTGATATTTGTGGAATTATTTCTGGGTTATATCTTCTTATGCATGGTTTAAATCTCAGGGCTACCATACAAGTAGTCTCTACACAAAAGTGATTCTGATCAACTGTCTGCACTTACAAATCCCACACAGTTGAGGAAGGAAATGGATAAATGGATGTTGTACAAAAGATTCAAATGACAACAGCTGCAGACAAGCTGCGCATCTGGCACATTCTGACTTGTTATCTCCACACAGCGGAAGTGACAATTGGTTTCCTTAATCCTGTGATCATGCTCTGTACAATCTGAATCATTTTCCCATAACTTCTGGACCTCCTACAGACATCTATGTTCCAAATTTCATCTTTCATCGCATTACATCATAGTATTGCAGCAGTTTACCATGGCGCTGTAAACTGATATTTTACATGCTGCCTTTGTATGCATTTAATACTGATAAAAAGAAAATTACTCAGAACAGTAATGGGTCAGACAGGCAAGTAAGAATTATTTGGAGATACAGCAGCCACACACAATGTTATCAGTGGCAGTGTTTTTTCTTGTTAGTTTCAATTTGACAAATATTTATCACAGCCTGCATTGTGGGTGAAAGCAAAAATGTAATCCCTGTATTCAGGAAGACAAAAATTACATATGAGACATTTACATATAATACAGATAGTGCTTAAGATGTGTAAAATTTAAGTTTTATATATGTTCTAAAATGATGTAGCTAAGGATATTTATAAAGTAAATTCACCCACCCTTGTGGTGACATTCTCTTAGCGATCACAATAGCTACAGTTTTTGAGCACTCACCACCTACCAGTCACTATCATTAACTCATTTAATTGTCCCAACTACTACGTAAGTCATTTTGTATTATTAGACTATCAGGCCACAGATGAAAATATAGATTTGTGTGAAGTTAAATACGTCTGCACTAAGTGGAGATGAGATTCAAGCCCAGGATTCTATGAGTGTGGAGATCATTTTCTTAAGCCTTTTGCCACCCTACCTAGTTAGGTGCTAGTATGCACTGTATTTTTCCCCAACTGTATTGAGATACAACTGATATTCAACATGTGTAACTTTACGGGATACCGCACATTGATTTGATACACTTACATACTGCACTATGATTACTACCTTCAGTTCAGTTCAGTCGCTCAGTCGTGTCCGACTCTGTGACCCCATGAATCGCAGCACGCCAGGCCTCCCTGATCACTACCTTACTGTTAGCTAATACCACCATCAAGTCACATAATATGACTTATTTCCTATGCTAAGCCCATTTAAGATCTACTCGCCAGTGACTTATGCTTATACAGTACAGTACTGCTCTCTAGAGTCCCAGTGTTGTGCACTGGATCCCCAGAACTACTGGACATCTGTACCCTTTCACCAACCACTCATTTACCCCCACATGGCAGCCCTTGGTAATCACAAATTTAGTCTCTGTTTGGCTTTTTCACAGTACTTTTATAAAGTTCTCAGGAATAACAGACAGATTTTGCAACTGAAGGGACATCTTCAATGACTGGAGGAGATGTTGTTACTGGCTTCTGGTGGATAGAGATCAGAGATGCTGCAAATCACCATATACTATACAGGATGAATCCTTATAATCAAGAATTATCCTGCTCAAAATATTAGGAGTGGCAATGATATTTTAACTAGACCATTATTTGTTGCAAAAGGCTGTCTTACATGTAATTTTGTTAGCCACACCTCAGCCTCTGTATAGGACTTCCCTGGTGGCTTGGACGGTAAAGAATCTGCCTGCAATGCAGGAGACCTAGGTTTGACCCTGAATCAGGAAGATCCCCTGGAGAAGGGAATGGCTACCCCCTCCAGTATTCTTGCCTGGAGAATTCCATGGACAGAGGAGCCTGGAAGCTATAGTCTATGGATCACAAAGAATCAGACAAGACTGAGAGACTAACACCCCCCCACACACACACATACACACACCTCTATACAGTAGAATGCAATAACATTCCCTCCTCCAATTATGACAATAAATATCTGCAGATATGAAAAAATATCCCCAGATGGATCAGCAGCTGACACCCCTCCTTAAGAGCCAGGCCCTGGAGTAATTAGCTCATAGTCAAGTGAAAAAGACAGAGAAGTAGTCTGCCAGATAGTCATGATATTTCATATAGCTAAAACAGAGAGAGAGAAGACATCAGGAAATTAATGTTGCTTAGGTCAATTCATGGAGTCTTCACTATGATGTGACTAAAGGGGGTTTTAAGGATAAAAAAATAATATCTATCACAGAAAAAAAAAAAGAGAGAAGCCACTCAATTCAATGGGAGAAGACTGTACAAAGCCATAGCAGAGAATAGGAAAATGTGGCCAATGCAGGAAGTGAGGACATGTTCATGTGGCTCCTCAATGAGGTGACAGCAGGTGTGATGCTTAATTTTATGTCAACCTGACTGGACCACAAGGTATTCAGACTTGGCCAAACATATTCTGGGTGTGTCTCTGAGGACATTTCTGGATAAGATTAACATTTGAATCTGTAGACCCAGTAAAGCAAGCAGATTACCCTCCCCAAAGAGGGTGGGCCTCATCCAATCAATAGAAGAACAAAAAGGCTGAGTCAGAGGGAATTTCTACCTGATTGCTAGAGCTGTGACATTGCTCTTTTCTGGCCTTCAGACTCCTCCTGAAACATTAGCTTTCCTTGTATCTTAAGTTTGATGGTTTTGTGGTTGGAATTTACATCATCAGCTCTTCTGGTTCTCAGACATTCAGATGCAGTTGGTACTAGGTCTCCAGCCACAATCAGATGGTCATGGGAGCCAATTCCTTGTAATAAACTTTAAAAGTCCCTCTCTGTAGAGAAGTGTCACTAATACAAAGAGTGATAGGTGATGGATAATAAAGAAAAGGTCAGAGAGTAAGGCTGGTGTCAGACTCAAGGCCTTGTATAATGAACTAAGACATTTCAGCCTAACCCAGAAGGAGAAACATGAGCTAAGATAAAATTTTTACATGTCTGTCATTTTTCATGCACTGTTTGCCACAATGGGGGAAGCCAGTATCAGACAATATATGCTTGTTCATGAGTTTATTGGTGTGAGGAAAAGGGTTTTTGTTGTTGTTTTTTTTTTTTTTTGGACAATATGGAGTAGCGCCTGGCAGCAAGAGGCTGGATGAAAAGTCCTATTACTCTAAACCAGGCAAGAGATGGTAAGAATGGGTACAGGTTACTAATCAGAGAATTGAGAAAGGACAGTGTAGGCAGAAGGAACAACACACAAGGTAATATGATAAAGAGGAATGCTGGAGGCACAGTGACTCTTCATTATTCAACAATATATCATATAATTTATCCCTTGTATTCCAACATGATTTCTTGACTCAAAGAGGCCATATTTTTATTGTTTCACTTCCCCAAAAGCAGGGATAAATTCACAAGGTTAACAATGTAAGTATCATCTCTTACAGCCTTCCAGACTGTTTCTAAACCATGCAAGTAACACACTGTCAGCCTAAAACAGACTGCCAGTTACTTCTCTACCAAAAAAAAAAAAAAATTTAGTTTATTTGAGATGAATAAAGAATTGCAATTTACGGATTTTTCAATCATGACAAAACATATGCAGATCCCTACACAGCAAAAGGAGAACTCTTTTAAAGAGAAGAAAAATTGGGAGTAAAGTTAGGAGGGCTAGGGTAAACAGAGTGCATTGGAGAAACAAAGAGTCTGAAGGTTAGTAGTTTCTGCACTGGTTGAGTCATGACTGGTTCTCATTGGCTGAGCTTTTGTCAGGCAAGAAGGGGAAGTCTTCTTCCTGTTTCATTCTGCTGTTAGTGGTGGGGTGTGAAAGCTCCCCCTTGTGGCTTCCCCACTCTATTTTAATTGAAGTCAATATTCATTAACTTTTATAATATAAAGTAAATACATAAAACATTCCTTCTCCTTTTTTCTAAGTAGTGCAATACATGAATTTGAATGAGGTCTCCTACCCTCAACTGAATACACAGGTTACTTGGTTCTTACACAGAACAACCAGCTACAGTCAACTATTTAAAAGAGCCCTTATCAAGAGAGCCAGATTTCTCCCATCTACAAACAATAAATTTATGGAACTTTGATGATCAGATAATTATTAGGCCATTTTGATATATAGTCCTCTCTATTAACTGCATAACATGTATCTAGGCAGAAAACAAACACAGAAGCTGAAAGTCAGGAAGCCAACAAGGTTTCCTTTTTCTCTGTATTTTATCTGAGTTAACTGAGTGAGTCCAATAAAACCTTTGAGGCAATCATTCCTGCATTATTACATGCTCCCGACTACACCCTGGAGACACATACACTGACAGAAATACAGGTGGCTGTGGAGTGCTTCACTTAATTGGACCAAGGTTATGAGTTAACATTAAGCTTTAGTGTGACAGAGATTGTTTTCACAATTCAGAAAATCTAAGATTTTCACTAACGGGTAAGTAAATAACTGTCTGAATCATATTCCTTGTGGTCTTTCAGATGGCTCCAGGCAAAAATGCATGTTAGAAATCTGTCTTAGTAGTTTTCACCTCACCACCTATCAAAATTCTCTTGGTTCAAGGGAAAAACCTTGAAATGTTCTATTTTACAAGTGTGCATGACTGGAAATCCGTGTTGCTACTTCTCTAAATATCATGTTTTTAAACCTTATTTGAAGTTATAAAATAAAAGGTTCTGTTTAGTTTAAAAGACTCAGGGTTTAGAAGCAGGTAAGTTAAACACTGAGCTGGTATCGATGCCTGTCTTTCAGCCTCCCTGTCACCCTTGCTTATGCCTTTGCCCTCAGACAAACCACAGGATGGCAGTTTATCACACACAGCAAAGGTGGGAAGTGATAGAATGCAGAAGAGGTGTTAGAGAAGAGACAGGGAAGAAAGATAGGAGGTTAACTGGACATTACAGAGTTGATACTGCTCCCAGGAAACCAGGTAAAAACCATAGCTTTGGCTCTCCCACATTCATGTTTCATTTGGGGAATGCTGCTGATGTTGAGATTTCTGCATGTTCCTGGATTGATGTATTAACCTTATTTCATTTCCGAGAAAGCATAATATGTTACTGGAATATGTATTTTCTATTTTATACTTTCTTCTGAATTATGAATTCTCATAAATCATATGTTAAAAGGCAGGTTCTTTATGAAAAAACAAAATATGTATCTTTCCTTCTGAAATCATGTGACTGTATAAATGTTTAATAAGTTTTGCAACAGCATTAATAATTCATTCTAATACACAACAGAATCTGCAAAAATAGTCATTTGAGGCTGGATTTTAGAACCAAATATAAAAGCTTTTAAGGCTCATCCATGACCTTCTTTATCTGATAACAAAGGAAAATATATCCTCTTACAATGTACCAAAGTTTTATATTTTTCATCTTTTTGTAACAGCTGAAACAGCAAAAACTCAATCAGCAAATGCAAAAAAAAAGAATTGATTTTACCTTTATAAGGAATCAGAGATACCTTAAATACTCCCCCCACTCCTAATTATTACGTACAAGTTGACAAATGGTAATGCTATTATACAGTAACAGGAACCCAGATCCTTTGAGGAAGCTGAATTGAGAACCAGGCAAGAAATACTAAAGATGAGCTGTGAACATTACCTGGTGCTAGAAGCAAGGACTGTGTTAGTTGCTCAGTGGTGAGTGATTGCAACTCTGAGTAACTCCCAAACCTGTGAGACCCCATGGTCTATAGCTCACCAGGTTCCCCTGTCCATGGAATTCTCCAGGCAGGAATACTAGAGTGGGTTGCCATGTCCTCCTCCAGGGGATCTTCTTGACCCGGGGATCAAACCCCAGTCTTGTGCATTACAGGCAGATTCTTCACCATCTGAGTCACCAGGGAAACAGCAGGGCAGTGTTAACAAATGACGGGACTATGTCAAAGGGACACAGAGGTTAACTGAAAGAGCTCCCAGTGTACAAAGTTAGAAAAGAATTAGCAACAAATAAGTAAAATATTATTGGATTATAACCCAGAATATAAAATACATGTCCACAGATATGGATGACTGAAATGAATGGTTGAATAAATATATTAATGGAGAGTAACAGACAAAATGACCATAAAGAAAAATTCCAAATAATTAATGTAGATATTTGACTCACCCAGAGGTCAAGTATAAATCCCCACTCCTTAAGAGAAGGCTGTACATTGTGGTGTCCTTCCAAAGAGGAATTTACTGAAAGAGAGAGGAAAAGAGTAACTTTAGAGTGGAGAAATTTGACAAGCACTCTCTCAGCCAGGTGATCAAGTTTAACATGAATAGTAATAAAGTTATGTTGATGTATTTATGTTTGGTATGACACAACAGGAATGACACTTTACCTCAATGGTTTTTCTTCCCATACTTCCAGTTCTAGTCAAATCATGACTGAAACATCAGACAAATCCTAATTTGAGAATGTGCTACAAAATATGTGACCAAAAACAAGAAAGTGTGAAACTGTCACAGCCAGCTGAAACCTAAGGGGTCATGATGCCACAATGTCTTACCTTGTGACTTGCTGGACCTAGGAAAGGTCATTAGGTAAACACTAAGGGAATCTGGATAAACTTCAAATTTTACTTAATATATCATCAGTATTAGTTCATTAATTGTAACAAATGTACCTTTCTGATGTAAGATATTAATACTAAGGAAAATAGGTGAGAGGAATATGGAAACTCTGGACCAGATCTGCAATTTTTATGAAAATTTAAAATTATTCTGAAATTGAAAGCTTATTAATAATTAAAATGCAAATAACATTTCAATTCCTCAGTCATCTACAGTATCTGCATGTTGCTGTGGGTATTACACTGGATGGTACAGATAGAGAACATAGCTTTCATTGCACAACTGGACAGTCTTTGGGGCAGTCTTCTGAACCATTTTTCAGTTTATTTCTTCCCTCTTTTCATCAACCTAACCTCCATAAGGTTGAAAGTTCTAAATCCAGGGATAAAAATACCAGAAGACATGTGCCTGGTCTTCAGTGGCTCTCTCCATCTTTCAGATTTTCACACTTAACAGTCTTATTTAAAAGTTTGCTCGGTCACTTAGATGTGTCCCACTCTTTTTCCACCCATGGACTGTGGCCTATTTTTTATTCATGGGATTCTTCAGGCAAGAATACTGGAGTGAGTTGCCATTTCCTATTCCAGGGGATCTTCCTGACCCAGGGATCAAACCTGTGTCTCCTGGGTCTTCTGCATTCACGGGCAGGTGGGTTCTTTACCACTGAGCCACCTGAAACATCTGGTTGTAATTAATCATTGTTCCAACATTTTTTAAAAGGTACTTAGTTTATAGAAAATATTATTAAGGAATGATCCCCAAATCCATTTAACCATCTTTCCATTGGTATCTTAGGAAATTGGTAAATATTTTACATTTCTAAAGGTTATGAAGGCTCTGAGACTTTGTTCATTGACAATACTGCAAATCTTCATCCAGCTGATTCTGTAAAAAATTTTCATCTTGACTACAATAGTGTTCATCACATTTGTTATAGAAACACATTTCATATATCATCTTGAAATAAAACCTTGAACTATACCTAACATAAACACAAATAGCCAGAGGTATCCTTAATGTATATAGGCTGGATGTCATATTTCCAGTATAATTGATACCCAGAGCGCCAATTGCTTCTGAATATGTATTCTTTGGAGGAAAATATGTTTTCATCATTAAGACAGGAATAAAAATAAAGAAGTAGAAAAATACACTGTGGAAGTTTATAGATTTATTTACTACATTTCTATATCTGTTTAAATCAGAATAATCTTTAAATTTATAATGAACTTAAGGAAAAAATTGTTTTACTACTCTAGAAAATATAGCATGTTCCATTAAAATATCATTGATGATAATAATCTGCTCCTTTAAACTGTAACTCATTTGCAATATAATTTTCTGTAAGAATAATTCCTAAATTTTATTTTGTTTCACAGATGTTCACACTGTGACACAACAGCTCCCTAATAATTCCAAGAATACACATCATCATAGTATTCATTAAATTAGAGCAATTGGGTCTAAAATTAAAGCCACCATGATTTCCTTATATTTGTGAAATAAAATACTGTACTTCAATAGTTTATAAAATATACTACACCATCAGCACTTCATGTACAACTACTTTATACTAATTCTGGACCTCCCATTTGCTGAGGGATATAGGACATTCATGTATCTTGGGAATTAATGATTAAGCTTAATTGAGTTCATGACTGTGGCACATTTCCACATGTACCTGTCTAAGTAAAATTGTGGTGTTTGCCTCATAATGTGCATGGGATTTACTGACAAGTTCTCCTAGGAAACAGATTATGCTAAAGGAAAGCTTGACAATATATGATTTGATCCAGTAAGAGTGCCTTAGACCTCACACAGGACACAAGAGTCTTCGTATGAAGTGTTATCTATCCCACAGAAATACACCCAGCCTAGCTCCATAAAAACTGAGCAGATCCTAGAGTAAAGGACCATTCATTAAATCAGGAACAGTCACTTCCCTTAAGCTCTCTAATATATGTGTAAGATGAGAACTTGTTTTGGCATTTCTATAATTAAAGCATATTAGGCAGAAAGAGTCAGGAAAAAAATCAGGCTTTGTGGACTTCAAGATTCCAGTTCACTGATGGTGGTAACCATGGGTGATGATGGAAAACACTCTGGCATGGCTGAGAGTGAAGGACTTGTGAAAAGAGAGAAAACACAGCAGTAGTACTCAGAGGACATGATACAGTAGATGGTAATAGTTTGGGGGCTTATATGAAACACACCCTGAGAATACCTGAAACTATTTGGAGGAGTCTGAAATCAGAGGAAGTTCCTATTTAAACGAATAGCACTTTCTGTGGATTATGTTGTGTGCCCTTGAGTTGAAGAAAACAAAAAACTGGTATATACACAGGGTAAAACAGGGTGAATGCATTTGGAACTAAAAAGTACTGAAGACATCAAATACCTTTTGATGTATCAGAGACAATTTTATAGGTTTTTAACATACAGGTGTTAATTTGTGATTAAACATACATCTTCATTTTCACCACTTATGATTTCTAAAATGAAAGAAAAGTACAGAGTTTCAGCACAGTTTATATGTTTCATAGTGAGTTTGTTTTGCTACTCTTTTTGTGCACACTGAGTAGGAGACTGGTTGACTACTTTGTTGTCAGTTCAATGAAATAAAGATGAAATCAGCAGTGGGGTCTAATATTCTAAGTTGTCCCATCGTGACTTTACTTCAAAATGGTCTAATGGGATAAATATATAGTTCACCTTCTCTCTCTTGTTTAATAAAGATGTAAGACTTCCTGGTCAGAGCCTTCCAAAGGAAATAAAAATCACTGACATAACCTAGCATGTTTCAACTGGATACAACTGTGGTTTAAATTCTGCTTTTGGTTTCCTCTCTTACTTGTTATGACTTAGAAATGTTCATTCTCTATTTGTCACCTACATGGAAGGGAGGAAAAATAAAGATTGCTGGAACACTGCACCTATTTTCATGATCACAATAGATGTATTCAGCTGGATCTCTGTGTTTCTCTTTCCTTTATATCTTTTAGTGTCGGGGTCCTTGCCAAGCCCCAGGTTAACTTTTCAGGGAAGGTAATTAAAAGGAACTAGCAGCTGTTCTCTTTCCATAGAAAGATGGATTGATAAGCAATAGATCAACAGTAGAATGGTATAGGCATATTTTAGTGATTATTTATGCCTAACAATTTTTGGGAGTATATAAGAAACAGATCCGCAAATGAACGTGATTTTAGTAGCTGTTCCATTAACCCAAGTCAGGGAGGGTTAGGACTGTTTATCAAGATATCTTCATGTTTAAGTTACTTGTTAGAATGTACAAAGAAGCTCTGTCGTATAAAGTTTTTTTGAAGTTATTAGGATTATATACAAACTTCCAAATTTTTATTTGTTTTCTTATTTGGAGAAATGCTATAAAAGCAAGAAAATATATTCATTTAATTTTTAATATGAAGAGTTAAGGATCTATTGTCATTCACTAGCAGTATGGCTATAAGAAAGTCATTTTATCTGTGGGAACATACTTTAATTGCATTTAGTGAATATTAATGCACATATCAGCTGTCATCACTAAAATGAACATCAAGTTAATTTGTAAACAACAGTGCTTACAATATATAAAGATTAATAGCAGTACTGACACACTGGCTTCAAAGAGAACACCTCCAAATATGTTTTCCTTTGCCTATTCAAGGTTGTACAAATTAGAAAATTGCTTCCATTTTCAGTTTCAATATGTAAAGAACTTGGAAGTCATTATACTCACATAGGTCACAGGGCAAACTACCCACCCAAACTACTCTTCAATTTCTCTCTGAAATTTGGAGAGACAGATGAATACAGAGTCATAGCTGAGATATGCTTACCTAGAGCAGAAGTCACAGGGGCCATAAAATGATGATAGAAACACTTACATGGTGATGTTGATGAACTGCTGGAGGCTAAGTATGGACTAGCATGAAAATGAGAAACTTATGAGGACTATAGTTTTGGTGGGGGAGAAGCACACATTTTCTTGTGCTTTGCCTCTTGCAATTCACGGCGAAGAGCTGAGAACTAGCCACTCACGGGTCTGTCTGGCAGGGGAGTATAAGTGCCATCCTTGTCGTTCATGTTCATGTCCTTCCATTAGATAATGAAAGCTTACTCTTCAGGAGGGAGAAACTTTACCAGAGAATTTTCCAGAAGATGTATATTTCTCCCACTCTAACCCCAGTTAGTCTTCGTATATTGACAAAAAGTGGCAAAGAGGGACAGCTATCCAGTAAAAAAAAAAAAAAAAAAGTGTGAAGCCCAGAGACACATGCCCATCAAAGACTGTCATTTAATTGGAAGATACTAAAATAATCTTCTTCCAATCACTTAACCAACATAACACTAGGACACCAGGATAATCAGAGTGGATTACAGCTGAAAGAGCTGCAAGCGCTGGACTCAAAGTGAGTAGTACTTAGGACAGGCAGAAGTCGAGAGTAGAGAAAAAAATGAGGACACTAGAGAAATCTGATGTCTCTGATGCTTACCACACTTCCTAGGTGGCACTAGTGGTAGAGAACCTGCCTGCCAATGTAGGAGACATAAGAGACGTGGGTTTGATCCCTGGGTCAGGAAGATCCCCTGGAGAAGGGAGTAGCAACCCACTCCAGTATTCTTGCCTGGAGAATCCCATGGACAGAGGAGACTGGCAGGCTACAGTCCATAGGGTTGCAAAGAGTCAGATAGGACTGAAGCAATTTAGCACAGACACTTATAACTACAGCAAGTACCAAAAAGAACAAAACTCAACTACTAGACAGATTATCATAAATACCCACACTAGAGTTCTGTTTAACACATTCCCTATTCCCTGATACAGAATGTCTGGCTTTCAAGAAAAAAAAAAGTTCCAATGCATACTTAAAATGCAATATGAAACACAAACACAGTCTGAAGATGCAAAGCAAGCATCAGAACCAGCCTCAGACATGACACAGATGTGAAAATTGGGCAGGGAATTTAAAATAATAATAAGGAATATACTTAGGTTTCTATAAACCTTACAGAAACTTCATTCAAGTTGATAATATGCAAATAAATGCAAGTGGAAAAGTTGGAATTCTAATAAAGATTTAGAAGAATAAGTGGAATTACAAAACACTGTAATTGAAATGTCTCTGATGGGCTCATCAGTGGACTTAATGAGGCTGAGTAAAGTACTAGCACATTTGAAGATAAGGTCAGTAAAAACTTCCCAAACAAAAATGCAAAAAGAAAAAGAACAGTTTTTCAAAAATAACAGAAGAGTAAATAACTTGAAGACAACTTCAAAATGTGTAGCAAATGCATAACTGGAATACCAGAAAGAAAAAAGTGAGAGAGAGAGGTACAACAGTAACACTGTTGTAATAACGGCTGGTAATAATGGCTAGGTGCTTTCCAACATTAATGAGAGATAACAAGTCATAGATCCAGGATGCTCAGAAAACATCAAGAATAAATACCCAACAACAAACAAACAAAAAACAACAAAAGACTATACCTATCCACATACTCAGGTTACAGAAAACCAAAGGAAATTTTGAAAAAAAAATTAAAGGCAAAAAATCTTAAGTATATATAGCTAAACATGGTAAGAGTGATAGCCTACTTCTCATTAGAAACCACGAAAGCTACAAGAAAATGGACTGAAATGTTTAAAGAGTTGAAAGATAAAAAGAAAACTACTAATTTAGCATGCCATACCTTTATGTTTCTTTCTTCAAAACAAAAGAGAAATAAAGACCTTATGAGATAAAAAACTGAGATAATTCATTGCTACTGGGTCTGCCCTGCCAGAAACAGTAAAATATTATTTTCATGTGGAAGGAATATAAGTTAGGAATTTGTATCTATATAAGAAAGCAAAGACATCAGAGAAGAAATGAATGAAGGTAAAAAATTATTTTTTTCTTATTCACAAATAATGGAAAATGAAACTATTTAAAGTACTAATAGCAATAAGACTTTGGATTCTTATAGCAAATGGTGAATAAATGACAGAAAATTTCATAAGAGATGAGGGGAAATAATTGTGAATACTCTGCTGTACAGTATTTGCACTACATTTGAGGCAGAAAACAATTATTAGAAAATAGACTTTGAGTTGTGAAAAATATATAGAGTATATTCTATGTGTGCGTGCCCGCTCAGTCATGTCTGACTCTTTGTGACCCCATGGACTTTAGCCTGCCAGGCTCCTCTGTCCATGGGATTTTCCCGGAAAGAATACTGGAGTAGGTTGCCATTTCTTCCTCTAGGTGATCTTTGCAACCTCAGGGATCGAGTCCTAGTCTCCTGCACTGGCAGGCAGATTCTTCACCACTTTTTACCACTGAGCTACCCAGGAAGCCCATAAACTCTATGTTAACTAGTAAAATGTTCTAAAGAAATGAAAGTAGATATGCTAAGAGAGGAAATGAATTAAAACCAGGTAAAACAAGAATATTAATTTTTCATTTAAAAGCTTTCTTCTCTGCAATCACCCTCTGTGCTTTTTCAGTCTTTGAACTTTACTGAGGCTTTCAATGTCTAAGTTAAAGATCTCTCTCAGTAAAATTACATTGCACTTGAAAATATGTAGGTTATTTTCAAATGTTTTTTGATAATGATTTCTAACATAATTCTACAGTGAAAAGAGAACAGACTGTATGGTTTCAAAACCTTTTAGCCATGTAATTTTTGCATCTTGTTTTACAACCCTGGAGATGTTTCAGAGTCTCCTGGTTTATAGCTTATGGAAACTTGAATAGAATTTTTAACCTGTTCTTTTGGGAAAATTGTATAAATCTTAACTATGTTGAATTGGTTCACAGTGTTTTTAAGGTCTATTATGTTTTTCCACTTTTCTGTTTGTTCATTATATTAATTTTTGAGAGTTTGATATTGGCACTCCACTAAACATCTTAATTTATTTACTTAAAAAATAATTGTAATATATAGTGGAACTATAGGTAACATTGTTTGTATTTCCCAAGTCTCCTGTGAATGTGCTAATATACTTTCATAACTTAAAAAAATAAAGAAAAATAGAAAAATACACAAATATGTAGAAAAGAATTATAAATACAGTTGATAGTAATCCAAATATATAACTAATCACTTCATTGTAATGGTCTAAATACACCAATTAAAAGACAGATATTGTCGTATTGAACAATTACCAAGACTCAACTGTTTACAGGAAACCAAATTTAAATAAAATAGGTTTAAAATAAAGGATGGATAAAGGCATACCTTGCAAACACTAGTCCAAAGAAAGAAACAGCATTAATTTCTGACAAAGGTGACTTCAAAATAACAAAAATTATCAGAAGTAAGGAAGGGCATTACCTCATAATAAAGTTATACACTCCCTAAAAAGACATAGCAAACCTAGTTGAGCACATGCCTGTATTAGGTTCTGTGTGTCAAATTACCACACACGTAGTAAACTAAAACCAGATACATTTATTTTTAACACAGTTCCAGAGGCCAGAAGTCCAGTATCAAGGTGTCATCAGAGCTGTTCTTTCCTGAGGGCTCTTATGGGAGAATTCATTCTTTGACTCTTTCAGTTTTTGAAGGCTGCCAGCATCCCTTGATTCCACTCTAGTACTCTTGCCTGGAAAATCCCATGGTTGGAGGAGCCTTGTAGGCTGCAGTCCATGGGGTCGCGAAGAGTGGGACACGACTGAGAGACTTCAATTTCACTTTCACTTTCATGCATTGGAGAAGAAAATGGCAACCCACTCCAGTGTTCTTGCCTGGAGAGTCCCAGGGACGGCGGAGCCTGGTGGGCTGCCGTCTATGGGATCGCACAGAGTCGGATACGACTGAAGTGACTTAGCAGCAGCAAGCAGCAGCAGCAGCAGCAGCATCCCTGGATTTATGGACGCATCACTCAACATCAGTTTCCAGGGTCACTTTTTGACACTTCTCTGTGTCTGTCTTCCTTTTCTGTCTGTTCTAAACCTCCCTCTGCCTTTCTCTTATAATGAAGTATCATTTTTGTTGTTGTTGTTATTGATTTATTTATAATGAATTTAAATGGAGGCTAATTACTTTACAATATTGTGGTGTTTTTTGTTATACATTGACATGAATCAGCCACAAGTGTTGGGCTCAGCGGGTAAAGAATTTTGCCTGTGATGCAGGAGACACAGGGCATGCGGGTTTGATCCCTGGGTCAGGCAGATCCCATGGAGAAGGAAATGGTAACCAACTTCAGTATTTTAGCCTGAAAAATCCCAATGATAGAGGAGCCTGGCATGTTATAGTCCAAAGTGTTACAAACAGACACAACTGTCTGTTTGTGTGACTAAGCACATGCATCATATAATTTAGGACCCACGTGAATATATGCTAAGATTGTCTCCATATCCTAAGATCCTTAACTATTTCATATCTACATAACACCCTTTGCCAAAAGATAATGCTCACAGGCTCTAAGATTTTACTATGGATATCTTTTGGAAAACCATTTTAAAAACTTTAATACTCTTCATTTTTGAAAGTAGTTTTAGGTTGAAAAACTATTGGACAGAAAGTACAGGAATTTTTCACATACCCCTTTCTGCCTCTCAGAGTTTCCTCTGTTAGTGTGACGGACGCATCTACTACAATTAATGACACAATACTGATGCACTATTGTTAAGGACACCATTTACATTAGAATATACTTTGTATTCTAATATTCTGTGGGTTTTGCCAAATACCTAATATCATATGTAAAATACATCAATGTCATACAGAATAATTTCAGTACTCTAAAGATCCTCTGTGCTCAACCCTTCCTTTACAAACTCCGGCAACCATCAATCTTTGCACTGTCTCTATAGTATTTCCTTTTCTAGCATGTCATATAGGTGAAATCCAATATTATGTAGCATGTTCATACCAGTTTTAACTAAGCAATATGTATTTAAATATTTTCTAACTGTAATTATTAAACATATTCTATATACTATTAAAACACTGTATATTCCAAACCTTTTGCCAAGTTTTATAGACTCGATGTATCAAGTTTATATTAAAACAATAACCAGTAATTATCTTATGAAGAGACGAATTACCTTTATTTGGGTATAACCTCAGTATTTTACACATTTAGGTATATGCTAAAATGTTTGTGTTAGTGCCTAGTGATTTTGTGTTATTTTCCTAAAAATGCAATTTTGTCTAGCATTAGATGTGGATATCAATGGTTAGAATAACTCTGCTTAATGTAATTACAGGCTGTAGAAGTAGAATAATTTATAATGAAAAAATAAGAAATGCAATGACCTGACACTAGACAAATTTTACAGTCTATGGCTTGAAAAAAACCTACTGTCAGAAGACTCTCAACTTCTGCTTAAGTTTTTTAGCTTGATTCAATATTACCCAGTTTAGAAAATTCATAATACTTTTATCCTTAGGGATATTACTTCTGCATTGGAAACAAAGTACCTCTTTATTCAGGAGGAAAAATTTTTCTTTAGTCACAGTTTTATAAAGAGAACTAAAATTTGAGTACTTTTCCACTCGATAACCTTTCTGTAATTCACTTTGGAGAGGAGTCATAATTTAGAGTCACAAAGAGTCAGACACGACTAGGTGACTGAACAACAACAACAATTCACTTTGGAGATAAGTCATCATTTAGTGGGACTTCCTAGGTAGCTCAGAGGTAAAGAATCCACCTGCCAATGCAGGAGATGCACAAGATGTGGGTTTGACTCCTGAGCCAGGAAGATCCCCTGGAGGAGGAAATGGCAACCCACTTCAGTATTCTTTCCTGGGAAATCCCATGGACAGAGGACCCTAGCTGCCCACAGTTCACGGGGTCATGAAAAGAGTCAGACACAACTGAATTCTTATGATTTTAGTATTTTTGTTAGATTCACAACCAAATTAAATATATTCATCTTAAAATTACCCAATTAACTACAGTAATGTAGCAACATCTAATTAAACTAATTCATACTGAAAAATAGTTGAATGACCTAGCCAGCTATTTAGAAAACTTGTATGTAACACTGATTAAATGACAGACATAAAAAATCACTCTATATTGCTTATTTCTCTGCTATTTACTTATAAATATTCCAGAAAGTGAAAGTCTTTCAGTCCTGTCCAACTCTTTGCAATCCAATGGACTATACAGTCTATGGAATTCTCCAGCCCTGAATACTGGAGTGGGTAGCCTTTCCCTTCTCCAGGGGATCTTCCCAACTCACGGATCAAACTCAGATCTCCTGCACTGCAGGTGGATTCTCTGCCAGCTAAGCCATAAGGGAAACCCAAGAATACTGGAGTGGATAGCCTATACCCAGGAAAAGAACTGAGGTCTCCTGCATATTCTTTACCAAATGCGCTATCAGGGAAGCCCATCAATATTCCAGACATAATAACACAACCAGGGAGATTGATTTATCAAATTTGTATTTATTTAAATCAAAGTTCAATAAAATATTTATTTAGAAGAGAAGAAAACTTAAAAATAATTAGTTCCATCTGTAAGTATTTTTAATTTTCTGTCTTGTTTCCTGGGATTAAAATCTACTCTAAGCTTTTTGCTATCGGCATGTTTTATATTTAATATTTTTGCTCCATTATCCCTTTTGCTTCAAGTGGATTAGATCCCCAGTATTATTATGCTGGGATAAGTAATTCTAGATCATTAAAGACCTGCCCTATATTTTTGTTAATTCATAGTGCTATTTATCTACTATTTATGATTGCCTATCATCTTCATTACCAATTTCTCAGTGCAGTTAATGTCATGTTAATATGTGTTGGGGAGGATTAAATATGAGCTATAAAGTTCTTCTCAGAGACATTTGTCTATTTTGGTTCTTCTCAGACATGTCTATTTTGAAGTGATTATTTGTTTATTTATAGGGGTTTATGATGCTCTCAATTTTACAAATTGAAACAATGTAGCGAAAATTTTCAAGATGTTATTTGAGATATGGTAAAAAAAAAGACGGTATTGAAATGCTCAGCCAGAAAATTTTGCAACAGGGCTGGTGCTGTAGATCCTGAATAATTTTCCAAGATTTTTATGAAACAAGTCTCTTCTGAGTTTATTTCCTACTATTTGTTACTTGAAATGTTTGTATAAAAGACGAACAGTTTTGTCTTGGCTTTTCATCAGTGTATCAGTGCAGTAGGGGACAAATAATAAGAATGAACTCCAGCTTTTCTTAAAATATACTTCATTTATAGGCCAGTTTAAAAGTAAATCAAGGAGAGATACAGGTAAGATAATAACTATAAATAGCCCCATTTTTCAATTAGTTAATTACTATATTTAATTACATTGAATATTAAAATAAATACAAACTTACATGTACATCAGTTTACTTCAGTTCAGTCATTCACTCATGTCCGACTCTTTGCGACCCCATGAATCACATCACGCCAGGCCTCACTGTCCATCACCATCTCCCAGAGTTCATTCAAACTCATGTCCATCGAGTCAGTGATGCCATCCAGCCACCTCATCCTCTGTTATCCCATTCTCCTCCTGCCTCGAATCCCTCCCAGCATCAGGGTCTTTTCCAATGAGTCAACTCTTCGCATGAGGTGGCCAAAACATTGGAGTTTCAGCTTCATCATCAGTCCTTTCAATGAACACTCAGGACTGATCTCCTTTAAGATGGACTAGTTGGGCCTCCTTGCAGTCCAAGGGACTCTCAAGAGTCTTCTCCAACACCTCAGTTCAAAAGCATCAATTCTTCGGTGCTCAGCTTTCTTCACAGTCCAACTCTCACATCCATACATGACCACTGGAAAAACCATAGCCTTGACTAGACAGACCTTAGTTGGCAAAGTAATATCTCTGCTTTTCAATATGCTATCTAGGTTGGTCAAAACTTTCCTTCCAAGGAGTAAGCGTCTTTTAATTTCATGGCTGCAATCACTATCTACAGTGATTTTGGAGCCCAAAAAAATAAAGTCTGACACTGTTTCCACTGTTCCCCATCTATTTCCATGAAGTGATGAGACTAAATGCCATATTCTTAGTTTTCTGAATGTTAAGCTTTAAGCCAACTTTTTCATTCTCCTCTTTCACTTTCATCAAGAGGCTTTTTAGTTCCTCTTCACTTTCTGCCATAAGGATGGTGTCATTTGCATATGTGAGGTTATCAATATTTCTCCCGGCCATCTTGATTCCAGCTTGTGCTTCTTCCAGCCCAGCATTTCTCATGATGTACTCTGCATAGAAGTTAAATTAGCAGGGTGACAATATACAAACTTGACGTACTCCTTTTCCTATTTGGAACCAGTCTGTTATTCCATGTCCAGTTCTAACTGTTGCTTTCTGACCTGCATACAGGTTTCTCAAGAGGCAGGTCAGGTGCTCTGGTATTCCCATCTCTTGCAGAATTTTCCACAGTTTATTGTGATCCACACAGTCAAAGGCTTTGGCATAGTCAATAAAGCAGAAATAGATGTTTTTCTGGAACTCTTTTGCTTTTTCTATGATCCAGCGGATGTTGGCAATTTGATCTCTGGTTCCTCTGCCTTTTCTAAAACCAGCTTGAACATCTGGAAGTTCACAGTTCACATACTGCTGAGGCCTGGCTTGGAGAATTTTGAGCTTTACTTTATTACAGTGTGAAATGAGGGCAATTGTGCAGTAGTTTGAGCATTCTTTGGCATTGCTTTTCTTTGGGATTGGAATAAAGACTGACCTTTTCCAGTCCTGTGGCTACTGCTGAGTTTTCCAAATTTGCTGATATACTGAATGCAGCACTTTCACAGCATCATCTTTCAGAATTTGAAATAGCTCAACTGGAATTCCATCACCTCCACTAGCTTTGTTCATAGTGATGCTTTCTAAGGCCCACTTGACTTCACATTCCAGGATGTCTGGCTCTAGGTGAGTGATCACACCATTGTGATTATCTGGATCATGAAGCTCTTTTTTGTACATTTATTCTGTGTATTCTTGCCACCTCTTCTTAATATCTTCTGCTTCTGTTACATCCATACCATTTCTGTCCTTTATCGAGCCCATCTTTGCATGAAATGTTCCCTTGGTATCTCTAATTTTCCTGAAGAGACCTGTAGTCTTTCCCATTCTGTTGTTTTCCTCTATTTTTTTGCATTGATCGCTGAGGAAGGCTTTCTTATCTCTCTTTGCTATTCTTTGGAACTCTGCATTCAGATGCTTATATCTTTCCTTTTCTCCTTTGCTTTTCGCTTTTCTTCTTTTCACAGCATTGTAAGCCTTCCTCAGACAGCCATTTTGCTTTTTTGCATTTCTTTTCCATGGGGATGGTCTTGATCCCTGTCTCCTGTACAATGTTATGAACCTCCTTCCATAGTTCTTCAGACACTCTGTCTATCCAATCTAGTCCCTTAAATCTATTTCTCACTTCCACTGTATAATCCTAATGGATTTGATTTAGGTCATACCTGAAAGGTCTAGTGGTTTTTCCCTACTTTCTTCAATTTCAGTCTGAATTTGGCAATAAGGAGTTCATGATCTGAGCCACAGTCAGGTCCTGGTCTTGTTTTTGCTGACTGTATAGAGCTTCTCCATCTTTGGCTGCAAAGAATATACTCAATCTGATTTCGGCGTTGACCATCTGGGGATGTCCACGTGTAGAGTATTCTTTTGTGTTGTTAGAATAGAGTGTTTGTTTTGACCAGTGTGTTCTCTTGGCAAAACTCTATTAGCCTTGCCCTGCTTCATTCCATATTCCACGGCCAAATTTCCCTGTTACTCCAGGTGTTTCTTGACTTCCTACTTTTGCATTCCAGTCCCCTATAATGAAAAGGACAACTTTTTTGGAGTTATTTCTAAAAGGTCTTGTAGGTCTTCATAGAACTGTTCAACTATAGCTTATTCAGCGTTACTGGTTGGTGCCTAGGCTTGGATTACCATCATACTGAATGGTTTGCCTTGGAAACAAACAGAGATCATTCTGTCGTTTTTGAGATTGCATCCAAGTACTGCATTTCGGACTCTTTTGTTGACCATGATGGGTACTCCATTTCTTCTAAGGGATTCCTGCCCGCAGTAGTAGATATAATGGTCATTTGAGTTAAATTCACCCATTTCAGTCCATTTTAGGTTGCTGATTCCTAGAGTGTCAACCTTCACTCTTGCCATCTCCTGTTTGACCACTTCCAATTTGCCTTGATTCATGGACCTAACATTCCAAGTTCCTACGCAATATTGCTCTTTACAGCATTGGACCTTGCTTTTATCACTGGTCACATCCGCAACTGGGTATTGTTTTTGCTTTGGCTCCATCCCTTCGTTCTTTTTGGAGTTAGTCACAGTCAAAAATAATTTACTAATGGCAGAAAAATATCTGTTATTTATAATAGTCAAGTGGAATTCTATCTTCACCTCAGTTCAGTTCAGTTCAGTTGCTCAGTCGCGTCCAACTCTTTGCGACCCCATGAATCGCAGCACGCCAGGCCTCCCTGTCCATCACCAAGTCCCGGAGTTTACTCAGACTTATGTTCATCGAGTCAGTGATGCCATCCAGCCATCTCATCCTCTGTCGTCCCCTTCTCCTCCTGCCCCCAATCCCTCCCAGCATCAGAGTCTTTTCCAATGAGTCAGCTCTTCACATGAGGTGGCCAAAGTACTGGAGTTTCAGCTTTAGCATCATTGCTTCCAAAGAAATCCCAGGGCTGACCTCCTTCAGAATGAACTGGTTGGATCTCCTTGCAGTCCAAGGGATTCTCAAGAGTCTTCTCCAACACCACAGTTTAAAAGCATGAATTCTTTGGCGCTCAGCCTTCCTCACAGTCCAACTCTCATATCCATACATGACAGGAAAAACCATAGCCTTGACTAGATGGATCTTTGTTGGCAAAGTTATGTCTCTGCTTTTGAATATGCTATCTAGGTTGGTCATAACTTTCCTTCCAAGGAGTAAGCGCCTTTTAATCTTGGCTGCAGTCACCATCTGCAGTGATTTTGGAGCCCTCAAAAATAAAGTCTGACACTGTTTCCTCTGTTTCCCCATCTATTTCCCATGAAGTGATGGGATCAGATGCCATGATCTTCGTTTTCTGAATGTTGAGCTTTAAGCCAACTTTTTCACTCTCCACTTTCACTTTCATCAAGAGGCTTTCACCTAGGATGTTGAAAACTGATAAATGTTGCTCTACCACAATAAAGAGTTATAAAAGATAACCCTAACAAACCACTGTTCTTGTTTTCTTTCTTTTTTTTTTTTTTAACAAATAATCTGAGGTTTCAGGACAACTAGGATTCCGAATATTCAAGAGGGGACAGATGTTGCCAAAGAGAGACAAAAGGTGGTAAGGCACGGAAACAGAAAAAGGAAGTCCAAAAATGACACTGTGAGGGAAAACAGACAGAATTCATGAGTAGACAGAGGATTTCAGCACAGAGATGGAAACTATAAGAAAGCTGAAATAAAAGACAGCAAACTTAAAAAAAAAAATACATATATCAGATATGAAGAATCCCTCTAATGGACTCATCTACTGAAGAAATTTACATCCAAGGAGAGGATTAGTGAATGGTACCTCAGTAAGAAATTACCAAAATGAAAACTCATGAAGGAGAAACATTTGAAACCAAAACAGAATATCTTAGGACTATATGACAAACTTAAAAGACTTTACACACACACACACACACACACACACACATATATATATACACACACACATATATACATATCTATCTATCTATCTATCTATATATATGTAGTTGAAGCCTCAAAATGAAAAAAAATGAATAAGGAAAAATATTTTAAAAGATGTTGGGTAATCAACAATTTTCTGAAAATGTAGAAAGACATTGGCCACAGATTCCAAAAATTTAAGAACCCTAAATGAGACTAAAACAAATGCAAAAACAAAGCAAAACACACATGAATAAACACACCTCCACACATCATGATCAAATTATCACATCAAATTAGGAAAACTGAAGATAAAGAGAAAATCTAAAGTAGTCATGCAGAGGAGAGATTACACACTAGATGCAGAGAAAAAGACAGAAATTACAACAATTACTATGCAAGCCAGAAAGCAATAGAGGGTTATTTTTAAAGCTTTAAATGGTGAAAACAAACAAACAAAAAACAAGGAGGAATTTATACCCAAGGAATCTATTTTTCAAAAAATTACACAAAACAAAACATTTTTGGACAAATAAATGCTAAGTAAACTCATTGCCTGAATAATTATGCCACAAAATTGATAAATGGAATTATTTAGGAAGATACCTGATATTAGTTGGACAGAAAATTGGATTTACACAAAGAAATGAAGAGATTTGAATATAGTGAAAATGACTCAAATACAATAGCCACTTACTAAATCCACTATTAAGTGAATTAAACTCATCCTTGGCAAATGAGATTAAAGTGATGGGAGAAAAAATATCAAAATAAGATCACATTAGTGCTTATGAGTTATTTAAAAATATAAATAGCTTTATTTTAGATCTCATATTCAACTTTAATCCTGTTTTCTTAAACTTTTTTTTTTCAGATTTAACAAGTTAATATGGAATTTCAAAAGGTTAGATTGGTAAATCTACATTAATGCTGCATTGAGTGTGTGAATGTGATCAGTCATGTCTGACTGTTTGTGACCCCATGAACCATAGCCCACCAGGCTCCTCTGTCCATGGGATTTTCAGTCATGAATACTGGAGTGGGTTGCCATTTTCTTCTCCAGGGAATCTTCCCGACTCAGAGATGTAACCAGTGTCTCCTGTGTCTCCTGCATTGGCAGGATTATTCTTTACCACTGTGTCACCATGTTGAAATTCAGTTCCATAAAGTTTGGAAAACAAAGTTTTACTCCAAGTAAAATTAGAAAATATAAAAATATGTATTCAGTTTATAAATATATAAACATCTTTGAGCTATAAAAACACATCTTTTTAAAATTTGAAGTAGATTATCCATTGGCCTAGATTAATTTATTATTCTTAATCATTAATGCACTGATTTTCAAAGCTCTATATTTTAGTTCTTCTTTCAAGAAAAATACAGTATGCAGAATTTTATTTGAAATAAAAAAATAACTAATTTGTTGGTAGGGAAGTTGTTTTGTTCCCCAATGCACTGTAACATTATATATTCAATAAATACAATATAGTTTTTAAAAGCTTTGGGAAACACTATAGCATTCTTTGTTTCATTTTCTTTTTTTTTTTTTTTTTTTACATTGCACATTGTAATAGAACCTAAAGCAATAGATTTGTTTTGACTATTGAGAAATAAAAATATGTATTTTAAAAACTATTCAAATGCACATAATTATGTAAGTATCACACTGTGTTTTTTAATTGATTGAGCTTGACTGTTGCTGAAATTGCTTGACAATTCACAATACTATCAACTACAATTAAAACATCTTTTGTTTTTATTTGAACAAGTGTTGACTGACCTTTTCAATATCTCTGTCATTTCCACCCACAAAAGAATTTCAAAGTTCCATCTTCTCTCCTCTTTTCTCAACTGATACCTACTTTCAAAGTGCTGGTTTAGAGCATTCTATTCAGCATGCTTCATTAAATCCTCAAATCCAAACATTATTTCCTCTTTTAAAACTCTGAGGTTCTAATTTCAGGAAATTAGGAGAATACTCTCATGAATAACATTTACAAAGTTTAAAATGATTCCAAGAATTCCTTTGACCTATCTGTCTTAATAACATCAACAACAAATCACATGTAAAGGATGATAACACAGAGTAGAGATGGCTGAGCAAATTCTAGCTGTCAGCTCAGGTCTGGGAGCTAATCTCCACTGATATTTACTGTGTCTGCTCTTTGCTTACCCAGAAGCTGATTAACAGAAAGTAGTGGCCTTTTTGAGTGTTTGTAGTAAGATATCAGCATTTGATTCATTAAGATTTATCCTAAGATATAAGGAAAAGAAGGGGAAAAAAGGTCCAGACATGAGAATATGTTGATATTTCTGGGCATTCAGGTACAACTATTACATTAAGGCTTCCCTGGTGGTTCAGTGATAAAGAACCTGCCTGAGATGCAGGAGACATGAGTTTGATTAGCAAGTCCTGACAATCTCTTGGAGAAGGAAATAGCAACCTGCTTCAGTATTCTTGCCTGGGAAATCCCTACGACAGAGTAGCCTGGTGGGCTACAGTCCATGGGGTCACAAAAATTAGATACAGATGTTAGAAACTAAATAACAACAAAAGTAGATTTTCATGAAACATACAAACATGGTAGAATTATAGAGACCTTTTACAGCTTAAATCAGGTGTTGATTTAATTTTGAAGACTATACAAGTCAGGATAGATTCTCTTATTTGGCCAAGGACTTCCCTGGTGGCTCAGACAGTAAAGTGTCCACCTACAATGTGGGAACCTGGTTTTGATCCCTGGGTCAGGAAGGTCCTCTGGAGAAGGAAATGGCAACCCACTCCAGTACTCTTGCCTGGAGAATCCCATGGATGGAGGAAGGTGGTAGGTTATAGTTCATGGGGTCGCAAAGAGTCAGACATGACTGAGAAACTTCACTCACTCACTCACTACATGTGAAGGGCCTCCCTGATAGCTCAACTGGTAAAGAATCTGCTTGCAAAGGAGGAGACCCAGGTTCAATCCCTGGGTTGGGAAGATCCCATGGAGAAGGGAAAGGCTACCCACTGCAGTATTCTAGCCTGGAGTATTCCATGGACTATGCAGTCCATGGGGTTGCAAAGAGTTGGACACAACTGAATGAGTGTCAATATATGTGAAAAGATATTTTAAGTGATATTCCTTATAGCTTCTTATTGTGCAGACATTTAAAATATTTTAACATTATCAGATGAAAATATGTTAAATAATAAATGTTTAGTGAGCAAACTTCTTCAATCAAATAATAAAATTATCCCAATATAAACAAAATTTATTGTAAGATACATGAGAGCAGAAAAGCCAAAACTATCAATCTAATTTTAAAGCCAAATCTTGACTTTTTTCATGCATAAGATATTTATGTCAACTTTTAGAATTTAAAAGTGATTACACCTTAATTTATGTGAAATATTCTCCCTTCAAAAAAGTTCTTGGAGTATAAACAATGGTTGAGAAAACTGGATGCATGGTAAGGTGCAAAAATTTCATATTCTTTAACTGAAATCATAGTAATTAAATTATCATTAGGATTTGAAGACAGTGATATCTAGACTCGTTTATTCATGATTAAAAAGTAACAACTGACCTCAAAATAAGGTAACATATACCTCACTGACAGATTTTACTTAAGCTCATTTATATTTTTACTTGCAAATCAACCTACTATAAATGGGAATCTTCCAACAAAGGACTCTAGAATGAGTCAACTGGAATATGACAGGCACTCCCATTCGTGCCACACCTCCCCTCATCTCCCCCACAGCCGCCCTCAAATTTCCTTCACTTTAGTTTCTGTAGAAATTTTAGCAATCTTGTCTCATGTCTCCCAGAGTCTCTGGACAACTCATGATGGCCAAAAGTTGTCCATAGACCTTGTGATGCAAGAAACTGCTCTCTTCAGTCCCACACTATATGCCATTAGACTGGTAATTACTGTTTTAGAGTTCTCTGTTCTATGGCCTGCCTTTCCTCCTGCACAGAATATCTGATTTACTGTTCTGAATCTGGGAGTGGGAACAGAGCCCTCCTTCTTTCAAAAGTGTAGAAGTGAGACACAATGACAAGGTGGTAGGCTCTTCTCTTCTTGGTTTCCCTCCCCTGGATTGGAACCTCTGCCCTATGAGTAAGGTGGTGTGAAGACTGTGAGGTCCCCAATATCCTTATCCTACCAGACCTGAGTAAAGACTTAGCTCGACAAGTAGGAACTGGCTAGTAGAGGGCATCCTACTTCTGACCACCCTCACCATGCTTATTAGCTCCAGTGTTGAACTGGGTAAAATGAGAAATGTTAGCAGATTGCCCTTCACATGGAGGTATCTTGCCTTCACCTGTAAGCTGGGTGGAGAAAGAGCTCTGTTATTAGCTGTACCCACCTGGACTGAAGTTTACATCCTACTGAGTGGGAGAGGGAAGAAAGGGCATGTTGAGGTTCAAATGGTACTCTTTTAACTGAGTTTTAGTATATGTTTTAAAAATAAAGTTTTTTAACATATGTTCTTAGGTCAGGTTAATTTCCAGAGATTTTCTATTATTGCATTTTAAAAATAATTTTCACTCATTATGCTCATTTCCGTATTCAGTTCAGTTGTGTCCGACTCTGTGACCCCATCGACTGCAGCACGCCAGGCTTCCTTGTCCATCACCAACTCCCAGAGCTTGCTCAAACTCATGTCCATCGATTCTGTGACGTCATCCAACCATTTCATCCTCTGTTGTGCCCTTCTCCTCCCACTTTCAATAGTTTCCCTATAGTTCTTCACAACACTTTCTTGAAAGCAAAAATTTCCCATGCAAAACTTTCATGATGACAAAATTATAATAAATGTATAAAATCACATTATGCTTTCTTGATTTAAAAAATACACATGCAAAAAAAGTTAAGTGCCTTTGAAAAATACTTTGCACATATCATTTTATTCAAATTCATTATTTTTAACTTGAGGCTTAAAATATTATTTTGTAGCCCAGTTTAATCCTTATTATTTCACTCCTTAACATACATATGATTTTTTTTTTCCTTAATAAGTATCTTCAACTCAGGAAAATGAGGAAACATTCCTAAGTTCACAGATCATATGAGTGTCACAGCCAAGGCTCAATCCCCATGCTGTTAGGAGCTTAAATTGATTGTTCTTTGCTGTTGTGCGCTAATGAGGTTATAAATCAAGTTAATGAGATTAGTAAGAAGTAACCAAACTAGTAATTCAAATGTATGTTTCAGTTCAGTTCAGTTCAGTCACTCAGTCGTGTCCAACTCTTTGCGACTCCATGAATCGCAGCATGCCAGGCCTCCCTGTTCATCACCAACTACCGGAGTTCACTCAAACTCACGTCCAACGAGTCGGTGATGCCATCCAGCCATCTCATCCTCTGTCGTCCCCTTCTCCTCCTGCCCCCAATCCCTCCCAGCATCTGAGTCTTTTCCAATGAGTCAATTCTTCACATGAGGTGGCCAAAGTACTGGAGTTTCAGCTTTAGCATCATTCCTTCCAAAGAACACCCAGGGCTGATCTCCTTCAGAATCTCCAAGCCAGGCTTCAGCAATACATGAACTGTGAACTTCCAGATGTTCAAGCTGGTTTTAGAAAATGCAGAGGAACCAGAGATCAAATTGCCAACATCCGCTGGATCATCAAAAAAGCAAGAGAGTTCCAGAAAAATATCTATTTCTGCTTTATTGACTATGCCAAAGCCTTTGACTCTGTGGATCACAAGAAACTGTGGGAAATTCTGAAAGAGATGGGAATACCAGACCACCTGACCTACCTCTTGAGAAACCTATATGCAGGTCAGGAAGCAACAGTTAGAACTGGACAGGGAACAACAGACTGGTTCCAAATAGGAAAAGGAGTGCGTCAAGGCTGTATATTGTCACCCTGCTAATTTAACTTCTATGCAGAGTACATCATGAGAAATGCTGGGCTGGAAGAAGCAGAAGCTGTAATCAAGATTGCCGGGAGAAATATCAATAACCTCAGATATGCAGATGACACCACCCTTATGGCAGAAAGTGAAGAGGAACTAAAAAGCCTCTTGATGAAGGTGAAAGAGGAGAGTGAAAAAGTTGGCTTAAAGCTCAACATTCAGAAAATGAAGATCATGGCATCTGGTCCCATTACTTCATGGGAAATAGATGGGGAAACAGTGGAAATAGTGTCAGACTTTATTTTTGAGGGCTCCAAACTCACTGCAGATGGTGACTGCAGCCATGAAATTAAAAGACGCTTACTCCTTGGAAGAAAAGTTATGATCAAACTAGATAGCATATTGAAAAGCAGAGACTTTACTTTGCCAACAAAGGTCCGTCTAGTCAAGGCTCTGATTTTTCCTGTGGTCAGTAAGGATGTGAGAGTTGGACTGTGAAGAAAGCTGAGCGTTGAAGAATTGATGCTTTTGAACTGTGGTGTTGGAGAAGACTCTTGAGAGTCCCTTGGACTGCAAGGAGATCCAACCAGTCCATTCTGAAGGATATCAGCCCTGGGATTTTGCCAGTATCTAATATGGATGATTTTCTCAATAAGTATGAGACTCTACCTGTGATAGGACTGATTTGCACTCACTGATATGTTATGAAGTTTATTGTTTAAGGTGAAAAGGTCAGAACAAATAGAAGCTATAAAAATGGCAAAAAAACAAAACAGAACACACTCACACACAAAGCCTCGTCTAAATTTATTTTGCTGACTTACGTAAAAGTGAAAGTGTTACTTACTCAGTCTTTTCTGACTCTTTTGAGACCCCATGATAGCCCACCAGGCTCCTCTGTCCAAGGAATTTTCCAGGCAGGAATACTGAAGTGGGTTGTCATTCCCTCTCCAGGTGATCTTCCCAGCTGGGGATCGAACCTGGGTCTCCGGCATTGCAGGCAGATTCTTTATTGTCTGAGCCACCAAGGAACTCCAAAGACACTCCCAAACAAAGCCAATTCAATTTCCCTTTCCTGGTAGTTTACAGCCAAGAGAGACCATTCATACCTGGATGAGAATTTATAAGAAAATAATACTTATCAAATCTATCCACACTTCCACTTGTTTCCAAGACTTGTTTCTGATTAGTTTCCTAGCATTTCCTTTTTTCTGAAGGTCCTAACTCCCTTTTTTCTTATGATGCTATATAAACCCTAAGATCCAGCTCTTCTGAGAGCCACTTCTTTATATATTCCCAAGAATATAAATAAGCTTTGCCTTTTCTCCTATAAATCTATTTTTTGATAGTTTATTTGCAGGCCCTGAACCACTTAAGCTATACTGGTATAGTGTGTGTGTGTGTGTGTGTGTGTGTGTGTGTGCTGGTAGTCTGTGTGTGTGTGTGTGCATGTGTATGTGTGTGCATGTACATGTGTGTGCATGCACACTGGTAGAGGAATAAGTTACTTTTCCTTTCAGCACCTGTTCTGGAAGCTATGTAGCTAGACCATTGGGATCATATTTCAATTTAGACTCTCTAGGTATAGGTCATCAAAATCTATTAGACAGCAATTGTTCAGACTGGAGAACTATGAGAAAAATAATTTGACCTGGGACTGAAAATTAGTCACTGAGAACAGGATCCTGATTTTATAGCAGTCAAATACACTTAGAGATGTCTCAGGATGCATTAAAAAGAAGAAAAAGAGCAAGAATAAATAGCAAACCCAAGTGCTACTGCTGAGGAACAGATGAACACTTTGAAAGGAAGCAAAACAGTGAAAAAACAGAAAGATTAAAATTATGCTTCAAATGAAAGCTAAGTTAACCAAATGATGAAAAACAGAACCTCATTAAAATTTTATCAACAAAAACATGATGCATTTTTTTTTAAGTGTGGTAAATGAGTAGCTAAAACTCCACTGAAAAATTTAGGGAATATTGCTGTCTTCCCCAGATTTCTGTGAATTTCCAAGATTCGGCAGTTTATGTTCTCATGACAAATATTTAGTGTGAACTCCTTCTTGTGTTAGTTCAGTTAACAGATTATTATACAATTTCTTACATGCTGCCTCTATACTGTAACAAAGTCTCACAGGTACTGAATCCCTCTAACTTAAAACAATCACAAAATAACATCATGAGAGAAGCCATGCATGTGACATAAAATACAGCTTTCAAATGACAGAAGTTTATATTGCAATATTTCAAACAGTTTAAAGATGTATTAAGATTGCATGTATGGGCAAAAAGAAAAAGATCACGTGTATGCCTGAAAGTCACCTAAAGAACCCATTCCTCCATTACCTGACATTTCCACAAGCCATTACACCATATATTATTCATAAATCTTTCATGGATTTATTATTCTCTTTTTCCTCTTTCCACAACAACAAAGTCCTCCCTGGTGGAAATAATACACATTTTACCATTATAATATGCAAAGAATTTGTTTTTGTTCAATTGCTAAGTCGTGTCCGACTCTGGGATCCCATGGCATGACAGGCTCCTCTTTTCTTCACTATCTCCGAGAATTTGCTCACATTCACGTCCATTAAGTCACTGATGCTATCTAACCATCTCATCCTTTCCTGCCTCCTTCTCCTTTTGCCTTCAATTTTTCCCAGCAGTCAATTTTTCCAGTGAGTTGGCTCTTCACATCAGGTGGCCAAAGTATTGGAGCTTCAGCTTCAGTGTCAGTCCTTGCAATGAATATTCAGGGTGATTTCCATTAGGATTGACTGGTTTGATCTCCTTGCAGTCCAAGGGACTCTCAAAAGTGTTCTATATGTCCTTCTTTATTTAACCTCTATAGCATATCAAGGTATTGTTCTAAACCAAAATAAATTCTAATATTGTAAGAATACTGTAATCAAGGGTCAGCTGTGTGTATATGTGTGTGTATACATAGGTTTATATATTGACAGCATTTTTGCACAAAGTTAAAATAGATTAAGATTTTAAACTAACTCTGCATACACAACCTCCAAAGTATTGGCTTTCTGATACGGCCAATACCTAGTTTACAGTATTATATCCTTGTTTATATATGTATTCCATATCCTTGTTTATATATGTATTACTCTTATGCTCATTCTTCTTTATTATTGTACCAATTGCCTGAAAATAGTTCACCTAAAATACTTCACCATAAATCATTGTTTTCTGAGCTACAATATTTTTAACCCAATTCTGTTTTTATCAAAATCAGCCTTATCTTTGACACCATGTTTAAAGGCCTAATAATTGAGTATCCTGCTTTGTGTAATACTTTTTTCAAAAGGGAATATCCTGGCAAAAAAGTCCTTACAAGTTGAAATAGTTTCTCTGGATCTAAAGATAAAATGAAGTGCTAGAAATGGTTTCACTTTGAACTGATAAGGAAATAAAAATTAAAACAATAGCCATGATATTCTAATTAATCAAACTGAAGATAAGTGCATAGGATCAGCTTTTTTTTTTTTTTTTTTACTACACTCAATCTATATCACAGATGGCAGGCAGATTTCTGCTTTGAGACTCTCTCCTATTTGATTAAAGAAATAAGAATGATTAAAATATTAAACTATGTTTGGTTTGTCTAAAGTACTTGCAATAAAATAATATATTTGGGTATGAAATAACATTACTTTTTCAGTTTTAATTCTGGTTTAAAAATACATATGAACATATATCTTCTTTCATAAAACTGCTTATATACTATGAACATTTTGAGAGAAATCAGTTCTACTTAGTTTAATTCCATTAAAAAATGGTTATTCTAATAAAAAATAACTCTGCTTTCTTTCTGGTTAAAACACAGTTTAAGTTTAGTCTCTGTACAACATTTTATTAGAAAGAGACGTTTTCCTCTATCTAATCACCCGTATTAAAATAAACATTGATGGTAACAATGTTATTTTTATCCATTTTTATCCCTTACCATGTGTCATTCAATACAAGTGAAATGCAACATCTGTTTAAAAATTCAAAAGTCAGGACTGGAGTTGAAAGGATACATAAAAAGAAATTTTAAAAAATTTGAGGGTTTGATGGTAGATATTTTCTTCTTAGAGCCAAATAGGCTCTCTTGAAATTTTAATGAAGAGCTGAGCAGTATAGTTTTATATTTGTGTATAACAGAAATGTCAGTGATGAGTTATTTGATTCCTAACAATTTTTCAATCTGAAGTTCTGATTAGCTTTACAAATACTTACTTATACATTTTATATTGTTTAAGCTTTATCTATTTTCTTTCCCATTAAAATTTAAACACTTGAACAAAAATAACTTTTTATTTTATAATTAACCTTCTATATTTGAAGAAAATAAATTCAACAATTTTACTCCTTGTGATTCATGTAACACATACTAAAACAAACAAAAAAAAATCTGCCTTAATATCACCAAGACTTAAGTGAGTAAGCAAATTTTGTAGCTCAAGTTATCTTGGTAACTCTGTAAGCATAAATTATGATAGCCAATATCAAAGGAAGAGTCTATAATATTTCACATCAAAGGGTTATATATAAATGGGAGATAATATGTTATTTTTTGTGATCACAATGTGGTAATATGTTATTGCCTTGGCAGATACAAACACAGGTGTGAATATTTTGTTTTTATATATTATGAACCTATTTACTCATATTCCTTGCATTGATTAATTCATAACTCATTTTCATTTTGAAGGTTCACCTTAACTCTCACTTTAAACTAAATCAGCCAGCCCATTAATCTTTCAATAAATCATCTATTTTCCTTAATATTTTATCCAAATTTTTCCCTAGATATAGTTTGTGTTTTCCAACCAATATTTTAAGTTTCATGAACTAGTGATTACATATATGTGTCACCATGTTATAGAATCTCAAATATAGATGAATTGATCTATATTGATCCTATATAGATGAATATTTAAATAACTATGTTTTAAACATTTAGTTTTCTTTTTTAATACAATATTCATAAATTTAGGGTTTTCAGGGTTTAATTTTTTCTCTCAATCTTATGTAAGATGTTATGAAATAAATGAAATTTTGCCTTGCTTATTTGTTTTGTTTTACCTGTTTTCTCATTTGTTTAGTGTTACACATGTGCTTCTTTTGTGGCACTAAATTAATTTCCATAAAGTCACTATATCAAATTGCATCCACATGCTATAATAAAAACTGTACTTAATTCATTCTATATTTTATAAATTTAAAGAAAACATTAGCTACAAATAAAGCAGAAATATAATTACTTCATTAATACACAAGGAAGAAAGTTTTGACTATTTAAGGTTACTTTGATATGTCCATTTCTTTCTCTTTTAAAATTTTTTTTCTATGCCCATTTTCCTTAAATTGCTTAAGATTTTAGTTTGCTCTATCTTAAAAATATAAACTCTGGGTACCATCTTAGGCCTATCAAATACAGATTCCACAGAAATGATCTGTGAATCTAAGTATATAAACTTACATAAGGCAAATTTAATACAAAGTCTAACTTGTAAATTTTAAGTGCTTCCTCTCAACATACACATACTCACATAGAAACATACATCTGACAAATGTAAATAAAATCTAAAGGAGAAAATCAAACTAACTGTACATCCAAAGACATCAGCACTATTTAATTTTTATGTATCACTGTATCTGAAAATATTTAATACTATTTTAGTCTTAACTCTGTGAACTCCATTAAAGTCAAGTACAGAAGAAAGATGAAAGAAAAAGGAAGAAAGGAAGGGAGAGAAAAAGAAAGGGAGAGGAAAGAAGGAATACAGAGGGAGGGAGAGAGAGAGGGAAAGAGAGAGAGAAGAAAGTAAGTAAAGCTGAGGAAGACAATGTGCCTGTTCAGTTGCAAAAACACTGAAGTGGGTTGCCATTTCCTCCTCCAGGGCATCTTCCAAACCCCAACCCAAGGATTGAATTCACATCTCCTGATTTTCCTCCATTGGCAGCCAGATTCTTTACCCTGGGAAACCAACACTGAGAGATGATTCTTTATGGATGCCTGAGGTTTCCTGACATTTTGCAAAGACATTGACTGCCTTTGTTGAAGACTATGTTTTCAAAGGTATCTGTTTAACAATCAGTCAAAGAAGATAGACGGAGAAGGCAATGGCACCCCACTCCAGTACTCTTGCCTAGAGAATCCCATGGATGGAGGAGCCTACTAGGCTGCGGTCCATGGGGTTGCTAAGAGTTGGACACAACTGAGCGACTTCACTTTCACTTTTTACTTTCATGCATTGGAGAAGGAAATGGCAACCCACTCCAGTGTTCTTGCCTGGAGAATCCAGAGATGGGAAAGCCTAGTGGGCTGCCGTCTCTGGGGTCACACAGAGTCAGACATGACTGAAGCAATTTAGCAGCAGCAGCAGCAAAGAAGATAGAAAGTGCCTTCCTTTGGAGCAGGCGTGCTTAACTCCCTTCATAAAAAATTTTAGTTTCCTAATGTCAGAATGTCTTTCCATAAGAGGTAAATCATTGCATTTTCAGGCATCTATTTGGATCCAGTTTGGTAATTCCCATGGGCCTTAGTGGCAAAGTGGACTGAGGAAACATTCTAATGTCCATGCTACTTGCACTGCCATTAGCCATAAAGTTTTATGTCTATGACTCATGTCTCCTGTATTCTGTCAGCATCTCTAAAATTGTGGCAAATTACTTGCCAGCTTTTAAGTAGAGCATAGTCACAGAAATCTCACAGTTCTTGACAATTTTAGCAATAAGTATAGAAAACTGACATAGATCTACTTCTGGCAAAGGAAGTGTATAGGCTTTCTGTATGTTGATTAATGGGATCTGAAGAAATTTCATGGGAAGTGATAGTGAATATGTTGTCCAGAATGTTATGCTCTACCTGGTATTAAATTATCTGTTTTATTTTGTGTTAATGTAGAAGAATTTGGGATAATACTGCATGCTATGTGCCAGATAATAGATTGAAAGACAGGTGACCAAATCGTGTCCTGATTGTTTTCAACACTTTTCAAGGATTCAGTTCAGTTCAGTCACTCAGTCATGTCCGACTCTTTGTGACCCCATGAATCACAGCATGCCAGGCCTCCCTGTCCATCACCAACTACCGGAGTTCACTTAGACTCATGTCCATCGAGTCAGTGATGCCATTCAGCCATCTCATCCTCTGTCGTCCCCTTCTCCTCTTGCCCCCAATCCCTCCCAGCATCAGAGTCTTTTCCAATGAGTCAACTCTTCACGTGAGGTGGCCAAAGTACTGGAGTTTCAACTTTAGCATCATTCCTTCCAAAGAAATCCCAAGGCTGGAATCAAGATTGCGGGGAGAAATATCAATAACCTCAGATATGCAGATGACACCACCCTTATGGTAGAAAGTGAAGAGGAACTCAAAAGCCTCTTGATGAAAGTGAAAGAGGAAAGTGAAAATGTTGGCTTAAAGCTCAACATTCAGAAAACGAAGATCATGGCATCTGGTCCCATCACTTCATGGGAAATAGATGGGGAAACAGTGGAAATAGTGTCAGACTTTATTTTTTTGGTCTCCAAAATCACTGCAGATGGTGACTGCAGCCATGAAATTAAAAGACGCTTACTCCTTGGAAGGAATGTTATGACCAACCTGGATAGCATATTGAAAAACAGAGACATTACTTTGCCAACAAAGGTCCGTCTAGTCAAGGCTATGGTTTTTCCAGTGGTCATGTATGGATGTGAGAGTTGGACGGTGAAGAAAGCTGAGGGCCAAAGAATTGATGCTTTTGAACTGTGGTGTTGGAGAAGACTCTTGAGAGTCCCTTGGACTGCAAGGAGATCTAGCCGGCCCATTCTGAAGGAGATCAGCCCTGGGATTTCTTTGGAAGAAATGATGCTAAAGCTGAAACTCCAGTACTTTGGCCACGTCATGCAAAGAGTTGACTCATTGGAAAAGACTCTGATGCTGGGAGGGATTGGGGGCAAGAGGAGAAGGGGACGACAGAGGATGAGATGGCCGGATGGCATCACTGACTCGATGGACATGAGTTTGAGTGAACGCCGGGAGTTGGTGATGGACAGGGAGGCCTGGCATGCTGCGATTCATCGGATCACAAAGAGTCAGACACGACTGAGGAACTGAACTGAACTGAACTGAATTGATCCCTGTCATATGTAATTCTGGCTTCCATCAAGGTCAAGGACAGTTTTTCTTAATAACAAGCGTTGTGTAAGATGTGAACATAAAGGAGTTTTCTTTGATTTGGCAAAAGCCATTCTCTTTTAACTTTCATACAGAGCCAATTGTTCCTTCAATGTATAAAGTATAAATACATATATTTACAATGCAGCCCCCATCATTAAGACAGCAGTGATCAGGCCAAAAATGTGATCTATTTCAAAAATTAAATTAAACAGTGGCTGCTTTAAAATACTTTAGAGATATTTTGAATGCAGTGTTTTTTCCTAAGAATTCTCAAGAAATTTAAATAATGTTCACTATTGGTGCTATTTTTCATTTCACCACATCATAGACAACTCAGTTGCACAAACAACGGATGAGGTATTAACTTAACTAAGAAAGCAAACAACATTTATACCAAAAAGTTATAAAATATTGATAAAATAAATTAGTCCAGACACACAAAAATGGAAACATATTTATATTCACAGACTGGAAGACAGTATCGCTAAAAGTATTAATACTGCCCAAAAAAATCTACAGACTCAATGCTGCAAGCATCATGCTACCTGGCCTCAAAATGTAATATAAAGCTATAGTAATCAAAACGGTGCAGTACCAGCATAAGAATAGATACATGAGACGATGGAACTGGCCCATTCTCTAATGACACACAGAAACACACCAAAAATTTTTAAATTGATTAAAGTCTTAAATGTAGACCTGAAACTGTAAAACAACTAGAAGAAAACAAAGCCATCAGTATATAACAATAATTACACAATAAGACATTGTGGGATTTATCCAAGGTATATAATGCATCATATCAACACACTGGAAAGAAAAATCATATGATAATATCAGTAGATACAGATCAGCGTTTGACAAAATCCAATACTCATTAGTGATGAAAACTTTCTATAAAACAGCAATAGAGAAAAATTTCAACTTAATGAAAAATATCAATAAAGGCATTACAATTTAATGGATCAAAGCCGCCGCTGCTGCTGCTAAGTCACTTCAGTCGTGTCCGACTCTGTGCGACCCCGTAGACGGCAGCCCACTAAGCTCCCCCGTCCCTGGGATTCTCCAGGCAAGAACACTGGAGTGGGTTGCCATTTCCTTCTCCAGTGCAGGAAAGTGAAAATTTAAAGTGAAGTCACTCAGTCGTGTCCGACTCTTAGCGACCCCATGGAATGCAGCCCACCAGGCTCCTCCGTCCATGGAATTCTCCAGGCACGAGTGCTGGAGTGGGGTGCCATTGCCTTCTCTGGGATCAAAGCTACTCTTCAACAAATTTGTTGGGAAAACTACCACATGCACACATTGGTGTGAATGCAACATGATACAGAGTTTCTACAGACACATCAAAAATACTATGAGTTAAAAATAGAATTACTACTATGTAATCCAGTAATCACACATCTGTATAATTTAAATCAGGTTCTGCCTGAAAAATCCCATGGATGGAGGAGTCTGGTAGGCTGCAGTCCATGGGGTCGCTAAGAGTAGGACATGACTGAGAGACTTCACTTTCACTTTTCACTTTCATGCATTGGAGAAGGAAATGGCAACCCACTCCATTGTTCTTGCCTGGAGAATCCCAGGGATGGGGGAGCCTGGTGGGCTGCTGTCTATGGGGTCGCACAGAGTTGGACACAACTGAAGAAACTTAGCAGCAAAGAGATATTAGCACTCTCATGTTCAGTGTAGTACTGTTAACAATTGTCAAGGTAAGAAAGAAACTTCAATGCCCACCAGTAGATGAGTGGATAATGAAAACATAATATAAATATTCACACACACACAGACGCAGACAAGGAATAGTATTCACCTTTTAAAACAAAGGACCTTCTGTGACACATAATGTGTATGAAATTTGAAGATATTATTGTAAGTGAAATAAACTACACACAGTAAGACAAAAACTGCACAATTCCATATATATGAGGTATCTCAAATAGTCAATTTCAAAGAATCAAAGAATGTTATAGTGATTGCTGGGGGTTGGAGAAAGGAAGAAATAAGGAGTTACTAATCAATGCACAGAAAGTTTTAGATGATTAAATTCTAGAGGTGAAAAAATTTCATCTGTTTTACAACATTATACCAGTAGTGCACAACACTGTATTGTACACTTAAACATTTGTAAAGACAGCAGATTTCATGTTCAGCGTTCTCATTTTAATAATAATAAACAAATATGAGTCTAACTGGCCTACTCTAGGACACTTCTTATGGTCACCAGAGAAGTACTACTTCACACTTAGAGGATTTGGTAGAACAAGACTTATAAAGCACTGTCCTAAGGTCAATTCTGATTATCAGTGATTTTTGTAAACATTAATTCAGATGAGTGCCTCTCATCATTTCAGTTCAGTTCAGTTCAGTTGCTCAGTTGTGTCCGACTCTTTGCAACCCCATGAATCGCAGCATACCAGGCCTCCCTGTCCATCACCAATTCCCGGAGTTCACTCAAACTCACATCCATCAAGTCGGTGATGCCATCCAGCCATCTCATCCTCTCTCATCATTTACTAGGATTCATATCATTTGGGGATCCTGATAAAATGCACATTCAGATTAAGAATGGGTGGGTACTGAAATTCTACATTTATAATGAGCTCTTAGGGGACTAATGTGGACCACACTGTGAGAAGCAAGGTTTTATATCATTTAATTCAAAACTCCTTGGTTTCACAAAAACACTGTAACATATATTTTGGGCCATCCCCGTATATCAGTAAATACAATAAATTGTATTTTTACTCAAGTTACCTTCATACTTACTGTTTCTTAAGCACACTAAGAACTGAATATGGTGGTAAGGCAGCCAGGTGTGTATGTGCCGGCAATCATTAGAGAGCACTGCCTATAATAAAAAGAAAGCTCTAGATAATAAAGAAGATTAATAATGGTCTACAAAAAACGTGCTGTAATTATCACACAGTTGATTTCTATGAGAATGAACTTAAATACTGACTTGTATTACTAATTTCAGAAAAAAAATGATACTCTGAGTCAATATTAAATATTTCCTGTCAACTGATGAATGTTGAAAATATGGTACTGCCACCTCTTGGTAAAAGGTATAGTAGCAAGACAAGGACTGTCTAAATGATTAAATTTTTAAAAAGTAACATATTTTCACTGTTTTATGTACTCATAATTGATGGCATCAAATTTAAGTCATTCCTCTACAGATAAACCAAGTATTGAGACTTATTTGTGAATATCTTTCCTTGTGTTGATGTATTTGGTAAGTATTTCCTTAGTGTAAAATATCATTTTACTAATCTGTTCCTCTTTATTCTGGTGACACTAACACAAAAGATAATGGTAACTAGTTGATTCAGTAAACAGTAGCATCAGTACTCATTTTCACTATGAGCAAACTGAGACTAATTCCTTCTATTCCTGCCACGTAAGACTGAGTCATATGGTGTCAATCTGGATAGCGACTGAAAGAAAGAAAAAGGAACCAGTCACATTTCTTGAAGGAAATTTTACTACTTGGTAACATCCCAATCGGAGAAGGCAATGGCACCCCACTCCAGTACTCTTGCCTGGAAAATCCTATGGATGGAAGAGCCTGGTAGGCTGCAGTCCATGGAGTCTCGAAGAGTTGGACACGACTGAGCGACTTCACTTTCACTTTTCACTTTCATGCACTGGAGAAGGAAATGGCAACCCACTCCAGTGTTCTTGCCTGGAGAATCCCAGGGACAGGGGAGCCTGGTGGGCTGCCATCTCAGGGGTCGCACAGAGTCAGACACGACTGAAGCGACTTAGCAGCAGCAGCAGCAATATCCCAGTACTGAATAATTTTTTAATACTACATTCATATGACTTTGTAGATTAATTCATAAATTTAGTTAGACAAAACAAAAATCAGGTTTTTTTTGTTTTTTGTTTTTTTAGAGTGTGAATTGCAATTAAAATTGTCTACCAAAGTTGGAGAAGGCAAAGAATTGGACAATGTAGGAATGATGAGTGCATCATACTCAGTAAATATTTGTTCAAATAGTGAATGAGAAAGAAAATGGAAAGATTTCACCCTTAATATAAGCAGATACCATATGCAAATTTAGGGAGGAGTTGTTAGATCTTATTTCTTTGAAAGAAATACAGCCATTTAATTTTTATGTAAAATTTTCTGTTTTGTAAATGATGCATTTCTAATTTTTTAAATACACAGGCTACAAATTTGCTACCTATCATATAGAATACAGAACCATCAAACAGAATGTTTTGTTAGAGATCAAGTCTTTTCTTCTAAGAATTTTATCAAATCAAATTTATTTGACCATGGTTTCAGTCAAAGTTCCTGGATTAGAGAATAAATTTAATAGTTTTTAATCTGATATCAATTGATAAAATATACTGAAAAAGACTTCAAAACTACCCTTACTGTACAAGCTTTGAAATAAATTCTAACTAGGTTGTATCAGTTTTCACCCTTTATCATATTCCATAATATTGTACCTACTTTAGGTTATAGAACGCAAGGTATATACACATCTATGCATGAATTATTCAAAAGATTTTACAGACTGTTTTTCTTCTTTTCCTTAGATGGTGTTCATTATTTATGTCATATAGTGGATGATATTATCTCCACTGAATATATTAAAATATTATAACATATTGATAATGTTAACATGTCAATTATTTGTTTATTTCTTACAAGAAACTCAATGTGTGTTATGAAACCAGCATTTTAATTCATCATTACCACTTTTAAGGAATGGAAAGCAAGTGGTATTTGGCACATAACTTGACTTACAGATAAAACAGAGAATCTGAAGCATATTTTCCAAATAACAAATAGGAGTTATTGATAAAAAAAAAAAAAAGTGATTACACTGGATGATAGCTAACTTAATGCAGAAACTTCGCTAGACCACGGGGTGTCCAAATATTTGGTCAAATATCATCTTGGTGTTTCTGTGATTGTGTTTTGGGATGTGATTAATGCTTAATTATGTAGACTGAGTAAAACAGGTTGCTGTCTTTAATGTGGATGGGCTTCTTCCAATCAAGTGAAGGCCACAATAGAAAAGGCAGTTGACTCTCCCCCCATTAAGAGCCAATTATGCCTCATTTGGTTCTATTTCTCTGGAAAACTCTGAACAAGACCAACTACTTACACAATGCACCTTTTAACTGAATGAGTGATTTTAATTATATTTTATATAATTATAAAAAATTATATATCCTGTGATTTTAATTATATTTTTAAATAGATGGCTGTTAATACCACCTCAACCGTTATCCTTCCAATAAAAGTATGGTGAGTGGTTAAGATCACAGATAATATAAGATAATGTTACCTGATTAACACACTTCAACTTTCAATTAAATATCAGTGAACAAACAAAGGGTGTGTAAAATTCAAATAATTATAGGAAATTTGGAGTATGACAAGAAACACTGAGAAATTTCTACCTTTATTAGACCTCAGCAAATTCTCTAGTAAAACACTGGACCATGATGGGAAAGACAGTAGATTATCATCTAATCACTTGAGTTTATTTCAACTATATTTCAAGTATACTTTAAACTTCTTAAAGAATTTAAACAATTGTTTCTCAATATAACCCCCTTACCTCTCTACATTTGACTACTGATTTTACAGAATTGAATCAGGTACTTTAACCAGGTACTTTAACTCATAACCAGGTACTTTAAAAATAATGTCCTTTATTTTTAAAAAAATGTATTAATCTGATGTCACAGACTCTGAAGGTGAAGAGGAAGTGCTTGAATCATCAGCTGGCCACATACTCTATACCACAAAACATTTATAATTGGAGATTTTTCCCACTGGACATATTTGGCCAGTGACAGATAAAATAGCAGTGACTTCAGTTGTTTATTCTTAGGTGGGCAGAAATTATAACTGAATAGGGCCACAAAAGACCATACATACAGGAAACACACATTTTAACAACATTTTAATATCCTTGCTAGATTTTAGTCATGTCCATATCATCAGACACAAAATGTACTTTTGAATAATGTTTTTATATGTTAAATCAAAACATATTTAGTATTTGTACTATAGCTTGTCTTATTTCCTGTGAAGCATTAATCATAATTATATTGAAAATGTTCTCTAGAAAATTTTCCATATGTGTGATTGCTTTCCCTTTATCTCTAAGGTAAATATAACCAGAATTCACATACAATAGAGCCTATGTAGAATTGTGGATCTTCTGAGAAGTGTCAGAGAAGTTTACCACTTCATTATTACTCTTTCACACTTTTAGCCCTGAGGTTCTTTCTAAAATAGCTAGAATCACTTCACCTCCATCTTTATTCTGTAGCTGTTTCCACTGCACATTCATTACAGATTATTACTATGGATGACATGATATGGTGGAAGAGAGAAATGGAAAGCAGTGGTTCCTTATAAATGAACAGGTGCATCTATTACAAGTAATAAACTCAATGTACTCTAGATGATGTTATATTTTTGTTCATTCTCAGGAGAGAGAGAACCACAAATACCATTAGAATATTTAAAATAAACTACATGCTTCCGTGTAAGATCACACACTGGGATCAAAGATCCTTACAGAGACATGCACAGCTACAGATATATATTAGCAAATATTCAAATTTATGATAAATTTTGTGTACCTCAATCAATCTGTCCTACAACTTAAGTTTTAAAAGGAAGAATTAATATTAAACAGAAAATGTGAGGACGCAAAATAAATTTGTAGATATTCACAAGATAAAATACATTTCTAATTATTCAAAAATGTATCAACAACAATAGTCTATGAAAAATGTATTCAACTTCAAAGATGTCAGTTTAACATGTAAGAAACAGAAGATAAGGACTTCTCAAAAATCCCCACTATGGACTTTGATTCAATAACATTCTTACCATTCCAAAAGCCATTTTTAAACATTCAATTGAATAATAAAAATACTAAAAAAGTCTAACAACATCCATATTGCAGAGTTATTTGTCATTTGCATACCCAGTCATTTGTGGAAAAATTTTGACTAACCGGGAAAATTCTGAAAGAGATGGGAATACAAGAACACCTGACCTGCCTCTTGAGAAACATGTATGCAGGTCATGAAGCAACAGTTAGAACTGGACATGGAACAGACTGGTTCCAAATAGGTAAAGGAGTACATCAAGGCTGTATATTGTCACCTTGCTATTTAACTTATATGCAGAGTACATCATGAGAAACGCTGGGCTGGAAGAAGCACAAGCTGGAATCAAGATTGCGGGGAGAAATATCAATAACTTCAAATATGCAGATGACACCACCCTTATGGCAGATAGTGAAGAACTAAAGAGCCTCTTGATGAAAGTGAAAGAGGAGAGTGAAAACGTTGGCTTAAAGTTCAACATTCAGAAAACTAAGATCATGGCACCTGATCCCATCACTTCATGGTAAATAGATGGGGAAACAGTGCAAACAGTGTCAGACTTTATTTTTGGGGGGCTCCAAAATCACTGCAGATGGTGATTGCAGCCATGAAATTAAAACATGCTTACTCCTTGAAAGGAAAGTTATGACCAAACTAGACAGTATATTAAAAAGCAGAGACATTACTTTGCCAACAAAGGTCCGTCTAGTCAAGGCTATGGTTTTTCCAGCGGTCATGTATGGATGTGAGAGTTGGACTACAAAGAAAGCAGAGCACTGAAGAATTGATGCTTTTGAACTGTGGTGTTGGAGAAGACTCTTGAGAGTTCCTTGGACTGCAAGGAGATCCAACCAGTCCATTCTAAGGGAGATCAGTCCTGGGTGTTCATTGGAAGGACTGATGTTGAAGCTGAAACTCTTTGGCCACCTGATGTGAAGAGCTGACTCATTTGAAAAAACACTGATGTTGGGAAAGATTGAGGGCAGGAGGAGAAGGGAACGAGAGAGGATGAGATGGTTGGATGGCATCACCAACTCAATGGACATGGGTTTGGGTGGATTCCGGGACTTGGTGACGGACAGGAAAGCCTGGCATGCTGCGGTTCATGGGGTCACAGAGTCGGACATGACTGAGCGACTGAACTGAACTAACTGAAGTCAGAAAAGTTTAGATAAGAATAAAAACAATCTAATAAAAGAGGGAAAGAGAAACCCACATTGAAGAAAAAGACTCAAAGAGCAACAAATGGAAAGCAGTAGGATTCCCCCTGAAGGTAAATGAATATGAAATAGAAGAAAATATGGGTTGTTGGTATTGAAAACATATCTCAGTCCTATGTGAGTGAAATGGTAATTGGCCATAGTACATCCCAGGGTATTTTGTACTAACAAGCTTAAAATCTCATGGATTAACACTGCAAAAGCTTATTTCTTACACTAGGAATATATTGCTAGGATTCATGGCTTATTATGGTTATTCTTGGATTTTAGCTGATAGTAGCTTCATCTTAACATTTGCTTCTAAGATCACCTTGGCAGAAGAAAGAGAATATTAGAAACTATTCTTAGGCTTTGAAAAACTGCAGTGGAAGTGACACATGTCACTTGTGCTAACATTTCATTGAACAAAATAATCATACTATTGTGCTCTATTTTATATCCTAAGCTATTTCTTTCTTTTTTTTGTATTCCACCTTAGTTTGGCATTAAGTTTCCCAACACACTTGTAGAACTTGTAGAACTAGTAGTGGTCAGAGTGCTTGCTGAGCATAAAAATTGTCTCAGACTATTTTGAGACATCTTTCAAAACTTGTTTCAATAATTCTGAGTATTGCCTGCAGTCTGTTAGTTGCTGAGTTGTGTCAACTCTTTGCGACCCCATGGACTGTAGCCCACCAGGCTCCTCAAGCAAGAATACCAGAGAGGGTAGCCATTCCCTTCTTCAGGGTATCTTCCTGACCCAGGGATCAAACCCGAGTCTTCTGCATTGCAGGTGGATTCTTTACTGGTTGCCTGCAGACTTCACTTCTAAAAAGCATCACTTGTGGTATTTATATAGGTGGTCTGGGTATCTAAATTTGAGCAGACTGAAAAACAAATAACTAATCTTTAATGATATCTCGAAGATCCAATCTTTTTTGTCTCTCCTCACTTGCTCTACTCCCCGGGAGAAAACCAGATCAGAATCAAGGCAGAAAATCTCTATGTGGTAATGTTAATTGAAGATTTTAAACAAGGGGCCTAAGAGGAGCAAACATTCTGTTAATGGACTCCTAAAACTTCTATGAGTATTGCTAGATGACTTCTCTTTCTGGATATTATTTTCTCTCTTTGCTCTGAAAAACTTTCAAGAAAATGGAATCCTATCCATCAAAAGTAGACTTCTCTTCCACATGTGAAGACTAGATGTTAACAGGATGGAACATAAGATGTAGGAATTACTAGGAAGATCAGTTAGCATGATTCGAGTATAGGCAAAATATGTTTTTAAAACATTTTGATGTTCTAACTTATCTCACAAGACATCTTTCAGGGATGAGGCTCAAACTGCAAGCTCACTATATTAAATATCATTGACTCACTGATTTTTTTTCTTCATAACAAATCCAAATAACCTCAGAAAAGTCTAAACTGGTATGCTAGTCTGTTCAGGCTGGTATAACAAACACAGCAGACTGGATAGGCTGTAAATAACAGAAATTTATTTCTCACAGTTCCGGAGCCTGGAAGTCCAAGATCAAGGCACTGGCAGATTTACTGCTGTGATTCCTAGTTCATAGACTGCTCTATTTTCACAATATCTTTACAAGTGAGGAAGACATGAGGGAGCTCCCTGTGATCTCTTTATAAGGGCACTGATCTCACTCTTAAAAGAGATCCACTCTCATGACCTATCACCTTCCAAAGGCCTGACCTCTTGATACCATCACATTGGGTATGGATTAACATGGATTTGGGTGGAACAGAAACATTCCATTCATAGCACCTGGTAGAAGTCTGACCCTAACAGATTCCTGAATGAGAATTCTTGGCTCTGAGATTCTAGTCATATTCATCTTAACTAACATGCCTTCTTGCATGAGTGTATGCTCAATCACTCAGTCATGTCCAACTCTTTGAAACCTCATGGACTGCAGCCCTCCAAGCTCCTCTATCATTTTCTTCTTCAGTGTATCTTCCCAACCCACAGATCGAATCCATGACTCCTGTAGCTCATGCATTAGCAGGCAAATTCTTTTACCACTGAGCCACCTGGGAAGCTCAAAAATGACCTTACTTATTTATAATTTAAGAGGCTCCAGTATATTTTTATTCTTGTTTCCTTCACTTCTTAAAAAAAATCACCTACTTCAAATTCTCTCCAAGAGATATTTCTGTCCATTCTCCAGCTTTCTACAATGTTCTCTAGCTTTGCACATTATTAAATCAACTGTCTTTACATATTTTATTTCCATTTCTCCATATAACAATCTGTAGTTCTACCTCTCCTAGACTTTTATCAAGCTCTCTGTCCTTAGCTGGTTAATTGTTTTCCTACTGAACTGTTAATTTTTCTTTTTTTTCTTTATTTACCCGTGTAAAGAATTCTCATTGTACTGCTATCTTAGTGATTTTGAATTTTTACATATGTATATTTTATACCAAACTTAAACAACATTATATTTACATGAGCATCACATTCTGTACTGAATAAACCTATGATGCATATTTACAAAGGTGCGTCTAATCAAGGCTATGGTTTTTCCAGTGGTCATGTATGGATGTGAGAGTTGGACAGTGAAGAAAGCTGAGCGCCGAAGAATTGATGCTTTTGAACTGTGGTGTTGGAGAAGACTCTTGACCTTAGAGTCCCTTGGATTGCAAGGAGATCCAACCAGTGCATTCTGAAGGAGATCAGCCCTGGGATTTCTTTGGAAGGAATGATGCTAAAGCTGGAACTCCAGTACTTTGGCCACCTCATGTGAAGAGTTGACTCACTGGAAAAGACTCTGATGCTGGGAGGGATTGGGGGCAGGAGGAGAAGGGGACGACAGAGAATGAGAAGGCTGTATGGCATCACTGAGTTGATGGACGTGAGTCAGAGTGAACTCTGGGAGTTGGTGATGGACAGGGAGGCCTGGCATGCTGCGATTCATGGGGTCACAAAGAATCAGACACGACTGAGTGGCTGAAATGAACTGAACTGAATGTATGAAATTAGTCATCTCCAAATATCAAGTATGACTGTTCTTCACCCAACTGAATGAAGAAAAACTGCCGATCTGTTTGCTCCTTCATTCATTTTTCTCTAACTCACTTTATTCATACCTATACTTGCTTGTCTAACAATAATTCACTGACCACTCATAATGCTAGGTGATAAAAAAAAAAAGTAAAATAATATGAATTATGCAAGCAGTTCAGAATTACTAAAGTTTAACTGAAAGATGAACTCCTCAGTTGGTAGGTGTCCAATATGCTACTGGTGATCAATGGAGAAATAACTTCAGAAAGAATGAAGGGATGGAGCCAAAGCAAAAACAATACCCAGTTGTGGATGTGACTGGTGATAGAAGCAAGGTCCGATGCTGTAAAGAGCAATATTGCATAGGAACCTGGAATATTAGGTCCATGTATCAAGGCAAACTGGAACTGGTCAAACAGGAGATGGCAAGAGTGAATATCAACATTCTAGGAATCAGCAAACTAAGATAGACTGGAATGGGTGAATTTAACTCAGATGAACATTTTATCTACTACTGTGGGCAGTAATCCCTTAGAAGAAATGGAGTAGCCAGCCTAGTCAACAAAAGAGTCCAAAATCTCAAAGACGACAGAATAATCTCTGTTTGTCTCCAAGGCAAACCATTCAAATCCAAGTCTATGCCCTGACCAGTAATGCTGAAGAAGCTATAGTTGAACGGTTCTATGAAGACCTACAAGACCTTTTAGAAATAACACCCAAAAAAGATGTCCTTTTCATTATAGGGGACTGGAATGCAAAAGTAGGAAGTCAAGAAATACCTGGGGTAACAGGCAAATTTGGCCCTGGAGTACAGAATGAAGCAGGGCAAAGGCTAAAATAGTTTTGCCAAGAGAACACACTGGCCATAGCAAACACCCTCTTCCAACAACACAAGAGAAGACTCTACACATGGACATCACCAGATGGTCAACACTGAAATCAGATTGATTATATTCTTTGTAGCCAAAGATGGAGAAGCTCTATAAAGTCAGCAAAAACAAGACCAGGAGCTGACTGTGGCTCAGATCATGAACTCCTTATTGCCAAATTCAGACTTAAATTGAAGAAAGTGGGGAAAACCACTAGACCATTCAGGTATGACCTAAATCAAATCCCTTATGATTATACAGTGGGAGTGAGAAATAGATTTAAGGGACTATATCTGATAGACAGAGTGCCTGATGAACTATGGATAGAGGTTCGTGACACTGCATAGGAGACAGGGATCAAGACCATCCCCAAGAAAAAAAAAATGCAAAAAAGCAAAATGGTTGTCTGAGGAGACCTTAAAAATAGCTGTGAAAAGAAGAGAAGTGAAAAGCAAAGGAGAAAAGGAAAGATATACCCATTTGAATGTAGAGTTCCAAAGCATAGCAAGGAGAGATAAGAAAGCCTTCCTCAGCACTCAATGAAAAGAAATAGCGGAAAACCATAGAATAGGAAAGACTAGAGATTTCTTAAAGAAAATTAGAGATACCAAGGGAACATTTCATGCAAAGATAGGCTCAATAAAGGACAGAAATGATATGGCCGAACAGAAGCAGAAGATATTAATAAGAGGTGGCAAGACTACACAGAAGAAGTAAACAAAAAATGTCTTCACGACCCAGATAATCACGATGGTGTCATCACTCACCTAGAGCCAAACATCCTGGCATGTGAAGTCAAGTGGGCCTTAGGAAGTATCACTACGAACAAAGCTAGTGGAGGTGATGGAATTCCAGTTGATCTATTTCAAAGCCTAAAAGATGATGCTGTGAAAGTGCTGCAGTCAATATGTCAGCAAATTTGGCAAACACAGCAGTGGACACAGGACTGGATAAGGTCAGTTGGCATTGCAATCGCAAAGAAAGGCAATGCCAAAGAATACTCAAACTACCGCACAATTGCACTCACCTCATACACTGTAAAGTAATGCTCAAAATTCTCCAAGCCAGGATTCAGGAATATGTGAACCATGAACTTCCAGATGTTCAAGATGGTTTTAGAAAAGGCAGAGGAACCAGAGATCAAAGTACCAATATCCACTGGATCATCAAAAAAGCAAGAGAGTTTCAGAATAACATCTATTTGTGCTTTATTGACTGTGCCAAAGCCTTTGTGTGGATCACAATAAACTGTGGGAAATTCTGAAAGAGATGGGAATAGCAGACCACCTGACCTGCCTCTTGAGAAATGTGTTTGCAGGTCTGCTGCTGCAGAGTCTGGAATTAAGATTGCCGGGAGAAATATAGATAACCTCAGATATGCAGATCACACCACCCTTATGGCAGAAAGTGAAGAAGAATTAAAGAGCCTCTTAATGAGAGTGAAGGAGGAGAGTGAAAAAGTTGGCTTAAAGCTCAACATTCAGAAAACTAAGATCATAGCATCTGACCCCATCACTTCATGGCAAATAGATGGGGAAACAGTGGAAACAGTGGCTGACTTTATCTTTCTGGGCTCCAAAATCACTGCAGATAGTGAATGCAGCCATGAAATTAAAAGACGCTTACTTCTTGGAAGGAAAGTTATGACCAACCTAGACAGCATGTTAAAAAGCACAGACATTACTTGTCAACAAAGGTCCATCTAGTCAAGGTTATGATTTTTCCAGTAATCATGTATGGATGTGAGATTTGGACCATAAAGAAAGTTGAGCGCCGAAGAACTGATGCTTTGAAATGTGGAGTTGGAGAAGACTCTTGAGAGTCTCTTGTACTGAAAGGCAATCCAGCCAGTCCATCCTAAAGGAAATCAATACTGAAGGTTCATTGGAAGGACTGATGTTGAAGCTGAAACTCCAATATTTTGGCCACCTAATGTGAAGAACTGACTCATTTCCCTGATGTTGGGAAGACTGAAGGCATGAGGAGAAGGGGACGACAGAGGATGAGATTGTTAGTTGGCATCACCAACTCAACGGACGTGAGTTTGGGTAAACTCCTGGAGTTGGTGATGGACAGGGAAGCCTGGCATGGTGTGGTTTATGGGGTTGCAAAGAGTTGGACACGACTGAACTGAACTAAACTGAACTGAACTTTCTCTTGTAAACTTTTTTTTTTTTTAATAGAAGTGAATTTGATTTACTACATCACAGTTTCAGGTGTCCAACATAGCGACTCAACATTTTTATAGGCCATCGTCCATTTAAAATCATCACAAAATAATGGTGATTTTAAATAAAATAATAAAGGTTATTAAACTGTACTATAGTATATAATACATACTGATAGCCAATGCATTTTATATATAGTAGTTTGTACCTCTGATTAAATTTAAAAATTGTTTAGAGTACAGTACTTTTTAAGTATGAACAGCACACAAGGTTTAGTAGATGAAATGATAAGTGACTGAAAAGTAGTTGAGCCTAGAATAGAAATGTTAACTTCTCAGTAATGAGTTTGATTATTATCCCCAAAGTATTTTAACATTGAACTATTTCCAACAAAGGGACACCATGATCATATCTGAATTTTAATAAAAATCACCCTAGTAGCTCTATGAAAAATGGCTTTAAGAGAATTAAATCAAGATAGAAAATAATTTAAGAAAAATATTAATTAACCATGATAGAAATTATGAGCTCCTGAACACAGAAGTAGAAATTATTCGAGTTTATAAATATGAAGGGAGTAAGAAAGGACCCAAATTGGGTGAGGAATGAAGAAAGAATAAAGATTCTTACTAACATGCTTCTCAATTCTCTAGTTCTCTAGACTGCACTACTTGTTAAGTCATAAATGTGACAAGACAAGAAGAAAGAGAACTGAATATACATTTTTCAGCCTGTGTGAGATAATGTACTAGGAATCCTGTGTGTACATGCAGGTAGGTATGTGTATATTATCATATCTATTGCACATAGAGCTGTGACAGCTATCTAAAGAGCATTTCTTCCCCACTGACCAAAGATGGCGTGGGGTGGGGAAGGAGAGGGCACATTTATGGCCAGAGAAGGTGATGGCACCCCACTCCAGTACTCTTGCCTAGAAAATCTCATGGGCAGAGGAGCCTGGTAGGCTACAGTCCATGGGGTCGCGAAGAGTCAGACACGACTGAGCAACTTCACTTTCACTTTTCACTTTCATGCACTGCAGAAGGAAATGGCAACCCACTCCAGTGTTCTTGCCTAGAGAATCCCAGGGACGGGGGAACCTGGTGGGCTGCCGTCTATGGGGTCACAGAGAGTCGGACACGACTGAAGCGACTTAGCAGCAACATACAGTGAAAAGTGGCACTAAATTGCTTCTGAACATAGATTCTCTGTGGTGTTGGAGGAAACCATCCACAGGGAGGACAGTCACCTCAGGATGCACAACGGTCACCTAAGAGACAGCCAGGTGAGAAGCCTCACTTGTGGCAATCTTTTGTGAAGCCATTAGAGAAGGTGTTGGGGGCAGTGCAGAAAATCAAGTGCTTTGGGAACTATGAGCTGGCAAAACTATCTTTTGTCAGCAGCTGGGACTGGAAGCACCATACCTACTGCAGTCCAGCACTGAAGAAACCTCAACCAGTAGGAATTTAGCACAAAATTAACTGTACTACGGTGGATTCTAGCACTGGAGGAAGTTTTGCCCTTGAGGAGACTTGTGACTGAGAGAATGGGCAGAACTGTATCCCACTAGCTGCACATTTAGCTGTAGACCATGCTTACCCAACAAGACACTGCTTTGGTTTGTCATAATTTTGAGAAATGTTGACCCTCTAGAAACCCTTCTGTGCTCCATCTAGATGGCAATAATATATATTTTTACTTATACACCCTTCCAGATATCACAGTACACTGTCCCCAACTGAATGTCTGGAGAAATTCAGTAACTATGAAATATGCTCTTTCACATTATAGAATAATACATAGTGTACACAAGCTGGAGCTAATTGCTGGGAGGACATATACGAGGGAAAGTCATTACTTGTTCATGAAACCTAAACCGAAACATCATTTTCAGGTTTTTGTTTTTTTTTTTCGTAGATCACAGTCGTTAAAAGAGCAGATGGTCAACCAGTCCCTGAGATGATCAAGGACACTGAATAGCAACTGAAGATATCAGCAGGGGCTTCTGTCTGCTAACTCTACTCTGGGCCACCTTCACTGACATAATCTATTGAAACTGGATCACCCACCGTTAAACCAGCTTAATGAGAGATTCTATATATTCCATTAATTTAGGTGGCTTTCCCATATTCATTTACATTCATCAAGCTAAACTGGAATCCGAGTTTGTGGTTAACTAATTTAACCCACATAAAATATTACTGTAGCCTATTTTTGTAGCCCATTTAAAATATGAGCTACAACCCAGGTTTCTTTGATTCCAAAGTCTAAACTCTTTCTACTATATTTCATATGTTAAGATTTGAAAGTAAAACAGTGCAGGTGGAATTAAAAAATGCATAAATATCTTCACCAAAGAAGGGGCAGAAAAGGGGGAGGAGAGTATACAGATGACTTGCAAGGAGAGAGATGTGTATGGAGAGATTCTAATGTGTGTATGCATAAAGTGCATTTAGTCCTTGAAAGCTCAAGATTGAATCAGACATATTTAGAATGCACAAGATTCTCTAGCCATGGGATCTAGAGAATGTTACTTGACTTTTTTAAATAGAATTAGTAAACTTATTTCAGCTCAAATTTATGTAAAAAATAATAACAATAAATATTTAATATGGCCATTGTGAGAATTATACCATTGCTTCCTAACTTTCACTTTACTGCACAGAGAAGATGATATGTTTATGTCCCAATGAGTCAAACATGGAATTCTGCTTAGGCTCCTTCAGATTCCTACCTGACACCTCAACAGCTGAAAGTATCATTAACACAGAATATCTGGAACTTTCTGTGACACCTTAATTGTGAAGGCATTATTTAGATAAAGAATGCATAAGGCATATTACTTGAAACACAGTAGGTTATCAGTGAATAGTAGCTGTTATTATAGAAGATTTTTCCTGTGATTAAATGGGTCAAATTTTTCTGCTTCATATTAATATTTAGGATACCATAAAGTATATTTATCTTTCCTCATAGATCAGTCGTTAAGGAATCTGCCTGCAATATGGGAGAACTGGGTTTGACTCCTGGGTCAGGAAGATCCCCCAGAGAAGGGCATGGCAACCTACTCCAGTATTCTTGCCTGAAGAAACCCATGGACAGAGGAGCCTGGCAAGCTACAGTTTATGGGGGTGCAAGAGTCGGACATGACTTAAAATGAAGAATCCCTCTCTATTTGGAAGATCACATCAAACCTCATATTTATTAAGTTAGGAATAAACACATCCCTCAGGTACATTCATGTTTCAATCATACTATGTCTCCATTATTAGGAATTGACATGTTACCTGAATTCATCTTTAGGACATCTGGTCCTAGAAAAATATTTTTCCTGTAAACATTTTCTTATCTTATTCCTTCATGTCATCTCCTATAGTGAATTTTGATGATGGAACAACCAGAGCAGCAATACCTGTCTTCTCTCTTGCTTAAACTCTTTAAAAATATGTTTTCTTTATGTTTATTTTTTTCCTGGAGGAGTTCTAGATTTCTTCATGTTTTTAAATAATTTTGTCCCTCCCTTATGCAACTGATGAAAGCTCTGTGTGCGCGTTTTTGTGTACATGTTTATTCTCTTCAGTTTCTCAAATTTTCTTCTTTATAAAATGTTGAATACATTAAGTAGACACCATGGTAACATAGTTGTCTAAAACTTCTAGTTCTGACAATTTAACAAGCTATAATATTTCCCTCAGTAAATCTTCTCTTCATCTTTATGCTCACCATTTATTTTAAAATGATATTAAATATGATTCTATGATTCTCACATATTACACATGGGATGATTATGGTTTATAAAATTTATAAGGCATGTAAGAAAACTGAGGGACATATACGTAATATGCTTTTCCTTAGATCACTAAATGTTGACTATAATACAAGATTAATCCTTGGATGGATAACCTTTCAATTCATGTACAGTCTCCCAAAATAAGTATTCTACTTAGTTCAAGCTCATCTCAAAACTGCATTGAGATGAATATTATAATTCTCATGCATTTCTCACAACTACTTTATATAGTTTGAATTTATTTCATATGTTTCTTGTCTGTTCATTGCAACATAAATTTAATATTGTATTTCTTCCAATAATGACACTTAAATAATGCCAGTCTAAAATACCATCACTCAATGTATTATACCACTTACAGTAATTCACATTTCATTTTTCCTCAACTATAATGACTAATGAATGCATGAATTTCTTTTCCTTCCTCAATAAGAACAAGAAATTCTTAATCTTTGAGACTGCTAGTTATTAATTTTTCCAATAGTGGCAAGCTCCCTCTTGGGCATTTTGATAAACCACCTTTGTGAAATAAAAAAAAATATTCATCATGAAAAAAATGTATAGAAATATATATTACCAGCATTTTAAAATTAATCTAATAATAACCACTAGGTATTTCTGTTTAAATAAGAAGACTGAATACAGTAAATCAAAATATTTATTACAAAGTTAATCTCTATTTTGGAGAAATTAATAGAGCAAATGCTTAAACTTTCTTTCAGAAGAAGATAAGGAAATGGAATGCTGCACATGAATACAGACTTTTGCAACAAGGTAAATCTTTTTTTTTTTTTTTTTCAATCTAATTGGTGTATTTTGAAAGCATCAGAAAACAGAAAACTCTACAAGTTAGGACTACTGACTAAAAAATGCTTCCAGTTCTTTTTCTTTTTCTTTGGTGTGAATCTGTTATATCTGAATAATTTTTACAAGGAAATCTCTACAAAATTATTATCTGAGTGTTAATTTTTTTCTTAATTTGAATGTTTACATATTTTCTTCAAAAAGGTATATGTACTTGCCTTAGTAAAAATGAAATAAATTGAAGCTTGTAAAAATCCAGAAGTATTGACTTTTTATTCATGATTGTAATTCAGTCCTAAATATAAATATCAAATCCTTTTAAATTAATACTAAATGCCTTTTTGTAGGCACTGGCTGTTGTGAAATCTGGAGAGAATAGACCTTATCTAGGGAATGTCTAAAAAAAGCTACCTTTGCAGTTGATGTGCACTTTGGTTTAGCAGATGTCCTTTGCTGATTTAGTCACAGGTGGCTTAAATCCTAGCACTGCCTTTCATTCTTCTTTCTTTCAGTCACTCTTTTCACAGCTTGGATCAATCTACTAACAGTTGCTTCAAAAGAAGCACATAGTTGGATGGACACTGATTATAATTTAAAAATAGGAGTGCATGAGGCCCTCATTATTTTATGTACAAACTAAAACATATTAGCAAATGTATATAAAATAAACTATGAATCCAAATATTTTAAAATTAAAGATTCTAAATAAATTAATTCAAGTCAGTTTTTATTACATATGAGAGACTTTAGTTATACAGTTTTTGACCACAAAGTGATAAGGAGGTGTTAAGTCATTTCCAAAGGACACAGTTATAAAATAATATTCAAAATAAAGAAAGAAAAAACAGTAACAATATATGTAAACTCTATATAGAGTAAACATATGGTAGGGGCCATCATATTACTATTTAATTAGTAACTGCTCAATAATAAATCAGATCAGATCAGATCATTCGCTCAGTTGTGTCCGACTCTTTGTGACCCCATGAATTGCAGCACGCCAGGCCTCCCTAATACTATGAACTAAATTCTATCTTCTCAAATCTATATGTTGAAGTCCTACCTATCAGCCCATGTGACTGTACCTGGAGACAGGACTTTTAGGAAGTAATTACATAAGATTAAATGAGGTCATAAGGGTCAATCTCTAGCTTGACAGGAGTGTGTCCTCTTATAAGAAGAGGACAAGAGTCAGCTCTCCCTCTCTGTGCCATGAGAGGCCACAGTGAGAAGTTAGTCTTCTGCAAACCAAGAACAGAGGTCTTAGCAGAACTTGACTATGCTGACTCCATAGCTTAGACTTACAGCCTCTGTAACTGAGAAAAAACAAATTTCCACTGGTTAAGACATCTCGTCTATAGTATTTTCTTACGGCAGTCAGAGTTAATATAATGACAAATAAATTATGTAATTATTAATCAAGTACTGCACATATTAAAATCTTATGTAAAATAAATATTACCTTATTCAGGTTGATATTTTTAATACACCATATCATGTGAAAAACAAAAGAAATATTACCTTTTAAAATAATTCCTGCATATTATCTACAAAGATGTATTTAAATTATGGTTTTTCTGAAATATATATAAAGGTGCTATTTAACTACAAGTATTAAAAAACAGTTGCTACTTACAATGTGAATTTTTTTTTTAATGAAATATGGGGAAGGAGCAAAGGAAGTTCAATTTCCTTACATAATAAAAGAAAATCTGAACCCCCATGAAGGAAATTAAACAAAGATTCACTATGGAATTAACCTGAGATGCCAAGAGAGACCAAGGTATTAGCAAAATAAAGGGCAGATATATGTTCTCTGTATAGTGGTCAAGGAATTAGCTAAGGTTCTTGTTTGATTCTAAATAAAGTGAGGAATATAATGGTAGGTCAAGAAGAAATACTCACAAACTCACCAATAAGAGTACTACTGGGGAACATGAGAAATTAAGTTCCTATGAATATTTAAGAAGAAAAAAAATCACTGAAGACAGTCAACTTTCATCATCCTCAGAGTTTGAGATGTGATATAAAATTATATTTATCTCCAAAACATAGGAAAGCCCAAATGCTATCTAAGACACATGTTAAGTTACCCATTAAACATTCAAGATATATATATATATATATATTTTTTTTTTTTTCATCCAATAAAAAATCCTGTCTTTGTTGACTGAGTAAATAAAGCATGTTCATTCACAGACATGCATCGAATCGTAAGGTTTTGACGGTCAACAGAACTTACATTTTCTCAATAGTGTGCCTTGAATAATTTATACAACTTAAGAAGATCAGAGAAATCACCTAAATAAATAAATTATACGGTTCTCTTCTATAGTGGTTAAGGGGATTGCAAGAAGATTAATACCATGGCTGTGGTAGCTCATGTCAGTCAGTAAGCAGAAAATTCTCATCTGAATATCACCTCCATTACCTCTCATTTAGTAAAACCCCAGCAGTGAACACGGAAAAAAATCATAGTAATATATGCTGGGAGGCTAAGATTCAATTGGGAAGCATTAAACAGAATAGCAAAGTCATGAATATGTTCTATAAGTCATAAATTAAGCAGTCAAAATTTGATAGTTGCAGTGCTTTAAACATAACACTGTAATAAATTAACACATTTTTCACTGAGAATACTCATTTCATAATACAATCTACACTAAAATATATATATTTTATATTTGCATAAACAATCTAGGAAATAGCGATAAAGCATTAATTATAACATTTTTTTGATCCAAAAAGTTAACACTTATTAAACTAATTTAATCTATCGTACCCATGATAGCAAGCAAGCAATGAAGTTGCATGAAATTCCCTTTCCTACAGACAGCAATTATAAAAACTGAGTACAATATGAAAAATAATTAAATACAAAGTAGAGTAAATAAGACAGTAACTGGAGCTTCTCACAAAACTGCTCAATCTACATAGAGTTTAATATTTAATATATATCTCACATTTAATTTTTTTAATTTTTATTGGAGTATAGTTGATTAACAATGTATTAATTTCAGGTATATAGCAGTGATTCAGATATACATATATATATTCAGATATACATATATATGGCTTCCATAGTGACTGTGATGGTAAAGAGTCTGCCTGCAATGTGGGAGACCTGGATTCGATCCCTGGGTCAGGAAGATCCCCTGGAGAAGGGAATGGCAACCCACTCCAGTATTCTTGTCTAGAAAATCCCATGGATGGAGGAGCCTGGCAGACTACAGTCCATGGGGTAGCAGAGTCAAGACACAACTGAGCGACTAACCACACCACAACAATTATATGAAATGAAAAAGTTACTGGGAAGTTGCAAATTACTGAAAAGTGACAAAATAAAATGTAGAAACCGTTAGAAGAGGCCAGATAGCATGCTCTCTTTCTGCCATATAAGGACACAGAGAGAAGGCTGCCTTCTACAAACCAGAAAGAGGGCCTTCACCAAGAACTGACCCAATGGCCCAGATCTTGGACTTCCCTCCCACCTGTACAATTTTGATAAATATTTCTTGTTTAAGCTACACAGTCTGTGTTAATTTGCTATAGCTGCCTAGACTACGATACTTAACATTTCCTATATGATTGTCTAAACTTGTGGCTTCAGGGACTTGAAGTGTGGAGAGTAAAATAACTGATTATTTTTTAGCACTGCAGCTCCTTTCTTTTTTATGTGCAATCTCCTGTTTTTTTTTAATATAAATTTATTTATTTTAATTGGAGGTTAATTACTTTACAATATTGTATTGGTTTTGCCAAATATCGAAATGAATCCGCCACAGGTATACACATGTTCCCCATCCTGAACCCTCCACCTCCTCCCTCCCCGTACCATCCCTCTGGGTTGTCCAGTGCATCAGCCCCAAGCATCCAGTATCATGCATCGAACCTGGACTGGCAACTCGTTTCATATATGATATTATACATGTTTCAATGCCATTCTCCCAAATCATCCCACCCTTGCCCTCTCCCACAGAGTCCAAAAGACTGTTCTAGACATCTGTGTCTCTTTTGCTGTCTCGCATACAGGGTTATCGTTACCATCTTTCTAAATTCCATATATATGCATTAATATACTGTATTGGTGTTTTTCTTTCTGGCTTCACTCTGTATAATCGGCTCCAGTTTCATCCACCCCATTAGAACTGATTCAAATGTATTCTTTATAATGACTGAGTAATACTCCATTGTGTATATGTACCACAGCTTTCTTATCCATTCATCTGCTGATGGACATCTAGGTTGCTTCCAAGCAGCTCCTTTCTGTTTAACACTAAACTCCATCCAGACATTCCTGAGGTATGTGGATACAGGTGTGAGTCTTTCAGCTGTGGCTCCAGAAGTGAGAGTTCCCTTCTGGCTCAAATTCTTCCATAGCTGCCAAGGTTTCCTCCAACTTAGAAGCCCTTTTTGGTAGGGTAACTACAAAACTGTTCAGGTCTTGCTAGTGTTTTCTTCTTAATCTAAAATAAACTCACAGAAAATATGCCCTAGACTTGAAAACAGAAATTCAGGCTGCCATATTTGTATCTCCAAATCTATCTACCAACCTACCTACCTACCTATGTATCTACCTGCCTATCTCTCACTCTATGTACTGCTGAGGTGGAGAGGGGAAAAGCCTGTGTGCTTAGTCACTCAGTTGTGCTGACTCTTTGCAACATCATGGACTGTAGCCTGCCAGGCTCCTCGTCCATGGAATTCTCCAGGCAAGAAAACTGGGGTGGGTTTTCATGCCCTTCTCCATGGGATCCTCCCAATCCAGGGATCGAACCCAGGTCTCCTGCATTGAAGGTAGATTCTTTACCATTGAGCCACCATGGAACAACCTAGTTATTCACTGTTTCAGCCATCATCCTCTCAGGGCCCTGAATGATCTTTTCCCATCTATGCAGGCATCTTCAAACTCACTCAGATTTCTGGAGACCATTTCATTTAACTTAGCTAAGGAACAGGTATTGGGTAGAGCATACTGGATATACACCATCCCTCTTCCTATGGCATGAAGGCAAAATGATTTCATATCATGGCTACTAAACTTCCACTAGGTAGAAAAATTATATTGCTTCTGTGTCTTGTCTCTTGGGTAGAGAATAAGCTCAAGGAATAATAACTCATCCTCTTGCACCAATTCAATATTACTCTCCAATTTATACATATATGGATATACTTGTGCATCTTTGTCCAATTATAGTAAAGAAAACAAAATATGCATCAAGTTGTAGAGTCTAAAGTGTTTAAATACATGAGTATCATGTTATAATGTTTTGCTTTGTGTTTTCTCCTATTTTCGTTTTCAGAATTTTATAAATTCTCATTATCACATAACCTGGGCTTCACAGGTGTCACAGTGGTAAAGAATACACTTGTCAATTCAGCAGATGCAAGAGTTTGATCCCTGGGCCAGGAAGATCCCCTGGAAGAGGAAATGGCAACCTGCTCCAATATTCTTGCCTGGAAAATTCCATGGACAGAGGAACCTGGCGGGCTACCAGTCCAGGGGGTCACAAAAGAGTCAGAGATGAATGAGCACACACATGCATTACATAATATCTTTCAGAATCAGAAAAACAAAATAAAATGCAAGCAAAGTTTATTATTCATTGTTAAATAAATTATGCAGTATATTGCCTCCCAATTATGATATTACTATCTTAGAATTATATAATAAAATATATATTATAATTATATATAATTAATTATATACTTATTTTATTTTCCAAATGTAGGTAAATAATGCATGGTTGTTTTATATAATTTAATTAAAAAGAACATGTCCATCAGAAAGAATTTCCCAGTCTAAGTGGCTTTTACAGTAATTTATAGATGAAATTTTTACTTTAAAAGAAATAAATTTCAGTTTAATAATAGATTAATACTTAGCAAATGTTTTGTATACACATCATGTTAAACTATAACAATAATGAAATTTGACTTACTGAGGCACCTAAATTCAGAAAGAAAATAAAGTACCTATAAATATATGGAAGAAAAAAAAGTAATGTTTAGGGTAATTTGAGACCAGAGATATAAGCACCAGCAAATTCTTAACATTATTTTGCTGAAAGTCTTGTCATACCACGTATTTCTCCTCACATTCAACATCCTAAGACACATATGACATATAGGATTTTTGTTGATGTGTTTTGTTTAGAGAAATGGAGAAATTTAATATCTCCATGGCTCTGGAAAGTGAAAACAGTTGTAAAAGAGTTCAAGTTGAGATTGGTTATTTAAAGAAAAGAGGAAATTAGAGCTAGATGTGACAGATTACAATATTCTTAAGAGATTTTGGTGTGCAGGAGATATATATATTTTACAACAAAAGTGGAATTTAAGTTGAAGTCAAGATATTCAAGAAACACTGAGGCTATCTCTGCTGCAGACTCAAAAATTCAGTGACCCTAAAATAAGTAATAAAGAACAGAGGTAATGAGATGATAATAATAAAACTAGAATACAGATGCATGCATTCAGAGTGAACAATTTCAATATATGTGAAAAACAATCTTAAAAGCATGTGGTCTCAGATGAACTAGACATGACTTAGAGACTAAAAAAAAAAAAATATATATATATATATATATATATATATATATATATGAGACAAGCCCTCACACGAGTATGAGTTCATGCATACACACACACACCCTTTTCCCTTTTTTAGTAATAATACAACATGCCAAAAACACTAGCTTAATAATGGTCTGTTTCTTCTCTAAAATTTTAATTTGGCTGTTTCCCAAACTGCTCTTCTGAAGGACAACTGGTCTATGCACATTTAATTTGATAGAGTACCATTTAGATTCAAGACCAAAACATCTCTTTCTGAGAGACTATTAAGTATATTTTTAATACTTCTAATCAATACTAGCCAAGAGAGATCTGGAGACCATCCATCATTTAGTAAATGCAAAAGAACAGTTTTGAGTGACCCCTAAATATTTATTGTCCAGGTTACATAGCCAACAATGGTACTGAAATGAGAAATAATACTTCTTTTAGTTCAGAATTGCTTATATTTCAAGTTTACTTCAATGCCAAGTTGAGGGATGTTATGACAAAAGTCTCTTCTACTTGGGGCCATTTGCTTCATTGTCATTTTCCATAAATGCTAAAGTCATATTGACCTTATTCAGTGTATAAGAAGAGACTGTCCAAGAGGCATCTTTGAATACCTTTCTCTTCTTGCAGTTTGAGTCTTCAGTGTTGCTTATTAGGTTTTAGAAAACTCTTCTCATATGCAGATATTCTTGCCTTTAATTTGTGGATAATTCTTAAATCTGTTTTATTCTCCTCTATCTGATATTATGTGTCAGTGTGTAGTCAAAACACTGAGTGATTAACTTTCATCAGAAAATAAAGTAAGCTTTGACACGAAGATCCACATGTGAACCGAAAAATATCTCCGGTGAGCTCGAACAAATAACTAAGCCTTATGCCCACAATATGCCTTGAATGATTTCTTTTCTGAAGTAGCTGTGAAAATTTTATTTGGGTAGCTAAGCTTTTCAGGCTCTACTGTAAATTGTCTTTTCTATTTTATTATTTATACTGGAAATACTTTTGATTTAGTTCATAATCTTCCTGCAAAAGAAACACTGTACATTGGTGCTTCTTCATACATTATACATAACAATAAGCAAAACTTACAGCTGTGTAAGCAAAAGAATAGTTAGCTCTACTGCAGTATACAAAATTCAGCCAATTCAGCAAAAGCCTTGAAATTCTAGTAGAAACATTTTCACAGGCTGCATATGTATTAAAATAAGATCCTCAAATATGTGTGCATATACTTTTTTTTTTCCTTCATAGAAAATTGAATAGTGTAATAAATTGAAAGTGGCAAGTAGAAACACAAAGTGCTTGTGTTCTGCAGTCATGGTGTTTAGCATGGCAGATCCAAGTCTAACCTTCCACAGAGCTTTTGTTTGTTTGTTTGTTTGTTTCCTTTAAAGGAAAGCACTACTAATTTCAGAGTTCCATACAGGACTGAAGCTATTTCAGTTGACTATATAGCTGTCATATAAGGGAATTAGTGAATAACAGACAAGTCTAAGGAAGTCTGTTTCCCTCAGCTTGTCCAAACTTTGGACAGGTTTCTTCCTGACTATAGGCCTCTGATCTTCATTTCTTATACATTTTTGAAAACCTGCAATTATAAATGATTTGTCCACTATTTTTAGATGTAAATCTTATATTCTCTTGCAAGCTTTATAAATCCAGCCATATCTTTCTCAAGGATCTAGGAACTCTCTTTGAAATGTAATCATCAAGAAAGTATCTCCGTTTTCCAGTTTCTAAGGGAGAGTAGGGGGCTTTTCTTGTGGCTCAGGTGGTAAAGAATCTGCCTGCAATGCCGGAGACCTGGGTTCGATTCCTGGTTTGGGAAGATCCCTTAGAGAAGGGAAAGGCTACCCACTCCAGTATCCTGGCCTAGAGAATTCCAGGGACTGTATAGTCCATGAGGTCACAAATAAACATAACTGAGCAACACTTACACGCATACAAGGGGCAGCAGGAGTCAAATTTAGGTAAGTACCAGTTACCAAATACAGACACCCTCAGCACAGTGATCAACCTCCCTCTCCCCTAACATCCTCTGTGCTTCTCCATTGGTGTGCTGTTGCTGAATTGTGCCTGACTCTTTGTAACGCCGTGGACTGCAGCACACAAGGCTTCCCTGTGCTTCACTATATCCTTGAGTTTGCTTAAACTCATGTCCATTGAGTCATTGATGCCAACCAACCATCTCATCCTCTTTCTCATTTTGCTTTCAATCTTTCCCAAAATCAGGGTCTTTTCCAATTAGGCTGTTCTAGTATAAAAATCCTCCTGCTTTTTCTGTTAGTAGAGTTAAGTTCAATCCCTCTGCCATATTACAACAGTCTTGACCCATACCGCAACGGTCAAATAAATTCTGCATTGTCTATTTTCCATCCAGCAAAAAAAATTTTTTTAACAAGTCTTTGTCTAAAATCACTATGTGTAATTATCTGTGAGGCATCTATTTCAGTAAAACCATAACTTCATGAATGGTCTAGTAGGACTATATCTGAGTATGGTAATCTGGAGCTTTCCTAAATGCCTAAGTACTTACTAATAATTAGTAAGTTGTTTTTTTTTTCATTTAAATATTTATTTTCAATGGTATAGCCACTTATTCCTTGGTTTTATTCTCTGATCAGAACAACAAAAAACATCTACGGAAAAGTCAGCACTAGAATTCTAAAATATCATTCCACATGTTAACAATTGTCTTGGGCTTCCTTCTTGGGAAATTTATGAAAAGGGATCAGATCAGATCAGATCAGTCGCTCAGTCGTGTCCAACTCTTTGCGACCCCATGAATCACAGCACGCCAGCCCTCCCTGTCCATCACCAACTCCCGGAGTTCACTCAGACTCACGTCCATCGAGTCAGTGATGCCATCCAGCCATCTCATCCTCTGTCGTCCCCTTCTCCTCCTGCCCCCAATCCCTCCCAGCATCAGAGTCTTTTCCAATGAGTCAACTCTTCGCATGAGGTGGCCAAAGGACTGGAGTTTTAGCTTTAGCATCATTTCTTCCAAAGAAATCCCAGGGCTGATCTCCTTCAGAATGGACTGGTTGGATCTCCTTGCAGTCCAAGGGACTCTCAAGAGTCTTCTCCAACACCACAGTTCAAAAGCATCAATTCTTCAGCGCTCAGCCTTCTTCACAGTCCAACTCTCACATCCATACATGACCACAGGAAAAACCATAGCCTTGACTAGACGAACAGGTTTCTGTAAATTCTCAGCACACAAGTCCCATTCAGACATCTTTGGTCCTCTGCTCTTAAAGGGAGAAAAGAGTCTCTAAAAAGTGTAATTTAGTTTTAACCGGATTTTAGATGTTAGGCTTCCCTGGTGGCTCAGAGGGTAAAGCACCTGCCTGCAATGCGGGAGACCCAGGTTCGATCCCTGGGTCGGGAAGATCCCCTGGAGGAGGAAATGGCAACCCACTCCAGTATTCCTGCCTGGAAAATCTCATGGGCAGAGAAGCCTGGTGGGCTACAGTCCATGGGGTCGCAGAGTCAGACAGGACTGAGCAAATTCACTTCACTTCACTTCATAAGTCTCAAGTTACTATGTAACCAAAAATTTTATTTCTATGCTAATTTGGTATTACCTCTTAAAACCCCTCCTATAAATTCAGAGATAGATTACCTATAATATTGTATTTCCCAAGTCAATGACTTTTTAACCAAAAGTGAGTAAATCATACTTGAAATTACTAGGATGGTTGCTCTAAAAATCTTCACCAGATTTTCACCTCTGCTTTAACAGAGTTCATTCTTAAATGGTCATTAAGTATTTTCCAAAATATTTTCTATGATTATCTTCTCCATTAAATATGTTTTGCTCATATTCACTGCCTCTTAAAGAATCTGCCTGGAATTGCTTTATTCGCATAGCTAGAATATTATCATTCCATCAAAAATAGCTGTTTTGTCTTTATCTTCTGCACTTAGTAAATTACCATCAATATAACCAAAAGATCCTCACCAGAGTCCCACAGACTGTATGGTCTAACAAAGTTTCTTTTATCATCAAACCTAACAGAGAGTTTGCTGAATTTTTGTGTATTATATTTCAACCTAGTTAATCTTCACCAAGTGGTTGCCTTTTATCCATAGATTCATTTCTATGGATTTGAGACAGATTGCCAGAGAACTGACTGACAAAACTGATTCTCAGCATTGTGACCCTGGACTCGTGAAGAGAAGATGTGTTCAGGGAATCCACTGGCTCACAACTGACACCTGTCTTATTCCCCTTGTTCTTGTTTTGTTAGTACATATCTCTGCAGTTTAAAAAATGTCTCTAGGCATGTTTCCTGAAAAGTAGTTTTAAAACTGCATAGCCCGATTGATATGTGGGAAAATTTCCTCCTTACTTGTATCATATCAAGAAGCCAACTTTTATTATTTCAAAACAGAGATATTGATATCAAGTTTTGTTTTCTTTTATATTCCAGAAATTTAACAGACAGTGTGAACAGGTATTAGCATGCTGTTTAATTATCTGTAGCTGTAAATTATCATAAATCATGCTGCATCTTCTACTGCATACTTGACAGAGGCACAGGGAAGATTCATATATCCAGAATAACTTTTGTTTTCTATACTATGGAGAACAAACTTTAAGGTGATCCACATCTCCTGCTCTTCACATTACTGTACAGATCTTCCCCTTGAGTGTGGGAAGACATATGACTTGCTTGAACCAATGAGAAATGTGATGAGATGAATATGATTATATTTGGTGACTCAGATGCTAAAGAATCTGCCTGCAGTGCAAGAGGCCTGCGTTTGATCCCTGGGTTGGGAAGATCCCCTGGAGAAGGGAATGGCTACCCACTCCAGTATTCTTGCCTAGAGAATTCCATGGACAGAGGAACCTGACAGGCTCAGCCCGTGGGGTTGAAAAGAGTCGGATATGACATGACTGAGCAACTTTTACTTCACTACACGATTATAGAAGATTGCTAAGTTTGTGGTAGCCATCTGGATAACATCTTTCTCCCTCTCCTCTCTTTTTCATTTGCTTCCATCTCCCTCTTCCTCTTTCGCTTACTGGTTTTGAAGTAGGAAGCTACCACATGTCTTATAGCTACAAGGAAATTAATTATGCCAACAACATGAGAGCTCAGAAGTGGACTTTTCAGCACTATGGCCTCGAAATGAGAATTAAGCCTAGCTAATGCTTTGACTGCAGCCTGTGAGTCTGAAGGAGATAACACAGTTAAGTCTCTTCTGGGGTCCTGAACTACAGAAATTGTGAAATAATAAACATGTGTTGTTTTAAGCAGCTGCATTCACCACAATTTATTACACAGAAATAGAAAATGAATACCCCTATAAATTCCACTTTTTTGTTGCTGTTGTTTTTTGATTTCACTTATTAACATCATCTTTCCCCTCTCCCTAGTGGCTCAGACAGTAAAGCGTCTGCCTGCAATGTGGGAGACCCAGGTTCAATCCCTGGGTCAGGAAGATCCCTTGGAGATGGAAATGGAAACCCACTCCAGTACTCGTGCCTGGAAAATTCCATGGATGAGGAGCTTGGTGGGCTACAGTCCATGGGGTCCCAAAGAGTTGGACATGACTGAGCGATTTCACTTTCACTTTCTTCCTTCATGTGGGCTTAAAATATGTCACCCTAATTCTTTCTCTTTTACCATTACAACCAATACTGACTTATTCTATAGATACTATTTCTTACACCTCAGTAAGATCACTTCCTTGACTATCCGATCAAGTAAAATAACACTTCCTGAACCCAGAAATTTTCTTCATGCAGAGTTCTATTCTAGATAAACAATAATGAGATTTCAAACATCACAGACTACCTTTGCTTTCAGAATTCCAAAACAATGGAGTTCTGTGTTAAGCAATAATGGTAAAGAATATGGAAAATCATGTATACAGGTGTAACTAAATCACTTTGCTGTACAGCAGAAATTAATACAACATCATAAATCAAATATATATATATACATTTTTTTGTATCATGAGAAAATTTATTCAATATTTGGGAAAAGTTAAGGAACAGCTGAAGTTTTCAAGTTAGTGATAGGCTAGAAATTTTAATTAAAAAATTATTTTTTTCCCATTACTATTTGAAGACCCCTTTCAAAGGTGCATAATCTTGCCAGAGTTCTGAATTATTACAGCTATCATGCTATTGGCACCTTCCATTACAGAAAAATGTCACAAAAGAACAACAAGGTCTTTGATTTTTTTAATGTATATGCTGTAAACAAGCAGTAGTCATAACAGCTTTTAAGATAATTCAATCATTTTCTCCTCACACTCCATTTCAGTTCAGATGTTATAGCACTACATTAGTAAGCAAGTAGTTCCTATTAGATTTAAGTATTTCTGCACATAGACTCATACAATGTAAATTTATTGACTCTTCCAACGTTTTCTTTCAGTTGAGGTTAATTTATTTTAAATTAAAATTAGAAAAAAAAATATAGTTTTGTAACAGACAGTGCATATGCCCTGCTGTGATGAAAGAATCTAATTTACTTCTGAGGAATCATTTTTTAATCAGTAGAAAAATATACACATGTGATTCATTTTATTCGAGTTCTTATTCTGACCAGAAAAAGAGATTAAGGTCAAATCTGACATCTCACTGAAGGTTGAAATAAGCCATCTAAGGTTAATGATGCTATAATTGAGTGGCATTAAAAGCTGGTATGCACCAGAAGCACAGGATACAAGATGACCAGACTTACTGAGTCAATATCTAAGTAGAAAACACTGCTACAAATAAGAAAATTGATAATGAAATCAATATGTTCTGTAACAAAAATTACTGATCCAAATCAATCTATCAACCCAGCATTTGTTTATACTGCATTTGGCACTGTTGAAATTTGAGTATTTATGATCTACCAGAACTACTGTGTTACTGTAATGGATTAACTTTTTAAGGTTTACATTATCAGTATCATATATATAATATATATATGTATGTATACATGTGTGCTCATGTGCTTAGTCCTGGCCGGATCTTTGCAACACCATGGACTTTAGCCTGCCAGGGTCCTCTGTCCATGGAAATTTCCAGACCACTGGAATGGGTTGCCATTTCTTTCTCCAATATATATGTGCATATACATATATGTATATATGTGTATATATACATAAAGACACACACACACACACACATATATATATATATATATATATATATATATTTGTTGATACACTCTGACTTAATTCTAATGTTAACAATCCATTGGTTAGCTAAAATAAGTTTCATGGTAACAAAAACCCACCAAATATGACAAGTAGTATTTCAACAAGTTTATGTCAATCATTCAATGTTAGAAAATTAATCAACGATTTTTGGTAATTTTAATATTTTAAAGTACTGCTCGATAACTGTCTCTTATGTGTGCTTTGGGAAGCACTGGAGAAGGCAATGGCACTCCACTCCAGTACTTTTGCCTGGAGAATCCCATGGACGGAGGAGCCTGGTAGGCTGCAGTCCATGGGGTTGCTAGAGTCGGAAGTGACTGAGCGATTTCACTTTCACTTTTCACTTTCATTCATTGGGGAGGGAAATGGCAACCCACTCCAGTGTTCTTGCCTGGAGAATCCCAGGGATGGGGAGCCTGGTGGGCTGCCGTCTATGGGGTCGCACAGAGTCGGACACAACTGAAGCGACCTAGCAGCAATAGCAGCAGGGAACATTACTTGTTGTCCTAGATCTCAAGTAGTTACCCTTTTTCTTGGAGGTTCTAATGGATGGAAACAAAGTAACAGAAGTCAATATATTTCAACTCCTAAGGCAATTGAATCAGAATTGAAAATGTGATAACAGATTTAGTTTCCAGTTCTCAGTAAAACTATAAATTCTATTACAACAAGTAACTAGGAAGTAATAAACAAGGTATGAAATGTGTATTTATTCTAACTTTGATGCTGAAAAATGGACAACAGAAAAGTTATTAAAAAAAAAACTTTGATATTACTCCAATTTAAAGCCTTGAGTCAGGGCAAAGCTCGATATGTTCAAAAAACTGAACACCAACCATATATAAGGATCACAGAGAGCAAGCAGGTGGTAGTAAAAAGTCTGAACAAAGCCATCTAAGCAATGAAAAAACGGTCATATTTTCTTTTAACTGCAATAAGAACCTTTTTGGGATTTCCTGGTGGCTCAGAGGGTAAAGTGTCTGCCTGCAATGCAGGAGACCCGGGTTTGATCCCTGGGTTGGGAAGATCCCCTGGAGAAGGAAATGGCAACCCACTCCAGTATTCTTGCCTGAAGAATCCCATGGACAGAGAAGCCTGGCGGGCTACAGTTCACGGGGTTGCAAAGAGTGGGACACGACTGAGTGACTTCACTATCACTGTCTATAAGAACCTTTTTGAGGGCTTAAGGAAGGGGATGATACTATTTGATTTGTATTATAAAGAAGGTGGTGAAGGGTGGTCCTGAAGAAATTCTGCAGTGTCTTGCTAGGTGGCTACTTCACAGGAGGCCATTCTGGATTATTCAGGCAAAAGTGAGTTAACAAACAGGGTTCAAAGAGATGTTTCTACTGGAAAAGGAGACTCAGTAGAATGTAGAGGTCCAGGGCTCCCAGCTTCATCTGAATCTTCCAGTGTCTGTTTTGACTTTCAGAACCCCATTGCTACTGAATCAACGGCCTCAACTTAACAAAAGATACCCTGTTATGTTTAGGTGATTCAAATTAGATTGTAATTCAATCACTTGTGTAATGAGACTCTAGCTTTGGCTCTGAGCAACCTCAGCTCTGTGGCTACATCAGATAAAGGTTTCTTTTGGGACAGATACAAAACATTTCAATTTATGTATTCTGAGCTTGAATTGGGAATTTAAACCCTTGAGTTCATTCTTTTTTTTATTCCATTTTGTACTTCTCAATACAATTATGAGTAACCAGCTGACCTCATTATACTAGTTTGACAAAACTGTTCTATGGTATCAAAAATATGGTCAAACATCACTTTTATAAGTATCTGATTAAGAGTATTCAGTGATGATAGAACACAAAATACAAAACATCAAACACACACGTACACAGAACTCTTTTAAAAACAGTTGTGGGTTAATCAAATATCTGCACACACACACAAAAAAAAAAAAAAAGAGAGAAGAGAAGAAATTGGGAATGAAAGGCTGATCACTGCCTTAAATCATATGCATAAACTAATTCCAGTGAGACTGTAGACCTAAATGTGAAAATCAAATAATAAAAATATTTAGAAGATGGCACAGGATTTTGAGAAATGCAGATTTCTTAAACATGACACACAAGGAACTACTCGTAAGAGGAAAAACTGATAAATCAGGCTATATTAATTTCAAGATACATTCATTTAAAGACACTGTTAAATAGTGGAAACAGAAATCACAGAAATAGGAAGAACCTATTTTTCTGTACATTACTATCCAAAATATATAGAGAACTACAAAACAGTGAGAAAAAATAAGGACAAAAGAAATAATCAAAATGACAAACAAATCTATGAAATGGTGCCCAACACAATCTCTGAGACCCCGTGGACTGTAGTCTACCACGCTCCTCCGTCCATGGGATTCTCCAGGCAAGAATACTGGAGTGGGTTGCCTTTTCCTTCTCCAGGGGATCTTCCCGACACAGGGATCAAACCCGGGTCTCCCACATTGGAGGCAGACACTTTAACCTCTGAGCCACCAGGGAAGCCAATTAGACATAGTTCAGTTCAATTCAGTCACTCAGTCGTGTCTGACTCTTTGCAACCCCATGAACTGCACCATGCTAGATCTCTTTGTTCATCACCAACATCCAGAGTTTACCAAAATTCATGTACATTGAGTCGGTGATGCCATCTAACCATCTCATTCTCTGTTGACCCCTGCTTCTCCAGCCTTCAATTTTTCCTAACATCAGAGTCTTTTTAAATGAGTCAGCTCTTCAAATCAGGTGGCCAAAACACTGGAGTTTCAGCTTTAACATCAGTCTTGCCAATGAACACCCAAGACCGATTTTCCTTAGGATGAACTAATTGGATCTCCTTGCAGTCCAAGGGACTCTCAAGAGTCTTCTCCAACACCACAGTTCAAAAGCATCAATTTTTCGGCACTTAGCTTTCTTTATAGTCCAACTCTCACATCCATACATGACTACTGGAAAAACCATAGCCGTGACTAGACGGACCATTGTTGACAAAATGTGTCTGCTTTTTAATATGTTGTCTAGGTTGGTCATAACTCTCCTTCCAAGGAGTAAGTGTCTTTTAATTTCATGCTGCAATCACCATCTGCAGTGGTTTTGGAGCCCCAAAAAATAAAGTCTGTTTTATTTTTAAATAAATTTATTTTTTTAAATAACTTTATTTTTTTTTTAACTTTATTTTTAAAGTCTGTTCCACTGTTTCCACTGTTTCCCCATCTATTAGCCATGAAGTTATGGGACCCAGATAATCACAATGGTGTGATCACTCACCTAGAGCCAGACATCCTGGAATGTCAAGTCAAGTGGGCATGAGGAAGCATCACTAAGAAGAAAGTTAGTGGAGGTGATGGAATTCCAGTTGAGCTATTTCAAATCCTGAAAAATGACCTTATGAAAGTGCTGCACTCAATATGCCAGCAAATCTGGAAAACTCAGCAGTGGCCACAGGACTGGAAAAGGTCAGTTTTCATTCCAATCCCAAAGAAAGGCAATGGCAAAGAATGCTCAAATTACCACACAATTGCACTCATCTCACATGCTAGTAAAGTAATGCTCAAAATTCTCCAAGCCAGGCTTCAGGAATACGTGAACCATGAACTTCCAGATGTTCAAGCTGGTTTTAGAAAAGGCAGAGGAACCAGAGATCAAATTGCCAACATCCGCTGGATCATTGAAAAAGCAAGAGAGTTCCAGATAAACACCTATTTCTTCTTTATTGACTATGTCAAAGCCTGTGACTGTGTGGACCACAATAAACTGTGGAAAATTCAGAAAAAGATAGCAATACCAGACCACCTGACCTGCCTCTTAAGAAACCTGTATGCAGGTCAGGAATTAAGAGTTAGAACTGGACATGGAAAAATAGTCTGGTTCCAAATAGGAAAAGGAGTATGTCAAGGCTGTATATTGTCACCCTGTTTATTTAACTTATATGCAGAGTACATCATGATAAACACTGGGCTGGAGGAAGCACAAGCTGGAATCAAGATTGCTGGGAGAAATATCAATAATCTCAGATATGCAGATGACACCACCCTTATGGCAGAAAGTGAAGAGGAACTCAAAAGCCTCTTGATGAAAGTGAAAGAGGAGAGTGAAAAAGTTGGCTTAAAGCTCAACATTCAGAAAACTAAGATCATGGCACCCAGTCCCATCACTTCATGGCAGATAGATGGGGAAACAGTGGACACAATGGCTGACTTTATTTTTTTGGGCTCCAAAATCACTGCAGATGGTGACTGCAGCCATGAAATTAAAAGACGCTTACTCCTTGGAAGGAAAGTTATGGCAAACCTAGACAGCATATTAAAAAGCAGACACATTAGTTTGTTTACAAGCTCCATCTAGTCAAGGCTATGGTTTTTCCAGTGGTCATGTATGGATGTGAGATTTGGACTATAAAAAAACCTGAGGGCTGAAAAATTGATGCTTTTGAAGTGTCATGTTGGAGAAGACTCTTGAGAGTCCCTTGGACTGAAAGGAGATCCAACCAGTCCATCCTAAGGGAGATCAGTCCTGGGTGTTCACTGGAAGGACTGATGTTGAACTTGAAACTCCAGTTCTTTGGCCACCTGATGTGAAGAGCTGACTCATTGGAAAAGTCCCTGATGCTGGGAAAGATTGAGGGCAGGAGGGGAAGGGGATGACAGAGGATGAGATGGTTGGATGGAATCATCGACTCAATAGACATGGGTTTGGATGGACTCCGGGAGTTGGTGATCCAGACAGGGAGGCCTGGCATGGTGCAGTTCATAGGGTCGCAAAGAGTCAGACATGACTGAGTGACTGAACTGAACTAAACTGATGGGAAAGGATGCCATGATCTTAGTTTTCTGAATGTTGAGCTTTAAGCCAACTTTTTCACTCTCCTCTTTCACTTTCATCAAGAGGCTCTTTAGTTCTTCACTTTCTGCCATAAGGGTGGTATCATCTGCATATCTGAGGTTATTGATATTTCTCCCAGCAATCTTGATTCCATCTTGTGCTTCCTCCAGTTCAGCATTTCTTATGATGTACTCTGCATATAAGTTAAATAAACAGGGTGGCAATATACAGCCTTGACGCACTCCTTTTCCTACTTGGAACTAATCTGTTGTTCCATGTCCAGTTCTAACTGTTAATTCCTGACCTGCATACAGGTTTCTGAAGAGGCAGGTCAGGTGGTCTGGTATTCCCATCTCTTTCAGAATTTTCCACAGTTTATTGTGATCCACACAGTCAAAGGCTTTGGTATAGTCAATAAAGCAGAAATAGATGTTTTTCTGGAACTCTCTTGCTTTTTCAGTGATCCAGTGAATTATGCATAGGAGCACTGCAAGTTAAAACCACAATGAGAATATTTTACAAGACCAGAAGGGCTAAAATTGAGAGAAGCATGAAAAAACTAAAACAAAAGAAAACTGACAATATGAAGTATTGTAAAAAATGCAATATTCATATACTGCTTTTGAGAGTGTAAATTAGTACAATCTCCATAAAATCACTTTCACACACTGTACTAAAGATAAACATACATTTATTTTATGAGCCAGAAAATTCAGCCTAAGAATGTGACCATCAAAAATGCAGTCACTCTTTCTCTAGAAGAGATGCACATGGATGTACAGAAATATTTTTCAGAATAGCCCCAAAACATGCACCTCGTGTCCATTTATAGAATGGATAAACAAATTGGATTTTTCTTATATAATGAATTTTGTAAAGCAATGAAAATAAATCAATTATACCTGGACTGGAAGAAACACAAACTGGAATCAAGATTGTCGGGGAGAAATATCAATAACCTCAGATATGCAGATGACACCACCCTTATGGCAGAAAGTGAAGAGGAACTCAAAAGCCTCTTGATGAAAGTGAAAGAGGAGAGTGAAAAAGTTGGCTTAAAGCTCAACATTCAGAAAACGAAGATCATGGCATCCGGTCCCACCACTTCATGGGAAATAGATGTGGAAACAGTGTCAGACTTTATTTTTCTAGGCTCCAAAATCACTACAGATGGTGACTGCAGCAATGAAACTAAAAGACGCTTACTCCTTGGAAGGAAAGTTATGACCAACCTAGACAGCATATTCAAAAGCAGAGACATTACTTTGCCAACAAAGGTTCATCTAGTCAAGGCTATGGTTTTTCCTGTGGTCTTGTATGGATGTGAGAGTTGGACTGTGAAGAAGGCTGAGTGCCGAAGAATTGATGCTTTTGAACTGTGGTGTTGGAGAAGACTCTTGAGAGTCCCTTGGACTGCAAGGAGATCCAACCAGTCCATTCGGAAGGAGATCAGCCCTGGGTGTACTTTGGAGGGAATGATGCTAAAGCTGAAACTCCAGTACTTTGGCCACCTCATGCGAAGAGTTGACTCATTGGAAAAGACTCTGATGCTGGGAGGGATTGGGGGCAGGAGGAGAAGGGGACAACAGAGGATGAGATGCCTGGATGGCATCGCTGACTCGATGACGTGAGTCTCAGTGAACTCCAGGAGTTGGTGATGGACAGGGAGGCCTGGCGTGCTGCGATTCATGGGGTTGCAAAGAGTCGGACACTACTGATCGACTGATCTGATCTGATCTGATAACAACATAACACCTTTCACAAACATAATGTTAACCCAAGAAACCAGGTGTAAAAAGTACATGCTACTTGATTCCTTTTGTATTTAATTCAAAACAGGCTTTAGCAATCAGGACAGTGATTATTTTAGGGGAAGAATAGCAAAGTAGAGATGAGAGAGATGACAAAAGGAGGAGTTTGACACACTGTAATACCCTTGATCTAAGTAATACTTGCCTAAGTGTGCTTACTTTTTTTGACAATTCATTGTATATACGCTTTTTATCTTTTTGAGGATGTGCCTTGCACTTCAAAGTAAAAAGTTAAATTAAAATACTCATACTAACTATGGAAAAGAAATTGGCCTTAAAGCTTTAAAAGATAGTTCAGTGAAAACAATCACGATTATATTTGCATGTATTTTTCCAAAAGCAAAGTGGAAGATTTTGAAGAATACTTCAAATTGTATTTTTCTTAAAAAATGGAAGAGACAGACAGTACTCAGTGATAATATTTTGCCTACCTTTGTTGCTGCTTCACATTAGAGACTTTCACCACTGGAAACAGAATCGTGACTGCATCTGAATCCGATCAGACTAGAGAACCAATTCCAGAAATCTTGGAACCAATTCAGAAAGCCCATCCTTATTCTGTTCTCCATAACCACTCTCAGTATCAAAAGTACCTGGCATTCAGGATTCCACAGAGAGAACCAGAAGGGTCTGTGCCTGTATGTACGTATGTGTGATACATATCTATATGTTCAATTATGTATTTTTAAATGCTAACATTTTATACATTAAAGTAGTGTATACATATTGCGTTAGTCGCTCAGTCGTGTCCGGATATTTTGTGACCTCATGAACCGCAGCTGCCAGGCTCCTCTGTCCATGGAATTCTCCAGGCAAGACTACAAGAGTGGGTTGCCATGACCCCTCCAGGGGATCGTCCCAACTCAGGGATCTAACCCAAGTCTCCCGCATTGCAGGCAGAGTCTTAACCTTCTGAGTCACTGCTGCTGCTGCTGCTGCGTCGGCTTCAGTCATGTCCAACTCTGTGCGACCCCAGAGATGGCAGCCCACCAGGCTCCCCGGTCCCTGGGATTCTCCAGGCAAGAACACTGGAGTGGGTTGCCATTTCCTTCTCCAATGCAGGAAAGTGAAAAGTGAAAGTGAAGTCGCTCAGTCGTGTCCGACCCAGGCTCCTCGGCCCATGGGATTTTCCAGGCAAGAGTACTAGAGTGGGGTGCCATTGCCTTCTCAGAGTCACTAGGGAAGCCCATATAATACATTAAACGTTTCAAGACACATAAAAATATATGTTACAAACTTACATATATCACAATTAAGAATCGCATCTTTTCAGACAAAGGTGCACAAGCTGGCAGACCGCGGGCGCACAGAGGCTGAGGCTCCGCCCACGAGGAGACGCAGGCGCTGTGTGACGTGGGGTCAAGCTGTCTGGCTGTGACCCCGGCCCGGCAGCGAGGCGCGGCAGTGAACCCTCCTGAGGCAGCAGTGGGGAAGTGCAGTCTGGCCCTGCAGCACCTGCCGCAGCCATTCCTGGAGCATAGGCCGCGAGCCCTGGCCGAGGCTGAGGCCGGCAAGGCCCATAGAGTGGGAAGCCCACGGAGACCAGGTACACAATTAGAAACGAATGTAATGAAAGAATTAAAAAAAAAAAAAAAAGATAGGGGGTGGGGAAAAAATGTATATGCACATAAATATGTGTTTATATATGAATGTCTGCTTCTACTTTAGTTTTTTATAAAATACGTTGCTGTATAGTCGCTAAGATGTGTCAAACTCTGTGACCCATAGCCAGTTCCTCTGTCCACGGGATTTCTGAGACAAGAATCCTGGAGTGGGTTGCCATTTCCTTCTCTGGGGGATCTTCCCGACTCAGGGATCAAACCCACATCTCCTGCTTGGCAGGTGGATTCTTTACCACTGAACCACCTGGGAAGCCTTGATAAAAGAGATATTTAATATTTTTGTCATGGCATCGTGTACCAAGTGAAAAAGTTAGTAAAGGACTCTGCCCTTTAAATGCTACATAAAGCAATTGATTGCATAAGTGATTAGGTAAAGTGCATCAGTTTGTATGGAGGGAGGGATGGACGGGATGTGCTGCTGCTGCTGTTAAGTCGCTTCAGTCGTGTCCGACTCTGTGACCCCATAGACAGCAGCCCACCAGGCTCCCCCGTTCCTGGAATTCTCCAGGCAAGAACACTGAGTGGTTGCCATTTCCTTCTCTAATTCATGAAAGTGAAAGTGAAGTCACTCAGTTGTGTCCGACTCTTAGCAACCCCATGGTCTGCAGCCTACCAGGCTCCTCTGTCCATAGGATTTTCCAGGCAAGAGTACTGGAGTGGGGTGACATTGCCTTCTCCGGGTCGGGATGTAGTATGCTCTAAAATCTCAGTGGACTGTCACGGGACAGACCAAAGATGCCAGGATAGTGAGATACAAATACATTGATATCTGCTTTTCCTAAACTCCTACAGCCTGCTTGTACCTAAGGGCATCCTTCCTCTGGTGGTTCTATCATCTTGGAAACTACTTCCCTAAATAATTGTGTAATTCACTACTTTAGTTCATGCAGGTGTCTGCTGAGATAGTCATCTCACCAGAGTGATTTCCCTCCTCACTCTATCACTTCATAATTCTGTACTCTCCTTATCCTAATTTATTATTTTTTCCATATACAGACCATATTTAACAAAAATATGAAGATAATGATTATAAAAATTAGAAGATAATATTCATCACAGTTACTAAGTAGTAGACAATTTGATATTTTCCATCTTTCTCTTTTTTGTTGTTCTTATAGATATATGGTAGTAGCTCATTGTGGTTTTAAGTTTAATTTCTCTGAAATCTTGATCTCTTTTCATTCAAATGTCCTTTTATAAATCTCCATTTATTTACTTATCAAGCTGGATCTTTTTCTTGTGGAGTCTGCATTCTGGAGTATGCTGTTTATGTCTCTATTGTGCTGTGGTTGTATTGTTCTGGCTCATGCTATTTCCTTTAAGTTGATAATAACTGTTCATATAGAGGCTTGCTCAGATTCAGATTTGTGAAAAGAGTACCTGAGATGTGGTGGTGTACTTCCTATAGCCCTATTTCAGGAGTCTCTTCATTTCTGGTTGTCTTTCTTCCTGTGTCCTTGAGACCGATCACTGGGCGGTGTTGTCAGTCTGATCCATCCATATGACATTTCCCATCTGCCTTTTAACTCATGTTTTCTTAGCCTCTTGAAGATTATGGCCTAGATCTATATATCATTAATGATTGCAAGTGGTAATGTTTTAATTCTGTTATTCCTCTTCCATTTTATTAGCTGGAATTCTTCTAAAATAAACTTTCCCTCATCAACTATGAGGTTACACTGATGTCTGGTTGACACAGAAGAGAAGAATTAATGCTTAAATCTTTTGCATTAATTCTGATTTTCAAGATAGTGAATTATTTCTGTGGGATTCTCCAAAGGTGAAATTTGAGGATTTTTTTCTTTTTCTTTTAGAGTGTTATCATATGCTCTAGATGTTTATATACTTGATGTTTTAATCCATTGCAGATATTAACATTTTTTATATTCAAACTGTTCTATTTTTGGACTCTTTGTAAGAGTCTTTTGGTTGGCTGTTGTCTCTTTAATATGTGTTATGATATGAGAATGTGGTTCAGACTTATCTGCTACAATCCCCACCGTTTATTCCTTTGTACGCTTTTGTGTGAAATCCAGGAGAGCATAAACTCTATTTGTATTATTCACTGATGTATTTATTCTTAGTCTGTACAATGAAATTTGATATAGGGTTGACCCTTAAATGTTTGTTGAACAGATGAATAAATATATATAATTTAAAATTTGGAAGATAAGTATTAATTTTAAACTGAAGTGCAGAAAAGGGGATAATGAATTTGAGGCAAACAAAAAACTTGAACTTTTGGCCAGACGTTTTAGCAAATGTACTTTCAAATAACTGAACAATATTGAGTGGCTGGAGTAGTGAATATAAAGCTAAGGATGGGCAAAGAGGCAACCTGCAAGGTTGAAATAATCCTTGGCTGTTAATTTGGGCTGGGTTACCCAGCTGGCACAATGGTAAAAAATCCACCTATCAATGCAGGAGAAGCAGGAAACATGAGTCACATTCTGGGGTCTGGAAGCTCCCCTGGAGAAGGAAATGGAATGTCATAACACATTCATCTAAAACACAATAATTTAAACGCAGATGTTTAGTGTAAACTTGTTATTGAAAATTATGTGACTAAGGACCAGCGTCCCTGCAGAGTTGTATCTTGATTTGGCTTTTCCCAAATTTAGATCCAAAGAAGAGAAAATGTGTGAAAGTACTTGATTTGAGGGTTGTAGATGACATCAGTATGGGAGAGAAGAATTTGGTGAGGAGAGGAGCTATAGTAGTAATGGGTGCACTATCCATCCTGTTACCATTAACCCTCTCTGAAACTTGATTTCAAGGGGGAAATTCTGAAAAGTGGTGTAAAACACATGCCTCAAAATGATACAGGCTTAACGGAATTATTGTATGTACATAGAAACTCCCATCAGATATTAGTTGAGAGAGAACTCTGGACATACTCATTTCTTCATTACCAACAGTCTGCAGTGCACATGGGCAGAGGACTTAAGGCTATGGAGAATACCATACCGAAGAGATGCTGATGTTGGCACAGCACAAGCAAATGACAAGGCCTGAGCTGTTGGACAGGGCAATGAAAGGCCACAGACAGTTACAAACTCTTCCAGTATTTTTAAATTCATAAGTAAAACCATTCTACTAGTCTGTCATAAATATTTTGCATGTAACTGGTTGAATATTTTCAAAATTAAATTTAGATTCAGTAATTATTAAGGCCAGTTTTACGCTTTTCTTATGCCTTTAGTCATGGAAGAGTTACTGTGTGTTATATAACCAAACATTCTCCAGAATGCATATTACCCTTTAAAATTTAGTTTAAACATTAGTGAAATAATATCAAATCTTATGTTAATTATTCTAAAGATACATATTTTGCAGCAACAGCTTGTATATAAACTCTCTTATACTTGAATTGTTTTGACTACTTTCAAATTACTAAAATGAAATGGAATTTAGAATAAATTTACTTGTTACATAGTTGCTTTATTCCAAGTATGCTCATTAGTCTAATTTTCTACCCTTCTCAAATCTTCTTTGAATTTGACTAATCACAAATCAAGTTATTTAATGCACTTTCAATTAATTATATAAAAGGAATCTCATACAATGCCTGTATATTTTATATTTGCCTTATACTGCTGCATTTCTTTATCAGTTCTATTTTTAAAATACATTTGTATTATATTTATTAAATTTAGTCTCCTAAAAGCATCTAGCTACATGGTTTGTTTTGTTTACTTTGTTATATCTTGCTTGATTAACTTCATGTTATAATGAAATATAAAAATTGTTGGAAAATATGGAAACTAATCTTTAAACAGTGATTTTATAAAGAAAAAAAAGTTTTTCATCTATAACCTATGTGGAATTAAGCATTTTATGTTTTATACCCTTTAAGATATATATTACTATTTAAAAAGTATGAGTTTGAACATAGCCTTGAAAAAGATGCATCTCCTAAAATATGGAATATTTTTATATTTATTAATTTTTCTACTATGCAATAAGATTTTGTAAGACATTTATAGAGATGATGATCAGAATTTTTATATTTACTTAGCTGCCAAGCATTAATGATGGAGAAGGAAATGGCAACCCACTCCAGTGTTCTTGCCTGGAGAATCCCAGGGACAGAGAAGCCTATTGGGCTGCTGTCTATGGGATTGCACAGAGTCGGACACGACTGCCGCAACTTAGCAGCAGCAGCAAGCGTTAATGATGATTGTCTTTAAATTATTTTTATTTTGAATATTTGGAATTATGTGATTCAGAAAGTGAAACTGAAAGGTGCTCACTTGTCCAACTGTGACCCCATGGAGTATATAGTCCATGGAATTCTCTAGGCCAGAATACTGGAATATATAGCCTTCCCCTTCTCCAGGGGATCTGCCCAACCCAGAGATCAAACCCAGAAAAAGATTATTATTTTAAGTTTATACAATTTTGTGTGTATTAACAAAACTTTGCTAAGGGATATTTATTTGAAAAACACCTAATTGATATACCAAAAACTGTACATATTTAATGCATGCAACTTGACGAGTTGGACATTCATGTGGCCATCATTACAGTCAAGGTAATAAGCATACCCAACACCTTGAAGTGTTTCCTCTTGTCCTCTGTGTGTGTGTGTATTAAGAATACTTACTTATTATACTTAATAATGCTTTCATAATAAGTATTATTTTCATAGTATTTCATAGTAAGAGATCACTGCTACCTGTAGGCACTACATTGTGCAGCGTATCTCCAGAATCATTCATTTACACAGTTGAAACTTTATACCTATTTAGCGGTAACTCCCTGTTTCCTCCTACCCCATCTCCTGGCAACCAGCATTCTGCTCTATGCTTCTATGAGTTTGGTTACTTTAGATTATTCATATAAATGAAATCATGCACCATTTGTCCTTTCTTCTGTTACTGGCTTGTTTCACTTAGCATAATGCCCTCTAATTTTAGCCATGTTGTCTCAAATGGCAGGGTTTCCTTCTCTTTTAAGGATAAACAATACTATATTATACATGTATACCACATTTACTTTATCCATTCATCCATAGATGGACTTCTAGGTCATTTCCTAAATTTGGTTATTGTGAATAATCCTCCCAGTGAACGTGGAGTGTAAATATCTCTTTAAGATCCTAATTTGAATTATTTTGGATATGTAATGTTATTTCAGTAATGTTACTTCTGGATCGTGTGATGATTCTATTTTTTTTTTTTTGGTAGGGATCTCTATGCTCCATAGCAACTGCACATATTACGTTCCCACCAACAGCATACAAAAGTTGTAATTTCACCATCTCCTTGTCAGCATTTCTTATTGTTTGTCTTTTTGATAAAAGCCATTCTGATAGATGTGAGATCATATCTCATTGTGGTTTATATTTGCATTTCCCTGATTATTACTGATGTTGAATACTTTTTCATATATCATTTTTATGTCTTCTTTAGTGAAATATCTGTTCAGGTCCTTTGCCCATTTTTCATTCAGTTTATTTGCTTTTTGTTTATTTTTGCTACTGAATTGTCTAAGTTCTATATATTTTTTTTTCCTACAATATATTATTTTCTTTTTTTTTTATTTTTAAACTTTATATATTTGTATTAGTTTTGCCAAATATCAAAATGAATCCACCACAGGTGTACCTGTGTTCCCCATCCTAGACCCTCCTCCCTCCCTCCCCATACCATCCCTCTGGGTCGTCCCAGTGCACTAGCCCCAAGCATCCAGTATCGTGCATTGAACCTGGACTGGCATCTCGTTTCTTACATGATATTTTACGTGTTTCAATGTCATTCTCCCAAATCTTCCCACCCTCTCCCTCTCCCACGGAGTCCATAAGACTGTTCTATACATCAGTGTCTCTTTTGCTGTCTTGTACACCGGGTTATTGTTACCATCTTTCTAAATTCCATATATATGCATTAGTATACTGTATTGATGTTTTTCCTTCTGGCTTACTTCACTCTGTATAATAGGCTCCAGTTTCATCCACCTCATTAGAACTGATTCAAATGTATTCTTTTTAATGGCTGAGTAATACTCCATTGTGTATATGTACCACAGCTTGCTTATCCATTCATCTGCTGATGGACATCTAGGTTGCATCCATGTCCTGGCTATTATAAACAGTGCTGCGATGAACATTGGGGTACACGTGTCTCTTTCCCTTCTGGTTTCCTCAGTGTGTATGCCCAGCAGTGGGATTTCTGGATCATAAGGCAGTTCTATTTCCAGTTTTTTAAGGAATCTCCACACTGTTCTCCATAGTGGCTGTACTAGTTTGCATTCCCACCAACAGTGTAAGAGGGTTCCCTTTTCTCCACACCCTCTCCAGCATTTATTACTTGTAGACTTTTGGATCGCAGCCATTCTGACTGGTGTGAAATGGTACCTCATAGTGGTTTTGATTTGCATTTCTCTGATAATGAGTGATGTTGAGCATCTTTTCATGTGTTTGTTAGCCATCTGTATGTCTTCTTTGGAGAAATGTCTATTTAGTTCTTTGGCCATTTTTTGATTGGGTCATTTATTTTTCTGGAGTTGAGCTGTAGGAGTTGCTTGTATATTTTTGAGATTAGTTGTTTGTCAGTTGCTTCATTAGCTATTATTTTCTCCCATTCTGAAGGCTGTCTTTTCACCTTGCTAATAGTTTCCTTTGATGTGCAGAAGCTTTTAAGGTTAATTAGGTCCCATTTGTTTATTTTTGCTTTTATTTCCAATATTCTGGGATGTGGGTCATAGAGGATCCTGCTGTGATGTATGTCAGAGAGTGTTTTGCCTATGTTCTCCTCTAGGAGTTTTATAGTTTCTGGTCTTACGTTTAGATCTTTAATCCACTTTGAGTTTATTTTTGTGTATGGTGTTAGAAAGTGTTCTAGTTTCATTCTTTTACAAGTGGTTGACCACTTCAAAAAAGAAATCAAAATTTGCATAGAAACAAATGAAAATGAAAACACAACAACCCAAAACCTGTGGGACACAGTAAAAGCAGTCCTAAGGGGAAAGTTCATGGCAATACAGGCACACCTCAAGAAACAAGAAAAAAGTCAAATAAATAACCTAACTCTACACCTAAAGCAACTAGAAAAGGAAGAAATGAAGAATCCCAGGGTTAGTAGAAGGAAAGAAATCTTAAAAATTAGAGCAGAAATAAATGCAAAAGAAACAAAAGAGACCATAGCAAAAATCAACAAAACCAAAAGCTGGTTCTTTGAAAGGATAAATAAAATTGACAAACCATTAGCCAGACTCATCAAGAAACAAAGGGAGAAAAATCAAATCAATAAAATTAGAAACGAAAATGGAGAGATCACAACAGACAACACAGAAATACAAAGGATCATAAGAGACTACTATCAACAATTATATGCCAATAAAATGGACAACGTGGAAGAAATGGACAAATTCTTAGAAAAGTACAACTTTCCAAAACTTGACCAGGAAGAAATAGAAAATCTTAACAGACCCATCACAAGCACGGAAATTGAAACTGTAATCAAGAATCTTCCAACAAACAAAAGCCCAGGTCCAGACGGCTTCACAGCTGAATTCTACCAACAATTTAGAGAAGAGCTAACACCTATCCTGCTCAAACTCTTCCAAAAAATTGCAGAGGAAGGTAAACTTCCAAACTCATTCTATGAGGCCACCATCACCCTAATACCAAAACCTGACAAAGATCCCACAAAAAAAGAAAACTACAGGCCAATATCACTGATGAACATAGATGCAAAAATCCTTAACAAAATTCTAGCAATCAGAATCCAACAACACATTAAAAAGATCATACACCATGACCAAGTGGGCTTTATCCCAGGGATGCAAGGATTCTTCAGTTCTATATATTTTTATATAAATCTTTTATAGATAATATGATTTGCAAATACTAGCTTCCATAAGTTGCTTTTTCATTCTGTTGATTGTTTCATTTATGAGGCAGAATCGTTTTAGTTAATGCAGTTCCACTTACAAATTTTTGCTTTTGTTGCCTATGCTGTCATATTCAAGTAATCATTGCCAAGATTAATGTCAAAAAGCTTTTCCCCAATGTTTCCTTCTAGGAGTTTTAGAGTTTCAGGTCTTATATGCAAGTTTTTAATGCAAATTGAACTGCTTTTTGTGCATGATAAATAATGTGTAAAATAATGTTAATTTTTTTCTTTTACATGTGGGCACCCAATTTTCCCAACACTATTTGTTGAGAAGACTATTCATTTCCCATTGTGTATTTCTGGAACCCTTGTTAAAGATCAGTTGAATGCATATATGGTTTTATTCCTGGTATCTCTATTCTATTCTATTGGCCTCTGCTGCTGCTGCTGCTGCTGCTAAGTCGCTTCAGTCGTGTCCGACTCCGTGCTACCCCATAGACAGCAGCCCATCAGGCTCCCCCGTCCCTGGGATTCTCCAAGCAAGAATACTGGAGTGGGTTGCCATTTCCTTCTCCAATGCGTGAAAGTGAAGTCACTCAGTCATGTCCTACTCTTCGCGACCCCATGGACTGCAGCCTACCAGGCTCCTCCATCCACGGGATTTTCCAGGCAAGAGTACTGGAGTGGGGTGCCATCACCTTCTCTGCTATTGGCTTCTATGTCTGTCTTAATGTCAGTGCCATACTTCAGCTATGTGTTACTTTCTCAAGATTCCTTTGGCTGAGTTCTTTTGTGGTTCTATATGTGAAGAGTTGACTCATTGGAAAAGACTCTGATGTTGGGAGGGATTGGGGGCAGGAGGAGAAGGGGACAACAGAGGATGAGATGGCTGGATGGCATCACTGACTCGATGGACGTGAGGTTGAGTGAACTCCGGGAGTTGGTGATGGACAGGGAGGCTTGGTGTGCTGCAATTCATGGGGTTGCAAAGAGTCAGACACGACTGAGAGACTGAACTGAACTGATGAATTTTAGAACTGTTTTTTCTACTTCTGTAAAAAATGTCCTTGGGATTTTGATGGATTTAGCATTGAACCTATAAATTCACTATGATAAGCACAATAACAAACTGAAGGACAAAAATTACATGATCATCTCAGTAGATACAGAAAAAGCATTTGACAAAATTCAGTGTCAATTCATGATAAAAACCCTCAATGAATTATGTATAGAAGAAATTTACCTCAACATAATTGACATAAATAACAGGTCCACAGCTAACTGAATATTCCACCAAAAAAATCTTTGAAAATTTGAAATCTTTTCCTCTAAGATCTGGAGCAACTTGTAGAAGCATATTCTGCAGTTCTAATCAGTATAGTGCATGTATCTCCTAGGTAGATTAAAAAAAAAAAGGCATACAGATTGAAGAGGAAGAAGTAGAATTTTGTCTTGTTTGCATAAAACATGATCTTATATATTGAAAACCCTTAAGACTACATATACACGCACAAACTGGTAGAACTAACAAATGAATGCAAGAAAAAAGTCAACATAGAAAAATCCTGTGTGTTTCTAATACTATAACAATGAACTATCTGTAAAAAAATTAAATGATTTCAAAATATCACACTAATAACAAGAAGTCAATAAACTAATAAACTGTAAACTGAATTTTTAAAAATATACTTGAGTATATTCATTAATTAATATTATGTTGGCCAATTTTTGCTATGATTATATTATAAAATGCTATTGCCTTCAAAAAGTCATAATCAAGGAACGAACTATACAACTGAATGAATCACATGAATCATATAATTAGGCATATTTTTTGTGGTTAAGTGTCAGTTTTTTAGTTCAGTCTCTCTTCTTAGCCTGTAGTTCCACTGCAGACTTCTTAAACATGTTTTTGATGATTTAGAAATTCCTTGTGATTTTTATTTCATTGGATTTGATTCATGACTATTAGCTGTAGATGCTCAGGTTGGAAATGAAATATAATAAAATACAGAGAACTTTCATAATACAGATTACAATTCTATATATTAATAATTAAAGTATAGAATATAATCAAAGTATCAAATTATATTCAAACTATTGAGCTAGAAAGGAGTGTTTTTACAGTAAGAAAACTAGTGTTTTACAGTAAGAAAAGTTTTTACATGAGAAAGGAGTGTTTTTGTAGTAATCATCAGAATATGATATATCTTTGTTATTAATTATAGAGTGGTTTTTGCCATCTTGGACATAAATTGAATGGATATAAATAGTAGCACTGTTCATAAATAGGTTAATAAACAAAGACTTGTGCTGAACACAGAGCATTAAAAAAAGCATATGTAGAAGACATGGAATCTTCAATTTAGGTTATAGTTAGAAATGTTAACAATTTCCATATGTCTGGATGGTTTACATAGAATATGAATTCAAACTACCTGAGATATTTCCTCAAATATTTCCTTAGCTCTATACCATCTCCTTTTAAAATTATAACATTAAACATGTCTTTCAGGTTTGTCATGAGTCTCCTTCTCTTACTACTTCTCACTCCTTGGGGCTGTGGCAGGTAGCTTTTGACATTGCTTCCAATGACCCCACTTATTAGAACTCACGGTCTCGTATCATGTAAACTTAGCTCATTATATGTGAGTTGTGCCTAGTGATTTGGTCCTAATGAATAGAGTATGGAAGTTAATGGATTTTCATTTCTGATACGAGCTTAATTGTGACTTTCATGTTGATTGCACATATTCTTTTTCTCTTGCTGGTAGTCTCTCTTCTCTCATTTGATTATTCTGATGAAGTCATGTTGTCAGATACTGTATGTAAACAAAAATGTGTCAAGAACCTAACAGACGGTTATATTTGACATCTCATGAAGAACTGAGGTCTCAGTTTAACTTCCTGTGAGTAACTGAAGGTCACCAACAACCACATGAGTGAGTTAGGAAATGAATCCTTCGCAGTGGATACTTGAGGTAAAGGTACTTTCATGAGAGACCCAGAGCCAAATGTATCACCTATACCTTTTCAGATTCCTAAATTACAAACATTGTGAAATAGTAAATGTTTCATGCCACTAAGCTTTGGGATAATTTGTTATTGTAGCAATCAACATTCAATATAATATAGGCTATGAGCTTATTTATTTATTCTCATGGATTCATCTCTCTTGAATTAATCTATTCATAAACTAAAATTCAACTTACATGACACTGATGTCTACTGAAATTCACATCCATATTTCAAAATTCTATTTTTATGTCTACATTTGCTATCTCTTAGGAGCCACAATAACAGTCTGAATGAAATTGAACTCATCTTTTTTCATGAAATTTATTTTCTCTCTTAAACCTTAGTTCATGAAATGATACTTTAATCAAACCAGTTTCCCATGATAGTGTTTCAGATTTAGAAGTTATTCTTAGTCCTCTACTACCCTCTCATGAATCTACCCTATGATTTTAAAAATATACATATTAAATTTATTTTATTCTACTTTTAAATGCTTCTACAGTAGTTTTTCAGAGAAGGCAATGGCAACCCACTCCAGTACTCTTGCCTGGAAAATCCAATGGATGGAGGAGCCTGGTAGGCTGCAGTCCATGGGGTCGCTAAGAGTTGGACACGACTGAGTGACTTCACTTTCACTTTTCACTTTCATGCATTGGAGGAGGAAATGGCAACCCACTCCAGTGTTCTTGCCTGGAGAATCCCAGGGACGGCACGGCCTGGTGGGCTGCTGTCTATGGGGTCACACAGAGTTGGACACGACTGAAGCGACTTAGCAGCAGCAGCAGAGTAGTTTTTATAACTCCTGTTTTATACCTGAGTTTAAAATGCTGTCAATTTTCACATGAATTGCTATACCAGCTCCTTGAGGAGTATCCATTTTGGGTATGGCAATGAAAAATATATTTTAAAGATAGACATCTGCTCACAACTTTTTCTTAACACTTTTAAAGGAAACTGATAATTTCTTTCAGGTAAAATTCAGACCTTTAATTTGGGTTTAAAGATATAATAAAAATGTCCTTTTTAACTCTCATGTGTCATTTTGTTTTGTTTTGTTTTAATCATAAGCTCATTGAAGCAGTCACATTTTTCTATATTATTTTTCCCTTCAGGCATAGTTCTGTTTCTTTTCAATAAATTCATGAAAGATGAATGATTATAGTGTTGCAAATTATATCCTTCTTAAGATTATGTTAAGAAACACTCTGTTAAATATATTGGCTTGCAAAGACAGAAAAGTGTGAATTTTAGTCCCAGCTTTGCGATTAGTTCTTGTTTTTGACAATCAGAAAAATACTCTATAGATAATCACACTGGTTCACTACATTGATATTTCACTATAATTTAACCTGGTGAGATAGAATAATAAGCATTCCAGATGCAATAGTAAGATACATAAAGGCAAGAGGGTAGAGAAACACAGAAATAAAAAAATAACATGAAAGGGGTTAGAAGCAAAGAGTATATAGTAAGAAAGTCTAGCATATGTTAACATTGAGGCTGAGGCAATATCTGGCTACCTGCTTCAGGCAACTGGCCATGGGACAAACTATGTATTCTAATATGTAACAGTCTCTCCAGTTAACTATGTGTATCAGTGGTAAACCTTACTTAATGAGGTAAACATCATTTGGGCACCACTGCTAAGAGAAAATTCTGATATCTCAATGCCCCACTAATGCTTGCAAATGCTATTGTTTGACAGAAGGAGAAAAAAGTAAATCACTCACTGGATTAGCTTTCTTGAACCATTATGTCAAATTCAAAGTGGAAGGAGGTCCTGGCACATTTTCCATCTACTTTTATGATACATTGCACAAGAAGAGCCATAGAGATAGCTCTATATTCTTCCCTTCAGTATATTCCTGAATGAACCCAACTAGAACAAATTTTGCTGGCTTTTAGACTGTGAATAAGCACAAAATATTTTTACCAGCAGATTATCTGTGTTAAAGGAAATAAGATGAATGATATGTAGGCGGAGATTAATTTGTCAACTCTAGTTTGCTTATATTTACATCTCATCTACTGTACTTTTACATACCACCAACGTACCTACCCTGACATATATAGAGATAATTTAAAAGTCATTAATATAGATTATACTGACTTATTTGAAAAATCATTGTGTTCAAAATATGAAAAGAAAAACACAAATTGTACAATGTCAAATTATAAGTTTAGAACTAACACCCAAGAAAGATGTCCTTTTCATTATAGGGGACTGGAATGCAAAAGTAGGAAGTCAAGAAACACCTGGAGCAACAGGCAAATTTGGCCTTGGAATACGGAATGAAGCAGGGCAAAGGCTAATAGAGTTTTGCCAAGAGAACGTACTGGATATAGCAAACACCCTCTTCCAACAACACAAGAAGACTCTAAACATGGACATCACCAGATGGGCAACACTGAAATCAGATTGATTATATTCTTTGCAGCCAAAGATGGAGAAGCTCTATACAGTGAGCAAAAACAAGACCAGGAGCTGACTGTAGCTCAGATCATGAACTCCTTATTGCTAAATTCAGACTGAAATTGAAGAAAGTCAGGAAAACCACTAGACCATTCAGGTATGACCTACATCAAATCCGTTATGATTATACAGTGGAAGTGAGAAATAGATTTAAGGGACTAGATCTGATAGAGTGCCTGATGAACTATGGACAGGGGTTTGTGACACTGTACAGGAGTTAGGGATCAAGACCATCCCCATGGAAAAGAAATGCAAAAAAGCAAAATGGCTGTCTGGGGAGGCCTTGCAAATAGCTGTGAAAAGAAGACAAGCAAAAAGCAAAGGAGAAAAGGAAAGATATAAGCATCTGAATGCAGAGTTTCAAACAATAGCAAGGAGAGATAAGAAAGCCTTCCTCAGTGATCAACGCAAAGAAATAGAGGAAAACAACAGAATAGGAAAGACTAGAGATCTCTTCAAGAAAATTAGAGATAGAAAAAGGGAACATTTCATGCAAAATGGGCTCAATAAAGTACAAAAATGGTATAGACCTAACAGAAGCAGAAGATATTAAGAAAAGATAGCAAGAATACACAGAAGAACTGTACAAAAAAGATATTCACGACCCAGATAATCACGATGGCATGATCACTCACCTAGAGCCAGACATCCTGGAATGTGAAGTCAAGTGGTTCTTAGAAAGCATCACTACCAACAAAGCTAGTGGAGGTGATGGAATTCCAGTTGAGCTATTTCAAATCCTGAAAGATGATGCTGTGAAAGTGCTGCACTCAATATGCCAGCAAATTTGGAAAGCTCAGCAGTGGCCACAGGACTAAAAAAGTCAGTTTTCATTCCAATCCCAAAGAAAGGCAATGCCATACAATGCTCAAACTACCGCACAATTCCACTCATCTCACACGCTAGTAAGGTAATGCTCAAAATTCTCCAAGTCAGGTTTCAGCAATACATGAACCGTGAAATTCCATATGTTCAAGCTGGTTTTAGGAAAGGCAGAGGAACCAGAGATCAAATTGCCAACATACACTGGATCATCAAAAAAGCAAGAGAGTTCCAGAAAAACAACTATTTCTGCTTTATTGACTATATCAAGGCCTTTGACTGTGTGGATCACAATAAACTGGAAAATTCTGAAGGAAATGGGACTACAAGCCCACCTGATCTGCCTCTTAAGAAATTTGTATGCAGATCAGAAAGCAACAGTTAGAACTGGACATGGAACAACAGACTGGTTCCAAATAGGAAAAGGAGTACGTCAAGGCTGTATATTGTCACCCTGCTTATTTATATATGCAGCGTACATCATGAGAAATGCTGGGCCTGAAGAAGCACAAGCTGGAATCAAGATTTCCAGGAGAAATACCAATAACCTCAGATATGCAGATGACACCACCCTTATGGCAGAAAGTGAAGAGGAACTCAAAAGCCTCTTGATGAAAGTGAAAGAGGAGAGTGAAAAAGTTGGCATAAAGCTCAACATTTGGTAAACTAAGATCATGGCATCTGGTGCCATCACTTCATGGGAAATAGATGGGGAAACAGTGGCTGACTTTATTTTTTGGGGCTCCAAAATCACTACAGATGGTGATTGCAGCCATGAAATTAAAAGACGCTTACTCCTGGAAGGAAAGTTTTGACCAACCTAGATAGCATATTCAAAAGCAGAGATATTACTTTGCCAACAAAGGTCCATCTAATCAAGGCTATAGTTTTTCCAGTAGTCATGTATGGATGTGAGAGTTGGACTGTGAAGAAAGCTGAGCGCCGAAGACTTGATGCTTTTGAACTGTGGTGCTGGAGAAGACTCTTGAGAGTCCCTTGGACTGCAAAGAGATCCAACCAGTCCATTCTGAAGGAGATCAGCCCTGGGTGTACTTTGGAGGGAATGATGCTAAAGCTGAAATTCCAGTACTTTGGCCACCTCATGGGAAGATTTGACTCATTGGAAAAGACTCTGATGCTGGGAGGGATTGGGGGCAGGAGGAGAAGGGGACGACAGAGGATGAGATGGCTGGATGGCATCACTGACTCGATGGACGTGAGTCTCAGTGAACTCCGGGAGTTGGTGATGGACAGGGAGGGCTGGCGTGCTGTGATTCATTGGGTCCCAAAGAGTTGGACACGACTGAGTGACTGAACTGAGCTGAACGAAAGTTTTTTTGGCAGCGTTGTCTTTAAATGTATGAATTATCAGGCCCATTAATTTTCTACCATTGCTAGTTACATTTCTTTAAAAATGTAACAGGGAAAAAAATAATCAGCTTTTCATGCTCATTGGAGTTTTACACATTTGAAAGCTAAAGTAGAGGAAACACCAGCTAGAAGCTACAATTGTAGCCATTCTCTTAGACTTATCTGGTAATAATTATGGCAATGGTTTTTAAATTGGATGATGTCAAGAATTATAAAGGGCCTGAAATTGACCTGATTCTCAGACTAGCAAATAAGCCTGCCATAGTTTTATATTTGCTACAGGAAACATGAAACAACTATAACAAAGAAAAAAGGTCTTTAATCCTCAGGTACAGCAAGATGCATAAACTTCATAATTACATCAGTTCCTCTCTGCATTCCCAATCCATGTCCCCAGCATGTAATGCAGGTGGGCAGGGCAGGATGCAGCAATGGGTTTGTTTCACAGATGGAAACCCCAAGATTATGAAACCTCAATCTTTAATAATGATCTGCAAGCAAACCTGCTCAATCTATTACCCAAATGGAGAGCATGTCTTTATTAAAGAGCAAAGAGTTCTGCCCATATTATCTCTGTATTTCAAAGCTGTTCCCTATGCAGCACCCTTAAAAGTAATCCAGAAAAAAAAAAATTTCAAAGGCGGTCAGTGTCCCTACTTTTCAAGGTTTCTACTTGCAGGTTTTGATGAAATAAGAGACACCATGAACAGGAACATCAAAAAGGCAGCAGACTGCATTGTATGAATGAATGGTGAGCGTTGGGGATAGAAGTAGGGCTTGATAAAAAATGTGTCTGTATTTTCAACGGGTAAACTTTGAATTTATCTTAGTAATTAATCAATTATTAAACATTTACTGATCACACCCTATGTACAGTTGCCTTAAATTATAATCTCTAGTTTGAAATAAGGCGTATTTTGTTAAAACTTAACAAAAGTCAGCAAAGTAGTGTTTGCTAACATACTTACATGGTCTAGTCATCATTTTATCTTCTAATGTGGTTCTAAACTGAGAACAAGTTTCAAAAACCAGCATCATGTAAGAGAGATTTTGACAGAGTAGAGTTCTAAGTCCAGGTGTCTCCAAGGAGTAGTGAGACATCAGAAAGCAAGCATTACACCTAAGAGAATGTGCTGTATGAACTCAGAAAAACACTTGAATGAGGATAGGAAAATGTTTCAAATTAAATTCCAAATTAAAACACCTCTTTTAATTTGAATTTTCCTGTGGTTTGCCCTCATCACTTAAGCTTGTCGCTTTCTTAAGAAAACCATTTCATAGGCTAACAAATCACTTCAATTACATTTTGGTTGAAATTACATTATTGTAACTTCACATATGTAATTGCGAATGTCATCTAAGAAGACTACCCTTGCTAAGAATCAAATGAACAATTTATCCAGGCAACAATGATAATGTCTTTATGGTGTAGTAATTCAGACCTCAGTCCCTGAAATTAGATATTCTTGACTTTACCCATTACTGCTTTCTAGCTCTATCATTAGACAAGTAACCTATTTTTTCTGAGTCTCATTTTGTCACCTAAAACAGGAATTTTTATTAGTGCGAAAATTCGTTGTGAATATTTAACAAGTTTATGCATGCAAAGAACGTAGTGTTATACTGGAATGAGTCTATGATTCTAGTCTCTTAATAAATAACCAATACTACCATAAATTAGCATCACTCTTGTTTTAAAGAGCAGAGAGGAAACCCTGGGTAAACTACTTGTGTGAAAAATAGAAAAAAAAATACTATAAAATAAAAATACTACTTACAGAAACTAGAGAGAAACCTGGAAGGATGAAATATATATGGTACAGATAATTTTCTACATATTGAGGAAAGGACAGTAAAATTTAAGAGATTAAAAAAGGTAAGATGTTGTTTCAGTTCAGTTCAGCTAAGTCGCCCAGTCGTGTCTGACTCTTTGAGGCCTCCCTGTCCATCACCAACTCCCAGAGTTCACTCAAACTAATGTCCATCAAGTTGGTGATGCTATCCAACCATCTCATCCTCTGTCATCCCCTTCTCCTCCTGCCCCCAATCCTTCCCAGCATCAGGGTCTTTTCCAGTGAGTCAACTCTTCACATCAGGTGGCCAAAGTATTGGAGTTTCAGCCTCACCATCAGTCCTTTCAATGAACACCCAGGACTGATCTCCTTTAGGATGGACTGGTTGGATCTCCTTGCAGTCCAAGGGAGGGACTCTCAAGAGACTTCTCCAGCACCACAGTTCAAAAGCATCAATTCTTCGGCCCTCAGCCTTCTTCACAGTCCAATTCTCACAGCCATACATGACCAATGGAAAAACCATAGCCTTGATTAGGCAGACCTTTGTTGGCAAAGTAATGTCTCTGCTTTTGAATATGCTATCTAGGTTAGTCATAACTTTCCTTCCAAGGAGTAAGCATCTTTTAATTTCATGGCTACAATCACCATCTGCAGTGATTTTGGAGATTTCCAAAATAAAGTCTGACACTGTTTCCACTGTTTCCCCATCTATTTCCCATGAAGTGATGGTACCAGATGCCATGATCTTCGTTTTCTGAATGTTGAGCTTTAAGCCAACTTTTTCACTCTCCTCTTTCACTTTCATCAAGAGGTTTTTTTAGTTCCTCTTCACTTTCTGCCATAAGGGTGGTGTCAGTTACCTAACTAAAATAAGTTATAGCAAAAGACCTCCACAAAAAAGTATAGCAGGAAACTGGAAATGTGTTATTCAGAATGGCAAAGTTTTTGAAACATGTCAGGCTTAGGACGCCAAGGAAATGAAATATTGAACGAAAGATGAAGGTTATATCTCCCAAAATAAAAATATCTCTCCTTTACTGTTACTTATGAGGCCATATTTGGGCTTCGCACATTGCACAGTTGGTAAAAAAATCCACTTGCCAATACAAAAGACACAAGTTTGATCCCTGTGTGGGAAAGAACCCCTGGAGAAGATAATGCCAACCCACTCCAGTATTCTTATCTGGGAAAGCTCACTGACAGAGGACCCTGATGGGAAACAGCCCATGGATCGCAGAGTCAGACACAACTGATAATGCACACACTCTACTGTACTAATCCGATCTTCACATAGTTCCAGTGTTCACACCATTTCAAAACTGATGCAAATCCATAGGATTTAGATTACAGGAGGATACTGCAGAACACTCTTCTCTTCCCTCAGCTGTCTAACTTTTAGGCACAATTTGAGGAACAATGTTGATAAAGGATTAGATAGCTGGCGACTTTATGTGGCCTAATACGTATTATCAACATCAGAAAAAACTTTGGATTACATTGCTTTGTGGTCTTAAAGACAAGAAATATTAATTCTTTGGTCTGAAAGACAAGTAATATTAATTCTTCACTTTACACTTTTAGAAAATTCAGTTCAGAAATCACAAAGATTGCATGTGTGAACCCTAGCTCTAAAAGCATTATGCTTGCATGCTGCAGTCCTTTCATTATTTCATAATCAACCTTCATCAGAATACTTAAAATAATGTGGTCAGGTGTACCAATGATGGAGAAGGTTTTGAGGGAATCAATGAGTAACAAAAAAGAGCCACAATAAGAAATGTTGATGGACTCAGAAGACCCTGCTATAGACATCTAGACAGTCAGCAGTACCTGTGCTTTATTCACCTTTGTGCTTCCAAACATACTGTCACAGGACTTGTCCTATCTAGGTGTTCAATAAAATGCTCACCGACTTGATTTTCTCTGTTAGAAATTCTAATTAAGTTGTCAACACCCCTTATATCTCTTTATCCCTGAACCTCCAAAGGTTCCTCAGAATCAGTTACCAATGAACCTGATACTGGTGGGAAGGAAGGTTATTTGCCTTGCTTTAAGGTGTTTTTTTCTCATATCATCCTTGTCTCATGAAATCAAACAAAAAACTTTGTATTCCCTGTTACTAGTATTCAACATTAGTGCTCTCGGGAAAATAGTATTGAGTGAAGATACAGCTTTTAAATGATGATAATTATAATGAAGGTTGCTGGAAACTCTATATATTTCCATTTTGTAAAATTTTTATTAATTTACAATTTCACTTTTGCTCCTCACTAATCTGCTGTTAACTGGATAATTGACACATTTATTCCACAGACACTATTGAGTATTTACTCAATACTACGTAGTCAGCTCAGGGGTTGGTATTAAGTAATTAATAAATAGACTTTGGCTTCAAGAACCTGTTAAGTTCAGTCATATCCAACACTTTGTGACCCCATGTACTGCAGCACGCCAGGCTTTCCTGTCCATCACCAACTCTGGGAGATTACTTAAACTCATATCCATCAAATTGGTGATGCCATCCAACCATCTCATCCTCTCTCGACCCCTTCTCCCATCTTCAATCTTTCCCAGCATCAGTAACTTTTCAAATGAGTCAGCTCTTCACATCAGGTAGCCAAAGGATTGGAGCTTCAGCTTGAGTATCAGTCCTTCTGATGAATATTCAGGACTGATTTCCTTTAGGGGTGGACTGGTTGGATCTCCTTGCAGTCCAAGGGACTCTCAAGAGTCTTTTCCAAAAACACAGTTCAAAAGCATCAATTCTTCAGTTCTCAGCTTTCTCTATAGTACAACTCTCACATCCATACATGACTACTGGAAAAACCATAGCTTTGACTTGATGGACAATTATTGGCAAAGTCATTTCTCTGCTCTTTAATACGCTGTCTATATTGGTCATAACTTTTCTTCCAAGGAGCAAGTGTCCTTTAATATCATGGTTGCAGTCATCTACAGTGATTTTGGAGCCCCCCAAAATAAAGTTTCTAACTATTTCCATTGTTCACAATCTATTTGCCATGATGTGATGGGACAGATGCCATGATGCTAATTTTCTGAATGTTGAATTTTAAGCCAACTTTTTCACTCTCCTCTTTCACTTTCATCAACAAGCTCTTTACTTCTTTTTTTGTTTTCTGCCTTAAGGGTGGTGTCATCTGCATATCTGAGGTTATTAATATTTCTCCTGTCAATCCTGATTCCAGTGTGTGCTTCATCCAGCCCAGCATTTCGCATGATGTACTCTGCATATAAGTGAAATAAGCAGTGTGACAATATGCAGCCTCATTGTACTCTTTCCCAATTTTGAACCAGTCTGTTGCTCCATGTCCAGTTCTAACTGTTGCCACTTGACCTGCATACAGATTTCTCAGGAGGCAGGTCAGGTGGTCTCGTATTCCCATCTCTTTAAGAATTTGCCACAATTTGTTGTGATGCACACAGTCAAAGACTTTGGCATAGTCAATAAAGCAGAAGTAGATGTTTTTCTGGAACTCTGCTTTTTCGATGATCCAATGGATGTTCGCAATTTGACCTCTGGTTCCTTTGCCTTTTTAAAATCCAGATTGAACATCTGGAAGTTCATGGTTCATGTACTGTTGAGGCCTGGCTTGGAGGATTTTGAGCATAGCTTTGCTAGCATGTGAGATGAGTACGATTGTGCAGTAATTTGAACGTTCTTTGCCATTCCCTTTCTTTGAGATTGGAATGAATACTGACCTTTTCCAGTCCTGTCTCCACTGCTGAGTTTTCCATATTTGCTGACATGTTGAGTGCAGCGCTTTCACAATGTCATCTTTTAGGATTTGAAATAAATCAACTGGAATTCTTTCACCTCCACTAGCTTTTTTCGTAGTGATGCTTGCTAAGGTCCACTTGACTTTTTTTATTCCAGGATGTCTGGCTCTAGGTGAGTAGTCACACCATCATGATTGTCTGGGTCATGAAGATCTTTTTTTGTATAGTTCTTCTGTGTATTCTTGCCATCTCTTCTTAATATCCTCTGCTTCTTTTAGGTCCAAACCATTTCTGTCCTTTATTGTACCCAACTTTGCATGAAATTTTCTTTCTTTTTTTTTTTTTTTTAATGCCAAATTCTCAAAGCTTTTTTTAAAATTTTTTTAAATTAATTTTATTTTATTTTTAAACTTTACATAATTGTATTAGTTTTGCCAAATATCAAAATGAATCCACCACAGGTATACATGTGTTCCCCATCCTGAACCCCCCCTCCCTCCTCCCTCCCCACACCATCCCTCTGGGTCGTCCCAGTGCACCAGCCCCAAGCATCCAGTAAATTTTCCCTTGGTATCTAATTTGCTTGAAGAGCTCTCTAGTGTTTCCCTTTTTTTTGTTTGTTTGTTTGTTTGTTTTCCTCTATTTCTTTGCATTGATCATTGAGGAAGGCTTTTGCTATTCTTTGAAACTCTGCATTTAAATGGGCCTATCTTTCCTTTTCTCCTTTCCCTTTCGCTTCTCTTCTTTCCTCAGCTATTTGTAAGGCCTCCTCAGGCAGCCATTTTGCCTCTTTGCATTTCTTTTTCTTGGGGATGGTCTTGATCCTTGCATCCTGTACAATGTAATGAACCTCAATCCATAGTTCATCAGGCAACCTCTCTATCAGATCTAATCCCTTGAATCTATTTCTCACTTCCACTGTATAATCATAAGGGATATGATTTAGGTCATACATCTAGTGGTTTTCCCTACTTTCTTCAATTTCAGTCTGAATTTGGCAATAAGTAGTTCATGATCTGAGCCACAGTCAGCTCCTGGTCTTGTTTTTGCTGACTTTATGGAGCATCTCCATCTTTGGCTGTAAAGAATATAATCAATCTGATTTCAGTGTTGACCATTTGGTGATGTCCATGTGTTCAGTCTTCTCTTGTGTTGTTTGAAACCTGAGCATCTCATAAAAGAGATATTCTTTAAAATGTGGAGATACAAATTTATATTAACTGTGTGTCCTTAGATTACAGCTAAAACAAGGAGACTTACCTAGTGCGGGGTTTATGGAAGACTTTCTAGGAAAACAAATTTAAGAAGTTAAGATGAGGAGGATTAATCCATGAAACAAAGAGTAAGCATGCTTGATAGAGGAGGACTTGAAATCCTGAGAATATGAAGAAGATTATGTAAAATTTGTTAGGAAAAGATAACAGATGATGTGAGAAGAATAAAGTATATTTGGAGATAAATTGTGTATCCAGTTGATGCAAGATTTTGTCGTTTAAAGGAGACGGCATTGCAGTGGCATTTAAGCAGGAAAGAATCCTTATCCAAATCATATTTTACAGTATTTTTGTGATAGTACTGATTAATTAAAAGGCTGAAGAGAGAACAGAGTAGATGAGTTAACAGGGTACTTCAGACATTTTTGTCGTCTTTTATTGAAATATTTCTTATATATAACATTGCGTAAGCTAAGACGCACAGCATTTTAATTTATCCATTTATAGATTGCAGTATGATTGCCATTGTAGTTTATTTTTAATTAGCACCTCTGTAGAGATATGTAATTATCATTTCTTTTTTGTGGTGGGAATAACTAAGATCTAATTTCTTATCATTTAATTTTTATAATGCAATATTATTACCTATAATTACTATACTGTGCATTACATCACCAGTTTCTTATATATCTATTAGTTGTCAGTTTGTACCCTTAAACAACATCTCTTTTATTTCTCCACCTGTTAACCTTGTTATTCTGTTTTTAGGAGTTCAGATTTTTTTTTTAATTCACATATAAGTCATATCATACAGTATTTGTCTCTCTCTCTGACTTATCTCACTTAGCATCATGTCTGTCCTCAAGTTCTATCCATATTGGCACATATGGTAAGGTGTCCTTTTTTAAATGGCTGAATAATATTTCATTGTATGCACAAGTACACCATCCTCTTTATCCATTTTTTCCATTGATAGACACTTAGGCTGTTCCCATATTGTGGATAATAATAATACTGCAGTAAACATGGGAATGCATTTGTCTCTTCAGTACCCCATCTTTATTTCTTCTAAATATAAACCCAGAAGTAAAATTGCTGGATCATATGGTAGCTCTACTTGTAGTTTTTTTGAGCAAACTTCACATTGTTTTCCATAGTGACCAAGGTTTAAGCTGAAGAGAATGGTGACTCTCAGTAGTGTCATGGTACTCTGGATGAATAAGAGAGATTTGGTCAGTATTTCAGGAATGGAATCAAAGAACTCGTGATTGCTTTTGAGGAGAGAGAGATAGACATGTACAGAAAATCTCTCTCAGATTGTAGGTACAAATACATGAGTGGAGAATGCTCTTGGCTGAGGTTTGGATGATTTTTCATGTATATGTGTGTGGGTGGCAGGGGAAAATCAGGGGTTTTGATTTGATGAATTGATTTATGCATTCTGCCTTTATATTTCTGTTGGAAACAAAGAAGCTGATAGTAAGTGAATAATTTCATATATGAGAGAGCAATTTAGAAGAGCAGGCAGGATAGGAGTTTTAAAATTGAGCATTTCTTGAAAAAAATAAGTCAATGCATGTTCCAGATAATCTGAAATTTTGAAGCACTTTTCTTTTGTCTTCAGTTGTTAATTTTTGTTTCATATATTAAATGTGTTAAATTGCTCAATTTCCAAAATTCTTTGAGAAATTAATCATTTAAATACTTATTTAAATTATTTAAAAATATGTATAACAAGAACAAAAGAGTAAAATTCAAAGCTAAAGAAGTTATTCTCTCTGGTTTCCTGAATATATATATGGGTGTGGATGTGGGTGTGGGTTTATGATATTTATATCTATCTATTTTTATATCTATTTTTGTATATCTAGGTATCCAATCTGTATATTTCTATCTATAAAGATATTAATGAATCCCAATATATAGAAAATATGGTTAATTAAAGCTTTTCACATTTAATGTGTAGAATTTCAGATGAAAGAAATTGAGTGGGTTGATTTCAACTGTAAAACTGTTTGCTGTGATATGACTTATCACTGTGAAATTGGTTACAGAAAAAGGTGCTCAAGTTGTTTTTAAAAAGCCATTTTTATCTTGTATGTTCTTTTGACAAAAAAGGAAAAGGAAGCAATTTAAAAGCTTTTAAATGGTGCATCTATTGCAATGTAATAGCTATCATACTGTTAAGAGTACCATCAAATCCCATATCAGGTCAGCTATTAACTTTTCATACAGTTCAAAATGACCTTATGGAATAGGCTACCATACTGTGCAGAGTCATGTACAGTAATCTAGCTTTTAAAATGCTGTATATATATTGCATTTGATTCATTTTGATTAAATGTCAGTTGTATACCCTGAGTTGAAAAAAAATTGCAAACAAAAATGCTCATATTAATGAGAAATTAATATGTTAATGACAGGGTATGTTATAATTTGTATCTGGGATAAATAAACTTTTCAGTACCATACAATGAATTTCTCATGTCATCATTTACTTGTATGCAGTGTACTTGTAAACATCGTGGTGTTTTTGTTCCTAAAAATGGCTCTTTTAAGAAAACATTTTAAAGTTCTTTAAATCCCGCAACCTTTTGGGGGCACTATATATTACAAACATAATATATCATCTAAGGGAAGAAAATTAGTGCAATATTAGGAGGGGAATGTGAAAATGAAAGTCACTCAGTTGTATCCGACTCTTTGTGGCCCGATGGACTGTAGAGTCCATGAAATTATCCAGGACAGAATATTGGAATGGATAGTCGTTCCTTTATCCAGGGGATCTTCCCAACCCAGTGATTGAACCCAGGTCTCCTGTGTTGCAGGCAGATTCTTTACCAGCTGAGCCAATGGGGAAAGTAATTTTTACTGTAGTGATTTTTTTTTATTTCAAATATATTTTCTTATAGTTTCAGGTTTGATTCTCTTATCTTTGTGTGCTTTAATATTAGTAACTATGGCAACAAAATTTAAAATGCTCTATGTAGTGTAGGTAAAGGGAAAATGGAGATCATGAAACCTAAAAAGAATGTTATCAGTCCCTTTACTGCATTGTGAGTCACAAAAATAAATTTCAGAATTGCGCTGTCACATATGCAGGGAATGTATCTTGTATGTCACGAAGTTTGGTTTTGGTTTTAACTTTTGAAATTTTTACTATATAAGTTTCCAGTGTACACCATTATAATTCAACATCTGTATACATTACAAAGAAATCACCACCACCAGTCTAGTTTCTATCCATTACCACACAGTTGACTCCTGTCACCTATTTTCCCTACTCCCAACCCCCAATTTGTTTATAATTATCTATACTTCTTTATTACTCTCCACAGCATCGGACTTTACTTCCATCACCAGTCACATCTGCAGCTGGGTGTTGTTTTTTCTTTGGCTCCATCTCTTCATTCTTTCTGGAGTTATTTCTCCAGTGCTTTCCAGTAGCATAGGGCACCTACCAACCTGGGGAGTTCATCTTTCAGTATCCTATCTTTTTATCTTTTCATACTGTTCCTGGGGTTCTGAAGGCAAGAATACTGATGTGATTTGACATTCCCTTCTCCAGTGGACCACGTTTTGTCAGCACTCTCCACCATGACCCGTCCCTCATGGCATGGTTCATAGTTTCATTGAGTTAGACAAGGCTGTGGTACATTTGAACAGATTGGTTAGTTTTCTGAAATGGTGGTTTTAGGTATGTCTGCCCTCTGATGGAGAAGGATAAGAGGCTAATGGAAGCTTCCTGATGGAAGAGACTGAGGGGGAAACTGGGTCTTGTTCTGATGTGTGGGGTCATGCTCAGTTTAGTTCAGTTCAGTTGCTCAGTTGTGAACAACTCTTTGTGATACCATGCACTACAGCACACCAGGGCTCCCTGTCCATAACCAGTTTACCGAGTCCACTCAAACTAGTGAACATTGAGACGGTGATGCCATCCAACATCTCACCCTCTGTCGTCCCAGTCTTCTCCTGCCTTCAATCTTTCCCAGCATCAAGGTCTTTTCCAGTGAGTCATCTCTTCCCATCAGGTGGCCAAAGTATTGGAGTTTCAGCTACAACATCAGTCTGTCCAATGAATATTCACTACTGATTTCCTTTAGGATGGACTGATTGGATCTCCTTGCAGTCCAAGAGACTCTCAAGAGTCTTCTCCAACAACACAGTTCAAAAGTATCAATTCTTTGGTGCTCAGCTTTCTTTATAGTCCAATTCTCACATCCATATATGACTACTGGAAATCATATCTTTGACTAGGTGGACCTTTGCTGGCAAAGTAACATTTCTGTTTTTTAATATGCTGTCTAGGTTGGTCATAACTTTTCTTCAAAGGAGCAAGCATCTTTTAATTTATTGCTGCAGTCACCATCTGCAGTGATTTTGGAGCCAAGAAAAATAAAGTCTATCACTGTTTCCACTGTTTCCCCATCTGTTTGCCATGAAGTGATGGGACTGGATGCCATGATCTTCATTTTCTGAATGTTGAGCTTTAAGCCAACTTTTTCACTCTCCTCTTTCACTTTCATCAAGAGGCTCTTTAATTTCTCTTCACTTTCTGCCATAAGGGTGATGTCATCTGCATATGTGAGGTTATTGATATTTCTCCCAGCAATCTTGATTCCAGCTTGTGTTTCATCCAGCCCAGTGTTTCTCATGATGTACTCTGCATATAAGTTAAATAAGCAGGGTGACAATATAGAGCCTTGATGTACTCCTTTTCCTATTTGAAACCAGTCTGTTGTTCCATGTCCAGTACTAACTGTTATTTCTTGACCTGCATACAGCTTCCTCAAGAGGCAGGTCAGGTGGTCTGGTATTCCCATCTCGTTCAGAATTTTCCACAGTTTATTGTTGTCCACACAGTCAAAAGCTCTGGCATAGTCAGTAAAGCAGAAATAGATGTTTTTTTCTGGAAATCTTTTGCTTTTTCGGTGATCCGGTGGATGATGACACTTTGGTCTCTGGTTCCTCTGCATTTTCTAAAACCAGCTTGAACATCTGGAAGTTCACGGTTCATGTATTGCTGAAGCCTGGCTTGGAGAATTTTGACATTACTTTACTAGCGTGTGAGATGAGTGCAGTTGTGCGGTAGTTAGAGCATTCTTTGGCATTGCCTTTCTTTGGGATTGGAATGAAAACTGACCTTTTCCAGTCCTGTGGCCACTGCTGATTTTTCCAAATTTGCTGACATATTGAGTGCAGCACTTTTACAGTATCATCTTTTAGGTTTTGAAATAGCTCAACTGGAATTCCATCACCTCCACTAGCTTTGTTCATAGTGATGCTTTCTAAGGCCCACTTGACTTCACATTCCAGGATGTCTGGCTCTAAGTGAGCACACCATCGTGATTATCTGGGTCATGAATATCTTTTTTGCACACTTCCTCTGTGTATTCTTGCCACCTCTTCTTAATATCTTTTGCTTCTGTTACGTCCATACAATTTCTGTCCTTTATTGAGCCCATCTTTGCATGAAATGTTTCCTTGGTGTCTCTAATTTATTGAAGAGCTATCTAGTCTTTCGCATTCTATTGCATTCCTCTATTTCTTTGTACTCATCACCGAGGAAGGCTTTCTTATCTCTCCTTGCTATTCTTTGGAACTCTGCATTCAAATGGGTATAGCGTTCCTTTTCTCCTTTGCTTTTTGCTTCTCTCCTTTTCACAGCTATTTGTAAGGCCTCCTCAGACAGCCATTTTGCTTTTCTGCATTTCTTTTTCTTGGGGATGGTCTTGATCCCTGTCTGCTGTACAAGGTCATGATCCTCCGTCCATAGTTCATCAGGCTCTCTGTCTATCAGATCTAGTCCCTTAAATCTATTTTTCACTTCCACTGTATAATCGTAAGGGATTTGATTTAGGTCATACCTGAATGGTGTAGTGGTTTTCCCTACTTTCTTCAATTTCAGTCTGAATTTGGCAATAAGGAGTTCATGATCTGAGCCTAGTCAGCTCCCGGTTTTGTTTTGTTTTGTTTTGTTTTTCCTGACTTTATAGAGCTTCTCCATCTTTGGCTGCAAATAATATATTCAGTCTGATTTTACTATTGACCATCTGGTGATGTCCATGTGTAGAGTGTTTTCTTGTGTTGTTGAAAGAGGGTTTGCTATGACCAGTGCATTCTCTTCGCAAAACTCTGTTAGCCTTTGCCCTGTTTCATTCTGTACTCCAAGGCCAAGTTTGCCTGTTACTCCAGATGTTTCTTGACTTTCTACTTTTGCATTCCAATTCCCTATAATGAAAAGGATGTTTTTTGGAGTGTTAGTTCTAAAAGGTCTTATAGATCTTCATAGAACCATTCAACTTCAGCTTCTTCAACATTACTGGTCGGGGCATAGACTTGGATTACCATGATACTGAATGGTTTGCTTTGTAAATGAACAGAGATCATCTGTTGTTTTTGAGGTTGCATACAAATACTGCATTTCAGACTCTTTTGTTGACTATGATGCCCATTCCATTTCTTCTAAGGGATTCTTGCCCACAGGGGCCATGCTCAGTGAATTTTTATTTCAATTTTCTGTTGATGGGTGGGGCTATGTTCTCTCCTTGTTGTTGTCCTCTGGCGAAACTATGGTGGAGGTAGTAAAGATAATGGCAGCCTCCTTCAGGTTCCCATGCATGCACTGCTGCACTCCGTGCCCCCAACCCTGCATCAGGCCAAACCAACCCACATCTCCTCCGCCAGAAACTCCTGGACACGCACGGGCCAGTCTGGGTCAGTCCCTTGTGAGGTCACTGCTCCTTTCTCCTGGGTCCTAGTTTGCACAAGTTTGTGCCCTCCAAGAGTGTTTCCCCAGTCCTGTGTAAGTTCTGGCAGCTCTATGGTGGGTTAATGGTGACCTCTTCCAAGAGGACTTATGCCATACCGAGATCTGGTGCATCCAGAGCCCCTGCCCCTGGGGCAGTTCACTGATGACTCATACCTCTGGAGGAGACACTCAAACACAGTTCTGACTCAGTCTCTGTGGGCGTCTCTGGGTGCTGGTGTGCACAAGGTTTGTTTGAGCCCTCCCAGTGTCTCTGACTGGTATGGGATTTGATTCTAAACGCTATTTTGCCCCTCCTACCATCTTGCTAGGGCTTCTCCTTTGCTCTTGGACGTGGAGTATCTTTTTTTGGTGGGAACCAACATTCTCCTGTCAACTGACCTTCAGCAGCGAGCTGTAATCCTGGAGTTCTCAGAGGAGAAGATGAGTGCATGTCCCTCTACTCTGCCATATTGTATGCTTTCCAAAGTCCAATGCTATAAAGAGCAATATTTCATGGGAAGCTGGAATGTTAGGTCCATGAATTAAGGCAAATTGGAAGTGGTCAAACTGGAGATGGCAAGAGTGAACATCAACATTTTAGGAATCAGTGAACTAAAATGAACTTGAATAGGTGAATGTAACTCAGATGACCATTATATCTACTATCGTGGGCAAGAATCCCTTAGAAGAAATGGAGTAGCCCTCATAATCAACAAAAGAGTCTGAAATGCAGTTCTTGGATGCAATCTCAAAAACAACAAAATAATCTCTGTTCATTTCCAAGCCAAAACCATTCAATATCACAGTAACATAAGTCCATGCCCCAGCAGTTAATGCTGAAGAACTTGAATGATTCTATAAAGACCTATAAGACCTTCTAGAACTAACACCCAAGAAAGATGTCCTTTTTAATATAGGGGACTGGAATGCAAAAGTAGGAAGTCAAGAGACACCTGGAGTAATAGGCAAATTTGGCCTTGGAGTACAAAATGAAGCAGGTCAAAGGCTAACAGAGTTTTGCCAAGAGAACGCACTGTTCATAGCAAACACCCTCTTCCAACAACACAAGGGAAGACTCTACACAAGGACATCACCAGATGGCCATTATTGAAATGAGATTGATTATATTCTTTGCAGTCAAAGAAGGAAAAGCTCTATACAGTCAGGAAAAACAAGACTGGGAGCTGACTGTGGCTCAGATCATGAACCCCTTATTGTCAAATTCAGACTGAAATTGAAGAAAGTAGGGAAAACCACTACACCATTCAGGTACGACCTAAATCAAATCCCTTACAATTATACAGTGGAAGTGAGATATAGATTGATTCAAGGGATTCATCACAGCACTGTTTATAATAGCCAGGACATGGAAGCAACCTAGATGTCCATCAGCAGATGAATGGATAAGAAAGCTATGGTACATATACACAATGGAGTATTACTCAGCCATTAAAAAGAATACATTTGAATCAGTTCTAATGAGGTGGATGAAACTGGAGCCTATTATACAGAGTGAAGTAAGCCAGAAGGAAAAACATCAATACAGTATACTAACGCATATATATGGAATTTAGAAAGATGGTAACAATAACCCGGTGTACGAGACAGCAAAAGAGACACTGATGTATATATAGAACAGTCTTATGGACTCTGTGGGAGAGCGAGAGGGTGGGAAGATTTGGGAGAATGACATTGAAACATGTAAAATATCATGTAAGAAACGAGTCACCAGTCCAGGTTCGATGCACGATACTGGATGATTGGGGCTAGTGCACTGGGACGACCCAGAGGGATGGTATGGGGAGGGAGGAGGGAGGAGGGTTCAGGATGGGGAACACATGTATACCTGTTGCGGATTCATTTTGATATTTGTCAAAACTAATACAATTACGTAAAGTTTAAAAATAAAATAATAAAAAAAAGGGGGGGGATTAGATCTGGTAGACAGAGTGCCTGATGAACTATGGATGGAGGTTCATAACATTATTCAGCAGGCAGGGATTAAGACCATCCCCAAGGGGAAAAAAAAATGCAAAAAGGCAAAATGGCTGTCTGAGGAGGCCTTACAAATAGCTGAGAAAAGAAGAGTAGTGAAAGGCAAAGGAGAAAAGGAAAGATATGCCCATTTGAATGCAGAGTTTCAAAGTATAGCAAGATGAGATAAGAAAGCTTTCCTCAGTGGTCAATGCAAAGAAATAGAGGAAAACAATAAAAATGGAAAAGACTAGAGATATCTTCAAGGAAATTAGAGATACCAAGGGAACATTTCATGCAAAGATGGGTACTATAAAAGACAGAAATGGTTTGGACCTAACAGAAGCAGAAGATATTAAAAAGATATGGCAGGAATACACAGAAGAACTATACAAAAAAGATCTTCATGACCCAGATAACCACGGTGGTGTGATCATTCACCTAGAGCCAGACATCCTGGAATGTGGAGTCAAATGAGCTTTAGGAAGCATCACTACGAAGAAAGCTAGTGGAGATGGTGGAAATCCAGTTGATTTTTTTCAAATCCTAAAAGACATGAAAAGTGTCTTTTCACAGTGAAAAGACAGTGAAAGTGCTGCACTGATCATGCCAGCAAATATGGAAACCTCAACAGTGCCCACAGGACTTTAGTTTTCATTCCAATCCCAAAGAAAGACAATGCCAAAGTTTTCAAAGTACCGCACAGTTGAACTCATCTCACACGCTAGCAAAGTAATGCTCAAAATCCTCCTAGCTACGCTTCAACAGTACACAAATCCTGAACTTCCAGATGTTCAAGCTGGATTTACAAAGGCAAAGGAACCAGAGATCAAATTGCAATCATTGAAAAAACAAGAGAGTTACAGGAAAACATCTACTTTGCTTTATTGACTACACCAAAATCTTTGACTGTGTGGATCACAAGAAACTGGATAATTCTGAAAGAGATGGGAATACAAGACCACTTGACCTGCCTCCTGAGATATCTGTATGCAGGTCAAGAGGCAACAGTTAGAAGTGGACATGGAACAATAGACTGATTCCAAATAGGAAAAAGAGTACATCAAGGCTGTATATTATCACCCTGCTTATTTAACTTATATGCAGAGTACATCATGCGAAATGCCAGGCTGGATGAAGCACAAGCTGGAATCATATCAATAACCTCAGATATGCTGATGATACCACACTTATGACAGAAAATGAAGAACTAAAGAGGCTCTTGATGAAACTGAAAGAGGAGAGTTAAAAAGTCAGCTGAAGCTCAATATTCTGAAAACTAAGATCATGGCATCCAGTCCCATCACTTCATGGCAAATAGATGGGGAAACAATGGAAACTGACAGACTTCATTGTCTTGGGTTCCAAAATACTGAAGATGGTGACTGCCGCCATGAAATGAAAAGACGCTTTCTCCTTGGAAGAAAAGCTATGATCAACATAGACAGCATATTAAAAAACAGAAATGTTACTTTGCCAACAAAGGCCTGTCTTGTCAAAGCTATGGTTTTTCCATTAGTCATGTATGGATGTCAGAGTTGGGCTATAAAGAATTCTGAGTGCCAAAGAATTGATGCTTTTTGAACTGTGACATTGGAAAAGACTCTTGAGAGTCCCTTGGAGTGCGAGGAGATCCAACCAGTCTATCCTAAAGGAAATCAGTCCTAAATATTTGTTGGAAGGACTGATGCTGAAGCTGAAACTCCAATCCTTTGTCCACCTGATGCGAAGAACTGACTCGTTGGAAAAGACCCTGATTGTGGGAACAATTGAAGGTAGGAGGAGAAGGGGACAACAGGGGATGAGATGGTTGGATGGCATCACCATCTCTATGGACATGAGTTTGAATAAGCTCCGGGAGTTTCTGATGGACAGGGAAGCTTGGCATGCTTGCAATCCATGGGGTCCCAAAGAGTTGGACACAACTTACTGAATGAATAAGACTAATTTACAGGCCTTTATGTTTCATTACAATTTTGTCTGATGACTGACATCAGATGCATACACAAACAGATTCCATTTCTTGAAAAGTGTTAGGTGGTCTGTGAAACCACTTCCCAGTGACCAGATACAACTCAGGTAATCACTGAAGTTATCCCTAGGATATAAAGCAAATTAACACACATTTATTCTCGAAAATTTATAAGGGAGTTCCCTGGTGGTCCAGTGATTAGGACTCAGCACTTTCACTGCTACGCCTGGCTTTAGTCCCTGGTCAGAGAGCTAAGTTCCGCAAGCCATTCATCATTGTTGTAAATAAATAATTTTGATTTTTCTTTTTTTTTAAATCTACTGAATATCAGGAAGAGAAAAGGAGTGACCATATGAGTCCAGACATGGTCTGTTCTCTGTCTCCATGCATATCCCTTGTTCCATTCTGGGCAGCTGTGGCCAAAATGGGGGGTCTCTCTTTCTACCCAGCTCTAAGTTAAATCCTGGAATCTCTAGAAATATATATTACAAGCATTTCTCACTACCCTAGTTTCTTGTTGCTTAAGCCAAACTCCAGATGAAACCTTACTGCAGTGCACAAACCTGTCACTGTACCTAATTCAGGTAAGAAAAACTCAAAGTACTTTTGCAGTTGCCCTCACTCAGGCTCACTCATAGGTTAGAGGTACCACACTAGGAAGGTCAAGGTTCTGAGAAGATCAGAGGCTGTAGCCTCCTTTTAGCATCCCATTTATATCCTAGGTATGTCATTAGAAGAAGAGCATGCAAGTGTCCCCAACCCCATATTTAGAGCAGTGGCTCAGAATTTTTTCCTAATGAAAGATTTAAGCCATAAGAACAGAGATCAGAGAGTTCTCCCAAAAAGAATTGGCTTTATTTTGAACAGCACTTAGAGAAGATTTAGTCTAGGGCCCTTTCAGAAACAAGAGCTTTTAATTAGTAAGCAGCCAACGAATGGTTAATATATCTTCATGAGAATGAGCTAAGCTTCAGATCAGTTAGTTTACCAGAGACAAGGTAAAAAGACAGCTAAGTTGATCCCTTCTAGAAGCAGGAAAAGAAAAAAAAAAAAAGAAAATTTTCAAGATACCTTCAAAAACTACCTGTGCAAAGGAACCCAAGTTAAAGTAGATCACTGTGTATTAATTTATGTTCCTGGGCATTGATAGAAACAATATAACAAGGAGATAACAATTAATGAGCCTTACATCTGAGTGTGATGCCAACACAAGAAGTCAACAGAAATCAGTGAATGAGACTTACATAGAGCCCGGGCACCAGTGCCAAGACTCTGCCCTGCCAGTGCAGGAAACATAAGAGACATGGATTTGATCCATGGGTTGGGAAGAGCCTCTGGAGAAGGAAATGGCAACAAGCTCCAGTATTCTTGCCTGGAAAATCCCATAGACATAGAAGCCTGGCAGCCTATAGTCTGTGTCTCACAAAGAGTCTAACACAACTGAGCACGCATAGCTAAAACCACTATCAATACAGGTACCTGTGTTCTAAGTCACTTCCATCCTGTCTGACACTTTGCAGCCCTGTGGACTGTAGCCCGCCAGGTTCCTCTGTCCATGAGATTCTCCAGGAAGGAATACTGGAGTGGGTTGCCATGCCCTTCTTTAGGAGATCTTCCATACTCAGGGATCAGATCTGTGTCTCTTTCATCTCCTGCATTGGCAGGTGGGTCTTTACCACTTGTGCCACCTGGGAAGCCCATCAATGCGGGGGACCCTGTATGTTCAAGGCTGTGCCACTGAGGTGAGACATTAGAGGCTTTACAAGGCAAAGGAAACAGTTGCCACAAAAATAGATCAGCCAATACACTAAACAAATGAACAGATAAACAACAGCAAAGTAGCAAGTCCCAGAAGCCTCGTAAAAGAAATATTAGAGGGAAATTGAAATCCACAGCCAAAAGTGAACACCAGTAAAAGTGATTATGTAAATCAAAATACAATAAATGTATAATGTGTCTCCTTTCCTCTCTTTGCTGATTTTTAAAATGAATTGTGTGAAACAGCTTGTATATAATTGTCTGGATCCATAATGCATAGAAATGTACTATACTTTTTAGTAAGAACATAATGGAAATAGGTAAAAGCAAATCTGTATTGGACTCAGGAAATGATACCATATGGTACATCAAATCCATAAATACAAATGAAAGGAACCAAAATGATATGTGAGCAGGTTAATGTAACAACCTCTATAAATATATACTTAGTCAATTTTCTATATAAACTTTTGTAAATGATATACAATTGTATATAGTAATAACTTATAATATATGGCAGACAAATCCAGCTACCTTGGTAATAGCATTATATTTTGAATGGATTACAGAATCTAATTAAAGGCAGATTTCCAGGCTGAATAGAAAACAAACAAGATCCATATATAGGCTCCCTATGGGAAACACACTTTAAATCCAGATATACAATTAGATTGAAAGTAAACTAATTAAATAAATAAAAACATATCATTGCAAGCAGAAGCCATAAGAAAGCAAGAAAGGCTATACTAGTATCAGATAATACATACTTAAATATTTCATCTCTGTGCGAAGCTTTTACTCTTAAAATTTAAGTTTCAAACAGTATATTATGTTGGAAAGACTATTGTAGAGAAAGTAGCATTATAGGGATAACAAAACTGAAACTTTAGATAGATGAACCTTTTTCTTTCTGAATTATTGTGAGTTATCATTTAGTTTTCTTTCTTCCTTCCTTTACTTTTTTCTTTCTCTTTTATCTTTCTTTCCTTCCTTCCTCCTTTTTGTTTTGCCTTAAAATTTCAGGTTTAACATTATATATCTGAAATTCAAAATTCTGAACTATAATTTTGATGATCATATTTTATCATTTTATATAAAGACTTTTTAATACATTTTTTCACATCTTCATGAATGTTACCAAATTGAATGTCAAATATATATTTAAACACTTTTCATGTAAGTCTAATCTACTATTGTTCAACTATGAGTAAGGCATTGGTTAATCAACAAAAATGATTATTTTGCTCAACATATCATTTGAAAATACTTTATGCATATTGTTAACCAAATAAAAAATAAAAACAAGTCAACACTTAACATGTTTCAAGCATTATCACAGTGGTTTAACATTAATGAATTTAATCTTTACAGCAATCTTGTATATTAGTTTACTTCTGTTTTACAAATGAGGAATCTGAAGTATAGTGACGTTAAATTACACACCTGTGATCACAAAACCAGTAGCTAGTAACTAAAATTTCAACTCAGAAAGTCTGGTTTCAAAATCTGAGATCTAATTTAAAATTCCTATATTCTCAACAAAGAGTCGCATTATTTTAAAATATCATTACATTGTGCTGGAAATGTAACCTTTTTGACCTGTTAGAGGAAAGGTTGTTTTCATAGGGTCTAAATATTTTTAATCCAAATGGCTTCTTTTTCAAAACCTATGAAAATATAATCAATCTAAGTGGCTTATCATTTCCAAACATGAAACTGTGTCTTTTAATTTAATTCTGGAATGTAATTTTGACTTTGACCTGACATACTGTCACAGAGGATTAATTAAATAATTAACAACATAAACTATACATTGAATACCCACTGTCCTTAAGGTACCGATATAGTTTTGAACCAGAAGACATGAAATTTTACCATGAAGTTTAAATTACTTCCTCACAATAAAGCCAGTTGTCCATTTAGAAATACAAAATTCATAAGTATTACATGTCTGTTATCAAGGAGGTTATTTTATAATTAGATATCAATTAAATATTAATTTCAATTGTAATTTCTTTTCACTATATAGTTAGAAATAAGTACCCAATTTCATAAAATAAATGGTCCATGCTCCAAAAAAGATGAATGAGAAAAAAATGCATTGACATTTTTGGATGGTATTGAGGTATGCATAGACAGTTATACAAAAGCATTCATTATTGCTACTTCTTAATATAGCATTAAATAACTTCTTTTGATCAATGTCAAAATCAAGGTATAAGAAAACAGATTTATTTTAGAAGATGAGGTAGAACTAAACAAAATCAACTTCATGCTTTTACAGTATTTAATTTCTTCTTGATATTTTTCTCATATATATGTAAGAAATAGTATAAAATATATAAAGGTGTTGAATTTCATATTAGTAAAAAACACTGTAAATTTGCCAACTTCATATTTGAAATTTAAATGAAATTTTCTGAAACTATGTGTTTGACTAATTAATCAGAGGATTTATTTTAAAAGTAATGTTTTAATTTTTTTCACTAGAGAGTTCAAGAGTTAATACAGTATAATTGTTAGTTTATCAGGTTACCAAATTTCACGAAAACATTACCTGGTTAATTTTCTTTCCTAATTCAACTTTTCTAAGTATTCATTGTCAAGGATTCAAAAAATAAATTATGCCATTTTTACACTACCTGTTTTACATATAAATCTATTATTTAGAGTTCTCACAGTGATACCAGCTACTCATTTATCTATTTGTTCAATTTATTATAACTTTTTTAACACCATCACCCTATAATTATACTAAATGACCAAGGTTTTTATGATCTTAATTGATATATGTTTTGTATAGAACCATTCATTTTGTTAGCAAAGGAAAGTCTTGGAGACCCCTCCTCCAAGGAAAGACTCAAAGAAGAGTCCAAGGTCTTACCCATTGCAAGAAAGTTTATTAATGATAAGGAAAGAAAGAACAAGTTGCAAAGAGTTAGACAGGACTGAGTGAGCACACACAGAGAGAATACCTCAGGAGAGAGGTGGGCCATGCCAAGGGAGGGAAGAGCCGTGGAGGGCATAGGTACAGAGTTTTTATGGCAAGATCCTTTGCATAATCCGGGAGGTAGTTGATTGGGAGCTGCAGGCTGTATGACCAGATGCTCTACTGTGCATATCCTTCCCATAATTCGTCTGTTGTAAGTAGATGTATGTGTTCATGAAATATATATGAGCGGTTAATGAGTCCAGTGACCACCAAAGGTTACTTTAGGATAGTATGAGGTGTGTGCTTGTGCTAGCGTAGGGAAAGTCCTGCCTGTCTGCCAATGGGGATTTTCTTCTGGGTCCCCTGACTATGTTGGAGTACTGATAGGGGGCATTAGGGGTGGGGCTTGTAAATTACTTCATGGGATTAGGTGGCTACTCCATGTTTAGCTGAAGTGGCCACCTCTAGTTGCTATCAGCTAACTTCCTGCCTAACAGTTTGCATTATTCAAAAAACAATATATTTTATATTTCATAAGTAATTTTACTTTAAAAAAATTAGTATCAGTGTTGATGTATCACTTCTATTATGTTTTACTCTTTTTGTTTAAATACATGTTTAATAATTTAGCAATATCTCATGAAAACATTTTAGAGAACATTTTCAACCACCTTACAATAACAGCATCTAAAATAAATCTGTGTCCTCAGAAACGCATATTGTATGCAAATTTAAGCATATTGGAATGTTAAACAAACCATTGTCAACCAGCAGAGTGTGTCAAAAACCTTGAAGGTAAGAAAATCATTTTTATCTAGGTGCCACTGATGGAATCAGTTAATGAAGAGATTTAAAAATAGTTCATTGACATTATTCAAATTTATTTGTTAATTAATTTACCATTTAGTGATAATGGTAAGGACCTGGAGAAGAGAGCTTAAATACACTTCTATTATAATGTACATTTAAAAATTCAAAGGAAAATAATGCTGTATATATGTATGTATAGATATAGATATAGATATATAGATATGTATAATGCTTAGTCCCTCAGTCATGTCCAACTCTTTGAGATCCTTTGGACTGTAGCCTGCAATGCTCCTCAGTCCCTGGGATTCTCCAGGCAAGAATGCTGGAGTAGGGTGCTATGCTCTTCTCCAGGGGATTTTCCCAACCCAGGGATCAAACCCATGTCTTCTGTATCTCCTGCATTGCAGGCGGATTCTTTACCAACAGTGCCACCTGGGAAGCCCATTAATATGTATACATATATATATATATATATATATATATATATATATATATGACTTCTTTAGTGAAATTACCTGATGCATTTGACATTTTTAGTTGATGTGGATTGATTTCTGCATTTACCAGTTCGTAACAAAGACATACATATTTATGTTTGAACTGTGAAAAAAAAGTTCCAACTTTTACTAATAACAACTTCACCAAAAAACAATCAATGCAGAAGATGATGAAACTATGGTTTTCAGTCACTGAGAAAATATAATCAATAAGTTAAAACCCTGTATAGCATTTCTCTATATTGAAATATCACAGATGTTGAAAGAAGAGAAATGCTTGTGTGCTGATATGAGTTTCATATTCAGTGTTAGAGGGTATAATATCACTCAAAGACAGACTGTTAAATTAAAGATACATATAGATCCTGAGCCAGAGAAGGCAATGACAACCCACTCCAGTGTTCTTGCCTGGAAAATCCCATGGACAGAGGAGCTGGGTAGGCTGCAGTCCATGGGGTCATTAAGAGTCAGACATGACTGACCGACTTCACTTTCACTTTTCATTGTCATGCATTGAAGAAAGAAATGGCAACCCACTCCAGTATTCTTGCCTGGAGAATCCCAGAGACGGGGGAGCCTGGTGGGCTGCTGTCTATGGGGTTACACAGAGTTGAACACGACTAAAGCGACTTAGCAGCAGCAGCAGCATAGATCCTGAGCAGTCACACCAACATGCACACCTACACACACACAGACACAGACACACATACATGCACACAAGCATGTTTAGTCAGTAAACACATTTAACCCAATAAAAAGAGAAAAAAAATAATACAAAGAACAACTTGATAAATAGAAAATAAGATGGTGTGTTTAAACCTAAATCCACAGATAATTCAATTATAAAAGCACATTGCCCCAAAGCAGAAATTAAAAGGAATATTACTCAGCTATAAAAAAAAATGCATTCAAGTCAGTCCTAATAAGGGTGGATGAACCTAGAACCTATTATACAAGGTGAAGTAAGTCAGAGAAAGACAAATACTGTATAGTAACATACGCCTATGGAATCCAGGATGGTACTGATGATTCTATATGCAGAGCAGCCATTCAGACACAGATGTAGAGAACAGACTTGTGGACATAGTAGGGGAAGGAGAGGGTGGGACAGACTGAGAGAATAGCATGAAAACGTATACATTTCCATATGTAAAATAGACAGCAAGTAGGAATTGACTATGTGACACAAGGAGCTCAACCCCATGCTCTGTGACAACCTAGAGGGAGATGGGAGAGGGATTCAGGAAGGAGGGAACATATGTATACCTGTGGCTGATTTAGGCTGATGTATGGTAGAAACCAACACAATAGTGTAAAGCAATCATCCTCCAGTAAAAAGGCATACACTGTCAATTATATCTGGCATACAAGAAATACATCTTATGTGGAGAAAAGGGAACCCTCTTACACTGTTGGTGGGAATGCAAACTAGTACAGCCACTATGGAGAACAGTGTGGAGATTCCTTAAAAAAATGGAAATAAAACTGCCATACGACCCAGCAATCCCACTGCTGGGCATACACACTGAGGACACCAGAATTGAAAGAGACACGTGTACCCCAATGTTCATCACAGCACTGTTTATAATAGCCAGGACATGGAAGCAACCTAGATGTCCATCAGCAGATGAATGGATAAGAAAGCTGTGGTACATACACACAATGGAGTGTTAATCAGCCATTAAAAAGAATACATTTGAATCAGTTCTAATGAGGTGGTTGAAACTGTAGCTGATTATACAAAGTGAAGTAAGCCAGAAAGAAAAACACCAATACAGTATACTAATGCATATATATGGAATTTAGAAAGATGGTAATGATAACCCTTTATATGAGACAGCAAAAGAGACACAGATGTATAGAACAGTCTTTTGGACTCTGTGGGAGAGAGAAGGGGGTGATGTTTTGGGAGAATGGCATTGAAACATGTATAATATCATATAAGAAATGAATCACCAGTCCAGGTTCGATGCAGGATACAGGATACTTGGGGCTGGTGCACTGGGATGACCCAGAGGGATGGTACGGGGACGGAGGTGGGAGGGGGGTTCAGGATTGGGAACACGTGTACACCCATGGTGGATTCATGTTGATGTATGGCAAAACAATACAATATTGTAAAGTAATTAACCTCTAATTAAAATAAATAAATTTAAAAAATAAAATAAAAAAAAGAAATACATCTTAGGTATATAGATATATGCAGTTTAAAGGAAGAGGATGGTAAAATAACATTATGCAAACATTTTTCAGATAAGTTCCTTATTTGCATATTCAAAAAAATAAAAATAAACTTTAGGAAAAGAAATATTGCCAAAAATAAAGGGCTGTTTTATAATTATAAAACAGTCAGTTCTTCAGGAAGATTTAAAAAGTCATAAATGTACATGCATCTGTTAATACAGTATCAAAATAATATGAAGCAAAAGCTGACAGAAAATAAAGTAGAAATGGCTTTTTTTTTTTTTTTTACTTTAAAATATTGTATTGGTAGCATGAACCTCTCAGTAATCATTAGTATAAGACAAAATGCCTTTAAAAGTAAAAAAAAAATAAAAGAAAAACTTATAGTAAGGTAATTGAGATAATAGAACCACTCCAAAAGAGTAGAAAAACAGTTTTCTCAAGTTGCTTGCACACACGCATGCTAAGTTGCTTCAGTTGTGTCCAACTCTTTGCGATCGTATGGACTGTAGCCCACTAAGCTCCTCCTGGCTTCTCCAGGCAAGGATACTCTTGTGAGTTGCTGTTTCCTCCTCCAAGGGATCTTTCTGACCCTGGGATTGAATCCACGTCTTTTATGTCTCCTGCATTGGTAGGCGGGTTCTTTACCATTAGTGCTACCTGGGAAGCTCAAGTTAGTTGGGAACATGAAGATATGTCTAAATAAATTTGAGGAATTAAATCCTATAAATCATAATCTTTAACCACAATAGAATTGGATTTTGAAAGTACACTGTCAAATATGCCTCAGGTTAAAAAAGATAATTTTAAAATGGTAAATTTAAAAAATTAAAAACATATCTTACCAAAATTTGGAAAATACATTAAAACAATGCTTGGAGTAAAATGTATAGTTTTAAATGCTTATATCAGAAAATAATCTGGTCTAAAATGTGTGATCTAAGTTTCTATACTAAGATGCTAAATGAAGTAGAAATAAAATCCAAAACATGGAGGAGAAGGATATAATAAGATAAAAATAGCAAGCAATAAAATAGAAATAAGCAAAATATTAAATAAATGAATCAAAAATCTAATTTTATTAAAAAAATACGAAATTGATGAACATCTACCTAGACTGATTATGCAATAAAGGAGAGAACATGAAAATTTCCAATGTCATGAATGAAGATGGGAACATTAGTATAGATTCTACAGATATTTTAGGAGCATGAGAAAATATGAACAATTTCATGCTGTACATTCGCCTTAAAGATTGAATATAGTTTCTTTGAAAAATGCACATAACTAAAACTGACTTAAGAAATAACATATTCAGTAGACTAAATAAAATAAATTTATATTTAAAACCCTTCCCAACAAGAAAACTCCTGACTCCAATGGCTTCTCTGGTAAGCCATTTCAAAAACTTAGGGGAAAGTAATATCAATTGTACACAAACTTTTTTAGAAATAAAAGATGAAAGAAGGCATTATCACTTATTTTATAAAGTCTGCATCATCCTGACAACAAAACCAGCAGAGAGCATTATGGAAAAACAAAAGTGTATACCACATTATACCACATGAATCTAGGTACAAAATTAAAATATATGTGTATATGTGTATACATACACACACATGAGAAAAGAGAATCCAAATGCAACTGCTTATTTAAAAGATAATTTTAGTGAGGCATATTTTAAAACATGATCATGTAAGATTGTTCCAATAATGGATCACTCTTCGGCATTCATAACTCTCGTCAATATAATTCACTAATGAACAGGTTACCAAATAAGCATTAAATAAATATCTTATTTGTGATGAAAATGTTCACACAGTAAGCAATAAGGGAAGTTTCCTTAATCCAACAGTGAATATAACAAAATTTTTAAAAAAGGAGAAAGGAAAAGAAAAAAAAAAAAGGAGAGGATTAGAGAGAGAAAGGAGGAAGGAATTAACAAAGGGAAGATTAACGAGAAAAAGAAAGGAGGCAGTGAGAAAGAAAAGGAGGAGGGAAGGAAGGCAAACGGAAAAAAAAAAAAAAAACCTTATATCTAGGCAAGGAGGCACTGTCACCACTTTTATTCAATATGGTATTAGAGATTTTTCCCTAGAGTAACAGGGCAATCAAAGAAGTAATACGTGCACTGAACAAAACAATAAGAGGTAAACATCTCTTTATTTGCATACAGCATTATTGTATATGAAGAAAATCCTGAGTAATATACAAAACTAATAAAAATAATAAGTGGGATTAGAAAAGTAATTTATCATTTGTATTTCTATATACTAGAAAATAACAATTGGAAACAACTGAGAAATGGAGTCAAAATTTAAAAATGTCATTCAAATTATTACCTCACAGCATGAAATACTTAGGGATAAGTTTTAACAAAACGCATATGTGACTTCTGCACTGGTAACTATAAAACAGGACTTAATAACATTTAAGACATTAAAATTATTAAATTAATATTTGGAAAGATTCTAGTTATTCATGCCGTTGGCCAATTTGATTCTGTTAAGATGATAATTCACACCAATTTACTGAATGAATTCAATATAGTTCTAGTTAAAACCCCATCAGACTTTTGTAGAAATATACAAGCTGATTCTAAAATATGTATGCAGTTTCAAAGGACTTGGAATAGCTAAAACAATTTGGGAAATGAATACAGTTGGAAGATGTACACTATGTGACTAAAATTTATAGTGAAACTAGAGTAGTTAGGACACTTACATTATTTGAGTATATACATATAGATCAATAGGATAAATTAGGGTCCACAAATGGACCCCTCTATCAGTGATATTCAGCCCTGTTGTCATAGTAATTCAGTAAAAAGAATAGCTAATATTTTCAGTCATGTTGATGAAGCAACTTGCTATCTCTAGGAGAGAAGGGGAAAAAAAAGTTGCTACCTACAATATAAGTGAAAATTATATTTCAATGATTTATAGAAACTGAAAAAGCTAAATCTATGATATTTCTAGACTGAATGATAGAAGAAAATATTTGTGGTCCCCAGATAGGCAAAATACATGACCAATTGGAAAAAAAAAAAAGATAAATTGTGCTTCAAATAAACTAAAAATTTCTGATTTTCATGAATGCCATTAGAAAAGAAAAGGAAAGCACAGATTGGAAGAAAATATTTGCAATACTGATACCTGATAAATGACTTGGATCTGAAGTATATAAGAAACTCTTATAACTCTATAATAAGAAGACAAACTGCCAAATTAAAACTGTGCAAAGAATTTGTGCACCAAAGAACATATGCTAATGGAAAGTAGGCACTGGGATACTGCCTACCATAATTAGTCATTAGGGAAATGCAAATTAAAATCACAGATACCATTACCCAGTGCAAGAATAGCTGAAATTTAAACAAGCAGAAAACCAAGTGTTGGTAAGCATATAAATTAACTCAAACTCCTACATTGCTGATGGAAATCTGAAACAGTATGACCACTTTGCAAAATATTCTGGCAGTTCCTTATACAGTTAAAACATGTACCTACCATGAGCCTGGGGCTTCCCTGATAGCTCAGTTGGTGAAGAATCCGCCTGCAATGCGGGGGACCTGGGTTCAATCCCTGGGTTGGAAAGATACCCTGGAGAAGGGAAAGGCTACCCACTCCAGTATTCAGGCCTGGAGAATTCCACGGACTATATAGTCCATGGGGTCAAAAAGAGTCAGACACAACTGAATGACTTTCACTTACAATGAGCCAAGATCACTGGAGACTTAAATATTTACCTAACATAAATGAAAATATATATTCTTATAAATATTTGTACAGACATTTTATTTTGCTATTTTTCTTGTAATAGCTGAAAATTACAGGCAACAAAAAAGTCTATAAACAGGTGAAAGATCAACTTTTGATCTATCCATACTTCATGGCAAATAGGGAAAAAATGGAAACAGTGACAGTCTTTATTTTCTTGGGCTCCAAAATTATTGTGAATGTTGACTGCAGCCATGAAATTAAAAGACACTTGCTCCTTGGAAGAAAAGCAATGACAAACCTAGACAGTGTTTTAAAAAAGCAGAGACATCACTTTGCCAACAAAGGTCTATATAGTCAATGTTATAGTTTCTCCAATAGTCATGTGCAGATGTGAGAGCGGACCATAAAGAAGGGTGAGCACCAAAGAATAGATGCTTTTGCATTGTGGTGCTGGAGAATACTCTTGAGAGTCCCTTGGACTTCACAGAGATCAAACAAATCAATCCTAAAGGAAATCAACCCTCAATATTCTTTAGAGGGACTGCTACTGTAGCTGAAAGTCCAATACTTTGGCCACCTGATGCAATGAGCCACTCTTTGGAAAAGACCCTGATGCTAGCAAGGATTGAAGGCAAGAGGAGAAGGGGGCAACAGAGGATGAGATGGGTGGATAGCATCACCAAACTCAATGGACATGAGTTTGAGCAAACTGTGAGATGGTGAAGGACAGTGAAGCCTGGCATGCTACAGTCCATGGGGTTGCAAAGAGTCAGACATGACTGAGCTACTAAACAGCAGCATATAATAATACCAATACAAAGAATGATCTAATGACAGATGAAATAACAAGAATAATTCTCAAAACCATTTTGGTAAGTGACAAAAGCCAAATACAAAAGGATATTTACTCTATCTTTTCATTATATAGAACACTTAAAGAGGCAACTCGCATTTATAGGGACACAAAGCTAATTTTCCCATGAATGGAGAGAGAACCACCAACAGTAATAGATGTTTACATCCTGTATCTTGATTGTGGTGATAGTTACTTGGGTGTATGCGTGCTCAGTTGCTTCAGTTTTGTCTGACTCTTTGTGTCCCCATGGACCATAATCCACCAGACTAGGCTTCTCTGTCCATGAGATTTTCCAGGCAAGAATACTGGAGTGGGTTGCCATGCCTTCCTCCAGGGGATGTTCCCGACCCAGGAATCAAATCCATGTCTCCTGCATTGAAGGCATTTTTTTTTTATTTTAAATACTGAGTTTATATTTGTGTTTAAATTCATTGGTGTGTACTACTAAAATTAATGTGTTTAATTGTGTTGCAATTCACAGCAATATTTATTCCAGTAAATGTGCGTGCATGCTCAGTCTTGTCCAACTCTTTGTGACCCCATAGACTGTAGCCTCTCAGGCTCCTCTGTCCATGAAATTTCTCAAGCAAGAATACTGGAGTGGGTTGCCATTTCCTACACCAGGGGATCTTCCCAACCAAGGGATCGAACCTGCATCTCTGGCATCTTCTGCATTGGGGGGCAGTTCTTTAGCATTAGGGCTACCTGAAAAGAAAATCTCAAGATGTATTTGTCTACCTTATTTCTGAGATCTACTGGCAGTGGTTTCTCTGAATAATAATGTGGGTCTTTTTAGACGATATAAATGATAGACTTCTCCATTTTGAAAGTTTCCTTTTTAAGGTTGCAGCCAGAACAGGCAAAATGCACTATGTGCTAACTTACTTTTTTCTTACTTATTTCTCTTTTTGATTTAATTTAAATTTTATCTTTGAGTAATTGATTCACAGTGTTGTTATTTTGTGTTAGTTTCAGCTGTATATAGCAAAGTGATTGTTATACATGTACATATATTCTTTCTTTTTCAGATTCTTTTCCTATATTAGTTGTTACAGAGTATTCAGTAGAGTTCCCTGTAATATATACAGTAGGTCCTTGTTGATTTTCTATTTTATTTTTGTGGTATGTATATGTTAATCCCATACTCCTGGTTTACCCGCCCCCACCGCCTTTGCCTTCTAGTAACTATGAGTTTGTTTTCAAACTCTCCATCTGTTTTGTAAATAAGTTCATTAGTATCTATTTTTTTTCTTTTTCAGCTTTCCCATATAAGTGATATCCTTATTTCTCTTGATTTCAGCATCCTTATTCTCTGCAGGAACCAGAATACAAAAAAACTAAAAAGCAAAATAAAACATGTAAAAGATAAAGAAAACCCATAGCAGCATGGCCTAGTATAACACATTTTTTTTTTTTAAGGGATTTTAAGTTGATAAAGAACGTAATTTTGTTCTAAAGTTACTCTCTGAGCCAGTTTTTCTCCTTGCCACTAGATGGAGTGCCATAGTCTTCTCCGATTTGTTCTTAAGAAGTAGGACTTCCAGGCATTAAAGCTCCAATCACATGCTCATTTAAGCAGTTACAAAACCACTCCAGTGTTCATCATCATAACCAATCAAAAGCTTTTTTCTTCAAGGCTAAAACTGATGCCTACTCTGAAGATCGGGGTAAGAAACTTGGATAGAGGATTTCACTCTGGTTTCTCTTGTTGCTGTCTAGTCTTTTAAGTCCTGTCCAACTCTGCTGCCCCATGGACTGTAGCCGGCCTGGCTCCTCTGCCCATGGGATTTCCCAGGCAGGAATACTGGAGTAGGTTGCCATTTCCTCCTCTAGGGTGTCATCCCAATTCAAGAATCAAACTTCTATTTCTGGGGTCTCCTGCTTGGTAGGTGGATTCTTTACCACTAGTGCTAACTGGTCTTTTTACTATTTAGCTTACTGGGTTTTCTAACTTTATGTATTCCTCTCCTCGCTTCATGAGTCTGCTTTTTTTCTTTACAGATAGAGAACAAAAGGAGAACAGAGATTTAAGTGTGGAAAATGTCTTTGTGCAAGGATATATGGGATGAATCTTTCTGAATTGAATCTCAGTTATTCTTAATCATGTACAACACTTGTGTGACTTTCTCAAATGTTTCTCATTAAGATCTCCCAACTCTAGTTTATGAGGGGCACACACCCACCCACCAACCCCCCCACGCAAACACACACACACACACACACACACACACACTGGACTGTTATTCCAATATAAAAAAGGAGATCCCACCATTTGTGACAACATGAATGGACTCTGAGGGCATTATACTCAGAGTGAAATTGGTCAGACAAAGACAAATACTGTATGGTCTCATTTATATGGGGAATCTTAAAAAAAAAAAAGAACTCAGAAACAGAGAACAGATTGGTTGGTGCCAGAGGTGTGAGGATACTAGAAACAGGTAATGGTGATCAAGAGGTACAGATTTCCAGTTAAAAGATAAATTCTGAGAGTGTAACGTTCAACATGGTGACTATAGTTAACAATACTGTTTTGTATATTTAAAGTTCTTCAGAGAGCAGATCTTAACAGTTTTCATCACAAGAAAAAAAAGTGTAATTACGTGAGGCAATCAGTGTTAACTGGACTTACTGTGGTGATCATTACAGAATATATACATATATTAAATCATTGGATCCTATACCTTGAAATAAGCCAATTATATCTCAAAAAAACTGGGGAGGGGGTGAGTCTCTCAGAAATTTAAAAAAAAAAGATGCCATAAAAAATGGTCTTGTTCCATTTACTCTGCTTTCACACTTCTCCTTCAATAATGATTGTGGAACTGGCTTTCCACCCTTTGTCAGTCAGTCAATTGGTCACCTAGCAATTGCAACTAAGTGTGTATGTGTGTGTGTATGTGTCTTTTCCTTTGCAACTTTAATAGAATAAGAAGCTCACTTTTTGTAGAAGGAGCCTCATGAAGAGTCTATGCTACCATCCTGAATAAAAACCAACTATTATTAGGACTAGCAATAGATCACCTGCTGTTACCATTTTTAAATGGTAACTGTTCTGAATAGCTAAACTGTTTTAATTTGGGTTGTATTAGGCAAAGAAAGGATTTCTTTTCCTGGAACATATAGCAGGAATATAATAAAAGTGATGCAAAAATTGATATCAAATCAAAATAATCATAATATGCTTATTATGGCTACTTTTATTTTAAATAATTCAAAATATTTTAATCACTCTGAACTAACATTTCTTTGAATAATAGAGTTTACCAACCCCTGTCTAGTATATCTAATGCCATCAAGTATCCTTTGTGGGATAGTTTACAGATGAATAATGGTAATTTACAGATGAGTAAATGATCTCAAATATGTTAAGCAGTTTGTAGCAGTTTGTAGTTTGTCCCAAGGAGAAGGCAATGGCACCCCACTCCAGTACTCTTGCCTGGAAAATCCTGTGGATGGAGGAGCCTGGTAGGCTGCAGTCCATGGAGTCGCTAAGAGCTGGACTCGACTGAGCGACTTCACTTTCACTTTTGAAGAAGGAAATGGCAACCCACTCCAGTATTCTTGCCTGGAGAATCCCAGGGACCGAGGAGTCTGGTGGGAGGCCGACTATGGGGTCGCAGAGAGTCGGACACGACTGAAGCAACTGAGCAGCAGCAGCAGTTTGTCCCAAACGACAAAGCTAGTAAGTGGTGGGCCTGGATATCAACTCTGATGACTCTCAGTCCAGTATCCTATTCACCGGATTGCAGATGACAATGTTTTATTAGCAGAGTTTCTTTTTAAAAATATAAATGGATTTGGTTGCATGGGGTCCTAGTTGCGGCATGTGGGATTTTCGTTTCCGACCAAGAATCGAACCTCTCCAATTGAAGGCAGATTCCTAGCAATCATGTTCTTTAAATGTGAACATTTGAAGTAGAAAAAGAGAAAACTTGCATATAACAAATACATGTTTTAAGAGTCCATCAAAATTTTCAGATACTTAGAAGATAGAACTGAAACTTACAGTATGAAATTTTAATAGACATTTTATGGCCTGTGAGTAATTGGCAACTTAGCTATTTAGTAAGAAAGAAAAAAAATATTTGATCACTTAAGGGGTTATGGATTTTATTAAAATATGTATGTATGTAGATCTGTGAAAGACTATTGAGATTTGAGTTTAAAACTTGTAGTTAACATTGCTAATGTGTTTTTTTGCTAATATTTTGAGATAGTATCCTCTCAAATTGAAAATGGTACATACTTAAGTTTTAATTTAAAAGTTCTTTTACTTTATAATTTCTTAAAACCTAAATTTAAATGAGTTTTTTACTTCTCCATTTAGCAGTTTCATAAAATAAATATTATATGAATTTCTCCATATCAATGTAATACTGAGTAATAAGTGATTTTGCATTAATGATGAAAGCAGTGTAGTAGTTCTAATACGGAAATAGAAAAAATTTGTCAGCCATTTTAAAATGACATGAATGACGGTAATTGAATAACAACAACTTTGTTATATTTTTTGACTTAAAGCCAGAAGGAAAAACATAAATACAGTATACTAACGCATATATATGGAATTTAGAATGATGGTAACAATAACCCAGTGTACGAGACAGCAAAAGAGACACTGATGTATAGAACATTCTTATGGACTCTGTGGGAGAGGGAGAGGGTGGGAAGATTTGGGAGAATGACATTGAAACATGTAAAATATCATGTAAGAAACGAGTTGCCAGTCCAGGTTCGATACACGATACTGGATGCTTGGGGCTAGTGCACTGGGACGACCCAGAGGAATGGTATGGGGAGGGAGGAGGAAGGAGGGTTCAGGATGGGGAACACATGTATACCTGTGGCAGATTCATTTTGATATTTGGCAAAACTAATACAATTATGTAAAGTTTAAAAATAAAATAAAATTTAAAAAATAATAATAATAATAATTATTCACGTTGCTGCTGCTAAGTCACTTTAGTTGTGTCCGACTCTGCAACCCCATAGACGGCAGCCCACCAGGCTCCTCTGTCCCTGGGATTCTTCAGCCAAGAATATTGGAGTGGGTTGCCACTTCCTTCTCCAATGCATGCATGCATGCTAAGTCACTTCAGTCATGTCTGACTCTGTGCAACCCCATAGACAGCAGCTTACCAGGCTCTTCTGTCCACAGGACTCTCTAGGCAAGAAGACTGGAGTGGGTTGCCATTTCCTTCTCCAATTATTCATGTTAACAGAAGCTAAATTGCATAGAAGATATTGTATTTTGACAGTTGTATTTGTTTGCTGCTGATCCCGTAATGAAATACCACAGACTGGATGACTTAAACAACAGAAATTTATTTTCTCACAGTTCTAGAAGCTTAAAATCTAAGATTAAATTGTTGGCAGATTTAGTTTCTCCTGAGGCCTCTTTTCTTGGTTTGCAGATGGCAGTCTTCTTGCTATGTTCATACGCAGTCTTTTCTCTGTGGGTATGTGCCCCTGTTGTCTCTTCCACTTATGAGAACACTGGTCCTATTAGGGCCCCATTCTAAAGATTTTGTTTAACCTAATCGCCTCTTTGGGGCTTCCCTGATAGCTCAGTTGGTAAAGAATCCGCCTGCAATGCAGGAGACCCCAGTTTGAATCCTGGGTCAGGAAGATCCTGTGGAGAAGGGTTAGGCTACCTACTCCAGTATTTTTGGGCTTCCCTTATGGTTCAGCTGGTAAAGAATCTACCTGCAATGCAGGAGACCTGGGTTCAGTCCCTGGGTTGGGGAGATCCCCTGAAGAAGGGAAAGGCTGCCCACTTCCCACTTCAGTATTCACACCTAGAGAATTCCATGGACTATACAGTCCATGGTGTTGCAAAGACTTGGACATGATTGAGTGACTATCACTTTAATTGCCTCTAAAGGCCTTATCTCCAAGTACTCCAAGTACTTTTCTCCAAGTACATTTGAGGTACTAGGCATTAGGACTTCAATGTATGAATTTAGGGGGAGGGGGCACAGTTCAGTCCATAACTGTAAATTTTCTATCTCAAATTAATAGGTGGTTTTATTTTTTGCTATAACCCCAACATGAATCTTTTTTTTTCTTTTTTTTTTTACATTTTTAAAATTTTTGCCATTCTCCCAAAAATGTTCTTTGTCAAATCAATTTATTTACTTTTCTAAAAAAAATAATTCAGCTATTTATTAAACATGGATTTGGTGCCTAACTCAATGTTATGATTATGACAATATAAATTACAGATCATCTCCATTAGAAGAAATTCCCAATTGATGACAAAAAATATACATGTTTTTAAAAATTATTTCAGGCAATATATGTTGTATAAAAAATTGGTGATATTGTTTTACTGTCTATAAAATTCAGATGAAGATGAAGATGGACAGAGTCAAGGGCCATCCTGAAAAATAAATCATGGCAGATATGATCATTAAGCTATATTTCAAATCTAAATAAGCTGTTTGGCTTGATGAAGCATGGAATTTGATGATAAAGTCAGCTTTTCACCTTCTGCTGTCTAAGCTGCTAGAAAGTTCATATAAGAATATTTGGTGTTTATACTACTGAAAAACTGTTAAATTCAATTTTGAGGAAATTAATAGGAAGCAAAAGGTTACAGAAGGTTTTATTACTTATATCTAGTTATTTGAAATTCATTGAGGTTCAAATTTAAGACTTGCCATACTGGAAAGAAAAAGTAAGATGATCATTTCTATACTAATTCTTGGTAATAGCATTAGGATTATCTGAGATTAATATTGAAATTTGTAGGAGAGAGGACCAGAATAGAGTATCATTTTATGTACACATATGTGGTTGTATTTTTTCTTCTTTTATAAAGTGTTTACTATACATTCAGTATTACTCCAAGAGGTTTAAATTTATATATTCAAAAATTTGTGGGCCTCCCTGACACTCCAGTGGTTAAGACTCTGTGTTTTCAATGCAGTGGGTACAGGTTCAATCCCTGGCTGGGAAGCTAAGATTCCACATGCCCAGAAGTGTGGCAAAACAATAAAATAAATTTAAAAAAAATGTGCAAATAAATTTTGTCTTATAATGGTAATAGAATATTTTCATATGCAGGTGAGGTCTGTAGTACTGGTGGTTGTATACATATTTAAGATGAAAAAATTTAAACTGATCATTTTTCCTTTAGAATATTGAAAACGTGGATGCAGTCTTAAAGAATAATCATGTTGTTAATCTTAAAATATTTGCTTGGGGCTGGTGCACTGGGACGACCCAGATGGATGGTATGGGGAGGGAGGAGGAAGGAGGTTCAGGATGGGGAACACATGTATACCTGTGGCGGATTCATTTTGATATATGGCAAAACCAATACAATATTGTAAAGTTAAAAAATAAAATAAAATTTAAAAAAATGTTTTCATATAAGCAAATAATTGTACAGTGCCTGTAGTGTCACTGCACACTTAAATGTATGTAATAAATATCTGCTGAGTAAAGGGATCATGAAAGAAAAATTAATTCAACATATTTTATCGTGTTCACAGTGAATTCACTTTCATCAGTACAGATCCTTAAAGGCACTTTTTAAACACTTATCATCACAGTGTTAATCAGTGATAACTTTTATAATAAAAAATAGTATTTTGCCAAGACATTTGTCAGGTTTGTCAGTCTTGGCAGAGTAGCATATGAAAAATAGATCTCACTACTATATTATTCAATCCAGAGGGAAGATGTGATATAAACTATTACAAAATTGACTTCTAGTTACGTCTAAAACACGTTCAGACTTAATGAAATTTTAATATCTGTTCTCTTTGGTAACACAAAATCCCGACACCCCTACCCCTTTCAGCTGGGGCTTATGTTTGGGGAGAGGCAGTGTAATAACTGAAAGACATGGGCTTTTTTTTTTTTTTTTGAAAAACACCTTTTAATCTTTGAAAACCTGTATGTGAGTATAGTTCCATCACATATGCTTTGAGTGTTTCTGACGGTTAACCTTAATCTTGTGGCAGTTCTTCTGGAGACTTTATTGGATCTCTTTCTATATTCTAAAAGTATTTCTATGTGACAGTGGAAAGTTCAAAAAGAGCCAACAAAAACAGAAGTAGCAAACTGTTTTTTTTTCCCCCCAGCATTTATAGTATACTATAAGTTATCTTAAATACCAATATTTAATATGTCCAATGTTGATATTAGTATGCTATAAAAAGACATTTTACTAAGTACATCAGAAAAGTTAGTTATTATTCATAATTTATTTTATAGTATTAAAATGTTTAATGAAATACATTTTTGTAATTTTTGACTTTATTATCATAGATATGTACTGAAGTACATCATAAAAACCCAGTAAAAAGTAAATTATATAGAAAAACAAGATCCAGGATTCTTCAATTTAATGTATCTTCAAATAAGTTGATAACATGAATGATTTTCTACTAAAAGTAATAAATAAAATCTAAAAACTTAAAAAAAAACTATGATATTATTTACACAATGAAAAGTTAAATCAGTAGTAGTTTGAAGAAGGCAATATAAATAAGTTGTGTTACAGCAGTAAGGAAATAGAAAACAAACACAGCAAAAACCTCTAGAAAATGCTGATCTTAAATAAATATTAACACTATCAGACACAAGCACCATGCCATAGCAAAAATAATAATAATAAAAATTCCAGGTGACTATTAATAGGTAATGACTCATATCCAGAATTTTGAAAATTTAATGTCATAACTGTGTTAAGTGGAATGATAAAATACATTTTAATTCATTCTCTGAAACTTAGTGATTTTTGAGATTTGTGTTTATCAGTGTACTCTTTAAGAATTTAGATAATAGTATGCCTTTTAAAAATAGCCTTATTATCTTTTTAAAAGCTATGGAGATTATATTTTAAATTATATTGTGCTAAACAAGTCAAGGATTTTTCTACTTTTTATAACTAAATTGATCTTAGTATAGCAGAATATTCCCAAAGTATATTTGAACTTAATATCTTAATAGGCTTGCATGTAAAAATTGTGTTTATTGGCATTGAATTCAGTTCAGTTCAGTTGCTCGGTTGTGTCTGACTCTTTGCAACCCCATGAATCGCAGCATGCCGGGCCTCCCTGTCCATCACCATCTCCCGGAGTTCACTCAAACTCACATCCATCGAGTCAGTGATGCCATCCAGCCACCTCATCCTCTGGCATCCCCTTCTCCTCCTGCCCCCAATCCTTCCCAGCATCAGAGTTTTTTCCAATGAGTCAACTCTTCGCATGAGGTGGCCAAAGTACTGGAGTTTCAGCTTCAGCAGCATTCCTTCCAAAGAACACCCAGGGCTGATCTCCTTTAGAATGGACTGGTTGGATCTCCTTGCAGTCCCAGGGGCTCTCAAGAGTCTTCTCCGACACCACTATGCATATTTTAGAGTCACAGTACACCACTGAGTTGGTGTTAAACTTCTTTACCACTGCCCTACCTGGAAAGCCCAGAATGCTGCTGCTTCTGCTGCTAAGTCACTTCAGTCATGTCCAACTCTGTGTGACCACATACCTTAGCAAATACTAATATCAGTGAGTGAATTTATGTATAATAATTTAATAAATGTTCTTTTAAGTAGTATTGATATTTTGTAATACTCAAAACAATATCTATTAGGATTTTATTAGCTTTTTTTAACAAAGGGGGAAAATGAGACCTAGACATCATACAACTTGCCTCCATTGTTGTGTAACCAAGTTTAAGACCCAGATTTTTATTCTCTGAGTTCTATCCTGATTGCTACATTGCACTGACTTGTGGAAGTATGTGGTAATCAGTATTGCCATTTTAGAAAACTATAGATCAAAAGGAAAAAAATGTCATTCTAAAGCCTTCTTGCTGGAGTTAAGATTGTTCTTAATGAGTAGAGGAAGGAAAGCATAGGCTCAGTAAACTGAAGTGTAGATTTTAAGTGTAGAGCATTTCTCCATGGAAGACTTGTCTATCACACACACACACACACACAAAATAATTTTATTTTCTAGGCCAACTAGAGGTCTAGGAAAGAAAACCTTGGAATCATATTTGAGGTAAACAGTGAGAAATGGTTCTAATCTATAAAATTTTAAGTGACCTTGCACTATCCCTCTGTGAGTCATATGATCCCACATAAGCCCTGATGGCAAAGTTGAGGGAAACTGAATAACTGCAGCTTGACACCAAGTTAAAGCAAATGAAGAATTTAAAAATCTTTAATTGGCTGGTTATTTCAAAAAATTGGTTACATTAAACTAAGAAAAGTTCTGCTTTAAACTCAGAAACCTTATCTTCATTATATATCAAATGTTGGGGACTCTTCTGTGACTGTGTTGGAAAAAAATATATACCTTAATGTTGGTGGAAATGGGGCTGTGATCAGAAAACATTGTTTCTGAGATAGATTTTTGTCAAGAATGACAAGTGAATCAGATTTTGCTTGAAGTGATCAATGAAGTCCTAGTGGTACAGTAAACAGTAAATACTAGTACAGTATGTTTATTCTATATTGTATTTATTGTTAGATTTATCCTGGAATCATTATACACATGTCCATACATATACATATATATTCACATATGTATCAGGTCTACAATATTTATCTGTTTCAATAAATATATTTGAATCCATATATATTTTATATATTCTATATGTAATATGCATTCAGATATATATTTTTCCTAGAAATCTTGCAGTCAAATATGAAAAGTAATTATTAAAATGTCTATATAAGACAACCTTCAGAATGGGAGAAAATAATAGCAAATGAAGCAACTGACAAACAACTAATCTCAAAAATATACAAGCAACTCCTGCAGCTCAATTCCAGAAAAATAAACGACCCAATCAAAAAATGAGCCAAAGAACTAAATAGACATTTCTCCAAAGACATACAGATGGCTAACAAACACATGAAAAGATGTTCAACATCACTCATTATCAGAGAAATGCAAATCAAAACCACCATGAGGTACCATTTCATGCCAGTCAGAATGGCTGCAATCCAAAAGTCTTTACAAGCAATAAATGCTGGAGAGGGTGTGGAGAAAAGGGAACCCTCTTACACTGTTGGTGGGAATGCAAACTAGTACAGCCACTATGGAGAACAGTGTGGATTCCTTAAAAAACTGGAAATAGAACTGCCTTATGACCCAGCAATCCCACTGCTGGGCATACACACTGAGGAAACCAGAATTGAAAGAGACGCGTGTACCCCGATGTTCATCACAGCACTGTTTATAATAGCCAGGACATGGAAGCAACCTAGATGTCCATCAGCAGATGAATGGATAAGAAAGCAGTGGTACATATACACAATGGAGTACTACTCAGCCATTAAAAAGAATACATTTGAATCAGTTCTAATGAGGTGGTTGAAACTGGAGCCGATTATACAGAGTGAAGTAAGCCAGAAAGAAAACACCAATATAGTATACTCACGTGTATATGTGGAATTTAGAAAGATGGTAATTATAACCATGTATGCGAGACAGCAAAAAAGACAGAAATGTATAGAACAGTCTTTTGGACTCTGTGGGAGAGGGAGAGGGTAGGATAATTTGGGAGAATGGCATTGAAACATGTGTAATATCATATAAGAAATGAATCACCAGTCCAGGTTTGATGCAGGATACAGGATGCTTGGGGCTGGTGCACTGGGATGACCCAGAGGGATGGTATGGGGAGGGAGGTGGGAGGGGGGTTCAGGATTGGGAACACATGTACACGCATGGCCTATTCATGTTGATGTATGGCAAAACCAATACAATATTGTAAAGTAATTAGCCTCCAATTAAAATAAATTTAAAAATGTCTATGTGAAAATGAAAGTGTTATGAAAACCATCAAAACATCTAAACATGCTCATATTACAGCATAACAAATTCATCTTTCACATATACATTACTTATTTTAAATTAATATTTATTTTTTTATTTTCCTGGAAATTTATTTTCAAGTTAAGTTTAATTTTTCTCCTCTGTATTATTCCTCAGCAGTATAGCAAATAGCTTGCCTTGGATTTAAGAACAAAATAATATGGACAGTATTCTGATTTGTGGATGAACTAGTTTGAGACAAAAATATTATTCTAGCATTTACTAATTTATGTGGTGAAGATTCTGCTAACACATCAGTGTTTGTGTCTCTTAAGATGAGAAATTAGGAGAATATTCATACAAAACAGTTTAAGGTATATAAAAAATCTACATAGTAAATTTGATACCTAAGTTACTTGATTGATAAAATGAAAAATAGCAAGGAAAATTATTATTTATATTTGAACCTACTAGAGAACCTAATTTCAAGTAGAGTGTTTACCAAGTCTTATTTGTCTGTTTTTTTTTGCTTTATGTTTGAATTTTAAGGATTTAACAAAGTTTTCCTAAACTGGGTAGGAAAGGGGGAGAGAGAAAGAGAGTGTTTATTGTAATAGCTAAATTACTAAAATAAGACAAGGGTCAGTGTTATTTAGATTACTACTAATTTTGTGGCAAAGCTTCTACTGACACATCAGTGTTTCTTTCTCTTAAGGTGAGAAATTAGGCTTCCTTGATGGCTCAGTCAGTAAAGAATCTGCCTGCTAGGCAGGAGACCTGGGTTTGATCCCTGGATGGAGAAGTTCACCTGTAGAAGGAAATGGCAACCCACTCCAGTATTCTTGCCTGGAAAATACCATGGACAGAAGAGTCTGGAAGGCTACAATCCATGGGATCACAAAGAGTCGGACACAACTAAGCAGCTAAGCCACCACATTAATTTTGTTAGCTAAGCAAATTCCAAAATACACAGCACTGAGTAAAATTACACCATATTCGGTTATGGAATATGAGAAATTTTTTGATCAAACAATATGAGAATTTCTATTGAATAATAAAAATCTTTTCAAAAATAATATATATTTGATGAACCATTTAATTTTTTACGATTTCCTCAATTTCTTATTTCTTTAAAGATTGACCTTTATTATTATTATTCCATGTTTTTGAAAAGTGTACCCTATTAATATTTTGCAATTGGATCTTTTGTAGTTATAGACTGAGATCCTAGTTTTCAAACTTACTTCTTAAAATATGACTTTCAAGTTAAAAATTTCTCTCCAACTGTTTCCTATACGTTTTATTAAAGTAGTTTAGTTCTAGGGACTTCACTGGTGACTCAGTGGTAAAGAATCTGCCTGCCAATGCAGGAGACTCAGAAGACATGGATTCAATCTCTGGGTCAAGAAGATCTCCTGGAGAAGGGAATGGCAACCCATGCTAGTATTTTTGCCTGTAGAATCCTGGGGACAGAGGATTATAGCAAGGCTACAGTCCATAGGGTCACAAAAAGTGTCATATATGACTTAGTAATTAAACAGCAAAAACAATTTAGTTATAATTATCTATAATCTCTTCTAAGCATTTTTTTTTTCTTTTGTGTGTGGATTTAAAACTGTTTTAAACTGTTTTTTGGAGCAGGCAATGGCACCCCACTCCAGTACTCTTGCCTGGAAAATCCCATGGATGGAAGGCCTGGTGGGCTGTAGTCCATGGGGTTGCTAAGAGTTGGACATGACTGAGCGACTTCACTTTCGCTTTCATGCATTGGAGAAGGAAATGGCAACCTACTCCAGTGTTCTTGCCTGGAGAATCCCAGGGACAGGGGAGCCTCGTGGGCTGCCGTGTATGGGGTCGCACAGAGTCAGACATGACTGAAGCAACTTAGCAGCAGCAGTAAACTGTTTTTAGAAATAAGATATTTTTGCACAACTGGAAATCTTCCTGTTGCTTTGCCAGTAATTTATAAAATAGAGCAGAGAAGTCACTGTCATTGAGGGAGTTAAAATGCTTCCCTTATATACCATGCTCCAGAAAGCATGAGGGTAACTTTTCTTTCAGAGGAAATCCATTTTGATGTATAAAATAGACAATGCTTTCTTTAATAGGTAAAATTGAAAGCAAGTGTTTTGGAAATTGGGCAACTTCTTTTTACTTCTAGTTTTGTGCTGTTTCAATTTTTTTCTGCTTTGTTCTTAAGGCCATAATTGGGGTGAAAAGTTAAGATCCGAAAAAACTTCTGGTGGTGTCGTTTTCATTTCTGACATTTTGTAGTTAAGTGATATAAATGATGTAAAATTCAGGGGAAGATGTCTTTGTCATGGTTCCAAGGCTGTGGAACTCTCTGTTCCTGCAGTTTTAAGGCTTAATATAAGAGCATTTAGGAAGAAATTCAAAAGAGAGTTATTCATCGGTATTTTGCATCTACTAAGCCAAGCTAATTCTTATTTTGGCTTAGACTTTGCCTATATAAAGACACAGGATTTACAAATCTAATTTATGTGGAAGTAAAATATATATCCATTTACAATGATATGTGTATATATACACACACACATATATATATGTGCATATCATATGTATATATTTATATATAATAAAGTAAGATATGTTTCAATATTTATACATTTCTAGTATAACACATTCAAATTTACAAAATATGATGCTCATTTAACTGGAATTGATAGAGTCTAGACTTTTAAATTGAAGGTGTATTTTCTTCTCTTAGATGTTCTTATTAGTATCAATGGATTCATATGGACCATGCTGATTAATAAGCAAAACAAACAGTTGAGAAGATGATCAATAAAATTATTTTCACTCTCTACTGAATTTGGATAAACTTCTATTATTTTTCATATTTATTTTGTTCAAAAACCAGTACAGAAATGTAATATGTTAAAAATTTTAGAGAGTAGTCATTTATTTTTGCTTAAAATAACAATGATCTCAGCAAACAAATACAAAAAGAAAACATGCCTCTTATCCTGCTTTAAGAGGCAGTGTAATGGCTGTGGTTTCCACAGATAGATAGATGTCCAAGTACAAATCCCAGCTTCACTGTTTACTAGATTTGAAGATTTGACTTTGATACTTAGGACTCATTTTTAATGCCTCAGTATCCTACACAGTAAAGCAGGGGTCTACCTCACAGGGATGAGGTTAGGAGTAAATAAGTTCATTTCTACAAAGCATTTGCAAAAAGCTACACCCAAAATAAGCACTCAATGAATATTAATGTTTATTACATTATTCATCTTTAAGGAGAAAATATATTCATTTGTTTATATACTCTTCAAATATAAATTAAGCTTCAGTGATCTAAGCATATTATTTGATACTGAGTATAAAGGCAGTTCAGTCTAGATTTAATTTTTTCCTAGTAAACTTTATCTGCATTAACTAGAAATATACATGAATGCATATAAATAAGCTGTAAGTATTTGAAGCCCCTTCATGAATTACTTTGGGACTTGCCTGGTGGCTCAGATGGTAAAGCATCTGCCTACAATGCAGGAGACCCGGGTTCAATCCCTGGGTCAGGAAGATCCTCTGGAGAAGGAAATGGCAGCCCACTTCAGTATTCTTGCCTGGAAAATCCCATGGACAGAGGAGACTGGTAGGCTATATAGTCCATGGGGTTGCAAAGAGTTGGACACCACTTCACTTCACTTCATGAATTACAGCCTTGTCATGGTGAAGGGGCTTGCATAACTCAATGAAGCTATGAGCCATGCCACGCAGTGCCATCATGTCTTGATGGGTCTAGAAGAGTTCTAACAAAACGTGGCCCATGAAAGAAGAATTAGCAAACCACTGCAGTATTCTTGCTGAAAGAACCCCATAAGCACTAGAAAAAGAAAAAAAAAGATACGGCACCTCAGAAAATGAGCTCCCCCCCCCCCCCCCCCGCCCAGGTCAGAAGGTTTCCAGTATGCTACTGGGGAAGAGTGGAGAGTGATTACAAATAGCTCAAGAAAAGAATGAAGTTTCTGGGCCCAAGCAGAAACAATGCTCAGTTGTGGATGTGTCTAATCGGGAAAGTAAAATCCAATGCTGTAAAGAACAGTACTGCATAGGAACCTGGAATGTTAGGTGAATGTATCAAGGTGAGTTGGATGTGATCAAGCAGGAGATGACAAGATTGAACATCAACATCTTAGGAATCAGTGAACTAAAATGGAAATGGAACAATTTAATTCAGATGGGCATTATATATATACTACTGTGGGTAAGATTCCTTTGGAAGAATCCCTTAGAAGAAAGAGTATCCCTCCTAGTCAACAAAAGAGTCTGAAATGCAGTACTTGGGTGCAATCTCTAAAATGACAGAATGATTTAAGTTTGTTTCAAGGCAAACCATTCAGCATCACAGTAATCCAAGTCTAATCCAGAGCCCCAACCTCTGATGCCAAAGAAGCTGAAGTTGAATGGTTCTATGAAGACCTACAAGACCTTCTAGAACTAACACCAAAAAAAAAAAAAGAAAAAAAAATGTCATTTTCATTATAGGGGATTGGAATGCAAAAGCAGGAAGTCAAAAGATACCTGAAGTAACAGACAAGTTTGGCCTTATTGTACAAAATGAAGCAGGGTAAAGGTTAACAGAGTTTTGTCAAGAGAACACACTGGTCATAACAAACACCCTTTTCCCACAATATGAGAGACATCTCTACACATGAATATCATTAAATGGTGAATACCAAAGTTAGATTGATTGTATTCTTTGCAGCCAAAGATGGAGAAGCTCTGTATGGTCAGAAGTAACAAGACACAGAGCTGAATGTGGCTTAGATCATGAGCTCTTCATTGCTTCAACTGAAGAACATGGGGAAAACTGCTTGGCCATTCAGGTATGACCTAAATGCAAATCTCTTAGGTTTATACAGTAGAGGTGACAAATAGTTTCGAGGGATTAGATCTAGTAAATAGAGTGCCTAAAAAACTATGGATGAAGTTTTATAACACTGTACAGGAGATAGTGACCAAAACCATCCCAAAGAAGAAGACATGCAAAAGGCAAAGTTATTGTCTTAGGACAATAGAAGTAGCTGAGGAATGAAGAGAAACCAGAGACAAAGGAGAAAGGAAAGGGTATACCCAACTGAATGCAGAGTTCCAGAGAATAGCATGGTCAGATAAGAAGGACTTCTTCAATTAACATTGCAAAGAAATAGAGGAAAACAATACAATAACAAAGACTAGAAGTCTCTTCAAGAAAATTGGAGATATCAAGGGAATATGTCATGCAAGGATTGGCACCATAAAGGACAGAAATGGCAAGGATCTAACAGAAGCAGAATACACTAAGAAGAGGTGCCAAGAATACTACACAGAAGAACTCTAGAAGAAAGGTCTTAATAACTCAGATAACCAGGATGATGTGGTCACTCACCTAAAGCCTGATATATTGGAGTGTGCAGTCAAGTGTGCCTTAGGAAGCATTACTGCAAATGGAGTTCATGGAGTTGATGGAATTCCAGCTGAGCTATTTAAAATCCTAAAACTTGATGACATTAAAGTGCTGCACTCCATAGGTCAGCAAATTTGGAAAACTCAGCTATGGCCACAGGACTGGAAAAGGTCAGTTTTCACTCCAGTCCCAAAGAAAGGCAATGCCAAAGAATCTTCAAAATACCATACAATTGCACTCATTTCAGATGCTATCAAGGTAATGCTCAAAATCCTTCAAGCTAAGCTTCAACAGTATATGTAAACTGAGAACTTCCAGATTTACAAGCTGGATTTAGAAAAGGCAGAGGAACCAGAGACCAAATTGCCAATATCCCTTGGATCATAGAAAAAGCAAGATAATTGTAAAAAAAAAATATATATATATATATATATTGCTTCATTGACTACACTAAACCTTTCGACAGTATCAGAAAAAAAAAAACCTGGAAATTTCTTAAATAGAATTCTTAAAGAGATTATCAGAAAATTCTTTAAGAGACTACTAGACCACCTTACCTCTCCTCTGAGAAAAATGTATGCAGATCAATAAGCAGCAATTAGAACTGGACATGGAACCGCTGACTGGTTCCAAATTTTGCAAGGAGTATGTCAGGGCTGTATAGTGTCATCCTGCTTATTTAACCTATATACAAAGTATATCATGAAGAATGCCAGGCTGAGTGAATCACAAGTTGAAGTCAAGATTGCTGGTAGAAATATCAACAACCTCAGATAGGGCAAAAGGTAGAAACAGTGACAGACTTTATTTTCTTGGGCTCCAAAATCACTGCAGACAATGATTTCAGCCATGAAATTAAAAAACACTTGCTCATTGGGAAAAAAGCTATGGCAAACCTAGTTGTTTTTGTTCAGTCACCCAGTCATGTCTGACTCTTTATGACCCAATGGACTGCAACACGCCAGGCCTCCCTGTCTCTCACCATCTCCCAGAGTTTGCCTAAGTTCTTTTTCATTGCATTGGTGATACCATCCAACCTCATTGCATTGGTGATACCATGCAGCCCTCTAATCCTCTGACGCCCTCTTCTCCTGCCCTCAATCTTTCCCAGCATCACGGGATTTTCCAGTGAGTCATCTGTTCGCATTAAACAACCAAAATACTGGAGCTTCAGCTTCAGCATCAATATTTCCAGTGAAAATTCAGGGTTGATCTCCCTTAAGATTGACTGGTTTGATCTTGCTGGTCAAAGGACTTTAAGGAGTCTTCTCCAGCACCATAGTTCGAAAGCATCAATTCTTTTGGGTTCTGTCTTCTTTATGGTCTAGTTCTCACAACCATACATAACCACTGGGAAGACCATAGCCTTGACTATATGGACCTTTGTCAGTAGTGTAGTGTCTCTGCTTTTCAATACACAGCCTAGGTTTGTCATCACTTATTTGCTGAGAAGCAGTGGTCTCCTGATATCATGGCTGCAGTCATAGTGCGCAGTGATGTTTTTGGAGCCCAAGAAGAGAAAATCTGTCACTACTCCCACCTTTTCTCCTTCTATTTGCCATGCAGTAATGGGGCTAGGTGCATGATCTTAATTTTTTTTTTTTTTATATTTATAGAATTGTTTTATAGGAAGTCCAAAAAGAGTACCTAGAAGAGCTTCTGTTAATCCTATCTTTCTTTTTTTGTTGGGATTTATATTATTATTTTTTTCTTTTTTTCTTTAATAGAAAATTATTTAATTAGTATACATGTGTTCCCCATCCTGAACCCTCCTCCCTCCTCCCTCCCCACACCATCCCTCTGGGTCGTCCCAGTGCACCAGCCCCAAGCATCCAGCATCGTGCATTGAACCTGGACTGGCATCTCGTTTCATACATGACGTTTCACATGTTTCAATGCCATTCTCCCAAATCTTCCCACCCTCTCCCTCTCCCACAGAGTCCATAAGACTGTTCTATACATCTGTGTCTCTTTTGCTGTCTCGTATACAGGGTTATCGTTACCATCTTTCTAAATTCCATATATATGCGTTAGTATACTGTATTGGTGTTTTTCCTTCTGGCTTACTTCACTCTGTATAATAGGCTCCAGTTTCATCCACCTCATTAGAACTGATCAAATGTATTCTTTTTAATGGCTGAGTAATACTCCATTGTGTATATGTACCACAGCTTGCTTATCCATTCATCTGCTGATGGACATCTAGGTTGCTTCCATGTCCTGGCTATTATAAACAGTGCTGTGATGAACATCGGGGTACACGCGTCTCTTTCAATTCTGGTTTCCTCAGTGTGTATGCCCAGCAGTGGGATTGCTGGGTCATAAGGCAGTTCTATTTCCAGTTTTTTAAGGAATCCACACTGTTCTCCATAGTGGCTGTACTAGTTTGCATTCCCACCAACAGTGTAAGAGGGTTCCCTTTTCTCCACACCCTCTCCAGCATTTATTATTTGTAGACTTTTGGATCGCAGCCATTCTGATTGGTGTGAAATGGTACCTCATAGTGGTTTTGATTTGCATTTCTCTGATAATGAGTGATGTTGAGCATCTTTTCATGTGTTTGTTAGCCATCTGTATGTCTTCTTTGGAGAAATGTCTAATTTTTTTAATATTTAATCTTAGGCCAGCTCTTTCACTCTCCTCCTTCACCATCACCAAGAGGTTCTTTCAGTTCAGTTCAGTTCAGTTCAGTTGCTCAGTCGTGTCCGACTCTTTGCGACCCATGAATTGCAGCACGCCAGGCCTCCCTGTCCATCACCAACTCCTGGAGTTCACTCAGACTCACGTCCATCAAGTCAGTGATGCCATCTAGCCATCTCATCCTCTGTCGTCCCCTTCTCTTCCTGCCCCCAATCCCTCCCAGCATCAGAGTATTTTCCAGTGAGTCAACTCTTCTCGTGAGGTGGCCAAAGTACTGGAGTTTCAGCTTTAGCATCATTCCTTCCAAAGAAATCCCAGGGCTGATCTCCTTCAGAATGGACTGGTTGGATCTCCTTGCAGTCCCAGGGACTCTCAAGAGTCTTCCCCAACACCACAGTTCAAAAGCATCAATTCTTCGGCGCTCAGCCTTCTTCACAGTCCAACTCTCACATCCATACATAACAACTGGAAAAACCATAGCCTTGACTAGAAGGACCTTTGTTGGCAAAGTAATGTCTCTGCTTTTGAATATGCTATCTAGGTTCTTTAGTTGCTCTAAAGATAAACCTAGACAGCATATTAAAAAGCAGAGATATCCCTTTGCCAACAGAAGTCTATAATAGTCAGAGCTATGTTTTTTCCAGTAGTCATGTACAGATGTGAGAGTTGGACCATAAAGAAGGCTGAACACTGTAGAATTGATACTTTCTAATTGTGGTGCTGAAGAAGACTCTTTAGAGTCCTTTGGACTGCAAGGATATCAAACCAGTCAGTCTTAAAGGACATCAACCCTGAATATTCACTGAAAGAACAGATGCTGAACCTGAAGCTCCAATACTTTGACCATCTGATGCAAAGAGCCAACTCATTGGAAAAGACCCTGATGCTGGGCAAGATTGAAGGCAAAAGGAGAAGAGGGCAACAGAGAATGAAATGGTTAGATAGCATCACTGACTCATTGGGCATGAATTTGAGAAAACTCTAGGAGATAGTGGAAGAAGAGGAAGCTAGCGTGTTGGCAGTCAGTGGGGTGGCAGAGAATTGGACACAACTTAGCACTGAACAACAATGAAGTATTTGAAGGTGCATAAAATAGCCAATATTGAAGTAACTGAAAAACTTTTGGTTTGAGGAGTGAGGTTATCATTGCACCTGAGGTTATCACTACACCCAGGAGCTGAGACTAATGCTCTATGCATCAGTGCTGTTACAGTGTCAGTACTGCTGTTTCTGGGGAGCCTGTAACAACAAAACCCTTGAATAATTTCTTTTAACTATCCATTCTTTATTCCCTCAAATTTCTCAGTTTCAGAATGGAACATCTTATTGGCTGAGGTAATGAACCTAAGCTTTAACAATCAAAGTATTAGGAATATACTATTATTTTCTGCTTAATTAGAACAGATAGAAATAAAAGTAGTATTTTTAAGATAGTGCTGGAGGTATAAATATAGAGGTGTGGGTTCTTTTGTGAACATCAAGAGTACATGAAATATTTCTAACTGGGACAAAGATCATTTCATATGAAGCAAGTATTGACCATATTACATATATAGTTGTGGAAGTGGATTCAAAAGGTGTGCTATGCAAGAGAGAGTGGGTTATCAAAGCAAGATTTAGATGCAAACTAGGCCTATAATTGAATATAGCTAGTGTGTGCCTATCATTGGAGAAGGAAATGGCAACCCACTCCAGTGTTCTTGCCTGGAGAATCTCAGGGATGGGGAAGCTTGGTGGGCTGACGTCTATGGGGTTGTACAGAGTCGGACACGACTGAAGCAACTTAGTAGCAGCAGCAGCAGCAGCAGCAGTGTGTGCCTATAATTGAATATAGCTAATTTCACTTGATCCAGATGTGGAGTGTGTGTGTGTGTGTGTGTGTGTGTGCATGCATACACTAAGGATGTGAGTATCTGTATGATGATGGTTGCACATGACATGTTAGCAAAACCAAAAAAAAAAAAATTTGTGTGTGCAGATAAAAGACAGGCTTTATCCTAAACTATTGAGAAGGTGTTAAAATTTTTATAGATGACACACATCAAAAGAGTTAAGTTAGTAGCATCATTCAGTTAGTAATTTGGAGAACAAATTTGAGCACAGAAGGATAGAGGAATAGTCCAAAGAAAGAGATGACACATCTACAAAAGACAGCAAATGAAAAAAATTAAAGGCAATTATAGTAAAAAAATATTTTCAGTTTTGGTTCATATGACTTTAATAATATATGCTAGCCATTAGAAAATCAGAAGCAGTCATAGGTTTGTGGTTTGGGAATCAACAGAATTGTGTCAATTAAGAAAGAAACAGAAAGACAAGCATGTTTCCAGAGAATGTTTAGTTTGGAAAATGTCGAGACTAGCTCAACAAGCAGGGTTTCTGAAAGCACGATACGCCAAGAGAATGAGAAACGAGACTAAGAATTCAGAGAAAAGCAAGGATCAGGGGACCAAGACTGCCAAGGTGAAGGTGCCGAAACTGAATCCAAGCAGCTTTATTATACTTTCAGCCGTGAATGAGAGAATATGCGGGGAGTTAAACTATAACTCATGTGCCCTTCAGGGCCAAAGAACAAAACGATCATTAACCATTGAGTAATTAGGAAACAGTAATCAATAACAAATCAGTAACTAAGACTAATATTCTTATCTATAGATTTTCCACTAGATATGTAACACATGTGACTCTGAGATGCCAGTTGAGAAACAGGATCATATCTTGTTTTCAAGATTATGAACTGTTCCCTCTGGACTTGTTCCAAGAGTCTCATGCCTTATAGCATCCAGTTTATCAATAATTATAAATTTTTCTTGCGGCCCTTGGGGCCTGCTTTTCTTTTATTCTTCCTATCTCCTACAGAAAATTTTGAGTTTAGATATTTATTGGCTAGAAAAGTTGCATATAGAGCTACAAAATAAAGAATAACTTCTTGCCTTAGAAAAACGCATGTTTATAAATCAGTAGCATGTGAGAGATCATTTAAATCCTCCTCCAGTTGACTGAACTCAGTGAGAATAGCGCTGGCAAGTGAGCCCAAAGGAGGCTGTCCTCAAAGGTCAGCTTCCCTCCTGTGCTGGCTCTCTTGGCTCAGTGCAGAGAATAGACATATTGAGAATGGCTTGTGACCGAGGACAAATGCAAATGGGCTTGCCCAGATACCCGCTTGACATCCAGATGAATAACTACCCATACAAACACCAATTACCTACTCTCTGAGGACACAATTTCAGAGTAATCCAAGGCTCTCCTTTTCCTCATTGTCTCCCATATCTGTGTACTAATTATCTATGACCACAGGACATCTAGAGGCCAGACATTTGTTATCCACAACAAACACTCATTTCCAGGAATCATAATCCTTCATCTGTGTTATTAATGTTACATCCTAGCTGGTCAGTCTGCAGACACTATTGCCAGTCAAGCAGTGTGTTTGTTCCTGCCCCTTCCCCTAGGGCAATTCAAATCATGTATCTTCCATTTAAAAAATCTCTCAGAGCTTTAAATCATATCTACATAAAGCCAAAGTCCTCAGTTTGTTCATTTATTTATTTATCAACTTATTTATTTTTGGTGGTCTATAAGCTGTCTACTTTTACAATATCAACAGGTACCATTCTCCTCCTTGTTACCTGCAGTTCAGCCACATTCTCTTTCTTTCTTTCTTTCCTCCAACTATTCTGATCTCTTTCTGCCTCAGTATCTCTAAGCTTGCTGATTGCTTTCTTCTCGGCATTCCCTCCCTGTGTGCTGATAAGGGTCACTTCTCATCCAGCTGGTCTGCGTTCAAATATCTCTTTCTTGACACATTTCTTTAAATCCTCTTCCAAAACAATCTCATCCCATTCCATTTACTCTGTTTTCTTCACTCTGGTTATTTTCTACATAGCACATCAGTATATGAAATAATATGCATTATATGTTTACTGGTTTAATGTATACTATACTCTGCATTGCTCACTGCTGAACACCAGAATTTACAACAATGCTTGAAACATAATAGGGACTTATTTAATATTTACCATGGTAAATGAATGCATGATAATCATCACAGATGCCTTATTGGCAGGCAGATTGAAGCTGAACCAGTGACTATTTGCTTGATGCTGTTTGATATGTATAATATCATATATGAAATGAGTCACCAGTCCAGGTTCGATGCACGATACTGGATGCTTGGGGCTGGTGCACTGGGATGACCCAGAGGGATGGTATGGGGAGGGAGGAGGGAGGAGGGTTCAGGATGGGGAATACATGTATACCTGTGGCAGATTCATTTTGATATATGGCAAAACCAATACAATATTGTAAAGTTAAATAAAATTGAAAAAAAAATAAACTCTATCATTTCAATAAATAATCCAAGAAAAAAAAATAAACATAAATAGACCACTATTTGAGTAGTTTTTTAAGGAAATAGTAATTAGAGAGTAACAAGAGCAGAGTATGCACTTGTTTTGATCTTGCTCTCTTCCAGACCTGACCACTCACTCTTTACTCCTGATTTGGTCAATATATTGTGTGATGTGCTTACAGTCTTGCACTTAACACACTTAACTTGAATCAGGAGTCCTATCTATCTATCTATTAGAATGACCTAAATAACAAATTATAACCAATAAATAAAAGCATATAATGTGATTATAACATATAATCTATATTTGTATCTGACAAGTTTCCTCTGAGTGGCTAAGATTGCATTTAAAAACAAAGAATTTAAAAAAAAATTACCTGAAATACTTTTACTTTATGATCATACTAACTGCTTTGATGATCTATTAATTTATAGTTTAAAAGGGAGCACGGGATTAAGAATATAAAATGGAATCAGGTTTAGGAATGTAAAATGATGGAGGATACAGAGATCACCAGAGTCTGTGATTTGCACTCTGTTTACTGCTTCCTGAAGTGGATTTCCTACATGTGTTCTCTTGTATTCAAAACGTTCTTGTGTCAGTTATCATCATGTAGCCACTGGAATACTCCCAGGAGAGAGATGATATTTTCTAACCTTGATGTGTGGGCCTTCATAAGGAAGCAGATGTGTCTGTTTAATGTGTAATATTTAGGACTAGAGTCAGTTCAAATTACTGATGAATCTATTTTCTAAAGACAGTAGTACACATTTTTGTTGCAGAGAATCGTTGAAAATATGTTCTTACAGAAGGAAGAAAATAAAAAACTACTAACCATGAAATAAGGTATTTTGAATGTGCATTTCAGAGCACTGTAGATAATGAGTTCAGATTGGAAAAACTCTGAAGGTTCAGTGCACATAGCTAAGAGAAAGTATCTGAATGTTTACAGGATTTTAAGCAGAGTTATCAATATTTTGACCTTCTCCTATGAAGCAGAATTATTCTCACCCCAAATTATATTTTCATATCTGATTTTGGTCTTGGAGTAGCAGTTGTCTTCTAATTAATTGGGCATTGAACAATCTTAATTTGCAGGTAACTACCCCACGTCCAAGGAGCCGTGGCTGCGTGGGCGCAGGAGGGCCTAGAGGAGCTATCCCACGTTGAAAGTCAGGAATGGCGGCAGTGAGGAGATACCCCTCATCCAAGGTAAGGAGCAATGGCTGCACTTTGCTGGCACAGCCGTGAAGAGATACCCCACACCCAAGGTAAGAGAAACCCAAGTAAAACAGTAGGTATTGCAAGAGGGCATCAGAGAGCAAACACACTGAAACCATACTCACAGAAAACTAGTCAATCTAATCACACTAGGACCACAGCCTTGTCTAACTCAGTGAAACTAAGCCATGCCCGTGGGGCAACCCAAGATGGGGGGTCATGGTGGAGAGATCTGAAAGAATGTGGTCCGCTGGATGAGGGAATGGTAAACCACTTCAGTATTCTTGCCTTGAGAACCCCATGAACAGTATGAAAAGGCAAAATGATAGAATACTGAAAGAGAAACTCCCCAGGTCAGTAGGTACCCAATATGCTACTGGAGATCAGTGGAGAAATAACTCCAGAAAGAATGAAGGGATGAAACCAAAGCAAAAAGAACACCCAGCTGTGGATGTGACTGGTGATAGAAGCAAGGTCCGATGCTGTAAAGAGCAATATTGCATAGGAACCTGGAATGTCAGGTCCATGAATCAAGGCAAATTGGAAGGGGTCAAACAAGAGATGGCAAGAGTGAATGTCGACATTCTAGGAATCAGTGAACTGAAATGGACTGGAATGGGTGAATTTAATTCAGATGACCATTATATCTACTACTGTAGGCAGGAATCCCTCAGAAGAAATGGAGTGGCCATCTTGGTAAACAAAAGAGTCCTAAATGCAGTATTTGGATGCAATCTCAAAAACCATAGAATGATCTCTATTCGTTTCCAAGGCAAAACATTCAATATCACAGTAATCCAAGTCTATGCCCCAACCAGTAACGCTGAAGAAGCTGAAGTTGAACGGTTCTATGAAGACCTACAAGACCTTTTAGAAATAACACCCACAAAAGATGCCCTTTCCTTATAGGGGACTGGAATGCAAAAGTAGGAAGTCAAGAAACACCTGGAGTAACAGGCAAATTTGGCCTTGGAATATGGAATGAAGCAGGGCAAAAAATAATAGAGTTTTGCCAAGAGAATGCACTGGTCACAGCAAACACCCTCTTCCAACAACACAAGAGAAGACTCTATACATGGACATCACCAGATGGTCAACAACAAGCAAACAGCAAACAACAGCAAAAACAAGACCAGGAGCTGACTGTGGCTCAGATCATGAACCCCTTATTGCCAAATTCAGATTTAAATTGAAGAAAGTAGGGAAAACCACTAGACCATTCAGGTATGACCTAAATCAAATCCCTTATGATTATACAGTGGAAGTGAGAAATAGATTTAAGGGGCTAGATCTGATAGATAGAGTGCCTGATGAACTATGGATTGAGGTTCGTGACATTGTACAGGAGACAGGGATCAAGACCATCCCCATGGAAAAGAAATGCAAAAAAGCAAAATAGCTGCCTGAGGAGGCCTTACAAATAGCTGTGAAAAGAAGAGAAGTGAAAAGCAAAGGAGAAAAGGAAAGATATAAACATCTGAATGCAGAGTTCCAAAGAATAGCAAGAAGAAATAAGAAAGCCTTCTTTAGCGATCAATGCAAAGAAATAGAGGAAAACAACAGAATGGGAAAGACTAGGGATCTCTTCAAGAAAATCAGAGATACCAAAGGAACATTTCATGCAAACATGGGCTCGATAAAGGACAGAAATGGTATGGACCTAACAGAAGCAGAAGATATTAAGAAGAGATGGCAAGAATACACAGAAGTACTATACAAAAAAAGATCTTCACCACCCAGATAATCACAATGGTGTGATCACTGACCTAGAGCCAGATATCCTGGAATGTGAAGTAAAGTGGGCCTTAGAAAGCATCACTATGAACAAAGCTAGTGGAGGTGATGGAATTCCAGTTGAGCTATTCCAAATCCTGAAAGATGATGCAGTGATGCTGTACTCAATATGCCAGCAAACTTGGAAAACTCAGCAGTGGCCACAAGACTGGAAAAGGTCAGTTTTCATTACAATCCCAAAGAAAGGCCATGCCAAAGAATGCTCAAACTACCACACAATTGCACTCATCTCACACGCTAGTAAAGTAATGCTCAAAATTCTCCAGGCTTCAGCAATATGTGAACCGTGAACTTCCTGAGGTTCAGGCTGGTTTTAGAAAAGGCAGAGGAACCAGAGATCAAATTGCCAACATCTGCTGGATCATGGAAAAAGCAAGAGAATTCCAGAAAAGCATCTATTTCTGCTTTATTGACTATGCCAAAGCCTTTGACTGTGTGGATCACAATAAACTGTGGGAAATTCTTCAAGAGATGGGAATACCAGACTTCTCAAGCTGCCTCTTGAGAAATTTGTATGCATGTCAGGAAGCAACAGTTAGAACTGGATATGGAACAACAGACTGGTTCCAAATAGGAAAATGAGTTCTTCAAGGCTGTATATTGTCACCCTGTTTATTTAACTTATATGCAAAGTACATCCTGAGAAACGCTGGACTGGAAGAAACACAAGCTGGAATCAAGATTGCCGGGAGAAATATCAATAACCTCAGATATGCAGATGAAATCACCCTTATGGCAGAAAGTGAAGAGGAACTCAAAAGCCTCTTGATGAAAGTGAAAGTGGAGAGTGAAAAAGTTGGCTTAAAGCTCAACATTCAGAAAACGAAGAATATGGCATCCGGTCCCATCACTTCATGGGAAATAGATGGGGAAACAGTGGAAACAGTGTCAGACTTTATTTTTCTGGGCTCCAAAATCACTACAGATGGTGACTGCAGCCATGAAATTAAAAGACGCTTACTCCTTGGAAGGAAAGTTATGACCAACCTAGATAGCATATTCAAAAGCAGAGACATTACTTTGCCAACAAAGGTCTGGCTAGTTAAGGCTATAGTTCTTCCTGTGGTCATGTATGGATGTAAGAGTTGGACTGTGAAGAAGACTGAGCACCGAAGACTTGATGCTTTTGAAGTGTGGTGTTGGAGAAGACTCTTGAGAGTCCCTTGGACTGCAAGGAGATCCAACCAGTCCATTCTGAATGAGATCAGCCCTGGGATTTCTTTGGAAGGAATGATGCTAAAGCTGAAACTCCAGTACTTTGGTCACCTCATGAGAAGAGTTGACTCATTGGAAAAGACTCTGATGCTGGGAGGGATTCGGGGCAGGAGGAGAAGGGGACGACAGAGGATGAGATGGCTGAATGGCATCACTGACTCGATGCATGTGAGTCTGAGTGAACTCCGGGAGTTGATGATGGACAGGGAGGCCTGGCGTGCTGCGATTCATGGGGTTGCAAAGAGTCGGACACGACTGAGTGACTGATCTGATCTGATTAATATTTGTGACCTGAAACAGACTGCCAGACATTTTTCCACTGAAGATGAGTTTATTCAGGATCAGCAGAGAATGGTAGTTTGGGGCCAATAACCATGATGACCCATGTGCAAGGCCCCCTGTGGCAACAGAAGGAGAACAGTTTTCTTGGGAGGTAGAGAAAGCTGTAAGTTCTAGTAAACAGTGTGTATTCTGATGCTCATGCTATCTGAGTCTTTGTGACCCCTTGGATTGTAGCCCGCCAGAGTCCTCTGTTCATGGAATTCTTCCAGCAAGAATACTGAAGTACTGTAGTAGGTTGACATTTCCTCCAGAGGATCTTTCCCGCTCAAGGATTGAACCACCTTCTCTTAGGTCTCCTGCATTGGTGCGTGGATTCTTTATACCTCTAGCGCCACCTGGAGTCCATGGCTTTTCACTGGCTGTGTGTCAGCCAGGTAAGAAGAGTGTTTCTTTTCCCTGTTGGACTTTTGAGTTCATTGAGGGTTCCCTGTTCTGGTCTCCCAAGTTGAATTGAAGTTTCTGTTTATTAATGTTTTACATTTTCTTCTTTTGATCAAGTTCTCTCTGGTAAACCTTGCCAATTAAGTGTCAGGTGTTCTCGTTTCAGCTCCTTTCTCTCCTTCAAAAGGGAAGGACCACAGATTGTAAACCTGTTAAGATCATGTTCAGGTGACAAGGAGGGGCAGGGAAGAAAACTTTCAGGCACTTTCTAACTAATGCTCAAGATCATAGACATTGGAAATCATCTGAATGGTTATGTTGTTATCAGTGATTAGGTGAGAATCATCCAGCTAGTCTTGGGAAAGCTGTCTCCTCTGATGTCACTAGTTTCCATTTGAGAAATATTTATTTTTCGGTTACCAGATGATATGCAGGTCTAGGCAGGGCTTGTGCTTTCTTTAGTTGTGTGATGAGAATCCAAGATTCTGTTTCTCAGAGTTGAGTGGCACAAGGTTCTGTTAGCTGTACTTGATAAGGGCTTTTTCAACAGGGTTGAAAGAAGTTCTTCTTGAGGGTTTTTTTTTTTTTTTTTCCAATAGATAAAATCTCCAGATTGTAAGGTATGAAGCTTAAGACCTTCATCTACTGAGGATAAATTCTGAAAATATTGCTCTACCAAAACATGGTTATTTGTTTTATAAACAATTAGGTCTTTGCGGTATTGGAGTATCTCTCATTTTGTTAGTGTGAGTCAAAAAAACCCGGTGCCAAGTACATTGAGTATCCTCTGTCTCAAAGAATGAGTATTTATGAGTTTAAAAAAGTGTAGATTTAAGATTTAGAAGAGCCAACAGCAATAATTTTGATTAATTTGGAGGGCTTCTACAAAGTATTTCAAATGAGTTTTAATAATGTCATTATTGCATTAGGCTAAAGCAGAGGATTTAGAATGGTTGGCACAGTGAAAGTGTTGTAAAACTGGCCAAACAGTGCAGATTGGTCGAAGCATCCTGGCCAGTGAACTGGGTTCCTTGATAACTGTGGACTTTGAGAGGAGTTCCCCAAGTAGGAATAATCTTTACCAATAGGACCTTAGCCACAGAAGAAGCAGTAGTCTATCTACTACAAGGGAAGGCTTCAGTCCAAGGTGAAAACACAGAGTGTGACTAAAACATATTTGTGTCCATTAGACAAAGGAAGTTGTGTAAATACATTTACCAGAACTTCAGTGGTCCAGTAAGCATTTTAAATGCCTGGAAGCTGTTTTCCCTGGTTGTACTTCAGACAAGTGGACAAGTGACATAGGCAATATTTGCAGCCTTGATAATGTTTCCCAACCAATATTGCTTTATGAAGGCTACCATTTTGTCAGTAGACTGATTATTTGATGCATGTACAAGTGGTTAAGAGTGGGAATTGTAGTCTCTGGTAAGACTGGGTTGTTATTTGGTCCAAACCAGAGCTTTCTCTATCATATCAATAGTTGTTGAATTCCCAGTCTTGGTTTTCCTTTTCTGAGGCCAATCGTTGGGCTTCTTTAGCCAGTGTTTCTAAATTATTATTTGGGGAAGTAGCCCTTTGGACCATGACAGAGGTTTTGCTACTGTTGATCCCTTTAAAAGTAGCATTCCTTGCAGAAATATTAGCAAGATGATTACCCCTAGTTCTTGTAGAATCAAATTTAGAATGCTCTTGAATCTTAATCGTAGCTAAAGCAGTTGTTAAAAGTATTGCATTCAATAAATCCTGAACATTGGGGCCATTTTTAATTGTATTTCCCCTGGAAATAAGAAAGACTTATTGCTTCCACAATATTCCAAAATCATAAGCTACTCTAAAAGCATATTGACTATCAGTATGACTATTCGCAATTTTGATCTTGGCTAAAATGTAAGCTCATATAAGAGTATATTTTAACCTGTTGTGATGAAGTAGTATTTCATAGAGATACTTTCTTAAAAACACCAAAAGGAGGTATAATAGCATCCTCAGGACACTATTTACTATTGTCACTTTAAATAAGAAGTGTCATTCATTTTTCAAAAGGTTTTTTGTCATGAGGATCTGATGTCACCATGAAGGGATTTAGTGCTTCTCTAGATATGAGGAGATGTAAGGATTGAGATCATAAAATCTCTTCCTAAAAACATCCAACTATCTAAAGACCCGTCCAACCAGATTCCCTGGAGTACAGAGTGCCTCACTCCACCTTGAACTCCCTTAAGGGTTATTGAAGGTTAACAGCTATAGCAGCATAGGGTTCAGTCTCCGTAGAGACAGATGGCAAATGTCACTGTTGCTATGTTGTTGGCAATGCTCTTGTTAAGTGCCAATTTGTAGTTGACAAGGAAATGGTTGTAATGTCTCTAAGGTAAGGGGTGTACCCTCATGCCATACAGTCCAGTTGCTGCCTGTAATATCCTATGGGTTGATACTGGTCCTTGTGTTTTTGGATGAGTACCCCAAAGGCAATCCTTTCCTTTTCACTTACAAACAGGAAAACAGGGAATCGACTATTGCGATGCCAGAGGGCAAGTGAATTAATCTGACTCTCCTTTAAGGCCTTGAAGTCTCTGTCATCTTGTTTTTTCCTACAAAATTGGGATGGGGTTATTATTGTTGAGTAAATATATAGAGGTTTGCCCATAAGAGAGAAATTTGGAATCCAGTTTCAGCAGTAACCAACAGGCCTAAGAAAATCTCACAGCTGTCACTTAGTTTTGGGGTTTTAGGACACCGTGAAATCTGTCTGGATGTAGGTGTAGCCCTTGTTCTGATATCTGATGCCCTAAATATTGAACCTGAGTTTGGAAAGATTATATAGTTCTCTTGGTGTCCTTACATCCCTTTAAGACTAAAAGCTTTAGCAACAGGATGCTGTCTTCTTGTGAGGAAGCTTGAGAAAGAGAGCAAAGAAGTAAATCATCCACATATTGCAACAAAGTAAAACCTGTAGGGACCTTCAGGTCATTAAGATCAACCTTCAGGATTTTCAAGAAATAAGGACTATTTCTTATTTTCTTAATTCAAAATTCTTATTCTTAATTCAAGAAATATTCTTATTCAAGAAATAAGGACTATCAGTACAACACTGAGGTATTACTGTTCAGGTGAATTTATTTTCTTCCAAAGTGAAGGCAAAATGGCTATTGAATATCTTCATCAACTGGAATACTAAAGGGTCTACGACATATATCAGTTAGAGTAGAGAATTTGATCTGCCTCTTGAGAAACCTCCTGAGGTCCTCAGCAATATGAGAACCTCCTGAGGTTCAAGCTGGTTTTAGAAAAGGCAGAGGAACCAGAGATCAAATTGCCAACATTCGCTGGATCATGGAAAAAGCAAGAGAGTTCCAGAAAAACATCTATTTCTGCTTTATTGACTATGCCAAAGCCTTTGACTGTGTGGATCACAATAAACTGTGGGAAATTCTTCAAGAGATGGGAATACCAGACCACCTGACCTGCCTCTTGAGAAATCTGTATGCAGGTCAGGAAGCAACAGTTAGAACTGGACATGGAACAACAGACTGGTTCCAAATAGGAAAAGGAGTACATCAAGGCTGTATATTGTCACCCTGCTTATTTAACTTATATGCAGAGTACATCCTGAGAAATGCTAGACTGGAAGAAACACAAGCTGGAATCAAGATTGCCGGGAGAAATATCAATAACCTCAGATATGCAGATGACACCACCCTTATGGCAGAAAGTGAAGAGGAACTAAAAAGCCTCTTGATGAAGGTGAAAGAGGAGAGTGAAAAAGTTGGCTTAAAGCTCAACATTCAGAAAATGAAAATCATGGCATCCAGTCCCATCACTTCATGGGAAATAGATGGGGAAACAGTGTCAGACTTTATTTTTCTGGGCTCCAAAATCACTGCAGATGGTGACTGCAGCCATGAAATTAAAAGACGCTTACTCCTTGAAAGGAAAGTTATGACCAACCTAGATAGCATATTCAAAAGCAGAGACATTACTTTGCCAACAAAGGTCCGGGTAGTCAAGGCTATGGTTTTTCCTGTGGTCATGTATGGATGTGAGAGTTGGACTGTGAAGAAGGCTGAGCACCGAAGAATTGATGCTTTAGAACTGTGGTGTTGGAGAAGACTCTTGAGAGTCCCTTGGACTGCAAGGAGATCCAACCAGTCCACTCTGAAGGAGATCAGCCCTGGGATTTCTTTGGAAGGAATGATGCTAAAGCTGAAGCTCCAGTACTTTGGCCACCTCATGTGAAGAGTTGACTCATTGGAAAAGACTCTGATGCTGGGAGGGATTGGGGGCAGGAGGAGAAGGGGACGACAGAGGATGAGATGGCTGGATGACATCACTGACTCAATGGACGTGAGTCTGAGTGAACTTCGGGAGTTGGTGATAGACAGGGAGGCCTGGCGTGCTGCAATTCATGGGGTTGCAAAGAGTCGGACACGACTGAGCGACTGAACTGAGAGGAACTAAGGAAAAACAGTGAGTACATATCTCAACGGGAGGGCCTAAACAAAGGGGAATAGATTGGAGGACAGGAACCTCTTGAAGATCATTAGAGATTCCCACTATTGGAACTGTTTTAGTACTGCAGAGCAGGAGCTTTGTCATAGTAGCAGGGTTGAGCACTAAGAGTGTGGCTCCAGTGTCAATTAGGACTAGAAGAGATTCCTCCCCAGTATGGAGAAAAATTTCCCTAGTTGATCAAGAGGAAGAATTGGTAATTCCTTATAGTTCCTTATAACTCCATCATTAGGGAGGACTCTGGAAAGTCCAGCTAGAGAGCTGAAGGTGCCTCAAGCACTAAAAATTGTTAAGATATCCTTTCTAATGTTTCAGTTCCTTGCAATACTAGAAGAAATGAGATGAGATTCGGTTTTGTCTCAAAATCTTCATTTGCTGGGGCTTAAGATTAAGAAGTTTGAGACTTCCATGCAGTGGATATGAATCTGCCTACCAGTGCAGGGTACACAGGTTAGACCCCTGGTCCACGAAGATTCCACATGCCATGGAGCAACTAAGCCTGTGCATCACATCTGCAGAGCCCATGCATCACATCTACTGAGCCCACATTCTAACGAACCACAACTCCTGAGACCCTGTGCCACAACCACTGAAGCCTGTGTGCCTAGAGCCTGTGCTCCACAAGAGAAGCTACTACAATGAAAAGCGCATCAACGGCAAGTAGAGTGGCCCCCACTTGCCTCAACTAGGGAAATCCTGCATGCAGCAATGAAGACCCAGCACAGCCAAAAAAAATAATAATAAAAAAATTGGCACTTTATGCATTTAAAAAAAATTAGAAAAAAATTAAAGATTAAGAAGTTTGATGGTCTTTCTGTAATCACAAGTGACTCATCTAGAGTGCAAGAGAACTGTTTTGCCTGATTACCTAAATGCAGACTAGTTTCCCATTCTATTCTGGCCCTTTTTACTAGAAGGGAAAGGTCCCAGTTCAGCCCCATTAATAATATACAGTTAAATCTACTCAAGTGGAATCAACATCTGAAGGAAGACTAGAATTTCCTTTTCAAACATTCTGAAGTTGATTGTAAAAATTATAAACAACTTCATCAGATTTGTGTGTGCACACTTGAGTTCCATTCTAATCAACAAACTTTGGAAAAGCCTTAAGAACTGCTGAGTGAAATTGCCTAGCTATTGCCTGAATGTGATTATATAATAAGTTAGTAAACTTGCCTCCCAGTTGTAATTCTAAAGACCTTTCTGGACTTTACCAATTAGCAGTTTTCATCCAGTGCTGGCCCTGGCCTTCCCCAATAAGCATTTGGTTTAGCTATTATAAGTCAGGGAAACCAGGTTGATAAGTTTGGATGACTATATTAAAATCCTCAGCAAATCTATGCAGATTTTTGGTTACTTTAGGAAAATCTTTGACTATGGCTCACAGTTCAGCTTTAGGCCAAAATGTATTTAATAAATAAAATTAAGTACCTGGATCCTTAGAAGTCTTAATTTTAAGGGATGGGTTCCGACAAATCAGAGTGAGTCTGACACTTCCAGAGGAAAAGGGAGTGGCGAGAGTTTCAGAGAAAATGAAAGTTTGGCAAGAGAATTTGTACGGGAAATTTGTGGATGTGGTGAAGGTATAGGCAGTGTAGAGGGAAGGAGGAAGATGTGCTACAGGCTGAGTGTGGCCAGGGGATGCTGAGAGAAACAGGATTGTACAAGTGATAGAGTATGAGACAAAGAAGCCAAGGAAGAAGAGCCTGAGGCTTTAGGAGCCATCTCATCTCTCTTTAGTCCTTTGTTTGCCTGTTAATTTTTAAAGCAGTATTTTGCATAGGCAATTTAGACCTCTGATAAGGCTAGGAAGCTTCAAAATATTAATCAAAATAAACATTTCACTCAGTTCTGAAAATTGTTGAACTCTTGTGGTCCAGTACAATTTTAAGTAAATTAAGTTTGGGTATTTCAGAAGTCCCCCATGATGGCCATTGATATTCTAAATTGCCTTTGGTCAGATTGGTCCATTCGTTTCGAAATGTACCTGAGGAAGGACCATGTTTTTAAACATAAAATTGGCCAGCTTCCCTGGATGCAGAGGGAGTGAGGCTCCCTCAAGACACTTAGATCCTGAGATGCCACTTCCTAAAGGTCTTTCCTCTAAAGAACAATTTTCAAATAATTTAAATAGTTTACTGCACAAATGGCTTAATTTGAACAGCTTACAACCATCTGAGCCAGTCTTAAGAAGACAGCTTGGTCCCAGAGGAGCCAGGCCAAATGCTTTTTTTTTTTTTTTTTTTTGACAGTTTCCAGAAGACAGTCCTTCCAAAGAAATTGGCCAAAGGCTGAAAAAAATTGGCATTGTTTCAGAGAAACAACCCCCTGTTCCAGAAGGAATGGGTTGAAGACTAGCCAGCTTCAATGAAACAATCTGATCTCCAATCAGGCCAAAGTGCCAAAACAGTATTTATATACAAAATGAGGCCTTAAGCATAAAGATGAAACTTTTAAAAAGATTCTGAGTAAACCTGGAGCACTTCAAACATAAAGAACATGTAAACTCGCTCAGATCCAAGAAAAAGAAATACTTTCAAACTCCAGGGTTTTGTGAGATAAGCAGTGAGTACAATGGGTTCAGCAATGACCACTGAGATCATCACTCAGTGATCTCAGTGATGCTTTATTGCGACTGTGCTGCTAAGTACAGTTACCATCTTGATTTTACACACTTACATCAGCCTTCTTGGAGAAGGAAATGGCAAACCATTCAAGTATTCTTGCCTGGAGAATCCCGTGGACAAAGGAGCCTGGTGGGCTACAGTCCATGGGGTTGCAAAGAGTTGGACACAACTGAGTGACTAACACACACACACACATACACACATACACAATGGGCTCAGTTATAGGCACCTCACCTATTGGCTCACCAACCCTGGAGCCACTGGGAATCGTCTTTGGTCCCCCTATGAGCCACCAAAATACTGATCAAAGACAAATAGACCACCAGGTATTTCTCCAGCAAAATGGATTTATTCAGGATCAGCAGAGAATTGCAGTTTGGGATCTACAGCCGTGGCGAGCCATGTGCAATCCACCACATGGCGAAAGAAGAATACTCTTACAGAAGGGAAAGGAAGTTGGAGGGAATGAGTCAGAAACAGTCTATGGCTTTTTATTGGCTGAGTCCTTGACAGGGAAGAAGAGGAATCTCTTCTGCTGGTGGACTCTGCCATCTTTGCAGTGTGTGAGCGCTCCTCCTTCTGATATCCCAGCTCTACTAATTTGAGGTTTCTGTTTATTAATTTCTTACATTGTCTTAAAAATCAAGTTAACGTATCTTCTTATTCTCTCTTATACGTACTGGTAAATGTGTACATTATAGTTAGTCATCTCTTTCTCCCCAACTCCAGCCTCGCCTCTCTTTTTTAGAAATGGTACCCTGTCTGGTGAGAGGCCTGGTAATACCTTATGGTGAATGATGCCAAATTCTTGATATCCAAAGAAAATTTAATTTTGGTACCAGGGACCAGGCTTGATCACTCAGAGCTTTTGTGTGGCAGAAGTTTTATTACAGTGAAAAAGGATAGAGAAAACTGACATAGATATCAGAAGGGGGACAGAGAATGCAGGTCTTAGCAAGGCCTTATATACTTTTACCAGACCCACTCCCACAACATAACATCTTAAATTAACAAGACTAGAACTAACAATATAAAAGTCTTACTAGACCCACTCCCACAACAAGATTAGTCAGAGGGTTCTTGTTAAGAAGGAGAAACATGTCCTCAAGCAGGATACATTGTTGTTATATAATCATATAATCAAGACAAAGGAAAGTAGGGAAAAAAAAGTTTGTCCTTCTCTTCTCCTCAAGAGCCACAGACCCCTTTCTCCTCCTTGAGGGCCCTGGAATCCTTATCAACTTACTAAGAATTAATGCTCTCACTGAGACACATAGAGGCCACATATCCTAGGCCAGCTCAATGCTAAATTTACTAAACTCATGCTACATCTGCTAAACTCATGCTGCTCTGTGATGTTCATCCGATTCTATTCATCTGCCATTTTCTCCCTATTTTAACTACTTGTTCTCGCACTAGTTTTGTAAATATTCCCTGAGATTCAAGGAAAAGGCAGTAAGAAACAAAAAGATGTGAGTTTCCTGGACTGATACATTTGTCAATAATAGTGTAAGTAGATTTGATATGTTTTCATAGAATTTTTCCTTCCTATCAATCCCTGTAGTGTATTTTTGACAATATCTAGATTAAGGTGAAGAGTTGCTAAAATCTAGTCTTGGCAAAGGACCCTTGCACTAAAATCACAGATAAAACTTTGACTAATAAAAATGACTAATGTTAACTTTGTGTTTTCTTCTTTCAACAGAGGACTCCAAAAATGCAAAAGGAATTTGTGGTACTACAGTCCTCTGATATATACTTCTCAAATTAAACAGCTATTCAATTTATATTGGACTTATTTTAGCAATGAAGGCTGGCAGAATATACCACCCCCAAATATGTTGCTCTGGCATGTTGACCCTTTTAAGTTAAATGCAGGTGGAAAACAGAAAATGCAAGAACACTGCTCCTTTTTTTTTCTTAAGAACAGGAGGTGAATTGCCCATGTGAAAGCTGTCCTTCCCATGTAGCTGAGCAGGACCCTGTAGGGTCTTCCTGGGACAGAACCCCCACCCCTCCATAGCATGTCCTCCACCTACATCTTGTCTATAGAAAAACTTTAGCATCCCAGGTCTTCCCTGAGTTCCAAAGGATAAATCTAATCAGAGAAGTGAGAAAAGTGAGAGAAGTGAATAGGAAGAAAGGAAAACAATCAAGCAAGACAAAATAATAATAGTTTAGCCATAAAACAAAATCAAGGACCTTTAGTTCCTTCTCAACAGCTATAGATAATATTTTGAGCCATGTCTTTTGAGCTGTTTTGCAGAAACTAAAATTGCTGCCAGATGGAAGAAGTTAGCTATATGCTGCCCACAAGTGCATAGGCCCCAGACTTGTGGAAACAGAAGGTTGACTCCCAATTACCTCACTACCAACCAATCAGAAGAATGTCCATGGGCTGATCATATACCCCTCAGTCTTTCTCCCTCTGGAGAAGGAAATGGCAACCCACTCCAGTATTCTTGCCTAGAGAATCCTTTGGACAGAGGAGCTTGGTAGGCTGTTGTCCATGGGGTTGCACAGAGTGGGATACGCCTGAAGTGACTTAGCAGCAGCAGCAGCTTTCTCCCTCAGTTCAATTCAGTACTCAGTCATGTCTGACCCTTTGCAACCCCATGGGCTACAGCATGCCAGGCTTCTCTGTCCATCACCAACTCCCGGAGTCTGCTCAAACTCGTCCATTGCGTCAGTGATGCCATCCAACCATCTTATCCTCTGTTGTCCTCTCCCTCACCTTGCCTTTAAAAACTTTTCACTGAAAACCATTGGGGAGTTGGGCTTTTGAGCTCCAGCTTCCTGTACTTCTTGCTTGGTGCCCTGCAATAAAGGCTACACTCTCCTTCACCACAACTTGGTGTCAGTAGATTGGCCCTACTGTGCACAAGCGAACAGACCCAAGTTTGGTCACACCTGTAGCAGAAGAAAAATAGTATCCTTATCATCATGAATAAGAAGGTGAGGCCAAAAGAATTCTGTATGAACAAATCTTGTTAAAATAATTGTTACTTTCTTTTAGCTTTACCACAAAATTCACTTACATTTCCAAGATTGCCTTTTTTCAGTCTAACAGACTTCATCACTTATTTGGGTGTTCATTCCTTATCAGGACTTCCATGTCACGTAAAACATATATATCTGTATGCTTTTCTCCTGTTAACCTGTCTTATGTCTGTGTAATTATCAGGTCCAGAGGAAAGCTCTAAGAGTATAGAGGTGAAAGTTTTGCTTCCTGTACACTGATAAGGTACTATTCTTCTCAGTGGAGAATTAAAAGAAGTATAAGGCTTGGTGCATTTTATTAAGATTTTTGCATGATATTTGGGAGAGAAAAGGCAAAAGGAGATATGATACAGTTTACAGTTCATCTCAATGTATTGTTAAATAGAAAGGGGTATTAAATATGTTTGTGTGTATGTGCTAAGTTGCTTCAGTCGTGTCCGACTCTTTGTGACACTATGGACTGTAGCCACCCAGGCTCCTCTGTCCATGGGATTCTCCAGGCAGGAATATTGGAGTGGGTTGCCATGCCTTCCTCCAAGGGATCTTCCTGAACCAGGGATCAAACCCACATGTCCTATGTCTCCTGCATTGTGGGTGGATTCTTTATGGCTGAGTCACCTGGGAACCCTGGAATTTACATTACTATTTAAATAATGTTAGAACTCTAAGGCTCTAAGACATTAAATTATCAATTCAAATAGTTAAATCAACAGCCTTGGCATTAAATTTTCTATTTTCTGACTAAAAAACAACTGTTTCTGTTAAGGTATGTTAGTAATGAACTATTCTAGCTCTTTAAAGTGTTGTCATTTGGTACTTTATGTAATTCTCAATAGTTTATATGACAACCTTAGCAAGGATATATTATAGTACTTAAACAAGTACTTAAACATGCTGATCATTCAGTTGGTCTGATCTTGGCAAAGTAATATCTAAATCCCTAAAATGGTTAGCTCATAGGAACCTTGGGAGCAAGTGAACAGTTAATACATCTCATTTGTCTTAAATTGTGGTTAATCAGCATCCTGACCTTCTATGCACAGGATGGGTAACTGACTAAGTGAGTTGAGAAAAATCATTTGTTTGACCTCTGTGGGAGGGAGTTCCATCAGACTTCTGGCACCAGAAGGAACAAAGTTATGATTAAATAACCACAACCTCCAACAGCTCTGAACATATTCCTCTCACTTCATATGCCACAGTTTTGTTCCAATATCTCTGCTCCTGGCCAGGCACATCCTGTTCTCTCTTCCAGCCATAAGTCAATCCTGTTAAGGGACACCACCACCATCACAGCCCGATCTGGCTCAGAGCTCAGTATCTGCTCTCCTTCTGGCACTAAAACCACATTCTCTTTCCAACCTGATTCCCTTTCTATGCTTAGTCTTTGATTTTATCTTGGTATTTTTCCAGATGCCCATTCCAATCCTTTTTCCTACTCTTGTCTGAAATTTTCCTCATTTTTCTTCGGAGTCCAAGGCCATAATCTTTTCTTCCTCCTTCCTTTTTTTTTTTCCCTCTCAATTTCTTCTCTTTCCTCTAATTATACATTATTGTCTTGTGTTTAATTCATATAATCTGTGTGCATGTGTGCTAAGTTGCTTCAGTTGTGTCTGACTCTTTGTGAGCCTTCAGACTATAGCCCTCCAGTCTCCTCTGTCCATGGGATTCTCCAAGCAAGATTACTGAGTGGATTGTCATGCTCTCCTCCAGGGGATCTTCCTGACCCAGGGATCAAATTCGAGTCTCCTGTCTCCTGCATTGTTAGGGAGGTTCTTTACCACTAGCACCACCTGGGAAACCCTCATATATTATTGGCCTGGATCCAAATATTCAGCCTTCCTGAAGACTAAAGTCCAAAGCAACATTTGTTAATAAAACATTTGCAAGCTATAAAAAGGAAGTACTTCAGGGGGAGGAAGTATTTCCATAAATAATTAGGTTGGTATAAATGTAATTATAGTTTCGGACTGTAAATTTTAAATCATTATAATTAGGCTCAAACACATCTTTATTAATCAAAATAGGAACCATTACAATCAACACATTTTTAGCCAATGAGAAATAAGTTTGCTTATTTCTGGAGTATAAAAACCCATGTTTTGGGATTTGACAAACTCTTGGAAAGCATTTTTCTGCAGTCTGCCAGTTGTGGGAGGATTTTTCCTGCAAAAAGTTTTCAAAATGCTTGAAGAAGTGGTAGTAATTTAGTGAGAGATCAAGTAAATGTGGCAGATGAGGCAAAACTTTGTAGCCCAATTTGTTCAACTTTTGAAGCCTTGGTTATACTATGTGCAATTGGGTATCATTACAGAAAAGATTTGGGCTCTTTCTCTTTACCAGTGCTGGCTGCAGACGTTGCAGTTTTCAATACATCTCATTGATTTAATGACCATACTTCTCAGATGTAATGGTTTTAGTAAAAGCAGTAGTCAGCAAACCAGCAGCAGACACCCAGACAGTGACCATGATACTCTTTTTGGTGCAAGTTTTGCTTTGAGAAGTGCCCTGGAGCTTCTCAGTCCACTAAGAGCTAATTGTCGCTGGTTGTCCTATACAATCCATTTTTCCTCACACATCACAATCCAATCAAGAAATGGTTACTTGTGAAGAATAAAAAAGAAAACACATCCAAACAGCAACTTTTTTTTTTTTGGATCGGTTCATGAGGCACCTATTTACCGAGCTTTTTCTTCTTTCCAATTTGCTTCAAATGCCAAATGACCATAGTATGGTTGACACTGAGTTTTTTGGCAACTTCTCGAGTAGCTGTAAGAGGATCAGCTTTGATGATTGCACTCGGTGGTCATTGTCAACTTCTGATGGCCAGCCACTGCACTCCTCATCTTCAAAGCTCTTGTCTCCTTTTCAAAACTTCTTGCACTACCACTGCACTCTTAAGTTCATTAATAGTTCCTGGGTCAATTGCATTATTGATATTGCAAATTGTCTCTGCTTGAAAAACAAAATTTTGAACTCCAAAAATAAAATTGTTCGAATTTGCTTTTTGTCTAACATCATTTCCCTAGTCTAAAATAAATATAAACAGGAAATAATGTCATTATCAAAGAAACATAAAGCAAGAAGTGTGCATTAAGATGATGCATAACATAACTATATTTATTTAGAATGTATTCCAGTATCAAAAGGCAAGTTTCAAAATGCAGAAATCCCAATTACTTTAGTACCAACCTAATACATGCTAGCTGATTACAGTAATTCAGTCTAGAACCTTAAGAAAAAAAAAAAGAGATGTACTAGACTATATGAAAATTGCCATATAAATTTAACATATGAAGAGCATATTGTAATATAATCAATTGCATCTTGTATTAGTTTTCAAAACATAAAAAAATTTATGGTAACCTAAGAGTTTTATATTTGATCTAATTATTATAGATTAATTATATGCATATGTTAATTTTATAAAATATTTTATGAAGGACTGAATGCTAGAATTTCTTATCTGCACTTCACAATTATAATTACATACTCTGACAGTAAACTCTAAATACATTATCAGTTCAGTACAGTCGCTCAGTCGTGTCCGACTCTTTGCGACCCCATGAATGGCAGCACGCCAGGCCTCCTTGTCCATCACCAACTCCCGGACCTCACTCAAACTCATGTCCATCGAGTCGGTGATGCCATCCAGCCATCTCATCCTCCGTAGTCCCCTTCTCCTCTTCCCCCAATCCCTCCCAGCATCAGAGTCTTTTCCAATGAGTCAACTCTTCACATGAGGTGGCCAAAGTACTGGAGTTTCAGCTTTAGCATCATTCCTTCCAAAGAACACCCAGGACTGATCTCCTTTAGCTTATACACACACATAAACTAAAAGCTGTGTATTCAGATAATTTTTCTCTATATATAATACTTAAGCACACATCCACATGGGACTTAGTACTACTGACTTAATAGACCTCGATTATCTCCTTTACACTTCTGCAGCATTCTTTGGAAATTATACATGTTTTAATTCTTTTATGACTAAAGCCCAAAAGCCTCTGAGCATAATTTTTCCTTTGTTCAATATATGTTTGTTCTTAGAAGTATAGGTTATTTTCTTGGTACTTTACTTTTCAATGTGAGTATGGCTAAGGGATTTAAAGCTGTATTATTTTTCATACATAAATATTATTTTCTAAATGCTAAGCACATAAATGTGTGAATACAGGTAGGTTGACATACTCATGAAGTAGAGGAGATGATAGAAAACTAAGAGTTGAATTTATGTATAAACAAGTACTTAAATGAAGATTATAAGAAAAATAGTCTTTATGGTAGGGGAATCTGGTGGGCATATAATAATGCTAGAATTTAAGATGGTGAATAAAAGGGGATATGGAGATACAGAGTATGTTTTGGAGGGAGACAAAACAAAAGAACAACCCTGAAGCATAATGACACAGTTCAGGTTTTTGATTACTGATCTTCAACTCAGTTTCTCTGTGTAATAATCTCAACTGCATTATACCTTCAAACTGTCTGTGTAATTAAACCTTTAGTGTTTCTGTGATGTAACCACTGCTGCCTTTGTGGTTCCATTTTCCCTTGATGTGCTTTATGTTAAGTCAGGCACCCTGTGAAAGCTCTTATCTTCAAAGAATAAAGCAAAGTGAAAAATTGGAAAGCACTTATGTAAAAATAGAAATATTTTCATGCTATAAAGATTCTGTTAGGCAAAACGGAAGCCAAAGTAATTGATAATCTGTCAATAATTAATATGTTGGGTTCTTTCTGGATAATAGTGGTTAAAATATTTAAATCAAAAATCAAAATGGACTGTATTTCTCAGATCTTAAAAACTGTTGTATTTGGGCAATGACAGAACATATGAAAATAACAGTTTTCTTGGTACACATATTTTGCTTAACATATACTTAAATGGGAAAATAATAGATGATGAGAATTAAAATATAAACCGACTGACAAATAAATTGATTCTTTGGGTTCTTTGTGAAGAGAATAAATATTATTGTTTCTCTCCTGTATGTAATTTGAAACCAAGTATTCAATTAGTCAAATACAGCAGCTAAAGAGTTTATTACTCAATCCATGGTATATATGCGAAAACCTGGCTTATTTGACTGGTAAATTATCTTATAGCAAATATTCTGCTCTTGGTGTAAACAGTGGCTTTCAGACATGATTAAAATATGAAAATGCTTTATTTTTGTTAATTTAATTATTTCCATTTAAGCCCAATGTCCTTCCGTGGTGACTGAGCAATAAAGTGCCTGCCTATAATGCAGGAGCCACAGCAGGAGTAGCTGGTTTGATTCCTGGGACTTGAAAGATTCCTTGGAGAAGGAAATACCCACTCAGGTATTCTTGCCTGGGAAATCCCATGGACAGAGAAGCCTGCTGGGCTACAATCCATGGGATCACAAAAACAACTTAGCAACTGAGCACAGCCATTGTTTAACTCAAGGCAGAGAGACAGCAGGATGCCTACTGAGAGACACCTGGAAGGAGAGGATGAATATTGGCCCCCGAAGACTCTGACAAAATAAAAATTAAAAAACTGTCTATCCAAAGTGATGGTGCTCCCTGGGAAAACTAATGTTTTTCTTCAAACTGAGCAAATAAAATAAGGGTTTGAATGCTTAGATTATACTGCACCAATGAGTCAGGCATTGTCTTGTGTGGGATGGTGAATCCCAAGGGTGGAAGGAAATTAGCATAAACTTCAAGAATGTATAACACTGAAGAGACCCAATGAAGAGTTTATTAAAGCATTGTAGGGAAAATTTTATATATATATATATATATATTCCAGTAGTAAATAGGAAGTTTGCCAGTTTTAGCTAGCTAGCTCTCAAGATAGATGACAAACAGAAAGACAGTTTCTGGTAAAACAAAGTGAATAATACAAAAATTCCTATGCCACAAGTGAGATAATCTCAACAGGATTATAAAAGGCAAGTCAGTTAACCTGATCATGTACCAAAAATCAACTACATGAAATTAATCTAAATATTAAATGGCATGGACGATATTGATACTGGTATTAGAATATTTAGAGGTATGATAATCATTTGTCTAAATGTTCAATTCTCCTATCAGACACAAAGATGAACTGAACTGCAGAAATTTAAAATCATAGTTTCCTTAAAAAATGATGAGAAACACAGCCCAAACTTTCATCATTGTTGCTACGTAGTCTTATTGAGTAACTCGTGGGACCTGCATCTGTGTTTACTTGTGAGATCAGAATGTTTGTATTAATGTTGATGGCCCCTAAGTGTCCATTAACCCTTGGAAGAATTTGATATGAGAAAACATTTAAAAGTTAAAGATATAAAGCCTCTCATTCAGCTCATTCCAAATAGTAATAATTTACAAGCTTTATTTCAGAAAACATAAATAATGTATTAATAATATCACAATTTGAAAAAAAGACAAACCTTTAGCTAGATTCATCAAGAAAGTAAGAGAAAAGATTGAAATAAATTTATAAATGAAAAAAAAAGAGAGAGAGAGAGAGGCATACAACAGCCACTGGGGATCCCTGATGGATCAGAAGATAAAGAATCTACTTGCAGCAGAAGACACAGAAGACAGGAGTTCTATCCCTGAGACAGCAAAGTCCCCTGGAGCAAGAAATGGCCATCCACTCCATTATTTTTGCCTGGAAAATTCCATGGATAGAGGAGGCTGATGGGCTACAGTCCAAATGGTTGCAAAGAGTCAGACACAACTGAGTGACTAAACAGGCATGCATGCACAACTACACAACCACACACACAAATATGAAGGAACATAAGATATGAGGATGAACACAACTATATATCAACTGGAAAACCTGGAATAAATATATAAATGAGTAGAAACATACAACCTACCAACACTGAGTCATAAACAGAAAGTAGGGAAATTAAATCAGCAATCAATAAGCTCCCAACAAACAAAATTTCAGTGCATTTTAAATACCTTAAAATATTATTTGTCATTTATATCTTGATAGCAGTTTAAAAATACTACAAGGAAACCATTGTTAATTTCTAAAATCCAGTTAGCAGACCAACTTCTAAACATTTTAAAGTGAGTATTAAACAAATAGTTTGTGCACTGAAGTCTGCAAACTAAAGGGAGGCAGAACAAACGTGTCTGTGCCATAACAGAGTTTTAATTCATTAACTGAGCTAAAATTCCCTCCAACTAAATTATAAAGACAGCATTCTAAATATATATTTAAATTGAGTTTTAGAGTACTGCTGAGTGGACCTTAAAGTACTCTGAGGAATAAATTTAGTGACTCCTCAATGACATAAATTTCCAGTGCATATTAAAGAAGGGAGGGATCTAATTAATCAGATGGAGGAAGAAAAATGTTTCAGTTAGTGGGACTCCCATTTGTTTTAAGGCCTGAAGTGACATATACAAAAACTTTATAAAATGAATAAAAAAAAAAGTAACCCTCTAATTTGACTTTGAAAGGGAGAAGAGTGCATTTACAAACAGTTTTTAACCTTTTAAAATAAGGCTTATAAGTTTTTGCTCAGGCCAACCTAATCATAAATCTCAGTTATTTTATACAAGTACATTACTAAATTTTAAATATTAACCAATGCATTTATACTTGTCTGGATTTGAGCTTTCTATGCACTAGAATCTTGATTTTAATACTCAGATAGTACCTAATTTATTGAATTAGGGCTTGTAACAGATGTAAACTTACAGTTTTGCCAGGAGAATACACTGGTCATAGCAAACACCCTCTTCCAGGAACACAGGAGATGACTCTACACATGGGCATTACCACATGGTCAATACTGAAATAAGATTGATTATATTATTTGCAGCTGAAGATGGAGCAGCACACAACAAGTGGAGCTGACTGTGGCTCAGATCATGAACTCCTTATTGCAGAACTGATGGCTTAAGTCTTCAATTGAAGAAAGTAGGGGGAACTACTAGACCATTCAGTTATGACCTATATCAAATCTTTTATAATTATACAGTGGAGGTGATACATAGATTCAAAGCATTAGATCTGGTAAACAGAGTGCCTGAAGAACTATGGACAGAAGTTCATAACATTGTACAGGAGGCAGTGACCAAAACCATGCTAAAGAAAAAGAAATGCAAGAAGGTAAAGTGGTTGTCTGAAGAGCCCTTAGAAATAGCTGAGAAAAGAAGAGAAGCAAAAGGTGAAGGAGAAAGAGAAAGACATAACTAACTGAATGCAGAGTTCTACATAATAGCAAGGTGTGATAAGAAAGTCTTCCTCAATGAACAGTGAAAAACTGCTGCTAAGTCACTTCAGTCGAGTCTGACTCTGTGCGACCCCATAGATGGCAGCCCACCAGGCTCCCCTGTCCCTGGGATTCTCCAGACAAGAACATTGGAGTGGGTTGCCATTTCCTTCTCCAATGCATGAAAGTGAAAAGTGAAAGGGAAGTAGCTCAGTTGTGTCTGACTCTTCACGACCCCATGGACTGCAGCCTACTAGGCTCCTCCATCAATGGGATTCCCCAGGCAAGAGTACTGGAATGGGTTGCCATTGCCTTCTCTGACAATGAAAAGAAATAGAGGAACACAGCAAATGGGAAAGACCAGAGATCTCTTCAAGGAAATTAGACATACCAAGGGAAAATTTCATGCAAAGATGAGAACAATAAAGGGCAGAAATAGTAAGGACCTAACAGTGGTCATGTATGGATGTGAGAGTTGAACTGTGAAGTAAACTGAGTGCCAAAGAATTGATGCTTTTGAACTATGGTGTTGGAGAAGACTCTTGAGAGTCCCTTGGACTGCAAGGAGATCCAACCAGTCCATTCTAAAGGAGATCAGTCCTGGGTGTTCTTTGGAAGGACTGATGCTAAATCTGAAACTCCAGTACTTTGGCCACCTCATGTGAAGAGTTGACTCATTGGAAAAGACTCTGATGCTGGGAGGGATTGGGGGCAGGAGGAGAAGGGGACTACAGAGGGTGAGATGGCTGGATGGCATCACCAACTCAATGGACATGAGTTGGGGTGAACTCCGGGAGTTGGTGATGGACAGGGAGGCCTGACGTGCTGCAATTCATGGAGTAGCAAAGAGTCGGACATGACTGAGTGACTGAACTGAACTGAACTGAATAGAAGCAGAAAAGATTAAGAAAAGGTGGCAAGAAGACACAGAAGAACTATACAAAAAAGGTCTTAATGACCCAGATAACCACAATGGTGTGATCACTCACCTAGAGCCAGACATTCTGGAGTGTGAAGTGTAGTGGGCCTTAGGAAGGATTACAATAAACAAAGCTAATGGAGGTGAAGGAGTTCCAGCTAAGCATTTTTAAATCCTAAAAAGTGATGCTGTTACAGTGCTGCACTCAATACATCAGCAGATTTGGAAAACTCAGCAGTGGCTGGACTGAAAAAGGTCAGTTTTAATTCCAATCCCAAAGAAGTACAATGGCAAAGAATGTTCTTCAAAATACTGTATAATTGTGCTCATTGCATATGCTTAAAATAATGCTCAAAATTCTTTAAGCTAGGCTTCAATAGTATGTGAACTGAGAACTTTCAGATGTATGAGCTCTGTTTAGAAAAGGCAGAGGAGACAAAAGAACCAGATATCAAATTGCCAACATTTGTCAGATCATAGAAGAAGCCAGGGGATTACAGAAAAATGTCTACTTCGGCTTCATTGACTGTGTTAAAGTCTTTGTGTGGATCACAACAAACTGTTGAGTCTTAGAGGGATGGGAATACCTTACTTGTCTCTTCAGAAACCTTTATGTGGGCCAAGAAGCAACAGTTAAAACTGGACATGGAAAAAATAGACTGGTTCAAAATTGGGAAAGGAGTATGTCAAGGCTATATATTGTCACCTTGCTTTTTCAACTTCTTTACAAAGTACATCATGAAATTCTGGGCTGTATGAAGCACAATCTGGAATCAAGATTGCAGGGAGAAATAACAATAACCTCAAATATGCAGATGACACCATCCTTATGGCAGAAAATGAAGAGGAACTAAGAGCCTCTTGATGAAGGTGAAAGAGGAGAGTGAAAAAGCTGGCTTAAAACTCAACATTCAAAAAATGAAGATTATGGCATTTGATCCCATCACTTCATTGCAAATAGAAGGAAAAAAAGTGGAAACAGTGACAGATTGTATTTTATTGGGCTCCAAAAACACTGTGGACAATGACTACAGCCATTAAATTAAAAGATGCTTATTCCTTGGAAGAAAAGGTATAATGAACCTAGACAGCATATTAAAAAGCAGAGACATCACTTTCCAACAAAGGTCTGTATAGTTAAAGCTGTGGTTTTCCCAGTAGTCATGTGTAGATGTAAAAGTTGGACCCTAAAGAAGGCTGAGTGCTGAAGAACTAATGCTATCTAACTGTGGTGCTGGAGAAGACTTGAGAATTTCTTGGCCTGAAAGTAGATGCAACCAGTCAGACCTTAGGGAAATCAATCCTGAATATTCTTTGGAAGGACTGATACTGTAGCTGAAGCTCCAATACTTTGACCACCTGATGCAAAAGGCCGACTCATGAGAAAAAGACCCTGATGCTGGGAAATATTGAGGTCAGGAGTAGAAGGGAATAATAGAATATAAGATATTTGGATGGCTTACCAACTCAGTGGAATGAGTTAGAGCCAAATCCAGGAGGTAGCGAAGTATAGGGAAGCCTGGCGTGCTGCTGTCCATGGGGTCCCAAAGAGTGGGACACACCTTAGCAACTGAACAACAATTAAGAACCCTAGTTCCATCTGTAACTTTAAATCTTCTCTAGCTAGAATCTCTTTTCCAGTCTTCTACTGCATCTATCTGCATTCTTTTGTTTTTGCCTCTTTCATACAGTAAATTTTATAAAATATCTTTTTTACCTCTACTGTGAGTTTGTGTGTATTCATTCTCTCTGTCACCATTTCTTGTTATTGTCAAATTATTCCATAGATGCATGTATTTAAGTAGATTTACAATGACACCCCATTCCAGTACTCTTGCCTGGAAAATCCCATGGACGGAGGAGCCCGGTGGGCTGCAGTCCATGGGGTCGCTAAGAGTCAGACATGACTGAGTGACTTCACTTTCACTTTCATGCATTGGAGAAGGAAATGGCAGTCCACTCCAGTGTTCTTGCCTGGAGAATCCCAGGGACGGGGGAGCCTGGGCTCTCTGGGATCGCACAGTCAGACACGACTGAAGCAACTTAGCAGAAGCAGCAGTGGCAGCATAATGTCATTAGGGGTTCACTGGTGGCACTGCTGGTAAAGAACCTGCTTCCCAACACAACAGACATAAGAGACGTAGGTTTGACCCCTGGGTTGGAAAGGTCCCCTGGAGGAGGGCATGGAAACCCACTCCAGTATTCTTGCTTGGAGAATCCCATAGACAGAAGAGCTTGGAGGACTATAATCCATAGGGTATCAAAGATTCAGACAGGACTGAAGTGACTTAGCACACATAAAGTCATGAATCCATAAAAAAGTTCCAATTGAATTTTACTGGCTTATACAATTGTAAAATATTTATTATCTGAATTACTTTATTCTAGATGTCTGGTAGTCATGTATATATGTGAAAGTTGGACTGTAAAGAATGTTGAATACCCAAGTATTGATGCTTTTGAATTGTGGTGCTGGAGAAGACTCTTGAGAGTCCCTTTGATAGCAAAGAGATCAAAACAGTCGATGCTAAAAGAAATCAACCCTGAATATTCATTGGAAGGACTGGTGCTGTAGTTTAAGCTCTGATATTTTGGCTACTTGATGTGACTCATTGAAAAAGACCCTGATGATTGGGAAAGACTGAGGGCAACAGGAGAAGGGGGTGACAGAGGATGAGATGGTTGCATGGTATCACTGACTCAATGAAGGACAGAGAAGCCTGTTGTACTGCTGTCCATGGGGTCTCAAAGAGTCAGACACTGTTTAATGACTGAATAACAACACTGCAAGTTTAGAAACCTTCTCTTTTCAATTCTTTGCTTGGATTTTGTTGTTCTTTCAAGTAAAAGGATTTTAATTCTAACACCACTCAAAAGGATGTTATTTCTTACCCAAGGAATAAAATAGAAAGCGTCTCATTTGTCTGTGGCTAGAGAAGATCTCTGTCTCACTGACTGAACTTCCAAAACCAGACCCCTACCTAGTAGCAACTAATTGTAGTCTAATCAGACTACACTGAAGAAAGTAAAGAGCCTTGCAGAATAATGTTACCTTACTAGTGTTTCAGATGCAACACTTCCAGCATGTATTTCATTATATTGTTCTTTGAATCTGTTTGTGTGTGTGTGTGTGTGTGTGTGTGTGTATGTCTGGTGTGTCTTATTTAGATAGCCTTTTTACCCAATGACCCAAGCTAGGCATCTCACAGGGATTCCCAGGTGGTACTGTGAATCGCAATAGAAGCCATTTTAATGGTCATTGTTCCCCTGTTAATGAAACTACCCAATGTCTTGCAGTGTAAGTCTAAATACAGGCTTCTGGCAGACTTCCTTCTTGGAGAAGGGCAGTCTTTTTTTTTTTAATGTTTTCAACTGTTGGATGACGCTCACTCACACTATGAAGGTAATCTACTTTACTCAAAGTCTAATCATTCAAGTGTTAGTTTCATCTAAATAAATGTCTTTACAACAATATCCAGACATTTTTGACCAAATATCTATGAACTATAGTGTAGATAAATTAACATAAAACTGATCATCTCAGTTGGGTAGCTACTGCTACTGCTAAGTCACTTCAGTCGTGTCCGACTCTGTGCGACCCCATAGACGGCAGCCCACCAGGCTTCCCCGTTCCTGGGATTCTCCAGGCAAGAACACTGGAGTGGGTTGCCATTTCCTTCTCCAATGCATGAAAGGGAAAAGTGAAAGTGAAGTCACTTAGTCGAGTCCGACTCTAGCAACCCCATGGACTGCAGCCTACCAGGCTCCTCCATCCATGGGATTTTCTAGGCAAAAATATTGGAGTGGGGTGCCATTGCCTTCTCCACAGTTGGGTAGCACAGGGTATGATTAAGAACAGAATGTATACAGGAGATCAGACATATCACAGTTAAATTCTTTGTTCTACTTCCATGGGGTAACTTCCTACCACAACCCACTGAGTCCAGAACATGTAATTCAAATCAGTGAATAGATGATGCTGGGGCCTGCACATGATCATATAAGCAGTTTAGAGTAGATACACAACCACTAAGGAATTACAAAGAAATCTGTTCAACCCACTACAGGTGAATCTACAACTTACCTAGATGTAAAACAGAAAATAATCATCCAGTATTTTTTAATGTCTCAAGCATTTGATATACATAGTGTCCTTGAAAAGCACAAGGTGCCAGTATTTGTGAAAGCCTTATAAGGATGGTACAGTTCATCAGATAATAGATGAAGAAAGAGAGTCTTGCAAAGGCCAATTTGCTTAATTTTATGTGACTCCAAAATCCATACAAATAACCCCCAGTTATGAAATTAATGGACTCTGCAGTTGTCCCAGTTTCAACTAAAGTTGATGTTTCTAGAAGTGTTGAGTAAACTGTCACTAAATTTCTGTTGAAAAATTGTCAGAATTTACTTAATATGTTACTAAATATTTAATAAATATTTGACATATTTTGAATCTTTTTAGAGAACTTAGAGATATTTGTCACTGTAAGACAAAATTTTCATATCAGTCTCACTTGATAAATCACACATAGAGTAAGCATTTGTTATTGCAAAATAGTATCTCTTCTTTTCCTGAGAAAGCCTTTAAGCTTTTGGTTGCCATGCCATTATAGCTGTCCTATAATTTTGTCACAGAATTACAAACAAGCAAACTGAAAAAAGAACAAAGGAAAAATACTTTGGCAGACAATGAATATAGTGTATTATATAACATGAATGTCATTCCATTGTAACAAAATGATTTAACTACTTGGCTCTTTATGTACATTTGGCATGTGCTCGATTATGTATAAATACCATTACAATTGCTTATATCTATGTGAATGTTTCTTTTTATTGTAAATAGTCGTACAGAAACAGTCTCCTAAACTAAATGTACATGGCTACTTATGTATACACCGTTTGTGTGAATTCAAATAATCTTTAATGAATGCCAGTTCATTATAGGTTCTAGCTAATTAAGGTTTTATAGTAATAGTTATTTTTCTGCTGCAAATGTTGTTGCTGCCTCAATTCATTTCAAGGTTCTGTGATTTAGGAGTTTCTTTACAAATGTGTTGCTGTGAATAAAAGAAAATCAAAGGAAATTAACCCTGAATATTCATTGGAAGGACTGATGATAAAGCTGAAGCTCCAATACTTCAGCCACCTGATACTTTGGGAAAGATTAGGGGTAGGAGGAGAAGGGGACAACAGAGGATGAGATGGTTGGATGGCATCACCAACGCAATGGACAGGAGTCTGAGTAAACTTGGAGAAATAGTGAAGGGCAGGGAAGCCTGGCGTGCTGCAGTCCACGGCATCACAGAGTCGGACACAACTGAGAGACTGACCAACAGTTTATTTTACATGATTATATTTTAACTGGATTCAAATTGACTTATAAAAATACACGGTATGGCAAAATATTAAATTTCTTTGGTTAGTAAATGAGGGAAATAAAGTTGTAAAATTAGCCTAACTCAGCGAAGAACTTAACACTCACAATGTACTCTTTGATTTTTCTACAGGTGGTAGATAATTTTGAATTTTTCAAAAGTGTCACATAGAAGAAATATGATTAAATAGTACTCAACATGTGGCAAATATTTAGTAAGTGAAATTAACATGAAGTAATAATTTTTAATGTTTCCATATTGATTTAACACACACTAAGGCAGGTTGAATTTAATACAGAAGAGAAAGGACAATGACAAGTATAAAATAAGCTGTTTTAAGATAGGGTTAATATTTTGTCATATGGCTAAATGAATTCCCTCGAGAAGAATTAGTTGCATTGCATTGCTGTTCATATTCCATCAGTTCAGTTCGGTTCAGTTCAGTCGCTCACTCATGTCCGACTCTTCGAGACCCCATGAATCGCAGCACGCCAGGCCTCCCTGTCCATCACCAACTCCCGGAGTTCACTCAGACTCACGTCCATCGAGTCAGTGATGCCATCCAGCCATCTCATCCTCTGTCGTCCCCTTCTCCTCCTGCCCCCAATCCCTCCACGAAAAAATAACCCCTGCAAAACAATCAGCCATATAGAGGTAATGCAGACCTATCCTCTTTTGGCTTATTAGTGATAAATGTGAATGGTTTAAATTCCTTTCTCAGTTTATGTTTTACAAATTATATGTCCTTCCTACAGTCATTGAAAAAGTGGGTAGTGATCATTTGACTCTGCAGAATTTAAATTCGTGTATTTACTCATTACCCTTGAGGAGATTCCTTTTGGAAAATGAAAAGAGCAAAGGCAATAAAGTATGAAAAGAGATGATGCTAGAATACTTTGGGAAGAACCTAAAGCATGAAGACTGGGGTTGAGTTGTGGGGCTTAAGATTCACTGAGAGGACTGAGGACATGACCTAGATTCTCTCCTCCAGGACTAATTGTGAAACCTCATTTCTATGGTAAAATATAAAGGACATAATTAACAGATACTTTTTTTTTTCTCAATTGCAACAAAATTCATTTAGATGTATCTTTAATCCACTTCACATCTTCAATTAAAAAAAATTAAAAACAAAGAAAAATTACCAAAACAAGACCCTTATACAATTTTAGTATTGATTTCTTATAAGAAAAACTAGATAATAACTCTAATTTTACATCAGTCTTTTACCATATTCTGAAGGGAGTAATTCTGAACTGATAAGAGAGAAAAAAATGCCATAGACTGTGAGACTAATTATTAATATATTTAATGGGAAAATAAAATGCAATCTGGGTTGCAAGTTCTCTATGAAACAAAAGTTCAGAGTTATTTGTTAAAATGTATACTGGATAAGTACCAATGTGGGGCTGTACATCAATAGATGTGATTTTGGTTTAAATATAGCAAACTAGATTCAGGGTTTTCTCATATGGTTGATTTGTGCATGGTGAGTTTGAGCAAGCTTCGGGAGTTGGTGATGGACAGGGAAGCCTGTCTAAGGGGTTGCAATGAGTGGAACATGACTGAGCAACTGATTGACTGAGTAACGTAGATGCCCTCCTGAGAGATGAGTTAAAATGCAGCCAGGGTTCCATTCATCAAGTCTCATGCCCTCCTGTGTATGGACAAAGGGCCATTTTTCTACAACAGAAATGCCTTGTGTTTACCATTTTGTTACAGTTGATCCATAATACCCAGGGGAGGGGCAGTTTCTAATTTATCTTCCCAGACCTGGCACATTTCTCTAATTTTTCTCAAAGACAAAAACTAGCCTTGACCCAGGCTTAAGTGAAGGGAGCTTCTTAAATCTTGCCAAATGTGTATATTGCTTACTTCCACATTCTTTTCAAGAATTCCAGCTTGCTCTTCAATTGATATGGAAACACTCGTGAGAAACTAACAAGTTAGCACATCAACTAGTAACAGAGAAGTTGACCCAGTCAGAAAAGAGTAACTCTAGTACCATTTCTTGGAGAAGGCAATGGCACTCCACTCCAGCACTCTTGCCTGGAAAATCCCATGAACAGAGGAGCCTGGTGGGCCACAGTCCATGGGGTCGCTAAGAGTCAGACACGACTGAGCGACTTCACTTTCACTTTTCACTTTCATGCATTGGAGAAGGAAATGGCAACCCACCCAGTGTTCTTGCCTGGAGAATCCCAGGGACGGGGGAGCCTGATGGGCTGCCATCTATGGGGTCGCACAGAGTTGCACACAACTGAAGTGACTTAGCAGTACCATTTATTAAATGAAGGCAGTCTTCAGACTCCATATGCATGATATGGGGAAAGGGACAAATAGAGAGGAAGGCGTGGCCACACCTTCTCTCTAGCAAGGGCAATTTTGCGAGGATTTGCTCATTCAGATTTCTGAACAAGTTATGGGTTCCCGCATTCAAAATGTCTTACTATCCTATCGGGAGCCACATACTTTTAAGCCACACTGAGTCTTCAAGTGTCAACTGCAATAGTGCTTTGAATTTTACTAGCCTAAAGCAATCTCTTTTAGTCTTGGAATTAAAAAAAAAAATGTGATGTGAAGTGAAAATTGCTCAGTTGTAGCTGACTCTTTGTGACCCCATGGACTATGCAATCCATGGAATTCTCCAGGGCAGAATACTGGAGTGGGTAGCTGTTCCCTTTTCCAAGGGATCTGCACAACCCAGGGATTGAACCCAGGTCTCTCATTGCAGGCAGACTTGTTACCAGCTGAGCCACCAGGGAAACCCAAGAATACCAAAGTGGGTAGCCTATCCCTTCTTCAGCGGATCTTCCCAAACCAGGAATTGAACCAGTGTCTCTTGCATTGCAGGTGGATTCAGTTCAGTTCAGTTCAGTCACTCATTCATGTCTGATTCTTTGCAACCCCATGAATCGCAGCACACCAGGTCTCCCTGTCCATCACCAACTCCCGGAGTTCACTCAAACTCATGTCCATCGAGTCGGTGATGCCATCCAGCCATTTCATCCTCTGTGGCCCCCTTTTCCTCCTGCCCCCAATCCCTGCCAGCATCAGAGTCTTTTCCAAGGAGTCAACTCTTTGCATGAGGTGGCCAAAGTACTGGAGCTTCAGCTTTAGCATCATTCCCTCCAAAGTACACCCAGGGCTGATCTCCTTCAGAATGGACTGGTTGGATCTCCTTGCAGTCCAAGGGACTCTCAGGAGTCTTCTCCAACACCACAGTTCAAAAGCATCAATTCGTTGGGCTCAGCTTTCTTCATAGTCCAACTCTCACATCCATACATGACCACTGGAAAAACCATAGCCTCGACTAGACGAACCTTTGTTGGCAAAGTAATGTCTCTGCTTTTGAATATGCTATCTAGGTTGGTCATAACTTTCCTTCCAAGGAGTAAGGGTCTTTTAATTTCATGGCTGCAGTCACCATCTGCCATGATTTTGGAGCCCCCAAAAATAAAGTCTGACACTATTTCCAGATGTCATGATCTTAGTTTTCTGAATGTTGAGCTTTAAGCCAACTTTTTCACTCTCCTCTTTCACTTTCATCAAGAGGCTTTTTAGTTCCTTTCACTTTCTGCCATAAGGGTGGTGTCATCTATATATCTAAGGTTATTGATATTTCTCCCAGCAATCTTGATTTCAGCTTGTGCTTCTTCCAGCCCAGAGTTTCTCATGATGTACTCTGCATAAATTAAATAAGCTGGGTGACAATATACAGCCTTGACATACTCCCTTTCCTATTTAGAAGCAGGTGGATTCAATAGTGCTCAAATTGACTCTGGTAACAGGGGCGGGGTGAGGCGGGGGAGGGACTTACTAGGGTTGGGGAAGGAGTGGAGGGAAGTTAGGCTTCTCCTCTGCCAACTGAGAGATAGGGGAAAATAGATGGGGATTAGATAATGGAGTGGAAAGGGAAACAGCAACTCACTCCAGTATTCTTGCCTAGAGAATCCTGTGGACAGAAGAGCCTGGTGGGCTGCCGTCTATGGGGGCTCACAGAGTCGGACACAACTGAAGCGACTTAGCAGCAGCAGCAGCTGATGAAGAGGGAGACAGAGGCAGATGGGGTGAGTGGTGTAAGGCAGCAACAGGACATTTTATTGGAGTAGAATAAAAAAAAAAAAGATGTGATAGAAGCATTTAATAAACATGGAGGTCATTTTCTCTAAACTCACTGGAGTGAGGGAGTGAGGGAGAACATTACCTTGACTAAGACTTAGCAGTGTCTTAAAAAGGGGAAATTGGAAGTGTTTTTATTGGATTTGGGGGTCTAGGCTTAAATAACCCAGTTTATATCTTCCAGTTTGGAATTAGATGTAGTCATGACCTGTGGCGATGGTCTTGAAGCACGTCTTGATATTGTCTGAGAAGCTAATGCTTTGCCCAACTGAGCTGAGTATTGTTTCAGATAAATTTCTCTGCAAGAAATTTTTGAAGCAAAAATAATAATAATAATAAAGTTCAGTATAGACACACAGTTTTATCTTCCTGAGCGAAGAGCATAGGGAGCAAACTGATTCATGTTGACACAAGTAGTCTGAGTCCAAAAAAATCATTCCGGGTATGTCAAGGAGTCATATTTTCTTTTATTTTCAGATCTTTGTAAAAGCCCCAATATATACTTTCCCAAATATAACGTGATAGCTTACCTTTTCCTGATATTTTTGTAAACGGAGCTCCATTTGACAATTCAATATGTCACATTTTTAACGTTCTTGAAAAGGCAAATAACCCAAATGACATGGAAAGTGCTTCACTCAACATCTACAAGGTTCAGCTTAAAAGTAACTTATGTCACAGGGAAAAGTACATTAATATTTAAAATTGTGCTTTATGTCATGGTCCATGCATGGGTTGGAAAAGAATTTCCAGACATGAGGCAGAATGAGAGGAGAATAAAGTTTATTAGAGTGGGAGATGCAATTAGAACAGCAGGCCTGGGAGAGCCTATTTTGAACAGGGGTCCTTAGTCCATTTTTATATGCAGGGTGTAAGGAGTGGATAGGGATCTTGCAGGTCATTTGCTGACTGCATGAGACATATATACTGAGTGGAGAAAGAGTAAAGGCAAATACCTTCTCCCTATGGGGTAGAAGGAGAAGGCAATGGCACCCCACTCCAGTACTCTTGCCTGGAAAATCCCATGGATGGAGGAGCTTGGTAGGCTGCAGTCCATGGGGTCGCTAAGAGTCGGACATGACTGAGTGACTTCACTTTCACTTTCCACTTTCATGCACTGGAGAAGGAAATGGCAACCCACTCCAGCGTTCTTGCCTGGAAAATCCCATGGACGGAGAAGCCTGGTAGGCTGCTGTCTATGGGGTCGCACAGAGTCGGACACGACTGAAGCAACGCAGCAGCATGGGGTAGAAGGGGAGACAGGTTATACTGCTCAGGAGGACCTGAAATTCCTTAATAGTTACAAAATGGGGGAGGGAAGGATGATAGGGTCTGGTTTTTCCATTCCCGCATTCCAAGGCCTTCCTTGGTTTCTTTTTCTTTTTTGTCTTTTGTCCTTTGGACACCACACTTAATAGTAACTTCCTTTTTCCCTGTGGCAAACTTTAACAAAAATATTTGAAGAGATTTTTTTTTTTGAAAAAATGATTCATTTGCTAAATAATAGGTGTTTAAAGAGTAAGAAATTATTATTTACACCTTCAGATTAAATTTACTAATGGATATGTATGCCCAAGTATTTATATGGATTTAACTTTGAAATGAATTTTCTGTTCCTCTGTTTTCAAGTGTTTAAATGGATTTACTAAAAAAAAAAAAAGTCAAAATAGCACATTTCTTTTTAGTGCTGAATAGTATTCCATTGTCAGATGTGTATACCACAGTTTATTTATCCATTCACCCTTTAAAAGACATCTTGGTTATTTCATGTTTTGGAAATTATGAGTAAAGCTGCCTGAAATATTTGTGTGCAGGTTTTTATGTGCACATAATATTTCGGTTTATTTCCCTGGTGGTGTACATTCTGGAGCATCTTTTCATGTGTTTATTTGGCCTCTGTATATCTTCTTCAATGAAGTGTCCAAAGTCATTTGCCCATTTTTAAATTAGGCTCTTTGTTTTCTTATTAAGTTTTAAGTGTTCTTTTATGTCTTGGGTAATGGTCCTTTATAGCCATGTCTTTTGCAAAAATGGGCTATCAAGCAATGAAAAGACATGGAGGAAACATCAATGCATATTAAGTGAAAGATACCAATCTGAAAAAGGTGACATACTGTATGATTCTAACTATTAATATATGACATTCTGGAATAGGCAAAACTATGGAGAAGTTAAAGAAAAAAAAAAAAAAAGAAAACAATTGCCATGAGTTTGGCAGGAGGGAAGAATGGATAAAGGGAGCACACACACTTTTTAAGGTAGTGAAAATACTTCATATTACTATAATTGTGGCTACGTACCATTATATATTTGACCAAACCCATAAAATGTATAGCACCGAGAGTGACTCATAACATAAAATTTGGATGATGATGTTTCGGTGTAGATTACAATGTAGTTATTAATAAGTGCATTGCTCTAATGTTGATTGGGTAGATGTTGATAATGGTGAAGGGGTTATGGATGTGTGGGGACAGAGGGTGTATGGAAGTTTTCTGTACCCTTCTTTCAGTTTTGCCATGAACTTAAAACTTATCTCAATAAATGAAATCTTTATCAGAGACTGACTGTTGCCAAAGAGGAAATATAAAACATTGCAATTTATTTCGTTTTTAAGATATAATAGTAAATATTGTAAAAGATACAGAAAAAAGTATAAAATGCTATTATTTGTGTCTACTTATATTGATGAATCAATTATTTTCTTCAGGGTTACTAAAACCAATAACAGGAATAATTTAGACAATGACTGATATATTAGAAAATGGCCTCATTTCAAATATTGCATGAGTCAAGGCAATCTCAACTTCCCTTTCAGCAACATTTTGAGAAGTGTTTACTCCAAGTTTGTATACAAAACAAATATGTCCCAAGTGTTACAGGTAGGGACAGGGTCAAAGAGGATCCTCCCTTGTGGGTGTTGGTCCTTGATAGGACAAAAAGAAGAATCTGAAGTCTTCAGGACAGTTCAGTTACTCAGTCATGTCCAACTCTTGCGACCCCATGAATCGCAGCATGCCAGGCCTCCCGGGGTTCACTCAGACTCACATCCATCGAGTCAGTGATGCCATCCAGCCATCTCATCCTCTGTCGTCCCCTTCTCCTCCTGCCCCCAATCCCTCCCAGCATCAGAGTCTTTTCCAATGAGTCAACTCTTCCCATGAGGTGGCCAAAGGACTGGAGTTTCAGCTTTAGCATCATTTCTTCCAAAGAAAGCCCAGGGCTGATCTCCTTCAGAATGGACTGGTTGGATCTCCTTATAGTCCAAGGGACTTGCAAGGGTCTTCTCCAACACCACAGTTCAAAAGCATCAATTCTTCGGCGCTCAGCTTTCTTCACAGTCCAACTCTCATATCCATACATGACCACTGGAAAAACCATAGCCTTGACTAGACAGACCTTTGTTGGCAAAGTAATGTCTCTGCTTTTCAATATGCTATCTAGGTTGGTCATAACTTTTCGTCCAAGGAGTAGGCGTCTTTAAATTTCATGGCTGCAATCACCATCTGCAGTGATTTTGGAGCCCCAGAAAATAAAGTCTGACACTGTTTCCACTGTTTCCCCATCTATTTCCCATGAAGTGATGGGACCGGATGCCATGATCTTCGTTTTCTGAATGTTGAGCTTTAAGCCAAAGTTTTCACTCTCCTCTTTAACTTTCATCAAGAGGCTTTTTAGTTCCTCTTCACTTTCTGCCATAAGGGTGGTGTCATCTGCATGTCTGAGGTTATTGATATTTCTCCCAGCAATCTTGATTCCAGCTTGTGCTTCTTCCAGCCCAGAGTTTCTCATGATGTACTCTGCATATAAGTTAAATAAGCACGGTGACAATATACAGCCTTGACGTACTCCTTTTCCTATTTGGAACCATCTGTTGTTCCATGTCCATTTCTAACTGTTGCTTCCTGACCTGCATATAGGTTTCTCAAGAGGCCAGTCAGGTGGTCTGGTATTCCCATCTCTTTCAAAATTTTCCAGTTTATTGTGATCCACACAGTCAAAGGCTTTGGCATAGTCAATAAAGCAGAAATAGATGTTTTCCTGGAACTCTCTCGCTTTTTCGATGATCCAGTGGATGTTGGCAATTTGATCTCTGGTTCCTCTGCCTTTTCAAAAACCAGCTTGAACATCTGAAAGTTCACGGTTCACGTATTGCTGAAGCCTGGCTTGGAGAATTTTGAGCATTACTTTACTAGCGTGTGAGATGAGTGCAATTGTGCGGTAGTTTGAGCATTCTTTGGCATGGCCTTTCTTTGGGATTGGAATGAAAACTGACCTTTTCCAGTCCTGTGGCCACTGCTGAGTTTTCCAAATGTGCTGGCATATTGAGTGCAGCACTTTCACAGCATCATCTTTCAGGATTTGAAATAGCTCAACTGGAATTCCATCACCTCCACTAGCTTTGTTCGTAGTGATGCTTTCTAAGGCCCACTTGACTTCACATTCCAGGATGTCTGGCTCTAGGTTGTTGGGGGCCAGAGTGAGGTACTCTGCCCATGGCAAAGGTCATGAGGAAGGAGGCTCGACATACGCAAAGGCGGGATCGAGCCTCAGGAGTCCCCCTGGAAATCCTTGAGCATCTACCCCCATAACCAGAGCCTGCCTACTTTACTACTTTGTGCTCACCTACACCTCTGACTTTACAGGGGGCTGTCCCCCACCACCTCTTTCGGAGAAGGAGTTAACTTAGAGCTCCAGTTAATAATAATTCCTGGTCGTGATAAGAGTGTTTTAACCTACAAACTCCTCTGAAGGTTCTCTGGCCTGCCTGACAGGCTTGTCCGGCCACATGTGATCGCTCACAGCCTCCCAACCGTGAGAGGCACAAGATGCTTTAAACCTTCTAAAAACAGGTTCCTTAGAAAAGTTAGAAAACTATTAGTATAAGTATAATGGGCTGATTAGAAATTGTATTGGTGAAGGGTTTTTCATTTGTTGAGCCAATGTTTGTTGCTAAGTCTCCATATCCCCTGCCCTTACACACATTAATGAATATATAGAAGAAATTAGTATTAACCTTTGATATTAATCACGTTAGACCTTAGGCTAAGTAAATTCTTTCTTAACTAAAACCCACTATACCCTCACCCTGTAGGAATGTAACTTTATTTGGGTGGCGTCTGTTTTGAGAATAATCACCCCTGGAGAAATAAGTGTCCTGGTTGACTGACCGCTGTCACAAGGAGAGGGTCATAAATTGTCAGCAGGCCCCCCTGGCCAGAAGATGATGTAACACCCCTAAGACCTCTGTATACATTTGTATGAAGCACCTGACTTTGATAAAAGTCAGGACTGCTGACCCCGCCTGACTTTTGCATAACATCTCAGTGTATAAAAGTAGACCATGGAAAGTAAAGAATTGGGATCAGTTTCTCGAAATACTGGTCTCCTCATGTCGCTCTCTCTCTCACTCTGGCTGAGTCTCCATCTGGAGCGCGGAACCCACCATGCTTACTAATTATGCCTGGGCTTCTAAGATCCGACCGGGGAGGCCTCAGTGTCTCCTGTCCTTCAGGAGAACAGAAGGACGCCTGCGGCCTATGTAAGTGGTGCAAACTTCTTGTCTTGAAGTTTTATTGGTCTCCCGCGTAAACCAAGCTACTCAGCCTCTTTTCTCTACTGAATTTTCCTACTGAGCTATCCTCATCCTATTACTCTTTATATCTTTGATAAAATATTTAAATAAATAGGTCGCCAACACCATCCCCGCTTTGAATACCCTGGATCAGCCGGGGCTGGACCCCGGCACTAGGTGAGTGATCACATCATCGTGATTATCTGGGTCGTGAAGATCTTTTTTGTACAGTTCTTCTGTGTATTCTTGCCATCTCTTCTTAATATCTTCTGCTTCTGTTAGGTTGATACCATTTCTGTCCTTTATTGAGCCCATCTTTGCATGCAATGTTCCCTTGTTATCTCTAATTTTCTTGAAGAGATCTTTAGTCTTTCCTATTCTGTTGTTTTCCTCTATTTCTTTGCATTGATCGCTGAGGATGGCTTTCTTATCTCTTCTTGCTATTCTTTGGAACTCTGCATTCAGGTGCTTTCCTTTTCTCCTTTGCTTTTCACTTCTCTTCTTTTCACAGCTATTTGTAAGGCCTCCTCAGACAGCTATTTTGCTTTTTTGCATTTCTTTTCCATGGGGATGGTCTTGATCCCCATTTCCTATACAATGTCACGAACCTCCAACCATAGTTCATCAGGCACTCTATCTATCAGATCTAGTCCCTTAAATCTATTTCTCACTTCCACTGTATAGTCATAAGAGATTTGATTTAGGTCATACCCGAATGGTCTAGTGGTTTTCCGTACTTTTTTCAATTTAAGTCTAAATGTGGCAATAAGGAGTTCATGATCTGAGCCACAGTCAGCTCCTGGTCTTGTTTTTCTTGACTGTATGGAGCTTCTCCATCTTTGGCTGCAAAGAATATAATCAATCTGATTTCAGTGTTGACCATCTGGTGATGTCCATGTATAGTCTTCTCTTGTGTTGTTGGAAGCGAGTGTTTGCTATGACCAGTGCATTTTCTTGACAAAACTCTATTAGTCTTTGCCCTGCTTCATTCCGTATTCCAAGGCCAAATTTGCCTGTTACTCCAGATGTTTCTTGACTTCCTACTTTTGCATTCCAGTCCCCTATAATGAAAAGGACATCTTTTTTGGGTGTTAGTTCTAATAGGTCTCGTAGATCTTCATAGAACCATTCAACTTCAGCTTCTTCAGCATTCCTGGTTGGGGCATAGACTTGGATTACCATGATATTGAATGGTTTGCCTTGGAAAGGAACAGAGATCATTCTGTCATTTTTGAGATTGCATCCAAGTACTGCATTTCAGACTCTTTTGTTGACCATGATGGCTACTCCATTTCTTAAGTCTTACCCATGGCAAAAACAAGTTTACTGAAGAAAGAACAGAAAGAGCAGAAAGAAATAACTCAAAGCAGAGGTGGGCCAAACCAAGAGGAGCACTGGTAAAGAAACTGAGGCACAAGAGTTTTCAAGACAGTAAGTCCGTTCAGTCAGTTTAATTGCTCAGTCATATCTGACTCTTTGCACCACCATAGACTGCAACACGCCAGGCCTCCCTGTCCATCACCAACTCCTGGAGCTTACTGAAGCTCATGTCCATTGAGTAGGCTATGTCATCCACCATCTCATCCTCTGTAGTCCCCTTCTCCTCCCACCTTCAATCTTTTGCAGCATCAGGGTCTTTTCAAATGAGTCAGTTGTTTGCATCAGATGGCCAAAGTATTGGAGTTTCATCTTCAAATGAATATTCAGGACTGATTTCTTCTAGGATGGACTAGTTGTATCTCCTTGCAGTCCAAGGGACTCTCAAGAGTCTTTCCAACACCACAGTTCAAAGCCTCAATTCTTCGGCGCTCAGCTTTCTTCACAGTCCAGCTCTCACATCCATACATGACCACTGGAAAAACCATAGCCTTGACTAAATGGGCCTTTGTTGGCAAAATAATGTCTCTGCTTTTTAATATGCTGTCTAGGTTGGTCATAACTTTTCTTAAAAGGAGCAACCGTCTTTTAATTTCCTGGCTGCAGTCACATCTGCAGTGATTTTGGAGCCCAGAAAAATAAAGCCAGCCACTGTTTCCACTGTTTCCGCATCTATTTGCCATGAAGTGATGGGACCAGATGACATGATCTTAGTTTTCTGAATGATGAGTTTTAGGCCAACTTTTCACTCTCCACTTTCACCTTCATCAAGAGGCTCTTTAGTTCTTTGCTTTCTGCCATAAGGGTGGTGTCATCTGCATATCTGAGGTTATTGATATTTCTCCTGTCAATCTTGATTCCAGCCTTTGTTTCATCCAGTCCAGCGTTTCTCATGATGTACTCTGCATATAAGCTAAATAATCACGATGACAGTGTACAGCCTTGACATACTACTTTTCTTATTTGGAACCAGTCTGTTGTTCCATGTCCAGTTCTAAATGTTTCTTCTTGACCTGCATACAGATTTCTCACGTCAGGTGGTCTGGTAATTCCCATCTATTTAAGAATTTTCCACAGTTGTTGTGATCCACCCAGTCAAAGGCTTTGGCATAGTCAATAAAGCAGAAATAGATGTTTTTATGGAGCTCTCTTGCTTTTTTCATGATCCAGCAGATGTTTGCAAGTTGATCTCTGGCTCCTCTGCCTTTTCTAAAACCAGCTTGAAAATATGTAAGTTCACGGTTCATATACTGTTGAAGCCTGGCTGGGAGAATTTTGAGCATTACTTTGTTAGCATGCAAATTGAGTGCAATTGTGTGGTAGTTTGAGCATTCTTTGGCATTGCCTTTCTTTGGGATTGGAATGAAAACTGACCTTTTCCAGTCCTGTGGCCACTGCTGAGTTTTCCAAATTTGCTGGCATATTGAGTGAAGCACTTTCACTGCATCATCTTTTAGGGTTTGAAATAGATTCACCTCCACTAGCTTTGTTCATAGTGATGCTTCCTAAGGCCCACTTGACTTTGCATTCCAGGATGTCTAACTCTAGGTGAGTGATCACACCATCATGATTATCTGGGTCATGAAGATCTTTTTTGTATAGTTCTCCTGTGTATTCTTGCCACTTCTTCTTAATATCTTCTGCTTCTGTTAAGTCCTTTTAAGACAGAAAAATACCATTTCTGTCCTTTATCGAGCCCATCTTTGCAAGAAATGTTTCCTTGCTATCTCTAATTTTCTTGAAGAGATCCCTAGTCTTTCCATTCTATTTTTTTCCTCTGTTTCTTTGCACTGATCACTGAGGAAGGCTTTCTTATCTCTCCTTGCTTTTCTTTGGGACTCTGCATTCAAATAGGTATATCAAGACAGGGTTATCACATATTCATCTAGCTGGGTGTGGACAGATAATTTTTATTGACAGTTGCAAGTTACATGGCAGCAGGCTCTGTTGCATGTCTTTCCCTTATTTCAGTCTTTTATAATCATGTGTAAGTTATGTACAGAATATTTATAAATCTTTATTGCACTCCTAACTGCCTATGGTTACTTGAGGACACAGCTGTGCATCAGAGGCTCAAGGGCACAAGTACTGGAGTTGGAAAAGCCCCTGTGGTTAGTTTGTTTTCACTATGTGCCTAGGGCCCTTACAGGGAGTTAGAAAAGTCTCTGTGGCTAATTTTTAGCATATCTATGCACTCTCCTGGGCTGCACTGGTGTAATTATGGGTTGGGGTTTAAAGATCAGCTTGTATCCTTTTTGACTAGGCCACTCCTCCTTGCTTATGCCTAACTTACCAGTTCAGTTCAGAGGCTGAGTCCTGTCAGACTCTGCGACCTCATGGACTGTAGCATGCCAGGCTTCTCTGTCCATCACCATCTCCTGGGTCCTGCTCAAACTCAAGTCCATTGAGTCGGTGATGCCATCCATCCATTTCATTCTCTGTTGTCCCCTTCTCCTCCTACCTTTAGTCTTTCCCAGCATCAGGGTCTTTTCCAATAAGTTGGTTCTTGGCATCGAGTGGCCAAACTGTTGGAGCTTCAGTTTCAGCATCAGTCCTTCCAATGAATATTCAGGACGGATTTCATTTAGGATGGACTGGTTTGATCTCCTTTCAGTCCAAGCGACTCTCAAGAGTCTTCTCCACACTTTACAAAAGCATCAATTCTTTGGTGCTCAACTTTCTTCATGGTTCAACTCTAACATCCATCCATGACTACTTCCCACCTGACACCAATCAGATGTCCATAGCTGTTTTAGGTTTTGATATATTACATATGCTCTAAACTCAAAGATAGATGTTTTGTGTTTTAGAAAACAAAAATTACAATAAAAATAGCAAGCTGAAATGAATAATAGTGCCAAATGATAAGAAATAAAGAGGCAGAGGTGAAGGAAATGATGAAACAGTTCATTAGGCAATTCTTTAAAATAAAAGAAAACTGTAAGATATACACCACAAAGAAATATGACTAAGAAAAAGCCTGAAATATATCACAAGTTGGAATTTGTATGCTGTTAATTCCTTTGAGAATTCTCTTTATCCCAGGAGGTTTGTCTTTCACCTATATATGTGACTTGATTTTCTGTTTATTTTCTCCAAGTACTGAAAATAACACTTATTGTAGCCTGTTTTATATCTGTATGCATAAACATGCCTTCTGTTAAAGCAGTGTTTTCTACTTTACATATTTTATTATTATTATTATTAAAATTTAGGCTCAGTTAAGCACAAATAAATTATTTTATTTTTCTAAAGTGAATTTTTGAATGATTATAAGTAAGATAGTTCTTCTCTCTCATAAAGTTTCAGCCTTTTTATAATTTTAAAGTTTTCAAACACAAAGTCATAATTTTTTACATTGAAATGTGTTAGGATGGTACTGGATAATTATCTCCAGATTTTGATGAATGTTTGTATTGTTACATTGTACCTAATATTAATACAAGGCAAAGAATATTCTCCTGATTGAAGTAAACTGTAAAATTAACTCATTTTCTGACCGTTTAAACCTCAAGCTCTTTTATTGTGGTGATTAAGTAAGAATAGTATACCATAACAGTGAAGAACAAAAACAGCATATATTTTCATTCAAATTTGTTAGTACTCTGCAGTGTTTGAATAGTTATTCTTAATAAAAGAAAAAAGCATTTACTGTTAGACAATCATGGTCAAAGTATCTAAAACGTGCTATTCATTTATCAAGAATTACATCAGAATGGAATCCCAAATATTTTGGACAAAAAGCCTCATGTTTTCTTTTAAGGACACAGTTTGAAACCCTTTAGTTAAGTCTAAAAAAGCTAAAAAATATCAGATAAAAAAATTTGTCTTCTTTTAATTTTGCACTTCTGTTCTCTATAGTGTAATGAGAAAGGTACATAAATAGAGGTCAGGGCAATTAAATGTAATTTTAGTTTTGTTTTTAAAACTAAGGCAAAATGATAAATTACTGAAAGAGGAACTCCTCAGGTTGGTAAGTGCCCAATATATTACTGGATAACAGTGGAAAAATGACTCCATAAAGAATGAAGGGATGGAGCCAAGGCAAAAACAATACCCAGTTGTGGATGTGACTGGTGATAGAAGCAAGGTCTGATGCTGTAAAGAACAATATCACATAAGAACCTGGTAGTGTTAGGCCCATGAATCAAGGCAAATTAGAAGTGATCAAACAGGAGATGGCAAGAGTGAACATAGACATTCTAGGAGCCAGCGAACTAAAATGGACTGGAATGGGTGAATTTAACTCAGATGACCATTATATCTACTACTGTGGGCAGGAATCCCTGCCATCATAGTCAACAAAAGAGTCCAAAATGCAGTACTTGAAAGCAATCCCAAAAATGACAGAATGATCTCTGTTCATTACCAAGGCAAACCATTTAATATTATGGTAATCCAAGGCTATGCCCCAGCCAGTAATGCTGAAGAAGCTGAACTATTCTATGAAGACCTACAAGACCTTTCAGAACTAACACCCCAAAAAGATGTCCTTTTCATTATAGGGGACTGGAATGCAAAAGTAGGAACTCAAGAAACACCTGGAGTAACAGGCAAATTTGGCCTTGGAATATGGAATGAAGCAGGGCAAAGACTAATAGAGTTTTGTCAAGAAAATGCACTGGTCATAGCATACACCCTCTTCCAACAACACAAGAAAAGACTCTACACATGGACATCACCAGATGGTCAACACCGAAATCAGGTTGATTACATTCTTTGGAGCTACAGATGGAGAAGCTCTATACAGTCAGCCAAAACAAGACCAGGAGCTGACTGTGGCTCAGATCAGGAACTCCTTATCACCAAATTCAGACTTAAATTGAAGAAAGTAGGGAAAACCACTAGACCATTCAGGTATGACCTAAATCAAATCCCTTATGACTATACAGTGGAAGTGAGAAAGAGATTTAAGGGATTAGATCTGATAGATAGAGTGCCTGATGAACTATGGATGGAGGTTTGTGACACTGTACAGGAGACAGGCGTCAAGACCTACCCCATGGAAAAGAAATGCAAAAAGCAAAATGGTTGTCTGGGGAGGCCTTATAAATAGCTATGAAAAGAAGAGAAGTGAGAAGAGAAGTGAGAAGAGAAGTGAAAAGCAAAGGACAAAAGAAAAGACATAAGCATCTGAATGCACAGTTCCAGAGAACAGCAAGGAGAGATAAGAAACCCTTCCTCAGTGATCAATGCAAAGAAAGAGAGGAAGACATAAGAATGGGAAAACTAGAGATCTCTTCAAGAGAATCAGAGATACAAAGGGAACATTTCATGCAAAGCTGGGCTCGATAAAGGACAGAAATGGTATGGACCTAACAGAAGCAGAAGATATTAAGGAGAGGTGGCAAGAATACACAGAAGAACTGTACAAAAAGATCTTCATGACCAAGATAATCATGATGGTGTGATCACTCACCTAGAGCCAGACATCCTAGAATGTGAAGTCAAGTGGGCCTTAGGAAGCAGCACTATGAACAAAGCTAGTGGAGGTGATGGAATTCCAGTTGAGCTGTTTCAAATCCTGAAAGATGATGCTGTGAAAGTGTTGCACTCAATATGCCAGCACATTTGGAAAACTCAGCAGTGGCCACAGGGCTGGAAAAGGTCAGTTTTCATTCCAATCCCAAAGAAAGGCAATGCCAAAGAATGCTCAAACTACCGCACGATTGTACTCATCTCACACGCTAGTAAAGTAATGCCCAAAATTCTCCAACCCAGGCTTCAGCAATACGAGAACCTTGAACTTCCAGATATTCAAGTCGGCTTTAGAAAAGGCAGAGGAATCAGAGATCAAATTGCCAACATCCGCTGGATCATAGAAAAAGTGAGAGAGTTCCAGAAAAACATCTATTTCTGCTTTATTGACTATGCAAGAGCCTTTGACTGTGTGGATCACAATAAACTGTGGAAAATTCTGAAAGAGATGGGAATACCAGACCACCTGACCTGCCTCTTAAGAAAGCTATGTGCAAGTCAGGAAGCAACAGAACTGGACATGGAACAATAGACTGGTTCCAAATAGGAAAAGGAGTATGTCAAGGCTGTATATTGTCACCCTGCTAATTTAACTTATATGCAGAGTAAATCATGAGAAATGCTGGGCTGGAAGAAGCACAAGCTGGAATCAAGATTGCCGCGAGGAAATATCAATAACCTCAGATATGCAGATGACACCACCATTGTGGCATAAATTGAAGAGGAAGTAAAAAGCCTCTTGATGAAAGTGAAAGAGGAGAGTGAAAAAGTTGGCTTAAAGCTCAACATTCAGAAAATGAAGATCATGGCATCTAGTCCCATCATTTCATGGCAAATAGATGGGGAAACAGTGTTAGACTTTATTTTGGGGGGCTCCAAAATCACTGCAGATGGTGACTACAGCCATGAAATTAAAAGACGCTTACTCCTTGGAAGGAAAGTTATGACCAACGTAGATAGCATATTCAAAAGCAGAGATATTACTTTACCAACAAAAGTCAATCTAGTCAAGGCTATGGTTTTTCCTGTGGTCATGTATGGATGTGAGAGTTGGACTGTGAAGAAAGCTGAGCGCCGAAGAATTGATGCTTTTGAACTGTGGTGTTGGAGAAGACTCTTGAGAGTCCCTTGGACTACAAGAAGATCCAACCAGTCCATCCTAAAGGAGATCAGTCCTGGGTGTTCATTGGAAGGACTGATTCTGATGCTGAAACTCCAATACTTTGGCCACCTCATGAGAAAAGTTTACTCACTGGAAAAGACCCTGATGCTGGGATGGATTGGGGGCAGGAGGAGAAGGGGATGACAGAGGATGAGATGGCTGGATGGCATCACCAACTCTATGGACATGAGTTTAGGTAAACTCCCGGAGTTGGTCTTGGACAGGGAGGCCTGGCGTGTTGCAATTCATGGGGTCACAAAGCGTCGGACACAACTGAGTGATTGATCTGAACTGATTTGAATGCACTGTTCACTAAGTAACTTCCACAATCTGTCCTAATTAATGTATTTGTAAACTACAGCTGAATTAGATGATTAATTCATTCTTAGAAATAAATATTTTAATTTTAGTGCAATGAAAGTCTCAACACTTATCTTGACCAGGGAATAGTCAGGATTTCTTGTGAGTTTGGGAAAAAATCAATTATAAATCATTTTATTCCTCACTTTTCTGTGTCATAATATAAGGTGTTGACTCCATTGTCTGCCTATTTTTGATTAAGTAAGTAGGAATTCAGAGACAAAAACAAGATGGATGTTGACCCTTTCTGTTATTGCAGAGGTTCTAAGGATTCATCATTAGCACAATTTTATTAATTATGTTTCATAGAATATTTACTTTTTCAAGGCTTTTATTTCAAAAGATAGATATACAGCACATTTTATTCTGCTGAAGAAATGGAATTGCTCTGATGAAAAGTCTGAATAGCATAGTGTTTGTGATGCCATGTGACTGAGAAATTAAGATATTGAACAACTTGGGAAATGACTTGGAAATATAGAGCATTCTCTAAGAGGAAATATATACAAGCATTGAACACTGTATTATAAAGGGGAAAAAAGTGAAAATTAATATAATTTGATCCACTCAGTTGATTATTTATTGGGGTACTTCAGTCTTCTAGAATTATACTTTCCCTGGTATTATTAAAATATATGTGGAAAGTTCATGCAAAGAAGTTCACAATCTAGATTATTTAAAATTTACCACCAGCCCCTTTTCTCCCCTCCTGAAACTCCATATCTTCCTTAACCTATGCTAAGCTGTGCATATTAATGTATTTGAATTGCATGTTAACTTTCTGCAGTGCTGTGTAATTGACTTATTTCTGGTATTAATTATTAACTATACATTCCTGCAGGCACTCTTATCTCACAGGCACTCTAATTCATCCCATGAATCTCAAAAACTCTGGCACATAGTAAGCCCTCAATAAATAGGTGTCAAAGGAATGAAATAGTCAAGAGCCTTCTATTTATTAAAAACTTAACGGATACTGGGTCCTATGCTATATCACTAGACATATTATTCCTCTCATGACCTGTGTAAATTGTTTGAGTTATAATTAAAATAGTGAAACTGATGTTAAAATATACTAATAATTCTTATTGACAAACACTGACTTAAGGGATTTGCATGTAGTTTTATTTTAATCCTCATGACAACCCTTAAGGTTAGTAGTACATGAGCCCTGTAATACAGGTGAGGAAAATAATTTACAAAGGTTTCTTTTATCTAAGCAACTGTGTGTGTGTGTGTGTATGATGTTAAATTGTATATGTATGTATATATATATATAGGAGAAGGCAATGGCACCCCATTCCAGTACTCTTGCCTGGAAAATCCCATGGATGGAGGAGCCTGGTGGGCTGCAGTCCATGGGGTCGCTAAGAGTCAGATACGACTGAGCGACTTCACTTTCACTTTTCACTTTCATGCATTGGAGACAGAAATGGCAACCCACTCCAGTGTTCTTGCCTGGAGAATCCCAGGGACGGGGAAGCCTGGTGGGCTGCCATCTATGGAGTCGCATAGAGTTGGACACGACTGAAGTGACTTAGCAGTATGTATATATATGTATATATATACATACATACATACATACTGTGTGTGCTCAGTCATGTCTGACTCTTTGCAACCCCATGGACTATAGCCTGCCAGGCTCCTTTATCCATGGAATTTTCCAGGCAAGAATACTGGAGTGGATTTCCATTTCCTACTCTAGTGTATACACACACACACACAGACACACACACACATATATATACACACACATGCACACGTTTATATATTGATTATGTCACAGAATCAGTTGAATAATTTGGAATTAGTTGTCAAGTTAGCTGGAGAGTGTTTCTGGTGGTATGGAATCACAGGAGTTACGGTTGTGAGAAACTGTGCCAAAATGATGCCACAGAGTCTGTGGAATGTATTCTTCTCCTGCTGTTCCTGCTACCCTGATCCCTGCTTATGCCATCATCATATCAAGGTTACTGGACTGAAATCAACTTTTCATCTTTGTCCACTACTACTGGTGAACATCACACATGCTAGTGTTTCAGAAGAGATTCTGGCAGTACTACAACAATGCTATAAATTGCTATTTTGGGTTACTTCAAAGTCTTATAAATTCTTGTTTGCTGCTGCTGCTGCTAAGTCGCTTCAGTCATGTCCGACTCTGTGCGACCCCATAGACGGCAGCCCACCAGGCTTCCCCATCCCTGGGATTCTCCAGGCAAGAACACTGGAGTGGGTTGCTATTGCCTTCTCCAGTGCATGAAAGTGAAAAGTGACAGTGAAATCGCTCAGTCGTGTCCGACTCTTCACGACCCCATGGACCGCAGCCTACCAGGCTCCTCTTCCCATGGGATTTTCCAGGCAAGAGTACTGGAGTGGGTTGCCATTGCCTTCTAAATTCTTGTTTAAGTGAATTTAAATATATACATTTCCCTTCCTCGTTAGTTAATAGAGAACAGGGAATTAAAATGATAAAATATATGTCAATAATTAACTTGAGAAAAAGTTTGTTTCATTCAGTTTTACTATGTGTGGTAAAAAAGCACATTAAAATAGAGGTTGAAATGTATATTGCCTCAGTCGTTTGGAGAGCTGTTTGTCTGGGTCCTATGATAGCATTAACTTAATTCATCAGTTGATTCCACTTAAAGTAGAATTCTGTAGACTATATCATAGAAAAAATATATACCTATTTCACTAAGAAAACATGTACAAGGATATTTATTATACCCTTGATTGCAAAAGAAAAAAAAAACTGGAAAATACAATCTTATTAATACAGAAATGATTAAATAACTTTTTCACTTTTAATATGGAAACATACAATGGCACATCTATTTATTAACATGGAAAATTAATAATATAGTATTAATAGGACAAACATGATGGAAGATAAATTGTAATAGATATTCAGAGGAGAATATTTTAATAGACTTCTATTTAACAGGTTTTGAAACTCAATGACACTCTTGTTTCCCTCTTTGAAACTTTTCTATTGATGCTTAAAGTGCAACTACCTCTAGACACTTGCAAGTTATTCTCTGCTGAGCAATACCTGGATATACTTTTATTTGGAAGAGATGAACTGTATGACTTCTGTAGGAAAGAAGAATGTCTCTAAAGATGTCCATATTCAAATCTCCAAGACCTTTGAATACATAATATTACATGACAAAAGGACTTCATAGAAGTGTTAAAGAGTTTGAGATAAGAAGATTTTTCCTGGATTATCCAAATGGGTGCAGTCTAGTCACAGGGATCTTTTTTTTTTTTTTTAATTGTATTTTATTTTTAAATGGGCCAAATCGAGAGAGCTAAAGGATAAGGAAAAGGAAAAAAGAAAAAAAGAAGATCTGCCCTGTCCTGTTGGCTTTGTCCAAGGAAGAAGTCACCAGCAAGGAGTCCAAAGAAGAAATCACCAGCAAGGAATATAAGTGACCTTTAGAATCCATAAATTGCAAAGACATATTCTTTTTTGAAATTAAAAGACACTGGCTTCTTAGAAGGAAGGCTGTGACAGACATAGATAGTGTAATAAAAAGCAGAGATGTCACTTTGCCAACAACGGTCCATATGGCCACAGCTATGGTTTTTCCAATAGTCATGTATTGATGTGGGAGTTGGACCATACAGAAGGATGAACGCAGAAGAATTTATACTTTTGAACTGTGGTGCTAGAGAAGACTCTTGAGCGTCCTTGGACTGCAAGGAGATCAAACCAGTCAATCCTAAAGGATATCAGCCCTGAATGTTCATTGGAAAGACTGATGCTGAAGTTGAAGCTCCAATACTTTGGCAACCTAATGCAAAGAGCTGACTTATTAGATAAGACTGGATGCTGGGAAGGATTGAAGGCGAAGGCAGAAGAAGATGGCAGAGGATGAGATGGTTGGATGGCATCACTGACTCAGTGGACATGAGTTTGAGCAAACTCTGGGAGATAGTGAAGGACAGGGAAGCCTAGTATGCTGCAGTCCATGGGGTCACAAAGAGTTGGGCATGACTTAGTGACTGAACAGCAACAACATTCTCTTTTAGAGGATCTGAAATAAATGAAATTCTGCTGACACCTCAATTTCAGCCTAGTAAGACTTTTTTTGGACTTTTGACATCTAGAACTGTAAGATAATTCATTTGTGTTGACCTGCTAAAATTGTAATTTGGAATAACAGTAATAGGAAAGTAAGTCAGTTCTCTTGGTTTTTAAACTTTTTAATGTCAGTTTATTTTATAGCTTTAATTATGTTATTTCATTAAATGAATGTACAAAGAAGTTGCGATTTTCATGCTTTTGATGGCCTCGATAAGTGTTAAGGGGAGTAAATCTATTGTATTAGGAATTGGCCGAGTAACTATAAAACTAGGCAAAACTCATAATAACCTAGAATAGTCTTGGTTTTAGATGTTTTAAAAAATTCTCAGTTAGAAACTGTTAAAAAAAATTGTGTAACTAAAAATACAGAATAGGCAATTGGAGTAGGTGGCTCATAAAATGTTAAAAACCATGATTTCACAAGTGTCAGAAAACATTGCAAAATGAGGCAATGGAAATAGGTCTAACTCATCTTTAAGTAACCTGAAAGAGAAACTCATAGATAATACATCTTGGACATAGGTAGGAAGTATATGTAAGGCTTGGATTAATGAAATCGTATTAGAAATAATCTTGGCTCTATTGTTAAATTATTTATGAATAATTGAATAAATGATGAATAAAGACCATCACTACCAATTAATTATTAAGCAGTAATTGTAATTAGCTATTGACAATCATAAATAATTCTTTCAATGAATAATATATAAATAATAAATTAATGAGTATTTAATTAAGTTTACATTTTCAGCATTGGATGATTAATAACAGGACTTCAGAATTAGAACATAAGCAAGGTCTTAAGGTGCAGATAAAGAAGTACTATATAGATGAGCACTTCAACAAATGCTGATGGGCAGTGTGAGCTAGGCACTATTCTAGGCACTCAGAGATAGAGCTGATGGGGACAAACTATAAACAATATAAGTAAATTATTCTTTATAACAAAGTGATGAACTATTTTTTAACAAAAGGCAAAGTAAGGCTATGAAGTGTATCGTGAATGAGGATGTTGCAGTTTAATAAAAATGATTATTGAGGATCTTGGGAGATAGGAGTTGATAGTTTCAGATTTTGAAATTTCTCTTTTGATGTATTTTTCTCAGTGAGACAGAGATTAATATTATAAGGTGAGAGAGAAGTTTGGAGAGTAGGTATAGGATGCTTTAGGACAGCAAAAGTGCATGGACTGGAGAGGAGTTTCATGATCATCTCATTCCATGATGAATCCATTTGAAGCTTGTCATCATTAAAGTGGGAACAGTTAAAATAATTCTGTTTTTTTCCCAGCCTTATTGATCAGCCCTGGTGTAGGTAGGATCAGAACTGGATTAAAACACTGCACTTGTTTGAGTATAGTTGATTAAGATGAGGTTTTATAATGCCACTAGGAATAGAATAAAAGAAGAGAAGATGGTTGATCCAGCAATCCCACTGCTGGGCATACACACTGAGGAAACCAGAAGGGAAAGAGACACGTGTACCCCAATGTTCATCGCAGCACTGTTTATAATAGCCAGGACATGGGAGCAACCTAGATGTCCATCAGCAGATGAATGGATAAGAAAGCTGTGGTACATATACACAATGGAGTATTACTCAGCCATTAAAAAGAATATATTTGAATCAGTCCTAATGAGGTGGATGAAACTGGAGCCTATTATACAGAGTGAAGTAAGCCAGAAGGAAAAACACCAATACAGTATACTAACGCATATATATGCAATTTAGAAAGATGGTAACAATAACCCTGTGTACGAGACAGCAAAAGAGACACTGATGTATAGAACAGTCTTATGGACTCTGTGGGAGAGGGAGAGGGTGGGAAGATTTGGGAGAATGGCATTGAAACATGTAAAATATCATGTATGAAACGAGATGCCAGTCCAGGTTCGATGCACGATACTGGATGCTTGGGGCTGGTGCACTGGGACGACCCAGAGGGATGGTATGGGGAGGGAGGAGGGAGGAGGGTTCAGGATGGGGAACACATGTATACCTGTGGCAGATTCATTTTGATACTTGGCAAAACTAATACAATTATGTAAAGTTTAAAAATAAAATAAAATTTAAAAAAAAAAGAGAGAAGATGGAAGAAAACAGATACCTGTAATCATCCATAATGATTGGGTACCAAGATTAAAATAGCAGGAATCGTATTTGTCAGTTACTCAATCATGTCTAACTCTTTGCAGCCCCATGTGTAGCCCTCCAGGCTTCTCCAGCCATGGAATTTCCCAGGCAAGAGCAAGGGAGTGGGTTGCCATTTCCTTCTCCAGGGGATCTTCCTGACCCAGGGACTAAACCTGTGTCTCCTGCATTGCAGGCAGACTCTGTACTGTCTGAGCCACCAGAGAAGCCCTATTTTTCTTTTGGAAACAGTGATGGAGTACCAAGATTAAAGCAGCAGGAATAAGACTGAAATACAGCAATCAGTACAGTGAGTAAGTGTGGTACGTACTTGAGCAGAGTGAAAAATCTCTGGTAACTGGAAAAGAAATTAAATTTTTAAAATAATTTCAACTGGTAAACTTTGCATAGCTTTTATTTTTGTAATTGATGTTCAGTTTTAAGTATTAAGTATGCTTCTTTGTTTGGAAAGCATAAAGAGCATGCATTATTGATTTTTGTTTATATTCACTACAAAATCCATCGTCCTAAGGGAAAGGGCTACCCTGGTGGCTCAGGTAGTAATGAATCTGCCTGAAATGAGGGAGACCCAGGTTCAAGCCCTGGTTCAGCAAGGTCTCCTGGTGAAGGAAATGGCAACCCACTCCAGAGTTCTTGCCTGGGAAATTGCATGGACAGAGAAGCCTGGTGGGCTATAGTCCATGGGGCTGCAAAGAGTCAGACACGACACAGCGACCAACACTCAAGGCTTCTTAGAATGTTAGGATGCAGGGCTAACAACTGTCAGTTCTCAGATGAAGGGTCATGTCAACATTACAAAAAAGTTAGATTAATGAAAATGATTAATAGAAAACAATGACATTTCAGTGTTATTTTTATTTTTATATGGACTAAATAAATTTTAAATAAAATTGCTAAAATACTAATATGTTCATTACTTTTTTACAGCCTATTAAGTACTGTACTTATTAAAGTTTTATAGATTTATTGTATTAATATTGATACTTCAAATTTATTTCAAAGACTTCTATGTTTAGAATATTTCAAAAATATGTTTATTAAAGTTTTTAAAACAGTTGATGATCCATTCAAATATAATTGGTTTCATTACTAAGATTTAAGTTCTCCATCTATATCCAGAGTTTATAAAGTAAATAAAAACCAATTAATTTTTTCTCCATACATTTTATTTTTTCAAGAGCACATTCTTGTGACACTTTTCTGTGGAAGAATTTTATCAAGAGATGATGCCATCAACATGTGTAAAGTTTTAAACTTTATTGTGTCTGTGGCCAATTTTACTTGATATAACTTGATAACCACTCAAATTTCTAATGTATCTAGAAGTTTTAATAAAAGTTTAAACAGAGAACATTTTTTTCAAATAAAGAGTGAATTCGAGTAGTTAGATGTAATGGAGCATTTGGGAAATAGTCATTTCAAAACTGACCAGGTTTCAAACTTAACTCCTTTAGCTTTGAGCTATGAAGATAACTTTATTTTCTTTTGTAATTTAATTGCATTTGAAGCCACTGTTTTCAGTGATGTAAAGTAGCAAAATGGAAAATAATAAATCTTTAGAAACTTGATGCAGAAGCCCCAAAACTTTTAAATATAGAGATAAAAAACATCTCCCTCCATAGGAATTCATTCTGCTCAATTTTAAACACTTTTCCTGTCAAGGTAAATGGACTTCCTACAAGTTGGGAGCATTTAAAAACCTAGTTAGTTATTCAGCCCTCATTCAGTGACAGTTGCTATACTCATCTACTGCTGCTGCTTATAGTGATATGTGTGTTTCAGAAAACTTTGTTCTTCTCCTGAGACAAGGCTCTCTACTTTATTACCTTTATTCTCATAGCCCTTAGATCTTAACACTGTCCACTTATCCCTGATTGACAGATCTCAGAGGCTCTGTCAAGGCTGATGATCCCCAGAGCCATCAAACCGTCATTCAACCAGTGCCATGACTAAATCCAAGAAATGTTCCTCTTTGCTATTAGCTCAGCTAGGGAGCATATTCTCCTTCTTTAGTATTTTGGATTTTTTGTTCAGAAAGTGGTTTCATCTTTAATATACTCAAAATATATTTTAGCAAATAATGACTTCCATATAAATCATGTTTTTTTTTTTTACTAAAATTTGCATGTTGTTCAAAGCTAAACTATAACCAGTAAACAAATAGCCAGTATATTAGAGAAACAAGTACCATTGTAAGAATAGTTGTTTTATACTACAACTCTTTTATTCTGTGTTTTTTTTTTTTTTTGATGTTTTCCAAGATTATAGAAGTATGCCCAGGGATGAAAAAGAACATATAAATGCTAATGATTTTTTTCAGATGAAGCATGTTATATATAAATATGTAGAAGTTAATAAATAAAGAATCTCTTCAAAAAAATTAGAGATACCAAGGGAACATTTCATGCAAAGATGGGCTCAATAAATGACAGAAATGCTATGGACCTAACAGAAGCAGAAGATGCTAAAAAAAGGTGGCAAGAATACACAGAAGAACTATACAAAAAAAGATCTTCATGACCAGATGAGCACAATGGTGTGATCATTCACCTAGAGCCAGACATCCTGGAATGCAAAGCCAAGTGGGCCTTAGGAAGCATCATTATGAACAAAGCTAGTCGAGGTGATGGAATTCCAGTTGAGCTATTTCAAATCCTAAAAGATGATGCTGTGAAAGTGTTGCACTCAATACACCAGCAAAATTTGAAAACTCAGCAGTGGCCACAGGACTGGAAAATGTCAGTTTTCATTGCAATTGCAAAGAAAGGCAATGCCAAAGAATGCTCAAACTATTGTACAATTGCACTCATCTCACACACTAGAAAAGTAATGCTCAAAATTCTTCAAGCCAAGCTTCAACAGTACGTGAACCATGAACTTCCAGGTGTTCAAGCTGGATTTAGAAAAGGCAGAGTAGAGGAACCAGAGATCACATTGCCAACATTTGTTAGATCATCAAAAAATCAAGAGAGTTCTAGAGAAACATCTACGTCTCCTCTGTTGACTATACCAAAGCCTTTGACTGTGTGCATCACAACAAACTGAAAAATTCTTCAAGATATGGGAATACTAGACTACCTGATCTGCCTCCTGAGAAATCTGTATGCAGGTCAAGAAGCAACAGTTAGAACTGCACATGGAACAATAGACTGGTTCCAAATCAGGAAAGGAGTATGTGAAGGCTGTATATTGTCACCTTGCTTATTTAACTTATATGCAGAGTAAATCATGAGAAATGCTGGACTGGATGAAACACAAGCTAGAATCAGGATTGCCAGGAGAAATGTCAATAACCTCAGATATGCAGATGACACCACCCTTATGGCAGAAAGCGAAAAAGAACTAAAGAGCCTCTTGATGAAAGTGAAAGAGGAGAGTGAAAAAGTTGGCTTAAAGCTCAACATTCAGAAAACTAAGATCATGGCATCCAGTCCCCTTACTTCATGGCAAATAAATGGGGAAACAATAGAAATAGTGACAGACTGTTTTTTGGGGGGCTCCAAAATCACTGTAGATGATGACTGCAGCCATGAAATTAAAAGTTACTTGCTTCTTGGAAGAAAAGTTATGAACAACCTAGATAGCATATTAAAAAGCAGACACATTAATTTGCTGTAAATGTTCATCTAATCAAAGTTTGGTTTTTCCTGTAGTCCTGTATGGATGTGAGAATTGGAATATAAAGAAAGCTGAGCACCAAAAAATCAATGCTTTTGAACTGTGGTGTTGGAGAAGACTCTTGAGAGTCCCTTGGCCAACAAAGAGACCCAACCAGTCCATCCTAGAGGAAATCAGTCCTGAGTATTCACTGGAAGGACTGATGTTGAAGCTGAAACTCCAATACTTTGGCCACCTGATGTGAAGATCTGACCCATTTCAAAAGACCCTGATGCTGGGAAAGATTGAAGGTGGGAGGAGAAGGGGATGACAGAGGATGAGATGGTTGGATGGCATCACAGACTCAATGGACATGAGCTTGAGTAAGCCCCAGGTGTTGGTGATGGACCGGGAGGCCTGGTGTGCTGAGGTGCATGGAGTCTCAAAGAGTAAGACACTACTGAGCAACTGAACTGAACTGAACTGAATGAATAAAGATGACTAGTTGCATTATTTTTCAAAGAGTGTTCTACAGAAATAAAGAGGGTGATCAGCAAAAGTATTAAGTGGGTCTCAGTTGTATATTCATTATCCCTGTCTTGTCTTCAATAAGTGGACCAAAACTAGTACTCAGTGTTAGAGGTTAGGTAAGCTTTGTTGTAAATCCTATCACTTCCATTTGCAATAAATGCAAGGAGAGTAAGTTCTTTTACTTTGGGAAATTAACCTATAGTTTAGCTATCCATGCTGAAATAATATAACTTTTATTAATATTAATAAAACTTTTCTGATAACTGACTGGAGCACAAGGTTTAGATGTGGAAGTCTAAAGTATTTATTTCAGAGAATATTAATCAGTTGCCTGCTCTGTGCATTGTACTCTTCCAGTGCTTAGGATATATCCAGAATCAGAACAAAGGTCCTGACTTCAGGGAGGTTTTTTTTTTTTTTTTACTCTAAATAAATAAAAATGCATTTTATCTTCAGCACAAACTTTTGACTATACCTGTAGCCCCAAGGACAGGGAATTAAAACAGCCAGTTAGAAGGAAGACAGAGTAAAGTACTACCAAAATACCTTGAGCTTCTTACCAATGAATGAAGCAGAAGAAACAAATCATAAATTTTTATTTCCTATTCTTTAGCATAAATAATTCTTTAAGCAAATATTCAAACCTTCCTAAGCACTAAAGTACTAAGGAAAATATATAAATTACTTTTAAGTGTTTTAATAAATCAGAATTAATCCTGTGACAATTTCAGAATACAAACATTATATACAAACATTAAATTGGACACACCTTTTTACTAGTAGGTTGAATTGTGTATATATTTCTTAAATTAAACATAAAACTGACACATTTGATATTTTAATTAGTATTTGATTTTGAAATTTTAGTTATTTAATATAAAACATGTGATTTAAATCAGGGGAATGTTTTAACTGGAATTTTATCAGAATATTTAAGAAGTAGAAAAATATCTTGACCCTTGACTGTTTGACAAACAAAAGATGAGAGAAAAAGAAAATATATCCTGGAATAGTTTATACTGTATCTCCCTAATTTCTAACTTCATTTCACTCTTCAGTTAAGACCACTGATAACCCCATCCCAAATCTTTGTTTTACCACTGGGACCAATTTTGATAATAGACATGTGTATTTAAAACAGTTTAATGAGTCATGCTGTGTGTGGATCACAATAAACTGTGGAAAATTCTGAAAGAGATGGGAATACCAGACCACCTGACCTGCCTCTTGAGAAACCTATATGCAGGTCAGGAAGCGACAGTTAGAACTGGACATGGAACAAAAGACTGGTTCCAAATAGGAAAAAGAGTATGTCAAGGCTGTATACTGTCACCCTGCTTATTTAACTTATATGCAGAGTAAATCATGAGAAATGCTGGGCTGGAAGAAGCACAAGCTGGAATCAGGATTGCTGGGAGAAATATCAGTAACCTCAGATATGCAGATGACACCACCATTATGGCAGAAAGTGAAGAGGAACTAAAAAGCCTCTTGATGAAAGTGAAAGAAGAGAGTGAGAAAGTTGGCTTAAAGCTCATCATTCAGAAAACTAAGATCATGGCATCTGGTCTCATCATTTCATGGGAAATAGATGGGGAAACAGTGTCAGACTTTATTTTTTGGGCTCCAAAATCACTGCAGGTGGTGATTGCAGCCATGAATTAAAAGACAGTTACTCCTTGGAAGGAAAGTTATGACCAACCTAGAGAGCATGTTAAAAAGCAGAGATATTACTTTGCCAACAAAGGTCCGGCTAGTCAAGGCTATGATTTTTCCAGTGGTCATGTATGGACGTGAGAGTTGGACTGTGAAGAAAGCTGAGCGCCTAAGAATTGATGCTTTTGAACTGTGGTGTTGGAGAAGACTCTTGCGAGTCCCTTGGATGGCAGGGAGATCCAACCAGTCCATCCTAAAGGAGACCAGTCCTGGGTGTTCATTGGAAGGACTGATGCTGATGCTGAAACTCCAGTACCTTGGCACCTCATGTGAAGAGTTGACTCATTGGAAAAGACCCTGATGCTGGGAAAGATTGGGGGCAGGAGAAGGGGACGACAGAGGATGAGATGGCATCACCGACTCGATAGATGTGAGTTTGGATGGACCCTAGGAGTTGATGATGGACAGGGAGGCCTGGTGTGCTGTGATTCATGGGGTCACAAAGAGTTGGACACGACTGAGTGACTGAACTGAACTGAATGAATCATGCTACAGAACTTGCTCTGGTACTGTAGTCAATTGATTAGATTGTAAGCCTTCTGACAACAAGTACAGCTTTTGATTATTTGTCTCTATACCTCAATATATATCGAAGTCTGGCACCTGGTAAGCACTTGACAATGATTTGATTGATGAATAATTTACTCTTGTGTCATTTCCTGCCATTCAAAAGCAAGGAAGCAAAATTACAAATACTTACTATGTTGCTCAGAGAAGGCAATGGCACCCCACTCCAGTACTCTCGCCTGGAAAATCCCATGGCTGGCAGAGCCTGGTAGACTGCAGTCCATGGGGTCCTGAAGAGTTGGACATGACTGAGGGACTTCCCTTTCACTTTTCACTTTCACGCATTGCAGAAGGAAATGACAACGCACTCCAGTGTTCTTGCCTGGAGAATCTCAGGGATAGGTGAGCCTGGTAGGCTTCAATCTATGGGGTCGCACTGAGTCAGACACGACTGAAGTGACTTATCAGCAGCAGCAGCACTATGTTGCTATATTAGAAACTAGAATTTTGAGGTAAAGGATGCCAGTGTCTGTTTATATCACTATTCTATAAATATCTGTATTTGTTGTTTGGAGCCAATATAAAGATATAAATTGCCAAAATGGAACAAAAAAATCATGACTCAACTGTACGTTGCTTACAAGAATTCCTATTCAAATTCAGTAGCATAGATAAGTTGAAAGAAAATAATGGTTTTCATGTGAATGTGAGTAAAAATTAAGAAAGCAAAGTTGCTGTATTAATATCTGATAAGATATACTTTAGAACAAAGAAAATTCTCAATGTAATGTGATGCCTTCTAACTTCAACTGCATGTTTCTCCTGAGTAAAATATACTTTTTGTCCCTTTGTCCACCTTTGGGATGCTTACTTTTTCTTTGTCACAAGATCTGTCCCCAGAGCTTCATTTTTGAAGATAATTCTGCATTCCCATGAAAACATACAAATGCATCCTCTGATTTTCCATCTGTGTATTGTCCTTACAGACTTGTCTTGTTTCTGTGAATGTACAGCCATATATCACTCTCTGTGCTAATTGACAAATAGTTGAGTGGTATCTGCGTAGCTTTGTGCCACCAACACTCATTACACTGTCACAGTTGGTAAATAATCGATCACTTAATAGCTACATGTATGATTAAAGTGTTCTAAAGAAACATTCATCATTTTGGTAAAAGAAGGTGTATTCCTAGAAATTGTATTCATATTATCTCCTCAGACTATTACAGCTACCCAATATGTGTTGCATTCTGTCTATATATCTTGATAAATTGCCCACACTATGAATCCTACCTCCTCAAACAGAATTAGAAAGCCTGCATCCTCAGGATCCCTTTCAAGTAGAGGACAGTTATTTAACCCAAGTTATTCAACCCAAGTTATTCCAATAAAATGTAGCCAAGCAAGGGTTAGATATTGAAGCAGTCAACACCTAAAAGGAAACCAGTATTTTGGAGTGTCCTGCTCCTCAAATGTGGCAGTAGTAGACTTTCTGATCCCAATTCTTGATTACCATAGGAGCCTCTGATAGTAGCAGTCATGTTTAGGTCAAGAAATCATGGCAGTGTGCGGAGCTTTATGCCTTACTGGAAATTCTATAAACTGGCACATATCCATTAAAAATTTCTGTGTTTACTGAAATGACAATGAGGATTACATTGTTAGCAGTCAGGAATCCTGAACAATAACCACTCTGATGTTACATTATGTTTGTTCTTAGTTATTTTTTATTGTAATGATGAAAAGCTATAAACTCATACAAAAAGCTCCAGTTTTTAGCCCATACCGGGTTTACCTGGAATGATTGGCTCTTTTGGAGGATTTACTGGATGCTTCTTTCATGACTCAGGGTTGCTTTGGATTCACGATTTGCATTAAACAAATTGTTAGCATCTCAGGCAAAAAGTGTTGACTATATATCCTTGACTTTCTCAGGCAGACAGTTTCATTTGTCTCAGACTTAGGCTAACCATAAAGGTAGATTCCTGCTAAGAGTGTGAAGAAGTAGTGTTAATGCTCTAAGTCAATCTGGAGTTTTAAATAGTGTGAGTGCTTAGGTGAGATTTGCATCTGTTTCCAATATCTATAACAAACGCCATGAAAAATTGCATTCCTTGCCAGCTGGAACTTCATAAGCAGCTGTAGATTTATAAGTGCTTATGCAAATGAGGTAGAAAAATAGTTATACTTGCATAAAGCAAAGAGAACAAGTATTCATCTTTATTCAATGAATAAAATTAAAATCCATAAATATGCATTTTAGTAACATGATTATTGGCTACATATTTTCTTTCTATATTAATTTTTTTAACCCTCTGCCATCCCAATTTTACATCAGTCACTTTAACAAATACTGTTTGGAGAGCTACTATATGTTATAAAGTATGTAGTGAACTATATATGCTATGAATGTAGAAATGAAAAACTCAAGTGTATACCCTGATAAAACTACACTTCGGAAGCATAAGGAAAGAATGAAAGAAGCAACATTTTATTATGTACTTGATGCTATGGACTCTGTAGAAACCTTCACCAGTATTGATCAACTTTGTGTTCATAACCACCTTGTAAGTGAGATTTCATATAAATAGTGGACTCTGCTGTGGTTTAATGAGGGAAGAGATATTCAGTTCATGTTTAGCTGATTTCTAAAATAAGGTCTTTTCATATATAGTTATTACCCTTTTTGTTCCTGATAGTGAAGTATTAATATATTATGGAGCCTCACATGATTTTAATTGTATTTTAACATTTATATATTATTAAATTGCTGTATATTAAATGGCATGTTATAGTGAGTATATTACTAATGATAAAATAGGTCTGTATATTTGAAAATTAGTTCCTATATTCCAGCCGTTACCTGCTCCATCACGCTGACAGTGCTTATTTATTTCTGGCTGTGCTGGATCTTCCTCGCTGTGTGTAGGCTTTCTCTGGTTTTGGAGAGCAGGGGCTACTCTCTAGCTGTGCTGTGTGGGCTTCTCGTTGCAGCAGTTTCTCTTATTGCAGAGTATTGGTCTGTGGCATTCAGGCTTCAGTCGTTGTGGCTCATGGGCTCCAGAGTGCTGATTCAGTAGTTGTGGTGTACAGGCTTAGGTGCTCTGAAGCATGTAGGACCAACCTGACCCAGAGATCAAACGTGTCCCCAGCATTACAGATCAGATTCTTAACCCCTGGACCACTGGAGAAGCTCACACAGATAGTATCTGATGTTCATTTGCATTTGTGGATACTTTCAGTAATCCCATTGCCTCAAAATCCCATGAATATCTTTGAATCCCTTGCTTTATACGCTGAGGAAAAAATATAATTCAAGATAGAGCAACTGCAGTGTTTTTATAACATGCTCCTCAGAACAGTAGTTAATAATATTAATAGTAGACTGGTTGATCAGACACAGGGCAAATATTTGGGAGATTGCTGCAGTAATGCAGGACATTTTTTGAGGGTTATTCTCATTTTATGAGAAATAAACAGCACGCCTGGAATAGTGACAGACTGTAAAACATAGATTAGACAGGCAACCAGCAACACTTAAAAGGCAGACGGAAGAATGTACAAATACTGAAATGATGATGGGCTACCCTGGTAGCTGAGATGTTAAAGAATTTACTTTCAATGCAGAGTCATGGGTTAGATCCCTGGGTTAGGAAGATCCCCTGAAGAAGGGAATAGCAACGCACTCCAGTATTCTTGCCTGGAATATTCTGTGGACAGAGGATCACACCTACCACTTATTGACAATTTGCATGCTCTCTTCCACTTAGTATTTTCATGGATTGGCTTATTTAATCATTTTCCTATAACTCCATTTATGGATGAAGTCTCTAAGCAGAGAGGTTCAATATTTAACCCAAGGTGTCTCATTTAATAAAGGTCAGAACAAACTTATAACCAGGGAGTCTAGGTTCAGGCGCAGGTTGTTAAACCCTATAGTACCCAGAAACTTATCTGATGTATCCAAAAGATAACATTTGGTTAGACTGTTCTCCCAAAAGTAACAATGTAGTTAAATATACCATGGAAAACAACTGAGTAGAATTTCCATATAACTGATTGTATTAAAAAAGAATGAAACAAAACATAAATGTCTCTACTTTATACAACATAGTTTTCTTAACTTCTAAAGACGGGTTTGGGCATTAAAGTCAGAACTTAGCTGCATTTGTCCTTTGAAGAAAATCCAGGGCTAAGTTAGGAGAATGTCAGTTTTGGACATCTATTCTTGCCCTGACTGGCTTCCCTGGTGGCTCAGATAGTAAAGAATCCGCCTGCAATGCAGGAGAACTGGGCTCCATCCTTGGGTGGGGAAGATCCCCTGGAGAAGGAAATGGCTACCCATTCCAATATTCTTGTCTGGAGAATTCCATGGACAGGAAACCTGGTGATCTACACACCATGGGGTCACAAAGAGTCAGATATGATTGAGCAACTGACACTTTCACTTTCATTCTCACCCTACCTCTGTATTCTTTTTTTTTTTTAATTTTATTTTATTTTTTCTTTCTTTTTTTTCTTCTTTTTTTAAAAATTTTATTTTATTTTTAAACTTTACATAATTGTACTAGTTTTGCCAAATATCAAAATGAATCCGCCACAGGTATACATGTGTTCCGCATCCTGAACCCTTCTCCCTCCTCCCTCCCCATTCCATCCCTCTGGGTCATCCCATTGCACTAGCCCCAAGCATCCAGTATCGTGCATCGAACCTGGACTCTGTATTCTAACCAAGTAGATCTCTTTGCCTAAAAGATATTACCACCTTTTCCCAAATTCAAGACTTTTGGCAGTTTCCTCTGTAAATTTATTTAGAATTTTAGAATGCTGAAAACCAAAGTCAAATAATTACTTAATCACTTGGCTTTTTAGAAAAATATGATTTTACCAGATATCTAGTAAGCTAAATTTTACTAATAATATTTCTAAAAGGAGTTTCTAGTATTCATCAGAAGTACAAAGTCAGTTTTTCTATCTGTTGATATATTCTTAAGTGTAGTGAAATATTTTTGTTTAAGATCTTTCTTTAACACTTTATACAGATGAAGTTCATGTTGCTTGCTCCTTCAGGTTATTTCTGATAATATTTTGGGTATTTCAAGTGTTAACCTGAGAATAAAATATTGGGATTTACCAGCAGACAATATAAATGATGAAATTTTACTGAAATAGATTTCAAAGACCCTTTTAACATACTTTATTCAGAGATGAACTAGTCCATATATACTGAATATCTTTAAGGAGGAAGACCCTGATTTTAAAACACTTTGATGTGTTCTATACATATAAAAAATTATTTAAAGCCTTTATGTGTTAGCTTGAAAACCATTGTTGTTGTTAGTTACTAAGTCTTGTCCAACTCTTTGTGAGCCCATGAACTGCAGCACACTATGCTTCTGTGTCCTTCACTATCTCCCAGAGTTTGATCAAATTCATGTCCATTGAATTGGTGATGCCATCCAACCATCTAATCCTCTGTTGCCGCCTTCTCTTCCAGCCCTCAATCTTTCCCAGCATCAGGGTCTTTTCCAGTGAGTCAGCTCTTTGCATCAGCTGGCTGAAGTATTAGCTTCAGCTGGAGTTTTAGCTTCAGATCAGTCCTTCAGTGAATATTTAGAGTTGATTTCCTTTAGGATTGATTGGTTTGATCTTCTTGCTGTGCAAGTACCTCTCAAGAGTCTTCTCCAGTACCACAATTTGAAAGCATAAAGTCTGGGGTGCTCAGCCTTCTTTATGGTCCATCATTCATATCTGTACATGACTAGTGGAAAAAACATAGCTTTGACTATACTGGCCTTTGTCAGCAACATAGTCTTCCATTATAACATAATTTCATTTTCTGTTTGTGGCCTTCCCTGGTGACTCAGTTGGTAGAGTCTGCCTGCAGTGCGGGAGACCTAGGTTCAATCCCTAGGTTGGGAAAATCCCCTGGAGTAGGAAATGGCAACCCACTCCAGAATTCTCGCCTGGAGAATTGCATGGACAGAGAACCCTTGTGGGCTACAGTCCGTGGGGTCATATAGAGCTGGACATGACTGAGTAACTTACACTTTCACTTTTTTTCTATCTGTAATAAAAATGTGTTTAAATATTGTTCAGTTAATGACTTCAGTTAGTGAATTGAAATACTTGTGAAAACTTGAATTTAAGTTTACTGTCTTTTCATTATTTAGCTTTTGTTTTTTTGTTTCAACATAATTTTTTTATGATTTACCACACTCACCAGAACTTCATTTGATGTCTCAGGTATCTTTAATCCATTATTTGGTATGTGATGAATGTTTGGTATAGTTTTTTTTGTTGTTGATAATGGCTAATGATATTACTCAACTTTTCAGTGCTTATTGGTTATTTAGATATTACTTTTTTGTACACATGTTTGTACATGTGCTCTAATTTTCTATTGGTTGTTGCTGCTGCTAAGTCACTTCAGTCGTGTCCAACTCTGTGCGACCCCAGAAACGGCAGCCCACCAGTCTCCCGTGTCCCTGGGATTCTCCAGGCAAGAACACTGGAGTGGATTGCCATTTCCTTCTCCAGTGCATGAAAGTGAAAAGTGAAAGTGAAGTCGCTCAGTCGTGTCCTACTCCTAGCGACCCGATGGACTGCAGCCTACCAAGCTCCTCTGTCCATGGGATTCTCCAGGCAAGAGTACTGGAGTGGGGTGCCATTGCCTTCTCCATTTCATTATCTGCTTTTAATAATGGATTTGGGACTTCCCTGGTGGTCCAGTGGCTAAGACTCTGTGCTCCTCGTGCAGAGGGCCTGGGGTTGATCCTTGATCAGAGAACTAGATCCCACATGCCACAACTAGAAGATCCTGCTTGGCAAAAATCAAAGATCCTGTGTGCTGAAACTAAAAACCAATGTAACCAAATAAATAAATATTCTTTAAAATGGGCTTGCAAATGTGTCATATTAATAAACTAATCTACAAAGCAGGATTGGTTATAGCAAAGTTGTATTTTTTTAAACTTCTGTGTGTGTTGAATTAAAATTATAAATGAAATATTTTTTAGTTAAGAGAATATATACATATAGATATGCCCACCCACATACAAACACTTTAACTGTATCATATGTTGGCTTTCTTCTGCTAACATTGACATTTTATCAAGGTCTCTGTAACATTTATCTTAAGCTAACAAATGGCTTATGTGACTCTTGTTTGCTTATAAAAATGTTAAAATTAAACATAAAAGTGAAAGGACTTCCCTGTCATCTCATATTTTGTCTGGTAAAAATGACACAAAGAATATTATGCTTTAGAAGCATTAGTATGTATTTGATAATTCTAATAGTATAATTTTAGCACAACTTTGCAGACTATTTCAGGTTATCATACATTCATATAAGTTTATCTTCTGTATTTAAACAAAAAGCTTTTTTTGTAAATGATCATGGAACATTTTTAATGTATTTTAGTTTCCTCTGTAATTTAAGTTTGTGTCAGTTTTTCTTCAGATTTAAATAAGAATATACATGCAAATTAAGCAAGTACAAAAATTAATTTTCCCCATCTTTAAGTTGAAATACCAGCTCTATTTGTAAATACCTATATTTAGCAATATAACTTCTTTGTACTAATAGCCAAAACAAAACACATATTAGCTCCAGAAATGTTAAACTGAGTATGATGGACACAATGTATTAGAAAATAAAAATAAATGGAGCTAATATTTATACCATATTTCATAATGGATATGAAATATCTTTCAGATATCTTTGGAACTATGATGCTTTGTGAGTAATGCTTTTCAACTCCCCATATATAGTTCAAAACCTCTAAAAATAGAATTTTATTACATTATCTGTAAATCGTATAAGTTGTGCAGTTCAGTGGAACTTCAAAATTTATTAAATCATACAGACAGCATCATAGTTAATCTATAGTTAATCTGGTCTGACTTAACAACATGTATGTGTGGATGAGGGAGAAAATAACTGTTGTTGAAAGTTCAAAAAATGTATGATACATTATTTTTATAGTTCTTTTAAACAATATTTGGTGTCAGATAAAATTGTGTGTAGATTCTTAACATACCTTTCCTCTTTCTAATTCTATAATTTCAGTGACAAAGCCTTTGGAGAATATCAACTATCTGTAGTGACCATCTGACTTACAGTTCAAGATGAAATCCTTTACAGTAAAGAGTTGATATTAATAATAATATAGCTCAATTTCTCCCCCTTTCTTAGTGAAAACAAACCTTGAGTCCCACAAAATTTTGCATCTGACTCACTACAATAAGCCCACTAGTTTTTGGGTTTTTGTTTCTTTCTCAGCATTTTTATCATAGTTATATCAATATGGGCCATGATGCTGGTGCGTTAGTTCTTAATTATAAACTCAGGTTCTGAAAGACTCATGACTCCTTATTCTAAGCAGACTGCCAAGGTTCTATGGTGATATGTGTGTACCAGATTATCATATGTAAAGCTTCTAGACATCCACTTCCCTCATTCTAACTTAAAGAGCCAGATCAGTTATTATTCCCCCTTTCTTGGCCCTTGTAGTCAGTTAGTCAGTTCAGTCGCTCAGTCGTGTCCAACTCTTTGCGACCCCGTGGACTGCAGCATGCCAGGCTTCCCTGTCCATCACCAACTCCCAAAGGTTGCTCAAACTCATGTCCATCGAGTCAGTGATGCCATCCAGCCATCTCATCCTCTGTCGTCCCCTTCTCCTCCTGCCTTCAATCTTTCCCAGCATCAGGGTCTTTTTCAATGAGTCAGTTCTTTGCATCAGGTGGCCAAAGTATTGGAGTTTCAGCTTCAACATCAGTCTTTCCATTGAATATTCAGGACTGATTTCCTTTACAATTGACTGGTTGGATCTTCTTGCAGTCCAAGGGACTCTCAAAGGTCTTCTCCAACAACACAGTTCAAAAGTATCAATTCTTCAGCACTCAACTTTCCATGTAGTCCTATTATCACATTTGTACATGACTACTGGAAAAACTATAGTTTTGACTAGGGGGACCTTTGTTGGCAAAGTAATGTCTCTGCTTTTTAATATGCTGTCTAGGTTGATCATAGCTTTTCTTCCAAGGAGCAAGTGTCTTTTAATTTCATGGCTGCAGTCACGATCTGCAGTGATTTTGGAGCCCAAGAGAACAAAGTCTTTCACTGTTTCCACTGTTTCCCTGTCTATTTGCTATGAGGTGATGGGACTGGATGCCATGATTCTAGTTTTCTGAATGTTGAGTTTTAAGCCAACTCAATTATTATTCTGAATAATATTTCTGAATGTTGAGTTTTAAGCCAGATCAGTTATGATTCCCCCCTTTTTGGCCCTTATAACATCTTGCCTAATATAACATCTTTTATTATCCCTCTTTATGCTTAAGACTATGTAGGTGGAAAATGGGACTCAAATTCACATCTGATTCTCTTTCTCTCTTTGCTTTTTTCCTTCTCAGCCCTCAAATATCAACAGATCAGAAAAGGACTCAATCTAACTCCAACACAATCAGACATAATGAAAAATATAGATGATGCCTACCCCTATACTTACAGGGCAGTGCTCTTATATGTTTCCTTTAGGTTCACTATGGACATTGAATATGAATAGTCGTAGAAATTCAAAAAATCCTCTCTCATAGGAACATTCTAATTAACACAGTTGTCCTCACCACAACATAGTTTTTCATATTAGACCATGACTATCTTATCTCTGTTCAGTGTACATCCTAGATAATATGTCTGTCTCCATATTCCTTTTATAATTTATCTTACTCTTCTCTAATAGGTTAAAAATTTAAGTAAAGTAGGCAAAAGTAAAAAAAAACAAATTTCTAATAAATAATCTTATATTACAGTAGATTATCAGTTCTTTATTAGGAAGGCAGCGATTAGAAATTAATACTGTAAGCTTATCACATATTACCTAATGCCATTGTAAGTAATGTGCCTATGTAAATAATGTGCCTATGTATGTGTTTGCATACTAAAATTAATTATATAAGTTAAAACTTTCTTCCAAAATTGTGGATTTAGTCATCCCCCAAACAATAATATTCTTGTATTAATAAGATACATAACTTTTTTAACTTTTGGAGAGATTAAACAAGAAAGCTAATTTGACCTGCAGAGGAAGTGTTGTATTTGTAGTATGCTGCTGCTAAGTCGCGTCAGTCGTGTCTGATTCTGTGCAACCCCATAGATGGCAGCCCCCAGGATCCTCTGTACCTGGGATTCTCCAGGCAAGAATACTGGAGTGGGTTGCCATTTCCTTCTCTAATGCATGAAAGTGAAAAGTGAAATGAAGTCGCTCAGTCATGTGTGACTCTTAGCGACCCCATGGACTATAGCCTACCAGGCTCTTCTGTCCATAGGATTTTCCAGGCTAGAGTACTGGAGTGGGTTGCCATTGTCTTCTGCAATTTGTAGTATAGTACATGCTTACAGGGGCTTCCCTCATGGCTCAGTTGGTAAGTCATCTGCCTGCAATGAAGGAGACCCAGGTTCAATTTCTAGGTTGAGAAGATACCCTGGAGAAGGAAATGGCAACCCACTCCAGTATTCTTGCCTGGAGAATCCCATGGTCAGAGGAGCCTGACAGGCACAGTTCACAGGATCACAAAAGTAGGACACGACTTAGCGACTAAACCACCACTACCATGTGCTTAAAGAAATAAATATAATTTCTGTATTTTTTCATAATACTTGCATATTTCCATAGTAATTTAACAAAATCATTTACATAAGTTATGAGTGTTTTTATAACATGTAAAATGAAGGTAATTTCCTTATATATAAAATATTTCCTGACATTTTATAATGTATAAAAGGAATATGATTTCTAATATTTTATTCTTTATTGTATTAAGAAGAAATCCACATTCTATTTGATCGCATGTTTTTTTTAAACAGTCAATACAGGACTATCAACTCTAGTTTTCACTCTTGCCATAAAATTTTGTCCTTGGTAACAATGATAAGCTTAAAAATGTTATTGAATGAACTTTTAAAACTAATGTTTTCTTTTTTTTTTTATTTTTTTATTTTTTTATTCCTTTATTTCTCATGTGTTCCCCATCCTGAACCCTCCTCCCCCCTCCCTCCCCACACCATCGTCCTGGGTCGTCCCAGTGCACCAGCCCCAAGCTTCCAGCATCGTGCATTGAACCTGGACTGGCATCTCGTTTCATACATGACATTTCACATGTTTCAATGCCATTCTCCCAAATCTTCCCACCCTCTCCCTCTCCCACAGAGTCCATAAGCCTGTTCTATACATCAGTGTCTCTTTTGCTGTCTCGTATACAGGGTTATCGTTACCATCTTTCTAAATTCCATATATATGCGTTAGTATACTGTATTGGTGTTTTTCCTTCTGGCTTACTTCACTCTGTACAATAGGCTCCAGTTTCATCCACCTAATGTTTTCTATATTAATCTTTCTTGGAAATTTTGTTGTTCAGTCATTCAGTCCTGTCCAACTCATTATGACCCCATAGACTGTGGTACACCAGGCTTCCCTGTCCTTCACTATCTCCCAGAGTTTGCTCAAATTCATGTCTGTTGAGTCGGTGATGCTATCTAACCATCTTATCCTCTGTGGCCCCATTCTCTTTTTCCCTTCAATCTTTCCCAGCATCAGTGTCTTTTCCTTTGAGTCAGCTCTTCACATCAGGTGGCCAAAGTATTGGAGCTTCAGCTTCAACTTCAGTCCTTCCAATTAATATTCAGGGTTGATTTCCTTTAGGATTGACTGGCTTAATATTCTTGCAGACCAAGGGACTCTCATGAGTGTACTTCAGCACCACAATTGGAAAGCATCCGTTCTTCGGCACTCAGCCTTAATTATGGTCCAACTCTCATATCTATACATCACTCCTGGAAAAACTATAGCTTTGGCTAAATGGACATTTGTCGCCAAAGTGATGTTTCTGCATTTGAATATGCTGTCTAGGGTTGTCATATCTTTTCTTCCAAGGAGCAAGCATCTTTTAATTTTACAGCTGCAGTCACCATCCATAGTGATTTTGAAGCCCAAGAAAATAAAATCTGTCAGTGCTTCCACTTTTTCTCCTGTTTGCCATGAAGTGATGGAACCAGATGCCCTGATCATAGTTTTTTGAGTGTTGAGAGTTTCAAGCCAGCTTTTCCACTCTCTTCTTTCACCCTCATCAAAAGGCTTTTTAGTTCCTCTTCACTTTCTACTATTAGAGTCGTATCATCTGCATATCTGAGATTGTTAATATTTCTCCTGGCAATCTTGATTCCAGCTTGCAATTCATCCAGTCTGGCATTTCATATGATGTACTCTGAATAGAAATTAAAAGGAGGATGACTATTCAGCCTTGTTGTACCCCCTTCCCAATTTTGAACCAATCTCTTGTACTGTGTCCAATAATATCTGTTGCTTCTTAACCCACATACAGATTTCTCAGGAGACAGGTATGGTGGTCTGGTACTCCCCTCTCTTTAAGAACTTTCCACAGTTTGTGATACACACAAAGGTTCTAGAATACTCAATGAAGCAGATGTTTTTTTCTGACATTTCCTTGCTTTCTCCATGATCCAACAAATGTTGGCAATTTGATTCCTCTGCCTCCTTGAAATCCAAGTTTTACATCTGGATATTCTCAGTTCATGTGCTTCTGAAGTCTAGCTTTAAGGATTTTGAGCATAACCTTACTAACATGCAAAATGAACACAATTGTATGGTAGTTTGAACATTCTTTGGCATTGCTTTTCTTTGGGATCAAAATGAAAACTGACATTTTCCATTCCTGTGGTCACTGTGATTTCCAAATTTGCAGATGTATTGAGTGCAGCTCTTTAACAGCATCATCTTTTAGGATAGCTCAGCTGGAATTCCATCACTCCGACTAGCTTTGTTTTTAGTAATGCTTCCTAAGGCCCACTTGACCTCACACTCCAGGATGTCTGGCTCTAGGTAAGTGGCCACCCCATCATGTTTATCCTGATGCTTAAGACTTTTTGTATAGTTCTTCTGTTTATTCTTGCCACCTTTTCTTAATCTCTTCTGCTTCTGTTAGGTCCTTACTGTTTCTGTCCTTTATCATGCCTAAGCTTACATGAAACTTTCCCTTGATAGTTCCAGCTTTATTGAGGAGGTCTCTAGTCTCTCCCATTCTATTTTTTCCCTCTATTTCTTTGCATTGTTCACTTAAGGCTTTCTTATCTCTCCTTGCTATTCCCTGGAACTCTGCATTCAGGTGGGTATATCTTTCCCTTTCTCTGCTGCTTTTCCTTTCTCTTCATTCCTCAGCTGTTTGTAAAGCCTCCCTAGGAAAACTGATAGCTGCCTGTAAAATAACTGGACTACTATCTTAAATTATACGTACAAAAATAAGCTCAAAATGAGTTAGAGTCTTGAATGTAAGACCATTATCTATAAAACTCCTAGAACAAAACAGGCATTCAGCACTTGGACATGAGTCTTGGTCATTAGTTTTGGTTTTTGTTTTTGGTACGTCACCTCATGCAAGGTCTTATAGCTCAGTATCTGTCTGCAATGCAGGAGACTCAGGTTTGATTCCTGGGTCAGGAAGATCTCCTGGAGAAGTAAATGGCAACCCCTTTCAGTATTTTTGTCTGGAGAATCCCATGGACAAAGGAGCCTGGTAGTCTACAGTCCATGGTGTTGCAAGATTTGGACATGACTTAGCAACTAAACCACTGCCAAGCAAGTAGGACTATATCAGACTAAAAAGCTTTTGCATATTGAAGAAAAACAACAATAAAACAAAAAGGCAATCTGCTGAGTGGGAGAAGATATTTGTAAATCTTATATGTAATAAAGGGTTAATACTCAGATTATATAAAGAACTCATACAACTCAATATTATAAAAAAAGAAAATCAAAACAATCTGATTAAAAATGGGCAGAGGACCCGAATAGACATTTTTCCAAAGATGTACAGATGGTCAACAGGCACATGAAAAATGCTGGGCATCACTGACCATTAGGGAAATTGCAAGTCAGTAAAATAATGAGATATCACCTAATACTTGTCAGAATGGCTATTACTAAAAAGACAACAAATAACAAGTGTTGGCAAGGATGCAGATAGAAAGGAACCCTTGTGCACTCTTGGTGTGAATATAAATCACTGTAACCACTATCAAAAATAATGCGTAGGTTCCTAAAATCTTAAAAATAGAACTTCCATATAATCCAGTAGTTTACTCCTGGATATTTATTTAAAGAAGACAAAAACACTGATTTGTAAAGATATATGCACCCCTATTTTCATGTTAATATTATTTACAATAGCCCAGGCATGGAGGCAACCCAAGTGACTTCAATAGACATATGGATAGTGGAGATAAATAAATGGATAGTGAAGATGTTACAGTAACATAGATGCACCTAGAAGGTATTATGCAAAATGAAATAAGTCAGAGACAAGTACAATGTGATTTCACTAACATATGGAAGCTAAAAAACCTAAAAAACAAAGCAAGTGAACAACAAAAATACAAACCGATTTATAGATGTGTAGCACAAATTGGCAGAGAAGGCAATGGCACCCCACTCCAGTACTCTTGCCTAGAAAGTCCCATGGATGGAGGAGCCTGGTAGGCTGGAGTCCATGGGGTTGCGAAGACTCAGACATGACTGAAGCGACTTAGCAGCAGCAGCAGCAGCATAAATTAGTGATTTTCAGAGAGCAGGTGGGAGGGTGATGGATGTTTTATAAGTGAAGGGGATTAAAGAGCACAAATTTGCAATTATAAAATATAAGCCATAGTGCTGTAATATGTAAAATAGGGAATTTAGTCAGTCAATGTTAGTCGCTCAGTTGTGTCCAGTTCTTTGCAATCCCATGGACTGTAGCTCACCAGGCTCCTGCATCCATAGAATTCTCCAGACAAGAAGACTGGAGTGGGTAGCCATTCCCTTCTCCAGGGGATCTTCCTGACCCGGGATCAAACCTGCATCGTATGCACTGCTGGTAGATTCTTTACTGTCTGAGCAACCAGGGAAGCCCATATCATCAGTATATTGCAATCATATTAAACTGTGACAGATGGTAGCTAGATTTATTGTGGTGATCATCCCATAATGTATCTAAAAGTTAGATCATTATGTTATTCACATGAAACTAATATAATGTACGTCAATTATACTGCATTAAAAATAAATAATTGTGAGTTGAAAAAAATAATTCAAAGATAAAAAGTAATAGTCCTTTCGCACCCTACCTGGATCCTTGTTTATATCCTTTGATGGCCTTGAGGAGACTCAGTAGTATTATTAAATTATTGGCTTCTCAAAAGACCTTCACAACACTCTTCATCATGGACAAAGTTTGTGTACACTTCATCAGAAAAGAACTCAAGTGCAAATCTTGACTCCATCATTTGCTAATTATGTATTATTGGGTAAGATAAATAACATACTGTATCTCAATTTCCTGTTCTCAAAATAAGTCAAATACTATGTGTCACATTGTGAAATTTCAAATTTAGCACTTGCAACGTGATTGCAGCATAAATTATTATGTACCCTATTATTCAATAATTTCATATTTTTTTTAAAGTGTGACTTTCATGTGTCAAATTAGGAGTAGTTTCTTCATATTCAAAAATTAATATTGGTATGTGTATAATTGGGCATATGATTTTTGTATTTGGGCATAGTTGGACATATTTTTTCTATATTTACATGTATTATTGCAGTATATTTCTACTAAGACTTATCTTATTTTTATAATCCAAGCTTGTGATCAAATTTTGGAAAAATTATATTCTCATTATGGTAGCAAAAATAACTGTTTTATTGATACCCATAAAATGAAATTGTCACCATGCTCACTGTCACTGTGCTCATTTAACTTATATGCAGAGTACATCATGAGAAATGCTGGGCTGCAAGCTGGAATCAAGATTGACAGGAGAAATATCAATAACCTCAGAAATGCAGATGATACCACTATTATGGCAGAAAGTGAAGAACTAAAAAGCCTCTTGATGAAAGTGAAACAGGAGAGTGAAAAAGTTGGCTTAAAGCTCAACATTCAGAAAACTAAGATCATGTCATCTGGTCCCATCACTTCTTAGAAAAACAATGGAAACAGTGGCAGACTTTATTTTTTGGGGCTCCAAAATCACTGCAGATGGTGATTGCAGCCATGAAATTAAAAGACGCTTACTCCTTCGAAGGAAAGTTTTGACCAACCTAGATAGCATATTGAAAAGCAGAGACATTACTTTGCCAACAAAGGTCCATCTAGTCAAGGCTATGGTTTTTTTCCAGTAGTCATGTGTGGATGTGAGAGTTGGAATATAAAGCAAGCTGAACACCAAAGAATTGAAGCTTTTAAACTGTAGTGTTGGAAAAGACTCTTGGGAGCCACTTGAACTGAAAGGAGATCCAACCAGTCTTTCCTATAGGAAATCAGTTCTGAATATTCATTGGAAGGACTGATGTTGAAGCTGAAACTCCAATACTTTGGCCACCTGATGCAAAGTGCTGACTTATTTGAGAAGACTCTGATGTTCAGAAAGATTGAAGGCAGGAGGAAAAGGGGATTTCAGAGGATGAGATGGTTGGATGGTATCATGGATTCAACAGGCATGAGTTTGAGTAAATTCTGGGAGTTGGTGATAGACAGGGAGGCCTGGTGTGCTGCAGTCCATGGGGTCGCAGAGTCAGACACAACTGAGCGACTGAACTGATAAAATGAAAAAAAAAATGAATAAAGCCATATGCCTTTAAAATACTTTAATGGGTAAAATAAGCAGGGTGACGATATACAGCCTTGGCATACTCCTTTCCCTATTTGGTACAGGTCTGTTGTTCCATGTCCAGTTCTAACTGTTGCTTCCTGAACTGCATACAGTTTTCTCAAGAGGCAGTTTCCCCCTCAGTCAGTCTCTCCAATCAGGAAGCTTCCATAAGCCTGTTATCCTTCTGCATCAGAGAGCATACAGACTGAAAACCACAATCACAGAAAACTAATCAATCTAATCACATGGACCACAGCCTTGTCTAACTCAATGAAACTATGAGCCATGCCATGTAGGGCGACCCAAGATGGACGGGTCATGGTGAAGAGTTCCAACAAAATGTGGTTCACTGGAGTAGGGAATGGCAAACAACTTCAGTATTCTTGCCTTGAGAACCCCATGAACCATATGAAAAGACAAAAAGACAGGACACTGAAAGATATACTCCACAGGTCAATAGGTACCCAATATGCTACTGGAGATCAGTGGAGAAATAACTCCAGGAAGAATGAAGAGACAGCCAAAGGAAAAACAACACCCAATTGTGGATGTGACTGGTGATAGAAGCAAAGTCTGATGCTGCAAAGAGCAATATTGCATAGGAACCTGGAATGTTAGGTCCATGAATCAAGGCAAATTAGAAGTGGTCAAACAGGAAATGGCAAGAGTGAACATCGACATTTTAGGCATCAGCGAGCAAAAATGGACTGGAATGGGTGAATTTAACTCAGATGACCATTATATCTGCTACTGTGGGCAAGAATCCCTTAGAAGAAATGGAGTAGCCATCATAGTCAACAAAAGAGTCTGAAATGCAGTACTTGGATGCAGTCTCAAAAACCACAGAATGATCTCTGTTCATTTCCAAGGCAAACCTTTCAATATCATGGTAATCCCAAGTCTGTGCCCCAACCTGTAATGCTGAAAGAGCTGAAGTTGACCAGTTCTATGAAGACGTACAAGACCTTCTGAACTAACACCCCAAAAAATGTCCTTTTCATTATCAGATCAGATCAGTCGCTCAGTCGTGTCTGACTCTTTGCGACCCCAGGAATTGCAGCACGCCAGGCCTCCCTGTCCATCACCAACTCCCAGAGTTCACTGAGACTCACGTCCATCGAGTCAGTGATGCCATCCAGCCATCTCATCCTCGGTCGTCCCCTTCTCCTCCTGCCCCCGATCCCTCCCAGCATCAGGGTCTTTTCCAATGAGTCAACTCTTCGCATGAGGTGGCCAAAGTACTGGAGTTTCAGCTTTAGCATCATTCCTTCCAAAGAAATCCCAGGGCTGATGGAATGCAAAAGTAGGAAGTCAAGAAACACCTGGAGTAACAGGCATATTTGGTCTTGGAGTACAGAATGAAGCAGGGCAAAGGCTAATAGAGTTTTGCCAAGAGAACACACTGGTCATAGCAAATACCCTCTTCCAACAACACAAGAAAAGACTCTACACATGGACATCACCAGATGGTCAATAAAAAAATCAGATTGATTATATTCTTCACAGCCAAAGATGGAGAAGCTGTATACCGTCAGCAAAAACAAGACTGAAGCTGACTGTGGCTCACATCATGAACTGCTTATTGCAAAATTCAGACTTAAATTGAAGAAAGTAGGGAAAACCACTAGACCATTCAGGTATGACCTAAATCAAATCAGTTACAATTATACAGGGGAAATGAAAAATATATTCAAGGGACTAGATCTGATAGACAGAGTGCCTGATGATCTATGGACAGGAGTTTGTAATATTATTCAGGAGACAGGGATCAAGACCATCCCCAAGAAAAATAAATGCAAAAAAGCAAAATGGCTGTCTGAGGAAGCCTTACAAGTAGCTGTGAAAGCAACATTTAGAACTGGACATAAAACAGCATACTGGATGCAAGTAGAGAAAGTAGTACATCAAAAGTGTATACTGTCACCCTGCTTATTTAACTTATATGCAGAGTACATCATGAGAAACACTGGGCCAGATGAAGCACAAGCCGGAATCAAGATTGCTGGGAAAAATATCAATAACCTCAGATATGCAGATGACACCACCCTTATGGCAGAAAGCAAAGAAGAATTAAAGAGTGAAAGTGAAAGAGGAGAGTGAAAAAGTTGGCTTAAAGCTCAACATTCAGAAGACTAAGATCATGGCATCCAGTCCCATTGCTTCATGGCAAATAGATGGGGAAACAGTGGAAACAGTGGATGACTATTTTTTTGGGCTCCAAAATCACTGCAGATAGTGACTGTAGCCATGAAATTAAAGGACGCTTACTCACTGGAAACAAAGTTATGACCAACCTAGACAGCATATTAAAAAGCAGAGACATTACTTTGCCAACAAAGATCCGTCTAGTCAAGGCTATGGTTTTTCCAGTGGTCATGTATGGATGTGAGAGTTAGACTATAAAGAAAGCTGAGTGCTAAAGAATTGATGCTTTTGAACTGTGGTGTTAGAGAAGACTCTATTTAGAGGCCCTTGGACAGCAAGGAGATCCAACCAGTCCATCCTAAAGGAAATCAGTCTTGAGTTTTCATTGGAAGGACTGATGTTGAAGCTGAAACTCCAATACTTTGGCCACCTGATGCGAAGAAGCAACTCATTTGAAAAAACCCTGATGCTGAGAAAGATTTAAGGCAGGAGAAGAAGGGGACTGCAAGACAGTTGGATGACATCACTGACTCAATGCACATGAGTTTGAGTAAACCCTGGGAGTTGGTTATGGTCAGGGAGACCTGTCGTGCTGTAGTCCATGGGGTTGCAGAGTTGGAAACAACTGAGAGACTGAACTGAACTGAACTGACTGAATGGGTAAAATATAACTAAAGTCTCCAAAGAAAATGAACTGTGGGCTAATGGGTTTTTTTAATTTATTTTATCTAATAAGTATATTATAGAAATTAAGAAACTACCAATATTTGAAGATCACCAATTTAATAATTACGTCCTGGAGAAACATGTCTTTGGATAAACGTATTTGATGAGTTAGTATTCATCTACAGTAGCTTAATTACAAGTGTAATATTACACATGTTAAAACACTGTCTGAAAAGGTAGATATGCAAATTTTATCATAAAATGAAATACCCAAGCATGATTATTTTGCCAATAAAACTTATAAAGCACTCTTGAAAGAAATTTGTATATTTCATATGATGAATATTATTTATTCATATACTTATTAGACTAGGAAACTTTAGTGAACATACTTATACATATATTTACAATTTACCCTTGAACAATTCAGGTTTGACTTACACAGAACCACACATATGTGGATTTATTTTTATTGAATACATGCCCCAGTACTATATGATCCATGTTTATTTGAATTTGCAGATGATGAACCACAGATACAGAGGGCCAGCTTAAAAGTTATACCCACATTTTTGACTACTGGGAGGGTCAGATCCCCTATCCATGAAGTTAGTCAGAGATCAGCTAGACTTCCGTATATCTGTGACTATACCAACACGCATACATAAACACACACAGGTATATTCATACTTTCTGTATGTACACACATGTTTACACACACACACATGTATATATATATATCTTGCTTTTGAAATTCCTTTCTTTTCAATAGGCTGAATCAAAAAGCCATTAAGGCAACATGGCATATTTTCCAAAATGACATATATTATAGGGAACACAAGAAATGTGATTATTTACAAACTGAAGTCTGTACATTTTCACAAGTTTAACTGCTTGATAAAATTAGAGTATTTGCCCTTTTAAATTTAAATATTGTTGATTTAAAATATTGTGTTATTTTCAGGTATACAGCAAAGTGGTTCAGTTTAGCTTATATATATTCAGATTATTTTTTATTATAAGTTATTATAAGATACTGAATATAGTTCCCCCTGTTATACAGTAAATCCTTAGTGCTTATTTACTTTATGTATAGTAGTTTGTATCTGTTAACCTCATTTTCCTAATTTGTCCCTCCCCACTTCCTTCCCCCTTTGGTAACCATAGGTTTGTTTTCTATTTATCTGTGAATCTGTTTCTGTTTTGTTTGTAGATTCATTTGTTTAGCTTTTTTTTTTAAGATTCTGCATATGAAATAATATACAGTGTTTATCTTTTTCTGACTTACTTCACTTGATATGATATTCTCTAGTTCTATCCATGTTACTCTAAATGGCAATATTTCATTCTTTCTTATGGCTGAGTATTATTTCACCACATCCTCTTAGACCAGTCATCTATTGATGGGTACTTGGAGTGTTTCTGTGTCTTGGCTATTGTAAATAGTGCTGCTATGACATAGAGAGCAGACTTGTGGTTAACAAGGGGAAGAGATTGGGGAAGGATGGATTAGAATTTTAGGATAGCAGATGCAAACTGTAATATATAGAATGGGAAAACAACAATGCCCTACTGTATAGTACAGGGAACTATATTCAATTTCTATAATAAACTATAATAAAAAAGACTATGAAACTTTATATATGTGTGTGTGTGTATATATGTGTGTATATATGTGTCTATATAACTGAATTTTCTGTATGAAAAAGATCAATACAACATTATAAATCAACTATATTTGAGTAAAATAAATTAAAAATAGTACTCCTATGAACATCGTGATACATGTATCTTTTCAAATTAAGAGTTTTCATCTTTTCTGAATGTATGCCCAGGAGTGGGATGGCTGGATCACATGGTAACTCTATTTTCAGTGTTTTAAGGAAGCTCCATACTGAAAGGAAGACATTCTAGTTTTATTGAGATGTAATTGGCATGTGGCACTGTATAAGTTAAAGGTATACAACATACTATTTTTACTTACATACATTATGAAATGATTAACACAGTAAGTTTAGTGAATATCTGTCATCTCATAGAGATATAAAATTAAAGAAATAGAAAAAGGTTTGTCTTCTGTTGAAAACTCCTAGGATTTACTCCTTTAACAATGTTCATATATCACATACATCAGTGTTATTATATTTATTATGGTGTACATTATATCACTAGTTCTTATTTATCCTATAACTGGTAGTTTGTACTTTTTGACTGCCTTCATTGAATTCCCCCTCCATCCAATTCTTGATTCTGAAAACCACAAATCTGATTAATTTTTATATGAATTTACTTTGTCTATATTTGAAGTAAAACTGACCTATCAGCATACAAAGATATTGCATAGTCATTAACTATATTCCCATAATGTACATACTCCTAGGACTCTTAATTTGCAACTAGAAATTTGTACCTCTATTTATCTCACTTATTCCTCTCCTTCCTCTATTTCCTCCCATCTGGTAGTGACCTGTTTGTTCTCTGTATATATGACTTTGTTTCTGTTTTACTATGTTTGTTCTTTTGTGTTGCTTTTTAGATTCCACATGTAAGTAAAATCATATAATGTTTGTCTTTATCTATCTGTCCATGCACAGTAAAGCAAATATATATATATATGAAGTGAACTGAAGCCTGCCAGGCTCCTAAGCTGTTCCCTTCTCCAGAAGATCTTCCCAACCCACAGAAAGAACTCAGGTCTCCCGCATTGCAGGCAGATTCTTTCCTGAGCCACCAGGGAAGCCTATATATATATATGTGTGTGTGTGTGTGTGTGTGTGTGTGATAGATATATATATATATATATATATATATATATATATATCTCATAAATAATATATATATATATCACACATAAGATGTGTGATATGTGTGATATACATATATATATATAAAGATGTGTGAGATATATATATATATCTCTCACACATCTTTCTAACTATCTTCTCAAATTAAGAGTTTCCATCTTTCTAACTATTTACCTATTGATGGGCACTTTGCTTCCATGTCTTGGCTATTGTGAATAATGCTGTAATGAAGACAGGGGCACATATATCTTTTCAAATTATTGTTTTTGTTTTCTTTGGAAAAATACCCAGGAGTGGAATTGCTAGATCATATGCTATTTCTTGTCTTAATTTTTTGAGGGCTGTCCATACTGTTGCTATAGTGGCTGCAACAGCTGACATTCTTACCATCAATGCACAAGGGTTTCTTTTTTCTATGTCATTGCCGATACTTTTTGTTTGTTGTCTTTTTGATAATAATCACTCTGATAGGTGTGAAATGATAGCTCATTATGGTACTGATTTGCATTTCTCTGAAATTAGTGATGTTAAGCAATTTTCATGTCCTTTTGACCATCTGTACATCTTTTTTGAAAAAAAAAGAAGAAACAGAATGTCTCTTTGGGTCTTCTCCCAGGTTTTAATTTTTATTTTAATGTTCAGCCATATCAGTTCTTTGTGCATTTGAATTTCAACCCATTATATTATGGATTGATTTCAACTATCTCCTCCCATTTAGTAAGTGGCCTTGTTTTGTCACTGGTTTCCTTCTCTGTGTAAAAACTTTTTACTTTGATATAGTCCCTTTTTTTTATAGTTTTGTTTTTCTTGTTTGAGACAACATATGGCTAAAACATGCCTGTTTTCTTCTAGAAGTTGTATGATTTCAGGCCGTACATTAAATCCTTAATCCATTTTGCATTTATTTATGTGTATAGTGTGAGAACGTAGTTCATTTTACTATTTCACATGTAGCTGTCAAGTTTTCCTAACACTGTTTATTTGAAAGGCTATCTTTCCCCCTATTTTATATTCTTTCATCTTTTCTATCATAGGTTAATTACCCATATAAGTGTGAATTCATTTTTGGACTCTCTCTTCTGTTCCATTGATAAATGTGTGTGGTTTTGTGCCAATTCCATACTGTTTTGATTCCTGTATCCTTGTAGGATAGTTTGAAATCAGGTAGTGTGATACCTTCAGTTTTGTTCTTCTGTGTCAAGGTAGTTTTACTTAATCAGAGTCTCTTGTGTTTCCATATAAAATTTAGAACATTTTGTTGAAATTTTATGAGAAATGCTTTTGGTATTTTAATAGGGATTGCAGTGAATCTGTAGACTATATTGGTTACTGTGGATATTTTAACACTATCAATTCTTAAGCATGGTGTACCTTTCTATCTGTTTGTGTGATTTTCATTTTTTTAAATGTATCATATTTTTCTGAGTATATGTCTTTTTACCTCCTTAGGTTTATTCTCAGGTATTATTTTTGAATGTGATTATAAGTGGGATTGTTAATTTCTCTTTCTGGTAGTACTGGTATAAGTATTAGTCACTTGTTAACCACAAAATTTGTATTATTCAGTAACATTTCAGAGTATCCACACTTAAAATTGAAAAGTAAAATCATTTTATATTTTTATATAACTATAATTAAGATATTATTCTTTATTACAACTTTCTACTAGTTCTTCAGTCATTATTCTTTTTATGTAACTATGTTGCAGAGAAATTAATTCTTAATTTTACTTTGTTTAATAAATTTCTTATACAAAATTGCATTGGTGATAAAATAGCTTACAGTTAGTAAAATTTAGTCATCACCTGTGACCAGTGACAATATCTTTTTAAATATGTATGACCTATTTACTTTAGTCATTTGATAAAAGTAAAGACAAACTAACATTTTAGTATAAATAATATCCAAATTTAATTTGTCCTGATAGGTTGTTGATAAAATAGAACTATCTAGAATAGAAGTATTTCACATTTTTAAACTGAATATGTAATTTAGAAAGAAAAATGTATATTTATGTGTGTGTTTTTATAGTAACCTGTGAAACTAAACCTATAATTTAATATCTCACAAATACAGACCTTGAGATTGTCTCGTTTGCATTTTTTTTTAAATTAGGCTTTATGTGTTTTGAAGTGAGGAAACATTTTCATATCTCTAGATAAATAAGCTCCTACATTTGAAAGTCGAATTGTAATTTGTATCCACTGTGCTATTTTGAAGCCACAGAGGAGGAACTCTTAGAGATAAATATTTCTATGATTTTGTAGACAATTTTTTAAAATACTGAATTTGGCTGCACTCAAATATTTGAGGAATTTTGTGAGAAAATGAATGTCTAGTCTGCTTGTTCACATAGAGTATAAAAGGAGGAATTAAACTGGCATGTGGGGATAAAAGGAGAAACATTTTTCTTGCAAGGGGTGAGGAATTTCCAATGATTAGAAGTAGGCAAAGACTTTATGCGCATTATTCCTGAGAGTCTAATTATCTCTGCTTTGTGTCAAGAGTTTGTACCAAAGAGCTTTGAAAAACCTGCTGCTCATATGATTCTGTTAATAATACCAGAAACACTGAGGTTAAGAATGTCTTGGGTTGAGATGAGACTAGCATAAATAGGGAACTCTAGGTACACAGGCAGTCAGTGCCCTTTGAACATCATGGAGCTTAATTCTGGCACTTCAATGGCAACAATAATTTTACAAAATTTAACATTCAATTCAGACAGTGACACTTTTCCTCACTTGTGCTTTGATGGCTAATGGATATATCTATAATTATGCTAAAATGGAAAAGCACAAAATAGTCATTTAAGGATATAAATACTAATTGAGGCATTTTAAAAGGATATTATTATTATTATTATTATTATTATTGAAATCTGTAGGCTTCTTTAGCACTGGACTACACAAGGAAGAGTAAAATGAAATGAGAGGTGTCAATTATGTGTTAGTAAATGGCCTTCTCTGATAATTCCATTTCAAATTTGATTTGTGGAATGTTCTAAAAGTCACAGTAAAGAAGTCTCTGAGGACAGAAAGGATACTTTTGTTTGGAGATTCTAACTGAGAAAATAGGTCCTCTTTTAGCTGAAGTGATCATGTCAAATTAAATATTTCATTTTATGAAAGAAGCAGAGTTGCGACTGCAGAAGAGGCACTCAGCCAGTCCCATCATTTGAAGCAGTGTAATAGATGTCACAGCCAACTTGTCCTCGGATCACATATGTCAAAGAGTATCTCTATAATTTTAGCTGCTGGACTCACTATACTACCTCTGGCAAATTAAATCAAATACTCTCACTCTTGGTGTATTCATTTTGAACCAATATGAAAACTGGCAGAGGTAACAGAGATAGAGTCCACAGAGTCCCATTATAGATGTACCATTAAGTGAAAATAATTAAATACTTTCAGTGTCATGCTTCTTATTCTCTCACTTGACTCTCTGCTGATATATTGGGAACTGAGTGCTAGGGTAATTGCGATCATATTTCAAATGAAACAGTTTATTTGGAGCCATGAACTAATTCAATTAAAAACTTTATTTTAAATATATGTTTTCTTTGCTTGGACCTGTTTGCTTGGTTTATTTCTTCCAGCCTAAAAGTTTAAAGTGTTTATCTTATAATGTGAGTTGTAACAATGCCAGTATAGTTTAAATTTCATACAGTACCAATATTTAAAAGAAACAAATGCTTTTTAAAATATTGCAGCAAGTGGGAAAGTTAAAAAAAAAAAAAAGGCCATTATTTGGAAACAGGTGAGCATATGACTAAATGTTCATAATGTGTACATATATGCACACTATGTATGTATGTTATTTATTTACATAGTATTCACTTGTTTTAATTGGGAGATCCAGCCAGTCTATCCTAAAGGAAATCAGTCCTGAATATTCATTGGAAAGACTGATGCTGAAGCCGAAACTCCAATACTTTGGCCACCTGATAGGAAGAAGTGACTCACTAGAAAAGACTCTGATTCTGGGAAAGATTGAAGGTAGGAGGAGAAGGGGACAATAGAGGATGAGGTGGTTGGATGGCATCACCAACTCGATGGACATGAGTTTGAGTAAACTTTAGGAGCTGGTGATGGACAGGGAAGCCTGGCTTGCTGCAGTCCTTGCGGTCGCAAAGCATCAGACACAACTGAGCTACTGAACTGAACTGAACTGGTCAAATTTAAGTGGTCAGTAAATTCTATTGACACCAATGATTATTACTATTACTGTTAGTTCATTGACGTTTCAAATAAGCAATGGAATTTAACTTCTGTTCTTCTAGTGAATAGGCATATGAGAAAGTTGAGGAAGAAAAATTTAAATAGACTTAAGAAGAAGCATCTAATTATTCATAATGCTTAGACCAAAACATATTTGTTTTTCTGATTCTGATCTGTATGTTTTGTTTTTTTTTGCTGCGTTTTACTATGTAAATTCTAAGTATATTAACTATAGGTTATCTCACCAAGCATGACAGGTTTCCTCTAGCTACATTTAACATATTCTGTGACCTTGAATTTCCCCTAATCATGGACTGCAAGGTAAAACATGTATATATACCAGATTCACATCTGTGATAGACACAGCTCTTTGTTTGTTCTATGTCCATGATCTCTTTCTTTACAAAGAGAACAGTGTGTTGTTCAGCATGATATTCAGCCCAGCTTAGAAAAGCCTAATGTTTATCTCAGGATTGTGTTTCTTCTGGTGGTGCGAGTCTAACATCAGAAAGAGAAGAACAAGGAGGAGCAAAAGAAGGAAAGGTACAATGAGGAGGACAGGAGCAACACCCTTTCATTCCCCAGCTGGACATGTTCTTAGGTAACAGTATATCTGTGCCTGCACTAACATCATAAACACCCTCTACCACCACCACCACCTACATAAATATAGGGAGAAATGGCAGGACTTAAACAGGAAAAAAGCAGCTCATAGCCCCATGTTTTGTATGTCTAAGAAAACACCATCTCTATTTGTTGAACTTGGGTTATCCTACCCAGATTCACTCAAAAGAACTGCCTGCTGTTTGAAGGGATCAAAAGAACAAGTGCATTTCGGTCAGAGCCTCAGATCAAGGAGATGAATAAGGGCGTAAAAGGACAAGCAGAAAATGCAGGAAATTAGAGAGTGTAACTCCAGTGAACTGTCTAAAATTTCCCTGTAAAGAAACCAGTATTTGACACGAACTATACCAAGTGCCTTGATGATCAATCAGTGTCACTCTGAGAATCAATAACATGCTAAAGAAAGAACACTACTAAATGGTAGATTAGTAGAAACCTACATACTATTAATGATATACATTGATGATTATTAATGTATTATATATACATCAATAATCATATAATTAATGATTATATAATAATTATATACATATTATATATGTATAATAATCATACGCTATAATGTATTATATGCATACATTAATAATCATATAATTAATGATTATATAATTGATTATATAATAATCATTATATAATTAGTACATTATTATACAATAATATATTAATATATACATTAATGATTATATTAGTGAAGACCTACATACTATTTTGCTCTTTGCATTCAGACATCTCAGTTTTAGAGAGGGTGAAAAGGAGGTAATTTGAAAGCACTGTGGTTCCCAACATTCAAGATTCCAGGTCAGGTATTCACAGAGGAATGAAAGAAGGATATGAGCTTCAAATGAAGATGGGAATTGAACTGGACTGAGCTTGAAAAACACAAAATGGCTGGCAAGATACAAAATCTGATCAAGGTACTGTTAGGGTGTTGGACAGGGAGATTCAGCATAGCATGTGCAGAAACAGTGATCAAAGAAAAACAAAAACTACTATGCATAATTTATATAGTTGAAACTGCTAAAACAGAGACAGAAAAATGTAATTTGAAATTAATTAAATATATAAAAATGATTTCATCATGTCATACCTCCTCATAGAGAGCTTCAGGTAAAACACCATGTATAAGGAACCTACATAATTATTTATTGGATGCAAAGAAGTTGGGAAATAACACTCAGATTAGATCAGATCAGATCAGTCGCTCAGTCGTGTCCGACTCTTTGTGACCCCAAAAATTGCAGCATGCCAGGCCTCCCTGTTCATCACCAACTCCCAGAGTTCACTGAGACTCACGTCCATCAAGTCAGTGATGCCATCCAGCCATCTCATCCTCTGTCGTCCCCTTCTCCTCCTGCCCCCAATCCCTCCCAGCATCAGAGTCTTTTCCAATGAGTCAACTCTTCGCATGAGGTGGCCAAAGTACTGGAGCTTCAGCTTTAGCATCATTCCCTCCAAAGTACACCCAGGGCTGATCTCCTTCAGAATGGACTGGTTGGATCTCCTTGCAGTCCAAGGGACTCTCAAAAGTCTTCTCCAACACCACAGTTCAAAAGCATCAATTCTTCGGTGCTCAGCCTTCTTCACAGTCCAACTCTCACATCCATACATGACCACAGGAAAAACCATAGCCCTGACTAGACGAACCTTTGTTGGCAAAGTAATGTCTCTGCTTTTGAATATGCTATCTAGGTTGGTCATAACTTTCCTTCCAAGGAGTAAGCGTCTTTTAATTTCATGGCTGCAGTCACCATCTGTAGTGATTTTGGAGCCCAGAAAAATAAAGTCTGACACTGTTTCCACTGTTTCCCCATCTATTTCCCATGAAGTGGTGGGACCGGATGCCATGATCTTCATTTTCTGAATGTTGAGCTTTAAGCCAACTTTTTCACTTTCCACTTTCACTTTCATTAAGAGGCTTTTGAGTTCCTCTTCACTTTCTGCCATAAGGGTGGTGTCATCTGCATATCTGAGGTTATTGATATTTCTCCCGGCAATCTTGATTCCAGCTTGTGCTTCTTCCAGTCCAGCGTTTCTCATGATGTACTCTGCATATAAGTTAAATAAACAGGATGACAATATACAGCCTTGACGAACTCCTTTTCCTATTTGGAACCAGTCTGTTGTTCCATGTCCAGTTCTAACTGTTGCTTCCTGACCTGCATACAAATTTTCAAGAGGCAGATCAGGTGGTCTGGTATTCCTATCTCTTTCAGAATCTCCACAGTTTACTGTGATCCACACAGTCAAAGAAATAACATTAAGTAAAAACAAAGAGAAAGAAACTAAGAAACTGTAAGAGACCAGAGAAGGCTAAGGAGATACGATGGCTAAATATAATGTGGTGGTCTGGTGTGGATCTTAGATGCAAAGCAGAATATTAATGGAAAACTCAGTGGAATCTGAATGAAGAATGGAGTTAGGAAATAGAAATATTCTAATACTCATTCCTTACTTTTGATTAATGTACCTGTTACATAGATGTCAGCAGCATGAGGAAGTGATTTGGAGAATAACAAAAATCTCTGTGTTGTTTTTGAAAGTTTTTAATAAACCTTAAATTATTCTAAAGTTCTAAGTTTATTTTTAAAAAGAAAATTTTAAAATGATAAAGAATGAATACAGACAGTTCACAGGAAAAAAACAATAGCATAAGGGAAATGAGATGAACTTCATGAAGAAAAAATATCATGGTAGAATTCAAGTAAAAGAAGTATAAATTAGTTATAATTACAATAGCGAAAATAAAATAGAAATTATCTTTAGATATTGCCCATTTACGTTTGTAAGCAAACTCACATTTGGGAACAGTTTACAAAACTTACCTGCCTAGTACTTTTGAAAAGAATCAAGTTCATTAAAAACAAGGAAGGTCTGAGATGAATAGTCTATAGAGACATGTTGATTTAGTGTAAATAGTATTCCTAGATGGGATATTGGAGCACTAAACCATACAGTGAGTAAAAAATTAGGAAATGTTAATAATCATAGGCCAGTTAACAATACTGTATCAATACTGGTTCAATATTGGTTCCATAGTTCTGATAAATTGCCATAGTAATATATATGATCTTAACAATAGTGGGAACTAGGTGTGGGGAATATGGGAACCCTGTACTATCTTTGCAACTTTTCTGTAAATCTAAACTCTTCAACATAAAAATTTATTTTTATTTATAGATACTGATTTGTGATGGAAGAGGCCATACACACACACACACCACACACACACATGCATACATACATACATAGAAACACATTAAACATAGTCATTGAAAAAGATTTAGAAGGAAATATGCTAAATTATTAAACTATCTCTGTGAGAGAAAAGTATGAAGTATTATTTTTAATGTTTTCTTAGTGATCTATAATGACCACAGATTACTGTTATTAAGCTGTTATTAAGTGCCAATATTACAAGGGACTAAATTAAAATAGAATTGAAAAAGGCCAACTATATAGCCAAGTGGTTGACATTATCAAATAGATTATGCTAAACTAGTGTCCTGAGTGAGCAAAGTAGAGGAGCCAAGAAGGAGAAACAACACATTTTGCACAATGATCTATATCAGGCAAAACAGTGCAGATTATATTGCTGCTTTAGGAGATTTATCTTAAGTAGTGCAGATTTAGAATGCACTCACTAAGAGTATTTAGTTGTGCCAGAGAGAACATATTCAATTCAATAGCTGAAGGCAGAAGAACCATGTATATAGTAGGTTTACCTGTAATACATTCAGAGAGCCAACTTAATATTATGTTCCCAGTCTTCCAGTGTGTAACTAGGATACATACTCTTAACATCTAAGAAATCCCTCACATGATTTACCTGGTTGGGAGATTAATAAGAGTCATAGTAGGAAGAGCCAAATGAAATTCTCTGAAGTTCCAGGCCCCAGCCAAGAGAGGGAATCAAAAGTAGAAATTGCAAAGATTGATGCTATTGATGTCAAAATTTAAAAAGGCAGGAATTGTAGATTTAGTTGCATTTATCTAATAGTTAGTGATAGTGAACATCTTTTCATGTGCCTGTTGGTCATCTGTGTATGCGTGTATAAGTGACTGTATCTATCTATCTATATCTATATATGTATATATATGGATCATTTTTCTGTACATCTGAAGCTAATGTAACATTGAAAATCAACTATTTTTCAATAAAAATATTTTAAATAAAAATTTTCAAGGGATTTGGGAAAAAATAAAAAGACAGGCAGTAGATCCTGTTATTCACTAACTCAGTTACCTATTTGATCCATAGGGATAGAAGTCAATCATGGTATTTGTGGACTTCGAAATATCTTGATTGTCAGCACTCAACAGAGCCTCTAGCATTTGGAATTTCTGTCCATTATCTGTCAAATTAGGTGTTTGTTGGTTTGGTTTGGTTTTCAGTCTCCAACAATAAGTATGACCAGAAACAATTGACTTTTATGTGGTAAGGAGAGCTGTCCACATTTACTATCTTATGGCTTTATAAGCCATCCTGATTTCTGCAATAATGTGATTGCTGTAATAAAGTAATAACCATAAACTTGATCATCTTGTCATTCATAAAAAAGTACACCTAAGAAGTTCACATAATCATGATGCTAATTGGATCTGGTGAACAGGGAGTTGCAAGTGTTCTATATGAAAAAGTAAAACAGAAGTATGCTGCTGCTGCTAAGTCACTTCAGTTGTGTCCGACCCTGTGCGACCCCATAGACAGCAGCCCACCAGGCTCCTGTGTCCCTGGGATTCTCCAGGCAAGAACACTGGAGTGGGTTGCCATTTCCTTCTCCAATGCAGGAAAGTGAAAAGTGAAAGTGAAGTCGCTCAGTCATGTCTGACTCTTCGCAACCCCATGGACTGCAGCCTTCCAGGCTCCTCCATCCATGGGATTTTCCAGGCAAGAGTACTGGAGTGGGGTGCCATCGCCTTCTCTGAAACAAGTATGCTTGATAGTAAAACACAAAGACTGAGAGACCTATCAAATTTATGGGTATTTTTAAGTATCTAATCATATGAGGCAGAACAACAGGATATCCTCTTAACATTTGAGCATGTTGTAGCCCATACCACTAAGAAAAAAAAAATCAGTTTTCTGAGATTTTTTGAGATGATGAAAGAAACACCAAGGACAATGAATGAAATATACTGCTCAAAAAAAAATTGGATGACTAAAGTCTGCAAATTTGGGGTGGGTCTAAAGCAAGAGAACTCTTCAGAATCTCCAGACTGTGGTTAAAGCTACTATCTACTGAAGCAAATAGATGCAGATAATGAAATGACAATACAGCACTAGCATGCTAAATAAAGTGCCTGGCAGGTTCCAGTAGGATTATCATAGCGTAGAAGGGCATGCCTCCACAGCAGAGAAGTACTCATAGTTTGAAAGCCATCTTTGGCACTCTGTTCACCCTGGAAGGAACTGAAAACCTGTTGACTATAGCATGAGGGGACTTTGTGACCCCATCATCCATCATGATATGGTTGTTACAGAAGCAGTAAATCAAATAATCATGTGGGCTGTGCAGCAATCCAGCACAAACTGAAATGTAATATTCAAGATCAGTCAACACAAATCCAGAGGACATCAATTATATGGATCTAGAGCAAAATACCTGTCTGTCTCCTACTTCTGTTGAATTCATTCCTCTCATCTTATAAGTACATGTACTCAGGCTGGATTTTCTACAATGAAGTGTCAGAAAAAGAGGAGACCTAAACAAAGTCCTGCTACACAACTGTGTTAGCAAAATACTTGCTATTAGCTGCAATCCCATTCAAGGATTTCTTGAAGGAGAATAGTGAACAGAAATCTTGCCAATATGAAAAGTGAACTTAGATGTTTGTTTTGTTTGAAAAGAGAAGTGACCAAAGCTTTATTATATATATTGTGTTTCTAAGACAGAGGAGATGGTTGAGTTGGTTGGTCCTTGAACTAAAAGAAACTAAGTCATAATTCCACATTCCAATGCTTGGAGATGATACATGTAGATGAACATTTTGGGGTATACACAAAGGGTCCAGATCTTAGATCTTTAGGCTTGATGTTCAGTCATTCAGTTCAGTTGCTCAGTCGTGTCCGACTCTTTGCAACCCCATGAGTCACAGCACGCCAGGCCTCCCTGTCCATCACCAACTCCCAGAGTTCACCCAAACTCATGTCCATCGAGTCAGTGATGCCATCCAGCCATCTCATCCTCTGTCCTCCCCTTCTCCTCCTATACCTAATCCCTCCCAGCATCTGGGTCTTTTCCAATGAGTCAGCTCTTCATATGAGGTGGCCAAAGTATTGGAGTTTCAGCTTTAACATCAGTCCTTCCAATGAACACCCAGGACTGATCCCCTTTAAGATGGACTGGTTGGACCTCCTTGCAGTCTAAGGGACTCTCGAGAGTCTTCTCCAACACCACAGTTCAAAAGCATCAATTCTTCGGCGCTCAGCCTTCTTCACAGTCCAACTCTCACATCCATACATGACCACTGGAAAAACCATAGCCTTGACTAGACGGACCTTTGTTGGCAAAGTAATGTCTCTGCTTTTGAATATGCTATCTAGGTTGGTCATAACTTTCCTTCCAAGGAGTAAGCATCTTTTAATTTCATGGCTACAGTCACCACCTGCAGTGATTTTGGAGCCCTCCAAAAAATAAAGTCTGACACTGTTTCCATTGTTTCCCCATCTATTTCCCATGAAGTGATGGGACCAGATGCCATAATCTTAGTTTTCTGAATGTTGAGCTTAAGCCAACTTTTTCATGTCAAGGTTCACCAAAAAACTTATGTTTAGAGGAGACACTAAATAGTCAAATAGAAGAATATTTCTTGTATGTATACCAACTAGTATCTTTGTTTGACCATTCTGGGCTGCTGCAGTAAATTCATGAATACAATGGTTATGGTGACATTGTTACAGGCTGTACATTTGTTCAAAAGAATATGATTCTAATTTCCAATGCTGCTCTAGCTACTACTGCTGCTGAAGGACTTATATTCCAGCAGTAGATACTGACATTTAACAGACACTGACATTTAGTGTCATAATATGTGTGCTGATATATATATATATGTGTGTGTGTGTGTGTGTGTGTGTGTGTGTGTATTGGAGAAAGCAATGGCACCCCACTCCGGTACTCTTGCCTGGGGAATCCCATAGCAGAGGAGCCTGGTAGGCTGCAGTCCACGGGGTCGCTAAGGGTCGGACATGACTGAGCGACTTCACTTTCACTTTTCACTTTCATGCATTGGAGAAGGAAATGGCAACCCACTCCAGTGTTCTTGCCTGGAGAATCCCAGGGACAGGGAAGCCTCATGGGCTGCCGTCTCTGGGGTCGCACAGAGTCAGACTCGACTGAAGCGACATAGCAGCAGCATATATATATATATATATATATATATATATACATACATGCTAATACATACATATTTAATATGTTAATACACACACATATATATAGAATCAGCAATGTAAGGTATTATGGTCCTAGGAAGGATGCACCGTATATGGTCTAAGACCCAAGCAATGGAAAGATATTATCTCTTTTTACTTACAGAATTTATATTTTCAATCCTTAAACTTTGCTGTATTAGAGGTACTGATTTTGAAGAAGAGGGCTGTTTACACTGAACACAGGGAAGAGATGCATTGATTTTTTTAACGTTATTTATTTTTAATTGGAGGATAATTGCTTTACAATATTGTATTGGCTTCTGCCATACATCAACATGAATCAGCCATAAGTATAATATGTCCCCTTCCTCTTGAACCTCTCTCCCACCTCCCACCCCCCTACCTCCCACCCCATCCCACCTATCACAGAGCACTTGTATGAGCTCGCTGTATCATACAGCAAATTCCCACTGGCTATCTATTTTACATATGGTAATATATATAGATTTCTGTGCTACTGTCTCAATTTTTCCCACCCTCTCCTTCCCCCCCTCAGTGTCCACAAGTCCATTCTCTATGTCTGCGTCTCCATAGCTACCTTGCAAATAGATTTATCAGTACCATCTTTCTAGATTCCATATGTATCTGTTAATATATGTTTGTTTTTTTCTCTTTTTGAATTACTTCACTCTGTATAATAGATTCTGTGTTCATACACCTCGCTAGAACTGATTCAAACGCATTCCTTTTTATGGTCGAATGTACTCTTGCCTGGAAAATCCCATAGGCTGCAGTCCATGGGGTCGCGAAGAGTCGGACACAACTGAGCGACTTCACTTTCACTTTTCACTTTCCTGCATTGGAGAAGGAAATGGCAACCCACTCCAGTGTTCTTGCCTGGAGAATTCCAGGGATGGCAGAGCCTGGTGGGCTGCCATCTATGGGGTCACACAGAGTCGGACACGACTGAAGTGACTTAGCAGCAGCAGCAGCATATCTAATCTGTATTTTATTAAATTAAACTTTTTATATATATGTGCCACAGTTTCTTTACCCATTTATCTGTCGAAGGACGTCTATGTTGCTTCCATGTCCTAGCTATTGTAAATAGTGCTGTTGTGAGCACCAGAGTACCTGTGTCTTTTTCAGTTCTGATTTTCCCAGGGTATAAGCCCAGTAGTGGGATTGCTAGGTCATATGGTAGTTTTAAATCTGAAACTGAATATCATTTGCATTTGGACTAGAAGAAAAATAAAGTCAATATATTGGCAGGGTTGGATGACCCAGAGAACTACAAAGAACTTTTGTCTCTGTTTCTCTCTCTCTCCCACTGTCTCTCTCTCTCTTTCTGTATATTTATGTGTGTCTGTGTGTGTATACATATATATATATATATATATATATATATATATATATATATATAAAACACTAGTCAATATAAATAAAAAAAGCAAATAAATATATTTAAAAGATTAGAAACTATCTACATTCTCTTCAATAGGTGATAAATCTGGTTCAGGCTATGTTATGGCATATCTGAGATGAGACATTCTATATAGTTAGACATTTTTAGAAAATTGATCTACATTGTCACAGTGAAAATATCATAATATGGTAATATATAATGCATAAAAAAGCGATGTATTTTGATCTATGTAGGAAGTATAGGTTAAAAAGAATATATGTGTTTGTATATGTAGTTACATTTTAGAAAGTTTTAACAGGAAATTAGACACAGTGATTTTGCTTTTTCCTGGAGTGGAGAAGCCCTGTGACCTGGAACCTGTGGTCTGAAACAGATTGGAGACATACTTCTTCTTGTAGAGTTACAGTTTTGTTTAAGATGCATGAGCTTTATTTGTCACTAAAGCACATAACTCATTCTATATATCAGTAAGAATAATCATTAAAAACCATTTAGTTTGTTAAGCTGTGGAAAAATATATTCAAGGAAAGATGAATAATCCTGATACAATTTTTAATTAAAGGAAAAAGTTGAAGTGGTTGGAGCTAATATATATTTCATGATATTTTTCAATCAATTAGAAAATATATAACAAGGCAGATGCTAAAACATGGGAGAGGGAGAGATTAAATTTGGGAGGTAGATGGTGTACACAGGATGTGGTAGACTATGACAGCAATTCATGAAAATACCCATGAGATGAATTCTTATCATTTCTGCTTTGGAACACAGATAGGTAAATGACTAGCAAGAATATAATGAAGAATGTGGAACTAGCATTTGGTGACCTTTTTCATGAAAAAAATAGGAGCAATAGAATTGCCAAATCCTTGGACTTCCCTGGTGTTCCAGTGGCAAGGACTCTGTACTCCTAGTGCAGGGGGCTCGGGTTCAATCCCTGCTCAGGAAACTGGATCCCACATGCCCATATCACACATCCCACTTGCCACAGGTAGGAGTTTACATGCCACACCTAAAGATTCCCTCATGTCAATTTTTTTAAAAGATCCTATATGCTACAACTAAGATCCAGTGCAGCCAAATAAGTAAATAAATGGATATTTTTAAAAATGGACAAATCCCACTGATTTTAGAGTGATCATGATTACATTTCACCAAAAAAAGTGAAATCATAACTGAGCTTCCTCATGTATTAAATAAATGTGATACTCATTCTGGGAGATACTGTATTTTGTTTTGTTGTGTGTGTTTTTTTTTTTTATTTATTTGTTTGCTTTTTTGTAATGCTGTCCTAACTGTTTTGAGGCCCTGGCTAGAGGCTAGTCAGCATCTTGGGCAGCTCACTGATTAAGATCACATCCCAACCTATCCACATACTGGGTTTCCATACATGGGGCCACTGTGCACCACTTCTGTTCCCCCTGGGCCAGAATTAGGTCTGAGCCCTGTGTCTTGGAGCCCATAAAATTATCCAAATTAGCCAATCCATAGGAAGCCCACAAAACCTAGTTAACTCCACTGACTACATAAGCTGTTCTGTACAGTTGCAGCTTGCTGTTACCCTCTCCCCTGGGTACAAGACCTGGCACCCTTCACTTGTTCAGAGTCGCAAGTAACAAAGAGATCCTTTTCATCTATGTGAGTGTAATAGTCTGATCTCCCACCATCAAAATTATCTTTAAATATTATAAAACACTTTCATAAACCAATCTTGTTCAAAAATTAATAACTTTAGGTTCCTTTACCTTCCTGGGTACATCTTTAGAAAACCCCATATCATAAATATTTTTCATGTCTTTGCATATCTGAATTTAGGGATATTTTTTAAAGCAAAATTACCCCCAACAAAAAAATATTTTAAATATCAAAACTTTGATTTTTCTCCTTTCCTTAATGATACTTTTGAAATTTAATCACATATAATAAAATATACATATATGTATATATGATTTACAGAAATACATATCTGTAGTACACAAAGGTTATAAATAACCTTTATAAACCTGTATATATTAACACACATATGGTTGTGCTTGTTAATATATACAGTATAAGCATACAATAATGCTAAATGTTCAATATAAATTCACATATCCCATGGGGTTTCCCTGGAGTTCCTCTGGTTAAGACTTTGTGCTCCAAATGCAGGGAGCACAGGTTGAATCCTTGGTCAGATACCTAACATCCTGCATACCACATGATATGGCAAATAATAATAATAATTATAATGTATTACAGTTTAATATTTAATTCATTGCTTGTTAAACAAAAAAAATCATTAAATTATTTACAGTGATTTTTTAAAGAGTCTCTTAATTTTCATGTCTAATGTGGTGTTTTTTTACTACTTTTTAAATTTTTTAATATAAATTTATATATTCATATTAAATAAATAGAATATAAATTATATTCAGGTTCCCCATCCTGAACCCCCTCCCTCTTCCCTCCCTGTACCATCCCTCTGGGTCATCCAAGTGCACCAGCCCCAAGCATCCTGTATCATGCATCAAACCTGGACTGGCGATTCATTTCCTATATGATATTATACATGTTTCAATGCCATTCTCCCAAATAATTTTACTACTTTTAAAAGTAAATTGTTTTCATTCCTTATGAGTGAAGATTCAGAAAAGAATATTTGTTTTATTATGAGAAACTTTTGAAAACAAAATGCTGAAACTTTACTTTTCATATTAAGCTTTCTCCATTCTACTTTTTTTTCATAAAGGTGAACCATTATATGGCAAAAATATCATAACTTTGTAGTGTGGAATCTAGATATTTGCAGTAGTGGACAATATTGAGACATCCTAAACAAAAGAGTAAAAGCATGTTGGTTATCTATTATACTCATGATAGTCATTGAATTTTGCAGTACTTTGTCAGGTGCAATATTTATATTTAAACAGTAGTTATGCAGACTTAAATTGAAGAAAGTAGGGAAAACCACTAGACCATTCAGGTATGACCTAAATCAAATCCTTTATGATTATACAGTGGAAGTGAGAAATAGATTTAAGGGACTAGATCTGATAGATAGAGTGCCTGATGAGCTATGGAATGGGGTTTGTGACATTGTACAGGAGACAGGGATCAAGACAATCCCCATGGAAAAGAAATGCAAAAAAGAAAAATGGCTGTCTGGGGAGGCCTTACAAATAGCTGTGAAAAGAAGAGAAGCGAAAAGCAAAGGAGAAAAGGAAAGATATAAACATCTGAATGCAGAGTTCCAAAGAATAGCAAGAAGAGATAAGAAAGCCTTTTCAGCGATCAATGCAAAGAAATAGAGGAAAACAACAGAATGGGAAAGACTAGAGATCTCTTCAAGAAAATCAGAGATACCAAAGGAACATTTCATGCAAAGATGGGCTCGATAAAGGACAGAAATGGTACGGACCTAACAGAAGCAGAAGATATTAAGAAGAGATGGCAAGAATACACAGAAGAACTGTACAAAAAAGATGTTCATGACCCAGATAATCACGATGGTGTAATCACTGACCTAGAGCCAGACATCCTGGAGTGCGAAGTGAAGTGGGCCTTAGAAAGCATCACTATGAACAAAGCTAGTGGAGGTGATGGAATTCCAGTTGAGCTATTCCAAATCCTGAAAGATGATGCTGTGAAATTGCTGCACTCAATGTGCCAGCACATTTGGAAAACTCAGCAGTGGCCACAGGACTGGAAAAGGTCAGTTTTCATTGCAATTGTAAAGAAAGGCAATGCCAAAGAATGCTCAAACTACCGCACAATTGCACTCATCTCACGTGCTAGTAAAGTAATGCCCAAAATTCTCCAAGCCAGGCTTCAGCAATATGTGAACCGTGAACTTCCTGAGGTTCAAGCTGGTTTTAGAAAAGGCAGAGGAACCAGAGATCAAAATTGCCAACATTCGCTGGATCATCAAAAAACAAGAGAGTTCCAGAAAAACATCTATTTCTGCTTTATTGATTATGCCAAAGCCTTTGACTGCGTGGATCACAATAAACGGGGGAAAATTCTGAAAGAGACTGAGTCTCTGCCAATGCCAGGTGGGCAGAGAAATGTAAGAATGTTTCCTTCCTGGCCCTTCAGGCACCTCATGTCTTCCCTCCCCAGACATAGGTGACTGAAAGCCACAAGTTCCTGACAACTGTTAACTCAAATGAGGAAGACAGCCAACATAATGTGGGTGAGAAAATACATTCATTTTATTAAATCATTGAAAGCAAAATATTTTATTTATTACACAGCACAGGATCTTCTACCCTAACTAAACCATAATAGTAATAATAATTGCTGAACAGATACTGTTCATTTTATGCCTCTCTTTATCTTCTTCTTTTCATAATGAGAGTGACTTAATTAATGGTAGATAATTCCTTTTTTTAGTTCATTTTGTGTATAGTGTTTGAGAAGGATTAGTGAAGTTTTGCCCTATAAATATTTAGCTTTGTTTCCAATACCTATTATTGTAAAAAGTTTCCTTTCATCTATGAATCGCCTTAAAACATATGTAGAAAATCATTTGACTATACATTATGGTTCTGTTTCTGGAACAGCTATTCAATTCTGTTGATCAATAATGTGTATAATTATGCCTATATCCCATTGTGTATATTAAAGTAGTTACACTAATTGTAGAGTGAGATAGTTTATTCTTAGTTCTTTTAAAAAATGCTTCAGCTATTTAACTTCATTTATATTTCCATTTAAATATTATCTATATCTTGGGAATTTCTCCAAAATGTCACTAGTATTTTTTGAATTATATTTAAGCTATAATTCAGTTTTTTGAGAGTTGATATCTTCACAATTTTGAGTCTTCCAACTCAAGAATATGGTCTGTTTATTTATTTAGATGTTTTTGTCTCAGTATTGTGATTTTCATTGTACAGATTTTTAATCTACCTTTCAGCCTTTTTTTATGTGTGCGTGATATTTTTGATTCTATTGTTTAATTCTATTGATTCTATTTGATTCTATTATAAATTGATTTTTCAATTGTATTTTCCTATTATTCTTGCTTTATAAAACATCTGTTAACTTTTGTGTATTTTCTTGTATTCTAAAATCTTGCTATTTTTTAAATAAGTTCTAGTATTTATTTTGCAGATTTCGTATAGTTTTCTGATAACAATCATTTAACCTCTATCTGGAGATAGTGTGCTTCTTGTAATTTTATTTATTTCTTATTTTGCCATAATCCAATGGCTAGAACTTCTAGAAAAGCATTGACTAGAATTGGTAAGATTAAGAAGTATTGGTCTATTTCTGATGTCTAGATGAAAGCATTCAACATTTTAGTATTTAGTATTAGGTAAGTAGATTTTTTAATTAATTGATTTTTTTATTTGAGGAATAATTGTTTTACAGAATTGTGTTGGCTTCTGCCAAACATCAACATGACTATAAGGTGCTGCGTTCAGGTAAGCAGAATTTTCATACTCGCCATGTAATAAGAAAATTCTCTAGGCCAGAATAATGGAGTGTGTAGCCTTTCCCTTCTCCAGGTGATCTTCCCAACCCAGGGATTGAACCCAGATCTCCTGCATTGCGGGCAGATTCTTTACCAGCTGAGCCACAAGGCAAGCCCAAGAATAATGGAGTGGGTAGCCTTTCCCTTCTCCAGGGGATCTTCCCGACCCAGGAATCAAACCGGGGTCTCCTGCATTGCAGGTGGATTCTTTACCAACTGAGCTACCTGCTGCTAAGTCACTTCAGTATTGTCTGACTCTGTGCAACCCCAGATATGGCAGTTCACCAGGCTCCCCGACCCCTGGGATTCTCCAGGCAAAAACACTGGAGTGGGTTGCCATTTCCTTCTCCAATGCATGAAAATGAAATGTGAGCTATCGGGGAAGCCCAATACGAAAATAAGTTTCTTTCTATTCTAGTTTTCTGAATATTTTTATAATGAATGTATGTTAATTGTCATGTTAATTTTCATGTACTTGTGTACATAAGTGATGTACGTGCAAAAAGATATATGTTGTATGTACAAAACATATGTTTGTATGTACAAAACAGCAAAGATATATGTTGGGATTTTACTCATTTTCTCTTGAATAGATTAAGTGACTTTGCTTTAGGGATTAATTGTTTTCAATACTAGAAGAATTGGTTCTATGTGTTTTGTTTTTTTTTTTTTCAGCTGTGCACAATGTAATAGGCACATACACTGTACGCTTTTAAGATTATTCTCCATCTGTTTCTTAAGTCCAGACAGTAAATAATACAATGAGAAGGTAAATGGAAAACTTATAGTGGTCTCTTCCACCTTCTCTATAAGTTGATTCATTTTGCTTAACTGAAATTTTATGCTCATTGATTAACTCAACTCCCCATTTCTCCCTTTCTCCTACCCCTGGCAACCCCCCTTCCATTCTTCAGTTCTGTTTATCTCTGGATTACAATATTTAGTCTATTAATCTTAATATAGTTTAATTTGCATACATTTGTATCTGCCAATCTGTAATCTGTTTTCTGTTTTTCTCCCATCTGTTGTGCGTTCTACTTTTCTTCTTTTCCTGTCATCATTTATATTATTTAAATATTTTTTAGGTATTTTTTATTTACCTGTTGGATTTATTGCTTTAGTTATTTGTGTTTTTGTATTAATATTTGTCCCAGGTATTACAATATGCTTAGTCTACTTAGAATTAACTTAAAATTAGACAGTTTGTAATCATATAGGCCTGTTTAATGACTTCCAAATTTTTCTCTGATGAGATAGTCATATGCAAAATACAAGACTATACTATAATGTTTGTTGCAAAATTAGGATAACATCATAATGTTTGCTTGCACACTTATATTTTAAAGAAATTAGAGAAAGTAATTTTTATATTTATAAATGTTTATTTTACACAGATATTTATCATTAGCAAAAAAAAAAAAAATTCCCAACTTCTGTATGTCTTGTGAACAGTGCAACTAATTATAATTTTGCAGGACTATCCTTTCAAGGTTGGTTGCATAGAGAAAAGCTTTGGAAGACAGAGAGAGTGTCTGCATACAGAACAGTGGTAAATCATGCTTACTGCTCATTATAAAACATTTGTGTTTCTTAGCTCAGGATTCCTCTCCTTGATCTCAATTTGCTGCATATGCAAACAGCCATAAGAATAGCTGAATAGCCCTGCTGGGACTTAAGAGGGAGGAGAACTGATTCAAATGTACTCAGCTATGGTGCTTGACATACTGTGAGTAATAAAGTATTTTATCTCTGACCCAAGAGCACCTATGTCTTCGACCAGTCTCCACAGATCTACGGCAGGCTTGTTACCTTAAAAGTGTAACAAGTGTAGTAAATCTCTGATCCTTTACAGTTCTTGACAGTTTTGTCATCAAAGAGGAATTGATCCCAGAGACATTGCTTTCTGAAAGTGAAAGGGCAAAGATTCTACATTCCAGATTCAAGGGAAGTGAGACTTCCTAGAGTTAAGCCACATTGAACATCACCAGTCACGTGTTGGCAGACGTGACATCATTTTTTCTCTTTTAGGGGAATTGAAAGAAAAGAAATCCTTCTTAGCCCTAGCTTGCCTCACTCGTTAGCTTGCTCATCATGGTTTCCCCTTGTGTGTGTTTGAGTTTGTGGCCTTGTATTCAGCTGGACGATTCCACCCTTCAGCTTACCTTTCAGGTCTCAGCTGAAATGATGCTGCCTTTGGGAAGCCTTCCTTGATTTCCTACACTAGCAAGCTCAGGGCCTCTGCTGGGGTCAGCCATCATCAGAGGCATCATTGTAATAATTTGTCATAAATGCTGTCATCCAGATGTTGGGTGATTAGGTAGAGTATCTCCTACAGTACTCTGGGTTAATGAACTAGAGTTGAACTAGAGTATACAGACTGTACTTTGAGAGGTAAAACTGAATGAACTTTTCCAAGGACACATCAGTTTTTCAAAAGCCATACAAGAGATGTTATGATGACCACAGGGCCGCAAGCTCTGCTGTCACAGACAGTGTGTTTCCCCATCCCACAAGGTGATGTGGCTGCTGAATGAACCAAAGAACCCACAAAACTGAAATAAATAGTGTCAGCAATGATACAGAGTTTGAGTGGGTTAAATATTATTAATAAAAGTGTGTTTGCTTATTTATGAGTAAGAGCTGCTCAAAACTTAAATTGAATGCAAAATATTCTTGACAGACATGAAGTCACTCTTTCTTTTCACCCACCCAAATTCTCATGTCAGCTGCTTTCTTGAGTGAGTGAAAGTCACTCAGTTGTGTCCAACTTTGCAACTCCATGGACTATACAGTCCATGGAATTCTCCAGGCCAGAATGCTGGAGTGGGTATCCTATTCCTTCTCCAGGGGATCTTCCCAACCCAGGTATCAAACCCAGGTCTTCCACATTGCAGGCAGATCCTTTACCAGCTGAGCCACAAAGGAAGCTGCTTTCTTAGGGGTAGTGCTAAACACTTCCTATCCCCAGAGGAGAGTAAAAGTCATATGCATCTCTTCTACTGACCTGGGAAACTTCAGGGATGTGAGAGGTCCAGAATGTTTTTACTGTGTTGATACAGGTACCCAAGTTATCATCCTACCCAGACCCACAAAAGAAGGATCCTCTCACAGTCTATTGATGAAATTTGAGTAAAGGAAATAAGTTAAAATGACCTTGTGTTTGGAATCCTTTGGGCAAATCAGTGTACTTTTTTTGTGGCTTCCATATTTAAATGGATATTAGCAATCGATTTATTAAGTAATTGTACTTCCACATGCCATAAGTATGAAGTGATTCTATCAGACAGAGTCCCATGTAAAGAAGTGCTAAGGGAAATATTCCACAGCAGTATTTTAACTCAACTTCTTGGTTGTTTATAACAGATGGGCAGGATTTAAAACAAGTGATTTTACTCTCTAATGTTCAAAGCTTTGGTGGCTGTTCTGTTTCAAAACAAAATCCTCAGTTTCAAAGTTCCTGACTAAGATATTACCACATTTCTTCCAGGAGAATGGATGATAAATTCTCACAACATTTAAGGTTGTATTTATGAAAGAAAGTTTCTTGAGCCTGTTCACAAGATTCAATTCAACTGGCATGCATAGGAAAACAGTTTTCTTTTCAGCCTCATAAAATCAAAATTAGATCCAACAATGTTTTGCACTTTTGGGATACTGAAGGCAGTATGCATTCTTTTCTTATTGCTTTTGTTTCTTGGAGAATACTGACTAATGCACACCAAATGTGTTGTTCCAGAATTCCATTCTTGCAAAGAAAGTAGCTCTTAGTTATGAAGAAGGATCTGGGCATGTTTCACAACGGTTACTCCTTTTTCTCTGCCAGATACATGAGCAAATATCTCACAGATCTTCATATTAAGAATGTAGTAAAATTCTTAGAAAGAACACCCATAGAAGAATGGGACCCTCAACAGGAGCAATCCTCAGGATGTGTTCACTTTTATGCCAGTTCATGCTTAGTCTCCAGGGATTTATCACTATCAGAAATTTATCAAACATTTCAGTGTTCATGCTAATTCATGGCACCAGGGACTTCTATTCCAGGTAAACAGATTGTGCCTACTGTAACACTCTGGATGCTCCTTCTCTTCAGTTTTCAGCATGGCAATTTGTCCCATGACTTTGTTTCTCTCATAGGTCAAAGAAACATTGTCGACCTTCAGTTTGTCCAGCTTCTTCTTATGAGGACAGGAGTAATGACTTCCAAACCCATTTGGTGTTGTAGCTGAAACCAGCAGCCCTTGGTAAAGGTTTTATTATAGACATCATATTTTACAATTATGAATTCTATGTTTACCTCTCTTTAAAAATAGTTTCTTTTTAGGAGATCCCCTGGAGAAGAAAATGGCAACCCACTCCAGTAGTCTTACCTGTAAAATTCCATGGACAAAAAAGCCTAATAGACTACACAATCCATGGGGTTGCAAGGAGTCAGACATGACTGAGTGCACACATGCACTCACATATTTCTCTCTTTTTAAAAATAGTTTCTTTTTTCTCTGCTAGTATTTCTTTTCATTTCTCCTAAGGGTATTTCCTTTACTTCATTTTATGAGTGTGTATATATATATACATATATATGTATATATATATATGTGTGTGTGTATATATATATATATATATATGTATATATATATAGCTGCATTCAGGTTCTTGGCTAATGTTTTCAACATGTGGATTATGTCTGTTGATTATGTTTCCCCTGGTTCTGCATGGGTCATTTCACATTTTATCCTGGACATTGTGATATTATATACTGTAGACTATGGATTTTGTTGTGTTCTTTCAGAGGGTGGTAATAACTGTGTTGAGTAGGAACTTATATTAGTAAGGTAAAAATTGCAAACTCTTGCTCATTTGTGGTGTATGGCAGTTCAATTATTTGAGATTTAGTTTGTCAGCATGAATGATATAATATGAGGTTTAGGGTTCAGCTAGTGAACTGGCAAAATTTAAACAGAAAAACTAGAGTTCCCTATTTCTAGGATTCCTTTCTCAGATTTTTGCTGAAAGGGTTGACCCTTGCTCTGTCAACTGATTTCTTAGGCCAGAATGATGATGGAATCTTTATTTAATTTTCAGCCTCCAAGCCCCTCTCTGCATAAAGTGGCCTGGCCTTTGTTCAGTTTGTTTTTTATTTTGTTTTATCAAGAATTTATAATTATTCTTCTAAAAGAGATTTCACCATCCTTTTGAATATGGTATCTTTGACAGTACCGGATTTATTATTTCATTTCATTCATATTATTGTTAATGAGATGCCAGTATGTGTTTGCCTTGAATTATGTGGTGGATACTAGATAGTCATGTACAGATGTGAAATTTGCACCGTAAAGAAGGCTGAGAGCTAAAGAATTGATGCTTTCGAATTGCGGTACTGGAGAAGACTCCTGAGAGTCACTTGGCCGCAAGGAGATCAAACCAGGAAATCAACACTGATCTATTGATTGGAAGAACTGATGCTCAAGGTTAAGCTCCAATACTCCGGCCACCTGATGAGAAGAGCCAATCCATTGGAAAAGACCCTAATTCTGGGAAAGATTGAGGGCAAAAGGAAAAGGGGATAGCACAAGATGAGATGGCTAGCTAGCATCACTGACTCAATGGACATGAATTTGAGCAAACTCTGGGAGATAGTGGAAGACAGAGGAACCTGGTGTGCTGCAGTCCATGGGGTCACAGGAGTTGGACATAGCTTAGTGACTAAACAACCACGATATCTGATACTTGACTTAGAGCTTCACCTGATAAAAGTGAAACCCCTTTTACTTAAAATCTGGTATTTATGCAAAAGTTTTTCCATGCCTACTTGGAAATATTTTTATAATTAAAATTCATTGTCTTTACATTTATTGATGAATGTCAGTTACATTTTTATTGTACACTGTTGTCATCATTGTCATACTATATACTTGTCTTTTTCATTGGGGTACTATTGTACAGTGGTAAAAGTTGATGTGTTTCTCTTTGCATTGTTGTACAACAGTCTGCAAAAAAAAGAGCCAGCAACTATAAGACAAAAATTTTAATTAGTTTGGTGTCACTTAATTAGGAGAAGGAAGAAATGAGTCTGTATCTGAAAAGTGATGGCTTATATTACTTCAATATGAGAGCTATAGGAAATATATATTCAGAGCATACTTTTGAAAAAATTGATACCATTCTTTGAAGGTATTATACGAAATATCTCTTCCTGCATTAAAAATAAAACAGAGTTAAGCGATAGTCAATATGAAATTAAATTTCTTTCAGATTTTTAATTATGATCATTCTGACCTCAGTAAGTAATTCTGTATATACTTAATTTTATGTGATTCTATGATTGAATCTAACAATTCACAGGGGTCAAACTCTGCATCAAAGTATTAGGAATATAAAAATTCAAACTGTTAATATGTTGACTAATAAAGAATATGGATTAAAGTCACAATTACTGCACATTTTATAACTGTGTTTATAGCAGTTACCTGCAATGAATCAGTGTCATGTCCTCTAGGAAATAATGTTGTTAATCATTCAGTCACTAAGTTGTATCCAGTTCTGTGACACCATGGACTGTAGCATGCCAGGCTTTGCTCTTTTACTATCTCCCAGAGTTTTCTCAAACTCATGTCCATTGAGTCAGAAATATCATCCAACCATCTCATCCTCTGTTGGCTGTTCTCTTCCTGCCCTTGATCTTTCCCAGTGTCAGAGTCTTTTCCAGTGAGTCTGCTCTTCACATCAGGTGGCCAAAGTATTGGAGGTTCAGATTCAGTGTCAGTCCTTTCAATGAATATTCAGAGATGATTTCTTTTAGGATTGACTGGTTTGATCTCCTTGTTGTCCAACAGACTCAGTCTTATCCAGGATCACAGTTCAAAAGCATCAATTCTTTAGTGCTCATCCTTCTTTATGGTCCCACTCTCACATCCATATGTGACTATTGAAAAAACTGTAGCTTTGACTATATGGACCTTTGCTGGCAAAGTGATATCTCTGCTTTTTTTTAATATGCTGTCTAGGTTTGCCATAGCTTTCCTTCCAAGGTGCAAGTGTTTTTAAATTTTGTGGCTACAGTCACTGTCTGCAGTGGTTTTGGAGCCCAAGAAAATAAAATCTGCTGTTTCCATTTTTTTCCCTATCTGTTTGCCATGGAGTGATGGGACCAGATGCTGTGATTTTAGATTTTTGAATGTTGAGTTTAATCCAGCTTTTTCACTCTCCTCTTTCACTTTCATTAGTTCCTCTTCACTCTCTGACATTAGGATGGTATCATCTATATGTCTGAAGTTGATATTTCTCCTGGCAACTTGATTCCAGCTTGTGATTCATCCAGCCCAGCATTTCACATGATGTACTATGCATATAAGTTAAATAAGCAGGGTGACAATATACAGCCTTGACGTACTTCTTTCCCAATTTTTTGAAATTGCATTTATATATAATTAGAGAAATAATTGTTGGCTACATCAAAAGTTGATCATTTAACTAAAATAAATTTTGTTAATATAAGTATAGTATTTCATTTTTATATTGTCAACATTGGATTTCCCTTTTTCCTTGCTTTAGATTTGTTTTCATAGTGCAAAGATTTTTACTTATACATTTTATCTATCTTTCCTAATTTTAAAATATATAATTATTGTCCACATGAGTAGAAACAAGTAAAGAGCATTCTTATCAGCTGGGGATTTGTATGCATTTATTGTTGTTGTTTAATTGCTAAGTCATGTCAGACTCTGTAACTCCATGGACTGCAGCACACCAGGCTCCTCTGGCCTCCATTATCTCTCAGCGTTTGCTCAGATTCATGTCCATTGAGTCAGTGATGAAAGCTCACCATATCATCTGCTGTCCCCCTTTCCTTTTGCCCTCAATCTTTCCTAGCAGCAGGATCTTTTCCAATGAGTTGTCTCTTCACATCAAGTGATCAATCAGAATATTGGCGCTTCAGCTTCAGCATCAATCCTTCCAATCTGGACTGATTTCCTTTAGGATTGACTAGTTTGATCTCCTTGCTGTCCAAGAGACTCTTAAGAGTCTTCTCCAGCAGCAGGGTTTGAAAGCATCATTATTTTACACTCAGCCTTCCTTATGATTCAACTCATATGAACTATACAACTTTAATTCATATCCCAAAGCTATATAGATAGAAAAAGCTATTTGAAAATATACCAACAAACTCTTAAATTGAGTGATGCACCAAAAAGGCATATTAGTTGTGAAAGAGACAGTTTTAAAAGGGAAAAAAAGGAAAAATAACACACAATATATTATTTCAGAAAGTGCTGCTGTTATTTTTACTCTAACATGTTTATATCTAATGGTTTGATTATGTACCCATTGTTATGTTATACAGCTACTCTTCCAGCTGATAGTTGAAATCATGTTAACTGAACACAAAAACAAAAATGTAACTTCTCCTTTTTGATATAATAATGCTTGTAATGAAAAACATTGTGCATATTCTATGAAAAGATTTTTCACTCTGGAAAAAAAAAAGTATAGTTTTACAAATTTATAACATTTTAAACTGAAAAGTTAATTGCTTCTGCATAGTTCATTATAAAATACCACCACACTGATCTTCATACTTTATCTTATATTAATTCAGTTCAAGATATTTATAAGATAGATTTTAGAACCCATTTATAGATATTTCTATGAATAACTGTCATTTAAAAAAATCCAACAAGGTGGTAGACACAAATGTTTTTTTTTAATTTTTATTGCAGTTATAATTAATTTTGAGATGATATGATTGATTGTATATTTGTGGATTTTTTTCTTATAAACTAGCTATTAAGTAATATACAGAACCTAATTATGTCATTCTGTTGATTAAGCCATTTGTAAATATTATTTGATTCAAATACAGGCAAATTACCATCTTTTACTTGATCAATAACAATCATTTCAAAGGTTAATGGGTATTGTATATATCCAGATTATTAAGTTCTTTATAGTGTCTCAGCCAAAAAAAGTACTAATAATATTTTAATTTATCACATAGAATTTAATTTTTATCCAAGATCTTAAAATATTGTGTCAGTAAATTCCTAGGAATTCATACATTTTTAACAGTTTCTGGTGAAGACCATTTTCATCAAGTAAAGGACATCAGATTGTTTCTGTTGCCATCTATGGCAAGTAGTGGGCTGAATCTGATAAAAGTTAGTAGTCCTATTTCTGTGAGCTCCTTGCAGCTTGTTCTCAGTATCAGATACTTATAGTGCTGACATTTCAAAAGCACAGATGGTGCAGAGGAAGTCCTCAGACGTCACCAGAGGGCGGTTTTCAAATCTCTGTCACAGGTTTAAAGAGCTACAACTTTAAAGAAATAAAACTTTTCACTAAGCTTCTGTTTGTAACTCAAAATAAGTTACCTTCCAAAACACCAAAGTCAAAATTGTGCTGTGTTCTTAGTTGTGTCCAACTCTTTGTGACCCCAATGGACTGTAGCCTGCCAGGCTCCTCTGTTCATGGGGATTTTCCAGGCAAGAATACTGGAGTGGGTTGCCATCTCCTTCTTCAGAGAATTTTCCCAACCCAGGGATCGAACCCAGATCTCCCACATTGCAGCTGGATTCTTCACTGTGTGAAGAAGCAAATACCTATTAAGTTGATTAGTTGCTAAGGAAAGCCCAAGAATACTGGAGTCGTTAACCTATCCCTTCTCCAGGGGATCCTCCCAACCCAGGAATTGAAGCGGAGTCTTCTGCATTGCAAGAGGATTCTTTACCAGCTGAGTTACCAAGGGAACCCAAGTCACAAATATTCTACCTCAGTTTGTATAATAGCTGCACCGTATACTTACTGTGATTCAGTGAAAATACTGAAAATTTAAATGATTGTACCAGTGTTTAGATATTTTCTGTAGGAAGATTTATATTTCCTACCATGGCTAGAGGGCTTCCCAAGTGGTGCTAGTGGTAAAGAACCTTCCTGCCAACGCAGGAGACATAAGACAAATGGGTTTGATACCTGAATCGGGAAGATCCCCTGGAGGAGGACATGGCAACCCACTCCAGTATTTTTGCCTGGAGAATCCCATGGACAGAGGAGCCTGGTGGGCTACAGTCCATAGGGTCTGGGTCACAAACAGTTGGATATGAATGAAGTGACTCAGCATGCACCATGGCAAGATAGTTTTGTAACTCCCTATCATGAGCTTTTCACTATAATAATACTTCGCACTCATGGTATTAGTTTATCTATTAGATTTTATTAGGGCTTCCCTGGTAGCTCATCTGGTAAAAAATCTGCCTGCAACACAGGAGACCCTGGTTTGATTCCTGGGTCAGGAATATCCCATGGAGAAAGGATAGGCTACTCACTCAAGTAGGCTTCCCTGATAGCTCAGTTGGTAAAGAAATCTGCCTGCAATACAGGAAACCCTGGTTCAATTCCTGGGTTGGGAAGATCCTCTGAAGAAGGGAAAGGCTACCCACTCCAGTATTCTTGGGCTTCCCTTGTGGCTCAGCTGGTAAAGAATCCTCCTGCAGTGCAAGAGACCTATGTTTGATCCCTGGGTTGGGAAGATCCCCTGGAGAAGGGAAAGGCTATCCACTCCAATATTCAGGCCTGAAGAATTCCATGGACTGTATAGAGTCGCAAAGAGTCTGACACAAGTGACCGACTTTCACTTTCACCCACTCCAGTATTCATTCTTGGGCTTCCCTGGTGGCTCAGACGTCAGAGAATCTGCCTGCAATGCAGGAGGCCTGAGTTCAGTCCCTGGGTTGGGAAGATCACTTGGAGGAGGGCATGACAACCCACTCCAGTATTCTGGCCTGGAGAATTCCATGGACTGTATGGTCCATGGTGTCACAAAGATTCGGACATGACTGCCAGACTTTCACTTCACTAAGAATTTTGGGCATATGAATGGTACAAAGTACACGTTCACTGAATGTTTGAATCGAATATTTGATGAATTAAGAGGTTAAATTTTTGTATATTAATGAGAAGGAAAAAGCATAGGAAACAGATTTAATTAGAACTAGTCCTTTGGACTTCAAGAAGATCCACCCAGTCCATTCTAAAGGAGATCGGTTCTGGGTGTTCTTTGGAAGAAATGATGCTAAAGCTGAAACTCCAGTACTTTGGCCACCTCATGAGAAGAGTTGACTCATTGGAAAAGACTCTGATGCTAGGAGGGATTGGGGGCAAGAGGAGAAGGGGACGACAGAGGATGAGATGGCTGGATGGCATCACCGACTCAATGGACGTGACTTTGGGTGAACTCCGGGAGTTGGTGATGGACAGGGAGACCTGGCGTGCTGTGATTCATGGGGTCGCAAAGAGTCAGACATGACTAAGCCACTGAACTGAACTGAAAACAAACAACTAAACATGAAAATCAGAGGAGTAACTGAAGTCTTCTGTTTCTCTTATCAATGTGATTATTCCTTCATTAAAATAAAAATTACAAACTTCGTTTATAATTATAGGAAAAAACATGCACAGAAAACATAGAAAAATATTATATCATCTTACTACACAGCATCATATTAAACAGGTATTTCTGTTTTTTCAAAAATTAAATATGTTTAATAATGCTCATTTCCAAATGAAAACATTTTGTTAAAAGAAAATACATTTATATAGGCAAATATCATATGGTATCACTTACATGTGGAAAGTAAAATAGGATACAAGTGAACTTACAAAGCAGAAATAGAGCCACAGACATAGAAAACAAACTTGTGATTATCAAAAGGGGAAAAGGAGTGAGGGAGAGATTTAAAGAGTTTGGGATGAGCAGATACAAACTATATAAAGTAGATAAAACAAGGTCCTACTGTGTAGCGCAGGGAAGTATATTCAACATTCCATAAGAAAACATAACAGAAGAATATGAAAAAGATTTTATACACAAATAACTAATGACTTTGCTGTATCCTAGAAACTAACATGATATTGTCAATCAACTATACCTCTATTTTAAAAAGTGTTAACATCCAACTCTTTCAGGCATTTTCCAATAGTTTTTATATTATCCCTGTGTTTGGAGGCAGTTCCCCATACAGCTATATGATTTATGAATATCTTTTAAAGAGGAATACATTCTATAAAATAGAAGTGAATCACTAAATATCTTCTAATATAGTATTATTTCAGGAGAGAAAAACTTTTAAAGTTAATAAATGACTTCAAAATCATTGCACCATTTATTTTAACTATTAGTGTTAAAACCATATGGCACTGTATTGTTCTGATAATTATTTCTGTACTGAAAAATAATAATTATATAAACAAAAGTACTTTCTTAGCTCTATTTTAAATTTTACCTTTAATTAAGATGATATTTGTAGAATGATATATGTGTAGTATTCAGTATTTAAATAATACAGAAAAATATATGAAAGAATGCAATCATTCTGTGAAATTCAACCTTCAGAAATAATCATGTTTGACATTTTGATGAGGTTTATTCCAGTTATCACTAGCATGTATTTACATAATACCCTTTTTCATATATTTTCATAGCTGAGATAATAAGAATGTGTTTGTATACATGTATATATTTGTATTTATATATGCATAAATAATCGAGATTATCTAATCATATTATTTATTAACAGAGGCAATGGTTTGTATATATTTACATAACTAGTCTTCTCTTCTTGACTGTTCAAGATGTCTTCAAATTTTTACTATTATGATAAGATTTGGAGAAATTATTTTCACATAAATACTTTTTCACATTACAGCCATATGTACCACAAATCCTTAGAAGTAGAAATACTTGATCAAAGATAATAAGTATTTTATACTTGATTATAATTAAAACTAGTATCCAAAAAAATTGCATAAAACTGTCTTATAACAAAAGCAATGACATTCTCTTGGCTATGAATTTCCTTTCCAAAACCAAACTATCTCATTTTATATAAAATTTTAATTTTGTCCTTTAGTAAAGTTTTATTCCATTAGATTTTAGATATGTCTTGTTTTATTTACTCTTATATAATTTTTTTCAGTTAATGAAATGTATCTTCTACTTGTGTTATTCTTATTGTGCATGCATGTATGCTCAGGTGCTAAGTCGTGTCCTACTGTTTGAGACCCCATGGACTGTAGCCTACCAGGTTCCTCTGTCCATGGTATTTCCCAGGCAAGAATATTGGAGTGGGGTGCCGTTTCCTTCTCCAGGGGTTTTCCTGACCCAGGGATTGAACCTGGATCTCCTGCATTGGCAGGTGAATCTTTATCAGTAAGCCGCCAGGGAAACCCACAAGTAGTGTAAATAGGAATCTTGCAAAGAGAGAAGGAAGAGAACATCCTTGTCATCAGAATAACTTCTCAGCATTTTCTGTTAATAACATTTTCTGTTATTAGAACATGTTGAACCTTATGGACTAATTTGTAGTCCAGACTCTGTTTATAGAGCTATCCCATCTTTCTTTAACAAACTTTTATATTTATGTTAGGTATGTTAAAATCTATTTATTTTCTATGCTTCAGATAAAATAGTAACGCATGCTAAAAATAAGTATAATGAGAGAGTTGATGAGATATAAAAGGCTTGCTAAAGACATTTAAACTAATACATACATACATTACATTAAGTCGCTCAGTCGTGTCCGACTCTTTGCAATCCCCTGTACTGCAGCCCACCAGGCTCCTCTGTCCATGGTATTTTCCAGGCAAGAATACTGGAGTGGGTTGCCATTTCCTTCTCCAGGCGATCTTCCCGACCCAGGAATCGAACCCAGGACTCCCTCATTGCAGGCAGACATAGGCAGACGCTTTAACTTCTGAGCCACCAGGAAGCCTGTTTTCTGAATGTCTTGTAAATTCTCTCTTGGCTTAAGAAAGGTTAATAAACTCAGACTTTAAAATAGTGGAAGGACAACCTAAGTAACTATTGTATGAGACTTATTTCAACCCCAGGTAATGATATAGAAAATATAATAAGGTAATTGATCTTTTGGAAGAAGGAACTGATAAATTGAATGAAAAGTTGTCAGCACATGTTTCTAAGACACAGTTGCAAACTAATGAAATACATCAATTTAAACAGAGTAATTGATAGGTTGACAAGGACAGTGTGCCATGTTTAATGTAACAAGGTTAAAATCAAACTGTACATGCTATTGTGTTGCCTGCCTCTTTCAACAAATAGTACATCATGGGCATGATTTCTATGAAAGAAATTATGAGAAAATTATCTTAATTACAGGAAATGCACTGATTATATCATAAGTTTCCTGTAGTATATCTTTTTCCTCTGGATATTTCTAATTATATATTTTTTCTTATTATTTTTCAGCTTTCTGGAAGTCTAAACTCCTGGCCTATGTATTTCATAATACTTTTAATAATAAAACTTCCTTTACCATATATCCCAGTTTTACAAAGCACAAAATATTATGCATTATCCCATTACAAGGCAAACAGCTTTTTTTTTTTTTTTCTGTCTGTATACAGGACCAAGAGCAAATCAGAATTTGCTAACACCAGAAATACCGTTTTGGTAAACTGATGAGATGGGTAGATTTTGGGTCACTCCACTCTTTTAGACTGTATTAAAAGAGCTCTTTGTAAAACAACAAAAACCTACGTATATATATTAAGCATTATAGTTGTCCGAAAATTGCCAACTGAGAAAAAAACATATGAAAATAGTAACACATTTAAAAGTGAACTTTTTTCTTTATAAATTTTAATCATTACAATTGTCATTTATTTCAACTCAAGCTTTCTTTTAAGGCATTAATATGCTAATATCTCCTAGTTCCCTAAATAGTTAGCTATAAGCTTTTCAATAAATAAAACTGATCATAAACCCTCCAGAGAATACCCTCAACTCTGCATTCACTCATTCATTCATTTAAAAAATTTTTCTAGGTCCCAAGCACAGTTTTTTGAAATATAGCAGATATGAATGTTAAGTGGAGCTAACATTCTAGTTGGGGGAGATAGTCAATAAACTAACCATAAAAATATAATTTCAAACACTATTATGACAGAATAAAAATATAAATAATGATAGATGATGTGCCTATTTTTATAAGAGTAATCCAGGGAGGCAGTTGCATTTGAGCAGACATTGAATTAAGTTGAAAACAAGTTAGGGAGCAGCTTATTTCTGGCATAAAGAATAGCAAAAACAAATTTACTTCTATGGCAATTAATTTGTTATTAATAAAGAGAAGCAAAGATATAAGATCTAATAAAGTAGTAAGTTGAGAGTAGAAAGTACAGTTGGAAATGACTTAGTGGAGTAGCCTTGGTCAAGTTAACATATATAGATTAATAGTCTTAGTGTTGTTATTTTTACTAAGATCAAGAATTTAGATTTTGTTTTGATGTGGTTAAAAATTTGCATGGTAATCACATGTTTTGATTTATGGTCATAGAAATATAAGTCTAATACTGCCAATAATATGTGGAAAACATACTGTAATAGAGAATGATGACAATCATTTTGGATACTGTTATCGTAGTCCAGGTGAGATCATTTTGCATACATTAAGAAGATGTAACCCAGAAGATATCTTTATGTACCTAAATGAGTATAAAAGAAGAATAAAGATAAAGGTCAAAAATCACAACAAAATTTTTTTGGCACAATGTCCATTTAAGTGCCATTTACTGAGGAGAGTACCATTTACAAAAGATTTAGCAGGGGGAAGTAATCAAATATTTATTTACATGATGCTGGAAACTTATCTAGTCCATCAATAGATTTTTTTTTAAATAAACTTTTTAAAAAGTTTTCTTTAATAATTTTATTTATTTACTTACTTTATTATTGGTTGCACCAGGTCTTTGCTGGCTTGTGCAGGATTTCTCTAGTTGTGGCTAGCGGGGCCTACACTTCATTCATTATGTAACTACAGATTTTCAGTGGTTGGAAATCATGCTTTCCCTTCTCCCTATGAACCCAAAATCTACCTATATAAATAACTCTTACATTTATTAGTGGGGTTGGAAGAATTTTATTCCCTTGTCAAATATCCAGTATCCTTGGAGATAATTTATTTAAACCACTAGAAGCAGCTCTAAACCTTGGACAGTGTTTCCACTGCAGTTTCCCCACACTTGGTTAATCTACTTAATGATTTTCTGTAGTTCCCATTGTGAGTCCATGACTTCCCTAGAAATGCTCTGTAGACCTCTTTGATGGGTATCTAATGCCTTATTTGTTTATTCAGACCTCATCATAATAGGCAGAGTTTATGTTGTATCTCTTATTAATGTATGCATTCCTCTCAATGAGATGGAAAGAGTCCCTAAGAAGTTCTCTTCAAAGCTTCACTCTCAGGATGGTGTGTATTTGAATAGGGGAAATAAATAGAATACAAGATAATAAAAATAATATATGTTTATAATAATATTTTAGAAATTTCCCATTCATATATAAAATGTGTCTCTTTGTCTTTTTACATTGTCTTACATTGTATTTACATTGTATTACAGAGACAATATCTACATTGTCTCTGCACAATGTTGGTTTCACTTATAATTTAAGTTCTCTAGTAACCTTTAGGGCTTCCCTGTTGACGCAGACAGTAAAGAATCTGCCTGAAATGTGGGAGACATGGGTTCAATCCCTGGGGTGGGAAGATCCCCTGGAGGAGGGTATAATAACCCACTCCAGTATTCTTGCCTGGAGAATCCCCATGGGCAGAGGAGCCTGGTGGGCTACAGTTCATGGGGTCACAAAGAATTGGACATGACTGAGCGACTAAGCACAGCAGAGTCACCTTCAGGATGATGAATTAAGAACAGATCCTCACCCTTGTACCCTGAACTGAATTTGAGTAAACACTACGTTCTCAAAAAAAAAAAAAAAAAAATCCTTTGCAGTAATATGGAGTAAGTGTTAGTATTCTAACCAACCCCCCTATAGATGACAGACATATCCCACTGGTTGTTTTTGTTGTTCAGTCGCAAAGTAGTGTTTGATTCTTTGCGACCCTATGAACTGCAGCACACCAGGCTTCTCCATACTTCACTATCTCCCTGAGATTGCTCAAACTCATGTCCGTAGAGTTGGTGATGCCATCCAGCCATCTCATCCTCTGTCGCCCCCCTTCTCCTCTTGCCCTCCATCTTTCCCAGCATCAGGGTCTTTTCCAATGAGTTAGCTCTTCAAATCAAAGTACTGGAACTTCAGCTTCAGCATCAGTCCTCCAGTGAATATTCAGAGTTGATTTCCTTTAGAATTGACTGGTTTGATCTCCTTGCTGTCCAAGGGACTCTTAAGAGTGTTCTCCAGCACCACAGTTTGAAAGCATCAATCCATCTGCCCTCAGTCTTCTTCCCACTGGTAGAATAAATAAAATTTGTTGCAAAGTTCTGACTACTTCTTGATTAGAATTTGGTTTGAATAATTCACCAGATAACTATGTCGGATTATCTAAATAAAGAAACTGAGATTTACTGGATTTCAAGGTATTTTTCAGGATACAATTAGGCAGAGGTTGAAACATGCAGGATTGAATAATATATAAGGTGGCCCATTAAAATCAATAATTTTCTATTTAATAAATCAGTCATATTTTGTGATAACCAATTATGAATTTATTTCCCAGTATTTCATCTATGTATAAAATAATTGATTTAAATATTGCTACATGGGGAATAATTTTATAATGCACTTATAAGTTAGATATATATATTATTTGTATAGGCATTTTTATTTTTGGAAAAGAAAATTTAGTTATTTTATCAGAGCACATTTACATTTCCCAATTAATTTTGTGTAGAACTTAATAAATTAGCTTTTCTTTATTGTCTGGAGTTGGATATTTAAATAATTTGTATTTTAGGGTGACTTACCTCCTTGTTTTATGTCCTGTTAATATGGTGGTGTAACTCTAAAAAGGATTTATTTTTCTAACATAGCTTCTGGAGTATGCTGTTTCCACATACCATAATTCTAACCATGTGGATTTACCATGGCAAATCTTTTTAACATTCCTAACAATATTGTAAGTAATGGATCATGACAAAAATATGCTTCTAAGGAAATGCTAACTTTCTCGCATAAGTATATAATAAGGATCTTCTTTTCTGTGACTTCTTTTACCACTTATAAAGAAAGTAAAATTGTTAGTTACTCAGTCGTGTTCAAGTCTTTGCAACCTCATGGACTATGTAGCCCACCATACTCCTCTGTCAATGGAATTCTCCAGGCAAGAATACTAGAGTGGGTTGCCATGCCCTTTTCAAGGGGATATTCCTGACCCAGGGATCAAACCCGGGTCTCCTGCATTGCAGGCAGATTCTTTACCATCTGAGCCACCAGGGAATCCCCCAGCACTCATAAGGGTTCAGTTTATTTGAATAATGACAGACTTAAAATCCAATGATACATTTTTCTTCTAAAAGAACTCAAGTAAGTACTCTGACCAGTTCCTTTTATCTATAGACAAAATGTCTTTTACAACTTTTTTTTTCACCAAAAGCAATTCTTCATGTGATATCAAACATAACATTTGTTCAGTTCATGTTGATAGTGGATTCAACTAAATATTACTGTATTTAGAAATAATTATAAGGATGTGACTTATAGAGAAGTTAAAGAAGTATAAGAAGAACCACCTTAGGATCAAACTCAGTATTTCTAACATGAATATTTTATAATGGATTGTGTGATTAGCCTGTAATCCTCATTTTACCCTATAGAGTAGGCATCTTTGTTGGCAAGGCAGACGATTGAACTCATTAACAATCTGGCCAGGGAAGTGGTGGGGTGGGGTGAGGGAAACAGTGGAAAACTCCCAAGTCAATTTTTACATAAAACATATAATAATATTAGGAAGGGGGAAAATACTTATGAATGTTACTTTTGCCCTCCTGACATTTTCCCATACTCCAATCAGCTTTGTTGATTCCCTAGTTGAAAACATAGCTATGACTAGATGGGCCTTTGTTGGCAAAGTAATGTCTCTGCTTTTCATATGCTGTCTAGGTTGGTCATAACTTTTCTTCCAAGGAGTAAGTGTCTTAAATTTCATGGCTGCAGTCACCATCTGCAGTGATTTTGGAGCCCAAAATATAAAGTCTGCCACTGTTTCCATTGTTTCCCCAACTATTTGCCATGAAGTGATGGGACTGGATGCCATGATCTTAGTTTTCTGAATGTTGAGCTTTAAGCCAACTTTTTCACTCTCCTCTTTCACTTTCATCAAGATGCTCTTTAGTTCTTCACTTTCTGCCATAAGGGTGGTGTCATCTGCATATCTGAGGTTATTGATATTTCTCCTGGCAATTTTGATTCCAGCTTGTGCTTCATCCAGCCCAGTGCCGGGGTCCAGCCCCGGTGGATCCAGGGAACTCCAAGAGGGGACGGCGTCGGTGATCAGGAAACTTCAGCTTATTTAAATGTAATTAAAGATATAAAGAGTGGTTAAATAAGGATAGCTCAGTGAGGAAATTCAGTGGAGAAAAGAGGCTGAATAATTCAGCCAGAAGGTGAGAGAAAGAACGACACGGGGAGACCAAGCTTTGATGAACAAGGCCCGCACTTTATTTTCCAGAGTAGTTTTTATACCTTAAGTTATGCATAGAGGATAATGGGGAAGGGGTAGAGTCATGCAGTAAGCCAGGCTTTCTTCCTGCAAACTTGTCATATGCAAAAGTTTAGGTGATTTGCATCATCTTCTGGTCCGGAGGCCTGTTAACATTTTAAGACCCTTTCTTCAGAAAACTTATTTTTCTCTAAAGGTGATTAGTCAGGCGCCACCCTCCAAAAGCATGAAAGTTGCATTTCTACAGGGCAAAGGTGTGGTGGGCTATAACAAGAAAAAGAATTAACTCAAGGGTCCCAGGTTACGAACATTAAAGCTACTACTTACACCAATTATATTAATCAATACACTGCCAGGGACACAGCAGGTAAGGGATATGGAAATTTAGCAGCAAACATTGGCCCAACAAGTGAAAAACCCTTCACCAATACAATTTCTAATCAATCTTTTAACTGCTCAAAGGAATATGTATTCAGACAGTTTAGAACATCTCGTGCCTCTCACAGTTGGGAGGCTCTGAACAATCACATGTGGCCGGAAAAACCTATTCAGGCAGGCTAGAGGACTTCTTTAAGAGTTTGTAGGTTGAAACACTATCATACCCAGGAACTTTATTAACTGGAGCTATAAGTTAACTCTTTTTTCAGAGAGAGGTAGTGGGGGACAGCCCCGCATAAAGTCAGAGGTGTAGGTAAGAGCACAAAGCAGAAAGTAGGCAGACTCTGGTTGTGGGGGTAGATGCTCGAGAATTTCCAGGGGGACTCCTGAGGCTCGATCCCACCTTTGCGTATGTCGAGCCTCCTTCCTCATGACCTTTGTCATGGGTGGAGCTCCTGCTCCCAGCAGCCCAGCATTTCTCATGATGTACTCTGAATATAAGTTAAATAAGCAGGGTGACAATACACAGCCTTGACGTTCTCCTTTCCCTATTTGGAACCAGTCTGTTGTTCCGTGTCCAGTTCTAACTGTTGCTTCTTCACCTGCATACAGATTTCTCAAGAGGCAGGTCTGGTGGTCTGGTATTCCCATCTCTTGAAGAATTTTCCACAGTTTGTGGTGATCCACACAGTCAAAGGCTATGTCATAGTCAATAAAGCAGAAATAGATGGAGCTCTCTTGCTTTTTTAATGATCCAACAGATGTTAGCCATTTGGTTTCTGGTTCCTTTACCTTTGCTAAAACCAACTTGAACATCTGGAAGTTCACGGGTCCTGTATTGTTGAAGCCTGGCTTGGAGAATTTTGTGCATTACTTTGCTAGCATGTGAGATGAGTGCAATTGCATGGTAGTTTGAGCATTCCTTGGCATTGCTTTTCTTTGGGATTGGATTGAAACCTGACCTTTTCTAGTCCTGTGCCAACTGCTGAGTTTTCCAAAATTGCTGGTATATTGAGTGCAGCATTTTCTTTTTTTTATTTTGTATTTTTTTTCAGGGATTTAATTTCATTTATTTTTATTTTTTGTATTTTATTCATTTATTTAATTTTTAATTTTATTTTATTTAACTTTACAATACTGTATTGGTTTTGCCATATATCAAAATGGATCTGCCACAGGTATACATGTGTTTCCCATCCTGAACCCTCCTCCCTCCCCATACCATAAATTTATTTATTTTAATTGGAGGCTAATTACTTTACAATATTGTATTAGTTTTGCTGTACATCAACATGAATCTGCCACAGGTGTACACATGTTCCCAATCCTGAACCTCCCTCCCACCTACCTCCCCATACCATCCCTCTGGGTCATCTCAGTGCACCAGCCCCAAGCATCCTGTATCCTGCATCAAACCTGGACTGACGATTTGTTTCTTATATGATATTATACATGTTACAATGCTGTTCTCCCAAATCATCCCCCACCTCCCTCTCCCACAGAGTCTAAAAGACTGTTCTATACATCTGTGTCTCTTTTGCTGTCTCGCATACAGGGTTATCGTTACCATCTTTCTAAATTCCATATATATGCATTAGTATACTGTATTGGTGTTTTTCTTTCTGGCTTACTTCACTCTGTATAATCAGCTCCAGTTTTATCCACCTCATTAGAACTGATTTAAATGTATTCTTTTTAATGGTTGAGTAATACTCCATTGTGTATATGTACCACAGCTTTCTTATCCATTCATTACAGCATCATCTTTTAGGATTTGAAATAGCTCAACTGGAATTCCATCACCTCCACTAGCTTTGTTCATAGTGATGCTTCCTAAGGCCCACTTGACTTCCCATTCCAGGATGTCTGGCTCTAGTTGAGTGATCACACCATCGTGATCCCTAACTTAAGAAGCAGCAAAAGATTCAAGTTTTGCTTGTAAGCAAATTGTCTTTCACAAAGAGTAATAATAATCTTGGAATTAAGAAAACTAAATATGGTTATTTAATCCTATAAATTTATAAATCCCATAAATTGCAAATAGTTGAATTTCCAGTTTAAAAATAACTAGACATTCAAACAAAAACAGATGAAATATTAGGGGAAAAAAGATACATCCAAAAATGAAAAGCATGTTAGATTAGCAGACAATTACTGTAAAACAAGATCAATTCTTTAAAGAACAACATGATTTTAATGAGTGGAAAGGGAACAATAGACACTAAAGGAAAAACTGACTGGATAGAGAAATTTGATATAAATGGGTAGAGATATTCACTTGATTGAGAAATTTGAATAATGTAAGAAAGTATCAGTTGAAAGTATGAGTTGAAAAATCAGTGAGCTGAAGGCATACTAACAGGAAATTATGTAGCAAGATTGAAAATACATAGACAAGAAACCTATAACACTTGTGATTAATAAAAATGGAACAGGTCTATGGATGCTTCAGGCAACAAAAAATAAGAATATATTATGATAAATAGTATATCTGATAAATTTGAAAGATCATATTAGGTAGACAAAATTTTTAGAAAAATAAAATCACCAAACTGCCCCACCAAATGAAAAAGAAAAAAAAAAAGAAATACCTTGTTTTTCAAAATTATTGTATAAATAATTTTATATTTATTTGTAATGTATAGTTTTATTATAACCATTTACAATATTATTTATATTTGTATTGTAAGAATATAATGTACATATTTGAATTTATAAATTTATTTATAAATTATAAGCAATCATTTTAAGTTATAAGTAATATAAATTATTAAATTAAATTATTGCATTAAATATATTTATGTGTTTATTTTAAACTTTATTTTCAGAAGATGTGATTGTTTCAAAAAAATTCATAAATATCAGAATAATAATGAATAAAATTAATAAAAGTATGACAGTCATGAAATTTCTATAAAAATTTTTCCTATATTTTTGACATTCAGGAACTAGACAAATATTATTTTAGATTGATGCAATTTACAGTAACAAAGTATGAATTATCTATATATAAATTTAAACAATGATCTATAGCAGCTCTATGGAAAATGTAAAATTCTAACAGATGTATCAAAGAAAATATAACTAATGTATTTATTATAGCATATTTATGATCTTACCACTAAATATTATAAATATATCAATTGCTATCAATTATTTGATAGTGTCATTGAATCTAATTCAATATATAAAAATTTTTGTGGAAATTAGCAAGAATCCTCCAACATATATGTTGATATAAGATTGGATTCTCTTTTGAAATATCCAGATATATTAGAAAGTTGTAAAGCTTTAGCTGTATGAGTATGGTTTCTAGTATAGGGATAGAAAAAGATATATATATATATATATATATATATATATATATAATTTTCTTTAGAAACTATTGGATAACTTGGGTTACATAAATTTCATGCCTTTGATTCTTTTTTAGTTTTTTTCATTTTTTTTGTAACTCTGAAAATTATTGGCCATCTATACCAGGCTGTCTTCAAAAATCCTATATGAGCCAGTTCAGATTGAATCTTGATTCCTGATAGTTGCTAAAACTAAATCAAGTTAAAAAATTAAGTCCACATTTAGGAAGTATCTTTTACCTTCATGCATACAAACTAAATAGAAAGACATTCTCATAGAGTTGTTTCTTGACTTTCAAGACTTATATTTGGAAGAATGCTCTTCCTTAGAAAGTGAGTATGTGGTGTGGCAACACCATGTTAGTAAAATGGAGCTGTTTCATAGTTTACATTTTTTTAATTGGAGACAACTTTATTACCCTCCCTCTTTTACCTAGTTTTACAAGATTAACAGTATCTAAGACGTGATAGGCTTAGAATTTTTAATTCTTCCTGAGATCATTCACAGTCAATAGTTTTATAGTCCTCTTATTAAATGAATTATTATGTCTGATTTTATATAAGAATGAAATATAGCCGTTTGCAGCAACATGTAGGGACCCCTTAGAGAGCACCATACTAAGTAAAATAAGCCAGATAAATACAAATATCATATAATATACCTTTATGTGGAATCTAAAAAATAGTGTAAGTGAACTTATAAATAAAACAGAAACAGTCCCAAGACATAGAAAACAAATGAGGTTTATAAAGGGGAAAGGTGGGGAGGGATAAATTAGTAGGAGTTTGGGCTAAACATATACACACTACTATATTTACAATAGATAACCAACAAGGACCTACTGTATGACACAGAGAAATATACTAAATATTTTTATATTAACTTATATGGTAGCACAGTGGTAAAGAATCTGCCTGCCAAGGCAGAAGACACAGGAGATTTGGGTTTGATCCCTGAGTCAGAAAGTTCCCTGGAGGAAGGAATGGCAACCCACTCCAGTATTCTTGCTTGGAAAATCCCATGGACAAGGGAGTCTGGTGGACTGCAGTCCATGGGGTTGCAAAGAGTTGAACATGACTTAGTGACTGAGCACAAGCATGTACGGGAAAAGAATCTGAAAAATAAAATATACATATGTATTCATATATATAAAACTTTGCTATACACCTGAAACTAAAACAACATTGTAAATCAACTATACATCAATAATTTTTTTATTTAATTTTGAACAATTCTTTGTAAAGATCAAATTTGAAAATATTGGAGATACAGATACTGACTTGAAGGCACACAATACTGAATTATAAAACATCACTTGATTATTTTTCCTCATTTTTCTCCTTTTTGATGTAAATTTGAAAAAAAATAGCAAAAATGGAAACTGATAAAATCTCTTAAGTTAAGCTATCAGAAATCAGGATATCAATAAAATAGAGCCATGCCAGTTTAAGAAGGAAAAACTTTTTAAAGAAGAAAAAGATCTCATTTACAATTCTTCTAAGAGTTAAGTGGAGGATACCTCTTGGCTTTGGCTGTTTGGTTGTGAGGAGAGGTGGATGCATCATCGATAATTTTTATGGTTCGTTAAAATTAAGTCATCCATGTTATCCTCTCTCTGTTGGTTGCTCTTAGAAATGGTGAGGTACAGGAAAGAACTCATGTTTACAGATTATAGATTACAGATTACTTCTGCTTGTTTCTATATTTTTTTCCTTTTGATCTGTGTACTAATTTCTTCAGATAGTTTACAGCAGCACATGTTTGGAAAAAACTTTCTGATGAATTGTTGAGCTAGTCAAAAGTAGGGTTTTTCAAAAGTGTACACCAAGACTAAATGCTCTATCTAGATTGCGCAACATCCTTTTGTATGACAAAATACTTTTGCTTGTTGTCATTTTCTATTTTATTAAATATAAATATCGACACAATCAATCAATAACCCAGTTATTATCAATTACATAGATATATGGTTTTAGTTAAATAAATATGACTGAGGCCTAATAAAAGACCCTGATGCTGGGAAAGATTGAGGGCAGGAGGAGAAGAGGATGACAGAGGATGAGATGGTTGGATGGCATCACTGACTCAATGGACATGGGTTTGGGTGGACTCCGGGAGTTGGTGATGGACATGGAGACCTGGTGTGCTGCAGTTCACGGGGTCAGAAAGAGTTGGACGTGACTGAGTGACTGAACTGAACTAACTGGGGCCTAATGTATTATCTTACTAACATTTTTATACCAAAAATAATTGTTGACACTCTGAGTATCTTTTTTAATAGACTGAATAAAGTAAAAAAGCATTTTATTATATATCACATTCAAGAAAGTATGGTAATTTTTCATTTTTATGTGCTTAGCCTTGTAAAGGGTTATGTGATGACATGAACTTCTTTGACTGAAATCTAATTCAAGTGTACACTTAGTACATAACATGTCTCAGATACATAGCACCATAGAGTATGTGACAATTTTCTCTTCTTATTTGAACAAAATTATGTCAAATATTGACATCCAAAATACAGATATGAATTTATCTAAAGGTAATGGTGCCATCTTCTACTTCAGTGTATAATCTTTTCTTTTTGTTTTCTTTAGATAGCTTCATAGTTCTCTGAATATTAATCACAATTAATCAAAGAATTGTGATTAATAATCATAGAATTGAGCAAAGATAACTGGACTCAAAGCTTTATGTGTGACTGGACATGACATTTCTCTGTTTCATCAATTAAACCTTTGTGCCGATATCTAACAAGCATGCTGTAAATTGCACATTTAATCAATTTGCTAAATTTACACAAACTGAACACCCTAGTGTAACCAGCAACCCTATCAATAAACAAATCTCTACTAGCAACACATTGCACACTTCCTGCTCCATCTTAGTCACTAATCACTCCCTCAAGAGTATCATTACTAACTTGTAAGATCACAAAATAATATTACTTGTTATTATATTTTATGCAAAGAAAATCATTAATCATTTATGTATGACTTCTCTCACTCAACATTATGTTTGGGAGATTGATCTATATTATTGTTTGTAGATTAAGCCATTCATTCTCGCTGCTATATAGTTTTTTGCGTGACTGTATCTCAGTTTATTTATCCTTTTAATGTTGATAAGTATTGAACATTTTCCAATCTTTGATTATTTTACTAGAATTGCTGTGAAAATTCTTGTACACACTTTTGTTAAATATTTAACTGCTCTTCTCTAGATTGTCTGCTAAGTACAGGAATTACTGGGTTATAGAGAACACATATATTCAGTGATAATATCCATACCTAAACAATTTCTCAAGGTGATAGTAGCAATTTTACATGTCTGCTGGCAGTATATGAGAGTTCTTGTAGGTTCACATTACTAGCAAACCCTTGATATTTTCATTTTTAGCTTGCTGTCATGGCCATTAAATAGCTTTGCCAACTCTTTCTTCTTTGGTTTATTTTCCTTCTCACTCTACATGTGTTTGAATTAATACACATTCAACCATAAAATAAATCCCAAGGCATAGAAATATATTTCTAGCTAGGTCAATTTAAAAGCCCACAGGTGATGCCCAAGTGCCTCCTGAATCATTCAACTTATGTGACATTTCTCAAGATTTTAAGAAATAATCTTGATAGTTTCTTGTTTTCTTGAAAAACAAATAATCTTGTTTTTCTTTAACTATTTGTTGAATACTCTACACATCTGATTTTTATTATAGTTTTATTCTTTATGTCTTCAAAAAACAAGTGGAAAAGCATTTCCCCCTCTTAATTATTTATAACTACAGCTTTCTTGCGAATATTACTGCCTTTGCCATTATTCAAGGTTTATTGTCTCTCATCTCATTTCTTTCAATACACTTTTTCACTTTGAATTCAATTCCCAAACTGTTTTCTAGACATCTCTTGTAAAATGCAGTTTGTTCATCAGTTCAGTTCAGTTCAGTCACTCAGTCGTGTCTGACTCTTTGTGACCCCATGAATTGCAGCACGCCAGGCCTCCCTGTCCATCAGCAACTCCCAGAGTTCACTCAAACTCATGTCGAAACTCATGCTATCCAGCCACCTCATCCTCTGTCGTCCCCTTCTCCTCTTGCCCTCAATCTCTCCCAGCATCAGGGTCTTTCCCAATGAGTCAGCTCTTTGCATGAGGTGGCCAAGGTATTGGAGTTTCACCTTAAGCATCATTCCTTCCAAAGAAATCCCAGGACTGATCTCCTTTAGAATGGACTGGTTGGATCTCCTTGCAGTCCAAGGGACTCTCAAGAGTCTTCTCCAACACCACAGTTCAAAAGCATCAATTCTTTGGTGCTCAGGCTTCTTCACAGTCCAACGTTCACATCCATACATGACCACTGGAAAAACCATAGCCTTGACTAGATGGACCTTTGTTGGCAAAGTAATATCTCTGCTTTTCAATATGCTATCTAGGTTGGTCATAACTTTCCTTCCAAGGAGTAAGCGTCTTTTAATTTCATGGCTGCAGTCACCATCTGCAGTGATTTTGGAGCCCAAAAATATAAAGTCTGACACTGTTTCCACTGTTTCCCCATCTTTTTCCCATGAAGTGGTGGGACTAGATGCCATGATCTTAGTTTTCTGAATGTTGAGCTTTAGGCCAACTTTTTCACTCTCTTTCACTTTCATCAAGAAGCTCTTTAGTTCCTCTTCACTTTCTGCCATAAGGGTGGTTTCATCTGCATATCTGAGGTTATTGATATTTCTCCCGGCAATATTGATTCCAGCTTGTGCTTCTTCCAGCCCAGCATTTCTCATGATGTACTCTGCATATAAGTTAAATAAGCAGGGTGACAATATACAGCCTTGACATACTTCTTTAGAACTATCATAATGTTGTCCTTTTTATTTTTTCCCTTCTTACAATAAAAGAAAAATTCCTTATTCTGGCAATCAAGATACTTTGTACTCAAGCCTAAGATTTGCAGGCCCATCTCCTTGGAGACAGCATTGAATTGTAGAAATAATAAGTGTTCTTTTCAGATGAACATAATACTTGAGAAGTTATCAGGTCATCAAAGTCTTTGATTTTCTTTGTTCTACTTTGTGTAAGATTTTATGTCTACCTATTTCAGAATAAAGTTTTATAAGGATTAAATTAAATGATTTATCATGTGAAAGACCATAATAGCCTAATTCATAATAGGCACTTAAAATATGTAATTAGCTTCTGACATTTCATCAAGCATGTGCTTATTTCCTGCCATATCAGGATACATTCATAACACTGAGTAGATAATGTTTTTAATTTCTGTGTCATTGTTCATGTTATCCCTCCCATCTTCCCTGCACATACTTCCTAACTTAACAAGGGTAAGAGGGCTGGCAAATTCATATTCTTTGATCAAAGAATGGTTCATTGTCATTTCTTTTGTGATTGTTTTCTTTATAGCTGTGATCTTTGTTCCATGCATCATGGTTCATATTCCATTTTCTACATAACTAGCAGTTTCTGGTTCAAAGCTATATCCAAGGTTAAACACAAAGTAAATAATTACACTAAGTCAAATAATTTCTACAAAACTGCCTACCAATATGTGTTATGTGTTCAGTATATTAATCACTTAGTGATTTACAACATCTCATTGATTGACTGATCTAGTGAAAAACAAATGGGGTCTTATGAAGTAATTGAAATTTAGGGAAAAAAAAAGGGGGGGTGGGGCTTCCCAGGTGGCACAGTGATAAAGAATTTGCCTGCCAGTGCAGGTGATATAGTAGAGGTGGGTTCAGTCATTGGTCAGGAAGATTCTCTGAAGAAGGAATAGGCAGCCCACTTTAGTATTCTTGCCTGGAAAATTCCATGGACAGAGGAGACTACTGGGCCACAGTCCATGGGATAATAAAGAGTAGGACACAAGTAAGCACACACACACCAAGGCACAGTTTGGAAAATGTGTAGTCATATTATTTGATATTAAAATGTTTTTGTTTACCCCTGGAATCTAATGCTTTTTTTCTTAAACCCATAATAATTATCATTGGTTATATGCTCAAAGCAGCAATCCATTCAATTCTTGAATCATGAATGAAAGTTAATTTAATTTCGTGTATTGATTCATGGGACAAGAATTTATTGAGCCTCCATTTACTCAGTGTAGTATCAAGCAGTGAAAGGCATATTACTTAGTCTTGGATGCAGCATCTCACATACCTTCCTGATTAGTGTGATAATAAATTTGGTTCTTGAAAAGTTTAAATTATGGAGTATTTTGTTCATTGAATTCTACCTCTGATTTAATATTGAAAGTGATATGAAAGTCATAAATACTCTATTGGATTTTATAGTAGCTAAATTTTCCACGCTAAGTATGATATGTATATATCTGAAAATATTTTAAGATCATTTCCTTAACTAGCACTTTTATTTTTATTTAAAGCCTAACCAGAAACAATTTAATTACATTCAAATATCACCAGATTTGGTTTTCAGAAATTGCATGCCCTATATCCCAAAATAAACAGAGAGTTAAGCAGAAAGTATTACTCATGTCTAAAATATTCATGAGGCAATGGGACATTTCTTGTAAACTATGGATATAAGAGGTTTTAAAGAGAATACATGCCAGTAGAATTGTAATGTACTTTTCAAATATCTCATTTCTTATGTCAGTAACTACCTTCAGGTTTAGCCAAAGGGATTTCCAAATCAGAGATCTGAGTCTGATATGTAAGTTAAAGTCACTATTCAAAATGCCATTTCAGATCACATTTGGGATTTGATAATCTTCAGGAATATCAAGTTTATATATACTTTATGTTCATCTGAATTCAGTTGAAAAAATTCAGATTTCAATAGAAAATATCTGGTGAGAAAAATGACAGCCATTCACTTTGATTCCATTAGAGAATATAAGTACTTATTCTATTATAGTTAATTTTTGTGCAGGCATCAATTTGAGCATAAATATTTTGCTACTACTGCATGCACTTAAAATAATCATCTTGTGGTATTCTGCATTATATATCCACTGATTTATCTTCTATTTTTTAATTTACATTTATTTATTTTAATTAGAGGCTAATTACTTTACAATATTGTATTGGTTTTGCCATACATCAACTTTTTGTCAATAGCAACATATTCAATATGAAGTAAAAATTTTTTCTCGAGATTATAAATGAAATTCCATTCTTTTAGATTGTATTCAGAATCCCCAACAAAAACCACTTTGCTGCTGTATAACTACTGTGCATGTTTGTCCACTACTATAATGTCCAGTTTGTTCTCTACACTGAAAAAATATTTTAAAATTTCTTGTTTTATGCAATAAAAATTTTCTAAAGTGACAATTCTAAAATATTTGATTGTTATCATTACAAGGAAGTGGTACTCTCTTTGAAACTATTCAAGGAAATTTTGGGATTTGTTTTATAAAGTAAGTTATCTTTTCTATATATTTTGTAGGTTTGGCCAAGATAACTTCCAAAACAAAATAATCTGTATATTTTTGTTGTTGTTTTGTCGTTCAATTGCTAAAGTGTGTCTGACTCTTTGCAACCCCATGGACTGCACACCAGGTCACTTGTCCTTCACTGTCTATGAGAAACTTTTCAGATTCATGTTCTTAGAATAAATGGCATAGCAATCATAGTCACCAAAAGAGTCGTAAATGCAGTACTAGGATGAAATCTCAAAAACAACAGAATGACCTCTGTTCGTTTTCAAGGCAAACCATTCAATATCACACAAATCCAAGTCTATGCCCTGACCAGTAATGCTGAAGAAGCTGAAGTTGAACGGTTCTATGAAAACCTACAAAAGCTTCTAGAAATAACACCCAAAAAAGGTGTCCTTTTTCATTATAGTGGACTGGAATGTAAAAGTAGGAAGGCAAGAGATACCTGGAGTAACATGCAAATATGGCCTTGGAGAATAAAAGGAAGAAGGTCAAATGCTAACAGAGTTTTGCCAAGAGAATGCACTGGTCATAGCAAACACCTTCTTCCTACAGCACAAGAGAAGGCCCTAAACATGGACATCACCAGATGGTCAGCACTGAAATCAAATTTATATATTCTTTCCAGCCAAAGATAGAGAAGCTCTATACAGTCAGCAAAAACAAGGCCAGGTATGACTGTGGCTCAGATCATGAACTCATTATTGCCAAATGCAGACTTACATTGAAGAAAGTAGGGAAAACCACTAGAACATTCAGGTATGACCTAAATCAGATCCCTTATGATTATATAGTGGAAGTGAGAAATAGATTCAAAGGATTAGATCTGATAGAGTGCCTGAAGAACTATGGACTGAGGTTCATGACATTCTACAAGAGGCAGTGATCAAGACCATCCCAAAGAAAAAGAAATGCAAAAAGGGAAAATGGTTGTCTGAGGAGGCCTTACAAATAGCTGAGAAAAGAAGAGAAGCTAAAGGTAAAGGAGAAAAGGAAAGATACATCCATTTGAATGCAGAGTTCCAAAGAATAGCAAGGAGAGATAAGAAAGCCTTTTTCAGTGATCAGTGCAAAGAAATAGAGAAAAATAATAGAATGGAAAAGACTAGAGATCTCTTCTAGAAAATTAGAGATACCAAGGGAACATTTCATGCAAAGAAAGGCACAATAAAGGACAGAAACATTATGGACCTTACAGAAGTAGAATATATTAAGAAGAGGTGGCAAGAATACACAGAAGTACTATACAAAATAGATCTAATGACCCAGATAACCAAGATGGTGTGATCATTCACCTAGACCCAGACATCCTGGATTGGGAAGTCAAGTGGGAAACATTGACTTACAAATATTACTATGAACAAAGCTAGTGGAGGTGATGGAATTCCAGTTGAGCTATTTCAAATTCTGGAAGATGATACTGTGAAAGTGCTACACTCAATATGCTAGCAAATTTGGAAAACTCAGCAGTGGCCACAGGACTAGAAAAGGTCAGTTTTCATTCAATCCCAAAGAAAGGCAATGCCAAAGAATGCTCAAACTACTGCACAATTGCACTCATCCCACACACCAGCAAGTAATGCTCAAAATTCTCCAAGCCAGGCTTCAACAATGCATGACCAGTGAATTTCCAGGTGTTCAAGCTGGATTTAGAAAAGGCACAGGAACCAGAGATCAAATTGCCAACATCTGTTGGGTCTTCAAAAGAGTAAGAGAGTTCCAGAAACACATCTACTACTGCTTTACTGACTTAAAGCCTTTGACTGTGTGGATCACAACAACTGTGGAAAATTCTTAAAGAGATGGGAATTATCAGACAACCTGTCCTGTCTCGTGAGAAATCTGTATGCAGGTCTAGAAGCATAGTTAGAACTGGACATGGAACAACAGACTGGTTCCAAATGAGGAAAGGAGTGAGTCATAGCTGTATATTGTCATCCTGCTTATTTAATTTATATGCAGAGTACATCATGAGAAATGCTGGGCTGGATGAAGCACAAGCTGGAATCAAGATTGCCAGGAGAAATATCAATAACCTCAGATATGCAGAAGACACCACCCTTATTGCAGAAAGCAAACAAAGACCCTCTTGATGAAAGTGAAAGAGGAGAGTGAAAAATTTGGCTTATAGATCAACATTCAGAAAACTAAGATCATGGCATCCAGTCCCATCACTTCATGGCAAATAGATGGGAAATAATGGAAGCAGTGTCAGAATTTATTTTTTTGGGCTCCAAAATCACTGCAGATGGTGACTGCAGCCATGAAAATAAAAGACACTTGCTCCTTGGAAGAAAAGCTATAACCAACCCAGACAGCATATTAAAAAGCAGAGACATTACTTTGCCAACAAATGTCCGTTTAGTCAAAGCTGTGTTTTTTCCAATAGTCATGTATGGATATGAGAGTTGGACTATAAAGAAATCTGAGCACCAATGAACTGATGCTTTTAAATTGCCATGTGGGGAAAGACTCTTGAGAGTCCCTTATTCTGCAAGGACATCAAACTAGTCAATCCTAAGGAAAATCAGTCCTGAACATTCATTGGAAAGACTGATTCTGAAGCTGAAACTCCAGTACTTTGGCCACCTGATGCAAAGAACTGACTCATTTGAAAAGACCCTGATGCTGGGAAAGATTGAAGGCAGGAGGAGAAAGGGACAACATAGGATGAGACGGTTGGATGGCATCACTGCTCGATGGACATGAGTTTGAGTAGTCTCTGGGAGTTGGTGATAGACAGGGAAGCCTGGCGTGCTGCAGTCCATGGAGTCACAGAGAGTCAGACACGACTGAGTGACTGAACTGAAACGAACTGATATCCGTTGATTCAGTGATGCTGTCTAACCATCTCATCCTCTGCTGCCCTCTTCTCCTTTTGCCTTCAATCTTGCCCAACATCAGGCTCTTTTCCACTGAGTTGGCTCTTCACATCAGTTAGCCAGAGTATTGGACCTTCAGCTTCAACACCAGTTCTTCTAATTGGTATTCAGGGTTGATTTCCTTTAGGACTGACTGGTTTAATCTCTCTGCAGTCCAAGCAACTCTCAAGAGTATTTGCCAGCCCAGTTTCCAAGTATCAGTTCTTCAGTGCTCAGGCTTCTTTATGGTCCAATTATCATATCCATACATGGCTCCTGGAAAAACCATAGCTTTAACTACGTGGACCTTTGTTGGCAAAGTAATATGTCTGCTGTTAAATTTTATTTTATATTTAATTGGATGATAATTACAATATTGTTATGGTTTTTACCATACATCAACATGAATCAGCCATACATATACATATATTCCCTCTTTCTTAAACTTCTGTACCTCCTCCCTCCCCATTTCATCTGTCTAGACGGTCTAGGTTTGTCTTAGCTTTCCTTCCAGGGAGCAAGTGTCTTTTATTTTCTTGGCTGCAGTCATTGCTCACAGTAATTTTGAAGCCCAAGAAAATAAAAACTGTCACTGCTTCCACTTTTACCCTTTTTATTTGCCATGAAGTGATGGCACCAGATGACATGATCTTTGTTTTTTGATTCTTGAATTTTAAGCCAGCTTTTTCACTTGCCTCTTTCACCCTCATCAAGAGACTCTTTATGAAACTCAAATGAGTACCAAGGTAGAAACTGCATGCAAATTAACATTGAGTTTTATTAGAGTCACAATTTGAGGACTGACATGGGATACAGTGCAGTGTTAGTAGGCATTTCCGTATTTATTGAACCTGGTCTTGTGATAAGACATAGTGAGCACACCACATCTAGAGAGTAGCCCCCACTCTCCACAATTAGAGAGTCAGTGGGCAGCAGCAAAGGCTCAGCACAACCAAAAATTAATAGCTAATTAATCTTTAAAAATAGACATACATGAGAAGATGTACAGATATATGACAATTAATGAAATGCAACTATGGAAGAATAAAAATACTTTTGAAGCATGGATTTGCTAGAAAAAGATATTTGAGAAATAATGAAGAACCTGGGTGTTATTCCTTCAGAGTCAGATAGAGGGAAAATTGCCATTAAAGAGAAAGAAATGAAAGTGCTCTTCACAGCAAGTGGAAAGGATAGGCTTCTCCTAGCACCTGTTATTCGGAGAAGGCGATGGCACCCCACTCCAGTACTCTTGCCTGGAAAATCCCATGGACGGAGGAGCCTGGTGGGCTGCAGTCCATGGGGTCGCTAAGAGTAGGACACGACTGAGTGGCTTCCCTTTCATTTTTCACTTTCATGCATTGGAGAAGGAAATGGCAACCCACTCCAGTGTTCTTGCCTGGAGAATCCCAGGGATGGGGAGCCTGGTGGGCTGCCGTCTATGAGGTCACACAGAGTTGGACACGACTGAAGCGACTTAGCAGCAGCAGCAGCAGCACCTGTTATTATTCTCAAAATTAAGAGAACTGTGTAACTAAGTACTAACTGATCTTATATGTGTCTCTTATTAAGGTAGTGCATTTCTTTTTTCTCAAAAACTGTTTTTTTTTAAAGATTTTCTTGTAAGAAAATAGAAGAGTTTGCCAGAATTAGCCTCCTACATTTCCCCAAAGTGTATAGTGAAAGTCACTTAGTCATGTCTAACTCCTGCCACCCCATGGACTGTAGCCAGCCAGGATCCTCTGTCCTTGGAATTCTCCAGGCTAGAATACTAAAGGGAGTAGCCCTTCCATTCTTCAAAGGATCTTCCCAACCCATGGATTGAACCTAGGTCTCCTGCACTGCAGGTGGATTCTTTACCATCTGAGCCACCAGAGAAGCCCACATTTCCAAAAGATTATGTTTATTATTCTGCCAATCTGTTAAAAATTATCTTAGACTGCAAAAGTAATGGTTTACTGCTTTCATTTATTATTTATTCATTTTTATTTGTAATGGATTTCTAAGAATAAAATAGATTATTTGTAGTGTTTTCTTACAACCTAGGCTTAAATATTCTAGAAGTATTACTTCAACTATTACAAAGGTTGCATTATTATATATTTATAATCATCATTACTTACTTTTATCAATTGTTAATACATATCATCAATATTTTATAGCATGTACTAGAAATAATTTCAGGTGGTTTTGAGAATACCAAAGCTGGTCTTCAGCCCAGAATATAATTCTCTGGCTTATTTTTTTTTCTTTTTCAACAATACTTTCCTTTGCAAGAATAAATGTCCTCTATCTATTTTAGAAAATTATAGATCATTGACTTTTTTTTTTTTTAGTTATTTGTTGCTGTATTGAAACTGTATGAGAACTCTGTGGCTCAAAGCAACAATTTTATTTTGTTTATCAGTTTATGGTGAGAAACTTAAGAATTACTTCACTTGACACTTAATTCTGTTTGGCATCAGCTGGGAGGTTGACTAAGGCTGGAGAATTGAATTTGGAGATGGCTCTCACTCTTGTGGCTAGAGAAATTAACTATCAGCTCAGAGGTCAGCTGAGAAATTCAAGGATCTTGTCACTGAAATTCATAAACTTTCTCAAAGAATGGAGGCTGTTTTTAAACACATAAAATGTATAAGTTACCACTCTCTTATGCCGTGGGCCTGAATCTCGGCAAAAGAATAATTTCTTTCATATTTTATTGATCAGAGTAGTTTTAGAACCCACTCAAATTCAAAGGAAGGGGTTACACAGATCCTACAGCTAACAGAATGTTAGCCGTCCACCATCATATGGATTGTATGTGGATGAACACCAAATTAATTGTTGTATCAGTCTGACTTCAAAAAAAAGTTGTGCTGCCAGGCATAAGAATGTTAGAAAGATCAACAGAAAAAATACTGAACGTGTCTACCTTGCAACACTTTACTCTTTAAATTGACATCAATCACTGGAAGTTCCCTTGATGAAACTTTTCCTGTTTTTCCCCGTTTGGTGAACCTTAGAACACTTTGAAGATACATTAGAGCAGGGAGATTGAGACATGAGAGAAGAATCAATACTCGTGAGGAAAATCAGGATATAAGAGAAGAATTCTCTTTCTTTCATTACCTAAAATGTTAACAACAGAATTCTGAGAATAAATCAGACTTTTGACCAACATCCTGAGCAGACTTAGTGAAACCATGCCTGGACTTCTGACTCATACAAATAATAAATATTCATTACTATAAGTCACTAGATCCATGGTAGTTTGTTACATAAAAAAGGAAAACTAATATAATGATATATTTTAATAAATAGTGGCAACCCACTCCAGTGTCCTTGCCTGGAGAATCCCAGAGACGGAGTGCCTGGTGGGCTGCCGTCTATGGGGTCGTACAGAGTCGGATACGAGTGAAGCGACTTAGCAGCAGCAGCAGCTCTTATTTTTGATTTAGATAAATATTTCTCTATTTTTTTTGTTGTTGTTGTTCATATGCTGTGTCCCATTTGAGAAATTACTGGCTGTTCCAAGATCCTAGAGATTTTTTGTCTATGCTATTTTCTAGAAGATGAGTTATTTTACCTTTTGCAATCTATTTAGAGTGCGCTTGGTGTATGGTATATGGTAGCTTTCATGGTTTACTGTCTTTCATGAAACTATTTAATTAATCTAATGCCAAGATTTTAAAAGACTGAATATTTTGCACTACTTTGCAGGGCCACCTTTTCAGTGTATGAAAATCCATTTATATCTGGGTCCCTTTAGCATCTTGAATATATTCTACAGTTTTAATTATCTATCTTTGTGCCTATAACACCCTGACTAATTGCAGTAGCTTTATATTAATTATAAATTAATACACAGTGAACTCTGTTCTTGAAAATAGTCTTATTTTTTTACTGTTCATGCTTCTGTAGGTTTTAATATCATTTTATTAATTTCCATATGTATACACACACACACAGAAACACACACACACTGATTGCAGTTGGACTACAACTGTTTGAAGAATTTGTGTCCAAGCTAATTCTGGTTGTTATCAAAATCCCTTTCTTTTCAGCTGCATAACTGAGATTCTTACTCTTTGCTGACTGTCTCTTAAAGGCTTTTCTCTAGTCCTAAAGGGCTTCTGCAGTTTCTTGCTACATTAACTTCTTTAGCATGCCTACTCTTTTCATTAAGCCAGTAGGAATGATTTATCTACACTGCTAAAATAGTGTCCCATGTAAAATGTTACATAATCATGGAAGTAACATCTCAACTCTACTGCCATGTAATGAAAGCTAACCCCAGGGTAATATCCCTTCCACTTTGATATATTTCTTGGTGAAAAGCAAGTCACATTCCCATATACAAATGGGCAGGGTCATACTGAGCCATGTACACCAGAAAGTAGCATAACCATTGGGAATCACCTAAGAATCAGTCCATCGCAAAGCATAGAATATGAAAGTGCAAACTCTAGAGAATAAATGAAGTTTGCATGTATTATCCTTGACAAGGACTTTATACCTAGAATATATAAAGAATATGTATAAATCCATGACAGAAAGAAAGAGAACCTAGAATGTAACAGAGACATCACAAAAGGGAAAATGAAATATAAATATATGAAAATCACTCAATGTATGATTGATGAAGTGAAAACAAAATCACATTAAAACTTCACTGTATAAAACAAAATGGTTAAAATATAATTGCAAGTATATGAAATAATTAGAATGCACAAACTCTAATGATTGGAATAAAAATTTGTATAACTGCTTTTAATTACATAACTGGTCACAAGAGCCGCCACTCATAGGTATATACTCAACAATAATCTGTATATAAATATATTAAAAGTCATGTCAATATGCATTAGTCATATTTTCAGTCCTATATAACTTGAAACTATATAGTCAAATATATTTCAAAAGCATTTTGGATAAATTCATTGCATTATATTTCTAAAATATAATTTTAAGTAACACTGGACATAAGTAGAATACTGCCACATATGACAGCATAGCATTGACAAAACATGATAGAAGTGAAAAAATAGAACACTAGATTATTCTATTTACATAATGTTCAAAAGGTTGCAAATGAATCCATGGAAGTACAATTAAACATTAATTAAGTTGGAGAAAGTAGGCTTCTATAGTCTTGGAATTAATGCTTAATTTTTGTGGTGGCTACATAGTTGTATTAACTTTTAACAATTCACTGAACTTTTCACATAATATTTATACATCCTTCTCCACATTTGTCATACTTTAATAAAAATATTTTTTAAAGAAGTGAGAGTTTATTGGAACTGACATAAATATATGTAATTTGCTTCAGAAGTTAAAGTTAAAATAATTATTCTAAAAATTAATAGCCTTGAGGTAGACAGTTCCACTATTTTAAAAGCTTTTTTTTCTCTTCCATGGAATTTTAACAGAAAGTTTTCAGTGGGCATTTGAAAATTTCTTTTTATAACTAGAGCCACAACTCAAAGATATGCTAATAAAATGTATTAATTTTAATGTCAGAGTCTTAAGATGTATATTAATTTATAAAATTATTTGTTTATTCACAAATTCAGAAAGACAAATAGAAAACTTGGCTAATGCATTTTGCCATTCAAAACTAACACATATTGAATTTTTTACCATGAATTTTATATGCACTGTCTTAATTAATCCTCATGGAAACACTGTCAATTAGATGTTGTTATTATTATCCACATTAGATATAAAGCTTAGAGGAATTAAATAACTTGCCCAAAGTTACAAAATTTGGGACTACAACTGTTCTTTGAACTCAGGCTCTTTGATGCTACACCAGTAATGTTCGTCAGTTTACAGTTTCCTGAGATTGCAAATGTTACTGATTATATAGTCTTCACATTATGTTCTTTCTAGATTTGTGGGAGGTTCTGAAATGTACAAGATTATTCTTAAAATAATCTTCAAATAATATTTTATGTTCTTAAATATTTTATTAAAAGTAATAACTAATGCAAGATAGAAAGTAGTATATATAAAATCAGCCATACACATGGCAATATGAAGACAGCCTAACTTCATTTGGATGACTTGTGTAAGTCCAAATTTTAAACCAAATTCCAAGCCCTTTCATTGCATTTTCCAACATTAGGTAAGGTAAAGGGAATTGAAAGTGTTTGGAAAGTTAGATACCTATAATAAACATTTTCCATTATTTTTGACAGTAATAGAAAAGAAATTGGCAAAACCCATTAGTTGATTCAAAAGAGAATATGGTAGGCAGAATAATGCATCCTTTTTTTACCCCCATAGCCACCAAAATTGTCCATGACTATGTTACATTACGTGGCCAAAGACCCTTAGGTGTAACCAAGTCCATGGGCTTTGAGATTAAGAGACTATCATGGATTGTCCAGAGGGAGGAGTCCAATCTAATCACATGAGTACTTAAAAGTAGAAAATCTTTTCCTGATTCTAATCCAGAGATATATAATGATGGAAAAGGGGTCAGAGATATGGCAACATGAGAAGAACTTGATACCTTGTTGGTAATTTTGAAATATAGGTGCTTTGTAGAAGGAGTGCAGAAAGGTCTATGGGGATGAGGGTGGTCTCCAACTAACAACCAGCAAAGAAACGGAAACCTCAGTCCTATACCACATATAACTGAATTTTGCTAACACATGAATGAGCTTGGAATTTGTGTTTCTTCTAGAGCCTCCAGGAAATAACACAGCGCTGTCAGTCCCTTGATTTTAGCCTTTTGGGATCTGCGTGAGACTTCTGGCCTCCAGAACTTTAAAGGTAAAAGATTTGTGTTACTTCTGATGCAGTATGTGGGGAAATTTGTTATTGTGGCAGTATAAAATGAATATAGTATATTAGGCAATATATTTTCTAAGCAGTCAAGTTCTTAGGGACATATACTTGATTGTGAGGTGGAAAAAGTTGGACTTGGATATATGAAGGTCATGGCAGGGTGGCTGAAAATTATTCCAAAGGGGAAAAAAAAAAGAATTCCACCATTCACTCAAATCCCACTTCTAGTTGTATCCTTGAATGATAACAGGACTATCTAGACTAAAAGCCAAAATTTTAGCAGCAGTACACAAGATGACTTGCTTCACTTTCTATATTATTTGCACAGTGTTTTAAATAATAGTTAAACATTACAAAAAGCTTATTAGGAGAAACGTTACTTCTAATTAACTTATTCCTCTTGAAATAATCATGTCAAATAGATATTCTCCATCTAAAAGTAAAGTTTTTTTTAATTATTTATTTTAATTGGAGGCTAGTTACTTTACAATATTGTAGTAGTTTTTGCCATACATTGACATGAATCAGCCATGGGTGTACATGCGTTCCCCATCCTGAACCCCTCCTTCCACCTCCCTCCACATCCCATCCCTCAGCGTCGTCCCAGTGCACGAGCCCTGAGCACCCTGTCTTGTGCATTGAACCTGGACTGGCGATCTATTCCACATATGATAATATACATGTTTCAATGCTATTCTCTCAAATCATCCCACCCTTGCCTTCTCCCACAGAGTTCAAAAGTCTGTTTTTCACATCTGTGTCTCTTTTGCTGTCTTGCATATAGAGTCATTGTTACTATCTTTCTAAATTCCATATATATGCGTTAATATTCTATTGGTGTTTTTCCTTCTGACTTACTTCAGTCTGTATAATAAGCTCCAGTTTCATCCACCTCATTAGAACTGATTCAAATGTGTTCCTTTAAATAGCTGAGTAACAGTCCATTGTGTATACACACCACAGCTTTCTTATCCATTCGTCTGCCGATGGACATCTAGGTTGCTACCATGTCCTGGATATTGTAAACAGTGCTGTGATGAACATTGGGGTACACGTGTCTCTTTCAATTCTGGTTTTCTCGGTATGTATGCCCAGAGGTGGGATTGCTGGGTTGTATGGCAGTTCTATTTCCAGTTTTTAAGGAATCTCCACACTGTTCTCCATAGTGGCTGTACTAGTTTGCGTTCCCACCAACAGTGTAAGAGGGTTCCCTTTTCTCCGCACCCTCTCCAGCATTTATTGTTTGTAGACTTTTTTATAGCAGCCATTCTAACCAGCGTGAGATGGTACCTCATTGTGGTTTTGATTTACATTTCTTTGATAATGAGTGATGTTGAGCATCTTTCATGTTTGTTAGCCATCTGTATGCTAAAAATAGTTTTATAAAGCCATGCTACTTTGCATGGACTGTGGTGAGATATGCATGGGATATATTTATTAAAATAGCAAATGATACTTTTAATTCTCTATCTTCACCTTGTTAAAAAAAAAAAACAAACAACTTTTCTGCATTGTATATCATCTGTATCTGTACACCTACTTTTGTTTTGGTTACATCTTCTTCTTCACCCAAAGAATAACCTAATTTGGATAGTATTTTTTTTCATTAACAAAATATTAGAATATAGGATTCATCCCAATTCCCAAATGAAAAGACACAAATACAAAGCAAAATATTCAAATGAAATAATTAGAGTTTTAGGCTTAAAAAGAAAATTAATCATACTCAAATAAGTACATAACAATTTTGAAACCAGTTGGCACTCACTATTAATAACAGTCAATCATTTTGTTTGACAATAAATGATATATAATACTTAACTGGCATAGGTAAGAAAGAGCATGTAGTTTGAAAGCTGTTAGAAATAATACACAAAATATTTAATATAAGTGTGTTGGTCAAGAGTAATTTCTTGGTTTAGGCATGTGGCCATTCAGGTGACTAAAGTATAATGGTGAGCATGATGGAAATAAGTGTTGCCCTTAAAGAATAGAAAAGGATATATATATATATATATATTTATATATTTATATTTATATAATATATCAATGTGCACAATAAGACAAATATGGTGACATAAGGACAAAGTTTCATAAACTCACCAAGAAATCTTCAAAGTGGTCTTCAAGGAAGGTTTGAAAATCATGAGTATAACTTATCCAGGTGAGGAGCAGCATTCACAAATGGACAGAGGTCACACAATTTATGGAACTAAATGAAAAGTAAAAGACACTCGGAACAGCCAGTGTTTACCTTTACAACTGTATCAGTTCAGTTTAGTTCAGTTCAGTCGCTCAGTCGTGTCTGACTCTTTGCAACCCCATGAATCACAGCTCACCAGGTCTCCCTGTCCATCACCAACTCCCAGAGTTCACTCAAACTCATGTCCATCAAGTCGGTGATGCCATCCAGCCATCTCATCCTCCGTCGTCCCCTTCTCCTCCTGCCCCCAATCCCTCCCAGCATCAGGGTCTTTTCCAATGTATAGAGATCACCATTAAATATTTGTGTTTCAGAGTGGTCTTGTGGGCAGTATTGTGTGTGTGTTAATCATTCAGTTGTGTCTGACTCTCTGTGACCCCATGGACTGTAGGACCCCATGAACCTGCCAGGTTCCTCTGTCCATGGAATTCTCCAACAAAAATACTGGAGTGGATTTCCATTTCTTTCTACAGTGGGAAGTGTTAAATAATTTAGATTTTATTCTGGAGTGAAATATTAAACTGTAAGGGGCACTGAGCAACACAGTGACATAATGAAAATAGCTGTTAAGAATATCACTTTAATGACAATGTGGAAAATTAACAGGAGAAAAGAAAAATTGGAATCTGCTAAAATGGTTAAGGGAAACTATAATGTCTGAAATGAGTGTATTGAAAGAAATAATAAATAACTGCAGTTTCTTGAGAAATGTTTAGAAGAGTGACCCAAGGACCTGACTAATTGGATGTGAGGGAGATGGCTGGAGTAAAGATTTCCAGAAGAAATATCAATAACCTCAGATACGCAGATGACACCACCCTTATGGCAGAAAGTGAAGGACTGAAGAGTCTCTTGATGAAAGTTAAAGAGGAGAGTGAAAAAGTTGGCTTAAAACTCATCATCAAGAAAACTAAGATCATGGCATCCTGTCCCATCACTTCATAGGAAATAGATGGGGAAACAATGGAAACAGTGACAGACTATTTTCGGGGGCTCCAAAATTACTTCAGATGGTGACTGCAACCATGAAATGAAAAGACACTTGCTCCTTGGAAGAAAAGCTATAACCAACCTAGATAGCATATTAAAAAGCAAGAGACATTACTTTGCCAATAAAGGTCTATCTAGTCAAAGCTATGGTTTTTCCAGTGGTCATGTATGGATGTAAGAATTGGACTATAAAGAAAGCTGAGTGCTAAGAAATTGATGCTTTTGAACTGTGGTATTGAAAAAGACTCTTGAGAGTTCCTTGGACTGCAAGGAGAACAAACCAGTCAATCCGAAAGGAAATCAGTCCTGACTAGTCATTGGAATAACTGATGCTGAAGCTTAAACTCTAGTACTTTGGCCACCTGAAAGGAAGAACTGACTCATTTGAAAAGACCCTGATGCTGGGAAAGATTGAAGGCAGGAAGAGAAAAGGACGGCAGAGAATGAGATGGTTGGATGGCATCACAGACTTGATGCACATGAGTTGAGCAAGCTCTGGAATTGGTTATGGACAGGGAGGCCTGGCATGTTGCAGTTCACGGGGTTGCAGAGTCGGACATAACTGAGGGCCTGAATTGAACTGAGGGAGAGAGGATCATCAGAGTCATAGCAAACACTCAAGTTTTTCTTGTGTTTGTTTTGTTAACCTTAGAAATAGCTACTTGGTCTTAAGTACTGTTTTGTAGATATGCTGACTATAACTTTCATGTCTCTTCAATTTTGCTCACCTCTCTGTGGTAAGATCCAGTTTAGTTTTGAATACTAATATTTATCAGATAATTTTATGATATATTTTCAATACCATATATATGTTTAGTGAATTAGTCATCTTTTTACAGAAATCTCAATTAAAAATGCTACTCTAATATAATTGCACTGATGCAAAAGGTAGTGGAAATGTAACTTTAATATTTAGAAGGAAAAATATTTCAAAGTTTAAGCTTGCTTTTAATACTTTAAATGACTCTTTCATCTCCTTCTCTTAAATATGCCCCCAAATATGTTGACACCGCTGATTTTTTTTCATTCTGTATATAATTTTAGTTAAGAATTTAATTAACTATTATATCCACACTTTAATAATTAACAAATGCATTTTGCTCTTTAGAATATCAGAACATCATAATTAAAATTTTAATCTGCTTTTAACTGCTTATCCTTATCTCTTTTATGTATATAAAATTTCAGTGTGTATGTGCACTTCTCTCTCTCCTGTATATATATTTACCCATACTTAAATATATATGTGTGTGTTTGTGTGTGTGTGTGTCTGTATCTATGTTTGCCTGTTTTTATTTAATCTCCCCAAAGGAAAAGAGAACATCATTTTTACATGAGTGATATCATAATTTAGTAAACTGCTTCATTTCTAAAATATCCCTAATAATCTGTACATATAACTGCATGTATTTTCATCAGTTATTTAAAAGGATATCTAGTAGTTTGTACTGTAAATATATTACATTATATTGTAATATATGTTGCACATTATAATGATTTATATTGAAGTTTGCAGTTTATCTTTTAACTCAATATAGATCTTGGGTTATATTATTGGCCATGGTAGTGATAAATACAGAGAAAAATTAACTTGAAGTATAGAGAAATTATTGTTGATATTATTATCTTCTGCATTTTATTCCACACTGTTTAATAATAAACTTATTTCCCCCAAACATCTTGGGTATTATTATTCATCCTGGTGCCAGATATTAACAAGAGACTAGAGTTGAAAAAATTGTCAGAAGTCTCCTAGTTCATCTGAAAAGAAGCTATGAGAACATTAGTGTTCTTCAGTAATCACTCTTTCTCAGTGCTATAAGAAAACCTATGTTGAAGGAAATTGATATTGCTAAGATCTTTCCCTCCTTTTCAAACATTTATTTACCTAAACTCTATGTTTTAAGAGTCTAAGTCTTTCAGGAATTAATTTGCCCCTCCATTCCATAGACTGAATTAAAGAAACACTCCCTCATGGGGCAAAGACGTTTATTAGAAATTTCAGCAGCATTGGATTTTGATGTTCACATATTAGCAATATGACCTTTAATAACTGGTTCAAGAGAAGAACTTGTGATTGATTCAGTAAGAGTCAACATTATTGTAATTGATTTATTGATTCAGTAAGTACCCCTGTGCAATTGCCATAAACAGCACTCATTACCATTAATCTGAGATAATTCTTGAGTTCATGTGTATTACTGAAAAAACATTTGTGGTGTAGGGCTGAGAACACATACAGCACTGTGTTTCAGATCTTATTTCTTGGGTGATTTATGAAAAGTTTCATTGAATTTGGTCCATGAAATAAAAATACAAATGTTAATTAGTCTAAAGATGCTCTATCCTGGAAGATTCCCATATTAAAGAATAGTTTGGACTCTCAAATTAGATAAGACAAATGAAGGTGTTGTCTCCACAAACTCTCTACCATGGAAGAGTCTTTAGACTCATATATTCAATGAGGTGGTGTCACTGGGCTACAAAATTAATAGATTCTAAGGGTAATTATGCATGTTCACAATTTGTTCATGAGCTTATATAGAAAGATATTTTTACAGAAAGAATTTTAGTGTACATATAAGATGCATGTTTATATGAAAAACTTACAAGTATATACAAAGGGCTGAAGAGACAGTAGATTCAAATGTGTTAACCACTCAACTTAAATACATAAAATAATGAAATACATAAAATAATGAAAACTATTGAGTCAAAAATTACTTCAAATTTCCTCAGTTGGAAAATTAGAGAGAGTATGTTATCACCTATTCAGGTGAAAAAGTTGTATTTGAATAAAATATGTGGGTATTAAAACTTATATATCAAGAACCAATTCAATAAAGTTTCATTGAGACCCAAGTATAGATTTGGGGGAAAAATTTTTTTCCAATATATAAATATGCTATAATATATGAGACTCCATATCCTGTTTGCTATGCTTTGTCTTATTTGATTAAAAATAATTATGGTTTAGGAGCTATAATTAATTTAATTCTGCTTCCCTAGAACTTCTTGATCTGCAGTAAGTCTACCCCCCTATTAAATCACTTTAGATTAAATTTTCGTCTATTCTTTTGAAAACTAAGGAAAAATAACCAATTCTATCTTCTTACAAATTCCTGCAATAAGGAAGTTATAGGTTACATTTTTGTTTGTTTGTTTGTTTGTTTGTTTTCTTTTTGATGTGGCATGAGTACTTCAATTAAAGATCCTTTCATTTGAATATAATTCATCACTTTAAGGAGCTAAGCTTCCTTTTCCTCTATTTCTTTGCATTGATCGCTGAGGAAGGCTTTCTTATCTCTCCTTGTTATTCTTTGGAACTCTGCATTCAGATGCTTCTATCTTTCCTTTTCTCCTTTGCTTTCTGCTTCTCTTCTTTTCACAGCTATTTGTAAGGACTCCCAGGCCTTTTTGCTTTTTTGCATTTCTTTTCCATGAGGATGGTCTTGATCCCTGTCTCCTGTACAATGTCATGAACCTCCATCCACAGTTTATCAGACACTCTATCAGATCTAGTTCCTTAAATCTATTTCTTACTTCCACTGCATAATCATAAGGGATTTGATTTAGGTCATACCTGAATGGTTTAGTGGTTTTTCCCACTTTCTTCAATTTAAGTCTGAATTTGGCAATAAGGAGTTCATGATCTGAGCCACAGTCAGCTCCTGGTCTTGTTTTTGCTGACTGTATAGAGCTTCTCCATCTTTGGCTGCAAAGAGTATAATCAGTCTGATTTTGGTGTTGACAATCTGGTGATGTCCATGTGTAGAGTCTTCTCTTGTGTTGTTGGAAGAGGGTGTTTGCTATGACCAGTGCATTCTCTTGGCAAAACTCTATTAGCCTTTGCCCTGCTCCATTCTGTATTCCAAGGCCAAATCTGCCTGTTACTCCAGGTGTTTCTTAACTTCCTACTTTTGCATTCCAGTCCCCTATAATGAAAAGGATATCTTTTTTGGGTGTTAGTTCTAAAAGGTCCTGTAGGTCTTCATAGAACCATTCAACTTCAGCTTCTTCAGCATTACTGGTTGGGGCATAGACTTGGATTACTGTAATATTGAATGGTTTGCCTTGGAAACGAACATGGATGTGAGTTTGAGTGAACTCCAGGAGTTGGTTATGGACAGGGAGGCCTGGCGTGCTGCAATTCATGGGGTCGCAAAGAGTCGGACACAACTGAGCAACGGAACTGAACTGAACTGAAAGCTTCCTTAGTATAATGAAAGCACTTTAATGTATGAAGCTCATTTTTCAATCTGTCTTGCTGAAGACTGAACAGAGAAATGAATAAAATGTACATTTAAGATAAATAATTTCTTTAGCTATATAAATGTGCAAAGATAACCATGGTGATTTTTATAACATAATTGCTGCTAAGGGTTTTGAGAGAAATCTCCCACCTTCTTTTCATCCTACTCATATGGTTCTTTTCAATTCTGTTAGCAAGTTAGCAAAAATCAAATGGACATGAACCTGATGTTCTGAAGAAAGCATTCAAAAAAGACTAGAGGTTTTGCTGTTTCATCTGGGAGATGTGGCATTTACCCTTTTCTGGTGATCTCTGACTGCATTTGGACTGTCAAGATAGTGGTAGAAGCCAGGAACATCTTTACCATCTGTGCTTGGCACGCATGTTACAAAGTGACTGCCAAAGGACAAACAGCTTCTTTTAGCATGCACCTCATGTGCCATTTTTTCTACCTTTTAACTCTCCATGAGGTTACATTGCAGATGACTTGGCAGGAGAGTAGTGGGCCAATTGAAATATAAGTGTTGTACAAAAATCAATACATCTCCATTTTAGAGAAAGTATTTACTATCTGGATACTTATAGGTATCATCTATTTGCTAAACTTTATACATTTACCTAAATCCTATACTGTCGTTTGGCAAAAAATGTTCTCTTCTGAATTGCCATGAATAAAACTCATGCATAAGAAAGAATAGTTTAAAGCCTAACTCAGAAAAAAGAAACTTCAAATACTCTGATTTCAACAATTTTAATAAATATGAGTACTGAATGGGTGGGGCTCATTTTATTATACAATTTTGCTTTAGTGGATAATTTTCTAGTGTCCTATACTATTGATAATATATATGGAAAAAGTGAACAGAAGAGGGAAAAAAGATAAACACTGAGGTAAGAAAGAATATACAGGTATGTACATGAAAACACCTACATTATAAATATTTTTTAGTTAGGACGCATATATTCAAACCAAAAACATTCACATACGTACATACTGCACTCATAGCGTTGTATCTGATAGTTATAACTGATTCAAGTGCTTGCTGTATATCTCTGAACCAGTCCATACACTCTGTGATGGGAAGAGTTTTTGTGTGAAATTATTATTGAAACCTGCCTTAGAGTTTTTTGAATGCATTGTATTCTGTATAAATATTTGTGAATGAATGCACGTCTAATAACTGTTCTCTAGTACCCCACTCCAGTACTCTCGCCTGGAAAATCCCATGGACGGAGGAGCCTGGTGGGCTGCAGTCCATGGGGTCGCGAAGAGTCAGACACGACTGAGCGACTTCACTTTCACTTTTCACTTTCATGCATTGGAGAAGGAAATGGCAACCCACTCCAGTGTTCTTGCCTGGAGAATCCCAGGGACGGGGGAGCCTGGTGGGCTGTCGCCTCTGGGGTCGCACAGAGTCGGACACGACTGAAGCGACTTACCAGCACCAGTACCAGTACCAGTAGCTAACAATGGACTCAAGGAAATACATAAATAAATGAACTGGACACAAGCACCTTTTGCAATTTATCAAAATCAAAAAAGTTCCTATTACATTTTTAAAAGATATAAAATTATATACTTGAGGTAATAAGAAAGTAGTATTTTTGATATAATTAAAAATGCATCAGAAAAATAAAATAGAAAATATTGGGAGACTCTTGTACCCTGAAGAAATTAGAAACCTAACTGGTGCCTTGAATATAGTTGAGGGACTAGAGAGAAAAACTATAGAAAGAAGTTGAGGTAATATATCATCCTTAGCATGTGGCTTAGGAATTTTTTATAATCCGAGAAGAAAAGAAGGGAAGTATTCAATCAGTAGTTTAAATGGGGAAATTTAAAATATATGAGTAGTACTTAAAGAAGAATATGTGTGTGTGTAAGAAAAATTGGGGAAGGGATGTGAAGGTACTGGATGCAGGTAGCTTCATTGCAAGAGATTAAGGCATTAGTAATGAGGATTTGAACTATAGTGGAGTCTCCTGGAACAAGGGGCAGGGCAGAGAAGCGCAGTTTTGTAACCAGAATAATGCTATACCCTTTTGAGGTGTGTCTTTCTTTGTCTATGAACATCTCTAAGCATTCATACAACACCAAAAATCTTGAATATACTTTTGATATAAGAGACTAAATTTAAAAAAAGAAAAAAAATTCAAAATCCTTTTTAAGCATCTTATCTTCTCTCCTATGTATCATAGCACATATTTCTCTGTTCACACTTCCTTCTTTTCTTTCCTCATGGTTGTCAGGCCATATTTTTCAAAAAATTAAAAAAAAAAACATTTTTAAGGTACGTAACTTTTGGAAAGTACAGTGTTTTTACAATTCTCAACTTTTTGTCTGATGAAAAGAAACTACTATCTCCAATTTGTAACACTGGAATTTTGGTAAATTAATTTTTGTATTAAAAATACATAGGGGCAACTCAAATTGATGGATATATAAAAGAAAAAATGTGACAAGTGCAGTATAATCTCTCAATACTTGGGCCACCTGATTCAAAGAGCCAACTCTTTGGAAAAGACCCCGATGATGGGAAATATTGAAGGCAAGAGAAGGGGACGACAGAGGACGAGACGGTTGGATGGCATCACTGAATCAATAAACATGAATTTGAGCCTGCTCCAGGAGATGGTAAGGGACAGGGAAACATGGTGTGCTGCAGTCCAGGGGTTGCAGAGTCGGACATGACAGAGCGACTGAACAACAACAACAAATAATATAATCATTTGATTGTCTATGTTACTCCACTTCAATATCTGATGTATGAGCTACCAAAATTATTAATTGTGATGCCAGGAGTTCTAGTGAGTTGTATTTTGTAATTCATCTAAAATCACTGACAGTTCACAGCACATACTGAGTGTTTAGTAAATATTGGCTATTATAACTTCTTGAATTCCATCTGAAATTGTTAAGAGCCAAACCTCTTGATGTTTCTTATTCTTTAGTCACTAAGTCATATTTGACATTTTGCAACCCATGGACTGCAGCATGCCAGACTTCTCTGTCATTCACTATCTCCTGGAGTTTGCTGAAACTCCTGTCCGTTGAGTCAGTGATGTTATCTAACCATAACATCCTCTGCTGCCCCCTTCTCCTCTTGCCCTCAGTCTTTCCCAGCATCAGAATCTTTTCTAGTGAGTGGGCTCTTCACATCAGGTGGCCAAAATATTGGAGCTTCAGCTTCAGCATCAGTCTTTCCAATGAATATTCAGGGTTGATTTCCTTTATGATTGATGGGTTTGATATCTTTTTCGTCCAAGGGACTCTCAAAAGCCTTCTCTAGAACCACAATTCTAAAGCAACAAGTCTTCAGTGCTGCCTTCTTTATGGTTCAACTCTCACATCTGTCATGACTACTAGAATAAACATAGCTTTGACATGCAGACCTTTGTTAACAAAGTGATGTCTCTTTTTAATACAGAGATTTAATACAGAGATGTCTGTTTAATATACTATATCTAGGTTTGTCATAGCTTTCCTTCCAGGGAACAAGTATCTTTTAATTTCATGGCTGAAGTCACCATCCACAGTGATTTGGAGCCCAAGAAAATAAAATCTATTACTTCTTCCATCATTTCCCCTTTTCCACTGTTTCCCCTTATAGTTGCCTTGACATGATGGGACAAGATGCCATGGTCTTAATTTGTGAATGTTGAGGTTTAAGCCAGCTGTTTCACTCTCTTCTTTCCCTTCATCAAGAGGCTCTTTATATCCTCTTCACTTTCTGCCATTAAAGTGCTTTCTTCGGCATATCTGAGGTTATTAGTATTTCTCCAAGAAATCTTGATTCCCAGCTTGTGCTTCATCCAGCGCAGCATTTTGTATAATGCAATTTGCATAGAAGTTAGATAAGCATTTCCTCTAAAGTCAGGAACAAGAAAAGGGTGCCCACTTTCACCATTACTATTCAACATAGTTTTGGAAGTTTTGGCCACAGCAATCAGAGCAGAAAAAGAAATAAAAGGAATCCAAATTGGAAAAGAAGAAGTAAAACTCTCACTATTTGCAGATGACATGATCCTCTACATAGAAAACCCTAAAGACTCCACCAGAAAATTACTAGAACTAATCAATGACTATAGTAAAGTTGCAAGATATAAAATCAACACACAGAAATCCCTTGCATTCCTATACACTAATAATGAGAAACAGAAAGAGAAATTAAGGAAACAATTCCATTCACCATTGCAACGGAAAGAATAAAATACTTAGGAATATATCTACCTAAAGAAACTAAAGACCTATATATAGAAAACTATAAAACACTGGTGAAAGAAATCAAAAAGGATACTAATAGATGGAGAAATATACCACGTTCATGGATTGGAAGAATCAATATAGTGAAAATGAGTATACTACCCAAAGCAATTTATAGATTCAATGCAATCCCTATCAAGCTACCAACGGTATTCTTCACAGAGCTAGAACAAACAATTTCACAATTTGTATGGAAATACAAAAAACCTTGAATAGCCAAAGCTATCTTGAAAAAGAAGAATGGAACTGGAGGAATCAACCTACCTGACTTCAGGCTCTACTACAAAGCCAGTTATCAAGACAGTATGGTACTGGCACAAAGACAGAAATATTGATCAATGGAACAAAATAGAAAGCCCAGAGATAAATCCACGCACATATGGACACCTTATCTTTGACAAAGGAGGCAAGAATATACAACGGATTAAAGACAATCTCTTTAACAAGTGGTGCTGGGAAAACTGGTCAACCACTTGTAAAAGAATGAAACTAGAACACTTTCTAACACCATACACAAAAATAAACTCAAAATGGATTAAAGATCTCAACGTAAGACCAGAAACTATAAAACTCCTAGAGGAGAACATAGGCAAAACACTCTCCGACATACATCACAGCAGGATCCTCTATGACCCACCTCCAAGAATATTGGAAATAAAAGCAAAAATAAACAAATGGGACCTAATTAACCTTAAAAGCTTCTGCACAACAAAAGAAACTATTAGCAACGTGAAAAGACAGCCTTCAGAATGGGAGAAAATAATAGCAAATGAAGCAACGGACAAACAACTAATCTCAAAAATATACAAGCAACTCCTATAGCTCAACTCCAGAAAAATAAATGACCCAATCAAAAAATGGGCCAAAGAACTAAATAGATATTTCTCCAAAGAGGACATACAGATGGCTAACAAACACATGAAAAGATGCTCAACATCACTCATTATCAGAGAAATGCAAATCAAAACCACAATAAGGTACCATTTCACGCCAGTCAGAATGGCTGCGATCCAAAAGTCTACAAGCAGTAAATGCTGGAGAGGATGTGGAGAAAAGGGAACTCTCTTACACTGTTGGTGGGAATGCAAACTAGTACAGCCACTATGGAGAACAGTGTGGAGATTCCTTAAAACACTGGAAATAGAACTGCCTTATGATCCAGTAATCCCACTTCTGGGCATACACACTGAGGAAACCAGAAAGGAAAGAGACACATGTACCCCAGTGTTCATCGCAGCACTGTTTATAATAGCCAGGACATGGAAGCAACCTAGATGCCCATCAGCAGATGAATGGATAAGAAAGCAGTGGTACATATACACAATGGAGTATTACTCAGCCATTAAAAATAATGCATTTGAATCAGTTCTAATGAGATGGATGAAACTGGAACCTATTATACAGAGTGAAGTAAGCCAGAAGGAAAAACACCAATACAGTATACTAACGCATATATATGGAATTTAGAGAGATGGTAACAATAACCCTGTGTACGAGACAGCAAAAGAGACACTGATGTATAGATCAGTCTTATGGACTCTGTGGGAGAGGGAGAGGGTGGGGAGATTTTGGAGAATGGCATTGAAAGATGTATAATATCATGTATGAAACGAGTCGCCAGTCCAGGTTCGATGCACGGTGCTGGATGCTTGGGGCTAGTGCACTGGGACGACCCAGAGGGAGGGTATGGGGAGGGAGGAGGGAGGAGGGTTCAGGATGGGGAACACAGGTATATCTGTGGTGGATTCATTTCGATATTTGGAAAAACTAATACAATATTGTAAAGTTTAAAAATAAAATAAAAAAAAGAAGTTAAATAAGCAGGGTGGCAATATGCAGCTTTGACGTACTCCTTTCCCAATTTTGAAACAGTCCATTGTTCCATGTCCAGTTCTGATTATTGCTTCTTAACTTGCATACAGGTTTCTTAGGACACAGGTAAGGTGGTCTGGTATTTCCATCTCTCGAATAATTTTCCACAGTTTATTGTGATCCACACAGTCAAAGGCTTTAGCATAGTCAGTGAACCAGAATTAGATATTTTTTCTGAAATTCCCTTGTTTTCTCTATGATCCAATGAATGTTGGCAGTTTGAACTCTGGTTTTTATCTCTGGCAATTTGATCTCTGGTTCTTCTGATTCTTCTTCTAACTCTTTGTGACCCCGTAGACTGTGGCCCACCATGCTCCTCTGTCTATGGAATTTTCCAGGCAAGATTACTGAAGTGGATAGCCATTCACTTCACCAGGGGATCTTCCCAACCCAGGGTCGAATCCAGGTCTCCTCCATTGCAGTCAGACTCTTTTCTATACGAGCCACAGGAAAGCTATCTTCTTGACTAGGTTTGTCTAAGCATGAAAGTAGATAACTCTGTGTTCTTCCCCCTCCAATTTATTTGGCCTAATAATCCTGGAGATATTTCCCTAAGAATTTTAAACTTTATTAGTAAAATATTCAAATTGAAATACCCATAGACCAATTATATAAGAGAAAACTCAGGGCAGTTGCATTAGGAAAACTCAAAAGAGATACTGGCTGTGAAAGCATTTTCACAGACAATGGCAGAACTACATGAGATTGCCAGATAAAGTACAGCTATAGGCAGGCACACACCCACACACATGTGTGCATGAGGAGTAGAGAGAAGAGTGAAAGTTTGAAAATAAATAGTTTTGAGGAAAATAATATGAAGCAAATAAGAAGGAGTATTATGATCAAAAGACAGAAATGCATGATGGTTGAGGAACCTGAAGTAAGAAGAAGTTATTATGACATATGCTACAAAGAGTGCTTGGGAAAATGGATATACTGAGGGAAATTTCACTGGATTTTTTCCACCGTTACAGGAAGATGTGAAACCAGATTCCTATAAGTTAATACAAGAAGTGAGCAGTAGATTGTCCCTATTATTTAGAGAAGTTTGGAAACAGAGATGAAGGGAACAGTTCCACAGAAGTGTGAGTTCCAAGACAAAAGATTTAACCACACAGACCTTGCATGACCACTCATGAGAAATAGAGGGGAGTGAGTCATACATAGATGGACTTTTCATCTACTTGACCTTCAAGATAATTTCACCTTGTTGTGATTCAGTTGCTAAGTTGTTTGACTCTTTGCGACACCATGAAATGCAGCATGCCAGGCTTCCCTCTCCTCCACTGTTTCCTGGAGTTTGTTCAGATTCAGGTCCACTGAGTTCATCAAACTGTCTCATCCTCTGTTGTTCCCTTGTCCTCTTGCCCTCAGTCTTTCCCAGCATCAGGGATTTTTCAATGAGTCGGCTCCTCACATCAGGTGGCCAAAATATTGGAGCTTTAGCTTCAGTCCTTCCAATGAATGAATATTCAGGGTTGATTTCCTTTCAGTTCAGTCGCTCAGTCATGTCTGACTCTTTGCAACCCCATGAATCGCAGCATGCCAGGACTCCCTATCCATTACCAACTCCCGGAGTTCACTCAGGCTCATGACCATCAAGTCAGTGATGTCATCCAGCCATCTCATCCTCTGTCATCCCCTTCTCCTCCTGCCCCCAATCCCTCCCAGCATCAGAGTCTTTTCCAATGAGTCAACTCTTTGCATGAGGTGGCCAAAGTACTGGAGTTTCAGCTTTAGCATCATTCCTTCCAAAGAAATCCCAGGGCTGATTCCTTTAATACTGTGTAATTCTATGCAATAAGGAAATAAAGTAGAAGTGTAACTATGAAGCAAGTTCAAAGGCAATAACATTATCTTGAGAGGTGTTAATTCCAGAAATACTTACTATAGAAATATATTGAGTCAGATCTTATTTAAGAAACTGGATAGTCAAACAATATGAGGAGTGCACAGGACTTAATGGAAATTCCATGACAGGATAGTGTGCCAGAAAATAAAGTGATAAAATTACAAATTCAGAACATAGTTTGGCTATTAGTATGTAATATGAAAGATATGAAAATAACAATATGACAAAGAGAGATTTGGATTAGTAGAATTCTTTTATATGGCAGAAAGTGAAGAACTAAAGAGCCTCTTGATGAAAGTGAAAGAGGAGAGTGAAAAATTGGCTTAAAGCTCAACATTCAGAAAACTAAGATTATGGCATCTGGTCCCATCACTTTATGGGAAATAGATGGGGAAACAGTGGAAACAGTGTCAGACTTTATTTTTCTGGGCTACAAAATCAGTGCAGATGGTGAGTTCAGCCATGAAATTAAAAGATGCTTACTTCTTGGAAGGAAAGTTATGACCAACTTAGCATATTAAAAAGCAGAGACATTACTTTGCCAACAAAGGTCTGTGTAGTCAAGGCTATGGTTTTTCCTGTAGTCATGTATGGATGTGAGAGTTGGACTATAAAGAAAGCTGAGTGCCGAAAAATTGATGCTTTTGAATTGTGGTGTTGGAGAAGACTCTTGAGAGTCCCTTGGACTGCAAGGAGATCCAACCAGTCCATCCTAAAGGAGATCAGTCCTTGGTATTCATTGAATGGACTGATGTTGAAGCTGAAACTCCAATACTTTGGCCACATGATGCAAAGAGTTGACTCATTTGAAAAGACCCTGATGCTGGGAAAGTTTGAGGGAAGTAGGAGAAGGGGATGACAGAGGATGAGATGGTTGGATGGCATCACCAACGCAGTGGACATGGGTTTGGGTGGACTCCGGGAGTTGGTGATGGACAGGGAGGCCTGGCATGCTGCAGTTCATGGGGTTGCAAAAAGTTGGACACGACTGAGTGACTGAACTGAACTGAACTTTTATATAGGTATTTAAAAAGTATTCCTCTGGAATGGTGGCAGTGCCTGGAGATTTGAGCTGAGAAAGGAACTAGCAGTGCAGACATAGGAGGAGAATCTGCACATGCAGTGACCTTAAACTTGGTGTTTTGAAAAACAGAATAAAAGTTAGTACACTGGATCATCACAAGTAAAAGAGAATTTGGTAGAAAACTGGTGTAGCACTTGTTGAACTACTAAAGAGGGAGGATAAGGAGACGTCTTTAAAGGTGTGAATGATGAGGAAAATGCTAGGAATTTCAAGTGGAGATTGGATCAGACTAAGCTGTTACCTAAAAACTATAAGAGACATTTAGATGTCTTATGCTGAAATGTTTCTGAGGTAGAGATCAGGGGTTTAAAGATCAGCACTTAATATAGTAAGCTCTTATTCCCAGTAATATAGGAAGTAGTCTTCTGAAGAAGAGGGAAATAAAGAAATCATTTATAGAGAAAGGGAGAGTAAAGCAAATTTGGATCAGTTTTTAAGATAATAAAATGCACTATAAAATAAAAAAGAGTTGTATATTTCCAATCATTAATTAGGATTAAATCATACATTAAACATGCATTTATTAAGCACTTTCTCCCTATGAGAAGAGCTTCCCAGGTACTGCAGTGGTAAATAATCAGCCTGTCAGTACAGAAGTCGCAAAAGACATGGACTTCATTTCTGGGTCAGGAAGATCCCTTGGAGAAGGAAATGACAATCCACTCCTATATTCTTGCCTGGAAAATCCCAATGGACAGAGGCACATGGCAGGCTACAGCCCATGAGGTTGCAGAGTTGGACACAACAGACTGAGCAAGCACATACATCTATTCAAATAAGAAGAAGGCACTAGGAATATGAAGAGTAAGTTATTGTGATCCCTGACTCATGTAGTTCATGCTTGGGTAAGATAGCACAACCAGGACTACTATGAGTTTGTAATGGATCCCATCAACATAAATTTATAAGTTTATCCAGTTAAGTTACAATCACATAAACAACAATAAAAATATTTTGTTTTATTCTCTTCCATTAATAACAAAATCTTTAGTGTGTGCACTCTGGAATTTTGCATTAATAACAGTTTGGAGAGTAATGCATAACCATGAATTGGCCTCAGGCCTGTAATTTGCTCTGTTGACAAGCATAGAAATTGATAATGTAGAGCAAATCATAAACATTATCTTGAATTAATGCAGCTGCTTGCTGTTATCCACAATTATCTGTATTCAGTTCCTTCACTCAGACCTATTAAAATATGTAGATTATGAGGAGTTTCCTTTAATTTTCAATGTCTATATGTGTCATGCTAATAAAGATTAGATTAATGTATGGGTAGATGTATAGGATTGATTCTGAAATATATTTTACAAAATTCAACAATAATATTTGTCAGCCAAGGTAAAGTGATAATAAATGTCAAATGCTTTGGACAAAGATATATTATTGTTTATCCTTGGCTTGGTCATTAGTAAATGGTTAGCCACCTTCTAAGGTCTCTTAATTAAGTTGTTGAATTAATTAGTGTGTGATAAAGATGGTGGTATTTCTGTTTCAATCCATCATTGCAGTTTTGGCTTCTACTATTTAATTTATTAAATTATTTAAGTAATTTGAAATCTTGGAAATGGGCCTACACAGTATATACATTTCCAACTAATTATGCCCCAAATAATCTTTTCCAAGCATTAGTTTTTGGATTGCCAGATGGCTGCGAACCATCTGTTTATCCAAAACTATGAAGGTATAGAAATAAAATGTATTTTAAACTTAGTAAAAGGCAATTAGTCTTTTGCCAAAGTTTAAACATTTTTAACACCAGAATTTTCTTTTTCAATAATTCCAGTTTTCATTTGGACACCAAGATGTTTATACCAGGAGGCACTTCAACTTTGTCATTTAAAAAGTCTGATTAACATACTCCTTTATCCCCGAAATACAAAATGTATTTAAAAATCTATATTTCTCATCTGTATATCCTTTCTCTGTCAGAGCTCTCATTAAAGAACAAAAGCAGACACAAATCTAAAAGTTATTTTTATTTTTCCTTTATTACATGTCATTCAGCCAATCAGTTGTCAAGGAGATTAAAAAAATTTAAAAATATTCACTCAAATTCCTTTTCTGCAAGCCTCAACCCTTCTTGAATCTTGGTAAAAGCAAACTGTCCTCTGTTATTTTAAGCTCTGGTCTCACTTGTTTGATTATTAGACTGATCTTACTAAAAAGACTTACTTCTTGATTTAATAATACTAACTTTTGTTTGTAAATACTAGACTCCACAATTACCTCAAGTGTTAAGTCCAAAATATTCTACATGTGTTTATGCTACTTTGGAAACTAACTGTTTAGCATGTTCACAGTTGCTTCTAATAAGACCAGTTTTGTAGAATTTATGTTCGTTCCTATGAGATTTTTTTTTTTCCTTTCTGGTGATTTTTAGTAAGGTCAGTGAACCATAAACATCAGGATCTCGTTGGGGTCGGTTTGCTAAAAACAATGATTGCATTACGTTTTTATTACTGCTATAATAAATTACATAAACTTAAGGTATTCAGCTCAGTTCAGTTGAATCATTCAGTTGTGTCTGACTCTTTGCGACCCATGGACTGCAGCACCCTAGGCCTCCCTACCATCACCAACTCCCAGAGTTTGCCCAAAGCCATGTCCATTGAGTTGGTGATGCCATCCAACCATCTCATCTTCTTTCCTCCCCTTCTCCTCCCACCTTCAATCTTTCTGAGCATCAGGGTCTTTTCCAATGAGTCACTTGTTTGCATCAGGTGGCCAAAGCATTGGAGCTTCAGCTTCAAATCAGTCCCACCAATGAACACCCAGAACTGATCTCCTTTAGGATGGAATGGTTGGGTCTTCTTGCAGTCCAAGGGACTCTCAAAAGTCTTCTCCAACACCACAGTTCAAAAGAATCGATTCTTCAGTGCTCAGCTTTCTTTATAGTTCAACTCTCACATCCATACATGACTACTGGAAAAACCATACCGTTGACTAGACAGACATTTGTTGGCAAAGTAATGTCTCTGCTTTTTAATATGCTGTCTAAGTTGGTCATAACTTTCCTTCCAAGGAGTAAGTGCCTTTTAATTTCATGACTGCAATCACCATCTGCAGTGATTTTGGAGCTCCCCAAAATGAAGTCTGCCACTGTTTCCACTGTTTCCCCAACTATTTGCCATGAAGTGATTTCTACATTATTGACTATGCCAAAGCCTTTGACTGTGTGGATCACAATAAACTGTGGAGAATCCTGAAAGAGATGGGAATACCAGACCACCAGACCTGCCTCTTGAGAAACCTATATGCTGGTCAAGAAGCAACAGTTAGACCTGGACATGGAACAAAAGACTGGTTCAAAATAGGAAAAGGAGTACATCAAGGCTGTATATTGTCACCCTGCTTATTAACTTATCTGCAGAGTACATCATGAGAAATGCTGGGCTGGAAGAAACACAAGCTGGAATCAATATTGTTGGGAGAAATATCAATAACCTCAGATATGCAGATGACACCACCCTTATGGCAGAAAGTGAAGAGGAACTAAAAAGCCTCTTGATGAAAGTGAAAGAGGAGAGTGAAAAAGTTGGCTTAAAGCTCAACATTCAGAAAACTAAGATCATGGCATCTGGTCCCATCAATTCATGGGAAAGAGATGAGGAAACAGTGGAAACAGTGTTAGACTTTATTTTTGGGGGCTCCAAAATCACTGCAGATGGTGATTGCAGCCATGAAATTAAAAGACGCTTACTCCTTGGAAGAAAAGTTATGACCAACCTAGATAGCATTTTCAAAAGCAGAGACATTATTTACCAACAAAGGTCCGTCTAGTCAAGGCAATGGTTTTTCCAGTGGTCATGTATGGATGTGAAAGTTGGACTGTGAAGAAAGCTGAGCACCGAAGAATTGATGCTTTTGAACTGTGGTGTTGGAGAAGACTCTTGAGAGTCCCTTGGACTGCAAGGAGATCCAACCAGTCCATCCTAAAGGAGATCAGCCCTGGGTGTTCTTTGGAAGGAATGATGCTAAATCTGAAACTCCAGTACTTTGGCCACATCGTGTGAAGAGTTGACTCATTGGTAAAGACTCTGATGCTGGGAGGGATTGGGGGCAGGAGGAGAAGGGAACGACAGAGGATGAGATGGCTGGATGGCATCACCCACTTGATGGACATTCAGTTCAGTTCAGTTCAGTTCAGTAGCTCAGTCATGTCTGACTCTTTGTGACCCCATGAATCATAGCACGCCAGGCCTCCCTGTCCATCATCAACTCCCGGAGTTCACTCAGACTCACGTCCATTGAGTCAGTGATGCTATCCAGCCATCTCATCCTCTGTCGTCCCCTTCTCCTCCTGCCCCCAATCCCTAAAGCATCAGAGTCTTTTCCAATGAGTCAACTCTTCGCATGAGGTGGTCAAAGTATTGGACTTTCAGCTTTAGTATCATTCCTTCCAAAGAAATCCCAGGGCTGATCTCCTTCAGAATGGACTGGTTGGATGGACATTAGCTTGGATGAATTCTGGGTGTTGGTGATGGACAGGGAGGCCTGGTGTGCTGCAGTTCATGGGGTTGCAAAGAGTCAGACATGACTGACCAACTGAACTGAACTGAACTGAATGGATTAGATGCCATGATCCTAGTTTTCTGAATATTGAGTTTTAAGCCAACTTTTTTCATTCTTCTCTTCCAATTTCATCAAAAGGCTTTTTAGTTCCTCTTCATTTTCTGCCATAAAGGGGGGTGTCATCTGCATTTCTGAGGTTATTGATATTTCTCCCAGCAATCTTGATCAAGCTTATGCTTCTTCCAGCCCAGCATTTCTCATGATGTACTCTCATATAATTTTAAAAAGCAGGGTGACAATATACAGCCTTGACGTACTCCTTTTCTTATTTGGAGCCAGTCTAGCCAGTCCAGTTCTAACTGTTGCTTCCTGACCTGCATACAAATTTCTCAAGAGGCAGATCAGGTGGTCTGGTATTCCTATCACTTTCAGAATTTTCCACAGTTTATTGTAATCCACACAATCAAAGGCTTTGGCATAGTCAGTAAAGCAGAAATAAATGTTTTTCTGGAACTGTCTTGCTTTTTCCATGATCCAGCGGATGATGTCAATTTGACCTCTGGTTCCTCTGCCTTTTCTAAATCCAGCTTCAACATCTGGAATTTCACGTTTCACATATTGTTGAAGCCTGGCTTGGAGAATTTTGGGCATTACTTTACTAGCCTGTGAGATGAGTGCAATTGTGCCATACTTTGAGCATTCTTCGGCATTGCCTTTCTTTGGGATTGGAATGATAACTGATCTTTTTCAGTCTTGTGGCCACTGCTGAGTTTTTCAAATTTGCTGGCATATTGAGTGGAACATTTTCACAGCACCATCTTTTAGGATATGAAATAGCTCAACTGGAATTGTTTCGCCTCCACTAGCTTTGTTCATAAATGATGCTTCCTAAGGCCCACTTGACTTCAGATTCCAGGATATCTGGCTCTAGGTGAGTGATCACACCATCATGATTATCTTGGCCGTGAAGATCTTTCTGTGCAGTTCTTCTGTGTATTCGTACCACCTCTTCTTAATATCTTTTGCTTAGGTCAGACCTATTTTGTCCTTTATTGAGCCCATCTTTGCATGAAATGTTCCCTTTGTATCTCTAATTTTCTTGAAGCGATCTCTAGTCTTTCCCATTCTATTGTTTTCCTCTATTTCTTTGCACTGATCACTGAGGAAGCCTTTCTTATCTCTCCTTGCTATTCTTTGGAAGTCTGCCTTCAAATGGGTATATCTTTCGTTTTCTCCTTTGAATTAACACCACACAAATCTATTATTTTATAATTCTGGAAGTAAGATTTCTTTTTTTTTTAATTTTATTTTATTTTTAAACTTCACATAATTGTATTAGTTTTGCCAAATATCAAAGTGAATCCACCACAAGTAAACATGTGTTCCCCATCCTGAACCCTCCTCCCTCCTCCCTCCACATACCATCCCTCTGGGTCGTCCCAGTGCACTAGCCCCAAGCACCCAGTATCGTGCATCGAACCTGGACTGGCATCTCGTTTCACACATGATATTTTACATGTTTCAATGCCATTCTCCCAAATCTTCCCACCCTCTCCCTCTCCCACAGAGTCCATAAGACTGTTCTATACATCACTGTCTCTTTTGCTGTCTTGTACACAGGGCTATTGTTACCATCTTTCTAAATTCCATATATATGCGTTAGTATTCTGTATTGGTGTTTTTCCTTCTGGCTTCCTTCACTCTGTATAATAGGCTCCAGTTTCATCCACCTCATTAGAACTGATTCAAAAAAAAAAAAAAGAACTGATTCAAATGTATTCTTTTTAATGGCTGAGTAATACTCCATTGTGTATATGTACCACTGCTTTCTTATCCATTCATCTGCTGATGGACATCTAGGTTGCTTCCATGTCCTGGCTATTATAAACAGTGCTGTGATGAACATTGGGGTACACGTGTCTCTTTCCCTTCTGGTTTCCTCAGTGTGTATGCCCAGCAATGGGACTGCTGGATCATAAGGCAGTTCTATTTCCAGTTTTTTAAGGAATCTCCACACTGTTCTCCATAGTGGCTGTACTAGTTTGCATTCCCACCAACAGTGTAAGAGGGTTCCCTTTTCTCCACACCCTCTCCAGCATTTATTATTTGTAGACTTTTGGATCGCAGCCATTCTGACTGGTGTGAAATGGTACCTTATAGTGGTCTTGATTTGCATTTCTCTGATAATGAGTGATGTTGAGCATCTTTTCATGTGTTTGTTAGCCATCTGTATGTCTTCTTTGGAGAAATGTCTATTTAGTTTTTTGACCCATTTTTTGATTGGGTCATTTATTTTTCTGGAGTTGAGCTGTAGGAGTTGCTTGTATATTTTTGAGATTAGTTGTTTGTCAGTTGCTTCATTTGCTATTGTTTTCTCCCATTCTGAAGGCTGTCTTTTCACCTTGCTAATAGTTTCCTTTGATGTGCAGAAGCTTTTAAGGTTAATTAGGTCCCATTTGTTTATTTTTGCTTTTATTTCCAATATTCTGGGAGGTGGGTCATAGAGGATCCTGCTGTGATGTATGTCAGAGAGTGTTTTGCCTATGTTCTCCTCTAGGAGTTTTATAGTTTCTGGTCTTACATTGAGATCTTTAATTCATTTTGAGTTTATTTTTGTGCATGGTGTTAGAAAGGGTTCTAGTTTCATTCTTTTACAAGTGGTTGACCAGTTTTCCCAGCACCACTTGTTAAAGAGATTGTCTTTAATCCGTTGTATATTCTTGCCTCCTTTGTCAAAGATAAGGTGTCCGTATGTGCGTGGATTTATCTCTGGGCTTTCTATTTTGTTCCATTGATCTATATTTCTGTCTTTGTGCCAGTACCATACTGTCTTGATAACTGTGGCTTTGTAGTAGAGCCTGAAGTCAGGTAGGTTGATTCCTCCAGTTCCATTCTTCTTTCTCAAGATCGCTTTGGCTATTCGAGGTTTTTTTGTATTTCCATACAAATTGTGAAATTATTTGCTCTAGCTCTGTAAAGAATACTGTTGGTAGCTTGATAGGGATTGCATTGAATCTATAAATTGCTTTGGGTAGTATACTCATTTTCACTATATTGATTCTTCCAATCCATGAACATGGTGTATTTCTCCATCTATTAGTGTCCTCTTTGATTTCTTTCACCAGTGTTTTATAGTTTTCTATATATAGGTCTTTAGTTTCTTTAGGTAGATATATTCCTAAGTATCTTATTCTTTCCGTTGCAATGGTGAATGGAATTGTTTCCTTAATTTCTCTTTCTCTTTTCTCATTATTAGTGTATAGGAATGCAAGGGATTTCTGTGTGTTGATTTTATACCCTGCAACTTTACTATAGTCATTGATTAGTTCTAGTAATTTTCTGGTGGAGTCTTTAGGGTTTTCTATGTAGAGGATCATGTCATCTGCAAATAGTGAGAGTTTTACTTCTTCTTTTCCAATTTGGATTCCTTTTATTTCTTTTTCTGCTCTGATTGCTGTGGCCAAAACTTCCAAAACTATGTTGAATAGTAATGGTGAAAGCGAGCACCTTTGTCTTGTTCCTGACTTTAGAGGAAATGCTTTCAAATTTTCACCATTGAGGATAATGTTTGCTGTGGGTTTGTCATATATAGCTTTTATTATGTTGAGGTATGTTCCTTCTATTCCTGCTTTCTGGAGAGTTTTTATCATAAATGGGTGTTGAATTTTGTCAAAGGCTTTCTCTGCATCTATTGAGATAATCATATGGTTTTTATTTTTCAATTTGTTAATGTAGTGTATTACATTGATTGATTTGCGGATATTGAAGAATCCTTGCATCCCTGGGATAAAGCCCTCTTGGTCATGGTGTATGATCTTTTTAATGTGTGGTTGGATTCTGATTGCTAGAATTTTGTTAAGGATTTTTGCATCTATGTTCATCAGTGATATTGGCCTGTAGTTTTCTTTTTTTGTGGGATCTTTGTCAGGTTTTGGTATTAGGGTGATGGTGGCCTCATAGAATGAGTTTGGAAGTTTACCTTCCTCTGCAATATTCTGGAAGAGTTTGAGCAGGATAGGTGTTAGCTCTTCTCTAAATTTTTGGTAGAATTCAGCTGTGAAGCCGTCTGGACCTGGGCTTTTGTTTGCTGGAAGATTTTTGATTACAGTTTCAATTTCCGTGCTTGTGATGGGTCTGTTAAGATTTTCTATTTCTTCCTGGTTGAGTTTTGGAAAGTTGTACTTTTCTAAGAATTTGTCCATTTCTTCCACTTTGTCCATTTTATTGGCATATAATTGTTGATAGTAGTCTCTTATGATCCTTTGTATTTCTGTGTTGTCTGTTGTGATCTCTCCATTTTCATTTCTAATTTTATTGATTTGATTTTTCTCCCTTTGTTTCTTGATGAGTCTGCCTAATGGTTTGTCAATTTTATTTATCCTTTCAAAGAACCAGCTTTTGGTTTTGTTGATTTTTGCTATGGTCTCTTTTGTTTCTTTTGCATTTATTTCTGCTCTAGTTTTTAAGATTTCTTTCCTTCTACTAACCCTGGGGTTCTTCATTTCTTCCTTTTCTAGTTGCTTTAGGTGTAGAGTTAGGTTATTTATTTGACTTTTTTCTTGTTTCTTGAGGTGTGCCTGTATTGCTATGAACTTTCCCCTTAGGACTACTTTTACCGTGTCCCACAGGTTTTGGGTTGTTGTGTTTTCATTTTCACTAGTTTCTATGCAAATTTTGATTTCTTTCTTGATTTCTTCTGTGATTTGTTGATTATTCAGCAGCGTGTTGTTCAGCCTCCATATGTTGGAATTTTTAATAGTTTTTCTCCTGTAGTTGAGATCTAATCTTACTGCATTGTGGTCAGAAAAGATGCTTGGAATTATATCTATTTTTTTTAATTTACCAAGGCTAGCTTTATGGCCCAGGATGTGATCTATCCTGGAGAAGGTTCCATGTGCGTTTGAGAAAAAGGTGAAATTCATTGTTTTGGGATGAAATGTCCTATAGATATCAATTAGGTCTAACTGGTCTATTGTATCATTTAAAGTGTGTGTTTCCTTGTTAATTTTCTGTTTAGTTGATCTATCCATAGGTGTGAGTGGGGTATTAAAGTCTCCCACTATTATTGTGTTATTGTTAATTTCTCCTTTCATACTTGTTAGCATTTGTCTTACATATTGCGGTCCTCCCGTGTTGCGTGCATATATATTTATAATTGTTATATCTTCTTCTTGGATTGATCCCTTGATCATTATGTAGTGACCTTCTTTGTCTCTTTTCACAGCCTTTGTTTTAAAGTCTATTTTATCTAATATGAGTATTGCTACTCCTGCTTTCTTTTGGTCCCTGTTTGCATGGAAAATCTTTTTCCAGCCCTTCACTTTCAGTCTGTATGTGTCCCCTGTTTTGAGGTGGGTCTCTTGTAGACAACATATGTCGGGGTCTTGTTTTTGTATCCATCCAGCCAGTCTTTGTCTTTTGGTTGGGGCATTCAACCCATTTACGTTTAAGGTAATTACTGATAAGTATGATCCCGTTGCCATTTACTTTATTGTTTTGGGTTCGAATTTATACACCGTTTCTGTGTTTCCTGTCTAGAGAATATCCTTTAGTGTTTGTTGGAGATCTGGTTTGGTGGTGCAGAATTCTCTCAGCTTTTGCTTGTCTGAAAAGCTTTTGATTTCTCCTTCATACTTGAATGAGATCCTTGCTGGGTACAATAATCTGGGCTGTAAGTTATTTTCTTTCATCACTTTAAGTATGTCTTGCCATTCCCTCCTGGCTTGAAGAGTTTCTATTGAAAGATCAGCTGTTATCCTTATGGGAATTCCCTTGTGTGTTATTTGTTGTTTTTCCCTTGCTGCTTTTAATATTTGTTCTTTGTGTTTGATCTTTGTTAATTTGATTAACATGTGTCTTGGGTTGTTTCGCCTTGGGTTTATCCTGTTCGGGACTCTCTGGGTTTCTTGGACTTGGGTGATTATTTCCTTCCCCATTTTAGGGAAGTTTTCAACTATTATCTCCTCAAGTATTTTCTCATGGTCTTTCTTTTTGTCTTCTTCTTCTGGAACCCCTATGATTTGAATGTTGTAGCGTTTAATATTGTCCTGGAGGCTTCTGAGATTGTCCTCACTTCTTTTAATTCATTTTTCTTTTATCCTCTAAAATCAAGATGTTGGTAGGGCTACATTCCTTCTGGAGGTTCTAGATAATTTATGCTTTGCTTTTTTCATCTTCTAGAGGTCATCTATATTCTTTGTCTCCTCTTTTTTCTTCTTCAAAGCCAGTAGTGTAAAAATCCAAAGCCTTACCCTTAACTCACATATTTCTTTCTCCTTTAATCATCATGTCACTCTTTTCTGACTCTGCCTATCCTGGTCACCGTTTTAAGGACTCTGATGACTACATAGAGTCCATCAGGTATATCTAGAACAATTTTCTAATCTTAAGATTCTTAAATCAGTTACATCTGCAAAGTCCTTTTGACAGGTAACACAATCACTGATTTCAGGCATTAGGATAAAGACATCCTTGGGGAGCCATGATTCTGATTTAAAATATATTATAAAACTCAAGTGATCAAAACAGTATGGTTCTGGCATAAGAATAAACATATGGACCAATGGGACAAAGTAGAGAGCACAGAAATAAACTTAAAAATGTACTGATAGACTCAACTGATCCTTGACAAGTGTGCCAGGAATTCAAAATATGAAAATGACAGCCTCTTTGATCGATGGCGTTGAGGAAATTGGGTATCTTATACAAAAGAATGAAATTGGGCAGTTATCATATAGCATTCACAAAAATCAACTCAAAATAGATAAAAGACAAAGAAGTAAAGCCTGAAACAATAAAATGCTTAGAAAACCTAGCGAAATCGTTTCTAGATCCTAGACTTGGCAGTGATTTGCTGGATATGACACCAAATCACAGACAAAAAAAAAAGCTAAAATAGACACCTGAGGGTATGTCAAACAAAAACTCTCTGCACTGAAAGGAAAAAAACAAAAACAAAAAAGAAAAATTAAAAACAGCCTACTGAATGGAACCCATGTGCACTGTTGATGGGAATGCCCTTGAGTTTAGTTTACTTAAGTTCAATTTTTAGGATGTAGAAAAACAATGCTAAAAAAAAAAAAAAAAAAAAGACCCAGATTTAAACCAGAAAAAAAAAAAAGAATGGAAATGATTTCAGATCAGAGAATGTTTTAAAAACAATGTCTAATCCAGGAATATTTGAAAGGAAAGATCAACCATTACAGGTTATGGAAGCCTTACTACAGTAAGTCTTAATTTCCACTCCAGAAGATACTGGTATTTTTATACCTTCTATAACTATCTCAAAGGATTATCTTGAAACATCAATTAAAATGAATAATAAGAAACTCAGAGCAAATAATGTGGTTAAGATCATATACCCTCTAATCAAGGTAACTGGGTTTGAAATTTGGCTCTGTCTTTTCCTAGACGTAAGAACTTGTCCTTGTTGCTTGATACATCTATACCTTTGTCTAGTCTGTTAAATGAGGTCATGAGTGAGCCTATCTCAAAGGCAATTGGCAAAGATTAAATATTCTAAACAGATGTAAAACACTTACAGAAATGCCTCACAAATACTAAACTTTTAAAAAATATCTTTAACATAATTTATGATCATGATCCTGTTCTTTTTTTAATTTTTGGATTAAATTGAGTACTAGAAATAAAATTTTATTTTGTATAATATTTTTAAGTAAAATTAAATGTGATTTAAACCATAATTAATACAGTATGCTAAAAATTTGATTTTTAAAAAATATTATTTAGTAGTTGTCTGGAAAATCCCATGGACAGAGGAGCCTGGTAGGCTGCAGTCCATGGGGTCTCTAAGAGTCGGACACAACTGAGCGACTTCACTTTCACTTTTCACTTTCATGCATTGGAGAAGGAAATGGCAACCCATTCCAGTATTCTTGCCTAGAGAATCCCAGGGACGGGGGAGCCTGGTGGGCTGCTGTCTGTCTATGGGGTCACACAGAGTCGGACATGACTGAAGCAACTTAGCAGCAGCAGCAGCAGCAGCAGGGAATTATTTTACTTTAGTGTCCTCTTTCTATGGGGAACTAAATTTCTCTGGTATGAATGGTAAGAAATAACAACTCTATAGAGTTACAATATACAGAATTGCAAATCTAAACAATAAAAAATAATAAGCTAGCTAAATACCCATTTGAGAAAACTTGTTCAAAATTTAGAAACATATCATCTATAAAGCACAATGTTATGTTTAAAATACTAAAGTCCCATCATTGTACTCAATGTGTTACAATCAAGAAACTATTAAAATCTTATTAGTTGCTACCACATTGCTGATTAAATGAATTATGGATAATTCCCTTAAAAAACTGATAAAAGATTATTCCAATTACCACACAGGAAAACATTTGGTAAGAAATGTAGCTTTTTAGGTTTCCATGATTAATTGCCTAAAAAAATTATATTTATTGAAATAACAAATTTGTCTTATGATTTTGTCAATATTCATTTATTTGATGGGACTGAAAAGATCTTAAAAATATCTTAAGTTAGAGATTATTCCACTTATCTATTTTTGCATAAACAAACACCCTTGAATTCAATGGCTTAAAAAACTGACATTTGTTTTACTTATGAATATGCAAGTTGGGGAAAATTCTGCAGGGATGGCTGCTTAAATGTCTCCTGGGTTTCCTCAAAATATGTTGACCAAGTTTCAAGGGCAACCATCCCAGTGCATAAATGTATGTAAATATAAAGGGTCCAGGAATTGCTCAGATAGGATGCACTACAGTCAAGAAAAGACTGAAGAAATTTACCTAAGTATAAACAACAAATATGGGCTTCCCAGGTGGCTCAGTGGTTAAAGAATCTGCCCACAATGCAGGAGACTCAGGAGACACAAGTTTGATCCTGGGGTCAGGAATGTCCCCTGGAGGAGACCATGGCAACGCACTCCAATACTCTTGTCTGGAGAATCCCATAGACAGAGGAGTTTGGCAGGCTACAGTCCATAGGGTTGCAAGGAGTTGGACACGACTGAAGCAGCTTAGCACGTACAAACAACAAATATGCTTTATATAAAGGAAAAGGTTATTCTGAGGATGAATGAAAAGCCCAGAAGATTGAGCCCAAAACTATGGAACATCTTTCCCCAGTATATCCCCAGTGTGGCTGTGTTATAATTAAATAAAGGGCAAAATGTGTCTGACTGGATTTCAAGGTTCCCAAATCACTGCAGATGTTGACTGCAGCCATGAAATTAAAAGACACTTGCTCCTTGGAAGGAAAGCTAAGACAAACCCGGACAATATATTCAAAAACAGAGACATCACTTTTCCAGCAAAGGTCCCTAGTTAAAGTTATGCTTTTTCCAGTATTCCTGTACAGATGTGAAAGTTGGGCTATAAAGAAGGTTGAGCACTGCAGAACTGATGCTTTCAAATTGTGGTGCTAGAGAAGACTCTTGCAGTCCAAGGAGATCAAACAAGTCAATCTAAAAAGAAATCAACCATGAATATATTCACTGGAAGGACTGATGCTGAAGCTCAAATATTTTGGCCACATGATGTAAAGAGCTAGCTCATTAGAAAAGAAGCTGGGAAAGATTGAGTCTATTTGAAATGTCTCCAGAGAAAAGGCATGAGAATACACACACACACACACATACACACACACACACAGAGCCAGAATAAGCCATCATGAGAGAGAAGAGGAATTTCAAATAATCTGCCAGTTCTTTCCAGCTTCCCATTTGGTCCAAGTTCACTTCTGGGGCTTCCTGTGGCCTTACATAGACCATCTAGACAGACCCTAGAGAAAAAAAAAGAAAAAGAGTGTGGCAGAGAATGAGATGGTTGGGTGGCATCACTAACTCAATGGACATGGATTTGAGCAAACTCCAGGAGATAGTGAACGACAGTGTAGCCTGGCATGCTGCAGCCTATGGAGTCATGAAGAGTTGGACACAACTTACCAACTGAACAACAACAAATGAGTCACTGTTGTGTCCTCCCCTTTTTTGGGGGGAGTATGTAGAGCAGTTATCTTTTATCTATTCCATCAGTATATGGCTGTGTGTGTTTGTGTGTATGAGCACTCATGTGTAAAAATCACGGTTTTTAAATCACAGATCAGAGAGGAAAGAAGGCTATTCAAAGAGCTGTGCTGGAAACCACAGTGCTATGCTGAGAAAACATTCAGTTGTGGATCTGACTTAAACTGCAAGGTCCTTAAACCTCTAAGCTAGACCTTATAGTGTCACAGGATAAACCTTTAATGGATTTGGGAAGAGTGTATTATGCATGTAGGCAGAATGTGAACTTTATATGACCAGGGACGGAGCTATGGAAAATTCAGTTTTTGAAAATCAGTGTAAGAGTGTCTCCTGTTGTGTACAGTATTTAGGCTCTGACACTTTCCCATGAAAAGGTGGAATCTATTCTGCTCTTTGGTTTGGCTTGCCATTTGTAACTTTTTAAATATAAAGAGTGTGGTAGAAGTTGTGTCATGTGATTTTCTATGCAAAGTCCTACAAGTGATACAGACCACCACTACTTGCCCTGATAATGGGCTTGGAGAGTCCTAGCAAGTGTTCACACTATTTTCATGGGTGTTAAAAACCAGCTGGCACTGTTTGTTTGTTTTTTTTTTTTTCAGAGACAACTCTGCTCACACTCACCAAAATGAATTCATGGAGCCTCTGGCTTCTCTAGAGTCTGTCTAGATGGTCTATGTAAGGCCACAGGAAACCCTAGAAGTGAACTTGGACCAAATGGGAAGCTGGAAAGAACTGGCAAATTATTTGAAATTCCTCTTCTCTCTCATGATGGCTTATTCTGGTTGTGTGTGTGTGTGTGTGTGTGTATTCTCATGCCTTTTCTCTGGAGACATTTCAAATGGACTCAGAGCTTTTGAGTTCCTGTAAAGCTATGTCCACTTCAGGAACATTACTTATTTTCTATTTGTGCTAACTTATTTCTTGTTTTGGGCTTCCCCCATGGTGCAGCGGTAAAGAATCTAACTTCAAGAGTTGCAAGACAATGGGGCAAAGACAGGCTCTTAAATAAATGGTGCTGGGAAAACTGGACACCTACACATAAAAGAATGAAATTAGAACACTTCCTAACACCATCACAAAGACAAACTCAAAATGGAATAAATACCTAAATGTAAGACCAGAAACTATAAAACTCTTAGAGGAAAACATAGGCCGAACACTCAATGATGGAAATCAAAGTGAGATCCTCTATGACCCACCTCCGAGAGTAATAGAAATAGAAACAAAAGTAAACAAGTAGTACCCGATTAAACTTAAAAGATTTTGCACAGCAAAGGAAACTATAAACAAGGTGAAAGGACAACACTCAGAATAGGAGAAAATAATAGCAAATGAAATAACTGACAAAGGACTAATTTCCAAAATATATAAGCAACTTATACAACTCAATGCCAGAAAAACAACCAACTCAATCAAAAGTGGGAAAAAGACCTAAACAGACATTTCTCTGAAGAAGACATACAGATGGCTAACAAACACATGTAAAGATGCTCAACATCGCTCATTATTCAGCTCAGTTCAGTTCAGTTCAGTCGCTCAGTCGTGTCCAACTCTTTGCGACCCCATGAATCGCAGCATGCCAGGCCTCCCTATCCATCACAAACTCCCGGAGTTCACTCAGACTCACGTTCATCGAGTCAGTGATGCCATCCAGCCATCTCATCCTCTGTCGTCCCCTTCTCCTCCTGCCCCCAATCCCTCCCAGCATCAGAGTCTTTTCCAATGAGTCAACTCTTCGCATGAGGTAGCCAAAGTACTGGAGTTTCAGCTTTAGCATCATTCCTTCCAAAGAAATCCCAGGGCTGATCTCCTTCAGAATGGACTGGTTGGATCTCCTTGCAGTCCAAGGGACTCTCAAGAGTCTTCTCCAACACCACAGTTCAAAAGCATCAATTCTTCGCTCATTATTAGAGAAATGCAAATCAAAACTACAATGAGATATCAGCTCACACTGCCATTCAGAAGGGCCATCATCAAAAAGTCTACAAACAATAAATGCTGGAGAGGGTGTGGAGAAAAGGGAATGCTCTTGCACTGTTGATGGGAATGTAAATTGATACAGTGACTATGGAAGATGGTATGGAGATTCCTTAAAAAAAAAAAAAAAAAACTAGGAATAAAACCATCATATGACCCAGCAATCTCATTTCTAGGCATATACCCTGAGGCATATCAGGACTTCCCTGATAGCTCAGCTGGCAAAAAATCCACCTGCAGTGCGGGAGAACTGGGTTTGATCCCTGGGTTGGGACAATCCCCTGGAGAAGGGAAAGGCTACCCACTCCAGTATTCTGGCCTGGAGAATTCCATGGACTATATAGTCTGCTGTTGCTACTGCTGCTAAGTCACATCAGTCGTGTCCGACTCTATGCGACCCCATAGACAGCAGACCACCAGGCTCCTCCGTCCCTGGGATTCTCCAGGCAAGAACACTGGAGTGGGTTGCCATTTCCTACTCCAATGCATGAAAGTGAAAGGTAAAAGTGAAGTCGCTCAGTCATGTCTGACTCTTAGCGACCCCATGGACTGCAGCCCACCAGGCTCCTCCGTCCATGGGATTTTCCAGTCAAGAGTACTGGAGTGGGGTGCCATTGCCTTCTCTGAGCTAGATCCTAGAGTGAAGTAATTCAGAAAGAGAAAGATAAATATCAGATATGATCCCATATATATGGAATCTTAAAAAATGGTACTGAAGAATTTATTTGCAGGGCAGCATTGGAGAAATAGATATATAGAATAGACTTATGGACATGGGGAGAGGGGAGGAGAGGGTGAGATGTGTAGAGAGAGTAACATGGAAACTTACATTACCATATGTAAAATAGATAGCCAACTTGAATTTTTTGTTGGTCTCAAGAAACTCAAACAGGGGCTCTGTATCAACCTAGAGAGATGGGATGGGGAGGGAGTTGGAAGAGACGTTCAAAAGGAAGGGGATATATGTATATCTGTGACTGATTTATATTGAGATTTGAAAAAAAACAACAAAGTTCTATAAAGCTATTATCCTTCAATAAAAAAATAAATAAATTAAAAAAAAAAAAAAGAATCTGTCTGCAAGAGATGCAGTCTGATTCCTGGGTTGGGAAGCTCCCCTGGAGTAGGAAATGACAACCCACTCTAGTATTCTTGCCTGGAAAATTCCATGAACAGAGAAGCCTGGTGGGCCCTCTGGTTGCAGAGTCAGACCCGACTGAGCACGTGCACACACACACACAAACACACACATGTATGTACACACATATCTTGCTTTACCTACCTGTTTCTCACTCTTATTTTCTGTTTTTGTAGCACCCCAAGAAATTGTTAGCATATAAAATTTGGGTTCAATATATAGTTTCAAGGGAATCCAGACTAAGGGAACATTTTTATATTTAAAAGGGTAAAGTTTGATTGTATGCATGTGTGTGTGTATGTTGTGTGTTTGTGTGGGTATACATACTTACATAAAAAGTGAAAGTATTAATTGCTCAGTCATATCTGACTCTTGCAACCCTACAGACTGTAGCCCACCAGGCTCCTCTGTCCATAGAGTTCTTCAGGCAGAAATACTGGTATGGGTTTCCAAGGTGAAGCGGTAGTTAAATCAGGAAATATTGACCTGAAATCAAACTACTTTGGTCCTAATTGCTACACTGTCTTTTAGAATCTATATGACATCTTGACCCAGGTTTTCTTTTATAAAAGGATGATAATTTCAGTTATTGATCATCTACCTTAACGCATCTTTAGATGAGAAAAATCCATTAGAGACACGTAGCGAAACTGAATGTGATATAATACGATCTAAGCAATTTTAATAATACTTTTTTACTGTTATTATATCATTATCATTATGAAAGCATCATCCTATACACCATCTTCCAATACAGCAGTAAAACTGATGAGATTATTTTTAGAGCACTTTTTCGTGATGAAGAGAAAATTACTTGACAACACCACAGATTGACACATTTAGTTGAATAAAGCAAGTTACATGGCCATTTCTCTGTTCAATAGGAAAGGAATGTACACTCTTCATTGTTGTTATTAAGAGTTGTGTCAGATTCTGTGCGACCCGAGCATGCCAGGCTTCCCTGTTCTTCACTATCTCCTGAAGTTTGCTCAAACTCATGTCCATTGAGTCAATGCTGCCACTGAACATTTAATCTTCTGTCACCTCCTCCCCTCTCATCTCAGCCTCCTAATCAGCTGAATCCAATGCAGTTTTATGCATCTCAAGTTGTAGCTCTCAAGGAAGGTTTCACCACCTCTCAAGATGACCATAAGCTCCTCCTTCACCAGTTAGAAATCGGGTCTTGTAGCTACTCCTCAGTTGCCAACATGTGGGAAAGAAATGGAAATGCCATCTACTGTATGAATATTAGACCTTAACAAAGATGTAAGAGTCTGAAATTTGTGCTGCTAAAATCTTGGCAGCTAAAATTTAAGGCAATTAACCAATGCGGTACACAGGCTACACCTAATGACTAGCTAGGTTCAGGTACACTGTCTGAATCCATCCAAGATGCACAGCTAATCAAAGGAACACAGCTTGTTACCCAAGTTACAGAAAGTTTCAGCAAAAACTATTCACTTCACTTTTTTTTTCTCTATTATGCTTAATAAAATCACTCAGCCATGTCTGATACATCTGGCCCTAGGCCATTTTACCTTGTTAACAGACTCTCCTACTAGAGCAATGGGACAGAAAATGTGTCATTCAGTGGTTAAACCTGTAAGTTGTGTCTTGGGTGAGAGGAAGAAAAAAAAAATGAAAAGTATATGTGACAATGGGATCAATGAAGCATCAACAAATAAACCCCATATACACTATCATTCATTTAATTTCTTCACTTGTACTTTGAGACCCTTTTCTAACCACTCTTCCAACATTATGGGATATAAAGCTGCCTTTGCCAGGGAAAATAGTCACAGAAGGATGAAACAACAAATCATTCATCATGTTGGCAAAACTTTCAGAGCAGCCAAAAATCAGTCTTAATTCAGGTACCAGAATACAGATGTCTGTATTGGATGACTCAGTAGATTTATCATTGCCAAAATCGTCCTGGGTTCTCCTACTCAGCTAAGCGATTAACTGGCAAGGCAGGTGGTTTCCTGACTTATTAAACACTGGACTGCAACCCTGGAGATGTGTCAAATTTGTGACAAAAGAAAAAGATTGGATCATAAAAATAGATGAAGGACCAAACAGGAAGTATTTCAAGGTATGCCAATATAGAGGATTGCTACACAAAAGAACATACTTTACCCTGTTGTTGCTGTTCAGTCATGTCTGACTCTTTACAACCCAGTGGACTACAGCACACCAGGCTTTCCTGTCCATCACCAACTCCTGGAGCCTGCTCAAACTCGTGTCCATCAGGTTGGTGATGCCATCCAACCATCTCATTCTCTGTCATCCCCTTCTCCTCTTGCCCTCAGTCTTTCCCAGGACCTGGGTCACTGTACATCTTAGCAGATGTCTTGGACAGAATATCATGTCAAGCTTGATTCTTCCCATTCTGACCATCACATAAGACAATCTAATAGAAAACACACAAAAATAAATTTAAAAAAATAAATTTAAAAACAATAGCATATTATGGGGCTTTCCTGGTAGCTTAACTGGTAAAGAATCTGTCTGCAATGCAGGAGACCCCGGTTCGATTCCTGGGTCAGAAATGTCTGCTGAAGAAGGGATAGGGTACCCATTCCAGTATTATGGCCTGCTCAAAGGCTATATGGTCAAGGAAAAAAAGATATCAGCATGAGAATCTGCATCCTGCATTTATTTGTAATGTTTAGATTTGATAGAGTGTTAGTATATTAACTATCTGCTTGCTAAAACAAAGAAGGAAATATAATTATTAAATTTGTAATATTTACATTAAAACTAGCAAAAAGATTCTATAAAGAATCAAATTTCTCAGTAGGCCAAAAATGCTATTCTTATTCTCTCCCTCCAGAAGAAGAAAAAAAAAAAATGTAGGTTCTGTGTAACTAGACAAAAAATTCATGTAATCTATTAAATAGAATGAACATTACACAATCTGGGCAATTTTGACATAGTGTTTAAAATTGATTTAAAGCACCAAGTTTGTACAAGTGGATTTAAAAAGGTTAATTTATTAGGCTCTCATCTTCTCACAATGGGAAGACTCATATAAAACCTACAGCAAAATGGCTCTACAAGAGCATCATTGCTTAGCAATAATACACAACCCTGCACTAATTTATTCTTTAATTCATTCAGCATTAATTGTGGGTGTAAAATATATGAAAATTCATGCTCTAAATAAAAGTATATATAACCATAAGTTAGAAAGGTGCTGTCTTTTAAAGATGAGCCTTTGAATGCAGATATCTAGTAAAAAAATTTATGATAATTTGTCATACGTGTCAGGTTGAAAATATGAAAAATTTTTTTAGAGCCTGTGGCTAGGTACTCAGTCTAGGAATGAGGGAAAGATATTTGACAGAGTGATCAATTTATTACTGTGTTCTGTGTGTTTAACCTGGTATTTTTGCAGTTTTGATCATTTGGTTTCATTTATATTATATATGTTGTTTTTATTAGGTATTTGTGTTTTCCTCATATTCATTCATTTTCTCCTGCTCATATGTTAACAAAATTGTCTTGTAAATTTTATTCTTTATTAAAGATTTAATATATGATCAAATATTTTTAAAGAAAACATATAATTTAATTCACCTCTTTCACTAACGCATGGCTGCTCTCATTCACTAAATGTTTCCCTTGAGATATGAAGGGAAATGATACATGAAGGGATATGAAGATATGAAGGTGAATGGACAGGTCTTGAATTGGATGACAAAGGAAGAATGAAAAGAGTTACTTGGTGAAATCAGTAAAAATTTTACAATGTGTGTAACATACGAGTTGAATCTTAAAGATTAGTAAAAAATAATTTCCAGATGACAAATGTGAAGAGTGTCTCAGGAAAGTAAAGCTGTGCAATACCATTAAAAATTATGTTTTCACCATAATCCCATTTTTCTTATTTATGACAATGTTTTTAAAAAGCTTTTTATTCAATTCCTTATGATACTCTAGGGCACAGATAGACCCTATTAGCAAAGTTGTCACTCACATCTGTCTACACTGAGGTAATGGTAACACTATACTACCTTTTAAAGATTTAATACATCTCAAAAAGAAATAATTTTTAAAATGGTAATCATTCAAAATAATATATTCATTTATTGCTACAAGATGGACTGGTGGCTTCCTGAAATGATAGCAAAAAAGGCTATTGAATACTTGACATTAAAGGAAAGTAAAAGCATTAGTTATGTCCAACTCTTTGTGACCCCATGGACCCTTTCAGGCTTCTCTGTTCATGGAATTCCCCAGGCAAGAATAATGGACTGAGTGGCCATTCCCTTCTCCAGGGGAGCTTCCTGACCCAGGGATTGAACCTGGGTCTTCTATACTGCGGGCAAATTCTTTACCATTTGAACCACAGGGGATTGTATTTAAATACACATCAACCAGCTTTCCTTGTAGAAGTAATACAGATGTCAACAAAAAAGCACTCCTAGGTTCTGGAGAATATTTAATACCTTTTTGTGTGGAATTCAGCATTAAATAAATATTATTAAAAATTGTATGACATTTTCAACCTTAGAAGAAAATGCTGTACATTCTGAATGAAAAATAGCTTTAGTATTATTAATGTATCTTTCAATATTCTCCATTATGAAAATAACTTTCACCTACTTTATTATGCAAAACCAATAATTTATCATTCAAAAGGAATACTTTATCTTTTGATAACGCATTTCTATTTTAAATGATTTTGTATGGTTTTAAATGATTTTATATGATTTTATAAACAAAAACATCATTCAATTTTATGGAAGAAGAAAAATATTTATGATCATATTTATAGATCCATTTTGTCACAGAGTTACTCTTTAAGTTATTCTGCAAGTTACTTAACTTAAAGTTACTCTTATTTTACCACCTTTAAGCTACTCTCCTTCCTCTTTTACTTTCCAGTCTACACATTCAAGTGTACTTGGAAAAAATAATTTATTGGATGAGCTTGCCAAGAAACTTTTCTTTAAATTGATTACTGAAATTAAGACATAGAGTGTTTTTTGTTAAATATTTCAATTTTGTTAAATATTTCAACATGTCATTCCCATTATTTCCTAGCATACTACAGCTCTTTCACTTTTGTATCCTCTGTTTTTAAGTTATCTGTTATTTTATATATCATCCAGTTGATCCTCCAGAGCAATAAGGAAGAAATCCATTCTACTAAAGCCACAGCAACAATATTAGCTTGTTTGGTTTTGGCTTTTTTTTTTTTTTTTTTTCCTGACTGTAGATTTAAATTACTTGCGTAAAATGAGTCCAGGGATGCTGTATTTTGCGTGGTTTATAATTTGAGCAGCCCACACTTTCAGAGTACTTATATTTTTCAGGGATTGATATTGATAATGATGTTGGCAGAGCCCTCGCCTCTCTTCTTCTGTTCCATCTATCTGTCTCAGTGAGGTGGGCTGTCTGTGCTGAACTTTAGCATACAATCCACACAAATTGACATTATCTAAATAGAATATGTTTGCTGAATGTTTTTATCCTTTAACCATATTGTAAATGGCAACTGTCCTGTGTGTAATAGTCATGCACAATTTTAGTATGCCTCTAATACTACTTTTTGATAAATCAGTTACTATTCACATACTAAAAATGGCCAATAAGTTTTCTTTTAAATATTCACTTCTTTCTCTTTTCCCTTGTTATGAATTATCTTACAAGTCATGCAGAAGCTTTAATCATTACTACAGATTATTTTTTGGTAATTAAATAAATCACATAAATGTCTGTTTTGCTCTCAGAGCTGGGCATGTAGTAGGACTAACCAATCTGTAATTAAATACTGCATAAATATTAAGATATTTTTATAAACTTGTTTTTAATACATACCTTCAAAATCCCAAATTTAACATTCATGGTTCTCAGCATTTGGGAACAAACTTAAAATATGTTACAATTTTTATTTTTGTCAGAACATAAATATATTATCTTTGCATTAGCATTTAGCTGTTGTTAGCCAGCCAATATAATGATATCTCTATGAAATCCTATTTTTCTTTTATTTTCATATTCACTATGTATCATACTTTTTAAAAGTCCTAAAATTTGTAAATGACTTTACCATCTGAGCCACCAGGGAAGCCAAATGACTTTATTAATATTTAAATTATATTAATAAAATATATCTACTAAAGTCATTTTCTTATGTGTGATAATTATAGTGAGTCCTGTCAAGAATATATTTTTTTAATGTAGCATGTTGATTTGCTTAGTGTTGATGCTTGACACTTTTCAACAGTTCAGGAATACATATGCTGCTGCTGCTAAGTCGCTTCAGTCGTGTCCGACTCTGTGCAACCCTGTAGACGGCAGCCCACCAGGCTCCCCAGTCCCTGGGATTCTCCAGGCAAGAACACTGGAGTGGGTTGCCATTTCCTTCTCCAACGCATGAAAGTGAAAAGTGAAAGTGAAGTCGCTCAGTCGTGTCCGACTCTTCGCGACCCCATGGACTGAAGCCTACCGGGCTCCTCCGTCCATGGGGTTTTCCAGGCAAGAGTATTGGAGTGGGGTGCCATTGCCTTCTCCAAGGAATATATTTATATTCTCACATGCATATATATGTTTATATATGTATGCATACATGAAAATATATCTCTGTGTTCATAATATGTAAATACTTTAAACAAATGTGACAAGACATCAGCAAGTAAATTTATGTTGTGGGTGTGTTGGTGTTCCTATTGTCACTTTTTTAACCTTTCTGTATATTTAAAATATTTCATAACAGCAAAATCCGGTGTTCTCTTCTTTTGATCCATCACCATTGTCCATTTTATTTTTATGTATGTCTCTTCACTTTTCCTTTTTATTCTCTTTAGTGACTGCTTAAAAATTTAAGAAAACTATCATACTGTGATCTATCCCGTTTTAGAGTTACCTTGAAATTTATGGAGATATTGTGAATAATCTCCCACAATTTCTAGGAAAGAGCGTGGCATGTCTGTATTTCCAGGCTCACCTGTAACCATGAGTGAGTGAAGTCGCTCAGTCATGTCTGACTCTTTGCAACCCCATGGACTGTAGCCTACCAGGCTCCTCCCTCCATGGGATTCTCCAGGCAAGCATACAGGAGTGGGTTGCCATTTCCTTCTCTAGGGGATCTTCCCAACCCAGGGATCAAACCCGGGTCTCCTGCATTCCAGGCAGACGCTTTAACCTCTAAGCCACCAGGGAAGTCCCATAACTTCCCTCAAAAAGTTATTGTACCAAAAAAAATTTCTTTCATTTACTTTAATGTCATTTTTCTACTTGGAATGCTTATTTCTATTTTTGCCTCATTAAATATCAATTAAGAAATTTTAGTTTGGTTGCTTCTTCCAGAGTAGCTTTCCAGAGCTGATAGTCTCAGACATAAACAAATAACATTTTGTGAATAATTTTATTAAACATGTTGAGGTTTGCTTTATGACTGATAATATGATGCTATTCATGATAAATGTTCAACAGGTATAGACTTATTCTTCAGTTTGTACTTTCAAGATATTTTTACTTAAGGGTCTTTAACCTGACACCCCAGCCTATCCTGGGCTTATCACACCAAAGTTTACTTTCTTCATTAGTGGTTACAATAATTCTTTCTCGGTGTTGTCTAATATGAATAAAGATGTGTGAACAGTCATACACAAGCAAGTTTTTACATGTACTTGTTTTGATGTTTCTTGGGTAAACCATCTTTAATTTTGGAAGAAGTTCCCAAAATGTTTTCCACAGTGACTCTACCATTTTACACTCCCACTTGAAATGTATAAGATTTTCTTCACAGCCTCATCAAAAACTTTGCCACTTGGTGAGTGTCTTATAATAACTCTGTTTGTTTTTCTTTTTTCTGTTATCTTGATTACTAGTAATGTAGTACTGTTAACAATTTTGTTTACTTTTCATATTTCATATATCTTCTGAACAATTCAGTTCAATTCAGTCACTCAGTCGTGTCTGACTCTTTGTGACCCCATGGACTGCAGCATGCCAAGCCTCCCTGTCCATCACCAACTCCCGGAGTCCACCCAAAACCATGTCCATCGAGTCGGTGATGCCATCAGCCATCTCACTCTCTGTCGTCCCCTTCTCCTCCTGCCCCCAATCCCTCCCAGCAACAGGGTCTTTTCCAATGAGTCAACTCTTCGCATGAGGTGGTCAAAGTTCTGGAGTTTCAGATTCAGCATCTGTCCTTCCAATGAACACCCAGGACTGATCTCCTTTAGGATGGACTGGTTGGATCTCCTTGCAGTCCTAGGGACTCTAAAGAGTCTTCTCCAACACCACAGTTCAAAAGCATCAATTCTTTGGTGATCAGCTTTCTTCACAGTCCAAGTCTCACATCCATACATGACCACAGGAAAAACCATAGCCTTGACTAGACGGACCTTTTTGGCAAAGTACTGTCCCTGCTTTTTAATATGCTGTCTAGGTTGGTCATAACTTTTCTTCCAAGAACTAAGTGTCTTCTAATTTCATGGCTGCAATCACCATCTGCAGTATTTTGAAGCCCCCCAAAATAAAGTCTACCACTTTTTCCCCATCTATTTGCCATGAAGCGATGGGACCAAGAAGACATGATCTTTGGATTATGAATGTTGAGCTTTAAGCTAACTTTTTCACTCTCCTCTTGAACTTTCATCAATAGGCTCTTTAGTTATTTGCTTTCTGCCATAAGGGTGGTATTGTCTACATATCTGAGGTTCTTGATATTTTCCCCAGCAATCTTGATTCCTGCTTGTGCTTCATCCAGCCCAGGGTTTCTCATGATGTACTCTGCATATAAGTTGAATAAGCAGGGTGACAATATACAGGCTTGATGTACTCCTTTTCCTATTTGGAACCAGTCTGTTGTTCCATGTCTGGTTCTAATTGTTGCTTCCTGATCTGCATACAAATTTCTCAAGAGGCAGGTCAGGTGGTCTGGTATTCCCATCTCCTTCAGAATTTTCCACAGTTTATTGTGATCCACACAGTCAAAGGCTTTTGCATAGTCAATAAAGCAGAAATAAATGTTTTTCTGGAACTTTCTTGCTTTTACGATGATCCAGTAGATGTTGGCCATTTGATCTCTGGTTCCTCTGCCTTTTCTAAATTCAGCTTGAACATCTGGAAGTTCATGGTTCACGTGTTGCTGAAGCCTGGCTTGGAGAATTTTGAGCATTACTTTACTAGTGTGTAAGATGAGTGCAATTATGTGGCAGTTTGAGCATTCTTTGGCATTGCCTGTCTTTAGGATTGGAATGAAAACTGATCTTTTCCAGTCCTGTGGCCACTGCTGAGTTTTCCAAATTTGCTGGAAAATTGAGTGCAGCACTACCACAGCATCATCTTTTAGGATTTGAAATAGCTCAACTGGAAATCCATCACCTCCACTAGCTTTGTTCATATTGATGCTTCCTAAGGCCCACGTGACTTCACATTCCAAGATATCTGGCTCTAGGTGAGTGATCACACCATCATGATTGTCTAGGTCATGAAGATCTTTTTTATACAGTTCTTCTGTGTATTCGTGCCACCTCTTCTTAATATCTTCTGCTTCTGTTAGGTCCATACCATTTCTGTCCTTTATTGTACCCATCTTTGTATGAAATATTCCCTAGGTATCTCTAATTTTCTTGGAGAGATCTAGTTTTTTCCATTCTATAGTTTTCCTCTATTTCTTTGCCTTGATCACTGAGGAAGGCTTTCTTTTCTCTCCTTGCTATTCTTTGGAACTCTTCATTCAAATAGGTATATCTTTCCTTTTCTCCTTTGCTTTTTGCTTCTCTTCTTTTCATAAGTATTTGTAAGGCTTCCTCAGACAGCCATTTTGCTTTTTTGCATTTCTTTTTCTTGGGGATGGTCTTGATAACTGCCTCCTGTCCAATGTCATGAACGTCTAGCCATAGTTCATCAGGCTCTCTGTCTCTAAGATCTATTCCTTTAAATCTAATTCTCCGTTACACCTTATAATCATTAGGGATTTGATTTAGGTAATACCTGAATGGTCCAGTGGTTTTCCCTACTTTCTTCAATTTAAGTCTGAATTTGGCAATAAGAAGTTCAATGATCTGAGCCACAGTCATCTCCCAGTCTTGTTTTTGCTGACTGTATAGAGCTTCTCCATCTTTGCCTGCAAAGAATATAATCAGTCTGATTTGGTATGACCATCTTGTGATGTCCATGTGTAGAGTCTTCTCTTGTGTTGTTGGAAGAGTGTGTTTGCTATGACCAGTGCATTCTCTTGGCAAAACTCTATTAGCCTTTGCCCTGCTTCATTATGTACTCCAAGGGCAAATTTGCCTGTTACTCCAGGTGTTTCTTGACTTCCTACTTTTGCATTCCAGTCCCCTATAATGAAAAGGGCATGTTTTGGGGGTGTTAGTTCTAGAAGGTCTTGTAGTTCTTCATAGAAAAGTTCAACTTCAGCTTCTTCAGCATTACTGGTTGGGGCATAGACTTGAATTACTGTGATATTGGATGTTTTGCCTTGAAAATGACAGATTCCATTCTTTCATTTTTGAGACTTCATTCAGTACTGCATTTTGGACTCTTTTGTTGACTGTTATGACTACTCCATTTCTTGCTTTATAAATAGTTTAAACATGTTATCTAACATATTGACTTTTCTATTCTATAAGGAAGGGTTCCATGTGGACTTTAATCCTTCATATAATTAGACATGGAATTTTATCATAGATGTATATTCCTCTGATTTTCTACAGTGCCATTTCATTACCCATGGAGAAACTTTTCCTTGGATTATTCAGTATCCCTGCATGGTCCATATATTCTGAATAAAGAAAACTGGTAAGTTATCATAAAGAAAGAGAATATATCTCTCTCTTTACATCTGCAGGACTGTAAACACTTAGAAGACTTGTTTACATTTGTATTGTTTTATTGTACCATGTGCTCAATCGTGTCTCTTTGTGACCCACTGGACTGTAGTCTGACTGGTTCCTCTGCCCCTGGGATTTTCTAGGCAGGAATACAGGAGTGGGTTGCCATTTCCTCCCCCAGGGGATCTTCCTGACCCAGGGATCAAATCTGTATCTTCACTGGGAAAGTCTTTGTGTGTTCTTCTCCAGAGGATACGATGCTGCTGCTGCTGCTAAGTCGCTTAGTCGTGTCCAACTCTGTGTGACCCCATAGACAGCAGCCCACCAGGCTCCCCTGTCCTGGGATTCTCCAGGCAAGAACACTGGAGTGGGTTGCCATTTCCTTCTCCAACGCATGAAAGTGAAAAATGAAAGTGAAGTTGCTCAGTTGTGTCCGACTCTTCGCAATCCCATGGACTGCAGCCCACCAGGCTCCTCCATCCATGGGATTTTCCAGGCAAGAGTACTGGAGTGGGGTGCCATTGCCTTCTCCAGAGGATAGGATAGGCAGATGTATTAGCAACCAATATTTGTCTCACAGTTTTTAATTTCCTTTTCTGTGGTCCAAACTGAGTGTATGTGACAGTCTGGCTATCAGGTGCCCCGTGGGAAAACTGCGGTGTGGTGAACCAACTCAAGACACTGCTCTGGCTGGTTTTGTTCGTATTTGTTTTCTTTTGTTTTTCTTCAAGTAATAAATGTTTTGTCCTTTGATCCAGAGGTGCAGTGTTTTTCTCAGTGTATGTTATAAAACTGGCAGGCTAACTTGTTAGCTTATAAATAGGGTCAAATTTAAGACTCTTCACAGGTTCACACAAAAGCCAATAGAAATGGAATACTGTTAGGGACATGTTTAAAAGGAAAATTGAAGGCCGCATGAGTCATTAAATAAGTGTTTATAAGACAGCCTGAACAGATGTGGTACCAGATAGTGTGGATTCTATTAATCAGAGTAGTCGACAGAGTGGCATACACTCAGGATGAGTTGCCAGGGGCCAGTCCATGTCAGACCAGGAAGTGAATAATTGGGAAGAAGGTGCTCCTTGGGCTTCTCTGTATTGCTTGATGTCCTGCACATTCTTGGCAAATGGAAACGACAAGCTGTAGTAAAGAGAAGACTGTTTCTGCTTACCCCCAGAACTATTTACTTGCCCTTCAAGATTATGAAAAACTAGAAATGTCTCCCAACCCTTCCCAAAGAGAGCTTGTTTATATTATAGAAGCAAAGATAAGGTTCTTCTCTGTATGTTTCCAGAAGGGAGAAGAACAGATATATCAGCAAACCCTATGTAAGATTGGAATCTCTTACTTTGGGGCTCTCTTCTCTCCCTCTCATCTCTCTTCTGTGCCCAGACCCAATACATGTGCAGGAAAACTTCTGGTACTCTCTGTGCTACTCTGTGGAAATTGGAGTGTGGGGAAATAAGTCAAAATCCTTGCTGTCTCCTGTTGTGCTTTAATGATGTCTGCTTTTTTGGCAGGAACATCAGACCTCTTTATGAGAGAAATCAAAAAGCAGCTATTTATATATTTGTTTATGTGTGTGTGTGTATAAGCATGTGCTTGTACATGTAATTGTGTGTGTTAACAGAATTCAGGCCAATCTCACAATGTACCCATTATATTTGGGTTTCTTGAAATTATATTCTAAAACTAAGCATTAAAACATGCCCAGATAAATATGTTTATATTCCTTACAAATACTGTTTTTCTATAAAAACTTTCACAATAGTGTCACAGTATATCATTATAATATTCATCTAACATTCATTTAGTCATTATTCCTCATTTAAAATTCATATAAATTTGTCTACATTGATTATTAGCACAGACCAGAAGAACATACAGTAAAAATCGGAAATATGATAGTAATAAGAAATCTACTCAAAGAACACAAATTGATTATTTCAGATTAAGTCAAATTATGTGAATGCATTTTATTTAATACCTATAATATTTTCGTACTTAAATTTGTAGTTTAGATTCTTCTTGATGTGCCATTCAGAACCTTTACAATTCCTGTAAAACTTGAGTGCACTGTCATTTATTTTCTTGTACCAATCATTGTAATTAAGGCTTTAATATGTTATTTGACATACAATTACTTTTTGCAGTTTTCTCAATTATGTCTCTTCTATTCACTGCTCAAGGTCAAGCTGATTACTGCAGGGACTTTTTGGCTTTGTTTTAATTGAAGTCATTAAAAATAAGGAAAATAATGATAAAGGTTATTGAGCTTCAAGAAATCATTTTGCCAAGTGTACTGAAACTATATTATATGGTATAGTTATTTAAGATTTCTTAGCAAGATATTTTATACAATAAAGTGATGTAATGGAAAAACCGTTTAGTTGTTGTCATATAAAAATATCAACTGCCATGTCCAATTTTTTCAAAAAGAATTTAAATACTGTTGCAGAGAACAGTTTAGCAGTTTGTTAAGAACATGAACATGTGACTACCACATGACACAACCTTTTCATTCTTGGCTGTTTATCTCAGAAAAATAAAAATACAAATACCTACTCATGAATATTCATAACACTTTTATTCATTAAAGCTAAAAACTATTATCTGTCCTATTGTCTTTCAACAAGTGAATGACTAAACAAACTGTGGTACATCCATACCATGGAACACTACTCAGCAATGAGCAGGTAACGAATTATTGTAATGTACACCAACATGGATAACTCTAGGAGAATTAGACTCAGCAAAAAATGTTCATTTTAAAAGGTTACACTCTGTATAGCTCCATTCCCATAAAGTTTTTGAAATTATAGTATAAATAGTTGCTTAGGAAATTAATTTGACAATTTTAGACAAGGGAGTTTTTTTTTAAGAAATTTTCAAAGCTGTTATTGCTCATGTAAATCTGAAGTAATTTAGGCATAATGTGATATAATAAATAGTTCTGAGAGTAACTGCAGCCGAAAAGACCTCCATATTAATAGCACAGTCATGATAATCACACTTATATTTAAGAGACTTATGTCTTAGTATACCTACTGTTGTTTTTGTTTTAGTCACTAAATCATGTCAACTCCCTCGCAACCCCATGGACTATAGGTCACCAGGCTCCTCTGTCCATGAGATTTCCCAGGAAAGAATACTAGAGTGAGTTGCCATTTCCTTCTCCAAGTATACCTATATTAAGTAATAATAACCTGTATTTCATAAATTAATTTTCACTTGTTAAATATAAATCTTATAATTCAACATTAGTATTAGCAAATATTCTGTTATGATTTTAAATACAATAATTATATTCCTTTTCCACTTCTGTCCTTCTGATGATTAGGATTTTATGAGATACTTTCCCTGAATGTTTCCAAAGGACAGATGGGAAACATGTTGGCTCTTCTTGCTTACACAATTTCCTATTGAGTGTGAAATTAGCAGGAACATCCTAAACAATTATGCCTGATTATCAGTGGAACTTCATCACAAATAAGCTTTAATGCTGATGGGAAATTACCTGTTTTAGGTATAACAATATATCCTCTAATTTAATTTTAACAGTGTCAGCTTCCTGGTCTCAAACTATATGACTGGATAATATGTTTGAAAATTAATAAGACATGTCTTATTACTCCTAAATCTTGATGGAAACACACTGAATTAAACAATAAGAACATTTCAAAAATACTAGAATAAAAAATTTATTGTTCAGTGTTGACTATCAGACTAGATTTGGGGATGGTCCGTAGAGAAATACTAGTCTTTGGAGTTAGGTTTTACAAAGAGGCATTTGGGAATAAAAGATAGAAACAAATTATTTACCATTTGTCCCATCAAAAGGTAGAGTATATTTTCACTCCCCTTGAATCTGGGTGGACCTGAGATTTGTCTCAAGAACAGAATTTGGCAAAAGAGAGACTGCTTAAACCCTGAAGTTAGGCTTTAAGAAATCTTCAGCTTCTACTTTTGAAAGTTTGAAATCCTCCTTCCAACCTCAGAGAAGCTCAGACTACATTGGTAGAACAAGGGCCTCTGGTCAAGTGCCCTGGCTCATTCCCAAGCCAATGACTAGCATCACCTGCCAGCTGTGTGCAGAAGTCATCTTGAACATTTCCAACAGAGCTGAGTCTCTGGATGCCTGCAGCCTCATTAGACATCACATGTAGCAGAAGAATTGCCCAACTGGGCTCAATTAACCTAGCAAGTTATTCATAAATAATAAATGGTTCTGTTTTAGCCCTCTAAACTTTGGGGTGGATTGTTATACAGCAACATAACAGATAACTCAGATAACTGAAACAGGGGGAAATAGATTTTCTAAATTCCAATAGCTCCTTTTGCATAATTAGAGAAGACAACCACAAACTTTGTACATTCTATTGCTTATATAGTTATTTCTTACATCTTTGAACTGCTTGTCACCCAATTTTCAGTAAGTTAGAGCAAAACCAACTTACTCCAGGTATGAATCATCATTCTCTCCAACCTTTGAAAGCAGGTGATTTTTTTTTTCCTTAAGTTTTCTCTGTGTTGTTCTTTTATTTGTCAGGTTGAAGTATTCCTTGCAGCTGAATGAATTGGAAACTCCTTTAAAAATTAAAGAAAATGAAAAATATTACATTTTTTCAAATTCTGACTTATTCTATTTGATCTTACATCCTTATAGTTTAAGCATGAAAATAACGTACATTTCTACAAAATACTCTTCAATTGAAAACTGCATGAAACTTACATTATAATATAGATGGTGCAAGAGCATAAAGCATAAAAGTTTAAAGATCATAAGCTAAAGTTCATAATGCCAGAGTTCAGTTTCAGACTACTACATTTTAGAGTTTTGATTATGTTTTTCTTTTTACTTCTATGTAAATCGAGGTCAAAATGCCTACATTGCCACTCAATGGTTAATGGTGTCATTTGAATAAAACAACTAATAAGCAGCTTTGGGAGAATTTTAGTGAGGGTACAGAGCAAGAATCCAGGCATCTAAATGTGGATGAAGCTGGGAGACATGAAGAGGTATGGATGATAGTGAGAGGTTGTAGAGAGGGTCTTTAGCAATCAAACATTGCAAGGTAAAATGAAGTTTAAAGAAGACGTTAATAGTTGAATCATGGAAGAGAAAGGCAAAACCATCAGTAAACAAATTCACAATTATGGCAGATTATTGATGAGGTGTTTTAAAGAGAAATCTATCCAGGATACCTTAAATTTGCACTGGAGAGACATGTTTCTTCATTTCATTTTTCCCCTGAAAAGCCACAAAATAAAGATCACTGAAGTAACAAAATCTAAGTATGTCTCTTACATATAACTGATGAATCAAATTACAAAAATTCAGTATCTTCAGAGCACAAAATATATAAACTATAAACAATTTTTCAAGTTATGTTGCCTCTGATTCAAAACCTAGTTTTAATTTAAATTTAAAAGTCTTGTTATGTACTTTAAATTACTGATTTAACTTTAAAAATGAATACTAAAAACTATAGAAATGATTTATTGACAGAATTTCTGATTTGAATACAACCTCAGTCACCATCTTTTACATTCACAAAAGCAACAAGGAGAATGACAAAAGAAAAGAAAAAAAGTTCACATTTCGTTTGCAGTAGAACTGGAAGACAGAATCAAAAACTCCAGTTTTAGTAGAGATTGTTAGAAAGAGCCAAGACATGTAGAATGTAAAGAGAAAGAAGCAGAGAAAATGTGATAGAGTATTAAAAGGGTCCAAGGGTAAGGGGTTTTAAAAAGGACTAGAAAATATACTTTATGAAGGTAAAGGTTTGTCATGAAATGATTAAAGAAAACCATGCTGTTTTTGAAAAAAGTTAAAAAGTGACATGAGCTTGAACTCTGTCAGAACTTCCCTAGGACATACTTTGGTCAGAACTGAGGGTACAACTTTCTACAAAAATGTCACAGACAAGGCACTCAGAGAAACCAATCTGGTTAAGGCTGTAATTTGGGGAAAAAAATATACTTTTCAGTTATCGACACTGAAAGTTTGATCTGGCTCCTTTTCTTTATAATTATCTCAAACTGCCTTCAAATAGATGCTCTAGAAAATCTATGTCATTCACTAATTAATAACAAAATAAAATAAATTAGGATATATAGATACAATAATACTGTAAGGAAATATAGAAAAGAGTCACACTAAGACATACAAGAACATTTTTTAAATATTTCAAAAAATATTTGAATTTTGTTGAACTAGATTACTACTTATTCAAAGAAGTTAATGATGTAATGTTCTCTATGAAGGAAGGTCACAGAATAAAACTACATAGATACAGAGGAGAATTAGTGAGAAAGAAGAATCAATGTGAGAAAACTGATTTAAATAGAAGTTGAAGGGAAAAAAAATTCTCTAAGACTGTATCAAGAAGAGCAAGGAATAATACATCTATGGAAAGAACTTAAGAGGCGTGAAGATATAGAAAAGAAGAGTGATCTTTTTAGGCACTAAGTGGAGAAGAGGAAATTGTTAAATATGATTAGAGAGAAATTTCACTTCAGTCATCAGGGAGCTAGTTTGCTAAGGAGTAATCTAGTTGTAGAGAAATGGGGGTGGGGGAGTCAGATAGGAAGTTTCAGAAGACACAGATGAAAAAGATGCTGAAGAAGGAGAAGAAAAATAAGAAAAATGAGGACAAGAAGTAAGAGGAGGTAGAGGAATATCAGGAGAACTAGAAGAGCCAAAAGAAGGAGGCAGACAACAGCAACAACAGACAGCATACTAGCACAGTATTAAAATTATCTCTACTGATTTTCATACTGAATATATTGCACTCAGAGAAAAACAAGTAAATACAAAAGAGAAATCATAATGTGGGAATTAAAGTGAATAAGCAGATGTGAATATTTCAACCCCCAAAATGACAAAAAATGGGTGAAGAGAAAATAACTGAGGAACTATAAATTTTGTAGTGGTCCACTTTGCAATAATTACATGTGAAAAAATATTATTAAAACAGACAAATAAAGCAGCAGTATATATTACCATGTACAGCAGTGAAAACAAAGGCAAGGAAAATAGTATTGACAAAACAGGTGATATAGGAAAATATAAAAGTCCTCAGTGATAATTATATATTTTGCTTAAATAAATGTAATATTAAAAGTACAATACAACTTTATAACATTACTAAGTAGTGGAGAAAATAAAAACCATTCTGCAAAACAAAAGAAAAAGAAAAATTCACAGAGAGAAGAATTGAAAGAAAAAACAATAATGGAGACAAAAACAACATAATATGCAGATTTTCCTTGACTTATGATGGGGCTCATCTAGATGAACCCACCACAAGTTAACAATATCATACATGGAAAATCCATTTAATACACCTAATCACAGAGCATCACAGGTTAGGCTAGCCTACCCTAAAGGAGATGAGAACATTTACATCAGCCTATAGTCAGCTTCACTGATGGCTCAGATGGTAAAGCGTCTACCCACAATGCAGGAGACCTGGGTTTGATTCCTGGGTCAGGAAGATCCCCTGGAGAGGAAATGGTAATCAACTCCAGCACTCTTGCCTGGAAAATCCCATGGATGGAGAAGCCTGATAGGCTCCACGGGGTCGCAAAGAATCAGACACGACTGAGCAACTTCACTTTCACTTTTCAGAGTTAGGTAAAATATTATTTTTTTAATAAAGTACTTTTTAAACAAAGAGTTGTGTAGCTTATGTAATTTATTGCATATTGTGCTGAAAGTTTAAAAAAAAGTGATGAGAGTGTTCAGAATGGTTGTTAAGTGTGTCAGTTGTTTGGCCTCACGATTCAAGGCTGCCTGGGAACCGTGGTGGCTGCCGCTGCCCAATTGTACTGCATATCAGTAACCTGAGAAAGATCAAAACTCAAAATATGAAGCACAATTTCTACTGAATGTGTATTGGTTTTACAGTATTATAAGCTCAGAAAACTTAAAGTCAAAACATCTTTAAGTCAGTGACCATCTGTGATATAATACACCCCAGTACAAACATTATCCCAGGTGGTGCTAGTGGTAAAGAACATGCCTGCCTATGCAGGAGATAAGAGGCACGGGGTTGATCCCTAAGTCTGGAAGATTCCCTGGAGGAGAGAATCACAACCCACCCCAGTATTCTTGCCTGGAGAATCCACATGGGCAAAGGAACCTGGTGGGCTAGAATCCATAGGGTCGCACAAAGTCAGACATGACTGAAGCGTCTTAGCATGCACATGCAATCATATATGATATTAATAAATACAAATGAGTTCATCTCATTCTTTACCAGCTGAGTCACAAGGGAAACCCATCTCAGTAAAGGAGTTGTTTAAATGCGGGCTTCCTTGGTGGCTCAGAGGTTAAAGCATCTACCCCCAATGCGGGAGGCCTGGGTTCATTCCCTGGGTTGGGAAGATCCCCTGGAGAAGGAACTGGCAACCCACTCCAGTATTCTTGCCTGGAGAATCCCATGGACGGAGGAGCCTGGTGGGCTACAGTCCATGGGGTCGCAAAGAGTCGGACACGACTGAGCGGCTTCACTTTCACTTTTAAATCACACAGCAGAGTCAGCTAGCTCTTCTACAAGCAATGTAACCTTTTCTATAGACCTAGCAGGTGTGGCTGACACCTCACAGAGTAACCTCAGAAGCCCTGTTTGTTCTTAAGACAATAAATGAGTATAGGCAATATATCCTCTTTATAGGGCTTCCCTGGTGGCTCAGACAGTAAAGCCTTCTCCTGCGATGCGGGAGACCTGCATTCTATCCCTGGGTTGGGAAGATCACCTGGAGGAAGGCATGGCAACCCACTTTGCCTGAAAAATCCCCATGGACAGAAGAGCCTGGGGAGCTACAGTCCATGGGGTCACAAAAGGTCTGACATGACTGAGCAACTAAGCACACAGCACATCCTGTTTATAAGTGGTGCTGAAACAGTCATGAAAATTGTGCAATTACTCCTATTTGTGAATAGCTTTGTTTACTACATCATGGAAATTATATTTGGTATCCAAAATTAAAAAAAAAAAAACACCAGTATATTCTAACACACACTCATGAAAATAGTTTACTTAGAGGTTCATGAAATATATTTCAGCTGCTTCAGTAAAGAGATATGGATGCATAGACCTTTACAAACAGAAAAACAGAAAACAGACATTTTAATTTCTTGAAATAGGATAAAATATTCTGTATACAGAATGCATTTTTTTACTTGATGAATGACTGAAGCATATAGTGAGAGCAGAATTTCCATGTCTAAAAGTTAATATACTTACTATTCTATGGTCATACACAAGCTGGAATCAAGATTGCCAAGAGAAATATCAATAACCTCAGATATACAGATGACACCTTATGGCAGAAATCGAAGAGGAACTAAAGAGCCTCTTCATGAAGGTGAAAAAGGAGAGTGAAAAAGCTGCCTTAAAATTCAACATTCAAAAAATGAAGATCATGGCATACAGTACCATCACTTCATAGCAAATAGATGAGTAAACAATGGATACAATGACAGACTTTATTTTCTTGAACTCCAAAATCACTGCAGATGGTGACTGCAGCCATGAAATTAAAAGACACTTGCTCCTTGGAAGAAAAGCTATGACCATCCTACACAGCATGTTAAAAAGCAGAGACATTACTTTGCTTTGCCTACAAAGGGTTATATAATCAAAGCCATAGTTTTTTCCAGTAGTCATGTATGGATGTGAGAGTTGGACCATAAAGAAAGCTGAGTGCCCCAGAATTGATGCTTTTGAAGTATGGTGTTGGAGAAGACTCTTGAGAGTCTCTTGGACACCAAGGAGATCAAACCAGTTAATCCTAAAGGAAATGACCCTGAATATTCATTGGAAGGACTGGTGCTGAAGCTGAATTTACAATACTTTGGCCACCTGCTGTGAAGAGCTGACTTATTGGAAGAGACCTTGATGCTGGGAATGATTGAAGGCAGGCGGAGAAGGTGATGACAGATGACATCAATGACTCAATGGACATGAGCTTGAGCAAACTCAGGGAGATGGTAAAGGACAGGAAAATCTGGTGCGCTACAGCCCATGGGGTCGCAAAGAGTTGGACATATCTGAGCAACAAACCAAAAAACTAGACAGTGAAATAGATTTAATGCTACCAACACCTTGATTATTTTCACACTATAAAATTCCAAAGACAGATATTGACAAGTTTCAGAGAAATTGCCGTAAGGAATTGAAAGTTCTTGTCTCTGAGAAGGAAGTGCAAATGAAGACACACAGAGCTGAGAGGTGTCTTTTCTCTCATAAGTCTTTTAGAACTAAGGGATATGTACAAATATGTATTATAAAAAATAAAAATGAGCTAAAGTTTTAATAAAGACAAAAGCTTAAAATATTTTATTCTTACTAATCTGATCTCTGACACATACTTGAATTAGCATTTTGGCTTCTCACCTCTTAGTTATGTGAACATAGGCATAATTTATTGTCTCTGTGGCTCAATTATCTTAATTATACCATCACAATAATAACAGTGCCTACCTCAGAGGACCTCATGCTTGAGTTGATATATGTAAGTGATTTTGGCTTTGTTCTGCATGTAATTAAGTTCTCAATAATTGTTAAAAATCTAATTGCTGATGTTGATAGTTTCATATTCATGTATTCCTCTTATAGTTTCTAGAGAAAAAGAGATTCACCTTGAAGACCGCCACATCCTTCTATGGAACTATCCTGATTTTCATATAAAAGTGATATTTTTAAGGGTGGTTAATGCATCTGTGTAACAATAGACACAATTAGACCAATATTATTAAGAGATAGGTAGTAAGAGGAAACTGAGTGGTCATCAGGTCTTGTTCCCGGAGTAGGATATCAGGAGAAAGGAACACACTCATTTTATTATTATTTTTTTTTAATATTTTTTTCATACTCATTTTAAAAAGAAGAACTTCTGTTTTATTTATTGTTTTGGTTGGTTCCACAAACCTCAGAATGTAATTTTTGACAGTATATTTTAAAAGATAACGTGAAAAATCATGAAAAAAAATTGACACTTTTTCAAAAGGTGTATTATTAAAGTATTGAGTTGGAGTTGTTTTAGTGCTACTCCTACGTTCCTTCTAAGTTGATACATCAGTTCTCTAAGTTAATGTAAAAAATCTAAATCAGTACTTATTTTTTAAAATTCCAGATTAAGTTAATATACAGCTAATTAAGCTACTGTTCTATAAATGTTATGGGTATATAGTAGACGATATTGAAGTCCTAGGCTTCACAAAAAAACCATCCTCATTATTTGATTAGTCATATTTAGATATTTTTATGCAATATTTGAAAGCAGTAAAAATCTGTTTTACATGGAAAGGAAATTTTAACTTAAGTTTGCAATATGAAAGCAAGCTAAAAGCAATTAATGGTACCTGACTTCAGAAATAAGAAGATGCACTTTAATCACTATAGTGCCAAAAGTCTGACTATAGGCCATTGAAACAATTAGCGTAGCAAAAGTAGAATAAAGCATACACTGCAGTTATTCTCGTAGAAATGGCATAGTATAGTGTCCAGTTTAGGAGGTTGCAGTTAATGTTGTGTATAATATATACAATTAACATTGGTTTAAGCTCAGTTGAAACTGTTTTATGAGAAAATTCGTTTTACTCAACTTTTTTTCTCACTCAAGTTTATAAAGTAATAAGGTCTATCATTTTAGATTTCAGTATTTCTCTATGTCTAGGTATTTGTAGCATGAATAAGAATTACTATGTATTTTGAAAAGGCTATGAGTTACTGTGATACAGCTTTAATTTCTAATAAAGTTTTATTGTTGTTATTTCCTGTGGTGGTAACGGGCCAAACTGAATGATTAAATTGTAATTCACTTCAAGAACAGTCTACAAAATGTCGAAAGCTTCCTTTTTCTTTGTAAAAATAGAAAAATGGTATCTCTAATCTGATTAAAAATGGACTCATATAGTTAGAAGTGGATAACCTTAAAAAAAGAAAAGAAATGAATAACCTTATAAATACCTTATATTATAACTTAAGGAGGTTGAACTCTTCCAATATGTACTAAAAGATAAACAGAAATATCTAAAACTTTCATCCTCATATGTAGACAGATTAACCTTTAATAAAATATTTGGAAAATGGGGTTAATTCTTCTTACCAACAAATTTGAAAAAGAATGTAACTACAATTTATTGAATATAGTCCATATACAGTGGAAGAACTAAAGAGCTTCTTGATGAAAGTAAAAGATGAGAGTGAAAAAGTTGGCTGAAAACTCAACATTCACAAAACTAAGATTATGACATCTGGTCCCATCACTTCATGGCAAATAGATGGGGAAACAGTGGAAACAGTGACAGACTTTATTTTGGGGGGCTCCAAAATCACTGCAGATGGTGACTGCAGCCATGAAATTAAAAGACCCTTGCTTCTTGGAAGAAAAGTTATGACCAACATAGACAGCATATTAAAAACCAGAGACATTACTTTGCCAACAAAGGTCCATCTAGTCAAATCTATGTTTTTTTCTAGTAGTCATATATGGATGTGAGAGTTGAACTATAAAGAAATCTGAGCACCGAAGAATTGATGCTTTTAAATTGTGGTGTTGGAGAAGACTCTTGAGAGTCTCTTGGACTGCAAGGAGATACAACCAGTCCATCCTAAAGGAAATCAGTCCTGAATATTAATTGGAAGGACTGATGTTGAAGCTGAAACTCCAATACTTTGGTCACCTGATGTGAAGAACTGACTCAATGGAAAAGACCTTGATACTGGGAAAGATTGAAGGCAGGACGAGAAAGGGATGGCAGAGGATGAGATGGTTGATGGCATCACCAACTCAATGGACATGAGTTTGAGGAAATTCTAGGAGTTCATGATGGACAGGGAGGCCTGGCGTGCTTCAGTCCATGGGATCGCAAAGAGTCGGACATGACTGAGCAACTCAACTGAACAGTGGCTTCCCAGGTGGGGCAATAGTAAAGAGTCTGCCTGCTAATGCAAGAGATGCAGGTTTGACCTGTGGGTCAGGAAGATCCCCTGGAGTAGGAAATGACAACCCACTCCTCTATTCCTGTCTGGAAAATTCCATAGACAGAGAGGCCTGGTGTGCTACATATAGTCCATAGGGTCACAAAGAGTTGGACGCAACTGAGTGACTGAGCATGCATGTGTATATATATATAGTATAGACAAAGACTACAGCAGCCATTGTATGGTATTAATTATGTTGAAAGAATGTCATTTTAGAGATTTCTATGAAAAAGAGGCCATGAGTTCTGTTATCAGATCTTCAATTCACCTGTCTTTGTTCCTTCAACAACTGAAAATGTGAAGTATTTCATTCTTACAATCTTAATCTTACAGGTAGTGCTTAGGAAACTTTCTCCATGTTTAGTACTTTAAAATTAAATACATGTAGTTAGCTATTGAATTCTGTATTGTAAAAGTTCAAATACTTTCACTTCTTTTATATTAACTCTGAATACTTATATATTATATTAGATCATATATGAAGAGACTATGTAGATGTATATAATAAATATATTTTTCTCTGAATAAAGAACTCAATCTTGAGCTTAAATTGATCTTTAAGTGTCTAATTGGGACTTCCCTAGTGGTCCAATGATTAATACTTCATCCTCCCAATGCAGGGAACATGGGTTCAATTTCTGGTCAGAGATCTAAGATCCTGCCTGTTGCACACAGTCAAAAAGTTTTTAAAAAATCTACATGGATTTAGTGTAATGATGTCTTCCCAAAGCTTCCTAGTAGAGAAGAATCACAGGAATAATGAGTACATTATTCTGAAAATGAGCTAGTCATCTAGAATAAAACTATGTGCTGTGCTCAGTTGTGTCTGACTGTTTGCTACCCCCATGGACTATAGCCTGCCAGGCTTCTCTGTCCATGGGATACTCCAGGAGAGAATACTGGAAGAGATCACCATGCCTTCCTCCAGGAGATCTTCCCAACCCACAGATAGAACACAGGTCTTCCGCATTGCAGGTAGATTCTTCACTGACTGGGCCACCAGGAAAGCCCAAGAATTCTGGAGTGGGTAGCCAATCCTTTCTCCAGGGGATCTTTCTGATTCAGAAATCTAACAGGGGTCTCCTGCATTGCAGGTGACTTGTTTACCAACTGAGATACCAGGGAAGCCCTTATATTTTGGAATATGGTCGAGGTATTAGAATACATGGATGTGACAGAATCGTAAAGTATTTACCATTTCAAACAATCTAGCAACAGTAAAGGGAAAGATATGATCATTGATAGTGTGTTACTGCTATGAAAATTGACATGACCTGGACTGGAGTTTTTAACTGCTACACTTTTTATATGTGCTTAGATGTTCCAAGAGGACTGTGGTTCCTTTCCTCAGGAATATAGGCACTACTGTTGTTACAGACAGGGTGTTTTGAATAAATTAGCAATTTCCAGGATTGATCTTCTTTGTCAAATCATTAGCCTAAGTGCAAAACTTACCTCAGTAAAGGTGCTGTTAAGACAGATTAGCATTTTCACATTGATATTAGTTTTTTAATTAGGGAGAGATAAATAGGAAATTTTAAGTACAAATACCTGGGTAATCAGAAAAGAAATCCAATTAAATATTTAGTCTGCACATCTGATTAAAATTTCAAACTACCCAAGGGATGATTCAGTAACTTTGCAGTCCTAGAAAGTTTAAGCAATCTCTTACAGAAACTTCTATGGACTTTAGTTAGGGCTTCCTTGGTAGCTCAAACAGTAAAGCATCCACCTGCAATGCAGGAGACCTGGGTTCGATCCCTGGGTCATGAAGTTCCCCTGGAAAAGGAAGTGGCAACGCACTCCAGTATTCTTGCCTGGAAAATTCTACAGACAGAGGAGCCTGGTGGACTATAGTCCACAAGGTCCCAAAGAGTTGGACATGACTGAGAGACTAACACACACATGGACTTTAGTTAACTAATTTTTGGACGTTAAGATAGTGAAATTATTCTTAATCCATTTATCCATTTGTTTTAAGCAAGGTCAGTGAGCGTACCAAGATATTGGTTATAGTTCAAGTAGAGGTCCATGAATAGAAAAAACAATGTGTTACAAAATGTTTAATATTAATTATTCTTTCAAATCAAAAAAGTAAAAATAAAAATTCAAAATGAATTAAACCAATTTTAAATTGGCTAACATAAATAACCATAAATAGAACCAATTTTCATATCTTGCCTCTAAAATTTCTTTGCCTTTTCAGTATTTTCCTTTATTGCAAACCTACTTTCTCCACATGACAATTTAGATACTCTTGGACTGAATTCCTCTTGCCTCCAGGCTTGAGCAAATACCCAAAAAAGTGGAATGTGACCCCTTTATCAGGTTCTCCAGAGATTCATCTGTCCACAGTGAGACCATTTTTCTGTCAGATGTTGCTGGTCATTCCCTCATGCCTGTTCAATTTTCCCTCCAGAGATTCTGTTTATCTCTGCTTGCTGCCTCCTTTACTTTAAAAATCCCTTTTCTGTTTGCATATAATGCAAAGAAAGGAAGAAAAGAATTTGAATAACCATGATAATAAGTATCTTAGAAAAATTTATAACTTCTTTGTAAAGCAATTTATAAATATATTAATAAATGCCTATTTCCAAATTTGAATACAATTTCTCACACTAGGAATTTGCTCTATAATATTATGATATTATAATATATATGACTATTATTTTCAGTTTGGGATAAAATGTGATTAGATATTTTACATTCACTACCTACCACTGGGAGAGTTCATCGAGTTTTGAATTTGTATTAATATGACTTTTCAAGTAGGGAGAATTTCCCAGGGTCATGCAGATAATTAAGAACTGAGCCAAAATTTAAGCTTAGATTTGTCTAAATCATTGCTTATTCTTTTCCTAACTTTGTGACTATATCATATTTTACTTAGAGGATTGATTCAATAAATCTATGGGTATATTTCATTATAATGTTTTCTATGCTATGAAAAATTAGAAAAGCTAAACACCGAATATTATGCAAATGAATTGATACATTTTTAAATATTACAGTTAAAATTATACACATACACAGTATAAAAATATTGAAACCATGAATGCCATAGTAAAAGTAAAAGTGAAAATACTCTTAGCTTTATCTTACAGACTATACAGATTATAAAATAAACAAATTTGCCCATGTGAAAAGCTGCCAATAGTTGGTACTTACGGAAAAAAATTAAACCAGTATTGTGAGGGAAGGGATTTATTTTTCAAGATTGACAATTTGGATGTCAGCCTTTATGCAAAGCTCCATGGAAACCAGCTAGACCTGACTACTTAAGTAATGAAACCTAGTAGAGGTTTGAGGTAAGGAATCAACTCACACACCCACCATGACATAGAAGATATAATCACAAATTTAGACTTTTTTTCTTGGATTACATTACAATAGAGGCTAGGCCTTCCTCAACCATGAATGCTGATCTTCTGTCCTGCCACTGACATGATATATCATGCCAGAAATGACAAGATTTGGACTATTACCTTCCAGACATGTCATGGGAAGAGATAATTCTGCCCATCCATAAAGGAAGTGATGTAACCAATCACCATCTGCTCATCTTCTTGACTCCTTTAAACTCTTACCTTTGATAAAGATAAAGGAGGCTCTAATGATCCCCTAGTCATGCATCTTGAAAGTTACCTAGTCCAAAAGTCAGAGTACCAATCCAGGAATCTGTAGAGACTTCTGCTAGATTTTTTTACTCCTTAAGAGGTAATGGGAACGGGAAACACATACCCCTTCTAGTATTTATTCTAGTGCTATATGGCAAATAGAGAAGGAAATGGCAACCCACTCTAGTGTTCTTGCCTGGAGAATCCCAAGGACAGGGGAGCCTGGTGGGCTGTTGTCTATGGGGTTGCACAGAGTTGGACACAACTGAAGTGACTTAGCAGCAGCAGCAGCATGGCAAATAGATGGGGAAACAATGAAAATAGTAAAAGACTTTATTTTGGGGGGCTCCAAATCACTGCAGATGGTGACTGCAGCCATGAAATTAAAAGACCCTTGCTCCTGGTGAGAAAAGCTATGACCAAACTAGACAACATATTTAAAAGTAGAGACATTACTTTGCCAATAAATGTCTGTTTAGTCAAAGCTATAGTTTTTCCAGTAGTCATATATGGATGTGCGAGTTGGACTATAAAGAAAGCTGAATACCAAAGAATTGATGAGTTTGAACTGTGGTGCTGGAGAAGACTCTTGAGAGTCCCTTGAACTCTAAGAGTCTGGTTGGACTCTGGAGTCCAACCAGTCCATCCTAAAGGAAATCAGTCCTGAATATTCATTGGAAGGACTGATCCTGAAGCTGAAGCTCCAGTACTTTGCCCACCTGATGTGAAGAACTGAATCATTGGGAAAGACCTTGATGCTGGGAAAGATTGAACTCAGGAAGAGAAAGGGAAGACAGAGGATGCGACGGTTGTATGGCATCACTGACTCAATGGACGTGATTTGAGTAAGCTCTGGGAGTTGGTGATGGACAGGGAAGCCTGGTGTGCTGCAGTCCATGGGGTAAAAAAGAGTTGGACATGACTAAGCTACTGAACTGAACTGGGTATAAAACCCTGGTCTAATTATTCTGTCTCTTGCCAATAAACTCAAGGAGAATTGAAGCTATGTTAAGGCCAACTTGTTGCAAATCAGTTCAGTTCAGTTCAGTCGCTCAGTCGTGTCCGACTCTTCGTGACCCCATGAGTTGCAGCACGCCAGGCCTCCCTGTCCATCACCAACTCCTGGAGTTCACTGAGACTCACGTCCATCGAGTCAGTGATGCCATCCAGCCATCTCATCCTCTGTCATCCCCTTCTCCTCCGGCCCCCAATCCCTCCCAGCATCAGAGTCTTTTCCAATGAGTCAACTCTTCGCATGAGGTGGCCAAAGTACTGGAGTTTCAGCTTCAGCATCATTCCCTCCAAAGAAATCCCACGGCTGATCTCCTTCAGAATGGACTGGTTGGATCTCCTTGCAGTCCAAGGGGCTCTCAAGAGTCCTCTCCAACACCACAGTTCAAAAGCATCAATTCTTCAGCACTGAGGCTTCTTCACAGTCCAACTCTTACATCCATACATGACCACTGGAAAAACCATAGCCTTGACTAGACGGACCTTTGTTGGCAAAGTAATGTCTATGCTTTTGAATATACTGTTTAGTTTTGTCATAGCTTTCCTTCCAAGGAGGAAGCGTCTTTTAATTTCATGGCTGCAGTCACCATCTGCAGTGATTTTGGAGTCCCCCAAAAATAAAGTCTGACACTGTTTCCACTGTTTCCCCATCTATTTCCCATGGAGTGATGGGACCAGGTGCCATGATCTTCGTTTTCTGAATGTTGAGCTTTAAGCCAACTTTTTTCACTCTCCTCTTTCACTTTCATCAAGAGGCTTTTGAGTCCCTCTTCACTTTCTGCCATAAGGGTGGTGTCATCTGCATATCTGAGGTTATTGATATTTCTCCCAGCAATCTTGATTCCAGCTTCTTCTTCTTCCAGTCCAGCGTTTCTCATGATGTACTCTGCATATAAGTTAAATAAGCAGGGTGACAATATACAGCCTTGACGTACTCCTTTTCCTATTTGGAACCAGTTGGTTGTTCCATATCCAGTTCTAACTGTTGCTTCCTGACCTGCATACTTATTTCTCAAGAGGCAGGTCAGGTGGTCTGGTATTCCCATCTCTTTCAGAATTTTCCACAGTTTATTGTGATCCACACAGTCAAAGGCTTTGGCATAGTCAATAAAGCAGAAATAGATGTTTTTCTGGAACTCTCTTGCTTTTTCCATGATCCAGTGGATGTTGGCAGTTTGTTCTCTGGCTCCTCTGCCTTTTCTAACTTCAGCTTGAGCATCTAGAAGTTCAGGGTTCATGTACTGTTGAAGCCTGGCTTGGAGAATTTTGAGAATTACTTTACTAGCGTGTGAGATGAGTGTAATTGTAGTAGTAATTTGAACATTCTTTGGCATTGCCTTTCTTTGGGATTGGAATTAAAATTGACCTCTTCCAGTGCTTTGGCCACTGCTGAGTTTTCCAAATGTTTTGGCAAATTGAGAGCAACAGTTTCACAGCATCATCTTTTAGATTTGAAATAGCTTGACTGGAATTCCATCACCTCCACTAGCTTTGTTCATAGTGATGCTTCATAAGGCCCACTTTAGTTCACATTTCAGGATGTCTGGCTCGAGGTGAGTGATCACACCATCATGATTATCTGGGTCGTGAAGATCTTTTTTTGTGTAGTTCTTCTGTGTATTCTTGCCACCTCTTCTTAATATCTTCTGCTTCTGTTAGGTCCATACCATTTCTGTCTTTTATTGTACCCATCTTTGCATGAAATGTTCCCTTGATAGCTCTAATTTCTTTGAAGTTATCTTTAGTCTTTCCCATTCTGTTGTTTCCCTCTATTTCTTTTCCCTCTATTTTCCTTTTGATCACCGAGGAGGGCTTTCTTATCTCTCGTATCTCCCTCTATTTTCCTTTTGATCACCGAGGAAGGCTTTCTTATCTCTCGTATCTCTCCTTGCTATAAACAATATAATCAATCTGATTTCAATATTGACCACCTGGTGGTTTCCATGTGTAGAGTCTTCTCTTGTGTTGTTGGAAATGGGTGTTTGCTATGACCAGTTATAACAACTCTGTCAGCCTTTGCCCTGCTTCATTCCGTATTTCAAGGCCAAATTTGCCTGTTACTCCAGGTGTTTCTTGACTTCCTACTTTTGCATTCCAGTCCCCTATACTGAAAAGGACATCTTTTTTGGGTGTTAATCCTAAAAGGTCTTGTAGGTCTTCATACAACTTCTTTCAACTTCAGTTTCCTAAGCATTACTGGTCCAGGCATAGACTCGGATTATTACAATGATATTGAATGGTTTGCCTTGGAAACGAACAGAGATCATTCTCTCGTTTTTGAGATTGTAGCCAAGTACTGCATTTCAGACTCTTTTTTTGACTATGACAGCTACTCTATTTCTTCTAAGGGAATCTTGCCCACAGTAGTAGATATAATGGTCATCTGAGTTAATTCACCCATTCTAGTCCAATTCTCTTCACTGATTCCTAAAATGTCATTGTTCACTCTTGCATCTCCTAATGCTCTTTTAGCTTTCATCAGAAAGCTATTAAACATAACTATTGGCCAAAAGGAAAAAGTTGGAAAGAATCATGAAAATAATCATCTTTGCATCTAGAATTCTATGGACTGCAGCACAAATACAGATGAGTGGCATCCCAAGATTAATATTTTGATAAGAGAGAGCTTGACAAGTTAAAACATCATTCAATACCTGATACTGATAATGAGTAGAAACTTGTGGGGTTCCTGGTCACAAAAGTCCTCTTGTGTCCCCCAGTTATTGATTACAACCTCCATGAACTTCCCTGAGTTCAACAGGACATGTTTAAATACACAGTGCAGTCTTGGGGCAGTCTTGGTTTCCCCTCATGAGGTATACATAACAATATCTTTGAGCTGTTTCACAAATACTGAAACCCTCATCAAGTGGGAGAAGTTAAAGGTACACTGCTCATAAGCACTAGACCCCAATATCCAGTTGGAACCAGAAGGTTGATGATACTGACTCCCACCTACCTCAGTACTAACCAACCAGAAGAATGGCCATGAGCTAATCATACCCTCTTTGAACCATTGCTATAAAACTCCTCACTACCTGCTCCAGGTCTGGATTCACAGTTTTGAGACCATGAACCTGCTGCGGCCCCCTGTGCCTGGAAAACTATTCTTTCCTACTTTAACCAAAGCTCTGTCTCCAATATTTAATTCAGTGATGGGGTATTGGCTTCAATATTAATTACCTCTCATGGGTAAAAAGGGGAAAAATTAGTGCTATCAGTGTTGTGCCATGCCATAAATGATCAATTTGATATTTATACAAATAAATTATATAACATTTTATAGATGAAAATTTATATAAATAAAACATAAATTTGGCCCTTACCTTTGAGTGCTGCTGCTGCTACTGCTAAGTCACATCAGTCGTGTCCGACTCTGTGCGACCCCATAGATGGAAGCCCACCAGGCTCCCCTGTCCCTGGGATTCTCCAGGCAAGAACACTGGAGTGGGTTGCCATTTCCTTCTCCATAGTCTTTATCAAATCTCACATTTTAATATTAGTTTACATGTAATGTTACCGGAACTTGAAAGAGCATATTTCATTTTACTGATTGTAATATGAATTGTTTTTCAAAATCTGTCAATTGTATTAGGAACACTGTAAGTATGGACATGGCAGTCAAACTAAAAGTTTTTTTCAAGCTGATCTCCAAAATACACTAATATTAAATCCAATACTGAATCTTGATATGAATCTCCATATTTGAAATTCTACTTTCTTATATAATTCTTAATAATTTAAACAAATAATTTCACTATTTTTTATTTCTATCATACACTTTCAACATGAAATGCAGTATTTTATTCTGCAAGGCTATTTGCTTTTACCGTCACTTATTATCTAGCTCTCTCTTCCAGTGTGTCACACTTAATTTTCTCAGTCATGTTTGTCGTCTTCACTGTTCATTTTATTATTTTCCTCAAATCCTGACTTCTCAGACACTTGACAAAAATGATTAATTTTCTCTTCACTTACTCAGTAGACACATTAATTTCTTATTTATCAAATACACAGTTCAAAATTTTAAATCTATTTTTTCTTTCTTTTCCAAGAGAATTATAGAAGTTGTTTTTAATACTTCAGTATTGTCCTCTCTTAAAAGCAAAAAAATAATGACTTCAAGTATTGTTAGGAGGATTAGAAGTAATTCATAATAATATACTCAGCAAAATGCCTGGCTAAAGAGAAAGTTCTCAACAAATGCCTGTCTTTTGTATTCATTTTCTTTAAGATGCTCTTTAACTTTTGAAACCACTCACAGTTTTATTGCCATTTGAAGCAAATTTAATAATGTAGGTATATGATAAAAGATTCCACTTTAACAGCTGTCTTCATTTTAAACACAACTAATTGCTAAAGATCATGAATAATACTGCTAGTCAGAAAGAAGTTTATTAATGCCGTTGTATGCATGCCACAGGGCCAGAAAGATAATTATGCATTCAGTGTTGGGAAGATAACTGTAAAGATTGCTGAAAGAATCCTATCGAAGTTAGTGTTTCCTTTTAAGGCGAACTAATTATTCCCAAGAAATAAGCATCTTTAAAATACACTTTTTAAGGAAACATTTGTTATTTTGAATGCAAGAGCCAATGTACCTTATTTTTTTTAATATTTAAAAAAATAAAAGAAATAATTATACATTTTATCATATTTTTAAAAATGGACCATTTGGTTGGATAAAGCTTTAAAGCTTTACCAGAAGCTTTAAAATAATGAGTTTCAAAATAGAACAAACACAATTATTATAAACAAGCATAATTGTCATTCAATTTTAAAATTTATCACACTTGATTGGTATAATATATTTTTTTCTTAGTCCCTTCTGTGCAAAATAGCTTTTCATTCTTAAAACATTTCAATTTTCAAAGCACAGTGAAAAACTCCTCCTTTGGCCTTCAAATTCTAGGAATTATCCAAACTAAAAACAAAAAACTGAATTATTTGAATTTATAAATGAAATTACTGGAACAATATTGCTTGAACTATAAACTAATCATAGTTTACAGGGACATGTTTCATCACAATAGTTTGGTATATCTTGATATATATATCAAAATAATAATTTAAGTCAGCTTGCTTACTAGAATTGATATATATTTAAGATTTTGAATTATACAAAATGTGAATAACTTTATCTTTTGAAAGTTGTCTAGATTGACTTATTTAAGTTTTTAGCATTTTTAATGATGTTATTACAGAGTTCATTGTGATAGTCATTTTGAAGTTATATATTTGAAGGAAGGTAGAAGAAAAATCTAGAATCTGTTTACAAATCAGTGACATGATTCTTTACTTGATACAATTAAGTATTGAATTTTTTTATTGTGTTTCTAAGTGTTCTTCATATTTCCATTTCTATTTGCATATCCAGTCCCTTATATCTCTCCCACTATGATTTCAAATCATAGTGATCAGATGTTGACATGGTTGGTTATTCAATAACTGCTATTTTCTCACTGACTGATTCTATAAGCAACGTTTTTTATTTTCATTTTTGTGTTTATTTTACTTTGTAAGTTATCATCATTGAAATATAATTTACATAACATAAAACACACTCATTTTAACTGTAGAGTCCCATGTGTTTTGACAAATGCATTTGATAAACACCATTTAACCATCAGAAGAATGAAGACATTTTCATCACCACAAAATGTTGTTTTTGCAATTTCTCACATCTTCAGCCCCAGGCAACCATGTATCTGTTCTTTGTCACTGTAGAATAATTTCAATTATTCTAAACTTCATATAAATGGAATAAATCAGCATGTGCTACTTTATATCAGGATTCTTTGATTTAGCATTATGTTGAGATTCAACCATATTACTTAATGTATCTATCATTTATTTTTTAATTGCTTAGTAGTACATCATATTATAAATATATGAAAATGTATTTATTAATTGATGGATATTTGATTTTACATTTCCCAATCTGGAGTTATCAATTATAAACAAATACATTCAAGATGCAGAGTACCTATTTTGGTATTTTCTTTTGTCATCAGTTTAAGGATTCTCAATATATTCTAAATACAAGTACTTTTAAGAGCACTTTTTGAAGACGATTCTAATTTTGAGAAAGTCCATATAATATTTTGAATAATTTACCACACAGAGTGTGAGAAAATACTGATAATACATATCTGGAAAAGATGCCTGTTTCATATAAAGAATCCCTACAAATCAATTATAAGGAGCTCATAAACCAAATACCTAATGTATACTTATATTATCTTCTGAGTGTGTTTGTGTGCACACATGTGTGTGTGTGTGTGTGTGTGTGTGACATGTCATGGATATTTGCTTATATGAAGGTGCGTAAATATCTCTCATATGTAGTATTCTAGAAAGTACATAATTTTAGCTTTTAAATTTATAGCTATGAATAATTTTAAATTAATGTTTGTGTATTACATGAGACAATTGATACTCATTTCTAATATGAATATTAATTTGATTTAGTCATTTCATTAAAAACTCTTATACTGACTTGTCTGTGAATTATCAATTGACCATATATTATGAGTCTATTTCTGGATCCTCTATCTACTCTCATTGATTTGTATCAGTGCTTCGAGTCGTGGAACTTCATCATAAATCTTTAAATTCAGTAATGTAATTATTCCTTTGCTTTCTAAAACTTTTTACTCCTCTAGTTGTTTCTATTAAGATTTAACACATACATTTTAGAATCTGTTTTTTAGTCTCCACAATTGCTTTGGGGTGGATAGTATTGACATCTTAAAAATATTTTATCTTGCAGAAGACTTCTAGAATGGTGACACAATAAGCTGCATGGAACCTCTCTCCAGAAGAAAAATTATAATATGTGAATGCAATACCTTTCTGTCCATGGCATTCTCCAGTCCAGAATACTGGAATGGGTAACCTATTCCTTCTGCAGGGGAGGGGATCTCCCTGACCCAGGAATTGAATCAGGGTTTCCTGTATTGTAGGCAGATTCTTTACTAACTGAGCTATCTGGGAAGCCCACACGCAAATTAGAGTCTCTGAAAATTGTCCTATAGTCATACAGCAAATGAAGAAATGTTTATTCAGGAAAAATCTGCTAAATATGGATGAGCTCAGACAGTGTCTGTATCCTTTGAGCCAAGATTTGTTCCTTTCCTTTACAGCTCAACATGACAAGTCTCTTCTCTGGGTCAATGCAGACAAGAATAAAGGCCTCATTCTCTATCCAGGTGTTTATTCTTGGGCTACATGATATCCCTGAGAAAGATAGGCACTAACATTTCTAATCTCCATCTCGCTTTGAATTTCAGAATCTCTGTTCCAGGCAAGAATAGCCAAGAGTTCCACATCTCACTTCCTCCAACCAGTTCCCACTTTTCAAGTGAAAGCTCTACTCCAGACATTATAGGCCAATAAAAAAACAGAAACAATTGCCCTATCACCATTTCAGTTGTAAGCTGGAGGCCTCATACCAGTATGGAAAAGTCAAGAAAATCAGAGGCTACTGTTACTATCCAGTCTTCCTCTTATAAAGCAGGAACATTAATAACAGAAATGAGCCAACTGTTCTCATTCTCCTCTTGGAATGAGTTCTGTCTAGGAAGAGATACATGCACAAGAAACATGAGTTCTTAACTTATAAGAAAATTGAGTTTATTTAGAATAGATTATTGAGAAATTCTGGCTTCCCTGATAGCTCAGCTGATAAAGAATCATCTGCAATGCTGGAGATCCCAGTTAGATTCCTGGGTCAGGAAGATTCCCTGGAGAAGGGATAGGCTACCTACTCCAGTATTCATGGGCTTCCCTAGTGGCTCAGACGATACAGAATCTGACTGCAGTGTGGGAGAACTGGATTCAATCCCTGGATTGGGAAGATCCCCTGGAGGAGGGCATGGCAACCCATTCTAGTATTCTTGCCTGGAGAATCCCCATGGACAGAGGAGCCTGGCAGACTAGTCCATTAGGTCACAAAGAGTTGGACACAACTGAGCAACTAAGGATAGCACACAGCACACTGAGAAATTCAGGCAGTTGAAAACAATGGATATTTTTTTCATAAACAATCAAAAGGAGGCTTTGTAGCCATAAGAGCTACAAGCTCAACCACAGACATTCAAGAAACTTAAGAGAAACAAGCACAGAAGGAGATACCTAAGAGGAGCCTTTCCCTGGGGTCAGGAAAAAAAAAAAAGATATAAAGTTTACTCATGCAAAGAGGTATGAACTGTGCTAAAACCACAGTCATCCCAGGATAATAGTATGCATGTGCAAGGTTGTACCTTCTAAGGAAGGACAACAAGGCTGGGCATTCTAGAGGATTCACTGGAATAATCCAGCCAAGAAAGTAAAGCAAAAACATCACACACTCACGCAACAACAGTAATAGGCCAAAGTTGTTACAAAGTAGTATCTAGAGAGGCTGATTGTCAATACAATTTTATGATAAATGCAGCAAAAATAAAAACTGTGAGCCATACACAAGAAAAAAAGGAAGCCATAGTAAAGGCCATTCTCTGACAGAGTCCACATGTCAAACAGCAGAAAAAGAAATACCTCAAATAAATAAGTTAACAAACTAAAATGATCCATATTTAAAGAAGTAAAAAAGTAAGATGATATGTAATCAAATAAACCATATTAATTATGACATAAACATTACAAAAATAAATCATACTAAACCTCTGGAATGTAAAATACCAAAAGAAATGAAAAAAAAATGTATATTAAAGATTCCAAACGGTAGAACTGAGCTAGCAGAAGCATCAGCAAACTTGAAAACAAGATCTGTAGAAATTATGAACCTAAGAACAAAGAGAAAAAAAAATGTAAAATGAACATAGCCTTAAAAAACGTGAAACTTCACTGAGAACAATAACATAAGTATAATCGAAGTTCCGGGGGGGCAGAAGAAAGTAAAAGGAACTTAAAAATTTCAAAGATACAGTTGTTGAAAACTTTGTAAATATGATGTACAATATTAACACCCAGGTCAATGATCCTCAAGGAAGGCAAAGAGATCCATATTGAGATGTATTGCAGAAATAAAATGTTGAAAGAGAATAAAGAGAAAATCTTGAACACATCAAATAAAAATATGACTAATCACATACAAGGGAACCAAATAACTGACTTTCATTGTAAAGAATGGAGGATAGCCGAGTTGATATATACAAAGTGTCAAAAATAGTCAACTAAAAGTCTTAAATCCAGAATATTTAAATATTTCAAAAATGAATGAAAAATAAAGACATCTTCAGAATTTGATCTTATAAAAAATACTAAGCAACGTTCTTCAGGATAAATAAAATGATCTAATATTTGAAATCAATTCCATAAGAAGGAAGAGAAAAAAAAACACTAATGTAGGCAATTATGAAATTTTAAGACAGTGTAAATGTTGTATTTTTTTCCTTAATTATTTAAAAAGCAACTGTATAAAACAATATGTAAATAATTATAGTGTTGAGTTTGTAACATATAGATGCTTGTCTACCATTGTTGTCAAACAATAAAAAAGCAGAAAGAAGGTGGATTTGAACAAAGCTGTTGGAGTAAGGGAATGACAACACATGGTGACTCAGCCATATGGGTAGCAATTAAGAAAAAGAACGAAAGTAAATAAGAAAGTAGGTAAAACAAATTTTCCTTTCTAATTTGAGTGGGTTTAGTAACAAAAAGTTATATAAAGTAATAGTTGTAATGATATGGTTAACACCTTAATTTCCTTGAATTTTGTATCTATTAAGAAAACCTCAGCTCTGCTCAATTCTCCATCTGCAAACTGTAATTTAGAGAGGTCGTCCAACAAGAGTGTTTGTAGAAAATATTTTGATTACCCCTCATTGATATCAGTGACTCAATGACCTTTTACCAACGTGAAAAGAGTTATTTCATCTATTTTGTCTGAATTTTGCTATTGCTATTGCTGTATTAAGCATCACTACGAACAAAGCTAGTGGAGGTGATGGAATTCCAGTTGAGCTATTCCAAATCCTGAAAGATGATGCTGTGAAAGTGCTGCACTCAATATGCCAGCACATTTGGAAAACTCAGCAGTGGCCACAGGACTGGAAAGGTCAGTTTTCATTCCAACCCCAAAGAAAGGCAATGCCAAAGAATGCTCAAACTACCGCACAATTGCACTCATCTCACGTGCTAGTAAAGTAATGCTCAAAACTCTCCAAGACAGGCTTCAGCAATATGTGAACCATGAACTTCCTGATGTTCAAGCTGGTTTTAGAAAAGGCAGAGGAACCAGAGATCAAATTGCCAACATCCACTGGATCATAGAAAAAGCAAGAGAGTTCCAGAAAAACATCTATTTGTGTTTATTGACTATGCCAAGCCTTTGACTGTGTGGATCACAATAAACTGTGGAAAATTCTGAAAGAGATGGGAATACCAGACCACCTGATCTGCCTCTTGAGAAATTTGTATGCTGGTCAGGAAGCAACAGTTAGAACGGGACATGGAACAACCGACTGGTTCCAAATAGGAAAAGGAGTTCGTCAAGGCTGTATATTGTCACCCTGTTTATTTAACTTATATGCAGAGTACATCATGAGAAACGCTGGACTGGAAGAAGCACAAGGTGGAATCAAGATTGCCGGGAGAAATATCAATAACCTCAGATATGCAGATGACACCACCCTTATGGCAGAAAGTGAAGAGGAACTCAAAAGCCTCTTGATGAAAGTGAAAGAGGAGAATGAAAAAGTTGGCTTAAAGCTCAACATTCAGAAAACTAAGATCATGGCACTGGGTCCCACCACATCATGGGAAATAGATGGGGAAACAGTGGAAACAGTGTCAGACTTTATTTTTCTGGGCTCCAAAATCACTACAGATGGTGACTGCAGCCATGAAATTAAAAGACACTTACTCCTTAGAAGGAAAGTTATGACCAACCTAGATAGCATATTCAAAAGCAGAGACATTACTTGGCCAACAAAGGTTCGTCTAGTCAAAGCTATGGTTTTTCCTGTGGTCATGTATGGATGTGAGAGTTGGACTGTGAAGAAGGCTGAGCACCAAAGAATTGATGCTTTTGAACTGTGGAGTTGGAGAAGGCTCTTGAGAGTCCCTTGGACTGCAAGGAGATCCAACCAGTCCATTCTGAAGGAGATCAGCCCTGGGATTTCTTGGAAGGAATGATGCTAAAGCTGAAACTCCAGTACTTTGGCCACCTCATGCGAAGATTTGACTCATTGGAAAAGACTCTGATGCTGGGAGGGATTGGGGGCAGGAGGAGAAGGGGATGACAGAGGATGAGATGGCTGGATGGCATCACTGACTCGATGGATTTGGGTCTCAGTGAACTCCAGGAGTCGGTGATGGACATGGAGGCCTGGCGTGCTGCGATTCATGGGGTCGCAAAGAGTCGGACACGACTGAGCGACTGATCTGATCTGATCTGATCTGATTGCTATATATGATAGTGAGACAGAGTGTGGATCTTGATAATTCTATAATGGATAGAAGCAAAAGAATTTCTCATGCTCAAATTTTGTTGCCCAAGGGTGTTTTATATCTTCGCCCAAATATAAATTCTCATCATGTTTGTATGTAGAAAAAGTACTCTAAGTTTTCTTTCCAAATATCCTTCACTCAAAATAGTGACAAATATCAAATATAGTAGGGGGATAAGTGATATACTACAATTGATTTTTAAAGTTATCATGTATTTGGGACTTTCATGGTTCCTGAAATATAATTCTCATAAAACATTTAATCCTCAATGCACCTGGAGTTATTGTTATATTTTGAACATTTAAGTTGAAAAATATGGGATAGAAATCTCAGTTTTTACAATTAGGGAAAATGCCCGTATACAAGAAGCAAGAACAAGTTAAAGTATTCATGATTAGATGAGTCATAAATGTTTCTTTTTTCAACTGTGGTAAAAAAATACATGTTTTTATTGTATACATGGACGTTCACAAACATACAGTACTCTCACTCATTGACATTTATGCCAAAAAATTTAATAAATACTTCTTCTCAGTCGTCAGCATAACTATCATCATTTTCCTGTTTGCTCAGTGATGTTAGCTGACTGGTTATGACTCTATCAACACATTTTACTGTCAATTTGGAACATTTCTTTAATAATAGCGATTTTTCAAACAAAGCCATCTGCATTTCTTTCTACCAGGCTGCATACTTTACAAGAATTATTTTATTTTTGCATTTAAATAATATCAGGGTTTCACAAGAGACTTTATGAAATTTAAACTAATATTAAAAATGTAACATATGTAGTAATGCATTAATTAATAATCAATTCCAAAATAGTTCTGTATAAAATAATTATACTTTAAAAGTTGAGATTAAAACAAAATTTAATTGTAATAAATAATCCAGATCTTCTTTTGTGCCTGTATATATATATAAGCAGTAAAAGAGAATTTTAGTTATATTTGCAAGGCAACTATGACTATTCACAGTTTATAATATCTCTGATATAGTTATGCAAACATTAATGTTTTCAAAAGAAACTTTTATTTAAAGTAAAAGTAATAACATATATGGTATATATGGTGGTGGCTCAAACAGTAAAGAATCTACCTGCAATGCAGGATACCTGGGTTCCAACCCTGGGTAGGGAAGATATCCTGGAGAAGGGAATGGGTACCCACTCCACTATTCTTGCCTGGAGAATTCCATGGACTGTATAGTCCATGGGGTCACAGAGAGTTAGACACAACTGAGAGTCTAACATTTTCACTTTTTAAATATATATATATATATATGAAACTCAGCCAGTTCAGTCACTCAGCCATTTCCAACTCTTTGTAAACCCATGGACTGTAGCACATCAGGCTTCTCTGTCCATCACCAACTCCTGGAGCTTGCTCAAACTCATGTCCATCGAGTACTTGATGCCATCCAGCCATCTCATCCTCTCTTTCCCCCTTCTCCTCCTGCCTCCAATCTTTCCCAGCATCAGGGTCTTTTCAAATGAGTCAGTTCTTCACGTCAGGTGGCCAGAGTATTGGAGAATCAGTTTCAGCATCAGTGCTTCCAATGAATATTCAGGACTGATTTCCTTTAGGATTGACTATTTGGATCTCTTACAGTCCAAGGGACTCTAAAGAGTCTTCTCCACCACCACAGTTCAAAAGCATCGATTCTTCAGCACTCAGGTTTCTTTATAGTCCAGCTCTCACATCCATACATGACCACTGGAAAAATCAAAGCTTTGACTAGATGGACTTTTGTTGGCAAAATAATGTCTCTACTTTTGAACATGCTGTCTGGTTGGTCAAAGCTTTTCTTCCAAGGAGCAAGCATATTTTAATTTCATGGCTGCAGTCACCATCTTCATTGATTTTGGAGTCCAAGAAAATAAAGTCTGTCACTGTTTCCATTGTTTCCCCATCTATTTGCCATGAAGTGATGGGACCAAATGCCATTATGTTAGTTTTTTGAATGTTAAGTTTTAAGCCAACTTTTTCACTCTTCTCTTTCACTTCCATCAAGAGGCTCTTTAGTTCTTCTCCACTTTCTGCCATAAGGGTGGTATCATCTGCATATCTGAGGTTATTGATATTTCTCCCAGCAATCTTGATTCCAGCATGTGCTTCATCCAGCCTGGCATTTTGCATGACATACTCTGCATATAAGTTAAATAAGAAGGGTGACAATATACAGCCTTGACTTACTCCTTTCACGATTAGGAACCAGTCTGTTGTTCCATGTCCAATTCTAACTGTTGCTTCTTGACCTGCATACTGATTTCTCAGGACTCAGGTACGGTAGTCTGGTATTCCCATCTCTTGAAGAATTTTCCAGTTTGTTGTGATTTACAGAGTCAAAAGCTTTGGTGTAGTCTATAAAGCTGAAGTAGATGTTTTTCTGGAACTCTCTTGCTTTTTCATTGATCCAACGGATGTTGGCAATTTGATATCTGGTTCCTCTGCCTTTTCTAAATCCAGCTTGGACATCTGGAAGTTCATGGTTCACATACTGTTGAAGCTTGGCGTGGAGGATTTTGAGCATTACTTTGCTAGTGTGTGAAATGAGTGCAGTTGTGTGGTAATTTGAACTTTCCTTGGCATTGCCTTTTTTTGGGATTAGAATGAAAACTAACCGTTTCCAGTCCTGTAGCCACAGCTGAATTTTCCAAATTTGCTGGCATATTGAGTGCAGCACTTTCACAGCATCATCTTTTAGGATTTGAAATAGCTCAACTGGAATCCTATCATCTCCACTAGCTTTGTTCATCGTGATGCTTCTTAAGGCCCACTTGACTTTGCATTCCAGAATGTCTGGCTCTAGGTGAGTGATCACACCATTGTGATAATCTGGGTCATGAGAATCTTTTTTGTATTTGCTGTTAGCTCTTGGTAAATACATACAAAATGAACAAAAGCTGAATATCCTTTATGTATCCCAAGACAAAAACAGTATCTCATTTGTACAGGAGTCTAGGCTTAAAATTTCCACTCGCACAAATAGAAATCCAAGGAGGAAAAACATAATTAAAGGCCATTAGCTTTCGTATACTGTCTTACATATGGGTGCATGTCCTACTAAGAGTTCCAATAGCCACTGTATGAGAAAGCAAACAAATTACTGGTTAGCAAACTGCAGTAAATGCTCAGTTTGTTGAAAACACTACTTATTACAGAGTAGTGTGGAGAAATACATGCTTTTGGTGACCAAGTAACAATATGGTTGTGGAAGAAATAGAAGTAAAAATGTCAAAGGGAGGAAGTACTGACATTTTATCAATGTGGCTTATGTGAAGCCATTATTTAATTTAATGACAACTAAGTGTGTTTGACTGCAATGAAGTACTCTTTTAAATCCTGTTCTTATATTAAATGGCCAGCAGTAATCAAAGTCTATCAAGATGAGAGTACTGAGCAATTTGTTTGGAAAGAGATATGGGAGGAAAAGTTGAACTTGCAGGTCCATATGTATGGAGGAAATTTTGGAAGAATGGGTTATTCACATCTTCTCAACTGCGTTACTTCCAGTCAATGGTCTCAAACAATAAAAGGTAAATCTTCCTTATGGAGGGAAAATTTATGATATAGTCTAAGACTGATTATGAAAGTTAGGAAGTGATATGCATTAAGGTGAAAGGCAATCATGTAGGAAAGTTAGCTGTTGACATAGATTTAGTAATAAAATGGTCATGCGACCGAACCATACACAGAACTCAAATAATTAGTTTGGAAGAAGAAAACAGGCAGGAAGGGTCTGAGAGGCTCATTAGACAAATAACTGAGATAAGGAAAGGGAAAAAGAAAGGGAAAGAGGAAAATTTATTAACAAGAATAGGTTTATTTCTGGAAGGAATATTGTACAGAGTTCAAAAGGTTAGAACAGTAGAAGACCTGTTTGATTTTTTAACTAACAAGTTCAGTCACTCAGTTATGTCCAACTCTTGTGACCCCATGGACTGCAGCACACCAAGCTTCCCTGTCCATCACCAACTCCCGGAGCTTGCTCAAACTCATGTCCATGGAGTCAGCGATGCTATCCAACCATCTCTACCTCTGTCATGCCCTTCTGCTCCTGCCTTCAATCTTTCCCAGCATTAGGGTCTTTTCCAAAGAGTCAGTTTTTCACATCAAGTGGCCAAAGTATTGGAGTTTCAGCTTCAGCATCAGTCCTTCCAATGAATATTCAGGACTGATTTCCTTTTGGAGGGATTGTCTGGATCTCCTTGTAGTCCAAGACTCTCAAGAGTCTTCTCCAACACTACAGTTCAAAAGCATCAGCTCCTCAGCACTCAGCTTTCTTTATAGTCCAACTCTCATATCCATACATGACTACTGGAAAAAACCAAAGCTTTGATTAGATGGACCTTTGTTGGCAAAATAATGTCTCTACTTTTGAACATGCTGTCTGGCTGGTCACAGCTTTTCTTCCAAGGAGAAAGCGTCTTTTAATTTCATGGCTGCAGTCACCATCTGCATTGATTTTGGAGTCCAAGAAAATAAAGTCTGTCACTGTTTCCATTGTTTCCCCATCTATTTGCCATGAAGTGATGGGACTGGATGCCATGATCTTAGATTTTTAATGTTGAGTTTTAAGCCAACTTTTTTATTCTCCTCTCTCATTTTCATCAAGAGGCTCTTTAGTTCTTCTTCACTTCCTGCCATAAGGTTGGTGTCAACAGAGTATCTAAGGTTTTTGATATTTCTTCTGCCCAGCATTTTGCATGACATACTCTGCATAGAAGTTAAATAAGCAGGGTCACAATATAGAGCCTTGACATATTCCTTTCCCATTTGGAACCAGTCCACAATGGGAAGCAGATTTCTACCATGTACTTAAGTAGAAATTTTCTGGATCAGTTTTTTTTTTTTCTTACAAAAATGGTTTTCATGATAAACACACTAGACATTTGGAGGATAATGAAAAATGTTATGGATATAGGAGATGAGCACAAAGTAAGTGGCTTATTCTTCATGTGTGTATGACAGACCTTTGATGGCTTTTGATTTTTTATTCTCTGCACAGAAATCTGTTAAGAAGAGTTATCCCACTCAATATCCACAAGCATATGATGTAAGCAAAGGTGGAACTGGGCAAGACACATACTTTGAATGCTTTGCTGAACTAGTAACTGCTGTGTTAGTAGAGTAATGGTTCAAGAAGTTTCAGACCTTTGTCATCAGCATTTATAGCAGCGGTCCTCAACCTTTTGTTACCATGGACAGGTTTTGGGGGAAGACAATTTTTCCATGAGCCAGGGGGAGGAGATGGTTTTGGGCTGATTCAAGTGCATTCCATTTATTGTGCACTGTATTTATAATCTTATGCTACCACTGATCTCACAGTAGGTACCACCGGTCCACATCCCAGAGGTTGGGGACCCCAGATTTATAGTACTATTCCCTGAAGTGATAACATTTTCAAACATTATATTGCCAGGGACAGCCTTACCTTACAATTTTAAAATCTCACTCTATTCATAATACACCCATTAACTAATAATTTCATCCTGTATGTCTCAGCTTTTTAAATTCCTAATATAAACTGATTTAAAAGAGAATTTCTTAGTTTCAGGCACACGTTCACCTTACCTTAACAAAGATATCTATTGTTAAACCATATTAAATGTGGCCAAGAATTGTCAAGGCACTGTGTGAGTGCTTTATGCTGATGTTCATCAGCTTTCTCTTTAATCTAGGAAACTAGATAAGAGTTGTTAATCTACTAATTGGAAAGGATTATAAATTTGTTCACAGGGGAACACTTGGAATGAAGAAGGAAACTGCAAAAAGCGAAGGTTTAAACAGATGTGAAAATGTTAAAAGTTCAATGCTCCACAATGCAGAGTAATAAAAATATTGAAAATGGACAGAACATTTGGTGAGTATAGTGTTCCTGGAAAAGAATGACATAGTGCTTCCTGCTCTCTGGGGACCTAATTATGAGTTCTTCTGCACAGTGCACGTCAAATATTGACAGGCAGGCTGTTTGTATTTGCTTCTTAATTAAAGACTCTCCTCTCACACCCCGGAAAATGTTTATCAAGGACATCTTACTACTCTAACAAGCATAATGTGAAGCCACATGTTGGGAGGCAAAAAAAATTTAGAAAATAAAATAGAGTTTAAGTTTCTTCACAGACTGAAAAAGAGAAACTTTCTGTAACTTTCAAGGAAAAAAAAAAATCTTTTCATGTATCTCTCTAGGTTTTCTGTCATAGTTTTTAATATTTCCCACACTGCACATAAAGATCAATCATATATTTCTGAACTCCCAGAAATGCATCTACAGTGGTAACTTTTATCAAAAATTGTAATCTTGGGATAAGCCTTATGATAACAAATTTCACTCTTCAGTTTCTTTGATGAATGCTTTTAATTCAGTTCCCATGTAGATGTTCCTAAATATTTTAAATGTATTTGGCAAATGAAAGTAAACAGGAAACGGACAATTTTCTAATTGTGTCAAATCCATTATAGTAATAATATGCTTTGGGAATGTTTTAAAGGGAGTACCACTAATAATCCATGAAATATTCTGTAATGTCTAGAATCTATGAAGGATTAAATGGCAAGGAATAGGGACATCTACAATAGAAATAATTTCAGGAGTGTATTTGATTTTCATTCAAGTTACTTTCCGTCAGTAAATTTGCTATAGACATGTTAAGGCATATCACTTAACTATCATATAAGTAACAAATAATATATTTATACCTTGATTTTATATAGTCCAGAATGTGAAAATGTTTTAGACTGTAAAGCAGTGTTCTTAAAGTTTCCACTAATATTTAGAGCTAGACTTTAGTGGAGAAAGATCTCTCACAAAAACACAGTTAGCAGAATAGTCATTCTTCCTGGTTTCTTCCAAACATATTAAGCACTGTTTGATTGGTTTGAAAGAGATCTGATTGTTTTTATGGATGCTATTGATTCAACCATAACAATCTAACTAGGATTTAATTTTAGCAAATATTTATGTAGCTTTGTATATTCTTTTATTCTAGTTCCCTCTGTATTTCTCTTGTTTGTTAGCATTTATTTAATTGTGCCTAATACTTTGGCCACCTCATGCGAAGAGTTGACTCATTGGAAAAGACCCTGATGCTGGGAGGGATTGGGGGCAGGAGGAGAAGGGGACGACAGAGGATGAGATGGCTGGATGGCATCACCGACTCAATGGACATGAGTTTGGGTGAAGTCTGGGAGACGGTGATGTACAGGGAGGCCTGGCATGCTGCGATTCATGGGGTCGCAAAGAGTTGGACACGACTGAGCGACTGAACTGAACTGAACTGAAGAATTTGCATCACTCATGTTATCTGCTTAACTATTTGAGCAAGTTTGTGCAGGATTATTTTGTTTTTGTTTTTAAATAAAAAAATGTTTTAAATTATAAAATATAATGATATTTAAGAGCTATAAAATCTTAGTGGTTTCCTAAGAAGTAGACTAAAATATTGATAAAGATTCTCAGAATATAAATCATTTTTAACTAGACAGTAGAATATATTTATAGTTTTCCTTGGGTGGAGGAAGTCATAATAGAGCCATATACCCCTTACTGTCAAAGCCCACATTTCAGGTGATTGAAGAATGTTCACCAAATTATTACATGTTCTAAAGAAAAGACAAAACCCGTCTATGAATCTGTAGAAGGGTTAAATCATTTCGACTAGTAAAGCTCTCTGCTCTTCACTGCAAATGTCTTTCCAAGGTAGTTTTACTGTGGTAACATTTGGCTGAAATGGGACTATTGGGATCCAAACACACTCTCAAATCTGAGTAAAATTTTTCCTTTTAATGTTAACATGTTTTCCAGCCTTTTCTTACTGAAAATAAAAGGCCAAATTTTCCTAATTCTCTGCCAGGTGGACTTAATTTTAAGGATGTAATTCTCTGAATGTAAGATGCTTTTCTAATGTAAAGATAGAAGTAGAATCACAGAAATACCATGGTGAATGGTCTTTGAGAGGTCATGAAATTTATCAGCCTCCTCACCAATCTGGGAACATATTTATCTACATTCTTTTAAGTAAGACAACGCTAGAGAAAAATGTTGCATAAGCACACAAAAGCCCTGAACACTAATCCCTGAGAATTTTCTGTAATTATTCTTTTGAAACCACTTTAAACCTTTAGATCTCAAAATGTTTTCACCAGGACACCCATTAGAAAACAAAAAGCAAAAATATACAAAAAAATAGTTTCATTTTCTCTCTCCTTCTTTCTCACACACACACACACACACACACACACACACTCACTCACAAGCTAACTTCTTTCTAAGATGTATTCCGATATTTTCCCTTTCTTTTCTTTGACCTCCATTTTTTTTTTCTTCTCTCATTAATTAGATATAGTAACAGTGCAGTTTGAAAATTACCTCTTTAATCCAAGGATAGTAATTTGGTAACTTCTTGGGACAGATAATCTGTCTATCTATTTATATTTACATTTCAAATAGTGACTTTTTCTATGCCAGTATTAGTCTTTACAGCTAACATGATTATGTTTGATGCAAAATGCTCATGCATAATGTTCCTGACATCCAGAAGTGAAAAGGACTTCTTTTTATGTATTCCTTTAGTACATGTTGTTTAAGGATGGCTTTGAAGAAAAGCATTGAACAAGGTTGATGTTGAGTATGTCTTTAACCTCAAAATGCATATACTATATATTGGTATATTGTTTTCTCTTTTATACATCTGTGGCATCATTCTTGGTTAATTCAGAATTTGACTATTATTTGAAAATCAATAAAATAATTAAAGGTTGACATATTTTAAGAGGTGTGTCTGTACACATTTGCTTTAACCTACACATTTTGTTAAAATTGTAAGAGTTAAAAGAGAAATATAAACAAGACAAATGCAGGATGTTTTGACTGAACATTTATCATGTGACAGCACACAATTAAAATAAATTATGTCCTTAAAAGTGTTATGTTGTTTTGGAAATGATACCACAGTGGAATAATTCAAGCACTTGAAGAATATTTATACAACAGGCAGTAAAGTTTTTATTTTTGTGTTTTTTTTGCTTTGCCTTATGTTCAGTATTTAAGAATGATGTGTATTTTGGCCAAGATTAAAATATTACCTTATTTTTGAAAGTAGAGAGTACATTAACCAATTAGAAATCCCTGTCCTATATGTCTTAGAAGAATAACAACCTTATTTGAAGAATATAATGCATTTGAATTGACTTGAATATGATTAAATTTAACTGCAGCCTATGTTTTCCCTTTGAAAACACCTTACAGAGGAAAATATGTGACAGAAAAAAGTCTGAGTTTGGTGATTTCTGTGCTGTGTTCCCTGAAATGTGATTTGCAAGTCCGCAGTGCAATTTACTCAAAGCAAAAATTACCAACAGTGATTTAGAAGATGGACTATTTATGCCATTTCTCAGAAATTATTTAACTTACAAGTTTATCAAAATTATAGAGTGTTCACTTTCTTTTGTATAAGTTCACTTCCTAAAATAGTGTAAATGTACAAAAATATTTCCAAATTCTTGCAAAAAAATTAATTTAATTTGAGTTTTCCTATTAAGGTGATTAATTTAGTCATTTTCTCCAGGACAGTTACTCCAAAAAGAACAGGAAATAATTTGAACTTGAAGACAACCAAAAAGCAAAGGAGAAAAGGAAAGATATTCCCATTTGAATGCAGAGTTCCAAAGAATAGCCAGAAGAAATAAGAAAACTTTCCTCAGCGATCAATGCAAAAAAATAGAGGAAAACAACAGAATGGGAAAGACTAGAGATCTCTTCAAGAAAATTAGAGATACCAAGGGAGCATTTCATTTAAAGATGGGCTCAATAAAGGACAGAAATGGTATGGACCTAACAGAAGCAGAAGATATTAAGGAGAGGTGGCAAGAATACACAAAAGAACTGTACAAAAAAGATCTTCACGACCCAGATAATCATGATGATGTGATCACTGATCTAGAGCCAGACATCCTGGAAAGTGAAGTCAAGTGGGCCTTAGAAAGCATCACTACGAACAAAGCTAGTGGAGGTGGTGGAATTCCAGTTTAGCTCTTTCAAATCCTGAAAGATGATTCTGTGAAAGTGCTGCACTCAATATGCCAGCACATTTGGAAAACTCAGCAGTGGCCACAGGACTAGAAAAGGTCAGTTTTCATTCCAATCCCAAATAAAGGCAATGCCAAAGAATGTTCAAACTACCTCACAATTGCACTCATCTCACATGCTAGTAAAGTAATGCTCAAAATTCTCCAAGCCAGGCTTCAGCAACACTTGAACCATGAATTTCCAGATGTTCAAGCTGGTTTTAGAAAGGGCAGAGGAACCAGAGATCAAATTGCCAACATCCACTGGATCATGGAAAAAGCAAGAGAGTTCCAGAAAAACATCTATTTCTGCTTTATTGACTATGCCAAAGCCTTTGACTGTGTAGATCACAGTAAACTGTAGAAAATTCTGAAAGACATGGGCGTACCAGACCACCTGACCTGTCTCTTGAGAAACCTGTATGCAGGTCAGGAAGCAACAGTTAGAACTGGATGTCGAAGAACAGACTTGTTCCAAAAAGGAAAAGGAGTCCGTCAAGGCTGTATATTGTCACTCTTCTTATTTAACTTCTATGCAGAGTACAACATGAGAAATGCTGGGCTGGAAGAAGGAGAAGCTGGAATCAAGTTTGCCGGAAGAAATATCAATAACCTCAGATACGCAGATGTCACCATCCTTATGGCAGAAAGTGAAGAGGAACTAAAAAGCCTCTTGATGAAAGTGAAAGAGGAGAGTGAAAAAGTTGGTTTAAAGCTCAACATTAAGAAAACTAAGATCATGGCATCTGGTCCCATCACTTCATAGGAAATAGATGGGGAAACAATGGAAACAGTGACAGACTTTATTTTTTTGGGTTCAAAAATCACTGCAGATGGTGACTGCAGCCATGAAATTAAAAGACGCTTACTCCTTAGAAGGAAAATTACAACCAACCTAGATAGCATATTCAAAAGCAGAGACCTTACTTTGCCAGCAAAGCTCCATCTAGTCAAGGCTATGGTTTTTCCAGTGGTCACATATGGATGTGAGAGTTGGACTGTGAAGAAAGCTCAGCGTTGAAGAATTGATGCTTTTGAACTGTGATGTTGGAGAAGGCTCTTGAGAGTCCCTTGGACTGCAAGGAGGTCCAACCAGTCCATCCTAAAGGAGATCAGTCCTGGGTGTTCATTGGAAGGACTGATGCTAAAGCTGATACTCCAATATTTTGGCAACCTCATGTGAAGAGCTGACTCATTTGAAAAGACCGTGATGCTGGGAGGGATTGGGGGCAGGAGGAGAAGGGGATGACAGAGGATAAGATGGCTGGATGGCATTTCCAACTCGATGGACATGAGTTTGAGTAGACTGGGAGTTGGTGATGGACAGGGAGGCCTGGCGTGCTGCGATCCATGGGGTCACAAAGAGTCGGACACGACTGAGTGACTGAACTGAACTGAAGCATGTGCTGTTTTGATGTTTAAACATATGTTTCTTCAGATGCAATATTCTACTTTCCATCCATGATGCTTTTGAATGGTAGTGTTGGAGAAGACTCTTAACAGTCCTTTGGACTGCAAAGAGATCAAACCAGTCAACCCTAAAGGAAATCAGTCCTGAATATTCATTGGAAGGACTGACGCTGAAGCTGAAACTCCAATACTTTGTCCACCTGATTTAAAGAACTGTTTCATTGCAAAATACCCTGATGCTGGGAAAGACTGAAGGCAGGAGAAGGGAACAAGAGAGGTTGAGATGGTTGAATGGCATCACTGACTCAAAGGACATGAGTTTGAGCAATCCTTTGGGAGTTGGTGATGGACAGGGAAGCCTGGTGTGCTGCAGTCCATGGGGTTGCAAAGGGTCGGATATGACTGAGCAACTGAACTGAACTGAATATATATATATAAACACACACACATATATATATATTGAATAGTTATCCTTCTCTCAGATCACTTACATTATCTGTCAGATAAAATTAATTGAACTATAGTTTGAAAACCAAATTGAACTAATTAACAATAGAATTAAAATTTACTTTTACAAACAGTTGCACAGCACAGACAGCAATGACAGATTCGCTGCATTGCCTGGACTGGTGGAGCTACGGATGACACCACTTTTTATTTCGTGTTGCCCTTTAGGTTTGCATGACACACATGTTGATGGGCTGCAGGAGGGAGGGCATGAGAAAGTCTGAGCAGCCAGTCGTCTGAATCCTCGCACTGAAGAAATGTGTCCACTTGCCTTCCACTTGGCTGCTCACTCTGCCCTTTACCCAGTTTTGCCTCTGGTTTCTGTTGATGGTGGAGCTACTCCTACCTCAGCTAACCCAGCTGGGCTCTGTGCTTGCCCTGGACAATACCTTTACCCAACGGGACTCTTCCCAGCCTCTCACACAACCACTCTCAGATAGAAAGAGGACTGTGTCATTCCCAGGGGAAGCTCTTTGGCGCACTCTCCCTAGCTTCTTTGTGGATCCATCATCAATACTCTTTGCCAAACGCTGGATGAGAAGAGTCCTACCATTGCCCATTGAGGAGCAAGCTAGGGAGATGGGGGCTTCTTTCTTCCAGTGTCGCCCTCTGCCCCACATAGCTAGACCTGTGTCCTCACAGGTTCCTAGGACTGCCTGATCTTTGTGTGCTTGTGGAACTAGGGGCTGTGTCTGTGGTCCCTTTTCTCTGAATACCTCTACATCTTTTTATTCTTCCAGATGCCTTATTTTATATCACTTCTGAACTATGTGCAGAAAAGAACTGAAAATAAATCTAGGAATACAATTTCAACAGACCAAATTTTGATAAATGTTATCATTTTCTTATTTTGTGAAGATAAAAACTGTTATGAAGTATTACCACTTTCTTTATGTAATTTTTTAAATTGTTGCTCAACTTTTTATTTGCTTTTGTTCAGTTGTTCATTTGTATCTGGTTTTTGTCCCCATGGATTGCAACATGCCAGGCTTCCCTGTCTTTCACTGTCTCCTGGAGCTTGCCCAAACTCATGTCCATTGAGTTGGTGATGCCATCCAACCATCTCATCCTCTGTTGTCCCTTTCTCCTCCTGCCTTCTATTTTTCCTAGCATCAGAGTTTTTTCCAATGAATCTGCACTTTGCATCAGGTGGCCAAAGTATTGGAGCATCAGCTTCAGCAGCCATCAATATTCAGGGTTGATTTTCTTTAGGATTGACTGGTTTGATCTCCTTGAAGTCCGAGGGACCCTCAAGAGTCCCCTCCAACACCACAGTTCAAAAGCATCAATTCTTCAGTGCTCAGCCTTCTTTATGGCCCAACTCTCACATCCATACATGACTACTGGAAAAACCACAGCTTTGACTAGACAGATCTTAGTTGGCAAAGTAATGTCTCTGCTTTTGAGTATGCGGTCTAGGTTGGTCATAGCTTTTATTCAGAGGAGAAAGTGTCTTTTAATTTCATGGTTGCCGTCACCATCTGCAGTGATTTTGGAGCCCAAGAAAATAAAGTCTCACTGTTTCTGTTATTTCCCCATCTATTTGCCTTGAAGTGATGGGACCAAATGCCATGATCTTAATTTTTTGAATATTGAGTTTAAAGCCAGCTTTTTAACTCTCCTCTTTCACCTTCATGAAGAGGCTCTTTATTTCCTCCTCACTTTCTGCCATAAGGATGGTTTCATCTGCATAATACGAGGTTATTGATATTTATCCTGGCAGTCTTGATTCCAGCTGGTCCTTCATCCAGCCTGGCATTTTGCATGATGTACTCTGCATAAAAGTTAAATAAGCAGGGTGACAATATACAGCCTTGATGGACTCTTCTCTCATTTTGGAACCAGTGGATACACTATCCACTATCCACAACTGGTCTATGTCTGGTTCTAAGTGTTGCGTCTTGACCTGCATACCGGTGTCTCAGGAGGCAGTTAAAGTGGTCCGGTATTGCTATCTCTAAGAATTTTCCTGTTTGTTGTGATCCACACAGTCAAAGGCTTTACTTTAGCATAGTCAATGTCGTGGTCCGTGCCCGGGTTGGAAAAGAATTTCCAGACATAAGACATAATGAGAGGGAAATAAAGTTTATTAGAATGGGAAATGCTGTTAGAACAATGGGCCAGTTCAAGGGAGAACTAACGTTGAACAGGGGTCCTTAATCCACTTTTATACCCAGGGTACAAGGAATGGGATAGGGGTCTTGCAGGTCATTTGCTGATTGAATGAGGCACATATACTGGGTAGGGGGAAGAGTAAGGCAAATACCTTCTCCCTATGGGGTAGGAGAGGAGACAGATAATACTGCTCTAGAGGACCTGAAATCCGTTAATAATTACAACATGGGGGAGGCAAGGATGATAAGGGTCTGGTTTTTCCATTCCTGCTTTCCAAGACCCTCCTTGGTTTTATCTGCTCTTTTGTCCTTGGGTCACCACAGTCAATGAAGTCAAATTTGTATTATTGTTGAAAATAATCTGCTATGATTTTCTCTCACTTATTTGTCATTTTTATTTGCAAAATCTTTATGAATTTTTGCCTTTTAATGTCTAGTTTGAGCCCCACTGTTTCTGTGCTGCTTGTTTCAGCCTCTTTGATCCCCCGTTTTCTAGTCTCCTACAGCCCTTGCTCATTAATTTTGTGTTACTGTCTTTCAATACATGCTGTAATTAGCTAAGGTAAGAGTCACTTTAAAAATATCAGTCTGAAATATAATGAAATTGTTTTTATATTTTCTTTTACTGTGAATGTTTTTCCTCTTCTCAGATGTTTCACTTTACTGCTGCTAAATGTTGTGGCTCACTGTCATGAGCCTTTAATTAGGAAAGTTCCCCCAAAGCTAATATTAGTCAACATTAGAACACATGGTGCTTCTTGAACTTTGGCATCAAAAGAAATTAATAATTTACCCTGAATGGCATATATAGTCATCATTGAGCAGGAAATTTCTAGTTTTATTGCTCTCTGTGTGAATTGTGGCAATGAACTACTAAATCATGGTCACCTCAGGTTATATGTCTTTTTTTTTCTTTTCCTTCTTTAGAACAACACATTAAGCAACTCAACTCAAATTATGTGTCATTCTAATTGGAACTGGAGAGCAATTAACTTTTGTGTGGCAAAATGTCAAGCACTTGTTTTTTTTTTTTTTTACTCATCAAAAGGAATTTGTCAAGAGGAGTCTATGGCTTCATATAAATTACAATTGTTGCTATTAATTTGGTCTCTGTTTCAATTAGCTTTGGAGCTGCTCTAACTCTGGGAAGGATAGCAACTAGGAAATCCAATAAGCAATACTTTGTTTTGTTCCCTGACAAGACATCACTTCTTAATAGTCAGGGTACTGTTAGTTCCAGTTCAAATAAATAGATTTTCCTTGTTGTATAAAAATAGGAATATATAAAATACTAAACTTGTGTATATCTTTCTTACTTTAGCACCAGTTTTCCCAAGTTTATATTAGGGAAAGCCATTATGTTTATTCCTTACTTCATAAAATAGCACAAGTCTAATACCAAAGAACTAAATAACAGACAAGAAATTGCAAAAGCACAATCCACATTATCTTCCTTCACATGCATATTTGAATATACTCTCTAGCTCCATATAAATTATTTGTAAAAGTAATCTTTAAAAAAAAAAAAACAACAACTGTAGCTCTTTTTGTCCTTTCCTTTTCTTTCTTTCCCTGTCCATTTTTCTTCCACAATGTTATTAAAAAAAAAAAAAAAAACCTTTGAATTACTGAATTTTAGTGACAAACTGGAGAAATATGTAAACTAATAAACCCAAATAGGTTTAGTATCTCTTTAAATAGAATCCAAAAGTAGATAAACTTTTGTTCAGTAATTAATGTTCTAGTATGTCATCAGAGAAGGCAATGGCACCCCACTCCAGCACTCTTGCCTGGAAAATCCCAGGGATGGAGGAGCCTGGGGGGCTGCAGTCCATGGGGTCGATAAGAGTCAGACGTGACTGAGTGACTTCATTTTCACTTTTCACTTTCATGCATTGGAGAAGGAAATGGCAACCCACTCCAGTGTTCTTGCCTGGAGAATCCCAGGGACAGGAGAGCCTGGTGGGCTGCTGTCTATGGGGTCACACAGAGTCGGACATGACTGAAGTGACTTAGCAGCATGTCATATTTTGGAAATGATCTAGATATTCAATGAATATCCATCATTTAGTTTATCTCAAAGTAACCCTAAAGTTTTACTTAACAAAATGATTTTGGAAACTATTTTTAAGTAGGCAAAACAGAAAGCGTAATTACTGTTGAAAATTCATTTATAAACTTCCAGTTATATGAATTTAGATTACTTGTTAACAGTTTTGTTTAGATCATTCATGACGATTTATGACATTAAGTAGCTAGCCATCATCTTAAATTGTTTTTCTTACTAACATTCTATAATAAATAACTTGAGCTTATTCGACTTTTAGTAAATCTAGGTAGAGTTAAAATTGTATGTCTCCATTATTTTTAGTGCTAATCATGCTAAATATATCCCTGTTTTAAATAAACCATTGAATAAACCAACAAACAACTTTATGTACTGAGAATTATCCAAGATCGCGTGAACTTGAAAAACATGGGGGTTAGTCTCTGTATTTCTGAGAACATACTTAATTTATATCACTTAATTTTCTTTTGGTGCTGCCCCAGTGGCACCAGTGGTAAGGAATCTGCCTGCCAATGCAGGAGACACAAGAGTTGTGGATTCAAACCCTGGGTTGGGAAGATCCCTTAGAGTGGGAAATGCAACCCACTCCGGTATAGTTTCCAGTGTAGAAAATTCCATGGACAAGAGAAGCCTAGCAGGAAAAAGTCCACAGGGTCGCAAAGAGTCAGACACAACTGACCACGCATGTATGGAGTTTTATTTAAGCCAATTAAATATAGTTTCTATAAGCAATACTATTTGTTAGCAGAAAAACATTATACATCCCTGCATATATGCAGAGATATACCACCTTACAACTGATACAGAGATCTTTTGTTTTTTTCAATAATATATGAAAGAATAGTTGGATTCAAATTGTGCTTTTGCAATCAGAATAAGGTTAACTATTCAGATGTCTTAAACATTTTACTAATATCTGTGGAGTAGACTTTCAAGATTTTTTGTTTATTTGTTTATCTCATTTCCAATTGGCCTTCCTCCCGCTGGCTCCCCCTTCTTTTGATAAAATTACCAGGGTTTGGGGGTTTCCTCAGTAGCAAAGAATACATCCAGCAGTGCAGGAACCATAGGAAACCCAGGTTCAATCCCTGGGTCAGGAAGATCCCCTGGAGGAGGTCATGGCAACCCACTCCAGTGCTCTTGCCTGAGAATCCTCGTGGACAGAGGAGCTTGGTGGGCTACAGTCCATTGGGTCACAAAGAGTTTGACAAGCCTGAAGCTGACTTAGCATGCCTGTAGACACTAGGGTTTCTAAAGAAGACTGGGTAGAACGAATACATCTCAAAGGCACAGAGAAAGAATGTAAATTCTGCCAATAAGTACTTTCCTTTCCTAAGGCCAGAATGTTTACAATACCCACAAGCCTTTGAGGTAAATAAATAGGTGAGGTTTGCTGCTACTGCTAAGTCGCTGCAGTCGTCTCCGACTCTGTGCGACCTCATAGACAGCAGCCCACAAGGACCCCCCATCCCTGGAAGGTGAGGTTTGGGGATTGGGAAAAAGTATAGTTCAGTTTTGTTTTGTTTTGTTTTTTTCTTCTATTCTTGTTAAGACTCAGTTGGAAAGATAAGTTCTGTCAACTGAAAACAAAAAGTGTACAAAGTGTGAGTTGTGCCTTAAGTGTTTTTTGAGACAGAATGAGGAATGAAGCTCAGGAGACATTGTTTCAGATAGCTCTGAGAAAGTACTCCAAAGAAATAGAAGGGAAAGTCAGTATATATGTGATTTTTGGTGACATGGGGGTGGGGGACAGGCAATCAAGTACACCCCCAAATCTATCTTGGCTGCAATGCAGGAGCAAGCAGGAAAGCCAAGCCCCTGAGTTAGAGTTATTGGCCAGAGACACCCTGGAAACTAACCCCATTACTGTAAAACCCAGCACTGAGAGCCACATGTAAAGCAGTCCTCTGTTCCCTTACCTTGCTGCTCTCCAGCCAGGCCCCTTCCCAATAAAGTCTTGCTTTATCAGCATATGTGTCTCCTTGGACAATTACTTTCTGAGTGTTAGACAGAAGCCCTGGAAGGCCTTCCCATAGCTGCTAGTCTCATGGATGTTATTACTAGTCATGAGGAACAGATGTCACCATTTATGATTTAGCACTTTTTTAGATAAGAGGAGATGCAAGAATCAGTCTCATATAATCTTCTCCTGAAAATACCTATTTATCTGAAGGCCTAGTCGGCCAGTTTTCTGAGAGCATGGTGCCGAATTCCTGATTTCTACTCCGAACTCCCTTCAGGGTATGTTGGTGGTCAGAGACCACAGCAGCTTATGATATATATCCTCAAAGAGGCAGATGGCAAATGCCAGTTTTCAGTTGGAAGTTGTACAGGTTGATCCTCAGTTTGTAGGGAAGCATTTTTAATTTCTCAAAAAATAGGGTTGCATCTTGAATGATATCAAGGGGTGACCAAGCATTCAACTACACTGTTATTGTAGAACCAGATTCATTTGCCTGACAACATGGAACAAGCCAAACACTGAGACACCTAGCTTTGCAGCAGAGGAAAATGTTATTCACGAGGCAGCCAAGGGGGAAAACAGAGAACAAATCTCCCTGAAGGTAGGAGTGAAAGGTGTATGTAAAGTACAAGTAAGGTGTGGAGACCATGGAGAAAGGTGACTGAAGAAGAGGAAAAAGTAAGGTAATCATCATTACATCCAGGTGCAGCTAACCTGCATGCTTCTTCATGGGGCAATTGTTCAGAAATTGTGAGTTACCATACTCTGAGAGTGCAGTTTCTGCCCTCTGACTTCAAAAGATCATGGATCAGACATTTGCACATGCCCAGTTGGAGGATCATGGTTCCAATTAGTCTTAACTAGCTTGAGTTAGAACTGGATACAGCTGGCTCCAAATTCCTGAGGGGGTGGTGGTAGGTGGAATAAAAACACTCAGCCACATATCTTATTGTGTGGCTATATGGTACAAGGAAGATATGCAAGTTTTTGTAAAAACAAATAAATTGAGCTTGATCTATGAAGGCATGTTAGGATCTATTATTTAGTAATGACTAACTGATGACCACCCTCAGTTTCATTATCTTTAGCTTACTTTTTTATGTCAGGGAGAATATATTCAACTAAGTTAAATGTCAAACAATCCCCAGGTTCTAGGTTGAGAATTGTTTGCCTTTGGAATGGTTCCTTTCCCTCTGGATGCATAGCTTCATTTTAGCTTAGAGGAGAAAGCCTAAAAATAGTTCCTTTTAGGCTCTAAATATCAGCTTTCAATATGACCAACTTCTGACCATAGAGTTACTTTAAAAAATCTATTCAAATGTCTCATGAAGTTTCAGCCAGGATACTTAAAAGAATATTCCTGACTGGCCTGAACAACCACTTGGACTCAAGAGACTGCAAAAGACACCACCCCCTCAAGCTCCAGAGTTACTTCCAAAAATATCCAAAAGCAGGACACACAGACACTTCCCCTGAGAGCTGGCAGTCAGGAGAACCCTAACTGTAAATAGAACGCAATCCACATTTCTGTTCGGCTGTGGTTTGAGGCCTCCAACCTGACGGTGGCGCTGTCTGCATGTACACTCAGGAATAGAGCACCTGCGTGCTCAGAGAGGCGGAGAGTCAAGCCAAGTTTGTAAGACACAAAATGAGACACACAAGAAGCAAGTAGCTGCCCCTGGGAGAAGGCGGATCAACAACCCATGGGCACCTCAAAACCATGTTCACCAGAGTCTGGAATTGGAAAGATAAGGACAGTATAAAATTATACCTTCCTTTCTCAACTAGGCATTACAGAGGTCTGGAGAGCTGATCCAGGTAAGAGTTCTCACTCTGTGCTGGTTTCTGCTTGTTTTCCCCAAAAGCCCATCTGCAGGCTCCTGGGCAAGGAGATTTAAAGTCAAGTAGTTAGCTCTGGTATCAACTAGAATTTGGTATGATTGTCCATTAAATTTTAGTTTTCCCCTGTATGTTTAAGAGGACAACCTGAAACGGTTTTTCAGAGAATCCCTTTTGAGTCTCCCAACGCTGAGAGGGACCCAAACGGGGTTCATCCTTTGAGGGTAGACATGGGGTGATCAAACTGGTGTGGAAGGATTTGACAAAACTGTTTAGGATGATAATCCCCCCCCCCCGTGTTTTTGTTGGTTGCAAATGAAACATGAATTTCTGGGTCAGGGTTTTGATGACGGACTCCTAGGAGCGTTCAGTGGGGAGGCTCAAGGTGTGGCTCTAGGCTACTGGCTTTGGACCTATTGCACTTGTAAGACCACTGACTTGGTGGACTTGATGGTTTTGTGGCGTCTTCAGTGTGGTTTCTTCACTGCTCCTGTAGAACAGTGGTCCCCAAACTTTTTATCACCGAGGATTGGTTTTCTGGAAGACAGTTTTTCCACAGACAGGGGAGGTGGAGGGGGGATAGTTTGGGGATGATTCAAGTGCATTACATTCATTATGCACTTTATGTTGTAAACCAGAGGTCGGGGACCCCTGTTATACAGGATTAGTGAGTGAGTATTCAGGTAGAAAAGGATGGAGGAGAGTACCAAGAGTCACATCAGTCTTACACTGTTTTGTTTTAGGTACCTCTTGTGTCTTTCATTTTTTATTAGCTCTTGGTACTGAATCCTTTAATGAAACTGTTTTGGAATCTTGAAACCTTTGGGAAGCTCCTGCGTGCTGGTTAAAATACATCTGCCATTCTGTTTGATTGATTTGGGAGTGCTTGCTTTCAGGTGGGCCTTTTCATTGAATGATTGTGTCTAATTGGAATGTTCTCCATAATGGCTATTGTAATTCTAAGTTGTCTCACTAAGATTTGCCATTTTTGTAGTTACTTCAGCTTCTGGGACCACAGTTCTTAGGCTTAAGTGCTCAGTTTCTGATATTTAAAGACTCCTTCTTTTGGGCTAAAACTTGGGTCTTTTGGAGCTAATTTATTACAAAGAGCAATGTGCTGCTGGATAGGGGATTTTGTGGTGTTTTACCATGTATCTCATTTCATGGAAATTTTCTTGAGGTTGGCAGGTGACCTGGTGTCAATCTAACACCTTCTATGACCAGCTTATCTAGCAAGGGCATCTTAGAGTGAGGTGGCAATTGCTCTAATAACTTTTTTTGCATACCCACCAAGATTGTGCATGCCTTCCAAGATTTGCATCAGAGCAATAGATCTATGACTCCTTTCAAGAAATGATTTAAGTGACGGATGCTCTAATGGCTTTTAAATAGTGTGATGTGTGCCTACTTAGATTTTGATAACCAAAACAGTCAGAATTTCTCATCTTATTTCCTAAGTCCCCAAGTGGCTTCTGTTGTCGATTGACCTTGAGGCCTTATGAGTGTCCTTGCAACTACCACCTATTGTGGACTGCCAATAAAACTATACCAGAAGCTTTCCTTTCTGGGGATGATATATATAATGTATATTTAAACAAAGTGAGTTGGAATTGGAGAGCTGGAAGCAAGAGAGTGAGGCTCAAACCTGAGAGTGACTTGCCCAGATCCCTCAGTAACAAGGAGAGGGAGAACGAACTCAGAGGGCACCTGGCTCTGTCTCCTTGTCTCACAGACTGTGAGCACACAGCTTTCAATCACATTCCTCACCTCATTCTGAACAACTTAAAAATGAGAGAAAAAAGACATAGTTAACACTTTATGAAGTAGTTTCCTTCCAGAGAATTTCAAAATTGGCAGAGAGTAGGATGCTTTTGTAGGGTAAAGAGTAGAAAACAAGAAAGTCAAAAATAAAAATATCTGATTAGCTGGGGCCACATAGTCAGCCTCATTTGGAGTGAGAAGCCCAGAACTGGCTTGATGTTTGGAGCTTGAGTGAATGGATATACTATGTTTCTGACCAAATTGAGCATTTCCAGGGACTTAAAAGTCATAATTTTCAGTTTGCTAAAATGTGGTGTCCTGGACAGCATCAACTCCATCTTGGGTTTAGAAAGTCATTTCAGCATAGTTGATAATCTGAAGAGAGGTTTGCATATATACATATGAAGAATGGAATATGTAACTTTGTTACATGGGTGTACAAATAACATAGCTGTGGATGATTTATATAGTGATGATCTGTATTCATTATAGAGAGACCAAAGTCAGAAAATGCTCCAATTCTGTGTTAAATATTCTTTCACATTTCTAATAAAACCTTTCATAATTTTAATGTTGTTAGAAAAAGTGTGTTTTACACAATTAGTCTGACTTAATTTATATTTAATTATAATTATACCTGCTATGGTCCATTAAATAAACATGTTGTGACATAATTTTATCCATTTATTTTTTTTAATGTGTGGAAAATAATTCTAATCATTTATTCATTCAGTGAACATATATTTATCAACATCTGTGGGGGCATTACCTGGAAGGGTGAGCAGTTAACCAAAAGTTGAGGCTCCTTACCCCTAACAGGATGGATAGATATTTAACAATATGACTGATAGTTTATATGTTGATTACATGTGTGTTGTGATGTGGTATTTAATAAACAAATTCGGACTTATGAAACAGTGTATAATAGGGATCTGAATGTAAGTGAAACGTTCCCTGAAGAATTGTTTTGAGAGCTCAATGCATAAGTATTAACTTTAAAATAATAGTGGCAGATTGGGGCAGGAATGACGATACATGTAGAACAAGGAAGGAAAAAATGCAAGGACAAAATCCCTGAGGAAAAAAAATACTCCTTCCATTGCAGGAATTGAAAGAGAGCCGATATGGTGTAAGTTTAATGCCTGTAAATTACTGATAGATTGATGCTGCAATAGACTAGGGATACAGAGGCAATTGTTTACAGTATTGTAAGCCAGGTTAATAATGTATCTTTTTATTTTAAGAAATGGGCAGAAAACATCTAAAGTTTTCATGTTTGTCAGAATTTTTTTGAGGCAGCTGATTTATCCATACCTCAAACTAGGCATAAAGAGGGATTCACTGATTCACATTGCTGAAATACTATGATTCATATGTGACTGTGAAAGACTGAATATACAGATGGACAATAGTCAGACCATGTGTAAAAATAAAACTCTGGCCATAACCTGCAGCAACCTACCCAGGAGACCAGCCCATTATCTATAGTAACCAGCCCAGGAAGCCAGCTGCTACATATCAGACTTTCAAGGGAAGCCAGATTGCAATCTCCACCGACAGTCCAGGAAGCCAAAACAGTAACTCCTATAAAAATCAGCTCCAAACAGCCAGGACTTATTGACTCACTGGCAGCTTCCCTATATTTTGGCCCTGTTTCCAATTTAGGACCAAGAAGAGAAAAGCCAAGTGTGCACCTCTAACCAATCACAGAGGATACATTGCTTCTAGTTAACTCAGTCCCACCTTCCCCTCCCTACACCCTACCATCAGGGCAAACCTGCAGCTTCCCCTTTTTCTCCTAAAAGTCCTCCCACTCCTCTGCCTACCATTGATTCTCTCCCAAAATGCAGGTGTTAGTGGTTGACTTCCTTGCTCCCCCCAGTCTAAAAACTGACTTTGCTTGTTCTCATTTGGTTGGTCTTTATTTCTGCAACTGGATTCAGCGACTGAGAGAAGCCATCAGTAGTATCTCTCTCTTTGTCTTCTCTCTCCCTGTTTGCATCTCTCTGGTCAATCTTTTTCTGAGATTGACCAGAGAGATGGAAATAAAATTATTTTCTTCCACAAGACAATAATGACCTCAAGTAAGTCAAAGCTAAAATCATCTACCAGATATAAATCACAGATAAAAACTAAGTACTTCTACCCAGGAAACTCTACAGGGTGATCAAAGTCATTTTATGGCACAGATATTATTCCTGAACTAATAATTGTTTACAAAGTGGATGATTTGTTACTGAGGTTCATAAGATTACAGTACTTATATGTAGAATTGCCATATTTAGTAGAGGAAAAGATGTCCGGTTTCATTTGAATTTTAGATAAACAGCAAATACTTTCTTTAAAAATACAAGCATGGCTTATGAAAATGATAAATGAAAAATATTGATACCAAGCAGGGCCATGTAGGGCTCCCAGGTACAAAGCCTTTCTGTGTCCTCCATTCCTTTGATTACAAGAAATATACTTCATTTAGCTTCCATGACCTTTCCTGAGTTCCAGGGGGAAGATAGGATGATTTAAGCAGTTGCTACTTGGGGAAGGGAGGGGAGGCAAACCAGGGGAAAACAGTCAAGAAAGACAATAGTGTAGACTTAGAGCAAGGTCCTGGTTCCCCATCAAGGGAACAGTTCAGTTCAGTCCCTCAGTTGTGTCTGATTATTTGTGACCACGTGGACGTCAGCACACCAGGCTTCCCTGTCCGTCACCAATTCCTGGAGCTTGCTCAAACTCATTTTCATCGAGTCAGTAATGGCATCCAACCATCTCATCCTCTCTTGTCCCCTTCTCCTCCTGCCTTCAATCTTTTCCAGCATCAGGATCTTTTCACATGAGTCAGTTCTTCACATCAGGTGGCCAAAATATTGGAGTTTCAGCTTTAGCATTAGTCGTTCCGATGAACATTCAGGACTGATTTGCTTTATAGTTTGCTAGTTTGATCTCCGTACAGTCCAGGAGACTCTCAAGAGTCTTCTCCAACACCACAGTTCAAAAGCATCAATTCTTCGGTGCTCAGCTTCCTATATAGTCCATGTCTAACATCCGTACATGACTACTGGAAAAACCATAGCCTTGACTAGACGGACCTTTGTCGGCAAAGTAATGTCTCTGCTTTCTAATATGCTGTCTAGGTTTGTCATAGCTTTTCTTTCAAGGAGCAACCATCTTTTAATTTCATGGCTGCAGTCACCATCTGCAGTGATTTTGGAGCCCCCCAAAATAAAGTCTCTCACTGTTTCCATTGTTTCTCCATCTATTTGCCATGAAGTGATGGGACCAGATGCCATGATATTTGTTTTCTGAATGTTGAATTTTAAGCCAGCTTTTTCACTCCCATCTTTCATGTTCATCCAGAGGCTCTTCAGTTCCTCATTGTTTTCTGCCATAAGGGTGGTGTCGTCTACATATATGAGGTTATTAATATTTCTCCTGGCAATCTTGATTCCAACTTGTGCTTCATCCAGCCCAGTATTTCGCTTGATGTACTCTGCATATAAGTTAAATAAGCAGGGCAATAATATACAGCCTTGATACATTCCTTTCCCAATTTGGAACCAGTCCATTGTTCCATGTTCATTTCTAACTGTTGCTTCTTGACCTATATACAGACTTCTTAGGAGGCAGGTAAGGTGGTCTGGTATTCCCATCTCTTGAAGAATATTCCACAATTTGTTTTGAGCCACACAGTCAAAGACTTTGGCATAGTCAATAGAGCAGAAGTAGATGTTTTTCTGGAACTCTCTTGCTTTTTCGATGATCTAACAGATGTTGGCAATTTGATCTCTGGTTCCTCTGATTTTCTAAATCCAGAGCTCAAACATCTGGCATTTCTTGGTTCACATATTATTTAAGCCTCACCTGGAGAATTTTAAGCATTATTTTCTTAGCATGAAAGATGAGGGCAATTGTGTGGTAGTTTGAACATTCTTTGGCATTGTCTTTCTTTGAGCTGTTTTCTAATACCGAAAATCCCTCCAGGTGGGAGAAGTTAACAATTAGTGGTATGCTGTCCTCAAGTATATAGACCCCAGACCAGCTGGAACCATAAGGTTGATGATGCTAACTCCTACTGACCATTAACACATCAGAGCACTGTCCAGAAGCTGATCACACGGTCTTTGAACTATTACTATAAATATTTTCACTATCTTCTCCAGGTTTGGATGCATGACTTTCAGGGCATTAGCCTGCTGTGGTCCTGTTTGTCTGGCAAAGCAATAAGGCTATTGTTTTCTACTTCACCAAAACCTGTCTCCAAGATTCAATTTGGCACAAGTGTACAGAGAAGCTGAGCTTCTGGCATCAAATTTTTGTGTTTAACTCAAATTCAGATGTAACTGGGCATCTTATATATATGTGTGTGTGTGTGTATTACTGCAGTATTACTCACATGACATGAAAAGCAAAGACATCATGCTCCATGTAATAGGCTGAGAGGCTGTGTGGGTAAAAATACAGAAAGAAAATATGCTAAGATGAAAAAAATAAGATGCCATTAAAATGCTTAAATGGGAATGAGATATTCAGATTTGAAACTTGAAACAGTTAGCATGGTTACTATGTTGCAGAAAAACTAGAGGCAATAGGAGAGGATGTGTAGGATATGTGTGGGTAGGCTATTGCAGCAGATGAGATGAATGTAGGTGGTTTTAACTAGAATGATGGTACATGGATTTAAAAAAATACATTAGACCACTGGGGCAGTAGAAGAAATAGTGATTAGTGATTGTTACTTGTTAATTATAAGGAGTAAGTTTAGTAAGATTGTACTTTAGTTAAGTTCAGTTCAGTTGCTCAGTCCTGTCTGAATCTTTGCAACCCCATGAACCGTAGCACACCAGGCCTCCCTATCATTCACCAACTCCCTTGAGCTTGCTCAGACTCATGTCCAATGAGTCGGTGATGCCATCCAGCCTCTGTCATTCCCTTCTCCTCCCACCTTCAATCTTTCCCAGCATCAGGGTCTTTTCAAATGAGTCAGTTCTTTGCATCAGGTGGCCAAAGTATTCTAGTTTCAGCTTCAGCATTAGTCCTTCCAATGAATATTCAGGACTGATTTCCTTTAGGATGGACTGGTTGGATCTCCTTGTAGTCCAAAGGACTCTCAAGAATCTTCTCCAACACCACAGTTCAAAAGCATCAATTCTTTGATGCTCAGCTTTCTTCATAGTCCAACACTCACATCCATACATGACCACTGGAAAAACCATAGCTTTGACTAGATGGACCTTTGTTGGCAAAGTAATGTCTCTGCTTTTGAATATACTGTTTAGTTTTGTCATAGCTTTCCTTCCAAGGAGGAAGCGTCTTTTAATTTCATGGCTGCAGTTACCATCTGCAGTGATTTTGGAGCCCCCCAAAATAAAGACTGTGACTGTTTCCACTGTTTCCCCATCCATTTGCCATGAAGTGGTGGGACCAGATGCCATGATCTTAGTTTTCTGAATGTTGAGTTTTAAGACTTGCCCACAAGTGTCCAAGAGTCTCTGGCAGAAGTTTTGGTTGGTGGTGGCCTGATGCAGGGTTAGGGGCACTGAATGTAGCAGTGAGTGCATAGGACCTTTTGAAGGAAGTGTCCATTATCTTCATTACCTCCACCATAGTTTAGCCTTAGGTCAAATGACGGGGAGGGAACCCAGCCCCACCCTTCAACAGAAAATTGGTTTAAAGGTTTACTAAGCAAGACCCAGTTTCCTCCTCAGTCAGTCTCTCCCATCAGGAAGCTTCCACAGGTCTCTTATCCTTCTCCATCAGAGGGCAGACTGACTGAAAACCACATCCTTGTCTAACTCAATGAAACCATGAGCCAGGCCATGTAGGGCCACCCAAGATGGACAGGTCATGGTGGAGAGTTCTGACAAAACGTGGTCCACTGGAGAAAGGAATGGCAAACCACTTCAGTATTTTTGCCTTGAGAACCCCATGAACAGTATGAAATGGCAAAAACATCGTAATTAAGCTGTTAGAATTTAAGCGAACTTAGTAAGTCTACTGGAGGCAAGACCACTGTGCAAATTCAGTTTTTATTTCACAAAGCAATGATAAATAGTTCAAAAGTGAAGTTAAAAATACAGCATTTGAGTAACATGATAATCACCACATGATTAAAACCAAATCAAACAGAAGCAGAGTGATATTTCCCCACAATAAAATATAAAAGTTTTGGAAGTAAACAGAGAATACCGAACTAAATGTGAGCAACCCTCTTTGTTGACTTGTAGCATCAATATTCAGGGAAGGCAATGGCACCCCACTCCAGTACTCTTCCCTGGAAAATCCCATGAACGGAGGAGCCTGGTAGGCTGCAGTCCATGGGGTCGCTAAGAGTCAGACATGACTGAACGACTTCCCTTTCACTTTTCACTTTCATGCATTGGAGAAGGAAATGGCAATCCACTCCAGTGTTCTTGCCTGGAGAATCCCAGGGACGGGGGAGCCTGGTGGGCTTCCGTCTATGGGGTCGGACAGAGTCAGACTCGACTGAAGTGACTTAGCAGCAGTAGCAGCAGCAGCATCAATATTATAAAGTTGATATTCTCCTCCATATTTATATATAAATGGGCTTCTGGGTGACTCAGGTTGTAAAGAATCCTCCTACAATGCAGGAGACCACCTGCAACACAAGAGACATGGGTTTGGTCTCTTGGTCAGGAAGATCCCCTGGAGAAGGAAATGGCAACTCACTCCAGTATTCTTCCTTGGGAAACCCCATGGACAGAGGAGCCTAGCAGTGTACAGTCTGTGGTGTTGCAAGAATCAAACACGACTAAGCAACTGAACCACCACATTTATATATAAATATGATGTAACCCCTATCAAAACCCCTGCATGTATTTTTTGAAAGTATACAAGTTGGTTCTAAAAAATACTTGAAAGTATGAGAGACAGTATAATCAAGACAATCTGGAAAAGGTACGCAGTCATTGAATGTACTCTGCTGGGTTTTTAGACATCTATTAAAGTTAAAGTAGTTCAGAGAATTAGTATTGACACAAGGATAAACAGATAGGTCAATGAAATGGAATAGAGTCCTGAAGCAGAACCAAGTACATACAGCTACATTATTTAAAACAAGCTAGCCTTGCAGAAAAGAGTCAGTCATTCTTTTAATATAGGGTTGGATATCCATATGAAAATATGAACAAATTGACCTTTTGCTTCACCACAAACACAAGACCACTAAACTTGCCTTTAGCTTTATATGTGAAACAAAAGGAACATAGAACGTGTGGCCAATAATATATGAAGATGTAGTAATTATATTTATGATAAGAAAGATACTTAAATAGGAATGAAACTAAATACTAAACATGAGACACTTGAGCATGTTTGACAAATTGTGACCATACAGAGTTTCTCAAAATATTGAGTTTGGAGCAAAGAAAAGTTTATTGCAAGACCAAGCAGAGAGAATGGATGGCTTATGCTCAAAAATCCAAATTCACCATTGGTTTTCCGATAGAAGTTTTATAGGCAAAATTTGGATGAGGGCTACAGGCTGTGTGACTTTCTTCTGTTTGGTTGGTAGTAATGAGTTGGTAATAGGACAATATTCCAGGATTCTTGTGCTCAGCCTGAAGTCTCCATGCATGTCAGCTGCTCAGTCATGTTTGACTCTGTGACCCCATGGTCTGTAGCCTGCTAGGCTCCTCCATTCATAGAATTCTCCAGGCAAGAATACTGGAGTGGATTGCTATTTCCTACTCCAGAGTATCTCCCTGAAGCAGGGATCTAGCCTGCATCTCTTGTGTCTCCTGCATTGGCAGGCAGATTATTAAACACTGCATCACATAGGAAGCCCGAAATTACCATCCTCCAAATTAAAAAGAGATCAGATACTAGCTGAAATTATTTTTAAAGACAAAATATTTGATAAGCTCAATCAGGTTAAAATATTTTAAAATGAAAATTAATGGAGTAAAAGAGATATTAAACTATTCAATGAATGTGTGATGCTTCCAATATACCAGGTAATTTTCAAACATCTAAAGATAGATAAGGAAGTTAGAAAGAGAAAAAGTAAGAGTGGTGGGGGAAAACAAGCATAATATAAAAATTACAAGAAATATAGATAACATAGAATCAAGGATTTAAAGGAAATAAAAGTTGACCCTAGTTTCAGATATAGTGTCACAAAATGCAGTGAATTATGGCATGTATTTCTTTTATGAATTAGGAAAAGAGGTTTGTATGTCTAATTGTCCCAAACTTGGTAAAATATATAATTGTATAAATTTCAGAAGCTAATTAACCCCTAGAGAGGACAAACTTAATGAGAATTAAAGTTAGGCATGTCATAGACGTCTCTTGAAAATGCAATAAAGAGAAAATCTTAAAAAGCAAGGAGAAAAAAATATATATTATCTCAGAGGAATAATCGTCCAATGACTGCAACTACTAATTTAAAACCATGCAATCTAGAAGACAATGCAGAAAAGTGAAGAAAGAAAAAGAAATTCATCTCAGAATTCTACTTTTTAAATCAATAAAGAAAGATAACTAGTAAAGGTATTTACCTTATTACAAACGTAAGTAGCCAGGTACACATGCAAGACAAGATTTTCTCTTATTTTATTAAAATCTACATAGCCACTAAAACCTAAAATTAGAACACTGTCCTGTGGGTTAATAACATTTGTAGATTTAATGAGCATGATATCTATACCATAAAAGGAACATGAGAGTAGATGGAAATAGATGTATATGTTTGAAATTTTTCTGTATTTTGTGTGAAATGCTACAAGATTACATCTCAGTAGATCATGAAAATGTAGAGATGCATATCATGATATCTAGAACACCACAAAAATATGTAAGGATATATAGCTAAATACAGTCCAGTTCAGTTGCTCAGTTGTGTCTGACTCTTTGCAACCCTATGAACCACAGCATGACAGGCATCCCTGTCCATCACCAACTCCTGGAGTCCACCCAAACCCATGTCCATTGAGTGAGTGATGCCATCCAACCATACATCCTCTGTCGTCCCCTTCTCCTCCTGCCCTCAATCTTTCCCAGCATCAGAATCTTTTCAAATGAGTCAGCTCTTTGCATCAGGTGGCCAAAGTATTGAAGTTTCAGCTTCAACATCAGTCCTTCCAATTAACACCCAGGACTGATCTCCTTTAGAATGGACTGGTTGGATCTCCTTGCAGTCCAAGGGACTCTCAAGAGTCTTCTCCAACACCACAGTTCAAAAGCATCAATTCTTCGGTATTCAGCTTTCTTTGTAGTCCAACTCTCACATCCATATATGACCACTGGAAAAACCATAGCTTTGACTAAACAGACCTTTGTTGACAAACTAATGTCTCTGCTTTTGAATATGCTTTTGAATATGGTATGTCTAGGTTGGTCATAACTTTTCTTCCAAGGAGTAAGCATCTTTTAATTTCATGGCTGCAATCACTATCTGCAGTAATTTTGGAGCTCCCTAAAATAAAATCAGCCACTGTTTCCAATGTTTCACCATCTATTTGCCATGAAGTGATGGGACCAGATGCCATGATCTTAGTTTTCTGAATGTTGAGCTTTAAGCCAACTTTTTCACTGTCCTCTTTCACTTTCATCAAGAGGCTCTTTAGTTCTTCTTCACTTCCTGCCATAAGGGTGGTGTCATCTGCATTCTGAGGGTATTGATATTTCTCCCAGCAATTTTTTTTTTGTTTGTTTGTTTGTTTAATTTTATTTTATTTTTAAACTTTACATAATTGTATTAGTTTTGCCAAATATCAAAATGAATCCACCACAGGTATACATGTGTTCCCCATCCTGAACCCACCTCCCTCCTCCCTCCCCATACCATCCCTCTGGGTTGTCCCAGTGCTCTAGCCCCAAGCATCCAGTATCGTGCATCGAACCTGGACTGGCATCTCGTTTCATACATGATACTTTACATGTTTCAATGCCATTCTCCCAAATCTTCCCACCCTCTCCCACAGAGTCCATAAGACTGTTCTATACATCAGTGTCTCTTTTGCTGTCTCGTACACAGAGTTATTGTTACCATCTTTCTAAATTCCATATATATGCATTAGTATATTGTATTGGTGTTTTTCCTTCTGGCTTACTTCACTCTGTATAATAGGCTCCAGTTTCATCCACCTCATTAGAACTGATTCAAATGTATTCTTTTTAATGGCTGAGTAATATTCCATTGTGTATATGTACCACAGCTTTCCTATCCATTCATCTGCTGCAGTCCAGCATTTCTCATGATGTACTCTGCATAAAAGTCAAATAAGCAGGGTGACAATATACAGCCTTGACGTACTCCTTTTCCTATTTGGAACCAGTCTGTTATTCCATGTCCAATTCTAACTGTAATAGATATATTAAAATTGAGTTGTGAGAAATTCAAAGCATTTTTAAAAGATAGGAAAGGAGAAAAAGAAGAAGAAAAATTAAAGTGGATAAAACAGAAAACAAATGACACATAGACAGGCTAACTTCAACAGTTGAGCTAAATATTAAGAGACTATAATTTGTTGAAGGGAGGAAACATAACAGAAAAAAAAATGTTGGTGGGGGGTGGTGAGTCCATTGAGGTTATCTGACTACAGTGATACCTAACTGAATTAAATATGTAGCATAATTCAGGTAGGTATCACTGTACTCAGATAACCTCAATGGACTCACCACCCCCCCCAACACTTTTTTTTCTGTTATGTTTCCTCCCTTCAACGAATTACAGTATTTGTAATGGATATCTTTATTTTATTAATAAGAATGAAAAATTTTAATACAATAACTAATTTACTTTTGCTGTTTTATTTCCTGAAAAAAGAATGTTTGTAGAGATTTATGTGGGAGACACTTAAGCAAGAGATAAACAAAAATCTCCTTTAAAACTAATCAGCATTTGTGTCAAAGAGCCAATGTGTTTTCTCCCAAACTAAGTCAATTGCTGAAAGCTCGGCAATTATACAAACAACTGAGGTGATTCTTTTTAAAATTTTTGTTAGCCACAATATAATAAGTAAATAATGTATGTTCTTTAAAAAAAATAACTATGCAGACAGTAAAAGAGTTTTGTATAAAATTGCAGGAATCTGAAACTTTCATATGGTTACCAGGAAATAGATGTTAAGATAAAACTGTTGACAGGCAGAGTGCAACCCCAAGCGTTCCCTCTAATTTGAAGAAACTCTTGTATTTGAATTTCTTCTCAATTTTTGTTCTTTTATGTGACAGTTATCTTTTCTGTATTGCTAAATGTGAACACTTAACTTTAATATGCACTGATTTTCCCATTATCTGCTCTTCCTCTTGCTGCTTAGTCAGTATCATCATTGTTAGAAATAAACTATCCTTTAGAATTGTTACTCAGATTTTGAATAATTACTTATTATCTGTAGATAAAATTCACAGTCTTTTGGAGTCATCAGTTCGATGCTTTTAGACATCCTTTATGGTGTAAAATATAAACATAAATACAAAGAACTATTTTAGTTTGGATTTTTTAGTATTACCTTCTTGAACTAAAAATTATCATAGTATTTCTATGGAATGGAAATATGTCAACATAAACCTGAAGTAGATTTTGATAAATTAATAAGTATGTGTAGGTCCTAGAATAACTACTAAGGAAATAAGTAAAAATGTCCCTAGTAAACACAGATTTTTTGCAGGTTTACAAGTTCTGTTTTGCAGGGTACATTGCTGTCATTTTATTTTTAAAAATACATTTCAGAATGGAGCATTTATTAAACAACTCATTCTGAAGCACTGAATTATTTAAAATTTTTCCACATTTAGGACTTCCACAAGAACTGCATATAATGACCAGCACCCCTACGTATTGCCTGCCCCCAACAACAAGAAAAATTTGCCTTGAAGACAAACCTCAATTTCCATTCTAGAATGCAGGGACTCCTTTTTTTCTCAGAAATCATTTTCTCCCCAAACTTCAAAATTTATTATAAAAAACTAACACTAGAATGGCTAAAGTTTAGACAAAATAGAACTCAGAGTAATGTGTGTTGGATAATGTTAATTAGATAGATCAGTAGTAATGGTACTAGGAGTTTAAATTTTATGAGCTCTTTAGAAACCCTTTTGACAATAACTATTGAAAACCAACATCTGTTTAACCTATGGCTGAAAAACAAAAAATGCACTAAGAGAAGTACATAAATATGTGTACCTAAAGACATGTTCTAAAGACATGACTAAAGACATGACTTCCCTGGTGGCTCAGACAGTAAAGCGTCTGCCTACAATGCGGGAGACCTGGGTTCGATCCCTGGGTTGGGGAGATCCTCTGGAGAAGGAAATGGCAACCCACTCCAGTACTTTTGCCTGGAAAATCCCATGGATGGAGGAGCCTGGTAGGCTACAGTCCGTGGGGTCGCAAAGAGTCGGACACGACTGAGCGACTTCACCTAATCTCACCTTCACCTAAAGACATGTTCAAGAATGTTCAAAGCAATATTTGTAAAGTTTCAAAGTGGAAACATTCAAATCCCTAAATAGCAAAATTAAAACTACTGGATCAATAAAATGGTATTTAGTGAGAATTTATTGTGCATTTAAGAACATTTTGTGAACTAGGAGCTTTCACACCCAAATCTGATATGAAGCTCAAAGACATGGCCTTACAGCAGCATAGCTTATAAAATTAAAATGAGAAAGTTGTTTCATCTTTACAATGATTGGTTATCACAGTGGAGGTTTTCAGATAAGGGGATTGGTTAAAGTAATTACATTATACCACTTTTAAGAAGATGATGTTTCTTTCACAATTAATCAGAGACATTTACATTAAAAAAAAGCTAAGTTTGATTTTGCTTACATTTAAGAAATAACCTAGGCTTAGTTTGGCTTAGAGAAGGCAATGGCAACCCACTCCAGTACTCTTGCCTGGAAAATCCCACGGATGGAGGAGCCTGGTAGGCTGCAGTCCATGGGATCGCTAAGAGTCCAACACGACTGAGCGACTTCACTTTCATTTTTCACTTTCATGCATTGGAGCAGGAAATGGCAATCCACTCCAGTGTTCTTGCCTGGAGAATCCCAGGGACGACGGGGTCTGGTTGGCTGCCGTCTATGGGGTCGCACAGAGTCGGACAAGACTAAAGCTACTTACCAGTTTTTTTATGTGACTGAAATGGTTTATCAGGAAATTCTCAGATCTGACCTCCATTTTGTATTTAACTTTAACACTATCAGAAGTAGAAAGGATTAAAACAGTAACTAAGGCTTATTCCTACAATTAAAATGATTCTGAAATATAAAAGAATATCATAGATGAATGTTGCAAAATAATTTTGTCTGAATAAAAGTCAGACACAAAAGAGAACTTAGTGAGATTACTACATTTATAAAATATTCAAAATAAAATAGTAGTATTGAAGGAAGGTAATGAAAATGGACACATCAACACATAAAGTCTAAGTAGAAGTAGGTACATGTGCATTTTAATATTGTAACCGTTATTTGAACTGTATATTTTCCATATGTATACTTTATAAGGTTTAAGTCATACCTAAATAAAAAAGTTCTTTTGAAGATATGAAACATCAAAATTTATAAGTCTCTTGTAATATAGTTTCTTGTTATTCTTATTATACCTTTGAGACAAATATTAACAGGAAGCTGTCAGTGAGACGACGGTTTAGAAGGAGGAAAAAGGCATAGAGCTTGAGGTGAAGTGAAGTGAAGTTGCTCAGCCGTGTCCAACTCTCAGTGACCCCATGGACTGTAGCCTACTCTGCTTCTCTGTCCATGCGTTAATAGTAAAAAAAAAAAAAAAAAAAAGTTAAAGAATAAAATCAGCAGAAAGTGGTCAGTTCGGGTGATTTGTGATTGTGTTGTAATGAAGAAAATATTCAAATTAAATGCACAACCAATAAAGAGATCCAATACATAATTTAGTAGACTATACATTTATAGAGGAATAGGAAGGTATTTAAGGTTTTTTGGGGGGTTTCCCCATCATTTCAAATACAAGTACTTGTTAAGAGCCTCCTAGTTTTATGCACATATTCTAGATGTTACAGTTTGACAGTTTTAAAAAGTGGCTTTATCCTATCTCTCAACCCCTGGATATGTCATAGCCATATCTTACAGATGTCACCCCTGTCCTACTGATATATTTTCTGTTTTAATCTTCCTGGACTTCATGATGGTTGTCTCAGATAAAGAAACTTGTGTGTGTGTGTTTGTTTTTCCATAATACCCATACTTTAAGAGTTGTTTTTCTCCACTGATGCAAAGCTTTTGTCCTCCACTAACTGGGTACCTCTTCTCTGTATTTCCTTGAGGGGAAAAAAAAAAAAATGTCTCTCCTATTTCTAAACCATCCTTTCAGTGAACTAAGATTACATGGATCTAGGTCTAAAGTCTCTAATGAAAACAGACCCAAGTATGCATGTTGGGCTGTGACAGAGTCCCTCTTTATCCCCATCAGCATAGGATGGTTTTCTAAGTCCATAGACCCTGGACCATTGCTCTTTATGCACTGTCAAGAAGATACGATAGCACTAAGTCATGTCTGACTCTTGTGATCCCATGAACTGTAACCCTCCAGGCTCCTCTGTCCATGGGATTCTCCAGGTGAGAATACTGGACTGGGTTGCCATTTCCTTTTCCAGGCGATCTTTCTGACTCAGGAATTGAACCCAGGTCTCCCACATTGCAGGCAGATGCATTGTTAACTCCTGTCTAATCCTCCTCTATGAGAAGGCCCAGTCCTTCAAAGTAGATATTAGAACTTTTACTCAAAGGCTACCTAGTTTACTCTGAACCCTCTGGAGTATCTGTGCTTTCCCAATTTTGCGTTTCTAATACCAGAGCTTTCACTTATGAGGAGTAATATGTGAGAAGCCTAAATGAGAAAACCTGGTCACACAAATATATGATGGATTACTAAACATTACAATGACTAAAGCCCTCCCATGCAGGAGAAACAAGAAAACAAGACTCAAAAGATCTCCCTTGGCTTATAGGTTCCACTTAACTCATAAGTTATATTCTTCTTCTATAAAATGGCATGTTTTTATGTGGAAAACCTCACCCAAACTTTTCTTCATTCCATCTCCAAAAGTGCAACTAACTAGGTCATATCTAGAAATTGTTCACATTGCATTTTTATTTTCATGATTTTTTTTCTCATTATAGTTTCATTATCACCAAATGGGTTTTCTATTACCAAGACAATGAGGAGTGAAATATAGGAGCCCTAGAGCATGCCTGCTCAGTTGTTCAGTCATGTCTAACTTTGTGACCCTATGGACTGGCCCGCCAGACTCCTCAGGGAAGAATACTCAAATGGGTTGTCATGCCCTCCTCCAGGGGATCTTCCCAACACAGGGATCAAACCTGCGTCTCTTGAATCTCCTGCAAGCAGGCAGATTCGCATCTCCTGAATCTCCTGCAAGCAGGTAGATTCGTTTCCACTGAGTGGCCTGGGAAGCCCATAAGAGTATTAGACCAGTCTCTAATTCTATCAGGTAGTTTAATTATATCAAATAAACTGGAATCTTGACAAAACCCACAATTGTATAGTTAAAACAGTTTGAACTACTCCATGCTTCTGCCTATTTTCTCCCTTCACAGTCTCACTCATTGTCTCATATTCTCTCTCTCTCCCTCCCTCTCTCTCTCATCTCTCTCCCTTCCCTTCTACCCACAGCCTGTCTGTTTCTGATTATTAATCTGCAACAGATTTTCCAAAAAGTGTTCCTTTAAATCTTTATATTTCTACTAGGTAAACATAGTACCCCATTACGCTCCCTGCTGCTTATATTACTCTTTTACAAGTAGTTTATTTTTAGCAACAGGGATTTTTATATCATATTCTATTCCTGAATTATACCTGTCTTTAATCTGAAAGTTATCTCTTGAAACAAAATATGTGAAAAGCAAATACATGCTTTAACAACAGATATATGTGTTTTTTTATTTAAGTGCAGTTCATATAAAATATTATATTAGTTTCTGGTTTGCTGAATGGTAAATCAACATTTTTATAGATTATACTTCATTAAAAGTTATTATAAGCCAATGACTGTTAGCTAGTCCCTGTGTTATGTATCATTGTTGCTTATAATACCATATCCCTAATGTGTCCCTTCCTCTTCCCTCTCTTTTTTGGTAACCAAATATAAGCATCTGCCCACACTGCGGGTGACCTGGGTTCGATTCCTGGGTCGGGAATATCCCCTGGGGAAGGAAATGGCAATCCACTCCAGCACTCTCACCTGGAAAATCCCATGGATGGAATAGCCTGGTAGGCTACAGTCCATGGGGTCACAAAGAGTCGGACACAACTGAGCGACTTCACTTTCACTTTCACTATGTTTTTTAAATGCTTCATTTTATCGAGTCATTGAGTGGTATATGAGAACATATCCAAATAGAATAAAACAAATTTAAAGTTGAAAAAAGCAAATTCAGTCAAACTAGATACAGAGTTCTGGTTCCCATTAGCTTTGGGTTTATATCTATTTTGTGATTTATTGCCTGTGATTGAATGTCATCCAGTTGGGAATGCCCAATTATACTGGCATTCTTGGGCACTGCTATTCTGGTCCATGGAAGTAATTTTCTGTATCTCTATAATCGTAAGCACAACATTCCTTGTGAATTTAGAGGAAACATTCATTAAATTCAAGCTAAGGTTGAATTGGAGACCACCATTATAGAAACTGCAGGATTAACTGGGCCTTTCCTAAACTATAATGGTGAAATGGCAAATGTGTTTTCTGGAAAACCCAATGGCTGAATGTACTGATGTGACTATTTCACCATAACCACCTAAGGATGATCATAGCTAATTTCAACGCAAAAAAGAAGATTCAAAAATGTGTGAACAACCCACAGTTTTCCTCCTTTCATTTGGATTTCATAAGAATGTTATTATGAAATCTTCCAAAAATAATGATTTCATGAAAGATTTCAATTACTACACCTTTTTATCATACCATGTATCTTCATCTAGCTTATAAGCTAAACCCAAAACACACACCATTCTATAACAACCCATATAATGAAGAATAGTGAAAATAAATGTTACATCTCTTAAGTATAAAGTATTTTATTTTTATCTTAGAATAGACTGTAATATAACTTTCACATTAAATGCTGAGGCAAAATAAAGAACATTACAATCAAGGTAAATATAATGTTCTGTGTGCTCAGTCACTAGCCATGTCCAACTATTTCCAATCCCATGGACTGTACCTTCCAGGCTCCTCTGTCCATGGAGATTCTCCATGCAAGAATACTGAAGTGGATTGCCATGCCCTCCTCCAGGGGATCTTCCCAACCCAGGAATCAAAATCAAACTGGGGTCTCCTGCATTGTAGGTGGATTCTTTACTAACTGAGTCACCAGTTTTTTTTTTTTTTTCTTTTTTTTTTTGCTTGTTGAATTTTTAATGTTCCTTAAATCATTGATGTTGTCTTTATGCTCTTTAACATGTAGTCTAAGTTTTGAAATCTGTTAACAACTAAATTAGTATGTCCAGAAATTTTGTAGATTTCCAATATAATGTGCTATATTTTTTCTGCTAGTCAGTATAAAAAACGCAATGAATGTTTTTATGGTATTAAAGCAAAATATTTTCCTTAAGTTTAGAAGTACTTAGAGATTTTCATTATCATAACACTTGGGGAATTTCATTGAATAATGAAATCATAGCCTGATGAAGAAATTATAATGATCTAATTATATAATTTCTAAAATTGCCACAGAACTATTTAGAATTTGTTTATGGACCTGGAAAACAGGAAAATTAAATTGTAGGGATGATATTTATATTATAAGAATTAACAGCATCATCCTTTAATTTTCTTTTTTATAACCAACACAATGTAGGTTTATTCTACAAATCTTTTTAATATTTGATTTGATAGCAAAGATCTTGCAGTTAATTCTGAATGATTTTCATACCTAAATCCCACTCCACCTGTGCCACAATTACAAGTGTTCTATCTTAGAGGATGTGTACATACAGGTTAATCACTAGATGAAAAATAAAATTTATTTGCACTTAGAAAATCAACTGTGTCCCATTTGACAGCAGGTGCTTTGGTGATTTCCTTTGAATATGTGTATTAGACCTGAGAGCAAAAGTGAGCCTATCTATCTATTGCTTCCCTGTTTACAGGCATATATACAAACAGGGAGAATGAGGGTAAAATTATTGGATATATTGGATACAAGTCACCTTCAAGCCTAGCTATTTTTAGATAGTCTCAGATACAGTTTTCTAATTCAGAAAAGACTTGGAATAGTCACAGACTAGACTATGACTGATTTCAATAGTTTATAATGTATTGATATCTGTTTTATGATGTGGCCAATGTATTATTTTATGTTCAAAGTATACTTAAAAATGTGTATTTGCAGTAGGAATAGTGTTATAGTGTAAATTAGGTCACGTTATTTAAGGATGTTGTTCAAATCTGTTTTATTCTTAACTTTATACACACACATATGTATGTACCTTATACACACACACACACACAAGCACATTTGTGTATGTGTGTGAATCTGTGTGCTTTGTCAATTTACTAAGACTGTTCAAGTTACCAATTATAATTCTAGATTTGTGTTTTTATACTTTTAGGTCTCAAAGTTAGCTTTAAGTATATTTGAAGTTCTGTTGTTAGATGCATATATTCTAAGGATTATTTTATTTTATTGATGAGTTAATCTTTTTGTTATGATGTACAATCCACTTTATATCATAAGTTATGTTACATTTAATTATGCTTTTTTAATATTAATATAACCTCCCAGCTTTCTTTTTTTGTGTTTTTTTAATTGGAGGATAATGCTTTGCAATATTGTATTGAGTTCTGCATACAGCAGCAAGAAACAGCCACAGGTATACATGTGTCCCTTCCTTTCTGAAGCTCCCTCCTATCCCCTTCCCTGTCCAACCCCTCTAGGTTGTCAGAGTCCTGGGTTGAGCTCCCTGTGTCACACAGCAAATTCCCACTTGCTATCTATTTTACATTTGATAATGTGTATGTTTACATACTATTCTCTTCATTTGCCCCACCTTCTCCATCCCCTGTGTCCAAAGTCTGTTCTCTATGTCTGCATCCCCATTGCTGCCCTGCAAACAGGTTAATCAGTACCATCTTTCTAGATTCCAAATGCATGCATTAGTATACAATATTTATCTTTCTCTTTCTGACTTCACTCTGTGTAATAGGCTCTAGGTTCATTCACCTCATTAGGACTGACTCAAATGTGTTCTTTTTTATAGCTGAGTAATATTCTATTGTGTATATTTACCACTATTTCTGTATCCTTTCACCTGTCAATGGACATCTAGATTGCTTCCATGTCTTAGCTATTGTAAAAAGTGCTGCAACAAACCTTAGGGTATATAAATCTCTTTTAATTATGGTTTTCTCATTGTATATGCCCAGTAGTGGGATTCTTGGGTCATATGTTAGTTCTAGTCCTTGTTTTTTTAGGGAATCTCCAGACTGTTCTCGATAGTGGTGTATCAATTTGCATTCCCACTAACAGTGCAAGAGGGTTCCCTTTCTTCCACACCACCTCCAGCATTTATTGTTTGTAGATTTTTTTAACGATGGCCATTCTGACTGGTGAAAGGTGATACCTCATTGTGGTTTTGATTCGCATTTCTCTAATAATGAGTGATACTGAGCATCTTTTCATGGATTTATTGGCTGTCTGTGTGTCTTCTCTGGAGAAATGTCTCTTAGGTCTTCCACACACTTTTTGATTGGGTTGTTTGGTTTTCTAGTATTGAGCTGCATGTGCTGCTTGTACATTTTGGAGATTAATCCTTTGTCAGTTGTTTCATTTGCATTTATTTTCTCCCATTCTGAAGGTTGACTTTTAATCTTGTTTATTGTTTCCTTTGCTGTGCAAAGGACTTCCCTGGTGGCTCAGACAGTAAAGTGTCTGCCTACAATGCAGAGACCTGGGTTCAATCCCTGGGTCGGGAAGATCCCCTGGAGAAGGAAATGGCAATCAACTCCAGTACTCTTGCCTGGAAAATCTCATGGACAGAGGATCCTGGTAGGCTACAGTCCATCGGGTCACGAGTCGGACACAACTGAGCAACTTCACTTTCTTTCTTTCTTTGCTGTTCAAAAGCCTTTAAGTTTAACAGCTTTCTTATGATACCATTTGCATGGTACATCTTTTCTTATCATTTCACTTTTAAGTCATCTTTGCTTTTATATTTGCTTTCATTTGTTGGGAACATATGTTTAGGACCTTTGTCTTATTAAAATTAATCAAGGTAACATTAGTCATTAATACTTTATCTCAATTACATTTAATATGATTTTAATATGGCTCATTTTTAGGGTATTATCTTCCTATTTACTTTTGTATGGCTCATCTCTTTTATTCCTTCTTTCCTACCTTCATTTGGATTAACTGAGTAATTTTAGGATCACTTTCTATGTCTTTTATTGTTTTTTAGCTATATCTCTTTTATTGATATTATTTTTATAATTTCAATTCTAGTCACTGCTCTAGGAATTACAATGGGAATCCTTATTTTAGTACTGTCTGTGGTAAATACCGATTTTAGATGATTGATTAATCAATTCCCAAATATTTTATGGCCAATATTTTTCCAGTGTTAACTTGAATATCAGTGTATAATTACTAGCCCATGTCAGGTGAATGTATTCAATAACCTACACATGTAAACTCAATTTAAAGGAATCTTCTCTGAAGAAGTTAGTTGTGCTGTTATAAGGTTTTTTTTTTAAACTCTGGAAAACCCAAGTGAAGGTATTCACCTTTCCCAAGCCTGTGCCTTCTGCAACATAATGAGAAACAATGACCTATGTCCACAACATTTTTCAAAGAGAATATTTTCTTAGATTTTAATTTACTGGACTCTGTTACTATACTATGTAGGTGGCAGCACAAGACTTTGTATTCAACAGCTCATTTAATTTTCTTCCAAAGTCAAAGAAGGGCAAAAAAGAAGAAAGAAGAGAGTTTTTGTTAAATATTGTTCAGTATTAATAGTGCCATTAAATCTTCATGATTCTGTAGGTACATTTCAGAGGAACTCTTTTTTGAGCTGAGTCTTCTATTGCCCCAAAGAAGTCCAAAGAAGGAGAACTCTTTCTTTAGTCCATAAGGACCTCGTAACTGAAGGGAAGGAATTTCTGTTCCCACACATTTAGTATTCTCTGTGAAACATATTGTAACACTGAAATGTGATCCTTTGCTTACTATAAATGCCTTTGTTTCAATGAAGCTAAAATAGGCACCACTGTCTGCCAAAAGTTTTGTAGTTTTTTTTTTTTTTGTCCCCTAAAGCAGTTCTTGTTTACTTAGTCACTTGCTCTTAAAACAAAGTCCAGTGTGGTAGAGATGTCTTGCAGGCCTTAATTATTTCTCACTAAAAAGAAGAATTTTCAGGGCTTCCCACTGCATCGAGAATAAATGTTTATCAAAGACAAACTCACTAATGTCAGAGAAAAAGGAACTAGTCAATTACCAAGAATGAGCAAATGTGTTCCTGCTCCTTACCCTCCAGTTAGCTATGGCTGCATAGCCCTCATCCATGACTGTAACAGGAATCATGCCATTATCTAGAAAAAGAATACAAAAGTGGTGGCTGACCTCTTCCAAATAAAATAAAAAGAATTTTTTAAACCCTCTTTTTTGACTTACCAGCACCATACAGAGTGAAGTAAGCCAGAAGGAAAAACACCAATACAGTATACTAATGCATATATATGGAATTTAGAAAGATGGTAACGATAACCCTGTATACGAGACAGCAAAAGAGACACTGATGTATAGAACAGTCTTATGGACTCTGTGGGAGAGGGAGAGGGTGGGAAGATTTGGGAGAATGGCATTGAAACATGTGAAATGTCATGTATGAAGCGAGATGCCAGTCCAGGTTCAATGCACGATGCTGGATGCTTGGGGCTGGTGCACTGGGACGACCCAGAGGGATGGTATGGGGAGGGAGGAGGGAGGAGGGTTCAGGATGGGGAACACATGTAAGAAAAGTTAAATGATTATTAGAAAATATTTTAAAGAAAAAAAAAGAAAAAAGAGATAAAAAAATAAATAAAAAATAAAAAAAATGAAAAATAAATTAGAGGGAATACATAAGCTATTCTAACGGGTCAAATTTTGTAGAGGTCTGCTTATTTTAGTTACTTTGGCTGTATTCTCTGTCTCAGATATATCACTAAATATGGAGCCAGGCTGAGTAAATTACCTGTTTTTTTATATGTTTATAAATTATAAAAGGCAGATGATATTGATGGAAGGATGGGGAACTAATAAGAGGACATTATATGCCTTCCAAGCTCACTACTGTTTTCTCTTTTTTAAAAAATTATATGTTTGAAAATGCTGATCTATATTTTTATATACATTTGTTCTTTTTTTTTTTTCCAGAATCACATAGAATCAAAATTTGTTCATAGTGGAAGTAAAAGCTCCCTATGATACAAAGACTTGAGTATTTCGAAAAGACAACCTGGGCAGTAGTAAGAATTGACAAACACAGTAAGAATATCTGGGTCATGTTCTTCAAACTATAATGTCCATGCTGAGGGATATATGGTCACCTATAGCCTTAACAGATTATGACAATTATGGGGAAAAACCAAATCCATGTCACTGTATGGGATTGTGGCAGAGGTTGAGTGAGACAGAAGTAGACAGTTTTCTTCAAAGATATACCAATACCCTCAAAATGATTCCTACTACCCTTAGTTGACATCCCACTCCTGAACTCTACAATATGTTTCAGGCTTTTCTTCATAAAAGCCACTAATTTTTAGAACAGAATATTTTTACTACATCGCCAATTCTCTTTTATCTTGAAAGATCATGAGTCATTATTGGAAATATATTCAGATACCAAGAATTAGATGATTATTTGTGCCATTAATACTCCATTGGCTAAAATCCCAGCTTCTTTGTACTAGCAATACTACAAACCAAGTGGAATGGAAGGGTAGCACACTCTTCACCAGTGATCCTACTCTATGTAAGATGCGCAAACACACACACATTTAGACACATGTTGTCTTTGAATTCAGGATTTCAAAGAAGGATTTTACTGCATCTTGAAAATTTTGCAGGTTCCACAAGAAAATGAGGTTTAAAGAAGTACTAGTTATGCCAGCCTGTTTATCCTCTTCAGTGCATCACCCCGGCTCCTCAAAAGCCATACAATCTTTAATCCTCAGTTGGATGCCATTACCATGGGTGCTTCTTTCCCAAGGGCTCTTCAGAAAAGCAAATGTCTCTTTTTTGGTCCCTTCCAGTTCTGATTTAATACTTTGTTTTTCCTCTCTATTGAGTGAGTCTCTTCTAAATCATCAACTCTGATTTATTATTCATTTGATTCCATCTTCAAGTCCTTCAATTCCATTATAGTTTTAAGGTATCAGGATTGAACACGTTATTTTTTTTCCTAGTTCTCAGGCTAATTGGAGGTCTTACCTAATAGCTCAGATGGTACAAAATCTTCCTGCAGTGTTGGAGACCTGGGTTTGATCCCGGGTCGGGTAGATCCCTTGGATAAGAGCATGGCTACCCACACCAGTTTTCTTGTTTGGAGAATTCCATGGACAGAGGAGCCTGGTGGGCTACAGTCATGGGGTCACAAAGAGTCAGACATGACTGAGAGACCAACACTTTCACTTTCAGAGATTGCTTCCACCCTTGCTCAGGTTATGAAATATTCCTTTTCTGTATCCTAGTTTTGGTATATTAAACCCTAGGAAGTATAGCAGGATGAGAAAACCACCATACTTGTGCAAAACTCTGTACAACCATAACTTTGTTGTGAACCTAGTGGAATAAAGGCATGGATATCAAAATTACCATTATACAATTGTCCACCTTGGGGAAGTGACAAAAAAAAAAAAAGTGTTTCCATACAGCAGTGCTCTTTTAATATTTATGGAAACACACTACCAGAGTAACTATAGAAATGTGACTCAGAAGCAAGAAAGTATCAAGTCTTTCTAGGTAACTAGGTGACACAAGCAGATTTTCTTTTCATTTAAAAAAATAATTGAAATGTATTCTTTGTCCTTAATAGGTAACAGTTGCTTTATAAAATAAATGGGAGATTTTAAGGTTAAAATACATGAATCCTCTATTGAAGGAATGAAGTTTCTGACTATTCTAGTTAGGACTCAGTTCAAGTAGAAGAGAGGGTGGGGGTGGGAGGAGAGAGGTATAGCCACTACAGTGTTCTTATTAGCCATTCTTCTTATGTTTATTCCATGCAAAGAATTATTGTTTTGTTTATCTTTGAGATAGCCAGAAAATTTGAGATCTGCACTTTAATTTGCTGTTACAGTGATTAAATAATGACATTACCTTCTATCTAAATAGAGATGATATTCATAGTGTTTTAAGGTCTTGGACTTAGAACTAGTCACTGTGAATTCAAATCCTGACGTTGACATCTGTGTTACCTTGGGCAGATCACTTAATTGCTTAGTGATTCACTATATTCACCTGTATAGTGGTGATTACTACAGTACCTACCTACAGAGCTGTTACAGACGTTGGAAGTGCTTGGACCAATTCCTCACCCATATTAAATTCCAGGCAACTGCTTCTATCAAGTTATAATATCCTGACATTTCCATCTCTACAAAAGGGATGTTATCACTCTAGAAACCATAATTATAAAGTACATGAGCCAGGAAATTCCTTCCTTTAATGGTGCTGGAGACCTGATTATAACTTGGGACCTCTTGGCTTCATTTGCTGTGTTTCCCTCGATGCCACCTCATTCACTTCACAGCCTTTCTTCAGAGAAGCAAAGACACACTAGTTAGGTTCAGTTAACTAAGTAGCTATTGTGTTTGCATTCTACTTTGCAGAAATTTTACCAAGGAGACTATAATGATGTTTTGGATATTCTCAAAATCATCAGGTTCATGTTTAAGTATAGCAGTTTCATTTACTCTTAAACTGTGCATTTAATGTCCATTAAATTTGAATTTAAATCTGAAGTGGAAAACCCTACTTCACTGAAAGTTGTTGAGTTGTCTCTAAATAAATCATATTACCTTAAAAATAAGCCCATGAGTGATTTTAGTCTTAAAATTTTGATTTTTTTCTTGCATCACTGATGATAAAATATTATATTGATATATTTGAGGGGGTTATATATTAAGTCTAGGATACTCACAGGATACAAATGTACATTGATTTTTTTAAATTTCTTTATTTTTTTAAATTGAAGCATAATTGCTTTACAGAATTGTGTTGTCTTCTGTTATACATCAACATGAACCAGCCAGAGGTATATATATGTCCCCTCTCTTGAACTTCCCTCCCATCTCTCTCCCTCATCCCACCCCTCTAGGTTGATACAGAGCCCCTGTTTGAGTTCTCTGAGTCATACAGCAAATTCCCATTGGCTATATATTTTATATATGGTAATGTAAGTTTCCATGTTACTCTCTTCATACATCTCACCATCTCCCCACCCCCCCAGTAATGAATATTGATTATTAATATCCTGAATCAATATAACAAATATTGAGGCATTGCACAGAAAGTGCATTCTGTTGATAGCATCATTATGGCTATGTCAACTATTAGTGATGTACTTATTCAAAAGAAGTCCACGATCCGTGGGAAAATTTATTGATTTTATCCTATTCAGCTTTCTCAAAAATATCAGTATTTGTATTCCATTTATGATGTCTGCAAATACATTTTCTGCTTGTATTTGTTTTGATTCACTTATTTTTTTTTCCATGGACAGAGTAGCCTGATTGCCTACAGTCCATAGGGTCACAAAGAGTCAGACGCAACTGATCAACTTCTGTTTTCATTTTCACTTTTTCACTTATTCTCTTAGTTTTATGTGTTGATATATGTGAACGATACCATAAGATCTCCTTCTTGATGTCTTCCTCTCATATCGTAAAAATCCAAATAAATGCAAGATGATTCTAAGCCTGAGAATAAATCCTCAAAAGTATAATGAAATATTCTATATTATGATTCCTTAGTCTTTTTAGTAATTTCTCTAGAGGAGCCAAAAAGGCACTTAATTTCTACCACAGTAGACATGTATCATCTAATGTAATTCTCATACAATTTCTGGAGACACTGAACTTCAAGACTCTACAGATGTAAAGGAAGCAATTGGCACAAATATGGACTACCTTTGACTCTTATAATTCTAATTATAAAAGAACTTTACCTCAAATAATGTTTCACAATCACAAAACTTCTTATCTTTCTTAAATTGGTGCATCAGTCATAAATATTGTTAAAGTGCTTTGTAAATTTACCTTCTTGAGGAACTACATTATTTTATCATCAGAAACAATGAAAAAAGTCATACCCACCTTCCTGACAAAAATTTAAAGCAGTTCCTCTTTTAAGTGATCTTAGTATTTTGGCTAAAATATTTTTTCCCAAAATACAGTCATAGTGAAACTCTTCATTATTTATAATATAAAGTTTGTAATTTGTAGTGTTAAATTTACATTTTAGAATATAGGCTGTATAAGAATAAATAATATGTACAGTACTATGCCAAAGTCTTCAATCTGGCTGTAAGACTCTAAGGAGGTCCCGCATCTTGATTTCTTCATTTTTTATATGAATAATAGAAGAGATGTTGCCAAGATTTCCTTCAGTTTTACGTCTTGAGAATTTTGTTTTTTATCATCTTCTAAGTAGCGCTTCTCTAAAAGTATGTTATTTAATAGTGTGTCCCCAATTATGGCATTGAAACATGAACTTTTATAAAATGGAATCATTCATAGTCAGTTGTCCTAAGTTATGGTTTAAGAAGACAAAACATAGTTTTAAGAAATGACAAGAATTGCATTTCTCAGTTTTATTAACTAGTAATCTTTACTATTTAGAAATAGTTTGAAAATTGATTCATGTAACAAACGAGTGGAATAAACTGTGTCATAGCATATGAAAAAAGAATCCATGAAGGGTGTTCCCAGGAGGATCGCGGAAATAACCTAGTTGCTCTGTAATCTTCCAGATAAAGTATGATGAGCAATCAGAGCCAATTTATCTGCTTCTCCAAAAAGTCATTTTGTATTCTTACTCACATCATCACCCTAATCCTGTAGAAGCACCTAGTTTTGCTCTTACACAAATTTCTAGTGCTCTGTATTTAAGTCCTCTGTTTTTTATTCCTGCAATCATTTCAAGATGTGGGTATATGTGAATGCCACTTGTAGAGGGCTTGAGGGTTTCATAAATGAAACATATTTTCTACTAATAGAATTTATCTTAAAGTTGGTAGGTGCATAAGAGGATTTATACTTTGGATACCTTACCTATATATATCCTGGGCCAATATTAGCGAAAGAATAGTATCATAAAACCTAAATGTATGTAATAAAGCCTATAAGTGTAATACCATTTTTGTGTTTTGCTTGTACAAATGAATCAGCCATTAACACATTTAAATAGATACATTTTTTAAAATTATTTCACATGAAGGAGATTTCTAAATAGGAAAAGTGATATAGATTGAAATGACTCAACATCTGAGAAATGCATATAAATTAGTGTGCTAATTAATTATGTCTGAGATCTGGGAGAGAGATAATCAAAAACTTATATGAAACCTTAATATATTTTATATCAAAATTTAGAAAAAATAAAAAATGGAAGCTTTTTATCTTATCATAGACATATTGTCACCAATGAATAGTAGCTTTCTCTTTTCAGAATTTGTGGATTTTCAGAAAAGAAAAAACCTAGAATGTTGCAGGTGGGCAGAGGATTTAAATTCTCATCCTGGCTCTTACAAAATGTGTGACATTGGGAAGGTTACTCAAATCTCTCTGAACCATGCTCCTCATATGCTCATATAATGATGCATAGAATATATTAAAATGGATTAACTGTGATAAATGGAAACATACACAGTACCATGTCAATAATGAGTACTTATTCAATTTAAGTATGTGTAGTTTCTAAACCCAACACTAGTATGTGTATATGTACCACCTTTCAGATGCTTTTAGATACTAAAAAATGATTTTGACAAATATGATCTATAAAATCTTCATATTTAATGGAAAAAGCAGTCTGTGTATTAAAGCTAAACATGAATATAAATATTTAATTGTCATTACCAGGAGTCTTTTTGAGTATCTCAATTCAGTTTTAAATTAGAGAATTTACCTGACTGACAATTTTGGGAACATAATGTTGATCTGATTAAATTCTGCTTCTTGAGAGTCCCTTGGACTGCAAGGAGATCCAACCAGTCCATTCTGAAGGAGATCAGCCCTGGGATTTCTTTGGAGGGAATGATGCTAAAGCTGAAACTCCAGTACTTTGGCCACCTCATACGAAGAGTTGATTCATTGGAAAAGACTCTGATGCTGGGAGGGATTGGGGGCAGGAGAAGGGGACGACAGAGGATGAGATGGCTGGATGGCATCACTGACTCAATGGACGTGAGTCTGGGTGAACTCCGGGAGTTGGTGATGGACAGGGAGGCCTGGCGTGCTGCGATTCATGGGGTTGCAAAGAGTCAGACACGACTGAACTGAACTGAACTGCATAAGATTAAACTTGACTGGAATTGGCCTTAGCTGTTTTCACTTTTCTTTCCACTGTCCTTTTGACAGAACTGTTCCCAAAGTGCCATTGATGCCCTCTACTTTGTTTCTGATCTGAGAGAAATATTCCACTGGTTTTGAAATACAACTGTATGGTATTTTTAAAATAGAAGCGCTGGTTTTGTGAAAACAGAGAATTAAATGTTAAATTACACCTATTTTCAGTTCAGTTCAGTTCATGGAAAAAGGAAGAGAGTTCCAGAAAAACATCTATTTCTGCTTTATTGACTATGCCAGAGCCTTTGACTGTGTGGATGAGAATAAACTGTGGAAGATTCTTCAACAGATGGGAATATCAGACCACCTGACCTGCCTCTTGAGACACCTATATGCAGGTCAGGAAGCAACAGTTAGAACTGGACATGGAACAACCAACTGGTTCCAAATAGGAAAAGGAGTACCTCAAGGCTGTATATTGTCACCTGGCTTATTTAACTTCTATGCAGAGTACATCATGAGAAACGCTGGGCTGGAAGAAGCACAAGCTGGAATCAAGATTGCAGGGAGAAATATCCATAACCTCAGATATGCAGATGACACCACCTTTATGGCAGAAAGTGAATAAGAACTCAAAAGCCTCTTGATGAAAGTGAAAGAGGAGAGTGAAAAAGTTGGCTTAAAGCTCAACATTCAGAAAATGAAGATCATGGTGTCTGGTCCCATCACTTCATGGGAAATAGATGGGGAAACAGTGGAAACAGTGTAAGACTTTATTTTTTGGGCTCCAAAATCACTGCAGATGATCATTGCAGCCATGAAATTAAAAGACACTTACTCTTTGGAAGGAAAGTTATGACCAATCTAGATAGCATATTCAAAAGCAAAGACATTATTTTGCCAACAAAGGTCCATCTAGTCAAGGCTATGGTTTTTCCAGTAGTCATGTAATAATATTTTATATTATGTAATTATTATTTTCCTGAATTTTACAATTTCAAGATTTATTGTGATTAATATATTTATTAACACTTTGTTTATATTGGGTCACTGTATGTAAATTTTTCATGCATAATTCTGTCTTATATATGGCATCATGGTCTTGATGGTATGTGTTGATAACATATATTTTAACACTGTGCCTGTATTTCTTTATTGAAACACAACTCTTTACTTTTAGGTATATTTAGCCAAATAATAATTGTAGTGATTTATGCTTGAATTTCATTATGCAAATACAGAAAAAAATTGGCCAAACTCTATTAACATGGTCATTTCTGTGATAAATTATGATTATATAGATTTTATCAAATTTATGTTTAGAGAGACTGTGAAAAATTAAACATATTTTAAACATTTTTGTATTAATTGATCTCTTTGATTACAATTGTATCATCTCTGAGATCATTCAACTGACCTTTAGAAAATGAAGAAGCAGGTGGATTAAAGAAACCATAACTTCATGTGCAATGTGAGACACTAGAGCCTTTTCCTTGATTGAAGACAGAGTAACATCAGGTGGATAAGACATTTTGTCATTGAGGGATAAAACAGTAATCAGAGGCACATTTAAAAACTTATTTTTCTTATCTCTGATGCAGATAATGGCCTAATGATATCTAATGACATGTTCAATTAGAATCAACATCTGTTTGATCTATAGATACATTTCTAGAGTGAACAAATAGTCAACTTTTCAGGGTATGTGACGAGTTTTATACCTTGGTATGAAATGACCTTGGAAAAGGAGATTCATTCTCTATTATTTTCAAAATATATAAGAAGAATGGGAGAATGAGTGAGTCATCACACTGATCAATTAGAATATTGCCACGCCATGGGAGCATGCATGCTCAGCCGTATCCAGCTCTTTGTGACCCCATGCACTGTGGCCCATCCTCTGTTCATGGGACTTTTCAGGCAAAATTACTGGAGTGGGTTGCCATTTCCTTTTCCAGAGGATCTTCCTGACACAGGGATCGAACCTAAGTCTCTTGCATCTCCTGCATTAGCATGTGAATTCTTTACCACTGAGCCACCTGGGAAGCCCTGATTAGGGTGATAAATAATAAAAGGTGTATTTTAAAATTTTTGAATACATAAGAAGTCAAGAGACAAATGCTGAAACTTTATTGCAATAAAGATGACAAAGTTTGGGTATTTATATATAAAGAGCACTTAAATAGTGACAAGAAGGAAAGAGCTAAATCTAATAGAGAATTTGACAAGATACGTTATGAGAACTTTTAATGGAAATCAAAATCAAATAGTCAACACAAACTTGGAACCATAGCCTAACTTATTGACTATAGGGATAAGAATTAGAGCAACCATGACATATTACTTGACATTAACAAAAGTCACATATCATAATATACTCTATGTAATATATATTTTTGGAAGGAGTGAGGGGGAAAATGTTATTATACATTGCTGGGTGAACCGTGTAGAGTTAGTAGCTGTTTTAGAAAGCAATGTGAAAAATATATTAAAATTAAAAATACAGTTCATCAATCTCATTCTAGAGGATGTAATACATAGCATGTTTTTTTAAATCAGGATACATATATAGGATAATTTATTGAAATTTTTTTCATAAAGTCAAAAAACATAATTAATATGGGGAAAGCTATGTTAAAGTATGCCACTTCGTTTCCTTGGACTATTATGTAGTCATTAAGCAGACTGATTTATTACTAGTCATTATTATTAAAAGGATGCTTGGGAGTATTTTCATAATGTATTGCTAGATGAGAAAATCAGGCTTTATAAAAGTGTCTACATTCCTGGTTTTGGAAAACTTGAAGGAATGTCTAAGAAATGGGGCTTTCCTTTTACCTCTGAATACAGCAGTACTTGGTGTATGAACACACTGGATGGTATTGAGAACACAGCAAAGCCTGCAGTATTTTTCCATTCTTGATATATGAAAGGCAAAGGACAAAAGACAAAGTTGGTTTAGATCTATTCTGGTTTGTGTTGCACACTCTCCTTTAAAAAAATGTATGACACATCCTCCTGTAAGTTATACTGGTTTTCAGAAATAACATTGGCTGCTTTTGACTTGACTCTTAATATATTCCTGGAGTGGCTAATAGGGGAATTATTGTGGTCACAAACCCTACTTAAATGTGAATATTTATGTAATAAGAAATGAAATTAACCTTGAAGCTTTTTATTTATATTTTTCAGTCTACACATTTAAGTATTTCAGTTTAGATCATTTATGTGTTCTAACTTAGTCTCTGGAAAAACACTGTGTCAACAAAAACACACTTGTATTATTTTTTATGACCAGAAACTAGTTGTTAGACTGATATTATTAAGCTGACTTGTCAATTGACTTTAGCAACTGATCAATATATGTTCTACTGAGGGAAATAATATAACTGGTTTAAACTGAAAGTAATAGAGGGGAAAAGACAGTATTAAGTGACACCAAAGCTACAGTGACGTGTGTAGGTAGAATGGAATTTCCTACACCTGGTGTGAACACTGTTGAAACTGTTTCAATATGGGATGTATTAAAAACAAGCACTGATTGTAACAATTTTATAGATAACATCATCTATTAATCTTCCTATGATTATATATTCCCAAATAATTGATCATGTATGTCTCTAAATCAGAAATATAGTGGAAGTAGTAGTTTTGAACTCCACTTGTGTATTTGATATTTTATAAGTATTACTGTAATTATAAACTTGTAATTCTTCTAGTTTCTATATGAATACATTTTAAAATATATAATACTTTAAATAATACAATGTGAGGTATTTATTTTTATTATGAATAGAAACATAGCTATGACCATTTTTGACAAAAGATAAACCTAAATAGATGCTATATATATTGTAGAAAATATATTATTTTACTTGAAGTTAGGATTTATTTTCTCATTTTTTAAAATGATGAGTATAAAACATCATGAACATACAATTGCAAAAGAGGCAGACATTCATTTTATTATTAAAATATATTTTAAACTGTTACTATCTAAGAAAATGGATTTTTACCTGTAACATAGCAGCCTGTGAAAAAGAATGGAATATTTTTCTATTATAATTTATTTTTAAACACAGTCTTTTTCAAACTTTAATTACTGATCTCAAATCTGTATCAACTGTGGTCAGACTTTATTAATTCATAGGTTAAATCAAAAGTTTCAGGCCAAGAAATCAACATGCAAGTGACATGGCTTTAGGCTTCGTGTCCATCAAGCATGTATGATCTTGAATTGCTAACTCTCTAGTGTGACAAATGAACACCATTCTTTGAACCACACAACTGACAAAAATCACATTTCCAACTGTGCTTGGTAATATGAATTTGCTTTTAGAAATATGTCTTACAAATATTGCAAATTTGATTATTGCCAGTGGGAATCGTACTAATAATCATTAATTAGACTGCTTCCCCAGTGGCTCAGCAGTAACAATGCAGGAGCTGCAGTAGAGATGGGTTCGACCCCTGGGCCAGGAAGATCCCCTGGAAGGGGGCATGGCCACCCGCTCCAGTATTCTTGCCTGGAGAGTCCAGTGGACAGAGGAACCTGGTAGGCTATGGTCCATAGGGTGGCTAAGAGTCAGACACAATTAAAGTGACTAAGTACATCCATTGTTCCATGTTGAATTTAATAGTAAGATACTATTTAATTTACTAGTAAGATTCTAGGATATAAAATGTTATTAGAATATAACTTCAGAAGTCATGTAAACTTCTCATGGTGCTAGTCTCAGTGAGGAAACTCAATGAATATCTATTATTTATTTGAAAGGTATGGTAATCAATTTTAGTATAACAGAAAATTATTGTATGACTTAATATGAGGTCTTAGACCTCTGTACAGCTTTTTTTTTTTTTTTTTTGAACTGGGATATTGTTGAGCCTCTATGCCTTTAATTTTGTCTGTTTCTCTAGAAAACATCTGATTACTCGGTAGTTAAAAAGCATTTAAAACTCCTAGAGGAGAACATAGGCAAAACACTCTCTGACATACATCACAGCAGGATCCTCTATGACCCACCTCCCAGAATATTGGAAATAAAAGCAAAAATAAACAAGTGGGACCTAATGAACCTTAAAAGCTTCTGCACATCAAAGGAAACTATTAGCAAGGTGAAAAGACAGCCTTCAGAATGGGAGAAAATAATAGCAAATGAAGCAACTGACAAACAACTAATCTCAAAAATATACAAGCAACTCCTACAGCTCAACTCCAGAAAAATAAATGACCCAATCAAAAAATGGGCCAAAGAACTAAATAGATATTTCTCCAAAGAAGACATACAGATGGCTAACAAACACATGAAAAGATGCTCAACATCACTCATTATCAGAGAAATGCAAATCAAAACCACTATGAGGTACCACTTCACACCAGTCAGAATGGCTGCAATCCAAAAGTCTACAAATAATAAATGCTGGAGAGGGTGTGGAGAAAAGGGAACCCTGTTACACTGTTGGTGGGAATGCAAACTAGTACAGCCACTATGGAGAACAGTGTGGAGATTCCTTTAAAAACTGGAAATAGAACTTCCTTATGATCCAGCAATCCCACTGCTGGGCATACACACTGAGGAAACCAGAAGGGAAAGAGACATGTGTACCCCAATGTTCATCGCAGCACTGTTTATAATAGCCAGGACATGGAAGCAACCTAGATGCCCATCAGCAGATGAATGGATAAGAAAGCTGTGGTATATATACACAATGGAGTACTACTCAGCTATTAAAACGAATACATTTGAATCAGTTCTAATGAGGTGGATGAAACTGGAGCCTATTATACAGAGTGAAGTAAGCCAGAAGGAAAAACACCAATACAGTATACTAACGCATATATATGGAATTTAGAAAGATGGTAACAATAACCCTGTGTACAAGACAGCAAAAGAGACAGTGATGTATAGAACAGTCTTATGGACTCTGTGGGAGAGGGAGAGGGTGGGAAGATTTGAGAGAATGGCATTGAAACATGTAAAGTATCATGTATGAAACAAGATGCCAGTTCAGGTTCAATGCACGATACTGGATGCTTGGGGCTAGTGCACTGGGACGACCCAGAGGGATGGTTTGGGGAGGGAGGAGGGAGGAGGGCTCAGGATGGGGAACACATGTATACCTGTGGTGGATTCATTTTGATATTTGGCAAAACTAATACAATTACATAAAGTTTAAAAATTAAATAAAATTAAAAAAAATAAAAATAATAAAAATAATAAAATGAGTTGATACCAAAAAAAAAGCATTTGAAAAAATTATTATAAAAATGCATTATTTTAGAATTACTTTTGAGTATATATTGAGTTTCATTTGCAATTGTATCTTATTTTTTCTCTCAATGGTTGTCAAGCAATATTTCCAATTCAATGGTTCTGTGTAATATTCTTATAAAGAAAATCAAAGAAAGAAATAACCATAGTACTGAAAGAGAAAAAGTATTAGTTTCACTTTCACTTTTCATCAAACTACCACATTCTATGACTGAAAAAAAATTGAAGAAGTTATCCTTTCTTTATAAAGATTTTGTGTTTAACATACGCTTAAAGAATACACATAAAGAATCATTAAAAATACTCATTTTACTCCTATTTATTGATATTACCCAGACATTTAAATCTTATCCACTTTCTCTGTCTTAAAACATTAAACAAATATTAAGGTATTTATTCTAGCATGCAGGTTCACTTTGGTGAAATATTCTAGCTTGAAGGTTCACTTTGGTGAAATATTCTAGCTTGAAGGTTCACTTTGGTGAAATATTCTAGCTTGAAGGTTCACTTTGGGGAAATAAAAGCCATTCTGTATAAATGTTGTTTTGTGAAACTGATTTAGTGTCTAAATATGGAAATACACTTAAGAGTTTTTTGGATAGAGATAATTATTGGAGTTGATCTCTTTTTCATGTATATAAAAAATGGCTTTTAGTATATGCAGACATGTACAATAAAATGCATGTCAGCAGATAAGAAAGGCAGCATGTGTGAAAGAGAGCATAGATGCTAATAAGAGAGATGAATGAAACAGATCACAGAAAAATGACAGGGAAGGGCACATCAAAATAAAGTAGTTAGGTTTTGAACACATGCAGGATGAAAGATTTATAAATATATCCCATTAAAAGCATGGATATCATCTTGCAATTTTGTTATAATGAGAATTTCCATATGCCAATTATAAAATCATGTTTTATTATGTTTTAATATATGTCACAATATCAGCAATGCAATATAAGATATAAGATTTAATTTTAGATATTTATTCTCCATTCAAATGCTAAACCTCACTTTGTCATTTCCTACAGAAACACATAAGTAACTAGGCATTTGGCTGCACAGACACATTACCCACTTTTTTTTTTTTCTACAACAAATATATGATCAGAAGATATGATACTACAAAATCTAATGTAGGTATACTAATGCAGATAATACAGTGGCAGTTTAGAATAACCATAGAACATTAGACTGGCAGTCTGGAAATTTATGCTCTGATGTAAGCAAGGACAGTAACTATATGACCTTGTAGAATATTTGTGACATGGACACATATTTCCATTCAACATAATGACTTAATTATTTCTGTTTTTGAAATCCATATAAACTCTCACTCCTTCCACCTCTAGCATACATTTAAAAAAGTTTATACTGAAATTGTAATTAAGATACAAAATGGAGGTCAGTTATTTCTATTATCAAATTTCTATTTTAATGATGACTAAGGAACATAAAAATATTCAATGACTTAGATGCAATTAATCATACAAAGATTAGAGTGATGTGAACTAATTTTTGACAGTTATTACTGGTCTTGATCACACAAGGGAAAAAAGTTCTTAGCATTTTACTTCTGTCTAATCATGGGTGTCTTGGGTGTCTTTACTTCTGTCTAATCATTTAATTAATTACTTCTGTCTAATCATTTAAGGTCAAGAGACTTTATAACTCTTAAAATTAGTGATAGAAAAGTGAAGAATTCAAGCATGAAGCAAGCGAGAGATTGAGAAAATACCCTTCAATCCTCTGTAAATTATCTTGAGAACACTATACTATGGCGGTATTAAGAGTTTGTGATTTATTTGCTTTATCTAGTTTGAAGGTTTAACATTTTAATGTTATCTTTGAAAGTAAGCTTTATTATACTTATATATAAGATACCACCATTTAACTCTATGGAAAAAGCATCTTTCAGATGGTTCATGTAGGTCACCTAAATTACAATATCTCATTTTCTTTATAATAAACATAAATAATTCATTGAAATATCTTCATAATAATACAGAATACAAAGAGGGAATGCCAATATTTAGAAGACTTTGAGTAGGAAAATTATGATTTTTTCCTCCTCCTTCACCACCTCCCTCCTCCTTTTCCTCCTTCCTTCCCATCTCTATGCTTTTCTACAAAAAAAAAAGAGTAAAAAAAAATGAGGCAGGCAAATTTTATTAAACCTTTTATTAAATTTTCCCTTTAATAATGATATGATAGACATAAATGGAATATTTCAAGAATCTTTAGATTTTCTAAGGGAGAATTTAAATAGAAAGCACATGTATAATTCAACCTTTCATGCTATGAAGGCAAAGTTGTTTAAAATTGCCAGATAATTCCTTACTGACTAGAGAAATGGAAGTGATGTGTGAATTCAGATAAATGCAGAAGATTTATATATTGAGGAATTTATTCTTTAAAATTTCTGTAATGCTGTTTTATTATCTAAGTACACATCTATTGCTGTTGTTGTTCAGTCATCAAGTTATGTCCTACTCTTTGTGACCCCATGAACTGCAGCTTGCCAGGCTTCCCTGTCCCTCACCATCTCCCAGAGTTTGTCCAAGTTCATGTCCATTGAATTGGTGATACCATCCAACCATCTTGTCCTCTGTCATTCTCTTCTCCTCTTGTCTTTAATCTTTCCCAGCATCAGGGTCTTTTCCAATGAATCGGCTATTTGCATCATATGGTCAAAGTATTGGAGCTTCAGCTTCAGCATCTGTCCTTCCAATGAATATTCATACACAGTCACCAATTGCAAATAAAATAAAAGGTTACTGTTGGTACACCACTATTACCATGATTATAGATCTATACATTCATGCAGATACACAAAAATACTCATAATAAATACATAATTTAGTTGTAATATCTTCTTAGATTCCTCTTGCTATAATAGTTTCTTAGACTTTCAAGTTTCTGATGACTTTTAACAGTTTTGATGAGTGCTGTAAATGTCAATTGACAGTGATTTCACTGATGTTTTCCTCCTAATTGTATACTGTGGTTATCTTTATGGAAGACAGGAAGCTTACAGAGAAAAAGTGGCATTCTCATTATATAATACAACATGTCAGCATGACATTATCATATAATATTGACATGACATAACTGTGCATATTAAACTTGATCACTTGATTGAGGTAGAATTTGTCAGGAATCTCCACTGTAAAGTCACTCTTTCATTTCCCTTTCCATACAGTACTCATTGGAAGTAAGTTATCATGGTTGCAGCCCCAACCCAACCCCACCAATCTAAGTCACCACAGAAGACCAGGCTGAGCTCTCTGTGCTACAGAGCAGTCTCCCACTGTTATTAAGTGATTTCTTTATATCTGCATGTATTCATGGCTGTTTATTTTTTACTGTGGGTTATAATCCAATGTAGGCTTCCCTGGTGGCTCAGTGTTAAAGAATCTGCCTGCAATGCAGGGGCCACAGGAGGTATGAACATGATCCCTGGGTCAGGAAGATCCCCCTGGAGGAGGGCATGGCAACCCACTCCAGTGTTCGTGCCTGGAGAATCCCATGGACAGGCAGTACATAGGGTCACAAAGAGTCGGACACAACTGAAGCAGTTTAGCATGCGCTCACACATGCATAATCCAATGTAAAATTATTTTTGCTGACCCAGTGGTTGCAGTTGTGTTCAGTTGTTCAGTTGCTAAGTCATGTCCAACTCTTTGTGACCCCATGAACTGCAGCATGCCAGGCTACCCTGTCTTTCACTATCTCCAGGAGTTTGCTCAAACTCATGTCCATTGAGCCAGTGATGCCGTCTAACCATCTCTCATCCTCTGTTTTTCCTTTTTCTTCCTGCCTTCCTGCCTTCCTCAATCTTTCCAAGCATCAGAATCTTTTCCAGTGAGTCAGATTTTCACATCGGGTGGCAAAAAATATTGGAGCCTTAAATTCAGCATCAACTATTCAGGGTTGATTTCCTTTAGGATGGACTGGTTTCATCTCCTTGCAGTCCAAGGGACTCTCAAGAGTCTTCTCCAGCACCACAGTTCAAAAGCATCCATTCTTCAGCGCTCAGCTTTCTTTGTATTCCAACTCTCACATGACTACTAGAAAAACCATAGCTTTGACTAGATGTACCATTGTTGGCAAAGTAATGTCTCTGCTTTTTAATATGCTGTCTAGGTTTGTCATACTGAGTGACTTCACTTTCACTTTCCACTTTCATGCATTGGAGAAGGAAATGGCAACCCACTCCAGTGTTCTTGCCTGGAGAATCCCAGGGACGGGGGAGCCTGGTTGGCTGCCATCTATGAGGTCGCACAGAGTCGGACACGACTGAAGCAACTTAGCAGCAGCAGCAACAGCGGGTTTGTCATAGCTTTCCTTCCAAGAAGCAAGTGTCTTTTAATTTTGTGGCTGCAGTCACCATTCACGGTGACTTTGGAGCCCAAGACAATAAAATCTGTCACTGCTTACACTTGAATTACCATGATATTAAATGGTTTGCCTTGGAAATGAATGAACTCATTCTTTCTTAGTATTGCACCCAAGTATTGCATTTCAGACTCTTTTGTTGTCCAAGAGTGGCTCCATTTCTTCTAAGGGATTCTTGCCCACAATAGTATATATAGTGGTAATCTTAATTAAATTTGTCCATTCTCATCCATTTTAGTTCAGTGATTCCTAAGATGTTGATGTTCACTCGTGCTGTCTCCTGTTTGACCACCCCCAATTTACCTTGATTACCTTGATTACCTTGATTACCATGGACCTAACATTCCAGGTTCCTATGCAATATTGTTTTTTATAGCAACAGACTTTACTTTTACCACCAGACACATCCACAACTAAGCATCATGTCCACATTGGCCCAGCTGCTTTCTTCTCTCTGGAGCTATTAGTAATTGCCCTCTGCTCTTCCCCAGTAGCATATTGGACACCTTCCAACCTGGGGGGCTCATCTTCTTATGCCATATTTTTTTGCCTTTTCATTACTGTTTATGGGGTTCTTCAGGCAAAAATACTAGAGTGGGATGCCATTTCCTCCTCTAGTGGACCACATTTTGTCAGAACTCTCCATTATGACCTGTCTTAGGTGACCCTGCATGACATGGCTCATAACTTCATTGAGTTATGCAAGCCCTTCAACACAACAAGACTGTGACCCATGAAGGGGAAAATGATTTTTTTTTCTTTTAAGTCTTTGTGCAAGCTGCATCACTTCAGTTGTGTTCAACTCTTTGTGACCTCATGGACTGTAGCCCACCAGGCTCTTCTGTCCATGTGAGTCTCTAGGCAAGAATACTGAAGTGAGTTGCCATGCCTTTTTCCAGGAGATCTTCCTGATCCAGGTATCAAACCCACGTCTCTAATGTCTCCTGCTTTGGCAGGTGGGTTCTTTACCAGTAGCGCCAAATGGGAAACCCCAATAAAAATTATATAATAAAATAAATGAGCAGTAGCTACTTGCAAAAACACATGAATCTTATAAGCATGTAATTCTGTGAGAAGGACATTTGCAAAGTGACACATGCATTGAGATTTTATTTATATAATATTCAACAAGTAACAATCAGTTGTATTGTTTAAGATGTGTACATGTGTTAAAACTACTTAAAGCATCAGGATATTTTTTAACATGTGGGAGAGAGTTGACACTTTGTGTTAGGGAAACTAAAGACTACAAGCTTCTGTGATACTACCTTTGTTTTATTTCTTGACCTGGGTGTTTGATTTAAAACTTGATCTGAGTGATTTAGGGCCACTGAATGCTTTTAATCTAAAGGGAGACAGACATTCATATTAAACTTGTGTTTTTATTTACTTTGACTACAGGATAGTTTGAGAAACGAGTAAGAGTGAAGGCAAGAAGACATATAAGGATCCTTTTGGAAAACTTCAGTATCTGAGAAAAGCAGTAATGTCAACTAGGGAAGAGATATTTACACACATAATCTAAAAGCAAAGAGTAAATATGTGAATGATTGAGAACAGTGAAGAATCTATACTGGCATCAAGATTTCCGACTGGGTTCCCCAAGACTTAGATATTGGTGTCAGTGACCATGAGAAGGCACACGGGGAAGGAAATATAAGGTTTTCAATTTACTTTGCCCAGATCCATCAGAGAAACCACTGTCTGTAGCAGCCATCACCTTACAAAATGTATTTCTTAAATCATGAGACTTGACAGTCAAAATTACTCTTTGACCCATTAACTGCAGAATAGATGTTGTGTTAGCAGGCATGAAAACAACATCAATCTCATTGTACATCTCCATCAGAACTCTTGAGTGGCTAGGTGTATTGCCAACAAGCAGTATTAATTTGAAAGGAATCTTCTGGGCAGAAGGGTCTCAACAGTGGGATTAAAATTAGAAATCTATATTGTAAACAGATGTGCTGTCCTCCAGGGTTTGTTGTTCCATTTACAGAACACAGCCAGAGTAGGTTTAGCATAATTCTTAAGGGTTACAGAAGTTTTATAATGGTAAACAAACATTGGCTTCAACTTAGTCACCAGTTGCATTAGCCCCTAACAAGAGAGTCAACCTGTTCTTTGAAGCTTTGAAGTCAGACATTGACTTCTACTCTCTAGCTATGAAAGTCTTAGATGGTGCTTCTTCCAGTATAAGTGTTTTGTCTTCATTGAAAATCCGTTGTTTAGTATAGCCACTTTCCTTAATTTTCTTAGCTAGATTTTCTGGATAATGTGGTGTGGCTTCTATGTTAGTATGTGCTGCTTCACCTTGCATTTTTATATAGTGAAGATAGCTTTTTTCCCTTTAACTTCATGAACCAACCTCTGCTAGCCTCAAACTCTTCTCCTGCAACTTCCTTACCTCTATCAGCCTTCATAGAATTGAGGAAATCTTTATTTCTTCTTCAGTTTTTAAAAAAAGGTTTATCTTTCCTTGTCGATGCCAAGAGGCAGGCACGTCAGGACTGGTATGAAGGCTCTGCTCTATGACATGCCCAGGTGTTTACTTCTAGAACTCTATCCATGATGCTAAGTTGATGGCTTTGACCTTGGTCCAAGCTACCATCCACTGTGCAGGCAGCAGGATGGAGAAACAGAAGCCAAAGACATATATCAGAGCAAGTTCCCAAAACACCAACATAGTCCTTTTGTTTATATCCCACCTAGCTTACATAGCTGTAAGGGAGTCTGAGGAAGTGCGGTTTTCATCCTTGTAGCCTTGTGTCCAACTAAAAATTCTACTATTTTTTAAGGAGAAAATTAATATTGATACTGATAAACAATCTTTTGCACAGATATACGTTTTAAAATAACTCTAGAATAATATCAAATTAATGCCAGTGGCTAGCTCTGGAGCGGAGAAGGCAATGGCAACCCAGTCCAATACTCTTGCCTGGAAAATCCCCTGGACAGAGGAGCCTGGTGGGCTGCAGTCCATGGGGTCACTAAGAGTCAGACATGACTGAGCGACTTCACTTTGACTTTTCACTTTCATGCATTGGAGAAGGAAATGGCAACCCACTCCAGTGTTCTTGCCTGGAGAATCCCAGGGACGGTGGAGCCTGGTGGGCTGCCGTCTCTGGGGTCGCACGGAGTCGGATACGACTAAAGCGACTTAGCAGCAGCAGCAGCAGCAGCTCTGGAGAGGAGTATGTTGTAATAGTGCATTTGAGGGTAACGATAGCTGAAAAGTTTTCACTGTATATCTTGTTATACATTTTGATCAGATCTCACTCATATTTTGAATCTCTCTGATGTCCCTTTTGCAACCACCAGGAGAAGAGTCTGAGCTTTTAAAGAGTTCACATGATTAGGATAGTTGCACTCTGATCAACTGTGACATATAGTGCAAACTGATCAAAGGAATAATATTTTATATTCTCAGATTCCACTCACACTCAAAGGGGAGGAGATTATCTCAATTTTTAAAAATAATTTGCCAGACATATAGTTACTGGTTGGTAGTGTTGGTGTTTTCCTTCACGTCTATATGGTATTCTACTTTACCACCTATTGGTTTGCATGGCTTCTGATGAGAAATTAGCTGTTAATCTTTTATATATGTATGTGTGTGTATATATGTGTGTGTGTGTGTGTGTGTGTGTGTGAGGTACAATGTTATATTATTTTAAGGTATACAATATAAATGATTCAACATTTAAATATATTATGGAATAATTACCAGGATAAATCTTATAACCACCTGTTCCCATATAAAGTTATTACAGTATTTTGGTGATATTCTTTATGTTTTAGAGTACATTTCTGTAACTTATTTACCTTCATCTTACTGTGATATCCTTTTATATGTATGATGAATCACTTAACTTTTGCTGTTTTCCAGATCCTCTCTTTGTCTTTCTATAATTTGACTGTCAGGATCCCTGAGTTTTTCTTCCCTAGAATTCTTTGAGCCTCTTGGATATGTATATTTATATTTTTCAAAAAATTGAGGAGTTTTCAGCTATTATTGCTTCAAATATTCTTTCTTCATACATTGGAATGGTTGATGATATTCCCTAATCCCATTAGTTTTTTCATATTTCTCAATTATTTTTATTTTTCTCAGACTGAATAATCCCTATTGACCTATCCAAGTTTACCAGTTCTTCTGCCCTAATCTGCTCAGATCTGTTGTTGAGTTCCTCTACTTACATTTATTTCCCTCAAATTTTAGTTCTTGTATTTTTCAACTCCAAATTTTCTGTTTGGTTCCTTTTTATAATTTCTCTCTATTGATATTTTCTATTTGGTGAGACATAGTTTATTATTCATAATTCATTTGGTAAGACAAGCACTCTCTTCTTTAGACATGGTTTCCATCAGCTCTTTGAACATATTTAAAATAGCTGACTTAAAGATTTTACAAAGTAAGTCCAACATCTGTGATTCCTCAGGGGGACAGTCAGTTTCTTTTGATTTTTTTTGGTGCTGAGCCATACTATCTTATTTTTATTTCATGTCTTTTTTTTTCTTTGAACACTGATAATTTTGATTGTTAAAGTGGGATAACTTTCAAAATAAAATTCTCCCTCTTCCTGTTGAATTTATTTGTTTAATGATTGTTCTGAACTAATTTTATGAAATTTATATCCTTTGTTGCATGTGACTAAAGAAACCTTGATTCCATTTGTCTGCTGCTGCTCCTACTGCTGCTAAGTCGCTTCAGTCATATCCAACTCTGTGCGACCCCAGAGACGGCAGCCCACCAGGCTCCCCCGTCCCTGGGATCCTCCAGGCAAGAACATTGGAGTGGGTTGCCATTTCCTTCTCCAATGCATGAAAGTGAAAAGTGAAAGGGAAGTCGCTCAGTCATGTCCGACTCTTAGCGACCCCACTGGACTGCAGCCTACCAGGCTCCTCCATCCATGGGATTTTCCAAGCAAGAGAACCAGAGTGGGGTGCCATTGCCTTCTCCGTCTATTTGTCTAGTGGCCATTTAAAGATTAGAGAGAAGTTTCCTTAAATGCTTGGACACACACACACAAAAATCTATCTACCTATCATATATATATACATGCACATCACTGACATCTGCAGAGGAACTTGGTGTGTGTGTGTGTGTGTGTGTGTGTGTGTGTGTGTGTGTGACAGAGTTTATCCTCTTCCTTATCCTTCAAGGCCTGCTTTCACACAGATTCAAGTTTAGCCAAAGGTGAAAGTTTAGAGATACTAGGTCTGTCTTGAGTATGAGTACAATCCTGTGCAGACACCTGGCCTTTAAAATTTAGAAATTGATTTATTTAAATCTTACTATGTCTGTGGGTCACTTGAAAAGTCTTCCTATATACCCCCATGAATGACTACTGCACTGTTCATCATCCACTAATTGCTCTTTGACTAGCAAGACAAATACTGGATGCATTTTGTTTGGAAGCAATGGCAAAAGAATAATGCTGTTAACCTAGGACAATAAAAGCTACACACTAGAAGCATGGAATCATTGTATTCAGGTTTCATTCCCAGACAAGGAAAAATCATTATCTAGTGAGCAGCTGCCAAAGGGAATTATTTTCAGTAATGCAGTTTCTTCAACTATTCAGCCTAAGTCTTGTCGCCATCAGAAATTTTAATATTAATTTCCTTATTCAAACTCAAAAAATTCAACTCAGAAGTGTGATGCCAGACTTCAGAATGTGATTTGGCAATATCGTTATTTTATAAGTAAAAAATATACTGCTATTTCTATTTTAATTTTAAACTTTTGAAAATATTCATATTCTCTTGGCAGGACATTAATGGGCAAGGAAAAGAACTTATCACATTCTCTTTAGCAATCATTAGATTGTGAAATGTGACAATATGGTCTTTATAGAAAGATAAAATTGGCATTCCAGTATATAGAGAAACCCACAACTAAGAACATTTTTATGCTATTATTCAAATAATATATTCAGTATCTTTTTTGAATAAAAGAGTGTTTATGATTATTCGTGAGAAGGATCTCAAGGTTAAAGTCACAATTGAATGTGGCAAGATTATTTGACTGTTATGGGTTGAATTATGTCCCCTCCTCAAAAGATAAATTGTATTCCTAAACACTGGCATCTGTGATTATGACCTTATTTGGAAATAGTGACTTAGAAGATTGAATCATCTTAAGATGATATCATACTGGATGACAGTGGGCTCTGTTTCCAATAACTAGTATCCTTCTAAGAAAGAGAATTCTGGAGACAAAGTGCAGAGTCTCACTGAGAAGAAGGCCATGTGAAACAGAAGCAGAGATTACATTTATATTGCCTCAAACCAAGGAGTGTCAAGAATTACCAGCATCTGTCAGAAATTAGAAGAGACAAGAAAGGAATTTCTCTAGAGCATTTGCAATGAGCATAGTCCTGTCAACACCTTTCTTTCAGACTCCCAGCTTGCAGAACTGAGAGAAAATAATTATGTTTTATAAGTCATTCCATTTGTGGTAACTTGTACAAGCAGTTCTTGAAAATTATATATTGACTGTTCATTCAATTTATATCCTTTTATTCCTGTATGTATATTTGGATTAAATTTCTCAGACTGTTTTAGGTGCTACATGACTGAATTAGAGCTAAAGGAATATAATAAGAATAATAAATATCACAAGCTAATCAAAGAGATATTTTTTTAGTCAATTTTCCATGTCCTTTCCAAAATCACTGAAGATGGTGACTGCAGCCATGAAATTAAAAGACGCTTGCTCCTTGGAAGAGAAGCTATGACAAACTTAGACAGCATATTAAAATGCAGAGACTACCAACAAAGGTTTGTATAGTCAAAGCTATCATTTTCCCAGTGGTCATGTATGGATGTGAGAGTTGGACCATAAAGAAATCTGAGCACAGAACAATTGATGCTTTTGAACTGTGGTGTTTGAGAAGACTCTTGAGAGTCCTTTGGACAGCAAGGAGATCAAACCAGTCAATCTTGAAGGAAATCAGTCCTGAATATTCATTGGAAGGACTGATGCTAAAGCTGAAGCTGCAATACTGTGGCCACCAGATGAGAAGAACTGACTCATTGGAAAAGACTCTGATGCTGGGATAGATTGAAGGCAGGAGGAGAAGGGGAAAACAGAAGATGAGATGGTTGCATGGTATCACCGACTTGATGGACATGAGTTTGAGAAAGTTCCAGGAGTAGGTGGTGGACAGGGAAGCCTGGTGTGCTACAGTCCATGGGGTCACAAAGAGTCAGCTACCACTGAGAGACTGAACTGAACTTTCTGTTTTGCTTGATAGACTTTCAAGAAAATCGTGTAAGATGCTTATTTGAGATGATAGCTCCGCTGTCAGTTTAGGTCCCCCAGAGTTTCCATTGACCACATTGGAAACACCTGTTGAGAAAACACCTACATTCAATTTAGCAATTTATCTTTACAAGAAATAGTATCCTGTTTTGTTATGCTACTGAAACTTTGGTGCTTTATGCTAAATAATCCACTAGGGTTTTGGATGATTAAAGTGTGACTCTATAATATTTATGCTATTAAATGCCATGCTGCTAAGTTGCTTCAGTCATGTCCAACTCTGTGCAACCCCATAGACAGCAGCCCACCAGGCTCCCCCGTCCCTGGGATTGTCCAGGCAAGAACAATGGAGTGGGTTGCCAGTTCCTTCTCCAATGTGTGAAAGTGAAAAGTGAAAGTGAAGTCGCTCAGTCGTGTCTGACTCTTAGTGACCCCATGGACTGCAGCCCAACAGGCTCCTCCGTCCATGGGATTGTCCAGGCAAGAGTACTCGAGTGGGGTGCCATTGCCTTCTCCGATTAGATGCCATAATAGTTTTTAAATAGTAGAATAATCCTTTACCTACAAAATAAAGTAAAATATCAAAATCTGTCATATAAAAAGAATAAGATTCAAATATGATTAATTTAATCACATAAACAAAATAATCACATTTATTTTAATCACATAAAAACACAAAATAAACACATTTATTTTGATCAAAATAATCACATTTATTTTAATCACATAAAAATAAATTTTATATTTAAACCAGATAAGACTTTAATACTTACTAGGTCTTACCAGTATAATTTTAACATTTTTGAATAAATATTGTTTTAGAAGACAGAAATACTTGCAGAAACATATTTATCACAAAATACCAGTGAATTAGGAAAAACCTTGAACAACTGGAAGACCTACATGGTTTCCACCATGTTTCTTCATGTATGTTATCTGTTGCTTGGAAAGACCCTAGAGTTGATTTAATGCCCTCTTTTCATTTCAAAATCTTAATTGTCTTTTAATACAGAGATCCACATTCTTATTTTTTGCTTTAGGAACCACAAATTAGGTAGTAGGTCCTGCCTTCAGTATACTACAAACTATAGTAATAAGAGTATGGTAATGGCACAAAAACAGAGGCACAGATCAATGGAATAGAATAGAAAGCCCAGAAATCAACCCACACACTGATGGTCAATTAATCTATGACAAAGTAGGCAAGATTATATGATGGAGAAAAGACAGTCCCTTCAGTAAGTGGTGCTAGGAAAATCGGAGAGCTACTTAGAATGAAATTAGAGCATTCTCTAATACCATATACAAAAATAAGCTCAAAATGCATTAAATAAGTAAATATAGCCAGAAACCATAGAACTCTTAGAAGAGAACACAGGCAGAATACTCTGACATAAATGGTAACCAAATATTTTTGGAATCATCTCTTAAGGCAAAAGACATAAAAGCAAAATTTAAAAAGGAGGATCTTATTAAGCATAAAAGCTTTTGAATGGCAAATTGTTAACCAAATGAAAAGACAACCTACTGAATGGGAGAAAATATTTGCAAAGAATGTGTCCAATAAGGGGCTAATATACAAGATATTAATATATAAACAGCTCATACAACTCAGTTTCAAAAAATAAAACCCACTTAGAAAATGAACAGATGACATGAATAGTTGTTTTTCCAAAGAAGGTATACAGATGACCAGCAGTCACATGAAAAAATGCTAAAAAAGGCTCAATATTGCTATTCATCAGAGAGATACAGATCAAAGCCTCACTGAGATGTAACTGCACACCTGTCAAAATGACTATCATCAAAAAGTCTACAAATAGAAAATATTGGCAAGGATATGGAGAAAAGGGCTCTGTTACTATTGGTGGTATTATAAATTGGTACAGCCTCTGTAGAAAAGTGTGGAATTTCTGTAGAGTACTAAAAATAAAGCTCCCATATTATCCAGCAGTTCCACTCCTGAGTATTTATCTGAAGGAATTGGAAATACTAATTTGAAAAGATACATTCACACCAGTGTTTATGGGAAAACTATTTATAGTAGCCAATACATAGAAGCGGCCCAAGTGCCCATCAACAGATTAATGATAAAGAAGATGTGAGAGAGAGATATACAAATACACACACACATGTATATACACACATACGTGCATACATACAGGCAGCCTGTAATTTTTATGTATGTATTAAAACAACAATATTTGTTGAACTGGGTACTTTTGGCCAACCTAGAACAAAAAAGATGAAGGTTAAAAAAACCACATAAAAGTAATGCTAATCAAATGAAAGCCATTGTACATATACTAGTACCAGGAATTACCATAAAAGTTATTAGATATACAGTGGTATATTCCATATTATACAGTGTTATTGTGTTAAAAGGAATAGCCACAGTGTGATGTTTATGCACAGAAATTATACACTGAAACTTCATCCACTTTCTGACTTTTTACAGAACCCTGTAAGCAGCACTGAGACCAGAAAGAAGTCTAAAATGTTCAGTTTAGTTCAGTCGCTCAGTCGTGTCCGACTCTTTGCGACCCCATGAATCGCAGCACGCCAGGCCTCCCTGTCCATCACCAACTCCCGGAGTTCACCCAGACTGACGTCCATCAAGTCAGTGATGCCATCCAGCCATCTCATCCTCTGTCGTCCCCTTCTCCTCCTGCCCCGAATCCCTCCAAGCATCAGAGTCTTTTCCAATGAGTCAACTCTTCTCATGAAGTGGCCCAAGTACTGGAGTTTCAGCTTTAGCATCATTCCTTCCAAAGAAATCCCAGGACTGATGTCCTTCAGAATGGACTGGTTGGATCTCCTTGCACTCCAAGGGACTCTCAAGAGTCTTCTCCAACACCACAGTTCAAAAGCATCAATTCTTCGGGGCTCAGCCTTCTTCACAGTCCAACTCTCACATCCATACATGACCACAGGAAAAACCATAGCCTTGACTAGACGGACCTTTGTTGGCAAAGTAATGTCTCTGCTTGTGAATATGCTATCTAGGTTGGTCATAACTTTCCTTCCAAGGAGTAAGCGTCTTTTAATTTCATGGCTGAGGGCCCCCTTATTGCACCTTTGGTAACTAACTTTCAAGAATTGCCATTATCTCAGTTTTAAATAGCATTGATATGTTTTGTTTCTGTACTTTATATAAGTACAATTATATAGCATTTTGCCTCAGGCATTGTTTATTCAAATTCACATTAAGGTTTATCCATGTTGTAAAGCATTCCTTTTTGCTTCGCTACTGTATAGTATTTCATTTGACCCTCAAAAATAATTTTGATGTTTATATCACGCTGTACATAAAATGTATACAAAATAATTCTCAGTTAGTAATGGTTCCATAATTTGAAATATAAAACAAGTATTTCCTTTAAAAAGAGAGAAATCATTGGTCTAAAAATCATTTGAGATAAAGCAGAATATTTAAAGATAATAAACAGCTATCTTCTAGTTAATAAGTAGCATACAGATGGCAAGATTACCTGAAGGAGAAAATAAAGGGGAAGAAAAAAGATTCTAAAATTATAACTCAAAGAAACTCACTAAAATTTTGAAATAATTCTACTAAATAATGCTAACTGAAATAGCACACCACATGCTCGAGAGTATTGGTTCACTAAAGCTAATATTTCAGTGCAAGCATACTAAATCACCTCAGTTGTGTCCGACTCTTTGTGACTCTGTGAACTGTATCCCTCCAAGCATCTCTGTCCATGGGATTCTCCAGGCAAGAAAACTGGAGTGGGTTGCCATACCCTTCTCCAGGGGATCTTCCTTACCCAGGGATTGAGCCCACATCTCTTACATCTCCTGCAGTGGCAAGCAGATTCTTTACTACTAGAGCCACCAGTTTATAAAAAATCCTTTGGCCATCTAGAAAGTGAATGCATTGCTTATAAAATAAACATTAGATTATCATTAAATATATCCATAATATTTCTTTAAATGTTGGTACAGAGGTGTAAGGCAAAGATTAGCAAAACGAGATATCTTTCAGATCAAAGAGCAAAAACTGTAATTGTTCACATGATCCTTTGCTGAGGAATTAACTAGAGAATAAGATTCAGACAATCGAAAGATATTAGACTGACACAGAATCTGTGACTGAATTATCCTTAAAAAGGATGAAAGTAGTAAGCAATTATTAAATGATCTAATTTTATCATTCCCTGTATACTTCGTAATCAGGAATGATGGTGTGAAAGAGAGGAGACACAGATGCACTAAGAATAAGTTTCAGTGAAAGTCATGTTGTCTTTATTTTGAATTGGAATTGTTAATAATAAGTCATGAGAGTTGTCTGGAAAAGGCCAGGAACAATTACCCATCAAGTTGCAGTGAGCATCTAAGCACTCAGATTACAGTTTTTATATGCCATTTTTCACTAAATGATATCACAAGTCTCAAAAAATTGTTGGTTATAAATATAGGGAAGAAATGCACAAGAGGATGCTGCAACATCTTAGATCATATCTCAAGGAATGTTCCACAGACATCTAGGGACATATTGAAGGGACAGAGCAGTAAGAGGCTAGCAATAAGTGGCTTCCATTAGCCTCTAGCCTCACAGTTTGAGGTGAGGCTTCTGAGACTTCACAGAAGGTGACAGTTTGATCTTTTTGATGACAATAGTCGCAATAGATTGAGTAATGATACAGTAAATGAAAGAAAGTATCTCTTTATAGGAGCATAACAACTAATAAACAAAAATGCAATTATAGAATTAGAAAACCACCAGAGTAGGTAGATTAAGCCAGTATAAATTATACTGGAGTGGGTTGCCATACCCTTCTCCAGGGGATCTTCCCACCCCATTGATTGAACCTGGGTCTCCCTCATTGCAGGCAGATTCTTTATCATAAATTAAGATTGTTATTCAGTCACTCGGTTGTGTCCGACTCATTGTGACCCCATGGACTGCAGCACGTCAAGCTTCAATATATATATTAAGCATCAATGGCTCATAACATCACAACGACAATCAGTTAGTATTTGCGTCTTGCACTCCTACCATATGTCACCTATGGTCAAAATTTGCGCCTTGCCAAATAAATAATACCTAACACAAATCTGGTCTCTGGATGCAGGTGCCAATTTTTAGGGAACATAGAGGACAAAGAAATATATTGAACTGACACATACATACATTCCGCAAAACTCAGTATGAAGAATACTACAGATCAAATGAATCGAATTCATTAAGTATAGTTTAATAATTAAAAAACCACAGCTGAGTGAATGATCCATTTTGTACCAAAGGTGCTTGTCTTCTGTATAAGACATCTGAAACATGTATTAAACCACTAATACAGTTTATCTTTGTAAGAATAGATTTGCAGGCAACTGTCATTCTCCTGGAATTATTTTAGTTCAATGTTTGATATTTCTTATAAGTTGAAAAATACAAAGTGTTGTTATAATGTATGTTAACAATAACTAAAGCACATCTTTTCCCTGAATATTTTTAGAGTTGAAGCTAGTTATTGAATCTGTATATGTATGACCAAATTTTAAACTTAAGAGGTTCAAACTATTATCAATTAAATTAGAAAGTCAATTAGTGTTAAAATTCAGTCAGCATGTGGTAGATCTGCCAAATTAAACCAAATTTTCCACCCAAACAGGTTAATTAGTGCTCATTAGGAAACTCATTCATTTTGCTGTTCTCTGCCAGGATGTGTGACTCTTCTGAATATTAGACAGATGGAAACTTCTAGCACTGCTGGAAACTTCCTACAGAGGAGTCTTATCTCATTACCTTTTCAAAAGTCCCCTGTTCCTATAAAATGTATCCCTTGCCACTATGGAATGATTTTCTGGCTACAACTTTTGAGGTATTTAAAACAACAGATATGATAATAATTATAACAAGTGGTTGCAGATTAATTTGCATTTTATAAACACTTTTCTTTTTCATTATCCTCTTTTTTTGTTCTCACTGTGGTATGGAATGCCTTATTATTGTTAAGGTTGAGAAGCATTATCGTTCACCCAAGCTCATAAAATTAGATGATGATGAGGGCTATAGCTTCAACTGAAAACTTTTAGGTAATTGTGTATCACTTACACATGCACACACATCTACACGCACAGGCACGCATTAGATTCACATCTTCTGAATACAACTTTGTATTATTTATAATTGTAAAACCCTCCAATGGGTATTGGAGCATCCTTTTCAGTATATACCAAGTATAAGGTTCTATGAAAAAGTTCTACTACTGAGCAATAGAAGGTAGTTCTTTCTATTTGGTTTTGGAAGTGAAGATCAGAAAAGGAAGTTCTGATATAGCAGTTTCTATACTCTTTATTCATATTTTAACATCTGTTTTGTAACTGTTGAAATGAATCTGTATACTTAAGTAATGGTAAACATTTATATGTGTATCAATATAAACCTCTCCCTAGATGAATGATTAAAGTCAAATCAATCAATTCAATAAATTCACATTAATTGATAAGTGGATACCTCAAACAATGAGGCACTCACCCTACTATATTGTTTAATACAATTTGTTAGAATAAATATTCAGAATAGTAGTATAATCATTAAAATATTTATGAAAAGAGAGCATTATAAAAATTACATATAAAAAACTCATATATCCTATGAGACTTACATGTGTATGTGTGTGTGTTCAGTTGTGCCTGACTCTTTGAGACTCTATGGACTGTAGCTCGCCAAGCTGCGCTGTCCATGGGATTTCGCAGGCAAGAATACTGGAGGGGGTTGCCATTTCCTCCTCCAGGGCATCTTCCTGACCCAGGGATTAAACTTGTGTCTCCTGCATCTCCTGCATTGGCAAGTAGATTCTTTACCGCTGAGCCAGCTGTGAAGCCCATGAGACACTAGAAATTAGCAAATTAAAATATGAACTACTCTTGATTATAAAAAAGACTCCAAAGTATAAGGTATCCTGCTGTGCTTTGGTGCACTTAGTTGTTAGTCGTGTCCAGCTTTTTGCAACCCTATGGACTGTAGCCCTGCCAGGCTCCTCTGTCTGTGGGGATTCTCCAGATAAGAATACTGGAATGGGTTGCCGTGATCTCTTCCAGGGGCTGTTCCCAACCCAGGGATCAAACCCAGGTCTCCTGCATTGCAGGCAGATTCTTGACCATCTGAGCCACCAGGCAAGCCAGGAATACTGGGGTGGGTAGCCTGTCCCTTCTCCAGGGAGTCTTCCTGACCTAGGAATCTAACCGGGATCTCCTGCATTGCAGGTGGATTCTTTACCAGCTAGCTACCAAGGAAGCCCCCATAAATAGGTGCCAGTTTCTTCCAAATAAATTGTTAAGTAATTCAAAATCTGCCTATGGTAGGCAATTATGCAACATGTACCACTGACCACGTATTTTAATTTTAGGCATTTAGTCTAAGGAGCTAATTGAGTCTGGAAATAAATGTGATACAAAAATACATCAATCAGAACAGTTTATAATAGATAAAAGCTTTGGAAAAATAACATATCTATTTGTATTGACATATTGATAGCTGGATACCTATCTATCACAAATCTATCACTTTGTCTACTTACATATATATATACACTTTTATATGTATGCTATGCTATGCTAATGCTAAGTCACTTCAGTCGTGTCTGACTCTGTGCAACCCCATAGACGGCAGCCCACCAGGCTCCCCCGTCCCTGGGATTCTCCAGGCAAGAACACTGGAGTGGGTTGTCATTTCCTTCTCCAATGCATGAAAGTGAAAAGTGAAAGTAAAATCGCTCAGTCATGTCTGACTCTTAGCAACCCCATGGACTGCAGCCTAACAGGCTCCTCCATCCATGGGATTTTCCAGGCAAGAGTACTGGAGTGGGGTGCCATTGCCTTCTCCGTTTATATGTATATGTAGATATATAGAAATGTATATAGATAGTAAAGAAAATAAAACAAATATACCAAACTGTTCACTTCTTTTGAGTATGGACATACAGTGTATTTTTTTTTTTTTTGACTTGAGGTGAGCCAGTAACTCTTTTATGGTTTTTACTACTAAGAAAGGTTTAAAGACTCCTTCCTAAAATACTTTTTGCATATACCTTTTCTTTTTTCCCAAATGGAAAGATACTGCTATAACCAGACACTAGTTTTGAGGTGGAAGTTACATTAGGGCTTCCCTGCTGGCTCAGTGGGAATCTGTTTGCAAAACAGGAAATGCAGGAGACTCAGGTTTGATCCCTGGGTCAGGAAGATCCCTTGAACAGGAGTAAACTGGCATTATGCAACATTTCTGTCACTTCAATGATAATCTGTAGCTTGTCTTCTGGAAGTTTTAGCCAATGATTAAATGCCTGCGAAAGTTTGGTTCTCACTTGTTTACCTGGTAACTGAAGTAAGTACTTGTAAGGTTCTAGAAGAATTCTTTGGACGGTTTCTTGAGTCTTCTCCATTGTTTTTAAATTTCAAAGCTGACGGTTCGAGGATGATATCACAACTTTCACGCCGCGGGTCCGGGAGTAAGCTGTACCCAGTATCAGCTTCCCAGCTTATAGTTCAGAGTAAGAGTCCCTCCGACGCCTACATGAATACCTCCCCCTATTTCACCACAGAACTCGCCGCCCTCCTCGGCGGGTATTTTAAAAATATTTGACTATAATTTTCACTCATTTACTATTTTTATATTGTTCTATAATTTTTCTCTATTCTTTGCATAGAAGCTCAATTATGCCATTGACACCTCTTCTCTATTACTCATAATGCCCGGGGCCACTTGCTTGTTTGTAAGCTTTCTTCATGTGAGGTCTTTATATGGCCTTTGTCCACAGCTGACATAGTATGTGTTTCTCTTTTGATACCATGTTTTCTTGCATGTCAACAAATACAGATATTCATGAAAGGACACTCCATGAGGGCAGGAATTTGTATTTAGTCATTATTGTATCATTACTGACAAGAACGGTGTCTGACATCATGTCCATATTCAGCAAATGCTTGGAGTTAATTAATAAGCTATTATCAGAATTGACAACTACATGATTTGTTCCTGTCTTGAGAGCAGAACCAGTTATTTTTAACTTGAGTTAAAAATAAGCTAAAATGAATAACTCATGTCTAGCCATTAAATATTTTGCATGGATAAAGTTTCATCTGTTTAGAGATGTGTTTCAGGACATAGAATACTAAGCCTAAAGATTTACTAAGTCCAAGTGTTTAAACGATTACTAGCATTTTAAGTGCTTGTTAGTCCTAACAAAACAGTGGGGAAAATGGCCTAATAGGGTTGAGTCTTGAATATGGGTAAAAGGAGAATCATACTTCATAGGAGGGTGATGTATAAGCCCTAGAAATGGACGGCAAGTGACTTACACATTTCCTGCATTCTCAACAATTCTGTCATTTCTCTTAAGGAAATATATCATTGCTAGATCATCTACTCCTGAGAAAGATTTACCAATGATACTAATTAATGATCTGTGGAAATAGGTTTAGAGAAGCAATGTGATCATACCTTTAATGTTGAAATAAGGTCTGCCTCTTGGGTACAGCAAACAATGTTGTAAAGAACACAGAATTCTGGATTCTGATCCTAGTCAAGGAGTGCTGAAAATCTGTCTTTTACAACTTTGTGTGAGTGTGTGTGTGTGTGTGTGTGTGTGTATGGTATATGTGTGTGTATGTATTGATACCCATATAAGGCTTGTAAAAAACACTGTGACCTTCCAAAATCCTTCCTGTGATCTCAGTCATTTTGTAGACAGGTCTGGCTATACTTATTTTGAATAAAAATATTATAAAGTCTTGCAGAATGCCTTTCATTTTCCCTCCTAGTTTCCTTCTCTACCTTTTTTCTTCTTCTTCTCTGCCTCAGAAAGTGACTGCCATAATTAGTTATATCAGTTGGTTCCTGTGCCCTCTGTCTTCCAGTTAAGCCCAAGTATTTATTTCCCTAATTCCTCTTGTGAGTTTGACTAGAATTTGTTGGCTCCCTTGGGCAGAGGTCATTGTTCATCTCAAGGTAGCTTACTCCATTTGCCTCTCATCCTGAATTCTAGTAACCTCCCCTTCACATTGATTCTTCAGACTTGCAGGCAGTAATAACTCCTCTACTACTACTGGAGTTCATGCTTTGAGTTTGTGCATTGATCCTCATGATTAACCTCAGTCCATCCTCACCTTTGTAAGTTAATCCTTGTAATGATCCTTGTTTGATTATATTGCATTTACCTAGCTGTGATTGTGACTGATGTAATAATTCATATTAAAAATAACACAGAAAACATGAAGTCATGTTGGTTTGTTTACATATTGAAGGCAAACATGTATTCAAGCCACATTACTGGAGCAAACAGGATTAATCCATATGATAAGAAGTCTCAAAATTATTAAATTATCACTGGTGGTAACTTGAGATGAATTATAGTTAGAAGGAGACATAATAAAGAACAAGTTGTTGTGATATTTAGTTTCTATGGCAACTAAAATGATTATAACAAAATCACTTGATTTTTTACACATGTCTAGAGTGCAAACACAGATAAAGATAATTTAGGAGTTATGTATGTATAATTAAGAATATGCATAGATGGGACTTCTCCAGTGATCCAGTCGTTAAGACTCTGCACTTCTACTTCACGGGGCAGTTTCGATCCCTAGTTGGGGAACTACAATAAGATCTCACAGGTGGCACAGTCTACCAAAAAGAATATGTATAGACCAGAGATATTTCCAGAAGCTTTGCAGGGGTCCCTCAGCTCCTGTAATAACAGGACAAGAACCTGAAGCTAAGAAACAAATCTGTAAACCTTGCAGAACTGTAGCACCAATTAAACATACTATTCCTTTAGGCAGTTTATTCTAAAATCCCTACTTTACACAGATAAGACCATAAGAAAATGCATTAGGATTTGGGGAAGAGGAGAATGAGTCAAGAGCTCCAGATTTTTCTGAATTTCCTTTGTCCCCCTACCCAGGAATCTGATCTCTGCATACAGACATTTTAATGGCTACATGCAGGGCATTATCCTAACAAATGGAGGCCAGTTATCCTTAGATGGTATATTTCATGTCTTCAAGTCCCTAATGAAATGAAAGTCAAACCCCATAAATCCTGGATAAGGAAGTATATAAGCCCTGGTCCAGGAGAAAATGGCCTTGACATTGAAAGATGTATGGGATATTTGCAATTTGTATAGGTGTAAGACTGGGAGCATGTGTGGAAGTCTTTCTAGTGCAGTAGACCAAGACAGATATAATAAAAACTCGATTTCGTCAAATACATTGAAAAGGAAGAACTTGGCATTTGAGTTCTCAAGTATTGATTTAATTAGCTGGAAGTAATAGTAGTCTACTAAATTGACCATTCAAAGGCAGACTAAATAATGACATTAATTAATAATATGAAATGCTGGAATTTCCTTGTGACATTAAAGTATATAGAGCCTGGAGAGTTAGGAATGTGGGAACGAAGGATTGCTGTCATGGAAATATTAAGTGCACACTGCTCAGTTGCCCCTAAAAATGCCTCCCAGCAGGACCTTCCATTACCAAACATTATGAGCAACATTCTTGAAAAGCTCTTTATATATCAGAGTTGACTGAGTGTGATAATACACTAGACACTGACATCCTAATGTCATGAGAATAACAGGATCTAGTGATGGAGTGGCCAATTGACCATAGTTAGCCATCAGGGACAGCATGAGTGCAATTAGCACAATTAAACTACATCCGCATAAAGTTAAGTAAGTGTTTTAAGCTCAGGGATTTCTATTTAATTTCTAGGAACCCTAAATAATCTCAGGGTTCCTAGAAATTCAGTGGAAGTTCAGCTTCTCAAACTACTGCTTGACATAGGCAGTGTGAACAGTTCAAGGTCTGCCAAGGTCTGCTGAGCAGAAAACTAACTTGTCCAAAGAAATGGTTATTCTAATAAATGGTTATTCTGATAACCATTTAGGAATTGTTAGATATAGGCTCTGAATGTAAGCTGACCTTTGTCACCCCAGAGGTGCTAAAATTTTTTTTAATATGGTTTTTTCATTCAGTATAAAGATTTGTGACAGTCATCAAATAAATGGTTTCTTGGTCTGAGTCCAAATTGTTTCACTGAGACTATGACTTATGTCTAGAATTATTTCTTCAATTCTGAAATGAGTAGTTGGAACATACATTAGCTACATGAAAGAATTTCCATTTTGGTTCCCAAAACTATGGAGTAAGGATGTGTGTGCATGCTGAGTCACTTCAATCATGTCCAAGGCTTTGTTACGCTATGGACTATAGCCTGCCAAGCTCCTCTGTCCATGAGGTTCTCCAGGCAAGAATGCTAGAGTGGATTGCCACACCCTCCTCCAGGGGATCTTCCCCACCCAGGGATCGAACCCAGGTCTCTTACATCTCCTGCACTGGCAGGTGGGTTCTTTACAACTGTCTCCACCTGGGAAGCCCATGGCGTGAGAGACAATGTTTAAATGTCCAAATATACATCACTGTATTTGTATTTCTCTTTCCTTTGGCTAAGATAGTAAAGCAAAAACAGTGTCACACTTGTGGGGGAGTTGTAGAGGTCCACATGCCACCTGAAGTCTTTGGAGATGCATGGGTGCTGATTTTTACTACATGTTCTTTTAATTTACACATTTGGCTAACTCAGAGACCACTGGTTAGGGTAAATATCAGTAGATTATCAGTAATAACATACAGTAGTAACACTCATAGCTGTAGTATGTCTTTGCCTAGGAAACTACCTGTGAGTATAAAATTGATGGTTTGGGCATTCTGGTGGGGTGTGAAAATTCTAAAATTCTGGTTGCTCCTTGTATCATTTCTCAAGGAGAAAGAGGAATACTGGAGTTGCAAGACCTAACACATTTACTGAATAATTTCTAAGACTGCCAGCTGCAATTGATCGTGGATCAGGTAATGCCACTTTAGCAGTTACCTGTGAGCTTTCCTGCAATTTATAGGCCCAGATAATTATTGTAACTGTTGGGGAAAGGGAAATATGTTGTGCAGAACATCCAGCAAAACTTAGTTAAAATACAACATAGATACATAGAGTTTTGGAGTAAGGTCACGTTCTTCTATCGCAAGAGCTTCTATGACTTGTTAATTGACTCTAGTAGAGGCTGGCAAACCAAGTTATCATGTATATCAAATGAATAAGAAACTGACATAATCTATAATAACCTTAACACTATCCCATCCAATAAAATACATAATTTGATGTGTGTGTCAGCACCCTGTTAGTGGTGTGCAGGAGACCAGGCCTGAGAAATTTTGGAAGGCCCATTTGAACCAAATTAGCATGAGTTATTTGACCAGAATTCTGTGATATCTGCTGCTACTACTTCATTGCTTTTCTAACTGCTCAGAGCTATGCATGATTCAAAACATGGGCTTTTCTTCCCAAAGCTGATCTGGCTAGAAAACCTCTTTGATGCCCAGATTGGCCATGATTTTTCTTGATATGGCACCATCTCAGTGGGGCCCCTGCTAACTACCAGTTTGCAAATCAATTACATTGGACTCCTAATACCATGCAAAAGAAGGGCTCTGTTCTCATAAGTGTTGAAGCATATTTTGAGTATGAATTTGCCTTCACTGCTCCAAGAGGCTCTTCTTAGACCCAAAACACATGAAACTTTACTATTCTTTATTCATCAGTGTAGTATTTTCCACACATCATGTCTGACCAAAGAAGTGTGGTAGTGGGCTCATGGCATGGGATTCACTAGTGCTCCCTTACTCATAAAGAGCTTGCTTGCTTAATAGAATGATTGGTTGACTGATACACTGAAGAAATTTTAGTTATGGTGCCACCTTGAGATATATGGTTGGAAAAATTGGAGTGTGGTACATTATTGAGCAGATACCTTAAATCAATGGTCAGTATATTGTGCTGTTTCCTCAGAAGCAAAGATGCATGGATTGGGAATCAGTCAATTATTACACCAGATAACTCAAGGAAGAAACCTTGTTTTCTACTCCATGACCTTTGGTGTTGAAAGTTTATAGTACCCAAGTCTGAAATAGTACAGTACCCAAATAATACAGTACTCGAGTCTGAAATACTCCTGCAAGGCGGTTCAGTAATGGTTGTCACCATTTGGTGCTAACTTATAATAGTGAGCCAGCAGACAGAGACTAAGGTCACCCTTTTAACCAATGTGATAGATTTTTCCTGTCTGAGAAAGTTTGTGTGTTAGTCACTCAGTCATGTCTGACTCTGCAACCCCATGGACTGTAGCCTCCCCCAGGCTCCTCTGTCTATGGAATTCTCTGGGCAAGAATACTGGATTGGGTTCACATTTCCTTCTCCACTGGGAAAGTTTGGATTGATGCTAATAAAATAGGAGAAAATGAGATAATATAGAGGGGTTGACTATAATATATTAATATAATACCTATAAATATTTTAATTGTAGTGAAAGTGAAAGTCATTCAGTCATGTCTGACTCTTTGTGACTGCATGGACTAGACAGTCCATGGAATTCTCTAGGCCACAATACTGGAGTGGGTAGCCTTTCCCTTCTCCAGGGGATCTTCCCAACTCAGGGATCAAACTCAGGTCTCCCACATTGCAGGTGGATTCTTTACCAACTGAGCCACAAGGGAAGCCCTCTTAATTATAAATATAGAATTATAAATGCATATTTATAGTAATCTAAATGGACAGAGGAGCCTGGCAGACTAAGTCCATGAGGTCAAAAAGAGTCAGACATAACTAAGGGACTAACACTTTTTCAAAGATGCTAATAACAGCTATTTAGAGCTTAAAAAATCCAATTTTTAAACTTATGATTCAGATGATCAGTAATTTGGTCTCAGATGGGTGATTCTTCTGGCCTCAGCTGGACTCACTCATGCACCTTTAGAAATCAGCTTTGATGTTGACTTCTCAGCAAGTAAGCTTTTCTTGTATAGGGTTGACTGACTTTTGGCTGGGGCGTCTTATTTCTCCACATAGTCTGTCATCCTTTAGCAGGTTATTGAAGGCTTGTTCAACTGGCAACTCAGCAAAATTCCTGGGAAGAGGACAGAGCCCATGCAAGACATTTTGAGGCCTGAACTCAAACTTAAAATATTATTCTATTCTATGTATTGCCAAAACAATTCCAAAGGCTAGCCCATTTTCAAGGGATAATAAAAAGAATAATTTTATTGATGGACAGGTATCACGATGCAAAAATGTGTGGGTATCAGGAAAAGTGGAAGATTGTGAAATTTTTTGTACTTTAGCATGGAGCACAATATTTGTAACCAAAGGAAATTAAATGGGGGTGCTTCTTATTACTCTCTTGCCCAATGATATTATCAAAGGAAAACTTAAGAAATCCAGTAAAGTTAAGCCCACAAGGAATTTTATGTTGTTTGTATCATGATATCAATCAAATGATCATGCAAAATAGGTGTTACAGTCAAAGTGTTAGAAAATATTAAGGGGAAATTTGAACATGTAGTAGAAAATGATTTATCATAAATGATTAGTAATTAGACCAGCATCAAGGATAGGCACAATGTGAAGACTATGTTATATGTTACTCAGTTATTATTTTTATCCCCGTTTTATTCCATAGTCTTATAAAGAAACCATTAGGTGTAGCTAATGTTTAATGTTCAGGTAGGACCTTCAGCTGTTAAGATGGTAGCGGTTGGAACTTGGTACTTCCTCTGAGTTAGAGATAAAATCTTTTAATGTGAGAAATGAATAGAATCCAAGAGTGAATCCTGAAAATTTATATGGTAAAGTGTACCTTCCTGAATATCTTCCTATGGTTCTGCTATATCCATGCTGCACGTATTCTACACTATTTTCTGCTCAAGTGTTCTAAGAAGGACTAAGTCAATAGATGTTCAATGTTTTCTGGTTTCTCATTTCTTTTCACTACAAGGAGCCCTGGCAGTAGATCAGAGGATGAAGGAGAGAGAATTCATTTTCTTAAGGCACCATGCTGTACAAATCCCATCCAGGCCCATGAGTCATCAAGCACCCAGCATTATTCGGCACTGTGCAGGATATACAAGCTCTGTTGGCTTTAAATATTAACAGCCAAACCAGAGACAATATATTCACCTATGAACAGCTTATAGACAAAAGATAAAAAAGGCAGGTGTTTTGCAACATATGTTTTGGTATAATACCAAAATATCTGTAGTATTATGGATATTTCATTTAAAAGAAACTCTTAGAATGTATTTTTCAAAATCAGTGACATTAAATATTTGAGATAGGGAAAAAAAAAAAGCATGCAAAATATCACTCTGACCATATCTACTGCCTGCTATTCCTTATATTTCAGTGGTATACTGAAATATAGTTTTGTTTATGATTGTGTTATAATTGATTGATTATGTTATAATTTCGTTTATGATTATGGAGAGTCGGGTAGAGTTTTATGGACTTCCTTCCATCTGGCTTCATATTCTTTGAGAAGTGCTTACAGGACCACCATCTCTGTTGGCACCGGCTATGAGCTGTCTGTTGCATCAATTTTAATGTTTCTTCCTGTTGACCCGAAAGAGATGCAATTCTCCAGACTAACTCCATCTCTACAAAGAAGAGAGGTCTACACAGACCACAGGGGCTCCTCCCAAGAGGCTCATAGTCAGTGTTCAAAAGAAGGGGGTGATGGGTGATAAAAGTAGAAATATCTTGGTGGGTGTGTTTTCAGGATACAAGCCATGAAGAGATTCTGAAGGGTTTGCCGTGAACAATGAGAACTTTGGAAATTTGGTAAGAGAAAGTTTATTGGAGAAGAACTATTAATAAAGCAGAAATGGTTTTATGACAAAAATATTAACATACAAATAATAAAATTGGCGTCGTAGCATGAACAGAAAGCTGAAAAATTGCAGTTTCTATTTCCAATATAAAGAATGCTAATGTTCCATCATACGGTAATGAGAGTTCCACTACAATATGTTTAAAGCTTAAAGGATTTTTGAAAGTATTGAATTCTATATCCCTTTCCTTAGTAAGTCACAATTTACCTTAGCATGCTAAAAGACTTGGAGGGACTTGTGAGTATAAAAAGACTTAACATCACAGAAATCTTAAGAAACACAGATGAAAACATTTATTCCATGAATGTGGAACTGAAAAACATCTTGTTTTGTACAAGTGCATTTAAAATATATTCATTTTAGATAATGTTAAATGTAGTATAATAAAAGGAAATTTGTGGGTGAGATTATGCTATTAACAGTTACATGGAGAGAATGGCATTTATTTGAGTCAGAAAAAGGCTGATGGTTAATATACATAAATGTAGAAAATGCTTTAGTAGGATGACGTGCAAAGAAACAATGAAATGCTATTGTTGATGCAAATATATAATACAAGTTGGAAAACTAAATTTAATTAGAAAACAAATATCATTGGAATCTGATTTAGAATTTGTATAGAATAAACATTTTCATTTTAAAAAGCTTAAACGAAGGTACTTAAAGAATACATTTTGATAAACTACTTATATTAAGTGATTTGCATTTATCTTATTTAAATTTAGTCACCAAATACCCAGAAAAATAGATGAGTGAAGAAATCAAAGTATAAACAGCTTAAGTAACTGTTTTCTATGCAATAAAGACCGGAATCTATAAGCTCAAATTAACTTTTGTTATGGAATAGAACATGTGATTTGCCAAACACTTTCTCTTATACCTAATTGCTATGTTCCAGAGATTAAGGCTAAATTGTATTTTGAAAAGGAATGGAACACAACATTTTTGGCATGAGACTATATAGTAAAGGTTATTTTTAAAATTAGGCTTTGGTTGTAATGCAGCAATTTAAGTTATTTATTCTTCAGTATCACATTATATAAGTGTTTTATTTTTTTCCTTAGTCTTTGGTTTATCTTGGTTCTTAAATGCGTCAGACATATATTTTCAATACTGTGACTGAATTGAAGCAATAATGGTTTCTGTTCCCTATTTAGATTTTTCGGGGCTGGGGAATACATTTATCTTTACTTTTGCCCATTGTTCTTATAAAAGTGTTAGCACTTTAATTTTTTTTCTTAATCATTTTGTTCCTTGGCAATCAACTTTTGAAAATATTGGATCTAATCTAATTTAATATTCTTCATTAAATATTTGACTGCATTCACTAATTAAAGAGAAGATACCTAAGCCTATAGTTTAGCTTGTGGTAAAATTTAAAAATAAGAATTGTATTGAATAAATGTATGAATAAATGTATGAATAAAAATAAATTCAATTTTTTTTATTTCTTATTATTTTTAACTTTGCTACATTGTAATTTTCCAGAAGTTTAGCCATTTCAAATTAATTAGCATAAATGTATTTATGTTTTACTTAGTCAAATTTAATTCCTAAAAGATATGTAATAGTGATCCTTCTTTCTTTTCTGATATTGTTTATTTATTTTCTTTTTCATTTTATTTATTTATCTTTTTTCATTTTATTTTTTAAATGAACATCTTTTTCCATATTTGAGTTCCCTAAAGATTGTCAGTTTTCTGCCCTTATTTTATCGTTTCCTTTCTGTTGCTTACTTTTAGTCTCATTTACTCTTCTTATTATACTTTTTAAAGGTGAAGATTAAATAATGTATTATAAACTGTTTTCCCTATTTATATAAGCTTCTTCAGTTATATATTTCCCTATTTGGAATGTTTTAGAAGCAACATAAATTCTGAAATGGTGTATTTTTATTACGATTCATTAAGAAATAATCTATATGATTATTCACTCACCCATGAATTCCTTAGAAAAGGTTTATTTAATTTCCAAATATTTTGTTTTTCTGGCTATCTTATTATTGTACATTTTAAACTTAATATTGCAGTTAAGTATGTATGTGTTTATGTATAATCCTTTAAAATTTACTGAAAATTTGTTTATGATCTAGTATATTGTCTTCCTTTGTGAATTTTTCGTGTTCAACTGAATTGTATAGCCGACTGGAAAAAAAAAAAAAAGCACAATGTAAGAGTTGTGAGTGAAGTCTTATTTGGGGCAAATGAGGATTGCAGCCCAGGAGATAGCACCTCAGATAGCTCTGAGAAACTGCTCCAAGGAGGCAGGGGGGAGGTCACTCTGTATGTGATTTTGGTGAAGGGGGAGTACATGTAATCAAGCACATATTTTTTCCAGAAGGTTTCTACTAGTCTTGTGAAGCTTTGCTAGTTACAAGGAACAGTCATCATCATGAAGGCTTTTAGTATTTTTCTAGGTATGGGGAGCTGCAAGAACTGGGCTCATAAAATCAGCTCCCGTCTAGGTTTGTCATAGATATTCTTACAAGGAGTAAGCGTCTTTTAATTTCGTGTCTGCACTCATCATCCTTATTGATTTCGGAGCCCAAGAAAATGAAATCTGACACTGTTTCCACTTTTTCCTAAGCTATTTTCCATGAAGTGATAGGACCGGATGCCATGATCTTCATTTTTGGAATGTTGAGTTTTAAGCCAGCTTTTCACTCTCCTCTTTCATTTTCAACAAGAGGCTCTTTAGTTCCTCTTGGCTTTGTGCCATAAGGATGGTGTCATCTGCATATCGGAGGTTAATGGTATTTCTCCAGCAGTCTTGATTCCAGCTTGTCCTTCATCCAGCTCACCATTTCACGTGTATTCTGCATATAAGTTAGATAAGCAGGGTGACAATATACAGTCTTGACATACTCCTTTCCCAATTTTGAACCAGTCCATTGTTCCATATAAGGTTCTAATTGTTGCTTCTTGAGCTGCATACAGATTTCTCAAGAGGCAGGTAACTTTGTCTGGTATTCCCAGGGAATGACAAACCACTTCAGTATCCTCGCCTTGAGAACCCCATGAACAGTATGAAAAGGCACTTTCAGTAGATTAAAGTAAAGGAGAGGAATCTTGTGTTTTGGAAAAATGTTTCTTGTAGTAAGTGGCTAATCAGTCTGACCTTTGCTCAGAGGGAATTTATCTTTATCATACTAGACAACATACAAACCAGCTTGTCAGAGTAGACACTCTTATCTTCCAACACTGTATGTTATAACTATCTTTCTAAAAATAGTGTGGAACAAATTTCCTGCTCCTATTCACAAAACATGCAGAAACAAGAGAGATACAGGCTTGCAACTCAGTCAAATGAATTTCCAATGCTTTCAGGTTACCCACTGCTCTCAAAGACTGAAGAGCACCTCAATTTACATTTAAAAGGATGTATTCTTCAGTAATGCCTCGATAAACTGAAGATTAAAAGCACCTGGCAAAGTTGCTTTTAGGGATGAGGTTCAGAGAATAATAGAATCATTCTGAGTTTTAGAATTAGGACACAGAATAAAAAATTTAGGAGAAAATGGAACCCTTGTGAAGAAACACATGAATCCAGACGTGTATAGAAGACAACACTGATTAGCAGATATGAGGGGACTGATACATGTATACAGAAAGCGAAAAGGGAGAGGGACAGAAAAAAAAAATCTGAATTTTGATACATATATACATGGCTTCCCAGGTGGCTCAGGTAAAGAATCTGCCTGCCAAAGCACAAGAGTCAGGAGACACAGGTTCCTTCCCTGGGTCAGGAAGATCCCCCAGAGGAGGAAATGGCAACCCACTCCATTATTCTTGCCTGGAAAATCCCATGGACAGAGGATCCTGGTGGGCTACAGTCCATGGGGTCGCAAAGAGTCAAACACAGCTGAGCGACTAACAGAGAGAGATGTGTGTGTGTGTGTGTGTGTGTGTGTGTGTATTTGGAAGTAAGCATTAGAAAATCATAGTTGAAATCTTAGGTGTATATATGGTATCTTTTCTTAAAGTTGCAGTTATTTATTTCCTCCTTGCCCTTTCTGTGCTTTCTCATTTCATTGTTGGCTACTGAACTTTGATTTTGGCTGTGTGAACTGTGTTGGACAATGGGGTTTGAAAAGGTATGACCTTTGCCATTATTCAAACAGAAGCTATGAGTGTATTTAACAGCTAGTTTGAGGCACTTTTGCCTAGCCCTTTTCTATAGCAGCCTGTTCCATGTGGTAAAATGCCTATCAGCCTGGATTATGAAATGGAAATGAGAAGCTATATAAAGGCTAACCTGGGTAAGCAAACTGAGGTCAAAACTAGTCCAGTGGAACCTTACTGAAGCTCAAAGGCTGTGCCAACCCAACCTGTCCCAAGCTCAGGAAAGCCTAGCAAATCCACAATTGTTCCACTACACTCATAAGTCTTAAGCAAAACAAAGCATTGTTTTAAAATACTGAAGAGTGTTTCTTGCACAGGATCAGTTAACCAAAGTTAATACAGGATTCATAAATTCATTTTGGAAAAGTGGATAGAAAAAAGCTACATTTCAGGTTTGTTTTAATCAAATGTGTATTAAATATTCTGTAATTTGGGGAGAAAATATCATTGATATGAATTATGAAACCTAAAGTTTAGTTTTTGCCCTCCGATTAACACACAGTGAACCTGAGAAAGCCAGTTAATTTCTAAAATTCAAATATTTCACTTAGGCTGTGAGGGAGTTGAAAAACTGATCTCTAAAAGTTTAATCCCATTTAAAAATTCTCTGACTTGTTTTTCCTCATAGAAAAATGGCTTTTTGAATATAGACTGTATCAAGGACTGTGAAAATTGGGATATTTTACCCTACTTATAAGATTAAAAAGGTAGTCTGTTAAAATTTTGTGAATGCTGGCAGACCACAAGATACTTTGGGGATAGAAATGAAGGGCAAGTTATTTCTCTAGTAAGGGTGATAAGAACAGAACTGGATGACAGCAATGCATGTGGAGGTTTGGGTGAGAGAGGAAACCTAAGCTTAGAAGACCAGATTTTTTTTTTTATTTTAATAACAAGCAGTAAACATAGCTCCCTGGTGAGACACTGTACTTTTGATCTTCAAAAGCTTCATTATAAGAATATCATTGGAAAAACAGTGTAGAAAGAGGCAGTCAGTGACTGTGCTCACAAGACATGCAAAAAATGCGAAAGAGTCATAGAGAATTAACCCCACACAAGCTTTAGAAATGGAGAAGGCAATGGCACCCCACTCCAGTACTCTTGCCTGGAAAATCCCATGAACTGAGGAGCCTGGTAGGCTGCAATCCATGGGGTCGCTAGGAGTCGACCTAGCGACTTCACTTTCACTTTTCACTTTCATGCATTGGAGAAGGAAATGGCAACCCACTCCAGTGTTTTGCCTGGAGAATCCCAGGGACGGGGAAGCCTGGTGGGCTGCCGTCTATGGGGTCGCACAGAGTCGAACACAACTAAAGCGACTTAGCAGCAGCAGCAGCAGCAGCAAGCTTTAGAAAAGCATTTCCTGGTATAACATTGTTAATTTATTAGTACACAGAAAATCTTAATCAGTACAAAGTACATGGAATAACTTTAAGTGTAAATTAGTGTCAGAATTTATTTTGTGTAAGCTATCTACTATTAAAAATTTACACTTTCTGTTAATTTTGCCTGCATTTATTGTCAGTGAGTGCCTAGCATGCCTTTCATATTGCCAAGAGTTTACAATGAATATAAGATATAGTCCAAATTCTGTTAATAGGTAAAATAAATAATGTGCCTGATCATTGTACTGAGGAACATGCAATTGAGTGCCAAACACATTTTCTGAGTAGGTGCTAGGGAGAAACAAACAAACAAAAAAGAAAGAAAACAAAAATTGACATGATTTTGAGTAACCAGAAAGGATTTCATGACAAAGGAGAGAGTTAAAATAGACAGTAATGTAAGTAATCCTACATGAAAAGGAAGATGTTATTAAAGCAACAGCTTAAAGTGTTCTAGTTGCTATTATACTGTGATGTTGTTGTTCAGCGTCTAAGTCATGTCTGACTCTTTGTGACCCAATGGACTGCAGCTTGCCAAGCTTCCCTGTCCTCTACTATCTCCTGGAGTTTGCTCAAGTTCATGTCCATTGAGTTGGTGATGTTATCTAACCATCTCCTCCTCTGTCACCCTCTTCTTTTATCTTGAATCTTTCCCAGAATTAGTGTCTTTTCCAATGAGTTGGCTCTTTACATCAGGTGGCTAGACTATTGGAGCTTTAGCTTCGTCAGTCTTTCCAATGAATATTCAGGGTTGATTTCCTTTAGGGTTGACTGGTTTGATCTCCTTGCAGTCCAAGGGACTCTCAAGAGTCTTCTCCAACACCACAGTTTGAAAGCGTCAAACTGCTTCTTCAGTGCTCACCCTTTTTTTATGGTCCAACTGTGATATAGACCAGGAAATCAGCTTAGCATCTTGAGTATTAGTAATTAAATTTGACAATAACCCTTTGAAGTAGGCATTATAATTTTATTGTTCTTATTTTTAATTGAGAAAATTAAAGTTCAAGGAGCAAAATGACTTATTTGGGATTTTGTTGTTGTTGTCTTGATTTTTTTGGCCCAGGGGTCCATCTTTTGGGATCTTAGTTCCCTGACCAGTCAGCATCCTAACCATTTCACAGCCAGGGAACTCCCCCAAATGACTTGCTAAGGATGATATAGCAGACAAACTGAGAAATAGGCCTTTATCTTACATTCATTTGGTCCTAATCTCTTATTCTTTGGAAAAAGCCATACCCACTTTTGACAATGAGTTGAAAAAAAATGTTTTGAAACCGTGTAAATTTGAAATTGTACATTTGGTCATATATAATATTTTTAGGTACTATATAAACATTTTATCAAAATTATAACAATAGACTACCCATTTTATAACAGTGGATGAGGAATATTTAGAGATAATTTACCAGCTATATACTTATAATACGTATACTGCAGATAAGTGTGTGTATGTGTGTGTGAGAGAGAGAGGGGAGAGAGAGAGACCTAGATCTTTTTTAGTTTGGGGATTGCTTGCATTTTAACAACTCAAAATATACAAGTTGCTTAGTTTTATATCATAACTGAGTTATTTTACATTTCACTGGGGACCAAGTTTATGGGTAAGCATGAGGATTCATGGTTATCTATTAATTTCACTGTTGAATCCATTAAAATATATTGTCATTGAATGAGGAAAAACTGAATCATTTTTCCTTAAATCATTTCAAAGTGCTCTCTTTTAGAATTTATATTTGATTTTGCATTTCAATTTTAATTTAATTTAATTTACACAGATTTTTCTTTTTAACTTGATGTCCTAGAAAGAAAATTGTGCATATCCCTGTAATGCAAAGTTTTAGGTAAAAATCTGGGAAAACTGAGCCAGTATGGTCAGAACTTAAATTCTGTACTGTAGAAGTAAATCAAATTTTTGTTTCTTTGGTGACATTTTTGTTAAGTTACATATTATTATAATTTTCTCACTTATTTTAGATTTTCAAATATAACTGATACAAAGTAGTTCATAACATGGTCGCAAAGAGTCAGGCATGACTGAAGCGACTTAGCATGCATGCACAGTTCATAATACTATCTTGTGATATTTTTTAGTTATCTGTTTAATTACCATTTTGATGCTCTTCATTCTTCCTATATTTAGTAAATTTTCAATGTATTCAACATATATAATATTCTAAGTGGACAGTTATTTGTTTCAGTCACTTTAATAGGTATTATTCACTATATTTTGATTCCATGGTTACTGTTAAAGAGTTAAATGCTAGTTTTATTATTACTTCTTTGTAGGTAATAAATCTTTTTACCTAGTTTTTTTCAGCATTTCATCCCAGTTTTGGATTTCAGTAGTTATAATTACAATGTCTAGGTGAGATATTCTTTATATTTATCTTACTTGTGGTGGGTGATTTTTTTGCATTTCTGATAAGATATGAGTTTTGAAAAATGTTCAGCTATTTCTTCAAATATTCTTTTTTTTTTAATTTTATTTTATTTTTAAACTTTACAATATTGTATTAGTTTTGCCAAATATCGAAATGAATCTGCCACAGGTATACCCGCATTCCTATTCTGTCCCTCTCTCTTTATCTCTTCTTCCGGGACTCCAGTCAATGGATATTAGACCTGTGCTCTATGTTTTATAATTTTTAAAGGCTTTTTCTTTCTTTTATCCTTTTTTGCTTTAGTGTACTGATCTATTTATTTTTCAGCTAATATTCTCTTAGCTCTGTAAAGTATTTTGTTAATTTATTTCAATTAATTTTTTGAATTTCTATGTTTTTTAAGATTTTTAAGATTTATTTATTATTTTTATTGATGATTCCTTGATCTCTGGTGAAATTCTCTCCCATTTTCTTAAAAAATATTTGCCATAGCTATTTTAAAGTCCATATACGATAACCCAGATCAGGGTCTGGTATGCTTCTGATTACATTGCCTATTTGGTAATGACTGATCCCTAGAAATTTTTCATGGAATACCAGATATTTCCCATTAAAAACTGTAGGAGCTCTAAATGATACCTCTTCTGAGGTAAGACTGACTTTATGCTCAAACAAGCATGTATAATATGAATTAAATATCCTTCTTTAATCAGAGATCCATGTATTTCTTTTTGAAGACTAGTGTTTTTCTGATCGACCTCCACTATGCCATGTGATCTTCTAAGAGCCCTGATAGACAGTTTATTATATTTACCACTGCCCTTTTTTTAGAGGCTCCTCTGTTCCAATTTTTCTCTCCAGTGATGCAAGACTTTCAAAAACTGCACTACATTTTCTTGGAGGTTTCCCACCCACTCTTTCTGAAAAGATTATAGATGCAGAAATGATTGTACATGAAAAAGGAAAGCAATGGATATTTCACTTCTATGCACCATATTTCTCTCTAGAGTATTAGTCATGAAGTCCTTGCTTCCTTGGCTCATTCATTGTCTATTTCTTTCTTATTTTGCCCTTTGTTATCCCATGAGTCTTCTGGTCTGCCCTGAAGTGGCCAATCTCTACTTGTTTCCCCAGTGTCCCAATTTATAGAGTCCCCCAATGCCTCTCACCAGATGTATTTTATACTTATCTTAGATAAATATAAATCAGAAGTGTAGGTCTCATATTTGATGTAGATCATTGTGCTATATTTTCTCCCTTGCTGGTATCACAATACTATATCTCTAAATCCTTGTCATTGCAGGATAAAATGAAGCTGAATTTAGGCAATAAACCTATCACCATAATTATGAATTAATGTAATGGAGTTGGGAGTTGCTAATGAAACTAAATGAAGAGCTGGATTCTTTCAGAGATCCATGCTTAATTTTGTGCCCTTTAAATAAGACTTTAAGGAAACATCTCAGTTATACAATATATTTGTTGAATAGTAACTTAAAAATAAAACTAGGCTAGGCTGAATTTCTCTATTAATTTATGATATCCTTGCAATAAGATTCTGCTGCTGCTGCTGCTGCTAAGTCACTTCAGTCATGTCTGACTCTGTGCAACCCCATAGATGGCAGCCAACCAGGCTCCCCCATCCCTGGGATTCTCCAGGCAAGAATACTGGAGTGGGTTGCCATTTCCTCCTCCAATGCATTAAAGTGGAAAGTGAAAGTGAAGTCGCTCAGTCGTGTCCAACTCTTAGAGACCCCATGGACTGCAGCCTACCAGGCTCCTCTGCCCATGGGATTTTCCAGGCAAGAGTACTGGAGTGGGGTGCCATTGCCTTCTCCGAAGATTCTGCTAAAGTTCATTATTTCTGACATGATATATATATATATATATGTGTGTGTGTGTGTGTGTATGTGTATATATGTATATAAATAATGTTCCTTATGAAGTATTCGTTTCAGCTTTAACAGATATATTTAAAATTATTTGTTTTTCCTGAAAACATTAAGGAAAAAGTGATCACAAATATTCATATTAATATTTGGCTGTACAGCTTCAGTCAGTTCAGTTGCTCAGTTGTGTTTGATTCTTTGCGACCACATGGACTGCAGCACACCAAGGCTTCCCTGGCCATCACCAACTCTAGCAGCTTGCTCAAACTCATGTCCATTGGGTCACTAATGCCATGTAACCATCTCATCCTTTGTCGACCCCTTCTCCTCCTGCCTTCAATCTTTCCCAGCATCAGGGGCCTTTTCAGTGAGTCATTTCTTCGCATCAGGTGGCCAAAGTATTGGAGTTTCAGCTTCAGCATCAGTCCTTCCAGTGAATATTCAGGACTGATTTCCCTTAGGATTGATTGGTTGTATCTCCTTGCAGTCCTAGGGACTCTCAAGAGTCTTCTCCACACCACTGTTTAAAAGCATCAATTCTTTGGCGCTCAGTTTTCTTTATAGTCCAACTCTCACATCCATACCTGACGACTGGAAAAACCATAGCCTTGACTAGATGGACCTTTGTTGGCAAAGTAATGTCTCTGCTTTTTAATATGCTGTCTAGTTGGTCATAGCTCATCTTCCAAGGAGCAAATGTCTTTTAATTTCATGGCTGCAGTCACCATCTGCAGTGATTTTGGAGCCCAAAGAAATAAAGTCTGTTTCCATTGTTTCTCCATGTATTTGCCATGAAGTGATGGGACCGGATGCCATGATCTTTGTTTTCTGAATGTTGAATTTTAGGCCAGCTTTTTTTTTTTTTCTTTTTGGTTGTACAGCTTACCTTTCAAGTTATAAATATAATTAGAAAGCAAAAATATATATAACACATATTTTTGTTATATAGGTATGAGTGAGTCTTACAAGTATTAGCTCAGTCAGTGAAATAACATGAATTTTATTTCAGGTTCCTTGTCAGTATATTGTTGTCTTGACATATTTTTGTTTTATTCTTGGAACGCAGGAAATCAACTTTTAAAATGTACAGGAAGGAGCAGACAGAAATGTTGAACTTTGTACTGAAAATGTTTTTGAATATCCAAGGTATTTGGGTCTAAGAAACAATGCTATCTATAATTAAAGAAATAATATCCATTACACTCTCTGACCTAAAAATATTTTAGTGTTAAGAAATTATAGAAAAACACTAAAATAAATAAACCTTAATGTGCTATGAGACAGTTAACAATATTAAATTGGTGAAACTTTGCATCAGTAGGTACGAGTCCAAAGCAGTTACCTTGATGTCCTACAGTCACTTCATCCTCAGAAACAAAAGCAAAACAAAACAAAAAACTGAAAGCCTCATTCATTTAACCTATATTCTCCAGTCCAACTTGCAGAAGTGACACAAATCATGTCATTCTGTTTTGGGTAGAATAGATATCTACATACCCTTCAAAAGGACTTTAAGAGGAATCATAGCAAAAAGATATAAAACACAACAACATAAAAAAAAAAATAAATAACACAAGTCAAAGAAGAAGTCTCAAACTTAAAAATACTTTGAAATAGATGAAAATGAAAATACAATTTATCAAAATTTGTGGGATACAGTGAAAGTAGTACTTAGAGGGAAATTTACAGCACTGACTTCATTGACTGGAAAAGAAGACCTAACATTAATTAGTCAGCTGAGTTTCCACCTAAGGAAACAAGAAAAAGAAAAGCAAATTAAATATAGAGAAAAAAAAAAGAAAAAAAAAACCACAACAACAACAACAAAAAAAAAAAACAAAAAAAGACTGGTGAGAGAAGGAACAATGAAAGAAATCTCTGTTCTGGGGCTTTAGTTTCCTCTTTCTGCTTAGTAACATCTGTAGGGAAAAAAAGAGAGAGAGAGGCAGAGAGAGAGAATATTATTTAGAACATATTTTATGTATGTAAGTTGTTACTCATATTCTATTTCCTACCAAGATTCATTTAAATGATGCTAACAAACAATTTACAGCATACTTATTTGGTACCCATTCAATACAAAACCACAGTACATTGGTTTCCATTCATCAGAGTTGTTACTAAAATTTATTGTTATTATATTAGCTCTCCCACGCTGTAGTAAGGCAGTATGCTTCTTGAAAGGCATAGGTTTTTTTCATCTTAGTTCATCAGTGCATGGCATAGTGTTTGTTACACAGGGAGAATCAATAGTTTTCTCAAACTAAATAGTAAATAATCAAGTTTTACTTAAGACTTAGTTAATCAACTGGATCTAGAATATCAAAATGTACAAGATGAGATAGTGAAGAAGTGCTTCTCCATTAATGAATATGTTTGTGTCACTCCAACACCAGAATTTATCACTGTATCAGACATTCTTTAAGTAATAATCATGAGTAAGCTTAGTTTTCTTACTTTAAAATATTTTCATAACTGTATCCTTTAAATATATTAAAGTTTTATTTTTTTACATTTGCTTAAAAATTATAATTTAATTTTGCACATAAATATATTCTAGTCAGAGTTAGGGCTTCTCTGATGGTTCAGACGGTAAAGAATCTGTCTGCAATGGAGGAGACCCAGGTTTGATCCCTGGGTTGGGAATATCCCCTGGAGAAGGGAATGGCTACCCACTCCAGTATTCTTGCCTGGAGAATTCTACGGACAGAGGAGCCTTGGAGACTATAGTCCGTTGGGTCACAAAGAGTTGGACACAACTGAGCAACTAACACTTTCACTTTCACTTCAAATTCTTAGAATAGCAGAAAAATGCCATTTTAAACGTGCTAAATGTTTTCTCTTTATAATTTATTGTTGACTTTGAACTTAATTGAATTATAGTTAGATAATGTGGTCTGTACAATACATTGATAATGTGAAGCACTTTTATGGGTCAGTAAGGTGAATATGCCAAAGCCTTTGACTGTGTGGATCATAATAAACTGTAGAAAATTCTGAAAGAAATGGGAATACCAGACCACCTGATCTGCCTCTTGAGAAATGTGTACACAGGTCAGGAAGCAACAGTTAGAACTGGACATGGAACAACAGACTGGTCCCAAATAGGAAAAGGAGTTCATCAAGGCTGTATATTGTCACCCTGTTTATTTAACTTATATGCAGACTACATCATGAGAAGCTCTGGGCTGGAAGAAGCACAAGCTGGGATCAAGATTGCCAGGAGAAATATCAATAACCTCAGATATGCGGATGACACCACCCTTATGGCAGAGACTGAAGAGGAACTCAAAAGCCTCTTGATGAAAGTGAACTTTTACACTGTTATTGAGAATATAAAATGTTACAATCAAAAGAAAAAACAGTATGGAGATTCCTCTGAATATTTAAAACAGAGTTACCATACAATGCAGCAATCTCATGTCTGAGTATATATCTGAAGGAAATGAAATCAAGAACTCAAGGAGATACTTGCACTGCCATTTCCATTGCATTAATAGTATCATTTACCATAGCTAAAATATGGAAACAACCTAAGTTTACATCCAGAGACAAACCGATAATGAAAATGTGATAGCCACACACATACGCATATGGTCGAATAGTATTCAGGCATTTAAAAAAAACAAACTTGAAACATTAATAATGGAATGTGAAGGTATTATGCTAAGGGATAAATCAGAGAGAAAGACAAAAATTCACCTTTGTGTGGAATCTAAAATAGATGAACTTATAGAAACAGAGTGTTCAATGGTGATTGCCAGGGGCTGGGGATGGGGGGAAATAAGATTTTGGTCAAAGGGTACAAACATCTAGTTATAAAATGAGTTAGTTCTGGGAGCTCAAATGTAAACCATAGTTAACAACACAATATTGTATACTTCAAAGTTGCTAAAGAGAGTTAATCTTAAATGTTCTCCCACAATAATAACAAGAAGAAACGATAATCAAGTGAGGCTATGGATGTGTTAACTACCCTTTTTTGGTAATAATTTTGCAACGTATACATGCCTCAAATCATCGGGCTGTACATCTTAAACTTACACAATGTTATGTCAATTATATCTCAATAAAATTGGAAAAAAAAGAAAGTGAAAGTGGAGAGTGAAAAAGTTGGCTTAAAGCACAACATTCAGAAAACGAACATCATGGCATCCGGTCCCATCACTTCATAGGAAATAGATGGGGAAACAGTGGAAACAGTGTCAGACTTTATTTTTCTGGGCTCCAAAATCACTGCAGATGGTGACTGCAGCCATGAAATTAAAAGACGCTTACTCCTTGGAAAGAAAGTTATGACCAACCTAGATAGCATATTCACAAGCAGAGACATTACTTTGCCAACAAAGGTCCATCTAGTCAAGGCTATGGTTTTTCCTGTGGTCGTGTATAGATGTGAGAGTTGGACTGTGAAGGAGGCTGAGCACCGAAGAATTGATGCTTTTGAACTGTGGTGTAGGAAAAGACTCTCGAGAGTCCCTGGGACTGCAAGGAGATCCAACCAGTCCATTCTGAAGGAGATCAGCCCTGGGATTTCTTTGGAAGGAATGATGCTAAAGGTGGAACTCCAGTACTTTGGCCGCCTCATGTGAAGAGTTGACTCATTGGAAAAGACTCTGATGCTGGGAGGGATTGGGGGCAGGAGGAGAAGGCGACGACAGGGGATGAGATGGCTGGATGGCATCACTGACTCGATGGACGTCTCAGTGAACTCCAGGAGTTGGTGATGGACAGGGAGGCCTGGCATGCTGCGATTCATGGGGTCACAGAGTCGGACACCACTGAGCCACTGATCTGATCTGATCTGAAGGTGAATATTGGATGTACTCTGTATATTTTAAACACTGTTTTTTTTCTATAATATGGTTTACATGTTGGTAATTATAAGTTTAATATTTTCACCTTAGAACACAGTGGATTATGTTTATCATCAAATTTTTCTACAAAATTATCATATTTTTCATAATAACCTGTTAATCAGGGATGTCATTGGCAAGGGACCATGTCAGAGTGCAGGATATTGTATATTAATGTATGATTTAAAAAATCTTGTTAATTGTAAGTGGCAGAGACAAATGACTGATTTTAGTGATAAGGAGCTATAGTTTTACTTGCTATTTTCTTGTCAGTGTATTGTGATATAATTTATATATATATATGTGTATATATATATAGCACAATATATATGTATTTTGCTGTAATTTTTATATAATAAAATGTGCAGTTTGCTGTAGGTCAAATTTACCTACAAACGATGTTTTAAGAAAAAAAAAGTGACTTTTTCAGTCAGAAAATTTTTACTATCCATTTTCTTATGTAAAATGCAATATTTCAAATACCTCATTCTGCTATGGCTTTGGCTCCTCTCCCAAACTTTCATAAAACCAAAACCTTTTCTCTATTCCTGAAAATACAAATCAGTCAAATACAAATACAGATCAGTCCTCTGAATCATCTCATTTGATAAATTTCAGTTTTAGCCCAAGTCTGGTTTTCAGCATCTACTTCACTTTGAAATGAAAGGTTTTCCTGTCTTTTGTTGTGCTCTAACCCGTGCAGGTATACAGAGTTTTAAAAGATAGTCTATTATCCTGTTAAGTTTTGCTTTTGGTATATAGAAATTATTTTTAAGATAACCAAGTTTTCCATATCACCAAAACTCAGAAATACAGTTACTAAAATGAAAGAAAAAATATATTATAGGAACAGATCTGTCCTTCAGTTCCTTGAAAACCAGATGTAATTTATGAGCTTGATTTTATTAGAAAAAAATTGTATATGTACAATCTTGGAATCTGAGTTCCTGGAGGCGGGGGGAGGCCTATACATATGTATGTATATTGTTTCTATTCACTTGATATTCAGTGATTATGTACTAATAGTTAGAGGTACAGCCCTAGGCATCAGGTATATTGCTGCATCTCTTAAGTCGTGTCTGACTCTGTGCAACCCCATAGACGGCAGCCCACCAGGCTCCGCAGTCCCTGGGATTCTCCAGGCAAGAACACTGGAGTGGGTTGCCATTGCCTTCTCCAGTGCATGAAAGTGGAAAGTGAAAGTGAAAGTGAAGTCGCTCAGTCGTGTCTGACTCTTAGCAACTCCATGGACTGCAGCCTACCAGGCTCTTCCATCCATGGGATTTTCCAGGCAAGAGTACTGGAGTGGGTTGCCATTGCCTTCTCCTCAGATATATAGCAGAGTAATAAATGTAATGGATCCTCTCCTATAAAGAGCTTAATTAGTGTGGAGTTCAACAACACCATGTATTATATATGTAACATAATTTTAGATGGATATAGTGCCTTTAATTAAAAATTCAGCTGATGATAAAATGTAAAGGCTGTGAGGGCATTTACAGTATTACTAAGAAACACTTGCCTGAGGAGATGCTATTAGAAAACAAAATAAAACAAGATAAAGGGCCAAATAAAAGTTAACGTTTGATGTGCTCGGTTCCTGCTCCTCTGTTCCAGTGCTTCAAGAAAACTTCAGGTCCAACTTCCCTATGTTCAGTTCAGTTGCTCAATCGTGTCTGACTCTTTGCAACCCCATGAATTGCAGCACGCCAGGCCTCCCTGTCAATCACCAACTCCCAGAGTTCACTCAAACTCATGTCCATAGAGTCAGTGATGCCATCCAGCCACCTCATCCTCTGTCGTCCTCTTCTCCTGCCCCCAATCCCTCCCAGCATCAGAGTCTTTTCCAATGAGTCAACTCTTCACATGAGGTGGTCAAAGTATTCGAGTTTCAGCTTTAGCATCAGTCCTTCCAATGAACACCCAGGACTGATCTCCTTTAGAATGGGCTGGTTGGACCTCCTTGCAGTCCAAGGGACTCTCAAGAGTCTTCTCCAATACCACGGTTCAAAAGCATCAATTCTTCAGTGCTCAGCTTTCTTCACAGTCCAACTCTCACATCCATACATGACCACTGGAAAAGCCATAGCCTTGACTAGACGGACCTTTGCTGGCAAAGTAATGTCTCTGATTTTCAATATGCTATCTAGGTTGGTCATAACTTTCCTTCCAAGGAGTAAACGTCTTTTAATTTCATGGCTGCAATCACCATCTGCTGTAATTTTGGAGCCCACCAAAATAAAGTCTGCCACTGTTTCCACTGTTTCCCCATCTATTTCCCATGAAGTGATGGGACCAAATGCCATGATCTTAGTTTTCTGAATGTTGAGCTTTAAGCCAACTTTTTCACTCTCCTCTTTCACTTTCATCAAGAGGCTTTTGAGTTCCTCTTCACTTTCTGCCATAAGGGTGGTGTCCTCTGCATGTCTGAGGTTATTGATATTTTTCCCGGCAATCTTGATTCCAGCTTGTGCTTCTTCCAGCCCAGCATTTCTCATGATGTACTCTGCATATAAGTTAAATAAGCAGGGTGACAATATACAGCCTTGATGTACTCCTTTTCCCATTTGGAACCAGTCTGTTGTTCCATGTCCAGTTCTAACTGCTGCTTCCTGACCTGCATATAGGTTTCTCAAGAGGCAGGTCAGGTGGTCTGGTATGCCCCTCTCTTTCAGAATTTTCCACAGTTTATTGTGATCCACACAGTCAAAGGCTTTGGCATAGTCAATAAAGCAGAAAGATGTTTTTCTGGAACTCTCTTACTTTTTCTATGATCCAGCAGATGTTGGCAATTTGGTCTCTGGTTCCTCTGCCTTTTCTAAAACCAACTTGAACATCTGGAAGTTCACGCTTCACCTATTGCTGAAGCCTGGCTTGGAGAATTTTGAACATTACATTACTAGTGTGTGAGATGAGTGCAATTGTGCAGTAGTTTGAGCATTCTTTGTCACTGCCTTTGTTTGGGATTGGAATGAAAACAGACCTTTTCCAGTCCTGTGGCCACTGCTGAGTTTTCCAAATTTGCTGGCATACTGAGTGCAGCACTTTCATAGCATCATCTTTCAGGATTTGAAATAGCTCAACTGGAATTCCATTACCTCCACTAGCTTTGTTCCTAGTGATGCTTCCTAAGGCCCACTTGACTTCACATTCCAGGGTGTCTGGCTCTAGGTGAGTGATCACACCATCGTGATTATCTAGGTCTTGAAGATCTTTTTTGTATAGTGCTTCTGTGTATTCTTGCCACCTCTCCTTAATATCTTCTGCTTCTGTTAGATCCATGTCATTTCTGTCCTTTATCGAGCCCATCTTTGCATGAAATGTTCCCTTGGTATCTCTAATTTTGAAGCTTTATTCCCACATCTTCTCCCAATGTTATGCAAGGTTTAATTTCTATAATAATTCCTTTATCACACATATTGAATTAGCTTCTCTTTGTGAACTGTGACATCGATGATAAATTATAAAAATAAAAGTGAATCTTGTGTGCGGAACTGAATAGGCTGCAATGGGGTTATTCTTTGTAAGTTGAACTAAAAACCCTATTGCAACTCTAGTGACAAGTTTCCTCATTTCTTCCCAGCCTCTTTTTTATCTGCAGTCATTGGCATTTGTTAGAAGGAAATCCCTAGATTCACTGATAAAGTTTCAATTAGGTATGTGTAATTTGAGTGGCTTCCATGGTGGCTCAGCAGTAAAGAATCTGTCTGCAATGCAGGAGACGTGGGTTCAATCCTTTGTTTAGGAAGATCCCCTGGAGAAGGAAATGGCAACTCACTGCAGTATTCTTCCCTGGGAAATCCCATGGAGAGAAGAACCTTGCGGGCTACAGTCTATAGGGTCCTAAGAGTCGGACACAACTTAGTGACTAAACAGTAATAAGCAACAATTCATAATTTGAGTGCTGCATGCAAATAACTATCTGAAATGAGAAGATGTTTCTCTCTATAATTGTAACACCTTGCAAACAAGGTGAGCATAAACTTTTCCAAAAACGAAGACTACCCAGATCTCTAAAAAAATTCCTTAAACTGACTTAGCCAATGCCATCTCACAAATGTCATAAAATAAGGAGGAATTTATTATTAGATTAGTTTGTTGGATGTTATAAATGTTGGAGAAATAGAGGAAGAAATATGAACACAAAATAACTTTTTTGTCTCTTACTTCTGAATGTTCAAACAAATGCAAGGGTGGAAATGATATTAGACAAAATTATACACCTGATGTGCATTCAGTGCATTTTAGTTTCTCATATAGTATTTTACTCAACCCAGAGAACCCTACTTCATCAAGAAAAATGGTATGATTACCTTATGTATAGATGAAGAAACCACAAAAAATAAGATATTACAACTGAAACATTATTTTTTAATCTTCAGAAATGCCCTATCAAAGCAAGCCCAGCTGGGAGCCTGTAAAAATTAATCTCTGTGTTAGATAGGCAGGTCACCACAAGATAAATGGAGGAATTCTATTTTGGGTGTATTTTCTCAAGTTTCTATCTAATTGTATTCTTAGGCTTACATTTAGTAATCTATTTTTAATATCAAGGGTAGATTAATTTCACTCTGGTTGTTTTAGAAATAAGGTTTACTCAAACATCAACTTTTTCAGATTACATCTTGACAAAATGTCTTATTAGAAAATTATTTTGAAAATTTGAAAGAGCCTTATGAAAAAAAAAAGTACCTTAGGTCACATTTGAGACACAGATGGCTTAAAGATAAACTAGCCTCCTGTGTATTTATTAAATATTTAGATGTTCAGTTCAGTTCAGTCGCTTAGTCTTGTCCAACTCTTTCTGAACCCATGAATTGCAGCATGCCAGGCGTCCCTGTCCATCACCAACTTCCGGAGTTCACTCAAACTCATGTCCATAGAGTTGGTGATGTCATCCAGCCATCTCATCCTCTGTCGTCCCCTTCTCCTCCTGCCCCCAATCCCTCCCAGCATCAGAGTCTTTTCCAATGAGTCAATTCTTCACATGAGGTGGTCAAAGTATTCGAGTTTCAGCTTTAGCATCAGTCCTTCCAATGAACACCCAGGACTGATCTCCTTTAGAATGGACTGGTTGGACCTCCTTGCAGTCCAGGGTACTCTCAAGAGTCTTCTCCAACACCACGGTTCAAAAGCATCAATTCTTCGGTGCTCAGCTTTCTTCACAGTCCAACTCTCACATCCATACATGACCACTGGAAAAGCCATAGCCTTGACTAGATGGACCTTTGTTGGCAAAGTAATGTCTCTGCTTTTGAATATGCTATCTAGGTTGGTCATAACTTTCCTTCCAAGGAGTTAGTGTCTTTTAATTTCATGGCTGCAATCACCGTCTACTGTAATTTTGGAGCCCACCAAAATAAAGTCTGCCACTGTTTCCACTGTTTCCCCATCTATTTCCCATGAAGTGATGGGACCAAATGCCATGATCTTAGTTTTCTGAATGTTGAGCTTTAAGCCAACTTTTTCACTCTCCTCTTTCACTTTCATCAAGAGGCTTTTGAGTTCCTCTTCACTTTCTGCCATAAGGGTGGTGTCATCTGCATGTCTGAGGTTATTGATATTTCTCCTGGCAATCTTGATTCTAGCTTGTGCTTCTTCCAGCCCAGCATTTCTCATGATGTACTCTGCATATAAGTTAAATAAGCAGGGTGACAATATACACCTTTGATGTACTCCTTTTGCTACTTGGAACCAGTCTGTTGTTCCATGTCCAGTTCTAACGGTTGCTTCCTGACCTGCATATAGATTTCTCAAGAGGCAGGTCAGGTGGTTTGGTATGCCCATCTCTTTCAGAATTTTCCACAGTTTGTTGTGATCCACACAATCAAAGGCTTTGGCATAGTCAATAAAGCAGAAAGATGTTTTTCTGGAACTCTCTTGCTTTTTCTATGACCCAGCAGATGTTGGCAATATGATCTCTGGTTCCTCTGCCTTTTCTAAAACCAGCTTGAACATCTGGAAGTTCATGGTTCACATATTGCTGAAGCCTGGCTTGGAGAATTTTGAGCATTACTTTACTAGCATGTGAGATGAATGCAATTGTGCAGTAGTTTGAGCATTCTTTGTCACTGCCTTTGTTTGGGATTGGAACAAAAACTCACTTTTTCCAGTTCTGCGGCCACTGCTGAGTTTTCCAAATTTGCTGGCATATTGAGTGCAACACTTTCACAGCATCATCTTTCAGGATTTGAAATAGTTCAACTGGAATTCCATCACCTCCACTAGCTTTGTTCGTAAAGTGGAAGTGAGAAATAGATTTAAGGGACTAGATATGATAGAGTTCTTGATGAACTATGGACGGAGGTTCGTGACATTGTACAGGAGACAGGTATCAAAACCATCCCCATGGAAAAGGAATGCAAAAAAAAACAAATTAGATGTTAGGGATATACAAAAACAAAATTCCAGTTTTTTTGTGCCAAGAATAATATTGGATCCATAATAAACTTAGTTTCACAATGTTTTCTTTGTGTCAATAGTTTTAAGAATTTCTAATTCATTGATTTCATTGAATGTTAATAGAATAAAGCTTAGGACTCACAATAGAATAGACACGTTCTGGAGTTTTCAAAGAGTATTGCCACTGGTTAAGATATAGGTGGAATGTGTGGAGATCAATCTCAAATTCCCTGGCACAACATCAACAACATGACAAACTCTTTCTATGCAAGTGTCTTTTCATGCCAGTAAAGTGAAATGTTGACGGTTAGTGTTCCTCTTGTTCAGAGTCTTCAAATGGAAACTCCAACCAAATCGAGTATATTTCCTTTAATACTGTGATGTTCTCTAATCTTTCAATAAAAACAAAACCAAAGTTTACATTATCCCATTGCACTTTCTTTACCAAAAGTAGGTATCTGCCAGCCATGTGACCCAATTGCGCCTTACGATGTTGATACTCACAGGTAGAAGAACGGACAGGGTTCCGGACCTGGTTGATGGTTCCCCTTAATCCTGTATCACCCATTGTGTTTTTCTCCCTTTCCCTTTTTCCTGTTCTTATGTTCCATGTAGTTCAGGTCGCCATGCCCAACATGGTTCTTTCTGTGGGCAGAGGAAAGAGTAAAGAGAAGTAATTTGGTTCTTTCCTATATCTTACTTAGCCTACTCTAAGGACACACTCATGCACAGGATCACTATTAACCAAAACAGTATTTTTATGTGGAAGCACACTGTCATTCATAAGCAGACACTTTCCTCTGTGAGCTAATAAACAGAATGCAGGCTATAGAGTTGCTAAAGATTATTGATCATGATTTATCAAAATTTTCTCACACTAAAACTTAATGAAGCTTTGTAAAGCACCAAGACTTCCTTCACTGTATGTGGAAAAAAATGTTATACATACAAAATCGATTTTATGAAAAGACTTAGTGTTTTTGTTGATGTTAAATGAACTGAGGAATATGGATAAAGGAAGTCTCACCACTAGATGTGTCACTTGGTTGATGTGGAGCCACAGCCAGTTTGTATTACTAATTTGACATTTAATTTTCTCAAATGTAAAATAGAGACAGGTAATACCAAACCTCAATTTCTTTGAGGGTCAAATGAAAAATGTTTAATACTTGAGAATTTAAATTCTTTATGATCACACAGTTAGTAGATGATGGGGCCAGGATATGAAACCAGTGACTTCAGAACCAGATTCTTCCATTAGGTCATACATGCTAACTAAGAAGTTACAGCAAAATCTGCTCATGGCATGAAAGGGAACGAGTACTGGCTGTGTGAATGTGTGTGTGTGTGATGTGCTCTTCCAACTAGTGTTAAAGGCAGAGTTTAGAAAGGTTTAGACTTGTTTTTCTGTTATTTACTTCTCTGTTCATATGCACTGTACTCCTATCACATCCCCACAGAGCTGTTCTGAGTGTAGAACTGAGCCATAGGAATCTTTGTTTATGTAAATGAAACACCTCATCTAAGCAGCTCCATGAAGAGAGAAAAAAGCAAAGGAGTAAACTCAGACATGAATTCAGCTAATAAAGCCTATAGGGAATTCTGCTTATATTTTATTCTCCTACGGAGCTGAAAAATCTTTCATTTGGTGTGAGGTATCATGGTTTTGCTGTAAATGGGTTTCACTCAGTTTCGTACGAGTGTGTGTAAGCATTTGTGTGTACTTGCACATATGTATGTATGTATGATTGTGTATGTGCAAGGCAAATAGGTGTTGGAGCTTAAATAGCTATGTTTTTTCTTTCCTTATATAACCGTATTATAAAAAAATCAAAAGGATAATTTAAACAGTGGGTATCATTATACATGGGCTTCCCTAGTAGCTCAGCTGACAAAGAATGCGCCTGCAGTGCAGGAGCCCACTTCTGTTCCTGAGTTGGGAAGAAGGGATAGTCTACTCATTCCAGTATTCTTGGGCTTTTCTGGTGGCTCAACTGGTAAAGAATCCTCCTGCAATGTGGGAGACCTGGGTTTGATCCCTGGGTTGGAAAGATCCCCTGGAGAAAGAAATGGCTACCCACTCCAATATTCTGACCTGGAGAATTCCATGGTTGCAAAGAGTTGGACACAACTGAGTGACTGTCACTTTATCCTTATACATTTCTTTTTAAAATTAATATTTATGGAGTATAGTTGATTTACAATGTTGTGTTAGTTTCAGCTGTACAGCAGGGTCAATTACACATATACACATAGATACTCTTTTTAGATTCTATTCCCATATGGGTCATTACAGTGTATTGAAAAGAGTTCCCTGTGCTATTCAGTAGGTTCTTATTAGCTGTGTGTGTGTGTCAATCACTCACACATGTCCAATTCTTTGTGACCCCGTGGTCTGTAACCTGACAGGTTCCTCTGCCCTTGGAATTCTCCAGGCAAGAATACTAGAGTGGGTTGCTATTTCCTTCTCCAGGGGATCTCCCCAACCCAGGGATTGAACCCAGGTCTCCTGCATTGTGGGCAGATTCTTTACTGTCTGAGCTACCAGGGAAGCGGTGCATATATGTCAATCTCCATCACACAATTTATTCCCCTCTTTCCTCCAAATAACCACGAGTTTCTTGTTTACATCTGTGATTCAACTTCTGTTTTGTAAATAGGTTCATTTGTACCATTTCTTTAGATTTCACGTGTAAGCAATGTTGTATGATATTTGTCTTTTTCTGACTTAGTTCACTCAGTATGACAATCACTAGGCCCATTCATGTCACTACAAATGGCATTATTTTGTTCTTTTTTATGATTGAGTATACATATCTATTTTAAGATGTACTTGTAGCTATTTGTGATAGTCTGAAAATCTAATCAATTATTTTCTATTTTATAATACTTGTAAATAATTCTTACTAATATGATTCTATCTCTAAGATATCCATATTTTTTCCTCTAGAACACATAGTGTAAAATGCCTTATACTCTGTAGGCTAATACAGCTTGTTGCCTGCACTGACTTTTCACATTGAAAGTCCAGTCATTGGGTTATAAGAAAAACTAAAGTCAATGCAGAAAATTACTAATATAATTTAAAAGTTTCAGATGCATTACCACTTAGAATAAGTATTCCAAAAGGTTAGCAAAAAATATCATAAATGTATGCATGTAGTTATCTTTCTTGTCAGTGAAATCATAATCAATAAAAGTATGCAAAAACTTAGTCAATTTTACTTTAGTGTTTAGAATCACCATATAAATATGCTAGCTGCTGCTGCTAAGTCGCATCAGTCCCGTCCGACTCTGTGCGACCCCATAGACGGCAGCCCACCAGGCTCCCACGTCCCTGGGATTCTCCAGGCAAGAACGCTGGAGTGGGTTTGCCATTTCCTTCTCCAATGCATGAAAGTGAAAAGTGAAAGTGAAGTCGCTTAGTTGTGTCCGACTCGTAGCGACCCCATGGACTGCAGCCCACCAGGCTTCTCCGTCCATGGGATTTTCCAGGCAAGAGTACTGGAGTGGGGTGCCATTGCCTTCTCCAATATGCTAGCTAGTGGTACATTAAAATTAAAATCACAAGATGAATGTGACTTGTATTCTGTTTTTATTTTACTTTGTTAACCACCAGTCATTTCCTATCACCCTGCTGTTTTCAGTCTCATTCTCTCTTCTAGTCCCTTTAAAACTAAAATTTTAATTTGTTAGGTTTTGAAGTTGTTGATGTCTCCCGATCATTGTTCCTCCAGATGTCTTCCAAAATATTTTGAAACATAATGTGTCTTAAAGAGAAGAATCCCACATCTGTCCACCATATTCTATTACCCTTAATTTCTATTAATCTACCATGAACATAAACATTTCTTCTAGAAACTCTGGAGGCAAACAGCTGTTCTTTTCATGCTTCCTTTCCTACATAAGATGATATGAAATAACATGAAACCAAATAATTCCCTGGGCTTTGATTTTTGTTCAAATCATGCTTTAATTGCTGGACTTTTGTAACATTTTGGCACTATTTTAGTAGTCACCATGTTCTTCTACTTTAAAAAGTAAACAAAATGAGTAAGACAAATAAAAGTAAAATTAAAAAAGAATGTGTTTGCATGAATGTAGACATATCTTGATAAATATTTTCCCTAAAGGGCTTCATTCACAGAATAGGAAGTTTAATGAAATTGTTGATACCTAAGTTTCTTCTCTATTTGAGCTTAAGAATATGTTCTTTGAATACAGAAATGAGATAATGTGTGTTTCTGTATAGAAAACTCACGGGTATACATTAATGTATTTTCTAAAGTGAGTGATACAAGTATGACCATTTCCCTGAGAAACTGAAATAAAGAAAGAAAGAACACATAAAACAGAAAAATTCCTAAATAATCATATATGATTAATTTCTAATATGACTATGAAGATGAGTATTACAGGCTCATAGAACATGAAAAAAAAATACAAAATAAAATGTGTAGGGAGGGGATAGTTGAAGTTTTTCTCTTCTGTCCCTAAAGGAGAAGGGATGCTTCTTCAGGATAGGCTGATAACATTGATAGTAAGCACATTCAGTTAAATATGTTTGGGAATCTCATATCCTGGTAGATTTTTACAGTGTGAAGAGACATATTGGTTCTCCACTTTATAATATAATTATTTACACAAAAATTTATTTTCCCTTAAAGATCAGAATTTCTAAAATGTGTTTCTATTTGATGGTGAACTCATATTTCTCTGTATGAAAGTTTGTGCCAACGCTTAGCTCCTTTCCATATCATTCTATGGGGCTGTACTTGCTAAGCAACCTCTATAATCAAATGGCTCCAGAACTCATTTCCATTAAAATAATTTGCTTATCTTTATATATTTTTCTAGTTTGATTAAGATGGAAGGTATAAAATGTAATAATGCCTCTTACATTTTTATGTGCAATATACTTTTCTACAGTGCATTTTATTGTTAGTCTCTGATAGAATATTATTAATCAGATACATATATCAAGTTTTTAATTCTTTGTTATTAGGTGCTATCTTGTTTAAATTTAAAATAAAATATCCTGTTTTATTTTTGCATTCTTATTTTCCCCAAACTTTATTAGTGACTTCATTTTTAAGTCATGGCACATTCTGACATAGTATATTAAAATCACAATTCTAGATATTATTTTAAAAGTATTCTGCATATTCAATTGGATATGCTATGTTAATTAAAATGGGATTAAGTAATGAACAAAGTTTCACAAATAAAAGTAATGAATTATTGATATTTACAGAATATATTGTACAAGAAATAAAACTCTACTTCATTTTAACATAATAGTACTTCTCCGTAAAATTAAAATAAAAGAATTCTTACTTTTATTGTACTCAGAGTACAATTCTTTAAAATTTCATACTCTGTAACCAGCATAAATCAGCCACCATGAGACAGTATTATATTCTGTTGGTTGTGTATGAGTGGAATTGTGAACAAAAGAAACTATTTTCTTTTAAATATAGCACTCTAAGCAGTCAATCAGTATAAAAAACTTAATTCATTCCTTTTTATAATATTATGATTCCTTAGATGTACAGCAATTACAACAGCGAAGCAGTTGTTCTTGTCAACATTATGAAACCATATGGTATTCAAGTGCTCACTAAGGTGGTCTACCTCGCTGAAAGCTCAACAAAACAAAAATCAACAGCTGCCTATATCCAAGAGATAAATACTTTGGTAAATTGGTCACAATTACATAGGCAGGCAGTAGGATATTGCCTCTGTTCGCTTTCTCAATAACTGAAGAAATATATCCATTACTGAATTCATCAAGGGTTAGATTAGCATCACCTTATGTACTTCAAAGCTCAGGATATATTATGGGATATAAGATTCTTTAATTTTCCCTAAACTATAAAATAAAAATTTGCCCGTATTTTTACTTAAGCAATACATGTAGACATTTTTCTCAAGTTTCACACTAATCTGCTTTTTAATTATTAGCTATTTCCCTTCCTTCTGCCTATAAATCAATTAAGCTTCATCAGATTTTAACAAACAAAAATCCATTCTCTTTATACACACAAAGACACACACCATATCATCCTTTAGCTACAAAGATGCCCTTTACTTTTCATTCAGAGGCATTCTCCTCAATGTTCTTGCCATGTCTCCTCTTCAATGCAACATTCGGTCCTCGAATCATACCAATATCCCATCTGTCCAAGAACCCAAAACAATTTCTCTGCTACAGATCTCTAAGAACTGCCTTGATCAACTGAGTAAATGCATTGCTATTAATTTATTTGAATTTGCTATAATATTTAAGCTATTGACGTTTACTTCCTTATAACTTTGTCCATTCCTTATTTCAAAAAATGTTTTTGTTTGTACTGTATTAATGACAAATCCCATTAAATCCCATAAAATCCTAAGTGTAAATTGCCTTGGGTTTTTAGTTTTGTCATATTTTTCTTCATTTTATTACTCATGTGGTAGTAATTCCTTAGTTTCTATCTCATTAATTCAAATTGCATACCTGTAGTAATTGGTCTTAAGTCAACTATTCATTCCCCCTTTTTAGCTAATTAGTTTCTCAAACTCTGTTAGTTCCGTATTTACTCCCTTATTAGGGTGTCAGTGCCTTTTCTTGGCAGTGGCAAAAGAGTGACAGGCTGGTCCAGTTTGGAAAAAGTAGAGTTGGGGACATAAAGAATTTTATATTTCTGCAAGGCCAGAACTTTCTGAGATAAGATGTGGCTTATCACAGGACAAGTCGAATGTTACCAGGTGATTAGATTTTGAGAAAACTCATGAGAGTTTTGCCTCACCTTCAGTTCAGTTCAGTTCAGTCGCTCAGTCATGTCTGACTCTCTGCGACCCCATGAACGCCAGGCCTTCCTCTCCATCACCAACTCCTGGAGTCCACCCAAACCCATGTCCATTGAGTCAGTGATGCCATCCAACCATTTAATCCCCTTCTCCTCCTTCCCCCAGTCTTTCCCAGCATCAGGGTCTTTCAAATGAGTCAGCTCTTCACATCAGGTGGCCAAAGTATTGGAGTTTCAACTTCAACATCAGTCCTTCCAATGAACACGCAGGACTGATCTCCTTTAGAATGGACTGGTTGGGTCTCCTTGCAGTCCAAGGGACTCTCAAGAGTCCCTTGAGTCTCTGAGAAGACTCTCAAGAGTCTTCTCCATCACCACAGTTCAAAAGCATCAATTCTTCAGCGCTCAGCTTTCTTTACAACCCAACTCTCACATCCATACATGTCCACTGGAAAAACCATAGCCTTGACTAGACAGACCTTTGTTGGCAAAGTAATGTCTCTGCTTTTTAATATGCTGTCTAGGTTGGTCATAACTTTCCTTCCAAGGAGGAAGCATCTTTTAATTTAATGGCGGCAATCACCTTCTGCAGTGATTTTGGTGCCCAAAAAATAGTCTCTCAGTGTTTCCACTTTTTCCCCATCTATTTGCCATGTGGAAACAGTGTCAGACTTTATTTTTCTGGGCTCCAAAATCACTTGCAGATGGTGACTGCAGCCATGAAAGTAAAAGACGCTTACTCCTTGGAAGGAAAGTTATGACCAACCTAGATAGCATATTCAAAAACAGAGACATTACTTTGCCCACAAAGGTTCGTCTAGTCAAGGCTATGGTTTTTCCTGTGGTCATGAATGGATGTGAGAGTTGGACTGTGAAGAAGGCTGAGCACCAAAGAATTGATGCTTTTGAAGTGTGGTGTTGGAGAAGACTCTTGAGAGTCCCTTGGACTGCAAGGAGATCCAACCAGTCCATTCTGAAGGAGATCAGCCCTGGGATTTCTTTGGAAGGAATGATGCTAAAGCTGAAACTTCAATACTTTGGCCACCTCATGAGAAGAGTTGACTCATTGGAAAAGACTCTGATGCTGGGAGGGATTGGGGGCAGGAGGAGAAGGGGACGCCAGAGGATGAGATGGCTGGATGGCATCACTGACTCGATGGATGTGAGTCTGAGTGAACTCCGGGAGTTGGTGATGGACAGGGAAGCCTGGCGTGCTGTGACTCATGGGGTCGCAAAGAGTCGGACACGACTGAGCGACTGATCTGATCTGATGGGACTGGATGCCATGATCTTACTTTTCTGAATGTTGAGCTTTAAGCCAACTTTTTCACTCTCCTCTTTCACTTTCATCAAGAGGCTCTTTAGTTCTTCACTTTCTGCCATAAGGGTGGTGTCATCTGCATATCTGAGATTATTGATATTTGTCCCCGCAATCTTGATTCCAGCCTGTGCTAAGTGCTTACATCGTCTTAATTATTACACTAAAAGTAAAGTGTAGTAAAATGTAGTTACTATATTGCAGGTATAAAAGGAAACAGCTTAAAAGAAGTCAATAAATCCAGTTCACCAGTGTGATCTAAGTAGTAATTTTATTCTGTTTCACATTTGAATTTGACTTTAAAAGAAAACATTTTATAAATGAGCACTGCATATCTTTTTCACTACTTTTTCTCCACAGACATGAAATTATCATTAGACTTTATGAAAAAATATCATTTGGGAAATTATATTGTTTTAATTACAGGAATCTCTGAAGCATCTGTACGGCATCTACTAATTGTTGACTTCATCTAAGTTTGTAGAATTAGAAGGGAAAGGGCAATACGACAATTTATTTACAGATAGTTCTTTTTTTTTTTCTTTTTCTCATTCCAGTGTGAAAATATGAATGCTTTATTAGGGTTGCCTTTATTTGGAATGCAGCAACATAGAGCATCACATGGCATTTTTGATACCAAACAAAATTTTCTTGTAAAACCAATTGTTCATTGCATTAAAATAATGATAGTAACAAAAATTCCTTCAAAGCATACAAGAATAATGAAAAATAGGCCATTCCCTAAGGTGACCATCTAGTAAAATATATTCTACTGTGCCGTGGACTGAAAATGCTATTGCTTCTATAATCCACCTATATCTATGTTGACACCTCATTCCTAAAATTTAGGATATTCTTGCCTTTCTTGCCATTTCCCTGGATTCCTACCCTTTTTATCTTACTGGGTACAATTTATAACCTATGATATCAAGAAGCAAACAGTAGATGCTGTAATTTCATGTATTAACAATCTAAGTAAAAAGAATTAGCTCAAAATCTAATAAAACTTCAAAATTCCTAAGATAGTTAATAAATACACACACACACATAATAAAATAGAGATGGTCATTTCTTAAGTCCAGCTCTGGAGTAATTGTTCTCTCTCTTTGATGCAATTAGGACTGAGGTTTTATTGAGGTATTCTGAAGAGTCCCTTTGGTCTCAGAAAGTTCAGACCTTACAAATGGAATCTGACTTTAATCCAGGTTTTGCCAATAATATATAAAGCAGATATCTATTAGGAGCTCTTGAGAAATCTTTTGCTTTCTGAAAAGCATACAGAATGTCACACAGAGTTCTTCCACTCTTGCTGAGACCCCTCTCTCTGTGTTAAAAGTGAAGTAAATACATAACATTTAAAGATGTTATGACCATAAGGGAGAAGTCAAGAGACCCACAGTCACAGTCCATGGAGTCCTTACTTGCCTGACTTTCTAGAATAGTGCTGACAAAGGTATAGTATTATCTTATTGCCATCTAACATAAGTAAAACCTTTTGGATAAAATGTGTTAAAATTTCTGCTACCTGCAAATCGTGTTCTTCTTACATATTTAGATATTCACTAAGCAATGTCTCTTTCTGTGTTAATAATAAACGTGATTCTCAATTGGCCAGCAGTTTTACTTCCCCAACATTAATAGTTAATTCTCTGTGGAAAATAACAATAAGTAATTTTGTTAAGGAATTTTACATGTATACCTTAATCAGTAAGCCTGAAACAATTAAGGTCAAGAGTGGTAAATAAATGTTATGTAATGTTTAATGGTAATTGTTAGAAAAAACTAATGTAGAGTTATTGTTCAGTTACTCAGTTGTGTCTTACTCTTTACAACCCATGAACTGTAGCATGCCAGGCTTCCCTATCCTTCACTGTCTCCTGGGATTTGCTCAGATTCATGTCCATTGAGTCTATGGTGCCATCCAAGCATCTCATCCCCTGTCTCCCCCTTCTCCTCCTGCCCTCAATCTTTCCCAGCATGAGGATCTTTTCCAGTGAGTCAGCTCTTAAAATCACGTAGCTAAAGTACTGGAGCTTCAGCTTCAGCATCATTACTTCCAGTGATTATTAAGGATCAATTTCCTTTTAGATTGACTGTTTTTATCTCCTTGCTGTGTTAGGGACTCTCAAGGGTCTTCTCCAGCAATGTAATTTGAAAGCTTCAATTCTGGGGTACTCAGCCTTTTTTATGGTCCAACTCTCACATCCGTACATGACTGTTGGAAGAATCATAGTTTGAACTATATGGACCTTGGTTGACAAAGTGATGTATCTGCTTTTTAATACACTGTCTAGGTTTGTCATATTTTTTCCCACAGAGCAAGCATCTTTTACTTTCATGGCTGCAGTCACCATCCGCAGTGATTTTGGAGCCCAAGAAAAAAAATCTGTCAGTAATTCCAGTTTTTCCCTAGTATTTGTCATGAAGTAATGGCACTGGATGCCATGATCTTAGTTTTTTGAATGTTGAATTTTAAGCCAGCTTTTTCACTCTCTTTCACTTTCATCAAGAGGTTCTTTCGTTCCTCTTCACTTTCTGCCATTAGGGTGATGTCATCTGCATATCTGAGGTTATTGATATTTCTCCTGCTCATTTTGATTCCAGCTTGAGCTTCATCCAGCCCCACATTCACATGATACTCTACATATAAGCTAAACAAGTAGGGTGACAATATACAGCCCTGATGTACTCCTTTCCCAATTTGGAGCCAGTCCATTGTTCCATGTCTGATTCTAACTCCTGCTTCTTGACATGCATACAAGTTTCTTAGGAGGCAGGTAAGGTGGTCTGGTATTCCCATCTTTTTAAGAATTTTCCACAGTTTGTTGTGATCCACACAGTCAGAGGCTTTACCATAGTAACTGAAGTAGAAATAAATGTTTTTTATGGCATTCCTTTGCTTTTTCAAGGATTCAGCAGATGTTGGCAATTTAATCTCTGGTTCCTCTGCCTTTTTTAAATCTAGCTTGTACAACTGGAAGTTCTATGTTTATGTACTGTTGAAGCTTAGATTGAAGGATTTTGAGCATCACCTTGCAAGCATGTGAAATGAGTGCAATTGTGGGGTCGTTTGAACTTTTTTGGCATTGCCCTTCTTTGAGTTTGGGATGAAAATTGACCTTTTCAAGTCCTGTGCTAGCCTGAGTTTCAAATTTGCTGGTACTAAGAACTGGTACAAAAAAGATCTTTATGACCCAGATAATCACGATGGTGTGATCACTGACCTAGAGCCAGACATCCTGGAATGTGAAGTCAAGTGGACCTTAGAAAGCATCATTATGAACAAAGCTAGTGGAGGTGATGGAATTCCAGTTGAGCTATTTCAAATCCTAAAAGATGATGCTGTGAAAGTGCTGCACTCAATATGCCAGCAAATTTGGAAAACTCAGCAGTGGCCATAGGACTGGAAAAGGCCAGTTTTCATTCTAATCCCAAAGAAAGGCTCAAAGAATGCTCAAACTACCGCACAATTGCACTCATCTCACATACTAGTAAAGTAATGCTCAAAATTCTCCAAGCCAGGCTTCAGCAGTAAGTGAACCATGACCTTCCAGATGTTCAAGCTGGTTTTAGAAAAGGCAGAGGAACCAGAGATAAAATTGCCAACATCTGCTGGATCATAGAAAAAGCAAGAGAGTTCCAGAAAAACATCTATTTGTGCTTTATTGACTATGCCAAAGCCTTTGACTGTGTGGATCACAACAAACTGTGGAAAATTCTGAAAGAGATGGGCATACCAGACCACCTGACCTGCCTCTTGAGAAACCTATATGCAGGTCAGGAAGCAACAGTTAGAACTGGACATAGAACAACAGACTGGTTCCAAATAGGAAAAGGAGTATGTCGAGTCTGCATACTGTCACCCTGCTTATTTAACTTATATGCAGAGTACATCATGAGAAACGCCAGACTGTAAGAAGCATAAGCTGGAATCAAGATTGCCAGGAGAAATATCAGTAACCTCAGATATGTAGATGACACCACCCTTATGGCAGAAAGTGAAGAAGAACTAAAAAGCCTCTTGATGAAAGTGAAAGTGGAAAGTAAAAAAGTTGGCTTAAATCTCAACATTCAGAAAATGAAGATCATGGCATCCAGTTCCATCACTTCATGGGAAATAGATGGGGAAACAGTGGAAACAGTGTCAGACTTTATTTTTCTGGGCTCCAAAATCACTGCAGATGGTGACTGCAGCCATGAAATTAAAAGATGCTTACTCCTTGGAAGGAAAGTTATGACCAACCTAGATAGCATATTCAAAAGCAGAGACATTACCTTGCCAACAAAGTTTCATCTAGTCAAGGCTATGGTTTTTACTGTGGTCATGTATGGATGTGAGATTTGGACTGTGAAGAAGGCTGAGTGCCGAAGAACTGATGCTTTTGAACTTGGTGTTGGAGAAGACTCTTGAGAGTCCCTTGGACTGCAAGGAGATCCAACCAGTCCATTTTGAAGGAGATCAGCCCTGGGATTTCTTTGGAAGGAATGATGCTAAAGCTGAAACTCCAGTACTTTGGCCACCTCATGCGAAGAGTTGACTCATTAGAAAAGACTCTGATGCTGGGAGGGATTGGGAGCAGGAGGAAAAGGGGACGCCAGAGGATGAGATGGCTGGATGGTATCACTGACTCGATGGACGTGAGTCTGGGTGAACTCTGGGAGTTGGTGATGGACAGGAGGCCTGGCGTGCTGTGATTCATGGGGTCGCAAAGAGTCGGACACGACTGAGTGACTGAACTGAACTGAACTGAACTGAGTGTAGCACTTTCCAGCATCATCTTTTAGAATTTGAAATAGCTCAGCTGGAATTCCATCACTTCCACTAGCTTTGTTCTTAATAATGCTTCCAAAGGCACTTGACCTCACACTCCAGGATGTTGACTGTAAGTGAGTGACCACACCATCCTGGTTATCCAGGTCATTAAGACTTCTTTGGGACAGTTCTGTATATTCTTATCCCCTCTTCTTAATGTCTTCTGTTTCTGTTAGGTCCTTACTGTTTCTGTACTTTACTGTGCCAATCTTGGCATGAAATGTTGTCTTGTTTTCCCTAATTTTCTTGAAGAGATCTCTAGTCTTTCCCATTCTATTTTTTCCCTCTGTTTCTTTGCATTGTTCACTTAAGAAGGCTTTCTTATCTCTCCTTACTATTCTTTGGAACTGCACATTCAGATGGGTTTATCTTTCTTTTTCTTCTTTGCTTGTTGCTTTTCTTCTTTGTTCAGCTATTTGTTAGGCTTCCTCAGACAACCATTTTGCCTTGTTGCATTTCTTTTTCTTGGAAATGGCTTTGATCACCACCTCCTGTACAATGTTATGAGCCTCCATTCATTGTTCTTCAGATACTCAATCAGATCTAATCCCTTGAATTTGTCACTTCCACTGTATAATCATAAGAGATTTACCTGAATTGCCTAGTGGTTTTCCCTATTTGCTTCAATTTAAGTTTGAATTTTGCAATAAAGAGTTAATGATCTGAGCCACAGTCAGCTCCTGGCCTTATTTTCACTGACTGTATAGAGTTTTCCATCTTTGGCTGCAAAGATTAATATAATCGATCTGATGTCAGTGTTGACCATCTGATGATGTCCTTTTACAAAGTCATCACTTGTGTTGTTGGAAGAGGGTGTTTGCTATGACCAATGCACTCTCTTGTTAAAACTCTGTTAGTTTTTGCCTCACTTTATTTTGTACTACAAGGCTAAACTTGCCTATTTCTCTAGGTATCTCTTGACTTCCTACTTTTGCATTCCAGTCCCCGATGATGCAAAGGACATCATTTTTTGACGTCATTTCTAAAAGGTCTTTAGGTCTTCATGAAAGAAAATGAAGTCTTTCAATTGTGTCCAACTCTTTGCGACCCCATGGACTGTAGCCTACCAGGTTCCTCCATCCATGGGATTTTCCAGGCAAGAATACTTCATATAACTGATAAAATTCATTTTCTTTGGCATTAGTGATTGGAGCATGGACTTGGATTATGGTGGTATTGTATGGCTTGCCTTGGAGATGAACCAAAATCATTGTCATTTTTGAGACTGCACCCAAGTACTGCATTTTGGAGTCTTCTGTTGACTATTTGGCCTACTGCATTTCTTCTAAGGGATTCTTGCCCACAGTAATAGATATAACGGTCATCTGAATTAAAGTTTCCCCTTCTAGTACATTTTAGTTCAATGATTCTTAAAATGTCAGTGTTCACTCTTGCTATCTCCTGTTTGACCACTTCCAATTTACCTTGATTCATGGTCCTAACATTCCAGGTTCCCATGCAGTATTGTTCTTTACAGCATCAGACTTTACTTTCACCACCAGATACATTCACAACTGGGTGTCATTTCTGCTTTGGCTCAGCCTTTTCATTCCTTCTGGAGCTATTTCTCTGCCTTTCTGCAGTAACATATTGGCCAGTTAGTGATCTAGGGGGTTCATCTTTCAGTTTTGTACCTTTTTACCTTTTCATACTGTTCATGGGGTTCCCAAGAATGTTGAACTGGTTTGCAGTTTACGATTTTATCCACAACTGATATTCACAGAGCATGACAAGTGTATGTGCCTTCAGTGGTATTTCACCAATAGCTAAACTGAGGTAGAAAGACTAGATCCATTTAATAGGAGATACAATGAGTCAGAGTATTAATAAGCTTTTTTTTTACATAAAGGACACAGCCCTGAAAATGATGGTCTCTTAACTGCTCTTAAAGCCATTGGAATTAATTATATTCTTTTTTACCTATTATAAAATCTGTACTTAGATAGAGATAGCCATACCAAAAATAAAAAATAAATAAGACACCAATATCCTAGTATCTTAAATAATGATATCACTAATTTTTTAATTAATTGAATCAGTTGCTTTACTAAGTTTGGCCACATTCATAGGTTAATAGGTAATTTCATTTCCAAAATAAATTCATTATTCTTTTAAGATACTAACATTTTACAGTCTTTAACTTATATGATTATTTTTTGATGTCTTCTTGATACATAGCACTACGAAGAAGGTTTGTTGCTAGACATTTCATGTGTTGAGAAAAAAAATTAACAAACTACAGCTAATATAATTTCATACAGAGAACATGCACCATAAAAGTCCCATTGTCTGAAGTGAGATCTCATAGTCATTCATATCATCCATGTATTCTATCAAGAAGGGATAGAGAGGAAATTGCAGTAACACCCAGCATACTGTGCTCAGTTGAAAATGATTATAATATTATGCAGCAATTTAAACCTTCTCTTTGTAGATGTGAAGGCAAACCATATATATTTGCAAAATGTTCTGTGTTTAAGAGAATTCTGTTTGCTCTGAGAGAAATTGCATATAGAAAATGAAAACAACAAATATATAGACTTTTTTCTTTGAGATTTATATCAAAAATTATCAAAAAGCACACAGGAATTTTAGATATAGAAGATGTATAGATCCTTTATCATTTGTATTTTATAGAAGACATTAAATCATAATTTAAAAGCATTTTTGTTGTTTTTGTTACTTTTTACTTATTATTTGAAAAGCAGGATACACTATGGAGAGGAATCTGTTGAGTTGAGTCAGTACTTCCTTTTTAATTCAGTGTGATTCTAGGAAGATAGCAAATCTTCTTGGGATGATTGTGCAGCTCTGTGTGACCAACATCCAAAAAACAGAGCCAGTTTTCCTGTGCTTATTATTCTGGGCAGAACTCCTAGCACACAGAGAAAAGCTGTGGAGATCAAGGTTAGTGGGCAATTGTTATCTACTAATTAAATTTTTTAAAGAAAAGGAGATAGATCTTGATAAATTAATCATACATTAGAGTTAAATATTGCCACTGGAATTTCCCCTGGCATATAAATCTAAAAATAAAAACCCTTTTATCATCAAGCTACTTTATGAAAATAGTAAAATATTGGAGCAATTTCCCTTGACATCCCTGCAATAAGAACTTGAAAGTGTTCAGAAACATAATACTGCAGTACTGTCAGCATTGATTTGTACACTCAAACCAGCATAGAACTTGATTCTTCCAAGGAAAGTATTCCATGGTAATAATTGGAAACCTGTGTTTGCTGACTTATTTGACTCAGGGTCATGAAAGATTTTTGATAGAACATTCCTATAAATTCACATTTGAGGACAATCCTCCTGCAATTATGTTTTGACATGATGAGAGTAAAATGTCTGTCCTGCCCTCCTCAGCCAAAGTACTGTGAACAAAGTAAAACAATGCTCATGGTAGAACCTTGTCTCTGAAACCTTCATGCAATACTACTCTAGGTGTGGGACCACATCAATGGGAAACTCAAATTGATTTTAAGAACTATCAAGAATGGCACTCATGGAAAAATTCAGTTCACATTTTAGTGTCAAGGGGATACTAAAAATATGTATCCCCTTTTTGATTCTAAAAATATGTCACTAATAATTCAAATTTTAAAGTCCCAGCTATAATTTGAATTGTTAGTAACAAATAAAGAAAAAAAAAATTTTCACCTGAAAGCTTGGAATCCTTAAGTTCATCTATGGAAGTTTTTATAATTCTTATTTTGCATTCTTAATGGAAAATAATAAATAAATAAAATAATTCCACATGGCAAAAGTACCTATGCTATTTCTGTCCATTTTAAAATTTGCTGTAGAAATACCTATCAAAAGAAAATCTAGCAGTGATTTCTTGAGTCAGACTTCTGAGGGTTTCACAAGGTCCCACTAGCTTCCCAATGGCACAGACTTCTTCATATTTTTATATACATTGCCTAAAATAGGTCACTAGCAAAGCACACAGTTCTTAGCAATGCAGAGAAACATGTGATGTGTTTGTAGAATTATGTAACAAATGTATATGACTTGACTTAATAGAACGGATACTTGGTGTGTTCCAAAGCAGACTAGACATTAAAAATGGTATCTAAATAATGAACATATGAATAAGAAGTAAAAAGAGAAAAGTAAAGAGTATATTTTATGAGACAAATATGGCAAATATCTTTGTCTCTGTAGTGAAAATGTTCATTTTTATGTCCTGCTTCTACAAAAATGGCTCCAACTATAAATGTATACTTAGTATTCTTGATAGCTTCAATCAAAAGTTGTGGAATTTATTTCTCTCATACTTTTTCAACCAATCTTTGAGGATGCATTTATCTCATAGTTTTTCAATTGGTTCTCTGATCCAGAATCAGTGTTGAAATCAAAACCGACCATATGAAAATATCATATCACTGCCTTCAATTTTAAAACCTGTGTGCACACTCATTATGTTTTATTTTACTACATTCTTATATTCTTACATTTTTGATACAGTTTGAATAATAAAAATGAAAGCCATTTTTATGGTGCTGAGTATTCTCTTTATACAAAATCACATGCAAAAAATATAATAAAACACTTTTAAGTATTTTTAGCTGAGGCATTGTGATAAAATTCAGCACAGTAAGTGCATACTTTTGTTATTTTACAAAACTGTCTTGCAAAATCATTGAAAGAGGGATGAATTTGAATTCTAATAATCATTGATGGCTTTTTAGCATTTTCTGTCAACATTTTTGCAATAATTTATTTTAATTTTATTTTTATGAGAATAAAGATCTACGAAATTCAGTTAAAATATTTAAATATAATCAATCAGATAAAATAATTTGGGGACATATTACTCCACCTTATCTAGAACAAAATTATTGGAATATTTTTTCTGAAATGAAAGGAAATTTAAGTAAATATGATTAATGGTTTGACCTATTTCATCAGCTAACAGGCCAGTCCTTTAGGCATTATAATATACTACTTATAGCAGTGTGCAAATTTTAAGCAGTATTTGAAGTCTCATTTTGAGATGTTTGCAAGTGTCAAGAGTACATACAAATGCATTAATGAAAATGTTTTCTCTGTTATAAAGTTTAGTGTGAAAAGAAAGTGAAGTCGTTCAGTCATGTCTGACTCTTTGTGACCCCACGGACTGTAGCCTACCAGGCTCCTCCATCCATGGAATTTTCCAGGCAAGAATACTGGAGTGGGTTGCCATTTCCTTCTCCAGGAGATCTTCCTGACCCAGGGGATGAACCTGGGTCTCCCACACTGTAGGCAGATGCTTTACCATCTGAGCCACCAGGGAAGTCCTGGTGAAAACCTTGTAAAATCTTTCAACTCCTTCATCTGGCCAATTATTCAGAATACATTAAGCAAAGTATGTAAGTAAATATTTTTTGAGATCAACTCTAATAATAACAGAAAACCATTCATTTTAATGAAAGTACATCAGCCAAAATTGAAAACCATAAATATATGGTCTCAAATCTATTTTCTTTCTTACATCTTCTTTAATCTTCTCTTGCTTCTTCAGAGTCATTCAGTAATATAATTTGTAAAAAACATTGTATATACATTATTTTAAGATTAATTATATCTTAAATATATATATTTGAGATATAATAATATAATATATATAATTATAAGATATAATTATATATATTGTATATATAAGATTTATATTTAAGATATATATAACATCATAAGATGAAAGACTTTGGTTATGAAAATGGAAGAAATTAGCTCATCTTTAAGACACAGTAAATATCATCTAGTTAAATTTGCCCATTCCCGTCCATTTTAGTTCACTGATACCTAAGATGCTGATAGTCAATCTTGCCATCTCCTGCTTGACTGCATCCAATTTACCTTGATTTATGGACCTAATATTCCAGGTTCCTATGCATCACTGTTCTTTACAGCATCAGATTTTACTTTCAACATGACACATCCACAACTAAGAGTCATTTCCTCTTTGGCCCAGCTGTTTCGTTCTTTCTGAAGCTATTAGCAGTTGTCCTCTGTACTTCCCCAGTAGCGTATTGGACACCTCCCAACTTGGGGGCTCATCTTTCAGTGTCATATTTCTTTGCCTTTTTATACAGCTCATGGGGTCCTCATGGCAAGTATAAGGGGGTGGTTTGTCATTCCCTCCTCCAGTGGATTATGTTTTGTCAGAACTCTCCACTTTGACCTATCCATCTTGGGTGACCCTGCATGGCATGGCTCATAATAAGGCTGTGATCCATTGTTACATAAGCTAATGTAAAAGCTCCGCTGTAATTTCCTCATATTTACAGTTCCTATATAAATATAAAATAAAATGTATAGGCTGTGTAAAATCCTATAAAACATGTATATGCAAAACAAGTGTACTAATTTAAGTGAAAGTTTAAATCAAGATTTACTCCATGAAATAAAAGAGATTTGTTTTATATGCAATGTGTATTTTAAACTGTAACATTATCTCGATTAGGTCAATACTTTTTTCTTGTGATACAATCCAATACAAGAGTTCTACAAGAGTATATTTTATTTCTTCAATGTATCTTTTATATGTTTCCCCCATTCTCTCTGTTGCCAAATGTATAAGAACAGTAATTCCTAGCCATTTTCCTCTTCTAAAGGTTATTTGTAATCTACTCAATTATTGACTGTACTATTTCTGCTTCATGGAAAAAAACTCAAGATTTATACTGTGTTTTTCTCTCCCACACTAGGAAGTTTTCTAATATTATACAATATAAAGTTAAGCTTTATTCCAGTGAGCCAAGAATGGAAGATGTCGTTCTGGCTTTTGTTTGCTGGTATGCCCATCATAGCATATTCACAAATGCCATTTGATTTAGTAGGTAAGCATTTCCCTAATTAGAGAAGAAACTGGTAATTTTAATTCCAGGACTGAAAATATAAGGGAAACTTATCAAATGATGTGAGGGGACAGAAGAAGTTTAAATCATGCAAAATCTCAATGTCTTTTGTAAAACTTGAACAATACCACTTGCATCATAACCAAACCAAATGAGGAACATGGAATTTGATGCATAGCTAACTTTATTATGATTTTTGTTACATTTACCCACTGTTGACACATCAGTGTTAAAGTAATAAATGCCAGTGAGATTAGGGGAATAAGCCTTTCTTAACTAATATGACAAAATTCAAAAGGAACTACAAACTCCATGAAAATAAGTAGTAAGTGTTAGTCGCTCATTCATGTATGACTCTTGACGACCCCATGGATGGTAGCCCACCAGGCTCCTCTGTCCATGGAACTCTCCACTTAAAAATACTGGATTGGATTGCCATTCTTGTCTCCAGGTAATCTTCCCAACCCAGGGATTGAACCTGGGTCCCCTGCCTTGCAGGCAGATTCTTTACCATCTGAGCCACCAATTCTCAAAAGGAAACTATGATCAAGTTTTGCACCTAAGTAAAATTATTTATGTTCTTGAAAAATTGATGTCTACACATGATAAGTGCATGTGGTATGAATATAGGAGATGGGCTAATTACAGAGATATATTAGGTGGCATGAATACAAAAGGGAATTACTCATGATTCATATTTAATAGTTTCACTGTTTTATGGAAAATGTACATAAAATTAGTGTGCTATAACTTTGGTTTATTTTCTACTCTATTCCACAGAGAATTTACAGTGAGGAACACCCACTAGTCTGCTTTGAAAAGGGGAAGGTTTAGTATGATTTTTTTGTCTCCTGTGCACAGGTACAGGTGTGATAGATATATGCCAAGAAAAAAATAGGACATATACATCTTTAGATCAGAAAGCTTAAAAGAGGGTTAGAAGGATATAGTCAGAAGACTTTGATAAGGATAATATGAGATAAAATTGTGTTCATATTAAAATATAGGGAAAAATACCCCCAAATAACCTGTGGCACACAGAGTTCAGTTCAGTCACTCAGTTGTGTCCGACTCTTTGTGACCCAGGCCTCCCTGTCCATCACCAACTCCTGGAGTTTACCCAAACTCATGTCCATTGAGTCGGTGATGCCATCCAACCATCTCATCCTCTGTCGTCCCCTTCTCCTCCTGCCCTCAATCTTTCCCAGCATCAGGGTCTTTTCCAATGAGTCAGCTCTTCACATCAGGTGGCCAAAGTATTAGAGTTTCAGCTTCAGCATCAGTCCTTCCAAAGAACACCCAGGACTGATCTCCTTTAGGATGGACTGATTGGATATCCTTGCAGTCCAAGAGACTCTCAAGAGTCTTCTCCAACACCACAGTTCAAAAGCATCAATTCTTCAGTGCTCAGCTTTCTTTATAGTCCAACTCTCACATCCATACATGACTATTGGAAAAACCATAGCCTTGACAAATGGACCTTTGTTGACAAAGTAATGTCTCTGCTTTTTAATATGCTGTCTAGGTTGGTCATAACTTTCCTTCCAAGGAGTAAGCGTCTTTTAATTTCCTGGCAGCAATCACCATCTGCAGTGATTTTGGAGCCCCCCAAAATAAAGTCTGATTCTGTTTCCACTGTTAGTGGCACATATACTACTCATAGGAATAAATGTCATAAGAAATATACTGAAGAAATACCGGAAAAATAAGACATTTCTGAAAACAGGAGAACAGGTTAAAGTTAAGTGGAGACTCATATAGATTTATTATGAATATTGTAAATTAATTCATTTTTATAAAATTGTTGCTTCAGTTTCTATAAAAAAGTATCATTTTAATGAGATGAAGTATTTCTAATAAATACCTCAGAAGTATATATAAAATGGCAATATTTTGAATATACTTAGTGAAAATATGTCTGATATACATATAACAAAAATATATAGGTAAAATAGAAACTTATTCCTCTGTATATTTTTGAACAAAATAAGCATTCACCATGTCAGCTCCATGATGATTAGAAATCTAGGGTCCATCTATTAATCTCCTACATCATCTTATGTCACAGATTTTGCTGTTTTCATTTAGTTGCTAAGTCGTGTCTGGCTTTTTGTGACCGTATGGACTGTAGCCCGCCAGGGTCCTTTTTCTATGGGACTTCCCAAGCAAGAATACTGGAATGGGTTGCCTTTTCCTTCTCCCCAGGATCTTCCTGACCAGGGATCGAACCCGCATATACTTTACCACTGAGCCACCTGGAAAGATCGTGTCACAGGTATCCTCCTCACTTGACTCCTCACAGTCTAATCACACTGGTTTACTTCAGGTATTAAATCTTCATTCCAAGAACATGGGTGAGGAAAATATGAGTCAGCATGTTTTATTTGATTCCCACAAGTTCTGTGCAATTTTTGTATAACTGTGATGTATTTTTGACATTGAGAGATATATGTATATGTACATATATTGATGTAGATATATATAAATGGTGTATATATATGGTGGTGGTTTAGTTGGTAAGTCATATCCAGCTCTTGGAAATCCTATAGACTGTAGCCCACCAGACTCCTCTGTCCATGGGATTCTTCCTGCAAGAATACTGGATTGGGTTGCCATTTCCTTCTCCAGGGGATCTCCCTGAACCAGGAATCAAACCTGGGTCTCCTGCAATGCAGGGAGACGGTTTACCAACTGAGCTATGAGGGAAGCCCGGGTATGTGTGTGTGTGTATATATATATAATATATAATCTGTATAATTGGTCAGGGATCTATTACTGAGAACTAGGTCAGAATGATTATTGGGAAATGCAAATAAAGTATTTCTCACAACATTTAAGGAGAAATAAAGGGGAATAAAAGAGAACTTGTCTTACTAGATATTAAAGTTTCTTTGTGTTTTTCATAATTTAAAATGTGCAGTATTTGTGTAAATATTGAGTAGAAGGGATTTACCTGGTGGTCCAGTGGTTAAGATTATTTGCTTCCATTGCAGAAGGCATGGATTTGATCCCTGATCAGGGAAATAAGATTCAGCATGTTGCACAGCCAAAATGAAAAAAAAAAAAAAAAAAAAGATAGATGAGTCAGTGGAAGAGGATGTCTTTGAAAGTCAATATTTTCTTTTAGGAGGAAAATCAGTAAGTTCTATCAGGCAATGAAAGTTTTTTCTTAGAGCTGAGTAGGCTATCTCAGCTCCACAGATAACAACTGTAAACTCTTGACCAGATTCTGAAGCAGTTATTTAACTACTTTAAATCTCAGGAAGTGAATAAAGAAAGATTTTGAAAGGAAGCTAAAATTTGGGAGAATGGACAAGCATGGAGTAAATTTTCTGTGCTTGAAATATTGACGTAAATGCAAGCTGTGGCATAGCAAGGATGGCATGACAAAACATCAGTAGGAAATGTTCTGTTTTTCTGGCCTAAGATGGACAGAGCATGAGGTGGCAGCAGATCCTGGGAATGAGGGGAGTATCCCAGAAGAAGACTACCCAAGAAGGGGAAGATTATTACTCTTTATGAACTCTGTACATTGCTGGCTGATGAGCAGACAGCTCAGAAGAAAGAGAAAAATAAAAACAACTGATCTGCTATTTATGATTCTGTCTTCTGCCAAAAAGACACATTTGTTCTCAGGTATATTTGGATGTACTGACTGCTTAAAGTGTTGTTGCTCAAATGGTAAATTGTGTCCACCTTGATGCAACCCCATGACTTTGTGTTACTACCATCAATGGAGGAAAGTAAGAGAATTCAGACTCCATTTCATAATATAACAGTGCAATGGTAAAGAATCTGCCTGCAATACAGGAGATGTGAGGGACACAAATTCAGTCCCTAGGTTGGGAAGATCCCCTGGAGTAGGAAATGGCAACCCACTCAAGTATTCTTGCCTGGAAGACTACATGGACAGGGGAACCTGGAGGGCTACAGTCCATGGGATTGCAAAGAGTTAGACAGGACTGAACAACTGAGCATGCACAAGATAAAATTTAAAAATTGCATGAAAAAAGACCTTAGAATAAAAAGAAACATAACTTGGGTGCAACCTCAAAAATTACAGAATGATATCGGTTACTCTCAAGACAAACCATTCAGCATTACAGTAATCTAAATCTATGCCCCAACCACTGATGCTGAAACTGAAATTGATGGGTTCTATGAAGACCTACAACCCTTTTCCGAATTTAACCTCAAAAAAATGGGTCCTTTTCATCATGGGGATTGGAATGCAAAAGTAGGAAATTGAGAAATACCTGGAGTAACAGGCAAGATTGGCCTTTGAGTACAATTTGAAGCAGGGCAAAAGCTAACAGAATTTTGTCAAGAGAACACAATGGTAATAGCAAATCCCTTTTCCAAAAACCCAAGAGACAACTCTACACATGGACATGACCAGATTGTCAATACAAAAATCAGATTGATTGTGTTCTTTGCAGCCAAAGATGGAGAAGTTCTATACAGTCAGGAGAAAAAAGACTGAGAGCTGACTATGGCTCAGATCATGAGTTCCTTATTGGAAAATTGATCCTTCCTTTGAAGAAAGTAGGGCGAAATACTAGGCAGTTCAGGTAACACCTAAATCAAATCCTTTATGATTATATGGTGAAAAGAAATAGATTCAAGGAATTAGATCTGGTAGACAGAGTGCCTGAAGAACTATGGACAGAGGTTCCTAACATTGTGCTGGAGATGGTGACCAAAACCATCTCCAAGAAAAAGAAATGCAAGAAGGTAAAGTGATTATCTGAGGAGGTGTTACTAATTGCTGAGGAGAGAAGAGACGCAAAAGGCAAGAGTAAAAGGGAAACATATACCCAAGTGAATGCAAAGTTCCAGAGAATAGCAAGGAGATATAAGAAGACTTTCTTAAGTGAACAGTGAGGAACAGAGGAAAACAATAGAATGGGAAAGACTAGAAATCTCTTCAAGAAAACTGGACTCTGTTGGAGACGGAGAGGGTGGGAAGATTTGGGAGAATGGCATTGAAACATGTATAATATCATGTATGAAACGAGTTGCCAGTCCAGGTTCGATGCACAATACTGGATGCTTGGGGCTGGTGCACTGGGACGACCCAGAGGGATGGTATGGGGAGGGAGGAGGGAGGAGGGTTCAGGATGGGGAACACATGTATACCTGTGGCGGATCCATTTTGATATTTGGCAAAACTAATACAATATTGTAAAGTTTACAAATAAAATAAAATTTAAAAAAGAAAAAGAAAACTGGAGAGATCAAGGGAACATTTCATGCAAGGATGGGCACAATAAAAGACAGAAATGGTAAGGACCTAACAGAAGCAAAAGAGATTAAGGAAAGGTGGCAAGAATACACAGAAGAACTATACAAAAAAGGTCTTGATGACCTGGATAACCACAGTGGCATGATCAGTCACCCAGTGCTTGGACATCCTGGAGTGTGAAGTCAAGTAGGCCTTAGGAAGCATTAAAAAGTAAAAGTAAAGTAAAGTAAAGGTGAAGTTGCTCAGTCGTGTCTGACTCTTTGTGACCCCATGGACTGCAGCCTACCAGGCTCCTCCGTCCATGGAATTTTCCAGGCAAGAGTACTGGAGTGGGTTGCCATTTCCTTCTCCAGAGGATCTTCCCGACCCAGGGATTGAATCCACGTCTCCCACATTGTAGGCAGAAGCTTTAGCATCTGAGCCACCAGGGAAGTCCTTTAGGAAGCACTACTAAAAACAAAACTAGTGGAAGTGATAGAATTCCAGCTCAACTATTTCAAATTCTGAAATATGATGCTGTTAAAGTGTTGCATTCAATATGCTAGCAAATTTGGAAAGCTCAGGCCTGGCCACAGGACTGGAAAAGGTCAGTTTGCATTCCAATTTCAAAGTATAATGCCAAAGGATGTTCAAACTACCCACGGTTGTGCTCATTTCACATGCTACTAAGTACTAAGGTTTTACTCAAAATTCTTCAAGCTAGTCTTTAGCAGTACATGAACTGAGAACTTCCAGATGTGCAAGCTGGGTTTCAAAGAGGCAGAGGAATCAGAGATCAAATTGCCAGCATTCGTTGGATCACAGAGAAGGCAAGGGAATTCCAGAAAAACATCTTCATCTGCTTCATTGACTATGCTAAAGCCTTTGACTGTGTGTGTCACAACAAACTGGGAAAGTCTTAAATAGATGCCAGTGCCAGACCACCTTGCCTGTCTCCTGAGAAGCCTCTATGTGAGTCAAGACACAACAGTTAGAACCAGACAGGGAACAACGGACTGGTTCCACTTGGAGAAAGGACTAATAAGCCTCTTGATGAGGGTGAAAGAAGAGAGTAAACAAATTGGCTTGAAAGTCAACATGAAAAAAAAACTTAAGATCATGGCATCTGGTTCCATCACTTCATGGCAATGGAAGTGGAAAAATTGGAAATAAAGAAAGATTTAATTTTCTTAGGTGGCAAAATCATGCAGACGGTGACTGCAGCCATGGAAATAAAAGACAACTGCTCCTTGGAAGGAAACTTATGACAAACCTAGACAGCATATTAAAATACAGAAACATCAGTTTGCTGACAAAAGTCTATATAGTCAAAGATATGGTTTATGCCAGTGGTCATGTATGGATGTGAGAGTTGGACCACAAAGAAGGCTGAACTTGGAAGAATTGATTGATGCTTTAGAACTGTGGTGTTGAAGAAGACTCTTGAGAGTCTCTTGGACAGCAAGGAGATCAAACCAATCAATCCTAAAGGAAATCAACCCTGAATATTCATTAGAAGGACTGATGCTGAAGCTGATGCTCTAGGACTTTGGCCACCTGCTGTGAAGAGCCAGCTCATTGAAAAGGCCCTGATGCTGGGAATGATTGAAGGCAAAAGGACAAGAGAGTGACAGAGGATTTCATGGTTCAATAACATCACTGAATCAGTAGACATGAATCTGAGCAAATTCATTGAGTCTGCAGTGATTCATAATAGTAACATCAAAGATTACTGATCAGAGATCACTGTAACATAAAATAACAACATTGAAAAATTTTGAAATACTGTGAAAATTGCTAAAATGTGACATAGAGCCGTGAAGTGAGCAAATGTTATTGGGAAAATTGCGCCAATATACTGGATGCAAAGTTGCCACAAACCTTCAAAACACAGTATCAGTGAAGTGCAGTTATGCTTAATAAAACAAGTGTGCGTGCATGCTCAGTCGCTTCATCATTTTCAACTCTTTGGGATCCCATAGACTATAGCTTGCCAGGCTTCTCTGTCCACAAGCTTCTCCAGGCAAGAATACTGGAGTTGGTTTCCATGCCCTTTTCCAGGGGATCTTCCAGACTAGGGTTTTTCCTGAGTCTCCTGCCTTGCAGGCATATTCCTTACCACTGAGCCTCCAGAGAAATCCAATAAAATGACATATTCCTATCTTCTGCATGGTCCTGTACTCTACGTTCTGGGCTCTTCTACCTTTTTAATAATCATTTTCTTTGTTATGAAGTATAGTGTCTGTCTGAAGCTAGGTAATTTTATCAGGCTTCTTTCTACTAGTAAATTCCAGAACTCAATGTCCTTTTAAAATTTTGTACTGCCTTGATCTCTTTCACTGTAAGTAACAATCTATTTAGTGATACAAGTCTTTCAGAAACCTTATAGTCTACCAGTGAATATTACTGAAGTTGACTTCATAAAAGGAAAGAAACAGACTCACCAATATCTGAGATCGTCCCTCCTCTACCTTGGGCTGCTCCTGAAATGGCTGAAGGACAAACCATTAAGCATATTAGAGGCTCTGTTATTTGATTAAGAGGATCTTTGAGGCAAACTCTTAATCTTTTTAAATGCCTCTTTAAATTGCATGTTATACAGAAGTAAAGTCTTTGATGTTTCTGAGAAATGAACAAAAAGTTGTATGGAAACACTCATGGTTTATATTTAAACCTCTTTCTCCTGAGAGTGCCCTAGCTTTGAACTTTACTAGGAAGCAATCTGTTAATGTTAGCATCTTTTGCCTATTGGAAAATCTGAAATATTTCAAACCCACAAAGTCCAAGTTCTCTTTTTAAAGTTGTTTCCTCAATTTATCTACCTCTTCCCAAATTTTACTATAAGCAATAAGAAGAAATCAAATGACACCTTCAACACTTAACTTACAGTTCTTCTTAGGTAGATAAATCAGTTCATTAAGCACATATATTTCTTTCCCTGCTATCAAAAATGAAAGCAATAGTATTGCTAAACTCTGTCACTCCATAATATAATCGCTTCCTCCATTTTTCAGTAGCATTCCTTTTCAACTGTCACTGCCAGGGTCTTCAAAATCCCCATTTTAACTAGTAGTATTTAGCAATTTAGGATTTACCCTCATTGTCTCATCCCAATGCCACTCACAACTTTTAAGTTGTTATTTGAAATTGCAAAGGCAATTAAAAGAAAGGGAGAAACATTTGCAATATATATCTGTTTCAAGACTCTTATCCTAAATTAATAAAAATGCTTTCAAGTCAATAATAAAACAAATGCCTAATTAAAAATTGGCTAAAAGCTTAACTATATACTTCACCAAAAAAGAATTAAATGGCCTACCAGCACATGATTATGTATTCTAGACCATTAGACATACTTATATCTTCACATTAAATAACTATATAAAATCACTAGTTAAAATGTTAATTATTTTTAAATTGAGATAATATGCCTAAACACAGTAAAAAAAAAAAAAATAAAATAATAAAAGAAACGTAACCACTTATATGGAAAAAGCAGACAAAAGTTATGCCCCACAAAAAACAAAAGTACACTATTGAACCAGTAATCATGAAAACACACATTTCAAAAATAATTAAAATTAAACTTTGCTTTCTTAACAATTATGTGCTCTTTATGTCAGAAAGAAAGATTTCTGATAATGAATCTTAATATTAATTTGATATTTGATTACTCAGTTGCATGAAAATTTATCTTAAACTTATTTTTTAAAAGACTAAAAATAATGAATGCTTACTTAGCGTAGAAAAAATAAACATATATTTCTTATTCCTCATCTTAAAATGATTTGCAGATAATTACTTATTTTATCACTTTATTCTTAAAATTGATTGTAAGTAAAATTAGGAAAGCAACCTTTTAGCTAAACAACTAATATTTTTAGTTTTTTAAGTAATCATAATTTTAAAGTTAAAAATTTTGCTTGTGATTCATTCTGAAGCCTCAGAGACCACTAGGATCAAAAGTTGATGAATATCCAAATGTATAACTACACTAATTGTTTGTAGCCTGCATTATTAGCTCAGATGGGTCAATTATGATGCTCATCAAATCCTAATTTATCATTTTTATCACCCTAGAGACTATTTCTGCACTTCCCTACTGCCTCAGACAGTAAAGAATTTGCCTAAAATGCAGGAGACCCAGGTTCAATCCCTGGGTCAGGAAGATCCCCTGAAGAAGGGAATGGCTACCCATTCCAGTATTCTTGCCTGGGGAATTCCATGGACAGAGGAACCTGGTGGGCTGTGGTCTATGGGGTCTCAGAATTGGACACGGCTGGGCAACTAACACTTTCACTGTATCTATAGAAAGTATACTTATACTGACTGTTACAGATGACTATAACAGCATCTCTACCTCCCCCCAAATTATTTATTCTCTAATCTGACAATGGGATTCCAAAATATAAATATGTGTTATTAAGTATTACAACACTATTAAATTCTCCAAGCCAGGCTTGTGAGCTGTGTACTTCCAGATGTTCAAACTGCATTTAGAAAAGAGAGAGGAACCAGAGATCAAATTGCCAACATGCATTGGATCATCAGAGAAGACAATGGCACCCCACTCCAGTACTCTTGCCTGGAGAATCCATGGACAGAGGAGCCTGGTAGGCTGCTGTTCATGGGGTCGCTAAGAGTCGGACACGACTGAGCGACTTCACTTTCATTTTTCACTTTCATGCATTGGAGAAGGAAATGGCAACCCACTCCAGTATTCTTGCCTGGAGAATCCCAGGGACGACGGAGCCTGGTGGGTTGCCGTCTATGGGGTCGCACAGAGTCAGACACGACTGAAGCGACTTAGCATTGGATCATCAAAAAAGCAAGAGGGTTCAAACATCTACTTCTGTTTTATTGACTATGCCAAAGCCTTTGACTGTGTGGATCACAACAAACTAGAAAATTCTTAAAGAGATGGGAATGCCTGACCACCTGACCTGCCTCCTGAGAAATCTGTATGCAGGTCAAGAAGCAACATTTAGAACTGGACATGGAACAACAGATTGGTTCCAAATTGGGAAAGGAGTACTTCAAGGCTGTATATTGTCACCCTGATTAATTAACTTATATGCAGAGTACATCATGAGAACTCTGGGCTGGATGAAGCACAAGCTGGAAACAAGATTGCTGGGAGAAATATCAATGACCTCAGATATGCAGATGACACCATCCTTATGGCAGAAAGTGAAGAAAGACAAAAGAGCCTCTTGTTGAAAGTGAAAGAAGAGAGTGAAAAAGTTGGCTTAAAGCTCAACATTCAGAAAACCAAGATCATGGCCTCTGGTTCCATTACTTCATGGCAAATAGATGGGGAAACAATGGACACAGTGACAGACTTTATTTTTTGGCCTCCAAAATCACTTCAGATGGTGACTGCAGCCATAAAATTAAAAGACGCTTGCTCCTTGGAAGAAAAGTTATGACCAACCTAGACAGCATATTGAAAAGCAGACATGTTGTTTTGCCAACAAAAGTCCATCTAGTCAAAGCTATGGTTTTTCCATCAGTCATATATGGATGTGAGAGTTGGACTATAAAGAAGGCCGAGCACTGAATAATTGATGCTTTTGAACTGTGATGTTGGAGAAGACTCTTGAGAGTCCCTTGGACTGCAAGGAGATCCAACCAGTCCATCCTAAAGGAAATAAGTCCTAAATATTCACTGGACTGATGCTGAAGCTCCAGTACTTTGACCACCTGATATGAAGAAGGGACTCATTGGAAAAGCCCCTGATGCTGGGAAAGATTGAAAGCGGGAGGAGAAAGGGATGATGGAATTTCATTCCCAAGCACTCCACCCTCATGTCTTAACCATCTCCCCACAGTTTCATCTTCAGATACTATTATATTGGGAATTAAGCTTCAACATTTGGATCTGAGGGGACACAGTCAGTCTAGTCCTAACCTATCTGGAAGAAATATTAAAGACTATGTTGAATTCATTCATACAACCTCTGTACATTCAGTACATCAGTTGTTATATAAGTATTCAGGTAAGTACTGTGGATTCTCAAGCATTCCTGCTGTTATGGAGGAGTTTCTTGAGGAAATCTGTATCTTTAGAATATTCTTTTTTAAAAAGTCTTTATTTATTTATTTGTCTGTGTTGGGTCTTAATTGCAGGACATTGTATCTAGTTTCCTGACCAGGGATTGAACCCAGGCCCCCTGTGGAATCATGGAGTCTTAGCCACTGGGCCACCAGGGAGGTCACTTCTTCGTATTTCTGTAAGACCTCAAATCTAGAACAAAACAATAAGAAAAATATTTCATTTAATATATTCATAAGAATTTCTGTACGTTTATATTCACAGTACATACATATATATAAATATTGCTAAATTCAGTCATAAATGTAGGTTTCTAAAATAATCACATTGGAAGTAATATATTAAGATACCCAGGAAAAATTACATATACATTTATAAAAATTCACTGTATAAAAATAGAGCATTTGAAAAATGTTGAGAATAAATTTTACTTAATGATTCTTAAATTGACAGGTAAAAATATGTCTTAAAATGCTAGAAAAAGTGTGTAGTTTGTCTCTTAAAATTGGCATCAGTTCTACTTTATTCCAGTAATCTGGCAATCAGAGTAACTTTAATATATATAATGTTAAACATTTAAAAACTAAAGGTCAATCAGTTATATATAATGTTAAACATTTAAAAGCTAAAGTTCAGTTATGTTAGTTTTGAAGTAAATATTCCAATAAGTTTTTGAATATTTTATATATTCTTAAAAAACTAAAAAGAAAACAAGTAGAGATTTTTATACTTTTAAACTTAAGAAATAAAATAGGCTTGGCTGTCTTCCCCTATGAATATATATCTATTTTTTCACTTCCCCTTTACTTTTAAGTAAAATATCTATAACTAACCCTCTAATTTCTAGCTTCAATTTATAAAACAGTTATCAAGAATAACCACCTTCATTTTTTAAAACTATATAATAGAAAAATATATTTTCTAAATTACATAGACATTTTCACATAATTAAAATATAAATAAGTACTTAGAGAGAATGAATAACTGCTTTCTCAATGTGGGTCAATATTAAGTCAGGATTTAACACCTGCCTGACATTGTACAGGTTTGCAAATCTGGTGTTATCTGACTTTATAGATCAAACCAGGACTTGTTGTAACTGACAAAGCTTTAATTAGGTTTAGTTTCATGGCCATGTGCCTATTACTCAAATATGTTAACATTTAAAAATTATACCAGTAAGATACTGGCACAACTTCAAGTTCATTTCCCTGCAGTCATTGGAGAGACATAACGAAGAAACAACCAGAATGCTGTCTCAAGTAAAAGTGCATAATACTGTGGGTTGAATATCTACATGAAAATAATAATTTAAGTTTTATTTTGCATGGTAAATGTAAATCAAGAAAATTGCACGTTCAGCAAATGTCAAAGAGATTTGACTTCAGCAAATATTAAAAGAAACAATAACTATCTATGAAGTTACTAAAAGTTAAAAGTACTGGTAAGGAAATATCTAGTTATTTGAATGCAAACTAATATATTAGGAATTATTTCTCAACATTATAGTCATTACAGTTATTATTGTCATGCTATAACGTTTAAAATTAGTAAAAGAAAGAACCTGAATATCTAGAAATATATGATTGAATCAAATATGTATTTGGTCTTCATAGACCAAAGCACTGAAATACTTCTGTCTGTGACAAATGCGCCAAAGCAAAGTATAAAAGGCAATTAGTTAAAAATATGTCTACAAAAAGCAAGTTACTTGTCTTTTGTTTTGTTTTGTTTTATTACATCTTGGTGTCAGCAGACATTTTAGAGGGTAACTGATATTAACTCACTTTTGAGATAAAACCATGCTCCGCAACACCTGTGAAAGATATCTTTCCAGCCTACTTGAGCTTTCCTTCCCTCTTTCACCATCACACCATCATTGCTCCTCTGGGGGATGTTTAATTTTACAAGTCATCAATTCTCATACTACTCTTTGACATCAATACCATGGTGGCATTTCCCTGCACAGATTTGTGAGAAACAATGACTAACATTCATTTACTGGTGTGTACTAATAAACACCTTTTTGGTGGCTTTCTATATCATTACTTTAATTCTTATAACAGTTGCTTGGGAACATAATAATTCCCATTTTTACAGAAAAAGAAGTCTAGGCACAGAGGTGAGACTTGACCAAGGCACAGAACTAGTAAATAGGTGACCTGACTCTGAGCCCAGGCAGACTGTCTCCAATATTTATGTTCTCATAATTTAGATACAGTGTATTTTTATTTAGGTATAACTTTCTATGACCTTAATAAATACTGAATTTTATGAATAATGAGCTGTAATAATATTGGATCTGATACAGAAATACAAAATAAAATGCTCATATTAATTTGATTATTACATGATATGTCTTAAAACAGTGACTGTAAAAAAGATTAATTCTATAAGTAATCTCTTTTTTCCTGATATTAGATCATTTAAACTCAATGTCACTAGGTTATATAGCTCTCAAGTTAAAAAAAATTATGAAATTCACAACTTAAAAAATACATTTGCATATAGAAAATAGTTTATTTGGTCTATGAGTCTTTCAACTTCCACTATGTTAGGGTCAATGGAATATATATATATGAATATATATGTGTATATTTTTTAAAATTTTGATGAATCACTTTTCAAATAAACTAAATGCAAAAATATAAGCAGATTTGTATGAGAAAATATCAGCAAATATCCTAATCAATATAAAAGTTGGATGAACCACATGCTGAAAAAAAAAAATACTGAGGAGTAAATCCATAGGAGGATTGTAATATGCACAGATGGCAGGGGTGGAACTGATTGCTTTCCAGCCAGTACCTGTTCTGGAATGTATGAAGCCATATCTCCAGAATACCTTTAGTATATTAAGTGCTTGCTGCTGGCTGAAAAAAAAATCTATGAATTTCCCTCTTAAAAGAAAATATTACCAGGTACCACTAAGTTAGAGGTTATAGTTGAACAATACAAAGAAAAGTACAGAGACCTTATTTTCGTAAGTAAACTCTATTAATATATGTAAAAAAAAAAAAAAGCTGGAAGCTCTGAATTTAGAATAAGCTGAAGAGGAAGCCAGTGCTTTAGGTTGATGGCCAATAGCCCAGATAGGGAGCGACGTGGGAACATGAACTTCTCTCCCGACTGTTAATTATAATCTATAAACTGGTCCCCTTTGGTTCAAGGTACAGAAACTCAGTCAGGATTGTGTTGGGCACAGATGGTTGAATGATTGACTGCCTACCGTGTTTCTGCCAGTTTGGCGCATCCACCTACTTTTTTGTCCAGGTCTCTCTGAACTGAAAGATTGTATATGAGGAAAAAGACTGTATCACAACATGAAAAATAAAATATTTTTAATACATAGAAAGGGTCACACTGAAAAAAATTGGAAACAGTTTTTAAACTAAATAAAGTAATATATTTTCTTTCTCACATTCTTTATGTTTTAAATCATTATAGATTATGAAAAAAACTAAAGTGTTTATATTCTGAGCTAAGTTTTAACGATTAATCTGTAGACTAACAAACTGCATCCACTTCTGTAATTTTAAAGTTCTGTATTTAAACAAATTCAGGGACATGTAATACCTTTATTAAAATATAGAGTATCCCTTACCAGAAGCAACAGAGATTATGTTTAAAAATTTTATAAATGGTTAAATGTATATATATTTGAATTGATTTAATTTATTCTAGTATAAGGCAATGGCACCCCACTCCAGTACTCTTGCCTGGAAAATCCCATGGACAGAGGAGCCTGGAAGACTGCAGTCCATGGGGTCGCAGAAGGTCGGACACGACTGAGCGACTTCACTTTCACTTTTCACTTTCACGCATTGGAGAAGGAAATGGCAACCCACTCCAGTGTTCTTGCCTGGAGAATCCCAGGGACGGGGGAGCCTGGTGGGCTGCTGTCTATGGGGTCACACAGAGTCAGACACGACTGAAGTGACTTAGCAGCAGTATATTATTTAATGATAGTTTTCCACATAACGTCATAAACCTGAACACAGCATTCTAAGAATATTACTATGAAATTATTAGTCTAATAGTAATGTATTATTTAGAGTAGAATATTGTAATACTTTATAACAAATTAACTTCTATTTATTCAGATGATCAATCAGAATTGAAATTCACTGGCATAGTCTGAATCATATGATAAATAGACCATTTAAATGCAAGTCAAAATCTTGGTTTTGACTGATTTACTTAATGTGGTTGAGAAGAAACTACTGTTAAAAAGATAATGATTATAAAAGCATGTTGAATTTCATGAATGGACAGTGGAATATTATTACCTATATTTTCCAATAAGGATACTGTAGCAGTGAGTTGGTAACCAAAGGTATTTCTATTTCTTGACTGTAATTAGAAAAACATGACTGTTGTGAAATTATTTCACATGTGTGAGCTTTGGCTTACTTTAAGTGTTTAAATACAGCTAACAAGTTGGTTTATAGTGAAAAAAAAAAGTGAAGTCGCTCTGTCGTGTCCGAATCTTTGCGACCCCATGGACAGTGGAGCCTACCAGGCTCCTCTGTCCATGGGATTTTCCAGGCAAGAGTACTGGAGTGGGCTGCCATTTCCTATATCTATATGTTATTTTATAGGATATCATAGTTATGCATTATCTATATTTAATTACATCTCCTTTTATTTATAGACACATTGCAGACTGGGAGTTGGCCTTTTAACTCATTCGTCTATGTATCCAGCCTTTATTTATTGTTCATGGTGTTTTCTCAAATGCATATTGAATTAAGGGCTGAGTGAATATATGTTTTGTAAACTTTGTATTAAAATTATCTTTTATTGTTTTGATGACTTTCCTTACTTTGATGGTACTGCATATTTTTGTCCTTTTATCTTGCATTTCTTGGAGCTTGCTAGTTTATCCTCTGCTGTGGGGATCTTTACAGTACTTCTTAGAGGAGCTGGAACATAGATTGGAAGTCCTGTTCATCTGGAAAGCAGTCTAATTTTCCTCATTTATATGTCACCCTGCATAGTTAAAAAAACAAAAACAAAAAATAGCCTTCAGTATCTTTAGTAAACACTTGTTCAGTATATGGTAAAAAGAACTTCAACACATTAAAATAATTCATAGATCAAAAAAAGGACCCATTAAATTATATTACAACAATTTATTTAACTCCAGTATTGGAGTTCTTCAATATTAGACTGAAGTTCTAACATATTTCTCAATGAAAGTTTTTTTCATACTACTTTTGACTTGAATAGAATATTTAAAATATGGTATTTTGGCTTTTATATCAGTTACTAAGTTTTAATTGATTGACACTACATCTCTTTAAAAAAGAAAAGCGAAGTATGAAAGAAAGTTGCAATGACCTCAGATTCCAGTACTTGCATTTTATCCTCAATCTTGATGACCTAGTTCTTTTTTTATTAACCTTTCAGAATGTCTTTTTAATGCATAAATTAAGAAGATTACATTCAATAATGACTAAAATCTCATCGAGCTAAAAAAATTCAATTAAGCACTCTAACCCTTGATGTTTTAAAATGATCACTGGCATTAAAGTGGTAATATGCTTCTCAGAAATATCATTATGTCCCACTTCAAGCATACAGTGTTCTTTGTAAATTCCAAACTTAGAAGAGTTATGCACGGTAATAAATATGCACTATAAATGAATATACACTGTGAAGACCCAGTAGTAGTATTAAAGTATTGTATATTATTTGTGAGTAGAAAAAATAATTTCTGAAATAGCATTGTCTTCATAATAAAAAATAATTATTCTAAAAGTCATCAGCCTTTCCAAATGTGATACAGGTTATTTTACATGTTTCTACTATGTTCAGATAGGCAAGTATTAATAACTTCAAATATTCAGCTTAATTCCAATATTTTGCTAATTACTAATATAAATCAAACAGTGTTATTTGATTTTCCCTGGATGTAGTCTAAATTTACTTTCTTAAAACACGAATTGAATTATTTGACATGTTGACTATCAATATCACTATGGATGTTTACAATTTTCCTTTTAAATGACCAGTATTGAAACATGTATATTAACATATGTGAAATAGATCACCAGTCCAGGTTCGATGCACGAGACAGGGTGCTCAGGACTGGTGCACTGGGATGACCCTGAGGAATGGGATGGGGAGTGAGGTGGGAGGGGGGTTCAGGATGGGGAACATGTATACACCCATAGCTGATTCATGACAATGTATCCAAAAACCACTACAATATTGTAAAGTAATTAGCCTCCAATTAAATAAATTCATTTTTTAAAGTATTATGAAAGATAATAGTGGCATTTAAACACAAAATAGTCCATGTTAACAATAAACTCACATAGTATATTTAAATTCATATAGAATATTAACAGTAACTATGCAGCTTATATATTTCAGAAAAGTAGAATTCATATTCTACAGAAATAACTCAAATATGTCATGAACTTGTTTTAATAGAAATTCTTTATTGATCAGATGATCAGGTGAATTATCATGATAGATTTTTTAAGTTGAGACACTTGATAAATAATGTTTGTTCTCAGGGAAGGACAGTTAATTTCATTATTATAAATGTTTCCACTGTGTTAAATAAGGGTATATCAAGAATTTCAAAGTGCCCTCTATTTTTTTTAAAGCTCTTACAACATTATGTACTGAACACTTGCATGAAAGCACCCAGATAGTTGTTAAATTCTCGTAAGTCAATCTCACTGAAGATGAACTGTAATAGAGGTACTGTGATTTAAAGAACCAGTGCACCAAGATCATTTTCTAGTCATTGACATATCAGTTATCAAAATATGATAAATCAAGTCAATTTTGGTTTTACAATGGTTGTATATATACATACATTTAGAAACTGAGTTAAAGATTTTGTTGAAAAGCTGATTTGAATTGGCAGTTGCTACCCTTTTAAAACATTCAAACATATTTTGATTTAAAAATCTCAGTAACATATCTCAACAATATGTATCAACTTAGATGCATTATGCTGATCTCTATATCTATTTTCAAACAGTTTCAGTTATTTGGCTTTTTCTTCACCTGTCTCCCTTAACTATTTTTCTAAAACAAAAAATTCAATAAAATAAATCCCAATGAAAGCAGTTATTTTATTTTTTCAGGACTCACTTAGTATGATCTTTAGAAATAACAAGTGCCTTTGAAATCTGATCTAATAAAAGGGTTTCATGCAACATTTGATGTCATCTTTCAAACCACACAGTTCATCTCATGAACATGATATTTCCAATTAAGAACTACATGTTGCAAAAATGATTTGGTTCTCTGCAGCTCTGACTTCCATTAGATATTCAGTTATTAAAATCTGTTGAAGCTTAATTAAATAAACTTAATTAAATTTAGATTAACCCTTTTCAAGAAAGTATTATCTAAGTTACATTAAGTGAAGGGCAAAAGGAACTTTAACATCATCCTAAGGAAGGGTATACTTGAATGCTGCATTTAAGGAGATTACATTATTAAAATTTAAAAGCATACGGTTACAATTAAAAGGTAATCAAGTTCTTAATGTACCTCTCTTAAGAAATTCAGAGCTTCAGGTGGCATTATTATAGAGAGTGCCAAAATGTTTAATTTATTTCTCAGTTAACTCGCTGCCAACAGTTTCAGTGGTGACCTTTGAATACAATATTGGACAGACTTGCATATTCTTTAACACAACATTTAATTGTACAATTGTATGTTCAGAAAGTATTTATTTCAGACTTTTGATCACTATTTAGAAGGAATCATTTCTAACTTTTAGGATTACTGTGTTAAAGGATTATTTTTATTGTTAAAGCAAATAGTTTTGTTGTTAACTGTATTATTCAGATAATGTTGTATTGCCTAAGTACAATAAACTGCAAAGGAACTTTCCATCTTATCATATAGTTATATCCCCAATCATATACAATTTGAGAGAAAGGGTAAAAAATGTAGTTTATAGAAAAACTTGTTAAATAGAAAATACCTGTTAGAAAAAATAGGTCAAACGTATTTGATCTACATACATATTAATCACATCATTTTCTAACATGTATTATATAGACATACTTAGGCCTCTATGAATAATTTCTTTGAGAAAACCAACATAAACATCAGGATAAAAAGAATGCACAGAAAACGTTATTTATTTTATGGTTATTTACTTTAAAGTAAGCAAAGATTTGGACATAACTGAAGCAATGTAGCATGCACACATAATGCATACTCATAGTTAAATAGTTCAAACATTGAATGCAAATTGGGATTAATTGAAAAGTAAATATACCTGTCTTTTATTTACAGACATCATCCAGGGGCAAAAACTGTACCATGTATGTATACCTATGAGGAAAATAATCAAAACTATGAAGACCTAGGGTCTGTCAGGTACTGTAATGTGTAAAAAGGTCAGTTCCAAGGCATTAGGACTATTTGGGGACTGTAGGGAACTAGAAAGTACATGCTTAATCTAGAGAAATAGTGACCGTGATGGACAGATTGCGAGACACATAGCTCATGATGACTTATCTTCTTCTGGTTTTGCAGTTTTCTTTTTCCATCTCATGATAAATCACACAATTTCCTGTTGAAAGAACTCACCAAATTTTTACTGAATATTCATCTCTGTGCAAAAGCATCACTTTGCCAACCAAGGTCTATATAGTCAAAGCTACAGTTTTTCCAGTAGTCATGCACAGATGTGAGAGGTGGATCATAAAGAAGGCTGAGCACCAAAGAATTGATCCTTTTGAACTGTGGTGCTGGAGAAGACTCTTGAGAATCCCTTGGACCGCATGGAGATCAAACCAGTCAATCCTAGAAGAAATCAACCCTAAATATTCATTGGAAGGACTGATGCTGAACTTGAAGCTCCAGTACTTTGGCCACCTGATGCAAAGAGCCGACTCATTGGGAAAGACCCTGAGTCTGGAAAAGATTGAGGGCAGGAGGAGAAGGGGACGACAGAGGATGAGATGGTTTGATGACATCATTGACCCAATGGACATGAATTTGAGCAAACTATGGGAGATAGTGAAGGACAGGGAAACCTGGCATGCTGCAGTTCATGGAGTCACAAAGAGTTGAACACGACTTAGCAACTAAGCAACACAACAACATCTTTGTGCAAGCTTTACTTTAAGAGTTGAGGGTATAGCAGTAACAGAATCTGACCAAGTCTCTTTCCCTCTGGATCTTGAATCTAGTGAGAGAAACATATAATAAATAAAGGAACAATACCAATTATATGATATAATTGGACACATGCCTAACTATTGATAACAATACATTAGGAATATAAAGACTGTATAACAAAATGGTAGGCTTGTTTTAATCAAGGTGGTTTATCATGTAAGAATGCATTGGACACTCAATAATAAAATATTAATTTCAAATTGAATTTGCTAAAAGGGATTTTTTTTTTTTTATTTGCACAAAAAGTGAAATGCAGAATTAAACATTCTGGGTCTGGTGCAAGAATATGTTGCCAACCAAAAGCCATTCTCCATCTCACCTTCTTCCCTGCTTAAATTTCTTGATTTAATCATAAAGTAAATTAAGTTCCCAAAGCCTGAAATCATGAGGAACATTAAGCAATCAAAGGAAATTTTATTCTGGACATTGATTTCATGTAGTTGAGACTATGACTTTTCTTCATGGGGTGTCATTTCAGTGCAAAAGGAGTTGCTCCGAAATGAAACTAGAGCAAAATCTATCTGTTGACAGATCCACATACTTAAAGCTTCTTTCCTCAAAAATGAATGTAAACTAAGAGCCAAAATAGACCAGATATTTAGGAAAAGCACTCAGTATGAAAGACAAAAATATTTTTAAAGGGACAAACTGGAAACAGAAACAATGACATCACAATCTTAAATAACAGTACTGGAATATAGAAGACTATAGATCAATACCTTCAAAATCTGAGAAAAAATCGTTTCCACCTGTGAACTTTAGACACAGTCGAATGATCAAATATGAGGATAAAGTAATTTTCAGTTTTCAAAGTTTTAAAAATTGATTTCTCCTGAATGTTACTCAGGAAACTACTAGAAAATATGCCCCCCAAAATAATGATGTACTTAAAGAATATGGGATATTTTGCTGTTATTCTAGCTATCAAAGTGAAAGCAAAGCGAAAGCAAAAGTTGCTCGGTCATACCTGACTCTTTGTGATCCCATGGACTATACAGTCCATGAAATTCTCCAGGCCAGAATACTGGAGTGGGTAGCCTTTCCCTTCTCCAGGGGATCTTCCCAACACAGGGATTGAATCCAGTCTCTTGCATTGCAGGCAGATTCTTTACCAGCTGAGTCACCAGGGAAGCCCATTCTAGCTATAGTGGAGTTGATTTTTGTGTTTTTTATGATTAATTGATTATCAGGATGGTTTAAATTAAATTTAACTGAATATCTTCTGATGCATATTTAGATATAAGAAAAGGAAATTTGAGAATTACTGGATATATACTACAATTTCTTGTTACTGTTCAGTCACCAAGTTCTGTCCAACTCTTTGTGATGACATGGACTGTAGCAAACCAGGCTCCTCTGTCCTCCATTATCTACCAGAGTTTACTACAACTCATGTTCATACAGTTAGTGATGCTATCTAACCATCTCTTCCTCTGTCACTCCCTTCTTCTTTTGCCTTCAGTCTTTCCCAGCATCAGGGTCCTTTCCAGTGAGTCAGACCTTCACATCAGGTGGCCAAATTATTGGAACTTCAACTCAGCATCGGTTCTTCCAGTGAATAGTCAGGGTTTATTTCCTTTAGGATTAACTTGATTGATCTTACAGTCCAGGGGACTCTCAAGAGTCTTCTCCAACACCACAATTGGAAAGCATCTGTTCTTTGCCACTCAGCTTTCTTTATGGTCCAACTTTCATATCCCTACATGACTATTGGAGAAACCAAGCTTTGATTATACAGACCTTTGTCGGCAAAGTGATATCTCTGGCTTTTAATATGCTGTCTAAGTTTGTCATAGCTTTTCTTCCAAGGAGCAAGTATCTTTACATTTCATGGTTGTAGTCACCAATCACAATGATTTTGGAGCCCAAGAAAATAAAATATGTTCCCACTTCCACTTTCTGCCATGATGTGATGGGACCATGTGACATGATCTTAGTTTTTTTTTAATGTTGAGTTTCAAGCCAATTTATCACTCTCCTATTCTCACCCTCATCAAGAGGCTCTTTAGTTCTCTTCATGCATGCCTTCTAAGTCAACTCAGTTCTGTTTGACTCTTTACAACCCTGTAGACTGCAGCCTTCCAGGCTCCTCTGTCCATGGGACTCCATTCAAGAATGCTGGAGTGGGTTGCATGCCCTCCTCCAGGGGATCTCCCTGACCCAGACATCGAAGCCACATTTCTTAGGTCTCCTACATTGGCAGGTGAGTTCTTTACCATTAGCACCACCTGGAAAGCCCTTAGTTCTCTTCATTTTCTGCCATTAGAGTGGCATCACCTACATATCTGAGGTTGTTGATGTTTTTCTGGGCAATCTTAATTCCAGTTTATGATTCATTCAACGTGGCATTTCACATGATATATAAGTTCACATGCATATAAGTTAAATAAGCAGAATGACAACATACAGCCTTGTCATATTCCTTTAACAATTTTACACAAGTCAGTTGTTCCATATCCAGTTCTAACTGTTGCTACTTGATCTGCATACAGATTTCTCAGGATATAGGTAATTTGGACTGGTATTCCCATCCATTTAAGAATTTTCCACAGTTTGTTGTGATCCACAAAGCCAAAGGTTTAGCATAGTTAATGAAGCAGGAGTAGATGTTTTTCTGGAACTATCTTGCTTTCACTATGACCCAACAAATGTTGGCAGTTTTATCTCTGGTTTCTCTGTTTCTTTGAAACCCAGCTTTTATATCTGGAAGTTCTCGGTTCACATACTGCTGAAGCCTGGCTTGAAAGATTTTGAATATAACCTTGCTAGCATGTGAAATGAGCCCAATTGCAGTTTGAACATTCTTTTGTATTGCCATTCTTTGAAATTGAAATGATAGCTGACCTTTTGAAGTCAGCTCCTGTGTTTTCCAAATGTGGTGATATATTGAGTGCAACACTTTAACAACACAATTTTTAGGATTTGAAATAATTCGGCTAGAATTCCTTCACCTCCACTAACTAGATTTTTTCTTAGTAATGCTTCATAAGACCCACTTGACTTCACATTCCAGGATGTCCAGCTCCAGGTGAATGACCACACCATTTTGGTTTTTTGGTCATTAAAAGTTTTTCTTGTGTAATTCTTCTGTGTATTCTTGTCACCTCTACTGCTTCTGTTAGGTCCTACTGTTTCTATGCTTTTTCATGTCCATCCTTGCATAAAATGCTCACTTGATCTCTCCAGTTTTCTTGAAGAGATCTCTAGTTTTTCTCATTCTATTGTTTTCCTCTATTTCTTTGCATTGTTAATTTATTTTTTTAAATTTTATTTTGTTTTTAACTTTACAATATTGTATTGGTTTTGCCATATATCAAAATGAATCCGCCACAGGTATACATGTATTCCCCATCCTGAACCCTCCTCCCTCCTCCCTCCCCATACCATCCCTCTGGGTCGTCCCAGTGCACCAGCCCCAAGCATCCAGTATTGTACATCAAACCTGGACTGGCGACTCGTTTCATATATGATATACATATTTCAATGCCATTCTCCCAAATCATCCCACCCTCTCCCTCTCCCACAAAGTCCAAAAGACTGTTCTATACATCAGTGTCTCTTTGCATTGTTAATTTAAAAAGGACTTATCTCTCTTTGCTATTCTCTGGAACCTTGCATTCGGTTTGATATCTCTCTCTCTCTCTTTCTTTCACTTCTGTATTCATCAGCTATTTGTAAGTGCTTTGCTTTCTTGCATTTTTTCCCTTTGGAATGGTTTGTTCACTCCCTCTCATCCAGTGTTATAAACCTCTGTCCATAGTTCTTCAGGCACTGTGTCTACCAGATCTAATCCCTTGGACCTCTTCATCACCTCCACTATGTAATAGAAAGGGATTTGACTTAGGTCATACCTGAATGGCCTAGTGGTTTTCCCTGCTTTCTTCCATTTAAGCCTGAATTTTGCATTTGTGGTGGTTTAGTCACTCAGTCGTGTCTGACACTTTGCAACCTCATGTACTGTAGCCCACCAGGCTCCTCTGTCCATGGGATTCTCCAGGCAAGAACATCAGAGTGGGCTGCCCTTTCCTTCTCCAAAATTTTGTATTAAAGGTCTCATTGTCCCAACCACAGTAAACTGTAGGTCTTGTTCTTGCTGACCGTATAGAGCTTCTCCATCTTTGGCTACAAAGAGTGTAATTAATCTGATCTGGATATTGACCATCTGTGATGTCCATGTATATAGTCCTCTCTTGGGTTGTTGGAAAAGGGTGTTTGTTTTGGCTGTGTGTTTCATTTACAAAACTCTGTTAGCCTTGTCCTACTTCATTTTGTACTCCAAGGCCAAACTTGCCTTTTACTCCAGGTATCTCTTGACTTCCTACTTTTGCACTGCAATTTCCTATGATGAAAAGGGCATCTTTTTTGGTGTCAGTTCTATAAAGTCTTGTAGGTCTTCATAGAACCAGTCAACTTTAGCTTCTTCAGCATCAGTGGTTGGGCATAGACTTGGATCACTGTGATGTGAATGAATGGTTTGCCTTGGAAATGGACCGAGATCATCCTGTCATTTGGAAACTGCACACAAGATTGCATTTCAGATTCTTTGTTGACTGTGAGGGTTACTCCATTTCTTCTAAGGGATTCTTGCCCACAGTATTAGATATAATGGTCATCTGCATTAAATTTGTACATTCCTGTCCATTTTTGTTCATTCATTCCTAAGCTATTGATATTTACTCTTGGCATCACCTGCTTGATTATGTCCAATTTATCTTGATTCATAGACCTAATATTCCAGGTTCCTATTGTTCTTTACACCATTGGACTTTACTTTCACCATAAGACACATCCACAACAGAGGGCCGTTTCTGCTTTGGGCCCTCCACTTCATTCTCTTTGAAGCTATTAGTAACTGTTCTCTGCTCTTCCCCAGAAACATATTAGACACATTCTGACCTGGGAGTGGGGGTGGGGCTTGTCTTCAAGTATCATATCTTTTTGCCTTTTCATACTGTACATGGGGTTCTCCAGACAAAATACTGGAGTGAGTTGCCTTTCCCTCCTCCAGTGGACTGCATTTTATCAGAACTCTTCACTAGGCCCCATCCATCTTTTGTGGCCCTGCACCACATGGCTTATATCTTTTGTGGCCCTGCACCACATGGCTTATAGCTTCATTGAGTTATGCAAGCCCCTTTGCCATGACAAAGCTATGATTCATGAAGGGCAGGTTACAATTAGCACTTACTAAATTGAAGGTTCAGTTTATTTCAGGTCAGTGGATACTTATTAAACAAATCATAAATATAATATCCATTTTTGGTAGTTAGAAATGAGAAAACATAAGATAATATTTCTTATATATATGGAGGTCTTCCCCAATGGCTCAGGAGGTAAAGAATCTGCCTGCAATACAGGAGACATAGGAGACATGGGTCAGATACCTGTGTCAGGAAGATCCGCTGGAGGAAGAAAAGGGCAACCCACTCCAGTATTCTTGCCTGAGAAATTGCATGGACAGAAGTTCCTGGTAGGCTATAGTCCACGGGGGTTGCAAAGAGTCAGACACAACTGAATGACTAAGCATGTATATATACATAGAGCTTATTATGATTTGGAGGGATATAAGATATATACATAAAGATATTCAAAACTGGTAATTTTGTAAGCCTTATGTTTTCTAATTTTAAGCAAGAATGAGAATATTTGTGTTGTTTGTTTAAACAGCAATTTCCAAGGCCCACAGTCAAAGATTCTGATTGAGCAAATTTGGGAAAGAGCTCAGAGATTTACTTGGTTATTCTAATTCATATGATTTGTAGAGGAAGTTTGAGGAAAACTGTTTTAAACCTTCTAATGACATAATTGGAGAAGGGAATGGCAACCCACTCCAGTATTCTTGCCTGGGAAATCCCATGGACAGAGGAGCCTGTTGGAAGCGACTTAGTGACTGAACACAAAATAAGATTTTAAAATAAATGAGATCATACTTTATGTACCATTCTGTAATCTGCTTTTTTTTTATTATTGGGCTTCAGTACCCTTCCACATTAGCTTATTTATAGACCTATTTCATTCTTCTTAATGATGACAGAGGATTCCACTGAATGGTTTCTCACTGTTACAAGTAATGCTGCAATAATAGTCTTATGCATAATCTTTAAACACATTTGCAAGTATTAGTGTAGGAATAGTACCTCACAGTAGAACTGCAAGGTCATATAGCATATATGTCTAACATGTTTTAACTTTTGATGAATTGTACTTCCCATTCCACAGATCCCTCCTCAAAGGCTGTACCACAGTTTGGGAGTATATTATGGATATATTTCTATGTAAATTTATGGGATCATTTTTAATGGCTGTATGATAGTACATTGTATGTTTATGCCATAGTTAACTTTTAAAATTTCTTATGATGAGTTTGGGTAAACTCTGGGAGTTGGCGATGGACAGGGAGGCCTGGCATGCTGCAGTCCATGGGGTATCAAAGAGTCAGACACGACTGAGCAACTGAACTGAACCAAATGAAATAATTTATTCATTAGAAAGGGATATTACAATTTAGGAAAACAAATAAGGAAAGCTACAAAGAGGAACAGAAACAGGCTGGTCCAAGTACTGTGGCTATTTGATTTTCAATTCACTTGACACACATTTTTCGTTATAATAAATGTATCATCTTTTCATTTCAAGAAACTGCTACTGGATCATTCAAATAATACAACTTATTTTACTTTGATTACATGCTAACTAAACATTCTTCAAGAGATGGGAATACCAGACCACCTAACCTGCTTCCCAAGAAATCTGTATGCAGGTCAAGAAGCAACAGACATGGAACGACAGACTGGTTCCAAATCAGGAAAGGAGTACATCAAGCCTGTATATTGTCACCCTGCTTATTTAACTTATATCTCTAGTACATCATTGGAAATGCTGGGCTAGATGAACCACAAGCTGGAATCAAGATTGCTGGGAGAAATATCAGTAACCTCGAATATGCAGATGGCACCACCCTTATGGCAGAAAGCCAAGAGGACTATCCTCTTGATGTAAATGAAAGAAGACAGTGAAAAGTTGGCCTAAAACTTAACATTCATAAAACTAAGATCATGGCATCTGGTCCCATCACTTCATGGCAAATACATGGGGAAATAATGGAAACAGTGGGAGACCTTATTTCTGGGGGCTCCAAAATTACTGCAGATGGTGACTGCAGCCATGAAATTAAAAGATGCTTGCTCTTTGGAAGAATGGCTCTGACCAAACTAGACAGCATATTATAAAGCAGAGACATTTCTTTGCCAACAATGGTCTGTCTAGTCAAAGTTATGGTTTTTCCAGTAGTCATGTATAGATGTGAAATTTGGACTATAAAGAAAGCTGAGCACCAAATAATTGATGCTTTTGAACTGTGGTGTTGGAGAAGACACTTGAGAGTCCCTTGGACTGCAAGGAGATCCAACCATTCAATCCTAAAGGAAATCAGTCCTAAATATTCATTGGAAGGACTGATGTTGAAGCTGAAATTCCAATACACTGGCCACCTAATGTGAAGAACTAACTCATTTGAAAAGACTCTGATGCTGGAAAAGATTAAATAAAGGCAGGAGGAGAAGGGGACGACAGAAGATGAGATGGTTGGATGTCATTACCAACTTAATAGACATGAGTTTGAGTAAGCTCCGGTAGTTGCTGATAGACAGGGAAGTCTGGTGTGCTGCAGTCCATGGGTTTGCAAAGAGTCAGACACAACTGAGAGACTGAACTGAACTGAAGAATCATTCAGGTCATTCACCTTCACTTGCCATGGCCTACAGGGAAACAGTATATATATATCCACACTAGTATTCAGACTACTCTACACCTGTGTTGAACACAGTAAATTAAACTATAACACCGATTTTTTATATCCATTTTTTGTGCTTTGTTAATATGAGATGATATGCTTGAATCTAATTAACACTGAAATACTGCAAGATTGTGTTTCTGAACCTCTGAGGTCAAATCCTAGACTTCAGTGAATTCAGTGAATTAAATGTTATGTTTTGAGGCTTCTTGTCATTAAACCAGTTGGGCTGAACTAATGACATCCTTATTGTATCGTTGACTTTTCTTTCCTACTTATCTTAGTGCAAGAGAAAATATACTCACCAGGAAAAGTTAAAGAAGGTCAGAGAGGGCATATGATCATGCTTTAGAAAACTGTATAAAAGTCGTTAAGAATACAAGTAACATGGTAAATAAGCATATAATTATGAAGAAAATAAGTTGAGCAAGCCAGAAAAGAAGAATATGGTAGTGAACCATAAATAAAATAAATTTGTTCAGAACATTGGGTTCATTGAAGGAGAAGGAAAAAGAAAAGGGAAAATTGGATTTTGTATTGTGGTTAGTTTATGGAGTCACTCTAGCACAACAGTAAGAAAATTGTATTCGTTATAGGTATACTCAATATTGTCAAATGTAATAGTGTAGAATTGACCAAAATAACCAGCTAGATCTACCAAATATATGTTTTGATTTAAAAAAAAAAACATTAAAATTGTTTATAAATACCTAGGAAGGGATTTCAATATAGGGAAGTGCTTTTATATTATGCATATTTAAAATGTTATTTGAAGTTATACTTATGTCGTCTCTTTGGTTTCATAGAAATGAGCCCCAGTGAATAACAATGATAATTTAGGAGTTATTCTATCTTATTAGGTAGGCTGAACATTAATACCACATTCCAGCCCCTACTTTATGCCATGGGCATTTGTTTCACCTAAACCTATAGGGTCTATAACTTCTACTCCAGTTCTCATCATCAAGGATATGTTAAGCTGATAATTAAATTACATGTTTATAGTTGTTGCAATGAATATCCCTAACCCAAATTTTTCTTATGTTTGTCTGAAGTCAAAATAACTGTTAATTGTAATTAACAGAAATCCTTTTCCCCATAATATATTTTATACTTGTATTTGTCCTTGATTAGAACACCTTTATCATGGAACACTGAATCAGTGGGCCTCTGGTAACCGCATAACTTCCTTTAGAGACTTCATAAAAATAGGCCTTTGCCTTAAAGAATAATGGAATTTATATCTTAGTACTTTGACATCTTGAGTCCAAAGGAGATAAGAATAATCATTTATTAACCATTTTCCTATTAACAAATAGATGCAAAGATATTATTCTCTTATTTTTCCTCCCAGATGACTTTGAAAATTAAAGTCATAAATAAAGTGAGGGGGAGGAAAAAGATCATATTTTCTACAAAATCCAAAAACAACTCATGCAGAATTTTTGATTGAACTTTGTGCTCACTGTAATGGAGAGATTAATAAAATCATTCCTCATTACTAAGACATGTCAATCCTTTAATACATTTAACTTTTCCATAATATGCTTCTCTTTGACTCAACTGACCTTGTGGCAAATGTCCTCTGTGTGCCTTTTCCTGCATAGCAATTATGGATTTGATAATATAACTGAAATCTTCTCTCATTTTTAATAATAAAATGAAGACTAATAGTACATGGATTCTGAAACAAATATTCATACACTTATCTGTAAATGTTTAGATATAATTATATTTTCTTAACAGGTCTGTGAATTATTTCCCAACTGAAATTAAGTTCTTAATAATACTGCCCTTGTAAAGCATATAATGCCACCAAAGACATCTCTAGTCAGAACTGGGTTATGCCCCATTTAGAAAGACAATAAAAGAACTGAAATTAATATAATTGGATTTGTGAAGTCTTTAATTCCACTAATACCTATTTTCTAATATTTCAACAGACTAGATCTCAATTTTCTAACTGAACCTTTATATTTCACTGTTATTTTACCACTTATATTTGTTATTTTTAAATAGAACAAGGTTAGAAAAAAGAATACAAAATACTAATGTATTGGTAGTCAAAAACTATTGAAATATTTGCATATTTGCTTACATTGAGTGGGCTATATGCATAGGTATAGGTATTATAGATTCTACCCTGCATCATTTTTCTGTAAGTAGTAATGAATTGCAATCACTCCACAATATCCTCTGGGGATTGGTTCCAGGAACACAGAGCTAAATCTGTGGATGCTTAGGTCCATTATAAAAGGGTTCAGGATGGATTTTCTTTTAAAAATTTAAAATAAAAAAAAAAAATTCAGTTCAGTTCAGTTAGTTGCTCAATCGTGTCCCACTCATTGCGACCCCATGGACTGCAGCACATGAGGCTTCTCTGTCTATCACCAATTCCAGAGCTTGTTCAAACTCATGTCCATCGAGTTAGTGATGACATCCAGCCATCTCATCCTCTGTCAATCCTTTCTCCTCCTGCCTTTAATCTTTCCCAGCATCAGGGTCTATTCTAATGAGTCAGTTCTTAGCATCAGATTGAAAAATATTGGAACTTCAGCTGCATCATCAGTCCTTCCAATGAATATGCAAGACTGATTTCCTTTATTTTGGCTGGTTTGATCTCCTTGTAGTCAAAGGGACTCTATAACACCACAATTTAAAGGTATTAATTCTTTGGCACTCAGCTTTCTTTATAGTCTAACTCAGACATCCATAAATGATTCCTGGAATAAACTATAGCTTTGACCAGATGGACCTTTGTCAGCAAAGTAATGTCTCTGCTTTTTAGTGTGCTGTCTAGTCAGGTCACAGCTTTTCTTCCAAGGAGCAAGCGACTTTTAATTTCATGGCTGCAGTTACCATCTGCATTGATTTTGGAGCCCAAGAAAATAGTCTGTCACTGTTTCCATTGTTTCCCCTTCTATCTGCCATGAAGTGATGGGACCAAATGCCATCATCTTTATTTTTTGAATGTTGAGCTTTAAGATAGCTTTTTCACTCTCCTCTTTCACTTTTGTCAAAAGGCTTTTTAGTTCTTTTTCTTGGCTTTCTGCCATAAGAGTGGTGCCATCTGCATATCTGAGGTTATTGATATTTCTCCCAGCAATCTTGATTCCAGCTTGTGCTTCATCCAGCCCAGCATTTCATATGATGTACTCTGCATATAAGTTAAATAAGCAGGGTGACAATATACAGCTTTCATGTCCTCCTTTCCTTATTTGGAACCAGCCCATTGTTCCACGTCCAATTCTAACTGTTGCTTCTTGACTTCCATACAGATTTCTCAGGAGGCAGATCAGGTGGACTGGTATTCCCATCTCTTTTAGAATTTTTCAGTTTGTTGTGATCCACACAGTCAAAGGCTTTGGCATAGTCAATGAAGCCAAAAAGGATGTTTTTCTGGAATTACCTTGCTTTTTCTATAATCCAACAGATGTTGGCAATTTGATCTCTTGTTCTGCTGCCTTTTCTAAATCTGTCTTGAACATATGGAAGTTCTTGGTTCACATTTTTTTTTTTGTATATTATTTTACTTTATTTTATTTATTTTGTTGGCTACAAACTGTTTTTATTTTTTTTTACATTTTTTTTTCTCCTTTGGTTTCTTTTTTTTAATTTTTTTATTTTTTTTGCTTTGCAATATTGTATTGGTTTTTCCATACACACATATTGTTGAAGCCTAGCTTGGAGAATTTTGAGCGTTACTTTGCTAGCATATGAGATGAGTGTAACTGTGTGGTAGTTTTAACATTCTTTGGCATTACTTTTCTTTGGGATTGGAATGAAAACTGACCTTTTCCAGTCCTGTGGCCACTGCTGAGTTTTCCAAATTTATTGGAATATTGAGTGCAGCATCATCTTTTAGGATTTGCAATAACTCAGCTAGAGTTCCATCACCTCCACTAGCTTTGTTTGCAGTGATGCTTCCTAAGGCCCACTTGACTTCACACTCCAGGATATCTGGTTGTATGTGAGTGATCACACCATCGTGATTATCTGGGTCATTAAGATCTTTATTGTATAGTTCTTCTGTGTATTCTTGCCACCTCTTCTTAATATCTTTTGCTTCTGTAAGTTCTGAAACATTTCTATCCTTATTTGTGCCCATCTTTGCATGAAATGTTCCCTTGGTATCTCTTATTTTTTTGAAGAGATATCTAGTCTTTCCCATTCTATTGTTTTCCTCTTATTTCTTTGCATTGATCACTGAGGAAGGTTTTCTTATCTCTCCTTGCTAATCTTTGGAACTCTGTATTCAGTTGGGTATATCTTTTCTTAACTCCTTTGCCTTTCACTTCTCTTCATTTCTCAGCTATTTGTAAGGCCTTGTCTGGCAACCAGTTTGCCTTTTTGCATTTCTCTTTTTGGGTATTGCTTTGATCCCCGCCTCCTATACAATGTCATGAACCTCTATCCATAGTTGTTCAGGCACTCTGTCTACCAGATCTAATCCCTTGAATCTATTTATCACTTCCACTGTATAATCATAGGGATTTGATTTAGGTCATACCTGAATGGTCTTGCGGTTTTCCCTACTTTCTTGAATTTCAGTCTGAATTTGGCAATAAGGAGTTCATGATCTGAGTCACAGTCAGGTCCTGGTCTTGTTTTTGCTGACTGTATAGAGCTTCTCCATCTTCAGCTACAAAGAATATAGTCAATCTGATTTTGATATTGACAATCTGGTGATGTCCATGTGTAGAGTCTTGGCTATTGGAAGAGGGTGTTTGTTATGATCAGTGCATTCTCTTGGCAGAACTCTGTTAGCCTTTGCCGTCCTTCCTTTTGTACTCCAAGGCCAAATGTGACTGTTACTCAATGTATCTCTTGACTTCCTACTTTTGCATTCTAGTCCCCAGTGATGACAAGGACATCTTTTTTGGGTGTCAGTTCTAGAAAGGCTTGTAGGTCTTCATAGAACCATTCAACTCCACTTCTTCAGCATTAGTGATTAGAGCATAGACTTGGATAACTATAATATTGAATGGTTTACCTTGAAAATAAACAGAGATCATTCTGTTGTTTTTGAGATTGCCCCCAATTATTGTCTTTCGGACTCTTTTGTTGTCTATGACAGCTATTCTGTTTTTTCTAAGTGATTCTTGACCACAGTAGTAGATATAATGCTCATCTGAATGCTCATTCTGGTCCATTTTAGTCTCTGAGTCCTAAAGTGTCGATGTTCACTCTTGCCATCTTCTATTTGATCACTTCCAATTTACGTTGATACATTGACCTAACGTTCCGGGTCCCTATGCAATATTGTTCTTTACAGCATCAGACTTTACTTCCATCACCAGTCACATCCACAACTGGGTGCTGTTTTTGTTTTGGCTCTGTCTCTTCATTCTTTCTGGAGTTATTTCTTCAGTAGCATATGGGCACTTACCGACCTGGGGAGTTCATCTCTCAGTGTCCTATCTTTTTGCCTTTTCATAATGTTCATGGGGTTCTTTAAGACAAGAATACTGAAGTGGTTTGCCATTCCCTTCTCCAGTGGACCACATTTAGTCAGAACTCTCTGCCATGACCCGTCCATCTTGGGTAAACCTACAGGGCATGGCTCATAATTTCATTGAGTTATACAAGGCTGTGGTCCATGTGATCAGTTTGGTTAGTTGTCTGTGATTGTGGTTTTCATTATGTCTGCCCTCTGATGAATAAGGATTAGAGGCTTGTGGAAGCTGCCTGATGTGAGGGACTGTGTGTGGGGGGGAATCTGAGTCTGGTTCTGATGGGTGGGGTCATGATCAGTAAATCTTTAATCCAATTTTCTGTTGATGGGTGGGGCTGTGTTCCCTCCTTGTTGTTTGGCCTGAAACCAAACTATGGTAGTGGTAATGGCAGTAATGGCGACCTCCTTCAAAAGGCCTTAGGCCAGTGCTGTTGTATTCAGTATCCCTGAGCCTGAGGCAGGCCACTGTGGACCCACACCTCTGCAGGAGACTCCTGGACACTCACAGCCAAGTCTAGCTCAGTCTTGTGGGGTCACTGCTTCTTTCTTCTGGGTCCTGGTGTGCACAAGGTTTGGTCTGTGCCCCCAAGAGTCTGTTTCCTCAGTCCTGTGGAAGTTCTGTAAATCCCACTGGTCTCCAAAGTCAAATCCATGGGGATTCTCATTCCCTTTTCTGGATCCCCAAGTTGGGAAATCTGTAATGGGTCCTAGAACTCTTGTACCAGTGAGAACTTCTTTGGTATAATTGTTCTCCAGTTAGTGGGTCATCTGCTTGGTGGCTCAGTGGTGGGACTCACACACCATGCCTCTCAGGTCTGTTGCAGCCAGAGCCCCTGTCCACGTGGCAGATTACTGCTGGCTTGTGCCTCTGCAGGAGGCACTCAAACACTCAAAGGTAGGTCTGACTCAGTCTCTGTGGGGTCTCTGGGTCCTGGTGTACACAGATTTTTTGAGCCCTCCGAGCATCTCTGGCAGGTATGGGGTTTGATTCTAAATGTTATTTCTCCCCTCCTACCATCTTGTTGGGATTTATCCTTTGCCCTTGGATATGGGGCTTCTGTTTTTGGTGGGATCCAACATTCTCTTATTGATGGTTGTTGAGCCATGAGTTGCAATTGTGGAGTTCTTGCAGTAGAAAATGAGTACATGTCCTTCTACTCTGCCATCTTTTTACCTTTGTAATTATATAAATTGGCTACATTTATATAGATATATATAGTTAGATATAGTTATATACCTTTAGTTATAGATATAACTATGTTAAGTCACTTCAGTCATGTCCGACTCTGTGCGATCCCATAGACGGCAGCCCACCAGGCTCCCCCATCCCTGGGATTCTCCAGGCAAGAGCACTGGAGTGGGTTGCCATTTCCTTCTCCAATTCATGAAAGTGAAAAGTGAAAGTGAAGTCATTCAGTCGTGTCTGACCCTCAGCGACCCCATGGACTGCAGCCTTCCAGGCTTCTCCGTCCATGGGATTTTCCAGGCAAGAGAACTGGAGTGGGGTGCTGTTGCCTTCTCCAGATATAACTACAGATATAGTTATATACCTTTCCAAATTCAATTTCTTTCCAAGTGGGTCTTAATCTCATAACTCTTTGAATATGTTTTGATTCATCACCTTGAAGTCCTAATCTTCTACTTAGTGAATCAGTTTTTGTTTTTTTTTCATATTCATTGTTTCTTCTGTATATGCCATTTGCCACCAAAATATTGAAAGCTTTCTTACTCATTTTCTTGGGTAATTGCAGCATAGCTTATATACTCTCAGAATAAAGCTCTCCACTGAAAGATACCCTCTGTAGTTTCCACCCCATTGAAGGATTAAAAAAAAAAAAAAGCAATTCTGCAGGTTTGCCAGTTACATGCCAAATTATTTTCACAACATCTTAATTTCAACATGTTGACAAAGTTGACTTAAAGAAATGTGACTTTAAAACTTATATATATACGTGGAATTTTATTTTTATGAGATCTTCCTTACAAATTCAGTTTCTATTTAAATAAGTCCATGTACCTCTAAGGATGTGGTTCAAAGGTATTTTTCAGTTTTTATCTCTCCTATAAAACCCTGTCTTTTCTTATAAAAGAAAAAATAAAGTCCTGAAAGGGGTATTAAGAAATCATTTGATCCCTGCCTGCTTGCCTTGGGAAAATGAAATCCTCTCAGATGAATGTCTGCCTTATCCTTAAAACTCTCCAGGGAAGAAGTCCTCTATCAGCAACCTATTTCTGATTAAAAAAAAAAAAATCCGGTGTCAAAATGATGCCTTCTATTTCCATTTAGATGCTCTTAGGATTTTGTAGTTTAGTCACTAAGTCGTGTCTGACTCTTGGTGATCCCATGGACTGCAACATGCCTGTCCTTCACTATCTTCCAGAGTTTGCTCAAACTCACATCCATTGAGTCAGTGATGCTATCCAACCATCTCATCCTCTGTCATCCCTTTCTCTTCCTGCCTTCAATCATTCCCAGACTTGGGGTCTTTTCCAATGAGTCAGTTCTTCGCATTAGGTGGTTAAAGTATTAACACTTCAGCTTCGGCCTCAGTCCTTCTAATGAATATTCAGAGTTTATTTCCTTTAGGATTGGCTACTTTGATCTCATTACAGTCCAATGGACTCTCAAGTGTCTTCTCCAGGATTTAGCTATTAAAAAATTACTCTGGATGAGTTCCTAAGATCATGACACCAATGCTAATTTCTAATAACATTTCCACTAGTGATTTCTTAATTCTTTATAACGTTTTGAAATTTGGAAGATTACAATCAACTGCTTCTTTTGTATACAGATTGCCTGATTGTTATGAAATACAAGAAATGCAGTGGATATATAAACTAGATGGCAAGTGAATTCAACTTAAAAAGTAACAGGTTACATCCTTTTCATTAAACAAGTGCTTTGGTTGTCTTCTGTGGTCATTATGCTTTCTCAGATAAGCTATTGTAAACATTTTGGTTGCATTCTTTATACTTATGTTGATTACATATCACTGATAATATTCTTCTTGAACCACATTGATTGTATGAACCAATAAAACTAGTAATGTGTGTTTTCCCTAAGATAGGAGCATCCTTGACTATAGATATAAATTCTCTAGAGATGTTTATTGAATAAACCTGAAATTTATATAAAGAAAACAAGGAATAATCATTTCATGAGACATGATTTTGAAAGGCATAGATACATACATAAGAATACCGACATGCACACGTACACATTCACACACAAACACACAATAAAAACAGCCAATTACTAAATATTTCAAAAACTGTAGCCACAGGTATCAGCCTAAGAATAGTCCTGAAAAACAACATATCAAAGTCAATACCTTGGGCTCAAATGAATACTTTAGAATATATAGCCATCATCCATTTTTGAAAGATATACTCTATTTTCTATAACACCATAAAGCAACCTGATTTTATGTGCTTGATGCAGTTCATCAATGACATACATGTTGAACACTGTAGAACTTAATTGTCCTCATTACATTTCCTAATATTCTGTCTATAGGTAGCTCAGGAATTTACCTCATTACTAATTTGAATATAGAGTCTAAGAAAAATAAAATTTAAGCTTTAAATTTTAATTCATAAAATTGATCATAAGGTGGGAGAAATTTTATGTAAGAGTGTTCAGTTGCTCAGAGGTGGCTTGAACAAAAATCTGTGTATAATTCTGACTTTAATTTGTGTTTTATTCCAATCGTATGGCCATATTTGGTTGAGCTTCCCAGGTGGCTTTGTGGTAAGCATATGCCTGCCAACACAGGAGCTGCAGGGGACCTGAGTTTGATCCCTGAGTCTGAAAGACACCCTGGAATAGGAAATTCCACCCCACTCCAATATTCTTGTCTGGAAAGTTACATGGACAGAGAAGCCTGGTGGTCTACAGTCGATAGGGTCACAACATGTCAGACATGACTGAGCATGCACGCAGTATGGCCATATTTAGATACCGCCCCTGGACATAGTCTCAGCAAAAATGCCTGAAAGAAATTATGTTTTCCTGTTTATTCACTTTTTGTTTCTGATGTACAGCAAAGTGATTCAGTTTTTTATATATATATAAATAAATATATAAATATATTTATGTATATTTAAATATACAAACATAAACATATATTTATAAATTTATAATATATTATAATATATAATATAAATATGTATTATAATATAATATAAGTATATTTTATATATTCATAAATATAAATATATTTATATACTTATATATTTATATAAATATATAAATATTTATATATATATTCTGTTTCCTATTCTTTTCCATTATGTTTTAATACAGGAAATTATAGTTCTCTGTGCTATACAATAGGAGCTTGTTGTTTTATCCTTTCTATATGTAATACTTTGCATCTTCTGGCCCCAAACTTCTGATTCAACCTGCCCCCTTCCGTCCCATTGGCAACAAGAACTGTGTTCTCTGTGTCATGACTCTGGTTCTATTTCACAGATAAGTTTATTTGTGCCATGTTTTGGATATTTTAGATTCCACATCAGTAATATCATACGGTGTTTGTCTTTCTCTTTCTGACTTACTTAGATTAGTACAGTAACCTCTCAATCCATCCATGTTGCTGCAAATGGCATTATTTTATTCTTTTTTATGACTGAGTAGTATTGCATTTTATGTATGTACACATATATATGTATATATCTTCTATATCCATTCATATATATATATGTGTACATATACACACACATACATGTCTTCTCAATACATATATCTGTTGACATGTACACACACATTTATATATCTTCTCTATCCTTTCATCTGTTGACAGGTATTTAGGTTGTTTCCACACCTTGGCTATCATAAATAGTGCTATAAATATAAGGATGTGTATAACTTTTCAAATTATAGTTTTGTCCAAATATATGCCCAAGAGTGGGATTGTGGGATCACATGGCAACCCTATTTTTATGAACTCCTCTTTTAAAATATCAGTTCAGATCAGTTCAGTCACTCACCGTGTCTGATTCTTTGCGACCCCATGAATCGCAGCACGCCAGGACTCCCTGTCCATCACCAACTCCCAGAGTCCACCCAAACCCATGTCCATCAAGTCAGTAATGCCATCCAACCATCTCATCCTCTGTCGTCCCCTTCTCCTCCTGCCCCCAATCCCTCCCAGTATCAGGGTCTTTTCCAATGAGTAAACTTCTCTCATGAGGTGGCCAAAATATTGGAATTTCAGCTTTAACATCAGTCCTTCCAGTGAACACCCAGGACTGGTCTCCTTCAGAATGGACTGGTTGGATCTCCTTGCAGTCCAAGGGACTCTTAAGAGTCTTCTTCAACACCACGGTGAAAAGCATCAATACTTTGGCGCCCAGCTTTCTTCACAGTCCAACTCTCACATCCATACATGACCACTGGACAAACCATAGCCTTGACTAGACGGATCTTTGTTGGCAAAGTAATGTCTCTGCTTTTTAATTAATATGCTGTCTAGGTTGGTCATAACTTTCCTTCCAAGGAGGAAGCATCTTTAAATTTCATGGCTGCAATCACCATCCGCAGTAATTTTGGAGCCCAGAAAAATAAAGTCTGCCACTGTTTCCACCGTTTTCCAATCTATTTGCCATGAAGTGATGGGACAAGAGGCCATGATCTTAGTTTTCTGAAAGTTAGGCTCTAAGCCAACTTTTTCACTCTCTTTCACTTTCATCAAGAGGCTCTTTAGTTCCTCTTCACTTACTGCTGTAAGGGTGGTATCATCTGCATATCTGAGGTTATTGATATTTCTCGCGGCAATCTTGATTCCAGCTTGTGCTTCTTCCAGCCCAGTGTTTCTCATAATGTGCTCTCATATAAGTTAAATAAGGACAATGACAATATACAGCCTTGATGTACTCCTTTTGCTACTTGGAACCAGTCTGTTGTTCCATGTCCAGTTCTAACTGTTGCTTCCTGACCTGCATACAGGTTTCTCAAGAGGCAGGTCAGGTGGTCTGCTATTCCCATCTCATTCAGAATTTTCCACAGTTTATTGTCATCCACACAGTCAAAGGCTTTGGCACAGGTAATAAAGCAGAAATAGATGTTTTTCTGGAACTCTCTTGCTTTTTTGATGATCCAGAGGATGTTGGCAATTTGATCTCTGGTTCCTCTGCCTTTTCTAAAACCAGCTTGAACATCAGGAAGTTCATGGTTCACTTATTGCTGAAGCCTGGCTTGGAGAATTTTGAGCATTACTTTACTAGCGTGTGAGATGAGTGCAACTGTACGGTAGTTTGATCATTCTTTGGCATTGCCTTTCTTGGGATTGGAATAAAAATTCCTGTGGCCACTGCTGAGTTTTCCACATTTGTTGGCATATTGAGTGCAGCACTTTCACAGAATCATCTTGCAGGATTTGAAATAGCTTAACTGGAATTCTGTCACCTCCACTAGCTTTGTTCATAGTGATGCTTCCTAAGGCCCACTTGGCTTCACATACCAGGATGTCTGGCTCTAGGTGAGTAATCACACCATCATGATTATCTGGGTCATGAAGATCATTTTTGTACAGTTCTTCTCTGTATTCTTGCCACCTCTTCTTAATATCTTCTGCTTCTGTTAGGTCCATACCATTTCTGTCCTTTATCGAGCCCATCTTTGCATGAAATGTTCCTTTGGTATCTCTAATTTTCTTAAAGAGATCTCTAGTCTTTCCCATTCTGTTGCTTTCCTCTATTTCTTTGCATTGATTCCTGAGGGAGCTTTCTTATCTCTCCTTGCTATTCTTTGGAACTCTGCATTCAGATGTTTATATCTTTCCTTTTCTCCTTTGCTTTTCGCTTCTCTTCTTTTTACAGCTATTTGTAAGGCCTCCTCAGACAGCCATTTTGCTTTTTTTCATTTCTTTTCCATGGGGATGTTCTTGATCCCTTTCTTCTGTACAATGTCACAAACCTCATTCCATAGTTCATCAGGCACTCTATCAGATCTAGTCCCTTAAATCTATTTCTCACTTCCACTGTATAATCATAAGGGATTTGATTTAGGTCATACCTGAATGGTCTAGTGGTTTTCCCTACTTTCTTCAATTTCAGTCTAAATGTGGCAATAAGGAGTTCATGATCTGAGCCACAGTCAGCTCCTGGTCTTGTTTTTCTTGACTGTATGGAGTTTCTCCATCTTTGTCTGCAAAGAATATAATCAATCTGATTTCAGTGTTGACCATCTGGTGATGTCCATGTATAGAGTTTTCTCTTGTGTTATTGGAAGAGGGTGTTTGCTATGACCAGTGCGTTCTCTTGGCAAAACTCTATTAGCCTTTGCCCTGCTTCTTTCTGTACTCCAAGGCCAAATTTGCCTGTTACTCCCGGTGATTCTTGACTTCCTACTTTTGCATTCCAGTCCCCTATAATGAAAAGGACATCTTTTTTGGGTGTTGGTTCTAAAAGGTCGTGTAGGTCTTCATAGAACCGTTCAGCTTCAGCTTCTTCAGTGTTACTGTTGGGGCATTGGCTTGGATTACCGTGGTATTGAATGGTTTGCTTTGGAAATGAACAGAGATCATTCTGTCGTTTTTGAGATTGCATCCAAGTACTGTGTTTCGGACTCTTTTGTTGACCACGATGGCTACTCCATTTCTTCTTAAGTGATTCCTGCCCACAGTAGTAGATATTGTGGTCATCTGAGTTAAATTCACCCATTCCGGTCCATTTTATTTTGCTGATTCCTAGAATGTCGTCGTTCACTCTTGCCATCTCCTATGTGACCACTTCCAATTGGCCTTGATTCATCGACCGTACATTCCAGGTTCCTATGCAATATTGCTCTTTACAGCATCAGACCTTGCTTCTATCACCAGTCACATCCACAACTGGGTATTGTTTTTCTTTTGGCCCCATCCCTTCAATCTTTCTGTAGTTATTTCTCCACTGATCTCCAGTAGCATATTGGGTACTTCCCGACTTCGGGAGTTCCTCTTTCAGTATCCTATCATTTTGCCTGTTCATGGGGTTCTCAAGGAAAGAATACTGAAGTGGTTTGCCATTCCCTTCTCCAGTGGACCACATTCTGTCAGACCTCTCCACCACGACCCTCCCATCTTGGGTGGCCCCACATGGCAGGGCTTAGTTTCATTGAGTTAGACACGGCTGTAGTCCGTGTGATTAGATTGGCTAGTTTTCTTTGATTATGGTTTCAGTGTGTCTGCCCTCTGATGCCCTCTCGCAACACCTACCATCTTATTTGGGTTTCTCTTACCCTGGATGTGGGGTATCTCTTCAGGGCTGCTCCAGCAAAGCACAGCTGCTGCTTCTTACCTTGGATGAGGGGTATCTCATCACAGCCGCCCCTCCTGACCTTGAACGTGGAGTAGCTCCTCTCAGACCTCCTGTGCCTGAGCAGCTGCTGCTCCTTGGAGGTAGGGTTGCTCCTCTCAGCCGCCACCCCTGACCTCAGGAGTGTGGTAACTCCTCTCGGCTGCTGCCTCTGACTTCAGATGTGCTATTTGTTAAATGTCTGTTTTTCAACATTTCATGATTTTTTGTGTGTGATATAAAATTAGAATACTTGGACAACAGGACAATATGAAGATATTTAAGCTATAATAAAAAAGCAGAGTATCATTTATTTATTATTGATAATCTCTAATGCATTAAAGGGTTTTGACTTATTTTTAAAATTTAGGACTTGATAAAAATTGTATTTAAGCATGAAATAGCCTTTTATATTAGGCAAATACAGCAAGAAAGGTATGAGAAATGTAAGGTGCTAAGAAATTCTCAATGTTTTTTCATGAAATCAACTTTGAGATTTTACTGATAGCAAAGTTAAGACTGTTTAAGAAAGGAGTCTCAAGAACAGGCAACAATTTCTTCAGTGATAAAAATTCATTGGTGCCTCAGATTTTCACTCAGAAAGGGTCATGTATCATGTGTAACTTTTCATTTTATGATATGTACCTTTCATTTTCAAACAAAGATGCATTTAAGCATTTATAGAAATGCAATTATGAGACTGCCAAAACCTCCAATTACATCGATATTCTTTATAGCTGATGGGCCTTTCATAGTGTCTTAAATTCGTAAAGTATATCAATTGTAAAGGCATTGGATTTTCATAAAAATCTAAATTTTTCCTAGTAATAAAAGAGAATGAAGTACCAATTTATTACTTTTGTTCACTAAAGAGGGAAGAAATCTTTAAAGTGTTAATCACAGCAAGTACAGTATTCAAAATTGGGGGAAAATGGAAAGAGGGGGGTTCCTCACTTCCTAGGAAGTAATAAGATTAAGACATGAAACTTTCATTTTGATATTTGTTTTCCTTTCAACTATGTAAATTCAGAAAATAAATGAGGAACTGGTATATTGCTGAATAAGCCCATTTTCCTGTTCTTTATATATCTAATTACAAAGTAAACATTGCTTTTCAGTTGTTGACCTCTTCTGTTCATCTACTTGCCTTCTTCCTGAAAAAAACTTTTTTTCATGTATATTAAATTTTTCTATCTGATTATTCAGAATGCACAACCAAGACCAAGTCAGTCTTATACTCAATTTATAAAAAGAAATAATATTAAATATAAAAGATTTTCAATAATTCAATTTTTCAACCACAACTTCTGTAAATTTGAATAAATATTAATTAAATTATAAAATCTATAGAAGTTTAAAAAGTACTCCACTAGATCATACAGGTATGACCTAAATCAAATCCCTTATGACTATACAGTAGAAATGAGAAATAGATTTAAGGGCCTAGATCTGATAGACAGAGTGCCTGATGAACTATGGACAGTGGTTCATGACATACAGGAGACAGGAATCAAGACCATCCCCAAGTAAAAGAAATGCAAAAAACCAAAATGACTGTCTGAGGAGGCCTTACAAATAACTGTGAAAAGAAGGGAAGCAAAAAGCAAAGGAGAAAAGGAAAGATATACCCATTGGAATGCAGAGTTCCAAAGAATAGCAAGGAGGGATAAGAAAGCCTTTCTCAGCAATCAGTGCAAAGAAATAGAGGAAAACAGTAGAATGGGAAAGACTAGAGATCTCTTCAAGAAAATTAGAGATACCAAGGGAATATTTCATGCAAAAATGGGCTCGATAAGGGACAGAAATGACATGGATCTAACAGAAGCAAAAGGTATTAAGAAAGGGGGCAAGAACACTTAGAAAAACTGTACAAAAAATCTTCACGACCCAGATAATCACAATGGTGTGGTCACTCACCTAGAGCCAGACATCCTGGCATGTGAAGTCAAGTGGGCCTTAGGAAGCATCACTATGAACAAAGCTAGTGGAGGTGATGGAATTCCAGTTGAGCTATTTCAAATCCTGCAAGATGATTCTGTGAAAGTGTTGCACTCAATATGCCAGCAAATGTGGAAAACTCAGCAGTGGCCACAGGACTGGAAAAGGTCAGTTTTCGTTCCAATCTCAAAGAAAGGCAATGCCAAAGAATGCTCAAACTACCGCACAATTGCACTCATCTCACACGTTAATAAAGTAATGCTCAAAATTCTCCAAGCCAGGCTTCAGCAATACGTGAACCATGAACTTCCTGAAGTTCAAGCTGGTTTTAGAAAAGGCAGAGGAACCAGACATCAAATTGCCAACATCTGCTGGATCATCAAAAAAGCAAGAGAGTTCCAGAAAAACATCTATTTCTGCTGTATTGACTATACCAAAGCCTTTGACTGTGTGGATCACAATAAACTGTGGAAAATTCTGAACGAGATGGGAATAGCAGACCACCTGACCTGCCTCTTGAGAAACCTGTATGCAGGTCAGGAAGCAACAGTTAGAACTGGACATGGAACAACAGACTTGTTCCAAATAGGAAAAGGAGTACATCAAGGCTGTATATTGTCACCCTGCTTATTTAACTTATATGCAGAGTAGATCATGAGAAACGCTGGGCTGGAGGAAGCACAAGCTGGAATCAAGGTTGCCAGGAGAACTATCAATATCCTCAGATATGCAGATGACATCACTCTTATGGCAGAAAGTGAAGAGAAACTAAACAGCCTCTTGATGAAAATGAAAGAGGAGAGTGAAAAAGTTGGCTTAAAGCCTAACTTTCAGAAAACTAAGATCATGGCATCCGGTCCCATCACTTCATTGCAAATAGATGGGGAAACAGTGGAAACAGTGTCAGACTTTATTTTTCTGGGCTCCAAAATCACTGCCGATGGTGATTTCAGCCATGAAATTAAAAGACGTTTACTCCTTGGAAGGAAAGTTATGACCAACCTAGACAGCATATTCAAAAGCAGAAACATTACTTTGCCAACAAAGGTCTGTCTAGTCAAGGCTATGGTTTTTCCAGTCGTCATGTATGGATGTGAGAGTTGAACTATGAAGAAAGCTGAGTGCCGAAGAATTGATGCTTTTGAACTGTGGTGTTGGAGAAGACTGTTGAGAGTCCCTTGGACTGCAAGGGGATCCAACCAGTCCATTCTAAAGGAGATCAGTCCTGGGTGCTCATTGGAAGGACTGATGTTGAAGCTGAAGCTCTAATACTTTGGCCAGTGAAGAGCTGACTCATTTGAAAAGACCCTGATGCTGGGAAAGATTGAGGGCAGGAGGAGAAGGGGATGACAGAGGATGAGATGGTTGGATGGCATCACCGACTTGATGGACATGAGTCTAAGTGAACTCCAGGAGTTTGTGATGGACAGGGAGGCCTGGCATGCTGTGGTTCATGGGGTCACAAACAGTCAGACACAATTGAGCGACTGAACTGAACTGAACTGAAACAAAGATTATCAAAATGTCATTTGTGCCCCATGATGTAAACATATTTTTAAGGACTAATTCCCACAGATTTATCAGTTGTAAAAATTATTTTTAAAATGTACAATATGTGTTTATCCTTTGCAATATTACAGTTAAGCAAGTACTTCAGTTCAATTACAGAAATAACCCAATTTCCCTATGAAATAGTTATATGTTAAGTTTATTATGAAAAGAGGAAGGATCAAATATGTCTATTTCTATAAATCCAAACAGCAATATATTCGGAGGTTTTTTAAAAAAAAATATTATGATCTATAACTTATTATGTACCTGAATATCAACTCAGAACTTTGAAGTGCTAGTTGCTTATGGTTAGACTGAGAATTCTCTGCAATCAGTGTAGTACCTAGGTACTAAGAATCTCTCATCATAGAGCATTCCTGCTAAAGTGTTTAAAGTACAGATTTAATGCATAGAACTTTGCTTAAGGCTTATGAATATGAGAAAAACCCATTAAGTAGATGACATAGCCTCATTTTTTTACTCAGATGTCATTGTACATTTTGCTATTATTATCCTTTCATCTTTTTGTTTACTTATTTCATATCTTGTGTTTTTTTGATTCCACACTATATTTGCCTTTGACTTGATGAATCTGATTCCACAGCTTCCACTTTTGTGCATATATTACTGATTGCAAAATATATATCTTCCCAACATCTATCTCCCCACTTGTATTTTTAACCAGTTGGTTATCTCCACCTGGTGACCCATCAAAGGGATGAAACTTAGCATCTCCATTATTTGCCTTTTTTTTAATTCCCATTCTCCCTTCTCTAGTTAATAGGGAAAGTGTATAGATTCCAGTATCTCTGAATTCTGGGTACTTATCAAGAAAAACAAAATGTCTGTTTCAAAATACTCCAAAATATCTTCTTAGTCTTCCAACATGGAATCAGTAATACATCTGTCCTACCCTTTCTTTGTTCTAAGTACTAAGCTCAATGAAAGTTCTTACTCTTATACTGTCTATGGAAATGAAGTTTCATTTCAATATCTTTGGCTTGCAGTAGTCTAGATTTGGGCTTCCCAGGGGACACTAATGGTAAAGAATCTGCCTGCCAATATAGAATATGTAAAAGATGCATGTTTGATCCCTGGGTTGAAAGATCTCCTGGAGGAGGGCAACGCAACCCACTCCAGTATTCTTGCCTGGAGAATCCCATGGACAGAGGAGCCTGGTGAGCCACAGTCCATGGAGTTGCAAAGAGAAAGACATGACTGACACGACTAAGCACACATGCATGCAATGTATTATTATCTAGTTATTTACCATACCTTCTTTCTGTCTCCTCTTTAATATATTCTTCACATTGCCAATAGACACCACTCTAGTCTTTTCGCTTATATGATTAAATGTTTTCAAGTCCAAATGCCATTTCATGAGATGCAAGTTCTTTCACAATTTTATCCTAACTACTGACCTCTTTTGATTATTTCCTATAAACTTAACCCCAAATAAACACACAACACGCACAGAGGCATATACATATACATCATCATATGCAGATGCATAAATGCATTTCCCTTACTTCATTCATTTTGGTGTGCTCATCATTCATGAATATATTATACCTCACTGTGATCTCTTTGGCTTTCCACATGCTTCGTTAGGGATATACCCTGTTCTGATTTCCTTCTCTTGCCTTTTCTATCAAGTAAGGTTAATACCTAATGTTGTCTTTGCTTTAAACACTCTTCTTATCTCTGAGGCAGGTTTAACTGTACTTTCTTCTATGATCTTTGAGTGCTTTAGAGTATCACTTATTGCATTGTTTTTGTCATTATACCTGCCTTTTTTCCTTTTGTAGACTTCTAGCAAGGCAGAGACCATGTCTTACTAATGACTGTATCATCATAACCAAGGAAATGATACATTTCCAATGAATGTCAGTCACAGAAATAGAAGAATTAATGAGAATAAACTAATGAGAAATATATAGTTTTGTAGGCAAAAAGATGTCCACTGTCTACCTCTTTAAAAAGAAACATTGTTGTGTTTCCTCCTTTATAAACTATAGAGAATTTTCCAACATGAGACTATACTTGCTTGAATTCCCACATGTGAATGAAAGAATAAGCAGCTTGAATTTAAAACACCAAGCTAATTAGCATTTCATTTGCCCAGAGAGGAAATAAAGGTCCTAGTTCATTCACTGCAACACTGATTTGGCACTCTCCTCATCTCAGGAGTTAATAACAGAAGGGCACAGATTATTAAACAAAGTGATCTCTACCCTGTTTCTCCAGCTCTTTCACATTTATTTTTCACATTAATCCTAAAATATGGTTTCTTTCTCAAAAATTCAATGAAGCTTCTGCCTTGATAAATTGTGTATGTCAGAAATCTTAATTGGAATAAAAGTACACTAGCTAGTTCAAAAAATGATTTTTAAAGGATATTAAGTCAGGAAATCTCTAGAGGAGATAGCAAGTTAGGCATGGGGGGCCCTTAAAAGAGGCTCTACAGCCAGACTTAAAGCCCAAACTTCACCAGAAGACTCATCCCTGAATATCACATTGGCCTGCAATTGGAAATAGACACTTGGCCTTATGGACCTGGGACTGAACTCAGCACCATGGCTTTTACCACTTCTGTTTCTGTAGGACAAAGCCTCCTCGTCTAATCTTGCCAGAAAATGAATTCTGAGTACCACCCATTCATCCTGTCACCTTCAAATCACAGTGTTGAGGAAGCTAGTCTATATGCTGGAACCTACATCATGTACCTGACTCCCCACTGCAAGGCTGGGCTGTATGTACTAATTTCCTATGGCAGCTATTAAAAAGTGATCACAGGTTTAGTGGCTTAAATTAGTATAAATTTATTATATTAAAGTTCTGAAGGTAAAGATGTCCAAAATGGGTCATATTTGGCTAAAATTGAGATGTTTGTAGAGTTCCATTCCTTTTGCATGCTCTAAGAGAGAATCTATTTTCTTGGCTTTTCTGGCTTCCAGTGAAAGAAAGAAAGTTAAGTCGCTCAGTCGTGTCCAACTCTTTGCGACCGCATGGACAGCAGCCTGCACCAGGCTCCTCTGTCCACGGGGTTTTCTAGGCAAGAGTACTGGAGTGGGTTGCCATTGGCTTCCAGAGACCACCCTAATTTCTTGATTCAAGGCAGTCTTTCTCCATCTTCAAAACCAGCAGGTTGGGCCTAAGTCCTTCTTACACTTGCATCTCTTTAGTCTTTTTTCCAATCCCTCTTCCATTTCAAAAGACCCTTCTTGATTATACCAGGTCCACGTTGATAATTCTGGCTAATGTCTCTGCTTTGAGACCAACTGATCAGCAACTTAAGTCCCATCTGCAACCCTAATTACCTTTTGTTATCTAATCTAGCATATTACAGGTTCTGGAGATTAGTATATTAAGGTCTTTGGGAAACCATTGCTCTGCTTTCTGGAGTCCTCCTCTGGCCACCAAAGATTCATTCCCTTCCCACATAAGAAATACATTCATCTCATGCCAATATCCACTAAAGTCTCAGAATCCACAGAATCTGCTTAACATTCAAAATGTCATCAGTCTAAATCTCATCACCTATGTCATTTTAGTTGGGGGAAGATGAAGCTCTGGGTATAAACCATAGTGAAGACAATTTCTTTCCATCTGTTTACCTGTGAACACAAGGAATGTTACCTGGTAGCAAAGTGACATGGTGGGATAGGAATAGGACAACAGTTATAGATGTTCCTGTTCAAAGTGGAAGAAAATGAAGGCCAATGGAATCACCAGTCTAGAACAATTTCAAATCCAGTTGGGTGAATTTTATTTAAAGGCCTGGAAATAATCCTCTTTGATTCTTAAGTATATTCTCTGAATCATTCTTCCTTTTTGATCAATGCTAGCATGTACTTGCAGCTGAGAAGTTTTATTCATCTGAATTCTTGCATGGCAGAATTCTTGCATGACAGAATTTGAAGGCTGGGGTCCAACAACCTTCTTTCATTGTGTCCTCTTTCAGCTTCCTTTAATACCAGCTGACAGTGTTCTGATGACACCGTACTCAAGGATTTTCTGTTTGTCTAGTATGTTTCATTTGTTACATAGTGCTTTGTAAGTATATGTGTATGATGTATGCATGAATGTATATATGATATTATTTAGGAGGTTCCTGCAGAGATCATTAGCAGCTTAGGGTGGTTGGCTAGACAAGTTCAAAATTTGAAGAACAGGTAGACTCCAGGGCATAGGCTGAAGTTGCTGTCCACAGATAGAATGTCTTCTTCTTCCATAAGCCTTAGATCTGCTTTTAGACCTTACAACTGATTGAATCAGGCCACATAGATTATCTAGGATAATCCCCCTTACTTAAAGTCAATTGATTATGGAATTGAATGACATCTGCAAAATATCTTCAAAGAGACACCTAGATTAGTGTTTGGATAGGGACTGATAGTGTTCCTGAGTTGACAAAACAAAAAGACAGGCATACTGGGCAGGTATGTTTTCTGGTTTCTACCCTGAGTATCCAGAAACATGAGAGAAGAAAATTCTCTGGAAAGATGTGCAAAAGTTGCTGAGGGCTTAAAAGACATGACATATGACCACTATGAAAATTCACAATTCATGTGATTTCCACCCCCCAGATTTCCTTTGAACCTGTCAAAGACACATTCTTCCCTTACTTGTGTTAATTTTTTATACCAATATTAATGTTATAATCCATTTTACTTTTCAATTTTACTTTCTTTTCACTTTGTTACATTTTAGTCTTAATCAGTTCCTTTCTTCTCTCCCTACCAGCATGTATTCAAAATGCTATTTCTCTATCAAAATTTATTTCCTAGGATGGCACATTTCTTCTTTTTTTTTTTTTTTAAATTGCCCTCTGCCACACATCAGGAGTCCCAAATTCCATTTTTATTGTGTCCATGAGGTATTGAGCTTTATAACTTTAAAATCAATAGAGTCAAATATCATACAAATGACCTCTGCATATCATGATGGAAATGGTCACAGTAGATGAGACACTAATAGCTGGGATCCTGCCAACTAAAATTAGGTTTAATTTGAGAAGAAAAAAGCATGAATCAAAGCAGAACAAAAAATATTTGATCTTGTCTTATTCTTCAATCCAAGTATATTCATCATTGAAAAAGTGCTTCGGATCAATGTAACACTTTATAAAATAATTACACTTTCCTTCAAAGACTAAATACTGTTATTTTGAACACTGTCAAATTTCACATATCTATACTAGATACCTTCATAAGTTTCTTTATAGAGCGTAAGTGAAACGACATTGAATATTTTGAGTTAAGTGGCTTATGTGTGTTCAGCTTTGTTATTCACAAGGTCAAAGGTGACATAGTCTCCTTTATGCTTCCTTGAAACTAGGGTATATATAATTTTTAATATCTGTTCTAGTGGTGAACTTTGTAAGAGAAATAGATTAAAAATTACTATTCTCTAGAAAGAAAGAATGTAAAATGAATAAAAATTATTTAGGTGAAATTGGTTCTATGATTGAATCTTATGAGAGTCTACTAGTGAATCTTAAATTGTATTTTATGAAGCTTGAACTTCCTAATTTCAGAGGTAAGAAGTTATATTCAGAAATTTAAAAATATCTTTCTAAATCCCTCAGCAGAATTCTAGTTCTAGTGGGTACATTCAGCGGTTCATGGAAAGTGTTAAGGAGAACAATAACCACAGTAATAACAACAAATACACAACTTACATTTTCAAGAAAACTAGGATCAGAAAGAACAATCTATAGGCAGCAAATGTATTCCAATGTTGCCCAAAGCAGAGGTCTTGAACAACCCATGAGACGCCTATATGAGAATGTGCACAAAGTGAGTAGAAATCTATAAAAGAGGACTAGACATTCTAAGTCCAGAAATTGTTGGAGATGCAAAAACATCCAAACTCGTGGTATGCACAATATTAAATCACATACGATGTTGGGTTCCATTACTGTGAGATTAATGAGATAACTGAATTGAGACTACACAGTGGCTGTTTGGGCTCTCAGGTGTCTGGGCTAGGCAGTTCAAATCCAACCTGGTGCAGCTGGTTTTAGCGTCATGTGGTGACAATTCTCTACCTTAGTTTAAATATCAATGGGAAAATGTCCAGAGTACTGGTTATTTCAGGAATATTTCCAGTTGCAGGTGTGCTCAGTCACTAAGTCATGTTCTACTCTTTCCAACTCCATGGACTGTAGCCCACCAGGCTCCTCTGCCCATGGGATTTCCCAGACAAGAATACTGAAGTGGGTTCCCATTTACTTCTCCAGGGGATCTTCCTGGCTCAGGAACTGAACCTGTACCTCCTGTGTTTCCTGCATTGGCAGATGGATTCTTTACCACTGAACCATGTGGGAAGCCTATATTTCCAGTTAGTTGATGCCTATTCTGTATACTCAAAATGTAGAAAAACTGAGGAAGAAGAATAATGTGATTACGGCTACACACCCTCCATGTCCCACTTTGAGATGGGAATGACTCCCATGGCCCCATGGATTCTCAGTATGTCCACCATTCTATCTTCTTTCCCATCTAAGAGAATATCAAATATCAGTTATATCCAATTTAGAATAAACATGCATAGCAAGTAGATACTAATATCCCATCATATTATAATTTGCATTATTAGGACATATAATTGCAAGATTTTACTATATCAACTTCCAGAAAGAGAGGGACCTATCAGAAGATGACATTAGAATTAGAATAAATATTGAATAGGGCAGAATTTCTATAGAAACAGAAGATTTAGAAATTGGGATGAGGGTTTATTTCCCAGAGGTAGCAGATATGATGAATTCCAGCAAATAGAACTGCCTTAAATGAGGGCATATACTGCAATACCAATGCTTTGAGATGTAGGAATATCAGAACTATTAGTGCAAGATTTCTTTTAGGAGGTCTTTGAGAGCCAAAAGTGCTGTAATTGTAAACCCTTTGCAGAAACAAAAAGAAAATAGTTAACTATGAAAGCTTGGGAAACCACTCCAGATCAGTCCTATGGCTGCTGCCCAGAACTGTACCAGTAATAGTTCATGAAAATTCATCGAATGAAAATTCACTGGCTGCAGTGACTAACAACACAAATAACAAATTCCACTTTTAAACAGCAATACAGTAAGAAAGCTGAAAATGGTAACCATAATGTCACATAGTTGATAAAATTGTGATTTAATATTCCAACATGAGCTAAAAATACATTTAATAAAGTATTTTCTGTTTTAAAGAAAGAATAAGAACAAAAAATGCAGAAATACAGGAACACAGAGAAAAGATGGCATAAAAGATTAGACTGTGAAATTGGAGCTGTCAAAACCCTAGAAAGATATAAAAGGGAAAAGACTTGACTATATCATAAATAAAGAAGTATATCAAGAATACATTGATACACACTATAACTGGATCCAAAATTTTATGTCAAAATTCTATTTTCTGTATATTAGAAGAAAACACAGATGAATACCTTTGTAACCTCAGAGTATCAAGGTCTTTCCAGCTGTGACTTACAATTCAGGAGCCATAAAAGAACAAATTAATTAGCCAAAACATCTGCAGAAATACCTGAAGCAAAAGCAAAACACAAGAAACATTAATGAAACAGGTTCAAGGTGAGAGGATGACCCCTCCTGCTGGTACATTTGTTTTCTGGAAAACACATGGGGCCCGTGTTTTGTTCTTGTGATACTCTGAAACATGAGCATAACAGAATGTCAGATGTCAGTGCAGGATGAAAAAGAAGTCTTTCCCTGTTTATTAATACAAAACTGTAAGTCACATGGTATTCTTGAGAAGCCATGAGGGTCAAAACAGGTGTGAATCTGGAATGTCAACTGCTCATTGGGCTCGGCTTGGAATCTGCCTGCAATGCAGGAGACACAGAAGACACAGGGTTTGATCCCTGGGTTAGGAAGATCCCCTGGACTGGGAAATGGCAATTCACCAGTGAGGTGCTCAGGATGCCCCCTAGGACTTACAGCATGGGAGAGGAGCATCCTCACACAACCATCTGAAATTCAGTATGTGAGGACTGTAAGATGCAAGCAGTTTAATTGCTGTGCCCCTGTGGTAGAAAACACTGGTGCCTAATAGCCATCAGTTCAGACCACAAGGCTCCTCACTGTCCATGTCTTATCTATTGATGAATCTCAAAATGAGATATCAGGAAGCAACAGAAGTAAAATCTGAGATTATGCTATTAATCAAAAACTCTCCAACATATACTTTCAAGTTGAAAGACAACAGATATTTTCCAACATTGAACTAAAGGGTCAAATGTTGCCCACCTCTATCTCATGATGCTTATCTCACCTGTAAAGAGTGTTTTAGTCACAGAGAAGGGCAAGTTTACTGTGACCTGAGCTTTTTTTTTCTACTTCCACTTGGGGCATTGGAGAGCTTTCAAAATGAAAACTCTCTCAGTTTAGTTTTAAAGAGTCAGAGAGAAGCAAACCTTCTCTTTTCACCATTGACTATTCAGTCTACAGATTTCAGAGTTTCTGTACCCATAACGTGAATAGGATTAAAATCTAAATCTCCTGAGCTCACACACTGCCTATAATATGAGATGGCATCTCAAAAATGCTGGAGTTGGTAGCTGTTAATATCACTTATTCCTCAGTGCCCCCTCCATATTCATTACACAACCCAATATTCATTCAGGATAAAAGTGAGAGGCAGAAACTCCCTCCTTTTTGAGACTTAGCATTGAAAATCATATAGTATAGCTTCTGAGATATGTTAGTCAAAGCCCAGCTTCTAAGAAGAGAACATAAACCCCATTGAGAGACATGTCAGTCATCTTACAAGAAAAGTGTATGTGTGAGATTGAGTGAACATATTAATGCAGCCATCTGTAGAGCATGTAATCTTCAATTTGTCACACTCTCCTTCCAGGCAAGGAGGGCCCAGTCCTTAGAAACATAATGGCTTTTCTCTCCTGTTCAAGGGTAGGGAAAATTATTTTATTCATTCTCTTACAAGAATGAACAAAATGTTTCCTCTTAAGTGAAAATTGTATATTCATATCCAGTTGGAGGTATATAAACTTATTTCTGCCAGATTCGTCAATGGGAATATTTTAACAAGGTTCCTACCAGGAATTCAGATTGTGGATTTAGCATTTCTGATAGGTTTATTATGATATATAGTAAGTATATATTTGGTGTTTAGCCTATCTCTGACAGAGAGCCAATACTGTTGGAATTTCCTAAGTGATGAGAGGTATAAAAGTGTCTTTTGTTACAAAAATAAATAAGTTAAAGAAAAAGAAAGGGAATGGCTGTGAATTTCAGAGATACTGCCACTATTCTCAGAAAGAAGCAGCACAGGCCTGAGTGTGCTCTGGGGAGGACGTGGAAGACGAGAGTTGCTGACAGGCAAATGGGAAGCTGGAAGATCTAGAAATTCACATGAGTTCGAAGGAGGCACATGATGACAAAGGCACCAACAAGATATATTAATGGTTAATCGTTTATCACAGTTCCAGTGGCAAAATGTTATTAGCTAAATTCAGAACTGCATCTACATAAAAGGACTAAACCAAATTTCAGTCCTGCAAACTGTATCTCAGGTCCAACACAGATTCAGATCCTATAACAAGGTGTGTCCAAAATAATATATTACAAAAGGTATTGATATGTAAAGGGTTTCTAAACAATGGAGTACAAAAAGTCCAACAACCCTGTTAAAAGTGTGTGTGTGTGTGTGTGTGAGCCTGTGCTCAGTTGTGTCTGACTCTGCAACCACATGGACTGTAGCCCAGCAGGCTCCTCCATCCATGGGATTCTCCAGGCAAGAATCCTGGAGTGGACTGCCATTTCCTCATCCAGGGGATCTTCCTGACCCAGGGATCAGGGTCTCCTGAGTCTCCTGCATTGTAGGCAGAGTCTTTACTGAGCAACCAGGGAGGCCCGTTAAAAAGGGACTAAAGATAATGGGGAGGGAGGTGGTTGGGGGAGTCAGGATGGGGAACATATGTGCACCCATGGCTGATTCATGCCAACATATGGCAAAAACCACTTCAATATTGTAAAGTGATTAGCCTCCAATTAAAATGAAATAAATAAAAGAGACCAAAGATATACACCAAAACTTAAGAGAAAATGTCATGAAAGTAATTCTTAACCTTATGAAAAAATATTCAGTATTTCTTCTAATCAGAAAATTTTTAAAAATTGGGACATTATTTTTTATTTATAGTCATAAAAATCTAAACATAGCATGTCCTGAGAGGAACTTGAGGCAATAATTTCTTTAATTCACTGCTAATAAGGATGCAAAACACATAATAGAGGGACAATTTGTCAAATCTTGCACATTTACCACCTGACCTAGAAACTCCAACTCCAAAATTCCTTACCAAATGCATTGTACAAAATAAGGGCACATGGCTATTCACTGCAGCAATACAGTGAATAGCAGTGGATGTGAAAATATTCAGATTTCCATCAATAGAGGTCTGAGATGGTTGGAGGGCATTACTGGATCAATGGACATGAGATTGAGCAAATTACGGGAGATGGTGAAGGACAGGGAGGACTGGCATGCTGCAGTCCATGGAGTTACAAAGAGTGGGGCATGATTGAGCAAATAAACAACAAGAGGTCTGTTGGGTTAAATCACAGTACAAAATGGAGTGACTATTTTTGGTCTAAGAAGTGAAATTCTCAAAGATCAACTTTGTGAGGTAAGAAGAGCTTTGACCCACATGATGATTATTTATGAATGAAAATGAAAAATCCCTATCTAAGCATCCAGTTTTTTTCTTTTCTTTACATATAAATCTATTTGTGATTATAGTTAGACACTGATATCTTACACCCTAAACCAAAAATAGATATTAAACCAGAGATAGATTTTTTGATTTCTGGAAGTTGCTTTTGTATTTCAGTACACAGATGTATTTCTAAGTTAATAATAGTCACATAATTTAAGAATTATACAGCATAGCAATGAGGATACTCTCAACTGAGTATTCACATTAGAACAGAAAGGTAAAAAATCAGGACCATTCTTTACTCCTCCCAATATGTAGAAGATGTCTGACTCAATCCTACAGTTTTGACTCCTGGGAACTACCTTTCCACTGACATTTAAAAAAAAGATACTTGGTTTTTAACAAAATATTAGCCATAAATAAACCAAAAGGTTCGATGCACAGTACTAGATGCTTGGGGCTGGTGCACTGGGACGACCCAGAGGGAGGGGAGGGGAGGGAGGAGGGAGGAGGGTTCAGGATGGGGAATGCGGGTATACCTGTGGGGGATTCATTTCAATATTTGGCAAAACTAATACAATATTGTAAAGTTTAAAAATAAAATAAAATTTAAAAATATAAATAAATAAATTAAAAAAGATACTTGGTTTTTAACAAAATATTAGCCATAAATAAACCAAAATTATTTTTCTAAGCTTTTGGATAAAATGGATATTTTTATGGATATATTTTATCCAAATATTCAAATGGATATTTGGATAAAATTATTTATCCAAAATAATTGCATACAATTTACATTTATACAAAACTGGGAACAATAACAGAGAATCACTAACAAAGAAACACATTTCTAATAAACCTCCATAAATCTTATCATGGATATAAATTCAGTCACCTGCTATATTTTAAGTTTAAAATGTTCTAATGTGTGTATCATCATGTATCTGTGGTAGTATATTATTGACTCAAACTCTCTTCCCTGTAAGAGGCCTGAGAGGACACATCCTTTCTGTGACAGACAACTTACAATGCCTTCCGGGAGGTAGGGTAATTCACTATTCCAAGGACTTCACATCGACCATGTGACTAGTTTTGGCCAATGTGAGCAAACATAGTTATGCAATGGCCACACAAGATGTGGATATTATATGCTTATACCAGCTCTTACTCTTCTGTTTGTCTACAGAGTATTCACGTACTATACAGATATTGCTCCTTTTCCTATGTTTCGAAATAAAGAGACATGTCAGTCATACCCAAAATAGAGCAGAGCTGCAGCCTGGAACAGTCTTAGCCCTGAAAACCAGGAATTGCCTGGAGCAAAGCTGTAGCCAACCCACAGCTACATACTGTGCACATGATAATTAAATACTCATTTCAAACTACTGTGATTGGAGGATTCTTCTCCATTATAGGGAAGTTTCAGATTTCCTTGGTGGATCAGACATAAAGAATCTGCCTGTAACGCAGGAGACCCAGAGATCCTTGGGTTCGGAAGATCCCTGGAGATGGAAATGACAACCCACTCTAGTGTTCTTGAATGGAGAATTCCATGGACAGAGGAGGTTAGCAGGCTACAGTCCATGTGGTTGCAGAGTCAGACATGACTGAGCAACTAACACTTTCACTTTTTCATTTTCAACATAGTGAAGTTTAGTAAATACTATACTGCATTCCATGAGAAAAATTAAATACTATTTTAAAAACTATTTTCTTTGAGTTTTATTTCATCATAATAGTTATGCATATTTGCTGCATATTTTAATGTAATTTTTTCCATTTCTCTTAAATTTTAATATGAACCCCATACATTCAATAACCATTTATCAATTAATTTCTGATATGTGATCACTGCATTCTGTTTGAAGTTTTTCATTCTTTTCAATAATATTATTTGGAAAATAAAATAACAATCATAATAATAGTTTGTATACTGGAACAATAAAGGGGTTGTATTAAATAATGAAAAACAACTGCTTAACAAATTCAATTAAATATACTTTACCACCATGCAAGACTTGAGCTGACAAAATTTATTAACTTTTCTAAAAATGACATTGACTCAATTACAAAAGAATGTTGGTCTAATGTGGATTTATACAGAAGCAGAATCATGAAAGGGAATATATTTTAAAACATTATTAACTTTTCTAAAAATGACATTGACTCAATTACAAAAGAATGTTGGTCTAATGTGGATTTATACAGAAGCAGAATCATGAAAGGGAATATATTTTAAAACATTGCCTAGAGAGAAAGAACACTGTAGTTTACGGATGTTCAATATTTCAGTCAATAATTTAGTCCATGTATTTTGTGGAATTGAGTATATTATGCCATTTTGGCTCAAAACCATTAAATAATTAATTGATATAACATATCTGCCCATGGTTCTGATTACTGTACACAGAAAGTCACCTTTATAAAAATATTGGGATCCAGGGTAGGGCCATCTAGAGGGACAGACTTCACTGTATCTGCAGACATATTTTCTGGACCCTGGGTCACTTACAATTATTTTTTTGCTTGTTTTTTTTTTAAAAATCAAATAAAATTGAACTTGGTTAATGTGATTTCTTTATTCTCTCAAAGATAGAACTGTTTTCAGTGGTTAATTCTGAATCCAGTAAATTCAGTAATGCAGTTATTTCAGGTGCTATTTAAGGAACATGGAATAGATTCGTGAGAAAAGCACAAAAATGTCTGCCCATGTCGAATTTGTAAATTCACCATGGTAATGCCATACTCTGGGTTTTCTTGGATATAGCCTATTGGCTTTCTCTTTTTGGCAGTCTCTACACTTTCCATCGGCTATAATTCCCATCTGTGTTGTTAGTGGAAAAATGGTTTTAATCATCCAACTCATCTCATGCCGGGAAGCCTGCTGGAAAGTGTCAATGGATATGCATTTTCCTATAATCCTAAATTTTGTCTTGTACTAGCCAAACACTTCAAAGTTTGAAATCAGATGGTACCAAATCAGTCAGGGATTGTCTCTAAAATATGTTCTGTATCTAGAAAAGCTTGTCCAGTTATTTTTTTATTGTATTTACTCCCAGATTTAGTACTCTTTCTATTTGAACTCGTCATAGAAAAAGGGTAGTGTAAGTGTCCGCATATCCCTGATAATCTGCAATTTGGATATTCGTTGGATTTCTTTTTAATTGTCTTCAGGATCCTTGCAAAAAAAAACAATATGTAGACAGGCATCACTCTGCAAGTATTTACTGAGATTCCATTGTAAGTACTACTAAGTATAGCCTACCAAGAATCAAAATTGTGCAGAAACCATTGAGGGCACTGATGATAAAAAATTAAGTTAAGCAAATGGGCCAAACAGCAATGAAGTTTATAAGAAATGTGTTTTGAATTAAATGGATCTATCTGGAATCCTGGTTCTGATGTTGAAATATCTTTGCAAATCTGCAAGTCACATCAGCTTTCCAAGTTTTGATTTCTGTAGTCAAAGAATGAAATACCATTACCTATAATCCTGAGAATTAGGATTTTAAAATGCATCCAGAATTTTGGTACACGATAGCAGTTTGATAGCTTTAGAAAGCACTTATTATTAGAATAAAAATATCACCTGCTTCTTCACTACACATTCACAAAAGCACTCTGGGTGTGTTTTGGTATGTGTGTGTGTTTTATATGTGTATATGAAAGACATTTACATAGCAAAATAAGAAAACAAGAGATTTAAGTACCATAAAAGTTCAGGATAGAAACCTAAAATAGGGTGAGCTAGTGTCAACTTAAAAAATAGTCACAACCTTAAAGTTGAGAGTTATGTTTGATTCGGTTAGAATTTTTAGGATGTCAAGACTGGGAGATAACACTTCAAGTAACCAGGACAGAACTGCTCTGAGGAGGGGTAGTGAGAAGTCAGATTATGTAGAAGTTTTGTAACAAAGGCCAGGTAGCGGAGAAGGCAATGGCACCCCACTCCAGTACTCTTGCCTGGAAAATCCCATGGACGGTGGAGCCTGGTAGGCTGTAGTCCATGGGGTCGCTAAGAGTCGGACATGACTGAGCGACTTCCCTTTCACTTTTCACTTTCATGCATTGGAGAAGGAAATGGCAACCCACTCCAGTATTCTTGCCTGGAGAATCCCAGGGATGGGGGAGCCTGGTAGGCTTCTGTCTATGGGGTCGCACAGAGTCAGACACGACTGAAGTGACTTAGCAGCAGTAGCAGTAGCAGCCTGAACATCAAAAGATTATTGGTAACTAAAGAAAACCAGATACCCCAAGTTAAGGAATTCAGTGTTTTTCTGTGTGTGGAAGATGCAAGAGTCTGGGCTTATTGAAATCATTCCTTTCCTATATATCTCAACTATCCTGGGTCAGTTTCTTGAGTTTTACACAAACCTGAGCCCCTTGGGGCTCATCATAGGGAGTGGCTACAGTATTCTCCTGATGGCTGGTATTCTTCTCCTTCCTAAGTGCCCTTAGGGCTCACCACCTCACATTGAATTGCTGATTGTGACATTCTTGTTTATTGATATGGCAGGAAATATTTCATTTCTCAGTAGTTAGTGGAAACTGCCCAGAAGTAGTATAGATTTTGAACATGAAAGACACGTCTTTCAGATGAAATTATATACATGAATAACTATTGATTCCAGTTTTAGTAATAGGGTCATATTATAGTGCTATGCATTAGAAGAGAATGTTGAAAGACAAGGGAATCCTTTTTTGAATTTTCTTAATAAATTTAAAGATTCTCTATTCTTCCCCATCCCCAGTGGAGTTGGGATAAAATTGACACATTTTTCTATAAGGTTAAAATGTACACTGTTATGATTTGACTTAAATACATTATGAAATGATTACCACAATTTAGTAAACATCCATCGTTCCATATAGGTACAAAATTAAAGAAATAGAAAGAATATATGTCATTTCCTTGTGATGAGAACAGGCTCCCTGTTCTGATGTAATTGAGGAATACTACTGATTTCTAAGTTTGGAAGGACATGATTGAACAATGACAAAAGCTCAGCTTCTCTGTACACCAGTGCCAAATGGAATTTCAGAGACAAAATTTTGGGTGACATAGAAAAGGATAGCTTTATTACTTTGCCAGGAAAAGGCGGGGCAGAGTGAGCTCTTGCCTCACAAAAACTGTGCGTCCTCACTTGGAGAGGGTATTGGAAAGCTTTATAGTAATGGTTCAGAGAGGGCGTGGTCAGCCCGTGGAGAGTCTTCTGATTGACTGGTGGTGAGGTAAGTAGGAGTCAGCATCATTAACTCTCAGGTGGACGACATAGCCATACCCTTGTTAATTTCTCCCACCTAGAGGGGATTTTGGAGAAGGAAATGGCAACCCACTCCAGTATTCTTGCCTGGAGAATCCCCACGGACAGAGGAGCATGGTAGGGTACAGTCCATGGGGTCGCAAAGAGTTGGACACGACTGAGCGACTTCACGAGAAGGGATTTCGGAGAAGGCAATGGCAACCCACTCCAGTACTCTTGCCTGGAAAATCCCATGGGCGGAAGAGCCTGGTAGGCTGCAGTCCATGGGGTTGCGACGAGTCGGACATGACTGAGCGACTTCACTTTCACTTTTCATTTTCCTGCATTGGAGAAGGAAATGGCAGCCCACTCCAGTGTTCTTGCCTGGAGAATCCCAGGGATGGGGGAGCCTGGTGGACTGCCGTCTATCTGGTCGGACAGAGTTGGACACGACTGAAGCGACTTAGCAGCAGCAGAGGGGATTTCAATATCTGCAAAACAGTGCAAAAATATTGTGTCTCTTATGGGGAACCAGGACCTTATCCCAAGGCTTCTCTTGATTATTTATTTCCCCCTCATCTCTTATCCTCTCCCTTTCCTAATTAACAACTGATTGAATCTCTCCATTGTAGTTCAGGGAAGGTCATGAAGACTGAATGAAGGCTGTTTTCTATAATCATAGGAATGAGGGACACAGAAGAGGTTTGTGCCTGGAACCTCATGGGGCCCTGCTATATATCATGATGACTTCAGAACAAAATATACATCTATGTCTTTGTCCAGATTTTCTACAAGTGGAATGATTTACCTTGTCACTTGTGGACGTCTGTTAGCTTTGTTTGAGATCTTGTCTGCAGGCCCTTATAACTCATCTGATAAACATTTGAAGCAAAAATATGAGGTAGGGAGTGATAAAAGACATCTGAAACACTTAAATTCCTCACTAATATTTTGTACTTTGAAGTGTTAAAATGCACATATCAAGTACACTTCTTTTCCTTGAACAGCCCTGTGAGTCTAGTAAGACAGGTGTCCCTTTGCATTTTTATGGTTTAGGGCAACCAACACACGTGATTAAGTAGGTGGCCCAGCTTTACACATTTTATACTGGGAAGAATACGGGAGAGAATTTTCCTGCTGCACAAAGTGAAAGGCCTCTCTCTGTGGGTAGAAATTAATTGTACTGCTCCTAAAGAAGAGGCATCTCAGAGAGTGCCTGAAATTCTGGCAACAAAACCCAATTCCCACATCCCATTTTCACTTTACAGGGAGGAGATTCCCTTGGGGCAAAGGACAGAGTACTGTTCACATTTTAAAGCTTCTCTCACTGCTATTATAATCCCAGAGTATCTTGTGACTGAGCTATGCACACTAACAGAGCGCTGTTTCGAACCAAAAATTTTAAAAGATGTTATTTTCCATAGTTTTTATAGTTGTTACTTGCTTGCTTTTGTTTTTAAGGAAATCCATGAATGCTATTGCAAGCACAGTCAAGGGAATAATTGTTCTGATATTCTGAAGGGAACTTTATTTTCTTTTTTTTTTTTTTTTTTAGCATCACTGCCACTTTCAAACAAGCTGTAGGGAATAAAACAAACAAAAGAAAAACTTAAATTATAGCTTTTTCACATTATCTCTAATTTGTTATGAAGCAAGAAATGTTCTTGTTTTTTTATATTCTCATTATAAACACACTGAAACATAAAATTTATTGTAGCTCTATCATTTCAATATGTTTGGGAGAAACTCAGTTCAGCGCTTGTTAAGTTTTCTTTTGACCACTTGCTAATATTGCTCCCTTAATAATTTAAAGAAAAGTATTTATAAATTCAGGCTTCCCAGGTGGCGCTAGTGGTAAAGAACCATTCTGCTGATGCAGGAGATACAGGTTCAATCCCTGGATCAGGAAGATCCCTTGGAGGAGAGCAACCCACTCAAGCATTCTTGCTTGGAGAATCCCATGGATAGAGGAACATGGTGGGCTGAGGTCCATGGGGTCACAAAGAGTCAGACACGACTAAAGTGACTTAGCACACAGCATGCATGTGTTAATAAATTCATTAATAAATTCAAATCCATAAATTCAAATGGATTTGGGAAGATCATCTTTGATTTGTGTATACTACTACTAAGTCACTTCAGTCATGTCCAACTCTGTGCCACCCCATAGATGGCAGCCCACCAGGCTGAGAATCCTGGGATTCTCCAGGCAAGAATCCCGTCCCTGGGATTCTCCAGGCAAGAACACTGGAGTGGGTTGCCATTTCCTTCTCCAATGATGAAAGTGAAAAGTGAAAGGGAAGTTGCTCAGTCGTGTCCGACCCTCAGCGACCCCATGGACTGCAGCCTTCCAGGCTCCTCCATCCATGGGATTTTCCAGGCAAGAGTACTGGTGTGGGGTGCCATTGCCTTCTCTGATAGAAAATATTTTTATTCCCTGTATTATAATAAGAAATCATTGGATTAATTTTGAAAAATCGTACTTTAAAACTAGTAAAGGCCAGCAGATACAAAGAAACCTAAAAAGAAACTCTAGTCAGTTAACACTTCCCAGATGAAGCAAAGGATGAGAGGTTTTAATTCTTGAATCTAGAGACTAATCTAGCCTGTCACAAAAAATGACCAAACTTTTGACAACTTCTAGAAGTTTTGTGGTTTCAGCTCTTTCATGTAAGTTATGTTCCATTTTGAGTTCCATATAATTGTGTATTATCAGCATCGTTTACTAAAAGGAGTATTATTTTTCTTCATTTGTTTATCTTGGCACCTGTATTAAAAATCAGCTGACCATATAAATGTGGGTCTATATTGGGAAAGGTCATGGAGAGGATGTGACAGACAGTTGACACAGAAGTTGAGTGAGTGAAGTGGCTCGTTCGTGTCCGACTCTTTGCGACCCCATGGACTGTAGCCTACCAGGCTTCTCTGTCCGTGGGATTTTCCAGGCAAGAGTACTGGAGTGGGTTGCCATTTCCTTCTCCAGGACGATATCACTAAGTTCTGGCAATTTTGCCTGGCCAGTGTCTTTCCAATCCATACAATTCTCTCCTTCTCAGCTGCCACCACCCCAGTCCAAAACATCATCAACCTTCCCTGGACTTATGCAACAGTGTCTTTAATGATCTTCCAGTTTCTACTCTTGCTCCCTCTACAATCTGTTCTCCACATGATAGCCATTGAACTAAAAATGCAAATCTGATCATTTCACTTCCCTCCTTAACCCTTCAAAATGTACCCTGCTTTTATAATAAAACCTGAAAGCCTTATCGTGTCCATGGACACAGAAGTTAGACCCGGGCAATTAGAAGCACATCACCACCTAACCTGTCCTTGGAATGTGCATTCTGCCCACAGTGGGAGCCCTTTTCCAGGAAGCGGCCTTGAAAGAGCAGTGTGCTGTTGTTCAGTCGCTATGTCGTGTGTGACACCTCTTTTGTGACCCCATGGACTATAGCCCACCAGGCTCTTCTATCCTTTGGGATTCTCCAGGAAAGGGTATTGGAGTGGGTTGCCATTTCCTTCTCTGAGTGTGTTGTTGAGACTATCAATTGGTATGCAGGAGTAAACCCAATTAAAGCTCTTGTATAAACTCTTACTCATCAGGGAGATAGGTGGGGTGAAGTGATTGACTCATTTTCTGGCCTCCCAAGACAAACTTGTATGCCAGTTCCTTTGCTTATTAAAACTACCACCCTCCAGTCTGGAGTAATCTGCCTTTTTCTTTGATTTCTCACTGCCCCTCATGCATAAGGATCAGCTTCATATTTTACCTGGGAAGCTTCCCAGATTTCGAACCAACAGTCTATTTTACATGCATTACTGTATTCTATTGATTTTAATGTCTACTCTTTTGTCAGTATCCTCATTTAACATTGCTTTATTGTATAAGTATTGAAATTAGGTAATGCAAATTCCTCAACCAGTATTTCTCCATTTGTTAAGGTCTTCTTTAAATTTCCTTGGCAATGTTTTGCAGGTTTTGGAGTTCAAGTTCTGCACATTTTTCATTAAATTTATTGTGAACTTCTTTTTAAAGTCATTACAGATGGAGGCTCTTATTTTGTTCTGTGTTCAATCTTGTTATTCATTTATCAAATGTGTAGTTCAATCTTCTCTTTCATTCTTGAAATTTTTAGTGATTATATTCTCTGTTTTATTTTAAATAACAAAGCTACATTTTTATCCATCTCTTCACCTTTTTAAGCAGCATATTTGTCTTATTTGATTAATGTCTGCATTTTATTTTATTTCTACTGGCTACATTGTGATTGATTTATTCTTCATGTTATTTCTAGCTTCATGTTCTAGGGACATAGATCACTGAATTTTAAACTTTTCTTTAAATTTAAAAGAACATAAATACCTAATATGAACATTGAAATTTTATCCAAGTATTGCTTTAATAGACCAAAATAATTTGATATGTGCTGTTTTTATCATTGTTCAAAATATTTTTAATGATTTTCTTTGACACATAATTTATTTAGAAATCAGAATGTACTTCTGATTTCAGAATTATTTTATTTTGCTGATATCTAAATTACTATTGTTTTATGTTTAGAGCTCTTTCTCTCTGGTGTATTCTTTAATATACTGAGACTTACTTCATGACTGGCATATATTCTGTCCTACTGCTAGTGCGATGATGTGTGCTTGAAGAGAATGTCAATTTGTAAAGTCTGTAGTTTGGGAGTTTGGTGTTCCATAAATGTTAATTATGGTCTGTGATTGATTGTATCATTCAGATTTTCTGTGTCCATACTGAAATTATGTCAAGTTACTATATCAGTTACTAAGAGGGGGAAGTTAATGTCATTCACTGTGATTTTACTGTCAGTGTTCACTCTATATACTTAAAATTTCTGACATTAAATACAAATACATTTATAATTGTTATAACTTCCTAATATGTTAACCATTTATCAATAGTGAGTATTATTTTTGCATTAATGTTTGTTTTAGTTTGTTTTGTTTTTTGGGCTTTTAGCATTTCAGCCAGACTCTCATGCCTGTGTTTTCCTGAGCATGATATATATTTTATAGCTCATTATTTTTACCTGTCTGTGTCAATATATTGTAAGTTCATTTCTTATAGGCAGTGTATAGTTGCATATTCTTTTTCTTAGGCAGTCTAGCAATTTCTGTCTTTATTAGGGAGTTTAATACATTTAATTAATGTTTGCTGATATGGTTATTTTAAGGTCTGCTGTCTTGTTTGTTTTTTGTTTCTTTCTTTTGTTTTCTTATTCTGTCTTCCTTTGGTTTCTCAGTTTGTCTTTTCCTGTCTACATGTATGCTAATGACTATTTTACTGTCTACATGTATGCTAATGACTATTGTTAATATTCAATTTTTATTAATTAGGTTTCTAGCCATATCTTTTGTAGAAGGCAATGGCACCCCACTCCAGTACTCTTGCCTGGAAAATCCCATGGATGGAGGAGCCTGGTGGGCTGCAGTCCATGGGGTCACTGAGGGTCGGACACGACTGAGCAACTTCCCTTTCACTTTTCACTTTCATCATTGGAGAAGGAAATGGCAACCCACTCCAGTGTTCTTGCCTGGAGAATCCCAGGGATGGGGAAGCATGGTGGGCTGCCGTCTATCGGGTCACACAGAGTTGGACACAACTGAAGCGACTTAGCAGCAGCAGCCACATCTTTTATAATATGTTTTAGTAGTTTCCTTGGATATTAAAATATTTATTGTTGACATCACAATTTATTAGCATTAGTATTAAATTATATTAGGCTATATATTGAAAATTCACAATCATGTATTTCCTTTTTTCTCTCTGAAGTGTTACATAGCGTGTATATATATTTTTCATCATTGTAAACCCATAGGCCTTAATTTTAAAAAGAACTAAATATAACAAAATTATACATAGTCCTTTATATTTATGAGTACATGTATATTGTCATCCAGCTTATTTAATTTATATATAGAGTACATCATGAGATATGCTGGGTTGGATGAAGCACAAGCTGGAATCTAGATTGCTGGGAGAAATATCAATGACCTCAGATATGCAGATGACACCGCCCTTATGGCAAAAAGCGAAGAACTAAAGAATCTCTTAATGAAAGTGAAAGAGGAGAGTCAAAAAGTTGGCTTAAACCTCAACATTCAGAAAACTAAGATCATAGTATCTGGCTCCATCACTTCATGGCAAATAGATGGAGAAACAATGGAAACAGTCAGCAACTTTAATTTTTTGGGTTCCAAAATCACTGCAAATGGTGACTTGCTGCCATGAAATTGAAAGACACTTGCTCCTTGGAAGAAAAGTTATGACCAACCTAGACAGCATATTAAAAAGCAGAGACATTACTTTGCTAACAAAGGTCCATCTAGTCAAAGCTTTGGTTTTTCCAGTAGTCATGTATGGATGTGAGAGTTGGACTATAAAGAAAGCTAAGCATCAAAGAATTGATGCTTTTGAACTGTGATGTTGGAGAAGACTCTTGAGAGTTCCTTGGACTGCAAGGAGATCCAACCAGTCCATCCTAAAGGAAATCAGTCCTGAATATTCATTGGGAGGGCTGATGCTGAAGCTGAAACTCCAATGCTTCAGCCACCTCATGTGAAGAACTGACTCATTTGAAAAGACCCTGATGCTGGGAAAGATTGAGGGCGGTAGGAGAAGGGGATGACAGAGGATGAGATGGTTGGATAGGATAACCAACTCAATGGACATGAGTCTGCGTAAACTTTGGGAGTTGGTAATGGACAGGGAGGCCTGGCATGCTGCAGTCCATGAGGTCATAAAGAGTCGGACAGGGCAGAGCAACTGAACTGAACCTAAGTGAACATGTGCACAACAAGCTTTGCTCTTCATTTGTTTATATATATCACAGTTGTGATCTAATGTAATTTCATTTCAGCCTCAAAAATTTACTTTAGAGTGTATCTGTAGTATAGGTATACTGGTGATAATTTTTTTTAATATTTACTTATTTACTTACCTACATACTTGTAATTTCTTCAAGATGATAGAGCAACTAAACATTATGAATTATTTATATTCCATTTCCCTTGATTAGCTCTATATTTGTTTCATTTCAATGATTACTCTGGATCATATATTACTCTGCAGTATTTAATCTTAAGTCACAGAAGTCTAATACAAATTAATTTAATTAACTATTACCAGGTAATACAAGTAACTCAGAAAAATTATCAGCTAGCAAATCCTATTTTTACTTAAGATAAATCTCTGTTTTAACCATGTAACATTATGGGGAAATAAAATAGAAGAGTCAGTCTTTAAAAATATTTGGAACAAAAACTCTAATTTTGTTGACTGTTTAATATTAATAGATGATATGAGAGGTAAGAAAAGAATAAATTATGGAGAAGATGGAAAATGATCAAACTCAGTAAAAAGAAAAAAAGGCTAAAGAGAGTAGGACAAAAGTAAATATCACAAAATACACAGGGGAAAAAAACATGGGAAATTATAAGAAATAATATACCTTATATCTCAAATAAAAATATTTTATATTTTTCTATATTGAGATATTCAGTTGGAAAATGACACATACTCTGCTTACATCTAAACAGAAATACGTTTCCATTATATGCCTACAAGCCTGTATTTTTCTGTGATGACATTTATAATATCTTTTCTGACAATTTAAACAACTTGACCAAAATAAAAATTAGGTAAGCTAAGTTAAATTGAAATATTATACCCTTAAACTATAGATGACATAATCCTAGAATTAAGAAATAGATACAAGAGATGAGATGGAAGTCACTAAGATCCACAGTTTCATAAGACACCACAATATTCAATTCAAACCTTATGGTAGATTTAACAGCCTAAGCTGAAATATATTTATAATAATGAAAAAATATCATACTGTATTTTACTTTTATAATAGTTTGAATTTTTTCTTAACTAAATTGTATTTATTTGTTGCTTTCCCATGTAGTAAACTTGGAATTTTTCTCATCTTTATGATAAAATTTCTAAAAATGCAAATTTCAACTTAGTACAAAAAGTGTTCGGTTTCTGTTATTAACCATATGTGGGTTATTAGTTAAGGGAATTGGTGGCTGTACTGTTTTCTTCTTTAGATAGTCTCTTTTATATCACAAAGTTTATAAATCTTGAATATACGTTTTATGGAATCTTTTCAGGTAGAATTTCTGTTTAGAATCTGATAACAAAGGCTACTTACATGATTTGGAAGAGGGAATTGAAAAGGAAACCACTGTTGTTCTTGAGCCATTGGGGTAGGCGTGGTTTGAGGATAGAAGGCTAAAGCCTTGTTTGCTGGCAACTTTGTTTGGAGTCTACCTGCTCATTAGGCGCCTCACTGCTTTGCACAGATCAGATCATTAACAGATGTGTCCTCTGATTCCTGCAACCCCTGTGCCTTTAGATTTGTTGAAGCTAGTGGAGATCTTCCCTAACTCTTGCTTTCAAAATCCTAGCAGTGATTTTGTAAAGTCTCTCCATTAGTGCATGCTAAGTCGCTTAGTCATGTCTGACTTTTTGCAACCCCGTGTGTTGTACCCAACCAGGCTCCTCTGTCCATGGGATTCTCCAGGCACGAATACTGGAGTGCGTTGTCATTCCCTTTTCCAGGGGACCTTCCTGACCCAGGGATTGAACCTTGGTCTCCTGCATTGTAGGCAGATTCTTTACCATCTGAGCCACCAGGGAAGCCCTTCTTCTTTAGAGGAGACAGCAAACAACTGCTGCTGCTGCTGCTGCTGCTAAGTCACGTCAGCTGTGTCTGACTCTGTGTGACCCCATAGACGGCAGCCCACCAGGCTCCCATCCCTGGGATTCTCCAGGCAAGAACACTGGAGTGGGTTGCCATTTCCTCCTCCAGTGCATGAAAGGGAAAAGTGAAAGTGAAGTCGCTCAGTCGTGTCCGACTCTTCTCGACCCCTTGGACTATAGCCTACCAGGCTCCTCTGTCCATGGGATTTCCCAAGCAAGAGTACTGGAGTGGGTTGCCATTGCCTTCTCTGCAAACAACTGGAAAAGAGACAAAAAACTGCTCTGGTTGCCAAGTAACCCAACAGAGAATATCCCAGTTCTTTGCTACTCTTTATTGCAATTCTTTTGTTTTGTTTGATTTCCTACAAGCTGCTCTCCAGTTTTCAATCACACCAAGCTCTATCACATGCCTTTGTCCCTGACTATCACACCACCTTGCTGTCATCAAAGTGAGCAATGACTTCTTCATTACTAAATTCAGTGATCAGTGATTATTGTTCATCTCACTTGACAGTTCAACTCCCTTTGACCTACTTATTTTACTTGACTTCCAAAATACTATATTTTCTTAGTTTTTCTTCTATCTCATTAGCTGCTCCTTTTAAATCTCTTTGGCTGTTTCGACTATTCAACCAGTGTTCCAAATTTCTCCCCAGGGTTCTCTTTTCTATGTATTTTGACTGTCTTGATGATCTCATCCCATCTCATAATTTTATTTATTTATGTATTTTGACTGTACTGCATGGCTCATGGGTTCTTAGTTCCTCAACTAGGAGTCAATCCCATGCCTCTTGAAGTGAAAGTGTGGAGTCTTAATCACTGGACCTCAAGGGAATTCCCCCGTTGCATAATTTTAAATCTGTCTATAATGGTTATTTATATTTCTTTCCAAAAATTCTCAACTTACTTTGTATACATAAATGCCTACTGGAGATATCTACTCAAATACCTTTCATGAAAAGATGCCTCTATGTTTAAAACATATCTTGAATCCAACCACCTTTTACACTCTTCACTTTGACCCCCTGGTCTTAGCCACTATTTTTTCACTTGAATTACCACAATGGGTAGTATATCCCCCTGCTTCCAGTTTTATCTTCCATGGTCTATTGTAAACACAGGCCAGCCAAACTGGTTTTAATCATAGTGCAAATTGTGTTTCTTTTGTAGTCAAGACCTCCATGGCCCTTTGTTCAGCACAAATAAAACCTTAAATCCTCATAATCTCCCCAAATCCTTTCCCCACCAATTACATATCTATTTTTCTCCCTGAATTCCATTGTAATCACAATGCCCTGCCTTTTATCCCCTTTTGCCAATCATACAGGAAATTCTATCTTTATGACTGTATAATTCCTTTTAGTATCATTAGTCATCGCAAATCCACAGTGCCAATGTCTTTTCTCAGGTTCTTAAATGTTTTGCCTGGATTGTTATAAATCTCCAATTTCTTTTCTAATCTCTAGATTTTTGTTATTGCAATCAATGTATACCTTACATGCCATAATGATCTTCCTAAATTATAAATCTGATCTGGTAAAGCCACTGTTCAAAAACATCAAATTATATTCCACACATTTGAAGAAAGTCAGCATATTTTTTACAGTTGAGTCTCTTCAGCTCTATAACCTTTTTTTTTTTTTTTTGACCATTATGCTGATTTCTTCATTCATAGAATATATTCTATAATTTCACACTTCAAGACTTCTGCCTAAGTTACTGCTCTTGCTGGAAGCCTTCCTTATTTCTCAGTTTTCATCTTTCTCACTTTGGCCTAGATCAATTTATTATTTAACTGATTATCTAAGAAGCCTTTTTGAGTTATCCAGTACCCCTGAGAAGCATTTAAACTTGTGTTGATGGTATTAACAATGATCTCCTTAGAAGATAAGGACCTTTTTTAAAAAAAAGTAATCACAATCCTTAATATTACATAGAGTTTTCCTAAGAAATTAAATGACCTAAATAGTGTGTCATCTTGTCAATTTCCCCATTTGCAGCATAGTGATAATATTTAGCCTGTCTGCCTTCACCACTGATAGACATAAGTAAGATGTGTCAGGGGAGTTCATAGATTTCCCAGTTCTGTCTCGCCACAGCAAAAATGTAAAGCAAGGGATGGAGCAGTGTTACAGCTCAGTTTTATTTGGCAAGCAAAGGGAAATACATCTTCCAGGCGTGAGGACTGGCCTACCCAAAAGACACAAAGAGAAGAGAGGCCCTGGCTCAATTTTAGCTCCTCTTTGTATCCGTTTTTTTTATCCTCCCCCTGGTCCTGCCCTATGTAAACTGGGATGGCTAGGAGGGCTGTTGAACTGAAGTTCTCACTCCGGTCCTTGGACCTTCCTTTGTTCTCTTTTCATAGGCTTTTTCCTTTCTTTGTCTTTTAACCACCACCATTATGGACTCCTTTTTCCTATTTTAACTCCCTAACAGATGCATGTGCTATACTTTCTCAACTGGTAAGCTTGATAAAAATGTCAGTGCTATTCCCTGAGATGTCCCTTTCCTGAAGAAACCTCTGTTGATATTGGAAAGCTATAGCAGAATCATGAAGGGGAGTTTTTTCTTGAATTTTTGAACATAGACGGAAAAGGGTAAGTTTGTTAGTGTATTTTTGATTGACAAAAGCCATTCCTGGTGTTGCTATCTAGCATAATACCTCAAGATTTATCCAAGTTCTCACAAATGACAGCATTTCTATTTTTAAGGCTCAATAATATTACATTGTACATATATACAACATATTTTCTTTGTCCATTTTTCCACTAATGAACACTTAGATTGCTTCCATGTTTTGGCTACTGTGAATAATGCAACAGTAAACGTGTGAGAGTGAAAATATCTTTTTGAGTTAGTGATTTCTGTTTCTTTCAGATAAATAGCCTGAAATGTAATTGGTAGATCATATATTAATTCTATTGTTTACTTTTTTGAGGAACCTCCATACTGTTTTGCATCATGGCTGCTCCAATTAACATTTCCATCAACAATGAAAAAGGGTTCCCTTATCTCCACAGCTTTACCAACACTTGTTATTTCTTCCCTTATTGAGAATAGCCATTCTAACAGCTATGAGGAGATAACATTATATTTTCAACTTGAATTTCCCTCTGTTTTAGTGATGTATAGCATGTTTTCAAGTACCCGTTGCCCATCTTTATCTTCTTTGGAAAAATATCTGTTCATCCTCTGCCCATTGTTTAATTGGATTGTTTGCTTTTGTGCTATTGAATTGAGTTCTTAATGTATTTTGAATATTAATGCCTTATTGAATACATGATTTGCCAGTATTTTCTCCTGTTTCATAAGCTTTTTCATGTTGATTATGGTTTCTTTTTGCTGTGCAGAAACTTTTTAGTTTGATGTAATCCAACTGGTTTACTTGTGGGGTTTTTTATCTTGCTTTTAGTGTCAAATCCAAAAAAAAAAAATCACCAAGACTGTAGTCAAGGAGCTAATTATCTGTTTTCTTCTAGGAGTTTTACAGTTTCAAGTCTCATGTTCTAATCTTTAATCCATTTTGAGTTAATTTTTGTATAAATAGTGGACCATTTTAATTTTTTTCTCTGTCCAGTCTTCCCAACACAACTTGTAGAAGACACTGCTCTTTCCCCAAAGCATATTCTTGGTTTTTTTGTTGTAAATTAATAAACCATATATGTGTGGGTTTATTTCTGGAGTTTCTTTTCTGTTCTCTTTTGTCCACTGATCTCTTCAGTTCAATTCAGTTGCTCAGTTGTGTCTGACTCTTTGTAACCCCCATGGACTGCAGCACGCCAGGCCTCCCTGTCCATCATTAACTCCTGGAGCTTACTCAAACTCATGTCCATCGGGTCAGTGATGCAATCCAACAATCTCATCTCTGTCATCCCTTTCTCCTCCCGCCTTCAGTCTTTCCCAGCATCAGGGTCTTTTCAAATAAGTCAGTTCTTTGCATTAGGTGGCCAAAGCATTGGAGTTTCAGCTTCAGCATCAGTCTTTCCAATGAATATTCAGGACTGATTTCCTTTAGGATTGACTGGTTGGATCTCCTTGCTGTCCAAAGTACTCTGGAGTTTTCTCCAAACACCACAGTTCAAAAGCATCAATTCTTTGGTGCTCAGCTTTCTTTATAGTCCAACTCTCATATCTGTACATGACTACAGAAAAAACCATACTTTGATTAGATGGACTTTTGCTAGCAAAATAATGTCTCTGCTTTTTAATATACTGTCTAAGTTGGTCATAGTTTTTCTTCCAAGGAGCAGGTGTCTTTTAATTTAATGGCTGCAGTCACCATCTGCAGTGATTTTGGGGTCCCCCAAAATAAAGTCTCTCACTGTTTCCATTGTTTCTCCATCTATTTGCCATGAAGTGATGGGACCAGGTACCATGATCTTAGTTTTCTGAAGGTTGAGTTTTAAGCCAATTTTTTCACTCTCCTCTTTCCCTTTCATCAAAATTCTCCTTAGTTCTTCCTCATTTTCTGCCATAAGAGTGGTGTCATCTGCATATCTGAGGTTATTGATATTTCTCCCAGCAATCTTATTCCAGCTTGTGCTTTATCCAGCCTGGCATTTTGCATTATCTCTATGTCTGTATGTCTGTATTTATACCATTACCATGTTTTTTTTGATTCCTATATCTTTAAAATCCAGTTTAAGATCAGTAAGTGTGATGCCCCCAGCTATATTCTTATTTCTCAACATTGACTGACTATATGGGTTTTTTGTGGTTCCATACAACTTTTAGAATTGTTTTATTTATGTGAAAAGTGCCATTGAAATTCTGATAGGAATTATACTGAATTTGTAGATTTCTTTGGGTAGTATGGAAAACAGTATTGATTCTTCCACTCTATGAGCATGAATATATTTTTTCATGAGGTTTTTTTCAATTTATTTCATCAGTGTCTTGAATTTTTCAGTTGTACATGTCTTTTGCTTACATTTTGAAAAAAATGATTTATACACATATTTTAAACATTAAAAGATGCTTACTCCTTGGAAGAAAAGTTATGACCAACCTAGATAGCATATTCAGAGAAGGTAATGGCACCCCACTCCAGTAATCTTGCCTGGAAAATCCCATGGATGGAGGACCCTGGTAGGCTGAAGTCCATGGGGTCACTAAGAGTTGGACACGACTGAGTGATTTCACTTTTACTTTTCACTTTCATGCATTGGAGAAGGAAATGGCAACCCACTCCAGTGTTCTTGCCTGGAGAATCCCAGGGACGGGGGAGCCTGGTGGGCTGCCGTCTATCGGGTCACACAGAGTCAGACACGACTGAAGCAACTTAGCAGATAGCATATTGAAAAGCAGCGACATTACTTTGCCAATCAAGGTTCGTCTAGTCAAGGCTATGGTTTTTCCAGTGGTCATGTATGGATGTGAGAGTTGGACTGTGAAGAAAACGGAGTGCCGAAGAATTGATGCTTTTGAACTGTGGTGTTGAAGAAGACTCTTGAGAGTCTCTTGGTCTGAAATAAGATCCAAACAGTCCATTCTAAAGGAGACCAGCCCTGGGATTTCTTTGGAAGGAATGATGCTAAAGCTGAAACTCCAGTACTTTGGCCACCTCATGCGAAGAGTTGACTCATTGGAAAAGACTCTGATGCTGGGAGGGATTGGGGGCAGGAGGAGAAGGGGACGACAGAGGATGAGATGGCTGGATGGCATCACTGACTCAATGGACATGAGTCTGAATGAACTCTGGGAGTTGGTGATGGATGGGGAGGCCTGGCGTGCTGTGATTCATGGGGTTGCAAAGAATCAGACACGACTGAGTGACTAAACTGAACTGAATATTATTTAAAAGAAATATTATCTATTAATATGAAAAGAATGTCCATTAAAAATTCCAATGATGATTACTGCTGTGAAACCTCATTCTTGGAATTGACCAAGAATTCCTAAGCTTTGCCAATATCTGATGGTTACTTTGACCCTTGGTTTGAGGATCTCATTGTCTGGTAACTCTAAATGGTGATAGATTAATATATTCAGATTATGTGAGAAGATATGTAGAGGAATTCATTTGAGAGATGAAAAATGGGAGAAAATGTCAACCCTCTCATTATTTTTAAGAAGGAAAGTGCCCCAGAAATAGCTAACTATAAAACAATATTGATAAGTATTAGTACTTGTATTTTTTTGTGCACTGAAAAATAAAACATAACAAGCAATAAATTCAAATTATGCATATTCCTGAAAATCTTTCAGAATATGGGCAATGAAGAAAAAGACTATACCTCTGTCAAAAGAATTTTGAGAACTTATAAAATAATTTATTTTATATTGCTTTCTCTCATTGAATTTAATTTTTATGATTCTTAGATTACATTTTAAACTCTTATTAAATCAGACTTGGAAAATTGCGTGAATAAAAATTATACTTTGTTACAATTTTTACTGAGTAATATTCTATTTTTGCTATAGAATTTAGGTAAAGAATAAATATTTTATTTGACAGTTTGTCACAAAGTCTCTGAAAATTTAGAAAATTAGATTTAAAGTTGACAAAATAACTTCAAAAATGACTTTTAAGGCTTTGTGTATATATATTATTTCCCTTTCTTAAAAGCAGTTAAAAAGAAAATGCTTTTCTGCTCATCATTTTTATGACATGTATGGGAAATATTTTGAAATTTCTTTCCTTCCATTTGAAATAGTAATAATGGAGAGAGGAATAATACTGTTTATACATGGCTCAACCACAGATTTGTGCTTGTAATTTTTGATTGAATATCACATCATAGGTCAAGTGCTAAAAGTGTGAATATTAGTGAAAATTTAAAGTTACAGGATTTCCACTTTTATTAGGATCAAATACGCCAAATTATACAATGAGTTTGGCAAATACAATGATTTCAGATGGACAGTCAGTGATTTAGGGGGGTATAATGCATCTGCTCTTATAGCAACACTTTAACCCCTACAATGTGCATTAAATATTCTAATGTAACTGTAACTTTGAACTATATACTCATGCCTTACAAGCCATATATGTGTGTTTAGTCGCTCAGTGGTGTCTGACTCTGTGACCCTATGGGGATTCTTCAGGCAAGAATACTGGAGTGAATTGCCATGCCCCACTCCAGGAGATCTTCCCAACCCAGGGATAGAACCCAGGTCTCCTGCACTGCAGGCAGATTCTTTACTGTCTGAATCATGAGGGAAGCCCAAATATGTATTTACGTGTAAAACGATGTGAAATCAAACCTGGCCCATAGGAAAAAGACTTTGATATCACAGGTATTTCTGTGAACCAACGTTATTTTGCAATTAAATGCCAAAGGAAGTAAAATAAACTTTCATTATCACTCATTCCCATGACAAAACCTATGTTAAAAGTGTTTTTTAGCATAGATTTCTTTAACATAGGTTTTGTGTTTTTTATAAGACCTTATATAATGGACATCATATCACCGACTCAATGGACATGAATCTGAGCAAACTTCGGGAGATAGTGAAGGACAGAGGAGGTTGGTGTGCTACAATCCATGGTGTTATAAAGAGTTGGACATGACTTAGTGAGTGAACAAGAATAAGAACAAATATAATGAAGTTTTATATTTGCTATCAATCATGCAAGTGTTTAAAATTCAAAGTAATATAAAAAGAATGTCATAGACCATGAACTGTCCAAAGTTTATCAGTATGTAAAAATCTTGTTATTATATGATGCTGTTACAATATTCATAGTTAATTTCCAAATAGGAAATATATTGAGTTTACAGAAAGAAAATAACTTGTTTCTTCAAAATTTAATGATGGTTTCCTGCAGCATGTTAAATGTGAATGATGCTGAAAAGGAGGCATATAATAATTTGAGAAAGGTAGTTGAAGATATACCTTGTGAACAAAGAGCCAGACCCGCTACATTTATTGACTTGCTTAAATGAGGAGATGACAGAGAAAAAAGTTTTTCTCATACTCATATGATTTAGATAATATGCTCATGGATACAAAATCTGTCTTTAACATTTCCTAGCTTTGTAAGCTTGGACAAAGAAACTGTTCTTTACCTGGAAAATAGGGAAAGATTTATCTAAAATATACTCATAAGGAAAAGGTGACTTAAAAATCCAACTTGGAAAGCTATGTATATTTAAATTTTCTTTCCCCTTAATTATTTTTGAAATTATTTAGAATTAAGATATAATTCATACCCCATAAAATTTATTCTTTGAAAGCATACATTTAGTTGCAATTTTTAGTATTTTCATAAAGTTGTACAACTGTCACTACTAATTCCAAAATATTTCATCACCCTAAAAAGAGATGCTACCCATTAAGAGTTACCCAATTCACCTTTCCATGACCCTGGCAACTCCCAAGCTACTTCCTATATCTCTGAATTTGTGTGTTTTGTACATATCCAATTAGTTGAACTCAAATCTATGTAGTTCCAGGAAAAATCATCTCTATCAATTTCAGGGAGATACAATCAACTTTAGCTGCATTTTATTGATAGTTATTTTTAATACATATTTTATTGAGATATAATTGACATTTGTAATATTGTCCTGGATTCAGGTGTACAGTATATGATTTGATATATGTGATACATTGTGAAATGATTATCACAAGTTTATTTTTTTATATTATATATGCCTACATATATGATGTATTATATGGAAGTGTAGCTGATTGACAGTTTGATTGTTTCAGGTACACAGCAGAGTGACTCAATGAAACATATACACGTATCCATTCTCTCCCAAATATCCCTCCCATCCAGGACTCCACATAACATTCAGCAGAGTTCCCTGTGCTATACAATAGGTCCTTTTTGGTTATCCATTTAAAATATAGTAGTATGTACATGTTGACCTCAAACTCCCTAACTATCCCATCCCCCTTCCTTTCCCTCATGGTAACCATAAATTTTTATTTAAGTCTATAAATCTGTTTTATAAGTAAGTTTGTTTGTATTATTTCTTTGTAGAGTCCCACATATAAAGGATATTATACAATATTTCTCTGAGTTACATTACTCAGTATGACAATCTGTAGGACCACCTATGTTGCTACAAATGGTATTATTTCATTATTTTTTTTATTGCTGGATAATATTTTGTTGTATATAGATACCACATCTTCCTTATCTGGATATATGCCCAGAAGAGGGCTTACAAGGTTATATTTTAGTTTTTTAAGCAACTTCCATACTGTTTTCCATAGCGGGCTGTACCGATTTCCATTTCCACCAACAGTGCAGGAGAGTTAACTTAATTGTGAAATTTGCATATATGTGTTCCTATGTCTGCTTAAAAACTGTCAACCTATGATTTTTTTTATTATTAAACTACATATATGGTTAATTCATTGTCTTGGGTTGGCTTTTATTGATAGGAGGAGTTTACCATGAATTTTTGAACAATTTTTATTTTTGTTTTCTCTCTTAATAAAGTTTATGAGAAAGTGTGAATAGAGAAAAATATCTGGTTCTTTACATCTCGGTTAATGTATTTTACAGTACTCTTAATTTTAATTGATAAAATGTCCTGCTATTAAATTCTATTAAATTAACATTTCCTCATAATCCCTGGTGTTTTCTGCAGTCCAGTGTTGTTTGGAAAATATCTGCTATGCTTATTCTTGTTTCTTTATAGATTAGCTATCTTTGTTCCCAATAAACCATTAGAAATAGTGGACATGTTTTTTAAATGTGATTTTTAAAGATCACATTTGGCACCTGTTTTTAGGTCAAAGGGGCTCGATGAGTGCCTAACATAATTAATGAAAATAGAAAGATATCAGAGTATAATCAACATATATCTCAAATACAATGCAATACATGTGAGAGACTATATATATATATATATATATATATACACACACACACACACACACATACATATAATAGAATATGTAGAGAGAGAAAGAGAGAGAAAAAATATGTATATATATATATAGAGTCAGAGACAGGGAAAGAGAAGATGAACAGAGATATGGAAAAAACATATATAAAATACAGATTAGATTTTTAACCTAAATTCTAAATTGTCTGATGAGCATGATGTCATATGAGTTGATCTAGGAAGAATATAGATAGATGGAAAACACATTCAAGAAAATGTATACTTAATAAGAAGATTGGAAACATGATCAGGAGCCTGATTATAAATAGTTATTTTACAACATGATAAGAATTTTAAGTGTCGCGGAAATTCACTGAAGGTGTCATCATGGGACTAACACATTCAGAAGTGTTCTTAAAATAGATCACACTGGGTGAGCAGACAAGCTGAAAGCAAACTCAGGGAGAGAAGAAGGGGATGTATTGTGATAACCCTTGTGAGAAATCATGACTTGGAATTAAGCGTTGGGGAACAAAACCGAAATGGAGAGAAGTGAATGTATTTCAGATAGAAGAGGAGGGATAGACTGGACCTGGGATACATAGAATCTAGAGAATAAATGAAAATGATAACAATGACTAAGTAATCAACATGGAATCCGGGGCTAAACAGGATACAAAAACAATGGCTTACAAGTTTGAAGAATGAGAAATAGGGTAGGTGGTTTGAAAAAAAAAAAAAAAACAAATTAAATCCTGAGTTATCTTAATTTTGAAATAGCTGATAGAAATTCAAGTTTTAGAAGTCATGTCTGAGGACCAGGTGTGATCAGTTTATTATTTACTGAAAACAGTAACATCTAAATTGAAATAGAAAAGATATGTAGGAATTATTCAAACACAGTTACTCTTTAGCCTAACATACTAGACTCCTTGTAAACAGCTTTCTCTGTCTCTTTCAAGCCTATCTCCAAACGGTCATTTTTTTGATTCTTCTGTTCTATCAATATTGATTTATTCAATCTTCTTTCAGAATTAATTGCTATATGCTACCTTCACCTACATTTAATCTGCCATTCTAATGAGAGTATTAATAAATCATTTACTGGGGTGGTTATCAGTTATGTATTTAATATATTATTACTAATCTCCTGGTGATGGCTTAGTTTCTAAGTCATGTCCAACTCCTGTGAACCCATGGACTATAGCCCACCAGGGTACGCTGTCTGTGGGATTTTTCAGGCAAGAATACTGGAGTGGGTTGCCATTTCCTTCTTTAGCGGATCTTCCCAATCCAGGTATCAAACCCCCATCTCCTGCACTGCAGGCAGATTCTTTATCAACTGAGCCACCAAAATAGAATGGAATGATTGTATAACCTCCAAGACATTTTCTAATATATATGTATATAGTCTATAAATATGTAATTTGTCAATATTTTAAGTTGTGAGAGTACAAAATATATATTTGTGATTTATTTTCAAGTCATTGTAATTGTTACATTTCAGAAGCTTAAGTCTTCAAGTAGCTTGTGTCCTGAAGCTATACACTTCACTCTTGCTTTGCTAATGCTAATCCTAGATACTTACCACATGAGTTTACCAATAAGATAAAAGCATATCAGATTAAGAATGAACAAAATAGTATTGGAATGTGAGTATTTAATGACATGGTGGCTAGCATTATCTCTGTCTTGCTAGCAAATTTCTAACATTTACTTTAGCCAAAGGATAAAGCAATGCGTTTCCGTAAACTAAAGGCTGGTCTGCTTATGGTAGCATGTAAACTGTGTACAATGTCTTCATTTTTTCATAAGTCACCAGTCATACCTTGCTTCCTTCATCACCCTTCCTTCAGCACCCTTTATTCAGTGGTGAAGGTGACTGTCTCACTGATTGATAGTCCCATCAATTGGAATTCAATTTTTTGCACTTCTGTAAATTCTCCTAGATTATTTCATATTTTCTATAGAGAGAATTTATTTTGCCTCTACTAAACAACTAAGGAGGGACAGTACACCTTCCACCAATCAGGATGGAAATGATTAATCTAGGTTTTAGGCTTTGCACTGGCTATTAAATTGTCAAACCACCCTTATTCCCAGCTTCTCTCAATTGCAAAGCCAGCCTGCTTTCCCTGAACACTGTCTCCCACCAAGTCCCCCCGCCCCGCCCCACCCCCACTATTTGTATCCACTGAAGTGAAGGTTTTCTCCTTGCCCACAAGAGCTTATACAAATTGGTGTTTCTAAGCCTCTCAGCTACCACTTTCCAGTTTGCAAATCCTTGACATAAACCCAGGGCAGAATAAAAGGCTCACTACCTTTGAATTTTCTCCTTTCTAGCCACTTGCCACACAACTCCTTTTGTTCCTAATGTTTTCCAGAAACTTATACCTACTATATTTTGTTTTGTTTTTTCTTCTTTCTAGTTTTTCAGTGCAAGATATTCTGAAAAAAATCATTTCTCTAATTGGAAAATTGTACCTATGAATCTTTACACCTAAACATTTCATATAATTAGAGCTACATTGTAATCATTATGTTTCACAGGTTTAATCCAGTTTGGGAGGTTGGCAACTCTCAGAGTTCTTAGCCTTGCTCTATGTGAGTTTGACTTTATCAAAAGGAATTAACTACAATCCAACATAAATATTCATTTATCATAAGGGAGATTAAGAGGCACAATGCAGTCACTGTGGATCCGCAGGAATTCTGAACTACATCTGGGCATGTATTTCCAGGTTAATCTATCCCATGGGAAAGAAATATTGCATGAATAGACCTAGTTTCTGCTTCATTGATATGTTTCCCCAAGTCCATTGATTTAAGGATTCAATTGATTCAGGAATCAAGGATTCATTGATTGCTACCTCAGGGATATTCCTTTTACTTTTTTCTCCACAAATAATCTCTTAGATAACCTTTTCTATGTTTACAATGCTCTAATTCTTGGGTACCAAGACTAATTGAACACTTTGGTATTAAAATAAGTAGAAAGTTATTATCTACAGAAATCTGTAATTAGATTAACAGGTTTCTGGATTTCACATAAAAATGTTTAATATTCACCTTAACATTGGCATATAAAATTTATATGAGTTCAGCATTTTTAAAACATGGCTTTACATTCCTTAACCAAAAATGTTATAGATAAAATGTTATGGCATTGAGACAAATGATTCTATTTTGATCAACATTTTACACTCTATCCTGGGATATCTGGAACACCATATACTTAGAAGGAAAGTTCCATCACTAGTTCCATCATTTCAAGTTTTGAATAGAAGCATATCAGTGAAGAAGAATGAATGTTGATTTAGTATTGTTGGCAGATCCTCTGGGAAATTTGTTGTTCATTTTTCTCATTTGTTACTTTTGAAAAAATTGCCTATGAAAAGATAAATAGCTTTCTCTGGTTGATTTCTATTCATAAAATATTTAGGAACCACGAGACCTTTTTACAGTCTGAATAATTTCCCATGTGTTTCAGCCCTGCTGAAGGCTTGGGCTCTTCACCAACAAAACTCATTTATCAAATGTGAGGACTTCCTATATGTTTCTACTGTAGTTATCCTGCTTCTTTCTCATTGTTGTATCTTGGGAATGTTAGGTGACAGATCAGTTATCTTTGTAAACATAGGTCCTCAGGTCAAGAAATGAAGCATCTGAACAATTACATCTGTAATGATGTAGATTATAAAATTCTGAATTTTGAACCTGATGTCAGGATTGTGGTTGTTGTTCAGTCACTAAGTCATGTCTGATCTATGCAACTCCACAGACTGTAGTCCGCCAGGCTCCTCTGTCCATGGGATTTTTCAGGCAAGAATACTGGTGTGGGCTGCCATTTCTTGCTCCAGGGGATCTTCCCAGACCAGGGTTTGAACCTGCATCTCCTGCATCGGCAGGCAGAATCTGTACCATCTGAGCCACCAGGGAAGCACCATGATTATATATGTCTTTAAAACTTCCTTAGATAAACTGCCCATAATTGGAATGCACAAGAAGCATGAGTTTTGGGGACTTTGAGGTGGAAAATGATAAACTGGTTTCTGAAATTGTCCCCCTCCAAGTATCCCATGCCCCATTCAATATGACTTTATAGTTCTTTGAAATGGTATCTGTTTTCCACTGGAAATGAATCTGGGCTGACTTTATGATTGCTTTTACCAGTATGATGTGTTGGAAGTGGTAGAATATCAATGAGTCTTGTAAGTCTAAGCCGAGAAGACCTTGCATGTTACACCATTCTCTAGGATATACACCATGCCATGAGAACAAGACCAGCTGGCCAACTTCCACATGTGGATGATACCATTGTAGATTAGCCAGCCCACACTATTCTTAACCCTAATGCCTGGGTGAGCACAGCTGAGTCCAGAGAACACTGCAACCATCAGCTGAACTAACTGGGCTTCTAGGTTTATTATTAATAAAAATAGTAAATGCTTCTTTTTAGAGCTACCAGTTTCAGGAGTAGTTTCTTATGCAGCAGTAATAATTAATACACATTCATCCTATTATTATTCTCAGAACTTTCAGTTCAGTTCAGTCACTCAATTGTGTCCGACTCTTTGCGACCCCATGAATCGCAGCATGCCAGGCCTCCCTGTCCATCACCAACTTCTGGAGTTCACCCAGACTCACGTCCATTGAGTCAGTGATGCCATCTCATCCTCTGTCATCCCCTTCTCCTCCTGCCCTCAAATCCCTCCCAGCATCAGAGTCTTTTCCAATGAGTCAACTCTTCTCATGAGTTGGCCAAAGTACTGGAGTTTCAGCTTTAGCATCATTCCTTCCAAAGAAATCCCAGGGCTGATCTCCTTCAGCATGGACTGGTTGGATCTCCTTGCAGTCCAAGGGACTCTCAAGAGTCTTCTCCAACACCACAGTTCAAAAGCATCAAATCTTCAGCGTTCAGCCTTCTTCACAGTCCAACTCTCACATCCATACATGACCACAGGAAAAACCATAGCCTTGAGTTATTTTAAATATTTGAAGAGTCTACATCATCCAGGTTTTGTGAAATGAGAAAATTTCGTTGTCCTATGCTCAAACTCATTAGGGATTTATGTTAGGTTGAAAAATCAACTTCAGTGCAACATCTGACATATTCTTTGCTTTTTATTCCAGATCTTCTCACTTGTAAGTTCTTAATTTTTCGGGCATTATCTCCACATAATTTTACATGTACATTATAATTAATCACCATTTCTTTTTTTGGCATATAAAAATGTTTTCTTTATAGATCTCACAAACTTTAAGAAAATCCTCCATTTGTCAGACATTATTTGTGCATCTTATATGCAAGCTTAGATTAAGATTCTCCACTTAGTCAATATCAGACCTGACTCTTTCAATTCCATCTTTTTTTGTTGGCCATCTGTTGCTTTTCACTCTTTTTGGCAGTTAATTTTATACATAACATAATTTGCATCTGGAGATTTTATTACATATTCTTGATGAGTCACTCTAGTTTGTCCTATTGACATTCTCCTAAAACACTAGCCACATGCTATTCCTCATAATGAAGCAAAGCCTGACTCATGAAAAGTAAATAGTAAATAAAATAAACTCATCATTGCTTTTAAAGTGAAAATGGATATACAGCTACTTATAAATAGTTCATTCATTTTGTGTCAGACAATTTTCTAGCATGATTTTTGTGTCATATATAATAGTGCAAAATGGCTTCCAAAATTTGTAGTTTAGTTTCCACATAAAGGTTTTATTTTATATAATATAATAAATTAGTTGCCTTACTGTGCTGTTTGCAACCTGTATGATCACTGATGTAGTGAGTCCTACAGACAGATATTGAGAGATTAGTTTGTATTTATCCTCCACTTCTGTTATTTCAACCAAAGCAACTCTTTAAAAGTATTAAATCAAGCCTCTCTGTCTCTCTCTCTCACACACACACACACACCATATTAAAAATACAATGTGGTACAAACTGTTTGACTTTGATCTCTGATGTATGGTGGTTTCATAGTAAAAGCATTTTATCTTAGTAAATGACCATTCAGATAAAGAGTACACTAGACTATTTTTAGCCTCTTTTGGGGCTTCTCTGTGGCTCAGATGGTAAAGAATATGCCAGAACCTCAAATTTCATCCCTGGATCGAGAAGATCCCCTGGAGGAGGAAATGCTCATCCCTCCAATATTCTTGCCTGAAAAATTTCATGGACAGAGGAGCCTGGTGGACTACAGTCCATGGGGTATCAAAGAGTCCAACACAATTGAACAACTGAGCATGCATGCATTCATGCAAATGTATTAAATGGAAGAAGGAATATTATGCTCTTAAACTGTAAGGTGTGCCATCTGACCTCCCCATCTACCATCCTCTCTCTTATTTACTCGATTCTAGTGACACACCAGACTCTCCTCTGTTCCTTGAATATGCCAGGTGCAACCTCACCGTAGGCCCATTTCACTGGCTGTTACTTCCTGTCCCGAAAATCCATGGGTTTAAATATCTCACCTACTACTTCCATGTATGTATGTTTTTCAGTATTAATACTGCAGTGCTTATTCTTTATGAAAATATTCTGAGCAAAAATGATCTGTGTTACAAAGATGTAACCAATATATTTTCTGAGTCATCAACTCAGCATCAGAGTTTTGGTGGAAATATTAAATCCCTGTATTTTTCTTGAAAAGAAAATATTACCAAAGAAAGGTGATTTTATTTTCAGTCCTTAAAATATATTTTTCAACATTTCTTGCATTTAGTTCATGTAGGGCTTCCCTTGTAGCTTAGCTGGTAAAGAATCCGCCTGCAACACAGGAAATCTGGGTTCGATCCCTGGGTTGGGAAGATCCCCTGGAGAAGGGAAAGGCTACCCACTCCAGTATTCTGGCCTGAATTCCAGAATGCCATGGAGAATTCCATGAATCCATGGGGTCGCAAAGAGTTGGACAAGGCTAAGCTTCTTTCACTTAGTTCATGTAAGAAGAATTAAACTTCATTTATAAATTAGTCAAGAAAATTTAATGCAGTATGTAAATTTTATTTGGTAAGAAGAAACATTCTGTCTCCATAAAATAGTATTTAACAGTAAAATCTATCAAAGTTGCTCTAACAGAGATTAATATAATACATCATAAAAGAATAAGAGAGGAAGGTGGGGTGGGTTGTTAGATTACAACTATGTCGTGGAGGTCCTGCTAATTGATCACATGGCTTTAATTACCCTTTCCCAACATAGTGACAATCTATATTTTGCAGCTATTGAAATTTAAATTAGCAAATACAATGGAATGTTTTCTTTTAATCAAGCCCCAACTTAGAAATCATAAATTCAAATATGTGGTGAAACAAAAACTCAAATACTCGATTCTCTGATTTTCATCATGCATCCTTTTAGCATACTCGGTAAATCTATAATTCCTGATGTTGCATCTTAGAATATCCCTTGTTTTAACATCACTCAAGTAATTTCTACATCGTCTAATTTCATTTTTTTCTTTTGTTTCTCATGACTATATTCCATGGTTTGTAACATTACATATTTCAGGGGTGTGTGTGTGTGTGAGAGACATTTACTGATCAGCAAATAGATGGAAATGTGGAAACGGTGGCAGATTTTATTTTCTTGGGCTCCAAAATCACTGTGGATGGTGACTGCAGCATGAAATTAAGACACTTTCTTCTTGGAATAAAAGCTATGGAAAACCTAGACAGTATATTAAAAAGAAGTGATATCATTTTGCTTACAAAGATCCATATAGTCAAAGCTATGGTTTTTCCAGTAGTCACATATGGATGTAAGAATTTGACCATAAAGAAGGCTGAATGCTGAAGAATTGATGCTTTTGAACTGTGGTGTTAGAGAAGACTCTTTTTTTTTTTTTTTGAGCAAGTATATATTTATATTGTTTTATTTTTTTCTTTTTTTTTTTCTAATTTTATTTTATTTTTAAACTTTACATAATTGTATTAGTTTTGCCAAATATCATAATGAATTTGAGAGTCCCTTGGATAGCAGGGAGATCAAACTAGTCAATCCTAAAGGAAATCAACCCTGTATATCCATCAGAAGAAGTGATGCTGCAGCTGAAAGTCCAATACGTTGGCCACCTGATGCAAAGAACCGACTCATTGTAAAAGATCCTGATGCTGGGAAAGATTGAGGGCAAGAGGAGAAGGGGATGACAGAGGATGAGATTGTTGGATATCATCACTGATACAATGGACAGGAGTTTGAGCAAACTCCTGGAAATAGTAAAGGACAGGGAAGCCTCGTGAGCTACAGTTCATGGGGTCACAAAGAGTCAGACATGACTTAGCAACAGAACAACAATGACAACATACAATTTTTCCACGACTTTGTGTCTAAGCCTAGTTCTTTAGAGATGCAGAAGGAAATCAATGACAAAAATATTTAGGTCTGTCTGTTACTCTAGAAGACTTGGTACAGAAGTGTATTCCTGGGAATAGGATGGTGTCATAACAAAACATGACAAATGGCATGGCATTGAGTTAAATAAGCATGCAGGCTTCAAGAGGTTGTATTCAAAGAATGGATTCACAGTGATCCATGATAGGCAGCATTGCAATATTGTTAAAACTGTTGACTAAAATAACTCAGAATGCATATCATGCCCTAATGGACTCCTAACCAAGAATAGTGGTATCATTTGGTGGTTTCTGAATGCTGCATTTAGTAAGATAATTCATATAAGGCATAAGAAATCTAAGAAAATAAATTGGCTGATTTTCAAACAGGAACTGATGTATAGAACAGTCTTTTTGGACTCTGTGGGAGAGGGAGAGGGTGGGATGATTTGGGAGAATGGCATTGAAATATGTATAATATCATATATGAAACGAGTCGCCAGTCCAGGTTCGATGCACAATACTGGATGCTTGGGGCTGGTGCACTGGGATGACCCAGAGGGATGGTATGGGGAGGGAGGAGGGAGGAGGGTGCAGGATGGGGAACACATGTATACCTGTGGCGGATTCATTTTGATATATGGTAAAACCAATACAATATTGTAAAGTTAAAAAATTAAATTAAATTAAAAAAAAAAGATCCAGAAATTTTTAGGTAGTGATGGTTTTACAGATTCAAATACTAAAGTCTAACATGTATGAAAGGAAAAAAAGTAATTTTATTTTATTTGCCTCAGTAGCAAGAATTCTTGAGTTATGCTTTTGCACCAATTTTAAAACCCTTCACTGTATTTTGGTAGTATGAAGTAAATCCTTTCAATTGGAAAAACTGCTGATGGAAAGTCAGTGGTATCCTGGATAACAGAAGGCTACGCTTAATGCCACTACTTCCTGTATTCCATTCAGTCTTCAACTACTGTCATCTGACCTTTCTGCTCACTGCTCCAAAGCCAAACATCTTCAGGACGTTGTTATGTGCTCCATCATTATCTCTAACACACATCTCTCAGGCTTATACTATTTGACCTCTTGTCAATACTGACAGTCTTGCTTAAGTACTTCATAATGTCTTTTTTTTTTTAATCTCATAACTCAATATTCTTTTGGTTTAACTCTTAGCCATGGCCCTTTTCTGCCAATTCTCTTTGCCATTGCACCTATGTTACTCCTTTTGTGGTTATCCCACAGTCCTTGACTTTGTTTTTTTTTCAGTCTCAATTCATTTTGCTGTCAATTTTCAATGATTCTGTTGCTATACCTCTAACTCAGAGATTCTCTTATCAGCTGTGTCCAGTCTACTAGTGAATGCATCAATTATAGTCTTCATTTCTGAAAAATGGTGGGAGTTTTGTTTTCATTTTTTTAATCTTTTTTATTTCCTTTAGGTTTTTTTTTGTTTGTTTGTTTTACCCCTTAGTATTTTCATCTTTCTGGTTACATTGCCCATCTGTTCTTGCATGCTGTCTACATTTCCATTAGAACCTTTAGCATGTTAATTCACAGAGGTTTTGAACTCCCAGTGTTACAATTCCAGCATCCCTTCTACATCTGTTCTGATGCTTGCTGTTCAAATCATGTTTGCCTTATGGCATGCCTTGTAATGTTTTCCTGAAGGCTGGACATGATGTACCCACTATGCAGAGTCCTCAGCCACTGCCATTACCACTGCCACTAAAAACTGCAGTAAGTTGATTATATGGGTGTATTGACTGTTCAGTGTAGATCTTAAAACTTAACCAAGTGTACAATTCAAGAAACATCTAGAGGGTGGTTGTCTCTCACTGCAAGGATGAGGAAATGTATTTTCTGTGTCAGATGAAAAATTTTAAATATGCTCCTTACCTGAGATTATGACAAAATGAAATGTTCTGCAAAAGTAATTTTTATAGATGACTGATTTCTTTCTCTTGATGTGTGAAAAGTTTGAAAAAATGCCAAGTAAAATATTGAAGTGTCATCTTGTTGAATTTAGAGACACTTTTCCCTTCCTCAATAGAATACATTAAATATAATATGCTTTCTCATGATGACTCAAGGTAATATCAACAAATGTTAATGAGTTATGGTTGTGCCATGATGTTCATTGGTGCTAATGAGGTACACAGAGGATTTTTTTTTCCTTATTTTTTTAACTTTGCAAGACTATAGATTCAAACTATTTTCCTTTTTAAAAGTAGTGGAGATAACATTTCTCTGATCTTTTGGATATGGCCATGAAAAGCACACAGTGCTCTCTCCCTGCCTTTTATATTTCATTAACACCTGCTGTCTTACTCAACTTCTAATGTAAAGGTAAAGTATACTGTGTTCAAAGAAAACAAATAACTATGCTATGAAAATTCTAATATTAGAGCAGCTATATCATACGTATGACAGAAATCAAATATGTATACATGTGTATCATTTTGTTTATTTCTTTTTCTGGAACTTTAAAAACTTACCTGTGGCCCCTGTGATCTCCTTCTGAGTTGTTTGTACTTGTGAACTGGAGAAGTGACAACCAGGATATGAGGTCTTATTACATTAGTGTTAATACTGGACACACGTAATAGTGTCTGGATGACCGCAGTGTTACTTAAAGCCACCAATGAAAATATTTTGTGTGATTTCTCCATGAAATTTTAGGTCTAAATTTTGCACAAAAAATCATGTGAAAGGTATTGTAAAATAACAATAAATTATAACTTTGAACTAGATTTTGTCTACAAAGCAATAGCCCTTATTGTTGTGTTCAGTTGCTAAGTCATATCCGACTCTTTTCAACCCCGTGGTTTGTAGCAGGCCAGGCTCCCCTGTGCTTCGGTATCCAGAGTTTCTTAGATTCATATCCATTGATTCAGTGATTCTATCTAACCATCTCATCCTCTGCTGCCTTCTTCTCCTTTTGCCTTCAATCTTTCCCAGTACCAAATACCACTTATAACAGCTTCAAAATAATTTAAAATCCAAAAATTTAAAAACCAGACTGCACCTCAGCTGAAAATCCTATTGTTATGTGACTACCCAATAGCTTTATTTTCATATTTTTAATCAAGAAACTTATGAAATGTAGTACTACAGAGAAGATTGTTCAGATTAATGTTCTGCTTTATTATGTTTTTAAATGATGCTGTTTATATATGTGGCACTTGATAATAGCTGAATACTAGCAAATCAAATTTTAATATGATCTAAAGTTTGTGATATAAAAAATATAGTGCAAATTTCAAAATGAGAAATGATTGTTAAAGCCAGAATTCTGTAGAGATAAGAGGCAGAAGTGGGAAAACAGTTTGCACATTATTTCTATCCCAAATATTTAGAAGTTATAAGACTCTGCACAACTCTTTGAAGCACTTTTTATTATGTAATTCATTGTAGAACTTGTGAAATCCAATAAGAACATCAACATGGCAGGTGATTTAAATTTGAAAAAATCTGCACAGCCGTATTTCTGCAGGGTAAAGTTGATGTCTCCTCATGTTTAACTTGAAATCTTCAGAGGGCCTAGCATATTTTATGCAATCAGAAACTTTTAAGGAGATTAATGTATGCTAAGTTTAAAGATGGTCTAAGTGTTTTCAAAACATAAAGGAAAACTGGAGTTTACATTTTATTTTCCAAATTAAGATAATATAATTTCTTTCCTTGTGTATTCTTTAGTCTCTATAATCAAACAGCTACAGAAATTTAATCTTTTTATCTTGAATTGTATGGACTATTGGGGCTTCCCAGGTGCGCTAGTGGTAAAAACCTGCCTTCCAGTTCAGGAGACATAAGAGACATGAGTTCAATCCCTGGGTTGGGAAGAACACCTAGAGGAGGGCACGGCTACCCATTTTAGTATTCTTGTCTGGAATCCATTTGGACAGAGGAACCTGACTGGCTACAGTCCATAGGGTCACATAGAGTTGCACACCACTCAATATGCCAGCAAATTTGGAAAACTCAGCAGTGGTCACAGGACTGGAAAAGGTCAGTTTTCATTCCAATCCCAAAGAAAGGCAATGCCAAAGAATGCTCAAACTACCGCACAATTGCACTCATCTCACACGCTAGTAAAGTAATGCTCAAAATTCTCCAAGCCAGGCTTCAGCAATATGTGAACCGTGAACTTCCTGATGTTCAAGCTGGTTTTCGAAAAGGAAGAGGAACCAGAGATCAAATTGCCAACATCCGCTGGATCATCAAAAAAGCAAGAGAGTTCCAGAAAAACATCTATTTCTGCTTTATTGACTATGCCAAAGCATTTGACTGTGTGGATCACAATCAACTGTGGAAAATTCTTCAAGAGATGGGAATACCAGACCACCTGATCTGCCTCTTGAGAAATTTGTATGCAGGTCAGGAAGCAACAGTTATAACTAGACATGGAACAAAAGACTGGTTCCAAATAGGAAAATGAGTTCATCAAGGCTGTATATTGTCACCCTGTTTATTTAACTTATATGCAGAGTACATCATGAGAAACGCTGGACTGGAAGAAACACAAACTGGAATCAAATTTGCCAGGAGAAATATCAATAACCTCATATATGCAGATGATACCACCCTTATGGCAGAAAGTGAAGAGGAACTAAAAAGCCTCTTGATGAAAGTGAAAGTGGAGAGTGAAAAAGGTGGCTTAAAGCTCAACATTCAGAAAATGAAGATCATGGCATCCGGTCCCATCACTTCATGGGAAATAGATGGGGAAACAGTGGAAACAGTGTCAGACTTTATTTTTCTGGGCTCCAAAATCACTACAGATGGTGACTGCAGCCATGAAATTAAAAGACGCTTACTCCTTGGAAGGAAAGTTATGACCAACCTAGATAGCATATTCAAAAGCAGAGACATTACTTTGCCAACAAAGGTTCGTCTAGTCAAGGCTATGGTTTTTCCAGTTGTCATGTATGGATGTGAGAGTTGGACTGTGAAGAAGGCTGAGCGCCAAAGAATTGATGCTTGTGAACTGTGGTGTTGGAGAAGACTCTTGAGAGTCCCTTGGACTGCAAGGAGATCCAACCAGTCCATTCTGAAGGAGATCAGCCCTGGGATTTCTTTGGAAGGAATGATGCTAAAGCTGAAACTCCAGTACTTTGGCCACCTCATGAGAAGTGTTGACTCATTGGAAAAGACCCTGATGCTGGGAGGGATTAGGGGCAGGAGGAGAAGGGGATGACAGAGGATGAGATGGCTGGATGGCATCACTGACTCGATGGACGTGAGTCTCAGTGAACTCCGGGAGTTGGTGATGGACAGGGAAGCCTGGTGTGCTGCGATTCATGGGGTCGCAAAAAGTCGGACACAACTGAGCAACTGATCTGAAGTGACTTAGCCTGCATACTTATGTACTGTTAATTTGCTTTTTTATATATATATACATTTATTCCACTTGGACATAACTTTTTCATGTCTTTTTCCAATGTGCACCTGTCTAAAAGGTCAACACTTGCACTGTTACAACACTGAGCACCTGTAACTGTTGCCCAGTGAAAAATATAAACCCCAGTCTTATGTAACTGTCCATCAAGGTAAAGAAAGAATAAAAATATATGGCACAGAAATAATACCTAGAAGCTTTATGAAAGAAAGATACAAAAAACAAGTTACTTATTCTTAATTATGTAGTTAAATGTGGAAAAGTATAGAATATTTGCTTAGTCAAGAACTACTGTGATCAACTGTTCAAAATGAACCAGAACAGTATCATACAACTTTAGTTTCAAAATTTTTTTTTAATTAATTTTATTTTATTTTTAAACCTTACATAATTGTATTAGTTTTGCCAAATATCAAAATGAATCCACCACAGGTATACATGTGTTCCCCATCCTGAACCCTCCTCCCTCCTCCCTCCCCATACCATCCCTCTGGGTCCTCCCAGTGAACCAGCCCCAAGCATCCAGCATCGTGCATTGAACCTGGACTGGCATCTCGTTTCATACATGACATTTCACATGTTTCAATGCCATTCTCCCAAATCTTCCCACCCTCTCCCTCTCCCACAGAGTCCATAAGACTGTTCTATACATCAGTGTCTATTTTGCTGTCTCGTATACAGGGTTATCGTTACCATCTTTCTAAATTCCATATATATGCGTTAGTATACTGTATTGGTGTTTTTCCTTCTGGCTTACTTCACTCTGTATAATAGGCTCCAGTTTCATCCACCTCATTAGGACTGATTCAAATGTATTCTTTTTAATGCTGAGTAATACTCCATTGTGTATATGTACCACAGCTTTCTTATCCATTCATCTGCTGATGGACATCTAGGTTGCTTCCATGTCCTGGCTATTATAAACAGTGCTGCGATGAACATTGGGGTACACGTGTCTCTTTCCCTTCTGGTTTCCTCAGTGTGTATGCCCAGCAGTGGGATTGCTGGATCATAAGGCAGTTCTATTTCCAGTTTTTTAAGGAATCTCCACACTGTTCTCCATAGTGGCTGTACTAGTTTGCATTCCCACCAACAGTGTAAGAGGGTTCCCTTTTCTCCACACCCTCTCCAGCATTTATTATTTGTAGACTTTTGGATCACAGCCATTCTGACTGGTGTGAAATGGTACCTCATAGTGGTTTTGATTTGCATTTCTCTGATAATGAGTGATGTTGAGCATCTTTTCATGTGTTTGTTAGCCATTTGTATGTCTTCTTTGGAGAAATGTCTATTTAGATCTTTGGCCCATTTTTTGATTGGGTCATTTATTTTTCTGGAGTTGAGCTGTAGGAGTTGCTTGTATATTTTTGAGATTAGTTGTTTGTCGGTTGCTTCATTTGCTATTATTTTCTCCCATTCTGAAGGCTGTCTTTTCACCTTGCTAATAGTTTCCTTTGATGTGCAGAAGCTTTTAAGTTTAATTAGGTCCCATTTGTTTATTTTTGCTTTTATTTCCAATATTGTGGGAGGTGGGTCATAGAGGATCCTGCTGTGATGTATGTCAGAGAGTGTTTTGCCTATGTTCTCCTCTAGGAGTTTTATAGTTTCTGGTCTTACGTTGAGATCTTTAATCCATTTTGAGTTTATTTTTGTGCATGGTGTTAGAAAGTGTTCTAGTTTCATTCTTTTACAAGTGGTTGACCAGATTTCCCTGCACCACTTGTTAAAGAGATTGTCTTTAATCCATTGTATATTCTTGCCTCCTTTGTCAAAGATAAGGTGTCCATATGTGCGTGGATTTATCTCTGGGCTTTCTATTTTGTTCCATTGATCTATATTTCTGTCTTTGTGCCAGTACCATACTGTCTTGATAACTGTGGCTTTGTAGTAGAGCCTGAAGTCAGGTAGGTTGATTCCTCCAGTTCCATTTTTCTTTCTCAAGATCGCTTTGGCTATTCGAGGTTTTTTGTATTTCCATACAAATTGTGAAATTATTTGTTCTAGCTCTGTGAAGAATACTGTTGGTAGCTTGATAGGGTTTAAATTTATTGTTTTCAAGCTTATGGAACTGCTTTGGATTGCTGCTGTAATCCTTAGGAAAACTGTGTGTGTGCATTCAGTCACTCAGTCATGTCTGACTGCAATGCCATGGACTGCAAGCCTACCAGGCTCCTCTGTCCTGGTGGGTTTTTTCCCAGGCAAGGTCCTGGGATGGGTTGCCATTTTCTCCTCCAGGGGATCTTCCCAACACAAGGACCAAATCCACATATACTGTGTCTCTTGCATTGGCAGGTAAATGCTTTACCACTGAGCCACCTGGTAGATTTAATTATTAGATTCCTTCACTTCAGTTCAGTCACTCAGTCGTGTCGGACACTTTGTGACCCCATTAACAGCAGGCCTCCATTTCCAGCTGCCAGAGTCTACCCAAACCCATGTCCACTGATTCAGTGATGCCATCCAACCATCTCATCCTCTGTCATCCCCTTCTCCTCCTGCCCTCAATCTTTCCCAGCATCAGAATCTTCTCAAATGAGTCAGCTCTTCCCATCAGGCAGCCAAAGTATTGGAATTTCATCTTCAGCATCAGTCCTTCCAAGGAAAACCCAAGCCTGATCTACTTTAGGATGGACTGGTTGGATCTCCTTGCAGTCCCAGGGACTCTCAAAAGTCTTCTCCAACACCACAGTTCACAAGCATCAATTCTTCGGTGCTCAGCTTTCTTTATAGTCCAACTCTCACATCCATACATGACCACTGGAAAAACCATAGCCTTGACTAGATAGACCTTTGTTGACAAAGTGATGTCTCTGCTTTTTAATATGCTGTCTAGGTTGGTCATAACTTTCCTTCCAAGGTGTAAGCATCTTTTAATTTCATGCCTGCAAACACCATCTGCAGTGATTTTGGAGCCCAGAAAAATAAAGTCTGACACTGTTTCCACTGTTTCCCCATCTATTTCCCATGAAGTGATGGGACCAGATGCCATGATCTTCGTTTTCTGAATGTTGAGCTTTAAGCCAACTTTTTCACTCTCCTCTTTCACTTTCATCAAGAGGCTCTTTAGTTCTTCACTTTCTGCCATAAGGGTGGTATTATCTGCATATCTGAGGTTATTGATATTTCTCCTGGAAATCTTGATTCCAGCTTATTCTTCTTCCAGCCCAGCATTTCTCATGATGTACTCTGCATAGAAGTTAAATAAGCAGGGTGACAATATACAGCCTTGACGTACTCATTTTCCTATTTGGAACCAGTCTGTTGTTCCATGTCCAGTTCTAACTGTTGCTTCCTGACCTGCATATAGGTTTCTCAAGAGGCAGGTCAGGTGGTCTGGTATTTCCATTTCTTTTAGAATTTTCAACAGTTTATTGTGATCCACACAGTGAAAGTCTTTAGCATAGTCAATAAGACAGAAATAGATGTTTTTCTGGAACTCTCTTGCTGTTTCGATGATCCAGCGGATGTTGGCAATTTGATCTCTGGTTCCTCTGCCTTTTCTAAAACCAGCTTGAACATCTGGAAGTTCACGGTTCACATATTGCTGAAGCCTGGCTTGGAGAATTTTGAGCATTACTTTACTAGCATGTGAGATGAGTGCAATTGTGCAGTAGTTTGAGCATTCTTTGGCATTGCCTTTCTTTGGGATTGGAATGAAAACTGACCTTTTCCAGTCCTGTGACCACTGCTGAGTTTTCTAAATTTGAGTGAAGCACTTTCTGAGCATCATCTTTCAGGATTTGAAATAGCTCAACTGGAATTCCATCATCTCCACTAGCTTTGTTCATAGTGATGCTTTCTAAGACCCACTTGACTTCACATTCCAGGATGTCTAGCTCGAGGTGAGTGATCACACCATAGTGATTATCTTGGTCATGAAGATCTTTTTTCTACAGTTCTTCTGTGTATTCTTGCCACATCTTAATATCTTCAGCTTCTGTTAGGTCCATACCATTTCTGTCCTTTATCGAGCCCATCTTTGCATGAAATGTTCCCTTGGTATCTCTAATTTTCTTGAAGAGATCTCTAGTCTTTCCTATTCTGTTGCTTTCCTCTATTTCTTTGCACTGATCGCTGAGGAAGGCTTTCTTATCTCTTCTTGCTATTCTTTGGAACTCTGCATTCAAATGGATATATCTTTCCTTTTCTCCTTTGCTTTTCACTTCTCTTCTTTTCACAGCTATTTGTAAGGCTTCCTCAGACAGCCATTTTGCTTTCTTTGCATTTCTTTTTCTTGTGGTTGTTCTTGATCCCTGTCTCCTGTACAATGTCACGAACCTCCATCCTTAGATTCATTAGATACAACCTGTTAGTGTTAATTTATCCAGTATTTATTGAGCACGAATCTTGCAATTAGAACTGGGTCAAACTTTGGGAAGACATATCATAAACAGTCCTACATACAAACAGCTGATCACATCATAAGGGGAGTAAGATATGCTCTGAAGAGTGTCTTCAAAAGTTGCAGGTTGTGTTTGAATAATTAGATATGAGTTCAAGTTCATGGAATCCTAGGGAGAAGCTTTAGCTGAATTTTCATTAGGTTGGCTTTGGGTAAAAATTCATGACAGGTGAGCATTTATGAATTGAGTCTTAATTATGACTGTGACTGAAGTTTGGCCAAGAGTTGCTTGCATTTCACTACTTGAGGTCAATATATGCACATGAGAGTTCAATGACAGTTTAGATATGTCTGTTGTAACAAGTTTTCACTGTGTATTAGAAAATTCTTGAGTAATATTCATACTAATGAAAACAGAAATCATCTGAAATTTTGGTGATAATTTTTTTCAAAAGAAGATATTTTTCATGCATATGAATAAAGAACACTTTAGAATTAGAGACTATAGTGACATAATTTTATCTCTATAGATTGTTGTTGTTCAGTCACTCAGTTGTGTTCGGCTCTTTGTGACCCTATGAACTGCAGCATGCCAGGATTCCCTGTCCTTCACGATCTCCTGGAGCTTGCTCAAACTCATGTCCACTGAGTCAGTGATGCCATTCAACCATTTCATCCTCTGTCCTCCCCTTCCCCTCCTGCCTTCAATCTTTCCCAGCATCAGGTTCTTTTCTAACGAGTCAGTTCTTCACATCAGGTGGCCAAGGCATTGGAGTTTCAGCATCAGCCCTTCTAATGAATATTCAGGACTGATTTCCTTTAGGATGGACTGGTTTGATCTCCTTGCAGTCCAGGGGACTCTTAAGAGTCTTTTCTACCACCACAGCTCAAACGCATGAAGTCTTTGGCGTTCAGTATTCTTTATGGTCCAACTCTCACATCCATACATGACTACCGGAAAAACCACAGCTTTGACTAGACGGACTTTTGTCAGCAATGTAATGTTTCCACTTTTTAATATTCTGTCTAGATTTGCCGTAACTTTTCTTCCAAGGGGGAAGCGTCTTAATTTCATGGGGGCTGTCACTGTCTGCAGCAATTTTGCAGCCCAAGCAGATAAAATCTGACACTATTTCCATAGTTTTACTTAAAACTATCATTTAAAAGTGACATGTAATAAAACTATAAAAGATGGTGGTTTGGTCTTTCATATAACAGTTAAAATAAAAAAGAATGCATGTGATTTGGGTAAAAATATATTATAAATATATATATATGCATATATTATGAGGAACTGAATATAATTTAGATTTCTAACTTATGGAAAAATATTAAATATAACTTCCACAGGTGGAATATCATACGTATTCAAGATTTGCCTAATTATTTTGACTAACTTTGCAAGATTGGGTTGTGAAATTATATTATGCTTTTTTTTTTTTTCTTTTTCCAAATTGGCTTGTTTAAAGACTCAAGAATGTACTTAGAATAGAATGATTTCAAAGTTTAATTTAAACCTTTCATTAGAGAATGTTGCTTTATTCAAATTTAGTGGACTATAATTTTTTAAATGTATGTAATTTTTTAAATATGATAAAATTGTAATTAATTTTATTTCATATAAAATAAACTTGCTAAAAGTGCACAATAGAGTTTAGTTGTATTCTTCTATTGTGACACCCTATAATGCAAAGGGCTTCCCTGGTGGCTAAGATGGTAAAGAATCTGCTTGCAATATGGGAAACCCAGGGTCAGTCCTTGAGTCAGGATGATCTTCTGGAGAAGGAAATGGCAGCTGTTCCAGTATTCTTGCCTGGGAAATCCCATGGACAGGGGAGCCTGGTGGACTCCAATCCATGGGGTTGCAAAGAGGTGGACACAAATGAGCAAATATCACATACTGGAAAAAAGACAATGCATGCTGGAGAACTGATTTATAAACAAACCACAGGAGGCCTAAGTTTGATCTGTTTGATAAGGCAATGGCAACCCACCCCAGTACTCTTGCCTGGAAAATCCCATGGACGGAGGGGCCTGGTGGGCTGCAGTCCATGGGGTTGCTAGGAGTCGGACACGACTGAGCGACTTCACTTTCATTTTCACTTTCATGCATTGGAGAAGGAAATGGCAACCCACTCCAGTGTTCTTGCCTGGAGAATCCCAGGGACAGGGGAGCCTGGTGGGCTGCCATCTATGGGGTGGCACAGAGTTGGACAAGACTGAAGCGACTTAGCAGCAGCAGCAGCATATCTAATCTGTATTTTATTAAATTAAACTTTTTTTAAATTTTTATTTAATTTTTAAACTGTACATAATTGTATTAGTTTTGCCAAATAAATTAAACTTTTTAACATTTTAAGATGTAAAGTTTAGTTGTACATGTTCTTAGAATTGTAGCAGGCTTTTAAAAATTTTATTTTAATTGGAGAATAATAATTGCTTTTCAATGTTGTGTTGATTTCTGCCCTACAATAAAGTGTATCAGCCATAAGTATACATATATCCCCTCCTTCTTCAACCTCCCCAATCCCACCCATCTAGGTTGTCATGGAACACTGGGCTGGGTTTGCTTTTGTTTTTTTAAGATTCCCTCACTTGGTTTAGCTACATTTTATCCAGAAACAAGAGTATATTTTATGTATGTTCTATTTCTTGTTCCATCCACTTTATTAAGTCAAAATATCAAAGTAAGAAAATGAGTTTAACATGATCAAATAGTAAGATAAACTTAATTATATAGAGAAATATATTTCTCATTATAAATTAAATTCATTCTACATTTGGCTATAATATTTCACATTCAAAACAGATTTCTGCAATTTCAAATCTCTGTGTAGCACATAAAATTGAGTTGAAAATAAACATTAAGGAGATACAATTTTAAATACTGTAATCTTTATAAATCACCTATGACAAAGATTTTGTTGTTGTTTTTCCATCTAAATGGCCAATTAAGATGGTGTGTGACACATTATGGAATGAATACACATTTCTGAGATAGTCCAAAATTGAAGTCATTATCATGTCGTTTGGATGTGATACACTTTCACATTTGGATGTGTCTTTCCTGGTGATTCAGATGATAAAGAATCTGCCTGCAATCCAGGAAACCCAGGTTCTATCCCTGGGTTGGAAAGATTCCCTGGAGAAAGGAATGGCTACCCACTCCAATGTTCCTGCCTGCAGAACTCCATGGAGGAGGAGCCTGGCTGGCTATAGTCCATAGGGTGGCAAAGAGTCAGACACAACTGAGGGACTAACACGTCCACTTCCACACTATGAACAGTAAGATAAACCAAAAGCTTTGGTCACATCTAAACATGATGCAAATGAACTTATTTACAAATCAGAGATTCATAGTCTTAGAGAATGAATTTATGGTTGCGAGGGCAGGGGGTGGGGAAATGTTAGGATAATTAGGTAGTTTGGGATGGAAAGGTGCATACTGCTATATTGTAAGTGACTAAACAGGGGCTTCCCTGGTGATTCAGTGGTAAAAGTCTCCACCTTCCAATGCAGGAGGCATGGGTTTGATTCCTGATCCAGGCAGATCAATCCCACATGCCTCGGAGCAGCTAAGCCCATGTGCCACAACTGTTGAGCCTGTGTTCTAGAGCCCAAGAGCCACAACTACAGAAGCCCACACACCCTAGAGCCTGTGCTCTGCAACAGGAGCAGCCATCTCAATGAAAAGGCCACGGACCACAGCCAGAGAGTGGTCCCCCTCACTGCAGCCAGCGAAAAGTCCTAGCGGCAACAAAGACCCTGCACAGTCGAAAAGAAATAGAATGGATTAAAGAAAAGAATGTGGCAAAAAAATATATTAAATAAAATGGATGACCAACAAGGACCTACTGAACAGCACCGGGGACTCTGTTCAAAGTTATGTGGCAGCCTGGATGGGAGAGGAATTTGGGGAGAAGGGATACATGAATAGTATGATTGATTCCGTTTGCTGTCTTCACCTGAAACTATCACAGCATTATTAATTGGCTATACTCCAGTAGAAAAGAAAAAGTTTAATAATAAAAAAAAATAAAATAAACGCAATTGAAAAAATCCGCTTTTCATAAGAGAAAGCCAGTTTGAATTTTTTAAGTGATTGTCATGAAATTAACTTTCAAGTACTCTCAGATTTCCTTTGAAAACAAAAGTTGTCAGTGCTTCAGTTTGTCTCTTTCTCTCTCTTGTGAAGAAGTGAAGTAATTGAGGAAACAACCTGATTTTGTTCTATGCCCAGAATTTAACTTCCTGGCTAATGTTCTATGCACAGCTGCCAAGGATGTAGCTAAAGAAAAAACACAAGGAAAATTGAAAAGTAAATCAATTGTTGATATTTTTAAGAATTTTCATGATAATTAAAAAATCATTTGTGCATGATATCAGTGTTGCAGTTAAAGAAAATGATAGGATAATTATAATATTCAATGTGTATCATTTGTATTATATAAAATTATATGTATTATATGTTATATATATACATGACACATAATAAATACATATATATATATATATATACATATATACACACATACACACATGGGTTTCCCTGGTGCCTCAGTAGTTAAAAAAAAAAAAAATCCACCTGCAATTCAGGAGACACGCAGGAAACATGAGTTCAATCCCTGGGTCAGGAAGATTGCCTAGAGAAACAAAGGGCAACCCACTCCTGTATTCTTGCCTGGGAAATCACATGGACAGAGGAGCCTGGTGGGCTACAGTCCATGGGGTTATAAAATAGTTGGAAATAACTTGGCGACTAAAAAGCAACAACATGTACACGTGAGTGTGCATATAATTATGATATATAAGCTCATGTGTTTAAGTTTCCTAGCTACAAGTGAATATGCTTCCATAGACTAATTATCATTTAAACAGGATCTAGATTGACTAACAAGAGACACTGAAAATGAAAAGTTTTATGCCATAGTAGTAAATACTAAAATTCACACCAGAACATGGGAAACCTCTTTATATTGAGAGTGTTTACGTGCTTAAAAGCCCTATTAGTTCTGCCCTCCAATTTTAATACTGGATTCTGAGAACCATGAAGGTTAATGATTCATGATCATCAACTAAGCATTCTCAGAATAGGACTGGAATTTGTATTTCTTTATTCCAAAAGTGTGTCTCATTTTATTACACAACTGTGTCATTGTATTGGAAACAGATTTATGTAGAAGAGCATGGGCATCTTTAATTGAGTGTGGAGTGGGTACTTTGATGGAGAACTGTATGCCAGTTACGTCACCTCCATTCACATTCATGTAAGTTGTTTTGAAAATTCTTACAGATTTATTGAGGTATAATTGATATACAAGAAATTGCATTTGTTGAATGTATACAGTTTGACAGAATCTAGCATATGCAGCCATGAAAACATCGCAACAATCAATCCCAATGTTGCCTTTGGTTCTTTTCCATTTGCATCTTCCCATCTCTCTGTGCATGCTATCTCCAGTCAACTGCTGATCTGCTCTCTGATACTGTAGATAGCTCTTATTTCCTAATTTTATATATATGGAATGATACAGTATATATACTTCTTTCACTCTGCAAAACTGTAAAGATTCACCTATGTTCCTATGCTGCATCATTTCTTCACTCCATTTTTCCTTTTTTGCTGAATAGTGTTCCAAGGATATACAGTGTTTGTATTTACAAAGTGATACATGTTTGTTGTGTCCCACTTTTTACTAAAACATAAAACATTTGAGTAAGAGTACATGATTTGTCACATACTTTTATTTATTCTGGAAGTAGGTGTATGTTTGAATAAGAGGTATATGTTTGACTTAAAGTAATGTTTTCCCAACTCGTTGCTCCAATTTTTATATTCGGACTGCCAGTTTATGATGATTGCAGCTGCTGATACTAACCATTTTTTATTGTTCTGTCTTAGTCATTCTAAGAGGTATGGAGTATCTTGCTGATTTTTAAAATTTGTATATTCTTTATAACTCTTGATGTTGAGGATTTGCTTATTAGACAGCATAATAGCTATCTAGGTACAATATCTGTTCAAATATTCTGCCCATTTGTTAATTGAGTTACTTCTTTCTCCTAACTATTGAGCTATGTGAGTTTTTCACTTTTGTTTTCTGTTTTTTTAATTCTGGATTTCCATCCCTATCAGACAGATGATTTAAAAGTAATTTCTTCCAATTTTTATTGTCCTTTCATTCTTGATGCAGTATCTTTTAAAGAACAGAAGTTGTGAATTTTGATGAAATGCTGTTTACCTGTATTATTTTAAATGACTGTTAGTGTCATATCTAAGAAACCTTTCCCTAATCTAAGTTCAGAATGGTTTTTGCTTGTTTTCATCTAGCCATTTTAGAATGTTATGTTTTCCATTTGGTCTGTGATATATTATGACTTAACTTTTGTTCGTGGTAAATTCATTAAGAGTTCATCTTAATGTTTAATAGCATTGAGTAGCATTATGAAAGTGAAAGAGGAGAGTGAAAAAGTTGGCTTAAAGCTCAACATTCAGAAAACTAAGATTATGGCATTTGGTCCCGTCACTCCATGGCAAATAGATGGGGAAAGAGTGGAAACAGTGGCTGACTTTATTATTTTGGGTTCCAAAATCACCACAGATGGTGATTGCAGCCATGAAATGAAAAGACACTTACTCCTTGGAAGGAAAGTTATGACAAACCTAGACAGCATATTCAAAAGCAGAGACATTACTTTGCCAACAAAGGTCTGTCTAGTCAAGGCTATGGTTTTCCTGTAGGCATGTATGGATGTGAGAGTTGGACTATAAAGAAAGCTGAACGCTGAAGAATTAATGCTTTTGAACTGTGGTGTTGGAGCAGATTCTTGAGAGTCCTTTGGCCTGCAAGGAGATCCAACAATTCCATCCTAAGGGAGATCAGGCCTGGGTGTTCATTGGAAGGACTGATGTTGAAGGTGAAACTCCAATACTTTGGCCACCTGATGCAAAGAGCTGACTCATTTGAAAAGACCCTGATGCTGTGAAAGACTGAGGGCAGGAGGAGAAGGGGATGACAGAGGATGAAATGGTTGGATGGCATCACCGACTCAATGGACATGGGTTTGGGTGGATTCCAAGAGTTGGTTGTGGACAGGGAGGGCTGGCTTTCTGTGGTTCATGGGGTCACAAAGAGCTGGACACGACTGAGCGACTGAACTGAACTGAGTAGCATTTATTAATGAAGCCATCTGGGCCTGGGGTTTTCTTCCTGCAAAAGTTTTAAACTATATATTTAATTTCTTTAATGGATATAAAGCTATTATTTTATTTTTTTTTTGAAGAAAGTTTTCTAAATCTTGTGTTTAAGGAATTTATTTCCTTTAAATTATTGTTTGCTCTTATACAGTTATCCATAACATTCCTTTATTATTATCTTAATATCTGTAAAATCTGTAGTGATTTAATATGTATACATTATGATATTGGTAATGTGTGACATGTCTGTTTTAGCTTTGATCAGTTTGGGTAAAGTTTATTGGTTTAATTGTTAATTCCAAAGCCCGTACCAGCCTTTCCCTGGTCATGTGTGATGGCTTTCTAATTTCACTCATACATGCAGTTAGTTGCTTTTGAATTCTCTAGTCTTTAAAGTCTAGCTCCTGAAAAGGGAAAAATATAAGACAACTGATGGATACCTACTATATACATGGGGAGTTCTATTTAAGCACTGTTCAGTTCAGTCACTCAGTCATGTGTGACTCTTTGCAACCCCATGGACTGAAGCACGACAGGCTTCCCTATCCATCACCAAATCCTGGCCTTGCTCAAACTCATACCCATCAAGTCAGTGATGCCATCCAACCAGCTCATCCTCTTTCATCCCCTTCTCCTTCTGCCCTCAATCTTTCCTAGCATCAGGGTCTTTTCTAATGAGCTGGTTCTTCACATCAGGTGGCCAAAGTATTGAAGTGTCAACTTCAGCATCAGTCCTTCCAAAGAATATTCAAGACTGATCTCCTTTAGAATTGACTGGTTGGATCTCCTTGCAGTCCAAGGGACTCTCAAGAGTCTTCTCCATCACCACAGCTCAAAAGCATGAATTCTTTGGTGTTCAGTTTTCTTTGTGGTCCAACTCTCACATCCATACATGACTACTGGAAAACTATAGCTTTTACTAGACGGACCTTTGTTGGCAAAGTAATGTCTCTGCTTTTTAATATGCTGTCTAGGTTAGTCATATCTTTTCTTCCAAGGACCAAGGATCTTTTAATTTCATGGCTGCAGTCACCATCTGCAGTGATTTTGGAGCCCAAGAAAATAAAGTCTCTCACTGTTTCCATTGTTTCTCCATCTATTTGCCATGCGGTATCCTAATATATATGAGAGGGAAATCTAAAAGAAAGGGATATATGTATATGTACGGCAGATTCACTTTGCTATGCAGTAGACATTAATGCAGCATTGTAAAGCAACTATACTGCAATAAAAAATAATTAATGAAAACAGTGACGGTGTTGGAAGGGAAACATGCTGGCCTTTAAATTGCCTGGGAATGACTTGAGCTGGTGAGGATGGGGCTTGCAACAATGAAGGAAAGGTGCCACGTCATCTGCACTCCTCAAGTCAGAAGCAGTATGCAGTGACAGAGCACAGACCCCTGGTATTTCAAGGTCAGGGTAATTTTTGCATCAGTAACACATGCATAGCTACCTGCCACAGGGATAAGACATGGGAGACAGGTAGCTGGTGCAGAGCTAAGAGCTCACATTAACAGAAATTAGTCACAATTCACCCATCCAGCCTTCTTCTAGAACTTGCAAGCCTTCAGTAGACTTCAGAGTACCAAAATAGTAACACCAGACAGATCCTTCCAGTCCAATTATTGTCTCCAGACGGAGACAGGTTCCTGGTGCTTCTTACTCTGCCATATTGCCAGTTCCTCTTCTATGATAGTCAATTTTAAATCAGGGTTTTTTTTTCCCTAAAAGTCTTTAAAATCACATATAATAAGATTCAAATTCTGATTCTGACACTCGGTAATGTGATAATGATGAACAAAGTACTTAAATTCTTTGAACTCCATTTTTAACTTATAAAATTATGCTATTATCATTAATCTGGAACACATTTATTGAATTAAAGTATTTAAAATTTTTAAAACAGCTGACTAGTGTCTGACATATCAAGGGCTTCCCTGGTGGCTCAGACGGTAAAGAATCTGCCTGCACCAGAGTATCCAGAGACCTAGGAATCGATACCTGGATCATGAAGATCCTGTGGAGAAGGGAATGGCTATCCACTCCAGTATTCTTGCCTGGAGAACTTCATAGACAGAGGAACTTGGCAGGCTGTTTTTCATGGGATCGCAAAGAGTCAGACGCAAACTAGTTGACTAGTGTCTGACATATAGAAATCACTAATTTAATGATAACCCTTATGATGAGAGGCAGAGGAACCAGAGATCAAATTGCCAACATCTGCTGGATCATCAAAAAAGCAAGAGAGTTCCAGAAAAAAATTTATTTCTACTTTATTGACTATGCCAAAGCCTTTGACTGTGTGGATCACAATAAACTGTGGAAAATTCTGAAAGAAATGGGAATACCAGAATGCCTGACCTGCCTCTTGAGAAACCTATATGCATGTCAGGAAGCAACAGTTAGAACTGGACATGGAACAACAGATTGGTTCCAAATAGGTAAAGGAGTACGTCAAGGTTGTATATTGTCACCCCGCTTATTTAACTTATACGCAGAGTACATCATGAGAAACGCTGGGCTGGAAGAAGCACAAGCTGGAATCAAGATTGCCAGGAGAAGTATCAATAACCTCAGATATGCAGATTACACCACGCTTATGGCAGAAAGTGAAGAGGAACTCAAAAGCCTCTTGATGAAAGTGAAAGAGGAGAGTGGAAAAGTTGGCTTAAAGCTCAACATTCAGAAAACTAAGATTATGGCATCTGGTCCCATCACTTCATGGCAAATAGATGGGGAAACAGTGGAAACAGTGGCTGACTTTATTTTGGGGGGCTCCAAAATCACCACAGATGGTGATTGCAGCCATGAAATTAAAAGACGCTTACTCCTTGGAAGAAAAGGTATGACCAACCTAGACAGCATGTTAAAAAGCAGAGACATTACTTTGCCAACAAAGGTCCATCTAGTCAAGGCTATGGCTTTTCCAGTGGTCATGTATGGATGTGAGAGTTGGACTATAAAGAAAGCTGAGCACCGAAGAATTGATGCTTTTCAACTGTGGTGTTGGAGAAGACTCTTGAGAGTCCCTGGGACTGCAAGGAGATCCAACGAGTCCATCCTAAAGGAGATCAGGCCTGGGTATTCATTGGAAGGACTGATGTTGAAGCTGAAACTCCAATACTTTGGCCACCTGAGGCAAAGAGCTGACTCATTTGAAGAGACCCTGATGCTGGGAAAGATTGAGGGCAGAAGGAGAAGTGGACGACAGAGGATGAGATATTGGATGGCATCACCGACTCAATGGACATGAGTTTGGGTGGACTCCGGGAGTTTGTGATGGCCAGGGAGGCCTGGTAGCTGCAGTTCATGGGGTCGCAAAGAGTCTGAACTTATGATGAGATTATTTTTACACATTAAAAAAACTTAAATTTAATATACCACAAGGCATTTACAATAAACTGTAGCAAAATCTAGGAAAATATAAGTCCTGGAAAGGGTCAGTTTTTAAGGGCCTATATAAAGATTCTATTTATAATGAGAGTGTTAAAATTTCATTAAAATATTAATCTTTTTCTGTAAGTCTCCTTTCCTATTGATTTGAATGTATAGCTGGCATTAAACTCTGTGGAATTTTGTACACTGTAAGATAAGTGTGGGAGAAATTTCTTTGAATAATATTTTACTTATCTGTCACCTTCACAGATATCTCTAGATAAATCATGGGACACCTCTTGTCTTAGAGTAACTTGGCAGAAGAATTACATTGCATTACTTTTTCTCTGATTTTGAAACATGATACAGTTGAAAGGAAATAGATAACATTGTTAGTTATATCTTGAGTAACATACATTGAGTCAACTGTTACTTGCTTAGTTCTCTTCTACCAATCATTATTATAATCTGCTTTGAATATAAAATAAGAAGTGATTGTATTAAGCAAATAAACTATAGTTACAAGTATCAGTATGAAATAATATCTTATCTTTAAAATTATTCTAAACAGGAGAAATGGGATGTATCATACTGGGATATGTGAGTTATTTCTTGAAAGTAATGGAGATATATTTTTCTAAACTAATAATTAGTGGTATTAGCTGTCTTATATCACATTTGTTAATAAGGACATAAAGGGAATGAACATTAATTACCTATCCATGGTGAAAAGAAAAACAGAATTCTTTATTGTAAGAGAGTGAGCTATGTATATGTGACTAATGATGTTTTTCACCTTTAAGAAAAAAAATGCTCTCTGATCTCAGTTTTTTTTTTCTTTTAAATTTTATTTTATTTTTAAACTTTACATAATTGTATTAGTTTTGCCAAATATCAAAATGAATCCGCCACAGGCATACATGTGTTCCCCATCCTGAACCCTCCTCCCTCCTCCTTCCCCATACCATCCCTCTGGGTCATCCCAGTGCACCAGCCCCAAGCATCCAGTATCGCGCATCGAACCTGGACTGGCAACTCGTGTCTTACATGATATTCTACATGTTTCAATGTCACTCTCCCAAATCTTCCCACCCTCTCCCTCTCCCACAGAGTCCATAAGACTGTTCTATACATCAGTGTCTCTTTCGCTATCTCGTACACCAGGTTATTGTTACCATCTTTCTAAATTCCATATATATGCATTAGTATACTGTATTTATGTTTTTCCTTCTGGCTTACTTCACTCTGTATAATAGGCTCCAGTTTCATCCACCTCATTAGAACTGATTCAAGTGTATTCTTTTTAATGGCTGAGTAATACTCCATTGTGTATATGTACCACTGCTTTCTTATCCATTCATCTGCTGATGGACATCTAGGTTGCTTCCATGTCCTGGCTATTATAAACAGTGCTGCGATGAACATTGGGGTACACGTGTCTCTTTCCCTTCTGGTTTCCTCAGTGTGTATGCCCAGCAGTGGGATTGCTGGATCATAAGGCAGTTCTATTTCCAGTGTTTTAAGGAATCTCCACACTGTTCTCCATAGTGGCTGTACTAGTTTGCATTCCCACCAACAGTGTAAGAGGGTTCCCTTTTCTCCACACCCTCTCCAGCATTTATTATTTGTAGACTTTTGGATCACAGCCATTCTGACTGGTGTGAAATGGTACCTCATAGTGGTTTTGATTTGCATTTCTCTGATAATGAGTGATGTTGAGCATCTTTTCATGTGTTTGTTAGCCATCTGTATGTCTTCTTTGGAGAAATGTCTATTTAGTTCTTTGGCCCATTTTTTGATTGGGTCATTTATTTTTCTGGAGTTGAGCTGTAGGAGTTGCTTGTATATTTTTGAGATTAGTTGTTTGTCAGTTGCTTCATTTGCTATTATTTTCTCCCATTCTGAAGGCTGTCTTTTCACCTTGCTAATAGTTTCCTTTGATGTGCAGAAGCTTTTAAGGTTAATTAGGTCCCATTTGTTTATTTTTGCTTTTATTTCCAATATTCTGGGAGGTGGGTCATAGAGGATCCTGCTGTGATGTATGTCAGAGAGTGTTTTGCCTATGTTCTCCTCTAGGAGTTTTATAGTTTCTGGTCTTACGTTGAGATCTTTAATCCATTTTGAGTTTATTTTTGTATATGGTGTTAGAAAGTGTTCTAGTTTCATTCTTTTACAAGTGGTTGACCAGTTTTCCCAGCACCACTTGTTAAAGAGATTGTCTTTAATCCATTGTATATTCTTGCCTCCTTTGTCAAAGATAAGGTGTCCATATGTGCGTGGATTTATCTCTGGGCTTTCTATTTTGTTCCATTGATCTATATTTCTGTCTTTGTGCCAGTACCATACTGTCTTGATAACTGTGGCTTTGTAGTAGAGCCTGAAGTCAGGCAGGTTGATTCCTCCAGTTCCATTCTTCTTTCTCAAGATCACTTTGGCTATTCGAGGTTTTTTGTTTTTCCATACAAATTGTGAAATTATTTGTTCTAGCTCTGTGAAGAATACTGTTGGTAGCTTGATAGGGATTGCGTTGAATCTATAAATTGCTTTGGGTAGTATACTCATTTTCACTATATTGATTCTTCCAATCCATGAACATGGTATATTTCTCCATCTATTAGTGTCCTCTTTGATTTCTTTCACCAGTGTTTTATAGTTTTCTATATATAGGTCTTTAGTTTCTTTAGGTAGATATATTCCTAAGTATTTTATTCTTTCCTTTGCAATGGTGAATGGAATTGTTTCCTTAATTTCTCTCTCTGTTTTCTCATTATTAGTGTATAGGAATGCAAGGGATTTCTGTGTGTTGATTTTATATCCTGCAACTTTACTATAGTCATTGATTATTTCTAGTAATTTTCTGGTGGAATCTTTAGGGTTTTCTATGTAGAGGATCATGTCATCTGCAAATAGTGAGAGTTTTACTTCTTCTTTTCCAATTTGGATTCCTTTTATTTCTTTTTCTGCTCTGATTGCTGTGGCCAAAACTTCCAAAACTATGTTGAATAGTAATGGTGAAAGTGGGCACCCTTGTCTTGTTCCTGACTTTAGAGGAAATGCTTCCAATTTTTCACCATTGAGGATAATGTTTGCTGTGGGTTTGTCATATATAGCTTTTATTATGTTGAGGTATGTTCCTTCTATTCCTGCTTTCTGGAGAGTTTTTATCATAAATGGATGTTGAATTTTGTCAAAGGCTTTCTCTGCATCTATTGAGATAATCATATGGTTTTTATTTTTCAATTTGTTAATGTGGTGTATTACGTTGATTGATTTGCGGATATTGAAGAATCCTTGCATCCCTGGGATAAAGCCCACTTGATCATGGTGTATGATCTTTTTAATGTGTTGTTGGATTCTGATTGCTAGAATTTTGTTAAGGATTTTTGCATCTATGTTCATCAGTGATATTGGCCTGTAGTTTTCTTTTTTTGTGATCTTTGTCAGGTTTTGGTATTAGGGTGATGATGGCCTCATAGAATGAGTTTGGAAGTTTACCTTCATCTGCAATTTTTTGGAAGAGTTTGAGCAGGATAGGTGTCAGCTCTTCTCTAAATTTTTGGTAGAATTCAGCTGTGAAGCCGTCTGGACCGGGGCTTTTGTTTGCTGGAAGATTTTTGATTACAGATTCAATTTCCTTGCTTGTGATGGGTCTGTTAAGATTTTCTATTTCTTCCTGGTCCAGTTTTGGAAAGTTGTACTTTTCTAAGAATTTGTCCATTTCTTCCACGTTGTCCATTTTATTGGCATATAATTGTTGATAGTAGTCACTTATGATCCTTTGTATTTCTGTGTTGTCTGTTGTGATCTCTCCATTTTCGTTTCTAATTTTGTTGATTTGATTTTTCTCCCTTTGTTTCTTGATGAGTCTGGCTAATGGTTTGTCAATTTTATTTATCCTTTCAAAGAACCAGCTTTTGGTTTTGTTGATTTTTGCTATGGTCTCTTTTGTTTCTTTTGCATTTATTTCTGCTCTAATTTTTAAGATTTCTTTCCTTCTACTACCCCTGGGGTTCTTCATTTCTTCCTTTTCTAGTTGCTTTAGGTATAGAGTTAGGTTATTTATTTGACTTTTTTCTTGTTTCTTGAGGTGTGCCTGTATTGCTATGAACTTTCCCCTTAGGACTGCTTTTACTGTGTCCCACAGGTTTTGGGTTGTTGTGTTTTCATTTTCATTCATTTCTATGCAAATTAACAAGGAAACACAAACTTTAAACGATACAATAGACCAGTTAGACGTAATTGATATCTATAGGACATTTCATCCCAAAACAATGAATTTCACCTTTTTCTCAAGCGCACATGGAACCTTCTCCAGGATAGATCACATCCTGGGCCATAAAGCTAGCCTTGGTAAATTCAAAAAAATAGAAATCATCCCAAGCATTTTTTCTGACCACAATGCAGTAAGATTAGATCTCAATTACAGGAGAAAAACTATTAAAAAATCCAACATATGGAGGCTGAACAACACGCTGCTGAATAACCAACAAATCACAGAAGAAATCAAAAAAGAAATCAAAATTTGCATAGAAACGAATGAAAATGATCTCAGTTTTTAAATGTAGTTACGTGATAATAAACTTTTTAAAGGTTTATCTCTTCTAGGAGAACCATTTTAAAAAAAGCAAAAATCTTTTTGTTGCTTTTGTTAGATCAGGAAGTGACAAATATTGGAATTTCTATTTTTCCCCTTCCATACCGGTTGTATTTGGAATTTTATCAACATGCTTTCACAATTGCTGATTATTTACCCTGGTGAATCTTGTCTGTTCCCAAGCACATTGCAAGAACTCTTCATGTCTGATACTGTTCTTTTCTACTATTTGCTTTTTCCATGTCTCGACTTTCTGTTGAAATTCATCATTTGTTCACATGGATTATCCATTTTTTGAACTTTAATGTTTACAATACTTTTATTTAATTCTCTAGCTAAAATTCCCACACCTAAGTATTCCTTGGATTTCTTCTATTGACTATTTGGTCTCCTCTCTTATGCGTGGTTTCTAATGACTTCTGTGATATATGTCTTATATTTTTACTATGTAGTGGACATTTTATTTAATAGCACATTGGAGAGTCAAAAATATTTACCCTTACAAAGGGAGAAGTTTTTTTTTTTTATTTGAAGTATAGTGATTTACAATGTTATATTAATTATTGCTGTACAGGTGATTCAGATATATATATATATATATATGTATATATATGTGTGTGTGTCTGTGTCTGTGTGCATATATATATATGAATATAGAAGAGAGCAAATAGTCAGTGGAAGAAATACCAAGTATACTTAGCTGTTGGAATTTTAGCCAGAATTAAAATTATTATAAACATGAAAGTGCAAAAAATGGACAATACATGTGAACAAACAAATTTCAACAGAAAACTGAGACATGGAAAAAGCAAATGCTAGAAGAGAACAGTATCAGAAATGAATTGTTCTTGCAATGGTTAGGAGCAGACAAGATTTACCAGACTACCACACAATTGCACTCATTTCATATACTAGCAAAGTAATGCTCAAAATTCTTCAAGCCAGGCTTCAACAGTATGTGAACCGAGAACTTCCAGATGTACAAGCTGGATTTAGAAAAGGCAGAGGAACCAGAGATCAAATTGCCAACATCCATTTGATCATCGAAAAAGCAAGAGAATTCAAAAAACCATCTATCTCTGCTTCATTTACTACACTAAAGCCTTTGACTGTGTGGATCACAACAAACTGTGGAAAATTCTGAAAGAGATGGCAGTTCCAGACTACCTTACCTACCTTCTGAGAAACCTGTATGTAGGTCAAGAAGCAATAGTTAGAACCAGACATGAAACAACGGACTGGTTCCAAATTGGGAAAGGAGTACGTCAAGGCTGTATATTGTCACCCTGCTTATTTAACTTATACACAGAGTACATCATGTGAAATGCTGGGCTGGAGGAATCACAAGCTGGAATCAAGATTGCCAGGAGAAATATCAATAACCTCAGATATGCAGATGACACCACCCTTGTGGCAGAAAGTGAAGAGGAACTAAACAGCCTCTTATTAAAGGTGAAAGAGGAGAGTGAAAAAGCTGGTTTAAAACTCAGCATTCATAAAACTAAGATCATGGCATGTGGTCCCATCACTTCATGGCAAATAGATGGAGAAAAAAATGGAAATACTGGCAGATTTTATTTTCTTGGGCTCCAAAATTACTGCAGATGGTGACTGCAGCTATGAAATTAAAAGATTCTTGCTCGTTGGAAGAAAAGCTATGAGAAAACTAGACAGCATACTAAAAAGCAGAGACTTCACTTTGCTGACAAAGGTCCATGTACTCAAAGCTCTGTTTTTTCCAGTAGTCATGTATGGATGTGAGAGTTATAGAAGGCTGAGTGCTGAGGAATTGATGCTTTTAAACTGTGGTATTGGAGAAGACTCTTGAGAGTCCCTTGGAGTTGAAGGAGATCAAAGAATCAATCCTAAAGAAAATGAGTCCTGAATATTCATAGGAAGTACTGATGCTGATGCTGAAGCTCCAGTGTTTTGACCACATGATGCAAAGAGCTGACTCATTGGAAAAGACTCTGATACTGGGAAAGATTCAAGACGGGGGAGAAGGGGATGACAGACGACGAGATGATTGGATGGCATCACCAACTCAATGGACATGAGTTTGAACAAGCTCCTAGAGTTGGTGAAGGACAGGAAAGCTTGGCATGCTGCTGTCCCTGGGGTCATAAAGAGTTGACTGTGACTGAGTAGTGAACAGCTAAAGATATATGCATATCTATATCTATATCTCTACTCTTTTTTAACATTCTTTTCCATTATGGTTTATCACAGGACATTGAATATAGTCCTCTGTGCTATACAGTAGGGCCTTGTGGTTTATCCATCCTATATAAAAATGCTTACATCTGCTAGGCCAAACTCCCACTGAATCTCTCCTCCTAGGCAACTACTAGCCTGTTCTCTGTGTCTATGATTCTGTTTCTGTTTCACAGATAGGTTCATTTCTGTCACATATTAGAGTCCACATATGAGTGATATCAGTGGTATTTGTCTTTCCCTTTATGATTTCATTTAGCATGGTAATCTCTAGTTGCATTCATGTTACTGAAAATGGCATTATTTTGATTTTTTATAGCTGAATAGTAATCCATTGTGTATATGTACCATGTCTTTTTTATCCATTCATTGCTGGTGGATATTTAGGCTGTTTCCATGTCTTGGCAATTTTGAATCATGATGAATGTATGGGTACATGTACCTTTTTGAATTATAGTTTTGTCTGAATACATGCCCCGGAGTGAGCTTTCTGAATCATATAGTCATTCTATTTATATTTTTTTGAGAAACCTCCATACTGCTTTCCCCAGTGGCTACATGAACTTACATTCCTACCAATAGTATTGGCAGTGTCTTTTCTCCACACCCTCTCCAGCATTTATTATTTATAGGGATTTTAATTATCATCATTCTGACTGGTGTGAGATGGTACATCATTGTAGTCTTGATTGGCATTTCTCTAATAATTAGCAATGTTAAGCATCTTTTCTGGTGCCTATTGGCCATCTGTATGTCTTATTTGAAAAAATGTCTATTTAGGTCTTCTTCCTATTTTTCAATTGGGTTTTTGTTGTTGTTGTTGTTATTGAGTTGTATAAGCTGTTTCTATATTTTGGAAATTAGGCTCTTGTCAGTTGATTTGTTTGCAAATATTTTCTAAAGTAAGCAGTTTTTCTTCTCTCAGGCAAATTGAGTGAGGAATTGAGTCAATATAATCTTTAATAAAGTTAACGATTTAAGTTAATCTGTGAGTTTGTTGTCTGTTTAGCTATTTTCAGTGCATCATTGGCTTCAAATGTTTTGAGTGTGGAATCAAGACTCCCCCTGCAGAGAAATCCACAGCGCTGTAGACTTTTATAGTCAACACACATCCCTCTGAAACATTTGAGTATTCTTTCTGTTTTATAGCCTATCTTTCAGCTGTTTTTAGCACCAGGAAATTTTCTTTGCCCTCAAATCCAAACGCCAGTTATATTCACTCTGTAAGATCTTGCTTTCTTGTGGTCCCCTCTAGACTTCAGAATGGAGCTGTAGTGTACTCAGTGAATTTCTGGGATGTCCCAACTCTCAGCCATCTCATATTATGCTATTTCCAGACTGGGTTAAACAAGGCACCAAACGCTTCAGGGACCTCTTTCGTCAAATCTCCTTTCTGATCTCAGCTTTCTGCATTACCACCCCATATACTTGTTGAAGGCCTGTGGGTCTCATATTGCCATGAAGTGTTCACTAAACTTTTTCTAGTTTCTCTTTATGGTCATTCATATAGTTTTGTCTTTTTATTTCTACACTACCAGAGATGAGTCTTTTCCAGATGATGGGCTTGTGTCTTGCTAGAATTTACTTTTATGTTTCTTTGCATTCTCATCTTTTGGTGGATTTTTTTTCAAATGTAATTTTGTAGCTAATCATGCTTTTTGTTTTTAGTGAGATTGAAGCAACAGTGCCTGGTAATATTTCAACCAGAACTAGAAATTCTAGTATCTTCAGTTTTATTTTTCCTCCTATAAATTAGTAAATTACAGTTATTTATAGAAAATAAATATGTGAGAGTTGAATTATAAAGAAAGTTGAGTTCCAAATAATTGATGCTTTTGAACTGTGGTATTGGAGAAGACTCTTGAGAATCCCTTGGACAGCAAGGAGGTCCAACCAGTCAATCCTAAAGGAAATCAGTCCTGAATATTCATTGGAAGGACTGATGCTGAAGCTGAAACTCCAATACTTTGGCTACCTGATGCGAAGAACTAGGCAAAGACCCTGATGCTGGGAAAGACTGAAGGTGGGAGGAGAAGGGGATGACAGAAAATGAGATGGTTGGATGGCATCACTGACCCAATGGACATGAGTTTGAGAAAACTCCAGGAGTTGGTTGTCGACAGGGAGGCCTGGTGTGCTGCGGTCCATGGAGTCACCAAGAGTCGGACACTACTGAGCAACTGAACTGAACTGAACTGATGGAAGATAAAATATATTACATTTTTTAGTAAGTGTGTGTATAACAAAGTCAAACTTTATGATGGTAACATACATTATATTTATTTACTCTAAGACTGTTCCTTCATTTCTAATTGCTGAGTCTACATTGTGATCTTTTTTTTGATTAGTGACTAGGAACTATATTTCTCTTCTGCTTCATAAAAACTTTCACAGTGTAGCATATAGAACAGAACTAGTGAATGCTTATTTGTGAATAACACTAGAGTGCAATTTTAATGTTATAACTTTGTAGTAATGTTTTTGATAAAATACAGTTACAGTCATTTTTGTGTGAATACAATTAATCTAGAAAGAGGAACACAAATGAGTCAATAATACTCATTATTCATGTGATTACCTTTAAAATAATGTGCTGTCTTAATCTTGTGTTTATTCAGCAATGTTTTCCTTTCTTCATGTTTTTAGATACAGAGAGTTTAATGCTATACATAAGTGTTGCATCTCATTTTATCAATACTCATATTCCATTCCCAATACAATTTTGAAATTATTTTAAGGCCATTGAAGACATGAAGTTGAATAATTATGCTGCAGGTAATATTTAGGTATTTTTCTTAAATTTATTTTTATCCATTAATTAGTGATAGCAATTTTTCCTCTAATATAAATAGTAGCTATATTTCAATTCCCTGGGTTTTGACAATAGCTGTTCTTTGCTTTTCTAAACCAAGAACGCAATTCTTATGGTTGACTCAAATGGTTTCAGAGAACTGTGGTAGTAAATCTTTTACAAAATAGAGTATGACAATATGGCGAGCTTATTTCATTAACAAAGTGGGCATGACATTTACATAAAGTCTAATTCTTCAATGTATTAGAGCAAGAGACTCTTGAAGTCTATATTATATTTTAACATTCTCAACATCTCGATTTGGATGGGCCAGGCTACTTTACAAATATAATGGGGAAAAAAAAAAAAAAGCCAGTATAACATGTATGTACTCCTTGGGTTACAGCATTAACATCTATGCTTCTGTTTTGTATTTGAGGTGAAATTAGGACAAATATAATGTTTTGTTATTCATTTTATTATTCAACTTGAAATAAATCTTAGTTTATGTATGCTTAATTAACTATTTTCAGAGGCCCATAGCTAAAACCTAAGGATCTCTACCAGATTGTTTTACACAGGTCTGTTTTACACAGATTGTGTGTGTTAGTTACTCAGTCATGTCTGACTCTTTGCAACCCTATCTACTATGGTCTGCCAGGTTCTGTCCATGGGAGTCTCCAGGTAAGAGTACTGGAGTGAGTTGCCATTTCCTTCTCCAATTACATCATATTACTAGCCAGAAATCTTTGCAAAATTAGTAATTTTTATGTTTATAAGATTACATCAAAATGTATGTTTTGTTGACTTTAATGAAAAAGGAATAAATCTGGAAAATAAAACTAATAGAAAGGAAAAAAATATTAACTTGTTTGCTTTTAAAATTATAGGAGTATATTTCTAGAGAGATAAAAAAACTCCCATAGAGGGAACATTTCTTTTCTTTTAAATTTCCTTTTCCACTAGAAATTCAAGTGCTAATGCTGTCAGCTTCGAAAGCAAGGTCAAATCTGATGCAATTTGCAATGAATGTGCTACTAACTTTAAAACAGTTGAAGAAAGGAGTATATAGCTGATGACTGCAATCTATAACACAATTGATTTTTGCAACCTTATTTCTTTGTGCACTTAACTGTCCAACTTTGCTATATGGTCTTTTATCATGTAATTCCAGCTTTTGTGACAAAAGCAATAATTCATTATTTTGTGTGATTCAACATTTTACTGGATTATAATTTTTTCTTGAAGACAGTTACAAGAGGTAATGTTTATTTTTCTTAATTATATATTTTTGGAAAAGTCCTTATAAATGAAGTAGTTTTGTCTGATTTCTTTTTCCATGAATTTGTTTCATACAAGTGCACAATAATAATTAGTGCTAAAATATTTAAATTTTAGATTATTCCTTTAAATTACTAATTCATTAGTTCTTACAGCAAGCTTGCAAGTCAAGGACAAAGATAATTGGTAATGCAGTCATAGATTATAATCACTACAAGTAGATAATTATTTTATTCAAAATTTTCTGAGAACGAAGATACAGAATTCTGCTTTTTTTTTTCTTTCTTGCTACTAATAAAACTGGCCCCAAAAAATTGATGACAAAGTAAGATTAGGGAGGGATGTCAGGATGATGGGTGAATAAAACATCCCTTGCCCGTATCTCTCCCCTGACATCAATTTAGCACACTTCATAGTCAAACATGCCTTTGAGAACTTCCCTGGTGGTCTAGTGGTTAAGACATGGGTTAGCCAGTTCAGGAGACATGGGTTCAATCCCTGGTCCAGGAAGATCCCACATACCTCAGGGCAACAAAGACCATGCTACAACTACTGAAGCCCACACACCTAGAGCCCATGCTATGCAACAAGAGAAACCACCTCAATGAGAAGCCCCTGCACTGCATCTAGAGAGTAGCTCCCACTACCACAACTAGAGAAAGCCCACATGCAGCAACAAAGACACTGTGCAACCAAAAATAAATAAAATTTAAAAAAAAAATTTAAGAAAGTCCCTTTGAGGGAGTTGTATGGATCCAGCACCATATGCCAAGGGACCCAGAGGAGTTTTGCCCCTCCATGCATCAAATAATGCATGGGGAAACTTTGGAGCCTGGCTCTGGGCCCTGAAGTGCTTCTGGCTTTGGACCCTGAAGTGATCCATGAACTGGTTCCAGCCCCTCTCAGCTACAGTCCAGGAGGCCCTGGAAACCACTGACTTAATGCCATCACCCAAGATGAGAGAGCCTTTGTGATAGTCCAGGAATCCAGTGGACAATTCTAGCACAAATTTGGAGCAAAAATATATATACATATATATGAAATTAGACTTATTGGAGTGAATAAGAACAGCTTAAATTTACCTATGTCTTGTAACTCCCAAAGCAAAACAGCTCAAAAGAGCTCTTTTTGGCCTGTTATTTTTTTCTATGGAGGAAAGTGAGAGTATGTGAGTGAGTGACCAACCACTTCTCTAGCTAGGCAGGGCACAGTGGCAGGCACCTGTTTTTCTTTCACCCTATCCAGAGTTCTGAGTCAGGAGTGCATGATTACAGGGTGGTGAGCAGCAGGGAGAACAGTGGGCAAAACGTGCAAAGGAAGGTGACAATGGCATGTGGATCCTGTTTATCTGCATCACGGACTCTATCAGGAGGCCCACATGTGAGCTTTGGGGTAGCTCACCTGTAGATCCCTAACTGCCCAATGGGAGCCCCCCGCCTCTGTGTGCCACTCTCATGCCCCATGGCCAGCTAGCTCCCTGTGTGCACTCACAATGGTGCTAAGAGCAAAACTTGGCAAATGGCTAGTGAGCACGTGCAGAAAGCCAGCATGAATCTGTAGACCAGAGAGAAATCACAAACTTGAACATTTATTACTGTTCTTGGCAAAACAAAGTGGAGGCTGTTGGCACCCAACTTGCTGAATTGTAGGATGGTGAGAAGATATACACATAAGAATTTTACGACAAGAGAAGGCAAAAGTGTGGACCAGGCCTATCCATAGAAGATCTGAGAAAGCATTAGAATCCTTAGCAGACAAATGGAAGATATTTCTCTCCTGAAGTCAGACAGTAGAGACTGGAGGAGGTGGCTGCTATTTCAAATGCAAAAACAGAAACACCAAACTTCAAGAACATGCAAAATCAAGCAAACATGACACCAGCAAAATTTTCCAGTATCCTACCTCAATTCATGAAGGTGCTACAATTTACTTAATAAAGAATTCAAAATTGCTGTTTTAAGATAACTCATTGAACTACAAGACAATACATAAAGACAATTCAATGAAATCAGTCCCACTTCTGGTTTTAAATCCAAAGGAAATGAAATCAAGATCATGAAGAGATATCTACACTCATATTCTTGGCAGCATCATTATAACCAAGCTATGGATACAACCTAAGTGTTCTTTGAGGAATTAATGCATAAGAACAGGTGGGTTATTTGACAATGGGATACTACTCAGCATGGAAAGAAGGACCTATTACCATTTATGTCAACATGGATAGAACTTGAAAGCATTATGTTAAATAAAGTAAGCCAGACAGAGAAAGACAATTACTGTATTAGATTACTTATATGAGGAATCTCAAAAAGCTGAACACAGAGAAACAGGGAGTCCAGTGGTGGTTTTCAGGGGCTGGAGATTTAGGAAATGGGGAGATGTTGGTCAAAGAGTACAAGTTTTCAATTATAAGATGAGTAAGTTCTGAGGACCAAATCCATGGCAGTGACTATGATTAACAATACACCATTATATAATGGCACCCCACTCCAGTACTCTTGCCTGGAAAATCCCATGGACAGAGGAGCCTGGTGGGCTGCAGTCCACGGGATGGCTAAAGAGTCAGACATGACTGAGCGACTTCACTTTCACTTTTCACTTTCCTGCACTGGAGAAGGCAATGGCAACCCACTCCAGTGTTCTTGCCTGGGGAATCCCAAGGACGGGGGAGCCTGGTGGGCTGCCATCTACGGGGTCGCACAGAGTCAGACACAACTGAAGTGACTTAGCAGCAGCATTATATACTTAAGAGTTTTTGAGAGCAGGTTTTAAATATTTCACCACACACAAATGTGTAATTATGTGAGGTAATGAAAGTGTTAACAAACCCTATGTGGGAATTCATTTTGCAATATTAAATGTATCAAGTCATTATATACACCTTAAAGTCACATAATGTTATATGTCAAATATATCTCAATAAAGCTGGAAGAATCATGTAGAATTTATGAAGAAAATCAAGAAGTAAAAGATAAGAATAAAAGTATGAATTTTTTTCAGTAGTGAAAATTTAAAATATGTAATTAGTAAAATAATAGAACTAAATGCTGTGAATAAAAACCAAATATTCCTTGACTTATCTATGAATGCTCAGTCACTTCAGTCATGTCCGATTCTTTGTAACCTTATGGATTATAGCCCACCAGGCTCATCTGTCCATGGGATTCTCCAGGCAAGAATACTGGAGTGGGTTTCCATGCCCTCCTCTGGGGGATCTTCTCGACCCAGGGACTGAACTTGTGTCTCCTGTGTCTAAAGCATTGAAGACAGATTCTTTACCTGTAGAAAGCACTAATAAAGGAAACTAAAGTGAACTGATAAAATAGGTTAGGTATGTCCGTGAAATATATGCTTGCTTTATGAGAGTTCGCTCATGGAAGATTGCTGAGTAGAAAGTTCCAGGAATCAACTCCAGCAATGAAAAAAATGTGAGCTGTCAAGAGCCATGAGAAGCAAACATTACAGATCTCTGAAGTATAATTGAACACTGACAGTATTATCAGGAAAAGGTGGTAAATTTTGGTGGATTTTGGCCTTTTCCTAGGGACTATCATCTCCCTTCTTCCAACCTTTTGACAGGGAGGTGTAGTAATGGAGGGCTGAATTCCTGGTGTGGATTCCTGGTGAGAGTTAGGCAGTAAGAACCTTATCCTCCAAAGCCTGGTGTGGGAAGGGAGGATTTTGGCTTGCCTGCTAGTTTACTGAAGAATCTGTATGAAAGAAGGCCATCTTTGCTCTTGCCTCTTGAGGCTGAAGTAACTTCCAAGGTTGCATCTGTGGAGTGAACTTAACACAACACATATTTTTCCTTTATTTTCTTATGGGATTAAAATTTTCAAGGAAATCTGTCAAGTCACTGGTTGGCTGCAGAGATAATGGAATTGAGACTTCGGTGACCATAGAGACAAGAAATATTGTCTTTGAAAAAATAGTTTCAGAATATCTCTAAATAAAAGACAAATTCACTCCCCCAACTATGCCCACCACTCCACCAACGAGTAATATTGGCAGTCCTGGGGAAGGAATATAATCTAGAGAGAGTTAAAAGTTCTACCATGTAAACAGAGAAATAAAGGGAATATGCAGTTCTAGCTATTATTATTTTTCCTAGTTTCAAAGAAGTGAGAAATATAATATGTAATTTTTTGAAAAAAAGAAAATAAAAATACACATATCAAGTACTATACCATCCTATATGGATATTGTTTGAGAATTCTTCTTGCTGTCTATGTTCCTATGGTCTGAGCTTAAACCCCTATAGCCCACTACAGTTTACTGTAGTAATAAATGGCTTACAAAGCTTTCTGCTCTTAACCCTATGTTAAGAGTAGACCAAATTAATATCTCTGTCTGGAATGGTTCTTGAAATCTAAATTTGCAGTTTGCTTTTTGTGCCAGGAAAGATGCATATTTCATTCTCATTAAAATCCTTCTACAGAATATACCAACACCATTTAGTGACTCTGAGTGATTTTCTAGGAGAGAAAAAAATAAAACCAAAATAAAAGAACAGGAAGGACAAAGGAAGACATCCCTGACACCAGTGTGCTATCTGAACAAGTCTTCTCAGGAAGCCGACTTTGGGGGAAGATGTGGCATTGTCCCTCAAGATGTCTAAGACTGTCAAGAAGCTGCCCAGGAAATTTCTTAAGTTTAAAAGAGGAAATAAAATGTTTATGATTCTTGGTAAAAACTTTTGACTAAGAGACTGATAAGAATTTAATGTATCTTTTTAGCAAAAAACAAGGAGAACTTTGAAAATAAGTAAAAATGAATTTTGCCCTTAAGAATTGCATTAATCTGAACACAGATTCCCAAGATATATTTTACAGGGATTCTCTGAGATTCTTTTAGTAGCTGCATTAAATCAAAACTACAAAAAAAAAAAAAAAAAAGTATGAGACATTATTATTACTATTTTGACATTTTGCATGTTGTTTCAAGACAACGGTATGTAAAACTACTGATATCCAGTATAAATCAAGATGGTGGCACCCAACTATACCAGAAGTCATTTTATTTTTCACTGCTACAAATATCTGTATAGTCAAAGTGATGGTTTTTCCAGTAGTCATGTACAGATGTAAGAGCTGGACCATATAGAAGGCTGAGCGCTGAAGAACTGATGCATTTGAATTATGGTGCTAGAGAAGACTTTTGAGAGTCCCTTGGACAGTAAGGAGACCAAACTGGTCAATCCCAAAGGAAATCAACCTTGAATATTCATTGAAAGGACTGATGCTGAAGCTCCAATTCTTTGGCCACCTGATGCTAAGAGACAGCTCATTGGAAAAGACCCTGATGCTGGGAAAGATTAAGGGCAGGAGAAGAAGGGGGTGACAGAAGATCAGATGGCTGGATGGCATCACCAATTCAGTGGACATGAGTTGGAGCAACCTTCAGTACATGATGAAGAACAGGGAAGCCTGGCACGCTACAGTTTATGGGGTTGCAGAGTCAGACACAACTTATTGACTGAACAACAACATGCTTTCGGTAAAGAAAACTTCTGGTTTCACTGATTGCCCCTAAGTAGGAAAATCACTAATTTTATTAATTCATGACTCATGGTTACATATCTCTTTAATTTTCTGTTTATTGAAAAAAGGAAGCACATATATTGTAATTCTGCTCAATATCAAAGTAAAATGTTTTTGCTCATTTAGAGTGACTCATGATTGAATCATAAGATGAACTAACCATTTTTGCATGAAAAATCATTTTTAATTCAATAATATCCCTTACAGGGATTGTACCAACTTAATGCCTTTTTAAATTAAAAAATCATGACAGTAGCATATAATTTCTCTGGAGGAGGGCATGGCAACCCACTCCAGTATTCTTGCCTGGGGAATCTCATGGACAGAGGAACCTGGTGGGCCCCCTTCCATGGGGTTGCAGAATCAGACATGACTGAAGCCACTAAGCACAGACATATAAGTCAAAATCTTATTCCAGGATATTAATGTAAAACTTTTTATATGAATATGTAGCATTAATTTTTTACATATATATATGAAAAGTTTGGGTTATATTATTAATATAGAAGTTTTCATTTTTCAGTAGTATAAGAGAATGATCCAATTTTAAACTGTGCTTATTTTGTAAACCTAATTCTCAGCCTTACCTTATGAACCCCAATTAAAAGCATGGCATCTCTGTGTAGGAGTGCCTTAGCTCTCTTTTTCCTAGTCAGTATTCATATTCATAAACTTGCAAAGCTTCTGTGTGTGTGTGTATATATGTGTATATTGTTGTTAGTGGATACAGATCGGTCTTTGCTGCCAACTATGATTGCTGTCTGATATCTCAATTGCAATCCAACTCTTCTCTCCTTCAACCTAGGTTAGTATTTTCTAGACTAGACTACATACAATCATTTGAAATTTTGAAAAAGACACTTGTGGAAATAGCTTTTTCTTTTAAAAGGAAAATAAAGACTTTGGCTTTTTCTCTGTAGTAAGACAAAGCTCATTTAGGATGAAAATCAAGTTCCTTCATAAACTAGGTTCTGCTGACATTTCCACTTGCTTTCCTAACACTGCAATTCACACTAGAACTCCCTTGTCCCAGGGGATAAGTTCCACCCACCAGTGGATGCCTGAAACCTCAGATAATACTGAACCCTATAAATACTATATTTTTTCTTATACATATATACCTATGATGAAACTGAATTTATAAACTTAGAACAGTAAGAGATTGACAACAGCTAATAGTGAAATAAAACAATTATAACAATAGAGGGTGGGAAGATTTGGGAGAATGGCATTGAAACATGTAAAATACCATGTATGAAACGAGATGCCAGTCCAGGTTCGATGCACGATACTGGATGCTTGGGGCTAGAGCACTGGGACGACCCAGAGGGATGGTATGGGGAGGGAGGAGGAAGGAGGGGAACACATGTATACCGGTGGCGGATTCATTTTGATAATTGGCAAAACTAATACAATTATGTAAAGTTTAAAAATAAAATTTAAAAAAAAAAGAAAGTGAAAGTGAAAAAAAACAAACAATATACTCTAATAAAAGTTATATGCATGTCTTCTCTCTTTCTCAGAATATCTTATTGTACACATTTTTAGGCATACTTTGTTTTACTGCGCTCTGCAGACATTGTTTTTTTTTTTTACAAACAAAGTTTGTGGTAACCCTACATCAAGTAAGTCTACTGATGCCATGTTCCCAACAACTTTTGTTCACTTCTCGTACTTGTGTCACAGATGATAGTTTTTGCAATATTTCGAACTTTTCAGTATTATTTGTTATGGTGATCTGTGATATTTGCTGTCACTGCTATTACTTGCTGAAGGCTCAGATAATGCTTAGAATTTTTTTAACAAAAAAAGTAGTTTTTAATTAAGTCATTTACATTGTCATTTTAGACATAATGCAATTTTTCGCTTAGTAGACTATAGTATAGAATAAACATGATTTTTATGTGCACTGGGAAACCAAAAAATTCATATGACTCACTTTATTATGATATTTACTCTTTTGTGGTAGTCTGAAACCAAGCCAACAGCATCTCCAAGGTGGGCCTGGAATCCCCTTTCCATCTTAACTAAGCACTTTTCACGCACTGTGGCTGTAACTTTCACAGTTTGAGGTATAACAAAACTTCCTTTTTTCCTGTTCCACCATTTTAGGAATAGAAGATTGTTCTTATCCCAACTCTTAACAACTTTGGCATATATTTGCTGTTTTTCCTAAGTAGCAAAATATTTACCTTTTCACTTAAAGGAAACAGTTCCTAACTTTGCTTTGGCCTTTCTGAATTACCAGCATCACAATCCCTGTGCTTTGGGGACATTATCAAATAAAAGTGTTACTTGAACATAAGCACTGTCATATCCTGAGAGGTGACCTGACAACTGAGTCAGCTACTAACTGACCAGTACGTGGTGTCTGACCAGTAGGTGGTGTCTGCTGGACAAATGGATGATTCACAGTCCTACGGGTGGGGTGGGGACAAAACAAGACGCAAGACAGCAGGAGGCTACATCAAACTACTCTGAATACATGCAGTTAAAAACTTACAAATTTTTCATTAAATAATTAGGGACTGAAGGTGACCAAAAGTAACAGAAATTGAATCTGGGTCTCTCCTGGGAACTGCAGGCAGATTCTTTACCATCAAAGCACCAAGGAAGCCCAACCTTGGAACATGAAACCACAAATAAGAGCACAACTTTGTATTTTTAACACACTGATCATTTTGTTTTGCTTTTCAAATATGTGATTGTTCTTTCTACCTCTGCTTTTTCCTATTGGCTATGTTCTTTAACTAAAATATATCTGCTGCTTTATTTTTTTTTCCCTTATGTTTCATTTGGATACTTCCTTTTATCTTTAAGCTCTCAGTTTAAATGTATAACATTTATCTTACTTGATAATCACATGAAAGTGAATGTGTTAATCTCTCAGTTGTGTCCAATTCTTTGTGACCCCATTGGCTGTATCCCACTAGGCTCCTTTGTCTAAGGAATTCTCCAGACAAGAATACTGGAGTGGGTAGCTATTCCCTTCTCCAGAGGATCTTCCCAAGACAGGGATCAAACCCATGTCCCCTGTATTGCAGGCAGATTCTTTACTGTCTGGGCCACCAGGTAATACACTCCATAAAATTGATATTTTACCAAACATATTTTACAGGTGAGCAAGAAGTTGTCCAAATAAACTTAAGGTCACGAAACTGTTGGGTTAGCATGTGACAGTTCAAAATCCTCTTGCTTTTAAGAAATTAAACATAATATCCTTAAGAAGTTTCATAATCTTCTAAAAGCATGATTTTGATGGTTATCTCAGTTTAACATTTTATTTTTAACAAAAATATAGATAAGAAGAGATTGCCTTGAATACAAGTAACCCACTCTTTTCCTATTTTTATGCTAGAAATTGTTTTATGAAACTTTATCATGAAAGTTTCCATTCAAGTATGATTATTGAACTATAGAATTAAAGTTCAATTTCTCATTTGCCCATTGAGAATTCTTTTCACAAAGTACACAGATACAAATCCCATACTTTTTAAATTTGGGAAGATGTATGCAATGAACTGAATAAGTACAAATAGCTAAATGCTTTCTTATGAAGTAATAATGATTCCAGTGCTTAATGTGTAAGTCAAACATTATCTTTGGCACAGAATTATAAAGTAGTTGTTCCTGTTTCATTTTGATTACTTTTGAAATGAAGAAGCCACGTGGAATTTACACTTTTAGGAAAGATATGTTCATATTGTTTCCTGTGATAATACCTCCTGGGAGTGCTTTATATATATATATTTTTTTCTAACTTTGATTTTTTTGGAGTATAGTTGATTTACAAAGTTGTGTTAGTTTCAGTTGTACAGCACAGTGATTCAGTTATACATATATATTCATTTTTTAAGGTTCTTTTTTCATACAGGTTATCACAGAGTATTGAGCAGAGTTCCCTGTGCTATATAGTAAGCTGTTGTTGGTTATCTATCTTAAATATGGTAGTGCATATATGTTCATCCCAAGCTCCTGATTCATCCCTCCCTCCCACATATTTCCCCTTTGGTAACCTAAATTTGTTTTTGATATCTGTATGTCTGTTTCTGTTTTGTGAATAAGTTAGTTTGTACCACTTTTTTAAAAAATTAGATTCCACAAGTGAGTGATGATATTTGTTTTTCTCTGACTTCACTGAGTGTGATAATCTCTGCTTGCATCCTTTTTGCTGCAAATGGCATCATTTTGTTCTTTTCTATGGCTGTCATGTTCCACTGCATATATGTACCATATCTTCTTTATCCATTCCATGGTCGATGGACATTTAGGTTGGGTCCATATCTTAGCTATTGTAAATAATGCTGCAGTGAGTCTGAAAAAGAGCCTAGGTGGGTAGAGTATTCTTAGTTGTAGGTATTTCCCTTTCATCACTTTAAATGTATTGTGACCCTTCCTAGGAGTACTTTAAAATGCCATGTAATCACTAAGCCTCGTGAAAAGTAGTATAGACATCAAATTGATCTGTTAATCTATTTTTTATAAACATTTTGACAAGATTAATTATTATATACTATACTATGCAAATGTATTTTATCATTATCTGTCAGATTAGAAGTCTTTAGACAAAAAGATATATAATATAATCAATGTACTACAATTCTGAAAGGGTCAAATTCACTTATTCATTCAATAATTAGTTTTCATCGAATATGCACCAGGCATTGTTCTAGAAACTGGAGGAAAGGCAAGTGTCATTCAAATGCCTGTCCTTTGAGAACTTACATTATCTTGGAAGGAGAGGGATAATAAGCAAATAATAACATTGCACTGTATGTTTGAAAATTGCTATGAGAGTAGAACTTAGAAGTTTTCATCACATGAAAATAAAATTTATAACTATATGTGATGGTGGAAGTTAACTAGAAATATTTGCTGATCTTTTCACAATTTATACAAATATAGATTCATTATGTTGAAATCAATATACCTGAAACTAATATAATGTTATGTATCAATTATATCTTAAGTATGAAAAAAGCATTTGGTTAATTCTGTAATTAGTTACTATATTACCTTTGTATTTTTGAAGATATACCATCAAAATTAGTGTTACATTATTGAAATATTTTTAAATTGATGAATTAGAAGCCTATTGAAAAAAATTGAAAAAATTTATTGCGATAACCATAAAAGTAAAAATGAAAAAAGACAATTAATTGAATAAAATCTACATTTAAATTTGATGAAGAAAGTTTCTTTCCAGCACTAAAATATATAATGACATATATGTTAGTAATGATTGCTTTATCTTCTTACTCTTCTTTTAAAACTTCTTAAAAAAATTTAATCATTCTTTCATGTCCATGAATAAGACTATTCTGAACTCAGCTTTTTTCTTCTTATATATTATCTACCTAATCAGATCAGATCAGATCAGTCACTCAGTCATGTCCAACTCTTTGTAACCCCGTGAATCACAGCATGCCAGGCCTCCCCATCCATCACCAACTCCTGGAGTTCACTCAGACTCACGTCCATCGAGTCAGTGATGCCATCCAGCCATCTCATCCTCTGTTGTCCCCTTCTCCTCCTGCCCCCAATCCCTCCCAACATCCGAGTCTTTTCCAATGAGTCAACTCTTCGCATGAGGTGGCCAAAGTACTGGAGTTTCAGCTTTGGCATCATTCCTTCCAAAGAACACCCAGGGTTGATCTCCTTTAGAATGGACTCGTTGGATCTCCTTGCAGTCCAAGGGACTCTCAAGAGTCTTCTCCAACACCACAGTTCAAAAGCATCAATTCTTCAGCGCTCAGCCTTCTTCACAGTCCAACTCTCACATCCATACATGACCACAGGAAAAACCATAGCCTTGACCAGACGAACCTTTGTTGGCAAAGTAATGTCTCTGCTTTTGAATATGCTATCTAGGTTGGTCATAACTTTCCTTCCAAGGAGCAAGCGTTTTTTAATTTCATGGCTGCAGTTACCATCTGCAGTGATTTTGGAGCCCAGAAAAATAAAGTCTGACACTGTTTCCACTGTTTCCCCATCTATTTCCCATGAAGTGATGGGGCCGGATGCCATGATCTTCGTTTTCTGAATGTTGAGCTTTAAGCCAACTTTTTCACTCTCCACTTAATATAGTACAACAAAATTTTCTTTGTTACTCATTATACCTCTACTATTAAAAATCCCTATTTAGTCTTTCTTTTTTTGAGGCAAATTTAAATATCTTTGTGTTGGTAGGATCTTTGCAGGTAATAAACCACTTGGATTAAAATGACTTAATCACTAAAGTTGTATCATCGTTTCACTTAAATAGTATGTTTTGAGATAGGCAATTCCAGGGGAGATACCACCTACCCTGCATATCTTTGAAAGCATCAAAGATCTGTGGTGTTTATTTCCTTCTTGCTCTTCTATTCTTGACTATTGGCTCTTTGTCTCTTGTTGCTTTATGGGCAAAAGAGGTCATGACAACAAAACCATAGCACCACTGAATTCAAGGCAGCAAGAAAGAATAGGATTTTGTGTCTATCTCTTTCTTGGGTGTAATATTCTTCAAATAAAATGTCTTCTTAGTACTCTAGAATTGGGATAGATGTCCTTTACAGCAATCATTGGCTAAGGTTTGTCAACTACAAATTTGAACTTACCAGTTTCATCGCCAACGACTAAACAGCAAGGGCATTTGCCATCTGCCTCTGCAGAGATTGAACCCTGTGTTGTTGCAGCTGGTGACCTTCAACACCCTCCGAGGGAGTAGAGGGAGCAATCTATACTCCAGGGGATCTGGCGGGACAGGTCTTTAGAGAGTTGGATGTTTTTTTCTGTTGTTCAGTCACTCGGTCATGTCTGACTTTTTGCAACCCCATAGACTGCAGCATGCCAGGATTTCCTGTCCTTCACCATCTCCCAGAGATGGTGCTTGCTCAAACTCAAGTCCATTGAGTCGGTGATGCCATCCAATCATCTCATCCTCTGTTTTCAATCTTCCCCGGCATCAGCGTCTTTTCAGATGAGTCGGCTCTTCACATCAGGTGGCCAAAGAATTGGTGCTTCAGCTTCAACATCAGTCCTTCCCATGAATATTCAAGACTGATTTCCTTTAGGATGGACTGGTTGGATCTCCTTGTAGGCCAGGGGACTCTCAAGAGTCTTCTCCAACACCACACTTCAAAAGCATTAATTCTTTGGTACTCAGCTGTCTTTATGGTCCAACTCTCACATCCATACATGACTACTGGAAAAACCATAGCTTTGACTAGATGGACATTTGTCAACAAAGTACTGGCTCTGCTTTTGAATATGCTATCTAGGTTGGTCATAGCTTTTCTTCCAAGGAACAAGAGTCTTTTAATTTCATGGCTGCAGTCACCATCTGCAGTGATTTTGGAATCCAAGAAAATAAAGTTTGTCACTGTTTCCATTGTTTCCCCTCCTATTTGCCGTGAAGTGATGAGACTGATTGCTATGATCTTCGGTTTTTGAGTGTTGAATTTTAAGCCAGTTTTTTCACTCTCCTCTTTCACTTTCATCAAGAGGATCTTTAGTTCCTTTTCACTTTCTGCCATAAGGGTGGTGACATCTGCATATCTGAGGTTATTGATATTTCTCCCAGAAATTTTTATTCCAGTTTGCACTTCATCCAGCCCAGTGTTTCTCATGATGTACTCTGCATATAAGTTAAATAAGCAGTGTGACGACATACAGCTTTTACTTACTCCTTTCCCAAATTGGAACCAGTCTGTTCCATGTTTGGTTCTAACTGTTGTTTCTTGACCTGCATACTTGCGTAGATTTCTCAGGAGGCATGTAAGGTGATATGGTATTCCCATCTCTTTAAGAAATTTCCACAGTTTGTTGTGATCCACACAGTCAAAGGCTTTAGTGTAGTCAATGAAGCAGAAGTAGAAGCTTTTCTGGAATTCTCTTACTTTTTCTGTGATCCAGTGGATGTCGGCAATTTGATCTCTGGTCCTCTGCCTTTTGAAATCCAGCTTGAACATCTGGGAATTCTTGGTTCACATTACTGTTGAAGCCTCACTTGGAGAATTTTGAGCATTACTTTGCTAGCATGTGAAATGAGGGCAATTGTGTGGTAGTTTGACTATTCTTTGGCATTTTCCTTCTTTGAGATTGGAATGAAAATTGACCTTTTCCAGTCCTGTGGCCACTCCTGCATTTTCCATATTTGCTGGCATACTGACTGCAGCACTTTAACAGCATCATCTTTTAGGGTTTGAAATAGCTCATCTGGATTTTTTTTTTTTAAATACAAGCATTTATTCAATTAATTATAAAACAGTATAAAAAGGGATGTACAATCACACCAAAGTTCATCCAGAATACCTCTTTATAAATTATGAGATTGATAACGCTAACAAGGCACCTGCTTCTTTATAAATTAGTGCTACCTGTTCATTTTATAATGAGATTAAGCCTTCACATGTGTTAACTTCAGATGTGAGTCTGTTCTTGGTGGTTCAGAAGTTTACATGATTTCGGATGTCGTTAATTTGCTTCACCATTTCTCTTATGTGCTCGCCCTCCTCCTTCAGGATGGACTGAATGCATTTTCGCTGGTAGGCGCTGAGAGTAATGGTGGGCTTTTGAGGACTCAGTACCTTTTCCATCTTTCGTTGTTGATAGTCTTTTTTCATAGTAACCTGTTTGATGGCATTTCCCAAATGTCTAAGTTGATCAGGTATCAGCTGTAATTCTTTCTTCATGTCTCTCTCACTGTCAGAGAGGACTGGGAGCTGAGAGTGAAAACTGTGAAGTACTTTTTTCATCCTGTTCATGATGTCTTCCTGTTTTTCCTTGGCTTCCTCGTATTTGTCGGCTAAGCACTCAGCCATTTCCCATAGACTTTTCCTCTCCTCTCGACAATAATCGTTTGAAATAGCTCGTAGGTGAGTGATCACACTATCGTGGTTATCTGGGTCAGTTAGATCTTTTTTGCGTAGGTCTTCTGTGTATTCTTGTCATCTCTTCTTAATATCTTCTGCCTCTGTTAGGTCCATACCATTTCTGTCCTTTTATTGTGTCCATCTTTGCATGAAAGATATACACATCTCAGTGCAGAGTTCCAAAGAATAGAAATGAGAGATAAGAAAGCCTTTCTAAGTGAACTATGCAAAGAAATAGAGGAAAACATTAGAATGAGAAAGACTAGAGATCTCTTCAAGAAAATTAGAGATACCAAGGGAACATTTCATGCAAAGTTGGATGTTTTTAGGAACAGACTTTATGATCTCACTCCTTGCATCTCCTCATATCTAGGAAAGCACTAAATCCTTTCATTGTGACATCAGATCCTCATTACTAGCAGAAAATCTTTTGTAAAATGAGTGCTTAAGGTATGAAACTCACCCTTCTCCAAAATCTTATATATTGACCTTCCTCCCACTGCTTTTTGGAGCAGTCTCTCAGAGCTATCTGGGATTCTGCCTCCCAGACTGAACTCCTCATTTTGCCCCAAATAAAACTTAACTTGCAACCTTCAAGTTACGCACCTTTTTTAGTCAGCAGTATAATGCAGTAAACACTCTTCACTTAGTTTAGAAAATGAACTTCATTAGAGATATGTAAGAGATTTAAGGGAGGGGCCCACTTTTACTGAAAATATTGTACCAAACAGAGTTGTGTATCCTTAAATGTAAAAGGAAAAGAGATACAAATAGTGTATTACTACAACAGTATCTGATACATTTTTTAAAAAATCAGACATTTCAAACAAAGTAGTGAAACTGCCCAAAGGCAACATTAAATTTCATTAGAATTTGGTAAGGGGAACGTTTGGTTCAACATTTGCATTGTTCCAATTTACTGAGACTTCTAAACTGTTTGGCTATCATATTTATATCTAAATCAGATTCCTCCTGAGTTCCAGCTATCATTCCTTATTTTGTGTCCCAATCATTGAAGCAATTTGAAACTTGCCAGTGATGAAGCAATTACTCATCTCTCCCATCCATAAATTTTATGGTGTTTTTAGGATAATTGTCTGTCTGACTCTATAAAAACATGATCATCCTTATATATCCTTTAAAATTTTTCTTTATTACTATATATTACTTTAAGCATATAGTAAATTTGTTTTATAAGCTGGTTCATAGCTCATTTTTATGAATGCTGTAAGTCTTCAAACATATGATTAGTTTTCTGATTATAGTGTTTAGGTATACTAATATATTTTCAAGTAAAGAAAAATATCATTATATAAAAATAAAGGCCAAGCTAAGTTAAAATGTCCACAAAGTAAGAGGTACCTTGTGTTTTTTGTGATTTTTTGCCATGATTTAAGGTAATATCACAGCCTTCCCTAGTGGCTCAGAGGGTAAAGCGTCTGCCTGCAATGCTGGAGAATCAGGTTCCATCCCTGGGTCAGGAAGACCCCCTGGAGAAGGAAATGGCAACCCACTCCAGTACTCTTGCCTGGAAAATCTTATGGAGAGAAGCCTGGTAGGCTACAGTCCATGGGGTTGCAAAGAGTCGGACACGACTGAGCGACTTCACTTCAAGGTAATATCTATACAGTGCCAAGGGTACTAGACATTGGAATGGAAAAAGATAATGCAAAATGTTTTACAGTTTCAAACATTTTAATGCCATCTATTATACATGCTTCACTCAATCTGATTTTTTTAAATCTTTCTCAATTTTATCTTATCAACTGGTTAAATCTGGTGATTGAGACTCAACTGGCACAGTCTCTGACTCTGGCTCTGAAATGACAAGAGTGTTCTGCATTGGATATAGGCTCAAAATCATTCCCAGTGCTAAGGCAGGAGGGGAGAAAGAACACATGTGGGTTTGAAGATATTTTGTGTGCATGGCAGAAGATAATGAGTAACTAACTCTCTAGATACATAGAATGAAATATCAATCCATGTTAAGGTAAAAACTGTGGGTTTTAAGAAATGAGATAGAAATGAAATTCTGAGATTTTTCTGAAAATATTAGAACACGTTAATACCATTTCCCTTTCTTGTTTCTGAAACTAAATTTTAAACCATAGTATCAGTGTCATGCATTTAATTTTTTAACATTTTATTATTCTTGAAATATCTCTAAAACTGTATAAGGCATAAAAAGGATATATTATATTTAATTATGTTTATAATTTGAAAGGGCTTCCCAGGTGGCACAGTGGTAAATCATCCGCCTACCAATGCAGGAGACATAAGAGATATGGGTCGGGAAGATACCCTGAAAAAGGATATGGCAACCCACTCCAGGAGTCTTACCTGGAAAATCCCATGGACAGAGGAACCTGGTGGGCTCCAGTCCATGGTGTTGAAAAGAGTCAGACATGGTCAACCATGCCACACACGTGAATAATTTGAAAAGAACACAGAACCATAGATTGAGATAATTATATTTGTTCAAGGAAAGAAAATAGATATCTGGGTAGACTGGGATTTCTCTCACAGATAAAGATGAAGTAAAGATCATTGATTCACTTCATGCATTCATTTTCCTAAGTATTAATGCATTTACAAAACCTGGTCAGCTAATGTTGGCACATGAGTTGGTTTCATAAGGGATGGAGGCTAGATTCTAGGGGCAGATGCTTTCATTTCTTTGTTGTCTAACAGTGACTGGTGCTATCTTGCATAGACCAGCACTGTTACAGGAGATGAATGATGGGTCTCATATATTGTCAGTTCTTGAAGATACTTCTTAGGACTGCTTTTCTTATGCCCTGAGACAATAGATGCAAAGAGGTTTTCTTTTTCAGAAAAATCATTACACAAGGCTGTTAAAGGGGATAGATATAATCAAGTTGCTAAGACTTAGTGTTTAATACCATCTATTAACTTAGTATATTTTTAGAATCCGGCAATGGCACCCCACTCCAGTACTCTTGCCTGGAAAATCCCATGGACGGAGGAGCCTGGTAGGCTGCAGTCCATGGGGTCGCTAAGAGTCAGACACGACTGAGTGACTTCACTTTCACTTTCATGCATTGGAGAAGGAAATGGCAACCCACTCCAGTGTTCTTGCCTGGAGAATCCCAGGGACGGTGGAGCCTGGTGGCTGCCATCTATGGGGTTGCACAGAGTCGGACACAACTGATGCGACTTAGCAGCAGCAGAATCCCCAAAATTTGAAAATTCCAGTTGAGAACTAAAATGGGATGATTTAGAGAGAAAGTAAGATAGTGTCTTGCCTCACTTTACTCTCTGATTCACCTAACCATCCAGAACATGAGCAGTGAAAGATTAGACATTACAAGATGCTAACTATTTAAAAAGTATGAAAAAATCTTAACTGAATGAACAAAGCTCAGAGAAAAAAAGCAAACTTCTGTCCGTGGTAGTTGTAGCGTTGTACCTTTTTGGTAACATAGGGTCAGCTTCAATGAGGGAAAGAACCTTGAAAACACGTAGGTGAAATGAAACAACCAACACAACGTTAAGAGGGCTTTTAGGTTTCCTTCTCTCTTATAAACAATAAGATCCTCCTAGCCCTCTCCAGGAGAAGGCAATGGCACCCCACTCCAGTACTTTTGCCTGGAAAATCCCATGGACGGAGGAGCCTTGTAGGCTGCAGTCCATGGGGTCGCTAAGAGTCGGACACGACGGAGCGACTTCATTGTCACTTTTCACTTTCATGCATTGGAGAAGGAAATGGCAACCCACTCCAGTGTTCTTGCCTGGAGGATCTCAGGGATGGGGGGAGCCTGGTGGGCTGCCATCTCTGGGGTCGCATAGAGTTGGACATGACTGAAGCGACTTAGCAGCAGCAGCAGCCCTCTCCATCAATACCCTGGGAGTTCGGTTCACTGAAAAAAATAGCGGTAGGTTCTACAATGAGAGTATTTTTAAAAGTCATTCTCAAGAATGTAATAATCGTATGTAGTAAATACATATGATTTACTTTTGCAGTGTACTCATTGTAAAGCTATACTGAAACATAATGCCCTTGACATGGCACATACTGCATTAAGACTGAACTGTATTTCCTTCAGATTTGCATGTAAAGTAGTTTGTAATATTTTCTAGACTTGGAAATGTGTCATAATTGTTTATCTCCAAGGAACTCTGGACTCAAACATAGTGTGATAAGATAAAACAGTTAGCCAATAATTACCCATCATTTTTGCTTAACTGTATTTTTTTTTTTTTGGACACAATGCCCCAATATATTTTCAGGCAATCTAAAAATAAAGGCTAATTTGTACTAACTTATAACAGATCTTCATGGTGTCTGATCAGAATTTCTATCAGACATTGAAATGTTAATTTCAATAGCTTTTTTTTCTATAAAAAGATAAAGGAAAAAAGAGGGCCAAAGCAGAATACACAGAGTGCATTGATATATATTTGTTTCTTTGTGTGTCAAGTGCACAGTCCACGTTGGTTTCCACTTTAGGACATTCTGATGCTATGTGCCTGTAAAGCATAACGTATCATGCAGTTTCCCATGGATATAATCCTTGCCTTAAGGGTTTACAGCTTGAACATTCAGAACTATCCAAGCAGTACAATTCAGACATATGCAGCTTAGCAAGCTGACTGGTCAAAAAACTGGCACTGAACTCTTAGTTAAATTCCTGTGTCAGCACGTTTGGGCACAGGCGAAAACAAGGATGATCTGTTCGATGCCTGTGACATAACCAATGTACTGCCAGTGAAAGACAAATAGATTTCTGCAGAGTTTTGTAATATTAAGCACTGTTAAACTGAATGAATAAAGAATTAGTAAAATTTCAGCATCCCTCTACTTAACATGGTTTATTTTTTACATAACAAGTTGTAATAGAGAGAAGTATTTCTTTGGAAGGAATGATGCTAAAGTTGAAACTCCAGTACTTTGGCCACCTCATGCGAAGAGTTGACTCATTGGAAAAGACTCTGATGCTGGGAGGGATTGAGGGCAGGAGGAGAAGGGGACGACAGAGGATGAGATGGCTGGATGGCATCACTGACTCGATGGACGTGGGTCTCAGTGAACTCCAGGAGTTGGTAATGGACAGGGAGGCCTGGCGTGCTGCAATTCATGGGGTCGCAAAGAGTCGGACATGACTGAGCGACTGAACTGAACTGAACTATTTATATGGCTCTGCCTTCCTTTCCAAATCTACGTACTTTGACTCTTGAAAAATGTCACTATAGACTTTTTATTCATGCAAATCTTTTACTCAAAGCCCTTCAGGTTGTCTCTTAGAAGGTACCAAAATTTGAGTGTTCGAGAAATGTATTAAGACTAGTCATAAATACATAAACATGAGTTGATTGTCCCAAATATTTTGCTACAAAATAAATTTCTAAATTATATATTGATTCATCTTCATATTTTTCTTTTCACACTAAAGTCTTTTATGCATATGTGTGCTTAACAGAGCCTATGAGACATCCCTTTTCCTAGCAGCCAAAGAGTGTGGAGTGAGTTTATGGTATCCTCCTTGGGCATTCTCACCTGTTAATGTGAGAGGGGTATTCTCTAAACATGTTGACAGCAGAGAGAGAGGGAGGGAAGGAGAGTAGAGGAGAGTGAGAGGGGGAATGAAAGGGAGAGAAGCTATGAGACAGAGAGATCTATAATTTCTTATTTTACAAATGACAAACTGAAGACAAGGACTCTTGTTGAAATGCAGTTTTTTTGATAGCTATGTTAGTGCTCTAGGATAATTGGTATTATGATTACTCTTTTTATTAGTTCTGCAATAGAGACTTCTTATAATATTTCTATATGAATATGTAAGTAAATGGATCTGGACTTAATCAAACAGACTAATGCTGATTCTGTTTTCATGTCAAATCTATTTACATTGAGAAAATGTATTTTCTAGATGTGGAAAGAAGACTTAGAATGAGGAGGTCAGAAATTCAATCTCTTGGGTCAACATCAGAGAACAAAATGCAACACAGGAAACTTGATTCTGATCAAGATGCTTTGTCAAAGCATCTGGGAAGGCTAGTCAAAGGGGAAATACTAAATATGCTTTCATAATTAACATATACAGATGACCTCAATTTATTTTTACTCATTTATTTTTGCCTGTGCTTGGTCTTTGTAACTGCTCATGGGCTTTCTGTAGTTGCAGAGAGCCTGAGGCTGCTCTCTGGTTGTGGTGCTTGGCCTTCTCATTGCAATGGCTTCTCTGGTTATGGAGCACCGCTCTAGAGCAAATGTGCTTCAGTAATTTTGACACAAAGACTTAGTTGCCCTGTGGCGTGTGGGATCTTAGTTCCCAGACCAGGGATCAAACCCATGTCCCCTGCAGTGGCAGGTGGATTCTCAACCACTGGACCACCAGAGAAGTCCCTTAGTTTCTTAAAGAATTGCCCATTAATTAGGATAATATTTTCTCACTTCTATTGGGAAAAAATGGAATTTAAGAAAATTTTAAATTGTAAAAAGTGAGATATAGTAGATTGACATAAATTAAAAGTAATTTTTGAATTCACCACTATTTTTACCAACTAGAAGATAGTATTTATGTCATAAACATATGTATATGTTCATGTCTATTGTTTTTCTATATTTTAATAGTTGTTTGCCATTAATATATACTGTTGTTTATGTAGTAGATATAACAAAAACATTTTAAAAGTTATTTTGCTACACAAGTTGGCAAAGTGTGTTTTTAAATTTTATTTATTTATTTTTGGCTGTGCTGGGTCTGCATGAGCTTTCTCTAGGTCCAGCAGGTGGGGGCTACTCTCTAATTGTGCTGTGCAGGCTTCTCCTTGCAGTGGCTTCTCTTGTGAAGCACTGGCTCTGGTGCATCAGGCTTCAGTAGTTGTGGCTCATAGGCTGAGTAGTTCCAATGCCAGGGCTCTAGATCGTGGGCTCAGTGGCTGTGCTGTAAGGTCTTAGTTGTTCCATGGCTTGTGGGATCTTCCTGTATCAGGGATCGAATGCATGTCTCCTGTGTTAGGCAGGCAGATTCTTTACCACTGAGCCACCAGGGAAGTCTCAGGCAAAGTGGTTTGAAAAGAAGTTCATTTACAACTTCATATTAACTGTTAAGGGAAATGCAAGATATGATACATTGATGCAGAGAGGTTCATTAATCTATTTTTGCCAACAAACTAGTCTGTTTTTGTATTATAAACCATAATAAATATAGTAACAAGTACTTCAGTGTTGCTGCTGCTGCTGCTGCTGCTAAGTCGCTTCAGTCATGTCCAACTCTGTGCAACCCCATAGACGGCAGCCCACCAGGCTCCCCCGTCCCTGGGATTCTCCAGGCAAGAACACTGGAGTGGGTATTATATGTGTCTAAATTTACTCTCACTTTGTTTTTATCCTAATATTTTAAAATAGAATTGTGTTTTTGGTCATTAATGGTTCTAACTATCTAAATGTTAAAGTCATAAAAAGTATTTAATATCACTTCAAAAATAGAAGTATGACTGAGAAAAAGTCAATTTAATGCCTTTAGAATGACTGTGTTTTGATGTTTTAGTATCCTTCTCAAATCATTATTCATGATCACATTTCATCTTTTGTCTAACCCTTCAGCTTTTTTTCCTGATGCCTACAATTACTGTTGTATTAGAAACATAGGTGTAAGAGTCACCATACTTATTTGGCACTTTGTATGGTGTCAAGAACTTTGAGAATAACTACAGGTTAATATGACATGCTGAACATCACATTTTCCTTGTCCTCATTATTAGGGATTTAGAGAACTTGTGAATTGGAGAAGGCAATGGCAACCTACTCCAGTACTCTTGCCTAGAAAATCCCATGGATGGAGGAGCCTAGAAGGCTGCAGTCCATGGGGTCACTGAGGGTCACACACAACTGAGCCACTTCCCTTTCACTTTTCACTTTCATGCATTGGAGAAGGAAATGGCAACCCACTCCAGTGTTCTTGCCTGGAGAATCCCAGGGATGGGGGAGCCTGGAGGGCTCCCCCATCTATGGGGTCATACAGAGTCAGACATGACTGAAGTGACTTAGCAGCAGCAGAGAACTTGTGAATAGCTTTCCCGCAGAGTCCTTAAACATGAAGGACACAAAAAGCAGGCATTTCTGATAAACACATATCAGTAGGATACCATTTGAGAATGTGTCAGCAACGGGTTTTCTATCAGCTTGCTAAGAATTGCACAAGTTTACCTCCTCCCTTCCACCATTCCCCAAGTTTTCATCCCCACCACAGATACAACTGAACCATCATCACAAGCCTGGGCCTAAAAGCAAATATTCCTTACTGCATGGAAGAGGATGAAGCAGGATTCCTGCAGGTAGACTGGCTGCCTAAAGAATTGAGTGCAAAAGTAGCTGAACCACAAGAAAATGTATATCCTCTCACATTTGAGGTGATTTTGAATATTTTGTATGAAGTCCCCATTCCTCTTAACCAGGGAAACTTGAAGAGCTGATTCCTTTGAAACTGATACTACAGAGATAGGTGTTTCTGTAACAAAAGCAAGGCACAAAGCCATTGTGAATTCTTCATGTTGGGATTAGAAAGGAAGCGCTTCCCATCTACATTCATTTTGTTATTCAAATACTGTTTTGGACACATCTTTCTCCTCTCCTGCAGTTCATGCCTCTCCAGATGAAGGCAAGAACAAACTATAAAGCCTTGCCTTGGCACCTGAGGTGTTCAATTGTGGTAAGACAGCCTCTTTAGAGTTGTGAAAATGTGTTTCTAAAATGAATAGCTGTGTGTCCTTCTGTGTCCTTCTAGAGTATGGATTTTGCTTTTTCCATCTCATAACATGCCAATTTACATACATTTTAAATTAGGCTAAATGTTTTTTTTTTTGTAGTGCTGTTTTATTGCAAATGGTTTTTTGTCTTTCCTATTTTCTTCTGCCTTTGAAAGATTTCTCTCTCAGGAATTTGCAAGAGGAATGCAGACTTTTGTGCAGACTTCTATGGGGAGCTTCCCAGCTCTGTGCTCTAGGGCAGAAACATCACCAGTGACCAGAAAAGCTCAGGTTTCCCACACTTTGGTAGAGATTTAGAGGAGGGTGACAGTGCTGCTACCATGAAAAACTTGTATAACCCAGCAACCACCCCAGATATGTTCTCTGAAGAGACTTTGACTTCTCTCTTTGATATAATTCCTGTAAGCCTACAATGTACTAGGTAAAATGCAACATGTTGGGGTTTAAAAGGAAAAAATAATTAAAATATAGTCTTTGGATTTAGAGAGCTCATGTCTAATAGGAGATACAGAAAAGCAAATTAACTATCATAAGTCAATAAGATAAATGTTACCATGGTGGAAACAGAGAAAAAATTTTGTGGCTTAAAAAGTACTAATCTTAATACACAAAAATGTTTACTAATTTATCATAAACATTGTGTGTGTGTGTGTGCATGTGCTCAGTTGCTGAATTGCGTCTGACTCTGCAGTCCTAGGGACTGTAGCCTTCCAGTCTGCCCATGGAATTTTCCAGACAAGAATACTGGAGCAGGTTACCATTTCCTACTCCAAGGGGCCTATCTTCTCAGCCTAGAGATTGAACCTACCTCTCTTGCATCTCCTGTTTGGCAGGTAGATTTTTTTTTTTTTTTTTTACCAGTAGCACCACCTGGCCTTTACTCATATTGGTGCTTGATTTGAATGGATTCATCCAGTTTCTTACCAGTAGTTTCATATATCATTAGCTCTAGGTAATGTTCAGTCAGTTCAAACCACAGTTCTATTTCAACAAAAAAATTGGTACTTGTTACCCATGCCCATCCAAATAGGATTTAGACTGACTGAATGACCTTTGCCACATTGTCTTCACTATGCTTTTCAAAGGATCCATTGTTTTGCTTACATAAGGACAAAGATGGCATAGGCAATGAATGGGAAGATTTTCATTAATTTGCATCTTTCTAGGGAAAATGGTAAATAATAGAACTTATCAATAACAGCAAAAAGTAGAGAAGAAAAATGACGAAGGCATTTTAATTAATATGAAAACAGAGACATGTGAAGGAGAAAGAAAATTAAAGTTTAAACTGGAAGAGAAGTAATTTAAATTTGAGAAATTGAATTCAAAAGTGTTTTTTTTTTTTTATAGCAAGCCTCCTCTAGTCCTCCAAGAACATAAAAGTAACTAAAACCAACCCTTCTGAAAGCTGATGTGAATCAAGAAGCCAATTAAAAAACAAAGTCAAACATTTAAAAGAGAAAGCAATTTGGACACAACTAAATAGAAGAGTCAAGCAATTAATAGTTTTGATAACAAAAGTAAGACTAACAGAGGGGGAAGTCAAATAAGTTAAACTGTAAATAACTTCATAAACAAAAGCCAAGTTCTAATTCTGTTGCAGGCAGGATGTCCTTGAAAAATATTTAGCGATCATGCTACTTATTATTTCTGAAAACTAGTGTGGGGAAGTTGTTTTTGCTTTTAGTTGGCTTCTGAAAGGATAAAGTTATCTTTCTCACTGAAATGTAAGCTCTAAGAAGACAAAGATTCTTCTGCTTCAACTCATTGCTATAGCCACGATTTTTCAGTAGTTTTTAACATATTCTAGGTACTGTGGAAAATTCTTCAAGAGATGAGAATACCAGACCACCTTACCCATCTCTAAGAAATCTGTATGCAGTTCAAGCAGCAACAGTTAGAACCAGACATAGAACAATGGACCGGTTCCATATTGGGAAAGTAGTAAGATGAGACTGTACCTTGTCATCCTGCTTACTTAACTTATATGCAGAGCACATCATGTGAGATGCTGTGCTGGATGAAGCACAAGCTGGCATCAAGATGGCCTGGAGAAATATCAATAACCTCAGATATGAAGATGACACCACCCTTAGGGCAGAAAACAAAGAAGAAGAAAAGGGCCTCTTGATGAATGTGAAAGAAGAGAGTGAAAAAGTTGGCTTAAAACTCAACTTTCAAAAAACTAAGCTCATGGCATCTGGTCCCATCACTTCCTGGCAAATCTCTGGGGAAACAATGGAAACAGTGACAGACTTTATTTTCTTGGGCTCCAAAATCACTGCAGATGGTGACTGCAGCCTTGAAATTAAAAGATGCTTTCTCTTTGGAAAAAAAGCTATGACCAACCGAGACAGCATATTAAAAAGCAGAGACATTACTTTGCCAACAGAAGTTCATCTAGTTAAAGCTATGGTTTTTCCAGTAGTCATGTATGGACATGAGAGTAGGACCATGAAGAAAGCTGAGCATTGAAGAACTGATGCTTTTGAAGTGTGGTGTTGGAGAAGACTTTTGAGAGTCCCTTGGATTGCAAGGAGATCCAATCAGTCCATTGTAAAGGAAATCAGTCCTAAATATTCATTGGAAGGACTGATGCTAAAGCTGAAGCTCCAGTACTTTGGCCACCTGATACAAAGAACTGAATCATTGGAAAAGACCTTGATGCTGGGAAAGATTGAAGGCAGGAGAAGAAGGGGACTACAGAGGATGAGATGGTTGGATGTCATTACTGATTCAGTGAACACGAGATTAGCTAGCTCTGGGAGTAGGTGGTGGTGGGCAAGCCTAGAGTGCTTCAGTCCATGGGGCCGCAAAGAGTCAGACATGAGTGAGTGACTGAACTGAACTGAAGGCACTGAGATATATTTTTAGAATTAATATTGATGAACTTGTGGCAAAATAATTTAATGAAATATCCATGTATGTTTTATTCTACTTCAGATACATAGAAGGGTAGTATTAAGGAAATTAAAAGTGAAATTTATTTCAGTCTCTCAATCAACTCCTGATTCCATCCCAAAGGAAAAGAGTGGTTTAAGATAGTAAATAATTAAATAGTTTTGTTGAATAAATCCTAAACTTTTAAAGGGAAAAACGTATATTTTTCATAATAAGGTAGAGATTCTAGGTCTTGCAGCTAAAGAAGCATGGGAATTTGTATTACCTTCCCTCAATACATGGACATTTTGATGAAGACAGGGAAGAACACAGGATTTAGAATATGACTAGATTTGTAGATCCTTGTCTGTCTCCCAGTAGGAGGCTCTAAAAAGTAACAAAATCCCAGAAAGGAATGGATCTGGGGTTCCCATTAGCTGAAGGGTGAATCCTATGAACTTCCAGATGTTCAAGCTGGTTTTAGAAAAGGCAGAGGAACCAGAGACCAAATTGCCAACATCAGCTGGATCATCAAAACGGCAAGAGAGTTCCAGAAAAACATCTATTTCTGCTTTATTCACTATGCCAAAGCCTTTGACTGTCTAGATCACAATAAACTGTGGAAAATTCTGAAAGAGATGAGAATACCAGACCACCTGACCTACCTCTTGAGAAACATATATGCACGTCAGGAAGCAACAGTTAGAACTGGACATGGAACAACAGACTGGTTCCAAATAGGAAAAGGAGTACGTCAAGGCTGTATATTGTCACCCTGCTTATTTAACTTCTATGCAGAATACATCATGAGAAACGGGCTGGAGGAAGCACAAGCTGGAATCAAGACTGCCGGGAGAAATATCAGTAACCTCAGATATGCAAATGACACCACCCTTATGGCAGAAAGTGAAGAACTACAGGGCCTCTTGATGAAAGTGAAAGAGGAGAGTGAAAAAGTGGGCTTAAAACTCAACATTCAGAAAACTAAGCTCATGGCCTCTGGTCCCATCACTTCATAGGAAACAGATGGGCAAACAGTGGAAACAGTGTCAGACTTTATTTTTTGGGGCTCCAAAATCACTGCAGATGGTGACTGCAGCCATGAAATTAAAAGACACTTACTCCTTGGAAGGAAAGTTATGACCAATCTAGATAGCATATTCAAAAGCAGAAACATTAGTTTGCCAAGTTTTTCCTGTGGTCATGTATGGATGTGAGAGTTGGACTGTGAAGAAAGCTGAGCACTGAAGAATTGATGCTTTTGAAGTGTGGTGTTGGAGAAGACTCTTGAGAGTCTCTTGGACTGCAAGGAGATCCAACCAGTCCATCCTAAAGGAGATCAGTCCTGAGTGTTCATTGGAAGGACTAATGCTGAAGCTGAAACTCCAATACTTTGGCCACCTCATGCGAAGAGTTGACTCATTGGAAAAGACTCTGATGCTGGGAGGGATTGGGGGTAGGAGGAGAAGGGGATGACAGAGGATGAGATGGCTGGATGGCATCACCAACTCGATGGATGTGAGTTTGAGTGAACTCTGGGAGTTGGTGTTGGACCAGGAGGCCTGGCGTGCTGTGATTCATGGGGTCACAAAGAGTCGGACACGACTGAGGGACTGAACTGAACTGAAATCCAGGAAACCAAAGATCTCAGCAGCAGCAAACTGAAATTCCCACTCTGACCATATGATTGGAGCAGTGTAAAATTTGGTTCAGTGAATAAACAATTATTTCAACCAAGATACCGGTTTAAAAAAAAAAAAACACAAAGGTTTCATTAACCTCATTGATTAGGTTAATTAATTCCTGGTGTCTCAGACAGTAAAGAATCTGCCTGCAACACAGGAGACCAGAGTTCAATCCCAGGGTCCAGAAGATCCCCTGGATAAGGAAATGGTTTCCCACTCCAGTATTCTTGCCTAGAGAATCCCTTGGACGGAGCAGTCTGGTGGGATACAGTCCATGGAGTTGCAAACAGTTGGACACAACTGAGCGACTAACACATGTACACATGTGATCTCAGAGTATTCCACCTATGTAGCCATTCTTGCAGTTCAGATTTTACTTTCATTTGTGTAACTTGATTATTAATAACTGTCTCTATGGTTAGAATGCAAATTTTATGAAGGCAGATGTCAGACTTTTCTCTCTCTTCTACACCATAGAAATTTAATAATGAAAGTAGAGTGGATGAATGTGCCCAGTAATATATATATAATATAAATATATATTTATATTTATAAATATATAAATATTTGTGTAAATATATACATATACACAAGCTTGCCAAGAGTCATATATGAAAAAAAGTAATTCCTCTCAGAAATATTTTATAAAGAAACTCATACTAGGTGTATGGATTAAACATTATGATCAAATTATCAAATTAAGATAAAACACTGAAGAGAATGCAAGAAATATATTTCATAGGAAAGATGAGGGTTGGCAAAGTCCATGACCACTGGTAAACTTCAGGAATGCCTGAGGCCTTTCCAACTGGGCAGTCAGATATGTGCTTCCCATGTTCTCTCTCTTGGTGGTATAGCATTGTTTTAGAAAGTCCAGTCCTCAAAGAACTAAAAGATATGTATTTTTTTCTGTTTTAAATCATTTACACTGAGTTAAAGAATAAAATTTAAAGTCAGTCTCTTAAAACTACGGGCTAACTCAGTAAATTTCAGCACATTAAGAAACTTCAGTGTTGGCTCAAGTGTGTGTGTGTGTGTGTGTGTGATAGTCACTCATTTGCCAACTCTTTGCAACCCCATAAACTGTAGTCCACTAGGCTCCTCTGTCCATGGAATTCTCCAGGCAAGAATACTGGAGTGGGTTGCCATGCCCTTCTCCAGGGGATCTTCCCAACCCAAGGACAGAACCTGGGTCTCTTGCATTGAAAGCAGATTCTTTACCATTTGAGCTACCTGGGAATCCAGGAGGTCAAGAGAAGTACTCAGATGATGAGTTCTTCTCTTGCCCCTTTGTTATTTCCTCAGCCAAATACACCAGGAGAGTTTTCACAGAAGCAAAGGTATGAGCAGAGTTTCTGGTGTGTCCTTCTGGCTTGACTCCCTCTGAAAGTGTTATAGCACAGATTATGTGATTATACTTTTCAATGCCACCTTATCTACATTGGAGGTTCTTCCAAAAAAGAAAGTGTTGGCAATTTAATAGGCATTTAATGCATTCAGACAGTAATACATTTTGAGTTTATGCAGCAGTTAGTGAGAAGGAACTTGTTTCATTGTTTCTCCTTATTGGTTAACTCTATCTATTATATCTTGTTTATGTGAATTGTATTTGTCCAGTAAGACCTGGTTTTAAATCCCAATTCTATGTAAATATAAACGTATCAGCAATTTATTTAACCCTTCATTGCTTTAGTTTCCTACCTGCTATAAAGGACATAATAATGGTCTTTTGAATAAAACATAGCTCTGAGAACTAAACTAAATTTTATTACAGAGTGTGTCACATAAGAGGTGGTCAAGAAATGATAAGCAAAAGTGATAGTGGTAAGGGATTCAGTTCAGTTCAGTTCAGTTCAGTCGCTCAGTCGTGTACGACTCTTTGCGACCCCATGAATCGCAGCACACCAGGCCTCCCTGTCCATCACCAACTCCCGGAGTTCACCCAGACTCACATCCATCGAGTCAGTGATGCCATCCAGCCATCTCATCCTCTGTCGTCCCCTTCTCTTCTTGCCCCCAATCCCTCCCAGCATCAGGGTCTTTTCCAATGAGTCAAGTCTTCGCATGAGGTGGCCAAAGTACTGGAGTTTCAGCTTCAGCATCATTCCCTCCAAGGAAATCCCAGGACTGTTCTCCTTTAGAATGGACTGGTTGGATCTCCTTGCAGTCCAAGGGACTCTCAAGAGTCTTCTCCAACACCACAGTTCAAAAGCATCAATTCTTCAGCGCTCAGCCTTCTTCACAGTCCAAAATTAATCACCCACCTATTATATTCCTGGGTTTTTTCTTATGTATTTAAAATGATTATTTGGATTTAAATCCATTGTCAATGGCAATGCAGTCTGTAATTTTCTCTTTAATTTAAGCCTGACTGTTTCATTTGAACAAATTTGGCATCATTGCATTTATTTTTATCTATTCCCTTTTATTACTTGAAGTTTATTTCCACAGGTATGAGAAACCCTCTGCTTTTACATTCTTCATTTTGAAGGATATTGAGTTGAAAAACAGATGGGTGGAGTTAGATAATATGGGGATATTTAAAAGCAGGTTTTTTTCTGCCAGAAGGGCCTTTGAAAGTATTTTTTCCCACAATGCTTTGAACAGTTTCAGGATACTTGAGAAAATATGTTGGTGTCACCAAATTTCATAAAATATCTTAAAAAAAAAAAGAACAAAGAAAAAAAAATGCTATCTAACAATGATTAAAGGTTAATTAACCATGTGTTTGAGCTTCCCAGGTAATACTAGTGGTAAAGAACTTGTCTGCCAATGCAGGAGACATTAAGAGAGGTGGGTTCGATCCATGGATTAGGAAGGTCCCCTGGAGGAAGGCATAGCAACCCTGACCAGTATTCTTGCCTGGAGAATACCCATGGACAGAGGAGCCTGGTGGGATGCACTCTATAGGATAGCAAAGAGTCTGACAACGACTGAAGCAACTCAGGACGTGCGCACAACCATGTATTTATTGACTGCTTAGTCTATTAGTCAATGTTCCAAACTTGTTATAGACACAGGGACTATCGTGATGTAGATTAAAAATCTTGGATTTCACAGAAGAGAAATATGCGTTGAATGTTCCCCATCTCCTTTCCAGGTTCATACTCCACCATTTCCCATGCAGCCCTGAACTTCAGGAAGCCAATTTTAAGACAACATGGATGGACTCCTTTGTCCTCCTGTTCTTTGTTGTGTTAAGTCAGTTGGATGCTGTGGAAGATCTGCGCTGGAGCAAAGAGAGTTCAGTGTGTTTTCTACCACAGTTCTCTCTGTGACAAGCTGCCTGCTATGAGGTAGCCCTCCTGTTCTTCACCCAAGACCACTTGCCATCCTCTGATTCAGTCTGTGGGTCCCTTCACTTCGAGTCAGTAAGTCTTCCAACTAACTGTTGATGTTGCCCAAATGTTTCACGCTCTTTGTTGGTTTTCCTTAACTGAGCCCTGCAAATTAAATCACTTTACTAAACAAACTTCAGTGTAATAAAAAGTAAATAAATAAAAATAAGGGAAGCAGGAGGAAGGAATGTGCTGCCCAGCTTAATCAGGTAATAAACGTATTACTTAGACTGAGACCCTCTACTCAGATGCTCCGTCAGAGAAAGCTTTCTTGGCACAATTGCTGGGAATGCGGTTAGCAGACAGCCTTGACCTCTTTGGTTCCTGCAACGGCCTTATTTGCAGTGTTCTTTCTTTGCCTGAGAACATGCCTCTTGCTGTTTGAGCCTGGGGTGATGTCAGCCACAGGCAGGATAAATCTGAAAGGCCGTTCTTGTTCTCGAGTTTCCCTGTAAGGTTAGAAGAGGCTGTTACTGTACCCATTCTGCATCTGCAGTGTCTCCCTCTGCCCATTTCTCTTTCTTTCTGTTCCTTCCATGTTGCTGATCACACGTGGTGCTGGTTTAGTCGTTAAGTCATGTTTGGACTCTTTGGACCCCATGGACTGTAGCCCACCAGGCTCCTCTGACCATGGGATTTCCCAGGCAACAATACTGGAGTGGGTTGCTATTTCCTTCTCCAGGGGATCTTCCTGACCCAGGGATTGAACTCAGACAGGTCTCCTGCATTGCAGGTAGATTCTTTACTGACTGAGCTACTAGGGAAGCCTGCTGATCACTTGCTGCTACTACTGCTGCTAAGTCGCTTCACTCGTGTCTGACTCTGTGCGACCCCATAGACGGCAGCCCACCAGGCTCCCCCGTCCCTGGGATTCTCCAGGCAAGAACGCTGGAGTGGGTTGCCATTTCCTTCTCCAATGAATCACTTAGGTCCTCCCAATAAATACCCTGGATGTCAAACTCTGCTAGAGTATGCCTATTAGAATTTCACTCTCCACTCTATTTTTTCTTCCCTATTATACATGGTATTTTTAATGAAGGGGGTCAAAAATTGAATTTCAAAACATTTTATTGGGTAACTAATGAAACTTTAGGACAAGTAGCAGTAATAATTCAGGCAAAACAATCATATAAAATATAAAGTGGCCTCCGGTTTGTGTACTTTTCATACCATTTTTATTATAACATGTTACCTTTAATTTTGCCACTGGAAAAAGCAAGTAAAAGATTTTGCAAAGAAAAAGCAATTGCAGGGAAGTGTTATGGGTGCCACATGGTGATGCAGCTTTATGTTTACAAACATATGTACATATGGAAACCCAGAAATGCACCTGTCAACTAACTACATATTGCAATGTGACCCAAATATAAGAAATGATTCAGTTGCATTGATGATCAACTTGATGTCCTCTGACATTTTTATTTTTGTTCCGTCTCTTTGAAAAGGTGTCCTATTTTTCAATTTTTATGACATGAACAATTTCTTTTATTGCTTCTCACAGTGAAGGGGAAAAAAAGGATGAATCAACTGATTAGATAATTTTAAAAAAATTTTAATATATTCTTTTAATTTTTACAATGTATATATTTATACATTCATATTGTAAATAAATCAACTCAAAAATTTCTCTCTAATATACCTAGATGTTCCATAGATTGTCATAAGGTCATCATTATATGACCTTTAATTTCTTATCATATTCTCAAACAAACATATACTGAACAAAGTAACTTGGAAATGGTTTCTTTGCAAGACTCCAGGCCATGACATTTTCCCATTGTTGAATGGGGTATTTTAGCTCCACAGTAACTAAAGCCCTTTGGAAGAGTTTTATAGAGAGCTCATTAGGACCTTTCCTACACTTCTCAGACTTCCTGCAAGATGAGAAAATAAACTCAAACATCTTTCTTTGAAGTCTCACATGGTCAGGAAATTGATTTCTTGTAGAAGAATATACTTCTAATTGAGACACATGACAATTCCATCTTTCTGTCTAGACTTTATAAGAGAAAGCTAGACATTAATCAAAGATATTCTTTTATGATGATTCATAAGAGTTCAGCAGCATTTCTCTGTCCCTTTTTGTGATGGAGGTGATGCATTCCCATTTCCCCAGAATCAAATGAAGAAGGCACAAGTGAGCCCATTTAGAAAGACAGAGAATTGTTGCAAGAATGTAGATCTGCATGATACTTTCTCCAATGCAAACACTCAAAGCCCCACTCTACCCTGGTGTAAATGAAGCAGCAGAACATTATAAAGAAGCATGTCCTGTGTCCTCCTGCCATTTGGGGAACAGAGAAGAGACTGCTTTTCACTTAAGAGATGTGCAAAGATTATAGGCAGACTGGAACAGCTGGCAGTGACTTAGCTGGACGAGAGCAGGAAGCAGTTTCAAACTGCATTTCTCTGTGTACAGGGCAAGAGTGTCTATTGCTTCATTTTTGACTGCAGTGTCTTAAAAGAACCTCACCAAGAGACCTGGAGCAGAAAATGACTGGTAGTGTACCATCAGAGGAAGGAGTGGAGCAGTTATCACAAAAGTTCAGTTTGAATTTACTAGCACTCATTAGGAAATGATGCTATGACATAAGCTTGAGTGGGAGGGAGAGTACCCCAAAAACCTAGAAATGCAGCCCATGAAAGAATTGGCATTTGGAGGCTAGAAATGGCAAAGATTACTCAGCAACCAAAGGATAACTACAGAGAGCATCAAGTGCAAAGACCATTGCCCCCTTTTCTCTTATTCTGTCCAATTCACCATTATCAACCTCAGGGATCCTGGGAAGCCAAAAGGAAATATGGCAAATGTGTGGGAATTAAGGAACAAAAAAGACATTATCCCCTTTCACTTTATAGGTGGTCAGACTAGCAGGTTGTGATTCAGCAGGACTTGGGATTAAGGAAGAAGTTTTAGGCTATATTTGAAAATGAAGTTTTAATTAGTCTGGAAATCTAAATATCTGAAAATGTCAAAAATACAGGTCACTACCTAAAATGCTCTCCAGTTTTGTAAAAAGAGCATCTGAGGGAATTCATCTGAAAGCAATAGCAGAGAGAGAATGAGAGAGGGAAGGAAGGAAGAGGAGAGACAGGGAGAAGCAAATTCCAATTTGCAATATAAGAGATTCGGTATTTTCAACAGATAGTTACTTTGAGAAAGTGAATATGATTTTGTGTATATCTTTGTGAGTTATAGCCCATTAAAGGCATATGCCCGAAACTGGGTTCTTGTCTAACACTAGGAAATGAATTGTCCGAGGAGATACATGTGCTGACAAAGCAAGAGATTTTATTGGGAAAGGGCACCCGGGTGGAGAGCAGTAGGGTAAGGGAACCCAGGAGAACTGCTCTGCCGTGTGGCTCGCAGTCTAGGTTTTATGGTGATGGGATTAATTTCCGGGTGGTCTTTGGCCAATCATTCTAATTCAGAGTCTTTCCTGGTGGCATATGCATCGCTCAGCCAAGATGGATGCTAGTGAGAGGGATCCTGGGAAGTGGAGGGACTCACGGGTGTCTCCTTTTGACCTTTCCCAAACTCTTCCGGTTGGTGGTGGCTTATTAGTTCCTTATTCCTTATCAGGATCTCTTGTCATCACATGGGTCTCCTCCGGACAATTCATTTCTGATGGTTCGACAAGCCCAGTTTTGGGCCCTGGAAAGGGGTCCGCCTTCCTGCAACACTGACTTTCCAAAGGCAGCTTTATTATTTCTGTGTAAGTAGCTGGAGTGAATAAAGGATAAATATTTACCTTTATAAATTACTGACACTTTTGTACCTTAAACAATATTTGTCTCTTGATGAGTGTTGTTTTTTTCTTGTATAACTTGGAAGTGAGTGAAGTAGGGAGTCGAGGAGTAAATTTTTTTCCGCGATATTAGGAAATCATCCTGTGGAAAGTAGGCCAAGAGTTCAGTCAATATAGTTCATCAGTGTATTTTGTGAAAGTATTTTATTTGTTGCTTATATTTTTTAGTATGAAGAAATATTTTTATGTTCTACTCTAGAATCTCAGTTGTAAATCACAACCAGATGAGGAAAATAATTTTTTTGCCTCATATAATTGAAAAGTTCATGGAATCATCCTTGCCTCACACATTTCTGAATCCAGCTGCTCAAATAATGGCCACAGAAATCTGATTGTTCCCTCTCTTTATCTGAGGGAGAGAAATGGCATCATTATTATTCATGATTAAATTTATTCGTGACAAAATTGTATTCAATATAGGAAATGTCACAAGCTAGCAATTTGGAGAGTTTAGACATACACTTTATTTTTCCCAATCATTATGTTCTTTTTTATGCTGCTTTTCATTGAAAATAGTTTATCTATCTACCTACATTTATCAGTTCATATGCATGTGTGTGTATATATATATATTTAATCTAATAAATAATGAATGGAAAATAATTCAAAAATCAAATATATAGTTTTTAAATTTCATTTTTTTCTGTAAACATTAAACACAATCTGGCTCTTAATAAGAAAAAAAATGTGAATCCTTCTGTCAATTAGCACCGTAAAAATGTAAAACAATTTTTAATCCCTGTAGGACTCAATGTGTTTATTCTACCATTTCATAAGCATCCTTAAGTGATAGTATTCAAAATGGAGGCACTACATCCAGGGCATATACTAGACAATCTTTCAGGGTAATTAAAAAGAAAATATTAGATATAACTACTTAATTTTATTGATAATAGCAACATATTACTATAGATAAAATACTTTTATTATTATAATTGAATATAGATCATTTATTGCTTATATTTAGTGCTTAATTTTATAAGTACTTAAATTGCATATAGAATTTGTCGCTGACTCTCTAATTCAGCTTTTATGTCAGACTGTTGTGTGTCACAAGCCACATGAGATATTTAAGCTATAAAATTAAGCACTGATATATACATGGAGATTCCATGGAAAAGGGATTTGATTTCAGTTTATTCCAGTATGCTGCAGTTTACATGTTCTTAGAAATGTAAGGTTAGAAATTTTATCTAGACATTTTATTACCAAGCAAATCTGATGCATAGTTCTGTCAGCCAGTCAGTTCATAACAGTTATTCTGATAACCAAAGCTCCTTTCTGGATGGGTGTTGTGTTTGTTTTGTTTTTATTGCTCTTTACCCTGATCTCATTCCTACTGCTCTCCTCTTTGTAACCCCTGCAACAGCCTATTCAATACAAATCCTTAAATGTGCATATCGGCTTGTATTTCTTGGGATTTTTTCTGTGTGTATATGTTCCATTCAGCCTGGTGTAGCTTTTTCATTTATTCAACACAATACTGTTAATTACTAACAATATTACCAAACATAACTTTTTGTTGCTACTAAGTATGCAAAAATTATTCCAAAGTTTGTATCTACTATATTTTACATACCAATTCCTTCTTTGATTGCCATCTTAGTTTTGCTCAAATCTATGGCAATCAATCATAAATTCATTAATTACATAAATAAATCATGAGTAAATAAAAATTAAATGCCTCAGATTGTTGTCTTCATTGCACCTCCTTTTTGCTTAGGAATTTCTAAAAAGATAAGCCCCAATGCCAGATGAGCAACTGAATTGAACTGAACTGAATGCCAGAATTGGGGTTGCTAGATCGTGGGGCACATGCATAATTAAGTACTGCCAAAATGTTTCCCGTAAAGGCTGCTCCTGGTTGTACTTCTGTCAGAAGTACTTGAGACTTCTGCTTCAGTGACATTGTTTATGCGTGCCTCTACTCATCTTCCACCTGATTTTTTTATTCCTGTTCTATTGACTGTTAGGAATTCATTGTCTATTTTAGGTAGTAAAAATTCCCGGTCTGTTTTAGTAATTGAAAAACTATCTATATCTGTTTTCTTTTTTTTTGGTATTCTTCACTGAATAAAAATGACTAATTGCTAATCTTAATATGTGTTGAGTTGGGCATTTTTAGGAAGTCAGATCCTTTTTTGCATCTATTGAGATAATCACATGAATTTGATGTTTATTCTTATAATCTAGTAAATTGAATGACAGTTGAATACTGAAATAACTTTGCACTCCTGAAATAATCTTTGAGATGCACTAGTCTTTTTATGTGATACTGGATTAGATCATCAAATATTTTGTGATTTGGATGTTTGTATCTTAGTTCACAGGATATACACTGATTGTTAATTGATACATAAATATGTGCTTAGTCGCAAAGTTATGTCCAATTCTTTGCAACCCCATGGACTGTAGCCTGCAGGCTCCTCTTGTCCATGGGGATTGTCCAGGCAAGAATACTGGAGTGGGTTGCCATGCCCTCCTCCAGGGGATCTTCCCAACCCAGGGATCAAACCTAGGTCTCCCGTATGGCAAGCAGATTCTTTACTGTCTGAGCCACCAGGGGATAGATAAATAAGTAAACAGAAATATATTTGTATTGCATCCATCTGACTTTAGGTAATACTGGCCTCTGAAAATGAGTTGGTAAAAATTCCCTCCTTTAGATTGTCTTTAAATAGTTGACAGAATTTACCAGTGAATCCATCATGACCTGGAATACTCTTTGTGAGAAGGTTTTATTCAATTTTTAGGTAGATAAAGGGATGGAGATATAAGGATTAAAATACTTTAATAGATGTAGGTTTGTTTTTCTGTATTTCCATTTATGTTGACGGTCTATAATTAAGCACATCAGTACTTAAGATAGTTACCTGTTCTTCGTGAACTGATTTTCTTATCATTATGTAATATTTGTTTTTATTTCTGGTAATGCTACTTGTGTTAGAATCTTTACTGGTTAATAATATTGTTTTATCTGCTGTTTTGTGCATACTCTTTGCTTGGTATAGCTGTTTCCATTCATCTACTTTAATCTGTTTGTTACTTTTAAATAGTGTCCCTTGTAAATATTACATAGCTTTCTATTTAGACTGAAATCTTCTGTCTTTTTTTGGAATGCTTAGTCCAGTCTATGTTTATGTGAGAAGACTATTGATATGGTACTGCTGAAGTGTAAGATCTTACTCTTAGCTGTGTACTTGTCACAGCTTTATTCTCCTTCTCCTGACTCAGTTTGAATGACCCAAGGATTTTATTTACAAATTTTTATTGAAATATAGTTGACATACTGTATTATGTTAATTTCAGATGCACTGCATACAGGTGATTTGACATTGCATACATTGTGAAGTGATCACCAGTATAAATCGAGTAACCATGTGTCCTCATACAAATTTATTACAGTATTTTTTGCCATATTCTTTATGCTGTATACTACAACACTGTGGCTTACTCTTTTTATAACTGGAGCTCTGTACCTCTTAATCCCCCTCGCTTATTTTGCTTCCCACCTCTCACGATCCACTCCTTCAGTAATGACCAATTTGTTCTCTGTCTCTATGAATTTCTTTTCATTTTATTTTGTTTTGTTTTTCCACATATAGTTGAGATCATACAGTATTGTCTTATCTGCTTACTGTCTAGATCCTTCCATGTTTTTACAAATAGAAAGATTTCATCATTTTAATGGCTGAGAAATATTCCATTGTGTATAGTGATCACATTTTCTTTCTCTATTCATTATTGATGGGCACTAAGTTTGTTTTGATATCTTGACTCTTGTAAATAATGCTGAAGTGAACCTTGGTGCATGTCTTTTGGAATGAGTGTTTTGTTTTCTTTCATTATAGTAGCAGTGAAATTTGTGGATCAGATGGCCATTCAGTTTTTTGAGGAAACTCCCCTCTGTTTTCCACAGAGACTGCATCACTTTATGATTCTACCAACAGTGCACCAGGGTTCTCTTTTTTCCACAATCTCACCAATACTTGTTCTTTGTGTTAGTACTTGTTTTAGAATACTATTTCATTTACTTTCTTGTATTGTAGTTTTTGCCTTTTTTATATCTTGGTGACTGATCTCGGCATTATATATCCATCATTAATTATCAAAATCTACCTCCAAGTGACATTAAAACATCTGCATAGCCATATTGTATATTGTTATAGACACAATTCTTTCTTTTGTCTTTTAGTTATCATACTTAGTTGACTCCATAATTTATTGACACTGTAATATATAGTATGTAATTGTATGTATGGGATTCCCTGGTGACTCAGACGTTAAAGAATCTGCCTGCAATGAAGGACACCTGGAGTTCCATCTCTGGGTTGGGAAAATCCCCTGAAGAAGGGAGCAGCTACCTGCTCCAGTATTCTTGCCAGGAGAATTCCATGAACAGAGGAGCCTGGCAGGCTACAGTCCATGGGGTCACAAGAGTAGGACACGACTCAGTGACTTTCATTTCACTTCAAGTGTATCTATATTATTGTCTTAAATATTTAAATAGATGGCTAAAAGGAAATATATTTACCTACATGTTATCATTTTTAAGTGGGAATCATTCCATTCTAGATCTAGTTTTCATCTAGTGCCATTTTTCTTCTAATATTATATTAACAAAATTAAAGACAAAAAAACACCTGAACATCACAACAGAGACATTAAAAAAAAAAAAAAAACCTTTAAGTAAGCACACACTGATGATACAACTACTGAGCAAACTAAAAATTAAAGGTAACCTCTTCAATTTAATAAAGGGTATTTATAAAAGTTTAGAGATACTGGCAATCATTAATTCTGGAAGACCTTTGCTCTTAAGATTAGAAAAAAACAAGACTGTTGGTTCTCACCATTTCTATTCAGCATCATCCTTGAAGTTCTAGCCAGTATTATCAGAGTAGTAACAGAAAAAAAAAAAAAAAAAGCCAAATAGGGAGGAAAGAATTAAAAAGTGGGTTTTTTTTGTGTTTTTTTTTTCCTGTCATATGATCTTGTAAGCAACCTATTAAAAATATACTATAACTAATCTAATGTGTTTAACAAGTTCATAGATTACAAGATAAATATACAAAGGTCAGTTGTATTACTATATTTTAGTAATAAAATTTCTCAAAAGGAGAATCCAAAATTAATTCACTTGTTTTTGCGATTTTTTGTTTCTTTTACATTAACTTTTTTAAAATTCTAAAATCAAGTAAATATGCTTCCAAATTTTATTTGTTTTTGGTATGATTTTATTACATTTATTTAATCTACCTATTCCTCAGTGATGTATGGTACCAATAAAGAAAATCTACTTCACTTGTCATACTATAACTATTACTAGAAGCTTTGAGCTTTATTATAATTTATTAACGATAGATGTATAAACCGAGAAAATAAAAAATATATTAAACTTTTCAATTCATAGTCAGCCCCAATGGACTATCATACTGAATTATCTTTTTTTTCCCTTTGTTTGTGTATGGGTTACTCTTGCCTTTTATTTCTTCTGAATATTTTCAAAATACATGATCTATGATTCAAAAATAATATCAATTTAAATTTTGATTAGAGATGCAATAAGTATATAAAAATGGAAAATATACAAATAACTTGGCAATGTTTTGTTTCCTACCCAAGAACATGATGGTGTCTTTAAAGGCTGTATGTTTCATACTGAAAATGTATAGAATTATGCAATCTGATTTTAAGGAAGGACAATAAAGCAAATGAATATCTCAAAGGTTTATTTATAGCTAAATACATATACTCTAGAAGAAAAGATTTATTTGGCTCTTAGACTTTGTGAAGATGGGGCCACTGATTTAAAGCCACATCAAAGTGTGCTCACTCTAAGTTACAACAAGGTGACCTCCTTGATCTTAGCAGAAACCTGCAAAGCTTATGTACACTCTTGCCACTGAGAATGTGATCTTCAGACCAGTGGCATCAGTATCACCTAGAAGCTTGTTAGAAACATAGAATCCTGGGCCCATACCTGACATACTGAAGTAGAACCCACAGTTTAACAAGATTCTTAGGCACTTGAAAGTTTGAGAGGCACAGATGAAGACCACCTATAACTTGTAGCTAGAAAGCAGCTTCAAAGGAGAAACAAACTATGAGGTAGTGGAAATAGTTCTATTTAATATCTTCCAATATTGGTAGATACCTACAAATTCATAAATATCCATTTTTCCTTTACTAATGCCAACATTTATTGAGATTTACATTTAAGCCCAGATTGCTTTGCCAAATGTCTGCTTAATTGTAGGGCAAGCTTTTTGAATGCAGGGGAATGAGCAATATAAAGCATTGTTTATAAAAATTTGTCCCAAATTTTAAATACAGTGAGGTGCTCGGTAGTTATTTTTGAACAAAAGACTGAATGAATGAGAGCTTTAATACAGTAAAAGAAATGAAAATATTATGAAAATTAATTCAGATGAAAATACAAGTCTCAATACTTGTTTGTTAAGGAAATAGATATCTATGTTATGGTAATATTGTGTTATATGCACTTTATTTCCATAGGGTGTGTGAAAAGGAATGTGTTCATTTTTGTTTTCTTTTGTCACATAACATTTTATCACACATCCAGCATCTTAAAAATATAAATTCCTTATCACTGTCCTTAGATCATCGCTGTGTGCATGCTATATGGGTTCTCAGGGGATCAGGGTGCAATTAGGCTGCAATCCATTCCACCCAGGCTGCAGTCTCCTCTGAGGCTCAAAGTCCTCTTTCCAGTTACTTGTTGGAAGATTTCAGTTCCTGGTTGGGAGATTAAGGCCTCTGCTTTCAGGACTTCCCTGGTGATCCAGTAGCTAAGACACTGTGCTCCCAATGCAAGGGGACCAGATTTGATCCTTGGTCAGGGAACTAGATCCCACATGCTGCAGCTAAGACTCGGCACAGCCAAATAAAGAAAATAAAAATAAATATTTTTAAAAGGCCCCTGCCTTCTTGCTGTGAGTCAGCTGGGAGCTGTTCTCAGCCTGTAGAGGACACTAGCCCTTCTCTGTCATTGATTTGGCCATTTCTACAACACAGAAGCTTGCTTCTTCAAGACCAACAAGGGTTCTATTTAATATAGTACCTTCTCTAATTTGACTCTCCCATCACTTGGATCATATAACATAATTTTATCAGAGGAGCAGGCACCTGATCGGTTGAGGCCCATTTGCAGTCAAGGGGAGGAGATCGCCCAATGCATGCGCATCAGGGGAATCTTGCAGAGCATCTTTGGATTCTGCCCACCACAATGCTCCCATATAAAGGGACATGTAAGAGAATACCAGTATTTCCCCTGGCTTCTGTAAAAATCTGGCTCAGACGAGAAGATATTTTCAAATCTATTTTGCTGCTTTCAGAAATGATTTTTTCAATCACACAAATAAAGTTTACTGCATTAAGGAGTCATGTTTTTGCTACAGATGTTTATTTCCCCCAATAAATGTCCATTATTTTAGATACACATTGCAAGGTGTGTAACTGAAGTTTTTTACTAAGGCATTTCTATCTGCCACTCTAGTGTCATTACTTCTCTTAATGTTACCTTCTTTAGGCTGAATAAAATACAAAGTGCTGGTTATATGATGCTTGCTGCTACATGTAATAATGTACTGGTACATGTGTTAGATGTTTAAAGAGTCAAACTCTGAAATATACTAAACCACAAAAAGTCTAATAATTATGAAAGAGCAATGTTATTTTGTGAAAATGCAAACTTAACTGGGAAAGCCATACATTTACTATAGGGCTAGATTATTTTAAAAGGTAACTCTTTTTCTTAGAATTTTATGGTACTGATTATATAAGAATGATACTTGAAAATAATGTGAGAATTTTTTATGCCTTTCTCTGTACTTTTAAAATCAAAAGATGGAAGAACATGAAAACATTATACATTTGCCTTGATTATTACCTTTCAATCAAGTAATAATACGATGCCAAAGCTGTTATGAGCTAGTGCAGATCATGGAAATAAAAGGACAGAATTATAGATGACTACTAAAAATACATTCTATAGGAATTAACCTTGAGACAAGTATAATAAGTATAAAGTAGTTCTCTGTAAAGGTAATGCATTGGGCTTTTTTTTTTTCTGTCTTGGTTCTTACAAATCAATTTTCCTAGGGGATACTAATACTAAATAAATTGTTTTCATTAAAACTTTAGAGACCTGGGTTGAAAATGTGTCTCGGAGGTAACCTTAAATGGTGACTTTAATGACTTCATCTTTCTTCATTATCTTAAAGCCTACAAAAGCAAAAAGTAACCATAATTTCTGTGAATATATTTGTAAAATCAAGTCATTTATGACAAATTAACTCTATTTTTTAAAGGAAACTGTCATTATTGTTTTGATGCCTGATTATAATGTTTGGTAAAATACGTTGATTTGGCACTTTTCACTTACACTGGTTTTTTCGGGGTGTCCCACACATGCAGGATGATATAACTTAGTGACTTGGATGTCCCACTGCAGGGTCTAAGATCTCTAAATACGCCAAGTGGTTCAATAGACCTCTCCTCTGCTCTTCTTTTAGAACACAGTTCTGAGGCAAAGTGAGACTGAACTTGTAGGGGCTTCCAGGTAAATACACAGTCTTTCAGCCCTTCTATAATGTAGTTTCAGAATGATGCAGCTTGCATCTCAATAGCATATTTAAGAACTTGTAAATGATTTTCTTTCTACTTTAGGAATAATATTGATTTTAATGTCTTAAAATGTAATGCAACCCACACTGTCACTTTATTTATCAGCACCCAAAAGCATATTTCCTATGCTAAATTTAATATTTCATATATCATATGACCAATGATTATTCTGAGCTATCTATCAGTGAGGCTCCACCTTCAATTGTTCCTGGCAGAAATGGCCATGCTCTAGTAGACTGAATAGAAAGAGCTGAAGACACAGAGAGAGGTATTCAAGGTAGTATCACCTTATGAAGTGTTAGTCAGTCAGTCATGTCTGACTCTGTGACCCCACGGACTGCAACCTGCCAAGTGCCTCCATCCATGGAATTCTCCAGGCAAGAATACTGGAGCAGGTAGCTATTTCCTTCTCCAGGAGATCTTCCTGACCCAGGGATCAAACCCAGGTCTCCTGCATTGCAGGCAAATTCTTTACTGTCTGAGCCTGAGGTACCTGCATTCTTCATCTCTCTTAGGAAATGGCTCCCTAATGAAATTCCCTAAACTAAATTTTAGAAATAGTAAAAGATTGTGTGAAAATTGTATAAATCTTAATTATGTTGAATTGATTAAACAACAAAAACAACAAAAAAAGATTGCACAGAAAGAAATATATAAGTAGGGTGGAAGACTGAGCTGAAAATGCTATTTAATATGGTGGAAGTATAAATGAGCAAGACTGCATTTAATGCTTAATAAACAGTAAATTAGGATGTTCCCTGGTGGCCCAGGCAGTAAAGAATCTGCCTGCAATGCAGGAGATCTGGATTCAATCTCTGGATCAGGAAGATCCCCTGGAGAAGAGAATGGCTACCCACTCTAGTATTCTTGCCTGAAAAATCCCATTGACAAAGAAGCCTGGTGGGCTACATACTGTCCATAGGGTCAAAAAGATTCAGACACGTCTGAGTGTCTAACACTTTCACTTTTATACTCACGAAAGAAAATGTGACTTTGTAGCCCCCTATTAATAGATGGCCTCTTTCTTACTCCTTGAATAGAGGTAGCAATAAGACTTGCTTGGCCAAAGTGACAGTGGCAAACATGAGGTAAAGAAGACTTGACCATTATTTGTTGATTAAGCTTGTGGTCTGGCTGCTTGTGAAATTCTGATGCCATGTGAACAAGCCTGGACAAACCCGCTGGAGAACACACAGGAGAGAGAGCGCATCTATCCCAGCCTTCCCAGACAAGGCACCATAAACCAGCCAACCCAGCCACCATACTCCAGCTGACAGCAGATGTCTGAGGAATGGAACTTGGCTATGAACAACTTCCCAACTGAGACCAATGTTGGTGACCTGCAAAATCATGAGTTAAATAAATGGTTGTCCTAAACCCTAAATGTTGGGGTAGTTGATTACACCGGACTAGGTAACCTGATATAGTTCACAAATAAAGATGCAGCCTCCTCAGCACAGAGGTACTGAGCAAGACAGAGTAGGAGAAACAGTACCTGGAAGAAAAACACAGGATGTTTGTATATTTGACAGTAGAAGAAAATTGAGTTCAACTAGATCCTGTCTGATAAATTCTAGTACCTACATGAAATGGGAGTTTGGGTCTTCTGATAATCAGGTGGTCGGATAGTAAGCTAGATGAAAGTGATAACAGTTTGAAAAGGGAAAGGTGATGGGAAGTTTTGAAAATGCTTAATGTCCTACTGAATTTGGAGAATCTAAAACTGTTAGAGAATTTGTTGTTTAACACAGGCCATTCCCTAGAAGTCATTATACTTTGAAAATCCCAGACAGACTTAAAAGACACATAGTATATATTAATACCTGGAAGAATCTAGAGATTTTATTTCAGCAAATATCATACCCTCAAGCAATTGAATTCAATCAAACGTTGAGTCCAAATTTGTTTTAGAGAAAGAAACTTTTCAAATTACTTCATAAACCAAAAATCGAGCTCCTATCAGTTCTTCCCTGACAATAGCGATCAAATTACCCACATAAAACAGGGAAGAATTTTGAGGGACTATTATTCATTTACACTCTTGAATTGGTTCTGAATTCTTATGGTCTGATAACTTTAATCTACAGTTTTTCAAATAGGGCATAACTAGACACTTAACAACCAAATACAACTATACTATGCATATGATATTCTAGCAGACATTTTAAATAAGGATTAATGGCCTTCAAACCCATATACATAGATTTGCAATTGACAATAAGAATCTCCTATCCGTAATATACATATTATAACTCACCTTCCTTGGAAATAAAAGGAAATAATTTTATAAATCTCAGGCTTTCCTTGTGGCTCAGCTGGTAAAGAATCAGCCTGCAATGTGGGAGACCTGGGTTCAATGCCTGGGTTGGGAAGATTCCCTGGAGAAGGGAAAAGCTACCTACTCCAGTATTCTGGCCTAGAGAATTCCATGGACTCCATAGTCCACGGGGTCATGAAGAGTTGGACATGACTGAGCAACTTTCACTTACTCACTCCTCCTTAAGGACCAACTAACCACTCTTCTCTGACAGCACACTATCAAAACAGGTTTCTTAGACTTTCTTTTATTTACAATGCAGGATGCGTAAATTTCTTTAACATTATATCCATTATCTATTTCTTCCCTCCACTCTTTCTTCCTATTTCTCATTATTCCTTCTACTCTTCCTCCTTCCCTTTTTCCCTCCAGGCCTTCTCCAAATTTGATTTAATGCTTCCATGGAACTACATGTGATATTTGGCTAACAGTTCAAGTGTAATTAGGTAATGTTACCTATAACTAGTCCTTCTGGCTCATTATTAACCATATTATTCTGTTTTATTTCCTCCATGAAAATTATTTTATTAGTACTTATTTTTGACAATAAGAACAGCATTTGCACAGCATAAACACTAAAGAAGTAGAGCGTATCACTACCTGATCATTTTGATCAGTTTATTTAGTATTTATGAATCTCCTTGAAAACTAAAATAAGAACTGATATGATCAGGGAATTTCTCTGCCTTATTCATTACTGTCCTTTCACATAAAACAAAGCCTAGGATATATTAGATGCTTAGTAACTATTTGTTGAAGGAATAAATGCCACAAAATGCCTTCCAGACTTATGGAAAAATAAATAAATATGAAATGTAGTACAGTCTAAAATGGAAGTATGTTTGAAGAACAGAAGAAAGGATGATAGGGTTTCTCATTTTGGGAAGGAGATAAGTAAAATATTATTCAAGAGAATCATACATAGAGAGGAAAGATTTGTATAACATATACACATGTGTTCCTTAACTTTGAATGAAATTCCAAAAGCAGATTTCAAGAGTGTTTTGAGTAATAACAATCATTTTGTAATAAAGACTCTAAATATTCACAATATAGAAAAAACCTACATACTACCATATATGCTGTGGTTTTTTCATCTTAGTACAATATCTATATGGCTTCATAAAATAATAATGTAGCAATTGTCATTTACTGAATTTTTACTATGTCTTGGATATTTGTGAAGGGTTTTGCATATGTTATGGAATTAATCTTTACCAGTCCTCAATAGTATAATAACAGTCTTTATTATTATTATTATTAAACATTTACTTGTTGTTTCTCAAGCATGACATTTTGTCAAGTCAAGGCCATTTTATTTATTGTTTCCTTTGCCAAGAATGCTTTTCTTCCAGATAATCTCATCATTGGCTCCCTCACTTTATTCAAATCTTGGCTCATATATGAAGTTCTTAGCTTTTTCTGTTCAGTTCAGTTCACTCTCTCAGTCGTGTCTGACTCTTTGTGACCCCATGAATCACAGCACGCCAGGCCTCCCTGTCCATCACCAACTCCCGGAGTTCACTCAGACCCACGTCCATCGAGTCAGTGATGCTATCCAGCCATCTCATCCTCTGTCGTCCCCTTCTCCTCCTGCCCCTAATCCCTCCCAGCATCAGGGTCTTTTCCAATGAGTCAGCTCTTCGCATGAGGTGGCCAAAGTACTGGAGTTTCAGCTTCAGCATCATTCCCTTCAAAGAAATCCCAGGGCTGATCTCCTTCAGAATGGACTGGTTGGATCTCCTTGCAGTCCAAGGGACTCTCAAGAGTCTTCTCCAACACCACAGTTCAAAAGCATCAATTCTTCAGTGCTCAGCTTTTTTCACACTCCAACTCTCACATCCATACATGACCACTGGAAAAACCATAGCCTTGACTAGACGGACCTTTGTTGGCACAGTAATGTCTCTGCTTTTGAATATGCTATCTAGGTTGGTCATAACTTTCCTTCCAAGGAGTAAGCGTCTTTTAATTTCATGGCTGCAATCACCATCTGCAGTGATTTTGGAGCTCAAAAAAATAAAGTCTGACACTGTTTCCCCATCTATTTCCCATGAAGTGATGGGACCAGATGCCATGATCTTTATTTTCTGAATGTTGAGTTTTAAGCCAACTTTTTTACTCTCCTCTTTCACCTTCATCAAGAGGCTTTTGAGTTCCTCTTCACTTTCTGCCATTAGGGTGGTGTCATCTGCATATCTGAGGTTATTGATATTTCTCCCGGCAATCTTGATTCCAGCTTGTGCTTCATCCAGCCCAGGGTTTCTCATGTTGTACTCTGCATATAAGTTAAATAAGCAGCGTGACAACATAAAGCCTTGACGTACCACATTTCCTATTTGGAACCAGTCTGTTATTCCATGTCTAGTTCTAACTGTTGCTTCCTGACCTGCATACAAATTTCTCAAGAGGCAGATCAGGTGGTCTGGTATTCCCATCTCTTTCAGAATTTCCCACAGTTTATTGTGATCCACACAGTCAAAGGCTTTGGCATAGTCAATAAAGCAGAAATAGATGTTTTTCTGGAAGTTTTTTGCTTTTTCGATGACCCATCAGATGTTGGCAATTTGGTCTCTGGTTCCTCTGCCTTTTCTAAAACCAGCTTGAACATCTGGAAGTTCACAGTTCACGTATTGCTGAAGCCTGGCTTGGAGAATTTTGAGTATTACTTTACTAGCATGTGAGATGAGTGCAATTGTGCAGTAGTTTGAGCATTCTTTGACATTGCCTTTCTTTGGGATTGGAATGAAAACTCACCTTTTCCAGTCCTGCGGCCACTGCTGAGTTTTCCAAATTTGCTGGCATATTGAGTGCAGCACTTTCACAGCATCATCTTTCAGGATTTGAAATAGCTCAGTTGGAATTCCATCACCTCCACTAGCTTTGTTCATAGTAATGCTTTCTAAGGCCCACTTGACTTCACATGCCAGGATGTCTGGCTCTAGGTCAGTGATCACACCATCATTATTATCTTGGTCGTGAAGATCTTTTTTGTACAGTTCTTCTCTGTATTCTTGCCACCTCTTCTTAATATCTTCTGCTTCTGTTAGGTCCATACCATTTCTGTCCTTTATCAAGCCCATCTTTGCATGAAATGTTCCCTTGGTATCTCTAATTTTAATGAAGAGATCTCTAGTCTTTCCCATTCTGTTGTTTTCCTCTATTTCTTTGCATTGATTGCTGAGGAAGTCTTTCTTATCTCTTCTTACTATTCTTTGGAACTCTGCATTCAGATGCTTATATCTTCCCTTTTCTCCTTTGCTTTTTGCTTCTCTTCTTTTCACAGCTATTGGTAAGGCCTCCCCAGACAGCCATTTTGCTTTTTTGCATTTCTTTTCCATGGGGATGGTCTTGATCCCTGTCTCCTGTACAATGTCATGAACCTCAGTCCATAGTTCATCGGGCACTCTATCTATCAGATCTAGGCCCTTAAATCTATTTCTCACTTCAACTGTATAGTCATAAGGGATTTGGTTTAGGTCATACCTGAATGGTCTAGTGGTTTTCCCTACTCCATCCATAACTACATGTCCATTGTTATTTCTTGTTATCTCTCTGTTGCATGATAATATCATACAAATTACATGCAGATTAAAACTTTCTCAGACCTGTTTGGCTATTTCCTCAGTAGCTAAAGCAGTTGCTAAAGCCAAATAGTAGATCCTCTGAATATTGGCTGAGTGACTAAATGAAACAAGTAAAGCAAATGGGTTTTGGACTCAGGAACTTTGGATTTTTATACTTTCTCTTGACTACCTATTATTGAAAATATTTAGTTATCATCAATCATCTATCAACCTTTATGTCTGTACTCACATTCTCTATATATCTCAATTACAATGAAATTGGTATCTCCTGTCATTAATTATGCTTTGAATATCAAATTCTTCTCATTCTCATGGACTTTGCTTAGGTAGTTATCTATTATCCCTGGCCGCATCAAGTAGAATTTTTCTGTCCCTAGACTGAGCGACTTCACTTTCACTTTTCACTTTCATGCATTGGAGAAGGAAATGGCAACCCACTCCAGTGTTCTTGCCTGGAGAATCCCCAGGAGCCTGGTGGGCTACCATCTATGGGGTCACACAGAGTCAGACACGACTGAAGTGACTTAGCATAGCATAGCATAGCATTGATCATTAACATCAGCCATCGGCAGCCATAGTCTATCTTCCAAGTTAAAAGACTTCAGTGGTTTACCTTATTCCAGTTATCTAGCCATTTGTTTGATTTCCTTCAAAGAAAAAGTTTTCTCTATAACTCATTTCAATCTGGGATATAATCCTATCAGTTACACTTAAATGTCAAGATAGAGGTCACCAACCATCTTCCTGTTGCCAAACAAATCACTGCTATGTCCTCATTTTTAAGATATTTTTATCTTAGGAATTTCTTTCAGGTAAGCATGATTTCTTTCTTAAAATACTTTAGCGGTTTGGCTGTGATGACACCTCAATTTTCTGAATTCTTTTTTCTCTTATCTAAATGACCACCCTCTGTCAGTATCCATCATTGCTCTCTATACGGCTGAATCGTGGGCTTCTGCTTCTCTTCCATGTGTACTGTCTTTAAAACATATGCATTCCTAAAGTTCTACAATTCTGTATGATTTCTCCTACATTAGTATTTCTAGTACTAAGTTTTCTGGGCTCATGCATTTGCAGTCTTCTTGCCAGAGATAATGGAGCTCTAACAGCATGTAAAACTAAATACATTTTTAAAATAGTCATTCATCACTGCAATCTTTTTTTTCCTTGTCTAATATATTGCTGGAAATGGCACCACCATTCAGTTTTTCAAATTAAAAACTAGTAAAACTTCTTAATTCCTCTTATGTGTTCAACTCACAAAATTAATACATCAGAGATAACTGAGATTTCTTCCAAAACATACCCCAATGTCTTCCCATTTCTTCTATTCCCATTGATACAACTTATAGTGCAAATTAAGCACTTAATAATATACTTACTATATCTAATTATTTCTGTTCAGTTGTCTAAATTGTCTAATTCAGGTTGTACTTACTTGTTTTTTACTAGGATTAATTTTATCTATAGAATCTACATATTCTGAGGATAAGGATTATTTCACAGATTTTAGTGACAGGAAGAAATTTTAGCACTCCCTCCACCCCACCCCCCACCCCCACAATAGCCAGGAAATAGGAAGTTTAAAATCAAGGCCTCTTGCTACTTCTCCTTTTCCAATGCCAACTTCCTTCTTTTACCCTCCTGCTGACCAAGGAGTACTGATTATTGGGCCTCACAAGCCAAGCTTGATTTATTCAAACACAGCCCTCACCCACCTAGATTATATCACCTTAAAAATGTAATGCCCCCAGCAAACTATTTGAAGTATATAAACCAATTTTTCAAATGATTAGAAAAAATTAATCTAATTGATTCCCCTTAAGTCAGGTGTCCACTAAGTCACTTTGGCTGTAGCCAAGGGATAAGATGATTTTAATGTTCAGTAGAAAGTGAGAGAGTGTATTCTCTAAAAATGAAATGTTAACAGTCTCTCAAAAGGCATGAAAATAACAAAGGGATCAAAAACCAATCTTACTTAAATACCCAATATAATATAAGGGGAGAAAGTATAAGAATATAAATTAAAGAAGAGAATCGTCCAGTTGGACAGAAACCTCAAGGATAATCTTAAAGATGTTGTTTCAGTTCAGTTCAGTCGCTCAGCCATGTCCGACTCTTTGCAACCCCATGAACCACAGCATGCCAGGCCTCCCTGTCCATCACCAACTCCTGGAAAGATGGTAAAGATGATAACATTTAACTGGGGAAAGTTTAATATTGTACAATAAATTATAAAAATAATATTTTATGGGAGAGTATAAAGAAAGTCCCCCAAAATGTACAACAAAATACAAAAAGGGATCATTCTTCAAATTATTTAAAATAAAGATATTGGAGGCCAAATATATAAATTTACTTATAGATAATTATTTTTTCATATGTTGCTGCTGCTGCTGCTAAGTCACTTCAGTCGTGACTGACTCCGCGACACCATAGACGGCAGCCCACCAGGTTTCCCCGTCCCTGGGATTCTCCAGGCAACAACGCTCGAGTGGCTTGCCATTTCCTTCTCCAATGTATGAAAGTGAAAAGTGAAAGTGAAGTCGCTCAGTCGTGTCCGACTCTTTGCAACCCCTGGACTGCAGCCTTCCAGGCTTCTCCGCTCATGGGATTTTCCAGGCAAGAGTACTGGAGTGGGGTGCCATCACCTTCTCCGTTTTTCATAGGAAAGAGACACACACACAAAAAATTTGTATATGCAATAACCAAATTAGAAACCAAGAATATAAGCCAAACAAGAAGTTGCCAAAAACTTAACATCAATCATTTTATGTCATTTGGCATCTGAAGCAAATTGTAAAGGTAGAAAAGCTTGGTAAGTGCATGCCTCATGAGTTGCCTGAAAAATAAAAAAAAATCATCAGTCTGAAGTGTCATCTTCTCTTATTCTACAGAAGAAGGAACCATTGCTCAATTGGATTGTGACATGAGACAAAAAGTGGGTTTTATACGACAACCAGAGACTACTAGCTCAGTGTTTGGGGCAAGATAAAGCCCCAAAGCACTTCCCAAAGCCAAACGTTATCGCTTTATTGACTATGCCAGAGTCTTTGACTGTGTGGATCACAACAAACTGTGGGAAATTCCTTAAGAGTTGGGAATACCAGACTACCTGCCCTGCCTTTTGAGAAATCTGTTTGCAGATCAGGAAACAACAGTTAGAACTGGACATGGAACAACGGACTGGTTCCAAATAGGAAAAGGAGTAAATCAAGGCTGTATATTGTCACCCTGCTTATTTAACTTATATGCGAAGTACATCATGCGAAATGCTAAGCACACATTGAAATCAAGATTGCCAGGAGAAACATCAGTAACCTGAGATATGCAGATTACACCACCTTTATGGCAGAAAGTGAAGAAGAACTAACGAGCCTCTTGATGAAAGTGAAAGAGGAGAGTGAAAGAGTTGGCTTAAAACTCAATTTCAGAAAACTAACATATGGCATCCAGTCCCATCACTTCATGGCAAATCGATGGGGAAACAATGGAAACAGTGGCTGACTTTATTTTGGGGCGGCCCCAAAATCACTGCAGATGTTGACTGCTGCCATGAAATTAAAAGATGCTTGCTGCTTGGAAGAAAAGCTATGACCAACCTAGACAGCATATTAAAAATCAGAGACATTACTTTGCCAACAAAGGTCCATCTAGTCTAGGCTGTGGTTTTTCCAGTAATTATGTATGGATGTGAGAGTTGAACTATAAAGAAAGCTGAGCACTGAAGAATTGATACTTTTGAACTTTGGTGTTTGAGAAGACTCTTGAGAGTCCCTTGGACTGCAAGGAGATCCAACCAGTCCATCCTAAAGAAGATCAGTCCTGAATATTCATCAGAAGGACTGATGCTGAAGCTGAAACTCCAATACTTTGGCCACCTGATGCGAAGAATGACTCATTTCAAAAGACCCTGATGCTAGAAAAGATTGAAGGCAGGAGGAGAAGGGGACGACAGAGGATGAGATGGTTGGATGGTATCATCGACTCGATGGACATGAGTCTGAGTAAGTTTTGGGAGTTGATGATGGGCAGGGAAGCCTGGCGTGCTACAGTTCATGGGGTCACAAAGAGTTGGATGTGACTGAGTGACTGAACTGAACTGAAAGCCAAACTTGCACCAAAAAAAAAAAAAGGTCATGGTCACTGTTTGGTGATCTGAGCCAGTCTGATTCGCTGCAGCTTTCTGAATCCCAGTGAAACCATTACATCTGAGAAGTATGCTCAGCAAATCACTGAGATGCACTGAAAACTGCAATGCCCGCCACTGGCATTTGTTAACAGAAAGAGCCTAATTCTCCACGACAGTGTCTGAGCACATGTCGCACAACCAACGCTTCAAAAGTTGAATGAATTGGGCTACAAAGTTTTGCCTTATCCAACATATTCACCTGATTTCTTGCCAACCCACTACCACTTCTTCAAGCATTTTGACAGTGTTTTGCAGGGAAAATGCTTCCACAGCCAACAGGAGGCAGAAAATGCTTTCCAAGAATTCCTCGAACCACAGATTTTTATGCTATAGGAATAAACAAACTCATTGGCAAAAAATGTGTTGTTGGTAATGGTGTCTATTTTGATTACTAAGGGTATGTTCGAGCTTAGTTTATAATGATTTAAAATCCATGGTCTAAAATTACTTTTGCGCCAAGTTAATATTTCTTATATTATTCCTCAGGGTTTTTTTTACAATTGTTTATTTTTTTCTTGTTTGCCCCTAATTGTTATGGTTAAGGAGTCCTATAACTTACAGAAATGTAACATTAAGCCATGAAAAGACATGGAGGAAACTTAAATGCATATTGCTAAGTGAAAGAAGCCAATCTGAAAGGCTATGTAACATATGATTTCAGCTATATAACATTTTGGAAAAGGAAAAACTATGGAGAATTTTAAAAAGATCAGTGGTTGCCATGGATTAGGAGAGAGGCAGTGATGAAGAGGCAGAGCACAGAGCATTTTAAGACAGTGAAAATACTGTGTACCATAGTGGGCAAAACCTATCATTGTACATTTGTCGAAACCCATAGAATGTACAACACCAAGAGTGAACCTTAAGATAAACTGTACTTTGAGTGACAGTAATGTGTTGATGTAGGTTCATCAGTTATAACAAATACACTAATTCAGTAGAGGTGTTGATAATAGAGGAGGTTATACACACACATGTGGGGACATGGGGAATATAGGAAACCCCTATTACCTTCTGCTCAATGTTAATGTGAACCTTAAATAGCTCTAGAAAATAAATTTTACTTAAAATGGAGAGAAAAGTTATAAAAATTATATAATTTATATTTGTGTTAATGGTCTTAATGGATTTTTTAAAAACTTAATAGCTCTGTTTTTCAGATATTTCTTGTTTTTCTGATAAATACATGGACATAATACTAATATACATAAAGTATAAAGCAGGCATTCAATGTTAGCAAATATCATTATCATTATTCCTTATTAAAGAGCAAATTTGGAACCAAGGAATTCCATATGAAAGGAGAAGCTGTCTGTTAAAATGGTTATAATCACAGATTTTCCAGATGTATTATCCTATATTCATGTTTTTAAGAATCCATTGTGAAAGACTAAAGAATAGAAAGGAATCGGTTCTATAACAATCATAGTGGGGACATAACCCAGGAATTGGCTCTATGGTTAATTTGACAACATAATCTAAGTTTCCCAAATTATTGAATGTGCCAGAAATGGAGAGATGTGAAGTAAGTAAAAATCTGAAGTGGGGATTTGATAACATTGTATTGTTATGGATTTTAATTTAAAATAAGGTAGAGCTAATTTTGGTAGGAGGTAAGAAAATGACAGATTAATTTTAGAATTTGGAAATTTAAATTTTTATTAATAGTTAACAGAGGCAAATATGCCTTCATATTAATAAACCTGTTAGCTTTAGAATTGATAAAAAAATAAAAGGTTGTCAGTATAATTATAAACACAAAGACATAATGAAGAGTTCCTTAGGGGAAGAAGGACAACATGTATAAATTATACCAGACTATAAACTTTAAAGTAGTCTATTCATATGAGATTTTTCTCTCTCAAGAAATGAACTGTTCAAACAATGACTTCAGAGTCCAACAATCTGGCATATTCTTAACTATTTGGGAATTAGATCAGAATATAAAATTTTGGCATGCCTAAAAGCATTTGGAAATGGTATCACAGCCTAAAAATCTGGCTACTCATAGGTTATTTGAAACCATATCATAGCTAGGAAATATGGCTTCCTCCTGTACATTTAGAAATTAAATCAGAGCATAACAACTTGGCATACCCAAAATGATCTGGGAAAGTTAACATGGTGGAGTGATTTGGAACAACTTTAAGTATCTGGAAAGCCATCACTGTCCAAAGCTCTATACAGCTCCAGAATCACACGTTTCAAAATAGGTTCTATGATAACTTTTACAAATGCCCTTGCCATTTTAAGATTCCAAAATTCTATAGATAATTTTGTATTTTATACAGTCGATGAGAATCATCATTGTTTAATTTGTGCATCCAGCTAGAGTATTTTTGAAAGTGAAAGGGGCATTGTTATTCTGGGAAAGCAGACAAAAATTGAGATTGTTATAAATACATTTTTTTATTACACTAAATTGAACTTAAAATATAGGCATAATATTAAGACATAGGAGCCAAGGACAGATGTTTTACTCAATATTTAGAGTAGCTAATTAAAAAAAAAAAATAAGAAAGAAAGGAACAATTACTATAGACTTATAATACCAGGGACTCTCTCCACCCCATCCTCTCTCCATAAAGAGTAATGAATAGAGGTAGTGTTGGTATCTAGCATTAATTTGCATCCTGAGTTGCAGACTCTGTTTCTGTTTGCCTCACTATACAAATGCTCATGCCAGGAAACTCACTAACTCTACAAGGTCATTCGGATTCACATGCTTAGAGTGCCAAGTTGAGAGGAAACAGTTATTTCACTGAAAGATTCTTTTTGGTCTAATTGTTGCTAGGATATAGGTAGCTATTTTGACCCTGCCTTGACCAGGTGCCCATTCCTATAACAAGGGTGCAGAGTACCTTATAGAAAAGCACATGATAAGAGGGGCAGATGAAACACAGCTACTAAAGACTTTAATTTCTTTAAAAATGATATGACTCTGTTTAGGTAAACAATTTCTTCTGATTGAAGAATAATTTATCATTTTTCTCTTCCTAACCTACTATTGAGAAATAGTTGTTTTAATTATGAAAAATAAAAATTAACTATTACAATATTTTCCTCTCTATTACTGAAAATAGTTTTTAAGATATTTGTTTAAAAACTAAAACATTTGTTTTAAGGCTATTAGCACAGAATTCTTATATTTATTCCCATTTCACATTTCAGTTTTCATGTTGAGATAATACATGCGACAATCAAAAGGGAGGGGATACACAAACACACACACACACCTATATATATATTTAAAAATGACTGATTCCTGCTGTTGTACAGCAGAAAACAAGACATCATTATTATAAAGCAATTATCTGCCAATTAAAAATTTAAGGAAGCATATTGCAAAAATGCTAGAGTGTACCATAAATCCTTCACCAAGATTCCCCAATGAGTTGCCCTATTTCCTTAGATTCCTCCAGTCTGTGACAGTTCCTCAGTCTATTGTTGTTTGTTTGTTTTTCACACCATTGCATATTTGGAAATTATTGGTCAGTTATTTTGTAGAAAGTGGATTTTTACCAAAAGCAACTATTACTGATGTGACATTTCAAACAGTAGCTTTTGATTTTCCTCACTCATTCTACATTTATTAACTGAAGTCTTTCTGTAAGAAAAAGTTGTTTCTGAGCACTGCATGCATGCATGCTTCAGCCACGTCCGACTCTGTGTAACCTCATGGACTGTAGCCCGCCAGATTCTCTGTCCGTTGTGATTCTCCAACCAAGAATACTGTAGTGGATTGCCATGCACTTCTCCAGAGCTCTATTTATTTGTGATTTCTTTATATAAGTATGGGTCCATGAATATTTGCTTTAGTGGGTCATAATCTCAGGATATGCTAAATATTTCTTTTGCTGTTCAGGTTGTTCCTTCTTTGCTTCCTCTAGCACTGGAATCAACCAACTGTCCAAAGAGCTCTATTTCTTGTCATTGGAAAATGGCATTTAGAAACCAAGGTATAGGTGTTAGTCGTGACTGTTGCGACTGCAGTTTCACTGCTTCTAGCTTAGTAGATGACCTAGGAAATACATACATAAATACATAAGCATAAACATGTGCAGACACACATATTTTTTTAAATTTTAAATTTATTGATTTATTTTGGCTGTGCTGGATCTTCTCTGCTTTTTCTCTAGTGTGGGGAGCAGAGGCTACTCTCCGGTTGTGGTGTGTGGGCTTCCCACTGTGGAGCTTCTCCTGTTGAGGAGCAGGGGCTCTCGGGTGTGTGGGCTTCAGTAGTATGGCTCATTGGCTCAGTAGTTCTGGTTCTGGGTTCTAGATCACAGGCTCAGTAGTTGTGGTGCACAGGCTTAGTTGCTCCTTGGCATGTGGGATCTTCAAGAACCAGGGATCAAACCCATGTCTCCTGCACTGGCAGGCAGCTTCTTTACCCCTGAGCCACCAGGGAACTCCGCAAACCCATGTAATTTTTATATCTCTCTGTGTAAAAAACAAAATTCAGCAAGTCTTAGATTGTGATAGAAAAGCAATGACACACACACACACACACACACACATATATATATATATCTGTATACTCTCTATATTTATATGCATACATATATATCTCTGTATATATATATAATTTATATATATATATCCATAAATATAGGTAGGCCATGTGTGTGTTTATATGTATGTTGGTCTTTCATATGCCACTCTACAACAAGACTTCCACATAATAGCTAATTATTTATCAGAATTAAAGGCCTTATATCTGAAGAATGTTCAGCTACTACAGTTTAACCACATCCCAAGAGTTGCTGAGTTTTAATGTTACTCTCTAATTACAAGCATAGTTGTAAAAACTCATTGTTTAAAACCTTCTTACTCATAAAACTCATGAAATTTGTACTCAATACGCGTTCATTCTGGATCTATACATAATAAAATATGTATTTGAAATAATTAAAATGATATTTATCTATCATTGCCTTTGATTTTAGCAGCTGCTACAGACTGATTTTCCTTCAGTGACTAGCATCAGCTGTGAAGAATGGATTCGTATATTTTAGCTTGTAAAATTACAAAATTACATTCATGTAATACCTCATATAAGACATTCACATAATACCTCACTTGAAGTTTAAAAAAAAAATATTTGCTACCACACAAAGAGGACAGATATGGAAACTGGAAAAGAATCTCCATCTATTAAATCTGGTAGATAATTGTATGATTTTTATAGCAAACATTTTCAGAATAAGTTATTAAAAATGTGTCTAGCATTGAAATATGGTAATCACTCCAAAGCTATAATGTACAGGAATGATCTTCTCTTCAATGTCAAATCTTATTTCAATTTAAAATTTTTCTTTTGATAAACTTAATATGGATATCAAGTAAGTGATTGTAAATGTGTCTCTGAGATGCCAGTTTGTTTAGAAAAGCTGGCTAATTTCAGCCTATATTTTATAGTTGTCACTGATGTCAATTACACAACCAGCATAATAACCAGACAAATACACAAACCTGCAATTTAATTTCTCTCTAATATTATTATTATATTAGAAAAGAATAACATCAATCTTCTTGGGAAACAATACACACACAGACACACACACACACACAAACATATACATACACACTCCATTAAGATTTTGTTATTAAAAAACACTAAATATATTTTTAGCAAAACCAGGAGTCCAAACACTATTTTCACCTCATTTGAGACAGATTTTTACCTCAATGTATTGAACTTCTCCATCATTCAAACTGTTTATAATGGAAACAAGTACTTTATGGCTGCCCTTTGCAGTCTCATTTCAGGCTACTATCAACTCTATTAGTAAAATGATAAAGAACTTGTAAGAAAGAAATGACAGACCAATATACTGGAAAAACATACATACAGAAATACTTAACATAATATTAGAAAATTGGATGTAGTGATTAATAAAGAAGAATAATACTTTGTCTAAAAAACTTAATAACAGATTAAATAAAGTGGTGCTCAGTTAAATGGCTCATCAGTAAAAAATCTGCCTGCAATGCAGGAGACACAGGCTATGTGGGTTCAATCCCTGAATCAGGAAGATCCCCTGGAGGAGGAAGTGGCAACCTACTACTCCAGGATTCTTGCCTGAAAAATCCTATGGACAGTGGGCTAAGGTCCAGAGGGTCACAAGGAGTCAGACATGACTGAATCACTGAGTAGGGCATCCGCTCAGTTAAAGAGAGAAGGGAGACCAGAAGGGGGAACTCTCATGCCCTGTAAAGACAATCAAATCCAACAGGAAGAAGAAAAACTTGTTTTTCACTGGCAAGGACTCACCAATAAAAAGCCCTGGAAACTTTGTTTGATACAGCCTTTGCAACTTCCTTTCCCCCTCAATAAAAGCATTTTCCTTCCTTTGCCCAGCTGGGACTTGCATGTGGCTGGCCATGATTGCAGACCTCATATTGCAATTCTCTGCTGATTCCAAATAAACTTTCATTGGTTTAGAAATATTTGGCAGTCCATTTGTTTTAGATCAATACCTTCATAGGGTTTCCCAGGTGGCACTAGTGGTAAAAAGCCTGCTGCCAATGCAAAAGGATACAGGAGACCCAGGTTCGATCCCTGGGTCAGGAAGATCCCCTGGAGGAGGAAATGGCAACCTGCTCCAGTATTCTTGCCTGGAGAACCCCATGGACAGAGGAGACTGGCAGGCTGCTATCTGTAGGGTCGCAGAGTCGGACACAACTGAAGCAACTTAGCATGGGTGCAATAGCTTCATAACCCATTGGGGTTTATCCCAGAAAGGCAATGCTGTTTTAACATTAAGACAATAACAACAATGTAATTCACCACATTAACTGAAAAAAATACAAAGCCATATAATCATATTGTCATTTATATAATTGCTTTCTTAAGTTTTGTGATATTACTCATTATCAGTGAAACCACATGAACTCAAAGCTTTACTTTCGGGAAATGGCTTTCTATTCACTTAAAATTTTATATGTAAAATGTAATGATGCATATGTCTTCTGTTTTTTTCTTATATTAGCATAGGTTATTTTTTCAAGGAATTTGTGTATTTCACTTAATTTATCAAATGTATTGGCACAAGTTGATTATATTAGTTCTTTGTTATATTAGGAGGCCTGTCGTGTTGCGGTGCATGGGGTCGCAAAGAGTTGGACACGACTGAGCAACTGAACTGAACTGAACTGTTACATCTTTAAGGTCTATAAAATCAAAAGAATTGCCTCTTCCTTTATTTGTGATATTGGTAAGTTATATTTTCTATTTTTTGCTTAATTGTCTAAAAGTAAATTTGACAACTCAATTTGTCTTATATTTTGATCTTTTCTATTAAGTGTTGGTTTTCTGTTTGTGTATGTGCCCTTGTTTTTATGTTTCTGTTCATTCTACACATCTTGGGTATAAGTTTCTCTCCCCTTTTTAGTTTTTTTAGGTGAAATAAAGTCATTAATTTTTACTCCCTTCTCCTTTTCTTCTCTTCTTCCTCTTTTTTACTCTCCTTTTTACTCTCACTCTTCTTTCTACTCTTCCTTCTCTTTCTCTTTCTCCTTGTTTTTCTTCTTCATCTTTATTTCCAACAAAGTTTTACTACTATTAAACTTCATCTAAGAACTCTTCAACTGCAACTCTCAAATTCTGACATGGTCTGTTGTCATTATAATGACAATCAAAACATATTTTAATGTCCTTTGTGATGTCTACTTTGATCAGTTGGCTATTGAATATGGGTATTAAACAATCTGTGATTTTATTGATTGCTAATTTATTTGCATTTTTGTCCTTTTGTACAAATTCCAAAATTTGTCTAATCTCTGGTGCTTTTGTAATTTTTAAGTAGTTCAGAAGTACCATACCTGACAGTTTTTATTTGTGTGCCAGACATGATATGTTATAAGATTCTCGGCAGTCTGAACAGTGCTGTTTTCAATTAAAAGGTGGTGAATTTTATTCTAATTTTAAAGAAGTAACTGGCAGCTTTTGAGCTTTCATACATGTTTCATTTATTTATATGAAGATTTTTTTAAGGAATGATAAATTTTATTTTTGGCCTCAGTTCTCCAACGTGATTCTCCATTTATGTTTTGCTACTAACTCCTAAGTTACAGCCTGTATGGTTTCTCAAATAAATGATTAAAGAACTCACTGAGGTCTCCCTCTTCTGACTCTGCTAGAATTCCAACGCCCTGAATCCCGACCCCTAAGCAATGATCTCCATTCAAGTCTCAGCCATGTAGCAGTTAGACACTGCTGAGTCTCACAGACTGACTTTTGCACATGCAGCTTAGCCTTCATCTGAGGAACCACAGGGAACCTCTTCTAGAACTGGCTGTCACCTGCTCTGCTCAGCTATGTTTTCTTCAGGACTTGGGCCCACAAATCCAACTAGAGTATCAATGAACTTTGACGCTTGCTCAGCCCACTAAGAGCTACATGTTCTGTGTTGATTCTACCTACCCATGTGGTGGATAGGAGAACTCCTTCAGACAGAAGCCTGGGAAATGGGGGAAGGGGTTCCTCATAAATTTCCTTTTTTCAAGATTTACCTTCTTGCATTGTTCTGTAATGCATAAAAACAGTTGCTTCATGTATTTGTCAGATTTTATAGTTCACAGCGGGAGCCATTCTGGTACTAATTTCTCTGAAAGCATAAATTAGTAATTATTTTCCAATCATTTATTACAAATATATCAAACCTATAATATTACTGATGTGCTATAGAATAAAGTAAATTTCTAAAAGTGATTCAATTCAGAAAATTCCTAATTAAATGAAAATACAAGTGAACTTGGCATTAAAGTGAATTACTAGTAACCATAGAAACCCTAGTAACTGGATTAAGAACACTGACAATATTTTGAGCCAGAAATCCATGAATTTGATTCCCATCTCCATAGCACATGAGATATAGTTTTCTTTTTCTATTTTGTTTTTTATAAATCACTCAATATCTCAAAACCTCAGTTGCCAATGTCTAAACAGGATTAATATGATTGATAGCTAACTCACATTTTACTTAGGGCTGACAGAGAGACACGGAGGGACATTATATGCCCTGATATATTAACATGAGTGAACAATGTATTAAAAAAACGATGTATAGCATCAGTTCAGTTCAGTTCAGTTGCTCAGCCGTGTCTGACTCCTTGTGACCCCATGGACTGCAGCATGCCAGGCCTCCCTGTCCATCATCAACTCCCAGAGTTGCCTCAAATTCATGTCCGTTGAGTCAGTGATGCCATTTAACCATCTCATCCTCTGTCATCCCCTTCTCCTCCCGTGTTCAATCTTTCCCAGCATCAGGGTCATTTCCAATGAGTCAGTTCTTCACATCAGGTGGCTAAAGTATTGGAGTTTAGCTTCAGCATCAGTCCTTCTGATGATTATTCAGGACTGTATTCCTTTAGGATGGACTGGTTGGATCTCCTTGCAGTCCAAGGGACTCTCAAGAGTCTTCTCCAACACTACAGTTCAAAAGCATCAGTTCTTCAGCACTCAGCTTTCTTTATAGTCCAACTCTCACATCCATACATGACTACTGGAAAAAGCACAGCTTTGACTAGACAGACCTTTGTTGGCAAAGTGATGTCTCTGCTTTTGAATATGCTATCTAGGTTGGTTATAACTTTCCTTCCAAGGAGCAAGCATCTTTTAATTTCATGGCTGCCATCACCAACTGCAATGATCTTGGAACCCCCCAAAAAATTAAAGTCTGTCACTGTTTCCCCATCTATTTCCCATGAAGTGATGGGACCAGATGCCATGATCTTAGTTTTCTGAATGATAAGTTTTAAGCCAACTTTTTCATTCTCCTCTTTCACTTTCATCAAAAGGCTCTTTAGTTATTCCTTGCTTTCTGCCCTAAGGATGGTGTCATTTGGATATCTGAGGTTATTGATATTTCTCCAAGCAATCTTGATTCCAGCTTGTGCTTCATCCAGCCTAGCAATTTGCATGATGTACTCTGCATATAAGTTAAACAAGGTGGGTGACAATATGCAGCCTTGATGTACTCCTTTCACGATTTGGATCAAGTTTGTTGTTCCATGTCTGTTTCTAACTGTTGCTTCTTGACCTGCACACAGATTTCTCAGGAGGCAGATCACGTGGTCTGGTATTCCCATCTCTAAGAATTTTCACAGCTTGATGTGATCCACACAGTCAAAGGCTTTGGCATAGTTAATAAAGCAGAAGTAGATGTTTTTCTGGAACTCTCTTGCTTTTTCAATGATCCGGTGGATGTTGACAATTAAATATCTGTTCTTCTGCTTTTTCTAAATCCAGCTTGAATATCTGGAAGTTCATGGTTCACGTATGTCTGAAGCCTGGCTTGGAGAATTTTGAGCATTACTTTACTAGCATGTGAGATGAGTGCAATTGTGCGGTAGTTTGAGAATTCTTTGGCAATGCCTTTCTTTGGGACTGGAATGAAAACTGACCTTTTCCAGTCCTGCAGCTGCTGCTAAGTTTTCCAAATTTGCTGGAATATTGAGTGCAGCAGTTTCAAAGCATCATCTTTTAGGATTTGAAATAGCTTACCTGTAATTCTATCACCTCCACTAACTTTATTGGTAGTAATGTCTCCTAAGGCCCACTTAACTTCGCATCCCAGGATGTCTGGCTCTAGGTGCGGGATCACACCATTGTGATTATCTGGGTCATGAAGATCTTTTTTGTGTATTTCTTCTGTGTATTCTTGCCACTTCTTCTTAATATCTTCTGCTTCTGTTACCTCCAAACAATTTCTGTCCTTTATTATGCCCATCTTTGCATGCTATGTTCCCTTGGTATCTCTAATTTTAATGAAGAGATCTCTAGTCTTTCCCATTCTATTATTTTCCTCTATTTCTTTTTTTTTTTTCCCTCTATTTCTTTGCATTGGTCACTGAGGAAGGCTTTCTTATCTCTCCTTGCTATTCTTTGGAACTCTGCATTCAAATGGGTATATTTTTCCTTTTCTCCTTTGCCTTTTGCTTCTCTTCATTACTCAGTTATTTGTAAGGCCTCCTCAGACAACCGTTTTGCCATTTTGCATTTCTTTTTCTTGGGGATTGTCTTAATCATTGCCTACTGTACAATGTCATGAACCTCCATCCATAGTTCTTCAGGCCTCTGTCTATCAGATCTAATCCCTTGAATCTATTTGTCACTTCCACTGTATAATCATAAGGGATTTGATTTAGGTAATACCTGAATGGTCTAGTGATTTTCTCCACTTTCTTCAGTTTAAATCTGAAATTGTCAGTAAGAAGTTCATGATCTGAACCACAGTCAGCTCCCAGTCTTGTTTTTGCTGACTGTATAGAGCTTCTCTATCTTTGGCTGCAAAGAATATAATTAATCTGATTTTGGTGTTGGCCATCTGGTGATGTCCATGTTTTCTCTTGTGTTGTTGGAAGAGAGTGTTTGCTATGATCAGTGCATTCTCTTACCAAAACTCTATTAGCTTTTGTATAGCATGCTGCTGCTGCTGCTAAGTCGCTTCAGTTGTATCCAACTCTGTGCAACCCCATAGATGGCAGCCCACCAGGCTCCTCTGTCCCTGGGATTCTCCAGGCAAGAACACTGGAGTGGGTTGCCATTGCCTTCTCCAATGCATGAAAGTGAAAAGTGAAAGTGAAGTCGCTCAGTCGTGTCCGACTCTTCGAGACCCCATGGACTGCAGCCTACCAGGCTCCTCCGTCCATGGGATTTTCCAGGCAAGAGTACTGGAGTGGGTTGCCATTGCTTTCTCCGTTGTATAGCATAAGCACATTTATTTAAGAAAGTATTCCTCTGTCAAATAGCTAAGTGCAAAAACCGCAACTACATTTGCACCAAATTTGTAGCCTTAATGTTTCCATTTCTGAGTTTGCTAAAAACACAGTGTTACTCTATGAAAAAATCTTAATGAAATATGTGTATGTGGGCAAGTAAATGTGTATATGATGTGTATGGCTAAATATATACGTGTACAAATGGTATATATGTATCCATATATGTATGTAGAAGATGAAAAACATAAACTGCTGCATCTCATAGGAAATGGTAGGCATTTCAAATAGTTCCAATGAATTCCCCTAGAAACTTGTAAGAGAGCATGATGATAGAAGATTGCATATCTAAATTTTTGAATTTTATTTCAAGAAGTATACTAGGCTTTATTGAAATCCTGTTTTTGCTTATGACACTTATAGGCTTTGTACTGTATAGGTCACCATCTTTTTTTTCTTTTTTGTCCATATTCTACTTTTAAATGACTTTGACAAGGATATATAGGTCTTCAATTTACATAAACATTATTTATTAAATATCAAAATTCTATGTGAAAATTCAGTGTTGCCAGAAATCAGTGTTTAGAGAAGACTACTGACATCCTTCAAGAATCTCTAAATTTCTGAGAGAAAAAAAGAGATAGGGAGAGAGACAGAAAGGAAGAGTTTTGTTTTCTAAGTAGTCCCTGCTATTATTTTATGTTGATAAAACATCCTTTTGTAATTACCATTTGCCTTCTATGTACATAATGTAGCACCCAGAGCATAAAGTCCTAACAGTACCTATAAGTATCACATCAATTACACCAGGACCCTTGGGTTAAGATTAGTCAATGTAAAGGAATAGTCCTCCTTGCTGAAAAATCAGATTTTAGAGATTGTAAGATAGTAAATTTACCAAAATAATGTCATGTTTTGTAGGCATTGAGCCTTTATCTGGAAAATATTATCTGAAAAAATTAAAACAAAATAAAAATCATTAGTTACCTGTGAGTTCAGCCTCTTTGGAAACAGGATCTTTGGAGATGTCGTTAATTAAGATGAGGTCCTACTGAATTCATGCTGGAGAAGACTCTTAAGAGTCCCTTATACAACAAGGAGATCAAACCAGTCAATCCTAAAGGAAATCAACCCTGAATATTCACTGGAAGGACTGGTGTTGAAGCTCCAATACTTTGGACACCAGATGTGAAGAGCCAACTCATTGGAAAAGTCCTTGATGCTGGGAAAGATTGAAGGCAAAAGGAGAAGGGGTGATAGGGGATGAGATGGTTGAATGGTATCACTGACTCAATGGACTTGAAGTTGAGCAAACTCCAGGAGATAATGAAAGACAGGGAAGCCAGGTGTGCTGCAGTCCATGGGGTCACAAAGAGTCGGACATGATTGAGGCTGAACAATACTGAATTCAATATAACAGTTTTCTTTTTCGTAAGTCAGAAACACAGTCACACACAGAGACAGTGCCTTCATGAAGATTGAGGCTGAAGTTGGTGATGCAGCTGTAAGCTGAGGATACTGGCAACCGCCAGAAGCTAGGAAGAGGCAAAGAAGGATGCTTCCCCTGAGTCTTTAGAGTACCCATAACCCTGTAGACCTTTTGTTCTGGGCTTCTGGACACTAAAATTATGAAAGAATAGTTTCCTGTTATTTTAAGTCTCTCAGTTTATAGAGTTTGTCATGGCAGCCCTAGAAAATTAATACGTATAGTCATTGTTTTTATATAGATATATATTTATCCAGAAATGATGTTTTCTTTTAATTATCTTTATTGAATCAAATCAGAATCTTGCTCCGATCACCACTTTGTACTCAATTCAGTCACGTCTTTTAGCATTTATTCCAGTTAGGATCTGTTGGTGGAAAACAGTTTATATATGTCTAAAAGTGTCTATCTGTATTTCTGGAAAACACATCAAAAAATATTTGTTTAAGCAGTTGAGTAGTGGATTGACTTAAATAACCAGATTTTTTACTACTTTGTATTGGTCTTTTTTAAAGATCAGTCAGTCTTGTATTTTTTTTTTAGCATGAGCTTTAAAATACCATTAATGTATTAATACAATAACAGGTATACTTTTTATTTCCTTAGCCTGTATCTGCTGGTCGCTCAGTAGTTTCCAACTCTTTGTGACCCCATGGACAGTAGTCCTCCAGATTCCTCTGTCCATGGAATTCTCCAGGCAAGAGTACTGGAGTGGATAGCCATTCCCTCCTCCAGTGGACCTTCCCAACACAGGGATTGAACCCGGATCTCCTGCATTGCAGGAAGATTCTTTAACCATCTGAGCCACCAAACCCTTCCTTAGCCTCTTTTTATTTACCCCCTCCTTTTTTTAAAGTAAGCCATACAACAAGATTTTAATTGTTTTTTTATAGCCTGAATCCCATGGATGGAGGAGCCTGGTGGGCTGCAGTGCATGGGGCCGCAAAGAGTCGGACACGACTGAGCGACTTCACTTTCACTTTTTCACTTTCATGCATTGGAGAAGGCAATGGCAACCCACTCCAGTGTTCTTGCCTGGAGAATCCCAGGGATGGGGGAGCCTGGTGGGCTGCCATCTATGGGGTCAGAGTCAGACACGACTTAAGTGACTTAGCAGCAGCAGAAATATGAAAATGCATGTGAAGTACAGATGACTGTATCAAATATTAGTTAGTCCATATTTATTATTATTTATAAGCAGTTGCTCTCAGTAATTTTATATCTGTTCAAACAGACAAGACACATATGTTGTACTGAACCCAGTGATATGAATACTTTTTAATAATGTTATGAAGAAGTAACTGACATGGCCAAGTTTCTTTTTTTTTTTTGGCTAGATTTCTTATTAAGTATTGATCAACAGAGAGGACTCTTCCATCAAAGCAAAAGTTAACCTTTTGAAAAATGGAAACTTTCTCTTTCAAAAGTATTATCTAGAAACCCTGTCAACGTAAGTTCCAATTAATTATAATGTGTGGAGAGATGAGTCTGGAAACTGAACCCCAAGCCGTCAGCACAGGTGTTTTGCTCCTGTTCACATTATTTCTGTTAGAATGTCTGCTCCTCTCTGCCTCACCTGGCATTACTGCATCTGTCCATCAGTTCACTCCACCAGCCAATAGTGCAAAAACTCACATCGTGGGTAATTAAGACTTACCATCCATCATGGAGCTTTGACACCTTTTTGAATGTCTGGGAAAAGATGAAAAATTTGATCAGCTGTGGCTGGAAAATGATACATATGTTGTAAACAGTCTGAGCAAGAGTAATTCTAGAGTTATCAACTTTTAAAAGATAGAACAGAAATTCTCACCATAATAAGGTCATCCAAAAACAAGCGTTTTTAAAACTTTGCCAGATTATTTGGATTTAATGTAGACTGTTATTACAAAATCTTTCAAAATCATATTGAGCTCAAGGAAACTTTAATTAGAGGTAATCATAGATAATGAAAATTTTTGAACCAAAAAACAGCTTTAATATAACATCTAGGGGTCTGATTTTAATAATAAAAATCAAATTAGTAAAGAGTAAACCAGCTCTGCTGCCATTAAATTCAAAAGTTAATCATTACATTCTGTATAATTGGTTATCTTTTATACAATATTTAGAGGTAGATAGTGAACTATTGTATTATACCTGGCAGCATTAATTTTTGGCATAAGTTTAATATAAGGTACCTCAAAATACAGTTTTTTCATGATCAAAATTATGTCTAAATTTGAGTAGATACAAATAAAAATCACAATTCCTTATCAAATTCATATTAAATAAGGTAGTTATCCAGTTTTATAAAAATTATCACATATGAATGTCTGTATTTTAACAATATTTATGAGTCCTAGTATTCTTGTAGAATGTAAGGTAAAATAATCTTTATAAATGACTGTAATATTGTTCATACAACTGAAACTTCTCACACCTTAATTCAATATTTTTCTCCAAAATTGACATATTTTAATCCAAGAATTTATATGACCAAATTATTAGATATTTGGAGTCAATCCTTAAGTGTACATTCAGTTGTTCAATAAACATGAACTGTAATCCGGCTGGGCTTCCCTGCTAGCTCAGTTGGTAAAGAATGTTCCTGCAATGCAGGAGACCCTAGTTGGATTCCTGGGTAGGGAAGATCCGGTGGAGAAGGGAAAGGCTACCTATTCAGTATTCTTGGGCTTTCCTGGTCCTTCAGACGGTAAAGAATCTGCCTGTAACGTGGGAGACCTGGGTTCAATCCCTGATTTGGGAAGATCCCCTGGAGGAGGGCGTGGCAATCCACTCTAGTGTTTTTGCCTGGAGAATCCCCATGGACAGAGGTGCCTGGCAGGCTACAGTCCATGGTGTTGCAAAGAATAGAACATGACTGAGAGACTAAGCACAGCACAGCATAAGCTGGCTACATGGCATTGACCAAAATGATAACAATTTAGCTGAGTGTGTGTGCTAATACATAATGATAAAATTATGGTGTGTTATTAAAATATATATGTTCAAATTTCTTTAGGAGCATAGAAAATGTAAAGTTCATTTCCTTAAGTACATAGTGAAGGGCATAGTGTAGAGAAGAAATCACAGTTGAAAAATTGATAGTGACTCTAATGGAGTTTGATTAAGTAACTCCATGGAGAATGGTTAACATTTATTTCAGCTATGAGACAACAATGTAATGTGAACATAAATTTAGCAATTTTTATGGTAGAGTAATACCCTGAAAAATTAAACTAATAACTCTAGGCTGATGACATGTCTCATCTGAAAAATAATACTTTCTCCTTAGTACCATATTTGAAGAGAATATACAACCTGAACTTTATTCAGTGGCAATCAGCTACAATTATGGGTGATTTGTAATCAAGGCAAGTGAAGTGAATTCCTGTTACTTAAAGTTTTCATCATTTTTCTGAATGACAAGTATCTAATACAGAACTCTGTTTATTCTCATGGCACATATGTGCATGCACACACACACACACACACACACACACTCACATACACACATCGTCTTCCCGTAGCTTTCACTTATAACCATCATCAATTATTTTCTCCTTTGTAAGCACCAGAAGTTCAAAGCTAAGTTGCTCAGTCATGTCCAACTCTGTGAGACACTATGGACTGTAGCCTGCCAGGCCCCTCTGTCTGTAGAAGAGAACACTGAAGTGGGTTGTCATGCCCTCCTCCAGGGGAACTTCCCAACGGAGGGATCAAACTCAGCTCTCTGTCTCTTGCATTGGTAGGTGGGTTCTTTACCATTAGCGCCACCTGGGAAGCTCAGTGGTGCTAGTGGTAAGAAATTCAAAGCCAAACTCTTAATTTTCTAGTAGTTCTATTGATAATATTTCTTAAGATACAAAGAAAATCTCTTAAATCCTGGTATTTTATGTTAATATACTAGGTAATCAATTCACTTATGTTTTACTTAGAATTTTGAGACCTATATTGCAATTCAGGGCAATAATGAGCACTTCATTTATTATCACTATTATCATTATCATCATCTTTAGGATTCTTATCATCATAACCATCATCCTCACTATTATCAATAGCAATACTAAGAAGTCTGGGACAATGATACACAAAATCTTGTGTCAAAATACTCACAGTTCTTTGATTATTCTATTGGTTTGTCTGTTTCTTCCACCTTTTGATGAGTTAAGTGCTGTCTCTCTAGCCTCTATTGGCAGATATTGGAAATATTCTGACTCCAACCGTTTTAAAATTTGTGTCCTTTGATTTACTGTCATTCAGATGTCTAATGGGAGAAGGCAGTGGCAACCAACTCCAATACTCTTGCCTGGAAAATTCCATGGAAGGAGGAGCCTAGTAGGCTGCAGTCCATGGGGTCACAAAGAGTCGGACACGACTGAGCGACTTCACTTTCACTTTTCACTTTCATGCATTGGAGAAGGAAATGGCAACCCACTCCAGTGTTCTTGCCTGGAGAATCCCAGGGACAGGGGAGCCTGGTGGGCTGCAGTCTCAGGGGTCGCACAGAGTCAGATACTACTGAAGCAGCTTAGCAGCAGCAGCAGTAAATGCCTAATGAGACAACATTTGAAGCAAATTTTATTAAACATTTATCAACATAGCATCTGACATGTATAGGCACTCAATTAAAAATATTGCAATTGTTGCATATGCTGTCATTGAATTCTCATAAAACTCTATATAGTCCCATAATCTAATAGTATATGTATCTTTAAATAAAATAATTGAAGCTTTAAAAGGTTATGTAACATCCCCATAGTTACCCATCAGGTGGTGGAAACAAGATTATAAATTACATAGGTCTAATACATTATCCATAATTCTTACCTCTCTGCCTCTGCCATCTTCATTTAATAGTGCATGATGTACTCTTGATCCTTCTTTATATATGTCTGTTTGATTTGCAATTCTACATACTCCTGTATGTCTCTCAATTCTTCTTCCATGAAAGATATGAAAGGTCAGTTCTCAGACTGATTTCCAAGAGAATTAGAAGCCATCATACTCAATGTTAAATAAATTTTATTTACTTAATATGTTAGTCAAACAAAGAAAGGATATTATAGAATAATAATTACTGAAAGTGAGGAAAAGTACAAAGAGCAAGGGAAAACAAGAAAAGTAAAGGATAAAGAGAAAATAGAGTAAATAGGGAATGTGAGTGCATTTGTCTCTTGCTCCCTCAGAGAGGTTCTTCATTAGCAAGATAACAGATTTTAGTCCAAGCAGTCCCTCAGTTGTTATCTCCTTGAATGAACCTAAAACAGATGCCCTGTCAGATTTAAAAGCTTAATTATTGGGAACACATGCTAGTCAAGTGCCTTCTTATTGGTAAATGTGCGATGTGTTTCTTTATAGAAAAATGCCATTTATAAAAATGTTCTCTGATCTTTAGTAAATGCTCAGTATGGACTTGTTTTTCTATTTACCTTAAAAAAAATTCACTCAATGTTTGACCTTCCTCAAATCTCACCTTAAGTTTTCTTTCTAAATTTTTGTTTGGTTTAAATTATTTTTGTATTGAATCTTCACTGCAATTATTTTTGCTAGTGTTTAGGACACACAAAAATATCACTATAAAGTCAAAATGAGTATTCTACAATATTTTTCTGTTAAAAATTAGTGTTCAAAAAAGAGCATGTTCATGTATATATCTCAGCATTCAAAATATAATTCTTATATGAGTTATATATTATATAATCAGTGTTCAAGAATAATCTAATCTGTAGATTTTAATATCAGTGTTAGGCATGCTACAGTACATGCGTAGCAAAGAGTTGGACATGACTTAGCAACTGAACAACAGCAAAAGGCATAATCCATTTATTCTCTTCTGTTTGCTGATCAGTCATTTATATTAATATGACTAGGTAATTTAGTTAAAGAGGAAATGTAATTTTCATTGAATTTATCAGTTGTGCAGTTAATTTGATTTCAGTTTATTGTACAAAGAATCATAAAATGTTCATGTATGTATATATATAATTACACAAAAGGAGCCTAATACTTAAAATTTACACTTAAACTTTTCTCCTCCTCTTTCTTCTTCTTGTATTATTATCATTAGTGGTAGTAGTAGTATCTTTGATGATATTTGCTTGTGATGTTGAGATGTCCCAGATGTGGCATTAGATGTTGTAAGGCAAGTTTATGGAAATTAGAATGTTAATGATTTATTTGCTAAGAATGAAGTGAAATGTATACTTGTATAGATATATGAGGGTTGTTATTCAAACAAATAGTTCTTACCTGAAAAGGCTGGTAAATTGTGTCTAAGCAAAAGCTCTAATTGTTTTAAAATATCACTAATACACATTAGAACAGGTGGCGCCTGTTCTAGGAAAGAACCTGCCTGCCAATGCAGGAAACATAAGACATGTGGGTTTGATCCCTGGGTTGGGAAGATCCCCTGGAGGGTGGCATGGCAATCCACTTCAGTATTCTTGCCTGGAGAATCCCATGGACAGAGGAGCCTGGCAACTACAGTCCACAGGGTCACAAAGAGTCAGATGTGACTGAGCAATTTAGCACACATGCACAATGAACATTAGATACTTAGTTTTGGATTTCCAATAAATAAAATGGATGCTGTTTTGTTTCAGATTACACTAACTAGTAATTTCTCTTTAAAAACATTGTTAAACTTGTCTTATAAATACATGCTAAAGCAGAAAATACAGAAATTAGACATGCAGCAGCACACATGGGTGGAGGTTTCAAAAAGATATATCAATTAAGATAACCTTATATAAGCTTAGGGTGGAGAAGGAAATGGAAACCCACTCCATTATCCTTGCCTGGAAATCTCATGGACACAGGAGCCTGGTGGGCTGCAGTCCAAGCTTAGGATAATTGAGGAGGGGGGGATTAAGTTAGATAAATAATTGCTCAAAGGTGTGGGTCATGATTTTAACATTGCTGATGGATGAGAATGACTTTTGTTTTAACAAACAAGAAAATTGAAGACTTCTGGGTAAGAGAACACAAGCATCAAAACTGTGGTAGTTTACATAGTTTATTAAAAACAACAGACATCATCTACTCAATGGAAACTGAAAATATTTTGAAGTCTAGCGATCACCAAACTCTCGAAATTCCATGGTGGCTGAGTTTGTTTAGCAAGATTCTGTCCAGGAGTTCTTGTTTTTACTGTTCTGTTGAGGTTCCATAATAAATGGTGTGTGAGAATCATCCAGCATTCCTCCTAAGACTATGCATTTTACTTTATCGACTCCAGGGCTATTGTGCAAGATATTTTTCCAGTAATTGAAATTCCCATGATCAATGCACAATCTATTTTATGGATGCTGTTCTTTTCTACTTTCCTGTTTACCCTTAGTTCCCTTATTTTTCTTCACATTCTCTGAGAAATCAAAATGGTCCTTATTATTGACTCAGCCCTACATTATGTAAATAGTAATGTCATCTTGGGCCTGGAGAACTGTAAAGCTTTTGTCATGTTTGGTAGCTCGGGGTATTCTTCAATTTGCTCTAGCTTTTTTGGAACTCACATTAATTTGACATATGTGATAAAAAATAGCTTTCTACAGATGACAAAAATATCTTTATTCTTATGCTTCATGGTTTGAGCCTTAATGATTTTCACTTTTTAATATTTCTCTAATTTTGATGATTATGTGAAATCTTTTACCTGGCAAGTGTTTCTATTTCAATAGATTTTTTAAATTTTGAAAATAATTCACTTTTACTTGTGAAAGAATCAAATAGAATGTTCCATAAGAAAGTTGAAGTTATCATGAAATTAAATTAATGTTCTATTATTAGATTTATGTTTTGTCTTTCATTACATATTATTAAAAATTCATAATATTATGTGGCTTTTGATATCTAATAAGAAAGCATAAAAATATTGACAACACTTCTGAAATTGCAAACATTGAAGATTTGACATTAACAACACATTATCTTGACATCACCAATTTAAGTGTTCTTTAGATTAATTTTTCTGAAGAAATGCACTTTTTTCAGCCTAGTCATTTTATCAAAACTTTTGATTTAATTGTTAGTTTAATATTAAAAGTCAAAATTGGATGGCAAAGGGTTTTCATTATTAACCATAAAAGATGATTGTAGTCTATTTCCCAGTAAAAGCTACTAAAATCTCCCAACTTGTAATCAAACTTTTATAAAAGCAAATTACATTAATTTTAGATGTAAATGATATCCTCATTGCTATGAAACCTTAACCAATGCTTGTTGTCTTGGAGATACAAAAATAGTACCTTTACTCTATGTTCCATTTTCCATTCCTTTAAGTATTGCTGCATCTCTTCTTTGAAGCATTTTCAATTTATTTAGTTTTCTCTTAAAATATAAAACTGGCCTTCATATTAAAGAAAAGACTAGCATTTTGATCAATTTAATCTGTAGCAACAGTGTACAATACAAATTGATGAGGCAAAGAACATCTTTATTAGGAGAAGCTCTCAAAACTTGGCTTTCTGAGCAAACAGAGTTTATCTAGGTGCTGTAGTAATTAAGTAGGGCCCGAGAGAAGCAACTTAATTTTATTTGACAAATCAAGCACCAAGTAGATGAACCACAGTTAAAAAGAGACACAGGCTTTTCTGTATTTATAAATCAGAGTTATTATTATCTTTGAATAGGGAATAAATTCCTCTAATTAGTAGATTCATTAAACTATAAACATGTCTCTAATGTTTGGTCTGAGTCTATTGCTGGCATTGCCTAGGAACTCAAAGCCTGAGCTGAAGTCCTCATACAAATTGTTTATTTTGGAAAGTCCAGAGGCCAGGAATGGGGAACTAGGAAATATCAGACAGAAAATAGTCAATACAAAAGTGTGTTATCAAGCTGGTCCATCAATATGGGCAGCTGGAGCTCAGTGCATCTGGGAATTTTCAAGAAGCCATGTAGGATGAAATCGGGATAGTCCACCTCAAGTTCAGAAGAGCAGAGTATTTTTGAATGAACCCTTTATCTCCTGACTCCCTCTGACATAGGTCAGGAATTGCCTAATGGGTCTTTTTTTTTTTTTAATGTCAGGTTTTCTGTCTTTGGATACTTAAGCCTTTTTAAATTTTTTAAATTTATTTTTTAATTTATATGACTATGCCAGGCCTTACTTGTGGCATTGGTAGTATGGAATCTTAGCCATTGAACTACCAGGAAAGTCTCCTCATGGGCTGCTAATCTCTACAGGTCTTAGTTTATACAAGCTCAAGTCCCAGGTGTTTTCTCTAGGTGACCAGCTCTTTGGTGTCGGAGAAACTCCAAGACAAATAACTGTTCCCTCTAAGATGAGATGCCTGTTTGTCAGTTGTTGGAAGCTGAAGGCTTGAACAGTGTTTGAGGTAAAAAGTGGTTAAGAAGATGAAAGAAACTGTTCTTTCAGTCTTAAGATTTTGGAAATCTGGAGATTTGTGGTGTTCTAGTGCTCACTTAGACATTCCTACCTTTTATACATGAAATCAGAGATCCGTGATGGGTGTAGAGGACATTTACCTCCCCTGTAATGTCCATCAGCTTACCCAAGCCAAATTTCCTTCAAAATGTAGTGAGGCTGTATCAGTTACAGTTATTGCATTTTTTCATTAAAAGTTTCAGCAGGAAAATGAATTTGATGCTCCTATTTTGTCTTAATTAAAAAAAAAAAAGAAAAAGAAAACTTTTTCAGTGTGTATCCAACTGGCAGATCTCCAGGTCATTGGTAGGAATTGGTTCTCATACTTAAAACTAAAATTAATCACAGGAAAGGGTATTTTTACAAAAGAAAATGACATTGGCTTTTATTTTTGTTGTTGTTTTTGTTTTTCTTTTTTTAATTTTATTTTATTTTTAAACTTTACATAATTGTATTAGTTTTGCCAAATATCAAAATGAATCCGCCACTGGTATACATGTGTTCCACATTGGCTTTTGAACTGAGAGTTAGGACAGAGCTGAAAAAACTTCGAGGGGATGATTAATTGAAACAGGTATGGCCCTGATCACAATAAATACTGAAGTTTAAATGACCTAGAAATATTGTCAGTAAAGTATTAAAGAAGAGTTAGGATCTTGTTTTTGAAGGCTGGTAGAAGAGACCCATGGAGAAGGAAATGGCACCTCACTCCAGTATGCTTGCCTGGAAAATCCCATGGACAGAGGAGCCTGGTGGGCTGCAGACCATGGGGTCACAAAGAGTCAGACACGACTGAGCGACTTCACTTTCACTTTTCACTTTCATGCATTGGAGAAGGAAATGGCAACCCACTCCAGTGTTCTTGCCTGGAGAATCCCAGGGACAGCGGAGCCTGGTGGGCTGCCGTCTATGGGGTCACACAGAGTTGGACACGATTGAAGCAACTTAGCAGCAGCAGCAGCAGCAGCAGAAGAGACCCATACTATAGTGCCAGAAAATACAACTAAACTATCACTTGTGCTAGCATGGAAAATAGAAAATATATTTAATAACTTGATGATCTTGTGCAGGACACTTCTCAGCAAAATGTTGAGGGTACCTCTTAGAGGAAGTTTACAACAAAGTGAATAAGGAAAGAGATGTACCACATGCCTGCTTGATGTGCTTAGTAGTTCAGTCATGTCTGACTCCTTGTGAACTTTTGGACTGTAGGCCTCCAGGTTCCTCTGTCCCTGGAGGCAAGAATACTGGAGTGTGTAACCCTTCCCTTCTCCAGGGGATCTTCTCAACTCAGGGATCAAGCCCAGGTATCCTGCATTTGCAGGTGGATTCTTTACCATCTGAGCCACCAGGGAAGCTCAAGACCTGTATTAAAGAATGAGTTATTCTGTGTTGGAATGACATTATGGGAAATGCAAAGGGCTTAGATTAATGTTTCCAGCTAGATAGAGTTCGAAAGTAAGAACTTTAGTATAAAAATAAAAATCAGAGTAGGATTATAAAATACTTTCTTAAGATTTCAGAAAGATTTATACCAATGACTCACATTTTCAAATAGACCAAAGTCCTTCTTTGGATCTTAAAGGCATGCCTTCAAGGTCCTTTCACTAAAATAATGGAGATTAGGAGAAACTTGAAAGCACTGTTCTATACCAGCCTCTCCCAGAGCCTAAAATAGGGAAAGATTTGTCTCAAAGAGATTGCTGGTTGTTCCTTTTTTTTAAAATTGAATGTACTCCACTACAATGCATAAAAAAGTCCACACATTTTTAAGATTTTTTTCCTAGTGGAAGTTACCTACAGCTAGAATTATAGTGACAAAAGATGTACAAGATTAAAAGGGGCCCTCAGGTCCACAAACTTTTATTGGCAGAGAGCATGGTGAGAAGTCTACTCAGTGGCAAAGTCAGTTTTCTTATGAAAAAGGAAAGGATCACGTACAAGTTGCAATCAAAATTATAGATGACAGAGACAATGTATATAGAAATTACCAAATAGGACTAAGTCCTAATTAAGAAATTGGCAACTTGTGATCTGCTGAATTTCATAAGTGCTATGGATATTGCTGAGTGCTTTTTCCTTTCTACTTATTTAAATGAGTATATCTATGGTGGTCATCTTGTCCTGTCATCCTGTCATACCCTTGAGAGAGAGGGAGAGAGAGAGAGAGAGTGTGTGTGTGTGTGTGTGTGTGTGTGTGTGTGGTGGAGTTGGAGAAGTAATTTGTCTCTTTAGATCTTCTAAATAAGGCCAATATAGAAAGAATTGTACCAGATGAGCTCATGATCACTTGGAGCTGATTTAGAAGATGACTCTGGACTTCAAGCTGATTCCTTAATAGGATGAAACTTGAAGAGACTTGGCGGGGAGAAATGAGTGTGTTTTGCATATGGGGAGGATGTAAATTGTTGTAGTTAGAGGGTGAAAGATAGAAGGTCGTATTTTCAATAAGTGAATATAACAGTTATACATAGACCCACGTGACCTTCTACAGTGTGGCTTTACCACCCTATAATAGGGAGCCTAAGTCCCTTCCATGTGTATCTAGACTGGCCTATGACTCACTTGTAACCAACAGAACAGAAGTGAGGGTAAATGTTTTTGAGACTCTGTCACAAAACATAATTCACCTTCTGCCTGGTTTACTTGCTTTGGAAATCTAAGGTGGAAAAATACGAGGTCATATATCATTAAAGCCACTATGTTGTGAGAAAGTCTAAATTAGGCCACACAGAAAGACTATGCAGAGGTCCTGAGGATATATAAAAAAGAACAACTCATAACTGCAGAGTTCTAATCTCAAAAATAAATTCCTTAATTCAGTATATCTCATAGTAATTCTACTTCTTTGACCAAACCCTAATACAAACCATAATCCAACTTCTCGTAGATGTCAAAAATTCATAATAAATTAAATTTTTCTTTATAGGTTAAGGCAGTTTCCTATTAATTTAACAGGGGTATTTATTGAGCTTGGACCCTGTGCCTATTTTAACTGTACTGGAGATAGAGTGTATTCCTTGGTGGGCTTTACAGTTTATTTCAGGATACTGTAAATAAACAGTGAACAAATAAATACATATGAAATATAAGCCCAAACAGTTATAAGACCTATGAAGAAGACAAGGCAAGGTAATTTAAGAGAATTTAAATGTTAAGGGGAGATATTTTAGACAGAACAACTTGGAAGGTTTCTTTGTGGTGTCATTTGAAGAAAGGATTTTTGTGGTTGTTTAGTTGCTCAGTCGTGTCTGCCTCTTTGTAACCCCATGGACTCATAGTCCTCCAAACTCTTCTGTCCATGAAATTTCCCAGGCAAGAATACTCGTATGGGTTTTCATTTCCTAGTCCTGGGGATCTTCCTGATGCAGGGATCAAACTCATGTCTCCTTCATCTCCTTCACTGGCAGGCAGATTCTTTACCACTCTGTCACCTAGGAGGCCTGAAGAAAGGATACAATTATTTAAATAAAAGGGAAGGATCTTTCCAGGGAAAATAAAACTGTAGATAACTGAGTCAAGAACATCCCTAGAAAGTACAAATAATTGTATTAGTTTTGCCAAACATCAAAATGAATCCACCACAGGTATACATGTGTTCCCCATCCTGAACCCTCCTCCCTCCTCCCTCCCCATACCATCCCTCTGGGTCATCCCAGTGCACTAGCCCCAAGCATCCAGTATCGTGCATCGAACCTGGACTGGCAACTCGTTTCTTACATGATATTTTACATGTTACAATGTCATTCTCCCAAATCTTCCCACCCTCTCCCTCTCCCACAGAGTCCATAAGACTGTTCACATTTGAATCAGTTCTAATGAGGTGGATGAAACTGGAGCCTATTATACAGAGTGAAGTAAGCCAGAAGGAAAAACATAAATACAGTATTCTAACGCATATATATGGAATTTAGAAAGATGGTAACAATAACCCTGTGTACGAGACAGCAAAAGAGACACTGATGTATAGTACAAAGATTTATAAGGTTATAATATAACATTATAAAATGGAAATAAAGATCAGAGATATAATAACAGGTGATATAGATCACAACAAAGGTTTTACGGTTTCTTTGAGAAAGCCTCCTGAGGTGCTTTGTTTGAATGTTGATATAAACTGATAATGCTTCGAGCGGAAATTGCTGAATAGGAGAAGGGGCACGAGAACAAATCAATTTTGTAGGATTTATAGGATTCTTCCACATAAGTTTGAGGGCTGGCTTGGATCAGAACCGTAGTCACAAAAGTTGTGAGAAATGTTTCAAAATCTGCGTAAATCATTTATTTACAGCTTGGATATGGAGGGTAAAGCCAAAAAATAAGTAGTCTAGGTTAAGGCCAAGGTTTTTTACCTCGTAAGTAACATAGAAGGCACAGGTATGTGTGGGAACGGGAATCACTGAATGATGAGCACTGAGATGAGAACACTGAGAGTGGAAAGGTTTTAAGGGCAAAAATTCAAGAGTTCAGTTTTGAATGTGTTATGCCTGAGATGTCTGCTAACCTAACATGTAAAAATATAAGGAAAACACTTGGATATTCATTCTCAGACTTTGGGCATTTCTGAAAAAAGTTTGGGTTGAATATTTTAAAGAAGAGATTGTTCAGATTATAAGTGGAATTTCAGTCCACTGCCGTGGTCTGGTTTACCTAGTTAATGACATACACATAGTGAAAGGAAGAGAAGAGTTTGAAGGTCTGAGCTCTATAGGACTCAGCAACTTGGAGCAGGAAAAAGAAAATGCATCCATCAAAAAAGCCTGAAAACAGTCAGCTTAATAGAAAGAATAAGTATTGGGAAATGGCGATTTTTCCAGAATCTAGATGAATAAAGTGCTTCAGGAGGAATGGTGAGATCAATTGAATCAAAAATTGCTCAAAAATCAATAAAGAAAAAGGTAAAGACCATTTGGCATGACAATATAGATATCAGTAAAATAGATGGAAGTATTTTCAGTGCAGACATGGGTACACAAGACTTTTTGAAGTAGACTGAAGAAATAATAGATTAAGTAGGGCCAGTAGTATAGCACTATGCTATAGTTTTAGCCCTATACTATAATTCATCATTTCTGAGTGTTGTCCTATGCAATAATTGAAGAAATTGACAGTAGATTATTTTTTAATAAGGAAGAGCTTTTGCCACAGCTTTTTATTTTGGTCAACATGCTCCAATAGAGATGAACATTAATGCTACAGTAGAGGATGGGAATACTTTCCAGGACAGTGTATTTGAGTAGAAATTGATTGTGCCATAGAAGAGATTGCCTTATATAGAAACTATTGAACCAAGAAGAAAGGCAGAGTATGTGGTGGTTGGTGGAGACAGTTTTAGAAGGAAATTAAAATCCTCTTCTGATTGATTATATTATCTTAGTGAACTAAAAGATAATCGGAAAAGGATGAAGGTAGAGAAAGACTGACAGACAAAAAGGGGGTGTTAAAGACATACTTGCAGATGGGATAATGTGTCGGGGTCTAGCCCCGGTGGATCCAGGGAAATTCGAAGTAGAGATGGCGTCGGCGAATACACTGGCTTTAATTAAATATTAATTAGAGATATAAAGAGTAATAGAATGAGGATAGCTCAGTGAGAAAATTCAGTGGAGAAAAGAGGCTGAATAACTTGGTTTACGTGGAAAGCTAATAAAATTCCAAAATAAGGAATTTACATCACCTACGTAGGCCGCAGGCGTCCTCCCGTTCTCCCAAAGGAGAGGAGACACTAAGGCCTCCCTGGTCAGATCTTGGAAGCCCAGGCATAATTAGTAGGCTTGACGAGCCTCCACGTTCCAGATGCGGATTTAGCCAGAAGGTGAGAGAAAGAATGACATGGGGAGACCAGTCTTTCGAGGAACTGATCCCATTTTTGATTTTTCCAGGGTCTGTTTTTATACACTGAGATGTTACACAAAAGTCACGCAGGGTCAGCAGTCCTGACTTTTATTAAAGTCAGGTGCTTCATACAAATGTATACAGAGGTCTTAGGGATGGTACATCATCTTCTGGCCAGGGGGCCTGCTGACAGTTTATGACCCTCTTCTCATGACAGTGGTCAGTCAACCAGAACACTTATTTCTCCAGGGGTGATTATTCTTAAAACAGACACCACCTTCCGAAGGTACCAGATAAAGTTATATACCTATAGGGTGAGGGTGTAGTGGGTTTTAATTAAGGAAGGAATTTGCTTAGCCTAAGGTCTAACGTGATTAATATCAAAGGTTAATACTTATTTCTTCTTTATATTCATTAATGTGTATAAGGGCAGGGGATGTGGAGACTTAGCAGCAAACATTGGCTCAACAAATGAAAAACCCTTCACCAATACAATTTCTAATCAGCCCACTATACTATACTAATAGTTTTCTAACTTCTCTAAAGAACCTGTTTTTAGAAGGTTTAAAGCATCTCGTGCCTCTCATGGTTGGGAGGCTGTGAACAATCACATGTGGCCAGACAAGCCTGTCAGGCAGGCTAGAGATCCTTCAGAGGAGTTTGTAGGTTGAAACACTCCTATCACACCCAGGAATTATTATTAACAGGAGCTCTAAGTTAACTCCTTCTCCGAAAGAGGTGGTGGGGGACAGCACCCAGTAAAGTCAGAGGTGTAGGTGAGAGCACGAAATAGTAAAGTAGGCAGGCTCTGGTTTTGGGGGTAGATGCTCGAGAATTTCCAGGGGGACTCCTGAGGCTTGATCCCGCCTTTGCATATGTCGAGCCTCCTTCCTCATGACCTTTGCCACGGGCGGAGTTCCTCACACTGGGTCCCAACAATAATGAATTCTCAAGAGAAGTGTAGTAAATCGGGCAGCAGAGATGCTTCCCATTTAAGATTTGCGATTAAAAATTTAGAGCTAATCCAGTCAGTTGGGTGGCATCACCGACCAATGAACATAAGTTTGAGCATGCTCTGGGAATTGCTGATGGACAGGGAGGCCTGGTGTGCTATAGTCCATGGGGCAGCAAAGAGTCGGACATGACAGAGCGACTGAAAGCTGAATCTGGTCAGCATTGCTGTGTGGATTCCTTCAGCTTTGAGAAAACTCTCTGGTATAGAAATAAAGTAGGTGCAGTTAAATTTATAGTTTACATAGGATTTTGGTGGTAATCTGGAAAGAAAGTAGGCAAGAGAGTTGATGATACATACAATCAGTTGATTCTATTGCTGAATCATGGACTCAGTTGTACTAGGAAGTGATGAAAAAGGCAGGGTTGTGAGTTACAGAGATTACAAAAGGTGTCAGCCTCACAATTTTGGAGAACTTTGTGGGGTGGATAATTTTACCAATAAAAATACTTAAAGAAATGAATATAATGGCATATAATACTTGATATCGGGATTTGATGTTGAAGTAGTTATTAGGAGAAGATTGTGACATACAATCATATGTTTGATGGCTTAGGCGAAGTATAGGACATAATTTTTTGGAGGTTAATAACCTGAGACATTTACCTGAAGCCCAAGGCATTCTAACTTTTAATTTTTTTAATTTGTCAAGTTTATATTTATCAACTGGTCCAAGATTAATCAACAGCAGATGAAATAAACATCATTAGAGTATCTACACTGTCTTATGTACTAAGGCAATTACTAGAGATAAAAGGAAATATAAGACTCCTTTTATTCAAGGAATTTTATCTCTTTGAGATGAAAATAAAGATCAGGAGAAATGGTGAAGAAGCAAGAGGAAGAGGAAATTTATAATTTGGCATTTTTATTATTTGTTTGTAATGACCATCTTTTCTGGTTACCTAATACATTTATTTTGGTTACAGTTTTTAAGTTATCTCTTCGAGCAAGTTACACACAGTCACAGAGTATCTATTCTTTAAATAACCTTGCAGGTGAGAAGCAAGATAAACCTATTAGGAAAAACAGCTATGGCAGAAAGCTAACCATATTGCATTGCTAATACATTTTCTAGATATTTCAGTAGAACTTCTAAAAAATATATCAGAGTTAATGTAATTTGCTGTTTTTATACAGTGTCCTGATCCATTAATCTCTGATTTTAAAATTTTATTTTTGTGTTGATAACATTTATTATTGACAGTGGAAGAACATTACTATATATAAACTTTTGATTATAGGTCCAGAATTGTGTCTTAGACATAAGGACTTCTATTGCAATTTCAGAATATTGATGTTTTAGTGTTGCACAATACAAGGTAACTATATGTGTTCTATGTGTATATATAATACAGATTAACATGTATTACATTAATTCAACATCACAGGGTATATTTTGATCAAGTGTGAGAAAATGTAAATTGTATTAACCAAAGAAAATTCATACTATACTTCATGCATAACATGGTTTTCTTTCCAGTACAAATGAATAAAAAGTGACTGTTGTTCCCATATGGAGAATAATTGGAATAATTTAAGCATTGGAATATTTTATTTAGCAGATAATTATATGACAGGGACATGGTAAATTAATGGGGAAAAATAATTACTCAGATACTACTATAAAAAAGAAAAGTTGCCTCAATTGCCCGTTTTTTTTTTTTTTAATTATTATTTTTCACCTGAGTTATGTGGCAGGTATTCATCCTCTGTTTTGCTTTGTGGATGATAACATTTTCCACATCCATTTATATATTCAGGAGATAGTTTTTGAGCAGCTTGTAGGTGTATGGCAAAAATATGAAATAACCTCAAATTCAAAAGGCATTACTCTTTTGTGGTGACTATTTTACAGAAAATATATGTATGTAAACCCTGTAACACCGTGAAGTCAGTTGCAAACCTACCACCTCAACCCCCATCAAAAAACTCCTTGTCACAAATGAAGCCATAATCATCTTTGCTTCTGGGGTGGTGGGTGCTGGTTTCATGAAAGATTTAAGAGAGGTCACGCTAGAGTTCATTTGGCAGACCGTGAGTGGAGACAGCATTAGAACTGAAGGATAAAGCTATTAAAATTTTCCTCTCATTGTTTCTTAATCGCATTACTGGTTAGCTTTGCCTCTCACCATTCTGCCATATTGTTTTATGGACATTGTAATCCAACTGCAAGCCAAGGTGGATTTCCTGTGAACCTTATTATGCTCAAGGTCTGGGGCCTCTCACTTTTATGTGCCACTTCTATCTTTCTAATTTGGAGGTCCTAATTTAAATATGTTTCAATAAAATTTAGAAAAGTAAAGTATTTTACCTCAAATAGTTAAGACCAGTCCCTCTTCTCCTTCCTTATTCTTCTTCACTCTTTTCCTTGAGCTACAGGACAGTGGGTCCTGGGCATTTTGGGACTCCAGTCAAGGGTAAGTTACTTTGGCTTATTAGGACATAATCACATTGCTTATAATCATTTCTCTGTGTGTTTGGTTATTTCTGGCCAAAGTGCAATAGGAATACCTTCTAGGAACACTGTCACTTAGAGCACAGATTTATCTGCAACTGTGACATAGAGGTACAGGTAAGTATAGTCTATGCATCTGGAATCTGGAAGTTTGTAGGCAGTAAAGGAGATACAAATCTTGAAATATACAGTGACAGATGCTACACTGGAAAGTGTATCCATTAATCAGATGTAGAATCATAAGCAAGGTTTTAGTTCTCATAACTACATAGTCAAAATGAATGTTCTCATCTGTCAGAAACCTAAGTGTGTGTGTGTATGTGTATATGTATATATATATATATATATATATATGTATGTATGTATAACGGTACTCTTTCCTTTGTGAATTATGAAAAATAGAATTTATCAGAATTTGTATGTTTGCAGGGCCATAATATTTATAAGCAATAAATACAATGGTGTGTGAGGTAAAATTTTAATGAATCTCCACATATTGGATTGAATCTGAGAATATCTGACATATCAAATCTAGAGGATTATGGTAGTTCTACTCTTATAGTGCTTAAAGAAATAAAAATTCTGTGGATAAAACTTCAAATATGTATCAATAACTCAATGTGTAGTGTATAGAAATAAGTTGTTTGAACATTGTTACTCAATAGATTATAGTGATTATTCTTTTTATTTGAATTTTTTGCCTCAGAATAATTGGTCCTATACAAATTAGCATGTGACTAATAACAAGGAAAAAATATAAAATGATAGAAAGAAGACTGGTGGAAACTTTAATACCCAAACTCATTATATCTCCATAGGAACCTATGAATTTTATTATCAAAATTCATGAAAGAACTTTTCTAATTGATAATGAAAATAAATAGCAACCAATTAGAGAAAAGACTAATGTTTTTACTTCTCTTCAGAAACAATTCTACAAAATCCTTGTCATACAAAGATGATAACAAGGGATATGCAACCAAATATGTATGGGGAAGAAATACAGATTTATGTCAGGTAGTTAATTTAATAAAAACACTGTATTATTTTTCTCTAGATTTTGTAATATTTGTGGTATGTGCCACTTCCAGAGCTTCCCTGGTGACTCAAATGGTAAAGAATCTGCCAGCAATGCAGGAGATCTGGGTTCAATCCCTGGGTCGGGAAGGTCCCCTGGAAAAGGGAATGTCTCCCCACTCCAGTATTCTTGCCTTGAAAATTCCATGTACAGATGAGCCTGGTAGGCTACAGCCCATGGGGTCACAAAAAGTTCTCGAAACAGCATTTGTTGTGTTGATCACTGCTTCCTCCGGATATACTTTCTTCATTTGCTTCGGGGCACAACACTCTCATGGTTTTCTATCATAGTCTCAATACTTTTACTTCTCTATTTTATGCCCATACCTTCTGAAATTTAATATTTTATCTCAGAGCTGGATTGGTGCCAACAAAGTAACACAGTTGGTATTTCAGACACTTAAAGTTTCACTGGTAGCCTGAGCTCTCCAAGAAAACAGACTTCTCTACTCAACCTCCTACTCTGCCCCTCTGTGTGGGTATCTACTAAGCATCACAAACATAATATACTTCAAACTGAATCCTGATCATTTCGCCACAGCCTGCTCCTTCTGCAGACATCTAATTTCACTTCACAGCAATTCCTCTCTAGCCGTATCTTGTTTTGTATCTTTGCATAGACCTTGAATTTTTTTGCTGTAGTATCTCTAACACATCATGCATTCTTTTCCCTCAAAACGCTGGTGTTTTCATTCTCTTTTTCTGGAATACTCTTCCCCGAAATTTACAGGTTACTCAGTACCTCATAAAATTCAGGTCTTCATTTTAAATACTGCCTTCTCAATGAAATCTTCTTTGACTATTTAAAATTGAAGGTCCTATCCTAACAGTACTCAGTTCCTTTTTTCCTCATCTAATAACTTGTGTGTTATATTTATTTACTTTGTTTAAATATATATCTTGTTTATAGATTTATTTTTTACATATATCTCCTCTCATTAGAATGAAGGTAGGATTGTTTTTTCAATTACTGACTTTTCAATATGTAAAGTCATGTCCTCCACATAGAACTCCTTAATTTTTTATATTAGTTAAGTTTAAAATATTGTTCATTTATGTACTCCCCAAAAGTTATTTTATCACTGTGTACCCTTATTTTAAAGATGAATCTCAATTTTCAAAAGGTAGAAAGTGATTTAAAACCTTCACAATGAATGAATTGAGGTAACCAATAAATATTCCATTTATTTACATGATGTGATTTTCATATATTTTTTAAGATTATACTTATATAAATAATCATTATGATATTAGAATGGCAACAGTGGAAAAATTAAATATCAATCAGAGAAACATGCAGTTGATGAATTTATTTGTATAACCATATAAAAACAAAATATACATGTGTTATGACACTAGCATCCATGCAAAAAAAAAAGCCATAAACCCTGGTTATCTCAGGATATAAGAAGAATTTTACTCTCATTATTCATAGAAATATATCTGAAAGGTTGTATAAGTGGGACTAAAGCAAAACTTGAGATCCAATCCAGGCTTATTTCAATGCCTGACATACAATGTATTTAATTAGGAAACTTAAAGAAAATTTAGAATTTATTTCTAATTTGTGATATTTTACCCCTATAAGATTAAAATATACACATGAATATATCTATACCTGATTTAATATAACAAAAAATAACTCTCATTTCTCTAGGCAGGTATTCCCAAAGGCAAGCATATTCACATTGTTTTAATTTATAATTTTTTTCCATTTGAAAACTTTTCTAATGTCTATTTCAATATGCCTGTTCCTAATATGCACCTTTAACATGAGAATTTAGCTAACATGAAAATATTCTTCCTAATAAAACTCATTTTTAAAAAAATCCTTCCAATTTTCACATTGCTTTTCAATAATATCTTTGGAAAGAATATTATCAATATATCAATGATTAGTACAGTCTATAATGTATTACTATAACAAATATGAAGTATTGAATATAGTGATTTATGAATTTTATGATATTTAATAATGTGGTGATATTGATTATTAATCAATGATTAATTGTGAAATAGCAAACATAATATTATAGTTTTCTTATCAAACTAAGGGATATATTTATTTTATCCACATAAAATTAATCAGATTTCACCCTTTTTCTGTTTCAGAACTTCTTGTGTAATTACAGAAAATACTAACTTTCAAAATATCAAATCTGGTAAAATGCATACATTATATCACCTAGACATGAATATTTTTGAACTTTATTTCAATCTCTCTAGAATTTATGAAACTACTCAAGTTTTTCACTTTTGTATACCAATTTAGCATTTTGTGTTTTTTCAGAATTAATGCATCTTGTCTCGCTCTTCAAATTTATGTAGGTAATGATATTTATAATATTCCTTTATCATGTTTTAGTTTATATTAATTATTTACCATCCTTTATTCTGCATTTTTATTTGAAACACCTCTTTTTTTCCTCTGACAATTTTTGTTTTTTTTTTTTGTTTTTTTTTGTGCAAAGCAAAACTTTAATATATATATATATATTTTTTTTTAGACTTACAGGCCTTTTTATTATTTTTTTTTCTTTACATAATTGTATTAGTTTTGCCAAATATCAAAATGAATCCGCTACAGGTATACATGTGTTCCCCATCCCGAACCCTCCTCCCTCCTCCCTCCCCATACCATCCCTCTGGGCCGTCCCAGTGCACCAGCCCCAAGCATCCAGCATCGTGCATCGAACCTGGACTGGCAACTCGTTTCCTACATGATATTTTACATGTTTCATTGCCATTCTCCCAAATCTTCCCACCCTCTCCCTCTCCCACAGAGTCCATAAGACTGTTCTATACATCAGTGTCTCTTTTGCTGTCTCGTACACAGGGTTATTGTTACCATCTTTCTAAATTCCATATATATGCGTTAGTATACTGTATTTATGTTTTTCCTTCTGGCTTACTTCACTCTGTATAATAGGCTCCAGTTTCATCCACCTCATTAGAACTGATTCAAATGTATTCTTTTTAATGGCTGAGTAATACTCCATTGTGTATATGTACCACAGCTTGCTTATCCATTCATCTGCTGATGGACATCTAGGTTGCTTCCATGTCTTGGCTATTATAAACAGTGCTGCGATGAACATTGGGGTACACGTGTCTCTTTCCCTTCTGGTTTCCTCAGTGTGTATGCCCAGCAGTGGGATTGCTGGATCATAAGGCAGTTCTATTTCCAGTTTTTTAAGGAATCTCCACACTGTTCTCCATAGTGGCTGTACTAGTTTGCATTCCCACCAACAGTGTAAGAGGGTTCCCTTTTCTCCACACCCTCTCCAGCATTTATTATTTGTAGACTTTTGGATTGCAGCCATTCTGACTGGTGTGAAATGGTACCTCATTGTGGTTTTGATTTGCATTTCTCTGATAATGAGTGATGTTGAGCATCTTTTCATGTGTTTGTTAGCCATCTCTATGTCTTCTTTGGAGAAATGTCTATTTAGTTCTTTGGCCCATTTTTTGATTGGGTCGTTTATTTTTCTGGAGTTGAGCTGTAGGAGTTGCTTGTATATTTTTGAGATTAGTTGTTTGTCGGTTGCTTCATTTGCTATTATTTTCTCCCATTCTGAAGGCTGTCCTTTCACCTTGCTAATAGTTTCCTTTGATGTGCAGAAGCTTTTAAGGTTAATTAGGTCCCATTTGTTTATTTTTGCTTTTATTTCCAATATTCTGGGAGGTGGTTCATAGAGGATCCTGCTGTGATGTATGTCAGAGAGTGTTTTGCCTATGTTCTCCTCTAGGAGTTTTATAGTTTCTGGTCTTACGTTGAGATCTTTAATCCATTTTGAGTTTATTTTTGTATATGGTGTTAGAAAGTGGTCCAGTTTCATTCTTTTAGAAGTGGTTGACCAGATTTCCCAGCACCACTTGTTAAAGAGATTGTCTTTAATCCATTGTATATTCTTGCCTCCTTTGTCAAAGATAAGGTGTCCATATGTGCGTGGATTTATCTCTGGGCTTTCTATTTTATTCCATTGATCAATATTTCTGTCTTTGTGCCAGTACCATACTGTCTTGATAACTGTGGCTTTGTAGTAGAGCCTGAAGTCAGGTAGGTTGATTCCTCCAGTTCCATTCTTCTTTTTCAAGATCGCTTTGGCTATTCGAGGTTTTTTGTATTTCCATACAAATTGTGAAATTATTTGTTCTAGCTCTGTGAAGAATACTGTTGGTAGCTTGATAGGGATTGCGTTGAATCTATAAATTGCTTTGGGTAGTATACTCATTTTCACTATATTGATTCTTCCAATCCATGAACATGGTATATTTCTCCATCTATTAGTGTCCTCTTTGATTTCTTTCACCAGTGTTTTATAGTTTTCTATATATAGGTCTTTAGTTTCTTTAGGTAGATATATTTCTAAGTATTTTATTCTTTCTGTTGCAATGGTGAATGGAATTGTTTCCTTAATTTCTCTTTCTGTTTTCTCATTATTAGTGTATAGGAATGCAAGGGATTTCTGTGTGTTGATTTTATATCCTGCAACTTTACTATAGTCATTGATTAGTTCTAGTAATTTTCTGGTGGAATCTTTAGGGTTTTCTATGTAGAGGATCATGTCATCTGCAAATAGTGAGAGTTTTACTTCTTCTTTTCCAATTTGGATTCCTTTTATTTCTTTTTCTGCTCTGATTGCTGTGGCCAAAACTTCCAAAACTATGTTGAATAGTAATGGTGAAAGTGGGCACCCTTGTCTTGTTCCTGACTTTAGAGGAAATGCTTTCAATTTTTCACCATTGAGGATAATGTTTGCTGTGGGTTTGTCATATATAGCTTTTATTATGTTGAGGTATGTTCCTTCTATTCCTGCTTTCTGGAGAGTTTTTATCATAAATGGATGTTGAATTTTGTCAAAGGCTTTCTCTGCATCTATTGTGATAATCATATGGTTTTTATTTTTCAATTTGTTAATGTGGTGTATTACATTGATTGATTTGCAGATATTGAAGAATCCTTGCATCCCTGGGATAAAGCCCACTTGATCATGGTGTATGATCTTTTTAATGTGTTGTTGGATTGTGATTGCGAGATTGTTTTGATACTAACATATTTTAGAGTACCAGCTTTCAATTTCAGTAACATTAATCTTGTTTTTGTTGCTATTTATTTCACTCATATCTAACAGTCTTTATCATTTTGGTCCAGTGATTCAATTTTTTAAAAATTTTCATGTAAATATATACAGTGCTATTTATTTCCTTTGTGTTATTGGTATACCTGTGTATGTTAGTTCTCTATTGCCCACTTATTGGCTTAAAATAACAAATATTATCTCAGAGCATGTATTGATCACAAATCCTGCTTAGTTTAGGTGGCTCAAAGTCTCAAGTGAAATTGAAGTCAAGATGGTGCTGCTGCTGCTAAGTAGCTTCAGTCGTGTCCGACTCTGTGCGACCCCATAGAGCCCACTAGGCTCCCCCATCCCTGGGATTCTCCAGGCAAGAACACTGGAGTGGGTTGCCATTTCCTTCTCCAATGCATGAAAGTGAAAAGTGAAAGTGAAGTTGCTCAGTCGTGTCTGATTCCTAGAGACCCCATGGACAGCAGCCCACCAGGCTCCTCCATCCATGGGATTTTCCAGGCAAGAGTACTGGAGTGGGTTGCCATTGCCTTCTCCAGTCAAGATGGTAGCAGGAGCCATTGTCTCTGATGGAGGCATTAGTGAGAATGATCTGCTTTAAGTCCCTAACAGTTGTCAGCTGGATTCAGTTCTTATGTTGGGCAGTGAATCAGACCCTTGCTCCCTTGGCATAGCTGTAAGGCAGCTTACAACATGCATCTTCAATGGAATAACGCAACAAAAGGGCAGGTTAGAAGGAAGCCATTGAATTTTTTAATCTACATCTCAGAAATAATATCGCTTTTGTCATAGTTTAGTATTAAGAAGAGACTCTGTAGGCCTAGTTCACACTCAAAAACAGTATTATCCGATTTCATGAACACCAGGAGGTGGGAATCTTTTAGGGCCTTTATTGAAGTGCCTGCCATACTGTGTTTTGTTCATTTTGACATCTATTTTTCAACTGGCATTCAACTCTATACATCTTATAATTGACCTAAAGATTATTTTTTAATATCAAATGCTATTTGTTAATATTTTATATTTTAAATTAGTTATATAGGATTTTTAAACAACTATCACTTGTTTATTATTCCTAAGGTCTTAATTTATAGTTCAAGAAAGCTCAACCTCAAAATTGTTTATGGTTCTTATTTTTCATTTCTTGTTCCTCTGTCATTCAGTATATGCCTCCTTATGGCTTTTATAGCAATTAAGTATATTTTATACTGTTTTAGTTGATAGATTTATAAGACATTATAATCCTCCTTGTTTTAAAATGATACTAATAAATCTAAAGTATTGCAATAAAGTTAAATAACACTTTATAATCCCTAAACATTGAACACTTTGAAAGAGAAACCCTTACAAAATGCATCAGTACTTTCAAATTGCCATGTGTTATAGGGAGTGATTTAAAGTTACTGGAGCACTTTATTTCTTTTAAATGTTTCAATTTGGAATTGAATGAAAGAGGACTTGAGAATGTATTTATTACTGAAAAAATATTACATATATAATCTCAAAACCTAAATAAAAAGTAAAGAATGAACAAAACTTTAATACATGAGTTCAGGATACTTTTTGCTAATATCTATTAGCTTTAGAATAAATGCATTTTCATTTTAAACATTTCTCTAACATTTTACATAATAAAGAGAATTTTCTAGCCATCCAGTGATGTAGAGAAAATATATTTTTAAGAATTTCTCCGATTTTTTTTTTCTGAAAAATGTGTTTGTATGCCGTATCATTAGGAATAAAAGGAATTGGATGTGTTTAACACTGCTAATTTCCAGTGAAATCTAGGGCATTTTAAATGCAGGAATAATTCTTTAAAATCAAGCAAAAAATAACGCTATCTTTGGGTGTTAAGTAGGTTGGGATTGATACAGTTTTGACTAAAGGCTAGTCTAAACCACACAGAAGTTAGTTTTATAAACTATTCAATCAGCTGGCCAAATTTGGCAGGCTTCACTGAATATTTGTGTAGAGAAACATCACTTGGATTTTTTTCATGTTCTCTGCAGATCCAATTATAATAAAATTTCCAAAAATATAAAATAATTTTACATTTTTTCAAGTATCTCTTTGTGTAGCACAGTTTCTTAAAAAAAAAAAAAAAAGAGGATTTCGAAGAAATAAATATACTGAGTATTTGGCTAATGATGGTAAATTGAGCGTATGCTACCCTCTTTTTTTCTTAAACTCTATTAAAATGAAGAGTATAGATAGTGGAAGGGAAGGTATTAACACACAATTTTATTAAAACTGAACTCTTTATATTGAGATAATTGTACATTCACAAGCAGTTATAAGAAGTAATACAGAGAGACCCTCTGCATCCTTTACTCATTTTCTTTCATAGTAACACTTCTGCGAACTATTAAATCACAATACCCAAACTTACTTTTCTTTACATCAAGGAACCTTCATATCACCTTTTTATAGATGCACCCACTTCTCTCCCACCCTCACACTTGACTGAACCCCTGACACCCACTGATCTGTTCACTACTTTTATAATTTTGTTATTTCAAGAGTGCTACAAGTTCCACAGTGAAAAAAAAAAAAAAAAAAGCGTGCTGCAAGAATCATACACTATCAAATTTTGAGACTGCTTTTTTTCATTCGGTGTAGTTCTCTGCAGATTCATCAAAGCTGTTGTGTGTAACAATGTTCCATTCCTTTTGTTAGGAGTGTTCCATGGTACGGATTAACCACAGTTTTGTTTGTTTGTTTGTTTAAGCACCCATTTATTGAAGAACATCTAGGTATTTTCCAGTTTGGGGTTATTGTTAAAAAAAAAAAAAAGAAGAAGAAAACTTCTGTAAGCATTAATGTACACGGGGATTTTGTGAACATATCAATAATTCTTTGTGTGTGTGTACCTTGTGTTTTCTCTTAATGTGTGTGTATTAGTCGCTCAGTCATGTCCGACTCTTTGCGACCCCATGGACTGTAGCCTGCAAGATTCCATGGGATTCTCCAGTCAAGAATACTATAACGGGTAGGCATTTCTAATAGATGTCTCTTAATGGGGTTGTTTGCACAGCAACAAATGAGAGATGAGAAAGAAGGATATCATCCCCTTTATGCCTACTGGAGTGATCCTCCTGCATCTTAAATATTCAACAAACTCTTCAAAAGAGAGTCCTCTGAGTTTAGCAGTCAATTGAATTTGATTCCTTCTAATATTGCATTAGCTCTTCTTCCATTCTATCTCATTCTTTTTTTTTTTTTAATTCTTGCTCCATAGGGTTGCGTTTCCTAATAAAGTAGTAGAACAAAAGTTTTATTTTTCTCAATATGCTTTCAGGGATACTGAAGTGAACTAAGATATCGTAGTCAAAAAATAATCACAGAGTGAAGAACTTTTAGAAAATAGAAAACATAAAATTGGATTTTAGATCAAATCAGTAGCACATTTTAGAATCAGACAAGAAGTATGTCTTCCCTGACCCCATATTTTAGAAGACCCCATTCTGGCTTTGTGTGCATGTCTCAGTCACTCAATCATGGCTGACTCTTAGATACACATGGACTGCAACCCACCAGGCTCCTCAGTCCATGGGATTCTCCATGGCAGGACTACTGGGCTGAGTGGCATTCCCTACCCCATGGAATCTTACCAACCCATGGGTTAAACCTGCATCTCCTACTCTGGAGTTGTTTTGGCTTTCAGTTCAGTTCAGTCACTCAGTCGTGTCCAGCTCTTTGCAACCACATGAACCGCAGCATGCCAGGCCTCCCTGTCCATCACCAAATCCTGGAGTTTACCCAAACTCATGTCCACCGTGTCAGTGATGCCATCCAACCATCTCATCCTCTGTTGTCTCCTTCTCCTGCCCTCAATCTTTCTCAGCATCAGGGTCTTTTCAAATGAGTTAGTTCTTCACATCAGGTGGCCAAAGTATTGGAGTTTCAGCTTCAACATGGGTCCTTCTAGGGGAACACCAAGGACTGATCTCCTTTAAGATAGACTGGTTGGATCTCATAGCAGTCCAAGGGACTCTCAAGAGTCTTCTCCAACACCACAGTTCAAAAGCATCAATTATTTGGTCCTGAGCTTTCTTTATAATCCAATATTCACATCTATACATGACTACTGGAAAAACCATGGCCTTGACTAGATGGACCTTTGTTGGCAAAGTAATGTCTCTGCTTTTTAACATGATGTCTAGGTTGGTCATAAGTTTCCTTCCAAGGAGTAAGCGTCTTTTCATTTCATGGCTGCCATCACCATCTGCAGTGATTTTGGAGCTCAAAAAAATAAAGTCAGCCACTGTTTCCCCATCTATTTGCCATGAGTGATGGGACCAGATGCCATGATCTTAGTTTTCTGAATGTTGAGCTTTAAGCCAAATTTTTCACTCTCCACTTTCCCTTTCATCAAGAGACTCTTTAGTTCTTCTTCACTTTTTGCCATAAGGGTGGTATCATCTGCATATCTGAGGTTATTGATATTTCTCCTGGCAATCTTGATTCCACCATGTGCTTCTTCCAGCCCAGTGTTTCTCATGATGTACTCTGCATAGAAGTTAAATAAGCAGGGTGACAATATACAGCCTTGACGTACTCCTTTTCCTATTTGGAACCAGTCTGTTGTTTCATGTCCAGTTCTAACTGTTGCTTCCTGACCTGCATATAGGTTTCTCAAGGGGCAGATCAGGTGGTCTGGTATTCCCATCTCTTTCAGAATTTTCCACAGTTTATTGTGATCCACATAGTCAAAGGCTTTGGCATAGTCAGTAAAGCAGAAATAGATGTTTTCTGGAACTCTCTCGCTTTTTTGATGACCCAGCGGATGTTGGCAATTTTATCTCTGGTTCCTCTGCCTTTTCTAAAACCAGCTTGAACATCTGAAATTTCATGGTTTACATATTCCTGAAGCCTGGCTTGCAGAATTTTGAGCATTACTTTACTAGCATGTGAGATGAGTGCAATTGTGCGGTAGTTTGAGCATTCTTTGGCATTGCCTTTCTTTGGTCTTGGAATGAAAACTGACCTTTACTTGTCCTGTGGCCACTGGTGAGTTTCCCAAATTTGCTGACATATTGAGGACAGCACTTTCACAGCATCATCTTTTAGGGTTTGAAATAGGTCAACTGGAATTTCATCACCTCCACTAGCTTTGTTCATAGTGATGCTTCCTAAGGCCCACTTGACTTCACATGCCAGGATGTCTGGCTCTAGGTAAGTATGAGTGATCATACCATCGTGATTATCTGGGTCATGAAGATCTTTTTTGTACAGTTCTTCTGTATATTATTGCCATGTCTTCTTAATATCTTCTGCTTCTGTTAGGTCCATACCATTTCTGTCTATTACTGAGCCCATCTTTGCATGAAATGTTCCCTTGCTGCTGCTAAGTCGCTTCAGTCATGTCCGACACTGTGCGACCCCATAGACGGCAGCCCACCAGCCTACGCTGTCCCTGGGATTCTCCAGGTAAGAACAGTGGAGTGGGTTGCCATTTCCTTCTCCAGTGCATGAAAGTGAAAAGTGAAAGTGAAGTCGCTCAGTGGTGTCCAACTCTTAGCGACTCCATGGACTGCAGCCTACCAGGCTCCTCCGTCCATGGGATTTGCCAGACAAGAGTACTGGAGTGGGTTGCCATTGCCTTCTCCAAAAATGTTCCTTTGGCATCTCCAATTTAATTGGCCATAATTCTCCCCACCAGATGAAGCTTTTCAGTGAGCAAAGTTGTGATACCCATGTGCCAAGACTCCACTTCAAACGTTCCTGAAATTCCCTGCACAAGTGGCTATGGGACTCCTTTCCAGACCTTAGATTTCACCTGAGTAAGGAGCATCCTACTGGTATATATTTTTCAGGGTCCAAGGCTTGCCAAAGGCAGCTGGTTTTAAGTAATATAATTTGAACTTGGATATGGTGGTAGAGATGTTTCTGTACATGTGTTGAGGTAGGTATGTGAAGAGGAAAGGTCAAACTGTGGAGAGGAATAGGGTTATCCCTCTTCACCATTGTATCTTGGCATGGACCTCTAAGGAGCTTGAAAATTTAAAATTTTAAACTGGCCATAAGGGTTTTATGCAGGTATTTTTTATTAAGGTAGGAGGATAGAATATATTTTTCATGATACGTTATTATTGTTATTATTCTTGGCCTCACCATGTATCTTATGAGATCTTATTTCCCTGACCAGTAATTGAACCCAGGCTCCTAGGAGTGAGAGCTCCTAGGATTGAGAGCTCCAAGTCTTAATGGGAGTACCAGAGAATTAATATTCATGTATGTTAGCATGACATAATATTTTCTATTTAGGCATATGCTATGTGGATCTTCATTTTTTCTTTTGCCCCAAACCCCATGAAAATTCATGACTGAAACTAAAGGATGTTTATTAATGGTAGCAGGACTATAGACTAAATCATAAAATTTCCAAGATATTCAAATAAAATATGAGGATTATCAACGAAACATGTCTGGTAGGCTCAGTTTAAGAAGCAAGACATCTATCTGCATTGTAACAGTAGAATTTATGGAAAAAATGACAAAGAGGAAAGAAAAGATAAAAATGATTATTATAATAATACAAGAAAAGTTTCCAAGTCAGAGAGTCATGGTTTTCCAGATTGATAACTCCTATCATAAATTCAGAACACTGCAGGAAAAAAAATTCCATCCCAAGAAATTTCATCAAGAATATCAGAACATTTGACATAATGAGAAAATCCTATAAGTATTAATATTTCAGCAGGGGTGGAGGAGGGAAAACAAACACAAAGGGCAATGGGAGAAAAAATGTGAATTGCATTGGAATTCTCAACAGCACAGGAAGCTAAGCAAGATGTGTAAGAACGGAATAAAAGTTTCACATATATATATATATACTTAGAAAATTTACCTCTTGTAAACCACTCCTTAGAAGTCTAGTAGAGGACATGCATTGGTAAACAAGGATATGTACAGAGCATAAAAACTTCCAATCCTAAAAATATTTTCTTCTTACGGTGATGATGAAGAGAAATTGCAGGAAGACAGTTTTGCAGCATAATTTGAGCCACCTGTCTAAAGGACATATGTTTCCACATATAAATATTTCAGAAATAAACATTGTAGGTGCATTTTACAATATCCTGAACAAGAGGATCTCAGCCTTGAATAACTAGCAGAAGTGTAGGTAGCACATTAAAAGCTCAAATGTGCTATGGGGAAGGTGACATCTCTTCAAAAGATCTTTTTTTGTTTAGCATTCTGGAAAACACTGAATTGATGAGTAGGCATAGCTGCTGAAAGGGCTTCCCTGGTGGCTTAGTGGGAAAGAATCCACCTGCAATGCAGGAGACATGGATTTGATCCTTGAGTCATTAAGACCCCCTGGAAGAGGGCATGGCAGCTGACTGCAGTATTCTTGCAGCGAAAATCCCATGGACTGAGGCACCTGGCAGACTGCAGTCCATGGGGTTGCAAAGAGTCAGACACAACTGAAGCTACTGATCGTGCACACATGCATAGCTGCTGATCTGTAAGTCTCAGGCAGAGCTCTTATAACACAAGTGAAGTCATTCAGTTGTGTCCGACTCTTCATGACCCCATGGACTATAGCCTGCTACACTCATCTGTCCATGAGATTTTCCAGGCAAGAATACTGGAGTGGGTTGCAATTTCCTTCTCCAATTATAACACAAACCTTTGCAGGATAAACTAAATGTAATTCATGTTCTATTACCATTGTTTGGTAAATTAACTCTTATTATACCTTATTTTTTGACATTGAATAAGAAAACATTTTTTATGAAAAATATTTAGAGTGTGAAACAAGTCCAAGGAGAGATTTTTAACACTACTGAGTTTTAAACTTAACAAAATCTAGACAAAAGTTAAAAGGATTATGTTATACTTTTTCCATAATTTTTTTATTACTTCCTTTTTTGTTCTTCTTTTTCTTTCCTTGAGATTACATATTCTTCTGTCTCTTTAGCTCTTGTGCTTGTAAAATAGTTCTATGTACTTTGCTATTGTTACTGAAGCAGGACCAACTATAAAGCTAATTATCAAGTTAATCTGCCAAGTTAGTATTAATAATATCTACAGTTCTGTACTAGGTATCATGCTACACATAAACTGTGATGCTTAGTTTTAGGAGTCAACTTGGCTAAGCCACAATGCCCAGGTGTGTGATGAAATATTATTCTGGATATTTCTGTAATGACGTTTTAGGGTGAAATTAAGCAAGGCAAAGGCTAACAGAGTTTTGCCAAGAGAATACACTAGTCATAGCAAACACCCTCTTCCAACAACACAAGAGAAGATTCTACACAAGGACATCACTATGGTTAATACCAAAATCAAATTGATTGTATTCTTGGCAGTCAAGGATGGAGAAGCTCTATATAGTCAGCAAAAATAAGACTGGAGCTGTCTGTGGCTCAGATATTGAACTCCTTATAGCCAAATTCAGACTTAAATTGAATAAAATAGGGAAAACCACTAGACCATTCAGGTATGACCTAAACCAAATCCCTTATGACTATACAGTGGAAGTGAAAATAGGTTCAAGGGATTATCTGATAGACAGAGTGCCTGAAGAACTATGGATGGAGATTTGTGACATTGTACAGGAGGCAGTGATAAAGACCATCCCTATGAAAAACAAATGCAAAAAGGCAAAATGGTTACCTGAGGAGGCTTTACAAACAGCTGTGAAAAGAAGAGAAGCAAAAGGCAAAGGAGAAAAGGAAAGATATACCCATTTGTATGCAGAGTTTCAAAAATAGTAAGGAGTGATAAGAAAGCCTTTCTCAGTATCAATGCAAAGAAATAGAGGAAAATAATAGAATGGGAAAGACTAGAGATGTTTTCAAGAAAACTAGAGATACAAAGGGAATATATCATGCAAAGATGGGCATAATAAAGGACAGAAATGGTTTGGAGCTAACAGAGCAGAAGATATTAAGAAAACGTGGCAAGAATACACAGAAAAACTATACAAAAAAGATCTTCACAACCCAGATAACCACGGTGGTGTGATCATTCACCCAGAGTCAGACATCCTGAAATGTGAAGTCAAGTGGGCCTTAGGAAGCATCACTACAAACAAAGCTAGTGGAGGTGATGAAATTCCAGTTGAGCATTTCGAATCCTAAAAGATGATGCTGTGAAAGTGCTGCACTCAATATGCCAGCAAATTTGGAAAACTCAGCAGTGGCCGCAGGACTGGAAAAGTCAGTTTTCATTCCAATCCCAAAGAAAGGCAATGCCAGAGAATACACAAACTACTGCACAATTGCACTCATCTCACACACTAGCAAAATAATGCTCAAAATTCTCCAAGCCAGGCTTCAACAGGATGTGAACTGTGAACTTCCAAATGTTCAAGCTGGATTTAGAAAAGGCAGAAGAACCAGAGATCATATTGCCAACATCTGCTGGATCATGGAAAAAGCAAGAGAGTTCCAGAAAAAACATCTACTTCTGCTTTATTGACTATGCAAAAACCTTCGACTGTGTGGATCACAACAAACTGTGCAAAATTCTTCAAGAGATGGGAATACCAGACCACCTGACCTACCTCCTTAGAAATCTGTAGGCAGGTCAAGAAGCAACAGTTAGAAAAAGACATGGAACAATGGACTGGTTCTAAATTGGGAAAGGAGTACATCAAGGCTGTATATTGTCACCTTGCTTATTTAACTTTTATACAGTGTACATCATGCGAAATGATAGGCTGGATGAAGCACAAACTGGAATCAAGGTTGCCCAGAGAAATATCAATAACCTCAGATATGCAGATGATACCACCCTTATGACAGAAAGCGAAGAAAGACTAAAAAGCCTCTTGATGAAAGTGAAATAGGAGAGTGAAAAAGTTGACTTAAAGCTCAACATTCAGAAAACGAAGATCATGGCATCTGCTCCCATCACTTCATGGCAAATAGACGGGGAAACAGTGGAAACAGTGACAGACTTTATTTTGGGGGCTCCAAAATCACTGCAGATGGTGACTGCAGCCATGAAATTAAAAGATGCTTGCTCCTTGGAAGAAAAGCTGTCACTAACCTAGAGAGCTTATTAAAAAGCAGAGACTTTACTTTGCCAACAAAAGTCCATCTAGTCTAAACTAGGGTTTTTCCAGGAGTCATGTATGCAAGTGAGATTTGGACCATGTAGAAAGCTGAGCGCTGAAGAATTGATGCTTTTGAACTGTGGTTCTGGAGAAGACTCTTGAGAGTCCCTTGGATAGCAAGGAGATCCAACCAGTCCATCCTAAAGGAAATCAGTCCCGACAATTCTTTGGAAGGACTGATGCTGAAGCTGAAACTCCAACACTTTGACCACCTGATATAAAGAACTCACTCATTTGAAAAGACCCTTATGCTGGGAAAGATTGAAGGTGGGAAGAGAAGGGAACAACAGAGGATGAGATTGTTGAATGGCATCATCAACTCAATGGACAGGAATTGGAGTGATCTCCTGGAGTTGGTAATGAACAGGGAGGCCTGACCTGCTGCAGTCCATGGGGTCGCAAAAGTTGGACACGACTGAGCGACTGAACTGAACTGAATACATAAACTGTTGGGCTTTGAGTAAAGCAGATTGCTCTACATATGTAGATAGGCCTCTTCTAGCTGTTTAAAATCCTGAATCTGGTGAACAAATTCCCATCTTCCTCTGAGCAAAAGAGAATCCTGTCAGAGGCCTCTCTTCAGGTTTCAACTACATCAGTTCTGTTCAATTCAGTCACTCAGTGGGGTCCAACTGTTTGTGACCCCATGTACTGCAGCACACCAGGCCTCCCTCTCCATTACAAACTCCTGGAGTCCACCCAAACTCATGTCCACTGTGTCCGTGATACCATCCAACCATCTCATTCCCTGTCGTCCCCTTCTCCTCCTGCCTTCAATCTTTCCCAACATCAGGGTCTTTTCAGATAAGTCAGTTCTTCACATCAGGTGGCCAAAGTATTGAATTTCAGCTTCAGCACCAGTCCTTTTGATAAATATTGAGGACTGATTTTCTTAGGATGGACTGGTTAGATCTCCTTGCTGTCCAAGGGACTCTCAAGAGTCTTCTCCAACACCACAGTTCAAAAGCATCAATTCTTTGGTGCTCAGCTTTCTTTATAGTCCAACTCTCACATCCGTACATGACCACAGGAAAAACTATAGCCTTGACTAGACGGACCTTTGTTGGCACAGTAATGTCTCTGCTTTTGAATATGCTGTCTAGGTTGGTCATAACTTTCCTTCCAAGGACTAAGCGTCTTTTAATTTCATGGCTGCAATCACCATCTGCAGTGATTTTGGAGCCCAGAAAAATAAAGTCTGTCACTGTTTCCACTGTTTCCCCTTCTATTTGCCATGAAGTGATGTGATACAATATTTATTTTTCTCTTTCTGCATTCACTTTGTGTTGACTACAGCTGAAATTTATTCATTTTTATGGCTGAGTAATATCCATTGTATATATGTACCACCTCTTCAGTATCCATTCATCCACTGATGGACATTGTATGTTTACACACATATATGTAATCTTGAAAAATAGTACTGATGAACCTATTTGCAGGGAAGGAATGGAGATGCAGATGCAGACAATGGACTTGTGGACACAGAGGGGGAAAGAGTGTAAGACGAATTGAGAAAGTAGTACTGACATATATACACTATCATATATAAAATATATAGCTAGTAAGAAGCTGTTATATAACATAGGGAGCCCAGCCTGGCACTTTGTGGGGACCTATAGGGTTGGAAGGGGAGGGAGGAGGGAGGCTCAAAAGGGAGGGGATGTATGTATACTTAATGGAAGAAATCAACACAACATAGTAAAGCAATTATCCTCCAGTTAAAAAATATTAAAGAAATGAAAAAACAACTTCAGCTCCAATATTGATTCTGTCTGAGTCTCCAGGTAAATTGCCTTTGGACTCTTTCCTGAGCCTCCAGCCTACTGGTCTCTCCCGCTCCCCTCCACCACCCCATCAGACTTTGTACCTACCAAGCCCCCATAATTAAATAGTTAATTACCTAAAATAAATCTCTTCCTATGTATATATGCATACCTTTTATTGATTATGTTTCTCTAGATAACCACTACTAATAAACCAATCTGTTCTCTCTCTCTCAAACAGAAACACGCACACAAAATTATATAGTAGATTCTTTCATTTTTCCCATTTTACAGATAAGAAACCTGAGGTTTACTTAATTTGCCCAGTATCATACATTAAGTAGCCTTCCCTGGTGCCATAATCCATAAAGAATCTGTGTGTAATGCAGGAGAGGTGGGTTTGATCCCTGGCCCACAAAGACCTTGATTTCCTACCTTTGCATTCCAGTCCCCTGTAATGAAAAGGATATCTTTTTTTGGTGTTAGTTCTAGAAAATCTTGTAGGTATTCATAGAACCATTCAACTTCATTGTCTTTGGCATTCGTGGTTGAGGCATAGGCTTGAATTACCTTGATGTTGAATTGTTTGCCCTGGAAATGAACCAAGATCATTCTGCGGTTTTTGAGATTGCATCCAAGTACTGCATTTTGGACTCTTGTTGACTATGAGGGCCACTCCATTTCTACTAAGGGATTCTTTTCCACAGTAGTAGATATAATGGTCATCTGAATTAAATTTGCCCATTCCCATCCATTTTAGTTCAGTAATTCCTAAGATTTGGAAGTTCATTCTTGCCATCTCCTGCTTGACCACATCGAATTTACCTTGATTCATGGACTTAACATTCTAGGTTCCTATACAGTATTTTCTTTACAGCATTGGACTTTACTTTCACCACCAGACACATCCACAACTGAGTGTCATTTCTGCTTTGGCCCAGCCACTTCACTCTGGAGCTTAGTAATTGCCCTACACTCTTCCCAGTAGCATATTGGACACCTTCCAACCTGGGCGGGAGCGGCTCCTTTTCTAGAGTCATATCTTTTTGCCTTTTCATACTATTCATAAGGTTCTCCTGGCGAGAATACTGGAGTGGTATGGCATTCCCTCTTCCAGTGCACCATGTTTTGCCAGAACTCTCCACTATGACTGGTCCGTCTTGGATGGCTCTGCACGGTATGGCTCATAGCTTCACTGAATTATGCAGGGCCCTTCACCATGACAAGGCTGTGATCCATGAAGTGGAAAATGTATGTAAGTGTGGCATAAACATATAAAAGTAAGGCACTAAAATGTAAAATGCCTAAATTTTTATGAGTATAAACAATCATAGATTGATACTTTTCGTACCTAAACACAGCATTTTTGTTTTTATATTTGCCAACAATATAGCTAGGAAAAGTAAAATGTAAACTATTTTTGTAAAAAGTAAAATTCAAACTATTTTGAATATTTTAAAATGTTTAAACTTATAAATTAATGAACATTAATAGTGATTTGGAGATAGAATAAAACATAAGTAGATTAAAAACAGAATAAATCCATTAACCACACAATGCTAAGGAGCTATTGTTTATAAATTTTTTAAGTATCATTGATTTACAATATTGTATTAATTTCTGCTGTACAGCAAAATAACTCAGTTATATATATATGTATTCTTTTTTATATTATTTTCCATTATGGTTTATCTCAGACTGTTGAATATACTTACCTGTGCTATATAGTAGAAACTTGCTCTTTATCCCTTCTGTATGTAATAATTTGCATCTACTAACTCCAGACTCCCAATCCATCCCTCCCCAATCCCCACCTTGACAACCACAAGTCTGTTATCTATGTCTGTGAGTCTGTTTCTGCTTCATAGACAGTTTCATTTGTGTCATATATTAGTTTCTATATATGAGTGATATGATACTTTTCTCTTTCTGAGTAACTTCACTGAGTCTGATAGTCTCTAGTTGCATTCATGTTGCTGAAAATGGCCTTGTTTTGTTTTTTCTTGTGGTTAAGTTATAGCCCAGTGTATATATGCACCACATATTCTTTATCTATTCATCTGTTAATGAACATGGAGGTTGTTTCCAGGTCTTGGCTATAGTGAATAGTGTTGCTATGAGTATATGGGTGCATTTATCTTTCTGAATTGGAGTGTTGTCTGTATATATGCCCAGGAATGGGATTACCGGATCATTTGGTAATTCTATTTTTAGTTTTCTGAGGAGCCTCCATACTGCTCTCCAGTTCTCTGCACCAACTTACATTCCCACCAACAGTGTAGGAGGGATCTCTTCACACCCTCTCTAGCATTTGTTAGTTTTAGACTTTTTAATGATGGACATTTTGACTGGTGTGATGTGATACCTCACTGTAGTTTTGATTTTTAATATTTATTTCATTTTAAAAAATATTTGAAATTTAATATCCAATATTTTAAATTAAGGGAATATTGGTCACTAACTTTTAATACATTAGTGTATTCTCATTTTATAAAATATTCTTCAAAATTAGGATAATTATTGTTTTTCTATTATATCAATAGCCTTCTGTAACAGTTTATTTAACTACACTTAAATATTTAGATACTTAGATTTCTGGCTTTAGATATTTAGATTTCTACGTTTTTACATGTTATATATAATACTTTTTTGAACAGTTTTGTATATAATATTGAAGATCCTTTGTGCACTGCTTTATTTTCTTAATACAAATTCCCATAACTGAAGATACAGATCAAATATTGTCTGAGAAAAAATAATTAACATTTAAAAGTTATTTGTGAAATTCCCTTTTTTACTTATCTCTAAATCTATATGTTTTAAATATTAATTTTGTTTACAAATATAATTTACTATTTTATGTTCAGTTTAAAATAGAATACTTTCTATTATGTAATTGGCTATTTCCACTTAGAAATACAATAAAGTATGTTGTTTTAAATTGCTTTAATGTTATATGAAAAACTTAAAATATTAATTTTAATCCTGATTGAATTTTGTGACAAAATTACAATGCCCTGATAAACCAACAGAAAAATAATATCTTAAATATAGTTTTGCAATTGTTGACCCATTACTATAGTTTAATTTTTCAGAGAAAATGAAGTACCCCAAAACTATCTAATTTTAAAGTGCCAAAGCAGAATACTATGAAACCAAATGCAGCTTTTGTGTAATGATGGATGCTTTAAAGCTCCTTCCTTAATTGTGATAATTTGGAACAAATTAGGGAGTCTTCTAATGAGCAATAGTCTAGTCACACAGCTCTTAAGAGTGCTAAATCACTGAGCAAGGACATTTGCTGAGCAGGACTCTCAGGTCTGGGAATGTTTAGTTAACAGAAGGTCAAACTAAAATGACTGTTTTTATCTTCCTAATGCTATTAGAATGGCTCACTTTGCTTTTGTGAATGTTATAATTGAGATTTTACTTTTAAAGCACAAAACAATATATTGGTAACATTACTCTGTAATTACAGAATTAATATAATTTCTCTAACAACATTCTCTATTAAAATCAAATTGCTGTTTTGCATTGTTTCAGCTTACTTCCAATATAATTTTATTTTGAGTTCTCTTGATCCATACTAGTGCTCTTTGAATGCTTTGTTCTAAATAGCAATAGGCATTTGACAGTAGTGACTCATTGGAGTTCAGTAAAGGGTCAAGGATTCTAGAGGGCAGCTTAGCAGGTGGGATTCCCACAGCAGATGAGTCTAAAATGAGATGTCATACAGAAAGTGCTGTCCTCACCTACAGTGTAAGCAGTCGGCAGAGGTTTTATTAAACTGGATATCTCAAAAGAGATTTGTTTTAAAGGTATATACCCCTGTACTCAGGAAACGTATGTCATCACTGATTTCTTTATTCTAAAACTGGATTATTTTTTAAATAAGCTAACTATTCGCTATATTCTAGGCAACTGAATATAATTTGCTAACCAATACATTCATAAACTTTTTGTTATTTACAAATTATAAAAATAATTATCTGGAAATAAAGAACAGATCCAAAGCTCTAAAGCATGATGAAGAAATAGAGACTTGACAGAACCAAGCAAGCTAATTCAAAATGTACACATACACACACATGCACACACATACACACACATGCACACACACACACACTTAAATTTTAGTTTGGAAGTCTCAGATCAGCTTATAATGAATCTGTCTATAAAGACCAGTTTGCTATAATTATCCCAAGACTTGAAATGCCCTTATTCAGAAAAGGGATAAAGGGTTTCATGCTAGCAAAAAGTGTTGTCCACATTTCACATGTTAACCATTTAACCAAAGAGAAAGTAATTTTCTCTTTCTCCTACATGGAGGGTATGATCTTTTTGTGGTTAGTTATCAGTTGTGAGGCCTTCCCTGGTGGCTCAGACAGTAAAGAATTCACCTGTAATGCAGGAGACTCAGGTTCGATCCCTGGGTCAGGAAGATTTCCTGGAGAAGGTAATGACTACCCACTCCAGTATTCTTGCATGGAGAATTCTATGGACAGAGGAACCTGGCAAGCTATAGTCCATGCGGTAGCAAAGAATCAGACACGATTGAGTGAGTAACACTTTCACTTTCATCAGTTTTGAATGCAATAATTTTGAGTTATTGGTGAAGGTTTGTACAATGCTAGGTTTGCTGTAGTTAGAAACAAAGGAAAGATATTTTGAGAAAATAAATTCATACTTATTACATTATGGAAGATACATTTTCAAATATATATTCTAAGAATATAATTTTTGCATTTAGAAAACTGCAGTGTTCCAGGATTTGCCTGGAGAATCCCAGAGACAGAGGAGCCTGGTGGGCTGCTAGAGTCAGACACGACTGAAGTGATTTAACAGCAGCAGCAGCAGGATTTCTCATTAAATGTCTTTGTAACTTTTCTAATTTATAATTTTCATTCCTCAAAATGAACTTTTAAGTTTGTATTAATGATAAATTCATAGTTGATGGGAGTATATTAACTTATATTTGGTTAACTGAAGAGCCCATTCTGATAAATTTCTAAAACAAAGGAACTGTCTATGATAAATTGGAGTTTGCTACTTATAGCATAGAGGGAAAACTTGCTTTCAAATTCAAATGTCAATTATAAGATGAATAACTTCTTGGAAACTAAAGTACAGGATGATTACTATCATTAATAATACTGTTTTCAGAAATGATACAAATGAACGTATTTACAAACAGAAACAGACTCACAGACTTAGAAATGAGCTTATTGTTGTGGTGGAGGTGGGGGTGGGGAGCGGGGAAAATGGAGGAAGGGATAGTTAGGGAGTTTGGGGTGGATATTTACACACTGCTATAATTAAAATAATAACCAACAATGACCTACTGTATAGCATAGAGAACTCTGCTTAATGTTATGTGGCAGCCTGGATGGGAGGGAGTTTAGAGAAGAATGGATACATGCATATATATGGCTGAGTCCCTTTGCTGTCTGCCTGAAACTATCACAACATGAATAATTGTTTATATTCTAATATAATTTTTAAAAGTAAAAATGTATATTAAAAAAATATATATTCCAATATAAAATAAAAATAGTAATAATAATGCTATTTTTATGTTTGAAATTTGTTAAACGTGTATATCTCATGTGTTATAACCATGTACACATGAAAAATAGTAAAGAATTGGGATCTATATGAGGTTATAGATGTATTAAACCATGGTAATCACTTCAAAATACATAGGTATATCAAATCATTGCATTGTATACCTTAAAAGTATGCAATTTTTAATTGTCAATTATACCTTAATAAAGTTTGGAAAAATTAATGGCAGTCTTTTCTACTTCTATTCTTATTTTTCTTAGTCTAAATTGTCTAGCCTCAATAAAATAAATTTTAATTTCTAATAACATGAAATAAAAATATGCACATGCTGTGTTTGTTGATTTAAGTAAGTGACTTCAGTCTATTCTTCTCTTTTGATTATACATTCTACATGTAGGCAGACATATATGATTTTCTCTCATCCAATCTGAGGAGGTGAAAAATAATTTGTACTGTAGGGTATCACTATTTTTGATAGCACAAACTTACTCAGATTATATTTGAGAAAATTAGAGACAGAAACATATAATCTCCATTAGTACACCTACTTTTTTTTCACAGAAGTTCATAGTTGTTTCATCCTATTTAAATCTATTACTCTTGAATACTTCTAGGAAGAGACAAAGAGCAATCAGTTCTCTCTTTACCTACTTATGTAACAAGCAAATTAATTAGCAAAATGATTATTTTTAATTGCTTTATAAGTTATAAAAAATATGTATTCATGATGTTCTAGGCTTTCAGGAGGTGGTAGTTAATTTTTATGTTTTTTGCTTCTATTAAACAATATAAGAGAATAATGAAAATATTTTAAAATTGAGGGAAAATCACCCATAATCCAATACTAACATTAGTTGATAGTTGACAGAATCATATTAAAATATGTGTGGTATTTTAATTATGAGATATAAAGAGATGTCATATAGTTTTGTATTATTGCAGATATATTTGTGCTAACACTCCACTTATCGTGCTTTCTTTTTTTTTAAATTGCATTCTTAGGTTAGTTCTTTACATTGAAATCTTGGCAATGAAACATTTGTTATTTCCTTAACATAAAACTAAATTCCATTATGAAGCAATACTTTTTCTTAAAACCTACAAAGATTTAAAAAATACATATTCTCTCAAATTGCTTATTTTCCACATATGTGTGTGTGTGTGTATGTGTGGTGTATGTGTATACATGTATATGGCTTTGCACACACATTGGTCATCAATCATTTCTTTTAAAGATGTTATTTATATGAATTTTTTAAAGTAAGTGTTTGCATTTATATGTGTGCATATCCAGCATTTTTATGACTTTACACAAAGTTTTAATATTTGCTTAGATTCTTTGTTAGCAAAAGAAATAAAAAGTTTAATCAATCGTCATAATAGGAGTCCATATTTTGTATCTAGATGTACTCTTGTCAAAAAAAAAAAAAAGGCAGTTCATTGAAAGCAGCTAGCAAGAATTGTAGAGGGTATGAGATTTTTACCTTAATGCAAACTCACAATTTATCTTGCCACAGTGTCACAGATGTTCATAGAATACTGGTGACTCTTGGCTCAAAGGCAACAACGTGAAAGACAGTATGAATTTCATGTTTTCCTCTGTTTTTTCTTGTCCCCCAATTCCCATGACAGGAGATGCTGAGGGGAACCCAGGTAGTTGCTGCATGCACAGTGGGTTTGTGTCACAGGTGAGGAACCCTGTGCATAGGAAACCCCCATCTTAAAAGGGGGTAACTGTAACTCTCTCCAATCTTTGGCCTGAAGGGATACGTTATCTTTATAATCCTGGTTTGGAAACATCCCAGGAGAAACACTGTCTCTAACTTCTAAGGCTTTATATATATGCTGCTGCTGCTAAGTCGCTTCAGTTGTGTCTGATTCTGTGCGACCCCACAGACGGCAGCCCACCAGGCTCCCCCGTCCCAGGGATTCTCCAGGCAAGAACACTGGAGTGGGTTGCCATTTCCTTCTCCAATGCATGAAAGTGAAAAGTGAAAGTGAAGTCGCTCAGTCGTGTCCGACTCTTAGTGACCCTATGGACTGAAGCCTGCCAGGCTCCTCCATCCATGGGATTTTCCAGGGAAAAGAGCACTGGAGTGGGGTGTCATTGCCTTCTCCATTATATATATGACTATCCTCAAACAGCAGTTGAGAATATAGCTATCAGCGCTTCACAAAATATACACATGCACAAGAATCTCATCAAGAATTCTCAGCTTGGAACCTGCTTGGTGGCCCGGTGGTTAAGAATCTGCCTTCCAAAGCAGGGGATTTGAGTTTGATCCCTGGTTGGGGAGCTAAAGATCCCACATGGTATGGGGCAGCTAAGCCCCCATGCCACAACTAAGCCGAGGACACAGCCAAAATTTAATTAATTAATTAATTTTAAAAAGAATTATCTTCAGTTGTCTTATACATATCATTGCATATAATCCACAAAACTCACAAAACCTTCAAAATTTGAATGTTAATAAGTTACTCTCAGTTGATGAACCAAAAGCCACAATTTCACAAGCTAGGCCAAGTAAAGGAGTCAGAATAGAGCAATCTTTACTAATTAAGGTTATAAATGTTCTCTTCAATAACAAATTAGATTGTGAGCTCTTTATATAAAAAATTGACTTTAAACACTGTTGTAATTCTTTAAGGGTAAAACAGTAAACCTGGTACTTATTAACATCTAATTGTAAATGTTTCTTATTTTCAATTTCTCAGCATCAATTACTTTGGATAAATGCCCACCTCTATACTGAGCGACCCTGGTAGACTGCCAACCACCAGACCCACATGAAGCAAAAATGCACAGAACAGTAACTGGCACAGAGCAAAGGTATATGTTAAGTATTAGTTATGTTAATTGTAAGTATTTGTTATATTAATAAAATTGATTAAACTCTACATGATGTCATGCTTAAAAAATTTATGTTGAATTTATCAAATCTTAATTTTCTCTGAATTTTGAGTGGATAATTTGCTATTACTATTCAAAATTCAAAATGTACGAATTACAAAGCAATTATTTTTCAATTCTGGTCTCTCAACTATCTAGGTTTCCTCATTATAAGCTAACAATATTATTAATGATCTTATCTTCTGGATAAATGTTATGTTTATAAAATAAAATATTTGCATATTCAGAAATATGCAAATTAATCTCTTCTCATTTTAATACAAATGATAGCAAGTCATACCTAGTATTCTTGTCTTGCTTATTTCACTTAAGTACACCTCTAAGAGATCATTTTCCACTGAACACTTATGGAGATTTCTTATTTGTTTTACAGCCCTATACTATGCCATTTTATGGATTTATAGTGACTCTAAACCTTTTTATTGATAGACATTAAGATAATTTCTAATATTTTGCTTTTATAAACAAAACCATAATGATACATTGGCAAGTACTCAATTTGGATTATAATATGTCAAGTAATAATTTAGAAAGTAAGAAACAGAATGGTAGTAAATTCTTTTTTGCGCTTTTCCTACTGTGAGTGAAACAGATCATATTAATTTACATAATTGAGAGATATTTGTATTTCCTCTTTGGATCATTATTTATGTACCACTTTTGAACAGCTACTTTCTTTTTGATGTGGAAAAGCTCTTTGTATATTGGAGAAAGTAGTGTTTTATTCTTAATTCAATTACACATTTCTTTTTATTTTTTCTATATACCTTCTGTATTAGTTTTCTAGGACTATCATAACAGTGCCATAAACTGGGTGACTCAAAACAACAGGAAGAAAATTTTTTTGCAGTTTTGGAGGCTGGAAGCTCCAAATTAAAGTTTTTGCCAAGCCATGCTTCTTTGGAACACGTGGAAGGCATCCTTGACTCTTCCTAATTTTGAAATGTATTGTGTCCATAATTTCTATAAATCTACCATGCCCATGTGTTGCAGAGTGATACTTATTCCTGTCTTTCAGAGTAAGAGTGGTAATGTCATGTATAGTTGTCCAACTGGATTCCTTTTCCTCTAAGTGTTGTATGTGACTGGGTTCTCACGAAAAGCATATGTAGTAGGCTCCATTTCTGTGTCTGAACATGAAGACATTAGGCAGATGATTCTTCATGGTCTGTTTCCTCCTCTTGCATCTAGAAAATGAATGTGTGGAATTATTCTGAGGGTTCCACAGATTCAGCACAAACTAAATTCTCACCCTTCCCTGGTTTTCCCTGGTAAGGAGGTATGTGGTGGAGAAGAAGTGGGACACTGATGTATGGGATCAAGAGACTGGAGTACACACTGATAAACAGAGAAATTGTGAGCACAGATCTACCTGAAATTCTACAGCTAAAGGAGATTCATGTGTGCTAAGTCACTTCAGTGGTGTCCAATTCTTTGTGACCCTATGGACTGTAGCCCACCAGGCTCCTCTGTCCGTGGGGTTTCTCTTGGTTGCCTTTGCTACTCCAGGGGATCTTCTTGACCCAGGAATGGAACTCAATCTCTTATTTCTCCTGCATTGGCAGGAGAGTTCTTTACCACTAGCGCCACTTGGGAAGCCCCAACTAAAGGAGGAAGCTCCTTCAAATTGATCTGAGGGAAACTATATTTGTCTGCCTGAAGTCTTGTAAGTATTAAACCCAGCACATTGGTGATGCTGATTCTCTTCAGGATACATTGAGCCAACACATTTCCTCTGTGTCCATGAATTAAGTTGGATCCCTGATATCTTAGTCCATTGTATGTGTGTGTGCACTCAGTCATGTCTGACTCTTTGCTACCCCATGGATTGTAGCCCATCAGGCTCCTTTGTCCGTGGAGTTTTCCAGGCAAAAATACTGGCATGGGTTGTCATTTCCTACTCCAGGGGATCTTCCTGACTCAGGGATTGAATCAGCATCTCCCGCATTGGCAGGCAGATTCTTTACCATGGTGCCACCTGGGAAGCCCATCTTAGTCCATTAGGGGACTGTAACAAAGAACCATAGGCTGTGTGTCTTATAAGCAAGATAAATTTATTTCTCAGAGTTCTAGAGGCTGGAAGTCTGAGATCAGAGTGCCAGCCTGGTTGGGTCTGCTGAGGGGCCTCTTCTTGGTGGCCTCTTCTTGGGGCCTCTTCCTTTGTTTCACTGTGTCTTCACATAGAAGAAGCAAGAGGACTCTCTGGGGTTTCTTCTATTATATAGAGGCATGAATCCTGTTCATGAGATTTATGAGGGCTCTGCCCTCATGCCTTAAGCATCACCCAAAGATTCCACTTCCTAGTACCACTGCATTTGTAGTTAGTATTTTAATATATAAATTTTTGGGAGACACGAATACTGAGCCCATGACATCCAACACAGTCCATTGGGAATTATAAAGAAAGCTCATGGAGGTTATAAGTATACATGCAAAGAATGGCAATCTCTCAAAGTCTATGTCATATATATATATATTATATAAAGGAGAAACTATACAAGGCTCAATAGGATTACTGTATTAATATGGAAGTGGTTACTAGGGATTAGAATTTTAGTACTTTGAAGTCCAGGGGGAAGAGTTTTAATAATCTGATAAAGACAAATTGAACTTAGAGTCAATGATCATCTATAGTTAATAATCTTGAAATGTCAGCTTCTCCCTGACATACAACACATGGTAGCTGAGAGAGATGAGAATATTTGAATGCATATATTATATAGGACCTAATTATCCATCTCCTAAATTATTATTAAAAGAACTTCTCACCAATTTTTCAACTAATTAATTGGTGAGGAGAATGCAATATATACTGCTAATTCTCTGTAGCTCAGGGATAATGTTAAGGATGCTGAAATGAAAATAGATCCCTTGATATCAATGGGAAAAGTATGGTCACAGAAGAAGTAGAGGCCAAAATGTAATGAAGATGAAGGGTTTATAGCCTCTATCATACTTGAAGTGGGAGAATATTCATTGTTGATTGTAGGAGTACAGCATACATGTTTTGATCCCCTGACAAAGCACTAAAATATTAATAAAACAAAAACATGTATAAAGTATAAAGATAAAGTATAATATGAAATATAATTGATCTAATAGCAAGCTGGACAGAAGGATAAAAGGAACGAAAGACAAATGCAACAAATAAAAAACAAATAGTATAATGGAAAAATTAATCCTAATATTAATAATATTGATAATATGTTAAACCAAAATATACTAAACATAAAATAAGATTAAAAATTCTGCATTTGCACCTCCTATCTTATAGAAAAAGTGTTTTGTAGACCTCCTTTGATTTTAGTAACAACATTTCCTATATCTGGACATCCTGGTCTGATCCCTTTACTGGGTTACTTAATGACTGTCACCCTTGACTGTGACCTGGAAATAAAAATGAAGTCTACAGAAAATTCCGATTGTAACACAAGTTATTTGGCCATTTCTTTGTTACAGTGTAGCATACTCCATTGAATAGGAGTGTCTGTGTTATTAAAAAAAAAAAAAAAAAAAAGATGCTGTAAAGAAGAATAGCAGGCCCCAGGAATGAGTATAATGAAGTTTTGGGTGTTATGTTAAGGTCAGAACCTCTTCTGCTGTTAATTAATACCTGTTTAAAAATTTCCTGAATCTTTTTCCTTCTAGCCAGAACATAACAACTGGTATTTAACTCACCCCACTGCCTTTCACCTCTGTGAAACTGGACAAAATATATGGTTCAGTTGTTTTCAAGCATTGTGTAAAGAACAGCAAAAATCTTTGGTCCTTGAGAAAAGAAAAAAAGAGCGTGAACCACACAAACATCCCAGCCTTTTGCATGAGGAAGGTGAAGTGTAATCTGAAAAGACTGGTATTGTGGGCTGCTGAAGCAGCTGAACTTTGCTGATCAGGTAGATGACCAGTGGCAGCTGGGCACAGTCTGAATGGAGATTTGCATAGTTTTACGGTTCAAGGTTAGAAAGTCTCTGGACAAAGGCTGAAAGAGAAAAATAGAAAAATCTAAATAAAATGCTAAAGATAGTTCAGTAATTCAAAGAAAATAATTAGAAAGAAAAAAGATGGATTTTAAAAGGAATAGAGCTAAAGAAAAAAAAGCCGTTTTATGGAAATTATATTAAATATAAGAGCTTTCCAGGTGGCACAGCAGTAAAGAATCCTCCTGCCAATGCAGGAGACAAAAAAAATGCAGGTTAGATCCCTGGGTCCAGAAGATCCCCTGGAGCAGGAAATGGCAACCCACTCCAGTATTCTTGCCTGGAAAATTCTGTGGGCAGAGAAGCCTGTTGGGCTATGGTTCAAGGGGCCGCAGATTCGGACCTGAATGACCAACTGACCACATTAAATATAAATGTACTAAGCCCTCCACAAAAAGGTAAAAGTTGTCAAACTGGGATAAAAGAGCAAGATCCGGTTTTCTTCTGTCTCAGAGGCAAAAATATAGGAGAAAGGTAAAAATACAGGGAGAACATATATCATGCAGAGTCAACAGAAGAAATGTGGTATGGCTATAAACAATAGTATCAAGAGACAAAAAGAGGAAATCTTCTAATGAAAACAACTCAGTGTACCCAGAAAATCTAACAGTTCTAAAATGTATGTACGTAATACCAGAGCTATAAAAACTGTAAGACAAAAACTGACAAATATAAATTGAGAAATAGTGACTTCCCTAGTAGTCAGATGGCTAAGACTCCACGCTCCCAGTACCCTGGGCACCAGTTCAATCCCTGGTCAAGGAACTAGATTCCACATACCAAAACAACTGAGAGATTGAATGCTGCAACAAAAAAAAGATCCCTCATACTGCAACCTAGACCTTGTGCAGACAAATTACATAAATAAATAAAAACATTTTTTAAAAAAATCACTTAAAATTGAAAAATAGATAAAAATCACAATCATAGCTGGAAACTTTAACATCATTAACTTAGTAAGTCATGGAACAAATCAAGCAAGAATAAATAACCCAGCTGAGCCCTGCCCCCAGCATGTAAACTAATAGAATGTGAGTGAGTCCAGAGACCAAAAGTGCTCCCACATATTTGTTCTTTCTCATCTATAGGCTACCTGAGCTACTTAAATGGAACAACCATATAAATTAAAACATTCGTAATAAACTGCAAAACATGGCTGGATCTCATTTTTAAAATATAAACATAATATATATTTAAATTTTGCATGCCAAATAAACAAAACAACAAGAGCATATATTTGAATGTTGTTCTGTGTGTTAGTCACTCAGCTGTGTCTAACTCTTTACAACCCCATGGACTGTAGCCTGCCAGGCTCCACTGTCCTTGGAACTCTCCAGACAAAAATACTGGAGTCGGTTGCCATTCCCTTCTCCAGGGGATCTTCCTGATTCAGGGTTCAAAACCAAGCCGTCTGCAATGCAGGCAGATTCTTCACCATCTGAGCCACCAGAGAAGCTTCTACTAATTTGATCTAAATAATTAATTGTTATAGTACAGTAGGCACAACCACTACAAAATACACAGTATTTTCAAGTGTATGTTGATGATTCACAAAGACAGAGTGCATTTACGGATTAGATAGCAATCTTGAAAAATTTCATAAACCTGCAATCCTACCAAGTATTTTTTCTGATGACAATCAAATTAATTTAGACTTATTCTTCAAGAGTGAAGGTTACCAGTGTGTTTATACCAAATAAAAAACTAATACTTCATCCATAATGGTTTTGGTAGATGGTAAGGTGAACATATATTAGATTTCAGAACAAAGGAGCTAAAATTTAAAACTTAGGCTTCATGACTATTTGCAGAAGATGAAGTTAAAAGTATGTTGTGGAAATTCCCCAAGGATCCAGTGGTTAAGACTCCCAGCTCTCACTGCCCAAGGCTTGGGTTCAATCCCTGATTCAGGAACTAACATCCCACAAGCTGTGTGGCACAGCCAAAAAAAAAAAAAAGTATGTTGTGGTTTTAATTTGCATTTCTAGTAAGTTTTCACAATATATATTTCTTTAATAATTCATTTCTTTCTTGTATTCATTGTCAATTGCATCCTGGGTATTTACTTTTAAATATGCAGGAAAGTTTATATATTTTAGCTTATCTTTAGAAGTTCTTTATATCAAAAGTATCTTCTATTGATATTGTAGGCTGATTTTTGATGTATAAAAATATTCAGTTTTAATGTAAAGTGAAAGTGAAGTTGCTCAGTCGTGTCTAACTCTTTGTGACCCCATGGACTGTAGCCTGCCAGGCTCGCTCTTCCATCCAGGGATTTTTACAGGCAAGAATACTGGAGTGGATTGCCATTTCCTTTTCCAGGGGATCTTCATGACCAAGGGATTGAACCTGGGTCTACCTGCATTATAGGCAGATGCTTTACCATCTGAGCCACTAGGGAAGATCAGTTTTAATGTAGTTGTAAACATAAATGGCAACCCACTCCAGTGCTCTTGCCTGGAGAATCCCAGGGACAGGGGAGCCTGGTGGGTTGCCGTCTATGGGGTCACACAGAGTCGGACATGACTGAAGTGACTTAGCAGCAGCAACAGCAGCATACATAATAGTCCTTATGTTTGTCTATTTTGTGTCTCTTTTAAGAAATTCTAAGCTACTTCAATATAAGTACATTATTCTATATCATGTGCCAAAAGTTTAAAGTTTTGCTTTTCAATTGTAAATAATTGGTGTTGTGGGGTGTATGCGTTTGTGTCTATATTTGTGTGTACATGTGTGTTTGTGTATGATGTTAGGTAGTCTGTTCTTTCATCCATCAGTTTGCAGTGTCAGTGCTGTGTATGTTTGGCACAGCAGTATTTTTGAACAATTATTGGGAGTATGATTTTAAGTATTATTTTCTTAGATACTGGAGAAGGAAATGGCAACCCACTCCAGTATTCTTGCCTGGAAAATCCCATGGACAGAGGAGCCTGGTAGGCTACAGTCCATGGGGTCGAAAAGAGTCAGACACGACTGAGCGACTTCACTTTCTTTCTTTCTTTTCTTTTCTTTTCTTAGAACTCAGTAATGCATAATGGGCTCCCCTGGTGTCTTAGCGATAAAGAATCATCCTGCCAATGCAGGAATGCCAGTTCAATCCCTGAGTCAGGAAGATTCCCTGGAGTAGGGAATGGCAACCCACTCCAGTATTTTTGCCTGAGAAATCTCGTGGACAGAGGAGGTTGGTGGGCTATAGTAGATGCAGTTGCAAAAGAGTTGGACATGACTTAGCCACTAAACAACAACAAAAATAATGAATCACTGCCTAAATTAAGGCTCTGATGCTGGAAGGGATTGGGGGCAGGAGGAGAAGGGGATGACAGAGGATGAGATGGCTGGATGGCATCACTGACTCAATGGACATGAGTCTGAGTGAACTCTGGGAGATGGTGATAGACAGGGAGGCCTGGCGTGCTGCGATTCATAGGGTCGCAAAGAGTCAGACACAACTGAGTGACTGAACTGAATTGACTGAAATGAAGGCTCTTAGGATTTTTGTACTGATTCACGTTTATATTCTGAGTGGTCTCTGTGACTTGCATTGGAATTTGCTAATTCTTCCACATTTCAGCTTTTCTGTCAGATATATTAACAGCTGAAAATTCTGTGATCATAGGTTCAGAAGTATGAGATCTTGACCAAGGGAATGGGAGAAGAGAAAATGAAATGAGGAGAGTTGTTCCTTGGGACAGAAAGATATATGACTTTGACTGTCCCTGTATCTCTGTGGCATTCATAAGATCATTTGAAAGTATATTTAGAGTAGAAATGTCTCTGTATGAATTAAATATAAGAGTAGTCTCCAGAAAAGATAAAATTGTATAGATAATACTGTCTTTAAAAAACTAAGAATTTGACATACTTAGACTATCCAGGTCATTTCAGGTAGATTTCAGTTAGTAACTTGGACTGGTGTGTATTTATATCACTTTTTGAAAACTTTATGTCACAGAGTTTAAAATATAAAGACTTTCCTAAGAATACTGAATTATCATAGAGGCTATAACCAGATAATGGAGAAGGACTACTAAGTTCTATTATTCATGAAAATTCTCTGGAAGAGTAAATTTAGAAATAACACATTTCTACCCTTCAGTACAGTCCTAAAATTAGCCCACTACAATTTAGAGGTAGAGCAAAACCCAAGATAAATATAGTGTTGGTTGGTAACAAATGAAATCATTAACAATGGCTGTTAACAATGCCCATAATGAAAGACAAAATTACACTTTGGATGTGGGGGTCTGAGACACTTGGATTGAAAAAGCTAAATTTAGATGAGAATGAAGTAGCTAGATCCTTGACCCAGAACTGAACACTAAATATATTCTTTCATTCACAATAGAGAAACATATGGTTAAAAGAATTGCAGCTCAATTGTCCTCCTCCATAAAAACTATTTCCAAAAGTAGAAAATTAAACTGTTTGATTATTTATAACAGAAGATGTGAAGACAAAAAGTTTAGCAAATAATAAGGATTAGCCCTTTGGTGGAAGTGGTTAATGTTAATAGAATCCAGAAGGGGAGACTTTTAACTAATACTCAGTGTGACTATCACACTTTTACATTATTTTTAGTGACTATTATTATTGTTGATAACATGGATTATTTACTCAGTCCCATGTGTGAAGTATTTAAATAGATCCTTCCAATTAATTGAAAAAATTGTGTTGGTCAGGTGGTATTCACATATTCATTATATCAACAAAGTAACTGAAGCTTAAAGAGGGTTCTTTATTTGGTGTATGATATTGCAAAAAAGTAATGAATTCTGATTTGAATTCAGATCCGGGCTGAATGACTCAAGTGACTGACTTTTTATCATGACACATTTTAAACCTTCTTTTACCTAAGGAATCATAATGGCAATATTTAATTTGCCATTTAATATTTCAGTTGTACATTTTTCAGTGTATAACTGAACAATGGAGAAAAAAAGTAACCAAAGTTTTCAAAGACTATTCAGTAATGACTCTGAGCTAACAATAGCTCCTATGAACCCTAAATTGCCACTTTGAACTGCCAATTTGAGTGAGAGTTTATGGGCGCCAGAAAATAAGTTATTCTAACAGACTTCACTTCATGTTGGGAGCAATAGAATTTTTAAAAACACTGTGATTACTTCTCAGCTCTTGGTATTCCTTTGGAATTTCAAGTGACCAAATGCCACGTGAGCTTCCACCCTATGGCATAAGGACTATGTTAATTGAATGTTTCAAATGGAAAGTTCCAGAGCTCCAACTTCCTACACAAATAGTAAATCAAATTTAAATGATACATCCCTGGAGATATTATGAGAAATGGTACTTCTATAAAGCTTTCAAAGATGAATATGAGATTATTCTGGTCACACATTCATGTAATTTTTCAGTTTTGTCATTGTAAAAGACTAAGGCATCTTGTAGAATGTAGTTGGTTAATGAGTATAGTATTAATGACTTATGTGTCATTTGCTGCCCCAAATCAAATGAACAGCTACCCCTAGGCTTGAGTCTTTGGTGTTGTTAAAAAATGCCTGTACTTTTAGAGAATAGAGACCTCTAGAAGTTTTTGCATGACAAGACCATCACTACAGTTTCACAGTGTTTTATTATTATGTAATCTTCCCTACTCTGTAATTCACTAGATTTGTTGCAAAATTATTAACACCTTCCCCTTTCTGCTGAACATTTATGTTCTCCAGCATGTATACAGTAACATATATTTAGAAAAGTGTAGGTGGTTTGAATTTCTTGATAAATCATGTGTGAGAGGAGCAAGCATTATATACCATTTGAAAAAGAAGAAATTTCCTAGGGATCCTGTGGTCTGGGTCATATAGAGATATAGACTCAAAAATGAAAAAGAAATAGCTGCTATAATCTATACCTGTTATAAAGGAAATATACTCCTTTCCAGTTCTATTTTTGATAATTTGGGGAAAAGGTACTATTTAACACATTTAGATTTTTCATTAATAACTATTCATAAAGTGAATCAAAAAGTTAATAGCTTTGAGTGGGACCTTGAAAAACTGAAAGCTAGAAATAAGTAGGGGTATGACAAGGAACTATTCTGGGGATTGTTTTCACTGAAGTAGAGGATTCGGGGAATGGATTAAATTTAAAATGAAAGACGGGTTGAGTTTAGAATTGAGTTATTCAAGAAAATGTAGATTTAGTGTCATAAACATCAAAAAGGACATTGAAGTCATGGCAAGAAACTAGATCTCTAATGATAAAGAATGTAAAGAAAGAAATAGAGGGGGGTGAGGAATAGATACTTCTACTGCATACTGTAGATGAGGAAAAATAAGTTCCCTTCTACCCTTCTGAATTCTTAGCTAAGACCCTGTAATAAAAGACAGATTAATAAGGGAAAATCCAAGAGAGGTTTATTAGCATGTATTCATCGTGTGTACATGGGAGTTACAAATGGGAAAATAAGGTGACTTAGAATTTAGATTTAAATACCAAAACTAATACAATTATGTAAAGTTTAAAAATAAAATAAAATTGGAAGAATTAAAAAAAAAAAAATAAAAAAATAAATACCATCTTAAGAGGGCAGAGAAGGAAGGATGTAGGCCTCTGAGAGGAGAATATTTTTTTCTTAAGAAAGATAAATAGGCCCTTGGAAGAATAGATGGGAGTTAGTATAATTTATGACAAAATCTAACTGGGTGTGATGTCCACTTTTGGTCTCCTTTCTCATGAGATGAGTCAGTCTTCCCTGGTTGATGAAATTCCCCAGAAGAGGATTTATGGCAGTTGAGTTCTTTTTGGAAGATCTGTCTCTAGGCAGACAGATAAGGGCAGTTCAGAGAAAGCCTCTCCCTGCATATGCTGTATCCAGGTGTCCACGTGTCTGCAAGTGTGGTAAATCGCTTCAGTTGTATCTGACTCTGTGTAGCCCGCCAGGTTCCTCTGTTCATGGGATTTTTCAGGCACGAATATTGGAGTGTGTTGCCTTGCCCTCCTCCAGGGGATATTCCCAACCTAGGGATCAAACCTGTGTCTCTTGTACCACTAGTGCCATCTGAGAAGCCCCATCCCTATGTCTCTACAGCTCAAAATAATCAATATACCAAAGTGACACATTTTGGGGAAGCATGTTCTGAACTCCTGCAGCCATATTCTGGAGTGACACAGACTGCTAGACTTCAATAAGTAGAAGTAGACAATTAGTCATAAGGATGAAAAAAAAAGGGAGGGAGGGAATTTGAAGAAATAGAGGCATCATTGGAATAAAGCAGATTCCTAGGTGATGTCAAATACTGTATAGACCATGAAATTCCCCTGGGTTGTTGTGTTTAACTCATTGGTAAGATTTTTGCTCCTGAGTGAAAGTGAAGTCCCTCAGTCATGTCCAACTCTTTGCAACCCCGTGGACTGTAGCCTACCAGGCTCCTCTTTCCATGGGATTCTCCAGGCAAGAATACTGGAGTGGGTTGCCATTTCCTTCTCCAGGGGATCTTCCCAACCCAGGAATCGAACCTGGGTCTCCTGCTTTGCAGGCAGATGCTTTAACCTCTGAGCCACCAGGGAAGCCCTTAGTAGAAGTAGTAGGTTATGACATTTCTGCTAAAGACAGGTGAAAAAGCTAGATAAAACACTAAATAACTTAATGAAAGTCATCAGGTAACTGTGCATGCAGAGAGGATTAGCTTGACTAAAATTCCAGGGAAAGAATGCTTCTCACAAGTGGGCTGAGGATTGCAGACACTTTTCCCCAGATTTCTGATTTTGTTTGTAGGCTGGAACTGAAGTTTGGCAGAGGCAGAACTCCCTCCTGGCAGAAAGAGTTCCCAGAAAATCGTGCATTGGTTGTTCAGGACAGGAGTGAAGATTTGCCAGTCTTCAAACACATGGTGGTTTCCCCTACAAGCTATTTTCTTAAGTGGCTGCAGAGGAGGTTAGAAGCTGAGTTGAAAAGCTTCTCTGAAATATCGTGTAATATTCCACATCTCAAGGGATTTAAGAAACCATCGACCAAGCACGAGGACAAAAATTGCCAAAGACAAGGATCTGAAAATAAAAGCCATGAATTGAAAATCAGAGAGGGAAGGTCAAACTGCCAGTGAGGATCTATCAGATCAGATCAGTCGCTCAGTCGTGTCTGACTCTTTGCGACCCCATGAATTGCAGCACGCCAGGACTCCCTGTCCATCACCAACTCCCAGAGTCCACTCAGACTCACGTCCATCGAGTCAGTGATGCCATCCAGCCATCTCATCCTCTGTCGTCCCCTTCTCCTCCTGCCCCCAATCCCTCCCAGCATCAGAGTCTTTTCCAATGAGTCAACTCTTCACATGAGTTGGCCAAAGTACTGGAGTTTCAGCTTTAGCATCATTCCTTCCAAAGAAATCCCAGGGCTGATCTCCTTCAGAATGGACTGGTTGGATCTCCTTGCAGTCCAAGGGACTCTGAAGAGTCTTCTCCAACACCACAGTTCAAAAACATCAATTCTTCGGTGCTCAGCTTTCTTACAGTCCAACTCTCACATAGCCACTCACTACTTGTCCACCCAAGATCCCTTACAGCTAGAGGCTTAGACCTTGGACTTTAACTTGCTCCAGGACACAAGAATCCACCAGAGATTTTAGCATTTGCACAGGACTGGAATGAGGAGCCTTGACCTGTAGGGCCAGCTTCTCCCTCACAGCATGTGTAAGTTTTGAATGTAAATGAGACAAAATGCTAGATGATTAATTCTAACATCTCTGAAAAGCAGAAATGAGTCTCCTCCAGTCATTTAGGTCTAAGAAGAAAGACTTGCCAGGCTCTCAAGTGAAAACCTTGCATAAATACACTGCAGTAAATACAACAATCTACAGTGACACTAGGGCTTCCCTGGTGGCTCAGATGGTAAAGAATTCACCTGCAATGATGGAGACCTGGATTCAATTCCTCGGTTGGGAAGATCCCCTGGAGGAGGGCATGGCAATCCAGTCCAGTATTCTTGCCTGCAGAATTCCATGGACAGAGGAGCCTGGCAGGCTACAATCAATGGGGTCACAAAGTCTGACAAATTGAGCGACTAACACTTTCTTTCAAATAGTGTCATAGAACTGGGCATAAAATAGAAGATTTGGTTTAAAAGTTTAGGGGAAAAATCAAGTGGGAGGCTGCAACAATAGTGATTTCCATGATTTTGAAGTAACACTAATATCTTGCTTTAGTAATTTTGATCTGTACCCCCTCTACCAAAACCCCTCTTCTAAGACTTATTGTAAATTATCTACTTGGTATTAGGTATCCATTGAAATTCATGGGGTGGACAATATCCAGAACAAACAGAACAGGGATAGTAGGTAGACAGAGGGGACCTATGAAGGGTTGAAATATGCCATTGTTAGAAGAGTCAGTAGAAAGAGTCTCTTAGTTCTTCAAGGCTGCTCTTTGGTTTGACAGCAGTTTCATAGGAAGTGGCTTATTAGAGATTTTCACATCTGATAAGGAACCAAAATTCTCTGTGGATTTAATGGTTTAAATGGGCCATGATGGCGAGTCAAGTTTATACTATTTTACTGAAAACCACTTACATTAGATTAAATCCTAGGTAGAATATAACCTCTTTGCCCAAAACTTGTTATGAGACACCATTGACTTAACTTTGAAGTATAGCCAGGGCTTTTCAGAAAATAAGCTGCAGTGTATCATGTTATAAGCAACCATGGTACTTTTTGGAAGCCAGATTCCATTTTTCAACTCCTAATTCAAGGGATATAGTTATAATGACCTGTAGTAACCCAGAAATTGGGGATAAATAAATGGCAATGTGTGTCAATGAGTTTTAGACATGGCAATATATGGTGTTTTCAAACTTCTGTGTTATAGCACTTAAGATGGAAGGATTAGCTCTGATAGAAAATATTGGAAGATGGTAAGCCATGGCTGCAGCCATGAAATTAAAAGATGCTTACTCCTTGGAAGAAAAGTTATCACCAACCTAGATAGCATATTGAAAAGCAGAGACATTACTTTGCCAACAAAGTTCCGTCTAGTCAAGGCTATGGTTTTTCCAGTGGTCATGTATGGATGTGAAAGTTGGACTGTAAAGAAAGCTGAGCGCTGAAGAATTGATGCGTTTGAACTGTGGTGTTGGAGAAGACTCTTGCGAGTCCCTTGGACTGCAAGGAGATCCAACCAGTCCATTCTGAAGGAGATCAGGCCTGGGATTTCTTTGGAAGGAATGATGCTAAAGCTGAAACTCCAGTACTTTGGCCACCTCATGCGAAGAGTTGACTCATTGGAAAAGACTCTGATGCTGGGAGGGATTGGGGGCAGGAGCAGAAGGGGACGACAGAGGATGAGATGGCTGGATGGTGTCACTGACTCGATGGACGTGAGTCTGAGTGAACTCTGGGAGTTGGTGATGGACAGGGAGGCCTGGCGTGCTGCGATTCATGGGGTTGCAAAGAGTCGAACATGACTGAGGGACTGAACTGAACTGAACTGAAGCCATGGCTTCTGTCTCAAAGTTTGGAAAGATTTCTCTCCATCAATTTGGAAAGGCTGAGCATGTAGATACTTAACGAGTTTGTCAGTCAGAGGATTCTGAGGTCTTCCCAGAACCATAACCAGAAGACTAGGGCACTTTACTCTATCCCTAAGTCAGAGAAACTAAGAAGAGTGGTTTTAATCATCACAGACAGAGATGATGCCCAAGTGCTCCTGCCACTGGGAGACTCTTAAGAATAGATTTTCTTAGAGTCGGAGGAGGACAACTTGCACCTTCTCCTCCTCTTTTCAAAGCAAAAATGGAAAATATATCACACACTTGCTGTGAGCCCAAAGCTGAGAGATTCCTATGCTGCTGTTGCTGTGAGGAAACAGAGGGCAGAGTGGGGCTGAAAATCCCATCTCCCTAGAATCACATCCATCAGTCCTTTTAATCCAAGCCTCATCTGCCTCCCTCCTTTACACAGAGCTAGACTGGCACTCTCTTCAATTCCAAATTACAGCTTCTATATATGCTTATATTGTAATAAAAGTGTATGAGGTTGCAAAAGGTTACAGAAATAAAACCATAAAAATTATACTTTTGTCTAAAGGAAGGAGAAAATTTATTACAATAGTAATATTTAAGAATGTGTATGTTAAAAAATATAGGCCTTCCCTGGTGGCTCAGAGGTTAAAGCGTCTGCCTGCAATACAGGAGACTCGGGTTCGATCCCTGGGTTGGGAAGATCCCCTGGAGAAGGAAATGGCAACCCACTCCAGTATTCTTGCCTGGAGAATCCAATGGAGAGAGGAGCCTGGTAGGCTATAGTCCACAGGGTCACAAAGAGCTGGACACAGAAAACTGCATTGTCCAGTTTTACTGAAGAGAAGAGAAAAAAATTATTCTTAGGACAAAATTGGATAAACTGAAATTAGGATAACTAGTGAGTGGTGACGGAATCTATTCCAAAATTTATCACACTTTCTAACTCTGTGTTTCTTTATTCTACATTTTATCTTGAATTTATTTATTAAAGAACTGTTATCTCATATTAACTAACCACAATTAATTAGTAACTTGTGTAAGTTCAAATTAATTGTCATAAATATGGATATACTCTTACTTTAATAAAGATGGGAGTGGGATTAAATTGTAAACCATGTTTTTGTTTAGTAAATATAATTACATGGGATTATATTGATTATCCATACTTGAGTTATTTCCTGTGTTGATTTCATTATTTAGATTAATAAATGAAAACTAGACACCAATGTACACATGATTCAAATACCTCAAGAACTTGATTCCTGGAAGGAAATAATCTTGATAATTGTCTCTTTATAAATTCAAGTTTTTGACAGCAAATATCACACAAGATGATATAAAACTTTAAAGTCATTTTATTGTTTGCTAAATTAAAATTAATGATCTTATACTTAACATATTTGAAGAGACATACTTGTATTATTATTTTTCTTAAAACAGATGTCTCTGTATCAAAGAATAGCATATTTATAGTTTTATATAAACTACCACCTCTTTGTCTCTAAATATGAAAATAATTAATAATATTTATAGTGATCCTATATAAATTCTTATTTAATATTCATAACAATGTTGAGAAAGAGGTGATGTACCCATTTCACACCTTTCAAAAAAATTGTTTGAGAGGTTAATTAACTTGCCCTTGGTGAAGCAGATGGTAAACAGCTGAGATTTAAACCCAGCTCCCAATAGACCTGATCATGGTAAGGATGGGAGGCTGTCTCCCTGGCTTAGATAGTTATTATTCAAAGGATGAGAAATATTTGTTTTTAATGTCTTCAGAGTATTTTTTAAAACCGTAGGACATGCACATTTTGGAATCAAATAAATAATATATTTGAAGCCTTACTTTAAATAAAATGCTTATATAAACAATGTAGACATTTCAAAAATTCTCATAAAAAGGTCATTAAAAAACCTCATAAAAAGATCATTTCAAATCCATTCTATTTGTTGTCCCAATATTAATTATTATGGAAATAGCTCAAAGGAGAAGCCAATCCATTCCTATCGGCAATTTGTGATGGATTTTTTTAACACTGTGCATAGGGCAGTAAGGGTACTGGTTTGGATAATGACTTTGCTTCCTATCAAGATGTAAAGGAAATTGTCAGGAAACTAGTCCTTGGAGTTCAAAGTGACAGTCAGATAGTGAGAAGAGTGGAAGGATCAGGGGAGCAGAGGGAATTATCGTGGAGGTTAGTGGTGCACTGGGATGCTGACGGGACATGAAGAAAAGGGGAAAGAATGAAGGAGGAGAAACTTTTAAGTCTCTGGTATCTTAAGGCTAGAAGCAGTTATATCTGAAGGCCACATAAAAATGCCTGTTCTTATCACATTTACTGGGATTTTCAAATCCAAAATAACTCAAAGCACCTTTACTGTGGAGCAGAGTTCTAGACCTGGATGCCCCACAGTGTTATCTGGGAAGTAAATGCTAAAAAAATAACACAGGGAGCCCAGCCTGGCATTCTGTCAGGATCTGGCAGGTAGGATGAGGGAGGGGAGGGAAGATGGAGGGAAGGGATACATATAAAAATATAAATTATGACTGATTCATGTTGTTGTATGGCAGAAGCAAACACACCATTGTAAAAGCAACTTTCCACCAATTTAAAAATAAATATGATTAATAAAAATGCTAATGCCTACATTCCATTCCTCTATGTTATGATTCAGTCCAATTTGGGACAGGGAGAGGATCCCCTTCCTGACTGGAATTAGTAGCCAGTTCCACAGAGTACTTGCATATTTAATATCTAAACACGTTAGGTTTAAATTAATTACATTTGCTAAGTCTGGCAAACAGTGTTAACAACAGCCTTTTCCCCTTTCTCTGCTTTGCCAACAGGAACTCTGATTTGTTTTGTGGGGATCATGTTCCGTGAGAAATTAGGATCAGTCAGTGACTCCTGATTACAATTATGTAATCAATTATGGTAATCCCATTCCCTTTTACAAGTGATTGGTTTACCATGTGCACTTTACTAATTTCTGACCAGTAGGATATAAGGGAGGGCGGGGCATAATCTAGGTTTCTGAAGTTTTTGTCCAGGATGGAAAGCTGGGATCTGTAGGGTTTCTTTTTCCCCTCTCTTGGTTGCTGTCTTAGGAGTTTTCTGATGCTTGGAGCTGGTGATATTTGAAAGTGCTGTCACCATCTTAAAATTTTAGAAGAGGATGTGGCCAAGACAGTGAAGGCACAAAGAAGAAATATGCAGAGAGCCATGGTCCTTGAGGGTGTTGCCAGGCTGAGAATCCGTCCTGCTTCTGCCCGTCTCTAAAGGTATCTTGAGGGGTCACTAGTATTTTCACTGTTCAAGTCACTTTTGCCCAGGCAGTTTTATTGTCTCTGATACATTGATTTACATTTTCCCTTCTAGCAAAATAATTTTTACTTAATCTTGTTCAGAAGTTTGAAGCTACAGGATACTGCTCCTATTTATTTTTATTTCAGCTGCAGCATCACCTCACAGACATTTCCCCCAAGGGTTTCCAACACCTCCAAGTGATGGTTTTAGCACAAGTTACTTGTATTACCTTCAACATGACTAGATTAAAAAAAAAAAAAAATAAGAATCCTGGAGTTTTCCATATGTGCTGATTAAAATGAGCAGCAGACCAAGGTGAGTTTATTAAAAACAGCTAGCATTGGAACAAGGAAGATTCAAAAGGCCACCAGTAGGGAGCACCGCAAAATTAAAATTACAGCTTAACCAAGCTGTGCTGTCAAAATCCAGTGAGCTCTGCCTCTTAACTCCGGTGTGGAAACATGAGGAGGCTGAGGTGAAAAATATTATTTCAGGGTCTGGAGACCAAAAGGCAAAGCAGTTCCTAGCTAGAGGAAATTAGCTGAGTTCAGTGGGGCCTGTATGCAAGACTCTGGAGGTGGCAAGAGAAGAGAGAGCTGATTAAGAAGATCCATCATACCGTGCTCTCAGAGCACGGACTTGGGGAGGAACACATGCATACAATCACTAAAACCCAAAGCAGAAGTGTAGCCAACTCTTAAGTGGTTCTGGCATCGAGAAGCTGGAGACCATCTCAGAGATAATTCATTTCAAGGGTTTAGCTGCATTCCCTACTAGAGAAAATATGAGCGAACAAACAGGAATATGGAGAAGCTTAAATGTAACAATATGTAAAATGCTTAGCATACTTCCTAACCCATAATAAATATGCAGTAAATGTTACGTATTTTAAGTGAAAAAAAAATCATTAAAAATATGCATATTTCTCTAGAGTTATATATTAAGAAGGGGGCTTCCCAGGTGGCTCAGTGGTAAAGAATTCACGTGCTAAGGCAGGAGAGGTAAGAGACGCAGGTTTGATTCCTAGGTCATGAAGATCCCCTGGAGGAGGAAATGGCAACCCACTACAGTACTCTTGCCTGGAGAATCCCATGGGCAGAAGCGCTTAGCAGGCTACAGTCCATGGGGTTGCAAAGAGTCGGACACAACTGAGTGACTGAGTCCGCATACATATGTATGAAGAAGGATAGCTATTTGGGTATCAGAAGTGACAAATAATTAATACTTTGGTATTTTTAAAAGTGATGAAACAAGCTATGATTTGGCAATATTGCTTAGTTCAGTAAAAGAAAAAATACTTAACCAGAAATAAAACGAACAATAAGGTTGTTCAGAAAATACTTGTAAACTTTTGTGTACTTACAATGCAGGGAATTATAATGCTTATAAAATATTTTTACCTGCATCAGAATATGACTAATTTTTCTTTTAGAGCAAACTATTTTACAGACACTAGTCTTAAATCAGGCATGGATCTTGCTCCCCAGGTGACTTTTTGCAATACCTAGAGACAGCCTCCCTATGGCCCTGGCAGAGAGTTTGTTGTTCAGTTGCTAAGTCCTGTCTGACTCTGTAACTCCATGGACTGCAGCACGCCAGGCTTTTCTCTCCTTCACCACCTCTCAGAGGATGCTCAAACTCATGTCGATTGAGTCAGTGATGCCATCTCCTCTGCTGCCCTCTTCTTTGCCTTCTTCAGCAGAGAATTATCTGGCTTCAAATATCAATAGTGCCAAATTTGAGACTCTCATCTTAAAGTGGTTGTTTGTTTCTATTTAGTTTTTCAAATATTGAAGTATTGTTGATTTACAGTATTAGTTTCAGGTGCACAATATGATGATTCAATATTTTTATAGACCGGGGCTTCCTAGGTGGCTCAGTCAGAGAAGGCAATGGCAACCCACTCCAGTGTTGCCTGGAGAATCCCAGGGACAGCGGGGCCTGGTGGGCTGCCGTCTATGGGGTCGCACAGAATCGGACATGGCTGAAGCAACTTAGCAGCAGCAGCAGCAGCAGGTGGCTCAGTGGTAAAGAAAGCTTCTGCCAATGCAGTAAAACGTAGGTTTGATCCCTGGGTCAGGAAGACCCCCTGGAATTTCAGTTCAGTTCAGTCGCTTAGTTGTGTCCGACTCTTTTCGACCCCATGAATTGCAGCATGCCAGGCTTCCTGTCCATCACCAACTCCCAGAGTTCACTCAAACTCAAGTCCATCAAGTTGGTGATGCCATCCAGCCATCTCATCCTCTGTCGTCCCCTTCTGCTCCTGCCCCCAATCCCTCCCAGCATCAGAGTCTTTTCCAATGAGTCAACTCTTCTCATGAGGTGGCCAAAGTATTGGAGTTTCAGCTTTAGCATCATTCCTTCCAAAGAACACCCAGGACTGATCTCCTTTAGAATGGACTGGTTGGATCTCCTTGCAGTCCAAGGGACTCTGAAGAGTCTTCTCCAACACCACAGTTCAAAAGCATCAATTTCTCAGCACTTAGCCTTCTTTATGGTCCAAGTCTCACATCCATACATGACCACTGGAAAAACCATAGCTTAAACTAGATGGACCTTTGTTGGCAAAGTAATGTCTCTGCTCTTTAATATGCTATCTAAGTTGGTCATAACTTTTCTTCCAAGGAGTAAGCATCTTTTAATTTCCTGGCTGCAGTCACCATCTACAGTGATTTTGGAGCCCAAAAAATAAAGTCTGACACTGTTTCCACTATTTCCCCATCTATTTCCCATGACGTGATGGGACCAGATGCCATGATCTTCGTTTTTTGAATGTTGAGCTTTAAGCCAACTTTTCCACTCTCCACTTTTACTTTCATCAAGAGGCTCTTTAGTTCCTCTTCACTTTCTGCCATAAGGGTGGTGTCATCTGCATATCTGAGGTTATTGATATTTCTCCTGGCAATCTTGTTTCTAGCTCGTGCTTCTTCCAGCCCAGCATTTCTCATGATGTACTCTGCATAGAAGTTAAATAAGCAGGGTCACAATATACAGCCTTGATGTACTCCTTTTCCTATTTGGAAGCAGTCCGTTGTTCCCTGTCCAGTTCTAACCGTTGCTTCCTGACCTGCATATAGGTTTCTCAAGAGGCAGGTCAGGTGGTCTGGTATTCCCATCTCTTGAAGAATCTTGCACGGTTTATTGTGATTCACATAGTCAAAGGCTTTGGCATAGTCAATTAGCAGAAATAGATGTTTTTCTGGAACTCTCTTCCTTTTGCCATGACCCAGTGGATGTTGGCAATTTGATCTTTGGTTCCTCTGCCTTTTTAAAACCAGCTTGAACATCTGGAAGCTCACGGTTCACGTATTGCTGAAGCCTGGCTTGAAGAATTTTGAGCATTACTTTACTAGCGTGTGAGCTGAGTGCAAATGTGCAGTAGTTTGAGCATTCTTTGGCATTGCCTTTCTTTGGGCTTGGAATGAAAACTGACCTTTTCCAGTCCTGTGGCCTCTGCTGAGTTTTCCAAATTTGCTGGCATATTGAGTGCAGCACTTTCACGACATCATCTTCCAGGATTTGAAATAGGTCAACTGGGATTCCATCACCTCCACTAGCTTTGTTCGTAGTGATGCTTTTAAGGCCCACTTGACTTCACATTCCAGGATGTCTGGCTCTAGGTGAGTGATCATACCATCGTGATTATCTAGGTTGTGAAGCTCTTTTTCATACAGTTCTTCTGTGTATTATTGCCATGTCTTCTTAATATCTTCTGCTTCTGTTAGGTCCATACCATTTCTGTCCTTTATCGAGCCCATCTTTTCATGAAATGTTCCCTTGGTATCTCTAATTTTCTTGAAGAGATCTCTAGTCTTTCCCATTTTGTTGTTTTCCTCTATTTCTTTGCATTGATCGCTGAGGAAGGCTATGGTAAAGCCCCAATAAAAATATTGTCTAAAGTGGTGGTGATGATATTTTTTATATTGTAGCATATTAAAAGCAGTTGTTCCTATTTCATTGCATATGTTTTTATAGACTTCAGGATTCCTGATGAGATAGAAATACAGTAATGAATATTCCAGAATCTAGCCACTGTAAGTTTTCAGTCGTGTTTGGCTCTGTAACCCCAATGGACTGTAGCCCACCAGGCTCCTCTGTCCCTGGAATTCTCAAGGCAAGAATACTGGAGTGGGTTGCCATTCTCTTCTCCTTGGGATCTTTCCAAACCACGGATTGAACCAGAAATCTGCATTGCAGGCATATTCTTTACCAGCTGAACCACCAGGAAATAATATCATGAAAGATTACGTAATGAAATAATGTAATGAAAGATTCTGTGATAACTCTTTAGATCTTACATGTTGACTACAATTATCACTCTGAAGGAAAGCAGGTATTTTCTTTATTAACTGTAACTTCTAACTCAAGCAAAATTAATCACTAGAAGAAATACAAACTTGACCTTTTTCTTTTTTTCTTTAAATTCACATTTGTAAAGTATGTTTCACATAGTACAATAGGGTAAGAGAGAGACTACACTTCACTGTGAGATATAGTGTTAATAATTCAAGCTGCTTGTATTCCAGGAAGGGGACGCCCACCCCTGAACTGCTCTGCAGTCTCTTCTGGAACTACAGCAAAGATTTACAGGACTAGAGCTGGTGATCCCACAGCCTCTTAGAGAGCCCATGTTTTTCACTGGCTCCATGGATCTGAGGGAAATTGAATGCAACAATAGAAGGTGCAGAAGTTCCTTTCTCCCTTTATCAGCCAAGATTGCAAACCATGAAAAGCCACAGAAGCTGAGCCATGAGGGCATTCTTAGATGCCTGCAGGTTTGGCTATCCACTAAACTCACTGAATTCTCTGTCCCTGGAAGTATTCCTATACATATAATAGTATGAAGGGATGTCTTAGAAGGGAATCAAGCATTGCATGAATGACAAGAAAATCTCTAGCATTTTTTCCATGCCTGACATTTTAAATCAACAGTTTATGCTACTTTCAATATTATATAAGAAAAGAAAATATCACTTGTAAAAATGTATAGGGATACAGGGGGTAAAAAAAGTACCTAAGCTTTTAATTTTATAAAATTAGTAGTTAATGTTAATTTACATAATTATTTATAAGAATTATAATTTTTATGATTTTCATGGAGTATTCATAGTAAGGAAAACTAAGCTTGTCACTTTTTTAATATTACTTTCTCACTATTGTTTTGAGGTTACCTGCTTGTGGTAAGCAGGATAATGATCTGCAAAAGAGTTTAGTGTCCAAATCTTTGGAACCTGTAGTACATGCAAAGGGGAATTAAGGCAGCAGATGAAGTGGTAAGCCCGAGATGAAGAGATTATCCTGCGTTATCTGGGCCACACCGCATAGTCACAAGGGTCCTTAGGTATGAAAAGGAAGGCAAGAGAGTGATGCAGTGTGAGACTCAACCAACCAACAGTGCTTTGAGGATGAAATAAGGCACCATCTGATAGAGGAATGTGAGCAGCCTCTAGAGATTGGAAAATCAAGAAAACAAATCTCCCCTAAAGCCTTCAGAAAGGAATGCAGGGTTGCCAATACTTTTTTTTTTAGCTCCTTAAGACCAAACTGCTAACTTTTGACTTAGAAGTGTAAGAGAATTGATTTGTGTTAAGCCGCGTCTTTTGTGTTGCTTTGTAATGGCAGAAATAGGAATCTAATACAAAAAAAAACAACTGTTGTATTTTTCTGGGTGTCATTTTGGTGGGAGGTAAAATAAAACTCAAGCTACCACAGGTGAAACCTCAGAAAGATGTTTTCTTGGGCCTGAGGGATGACTGGAATCATGGATTCAAACACCATAATGGAGTTTCTTTGTTCGTCTGAATGCTTACTGCTGTCTGTCGGCCTATCTCGGGGAGCAACCTTCTCCATACCTATAAATGTGGCTACAGGCAGATGCCAGGCATCAATAGCTTCAACTCCAGAATTCCCAACTGGAGATAAGAAAATCCAGATAAGAACCCAAATAGCCCATATGCTCCCTTGTTCAATTCACTAGTATGGTAATGTGAGCATTTTTTAAGGCCTTCAGTAGAAGAATAAAGATAGAATGGGTTAGTTCCTAAATGTTTATTATAACAACGGGAAATGTTATAACAGAAGAAATGGTGCAGGCAGTAAAATTAGAATCTCCAACAGAGTTTCATGAATCTTCTATAAACTGAATGAAAACCAGATCAATACTGCTATCCAAATTGTAGCAACAGTAGAAAGAAACAAGTGATTATATAAACCACTAGAAACAAGAAAAAAAAATCATATATATACTAGTTACAGACATTCTAATTGTCTTCAAAAATTGATTTAAGTGTTGGAGGAAATGGAGGTAATTGGAAAGCCAACTTTTAATTTTGAGCTTTAGGCTATTATGGGTTTTGTGTTTTGGAGTGCTGCCTGTAATGAGTAGCTGGCTTTTTGGAAACATTAGGTTACCTAGGTTTAGTGCCATCTGATACAGGAATGATTGCAGAACAGCAAATGAAATTTAGAGAGCTAATGTGCTTCATTCCACTTATTTACCAAAATGAATTTCACTAGATTTGTATTTGTAACCTTCAGTTTTATCTTTATTTTTTATTCTGTGAACCTTTCATGATTGGGGTCTTCTAAGAATAATAGACTTGTGCATTTGAAAGCTTTGTTTTTCCAAGACCTTATTTTGAAGTGATAATCCCCCCACTTGGCAGCTGTTCTACTTTATCTGTCAAATAGCCCCTAGGGTGCTAGCATTTTCAGTGTTTGAAGGTTTATCTTGAAGATAGGTACAGGAAGACAATCTTTCCTAGTAGATTTTTAAGGTTTCTTTTTAAGTTTATTTAGCAGTTCATTCTGAACTTACATCACCTTGAAACACAAAATGAATTACAAAAATTCCCTGTCCTGACAGTGAATATTTACATAAAACTTTCTATAGAATAACTAGTTTATTAACAGCATCATAAAAATATGATAAAATGCAGTTTCTTCTGAAAATTTCTGAAAATGCTTACTACTCTAGATATTAAAAAGCTCTTTATAAATTTCAAATGTATTTACATAGGATTATCCTGTAAAAGCAAATATCATGTCTCAGCAGTTTATCACCAATTAATATATATTCATCCCGTTCATTTTAAGAAATATATTTCTTATTTATAATACTTTATTTAAATTTTGATTTATAAGTTTAAATTAACCCTCATAAATCCATGAAATAGTTTTTACATAATATTTAACTTTTATGTTGTAAAATTAATAATTCATAAGTTTTAAAAATTAAAACAATATCAACTTGAAAAACAGCATATTCCATAATAATCAACACCAATTTAATAACATAATCACACTATGGAGAACCTTAATATATCTGGGGGTCTTTTTAAAAGACAGTGTATGTTTTAATCTCAATGTTTATTTCAAATTTAAATCCTAGAGCATTTTGATAAATTTAAGTGCTAAACTGATACCTCTGTATAAGAACAAATGGAGAGTGTGTGAACTTTCTTTGCTTTGTTAACATTGTGAAGGAATGTATGTTTTCTGTAGAAGCATATTTAGTGCTGTTTTTATGGACATACAGAATCACTGGTGGCTCAGACAGTTAAGAATCTGCCTGCAATGCAGGAGACCTGGGTTTGATCCCTGGGTTGGGAAGATCCTCTGGAGAAGGAAATGGCAACCTACTCCAGTATTCTTGCCTGTAGAATTCCATGAACAGAGGAGCCTGGCGGGCTACAGTCCATGGGGTCGCAAAGAGTCAGACATGACTGAGCAACTAACAGTTATGGACATAACGAAACAATTGGCTCAGAATCAAAGCCTCTCTTTCATAAATATATCAGTTTGGTACACTATCCATTAAGTCATCAGCATCATGCTTTGAATTACAGGAATTGTGGATGTTGCCAACTGAACAATGGGTCCTCAGGAATAAAATAGTGTACTGAAGTAAAAAGACACTTACTCCTTGGAAGGAAAGTTATGACCAACCTAGACAGCATATTAAAAAGCAGAGACATTACTTTGCCAGCAAAGGTGCATCTCATCAAGGCTATGGTTTTTCCAGTAGTCATGTATGAATGTGACAGACTGTAAAGAAAGCTGAGCGCCGAAGAAAAGATGCTTTTGAACTGTGGTGTTGGAGAAGACTCTTGAGAGTCCCTTGGACTGCATGAAGATCCAACCAGTCCATTCTAAAGGAGATCAGTCCTGAGCCTTCATTGGAAGGACTGATGTTGAAGATGAAACTCCAATACTTTGGCCACCTGATGTGAAGAGCTGACTCAGTTGAAAAGACCCTGATGCTGGGAAAGATTGAGGGCAGGAGGAGAAGGGGACAACAGAGGATGAGATGGTTGGATGGCATCACTGACTTGATGGACATGAGTTTGGGTAAACTCTGGGAGTTGGTGATGGACAGGGAGACCTGGAGTGCTGTGGTCCATGGGGTTGCAGAGTCAGACACGACTGAGCAACTGAGCTGAACTGTGTTGAAGTATATTTTATCTGTAATTGCAAAAGCTAAAGTCATGATAATGAAGAACACATTTAATGTATTCTCTTCTTGGAAACTTCATATTGAAAGCCAGGAACTTTCCCTCAGTTTTCAGATTTAAAGTCATTCATATACCCAGAACTCCACTGACTAAAACCAAGGTAGGATTTGTTGATAGGTAGTTATAAAACTGTAGCCCCTTGTTCAGCAACATCAGGATCACCTAGGGACTTGCTAAGAATGCAGATTCTTTGAAGGCATATCACAGAAACTCAGGTAGAAATCTGTTCTTTAAAAAAAAAAAAAAAACCTCTCAGGTGATCCTGATTCATTCTATAGTTTGAGAACCGCTGGTCTTAGCAGGCGGAGGGGAAGTACAATTCTTGCATGATTTACCTAACCTGCCCCAAAGAGAACTGTGCATTTATCAGGTGACTGGGTACTAGGAAGTGGATACACTCACATATTTGGAGATGTTTGCAGAAAGAATCAAGTTTAAGCCCCTGGTACTGTCATTTTCAAATGCCCTCAAAGACTTGAGAGGTAAAGAACTGATTCTTATAATGCATCCTTTTCTATCATCTGTTTGATATAAAACCAAATGGATCTTTCAGTCAGGTAGAGACTATAATCAGGGCTTCCCAGGCGGCACAGTGGTAAAGAATCCACCTACCAATGCAGGAGATCTGGGTTTGATCCCTACCTTGGGTTTGATCCCTGGATTAAGAAGATCCCCTGAAAGAGGAAATGGCAACCCACTCCAGTATTCTTGCCTGAAAAAGTCCATGGACAGAGAAGCCTGGTGCATTACAGTCCATGGGGTCACAGTCAGACGTGACTAAGCACACTCAAGTGACTAACCACAGTTGAGTTCAGTATCTCACATTTTTGTTGAAGTAAATCAACACAGTCTCTGGCATCTGGTAACTATTGGCTCTGGCAAAGTTGTTCTTTTCATGATAGACAAAAAAATATCACAAGCTGTGGCAGGGAACAGATGTCCAACTTAATTCTAATTCCCCAATACTAGTTCAGGCTTGCTGCTATGTCTTACATAGTCTTCAAGGGCCTTATTTAGATGTCCCGTATTAAATCACACTAGCCTACTATATTAATGACACCATGACACTCACATAGTAGAATCTGGTGAGCAGAAGGTATCAGGTACCATAGAAGCCTAAGAAAGATACATGTGTTAGCACTGAAGTGCAGAGAAAAATCATGACAAATATCTATGAAAGTTACTGCAGTGAAGGTGTTAGGATTTTAATGGTGGAGAATGTTGAATATTCTTTCTAAATAGAAGCTGAGATGCTTTACCTTGTGCCTCTTACCACTCGGAAAGAGTTTCAGTTCTTAATGAGTTTTCTTTTTTTTTTGGGGGGGGGGTGTATATATTTTTGAAGCCACATTTACTATATTCCAGTATGCTGCTCTAACCCATTTATTGTATAACTTATATTACGAATCTTAGTAAATTGTTAGCAAACCAACAAGTTTTCCTGAGGCCTTGCACTAAAGAATACTCTACAGTAGTTACACTACAAGATAATGTACCATTTTTGTCCTCATGGGATTGCAAACACAGCATTGCTCGAAGTGTCACTGATAAGAATGCTATATGGGGTCTTTGAACAGCCCCAAAGGAGAATCACAGAATGCATGCCTATAGAAAGCTATGTCTTTTCCTGGAGATAACCATTCTTCTTTTGAGAAGCTGATGGCCTGAAACAATTGTGGAATGGCCAACAAAACCCTCAGTTATGGTGCTATAAGGCAGAAAACACCCCATGATTTCAAGGTGTAATATGTGCATGAACCAGTGATCAGTATATGATGCTGTTATCTGAAAAGCAGAATATGTAAGTCAAGGGACCAAGGGATACAAATAGCAGTGGTCCCCCTGGCTCTGTCTCTCCCTCTTTGTATCCAATAATCCAGTCAAATGTGGACTTGCTGTTTGAGATTTGTTGGTTCCCTGTCTTTCCCACCTTGGTCCTAATAAACTGGAAGTTGAAATGGATAGAAAATCTATCTGGGGAACTTATCTGTCAGTCAAAAAAATTATAGAGAAGGGGCTTTCTTTGCTAGCTTGGGTGATTGATATCTATTACCAAGAATAACTAGTATTGAAGATGGTTTCATGAGTGGATAGAAAAATAAAGACTGTAGAGTATATGTGTATACACACACACATACACACACCAGTTTGGAGGTATTTTCACCTTTTTACTACATTAATTTGGGTGAGGAGTGTTGGAAGTGATTAACTTGTAAATGATGAATTTATAAATCCAGAGATTATAAAAGGAAGAGGAGCCACATCTGGACCTCATAGGAAGGATTGCCTGTTACATGGAGATCTTGAACTTGGGTTTGTTGCAAGGACTAATGGAGCTTTGTGGCTCTCACTGAAAGAGAGATAAAAATGGAGGGAAGGAGGAGAGCATTTTTTATAGGACAGATAGCTAGCTCACATCAGGTGAAACCATGTTGTTAAATATGGGTAAGATGTGAAAATGGATGCCAATGAATAAAAGAGAAGGGATATTCTATTGTCAGACTTTCCTCCTCTCTCCCCGGCCTGCATTGTATCTTGGCAGGAGCTTGGATGAATAAGGTGAGTAACTATTGCTTTATTTTATATTCCAGACTCCAGTATCAACCAGATTCTTACTGGGAAGTACCAGCCAGATAGTGGAAGCCGAAGTACCAGCATGTGCCTTTTCTACATCAGGTAAGTTCTCTCGGCAGCAGTTTTCAGCAGTATGGCAGCAGTATGTCTTCAGTTTCCACAATCACAAAGAAGACAGGGGTTTTGCTGTTTTCTATTAATCAAGACTCATGAATGCACGAATACCATTTCCCCTGTTTCCTCTTTTGAAAAGACAAAGATCATAAGCCTCTTGCTGTTTTTTAATTCTGTATGATCTTAGAATCCATTTATAGTTTCAGATTTTTTCAGTTTTCAGATTTTTGACTATTTAAAGCAGCAATTTGTTCCCTGTATTCAACATTTTTAAAGAGAATTCTTTGTTTCCTAGCGAGATCATGACTGGTGAAAATCTTGAGAATTGCCATCGCATTGCAAAACAACAGCTTATGTGGGATCAATATAGGATTTTCAAACAAGCAGAGGCTAACCTATGCAGAGAGATACAAACTGTCAGAGGGACTGTCTTCATGGTATAGGCTTCTTCAAGCTACTGCATATGATTAGAGCTTTCATTCAGGTGATGGTTATTTGAGGAGTTCATGTAATATTTCTGGCCAGGATATGGTTTTAATATCCTGGTTTTAATATCATGCTTTACTATTCAAAATTGAATCTTTATAAAATTGAAGTATGGGAATAATATATATATATACACATATATGTAGCATTATATAGATATACTTATCTTAAGAGGACTTATGTATCATAATATCTATTTTGAAATATGCTTATTTGAGATATTTCCAAAATTTCCTTTTTTCCTTTAATATAGGGATGTGACCTGCTTTCATTGTAATTGATGTGTATACATTTTGATTCTGTATTCAATGGTGTATTAGCTGGCTAGAGTTTCATAGCAAAGTATTGACTACTACAGATTGGGTGGCAAACAATAAATTTATTTTCTCACAGTTCTACAGGCTAGATGTCTGAGATCAAGGTTTCAGTGGGGTTGGTTCTTTCTGAGACTCTAGGGGAAGAATCTGTTCTAGGCTGCTCTCCTTGGCTTGATGCAGATGGCTGTTTTCTCCCTGTGTCTTTACTTCATCTTCCATGTGTGTTTATGTCCGTGTCCAAGTCTCCTCTTTTTAAAAGGACACCTGTCGAACTGGATTAAGGCCCTAGTGACCTCCTTTTACCTCAGCTGTCTCTTTAAAGGCTCTGTCTCCAACTGCAGTCACCTTATGAGGCACTGGGAGTTAAGAGCCAATATATGAGTTTTGAGACAGAATTCAGGTCATAACAAATGGAGACAGTATTTGTTCCCCACAATCATATCCTTTTCTACAGCAAAGACCCAGTCAAGTACTTTATTATCTAGCCCATCACCTGCTGACCCCATATGTGGTCTTATAACAAGTTTTTTTTGCAAAGAAATTACAACCAGAAGTGATGAGTGTTACTCATGCCCATGGTTTTCAAGAATTATCTGTGGCTTCTTTGTGCTCTTTTCCTTTTTCTGCTATCTGTATAATTTGAATGAAGAGACTCATAAAGGATTCAGAGCTATAAGATAGAAAGTTCTGGAGTAAATTACTCATTGCATGGAGAAAAATTAGTACATCTATACCAGTTACATAAGCATTGAAATTTTATATATCTATGAGATAGTTTTTTAGTTTATTATGCCTTTAAACTGTTGGCATTTAATTTCAGATAGCTTTAAGATAGTTAATTCATAAATAGATTGTAGAAGTTAACTGCTGCCCTTGGCATTGCAGTCATGGTGCAGATGATTAGATAGTTAGCAACTACTGGTTTAAAAATTGAAGACCTGTATTATACAGTGACCAAATATTCAAGAAAATGATTACTATCTGCAGTAACTCAGAAGGCAAACCATGTCTTAAAGCAGTGGTTGGAAAAAGTGGAGAGGTTACACGTTTGCTAACTTTTATTTGATGTCTGAGGAAGGGCTAATCTCAGAATAGAGGTAGAAAGAAATAGCAGTGAGAAATTTGGTGCCACATCTGTTTGAGAAAGGCAAAGAATTCTATATCATAAATAGAGATAATACTAGAAAAAGGGATTTGCATGACAAAGATTCACTAAGGTTTTTTTGTTAAAGAAAGAATTTTGATCTTCCTACCAAAAATTATGGTAGGGGAACCTCCTTCTTATCTAATTATTTCAGAGGCATGATGACAAGAAAAAACATCCAGACTTAAAAATGATGACTGGGAAAGATTTTTTGTGTGTTTACTGACTAGTAGCAAAAGAATTAGAAGTCTAAGTTTTTTAAGAAGAATATTACCAAGTTTTTTTTGTTTTTTTTTTTTTTTTTAAGCCCCATTTGATTATCTTTTAATTCTGAAACAACCCTATGGCTTTATAACTTTGCAAGAGAAGGAAGAACCCATCTCCTGAGGAGGACGTAATCTTATTAAACCTGAGTAATATGTTCCAACAGAGGTAGTGAACTTTGAGATACAAGCAATCCCTTATATGAACATTTGGTTTTCTCCTTTGAGCTATTGGGAGAATCTAGTATGTGAGTTTGAATAAGGCTGCAAATGAATGCTTGTTGACCAAGAGGACAGACTGTGGAAGATGTGACTACTTATTCCTCCTAAAACCCATCTTCTCTCTTGAGAACATAGCTAGATTACATCTCCCAGAATCCCTTGCAGTTGGGGGAGTTCCTATTGTGGGTTTACAGCCAATGAAATTTTGGTAGAAGTATTCTATACAACCTTCAGGTATTGCTTGAAACACTTAACTCAGAGATGATCCAGTATCTCTCTCCTTCATAAATCAGATGTTGATTCCTAATGCTTCTTTCAGCTGGGTCCCTGAATTTTTTGTAGCAGTGTCTCTCTTCTCAACTTCCTCTTGACCAGAAATAGCCACATTGGACTTTGATAAGAGGAAGAAATAACTTTTATTTTGTTAAGGCATTAAAATGCAGAGATTCACTAGGTTAGATGGCATAGTTTCCTTATTACCCTCTGCTCATTTTTGCACCTAACCCTGTATTACCAGTACAAAAACAGTGTCCCTGGAGCAAATTTACCAATTTCTTGAATATTTGTTATTTTTATAATTTTTATTTTAAAAATCTTCAGTTGATAATGTTAGGTAGTTAGAAGAGGAAAAAGGAGTCCAGAATGGTGGTGGCTAAAAGACAAAGAAGGGAAACGCCCATGAAAATAGAACAAAGAAAGGTCCGAGGACCGGAGTGAGGACCTCAGCTGAAAGAAACAGCTCTCCTGGCTAGCCCAGTTTACATAGGACAGGCTCGAGGGGAGAGAAAAAAAACATAAAAAGAGGAGCCAATATTGAACCGGGGGCTTCTTTTCTCTTTGCTGCTTTTGGGTTGGCCCATCCTCATGCCTCAAAGGTATATTTTCATTTGCTTGCCAAATAAAACTGAGCTGTAACATTGGTCCATCCTTTGCTTCAAATTTTTGCTGCGGTGAGACAGAACTGAGGGAATTACAAACTCCCCCAACAATAATTCGGTCTTTAATGTGAATTTGTAACTAACAATGACTTTTGGCGATCAGAATATAAAGACAGCAGAAAATTTAGGAAAAAGAAGATTAGAAGTCTAGAAAATGAATTCTGTTTTCTTTTGAGTTTGTGTGGTCACTAGCTGCACACCAGCAGAGGATTCACTATTGTTACCTCATTTATGTTCACCGTACTGTGTCTGACTGATACCATGACTATATTGGAGGTAACAGCCGTCTACACTTTTCCTGTCTGGTGACTATAAAGCACAAAGTGGGATATGTGTGGTTCTTTGTGTAAATAGAGAAACAGCTTCCATTTAGGATGGGACTATTGTTTTTCTTTAGCATTTCTGGCTTTGCACACTTTGGGAAGGTAAATAGTCAATAGAAACAGTAAAAGAAGAGACTGAAGTGATGACAATATTTTAGAAAAGCAGTGTTCCTCTTTTTTATTTTTTCAGTTAGATCAGTTAATCATGGTGTTAGATTATCTTCAATATTCCCTTTCCTAATATTCCCTTATGTTGCTTTTGCAACTGAAGTCTCACTCGTGGAGAACCATTTAATCAGAGTCTAAAAAATAATAGTAATGATAATAACAACAACTGTATGAATCAAATGTTAATTTTTTTCCTTCTTCCTGTAATACAGGAATCTAGCCTAGCCTTGTTTAACTCTCTTTGTTATTTATGGGATGTGTATCTGACCTATGGTAATGAAAAAGTGAGGTCTTTTGCATTGTTTCTTTTGTCATAACCTGAGCAACAAACAAGTTTTCCTGGCTGTCTTTGCTCTATAAGGCAATGCTGATTATGCCGCAGATGATGAACTGCAGTAACACAGTTGTGCTGTGTGCTCTGGAGAGAGTCTGTATACAGATACATGTTGGAATCCACAGAGAACTTGAAGAATGTCGTGGTAATTGACCCAAAAGTTACATTTTCCAAAGGAGAATGCTGTATTTATGCATGTGTTCCCAATACAGAGACTTTAGAGAAACATTTCTGTAAATGTTTATTATACTCAGCTTTGTTTTTTCTAATCAGATGACCCATAGCTAAAGGAAAAATAATACCTTTACTTTGGTAATATTCCAAAATTCTGATCCACTCATGTGTTAAAGTGTTTATAAAATATTGCTTTTTTGTCATAGTGCTTGAGTTCTTAGTCACTCAGTTGTGTCTGACTCTTTGAGACCCCCACAGACTACAGCTAGCCAGATTCCTTGGTCTATGAGATTTTCTGGGGCAAGAATACTGGAGTGGGTTGCCATTTCCTCCTCCAGGGAGGGGATCTTTTTGACCCAACCCATGCCCACTGTGTCTCCTGCATTGCAGAAAGGTTCTTTACTCCCTGAGCCACTGAGATAAATCCATGTGTAATTAACTATATTTTGTATTTCAAAGACTGTATCCCATACCTAGGACAGCTGTATGAGTTAGTAGCAGAAAGAATACCAGAATCTGAGACATCTGCATCCATGTTTACAAGTCTGCAGACAGAAAGCTTATAAAATGAGGCAATGGCTTTAAAAAGTAAATTTCAAACGTGACTTCTTTCAGTGACCTTTTTTTTCCTTCTCAGCATTAATGCAATTAAATGTATTATAATGGTTGCTTTTCTCTGTAAGTAGCAGAATGCTATTAGAATGAGTCTAGCATAAATCTCTATTCAAAGAGCATGTGCCAACGCAAAGTCATTCACGTAAGGGAAAAACCCTCTGAAGCTTAGGTTGACACATCAAAGAATAGCTTGAAGTAGAAATTGCTTAAATAAAAGAGCTTTAGGCTTTTATAAGATTAAATATTTTTTACTATCTTTCTATTGTATATGGACATAAATGTTTATTTTAATGTAATATTTTAAATATTTCTATTAACTCCTAATGAACTGAAGTCACTTCAGTTGTGTCCTACTCTTTGCGACTCCATGGACTGGAGCCTGCCAGGTTCCTCCGTTCATGGGATTTTCCAGGCAAGAATACTGCAGTGGGTTGCCATTTCCTACTCCAGGATTCACTCCTAGTAAATGTGGTCAAATTATAATCAGAATCTTAAAATTCATGGTCTATATTTCATTTAGGAGTTAAAATTTATGCTCCTATTTATGCTGCAGTAATTTGGCTATGTATTGTTATATTTTGAACAAACTAAGCAATATAGTTCTGAGTAGACATAACTCAGACCCTGTAGCATTCAGCTTTTCCACATATAAACTTATCACCAATGATAAAGCCATTTAAATTTAGAGAATCTTATAATAACACCAATAAATCCTTAGCTTCTCAAAGATGCAATCAATTCACCTTGTTGACTTTTCCTAGTGCCAACAGTAAAATTCAATAAAGTTCTATTTTCTTTCCTGTAAACTACAAGTAGATAAGTCTTCAAATTCTATTTATAGATGTAGGCAGAATAATAATTTAAAAACTGTAGTTAGAAATGACAGCCCACTCCAGTATTCTTGCCTGGAAAATCCCATGGACAGCGGAACCTGGTAGGCTACTGTCCATGGGGTTGCAAAGAGTTGGACACAACTGAGCAAAGGGAAAATAGAAAATACAAGTTAATGAAATTTCAAAAAAGAATGAGCCATAGCCTTGGGGTATTTAGATGTCATGTATTCATAGTTTCATAAAGAAAAATAGTGAGAAAACAAATATGTTATCATGGAGGTAAGATATTTATGTAGTGTGTGTAGAGGTAAGTGTGTTTGTGTGTGTGTGTGTGTATGTGCACATAGGTAGATGTACAGTATGGATAAGCTTTCTACTCAGGAGTTTTATTTTGAATGTATTTAAAGTAACAACTTCCTCCTTCAATAAGGGGATCACAAAAATTACTGTGAAATATGGTATTCTAGGAGCAGGAAATGGCATCCCACTCCAGTATTCTTGAAAATCCAATGGATGGAGGAGTCTGGTAGGCTGTAGTCCTTTGGGTTGCTAAGAGACAGACATGACTGAGCGACTTCCCTTTCATTTTTCACTTTCATGCATTGGAGAAGGAAATGGCAACCCACTCCAGTGTTCTTGCCTGGAGAATCCCAGGGACAGGGGAGCCTGGTGGGCTGCCGTCTATGGGGTCGCACAGAGTCGGACACGACTGAAGTGACTTAGCAGTAGCATGGTATTCTAATGTTCAGTGAAAAATATTGTAAAGGACATCTATGTTTGCAATAATGTTAAGCTTTATTTGGCATTACTTGAATTACTTGGCATAGACTGCAAAGTCTACAATGCAGAGTTCATTTCTGTCTTCTATTTTGTATGGCTTTTCAACAATCATCTAAGCTTTTTAAGGCATAATATCCTTCTCAATATCTTTCTTCAAGTCTTGCTCAGTTTAAAAGTTTTATAAGTATCTAAGGCATTCATGAACTTACTATCCCCCCATGTCTCTTTTCTATGTAATCAATGTCATAAGGGAAGGATTATAGAATACATATAGGAATTTTGGCTTGAAAAATGAATTAGATTTATGCTGCGTAATACAGGGAAGTGAAGTGAATGATGAAAACATACCCAGATGCTATTGCCATGTTCCTCATCTCTAGCACTGTCTTATAAAATCCCCTTTCTAAACCTTACATTGCCTGCTTAGAATGGTTTTCCTTCAGTATTTTCTCCAAAGGATCATAAGCCAATTCATGTCTTCTTTGCATGTGAAACGTATTTACAGCCTACTTGTCTGACAAAACTTGCCCACATTTAAGCTTGTGCAATGTAAGAATTACTCCTATATATATGGAATCTAGAAGGGTGGTACCTGCCATCCTACATACAGCAAAGGAGACACAGATGTAAAGAACATACTTTTGGACTCAGTGGGAGAAGGAAAGGGTGGGATGCTTTGAGAGAATAGCGTTGAAACACGTTTATTACCATATGTCAAATGGAGGACCAGTGCAAGTTGGTCCTCGAAGGCATACGGGGCAGGGCACACGGGGCCAATGCTCTGTGAGAACCTGGAGGGATGAGGTGGGGAGGCAAGTGGGAAGGGGTTTCAGGATGAGGGGGACACATGTAACCTATGGCCAATTCATGTAGATGTATGGCAAAAGCCATCACAATATTGTAAAGTATTATCCTTCAATTAAAATAAATACTATTTTTTTAAAATATTTATGAATGACATGAAAAGAATTACTCCATTTGGCCAAAAAAAAAAAAAAAAAGGAATTACTCCATTTGGATTGGGAGATGGGAACGTGAGCTGATTGGAAACAGATGACTGTTCACATTTTACTTTTGTTCTTGCTATTGAGGAATATTATTAAAATACAACATAGTGTATAAGGCAAATCTTCTTTATAAGCTTTTATGTATTTGGTTAAATATGAAATAAAGTAAACAAAAAGTTCAGGCAGTGCAGCAAAAGGGAGTATTACATACATGGACTCTGAAGTCAGAACTCCTGGGTTTAAGCTGTGCCTTCCCCACTTACCAGCTCTATACCCTTGGATAATTTTCATAACTTCCTTCTGTTTAGTTTTCTCCTATGCAGCATAGAAATAATATATCTACAGTGTAAATGTGTGCTTAAGTTGCTTCAGTCATGTCCAACACTGTGTGACCCCACGGACTGTAGCTTGCCAGGCTCCTCTGACCATGGGATTTTCCAGGCAATAATACTGGAGTCAATTGCCATTTTCTTCTCCAGGGGATCTTCCTGACCCAGGGATCGAACCTGCATCTCCTGTGGCTCCTACGTTGCAAGTAGAATCTTTACCACTGAGCCACCTGGGAAACTCTGCTGCTGCTGCTGCTAAGTCGCTTCAGTTGTGTCTGACTCTGTGCAACCCCATAGACGGCAGCCCACCAGGCTCCCCCGTCCCTGGGATTCTCCAGGCAAGAACACTGGAGTGGGTTGCCATTTCCTTCTCCAGTGCATGAAAGTGAAAAGTGAAAGTGAAGTCGCTCAGTCGTGTCCAACTCTGTGCGACCCCATGGACTGTAGCCCACCAGGCCCCTCCATCCATGGGATTTTCCAGGCAAGAGTACTGGAGTGGGGTGCCATTGCCTTCTCCAGTGTATGGTAAATCACAAGCACAATTTAGTTGTAAGCTATAACTCTAGAAAGAATGATCTGCATAATATCTTAAGGGTATGTTATATATGCCGTACTGAGTTATATTCATTAAATCCAAGGTAGATTTTCATTAATTATAATTAAAACATGTATCCATGTGAACCTACATGATATAGAATATACCAGGTGTTCTAGGACAAAGAGGGGAGCTGATTAAATGTGTATGATCTACAGTCCAACATTTACAAATTATATTTTTTTATGTTAGAATATTATATCTTTCATACTTGTGTATACATCCTCTTAATTCAGGAAAAGTGGTTCAGTTTTAAATACAGCAATCCCAGCAAAACAGACTCCTCTTGTGTAGCATGAGATGGTGGTGGTCTTTCTTTCTCCGCCAGGAGTGCTACTCCCCTGTCTTTGGATCACCCCTTACCTTCCTTTACACCTCAGTTTAAAAATCTCTTCAAAAGGATCTTCCTTGTGACCTCAACTAAAACAGCTATAACGCTTTGATTTTCTTTAAGGTGTGTGTAGCTACATGAAGTCACCATGTGCATTTGACTCCTAACTTGTTTTCTGCCTTTTCCACTAAGTAGACAATGCTTTGTTTTGTATCTTTGTATTCCATAGTGTCAGGTTAATGCCCGATACATATTCAACAAATATGTATTGAATGAATGAATGATGTCAGCTAGTCATGATTATTCTTATATTGCAATGTTTGGTTTTGGCTGTTTGCTTCTCTTAGATTTCACCCTGGAAAACCTTCACCTATATTCAGCATTTTAATATAAGCCTGAGCTATTCCTCTCTCCCCTCTTTCTTTCCCCCAGCACTGTTTCAGTGCTGCTGACCTATGTTAATTGACTTCCCAACTTTCAAGTAACCTAGAACTCAAAATGATTTATATATAGTAGAGAATAGGGTCAGGTATTTTTATCTGGAAGAATGAAAACTACATACAAAAATAACACACTTATTTGATAGAGAATATATATAATAGACTTGCTATAGCACTGTCTGAATTCTGTTGACAACTTTTATTATTTTCACAAAAGCTCGGCTGATGCTGCCACTTTCCATTGAACTGTTGGCTATCATAACTCAGTGTTTAATTACATACCTTTTAGTAAATGATGGTTAAATAATGCATATATAATTGGACATGAGTTCTGTGGCCCCCAAAAGTAGTGTGTTCTGTCTGTTGTCATGGTGTTCTAAGTCTTTCACCAGGGAAGAATATTAGCCTTCAACGTACATCTATGGCTTTCTTTCTCTTACCTATTTCTGCTCAAGATGAAATGTGTACATCTAATTATTATCACTAAGTGCATGGTAGTCCCCAGCTGGCCACAATTATCTTCATGTATATTTGTAAACATGCCACCTTGTCATACATTCATGCTAATGTAAGGGAGTAGTGATGTAGATATACTATATTTGTTTGCTGAAGTGAAAGTGTTAGTTGCTCAGCCATGTCTGACTCTTTGTGGCCCCATGCACTGTAGCCCTCCAGGCTCCTCTGTCCATGGAATTCTCCAGGCCAGAATACTGGAGTAGTTAGAACAAGATCCCCTGGTTCCCAACCTAGGAATCAAACCCAGGTCTCCTGCATTGCAGGCAGATTCTTTACCATCTGAGCCACCAGGAAAGCCTATATTATTGTTTACTAAGGCTGCTTTAAAAGCTACTGTAAATTCGGTAGTCTAAAAAGCATGCATTTCAATTCCAGAGGCTATGAGTCCATGATAAGGTGTTGTCATGGTTGATTCCTTCTGAGGGAAGTAAAGGAAAATCTGTTCCATGCTACTCTCTTAGCTTCTGGGAGTTTGCTGGATGTAGTTGGCATTACTTGGCTTGTGCATACGTCAGCTCAATCCCTGCCTTAATGTTCATGTGGTGTTCTCCTTCTGTATATATCTGTTTCTTCACATTTCCTGTTTTTGTAAGGATATCAGTCATCCCAGACTAAGGCTTCTCCAATATGACCTCAGCTTAGATCTGCAACATTCCTGTTTTCAAATAAGTTCACCTTCTGAGGTACTGAAGATTAGAACTGTATCATAAGAAATTTTAGGGGACACAATTTGATGCATAACAGCTATATGATTCCTTCTTGATATTTAAACATAAGGCATGCAGATTTTCTGTATTTTGTAACTAAATGTTCACTGAATAGTGAAGAAAGTTAATCATTAATCTTAGGATTTGGCTTATTCGTTGCAAATAAATAAAAACCTGAAATTATTCAACATTGTTTACTTTACGGACACAGTCTCTTTAATTTGTACACTTGTTTATGTGCTTGTCTATATCTGCATCATATATACTCTGTTTATTTCCTACCTACTTTTCTTACTCCATTGATGAGAAGAAATGTCAGAAGATTTACATTGTTGGTCTGTTTTTATTATAAGAGTATCCTTTATGTTCCCATAATTAATATTTTTACTACAGTCCTTTGCAGTGTGCTGTGCTTAGATGTTCAGTGTTACCCCATGGACTGTAGTCTGCCAGGCTTCTCTGTCCATGAGGATTCTTCAGGCAAGAATACTGGAGTGGGTTGCCATGCCCTCTTCCAGGGGATCTTCCCAACCCAGGTATCAAACCTAGGTCTCCTTCATTGCAGGTGGATTATTTGCCATCTGAGCCACCAGGGAAGCCTGGTGGATACTGAAGTGGATACTGAAGTGGATACCCTATCCCTTCTCCAGGGGATCTTCCTGACTTAGGAACCGAACCAGGGTCTCCTTAACACTACCAATTTTGCTTTATGTTTTAACTTCTACTTCTCCAGTTTTTTACTTTGTTCCCATTTATTTTGTCCAAAGTTATACATTGATAAGTTAGCAAATATACTATGAAGCTACATAATTCAAGAGGTGAGGAACTCTCAGAACCCAACCACCAGAGATTTCCCTTAGGAAAATATAGGGGGTAGATTACTTTTACAGAAAATACACTCATAAATGTACCTTGATATAGTGTACCTTAATTGTCGTCAAAACAACCAAGAAGGCTGACCTTGACATGTGAAACTCATTGATGTAGGTATGTCAGAGAAGTTTGCTTTAAAATTATTATTTTTCCAGATACCTCCAGTTATCTGATTTTAATACCAAAGAAAATATCTGCCTACTTTATTAAAAATGAATAAAAAAGTACATTTGAGTACATTTAGAACCAGCTAGTAAAAAGTTTTGAGATGTACAATACACTATCCTTTAAAAGAAATAGGCTTTCATCCCTTGCATTTATTTCTAACACCACATAATAAGCAATTATAGTATTTTTTTCTGTATGTACTGCACGTGATCTGCTTAAAGTTAATAAACTTGACAATGCTTTGGTACAGGTAGTTAAAATTCTAGTGTGTGATTAACATTTCACCAATTCATGGTTTTTTCTTAATATCTTAGGGAAAGTTACTGCATCAAAATGAACTTTTTTAAGGCTGGAATAATAGCAGGTAATACAATAGTTTGCTGTCAAGTCTCCAACCCTTCTTCGATTTTAAGCCCTGTTTTATAAGTGCGTCTAATGAGGTCAACAACCATCAAACAGAACAGAAATGTCACCATGGGCTAAATCTGACAATTTGCTCATTATTCACTGTCAAGAATAGTTTATGAACTTTTCATGATAATTCCTAATGAGAATACCCCCAAAATTGAGCACAAAATGATTAGAATAAATGAAACTGGTCTATGTGACAGACTGATATATTATACCTCCATGACTTTACCATTTTAAGAAATAACATATATAAATTTTAAACTAACTCATTTATCATAATATCTATGACCTTTGGAATTACTATTTTTCATAATCTCTGCTTATTTATGTCACAGATTTCTTTGTCTTAGTCATTTTTCCTTTCAGAGCTAAAGATAGAAGATTAGGTTTAAATAGTAGAAACCTATATTGAAAACAGATGCTGTTTATTAAATTTGCTTATTTTTCAAATTTTCTGCTGTTTTTCAACTCTGTATAACCTTTCACTTATCCCTGCTGATTCTCTGTTCCTGAGGTCACACCTGTTCTTAAGGAGATGTGGGCTGGAGGGGACTGGAATGTGAGAGAAACACCTGGGAGACCTTTGCTATGAAGGATTTTTATATATTGCTGAGTCTTTTCACTTGCTGCCCCAATGCCCTTTCCATGGGCCTCAGCAACATGCCTCCTGCTGCCCTGGGAGTTAAGATTCTTCCTCACAGGCAAAATAACAGTGAGCATTTCTACTCTAAGGAGAATTTTGAGTGATTTTAGCTTTCAGTGAAAAGCTCAACAGTGGGAAGACAAACATAAGGAAGGAGCTTTTTTTCATATATAAAATGATAAATAAACATTGAATATTAAGTGTGTATTACTAGGCATAGCTAGGATTTATTTATTCTTAGTATCTGAAGCACTGTAACCTTCAGCTAGTTATTTATACTATGGGGACTTATCTTTATACATAAAATAAGAAGACAGACTGGGTGATATATAATGTTCCATTCAATTCCCTTAGCCTATGTTTTTGACATTGCAATATATATGGGCAGTTATTAGCCTGTGGGTGATTATTCTGGGCTGCTTTATCTTCACTTACCCAAATTATAAGTCTATTGCTTTTCCTTTAAATTTTTTTCTTTGCATTAAAGACATTGGAAGAAGCATGGCATTATAGAGTTACAGAATCAGAGAGTAGAAGTTGTCAAAGTAAAGAACATAGGGAGCTCAGCTCAGTGCTCTGTGACAACTTCAAGGGATGGAATGGGAGGTGGTGAGAGGGAGAGGAGAGATGTATACATATAGCTGATTTGTGTTACACACCAGAAACCAGTACAATATTGTAAAGCAATTATCCTCCAATTAAGAAAAAAGCAGTCGTGATAAATTGATTAAACTTAAGTAAATGGATCCTAGGAAGCCAGAGCACCATATCCCCTGCATGATGGTGATATTTACCTAACATCTACTTCATTCTGTCTGAGATTTTTCATTCTTCTCTGTTCATCTATTTCTTTGACATTGTATCAATTAGACATGCATTTGAGTTACCAAATCTTCACTTAAATATACCCTGAAAAGTAATAAAACACTAAAGTAGAGAGGATGTTTTATATAACCATTTTCTTGACTTAGGAATAGGCAATATAGTGGGTAAGAATAGTGTTCTTACCACCAGCTAACATTTGCCAAATGTGTATAATATATCATGTACTGGACCTGAATCTTCCCCACTTAGGGACTTCCTGCATTGCAGGCGGATTCTTTACTGTTGAAGCCACCAGGGAAGCCCCTTTCAACATTTGCCAAGTGTGTACAATATGTCATGTATTGGACTATCTTACTGAAAACCCACAAAATCATATGGGGTAGTAAAATTGTCCCCATTTCACAGATGGTTAAGCCAAGGATCAGTATGTTGATAGTTTCCAATGGTCACACAGTGCTAATAAATAATAGAGACAGGATTCAAATAAAAGTCTAATGTAAATACCATGCTCTTAACTGCTACAAAATCTTGATATTTTTAGACAGCAAGAGTTTATTGAAGTCAGTTTGAAAGTATCACTTTTTTTAGGCTGTGTATAATTATATGAACTTGAATTCTGCAATTTTAGCTTAATATAAACAAATATTTTCCACATCATTAAAAATCTTAAGTGACTTTAATTGATGCCTATTTTAGTTCTCTATTGCTGTTGTAACAAATTGCCATATACTTTGTGGCTTAAAACAATACACTCTTATTATCTTCTAGTTCTGAGAGTCAGAAGTTCAACACTGGTGTTATGGGGATAAAATGAAGGTATTGGCAGGGCTACACTTTTTTTTTCCTGGATGCTCCAGATTTTTTTTTCCTTGCCTTTTCCATCTTGCAGAGACTGCCGTAATCCCTGCCTCATGGCTATGCTTCATTTTCAAATCCAGCAGCAGTGGGTTAAGCCCTTCCCACATTACATCACCCTGATCTATATCTCTGCCTCCCTCTTGTACTTTTCAGAACATTTGTGTAAACATCAGTAATCCAGAATAACCTTCCTATTTTAGGGCCAGCAGATTAGCCACCTTATTTCCATCTGCACACTTAATTCTCTTTTCCACATAACCTAAGCACAGGTTCCAGTACTTAGGACATAAACATCTTGGGAGTGGGAGAGGGAGGTAGTGGGCGACTATATTGCCTACCACAATGTCTAATATCATATTTTAGAACAATGTCCTAGTGCCTTATGCTGCCAGGATCATATCTCTGAATATGTTGTTAACATTGATATTATTTACTTAGTTTATCAAGGAAATAATAATACTTTTATGAACACTGAGGTTATATGTACCTAAATAGTAAGAAATCACATGTATTATGTATTACTTAACCTATGACAAATTTCCCAATTCTTGAGCTCTTAATTTTGTTTCATGGGTATTTAAGATATTTTTGAAGATATTTCTAAGATATTTCTTCAGGATATGTAAATATATTTATGCTTATTTTACACATAAAAGATTAATTATTGATGTGTAATTCATGGTTATAATTATTTCTCACTGAAAATATAGAAAAGTACTATTTTTTCAGTCTTCTAGCATTTCATAAGAGAAATATGAGGCTAGAACAATAGAAGTCTTGTAGGGTTGAGTCCTTAATCTGTGATATGTGATGGCATCTTTGGGTGGAGGGTGTAAAGAGTTGAGTTGAATTGTAGGACACCCAGCTGGTATTGATATATTGTTTGGTAGCTGTGGAACCACTCCCTGCCCCATGCCCAACACACACATGTTGGAATTGGGTGCAGAATGTTTTACCATGAAACAGCTTCCAGGATGCATTTTTTAGTAAAAGTAATCAAGGTGCTAAAGAGTGCTGTATTATGGTCACATGGTATAAGGCCATGTGTAATATATTATAGTACATAGAATTTTTCTAAATCCATATGTAAAAACCAGCCAACTTAAATATTTCTGGGAGAGGTGTCATTGTAATGGGAAGTCTGGGCTGAGAGGGAGGCTGACTTCTTACTCTAATTAGTTTATATTATTTGAATTTTAACATGTACCTATATCATTTTTCAAAGTAGTTTATCCAAAAGGGCTTCTCCCTACTTATGAGCAAACTGTCATCCAGAACTTTTGCAATAATTTACATTCCCATGAGAAGTTTGTCTTTCCCTGGAATAATCTAGAATGTAGATATCAGATCCCATTCACCTCTCTCCTCTGCATATGTGTAAAAATATACCTAATCAGTTATGACACATATGAGTATGTACGTGGACATTTATATACTCCAAAGTTATACTTCTTAAAAAAATTCAAAGAATATATAGTATCTGGCAATAAGAACCTAGGGTAAGAGAGGGGCACGAATAGTGTATTTCGCACTGTACTTATAACTTTAATGTGTAAAGCCCTAGGATCGGGCATTAACTGAATATATTGAAAAGTAAAGTGTTGATGGGAGGTTTTCATGATAATAGGGACATTACATTCTTTCTAATATTACAGTGGAATCAAATCAAATTCAACTAAAACAATACTATGAACTATTAGACCAAGTGGGCTGCATTATGGTTCCTGGTTGTAGAATATGAGGAAAATATAGTTTCCTCGCTTCAGTCGTGTCCGACTCTGTGCGACCCCATAGACGGCATAGAGCCCACCAGGCTCCCCCGTCCCTGGGACTCTCCAGGCAAGAACACTGGAGTGGGTTGCCATTTCCTTCTCCAATGCATGAAAGTGAAACGTGAAAGTGAAGTCGCTCAGTCGTGTCCGACCCTTAGCGACCCCATGGACTGCAGCCTTCCAGGCTCCTCCGTCCACGGGATTTTCCAGGCAAGAGTACTGGAGTGGCGTGCCATTGCCTTCTCCATATTGATATTTATCTCTGTTTTCTGTAATAAACATGAAATTCATTGTCATCACAGAAATTATTTAAAGCAACATATACACAGTCAGGGAATGACAGTCCAATACTGAACAAGGGCTTTCGCCTTTTAGAGATGAGCCATCAGTGGTGGTTTCCATTCTGGTTTAATAGCCCTACTTTTTTGATGTTTTATGCATTTTCCTTTTCATGTGTTTTCACAGCAGGCTAGTTGGAAGTTGCCGGATGCTCATGAGTTTTTGCTAACTACCACCTGCTCTAAGATGAATCCTTCTATTTCAGAACAGGAATGGTGACTTGTATTTTTGAATGATGTGCAATAAGTTGAATGTGTTCTGTAATAAAGGATAATTCATCATGGGATAATGCTCACCTTACCTGAACTGCCCACTTTGGGTTCCAGGGTCAAGGCAGCTATAGTAGTCAGGTCGAGTCCATCCAGCTTATTATACTTCTCTTCTATAATAAAACTCAGATTTATTTAACTCCAGATTTTGTGAAGTATATTAATTTTATAGACCTGCACAGACGGTTAACAGGGAATTGAGGACTAAACATATATTTATGTAAGTGTTGGTGGAATTTGACATGAACATTCAATTGTATCTTACCGACACTTATTAAAAGCATTTTAGCTAAGGGGTGCCTTTTACTTTTCCTTCTTCTCTTGTTTTGGTCCGTTTACATTTCTTTTCTTGCTTTGTTTCAGTTTTGTTGGTCTTGTATTATTGTACAACAATAATGAGATCTGAGATGCCCCTTCCTTATATAAATATTTTTGTTATCCTTTTATTAAAATTCTAGATTTCTACATCTACAATTAATTAAAATTCACTTTGAATGTTATATCTTCAGGAATTACTCTCTTAGGATAAGCTTCCCTCTAGTATGTGCTGTAAAATCCCTGCCTCTAGCTATTCATTAATACTGCCAGATTCCTTCTTCACATAGTCCTGAAGCTTCCCGAGCATCTCTGAATCCCGAGCGTCTCTAAATTTTCTCTGCTGCTAGCTCTATGTTCTATATGCCTTTTGGTGCAAGCCTTTTGCTGAAATGTGTTCACCATGACCCTTTGGGAAACTATCAAACTTACCGTTTGCTGCAGCTGGAAATTAAAAGCTTATGTGCGGTATTAGGGCTGCTACGTACAGTTGGGCCAGTCGTGCACCATGTGACGCTGCTGCTGCTGCTGCTAAGTCACCTCAGTCGTGTCCGACTCTGTGCGACCCCATAGACGGCAGCCCACCAGGCCCCCCCGTCCCTGGGATTCTCCAGGCAAGAACACTGGAGTGGGTTGCCATTTCCTTCTCCAGTGCATGAAAGTCAAAAGTGAAAGTGAAGTCGCTCAGTCGTGTCCGACTGTTCGCGACCCCATGCTAGAGGAAGCTATTCATAACATAGACCTCAGTGATGTGGAGGTTTTGCGGGACAGTTTTTGAGAGATGATAGGAAAGTGTTTTGATGGAACAGGATTAATACATTCTGACAATATTCTGAAATATGACATTCTTAAGGAAGAGACAGCTTTTTAAAATGTGAACAAAGGACCGTATGACTTAGCATTGAGCCTAGCTGGTATCACAAAGAACCTGGAGATTCTATTCACTCAAATACCTTTGGGTAGACAAACAGAGTGGTTATGAGAATGCTTTTTGGAGTCAGAAAGACCTGACTCAAATACTGATTTTTTTTTCACTTCCTGGCTATGTGACATTGGGAAACATATTAATATTTAACCTCTCAGAAATTTGGTTTCCTCACCTGGAAGAATGGGCATGGATAATAAAATCTTCTTGGATTAAAACATTAAATTGCTCTTGAAAAATTAGCATACATTGGTAAAAATGGACAATGACCTGAAAGATACTGGGCCAGCCAACTGAGGGACTGAGGGATAGATTTTATTATATGCATATATGTGGTATATAATTAATTTTAAAATGATACTATAGAGATAGAGGACTTAGCAGAGTGCCTAGCAGGTGATGTACATGTAAGGGTAACTCTCAGATACGAATTCATGGAAGTGCAGAACATTGGCCCAAATGGCCAGAACTGCTTGGCGAGCAGAGAGATAGAATTCAATAGTGACAAACCATGAGTGGGGGTGTTAGCACCCTCTATATGGGTGCATCTTGTGGAGTCAGCTGTTATAAACATGGGCAGAGTCCTCTGCTTTCTTTAGGCAAAAAATAAGAGTTGCTCAATGCTTTCTCCAGAGCACTTCCCAGAAAATGATAAACTGTATGAAATCCAGGTGAGGATGCACACTTAAGAAAAATCTCAGAAACTGCCATGTGAGAAGTTATAAAATTCAACTCTGGTGAATTTACCTAAACTGAATTTATAACTCTTCCTGCGTGTGAAATAACAAGGTACTGAAAAGATACCAGCAAGAAGGAGTGATAGAAAGGTACAGGGACTTACCTCAAGTGGAATCATTTAATTGTGATGTTACATGAGTTGCTCTGAACTTTCAGCGGCCAGGAGAAGATGTAGGAATGTATCTAGCAAACAACATGTTAATCCCAAAATACCCACAGAAGTTATTGAGGCAGAAGAGCTGAATGAGAGCAGATGTGGAAATTGGGAAAGAGAAACTGGATGAGGCATAGCTTGAATGTGACTATATAAATGTGTATATAAAAGTACATCTTTCCAGAGTTGGCTTGTTTTACTCTTTTAGTGTTTGTAATACTGTGCACTTTTCTCTCCTAATTTCTCAAAACCATTTCTTTTCATGGACCATCAGAGAAGGGCTAGAAACCAGAAAGAAATGTTCAGTCACAGCCTGATGTGGTTCCAGGGAACCTTTTAGAATTAGACACACAGGAATATTTGTGTGATGGCTTAGATTTCTAGAAGCAGACACGGAGATGGATTTGGATATAAAATCTTTATTAATGAGCAGCACCTGTGAAGGAAAGGAAATGGGAGGGACTTTGAGCAGAGGGAGGAACTGAATAATGATGGAGCTCCATCAAGCCTTAGGCAGCCTCTAGGAAGTCTGGCAGTGAGACCTGCCCGATGGAGTTGTGCCAAGTTGGTCTGTAGTGTCCAGGCCTTTGTAGCCCACTTTGCTCAGTCACGGGATGGAAGCTGCCTTTCTCTCCTATTGCCCTGCACTCAAGGGCAAGGCCTTAGGCAAAGCAGCTTTCTGTGGCTGAGCTAACCCAGAAGCAACTGAATATAGGAGAATATCTGTTGGCTACATTTCTTCAGCCAGACATGTCTTCAGTTGATGGGCAGTCTGAGTGGTGCAGGTTCACGCTAATCCCTCTTAGATGAGTGTTCTACAGTGGAGTTGATAGACAAAAACCCAGCCAAATGCTGCCCTTGTGTAAATCTTGGCCGTTATCAATTTTCCACTCCCATGGAAACCTCATTTATTTTCTTTTGTAAGCTCAACAAAGATCCGATAGTATCAATCTGAACTACGTAGGCTTCTAAGTATCTACCAGGTATATATGACCCATATTTCCCACCCAAATTTAGACAGACATGGCAGCATGTTCATTTCTCTAATATCATCCTGTTTATTGTCTCTGCTGCTGCTAAGTCACTTCAGTCATGTCCGACTCTGTGTGACCCCATAGACGGCATCCCACCAGGCTCCCCCATCCCTGGGATTCTCCAGGCAAGAACACTGGAGTGGGTTGCCATTTCCTTCTCCAATGCATGAAAGTGGAAAGTGAAAGTGAAGTCGCTCAGTCGTGTCCGACTCCTAGCAACCCCATGGACTGCAGCCCACCAGGCCCTTCTGTCCATAGGATTTTCCAGGCAAGAGTACTGGAGTGGGGTGCCATCACCTTTTCTGGCTTATTGTCTCTACAGTTCCTTATTTATTTCCTTTTATTATGTAGAGAGTTTGCAGTAAAAGAAAGGTAATGCTCTCTATGGCATTTTTAAAATATGTTTGAAGAATAACAGAATATATTATATAGATTATGATAGATAATACTGGTCCAGAAAATCCTAAGAAGTGTTATAGACTTGAAATCTAAACTTTGAGTAAATTTTAAACAATTCTTTATGTTTCATATTTTAATAAACATTTCTCTAAATAATATCTGAAGGGTATATTGCCTAAAATGAAGGCCTGTTTCCCTGATAAAAATAAAAGTTCTCTGTTTTTATTTCTTAATAAACCAAAGTTTACACCTAACATCCCTACTTTAATGTCCCCAATTTAGCAAATACAGTTTATTTTGAAAAAATAGAGAGATCACTGACCGCTGGGATGTTGACCGCTTTTTTCTTGGCTTTCTTCAATCACAGTTTTGATATTCCCTTGACCATTCCAAACCTTGATGAGACCCATCAGTCAGGAGTTTTACGGGAGTAGGCAAGCATGAAATTAATTTTCTAAAGTGAGGTAGCTTACAGATGCCAGAAGCTCATAACTCAGTAATACTGGTAAATCTCTAAATTAGTTCTTTAGCTGCTAGGTTGTTTTTGTTGTTGCTATTATTTCTCTTATGACTTAACTGGGTGAATTTTTTCAGTTTTTGTTTTCTTATGTAGAAGGAGTGGCTTACACATTTTCAGACAAGGAAGTTACTTTCCATTTGTGTGTGAATCCTCTAGCTATATTATTTTCCTGTAAGGCCTAGTTATCCAGGCATGCACCAATTTTTTAATGTTAATAGGAGGCATTTCCTTTCACATTGCATTTTTCCTTTTATTCTGATTCTGTGAAAGCTAGTACTATGTACAGTTGGTAGCTCCATAACAGTATTCTCTAAGGAATATAAATTCTGATCTCTGTGTAAAATCAGGGAGGAGTCCAAGTTGAGGGATTGTAATATTTTAGATACTGTTCTCATTTACAGATAAACAGATTTTGATGACTATATTAAAATCTGTGATTTTTAGTTCTATAACCATTCAAAATATAACTTCTACTGTGGGCTTCCCTGGTGGCTCAGATGGTAAAGAATCTGCCTGTAATGCAGGAGACCTGGGTTCAATCCCTGGGTTGGGAAGATCCCCTGGAGAAGTGAATGGACTCACTCCAGTATTCTGGCCTGGAAAATTCCATGAACAGAGGAGTCTGGCATGCTACAGTCCATGGGGTTGCAAAGAGTCGGACACAACTGATCGACTTTCACTTTCATGTGTGTATTAACCTGAATATATTATACTATTACATACGTGTGTATGCTCAGTTGTGACCAACTCTTTGCGGCCCTATGGAGTATAGCCCACCAGGCTCCTCTATACGTGAGTTTATTCCTGGTAAGAATACTGGAGAGGGTTGCCATTTCCTCCTCCAGGGAATCTTTCTGACCCAGATATTGAATCCATTTCTCCTGTATATCCTGCACTGGCAGGCCGATTTTGTACCACTGAGCCACCTGGAAATTCCCACTATTATATATACCACTAGTAAATATACTACTATTCCAGTTCCTACAATGTAATTGTTATGATTATAAATGAGTCCCAGCCAATTATCTAGAATAGTGATTGTAGATTGTGTGTATATGTACAGAAAATTCCCCAGTGATTTTTGGGTATAATAGCTCGTTTAGAGGTATTAGTCAAGTGTCTTACTGTGAATTCCCTTTCCTGTCTTGATTTGCATCCAATTAGCTTTGAAGCCGGAGAAGGCAATGGCAACCCACTCCAGTACTCTTGCCTGGAAAATCCCATGGATGAAGGAGCCTGGTAGGCTGCAGTCCATGGGGTCGCTGAGGGTTGGACACAACTGAGTGACTTCACTTTCAGTTTTCACTTTCATGCATTGGAGAAGGAAATGGCAACCCACTCCTGTGTTCTTGCCTGGAGAATCCCGGGGACAGGAGAGCCTGTTGGGTTGCCATCTACAGGGTTGCACAGAGTCGGACACGACAGAAGTGACTTAGCAGCAGCAGCAGCAGCTTTGAAGCACTGATAGATATTTTATATAGTATACTATAGTCTCATGACCACAAGTCAGAAGCAAACCAAGTTGCAAGTATAACTCTCTGCACTAATAATTTTAAATGAATCCCCTGGTACTCTTTTTAAAACACTATCATCTCCCTTTGTACTTTAGGAGTTTATGGAGCCTAGGAGATATGTGACTCTCTGGTTCAAGTTAATCTCTCAAAGAGTCCATTGGGTCATCAACCCTAAGTTCAGTTCTCCAGTTTCTTTAGTCTGTAATTGGGATGGAGAGATTTAGAGTTGTAAGAATCTTCCCATTTATCCCAAGATGTGTTAAATAAGAACAAAACAGAAGATCCAAGTGAAGGTCCTAGTATTATATTCCTCTACCTAGGTCATGGTAACAAATTAGAAGCGATATTACATCCAGTCAGATGGCAGAGATTAATGCCATCTTTGGTAGATTTACATGATTTAGTATTAAGGTCTCCATCATATCACAATTTTCAAAATAACAAGTATTTATTTCCAAAACAAAGAACAAGCTTGCATCTGTTGCAAAAACGTCTAGCACTTGCAAATTTCTTTGAATTCTGAGGACTGCATATACCACACTTGAGAAGATAGCTTTAAACTATGTATTACTGCCTTGAAAAGTTGTGTGCTCTGAATGAGTACAGGAGGAAAAGGGTTTTGCAGCAGATCCAGACTATAATATGTGTAGCCTTATCAATTAGACCATATGACCCAGATCATCTCAAGTTGCTATCGGTGATCATGAGACAAGAATGTCTTGTTGGAAGTTTTGAAATTCTACACTCCTCAAAAGAACTGAACTATAGTTAATATAAATTTTTTCATGTTCCTGAAAGAAGACCATGCCAGCAGTGGCAAAAATTATTCCTCATGTAAAAAAGTAGATCCTGAAATGCTACTGGAATCTAGTAGAGACTGAAAGCACAAGTATGAGACAAAAAAATAATTCTGCATTTGAAGTCTCCCATCTTTAGCTGAATATGAAAGTCAAGTCATAAGGCTTGACTGACAGAGCATCAACTCATTACACAAGTGAAATAGTGCATACATATTTGGTCCTGAGACAGTCCAGTGGACACAGGTTAGATTAGGTGACTCATGTACCTATGTCACTAGCCTCTGTTGCATCTACTTTTTAGATCATACTATGGCCCTATAATATTTTATGTATGACCAGATGATGGAAAAGTAGGAAAAAAATTTCCTGGTTCATGAATGACATTGTTCAATCCTAAGGTACAAGAAAAAAATGGTGCATGAATGCTCAGAGTATCACAAAGAGGTAGCCCTCCAAATCTGTGATTAGGAGTAAACTTCCCAGTAGATAGAGTTATGACCAGTGCACCCAGTCATCAACTTTGGAGGGAGAGCAGCCTGAGAGAACTCCTAAGGAGTTCTGATCATCTTGGCATACTGGTCAGAGGCCAGAAAGACTACTAGAAATTAGAGATTACATAGCCTGGCTGGGAAACATGTGGATGATCCTATGGAATTGAGGACAGATACGTCATCTCATGTCAGGGAGGACTGCTCACTGAGGAGACCCTCAAAACTATCCAGGAGAGGTCATCCAGCCTCTGTGTTCAGCTATCCAAGTACCTGAAAAATGGATCAATAATGCTCTAGCCATTGTGATCAGGGATGGTTATTTTGGACACCTCAGTGGAAAAATCTTTCTCAGTGAGACTTCTCTAGCTTTTACTTCTATTTGACTTTCAAATCCTTGGTGACAAGTTAACTGCATTAAATCCATTCCTTACTAGAGTTGAGAATTCATTTTGACGTACGTTAACAGTTTGTGGGTTTGGTTTTGCCTTTCTTGACTAGAGTCCCTAAGTATAGCACCAACATCCAAGAGTTTATAGAGTGCCTTATTTATCATCCTCTTATGATCTCATCAGAGAAGGCAATGGCACCCCACTCCAGTACTCTTGCCTGGAAAACCCCATGGATGGAGGAGCCTGGAAGGCTGCGGTCCATGGGGTCGCGGAGAGTCGGACACGACTGAGCGACTTCACTTTCACTTTTCACTTTCATACATTGGAGAAGGAAATGGCAACCCACTCCAGTGTTCTTGCCTGGAGAATCCCAGGGACGGGGAGCCTGATGGGCTGCCATCTATGGAGTCGCGCAGAATCGGACATGACTGAAGTGACTTCACTCACTTATGATCTCATATAACATTGTCCTTTATACACAGGACAAAAAAAAATAGAAAAAGAACCTTCACTGACAGGGAGGTGGACAGTTGGCAAATTAACATGGTAATATTCCAGTAGTTCTCAGCATCACAGAATGTGCCAATTGAGGGAAGACACCTTGCCGTTTAGGGCTTTCCAGGTGGCTCAGTGGTAAAGAATCTGCCTGCCAATGCAGGCATCTCAAGAGATGGAGCTTCAATCCCTGAATTGGGAAGATCCCCTAGAGTAGGAAATTGCAACCTATTCCAGTATTCTTGCTTGGGATATCCCATGGTTAGAGGAGCCAGGCAGGCTACAGTCCATGGGGTCACAAACAGTCGGACAGGACTGAGCAACTGAACACACACACAGGCACCCTGAAGTTTGAACTGATGCATTTCAAGTTCATCATTTCATGGTGCTGTATCCCATGTAGGTCCATGTATGTATAACAATTGTCCAGGTCACAAAGCATGGATCTAGCAGTGGCCCCCTACCACCCTGTCCCCTAGTGACCCAACTGGTCAACTTGTAATTCCCATCAGCACTGTTAGGTTTACCAGGCTACAGTCCCCTATTCCCAAGGTGGATACTTCCACCAGGAGATACAACAAGATTTCAACTAGCCATAATATGATTGCCACCTGCATCAATCCTCTCCTCCCTTGCCTTCTTCTCTACTTCCTTTTTTTTTTTTTTCTCTCTTAATGAAGAACTGTGAGAAGTTACCATTCTGGAGGGATCAATGCCAGGATGTACTGGCACATGTGGATCCGTGCAGTGTAGCAGATCCTTATCCTCTCACCCTGAATCTTCAGGTCTCACTTCCAACCCCCATAATGAGCATTTTATTGCTGAGGGTTTTTCATGTTGTGAGAGACTTCTTTGACACTCTCAAGTCTACTTTGCCACCATTATGGCACATTGGGAATGCTAAGAACTTGAAAACACCTAGGAACAGCTCTGAATCAATGAGAGTCCTGTGACAGTTGGAGAGGATGGAAGTAGGATGTCCCACTTCCTTGCCATTCAGGGGGGATAGTTTGGAATCAGGTGTCATAGACTGGGTTCCTAAATTCCCCAATCAAAGAAAGGTCAAAGAGCCAATTGACAGTGTTCACTTTGTACTTTGTCTTCTCTGGTTTCACTTCTTTACTCCTCTACCGCTTGCTGTTCAGTCACTAAGTCACATCCTACTATTTGCAGCCCCATGGACAGCAGTACGCCAGTATCTCTGGTATTCAGTATCTCTGGGAGTTTGTTCATGTTCATTGAGTCAGTGAGGCTATCTAACCATCTAATCCTCTGCTGACCTGTTCTTTTGCCTTCAATCTTTCCTAGTGAATCAGCACTTCACATCAGGTATCCAAAGTATTGGAGTTTCAGCTTCAGCCTCAATCCTTCCAATGGATATTCAGGGTTGATTTCCTTTAGGATTGACTGGTTTCATCTTCTTGCTGTGCAAGGGACTTGAAGAGACTTCTCCAACACCACAGTTCAAAAGCATCAATTCTTTGGCACTTGGCCTTCTTTATGGTCCAACTCTCACATCTGTACATGACTAATGGAAAAACCATAGCTTTGACTATATAGAACTTTGTCAATAAAATGATGTCTTTGCCTTTTAATGTATTGTCCAGTTTTGTCATAGTTTTCTTACCAAGGAGTAAGCTGCTTTTAATTTCATGGCTACAGTCACCATCAGCAGTGATTTTGGAGTCCCCCAGAATGAAATCTGTCACTGTTTCCACTTTTCCCCCTGCAAGAGAGTTCCAGAAAAACATCTACTTCTGCTTTATTGACTATGCCAAAGCCTTTGACTGTGTGGATCACAATAAACTGTGGAAAGTTCTGAAAGAGATGGGAATACCAGACCACCTGACCTGCCTCTTGAGAAATTTGTATGCAGGTCAGGAAGCACCAGTTAGAACTGGACATGGAACAACAGACTGGTTCCAAATAGGAAAAGGAGTACATCAAGGCTGTATATTGTGACCCTGCTTATTTAACTTTTATGCAGAGTACATCATGAGAAACGCTGGGCTGGAAGAAGCACAAGCTGGAATCAAGATTGCCAGGAGAAATATCAATAACATCAGATATGCAGATGACACCACCCTTATGGCAGAAAGTGAAGAGGAACTAAAAAGCCTCTTGATGAAAGTGAAAGTGGAGAGTGAAAAAGTTGGCTTAAAGCTCAACATTCAGAAAACAAGGATCATGGCATCCAGTCCCATCACTACATGACTTTATTTTTTTGGGCTCCAAAATCACTGCAGATGGTGACTGCAGCCATGAAATTAAAAGACGCTTACTCCGTGGAAGAAAAGTTATCACCAACCTACATAGCATATTCGAAAGCAGAGACATTACTTTGCCAACTAAGGTCCGTCTAAACAAGGCTATGGTTTTTCCTGTGGTCATGTATGGATGTGAGAGCTGGACTGTGAAGAAAGCTCAGCACTGAAGAAATGATGCTTTTGAACTGTAGTGTTGGAGAAGACTCTTGAGAGTCCCTTGGACTGCAAGGAGATCCAACCAGTCCATTCTGAAGGAGATCAGCCCTGGGATTTCTTTGGAAGGAATGATGCTAAAGCTGAAACTCCAGTACTTTGACCACCTCATGCAAAGAATTAACTCATTGGAAAAGACTCTGATGCTGAGAGGGATTGAGGGCAGGAGGAGAAGGGGACAACAGAGGATGAGATGGCTGGATGGCATCACTGACTCGATGGACGTGAGTCTGAGTGAACTCCAGGAGTTGGTGATAGACAGGGAGGCCTGGCGTGCTGCAATTCATGGGGTCGCAAAGAGTCGGACGTGACTGAGCGACTGAACTGAACTGAACTGAACTGATGGGACTAGATGCCATTATCTAAGTTTTCTGAATGTTGAGTTTGAAACCAGCTTTTTCACTGTTCTCTTTCACACTCATCAAGACGCTCTTTGGTTCCTCTTCACTTTACTCCATTAGAGTAGTATTATCTGCATCTGAAAAAGTGAAAGTGAAGTTGCACAGTCATGTTTGACTCTTTGCAACCCCATGGAGCCCTTTCAGGCTCTGCTATCCATGGGATTCTCCAGGCAAGAATACTGGAGTGGGCTGCCATTTCCTTCTCTAGGGGATCTTCCCAACCCATGGATCAAACCCAGGTCTCCTGCATTGTAGACAGACGCTTTATTGTCTGAGCCACTAGGGATGCCCCATAGTTATTGATATTTCTCCTAGAAATCTTGATTCTGGCTTGTGATTCATCCAGCCCAGCATTTTTCTGGGCTTAATAAGTTAAACAAACAGGGTGACAATATACAGCCTTGACATACTCCTTTTCCAATTTTGTCCCAGTCATTTTTTCCATGTAAGGTTCTAACTGTTGCTTCTTGACCCACATACAGTTTCTTAGGAGATAGGTAAGGTGGTCTGGTATTGCCATCTCAAGAATTTTCCACAGTTTGTTGTGATCCACACAGTTAAAGGCTTCAGCATAGTCATTCAAGCTGAAATAGATTTTTTAAAGAATTCCCTTGCTTTTTCTATGACCCAAAAAAATGTCAGCAATTTGGTCTTTGGTTCCTCTACATTTTCTAAATCCAGCTTGTACATCTGGAATTTCTTGGTACACGTATTGAAGCCTAAGTTGAAGAATTTTGAACATTACCTTGACAGCATGTGAAATAAGCACAATTGTGAGGTAGTTTGTGCATTCTTTGGCTTTGCCCTTCTTCAGGATTGGAATGAAAGTTGACTTTTTCCAGTCCTATGGCCACTGCTGACTTTTCCAAATTTGTTGGCATATTGAGTGGAGCACTCTTGCAGTAGCATCTTTTAGGATTTGAAATAGTTAAGCTGGAATTCCATCACCTCCACTGGCTTTGTTTGTTGTAATGCTTCCTAAGGCCCATTTGACTTTACACTCCAGGATGTCTGGCTCTAGGTGAGTGAGCATACATACCACCGTGGTTATCCTGGTCATTAACACCTTTTTTGTATAGTTCTGTGTATTCTTGCCAGTTCTTCTTAACCTCTCTGCCTCTGTTAGGTCCTTATAATTTCTGTCCTGTATGGTCCCCATCTTTGCATGAAATATTCCCTTGCTATCTCTTAATTTCCTTGAAGAGATCTCTAGTCTTTCCTATTCTATTTTTTTCCTCTACCTCATTGCATTGTTCACTTAAAAAGTCTTTCTTATCTCTCCTTGCTATTCTGTGGAACTCTGCATTCAATTGGATATATCCTTCCCTTTCTCCCCTACTTTTTGCTTCTCTTCTTCCTCAGCTACTTGTAAAGCTTCATCAGACAACTACTTTTCCTTCTTGTAATTCATTTTCTTTGGGATTGTTTTGATCACTGCCTCCTGTACAGTGTTATGAACCTCTGTCAATAGTTCTTCAGGCATTCTATCTACTCAGTCTAATCCCTTGAATCTATTTGCCACTCCCACTGTGTAATAATAAGGGATTTGATTTAGGTCATACCTGAATGGCCTAGTGGTTTTCCTGACTCTTCAATTTAAGTCTGAATTTGGCAATAAGGATTTCATGATCTGAGCCACAGTCAGCTTCCAGTCTTGTTTTCACTGTCTAGAGCTTCTCCATCTTTGGCTGCAAAGAATATAATTAATCTGATTTTGGTATTGAACATCCGGTGATGTCCATGTATAAAGTCATCTGTTGTGTTGGAAAAGGATGTTTGTTATGACTAGTGTGTTCTCTTGACAAAACTTTTAGCCTTTGCCCTGCTTCATTTTGTACTTCAGGGTCAGACTTGCCTGTAACTCCAGGTATCTCTTGATTTCCTACTTTGCATTCCAATCTCCTATGATGAAAAGGACATCTTTTTTTGATATGAGTTATAGAAGGTCTTGTAAGTCTTCATAGAACCGGTCAACTTAAGCTTCTTTGGCATCAGTGGTTGAGGGATAGGCTTGAATTACTCTGGTACCAAATGGTTTGCCTTGGAAATGAACTGAAATCATTCTGTTGTTTTTGAGATTGCACCCAAGTACTGCATTTCAGACTCTTGTTGACTATGAGGGCTACTCAGTTTCTTCTAATGGATTCTTGCCCACGTTAATAGATAATGGTGGTCATCTGAATTAAATTTGCCCATTCTGGGCCATTTTAGTTCACTGATTCCTAAAATGCTGATGTTCACTCTTGCCACCTCCTGTTTGACCACTTCCAATTTACCTTGATTCATGGACCTAACATTCCAGGTTCCTATACAATATTGTTCTTTACAGCACTGGACTTTACTTTCTCTTTACCTTCAAAATAAGCTGTTACTATCCAGATGTTTCTCGATCATAAAAAGAAACAAAATTGTGCCATTTGCATAGAAGTGGATGGACCAAGAGACTGTCATATAGAGTGAAGTAAGTCAGAAAAACAGATATAATATCAATTATATGTGAAATCTAGAAAAATGATACAGATGAACTTATTTGCAAAGCAGAAATAGATACACAGACATAGAGAACAAATTTGTGGATACCAAGGGGACAAGAAAAGTGGGATGAACTGGGAGATCAGGATTGGCAAGTCGAGTCCGACTCTTTGTGACCCCATGGACTGTAGCATATCAGGCTCCTTAGTCCATGAAATTTTCCAGGCAAGAGTACTGGAGTGGGTTGCCATTTCCTTCTCCAATGTATAGATACTGAGAACCTACTGTAGAGCACAGGAAACTCTATCCAATGCTCTTTGGTGACCCATAATGGAAAGAAAATCCAAAAAAAGAGGAAATATATATATATGTGTATATATGTATACACACACACATGCTGCTGCTACTGCTAAGTCGCTTCAGTCATATCCGACTCTGTGCGACGCCATAGATGGCAACCCAACAGGCTCCCCCATCCCTGGGATTCTCCAGGCAAGAATACTGGAGTGGGTTGCCATTTCCTTCTCCAATGCATGAAAGTGAAAAGTGAAAGTGAAGTTGCTCAGGCATGTCTGACTCTTAGCGACCCCATGGACTGCAGCCTACCAGGCCCCTCCATCCATGGGATTTTCCAGGCAAGAGTACCGGAGTGGGGTGCCATTGCCTTCATACATGCATACATATACACACATATAGCTAATTCACTTTGCTACACAGCAGAGATTAACACAACATTGTAATTTGTAATGTAACTATAACTGTTGGTCCAGTAAGAATTAATTTAAAAAGAGACAAAAATGGTTTTTATGTGATGACCTTTGGGAAAATATATCCCTAATAATTTATAGTCATTGCCTCTTCAAATGCTAGTTCATCATTTCCTTCAGGATACTTACCCATCAATATTTCTATATATGAATATGGTATTATTATTATATATTGTGTGATAATATTTTAAGGATATTCAATAAATGTTGCATATAAAATATGAATAAGTGTATATCATATTTATCATAATAAGTAACTATATATGTATATATCAATATTCCTAATATATAATATTCCCTGGAGAAGTAAATGGCAACCCATTCTGGCATTCTTACCTGGGAAAACCCATGGACAGAGGAACATGGAGGGCTACAGTCCATGGAATTGCAAAACAGTCAGATATGACTTATGACTAAACAAACAACAAAACATATAATATTTAATCAATATATCTAATATCTGATCAAACATATATTCCTAATTTATTGAGGGAGAACAAGTTATAGAATGTTAATTGAATTATTTTTAATATTTTTATGTTCTTAATTTTTTGAAAATTGAATTCTTAATATTCTTAAAAACATATTTTAATATATTCCCAGATATGTAAAACCCCTATTGCTATGATATATTTCCCAATATAATCATTTAATAAGGGGAAACAAGAATTTTTTTATTGTCTGTATTTTTTTGAACAACATGCCAACTGGTTTATTGCACATGACAGTTAATAAACCTTGATTAACTGACTGAAGTTTCATCTGCGGATGTGCTAGTGTCTTCATCCCTGTCAGTCTTCTGAATTTACTGCAGCAGCTGTCCAAACAGGCAGGTTAATCATTGTTGCTGAAATAAAGCAGATTCTATTACAAGTGAATGCTTTAGCTAGTTTAGGTGAAGAGGAATATAAGATGTTAGATTATGATTCAGGGAAAACAGTTGAGAACCTACTGCATTGCATAAACCTCGCTTTCCAATATTTATGTGCCTGTGCTTTCCTCTCATTTAAGATAGACATGACAAATCAAATGTGATTTCTCTGTAAATATGTTTCCTAGTGTTTCAGGTGGAAAATATGTGTCAATGGTTTTTTGAATTTAGACATTAACTTAATTTGGTGATGGTCAGTAACTTAACCATAAAATGATTTTCAACCAATAATTCCATAATTCTAGATTTGAAAATTAATTTAGAAATTTTCTTGGTAAGGCAAATATTAAAAAAAAAAAAAATAGCTGCCTCTCTTTTTAAGGGACTTCCCAGGTAGCACTAATGATGAAGAACACACCTACTAATGCAGGAGATGTAAGAGACTAATTCCTGGGCTGGGAAGATCCCCTGGAGAAGGAAATGGCAACCCACTCTGGTATTCTTGCCTGAAAAATCTCATGCACAGAGGAGTCTGGTGGGCTACAGTCTGTAGGGTTGCAGAGTTGGACATGACTGAAGCAACTTAGCAGGCACTTTTTAAAGAAGGTAATTGCTATTAATAAAAAAGACAATAGGAAAAAGAACTCTAAAGTTATGTAGACTAGTAAAAGTTGTGAATGCAAATAGCCTAGACTCTTCAAATAGTATGTAAGAGCATATAGGGAAATGTTACTAGCTAACATCTATTGAGAGGCTTTTACGTGCCAGGTCTTGTGTGGAGCACAATGGTTAGGTAATTTTTCGTTTCCTTAAAATGAACAAAACAACAGCAACAACAAAACAAAGAGTTACATACTACTCCCATTTTAATGATTGGGTCGTGCAAAATCACAGAGCAACACAGTGGGGTATTGTTATTTAAACTAGGTATTTCTATTTCAGAATCTAGCCTATAAACCACCTTATCACTGTGAATAGACACATGAATACACAGATCTTCCTATGTGTTAACACTTTTTTGCAAAGTGCAGTAGAATCTACCTTTCTCTGATTGAAGAAAATATACACCCAATAGCCTTATAGCCTCAAGTATTACCAAATTTAGGCTGTGTTAGTGTTAGTTGCTCAGTCGTGTCCAACTCTTTGCAACCCCATGGACTGTAGCCTGCCAGGCTTCTCTGTCCATGGAATTCTCCAGGCAAGAATACCGGAGTGGGTGCCATTCCTTTTTCCAGGGGATCTTCCTGACCCAGGGATTGAACCGAGGTCTCCTGCAATGCAGGCAGATTCTTTACCATTGAGCCACCAGGGAAGCCCAAATCCTGCCCAAAGCCAGCTGTAATGCATTCACAGAATTTGTCTGCCAGACTCCCCCTCCTGATACATTGGCAGCTGAGTCTGAGCTCCAGAAAACTCTGTTTCCCCTGGATGCAATTTTAAATGGAAACAGAGTATCCGCACTTTAGAGGTCATGTAAAACTTTGTAAGGGCTCCTTGTACCTCATCTGGTGAATATATCTCTCTTTGAAGTCCACTGCTATTAAATTCACTGTGTATAGTGTTCCTGAAACTATGAAGCTAATTAATGTCAACCAATGCCATGTGTGTAGGTTGCCCTGAGGAATCACCCTCATTTACAGAAAAGAACTAAAATAGGGGTATTTTTGATCATCATCAATTCATTATTTAACAGATACAAATTAACAACTTCTACATATATTCAACCAGGCATTGTTTTGAGAATTGAGGATGAAGCGATCAATGAAGTAATACTTTCCCTGATGGGGTTTATATTTTGAGTGGAAAAAGAGAAGACTTGGCAGGGAATGAAAATGAAGAAATAGCAAAGGGTCATGGTAAAAATTTGGATTTCATTGGGACTGTAATGGAAAGTCATTAGAAGTTTTGAGCAGGGAAGTGGTCAAACATGGAGTGTTTTAAGTACATACCCCTGTATGCTCATGTGACTGAGTTGACTCTCTTGGCCCTAGATAAACAGCTCCCCTATTGCTCCCAAGGAGCCTTCTGTACTGTCATTCTATTACTGCATGCTATGTGAACAAAGCAACAATTGTGACATATACTGACATTAAAGAGGCACTGATATTTGAGGACTTTATTCTCAGGAAAGATAGATGTACGTTAGTCTAGAGCCTATTTGCAATTCTAACAGGATAGGTTATCTTATTGTGATACTGTAGAAGATTTCAAGCTATAATTTTGTAGAGAAGTGTCATTGAAGCAAGCATGATAAATCTGAATCCAAAGATAAGGAAATTTTGGTTTTGATAATCTGTATAACTGAAGGGGCTTTTTCCCTTCCTGTATTATATGCTAATATGTTTCCTATTCTTAGAATAATGACTGGAACCACATAGATGTTCACTAAACATTTTTAAAAAAATAATAACATGCTAGTGTCATTATCATTATGTATTTCAAAAGATAATGTTGACCATGGATGATTCCACAATTATAAATTGAGTGTTCTGTGCATGTCAGGCAATATGATAAATTGTAAAGATAATATATATTGAGAGAAGACATGCCCCTGTCTTCTAGGAGTTTGAAGTCTAAGTTAAAGAGATTAAACACATGACTATTAACATGATCTAAATATGAATTGGCTTTTACTGAATTTGTTATGTGCTGGGCACTGTGCTATGCATATTTTATGTATTTCCTCTTTCAATCCTTGCTACAGATATAAGGGGATAGTAATGTTGTTATGTTTATTGTGCAAAAGGAAAAAAAAAAACAACAACAACAACTGAATTTTAGAGTTTATGTAATTTGACTAAGATCCCCATACTGAAATATAAACCCAGACAGTAACTTGTCTTCTTAACCTAGACACTAATTGTCTCTGAGGAGTCTGTGGTGTCAGGCACTAACTGTGATTAGCCTTTAGAAAAGGGAAAGACATCTTATTGTTGGGTCCTCGGGGGAAAATTCATGGAGGAGATGGGCTGATGAACCAATATATAAAGGAGGGAGAAAGTTGTCTCAGAAGCACAGTAGCAGTGCCAAAGTTGAAACAAACAGAAAACGCAGAGCAGGTGGAAAAGAATGTCAAAAGGCAATCGCTCCTTTAAAAGCCCATTTAGGTTTCTGTAATACGTGATCCTGTCCTTTCATGTATATAGTTAGCCTTATATGCCTTAATTTTAATTAATTTTTTAATCTTGACTTTCAAAATCAGAGAAGGGTTTATCTGATAGCATTTTATGGGTTCGTTTCTTTTCCAGATGTCAATTTTTGTAAGAGGGCGTTCAATGCCAGGAAACTGCAGAATTTTCAAATGTATGTTAACCCACCAGAGGAAGCATGGGGTGGGTTGGTGGGGAAAGAAAGAAGGGAGGAGAAAGGAGGAGAAGAAGAGATGAAGTAACAGGAGGGGTAGGGGGACTCATTCTCCCATTTCAACATTAGAAATAGTTCTCAAAGGAAAGGATACACATTATATGCTTAAAGTGAAGCTGGTTCTGTCTCTATTTTTAAAAACATAGAATATTGACATATATATGTATATAAATACATCCGTGTGCATGCTCAGTTGTGTCCAACTGTCTGCAATCCTATGGACTGTAGCCCAGCATGTTCCTCTCTCCATGAGATTCTCCAGGCAAGAATATTGGCATAGATTGCCATGCCCTCCTCCAGGGGATCTTCCTGACCCAGAGATTGAACCCCTGGTGTCCTGTGGCTCCTGCATTGCAGGCAGTTTCTTTAACCACTGAGCCACTTGGGAAGTCAATACTTAGCCCTTTAAAAAAATGTCTACACTTGTGCCCCATCAGTCTTCATGTTGTATGCCACCATCGAGAGGTCTTATCTCCCTGCTGCCTCTCTTTTCCCTTCTTTCTCTCTAGTCTTTTTACCGTCTTCTAATCTCCTATAGAGCAAGAAGAATAAAGCCAATACATTACATGCTGTGAAGATTTTAAATGACAAGATAAATGCCAAGGAAGTTTACCAGTACCGGCAGGGTATTTCCAGATCTTAGGGTTTAAATGCTTTAACCTTTAGATGCGAGTAGCTCTTTATCTCTTGACTGACGTGTGTTCTTTAGTCTTGACTTCTAACAGTTTTTTAGTAAGCATTTTATATTTGTCCCTTAAAGTGTATATGATAATATCTTAGTGTTTGTTCCCTGTTAACTCAAATTCCTTTTTCAAGTTGGAGCTAGACTTTCATAGAGGAAATCACTGAGGAGAATGGACATGCCGATAACTATTTGTATCTGAAAAGTTAGTCCCTCAGTCCTGTCTGACTCTTTGTGACTCCATGCACTGTAGCCTGCCTGCCAGACTCCTCTGTCCATGGAATTCTTCAGGCAAGACTACTAGAGTGGGTTTCCAATCCCTACTCCAGAAGATCTTTCCCAACCCAGGGATTAAACCTGGATCTCCTGCATGGCAGGTGGATTCTTTACTGCCTGAGCCTCTAGGGAAGCCCATTTGTAATTGAAAGTGAAATTGGAGTCATTCAGTCGTGTCCAACTCTTTGTGACCTCATGGACTGTGGTCTACTTGGCTTCTCCATTCATGGGATTTTCCAGGCAATAGTACTGGAGTGGGTTGCCATTTCCTTAACTGAAGTTGGTCCTTATTCCCTTCTGACTTTTAACATCTTTATTTATGCTAGCTTTCACTTGTTATTTCCTAAAAATTACTTTGTCAGTTATAAATTACATTTTGTCCTATAATAGACACCATGGTACAAAGATTAGACACTATATGGTTTATTCTTTCACATGAAAGAACTGCAAAGGTAAGCAGTTGATAGTTGACTTGGTAGCTGTGTGCAGCCAATTCAGTCCAAGGTTCCTTCTGTCTTTTTGCTCCATCATCCATAATGAGTCATTTCCACCTGAAAGTTTACAAAATGACTGCCGCAGCTTCATCTGTAACATAGAATTTCCAAAAAGGAAAGGAGAGGAAGGGAGGAAAGGCAAAAAAAGGTACAGAATTCCTGTTCCACATTTTATTAAGGAACTTTCTCAACAGAACCACTCAACACTTTGCATAGACTCTTTGACCAGAATTAAGCTTACAGTTATACCATACCAACCTGCAAAGGGATCTTGAAAAATGTCATTTTTTTAATGGACATATTGCCACACTGAATAAAATGAGAAATCTTTGATTAAGAAGGAAAAGGAGAATGAAAGATAGTGTTGGCAGCACCTAGTCCCCAACATAATCATGATTGTCCAAGCTGAAAATGACTTTAGAGATAACTTCAACTAATTTCTTGATATTAGAAATGAGGTCATTTACTTGTTAACATTTAATAAATACTCACTTATGGATAGGTAATGTTGCTAAGGACTTGGTTTGCAATATCTTAGTTCATGTTCTTACTATGTCTATGAAGATGGCATAATTACTGACTGTAATTATGTAAGGCACTTCACATCAGTCTTAGTCTCCATGTAGGATTCTGAGAATCATAAATATGAAATATTTGTCAGCCTTTAAGCTCCATGTGAGTAGGATTGAGTAATCCTAACATGTCAAGGATGGTGCTTGATGCATCAGAGACACCCAATTAATAAATGGAAGTACACATACACTGCTGATGTGGTTTAAAGCAGTTATATCTGAATTCAGAGGGTAGACTTTGAATCACACTTCATTGTCTATTTTTTTCTTCTTCTTTTGGTCAAAATGTTTTGCTTTGCTTTTTATTTATTCATTACATTACACTTTTCCATAATACTTTTTTCCCCCAAATAGTTTGTTTGAAAACCTCATGAAATTAGAATATTCTTTACTGCAAGTGACAGAAACACAGTTTAATGTTAAGCAAAAGAGAAATGTATTGCCAGGATCGCAGGATCTGCAAGGAATCCAAGGATATGAATGTGCTTGATCCTTAGGAACAACCAGAAACTGCTCCAGCAGAGTCAGTGCTCTCTGATTCATATCTGTTCCTTCTTTATTTTCCCCTCTCAGTCTTGTGATTGTTTTGTAATTTTAGGCTTTGCTGGTCTCAAAACAGGTAATTGCAGCACACATACTGTACATCATATCTTCAGTGATTGGAAAGAAAGAATTTCATGGTTATGTTTACGGAGTTCTTGGGGAAGGACTGTGAATGGCTGAAACTGGGGGAGGTGCCTGCCTCTGGTGAATACATGGAGAGGAAGGGGACTGAGATACCAGAGTTACGCATGTCAACTTGGCTAGACTATCATTCCCAGCTATTCATTTCAACACTGATTCAGGTCTTCTGTGAAGCTATTAATATTTTGTAAATGTGATTAAAGTTTGTAATCAGCTGACTTTAACGGAGATTATGCTAGCTAAGCTAGGTGGACCTGAGGTAGTTGACTTGCAAACCACTAAGGAGTCTCCTTGAGACCTACACTCACAAGCTCTATTTGCTTCTGGACCTATAACCAGACTCAAGTTTTAGTGAGCCCCAAAGAGGGAGGTACAAACTATAACCCTTAAAGTTGTGCACAACACACAAAAAATTGTATCTTTTTCAAATGTATATTGACAGAATGGAGAAGGAAATGGCAACCCACTCTAGTATTCTTGCCTGGAGAATCTCTATGGACAGAGATGTGTGGTGGGCTACAGTCCATGGGATCACAAAGAGTCAGACACTACTGAGCAACTAAGCACATATTGACAGAAATATGGAAAATATATGTGGGAATGGATCCTAAGAATTTAAGATAATAGTGGAAGGAACTTAAAGTTGGATCAGGTTAAATTTTTTGATAGGGCTCACTATGCTGATGTTCTGGATTCAGTATTTCAGCCTGATGGATTAGAAAGGGCTCCACCTCTTAGCTAGTTTTTTTTTTTTTTTTAATTTATTTTTTTATTGGATTATAATTGCTTTACATTGTTGTGCTAGTTTCTGTTGTACAACAAAGTCGATGTTCTACATTTGTATGTATACATGTGTCCTTTCCCTCTTAGACCTCCTTCCCACCCTCCCCAGGCCATCACAGTGTACCAAGTTGGGCTCCTTGCACTACACAGCAGCTTCCCACTTGCTATCTTTTAAATGCATTTATTTTTTTAATTGAAGGATAATTGCTTTACAAAATTTTCTTGTTTTCTGTCAAACATCAACATGAATCAACCATAGGTATACATAGCTGTCTATTTTACCCATGGAAGTGTGTATATATGTAATGTTACTCTCCCAATTTGTCCCATCCTCTCCTTCCTACACTGTGTCCACATATCTGTTCTCTATGTATGCTTCTCTATCCCTTCCCTACAAATAGTTTCCTGTACAATTTTTTTTCTAGACTCCATATATATGCATTAATATACAATATTTGTTTTTCTCTTTCTGACTTCCCTCCCTATGACAGACTCTAGGTTCATCCACATCACTACACATGATATAATTCAGTTTCTTTTATGACTGAGTAATATTCCATTGTCTATATGTACCACATCTTTATCCATTCATCTGTCACTGAACATCTAGATTGCTTCTGTGTCCTGGCTATTGTAAATAGTGCTGCAGTGAACATTGGGGCACATGTATCTTCTTGAAATTATGATTTTCTCAGGGTATAGGTCCAGTAGTGGGATTGCTAGGTCATACGGCAGTTCTATTTTTGGTTTTATAAAGAATCTCCATACTGAAATCCATAGTGGCTGTATCAGTTCATTTTCTCACCAACAGTGCAAGAGAATTCCTTTTTCTCCACACCCTCTCCAGCATTTATTGTTTGTTAATTTTTTGATCATGGCCATTCTGACAAGTGTGAGGTGATACCTCGTTGTAGTTTTGATTTGCATTTCTCAAATGATTAGTGATATCAGCATCTGCCTCTTGGCCATCTGTATATCTTCTTTGAAGAAATGTCTATTTAGGTCTTCCACCCTTTTTTTTTTTTTTTGATTGGGTTGTTTGTTTGTTTTGGCATAAGCTGCTTGTGTATTTGGAGATTAATCCTTTGTCAGTTGCTTCATTTGCAAAATCTCCTATTCTGAAGAAGTGAAGAAGTGAAGTTGTTCAGTTGTGTCTGACTCTTTGCAGTCCCATGGACTGTAGCCTAGCAGGCTTCTCCATCCATAGGATTTTCCAGGCAAGAGTACTGGATTGGGTTGCCATTTCCTTCTCCAGGGGATCTTCCTGACCCAGGGATCAAACCCAGGTCTCCTGCATTGTAGGCAGACGCTTTACCCTCTGAGCCACCTTTTTGTCTTGTTTATGGTTTTCTTTGCTGTGCAAAAGCGTTTAAGTTTAATTAGGTCCCATTTGTTTATTTTTGGCTAATTTGGGGGCTGAAATCCTACAGTATCATACACCAGAACTGCCCTATCAGTCAAAACTACAAAAGGAAGTGGCTGAAGGCTTAGGGATCTTGGGATATTAGAGTGAATTTATCATGTTAGAACTGCTCCTGTACCCTGAATGGTCCAGAGGAGAAATTTTCCACTAAAACTGAGTAAAACATTGCAAGGAAAGATTCAAAATTGTTGAAAAGCCCATGGTTGCTGTTCTCAGCTTATCATGACTTACAGTGAGAACTGCTGCCATCTAACTGGGTTTCCTAAATGCAATGGGGATACTGTGATTGCAGAATGGCACAGGATATACGATGGTATCTAAGCAGAAAGGGTAAGGTAGATGTGTTTAACTTAATAGACAGTAGAGTCAAAGCAGGTAGAATAATCTGACTTACAGAGAGGTATGATGATTTTAGTCGAATATGGTAACCTTTAACAAGAAATAAAAGAGAAGGCCACTAAATTCTTATTTGATCTGTGTAAAGAGAAGAGTTCTAGGTCAAGTGCATAGAAGTCCAGAATATGGTCCACTGGAGAAGGGAATGGCAAACCACTTCAGTATTCTTGCCTTGAGAACCCATGAACAGTATGAAAAGGCAAAATGATAGGATACTGAAAGAGGAACTCTGCAGGTCGGTAGGTGCCCAATATGCTACTGGAGAGCAGTGGAGAAATAACTCCAGAAGGAATAAAGGGATGGAGCCAAAGCAAAAACAATACCCAGTTGTGGATGTGACTGGTGATAGAAGCAAGGTCTGATGCTGTAAAGAGCAATATTGCACAGGAACCTGGAATGTCAGGTCCATGAATCAGGGCAAATTGGAAGTGGTCAAACAGGAGATGGCAAGAGTAAACGTTGACATTCTAGGAATCAGCGAATTAAAATGGACTGGAATGGGTGAGTTTAATTCAGATGACCATTATATCTACTACTGAGGGCAGGAATCCTTTAGAAGAAATGGAGTAGCCATCATGGTCAACAAAAGAGTCTGAAATGCAGTACTTGGATGCAATCTCAAAAATGACAGAATGATCTCTGTTCATTTCCAAAGCAAACCATTTAATATCACATTAATCCAAGCCTATGCCCCAACCAGTAATGCAGAAGAAGCTGAAGTTGAACTTTTCTATGAAGAACTACAAGACCTTTTAGAACTAACACCCCAAAAAGATATCCTTTTCATTATACGGGACTGGAATGCAAAAGTAGGAAGTCAAGAAACACCTGGAGTAACAGGCAAATTTGGCCTTGGAATATGGAATGAAGCAGGGCAAAGGCTAATAGAGTTTTGCCAAGAGAACACACTGGTCATAGCAAACACCCTCTTCCAACAACACAAGAGAAGACTCTACACATGGACATCACCAGATGGTCAACACTGAAATCAGATTGATTATATTCTTTGCAGCCAAAGATGGAGAAGCTCTATACAGGCAGCAAAAACAAGACCAGGAGTTGACTGTGGCTCAGACCATGAACACCTTATTGCCAAATTCAGACTTAAATTGAAGAAAGTAGGGAAAACCACTATACCATTCAGGTATGACCTAAATCAAATCCCTTATGATTATACAGTGGAAGTGATAAATAGATTTAAGGGACTAGATCTGATAGGTAGAGTGCCTGATGAACTATGGACGGAGGTTCCTGATATTGTACAGGAGACAGGGATCAAGACAATCATCATGGAAAAGAAATGCAAAAAAGTAAAATGGCTGTCTGGGGAGGCCTTAAAAATAGTTGTGAAAAGAAGAGAAATGAAAAGCAAAGGAGAAAAGGAAAGATATAAGCATCTGAATGCAGAGTTCCAAAAAATAGCAAGGAGAGATAAGAAAGCCTTCCTCAGCCATCAATACAAAGAAATAGAGAAAAACAACAGAATGGAAAAGACTAGAGATCTCTTCAAGAAAATTAGAGTTACCAGGGAACATTTCATGCAAAGATGGACTCGACAAAGGACAGAAATGATATGGACCTAACAGAAGAAGAAGATATTAAGAAGAGGTGGCAAGAATACACAGAAGAACTATATAAAAAAGATCTTCATGACCAAGATAATCATGATGGTGTGATCACTCACCTAAAGCCAGACATCCTGGAATGTGAAGTCAAGTGGGCCTTAGAAAGCATTACTATGAACAAAGGTAGTGGAAGTGATGGAATCCCAGTTGAGCTATTTCAAATCCTGAAAGATGATGCTGTGAAAGTGCTGCACTCAGTATGCCAGCAAATTTGGAAAACACAGCAGTGGCCACAGGACTGGAAAAGGTCAGTTCTCCTTCCAATCCCAAAGAAAGGCAATGCCAAAGAATGCTCAAACTACTGCACAATTGCACTCATATCACATGCTAGTAAATTAATGCTCAAAATTCTCCAAGCCAGGCTTCAGCAATACGTGAACCTTGAACTTTACATTCAAGCTGGTTTTAGAAAAGGCAGAGGAACCAGAGATCAAATTGCCAACATCCAGTAGATCATGGAAAAATCAAGGGAGTTCCAGAAAAACATCTATTTCTGCTTTATTGACTATGCCAAAGCCTTTGACTGTGTGGATCACTATAAACTGTAGAAAATTCTGAAAGAGATGGGAATACCAGACCACCTGACTTGGCTCTTGAGAAACCTATATTCAGGTCAGGAAGCAACCGTTAGAACTGGGCATGGAACAACAGACTGGTTCCAAATAGGAAAAGAAGTAGATCAAGGCTATATATTGTCACCCTGCTTATTTAACTTCTATGCAGAATACATCATGAGAAATGCTGGGCTGGAAGAAGCACTAACTGGAATCAAGATTGCCGGGAGAAATATCAATAACTTCAGTTATGCAGATGACACCACTCTTATGGCTTAAAGGGAAGAGGAACTAAGGAGCCTCTTGATGAAAGTGAAAGTGGAGAGTGAAAAAGTTGGCTTAAAGCTCAACATTCAGAAAATGAAGATCATGGCATCTGGTCCCATCACTTCATGGGAAATAGATGGGGTAACAGTGGAAACAGTGTCAGATTTTATTTTTGGGGGCTCCAAAATCACTGCAGATGGTGATTGCAGCCATGAAATTAAAAGACGCTTACTCCTTGGAAGGAAAGTTGTGACCAACCTAGATAGCATATTCAAAGCAGAGACATTACTTTGCCAACAATCGTCTGTCCAGTCAGGGCTATGGTTTTTCCAGTGGTCATGTATGGATGTGAGAGTTGGACTGGGAAGAAAGCTGAGTGCCAAAGAATTGATGCTTTTGAACTGTGGTGTTGGAGAAGACTCTTGAGAGTCCCTGGCACTGCAAGGAGATCCAACCAGTCCATTCTGAAGGAGATCAGTCCTGGGTGTTCATTGGAAGGAATGATGCTAAAGCTTAGACTCCAGTTATTTGGCCACGTCATGTGAAGAGTTGACTCATTGGAAAAGACCCTGATGCTGGGAGGGATTGGGGGCAGGAGGAGAAGGGGACGACAGAGGATGAGATGGCTGGATAGCATCACTGACTCCGTGGACATGAGTCTGAGTGAACTCCGGGAGTTGGTGATGGACAGGGAGGCCTGGCGTGCTGTGATTCATGGGGTCTCAAAGAGTCGGACACGACTGAGCGACTGAACTGAAGGAGAAGAGTTTAGGTTAAGTGCATAGAAGTCCCACTTAAACACTGAGACACTGCATCATGTCTCTCAATCAACTTCCAGACTTGAGCCAGTTTTTAGACAGAGCACTCCACTTGAGGAAGTATCGTGCTATGCTGCCCAGGACAGTGCTGTTCACCTTTCTCTCAGTTGTTCCCAAAGGACTTATGGTCATGTTACAGGGACAGAGAAATTTGACTTTGAGTGATTACTGGACACTGTCTTCGAACTGAAATTAATTCCTGGAGACACAAATCATCATTGTGTCCATCATTTAGAGTAGGAGCATATGGAGGTGAGATGATCAGTGTAATTTTTTCTCAGATAAATCTTATAGTTTAGTTTTTCTAATAAACATATTTTGTGATTTCCCCAGTTCCAGAAGGCTTAATTGTAATAGACCTACTAAGCAACTGGCAGAAATTCCATATTGGTTCCCCAAATTATGGAGTGAGGTCTCTTAATGGTGGGAAAGACCAGGTGGAAACCTCTAGATTGGCCTTTACCTAAGACAAAAGTAAACCAAAGCCATATGCATCCCTGGAGGAATTTTAAGGATTGGCATCATCAAGGACTTAAAGGATGCACGGGGTGATTTCCACCATGGCATTTCAGCTCACCTGTTTGGCCTGTGCAGGAAGTAGATCTTGGAGAACAAGTATAGATGGTCATAAGTTTAATCAAGTGGTAGATTCCAACTGTAGCTGTTTTTCTCCATGTGGTTTTATTGCTGGAGCAAACCAGCATATCCCCTAAAACTGCTTCATAGCCATTGATCTGGCAAATGTCCTTTGCTGAATATTTGTCATTAAATACTGCCTTCAGCTGGCAAGGCCAGCAATACTATTATCCTTATTGTTCTACCTAAGAGATATATCAACTCCCAGCCCTGAATTATAATTTACTCCATGGGTACCTTGATTGTCTTTTTCTTCCATGAGATATCATACTGGTTCATTACACAGGTATTATGCCAATTGGACCTGGTGAGCAGGAAGTAGCAATTATACCTGATATATTAGACATCTATGTGTCTGTGGCAAATATATCAAAAAAACCCAGGGACCTGTTATCTTAATTATATTTCTAGGGGTCCATTGGCATGCTGCAGTCCATGGGGTCTCAAAGAGTTGGACATGACTGAGTAAATGAACAACAGTAGTTGGTGTGGGACATATTAAAATATCCCTCCCAAGGTGAATAATAAGTAGCAGATCTGGCTCTCCTACAACAAAAGAAGGACAACAGATAATGGTCCTCCATGAAATATGGAGATAATATATTTCTAATTTTTTATGCTACTGTGACTCATTACCAAATGACTAAAAAACTATTTTGAGTGAGGCACAAGAATAAGAGAAGACTTTGCAACAGGTGTGGCCTGCCATGCAAACTGCTATAACTCTTGGACCATATGATCCAAAAAATTCAATAATGCTGGAAGTTTGATGCCTTTGGCAGGCTTCTTTAGGTTAAACACAGCATGTGCATTAGGTGTTTGGGAAAAAAACCCTGATATCCTCTACACATAACTACTCTCAATTTGAGAAACAGCTTTTGGTTTACTAATGGGGTTTTTTTTAGACACACTGGATGTGTATCCATGACTCACCAAGTTACCCAGGCAACATGAGGTACCACTGTGAATGCTCACAAAATAGTGACTTCTGGAGCAGATTGTACTAACCAAATGTATAGGATTACTCATTCTGTGGGTGCCAGTCAGCCTTTTTCCACTCTTCTCCATGCCCAGTGGGCTCATGAACAGAGAGATCATAGTGGCACATATGGAGAGTTTGCACAGATGTAGCAATCATGAATTGATATTGTCTGACCCTTGAAGCTACAAATTTGAGCATGTCAAACATGCATTCCATGGAGTTGCAATGAATCGGACATGACTGAGAGACTGAACCGAACAAGTAGTCCATTACCCACTGGACATAGTATATACAAGAGTAGGCTTGAACAGAGTCGAAAGGCACAGGTTAGTTGCATGAAAAAGTGGCCCAGATGCCCTTGGTCCCCACTACTACATTGCCTTCACTTTTGAAGCCCCCACTAATGATCTTATAGACATGTCTCTATGAAGAGCTGACTGAGGAAGAAAAACAATTCTCTTTTGGATGGTTCTGTAAGATATCCAGGCACCACCTGAAGGTGGGCAGTTGTAGCACTGTAGCCCAATTCTGGGACATCCCAAAGGACAATATGAGGAGAGGTCCTTCCTGATGGCAGAATGATGGGCATTGTATTTGGTTGTTCATTCTGCCAGGAGAAATGATCAGAGACACCAGTCTATAGCAACTCATTGGCTCTGGTTAGTAATTTGGCTGGGTGGTCAGAGTTTGGTAGGAATATGACTAATAAAGCTGGTGACAAGGAAATCTGATTGAATGGATATACCACTATTAAATGGATATACCACTATTAAATGGATATACCACTAATAAATCTGATTGAATGGATATACCACTATCCACAATATGTGGATATACCACTATTCATGGTGAGTGGGAAGATATTTCTATGCTATATGACTGCTCATGACATGGTAACCTCAGTTGAAGAAGTTGTGAAAAGCAAGTGGATAAAAGTACCCATTCTTTGAATACAAGTCAATTTCTTCCTCTAGCCACTTCTGTCATTGCCTGGTGAGTTCATGACCAGATTGACCATGGTGGCAAGGAATGGATATATGTAAGTTTAGCAATATAGACATTCACCCATAAGGCCAACCTGACTACAGCTTCTGCTGATTGTCCACTCTGTCACATGTACAGAATAAAACTGGGTCCCCCAAAATAAAACTGGATCGTCAAGTTGATCAGCCAGCTATGTTGGACAGCTTCCATCACAGAAAAAGCAGAACTTTACTCCTGCTAGAATAGATACTTCCTGCCAGAATAGGGATTCCCTGGTAACTCAGAGTCTGCCTGCAATATGGAGACCTGGGCTTGATCCCTGGGTTGAGAAGATCACCTGGAGAAGGGAATGGCAACCCTCTCCAGTATTCTTGCCTGGAGAATCCCCATGGACAGGAGCCTGGCAGGCTAACAGTCCATGGAGCTGCAAAGAGTAGGACATGACTGGGTGACTAATCACTTTCTGGATATTGAGTACAGGAAAGAAAAACCCATGCCTCTGCCAAAGCTACTACCATGGACCTAGAGAATGCCTCGTTCTCTATCAAGATACTCCATATAGCACTGCTTCTGAGCGAGGAATTCACTTAACAAGTAAAATGTCAGTGGACCCATGCTCATGAAATTCACTGATCTTACCGTGTTTGCATCATCCTGAAATGAGCAGTTAAAGAGTTTCTTAAGGCTCAGTTATAGTGCCACATAGATGGCAATACCTTATAGGACCTAGGCAGTCTGCTCTGGGAGGCTGTATATAGTCTAAATATATGGGGCAGATTCTTCCATAGATTCATTGATCCAGGAATCAAGGATCAGAAATGGGAGTAGTCCCATTCACTGTTAAACCGACTGATCTACTAATAAAAGTTTTTATGTCCCATCCCCATGATCTTAGGTCTTGCTGGCTTAGAGGCCCTTGATCCAAAGGGAAGAATGTATCCACAATGAGATGCAACAGTAATTTCACTGCCTGGAAGCTTAGAATGCCACCTGGATACATTAGGCTCTGTTGTTGTTGTTGAGTTGCTAAGCTGTGTCCAACTCTCTGCAACCCCATGTATGGCAGCGTGCCAGGCTTCCTAGTTCCTAGTCCTTCACATTAGGCTCTGCATGCCTCTGAATTACTAGGCAAAGATGACAGTTGCTACACTGTCCAGGTTGCTGATACTGATTACCACAGGGTAATTGGGTCCTCGCTACACAATGGGAGTGAGGAAGGGTGTGTCTGGAATACAGAATATTCCCTAGGATGCCTCTTAGTATAATCATGTCCTACAATTAAAGTCAATGGAAAAGTATAATCATTCAATTCAGTTCAGTTCAGTCACTCAATCGTGTTCCCTTTATAGCAGCATGCCAGGCCTCCCTGTCCATCACCAACTCCTGGAGTTTACTCAAACTCATGTCCATTCATTTCAGACAAGACTGCTAATGGCCCAGTCCCTTGAGGAATGAAATTGCGTAATTCCACAGGCACATAACTGTGACCTGCTGAAGTGCTTCTTTAAAGGGTATTTGGAACTGGTAGGGAAGAAAGTAGTTTTAAATACATCTGTAACCATGTGACCATTTGTAGAAATGAGGATTGTAACAGGTATGTGTATTACTCATTTTGTTATAAGAGTGTGTGGGTGTGTGTATATATATGTATATATATTGTTTAGTCACAAAGTCATGGCCAACTCTTTTGTGACCCCATGGACTGTAGCCCATCAGGCTCTTCTGTCCATGCAATTTTCCAGGCAAGAGTACTGGAGTGGATTGCCATTTCCTTCTGCAGAGAATCTTCCTGACCCAGCAATCAAACCTGTGTCTCCTACATTGCAGGCAGATTCTCTACCACTGAGCCACCAGAGGAGCCTGTGTGTGTGTGTGTGTGTGTAATATTGTATATACATACACATATGTGTATTATACACACTTGATACTTTCTTCCATATTTATTCCCTTGTCATCTAAGAGGCACTAATAATTAACTTATAGCTCAGTATGTAATTTAAAGCATCACCTCAAGACTTTGTATCCTCTTCTAGAGAGAGAATTAGCCTATTTGTGGACTTAGGCAGGATAGTTGTATCATGTTTTGTGGAAGTATGACTTAGTTATTCCTAGTTATTGTCTTTATTTAAGAATTGGTTTAAAAGAGATGTGTATGATTGCCCGAGTTGATGGGGTCGGGGGAGGGGGTTGACTGTGACTGTTTAAAGTTTTGACTTGTTAGGCTGTTGCCCCCTCAGTTAATCAAACGTTAATTTAGGTATTGTGGTAAAGACATTTTTTAGATGTGATTAAATTCCACAGTCCATTGTCTTTAAGTGACATTATCCCAGTTAATCTGGGTGAGCCTTGTTCAGTGTATTGAAAAGCCTTAAGAGCAGAACTCTCGAAGAAGAAACTGGCCGTGGAAAGTAGCTTCAATTATACCTGAGGACCATCTTGCCCTTGCTGTGGTCTCTGGCTTTCGGGGTTTTCCTTGCTGTTTCCCACGCATGTAAGAAAATTCCTTGAAACAAATCTCTTAAAATATATTTCTTATTGCTCTGTCTCATTGGTTGTACTCTGGCCAAAACATGGACAGAGTTACATTTCATGTAAAAGACATCTCATATTTTTCTATAGTAGAAGTAAATAGTTCCATAATTCAGATGAGCAACATTTATAATGTTATGAAGGAAATAAATAAGGCCACATGACTTTTACCTTAATTCAAATTTTGCTTCAATATAAAGAGCATGTAACATTAAAAGGGTTCAATTTATAAATATTTATCTAGGGTTTTTCAGAGAAGGCAATGGCACCCCACTCCAGTACTCTTGCCTGGAAAATCCCATGGACGGAGGAGCCTGGTAGGCTGCAGTCCAGGGGGTTGCTAGGAGTCGGACACGATTGAGTGACTTCACTTTCACTTTTCACTTTCGTGCACTGGAGAAGGAAATGGCAACCCACTCCAGTGTTCATGCCTGGAGAATCCCAGGGACAGGGAAGCCTGGTGGGCTGCCGTCTCTGGGGTCGCACAGAGTCGGACACGACTGAAGCGACTTAGCAGCAGCATATTTCAAATTGTCTCTGAATTGTCTTTAATTTTGAGATATATCTTTGAGAAATAAAGTTTATACTCTTAGAATATAAATAGAAAGAGACATTACAATGGGAACAAGGCATAGAAAGGAGCAGGGAGCAATTTAAGGTGAATGAGTTCAAGTGGAGGGAGGAGGTGTGTGGGTAGCATGAACGGAGGCTGGAAAGATAAACCCAGTGAAGATCTGTAGATATATATATCTGTATATATAATATATTTATTATGTTATATATACACATATGCATTATGACGTCTTTGCTAAGCCTGGGATCAATATTTATGCTGCTTTTTTCTGTGTATAAAATTCTGCATAGGATCTGATCATTTCACTAAATTTACATATATATATATATATTTATCTTTTTTTTCTTAACAAGATTCTAAATTGCTCAAAAGTTGTTTAACAGAGTGGGGATAATGCTCAAAATTTTAAATTATTTTTTGGTTTACCCTTTAACTTATGCTCATAAACACAATGTTTAGTTTTCCAACTGATCATTTAAAATGTAATTGTTTCTATAGACATCTGGGGACATATTCTAAAGAATTGTGATCTTTAATATATATACATTAAAACTGAGACTATATGTTCTTTTAAATCTTTATCATCAGTGTTTTTGAGTCTGGACCTTCCAATATATATTTTAACCATTCACCCTTTATATCCTAAGGTTTTTACTCTTCATACATTCCTTTTTTCTTTACTCTTGCTATTGCAAAATTGCTGCTAAATTATCCATTAACTTTTCTCAGCAATTGCACTTCCTTTTAAAAAAAAAAAAATCCCATGCTAGCTCAAGGCAAAATGAGCAGCGATTGTCAGTGTTTTCAGAAGCTCCATTACATAACAAACAGAGAAAGAAAATTAGGCTTAAAGAAAATTAAAGCACTAGCAAAACAAGGTCTTTGGCAGGAAAATTTCTGCTGAAAGTTAATGTGTTCTGAAATGCAAAGTCACTTTGCTATACTGATGAGGTTCTTTCTTATAACTAAACATCAACAACACAATTAGTATATATTATATTTGTTTTAAGTATGTATCTGAGGAATGTAACTGAGGAAAAGGGCTTCCCTGGTGGCTCAGATGGTTAAGAACACACCTGCAATGCAGGAGACCTGGGTTCAATCCCTGGGTTGGGAAGATCCTCTGGAGAAGGAAATGACAGCCCATTCCAGTATTCTTGCCTAGAGAATTCCATGGACATAGGAGCCTGGTGGGCTATAGTCCATGAGGTCACAAAGAGTCGGGCACAATTGAGACACACACACACACATACACACACACAAAACTGAGGGAAAAAAGAGAATGTAGTCTAAGAAGACTAGAGGGAAACAAAGGGTGAAATAAGAGAGAGGAAATCTTAAATTCTTTCTACTTATCAGCGCCTATTTTTAAAAGTATTGGAGGGGAAAAGAAAAAAAAAAGTTTTTGAAATAGTATTATTCAGTCCCTGGCAACTCAATGCATAATTCAGTCTGTCTCACAATAGACTATCTGATGCACAGGGATAGTTTTGAATGTTATCTTCTCAAACAGCAATTTTGCCTTTTGGAAAGCTAATTTCAAATAGATTAGGATGCCTTTGCAGACTGTCAACAATAATAGCAGATGAAAAAAGAAACAAAGAGGGAGTGAGGGATGGGGGAAGGGAGGAGGGAAGATAAAGGAAGGAAGTTCGTTAATTTACAGAGCCTAGGTTTCTAGGCCAAGTACTCAATTTGACTTGAATTCCTATTTTCTCTACTTGTATATGTGTCATCAAGTTTGACACACTTTTGTGCCATCTATATTCTATGTTTATTCCAAGTTTAAACAATGGCTTTAGAAAGATTCACATAAAGCATTTGAAGTTTATATTTAGATCCACGATAATGTTCATACCTTAAGATTCATTAATATCTCTCTTGGAAGATGAACCTAGGGGAATGTTAAAGACTTTGAAAAATATATACCCATTAAGCCAGCTATTACAGTAGACTTATTTTTAATAGGGAAAATTTGAAAGAAAAATAGCTAGGAATCAGGGAACAGTTAGTAAACTGTAGAACAACATTAATTCAGGGGAATAGTATACCCTTACTAAAATGGTTATTATTAACATTAGGTAGCAAAATGTTTATGCTGCTGCTGCTGCTGCTAAGTCGCTTCAGTTGTGTCCAACTCTGTGCGACCCCATGGACGGCAGCCCACCAGGCTCCCTCGTCCCTGGGATTCTCCAGGCAAGAACACCGGAGTGGGTTGCCATTTCCTTCTCCAATGCATGAAAGTGAAAAGTGAAAGTGAAGTCGCTCAGTCATGTCCGACTCTTAGCGACCCCACTGACTGCAGCCCACCAGGCTCCTCCGTCCATGGGATTTGCCAGGCAAGAGTACTGGAGTGGGGTGCCATTGCCTTCTCCAAATGTTTATGCTAAGGTCACACAAAAAAGTCAGAAAACAAAACAAACCTCTACCACAGTTTTAATTAGTTAAAAAGCCATACACATGTGGGAAGGGGCAATGATGACTTTAAAGCAAGTATTGTGTTTGAGTATAGGAAGAGTAAGTAATACTTCAAAATGTATCTTTTTCAGCAATGTAGACTTAAAAAACAAAGCACAACATGAGAGTTCTGAGTTAAGTTTTTTTTTTTTTATATTGGGGGCCAAATGAGTACTATAGCCTGCGAGACAGCCTAATAGATACCTCTGAGGAACTCCTCCTAAGGGTTGGGGGAGTATATATGTGTGATTTTGCATATATGTGATTTTGATGAAGGGGGAATACATGTAATTCAGCACATATTTTGGTAAAAGTTTGCTGCTAGTCATGAGGAACAGACGTCTATGTTGATTTTTAATGCTTATGTTAATGGTTTGTTAATAGTATGATTTGTTAATAATTTAATAATACTAATGGTAATGATTTTAATATGAGAAAATGCAAGAAATTGAGCTCATAAAATCTTCTGAAAATATCTAACTACCTTAAGGCCTGTTCTGCCAGTTTTTTTCTAGAGTTCACAGTGTCTCATTCCTGGAGATCTGCACCCTGAACTCCTTTCAGGGGTTGTAGAAAATCAACAACTGCAGTTGCTAGTGACTTCATCCTTACAGAGGCAGACAGAGAGGGATAATTTTTAGTTGGCAGCAATAAATGAAAAAGTTTTAACCCACGTGGATTTTTCAGAATGTTAATTTCTAAAAAGATTGTTGATACTTTTCTTTGATTAGTAGATCTCTCTCTTTGCTTTTATTTCTCTTTCAGTTTAATCACATATTTTATCTTTTGGTCACTTGTCAATTGTTACTGTTTGGATTTTTGATATTTATTCTCAAACTCCAGATTCCTTATGTATCTTAACTCTCACTTAGTAACATGTATTTCTTTAGGTCCAAATGATATTGTTAAGGAGGAAAGAAAAGTGATTGGAAGAAAGGAAAGGAAAAGAGAAAAAGGGAGAAGCCTGCTATGATTCAGGCTCTTGATGGCACAAAATGAAATTAAGGGAGACACACTCCCTTGCCAATATAAAATATTGTTTGATAAAAAACAGTATAAAAAACAATATAAAGATAAAAAACAATATAAAATTATTTGATAAAACAGTGTAAGATAGACATTAAAAATTAATTATACATATAATAGATAAGCACCATTAAAAAGTAGGATACAGGAAGAACACACACCCACACCCACAAAAACACATCTATACACATGCAGACACCATGGAAACATAATTTGGGTTCAGAGAAGGTATCCACAAATATCTGATAGTTAAGTTCATTTATAAAAAGATATATAGAAATTATCCAAGGTGAAAGAAACTTGTGTGGCAAGGATATTAAAAAGAAAAAAAAAAGGTGAGGAAATGATTCCCTGGTAACTTAGGAAGTATGAGAAACTCAAAATCTGTAATGAAGAGACTGTAATGAAGGCCAAAGTGTAAGGGAGAATGTGGTGTTCTTATACGATCTTTTGTTCCACAGTGGAATTAAGGATATTTGACAAGGAAAGCCATTGAAATAGCTTATGCAAGAAAATGAGAGCAGATTCATGTGTTCAAAGGCTTTCTGGAAGTTTTGTGGGGAATCATTTGGAAGTAAGCAAGAGTGAGTGTGGACAGATCTACTGGAAAGATACTGCAGGAGACCAAGGAATCCTAGTGGCTTACATCAGGTGCTGGCCCTGAGGTAGAGAAATCTGTACTGAAGAAATATTTTTGAGACAGGATTCATTAGACTCAGTGATTGACTAATGTGAAAGCAAAGGAATTCGAGTCTAAACTGAGAACCTGAAGTTATGGTTAATATTACAAATTAAGGAAGGAGAATGGGGAGACGTGGCAGAGGTGTAGAAATAATTTTTTAAAGGCATACATGAAGAAGGGAGTTTGCAATTAGGTGCGACCCAGGAACTTCTGTCCATTTCCTTCTGAAAGGAGGAATTTTTGTTGCAATGAGACAGAGCAAAGAAATAACACATTCCCCCAACAATCCCATTGAACCATCACAAGAAACATTCCAGAATGCATATTTCCACGTGGAAGGCCCAGGGAAATCTCGGAATGGAAGTAACACAAATTAAGTATTTGGATGACCAAAAAATTTGTTCAGGTTTCTCCATAAAATGTTATGGAAAAACCTGAAGAAACTTTTTGGCTAAACCCAATGCTAAGATTTAAGTTATACATAACTTGATCTGACAACACCGCATTGGAGGAAAAAACCCCTCAGACTTCAGCCTCAAGATAGAAAGTGATGATGGAATGCAGAGGTTTCTCCACAACAGAACCTATTCACTTAGCCCCCACCCTTTAACCCTCTTTCAGTTCTACAGCCTCACTGCCCCCACCCTCCCTACAAAGCCTGAGGTCACTTTATTAATCTGTCCTTTCCTTCTGGCTTCAAAACTGAGATGGGCTCCAATCTATGAGTGAGGCCCTTGGGACCTTCCTTTGTTCTTTCCAGGCAAGAATACTGGAGTGGGTTGCCATTTCCTTCTTCAGGGGATGTTCCCGACCCAGGGATTGAACCCTGGGTCTCTTGTATTGCAGGCAGACTCTTTACCGTCTGAGCCACCAGAGAAGAATGGTATGCCATTACTTTCTATAGAAATATTTTTTAATATAAAACTTCCTTTATTAGAAAAGACTAACAAATATTTATTCAGCTGAGTTCATGACAATCTTGGATACTTACCAGATATTGTGAAGAACAAATGTTTTCATTGAATCACAATTCTTACTAAACTAACTCAGAGTTCTCTGTCAGTAGGGAGAGGAGGGTAGATGCTGGACTGAGTGAATTGGCAGTTACTGAAAGACGAGGAGGTAGAAATAAGGATTATAGTCAGGACATATTGCATATAGCCATGAGGGGGAGGAAAGCAAACAGTTGTTAGATAGTAAAATCTCAATTCTGGGAGGATTTTAAAGTTTCAATAGAAGTCACTAAATTAAATATAAATTAATATAAGAATGACTATAAATATAAATGAATATAAGAATAAAATTCATAAGAACAGATAATGACATACAAAAATTGTAACAATCAATAGACCAGAGAAACTGGAAGTAAAGGGAATAAGAAAAGAGATTGGGACTCAGGGCAAAAATGAAAGAATCCCTGGTTAGGAAGAGGGACACAATTTTGACGGAAGTGTGTGTAAATTAAAGCTAGCAGGTGCTGCAAAGGTAATTGGAAGTTTCTTTGCTTTATGTATTTCATTTATTTTAGTGAAATATGATAAAATGTCAAGCACTAAGAATGGATGAAATTTGAAAATGTTGTTGTAGATTTTATTCAAGAAAGCTAATGAGAAAACTGTGATAATATACTATAATGGACTGAGTGTTTATGCCCTGCATACCTCACCGTGCCTCTCCCCCAACCTCCCGTCCTCCCCATTCATGTGTTGAAACCTATTGCACAGTGTGATCGTCTTAGGAGGTGGGATCCTTGGGACGTGACTAGGTCATGAAGGCAGAATTCTCATGAATGGAATAGGCATTCTTATGAAAGAGACCCCAGAGAGAAACCCTCTCTCTTCTGCCATGTGAGATTAAAGTGAAAAGATGGCCGTCAATGTGCAAGCGGGCCCTCACCAGACTCTGAACATGCGGGTACCATAATCCTGAGCTTCCTAACTTCTAGCACTTTGAGAAATAATTGCTTATAATTTATATGCCATCCAGTTTATGGTGTATTTGGTAGAGCAGCCTGGACAGATGAAGATAGATATTAAAGGGTTACTGAAGGCCAAGCTGAGATTGGTGACCATAAATTTTCAGGTTTACACAGAATATCTGCCTGTTCATGTGAGATTCCACAGCAGTCAGCAGCTATTCTGTGCTATGTAGAGAAAAATATATTAACTCTTAATGTAGTATAGGAGTGAATTTGCCTCGTTCCAACAACAAAATATACTCCCTGCCTTAACACATTTTCCTATAATCTACCATATTTATATTATACAATATTATATATGACCTTTTAAAAGTGATAAAATATGTCTACTTTATCAAACATCTCTGTGACTTAACACTGGTAGAATTCTCTTTGCAGCCTCTTCATGACTCAATGCCTACTTTTGTGGTTTCTGAGCATATACTTTGCATACATTTATTATAGGACTTATTATATAGTATTATAATGATCTCTTTTATTTGCTTTATTTTCTGTTAGATAGTTCATTTCTTAAAGTCCAGAATTTCTACTTCCAATTTTGTATTCTTAGTATGGAGCACCAGGCCTGAGCTTTCAAGAAATGCTTGTTCAACAGAAATGAATGAATCTGTGCTCTACAGTTGAAATACCTAAATCAGAAATTCTTAAAGACTTAATCCAAGCTTCTATATATAAAACCTGTGTGTGCTTAGTTGCTCAGCTTGTTCAACTCTTTCTGACCCCACAGACTGTAGCCCTCCAGGCTCCTCTGTCCATGGGGGATCTCCAGGCAAGGATACTTGAGTGGGTTGCCATGCCCTCCTCCAGAGGATCTTCCCAACCCAGTGACCAAACACAGGTCTCCCTCATTGCACGCAGATTATTTACCATCTAAGTCACCAGCGAAACCCAAGAATACTGGAGTGGGTAGCTTATCCCTTCTCCAGGGGATCTTCCTGACCCAGGAATTGAACCCAGGTCTCCTGCATTGCAGGTGGATTCTTTACCAGCTGAGCTACCAGGGAAGCCCCTGGTATTTAAAATCTACCTATTACCAAATACTGGGCTAAAAATAATTTTAAGTAGTGTTTTTATTGTGAAATTGCAATTCAAATGGACATATATTCTGGTAAATAAAACATTTTTCTCTATTATAATTTTTATTCCTGAACATAAGTATAAACTATTATGAGTAGTATAGCAATTGCTATGCTATTTATCAGCCTCACTGACAATGTAATACTATTATAATAAGTCTGAAGCAGTGTTTGCAAATATATATGAATTTATTTTAACCTGGTTAGGAATTGTAAACTATCTTGTCCTAATTCTGACAAGAAGTCTGTGTGCTTCTATTTCAGGTGAAAATTGTACATATTTCCAGAAAGCAAGTAAGATACTGTCTGCTGAATGCAACTACATGCAAATAATACCGATTGACTCACATGTTCTAAAATTAGTACAGAAACTCCATTTTTTTAAATATTATTTTACTCTTCTTTTTAAAAAAAAATATATTTGTGGCAGCGATGACTGGGGGATACTGATAAACAGAGATTCTGTTGTCAGAAAGCAGAAGAAATAATGAAGTGAAACAGCTCTTATATTTAGGTGGATTTTCATAAAAGATATATTTACCTTTGGCACTGAGGCCCAGTATGTTTTTTTTTTTCTCTTCCTGCTTCTGTTTCTTTATAGCTTCCTATCTAAAAATACTACTTTTAAGACAGCATATTTATATTTTGAGGAGAATAATCTTTTTTATATATTTTACCTGCTGTGGGGTCTTCTTAAATAGGTTTGACTGTGGATGACTTACTAGAATCATTTCTCAGGAAAAAAAAATAATTTTAGGCAGTCAGAAAATGGAAGTTAGGCATCCCTTCCCTGCAGCAGACTTCATAGTCTACATTATCTGGAGGAAGGAAACTGCAGATGCAACCCTCAGGCTGTCACTGTTTCTTAATGTCATGATCTGGAAGTTCAGAAGGGTCATCTGAGAATAGTTCTTGGGCTAATCCTAAGAAATGGCTTAAGGATGTATAAAAATTGATGCTGTGGCTCATAAGACACAGCCTCTCTGCCACAGAAGTTGGAGCTGCTAGACTTAGGAGATGTTCAAATAGACTTTTTCCCGAGTGTTCACTACAAATAATTTCAATCATTAGAAAATGGAAAGGTGTTTGTGGTAGGCCCTTTAATTAACTACTCTGAGTGTAAACAGATATATTAATCCAAACAGAATAAGGGTTATACATTTAGGTGTTTATAAAGAATACAGTCTGTAATATTCATTCTTTGTACATTTTCCTAATGAGATTGATTTGCACTGTTATATCATAGGGTTTTTTATTTTTTCCTCAATTCACACATCATTCCTATTACCTGTACTATTACAAGATAAACTATTTGAAGGAAAACTCATTTCAAGTTATTTTCAGTTAAGGTAAGTTTTTAAAATTAAAAACAAATATGTATTTGAGAGTATATAAAATCTTGAGTATGGTACTGGCACAAAGACAGAAATATAGGTCAATGGAACAAAATAGAAAGCCCAGAGATAAACCCATGCACCTATGGACACCTTATCTTTGACAAAGGAGGCAAGGATATACAATGGAGAAAAGACAATCTCTTTAACAAGTGATGCTGGGAAAACTGCTCAACCACTTGTAAAAGAATGAAACTAAAACACTTTCTAACACCATACACAAAAATAAACTCAAAATGGATTAAAGATCTAAACATAAGACCAGAAACTATAAAACTCCTAGAGGAGAACATAGGCAAAACACCCTCCGACATACATCACAGCAGGATCGTCTATGACCCACCTGCCAGAATATTGGAAATAAAAGCAAAAATAAACAAATTGGATCTAATTAAAATTAAAAGCTTCTGCACAACGAAAGAAACTATCAGCAAGGTGAAAAGACAGCCTTCAGAATGGGAGAAAATAATAGCAAATGAAGCAACTGACAAACAACCAATCTCAAAAATATACAAGCAACTCCTACAGCTCAACTCCAGAAAAATAAATGACCCAATCAAAAAATGGGCCAAAGAACTAAACAGACATTTCTCCAAAGAAGACATACAGATGGCTAACAAACACATGAAAAGATGTTCAACATCACTATCAGAGAAATGCAAATCAAAACCACACTGAGATACCATTTCACGCCAGTCAGAATGGCTGCGATCCAAAAGTCTACAAATAATAAATGCTGGAGAGGGTGTGGAGAAAAGGGAACCCTCTTACACTGTTGGTGGGAATTCAAACTAGTACAGCCACTATGGAGAACAGTGTGGAGATTCCTTAAAAAACTGGAAATAGAACTGCCATGCTGCTACTGCTGCTAAGCCACTTCAGTCGTGTCCGACTCTGTGTGACCCCATAGACGGCAGCCCACTGGGCTTCCCCGCCCCTGGGATTCTCCAGGCAAGAACACTGGAGTGGGTTGCCATTTCCTTCTCCAGTGCATGAAAGTGAAAAGTGAAAGGGAAGTCGCTCAGTCGTGTCCGACTCTTCACGACCCCATGGACTATAGCCCACTAGGCTCCTCCATCCATGGCATTTGCCAGGCAAGAGTACTGGAGTGGGGTGCCATTGCCTCCTCCAAGAACTGCCATACGACCCAGCAATCCCACTGCTGGGCATACACACCGAGGAAACTAGAATTGAAAGAGACACGTGTACCCCAATGTTCATTGCAGCACTGTATAATAGCCAGGACATGGAAGCAACCTAGATGTCCATCAGCAGATGAATGGATAAGAAAGCTGTGGTACATATACACAATGGAGTATTACTCAGCCATTAAAAAGAATACATTTGAATCAGTTCTAATGAGGTAGATGAAACTGGAGCCTATTATACAGAATGAAGTAAGCCAGAAAGAAAAACACCAATACAGTATACTAACACGTATATATGGAATTTAGAAAGATGGTAACGACAACCCTGTATATGAGACAGCAAAAGAGACACAGATGTATAGAACAGTTTTTTTGACTCTGTGGGGGGGGGGTATAATTTGGGAGAATGACATTAAAACATGTATAATATTTTATAAGAAATGAATCCCCAGTCCAGGTTCGATGCAGGATACAGGAAGCTTGGGGATGGTGCACTGGGATGACCCAGAGGGATTGTATGGAGAAGGAGGTGGGAGGCGGGGTTCAGGATGGGGAACACGTGTACACCCATGGCGGATACATGTTGATGTATGGCAAAACCAATACACTATTGTAAAGTAATAATAATAATAAAATAAAATAAAGACAATTTATATGAAAAACAGAAACAAAAAAAATTAAAACTCCATTATGAGAAAGTTTGATAGATTGTTTTTTTCACTTGAAACTGCAAGGTGTCACAGTTGACTTTAGTTATAAAATGGTAGAGTAAGGACAGTGACACAAAATATATGTTGTGTACATGTTTTTTCAAAATACTATTACTTACTTGACAATATTGGAAAAGAGATTGGGGGGAAAAGTATGATTTGGGCTTGTTATCACTGTTTTCTTTTGTGATTTTGCTCAGAGTTTAACCCAGTTTGGAAACAAAAGTCACTCCTTAAAGAAAAATAAAAGTTCTAAAAATATTTTCTAAAAGATTTCTTCTCAAGAAGTTAGATCCTAAAACATGCACTGTGAACCATATTTTAACAAACCAGAAGACATATTATAAAAGAATGGAAGAATATTTTTTCCAACATCTTTGTTTAAAGTTGGATGTTTGTGGAAAAAAACAGTTTCTCAAATTGAGAAGTTTATTCAGAGAAATAAGCCAGTGCTCTGTGACAGCCTAGAGGGGTGGAAGGGAGATGGAAGTAGGAGGGAAGTACAAGAAGGAGGAGATATATGTATACCCATGGCTGATGCCTGTTGATGTATGGCAAAAGCCACCACAATATTGTAATTATCCTACAATTAAAAATAAAATATAAAATTTTAAAAAATACTGCTTACCTCCTAGTTTATGGAACTAGCTAAAAAAGAGTCAAATGTAGCTGTTATAAAGAATACGAATAAGGAAAATAAGTTAGCATTTGAAGAACATATATTACAATTTATGTTGTGAATTGTACATGTTATTTTTAATTCTTATTAGAATGTTTTAAACATGATTTATCATTTCCAGGTGAATAGGCAAAGAAATACTGTTAAATTATTTGCCCATCATCTCTGGGTCCTCCTTGGTGGTTCAGACAGTAAAGAATCTGCTGCAATGCAGGAGACCTAGATTCAATCCCTGGGAAGATCCTTGGAGAAGGGAATGGCTCGTCTCTATGCAGATAGATGAAATGTGTTATCTGGTCCTTCCCTTGTGATACCATTGAATTGTATTCAACTGTAATAGAGGAAATGTTCATTTATAGAAGTTTTTGTTAATTCCCATAGGGAAAGCAATTATTCTTTAGTTAGGATTTTTATCAGTTGAGCTTTGTGAGAGTGAAGGACAATAGTACATTTGTTACCAAAACTAGGAAACCAATCTCTACTCGCAACTTTGTTTTCTTCTTGTTATTCAGTAGACTGGTTGTTTTTTAGTGATTCTTCATTTCACCTTTATATGATAAGTCATTTATCAGGATTTCATAAAAATAATGTGTCCCAAACTTTGCTAATATTTTTTATTGTTTAATAATAGTATTGACTCTATTCCTGGGCAAAGTTGGTCATTGCCTTAATCAGGATTCTACTTTATACAATAGCTGCTACATTTGTCAAACAATGAGTTAATGTATATCTACTTTCCTTCACAGGCCAAAACTGAGTATAGATATACTGCAAGAAGAAACTACCATGGCTTAGATAGAATGGTAATATTCAGGGGAAAATATTCTATATCAAGTACTTAGGCTTTAAAGTAAAATTTAAACATTGCTTGTGAACTCATTCTGTGTGCTCTGTGCCTTTAAAAACTATTTTGCTATAAATATCAAGACCATGAAAATTATACCTTACAGCCAAACTCTGTAATCTCCATACCGTAAAACTGGAAAGGTCAGAATATTATTTAATATTTTACAATTTATGTAAAAATAAACTGAATCTTAGCCTCCCATTTTGGCCTTGACAGGTAATATGGTGATGATAAAAGCATCCAGATTCCTTCTCCTTAATTCACACTGTAATCTGACATCACCTTCAGCTTCTAATTTGCCTTTTAGTTTGCTAACACTTTCAGAACTACTGGTACATAAAGCTCTTATTCATGCTCTGCCTCTATTATTACAAAAACCGATCTGCATCTCTGTTCACTTAGAAAAGAAAATCTGTCCTACATATAATAGCAACACAGTTAATGAAATAATTGGTTTAAAATGTTGTACTCTGATGTTGTACATTTATAAAGACTTCTGCAGGCACTGTAGCTTTGGGGAATATAATTTTGAATGTCATTTTTGAAGTGCACTGTTATTTAGAATGAATTGCATGGCAAATGTAATGCATTTGGTATTTCTCCTAGCACTATACATACCTTTTCCTTCATAGTTTTAGGTATCGAAAAATCGTCCTTTTTTCTTATGTAGAGCAGCCATGTGACTGTTAAAAGAGCCTAAGCATTGGATGGAGAGGAGCTTTCTGATAAGGGGAAGCCCTTGTTTCATAGCCTCAGTTCTTTAGCTACTGTGCAGAGTTTGAAATACCAGCTACCAGAGCTCCCTGAAGCATCAGATCCATTCATGGAAATTTGTTCCATGAAGCATGATTTACTTAATGTGATATTACTGTATGTAATCTATTTCTTTTCATATCTGTTCTAAAGGGGGTAGGTAGTTGATATAATGCTTATGCATCAAGTTGGCAGGGTGAACATCTCTGCAATTAGGAAATCTTTGGCATGAAATGTTTTAGTAACTACTAAAGGAGAAATAAAACAGACTTTGGAGTCAAGTCTTAATTCTACCAGTTAGGGGTTGCATGTCTATGGACAAGTCACTTAACCTTCTTACTTTAATTTATTCCATGCATAAAATAGGCATTATTACAATATTTACTTCATTGATGTAGAATAAAGTCTGGATAGTTGAAATACATAAAGTTTCCAGGGTGTTGAATAATTAGGAATTATTACACCCCTTTTCTCTTAATTATCAGAAAACCCAAAGGGCCAATGTCATGATTAATGCCATTTTAGTATATATGTGTATGTGTGCATGCAGCTAGAGCAATGCCAAAAACATAATGGATGCATACAAATGTCTTTCATTTATTGATTAACAGCTGATAATTAGGGAATTAGGGGATACATACCTGGACAGTGGGTACATGTGTGATTTCAAGCAGTCCATCAGGGAAGGAAAGAGTATTTAATCACAGATACTGTTTAGAATTATTGGCACAGGGTATACCTACTTTAATTCTATTTCATCATTGTTATAAATTCTGTATGGAGGATACCACCACTCCTCCTCGCCCTAACTTACTGAATTTCCTTCTTGGTACATTGTTGACTGGAAAGGTTGTTTTATGCTGTTGTCCACTCAGACTTGGTCACTGCCCATGTCTTCCTAGTTAGTGCCCATTTCTGATAGTTGATGCTAATTTGCTACCTTGGGGTCAAATATTGTTAATATCATTCCTGGGTATTAAGAAACTTGTTAGTAAACTAATTATAAGGATATTGAGAAAACCAGTTAATTCCTGAACATCTTCCAAAATCTTTTAAGATGCCATATTTATGATTCAATTGAATATATTTTTTAGTATAACTAGATTTATAACCATACACAAGATTCACAGGATTAAAAGACTCTTATCAAAGACCTTGATTTTTCAAACACAAAGGCTAATCCTTACCATGTTTCAACTTTCACTAACATCCAGACTATTAAAAATACTTTAAGGTGGATCTTTAGACAGAAGATAAAAATGACTTTGATATGCTAGCACAGACCTTTCTTTCTTTCAGCTACTTCAAAGCTGCTGTCTTCCATTTCTTCTCTGAGATTTTCAAAGGAAAAGCCTTGACTCTCTTTGTCCACTTATGCACCTCCCATTCACTATTCAATCCACTGCAGTCTGGCTTCTGTTCACAGCACTCAGTTAAGAGCTCTATTATGATGGAGGTCACCAAGGATTTCCCAATTCCCAAATCTAATGAATATTACTTCATTTGACATTATTGAATCACTATTCCATTCATTTCTATGTTTCCTCATTCTCATTTTCACTTTCTTTTTATGAGCATATTTCTCTTTTCTCACATTTTATATATTTGTGTTTTACAGAATTCCTCTTCTCACTTCCCGAATTCACTTTTTCTTATGGCATCAATGACATTGTATATGTTGATTCTTAAATTTATTATTTTAAGATCAGACCTTGAGGACAACACTTGAGGTTGAGATTTGTGTTTATAATCATGAGTTAGTTTTTCTTCACCTTTCCACCTAGATATCCTACAGATATATTGAATTGAACAAACTCCAAAACTGAATCAGTTGTGTCTACGCTTAAACAATTCTGTATTTTCTAAGTTTGTACTACTAATACCCACCTGTTTTCCAGTCCTAAGAAAGTAGCTGAGTTTTAACATGTATACTAATTAAATAATTTTAAAAAAATAAAAAATAAAATCATCTTTCAATTAAACACAGTGAATAATGTATTTTTAAATTTACTTGAATTTCGTTTATAGTTTAGGTGTTCAAGGTTAAGACTTTCCTCTTTAGATTTAGATACAACTATTGTAGAAATAAGTGGTTCTCCTGTTTTGGGTCTTATGTATTACTTTCATTCTCTAGAGAGTCAGCATAAAACGCCATAAGCCAACTATGAATATGTTACTTCATGTAAGTGTTCAGGGACTTTATAGCCTATCTAAAAATATAAAGTCACTGTATTATATTTCTAATCTTCCATTTTGACTTTTATAGAGAATATTCTTCTTGTATGGTGTCTACTCAACTGACAAGTTTACAAATGCATAAGCAAAACCCTGGTACTTACTGAGTCCAAACAGTCAGTGGTTGTATTAGGTCTAGTTGATAAACTTGAAGATATGACAATCCAGCCATCAGGCTTCATGCTCTGCTTCCGTTGTTGTTTTTACCACCACACAACACTGCTATTGCAAACAGGCAGTTTCTCTTTGATGTTTTTCCTTAGATGTTGATATGACCAATGTCCACTGCTGCTAGAGTTTCAATTTTGGTTTCTTGGAATCAAAAGGATTTCACTCTTCCCAGTGGTTTTCTAAACCATGACATTTGATATCACCATAATTCTTTGTTCCCAATGAAACAACATTTGAATAGATACTAAAATACACACACACACACACACACACACACACACACACACACACACTCTCTCTCTCTTTTTGCAAATATGTGTCCACAGTGCTAGGTGTCTTGTTTAATAATGATTCTGGCCCAAGACTTGCTTTTGCAAGAACAAGGTATTTTCCATGACAATGAAGGCCCAGGTTCTGATCCATTCCATTAAGATGATCTCTTGCTTCAATAGAACCTTGTTATCCTAACCCACCAAATGTCCTCTCTGGGCTCAAAAATCAATCTTAAGTACCCAATGTTAACATTCTCAAAATAAGGAATAACCTTGATCGTTTTTTTCTTGGAGAGTAAGATCATTACCACTAGCCCTGCTCCATGAAATTACTTTTTCTGTTTAATACTGTATATTTCCCACATCTGTAAATACCATTCAAAATCAAATATAATTCACAATGTTTGTGTATCAGTTCAGTTCAGTCACTCAGTTGTGTCCAACTCTTTGCGACCCCATGAATCACAGCATGCCAGGCCTCCCTGTCCATCACCAAATCCCGGAGTTCACTCAAACTCATGTCCATCAAGTCAGTGATGCCATCCAGCCATCTCATCCTCTGTCGTCCCCTTCTCCTCCTGCTCCCAATCCCTCCCAGCATCAGAATCTTTTCCAATGAGTCAACTCTTCGCATGACGTGGCCAAAGTATTGGAGTTTCAGCCTTAGCATCAGTCCTTCCAAAGAACACCCAGGACTGATCTCCTTTAGAATGGACTGGTTGGATCTCCTTGCAGTCTAGGAGACTCTCAAGAGTCTTTTCCAACACCACAGTTCAAAAGCATCAATTCTTCAACGCTCAGCTTTCTTCACAGTGTACCCATATATAAATGTGCCATCCTTATTAACAAATTTTCTTATATAGACTATTCTTTATAAAATGTTTACATTATTAAAACTTTCATAAATACCTTTGTAAATATCATATCTTTGTTCTATGAATATCCCCTTAGAAGAAATTTACTGAAGTTACTGCAAGAATATTTCCAAGGTTTTTATAAAAAATAGTCAATTTTTATAAGATTATAAAAGCTTGTATTCATTTCAACAGTGCATATGAATGCCAATTTCTCATGTATAACAAGATTGCATTGGCAGTTTTAATGGCAAAATATCTCACATTTTAACTTTATGATTCTTTATAACCATCACCTCATGCTTTTTCCCCCCACATACATTTATGTGATATTTAGAAGATATCATTCAGTTCAGTTCAGTTCAGTCGCTCAGTCATGTTCGACTCTTTGAGACCCCATGAACTGCAGCATGCCAGGCCTCCCTGTCCATCACCAGCTCCGGGAGTTCACCCAAACTCATGTCCATCGAGTCAGTGATGCCATCCAGCCATCTAGTCCTCTATCGTCCCCTTCTCCTCCTGCCTCCAATCCCTCCCAGCATCAGAGTCTTTTCCTATGAGTCAACTCTTCGCATGAGGTGGCCAAAGTACTGGAGTTTCAGCTTTAGCATCATTCCTTCCAAAGAACACCCAGGACTGATCTCCTTTAGAATGGACTTGTTCTGTCCAATGAACTGACAAAGCATTGTTAATTTTCACTGTCTACCAATTCCTTCTTCCCTAATCTGGTCCTGCTGGAAATTTACTGTGGAGATTTCTGATTTTCAAATGATATGACAGCTATTGATATATGCCGAAGAAGTGATTTCTCTGTCTGCTCATCTTAAGGATGCTAATATCCACTAAAATGTCTTTTGTTTCCTTCCCCATTGAAAGCTTCATGTTAGATTATACACAAATGAGGAAATCAATTCTATTTCTGAACTTAATTTGATTACTATATACTATTGTAATTCTGTCCACCTCTGAGATATTTTCCTCATAACAGTCCCTAGTGTTCTGACTTTTCTGTCTCTGAGCAAGAGAATTTCACTTGTTCAAAGTGACCCATAAGCAACCTCTTCTAAGGCCACTCAGAAATGTTCAAACCATCTAAATTCTAGACCACATCAGCCTGTAAGCACTCTATTAAGCAAGGGTCTTTTTTTTCCCCCTGGACAGTTGTGGCTCTTATCACATATTATTAGGTTAGTTACCTAAATATACCAGAAATCAGACGCACTATGGAATCCTTCAAACCGGCACACTGGAGTCATCAACTCTGTGTATTTAAGCCATGGTATAAGAGAACCAAAAGTAAAGGGAAAAAAAAAAAAAAACAACCTTTCATCCCATGGTAATGAAAAAGGGGTTGATTCAGGGGTTTTTCACAAAGGTCAACGATGTCCATGGTCCACCTGAATTTATATGGAACATTTTGTTTGAATTGCCTATTTTTCCCCTAGCTTTTATAGAAACCTTGAGAGCTCTCAGAGTTATGTTGAATAATAAAACTGCACAGCAGCAGCCTTCAGTAGACTGTCTACCTTTCTTTTTAGAAGGTGACAGAAGCCATGTGAGGAGAGAGAGATTGCCTGTATCAGAGGGCTTATAACAAAATCTTAGCCCTTTTTTTATTGTTGTTATTTTTTGGATTTTTTGGTCCTTGTATGCATTGATGAATTAAGATTAAATGATCTGTAGTTTTTCAGGGGGAAAAAAAAGGTAGGGGCTTCCCTGGTGGCTCAGACAGTAAAGAATCTGCCTGCGATGTAGGATACCAAGGTTTGATCCCTAGGTCTGGAAGATCCCCTCTAGAAGAAGATGGCTACCCACTCCTGTATTCTTGCCTGGATAATTCCATGGACAGAGGAGCCTGGAGGACTACAGTCCATAGGGTTGCAAAGAGTCAGACAAAACTGAGAGACTAACACTTTCAGCAAAACAAGAAAAAAAGAAAAGAAAAAGTGCTGACAGTGAAGTCTTCTCTCTTTAATACTACCCAGCAATTTTTAATTGAAAAGTTTTATCTTTCTCAAAAGTAGTAGGAAAATAACTTTGATTGACCTTTCTGATGAGGACATTATTGAAAATTCCTATCATCTGATGTTCTGTTTTTCCCCATCTACTTCTCACTGACCTTTATTGAATAATTCTGAATTATATTCTAAATTTCCTTTGGTCTTTGTGATATTTACTATTGAAATACCATTTGCTTTGTGAATCATTTTTAAGAGGTTCCTTTATGCAAATAGCATTACAATAAATAAAGCAGATACATGAAGTCTTTCTTCTCTGCTTCTCTGCTCTTTGTATCCTCTTAGACAACATTTCTTTTCCACATATATACTCTAATTCTGAAATATACTCACTTTTATTATTAACAATGTATATCTTAATGTTTTTACTATGACAAGTAGTGATCTATTTTAATAGATGGTTTTAAGATGTTAGTGCTTATAAAATAAAATCAATTTAATGAAAAAATATTAACATAGATTTTTTTTTTTCCCAAAGAGAATTATTTTTCAGGGCAATGCAAGTTAATAAAGGTATTTTGAACATCTAATGTCTGCAAGGCCCTGTGTGAGGTACAGGAGAGAGAAATAAGCAGCCAATAGACAATTTCTACACAAAGTTTTAGAGACTAGAATGTTAGTGGTTTAGTTAGGACATAGAGTCTAGGTTATGCAGAATCATTTGTGTGTTTCTCAGTCGTAAGTGTGACACACACTGGTGGTCCAGGGTAGGCAGGTCATCCAGGGTTCAAAGCTCTCGTCTCGTGTTTCTCTTTTCCCTTAACCATTGATGTTATCTGCACAGTCAAACCTGCTTGACCAGCACAGTCCAAGTCTTAGACTGTGGGGAGGAGAACCAAAGTCTAATCTTATAAGGGAAAGGCCTCTCCTCAAAACAGTTGGCAAGGATTTTAAAAGGGATGGAAAGTGATTCTTTCCATCTGTCTGTGTAGGTGTATACAAGAGTAAAACTTTGAGAGTACTAATGATGAAAGAAAGTAAAATTGGACACTGTAGGGTTATTATATTACAGATATGTTTTTATACAAATAAAAAATACAAATACACGAGTGTGCTACAAGAGAGAAATGTAAATATAAGAGCATGAGCCATCCTTTTGGATGTGTATAGATGGGAATATTTCATACATGCTTTTTAAACTCAGTCTCACTATTTGACTTGAACTTCAGTATGTATAGATAGAAAGAATAGGTTTTCAAAAAGAGATCAACATGTTTAAAGGCTTGAGGATGTGTGGGAAATACTAGGAAAGAGTGTGTTAATCTAATTCATCAAGTAGAATGAAGTTTTGATATTTGAACAGAGAATGTTTGCATAGAATATAGGGATTTACTCTTTGGAGAAGAAAAACGTTCTATATATGTTTTTCAAGCTTAATTTTTTTTTTTAAATTGGAATCTAATTGCTCATGTGAAGAGTTGACTCATTGGAAAAGACTCTGATGCTGGGAGGGATTGGGGGCGGGAGGAAAAGGGGACAACAGAGGATGAGATGGCTGGATGGCATCACTGACTCGATGGACGTGAGTTTGAGTGAACTCTGGGAGTTGCTGATGGACAGGGAGGCCTGGCATGCTGCGATTCATGGGGTCTTAAAGAGTCGGACACAACTGAGTGAGTGAACCGAACTGAAATGCTTTACAGTATTGTGTTAGTTTACAGTGCTGCTGTACAACAATGTGAATCAGCCATATGTATGCATATATCTCCTTCCTCTGGAGCCTCCCTCCCACTCCCCATCCCTCTCTCTAGGTCATCACAGATCACCAAGCTGAGCTCCCTGTGCTAAACAGCAGCTTCCCACTAGCTATCTGTTTTACACACTGTAGTGTATATATGTCAATCCCAATCTCCCAATTTGTCCCGACCTCTTCTTTTCCCCCCTACCCTGTCCACGTGTCTGTTATCTATATCTGTGTTTCTATTCCTGCCCTGAAAACAGGTTCATCTTCGTTTACTTTACAGATATATTTCTGGAATAGTATGTCTAAAAAGGAAGATACTAGCAAAATCACTCAGAAAAACAGTGTTCCTGGTGATAGATACTCAAGACTTGAAACAGTCATATTAGAAAGCAGATTTAATACTGATTTGTCCTTTTTTTTTTTTTTACTAATGCCAAATTATTAAATAATTTCATGTAATCTTGAAAGTGTTGGACTCCTACATTCTAAGTTATTCATAATACGATTGTCTACTGATTCTTTTGCTTTAAACAATCCCTAAAGAAATTATGTTTTTAGATGTACTAGTAAGGAAGATATCCTACATTGTCTTACAGTTAACTTTTTATGCTACTGTAATTTACTTAGAGTTATTCATATATTCAGTTTCCTGCCAGTGCTTCCAATATTATTATTCATGGTATTTCCAGTGGTCAGCATATAACAAACAGATATCAATGTTAAACACATAGCAATGATCAATGACTTGACTTCCAAATATGATGATTATTACATAAAATTACAGTCAGAAAAGGAAGCCAATCATTAATGTTCTTAAAACATCAACTCAGAGTGCCAACAATGATTTCACAATAGTGGCTTTGAAAGAATCTGTCAAATACTATTGGAAACAATAGTTATATCACTAGTTTGAGTAGTTTTCCTCTATATGCTTCAGGGTATGATATATGTTTCTTGCATTTTACACTACCATTATGGGGAAACAAATGTAGGGAGTAGCATGATATTTGGCTACTTTCAAGTTGGGTCTTTATATTGCAGTTAATTGTTTTATTACCACAAAATACAGTGGCTTAAAATTTTTAAAAAATGTGACTTGCTCAAAAATCTACAATTTGGGCTGGGCTTGTGGGAGCAGCTCATGTCTGTTCTATGTATTGTTAGCTAGGATGAATGGGCTACATCTGAGGATACAACTAAGGGTGACTTGTAAGTTAATGCAAGCTATCAAGTGGTAGCCTCAGCTTGTGTTCACATGGGCCTCTGCATTAGCTGCCTGGGCATTTTCCAAGACCAGGTATTCAAAAAGGCTGAAAGTGAAGGCCAGTCTCTGAAGAACTAGTCCAGGGAACAGGCATAGCATCACTTATGCCAAAATCTATCAGTAATAGCGGTCTCAGAGCCAACCTTGACTCAGAGAGAGGGGACACCCAATGGTATGCCAGTAAACTACCTCTCAAAATAAGTCCTGATTTGTAGTGTTCACCAATTTCTCTGGTGTAAATATCCTCACTCAAGCAGAATTTGTTGTTCAGTTGCTCAGTTGCTCAGTTGCCTGACTCTGTGACCCCATGGACTATAGCACACCAGACTTCCATGTCCTTCACTAACTCCCAGAGTTTGCTCAAAGTCATGTCCATTGAATTGGTGATGCCATCCAGCCATCTCATCCTTTGTCGTCCCCTTCTCCTCTTGCCCTTGATCTTTCCCAGCATCAGGGTCTTTTCCAGTAGGTCAGCTCTTCACATCTGGTGGCCAAACTATTGGAGTTTCAGCATCAGTCCTTCAAATGAATATTCAAGGTTGATTCCCTTTAGGATTAACTGGTTTGATCACCTTGTTGTCCAAGGGACTCTCAAAAATCTTCTCCAGTACCATGATCCAAAAGCATCAATTCTGTGCTCAGTCTTCTTTATGGTCAAACTCTCACATCCATACATGACTACTGGAAAGACCATAGCTTTGACTATACATCACTTTGTTGGCAAAGTGATGTCTCTGCTTTTAATATGCTGTCTAAATTTGTCATAGCTTTTCTTCCAAGGAGCAAATGTCTTTCAATTTTATGGCTGCAGTCACCAACCCCAGTGATTTTGTAGCCCAAGAAAATAAAATCTGTCATTGTTTCTATTGTTTTCCATCTATTTGCTATGAAGTGATGGGTCCAGATGTCATGATCTTAGTTTTTTGACTGTTGAATTTTAAGCCAGCTTTTTCACTCTCTTCTTTCACCTTCCTCAAGAGGCCCTTCATTTTCAGCCATTAGGATGGTGTCATCTGAGGTTATTGATATTTCTCCTGGCAATATTGAGCAGAATTAGAGCCACCAAATTCCATCACTGAACACAGAATTGGAAAGAGATGAGAAAAACTATTCTCATGAGCTGGTACAGGCAGATCCAGCACCCCACTTCATATACCCACCTTGTAATGGCAGTTAATGTGTGGCCACATTCAGGCAATCACACTTTGGGAATATCGATAACTTGTGAATTCCTTCATTTACAAGATAGGATTGATGTCTGCCTTGTTTCACAAATCTGTGTTAGGCACAAAAGTAGGTTGTCATTGAAAAACACTTCAAGTTTAATGGGTAACAACTTCATTCTTAGATGCCATCCTGAAATTATGTCCTTAATAACGAGGGTGATGTTTCTCTAGAAGATAACATGATGCTTCTTCACACTCTGATTTTACATACTAAAATGGTATAATGAACACCATGTGCAACTGTTTTATTTGCTGTATAACTCACATACTGGTTAAAATAGTGTGTTTTATTTAGAGATAATTCTAAAAAATATATTTTTTCAAATATAAGAACTCTACTTGTATCTGAATAAACCTTCAGATTTTAGTTCCCTATTTTAAATATTGGGAAGAAAAGGTTTAGAATCCAGGTCTCTTAATTTGCATAGCAGAGTTTTTTCCTACTCAAATACACTGATAAAATTGGCCTTTTGATTGAAAAGAATAACTATGAGCAATGAGAAATATTTTATTTCAGTGTGATGTGAAAAAAAGGAAGATCTTTTTTCTATAGATTGGCAGTATTATTGATACAAATTACATTTCCATGTTGGAAATTCAAGTTGGCTGTTAATATTAACACTGCCTTCACACACAGCACTTTGTTCTAAAGCTAGGCAAGTATTTAAAAAGCAGTGTATTTCAATATATTTTATACATGTGCATGTTAAACCCATGGTCACAAGGAACTTTTGAAATGGGTTTCTTATAAAATATTTCAAAATATAGTATCCTTATTTAACTCTGAGATTTCAAGAAAAATCCATTTATGAATTACATTTCATAAATATATTCTTAACATTGCTTACAGAGTCATTGATTTCAGTAGAGATTTTGTTAATTTCATTTGCAATTCTTCATCTCAGAGTATTTTATTAACTCTTTCAGAATTAGAGACTAATCTAGAATGCTGGTTTCTTGAAATAAGATTACTTTGCCTAGATTTTACTAATAAAGAATGAATTACTATACTATGATATTTTTTGTCATCCACCTGTTTATATGGTAAGTGTTCTGTGATTTAATTGTTCTGTTTAAACTGTAAAACTCTTTCTGTGTATAATTTATAGGATATACATTCATAGAAAATGATTTTTCTATGTACATCATTCATAGAAAATAATTTTAGAATTTATTTACAAGTTAAAGCCTAAAAGTTAAAAAAAAGGAAATGCTTAATGATTGAGATATTTTCTCTTATTGGATTATATATTATTTTTACTGCCAGGCCATTGATTTATAATGCAGACTTTCTGTTCTGTGAATTAAAAATTTCAGAAATTTTAGGATCTATTTAAACATTGATTAGAAATATGTTTTTCTCCAATACATTTTAAAACCACTTTGACAATATGTCATTATACAATTAAAAATGAATGAATCTTATGTGCATATATCATCATGGATTGATCTCATACAAAATGTGAGTGACAAAAAGATGCTTCACAATGAAATATAGAGGATGATATATTTTCTGGGTAAGTCCAACACAAAATATTAACATTTTGTTTTTGAATGCAAATTTAGTCAACTGATCCAGGAATGAGTTGTCTTGCTATATTAGTGGACCAGAGACTGTTCCAAGATTTAAAGATTCAGAGAAAATTCTTGAATTCAGTGATAGGAGACTGTAAATAAGCAAAGTATTATCCCTGAAATATATTTTATAGGTTCATAACTGCTACAGAGAAAACAGAGATGCAAAGAGATGGAGACTGTGTATGTTGATGGTGGGGAGTATCATTGCATTTCATGATGGGGACTCCATGGGAAGGAATAATTTGGGAAAAGATGTATTATGCGTGGAACACTGAGACATACTGATGTCTGGGGGATATGAATTCCAGGCAAAGGGCCTAAGGGGGGGAACATGTTTACTCTGATGGAAGAAAAGCATAACAGTAAAGAATTTGGAACTGAGAAAATGAGGGGGAGAGTGGTAGGAGCTGTGCCCAAAGAGGTAACTGAAATATTCCCAAGAGGACTGTCTTGGGCTTAGGTCAGACCCTGAGACCAGACATACCCATATATTATTGTGGGAATGCTCCCAGAAGAACCTGATGAAAGAATGGTAAAATAGATAGCCAATGAGAATTTGCTATATGACACAAGGAACTCAAACCTGGGCTTTCTAACAACCTAGGGGGGTGGGATGGGGAAGTCGGTGGGAGGGAGGTTCAAAAGGAGGGGACATAATTATACCTATGGCTGATTCATGTTGATTGTTTGGCAGAACCCAACACAATTCTGTAAATATAATTAAATATTGTATTTAATTGTATTGTATATAATACTATAAATAAAATTAAATACAATTAAAAATAAATGATATAAAAAAGAATTTTTTTAAAAAAGGATAAAATAAAGTCTGCCACTTTTTCTACTGTTTCTCCACATATCACATCACCTCAGCTCAAAACCCTACATTGGCTTCTTATCTTGCTTAGCACAGAGGCTGAGGCCTTTACAAGGTTGACAAAGTTCTACATAACTTATAACCCTGTAGGTATAGTCTGGATGTACAAGACTATGATTTCTAGACTAAGTTTGATCCAACAGGGCAAGTTCTAGAGTACACATTACCCTCAGATCTGATCCCAATTTTAATGCTCCAACCAAAGGCTACTTCATTTCAGTTCAGTTCAGTCACTCTGTGGTGTCCAACTCTTTGCAAACCCATGGACTGCAGCACTCCAGGCCTCTCTGTCCATCACCAACTCCCAGACCTTACTCAAACTCATGTCCATTGAGTCGGTGATGCCATCTAACCATCTCATCCTCTGTCATCCCTCTCTCCTCCCCTCATCCCCGTTCTCCTCCCCTCCTCCCAGCTCTGTGAGGGCAAAGCCAGTGCAGTTGTTCAGGGTGGTCCTCAGAGGAGAGGAGTAGTTCCATCCTATTAGAATCAGAGAGTGGAAGCGGCACAGAACCAATGATAGGGGTTCCAGCACACCAGAGCATAAACATCCAGACTATACCTACAGGATTATAAGTCATGTAGAACTTTGTCAACCTTGTAAAGGCCTCAGCTTCTATGCTAAGCAAGATGAGAAGCCAATGTAGGGTTTTGAGCTGAGGTGGTGTGATCTGTGGAGAAACAGTGGAAACAGAGGCAGACTTTATTTGAGGGGGGCTCCAAAATCACTGCAGATGGTAATTGCAGCCATGAAATTAAAAGATGCTTACTCCTTGGGAGAAAAGTTATGACCAACCTAGACAGCATATTAAAAAGCAGAGATGTTACTTTGCCAACAAAAGTCCATCTAGTCAAGGCTATGGTTTTTCCAGTAGTCATGTGTGGATTTGAGAGTTGGACTATAAAAAAAACTGAGCACCAATGAATTGACGCTTTTGAACTGTAGTATTGGAGAAGACTCTTGAGAGTCCCTTGGACTCCAAGGAGATCCAACCAGTCCATCCGAAAGGAAATCAGTCCTGAATATTCCTTGGATGGACTGATGTTGAAACTGAAACTCCAGTACTTTGGCCACCTGATATGAAGAGCTGACTCCTTAGAAAGACCTTGATGCTGGGAAAGATTGAAGGCGGGAGGAGAAGGCGATGATAGATGATGAGATGGTTGGATGGCATCATGGATTCAATGGACATGAGTCTGAGTAAACTCCAGGAGTTGGTGATGGACAGGGAGGCCTGGTGTGCTGCAGTCCATGGGGTTGCAAAGAGTCAAGAAACGACTGAGTGACTGAACTGAACTGATGTGTTCTGCCTGTTGTTCTAAAAAGAATGGTCTGTAATAGAGTAAAGGGCAGGAGCAGAGAGAATAGTGGGGAAGTTACAGCTGTATTTCTTTTAACTTATTTCTATGCCTCAGACCAGAGTAGTAACAGAAGTATCAAGGAATGTTTGCATTTTGGTTAATTGTAGTGATCTTGTTTCCTTTACATTCAAAAAGAGATGTGGACTGTGAGAGAAGGAAAAGGCCAAGGAGAGAACTCTTAAGAGGGTTGTCTTTACCAACTTGGAAGAAGGAATTTGTAACTTAGTATTGTGTTAAAAAAAAAAAAAAAAAAAGGAGAGGATTTTCTTTTTACGGTAGGAGAACATATCAAGAGCTCAGTTTTTGATGAATGTATAATAGCTATTTCTAAAGTAAATCAAGTGGAAATATCAAATAGGCCTTTAGAGGAGCAAGATAAATTTGGAGAAGAGACTCTGACAGCAGATGTAAATTTGTAATTCTTCAGGGTATGGCAGTATACTTAGAACATGAAACTCCTGAGAACGTGGTTTTATATGGTAAGTAGAGATCCAAAAGCAAGCAAGCAAGGAAGAAAAAAAAAATGATACTAGAAACAAAGGGAGAAATGCTATAGCAATGACATGAAACAGCACTAAGTACATAGAATTGAATGCATACATGAAAGTGGTGAATCTATTTAGAAAGGTGTCTGGCAGTTTATTAATGGTGATATGAGAGAACATAAGGTATAATGCATGCACACATTTGGGGATGAAACAATTATGGAAGGGCTTCCCATATGGCTCTGTGGTAAAGAATCTGCCTGCCAATGCATGAGGCGTGGGTTTGATCCCTGGGTTGGGAAGATCCCCGGAGAAGGAAATGGCAACCCACTTCAATATTCTTTTCTGGAAAATCCCATAGACAGAGGAGACTGGTGGGCTTGTAGTCCATGGGTTGCGAGAGAGCTGGGCATGACTTAGTGACTAAATCAAAACAAACAATTATGGGAACTTGCAGATTTTCTCTTCTCTATTCTTCTATTCTGTCAGTAAAATGTAAAGACAGGGTCAGTGAGTTAAGCGTAAATAATAAGAACAGTTGAATCCATAAAGTCAGAAAAACACTTAAATATCATACTTTTAGCCTGGAAAAATAGATGGATTAGATAAATAGAACATGATTGTGGAATAACAGTAAGGGTTCGTGTGAAATCTTTGATCATGACTTTAAACTTGAAGATGCAAAAAAATGAGTTATCCTTCAGTCATATTCAGCATGTTGGTATATTTGTTCTGGCCAGGGTTGTAGTTTAGCCAATTGAACATGAAAGAATAAGGGACTTAAAGGAAACGGGGATGTTTTCAAAAGAATGATTGCAATGATTTAATATGGCATTTATTTAGATTATGGGGGCGAGACTTAAGGGTATTTTGAAACAGAAAAAAAGATGAAAGTATAAATTGATTATAGATTACTCCATGACTCAGCTGCTAAAGAACCTGCCTGCAAATGCAGGAGCCACAAGAGATGAGGGTTTGATCCCTGGGTCAGGAAAATCCCCTGGAGAAGGAAATGGCAACCTACTTTAGTACTCTTGTCTGGAAAATTCCATGGACAGAGCAGCCTGGCAAGCTACCCTGTGTCCATGGGGTCACAAAGAGTCTGACATGACTGAGTGTATGCACAGGCATACATGGTAGGTTAGGAAGGTTGTTGTAATGGGAGTGACACATTTAGTGAGCTAGAAACAGAAGGTGTTAATTAGATAGTGGCATACTTGAAACTTAGATTAATTTAAGGAGGCAGTGGTTGTTATTGATTGTGAAAAGACCTTGTGAATAGAGCTGTGATTGAGTGTCTGAAGTATAGTGGAATATAAGATTATTTGACTCTGGAACAGATCAAGAAAATGAGGAGCAATACACATGTAAGTGCCAAGATAGCAAAAGCTGTTTTATATGCTGCTGGATCTATTAGGTAAAGGTCTAAATAACTCTCAGGTCCATATTAGACACTGAAAAATGTTTATTGAATAAATTAATGTAATGAATGATAAAAGATATTAATGTGCCAACTTTAAGTACATTCAGTTGTTTAATATTTCATTTTATAAATGGTGTCTTAGTTCATTTGGGCAGACTGGTGGCTTATAAACAACAGAAATTTCTTGCAGTCTTGGAGGCTAGAAGTCTGAGATCAGGATGCCAGCATGGCTGAGTGAAGGACTCCTTCAGGTCTTGGTATGGGATACAGAGGGGCTCTTTAGGATCTCTTTTCAAGGTCATGAATCTTATTCACAAGGGCTCCACCCTCTAAACTTAATCACCTCCCAAGGCCCCACCTCCTGATACCACCACACTGGGTGTGGGATTTCAACATACAAATCTGGGGAGAATATAAACACAAAAGTTAAGGTACAGTGTCAGTCGCTCAGTTGTGTCCAACTCTTTTTGACACCATGGACTATGTAGTCCATGGAGTTCTCTAGGTCAGAATACTGGAGTGGGTAACCTTTCCCTTCTCCAGGGGATTGTCCCAATCCAGGGGTTGAACCCAGAAAGACCCTAGCAAATGGGAATCATAGGAATAAAACTGGTATGCTACCTTTATCAGTGATGTTTCCTTACTTATATTTTAGAAAAAAGCAAACATACTATTTTGTTATTCTTGCGTGAGATGCATATGGCTTTTCTGGACATTTTTATACATTTCCAAAAAAAATGAATGCAATTTTAAAAAGCACAAAGGAAATAGAATGAAATACCTAAGTGGGGATAACTGAATTTTGCACATAGTAGTAGAGAACTATATTTCTATACCAAGACAAAATTTTGGTCTTTAAAAAATAAACCATGACAATTAGATTAATGCTGAAATGTAGCAGTGAAGATTCAGAATCTAAAGACTTGAAGGAATTCACATGCAAAATGAGGACTTTGCCCAGAGTAACCACAGATTAATATGAAACAGTCACTATAAGAAGAACTGAATTAATTAGCTAATAAGTCAAGTACTTAAAGAAATTTCAGTCTCAAAATGTAGCAGAAAATCAGAAGAGATACTTTAAGAGATAAATTGAAAAGGAATTTGCGGTATCTTAAAACTGTCAAGGTAGTTTGGAGGAAAGGGTTAATGAAAATCTTTTTAATCCATTCTATAATACTGACATAAGAACCAGAGAAGCATAACAAAAAGAAAGGAAAAATAAAGAACTTTCAACAAATGTTGCTTTTGTACATGAAAACATGAATTTTTATCACAAATTCAGTATCATTAAATAAAACCCAGGTTCACCAGGAGACACAGCAATAATTTCAAATAACTGCAAACTGAGTCTACCATGAGATTGGTCCTAAGCCAGAAATTGTAATGCTACTGGTAAAAGTTTAAGGAGGAGAATGGCTTTTTGGGGTTCCTATGGATAATCTAAGGTCCTATGATTAATGTCCATAGAAAATCAAATCAACCCGATATAGTCAGGATGTCTAAGGACCCAAATACTTTAGGAATTAAGGTTTCTCTCATTCAACCAGGCAAGAAACTACATCCAGCTGAAGCAATTGTTTAGGGCAAAGAGAACACCAAGTGGTTCGGGAAACAGGAGTAAAAATTGCCAATAGTGATCCACAACTAATATCTTTCTATAGCACTTAGATATCATCCAGTATGAATTGAGGTCTGTAATAGTTATGGGTGTTCATTGGAAGGACTGATGTTGAAGTTGAAACTCCAATATTTTGGCCACCTGATACAAAGAGCTGACTCATTTGAGAAGGGGACGACAGGAGGAGAAGGGGACGAGAGAGGATGAGATGAGTTAGATGGCATCACAGACTCAATGGACATGAGTTTGGGTAAACTCCAGGAGTTGGTAATGGACAGGGAGTCCTGACATGCTGAGGTTCATGGGGTCACAAAGAGTCGGACATGACTGAGTGACTGAACTGAATAGTTATGACTGTTTCTTTATTTCAACAATGGATATATCTGTTTATGCTTTAAGTATTTTCCTTCCCATCTCCCATTCTGTTATCAACAAATATAAAATATGATAATAGTAGCTAACCTTATATCTCAATGTTTAGGTTACAGAAAAGAGAAAGTGTGATTCATCCTGAACAGGAATGAGTACCAAAGACTTTGTAAGGACTTCATAAATTTTCTTTGAAAGATGGTTAGTATATTTTCAGTTGTACAGGGGTAGTTGAATGACATTAGGAAGAAGCATGAATTTAGAACTTACTTGTGGTTAATAGGGATGAATATGGATTCCAAATTATCAAGAGATGAACCTTGATAACCTTCTACTCTGTCAAATTAGGTAAGCTGGTACAATGTTTCTCAGAATCTTTTGACTAAGTTTGGCCATAAAAGAAAATTGTGCATACAATTTAGAAGGAATAGCTAGCTAGAGGCTTAGGAGTTCCATGTAAAATAAAGCAAATTAGAGCTCATATATGGTGTCTTGAATCTGCTGACTCACTCACTCACCTTGTCTTGAAGCAGTAACTGGGCTTCCATATCCTCTACTTTTTTTTTGTCTGGTAACTCCTCCTTTAGCTCCTTTGAGCCAGATACCCTTGACAGATAACACTGGCCTCTTCTGCAAACCATCTGTATCACTGGGGTTGAATAATTAGAGATGCTGAAAGGTGAATGTGGCTTTTAGCTCATCCACATAGGTTCCAGGTCATTCTCACAAGCTCCAGTTTGCCCTTGCTCACTGTCACACTGTGTCCATATATCCTTATATATCACTTGCCTTCTTTATTTCTAACCCAGCACCAGACACAGAAGCTACAGATGTCAATGAACTGTTTAACCACTCCTAAAATTGCATAAAGAAATCTTTACAATAATTTGTTATATACCATTATTAATGGCCCATCTCTAATTCATTTCTGATACAAATGCATACAAAATTGAGCAGGCTTTCTCAAACTGCCTTTTTCTTTTTGAGGGAATCTGATTTAAATCTGTAAAGAATCTCTCTAGGAATGTTCCAGATTGTTTAGTCATTTTGTCATATATAATAAGAAAATCTTTTTTAGAAAAGCATTTTATTTTAAAGTGAACATTTTCTCTATCTAACTGAAGTTATGATGTTTAATTTACTATATTATGTAACAATAGCTCAGTTGGTAAAGAATCCACCTGCAATGCAGGAGACCCTGGTTCGATTCCTGGGTTGAGAAGATCCCCTGGAGAAGGGATAGGCTACCCACTCCAGTGTTCTTGGGCTTCCCTTGTGGCTCAAGCTGGTAAAGAATCTGCCTGTACTATGGGAGACCTGGGTTCGATCCCTGGGCTTGGATGATCCCTTGGAGAAGGGAAAAGCTAAGCACTCCAGTATTCTGGCCTGGAAAATTCCATGGACTGTATAGGCCGTAGGGTTGCAAAGAGTTGGACACAACTGAGCAACTTTCACTTTACTTCATTTTATAAGAAAATCATTGATCCAGAAATTTTTTTTAAATGTCTTGGTAGATTTAGAGACAAAATACATAGTACTTGGTAGGTTGAAATTTATCAAGTTTAAGATAACTAAAATTTGATAAAATTTGTTTTCATAATTAATTGACAATTCTATTTTCCTAATTTTATTCTAAATAAAATTTAATAATTCATAATTAATACATAGGCTTCATTTATAATCCTTTAAATCAAATGTTTACTAACAATTGTTGCTTGAAAGGATATACATTTTCAAGACCTTTATACTTTGAGGTAGTTTGAGTTGTATCACTTTTAAACTGCAAACTCTTTTTCCTTTTAAATCAATAGATAGCTACCTGAAGTACTATTTTTGAAGGTTTTTCACAAGCCCATCTACTATTTTGATATAGTTTATATATAAACTAAACTATATATATATATATATCTCCTGTATTCTGATTTGGTAAAATATATTGGAAATGACATTAAATATCTCTTGTGTTTTTATAAATACAAGATGCGAAAACATACAGTAATCTCATTGACTCTAAAGTTAATTGTCATATGGTGATAATAACTAAATTTTTTGACTGTTGCATAAAGAACACAGCCCCCGCTGACCCTTCACTTTTGCATAAACTTGAAAGTGGCATGTCTAAATTTTTATGTATATTTAAAAGCACATATGAGCTTGTTTCCTACTGTGTAGTTTTATTTAAATCTTAGTATTTTTGATTCTTTAGTCTTTAATGATGTTTGTGACTAAGAGTAAAGCCAAATTAAAATGAGCAACTTCTCAAAATACTTAAGTACAAATTAAATGGTATGATACCTAGGATTTGCTTCAAAATAGTGTGACGTAGAAGAAAGGTTGTGAGGTAAAAGAAAGACTGAGGGCAAGAGAAGAAGGGGGTGACAGAGGATGAGATGGCTGGATAGCATCACTGCCTCAGTGGACATAAGTTTGCCCAAACTCTGGGAGATAATGAAGAACAGGAAAGCCTGGTGAGCTGCAGTCCTTGGCATCGCAAAGAGTTGGATTTGACTTAGCGACTGAACAAGAAGAAAGGAGCATAGCTAAAGAAGAAAGTGTAGATGAAACTATATCAGGCAAGTTTTGATAAATGTAGAAACCTCTTTACAAGGTCACTTATAGCTTCAGGATGGGAGTTGGTTACCAGGAAGAGCAAACACATGATTAGTAGGTTGGAACTTTGAGCTTGCACAAATTCCAAGGTAGGGAGTGTGGTTAGAATTTGAGTTAAAAAAGCTGGTCATTGATTTAATCAATCATGCCTACATGATGAAATCCCAAATAATTCTCTGTATACCTGAGCCAATAGAACTTCCTGATAAACAATATTGATGGGCCAGGAGGGTAGCCCTTCCTGATTTTTGATGAGAGGGCATAGAAGCTCTGTGTTCCCTCTGTGAATCATTATAGCAGTTAATTGAACCTCAGGAGATTGTAGCCAGTTCTTCAGAAGAGGTATAGCCCAAGGATAGCCCTCAAGACTTGACCTCTAAAGTGATAGCAGTCTTTGGAGGACTTTTTTTTTTTTGACCTGTGGGATCTAATTCAGGTTGTTATTGTCCAGATTTAACTATAGTACACCCAGTTGGGCAGACAAGTTGGAATAAACATAACTGTTTGAATAATGTTTACATTTATTTTGACATAAATTTTTCTTTTATATAGCCTTTTATTCCTCCATTGTTTATATTCTGTAATTCAAACTGGTGTTAGAAACACCAAAATGATTATATTTCCTAAACACACACACACTTATCTTTGTATCAGTGCTCATGACACCATCTTTGTCTAGAATGTCTTTCTTACATCACATAAGTATTGTCCAGTATGATGGACTGATTCCTTTGTACTCAGTTTAGTAATAACTTCTCCAGGGTGCTTTCTCAGCTATCATACACCAACCCCTTCCCACTCCAATACCCACACCAACTGCTGAAAATGTTGAAGTAAGGTATCTGTTTTTAGGATGTTTATCAAACCTTGTGTATACCTCTATTACTGTACTTCTACATCATTTGATAATGGCCATCCTTAAGAATATGATTTTATTTTTCTGTTTTGGGTTGTATCTCCAAGACCTAGCTCAATGGTTGCAACAAAGTTTGGGCAATAAATATTTGTTGTGGGAATCATCTGAATGAAATGAATGCATTTGTATATGTCTTTCATAATGTGCTTTATTGTTCTCTAGATCTAAGCTTATTACAGGATTTAGTCTATAGGAAGTTATTTTATAACTTAACTAACTTTAAATAGGCTTTTCTATTATATGGGGAACATTGCCTTGTTATGCTTTATATAAATTTCCTTCATGTTCAGATTAATCTATTCCAGCTACTTTGTGTACATTTTCTCAATTTGAAATGTCTTTGTACATTTTCAAATAAATATTTTGTAATTACTATGTGATTTGGAAATCTGAAGTCTAAATGATAACAAATATTAATTTTGACAATATGTATTACTAACAAAGTTAGATCTTAAGCTTGAGGATTGTACAAATGTCTTATTTATCACTTGAGGTTATCTACTGTTGAGCAGTTATATTCCTAATTATTCTATTAGAATGCATCTTTGTTACACTGATTTTTTTTTCTCTACAGTGTATGTAAAGCAGGCTAGGTTTGGTCCAACAAATATTAGGACTGTGTCTCTATAATGTCACATGTTTAGATAATGAGTGAAAATTCCTATTAGTCTAAATGCATAATCTGTGTGTAATTAAAAAAAATTGAAACAAGAAATTTGTTTTTTTTTTTCACCACTTAAAATTGCAACTAAGATTATGTAGGCCTCTGGACTCACTGTAAGATAGTTGAGAATAGTTATCTGCATCTTACAGGAGAAATTTCTGTAAGTACTCTTGTCTTCAAAAACTTTTCCAATCTTGTGTACAGAGAATGGAAAAAAATACATTTTTATGTCTATATACCATTTTACTTTCTCTGGAAGAAACACAAGCTGGAATCAGATTGCTGGGAGAAATATCAATAACCTCAGATATGCAGATGACACCACCCTTATGGCAGAAAGTGAAGAGGAACTCAAAAGCCTCTTGATGAAAGTGAAAGTAGAGAGTGAAAAAGGTGGCTTAAAGCCCAACATTCTGAAAATGAAGATCATGGCATCTGGTCCCATCATTTCATGGGAAATAGATGGGGAAACAGTGGAAACAGTGGCTGACTTTATTTTTGTGGGCTCCAAAATCACTGCAGATGGTGACTGCAGCCATGAAATTAAAAGACACTTACTCCTTGGAAGGAAAAAGTTATGACCAACCTAGATAGCATATTGAAAAGCAGAGACATTACTTTGCCAACAAAGGTCCGTCTAGTCAAGGCTAGGGTTTCTCCAGTGGTCATGTATGGATGTGAGAGTTGGACTGTGAAGAAAGCTGAGCGCCGAAGAATTGATGCTTTTCAACTGTGGTGTTGGAGAAGACTCTTGAGAGTCCCTTGGACTGCAAGGAGATCCAACCAGTCCATTCTGAAGGAGATCAGCCCTGGGATTTCTTTGGAAGGAATGATGCTAAAGCTGGGACTCCAGTACTTTGGCCACCTCATGTGAAGAGTTGACTCATTGGAAAAGACTCTGATGCTGGGAGGGATTGGGGGCAGGAAGAGAAGGGGACGACAGAGGATGAGGTGGCTGGATGGCATCACTGACTCGATGGGCGTGAGTCTGAGTGAACTCTGGGAGTTGGTGATGGACAGGGAGGCCTGGTGTGCTGCAATTCATGGGGTCACAAAGAGTCAGACATGACTGAGTGACTGAACTGAACTGAAGCTATTTCTTTGTAATTATGTAGACATGGATTAAATTTGTTTATGCATGAGATTCTCCTTTCCATCCAGGTTACTGTGTCCACTTACAGGTATTATTACTGTTGAAAAGTTAAAATAATGTATAATTTCTATCTTAAAAGACAAATGTTTCAGCAGCTGCAAAAAACATGCCCTGCTCAGGACCCTGCAGAAATGTTATCATTCAACAATATTTCTGAATAAATAAATAGGGTGAGAGTCACTCCATATTACTAAATATTGCCTGGAAATTATCACCAGATCCATTCCATCTATCTATTCCCACATGTTCTTGTTGTTTAGTCACCAAGTCATGTCCGACTCCTTGCGACCCCATGGACTACAGCATATCAGGCCTCCCTGATCCTCACCATCTCCTGGAGTTTGCCCAAGAGTTTGCCAAGTTCATGTCCATTGAATTAGTGGTTCCATCCAACCATTTATAATTTACATTTTTACTATCTGTATTACATGTCTAGATACTATTATCTCTGATTTTAAAGTCCAGTCAGTTCAGTCACTCAGTCATGTACAGCTCTTTGCGATCCCATGGACTGCAGCACACCAGGCTTCCCTGTCCTTCACCAACTCCCAGAGCTTGCTCAAACTCATGTGCATCAGGTCGGTGATGCTATCCAACCATTTCATCCTGTCATCCCCTTTCCCTCCTGCCTTCAGTCTTTCCCAGCATCAGAGTCTTTTCTAATGAGTCAGCTCTTGGCATCAGGTGGCCAAAGTATTGAAGCTTCAGCATCAGTCCTTCCAATGAATATTCAGAACAGATTTCCTTTAGGAGGGATGCTTGGATATCCTTGAAGTCCAAGAGACTCTCAAGAGTCTTCTCCAACATCACAGTTCAATAGCATCAATTATTTGGCACTCAGTTTTCTTTATGGTCCAACTTTTACATCCATGCATGACTACTGGAAAAATCATAGCGTTCATTATATGGACCTTTGTTGGCAAAATAATGTCAGCTTTTTAATACACTGTCTAGGTTTGTCATAGCTTTTCTTCCAAGGAGCAAGCGTCTTACTTTCATGGCTGTAGTCACCATCTGCAGTGATTTTGGAGCCCAAGAAGATAAAGTCTGTCACTGTTTCCATTGTTTCCCCATCTATTTGCCACGAAGTGATGGGACCAGTTGCCATGATCTTAGTTTTTTGAATGTTGAATTTTAAGCCAGCTTTTTCATTCTCCTCTTTCACCTGAAGTCCCCAAAACCTTAAATATTGAGCTTAAGTCACATCTATCATTGATGCCTCTGGGTTAAAATTAATTTCTCTTATCTTTAGTACTAATGCATAGTATACTACAAAGTAATACTTGCTTGCCCTCTAACTTTAATCTGTGTAAACTATGCCCATCTAGTTAGACACAAAGCTCTTTCAGATCACCAAGAAGGTCTTACTTTTCTGTACTATTTTCCTATTTCAACCAGCAACCCCAAAAATATAGTGCCAAACACTGAGTGGGTATACTATACATACATGACTGAGTGGGTATACTATACATACATGACTAATTGATTAATAGAATGACTAAACTGTTACTTAATGTGACCTTTTTTAAGAAACTTTCTAACATGAAAAGAAAGCCTTAGGCCAATATATTTAAAAATTTTGCAAAATAATGTATTTGTGGATTTAGCTTTATTTGTATTTAAGTGATTGCCTATATTTGACTATATCAATTTAATAAGGGAGGAGACAAGAGGCACAGAGAGACCAACAATATGAATATCACTGCTGTAGAGTTAGGTCTGAAACAAATAAGCCTGTATTCTTATCTCTCTTAGATGTCAGCTCTTTTTTCTTGAGCAAATTACCTAAGTTGTGTGTCTTATGATTTCATCCATATAATGGTAATTTGTAAATACTTCATATTTTTATAGAAAATAAATGGATAAATGTGAAATAGATGAAGAGTGTGTACATATACACATATAATGATATATATCACAATATACAATGTAAGCTTTAGTATCAGATCAGATCAGTCGCTCAGTCATGTCTGACTCTTTGCGACCCCATGAATCGCAGCACACCAGGCCTATACATATAGACATATATAGTTCATAACTTACTGTATAGTGTGATCACCATAGTATTATATCATTCTTAGACACACTTTCAAAACTAGTTAAGTTGTTTTGGGGATCTAGTTAAAGAAGATACCAAGTCAACCTCTGGGGAAGAACTCACTGACATAGAAATGTAGTTATAATATTTAGTATGAGCTAGTAAAAATCATCAAGTTCAGGAGAAGGAAAATTGGAGCACCAAAGAGCATGTGTCATTTAGCTCACAGCCTGCAGGGATTGCTGCCTGAATCCTAGGAGAAAATGTCACTAAAATATATGTGTGACATTTAGAGGAAAAGGCAACCTGGTCCTGTAGCCTATGTCAGGGAGCATAATGAGGATTATTGTTGGCAAATGATGACATAGATACAACCACTTAAGTCTTACCAGCTGCTCCTCATTCTGGATGTATCTTATTTGTTTTCTAGGCACTAATTCAAGAGGTAAATGAGTTTTGCTGTGGTTCAGAGATATGTGGTTTGGGGGTATTTTTCTAGTGTTTTGGTAGTATTAACAGCATCCTGCCATCCATAGCAACAGCTATGTATGCTGGGAAACAGATCACTAAAATGCTTTATGATCTGCCCCAAATTTTTAAATAGCAGAATAGAAATAAAACCTAGGCTATTCTGATCCATTGCTGTTTGTCCTGTACTTGGCTGCCATCTTTACACAGATTTTCATAGCTTACTGATCCTCAGAGTCACTTGAAAGATATTTTAAAAATCCATAATATTGAGTCATTGAAAATTTGACCCAGTATGTTGGTGGAGAGTCCAGGAAGCATAACTCTTTAGGTGTCCTTTCTGAATCTGAAACAGCCAGCTTTGGAAACCACTGACCTAGAATATGAATGATTCTTTTTTAAAACTTTCATTATTCATTCAGCTTTGGAATCAGCTAGTCTCGGTAAGTATCCTAGTTCAGCCATGTAATTAGCTGTCTGGGGGAGCTTTTCAGAACCTCATGCTACTCTTCCTTGATTAAACCTACTTAGAAAGTGTTGTGAAGATTACAAATAATATGATATGGCCTATTACAGGTACTCAACAAATGACATCTGTTAAAAGATGAATAATGATGACCTAATAAAACTGCCCCAGCATGTTATAGATGATAATTTATACAGCTTTTAAAATCATTAATGATTTGTAAATGTACCATATGCAGTAACATATTTTCTCCTAACATTTTTTATGTAATTAGGTAAGTGTCATTGCAACCACAACAAATTCTAAAAACTTAGCATTAAAATTAATGAAATTTTACTGAACTGAATTCTATGTTATAAAAGTAAATTATCGTATATATAAAATAATTATCACAGCAAACTAGTTTGTTGAATTACATACCATTTACTATTTTAATTCTAAGAACAGCCTATCTAGTGTTTTTATAGTGCCTTGATTTTTTTGGGTGGTTGTTAGATAGTTGTGTTTGTATTGGTACTTAGAAAATTAAATCCAAGTATTTTTAGGAATAGGTAAGTTGAATTTTTGAGTTGTCCAGTTGATTTTCCCAGTCTTTAGGATTTTGAGAAGTCATAAAAATTAAGTGGCTTGGATTCTCAGCATAAAGCTATTTTATTTTATTCTATTCTTTCTGTGGTATCTAATTTAGCCCCAGATTCACAATTTTACCACTCACCTTTTAAAATATTCCATTTGAGAAATATTATTAATGAAGTTCAGAGATTAATTATATAAAAAGTTGATAAGACTTAAGCCAGTTTTATATCTTCCTGTAAACCAATATAACGGAGAAGGCAATGGCACCCCACTCCAGTACTCTTGTGTGGAATATCCCATGGACGGAGGAGCCTGGTGGGCTGCAGTCCATGGGGTCGCTGAAGGTCTGACATGACTGAGTGACTTCCCTTTCACTTTTCATTTTCATGCATTGGAGAAGGAAATGGCAACCCACTCCAGTGTTCTTGCCTGGAGAATCCCAGGGACAGCGGAGCCTGGTGGACTGCCATCTATGGGGTCGCACAGGGTCGGACACAACAGAAGCAACTTAGCAGCAGCAGTAGCAAACCAATATAAAGAAAAAAGCAGTAGATCTTTATGATATTGGAGTCTTCTGTTATTTTTGAACGTATTTATAGAAATCCATGCATTGAATACTTCTTACACATGCACACGTGTGAGAAAATATTTTCTACTGATGGTATAGATTCTATTGCTTTGTCACTGCAATCAACTTAAATCATTCATAGAGATATCACAAAGTGGGCTTTTTGTTTTTTTATAAATATATATATATATATATCATGTACAAGCATATATATTTTAATATAGAAACAGTGACATAAATGTTTTGGTGTTGTTTCTGAAGCCACAAATGAATATTTTTGTTACTTTTGAAACTTAAGAGTTTAAAGGAAAAATTCTTTACTAAAGAGAATTTAAATATTTTCAATTTTTTATAGTCCTAATTGGTAATGTTCTTGACCAAGATTTAAAATGTAATCAATGTTAGTATTCAGCAGGATTTTGAGAATCAGCAGATATTATCCTAATATCAAAATTTAGGAACCCATTCTACTACAAAGACTCCAAAATGCAATAAATCATGTATTTGAGAGCTGTCATTAAATTTGTATAAAATAGCAATAAAAAAGTAATTGTGATTAGAATACATATGCTGAATTTGCTTGACATTCAAATTATGTAAGGATAATGTTTCTAATCATACATGGAAACATGGAAGTTGAAAGAAGACAAAATGTAATCTCTGTATTCAAGATGCTTTGAATCAATTATAGAAGCTAGTACCTAATTTAATAGAAAATCCAATAAATTATTACTGTGCTACATGTACAAATCAAGTTGATTATAGGAGATGGAAACATTCATTTTGATTAGGGACTAGAAGAAATGACAGATGTGAATTCAAACTTAGAAGATAATAGGTTTCAAGTAGGTAGAGAAGGCAGGAAGAGTTTTAGAAAAGACACAGTTTTAGAAACTGCTATATGCACATCTTGTCAGAGAATGGCAGATTGGTATCTGGTTGAAGTATAAGATATTTCTGGGTATAAAAATAAGAGAGAGAAAGATATAGTGACTTAATCCAGAAAGGCCTGTATGTAAATTTAAGGACCTTGGTTTTTAAGTCTTACTAAACAATTATGGAAAATAATAATGGTTTAAACTGAGTATTAGGATAACAACTAAACACAGTATGCAGAATATATAATAAAAAGGCTGGATTTTGAGCAATTACACTACTGCTAGGCAAGGGGTTTATAAAATCTTAAATGGGCAATAGAGTAGTGTGGACATAAATGAATAAGGAGATATTACAAAATAATTTAGTGACTTATCTAAGGTAAGGGTTAAAAAAGAGAGGTAACTATGAGATTTAGTCTTAACTGGTTGAGAGGATATTACAACTCAAAATGCTAATTTGTAGCAATCAAAATCAGTTTAGGAAATGTATAAAAATATGTGGTTTTCTAATTTTCAAGAAGAGATCTCTAGTCTTTCCCATTCTGTTGTTTTCCTATATTTCTTTGCACTGATCACTGAGGTAGGCTTTCTTATCTCTTCTTGCTATTCTTTGGAACTCTGCATTCAGATGCTTATATCTTTCCTTTTCTCCTTTGCTTTTTGCTTCTCTTCTTTTCACAGCTATTTGTAAGGCCTCCCCAGACAGCCATTTTGCTTTTTTGCATTTCTTTTTCATGGGGATGGTCTTGATCCCTGTCTCCTGTACAATGTCATGAACCTCTGTCCATAGTTCCTCAGGCACTCTGTCTATCAGATCTAGTCCATTAAATCTATTTCTCACTTCCACTGTATAATCATAAGGTATTTGATTTAGGTCATACCTGAATGGTCTAGTAGTTTTCCCTACTTTCTTCAATTTCCATGCAAATATGGGCTCGATAAAGGACAGAAATGGTATGGACCTAACAGAAGCAGAAGATATTAAGAGGAGGTGGCAGGAATACACAGAAGAACTGTACAAAAAAGATCTTCACAACCAAGATAATCACGATGGTGTGATCACTCACCTAGAACCAGATATCCTGAAATGTGAAGTCAAGTGGCCTTAGAAAGCATCAATACGAACAAAGCTAGTGGAGGTGATGGAATTCCAGTTGAGCTATTTCAAATCCTGAAAGATGATGCTGTGAAAGTGCTGCACTCAATATGCCAGCAAATTTGGAAAACTCAGCAGTGGCCACAGGACTGGAAAAGGTCAGTTATCATTCCAATCCCAAAGAAAGGCAATGCCAAAGAATGCTCAAACTACCACACAATTGCACTCATCTCACATGCTAGTAAAGTAATGCTCAAAATTCTCCAAGCCAGGCTTCAGCAACATGTGAACCGTGAACTTCCAGATATTCAAGCTGGATATAGAAAAGGCAGAGGAACCAGAGATCAATTTGCCAACATCAGCTGGATCATCGAAATAGCAAGAGAGTTCCAGAAAAACCTCTATTTCTGCTTTATTGACTATGTCAAAGCCTTTGACTATGTGGATCACAATAAACTGGAAAATTCTGAAAGAGATGGGAATACCAGACCTCTTGAGAAACCTATATGTAGGTCAGGAAGCAACGGTTAGAACTGGACATGGAACAACAGACTGGTTCCAAATAGGAAAAGGAGTATGTCAAGGCTGTATATTGTCACCCTGCTTATTTAACTTCTATGCAGAGTACATCATGAGAAACGCTGGGCTGAAAGAAGCACAAGCTAGAATCGAGATTGCCAGGAGAAATATCAATCACCTCAGATATGAAGATGACACCACCCTTATGGCAGAAAGTGAAGAGGAACTCAAAAGCCTCTTGATGAAAGTGAAAGTGGAGAGTGAAAAAGTTGGCTTAAAGCTCAACATTCAGAAAACGAAGATCATAGCATCTGGTCCCATCACTTCATGGGAAATAGATGGGGAAACAGTGGAAACAGTGACAGACTTTATTTTTGGGGGGCTCCAAAATCACTGCAGATGGTGACTGCAGCCATGAAATTACAAGATGCTTAGTCCTTGGAAGGAAAGTTGTGACCAACCTAGATAGCATATTGAAAAGCAGAGACATTACTTTGCCAACAAAGGTCCGTCTAGTCAAGGCTATGGTTTTTCCAGTGGTCATGTATGGATGTGAGAGTTGAACTGTGAAGAAAGTGAGCGCCAGAGAATTGATGCTTTTCAACTGTGGTGTTGGAGAAGACTCTTGAGAGTCCCTTGGACTGCAAGGATATCCAACCAGTCCAATATGCCATGCTGGTGTACTCAATATATACAATAAGATGGCTTTCACAACACCATCTTTCTGAAGGAGATCAGCCCTGGGATTTCTTTGAAAGGAATGATGCTAAAGCTGAAAGTCCAGTACTTTGGCCACCTCATGTGAAGGGTTGACTCATTGGAAAAGACTGATGCTGGGAGGGATTGGGGACAGGAGGAGAAGGGGACCCGTGAGTCTGAGTGAACTCTGAGAGTTGGTGATGGACAGGGAGGCCTGGTGTGCTGAAATTCAGGGGGTTGCAAAGTGTCGGACATGACTGAGTGACTGAACTGAACTGAACTGATGTGGTTTTCTAAAAATCTACCAACAATTGCTATATTTTAAAGACTTAATTTTATGAGTTTTCTTTAGAAAATCAAAACCTGTATAAATTTTAACATCTTAGAGATCTAAGCACAATAGAAATGATTTTAATTAAAGAAAGTATATTTTCATGTAATAATACTACCTCATTGTGAAGGCTCGTAAATAGGATTTTGACATTTCCCCATGATAAAATTTACAAATTCTTATGGGTAATATTAGATGATATGATTCACATTGTTATGGTTAGAAACATTCTTATCTTAATACTTATTCAGTGGTTAATTTTTTAGGCCATTACTCTTTTAGGGAGTAATGGCCAGCTGTTGCAAAGATCCAACACTCTGGAAAAGACCCTGATGCTGGGAAAGATTGAGGGCAGGAGGAGAAAGGGGCAACAAAGGATAAAATGTTTGGATGGCATCCTTGACTCAGTGAACACCAGTTTGAGCAAACTCCAGGAGCTAGTACGGACCGGGAGGTGATCACAAAGCACCGGACATGACTGAGCTACTGAACAACAACCCTAACAGAAAATACAGAGTTATTTATGATATGTGTTATGGGTATGTACAAATATTTCAAAATTAGGAAAGTATTCATTCTATATTTGATTCAGACCAGAATTGCACTTCTTATGTTTGGGTAATGATATGTGAGAATAAGAGCAATTCACAGTAAATCTCCAATGTCAACTGTACTTAATCTTGTTACACTAAAATTTAATCAAATTACAATATAAGCTAAATTTTCTTTGCTTCCGTATGGTATCTGACATGGATACCACAAAGATATCAAATGGACAAACCCTTTCAAGGTAAAAATAAAAGAAGTAGGAGCTGCTTAGTCAAAACTAATGTATAAACTCATGGATGATAAGTTTATGACTTCATTGAGTTATTTACCAATTCCTAAAACAAGTCATTTCAGTATATGAAATTCATGAACACATAAGTAAATACTGGTTTTTATGGCTCTATTAGTCATTTATTTTTATGCCTTTGTATAGTTTATTGACCTTTTTCTCTATATGCCTACAGGCTTTGTGTCATAAAGATATGAACTTAAAAGCAATGAGTAAAATGTGAGTTTACATGATTATGTTGGCCTTGAAAATTACTAATGAGAATAATTGTAAAGGAGTAACAAAAATGGTGAGTCCTAGTTTCCTAAAAATTACTATTATCCTTAGTTAACCTAAAAGATTTAGAAGACATCAGTATTTTTTAAGCTTTCATTGTGTATATTTGATTTACAATGTTATGTTTAAGATATACATCAAACTGCTTCAGTTTTATATTTATATATATACACACACATATATATACACATACATACATATACATATTATTTTCAATTATTTTACATATAGATTATTATAAGATATTGAATATTGTTCCCTGTGTTATACAGTAAACCCTTGTTGCTTATTTTATATTTAGTCATTTGTATCTGTTAATCCCATACCCTTTATTTATCCCTTCCTCCCCATTCCCTTTCCCCTTCGGTATTTATAAGTTTTTTTTCTATGGGAAAAACATACTCTTTAAAGGTTTCTATTAGTAAAGTAAGAATCCAGTGCGTTTGCAGTGTGTCTGGTTTTAACTAATATGTCCTCTGCTAGGCTTAGCTTTGAAAGCTAGAATAGGAAAAAAAGATTCAATTAATAGGCTAATTTAATTGGATTAAAAAGGCATCAGGTGGGAAAAATTCAGATGATCGAACTTAAAAGAATGGCATTATATACTATTTGCTAAGAGCCAATCACATATCAACAATGTACCAGGTCCTTAGAACATTTTTTCTAATCAATGCTATTATCAATATCATTTTATAGATGAGAAATCTGAGACTCGGCAAGATCATTAGTTAATTAAAAATTACCTAGTTAGGACATGGAAAGTCAAGGTTTTAATGTAGAAATGTCTGACTAATTGCTGAATACTGGTTTTATGTGCATTTAAGTCAGTTTTCATCTATAATTTTATGATTCTTATTCTAACAGGTGGGATGTCTGTTGATTGTGCCCAGCATTTCCTTCTATTTTTGAATCTCAGCTAATTATGCAGCAAGTATAATAATATCACTTTCATATGACAAATTAAATTTAGAATCAGTGCCCCCACATTTAAGTTAATCAATTGTCAAAGTAAGATCTTCCTCTGTTGCCTTTCTATTTAATCCTGAAAAGAATTAAAGTGAATAGCTCAGTTCTTACACTATTAACAATAACTTGAACCTTAAAGATTTTACATTTCAAGGTCTTCATCATTTTATCTTCTCAGCCATTAGTTTTACATTTTAAAAAGATGAATATGAACTAGGTCACCTACACAACTGTATAAGTTTTTTTTTTAATTTTTTTAAATTTTATTTAATTTTTAAACTTTACATAATTGTATTAGTTTTACCAAATATCAAAATGAATCCACCACAGGTATACATGTGTTCCCCATCCTGAACCCTCCTCCCTTCTCCCTCCCCATACCATCGCTCTGGGTCGTCCCAGTGCACTAGCCCCAAGCATCCAGTATCCTGCATCCAACCTGGACTGGCATCTCATTTCATACATGATATTTTACATGTTTCAATGCCATTCTCCCAAATATTCCCACCCTCTCCCTCTCCCACAGAGTCCATAAGACTGTTCTATACATCAGTGTCTCTTTTGCTGTCTCGTACACAGGGTTATTGTTACCATCTTTCTAAATTCCATATATATGCGTTAGTATACTGTATTGGTGTTTTTCCTTCTGGCTTACTTCACTCTGTATAATAGGCTCCAGTTTCATCCACCTCATTAGAACTGATTCAAATGTATTCTTTTTAATGGCTGAGTAATACTCCATTGTGTATATGTACCACTGCTTTCTTATCCATTCATCTGCTGATGGACATCTAGGTTGCTTCCATGTCCTGGCTATTATAAACAGTGCTGCGATGAACATTGGGGTACACGTGTCTCTTTCCCTTCTGGTTTCCTCAGTGTGTATGCCCAGCAGTGGGATTGCTGGATCATAAGGCAGTTCTATTTCCATTTTTTTAAGCAATCTCCACACTGTTCTTCATAGTGGCTGTACTAGTTTGCATTCCCACCAACAGTGTAAGAGGGTTCCATTTTCTCCACACCCTCTCCAGCATTTATTATTTGTAGACTTTTGGATCACAGCCATTCTGACTGGTGTGAAGTGGTACCTCATAGTGGTTTTGATTTGCATTTCTCTGATAATGAGTGATGTTGAGCATCTTTTCATGTGTTTGTTAGCCATCTCTATGTCTTCTTTGGAGAAATGTCTATTTAGTTCTTTGGCCCATTTTTTGATTGGGTCATTTATTTTTCTGGAGTTGAGCTGTAGGAGTTGCTTGTATATTTTTGAGATTAGTTGTTTGTCAGTTGCTTCATTTGCTATTGTTTTCTCCCATTCTGAAGGCTGTCTTTTCACCTTGCTAATAGTTTCCTTTGATGTGCAGAAGCTTTTAAGGTTAATTAGGTCCCATTTGTTTATTTTTGCTTTTATTTCCAATATTCTGGGAGGTGGGTCATAGAGGATCTTGCTGTGATGTATGTCAGAGACTGTTTTGCCTATGTTCTCCTCTAGGAGTTTTATAGTTTCTGGTCTTATGTTTAGATCTTTAATCCATTTTGAGTTTATTTTTGTGTATGGTGTTAGAAAGTGTTCTAGTTTCATTCTTTTACAAGTGGTTGACCAGTTTTTCCAGCACCACTTGTTAAAGAGATTGTCTTTAATCCATTGTATATTCTTGCCTCCTTTGTCAAAGATAAGGTGTCCATATGTGCGTGGATTTATCTCTGGGCTTTCTATTTTGTTCCATTGATCAATATTTCTGTCTTTGTGCCAGTACCATACTGTCTTGATAACTGTGGCTTTGTAGTAGAGCCTGAAGTCAGGTAGGTTGATTCCTCCAGTTCCATTCTTCTTTCTCAGGATCGCTTTGGCTATTCGAGGTTTTTTGTATTTCCATACCAATTGTGAAATTATTTGTTCTAGCTCTGTGAAGAATACTGTTGGTAGCTTGATAGGGATTGCATTGAATCTATAAATTGCTTTGGGTAGTATACTCATTTTCACTATATTGATTCTTCCAATCCATGAACATGGTATATTTCTCCATCTATTAGTGTCCTCTTTGATTTCTTTCACCAGTGTTTTATAGTTTTCTATATATAGGTCTTTAGTTTCTTTAGGTAGATATATTCCCAAGTATTTTATTCTTTCCGTTGCAATGGTGAATGGAATTGTTTCCTTAATTTCTCTTTCTGTTTTCTCATTATTAGTGTATAGGAATGCAAGGGATTTCTGTGTGTTGATTTTATATCCTGCAACTTTACTATAGTCATTGATTAGTTCTAGTAATTTTCTGGTGGAGTCTTTAGGGTTTTCTATGTAGAGGATCATGTCATCTGCAAATAGTGAGAGTTTTACTTCTTCTTTTCCAATTTGGATTCCTTTTATTTCTTTTTCTGCTCTGATTGCTGTGGCCAAAACTTCCAAAACTATGTTGAATAGTAATGGTGAAAGTGGACACCCTTGTCTTGTTCCTGACTTTAGAGGAAATGCTTTCAATTTTTCACCATTGAGGATAATGTTTGCTGTGGGTTTGTCATATATAGCTTTTATTATGTTGAGGTATGTTCCTTCTATTCCTGCTTTCTGGAGAGTTTTTATCATAAATGGATGTTGAATTTTGACAAAGGCTTTCTCTGCATCTATTGAGATAATCATATGGTTTTTATTTTTCAATTTGTTAATGCGGTGTATTACATTGATTGATTTGCAGATATTGAAGAATCCTTGCATCCCTGGGATAAAGCCCACTTGGTCATGGTGTATGATCTTTTTAATGTGTTGTTGGATTCTGATTGCTAGAATTTTGTTAAGGATTTTTGCATCTATGTTCATCAGTGATATTGGCCTGAAGTTTTCTTTTTTTGTGGGATCTTTGTCAGGTTTTGGTATTAGGGTGATGGTGGCCTCATAGAATGAGTTTGGAAGTTTACCTTCCTCTGCAATTTTCTGGAAGAGTTGGAGCAGGATAGGTGTTATATTTCAGCCTATGTTCTTTTCTGGGTATTCATTCTTGACTGTCACTGGTTATTGGTTGGCATGATTTTAAAGCATTTAACACACATTAAGAACCCTAAAAAGGCCTGTGCATGCTAAAACATTATACTTGTAACTTCATATTTTCAAGTACCTACTTTGTACTTATTTGGCTATTTGATTTATCTTTGATGCATCTCACCATTTATAAAATTTGGAAATTGATTTGTCTATTAAATTTCTAAAGGAGGTAAAAGTAGCTCACCATTTTTCTTCAACTCAAAAGTGTTAGATCTACATTAAGATCATTTTCCATTTCTCTTGGGTCTTTTAAAATTGTGTTCTAAGGTGAGAACAATGAATTATCTGACAGAAAAAGGTTTTACCTGCACTGCCAGCCTTCCAGAGCATGATAAAAGCATTTTCCACAGTTTTTATGCAACCTGTAACGACTGCAGAGCCAGGTAACTGTGACAGACAAGAACCAGACATCACCTTTATTTCAAAGATCACACAAAACAGCAGTGAATCATGAGAAGGGAGGAAGTGAAGGATGAGAACTTCAACTCACTTCATTTTGAAGGGACATGGCTTACATCTGTCTTTCTACATTTGTGGGGCTGGGGAGGGAGTGGGAAATTGGCAAGCTTGCAGTAAACCAGACTTTCTAAAAGGCAAAATGGTTCAAAGGATTACTGGAAACAGTGAATCTTACCATATTAAATGGGTCAAGGATGAGCCTTGAAAACATAAAATTAAGTGAAACAAGCCAAATAAATAAAAGGCCACATATTATATAATTCCACATATATAGAATGACTGGAATAGGCAAATCTATAAAAATAAATGGCTTAATTGTTGCCAGGGAGACAGTAGGGCGAGGCTGCCAATGTATACAGGTTTCTTTAGGGGTAATGACATTTTTTCTAGAAATAAATAGTGATGGAGGTTACAAAACTTTAGTAAATGCAGAAGAATTGTATAAATTGTATACTTTGAAAGTCTGAGCATTGCAATATATAAATTACTTTTTTTTCCCCAAAAAATGGCTTAACACACATTTCTGAAGATGTTAGAAACCAAAAATCTGGATTAAAAAAAAAAAAAATATATATATATATATATATATATATATGTATGTATGTATGTATGTGTGCCCTCCTCCAGGGGAGTTTCCTGACCCAGGGATTGAACCAGCATCTCTTACATTTCCTTCATTGACAGGTGAGTTCACACACACACACATATTTGACTAAATGCTAGGTAGTCTAAATTTTTAATAAGCCCACATATTTTGAAGATGATAATTATTTTCAGACACTTGAAATACCCCTTGTGCTTAGTCGCTCAGTAATGTCCAACTCTTTGTGATCCCATGAACTGAAGCCTGCCAGGCTCCTCTGTGCATGGGGCTTCTCCAGGCAAGAGTTCAGGAGTGGGTCCCTATGCCCTCCTTCAGGGTGAAATACACCTTAAGTGAATGTAAAGTAAATTACATCTAATCCTTGAGCAACATGGAGGGTGATCCATATATAACTTATGTTAATAGTTGATCTTCAGTATATGGGATTCCTCTGCATGTATACGCAGACCATGTATACTAATGAAAAACTATCTGGGTATATACGTGGACCAGCCCAGTTCATACCCACGTTGTTCAGGTGTCAACTTTATGTCAGAAAATAGGAAAGGCAAGAAGTTTTCAAACATATTTCTTTTTATAGTGACCATGGTATTTGAAATCCAGGAGTCCCTAAACTCTAGAAGTATTGGACAAGTATCTAGAAGTACTAAAGAATTTGCCTTTATAAGACAGATGTATAAAATAGTCAGGAGATATTTAAAAAGAAGAGCAAAATGGACCCGTGTCAAATGTTAGTATTTATATTATTCAAGTTTTAGTTTCTAGTATAGATATATACTTCAAGGTTTTAATATTTACCCTAAAGGAGAAAATTCTGTGATTAAAAGAATTTAACTTCTTTTCTTTCTCTGTCACTTTTAGAGATAGGTAATATAAGAAGCTTTGTTTTTTATAAAAATGGCACATTGAAATTGTTTTGAAAATAAAACTATTCACTTTATATGCTAATATTATAGCAAGATGTGCTTTAGTTAAGTATGCTTATTGAAAAGCAATTGTTTCTAGCTTATTAAAAATTTATTTCTTCCCCTTATACATATTCAAAACATCTAAAAGCACAGTAAATTTTTGGCAGTGTAGAACTCGGGCCAAAAATGTGTATTACTTATACAAATTCCTGCTTTATATATTTCTTAGAAGAGATCAATTCAAACACAGCATCTTATTTTTTGTACCTGGATAGTACACAAGTTGGAGAAGGAAATGGCAACCCACTGGAGAATCCCAGTGACGGGGGAGCCTGGTGGGCTGCCGTCTATGGGGTCGCACCGAGTCAGACATGACTGAAGTGACTTAGCAGTACACAAGTTGAATTGCATATAAAAATAAATGTTTTAAATTTTGATTTGCAATTATTTTTATTTGCTTAATTATCTCTTTAACAATTTAAAGTGGAAATGGGATTCAGTATCATGCAGTTAACATTTTAAAACTCATAGTGAAATAAGTAAAGGGAGAAACCTCAAAGGAGAGTAACAGAAGAATAAGACTTTTTACTTTGAAAATATGAACATGGATTTAGGTACCGTTTACTGAGTATGTATTAAACCCTCACACCATACACAAAAATAAAGTCAAAATGGCTTAAAGACTTAAATGACACCATAAGACTCTTAGAAGAGAACAGAGCAAGACATTCTCTGACATAAATTGCACCACTCTTTTCTTAGATTTCCCAAGGCAATAGAAATAAAAGCAAAAATAAACAATGGGACCTAATCAACTTACAACCTTTTAGATAGCAGAGGAAACCAAAAACAAAACAAACAAAAGACAACCTGCGATGTGACCAACAAGGGCATAATTTCCAAAATATACAAACATCTCATACAACTCAACAACAAAAACAACCCAATCAAAAAATGGGCAGAAGATCTAAGTAGACAATTGTCCAAAGAAGACATACAGATGGCCAAGAGATACATGAAAAGATGCTCAATATCACTAATCGTTGGAGAAATGCAACTCAAAACTACAAACAAGTAGCACCTCACACCAGCAGAATGACCATAATTTAAAAAGTCTACAAATAATAAATGCTGGAGATGGTTTGGAGAAAGGGGAACGCTTCTGTATTGTTGGTGGGAATGTAAATTGGTACAGTCACTGTGGAAAATAGTGTGGAGGCTCCTTAAAAAAAAACTAAAACTAGAGCTTACCATATGATCTAGCAAACCCATTCCTAGGCATATATCTGAAGAACACTCCCAAAACACATGTGCACCCCAGTGTTTATACCAGCACTCTTTATAACAGCCAAGACATGGAAGCAACCTAAATGTCCATCCATGAAATGAATGGATAAAGAAGATTTAGTGTATATATATGCAGCGGAATACTAAACATAATGAAATAATGCCTTAGGCAACAACATGTATGGACCTAGAAACTATTATATTAAGTGAAGTCAGAGAAAGACATATCACATGGTATCACCTATATGTGGTATCTAAAAAAATGCTACAATTGAACTTACAAAACAGAAACAGATGCACAGATATAGAAAACAAACTTATGGTTGCCCAAGGGGAAAGGTAGGGAGAGGGATAAATTAATAGTTCGAGATTAGCAGATATACTACTGTATATACAGTAGATAAACAGTAAGATCCTATTATATAGCACAGTGTATATGTGTGTGTGTGTGTGTGTATATATATATATATATATATGTATGTGTGTGTATATATAAAACTGAGTCACTTTGTTGTATACGAGAAACTAATACAACATTCTAACTCAGCTTTAAAAGTTCTGCTTACTTACAATATCAGGTAATCATTTTACCATACATACAACTCATAATCATAAAAAAAAAACAAAAAGCCTGAACAATAAAGCAGTTAAACTTTCCTAAAATCACAGTTTAGCTGTATAACATTTAATGGCATTGCACATTAAGTTACATGTAATGAAATTAAAATATCTGTTTCAATAAATTCCACCATACCATACAACTGATAACACATACCTGTGAAAAAATAAGAAACATAAAAACTACAAAAAAATGTTTTCTCTACATCCAAATGGGGCAAATATTTCTAACGTATACTTCATAAAATTTGATTTTCAAACAAGACTGCAGAGCTATTCTGTAACCACTTACTAAGTGACATATTTTAAATCACCCAGTTGTTAAATTATTATGCTTGAGTCATCTATTACCTACAAAGTTGTTTGGATACACAAGACCTTCCTCTAGCACAGTGACACAAAGCAGCGTGAAAAACCATGGGTGGAACATATTTACACAGCAGGGTAACCTTAAAGCCATTTACCTCAGTTGAAGTAGTGTGATAAGCCATGTTACCGTTATTTCTTGTGAAAGGGACAATATTGCTGTTTAACAAGCCATCCATTAATGAGAATGATGGTAGTTTTATGTGAAATGTATTCATCAAATTTAAAGGTAAAAAGGCATCTTTTCCAGAAGGAAATGTATGACATTGCAAATACACTCCTGTTTTGGAACTACAGACTTGTTATACATATGGATTCTAGATATTGATGTATATCCTCTCAATATAGCTTGAAAATGGTGAAATTCAGTGCTTAATGTTTTATAAATAAGACATTCCCCCTAGGGTTTAAAAACATCACACAACATCTTCCTTGTAATCTGTGTAATTATTAACAGGTTTAATGCTTGTTTTTAACATTCTTCCATTATTTTTCTTAGGACATTAAGGACATATTCTATCATGGTATGTTTCTTTAATCAAGCATTAAAATACACTCTGATACTCAGAATTTTTTCATTTTCTGTGTACACTACCATTAGAAAGACATTACTTTTAATGTGTTTGTTATACAGAAGCCATTCCAGGTTAAAGAATGCTAACAAGATTTTGATACTAAGATAAAGATACAAGTATCAGATTTTGCATTACAACAGAAAACAAGATCAGAACTTAAATAATCCCAACCTAAGCTATCTTATAAATATTTAGGAAACTATATGTCCTTAAGTTGCACCCACAAAAAAATCATTGAAAAAGCATCTCTGGAAATGAAATGGTATTTGTCATTTATTTCATAGCTAGTTGGGTTTCCCTGGTGGCTCAAACGGTAAAGAGTCTGCCCACAATTCAGGAGACCTGGATTTGATCACGGGGTCAGGAAGATCCCCTAGAGAAGGAACTGGCAGCCCACTCCAGTATTCTTGCCTGGGAAATACCACGGACAGAGGATCCTGGTGGGCTACCCTCCATGGGGTCACAAAGAGTCAGACATGACTGAGCCACTAACACTTTCCCTTCACAGCTAGTTTATTGCTGCGATTTGATATAATAATGGAGACAGTGACTTACTCTAGATTGTGCTAGGGTTTATTTTATGGATAAAATGAAGAGCAGAGAATGTATTTATTGGATGTTAATGATACTCAGTCTATATCTAAACTGACTGCCTAATTTTTAGTCAAATGAATTAGTCTTTTTACACCATCATAAGAAAGAGAGGTACAAAAAAAGTGAGAGAGTAAGAGAAGGAGAAAAAGAGGACTAAAGTTTTCATGAACTTCATGGAGTGGAGCTAAACCTAGAGAACATGTTGTTACAAACTGTTTCTCTCCCAATTTAACTCAAAGCAGTTTGTCAAGATTCGTATCTTTTATTGAAGGAAACTGAAACTTAGAACAGCAATGCCCATATTTATAGCAAGTGTAAATAATAAGCCCGACTAATATACATCAAAGGTAGTCAAATATTCTAACAATTTTTATTGTTCTGTAATTGATTTTTGTCTCCTGTATCCTCAAGCTTACATCTACAGGGGGAAACTTTTGCACAAAGAAAACAACTGAAATGGAGAGTGGAAAAGTATTCCCGAGTTTATTTCCTTTTCTGTATCCAACCCCTTGTTTCTCATCCTTTGTTTCCTTAGTCAATTAGGAAGGAACTACATGTGAAAGAGTTATCACTGATGGTAGAGCAGTCATCCATACCGAGATGGGCCAAGACATCAATACCTTTAATGACTTACCTCAAAGAGCACTTCTTAAATTAACGTAAAATAAGTCCTGGAGTTCCTTAACAATTTTTGGTAGACCATAGTCAAATTACATTAGTATAATTCCCTCAAACAAAATTTTGTAAAAATACAGGAAAAAAAAAATATATATAGGCATTGTTTGTTTTACTTTAGTAGCTAAGCATGTCCAATTCTTTTACTACACACCAGGTTATGGATTGTAGCCCACCAGATTCCTCTGTCCATGGGATTTCCCAAGCAGGAATACTGGAGTGGGTTTCCATTTTCTTCTAAAGGGGATCTTCCTGACTTAGGGATGGAACCCACAACTCCTGCATTGGCAGGTGGGTTGTTTACCACTGAGCCATCAGGAAAGCCCATATATAGCATACATTTTAATATTTAAACAGTATTGGAATTTCAAATACTGTTATACTAATTTTTTGTTGGATAATATTTATATAGTCTTTTAATTTCCATTTTGAAGCCAAATGGACATATTTTAAACATCATTTTATAGTTTCAATTAAAATATTCTTTTTTTTAATCTTCTATTCAGTTGAATAAACTTGTTTATTATTCTCAAACCATGACTACCTAAAATGAAAAGATTATTTTATTTTGTTATTAGCATTATTTTTGCTTTCTTTCATGTTTGGTCATTTCTTTTCCAGCTTACTTTATCTTAGAAATTCTCATTTAATACACTATGAACTTCAACTTCCAGTTCTGGATATGAACATATCCAGAAATGGATATGATATTCCTCATAAGCTCACAACCTTTATAGTCCAATCTCAAGAAAATTTCACATCATTTAGAGCTGGTTCTGTTGTTAATAGAATCTCAGAGAGAGTGTGATATGAATTCTCTAGGTAATATGATGTCAAGAATACTGATTTTTATACATCAAGAATACTTCTTTTTGAAGTTGCACACATTCTATAATGTGTAACACTAGCAAAGTAAAGCTCAAAATTCTCCAAGCCAAGCTTCAACAGTACATGAATCATGAACTTCCATATGTTCAAGCTGGATTTAGAAAAAGCAGAAGAACCAGAGTTCAAACTGCCAACATCTGTTGGATCATTGAAAAAGCTAAAGAGTTCCAGGAAAACATCTGCTTTACTGACTACACCAAAGCCTTTGTGTGGATCATAACAAACTGTGGAAAATTCTTCAAGAGATGGGAATACCAGACCACCTGACCTGCCACCTGAGAAATCTGTATGCAGGTCAAGAAGCAACAGTTAGAACCAGACATGGAACAAGAGACTGGTTCCAAATTCAGAAATGAGTATGTCAAAGCTGTAAACTGTCACTCTGCTTATTTAACTTATATGCAAAATGCCTCATGAGAAATGCCAGGCTGGATGAAGCACAAGCTAGAATCAAGATTGTCGGGAGATATATCAATAACATCAGATACACAGATGACACCACCCTTATGGCAGAAAGCGAAGAAGAACTTGATGAAAGTGACAGGAGAGTGAAAAAGTTGGCTTAAAACTCAGCATTCAGAAAATGAAGATCATGGCATTTGGTCCCACCACTTCATGACAAGCAGATGAGGTAACAATGGAAACAGTGAGAGATTTTATTTTGAGGAGCTCCAAAATCACTACAGATGGTGACTGCAGCCTTGAAATTAAAAGTCACTTGCTCCTTGGAAGAAACACTATGACCAACCTAGACAGCATATTGAAAAGCAGAGGTATTACTTTGCCAACAAAGGTCCATCTAGGCAAAGCTCTGGTTTTTCCAGTAGTCATGTATGGATGTGAGAGTTAGACCATAAAGAAGGCTGAATGCTGAGAAATTGATGCTTTTGAACTGTGGAACTGTGGTATTGGAAAAGACTCTTGAGAGTCTCTTGGACTGCAAGGAGATCAATCCAGTTGATCCTAAAGGAAATCAGTCCTGAATATGCTTTGGAAGGACTGATTCTGAAGCTGAAGCTCCAATACTTTGGCCGCCTGATGTGAAGAACTGACTGTTGGAAAAGACCCTGATGCTGGAGAAGATTGAAGGCAGGAGGCAAAGGGGACAGCAGAGGATGAGATGGTTGAATGGCATCAACGACTTCATGGACATGAGTTTGAGCAAACTCCTGGAGTTGGTGATGGGTAGGGAAGCCTGGCGTGCTGCAGCATATGGGGTTGCAAAGAGTCAGACATGACTGAGTGACTGAACTGCCTGACATTCTATAATTATGTGCAAAATGTTTATTATATGTAATATTTGAGTAGTGTCATTGCATCTTTTGAGATGCAGGACAACATGGGTGATCACAAGAGGAAAAGGTTTGGCATGGAAGCTGGGTAGACAACAGTCACAACTATAGGCACATTCCTGACCAGAGCTATTGAGGAAGCACCTATCAATTCATCTTTTAGTATTTGCATAAATGTCATTACATTTCTGCTTTAGCATAAAGCACATACAAACATTACTATTGTACTTTACAAATTATCAGCATCCTGTCCACTAACTCAGTTAATTGCCACCAGGTATCAATGTTTGGTTAACTTTAAAATGCTTATTACATTCAGAATTATTTACTATTTAAGGCAATACCTAAGAGTAAGTGATTTTTTCCCATAACTAGACATATAAATATTTGAAATAATAGATCTTGATCAAGTCATTTAACATTTTCCACCATTGTATTGAAGTTGGAAAGTGGGTGTTCATGACTTGGAAGCAAAACTGATACTTCTTTCAACTTGTTTTTTAAAATACATAACCTTGTAATATAAAATATTGTCATTCTTAAAGATTTAGTATGCTCATTGAATAATCTAATGGTTTGTGTAGACTATATAAGCATAATACAAAATCAGTTGGTTTTTCATTCAATATTCATTTCAGTTAGTTAAAGCTTTGTGTATGGCGGCAGGGCTCAGTTATGTCTGACTTTGCAGTCCCATGGACTGTAGACCGCCAGGCTTCTCTGTCCATGGAATTTTCCAGGCAAGAATATTGGAGCAGGTTTCCATTTCCTACTCCAGGGGATCTTCCCGAACCATGTATCAAACCCACATCAGCAAGAGGATTCTTTACCACTAGGTCACCTGCGAAGCTCAATTAAAGCTTTACTTGGTTCCTAGTTGTTTAAAAAGTTAGTTACATAGTTTGTGCATGCACTTCTTATGAACCATTAGTTATTGGGAGAAAATATTTAAAACTAAAACTTTGATATAGATATTCATGTGTAGCAAACACCATTGAAAAGGAACCAACTACTGCTTTCTGGAAAATGATGTATAAATTTCACACAAAAAATGTTACCATATAAAAACATGTTATATGATTCCATTTAGATAAAGCTCCCCCCAAAAATGAGGGGCTTCCTAGGTGGTACAAGTGGTAAAGAATCCGCCTGCCAATGCAGGAGACACAGGTGTGATCCTGGGTCGGGAAGATCCCCTGGAGGAGGAAACGGTAACCCACTCCAGTATTCTTGGCTTGAAAATTTCATGGACAGACAGGCATGGTAGGCTATAGTCCATGAGATCACAAAGAGTTAGACATGACTGAACATGCATGCCCTCAAAAACAAATGAAAGTAATATATGGTACTGGAAGTTATGCTAATGGCTGATGCCTGGAATGCAGCATGAAAGTGCTTTTAGAGACTTGGTGTTCTGTTTCCTGAAGAATGTGGTAGTTATACAGGTGTAAGACATCAATGCCATGCATTTGTGCATGTTAAAGTTAATTAAATTATTGGAATCAGAGTGCTTGTTTTAAAAAATCTTACCCAAAATGAGGTATAATGAATTTTTGAACTTCTTTCTAAAAGATATAAAAATACATTGTCTTCTTACATTAAACACTTGATCAAAATAAAACATGGATTTTACCACATGGGATATATTAGACATAATAGAAACATAAGTGCTTCCTCCAATTACTATTATTAAAATGATATTTATGCTTTTTTAGCGCCATCTGCTCGCGGCGCCGCCTCCTGCTCCTCCCGCCGCCGCCCTGAGTCACTGCCTGCGCAGCTCCGGCCGCTCGGCTCCCCGCGCTCGCCACCGATATTTGGCATTTGTACAACATGGCAGACATCGACAACTTGCCTAGGGTAGTTAAAAGACGAGTGAATGCTCTCAAAAACCTTCAAGTTAAATGTGCACAGATAGAAGCCAAATTCTATGAGGAAGTTCATGATCTTGAAAGAAAGTATGCTGTTCTTTATCAGCCTCTGTTTGATAAGCAATTTGAGATCATTAATGCCATTTATGAACCTACAGAAGAAGAGTGTGAATGGAAACCAGATGAGGAAGATGAAATTTCGGAGGAGCTAAAAGAAAAGGCCAAGATTGAAGATGAGAAAAAGGATGAAGAAAAAGAAGATCCCAAGGGAATTCCTGAGTTTTGGTTGATCGTTTTTAAGAATGTTGACTTGCTCAGTGATATGGTTCAGGAACATGATGAGCCTATTCTGAAGCACTTGAAAGATATTGAAGTGAAGTTCTCAGATGCTGGTCAGCCTATGAGTTTTGTCTTAGAATTGCACTTTGAACCCAATGAATATTTCACAAATGAAGTGTTGACAAAGACATATAGGATGAGGTCAGAACCAGATGATTCTGATCCCTTTTCTTTTGATGGACCAGTAATTATGGGTTGTACAGGGTGCCAGATAGATTGGAAAAAAGGCAAGAATGTCACTTTGAAAACGATTAAGAAGAAGCAGAAACACAAGGGACGTGGGACAGTTTGTACTGTGACCAAAACAGTTTCTAATGACTCTTTCTTTAATTTTTTTTGCCCCTCCTGAAGTTCCTGAGAGTGGAGATCTGGATGATGATTCTGAAGCTATCCTCGCTGCAGACTTTGAAATTGGTCACTTTTTACGTGAGCGTATAATCCCAAGATCAGTGTTATACTTTACTGGAGAAGCTATTGAAGACGACGATGATGACTATGATGAAGAAGGTGAAGAAGCGGATGAGGAAGGGGAAGAAGAAGGAGATGAGGAAAATGATCCAGATTATGACCCAAAGAAGGATCAAAACCCAGCAGAGTGCAAGCAGCAGTGAAGCAGGATGTATGAGGCCTGAGGATAACCTGCATTGATCTACCTTCTGCTTCCATGGAAAGGATGAATTTACATCATTTGACAAGCCTATTTCAAGTTTTCTGTTGTTTGTTTTGTTTTTGCATCCTAAAAATAAAAATGTCATATAATTTAAAAAAATGATATTTAAGAAGTATTAAGAAATTTTGTTCAAAATTTTAAGATAAAGGGATATTAAACATTTATTAGCATTACATAATAAAACAAAAATACACTAAACTGTTAAGTTACTACATTAAGATTTTTTTTCATACCCTATGCTTCTTTGTATCTTTAAATTTTCTGAAATTAACGTTATAACCTAAAACCATGTCATAAAAATGTTCATTTCCATTTACCTATTGATTCTAAAACTAGATTTTATTCTGTGTAAAATAATCTGCTGCTGCTGCTGCTAAGTCGCTTCAGTCGTGTCCGACTCTGTGGGACCCCATAGACGGCAGCCCATCAGGCTCCCCTGTCCCTGGGATTCTCCAGGCAAGAACACTGGAGTGGGTTGCCATTTCCTTCTCCAGTGCATGAAAGGGAAAAGTGAAAATGAAGTCACTCAGTCGTGTCTGACTCTTAGCGACCCCATGGACTGCAGCCTACCAGGCTCCTCCATCCATGGGATTTTCCAGGCAAGAGCACTGGAGTGGGGTGCCATTGCCTTCTCCGGTAAAATAATCTAACAGGAAAAATATATATATTTTTACTACTGTATTTATAATAAGGGAATTTGTATGACTGAAGAATATATGATATGCATCTAAAATATACAGTTATTCTCTTCAGCAAGTGAGGCTGGGAAAGTTGGACAGGCACATGTAAATCAATGAAGTTAGAACATATCTTTACACCATGTACAAAAAAAAAAAATTCAAAATGGCTTAAAGAGTTAAACATAAGACATGACCATAAAACTCCCAGAAGAGATCATAGGCAAACCATTCTCTGACAAAAACATATCAATGTTTTCTTAGGACAGTGTCCCAAAGCAATAGAAAGAAGAACAAAAATAAACAAATGATACCTAATCAAAATTACAACCTTTTACACAGCAAAGGAAACCATAAATAAAATGAAAAGACAACCCACAGAGTGGCAGAATATATTTGCAAACAATGCAACTCACAGGGCTTAATTTCCAAAATATATAAATAGCTCACATAACTCAACAACAAAAAGCAACCCAATCAAAAAATGGGCAGAAGATCTAAATGGTCTTATCTCCAAATAAAACATACAGATGGCCAATAGGCACATGAAAAGATGTTCAACATCACTAATTACTAAAGAAATGCAAATCAAAATTGCAATGAAGTGCCACCTCACACTAATCAGAATGACTATCATTAAAAAGTATACAAATAACATTCTGGAAAGGATATGGAGAAAAGGAACTCTCTCCTACACTGTTGGTGGGAATGTAAGTTGCTACAGCCACTATGGAAAAGAGTATGGAGGTTCCTCAGAAAACTAGAGTTACTATATGAGCTAGAAATCACACTCATAGGCACAGATCTGGACAAAACTATAATTCAAAAAGATACTTGCATCTCAATGTTTATAGAATCACTATTCACAGTAGCCAAGACATGGAAACAACTTAAATGTACATTGACAGATAAATGGATAAAGAAGATGTGGTGTGTATATATATACACAATGGGATACTACTCAGCTATAAATTCGATTATCATACTAAGTGAAGTAAATCAGAAAGAAAAATATAATATGACATCACTTATATGTGGAATCTAAAATATGACACAAGTAAACTTATGTATAAAACAAAAAGCCTCACAGAAAACAGACTTGTGGTTTCCAAGATGGAGCAGGGCTGTGAGAAGGGTTGGAATAATAGATCGGGGTTAGTAGATGCAAACTATTGCATATAGAATGGATGGACAACAAGGTCTTATTGTATAGCACAGAGAACTATATTCAATATTCTGAGATAAACCACAATGGAAAAGAATGTAAAAAAGAATATAGAATATATATAAATGTATACATATAAAACTGAAAATCTGCTGTACATCAGAAGTTGACAGAACATTGCAAATCAGCTACACTTCAATTAAAAAGCAAAATATACCATTATGGTGATTATCATGTTATTTTTAAAAAGATTTATAATAGTATAATAACAGTATCATAAGCTGAAATGATCTCAGAGATTGTAATTCTTTCAACATACTTTTTTAGTACTATGTACCCTGAAATAGTCTTATTAAATGAATATTTTAAATGTGCAGTATTTAAAAATTAAGAACCATTCATCAAATCTCAATTAGCTCTCAGATGCTGATGGTCTACAATAGCTGATGTCAAAATAATGTATTCATTATTTCATAACAAAGGCCTATAATCAAAGCTTTTTTTGCAGGGTAAGTGTGTGGAGGAAAAGTAAAGACATTCCAAAGTCTCAAGCTGGAAAAAAGTAAGGATTAAAGGGTCCTGTGTATCTTAATGCAGTTGCTCCAAGCCACTTGTAGTTATATTTTTTGGTAGGTAATAGATTCCTGAATTTTATCTCTATCATAAAGAAGTGGAGCCTGAGAAAGTTACTTCTTGTGCTTAACTGGCTAACGGTGCCCTTCAACTGGGTTTCTCTTGACTCCCTAATAGACTTGAGATCAATCCTAATTGTTTCCCATCTCCTCTTTGGTATACGTAGAGTCAGGCAGTTGCCAGTTGGGCAGCTTTGGTCTGGAATCTTGGTATACTAGCTGCTCTTTCTGCATCACTCACCATATGGGAAATATTTTTAATAAGTAAAATCTCACACTTGAATAAAGTGAAGGAAGGAGAAAACTCAATACCTACATGTTTGTAACAGCTCACAGAAAAGTTGGGGTGGTCCAGAGAAGCAGCATGTATTAGTTATGCAAATATATATTTTTTCTATTGAATGATGAAATTGTCTGGGTTGGCTATTTGCTTAGATGACAGAGCACAGAGGCCACAGATGAACACATGTAATCTTCATCCTTTTGCCTTTCAAATCTTTTTGAATCGAGTTTGGTTTTGGCAATAGCATTTGAGAAACACTAATCTTAAAACAGTGAATCTCAACTCTGATTTCATTTTTTAAAATAAAGAAGCAAAGACATACCTCAGAGCAATGAAATAACTGTCTAAGGTTAAAGCCAGGAGGTTGTTATGAATGTTAAAACCTAAGAAGCTGTGCTAGGGCAGTGGTTTTTAATGTGTGACCAGTGGAGTAGCAGCATACTTGTCACTTAGGAACTTGTAGGAAATATTAAAACAAAAAACAAACCAAAAATATGGGGTCCACTTATTCCATCAGAAACCCTGGAGGTGGTACCCAGTAACTTGTGTGACAGCAAGCTCTGGAGCTAAGTCTGATCCATGGCGAAGTTTGAGAAGAACTACATGTGTAGACTAGAATGTAAAGGAGTGACTCAATGTAGTTGATGTGTATACTGGATTTAAATTTACTGCAGCAGTAAGTAACAGTGACTAGGAAATTAAGTTCATTGCAAAAATTTTGCCTAGGAAAATTACCTAGATATAAACATAACTAACTAGGAAGAGGTCCTTATCACATATTCTTCCTTACAGGATACTCCTCAATTTATGAAGGTAAACAACACTGCTATGAGTAGGCGAGTATGGAAAAAAAGAGAAACTACATTATTTTACACTTATGCAATGTTTTCCTATTAAGTTTTTCTACAATGACTGTTTTAGTTTTATCCTCAAGTTCACCAATAATGTGATACAGAAATTTCATATACACTTTTTATGGACAAGTAAGGATGCTGAGGATTATTGTAAAATTACTTGTTTAAAATCCCCTGGCTAATAATAAACAGAACCCAAACCTTTGACTTTGGATTCTATATTCTAACCTATGTATATTAGGAAAAAGATGGGAAAAAATGCAGTCTTTGACAGCGTAACTATTCATGAAGTTTATCCTGTGCTTGTATTTGTGGGTGCCCTTAGATTTACCAATCCCACCCCCATGACAGAAAAGGAAACTGAGCTTGTACATGTTCTGAGTTATAATTAAAACAATCAAGTCCAAGGTCTCTAAAAAGATTCTGAATAGATTGCAGATTGCTAAAATGCAGAATATAATCAAGCAAATCCAAAGTGGATTTAAAGACAAAAACTTCTCCTGCCTTAATTATATGTACTAGTTTAATAGAGAGCCTGTAATAAAGAGGGATCATTTTGTTTTTTTAGCAGAAACTCATCATCTTGCCATTTGTCATAACAAATATTTATCTTAAAATCTGCATGTGAACGACCTTATAACTTTTCTCTCTGTTAACTATTTGCATCTGAACTTCCCTTCAACAATGGAAAAGGTTATTCAAAGGTCTTTGACTTCTCTCATCTTCATTTAGGTCTGTGCATGAGAGCAAATGATAGAGCCTGCTGCTTCAATTACTACCACGCCACACCCATCAAAAATAAATTCAGTTTGTTCTCTGTATCTGTGTCTCCATTGCTGCCCTGCAAATAGGTTCATCAGTTCCATCTTTCTAGATTCCACATATATGAATTAATATGTATTTGTTTTTCACTTTCTGACTGACTTCACTCTGTGAGGGGATATATGTATACCCAGGGCTGATCCATGTTGATGTATGGCAGAAACCAACACAATATTATAATTATCCTTTAATTAAAAATAAATAAATAAAGGAAAATGACATTGAAACATGTATAATATCATATAAGAAATGAATCGCCAGTCCAGGTTCGATGCAGGATACCGGATGCTTGGGGCTGGTGCACTGGGATGACCCAGAGGGATGGTATGGGGAGGGAGATGGGAGGGGGGTTCAGGATTGGGAACACATGTACACCCGTGGCGGATTCATGTTGATGTATGAAAAAACCAATACAATACTGTAAAGTAATTAGCCTCTAATTAAAATAAATAAATTAAAATAAATAAATAAATAAAGGAAAAATCCACTTTGTTTCAACTGTATAGGAATAGAAATGTGTGAGCCTGGTTATAAAATAAACTGAAGCATAGATCATACATTACTCATTGTTCTATCATATAATCTTGCATATACTGTTTGATTTTTTTATATTGGTTTCAGTGCCCACATCGATGTATACAGCATTCTAATGACAGAAAAGTTCAATAGAACTGGGTATCTATTATATACCACACATTGTGCTAGTTCCTGGGAAGTTAGGGGTGAATAACAAACATATTGCTCTACTTTGGAAAGATGATGAACAAATAATTTTGAATGCAATAAATGTTATGAATGTGGAAAGATAAAGAACTGTAGATATAACCTAGATAAGAAGACATAGTAAGTCTTCCGAGAGCAAGATGCATGGCAGCTAAGCCCTAAAAATGATTTTGTTAAATAAGGAAATTTGGTTGTTATGGAGGAGCATTTTCATTCAAAGACAGAAGTGTGTTCAAAAGCACATACAGAACATGGCTCAACTCAGAGCAGAAAGAAGAAAAGTAGGGATGAGAGTATGGGGGGGCGGGTGCGGAGAGTGTGTTAGGAAATAGAAAGAAATGGGGAGGTTTTGCAGGATAGGGATAAAAACAAGAAATATCAAAGCTTGAGAAGGAAGATAATTAGCCTTGGGGGAAGAGGGAAATGAAGAGACAAAGATGGGAGCGTTAGGTCTAAGAAAATCTGGAAACTATGACAATGTGATGCATGTAGCCTGATGACTACCTACTATGTGAGGAAGGAAGAACTGTCTGTGTGTTTCCCTTTTTACATTACATATTAGTAATATAAAGTAATCTGTAAATGCATCTTGGAACTTTATACTTGAGCTAGGAGGAACACCTTTGTATTTTTTCCATTTGCTTCTACTTTTTTCTCTCCTTTCAGCCTACATATTAATACGATGTTGCTCTTTTTCTACTCTTTGTAAGGCTAGGACTAGTCTTGATGGGCAGTTGTTTTCAATTGGCTATTTTTTCTACTTGTGAATGTTTTGTTATACAAATCATAATTTTGATAGAATTGAAAATGACTTTCTTGAAGTCAGTTTATACTATATATTTTGGAATTATTTCCATTGTATTTGGAAATCTCTTTTGATCTGAATGACACAAATAAGATATTAAAGGGATACATGGGACATTCTCACTAAATGCCACCTGTACAGCTAAGAACTGCCATGTTGTCTGGCATTAATTTATAGGGCTTGAAGAATTGATGCTTTTGAACTGTGGTGTTGGAGAAGACTCTTGAGAGTCCCTTGGACTGCAAGGAGTTCCAACCAGTCCATTCTGAAGGAGATCAGCCCTGGGATTTCTTTGGAGGGAATGATGCTGAAACTGAAACTCCAGTACTTTGGCCACCTCAGGTAAAGAGTTGACTCATTGGAAAAGACTGTGATGCTGGGAGGGATTGGGGGCAGGAGGAGAAGAGGACGACAGAGGATGGGATGGCTGGATGGCATCACTAACTCAATGGACGTGAGTGTGAGTGAACTCCGGGAGTTGGTGATGGACAGGGAGGCCTGGCGTGCTGCAATTCATGGGGTCGCAAAGAGTCAGACACGACTGAGCGACTGAACTGAACTGAACTGAACTGAAGCCAAAGAAACTCAAGCCTTAATTCTAGCCATATAAACCTAGGCAAGTTACTTAAAATTCTAAAGACTCAGTGACTATCTAAAAAATAAAGAAGACAATAATTGCTTTAAAATAACATATACAAGGTATATATCTTATAATGTTCAATAAATGTTAAATATTTCTATACAAGGTATTTTGAAAGAGGATTTTGTCATTGTTGTTCTTTGTTCAATACTGTTTGTTGAGAAAATACTACATTTAGGTTGGACTGTGAAGAAGGCTGAGCGCCGAAGAATTGATGCTTTTGAACTGTGGTGTTGGAAAAGACTCTTGAGAGTCCCTTGGACTGCAAGGAGTTCCAACCAGTCCATTCTGAAGGAGATCAGCCCTGGGATTTCTTTGGAAGGAATGATGCTAAAGCTGAAACTCCAGTACTTTGGCCACCTCATGCGAAGAGTTGACTCATTGGAAAAGACTCTGACGCTGGGAGGGATTGGGGGCAGGAGGAGAAGGGGACGACAGAGGATGACATGGCTGGATGGCATCACTGACTCAATGGACGTCAGTCTGAGTGAACTCCGGGAGTTGGTGATGGACAGGGAGGCCTGGCGTGCTGCGATTCATGGGGTGGCAAAGAGTCGGACACGACTGAGCGACTGATCTGATCTGATCTGATCAAATCATTAATGATGTTAATTGCTATTATTACTATTAATTAATAAAGAAGTATTGGCAGATTTAAGGTCAGAATTCGTGGCAAACTGGGCTTCCCTGGTAGCTCAGTTGGTAAGGATTCTACCTGCAATGCAGGAGACCCAAGTTCTATCCCTGGGTGGGGAAGATCCCCTGGAGAAGGAAATGGCAACCCACTCCAGTATTCTTGCCTGGAAAATCCCATGGACAGAGTAGCCTGGCAGGCTACAGTTCATGGGGTTGCAAAGAATCGGGCACGACTTATCAACTAAACCCCTAGCACAACAGTAAACATCTGGGTTATTCTGTAGACACTGTCACCTATGATTGAATTTAATGACTTGCAGTGTATGTACATTATATTCAGATCAGATCAGATCAGTCGCTCAGTCGTGTCCGACTCTTTGCGACCCCATGAATCGCAACACGCCAGGCCTCCCTGTTCATCACCAACTCCCGGAGTTCACTCAGACTCACGTCCATCGAGTCAGTGATGCCATCCAGCCATGTCATCCTCTGTCGTCCCCTTCTCCTCCTGCCCCCAATCCCTCCCAGCATCAGAGTCTTTTCCAATGAGTCAGCTCTTTGCATGAGGTGGCCAATGTTAGGTCCACAATTTGTGCTTGTTATGCTATCTTCTCTAAATCTGGAACCATTTATCACTGTGAGCCATGGAGAAGTAACAAAAACCTCTATGGGTTTGAGGCCCTATTCCAAGCTCACTCATCTAATGCTTATTGGAAATGAGTTTTACACCAATGCCTGTTTGGTGCCCCACAGTCCATCTCTTTACATTTCACAGCACCATAAATCAAACAAAGAGTTCCCACAATGCATTTCAATTCAACAGAAGGTTCAACTACAAGAACTTCCTACCAGGAACTTGAGAGGTACCCTTCCGGGAAAAATGAGATGCTAAATTACTTTGCCAACAGTCAAATAATATAGTCTCTGTTGTCCAAATCCTCAAGGTCCTTGTGATTAATTTCTAGCCCATCATTAAAAAAAAAAAAGAATTTATTTACATGACTAAGTCCGATCTCCTTTTTTCCCTGGGAAATTATATATAATAAACATCTATAAATAAAAAAGTAGTGTGCTATGGTTATTTCACCACTGCCTTCTGTGGGAATTGGACTCAGATGTCTAGGTTTTGGGGAGCATATTTCATAGGATACTCAAGAATATTGAAATGTTAATTTACAACATCCTAAGTCAACACTTGGCAGTGGTAGAGGAAGAATCAATGACATATTAGATCCCACTGGCTCTGACTGGATTACCTGTAACACTGGAAACCCAATGTTGAAGATGTTAAATATTCCAGATGGTTCTCAGACATCACTAATAAGTTACAAAGTCATTTTATATGCCGAGCCAATCTAAAACATTCCTGATACACTGTACATAAATGAAAAAAGAGCTTCCATTTCACGGTTATCTCTCTGGAAACTGTCAAAATAATAAAATGTAACTGCCTCATCAAAATTGTTCTGTGACCTATTTGCTTTGGACAATAAAAAATATAAAATTTATTATGTATGTTTTATATTCTTGGAGAAGGAAATGGCAACCCACTCCAATATTCTTGCCTGGAGAATCCCAGGGACAGAGGAGCCTGGTGGGCTGCCATCTATGGGGGCGCACAGAGTCAGACATGACTGAAGCAACTTAGTAGCAGCAGCAGCATTTTATATTCTAATTTTTAGACACAGTTCCAACATCAGAATAGGAGGATGAAGTTCACATTGGAAAATCTATAAAGAATCTTATACACTTTCCTTCTCATTTGGGACTGTGTCTACATAATGCATGGTAGAAGCAGGTGTTTGCAAGATATAAGTTCACATACACACAAATTTATATAGGTACTAAATAATTAAAAGGTTTCATTTGGTATGCAGTACATAGCACAGATGAGTTTGCAACATTAAAGTCTTTGGGGCTGTGGAATTGTATCCTGATATTCAGATTGGTGATGGATTTTTTAGTCTGGGAACAGGGAAAAGTCAACTAAACTGATGATTTTGAGATTGTACATCCCCCCCATTTCCCATCTGCTCGAGTGAAAATCATAATATTGCACTGCAGTATTAAATCCGTCAGTTCATTTGCATTCACTTCTCCCTTGGGGACTATTGTCCTCTGTCTTTTTATGTTAGAGCACATGATTAATTTATTCATCCACAGTTACACTGGAAACAAAGCTTATATTTAAGAGGTAACAGTTGTTTTAAACAGAGGTGAAAAGACAACTCTAGACTAGTGGTCCCCAATCCTTTTGGCACCAGGGACCAGTTTCATGAAAGGGTCTCCTTCACTGATGGTTCTGGCAGGGATGGAGGGGATGGTGCAGGAGGTAATGTGAGTGATGGAGAGTGATGGGGGGTAGCTGAAGAAGACTTGCTTACTCCCGCTGTTTACCTCCTGTTGTATGACCTGGTTCCTAAGAGGCCACGGACCGGTACTGGTCCATGGCCTGGGGATTGGGGGACCTCTGCCCTACATGATATTTTCAGACTGAAATTTAGTTGACAGAAAGAACTTTATGGTATTACAGTCATTGCATATTATAAAATACAGCACAATTTGATGTACATATTTGTGTGTATATTTTTATAAAGATGATGCAATCATATTTATACATTTAAGGCAAATAAAATATGTATGTACATAGGGATAATTTAGTTTTTCTAAAACTTTAGTACTTTGCCCACATTTCCCATAAATTGTTATTAATTTGAAGATTCTAGCCCCTATATTATTACCTAATTGTCAAAATCTCTTTCAAGATATACAGTTTACAAATGAAAATAAATCAGCATATAAAAGCTAAATGACTTTATAATATAAATATTTAGGAAAGTAAATATGAAATACATGAACTTTTGCTATGGTACATATACACAATGGAGTATTACTCAGCCATTAAAAAGAATACATTTTAATCAGTTCTAATGAGGTGGATGAAACTGGAGCCTATTATACAGAGTGAAGTAAGCCAGAAGGAAAAACACCAATACAGTATACTAACGCATATATATGGAATTTAGAAAGATGGTAACAATAACCCTGTGTACGAGACAGCAAAAGAGACACTGATGTATAGAACAGTCTTATGGACTCTGTGGGAGAGGGAGAGGGTGGGAAGATTTGGGAGAATGGCATTGAAACATGTAAAACAGCATGTATGAAACGAGTTGCCAGTCCAGGTTCGATGCACGATACTGGATGCTTGGGGCTAGTGCACTGGGATGACCCAGAGGGATGGTATGGGGAGGGAGGAGGGAGGAAGGTTCAGGATGGGGAACACATGTATACCTGTGGTGGATTCATTTTGATATTTGGCAAAACTAATACAATTATGTAAAGTTTAAAAATAAAATAAAATTTAAAAAAATAAAAAATAAAAATCAAATGAACTTATCTACTAAACAAAAATGGGTTACAACTGTAGAAGATAAACTTATGGTTTGGGGAGGAGGTGAAGCGGTGGAGAGGGATAAATTGCAAGATTGGAATTGATACATACACCCTACTGTATATAAAATAGAACTGATAAGAACCTATTCTACCACAGGAGACTCTTCAATACTCTGTAGTGACCTAAGTGGGAAAAGAATCTAAAAAGTGTGGATATATGTATATGTATAATTGATTCACATTTCTGTACATCTGAAACAAAACATTGTAGATGAACTATACCATAATACAAATTAAAAAATTAAATCATATTTGAACTTAATGAATGACAAAATCAGCCTAAGACTAGTGTCTTCATATAGTTCTGAGTATTTTACAACGTTTATGGGACTTAAAGTTAACAGGTTATGTTAATGACATTTATCATTCTTCATTCCTTATGTATACATGCATGCTTATCAGGTCAGTTCAGTCACTCAGTCATGTCCAACTTTTTGTGACCCCATGGACTGCAGCACGCCAGGCCTCCTTGTCCATCACCAACTCCCAGAGTTTATTCAAACTCATGTCCATTGAGTCGGTGATGCCATCCAACCATCTCATCCTCTGTTGTGCCCTTCTCCTTCTGCCTTCAATCTTTCCCAGCATCAGGGCCCTTTCCAATGAGTCAGTTCTTCAAATCAGGTGGCCAGAGTATTGGAGTTTCAGTTTCAGCATCAGTCCTTTCGATGAATATTCAGGACTAATTTCCTTTAGGATGGACTGGTTGGAACTCCTTGCAGTCCAAGGAACTCTCAAGAGTCTTCTCCAACACCACAGTTCAAAAGCATCAATTTTTCAGTGCTCAGCTTTCTTCACAGTCCAACTCTCACATCCATACATAACTACTGGAAAAACCATAGCTTTCGCTAGACAGACCTTTGTTGGCAAAGTAATGTCTCTGCTTTTTAATATGATGTTTATGTTGGTCATAACTTTTCTTCCAAGGAACAAGTATCTTTTAATTTCATGGCTGTAGTCACCATCTACAGTGATTTTGGAGGCCCGCCAAAATAAAGTTTGTCACTGTTTCCATTGTTTCCCCATCTATTTGCCATGATGTGATGGGACTGGATGCCATGATCTTAGTCTTCTGAATGTTGAGCTTTAAGCCAACTTTTTCACTCTCTGCTTTCACTTTCATCAAGAGGCTCTTTAGTTCTTCTTCACTTTCTGCCATAAGGGTGGTGTCATCTGCATATCTGATGTTATTGATATTCCTCCCAGCAATCTTGATTCCAGCTTTGCTTCATCCAGCCCAGTGTTTCTCATGATGTACTCTGCATATAAGTTAAATAAGCAGGGTGACAATATACAGCCTTGACATACTCCTTTCCCTATTTGAAACCAGTCTGTTGGTCTATGTTCAGTTCTAACTGTTGCTTCCTGATCTGAATACAGATTTCTCAAGAAGCAGGTCAGGTGATCTGGTATTCCCATCTCTTCAAGAATTTTCCAGAGTTTGTTGTGGTCCACATAGTCAAAGACTTTGGCATAGTCAATAAAGCAGAAGTAGATGTTTTTCTGGAACTCTCTTGCTTTTTCGATGATCCAACAGATGTTGGCAACTTGATCTCTGGTCCCTCTCTGCCTTTTCTAAATCCAGCTTGAACATCTGGAAGTTCACGGTTCATGTACTGTTGAAGCCTGGCTTGGAGAATTTTGAGCATTGCTTTACCAGCATGTGAGATGAGTGCAATACATCCTTATACATACTTATATATTTATATTGTGTGTATATATATATATATATATATATATATATATATATATATATGCATGCCTACAATGCAGGAGACCTGGGTTCAATCCCTGAGTTGGGAATATCCCCTGGAGAAGGGAAAAACTACCACTCCAATGTTCTTGTATGGAGAATCCCACGGGCAGAGGAACCTGGTGGGCTACAGTCTCTGGTGTCGCAAAGAGTCAGACACAACTGAATAACTAACATTTTCATATAGGCACAGTATATAACATGTACATATTTCATAGTTATTTTCTTACTGTCCCTTAAATAAGCATAGAACTATAGTAATCACATATGAAGAACAACCAGATAACTCCAAAATGAGTATTCTTAATTATCACTTTTATCTAATTTGCTGTTCCTTGCTATATTTTCTATTCTCTTTCATATAATACAGATCCTGGGAATATTGAGTTATTTCAAGAGATACTTCTAGCATGCCTTTATGAACTATTGACATTTATCTCTAATAAAGTCTACCATTTTTTTGCTTTCTAGGTAAAATTTTAAGTTATGGTGACTCAACATTCCTCTACCAGTTCAAATAACACCCTGAACAGCCAGATCTATTGGCCTCTTTCTGTTAGTGTGGTTTACATTCTGAATTCCATGGTTTTACTGGCAGAGTTTGCATAGGAATGTTGGGTTGTGTCATGTAGTAAAGTATTTTGATTTCCTTCAGAGCTATCATTCCTCTGGACAACTACTCACTGCTACTTATCTCTGCTTGCAGTCTTTACACACAGGTATGACGATTAAATATATTTGTTACTGATTATCACCCCCTGCATATCAATTCATTTATTAAAAAAAAATAGTTTCTAAATAATCAGAATGTAAGTGATGTGAGAGGAGCAAACATTGTTTGCGTGCCTTTAAATGCCAATAAGAAATTGTGCAGGTGTTTGGGTAGTTCAAGGGCAAGGCATCAGAGGCTTTTCCTTAAATCAGGCTTGTTTGTCCCTTTGAATGAGCTTCCTTTTGTATTCATTCCTTTTTTGGGTTTTGTGTCTGAAGATAGGATGAATATTTGTTTCCTCACTGAAGTTTTACAGAATTTAAGGGGATTCTCATAATTTAGAATTACAAAAGCAAAAATAATTTTGGGGGAGAATTCTGAAATCCTAGAAAAGTTACTGAAGGGAGTAAATTTCTCCCAAATGCGACTTTTTGCTTTCCCAGTTTAACCAACACTTAGCCATGCTGTAATTTTTCAAATTTTCTGCAAAACTAGTTTGTTTTTTTTTTTTTTTTTTGCCTGTTTTAGTTTATTTCCACTGTTGTTTTAAGCCTGGTGCTGCTTATTTGATGTATGTAAGAGCCATAGCTGATTACAGATTTAAATGGGACAGAAAACATCATGAAAGAATTAGAAACTTTTAATCAGGAAGGGCCAATGTATGCTCTTATTCCAATGCTACATTTGACAGTGGTATGCTGGTTTTGTAGCTCAGGGAATTTGTCTTATTCGAAGGGTCTCTGTTGTTAGACATTTTAGTAGAGAAGGCACATACTTCCTTACTTATTCATTCATATGGAGATATAATTATATAATATAGATTCAATATGCTCAAAAAATACATGTTTTTGTTTTTCTTTTTAGTAGAGAAAACAAAAAATCAATTTCTGTGCCTCATGTTTCTTTTCCTCATTCATGGTAACACTGGGTATAGTCTTACTGTTAAGGATGACTTGGATCAAACTAGTCTTCCTGAACACACTTGACATTGCTTACTGATTCCCTCCTTTAGAGAAGACAAGATTTTGTAACATTTTATCCATTCATGTAATCAATATGTATATTACCTCTATTTTGCTCCAGGCACACTGCTAGCTACTAGTAATCCAGAGATAAACTCCTCTCCTCATGGAATTTGGTGAGTGTTCCCTGTGAACTTCAGAGGGTGTTCTCTGCCAGGACAGTGAACTCTCTAATTCTAGCAGAACCTTGTTTATCGCCTTGCTCTAAACCTTTTGTATTTTAGTGACACTTTTCACTGTATTTTTTCTATAATAAGCAAAAATAATTTTTAAAGTAATAGAAAGTGTGAGATTGAGGAATGTGCCTTATTATCTATTCTTTCCATATTATATTTAACCTGGAAAATTGAGAAGACTGAAAGTATATGTACAAAGAAAAATGTACAGTTCACCTTGTAGCCACTGATAACTACTTTACATAATTTTCTCAGATTGATTTCCAATGTAACAAATCATAAAGAAAACTTTTCTAGACATTTTTCAGTCTTATTGTCTCTTTTGACAGCAAATGCTACTGGCATTTACAATTTAGCTTAATTATTAGCAAATATGAGTCCAAAAATATGCTTTATTCCAGTTCCTCTGAAATCTATGCATCTCCTAATATTAAAGTTATTCCATCTTTATTTAAAAATCTTAAATTGCACCATTTTCATCAGCAACTTATTTCTCAGAAGCAGTTTCACAGCAGTCTCTTTTTACCACATGTCAATCAACATGATTAGTCCTGCCAAATACTCAAAAGTAAGAAATAAAAGGGCAAAAATAAGACAGACCTGCCAGGTTTAACTTTGCAGATCAAATAATGTAAAACCTCTGTATTTGTGATCATTGTAACCCTAAGAATATTTAGGAAATCAAACCAGTTAATTCTAGAGGAAAACAACCCTGAATATTCACTGGATGCTGAAGTTAAAGCTCCAGTACTTTGGCCATCTGATGGGAAGAGCTGCTGACTCTTTGGAAGAGACTTTGATGCTGGGAAAGATTGAGGGCAGGAGAAGAAGGGGGCAGCAGTGGATGAGATGTTTAGATAGCATCACCAATTCAATCAACATGAATCTGAGTTAACTCTGGGAGATAGTAAAAGACAGGGGAGCCTGGTTTGCTGCAGTGCATGGGGTTACAAAGAGTCAGACATGACTTAGCAACTGAACAACATCAAGGAGGAAATGGCAGCCCACTCCAGTATTCTTGCCTGGTGAATTCCATGGACAAAGGAGCCTGGCGGACCACAGTCCATAGGATCACAAATAATCAGACATGACTGAGCAGCTGAGCATGCATGCAAACACAGCCTTAAAGCTAAATGTATCACTTTTTAAACTTTTAAATAAAAACCTGCTATAATTTTCTGAACACTGTCATTTTTAGAAACAAATAGTAAATTTCTAAAACTCTAGAGTATCTCATCCTCTTTGCCATTTTACTGCTTTAAAAACCGTGGGCCGAGTCAATCAGCACATAGGATTCTAATGGTGACAAGAGTAAGTACAATTCAAGCTAATGATAGTTTACCACTCACTTCTCAGAAAAGTTCTTCACCTTTAAAATCTAGACAACCGTCATCCCTTTCCTGCTGAATAAAAATTGCTGTTGCTTCCAGCAATCATTCTAAATCCACCCAGACTGCCAAAGGATGGCTGAAGAAGACCACAGAAAGAATGTGTGTAAATAGTGATACTATTGTGGCATTAAATCATCAGACCTGAATCCTGTGCTAGTTGTAGCTTTTCTGTTATCTGACTAAATATATATTAATATTGTTCAGAGCAATTTGAGTTGTATTTTTTGCACTTCACTGCTGAAAATGTTTTAAATAAAACGTGGTCTCTAGTTTTGATCAAATGTTAGCTTGATCTTCACTCAACAATTGATGCACCCTTTGGACATTTATTAAATATCTACTATCTCAGGAAAGACTGTATTTGGCTGCAAATAAAAGTGTCTTAAACAGGATACATGTTTATTTCTCTATTGTATAAACACTCCAGAGGTAAGTGGTTACTGACTCTGCTCTATGAACTCTCCAGGGAACCAAGGTGTTTCCTGTTCAGATCTCAGCCATGTTTTGAAAAGGTTTGTCTCTAACCCCAAACCTCACGTTCGAAAATGAAGCATGCACATCCCAAGGAGTGACAAGGAGGAGGGGTTGGAAATAAAGGTACAATGTATTTGCCAGCTCTCCAGATGACATTCCTGTTCATATTCCACTTGACCTGAACTTATCCACACAGCTACACTTGACTTCTGAATTGACATGTATAATTCCTGAAAAATAGGAATACAACATACTGAGGACAACCAACAATTTCCGTCACTACCACCGTGTGTCAGAGATTATGTTAACTACTGGATATTAACAGGCTTCCCTGGTGGCTCAGACAGTAAAGAATCCACCTGCAATGTGGGAAACCTGGGTTTGATCCCTTGGTTGGGAATATCCCCTGGAGGAAGGCATGGCAACCCACTCTAGTATTCTTGCCTGGAAAGTCCCCATGGACAGAGAATCCTGGCAGGCTACAGTTCATAGGATCACAAAGAGTCAGACATGACAGAGCAACTAAGCACAGCACTAGATATTAACAAAATACATATTTCAGAATAACATCATGACAAAGATATTACCAATGGATAGGATAGCCATGAAATTTCTGACATACACCAGAACAACTTTAAGTGTAAAACTGGCACCATTAAAAAGTATACTGGATAATCAATGTAAAAACTGCCTATGGACATAACCTATACATACACACACACACACACACATATAACAGATATTACTTATTTTAATTAAGTAGGAAAAGTACAGAAACTTCTGATACCTAAATGAGATTTCCATTTAGAGTATTTCCATTTAGATATCAGAGATGCTTCTGTACTTTTCCAACTTAATTAAAACAAGTAATATCTGTTATATAATTTTTCCTACACAGCTGTATATTGATGTTTTAAAATATAAAAGCTGAAATAAAGTTTAATGTATTAATGAAAATGTCAGAAAAATGGACAATTTTATACATTTGGAGACATTTTTAAAGCTTTAAATAAATATGTCTCTGTACCTTTTATTCTGTATGATACTTTACGAGTTCTCATGTTTCTCTTTTTGAGTATTTCTTTTTCCTCTATTGTTAATCTGTCAATGATTTACCTTCATTTTGGTCACTGTGCTTTTAAGAGTAATTCTAACACCCCCATATAAAATTGTTATTCCAAGGTAGTTTACAGTGGGCTGAACAAAGAGATAAAAAGGGCTTGTTAGAATCATGTATAAAATAAAATGCCAAGATGTATCCAACAGAGTAAAGTGCATGAATTTTAGGGCATGAAATTTTAGGCAGCTATTTCAGGTTACCTAAATGGTTTTGTGATTATTTACTTCAATTTTTGTTTTGCTTCAAGAGAGCTCAAACTACTAAAGGAATCTGTGCCCAGAAAATACACAATGTCTGTTTGCTCTGCATTATATCACATTCACTCATTTGTATGGCAAAATGAGTTTTAGACAAATTACTAATTCCCTCATCGTTGCCTTCTTGTAATATGTCTAAGACATCAGGGAAATAGAAATCAATCTATGTTGTTCAAACAGGCTGAGTGGTTACTCAGGTTACAGAGGACTGAGTGATCAAAGTAAAGGTGACCAGAACTGAAGGAATGAAAGTGAAGAGGAGATAATATATCAGATAAGAAACCTAAGTTGCTAATACCTCTGAGCAGGAGCCTACCAGGCTGCATCAGGTACCACACACTAGAAGAGGCTATACTGGTAGTCCTGGGCACACCAATGGGTGATCAATATTGAAACATCTAAAAAAAGCTGAAGTCCAATAGCACCTCACTGCTGCCCCTACTCCAAGTAATTCTAATTAGAATTCTAATTAGTAATTTTAATTAGTAATTCTATTTCAGTAACTCTAGCTCTACCACAATCAGAAAGCTTCTCTTTTCCTTCCACTTTCTGATCTACCAACACTGCTTCCTATTGGCAGAACCTATTAGAAAGCCAACTGATGAGACATAGAAAAAAGATAGTTTATAAATTCCCAGTGTCCTAAAGTATGTGGCAAATCATACTTTAGACGGACACACATGGAGGCCAAGATTAAACAGTCAAAAGATAAGAATACAGACCAAAATTTGGACTCTGTGGGAGAGGGAGAGGGTGGGATGATTTGGGAGAATGGCATTGAAATATATATAAGATCATATATGAAACGATTCGCCAGTCCAGGTTCGATGCACGATACTGGATGCTTGGGGCTGGTGCACTGGGACGACCCAGAGGGATGGTATGGGGAGGGAGGAGGGTTCAGGATGGGGAACACAGGTATACCTGTGGTGCATTCATTTTGATATATGGCAAAACCAATACAATATTGTAAAGTTAAAAAATTAAATTAAATTAAATAAAAAAAAAACAGAAATAAAATGGAAAAAAAAAAAAAAAACCCAAAAAACAAAATTTGAGCTTGAGAAGATTAATGATGTAAGTAGAAAGTGACAGTTGATCTTACTGGTTCTTGGATATGCCTATAATGTTTGCTCCTTATCCTCATAACTGCTTTCTAGGTTCTTATGCCTGGAAATTATGAAGTACCTCAGCCAGAACCTCTCATTAATAGATTCAATTTGGATCTTACTTTAATCAGTTATAACTGATGAAACTAACTAAGTAAATCATAACTTAGTAGCTACTAAGTACATGGGTCACATAGCCATATGAAGCACGTGTACACAATTAGACTGAAATCTCCTGTTATTAATTCTCTGGAAGGTTGATATGATTATAAAATGCACTTGTGTTTTGTAATGAAATTATTTTGCTGCATTTAGCAATATTTTCATTGGACTAAATATATATTTTCTTCATTTTGCTTTGCTTATTCATCTAAAATATGTACGGACAGTATTAATCTGTACACAGTATATTGGTCTGGTCAGGATAGCCTATGTTTTATTGGGCTAACAAATGACTCCATAATTCCTTACACACAAAATTTTATTTGTTATCCCTGTGGCTGCTGTAGTTTCAGGCATCTGTCTAGACAATACTGTTGGACTGATTCACTTCATATGTGAAATCAGTCATCCAGTTTGCTCAGATCTCAACACCTCTCCTATATCTCCAAACAAGGTCTTCTTACATTTTGCATCAAGCTACATAATGCAAGTGGAAAGGCTCACAACAGGTTTCCTATGCTCATACCTGGAATTGATACCTCGATTCTTGTAGCAAATCATAGACCAACATAAATGTAAGGGGGCTGGACAAATGGGAGGTCTTGTTTCTTTTACACTTATTATTTGTCCATAGAAGTTATAAGGACCAGGGATATAAAGAAGGACATCTGATAAAATGTCCTTTTGGAGAAAACTAAACGTAGGCAGCATAGTTAGGAAAGAGCTCCCTGAAGATGTAACATTTGAGCTCAGATCTGTATAGGATATGCCCTGACATACTGTCTGTGATTGATTCTGACCCAGACTATGTAGTCACATGTTAAATTATGGATATTTTTATCTAGTAGTGATGCAAATAATTTGTCCAGAAGAAGCCAGTGTTCTGATTATATTGCCTCCTAGAACATAATTTTTGTATATAAGCTGACAAATTATCTCAGTTTCAAGCATTTCAATTCTCAAAATATTATCTTTTTCATAAATACAGTCAACTGATCTTTGACAAAGAAGTAAATGTGAAAGTCGCTCGGTCATGTCTGACTCTTTGGGATCCGATGGATATACAGTCCAAGTAATTCTCCAGGCCAGAATACTGGAGTGGGTGCTCATTCCCTTCTCCAAGAGATCTTCCCAACTCAGGGGTCAAACCCAGGTCTCCCACATTGCAGGCAGATTCTTTACAAGCTGAGCTACAAAGGAGCAAAGGCAATTCAATAGCAAAAGGATAGTACTTTCAATAAATGGTAATAGAGCAATTAGATATCCACATGGCCAAAAAAGATTAACCTAAAAACAGACATTTTATTTTTCACAAAAATTAACTCAAAATGATTATATGCCTAAACATAAAACAAAATACTATTAAACTGCTAGAGGATAATATAGGAGAAAGTTAAGGTGATTTTGAGTTTGGCGATGACTTCTTGGACACAATAATAACAAAGGAACAATCCATGAAAAAAATGATAAATTGGTCTTCATTAAAACTAAGAATTTCTAATTTGTAAAATAACAAGAAGATGAGTTGATAAGCCATGTATTGGGAGAATATTTTTAAAACACCTATTGGATAAAAGATGAATGTCTAGAATATAGAAAGAAACCTTAAAACTAAATGCTGCTAAGTCGCTTCAGTCGTGTCCGACTCTGTGCGACCCCATAGATGGCAGCCCACCAGGCTCCCCTGTCCCTGGGATTGTCCAGGCAAGAACACTGGAGTGGGTTGCCATTTCCTTCTCCAATGCATGAAAGTGAAAAGTGAAAGTGAAGTCCCTCAGTCGTGTCCGACTCTTCGTGACCCTATGGACTGCAGCCCATAAGGTTCCCCGTCCATGGGATTTTCCAGGCGAGAGTACTAGAGTAGGGTGCCATCGATAAGAAAATAAGTGATCCAGTATAAATGGGCAAAAGATCTGAACAGAAAACTCCTCAAAGAAGGTATGTAGATGGCAAATAAGCACATGAAAATATGTTCAACATCATATGTCATTATGAGTAGCAAATTAACACAACAGTGAGATGTCACTATGTATCTATTGGAAAGTCTAAAATTCACACACCAACAATACCAAACACTGGAAAGGACATGGGACAACAGAAACTCTTATTCATTGCTGGTGAGTATAAAACGGTACAGCTACTTAGAAAAACAATTTTGACAGATTCTTCCAAGTCTAAACATAGTCTTTCCATATGATCCCACAATTGTATTCCTTGGCATTTATCCAAATGAGTTGAAATATGTCCACATAAAAACCTGCATATGGATGTTTATAACAGCTTTATTCACATTGTCAAAACCTGAAAGCAACTAAGATGTCTTGCAATGGGTGAATAAACTGTGGTACATCCATACAATGGAGTGTTACTTAGCATTTGGAAAACATAGCTATCAGGCCACAGAAAGATATTGAGGAGTCTTACTAAAAGCATATTTCTAAGAGAAAGCTTCCAAATATGAAGTCTGTGTACTACAGGATTCCAACTGTATGACATTCTGGAAAAGGCAAAACTATGAAAACAGTAAAGAGATGAGTGGTCACCAAGAGTTGGGAAGGAAAGGGAAAGATAAGTAGTTGGAGCCCAGTGGAGTCTGGAGCAGTAAAACTCTTCTGTGGATAAATGTTATTATACATTGTCAAAACTAACAGAATATATAATGTAAACAGTAAATCCTGATTTTAAAATATAGATCTTAGCTGGTAATAATGTAGCAATACTGGCTCATTAATCTTAAAAGATGTACCACACTAATGTAAAATGTTAATAATAGTGGAAACTGAAGGGAAGGTAAGATGGTATACGGTAAATCTCTACTTTCTGCTCAATTCTTCTATAAATCTAAAACTACTAAAAAAATCTGATCAAAAATATTCTTTGTATCAATTCTACCACATGGCTTGTGCGATCATAAGAGAAGTTTTAAGATTTCTGACACATTTGTACTCAAGTGAGATCAAGCTTATATAAATTTTGAGTATTATTTTGACAAGTAGGTCAGAAAGAATAAAATATTTAGGAGAAGTTGAAAAATATTTTAATACATAAGGGCTTATTTTATTAAACATTTGGTATTAAATTCAGCTACAGTAATTCAAACAATATGGTGCTGATTAGATTCAAAAAGATTAAGAGTTATAGTATAATGGCTCTAAAATAGCTCAATGTATTTCAAGATATTATTTAATATACAGAAGAAGTTTTATTTTACATAATTAGATCAGATCAGATCAGTCACTCAGTCGTGTCCGACTCTTTGCGACCCCATGAATCGCAGCACGCCAGGCCTCCCTGTCCATCACCAACTCCTGGAGTTCACTCAGACTCATGTCCATTGAGTCAGTGATGCCATCAAGCCATCTCATCCTCTGTCATCCCCTTCTCCTCCTACCCCCAATCCCTCCCAGCATCAGTCTTTTCCAATGAGTCAACTCTTCGCATGAGGTGGCCAAAGTACTGGAGTTTCAGCTTTAGCATCATTCCTTCCAAAGAAATCCCAGGGCTGATCTCCTTCAGAATGGTCTGGTTGGATCCCCTTGCAGTCCAAGGGACTCTCAAGAGTCTTCTCCAACACCACAGTTCAAAAGCATCAATTCTTTGGCGCTCAGCCTTCTTCACAGTCCAACTCTCACATCCATACATGACCACAGGAAAAACCATAGCCTTGACTAGACGGACCTTTGTTGGCAAAGTAATGTCTCTGCTTTTGAATATGCTATCTAGGTTGGTCATAACTTTCCTTCCAAGGAGTACACGTCTTTTAATTTCATGGCTGCAGTCACCATCTGCAGTGACTTTGGAGCCCAGAAAAATAAAGTCTGACACTGTTTCCACTGTTTCCCCATCTATTTCCCATGAAGTGGTGGGACCAGATGCCATGATCTTCGTTTTCTGAATGTTGAGCTTTAAACCAACTTTTTCACTCTCCACTTTCACTTTCATCAAGAGGCTTTTGAGTTCCTCTGCACTTTCTGCCATAAGGGTGGTGTCATCTGCATATCTGACGTTATTGATATTACATAATTACATAATTAAGGAATTATTATGACATAGAAAAATGAACTATTCAAATAAGTTAGATTTTTACTCAACTATCATCCAAAAAATAAATACTAAAAAAAAAATAACTAACACACACAAATATATGGAAGAAAAAATAAAAGAGACTAAACTAGGATTTATGTGCCTGTCCCCTTTCCTGCCCTGGCTTCCATTGTGGCTCAGCTGGTAAAGAATCTGCCTGCAATGTGGGAGACCTGGGTTTGATCCCTGGGTTGGGAAGATCCCCTGGAGAAGGGAAAGGCTACCCACTCCAGTATTCTGGCCTGGAGTATTCCATGGACTGTATAGTTCTTGGGGTCACAATGAGCTGGATACGACTGAGCGACTTTTACTTTTACTCTCACTTCACTTTTCACTTTCCTGCCAAATTTGCTAGAGCTAGCACCGGGTGGTGGGGGAGGGTGTGTTAGGGGAGGGAAGAATGTATAATTTCACAACCACACTTAGACTGGGACAGGAGTCTATTAGAATAAATCTGGAATATTAAAAGAAAATTGACCAGAGCTAAGAAACACAAAATTCCATATATTTAAATGGCCTGCCAAGTTCCAAGTAGTAAGAATGAGAAATGGCCCACAAGATGCATAACATGGTAAAGTCTTTGAACTGAAAGGAAAAAGAGAAACTATGAAAAGCTTTTAGAAGTAAGATATATTGCCTGCAAAGGAAGAAAATAAGAGTGTTGTCAGCTTTCTCATTACCAAAACTAGATTATGTAGACAACGTGTTAGGAGAAATTGATAACTATTCTTAATGCACAGGGCTCATTTTATCAGCCCAAAAATAAACATTGCAAAAACACAAGGACTTAGGTTTACATCTTATACCCACTCCAGTATTCATGTCTGGAGAGTTCCATGGAAGAGGAACCTGATGGGCTATAGTCTACAGGGTTGCAAAGAGTCAGACATGACTGAGCATGTACATGCACGCACACACACTCTGCCTATGCTGGACTATTACATGTGTTACTTTATTCACTCATAATATAAGTAGAACTGTACCTACTGTATAGATGAGTAAACTGAGGTTCCTTGTGTATAGTATGGAGAACTATAATTCACATACAAATTATCTGATGCCAGTGCCTTCTTAATCAATGTGTTATAACGAGATTGCTTAAATTAAAAAGTGAGAAAGTATTGAACATCCATAATATCAAATCACATGGAAGACCTCACGTCAGTAGTAATCATAAAAATCATAGGAGGAGTCCTATAAGTAACACTAGGAATAAAAGCAAGATACTAAAAAGCAATGAACTCTTCACTAAAAGTGAACAATTATATTTGTAGTGGATACAATATATTATGTATTAATATATTTAATAAAAGTTTGTGTATATGTATACAGAATCAGGAAAGAGAAAAATTTAAAATAATTTGAGCTTTTATGTGAAGATAATAGTTATGTAAGACTAAACTAGAGTATCAGCTGGATAAGATTCTTGAGAGCCCCTTGACAGCAAGAAGATCCAACCACTTAATCCTAAAGGAAACCAACTCTGCATACTCATTGGAGGGACTGATGTTGAAGCTCCAATACTTTGGGCACCTGATGCAAAAATCCATTGAAAAGACACTGATGCTGGGAAAGATTGAGGGCAGGAGGAGAAGGGGACGGCAGAGGATGAGATGGTTGGATGGCATCACTGACTCAATGGACATGAGTTTGAGCAAGCTCCAGAAGATAGTGAAGGACAGGGAAGCATGGCCGCTGGCAGTCTATGGGGTCACAAAGAGTTGGACATGCCTGAATGACTCAACAACCTTTTTTTTTCAAAGTTCTTCAAAGTGTTTTTTATTTTTTTTAATTTTATTTTTTTAACTTTACAATATTGTATTGGTTTTGCCATATATCAAAATGAATCCACCACAACTATAAATGTGTTCCCCATCCTGAACCCTCCTCCCTCCTCCTGTGTTATATGTCCCAAATTTTTCTACTTTTCTAAGAAAGTAATAGAAAATCCTGTCCTATCAAGATCTTTATTTCTTATGATTCTTTTTTTTTCTTAGCCAATAATCTTTTATTTTGCACTTCCCCACCCCTCATCCCTATCCACAAAGCATGAATGGGTAGATTTGTGTTTGTGAAAATATTGTATAAAGTATGTGAGATGATTTTAAATTAATAGAACAAAAACTACCTATCTCAACATAGATGTTTTGCTTCTTTATAGAGATAGAAAAGTTTTAGCTTCTAGAACAAGGAGGGCAATGTCTGTACTCTTGAAAAGATGACTCCATTTCCACTGATTTGTAATTTAACATTCATGGCACAAAATATCTCTGATGATTCTTATTTTTTTCCTCCAGAAATTATCTCTCCACAAACTCTCTAAACTTTACATAATAGTTTTTTGTTCTTCACATATACATCTGTAACAAGCTTCTCAAATTTTACAGTACTTTAGAATCATGAAAGATGTCTATTAAAAAACAAACTGCAATCATCTTAGGCCCTTTTGTGCCATTTGATTCAGAGGATCTAGCTCAAGTATTTAAATACATACATGTTTAACAGTCTCTCTGGATATTCTAAATGGATGATCTACTGGCCACATTTTGCTTCATTGTCTCACTAGAAGTTTCTAGTGAGAAATAGTACTTTTAGTACTTTTAGTGAGAAATAGTACTTTATTGAAATAGTACTTTTTATTCAAAGCTTTTAATGATCTATCATTTTTAACAGTTAAAATATTAAATACTGTAGCTAGATGTTCAATGGCATATGTGGTTAATACTGTAAAATTAATCATTAAATCATTTATTTATCCATTCATCAACCCTTAGATTCCTTAAAGACATATTAAAACCATATTATGTTCTAGGCATTATTGTTGCTCTGCTGCTGCTGCTGCTAAGTTGCTTCAGTCATGTCCAACTCTGTGCAACCCCATAGGCGGCAGCCCACTGGGCTCCCCCATCCCTGGGATTCTCCAGGCAAGAACACTGGAGTGGGTTGCCATTTCCTTCTCCAATGCATGAAAGTGAAAAGTGAAAGTGAAGTCGCTCAGTCGTGTCCAATTCTTGAGACCCCATGGACTGCAGCCCACCAGGCTCCTCCATCCATGGGATTTTCCAGGCAAGAGTACTGGAGTGGGGTGCCATTAGTTTTCCCAAATATCCACTGCTTTCATCTATGTGGCATCTATTTACTATCTCTATGACATGGAACAACAGACTGGTTCCAAATAGGAAAAGGAGTACGTCAAGCCTGTTTATTTAACTTCTATGCAGAGTACATCATGAGAAACGCTGGACTGGAAGAAACACAAGCTGGAATCAAGATTGCCGGGAGAAATATCAATAACCTCAGATATGCAGATGACACCACCCTTATGGCAGAAAGTGAAGAGGTACTAAAAAGCCTACTGATGAAAGTGAAAATGGAGAGTGAAAAAGTTGGCTTAAAGCTCAACATTCAGAAAATGAAAATCATGGCATCCGGTCCCATCACTTCATGGGAAATAGATGGGAAAACGTGGAAACAGTGTCAGACTTTATTTTTCTGGGCTCCAAAGTCACTGCAGATGGTGACTGCAGCCATGAAATTAAAAGACGCATACTCCTTGGAAGGAAAGTTATGACGAAACTAGATAGCATATTCAAAAGCAGAGACATTACTTTGCCAACAAAAGTTCGTCTAGTCAAGGCAATGGTTTTTCCTGTGGTCATGTATGGATGTGAGAGTTGGACTGTGAAGAAGGCTGAGCGCCAAAGAATTGATGCTTTTGAACTGTGGTGCTGGAGAAGACTCTTGAGAGTCCCTGGGACTGCAAGGAGATCCAACCAGTCCCTTCTAAAGGAGATCAGCCCTGGGATTTCTTTGGAAGGAATGATGCTAAAGCTGAAACTCCAGTACTTTGGCCACCTCGTGCGAAGAGTTGACTCATTGGAAAAGACTCTGATGCTGGGAGGGATTGGGGGTAGGAGGAGAAGGGGACGACAGAGGATGAGATGGCTGGATGGCATCACTGACTCAATGGACATGAGTCTGATTGAACTCCAGGAGTTGGTGATGGACAGGGAGGCCTGGCGTGCTGCGATTCATGGGGTCGCAAAGACTCGGACATGACTGAGTGACTGATCTGATCGGATGGGATGAATATCCCAATATATCCTAATGGGATGCTTTCTCTCATTGACATCAAAGCCATAGGCTTTTCTGTGACCAATGGATGTAGTAAGGAGCAATATATCACATTCAACCAGAAGTTTTCAGAGCCACTGCATGGTTTTGACACTGCCTGTTCTACCCTCTGCCACAAAATCAGCATACCCCAGATATAGGGTGCTTTTTAGCCTGAGTGGTAAAATAATAAGACACACCTGCTGCTGCTGCTAAGTCACTTCAGTCATGTCCGGCTCTGTGCGACCCCATAGACAGCAGCCCACCAGGCTCTGCCGTCCCTGGGATTCTCCAAGCAAGAACACTGGAGTGGGTTGCCATTTCCTTCTCTAATGCATGAAAGTGAAAACTGAAAGTGAAGTCACTCAGTCGTGTCCAACTCTTAGCAACCCCATGGACTGCAGCCTACCAGGCTCCTCCATCCATGGGATTTTCCAGGCAAGAGTAGAAGTGGGGTGCCATTTCCTTCTCTGAATAAGATACAGATAGAGATACAAAAGAAGACATAAAATAGGAGTGAGGAATAAACTGTCATATGAGGTCAGTGGGTGATATCATTTTAAAAATTAGCTTATACACAGTAGAAATTTTTCACCAATCTAGAGGCAAGAAGACTAAGATCAAGGCACCAGCATCATCATATCATCTGGTGAAGGCCCTTTTCCAGTTCACAGTCGGTACCCTCCAGCTGTGTCCTCACGCAGTGGAAGGGCAATATCATAATTGTTTTGACAGCAGAAATCCTGCCACTTCCGTGTCTGCACCGTCTTTTTCCTCTCCATGTGGTCTCCTGAGGCATGCTGTGTACTTCCTCCAGGACTTGGGAGTAATAAACTTCTGTCTCAATTCTTGTGTGGTCTGTTGAACCATGTTCACTGTTTGGCATTATGTGCTCCCCTTAACAAATGTTAATTTAATAAAGTCATGGCACCCTCATCCGGTCCTTTGGAGCTTTGGGGGGATTTTCTCTTCAGAGATTATTATTTCTTTTTAATGGCTGGTACCTCTAGAAGGTATCATTCAACTCTTGCTTGGCAGTAGAGATGCACTGTTCAGGTTCGAATAGTAGACTTTACACTGAGAAAATATATTCCACTTCTAAATGACCTCTTAATCCACTAGAGGACTCTACTGAGGTTTGTAGAAATAGCCACTTAGGAATTAAGTGTGATCATTTCCATGTACGATTACTTCATACTTCATTAAGATACTCACTGAAATAAGTAAGACTGCCTGGAGATTTAGGAGTTTAGGATGATAGTTTCTGATCAAATAGCCACATTTATATTAACATATCTTACTGTATTTTTAATTGAAGAGCATGTATAACTTTTTACTGTATCAGCAGGATATTCAGTCATTTTATATTTTCAGTCTACCAAGGCATTTGAAAAAGTTTGTTATATTTTATAGCAAAATGTAGAGATTTGTGTGTATTATAACATAATTACTTTGTTTTATAACTGTTTGCTCCTGGAAAAAAAGCTGTGACAAATCTAGATGATATATTAAAAAGCAGAGACATTACTTTGCTGACAAAGGTCTGTCTAGTCAAAGCTATGGTTTTTCCAGTAGTCATGTGTGGATGTGAGAGTTGGACTATAAAGAAAGCTGAGTGCCGAAGAATTGATGCTTTTGAGCTGTGGTGTTGGAAGAGGCTCTTGAGAGTCCCTTGGACTGCAAGATCAAACCAGTCAATCCTAAAGAAATCAGTCCTGAATATTCATTGGGTTGACTCTTGCTGAAGCTGAAGCTCCAATACTTTGGCTACCTGATGCAAAGAACTGACTCATTGGAAAAGACCCTGATGCTGGGAAAGATTGAAGGCAGGAGGAGAAGGGGACAACAGAAGATGAGATCGTTGTATGGCATTACTGACTTGATGGACATGAGTTTGTACAAGTTCGGGGAGTTGGTGATGGACAGGGAAGCCTGGCATGCTGCAGTCCATGCAGTTGCAAAGAGTCGGACATGACTGAGAGACTGAACTGAACTGAATAACTGAGAAATTATGTCACAAGAATGTTGAGTAATAGATTGCCTCAAATTGAGGGTAGGACATATTGGGAGCTGTCTTCATTGGTTTGGTGCAAAGTCTTACCTTTGGCCCTATTACCTTCAGAATTTTTACTAATGCCTTTGATAAAGTTATTTTGGTTGCTAATGTCACTTCAGATGGTGATTGCAGCCATGAAATTAAAAGACACTTACTCCTTGGAGAGAAAGTTATGACCAACCTAGATAGCATATTACAAAGCAGAGATATTACTTTGCCAACAAAGGTCCGTCTAGTCAAGGCTATGGTTTTTCCAGTGGTCATGTACATTTGTGAGAGCTGGACTATGAAGAAAGCTGAGCACCAAAGAATTGATGCTTTTGAACTGTGGTGCTGGAGAAGACTCTTGCGAGTCCCTTGGACTGCAAGGAAATCCAACCAGTCCATCCTAAAGGAGATCAGACCTAGGTGTTCATTGGAAGGACTGATGCTAAAGCTGAAACTCCAGTACTTTGGCTACCTCATGTGAAGAGTTGACTCATTGGAAAAAACCCTGATGCTGGGAGGGATTGGGGGCAGGAGGAGAAGGGGACGACAGAGGATGAGATGGCTGGATGGCATCACCAACTCGATGGACATGAGTTTGGGTGAACTGTGGGAGTTGGTGATGGACAGGGAGGGAGGCCTGGTGTGCTGTGATCATCAATGGGGTCGCAAAGAGTCGGACCTGACTGAGCGACTGAACTGAACTGACCTGACTGACACAGACCAAAGTAAGGAGGAATAATTAACATTTGATGAGTATTCACTTCCAGATAAGCTGATTAAGAAGGAAAGAAATACTGATCCAAACAAAATTTTAAAAACTACAAGCATACAATTATACATGTGCATGTATGTGTGCACCAATAAACCCTCACTCTCCACACAGATTGCATTTCCAATTTAATTACCCATGGCTATAAAATCATAATGGAAATGAGTTTTCCATGGTGCCAAAATATCAATAGATGTAGCCAGAGTCCTTCGCTGGGGAAGGCTGCTGCCCGTAGCACTCTATCAGAACAAAATACATTCTGATTAGACTCCAAAATACCAATTAATGTCACAATTCTGAATTTTTATGCATGGGACTTTAAAATGACGTTTTGGAAAATCTTAAATTATCAATCCAGTATGCTGTTTTTAAGGAAGTGTACACAGGTTGTGAACCAACCTCTGAATCAGCAAGGTCATACATTCTTCTGGAGAGAGGAATCAAAATTAGTGCCCAAATGACTGAAAAATATCTCTGCCTCCAGCTTTCACAAGAAATCCCCCCTTTTTCGTACATTACCACAATTAGATTTCAAAAATAAACACCCAAAATTTATCCATGATAAATGGAACATCTATACTGAAATTTAAAACCCAACAATAAGCATATAAATAGACAGGGAGGCAGGGGTAACTTTGGTTCACCAAGGTAAAATGTTCATGTCAAATGTGTATTATTTCAGTTTGCTAGTCCATTATGCATTTACAATAGTAAATAGCTGTATAATGATACATTTTAATTAAAATTGTTAATTTTAAACACTTAAAATTGTTACAGAGTAATACAAATGTCAAATAGCATACTACAAGAGGAATGTGGAAACATGGTTTGGAAAAATAAATAAAATATTTTCAACTACTTGATGGATTTACTGATGGAAAAATTAAGATTTATTTAATATTTAAAAGACCAGGGAAAATCATAGGGAAAATGATTTTGAATCAAGTAAAGAAATTGACTAGAATCAGATCAATCCATTAAAAGGTATCTACTGTATCAGAGGAGAAACGCAAAGTGACTTGTTAATATGAAGTTTAGATAAATATCTGCAAAAAATTTTGTAGAAGGAATTAAAATGAAACAAGTCACAAATCCATATCTAAATCTGGTTGTGAAAAATAGGTTATAAAATATAGGTCTGAACTCCATGAAAACTTTATAACGATATTGTGAAATGTAAAAGTGCCCAGGAAATAGATCCATATTAACAACATTACTAACTTCAACACACAGGCTCATTGATACCATGGCCTAATTTGTAAGTACGTGTGATATCAAACCTTATAGGAAGACAGAAGGTCATCTATGGCTGTGGTTCTCAACCCATTAGAATAACCTAGGGGATTTTAAAAACTTATTAATGTTCAGTCCTCTCTATATTCTGTTCCCTCTATATCTAGATATTTTGATATGTGTTTAGTGGGTCTTTCCGTAAGTATTTCTTTCAAAACTTCTTGGTAATTACACAGGTATCCACACCTGTGAGCCATTGACGTGGTCTAAATTTATTATAGTAGGAGTTAATGGCACTGTCAACCCCGTTGGATAGTTTATATACAGTTCCTCAGAAAACATTTTCTCATTTATTCATGTACTAAATAAACAGCCTTTTCGCCCCAGCTAAGAATAAAAGGAGAGTAAAGTAACTCTCTCCTGGATGAGATAAAGACGTAAGTAATGAACTGCAAGACAGGATGAATATACATAGCAAAGAGAGGAAGTTGGAAAAATAGGAAGGTACAGATTATGATATGAAAGGACACACATCTTGAAATGGCGCTTTGGATCAGAATATTGGAAAATCCTAGAATAGAGGGGTAACTGAGATCAGCTTGGAAAGCACCTCCTATATCCTAAAAATTGTTACCCTGGAACAAAGTATAGAGATATTTGAGGCACTTTTCCGCTCACTCCTTTTTTTCCCAACATATAGACATATAGGAGCAGTATTTAATTACTCTTTGGCATGAACTATGTGTTCTTTAAACATTTCAGAATATCCAAATTTGAAATTCCCTTCTCAGTCCCATGTCTCAAGGGAGAATACAATCCTTGTTATCATCATCTGAAAAGACCTAGAAGTGGAGGCTGAAGATTACATGGTTACGCAATGGGTAATTCCAAATAGGAAATTTTGCACTTTGGACAATCAGAGCCTTAGAACAGATTGTTTGAACTGCTAAATTTCACAAAGGAAAAAGATTTAATAAGCAATTTATTAATAGAGTTTAAGAGCTTTAGACACTAATTTAAAGCCCGTATCTAATTATTTATACATGTGTTTTAATTATAGTTATTACTATTAAATACTAAATATATTATTATATTATAGCTAATGCTTATCTGGTGCTTCCTGCATGCTTTTTTATAACATTATTAACTGATTAAGCAAGTTGTACACAGTAAATAAAATTTAGAAATAAGTTATGCATCTATGAGATTATTTCAATCACTGGGATGAAATGACAGCGGGTACCAGGAAGTTCCAAGTAAAAAACACGTATGTAATTTTGTTAATGCTGGCTTAAAATAGCCCTAGAAATAGGCCACATTCTGTGTTCAAATGAGGTCATGGTCTCAATTCAAGCTTCTGTAAAACATATATTTTTAGTCTTTGGCATCCCTTGTTTGTATGTGTGTGTGTGTAAGAATGTGCATGTGAATAGCAGAGATTTGATAAGATTATGCAGGCATATGGCAAGAAGCTGGGTTTCTTGGCGTGTTTCAGCAGAATGACTTTAGTGATTTTTGAGTTATAAGTGAGCAAAAAAAGAATACTTTTTAACTTTGTAAAACATTTGGATTTTCATAACTCTATATAATCCAAAATAACAGCATTTATAATACTTGGCAACCTTAACATTCTTATTTCAAACTCGAAGCAGCTCATGTTGTGAAGTCTATGGAAATGTAATCATCTGCAGTCTATTTCCAACGCATGCAGAAGAGGAGTTTAGTTTCAGATCCTATTTAACTAAATAATTAAAGTTCTTGCAGATACTCTGATTTGTTTAGCAGTATTAGCTAAAATGAGATATGAGCTAATGATTTCTAAATTAATATACTCATTAATTTACTTATGATAGTTTGATAATATAATTTCAGAAAATACTCATTTGAATGAAGTCCCCTAATGTTTTGCAATTTTAAGTCAGTTTTGGGGAGTAATAATAAAAAAATTATTGGTGATAAGCTCCTTGTTACTCTGGTGTTGATACAAGCATGATATGTTGTTTAAACATATAATGGCCAGAGTAGATAAGCTTTTAAAAGACACATTCTTAGTGGTTTCTGAAAAAGAAAACATATGATTTTTTTTTTTAAATCATGAGGATCCATTCTGAAGCATGGAGATTATATATATATATATATATATATATATATATATATATATATATATAATTGTAGTTCCTTTAGAGTATAAAAGGCATTACACTTTTACACTGTGCTGGGAAGGTAAAATTCATATGGCTACTATGGGAAACAGTGGGAGGTTGTTGGAAAAATTAAAAATAGAACTCCCATATGATCCAGTAATCCCACATCTGGGCTTTTATCTGAAGGAAATGAAAACACTAATTCAAACAGACATGTGCACCCCCATGTTCACTGTAGGATCATTAAAAGTATCTAGGACAGGGAAACAACCTAATTCCACTGAAGGATGAATGGATAAAGAAAACATGGAAAACATATACAGCTGACTCTTGAACATTGTGGAAGTTAGAGGCAGCAACCCGTCCGTCAGTGGAAAACTCGAGTATAATTTACAGCAGGCCCTTGATATTTGAGCTTCCTCCATATAAATGGGTGGTGGTTCCACATCTGTGAATCCAATTGATTAAGAATTATGTAGTATTTACTACTGAGAAAAATTCACATATAGGTGGGCTTGCACAATTCAAATCCATGTTGAAGATTCAACTGAGTGTGTGTATATGTATATATATATACATATATACTCATACAATCACATACCATGAAACGTTATTCATCCAAAGGAAGGAAGGAAGCCTTGCCATATTGTCACAACATAGATGGACCTCAAAAGCATTATGCTAAGTGAAATAAGTCAAACAGAAAACGATGAATACCACATGACCTCATTTGTACGTGGAATCTAGCAACCAAAACAAGAACCAAATTCATATATACAGAGAACAGATTGGTGGTTTCAGGGGTTGGGGATGGGCAAAATGGATGACCAGGATCAAAAGACACAGACTTCCAGTTATAATGTAAATAAGTCCTGAAGATATAATCTACAGCATACTGACTATAGTTAATAATGCTGAACTGTATTTTTAAAAGATGCTATGAAGGTAGACCTTAAAAGTTCTCATCACAAGAAAAGAGAATAGTAACTAAATATGGTGATAGATGTTAATTAGACTTATTGTGATGATCATTTCACAATATATGCAAACAGAAAAGGCATTACAGGTCAAACCTCATTATCATGGGCACAAAGTAACTCCTCAAAAACTATTGTTAAGAGTGGTTCTCAATTATAAATGTGCTTTGAAAGCTTTACCACACAGAAATTTTGACCTTGTTATAACACAGTCTGGCTCACATACAGATGGCAGTAATCACTTGATTATCATTCTCACAAAAGGGAAACATGAGAGATTTCTCTCGGTCATAACTATTATGTGAGTACGAATGGAGAATCTTAAACAATCGGATGACATATGGGATGTTTGTCTTCATTCCCCTTAACTAATTTCTACAAAATGTTGTATGTGTTTATTTTATCAAGATGAAGGATGTATATAACTCTTGTGATAGATATTCTAATTCATTATTTTATGGGAAAACTCAAGAAGTAATATTTTTTTAAAAAATTTGCAATTGAAAAGGAAAAAAAGAAAAAATCTTGTGCTTATGTTTGTATATATATCTGTATAAGTATGCAAAATATATATAAACATATGCACTTACATGCATACATATGCAATGCGTCTATAGTTAGGTCAGTTATTTCGATCTTGTATCTTTTTAAACTATCAATATTGAAAATTTATATAAAAACTTTCAAATTCTTACTCTGTTGGAATATTATACATGGTTATTCACTCTCATGCTTAAGAAATAATTAGTACCTATCAGAGGTCTATCAGTTTCTAACACCTATGACAGGTCTGAATACAGTGAAAGTTGCCTAAAGCATGACCAGCTATGAGAGCAAATACTGGAAATAAAGGTTTGAATTTCATTCCCACCACCATTATTCTAACTGTGTCATATTACTTTATAATATCATTCAACAAATGACTTCATTTACAACAATCTAAAGTCTATACAGCACTCACTAGTTGGAGCTGGAAAGGTTTTCAAAATATTATTTCACATTTTACCACAGAAATAAAACTTTTACATATAGGTAGCCATTTAGGTTCAGTTTGTGTTAGGAAAAAAATATCCCTTCTCTAAATTGACAGTTTTGAAGTTGAGGTTTTGTGAGACAGAATTGCCCTTTATGGCAATCCTGTGTTTAAAGCATCGGAGGTACGCTAATTAGCCTCCTGTCCAGGCTATTGATGGAAAGAATACAAAATGCACGCTAGTATTCATGATGGTGCAATTTGAAGCTGATGAAGTCAATGCAAATGTCATGTATGGGATTTTTCAGGGAGAGGGGAGGGGATGGGATAGTAACAGAGTGTTCCTCTATGAAAGGAGTGTTTGTACAGGCTGCTCAAATGAACTGCTTGTTGCTCTGCTCAGCTGGCTCAAATCCACAACGTTTAGACCTCACATGTTCTTAGAATCCCTTTGTCTGGGATACTATACTGTATTTTTAGCAGTTATGAAGATTCCTTATGTCCTTCAAGCATCTAAAAACACAGTGATGTTGTTATTTTTGTTACTAATCCACTCTAGCAGCGTTAAGTCAAATTCCATTACACTTAAGGGCATGTGGAGATAGTGTAGACACTAGCATGAAACCAAAAGATATCTTTGGCACTGGACATTTTTTGGGTAGAAATGAAATGTTTGTGTTAATACAATGCTTGTTAATCATTAGCCTCTTTTCTCTGTAATATCTTTTCAAAATTATAATGTGCCAATGCTTTATATTTCATGAGTGATAAAATCTGAAAAGTATTTTTTTAAATCAGAATTAACAAAATTAAAGTTTGTCTGTTTTACTCAGAAACAGATATCAAGAAAACTCTTAGGCAATCTTAATTTAGCTCCAGAGCAAGAGAGGCAATGGTTAAATTAGAAGAGAGAGAGAGTATGTGTGTGTGTATCTGTACTTTTAGAACAAACGTGACGGTTGTGGTTTAAAAGAAGAAAAAAAATTTATTCATTGTCTTCCTATTATGTAAGTAAGTTGATTTTGAAGTCAATATGAGTTTAGCAACTTTTCACTTAAAATGGTGATATTCCTGGATAGTTAAAAAAAAAAAAAGTAAAAAAAAAAATCAATACAAATCAAAGCCAAGAAAGATATTAAACCAGAAATAAAACATTTTTAAGAAGCTAAATTTAAGCTTGTTATGATAAAATTTTGAAAGCAATAGAAAATTTTTATCAGCTAAATCTGGGTCAATTATGAACTGTTAAGTTACTGAGCCAGATAAAATTGGGGAATGTATTAATTATTTCATTTTATCACTTTGAATTAAGTACAATATTAAAATTACAGAAATGCTTATATTTTAAAGGGCATAGACATAACACTCTAAAGAAATTTTAATAGATCATTAATAACATATCAATCAGTAACAACATAAATATCAATGTGTGAAATACTTTCATTGGAAAAATATGCAAAAGTTATAAACTATTTAAATTACTGAATAGCATTGTGTTGTGATGTATATTGGTATAATAGTGTAATTAAAGATCCATATATTTTTTAAGTTTAAACAAATACTAGGGAAATGATGTACTGATATACAAAACTGCAAAATGTCATTAAATTTTTAAAATTAAATCTTTACTAGTATTAGTATAACTCCTTAACTAAAGACGTGCAAAATAGAAGGAAAAAAAATACGTAGTGATTCTTAAACTTCACTAGGCAATATATACTTATCTGGAAGACTTATTAAAACCCATACCTTTGGGCTGTACCTCTAAGTCTCTGGTTCAGTGACTCAGGAGTCAAACTTGAGAATTTCTAACAAGCTCTTGTAAGTGATACCAATGCTGTTGGTGTGAACCACTGGACTAATAAATAAATAAGGAGACACTAACTTACATAATGGGTAAAATTGTAAGGCCAAGTTGCCATTATTTTTAAGAAAATGATCACATTTTAATTTTTACTTGTTTGCTAAATAGAGTGTGAAGCAAATGAGCTACAAAGATTTAGAGATGTATTTATTCTTTGATAAAATCATAGGCAGATTCTATAACTTTATGGTCCTTGTCAGATTTGAAAAAGTCAAGACAGGTGTCATCAAGTTTAATCTCTCATTTCCTGTGTAATTCAAGGCATGTCTTCTATAGTTTTCTGCCTAGAAATGCTTGAGTCTTGGCCCCAGAAACCCATATGCTAGAGGCAGAAATGGTATGGTCTGCCTTCTCACTGCTCTTGTTCTTTCTTTTGGGTTCCTCTATCCTTCACTGGATTGGGGTAGGAATATGTGTCTCATTGGCTGCACTTTTAATTCTCCATTATCTAGGCTAGAATTGATGTCACAAAATTCTGAAGACTATCTCATTGAAACATGGGTAAACCTACCGACAGGAGATTCCCAAAGACGGTGATTCCTGTGGCTTGCTCCATTCCAACCTTCTTCTGCTATCATCCCAGGCTTTTCTTCACTTGGCAGCCAGCCAGCGTTCCCAGCTAGGCTCCTGCCACATGCTTCACATCTGATTCTTCTGTGCTAAAATGGAACTGTGTCCGCATGCACTCTCAGGTTCTGCTTGCTGTTCAACCTTGCCTCTTCTTCTTGCCGAGGACTATCGCTTCAGTTCTTTTCCCACCCCTGCTTAAATGAACACATGGAGGAGCCTGGTAGGCTGCAGTCCATGGGGTCGCGAAGAGTCGGACATGACTGAACGACTTCACTTTCACTTTTCACTTTCCTGCATTGGAGAAGGAAATGGCGACCCACTACAGTGTTCTTGCCTGGGAATCCCAGGGATGGGGGAGCCTGGCGGCTGCCGTCTATGAAATCACACAGAGTCGGACACGACTGAAGTGACTTAGTAGCAGCAGCAGCAGCTATGATAGTTGGATGGAGAAGGATAATTTCATTAGAGGAACGAGGGCAACCCTTAAATCTCTTGAGTAATTTTGTTGGAAATATCATCACTTGGTTAAAATGGAGGGTTCACCACCTTCACTGTTGGTGGGACTGTAAAATGGTACAGGCACTCTGGAGAACAGTATGGAGGTTCCTTAAAAAGGTAAAAATAGAACTACAATATGGTCCAGCAATCCCACTCCTGGGCATATATCCAGAGAAAAACATGATCTGAAAGAATACATGCATCCCAATGTCCACGGCAGCACTGTTTATAATAACCAAGAAGCAATCTAAGTGTCCATTGACAGAAGAATAAAGAAGATGTGGTACACATATACAATGGAATATTGCCTGCCAACTTGATGAAAGTCTTGATGAAAATACTTGATGAAAAGTCTTGATGAAAGCCTGGCCTCTGGATGAAAGTGAAAGAGGAGAGTGAAAAATTTGGCTTAAAACTCAACATTCAGAAAACTAAGATCATGGCATCCAGTCCCATCACTTCATGGAAAATAGATGGGGAAACAATGGAAACAGTAAGAGACTTTATTTTGGGGGGTTCCAAAATCACTGCAGATGATGACTGCAGCCATGAAATTAAAAGATGTTTGTTCCTTGGAAGAAAAGCTATGACCAACCTAGACAACATGTTAAAAAGCAGAGACATTACTTTGCCAACAAAGGTCCATCTAGTCAAAGCTATAGTTTTCCAAGTAGTCATGTATAGATGTGAGAGTTGGACTATAAAGAAAGCTGAATGCCGGAAATTTGATAGTTTTGCACTGTGGTGTTGGAGAAGTCTCTTGGACTGCAAGGAGATCAAACCAGTCAATCCTAAAGGAAATCAGTCTTGAATATTCAATGGAACGACTGATGCTGAAGCTAAAACTCCAATACTTTGGCCACCTGATGCGAAGAACTGGCTCATTTGAAAAGACCCTGATGATGGGAAAGATTGAAAGTGGGAGGAGAAGGGGACAAGGATAAGATGGTTGGATGGCATCAGCACCTTGATGGACATGAGTTTGAGTAAGCTTGGCGAGTTGGTGATAGACAGGAAAGCCTGCTGTGCTGCAGTCCATGGAGTCACAAAGAGTCAAACATGCCTGAGTGACTGAACTGAACTGAATTGCCTTGCCATTAAAAAGAATGAAATAATGCCATTTGCAGCAACATGGATGCACCTAGAGATTGTCATGCTGAGTGAAGTAAATTGGAAAGGAGGAGAAATATCCTATGACATCTTTTACATGTAGAATCTTAAAAAGAAATGATACAAATGAACTTATTTACAAAACAGAAACAGATTAACAGACTTATGTGAGGAGAAATGAGGGGAAGGGAAGGTTGGGGAGCTTGGGATAGACATGTACACATTGCTTCATTTAAAATGGATAACCAGGGACTTTCCTTGTGGTCCAGTGGCTAGGAATCTGAGCTCCCAGTGCAGGGGGCCTGTGTTTGATTCCTGGTCAAGGAACTAGATCCCATATGCTGCAACTACGAGTTCACATACCACAACTAGGATTTGGTGCAGCCAAATAAAAATAAAATAAAATGGATAACCAATCAAGTTCTACTGTATAGCACAGGGAACTCTGCTCAATGTTATGTGGAAGCCTGAATGGGAAAGGAGTTTGGGGGAGAATGGATTCATGTATATGTCCCTTCACTGTCCACCTGAAACTGTCACAACATTGTTAATTGGTTATACCCCAATAAAAAACTAAAGTTTTTTAAAAATGGAGGGTTCAGAAATTGGAGTAGAATAGGAGCATCAGGACCAGTTCTAACCCTTTTTTAAGTGCTGAGGGCGGCGTCAGGCCTCCAGCTGCTTGTTTTCACTGTTCAGGTGCTCAGTCATGTCTGACTCTTTGTGACCCCATGGACGGCATCACGCCAGTCTTCCCTGTCCACCATCTCCCAGAGCTTGCTGAACCTCATGTTCATTGTGTCAGTGATGCCACCCAACCATATCATACTCTGTCGTCCCCTTCTCCTCCTGCCTTCTATCTTTCCCAGCATCACAATCTTTTCCAATGAGTCAGCTCTTTACATCAGGTCGCCAAAATATTGGAACTTCAGCTTCAACATCATTCCTTCTAATGAATATTCAGAGTTGATTTCCTTTAGTATTGACTAATTTGATCTCCTTGCAGTCCAAGGGACTCTCAAGAGTCCCAGCACCACAGTTAGAAAGCATCAATTCTTTGGCACTCAGCCTTCTTTATGCTCCAACTCTCAGATCCACACCTGTTACATTTTGCTTATCAGTCCCCATTTGTGGATTCCAGTACCAATATGAGGTAACCATGAAAGTGCACCTGAGTATCCTGTTACATGACAAGAATTCAACTTCATAGCCACATTAAGAACAAAATCACAAAACTAATTTATCAGAAACGTTTGGTAGGAGGGATGGGAGTTATGATAATGTTTTAAAATTAGTGTTATGATGAGGATGCTAAATTTCAGGTGGAATCAAAAGGAAAATTCAATAATGGGAGTGGTTTGTTTGCATAATGGCAAGATCATGGCATCAGATCCCATCACTTCATGGGAAATAGATGGGGAAACAGTGGAAACAGTGTCAGACTTTATCTTTTGGCCTCCAAAATCACTGCAGATGGTGACTGCAGCCATGAAATTAGAAGATGCTTACTCCTTGGAAGGAAAGTTATGACCAACCTAGATAGCATATTCAAAAGCAGAGACATTACTTTGCCAACAAAGGTCCATCTCGTCAAGGCTATGGTTTTTCCTGTGGTCATGTATGGATGTGAGAGTTGGACTGTGAAGAAGGCTGAGCACCAAAGAATTGATGCTTTTGAACCGTGGTGTTGGAGAAGATTCTTGAGAGTCCCTTGGACTGCAAGGAGATCCAACCAGTCCATTCTGAAGGACATCAGCCCTGGGATTTCTTTGGAAGGAATAATGCTAAAGCTGAAACTCCAGTACTTTGGCCACCTCACGCGGAGTTGACTCATTGGAAAAGACTCTGATGCTGGGAGGGATTGGGGGCAGGAGGAGAAGGGGACGACAGAGGATGAGATGGCTGGATGGCATCACTGACTCGATGGACGTGAGTCTGAGTGAACTCCAGGAGTTGGTGATGGACAGGGAGGCCTGGCGTGCTGTGATTCATGGGGTGGCAAAGAGTCAGACATGACTGAGCGACTGAACTGAACTGAACTGAACTGAACAATGAGTAAATTTTCTCAGCAAAACAATCTGTAGGAAAGAAAGAGGCAAAATATTCAAAACAGACATTATGGAGGCAGCCTGGTGGTGATCGGTGTAGTCAAATTTATAGACAGAAATGCCTGGCTCTAGGTAGAACTAAAATGTGCCTATTTTGTTTATAGTCAAAGGTATGGTTTTTCCAGTAGTCACATACGGATATGAGAGTTGGACCATAAAGAAGGCTGAGCGCTTTCAAATTGTGGTGTTGAGGAAGACTCTTGAGAGTCCCTTGGACTGCAAGGTGGTCAAACCAGGAAATCCTAAAGGAAATCAACCCTGATTATTCATTGGAAGGACTGATGCTGAAACTGAAGCTCCAATATTTTGGGTACCTGATACCTAGAGCCAATTCATTGGAAAAGACCCTGATGCTAGCAAAGATTGAAGGCAGGAGGAGAAGGGGATGACAGACGACAAGATATCTGGATGGCATCACCGACTCAATGGACATGAGTTTGAGCAAACTCCAGGAGATGGTGAAGGATAGGGAAACCTGGCATGCTGCAGTGTTTGGGGTCGCAAAGAGTTGGATATGATGAGTGACTAAACAACAATAATTTGGTATATTAGGGCTTCCCTGATGGCTTAGATAGTAAAGAATCTGGCTGCAATGCAAGAGACCCAGGTTCAATCCCTGGGTTGGGAAGATCCCCTGGAGAAGGGCATGGAAACCCATCCCAGTATTCTTGCCTGGAGAATTCCATAGACAATGGAGCCTGGCATGCTACAGTACATGCGGTTGCCAAGAGCAGGACACGACTGAGCGACTAACACTTTCACTTTGGGTTACTGGTCTACTTCTGGTATTCTCAAGGTCCAGTTTTATTAGTTACAAACAAGATATGAGTTACGTTATTAACTATTTAACTTTTTAATATGTAAAATAAAAATTAACCTTTCTACAGGACTGGTATGATGATTAGATGGACAATATACATGAAGAGCTGTTGCAAATTTCAGTGTTGCACTATTAGTACAGTCCAGCAGGCCCTAAAGGAAATCAATTAAGACCACGTTTGAAATTTTAGGTCCGAATTTTAAATTAAGGAGGAATTTTCAGATACATAAAGAGCAAGGTTACCAAATAGGATTCAAAACGAGAGTGCCTAAGAATCACTTGGTGGGGGGTTGTTAAACTGGAGATATCTTCATGGCTAGAGTGAAACAAAGTAATTAAATCCAAATTTATTTTGGATTCTTTTTAAAATCACATGTTGAAAAGTGTGGGAGAGGGGTTGATGCTGGTTAGTGTATTATACTGAGAGAATAGAATAAAAAAGATAAAATGGGAACAGAGATGAATTTTAGCATTAGCTGAAGATCCATTAAAACTCAAAAACTGAAGTGTACTCTCTCACATAGTTATTATCCTGCACATTTGTTTAGAGATATTTTGACCTGTGCTCTCTTCTTTCGTTGCCTGCTCTGTTGTGCTCAGTAGTTAACAGATAGGTATTTTAGCTATAGTTATTACATAGCCTGTATCTTCTATAGATACTTCATCTTGTTTTTTGTTACAGACTCTACTGAGGTTATATTTTTCAGACAAAGAATCAAGGCATATTTTAGTAATGGGAGAGAGGAAAACAAGGGAAAAAAATTTTTATGTCCCAATCACCATCTTTTAAGAAAATAAGTCTATTAATTGGAGCTAACTTATGGCATTCTATTAAAAAGATTTAACAAAAGGCACTCCTACCAACTGTGTAAAAGGATTATTACCACCGTTGGATATTTTGAGTTTTCAGAGTTAGAACAAGATTCTAAGTATTAACATAGTCTAGACATTTTAGCCATGAAATTAAGATGCTTGGTCCTTGGAAGAAAAGCTATGACAAATCTAGATAGTGTATTAAAAAGCTAGGGACATCATTTTGCCAATAAAGATCCATATTGTCAAACCTATGGTTTTTCCAGCAGTCACAAATGGATGTGAAAGTTGGACCAGAAAGAAGACTGGGCACCAAATAATTGATGCTTTCAAACTGTGGTGCTGGAGAAGACCCTTGAAAATCCCTTGGACTGCAAGGAGACCAAACAGTCAATCCTAAAGGAAGCCAACCCTGAATATTCATTCAGGAAGGACTGACGCTGAAGCTCCAATATTTTGGCCACTTGATGCAAAGAGCTGATTCATTGGAAAAGACCCTGATGCTGGGAAAGACTGAAGGCAAAAGAAGAAGGCGGGCAGTAGAGAATGAGATAGTTAGATAGCATAACCGACTCAATGGACATAAATTTGAGCAAACTTCTGGAGACAGTGGAGGACAGGGAGCATGGCAGGCTATAGACCATGGGGTCAGGAAGAGTTGAATATGACTTAGCGACTGAAAGACAACAACAGTAATTGCTCCTTATTTATTGTAGTCAGAATATTTACTTTTAATGCATTTCTGCCTTAAATCATAAATGGAACAAATTAATTCATATGATAAATTTGTAGGAATTAAATTGTACCCTGGAGAAAATCTGAGAGATCCCAAGAAATTGTTTCCCTATTGATCATATGCTATCTAGTTTAAGGTCACAAAAATGCCTGACAGAGTAATTGTAAGAACTGATAGTTATGTGGTGGTTAACTATGTTTAGTAAGATATTGTGAAGGGTCTGAAATTTTACCCTACTTGCAAGCAGCCCGTTAGTCTGATAGAGTTTTATATCCATATACTGACAGAAGAACACGGGCCTCTGTGTCAGAGACAGTTTATTATTCACAGAAAAAAGAGTAGCCATAGCAATTCCATGCACTGGTTCATCCTGTCCCATTTCCTGCAGGGAAACATTGTGAGGACCTGTCACTACAGGAGAAGAACTTTGAATTTTAGAAGATTCTCACCTTTATCAGAGCTGTTTGTGACATTGACCTTCCCATCCTCCCTTCTAGAGAGATTGAGATTACTCATTACCTAGGGATGAAGCAAATTTCCTCCATGGGAGAGTAGGATGCTATCTTTAAGGTTATTACCCCATAATGTAAGCAAATGCTTCAAGTAAGAGGAAGTAGAAGACGTCATCTTCAATATCCTAGGATGAGTCTAAATATCTCCAGAGGGATATACTCTTTGCAACTTCCAATTCCAGTTGCTATTCATACATGCCCTTTGCTCAGAAGTGAAGAGACCACACAGAAACATAAGGAATCCATGGAGAATTATATTCTAAGATTGTGTAGCATAATTTTTATGCATATTTTCTAATTTCAATTCCTATGATGGTAGGTTTTTTATTTTGTAGGTAAGGAGAAAATCAAATTTAAGTAGCTGTCAAGATAGATTAAAACAACCCTCATTTCAGCTTTATTTTCTGTGTTCTTTCAGAGCATCAGTAGCTGTCATGGGCTGAATTTCTCCCCCTAAAATTCAAATGTTGAAGTTCCAAACCCCAGTACCTCAGAATGCAACCAGATTTAGAGATAAGACTTTTAAAGAGGTGATTAAGCTACAAAGAGGCCTTTCAGGCTGGTCTTAATCCAGTCTGACTGGGGTCCTTGAAGAAAGGTGAGATTAGGACACACAGACACAACGATGCATCCACAGAGAGAGAGGACCAGGTGAAAACACATCAAGAAGGTGGCATTCTGCAAGACCCGGAGAGAGGCCACAGGAGAAGCCAACCCTGCCAATACCTTGATCTTGGACTTCCAGCTTCCAGAACTCTGAGAACATAATTTCTATCGTGTGATCCACGGAATCTATGGTATTTCCAAACAAGCCTAGAAAAAATAATATACTACCCTAGCCTCAGATAGCTTGTGCTTCAGATGCAAATAGCCAGGAATTCAGAGATAGTAATGTTGGATGCATTATACAAGGAAAAAATGATTACACTGTGAAGAACTTTGATAGGTACAATTCAAGCAGGTCACTACATTCAAGATGAGGTTTTATGCTTTGATATTCTTCAACATCAAACATGTTCTCAGAGCCTAGGGGTATTTAGCCTGGAGACCATGCCCTTAATAAAGAATATACTGATAATTATGAACTAGCAATAAGTAGAAAGATGGGGACTACCAAGGGATGTAGGGACTTCTCAGGTGGTGTTAGTGATAAAGAGCCCTCCTGCTAATGCATGAGCATTCAAGCCCTGGGTCAGGAAGATCCCCTGGAGGAGGGCATGGAAACCCACTCCAGTATTCTTGCCTGGAGTATACTATTGACAGAGGAGCCTGGTGGGCTACCGTCTGTAGGGTTGCAAAGAGTTGAATATGACTGAGGGACTAACACATACACAATATTACTAAGGCTCAGCTTCCTCAACTATGAGCATTTTTGCCTGGGCTACTCCCATACCCTCTCCTGCCATCTCAGTCAGCATGGTGGTTCTTCCAGGGCAGCATTGACTGTGAAAACAAGAAGCTTCCATGGAAGAATAAGCTGACTTTGTTTCAATGTGGAAAGTTCAACCTCAATGATAATAGTAAAAATAGGAGCAAACACAACTGGAATCAAATATGGAAAGCTTGTAGCTCTGTTCGCTTAAGGTAACAATTGGAATTGTGGTTAGTTCACTAGGCAACCAAAACTTTTAGCAAGGTGATCTTAGAAATAAGAGCCAAGGGCTCTCCCATATTTCTGCTGGGGAGCTATGTGTACTTGGAGAGGAGACCCAAAAGGGCCCAAGACCTCCAAGCAACTATGGCTGAATGAAATGCTCTGAGCACGCACATGGTGTCTGAAGGGAGTCTGGTAGAAACACGTGCAAACTACCCGGACTTGGGAAATACCCTCTAATCTGGGACAATCATCGCTGCAGAGTGTGGAATCTTCACTGGTTTTGGGTTTGAACAAACTTTAATCAGTCATTGGCTATCTGGCAAGCTGTGCAGACACAGGTAGCATCATTAGGAATCAAGGGCAAAACCAACAAGCAAGAAACAGACAGAATAAAAGTGAGTGAAGCATCACTGAATGATCACACACAGCAGAGGAGAGGAGTCCACAGATTAAGTCCAGGAAAGTTATAGCATAAAGCAAATCAAAGCAAAACATCAAAGATAAGCAATGATAACAATGTTGCTCAGTTAAGAAAATCAGAACCCAGAAATGCTACAACACCCTGTGTTGTGAGAAAGGTACAATCTACAAAACCAAATAAAAAAGTTGAATCATGTAAAGAAATAAGAGAATCTTGCTCAATAAAACTATTAGATGATAGAAACTGTCTCCAATGGACCTACATATTAGATTTTGCAGACGATGATTTCAAAATGACCACTGTATCCATTTTCAAAGAATCAAAGGAAACAATGCTTAAATAATTATATAAGATATGAAAATGTTTCACTAAAAAGGTAATATCAGTAAGAAATAGAAATTCTATAAATATACCAAATAGAAATTCTAGTGTGAAAATTTTAAATATAAAATAAGACATTTTCTAGATGGCCTGAATAGAAGGATTGAGATAGCAGAAGAAAACCAAATCAGTGAACATGAATATGGATCAACAGAAATACATAATCTGAAGAAAAGAAAGGAAATACATAATCTGAAGAAAAGAAAGGGGAAAAAAAAAGGATAAACAGAACCTCAGAGACCTTTAGGACATGAGGCACACTGACATACATATATTAGGAAGCCCTAGAGCTGAGCAAAGAGAGAAAGGGCAGGAAAAGAAATGAAAGATAATGGCACACAACTCCCCAAATTTGATTTTAAAAAATGACACCAAAGAAGTTTAAAGGCAAAGAGATCCACACACAGATATAAAATAGACAAACTGTTGAAAGCCAAAACAAAAGAAAATTCTTGAAAGGAGCAACCGAAAAACAATTCACCACAAACAAGACAAAAAGATTAATATCTTAGTTCTCATGAAAACCACCAGAAGCTATAAGTTTATAGGATGGTATGTTCAAAATGCTGAAATACATATGTATATATTTAATGTTCGCTCAGTTGTGTCTGACTCTTTGCAACCCCATGGACTGTAGCCTACAACGCTCCTCCGTCCATGGGATTTTCCAGGCAAGAGTACCAGAGTGGGTTGCCATTACCTTCTCCAGGAGATCTTCCCAACCCAGGATCGAACCTGGGTCACCTCTTTACCATCTGAGCCACCAGGGAAGATGGCTATCTTTAATGATATTAATATATATATTAATATTATTATTATTATCATCATTAATATATATATATAATATATATAGTGGCTATATTTAATAGGTACTATTCTTTAAAAATAGAGAAATGAAAGAATTCCTGGATAAACAAAAACTGTGATAAATCATTGCTAGTATACCTGTCATTCAAGATATGGTAAAGGAAATTGTCAAGCTGAAAGACAATGATACCAGATGTTAACACACATATGAAGAAAGCAAGATCACTGGAATTGATAATTATGTGGGTAAATGTAAATTGTTTTTAAAATGTACCTCTTTTCCCTTCTCAAATTCTTTAAAGGATGCATGCTTCTATAGCAATAATTATACTACTGTGCCTTTCATATTATCATATGTAATATGAATACATAATATATATGAAATTATAGCAAAAAAGAGAGGGAAGGATGGAGTTATATTATAGAAAAGTTGCTATGGTTGTGGCTCAGTCCCCTAGTCATGTTCAACTCTTTCTGACACCATGGACTGCAACTGTATTTAACCGGAATTAAACATGCATTAATTGTTGGGATATAATTCCTCATGGGTTTCTCTCATTTCCATACATCTTGTCAGCAGAGACATTTTTGCCTTTTGCTAGACTGTCCTTTCAAGAATATTTATATAGTGAGCAGCCATACAGGACAGAGATACTGTCTTCTCACTGGAGCAAAACATCGGCAAGCTTGCTGTCCTTGTATGAGATTCAGGTAAGCTAACCTCAGGGTCACCTTCTGTCATGAAACTCATTTTGTGGGCACATGCCACCTGACCATTTGCAATTTGCCCTTGTAGGAATTAGACCCAGGGCATAAACATGATAATCCTTTGCCTTCCAATACTGTGTGGATAATAAAGTCCTTGGCTTGCTCCCCATGAGTCAGTATCAGTATCTGCTTTCTGTCAGTGTTCATGAGAATGTTGCAGGCATCAATCTGGTTTTGAAATTAGGATAAAATCTCAAAGTTTCTATAGTTCTTGAAATTTATTGAAAGTATTCAATAGACTGTGATAAATTAATCCATGTTGCAATTCTTACAGCAACCAAGAAAAAAATTGAAATGTATAGTTAAAAAATCACTGGGGAATTAAAATGGACACTTAGACAATACTTTACACAAAATTTTGGAGGAAGAAGCAACAGAGAAAGAAATACATAAGAAAATATTTAAAAATAAATGTGCTGACAGAATTCAAGCATATTGATCACTATATTAAATAAATTTTGACTAATTATCCAACCAAAATGCAAGATGAAAATGCAACATTCAATGCATGTTGTCTACAAGAAGTACACTTAGATCAAAGATATCAATGCCAAATTCTCAGTAACTACTAAAACAACTGTATTAAAAAAATCACCATGAATACAGAAGTCTTGAACTATTAACCAGCTCATCTGTAGAATACAGCACACATATCATGTATGAAATGAGTTGCCAGTCCAGGTTCGATGCACAATACTGGATGCTTGGGGCTAGTGCACTGGGACGACCCAGAGGGATGGTATGGGGAGGGAGGAGGGTTCAGGATGGGGAACACATGTATACCTGTGGCGGATTCATTTTGATATTTGGCAAAACTAATACAATTATGTAAAGTTTAAAGATAAAATAAAATGTAAAAAAAAAAAAAAAAAGAATACTGCACACAGCAAAAATATAATTCCTCTCTTTCCCCAGTGCACATGAAATATTTTTCAGGATGTGGCAACTACTACATCATGAAACAAGACCCAAACTCAAAAGGACTGAAGTAATTGAAAGTATGTTCTTCAAATATACTAGGATTAAATTAGAAACAACAACAAAAAAAAAACAGTTGGGAAATCTTCAAATATTTGGAAATGCAGCACAGTTTAAAACCTACAACTGAAAGAATAACAACAGGAAAATTAGAAAATATTTTGAGCTGAATGGAAACAAAATCAAAACATATAAAATTAGCCCCAGTTTTTAAAAAAAGAAGAAAAATCTTTATTCAAAAAAATAAATTCAACATTCTGAAAATAACCAAAAAAGAAAAACAAAGCAGAAGAAATGAAATAATTAATATCTGAGAATTCAGAAAACCAATAAATAAAACTGATAAAAATAAAAGATGATTTTGAAAAAAACATAAAAATTGACAATTTTTTGACTAATCAAAATAAAAGAGAAGATAAAATCAGAAAATTTGAAATCCATTAGTAATAAATCAACAGAAATTAAAAGTACTGAAAGAGAATATTATGAACAATTTCATGCCAATAAATTAGAAAATGTAATTAAATTGACAAGTTAATGCAAAAGACAGCAATTATAAAAACTGATTCAGGAAGAAAACAGAAAATCTGAATTGGCCCATTACTGGTAAAGAAACTGAATTAAGAATTTAATAAAAATATCACATGAAGAAAGTTTCATGCTCTTACAAATTCACTAGGGAGTTTTATCAGATAGTTAAAATATACATAATGATGATCTTAAACTCTTAAGAAACAAAAAAAGTGGAAGCATTTTCCAACTCTTTCTAAGACTATCTTACCCAGATATTAAAACTAGGTGTAAGTAGCCCAAGAAAGTAAAATTATAGAAAGTGTGTGTATGTGTGTACTAGTCAACCAGTCGTGTCCAACTCTTTTGCAAGTACATGGACTGTGGCCTGTCAGGCTGCTCTGAATTTTCCAGGCAAGAATACTGGAGTGGGTCGTCATTCCCTTCTCCAGGGGATCTTCCCAATCCAGGGATCGAACCCAGATCTCCTACATTGCAGGCAGAGTCTTTACTGTCTGAGACACCAGGGAAGCCCCAAATTATAGAAAGAACATGTACATAAATATAGATTACTGATAAAACATCAGCAAATTAATCCCACAACATATTTCAAAGAATGTATATTAGGATGAATTGGAATTTTTCCAGGAATGTAAGGTTTGTTCAACATGGACAGAGGAACCTGGCAGGCTTCAGTCCAGGCGGGTGGCAAGAGACGGACAGGACTTAGTGACCAAACCACCACCACCACCACTGCATCTGAAAATCAGTCAAAGTATCAATAATACACCATATTAAGAGAATAAAAGAATAGAAAAAACACATCATATCACAGTTTGGGGGAAGGCATTTGGCAAGCCCCAACACATATTAACAATAACAATTTACAACAAACTACAAGAAAAGAAGAATGTACTCGTATAATGACAGCATCTATGAGAAACTTATGGCTAATACCTTACTTAATGGTGAAAATAGTGTTCTCCTAAGCACAGGAACAAGGCAACAATAGTTGATCTAGTTACTTCTATTCAAATATTGTATTGATGGTTCTAGCCAGAGAATTAAAACAATAAAAATGAATAAAAGGTATTTAGATCTGAAAAGAATACTGCCTTTGCACGCAGATAACATAATCCTGTATGCTGAAATTTCTAAGGAGCCTACAAAAAAGGCTACTAGAATTAAGAACTATAACAAAGTAGCAGGATACAAGATCAATAAATTAATTTATATGCCTACTGAGAACCAACAATTCAAAAATTAAGAAAATAACTGTTTATACTAGCATCACGGAGAATAAAGTACTATGGAACAAATTTAAGAAAGAAATCAAAATTTGTCTACTAAAAACCAAAAACATTGCTGAAAGGAAATTTAAAAGAAATGGAGAGATAGTTCTTTATGCTGCTTTACAATACTGAATTGGTTTTCTCTCCAAATTAATCTGATTTGATGCAATCCCTATAATGAAGCATTTTTTCTTTTGTAAAATTGACAAGCAAATCCTAAAATTTACATGGAAATGCAAATAACCTAGTATATTAATAAAATTTATTTGAACTACAAGAGCAGCTTTACTATAAATCTAATTAAATAAGATAATGGCGGTATTGGCATAAGAATAGATGCAGAGATCAATCAAAATGAATTGCCAGTTTAAAAATGAACCATTATATTTATGGTTGTAGTTCAACAAAGATGCCAGGACAATATACTGGGCAGATGATAGTCTTTTCAACTAATTGTGCTGGGAAAACTGGGGGTACCCATTTCAAAGAAATATATTTAGACATATCACATCATAACAATAACAATAAAAACTCAAAATGAGTCAGCTGCTTAAATGTAAGCTCTTTAAACATATAAAAATTTTAGAAAAAAATGAATGGGAGAAAATTAGTTTGACCTCGGATTGGTCAAAGAGAGTTGTTAGGTATGAAAACAAAATCATAATCCATTAAAAAATGATAAGCTGAACTTCATCAAAACTAAAAACCTTTGCTCTTCAACAGGCATCTTGTATTAAAATTATCAACAATAACAACAACAAAAAATAAAACTTAAACATTGGGAGAAAATATTTGCAAATCACTTATCTGATTAAAAAGGCAAGACACAAAATAGGCCAGATGTCATTTAGAGGAAATTACAGAAAGGCGAATTGTTAAGACAGAAAGTAAACCAGGAGGTTTTTGATACCAGGTATAAGAACAGGGATAGACAACAAATGTGTACAAGGGAGGGAGCTTCCCAGGTGGCTCTGTGTTAAAAGATAGGCTCCTACCTATCAATGTAGGAGAGGCAAGAGATGCGGGTTTGATCCCAGGTCAGGAAGATTCCCTGGAAATGCAACCCATTCCAGTATTCTTGCCTGGGAAATCCCATGGACAGAGAAGCCTGGTGGGCTACAGGCCATGAGGTCACAAAGAATCAGACGCAACTGAGCAAACGTGCACATGCACAAGGGAAGTTTTAGGCCAATGAAAATGATCAAAAGTGGATTGTGTTGATGGTTGCACAACTCTGTGTATTTACCAAACATCACTGACTAGGACACTTACACTTGGTGAATTTTACGGTGTTCAAATTATAACTTAATAAAGTGATTTTGAAAGAAAAGAAGTAATAGGCACTCATGCTTGAAGTTTAGCTAAAGAAAATGTAAAATAAATCATTTTTTTGATTCGCATGACTAAAACTTTATCAGTCATGCCCCTAAAACTATTCACATACCATGCATACTCAAGCTGCAAATTTCACTGGTTATATGTTGTCTCTTGTAATTTCTCTATCATATACTTCTTAATTCCCCTTCCATAACACAAAGTCCACAGCACCGCTTCACCAGAATCTTTTCACATTTCCTGACATGCCACGCTTAGTTGCTCAGTTGCATCTGACTCTTTGCAACCCCATGGACTGTAGCTTGCCAGGCTCTTCTGTCCATGGGATTTCCCATGTATTCTTGAGATGGATTATTAAGATGGATTAATAAAATGGATTATTCCCCTAAAGGCCCTGTCTCTTGTGTAACCCTGTGAAGTAAAGGAAACTCTTACACCCACACCCCAGGTATTCCTTGCTCCCTGAAACTTCCACATTATTTCCTTAATGCTCTTTTATACAAAACTCAGTTCTTTGAGGTTTATCTATGCTGTGATAATTCAGCATTTTTTCTCTTATTTAGAAAAAAAAAAAAAAAGACCTTTGCACACTCTTTCTGTTTTTGTCATTAATCATATAAGCTACAGCATCTACTGGGAGCTTCTACTTCACCGATTCTTTGAACTCATCAGAATTATATTCCTTTGATCTTGGTATTTTCCCTACCATTGGCCCCCTTCTTCCACAGTCATTCTAGGCCTCATTTTCCATTATCTTAACCACTGACTTGTCATTAAGCTGGAGGCTGTCTGTGTACTGTCCTTTAATCATATCCCTCTCTCCTCCCCCAGCAAACTCAAAACCTGAATTAGAACAAATGACTGACTTCACATTCATTGCCAGAGAAAAATATCCAGCTATACAGACCAGTGCTGATATATAAGCTTTATTTTCTCATATCACCTGAGATCTCTACAGTCTGAACAACCCTAAGTTATTGCTGAATCCTCATTCTCCAAATTATTTCAAACATTATCTGCCTTTGTCCTCATTCTCAACAGGAAATCTTTCCCTCAAATTCATAGAACAAACACTCAACTTTCTGCCACCAATATTCAAATCATTGTCTTTTTTATTTTTCAAAGGAAGTTACCTTTTACAGCAGTCATAATCTTACAGCTTTCTCTTCCTTCAGGTTTAGTTCTTAGCTGATTAACCTTTCCTTGGTCCTGTCTCCGGTCCCACCCTTTTTCTTGGATCTTTTCAATGACTGCTTACATTTACTCTCTTTTTCCTTTTCATTAACCTACCATCCCTGATTTTCCTGCACAAACACCTTGAATTTAACTGAATCAATTGTTGCCGTGTTCCATCAATGACAAAACCCTCTTAAATCTTGCTTCTCTACAAAATCTCCTTTGTATAAATAGCTAGTGGGAACCTGCTATATAGCACAGAGAACTCAGCTTGGTGCTCTCTGGTGACCTAGAAGTGTGGGCTGGAGGGTGGGGTGGGAGGGAGGCTCAAAAGGGAAGAATATATATATATGTATACTGTGCTGTGCATAGTCGCTAAGTCCTGTCCGACTCTGTGACCCCATGGACTGTGGCCCATTAGGCTCCTCAGTCCATAAAATTCTCCAGGAAAGAATTGGAGAATATTGGAGTGGGTTGCCTTGCCCTCCTCGAGGGGATCTTCCCAACCCAGGATTGAACCTAGGGCTCCCACATTACAGATGGATTCTTTACCTATTGCACCGCCAAGGAAGCCCAAGAATACTGGAGTGGGCAGCCTATTCCTTCTCCAGAGGATCTACCTGACCCAGGAATCAAACCAGGATCTCCTGCATTGCAGGCAGATTCTTTATCAGCTGAGCCACCAGGGAAACCAGGATATATGTATACATATAGCTGATTCACTTCATTGCACTGCAGAAACTGACACAACATTTAAAGTAACTATACCCCACGAAATAAAACAAAAAACCTTTCTAATAGTTCTGAAACTGCTGTTAGTTTTGCTAAAACAAATATTAAATATTCTTATATAAATAATTGAAAGACATTTAATTCTACTCATCATTTATCTTCATGAAAACTCTATTGCTTTGATTCCTTTCTTCCTCTGTGGACACTTTTTTCCCTCACCTCCACCATATCTTCAATTGCATCATTCTTTCAGATTATGTTCTTTGTCCTCTTCTCTTTCCTCCCTCTGCTCTATTTAATATGCCAAATATTTACCATTAGAAATAAGCCACCTTATACACATCTAATTCTCTTCCTGAGCAGCAAACAAAACCCACTTCTGACTTTCAAATAAAAAATAAGGAATTAGGGCATATTTATCTTGGCTTCTTATTCTCTAATGTGTGTGTATAGATATAAAATAATCTTTCTTATATTTTAATGTTGCAGAAAAGATGTCTCCATCCAATCCAAAGCCAATTCTTCTCTCTCCCTCTCTGCAGTGGGTACCATCTCCTCCTACTTTCCAGGAATTCTAACACCCTAGATCATATCCACTTTCTTTTTTATCTTACAATTATCTTCCTTCATGGGTACTTTCGCTTTAGGCTGTATTTTTTCATCTCATTTCAGAAAGTCTCCCTCCACCGTGAAACTCTCTTTATCAAACATCTAACATATCTCCATTATAGATATGTCTTTCAAGACATATTCAACTAGGTGTGTCCATTATTCAACTTTCATTTATATCTTAGAATCATGGAAATCTTGTTTCACTCCCATTTCTTCACTAAACCTGCATGCACTACAATTGATTTCATTTGAGAATTCAGCAGCATCTGGAAGGCTGCGTCTTGAATGTTTCTTTCCCTTATATTTGCTAAATAGCACTTTCTGAGGTTCTCCTTTTGTTCAGAACAGTCTTTCTCATTCTCCTTTACACACTTCTAATCCTTTATTGATTCCACGAGTATTAGTGATCTCAACTTTATGCTTTCAATACTCTTGTTACCTTCTTATCCAGCCTCTGCAGTGTATCTTTCATGCTGATGGCTTTAAATGAATCATTTATGCTGATCCCTTTAAACTCATAGTGTTCTAATATTTGTTTTACATTTATGCTCTATATTTATAACTATCTATTAAATATAATGGGCTTCCTAGGTGGTGCAGTGGTAAAGAATCTTCCTGTAATGCAGGAGGTGTAGGAGATGCAGTTTTGATCCTTGGGTTGGGAAGGTCCCTGGGAGTAGGAAACGGCAACCCACTCCAGTATTTTTGCCTGGAAAATTCCATGGATAGAGGAGCCTGGCAGGCTACAGTTTATGGGGCTGCAAAGAGTTGTATACAACTGAATGACTGAGTACATAAAATTAAATATAATTACTGACTAATTTATAGTAGAGGCATACAAATTCAGTATGTTTCAAGTTATTGTTTGTCCCTAAAACATGTTCTTAATACTGCACCAATCTTGTTTAAAATCACCATAATAAATCTTCAGAACCATTATTGTTTAACTACTATTAGATTGTTAATATATATAAAGTATGAACTATATGCAGTTGCTATGGCAATGTAATAGCATTATGATGAACTACATACATATGTCACATATACTTTATACATAATATATAAATTACGATACATTATACACAACATATATATATATATATTTATATGTGAATATATGTACATATTATACATAGATTGTGGCTGTACTTTATTTATATAGACATATAACAATACCTATGGTATATAATCGGAGAAGGCAATGGCACCCCACTCCAGTACTCTTGCCTGGAAAATCCCATGAATGGAGGAGCCTGGTAGGCTGCAGTCCATGGTGTCACTAAGAGTTGGACACGACTGAGCGACTTTACTTTCACTTTTCACTTTTATGCATTGGAGAAGGAAATGGCAACCCACTCCAGTATTCTTGCCTGGAGAATCCCAGGGACGGTGGAGCCTGGTGGGCTGCTGTCTATGGGGTCGCACAGAGTTGGACACGACTGAAGCGACTTAGCAGCAACAGCAGATGGTATATAATATATAATGTATTTGTATATTATATATGTATGTATAATAATACATGCTTCCCTGATGGTTCAGATGGTAAAGAATCTGCCTGCAATGCAGGAAATCTGGGTTCAATCCCTGGGTCAGGAAGATCCCCTGGAGAAGGAAACGGCAACCCACTCCAGTATTCTTGCCCAGGAAATCTCAGGGACATAGGAGCCTGGGAGGCTACCTGGTCACAATAATACAGGAGGTCCACAATAATACAGGGAGGTCCACCTGGTCACAAATAATACAATGTATTTACAATTGTATTATTGTAATACACAATACAAATAATGTATTGTTTATTAAATAAAACGTATTTAAGCAAAATGCATGTATGTATAATAATAATGTATTTATATATGCATGTATAATAAATGCATACTATACATACAGAGTGTGGCTGTACTCTATTATCTGTTTGGTTTGTGAAAGTCTGTCTCAATCCAGGGCTTCCAGTCTTTCTTCTGTGACACTCTACCTCCCTATGTCGTTACACAACTTTGAGAAATAGTGATATATGTTGTAATAAAAACTTTTAATTTTAGGGTATGATGTGGGATCAGTAGGTTTCCATAGAATAACTTTTCTTTAATATGATTGAGTCAATTTCTTTTTAGGGTTTTAAATAATCTCATAAATTATGGTATATAATATTCTCCTTATCACCTCATTTTAAAACTCAGTTCAGCCTAGTGGGATTCAGGTAATAATGCCATCACATATGTGACATGGGGGAGTTATGTTCTCTTGGTTTTTTTGATGTAGGAAAGAAAGCTTGTTTTCTTTATTTAGGACTAGTGGCCTCACAAGATATTAATTTGGTAGAAGATCATATCAAGGTAACCAATGTTAAAATATTCTGTGAGTATAATAATAATGGGATAATTAGTAGGTGATAGAAATCTACTAAGGCTTAAATGCATTCCTGTTGATTCTGGTGAGGGAATAACTCAGACTTCTGATAGCTTTTGCTACCTATAATCCCTAATAAGAATTTGTATTTTCTAAGGCTGCTGAGAATCTTCAGAAATATATAGAAGTGATATTCTTTAGATCAATGGGTTACAATGTGGGGTTTAACTGTACGTATGCTCTTTTAAAATTCCATTCACATATTACTACTATTGAATATCACCTCTAAGTATGCTGGAAATCAAAGGCTCCTACTTTGACTCTTAAGCAGCACATTACAAATGGTTCACAAAAATGCTGTTTAGCTATATCTGTCTACTTAATGCTAACAAACAGCAGTAGCTTTGCAGAATTTGGTATGGTTTTACATTGTAGTCAGTTTCCTATTGCAAACAAAGAACTATATTATACAGTGCTAGAAAATCCTCCAAATTAGGCTAGATATAGTACTTAATCTGAGGATAATATCCAGAGTTAGAAAACCCATTAGGAATATATACATATAATCATATGTGCAAACAAGGAACTAGGAGTCTGTTCAGCTGCCTAAAACTTGAAATTCTTCTGGTGGCATTTAAACCTACTTCTCACTTTAAAAAGTAAAAATGACTAACATGTCTGCCACTATAGTATATTTTAGACTCAATTATGCAGTATGCCCACATGACATTCACATACCACCCACTAAACCTTATACCCATCACCCCAACAACTTACACCCCCAAGATCTTCCCTCTTGCCAGCTTAGTTTTAGTTGTGCTAAACTTCAAAAAAAGACCAAAATCAAAATATTGAAAGTATCCAAAATAATGTTAGATAAATCAAAGTAAACAATAAATGAAATACATCTTCAAATTTCAAATGTGGAATTAATTAAATTTGGTACTAGCTAATTTTGAAGTATATAATACAAATATTTCTAATATTGATACACATAACTATTAGGAATTATCAAATTATTTAAACCAGCATCAGGTATCAATACGGATATGTTTATAGTTGAAAATAAAATCTAAAATTCCTTTTATCATATATTTGAAAAAGTTAAAGACTGAATTGAATGGTATCTATGCAAGGACTCTATACCCAGTTCAGCTAATTTATTAAGTAACAAATTAAACATATTTATTTGAAAAACAGAACATTAGTCTATTAGTTCCCCTTCATGATCACAGCCCTGTTGTGATGAAGGGGTTTGAGTAACTCAATGAAGCTATGAGCCATGCCATGCAGGACAGGATCACCCAAGATGGATGTATCATAGTGAAGAATTCTGACAAGAGTTCCAGAGAATATCAAGGAGATAAAAGAAAGCCTTGTTCAATGAACAATGCCAAAAATAGAGGGGGGAAATAGAATGCAAAAGACTAGAGACCTCTTAAAGAAAATAGGAGATGTCAAGGGAGCATTTCATGCAAGAGAATGCACACAATAAAGGACAGAAATGGTAAGGACCTAAGAGAAGAAGAGATTAAGAAGAGGTGACAAGAATACAAAGAAGAACTATACAAAAAAAGGTCTTAATGACCCAGATAACCATGGTGGTGTGATCACTCACCAAGAAGCAGACATCCTGGAATGCAAAGTCAAGTGGGCCTTAGGAAGCATTACTACAAGCAAAGCTAGTGGTGGTGAAGGAGTTCCATATGAGTTATTTAAAATCCTAAAAGATGATGCTGTTAAACTGTGGCACTCAATATGTAGTAAATTTGGAAAACTCAGCAGTGGCCACAGGACTGGAAAAGGTCAGTTTTCATTCCAGTCCCAAAGAAGGGCAATGCCAAAGAATGCTCAAACAACTGCTTAGTTGCACTCATTTCATATGCTAGCAAAGTGATGCTCAAAATCCTTCAGTCTAGGGAGGACACCAGGCACCCAGAAAGGCAGTCTAAATGTAAGACCAGAAACTATAAAACCCCTAGAGGAAAACATAGGCAAAACACTCTCTGACATAAATCACAGCAGGATCCTCTATGATCCACCTCTCAGAATAATGGAAATAAAAGCAAAAAGAAACAAATGGGACCTAATTAAATTTAAAAGCTTTTGCACAACAAAGGAAACTATAAGCAAGGTGAAAAGACAGCCTTTAGAATGGGAGAAAATAACAAACAAAGCAACTGACAAAGAATTAATCTGAAAAATATACAAGCACCTCATGCAGCTCAATTCCAGGAAAATAAACAACCCAATCAAAAAGTGGGCTAAAGAACTAAGCAGACTTTTCTCCAAAGAAGACATACAGATGGCTAACAAACACATGAAAAGATGTTCAACATTGCTCATTATCAGAGAAATGCAAATCAAAACCACAATGAGGTACCATCTCATGCCAGTCAGAATGGCTGCCATCAAAACGTCTACAAACAATAAATGCTGGAGAGGGTGCAGAGAAAAAGGAACCCTCTTACACTGTTGATGGGAATGCAAACTAGTACAGCCACTATGGAGAACAGTGTGGCTGCTGCTGCTGCTGCTGCTAAATCACTTCAGTCATGTCCGACCCTATGAGACTCCATAGACGGCAGCCCACCAGGCTCCCCCATCCCTGGGATTCTCCAGGCAAGAACACTGGAGTGGGTTGCCATTTCCTTCTCCAATGCATGAAAGTGAAAAGTGAAAGTGAAGTCGCTCAGTCATGTGCAACTCTTAGCCACCCCATGGACTGCAGCCTACCAGGCTCCTCCATCCATGGGACTGGAGTGGGCTGCCATTGCCTTCTCTGATGGAGAACAGTGTGGAGATTCCTTAAAAAACTGGAAATAGTACTGCCATACAGCCCAGCAATCTCACTGCTGGGCATACACAGCAAGGAAAACAGAATTGAAAGAGACACATGTACCCCAATGTTCATTGCAGCACTGTTTACAATAGCTAGGACATGGAAGCAACCTAGATGTCCATCGGCAGACGAATAGATAAGAAAGCTTTGGTACATATACATAATGGTATATTACTCAGCTATTAAAAATAGCACATTTGAATCAGTTCTATTGAGCTGGATGAAACTGGAGCCTATTATACAGAGTGAAGTAAGGCAGAAAGAAAAACACCAGTACAGTATATTAACGCATATATATGGGATTTAGAAAGAGTAATGATGACCCTATATGTGAGACAGCAAAAGAGACACAGATATAAAGAACAGACTTTTGGACTCTGTCAGAGAAGGCAAGGGTGGGATGATTTGAGAGAATAGCATTGAAGCATGTATATTACTATATGTGAAATAGATCGCCAGTCCAGGTTTGATGCATGAAACAGGGTGCTCAGGGCTGGTGCACTGGGATGACCCAGAGGGATGGGATGGGGAGGGAGATGGGAGGCGGGTTCAGAATGGGGAACACATGTACACCCATGGTGGATTCATGTCCATGTATGGCAAAAACCACTACAATATTGCAAAGTAATTAGCCTCCAATTAAAATAAATAAAATTTTAAAAAATCCTTTAGTCTAGTCTTCAACAGTACATGAACTAAGAACTTCCAGTTGAAAAATCTGGGATTCAAAGAGGCAGAACCAGAAATTAAATTTCAAACACTTGTTGGATCATGGTGAAACCAAGAGTGTTCCAGAGAGACATCTACTTCTTCATGGACTATGCTAAAGTCTTTGACTGTGGGGATCACAACAAAATAAGGAAAATACTTCATGAGATGAGAGTACCAGACCACTCTACCTATCTCCTGAGAAACCTGTATGTGGGTCAAGAAGCAACAGTTAGAACTGGTATGGAACAATGGCCTGGTTCAAAATTAGGAAAGGAGTATATCAAGGCTGTATATTATTACCCTGCTTATTTAACTTATATGTAGATTACATCATGCAAAATACTGAGCTGGATGAATCATAAGGAGGAATCAAGATTGCCAGGAGAAATATCAGCAACCTCAGATATGCAGATAATACCACTCTTAGGGGAGAAAATGAAGAAGAACTAAAGAGCCTCTTGATGAAGGTGAAAGAGGAGAGTGAAAAAGCTGGCTTAAAACAACATTCAAAAAAACAAATATCATGGCATCCAGTTCCATCACTTCATGGCAAGCACAAGGGGAAAAGTGGTAACAGTGACAGATTTTATTTTCTTTGGCTCCAAAATCACTGTGGACAGTGACTGAAGCCATGAAATTTAAAAAACTGCTTGCTCCTTGAAAAGAAGCCTATGACAAACATAGACAGTGTATTAAAAAGTAGAGACATCACTTTGCTGACAAAGATCTGTGTAATCAAAGCTATGTCTTTTCCAGTAATCATGTGTGGATGTGAGACATTGACCGCAAAGAAGGCTGAATGCCAAAAATTTGATGACTTTGAATTGTGATACTGTAGACTCTTGAGAGTCCCTTCGACTGCAAGATGATCAAACAAGCCAATTCTAAAGGAAATCAACCCTGAATATTCATTGTAAATACTGTTGCTGAACCTGAAGCTCCAATAATTTGGCCACTTGATGCAAAGACCCAACTCATTGGAAAAGACCCTGATACTGGAAAAGATTGAGGGCAAGAGAAGGGTGAGACAGAGGATGAGATTGTTGGATGGCATCACAGACTCAATGGACATGAATTTGAGCAAACTCTGGGAGATAATAGAGGACAGAGGAACCTGGCTTGCTGCAGTCCACGGGGTTACAAGGGTTAGACCAAACTTAATGACTTAATTACTGAACAACAACACAATGTTGATTAGTTATTGCTGTCTTTCTTTAAGGTATATTGTGTTACTATTCCCTAAATAGATAAACTTTAAAAGCATTTTTTTATATTTTAATCTTTGGTTGTACACTGTCATATTTCTAACTGTCATTATTATTTTCCTTTTCCTTCCTGAATTAACCTGTACTCTCTTTGCTTTGAGCAATAATCTACCTGTCATCTTGCTGTGGCAGAACCTGGATTATCAGATGAGGCAATGTTTTAAACCTGCCTACTTCCTTAATCCATGTAATACATATATTAAAGCCAACTGCACACATCTTCTAGCTTTTAAGTTCAAAATTCCACCTACTTGTTTACACACACATTCTCTTATAATACTCTTTAAACATTCATCCAGCTCTTGAAATTTTCTCCCAGGCTATATAGACTAGACTTTCTAACAAAAAATATGTACCTAGATTAACATAATATTTGATTCACATCCAGGCAACTAACTTGGTACAGATATGTAGAACAGGTTAGCAATATTTTAAAACTACCTGGAGTGTTATCTGGAGAAGGCAATGGCACCCCACTCCAGTACTCTTGCCTGGAAAATCCCATGGATGGAGGAGCCTGATAGGCTGCAGTCCATGGGGTCGCTAAGAGTCAGACATGACTGAGCGACTTCACTTTCATGCATTGGAGAAGGAAATGGCAACCCACTCCAGTGTTCTTGCCTGGAGAATCCCAGGGGCAGGAGAGTCTGGTGGGCTGACGTCTATGGGGTCACACAGAGTTGGACATGACTGAAGTGACTTAGCAGCAGCAGCAGGAGTGTTATCAGATTTTGAAAGAAGGCTAGTAATGCCAGAGTCAGGTAATCATTGCTTATTTTGACCTTACCCTGTAGTAAACACAATCAGGGCATGAAATTGAATTGAAGACTGTAGTGAGACAAAGACATCCTTTTCAAAAACTGTCAACTGTATCACTTGAGTGATGACCTTAAATAAAACAAACAGGTTCATTGATTTTTAAAAAAAAAAGTTAAGCAAATTTTTTCTTCTATGTTAATGAAGCTGTTTTGTCTGTTTTTATGTTAAATAAATACTTTACCTACAAACGGACAGATTTTCAAAGTGCATGAAGGAATTGATGACAAGCAAGCATAGAACAACCTTGCAAATTCATTGACTATAAACCTAATCTTGCTTATAAGCTTTTGATTCACTATTAGTTTGACATAATATATACTATAATTAATATTTATGAATAATTGCACACACATGTGAATCTAGTTTAATACCTTTTTTTTCATTAAACATCAGGAATTCATTGCATGACAAAATTTTTATTTGTAATTAAGGGTAATAATGATTTTATATGCTTTGAACAAAAATACTTTTTTTAATGACAGGGAATTATCTTCAATGCTGTAACTTTTAGCTGGAACATTATCTGATGATGTTGATATTCACACATTTAACAAAATATTTAGTTCTTTGAATTTTCATTGTGTTTGTCTGACATAAACTACTGAATGAACTTTCTTCTGATAACAATAAATGATAATAACATTGATATACTGATATCAATATATCAATGATAAAGTAAATGATAGTAATATTAAAATCAGTCATATTAAAAATATTTATAAATTATCCTCTCAGTTAATTCTTTATTATTTTCATAACAGTAATTCTTGAGATATCAAAGTAGAGAATGTTTGTATCATGCATAATATTAGATGACTTCTTTCCTTTTCATTTATTATTATTTTTCTTAATATTCTAAGTGGTCACTATTGTAAATATTTTTTAAAAATCTGGTCAACAATGGCACTACTGTACAATTCTCTAAAGGTGAATTATCTTAGTTAAAAGTAGTATCAGTTTAACCTGTTTTTACCTTCTCCCTTTGGTGAAGCAAAGAAAATCACCTGTTCAAGTATTTACACAAGACGGCTAGATAGAGGTGGGACTTATGCCTTGTTAGCTAATATAAGTAAACAAAAACCTAAGCCAGAGTCAATTCATTTGAATACAAGGAAATGAAACTTAAGTACAACCAATCACAAATAGCCACCTAGACTTTTCCTGAAGTCTGCTGCTGCTAAGTCGCTTCAGTTGTGTCTGACTCTGTGTGACTCCATAGACCGCAGCCCACCAGGCTCCCCGGCCCCTGGGATTCTCCAGGCAAGAACACTGGAGTGGGTTGCCATTTCCTTCTCCAATGCATGAAAGTGAAAAGTGAAAGTGAAGTTGCTCAGTCGTGTCCGACTCTTAGTGACCCCATGGACTGCAGCCTCCATTCATGGGATTTTCCAGGCAAGAGTACTGGAGTGGGATGCCATTGCCTTCTCCATCCCGAAGTCCAGAATTTCCCAAATAAGACAATTGCTTAACTTATAACTTAAAGATGTTATAGATAATATCTTTGCTTTGCTTCCATAACTTCTTTACAAAAACCTTTTTTCTGACTCCTGACCGTGGAGCACTCCTAACCATTTTGGTTTGGGGCTGCACAATTCCAATCAATCAAACTGATTGATTGAACTCTTGAAAAATTATAATGTACTTCAGTTACCTTTTAACACGTTTAATGACTTCTGATCATCAAGCTGTTTATTCAGTATTCTTCCATCTTCAGTGTCTCTCAGTAATAATTGGATAATTATATTTCCATTAAATTGAGAAATTACACTTTATTAGAATTATAAAGTATAAATTCAAAATCCATAAGGTCCTATCCTCCAACTTTTTACAAATTAATCTCTGAAATCTAAAGACATTAGTCAGGGTGATTCATGTATCTACTAAGGCCTGATAATTATTATTTAAACTTATTGTACCAAAATAAGCCTCCAAAAATATTTGGCTAATTATTTATTATTTTAGTTCACAGAAAGACCTAAATTTTTATTTACCACACAAGTTCTCAATATCCCCAAACCACCCTGTAACAGGCTTCATGTTTGCCAAAAATCTTAGTTTGGCAGAAGAGAGACAGATGTAAAATCAGCTTAGAAGCTTGAGCAGATTCACACAGTGTGGTTACAATGATCTTAATGGAAGAAAAATCATAAAAAATTGCATCTTCATCCTTCAAATTACTAATATGATCATAAAGAGTATTTCAGTATTAAAATTATCCTCCAGTACTGGTGCCTTCTGTAAAAATTTATGTTGTTATTTTTGGTGAATTAGGATACTTGGATTTGCATATATGTACACATACATAATTCACTTATATTATTCAATTAAATTTTATTTGACAACTCATAGATAATTCATAATTCATACATGTAATTCACTTAACACTTGCAAAGTATTTTCTTTATGCCAGGTACTATGCTAACCTCTGAGGCTTCCCTGGTAGCTCAGTTGGTAAAGAATCCTCCTGCAATACAGGAGACCTGGGTTCAATTCCTGGATTGGGACAATCCCCTGAATAAGAGATAGGCCACCCACTCCAGTGTTCTTTGGTTTCTCTGGTGGTTCAGATGGTAAAGTATCCGTCTGTGATACAGGAGACCAGGGTTTGATCCCTGGGTTGGGAAGATTCCCTGGAGGAGGGCATGGAAACCCACCTCAGTATTCTTGGCTGGAGAAAACCAGGCAAGAGGAACCTGATGGGCTACAGTCCATGGGATCACAAAGAGTCAGACAGGGCTGAGCAACTAAGCTCAGCACAGCACATGCTGACTTCTGGAGATGAAAACAGAAGAAGGTATTCATAGGCTCCACTTTAATTCTGCTTAAAATCTTACAGAAAAAAACGGCTTCGACTCTAGTCCAGAAACCTCTCATTTAAAGTCTTGATGCAATGATGAGAATAAATAAATGTAAAAGTAAATTGTTAAACTTTCATTTTACTCTACCAGCCGTTCAAACACAGGTTTGGAAGGAAGTATGCAAAATTGAGGAGAGAAGTGCTCAAAGACTGACTAGAATAGTGTTCTCTGTATTAAAAAAAAAAAAAAAAAATGAAAAATTGACAATTTCATCACATTGGTTAAATTAAAACTTAAAGCTTTATTTGAATTGCTTGAATAATTTTTGTTAACCATGTGGTCCCATTTGTTCATTTTTTGCTTTCATTGCCCTTGCCTGAGGAGACAGATCTAAAAACATATTGTTAAAGCTGATTTCAAAGAATTTGCTGCCTGTGTTTTTTTCTACAAGTTTTAGAGTTTCGGATCTAACATTTAAGTAAGCTTTAAATCTATTTGAGGGTATTTTTGTATATGGTATTAGAAAATAGTCCACCTTAACTCTTTTACAAGTTACTGTCCAGTTTTTACAATGTCATTCATTGAAGAGACTGTCTTTTCCCCACTGTGTATTTTTGCCTCTTCTATTGTGGATTAATTGACTACCTGGGAATGAGTTTATTCCTGCCTGTCTATTCTGTTCCATTTATCTATGTATCTGATTTTGTTCCAGTACTGTACTTCTTTGATTACTATAGCTTTGTAGTATAGTTTGAGGCCAGGGAGCATGCAGTTTTGCTCTTTCTCAAGTATGCAAGTTCTCAAGAAAATCCTTCCCCAGATCATTTTCAGAAACTACTCGTGGATGTGATCTGATAAACACAAGGCAGGAAGCAAAAAAAAGGTATAATACCAGAGTTGGAACAATCCAGCAAGGAAGGTAAGGAATATTTCCAAGATAATGAGAAAGGGAAGTCTCAAGGATAAAACCAAGTGATAAGAGGAGAATGAATTCAGAATGCACCAAAAGGAAGGATTTCAGGAGAAACACTTCCATATTCAGACTGAAATGAATCTGACATTACCTGATTCCATTTTCTATGCTGAAATATAATTTTTAATTCTTTTGTGCTTATATGGATTCATTCAAATCAAAAAGGTAGTCAAAATTTAAATTCAAAAGTCTCAATCACGTTATGTAAAAGAGATAATCTAACCATATCATACTAACAAAACTTACAAAGATATAAAACTTAAACACTGACTATTTATGAAAAAAGTTATATACTATACACAGAGGATGGAATAAGAAGATGTTTGGTGGTGGGGTTGAGAGGGATTATGTATTGACTAAATAATTTTTCAAAATAAAAATCAATAGATTATGTCTACAATTAAAGATCAGGAAATAACAGAGTACCTTCTGGGTGATAAAAGTGTAAATGAATAAAATACAAAACAAGTAATAGCCCTGCAATGGTCAATTCTACCATGGAAAGAGGCAAATGACTGCAATTTTTAAATTAGCATTATGCACTTTTAATAGCTTGGCACTTCAATGGATACAATAAAAACGGAATTTAATTTTTTGAGAAAATGATGATAGGACATTCTTATTGGGAAAAGTTTCCATATAAATAAAAATAAATAGTGCATCTTTGGTAGATATATTTATTATAATTTTTGTCATAAGAAATAGAATAAATGATTTGTTTCCAAGCCATGATAAGGCAATACTCAACTGTTTGGGAAGAAATGAAATCCTGTAAGAACATTATAATGAGGCTCCCAGCTTGATCAGATACAGGTTTTGCTTTGCATGTTGGCCAGAGGGAAAGCTGACTGGAAATTTACCCAAGTTTTTGTTGCCCTGAATCTAAGCTACTCTTTGTATTTGGGCAAAACGCTCAGTACACCTGTCAGAATGTGCCCTTTGTGGGGTGGAAGGTTGAGGATTAAGGGTTGTCATAAAGGGGAAATGGAAAGAGAATTCTACAGTTGGCAAATATGCAGAGGTAGATGTGAAAACATTCACATTTATTTTATTTCTTAGAAACTTAATGGCAGTGGGTGGGGGAATGAAAATGGAATAGTATTTTTGTTTAATTCTGATCAAAAGCTACTAAGAAAGATAAGATATTATTAAATAAATTTACAAGAATTTCTATGTGTTTTTAAATTCCTAATTTCTTCTTTTATACTCTTTTCATATATAAAGAGGAACATGCTTCCCAGTGTCTAATTCACTACCTGATAAAAAGCTGAAAAGATAAAATGTTACATTAAATTTTTCAGCTTTTATAACACATTTGATTAAAAGTAACAGATTCAAGTGCTTGTTACTTTGCCTTTTAAATAGGTCTCAGGCAGAGGGGGGTTGGGGAACTCATTAGAAATCTCACTGGAAATAAACTGTTGAAATTTGTTACTGACTTCTGCCACCCATGCAATTACTTAGATGACATGGCAATGAAAACATATGAGAGAATAAAATAAAAAATCTGACAGTCTTGTAGGAAATTGGGCATTGAATGCAGCACACATATGTCATAATAAATTTTCACAATGCATAATAACAGTTCACAATGTAGTTTCCCCAGTTTGTTTCCCACAATACAAACCACAAAGAAGACATTATTTTCCTAAAAATGTTAATCTGTTTTTTTTTTTTTAATTAGGAGAGTGAAGCTTGACCAAGTCAAATAATCCCAAGATCTCAGAAATTACCGCATCAAATACTATGACATCAAACTAGTGGTTAAACAAGTAATTACACACAACATGTATTTTAACAGAAGCGATGTTTCTGGCAAAATCACTTTGTAGATTCTAGATAATTTTTTAAAATGCTTGTTAAAGAAAATGTGGGTGTTCTCTTTGTAAAATGAAAATTAACACAGCTTTTATATAACTCATCATCATATGTAAAATGTGTTCAATAAAATAGTACTGCTTCAATATGTTAGATAACTGTTATATATTTGAGGTTTCATGAGCTGTCACACTTGCTGAATCAGTGTGACATCTAAGTTGAACATGGAGTAGAACACGTAAGTTCCCTAAAATGAGTGTGACACCTGCCATGAGGTTTTGTTTTAAGGGATTTTTGTAGACAGCACATTAACCAAACAACTATGAGCCAGTCACAACACTCAGACTGGAGTGGCAATATGACACATAAATGTTGTTATCTGTTTTACTTGTCAAACCAAAATTTCACATTCTGTGATGTAGCTTGAGGTTATGGGAACAGAGATCATTTGGGGGATTTTCTTGTTTGTTTTAATTGTGAATGCAAATAAACCAAAAAGGGCATATAACCAACATAACAGGCAAGATATTAAGTAAAAGAGCATTAAATCACTAGAATATGCCTAAATACTATTGTCTCTCAAAAATAAATCCTAAAAATGCAGGAATATTGAATATGAAAGAATGGGAGATGTGTTTCAGACACAAAACAAAGAGGACATATTCTCTCTGAAAACCAAATGATTTTTAAAGTATTAGATTCTTAATAGAACAGTAATTCTTAAGATAAATAATTAGAATAATTAAGTGTTAAGTACAGCCAAATATTTTGATGCACTAACAGAGCCCAGACAGACCCATATATAATATATATCCTCATATTTATATGGGGAGATTATGAAATTCATTTACTGTCATAAAATAAGACCCCTGCTTATCTGGAAATCTACTTCCAATATTGCTAAAATTAATGTAATTGTATTCAATTTTAAATGTCCTTGAGAAACTTGGGGATTTGAGTAAAATACAGAGCTGATTTTCTTCTTTGTGTATTATAAACTTCTCAATTTTACATGTTAGAATGAACACACAAGGATAACACTGATTAGTTGTACTTCTTTTGAGACTATAAGAAAACTGTATGTGGTATAGAATTTTTATATCTATTTGTAGAATGTTTCCCTGTGGATGAGATAGTAAAGAATCTACCTGCAATGTAGAAGACTCCAGAGAAGGGAATGGCTACCTACTTTAATATTCTTGAATGGAGAACTCCAGAGACAGAGGAGTCTGGTGGGCTACAGACCATGGGTCACAAAGAATCAGACACGACTGAGGGACTAACAGTTTTTAGCTTTTTATATTTCTTAAGATAAATAGTCTACTAAGGTATGAGAAACATATTTGCCTCATATCAAATATGGGCGGCAGAGGTAGGTAGAGACATAGCCATGATAACTGAATCAATGCACTTTAACAACATGAAATCAAGAACCACACAAGCCAGCGAAGCCTTTGTGGGAATGTCTGGGTTCACCTCTGGGGTTAGAAGTCTCCGTGGGAACCTGTCTTGGATGGATTGGATTTCAGGAAGCCCAGTGTGCTTGTGAATGTCATCAAACCAAATCTCCTCTGTCCCTGAAGAAGTAACTTGCCCTTGAACATATGCCTATGGTACCAGAACCAAAGACAATTGTGTGGAATCTGGGGTTTTCTAAGGAAAGGCTAGAAATGTCAGATAGCTTGCTTCCTAAGTACCAATGCAGAAGAATTGATAGTGACTGCTTTAGACCGTGTGTGAAGAAGAATTCTTCAGTTAATTCTCTACACAAGCGGGGAAATGCAATTATCAGTTAGACAGCATGCATGCTCTTTACTTGCCAACCTTGAACTGTATTATTCTGAAACTAGAAATCCTTAGAGGCTTTACTAGCTGGATGGGCAATATCAAAAAAGCATAGCTGTGGACAACACACAGGAAAACAAAATTTCCCTCTTCTGTGAATTTCAACTCACTGTACTTCCACCATTTATAGTTTCAAGACGATAAGTATATAGGGCTTCCCCTATTAGGCAAATAATATTTGGGATGGTTAACATAGGAAGGCACTGGAGTTATCTTTATAGCAAATTTGCTTTATATATGATCTAGGTAAGCTCTTAGCAGACTCCAGCAGTACCAGGGTCATGAATTGCTTTGCTCTCTGTGCCTGTTTTATGCACAGATGAGACTGTGTGAGATATGCAGTGTGGATGACAGCTGGACGGCATTGGGGGAGACACAAATGAAAATAATCCGCAGGTTTAAGCCACAGGAAACTCACCCTCAGGTTGATCTCAAGTACTTGGATGGACATCAGTGGAGCTCAACTTTCTTTGGAACTCTTTTTATCTCTAAAATAATCAGTTGGACTTTTATACTATTTGATCGCAAACTTCTAACACCAGAACTCTATGTATCTTTAACATGTTTCTTATTTTATCTCATTTTGACTTTGTTCTTTTCATCCCTCTTCTACCTCATTTTCTATATTTCTCTTCTATTTTGCTCTTCTTTTCAATGCATGGAAGAACACTTACATCATCTGTTAACCAGTACTGCCAATTTGTTTGGCCTCTTACTTTTCATTTATCCAGCAAAACCGCCACTCTGCACTGACATAATCGTTCTTAGTGATACTGGTACAGGCTGGAGTAAGTGAAGTTCACCAGTAATGAGGACTGGTGTTATTGTCTCTGTTTCTATTCACATTCAGGATCCCAGTCCTGCCCTGTAATAACTTCTCCCATTTCCTGACCATTTATTTGGGCATTGTTTTCCTTCAACTTTTGCCACTTTTCTTCCCAGGAAGATGAAAAGGCTATTAGAGCAGAGCTCACTCAATTTTTCTCTTACCCAACCTACAAACCTATTGTTTTGTAGGAACCTGACTAGGATTTTCTGTGGACCTGGGTGCCAACTAGTGAAGGAAATAACATGTGGAGGGAGGGTGGTGGTCTTGGGTACTAGAATACAGCTCATCTTGGCCATATTATCACCCTGTGCCGTGTCCCAGTCAGGAGGTTGATGACATTTAACCATTGTTTATAGACTGCTTGAGATCCAAACTATCCTAAGAATCTTCTGCATTGTGAGTACAAGAGAAAGGGAGGGTTATAGTTAGGTCCCGGGACACATGAACCCACCCATGGCTTCTCTGACCCATGCTCCAGCTTCCCTTCTCTCTCGCTTCTAGTACCCACAGTTACTAAAACAGTGCCTCTAGTATATTAAACAGTCAGTTACTCTTTGAACACAAATTGAAAAAAATTAATCTGACCACAAACTAATGGAGGTATTCATAATTATAGGTCCTCATCTAAATGTTTAGGGCACTAATATAAATGAGGAATAAGCATATGTAAAATTGAACAATTTTGAGATTAGAAATATGAAATTATTTTAATCACCATTATGAATATTTGCTCTCAAACAAATGGTGTGTAAAACACATTATAGCTTTTCCATAAATGTTAAATCTAAGCACTTCAAGTCAGATCTAAATTTTTAGTTATAAAACATATATTTTAAGTAATGTCCATATTTTCCCCATGTTTCAGAAACATTGTCACAGAGGATGGGTTCACTTTGTACTTTATTAATCTGAATTATTTTTAAATACTTAAGTATATATATTTGAGTGGCTTGGTGGATAGAAGAATAAAATTACAAAAATATCTTTCAAAAAATAAAATGCCTTACATTTTTACTCAGTACTGAATTGTCAATCAATATTCATTATTCACTATTTTATTTCTACATGCATAGGAAGTGGGTCTCAGTGAACTCCGGGAGTTGGTGATGGACAGGGAGGCCTGGCATGCTGCGATTCATGGAGTCGCAAAGAGTCGGACATGACTGAGCGACTGATCTGATCTGATCTGATTCAGATCATAATGAATAAATATTAATGTCAAACAATGTTAAAGGAATAGCAAATTTAATTTTCTTTTTAATGCAAGACTTATTGGAAAAATGATACATTTTAATCTTTATATTTTAAACTATCTAAAATCTATTGATTTCTTATTTATATATAAATGACATAATTTAAGTTGTATTTGTTAATATTAGGTACTTATGAAAGTTGTTTCTTATTGCACAGAACAATTGATAGTAAATATGTACAAGAGGTCTGCCAGTATATAGAAGTTGTCCCTAAAAAATTTTAAATATACATTAAATGTTCAAATATACATAGGTGTTATCTGTAATTTTCACTTCTAGAAAGAAAAAATATTCTAATCAATGGGTTGATTACTTATGCTTTTATTATTTAAATATTACTGCATTCTCATTTGACAATCAGTTACAGATTACCTCTTTAATCTGCTACACATACAAAATATTGAAATGTATGTCAGCTACCGACAACTGATTTTATGGCCTCATGCCTGACATATTGACTACTCACTTGGATTATCCTTTGCCAAATTATTTCCTGGAGTTTAATTCTATACTGTGACTTGAAAATAGGTTTAGGCATTTATAGAAAAGAACAAAGTATACTACATAAATTGTAATGTTAACTTGTAGTGCTACATATGGGCTTTCCTGGTAGCTCAAATGGTAATGAATCCTCCTGCAAAGCAGGGGACCCCGGTTCAATTCCTGAGTCAAAAAGACATCCTGGAGAAGGGATAGGTTACCCACTCTAGCATTCTTGGACTTCCCTGGTGGCTCAGACAGTAAAGATTCCACCTGCAATGAGAGAGACCTCAGGTTCAATGCCTCGGTTGGGAAGATTCCCTGGAGAAGGGCGTGGCAACCCAATCCAGTATTCTTTCCTGAAGAATCTCCATGGACAGAGGAGCCCAGTGGAGTCAGACATGACTGAGTGACTAAGAACAGCGCTACGTATATTTTGACCCAATTCCTTCTTTTTTCCCAAAGCATCTTTGAAACACTCATGTTTTCTTGACACTGACAATCCTACCTTAGCTGCTGTTCATGTGGATTCCTAATTCTGTGGTATATAGACTCAAATGAGTCACAAAGCATTAAAAGGAATGTATTATTAGTATAGCTTCATGTATCAACTGACTTAATTCTTTATGTTAACTAATTCATTTTGAATCTCTGACATTAAGAGTGCAGTTTTCTCATCTTTCATTGACCTGATTTTAAAACAGGTCAAAGAGAAGGAAGAATTAGAGAAATACTTTGGCAATTCAAAAATATAGTATTGAAAGAGTAAAAACAAAAGAAAACCAAAAAAAACAACAACTTTGCATTTCATCATTTCAAATAATAATAAAGTAACAATATTTAATCATGGATATTACATATCATAGATTTCTCTTTCTGCTAGTATGGGACATTTCATTATCACTACTACAATGAAGATGTTTAATAACCACAGATTAAACATAGGCCCAGATACCTTTATAGGCTAGGTATTAATCACAAACAAGACCCACTCAGAAATACATGAAACAAAAAAGCTAACTGACGATAGTAGTCAGAAAAACCCAGGGAAATACTGGCACTAGGAAGAAAAGGATCTTGAACGTCAGTCTGTATGTAATGCTCTTCCTGCTTAATTTCTTTTCATGAATACTAGTGTTTAATGAGAATGTCCTAAGATTAGATGTGTTTTATCGGAGTCTGGTGGTATTCAAGCAATGAGATACAGGTATAAATCTGAACTTAAAAGTTTTTGTAAATTGTATTTCTATGTGACAAAAACAAGTTTATTGTAGTAATTATTAAGTGTCTTTGATTTTTTACATTTTAATGTGGCTCTAGATCAATCAGGTTTTTCCAGAAAAACAGAAGCAGTAGACTCTATCTACCATTTATCAATCATCAAGCTATCATCTTAAAACTCATATTCAAAAAACTAAGATCATGGCATCTGAGCCCATCATTTCATGGCAAATAGATGAGGAAACAATGGAAAGAGTGAGAGACTTTATTTTCTTGGACTCCAAAATCACTGCAGACAGTGATGCAGCCATGAAATTAAAAGACACTTACTCCTTGGAAGAAAAACTATGACAAATCTAGACAGCATATTTAAAAGCAGAGACATTACTTAGCTGACAAAGGTCCATCTAGTGAAAGCTATGGTTTTTCCATATAGGTTTTTTTGTTTTGTTTTGTTTTTCCAGCAGTCATGTATGTATGTGAGAGATGGACCATAAAGAAAGCTGAGTGGCAAAGAATTGATGCCTTTGAACTGTGGTGTTGGAGAATTGGAAGTCACTTGGACAGCAAGGAGATCAAACCATTCAATCCTAAAGGAAATCAGTCCTGAATATTTATTGGAAGGACTGATACTGAAACTGAAGCTCCAATCCTTTGGCCACCTGATGTGAAGAACTGGCTCATTGGAAAAGACCCTGATGCTGGGAAAGATTGAAGGCAGGATGAAAAGGGGATGACAGAGAACAAGCTGGTTGGATGGCATCACTGACTCAAAATACATGAGTTTGAGCAAGCTCTGGGAGCTGGTGATGGACAGGGAAGCCTGGTATGCTGCAGTCCTTGGGGCAGAAAAGAGTCAGACATGACTGAGAGACAGAACTGAACTGAAGCTATCATTTATCCATATGTAAAGACATTTATTATAAGGAATTGGCTCACTTTATTCTGGGAGCCAGCAGGCCTAAATTTTATAGAGGAGTCCACCAGGCTGGAAACTTTGGCAGGAATGGATGCAGCAGACTTGAGGCAGAATTTCTTTTTCCTCTTGGTGATGCCTCAGGTTTCACTATTAAGGTGTTTCAAATGACTGAATGAGGTCAACCCATATTGTTCAAAGTTCCCTAGTTCCTAATGTTAACGGATTGCACAGCTGTAAACCATATCTAACATCACAACAGCAGCTAGATTAGTGTTTGATTAGAAAACTGGGCATTATAGCCTAGAAAACTTCACAGATAAAAATGAGTATCACAGAGGTTATGTACGTATGAACCATAGCAGCATCTGTCATACTAATAGACAAATTTTCTATGTTCTGTTGCTTATGACTTTTAGTAAAAACTGTTTTTATGGTATTTAGATTTTTTCTAAGGTATCACTTCTACATAAGCAGAATCCTATTGAAAAATATTAGATAATCTTAAAACACCATTGAAATTTAATATTTTACATGTTACTTAAGCATTCTTATCATGAAGCCTTTTGAATTAAATTTAACCACTCAGTATATTTATATTTTTGTCTTATTAATGACTCTATTTAAAATGTAATGATTTTAGTAAATATAAAGCACATAACCACTTATGTTTAAATGATTTAATATCTAGTGATAAACTTATTTCCTAGCAATATTTCCTATTTTTTTTCATTGTATACTATATTTAATGGATTTTTTAAAATCCAAGATTTAGAACCTTGATATCTTTAGATAAATACATTATAAAATTAGCAAATATTCCAATTTCATATCATAACAAATCATATAAGACTGATATATTTTATTTTTCCTGGCTTGTTTTTGCCTTTGTCCTCAATACTGGACCTAAAACTTAAAACTATTTATTTTTTCAAAAATGACCTCAGTTAGGAAAAAAAATCATTGTTATTATTATTTCAATTACAAATCCAAAGAGCAAGATTCTATTCTAGACCAAAGTATTACTCTGGATGAAAAAATAGGAAATTTATTACCTTTTTCAGATTATGGACATGCTATAGCTATAATATGAGTGTTAATATAGCTACATAATTACGATCATCAGGAAAAATTAGCATTCTCTAAAATTTGCTATCTTATTTCATCATTTTATCTACTAAGAATTATCTGTAATTCTAAGTTTTAAAAAATATTTTACATTTTAAGTCTTTTATTATTTTCTTTGGTGAACTGTTTTTATCTTCCATTATTTTCAGGATAGGATGTCTTCATATTTTAAATCACCAGTTGAAAATATTATGTAAGTTATTTGTCAGCATTGTCACAGAAGAAACTTAGATTCTTCTATGTATTTTTTTTTCAATTTACTTTTTCATCAGTGCCTACAGGGAAAACCAAGAGATGACCTTGGAGCGTAGGCAACTAGATAGGGAACATGAAAAGAAATTCAGTTTGAAATTGCAATGGCAAGGTTGTGTGCTCTTAGCAATATTCTGAAACACAGAAAAGCAAGACAGTTGTGATAAGCAATGAGGCAGATGCAGAAAGATTTCTGCTGTTATATATCCAGAAATGGTAACAGTTTATTGAGTCTCACTTGGGAATTTAAATGAGTAAATTTAAAAGAGGACTTTGAAATAATATATTTTTTCCTATTTGAAAAATTGCTTCTTTAATGTATTAAAAAAATAAACTCAGATGTAATCTAACAAAGTTATTTCTTTTAAATCATACATACAGATGGCAGGGTACTATAAATTACTTTCTACTATACTTGAGGCACTCCATAAAGACTTATCTAATAATTGACTGACTGTTTGGATGATTGATGAGTAGTAAAAAAGTCTCCATTCTTGCCCACAATAATAAAAGATTTAAATCTAAATTGAAACATGTTTTACTCTGGTTATTTGCCCTTGGCATTTGGCCACTTCCCAGTCTGCCAATTTTATCTTGTGTACTGTATCTTACAAAATGATATTATAAAAATCTGTCATCAGTATCTGTTACATTTCTACCAACACACTAGTTAAAAATCTACATGGAAATGCCATCAGAGTTTTGAAATAGGACTTATACACCATTTGGGCAGACAAAATACGCCTAGGCACACAAATAATGAAGGGTGAATGGCCAGGTGGTTTGCATGAAGTAAGACCAGCAATTTCAATGATTATTTGTGTTTTCTGTTGTCACTGCCATTATCCCCTAAGAATTTGAACTGTCCAAAGTGGACCTGCAAAAGTGCACGGCTTTGTAATCATAGCTGGAGTCAAATATCCATTACAAAAGCTGCCCTTTAAGTTTTTCTTCATATGGTTGCTTAAATCTCTAGCTGAAATGAGTTGAGAAAATGTTTGCAGAAGTCAGGTCAGTTGAGCAGCTTAACTGCTAACAGCCCCGACCGAAAAGAGGTTTAGGTATGAGTCTTGGAGTGGAGGTTTTCTGAGAAGACCTGACCCTGCTTTCCAGGTTTTCCACATCAGCCTGTTTCAATGGTAGCACGACAAACTGGACCTAGATATGCCTATCTTCCCTAACTTCACATTTAGAAGAAAATTGAAATATACTGTATCCATGCTTATATTAAAAATTGTTTTAATAGCATGTGTGGGGACATGAATTTATTTCATCCTTCATATTGATCATAATAGAACTTATACACACTCTTAATAATGTCCTTGAGGATATTTCATACTCTTTAGCCATTTGGCACTGATTCTTAAATCAAAACACTTCTCTACACTGCTGTATTACTGTTCTATTGCTTTAGCAAATTGCCACAATATATTAGCTTAAAACAACACACATTTACAGACTAACCTTTGGAGGTCAGGCAAGTCAGAAATCCAGGTGGGCTCAGCTGCTCTTCTGCTTAGGCTCTCAGAAGACCAGAACTGGTGACACTCAAGTTCTGTCCCTTTCAGGAGGCTCTGGGAAGGAATGAATGTGTCTCCAAAACTCCTACTTGTGAAGGCGTTCATTTCCTGAGACTGAAGTCCTTGCTAATTTTCAGTTGGTGAGCAGTCTTTAGTCCTGAGAAGTTGCCCGCGTTTATTCTCATAATCTCCAGGTGCCTCCAATACCTTTTGGACCACTGTTCCTTCCATGAAATGATAGGTAGACTCCTTCTCATACTCTCCCTTTTGCTTCTGCTGCTTCTCACTGCCGTCCTCCTCTTCTTCCTCCAGCTGGAGATGCTTCCCTGCTTTTAAGCACCCATGTGATTAGATTGGCCCCGGCTGTGTGTTTCAGACTACCTGCACTCGCTTAAGGGCCATGCCTTATGTCAGTCAAGCTCTTTTTATACAAGGTAATATTCAGAGGTTTTGGGGATGTGGTCACTGCACAGTCGTTGGAGGGGCATTATTCTACCACAGCCGAAGACTCACAAGAACTGATTTATCTTTAATTCACCTTAGCATTTGTTTGTCACATGTTCCAAAATATGAACATAAATACGTTGCTTGTTGTGGTTTAGTTGCTAAGTCATGGTGTTCCACGCTTTTGTGATGCCATGAACTGTAGCCCGCCAGGCTCCTCTATTCATGGGATTTCCCAGGCAAGAATACTGGAGTGAATTGCCGTTTCTTTCTTCAGGGGACTTCCCTGACACAGGAATCAAACCTGATTCTCCTGCATTGGCAGGTGGATTCTTTACTGTCTGAGCACCAGGAAAACACAAAATACGTTGTTTACTATTACTTAATATAGCTATCCTAAAGTGAAGAAATATTTTGATGTTGTTTCTGTCTTAACTATAGACTAAGTAACATGGACAAAGTTTTAATTGTAAAACAACTTGAACCAGTTAAAGAAGTAAGTACCTGTGATCCACCCAAACCATAGCATCTTAGATGTTATGGTAAGAAAAGTAATAAACTGAATATTAAAATATGACACAGTTTCCATTCAATTTTCTCAGTCCCCAGGGGAAGAAAAAATTTCTAGGATCTGAAATTTTCCTTTTTTGTATTTTATTTAAAATTGCTAACATTTTATTTATTTTTAAAATTAAAATTATCTTTATTTCTTAAAAATCTTATTAGTGTATAGTTGATTTATAATGTGTTTGTTTCAGGGCTACAGCAAAACGACTTAGTTATACATATATCCACTCTTTTTTTAGATTCTTGTTCCATATAGGTCATTACAAAGCAATGAATAGAGTTCTGTGAGGTATACTGTAGTTCTTTTCAGTTATCTATTTTATATATAGTAGGGTGTATATCAGAGAAGGCAATGGCAACCCACTCCAATACTCTTGTCTGGAAAATCCCGTGGACGGAGGGGCCTGGTGCGCTGCAGTCCATGGGGTCGCTAGAAGTCAGACATGACTGAGCAACTTCACTTTATTTTTTCACTTTCATGCATTGGAGAAGGAAATGGCAACCCACTCCAGTTTTCTTGTCTGGAGAATCCCAGGGACCGGGGAGCCTGGTGGGCTGCCGTCTATGGGGTCGCACAGAGTCGGACACGACTGAAGCGACTTAGCAGCAGCAGCAGGGTGTATATATCAATCCCAATTTCTCAATTTATCCCTCATGCCCATACCCCTGGTAAATGTAACTTTGTTTTTCTACATCTATAACTGTATTTCTATTTTGTAGATAAGTTCATTTGTACCCATTTTTTTTTAAGTTTCCACATATAAGTGAAATCATATGATATTTGTCTTTGACTTCATTCAGTATGACAGTCCCTAGGTCCAATCCATGCCACTGAAAATGCAATTATTTCATTTTTTATATGGCTGAATAACATTCCATTGTATATATGTACCACACCTTCTTTATCCATTCCTCCATTGATAGACATTTAAGTTATTTCCATGTTCTGGCTATTGTAAATAGTGCTGCAATGAAGATTGGGGTGCATGTATCTTTTTGAATTATGCTTTTCTCTTGATATATGCCCTGGAATGGAGTTGCTGGATCACATGTTAGCTCTATTTTTACTTTTTAAGAACCTCCATACCTGGAGAAGGCAATGGCACCCCACTCCAGTACTCTTGCCAGGAAAATCCCATTGATGGAGGAGCCTGGTGGGCTGCAGTCCATGGGGTCGCTGAGAGTTGGACACGACTGAGTGACTTCACTTTCACTTTTCACTTTCATGAATTGGAGAAGGAAATGGCAGCCCACTCCAGTGTTCTTGCCTGGTGAATCCCAGGGACGGGGGAGCCTGGTGGGCTGCCGTCTATGGGGTCGCACGGAGTCAGACATGACTGATGTGACTTAGCAGCAGCAGCATACTGTTCTCCATGGTGGCTCTATCATGTCACCAATTTTCTTGATGTCTTGTCCTTTTTACTGCTCAGTTGCTCAGTAGAGTCCAACATTTTGAGAGCCCATGGACTGTAGCTCACCAGATTCCTATGTCCATGGAATTTTCCAGGCAAGTATACTGGAGTGCGTTGGCATTTCCTACTCCAGGGGATCTTCCCAACATAGGGATTGAACTTGCATCTCTTGTGTCTCCTTCATTGGCAAGTGTATTCTTTAACACTTGCTAGTTTGGAAGCCTCAGATCTCTTCCCACCATCCCTGGATGGACTTTTTATATCCTCAACAGTAGACCTTGTATTAATGCTGACTGAAATCAATAAGTATGTGATGGAATATTTTTTCCATACTTATTCTGAATAGGCATCATATTTAAATAGTTGAGTCCCTATTTCCCATTTATCTCCTTAGGGAACTTAAAATTCTTAGAGCAGAAAAAGACATTATAATTTGTGCCTTTCAATTTGTTCCTTTGCCTCTGCAACTTAAACAGTATTTGCAGTTCTATGTTATACAGTATAAGTTCTGAAATGAAAAATGCCTTGACTGTTCCTCATTCCAAACATGTTCTTTAAAAATAATATGTTTATTAGTCTTAAAGATGATTTTTAATAAACTCTTTGAGGTTTTTTTATTAAAGCTTATATTTCCTAAAATGTGTGAAGTAATATCTTTTGTTCATGTTTCAGTTTTTTTTTCTATTAATTTTACTCCATTCTTAATCTATTTTTAACCACTACTAAGTAAACATATGTAAACTCCTTATTGTTTAAAGCATAAAAGTCTGATGATTACTGGGTTCATAGATGAGGTAGAAACTGAACATATGCATTAATACTTTGTATCTGATATTAAGAGTAAAAATTGCCTACCTCTATTTTGGGATTTAATTTCTTTATAGTCTGCGCTTTCAGTTCTCAGGACCTTTCAGCAATGATGGATGTTCTAGAAGGAAGGCAATGTCAGACCTGCAGACATGCTTGAACACCCTGTGGTAATTTACGGGCTGCTTTCTTGGTGCTAATGTAACGAGCTACATCATATTTGAGGTTCAAGAAGATAAAGAATTTGTCATTTCAACATCTTGACATGTATGACTATTAGAAAAATAAGCCATTTTCCAAAAGATAAAAGTTATATACATTTTTTCTGTTATTACACATAAATATAATTAGAACTAAACTAATTATGCAAAAATTCTGTTTTAGAACATTATTATTTAAAACTGATAATAAAATATTTATGGAAATCAAGAGCTAAGTGCGCACTGATATTTTCTTTCTTATAACTACTGAATATTAACTATGTTTAAAAGCATCAAATATAAAATATTAGTAATATCTAAAATTTTATGTATGTATATATATGTAACATATACCTATGTGTATGTATCTATATATAGATACATACACACATATATTCATAGAAACAATGAAAAGATCACATTAGGAATTATTTTTCCAGAAAAGAACAGAAGTATAAGCCAGGAATGCTAGGGAATTATATTTCAGAAGAATATACATCTTCCCTGATGGAATTATACATATGTCTTTGTAAATTCATTGAATTTATCTTTATAGTGATTTCTACAGTTAAGCATGTGGTGATGAATAAATGTTTTTCTTCATCTGACAAGTACAAAAACTTTTATGTAGATTTCAAGCCAAATATCATTTTCCTAGTACCCAGTTAAAATTTTAATTATCAGTAAGAAGCATGGACATAACACATTTTTCACAGTTGCTTGAATACTTAAATACATCTTGCTATTTTCTACCCAGGCTAAGTAATCTCAATTGATACATCACTGTCTTAAGATTTTAATAGAAGATGGTTTTCTGCTAAAAACAAGTCCAGATTTACCAATAAAAAATGCTTGAGATAGAAATTTTACTTATTTAATTTTTCCAAAGAGTACAATTGTAGTTCAAATACAGCTGCTATCTAGAATTCTACTCATTTTAGAGTTTGAGAAGCCACAGTACACAAACCAGTAGGTATTTGATTAATGTCTAATGAAGACTTGTTATATTGTATACATTTGTTAAGTGGGCCATGTGAAAAGATTGATTAAAAAAATAATTTTTACATTAGATTTTGACTTTACTTATTATTGCATATTTTCTCATATTTTTTGATATCTAAGTACTTCCCATCACTTTCTTAATTTCTAGAATCTTTTTCATGAGATACAGGTGAACCTTTTCAACTAAAATCAAATTTCGTTACCTTTTCCTTTCAAAAGCCACCTAAACCTGTGAGAACTACAATTTCCTATGTTACTAGTTTGAATTTGCTATGTGACTAGTATAAATCACTAGTATAAAATATAATTACATTCACCTAACTTTCAGAGTTTGTGATATATGTAGTCTCTGCACCTCAAGTTTTAAAAAGTAATGGATGATTCTCTATGTTAAACAATTAACTTTACAGATTAACTAAATCTGGTTTAATCTCATTGACTGCACCGTGTCCCTGCTGTTCAGTTATTATTTTGCCTATTTATCCCTATTCTTCACTGCTTCCCAGGCTAAACTGAACCTTAAAGTCTTATAAATTACATCATGGAGTTCTCTCTCCTGGGGCATAGTAATATGTGTACATCAGGTAAAAACATGGAATTGAAGAGAAAATTTTACAAAGATATTGGCTGTTCATAAATCTAGTTGAAAACACTTCTTTCCAATAAGAAAATATTTCTGTGACTTAGCTTTCTAATCAGTAAAACACTGATAATAATAATAGTACCTACCCTATAATATGCTTACAGGGATTAAATGTCTCAAATGTCTTAATAATGCCAGTGTCTAGCAGTTATTAAAGGTTCCATGAGTGCTCTCTGCTAAATCTTACTCTCCATCATTTCTTAGACATGGATATAACCCCTTTCAAGTTCATTTTCTTTTACTTTCAGCAAATAGAACTAGTAATACTCATTCAATCATCTTCACCGAAATTTCATAATGGCTCTTACCACTATTTCCAAAGGATCTTTCTAAGAACAATGAGATCCCTATGCAAACTGGGGACTAGGACAGCACAGGAAGGAGAAATCTACCGTTCCATATACAGGGGATTCTTTAGACAACTGCAATTAACTTAATGATGTTAAATTTAAAACAAAGATAATTTTTCAACTTTGCATACACTAATACTATAACTAATGATAAAAATAATCAATGTTAAGTTTACTACACTGAAGAATAAAATTTTAAAGTAAATTGCATCGACATATGTATTTATATATTTTAAAATACTTTTTTATTTAATTTTATGTTTATTTATAAGAATATTAAATATTTTGTATTTAATTTTATGTTTATTTATAAGAATAATGTATTCTTATTGTTTAGACCCTAAATTAAAGTCTGTCTTAATCATAGCAAGGAAATTGAAATCACCAACAAGTTAATGTTCTATCAAAATGTATATTACTCATACACTTGCTAAATTGAAATACCTGTATTGCAATAATATTTTGCAATTATATTGTCTTTCTTGTGTCAGATGTTTTACAGTTTCTTATGTGTCTACACAGAGGTCATGTTATCTCTCATTACAATAGAGTTTTCCCCTTAGTTAAACCCACATTTAAGCAAAAGAACAGTGTCCTCATATTTAGTTAAATGTAGCAATTAAAATTATCCTTTCTATTTCTTTTGAAAATGTCTGGGGAACTTAAACTCATAGAATATGCCTATGAAGACTGGAGAAGGCTGGAGAAGACTTTTGAGAGTCACTTGGACAGCAAGAAGATCTAGTCAATCCTAAAGGAAATCAACCCTAAATATTCATTGGAAGGACTGATTCTGAAGCTCCAATACTTTGGCCACCTGCTGGGAAGATTGGAAAGATCCTGATGCTGGGCAAGACTGAGGGTGGGAGAAGGGGGTGACCGATGATGAGATGGTTGGATGGATGGTTGGATGGCATCATCAACTCAATGGATACGAGTACGTGCAAACTCTGAGAGACAGTGAAAGACAGGGAAGCCTGGCATGCTGCAGTCCATGAGGTCACAGAGTCAGACACAACTGAGTGACTGAACAACAACAACTATGAAGCTAATATTAAACCAAGAAACCATAACTAATAGTCAAACTTCCAAACCCAATCCAAGAAAAGCAGAAGGTGATATAAATGTAACTTGCTCTATTACTAGGTATGAAAAAAGTGAAAGTGTTAGTCATTCAGTTTTGTCCAACTCTTTGGGACCCCATAGACTGTAGCCCAACAGGCTCTTTTGTCCATGGGATTTTCCAGGCGAGAATACTGGAGTGGGTTGCCATTTCCTTCTCCAGGGGATCTTCCTGACCCAGTGATCAAACGCAGGTAACCTGCATTGCACACAGACTCTACCATTTGAGCCACCAGGGAAGCCCATTACCAAGGAATATACCATCTCAAAGGCTGTCTGATTTAAGGAGCTGATAAACTTTCAAAACCTGTTAAGTTAACCCATAGACCAGTGATACTTTTTTGTTCCCAGTTACATTTGTACAATCCACTTGGTTAGGAGGACAGTCTTCTGGTAATTACTTATGGCCTGCTCTGACAATTTTTCAGATCCTGCAGGGACCTGAGTCACCAGTGATTCCCTTCTCTTCTTAGTGTGTGCTGTCAAGAGCCTCTCTCAGATTATACCGGTGGCTGTAATTACGCTGTCAATGGGCATCAGTAACTCTGCCATTTTGCTACCCTCTCAACATCTATGTGATGTCATAATCAGGTTTCAAATTCATTGTTTTCACATGAAATTAGGAGTGTACTGCTATGTCTCCTGAAGTTTAATCATGTTCTTCAGGTTTACATTTGTTTCAGCTCATGATAATAGCAATCACCAGGCTTCTATCGTGTTTTTGGCATTATACTGATGTCAAGGCTAATGAGATACATACTGTCTGACTTTAAGAATTTACCTTTATCTGAGAAAAAATAATTTCCTTGATCCCTCTTCAATTAATGTTTCTAGATTTGTCAGGCAAACAATTCTACTCATATAGACAATTTTCTTTTAATGTACCCATCATCATCATTAAAGCCTTCCTAACAAGAGTATGGTTAAAGCAGCACTGTCATACAATGTTGTTGCAATATGAATATGAAAAGTACTCTATGGGCAGCTTTTGGAAATTGTTATTAAAATGATAAGTATCATTCTCTTGAACCCAGCCATTTTACTTATAGAACTTTTACTATATAAATATACCTCCTCATGTAAGAAATATATGATTATTTACTGTAGTATTTTCTTATGACTGGAAATTTGGAAATAATGTGAATTTCCCTAAATGATACATCAAATAAATTACAGTGTATGTACCTGTGTCTAAATTTATACACACACTTATGTACAAAGTATAATATGATCTCATGAGAATCCTTTTTTATATATTATTGTGGGAAAATCTCCATAATATATGGCCAAGTGAGAAAGCAAGATGTACAACAATGTGTATAGTGTGCAGCCATCTGTGTTTGGAAAGGGGTCAGGGAGAAGAATATGTATACATATTGCTTAAACATCTAGTTAACTATACAAGGGATAAACTGGAACCTGTTACATCCTTGCCCCCTGGGAAATGAATTGGGTGTCTGTTAGGAAGGGAAGGCGTTCTTACTTTATATTTTCTCAGCCTTTTGAAAGTTGAATTATAGGATGGTTTAGCTTAACCAAAAAAGAAACAAAAAATGATAATTTGAAAAATGTTAATCTAACTTCTTTCTATCTGAGTGTCTCCTAATGTTTCTAATATGATTAAAACCTATTTCCCCCAAAAGATTCTGGGGCAAGTAGATTGCTGACTTCACTAAATTCAAGCATAGTCTATATCATTAACTCAGATAGGCACTGTATCTTCAGTATTTAAGATTCAATGATTTTAAAACTGAAGATATTTATTATATTTCAGTTTAGCTTCACCTTGGGAATTTTATATTTTACCATCATTTGGAAATTAAAAAATGACACATTTGACAATTAAATAAAATTTAAATAACACCTGACCATAAAAACACAAAAGAAAAACAAAGGCCAGTCTTATTTTCTTGGAAACACTAAATGAAAGTGAAATGATTAGTCCCTCAGTAATGTCCAGTTCTTTGGGACACCATGGACAGTGGCCTGTCAGGCTCCTGCTACTGTCCATGGTATTTTCCAGGCAAGAATACTCGAGTGGGTTGCCATTCCCTTCTTTAGGGGATCTTCCCGACATAGGGATAAAACTTGGCTCTTCCACACTACAGGCAGATTCCTTACTGTCTGAACCACCAGGGAAGCCCAGAGAGAATACTTAAATGATGGGGCTTATTTAGGATGTGGGTGGAACATTGTTTTAAAGTTATTTTCGCCAAATAATTATTTTAAGAAATATTTCAGATATTGTGTTTATGGATCTTTTGTTTACTTATTTAGCAAATATTAATAAATACCTACAAATATTCATCAGAATTCTGGGAATAAATAAAGCAAACAAATCCATGTCTTCATGCAGCTTATAATCTGGTAGTAAAATAATGGCATTAAAATACAATTAAGAAATAGCATCACTAAATGGCATTAAGAAATCAATGAATCACATATATACTATATTATATTCTTAATATATCTATGAAAATAGAAATATAGATATATCTGAAAAGTACAGTAGTAGGAGGAGATTGGTAAGAATTGATCTGAGTCAATTTTTAATAAGGTAGTCAGGGTAGACCTCATTGAAAGGAATAGTAAAAGCAGCAAGTGCGAAAGTATGATATCCTTAGTGGAAGAGAAAACTGATTGTTTTAGATATACTTTGAAAGTAGAGTCACCAATATTGTCTGAGAGATTAAATGTGGGATGTAAGAAAAAGAGTATAGTAAAGAATAATCCCAAAGTTTTTAAGCTGTGCAACTGTAAAGGAAGGAATATCTACTAACTGATATGAAAAACTTGAAAATAGTAAGGAGGAGAAAGTTAAGAGCTCAATTTTATGCATGATTTGGGGATATCTAGAAAATAGCCAGTGGAAACCTGTTGAAAACTGTCCAACGATTTCCTGCAGAATTCTATACTGGAAGTGTAATTTAAGAATCATTAACATACACATTATTATCATACACATCAATCCTAAGGGAAATCAACCCTGAATATTCATTGGAAGGACTGATGCTTAAGCTGAAGCTCCAATACTTTAGCCACCTGATGGGAAGAGCAGACTCACTGGAAAAGACACTGATGCTGGGAAAGATTGAGGGAAGGAGGAGAAGGGGCAAACAGAGGATGAGATCATTGGATGGCATCATCGAATCAATATACATGAGTTTGAGCAAACTCTGAGAGATAGTGAAGGACAGGGAAGACTGGTGTGCTGCAGTCCATGGGGTTGCAAAGAGTGGGACATGTATGCATGCACACAAATTAAAAGTGATGTATCCAAAGGTTATTAAACAAATAAATGACTGATTTGGGATTTAAAATCAGGTCAGAAAGTTGTTTCCACTAGACTCTAGTGAAACTCAATAACAATGGTATTTAATAATACTTTGTGTTTCAATTTTAAAATCATATATTTATTCTAAATTGCTTTCAGTTGACACCTAAAACTGAAATGGGTAAATTTTGAATTATTTTTATATATGCATTTAGGATATTTGTGTGTATATATTTCAATTTTAGTAAACTTTAAGTGTTTTCCAAGATTTTTCAAAATGAACCCGTTGACCTGACAGTGATTAATTGCAGGACTGGAAAATTCTAGTTACTAGCCAGCTCAGACTGTCACCTAGGTATTTCAGTAAGGCCTGGAAAAAAAGTAGGTCAGTTTTTCTTCTCCTTGTCTCAGCCTTTCTTCTTTTTTTTTCTTTCTCCCTCTGTGATTTGTGTGTGTGTGTTCATGAATGTGTGTGCATGCTCACACATTCAGGTATGTTTGTCTGAGTGCTTAAACCAGAAAACAAGAAAAAGGAAAATGTTGAAAAATGCAGCCTGTATGAAGGCCAAGCATAATTGAAGCAATGTTTATAAGGATGTTAATTGTACCACATTTCCGTGATTGTTAGGTCCTTTTTGGCTCTTATGATGAATTCTATACTCTTGTCATACACATTTAGGATTGCCTGGTGGTTCAGATGGTAAAGAGTCTGCCTGCAATGTGGGAGACCTGGGTTCGATCCCTATGTCGGGATGATCCCCTGGAGAAGGAAATGGCAACCCACTCCAGTATTCTTGCCTGGAAAATCCCATGGATGGAGGATCTTTTTGGCTCTTACTATGAATTCTATACTCTTGTCATACCTATTTAATGCTTTAGAGAAGCAAAATCTCATTTTAACTCTGGGAATAAAAGCTAATCCAAAGTATACTGTTTACTAATGAGTTAAATTTAATATTTTGAAAAGAATTACAATATAATTATGGAATTTAAAAATGTTAAAGTCATATGCAAATTAAAGGAAATATATGAAATATATGAATATAGTTGCTTTTGATGGAAGAGGCAAATGACAGTAAGGAACGGGATGCTATGAAATGATTATATGTATATACTACAAATGAAGGTAAAGGTAATGGCATGAGGGGGTGGAAGGAATAGAGTTTGGGATTGACATATTTACACTATTGGTAATATGTATAAAATATATAACAAATGAGAAGATACTGTATACTTAAGGGAACTCTTCTCTGTGGTGACCTAAATGGGAAGGAAATACAAAAAAGAGGGGACATATGTATTTCTGGTTCACTTTGCTGTATAGTAGAAACCAATACAACATTGTAAAGCAACTTTATTCTAATAAAAATTAATTTCAAAAGATAATGGCTGAGATAGGATTAAGAATAATAAGGAATCATGAAAAGAGGCATACAATTAAATGGATCCTCTGCAGTTAAGATAAAAATAAAATTTTATAATAGAATTCATTTGTGGTATAATACTATGAACAATATTATTAAGTCAAACCATATGAAACTGCTGGATTCATAGGTAAAATGTCAGGTATTGGCAATGGCAAATAATTTAAACTTATCCTAATAATAATAGCTCATATTTACCTGGGATATCATACATAGAACATTCCATACGCCATTCTTACAAAACCCAGTGCTATACTTGGGGATTAGCCATGCTAGTGATGATTGAATTGACACTCAGAGAAGGTAAGTAGCTGAAGTTTGGAAGCTATTAAACATCAAACTAGATTTTTTAAGTCCTAATTTATTTTCTACTAAATATGAAGGTGGTTATGGGCCTATGTTCTATTACTCATTCCGCCAGCAATTTTGAAAATTCTTAAATTTTAATATCTTTATCTATAAAATGAAAAGGTTGAACTATTTGACCTGGTTTATAATTCTTGGAAATATGTCAAAGATCTTCAAGTATACTTTTGTCCTTTTAATAAAAGTCTCATTATTATTTTGTGCATTTAACTCTGGGAGTATGAATATACTTCCTCACACATTACATTGCTAATTAGCAGACAGGGTCACTGAGACTTTGGCTAAACCACTTTCAGAAGGTTCAGTATAACTGTAAAGATCTGTTTAAGCTAAAACATGAGGAGGTCAATCTACAGTAAATTCTGACAGTGTTACTGTTTTCTTCATTCAGTGATCTTGTTCAATAATCTATAGCAGTAGCATTCACACATTTTTGGATGGCAAAGTTTGATTTTTCAAATGAAATATTATATAGAATCTAATATTAAACAGTCTTTTTAAAGGATATGTTCTTATTAAGGTGGCAGAGATGAACATGAGCCATTGCTCCCATATGATTATATATAAACATCCCTGAATACATGTGTATATATGACTGGGTACCTTCACTGTTCACCTGAAACTGTCACAACATTGCTTGTTAACTGGCTATACCCCCAATATATAGTAAAAAGTTTAAAAAAATGAAAAATAATTCCTGATATCCTGGTGTTCCAGAAAATCTGGTTCAACAATCATTGTCCAATATTTGTATACTCTGTTACTCTGCATGTATAAGAAGGCTATATCAATCTCCATCTCCCAGTTTATCTCCTTTAATTTTCAGGATCCAACACGTCATTTCCAAGCTGGCTCTCTGATTCATCATCTATAAACAATGGTTTTTTAAAAAAGCATAAAATTCTACCACTTGAATATTCTATGATGTTCTGAATTGAGTCTGATTAGGCAAATACCAAACAAATATTTAGTGCACATGACAATCCTTTTATGTATTTAATTCTCTGAAAATGCATTGTGAAAGTCTGTTTGAGACAAAATAACTGTTGATTACCACTGACATTTCATATATAGACATCAGAGTTTGTAATTCCTGTATGATATCTGTTACTATCCCACATGGTGGGCCCTTCTCAGTGAACACTGACACCAGTATGGAAACATAAGGGAAAAAAATCATCTACTTACTATTCATTATTGCAGAGTATCCTGAGGGAAGCAAAAAAATTCAGCACTGAATATAAAAAGAAAAGAATGTTTTCATAAGGCACAAACTGTTTGTCATATCCGCAAAGAATATAGTGATTCAAGGTTAATTATGTTTTCAATAAACTGTTTTACTTTGTTAGGAAACGTGCCTCCTTATTCTGGGAGTGTTTTCCTTAGCATCTCACAACATGTTGGATCATGTAAGTCATTTTGTCTCTTCTGATTCATCTAAGAAACCAATTCAAAAATAAAATTAAATTATAAAAGATGGAGCTACAAAAAGAATATTTTTTCACTCAATGGAAAATGCTCTGGACCTCCTAAAAGCCAACCTCTTTCTTTCCTTTTGAAACTTCACTTGTTTTTGGTAGTTGAAAAATTGTATGCATCTGGCACTATTTTATCACATCCAATTCCACAAACATTGCTGTGTTTCAATGCAGCTTTATTAAAAAGACAGATAGCAGGTTGAATTTTGTCCATGAAATGTCACTTACTAATTCCTAAGGAGTAAAGAATCTGCCTGCAGTGCAGGAGATACAGGATACTCGGTTTTGATCCCAGGATCAGAAAGATCCCCTGGGAGAGGCATGGAAACCCAGTTCAGTACTTTTGCCTGGAGAAACCCATGAACAAAGGAGCCTGGCAGGCTACAGTCAATAGGATCACAAAAAGTTGGACACGACTGAAGTGACTAAGCACACACTTGGAGATAACTTTTAAAAATCTATTTTACATCATTATTATTATTCAGTTATTACAGTTATTAGTTTATTATTAGTTTACATTACTATTATTAATTTATGTATATTCTTAGTTTATATATTCATTCAGAGGCATAGAGGAGGAAAAGGGCAAAAGAAACAATAATGTGTAGTCTAAATAAATAATATAGTATAAATTGCATGTTATAGTAAGTAATAGTTCATTAGAGATATGTAAAACAGTAAGAGACTGAAGGAAATACATACATGGAAAATAAATTTACCTATTTCAGTCATATAAAGATAGAAATGGGTTAAAAATCTATAAACTCACCAGTTTTTTTCCTCACAATTTTCTTAATACATTATTACATGAGAGAGATGGCTCCCTTCTCGATGAAAATCTATAGGGAACACAATGACAATGCCCCTGGGTTGCCAAGCTGCCTGCCACAAAGCATACTATATTGGTTCTCTGCTTTCTATTGGCATTTGTTCTAGAATCTGGCAATCACTTCATTTCTCTGGGCTGCAATTTTCTCACCTATGAAAGGAACAGACCAGTTTAGATGGCATCTACAATTCCTTTCATTTTTAAAATTATATTACATTGCAACCCATTTCTCACCTGATATCATCAGAGATCACAATGGAAATTCTGTGTCCCTTTTTATTTTCGTAATAGCAAATCCCATATAATATTTTGTCTCATGTCCAATGCTGCCAACTCACCAATCCTAGGCTGGCTACTTATCTCCATTTTAACAATGTTTCTATGTCTAAGTGTCTTTTATTTTTCTGTTGCCAATGAAAAACCAAAAAGAATTAACCTTCACTTATCAACAAAGAAAACTAAGCTTTTATATAATGCAGCCTGGAAATTTTTCCTCTCAAAAAACACTCTGTGAATGAAAATGTCATTTTTTTTTTCTGGTTTTCTGCTTTGTTGAACTACTTTTTGAATTTGTGGAAGAACATCAACAAAGTAGGCAGTCCTTGAAGCAAAACAACTGACAAATAGCTCCTCTTAGCAGCTAACAAAGGCACCGTTGTGCCACCATACAGCAGTTGGAAAGTTTCATGAAGAAGAGAAGTGGAGAGCCAAATAATTGACTTTTGAAGAAAAAAATCCCTTGAAAATCATAATAGATTACCATTATTAACCTATGAGTGACTAAAACCAACTTCTTAACAAACAGAAAGCTTTTTTCAGGATTTTAACCACAGGTAAGATGCTTGCCCAGCTTCTCAAGGGTCAATCTATGAAAAGGGGGAAGATACAAATTAAAAAGGTAAATTCAAGAATGAAATCTACACTCATGAGATCATGTTTCTTTATCATGTGTTCAGCTGTATAATTTCTAATTGTGATAAACAATGTAGACTCCTACAAACTAAAATTTTCATATATTATTTTATTTATGAACTAATTAAAATAAATGTTTTTTTATCTACATCTTTATAACTAAAATTTAAGTTTATTCACACATTTCAAGTCAAAGGAAAGGGACTATGTATAGCATGAACTTGAACAAAACACACCTACAATGAAAACTCCAGTTCTTTATTCTTTCAAATCCGGGGATGGCAGATGGGACCCAAGAGATACATGAGTAAATTGAAGATCGTTTTTATGTGATTGATGATGTGGAAAGAGTGCCAGGAGTGTCTGTAGAAAACCTCAGTTCAAATTCTGGCTCTGTCAGTTGCCAAACACTCAACTTTGGTCAAAGTTACTGAAACTTGTATTAGCTATAAAGTTGGAGTAACCATCTGCCCTTCATACTTAACAGTTGTTGTGAAGTTCAAAATAGGTCTTGTATATTTAAGAATTTAGAGAACAGTAAAATGCGATAAAATTGGAAGTTAAGCTTATCTGGAAGCACAGGGGAAAAAAGTCAAAGAACTGAGAATCCACAGAATTGCACTGCTGGCTTATCCTGGTTCTGCCTCTGATCAACTGACTGACTGTTGATGAGTCATTCTCTCTGGATCTTCAAATTCATGTTGGAAAACAAGGGAGTTGTTGCTTGAGATGGTCTCTATGTCCACTTTGGCTCAAACTTCTATTATTTATACCAGAAAACCTTTCCTCGGGGTCTGGTTTCTCTTATTAACATGTCTTCTCACTGAGTGAACTCATTGACTTCTGCACTGGCTTAACTGTCTATATTATAATTTACTTGCAAACTATAATCTTTGACTACTACTATGCTATAAGTTACTGAGCCCTCATCTATATCTCCATTCCAAATTCCTTTGAAAGGTCAGAAGTTTTCCCCTGCATATGCTTGAAATACATTAAATACATAGTGTAAACAATCACACTCTTCTTTGGATTCCCCGTCAACTGATGGCACTAAAAACCATCTTAATAACTCAGTTTTTTAAAAGATGAAGAGAGAGAGGATCAATCTTGACACTCCCTTGTCTCTCATTTCCTAAATCAATTATTCACAAGTCCTACAAAGTTTTGTCCTTTAAATGTCTGTTCTACACAACCTATGTTATCTAAAAGATAATATCAAAGCAAGTCATTTATAAAAAACACACAATATAGAAATAAATAATATAAAAAGAGAAATACACCTATAATCTTATCTCTCAAAAGCTAAACATCAAGTTTATAGTATATCCTCATTTTCATTTCCCAAACATTTATAAATATACGAATATTATTTTATGAAACTCAAATAACATTTATAATGCCCAGAAAATTTCATTTTTCATATATGATTAAAATGCAAATCTTTATGTGACATGTTTTTGTATATTTCCAACTCATTGCTTTAAAAATTCACATAGTAAATTCATCCCATGAATGGGTATTTAAGCTGCTTACCATTTTTATAACATTCAACCTTATTAGAGTGACTATATACTTTTACATATTGAGAAAGCAAATATGTATTCAGATATATGATTATATGTACTTAATATATGTATACAAAAAAACACATAAAAACATTACACACATTAAGTCTTTGTTTTTAGAAGGAAAACTCAGTTTTTAAATATCATTCTTTTTCTTTCATATACTGTTGTCCTAATTCAGCGACTTAATATTGTCTTTTCTCTGTCACCATGACAATTTTGTCACTGTTTCTAATGCCTACAAGTTTTTTTGTCTTCAAATCTGTTTTCCCATATCACCAGACAAGTATTTTATTTAAAATAGAAATGAAAACATGATGGTCTCTACTGAAATGATTTAATGTCTTCCAGACCCAAAAAAGATAAAGCCAATCTTCACCAATGCCTGTGAACTCTCTATGATCTTGCTATGATCTTGTCCTCCACAGTACTAGCAATCTCATCTCTCTTGCTATTACTACTTTACATTAATTTGGGGCAGAAGGAATACATTATCTTACAATATCTTACAATACCTTATCTACATTTTTGACTGCCTTACTTTCATTTATCCTCTAAGGCCTAGTTCAGATATTACATTCACCAGGAGGCTTTTGGTCTCTCCCACTGGGTCATATAATCACTTTATGCACGGCACTTCCAAAGTCCTGTCACCACGTTATCTTCCCACATCAATATTCTTAAGAGACAGGGAATATCAGTTCAGGGCAGTTCAGTTGCTCACTTGTGTCTGACTCTTGTGTTTGACTCTGACCCATGGACTGCAGCATGCCAGACTTCCCTGTCTACCACCAACACCCAGAGCTTGCTCAAACTCTTGTCAATTGAGTCAGTGATGCCATCCAACCATCTCATCCTCTGTGGTCCCCTTCAATCTTTCCCAGCATCAGGGTCTTTTCCAGTGAGTAAGTTCTTCACATCAGGTGGCAAAAGTATTGGAGCTTCAGCTACAGCATCAGTCCTTCCAATGAATATTCAAGGTTGATTTCATTTATGATTGGCTGGTTTGATCTCCTTGCAGTCCAAGGGTCTCTCAAGAGACTTTTCCAAAGCGACAGTTCAAAGCACCAATTCTTCAAGGTCCAACTCTCACATCCATTCATGACTAGTGGAAAAACCATAGCTTTGACTATATAGACCTTTGTAGGCAAAGTAATGTCTGCTTTTTAATACGTTATCTAATTGGTCATAGTTCCCCCCCCGCCCCCACACCCAAGGAGCAACTGTCTTTTAATTTCATGGTTGCAGTCACCATCTGCATTGATTTCGGAGCCCAAGAAAATAAAGTCTGTCATGGTTTCCACTGTTTCCACATCTATTTGCCATAAAGGGATGGGACCAGATGCCATGATCCTCAGTTTTGAATGCTGAGTTTTAAGCCAGCGTTTTCACTCTCCTGTTTCACTTCCATCAAGAGGCACTTCAGCTCCTCTTCACTTTCTGTCATAAACGGTGGTGTCATCTGTGTTTCTGAGGTTATTGATATTTCTCCTGGTAAACTTGATTCCATCTTGTGCTTCATCCAGCCCAGCATTTCACATGATGTACTCTGTATATATGTTAAATAAACAGGAAGACAATATATAGCCTTGACGTAATCCTTTCCCAATTTGGAACAAGTCCATTGTTTCATGTCTGGTTCTAACTGTTGCTTCTTGACCTGCATACAGATTTCTCAGGAGGCCACTGAGGTGGTCTGGTATTTCCATCTTTTGAACAATTTTCTACAGTTTGTTGTGATCCACACAGTCAAAGGTCTTGACATAGTTCATAAAACAGAAGTAGGCATTTTTCTGGAACTCTGTTTCTTTTTCTATGATCCAGCGGATGTTGGCAATTTGATCACTGGTTCCTCTGCCTTTTCTAAATCTAGCTTGAACATCTGGAAGTTCTCAGTTCATGTACTATTGAATCCTCGCTTGGAGAATTTTGAGCATTACTTTGCTAGCATGTGAGATGAGTGCAATTAATGTGCAGTAGTTTGAACATTCTTTGTCACTGCCTTTCTTTGGGATTAGAATAAAAACTGACCTTTTCCAGTCCAGTGGCCACTGCTCAGTTTTCCAAATTTGCTGGAATATTGAGTGCAGCACTTTCACAGCATCACTTTTTAGGATTTGAATTAGCTCAGCCGGAATTCCATCACCTCCACTAGCTTTGTTTGTAATGACATTCCTAAGGCCCACTTGACTTCTCACTCCAGGATGTCTGGCTCTAGGTGAGTGATCACACCATCATGGTTATCTGGGTCATTAAGATCTTTTTTGTGTAGTTCTGTGCATTCATGCCACCTCTTCTTAATATCTTCTGCTTCTGTTAGTTCCATACCATTTCTATTTTTAATTGTGCCCATCTTTGTATGAAACATTCCCTTTGTATCTCTAATATCTTTGCAGAGATCTCTCATCTTTCCCATTCTATTGTTTTCCTCTATTTCTTTGCATTGATCACTCAGGAAGGCTTTCTTATCTCGCTTTGCTATTCTTTGGAACTCTGCATTCAGATGGATAAATCTTTCCTTTTCTCCTTTCTTATTTTCTCAGCTATTTGTAAGGCCTCCTCAGACAACCATTTTGCTCTTTTTGCATTTCTTTTTCTTGCAGATGGTCTTGATCACTGCTACCTATACAATGCCAAGAACTCTGTCCATAGTTCTTGAGACACTCTATCAAATCTAGTCCCTTGAATCTATTTGTCACTTCCACTGTATAATTGTAAGGGATTTGATTTAGGTCATACCTGAATGGTCTAGTGGTTTTCCCTACTTTCCTCAATTTAAGTCTGAATTTGGCAATAAGGAGTTCATGATCTGAGCCACTGGAGAAGAAAATGGCAACCTGTCCCAGTATTCTTGCCTAGAGAATCCTGTGGACGGAGGAGCCTGGTGGGCTGCTGTCTATAGGGCCGCACAGAGTCGGACACAACTGAAGTGACTTAGCATGCATGCATGCATTGGAGAAAGAAATGGCAACCCACTCCAGTGTTCTTGCCTGGAGATTCCCAGGGATGGCGGAGCCTGATGGGATCGCACAGAGTCGGACATGACTGAAGTGACTTAGCAGCATCAGCAGCAGATCTGGGCCACAGTCAGTTCCCAGTCTTGTTTTTGCTGACTATATAGAACCTTCTGCATGTTTGGCAGGGAATATGTGCCATGTCTAATCCCTAGCATCCTGTAAAAATCAGCAATTACTGATTGAATTTAAAATTATGGTTTTAAAATTAGTAGTAATTTACCTGAGGTTAATAAACCTTCTCAGTTGTCTGAAGAAAATTCCAGATTGCTACTTGTTCTATGTTCATAGTTAATATCAATGATTGATTACTTGCAGCTTTCATGTTAGTTTTGTTGAGGATGAGATGCCCATAAGGGAGTGAGAGAAATAAGAATGACCTCATGACATGAAACTTTAGGATCTTTACAAAGTAGGCCGGTGCAAAATTTATATGATAGTAGGAAATCTATTAAATGCCTTAATAGATAAGTAAATCATTAGTCAGAAGAAAAATATAAATTTTAAACCTTCAGAATTAAAGCATTAGTGACAAAACGTGGCATTTGCCCTTCAACTATCTAGGAAGAAGACTCCTTAACTCTGGGCTTTCACATTCATGCATAATTAAATTTCTCAACCAGTTTTATTATTCTGATTGCCTACTCACAATATGAAGGGATTTTCAAAATAATGAATAAGCAGTATAGATTAGACACCAGCCAATGAGTGCTACACTTAATCTGAATAAAACCAGCTATAGATAACAGCTGTGTTCATGCTGACGAACACCGGCTGGACCTCAGCTTTATTACTGTATTAGTTTTCTAGGGCTGCTATGACAAAATGCTATAAACCGATGGTTTAAAAAAAATTCAGAAAGAGACTCACAGACTTAGAGAACTAATTTACGGTTGCCAGTAGGAAGGGATAGTTATGGAGTTTGGGATGAACAGGTATACACTGCTATATTTTAAATGGATGATCAATAATAATTTACTGTATAGCACATGGTAGTCTGCTCAATGTTAGGTGGGAACTGGATGACAGGGGAGTTTGGGAGGAGAATGGATACATGTATATGTATGGCTGAGCCCCCTCATTATTCATCTAAAACTATCATAACAAACATTGTAATCAGCTATGCTCTGATAGAAAGTTAAAAGTTTAAAGTAAAAAAATAAATAAATTAGCTTGCAATTAAAAAATATTAAAAAAAAATTATTCTCATGCAATGTAGAGACTAGAAACCTGAAATCAAGGTGTTAGCAGGCTTGGGCCTTCTGAGACAGGGTAGAATCTTTCTTTGCCTCTCTAGCTTCTGGTGGTGACAGTCAATCCTTATTCCTCATCTTAAAGTTGCATCACTACAATCTCTGAATCTATCATTACATTGATGTTCTTCTTGTGTGTATCTCTCACTTCTTTTTATAAAGACAACCATCATATTGGATTAAACGCCACTCTACTCCTGTATGACCTCATCTTAAATTATATCTGCAATGACCCAATTTCCAAATAAAGTCATATAAACAGCATAGACTTCAATATATCTTTTGCAGAACACAATTCAACTCATAAAGGTTATCAAGCAACTGCTTTGTTTCAACGTCATTTCCAGTACAACTTACTCTTGGAATGTATTACCACATGGAATCCCTGAATTATTACTGAGGACATATCTGTGAGTCACTTTAAAAAGGGAAGTTTTTCTGAGAAAATAATCAGTACAGTTAGGCCATTATAATATTAGTAGCCAACTGAAAATATCTTAGATTACAAGGTTCAAGACAGACCTTAGATCTTGAAATGTTCATCTGTTCATTCAGGTAATAAATTTTCTATTAAGAGGTCTTTAAGAAAATAGGAGAAGCTTGTTAAATCTTTATGCTATAAAAGGCAAAAAGATAGGACACTGAAACATGAACTCCCCAAGTCAGTAGTTGCCCAATATGCTACTGGAGATCAGTGGAGAAATAACTCCAGAAAGAATGAAGAGATGGAGCCAAAGCAAAAATGACACCCAGTTGTGGATGTAGCTGGTGATAGAAGCAAGGTCTGATTCTGTAAAAGCAATATTGCATAGGCATGTGGACTGTTAGGTACATGAATCAAGGCAAATTGGAAGTGGTCAAACAGGAGATGGCAAGAATGAACATTGACATTTTAGGAATCAGTGAACTAAAATGGACTGGAATGGGTGAATTTAACTCCGATGACTATTATATCTACTACTGTGGGCAAGAATATCTTAGAAGATGGAGAAGCCATCATAGTCAACAAAAGAGTTTGAAATGCAGTACTTGGATGCAATCTCAAAAATGACAGAATGATCTCTGTTCATTTCCAATGCAAACCATTCAATATCATGGTAATCCAAGTCTATGCCCCAACCAGTAATGCTGAAGAAGCTGAAGTTGAACGGTTGTATGAAGACCTACAAGACCTTCTAGTACCAACACCCCCAAAAGATGTCCTTTTCGTTACAGGGTACTGGAATGCAAAAGTAGGAAGTCAAGAAACACCTGGGGTAACAGGCAAATTTGGCCTAAATGAAACAGGACAAAGGCTAATAGAGTTTTCACAAGAGAACACACTGGTCATAGCAAACACCCCCTTCCAACAACACAAAAGAAGACCCTACACATGGACATCACCAGATGGTCAACACCAAAATCAGATTGATTATATTCTTTGCAGCCAAAGATAGAGAAGCTCTATACAGTCTGCAAAAACAAGACTGGGAGTTGACTGTGTGATCATGAACTCCTTATTGCCAAATCCAGACTTAAATTGAAGAAAGTAGAGAAAACCTCTAGACCATTCAGGTATGACCTAAATCAAATCCCTTACAATTATAGAGTGGAAGTGACTAATAGATTTAAGGGACTAGATCTGATAGACAGAGTGCCTGATGAACTATGGATGGAGGAGCATGACATTGTACAGGAGACAGGGATCAAGACCATCCCCAAGAAAAAGAAATTTTTAAAAAAAATGGCTATCTGAAGAGGCCTTACAAATAGCTGTGAAAAGAAGAGCAGCGAAAAGCAAAGAAGAAAAGGAAAGATATACACATTTGAATGCAGAATTTCAAAGAATAGAAAAGAGAGATAAGAAAGCCTTCCTCTGCTATCAATGCAAAGAAATAGAGGAAAACAATAGAAGGGGAAAACTAGAGATTTCCTCAAGAAAATTAGAGATACAAAGGGAACATTTCATTAAAAGATAGGCTCAATAAAGGACAGAAATGGTATGGCTCTAACATAAGCAGAAGATATTAAGAAGAGGTGGCAAGAATACACAGAAAAACTATACAAAAAAGATCTTCATGACCCAGATAATCACAATGGTGTGATCACTCACCTAGAGCAGACATCCTGGCATGTGAAGTCAAGTGGGCCTTAGAAAGCATCACTATGAACAAAGCTAGTGGAGGTGATGGAATTCCAGTTGAGCTATTTCAAATTCTAAAAGATGATGCTGTGAAAGTGCTACACTCAATATGTCAGCAAATTTGGAAAACTCAGCAATGGCCACAGGACTGGAAAATGTCAGTTTTCATTCCAATCCCAAAGAAAGGCAATGCCAAAGAATGCTCAAAATACCACACAATTACACTCATCTCACACCTGGTAAAGTAATGCTCAAAATTCTCCAAGCCAGGCTTCAGCAGTATGTGAACTATGAACTTCCAGGTGTTCAAGCTGGTTTTAGAAAAGGCAGAGGAACCAGAGACAAAATTGCCAACATCCATTGAGTCATCAAAAAAACAAGATAATTCCAGAAAAACATCTATTTCTACTTTATTGACTATACCAAAGCCTTTGTCTGTGTGAATCACAACAAACTGTGGAAAATTCTGAAGAGATGGGAATACCAGACCACTTGACCTGCCTTTGGGAAATCTGTGTGCAGGTCAGGAAACAACAGAGAGAACTAGATATAGAACAACAGACTGGTTCCAAATAGGGAAAGCAGCACAGCAAGGCTGTATATTGTCATCCTGCTTGTTTAACTTATATGCAGAGTACAATATGAGAAACGCTGGGATGGATGAAGCACAAGCTAAAATCAAGATTGCCAGGAGAAACATCAATAACCTCAGATATGCAGATGACACCACCCTTATGGCAGAAAGTGAAAAAGAACTAAAAAGCCTCTTGATGAAAGAGGAGAGTGAAAATGTTGGCTTAAAACTCAACATTCAGAAAACGAAGATCATGGCATCTGGTCCCATCACTTCATGGCAAATAGATGTGGAAACAGTGGAAACAGTGACAGACTTTATTTTTTTGGACTCCAAAATCACTGCAGATGGGTTACTGCAGCCATGAAATTAAAAGATGCTTACTCCTTGGAAGAAAAGTTATGACCGACCTAGACAGCATATTCAAAAGCAGAGACTTTACTTTGCCAGCAAAAGTCCGTCTAGTCAAGGCTATGGTTTTTCCAGTAGTCATGTATGGATGTAAGAGTTGGACTATAAAGAAAGCTGACCGCTGAAAAATGATACTTTTGAACTGTGGTGTTGGAAAAGACTCTTGAGAGTCCCTTGGACTGCAAGGAGATCCAATGAGTCCATCCTAAAGGAAATCAGTCCTGAATATTCATTGGAAGGACTGATGCTGAAGCTGAAACTTCTATACTTTGGCTACCTGTTACGAAGAACTGACTCATTTGAAAAGACCTTGATGCTGGGAATGATTGATGGCAGGAGGATAAGGGGACAACAGAGGATGAGATGGTTGAATGGCATCACCGACTCAATGGACATGAGTTTGAGTAAACTCCAGGAGCTGGTGATGGACAGGAAGGCCTGGAGTGCTGCAGTCCATGGGATCACAAAGAATTGGACACAACTGAGCAACTGAACTGAACTGATATTCATAGTAGACATGTAAATGGTCATCACATATTTGTCAAATGTAACAAATAGGAGAAAACAGTTGGCAATAAACAAACTTCTTGCCATAAGAAGCACTAGTTTACTAATAAGTCAGAAACTTGTGTCATTTAGTACAGCTCTGAAGTTTCATACACAGCCAAAAATATGCCCTTAACTTTCTCTCTAATTATGCCCCCAGGTTGTCACAGAAACAGAATGAAGATCTATCTATCTTCTCCACAATATATGAGTTCTTTTTTTTTTTTTTTTTTTGTATCATATACTGTATCAGATGCTCAATTAACAAGGATGAAGACAGGAATAAGAAAGGAGACAGGGTTGTCTGAAGTGTCTTTACAAATTACACTTTTATTCAGATTCTGAAAACACCAATCCTTCCATCTCAACTCCCATGAAAGTAACAGTTGAGAAGCCACTATTTCTAATGATGTTTGGTGGTATTCTCAGTCGCATTCAAGTAGAAAAAGAAAAGTGAACGACGACCAGTCTTAAGAATGATGACTCTGTGTTAGAGTGAAAGAATGAAATTCATCTGGGACAGCTGTCAGGTTGGACTATTCGCTTTTTTCTCTATGTAGACAGTGATTTTTCAGAGATGCCTAGAGAAATATTAAAGTTAAGAATAAATACATGCAAATTTATGATAAATGAGACAAAACAACCATAAACCCAAAGAACTACTAAGCATGCTATGGAACTCCACACATGATGGAGTAGAGGGCTCTGGGTTTAGTATGATTTGGCTCCAGGCAGGCCTGTTTTATTTTATCTCAGCTTTGCTTTTGTTGAACTATCTTAATTCAGTCATTAAAGAGAGGTAACATTGTGGCAAACTTCTGAATATTTATGTGCTTTTACATTTGGAAGAAGCTTCCAACACTAATAAACACTTATGAGATTTACAAGAAGTCTTTTGTTCAGCAGAAATGGAAAAGCTAGGCCCTTGCTATATTATTGAAGGAAAGCACTGCTTTGTAAGCTGAGCTTCTTGCAGCTTCAGAAAGTGATCATACCACACATTAGGTAAAACGATAGGACTCTCTTCTGAAAATATTAGGGACCACTTCTGGCATCTAACGTCGCTTTGTAACAAGGAATAAAATCATGGCAGGCATTATTTACACAACAAGCTTGGTAGAGAAAGTAATCTTTCAGGTACTTAACAGAATTAAGTAGTACAAAATAATTCTTAAAACCTATGTTAAATATTCCAACAATTACAGTGAGAAAACCATTGCAATAAGTAAAACATCTTGATTCCCAAATAGTTCCAATATTAAACATGTTTCACATTCAAAATGTAAGAAGCCACACCTTGTATTAATTAACCTAAATATTTCTTGTCAGGCTTGGTATCATAGCATTGAGGGCTGCCAGAACTGTAATTGTGTGTGAGTCCTGAATTTTTGCCAGTTCTGGATGCAACCTCATTAGCATATTCATAAATCACAGCCTTGTGCAGGTGCCAGCATGCTGCAAAATGTTTTGTGACTATTTGTTGCTGCAATAGAGGCAAATAGTAAATTACCCTTAAAAACTCCCATTATATACCATAAAACACAACACGTAATGCTGTAAAATAACTGCAAAGTCTTCTTAACAATTAGTCTACACCAAATGAAGCAATGCTTTGTTTTCTGAGCAATGTAAATACAAGGGATTCAGAGCAGAAGAAGTAAAATTGACATTGTTTTACATTAGATGAATTAGAAATAGGTTGTCATTTGTTAAGTGATCAATAAACATGTTCTGAATAAATAATATTCCATGTTAAAGGGAAAAAATCAGAATTCAGAAATTACATTTCCCAATAAAATTGAATTCTTAAATTCTTTATACCTTAAAGGCCTTTCCCCACTAAATAAAACACTAAAAAATAGTTTTAAAATAGAAATACTATCTAACACTCAATTCTTCTTCAAGTGCACATGTGCACACACACAGGCTTTGTTAATGGAAACTATTGATTAGGAAATAGTCTTACTCCTTTTATCCATCCTCTTCAGAAAAGATCTGGTCAAATTAAAAGAAAATTATGGTTCCATAAGTGGCCTGTGTTTTTAGAACCCTGTGTTTCTGGATTCTAAAAGAAAAGTCTTACTTCCATGTGTGTACACACATACACATATACACAATTTTCTGTTCTTTGTAACTTAGCTACTGGGACTAAAACTTACATAAGCTGTTTGGGTTTTTTTAAGGGATAATCCTATATGAATTATCAGCTGTAACTCTGACATTTTAGTTCCCAAATATGGCATTACTATATTTCTATAATAAAGATATATAATTAACAATTGCATGTTGAATATTTGTGTATCTTTTTGTGTAGATGGATTTGAGATAAACATCTATAATCTTAAATCTATATAGAGATATATATCTATACAGAAATTCCCCTGATTATAATGGTTCAACTTAATAACTTTTTTGACTTTAGGATGCTATGAAAGTGATAAGCATTCAATAGAAATCATTTTTTGAATTTTGAGTTTTGGTCTGTTCCCAGGCTGGCCGTATGTGGTTCCATACATTCTCTATTGTGATTTTGGGATGAGGCAAGGAGCCTTAGCGCCCAGTCGGCCATGTGATCACAAAGATGAACAACCCATAGACCTACAGCCTTTCTTTACTCAATCATTCTGTTTTTCACTTTCAGTTCAGTAGTCAATAAATTACATAAGATAGTCAACATTTTATTATAAAATAGGCTTTATATTAGATAAGTTTGCCCAACTGTAGGCTAAGGTAAGTGTTCTGAGAACATTTAATGTTGGCTAGGCTAAGCTGTGATATTCAGTAGGGTAGGTGCATTAAGTATATTTTTGACCTAATATTTTCAGGTTACAATGAATCTGTCAGGATGTAAGCTGGTTGCAAGTAGAGGAAAATCTGTAATCTTAAATTTACATAGATACCTCTAATGTATACTCTATAGTATAGAACATATGTTAGATATATATCTTAAATACATTAACACACTACTATACATATACACATACAGGCACACACATGTACACATATATATACACTCACGCACAAACTTAGGTGACATAATTTAAGGAATCAGTTTTCCAGCTGAAGGTAATTATTTAAAAATATTATATTTATATAAAATAATGGAATAAAATACACACTACAATCATAATTGAAAACACTTATTTTTAAAGTGTTTTAAACCTCAAGTTTACTACACATTTTAATGTCTAGCTATAGTTTGTATAAAGTGCAAAAATTTTAGAAATTAAATGTAGAAGCTTTAAAATTGAAATCAGCATTTTTCCCATAATATATCAGCATATCATGTCTTTGTTTTTGTGATCTTTTCATTTTATTTAAGAAAACATACATTAAGTACCTTCCTATGTGCAAGACATTATTAAATAATCTGGGAATAAAAGATGAACAAAATGCAGTCTTTCAAGGAGCTCTTGGTTTAGTGAGGGAGACAGACAAATAATTAGCAAACTTCAAAATAGTACAGCATATGTAATGATAGAGTTATGCCTGGGGAGCTACTGTTTTTAATTCTCACCATTCCTAGTTATACAAATGATCTTTTTAATTTGAAATGTTCTGTTAGGAGATCAAAACTTCAGGCAGAAAAATGCGAGCTGTGTAATTTGAGCTTTCCATCTTCCTCAAGTTTGAGTCACAGGACTGCACCAGAGTACAAGCAGACAAGGGAACATCTTAAAATAAATGTCAGTTAACAGCTGCGCATTTTCTCCTGGCAACAAGCCAACTAGGTGTGAAAGATAGGAGAACCTGGGAATTGAAGGTGCAGGATCTTTGGAATCAGAAATTGTTACGTTCAGATACCTGAAACTCTACTGTTTTGACAGCATTACTCTGATAATTTTCAAATTGACAGAATAGTTTCCTCATTAATCTTAAATACATTTTGCTGTCCATTGTTTGCTGCATTCATGGAATGAAGGCAAAAAAGGAACCTATTAATTGTATTCTCTGATTCTTGTAATAGTCTCTTTGCCTCCCCTTCTGATCTCAGAGACACTTATCATAAAATTGGTATCACATACTCCTGTCAGTTTCAGATGTTTTCCAAGGAAGAAAGTAAATAATATTCTCACACCTTGTAACTGATTCACCTTTTTATTGGACAGATTAGGAAGTATTCTGTTCTCTCTCTCCTTCTCTCACACACACAGGAACACACACATCCCTATACATCTTTGACACAAAACAATGAAAAACAAATGGTCACCAACTGTATGATCAACATGAATTCTTTGGTCAGCCAATAGGTACTACACAGAATTTAAAAACCCAGTTTATAATATAGATTCTGCTTGTATTCACAATCAAGTTATTTACTTTCTAGATTTAATATATGTTTGGTGTCAGAACTTTAGAAATGAGATTCAAACAAAATATCTAAATGTTTAATTTATTGAAATGGGCATTTTTTTTCTTTGAAAAAATTTCTAATGAACCATCTAACAGAATTCAGAGGAAAGGTGAATACTCCATTTCAATAGTAAGCTTATCCTTTCAGATGGATATCATTTTATTCCTTTCCTCAATGGTCATTCTAACAAACAAGATAAGTCTGCCAAATGGCTTATCATGTGCCTTAGAATATAGTTTGAAACTGAAATGCAAAGGTTTATCTTTGCTTTAAAAGCTGCCTAAAGCACACAGATAAACTTTTTCCTGAATTAGTTATCTCTTGTCTTGATTTTTTAAACAGACTCAAAATTATGAATGTGTGTTTTAAAATTATTTTTCTATATCCTCTTATTTATGTAAATTCAATTTCAAATTGGTAATTTAACATTATCTACTCTCTTTGTGCTTTGAAGAAAATAGCCTCTTAATATTTTCCCTTAGAAAACAGAACATTAATTCAGGATCCTCCCTATTAAATATATTACCATAGTCTACAACATTTCTTTATGAGTAATATAAATGCAAAACATGATTCTGCCATATCTCACTGATTCTCTCTTTCTTCTTTCTCTTGACCTCTATGTACTGCAGTATCTGCTGCCACAAATCAAAAATTTCTAGAGCAAAACTTTTCTCTAAGAGTAAAATAGAATGAACTAAATAGGAGTTTCTATTTTTACCTACAGAGAATGCACGCGCACGCGCGCGCACACACACACACACACACACACAAAGAGGTGTATTTATCTGATTAGAAATTTATACTAAATAAGCATTATTTAAAAAGCCCCTAAAAATTCAGAAATAAATGACTGTAAATCTTTTCCTGAATTGGGTGCTATCCTCCTGTGGTGATGTGGCCCTCTTGCAGGGTCTAGATTGACAGACTTTGGGGACACTGAAACTTTCTTCTTAGGATTTGGAGCAAAAGTAGCAATTGACTGATAATATGATTTGCCCTGCTGAGATGCACACCTAAAATATCTTTAAATTAAAGTAGCTTGTTTTCTTGTTTTGTTCTTATGATGAAAGTTAAGCCATATAATAGACAGTCATTATAGACAGTGTCAAGACTGTTTGTCATGAAAACACCTGTACAAATGTCCAAATAATACATGTCGAAAACCAACAAAAATTAGATTCTAATTAAAAAGCAAAAGGAAAGTGGGTGTTTATGAGAGGAAAATGGCTTCCTTCCACTGCTGTCTCTTGCAAGCTATTAATTCATACTCATCAAACATATATAGGATATCTCTTTTGTTTCTATCCTAGTACTATACTGAATAAAGAGATGAAAGAACATAGCATTAAAATAAATAGAGATATATAATGATGCAACTATAATTAAATAATAAAAACATTGAAAAATATTATACTCATTTATTTGGCCTCATTGCCAAAAATTTTTTACTATTATCTACATTCTGTGTGCCAAGGACTACACAGACTGATTTATAATCTGCACATCTTTTATTTAAGCAGCAATACTCAATAGTATTGATATTATTTTGATGCTTGAGGATAAGAAGTTGAAGCTCAGAGAACTTTAAATATGAAATATGACTGAAAATATGATTCTTGACTATCAATGGCTGGATCCAAATTGAGTCACTCCAGAGCTCATGTTTTTTTTCATTATTCATGAAAGTTAAGTAGGCCTGGACTGTTTACAAAATACTTGTCAGAAAAGATGATGAGTGAGATGATGTGTGATCCAGGCCTTGAAGCTAACTAGGATTTTGCCAGATGGTTAAGATGTTGAAGGACATTCCAGGACATGGGAACAGCTTATGAAAATAAAGTGACATATTTGTGGATCAGTGAATTCTGTGTAGTTTGAGCTATGGTCTGAGTGAATTTGTGAAGAGTTGTGTAAGGACTTGGCAGGAAACAGCAGATGTAGTTGACATTGTTTTATTTTGTTATAAGAATGAAAGGAATTTTTAAAGAACTTCAGAATGAATAAAAACAAAGATTAGAGAAGTCAAGAAGCAGTACCATCAGTTAAGCAACTATTAAAATAGACTGGAATTAGGGCATGTATGGAAAAGACAGAGTGATATAGTCATTAAAACACGTTTATTTCACCACAGATAGTTTGAGAAGCACTTAATCTGGAGGATTAATTCCTGATTGGGTGTGGATATTGAAGGAAGAGATTTAAAATGCTGAGGTTCCTACCTGAGGGGTTTGTATGAGTCATATCATCTTCAAAATAGGAATTTAAGAAGGTTGTGAAGGGAAGACAGACATTGAATCAGTCTGAGCCATGTTCTGTAATCATCATGCAGCACGTGTACAAAGCAAACAGAGAAGTAGAAGAGTAGACCCTGAAACACATAAATGTTTAAGCTGTGGGCTAAGGAGGAGAGACTATCAAGAGACTAAAAAAAGCAGGAAGAAAGAAGGAGCTGCTACTGCTGCTAAGTCGCTTCAGTCATGTCTGACGCTGTGTGACCCTATAGACGGCAGCCCACCAGGCTCCCCGTCCCTGGGATTCTCAAGGCAAGAACACTGGAGTGGGTTGCCATTTCCTTCTCCAATGCGTGAAAGTGAAGTCGCTCAGTCGTGTCCGACCCTTAACGACCCCATGGACTGCAGCCTACCAGGCTCCTCCATCCATGGGATTTTCCAGCCAAGAGTACTGGAGTGGGGTGCCATTGCCTTCTCCAGAAAGAAGGAGAGGTTTCCTAAAAACAAAGGATACTTCCTCCTCATTTGCTCACAGCTGAAACCTTTATGTTCTCCAGTGTATACTCTTCTTCCAACTAATGGATATAAAGTTTCAGTTATATTTGATGAATAAGTTCTATATCTCTTTTGTACAATATTGTTCCTATAATTAACTGCATGATGCGTACACTTCAAAATTTGAGAGTAGGTCTTATGTTAAATATTCTTATGACAAAACAAAGAAAGGAACACAGGAAATGTGTGAGGTGCTAGATACGTCTATCACTTTGGTTGTGCCGATGGTTTCACGAGTGGTTGCCTGTGTCTAGACATATCATTGGAGAAGGCAATGGCACCCCACTCCAGTACTCTTGCCTGGAAAATCCCACGGGCGGAGGAGCCTGGTAGGCCACAGTCCATGGGGTCACTAAGAGTCCAATACGACTGAGTGACTTCACTTTTACTTTTCACTTTCATGCTTTGGAGAAGGAAATGGCAACCCAATCCAGTGTTCTTGCTTGGAGAATCTCGGGGATGGCGGAGCCTGGTGGGCTGCCATCTATGGGGTCACACTGAGTCGGACACGACGGAAGTGGCTTAGCAGCAGCAGCAGCAGACATATCATATTGTACACATTAAATATGTGCACTTCTTTGTATATTGATTTTCTTTCACTAATGCTGCTGAAAAAATATTTTTTCAAGAGATGGTCAACAATATCATAAAGTATAAGTCAAAGGAATGAGAATCAAAAGAGATCATTGGGTTTAGCAAAATGTAGTAAAGTTTTCTATATGAATGTGGAAAAGAGGGAAATTTAGTGAACATGTTTAAGAAAGGAGATGAATGAAGAACCTTCATATTATATGATGAAATGTCAATCAGGTTTGTGGGAATAAAGCCAGATAAAGTCAACTCTTATATCAAAAGATTTGCATAGTAAAAAGGAAACAGCAAATAGGATGGTGGGTCTAGAGGGAAGGGGAATTAATACATTAGAAAGATTTTCAACTATTTATTGTTTCATGCTTAGATATTTAAATAAGTTTAACATCTTCAAAGAAGAAAGGTAAATGGAAAAAGGGAAATTGGAAGGGAGGTAGAACTGCAGGAGGGAAAGACGTGGTGGGGGGGTGTTGGAGACTAATTAAATATGAGAAAAATAAACTAAAAAGCAAACTCTCAGATAAAGCATGTAGGATGGGAGTCAGAATGAGGTGAAGAGATTGTTCTGGAAAGAAAGGATAGGGAAGGAAATTTCTTGCTGTTAAGTTCAGAGGAAAGAACATAAATACTGAATTTATTCTGAAGGCAGGGAGAAAAGTGAGCTGAAGGAACTCTGACGATTTGTATTTTCTTCAACTTTCTGAAAGATGGTCATCAGCGAAGACAAGTGAGTTGGAGGTAGAGTAGGAGGAGAATGTAAATGAAACAGTTATGATGAAGGATGAGAAAGGGAGAGGCCCAGGGACAAATATGGTCCAACCTTATGAACAGTCCAGGTGAAGGTAGACAGTACTAGTTCATTGGTTGTTCACACTTAGACACGGGTCAAATAGTTTTTATGTGTTAACTTAGGGGCAGTAAACTTGATCATGAATAACTGAGTTAAACATTCACCAGAAGGAAGAGGTCACATCTTCCTCTTATTTCTCATGTGATTAATAATAAAAATGAATCTGTAGATATCAGTTGCCCATCTCCATATGGTTTTTATGACATCTTTTGACATACTCATGAAGAATTTAGTGTGTGCCAATGTCATTTTATATGAGAAAATCTCTCTTAACTCATCTTGTACAACTGCTCACTGCAGCCTATAGGCTCCTGCCTTTTTCCCACCTCATCTCTTTGCACACATCCCTTCCAGATGAGCCATATTGGGCTTTTTGGTTTTGCACTTTCCTTTCTTAGAATCTTGCCTAAAATCCTCTTCACACACAGTCAGCCATGGCATCTCCTTTTCTTCACCTTTCAGATCTCTGCCTAAAGGTCACTTTTACCAAGAAACATCTCTGAGCCTTCCAGTGAAATAGCACCATTCTTGAATGCACTTCCACCTCACCTGTATTACATTCCACCATAATATTTCATTTTAATATCTTCATATAACACTATGAAATCATGTTGTGTTAAACTACATTTATTATTATGTTTTTAATTTTGTATTTGCTTGAAAGTTAATTTCCTGAAGACAGAGAGTTTGAAGATTCTCTTCACTATTATATTAGTGAGTTCCTAGAATAAAGCTTCACAAATAATATAGCTCAAAAAAAATCTTTCAATTTTCTGAGAAGGTGCCCCTGACCTGACTATAGGGTCAGCTCAATCCCAAAAGCAATAAAAAAGGAGGAAGAGGAAGACACAGAGGAAAAGGAACAGTACTTAGTGACAGATTGCTATTTAAGGTATGTTTTTGGAAGATTTCTATATATATATATATACTGGAGATAATTATCTATAATACCAATCTCCAAAAATTTTAAGAAGGAGACAAGTGGGTTAAAAATGGGTATATAATTAAGTGATAGAACTATTTGCATTTTATGAACTTCAATATAGACTTCCCTGGTGACTCAGCAGTAAAGAATCTGCCTGCCAGTGCAGGAGATGCAGGTTCAATTCCTGGGTTGGGAAGACTGCTGGAGAGGAAATAACAAGCCATTCCAGTATTCTTGCTTGGAAAATCCCACCAATATTCATTTTTCTTTTTGTATATTACAGGGACAAAATTTAATAAAAATAAGTTATAATGTTTAAAGAAAAATCATCTGCAAATACTCATTTATCCTGTTTGACTTCTTATCTTCCATAGGAGTCAAAATGAATTAATTTTATGCCATTTAATTTTCAATAAATTCCACCATGAACTCTTAGAGGAAGTGGTAGAGAAGTTCAAAATACCTTTGTCAAATAAAGTGTCATCTATTTATTAGGTTGATTATGCTCATTTCTTGAGCATAATTAATTTATTATCTTCAAAGTAAGCTATTTATAATAAGAATAGACAAAATTTTTTCAGACTTAAAAATAGCATATAGTAGCACTCAGATGTGGAATCTAATTTTCAAAAATGATACAAATGAACTTATTCACAAAACAGGAACAGACTTAGAGATATTGAAATTAAACCAAAGGGGAAATATGGAGGGGGAAGGGATAAATCAGGAACTTGGGATGAATATACACACACGACATATATAAGATATGTAATCAACAAGGCTCTACTGTATAACACAGGGAACTCTACTCAATATTTTATTATAGCCTATATGAGAAGAGAACCTAAAAAGAATGAATATATGTATAGTATAACTGAGTAACTTCGCTATACACTTGAAACTAACACAGCATTATAAATAAATAATAGGCCAATAATTTTTTAAAAATCTTACTAATTTGTCAAATTTGTAAGACTTAGTGTAATTTTGTTTCTTGTCCCTTTTATTGCCACCATAAAACAAATTTTCTACGTTAAAAAATAAATGAAACTTTTCATTTTTCCTTTAGCAAACTTGAGCTGTCTTATATGGAATGGCAGAAATGCAGCATGTAACTTCTGGTAAGCTCTTAAAATTTGAAAAAAGTATCCAACTGTGCATTTTTCCTAATATGATGACTGGGATACTTCAGCCAAACTAAGATCACATTGGCCTTGGCAGTATTACAGGAGAAAATAGCCTTTGAAAAAAGCTTGCAATGCATTTTCTATAAAACAGGTATTTGGTTCAATATCCATTTTGCATACATTGCATATTGCATATCATTCTCTATGTTCAAGAAGGAAAGTGAAATCTATTTTTTTCTAGTATTTTAAACTCAATTTAGCTGGAATCTACTGATAGTACAATGTGAAATATCCTGTATTTTCTAATGTCCTTGTAGCATAATTTCTTCTATAATTATAATATAATATCATTATATTTCATTATATTATAATTTCTATAATTATAATTATTTATTTTTATTTCCTAAAATAAAATGCCTCTTATTATACAGGTCATACAATAAATATATATGTACAATAATTATAAAAATTAAAATAGGTCATAGTACTAACAGATATTCCTGATCTAGGACAATATATACTGCATTCAAACTTGTGTTCCTTATCCAAATCATAGAAATAATCATTGCTATTACTTGGTTGAAATCTGTGAGGAAAGAGCCAGTAGATTAAACAAATGGATTTACAATTTAACTAATGGATCAATTTGAATTTCTAAAAGTAACATATTTTATACTATGGAAATATGAAGTAAATAGTTCCAAGAAAAAGCTATTTTGAATGTTTAAAAGGAAAAAAATGCAAATAAACACATACTACAATATAGAAATTTCTAAATTACAAAATTTATATTCATATATTCCCTTCAAAGAAGATATTCTGAAAATCACTAATAATGTTGACATTTGACCTAAAATTGTGGATGTGAAATAATCTCAGAGAGGTTTTTGTGCATTTTCAACATAGCCTAAAATGTATACAAAGTTTTACAAAGATTTCTGCATTCTCCATGTCATTTGATCCTTGAAAGGGCACTGTTATTTGGGACGTATTTTTAGATGGTGTTCTAGAAGTCACTTGTTCAAATAGGCAAAGGAAATAGAATTTGTATCTTAGGATAGTTAACCATTAATTCATTATTTTATTTTTATGATCATTCACATATTGAGTAATTATAAATGAATATCTGTTATGTACCAGGTACATTCGCTGTGTTGAACATAACATATTCTACATACAATTCTTGCTTTTATACAAATTAATATACATCATGTTTTTTAAATGAACATATGAGGATATGCTATAAAGAAAAAGAGAAAGCTGAATATTTATTCCTCCCCCCCACAAAAAAAAAGCAGCATATTCTAGGTCAGCAAAGACCACACTGATGGAATGACTATGTTTATTCTATGCCTGATATCTTGGATTTCCAACAGCTTTCTGAATCTCAGGTATTGTATTTAATTTTATGTCAAGATTTTCAAGCCCTAAGTCTTATTTTGGATTCAGAAAATGGTGAGATTCTTGTTACCATACTGTAAAAATAAATCTCTGTAAAAATATTTCAGAACACATCTTCTCATTTGTGTATGGACTCCCCTTTGACTAAATAAATTCTCCTTCTAATAATAGGACTATTTGAAACATGAGCATGTTAAAGCAGGGTTAAATTACAAACAATATGCTGAAATGGTAGTGAGGTTAACATATTTCCAAGAGAGGACACTCAAGCTGTTTCACCATTTCTAAAATTAAGATATGTATGAGAATAAAGTAGATATTTGGAATAGAACAGTAGGAATGGGCCCAAATTGTATGTATTTAAAAAATAGGTACAAGTTCTAAATGTATTGGAGAGTCCTCCGATTTTCCATACACACTGTTGGGGAGGAAGAAAATTTCTTCTACCCTTTTAGGTTCTTCTGGCTGGCATGAGAATTAAATTGGCATGAGACCAATTAACAGGAGAAAATCAAACTTAATTACATGTATACATAGAAGACACCCAGGAGAATTGAGTAACTCGTGAAAATGGCCAGTCTTTACTTTAAATACCATCTTCAGTGGAAACCAAAAGAGGATGTTGGGAACAGGAATTTGGGACTTCAGAGGGGAGGAAAGCAATTGACATGCAGATGGAAAAACAAATATTTGATAAGCAAATGTTTGCTGGGTCCTTGAAGAGACAACTGAACACAGAGTGGACTCTGATGTCTAAGACTTTCCCCCACGACAGGAGCTCATATTCACTGCAGATACCTCTGGTGAGAACTTCCTTCCTCCAACAGGCCCTCCTTTTTAAATTCTTCAAGCAATTGGTGGGGTGAGGACAGATCAAAGTTTTTTCCAGAGCCTTTTGTGTGTTGATTATTTTCCACTCAAAATAATCTGCATACTAAAGAGACATTTTAGAGAGCCTAGTTTTGCTCCCCTACAATGTGAACTAATAAAAGTGCATCTAATCACATCAAAATGATAGTTACAGTATTCAAAAGGACAAGACACTGCAAGTGTGGAGTCTCATCCTAGCTCTCCCATTTAATAATCAAGTATATTGGCCTTATCTGGTAGCTCAACTGGTAAAGAATCCACCTGCAACGCAGGAGATCCCTGTTGGATTCCTGGGTCGGGAAGATACCCCGGAGAAGGGAAAGGCTACCTACTCGAGTATTCTGGCCTTGAGAATTCCATGGACTATATAGTCCATTGGGTTGCAAAGAGTCGGACATGACTGAGTGAATTTCACTTTCACTATTACCAATATTATTATCAAGGATAATAATATTATCAGAATAATAATACTATTATTCCCTGGTAGCTCACACTGTAAAGAATCCGCCTGTAATGCAGGAGCTGCTGCTGCTGCTAAGTCGCTTCAGTCGTGTCCAACTCTGTGCAACCCCAGAGACAGCAGCACACCAGGATCCACCTTCCCTGGGATTCTCCAGGCAAGAACACTGGAGTGGGTTGCCATTTCCTTCTCCAATGCATGAAAGGGAAAAGTGAAAGTGAAGTCGCTCAGTTGTGTCCGACTCTTAGCGACCCCATGGACTGCAGCCTACCAGGCTCCTCCGTCCATGGGATTTTCCAGGCAAGAGTACTGGAGTGGGGTGCCATTGAGACCTGAGTTCAATTCTTGGGTTGGGAAGAACACCTAGAGAAGGACATGGCTAACCACTCCAATATTCTTGCCTAGAGAATTCCATAGACAGAAGAGCCTGGTGGGCAACAATCCCCCACGGGGTCGCAAAGAGTCTGACACCACTGAGGGGCTAACACACACAGTGTTACTAAGGCTCAGCTTCCTCATCTGTAGAATAGAGATAATAGCTCATAAGGTTAGACATTTTCATGGCACTTTGTATAAAATAATATGTAAAGCATTAATGGAAATATTCTTGACAGTTACTTAGATACAGGTTTTAATAAACTTTTTTAAAGACTCAAAATAAAAAATAGAAGAGGTTTTCAATCTTTTATTTCTCCAATGTATATATTTTTTTCATCTGTGGGACCTTAAAAATAGTTTAGTCTTCATTGAATTACTGGAAAAAAAATTCCATTCACTTGAGGATTGCCTACCAGGAATATCTCATTTAAAGGATTACAAACTGTTACTCATTTGTTTTTTCAAATCTCTTATATGTTGGTTGATGTGGACCATTGCCAAGTGATCTTATATGCCAAAACTCTTAAAATATCTCAAGCCCCATGTAATTTCTCAAACTACACTAGTCTGATTATCCTAATGTGCAACTCTACAGGAATCGCAATTCTGAACTATTCAGTATGAGACTCTAGCCTGTGGCAACTATATAAAATCCAGTTTAAAACTATCAGAATAGCAAATACGTGTATGGGCAGAGGATGATTTACTCCTTCCAGTGTGTAAGAAAAATTCCCCTAGCAGTCTCTTTCTGCTAATGAGCCTATTGATGATGACTGATTTTCAAGGAATAGACTATTACAAAAATCAGATGTATTAGGGTGATGAGTGTGTGTATACTTCTGAAAATAAAAGAGGAAAAATAAAATATATCAGTTTCTAGCCTATTACATCATATGTCCTATCTCAAAAACTAGGCAAAATGTAATAATATACAAATGTTAAAAAAAATACTTCCATATATCTATATTTCAATTGGAGGTGGGAAAAGCATATAAAGAGAGCAGGATGGAGTATGAAATTAAAATAACATAGAGAAGCTTCCCTGGTGGCTCAGATGGTAAAGAGTCTGCCTGCAATGCACAAGACCTTGGTTCGATCCCTGGGTTGGGAAGGTCCCCTGGTGAAGGGAATGGCAACCCACTTCAGTGTTCTTGCTTGGAGAGCGCCATGGACAGAGAAGCCTGGCAGGCTACAGTCCATGGGATCACATAGAGTCAGACACAACTGAATTACTAACACACACACACAGAGTTGAAACAGAAGATGGAAAACTTTCATAGTCCTGCTTATTTCCTCCCAAGTATCCTTCCATGTTTTGTTCAACACATTTTAAGTGATTGTAGTAATGCTCCTTGTGTTCGTGTGCTCTGATGTGTCTGACTGTGCAACCCCATGGACTGTGCACACCAGGCTCCTCTGTGCATGGGATTTCCCAGGCAAGAATATTGGAGTGGGTTGCCATTTCCCAATCCAGGGGATCTTCCTGACCCAGGAATTGAACCAGGGTCTCCTGCATTGCAGGCATTTTCTTTACCATATGAGCCACCTGGAAGCCTGGTAGATGCATCTTACTCACTTCCTTTAGGTAATGATTCTATGGGTTAGTACATTTTATGGTCAGGAAAGTAACATTGCAACTCAATTTGTTCTCTCTGTAATTTGAAGTACTTGTTTCTAGTTTGTTAGTTCACCCTTTGTGATGCCTATGAGCAAAGCCTGTGTCTTATGCCTGGGTTTGGTGAGTACTTGGTAAACTATTATTTGAGTTGAAGGAGGTGTATTTGATATCATGTAATGAATTTTTTAAAAAATCAGAAGCAGCATGCCAGAGGCTTCTCAGGATTCCAGCAGCAACTACTCTTGTGGAATCTGTTGCTGTAACCTTTCAAATTACAGAAAAAATACCCTATCTTCATTCTCCGTCAGATTCCAGAGTCTGCCCTAGGAATTTTCAGGCATCATAAAACTCTGCTGAATCACTTAACATTCTGCTTCAGTTTCTCCTTACAGCACTTATTGTGTTTATTTTGCAGTCTTTGAATGCTTCTGTAGCTTTGATGCCCTTATGTCCCTATTCATCTCCAAGCCCGGCCCTGCCCAGGATAGAGCCATTGAAGTAAGTATCATTTCTATGCAGATGAAATAGTTGCTTCCCAGGCCCCTTTGTTCAAGACTCTACTCTATCAGTGAGTGTTGAATATTGGTTCTAGGAACTGATGATGAACTGTTTAAAAAACCTGATTGAACGTCTACCTTGAATATCTATCTTGAGACCGTTTTATAACTACATGATTTATTGCACGCTAATATTCCCCCCCAGCAAAAAAAGACATGAATTGGATTCTGAACCTGATTGATAGCACAATTATGAAATCAAATGTCTACCTAATCGAATCTTGAAATAAATGTAAACTTTCAACTTCACTTTCACAATGCTGACTAAGCTCCTTCCACTTGAGATTTAAGGAATTCTAGACCTTCCACCCCTCCCCCCAGAGAAATGAGATCTGAAAAGTTCATATTCTATTTCTTAGAAATAAAATGATTGTCTTGTGTTTTTTTGTGAAAAGGCAACATCGATGGTGACTAAGCTAAGGACTGGGTCTAGGACATGATGTGCTGAGGTATGTGGTTCTGAGTAAGAAAGCATTCTGGACAGTCCAGCCTAGTTGGTGATGATCCAGATGTCCATTTGTGAGCTGGTGTCAACTAGGAAGGATCCCAGGTGCCTGTGCTGAAATCGTCACTAAGTTAAAGTTCACTAAGCTAAAGGGTTTACCTAGGACCATGGTACGGGGCTTCCAGGGGACTCAGAGGTTAAAGTATCTGCCTGCAGTGTGGGACACCTGGGTTCGATCCCTGGGTCAGGAAGATCCCCTGGAGAAGGAAATGGCAACCCACTCCAGTATTCTTGCCTGGAGAATCCCATGGACGGAGGAGCCTGGTGGGCTACAGTCCACGGGGTTACAAAGAGTCGGACATGACTGAGTGACTTCACTTTCACTTTCATGGTGGTCAGTTAATGAGCCATTCTCCTGCTAAAATAAGGACTGGCACTTAATACAAAGCAGGGCTGCAAAATTACCTCTTTCCTGGCAATATTAAAGTATATCTATTCCCTTTATCGAGCCTCTCAGAAACCAAACCTTAGCCTTAGTCATGGCTAATTTCCAGCTATTGACCACTTTTTAGGGACCCTTTCCCTTCCTAAAAGTTTTTGTTTCTTTCATCTGTTTTAGAATGCATAAATAAAACAACTCTATTTTTGCTTTTTGTGGGTGAGTTTGGGGGTAGACTCTTCATTTTTTTGTCAGTATTATCTTTGAATCTTTTCATGATTATACTATATGTAAATCATAGTTATTCTAGATTGTTTATTTCTCTGTACCAAGAAACCAGGAATCTACCTTAGTAATACGTGAATCTAACTTACATATATGTGAGAAATTCAAATATCTTTCTATTGGCTTGAGATTTACAGAACCCCTTTCTTTTCAGATCTATCTCTTAATTGGAACCTCTTTGTATGTTTAAGTCTTTCCTATTTCTGTAAAGTTCTCCTACAACCAGTAATTATATTTACCACCAGCCCCTTGCTGCTGCTGCTGCTAAGACGCTTCAGTCGTCTCCAACTCTGTGCGACCCTATGGACAGCAGCCCACCAGGCTCCTCAGTCCATGGAATTTTCCAGGCAAGAGTACTGGAGTGGGGTGCCATTGCCTTCTCCTTAATAGTCATCTAATGATTCTTTATATTATAGGACTTTCCAAAGTCATAGCATGATGTTAAAAATATAGTGAGTATTTTTGATATCACAATTTCTCTTGCTTTTTAATATATCAATTTAGTAGTTGCCATAAATTCTGCTACCATATAATTTTTTTTCAGTCTTTGCATCAAATATCTCAGAATATCGAGAGACATTATAAGTATTTTCTCTCAAGATTCATGTTTTCTAGTTTTGCAATAAAAAGCAAAGACTATTTATGAAAAATGATTTCCCAAAATGTATCAGTATTTGGAAAAATACTGTTATTTTCAGCAAGCATATTTCAGTGACTTTATTTTCTTCAGCAAATAATGAGAAATACAGTTAAATATGTATCCACAATGAAGCAGAGTTAGAAAGAACCTGAATTCTCTGTAACAGTAATGTGCAATTATACTATGAACCCATAGGAGAGGGTATTATGTAACTGATAAAAATACTTTCAAATAATGTTACTTTAAAAGGATCAGAATAGTAAGTACAGTGTGTCTCCACTATGAAAAAGCATCAAGAACCTTCAGAAAAAAGAGTACTGGAGTGTCAACAATGAGTAGATCTAAGTGGTAGGATTGTTGAGGTTTCTAATATCATTTTTATCACCTATATGTTTCCAAATTTTCTACAGGCATGTATTATACTAATAAATATAGAACAAGTCTATCTCCAGAGACAGAAAAAAATCGGCTTGCTTTGTAAAGAATAAAAATCTATCAGTCAGGTCTTCTCAATATCTGTTCTTATGTGGGAAATAGTATTTTTGAAAAAAATACATCTATTTGCACAAGTAAAGTAACTATACCAGAAACATTAACTCTAGTCTTCCCTATTCCAAAGTCACTCCCTGAGGATGAATTAAACAGCAGGAAAAACTCCTGAACTCGTACAAGGAGTCAGGTGCCATTTAGTGCACCATCAAAAACACAGAATGAATCCCACAGGCCCTAGATCAAGGCAGCATGCGAGCCATCAACTCCACAGGCATCTACTAAAAAGCATCCCCGTGCACACTTTAACATGCTCAGGAAACTTCTCTGACAGCAGCCGATTAGGCTACATATGTGACTGAGGAGAAATTCTCCTAACCAATGGCAAAAATAGAAGAGGGACAAAAGAAGTCATTTCCCTTTTGTGCTCAGTTGGTAAAACAATGTCAAAGAGTATAGTCTGGATCACTGCACCCTTAACATATTGCCTCTGTGTAAGCTTTTTTTTTTTCACATATTCTAAAATCATAAAATCTCAGACTTTAATGAGATTTTACAATTAGACATCTGGGTCTCACATACTAAGTCCATACAAATCACCTGGAGATAATGTTAAACGTGAATCTTGCCTCCCCTCTGAGAAATTCTGCTTTGATGGTAGAAATTTATATTATAAATATCAGGTATAATAACTACATTGTAAGTCCCAGGTTTAACAGATTCAGGTGGTCCATGAAGCATATTTTCTGGGCTTGCAAAATGATTCCCATACCTATGTATGACACCCTTTGACAACACAGTTAAGAATGTGACTGACAAAGAAGGCAGAAAAGAATAATCATTACCAAGTTTATATACACATCTTTAAACTATGTCTACTCTGTATCTGCAGTAACTTCCACACCCTATTTTTTTGTCGTCTACATCACTTTACGTTCAGGGGAAAAAAAATTAAAGAGCAAAAAATACAATAAAAAAACCAGAATCACCCTGGTAGATCAGGCACACACAATCAAGATTAACAGCTTCAGTAGACCTCACAACCTTAACATCCAGAAGGATTAACTGGTTTTGAATACAGAGGCAAGAAGCTGAATTGGTTTCTAGCACATTCTAAACCAGAGAAAATTGAACTACTAGGCACAGGGCCAAGGGCCCACACTAAGTGTAACAGCCCACAAACTGTTTCAATTGCTTTTGAATTCAGAAGACAATTTTAACTTTTAAGTAGAAGAAAATATTTCAATATATATATTTAGAATTTGTCTTTATACCAACACACACACAATGCATACTTTCTAATATTTTTTAATGAAGAAGGGGGACTGCAAAGGCAAGTGCTGAGGGCTCACCAAATCCAGAAAGCAGCTCTGTTGCAAAGCTGTCTGTTATAATTGAGCCATTTTTTAAAGTAATGTAGTCTCATCCACTGATCCTTTTTCCCTCCTTTTTCTACCTTATAGAATGGAAAATGAATGTGAAGCTTCTCAGTAGGCCAGAAAGTTCATTTGGGTTTTAAAATAGAGTTCATAAGATGTTACAGAAAAACTCAAATGTACTTTCTGGCCAACCCAACAGTTATGATTTTGCATTTCTTACTAAATTATTCACGGATCATCAAAAAAGCAAGAGAGCTCCAGAAAAACATCTATTTCTGCTTTATTGACTATGCCAAAGCCTTTGACTGTGTGGATCACAATAAACTGTGGAAAATTCTGAAAGAGATGGGAATACCAGACCACCTGACCTGCCTCTTGAGAAATCTGTATGCAGGTCAAGAAGCAACAGTTAGAACTGGACATGGAACAACAGACTGGTTCCAAATAGGGAAAGGAGTACGTCAAGGCTGTATATTGTCACCCTGCTTGTTTAACTTATATGCACAGTACACTATGAGAAACACTGGGCTGGATGAAGCACAAGCTAGAATTAAAATTGCCGGGAGAAATACCAATAACCTCAGATATGTAAATGACACCACCCTTATGGAAGAAAGTGAGGAAGGACTAAAGGGCCTCTTGATGAAAGTAAAATAGGTGAAAAAGTTCATTTAAAGCTCAACATTCAAGAAACTAAGATCAGGGCATCTGGTCCCATCACTTCATGCAAATAGATGGGAAAACAGAGGAAATAGTGAGAGACTTTATTTTGGGGGGATCCAAAATCACTGCAGATGATGACTGCAGCCATGAAATTAAAGGAGACTTGAAAGAAGTCTTGAAAGGAGACCTTGAAAGAAAAGTTATGACCCACCTAGACAGCATATTTGGAGAAGGAAATGGCAACCCGCTCCAGTACTCTTGCCTGAAAAATCCCATGGACGGAGGAGCCTGGTAGGCTATAGTCCATGGGGTCTCAAAGAGTCTGACATGGCTGAGTGACCTCATTTTCACTTTTCACTTTCGTGCATTGGAGAAGGAAATGGCAACCCACTCCAGTGTTCTTGCCTGGAGAATCCCAGGGAAGGTGGATCCTGGTGTGCTGCTGTCAGTGGGGTTGCACAGAGTTGGACACGACTGAAGCGACTTAGCAGCAGCAGCAATCAGCATATTAGAAAGCAGAGACATTACTTTGCCAACAAAGGTCCGTCTAGGCAAGGCTCTGGTTTTCCCAGTAGTCATGTATGGATATGAGATTTGGACCATAAAGAAGGCTAAGTGCTGAGAAATTGGTGCTTTTGAACTGTGGTGTTGGAGAAGACTCTTGAATATTCATTGGAAGGACTGATGCTGAAGCTGAAACTCCAATATTTTGGCTACCTGATGCAAAGAACTGACTCATTTGAAAAGACCCTGATGCTAGGACAGATTGAAGGTGGGAAGAGAAGGGGATGACAGATGATGAGATGGCTGGATGGCATCACCGACTCAATGGACATGAGTTTGAGTAAACTCCGGGAGTTGGTGATGGACAGGGTGGCCTGGCGTGCTGCAGTCTATGGGGTCACAAAGAGTCAGACATGACCGAGTGACTGAAATGAAATGAACTGATGAGGAGAAAATGCATGGGTTTCTTGCAATGCATCACATCCCAAAGACGTCTTCAGGAAATGCTTATTGACTGACAACAACGAAACCTGCTGAAGAATCCATGGCCATATGGACTCTGCCTGGGAAGCATGCTTAACTTGTGACATGCAAGCAAAGAAGTTATTTACGCTCCTTGTTTGTTGAATTGTTAATGATCTTAACGCTTTTAGCTCTTCTTACTACCAGTTCTACTTGATGTATTTCATTAGAGACAAATCTGAATAAAATACATTTCCTGAGTACAAGAATGGGAGAATATACTTATAATGAAGCAACTTACAAAGGTTTACTCTCAGAAATATACAAATAGCTCATGTAGCTCAATATCGGGGCTTCCCTGGTAGCTCAGATGGTAAAGCATCTGCCTGCAGTGCAGGAGACCTGGGTTCGATCCCTGGGTTGGGAAGATCCCCTGGAGAAGGAAATGGCAATGCACTCCAGTGCTCTTGCTCAGTATCAAAAAATAAAAACAAAAAAATCTCACCAGAAAATGGAGAGAAGACCTAAGAGGATATTTCTCCAAAGAAGTTATATAGATGACCAACAAATATATGAAAAGATGCTCAGCATCATTAATTATTAGAGAAATGCAAATAAAAACTAAAATGAGACATCACCTCATGCCAGTCAAAAAGGCCATCATCACAAAAATCTACAAACAAGACATGCTGGAGGAAGTGTAGAGAAGAGGGAACCCTCTTGTACTCTTGATGGAAACGTAAATTGATACAGTCACTACAGATAAGAGTCGGGAGATTCCTTAGAAAACGACCACATGACCCAACAATCCCACTGCTAGGTTTATACCCAGAGAAAGTCATAGTTCAAAAAGACTCATGCACTCCAGTGTTCATTGAAGCACTATTTACAACAGCCAGGACATAGAAACAACCTAAATGTCCATCAACAGAGAAATGGATAAAGAATATGTGGTACATATATAAAATGGAACACTCTTTTGCCATAAAAAGAAACAAAATTGGGCCATTTGTGGAGACATGAATAGACCTTGAGACTGTCATACTGAGTGAGGTAAGTCAGAAAGAAAAAAGCAAATACCATATAGTATGTGGAACATGTGGAATCTGAAAAAATTTGTATAGATGATCTTTTTACAAAGCAGAGAGACAAAGACATATAGAACAAATGTATGGATAACAAGAGGGTGAAGGGATGAATTGGGAAGCTGGGACTGATATACATACACTGTTGATCAGATCAGATCAGTCGCTCAGTCGTGTCCGACTCTTTGCGACCTCATGAATCACAGCACGCCAGGCCTCCCTGTCCATCACCAACTCCCGGGGTTCACTCAGACTCATGTCCATCGAGTCAGTGATGCCTTCCAGCCATCTCATCCTCTATCGTCCCCTTCTCCTGCCCCCAATCCCTCCCAGCATCAGAGTTTTTTCCAATGAGTCAACTCTTCGCATGAGGTGGCCAAAGTACTGGAGTTTCAGCTTTAGCATCATTCCTTCCAAAGAAATCCCAGGGCTGATCTCCTTCAGAATGGACTGCTTGGATCTCCTTGCAGTCCAAGGGACTCTCAAGAGTCTTCTCCAACACCACAGTTTAAAAGCATCAATTCTTCGACGCTCAGCCTTCTTCACAGTCCAACTCTCACATCCATACATGACCACAGGAAAAACCATAGCCTTGACTAGATGAACCTTTTTTGGCAAAGTAATGTCTCTGCTTTTGAATATGCTATCTAGGTTGGTCATAACTTTCCTTCCAAGGAGTAAGCGTCTTTTAATTTCACAGCTGCAGTCACCATCTGCAGTGATTTTGGAGCCCAGAAAAATAAAGTCTGACACTGTTTCCACTGTTTCCCCATCTATTTCCCATGAAGTGATGGGACCAGATGCCATGATCTTAGTTTTCTGAATGTTGAGCTTTAAGCCAACGTTTTCACTCTCCACTTTTGATACTATGTGTAAAATAGACAACTAGTGAGAACCTAATGTACAGCACAGGGAACTCTACTCAGTGCTCTGTGGTGACCTAAATGGAAAGGAAATCCAATAAAGAGGGGATAGATGTAAACACATAGCTGATTTACTTTGCTGTACAGTGGAAACTAATTACAACATTGTAAAGCAATTATACTAATTATTTTTTTTAATGAATATCGTTTTGTTTGTTCAACTTCTTTGTCTAGAAAATAGAAGAGTCATTTGAGAAAAGCTAACTTGTTTGTCCCCCAAGAGTCCAAATTTCAGGTTTGTCTCATGCTGAATAGGTCATATATCAATTTAAAATTTTAAATCCTTCTGGCCAATGAATTCTACTTCTTAGACTCAAGGTCAAAGTACTCATTGAAAATAACTGAAACTCTGAGTTACAGGATGATATGCACCAATAGTCATAAGCAACCAGAAATGCAAGAAAAACAATCTGCCTGTATTAATAATGATGGCAGGAATCACATAAATCATGCATTTGCATATTCATATTTTTCCACTCCACATATTTGCATTGTTGTCAGCAAGCAGTTTGGGGTGATGACAGAATAGAAGTGTGTTATCCTGGGATACTAAGTAAAGTCAGGGCCTGAAGCAACTGGAGTAGCATGCTGCTAAAATATCTTTTCTGGTACCTCTTCAGCTTCTATAAGAATTAAGTACCCATATGTATACCTATGGCTGATTCATGTTGATGTATGGCAGAAACCAACACAGTAGTTTAAAGCAATTATCTTTCAATTAAAAATAAATAAATTTAAAAAAAGAATTGACAGTCCCCAAATTAGCAATGAAAGTGAAAAAAGAAGCCAATATATTCACGAGATTTATTATTATGTAATAATAAAAAATGCAATTTTGAAATTGTATAATTATAAATAATATACAGATGAAAATAGGCAAATAAAAATATATTTAGCCTTCTAAATTTCATATAGTATGATTACAACCACATTTTTTAAGTGCAAACTAGCTATACAAAGATTTTTGGGAAATATAGAAAGTACTCTTAGTTAAACACTTAAGAATTTTTTATTCCTTTCTATTTTCATGTTTTCCATGTGTGTATGGAGTGAGTATGATACAGTGGAGTTTTTAAAGTAGGAAATAGAATCAAGATCAAAATAATGATGTGAGCATTAATTGAGAAAGGTAAACTTAAATGTGTTGGAGAAGACTCTTGAGAGTCCCTTGGACTGCAAGGAGATCCAAGCAGTCCATTCTGAAGGAGATCAGCCCTGGGATTTCTTTGGAAGGAATGATGCTAAAGCTGAAACTCCAGTACTTTGGCCACCTCATGCGAAGAGTTGACTCATTGGAAAAGACTCTGATGCTGGGAGGGATTGGGGGCAGGAGGAGAAGGGGACGACAGAGGATGAGATGGCTGGATGGCATCACCGATTCGATGGACGTGAGTCTGAGTGAACTCCGGGAGTTGGTTATGGACAGGGAGGCCTGGTGTGCTGCGTTTCATGGGGTCGCATAGAGTCGGACATGACTGAGCAACTAAAATGAACTGAAATTTAAATGTGTAATAAAATAGAACATTCTAGTATTAATAAGAAATAAATAACAATGTAAACTATTTTAGTTGCTTTAAAACTTACCAATGGGATATTATAAACCATGGTTAATTAAGAGTTAATGTAAGAGTTAATGATAAATTAAAATTGGTCATTTCCAATGGTTCAGTCCTGCCTCTAATTTTTAAATTCTCTATCTTTTGTTACTTTTAGGCAAACTTTTACACTGCTGTGTTGTTTGATAGGTAACCATCATTTGATATATCTTACCCTCAAGTAATTCTGAATTATTCATAAGAATGATATCAGTTCCTCCCGCTTTCCTCTGAATTAAAATGATACCTCCCTTTCTCTGAGGTAAAGTGCTTCCAAGACAGAAGTCTGGGAAGGTGTTAGAACAGACATTTCCAAGGCCACCTGTTTGCTGAGGAAGAGTTGTGATTTCAGTACATCCAGTGGTCTGGCTGTACACTCAGTACATTCAGTGGTCTCCTTTAGTCCTCATTTTCTTCTCCAGTTCTTCAGATACCTAAGCTTGCATTTCCCCAATAACCTCACTACCCTGACTGACATGTAATTCACTTTTTGTGGATCCTCTGTTCTGGAAACCCTACCAATCAAACGTCTTTGTGCTTCCAAACAATCAATCTCAGCTGATTGACACCACCATACATGTGTGCTAAATAACTTATTTGGAGCTTCACAGGGCCTGTCCCAAATTGTCAATACACTTGTCAATCACTTCTCTAGTAGCAATTCACAATCTTACCTCCTTTTTCAAGCTCCCAATCTTTTCCTGGCCCTGGTCCCCCGTTCCCTGAACACAATTTTTCATCAACGAAGTAGTCAAAGATGCCAAGATAAAATTTTCCTTTTCTATGTGGGTCCATTCTTATGAATAATATTTTTAATTTCACCTTTCCTTTTCCTTCCTACCTCCCTTCCCTAATTCCCTCACACCTCTGAGAAAATCCTGTTTGGAAAAAAAATGTCTTGATTTTTAATTTTTTTTTCTGCCAAATTACTATGTCGGTTGTCCTCTGCCTATGACCTTGATAATTCTATAAATATGTTTATTCTTGAAAATTCTTACTTATTATATTAACTCTTGTATTTTATTTTCCAGTGCTCTTCCTAAGATCTATGTGTGGCCTATAACTTTTTTCTCTGGCTGAATTAAAGAACAGTCTACTGTGTATTTCAAATTCATTATATCTACAATTGTATTAATCCTGTCTCTTTACCATTCACTCCAAAGTGTGCTAATGTTTTTAATATTGTCTTTGTTGGTGTCTCTGCTCAAGATGAAGACCCCTGGGTCATATATGGTTTTTTCTTTTAGCTCATTAATATATATAATTTTCCAAGTTCAGTAGACTCTATACCCCCAATATCTTTTCCAAATGTTCATGGGTTTTTTGTCTTTATTTATTTATTTATTTTTTGCCTGTTTTTTTAACCTCTTAAAATTAGTATGAGCATTCTTGTGAAGTATTAGCATGACCTAACTGATACCCCTTCTTTCCTCATTTCTGATCTATTCTAAAGACTACTAGGAAGAATGTAATTTTAATTAATTCAAAAGGTTTCAATGACTCTTTTTCCATACCAGATTTTAGCTTATCTATAGTATTGGCCAACCTCAAAATTTCATACTTACATGCAACTATTATTTTATCTTTTGATACATGGATGGTGGGAAGTTATATATATATATGATTGCAAGGTAAAACCAATAAAGCAGAGACAGTATATTAATTTTAAGTGTGTGTCTACCTTATGCCAAGGGGGCTTCCCCCATGGTTCAGCAGTAAAGAATTTGCCTGCAATGCAGGAGACCTGACTTCGATCCCTGGGTCAAGAAGATTGCCTGGAGAAGGAAATGGCAACCCACTCCAGGATTCTTGCCTGGGAAATTCCACAGACAGAGGAGCCTGGCAGGCTACAGTCTATGGGGTCACAAAGAGACTTGACTAAGCAACTAAACAACAACAGCAACTACCTTATGTCAAACCAGAGCTAGCCAATCCATATTCATTTCCAGATTTGTTCCCTGTATAATAGCACAGGAAAGTTTAATCTTTATTTTAGAGGGAAGACCAAGGATAGAGGGACGTTAAGGAACTTAAATAGATACACAAGTCTTTCATGTCCATTCTTACTCTCATACTATCTTAGGCATGGCTTCTCCCTGCTCTACAACTTCCATTACAGTGAATTTGATAGTTTATTAATATCACTGAATTCCAATAAGAAGTGAGCTCCTAGAACAAGGATCCTGAATTTTATTTTCTTTAACCAACATGACAGACAAAATGCTTGGCACATAAAAATTTATTAAAAACATATACATTTTTAAATGAACTGGATATATGCAGATTTTTAAACAGACAAGTTAAGTCTCAGATAAAATCTTAAATCTTTAAAGACAGTGAAATTATAAGGCAGTAAAAAATAAATACATTCAATAATTTTTACGTGCCTACTTCCCACCTAGCACTAGTGAAAACACATTAACAAACAAAGTAAAAAAAAAAAAAAAAAAAGGGCAAAAAACCCTTTATAAAATTTGGGTTATAACTGGGAGAAATACCAAAAAAAGAAGAAGAAGAAGAAGAAAATACAAAGAAAATATGATTATTTATATTAATTATTCATCCATAAATGAGGAAGAAAATTCTGCCATTTGTGATAGCATGGATGGAACTTGGAGTATTATGTGAAGAGAAATAATCAGTCAGACAGAAAAAGACAAAAATGGCATAATACTGCCTCTATTTGGAATCTAAAAAGAAACAAAAGCAAAATTCATAGGTACAGAGAACAGATTGAAATTTTCCAGAGGCAGAAGGTGGGGAGGGTGGGCAAAGTAAGTGAAGGTGATCTAAAGGTACAAAATTCATTTATAAGACCAATAAGTCCTGGGGAAGTAATACATGACATGATAGCCATAGTTAGCACTGTATAGTATATCCAAATGTAGCAAAAAGAATAGATCTTAAAGTTTTCATTGCAAAAAAAAAAAAAAAATAGTAACTCTGCATGGTGACAGATGTTGCTGCTGCTAAGTCGCTTCGACTCTGTGTGACCCCAGAGACGGCAGCCCACCAGGCTCCCCTGTCCCTGGGATTCTCCAGGAAGAACACTGGAGTGGGTTGCCATTTCCTGACCCAATGCATGAAAGTGAAAAGTGAAAGTGAAGTCACTCAGTTGTGTCCGACTCCTAGCAACCCCATGGACTGCAGCCTACCAGGCTCCTCCATCCATGGGATTTTCCAGGCAAGAGTACTGGAGTGGGGTGCCATTGCCTTCTCCAGGTGATAGATGTTAAATTAAATAAACTTTGTGATAATTATTTCTCAGTATATACATATATCAAATCATTATGGTATACACCTAAAACTAACACAATTCAATGTTACATGTCAATTATACATCAATAAAAAAGAAAGAAAATTTTACAACTTTAAAGAAGTACCATGAGATCAGTTGTGTACATGTTGCAGTGGACTGCCTACTAAGCATCCAAATGGAAATGCAACTCTGCAGATAAATGTATGAGCCTAGTGTTCAGGGAAGAGGGCCAGGCTGGAGATATAAATTTAGCAGTCATCACTGCACAGATGGCATTTAATTTCACGAGACCAGATGAGAATACCAAAGCAGTGGGGAAAGAGAATGGCAGAAAAGAGAAGTAAGAAGTAAGCCCTGAGGATGCTCAAAGGTGAAGAGGTTGGGCAGATGAGGAAAAGTGAACAAAAGGGCTGATAGAAAGTAGTCAGTGAGGGGGAGTAGGCAATGGTACCCCACTCCAGTGTTCTTGCCTGGAGAATCCCAGGGACAGGGGAGCCTGGTGGGCTTCCGTCTATGGGGTCGCACAGAGTCGAGCACGACTTATGCAACTTAGCAGCAGCAGCAGCAGCAGCAGCAGTCAGTGAGGGAGGAAGTAAACTAGAAGATACTAGTGAAGATATCTTTCACTTGGAAGGTAAGTGAAAAAAAGCATTTGAAGAAAAGATATGATAGTCTGCTTCAAATGCTATCGATGGTTCAAGTATTTTAGGGCTGAAAAATGGCAAGTAGAATTTACAGTGTAATGGTCATCAGTAACCTTGGAAAGAATAGTTTCAAAAGAGTGGTAAGGACAAAAGCCTGATGGAGAGGTTTGAAGGGAAAATAAAGGAAGAGGAATTGAAGACAGCAAGTAATAAAACCCATAAGATGTTCTGTTTCCAAGGGGAACAGAGAAATGAAGTGGTATAGTAGTAAGGATATAGGTCAAGAGAGAAAGAGAGGGAATTGCACTATTTTAAAAGAATATGGGGAAATTACAGATTCAATTATCTCCTCAGTCTCAGATATTTCATACATTTTACATTTAAGTTCTTAAGCAGCAATAACCAGGTTAAGCTATACATAAAAATACAGTAACAGAGAATTATTATAATGATAATTTTCTCTTGAGCAAGCAAATTGCCATATTAAAAATGTAGAGAACTAGTCGGTCTATTATACATTTAACTTGGATTTAAAAGAAAAAACAACAATTGACTAAAATATTCACCAAAAACTATCCATTGATCAAAACCAAATCATAGTCTAGATCTGTATGTGGTCAACGAATTTATAATAGCATTAAATTTAAGAGTATGTGCTGTATAACACAGGGAACTCAGCTCTGTGATAACCTAGAGGGCTGGGGTGAGGGTGGGATGGGATGGGGTGGGAGGGAAGGTCAAGAGCGAGGGACTATGTATACACTTATGGTTGATTCACACTGTAGTACAGTAGAAACCAATACAACATTGTAAAGCAATTATCTTCCAGTTAAAAATAAATTAACAAAAAAGAATGTGTGTTGATAATTCAAAATTAAGTAACCAGGATGTAGGGATGTGTTTTAGTAACATATAGCTCAACTGTTACAGTCTCTCATATTTTGAAAAATTAATAATTGGGTTATAATGAGAAGCAGCAAAAAAAATGTAGATAATATCTTCTAATCTGATGATAATTTTCAGTATTTAGGTTGTATCTGCTCAATTAAAATCTAAACTACATATGGAACAATTAAAATAATAAATCTTCAAAATAAAACTTCAGTGGAGAAAACAAACAAACAAAAAACATAGAGCTTTTATCCTATTACCTCTAAAACCCAGTTATCATTCCAGTAGTGAGAAGTGAGATATGGGGGGAGAGGTGCTATTGGTAAAGAACCGGCCTGTCAATGCAGTTTCGATCTCTAGGTAGGGAAGATCCCCTGGGGAAGGAAAAGGCAACCTACTCCACTATTATAGTGGAATATTCCATGGACAGAAGAGCCTGGCAGGCTACACTCCATGGGGCTGCAAGAGTAGGATAGGACATAGTGACTAAACCACCACCACCACCACTTATCTTTCTAAATAATGGTTTATAGAACACAACAAAGTCTGGGAGACTTTAAGAGATAATAAGCCTCATTCCATATATTTCTTAGTAGCCAGTTACTCTGTCACTGTGTAAGAAAAAAAAAAAATCTTTATTTCATATCTACAAATTGAATGTACATCAACCACTTGTAAAATTGGCTATATAAAAATGAAATCTTAACAATCTGGTATGACTCCCTTCAACCTCTGTGCTCCATCCTTCCCTTAGTATGGGACAAAATGCTATGATAAAGACATTTGAAAAGGGACTAATACTTTCTCAGATGATCTCTTCAAGTGGGGCCTCAAGGAAAGATCTAAGCCAAAATACTCCATTAGATACTTCCTTGGAGAATAATATGGTTACTCTTGAAATGCTGCAAAGGAAATAACTATAGTAAATCTGATTTAAAGAGGACAATTAAGTTAGAATTATTCAGTTCCAAGAAGTGGCTAAGGAAATATGGTCTATAAATGTAAAAGCTTGTTACTAACAAATCACTCCTTTATATCACAAGTGTAGGACCTTAGAAAGCTATAGCTTCAATAAACTTATGAACTAGTGTATTTATTGCCATTTCTTACTAAACCCTATGACTGAGATTCAGTAAAAAAAAGAAAAAGTCTATCTGTAAGAGGATGTGTGTTGAATTACTATATTATTTATGGGAAGCATGGGATAAGGGTGATGAAACTTTATTAACTGAATGAATACAGGAAACTCAGGAAATACTTTAAATAATGTGTGACATCATATTTACCCTGGGTGTTAGAAGAAATATGCACAGAACATTTACTAACCAAGACAGTGAACTGCATATATTCTTTATGAAATCAATTAATTTTACTCAAATTTTTGTTTGATAACTTCAAGTCTTAAGACTGCATTTTTTTAGTTGCACAGCCATATATCCAGATTCATTTGAGACATTTCAGATCTCAAATATAATGCAGAAGTGTACCAACTTGAGTTAAACCATGTGTTATGGCTTTGGTGTAGGAAAATATGGCCACCGTACTACTAGGTCCGTTTAAGGAAGAGATGGGAATTAAAGTGGCTATTTTAGAATAAAGGTACTTAACCTAAGTGAGAGGTAGGGGTGAGTATTCAGATGAGTAGACAGGTCTGGGTAGAGAGGTCACCTTGAAGATTAAAGAAAAAAGTATTCATTAACATTTTAGTAAATTAAATGAAAAAAATAGTATTCTTCTTGAATATTTGTATTCTTCACCATGTCAAGCAAATGTAAACAAGCCATTCATGTTCCAAAATCAATTCTAGTATCAGTGGTTTTTAAAGAATGTGTACTGTATGTGCTTTAGAGAGAAATTCATTCCAGTTTGTTCCACATCCCTGGAAATTCCTCAGTCCAGGACAAACCAGGAACACGGGCATGTGTTGCTGATCTCAAAAGAAAACTTTCCATTTAATGAATTAGTGATTCAGAAGTAGAGTACATATTAAATTGAGAATCACTTGGTCCAAACACTAAAAAAGGATGTACCTTGGCTATTGATATAATAAATAGAAGGTCAAAAACATATCCTGAACTACGGTGGTAAAATACTGAACTGCCACTTCTAGGGCAGGCCTATGAATTTAATCTTCTTACCTGGAAATATGCATGTTTTTATTAGTGAAGAACACATTTTCACAAATTTTGATTTCATCATGTACTATTCTTATAAAAACAGTAAGAAGATCACATCTTAAAATCCAATCAAAGCATATGATGCATTTTAATCCTTCACTTCCTTTCTGGTTTGCTTAGATCCCAGGTATATGCACAAGCACTGTGACTAGGGATGCCATCTACTGCCAGGGAAGCCTGCCTCATGACCCCCTCTTACTCTACTTTCTTTCAGTATTACTCTAGTAATTATATTTCTATGCTCTGCAACCAGTACCTTCTCTAAATGATATTATCTGCTTCAAAACAGTCTTTAAGGATCAACTCTTGGAGGGGAGCAATAAACTGGGAGATTGGGATTTACATATACACAATGCTATATCAGATTAGATCAGATCAGATCAGATCAGTCGCTCAGTCGTGTCCGACTCTTTGCGACCCCATGAATCACAGCACGCCAGGCCTCCCTGTCCATCACCAACTCCCGGAGTTCACTCAGACTCATGTCCATTGAGTCAGTGATGCCATCCAGCCATCTCATCCTCTGTCGTCCCCTTCTCCTCCTGCCCCCAATCCCTCCCAGCATCAGAGTCTTTTCCAATGAGTCAACTCTTCGCATGAGGTGGCCAAAGTACTGGAGCTTCAGCTTTAGCATCATTCCTTCCAAAGAAATCCCAGGGCTGATCTCCTTCAGAGTGGACTGGTTGGATCTCCTTGCAGTCCAAGGGACTCTCAAGAGTCTTTTCCAACACCACAGTTCAAAAGCATCAATTCTTCGATGCTCAGCCTTCTTCACAGTCCAACTCTCACATTCTATATACAAAATAGTAAACTAATAAGGACCTACTGCTTAGCACAGGACATCTAGTTAATACTCTCTAATGGCCTATAGAGGAAAAGAATCTAAAAAAGAGTTGGATGTATGTATACACATAATTAATTTACTTTGCTGCACAGCAGAAACTAACACAATGCTGTAAATCAACTGTACTCCAATAAAAATTAAAAAAAAAAGATCGTCTCATATTGCAAAAGCCTAGACTGTGTATAACCACCCCTCCAATAAACGCCACTTCATTCTTTATTCATCATGAGCAGATAACAAACGGTTCTAGAAGGAAAAGCTGTTTTATTTTATATTTCTGAAAATTTGTGATAATTTGGAAGAAGAAGGTAAAGACTGAAATAGTGATAGTTAAGTAAAAATAATGGGAAAATTTAAGTCAGTAAGAAGGTAGGACTCCAGTACTCTTGCCTGGCAAATCCCATAGACAGAGGAACCTGATTGGCTGAAGTCCATGGGGTCGCTAGCAGTCGACTGAGCTACTTCACTTTCACTTAAAAAAAAAAAAAAAATTTAATATATTTTATTTTATTTTTTAACTTTACAATATTATATTGGTTTTGCCATATATCAACATGAATTCACCACAGGTATACACGTGTTCCCCATCCTGAACCTTCCTCCCTCCTCCCTCCCCATACCATCCCTCTGGGTCATCCCAGTGCACCATCCCCAAGCATCCACTATCGTGCATCGAACCTGGACTGGCGACTCGTTTCATATATGATATTATACATATTTCAATGCCATTCTCCCAAATCATCCCACCCTCGCCCTCTCCTACAGAGTCCAAAAGACTGTTCTATACATCAGTGTCTCCTTTGCTGATGTATAACATATACAGGGTTATTGTTACCATCTTTTCACTTTCATGCATTGGAGAAGGAAATGGCAACCTACTCCAGTGTTCTTGCCTGGAGAATCCCAGGGATGGGGGAGCCTGGTGGGCTGCCGTCTATGGGGTCGCACAGAGTTGGACACGACTGAGCGATTTAGCAGCAACAGTGATCTAAGACTTTACAAGCTGGAGTTTGCCCTGATACGTATTCAAGACTAATTTACCGAATTGTATATTCAGTTGAATACCTCTACTGTCCATAGTAAATTACAAAGATCCTTAATTCCATACAATTGAATTTTAGATCCAACCAGTCCATTCTGAAGGAGATCAGCCCTGGGATTTCTTTGGAAGGAATGATGCTAAAGCTGAAACTCCAGTACTTTGGCCACCTCATGCGAAGAGTTGACTCACTGGAAAAGACTCTGATGCTGGGAGGGATTGGGGGCAAGAGGAGAAGGGGACGACAGAGGATGAGATGGCTGGATGGCATCACTGACTCGATGGACGTGAGTCTGAGTGAACTCCAGGAGTTGGTGATGGACAGGGAGGCCTGGCGTGCTGTGATTCATGGGGTCACAAAGAGTCGGACACAACTGAGCGACTTATCTGATCTGATCTGATCTTACCTGATGTATGTGTATGTTCCTCCTTACCAGTGGTACTGAAACAAATAGTAATATCTTACTGAAGTATGAAAATTCATTCGTTTTTTGTCCCTATATTTGAAACTATAAATATATTTATTTCTCTAAACATGTTTTATTTTTAATGTAAGGCAATTAAAATTAAATACTTAGAATTGTAATATTATGAAATGCTAATCAGTTCACAAAATCATAAAATCTAAATTCATTTTATATAGTTTCTTTCTAAAATCACACAAAAATAATTTGACCTCATTCAACCTTTCACTTTTCACTTTTATGCATTGGAGAAGGAAATGGCAACCCACTCCAGTGTTCTCGCCTGGAGAATCCCAGGGATGGGGGAGTCTGGTGGGCTGCCGTCTATGGGGTCGCATAGAGTTGGACACGACTGAAACAACTTAGCAGCAGCAGCAGCAGCAATCTAAACTTAAAACAAATCTAAATATATCCTCACAAATACCAATACACACTAATAAAATTAACCTCTTCTCTTTTAGAACATTTTGGTAACTAGGCCACAAGAAGAAGTGCTTAGATATTTTTTAAAATTAAAATAAATATATAGAAATATGTAGCAGTCAATGCTCAAAAACAACAACAACAAAAAAATCAGTTATCTACAACAGTGATATTTCCAGAATATGTATTTATATGTTTTTTCTTATTTCTCAAAAATAAAGTAAAATCTGTAAGAATGCTTTAAAAATAGCATTAACAATATTCTACATGTAAACCTTAGGTTGAAATATGTATTATCATTACAGAAATCTGTATTGTCTGAACTTGTATGTTTTAAATCAGTTTCAACTGCTAACACAGTTGTCATTATAAGAGGTTGGATACAGTATTTATTTTCTAGTTGGGTGTAGCAAACAGCAGTTAGACTCTGACAATTGGCAGATGCCTCTGAGAACAGAACCACCTATTATGATATATATGCACATGTCTGTGATAGTATTTTATAAGGCATATTGATATTTAGAATAACCATTTTGGTTTCTAGTTTTTCTTTAGCAGTCTCACAATTCCCTTTGGCATACGATCATTTGTTCACATGTTAATCTATTTAGAAAATAACTAACACTGTATTTGGCATTTACAACATTTGTTCATGTATGTCTGAGATAAAGAGACAAAATTTCATAAAGCACAGAATCAGCAATGTATTTTTTTTTTTCCCCAGACAGGGATGTGTCTAAAGGTTTCCAACATTAGTGTTAAATTCTCTGGATGGCAGAATGCTTCTGTCTCTCTACCTAACATATTCTAAGAAAAGTGAAAGTAGGTCAGGCTATTTTACAAAATATGAACTCTGTTACTGCATTACTTCTCAGTCTGCAGCAACCTTACCCAGGCATTCAGTTTTTTTGACTATGACAAACTGTTACTACATATGTCATTCTAGTTTTAAATGTAAGTTTGTGATTAGTTGACTCCTAAGAAAGCATGTACTCTTGCCTGGAAAATCTCATGGACGGAGGAGCCTGGTGGGCTGCAGTCCATGGGGTCACTAGGAGTCGGACACGACTGAGCGACTTCACTTTCACTTCTCCCTTTCATGCATTGGAGAAGGAAATGGCAACCCACTCCAGTGTTCTTGCCTGGAGAATCCCAGGGACGGGGGAGCCTGGTGGGCTGCTGTCTATGGGGTCGCACAGAGTCGGACACGACTGAAGTGACGTAGCAGCAGAAAGAAAGCATGTGCTAATTTAACCTTATTAACAAATAAATTAAAACGAAGTGTCTGAATTTTCTGCTTGACAGATTTAGGGGAAATAGAAATATGTATTGTAAAAGCAAAAATAACTTGTAAGTTGTATTATATTCACATTTACTAGCCAAAACATTTTGTCATCACATGATATGTGTCATTGAGAAGTGTCAAAAATGTCACTAGCCTTAAAATTAGTCACAGCACCCACTGAAAACTTATTTGATTCTATTTTGTTACTGCTGCTGCTAAGTCACGTCAGTTGTGTCTAACTCTGTGCAACCCCATAGACGTCAGCCCAACAGGCTCCCCAGTCCCTGGGATTTTCCAGGCAAGAACACTGGAGTGGGTTGCCATTTCCTTCTCCAATGCATGGCAGTGAAAAGTGAAAGTGAAGTGGCTCAGTCGTGTCCAACTCTTAGCGACCCCATGGACTGCAGCACACCAGGCTCCTCCGTCCATGGGATTTTCCAGGCAAGAGTACTGGAGTGGAGTGCCATTGCCTTCTCAATTTTGTTACTATAGGAGCACTAATAAATTTAATGAGATAACTTACAAAGGACAAATACAACTTTATTCTAGAACACTGGAAAATAACCTATGATGAGAAAAACCATGGGTAAAGCTAATTACTGCTGATTGTGTGAACCAATTTCCCTGTTGTGTGAAAGACTGTGGAGAAACAGGAAGAGACACACATTGGTGTTTAAAGAAGGAAACTTTGTTAACATTCATTCAGGAAGAGCATCCTTAAGCAACAATGCTATACCTTCCTGTCCACAAAATAGATTGCTAACTTGGAACAAATATGTGACTTTGGTCTCATTTTACTTGGGAAGGCTTGTAGGGAAAGCTACCTTGCTGTCTTCAGAGTAAAATCTGGACTCACAAACATCTCAAGATATTCATACATCTGCTATTTTTGCAAATAACATACTTATCCCTGAAATATATAAATATTTGCATTGTTTTAAAAGGTGTATTTCCTGGGAAACATCAAGGGAGCTTGAAATACATTATTCTCCATCAAATAAAGGAAAATGTAGCATGTTGGACCCAAAGTAATTCTTGAAGACAACTGGAAACTGATTACTGCTTAACTGTTTCCCCAGGTATGGAATGACTCTTGAAGCCTTTTCTTATCCACTGTCAAAGACATTGTTCATCTTTTCCCATTCTGTTAGCTTTGAATCAGAGATTATGCTGATTATCTTATATTTCCAAGCAGATAATTCCATTTATAATGTACACACAAATGTATTCCATACTAGTCACATCTTAGACTATCAGTAATACTTGATGAATGAATGAAACACCAAAAACATTCCATTTAATATCACTTAAACAGAAGTCACAATACCACCATCTCTACATTCTCCAATAAGAAAAAACCTCCAGCCCCATTACAGATTTAAAAAAAAGTTAATAGGTTTACCTGAGAAAAATATACTTATAAATTATATAAAACTTTTGTTGCTAGATTCAATCTATCAAGTTTACTTGATGATAAAAATTATATGCTATCAATGATAGAGAAAATAAAACTCTCATGTAGTTATCACAATGTTAAAATTGTCATGTTACTTCTCATTCTCAAAAGTTTCTATTAAATAAATAAATGAATAAAACCACTTAACTTAGACACTGTTTCAAGATTGTAAATTCACATTGTTTAGTACACAGGGTACATTTTTGCAAAGAATCAATAAAGTTTATAAATGGTTGTAATTTAGGTCCAACTCACAGATCTCCGTAAAAGATTTTAATATGACCTAAGTCCAAGTCTTGCTTCTCTGGTGGCTAAGTGGTAAAAAATCCGCCTGCCAATGCAGGAGATGCTGGTTTGATCCTTGGGTTGGAAAGATCCCCTGGAGGAGGAAATGGCAACCCACTCCAGTGTTCTTGCCTGGGAAATCCCAAGGACAGGGGGGCCTGGCGGTCTACAATCCACGGGGTCATAAAGAGTCGGACACTACTTAGTGACTAAAATAGCAAAACAACAACCATATGTCCAAGTCTGTACTAGTAATCCTATAGTCACTGATCAATATTTATAATTCTTTGCATCTTATTATTAATATTTTCCCTGCTACCAAAAAATACCTTAACATAATTGACCCATTTGAAGTATGTCAATTAAACAATTATCACAACAATCAAATAGGAATTGTAATATTTCAGAAGCACATTTTTGTCACTTCAGGAAGATTGGGATTTTCTTTACCCCTCACCTTTTTACCAGCCACATGATAAGAATGCATTTTCTCTAGTTATAAACCACAAACACTGACTCCTGTGTTTAGCAGAATATGAAACAAAGGGTGAGAATACTGTCTGTAAACCATAGGAATAAAAGCAGTGTAAATCATGACCATCTGCCAGGGCAACCCTATTCACCCAAATCCAGACACCTACCCTTTTTCCCACCTGCCAATGAGAAGAGTAATTGTGCCTCCATACACCTTACAGTTTCAATGCCAACTAAACATAACTAAAGTCTTCTATTTTTCTTCTATCAAAATGTCCTGTCACAACCTTATTAGCCACACATGAAATTCATATTCTAAAATATTTTAAAATGTTTTATTCTAAAATAAAATATTTGTAACTAAAATATTTTTAGTTAAACCAATGAATTGCCTTAATGTACATAACAATTTGGAAAACAAAGAGTAAATATTTTCCCTCATTTTTTCTTCTACACCTATTACTTTCTCAACTATATGTCAGAGAAAGAGATTTGAATAAGAATTTCAAACTGGAAGACACGAATGAATCAAATGTTTTGGCTGGTTTACAAACAGTCTCTCTTTTAAAAATTTAAAGATGCGGAAAATGGCTTAAATTGATCTAAGGTATCTTACAAATCTATGATTATAATGGAATCCTGCAAAACAATAGAATGATTATTAGGCAAATTTCCACTTGGTATAAATTTTGGCCTACAAAGCACAACCCATAGCACAAAATGCTGAGCAACTCAAAGAAAAACCCAATTTACTTTATACAAATAATTGTTATTGAGGAGAAACCTGAAAACAAACTTTTCTTGTTATATTTTTTATAGTTCAAAATATTTCCTTAGAAAAATCTAAAAGCCTGTAAAAGGTATAGCTGTACATAGTCTGCTCATTGAGATGTTTACAAAACATTTGGCTATAAAATTATGACTATTATTCCTGTGTATGATTGGTTCCAAAATATCTTCTAATCGTGGCCTTCTTAGTGGTGTTGTTTGTTTTTCTTTCTAACTCACCTCATGACCTAAAATCCCTAACATGAATCCTATCTTTAGTCTTTTAGACCTTCATCAAAACTAACTCATGACAGAAATAAATCCCTACTGCTGGTTATTAAATGAGAAATTTTTATTACTCCTTTAGTGATAAGAACTTTACTTCCATTCAAATGATTTCATTTAGGGAGATTCCTGAATTCTACTTTTTTAAAAAATAATTTATTTTTTAAAATATTTAAATTATTTAAAAAATAATTAATTTTTAATGTTTCAATTAAATTGTTTTAATTTTAATGGTAATTATTTTATAATACTGTGATGGATTTGGCCATACATCAACATGAATTGCCACAGGTATACATGTGTCTCTCCCATCCTGAAACCCCCTCCCACATCCCTCCCCACACTATCCCTCTGGGTTGTCCCAGAGCACTGGCTCTCCGTGCCCTGCTTCATGCTTGGAACTTGCATTGGTCATCTATTTTACATATGGTAATGAATTCTGCTTTTATGATATTCATTTCTCTTGGAAGTGTAAAAAATTTGTCTTTGTCTTGAAGTGAACACAGGTGTCTACATGTACAAGCAACACACTACACACTAAATCTCTTGAGAACTATTTTGAGAAACACTGGCAGTTTACTTATTTTCTTTTACTGTTTGAAGAACTTCTTCCTTAAAAATAAAAAAATCTTATGTTTCCCACTTTGCTCAACTGTGGTGGAGGGACTATGCTGCTGCTGCTAAGTCGCTTCAGTCATGTCCGACTCTGTGCAACCCCATAGAGGCAGCCCACCAGGCTCCCCCATCCCTGGGATTCCCCAGGCAAGAACACTGGAGTGGGTTGCCATTTCCTTCTCCAAGGCATGAAAGTGAAAAGTGAAAGTGAAGTCACTCAGTCGTGTCCGACTCTTTACGATCCCATGGACTGCGGCCCACCAGGCCCCTCTGTCCATGGGATTTTCCAGGCAAGAGTACTGGAGTGGGGTGCCATTGTCTTCTCCGTGAGGGACTATGGTGATGTCCTATTTGTAATTAAATGTTCTCCAGATTAAATGGTCTCCAGTGCGTAAGGAACTTTAGAAAGATCACTGAGACCTCTAAGTGAAATCAATGGGAACATCTACAACTACTCCTTGGGTGTCTGCACACTAGCCATGCAAGAGAGTGACTGCAGAAGGCAGTTTATTCAGTAAACTACAATGAGACAATTTATCTTTCTGGTTACAATGGTCTCTACGAAATGCCACAGCTGATTCCTGTTAAAACAAACAAACAATTTTTTCACTACTTACTATAGAAGGTAAATTATCTTTGTTGTTTCCATTTTACCATTATAGTATTTAAAACAGAGGAAAGTTAGATGATCCTTTGATAGTTAGAAATCAAATAATTGACAAAAACAGAAGATTCATTTTAACTCCTAGACCTGTGTGTCAAAATCTGAACCTGATCTTTGTAATATGCATACTGTTTCTATAAAGTAATGATATGTCCCCGACAACAACTAATAGCTTTTGAAATTCTTGGAGAATATAATACCTAAGACTTTGGCCTTTGTTTCAATTCAGCCAGTCACTTCTGTTACCAGGGTGTATTCCAACTCAGAAATCTTCGTCTTAGCATCCTTCATTTTGACCATAGACTTCATTTCTTCCCAAAACTTATTTCTGCCAAATCTGCTCTTCAAATTCTCAGAGACTGTCATTGCCCTCATCCTTTCAAATTGCTCCTGTCTATTAGAACTATTCATCTTTTTCTAATTTGGACTTAGTTGTTTCCCCATTGAATAATTTTCTATGGAGTTCATTTAAAGTATTTGCATCATTATGCTTCCACAGAATATGTCGAGCAAATGCATATTTGGGTCAGTAGCATGTGTGTCTTTTTATTCAATTACCTAAACATGGATGAAAACACACGCACACACACACACAGGCATTCCTCTACTAAATGGCAGTATTACAAAATCAGTATTTCCTAACCCAGCTAGAGCCTCCGATCCGTGAATTCTTTCCATATGCACTTTCCACTTTTGTTCACCTAATCAATAACACTGTATTGGTGAGGAATAGTCTTTCACAATTTCTTATCCTCAAAATTAAGCTTATGTGAAGCCACATTGCCATATTTTCTCATCCTTTAATAAAGAATCTATGACCTGATGCCTTAAACGCCTTCGTCCTCAAACTCTGGTCGATTACTCATATCATCCAATTTAGATATCATCCAACATAGACACCTTGAAAAGTCTCTGTATTGTCTCTTTTTCTAATCTAATCAGTATGCTCATATGCATTCCATTCTAAGCAAATAATTTTCCCTTGATCTTATTTTAACCCCTGGCTGCTTCCAATATCTTTTAACTGGATTTTAACAAAATTTTAATATTTAATAATAATCACTTGTATCCACCTTGACACCTCCAGATTCATTCATCAACACACTGGCATTTATTTTCCTCCCCAAGAAATCTCCCTTTCACTGAACTTAGCATCCTGTTAATTAAAAAATTATGTGGACACTACCTATAGCACATCTGCTGAACTATATTCAAACTATGTTCAAACATTCAAAGTTTCTTCAGTTCTCACATATTTACATTCATGATGATCCTGACCTTACATCTCTTTGATGAGCTCTTGAATAACCTTTTTTTTTTTTTTTTGCTAGTATTCAGTACTATTATGACAGCCCTTTGCAATCTATATTTGTTTCCATGTTATCCTGATAACTTCTTCTATAATGACATTTTCATTTACCATATCCTGTAAGTCCTAAATCTATTACTCAAACTCCTCCCCTACCTTTGGTCTTAATATCAAAATGCATGCAGTATGGCAAAGTAGAGTTCTTAGTTAGCATGTGCAAAAATGGATTCATCTTTTCCCAAAAATGAATGATTTTTTGGTACTTTTTGTCCAAGTTAGTGGTATCTTAGTCAAATAAATCAAACCAAAACCCTGGGAGTAATTCTTGAATTCCCTCTCACTTTTTTACCCATTAATCTAGTCATCAAGTCCAGAAAATTTGATCATGAAAGTAGCTTATGAATATATCCCTTCTCTACATATTGAACAGCTCATTATGCTACTTGATAATATCCAAAGAATCCCATAAACCAAAGATTCCCATAAATTAACTGGGAGCTTAGAGGTCATGCACAACTCAGATATTTTTGTTTTCCAGTACTATTAGTATTGATCAAACACAGTGATAAATAGATTTTCTCCATAATAACAAGAAGTTATCATGGTAGCTCAGAATAAAAAAAAAAATCCATTCCATATCCATTTCCTTGCATGTAGACATGGAGTAGAATCCTATGGCAGTTTCCAATAACTTTCTAAATGATTTTGTTCTCTTCCTGTTAAATTGGCCATTTCCTCTGCTGCCTGCACATGCAGAACCAGAAGAAGAAGGGTCACAGCCCAGGAATGGTGGGGGAGTGACTAAGATGGAATCTGGTTCCCTGTAGTTTTGGTAGAACAGAGCTGACATTCCAACCTAGGACTGCATTTTCCCAGACCTATCTATGAGCAATAAATAATTTCATCCTTATTTTAGGATATCCTGTTATTAGCAGCTGAACCTAATTCTAATGAATACACCAGATTTCTGGCTATTTTTGAAAGACTGGACAATCTGGCAGTTCTCTGCCATGCTTCCCCATGGCAACAACTGACTAGAACAGAACAGGCTTCATTTAAAATTTTTTTCAGTATCTTCCTCTCTATACTGGATTTTTTTAATAGTTCATGTTATTTGCCTTGGAATGTCAATTCCAAAGGAAATCAACCCTTAATATTCATTGGAATGAGTGTTGCTGAAGCTACAATACTTTGGTCATCTAACACAAAGAGGCGACTCATTGGCAAAGACTCTGATGTTGGGAAAGATTGAAGGCAAAGGGTGGCAGAGGATGAGATGGTTAGATAGCATCACCGATTCGATGGTCATGAATTTGAGCAAACTTCGGGAGGTAGTGGAGGACAAAGCAGCCTGGGATGCTGCAGTCCATGGGGTCACAAAGAATCAGACACAACTTAAGGGACCAAACAACAACATCAAAACTAAGACAGGATAAAAATCAAATTTTCTTAAACTAACATTTAAAGTTCCTGATGACTTGGTGCCTAATTATTTTGATAACCCTTTTGTGTGTGTGTACTTCTTTCTCCTCCTAAACAAACTCCTTGTATTTCCCTATTGACACCAGTCTCTTTCTAACTTTACTACCTTGGTTTATGAATTAGCTGCTGCCTAGAAAGATCCAATAACTCTCCCTATTCCAAACAGCACACATACTCTGGGTGCTTCCTGTGATGGTCAACCTGAGATGTTCCTTCTTACAAGAGGTCTTTCCAGCCCTTTAGATTGGTTGCAGGTTCCTCTTCCCTCTTGCAATTTCCTATGTGTATCTATTACTACATTGTTTTAAAAATAAATTTCTGCTAAAGAATCTACTACTCAACAATATTTTAAATAAAGAGACTTAAAATATGTAGGGTGTTATTTTTGAACCAAGGGTTACCAGAAAGATTATGAATCAGTAAGTTTAAGACAGTGCCTAAGAATCTGAACTTGAAAGAGGCACATCTGGTGGTTTTCACCCACATTTTGACAGGAAATGTCTTTAAAACATGAGCTCCTTGAGAGTGTGGGCTGTCTTATTTATCATATTGCACCCGACACCTAGCAGGCTGCCTTTTACTCAATAAATGCTTGTTAACACAAGTGTCTTGTGTCTGCACTCAGGAAAAGCAGAGATTCTTGCAGGTCATGAGGCCAATTTAATAAAACGCAGATAAAGTAGATAAAGCTGTAAGTTGGACACGACTGAAGCAACTTAGAAGTATGTATTTACTTATAATTGGAACTGCTGCTGCTGCTACTGCTGTCACTTCAGTTGAGTCCAACTCTGTTGGACCCCATAGATGGCAGCCCACCAGGCTCCCCCGTCCCTGGGATTCTCCAGGCAAGAACACTGGAGTGGGTTGCCATCTCCTTCTCCAATGCATGAAAGTGAAAATGCATGAAAGTGAAGTCGCTCAGTCGCGTCTGACTCTTCGCAACCCCGTGGACTGCAGCCTATCAGGCTCCTCCGCCCATGGGATTTTCCAGGCAAGAGTACTGGAGTGGGTTGCCATTGCCTTCTCCGATAATTGGAACTAAACATCTCTTAATATCTGTGAATGTCAGTACGGCACCCTAATACATATTGGCCACACAATAATTCTATTGGCTGACCATACACACTATATTAAAAAATAACATGTATGTTTTGTTTTGGGATACCAAATGTAAAACTAGTAAGTTTTCAACTTAGTAATGAAACATGTTCTGAATTGACAAAAATTTTAATTAACTAATAAAAGGGAAATGGCTATTTTTACATTCCTAATTTCAGATACTTCACTCTAGACATTCTTTTCATTAATCTAATTTACTAAAATCACATAGAAAAATGTTCGTTTCAGTTTTTAACCCAAATGTTTGTGAATATTATAGAATATTTTAAAATTATATCTAAATAAGTACTTATAATACCTTTAAGGTACAGAAATACCTTTAATGAAATAAAACAATTAAATAGATTTTATTAAAAATATTTTCTGCTCAGGTGGAAGATGCTCAGTTTTTCTGTGCTTGATATGCAGCTAATTTTAAAAAATCTACCAGTCATATTTGTTCCCCGATGACCAACTTGAGTTAAGTGACAAACATCCACAGTTATTATATATAATGCCATTCAGAGAAAAAATCTAGATCAAGCTGCTATCTGGATCTTCACTGGCTATTTCCTGTTCCTCTTACAGCACTTGACTTTCACAGAGCCTCTTTGTAACTTTTCCTATAATTTTTATTCATCACTTTTTCTTCATGTCCTTGCCAGACTCCACTATATGCCCAAAACCACATATGCACTTGGGTTTTCATTTTCTTTCTTAATAGACCTTGAAATTTCCTTCTTAATGCCAACAATTAGTCAAACTGAGGGTTCCCATTAACTGTGCAGGTTTCCTGACTAATGTCTCAGGGTGATAAATTTTAACCCTGGGCACATTTTTAGAGTGCCATAATAAGTATCTTCAATTTGGCACTGTGTCTCCTTAAACAATATTCTTTTTCATTTTATGGGCTGGTTTTCAAGATGAGATGAAGGATAGACATATTGAACCTGTTTACCTGTCCACACAAATTTATAGAGTTTAATTTTAGCATTGACTTAAAAGAAGAATTGTAATGAATTATAAAATTACTCAGTGCAATATGTAGACTCATATTTGGAAAAAATCTTCTAAGGCTCAGGTTAATTACAAATAATAGATAATGAGCAAAAATGATATATTCTTCAAGAAAATTCATTACTCAAAACTATAATCCAAAACAAAATTATCCTAAATATAAGTGAAGCACAGCTCAAACATACATTTTACTACCTACGTTAAATCCAAAGAACAAATAACCTTTGTCCATGAGTTGCACTTTTGTTAATGCAGAAAAACTCTAATGGTAAAAGTAGTTAAGATATAATACTAGGCTGCTGAAATAGTGTGATTCATAATCATCTATAGTCGCATAGAATCAAACAGCCCAGTTTACAAAATGTCTTTTTGCATCTAAAAAACACAGGTTCATTTCTTTCTTCATAATCAGTAGGATAAGAGTCTCAAGAATTCCTTAATTCAAAAGGCCCAGATGATTAGGTTTTCCTGCCATTTTTGCTATGCCCCCATTACATACATATGGAAAATGAGAAATTATCTCTGCAGCAGGCCTCATGATACACAGCCAGAGTCAAAATGACATTTAATTTTATCTCAAATGGTGTTAACTACATTTCATCAAAGGAGTGGAAAAATGCAAGCTGTGTTTACAACATAGAGACAATAGAGGGCAAATATTTGGTTACTCTTGACTCCTTTTATCCCTACAGCACACTTTGGATTATTTCTTCACCTCTTGTGCAGAGCAGTCAGGAGCAACTAGTATGGTGTATTTCTCCCTTAAACTTGAATTCTTTTTCATTTTTCCCCAAACATTCATGGATCAGGTGGGAGCTCTCTTTCAGTAAAGCAATAAATTTTTGATGTTTCTAAACATGAATTAAATAATTTAACAAAAAAAAGTATATATGCGTATCATGCATCTGCCTGAATTTTTAAGAAAACTAAGAATCACAGAATTTACTTTTTTCTGTCCAAAAATTTCTATACAGTGATTATAAAAAATACACCACAAATTAATTTTAGTTGCTGCAGTGAATCCATCAAATGTTGTAAAACCCCTAATAAAAACAGATACAGCAGGATCCCTCGTAGAATCAATAGGAACTTAAAATTTCAGTATAGTGTTATTAAAGTTTATAATATAGGTATTTCTTTCCTAATCTTTAGAGGTATAAGTGTTTTTTTTTTTTTTAACCCCAAAATTAGGCAGTGAATTTCAAAGTTACCAAGCTGGTTAATTACCAAGACAGTAAATGTCCTTAAAATTTCCTAAAAAAATGAATGAAATGAAGGCTTTTTTAACAATAAAACTTGTAACTTCTTAAAAAGATGAAAAGTAATTATTGCTTAATGAATGACTATTGCTTTTATAAGACAAAAAGATTATAAGAATTATAAAATATTATGAAGAAAAAATCAATGTCATATAACATTCTCTTTGGCTTAAAGCAATTTGGGACAAGATATGCTTGAGCTTAATAGAAACTAACAACCCTTTATAAATATTTTTAAAGAATGATTAAATTTCAAAACCACCTAGGAAACTCAAGTCTTATTAAATATTGATCCTTATTTCAGGACTGTGTGTTACCCATTTGGCAAATTTCACATGAGCAAAACATTTAAACTAATTCTAAAAGTAACAAGTGACTTTCATAAATCTATAACAAAGCTCTGCTTTACTTATTCAATAAACTAGGCAAATACATCATTTTCATTCTAGTTATTCTACTAGAGTTGTAAATTAGAAAATAAAAAAGTTATAGTATTTCCCTGTTTTTCAGTCTAGACTGATTTTCAGTGTTATGCTCTCCCATTCCATCCTTTCTGAATCAGTGACCCAGAGGTTATGGTCTATTATTATCTTCATTCTTAAACCATGAGTGTGTGTGTGGAGGGGGGAGGAGTGGTGGGTGTATGTGTATATGTGCACATGCACAAGGCAGGGATAATTTTTCCTGAAAGACTCCAGTAGGTTTTTCTAAAAAAAATTTTTTTTGTCATATTTCTTTTCTGAGATACAGCACTAAGACTTGTTTGCTTTTTAGGTAAATCTAATTTCATATAAATACATATCTAACTTCATAAATTAAATATATTATGATTAGTTAATCAGGAAGATAAATCCCTATACCCTCTTTGAAAGATAATCACTTTTATAATAGACTTAGGAATGGAAATATTTGTTTACTAGTATCATGCTTTGCTATTTTTATAACATTGATTTGGAAAGAGTTTGGGTCCTGACAAAATGATGAAAATAATACTTTTGTCTTGCCATTTTGCAACTATATTTAAAGTATAAAGCTGTGTGTTTTTATAAGTATTCATTCAATCAAGTAACATCATATTACTATTATATATCATTCTTCAATTAAGCAAGGAGGATAAAACCTACAGAACACATGAGCCTCACTCAGGAAGAACTTGCAATGTATGAAATCTAAAGAGTGAAGATTTTCAAATGTTCAATAATATCTGTTTATCACAGTGAACATAGGTATCAATTATTTCAATAGAAGGTGGGAGGTGACTTTTTCGTCAAGTGGAATTTGCCTACTGAATTAACAAAGGAGCTCAAATTAAAACAAATTGACCTTTTGTTTCATTAAGTATGGTCCTAACTGATAAGTTCAGATGGAAAATCAATCAGTATTTTAACACACCAAATTAGAGGAAATACACTTGCTTATAAACTTCAGTTAGAAAGTCACCCAATTACAAATTTAAGAAACTGCATACTAATCAGCATAGGCCATCAATCTATTATCAATTTTATTTGTTAGGCTTGGGTATTCCATATATGAAAATGACAAGTCACTAAAGACAAGTGGGATTGGGGTAACTTTTGAAGGGTACACTGTTTTAAAATAAATTCTACTGTGAACAATTAATCTTATTTCCATGAAACTGGGGCTAAATGGCTGCATCGTTCAGAGCCATAGTAACAGAGAAATGTTCCTTTGAGTGTTCTATATTTATTGAGACACAAGCTATTTTGAACCACTAGGTCATAAAGTAGTGATCTATCCTGTGTTTCAACAGATGGCAAAATTGAAGAAAGGCCAAGCTCTTCATGGTAAATGGCACACAATTAGACTCAGAGATGCCTGAAAGCCATAGGAAATAAATGCAATGGCTTCTCTTTTTCTTTTATTATTATTAGTTCTCTGAATTGCTACTTTCTTTCAGAAAGAATTGGCTCTAAGCCTATTATTTTAGATCACTACACTATGAGTTTGGCTTTCTATAAGACCTGAGCTTATTTTGTTCTGTTTTCCCCTCCCAAATTAAGTTATGTCAAGTAATTATCTCTTCTGCCCTCCAAGTCTTAAATAAGTGTTTTGGAAAAACAAACAAGGGTGTTGTGACTGACAAGAAGGTAGTGGCTTCTGAAGTCAATAAGTGTGGGAAATATTGCATATCACATATTTCTCTCGGGGACTCAGAACCTTTCTTGAAATCAGTGAAGTCCTGTAATAAGGACTAGGACTTAGGTTATTTAATGTGGCATTTCTCCAAATTTTAAAAATCAAGAAATCATTTTTGGAGGCTGTAGTTTTTTATATTTATTAGATGGTGGGAATATTGCACATGGTTCTATAAATAGGAGAGTTACCACAGATTATACTGGAAGTAGTCCCTGGGAGGAAAGCATGTTTCCTTTCCTAAGCAAATGTATTCTGACATCTTAGCTGGCTTCAGTTTTGGCACTGGAAGGAAAAATGAATTGCCTTCCCAAATGACAATGTGGATTATTAGCAACCTCACAACAGCAATAACATTATATTATAGATGTGTTCATAGATAGGTATGATGACAAACAAAAGGAACTGTGGTCTTTGGTATACAAACTAATAAAGAATCTTCAAAACCAAATGTAATAGCTGTTCAGTTCTATAACTGATTGTGGTGGAGAATTTGTTTTGTAATAGCACCAATCTGAATTCCCTTCCCAGTTCTATTGGACACCTTGGGAGCAGCAAAATGGCAAAATTCTCCATTCTCATTTTCTTAAATGATAGAGAAGCAATCTCTCAGATTTCTTTATTAATAAAAAAGTCAGTTGGCTCCATAGCATAGCATATTTACACATAAAGGTGACAAAGTAAGTCTTCCTGCCAAATATCACTATTGAAATGCTAGCATTAAAAATGCATTTATTTGTTATCATGCTGCTCTTAGATTTTTTAAATACCCCACCTTTTGCCAGAAAAAAAAACAAACACATATTGTGTTAAGCCACCATGTCACTTTAGTACTATTTAGCTTGAAGGTTTTTCTTTTCTTTTCTTTCTGTGGCTTAGTTAAAAATGGCCACAATGTAGAGATTTAAATGAAGTTTATGAAGTGGAAGCACAAAGGGAACAGAAATTAAATTTTAGAGTATCAGTTACTGTACAATAGTAGAACAAGCTAGGAGATGGGGGTAAATTTAATTGTGTTAAAATTTTTTAAAAAAGTATGTGCTTACTTCAACATAAAAATGGAATGGGAAAACATAACAAGATAACATTATATATCTGTAATCCCTGGAAAAACAACAAAATTGATGTCAAAATATGTCACAAAAAGTTGGGGAAGATAAATACTGATAATCTCCCATCAAGTACCCAGTTGTGCAGGTAAAATGCATCAGTTTTAAAGTCCCTCTGATCTGGCTTTGCGTTTTGACTCTGCCTCTGAGCAAGGTACTCCTAGGTAAAGTGCTTTTTAATCTTCAGATTCTTTATTTGGAAAGTAGCGATTTTAAAAAATGACCTACCAGATATAAATATTTTGAGGATTATGTAAAAATATTTATGCAATAGAGAATCACTCTTAATGGCTAAAAGCCTCCTGAAAGTTCATAATGGAGTAACCTCGTATAGGCATTTTAAGTGCTCTGATACATTTAATACTAATAACATTACTATGAAGTAGATGCTATCATTGTTGTTTGCATTTTACAAATAAGAGAATCAAGTAGCTATAAGATTAATAACTTGGTCAAGTTCACACAGCTAGCCAGAGCTAGGATTAGAATTGATACAGTCTGATTCTAGACATGAGGCTGTAAATTACTCCAATAATTCATATCAAACATGACTAATTTATTGTTAGACCTCTTCAATCATTATTTTACCCCTGGCCTATTTTGTACACATTTAAAATTATATTATGATAAAATTCCCTGGCATAATATAAAATATCCATATATTGAAAGAAAAAAAACTTAGATACATATCCCATATAATTTGGAAAATTTTATATAATATGTATAATGCAAAACATTTTTGTATATTTCAATGAATCTGTAATAAAGCTTCTATTTGAGCTTTACTAGAGGAATTCGATCTAGTCCTGAGAATGGCAAACCACCTCCCACAGGCCAGATCAGTTCTGCTGCCTGTTTTTATGTCACCTGTGAGCTAAGAATTGTTGTTGCATTTTTAAATGGTTGAAAAAAACTAAAGGACAATATTTTGTGACATGCAAAAATTATATAAGATTTAAACCTCATTGAATAAAGTTTTTAACTCTTTCAACATAAATTTTTGGAAATTTATTTTCTCTCTTGCTTGATACACATCTAATTAATTTACATATGGACTTAGTATCTCCTAAATAACCTAGATTTTGTATCTTAGCCCATAGAGCATAAAACACTTATTAAATCTGGCCCATTACAGAAAAATTTTTTCTGACCCCTTGATTGTAGTCCACAGCCTCATTTTAGGTATGAAAATTGGAACTTACGGTACTTAAGAGATTTGCCTAGCATCACAAAGCTAGTTAGAGGAGAACATAATCTAGAATCAAGGCTTTCTGACTAAGTTCCTTGCCACGGGCCCCATAAGATCCCAAGACTTCAAACTCTGTAGCACTGTGAGCCTGTCTTGTGAGAAACCAAACAGAGCTCTCAACCAGCTTTTAACTTTCTTTTTAAAAATAAGCTGAGTATTTATGTCATGGCATCCCAACCAAACAGAAAGAAGCAAGCACTTAGAGCCTTGTGGGAAAAGTATCCTTGTACAAGCTCTAAAATGAAAATTTGAATTTCAGCAGGACTAAAATAAAATGAAAAGTAATCACACTTTACTCAGAAGATTAAGTTCAATTACACTTAAATTGTCAGGGATTAGAGACAGTTAGTGATGGTGTGCTGAAACTGTTCTATGAGGAAAACATTAAATATTTTTTACTGTGTTATCTACTGAAAAGTTGGACTAAATACCAAATGGGACATAGGGTTTTGAACAGCTAACCAGACCAAACCACAGAGTTGAAAGCCAAAGTAAAATAAAGTCTTCAAAACAGAGTCCAACATTTGACTAACTACCAAATAAGAAGAGCCTGATCCTGTCTTGTTTTATGCTTGATTATTAAAGTTAATCTTCCTTTGCCAGAAATTTGTCCTCTTGGGGGGAAAAAAAAGTTTAGTCTTTTGTCTCTGGTAATGGATAAAATTGCTTGCTTCCTTCTCACTCAGAAATATGCTTATTAAAGCAGCAGCTTAAGTATTTCAATTTAAAGTTTACACTATCCCTTTTTACTATAGGCTGTTTAGCCTTGTCTGAGCCATTTTTTTCCACTTTCAATTGATTTTCATAAATGAATATTTTGCTAGGTTTTATATAGGGTCTTTTGGTTTGAGGAGAAATGTACAGACATGAGAGATACCATACATGTTTTGTAACTTTTCTACATTAGTTATGTCTAGAACCAAGTTTACATTCAATTTTCAGCAAGTCTGCCATGAAGGTAGAGTGTACCAGTTAAATACAACCATAGGTTTAGTTTTTAATTCTATAAAATGGAGCCACTGATAAAAGATGAATGATGAATTCCAAGACTTTTTCTTCTCCTTAAACTCTCCCTGACCTCCATATTTCTATGGCCAGCAGTCTACTCAGAATCTGTAAACAGGAATCTCACTCTTAGCATGTTCAAATTCGAACTCTAAAACCTACAGCTGCTTCCTCTAGCCTTCCCTTCTCAATAAAAGTTGCCACCATCAAGTTAGTTGATAAAGAAAACACACACACATACCCTTGTAACTCTCATATTATTTTCCTTGGCACTCTCACATCTGCTCTGATACAACGTTCTGCTGGAGACGAAACTATACCACACAAGCCACCACTTCTTTCTACCACTACTACAACTGGCCAACACGCCATCGTGGCTTTCCCAAGCTCTGCAACAGCAGCTTCTTGACTTCTGCTTTCCCTCTGGTAATTCACTCTCACTAAGCAAGTCAGAGGATGAGATGGTTGGATGGCAACACCAACTCAATAGACATGAATTTGAGCAAACTCTGGGAGATAGTGAAGGACAGGCAAGCCTGGAGTGCTGCAGGCAATGGGGTCGCAACAAGTCACGCACAATTTAGCAACTGAATAACAACAATGAACAACAAAACAAGCCAAAATGGCTATATAAACTACTTGGATCATATTATTTGCCTACTTAAATCTATGTTATACTTGAAATAAAATTTAAACTCCTTGCTGTGGTTCATAAGGCATTCTCTGCTTTCTGTTTCTCCAACTTCATATCTGCCTATGTTCAGATGGCAGTCAATCTGGCCTTCTTTCTGGGCCTCAAATATCTCATGAACACTGATAAATCAGGATATTTTGTACTTGATTTATTTGCCCAGATCTCTCTTTATCCAGCCTTCAAATGATCCTCTGTTAATATTTTCCACCTTAGTTCATGCATCATGTCCTCAGAGAGAACTTCCATGACCTCCTTTAAGAAAAGAAGTCAGTCTCTCCCTCATTGTATTTAATTCATAACTCTTCATTAGTCAATAGTTTACCATTATCTTTGGTTTTCTGTAATCTGCTCTGGAATGTAAATTCAGATAAGCAGAATTCTAGTCTTTTCTGTGTAGTTAAGTGCCTGGCATGCATAGGAGATCAATGAACACCAAGGTAAAATTTCTATCATCTTCAGTTGTTTTTCTTCCTTTATGTTTCAATTTTCTGAATTAGGCATAATTAAGATGTATCTCCCTGACACCAATGCAATTTTGCCTCCTTGAAATGTCTGGCGCTTACATGGTACATACAGCTACCACTAGCAGCTGTACTTTGAAAACTGAACTATTGTCAATGTATGGCAAAACCAATACAATATTGTAAAGTAATTACCCTCCAAAAAATAAATAAATAAACAAATTAAAAAAAAAAAGAATTGAGAATAGAAATAACTGAGAGATTCAAAAGCACCATATTACTATTTCCTGGTTAAGGCATCTGAACAAATGTGGTACTGTCCTGTCTTGTAAGAGTTAAGAGAATCTGGCTTGTTAAGTTGATAGTTGTGATTCCCAGATAAAGTATACAAATGAATGATCAAAATTAAAAAAAAACAAACAAAAAAAACAACTGAGCTATTACTTTTCAGCAATTTTACCAGTATCTACGAATGCATTACTATAAATGCTATAGTAATAACATTTTTCTCAATATTTTGGACTGAAGTATCTCTTCTTAAAATATGTCATACTAGTTTAAGATATTATGAATTAAAAACCATGCACTTACAAAAGAAACTCATTCTGTTTCCAATTATGAATTTGATTACTAATCAAGTGTATAAATTGGGCTTTCAGGGACAGAAGTTTAATAGACACCAAGTTAGCTAGCTATGTGGGGATGTTGAAAAAAAGGTACTATATTATACAAAGCTTGTGGCATGAATAGGTTCCGGCTGGCTATAAGTGATGGCATGCTTATGCAAATACTTTTAAAAAGGGCTCTGATTTGACTTTCTTCTTAATTTGGTATTATAAATTTAAAGTTATAATAGTAACATGATGTTCCATGTAATTCATTTTTTTCTGGGATTATTACTGTTTCCAGCTGTTAGTTTCTTGACTTTGTCTTATTCCTGATAATATTATACCATAAGGGTGTAATACTCTCCTAGAATACTCTGCTTGCCATTTCTTAATGTCTAATTATACCAAATACCATCTGTAACATGAAACCTGATTGTTGGAATGCTGACCATTCTGGTGAAAAAAAACAAATCCTGTCCAAAGTTTAGCTGAAAAATTTAAAATGTAATGTTTTCTGATCCCCCACTAATAATAATAATAATAATAAAGCTAAGTTCCCTCATTAAAGCATGTATTGAGACATCAGAGCACATTTAGTTATTCAGGAAGCAGAGGGATTAATAGAATTAAACTCTTTGCTTTAGTAATTTCATTCCCTTTAGATTCATCTGATAATGAGTTAAGCCAATTTAGATCCATTATTGAGGAATCTTATAAAGTTCATAACATAAATTTCCAACTCAGTGATGACAAAGCCATACTCAAACATATAGCCATTCAAACTGGTGTTAAATGTATCCAATTAGCAAAGTTAACTGGATTTGCCACTTTATCAGAATAGCTGCAGAAACCATCTAAATTAGCAAATAGATATTAGCAAATAATTACTATTTGATATCATTGCACATATCATACAACAAAATATTTTAGATACAGTATTAATTTAGTCATATAGGATTACTTAAAGCATATAAAATGATTATTTTAATAAATAAAAATGCTTGGACTAAGCACATGAATTTTACAATAATGTATAGGCAATGTCATTATTTCAAATGCACTTGCTATGTTGTAATCGTATTATTTTATGTTGGTTGGGTGGGTCACTAAGCTGTGTCCAACTCTTGCGACCTTATGGAGAAGTGGCCAAAAGTTCTACATATTTACATATACTATTCAAATCAGATTACTATCATAATAATGAGCATAAATTTTTGTATCATATGCAGTTTGGAAATAGTAAAAAGATATGATTAAAAAAAGAAAATTTAACAATAGATATCACAGAATCTGGTAAGAGTAATTATTGTTATGGTAACAGTCACCCTTTCCACTCATCCCCCTCTCCTAGGAAGCAGAGAAATTTGTTTCTCTGCACTGTTGCTTGACTATCTACATTTCAAGCACTTCTCATTTTTCACTATATATTGATTTTTTCTATTGATATGCTGCAGCTGAACATGCTTCCTTCCTGTATTCTTCTGTCAAGAAAAGAAATGGAGCTCGAGGCAAAGAGAATAATGCATAGAAGTTAGTAAATGCACAACTTGCCTATTGCTTTCTGCTTGTTAAACCTTGGACTTATCCACCTGGAACACATTACTAGATAACTGAAGTTTGGGTTTTACTAAATAAGAAATAGCTAGGGCAACATTAGCTTTACCATAAAAATTTTCAAGCATATGTAATATATTAAAGCTTTTGTTATCTATATTATGTATACTGTAAATGACACAAATCAAATACGCAGAAACAGCTATTCTGTAACTCTTACGATACTATAAAATATTTTACTCAAATTTCTAAATTTATATTTGATTTCTCAAGTAACTAACATTGAAAATCATCTGTCATTCATTTGCTAAAATAAAAACTTGTTTGATGGTTTCTTCTTACAAGGATGAGTTAGAAAAGTCTTAGTGAACTTACAAAATAGCAGACATTATTCCCATTTTACAAAAGAATAAATGAAAATAAACCTAGCAAAGTAATGCAAGTATCTCTTTCATTTTAAAACACTGTTTTAAGATTTTCAACTCTTTGAACAAGAGGTAAAACTTATGGTGCTGCTGCTGCTAAGTCGCTTCAGTCATGTCCGACTCTGTGTGACCCCATAGACCGCAGCCCACCAGGCTCCCCCGTCCCTGGGATTCTCCAGGCAAGAACACTGGAGTGGTTTGCCATTTCCTTCTCCAATGCATGAAAGTGAAAAGTGAAAGTGAAGTCACTCAGTCGTGTCCAACTCTTTGCGATCCCATGGACTGCAGCCTACCAGGCTCTTCCATCCATGGGATTTTCCAGGCAAGAGTACTGGAGTGGGTTGCCACTGACTTCTCCAAAACTTATGTGACAACTATAATCATCCAAATGGCCAAAATCCTATATTACTTAAAATGTAAAAACAAAATTTTCTAGTGGCATCACATCATTTAAAAATTATTGATGATGTACTATTACACAATTAGAATGATGTATGTATCTCATCTTTGTAGGTTGTGAACTCCTTGAGGTTAGAACTGCCATAAGAGAGCTTCTACAATGTTTTTCATACAAGTACCCAATTATTGTTGCCAATTTAATATTTAGGTTCTAACTCATTCAAAATTCTTTCAATTATTAGATAATTACTCTGTAAGCTTTTAAATAGAAAAAATAATTATTTTTGAAGTATTAATATAGTTTATATTTAGCATCCAAATGGAATGAGAAGAGTGATTATTTAGATATTTGAAGTCTAAACCAATAAACTGGACATTGCCAATCAATTGAGGACAAATGGTGATCCTGGGCTTTAAAAATGAAGATGATTCCTTCAATTATCCATTTCATTATAAAGCTACCATTCTTAAACACTTCATCTGTTATTATCTTAACTATTTAATTTTTTCTGAAACTCAATCAAATTTTGATAGGCCAGACCAGAGTCAATATTGATCAGGTTTCAGGATGGCTCTGTTTGTGACATGTGCTTTCAGGAAATCATTTAGTGGCATTTCTTTGAAACACTCTCAACACCAAGAAAGTCCTGCATGTCTTGTATATCACTTTTTATAAACATATTTTTGGTGACTTTAGAGCTGTAAGACAATGCCAGGAGATTAAATGAAATTTATTTAATGTAGCCTTCTTTTTTTATGGTTCTGGGCCAAATTTAAACAACTCATATATCTTAGTAATTCTGAGTATGCATTTACCATACCTGTTGATATCATACACAGCTCATCTTTTAAAATTTAAATAATATGTTGCATTTAGAATAGATTGAAATAATAAAGAAAATGAACCAAAAATGAACATGTGCTAAAACTGAATTTTTGCACATTTTATATTTCCATTTTTTGGTCAAATAAGCATACAAATTAAAAAAAAAAACTAATATTGAAAATTTAGCTATCAGAAGAGTTAAATTAGAAACCATTCTATGTAACATTCTACCAACACATTAAAAACACACACTTCCCTATTCAAACTTGCAAATTCATCCTTCTCTCTGTACATGCCAATTATATCTATCTGCAACCCTGGAAAAAGCCAAATTAACAAACTGTCCTTGAAATTGCCAATATACTTCTGACATGTATTAAAATGCCTGACAATTTTAATTACATTTAATATAAACAAAGATAAGAAAAAGAATCCTGTTATACAATATTAGATCAGCTATTCTAACTTCCTACTCGGTAAACATGTAAGAAAGGTTAAACAATAAATTTCTATGGCAACAACTTAAATTCTAGGATATTCTTAGTTACACCCGCAGCCACAGAAGGTACTACTTTCTTTAAAGCAGTGGAACTGAACAAGATATCTTCTTTCCTCCTTTTCCATCTGGCCCAACTAAAATCTCTTTTACTTTGATGAATTATGGGATGATTTAACTGGAAACAAGATATCTTAACTAAAGCACATGGTAACTACAGTTATATGAGCATTTTATGTTAAAATGAAGACAAGAAGCTAAGTACTTCTAAATGAAAATTATATGGTATTATATATCCTGCAAACTTAAAAGTAAATTTACTATATTTTAGTTTATATGATTGTGACAGAGATACTTTATCAAACTAAATAAAACATGGTCTAAATAAATAATAAAAGTTCTTTTCTATAAAATCATGAATATGTTTTCTACATAGATTTTTAACATATTATTATGTATTATAATATTTGATGGCCCTGGAGAAGGCAATGGCACCCCACTCCAGTACTCTTGCCTGGAAAATCCCATGGAAGGGGGAACCTGGTGAGCCGCCGTCTATGGGGTTGCACAGAGTTGGACACGACTGAGTGACTTCACTTTCACTTTTCACTTTCATGTACTGGAGAAGGAAATGGCAACCCACTCCAGTGTTCTTGCCTGGAGAATCCCAGGGAAGGGGGAAACTGGTAGGCTGACATCTATGGGGTCGCACAGAGTCAGACACGACTGAGGCGACTTAGCAGCAGCAGCAATATTTTAGTATCAATATATTGATAACTTACATTTGACTTGGATTTATATAATTCATGAATTCATAAAGCACATTCATCTTTTTTCTTATATGTTAAGTCTTCTTACACAGTCTTGGAGAACACACTAAAGTTATCTCCTTAAAATGTAGGACAATACTTTCTGTTGCAAGACATACTGAAAATATAAAGGGCCAACAATTCGCACTGAATTAAGAAGATACACCCAGGGTCCTTAATTTTTATACTGTATTTATAAAAAGGATAACATTCTTTAAGAAGTTAACAAGTAAATGCATATGACTACTCCATACACAGAGTGAGTTTTTGGTGTATGAAGATAATTGGGTTTAAACACAGCCCCACTATTTATGAGATTTGAGTTATTGCCTACTGTCCTTAAACCTCAATTTTCTCATTGGTATAATGAAAATAGCAACATCTTATTATTCTGTGCTTGTGAGGGGTACATTAAACAATTCTGTAAACCACTTAGTGCATGTCTAGTATACAATGACCACTCAAAAACCACTGAAGCTAATATTTAAAAAATACTTTAAATTTTGCCTTCTATATTTTAATTTTGTTTTAATTAGTATGAAGGAAAGCTCAGCTCCCAATGCACACCTTCTACTAGAAGTTCTATTTTCCTGACTTAAACTAATGTATCAGTTTAAAAATTACCATCATGCCTCACTAGGTGTCTTTCAAGGGTCACTTTCCACTAAAAACACAGAACATCTGCCATCTTTTCTTTTCCTTTTTAAGGTCATAGAATCCTTGAATATATAACTCATTCTCTCTCCCAACTTTTTCATCAAGAGTAAATCTGTTGATTGCCTACCAGGAATCCAGTTGTCTTTCCATAAAAGAATTAAGGTCTTGACATGAAAAATGATTAAATAAATAACAACCCATAATATTTGTCAAAGAATAGTAGGTTACAATCACACTACTATGAAATGCATTCCACAAACAAAAGAATCAAGAGAGAAAATGATGAATGGCCTTAGGAATAGTCATGGTTTATAATAAAGATTTTATTTAAAAAGCGTTAAATAATACATACTCTAGAACATCACTGTTCTGGGAAATTTATTCTCTTTAGAATATGAGTTCTAGAAGGCAAATCTTACAACTGCTCTGGGGGCTTTCATTTGCTGATTTACAATCCTACAATTGTGGGTTTTTTTTTTTTTTTTTTAAATCTGTGGTCTGCAGTCTTTTTAACATACTTCTCAAAGGTGGATATGTGGTGGAATGCAGACCCCATCAACACTGTGGTTTTATTTGCTGTTTTGTCCCCTAACTGCTGATAAAATAGACTGCTTAGAAATCCCGGAGGAATATGATTGGGGCCAGAGTTACATTGGCTCATAAAATTCAAACAGTTCAATGCTTTTCTTGTTAATTACTGGGCCACAACCAGAAATCCGAATGATAGCAGAGAAACACTTCTTTAGGATAATGATTGATTTCCATAAAGATGAGTGCTTTAACAAATTTCAATATGCAGTTGCTGGGGCGGGCAGGGTGGGTGGGCACTAATTAGTTTTACCGTTTTCAGCAGATGTTGAATTCAAAATGCCAGCAGCATCTCAAATGCCAGTCATTAGGGCTGTCTTTCATCAAAGAGTGCTGACCAATGAAACCTCCACTGTTTAATGAGACCGATCTAGACAGTCAATTAAATCAAATCTCTACTAACATCCTTAACATATCTGCAGTGTGTGCAGCAGCAGCAGCAGCAGCAGCCAAGGATTTCCAGTATTAATAAAGGGATTCACTGCCGCATAAGGATGGGGGGGGAAAGGGAGGGGGAGGGGGCGTGTCGGGGAAAGACCTTAACCACAGGGGAAAACTGGAGAAGTCCCGGCGGGGATGGAGGGGGAGGGGAGCTACTAAAGGGCAAAAAGCTGAGAGGATTAAAGAGAGAGCCTTAATGTAGCTCTTAAAGGGATCCACCCCCAACCATCCCCCTCCCGCATCCCTTCCACCGCAAATCCAATTTACCATGTTGCAAATACGAAGCTGGAAAAATGTAAGGACCCAGAGTTGAAAACATTTTCACTTTAATACTGAAAAAATATGCCATTATAAAATCCTCGAATAGAATTAGTAAGTTCCACGTGCTTCCTCGGTTCTTTTTTCCTACTTTATAAGTAAGATTTACACCAGCACAGAATTGCTACCATAAGATCGCAGCCTAAGCACTAGAGTGACATTAATTGGTCATGCTTAACTGCCTCAAAATCTTTTTTTTTTTAATAATTACACTGATACTATAATAGAAATCATGGGTACTTATTTTACATTCAGATGGAAGGCATTATTGGATATGTATAGAAAAATATTCCCCCTCCAAAAGAAAAATCACCATCAAAATAAAAGAAAACCCAAAACAACCCATAAAAACTTTGTTCAACAAAATACATTTTTAACTCATAAAATGGACTGATGACTAGCCATGCAAATATCCTAAATAAAACCTTTACATTTGTTGTAGTTGTTGTTCACAGTAAACGTAACGCTCTGAACTGCCTACCGATCACAAATAATGGCGAAATGGCACTTTCTGATTATGCTGTATTTTTGTTTATAGAAAGTTTGATATGATGGGACTTATCAGGTAAGAGGGTGGGTGCTGTGAACGTGACGGGGTCCCCAGTCGCTGGGAGGGCAGCGTCCCTGGAGCGCGTGGATTCCATGCGAGCCATGCAGCACTTTTTGTCAGAAGTCAAAGTTACTTATTTACAATACATTCATGCCTTCGTGCAACCGCCCATCCCTCCGTAGCCAACAGGGAGCCATCGCGCCCCCACCTCCTCACGGGGCTAATCCACAGGGGGAAAAATAGATAATCTATCTCTATATATAGATGTAGGTATATGTATATATGTATAGGACCGCGATCCCCTCCAGCCCCTCCCCCGCGGGGAGGGGCACCGTCTCAGCTCTGAGCAGGACTCCTGCTGGGCTTTGTCAAAAGGGGCTGCAGCAAAGAGCGATTTGGCAGCGCTCTGCCGCTCACCACAGTCTGCTCTTTGTTTCCCGAAGGGTACTAAAGGGGTCAGACCCTCTGCGTCGAGCGAGTCCATAGTTATTTATTTACTTTTGTCCATCAAGCCTCGGGGCGCGCTGGACTTGGGTGTGGGCTCCTCCGACCTACCCCACCCCCGGGGATGCTGGCAGAGTGGGGCCGTGGAGGGGCATCTCCATCCTTCCCCTCCTCCTCTCGCCTCTGCTTTACCCAGGCTGGGTGTCTTAGTCTGAGAGCGAGTGGGAGCCACAGTCGTACACTCTGTGGGCCCCATCTGCGTTGTAAGGCCCATTGTGCCAGTAGGAAGAGTCACAGACTGTCTGTAGGGAATTAATCTCGGACGCCGAGGAGTTGGCGTCCCTTCTCTTGGACCGTTTTCGATTCCTCAGGATAAACACGAGCATGCCCACCACAGTGAAGGCGGAGGTGACAAACACCAGCAGCAGTCCTGGGACCAACACGGAGATGGACACCCTGCTGGTGTCTAAGTAGGAGTTGGAGTGCGTCCCGGTCTCCGCCAACCCAGTGCTGTTTTTACTGTGCGAAGTTAACGTGGGCGAGATTCTCGCGTACAGCTGGGGGCAGATCTCGTCATTGGAGAGGAGCATGAAATCCTTCCTAAAGAAGTTCACCGGCGTCTCACACTTGAGGTCGCTCATCAGCACTTCGGAACCCAGGCGTTCTGCCCATTGCTTGAAAGGCACAATGGTACAGGAGCACTCCCAGGGGTTTCCGTGCAGGTCTATCTGGATGATGGAGGTTAACTGGTCCAGCACCCCGGCCACTGGAAGGTACATGAAGTAATTGTTGTGCAGGCTGAGTTTAGACAGCGAGACCCCAGCAAACACGTCCACGGGTAGGGACCTCAGCAAGTTGTTGTTGAGAATGAGAATCCTTAGTTTGGGCATGGCGTTGAAGGTGCCGGGAAGGATGAGCTGGATCGCGTTGTACTCCACATTCAGGTACTCGAGGTTTTGCAGCCCAGCGAATTTCTCCCGGGACAGCGTGTCCAGGTAGTTGCTGTCCATATACAGCCACCTGAGGTCTAAAAGGTTCTTAAAAGTGTTGTTCTCTACGGTGGCGATGTTGTTGTTGCCCAGATCCAACAGAATGAGGTTCTTGTAATCCACAAAGTGCGATTTTCGGATGCTGTGGATCTTGTTATCTCGCAGGAAGAGCTCCTGCACGTTGGAGAGCTTGGGCTTCAAATCAGCCAAGCTGCTCACGTTCCGGTTGTTGCAGTTCATCTTTAAACCCGACCCCGGGATGTGGTCGCAGCTGCAGCCCCCAGGGCAGGGCAAGCCGTTGGCTGGGGGTTTGTTTCTGGCGCTGCCAGTCCCTATCGCTGCCGTGGGTCTGATTTTGATCTGCCAGTTGCCTGGGATCTTTGTACCTCCGTTTGGAGCCGACCCTGGGGTAGCATGATCTTCTTGCCCATTTGTCTTGAAGGGAGTTGGCAGGGGGCCAGGGGGAAAGGTCTCTTCTTGGGCAGGGGGAGCCGGGAGACTAGAATCCACTCTGTGTTTCAAAGGACACAAGTCCTGTTCAGTGGTTTCATTGAGGTCTTTGCCCTGCAGTCTGGTGGGGGCTTCACAGACCACTCGGCCGATCAGGGCATTTTTGGGAATGTTTTCCAGCCATTCTTTCAGGGAGAGCAGATCACAGGTGCAGTCCCATGGGTTATCCTCTAGCAGGATCTCAGCAATGCCAGGGATTTGCTCCAAGACCTCTTCATAGGGCAGTGTTTTCAGCCTGTTTCCCCGGAGGTCCAGGTGGGTGATGGGCACATACTGGAACACGTTGGCAGGTAGGGTGCTGATGAGATTGTCATTTAAAATGAGTACCTCCAGCTTGTTCAAGTCCTGGAAGGCCCCCGGGTCTATATCCCGTAATAAATTAAAATCAGCCTGGAGGTATTCCAGATCGTCCAGCCCCAGAAAAGTCTGCTTTCGAAAAGACTTGATCTTGTTGTTGTTGATGTGCAGCCTTTTCACCAGCTGCAGTCCCAGAAAAGCCCCAGGAACGATTTCATGCAAGCCATTGTTTTCCATGTGCAAACTAACCGCATTATAAAAGTTAGCGAACTCATTAGGGAAAAGTCGAGTGAGGGAATTGCCATGCAGAAATAGATGGTAAAACTGGGAAGTCGGGGCGGTGAAACGCTGCAGACTTGTGAAGCCCTTTTTTTCACAGTCTACGTGTAGATCCCCTTCTATCTCATTGCAGGAGCAGATCTTCTCTTTGCAAACGTCCCCTGTAACGTTTCCAGCGGCAAAACAAAGAGACGTCTCCAGCAACAGAATCCAAAGCAGCATTTTTAAAGCGAGCAATTCATCCCCGATCTCATCACAAAGTAACAGCGACCATCCTGCTCGCCACAGACACAATTCAAGTTCATTTAGTGCTCCAATGTCCGAACCCAGAGAAGGAGAAGAAAAGGGTTTGGGGGGGTGGGGGTGGATTCTTTCCTCCCTAACCCCCCCGCACTGCAACAACCCAGGCGCCAGTCAATAATTATATCTACAAACTATCCAGGCACAGTAGTGCAAGGCAAGCAAAAAGAAAAAAAAAAAAAAAAAGTAGAACCAATAACCCCACTCACTCCCTCTCAACCCTTTAAAGATAACGAAAAAGAAGTTAAATATGTACATATAAATTAAAAATACACCCTTACAGAATCTCGCCTAGTTCCTCACTAATCAGAAAGGGAACAATGCTGGTAATTAGAAGCAAGTGCATGTTAGAGAAACAAGCAGAGGGTTTGCAGCGTAGTACAGGCGCACTGCCTGTGCATGGCTGTGCGTCGGACTGACCTTGCCTCTCTGATACAAAGCAGGGTTTTCAGTGGCTTCTGTTGTTGAGGCTGCTTGATGGAGTTTCTGCCGTGGCTGCGGGTTGCCCAGGAGTACCCCCGAGGTGCTGTCCAGTCCCCCCGGTGCTGAAATCACGCCGGACCGAAGGACTCACGCTGCCGAACCAATGGCGCTGGAAAATTTCCGCAATCGCTGCGTTTTGTGGCTGTCCATCCTTTCCCTTTCCTCCCCTTCGGTCCTCTTCAGCCTTTTTTTTTTTTCCCCTGGACTCCGGCTCTCTCTTGGTTACTAGCTCTTCTTTTCTTGTTCTCCTTCTCTTTCTTCTGCTCTTTCGGAATTACGTGGAGGGGGCGGAGGGCGGGTGGTTGGGGGGGAGCTGTCTGAGGGAGGGAGAGAACGCGAGAATGGGGAGGGGGGAGAAGAGAGTTGCTAAGAAGCTCTGCTCGTTCCAGCCTGGTGCACTCAAAGATCTGACACCCTCTGCTGATCTGCAGTAGCAAAAATCCATCTGCTGAGGGAATGCTGAAGGAAAAAAAAAAAAAAAAATCAATCCACGTACAGGGCAAGCGTTAAAAATGTGGGCATTAAAGACTGGCGATTCACATAGATGCTGATTTTAAAAGGATTATTTAATTCTTTTTGCGTGCTGAAAACTTTACCCTTTCCTTTCCTTAATGAAATCACAGCCCCCACTAGCTCCGGCGTTTGGAAAGAGTGCTTTTAAAACATTTATTTCCCGATGGCTTGAATAAAATTAGTGTCAGGGTGTCAAGCGAACAGCAATTTGAAGTAATTATACCGCACGCCATTTTCATCGGTGCTTTAAATGCATTTCTTCCGTCTCTGCAGTACAATGTTTTATGCTATTTGATGTCTTTGAGACCCCCCCCCCTTTTTTATTTTAGCATATTGAAAGTGGCTATTTGAAACATACATTCATATCATATATATTTTACATTATAAAATTGGGTATGCTTTTCTTTTTGCTGTGAGATACGTAATTCAGGCACATACTTTTTAAAACTTGTTATAGAATTTTAGTCAATTTGGTCTTTGAGAGGTTTTTCTGGTATTTCCTGAATGTTACTTAAGTCTGCAGGGTGAAAACACAATGTACGCTTGCATCTTTGATTCCAGACCCAAAACATTCACTGAGAACCGGAAAAGAAGGGAGGGGGCAGGGAAAAATCCCAGTATGATTCGTGAGTGCTCTTAAAAACCCACTAGCAGACTGATTCATGCACACCACAAACACACACACACTCCCTCAATCTCTCAAACACACAAAGTTTCTGCATCCATTTGGAGGAATTTAAAATGCATACAAGTAAATAACCAGTTGCATTTTGCTAGAGGGAGATAGAAATCTCCAGTCTCCAAAGCTCTGTGCAAACATTATTCAGGTACTGGCCAGTTCCTCTTTGCTGGGTCAATGGTGCTGCCAAGGCAATGTACTCAGGTTTTTCCTAGGGAAGGAATCCATAGGTTCTTCAAACTTAGATGGAGCTTATAAAAACCAAGTTCTACTAACATCTGGGAGGGGGGAGAATATGAAAATGCAGCTTCTCTCTGAAGGCTGTTTTGCTGACTTACCAGAGTCAACACCTTTCTCATCAACACTTCTAAAAATTGTGTGCATCGTTTTAGTGTTTGGAATTTACAGGACTTAAAAAAATATTGTTTGGTTCTTTCTTCAGTCTAAGCAGGGATATTATGTTCATGTCAGTTTCCCTTTTAATTAGGTCTTACACAAGTTGGACAGCTGTTACAAGTCTCTAATAAGCTGCATAAAAGATCAAATATTCAAGGATCACGCATTTGGAAAAGGCTAAAGAGTGAAAGTTTGGGGGGCAGGAATGGGGTTGGGAAAATTCAGGGAATTGTAGAGGAGATTTCTTACACCAGCACCAGAAGGTGATAATTGGGGAGTGACAGTTATCATATCTATATATAATATTTTCATATAATCAAATGTGTTGTTATCTTCTGGTGAAATTCAGTGGGGAGTCATGGATGAAGGTTCAGCTCTGTATAGTGTGTGTGAGTGTGAGTGTGTGTGTGTGTGTGTGTGTGTGTGTTTGAGAGAGAGGAGAGAGAAGAGAGAGAAAGAGGGAGAGACTGAAAGGCCTCTTTTCAGACAACCTATTATGCTTCTAAAAACAATCCTGTTCTTATTTAACTTAACCTACTACCACTTGCAGGAACAGGGAAAAGAGCTTAATCAATTTGAAACCTTTTCTCAAAAATAATGCTATGCAGTTGAGAACTACAGATGGGGTGGAGGATATTGGTTTATTTGTAAGAGGACTCAGATCTGAAAGGCCCCAGAAACCACCCTGAGAGAGGAGTGCAGAGTTCTGCAGTATCTGTGGCAAGACTCTGAAGGAGACAGGAAAATGCTGGCTGTTTAGGAAGAAAAATATTGTTGATATCATCTAAAAATCACACTTTAATGCTTAATTGGTGACTTATTTATTCAACTTGTTGAATAAATACTTTATGCAAAGAAGCTGAAAGGATGTATTTAAATGAACAGTGTTGGGATAATAAGCAATTGATATTCAGAATCCACCCCCTTCCCCACCCATTAAACTCTATATCTTTCTCTCCTGATTGCTTCTTTCCTCTCCTGATTGTTTCTTGCCTCTCAAAACACCAATCACATTGGAAAATTTATGGACAGGATTTTCCTGTTTTAGTCTGTTACACAATTTTTGTCCAATTCTACCATCCTCAAATAGCTTTTTTTTAAAACCTCTGCCTGTGTGGGATAGCCCAATATGTGCATGCTCAGTTGTGTCTGACTCTTTGCCACCCCATGGACTGTAACCCACCTGGCTCTTCTGCCCATAGGATTTTTCCAGGCAGTAATACTGGAGTGGATTGCCATTTTTTCTACCAGAGGATTTTCCCCATCCAGGGATCGAACCCTCGTCTCCTGTGTCTCCTGCATTGGCATGCGGATTCTTTACCACTGAGCCACCTATCACCTCTATGAACATATCCACTACCAAATTTGTAAGCAGAGAACAGTCACACGCATATAGATCAATGGAAAATGCACCCTTGTTAATAAGTTGGTAAAAGTGTTCATTATTATTTTTATAATAAATATATTCCAGAGAAATAAAGCAATCAAGAAACGTACACCCACCTCTCCAGAAGGATAACTCTTCAAGTATAACAACAGTACATTTCTTGGTGCGTAGTAAAAAAAAAAAAAAAAAATAGGTACTGTGTATGTGATCTAAACATTTCTAATGCCTTAGGGGAACATTTCTTAGGCATGAACTCTTCATAAAAGGGTTCTACGATATCTATTTGAGTTCAAGTGAACTACTTCAATTGCTTTGCCTCTTATAACAGATGATCTCAGGAGCCAGAGATAAAGGACACTCCAGATGATGATGAGAATTGATAATATTTGCTCAGGACTATAGTTTCATTTTTATGCTGTGGCCAAAAGTACTTCAATTGCATCATTAAATGTTCTTTTCTTTTTCTTATTCTTCCTCAAATAGGTTCATCTCTCAAGTGACACAAGTATGATGTAAACATCACAAAGTCATTAAGGGAAAGGGGCTATCTGTTAATGATCTCTTTTTTTCACAAATGACATCAAATTTCCAGACACTTCCATATGTGCACTGCATATTTAAGATGAAAAAGTAGAATTTATAGCAAACATTAATTTTATATCCTTTTATTCCTCAGTATATAATCCTTACAATAATTTTTAAAGTATTCCATTTGATTTTTAATTATAAAAGTAATATTTTTAAGAAATACAAAATTATACATAAGAAGTTCATCTCCTGTCCACACTACTTTTTATTCCAGAGGGAAATACTGATAATTTATTCATATATAGTGATATCATTCTCCTATTTTATAAGTGTAGACGCTGAAACTGAGGTATATTGAGTTATATACTGAGATTAAATGACATCTGTTGACACTGGCAAAGATAACAAAGCTACACCCTCATGAGTCAAATTTTTACTCTCAATCCTAAATCTCTATTCTAAATATGCATTACTGTTACCTTAGTTCAGCTCTCCGTGAGTCAGTTTCCTTATTACTGAATTAAATCGTTGGAGCTTGCAGATTTTTGGTCTCTTGAAGCACTTTTTTTCTCAATCCAATTCTCTAAAAAATAATTTCAGTAAAGGTCTAGTGTCTCATTACTCCTTACACTTTTCATATTTGGATTTAGGATATTTTGTTCATGTCTTTGCATCTTCACTAGGGCTTGAGGCCAAGAATAAATGTAAGAGCCACTGTAAACAGAACTCACTAGTTCTGAGTTTAATCTATACTATGCTTTCCTAAGGTTCATAAGATAAAGGAGTTTTTGGAATTCTTGCTTCTGGGAACAACTAAGAGACAAGGAAAAAACTAAGAGACAAGGAAATCAATTATACCTACAAACTAATATGTTTAGAATGTAATATTTCCCATTTCTCCATATCTGCTTTTTACATATAAATAATATTCTAGGAGTGGAGTGCCAAGATAATTATTACATTACATGACTTCTGAAAGGCAAAACAATAAGATATTTTAAAAATATTTCTTTTATAGTAGGTTGATTTTCAAAATGTACCTACTGTATCATCAAATAAACAGTAAACTTAGTAGGACATATCAAGGTACTTTCCCATTTTTACATTATGTCCTGAAGTATCATTTTCTCATTTTCATATCACTTTAAATTTATATTGTCTATATCTTAATTTCAACCATCTTGGAGTTGAAACTGATTTCCCACAAAGTCTCATACAAGTCACTCTTTTGGACCTACTGGGGAGAACACTGATCAAAAATATAAGTTTGTAAGTAAGAAAATCTTTCTTTTTTCATTTTATTATAACGTGAACTAGGCAACTAAAGTTTTTTGTTACTCATATGTATGCACTATGCTGCACTATACTGTACTGAACTAAGGACATATAGTTGTACAATTGGTTATTATTTTAATTGGTACTTAAGTACATACTGTTAAGAACGTATTCTATTCTTTAAAAAATATCCTACAAGACCTTGCAGATAATCACTTACAAAAAATAGCTCTGTTTTTTTTCCTACAGCATATGTATTAAAATTTTTATGATAAAGAAATATATATTACTTGTTTAGATGTTGGAAAAATGTTGAGAGCAACAACACAGCAAAATTAAAATCACAAAGTCGCAGCATTCAGAAATTAATATGGTGAACATACAGCTATATATTTTGTAATATACTTTTTGCACTTAACATTTATTTCTGAAAATGTTCAATGTTAATAAACATCCATTACTATATTACATTAGGGGCTGAATTTGCTTGCAACATTGAAATCATTCTACATTGTTGGATATTTAGTTCTTTCTAAAGATTTTGCTCTCATAAATGATGTTGCAAAGAACAACCTTGTACATAAGTCATTGTAAACATCATCATTTATCTTCTCATTTCAGATCCCTAGCAGTTGGATTGCCAGGTCAAAGTCTAGGAAAAAGGTGATGCAAATTGACAAATTGCCTGCACACAATTTTTGCCAGTTTATACACCATGAGCAGTAGATGAAATTTGCCATTTCCCTAAACCCTGCCACTATTATTCATTATCATTTAAAATATTTCCCACTAGTTCAGGATTTTTAAAGTGAAGCCAATGCTGACCTTATTACTTGAACAATTCATTTTCATTCCTAATTTTTTATAGAGTACATCAATTGCCTTCTTCATTCCTGTTCAACTTTTAAGATATAATTTTTACTTAACATTACTTCTGTGAGTCCTTTTCATACCAAGTCACTTATGCATCTCACTCCCTTTCACCTTAATATCACCAATAGAATAGTTACTAAATTGTGTTTTTTTAAAAATTGTTTGTTTTGAGGCACTGATTTCTCACCAGAGTGTAACATTCTTGAAGGCAGAAGTCAAATCTTTTCATCTTTTTATATCTGTCACTTAGCAGAGTACTGGGCATATTATATGGTTTAAAAAGAATCAAACACTACTTAGCAACTGAACAACAATGCATAATCCAACAGCAATGAATCGAGTGGAGCAGACCATAGGAGTTTGAAAGCTCGGAGTCAGGATTAATTCACAAACAAAGAACTTGGAAAAGAGATACAATCTATGAATTATTTAGGTAGACTTTTAGGTTTCATATTTTCTATGCATTATGTGCACTAGATATATTTTCTCATGCATATATTTATAAAATTCCTTTTTTTCTCCAGAAAATGAGTTTCTAACTTACATTTTGTGTATCCCTTAAGAGTTAGTACAGTACCATGCACCTGGTTGACAACCAACAAATGTGTAATGATGCTAATGATAGGGATGAATTGGTACTTTTGCAAGAGAAAGTAGATTGTGACACTGACTGTTGTGAGTCTAAAAGACCTGAAAATAAGAAAGTCTGAAGGCAATGGCACCCCACTCCAGTACTCTTGCCTGGTAAACCCCGTGGGCGGAGGAGCCTGGTAGGCTGCAGCCCATGGGGTTGCGAAGAGTCGGACATGACTGAGCGACTTCACTTTCACGTTTCACTTTCATGCTTTGGAGAAGGAAATGGCAACCCACTCCAGTGTTCTTGCCTGGAGAATCCCAGGGATGGGGAGCCTGGTGAGCTGCGGTCTATGGGGTCACACAGAGTCGGACACAACTGAAGCGACTTAGCAAAGACCCAGAGAGTTTACCTCTTCATCTTATTGATTGGACTTTTAAAAGGCATAAAACCAAAAATGTTACTTCTTACTCTATTAGTGTTTTGGGTGTGCTCAGTCATGTCCAACTCCTTGCGGCACCACAGACTATAGCCCATCAGGCTCCTCTATAAGTGGGATTTTCCAGGCAAGAATACTGGAAAGGGTTGCCATTTCGTTTTCCAAGGGATCTTCCCCACTCTGGGATTTAGCCTACTTTTGTGTCTCCTGCACTGGCCGGTGTATTCTTTAACACGAGTGCCACCTGCAAAGCCGTCTTTCAGGAGCTGTGACAAATTTTTAAAGAGGCTTAACTGTTTTCCTTCTTTTTTTTCTTTGATAAAAATATGGCTTAAAAATCTCAGTTTACTAGTTACATTATTATCTTTATCATGTACATTACAATGTCTCCCGTGGGTCTTATTTTAGGCCAAAATTTGACTCTTTTGTGAGAGTGTTCATGAGATTGCAAAATAATACAACAATTTAAAAATGTACTATACCAATATTCTGTTTCAATAGTTTTCAAAAAAGGTAGATGTTGATATCAATTATTTATCTTTGCATGCACATAGAAGCTGCACACAAACAGTCATACACTGAAGGCATTACATGTCATGTAATATTTACCCTGTGTAAGATACCAGAATATAAAAAGATGGCCAATACCACCATTTGCATTTTCATTCTTGTTTCTTGAATATGCAATGTTTTGATCAGGAAGAATAAATCTCCTTATCACATGCACTATTGCAGGCCAGGTAGAGTGATATATTTAACAGAGGTGGATTGGTTTTTGTGATGGCCATTAAATCACCACATGTAGATGGCTAATGTCTAATCGGCTGATGTAAAAGGTCAACACCATCTCTTTTAGATTTTTGCACAAGCACTATGTACTAGCATATAATTTTTATTTCAACATCATGAAAAATGGAAATCCTATCGGGCACTTTGAATTACCCAAGGAAAAAGATTAAATAGTACTTGTTAAGGCAGAAAACATGTCATTTTCTAATCAGTTGGAATTGGCAACTCTTACATCTATGGTAGTTATTAGATGAAAAAGCATCATCTCACATGAGCAGTTACCTGGAGCTTTGAAAATATCAAGGACTTTGGCATCAAACTCAGAAAAATCATAGATTTCCATACACTGTGTTTGTGTGGGACTCTTATTTCATAACACTAGTCAGTTTCTTTTAACTCTTGTTGGGAAATAAGCTATATATACTATTATACATGTTAAAAACATTAGCTCTCTATTTTCCCAGATCTCATGGTGGCTCTGTCTAGCAGACTGTTAAGACTTGGCCTGGCCAGTTAGACTCACATGCTTGGATTTTGACATTAGACCTGGTGACATGTGGGAAGAGAAATGGAAAGATTTCCACCAGCAGTGGTAGTACTGGCAGAAGGAGGCACAAGCAGTACCACCTGGAGAAGGAACATCTTCTCAGGATCTCCCCGGCTCAGGGTGAGGTTGACGTGAAAGTTTCTACCACTGGTCAGAACAGTGGCAACACCATCCTCAGCACAAGATGTGCTATAGCAAGACTTGCACCAGTTCTGACAGTGGGGCCACTTACGCTTCTATCCACGCACCCAGTGTGATTCTCTGGCCTTTCCAGAGAATTTGGGGGCTACTCAGTTTCCTCCTTCTAAATGCCCTTTTCTATGTCAATAAATCAGGAAATCAGACTGATCTGAAATGTGAGTAAAGTGAACATAACATTATGGTTTTTCCCAGAAAGGTCCTGGTTTATGCTGGGTTTTCTGGTAGTGAATACACACAGCATACAACTTCACTTTCAAAAGTTGATCCATACAATAAATTACATGGTCAATCTAACAAAGAGGCCATTTATTTCTTTGAACATATAGTATGCTATGTGCACTTCGATTAAAAGTACAATACTTATCTCAGCTCCCAATTATTTCAAGCTGAAGTTCATATCTAAATCACTGTGACGTATCTTTTTCCTGGAATTTTCTTTTTATCAAAAGCCTTTCTTCTTCTAATAGCTACCATGAAGTCTAGGATGTGATCTCATGTCTTGTAGTTGATTTACATAAGTTAATGTGAAAGTGTAAAAGTCGCTCAGTTGTGTTCCACTCTTTGCGGCCTCATGGACTGTATAGTTCATGGAATTCTCTGGGCCAGAATACTGGAGTGGGTAGCCTTTCCCTTCTCCAGGGGATCTTCCCCATCAAGGGATCAGACCCAGGTCTCCCGCATTGCAGGTGGATTCTTTACCAGCTGAGGCACAATATATATACACACACACACATATACAGAGCAGTATATATACAAGTAAACCTGTACATGTGTATACACACATATAAATAGGTGTATATGCATATAGATGCGTGTATATGTTTCCTGAAATATATTTTTCCTTCTCAACTTGATTGTCTCTCATAGCGTGATTTGTTGATAAGTGACAAATTCTTATCTTCATTTTTCAATTAAATTAGTAACTTATTTTTGAGAATACAAGATTCTACATACATGATAATGAACAATTTATATTTTTTGTCTATATCCTTATAATATTATCTGCCTAACCTTTTATTTTTTATGTATTCCTCCTTATTCTAATATGGCACAGCTTGAAATTGTCACCCAGAAAAAATCCATTGACTGGTCTAGAAAATATATGGGATATATACATGGAATATTTCAAATATAATTAAAACTTTTGAATAACATCCAATAAACAAAATTCACTAGTTTAATGGCTATTTTCAAAACAGTTGTGTTAAACAGGTACTAGATTTGCATTCTAAACTCATGCAGTAACTTGTTGTTTTTCTTAAATGAAGTTTTTTGCATATTCAGTTTTAACTAAGGGGGGCAAATTTGGCAAAAGTTTATTTTACAGTAACTTTCTAAAAGGCCTCTATTTTTAAGACCACTTTAACATATAATTGTAATTGACTTTGTAGTACTTGAACCTAGCTGAATTTAGTTGAATTGGTCAGCTATTTGTAAAGCTTATGCAATTCACTTCTTTGAATCTTTTGTTAGTATACAACCTTAGTAAAAATACTTGTCATTGAAAAACACTTGCCTGGCACAAATTGTAAATATTGTTACTTTGATTTAAAAATTAAGTAGAAACACAATACAAATTTCCTGACACTTTAATGCATCTCACTTTTAGTACTATGTTTGAGAAGATGTACTATTTTAACATACTGTTCCACAATTTTTTCTTAATTTTAATTTGAAAATATTTCTTAATTATCTCAAATGTTCTATCACTTCTGAAATTAGAAGTAAATACATTAATTAAAACATGAAACATTAAAACCCAGTAATTTTGCCCTTTTAATTTATCCACTTCTTTTAAACTAATCTAAAAATAAGTAGTGATAACAGCACATCTGAAATTTTGTAATTGTTATTGTTTTAAGTTCTCTTATATCATAAGAACTCCTATAGGAAAATCAGTGTATGTGTGTGTGTGCATGCATGCTCAGTCATGTCTGACTCTTTGGGACCCCATGGACTATATAGCCCACCAGGTTCCTCTGTCCATGGAATTTCCCAGGCAAGAATACTGGAATGGGTTGCCATTTCCTACTCCAATAGGAAACTCTCTAGAAGGTGATTATTTACTGCAGCATTACTACTATTTCATTTGAAATTTTACTGGTTTAGCCAAGTTTTTACTTTTGCTTGATCAATTACTTCTTGGTCAACCAATTTTATGTCTTCAAACCATATACAACTGGTTTATACCATTGTTTCTCAAACTTATTAATTTTCTACATATCACTTCCATGTCAAGAGCCTTTTATATAGATATCTCCCCCCGCCCATAATCTTCAACCATAAAATTTCATGTGTATATCATGTATATACGGTGGCCCCTTGGAGGTTTACAGACCATTGTAATATCAATATCAAATTGGCACTCCAAGCCAATTTTTTTTTCTTTTTGTGGGTGATATCACCCCACATTGAAAATGTGTGGTCCATTCCCACAGAGTTTACCACTAGTTTAGTAACACATTTACAATTCATGGTATTACTGAAGGAAGACTTGCTGAAATAGGCACGACCAGCACATAATTTATGTCAACAGCGTTAGGAGATAACATAAACCAGTTTGTCTTTGAGGTGGTCTTGAAAAATCAAAATCAAATGTCATATTTCAATGGGATGTTTCTAAGGTAAATCAACCAGATGCAAAATCATGTTTCCATAAATTATAGTTCCGCTCAAAGTACTTAAACATCTGCAAACACGTCAGTCAAAAGACATGTTGAAATGCTCTCTCAATCTCCGTTAAGAGATTTCTTTTTTTTTCCTTTCTTCCATCTGAGGGTTACTACAACCAGTGTCAGCACACATGCCTCTGCAAGCGGCTTGCTGCACTGTGCTTGCCCTTCTTTCAGTCTCAATGTCAGGTGTCAGGAGGTGTGTGTTTGGCCAACCCCCTCCCATCACTAATGGGGTGAAGAGGATGGGAGAGAAACAATGAGAGAGTAAATAACCTTACTTAAACATCTATTTGCAAATTATAACCAAATAAAACACAAAGCCAATAATCATCTGGTAGTGGTTTAGCTTGTTGTTTATCTTGTGTAATAAAATAAAGATGAGTAATTATAATATGACTATATCACTACTATTTAGTCAACGGTTAGTTAATTATTTTGCTTTAAACAAATTGTCTAAGCACAGAAATATAAACAATTTAGAGGCTTTTGTTAATATGGTATCAAGTTTTACCTTTGATATTTACCTGTAGATTTTTGGCATTCTAATCTATTTGAGGTCAGGTCGAGGCAATGCAGAAGTATACACAATTGGCAATATCTAAATAAATGTGAGATTTTCCGATTCTGGTCACAATGAAAGCATTTTGTTTCATGAAGATCAAAATCCAACGACACAACACAGAACCAAAGGCAGCTTCCCCCAAATTTTAGTTATTCTCCCAGGATAAGACATCTATTCAGATTTGAGTTTTCACACATTGCTACCTCTTCCCAGTGGATCTATTATTGAACAAAATAATTGTTGCAGTTCACTGCCCAGGAAGAGTAAACATACTTCTAATGCACTTTTTAAATTTCCCATGTGTGTATATCAAATATGATAAAGTGGAAGAACTTGCTATATTCCAAAGTGCCATGAAAATGGGAGCTACTTTGGCTACATTTTCAGCTTCTTGAAAAAAGGGACTGTGTCATGTTTTTCTTTGTATTTCCAGCATCTGGCAGAGGGCCTGGCACAATGCAGCTGCACAGAATTAAGCAATTAATTAATAACATGTTTGGTTTCACAGAGTACTGGAGGTAGTTTATATAGGAAATATACACAATAAAACAACAAATTTTAGATACAGACACATTTTTAGGGAGAATTCAAATTAGGAAAGATTATCAGGACCCATCAGGACTGTGAGGTCTTCAGAGTCATTTTAATTTGGTGATACACTTGCTTCTGAGCATTATGGTATTTGAAACAAATGGGTAATAACACGTTTGCTAATTTATAAAGGCATGTTTATAGGTGAGGTGTATTCTACTTTTGTGAAATTACTCATGTGATGTCAAACTTAAGGAATTGCTGTGATGTTTTCTCTTTCCACACTCTGCTAGTAAGAAGAGCATAATTTTAAAAATGTACTTTTATATTATTAATCACCACATCTTATGCCCTGTCATGTTAACCAAATACATCTTATGAGCCAAGAGTCTGCTTTATAAATAGGTCCACGGGGTACTGGATATTTTTAAACACCCATGAGTGGGTGGCAGAATTCTGGAGGTAAGCAGTCTTATAGTAAGTACTATTATATATTGTGGGTTACCTTATAATATGGGGAGATAACTATGGTTTCCTTATGAAAAACAATTTCATTGAGAATTATTGAATATAAGTCAATATTTTCAATGTAGATTTCATATAGAAGAAATTGAGAAAAGTCAATATTTTGAACTATACAATAACTTCTTAGAGCAAATAGAGGAATGAGTTTTAAAAGCAGTTCCCATTATAATCTTTTGGTGAAACAGCAACACTGCATTCAAATAATTTGATAGGGTGCTAAGATTGAATAATCTACATGCAAACTCTTTGATTGTATGGCTTAATCCATGTTTGAATCCTTAATTTTCTGTAAAGATAAATGGACACCATATGCTTCATAAACTCTTTCCAAGTAACATTATAGCATGTTAGTTTGCTTTCTGTAAAAGGTTAAGAAGCTTAAGAAATGCTCATAACTGTTTGTACAGTGAATGATGATAACTTTGAAATATTTCAAAAGCTAAGTGAAAATGATACATGGCAATGCCTTCTAGAATAATACTTTAGAAGAAACACTTCTCATTACTTATGCAAAATGATATTTTGATGTGGTCTATTGTTATTTTTTGTATGTGTTGACTCATATATAGGTTTTAATAAGTGAGAATGAGCAAGAAAAAAGAGAAAAGAAGGCTTTCTAATATTAGCCAAGTATGGACCACCCTTATTTCTTTTCTTCTTATAGAGATAAGAAATTTATACAAATATCTGCATATGTTAATATATTTAAAAGAGGCTGTGAACAGAAAAGCTTTCAACACTAACCAACTATTGAGCTGTAAAATATAATACACTACGAAAATTAAGGTTAAAAGATGCTAAAACATCGTAGAAAATATGACAAAAGCAATCAAAAGAGGACAAAGTGTGTTTAAATCCCATAGGATACTAATTAATGCTCAAATATAAAGTCAATCATTATATTGTGCAGCTCAAAATATAAAAGATGAACAATTTATATCAAACAGCAGCTATGCAATAATTTCTACCCTGCCTATTTCAAGTCTATTCTCTGAGAGTTAAAAAAGATGGTAGAGGCATTTCAGATCAGATCAGTTGCTCAGTCGTTTCCGACTCTTTGCGACCCCAGGAATCGCAGCACGCCAGGACTCCCTGTCCATCACCAACTCCCGGAGTTCACTCAGACTCACGTCCATCAAGTCAGTGATGCCATCCAGCCATCTCATCCTCTGTCGTCCCTTTCTCCTCCTGCCCCCAATCCCTCCCAGCATCAGAGTCTTTTCCAATGAGTCAACTCTTCGCATGAGGTGGCCAAAGTACTGGAGTTTCAGCTTTAGCATCATTCCTTCCAAAGAAATCCCAGGGCTGATCTCCTTCAGAATGGACTGGTTGGATCTCCTTGCAGTCCAAGGGACTCTCAAGAGTCTTCTCCAACACCACAGTTCAAAAGCATCAATTCTTCAGCGCTCAGCCTTCTTCACAGTCCAACTCTCACATCCATACATGACCACAGGAAAAACCATAGCCTTGACTAGACGAACCTTTGTTGGCAAAGTAATGTCTCTGCTTTTGAATATGCTATCTAGGTTGGTCATAACTTTCCTTCCAAGGAGTAAGCGTCTTTTAATTTCATGGCTGCAGTCACCATCTGTAGTGATTTTGGAGCCCAGAAAAATAAAGTCTGACAGTGTTTCCACTGTTTCCCCATCTATTTCCCATGAATTGGTGGGACCAGATGCCATGATCTTCATTTTCTGAATGTTGAGCTTTAAGCCAACTTTTTCACTCTCCACTTTCACTTTCATCAAGAGGCTTTTTAGTTCCTCTTCACTTTCTGCCATAAGGCTGGTGTCACCTGCATATCTGAGGTTATTGATATTTCTCCCGGCAATCTTGATTCCAGCTTGTGTTTCTTCCAGCCCAGCATTTCTCATGATGTACTCTGCATATAAGTTAAATAAACAGGGTGACAATATACAGCCTTGATGAACTCCTTTTCCTATTTGGAACCAGTCTGTTGTTCCATGTCCAGTTCTAACTGTTGCTTCCTGACCTGCATACAAATTTCTCAAGAGGCAGGTCAGGTGTTCTGGTATTCCATCTCTTTCAGAATTTTCCACAGTTTATTGTGATCCACACAGTCAAAGGCTTTGGCATAGTCAATAAAGCAGAAATAGATGTTTTTCTGGAACCCTCTTGCTTTTTCCATGATCCAGCGTATGTTGGCAATTTGATCTCTGGTTCCTCTTCCTTTTCTAAAACCAGCTTGAACCTCAGGGAGTTCACGGTTCACATATTGCTGAAACCTGGCTTGGAGAATTTTAAGCATTACTTTACTAGTGTGTGAGATGAGTGCAATTGTGCGGTAGTTTGAACATTCTTTGGCATCGCCTTTCTTTGGGATTGGAACGAAAACTGACCTTTTCCAGTCCTGTGGCCACTGCTGAGTTTTCCAAATTTGCTGGCATATTGGGTGTAGCACTTTCACAGCATCATCTTTCAGGATTTGGACCAGCTCAACTAGAATGCCATCACCTCCACTAGCTTTGTTTGTAGTGATGCTTTCTAAGGCCCACTTGACTTCACATTCCAGGGTGTCTGGCTCTAGGTCTGTGATCACACTATCGTGATTATCTGGGTCGTGAAGATCTTTTTTGTACAGTTCTTCTGTGTATTCTTGCCATCTCTTCTTACTATCTTCTGCTTCTGTTAGGTCCATACCATTTCTGTCCTTTATCGAGCTCATCTTTGCATGAAATGTTCCTTTGGTATCTCTGATTTTCTTGAGGATATCCCCAGTCTTTCCCATTCTGTTGTTTTCCTCTATGTCTTTGCATTGATCACTGAAGAAGGCTTTCTTATCTCTTCTTGCTATTCTTTGGAACTCTGAATTCAGATGTTTATATCTTTCCTTTTCTCCTTTGCTTTTCACTTCTCTTCTTTTCACAGCTATTTGTAAGGCCTCCCCAGACAGCCATTTTGCTTTTTTGCGTTTCTTTTCTATGGGGATGGTCTTGATCCCTGTCTCCTCTACAATGTCACGAACCTCATTCCATAGTTCATCAGGCACTCTATCTATCAGAGATAGGCCCTTAAATCTATTTCTCACTTCCACTGTATAATCATAAGGGGTTTGATTTAGGTCATACCTGAATGGTCTAGTGGTTTTCCCTACTTTCCTCAATTTCAGTCTGAATTTGGCAATAAGGAGTTCATGGTCTGAGCCATAGTCAGCTCCTGGTGGATGTGACTGGTGATAGAAGCAAGATCTGATGCTGTAAAGAGCAATATTGCATAGGAACCTGGAGTGTCAGGTCCATGAATCAAGGCAAATTAGAAGTGGTCAAACAGGAGATGGCAAGAGTGAATGTCGACATTCTAGGAATCAGCGAACTGAAATGGACTGGAATGGGTGAATTTAACTCAGATGAGCATTATATCTACTACTGCGGGCAGGAATCCCTCAGAAGAAATGGAGTGGCCATTATGGTCAACAAAAGAGTCCGAAATGCAGTACTTGGATGCAATCTCAAAAATGACAGAATGATCTCTGTTTGTTTCCAATGCAAACCATTCAATATCATGGTAATCCAAGTCTATGCCCCAACTAGTAATGCTGAAGAAGCCGAAGTTGAATGGTTCCATGAAGACCTACAAGACCTTTTAGAACTAACACCCCAAAAAATGTCCTTTTCATTATAGGGGACTGGAATGCAAAAGTAGGAAGTCAAGAAACACCTGGAGAAACAGGCAAATTTGGCCTTGGAATACGGAATGAAGCAGGGCAAAGACTGATAGAGTTTTGCCAAGAAAATGCACTGGTCATAACAAACACCCTCTTCCAACAACACAAGAGAAGACTCTATACATGTTAGAGGCAAAGGGCCTCTGAAAACTGTAAATTACTGTGTCTTAGTTATCTTGGTGACCATTATTTTTCTTTCTTTTCACTGTTCACAAAATATTTTTAAATGATTAACTATGTGAAATTTCTGGTCAAAACCCAGATGCACACCTAGAAGTTTTATCAGATTCCTTAAATGGAGTTTTTTATCATAAAGAATTCTGGAGATGATGATGAAAACACAGTGCCTAGAATTATGAGTAAGGTATTAAGCACTTCAAAATTTAAGAAGATAGATCTTGCTAAATGTTCTTATCTCACTGAAATAAAATAATAAAAAAAGTAAAGGGACACAAGGAAACTTTTGGAGGTGATGGGTATGTTTATTACCCTTTTTGATTTGCAGTGATGATAGCATGAGTATATTCGTATGTTCAAACTCATTAAACTGTATATATTGATTATACTTTAATAAAGATGGATAATAAGACATGTTAGAGGTGTGTAAAAGCCAAGTATGAAACCGACAGGAAAGCTTGTAAAGCAGATATTCCTTTTATAATGTTTTGTCGTTCAATTGCTTAGTTGTTTCCAACTCTTTGCGACCCCAAGGACTGCAGCATGCCAGGGTTCCCTGTCCATCACCAACTCCCAGAGCTTGCTGAAACTCAGTCCATTGAATTGGTGATGCCATCCAACCGTCTTATCCTCTGTTGTCTCCTTCTCCTCCTGCCCTCACTCTTTCACAGCATCTTTCCCAATCTTTCCCAACTTTTCCAAGTGTTGGCTCTTCGCATCAGGCGGCCAAGGTATTGGAGCTTCACCTTCAGCATCAGTCCTTCCAATGAATATTCAGAATTGATTTCCTTTAGGATTGACTGGTTTGATCTCCTTGCAGTCCATGGGATTTTTCATGAGTAATTTTTAATGAATACTCTCCAACAAATGTAAGTGCAAACTAACTAGAATTCACATTGCATAGTTCCATTCTTCTCTCACATTCAGCTTATATTATAAGGCATGTCCTATCTCCCACTATAAACTGTAAACTATTTGAATTTATGTCTATATGTACATATTACACACACACACACACACACACATATATATATATATATGCGTGTGTTGTGTGTGTACATATCCGCAGGGGTTCTCAAGTGGATCAGTGGTAAAGAATCTTCCTGCAATGCAGCAGATGCAGGATTCGATCCCTGGCTTGTGAAGATCCCCTGAAAAGGAAATGTCAATCCACTCCAGTGTTCATGCCTGGGAAATCCCATGGACAGAGGAGCCTGGCAGGCTACAGTCCATGGGGTCATAAAAGAGTAGGGCACGACACAGTGGCTAAACAACAATCGATGCATATCTGCATATATATTGTGGGATACATATAAACCTCTAATCCCTGTGCTCAAAATAATATCACAATTTAGACATGGATGGCAATAGCAAGATCTCTTTACTAACAATTCCTTGAAAGTTATAGTTTCACATAGGTACATATTATCTTATACACATGCTGCTTCACCCTAAAGATTAACCATTGCATAGACATCTGACGCCAACAGGAAACTAAGAGTAAAGCATTAGAACCAGAGCAGAATAAAAGGAGAATCACAAAGCAATATACTGATAAAGGCCATCCTAAAATGTTAAGGTAAAGAGTGAGCCTGGAAAGTATGTCCACTTAAGTCCTTTAACTCTGATTTCACACTAATCAAACCTCCTTCTAATTACTACATATCTTCCCCAGGTGTTCCCTATGAAAACAGGAATAAACAATAGATGCTCAAATTTTCAAATAAATAAATGACTGACAGTTATAGCTTAAAATTCATTCCCCTAATTCTATCTTTGCTACTCATTTGCCTACAAATTACAAATTTCCTTAATCAGAATTTTGTCACCTCACATTTCCTTTTAATATATAACATTGATGCCTGGTTTCTCACCTAGGCTATGCATACTTTGAAATCAATCTACGTTTTACACTTCTTCCTAGTAGGTTCACAGTAAATATTAATTAGTTAATTTCTCATTATAAACATAAGACCCAGTTTGTAATTCTATGTCAAAGAAGAAATAATAACGCTGCTAATTCATTTTTTTCTTTAGTGACTCATAATATAGAACCAATGTGTAATTTCTGAGCTTCATTCTGAGCTTCTCAATACATTGAGAACTATGTATTTAAGTTCAAAATCATAGTATCAATTAGACATACACGGAAATAATTTTTTAAAACAAAAAGTAGAAAATACCAGGAAAGACATGCCTGTTCTAAGCTAATTGGTATAAAATGGAGTATTTCCAGTTAGATGGGTGTTTTCCACAGAATAATTTTTACCACTGATGCATTTGGAAGGATAGTACCTCACTAAAAAGACTAAAAATGTTGATTCCAGTTCAGGTTTCTAGAGCATTTCTACTTTTGACAGAAAAGTGTGCTTTGTCCCATAAAGCGCATAGAACTCAGTTTTCTCTGTGCCTTTCTCCCCTTCCCACATCCTTTTCTTCACTACTGTTGTTTCCCTCCTGCTAATTTGCTTTTCATTTAAAATGTATAAATAAAAGTATCCACACATGCACAGGGTAAATCTCTAAACAATCTTCAGGTCAATCAAATACTACTCTATTTTCAGTACTTCTAAATGCTATTTATAGTTTTTTTTTTTTTTCCTTTCATACAGTCCATGAGAGTGTTAAGTAAATATTTGTTAAACAATGTAATATCTGTTCAATAAGTGCTATTGATAACTTACCGTGAACAATGTTGGATTCGTGATCTCCGAAGAAGAAGATTTAGCTTCCAGACCAGGGACCACGTTTAATCACTCAAGAGCTTTTGTGTAGGAGAGTTTTATTAAAGTAAGAAAAAGGACAGAGAAAGAAGCTTCTCACATAGACATCAGAAGGGGGATGGAGAGTGCCCCCCTTGCTAGTCTTTACAAGGGAGTTATATACTTTATAATTAGTTATTACAATAAATTGAAAGAATGTCTCAAGTTTGTGAAAATTTTACCAGACCCACTCCCACAATTTACATTTTAGGATAGCATGATTAGAACTTAACAATAGAAAGATCCTACCAAACCCACCCCTATAATACATATTTTAAAATATCAGGATTAGTCAGAAGGTTTTCAGGAAGGAAAAACTGTCCTCAAGCAGGATACACTGTTGTTATATAATCCCTAGTACAGAGTGTGAACTGAGTTGTTTGTTGTGTAATCATCAGTTCTGGGCTTAAAGAAAAAAAGGCTTTATGTGACTAAGACTAAGGAATGTAGAGGGGGAGAAAGGGGTTTGTCCTTTCCTCCTGCTTGAGAATTCCAGACCCCTATCTCCTCCTCCTCGAGAACTCCTGACCCCTTTCTCCTCCTCGGGGACCCTGGACATTTTATCAGTTTGCCTAAGAATTGACTCTCTCACCATGGATAAAGGTACTAAAATGTTTATTGTTGTGGTTGTTGTTGTTTAGGTGCTAAGTCATGTCGGACTCATTGCAATCCCATGGGCTGCAGCATGTCAGGACTTCCTGTCCTGCACTGTCTTTCAGAGTTTGCTCAAACTCATGTCCATTGAGTCAGTGATGCCATCTAACCATCCAACCATCTCATCCTCTGTCACCCAGTTCTCCTGCCTTCAGTCTTGCCCAGCATAAGAGTGTTTTCCAGAGTTGGCTCTTCCCATCAGGTGGCCATTGTATTGGAGCTTCAGCTTCAGCATTAGTCCTAATGAATATTCAGGGTTGATTTCTTTTAGGACTGACTGGTTTGATCTCCTTGCAGTTCAAGGGACTCTCAAGTCTTTTCCATCAACACAATTCAAAAGCATCAGTTCTTCAATGCTCAGCCTTCTTTATGGTTCAACTCACACATCCATACATGACTACTGGAAAAACCATAGCTTTGACTATATGGACTTTTGTTGGCAGAGTGATGTCTCTGCTTTTTAATATGCTGTCTAAGCTTATCATAGCTTTCCTTCCAAGGAGCAGTTGTCTTTTAATTTCATGGCTGCAGTCACTATCTGCAGTGATTTTGGAGCCCAAGAAAATAAAATCTGTTACTGTTTCCACTTTTCCCCTTAGTTATCAAAGATACATTTCTATTTAGCTTTAGTATTTTAAACTTTTTAAAAGATTTAAGTCCTTTTGTAGACCCTCTTCTGACCCTACATTGAAATTAGTTACCAGCACAAGCTATTACATTTATCCATTTAATACACTTTGAAATATATTTTAAGGTATCGGATACTCTAAACAGGTCATTAGCATACAAAAAAATAGAAAAAATGCAGGTTGCATATGAACAATTGCAATTTACTCAGAACTACTAGGAAAAGAGTGTGCATTTCTCCTTGTTCTCAATTACAGATATATATACATCTTTTGAGGTTTTACTAGGTGGTTCCTAAGATCCCTGAAGGTCTGTAACTGTGATATATGTGTATTGGTAAAGAATAAATGAATGGCATACATTCATTTATTTAATAATATAGCTACTGTGATTTAAGAAAAAGTGATGATAAAGTGAATGATTTGATGAAAAGAATACTATCTTTGTCTCTGAGTTCCTTCTTTGGGACTGAGGAGCTACACTCTGGATTTTGCACAAACTCATAGTTTGCATAGAACAGTACCTTATTTTAATATGAGGCTGAATGTTTTGCTGCCCTCACCAGGACACCACAGTGTATGCAACTCTTAACTGCATTGAGCAGACTTTTGAATATTTGTCTAGAAGTATTCATATACTTCTATGCATGTACATATGAAATCCTACTGGAACCATTATACTTCTACTATTTTTTATTCATTCATCAATTCATTCTTCAAAGCAAGGCATCAAAAACGTCAAGCAAAGCCAACAGAAAGCTAGCAGTAATTACCAGTAATACAAGCATGCTGATAAGGGACACTTTTACTTCATACCAAGTTTTGATTGTAAGGATGAAAAGAATATGCTTATTTTGTGCAACCTAATAAAATGATGTGTCATGTACAATTAAATTAGAACCTACATTTATTTCAAAAGCAAAACAATAAATAATGGGTCTATAATTTATATTATTATTTAAATCCAAGAACATATCCCCTTGTCAAGTGAAAAAATACCCATTTGGCAGCAGAAGCATGTATCTTATCAAAGCCTGGGAGAAGGGTTGAGGGACTCAACAGAAATCTACTGGGAGTACACCCTTCTCTGGACTTTCCAATGAAATGTGATATACGTTATTATCTACAAACTTTTTCTCAAAGGGCTTGACTTTTTTGGTCTTTCAGATGAATAGTCACTGATATTTGCATACATTTTTACATTGCATTTCTTCTTTATGTGGAAAATATACTGCTTTTAGAGCCACTTAATATTTATGTTAGCCTTATTATTTTAGAAAGATCTATTCTGTGGGTTATCATTAGCAGTAGAATTCTTGAAGAAAAACATTTTAAGACCTTGAAGACATTAAGTTAACTGAGATAAGTTAGACAGAGAAAAACAAATGCCTTATGATCTCATGTATATGTAGAATCCAAAAGAGAATCTCATAGAAACAGAGAGTAGAGTGGCTGTTAGCAGAGGCTCTTGGGCAGGGGAACTGGGGAGATACTGCTCAAAGGGTGCAAATTATGGTTAGAAAATGAGTAAGTTCTAATTGTATTTAGAAGATGAATAGTGATAATAGTTAACAATACTGCATTACATATTTTAAAGTTGCTAAGAGACCACATCTTAAATGTTCTTACCACAAAAAAGAAAGGTTAATCATATGATATGTTATAGGTGTTAACTAACACTACAGTGCTAATCATATTGTAAGCATTGATTCAGCATGTTTTACAATTAAACTTACACAAGTATATCACAATACAAATGTAAGATACAGGAAAAAAAAGATTTCAGATTTTAAGGTGATGAAAAATTGACAATAACTCTTACACAATAGCGTGCTTTTATACTTTGATACATACAGATGGGTAAAATCAGAGATATTGCATGAATTCCATGGAAGAACTTTGGATGGTATATGACTTTCCACATTCTAATTTTAAGAGATGGATAATGAAATTGCGTGTACTTGACCTGAGAGTTTGTTCTGTTTTTGTTCATATGAAAAACATATAAATTTAAAAGCTGTTGAAACAGATTCAAGAATATTACACTTTATAAAATATGTGTAATGGAAGGAAATGACAACCCACTCCAGTATTCTTGCCTAGAAAACTCCACTGACAGAGGAGCCTGGCAGGCTACAGTCCTGGTTGCAGAAGAGTCAGACACAATGAGTGACTAAACCAAACCAATGGTTATGTGAGTGTTTATTTTTCATTTTAGTGTGTATCTATGTTTCTTTATTTCTGATTAATCCTCAAGAAAAACCTGTCTTTTATTACTGTTTTCAAACAGTATTTTTTTCTTTATTGCCAACTGTAATCTTCTCTATTGCATCTACTTTCTCTGATTGATTAAATTCTCTCACGTTAACTAGTTGCTACCTTCTTTGAGATTTACTTAGTGCTCTGCTTTAGACTTATGTTAGTCATTTCACTATTTTCATCTTTCTATTCTCGTCTAATATTAAGTCCATTCTGCAATATATTATGTTCATTTTATTAATATAGTTGTGTTTTCATTGCCTTCCATTTTTGTTATATGGAAGATCATTTGGAGATAGTTAGAAATGCTGGAGAAGGCAATGGCACCCTACTCCAATACTTTTGCCTGGAAAATCCCATGGACAGAGGAGCCTGGTGGGCTGCAGTCCATGGGGTTGCTAGAGTCAGACACGACTGAGCGACTTCACTTTCACTTTTCACTTTCATGCATTGGAGAAGGAAATGGCAACCCACTCCAGTGTTCTTGCCTGGAGAATCCCAAGGACAGGGGAGCCTGGTAGGCTGCTGTCTATGGGGTCGCACAGAGTCGGACACAACTGAAGCAACTTAGCAGCAGCAGCAGCAGCAGAAATGCATTTAAAATTTTTCACTCACAGCTTGTATTTTGATAGTGATTTGTAACTTAAATTGCTTTATGGTTCAAGCATTTGACCAGTCTCACAATCATATTTTAAAGTTGTTAAACTTATTTCAAAGTCTTGTACATGATTGTAATAGATATCTGTGTCTTTTAAGAAGAATGTGTTTTCTCTAAATTTTGGATGTTGCATACTGTTGTAGAGGTGTATCTATAATTTTGTGTATTTGAATATACAAATATTGATGTAGCATTATAATGCCTTAGAAATATGATGATGGATTTTTTCCAAATCTTATCAAAATTAGATTACTTTTGTTCATATATTTATGTTTATCAGTTATCAATCTATTTTTATATTAAAATAATAATTTTCTTTGTGGATATTTGATTGGTATATATTTGTTATATCTTTTATTGTCACCTTTTTCTTTTCTTATATATTAATTATGGCTTTAGGAAATAAGACACAGCAGCCAACTTTTACATCTTAACTGGCAAACTACTGTTTTTATTCATCATCAATCCTAATATATTCAAATTTATTTCTATCTACATATTTGACTTTTCCACTTCCCTTTTAGCATCAATTTATAAAATACAATTGAGCATCAATTCTTCAGTGCTCAGCTTTCTTTATGGTCCAACTCTCACATCCATACATGACTACAGGAAAAGCCATCATCACTCAAATGTAACTTTCATAAATTTTTATGCAAACCCTTTGGAAAAGAGTTTAGAACCAACTCTGTATCTTTTGTCATTCACTTCTTTGAGTACTTGCCAAACTTATGCAGCCAAGACACTTGTCTATTAGTTTTTATTTTCTTTGCTGTCTTGTACAGAGCTCATGTTTAGTTACACATCAGATCTCATTTATTGATTTTCCCTTATTTTATCCTTTTGTTCTATATCTGTGATAAATCTTAACTTTTATAAGCCATCATATATTTTTTATTTAATTTTAGAAATAACACTTTTAATCTTCAGCAGTTATTATTTCCTAATTGGTATTTTACATCTTTCTTGTATTATGAATGCAATATTTAACTGAAATATAATTATTCTAAAATTTTCTTCTTTTCCTCAATCTATTTCCTATAGAGCAATGATTCTCAACTGGAGATGATTCAATCCCCATAGAACACTGGCAATGCTTGAAGTCACTTTCGGTTATCACGATTAAGACAAAGAGCTATTGCCTCACACAATGCATCAAGTCCAAAATGTCATTAGTGCCATGCTTGAGAAACCCTGATTTAGAGTCCATTTTTCAAATCTCAATTGTTGATTGCTCTATTGATCCTTGAATATCCTTTCATATTTAAAAATGAGATAATAAAAAGTTGGTTTCAAACTTTACGTACTTGTGAGATTTTGTCAGTGATGAGATTTGTTACAAGATGAATAAAACAAAAGTAAGAATTTATGCTTAACATTTAATTGCTTCAGAGAAAAATTACTAAATTCTTTGCTTGAGTACCTAGCTTCCAGAATTTTATAAGATGGTGTAAGAAAAGAGGTGACAGAATTTTATGGTTCATATACAGTCTTGTAATGAGTCCTCTTGTTTGGAACCATATATCAGGCTTTAAATTTATGTAGGAGTCCCAAATTTCTACTTTCCTTGGGTCATCCTATGACAAGTCTTTGCTGTTTCCCCTATTTACATTATACTATAAATTCCAGTTATTGCAGCCCCATTTTGTCACTTTCACCTTTTTATTTGCTCCCAGCATTCAGAATTTTGTTCTTACCTTTTGTCTAATGATTCTACTTCATCCATCCTCCTGAATATTGTGTTATAATTTTAAGATTTTAAGATTTCACTTCAAAGGGGTTTTTGGATGGAAGGAAAGTAGCTGTGACAAATGCATTAATCATTTGCAGTAGTCATGGAAAAATATTTGCCTCTTTCACTATTGAACTTGTTGAGTCATTGGAAGGTTTTAAAATCAGCCATCTATTCTTCACCCAGCAGTTCAGGTGATCTATTTCATATGCTAATGAAAACATATCACTCCCCACTCAGAACCCTCTGAGTTCCTCATTGCATGTTGACTAAAACATAAAATTTTTATCATAATTTTCTACTCAAAGAGCCTAAAAATCTGGACTCTTTTACCTGTGTAACCTCATCATTCTTGTGAGGACTCTGGAGTAGTCATATTGATTTCATTACCCTACCCCCCACCCCCACCCTGTTCCCTAAACTAAGCCCTCTGAAGATTTGAAGTGAAGTGAAAGTTGCTCAGTCATGCCTGACTCTTTGCCACCCTATGGACTATACAGTCCGTGGAATTCTCCAGGCCAGAATACTGGAGTGGGTAGCTATTCCCTTCTCCAGGGGATCTTCCCAACCAAGGGATTGAACTCAGGTCTCCTGCATTACAGGTGGATTCTTTACCAGCTGAGCCACAGGGTAAGCCCAAGAATACTGAAGTGGGTAGCCTATCCCTTCTCCAGCAGATCTTCCCCACCCAGGAGTGGAACTGGGGTCTCCTTCACTGCAGGAGGATTCTTTATCAACTGAGCTCCCAGGGAAGACCCCTCCAGACATTAAAAATGCTGTTCCTTTTACCTGGAGAAAAAAATTCTAACTGAAGTATTACTTCCTCCAAGAGACCTTCTCTGACCACTGCTGTATTCCTATCTAATATTATGTCTAATTATTATACTTTCTCATTTTGTCCCATCATTTTTCTTTCAAAGCACCCTCATTTTTAAACTATAAAATACTCACTTTTTGTAACTATTATAAATAATTTTCCCTTCTACAAACTTATATGAGGGCATAGATCACATTTTTCACTGAAAACAGTATCCTCAGAACTTAAAGAGTATCTAGCACAGAGTAGGCAGTAATTATATAGCTATAAGTAAGTTACTGGCTTTAAAACATGTATTTGTATTTTTGATATTGTCAAGTAAAATTGTAATGACTCCCTTCTCACGGAGAAGATAAGCTTTACTCACCTAAATTTTAATCATTGAATAATTTCTATTTTTAATCACTGAATTAAAGGAAGATTATCATGTATCATAAAGAATCTTGCAACATATTTATATACACACATATATGTACCTGTGTGTATGTGTCTATACTCTCTTTTAATCTTGAAATGACTCAAGAATACTATATTTTAAACACAAACCTTAGATTATAAGTTTTCTTGGTTTTTTAATCTCTCTCTCTCTCAATCTCTCTCTCACAAACACACACACACACACACAGTTCTGTGATACCGCCTTCCTTTCTACAATGTTAACTTTGCTGCAAATGGCATATTAGTTCCTGGTATATGTTATTCTAACAAGAATTCCTGAGCATTATGATCTTGCAATGCCATTATGTCCTTAGTTTAATGAGTTCAATAATTAAACCTAAATACTACTGCTTCTTTTCAGAAATATTACAGTAAAAACATTTTCATATTGTACATTTGGTGTAGAATTTTTATCACCAAATAACAAAGCTCATGGGCAGATTTGTGGTTGTCATATAAGCCAAAACTTGCATACTATTTGAAAAGAACTATGTGCTATTACTTACACAGTAAATTTCCATTAGAATTTTAAAGCCACAAATAGGCACTTTACTGGAGTCCTCATTAATCTGTATCAGTAAATAGATATTTTACATCTAGATGATAGAGAAATAGAACTCTATAAAGAGCCATAGTAATAATCACATCAGATTAGTTTCTCCAAATGTCCTTTACCTCTCTATTAAATTACTTCATTATAATAGTAAAAATGTAACAGGATATTACTTCATTATTATATCAATATCAAACCATGTGCAAGTGCTTATGCCTTTTGATTCTTCAGTACATGTCTATATTGAGAAAAGTCTACCAAGTGCAAAAGTTGGGCCTGTCTTGCCTCCAAGACGAGTCATTTTAGTCAAAACTCTTTCTGTTTAACCATTTAACTGTTGTCCAAACTCGAATGAATTGCAAAGTGCTGAATTCTGTGTTTGTATGGGTGAATTCATACATTAGATGGCATAGATGGCACTTCTAGTGCTATGTACTCTAGCACTTCTATACATCTGCCTGATAACTATTACCTGATACACTGGTCTTATTTATAGAGTTGCCATTAATGGACAACTGGTTTAAAGTTAAGTTTACCAAGTTATAAAATCCACACTTGGCTTCTCCAGGCTATATCCTTAAATATATGACACATTTAACTGGAAAAGGTCAGTTTTCAATCCAATACCAAAGAAGGGCTGTAAGAATGTTCAAACTACTGCAGACTTTCACTCATTTCACACGAAAGCAAGGTTATGCTCAAAATCCTTCAAGCTAGGTTTCAACAGTATGTTGAGAACTTTCAGATGTATAAGTTGGGTTTATAAAAGGCTGAGGAACCACATATCAAATTGCCAACATACATTGCATCATGAAGAAAGCAAGGACATTCCAGAAAAACACCTGCTTCTGCTTCATTGACTATGTACACTAAAACCTTTGACTGTGTGGATCACAACAAACTGGAAAATTCTTGAAGACATGGGAATATCAGACTACCTCACCTGTCTCCTGAGAATCCTGTATGCAGGTCAAGAAGCAATATTTAGAACTGTACATGGAACAACAGACTGGTTCAAAATTGGGAAAGGAGTACGTCAAAGCTATATATTGTCATTATGCTTATTTACGGAGAAGGCAATGGAACCCCACTCCAAGTACTCTTGCCTGGAAAATCCCATGGACGGAGGAGCCTGGTAGACTGCAGTCCATGGGATCCCTAGGAGTCGGACACGACTGTGTAACTTTCAAGTAGACAACGAGAGCGACTTCACTTTCACTTTTCACTTTCATGCATTGGAGAAGGAAATGGTGACTCAGTCCAGTGTTCTTGCCTGGAGAATCCCAGGGACCGGGGAGCCTGGTAGGCTGCCGTCTCTGGGGTCGCACAGAGTCAGACATGACTGAAGCGACTTAGCAGCAGCATGCTTATTTAACTTATATGCATAGTACATCATACGAAATGCTGGGCTGGATAAATCACAAGCTGGAATCAAGATTGCCAGGAGAAATGTCAACAACCTCAGATATGCAGATGCTACCCTAATGGCAGAAAGCAAAGAGGAATTAAAAAGCCTCTTGGTAAGGATGAAAGAGGAGAGTGAAAAAGTTGGTTTGAAACTCAGCATTCAAAAAACTGATATCATAGTATCCAGTCCTATCACCTCATGACAAATAGAAGGAGAAAAAGTGGAGACAGTGACAGATTTTATTTCCCTGGACTCCAAAATCACTGTGAACAATGACTGCAGCCATGAAATTAAAAGACACTTGCTCCTTGGAAGAAAAACTATGAGAAACCTAGGCAGCATATTACAAATCAGAGACATCATTTTGCCGACAAAGGTCTGTATAGTCAAAGCTATAATTTTTCCAGTAGTCATGTACGTATGAGACAGTAGGACCATAAAGAAGGCTGAGTGCCGAAGAATTGATGCTGTCAAGTTGTGGTGCTGGAGAAGACTCTTGAGAGTCCCTTGGACTGCAAGATCAAACCAGTCAATCCTAAAGGAAATCAACCTGGAATTATTCATTAAGACTGAGAACTGAAGCTGAAGCTCCAATACTTTAGCCACCTGATGCAAAGAGCTGATTCATTGGAAAAAACCCTGATGCTGGGAAAGACTGACGGTAAAAGGAGAAGGGGCAGCAGAGGAGGAAATGGCCAGATGGCATCACTGACTCAGTGGACATGAGTTTGAGCAAACTCTGGGTGACAGAGGTACCTGGCGTGCTGTTGTCCATGAAGTCGCAGTCAGACACGACTTAGCAACTGAACAACCACAACATCAACAATCATTTAACTGATGTTGATCACTTTGGACCCAACATCTTTTAAGTGTAAGAAAAAGTGTTTTCTTTAAAAACATATTGTATTAATGCTTAATTATATTAGTAGAAAAAATACTACAGAAGCAAGAATTGGGGGCATGAAGATAAGTAGACATTACAGTTCAGGTCTGTAGATAGTACTACTGCAAAAATCACATGCTAGTACTTTAAGACAAATAAAACTAAAGTAGGACATTGAATTATTGTACAAACAGATTTCCCATATCCTCTATATCTTCTGATTTGTGGAATTTATATCTATCTAATGCAAAACCACTTTTTTCTGTCATATTTGAAATAAAAGTCTTATTTTGTGTGCTATCATTAGAGTATCAATGGAGTTTTTGTTTTTTTTGTTTTTGTTTATGGCCTCCTTCTCCTCACTCCCAAGAGAAAAGTTATAATACGTTATCATCAATTTGAATTGGTTCAGAGGCGAAAGGAGTTACAAAGAGCGCAATCTGCATAATAAACTTCATGAGGAAAAATATCCTGTTGTTCTCAATGTTTGTTGCCCCCCAACAATGCCAGCCCAATATCAAGCAGAGACATGGAGTATTTTTATACAATAGGTATTTGTTGATTCAATGAAAGACCATAAAAATACTATCTCTATAACTAAATTAATTCATGGTTAACAGGTATTTTTTTTTTTAATGTGACTTCTGCCTTCTACTAAAATAGTCAAATTTTAAATTTCTTTTTGTTCAAGCCCATATATATGCATGTAATAAATTATTAAAAACATTTGTTACACATTTTGTTTCAATATTTATTTGGACCATAAACTGATTTAGCTACACATTTTTTGATTGACTAAATAACGGTGCAGTGCCAACAAAGGTCTGTCTAGTCAAGGCTATGGTTTTTCCAGTGGTCATGGATGGATGTGAGAGTCGGACTGTGAAGAAGGCTGAGCGCCGAAGAATTGATGCTTTTGAACTGTAGTGTTGGAGAAGACTCTTGAGAGTCCCTTGGACTGCAAGGAGAGCCAACCAGTCCATTCTGAAGGAGATCAGCCCCGGGATTTCTTTGGAGGGAATGATGCTGAAGCTGAAACTCCAGTACTTTGGCCACCTCATGCGAAGAGTCGACTCACTGGAAAAGACTCTGATGCTGGGAGGGATTGGGGGCAGGAGGAGAAGGGGACGACAGAGGATGAGATGGCTGGATGGCATCACTGACTTGATGGACGTGAGTCTCAGTGAACTCCGGGAGTTGGTGATGGACGGGGAGGCCTGGTGTGCTGCGATTCATGGGGTCGCAAAGAGTCAGACATGACTGAGCGACTGATCTGATCTGATCTGATCATTTATGATGACCGAAGAATCAATTTTTTAAAAAGAAACACCAATACAGTATACTAATGCATATATATGGAATTTAGAAAGATGGTAACAATAACCCTGTATACGAGACAGCAAAAGAGACACTGATGTATAGAACAGGAGAGAGGGAGAGGGTGGGATGATTTGGGAGAATGGCACTGAAATACATATAATATCATATATGAAATGAGTTGCCAGTCCAGGTTTGATGCATGATACTGGATGCTTGGGGCTGGTGCACTGGGACAACCCAGAGGGATGGTATGGGGAGGGAGGAGGGAGGAGGGTTCAGGATGGGGAACACATGTATACCTGTGGTGAATTCATTTCGATATTTGGCAAAACCAACACAATATTGTAAAGTTTAAAAATAAAATAAAATTTAAAAAAATAAAAAAAAGAAGCTTCCTTTTAAGTAAAAATCAAACAATTTCTCAACACTGTAATACTTTATGCCCTGTGTGGTAACAAATTAAAAAACATGGGCATTATTATTTTTATTGAATGCAAGTAAAAAGAAATAAAATTGAACAAAAGAAGTGTTAAAATGACTTATCACATCAAGATCATTTATAAATATGGTTGTTAATGTCAAATACTCAATTTTATACTTTTCTGTATATCAAAACATGCAAAATTATACAGTCACTTAGGAAGAGAGTTTGATGGTTTCTTATAAAACCAAACCATATAAATATGATTATATATATATATATCTCTCTCTCTCTCTCTCTCTCCAGCGAAGAGTTGACTCATTGGAAAAGACTCTGATGCTGGAAGGGATTGGGGGCAAGAGTAGAAGGGGACGACAGAGGATGAGACGGCTGGATGGCATCACTGACTCGATGGATGTGAGTCTCAGTGAACTCCGGGAGTTGGTGATGGACAGGAAGGCCTGGGTTGCTGCAATTCATGGAGTCGCAAAGAGTCGGACATGACTGAGCGACTGATCTGATCTGATATCTCCAGCAATATATTGCTGGATCCTGTTCTCTTACAATAGGATCCAGCAATAATGCTTCTTGGTATTTTCCCAAACAAGTCTGAAATTTATGTCTCTACAAATACCTGTACACTGTTGTTTAAAGAAACTTTGTTTATTATTGACAAAACCTGTTAGCAATCAAGTGGTCCTTCAGTAAATAAACTAAAATACATCCAAACAAAGGAAAGCAATAAGTCAACCATGAACTTCCTGATGTTCAAGCTGGTTTTAGAAAAGGAAGAGGAACCAGAGATCAAATTGCCAACATCTGCTGGATCATCTTGAAAAGCAAGAGTTCCAGAAAAACATCTATTTCTGCTTTATTGACTATGCCAAAGCCTTTGACTGTGTGGATCACAAGAAACTGTGGAAAATTCTGAAAGAGATGGGAATACCAGAACACCTGACCTGCCTCTTGAGAAACCTGTATGCAGGTCAGGAGGCAACAGTTAGAACTGGACATGGAACAACAGACTGGCTCCAAATAGGAAAAGGAGTATGTCAAGGCTGTATATTATCACCCTGCTTATTTAACTTATATGCAGAGTACCTCATGGGAAACGCTGGACTGGAAGAAATACAAGCTGGAATCAAGATTGCCAGGAGAAATATCAATAACCTCAGATATGCAGATGACACCACCCTTATGGCAGAAAGTGAAGAGGAACTAAAAAGCCTCTTGATGAAAGTGAAAGTGGAGAGTGAAAAAGTTGGCTTAAAGCTCAACATTCAGAAAACTAAGATCATGGGATCTGGTCCCGTCACTTCATGGGAAATAGATGGGGAAACAGTGGAAACAGTGTCAGACTTTATTTTTCTGGGCTCCAAAATCACTGCAGATGGTGACTGCAGCCATGAGATTAAAAGACGCTTACTCCTTGGAAGGAAAGTTATGACCAACCTGGATAGCATATTCAAAAGCAGAGACATTACTTTGCCAACAAAGGTTCGTCTAGTCAAGGCTATGGTTTTTCCTGGGGTCATGGATAGATGTGAGAGTTGGACTGTGAAGAAGGCTGAGCGCCAAAGAATTGATGCTTTTGAACTGTGGTGTTGGAGAAGACTCTTGAGAGTCCCTTGGACTGCAAGGAGATCCAACCAGTCCACTCTGAAGGAGATCAGCCCTGGGATTTCTTTGGAGGGAATGATGCTGAAGCTGAAACTCCAGTACTTTGGCCACCTCATGTGAAGAGTTGACTCATTGGAAAAGACTCTGATGCTGGGAGGGATTGGGGGTAGGAGGAGAAGAGGACGACAGAGGATGAGATGGCTGGATGGCATCACTGACTCGATGGACGTGCGTCTGAGTGAACTCCGGGAGTTGGTGATGGACAGGGAGGCCTGGCGTGCTGCGATTCAGGGAGTTGCAAAGAGTCGGACATGACTGAGCGACTGAACTGAACTGAACTGAATAAGAAATGAGCTACCAAGCCATGAGAGAACATGGAGAAACCTTAACTGCATATTACCAAGTGAATGAGGGTAATTTGAAAAGTTTAATACTGTATAATTCCAACTATATGATGTTCTAGAAAAGGTCAAATTTGGAGACAGTAAAAGGATCAGAGTTTATTTTACCTTGGAGGGGATGGGATGAAAAGATGGAGCACAAAGGGTGTTGGGGCAGTGAAAATATTTTGTATGATACTACAGTGATGGAAGTGTTTCCTCAGTGGCTCAGCTGTAAAGAATCCGCCTGCAATGCAGGAGACATGGGTTCAATCCCTGGGTTGGGAAGATCCCCTGGAGGAATGCATGGCAACCCACTCCAATATTCCTGCTGGGAAAATCCAATGGACAGAGGAGTCTGGCAGGCTATGATCCATGGGGTCACAAAGAGTCGAACATGACTGAAGTGACTGACCACCATTACCACATAATGATGGATGCATGTCATTATGCATTTATCCAAATCCATAAAATATACAATAATCCTAAGTAAACCATGGACTTTGGGTGATTATGATGTTTCAGGTTTGCATCATCAGTTCAGTTCAGTTCAGTTCAGTTGCTCAGTTGTGTCCGACTCTTTGCGACCCCATAAACTGCAGCACATCAGGCCTCCCTGTCCATCACCAACTCCCGGAGTCCACCCAAACCCATGTTCATTGAGTCAGTGATGTCATCCAATCATCTTATCCTCTGTTGTCCCCTTCTCCTCCTGCCCTCAATCTTTCCCAGCATCAGAGTCTTTTCAAATGAGCTCTTAGCATCAGGTGGCCAAAGTATTGGAGTTTCAACCCATCCATTGACAGTAAATACCAGAATGATAGTAAATGTACCTTCTGGTGTGAGATGTTAAATAATATGGTGAGCCCTGTGTGTGTGTGTGTTGGGGGGGTGGGGGTGGGGGTGGGTAGGAAATTAATGAGTAATCTTTGTACCTTCCTTTCAATTTTCCTTTGACCCTAAGACTACTCTAAAAATAGTCTTTGATTTTTTTTTTAATGTGTTGCCAGACTTAAATAAACATAGAGTGAAATAATGAAATAAAAGGCCCCAATTTGTGTGTGTGTGTGTGTGTGTGTGTGTGTGTGTGTGACTGAGTAAAAGATTTTGGGGTAGGAAACTAGAAACGACAACAACAAATGATGCTGTTGCTTAAGTTAAATGAAGAATGAAAAAGAGAGACAACATGGAAAAATATTACTGAAGTGAAATTCAGATAATTACTTTAAAAAGAGGAAGTACACAAAATAGAATGTAAAACAGTGGCATTATTTTAGAAACAACTTACTTTGTTATATTTATAATGTGTATTTTAAAAAATAGCCACTAAATTGAATACTGGCCATGTTAATATTTTTGTTAAAATATTTTATAAATTTGGAAGTTTCTAAGTTTATTCTTCCTCATTTATGAGATATAATAAATCTTGGTCTTGATAAAGACCAAGCAATTAAACAGCTGCTTGTACTGAAAATTCCACTCCACCATTTATCAAATGTGCAACATTTAACATGGTACTTAATTTCTGATGTTTATCATGAATGAGGATAACAATTGTATTTATTTTATAATGTTATTAAATTTAAAAGATTCATGGAGTTAATACATACTAAGTATATAAAACAGGATCTGATGTATACATGAAATAAATGCTGATTATGATAAGGAAGATACAGAAATCAATTATGATTTGAGTTTTGATTTTTTAAGAATATTCACAATAGAAGAAATCCCCATCTAGCCAGACCAAATATAGATATTTATATGAGGTGTTTAATGTCACCTAACCTTACAAGAATCTGACAGTATTTTCTTCATCCTGCAAAGTCATGTTCTTGAAGATCTAGATATAGGGAACTCGGAACACTTTCTTAATTCAGTATTATATTGATGAGGATTCCATAGGGCTTCCATTATTTTAATATCATACTGATTTATAGGTAGACAGAAAAAATTGGAATTGTCATCACTATTTTGGGAATTACATCATCACCTATCTATATATCTATATCTATATATATATATGTAAAGAAAACCTCTGTTTTATTTGTTTCTTAATAGTCAAGCTTTAATATGAAAATACCAGCAAGAAATATCATTTAATTTTGATGTCTTAGATATGACTTATGACTAAAGCTCTAAGGAGGAGAGCCTATCTTCAGTGATGAATTATGCCCCAGTATGGATATACTCTGAAAAAATGTTATTTTCTCAAACTTTCAGTTATTCAGTCTCTTCAGATGAACTCAGATAAATTTCATTTTATCTTACCATAAATTACTCTCAAGTGCTTTCATGCATGCTAAGTTGCTTCAGTAGTATTTGACTCTTAGTAACCCTATGGGCTGTAGCCCACCAGGCTCCTCCTCTGTCCATGAGATTCTCCATGCAAGAAAACTAGAGTGTGTTACCATGCCCTCCTCCAGGGGATCTTCCTGACCCAAGAATTAAACTCATGTCTCCTGCATTGCAGGTGGATTCTTTATCTGCTGAGCCACCTGGGAAGTCCCTCTCAAGAGTGAAACTGAAAGTGAAGTTGCTCAGCCATGTCTATAGCCCATGGACTATAGCCCAGCAGGCTCCTTCATCCATGGAATTTTCTAAGCAAGAGTACTGGAGTGGGTTGCCATTTCCTTCTCCAGAGGATCTTCCCAACCCAGGGATTAAACCCCGGTCTCCCACATTGTGGGCAGATGCTTTACTGTCTGAGCCACCAGGGAATCCCAGTGGGTCTCAAGAGTGAGTGATACATAAATGAGGTCACTCTATACTTGCTCAATAGATTGATATCATATGGCTATTGCAGAGACATAACTTTTTCATGGGGTATAATTGTCCCTGCATCATTTAGTGCTAAGTGTTATACATGAAAATGTCCAACTAGTTAGTCTCATACTCTAAAACTATTCCTCTATCTCAGAATCCAATATAATGAAATGTTTGTTTGGCTCAATTCACTAGCTATCATCTTGGTTTCCATTTTATACCGAAATCTAAATGAGTTGCACTAAATTAGACTAATTAAGTTAATCACTCAAGCAGTACTATTAATTTCTGTTTGATCAATAGTATGTTCAGTTATTATATGTCTTTTTTTCTATAGCTTTGAAGGAGTTTGTAAATGCTTGTATCACATATTTAGAGATTTTCTTTTGGATGTTTGAGCTATGTAAATATAATGGATCACCATTATTATTATAAGTTAGAATAGTAAAATGTTGCTTACAGTAAACCATGCAACAAATGGTGGAACTCATTTGTATTGTTAACACTTCATTAGAGTTCCAGTGAAGAGATGACTCACCTAATTTTGATATGTAATAGTTATGTGGGAATGAGGTAAATATGTTCATCATGAAAAGTCATTTATGTAGTGTTAAAATTTAGTTTTCACCTTCTCAATAAGATTGACTCTGATACGTCAGTGTTATATATATGTCTTCCATCATGCTTCCTCTGTTATTTTCTCAGTTCCACTGTTTTAATTGTTGAGAACCTACTAAATGCTTCGGATTGCCCTTCAGATTTATTCTTTAGTGGCTCAACAAGTTTATTGCTTAAAAAATGAAAATGGAAGCAATTTATCTAGAAAATTAAATCACTGACACATGAGTCTCTTTTTCTTCCTACCCTTTTAAACTGACTGTTTGAATCAGTGTGACTTCTATGCCATAGAAAATAATACCTCACTTATGTTGAGATTTTTCCTATAATGTCAAATATTTAGAACAGCTAAAAGCATGAAAGCAAAAACTTATGCCATTCAATCATGTGCAGAAAAATTATATAATTTCCTTAAAGAAAGCCCTTCAGGATGCCATTTAGAACCTATGCGTGCTAATTTTAGACATTATTTTGATGTGATTTTTTTTTTTTAGCTGCTATTTGAGTTTGTGGCACTTTAGAAGCAACAAATTAGAAGTCTTTCTGTGTGTGTGTGTGTGTGTGTGTGTGCTTGTGTGTATAGTTGTGAGGGGCACAAGTTAGGAAATGTATTAAATTATCACTCAGAGCAGAAGAAATCACAGGTACAGCATTTGTGTGGGCCGGAGTGACATTGGTAAGGGTGATATGAAAAGGTAGATATAGACAATTTTGAAGTTAAAGTCAACAGATATTGATAATGAAGTTCCTGAGTCATACAGTGAAAGTTAAAATTATATTCAGTACATGGCATTAAAAAGGCGAGAACATGGAAAATCTATTTTGGAAAGATTTCCACTAACATGGTAAAATGAAGGTCACATTAAATATTTAATTTTAAAGACTAGGTCTCTACTTTGGGAAAAGGATTAGTACATTATCTGACCATCATGAGAAAAGAGGATTTCCATATAATAAAACAATATCCTAATAATGAGCTCCTGAAACACAGCCACTGTGGCGGTTAATTTTACTGTCAACTTGACTGGATCCCAGGGTGTGCAGATATTTGACTAAACATGATTTCTGAGTATGTCTGGAAGGGTGTTTCTGGATGAAATTAGCATTTGCATGAGTGGACTCAGTAAAGCTGTTTACCTTCTACAATGTAGCCAGCACCGTGCAATCTGTGGTAGGCCTCCTCAACAGAACAAAAAGGTACAGAAAGGAAGAATCTGGCCCTTTTTTTTTTTAACCTCTTTGCTTGAGCTGGGACATTTATCTGCTGTCCTGTTGACTCCCATTTATCAAGATTTTGGACTCAGTTTGAATTATACCACTGACTTTCCTGGGTACCCAGCTTCAGATGATAATCATGGGACTTGTCAGTCTCCATAATTTTGTGAACCAGTTTCTCATAATAGATCCCTTCATGTATCTATACACACACATGTATGTGTATATATATAAAATCTATCTATACATCTATGCATCTATATTTGTATGTATCTATGTATCTATCTTTTATTAGTTCTATTTCTCTAGAGAAGTCAGACTAATACAGCCGCTTTCCCTCAAGTGAAGTTACGTTTTTTTTATTTTACTACTGATTCAGTAAATCCTAATGGTAGGATTCTACAGAAAGCTCACTGATGTGGAATGATTACAAGAATGACTGGAGAAAATTCTTAACAGCTACCCTGAAGCAGGGTACAAATTATAGACAGAGAGATTATTGGCTACAAAGTGAAATAGCAGTTGTAGAATCAGACTGAAGAAAGGGATCCAGAATTGGAGGCTAACGTAATAATCTATATAGGGGATAATGAAGGCAAAAATTAACTGGTATCTCTAGTAGCAAAAAATAACTGGTAATCAAATTTGAATTGACTATAAGATCTAATTAGTTTAAAACTGTTTTTGAAACATTTACTACTATAAAAATAAATTACATAATGTAGGTTGCTCTGTTACATATACATTTGAGATGCTGAGTGATATATTCTATACTATAAGTATTTGAAAGTTATAAAATTCATAATGAATATAGCAACATGAGGCTATTGGATATTCAAAACATCAAATTACCAAAAAATTAGAAGTCAATGACCACTCTAGGCCCAGTACCATGTAGAGCAATGTGAAAGAATATACAAATAAATATGGAATATTGCTTTCATACATAGAATTCAGAAACACACACATAAATTTGGCTGAAACAAAGTTATATCAAAACAATAAGAGACAATAAAGAGTCAACATTTCTGGGAAATGATTTCTATGGCTTCAAAGATGATCTTTGTGCCAAAACTACTAAATACATGTTTGCATACAAAGCTGCCTTCTAAACCCCAACTTTCCATTGCCAGTTCGTACTGGCATTACATCAAACTCGGTTACACTAGACTCCAGTATTCTAGGATGAATTCATTAGTTCCTCTTTAATGGTGTTCCTTTTCTATTCATTATTTCTGCTAAAGAAATTTTTTTTCACAGACTAGAAATACTAAAGTTACCTTTAGTTCAAGCATTTTGTTCCTGTTTCCCATATTCAATCCACTGCTAAATTCTGTTAATTTTCTTATTAGTACATTAAAAAAAATTCTCTGCCTTTCTCTTCTAAAGTTGCCTCTGTTAATATCTTGGTTCAGGTATTCATCATCTGCTTTATCTGTTGCAGTATCTATCCAATTAATCTCCAGGCCACTGGATTCTAATCTTTTTAATCTGTTTTTCACACTGTCATCTGAATTATCTTCACAAAAACAGGTAACATTCTGTCATTTTCCTTTTCAAAAACCTTCTGTGTGCCTCATTATATACAAAATACAGTCAAATAATTTAGCATAGCATTCAAAGATCTCAATTACTGGAATCTAAATTACCTTTCCATTTTCATCACTTGAAACCAAATTATGTTTCCATTTTTATTACTTCATCACTTGCATCATTTCTTTCTGGAATGCATGAGTTAATCATACCAGTCTACTCATTACCCTTCAAATATATCTTAAATTATCTGTTCTCTGAAGTGCCTCCTTTTCACATGATTAATCTTGGACAGATATGACCTCAAACTCATTTATTTTAACTAAAGTAGCAAGCAAAATTTGTCTTTAAGAAATTTAAATTTTAAAGAAAAAAAAAAAGAAATCATGGATTACAGAACTTGTAAAACAAGACTTTCTATCAGCAAACCTGGGGATTTATGTCTGTGGACACACCCAATAAGGATATTTTTTTTAATTTATCCAAGTAAAATGCACATATAGAATAAGTGCACAAGTCAAAACAATAAAGCTTAATGAATTTGCTCTTGTAAAAATATCCATGTAAACAGAAACCAGGTAAAAAAATAGAACACAGACCACAACCAGGAGCTCTCTGCCTCCATCCAAGACCACCGTCCACCAAAGATAACCACTAACCTAACTGTTTATGTAAGGTGGCAATTCTATGCATGTTTTGTTCTCTCTTTCTCTCACTGTTACTTTAATACATAAAATTATACAGCCTAGTCTCCTGTGACTGTTTTAGTTTGCTTGACATTTTATTTGTGAAGCTCACTCATGTTATCGCATGTAACTGCAGTTTCTTGTATGGTTTATCCATTCATTGAATGAATATGTGGTAGGGTAGTTATGCATTCCAATATAGAGGGATATTTATGTTGTTTCCAATAGTCGGCTATTGTTAATAGTTCTTTAAGGTCTTATCTATATTTGGAGAACTTTGGGATAGATTTCTACTTGGTGCATACTATGGAGAAGAACAGCTGGCTCAAGGGTTTAGTGTATTTAAATTTAGAAGGTCAGCAAAACTGTTTGCCAAAGTGCTTATACCAATTTGCAACCCAAAAAGAATATATGAGTTTGGTTTGCTCCCCATATCCACTGTTACAGGACGTTTTTAGTCTTTCTTATGTATGTCAGTTTTAGGTTTCAATTTTAGGTTTTTCTTTTCCCAGGTCACTAATGAAGTTGAGCATGCTTTCTAATGTTTATTGGCCATTTAGATATACTGTGTTGTGAAGGACTTGTTTGAGTCTTTCCCTCATTTTTTTTTTTTTTTTCTTATGTACGGTGATATTTTCCTTATTTATTTAGAAGAGGTTTCCACATATATATTTAGAATTCTTTAAATATTATGAAATCTTCACTGGATTTATGTGTTAGAAATGTCTTCTCCCACAACATGGGTTGCCTTTTCACTTTTGTACAGGTAATTTTTGATGAAAAGATGGTTTTACCATTAATGCAGTAAACTTTATTATTTTTCCTTCAATTACTAACTTTGTAGCACTGTAAAAATATCTTCTTAGTCAATAATTTTAGATATTCTTAACTGCTACCTTCTGGAACCTTTATTATTTCACTTTTCATATCTAAATGTACAATCCATCTGAACTTGTTTTTTGTCTATGGAAGGAGAGATCAAAATTCATACCTTTAAATAGATAGCCAGTTGAGAAAACCTCATTGATCAAAAACATATCCTTTGTCCATTGTACTGCAATATTGACATGGTCACAAATTATTTTACTGCAAATTTGTGAATGTTTTTGAGCTCTGTTTTCTGTTGCAGTGACACAGAAGAATTAAAAGTCTATTTGATTTGGAAATCATGTTAGATGTATTATACGTGCGAAAAAGTTCTAGGCAAATATTTAGAATTAAGTGTTAAATATTTCTTTGGTAAGCCATTCATTTTGTCTGATTGATAGAATCATCTTTCTAGCTCTTTATATATTATATTTAATACCTAGACATTCATTTGATTCCTTATTCCATAAATTCCCTCAACTAAATTACCTCTCCCTTTATTCACTAATATATTCTACTCTAGTTTGATCAGTAGTTTTGTTCAACATGATTGCTCAACTCTAATTGTCAGTGACTATTCTCAAATAATTCTGAACTCAAAGTTTGGTCTCACTAATTCTGTGTTATCTAAGTCTACCAATTCAAGTTGATTGCTATCTGCAAACAGGACTTAAAATGCTTTTCTCTTGGGAAGACTGCTGCAGAAAACGACACCTGTAATCTTCTTAATTGTTAAGTGATAAAATGTCTCTTGTTTGTATGTCACACTAAAGGTCAAAAAGCATATGTGCTCAACATGCTCTCTAATTTTCACCTAGAATGCTTCTTTAATATCTTACCCGTTTCCTCTTCCTTCTGTGATATAAATACCACTAACTAAACCACCTGTTTAAAAAAACAAATTTCAAATTTGTTGAGATGTAACTGACATATTGTGTAAAATTAACGTATGATTTTACATAGGTATGTATTGCAAAATGATTACAAAAATACAGTTACTTGACATGTCCAACATCTCACACAGTTTCGTGTGTGTCCGTACGATGAGAAATTTTAAGATCTATTTTCTTAGCAACTTTCAAATGTACAGCACAGGAGTGTTATGCCATATGTCACAACCCCAGAACTTACTCATCTATCACTAACTTGCTCATCTGTCACTGGAAATGTATACCCCTTGAGTACTTTCTACCATTTCCCTCACTCACACCCCATATCCCTTGCAACTGCCAATCTGCTGTGTGTTCTGTTCCTGTATTTGTTTTTTTGTCCCACATATAATTGAGATCGTATAATAGTATTTGTTTTTCTCTCCCTGACACACTTCACTTAGCACAATACACCCAAAGTTTCATATATGTTGCTATAAATAGCAGGATTTCTATCAGTTCAGTTCAGTTCAGTTCGGTCGCTCAGTTGTGTCCGACTCTTTGTGACCCCATCAACTGCAGCACGCCGGGCCTCCCTCTCCATCACCAACTCACAGAGCCTACCAAAACTTATGTCCATTGAGTTGGTGATGCCATCCAACCACCTCATCCTCTGTCATCCCTTTTTCCTCTCCCCTTCAACCTTTCCCAGGGTCTTTTCAAATGAGTCAGTTCTTTGCATCAGGTGGCCAAAGTATAGGAATTTCAGCTTCAGCATCAGGATTGAACATTGAACATTCCAATGTTCATTCCAATGAACATTCAGGATTGATGTCCTTTAGGATGGACTGGTTGGATCTCCTTGCACTCCAAGGGATTCTCAAGAGTCTCCTCCAACACCATAGTTCAAAAGCATCAATTCTTCGGTGCGCAGCTTTTTTTATAGTCCAACACTCACATCCATACATGACTACTGGAAAAACCATAGCCTTGACTAGATGGACTTTTTTGGCAATGTCTCTGCTTTTCGATATGCTGTCTTGGTTGGTCATAACTTTTCTTCCAAGGAGTAAGCATCTTTTAATTTCATGGCTGTAATCACCATCTGCAGTGATTTTGCAGCTCCAAAAAATAAAGTCTGCTATTGTTTCCATTGTTTCTCCATCTATTTGCCATGAAGTGATGGGACTGGATGCCACGATCTTTGTTTTCTGAATGTTGAGCTTTAAGCCAACATTTTCACTCTTCTCTTTCACTTTCATCAAGAGGCCTTTTAGTTCCTCTTCACTTTCTGCCATAAGGGTGGTGTTATCTGCATATCTGAGGTTATTGATATTTCTCCCAGCAATCTTGATTCCAGCTTGTGCTTCTTCCAGCCCAGCGTTTCTCATGATGTACTCTGCATATAAGTTAAATAAGCAGGGTGACAATATACAGCCTTGGCCTACTCCTTTTCCTATTTAGCACAAATGAATCTTTTTTATGTATTATCCAGCTTAATATTTAAAAATGAGAAACAGAAGTTCTTTGCCTTCTGAGATTTATGCCAAGGAATGTTACCCATATTATGATTCTATTTTATAGATTGCAGATAATACTTCTTGATACCTACTGTCTACTACTAAATCTAGAATATAATGACAATTTAAGATATTTATAGGTTTTCTATTAGCTGACTCTGCCACTGAAGATAAGCTTTTTGAGGCTCATATGAAACCACTTCATTTCATGTCAATTTCTTCTAAAGAGCTCAGTATTCATAGACTTATCCCAATGCTACTCAAATCTTTTATATTTCTAGATACTCTTTATGGGCAGCCAAACTTCAAACACTGGGATTTAAGTATCTCTTTTAATCTAGTTTAAAGCATCTGCTACCAGTATCAGTTCAGTTCAGTTGCTCAGTCGTGTCCGACTCTTTGCAACCCCATGGACTGTGGCATGCCAGGCCTCCCTGTCCATTACCAACTCCTGGAGTTTACTCAAACTCATGTCCATTGAGTCGGTGATGCCATCCAACTATCTCATCCTCTGTCATCCCCTTCTTCTCCTGCCTTCAATCTTTCCTAGTCAGGGTCTTTTCAAATGAGTCAGTTCTTTGCATCAGGTGGTCAAAGTGTTGGAGTTTCAGCTTCAGCATTGGTCCTTCCAATGAATATTCAGCACTAATTTCCTTTAGGATGGATTGCTGGATCTCCTTGCTTGTCCAAGGGACTCTCAAGAGTCTTCTCCAACACCACAGCTCAAAAGCATCAATTCTTTGGTTCTCAGCTTTCTTTATAATCCAACTCTCACATCCATAGATGACTACTGGAAAAACCAGTAGATTATAGCTGAACAATCTGTAAGATGTAGCATCTACTGTCTCCCATAAAACACTAGAGAATTTGAAGCATCTGCACCTAAAGTTACAGCAAACATTGTAAAAGCTCAACTTCTAGTTAGATTAACATAAAAACTTATACCTTAGGCCTTTACCTCAGTTTCTGTTACTGAGACATCATGCCAGGATTTCATCAAAAAATTATTGGGCATATCAAAAGCCAGGAGAAAGCCAAATAGAAAATAGAAAATCTTGAAAGAATTCAGATGAATTAAGATATTTTATGTGGTATATCAGATCCAGTTTTGACAAATAAAGATAAACTAGAGAGAAATTAAATTGTACCTTAATTATTGAATATGTGTTCCAAATTTTTAGTATTTTTTCTACCCAAATTTTCATCTTTTACAATCTAGTGTAAGAGGTACATGGATACACATTTTAGTAAGAATGCACAACACATTTCTAGAATACTTCAGTACACCACAAAAAATATAAGGAGGTTATTTGAATGATTGTGCTATGATATAATAAAGATCATCAAAAACTTTTACTCACAGTCAGATGTCCAAATTCCATCATTCTAAAAGGTTTCAAGGAGTCCTGTTCTCTGAAAGAAACACAATAGAAAGGTGACCAGCCTTCAGCTGCAACAGAAAGTCATTGAAGAATTGAGGTCAGAGAGATGATAGGGTTCCCTTTGCTCTTACAAGGTATTCTCAAAGGAATTTGTATTTGTCCTTTCCAAGGGCAGCATAGAGCAGTTTATAGGATTAAAAAATTGTCCCATAGGAAAAGAATTTCTCAAAAGTAAAATCAACATTTAGTATCAACAGAAATTCAAGAGAAGCCTTTCATTATAACTCTGAACACCATTGTCAATTCTATACCTTATGCATGAATATTCATAAAGCCAGCAGTATTTTATTCAAGTGAATCTAAAAGCAAATTAATTATGCTTAAAGTTAGTTAAATGTTATTAACAATACCAGACACAAACTTTTGAAAATGTATTCTTTTAAAATTAAAAAAGGCCCTACAATTCAATCAAGGCTCTTGTACCTCTTATTCTTTAAATTATCTTTTTATTTATTTATTTTTTTGTACCTCTTAAAAACACCAGTAACTATTTTATTTTGTTGTGTGTTAATGAGAAGGACTAAGAAACAGAAATAAAGTCAGGACTCATTTGCTGAGAAGAATCAAAGATAAAAGTTATCTTTCAAAGGCTTCCTGACACTTTCCCACAAAAGGAAAAAAAGAGCTTCAGATCTTGTTTTCAAGGAATCCTAATATGTTAATTACAGTCATTAAGGATGATAAAACTTAGAATCTCACACTTTGTCAGAGCTGAAAGTCAGTGAAGCAAAGATCTATCAGTTACTGATTTGGCCTTAAAACATACTGTATTCTAAATGCAAAATAATAACATTATAGATGCTTGCAAAAGTTTCAATTATTGCTAGCTATTAATAATAAATTCTTGGCTTTCCCTGTGGCTAAGAAGTAAAGAATCCTCCTGCCAATACAGGAATTGCAGGTTCGAAGTTTTGGTCTCTGGGCAGGGAAGATACCCTGGAGTGGAAAATGGCAACCCACTCCAATTTATTTTTCCTGGAAAATTCCATGGATAGAGAAATTTGGTGGGCTACAGTCCATTGAGTCACAAAGTGTTGGACATGACTTGGAGACCAAAAATCAACAACAAATTCTTGTTTTTTTCCCTTTTTAAAGTAAAAACTAATGAATTTTTTAGATTTAATATAGGGTACATGCACCACCCTTATGGCAGAAAGTGAAAAAGAACTAAAGAACCTCTTGATGAAAGTGAAAGAGGAGAGTGAAAAAGTTGGCTTAAAGCTCAACATTCAGAAAACTAAGACCATGGCATCTGGTCCCATCACTTCATGGGACGTAGATGGGGAAACAGTAGAAATAGTGGCTGACTTTATTTTTCTGGGCTCCAAAATCACTGCAGATGGTGCTTGCAGCCATGATATTAAAAGGTGCTTATTCCTTGGAAGGAAAGTTATGACCAACCTAGACAACATATTGAAAAGCAGAGACATTACTTTGTCAACAAAGGTCCATCTAGTTAAGAATATGGTTTTTCCAGTGGTCATGTATGGATGTGAGAGTTGGACTATAAAGAAAGCTGAGCACAAAAGAACTGATGCTTTTAAACTGTGGTGTTGGAGGAGACTCTTGAGAGTCCCTTGGACTGCAAGGAGATCCAACTAGTCCATCCTAAAGGAAATCAGTCCTGAATATTCATTGGAACGACTGATGCTGAAGCTGAAACTCCAATACTTTGGCTACCTGATGCGAAGAGCTGACTCATTTGAAAAGACCCTGATGCTGGGAAAGATTGAGGCCAGGAATAGAAGGGGACGACGGAGGATGAGAGGGCTGGATGGTGAGAGAGTCATTTCCAGGCAGGTTGATAGGGAGTCTAGGGGTCCCCAAGGAGAGAGGGGTCTGGAATTCTCAAGGAGGAAGAAAGGACAAACTTTTTTTCTTTCTCCACATTCCTTAGGATTATATAACAATAATGTATCCTGCCTAAGGACAGTCTTTGTATCAAACCTTCTGTTACTTTCAAATGTAAATTATGGGAGTAGACCTGGTCTTTACAAGAATGTATCCTGCCTGAGGACAGTGTTATCTTAAAATGTAAATTATGGGAGTAGGTCTGATGAGGTCTTTACAACCTCCAGACATTCTTTGGATTATATAACTTCATTGTTAACACTAACAAGTGGGTACTCTTTCTGCCCCCTTCTGATGCCTATATCAGAAGCTTTCTCTATCTCCTTTATACTTTAATAAAACTTTATTACACAAAAGCTCTGAGCAATCAAGCCTCGTCTCTGGCCCCGGATTGAATTCTTCTCTGGGGGCCAAGAATCCCGGTGTCTTCACGTGATTCAACAACAACCTTTCAATGGCATCACTGACTCAATGGACATGGGTTTAGGTAGACTCCAGGAGTTGGTGCTGGACAGAGAGGCCTGGTGTGCTGCGGTTCATGGGGTGGCAAAGAGTTGGACATGACCATTGACTGAACTGAACTGAACACGCCTTTTTTGTAAGTGTTAAAGAGATTTCAATATATTAAAATTTAACATTTTAAAATTTTTTGTTTACTTTGTTTTTTAAATTTATTTATTTTTAATTGAAGGGTAATTATTTTACAGTATTGTTTTGCTTTCTGACAAACAATTAACATTTCAAAATTTGTACAGAATTTTACTACTGGCATCAGTCAGCTTTCAATTAGGGAAGCCTCTTAACCTTATTAGCAGCTGACATTGTTAAAACTTTCTCAATCCTGTTTTCTCTTTCTTGGTGGATCACATTTCTCATCAGCCACGTAGTTATTTAGGTTCAAGATAAAGCAACATGAGTAGCAGTGATGAACGACATGCCTATGTTTGACCATCAGAACCTCTCCATGAAAGCTCTCTTTCTCTTTCTCCACTTGATCTGTCAGATGCAATGAAAGACTCAGAAGAGACTTCTAGAGGATGATGGAGGTATATTGAAAATGCCAGGATTGTTGAGTCATTGCTTAGTGGAAAACTGTCCAGAGAGACACATGACCTCATTGGACTGTTGTGTGAATGAAAGCAAAAAAAATTTTTTTTGTTATATTGTACCCCTGAGATTTTGGAATTAGCTATTTACTTAAGTTCATAAAACCAAGCACGCATTTTCTGATCAGTTAGTTTATTGACATACTACTGTCAAAATAAGAAGGAATCCTCATTTGGTCACTAGCCATGTAGTAACATGCAAGTCACCTAACTTTGAGTTTTAGAAATTGGGCAACAGAGCTGTATGTGGCCAAGAGAGGTGGAGGCCTTTTAACTCCTAAGATGCCTGATTACTTTTCAGTGGAAAAGTCCCTAATACTGGGAAAGATTGAAGGCAGAAGGAGAAGAGGGCATCAGAGGATGAGATGGCTGGATGGCATCAACAATGCAATGAAGATGAACTTGGACAAACTCTGGGAGATGGTGAGGGACAGGGAGGCCTGGCAAGCTGCAGTCCATGGGTCACAAAGAGTCAGACACAACTCGGAGACTGAACAACAATAACAATAATGCCTGATTACTGAGTCTAAGATATGAGATTCCACATTTTGTTGTTTATAGTAACACAAATTTTAGAAAGGATTATGACAGTTATTGGGGAAAGAATAATATATTATCTCTATTATTAAGTTACTAAACCATGAAATAAATATAAAATAAAATATTAAAATGCTAAATGTGTCCATAGGACATTACCTTCACTGTGATTTTAAAGATAGCAAAGTCCCTCATGGGTATAACAATAAGAGAAGACAAGGATGTGGGAGGTTTGCATGAGTTATGACTGACAGGATAGGTGGGTAGAGGATGTGAGGAGCAGAAAGAGAAACCACATTCAAAAGAAATGAAGGGAGCATAGCACATTCAGATTTCAGGAGCCACTGTTTTCTAAAAAATTCTGTTCATTGCTCTCCTACATAGGTTGAGAACTAAACCACAAAGACAATTTTAGTTCTTTCAGTTTTAACAGATGAAAATCCAAAATAGGTTTTGAAAACTATATGATTTAGTTCTGTATTTTATAAATCAGATTGTACAGTTAAGCTATCCTTTATTTTAGGCATAGGCAGACCATGTCCTGATTCCAACCCACCACCTGTTTTTGTACAGCCTGCAACCTGACAATGATTTTTACATTTTTGAATCATTGAAAAACAAAGAAAAAAATAATTCATGACACATGAAACTCATCTGAAAAGCAAATGTCAGTATTCAAAAATGAGGTTTTATTGAAAACAACCACACTCATTAGTTTATGTACTTTTTGTGGCTGCTCTTGTGATACAATAGAATGGAGTAGAATATACCATTGCTATAGACATGGCAAGGCCTGCAATACCCAACATTTCTAGCCTTTTGTAGGACGAGTTAGTTGATTCTTTCTCTTTCTATAACACTTACTTCGTTAATTTGAAAAATAGGACAGATAACATGAAAAATTATCTGCAATGATACCCACAGATAACTGCAAATTTTAAGAAATCTGTGTTTTCCTCTTTTCCTGTCATCTCAGACAGAGCTCTGAAGTCAGACAGACATCAGTTTGAATCTGGGATCCTTCATCTGCTAACACCTTGAACTTATACAAGGCATTTAACTGATATTCAGTTCCTTTTCTCTCTATTAAAATGTGGGCAATTCTTCACAGAGTTGTAAGGATTAAATGACATGACATCTGTTTGGGGCTTTCATATATATATATATATATATATATATATATATATATATATTATGTATGAAATTAGTTACTGAGTTGTGTCTGATTCTTTGCAACCCCAGGGACTGTAGCCCACCAGGGCTCCATGGGATACTCCAGGCAAGAATACTGGAGTAGGTAGTCATTCCTTTCTCCAGATGATCTTCCTAACTTGGGTATGGAACCCAGGTCTCCTGCATTACAGGCAGATTCTTTACCACTAGCGCCACCTGGGGTGTGTGTGTGTGTGTGTGTGTGTGTAGTCATGGTTAATATTTTTATCATTTGGCCATAAGAAATAAATATGTATTTTAATCTGAAATTCAAAACATTGTTTTTGGTTTTGTTTAATTCATACTTCAGAGAAGGCAATGGCACCCCACTCCAGTACTCTTGCCTGGAAAATCCCATGGATGGAGGAGCCTGGAAGGCTGCAGTCCATGGGGTCGCTGAGGGTCAGACACGACTGAGAGACTTCACTTTCACTTTTCACTTTCATGCATTGGAGAGGGATATGGCAATCCATTCCAGTGTTCTTGCCTGGAGAATCCCAGGGATGGTGGAGCCTGGTGGGCTGCTGTCTATGGGGTCGCACAGAGTCGGACACGACTGAAGTGACTTAGCAATCCACTACTTATAAAATTCAGGAGCTTATATAATTAATTTTTCTTTTTGTCATGAACTAAAATCAGAATATTGTACATAATTTTCTTAAGGACAGAGTGCTATAATACACATCTAATATAGTTGCTGAAAAAGGTGTTCTGTTCCTAGATTATTTCAGAGGCATATACAAAACTTCTCTGGCTTATATAAGGCAGCACTGACTTTAAGAAATGAAGCTAAGTATCCATTCTTGTGTTATTATTTTAGCATTCTATTACACTGGTAAGACTTTGAATATAATATGGGTTTGCTTAGTGTGAATTTGTGAAGTTTTTATTTCAGATTTTCACAATAACTTAATCATATTTTAGTTGTATAAGTTTGTTGCCTAAGCATATTGTTTTATTGAAAATATATTGAACAGTTAATATATAGTTATATATGCATAACTATATGCAATCATTCACATATTAAGATAGTATATACTTAATCAATAGATACCCCAACTCAAATTACAATTTTAAATCACCATGAACTACTAAAACTAAGAATGCAGCAAATTATATTTCTGTTTCTACTTTACTATGCCTAACATCCATCCTAAATTCAGTACATTTACTTAATTACTTTAGACATTTACTTTTAATTAGTCCATACCAGGAAACAAGTTAGGGTTTGAGTTTAAAGTAGCTGGTAATACTAATTAAATTTCTATTCATATTTTTTGCTTATTATACATCTTAAAAGATTCATTAAGGGCATACTAGTAGTAATAAGAGACATTTAAAGCAGTATCAGTGAAGATAGAATACAAGCCTAAAATGAGCAATTTAATTTTGGTTACAGAGGAAAAGTTGGAATAGAGAAGTACTTAAAAGATAACAGTAGAATTTAGTTGTGATTATTTATGAGTGACAAATAAAGTGTCTAATTATGATAGCTAAGTATGATATCTAAGAGCTTGAGTGTAATCTAGTAAGTAGTTTGTCACCTTTAAAGGTGGAAGGTCAAGGAAGTCAAGAAATTGTTGGAAGTCACAGGGAGATGTCTCAATGCGGCATCTGAAGGTAACCAGATGTTAATAAATAAGTTTGGAATTCTGTGTAGAGTTTAAGATTGGAGATTCAGATTTTTGACATAAGCATATGGAACAAATTTCCAAGAGAGTTTACATTTTCTTGACACTTTAGAGACTTTAATGCAAAAGTCTGAGGAGTTGATTAGGAAGCAAAAGTAAGTTTTGTCGTATGCAATAATGATAAAAATCATTCCACACTCTAAATTATTCTATGGATTCAAACAGCCTACAGGATTAATATTAATTAATTAATAGCTTCTTTGTGTAGCATTGAAGAACTTCAATTGAAGCTCTTGGTATAGTAAGCACATATCTAGCCACAGAGGCCATTTTCAAACTATATTCACTAATAATATGTGATATTTGTGGTTCCTTGAAAAAGACATTCACTATAACACTATTTTGATTTCTACATAGCGTTTCTTCTATATAGAACCCTCTTCCTCTAATTGTGAAGCTGGCAAACATGTGCTCACCCAAAAATTTTTAATTCAAAATCTTTTTAATGGATCTTTCCCTGATTTTAAGGGGAGATTTAGTTCTTCTTTCATCAATGCCTCTGCTGAGTTTTATATCATTTCCATTATGGGTATTTTCTTATTACCTTTCAATTGTCATTTATATAACTATCTCATCCTCTTGAGGGCAAGGCTCTTGAGAAATATCAAAGTGACAATAATCAGTGGGGATAGTGAGATTATTCCTTGAGGAGGAGAAGCAAATGTCATATCAAGTGTTGGTCACTGAGAAGGTTCTTGAGATTTCCATCCCTGGGCTGTCAAGGTCTATTACCATCAAAGTAGTCCCTGAAGAAGGGTATGGATGAAGGTCTCCAAGACTTTATATGAAGAGTTTCCAGGCTATTTTACTATCTGAGTCATTCATGAGGATATTGCAATTAACCAGGATCATAGAATTATTTAAGGGTGAAGAGGAATACTGGGATTCAGTGCCTGTAACCTGAAAGAATGCTGTGGAAGCTAGCAGAGGTCTAAAAAGGGTGGGGCTACATTATTATCTCCACCCACCACACTTCACAACTCCCTTCTATCTTCCTTCTGCCCCTTCCAAAAGGGTGCAATTGAGCCAATTATGTCTGTCAAAGGATATTAAGTTTAAGCTAAGAAGCAAATTTTGCATGAAGGCAGAAAAGCAGGAATTTCACTACCACTTCCAGAGGTATCTTTCCAGTTAAGCAAATCTGATAATGTTGCTTCCATTTTTAAAAACCTCTATTGGCCTTTTATCACCTAAAGATAAAGCACATGCTCACAGCACTTCCCAATCTGATCCTGCCCCTGGTCTAGGTTTATCTTTCTGACTCCTCCCTCCTCTTTCTCCAAGCACAATGTGCTTTCCTTAATGGAATTTCATCCGTCTTCACCTTTTCTTTCATATTATCCTCAGTCTGTGTTGCTTCATTGTGGTGATCAAAGGATGAAAGAGCAGATAAAATCAAGGAAGGTCTTGGAATGCAGGAATGGAAAAACCAGACCCTTATTGTCCTTCCCTACCCCATGTTGTAACTATTAATGGATTTCAAGTCCTCCTAAACAGTATAACCTGTCTCCCCTCATCCAGTATACATGCCTCATCCAATCAGCAAATGGCCCACAAGACCCCTATCCCACTGCTTGTACCCTGGGTATAAAAGTGGACTAAGGACCCCTGTTCAATGTCGGTTCTCCCTTGAGCTGGCCCTCTGTTGTAACAGCGTCTCCTATTCTAATAAACTTTATTTCCCTCTCATTCTGTCTCATGTCTGGAAATTCTTTTTCAACCTACACCGGGACCATGACATTTTTGGTGGCCCATACAGGGACTTGGGGTCTCTTTCCCACCTCCTTGCTTCTCCTTTTTCATAGGGACCCTCTGCAAACAGGCAAGTGTTATGGAAGCAACTGAGGAACTCTGGCCAGGGTTACCCTCTGGTGTGTCCCAAAGGCTCCGCTGCTCACTGAGCCCCAGTAGCTGCTGCCTGAATGGCTGAGGGTCTCTCCTTTGTCTTCTTTCCAACTGAGGACTAGGCCAACCAATATTGTGTGGGCACGGGTCAGGCACTTAAAAGCCATTAGGGCGCCTGCCACATGAAGACTCCCGTGTAAGGATAAGGGGGCATGGAATGGATCAGGCCACAAGGGCATCCACACCCAGCAAGACAACTTCCATGCATCATGTCAGGCACATAGTGGTTGAAGCAAAACAGAGACTATTGTCCCCTGGCCATTTCTTCCCTGATAGGATTGTAAGGTGGATTCCTCAGCCTTCTTCCCTGTCACTTTCGCTTCTTTCCCTTTCTGTCTAGATTGGTTTATAGGAGCCCAGGTGTTGCCCTGAGCCATCCCAAGAGTGCTTCTATGTTTCAGGGAATCACCAAATGGTGAATCACCCAATGGTGAATCACCCAGTTGCTCCAGGGAATTTCTTTCTTTCTCTGGCCAGGTCACATGGTGCCTTAGCTGCAAGGTTCTCAGAGGTCACCTCTCACTGTCAGACGCGACTGTTGGGATGGTGGGCCATTTTAGTGCCATTAGTTGCGTGGAGATGTCACTGAGACAAAAAGGGATGCCCTTTTGCCAGTCGGTGACTCTCAGTATCCCCATTCTAAGGTATATAGGCTAAGGATGGGTTATGGTACATCTTGGGAGCCTCTCTCAGACTCACCCCTTGGCTATGTTCTCAGAAACTAGAGAATTTTGACCCTGCAAAAGGCCTGGCCCCAATACAAACAGGGGGTTGACCCTGCAAAAGGCCTGGCCCCAATACAGACAGGGGGACCCAAAAAAATGGCCTCTGAATGGCATACCAGCTTTTGCCAGAAGCAGGGAAGGACTCAGAATTTCTTTATGTTTAGTCCTTCATGGCCCTCAGTCAGAATCTGGATTTGAGGGACTCATGCCGCATGTGTCTTTCTGTTGCCTCCCTATTTCCTGTCCCCATCTGTCTCTCTCCATCAGATTTCCTAGACAACCTCTACTTGACCTTTCATATCCATACGATCTCTAGGAAAGGATTCTGAGGTTCCCTTTGGTCCAGGTCTTTCTCCTATATTCAAAAGCCTGAAGGATCAAAAACTCTCTATGCTTATCTCTCACATGGAGAGCGAACAAAGTTTCCCCCACTCCTGAACATCCTAAAGAATTCCCTCCAACTACTCCTGTTTCTCAGGGTGGGAAAGGCCAAGCTTCCCCCACTCCTGCAAATTTCCTTAACCCTTCTGACTCTTCTGATGGGACAAAGACCTCACTTCCCTCCAGACGGACAATCAAAGATTTTTATCAGCTGATCTGCCTCTGATATCAGAATCAATTTGAGCACTATTTGGTCTATAATTTAGGTATAAAACTAGGACTACAGAAAGGAAAGATGACTTTTTGACACAGGATAGCGATGATATTCTTTAGACTCTATAGAAAACTGGCTAAAATAAATTTTTTTTCTTGGAAACTGCAAAACTGGTTCTTTTTGCATGTACAATTAAAAACAACTAGTACTCTTGCCTGGAAAATCCCATGGACAGCAGAGCCTGGTAGGCTGCAGTCCATGGGGTTGCTAAGAGTTGGACACGACTAAGCAACTTCACTTTCACTTTTCACTTTCTTGCATTGGAGAAGGAAATGGCAACCCACTCCAGTGTTCTTGCCTGGAGAATCCCAGGGATGGGGGAGCCTGGTGGGCTGCCATCTCTGGGGTCGCACAGAGTCGGACATAACTGAAGCGACTTAGCAGCAGCAGCAGCAGCTTGTTAAAAGGCCTGCCTAGGGAAAAGCTTGAAGTGAACCCTTTCCATGTTCTTGAAATACATGGCCCACTTTTCCTGAGACCTCAGCCTTGGGGAAATTAGAACTTCAAGCAAACAAAATAAATAAATAAGTAAATAAAGGAGGGAGGAGTCAAAGAGACATTTTAAATCACACGCATAAAACTATGAGATATTTGTCTGTCTGTCTGGATTTATGTATGTCTCAGTGTGTGTCATTTGGCTTTTTTTGATAATATGGCTGATGTTGTAAATGAGTTCTAATTTAATTGGCCTAAAGAAAAGTTCAGTTCAGTCGCTCAGTCGTGTCCAACTCTTTCCGACCCCATGAATTGCAGCACGCCAGGCCTCCCTGTTTCCTGGAGTTCACCCAAACTCTTGTCCATTGAGTTGGTGATGCCATCCAGCCATCTCATCCTCTGTCATCCCCTTCTCCTCCTGCCCCCAATCCCTCCCAGCATCAGAGTCTTTTCCAATGAGTCAACTCTTTGCATGAGGTGGCCAAAGTATTGGAGTTTCAGCTTTAGCATCAGTTCTTCCAATAAACACCCAGGACTGATCTCCTTTAGAATGGACTGGTTGGATCTCCTTGCAGTCCAAGGGACTCTCAAGAGTCTTCTCCAACACCACAGTTCAAAAGCATCAATTCTTCGGCGCTCAGCTTTCTTCACAGTCCAACTCTCACATCCATATATGACCACTGGAAAAGCACTTACAAATCAGACAATTCTAAATAGAAGAGAAATTAACCTAAATGAATTTCAGATTAATGTGAACTGGGAAATATTCAATATTAAATATCTAGTATTAATGTTTGTTTGCTAATCCAATATAGACATGTCTAAGAGTCATTAACATTAAGCATATTTTCATTGTGCCTAGGTTTATTATAAGTAAAATATTGTTATATTTGCTATATATGTTGCAAATTTGTCAGGAAGGAAGGTACCTGGAGTGAAGAAACTTCCAAAAAAATGTAAATGAGATATGAGCTTTTAGATAAATTCTATTAAGACTAAAAATTTCAGTCTAAAATGGTCTCTCTGCTGCTGCTGCTAAGTCACTTCAGTCGTGTCCAACTCTGTGCGACCCCATAGGCGGCAACCCACCAGGCTCCCCTGTCCCTGGGATTCTCCAGGCAAGAACAATGGAGTGGGTTGCCATTTCCTTCTCCAATGCATGAAAGTGAAAAGTGAAAGTGAAGTCGCTCAGTCGTATCCGACTCTTAGCAACCACATGGACTGCAGCCCACCAGGCTCCTCCATCCATGGGATTTTCCAGGCAAGAGTACTGGAGTGGGGTGCCATTTCCTTCTCCGAAAATGATCTCTCTAGATTTTGGTAACCTGAATTTCTAGGGTTGTGTTAAACTAAGTGACAGAAGTTTATTGAATAGCTAAGTCATTTCCAAATAAAATAAGATTCTGAAACATTCATTACTGAATACTAATTTCCTCTTACAGAGACGATATAGATTTTGGACTATTAATGAATAATGTTTGATGCCATCCTGTGATATTCTCTAGAATTTTTTTTAGAAATTATCAGTGGTATTTTTGTTCACTAATCTATAGAATGCTTATATAAAGGTCAATTTTTGGTTGCTTACAGAAAGTAGGATGTGTGTTTTCAGTAAAGAAGGTATGAGGAATGAAATTACATTTTATGAAGGGAAAAAGTAGCTCTGACTTACAAGTGGCTGTTTCAGGATGGGAGAACAAATGGGTACAGAAAGTGATAAGGTTTTATGGAAACTGGACCCCAAGGGAAGAGTTTTGTGCATGAATACAAGTTTTTTTCAAATGTTGAACTGCCTTTGATAATGGATTTTAAGTTTCATTGCCTCTGAAGTGATCTCTCTATGTTTACCTTTGAGATCTTCTTTATTACTTTGGCTAAGTGAATATAGCCTGGTGGGCTGCCGTCCATTGGGTCGCACAGAGTCAGACATGACTGAAGCGACTTAGCAGCAGCAGCAGCAAGTGAATATATTGTTTCACAGTGATCTATATGATTCTATCTGACTGAGTGTTATAAACCCTTTTGATATTTATCAACAAAACTTCCTAAATAGCTTGACTTCGAGGTGGCTTTGGGATGCTTCAGAGGGCCCCTGAGACATCCCAAAGAGCTCTTAAACTACCTGCATTCATTTGATGTGTTAAATTACATGGGAAGTATTGTTGGAGGAGTGATGAATCTTCTCAGGTTATATTGTATGGTTGATGTTACTTATATAAATATCCTAGAAATTATATGAAATTCATGAAAAACTGATATGTCCTGGTAAAATGTTGTCAGTTATAATTCTACTTATCATCTTAAAGTGTTACAAGTCACAGCAATGACCAGGCTACATTGTCACGTCAATTTAATTTTCTAAGATTAACTGATAAACAAATTTTGTTTGTTTGTTATCTGATAAACTGGTAACAGACTGGAATTTAGTCTACTCTCTACGTTAAGAGAACAGTTTTCTTAGAATGAAGCTTTCAATAACAGATTATGCATTTCATTGCCTTTAAGTGATTTATATTTGTTTTTAAAATCTTTTGTTACTTTGGTAAAGTAAATAAACATTATTTAAGATTCAGTTCAGTTCAGTCACTCAGTCGTGTCCGACTCTTTGCGACCCCATGAATTGCAGTACTCCAGGCCTCCCTGTCCATCACCAACTCCCAGAGTTCACTCAGACTCACGTCCATCGAGTCAGTGATGCCATCCAGCCATCTCATCCTCTGTCGTCCCTTTCTCCTCCTGCCCTCAATCCCTCCCAGCATCAGGGTCTTCTCCAATGAGTCAACTCTTCACATGATGTGGCCAAATTACTGGAGTTTCAGCTTTAACATCATTCCTTCCAAAGAAATTCCAGGGCTGTTCTCCTTCAGAATGGACTGGTTGGATCTCCTTGCAGTCCAAGGGACTCTCAAGAGTCTTCTCTAACACCACAGTTCAAAAGCATCAATTCTTCAGTGCTCAGCTTTCTTCACAGTCCAACTCTCACATCCATCCATGACCACTGGAAAAACCATAGCCTTGACTGGACGGACCTGTGTTGGCAAAGTAATGTCTCTGCTTTTCAATATGCTATCTAGGTTGGTCATAACTTTTCTTCCAAGGAGTAAGCGTCTTTTAATCTCATGGCTGCAGTCACCATCTGCAGTGATTTTGGAGCCCAGAAAAATAAAGTCTGACACTGTTTCCACTGTTTCCCCATCTATTTCCCATGAAGTGATGGGACCAGAGGCCATGATCTTCATTTTCTGAATGTTGAGCTTTAAGCCAACTTTTTTACTCTCCACTTTCACCTTCATCAAGAGGCTTTTTAGTTCCTCTTCACTTTCTGCCATAAGGGTGATATCATCTGCATATCTGAGGTTATTGATATTTCTCCTGGCAATCTTGATTCCAGCTTCTGTTTCTTCCAGTCCAGCATTTCTCATGATGTACTCTGCATATAAGTTAAATAAGCAGGGTGACAATACACAGCCTTGACTTACTCCTTTTCCTATTTGGAACCAGTCTGTTGTTCCATGTCCAGTTCTAACTGTTGCTTCCTGACCTGCATACAAATTTTTCAAGAGGCAGGTCAGGTGGTCTGGTATTCCCATCTCTTTCAGAATTTTCCACAGTTTATTGTGATCCACACAGTCAAAGGCTTTGGCATAGTCAATAAAGCAGAAATAGATTATGGTACATGTAAAAGTTCATTCTGCTTCTACCAAAAAAACAAAACAAAACAAAACCCTCACTATTAGACTTTTGCTATCCTGATGTCCTTAAAACATGGCAACAGTCAACTCCTAAATTAGGGAATTAAAAATGGGTGAACAATAGCTGAAAATCAAAGAGTCAGGGCTATGGGAAATCCAAGACAGCCAGTTGACTTTTCCCAGCTCCCTGACAAACCTCATTTTTATTTGATGGGTTAAAGCCTTCCCTGGCTACAGGGTTAATGCCCTCATAATGAAAAAATCATAATTCACTGAATATTGTTTTGTTAATTGTTAAACTAAGTTTCTAGCTTTGTTAATTAAGGTCTCAGTTCAGTTCAGTCGCTCAGTTGTGTTCGACTCTTTGCGACTCCATGAATCGCAGCACGCCAGGCCTCCCTGCCCGCCTCCAACCCCCGGAGTTCACTCAGACTCACGTCCATCGAGTCAGTGATGCCATCCAGCCATCGCATCCTCTGTCATCCCTTTCTCCTCCTGCCCCCAATCCCTCCCAGCATCAGAGTCTTTTCCAATGAGTCAACTCCTCACATGAGGTGGCCAAAGTACTGGAGTTTCAGCTTTAGCATCGTTCCTTCCAAAGAAATCCCAGGGCTGATCTCCTTCAGAATGGACTGGTTGGATCTCCTTGCAGTCCAAGGGACTCTCAAGAGTCTTCTCCAACACCACAGTTCAAAAGCATCAATTCTTCAGCACTCAGCTTTCTTCACAGTCCAACTCTCACATCCATCCATGACTGCTGGAAAAACCATAGCCTTGACTAGACGAACCTTTGTTGGCAAAGTAATGTCTCTGCTTTTGAATATGCTATCTAGGTTGGTCATAACTTTTCTTCCAAGGAGTAAGCGTCTTTTAATTTCATGGCTGCAGTCACCATCTGCAGTGATTTTGGAGCCCAAAATAATAAAGTCTGACACTGTGTCCACTGTTTCCCCATCTGTTTCCAATGAAGTGATGGGACTAGTGTTTACTAAGACTCACTTCTGAGATAGTTCCTTGTTGTCATGTTATATTGCTAAAAGATTTAATTGAATTATAAAAACGGATACTCTAAGTTTGTTTCTAAAGTTTATCTCAGTAACCAATCTTCAGATAAAGATCAGATGCTCCATGATGTAGAACCAGGAGATTAACACCAGGCTATATGTATTTGACAAATGAAGTCAGATGACCTGGGGTAAACTAGGTTCTACCCAATGAAAGTTCTTGACTTATAATTCTTACTTATGACCTTACTAATAACTGCTAGCTATATACAACTGAAGCGACTTAGCAGCAGCAGCAGCAGCATAGCTATATTATTTTCTATGTCACTTGTTTCAGAAGATTTTTTCATAAGTTTCCAGATGTGTAACCAAGCCTGTGATACAATGCTGAAATGCAATTCCATATGAGAACAATGATTGTAATAATGTAACTCGAGATATGGGAAGAAGCAAAAAGAGGGAATATTTTCGTGGACCAAGAGGCTAGTAAGACAGGTATGTCCAGAGACTTTTGCTACTAGCAAAGCCTGGTTCAATAACAGTACACTGAGTAACATATCAATGGAATCTTCCCTAGACATGGGAATGAGCCTTCCCAACACCGCAGGACACATAGCCATGAAAATGCTCCCAAAGCATGGTCACATATGTGACTATGAAGGTACCCTGCTGACTGGAAGTTGACACTTGCCAGCTGCCTCTACAAAGATTACATAATGACCACTGCAAGCTGCTGACCTTCAACACCCCCTGAAAGGTGTTCAGGGTGGAGAGCAGAAATAAGGCACTCTGTGCTCTGGGAAAAACCCAGAAGAACTGGTCTTCAGATAGTCATATGTTTTCAGGTAAAGATTTTATGAGCCCAAATCCTTGCATCTTCTCGTACCTAGAGAAACACTAATTTCATGAACCAGTGTGTGGTCCTGGTTCTCCTGGCTAGCCCCTGAGCAGCTTTTCTATTTCTACTAATCTTTGGGCCACATATCTTTAACTTTCTTGTTAAGTTTGTTTCTTCTCAGTTCAGTTCAGTCACTCAGTCGTGTCCGACTCTTTGCGACCCCATGAATCACAGCACGCCAGGCCTCCCTGTCCATCACCAACTCCCGGAGTTCACTCAGACTCACGTCCATCGAGTCAGTGATGCCATCCAGCCATCTCATCCTCTGTCGTCCCCTTCTCCTCTTGCCCCCAATCCCTCCCAGCATCAGAGTCTTTTCCAGTGAGTCAACTCTTCGCATGAGGTGGCCAAAGTACTGGAGTTTCAGCTTTAGCATCATTCCTTCCAAAGAAATCCCAGGGCTGATCTCCTTCAGAATATCTCCAAGTGATAGTATGACAAGAATATTCCCTGACCAATACCTAGACAATGCTGAAACAAGTCACCTTATCATTCCATGAACTCTCATCTCCCTCTGTAAATGCACCCTGATAGACAGCAGGCAAAAGGAACCCAGAGCCTCATGACACCCCTGTACAGCCTGAAGAAACCAGAGTGGCCATCACCCCTTTTCCCCTGAGACTGGATTCCCAAGGGCTTCCCTCATACCTCAGTCAGTAAAAAGTCTGCCTGCAACGCAGGAGACCAGGGTTCAGTTCCTGGGTCAGGAAGATCCCCTTTAGAAGGAAATGGAAACCCGCTCCAGTATCCTTCCTTGGAGAATCCCATAGACAGAGGAGCCTGGCAGACAGTCTATGGGGCTGATGGTCTATGGGTTTGCAAGAGTCAGACATGACTAAGCACACACAGCAGCAGCAGCTGGGTTACCAAATGCCTGAGAAAGGAAATAGGTAGACAGTTAGACATGAGCCAGGTATCAAAAGGGGCCAAAGAATTTGCCCTAAAAATAAAGAGGGGGAGGAATGTGGTGACCCAAGGACAAAGAGCAGATAAAACCAAGGAAGGTCATGGAATGCAGGAATGGAAAAACCAGACCCTTATCATCCTTCCCTACCCCATGTTGTAACTATTAATGGATTTCAAGTCCTCCTGAGCAGTATAACTTGTCTCCTCTCCTACCCCATAGGGAGAAGGTATTTGCCTTACTCCTCCCTCCACCCAATATATGTGGGTGGAGGTACACATGCCTCATCCAGTCAGCAAATGGCCCACAAGACCCCTATCCCACTGCTTGTACCCTGGGTATAAAGGTGGACTAAAGACCCCTGTTCGATGTTGGTTCTCCCTTGAGCTGGCCCTCTGTTGTAACAGTGTCTCCCATTCTAATAAACTTAATTTCCCTCTCATCTGTCTCATGTCTGGAAATACTTTTTCAACCCGCACCCAGACCAAGACATTCATCTCTCTAGAAATTGATCTCATCCCTGCCCCACATGGTAAAACTCCTACTGAACTTCAGAAATCAGCTATTCCTTGCTGAATATTTCTGTGAACATCCTCTCCCAGTGTTTTCATAGTGCTTGGTTTATACCTCTACTCACCATATTTTATTTATAATAATTTGTTCACACCTGCCTCTCATTTTATTGTAGGCTCTCTGAGGGAGAGTGTCATATTTTATTCAGCTCTGTCTCTTCGACATCAAGCATAAAACCTGGCACATGGATCACATCAATAAATACTGGCTGATTATACAAAAAAGGAAATTGTATTGGTTTGGAAAAAAAATTATAAAGTTTTTATGCAAGCACTCTGCTTAGCCCAATAGGCAATTATAAAAGTGGAGATGTTGCACTTATATATTCCACTGTTTTATGTCCTTTTGACTTCTCTTGTCATTTGTTTTCAACTTTGTATTATTTTTTGTCATATACTAGCAGTAGTTTTGAAGGAAAAGAATGTACTATAAAAATTTACATGCAGAGATACACACATACATGTTGTGTGTATTTAGTACTTTTGCCTTGCTTTTTTCAGAATTTCTCTATGTGTAAAACTTAATCATTTAGACAGCAAAACTGAATAATATCCTCTAAGAGTCTGCTAAGGAGAGATAAACAATCATCCCCTTGTTAACATCATAAAATAACGAATGTGGTTTATTCTGAGTTATTTTTGCATGAATGTGTTATTATCACTTTTTTGTTATTTTATATTACCTTGCATCTAATGTAAACATCTGGTCAAATTGTTATGTATGTAATTATTAACATTCATTGCACTATAAAGAAAATTATTGCATATCAAAAGGGTGTGCTGAATAAGGAAATCTAAATTTAAAAATGCTTTGAGTGGGCTTGTCTTGTAGCACAAAAGCATACTTTTCATGAATAAAATATTCTAGGGAAGTGAAATTTTAAAAGATCAGACTTTTTCCATTTAGTTTTCATTCAAAAGATTTTTTCTTGTACTTTTAGTGGAAACTATATAAGACAAAAACACATTTTTCAGTTTATATTTTAAAGCCAGCAAAATTTATCAAAATAAGCATCTACAATGTTATTAAAATTGGGACAATAATGAAGAGAAGTTATAAATGACTTCCAAATTCTAATCTTAGGTCTTCACTTGCAAAATGTATGGTTTTTAACAGTTTCTTAGCTTCTGATACTATCCCATATTTTCTTATGTTTAATTATAAAACTAGGTTTACTTATATTACTTTTGTTGTAGCCGCGCATTCCAGTAAACAAATTCACTCAGAAGGACAATGCAGATAGTGGAGGGCAGTTTATTACACCGGCGGGGCCCAAGGCAGAGTTTTCTCTTAGCCAAGGACCCCGACCAGTTTTTGTGAAAACCTTATATAGCCTGAGCCTGCATAATTAAAACCACCTCCACAAATTATCTGAAACTGGTCTGAACAAAGGAAAAGAAAGATATAATCAAAGTCAACTCATGATTCATATGCCTTAAGCCTAGGTATTTAACAGTGGACAATTATCAATAGGCCTGTGGTCATACCCCAATAAGAATAATAGAATTAATGATTCTATTTGGTTGCTGCTACTGCTAAGTTGCTTCAGTCGTGTCCAACTCTGTGCGACCCCATAGACGGCAGCCCACCAGGCTCCGCCATCCCTGGGATTCTCCAGACAAGAACACTGGAGTGGGTTGCCATTTCCTTTAACTCATGAAAGTGAAAAGTGAAAGTGAAGTTGCTCAATCGTGTCCGACTCCTAGAGAGCCCATGGACTGCAGCCTACCAGGCTCCTCCGTCCATGGGATTTTCCAGGCAAGAGTACTGGAGTGGGGTGCCATTTACACAGACAATTAGGGTATTCTTTTAGGCGATGGAGAGTCTGGGTATGAGCCCTGGGGCTCTTCCACCCGGGGGGGGCTGGTTTTCCAGTTGATATGTCATTTCCATTGGAGAAGGAAATGGCAGTCCACTCCAGTGTTCTTGCCTAGAGAATCCCCTGGACAGAGGAGCCTGGTGGGCTGCTGTCTATGGGGTCTCACAGAGTCGACACGACTTAAGCGACTTAGCAGAAGCAGCATGTCATTTCCATAGATACTGGGCATGTAGCTCAAAGTCCACAGTCTAGCCGAAGATGGAGTCTTGCTTTCAAGATGGAACCTGTTCTGTCTGTTTCCTCCTTCACTTTCATTATAGGATTCTCGCTTATCAGGGCTACGCTGAAGAGCATAACCCAGTAGAGGTCAGGCAAGCAATGAAATGAATAAAATGGGCTTCTCAAGATACAGTAGGGAGGGCTGAGGACTGTGGCAAGTCATATTTAAAAGATTTAAAGTTCAAATTTTTATTTAAAAGTTAACTTACCACTATTGTTGTTGTTATAACTATTATTATGGGTTCCATTATTCTGTCACTAGCCCTATAGTAACCCAGTATTACATAGGAATGAGTTTTATTGTACTGATTGTGTTGTGCTATATTGTATTTTGGCTTGTTCTGATTACCAAACAGGTAAGGTTGATAACAGCATCTTGGCTTAAAATTTTAATTTTTTTTAAAGTTAATATTATCCATATTTTTCTCATAATTGAAAAACATACACAAAGAAATAATTTCAATGATCATTTTAATACAAATAAAAATATTGCTGTGTGCTCAGATGTTCAGATGTGTCCAACTCTTTGTGGCTCCATCAACTGTAGTCCATCAGGCTCATCTGTCCATGGGATTTCCCAGCAAGAATACTGGAGTAGGGTGGCATTTCCTCCTCCAAGGACTCTTCCTGGCCTGGGAACCAAACCCATATCTCTTATATCTCCTGCACTGACAGGTAGATTCTTTAATCTAAATATTCAAATAACTAAATATCAGATTCACATAGCACTAGACATTCAAGGTGAAATTTAAATTTCAGTTTACACAAAGGTGAAATAAGCAATAACCTAAGTGCTTTGGGTTTGTCACCTAAACAAATTTTTAATATTTAAAGAAAATATCTACTGGTTCAAAGAATGTATATTTAAATGACATGCAATAGGCATCAGCAAAGAGGAAAATATGAATAAAAGTTGTGGGCAATTTCAGAGTCACTGACAACACAACATCAATAATAAGTACAGCCACATGAATCTCATGGAACTGCTATGTGTCCTTCAACCAGATGGAATAAGAGTCAGTGAAGAAACTATTTAGCACTTGCTGAGATCTGCCTCGGGTACATGTTGATAGCATTTTCACCACTGAAAGAGGTATTTCCCCTTCAAAAACACTGTCAGGGGCTCATAAACATGGACATTCCTTAGGGAGCTATCATTGCCTTAAAAGAACATTGAGTTTGAAGAAAGCGGTGCAGTTTTCGGGACTCTAATTTATAATGGTGTCATTTTGCTCATGAAATAGTTTTTTTTTTTTTCCCCCTCCTCTAGTTTTATGAAGAAATAGCCATCAATATAAACTATTAAACCAATAAAAATTGGATAGGAGGTGCTATTTCTAATTTATAACCACCTATGGTTTCTAATCTTTTAAGGAGTAATGTAGAAACATGTTGTTCAAAAAATAAGTGTAAGGGATAAAAGTTGTGGAGTTATTTGGGGTAAGTGAAACCTGGATTTGCCATATAAAAGTAAAATCACTCTGCTGGCAGCATTTCAGTGAGCTAAAACAAAATACAAAACTGGAAATTGGAGAGAACCACTTTCATTAATACATTTCTTTTAATTTTTAATTTTTTCACTTAGCATATGTATATGTGCATATTTTTGCTGAGATTGGGAAGCGAATAAAACTGTATCAACTCATGAGCTTAGTCTCTCAGTCATGTTTGACTCTTTGATACCCCATGGATTGTAGCCACCAGGCTCCTCTGTCCATGAGGATTCTGCAAGCCAGAATACTGGAGTGGGTTGCCGTGCCCTCCTCCAGGGGATCTTTCCAACCCATGGATCAAACCCAGGTCACCTGTATTGCAGGCAGATTCTTTACTATATGAGCCACCAGGAAAGCCCAAAGAGGGTGTCAACTCATGCTGCTGCTGCTGCTGCTGCTAAGTTGCTTCAGTCGTGTCCGACTCTGTGCGACCCCATAGATGGCAGCACACCAGGCTCCCCCGTCCCTGGGATTCTCCAGGCAAGAACACTGGAGTGGGTTGCCATTGCCTTCTCCAATGCATGAAAGTGAAAAGTGAAAGTGAAGTCGCTCAGTCATGTCCGACTCCTAAAGTATAAAAGCATATATATATATATATATATATATATATATATACACACACACATATATATACATATAGATAGATACATACGTACATACATACACTAATGATAGAAAAACACATCTGCCAGTATTTGAATTCATGGATAACAAAAAATCCCAGTGTTAAAGATACCACACTGATAAGTCAGCATGGAGACATAGGTCATCTTTATGAATATTTAAAAAAATATATAAGATATATGTATATTTCAGAATAGAGGTTTTAGACAATAACTTATACATGTTTCCTTAATTTTACTATTCCATGACATTATCCCTATAAAAAATGAGTAAAGAATTAGTGTCATAAGGATATATTTTCCTGTATGAAAAATTAATTTTTAAAAAATATTTAAATGTACAATGCCTCATTTCAAGAAGTAGTCACAAGAAATTAACCTATTTTAGGTATAATTATAAGCCATTAATTAAGTGACTGATGTATTTAATAACTATTTGTTGAAAACAACATGTTTCATAATAAAGCATACATGAAATCCTCTGAAAGCATAGAGGAAAGTTTGGCTTCCTTTTATGGAAAGGTTACAAAATGTTTAAAACAGAAAAGACATTTAGGAAACTGAATTATAATTAGTGGTTTGCCAACTGAGTAAAGTCCAGGGAAGAGTATTCATCTCAAGGAAATAAGATAAGCCTAAGTAAGATGGTGGAAAAGAACTCAGAATGGGAAGCAAATGCTAAGACTTTTCCTTATTAGTCTAAGGAAAGATTAAAAAGGGATCAGATTATGAGAATATATTGTGTAGTGCTAATAAACTGAGATTTCTTGTTGGCAATAGGAGCTAGAAATGATTTAGCATTTTAAAATATAGAATGCATGTAGAAAAAGATGTAAAAGATACAAGAAAGTCGAGATCATAAAACTTTCTAGGCAAAATGATACCCCAATAATATCTACTTATTACTTCCTAAATGTCCATAAAATTGAAGTATAAAATATATAATGAGAGGAAAAAAAGTCCTAATAATAGGAGGGTAAGTGTGTGTGTTCCTTATATATCACACATTTCAGGAAACTTAATTAACTACATAGATCAATATTTGTACAGTAGCTATTATGTCACAGACACTAAAATAAGACAAGTGATATATATGGATGCAGCAACACCTAATAAGGATACTAATATATTAAGAAATACAGATGAATAAGTGTGTGCTATGTCGCTTTAGTCATGCCCAACCCTTTGTGACCCCACGGGCCGCACCTGCCAGGTTCCTCTATCATGGGATTCTCCAGGCAACAATACTGCAGTGGGTTGCCATTTTCTACTCCAGGGGGTCTTCCAGACCCAAGAATCTAACCCGTGTCTTTCAAGTCTCCTGCAGAGAGCACTATGGAATTGATGACATGGACAGTGTCTCCAAATACTATCTGTCCAAAGTATATTCATCAGTTTCAGGCTTACTGCTGTCAAAACCGAATAAACAACAACAATTAGCACCATAAATGTTTTCTTATCATTCATTTCACATCAAAATTTGGTAGGAGTGAGGGGAGTGTGTGGATTTTGCTCCCACATACTCTTATGTTTGTGTGTATGGCAAGAATCTTGCATCCAGAATATAAAGAATTCCTATAGATCAATAAGAAATAGGCAGACAACTCAGTTTTGTGAAAATGGGAAAAAAAAAAAAAAAATGTGGGCAGGCTTTTCACAAGAAGAGGATGTTCAAATGGCCAACAAGCAAAACAGAAAAGGAAAGGTACATAATGTCATTACTTATCAGGCAAATGTCTGCATTAAAACCACAGAATTTAAAGGCCAAAAATAAAAACACAGACTAAATCAAGAGCTGGTGAAAAGGTGGAGACGCAAGTAAACATCACATTGTAGCTGAGGATGTAAAGCTTAGAACACTTTAAAGATGCGTTTGGCAATATCTTCTAAAACTGAACATACCATAGTCAACAGGCTGATGAACATATCGCCGTTGTTACTAATCTGAGTGAAAAACTTGCTATAAATATAAAACAAATATAGGAATCGTAAATAACAACTTACACTAAGTATATCTCATTTATTCCTTTTAATTGTGTGCTTTTTAAAGTTGAGGAAACAGATATGTAGAGAAGTTAAATACAGTATAGCCATTAAGAGCATGTGTTTGAAGTCAGATTAAATCAGACTCTATCATGTGATAACAGTTTATATTTGGGTGATTTATTTTGCCTTTCTCTGCTTCAGGTACATTATTAGCAAACAGGAGATAATATGGGTACATAGGGATATTTTGGTAATTCAATAACATAATGCAAACAAAACACTTTGCAATATCTTGAAGGTAAGTAATACAATAATGACTGTCATAAAAAGGTTTATATGTCAGGGAGTAAATTGAAGAAAAGTTTGAGACTATATGAAGACTACTTCATAACTTAAAGGTTTGAGTAAATGAAGAGGCACATTGATAATGATTAGAAATCAAACTGTCTTCACAGTCTATCTTCTTAAATACTTGGTATATTTATTTCTACGCACAATATGGAATATTTATAATAATGAGCTATCATTAACGTCAATATATCACCATAAAATATAGAGATAAAAATCTCTTTTGACTCATACCTAGAAAGAATAAGGAGTACAAATTTATTTTACTGTGTCTCATCATCATGTTTGCCCTGGTGGCAGGGGATTAGTTGTGGTAGCAGGTCTTGGTCCTCTGTGTTATTTCAATCATATTCATGACACTTATTTCTCCTTTACATTTTTTGAATTTCCATATAAGATTTGTTTGAGGAAATCATTCCACTATTAATAAAGTTTATAAAATCCTTTTTCCCAATGTATATAACTATTATATATTACATGATATATAATATTATGTATTAAATGATGGGGAAACAATGGAAACAGTGAGATACTTTATTTTAGGTGGCTCAAAGACCACTGCAAAAGGTAACTGTAGCCGTGAAATTAAAAGACAGTTGCTCCTTGGAAGAAAAACTGACTAACCTAGACAACATATTAAAAAGCAGAGACATTACTTCGCCAACAAAGATTCATCTAGTCAAAGCTATGGTTTTTCCAGTAGTCATGAATGGATGTGAGAGTTGGACTATACAGAAAGCTGAGTGCCAAAGAATTGATGCTTTTGAACTGTAGTGTTGGGGAAGACTCTTGAGAGTCCCTTGGACTAAAAGGAGATCCAACCAGTCCATCCTAAAGGAAAGCAGTCCTGAATATGCACTGGAAGGACTGATGCTGAAGCTGAAGCTCCAATCCTTTGGCTACCTGATGTGAAGAACTGACTCCTTGGAAAAGACCCTGATGCTGGGAAAGATTGAGGGCAGGAGGAGAAGTGGATGACAAAGGATAAGATGGCTGGATGGCATCACCAACCCTATGGACATGGGTTTGAACAAGCTCTGTGAGTTAGTGATGGACAGGAAAGCCTGAGAGTCGGACATGACTGAGCGACTGAACTGAAGTGATACAACTAATAATGACAAATAGTTTCTCTCAAGACAAAAACACACAAAAAAGTTAAATCAAGGGTTTAGTCAGTGATATAAACATCAAAGTATCCTCCTTATATTGCCATTATTGTTTAGCATTAAATTTTTCTAAAGTAGTGAAAGTGTAATTGTTAGTTGTTCAGTCATGTGCAACTCTTTGCAACCCCATGAACTGTAGCCTGCCAGACTCCATTGCCCATAGATTTCTGCAGACAAGAACACTGGAGTGGTTAGGAATTTCATTCTCCAGAGGCTCTTCCCTACCCAGGATCGAACCGAGGTCTCCTCCATTGTAAGCAGATACTTCGCCATCTGAGCCACCAGGGATTTTTAAAAATAAAGATAATGAAAAATATTGAAACATCATTGATATGTATTAAAATACTGAAAATTTATACAAACATTGAATTATTTGATACAAGCACTTTAAAATCATTATTTCTATATCATATATATATGTACTTAGTAAAAAATAATGAACAGGTCTTGGATTGTGGCCTATATGACTGATGGGTTCTATTCTGGCATTTTAAAGTATGTGTGTGTTTAAATTTTAGCACACTTCTTTTTAGTATTTTACATAGCATTTTTCAGACATATACAAAATAAGAAAGAATAGCATAATGATTCCTCATGGATTCATCAAACCACTTCAGCAATTATCTAATCATGGCCACACCCTTCCCCTTTACTGGATTATGTTTAAATTCAAAAATAAAAGCAGATAATGCAAGATTAATGTACAGAAATCTGTTATGTTTCTTGACACTAACAATGAAATATCAGAAAGTAAAAAAAAAAAAAATTTCCATAAACTGTATCTAGGCATGAATTTAATCAGGAAGGTGAAAGACTGAAATGCTGAGACTTTAAACTATCAATAAAGGGAACTGAAGATAATTCAGATAAACAGAAAGATATTCATGCTTTTAGATTGGAAAAATTAATATTTAAAAAAGCCATAGTACCCAAAGCAATCTACAGATTTAATGTTATCCCTATCAAAACACCCATGATATTTTCAACAAAACTAGAATAAATAGTTTTAAATTATATATGGAACTACAAAAGACCCAGAATTGCCTAAATAATCATAATGAAAAAGAATAGAGCTGGAGACATAATTCTCCCAGATTTCAGACAATACTACAAAGCTACAGGAATAAAATCAGGAGGGTATTGGCACAAAAGCAGACATATAGATCAGTAACACCTGATAAATACCCAGAACTAAACCTACACAATTATGATCACCTAATCTACAACAAAACGCAAGAAATGCAAAAAAGCAAAATGGCTCTCTGAGGAGGCCTTACAAATAGCTGTGAAAACTGAAAAGCAAAGGAGAAAACGAAAGATATAAGCATCTGAATGCAGAGTTCCAAAGAATAGCAAGAAGAGATAAGAAAGCCTTCTTCAGCGATCAATGCAAAGAAATAGAGGAAAACAACAGAATGGGAAAGACTAGAGATCTCTTCAAGAAAATTAGAGATACCAAAGGAACATTTCATGCAAAGATGGGCTCGATAAAGGACAGAAATGGTATGGACCTAACAGAAGCAGAAGATAGTAAGAAGAGGTGGCAAGAATACACAGAACTGTACAAAAAAGATCTTCACAACACAGATAATCACAATGGTGTGATCACTGACCTAGAGCCAGCCATCCTGGAATGTGAAGTCAAGTGGGCCTTAGAAAGCATCACTATGAACAAAGCTAGTGGAGGTGATGGAATTCCAGTTGAGCTATTTCAAATCCTGAAAGATGATGCTGTGAAAGTGCTACACCCAATATGACAGCAAATTTGGAAAACTCAGCAGTGGCCACAGGACCGGAAAAGGTCAGTTTTCATTCCAATGCCAAAGAATGCTCAAACTACCGTACAATTGCACTCATCTCACATGCTAGTAAAGTAATGCTCAAAATTCTCCAAGCCAGGCTTCAGCAATACGTGAACTGTAAACTTTCAGATGTTCAAGCTGATTTTAGAAAAGGCAAAGGAACCAGAGATCAAATTACCAACATCCGCTGGATCATGGAAAAAGCAAGAGAGTTCCAGAAAAACATCTATTTCTGCTTTATTGACTATGCCAAAGCCTTTGACTGTGTGGATCACAATAAACTGTGGGAAATTCTTCAAGAGATAGGAATACCAGACCACCTGACTTGCCTCTTGAGAAACCTATATGCAGGTCAGGAAGCAATAGTTAGAACAGGACATGAAACAACAGACTGGTTCCAAATAGGAAAAGGAATACATCAAGGCTGTATGTTGTGACCCTGCTTGTTTAACTTATATGCAGAGTACATCATGAGAAATGCTGGGCTGAAAGAAGCACAAGCTGGAATCAAGATTGCTGGGAGAAATATCAATAACCTCAGATATGCAGATGACACCACCCTTATGGCAGATCCATCACAACTTCTTTCACAGCCAACTCTAAACAATAGAATATGACCCCACTGAGCTTCACAAAAATGTTCTCTCCATTCTAGAAAGTCATCATTAGTCAGATCTTGTACCTTCTCCTTTATGTATATTAATTTCTCACAGAGCGGGAACTGTACTTCCCTAAGATTTTTCTGACTACCCTCTGGTTATCAGCCTGGAGATGATCAGAAGAGGGGCATCTGATCTTGAGGATAACAAGGGTTTTCTTATAAGACATCTGCCTTAGCTGAAGTAAAAATATTTGTATCTGCAGTCTGTGTATAAACTGAGATTATTTTTTTAATTATTTTGGACTCCAAGACTTCAATATTATTCTGTGTCTATGCACAACTGGTCAAAACCACTTATCACATTATAGATTTTGATGAATATTTGGTGAATACATATAATAACAAAGATTTTATTAAAACATTAACTTAAATATGACAATTGGGCTTTTCTTTAAACAGTTATTACGTTAGAAAATATAGACTTTTTAGTTTTATGAGATTATTAAAATGCAATTTATTTCTAATTTTCAACAAAATCTTAAAATACAATTTATGCATATAAAGAAATACATAAAAAGGGTAATGTCTTATTTCATCTATATCATTAAATTCTTGGACTTTCTTCTATTTTAAGGACAAAAATCACAAAGTAAGCAACATTTAAAAAATTAATCAGCTCTCATCATTTGTTCTCCCTTCAATGATTCTGAATACAAAATTAGAAACATCCTGGTTCTCAAAAGGATTTATTACCCAGTTATTAGTGTGATTTACTTTCTTAAATTATATGAATAATCCAAACTACCCTTTTGCTTAATGTCTGGAAATTTTTATAGCATGCCAACTGGGTAACTGAACTTTAAGGAGAAGGTAGGAAAAAAGAATCAACATGAGTCTTCAACATCAGGCTCGCTGCTGCTGCTAAGTTGCTTCAGTCATGTCCAATTCTGTGCAACCCCATAGATGGCAGCCTACCAGGCTCCCCTGTCCCTGGGATTCTCCAGGCAAGAACACTGGAGTGGGTTGCCATTTCCTTCTCCAATGCATGAAAGTGAAAAGTGAAAGGGAAGTCACTCAGTCATGTCCGACTCTTATCGACCCCATGGACTGCAGCCTACCAGGTTCCCATGTCCATGGGATTTTCCAAGCAAGAGTACTGGAGTGGGGTGCCGTTGCCTTCTTGTCAACATCAGGCTTACTGCAACACAAATGACTTTAAATAAATATATTTAGAAATAGCTTCTGGACAATGATTCCTTCCATACCTAAGAAAAATATTACTTCAAGCTACAACCTAGCTTGAAGACCATTGCTTGGTTTCTTTCTTGTATTTTGTCTGTGTATTGCAGAATCTAACTAGTTTTATTTTCCCTCCTGAGATACTCACTCATCTACACATACACACACCAACACTCCCACACGTGAAGGCTTTTTAAAAATTTGCTAGTCATTTTCTTTCAAAGTAGAATAGATCATAGATTATTAAAGGCAGTATCAGGCTATGCCTTCAAATATCATTTGTATAGACATGGGATTTATTATATACCTAATGCAACCAATTGAACTTTGACCATTAAGAGGTATTTTTGTGTAGGCCAGAATACCAGCATTTTTATCCTGGTCCTGCTACTTTCCTTCTGTTATATATAGGAATTGCTACATGACTTCAGATCCTCTATCTAGTGACTATAAAATAGGCATTATAATAACCTTTATCTCAGGTAATGTTTGTGAATATTAAATAATTTAATACTTCAAAAGCACTTACAACAGTATCAATAATGGAATCAGAGCTCAATAAGCATTAAAATTCTGCTTAAGCTCTCTGTCATCTCCAGAATAAATTTTTACCTGGAATTAGAACAAGTTCTCCTATCTTCTGTCATTTTGAATCTTTCTTAACTTCCAACCCAAATTAATACTAACATCTCTTAAGTCTTGAGTTTTCATGGTTCTATTCTTCCATATCCAGTTCTTCTTGCAAAACAAGAGATTTTTGGATTGTACACTCCATCTTCAAATTACTCATACTTCTCCACACAGTTTTCTGATACATAACGATGGCAAGTAGGAACTCTCTACAATCTCTCTTTGTACATCAAATAGTATCCAAGGTAAGAAATAGGCCCTTAGCTGAATTTCATTATAAATCACAATAGATTTTTCTTTAACAATAATTTAGAAAGATGTTTTTTCATAAATGTGTAAAAAATTGTTACTGAACTTTAGATCATAGTTATCAGATTGTGTTCAGGGCCAGCAAGTACCCCAGATCACATCTTTCATGAAATTTGCAAAAGAAGAACAATAAAATTGTTCAAAATTAAATAATTAAATTAAATATGCATTGAATTTGGTGTTTTAGAGGAGTAAATATTCAATTAAATCACAATAATAATTATATTTTTAAAAAACCTGTTATATAGCGTTAATGTAAATGTGGAGAGCTTAATGACAAAAACAAGTCTAAACAAATAAATCAGATTAAAGAATGATTGCTACAAAAACATGTGGTCCACTCCTGATTTCCACCAACTCACTTGAAATGTCATTCACCTCAACATCTTCAGAAACTTAGCACAAATATCTTTGCTCTTTAATTTACAGAAAAAAGCTTAAGGCAGCCATTTATTATGAAATACATTTCCTAGTATTTTAAATGATTCATAGCATACCTCTTTTTTGAAAAGCAAAAATAGCAAGCTAAACCCAGCAGTTCCAGCACATAAATCATCATGATAGCAATAAAAAAGGGGGTGTGGAAATGTTGACTGTGTTCTGCAGAACATACTGGTGGAGCGCAGCTTGGTGTGCAGAGTTTGAATGGACTAATCACATCATTTTTATATTACCTTAAATGATGCATTCTATTAAAAAATGTTATTATTGCCCAGACCATTTCCCTTCATAAAATCCTGTTCTTCTCATGGTGCTACCATAAAATCTTGATTAAATGAAATTTCAGAGGAATGATTATTTGATTCAAAAAGGTTTAAGGAAAAGCATCCCTGTTAAAAATATTTTAAAAATATATAATTAGTGTCATTTAAAAAATCTAATGTGAATAGCATATCTCATAGTTCTTTTCTGACTATGAGTTTTTTGGCCCTAAGTCACCCTTAGGAAAACTAATTCTCATTGAATAGCAGAGTATTTGGTGGAAGTAAAGGAGACTACATCAGATCTATTCAAATCTTCCAGAACCCAAGTAATGTGTTTTATTCATATTTATCTCCTGAAAAATTGGCTCAGAAAATAAAAAGAAAGTTACTTGAAGGTTTTAATAAGTTTAATTTTCTTACCAAAAGACTACCATGTAGGCATACACAGACTTTACTTACACATGGACACACAGTTTTTGGCTCTTCACTTACAACTGTAAAATATAGTTGACACTATCAGCTCTACTTATTTTCATTTTGTATTTATCATCATCATTCCTTTTTCAGTTATCTTCATAGGCCTCCATTGCCAATAAAGGTGCTTCAAAAAATTGTATAAACATCCATGTTCTCTCATAAAAACAGATTATCTAAACAGAACACACTGCATTCTTAGGGACTCTTCTTTCCCTGTTGTAAGAGCAGACATAAATGCTTGTCTTCCTCTCCCTCGTTAATGTCACACATCTATGAAATAACCTCAAAATTATAAATTTACCTACTTATATGTCTTTTCCTTAACCTCATGAAAATTACCACCAAAGTATCTCTGTTGCCTCTTTCCTAATACAACATCTACCAGTCCTGTTTCTTCCCAATCAGTTCTCCATGGTGCTACTAGAGTGATTATTCCAAAAGGAAAGTCTGTTCAAGTCCTTTCCCTACTTAAAATCCTTCTGTAACCTTTCTTTTCATTTGTCCTTCCCAGACCCATGCAAAACTTACTAATCACATTTATGAGAGGCAGTGTAGTGTTATGCAGTGTTTTTTAAAGCTGTTCTTTATGATCTAATATTAGTAGGTCATGAAATCAATTTACTGGGTCATGTGACCTGCAGTTTTAATGAAATACAATTTAATAGACTACAATGGATTAGGATAGGGAAAAAAAAAAAAAAAACACTGAACACACAATTACTAAACTCAGAGTAGATGTGGGGTCTGAACTACAAAGGATCCACATATATACAAGGAGAAGGGTACTCTATATTATCTGGAGATCATGGAATTTTAGCTGAAGACAGTGGTCAGATGGGGCTGTCTTCTGTCTCAGGGCACTATAAGTGTGTTCTATGTGTGAGAAATAGTGAAATTGATATTTGGTGATGCTTCAATTTTCCATTGCTGTAAAGCAAATTATCTCAAATTTTATGGCTTAAAAAGCAAGAATTTATTACTTACCATTGTGAGGCTTGAATAGATAGTTCTGTTCTCTGTAATGTCAGTTGGAGTTACCAGCTCATTGTATTCAACCAATTGTTGATTGTAGCCTAGATTCTGCACATTCCCTACCTCCTTGCTGTGTTTCAGTCTCCATGGATTCTCCATGGCCTCTCTCTCCAGAAGAATGAACTGAACACCCTCTTAGCCTCTTAAAGACTGTTCAGCAAAGCATCTACTTCACTGCACATTCTATTATCCAAAGCAAATCCCAAGGCCAGAGCAAAAACAGGGGGAAAATACTCCATTTCTTAATGGACAAGTGGAAAAAACCTACAGCACTCTTTAACATACATATCAACATAGCTCATTCTGCCAGAGACAATATATGAATCTCCAAAATCCATTTTATTTTTATGCTGGGCACATAAAATAGCCATTTATGTGGGATGGTAACTACTTCTGGACTTGGAATATCAGAGGAAATATTCATTCTCTGCAAGCTAAATTTTAAGAACATATGTATTTCCCACTGTCTTTGATCCTGGATTGATTGGAAGGATCCAATAAAGGACATGGAGGTCTTACAAGATGTTCAGCTTCAAGGTCCCTAACTGACTACTTGGGGCAGAATAATGAAAGTGAAAAATAAACCATTTCTGTGTATAGAATTTAGTTGTTGTTACAGCATCAAGTATTACTTACAATGATATACATATATACATATTCTTTAGTGAAACTTTTGTTTCAAAAGTTTATGTGTGTGGATATGTGCAGTGGTCTTGCTGTGTGATATAAAATCTATTTCTTTTTGTGGATGACAGTAAAAAAAGTTTAGAAGGCATTAGAATACTAGTGAAGAGCACAGAACTTGTAGCCAGAAAACCTGAGTTCTATTATTTGTCTTGTTACTAGTAGTGTGACCTTGGGTTAGTGACTTAACTACTCTAAACTTTACTTACCTCATGTTATTAGTGAAGATAAAATAGTGCCCACTTCTTAAATTTATGTGAGACTCAAATCATTAAATATTTGTGTATCAGTTGACGTTCTAAAAAGAAAACAGTAACTAACTCAAGTAGAACAACAGCAAAATTTAAGATGAGGAACCTGAATACTCATTGGAAGGACGGATGCTGAAGCTGAAGCTCCAATACTTTGGCCACCTGATGTGAAGAGCCTGGAAAAGCCCACTCTAAAAAACCCTGATGCTGGAAAATATTGAAGGCAGGAGAAGAAGTGGGTAACAGAGGATGAGGTGGTTGGGTGGCATCACTGACTCAAAGGACATGAATTTTAGCAGGCTCTGGGAGATGGTGATGGACAGGGAAGCCTGACATGCTGCAGTCCATGAGGTCGCAAAGAGTCAGACATGATTGAGTGACTGAACAACTGATTACAAAAGTGTTTGGAAAGCTCAGGGATAAACAAGATGATAAAATAACCCAGAGATTAATATACAGAAGATAATATGCCTCCTATGACCGAAGGGAAAAGGATGGGTATGGTTTCTCAGGAGCTGAAACCACCCTTCTAGAGTTGGGAACACAGAGGAGGAGCATCCAGGCAGGAACTTGGAATCATGACACTGGCCTTGCCCTCAGTGACGCTGCTGTATCCCGAGAGAAAAAGGAGGAGAAAGGCACTGACTTTGCTTGCTTTCCTGCTCTCTTATCTCCCTCCACAGCCTCCCTTGTCTGAATTTACTAAAAACCAATTGTCAAGAGAGTCTGGGAAATGTAACTTTTCAGGGGCATTCCCCTTACAATAGAGAGCAAAGATAGAAAGGACAGGGAATGAAGCAGAGAACCACCAAAATGGTCACTGCAACATGTAATAGGTTAGAAAATAAGCAAGCAATGAATAAATACTGGCTATTATATTATCACTGCCTTTTATTTTAAGCAGTACCTCTGCTTCTTTTTAAGGAGCTTTAAGAAGTTATCCACCTGTTAGGAACTCATATAGAATCCTTCACACAGTGCTGAAGGAAGTGATCTCTCACATTACACAGCAATATATTACTAGGGGATACTGTGTTTTTGTCACAGGTCAAAAGGCAGAGAAACCAGAGATCAAATTGCCAACATCTGTTGGATCATTGAAAAAGCAAGAGAGATTCAGAAAAACATCTACTTCTGGTTTATTTACTACATCAAAGCCTTGGACTGTGTGGATCACAATAGACTGTGGAAAATTCAAGAGATGGAAATACCAGACTACCTTACCTGCCTCCTGAGAAATCTGTATGCAGATCAAGAAGCAACAGTTACAACCAGACATGGAACAACGGACTGATTCCAAATTGGGGAATGAGTATGTCAAGGCTGTATAATGTCACCCTGCTTATTTAACTCATTTGCAGAGTACATCATGCAAAAGGCTGGGCTGGATGAAGCACAAACTGGAATCAAGATTGCTGGGAGAAACATCAATAACCTCAGATATACAGAGGATACCACCCTTATGGTAGAAAGAGAAGAAGAACTAAAGAATCTCTTGATGAAACTGAAAGAAAAGAGTGAAAAAGCTGGCTTAAAGCTCAACATTCAGAAAACTAAGATCATGGCATCTGTTCCCATCATTTTATGGCAAATAGATGGGAAAAAATGGAAACAGTGACAGACAAATTTTATTTTCTTGGGATCCAAAGTAACTGCAGATGGTGACTGAAGCCATGAAATTAAAAGACACTTGCTCCTTGGAAGAAAAACTATGACCAACTTAGCATATTAAAAAGCAGAAACATTACTTTGCCAACAAAGCTCTGTCTAGTCAAAGTTATGGTTTTTCCAGTAATCATGTATGGATGTGAGAGTTGGACCATAAAGAAAACTGAGCACCAAAGAATTGATGCTTTTACACTGATGTATTGGAGAAGTCTCTTGAAAAGAGTTCCAACCAGTCAATCCTAAAGGAAATCAGTCCTGAATATTCATTGGAAGGACTGATGCTGATGCTTAAGTTCCAATCCTTTGGCCACTTGATGCAAAGAACTGACTCTTTAGAAAAGACCCTGATGATGGGAAAGATTAAAGACAGGAGAAGAAGAGGATGAGAGAGGATGAGATGGTTGGATGGCATCACCAACTCGATGGACATGAGTTTGAGCAGACTCCGGGAGCTGATGATGGACAGGGAAGCCTGGCACACGGCCGTCCATGAAGTCACAAAGAGTTGGATGCAACTGAGCGACTGAACTGACTGACTGACAGGCTTCCCAGGTGGTGCTAGTGGTAAAGAACCCACTAAGGTAGAAGAAGTGGGTTCGATCCTTGGGTCAAGAAGATCACTTGCAGGAAGGTGTGGCAACCCACTCCAGTATTCTTGCCTGGAGAATCCCATGGACAGAGGAGCCTGGCAGGCTACAGTCCATAGGGGAGTACAGAGTTGGACATGACTGAAGCCACTTAGCACATAGCACATAGCCCCAGGTATATTACTCAGCAAACATGGTCTTCAATGAATGTTTTGCTTTAAATCAATAAATGGTCTATTTTCTGAAACTTTTCTCTCACTGGCCCTATTCAGGACATTACCACCTCACTTCAGGTCAGCTAAATGTTCTTATACAATTCTCTCCTCCATTCTATGAGCTGTCGTATTTACTTTTATTAAAAGAACATATATAAAGATGTTGACCTAATTTTATATGACAAGATATAAAAAGGAAAATATAAATATGCAGTCTTTTTACTTATAGGAAACTCTAATATGACTCCATTATCTGGTTTCAAGCTAATTTTCCAGCTTCATCTATTCCCTCTGTTCAAACACACCTAGTCTATTCAAATACACTCAGCACAGCAAACTCCTTAATGCAGCTACTATCTCCTCTCAGTATATTCTTTCAGTGTTTTTCTGCAGGCTAACTAGTGGCAACTACTTTTCTCTCAGGATTCAATCTCTTTCGTTAAGTCCTTTTCAGTTCAGTTCAGTTCAGTTCAGTCACTCAGTCGTGTCCGACTCTTTGCGACCCCATGAATCGCAGCACGCCAGGCCTCCCAGTCCATTACCAACTCCCGGAGATCACTCAGACTCACGTCCATCGAGTCAGTGATGCCATCCAGCCATCTCATCCTCTGGCGTCCCCTTCTCCTCCTGCCCCCAATCCCTCCCAGCATCAGCGTCTTTTCCAATGAGTCAACTCTTCGCATGAGGTGGCCAAAGTACTGGAGTTTCAGCTTCAGCATCATTCCTTCCAAAGAAATCCCAGGGCTGATCTCCTTCAGAATGGACTGGTTGGATCTCCTTGCAGTCCAAGGGACTCTCAAGAGTCTTCTCCAACACCACAGTTCAAAAGCATCAATTCTTCGGTGCTCAGCTTTCTTCATAGTCCAACTCTCACATCCATACATAACCACTGGAAAAACCATAGCCTTGACTAGATGGACCTTTGTGGGCAAAGTAATGTCTCTGCTTTTGAATATGCTCTCTAGGTTGGTCATAACTTTTCTTCCAAGGAGTAAGCGTCTTTCAATTTCATGGCTGCAATCACCATCTGCAGTGATTTTGGAGCCCCCAAAAATAAATTCTGACACTGTTTCCACTGTTTCCCCATCTATTTCCCATGAAGTGATGGGACCAGATGCCATGATCTTTCATTTTCTGAATGTTGAGCTTTAAGCCAACTTTTTCACTCTCCACTTTCACTTTCATCAGGAGGCATTTTAGTTCCTCTTCACTTTCTGCCATAGTGGTGGTGTAATCTACATATCTGAGGTTATTGATATTTCTCCCGGCAATCTTGATCCCAGCTTGTGCTTCTTCCAGCCCAGCGTTTCTCATGATGTACTCTGCATATAAGTTAAATAAACTGGGTGACAATATACAGTCTTGACATACTCCTTTTCCTATTTGGAACCAGTCTGTTATTCCATGTCCAGTTCTAATTGTTGCTTCCTGACTTGCATATATTATCACATTCTTCAGTTTTATTTACTTCCATTAGAGCTCTACATTGATCATATATCTTTCACTGTCTGTGGTTCTCAAATCCACCTTCATATTAGAATCATCTGCGGACTTTAAAAAGCTTGACACTTAGGCTATATTCCTGACAATTTTATCAGATACCTGGCATCTATAGTGGAACACAGGTATCAGTAGTTTAAAGGCATTCCAGAAAGTCAACATCAAGTTTGAAGAGTACTATATTAGACTGTGAATCCTTTAGGAAGTGAAGGAACCATTTAAATAACATAAAAAATATGTTATTTGAATAGACTAAATACATGTAACAGTTTCTAAACATAGCTGACCTTTGAAAATATTGCCTAATAAAACAGAGAATGCATACATCTACCCAAGTATAAAATTTCTCATCTACTTAAGGAACTGAATTACAAAAGGAAGGGCATACCAACATCACTCACTTGAAAGAACATTTCAATCTTCTTTTAGAGGTAGATATATGTGAATACATTGAAGAAATGATAATCAAACAGTCTGACTACCAACTAATTACATTCACTGATTAAGCTTAGAAAAATTCTCAATCATTGTCCAAGAATATAAATCTACAAGAGTTGTTACACTTTTATTAGGGGCTGCAGGTCTACTATGTATTCTCATATATTAAGAAGTTCATTCAAATGACTTACAAATAATTTACTGTCTAGAAATCACTGAGTTAACATGAGCTGTTGTGACATGTTATGTCCACATATTTTGGATTTGTTATGATTTAAATCAAACTTGGTTGAGTTCAAGTATTCCAGAAAACTGAGAATAAAGTAATCCTCACAGACATGTGGTGTTGCTTTCCTCTAATCAGCTATTTCAATAAACACTTATTTTGGAGAAATGTCTTAATTAGACCAAGTACATCCATTTGCTATTTTTTTTATCTGAAATTTTATCTACTGAGCTGTTAACCATCTAGCAGAATAATGATTATTCAGTGAAAATGGGGAAAGAAGAGACACATATTTATTAAATTGCTTTGTATGACTGTTTGAAATATATACTCGGAGAAGAGAAAGGGAGAATATTGGCAAAAACAGTCCCCACCTAAGACTCTAACACTTAAATTAGAAAGATCATTGAAAAAAGCATATTTAAATAAGTGCTTTAAACTAGAGAGAAAGAATGATGATGGCTAACTTTGAGTTCCTACTTAAGACCAATAATATGCTCCACACTTATTTGATATAGAAAAAGGAGAAGATAATGTGTATTCTAGCCATGCCCAAATAGATTCTATCAATATCATTGAAATTTCTCCTACCATTCCTTCTTGGTGAGCTAAAGAAGAGATACAAAAAGGAAAATATAGAGTAAATCGAAATGGTGAAATCATTAGAAGGTAGGGGAGGATGATAAAGGCCAACCACATGATAAAAATTAAACAATATATATTCTAATAATAACTCATATTTTTATAGTAATGAGAAATGCAGCAGAGTTCCTCAGAAGGCTACCTGGAGATATGAGTTTAATTAAAATTTAAGATATATCAAAAGGTGTGGATTATTTCTATAATAAACCTGTAGAACATTAATGAAAGAAACTTTGCCCTAAAAGCATCTCGCTAAGCCAAACATACAGACAAACCAATCAGCCAATTCAGTTATCAAGGGGTTTTCTTTGTCTTTTTAAAGACACATCCAGTATAATTTTACTAGAAAGGCCCATAATTAAATTTTAAGGGAATAACAACAAAGTTCAAATCCCGATTATAGTAGGATTAGGAAATAGAATCATACAAAGATTCATTAAAATGTTAACTCTGTAACACAGAGGAGTGAAAGAATGATTATTCCTGATAAGATGAGTATCTATTTACACAACCCCTGGTTGTTGATTGTGATATGCCACCCATGTATTCAGGTTGCTAGGTTTGCATCTTTCTCTTCAACTGATTTCTCTTCTTGAATTCTTACATAAGACCTATTTTCTTGCGTCATCTCCTTTATAGAAATCAGAAAATAAGTGTTGACTGAAAGGCTAGATAGCTGCTTCTGAGTTTTACTCCCAGCTGTTAGACCATTTATTTACTTGGTTTCCCTGCTATTGTATTTTATTTTTCTTTTTCAATGAGAGATATCAATGCTCTTGTCCTTTCTGAGTATCATGTGGAATGTGATTATCTTTTTCTCTCTAGAGCTCTGTACAGTTCATGGTATGATGGACTAAAGATCTCACTGCCCTTCCCTGCTCTTCCTGTAAAAAGGGCTCCTCGTAATTATATTTTATCTGTTGAAGACAGTTTCTATTCCCAGAAGCTTTATCTTTGTATCAGTGTTAGTCTTCAAAAATAAGCCCTATGATCAGTGATCTGTGGCCCCAGGTTTTTCTATGTTGTATCTAAAAGGCATTTCATAGGAGACCTCTGTTGGTGAGCCCGGGGCTGTCAGTTATCATGATTCATAGCTCTCTATAAAGGCAAAGTATAAATATCTATAAGTTTTATCAGAATAAAATACTATTCAGAAGAAAAATACTATCCTACTGCACTCTTTCTTGGCTCAGAATGAACTCTCATTTTCTTTGGGAATGTCCTTCTAGAGGTTTGAAGTAAAGATGTCATTAATCCTTTCTGCTGGCATCTCATCTCCAGTATTTAACATATTTAGACCAAGCTGTGGATCCTTAGTTCCTGATTTTCTATGTGTATCATCTCTAAAAAACACCCTAGGCAATTACATGATTCCCAGTGGTAGAGGGTAAAGTTTGTCTAATTGCAATTAAAGAAAAAAAAAAACAAAAACAAATGGAGCCGAGAGGTGAGACGTTTCTTTCACAGTAACATTGATTTGATCAATACACACGTGTATATTTCTGTTGTTCAGTCATAAGTCGTGTCCAACTCTGCAACCTCATGGAATGCACCATGCCAGGCTCCTCTGTCCTCCACTATATCCTGGAGTTTGCTCAAATTCATGTTCATTGAGTCAGTGATGCTATATAACCATCTCTTCCTCTACCATCCCCTTTTACTTTTGCCTTTAATCTTTCCCATCATCAGGGTCTTTTTCCAATGAGGCAGCTCTGTGCATCAGGTGGCCAAAGTATTGGAACTTCAGTATCAGTCCTTCCAAAGAATGTTCAAGCTTTAATCCCTTTAAGATTGACTGGTTTGATCTCCTTGCAGTCCAAGAGACTTAAGAATTTTTTCCAGCACCACAATTTAAAAGCATCAATTCTTTGGTGCTTAGCCTACTTTAAATGTTCCAATTCTCACACCTGTACAAGACTACTGGAAAAACCATAGCTTTAACTACATGGACCTTTGTTGGCAAAATGATGTCTCTGCTCTTTAATACACTTGCTAGGTTTGTCACAGCTTTCCTTCCAAAGAGCAAGTGTATTTTAATTTCACGTCAGCAGTCTTTATATCCAATAAAAGGTTGTCAGTTAATTATAAATATTTATATTTTAAAATTATGTCACATCATTTGAGGTACAAAAAATATAATGTAGACCTAGTGTCTGACTACAAGCAGCTTATGTTCCAATACCAATTCTAATAAATACAAAACATAGAGAATGTGTCTTTTCATTCTAACTTATTGATTGGATTGGGAATTCCCTGGTAGCTCAGCTGATAAAGAATCTGCCTGCAGCACAGGAGACCCAGGTTCAATCCCTGGGTCAGGAAGAAACCCTGGAGAAGGAAATGACAACCCACTTCTGTATTCTTGCCTAGAAAATCCCGTGGACAGAGGAGCCTGGCGGGCTACAATCCATGTGGTTGCGAAGAATCGTACTTGACTTAGCGACTAAACCACCACCACCACATTGACAGGATTATGGGATAATATGTAGAGAAAGCTCAAGACACATATCAAATAGATATATTTTCAAAGAAGGATTATTTTATAAAATAAATTAATAATTTATTAAAATGAGCAAAGAGTATTAAATCTCAAAGTAAGCATTTGTTGTTGTTGTTAAGTCACTAAGTTCTATCCAACTCTTTGAGACCCCATCACTATAGCCTGCCAGGCTCTTCTGTCCATAGGATTTCCAAAGCAAGAATACTGGAGTAGGGTTGCAATTTCCTTCTCCAGGGAATCTTTCTGATCCAAGGATTGAACCCATGCATTGGTAGGCAGATGCTTTACCAGTGAGCCAGCAGGGAAGCCCCAAATTAAGCACAAAGATAATTAAATTAAATACTTAAATCTCTAGAATAATATGGTAACATTAATAATGGTTATTTTGAATAGAAACTTGAAAATTTTTATTGTGTTTCTCTTCTTTTTTTGTGGCTACTCATCCAAATCTATATTATATGACAACAAATCCTGTACATGGCATATATAATAGTTCCCAATCAGGCAGCATATTTAAATAAATAAATTAGTCCATTTTCCAGTAAAAATAATTCATTAAATTCATTGAGTGTATGGGTTCCAGGCACCAGTTTCATGTAAACTCATGTAATTTCTTTTGACTTGTGAGGAAGTTGAGGGCAGCAAGGTTAATCAACTTCCTCAAGGTCACATAGGTCATAAGAATAAGCTGACACCAAATTTAAATAGGTAAATTTTCCACACCTGATATGAAACAAAATTACCGGAGAAAGATGTAGACACTTTTAACTAAGGATAATCTTCTTTTTCATTTTCTTCTTATTATACTTAGCGATTCATCCCAATTTATATAAACTTTTACTTACTCTGAATCGTCTCTAAAAGGGTTTCTGACTTTTTCACACAATTGTCCATCCCAGTATTTCTAATGTTTCTAACTACTTTGAGCTAACACTAATCTTTTCTTAGTGGATGCTATATTTATAAGCATGTAGCCCAGTTCTATTAATGTCACTATTTTCTGCCAAAACACATACCTCTATTACTCCTGCCCTTTCTATTTTTTAAAAAAGTCTTTTAAAGTGGCTATTCCTGTTCTAGTGACCTAGAACGTTTTATATCACAATGCAAAATCAGTGCCAAATGTGACCTCAGCATAGCAGGATAATTTCAAATATTTTTTAACCATAAATATGCAAGAACTAAAAGATAAATTTATTTCTAAATAAAAATAATTTTATTATAAATTGGGTTTCTGCTTCATAATCTCTGTATTTATTTAAAAAATAACTTTCAACTCATATGTATCAATATTAGGAAAAACCCTGTCCTTGTTAATTGTTTTCCAAATAATTAAAACATAAATTATTTATTTTGTCTTTCCAAAGATCAACATCAAGCATGAATAACATTTTAACATATAGACTTTCTATTTTTTTTTAAATAGGTGCTGCAACATGTTATATGTTGCAACATTTATTTTTTAATGGCACCTTTCCAAAAATTAACACATTTTGGCACAGACCATGAAAATCTGAAATAGCACACCTAACTGCCAAAGTCATTCTATGAACCCATCAGCAGAACATGCTGCAACAGCATTAAACTATCCTTAGGAACAGAGAAAATTTGCAGGTGCACAGACTAGGAGCCACAAACATCAAGATTTCCTTACACTGGCTTTGCCTTATTGCACACTCTTTTACTTAATGCTGAGTAAGCTACAGTGACTATTTTGGATTTTGTAATATTAAATTGTCAAAAGTTGTTTTTATAGAAGCAAACAAAACCATACACATGTTAAAATCTTATCCATTTCTACATTTTACATGTTTTTAAAATATTAAATGGGGTTTGAAATATAAAGACGTTGCACTTAGCTATTTCTGTATGTATTTCCCAAATACATCGCAAATACCGTGATGAAGTATGCAGCACATCATTACACTGATTCCTATATCCTTTGGTCAAAGTCGTCTATCTAAAAATTTTCTCCTAAATATTAAATTATCTTTTCCTTAAATTGCCAAAACTCTTGGCAGTTAAAAATAGGCCTTTCTGTAAGAGATGTATATCAAATGGTGTTCTATGAGCATAATAAGGCTTAAATTATGAATGTGATAGCTGAGGAATGATTCTTCCTGGAGGAATACTCTACAGCAGTGTAAATGTCTCATGATAGTCATGACAAGTGAGAAATGCAAAAAGCAATGACAGGAAATTTTCAAGAGAATCTGCCATATATATAAGAATAATCATTGTATCATCATACAGTGATGTTATGGAGAAACTTTTGCTAATTGAATGCAAATAGTTTGAGCATAACAATTTGATTGATTATAAATTAATTTTCAAATGTGGAACTAAAAATAATTTGATGATTAAAATTTATGAAGGTCATTTTATTACCATAATTAGTGGACAGTTTTTCCTCACTTAGGCCATTTTTCAATCAAATACCAATGACATTGCTTTCAAATGTAAAAAAATATACAGAAACTAGTTTATAAGTTTTCTCCTAATACAAGTTTTCTCTTTGTATTAGGCATTTTTTCCCCAAATTAAAATCAGAGTTAGTCTCAATTTATATGAAAATATATGACTTTATTTGTAATTATCTTATAATACTCCAATATTATTAAGAGGGAATGCTTTTTAGAGGATCCTGTTTGATTGCTTAAACCTTTCTGCTAATATTGGTTTATAATGTTATATAAGTATCATGTGTACAGTATTGTATTTATACCTATAAAAAAAACCCACTATTCTGTTCTCTCTGTCCATGCATTTGTTTTTGCTTGGTTTGTTTTGTTCACTTATTTTGTTTGCTTGCTTTTTATATTTCACATATGAGTGAAATCAAATGGTATTTATCTTTCTCCATCTGACTTACTTCACTTAGCAAAACACCTTCAAGATCCATCCATGCAAATGGCAAGATATCTCAGTTAAAAAATAAATCTATAATACATGAAATAAAGTAAATAAAATGGTGTAGATAAAAATAAAGAAACTGAATAAAATCTGCCTTCTAAATCCAACCATGATTGTGAAAGAAAAGGGACTTTTGTCATGGCTATTTTTCTTGACATTGATTTGCTCTTTCTAAAATAAAACGAACATTTACTCAACAAACACTGTGTGGTGTATGGAAACTGTATACATAGAAAATTATCTCTAAACAAGTCCATTCCTTCAGTTCAGTTCAGTCGCTGAGTTGTGTCCGACTCTTTTCAACCCCATGAATCGCAGCACGCCAGGCCTCCCTGTCCATCACCATCTCCCGGGGTTCACTCAAACTCACGTCCATCGAGTTGGTGATGCCATTCAGCCATCTCATCCTCTGTCATCCTCTTCTCCTCTTGCCCCCAATCCCTCCCAGCATCAGAGTCTTTTCCATTCCTTCAGAGACGTATAAATTAAGTCATATGAAAAGTAATGAACTTGTCTGTAGTCACACAGTAAGTTAAAGTCTGAGCCAGATTTTCAACCTAAATTAGCTTATTCTAGGGCTCTCAGGTTCGTCTCCAAATGCACTTGCTCTGATGGTTAATGTTCTCCCAGCATTCTTCCAACAATGTGTCCCTTTTGAGGTTTCTAACCAGGACTGACTAATAATCTGAGTTTCTATGCTTAACATCAGCCTTGGATGCTGAAACAAAAGTAACAATTTAAAAGTTCTCAGAAAATATTATAAACAATCAGCTTTTTTTCATTTAAAGATACCAACAAAAGCAACCTCGCCTATCTAGTACTTACTGATAAAAATGGTTCTTCTTCCAAAACAATAATTTTATGAGGCAATCTTTAGCAAATTAATATATAAGTATTGTTACCTTATTTCTTTCTGTAATCAGATCCCCCTGACTCACCTAGTATGCCTCTGCATCAAAGTCTTAATTCTCTTTCCCCCATCTGTTTGCTTATAGCTGGTGTGCTGGCAAGCAGTTGCTAACATAGTTGCCTGAGGGCCTAGTGGGAGAACTGCAGTGTTGGCAACTTTTTTCTTTTTCAGGAGCACATAGAGAAAGTTATGGCTGTCATTTCTGTAAGTTCAATATAAAGTTATGCCACGTCATCATGTACTCAGTGTTCTCTGGTCATATAATTGTATGCTGTAATTCATCTTACGTAATGATGAACCCAACTTTAAAGGGAGGGATTTTATTTTTCCAACTAATTGTAAGGATCAATGTACAGCATGAGAAACAAGGTAAGGGGACTCTTGGAGAGAGATATAGAAGGAGCGAGAATTATATGTAGACCTAATGTGAAAGGAACAAGGAGAAAATGTACATATTGTGCTATTATGGTGTGTTGTATGTCTATTAATAGAGAATTCAGAGTTAATACATATGCACACAATGAGAATTAATATTTTGGTGGTGGTAATGTAAAATGAACAAAACAACCATATAGTGAAAAAAGAAGAGAGATTATTGTGACTAAAATGGGACGTGAACAAAGAAGTCTATATATTTGAATGAAATTGAAAGCAGCTCTGATTAGTTTAAGCCTGGATTCTCAAAGCACTCAATAACCAGAAAGAAAAAGGGAAATGTTTAAGGTTCCTTTAACATGGGGGTCAGGTAACTCTAGCCCCAGTCAAATCTGACCCACAGCATACTTTTGTGTTTTATAGGGGCTACAAATTATTTGTACAACTTGAAATGCTCACAAGAAATCAAAAGAAGAAAATATTTTGGACCCATAAAATGTACAGGAAATTCAGATTTAAGTGTTCACAAATAAAGTTTTTAATTATGGCAATATAAAATGTGTGCAAATGTGTTTTCTCTCGTTATATAAATGCTTATATAATATTCTTCATTTTTCCAATTGACTAGCAAAACCTATAATATTTAGTAATAGGCTCTTCACAGAAAAATGTTGCTCAACCTCTGGTTTAATCCAATCAGACCCACTTGAAATTGAATAGAATTCTTGAGACCATAGTGTTGCTAGCCAATGGAGTTCTTGATGAAGTAGATTAAGAAAAGCTTTTTACTCAGATCTTTCACTGGAACAGATGGGACAAGAAAATAATGTCTATATGAATTAAATTATATAACTTATTTGTTATTTTAAATTTATTATGTGCATTTTATATCCAAATGAGTATAATAATATGAATCTGGATATATAATATATTCATATTATAAGGAAGTTATTACTTGAGACCTATGCATGAGAGAACCTTATCTATTTTTATTCAATAATATAAAGAAGAAACACTTTGGGGAAGATAGGATATTATATTCTAACAATGACATTTTACCCTGTATCAATCACACTCTTTTAACATAGTCAAGTTTCAGTACCAATAATCAGCAAAAAACTGTGAGGGTGCTCTTTCCCCCTTCCCCTTGATAGTTCCCTCACAATAAAGAGCTTTGGGAGGATGTAAATAGAAATTGTAGGAATTAATAATTGGCTAATCTGTTCTATAACAGTCTGGCAACAATCAAATGCAATCTCTAGATGACACTTTTTGAGAATGGAGAGCAAATCTAAAAGAATAACTATTTCCTAATCGGATTCATAAATTTAAATAAACACCCTGCTGTATGTTTAGGTTATAAAGTGGAGATAACAGGGTTTTAAAATTATAGGCCATTTATTTAGAAAGAGAAGGAAGGTCACATGATTCAAATCCTTAAAGGTGACTTTCTGACTTGCAGCTAAATATCCCCTGGTTAATTCGGGGAGATTGACTCAGAACTCAAAGACAAGGCTTTATCAGTAAGGGTGGATTTGATGGGTCCAGGCACCAGATAAGATGCCCCTTGATAACTCTACTTACATAGCATATTGGAGATTTTCATTACTAACACATATACATTTACAAATCACTCTGCTACTATAAAATTACAATGGAAATAATTCTTAAAAGGTTTAGAGATTAAAAAAAAAACAAGCAAATTAAAATCAATTTTTTTGGCTTTACATTACAGTATTTCTTCAAAATAATATAACACATCTTTTTTTCTTTGAATAAAGGGACTGGCAGATCTCTGGGTCAATCTTATCTTTCTAATTATTTCATTGTTCTGTGATTTGACTTCATGCTCTTTGGAAGTCACAAAGATAAGATAGAAAAGCAAAAACCAAATAAAGAATTCTCAAAGTTTCTACTGATTACCAATGCATTTTTAATAACACTTAAAATTAATTTTAGCCATGAAATTTAATTTACAATTGTTCTCCCATGTAAAAAGATAAAGCACTATCAATAAGGCTAAAGGAAACTGCTCCCACTACTCCACATTCTTCCTTTTGTATAAATGTTCCTTTCTAAGGTGCCATCCAATCTCTGAGTCTATGGAACTCACTTCCAAAATGCCAGAATGAAAAAAAAGATCATGGTGCAAATGTATGGGAAAAATATATTAATCACTATAGCCAGATATATTGTTACTAGAAAAGTATATAGTAAAAAATCCCAACAATATATTTTAGTATATAAATCTGATGTTACTCTCTGATACATGCATCAAATGGTTTCCCATTTCTTTCAGAGTAAAAGTCAAAGTTCTTATGAGGAGCACGAAGTCTCATTCAGATTATTCTTCCACCTCATCTCTTTCTACTCCCTTATTCCCTCATTCAGTGCAACTGTATTGATCTAATCAATGCTCCTTGAACAAGCCAGGCACATTTCAGTGCACCATGTCTGTTCCTGCTGCCTGAGATGCTATCCCCCCAGTCATAGCTCTTGGGAAGCTCTCTTGTTTCCTTCAGGTCTTCAAACTAAAAGTCACCTTCTTTAAAAAAGTCTGCCTGACTTCCTTACCTTAGTTTCCACTCCTCCTTCCTAATTTTCTGGAATACTTTGCCTCCTTTGCACTTTCTCTGTGCTTCTCAGGAGGCTCAGTGGTAAAGAATCCACTTGCTGATGCAGGAGATGCAAGAGACACATGTTCAATCCCTGGGTGTGGAAGATCCTTTGGAGGAGCAAATGGCAACCCAGTCTAGTATTCCTTGCTTGGTACAGAGGAACCTAGCAGCTTACAGTCTACGGGGTCACAAACAGTCAGACACAACTGCGCACACACACACACACGCACTGTATGCATTTTGCTTAAAATCTAATTTATTGACTAACACTCTCACTGGAATATAAGGTGCTGAATCTAAAGATTTTCTTTGATATATTCGCTAATGACTCCCTTGTACTAGAAGACTGTGTGTCATATGATAGGTATTCAATAAATACTTGCAAAAGGAATACATGTACAAATAGAACCTTTACTATTTTAAGATTTACTTCCTTCACATGAAACTGTTAGGGCTGGCATAGTCAGTGAATTAATTCAACTTTTTCTTTTGACAATGATATTAGGAAAAATTAGTATAGCTTAAGTCTCAAAAGTTAGACCGAAATATCCCAAGGATGGTGTCAGTACTCTCTCTCTCTTGCTACTTTTGATTTCTCTGCAGTTTGTTTCTGTTACACCTTATTCTTAGGGCTTCCATGGTGGCTCAGCAGTAAAGAATCTGCCTACAGTGCAGGAAACATGGGTTCAATCCCTGGGTCAGGAAGATCCACTAGAGAAGGAAATGGAAACCCCCTTCAGTATTATTGCCTGGGAATTCCTATGGACAGAGGAGCATGGTGGGCTACATCCACGGGGTCGCAAAGAGTCAGACACGACTGAGCAACTGAGGGCATATGCGCACAACCTTAGTCTCACAGTTTCTCTAGTGGCAACTGGTCCTTGACAGCTTCACAGATTTTGAAGTGCACAAACTTGGCATCATTCCCAATAGTGCCAACTGAAATTGAGAGGAAGGTTATGATTGTTTTGGCTCTTCGTGTATCTATTAACCAAATCACTCAGGATAGACATCGGTTGAAAGGCTGTAACCTCTCAGGCCTCCATTTCACACCTACATGGCAGAAGAGATCTTCTCAAGTCTTTCTTCTGGACTAATCGTTTCTCAATCTACACAAAAAAGCCCACAAAGAAGGATTCTTCCATTTTTACTGAGTTACAATATCTTCTGAATTTTATGTAACAAGAATTCAGAATCTTTTTTTTTTTTTTCGCCCAGGATGCAGAACCTTAAATAAATCTGGAGGATTTTATTAGGGAAATAAATTCTCCTGCCAACCCAGAAAACCTCTCCAAAGAGGAAGAGAAGGAAAACAGTTTTATTATCGACTAAGCATTAAGCCAGAATGTGATACACATCGCAGGTAATCCACTAAGAGTCTGGAAAATAGAAGGAAATCTCACCCATTTACACAGGCAAGCAGATACCACCTATTACATGCATGTTCTCAAATAATAACTAATTTTCAAGGAAGAAGACTGTCAGCATTGTTACACACATTCATTCTAGATTCACCTGGTACTTGGGATAGCCATTTGTTTTTGTTAGTTGATTTTATACAAAGGAAAAACAAACTTCTCATACCATCATAAGGGGAGGTACTTTTACAACTTGGAGGAAAGTCCAGCCTAAGTAGTTTCTAGTATCCCCTAGAATCTGAGAGGCAGCGCTCTGTCTTTGATAATTACATTTGAAAGAGTTGGTTCCTGTATTCCTGAAAAAGATGTTTCTGGATCCTAGCAAGAGGCTTATTTAGCTGCTAAAATGTTTACACACATTTCAAGCAGAGAAAGCATTTAAAATGACAAGATTCTTAAAGAATAATGTTAGAAGGGGAGAATCTTTTCCCTTATATTCTACAGTGAAAGCTAAGTCTTTTTAATTTACATTTGCCCTTACATTGTAAGTTTTGAAAAAGGAAAAAGTAGAACAATATTGGACAAAAAAGTGCATTTTGTTTGTGAGTGTTGTGTGAAAAAAAGGAAGTAGCGTGAGGTATTGCCTGGAAAGAGAAATACATAATTACATAGAAGACAACACCTAAAAGCTGAGCACATTAGAGCAAAAAGGTCCCTGTTAAAAGCTGAGCACATTAGAGCAAAAAGATCCCTATGATGGTGAATAATTACAAAAACCTGAGTATGTAGTGTTTCTAACAGAAAATTCTTTACCATATTTTCCCCACAGGACTAGTTCTATACCTTCTACTTCTATAATTGACATTTTGAATTTATAGCTTAATATTGCTCTTCAGAAATATGCTATTAATATCTGGAAATTAAAAAAAAATTCCATTTTTAAAAAAGTCAACAGTGTTTGACTATGTCTCTTTTTAAAATTCCTTTTATCCTAAATGTTCTCATCTTTTAATTTTTATTTTCATACATGTATGTCCTGGTTAAAATGGTAGGATGAGCTTAGTCCCTATATTCCAAGCTCATAGAAAGGCAGTCTGAAATATAATGATATAATGTAATAGTATAACAAGAATTTTAACTATATAGTTGAGCTTTAAATAATGAAAAAACAATAAATGAAGACTCATAGATGTCAAAGGGAATGAAAGAGAAGAAGGAAGAAGAGTGGGAGGAGCATCTGCAAAGTCAGAGTATTGAGCACAAATGTACTATTTAGCCAACAGCAATATCACAACAAACCATCCATTCCATGCACTGGAGCTTTGATGCTGTGTGTGTGTGTGTGTGTGTGTGTGTGTGTGTAATCAGGGTGGAGTGGGCAGGGAGTGCTGTCAAAGCTACAGGACTCATGCCTGTGGGGTTCTAAAACCCTTGAGATTTGCATTTCTCTAATAATTAATGATGTTGAGCATCTTTTCATGTATTTGTTGACCATCTGTATATTTTCTTTGGAGAAATGTTTATTTAGGGCTTCTGCCCATTGTTTTTGATTGGGTTGTTTGTTTTTCTGATACTGAGTTGCATGAGCTGCTTGTATGTTCTGGAGATTAATCCTTTGTCAGTTGTTTCATTGGCAAATATTTTCTCCCATTCTAAGGGTTGTCTTTTCAGCAGAAACTGACCCAACATTGTAAAGCAGTTATACTCCAATTAGAAAAAAAAAAACAACTCTTGAGATACTGAGTATACAAAAGGACAATCACCAGACCTAATGTAAAAGTAGAACTTTGACCTGCAACCTCGATAGCAACCAGTTCAGGAAGCCTAACCATAGCTCCCATATCAGTCGTCTCCATACTGTCACAATTTGGTCAAAAATTAAAGGGCTTCCTAATTTTTGTTCTTCCCTTTTTAACTTAGAACCAACTAGAAAAAGCCAAATATGCTCCCCAAACCAATCATACGAGATATCCCAAGACCAGCTAACCAATCTCCAGCTTCCCTCTGCAAATAATGTCCAGTTGGGGCATACCTGAAGCTTTTTCTGTTTTGCTTTTTTTTTTTTTTTTTTTTAACTATAAAGCCTTTCTACTCTGCTGACTGTCTCTGAGTCTCTGACAAATGCAAGTAATGATAGCCGAATCCCCTGCACGTCTGGACAGCCTTCTCTTGTTCTCCTTTGGGCGGTCTTTGTTTATTCCCCCACACTAAAGATCTTGGTGGAGGCAAATATGAATTCAACTCTAGGCACTTAGGAATAGTGAACCACTATGCTTATGCAGGACTCTGTAAAAAAACAAATCACTCAGTAAATGACAAGCCATTAAAAAAAATGTTCACTGTAAGTAAATAAACAAAATTTCTGTGAAAAAGAACTAAACAAGAAACTATAAATAATGGATTCTTTTCTCCTGCATTCTATCAATTGTTTTGCTTCATATTTGTACCATAAGTGTTGTCTAGATTTTTTAAGGGAACTAATTATTTACGTGTGATTTTAATTTTTATGCTATGAGTTTCTTTGTATATCTGGTAATTTTTACTTATAACATTCTTTTTTTTTTTTTTTTAAACTGTGTGTGTGTGTGTGTGTGTGCGTGTGTGCTTAGTTGTGTCTGACTGAACAGCTCCATGGACTATATAGCCTGCCAGGCTCCTCTGTCCTTGGAATTTTCCAAACAAGAATACTGGTGTGGGTTGCCATTTGGGCTAGTTAATTTTTAGATTTTTTTTTCTTTACTATTATATCTAGGTTTCTCCTAGTAGGTATTCTGAGCAGGCTGTTTTTGAAACAAAGTAGTTTTCCCATACCAGTTGTGGACTTTCTAAAAATCTGAATGGGAAGAGTGTTTCCCAGGAACCCCAGGGTAGATCTAGGCCTCCTGTGCTGTTGTTCTTTGCTTAATGGATGAGTTGGTTACTTTTTCTTTTAGTTAGAGAAAAGATGGGCTTCCCTCATAGCTTAGTCATTAAAGAATCTGCCTGCAATGCAGGAGACCTGGGTTCGATTCCTGGGTTGAAAAGATCCCCTGGAGAAGGAAATGGCAACCAACTCCAGTGTTCTTGCCTGGAGAAATCCATGGACAGAAGAGCCTGGTAGGCCATAGTCCATGGTGTCCACAAGAGTCAGACATGACTTAGTGACTAAACCAAACCAAACGGAGAAAAGATATGTCAGATTTGCCCACTATGTGCCAAGTATTGGCTCTGTTCTGCCTGGGGATGAGGGAAGGATGGGAGAGCAGAAAGATGCAGTTGACTTGGTTTACATCTTTCCATGAGCTTATATGCAGAGTACATCATGAGAAATGCAGGGCTGGATGAAGCACAAGCTGAAATCAAGATTGCTGGGAGAAATATCAATAACCTCAGATATGCAGATGACACCACCCTTATGGCAGAAAATGAAGAAGAATTAAAGAGTTTCTTGATGAAAGTGAAAGAAGAGAGTGAAAAAGTTGGCTTAAAGCTCAACATTCAGAAAACTAAGATCATGGCATCTGGTCCCATCATTTCATGGCAAATAGATGGGGAAATAATGGAAACAGTGACAGACTTTATTGTGGGAGGCTCCAAAATCACTGCAGATGGTGACTGCAGCCATGAAATTAAAAGACACTTGCTCCTTGGAAGAAAAGCTATGACCAACCTAAATAGCATATTAAAATACAGAGACATTACTTTGCCAACAAAGGTCTGTCTAGTCAAAGCTATGGTTTTTTCCAGTAGTCACATATGGATGTGAGAGTTGGACCATAAGGAAAGCTGAGTGCTAAAGAATTGATGCTTTTGAACTGTGATGTTGGAGGAGACTCTTGAGAGTCCACTGGACTGCAAGGAGATCCAACCAGTCCATTCTAAAGGAAATCAGTCCTGAATATTCACTGGAAGGACTGATACTGCAGCTGAAGCTCCAATACTTTGGCCACCTTATACAAATAACTGACTCATTTGAAAAGACCCTGATGCTGGGAAAGATTAAGGCCAGGAGGAGAAGGGGATGACAGAGGAAGAGATGGCTGGATGGCATCACCAACTTGATGGACATGAGTTTGAGCAAGCTCTGGAAGTTGGCGATGGACAGGGAAGCCCTGAAGTCCACTGGGTCGCAGAGTCAGACATGACTAAGCAACTGAACTGATGAGCTCTCACAATTCAACTCTGCTTCTCAGCTCAATCCTCTGCAGACACTTCTGATAGGAGTCTAGAGCCCCATCGACGTTCTGCTGGGCACACTGACGGCCATATACTCCAGGAAGAATATACTTTCCATCTATCTAGTCCACGTATATTCTAGGAATCTCAGGTTTGGAGTTTCATTCATACTCTTCCATTCATACTCTTCGTGAAGTTTGATGAATTCTCTAGTTGTAGATCTAGTCACTATCCTCTCTACACTGTAAATTCTTTCCTTCTGTACCTCAATGCTTCATTTTTGGTGCAGCTTTCAGTAAATAGGAAGGCATATACTAACGTGCTTAAACTTTGGGAGACACACTGATTTATTATAACTAATTTTAATGCTCTTAAAATATGTTTTAACTGAAAAGAGAGATTTCCCTCCTCAGTTTCTGATGTTCATGGTTACATTTTGTCTTGAAGTGTGTCAAAGAAAAATTGCCCCGGATAAACTGAAATAAGCAAGGAAGACTTTGTTCATGACTACTGAATGAGGAAAGACCGAATGGAGTTTAAACACAACCCAGTTGAAACAAAAGGTGGGAGAGAGTTTAAGAACTGGGGTGGAGGGTGGGGTCTAAGGCCATCTGTGTTTGCTAATTGGCCTTATTCCAAGGAAAAGTGAACTTTTTCCCAACTCCATGCATAAGGAAATTTTACCACATGGACTGCGTTGCTCCCCCAAGTTAGGCTATCTTCCCATAGAAATGGGGAAAGAGGGGTGCTATCTTCCTCAAAGGCCACATTTCAAAGATAGCTCCCAAATACTTGAGAAATTCAGTCTTGGGTTTTCTTAATAAAACTTAGAGATTTTTTAAAAAAGATTTACATCTCAAATGGACAGAGAAAGGATTGACAACTGTAAGTTTTCAAAAGAAAATGCTCTAAGACAAGGGAGGTCAGAGCTAAGAATCAGGAAGAAATCTGTCTAGAATTTAGTCAAGCTGAGGGGAACCTTAAGGCCACTTTGATCAAGTGCAATAGATTTTCAGCTAGACTTCATTAACTTTCCTCCTAGGCTAGGTCAGTATTTAACAACTACACAAACTATTTAGTAGGAAATCCTGAAGACTAAGACACCTTTCCTGATTCATTGTGTTTGTTACACCCTAGACAGTCATTTTACTTGTACCATTCAACGAATGCAGTTCACGAAACCAAATAGTGCTCTCTTTAAAATTTGGCTTGTTTTCAATTTAATTTTGTTCTGTATTAGAAAAATGCCCTTGAAATAAACAAAGCTAGTTTATACCATGATTCACTGCTATTGAAAAGATTCAGTAAATTATAATGGGATGCATGTTCAATATCAATCAGAGCCTTGAAGACTGTGAATTATTAATCACATATCCAATAGAAGATAATTATTACATTAAATGTCAAAAATTTAGTAGAATGTAAGACTGTTCATTTGTGCAATATAAAACAAGTAAAATTGAACTGGTGCAAGAGATTTATTTTTGTAAAATAAAATGGGATTGTGCAACTGTCATAAATGTAAAGGTTTTAGATTTGGAAGAGATGTCTAACTTCTATGTGACAATAATGTTCTGGAAAGCTCTTGGTATTTTGTTTTATTATTTGACTGCCTTATCACTGCTTAGGTTGATTAAATAACAAAAATCATTAGAATTTTTAGAGTTTGGGAGCTGTAATTCAAGGAAATTCTACCTCAGGTGTCTGTGAGTAAATAGGTAATAATTCATACAGGAATGTGACATATAGTGACTGACAAATGTTTACCCTTGAGTATGTTATTAACTTTAATTATTTTAACCATTTTTGTGGTGAAGTTATATGATCTGTGTCGATATAGGCATCAAATAAATTAACTTATAAGGAAACAATTTTTTTAAATTGTCACATGTCAGTAAAACTGTTAAGCAACTAAAATTTGAAGTAACCAATATTGTATCTTAAATATGCTTGTATGTGTGTGTGTGTGTGTGCACTCATCTTGTCTGACTTTTTGCAGCTCCAAAATATGCTTAGTCTTCCCACAACCCCCAGTGAGGCTTCCTTGGTGGCTTGGATGGTAAAGAAACTGCCTGCCAATCCAGGTTGAGACGATCCCCTGGAGAAAGAAATGGCAACTCACTCCAGTATTCTTGCCTGTGAAATCCCATGGACAGAGGAGCCTGGAGGGCTTCAGTCCATGGAGGAAACAAAGAGTTGGATATGACTTACTGACTTAACAACAACAACCCCCAGAGAAGCTGAGAATCTAGAACTGAAGGGAAATACCCCTGGAATACATTTACTCAATCTCTGTCTGTAGGAAGATTTTGTATCATCTTCATTGCTAATACTGTCTTATCCAGTCTTATTTTTTTTTTTTGAATAATATTTTTACTAACACATACAAAACTTGAAACTAAAACAAAGAACTGAAAGAACTATATGATCATGGCCACACATTCAGTTATTGTGCAGAGATCATAATTTGTCAAAATAACTTAAAGGTTTACCTGGGCAAACTCCAGGAGATGGTGAGGGACAGGGAGGCCTGTCGTGCTGCTGTCCACGAGGACACAAAGAGCCAGACATGACTGGGCAACTGAGCAACAACAATCAACTTATAAAATATTTGAAGAACAAAAAGCTCTTCCCAAGATTTCAAGGATCTTTTTGCCTTTGCCCAAATATTCTAAAACATACAAATTTTAAGCTATTTATTTTGACATTGGTCACTTATATAATCAAATAAATAGTAAAGAAAACAAAGTATTATTTGATTGGCATAGTATTAGCATCTTGTAGACGTTCACACCCTAATCTCTGGAATTCATGAATATGGTACATTACATGGCAAAAGGGACTTTACAGACATTATCAAAGTAATTGACCTTAAAATAAGAGTACCATGGATTATCCAGGTGGGTTTAAAAGAATCATGAGTCATTAAAAACAATAACTTTCTCCATTTGTATGAAGAAGAGAGAAAATGTAGAGAAAAAGAATTCAAAGTTCTGTTGCTAGCTCTGGGATGAAGGAATCCAAGAAAAAATGGGGAATCAAGAAAAAAATAGGGGCCTCCAAAAGCTCAGAACATCTGCAAACTGATAGTTATATGGACTTAATTAAGTTCTACAACTGCAAGGAAATGGATTCCTCCAAAGTTGAATGAATGTGAAAGTGGATTCTTTTCCTAAAACCTCCAGTAATAAGTACAGCCTTACTAACAACCTGTGATTTGTGTTGAACTTGTGGCCTCTGGTCCTATGATAATAGGTTTGTGTTGTTTTAAACTTTTCAATTTGTGGGAGAATTGCTGAGGCAGCAAAAGAAAATTAATACAGTGAGAAAGTTTCACAGTAGAGGTCATTGTTTCTTGATGTATATGCACTCATTTATTCAATCAGTGAGTTTTACTGAAAGTCATAGAAGAGTCCGGTACTGCACAGTGTTACAATGCGGTGTTAGAACTTAGAGAATAGAAACACATGTCGACTTCCTGAAACATGCAGAATTAAGATGTATGCTAGGTATGACGGTAGCAATTAGCAGCAATAGTTTTTACTGCCACAAAAATGCATTCGTTTCACAGATTAATAATACATGGGGGAAAAAGAAGAAGAAGGGAAATAATGAAGAGAAGTGAAAGAGAAGAAAAGTGAGATAAACACTATTTTCAGTTCAGCTCAGCTACTCAATCGTGTCTGACACTTTGCAACCCCATGCACTACAGCATGCTAGGCTTTCCTGTCCATCACAAAACTCCTGAAGCATACACAAACTCATGCCCATTCAGTCGGTGATGCCATCCAACCATCTAGTCCTCTGTCTTCCTCTTCTCCTCCCACCTTCAATCGTTCCCAGCATCAGGGTCTTTTCCAATGAGTCAGTTATTTGCATCAGGTGGCCAAAGTATTGGAGTTTCAGCTTCAGCATCAGTCCTTCCAATGAACACTCAGGATAGATCTTTAGGATGGACTGGTTGGATCTCCTTGCAGTCCAATGGACTCTCAAGAGTCTACTCCAACACCACAGTTCCAAAGTATCAGTTCTTCAGAGCTCAGATTTCTTTATAGTCCAACTCTCACATCCATACATGACTACTGGAAAAACCATAGCTTTGACTAGATGTATCTTTGTTGGCAAAGTAATGTCTTTGCTTTTTAGCATGCTGTCTAGTTTGGTCATAGCTTTTCTTCCAAGGAGCAAGCGTCTTTTAATTTCATGGCTGCAGTAACCATCTGTAGTCATTTTAGAGACCAAAAATATAAAGTTTTTTATTTTATATGTTTCCATTGTTTCCCCATCTATTTGCCATTAAGAGATGTGACATGATGCCATGATCTTAGTTTTCTGAATGTTGAGTTTTAAACCAACATTTTCACTCTCCTCCTTCACTTTCATAAACAGTCTCTTTAGTTCTTTGCTTTTTGCCATAAGGGTAGTATCATCTGCAAATCTGAGGTTATTGATATTTCTCCAGGCAATCTTGATTCCAGCTTTTGATTCATCGAGCCCAGCATTTCGCATCATGTACTCTGCACATAAGTTAAATAAGCAGGATGACTATACATACAGCCTTACGTACTCTTTCCTTATTTGGAACCAGTCTGTTGTTCCATGTCCAGTTCTAACTGTTGCTTCCTGACCTGCATAGAGATTTCTCAGGAGGCAGGTCATGTAGTATGGTATTCCCATCACTTGAAGAATTTTCCACAGTTTGTTGTGATCCAAACAGTCAAAGGCTTTGCCATAGTCAATAAAGCAGCTATTTTTCTGGAACTCTCTTGCTTTTTTTGATGATCCAACGGATGTTGGCAATTTGATCTCTGGTTCCTCTGCTTTTTCTAAATCCAGCTTGAACAGTTCACAGTTCATGTACTGCTGAAGCCTGGCTTGGAGAATGTTGAGCATTACTTTGCTAGTGTGTGAGATGAATGCAACTGTGTGGTAGTTGGAACATGCTTTGACATTTCTTTCTTTGGGATTAGAATTAAAATTGAACTTTTTCAGTCCTGTGGCCACTGTTGAGTTTTCCAAATTTGCTGGCATACTGAGTGCAGCACTTTCACAGCATCATCTTTTAGGATTTGAAATAGCTCAACTGGAATTCCATCACCTTCATGAGCTTTGTTCCTAGCGATGCTTCCTAAGGCCCATTTGACTTTGCATTTTAGGATGTCTGGCTCTAGGTGTGTGGTCACACCATTGTGGTTATCTGGGTCATGAAGATCTTTTTTGTATAGTTCTTCCATATATTCTTGTCACCTTTTCTTAATATCTTCTGCTTCTGTTATTTCCATAATATTTCTATCCTTTATTGTGCCCATCTTTGCATGAAATGTTCCCTTGGTACCTCTAATTTTCTTGAAGAGATCTCTAGTCTTTCCCATTCTATTGTTTTCCTCTCTTTGCACTGATCTCTGAAGAAGTCTTTCTTATCTCTCTTTGCTATTCTTTGGAACTCTGCATTCAAATGGGCATATCTTTCTTTTTCTCCTTTGCCCTTTGCTTCTCTTCTTTTCACAGCTATCTGTAAGGCCTCCTCAGACAACCATTTTGTCTTTTTGCATTTCTTTATCTTGGGGATGGTCTTGATCACTGCCTCTTATACAATGTCATGAACCTCCTTCCATAGTTCTTCAGGCACTCTGTCTATCAGATCTAATCCCTTGAATCTATTTCTCATTTCCACTGTATATCGGATTTGGTCATACCTGAATGGTCTAGTGGTTTTCCCTACTTTCTTCAATTTAAGTTCAAATTTGGCAATAAGCAGTTCATGATCTGAGCCACAGTTAGCTCCCAGTCTTGTTTCTGCTGACTGTGTAGAGCTTCTCCATTTTTGGCTGCAAAGAATATAATCAATCTGATTTTGGATGACCATCTGGTGATTTCCATGTGTAGAGTCTTCTCCTGTGTTGTTGGAAGAGAGTATTTGCTATGACCAGTGCATTCTCTTGGGAAACCTCTGTTAGCCTTTGCCCTGTTTCATTCTGTAATCCAAGGCCAGATTTGCCTATTGCACCAGGTATCTCTTGATTTCCTACTTTTGCATTCCAGTCCCCTATAATGAAAAGGACATATTTTTTGTGTGTTAGTTCTAGAAGGTCTTGTATGTCTTCATAGAACCGTTCAACTTCAACTTCTTCAGCGTTACTGGTTGGGGAATAGACTTGGATTACAGTGACATTGAATGGTTTGCCTTAGAAAAGAACAGAGATCATGCTATCATTTTCGAGATTGTATCCAAGGTACTGCATTTCAGACTCTTTTTTTGATTATGACAGCTACTCCATTTCTTCTGAGGGATTCTTGCCACAGTAGTAGATATAATGTTTAGCTGAGTTAAATTCACCCATTGCAGTCCATTTTAGTTCACTGGTTCGTAAAATGTCAGTGCTCAGTCTTGCCATCTCCTGTTTGACCATTTCTGATTTACCTTGATTCATGGACCTAACATTCCAGGTTCCTATGTAATATTGTTCTTTATAACATCATAATTTCCTTCCATCACCAGTCACATCCACAGCTGGGTGTTGTTTTTGTTTTGGCTCCGTCTCTTCATTCTTTCTCAAGTTATTTTTCCACTGTTCTCCATTAGCATATTGGGCACCTACTGACCTGGGGAGTTCATCTTTCAGTGTCCTATTTTTTTGCCTTTTCATACCGTTCATGGGGTTTTCAAGGCAAGAATATTGAAGTGGTTCAACATTTCCTTCGCCAGTGGACCACATTTTGTCATAACTCTCCACCATGACCCGTCCGTCCTGGGTGGCCCTACATGGCACATACTTTCATTGAGTTGAACAAGGCTTTGGTGAATGTGATCAGTTTGATTAGTTTTCTGTGATTGTGGTTTTCAGTCTGTCTGCCCTCTGAGGGATAAGGATAGGTAATTCAACTAATATATATTGAACAAAGGTACTAGGGATGCACAGATAAGCATTTTCCCTACTCATGAAATTTATGACCTAGAGATAAAAATAAATATTAAGCAAATAATCACAGTTCCGAGTAAGTTATGAAGGCAAGGTAAATACACAGAGGTCCATAAAAGAATATATAATAGGGGAGGGGAGATCCATGTGCACATTCACAGAATTGAGGAAGTTATGATCATAAAGTCAAAATAATAAAATAAACTTTTTGTTTTATGAAAAAAAAAAAAAAAAAAGAGGCTTATGGAGGCTTCCTGATGGGAGAGACTGACTGAGGGGGAAACTGGATCTTGTTCTTGTGGGTGGGATCATGCTCAGTAAATCTTTAATCCAATTTTATATTGATGCTTGGTGCTGTGTTCCCTCCCTCTTGTTTGACCAAACTATGGTGGAAGTAATGAAGATAATGGTGACCTCCTTCAAAAGGTCTTATGCATACACGTAGTGCCCCTGACCTTTCAGCAGGCCACCGCCGACCCATGCCTCCACCAGAGACTCCTGGACACCCACAGGCAAGTCAGGTTCAGTCTCTTGTGGGGTCACTGCTCCTGTCTCCTGGGTCTTGATGCACATAAGGTTTTGTTTGTGCCCTCCAAGAATCTGTTTCCCCAGTCCTGTGTAAGTTCTTGTGGCACTGTGGTGGAGTTAACGGCAACCTCCTCCCAGAGGGCTTATGCCACACCCAGGTCTGCTGTACCCAGAGCCCCTGTCCCTTTGGCAGGCCACTGCTGACCCTCACCACCTCAGGAGACACTCATACACTCAAAGGCATATCTGGCTCAGTATCTGTGGGATCTCCTGGTGCACATAAGGTTTTGTTTGAACCCTCCGAGCATCTCTGGTAGGTAAGGGGTTTGATTCTAAATGCAATTTTGCCCCTCCTACCATCTTGTTTGGGTTTCTCCTTGGCCTTGGACGTGGGGTATCTTTTTTTGGTAGGATCCAACATTCTCCTGTCTATGATTGTTCAGCAGCGAGTTGTAATTTTGGAGTTCTCGCAGAAGTTGAACACACATCCTTCTACTCTGCCCTCTAACATCTACAAGATAAAACACTATTTGGTCTGTACATAATAAGCAGTAATTTGCCATGTAGCACTTGGGTGTGTGGAATTGCATTCCTTTTTGTCTTTAAGATATCTGTGACTTAAAAAGCAATTGCTAACACGGATGACACCATATATTTATAATTATCTTGGGAGCCTCTGCATTTCTCTTTTTTAATTTTAAGTTTATATTTTTCAAAGTGGGTCCAAGTGAACTTATTGGAGTATATCCATAGGGCAAACTCCTGGAGGCTAGTCTCTTTCAATTTACTTTGAAAAATATACTTTTGGAATTTTTATGATCTTTATATAATTTAAAGCACAAAGCACTTAATGACAGTGTTTTATCTTAAATGAGCTCTCATTTGCATTTGTTTAAATTGAAGTTGCTTTGATTCAATTAAAAAAGAAAAAAGACTCTGACCCTACTTTAATCCATATATATTGATTATTTTTTTTCCCTTTTGCTTCCCCCCCTCCACCAACTTCCTATATTCAATACTTGAACAATAATCTTTGCTGTTTTGATTACTTAGTTATTAATAGCAGTAAGAAGGATAATTCACAGTTTATTCTCTTCCCTGATACCCTTCCATTATTAACAATAGCTATATTTAGATGTAAGTAGCTTGTAGAATGATTGTATACTTTTTGTTCTATTCTCTATTGTAAAGATGTTTACCGTCTTTTCTGGGTTTTTAATTTCCTGGAGATAAAACTTTTGGCAAGGAAAACACGGTGTCATTATTTGTGCTGCAAAGCTTGTTCTTCGAGATTGTGATGTACAAAACCATAATGATATTATCATAATTTTTATGGTGGTCTCCCTTTCTCTAGATGCTAGTACTATACAATTTACCTTCTAAAATTTTCTTCTGCACCTTTTCAAATTTAAGTTTTTGACACAAAACAAGCAAAAAATAAGATAAGCAATTCCTAAACATAAGCAGTTTACTATAAATAATGTTTTAGCTTTGAAAATTCAGCCTGTAAAACCTACTGTTTACATCTAAATTTGCTTCAGGATTCACATGATTTTATTAGGAATATCTCATCATGAGAAAGAAAATTTATTGGATTATTTTTGCATTCAATGTAAAATAAATTTTGGTGATATTCCTCCAAAAGTAGGCATTGGGGTGTTTGAAGAGTTGGGGTGGAACTTCTGGTGAGGGAAACACAATGTCATTCATTCTAATAAAACATACTTCTTTTCTCAACTCTATTCACCATTTCAGGACCTTCAGTTTCACCCAAAGACTTTCTCTTCCATGTTAGTTGCTTCTCAAAATGAGTCACTAGTAGTGGGCAATGGGTGGTGGTGGTGATGAGAAAGTGGTGATAGTTTTCTGGGTGGAGGACAACTTCTATTTTTGTCCTGAGTCATTAACTTTTTTCAAGACAAAAAAAAAAGAAAAAGAAAAAAAATCTAAGATGCAACACAATGGTTGATTTAACATTTCTGGGTGGGAGTGTGGGAGAGGATGAAATCTTCTTTTTAAGTATCTTTAAAAAAAAAAAAAATGGATACACCCAACAGGTCAGCACACTTAAACTAAAAACTGAAGACAAGTGCCCAATCATTTGATGTGTTATGCAATCAGAAATATAGCACTTTGAATATAACAAAAGCTTGTTAAAAAATAACTGATATTTAAATGGTACTAAAAAGCCCAAAAATGTCATTTGAGCATAGATTCAGATAGTCTTTACTGAGCACCTGCAATGAACAGAGGAAGAAGACTGTCCTTAAAAACTTTATGATCTATTAGAATAGATAGGTTGGTTAATAAATGATCATTTTATGATAGAGATTTACAAGGGGAGCTTTGGGCCATATAGAAGAAAATAAATACAAGTGAAGCTGGAGAAAAATATGGCTAATAAATAGGATGTTGGGAGAAAATGACAGTGCTGTTTAGGAGTTTAACATGCAGAGAAAGAGGTCAGATAAAGTCTAGGAAATTTGGGAAATTCAATTTTAGTATCAGTTCAGTTGAGAGCAGTTGCTCAGTTGTGTCCGACTCCTTGCGACCCCATGAATCGCATCATGCCAGGCCTCCCTGTCCATCACCAATGCCCGGAGTTCACTCAAACTCACGTCCATCTAGTTGGTGATGTCATCCAGCCAACTCATCCTCTGTAATCCCCTTCTCCTCCTGACCCCAATTCCTCCCAGCATCAGAATCTTTTCCAGTGAGTCAAGTCTTTGCATGAGGTGGCCAAAGTACTGGAGTTTCAGCTTCAGCATCATTCCTTCCAAAGAACACCCAGGACTGATCTCCTTTAGAATGGACTGGCTGGACCTTCTTGCAGTCCAAGGGACTCTCAAGAGTCTTCTCCAACACCACAGTTCAAAAGCATCAATTCTTTGGTGCTCAGCTTTCTTCATAGTCCAACTCTCACATCCATATATGACCACAGGAAAAACCATAGCCTTGACTAGACGAACCTTTGTTGGCAAAGTAATGTCTCTGCTTTTCATTATGCTATCTAGGTTGGTCATAACTTTCCTTCCAAGGAGTAAGTGTCTTTCAATTTCATGGCTGCAGTCACCATCTGCACTGATTTTGGAGCCCCCAAAAATAAAGTCTGACACTTTCCACTGTTTCCCCATCTATTTCCCATGAAGTGATGGGACTGGATGCCATGATCTTCGTTTTCTGAATGTTGAGCTTTAAGCCAACTTTTTCACTCTCCTCTTTCACTTTCATCAAGAGGCTTTTTAGTTCTTCTTCACTTTCTGCCTTAAGGGTGGTGTCATTTGCATATCTGAGGTATTGATATTTCTCCTGGCAATCTTGATTCCAGCTTGTGCTTCTTCCAGCCCAGTGTTTCTCATGATGTACTTTGTATATAAGTTAAATAAGCAGGGTGACAATATACAGCCTTGATGTGCTGCTTTTCCTGTTTGGAACCAGTCTGTTGTTCCATGTCCAGTTCTAACTGTTGTTTCCTGACCTGCATATATGTTTTTCAAGAGGCAGAGTCTAAAGCAATAGAGAACTAATTCTATACTTCACAGGACATATTAATTATTTCAAAATAATAATACTGGTAAAGAGGGATATTTAATTGTGATCAGCTTGTTTAGTGGATTTCTCACACTCACCCCCTTTTCATATTGGTTTTCTTGACAATGATATTAAGGTGGATGTGGTCAATGCAATGTATCATCTGCTCACACTTCCTATTCTGTAAGCATGAAATTAAAGTATAGGCTTTCATTTGAGCCTTGCAAGGCAGAAATGGAACAGAGGCAATCTTCTTGTTCAGTTAGTTCTTTTCTCCTGGAAAGCCAGGACGGAGCTGATTTCATCTGAAGCATTTTTCCAATGGACCATGTCTAGGTTGTGGTGTTAAAGGATGATTGTGTCAGTGGGTCAGAATCAGTGTCTGTGTCCATGACCAGGTTGTATATGTCAAAATACACTTGTGTTTGTGGTGGCTGTCTGATCCCAGCTTCCCAGAGTAGAGAGGGGATAAGCCTGGGAGTGTAGTCAAGTCAATAGCAACTTCCTACTCCTTGTAACAGGCAAAGGGCATAGCTCCCTTGGAAAGTGGAATCTGTCATAAGAGTCCTTTTGAGAATCCTATTCTTTGATCATTTCCTCCAGCCCTTCCAACAGATTCAGGAACAAGTCATCCTTCATATAAAAAATTCTTAAAATGTCTTACAGTGGTTTCTGGTTGCTACAAGAACTGAACCAGGTTCATTATCAACATCCTAGACCTAGAAAAAAGTTCCTTGACCTAACTATTAGCACAGACTAGTTCAAGTTGTTAGGGGATTTAGAGAAGAGAGTGAGGAAGAGGACTCTCCCTTGTGGGCCTCTGTTCTTGGTAAGGACACAAAGAAGAATCTGAGGTCTTAGCCATGGTAAAAGCAAGTTTATTAAGGAAAGAACAGAAAACAAAAACAAAACAAAACAAAAAAAAACAGCTAAAGGGAGAGGTGGGCCAAGCCAGGAAAGACACTGGTCTGGGAATGATGAGATACTGGGGTTTTTAAAACAAGGCTTTTGAATATTCATCTAGATGGGCGTGGGCTGAAAATTTTGAATGATGATTGCAAGTTATATAACAATCGGCTCTATTGCACATGTCTTTCCTGTAATTTAGTCTGTGATAAACAGATGTATATATGTATAGCATATTTATGAACACTTCATGGGCTCCTAGTATCCGTGGTCACTTGAGGACACAGCTCTGCATCAAGGGCACGTGTGCCTAAGTTGGGCCAGTTCCTGTGGTATCCGCTGTGTGCCTAGAGCCCTTCTGCCTGAGTTGGAAAAGTCTCTGTGGTTATTTTGTAACACATCTGTGAGCTCTCCTGGGCTGTATTGGGCCACGTTTCCGGTGGGGTTTAGAGATCAGCTTTCATCCTTTTCCACTAGGCCTCTCCTTGTTCCTCACGCCTAACTTCCTACCTAACAAAAGGAAGATGAGTAATGGAAACAAACAAAACACATTTAAAGTGGTTATACCTATAGGTTAAATTGGTTTAAACTATGAATCTGGAAATTTCTTACTGGGAGGGAATCAATTCACTTTGGTTCATCCACCTTTGTATTTTCTTTATATTTTAGAGAGAGATATGCCAGACTGCATGCCTTCCCAAACAGAAGGTACCTTCATTTTTATATTAACATAGGGCACGATTCCTAAAACCTTAAACCTCTATAATATACAGAGATTTAATTAAATTAATCCATATTTATCTGTGTCTAATAGTATACTTAATAATGACAGCAAAGATATAAAAAAGGGAGATTTTACTTAAATAGAAAGCTATCAATATATTGTTCCAAAATAGTTGGTAAATTAGGCCAGTATTTCAATTGTTGGTACATTATATTGTTGGTACATAGTTAAATAATACTATTTAACTATGCTTCAGATAATGTCTATAATCAGACATGCTCTACGTATGACTTTTTTTTTCAGGCATATTCCAATACAGATACATAGAGAATTTAAATATAGTATTCAAGTGGGAGAAGGTATGCTGATCAATTCCCTGAAGGAATATGTAGCTGAGATATAGGATAATGCCGGCTATTTATGCAGATCTGTAAGAGGAAATTAACCTGCACCATGAAGCATGTAGAATCACTAATAAGGTAGAAAGTAGCCTGATCAAAATGAATGATGTCAGATGCCCTGCAGGCACCAAAGTGAAAACAGGTTGTCCCTTGGAGCAGAGCCTCACACTTCTGTCTGAAAGATCTCTTTAGCTTTAGCACTGGCACACTATCTCAAGAAGAAAAGAAAAGGCTGCCAGTTACGGCTCTCAAATAAGAACAAGAGTGTAACAAGAGGAAATGATTATTTTCAGTAAGAGAAAGGAGTGGCTGAAAGCCTGTTTGTGTGTGTTAGTTGCTCAGTCATGTCTGACTCTTTGCGACCCCATGGACTGTAGTCCTACAGATTCCTCTGTCCATGGAATTCTCCAGGGAGGAATACTGGGGTGGGTTGCCATTTCCTTCTCCAGGACATCTTTCTGACCCAGGGATTGACCCTGGGTATCCTGCACTGTAGCCAGATTCTTTACTATTTGAGTCACAAAGGAAGCCTGCTAAAAGCCTATTGTTTCTTAAAAAAAAAACAAAAACAAGACTGTGAAAATAGAGAGAAGATAAATCATTGACATTACTCTATGCTTTCATCCATGGGAATAGAAATATTACTGTTTTAATAAGTTCACAGTAGTACTGTTTATTCATTCATTTAACAAATATATATTCTATGTGTAATGTCCTGTGCAATGTAATGAAAGTAGAGACAAAGTGATAAAAGATATATGAAAAGATAAGAACCACCTTAAGGACATGCAACAATAGTGTATGGCATTACTGGGGTGTACATTAAACGGGTAAAACACACACAAGGACAAACTATGTGGTATGAAGAAAATAAAACGTCTGCAGAGATATGGGACACAGCCCTAGGGAATTTCAATGTATAGCGTCTGTAAAAAGAGAGGGAAAAGGTCAGAGAAGAATAAAAATGAGAGTCTGCTGGTACAGAATTCTAGAGACAAGAAATGTTTTCAGGAACAAGAGGTCAAGAGTATTGAATGTTGGATTCGTGTAAGACGTAGGTAGAAAAGGAGAACACTGAATTTAGCAACTTGGAGGTCACTGTGGCCTTGCTTGGGTCATTTTTTGTAGGTGAGAGAAAAGATTTAGCGTCCAATAATTTCTCTTTTCTTGATATTGTGTGAAGCAAGCTCATGAGCTGAGATGGCAGAAGGCGGGTAGGAGAAAGAAGAAGATATTATATAATCTTCTCAAGAATTAGAAAGTGAGCTGGCTACTTTATATATAGTAGAATGATCAGACAGTGCTGCAGCCTGTTTGAATCTTAAGATACGAAATGTTAAGTAAAACAAATGTGTTGGCTTGGATGTGTGACTCAGCCGCTTGGTCAGAGGTTCAGAGAAGGCTCTTTTAGGAGTTTGTAGGGGACGAAAAATTCTCCTTTAACCTCTTAAAATCCCCAGCTGAGCCTAAGAATTAAACTAACATAAGACAGATTAACAGGAGAAGAGCACGTATATTTTACTTGTTATGTACATGAAGTTCTTCACAGGAAAATGACGACCTGAAGATGTGATCATAGCAGGAAGCTTTTATATCATTTTGAAAAACATGATAAGTTTGTAAAGATTTGGCATGAAAAAGTGGTTTGGAATAGGCATAGTAGATTGTGAAGAAGTAAGTAGGAAGGTAAGAGTTAGTTTACCAAGGTTTTTGTACAGATCTCTTGGCCACCAATTCCCAGATAAAAATGTCTTTCTTTTTCTTGCTACATGGAGGGTTTTCTGCTTTTAGGAAGAAAAAGGAGGTTCAGAGTTTCTTTGTTGCATCTGATGTTTCTTAAGAGTCTTCAGTTCAAAACAGTTCAAAGTGGCATATTTTGGAGTGATATATTATTTTTGTTCCCTTCAAGTCCATTCAGAGTTGGGATTTTGGAAAGCAAATATTATGATGAGAGGGCAGGGGATGGATTGAAAACCACACTGAGTAATTCACTGAGGAATCACAGATTAGACTCTAAGATGCTCAATAAAGAAGGTAAAGTGATAGAAGAAAGGATAATAGATGGATTAAGAGCAAATGGTAAAACTAACAGATACGGGGACAGAATGTGGCAGACATGGTGGAAAAGTTGAACTGAGAGTACTTGAAAAAGCAAACTAAAAGAGATTGCTCTTAAAGGCTGTTTTTTTGCATTAAAATTTTGAAGATGAGGTCAAGTTTTTCATGATTGTAATTGTTCTAAGTACTATTATTAGAGAAACTAGGTGAAAACAACTGGGGGAAATTTTTATTAGTGAAGAAACTGAAAGATTAAGTATGCTGTCTGAAATAACTACGTGGCTATTGATGTTGCTAAGAATTATAATAGCAACTAATGGGAAAGTAAAATTTTGAGTTGAGAGCTAAGTTTTGACCGCATAATTGGAGGAGTCAGCAAGAGACTGGTATATCATGGAAACAAGGAAGATGAGTAAGTGGTTCATCTGAATGGTATAAGTCTCAAGGAAATGGAACTATGTTTTTAGCTTTGTAAAATAAGAGGGACTTAATTCTTTGATGGTTGGTAAAAGATGCCAGCTGTTCATTTCCTATGGAAATGTGGCATAAAGTAAAATAAAGAGTGTGGGGTTTAGATGGCCTAAATGGAGTGGGGAATCAAGCGCATACTCGTTTTTTTAAGAGCAAAGAGATCACTCCAAATTTCTGAGAAGAGTCTCAGGATGCAAGAAAGTTTACTTATCACTAATGCTAAGTTTCAAAGACAAAGAACCATAGTTTAGGAGGAAGGGGTTAGCAGCTGGGTCAGAGGAGCAGAGAGTAGTCGTGAGGTGAGAACTCAGGTCATGGTGGATATACTGAGGCACAGGAAAGCAGGAATATGCAACCTCATTGGGACTGATCCTGTTATGAAGCTGAGTGGTCAGCTCTAGTTCCATGAATGCTAACAACTTACTTTGTACAATAGTGATATCTGAGAGTGCTATACACCCAAATGTCACTCAGAGGTAGCTGCCTCTTCAGGCAACATGGAGTTGGGTGACAGAGGAGCTGTTCTCACTCTTTGGTCAATTATTACATAGCATCTATCACTATACTTGTCTTACATATTGTCTCTCTTCTCCAGAGAGGAAAAACTGCCTTACGACAGTGACCAGACTTATTTATCTTTCTGTGCTGCATTTTGCTTGGTCTTCCAGAAGCAAGCAATGAACAACTTTTGGTACTAAATTAGTTATGAGACACAGAGATTGTCTAATACAAAATGCTCCCTGTTTTGATTTTTTTCCCTCCATTTATAGGATGATTTTAATTTTTAAATCCAACTTTTCATGTGCATACTTTAAAGAAGCACCTACTTCCACAAAGCTTGTTAAAACAATGATCTCAGAAAGCCTTCCCTTCTTGATCCATATTTCATTTAACTGATTCTTTAATGTTTTCCTTCATGTCTCAAGTTATGTAATTATATCTTGACTTTTTTTTACTTTAAAAAGCCATCTATTATATCTGAGATGATATGGACCTAATTTTTGAATCAATCAAAAATTGAGAAATAATAAAAATGTCTACTTCATAGTTAAATATATTTGCAGTTTTCTTTCTTTCTTTTTAAAATATAAATACAGAGAGATATATACACGTACATACAGTCACACATATCCCTCAGAATAATGTTAAACCCAAACACTTTATACCAACATTTGGACTTTCAAATATACAGTTTTTCAACAGTCTTGATCTAAGATGCATGGAAGTGAGATAACAGTTTGAAGCCACATGTCCATTTCAAAACTGAATTTTCACTAAATGTCACAGTGCAGCTCTCTGTTATTTTTCTAGAGTGAGTATATTGGTTCCCGGAAGGAAAATATATTTATGGAAAACCATACCCAGTAACTCAAGGGTAGTGTTGTGTCTGCTTTGAACCTGAAAGATCTCTATCCTTCTTCACATTCCCCTTTGTAATTTAAATGCAACCAGGTGCATATAACAGTCAAAGAAGTAGAGCCTTCTGTAAAATTGGTCTAAATTTACTTGGCTTGAAATTTATGCATAAGTTGTTACAGTGTTTTTCATGAGAGTAATAAAAATACTCTGGGGTTCTAAACAGTCACATTTCTGGTAGAAAAATGTAACATTATACTTTCAAAGCAAGGAGTAGGGGGGGTGTGTGTGTGTGTGTGAGTGTATACATACTAACTGGTTGTTTCTGAGTGGTAGTATTATAAGTGATTCCAGTTTTCAATTTTGCATTATTTTTGTAATATATATATTTCTACAGTAAGTATGTGGTACTTTTAACCTCAGAAATAATACACAGGTATTTTTTAGACTCACTGACAGAGAAAAGTCTATGGGTATTTCTTAAGAAAACATTTAGTAAGTTTTGGATATGTAGATCTGAATCTCATGGGTGAGGTCAGTTTTGGAAACATAAATTCCAGAATCATCATTGTATAAATATTTAGGCTATAGGTTACGTGAAGTTGCTCAATGGTGTCAGTGTAAAATAAGAAGAGAAGGGGCCAAAAAGACAAAGCTAGTGTGGAGAAATACTACCATTTCATACGTCAAGCTAAAAAGAGAACAAATCTGAGACACTGGAAAGAAGTGGTACAAAATATAAGGGAAAGTCTAGGAAATGTACTCCTTTCTAGAATATGGGGAAATCTCAAATGCCACACAGAGCCTGATGAAATTTGGGACAAAAGCATATTGGTATATTGGTTTACCATTTAACTAAGACATTGCAAAATTTTAAAAATTAAGTGGTATAGTAGATTCAGAGCTGGGTTTTGATGGTGTTAAGGAGAGAATAGGAGTAGGACAAAACAAACATTGTATATATATACATATATACAATGCATACAGGATACCATCTATTAGGAAGCCTCAGTGTAAATGAAATAGGAAAATGACATGAACAGGGTTATATAGCAAGTAGCAAAAAAACAATTGAAAGAGACACTGAGTAATCAGAAATTAGTCACCTGGCATTCTCTCCCAAATTAGTTAAGGACAGACTAATTTGAAAAATGTTAATTAAATCAGCCACAGGATAATAGTATGCTTGAAACTGCAAAGTGTAAATGTTAGAAATTAATTTTTATATATTTTAGCAAAGCAGTTATATATGGCGGTTACTGGAGGAGACTCTAATAGTGAAAAATTTGAGGATAATGTATAGCAATCAAGTCTAACTTTTCCAAAGGAAACAGTTCTCAAACTTGAGCATTTATATGGCTTATCTGGAGAACTTAAATGCTATGTCAAAGCCTTTGACTGTGTGGATCACAACAAACTGTGGAAAATTCTTAAACAGTTGGGACTACCAGACTACCTGACCTGCCTCCTGAGAAACCTGTATGCAGGCCAAGATTCAACAGTTAGAACTGGACATGGAACAATAGACTGTTTCAAAACTGGGAAAGGAGTACATCAAGGCTGTATATTTTCACCCTGCTTATTTAACTTCTATGTAGAGTACATCATGTGAAATCCTGGTTTAGATGAATTACAAGCTGGAATTAAGACTGCTGGGAGAAATATAAACAATCCATAGTCATATATGGATGCAAGAGTTGGACCATAACGAAGGCTGAGCACCAAAGAATTCATGCTTTCAAACTGTGGTGCAGGAGAAGTCTCTTGAGAGTCCCTGGGACAGCAATAAGATAAATCCTAAAGGAAATCAACAATGAATATTCTTTGAAAGGACTAATGCTTAAGCTTCAATACTTTGGCCACCTGATGTGAAGAGCCAACTCATTGGAAAAGTCCCTGATGCTGGAAAAGATTAAAGGCAGGAGGAGAAATAGATGACAGAAGACGAAATGGTTGGATGGCATCACTGACTCAATGGACATGAGTTTGAGCAAATTCTGGGAAGATGATGAAGGACAGGAAGCCTGGCATGCTGTAATCCATGGGGTCGCAGATTTGGACATGGATTAGCAACTGAACAACAACTGGAGGACATGTTCAGTTGTTAACAACAACTGGAGGACAGATATCTGGGTTCCACCCAATAAGTTTCTGATTCAGTGGTACAGGGCAGCCTGTCATTTTGCCTTTTCAACCAGTTCCTTGTTGATACTGACATTGCTAGTCTAGAAGCCACACTTTGAAAACCGTTGTGCTAAGTGATTCACTAAAAGCCACCAAACTTTAAGTGCCTTAGCTTTACAGGTAGCTGAGCTACAGAAATATTTAAAAAAAAAAAAAAAAATCAAAAAACTAATAGTAAGTGATAAATAAAAATGTATGCATACTGGAACAATTATGGCATCCCTTATACGTGGAATATAAAAAAAAATGTGTGAAAGCTCATTCTAGCTACTCAGAGAGGCCACAGGGAGAGCAATGCCAGCTGTTCATCATACAAGCTGATCCATCACACCAGCCGTGGCACCTGACATGAGTGAAGAAGTCATCTTGGACTTTCTAGCCCCAGCATACATCATGAAAAGAACGAAGTCCCTAGACGTATAGACAAGTCCAGTCATCCAAGACATCTTAGCTGAGGTCTCAAACCATGGAGCAGAGATGGGCTATCATTTCTTTTTCTAGAGGAAAATAATCTAATCATAAAACAAAACAAAAAAAGTCAAAAACCAAGAACGTTCATTTTTTCTTTTCTGGCTTCTAGAGAATTTTTGCTATTTGTGTCCCCTGAATTAATAAAATACCAATTAATTACAATTAAGAGTTATTGTATAAAAGAATTCAAGTCCTTATAAGCTAAATTTATATTCTTTTAACAAACAAAAATAGTGGTTGTATAGTTCTAACTTAGCGTGAAATGTTATCAGTCATATTAAAACCAAATATCAGTCATGTTAAAACCGAAAACAGACTTGTGGAGTGCATGAAAGCTATTTCTGGGGTGATGCTGATATTTCTTAATCTTGCTGCTGGTTAATTGTGTATGCTCATGGTCATTAGGTTCATCATGTTGTACCCTTACAAGTTTTGTACTTTTCTCTCTGTATATTCTTTTAAACAAAATGTTCAATAAGTAGTTCATATGATTTGCTGTATGGTTAATTTCTTTTAATATAAGAAGGCAAAGTGAATAGTGAAAGTCTCTTCTTCCTGATTTATGTCCCTGTCGCATCCCAATATTTTTCTAGAGATATCATTTATTTTAAATAGTTGTGTACTTTCTCCCACAAAGAGAATTTTTTTCATTACTCTCTTACATATCTATAGATCTACTTAGCCATAAATTGAGTATGTATATAACAATCTATCTACCAATTTGATATATACATATATATATGTGATAATACATTATATAGTGGGTTATAATATATAATATACATAATAATATATATTATTTTGTATCTTGCTTTTGATTTTTTTTTGTTTAAATACCTTGCTAATCTTTCTGCAAACCTTTATAATAACTTTTCATCAAATGAATGTACCATGGCTTATCTCATCAGTTCTTTGTTAACAGTCACTTTGGTTGTTTCCAGGCTTGTTTACACACTGCATTTAACTTGAATTCAGCAATTAAACCGATGGAGACATACATACTCAACAACTCTTGGTTTGTCAAATTAACAGTTTTAATAACAGAGTAAGTAAACATGCTTTTTGAAGGCCTATTGTGTACTGAGTGTTTGAGTCTTACCAAATTGTGTCTGTTGAAACTCTAATGCTAACATGGTGGTATTTGAAGATGGCGACTTTGTGAGGTAATTAGGTCATGAGAGTGGAACCTTCATAGGACTAGTGCCCTGATAAGCAAAGACAAGAGAATCAGCTAACACTCTTTCAGCCACATGTGGGCACCAGCGAGAAGACAGGAGTCCAACTGTAAGCCAGCAGGAGGGCCTTCACCAAGAGCCCAGCTACCCTGATACTCTGGTCTGAGACTTTCAGGCTCCAAAATTGAGTGAAATAAATGTGTGTTGTCTTAAGCTATTCAGTCTATGGTAGTCTGTTATAGCACCCCAAACTAATAAAATTTTCATTCTTAAAACCTGACATTCAAAACCTCTTGCTGTTTCTAACTGCCTTTAGCCTTTGTCTTTCAACAATTTCATCTATTGTCTGTTTTCCAGATGAGTTGTTTATAGCGCATTTCTTAAATTTAATCAGCTCTGTAATAGATTTAAAAATAACTATTTTTACTGGCAGGCCTTCTCAATTGGTTGTATTCTGATGAATTATTTTTCTGTAGCATTTAAAATTTTTATACAGTGAGATATATTTATATTTCACTTATGACTCCTGGGGTGTGATGGATATCCTGCTTAGAAATTTGCTCAAACAAATTGAGCCAGGAGAACATTGCAGAGTCCTGTCCTGAGGCTCAGATTAATTTCCCAGATTGTAATTCATTCTACTTAAATAAAATCTAAAGCAAAATGAAATTACTAAACTATAAGTTTTCCCTTAAAGCTGGGTATGCTAAGCCTTGATATTTAAATTCTAAGAGATATTTATGCATGATGCAATAAAAACATGTAATATTCTGCAGAATTATATCTTTCTCTTTCTTCAGAAATACACAAACTTAATCTAGTAGAGATTAGAAAAAGCAAACCTTTTGAATCATACTTATAAAGAAAAATAGTGCCTTTAGATGTCATTACTTTTTCATATCAGACTGCCGAAAAGGGGATAAACTTTTACAGTTAGTAGCATGGGTGTGGACAACTGTTCAGATATTTTATTAAAAAAAAAGAATCCTCACTTTCCAAGAGTGTAAAAACAGCAGAATAGTATCTACTATGCCAAATATTATACTGATTAAATAAAAGTGTCTTTGTTGAAAAATCCTTTTGACCTATATTTGTCTTTGAATGTTTTAAGTATCACTTCACTCTAAAATTAGGCCCAGCTTAATCAGGAGCTGAACCAAAGGAAGGGACTCTTCTTTCTTTGGAAAAGGTTTGCTAACAAAAAAGTATTCTAACAAGCATAATCTACAAGATGGAATTTATGTTTGTAATAAAGGGTAAATACAGCTTACACAGACATACACACAGATACACACAGACACATACTCACATAACCTGTCCCAACTTCACTTTTATTTCCTCACTGAGTGGAAATGTCACCTTTTTTGTAGACTAAACCCCATGCATAGTTTGGAGGTATATCTGCACTCCTGTCTGTACCATTGATCTATATGTTTTGATGACAGTAACAAATCAAGCTTATCTTTTTAGCTTCCATCTCTAATGTGTGTTAAGACTCTTACCTTATTATACTTTTAAAAATACTTTTCCTGATTTCTCTATCATGATTATTTTACCAAAGTGGAGCTTCATTTCATTAAGTAACCCCCACCTGCTATTTTAATTGGACTTCAGTTAACTTTATAGATTAGGTTAAGATAATTTTATATCCTTATAATTTGTTTTCTTATCCAGAAACACTTTGTTTTTTCATTTATCTTAATATTTTGATAATATCTTTTATAGATATTGTTACTTTTCTTCTCTCTCCTTGTCTTTCTCCCTCTCATATTTCTGTAGAATAAATATAGACAGATACAGATATACATATAGATGATACACAATTCTTACAAATTTTGTATGCACTTTGTTACCTATTATAAACAATTTTTTTGGTCATATATTTGCAGCTAATTTTATTTACAAAAAATAAAAAAATGATTCCATTTGTGTATTAATTTTATAACACTAAATCATTTATTTATATGAGATCTTTAAAATGATTCTCATGTATTTTGCTGGCATGTAATCAAATTATCTTGAATTTTTCTTTCTAGCCTATTATTTAAACTGATAGTTTAATTTTGTTTAATCAAATGGGCTAGCACTAGTAAAACAAGGATAATAAAATTTGTTATGGTAAGATTGATTTCTCTCATTATGACATAACTCATAATGCTTTCCATATTTTTTTGTAGCATGACAGAATTTATATGTAAAATAGTGGTTATGTTAGTTAAATTAACTAATTTATATACAACATGTACTAGGTAGTAATATATAATATGTTAGTCAAATACATATACAAACATGACATCTTAAAGATCTATATATCGATATCCCTTATTTAACATTTAAAAATTAAATGAGTTGATTTAGTCAATTACTCTTTAAAAAAATTATTTTTTAGAGTAGTTTTAGGTTTATGGAAAAATCAAAGTGAAAGTACAGAAATTATCCATATACCCCTCCCCTCCCATATATATAGCCTCTCCCATTATCAACATCCCATTACTATACATCTGTTACAATTGACAAAATCTACACTGACATATATATATATATATATATATTTTTTTTTTTTTACACTGACATATTCTTAATCACCCAAAGTACATAGTCACTTAGTGTAGTATATGAGTATATTAACAAATTTATAATGACATGGATGCATTATTAGGGTAGATATCACCTTCATTGCCCTAAAAATCTTCTGTGATTTGCCTAATTGTTCCTCTCTAACCCCTAACCCTGTCCTGGGCAGCAACTGATCTTTTCATTGTTTCCATGGTTTGCCTTTTCCAGAATGTCATATAGTTGGAATGATATGTATGTAGCTTTTTCAGATTGGCTATGTCACTTAATAATATGCAGTTAAGGTTACTCCATGTCTTTTCATGGCTTGAAAGCATATTTCCTTTTAGTGCTGAACAATAATGCCTGGTCTGGATGCACTACAGAATATTTGACTATTCACCTATTGAAGGACTTTAGCAATTATCAATAAATCCGCTATAAACTTATTTTTGCAAGTTTTTTGAGGGCATAAGTATTCACCTTTTTGGGGTAAATAGCAAGAAGTACAAATGCTGAATCATATGGTAGGAATATGTTTAGCATCATAAAAATGTGCCAAACTATACCCCAAATTGGCTATATCGATTTTCATTTCTACTACAGTGAATAAGAGTTCAGGTAGCTTCACATATTTGCTAACATTTGGTGTTGTCAGTGTTATGGATTCCGGCCATTTAATAGGTGTGTAGTGGTATTATAAAAAACCGACTCTCTAATGACCTAATGTGGAGCCTCTTTTCATACGCTTATACCACACTGTTTTGACAACTGCAGCTTTATCCTAGTATACAAACCACTTTATACCTAATATTGTATAGTATCAGTCCTCCAGTTTTGCTCTTCTTCAATATTGTCTATTCTGTGTCTTCTGCCTCTCCATATAAACTTTAGAATCAATTTGTCAAAAATACAAAATAACATTTGAGATTTTGATTGAGATTGCACTAAATCCATAAATTCATTTAGGAAGAACAGATATCTTGATAACATTTAGTCTTCTTATCCATGAACAGGAAAAATTTTTCATTTATTTCAAGTAATTTTCTTAAAGAATGAATCATACTCTTTCCATAACTATATCAACGAGTTTATCAAAACGCATGATGCAACTATATATTGTCTACAAGAAATCCACTTTAAATACAAATATACATATAGATTACAAATAAATGGATGGGGGAAATTATACTATGGTAATACTAATTAAAAGAAATCAGAAGTGGCTATATTAATTTCAGGCAAAGTGAAAGTGAAAGTGTCTCAGTGGTGTCCAGCTCTTTGCAACCCCATGGAATATTCCATGGAATTTTCCAGGCCAGGATACTGGGGTGGGTAGCCAGTTCCCTTCTCCAGGGGATTGTCCCAACCCAGGGGTGGAAAGCAGGTTTCCCACACTGCAGGCAGATTCTTTACCAGCTGAGCCACCAGGGAAGCCCAAGAATACTGGAGTGGTTAGCCTAGCCTTCTCCAGCAGATCTTCCCAACCCAGGAAATGAACCAGGGTTTCTTGCATTGCAGGTAGATTCTTTACCAACTGAGCTAACAGGGAAGCCCAATTTAAGGTAAAGTAGATTTCAAAACAAAGAAAGTTATTAGGTATAATGAAAGTTGTTATATAGTGATGAAGGAGTCAATTATCCTGGAAGACATAATGATTCTTGTATGCCTCATAACAGAGTATCAAACTATATAAGGTGATAACTGATAGATCACAAGGAGAAAAATATTAATTCACTATCATAGTTAAGGACTTCCCTGGTGGCTCAGATGGTGAAATGTCTGTCTACAATGCAGGAGACCCGGGTTCGATCCATGGGTTGGGAAGATCCCCTGGAGAAGGAAATAGCAATCCACTCCAGGACTACTCCCTGGAAAATCCCACGGACAGAGGAGCCTGGTAGGCTACAGTCCATGTGGTTGCAAAGAGTCGGACACGACTGAGCAACTTCACTATTCTATTCACTATCATAGTTAAAGAATTAATACTCCTCTATGAGAAAGAGACAAATTTAGGAGACAGAAAATCAGTAAGAACATATTCAACAACACCATCATTCAACTGGATGTAATTGACATCCATAAACTATTTCATCCAACAATGCCAAAATACGTATTCTTTCCAAGCCCACAAGAGGCCTTTACCAATACAGGAACACTCTGGGCCACAAAACATAACCACAGAAAAAATTTAAACTGTAGAAATTATATAATGTCTGCTCTCAGACCACAGTGAAATTAAACTAGAAACCAACAACCAGAATATAACTGGAAAATCCCCAAATTCATGCTGAGTAAACCACACATTTCTAAATAACACAGGAGGGAAAGAAGAAATTTAAATAAAATTTTAAAAATATTTTGAACTAAATAAAAATTAAAACCATTTATGAAAATTTGTATAACACGGTAAATTCATTGCTTACAAGGACATTTACAGCATTGAACACATATAATAGAAAAGAATCCATGCTTTCAAACTCTGGTGCTGGAGAAGACTCTCGAGAGTCCCTTGAGCTGCAAGGAGATCAAACTGGTCAGTCCTCAAGGAAATCAATCCTGAATATTCATTGGAAGGACTGATGCTGAAGCTGAAACTCCAATACTGGCCACCTGATACGAAAAGCTGACTCATTGAAAAGACCCTGATGCTGGGAAAGATTGAAGGCAGGAGAAGGGACCCATAGAGGATGAGATGGTTGGATGGCATTATCAACTCAATGGACATGAGTTTGAGCAAACTCCCGGAGATGGTGAAGGACAGGGGGTTTGGCATGCTGCAGTCCATGGGGTCTCAAAGAGTCAGACATGACTGAAGGACTGAATAACAACAACAATAAGAAAGAAGTAAAACCTAAAGTCAATCACCTAAGTTTCCATGTAAGGAAACTAGAAAAGTAAAAGCAAATTATTTCCAAAGTAAACAGAAGAAATAATAAGGATTGTAGTAGAATCAATGAAATTAAAAACAGGAAAATTTCTCTCATTTTACTTCTTGGAGAGACTAACACTTCTCTTGTATGTTTATTTATCCTTTTTTACTTAAAAACTTCTTGGTTGCTTTGGTTAAGATGAACAATTTGTCAAGAAATTAGACTGTTTATTGGCTGCATCATGTTCTTTTTTGAATGCATCTTTCTAAATTTTTATTTAAAATAGATTTTAGGCATTGTTTATATATTGACTTCTTTTTAGAAATGCTTTCACAAATATCTTCTTCCAGGTTGTTTCTTAATTTTTAAATTTTGTTTTAGAGGAGCATTAGTTCTTATGTTTTGCTGCTGGTGCTGCTGCTAAGTCGCGTCAGTCGTGTCGAACTCTGTGCGACCCCATAGACAGCAGCCCATCAGGCTCCCCCGTCCCTGGGATTCTCCAGGCAAGAACACTGGAGTGGGTTGCCGTTTCCTTCTCCAATGCATGAAAGTGAAAAGTGAAAGTGAAGTCGCTCAGTCCTGTCTGACTCTTAGCGACCCCATGGACTGTAGCCTACCAGGCTCCTGCATCCATGGGCTTCTCCAGGCAAGAGTACTGGAGTGGGGTGCCATTGCCTTCTCCCTTAAGTATGGCATAATTGATTTATCAATCCTTTCCTTTTTCTCTCTGTTATTTAAGACATCTTTTCCTACTCCAAGTTTATAAATGTATTTTCCTCCAGTCTTCTAAAAACTTTACATATTTTATTCACTTTTAACTTTTTTATAAATGGATGTACTTCATTTTAAATGCTGTAGAATTTGTAAATTTCACTTTTTTTGGATTTGATATCTTACTTACAAAAGCCAGAGTTAAATTATAAGTGTGTTTTCCAAATTGTCTCTAAAGTTTTATAGATTTATCTGCTACAGTTAGGCCATTTATCCATATAGGACTGCTTTGGTTTATGGTATGAATTCAAGATCTGTTTTTTCTTTCTCTTCTTTTTTTTCTTTTTCTCTTTTGACATGGATAAATTAATTACCCCAGTATCATTTATTTCAGTATTTCTCTTTCAGGCATTGATCTGCAATCTGTTAATGTCTTCTATAAGTGTGCATTTAAAAGTGGGTCTATTTACTAGGCCATCTATTCTATTTATGGGTCTATTTCTACATAACACTTTAAGAGAACTCTCCATATGTTCACAAATCTTTTTTTTATCCAATAGTATCTTTGCTGTTCTCTGAACATCCAACACTAACAGAAATTTTAGAGACTACAAGTAGAGTTTTACACACACTGCCAGTTTTTGTATTATATTTGAGATTTCATCAACATTATAGATTAACTCAGAGAGACTGAATCTTTACAGCATTGAATTCCAATCTTTAACCATCATATATTCATAACTTATTCCACACACATGCTCTATATATTTTTTTCTTATAATTACTGTTAGGTGTTATATTTTTATGTCATGTATTTTTGAAAATTATGGTTTTAACAGCTGTATGCCAAAATTTAACTGGATTTTATATTTTGAATTTCTTTTCTTTGAAAAATTGTCTTGTTCACTTTAATACATTATCAGAGGAGTTTTGATTTTTATAAAGTAGGCAATAATTTCACTTGGAAAAATGACAATGTTTTTCCTTCTCAGTCAATTTATCATTTTCTTCTTTTTAAAATTTTATTATTTTTAAAACTGCTTAGCTAGCTAATACCCACATATGACATTGAATAGCATTGGCTATAGTGGGTGCCCATTTTGAAAGGTCATGTTTACAGTGTTTCATAATTAACCTTGATATTCACAATAGGCTTTTAAGGGTTCTCTTTATTGAGTTAAGGGAATTTCCTATTTCTAGTTAAGAATTCTTGTTAATAGATGTGGACATGTACCAGTTACTTTTTCTGTGTTGAGGTAATTATATGATTTTAATCCTTTAACCTATTTATGTACTATTTTATTCAAATTATTCTCTCCCCTTGGCTTACTGTTCCAAATTTGAAGTTAAATGCCTACTCCCTTTGCTTACTGAAATTCTTCTGAGGCTGAAACAGAAGCTTCCAGAAGTGTCATAAACTATACATTAAAGTTTTTCCATTCTTGTGTGTTATATATATATATATATTTCTATACATAATATGCAAATTTGTATATATAATTATAAATAATATATGTAATAATATGGGAAGAAGAGATTAGACTAAAATATAATAATGTATACATTATTACATATACTATATATATATATTATTTTAAACTAATCCCTTCAAGCTTAGAGTTAAATATTTTGAGATTTGAATTGAAACTATTATCTCCATCCAGAATTTTGTGCTATACATTTTAGAATTTATTTATTCTTAAATGCTTAATTTTGGCTTAGCTTAACATCCTACCTGTATGATACCTCAAGGTAGGAATTATTCAATATATTTCAACTGTATCCTTCAAATCACCTAGTAGAATTCAAGACCCAAGAGGCATTTTTGATTGATCTGTTTCCTTTCACCAAGAACATGAAAAATAAGGTTTAGAGAATGCTAATAGAAAAATTTGTCATTTATAGATGAAACATTCAAAGTATTGTCCGAGTGTGTCCTGTTCTGATTTTTTTCTATAAGACTTCAAGAAAACATGTACTCCAAGGAATATAAGGCAGGTGTTTTTTAAGTGTTGTTGATTAAGGTCTCTCTGAACTGCTAATTTTGGAAAGAAAATTTTTAAAAAAAGAAAGACCATGATATGCCTGTCAGACAATATTTCTAAGGAGTCTTTCTTAGCACTAAACATCATCTAATACTTCAGGCTGTGGGTGATTGATGTGTTTCCATTGCAGATATGTCAGGAGTCAAAGTAATGCTTTATTTTACTTTTATATCCAAGGTGTCATTTCTACAAATCTTAAACATGCTTTGGAAAGTTTCAAACCAGTTTTGAAAAGCTATTTAATGAACTGTGAAGAAATCTCTGTCATAAATTGTTTTCATATACAGTAGAGTCACTGTATATATGCACTTTAAAGCATGCTATCCAACATTTCTAGTAATGCAACTTTCATTATGTAGGCCAGTTTTTAACATGCTACCACATTAAAGAAAATCCAGTGAAGTTTAATTTTCTTTTTTGCTTGGAAACATAGCAAGATTAAGTCTAGTGTGGTTTAGTAAAATTAACATCAGACTGGGGAGCAACGTTATTCTGATAGGTTATATTATTGTTCACACATATTTGTTGTTTCTCTCTGCAGAAGAATATTTTCACACTTTCCCACTGAAAACCAGCTTGCCCATATGACTTTGTATCCTTCCTTATTGAAGGGTTATTCATGCCCATCCACTTGAATTAAGATTGCTTTTATGACTTACTTAGTCAATTAAATGTGAGCAGAAATGACATGTGACATTTGTAAGAGTAGCTTTAAGAGTCAGATGTGGTTAGCAATGTCTTTCTCTCCTTCACAGAAGGTAGAAAGGTTGAAAATAAAAGCTCCTTTAACAGCCTAAGTTCTAACATGATGATTATATGGATTAGAACAAAAAATGAACATTGATGGATATTTGGCATGAGTGAGAAAAGCCTTTATCATTGTATTCCCACTACAGTTCTGGGGTTAGTGACTTTTCATATAAAGTTGAATTGATTCCAAGTTGTTTTCACTCATGGTGTGTCCTAGTCATTCAAATAGAGCATACTTATGTATTGACACTTTTTAGTGAAGCTCAAAGTCATGTATTCACCAATTCACTTCTTAATTAAAAAATACTATAGTCCTATTATATGAATGACACTGTACTTGTACTGATTATACATCAATGAGCAAGAAAAGCAATATCTTCCTTTAGCTTATTCCCATGAAGGATACAGATATTAAGCCCTAACCTCACAGTTAATTACAAATATTAAGAATATAAAAATTACTGTGCACTTTTAAATAATATGCTTCCAGAACTTCTTTTAGACCTAAGAGTTAGAAATAAATTTCTTAAGAAAGCAATATTAATTTAACTAAAAATTTAAAATATAAAGGAGACAGGGAAAATGGCAAAGCAAAGACTTCTAAAAAAAATATCTTCTCTATAAAGGTAATAAGAAAACTGCCAACATCCTTTGGAATATCAAAAAAGCAAGAGTTCCAGAAAAATATCTACTTCTGCTTTATTGACTACGGCAAAGCCTTTGACTGTGTGGATCACAATAAACTGTGGAAAATTCTTAAACTGATGGGAATACAAGACCACCTGACCTGCCTCCTGAGAAATGTGTATGCAGGTCAAGAAACAACAGTTAGAACTGGTAATGAAACAACAGACTGGTTCCAAATTGGGAAAGGGGTACAACAAGGCTGTATATTGTCACCCTGTTTATTTAACTTCTATGCAGTTAACATTATGTGAAACGCTGGGCTGGATGAAACACAAGCTGGAATCAAGATTGCCAGGAGAAATATCAATAACCTCAGATATGCAGATAACACTACCCTTATGGCAGAAAGTGAAGAAGAACTAAAGAGCCTCTTGATGAAAGTGAAAGAGGAGAGTGGAAAAGTTGGCTTAAAACTCAACATTTAGAAAACTAAGATCATGGCATCTGATCCCATCACTTCATAGCAAATAGGTCGAGATACAATGGAAACATTGAAAGACTATTTTCTTGGGCCCCAAAATCACTGCAAATGGTGACTGCAGCCATGAAATTAAAAGACACTTGCTCCTTGGAAGAATAGCTATGACCAACCTAGCTGCTGCTGCTAAGTCACTTCAGTCATGTCTGACTCTGTGTGACCCCTTTGATGGCAGCCCACCAGGCCCCCCTGTCCCTGGAATTCTCCAGGCAAGAACACTGGAGTGGGTTGCCATTTCCTTCTCCAATGCATGAAAGTGAAAAGTCAAAGTGAAGTCGTTCAGTCATGTCTGACTCTTCACGACCCCATGGACTGCAGCCAACCAGGCTCCTCCATCCATGGAATTTTCCAGCAAGAGTACTGGAGTTGGGGTGCCATCGCCTTCTCTGATGACCAACCTAGACAGCATACTAAAAAGCAGAGGCATTACTTTGCCCACAAAGATCCTTCTAGTCAAAGCTATGGTTTTTCTAGTAGTCATGTATGGATGTGAGAGTTAGTCTGTAGAGAAAGGTGAGTGCTGAAGAATTGATGCTTTTGAACTGTGGTGTTGGAGAAGACTCTTGAGAATCCCTTGGACTGCAAGGAGATCCAACCAGTCCATCCTAAAGGACATCAGTCCTGAATGTTCATTGGAAGGACTGATGCTGAAACTCCAATACTTTGGCTACCTGATGCTAAGAACTGACTCATTTGAAAAGATCCTGATGCTGATAAAGATTGAAGATGAGAGAAGGGGACAACAGAGGGTGAGATGGTTGGATGGCATCACCGACTCGATGGACATGAGTTTGAGTAAGCTCCGGGAGTTGGTGATGGACAGGAAGGCCTGGCGTGCTGCGATTCATGGGGTTGCAAAGAGTCGGAAAGGACTGAGTGACTTAAATGAACTGAACTGAGTAATATAATATATTGGAAATGTAGAATTGTCTCACATGATAATTTTAGTCTCCTGTTTGGTTCAAAAATGTATTCTATTTTCTGTTATTATCTATTGTTAACACATCCAAATAGACTTTGGATGACAGATCCATTGAGAAACAAAATGCATGCCTTGGCTATATTTTGTGTTCCTTTGAAACTCAGAAAAGCATTGCCTTCCTTTATAATCACCTAAGAAACACACTGCACATCCAAGGTTATACAATTCTCTGCCCCTAAAAGTCCTTCTGTTGCTTTGCTCTGACATCTGGGAATTCAAAAAGAGATGAAAGGGCCGCTTTTGTCGTTGATCTTTGAACACCAGTGCTAATCCCTTCATTTTGGCTGCAGAGTAGTGTGTAGTTTAAAATAATAAGGACATTCTTTCGTATTTCATTGGCAATATAGATCCTGAGTATTTCCATAGTAGTTATTATACATATACAAATGCAAATAGGTTAAATATAGAACCTACAGTTCCAAAAAGCCTATGTCTTCTGAATATGGAGTTTATGATATTCATAATAATCAGTGACTGCATTTACATTGAGAGCTGTCCTTACGTTTTGTAATACTGTTAACAATGCCTTGTCATGAATAAAATGTTTGGTGTGACTGAAAGATACAGTTTGATAGAAAACACTTCTGAATGATATGACTGGAAAGACACCTTGACTCTTGATGGGACATGAATCTTAATGATATTTTCATTATGTGGAATGCTAGATTTTATATACTTGTGCTAGTAGGTGACATCTGCCTGGAATAAACTTTAATAAGTGTTTATACATTTCTAAAGTCACCGTACATACTAATTTTTGCAGGAAATCTCACAAGAGATGATCAAAAGCCTCAAGTTGAAAAAAGTTACATTAGTGAAATTGAAGGCAAGATTCAAAAGTGAAGATTCTCCTTTTAGTATTGAAAACTCTTTCTAGTTTTGAAAAAAATTGAAAATTTATGCTGTCATAATTTACGAGGGTACTAAGTCTTTGATTAAAGGAAATAAGAAATATTTCTCCTTATCATCATCATCATAGATCAGCTTTATATAGTATGTATTGTGTGTCTAGTACTGGTTTACATGTTTAGACTTCTATGTGAATTTTCTTAATTAATTTCATAACCTTCCTATTACCGCCTTAATTTACATAAAAATGTTAAACTTAAGTAGCTCAATTTCACAACTATTTCTAGGACAGGCTGAGACCTCACCTCTAGCATTCTTTCATAAAGCTTGAGTTTTTGTCTACCATGTCATATTCCTATCTTTACCCCAGCAACAATCACTGTGCCAGCCACAGGAGAGTTACTGAGGAAACTCAGTTTAATATTTTAACTGCCCAAAAGGATAAAAATGAAAATTAATCTGCCCAATATAAGAAACAATGGCTAATGTGGGACTGAGGTGTGCTTCGTGGCCATCTATAAACCAGAAAGTCTCACAAAATATTCCACAATCCAAGATTAACTTGGTAACAGAAGTCTTCCAAAAATGCAAATAAATTCCTTCTCTCAAAGATTAACAACCTGAGGTTAAGTTTGTCAGCTATTCACACTTTTTTTTTTTTTTATAATTGCTTAAAACTTGGAAAAAATTGAGACTCATGTGGAAAGAGCGAGTTTTTGGTGAGGAGAAAGCATGAAGTGTTTTTTTTTTTTTTTTTTTTAAGCATGAAGTGTTAATTGCACAGATTGGTTCAACTGGGATCCCATGGTAGGGGTCTTTAATCAATTAGTGTAATACAGTTGCTCCTTGGTATCTGTAGGAAATTGATTCCAACTGAGGTATTTTCTCCTCCAGGAGCAAAGACTGCTTACATTGGGGATCTTCTGTGTCAGGCCACATATATACAGCCTAACAAGTTGTGACTTCTTGGAACCAATAGAAAAATAGAGATAAATTTGTGGGACTGGGGTTTAAAGGAGTTCTTACAGCATTGTGCCTTCTCCAATGTCTGCCAACGTTCTAACTTTGTTATGATTGCAGGCTGTTGGTTTTAAAGACCACTGTAGTGCTGGAGACAAAAGGGTGGAAAAAAAAAACAAGTAAACATGTCATAAGCTAACTGTTCTTACCAAGTTTCAGTCATTTTCTTTCTTAAAAAAGAAAAATGACTCCAAATTTTGTAAGATTTTGGTTAATTTCCAGATTTGTGAAAAAATGAATTTTCACAATTTTCTTTTGCCAGTTTTCTGGTTCCTCTGCCTTTTGTAAATCCAGCTTGAACATCTGGAAGTTCACAGTTCAAGTACTATTGAAGCCTGGCTTGGAGAATTTTGAGCATTATTTTGCGAGTGAGTGAGATGACTGCAATTGTGCTATAGCTTTGCCATTGCCTTTCTTTGGGATTGAAATGAAAACTGACCTTTTCCAATCCTGTGGCCTCTGTTGAGTTTTCCAAATTTGTGGGCATATTGAGTGCAGCACTTTCACAGCATCATCTTTTAGGATTTGAATTGGAATTCAAACTGGAATTCCATCACTTCCACTAGCTTTGTTCGTAGTGATGCTTTCTAAGGCCCACTTGACTTTGCATTCCAGGATGTCTGGCTCTAGGTGAGTGATCACACCATCGTGATTATCTGGGTCATGAAAATCCTTTTTGTATAGTTCTTCTGTATATTGTTGCCAGTTCTTCTCAATATCTTCTGCTTCTGTTAGGTCCATACTACCATTTTTGTCCTTTATTGTGTCCTTTATTCTGTCCTTTATTTATCTTTACATGAAATGTTCTCTTGGTATCTCTAATTTTCATGAAGAGATCTCTAATCTTTCCCATTTTATTGTTTTCCTCTATTTCTTTGCATTGATTACTGAGGAAGGCTTTCTTATCTCTCCGTGCTATTCTTTGGAACTCTGCATTCAAATGGGTATGTCTTTCTTTTTTCCTTTGTTTTTCCCTTGTCTTTTCACAGCTATTTGTAAGGCCTCCTCAGACAACTATTTTGCCTTTTTGCATTTCTTTTTCTTGGGGATGGTCTTGAACACTGCCTCTTGTGCAGTGTTATGAACCTCCATCCATAGTTCTTCAGGCACTCTGTCTATCAGATCTAATCCTTTGAATCTATTTGTCATATCCACTGTATAATCACACGAGATTTGATTTAGTTTGTATCTGAATGGTCTAATGGGTTTCCCTACTTTCTTCAAGTTAAGTCTGAATTTGGCAATAAGGAGTTCATGATTTGAGCCACAGTTATCTCCTGTTTGTTTGTTCTGACTATAGAGCTTCTCCATCTTTGGCAGCAAAGAAAATAATCAATCTGATTTCAGTGTTGACCATCTGGTGATGTCCATGTGTAGAGTCTTCTCTTTTGTTGGAAGAGGGTGTTTGCTATGACCAGTGCATTCTCTTGGCAAAACACTGTTAGCCTTTGCCCTGCTTCATTCTGTACTCCAAGACCAAATTTGCCTGTTACTTCAGGTATCTCTTGACTTCCTACTTTTGCATCCAGTCTCCTATAATGAAAAGGACATCTTTTTTGGGTGTTAGGTCTAGAAGGTCTTATAGGTCTTCATAGAGCCGTTCAACTTCAGCTTCTTCAGCGTTACTGGTTGGGACATAGACTTGGATTACTGTAATATTGAATGGTTTGCCTTGGAAATGAACAGAGATCATTCTACTGTTTTTGAGATGGCTTCCAAGTACTGCATTTTGGACTCTTTTGTTTATTTTGAGGGTTACTTCATTTCTTCTAAAGGATTCTTGCCCACAGTAGTAGATATAATGGTCATCTGAGTTAAATTCACCCATTCCAGTCCGTTTTAGTTCACTGATTCTTAAAATGTTGATCTTCACTCTTGACATCTCCCGTTTGGCCACTTCCAATTTACCTTGATTCATGGACCTAACATTCCAGGTTTCTATGCTATACTGTCCTTTACAGCATAGGACTTTACTTTCATCACCAGTCACATCCACAACTGAGTGTTACTTTTTGCTTTGGTTCCATCTCTTCATTCTTCTGGAGTTATTTCTCCACTGTTCTCCAGTAGTATATTGGGCACCTACTGACCTGGGGGAGTTTATCTTTCAGTGTCCTTTCATGCTGTTCATGGGGTTCTCAAGGCAAGAATACTGAAGTGGTTTGCCATTCCCTTCTCCAGGGCACCACATTTTGTCAGAACTCTCCACTATCACCCATCCTTCTTGGGTGGCCCTACACAGCATGGTTCATCATTTCATTGAGTTAGACAAGGTTGTGGTCCATGTGATCAGTTTGGTTAGTTTTCTGTGTTTGTAGTTTTCATTCTGTCTGCCCTCTGATGGATAAGGATAAGAGGCTTATGGAAGCTTCCTGATGGGAGAGAGGGGGAAACTGGGTCTTGAGGGGGAAACTGGGTCTTGTTTTGATGGGCAGGGCTATGCTCAATAAATCTTTAATCCAATTTTCTGTTGATGGGTGGTGCTGTATTCTCTCCTTTTTGTTTGACCTGAGGCCAAACTATGGTGGAGGTAATGAAGATAATGGCGACCTCCTTCAAAAGGTCCCATGCATGCACTGTCTGCTCACTTTTGCCTGACACTGCAGCAGGGCACTGGAGAAGGACATGGCAACCCACTCCAGTGTTCTTGCCTGGAGAATCCCAGGGACAGGGGAGCCTGGTAGGCTGCAGTCCATGGGGTTGCTAGGAGTCGGACACAACTGAGTGACTTCACTTTCACTTTTCACTTTCATGCATTGGGTCAGGAAATGGCAACCCACTCCAGTGTTCTTCCTGGAGAATCCCAGGGACAGGGGAGCCTGGTGGGCTGCCGTCTCCGGGGTCGCACAGAGTCAGACATGACTTTAATGACTTAGCAGCAGTAGCAGCAACAGCAGGGCACTGTCGACCCAAGCCTCCCTCGGAGACTCCTGGACACTCACGGGCAAGTTGGGGTCAGTCTCTTGTGAGGTCACTGCTCCTTTCTCCTGGGTCCTAGTGTTCACAAGGTTCTATTTGTGCCCTCCAAAAGTCTGTTTCCCCAGTCCTGTGTAAGTTCTGGTTGCTCTATGGTGGGGTTAATGGCAACCTCCTCTAAGAGCGCTTATGCCCCACCCAGGTCTGCTGCACCCAGAGCCCCTGTCCCTGCGTCAGGCCACTACCTTGCAGGAGACACTCAAACACAGTTCTGGCTCAGTCTCTGTGGGGTCTCTGGATCCTGGTGCTCTGGATTTGAGCACCAGGTTTGAGGCCTCTGAGCATCTCTGGTGGGTAAGGGGTTTGATTCTAAACACGATTTCACCCCTCCTACAGTCTTGCTGAGGCTTTTCCTTTGCCCTCAGACATGGGGTATCTTTTTATAGTGGGATCCAATATTCTCCAGTTGATGGTTGTTCAGTAGAGAGTTGTTGTTTTGGAGTTCTCACAGGAGAATATGAGCACACGTCCTTCTATTCCTCCATCTTACGCCACACACAGAAAAAAATTATATTGTTAGCCTTTAAAGGTTTTTCCTAGGTGTTGTTTTTTTATGTAATATACATATTCCTTTTTGGAAGACTTTATATGGTAGAAATTAGCTGTGCATGCATGCTTATGAGTAGCCTGTAATCTTAAAAAAAGTATGCCTCATGCTGATGACTGTCTCTCCCCCATGGCTTTGAGCCATCACTGTTTTGCCTAGAATCTCAGAATCTTTATGGTGGTTATTTGTATTCTGGGAGAATCAGTTTAATTTTATTTGGATCAGTTTTACAATTTTAATCTAATCAATTTTAATACAAATTTAATCAAGTGTTACCTTTTTGAAGTTCTGGGAATGAGAAGATAGGAGAGGAATAATGAAAGGGAATTAGAGGGAGAGAGGGGAGGAGAAGGCAGAGGAGAGGGACAAGAGACAGAATGTATACTTCTAAGCTTAGGTAGGTGAATCAGTTCAGGTTTTAAATCATAAAGACATAGAAAGTCATATTGATTAAAACAAAGGTTCATATACCTCATGAAATAAACATCAACAAATTAATACAGCCTAAGAGTAAACAAAGCTATGTTTCCTCGAGTAGTCCTGTATGGATGTAAGAGTTGGACCATAAAGATGGTGGAGCGCTGACAAATAATGCTTTTGAACTGTGGTGTTGGAGGACTCTTGAGAGTTACTTGGGCTGCAAGGAAATCCAATCAGTCAGTCCTAAAGGAAACCAACCCTGAATATTCACTGGAAGGACTGATGCTGAAGCTGAAGCTCTAATCATTTGGCCACCTGATTTGAAAAGCTGATTCATTGGAAAAAACACTGATGTTGGGAAAGACTGAAGGCAAAAGGAGATGGGGGTGGCAAAAAACAAGTTTGTTAGATAGCATCACCAACTCAGTGGACATGAATTTGAGCAAATACAGGGGGATAGTGGAGAACAGAGGAGCCTGGCATGCTGCAGTCCATGCGGTTGCAAAGAGTTGGACACCATTTAGTGACTGATCAACAACATCAACAGAGTAAACTTAAGATGTTTGTATCTGACTCTGTAGTTTTAGTATACGATTCTAAAAGTTTATAAGCCACAAGAAACATTGCACAGGATGAGACTGTATGGGTAAAAACTGAAAATCTGCCTATCACTGATGGTTCCAGCATCAAAATGGTTCCAGTATCAAAAGGTATTGTCAGACGTGCAGCTATTTCACCCAATTAAAATAAGTTAACAAAATGACCTTACGTTCAATATAGCTTGATGTCTGAAACACTTGAATTAACTCCCATGTGCAGCTCACTATCGTCCACTTTTCAAAAATTACACTAGCTGCATGGTATCAGTAAGCACTGATAAATTAAAAAGTAACCAGTGTGGGAAAAAATATGGCCTTTATATTTTAAAAGTTAATGGTTTCCCCTAAAGTGTATTAGATATTGCTGTCTTCATTCATTCTTAAAATGCATTTATTTCATAAATATTAAGTATTTCACATATGAAAGGTATAGTACTGGATTTTATAGGGAATAAAAAGTTTATAAGATGTGGTGCACCGTCTCAAGAAGTTTGCCACTCAGTTGGAAAGAAAAAAAAGATCCAAATAATTATCATATGGAGCAAAACATCATTATAATATAAATGTAACTTAGGAAGTTCTCTTGACTTTCTAAGGATGTAGAAATTATCTTTGAGAGAAGCTATTAGCATCTTGAAATAATATTACTAGCAGTGTTAAGTCAATAGTAGTTATAGAGATTTTGTTTAAGCAGTGTCATTATAGGATCAATGTGCTTAGAAAATCTGGCAGGTAAGGGAAGGATGAACTGGAGGTATCAAGAATGGAGAAATGACTAGTCAGCTCCTATACTGTGACTTTTGCTGTATCCTATTTTAATAAATATTTATTTTAGTCTTAATGTTTTTCCTCCATGGGAAAAGAAACAAGAGTTCTTCTCATGGATTGCAGGGTCTGTTTAGTTGCTCCAGTTGCAACCAAAGGGTGTTTTCTTCTCAGAAAATATTTTAACAACGCCATGATTCAGATAAGTTAAAGTATTTCTGGTGAAACACTTAGGAAATTTGAAGCATTCTTATTGTAATAGAAAATAAAAATAAAGTAATCCAAACTAGAAAAGCTTTGACCTGAACGAGGAGACAATTTTGAGTTTAGCATATTAATAGTATTTATCACTGGAAAATATTTCACCACCTATTCCCTTGTCAACTCATGTCTGAATAGTCTAGAAAATTGAGTAAAAGTAAAGTGAAGTTGCTCAGTAGTGTCCTACTCTTTGCGACCCCATGGACTGTAGCCTACCAGGCTCCTCTGTCCATGGGATTTTCCAGGCAAGAGTACTGGAGTGGGTTGCCATTTCCTTCTCCAAGAAAATTGAGAAATATTACTAAAACTTGACAGAGACATCTGTGAATGCCAATCACCTTTGATAACATGATAAACTACTCTTCCACCACAGCAGCCCAACCTACTGTGTCCCAGGTTTGCAATATTCTCTTATGAGGATAAGACTTCCCTTGTAACTAAGTCAGTAAAGGATCTGCCTGTAATGCAGGAGACACAGGTTTGGTTCCTGGGTCAGGAAGATCCCCTAGAGAAGGTATGGCAACCTTCTCCAGTATTCTTGCTTGGAGAATTCCATGGACATAGCAGCCTGATGGGCTATAGTCCATCGGGTCGCAAGACTCAGATGTGACTTAGAGACTAAAACAGCACCTTATGAGAACTGGTAAATTTTAATATGGTTTCAACCATTTGCAATGAGTTTTTGTTCCTTTCAATCAGAAGCCTTCTTAATTGACACAAACAATAAAAATTAATTTCAAGCAACATGGCCAAGTGGAATAATACTCTTATTTAGAAAACTTAGAAGATATGGTGGAGATACCTATTTAAGAATGTGATTATATAGAAATTATTACTGTGAAACTGAAGATGGGGATCTCTCTCTGGCTATAGCAACATAAAGACAATGATTGTTCTCTTATGCATTTAATATGCAATATCAAGCAATCAAAAATAAAGCAAAAGTTGAGTCAAGGAAGAACAGAATATTAAAAACTCATTTTTTTTAAAGTAGACCACTGCATGCTTCAGAAGTAAAGAACATTTACAGTCTTAACATGATAATCACAGAGTGATGATTTAATTAAAAATAAGAGTATAATATTGGAAACAAGAAGGTATGATGATGAGATATACTCTGTACTTGTAAGTTAATGTCCAAAGTCATTAAAAGAGAAACGGCAGTATAAATATACTATTCTGAAATGCAAAAGTTAGGACTTTTCTGGTGGTCCAGTTAGGACTTTCTGGTGGTCTGGGTTTCCAGTACAGGGGGTGCTGGTTTGATACCTGGTTGGGGAGTCAAGATCCAACATCCTTGCAGCCAAAAAAAAAGAGACAAAACATAAAACAGATGGACTATTGTAACAAATTCATTAATGATTTTTAAAAAATGACCCATATTAAAAGAATCTTTAAAAATTGTGAACATAAATAAGAGATAATGGATTTTGGAGAGACTTGCTTGGGTGTAAAGTTGGGTAAGGAAGGTATCTCAAATTTTTCTCTATAAAGGTTTTAGTTTTTGAATGATGTTCAAATACTCAGGTTTAAGGCAAAAGTAGTGTTCATGTTTGCAATCTATTTTGATCACATTTTTTTCACTTTCAATAATAAGAATAGGAATTTATGAATATCTGATTATTTTCTTATTTTAGATAGGTCTTATACTCTCTTTGACTAGATTTTTTGGAAGAAAGAATTTATTGTTAAATGGCTATCATTTATTAGCATATTATTAATCATTTACCATATTCAGACTCTAGAGTGGATCTTAAAGCAATGGATATAATGGAATATTTCTTGAAATTGACAGTTATATTCTTTTAGATTAAATATAAACATAAATGGTAAAAATTACATTTTAAATGTCTTAAGAGATGCAATAATAATGACAAACAATAATTACATGAAAGCTCTAGGTTCCAGGAGAGAGAAGATGAATAAAAATAATCTAGAATGTTTAGAGGACTATAGTTCCTTAAAACAGCTTGGTGATTGCAACTATATATATATATATATTTTTTTTACAACTATATTTATTAATGCTATTTAAGGTACTTCTTTTCATCTTTTTGAATTTTTCCATGAACGTGGTTTTCCTTCAAAAAATTTTTCCTTCAAAAAATTATGTTAAATCATAATTATTTAAAATGCTTGTGAGTACTTATTTGGAAGTGTTTTAAACATTCCTTTCTGAAGTTTCATGCAGACACAAACACACACTGGTAGATTTATTATTATTACAGAGGATGCTAATTTTTAAAAATGTGATGAGTCTATTTATAAGGTAAGAAAACAAATGCAATCACTATTGATTACTTCTGAGCATCCCAAAGTTTTGGATTTCAATAAGTCATATTAATGGTATGAATAGGTATTATATGTAGTCCAAATGAGAGAAGATTATCCATAGGCAGCCTAAGAGAAAGTAATGTTACTTAACCTCCAGCACATAAGCAGTAGTCTCTTATCAAAACGCAGAAGATGTTTGAATTTTACTTGTTTTCCAAATAGGTCTTCTGCCCTTTCTATCACTGGGAATTATGTTAGATTTCCTCCTTAGTTTATTTTATAAAAATCATACTTGTTGATATTAATGATTCAGTACTAAAACTGCATCTTTACTAACCAAAGATATTGACATTTTAAAAAAGTCTACTCAGTGTTTGAGTTTCATCTTTCAATATATCAATGAACTCCAAATTTCATCAGTGTGTAAATATAATCAAAACACCAGGAAACTTGTCTTGATAATAATTTTGGCTAAACTGATTAAGATTGAAACAGACATAAAAGAATTATAAGAAGAGAAATAGAGATAATGAATAAATTACATGGGTATATTAAGATGTTTATTCCCAGCTTTTGAACGCTACATTTTAGAATTTACTATATTTACATCTAAGACAATGAGCCAAGCGATGCCGTGTAGGGACACCCAAGACAACGGGTCATGGTGATGAGTTCTGACAAAACATGGTCCACTGGAGAAGGGAATGGCAAACCAGTTCAGTATTCTTGCCTTGAGAACCCCATGAACAGCATAAAAAGGCAAAAAGAGAGAACACTGAAAGAAGAACTCCCCAAGTTGGTAGGTGCCCAATATGCTACTGGAGATCAGTGGAGAAATAACTCCAGAGAGAATGAAGACATGGAACCAAAGAAAAAACAATGCCCAGTTGTGGATGTGACTGGTGATGGGAGTAAAGTCTGATGCTATAAAGAACAGTATTGCGTACAAACCTGGAATGTTGGGTCCATGAATCAAGGCAAATTGGAAGTGGTCAAACAGAAGATGGCAAGACTGAACACTGACATTTTACAAACTAGTGAACTAAAATGGACGGGAATGGGTGAATTTGACTCAGATGGCCATTATATCTATACTGTGGGAAGAATCCCTTGGAAGAAAGGAAGTACCCCTCAAAGTCAACAAAAGAGTCAGAAATGTAATACTCGGGTGCAGTCTCAAAAACAACAGAATGATCTTTGTTCATTTCCAAGGCAAACCATTTAGTATCACAGTAATCCAAGTCTATGCCCCAACCAGTAATGCTTAAGAAGCTGAAGTTAAATGAATCTATGAAAACCTACAAGATGTTCTAGACCTAACGTGCAAAAAAGATGTCCTTTTCATTATAGAGGACTGGAATGAAATGTAGAAAATCAAGAGATACCTGGAGTAATAGGCAAATTTGGCCTTAGAGTAAAAAATGAAGCAGAGCAAAAGCTAATAGACTTTTGCCGAGAGAACGCACTGGTCATGGCAAACACCCTCTTCCAACAAGACAAGAGAAGACTCTACACATGGACATTTCCAGATGGTCAATACCAAAACCAGATTGATTATAGTCTTTGTAGCCAAAGATGGAGAAGCTCTATACAGTCAGCAAAAAGAAGACTGGAAGCTGACTGTGGCTCAGATTGCAAACTCCTTATTGCCAAATTCAGTCTTAACTTGAAGAAAGTAGGGAAAACCACTAGACCATTCAGATATGAATTAAATTAAATTCCTTATGATTATACATTCAAAGTGACAAATAGAGTTAAAGGATTAGATCTGATAGACAGAGTGCCTGAAAAACTATGGATGGAGTTTGTGACCTTGTACAGGCAGAAGTGATCAAGAACATCCCCAAGAAAAAGAAATGCAACAAGGCAAAATGATTGTGTGAGGAGGCCTTACAAATATCTATGAAAAGAAGAGAAGCTAAAGGCAAAGGAGAAAAAGGAAGATATACCCATTTGAATGCAGAGTTCCAAAGAATAGCAAGGAGAGATAAGAAAGCATTCTTCAGTGATCAATGCAAAGAATAGAGGAAAACAATAGAATGGAAAAGACTAGAGATCTCTTCAAGAAAATTAGAGACACCAAGGGAACATTTCATGCAAAGATGGGCACAATAAAGAATGAAACAGTATGGACATAACAGTAGCAGATGATATTGAGAATAGGTTGCAGGAATACACAGAATAACTCTACAAAGAAGATCTTAATGGCCCACATAACCACAATGGAGTGATCACTAACCTAGAGCCAGACATCCTGGAATGAGAAGTCAAGTGGGCCTTAGGAAGCATCACTAAGATCAAAGCTAGTAGAGGTGATGGAATTCCAGTTGAGATATTTCAAACTCTAAAAGATGATGCTGTGAAAGTGCTGCACTCAATATGCCAGCAAATTTGGAAAACTCAGGAATGGCCACAGGACTGGAAAAGGTCAGTTTTCATTCCAATCCCAAAGAAAGGCAATGGCAAAAAATGTTCAAACTATAGCACAATTGCACTCATCTCACATGCTAGCAAAGTAATGCTCAATATTCTCCAATCCAGGCTTCAATAGTATGTGAATCATGAACTTCCAGATGTTCAAGCTGGATTTAGAAAAGGCAGAGAAACCAGCGATCAAAATGCCACCATCCATTGGATCATAGAAAAAGCAAGAAAATTCCAGAAAAACATCTACTTCTGCTTTATTGATTATGCCAAAGCCCTTGACTGTGGATCACAAAAACTGTAGAAAATTCTTCAGGAGATGGGACCATCAGACCCCCTTACTTGCCCCTAACAAATCTGTATGCAGGTCAAGAAGCAACAGTTAATACCGGACATGGAACAATTGCCGGGAGAAGTATCAATAACCTTAGATACGCAGATGCCACTACCCTTATGGCAGAAAGCGAAGAAGAACTAAAGAGCCTCTTGATGAAAGTGAAAGAGGAAAATGAAAAAGTTGGCTTAAAACTCAACATTCAAAAAACAAGGATCATGGTATCTGGTCCCATCACTTCATGGCAAATACATGGGGAAACAATGGAAACAGTGTCAGACTTTACATTATTGGACTCCAAAATCACTGTAGATGGTGACTACTGTCACGAATTAAATGATGCTTGCTCCTTGGAAGAAAGGCTTTGACTGACTTAGCATATTAAAAAGCAGAGATATTGCTGACAAAGGTCCATGTAATTAAAGCTATTGTTTTTCCAGTAGTCATGTATGGATGTGAGAGTTGGACCATAAAGAAGGCAGATCACTGAATAATTGATGCTTTTGAACTGTGGTGTTAGAGAAGACTCTTGAGAGTCCCTTGAACTGCAGGAGATCCAACCAGTCCATCCTAAAGAAAATCAGTCCTAAATATTCACTGGAAGGACTGATGCTGAAGGTGAAATTCCAATACTTTGGCCACCCGATGAGAAGAACTGACCCATTGGAAAAGACCCTGATGCTGGGAAAGATTGAAAGTGGGAGGAGAAGGGGACAGAGGATGAGATGGTCAGTTGGTATCACTAATGATGAACATGAGTTTTATCAAGCTTTGGGAGTTGGTGTAGGACAAGGAAGCCTGGCATGCTGCAGTCCATGGGGTTACAAAGAGTCAGACTCAACTGAGCAACTGAACTGAAGACAATGAGCCACATTGTTATGCTACTGGAAAATACAGATATTTAGCTATGGATAATTATTGAAAATAATTTAACACAAGGATAAGTTCAGTTCAGTCGCTCAGTTGTGTCCGACTCTTTGTGACCCCATGAATCGCAGCACGCCAGGCCTCACTGTCCATCACCAACTCCTGGAGTTTACTCAAACTCACGTCCGAGTCAGTGATGCCATCTAGCCATCTCATCCTCTGTCGTCCCCTTCTACTCCTGCCCCCAATCCCTCCCAGCATCAGAGTCTTTTCCAATGAGTCAACTCTTCGCATGAGGTGGCCAAAGTACTGGAGTTTCAGCTTTAGCATCATTCCTTCCAAAGTATACCCAGGACTGATCTCCTTTAGAATGGACTGGTTGGATCTCCTTGCAGTCCAAGGGACTCTCAAGAGTCTTCTCCAACACCACAGTTCAAAAGCATCAATTCTTCGGTGCTCAGCTTTATTCACAGTCCAACTCTCACATCCATACATGACCATTGGAAAAACCATAGCCTTGACTAGCCGGACCTTTGTTGGCAAAGTAATGTCTCTGTTTCAATATGCTATCTAGGTTGGTCATAACTTTCCTTCCAAGGAGTAAGCTTCTTTCAATTTCATGGCTGTAGTCACTATCTGCAGTGATTTTGGAGCCCAAAAAAATAAAGTCTGACACTGTTTCCACTGTTTCCCCATCTGTTTGCCATGAAGTGATGGGACCAGATGCCATGATCTTAGTTTTCTGAATGTTGAGCTTTAAGCCAACTTTTTCACTCTTCTCTTTCACTTTCATCAAGAGGCTTTTTAGTTCCTCTTCACTTTCTGCCATAAGGGTGGTGTCATCTGCATATCTGAGGTTACTGAGATTTCTCCCAGCAATCTTGATTCCAGCTTGTGCTTCTTCCAGCCCAGTGTTTCTCATGATGTTCTCTGCATAGAAGTTAAATAAGCAGGGTGACAGTATACAGCCTTGATGTACTCCTTTTCCTACTTGGAACCAGTCTGTTGTTCCACGTCTGTTGTTGTTCCAACATGTCTGTTCCAACTGTTGCCTCCTGACACACATGGATACACTCCTATAATTACTGCCTAGATGAAGACACTGGATATTCCTATATACCTTGATAGTTCTCCCTGCCCACTGCAATCAACCTTATCCTCATGCCCCAGGCAACCAACATTTTGACTTCTAAGAATAATAGCTTTGCCAGTTTTAAAATGTCCTATACATAGAAACATTCATGTATAACCTTTGGTGGCTGACCTCTTTTGCTCATTATGATTTTATCTTTTTTGTGTGTTTCAGATAGTGTTCCTTTCTTATTGCTGAATACTAGTCCCTTTTATGTGATGTATCATGGTTAGTTTGTCTATTCTTATGTTGATAGATACTTGGGCTGTTTCCAAATTGGGCCTATTTTCTGGAATTAACCTTGATTTACACATAAACTTATCTTTTTTAAAAAATATGCATAGTTAAAGCCAAACTTATCATTGGTTGAAATCTACAGGAAACAGAGAACCATGATTCAATTTTTCTCCAGGGCTAAGAGGTCTTTTAAGTCTAAATCTTAAAGCAGAGGCTGGTATAAATGTCTTTTTTACAGGTGTCTTTATTTTTATTGTTTTGTTTCTTGGCTTCATTTTGATATAATTGACAAATTAACTTTGTGTAAATTTAAGGTGTACAACAGAGAAGGCAATGGCACCCCACTCCAGTACTCTTGCCTGGAAAATCCCATGGACGGAGGAGCCTGGTAGGCTGCAGTCCATGGGGTAGCAAAGAGTCGGACACGACTGAGCGACTTCACTTTCACTTTTCAGTTTCATGCATTGGAGAAGGAAATGACAACCCATTCCAGTGTTCTTGCCTGGAGAATCCCAGGGATGGGGGAGCCTGGCAGACTGCCGTCTATGGGGTCACACAGAGTCGGACACGACTGAAGTGACTTAGCAGCAGCAGCAGCAAGGTGTACAAAGTAATGATTTGGTTTAGGTATATATTATGAAATGATTACCACAAAAATGCTGGTTAACATTTGTATCACCTCAGATTGTAATTATTTTCTGTGTGTGTGTATGTAGAATATTTACCATCTACCCTCTAAGCAAATATTAAGTACATACTACTGTATAGTACTGTATTGTTAACATTAGGTCTATGGAATTTATTCATCTTATAATGAAAGTTAATACATATTAATCCACAATTTCTTCATTTCCCCAACTTCCAACCCCTGGCAACCACCAATCTACTCACTGTGTCTGTGAGTTCAAGTTTTTTAGATTCCACATGAAAGTGAGATCATGTAATATTTCCTGTCTGATTTATTTCCCTTATTGGCATCAATATTTATAGCAATAAAGCTACAATTAACAGTTCCAAGATGTAGGACACAGAGAATGAAACCTCTACCTGTTCAAATGTTGGCCTCTCCTGAAAGGAGGGTGGAGAATCTGACAGAACAAGATTACAAGAGATGGGATGTGGACTCTGATATAAATTGGTCTGACACAGTAGGAGCTTTTACATGGAAACTTACATGTGGAGCCCTAAGGATTGAAGATCCTTATGCGAAGACTATGCAAGGAATGTCTTTGGAAATTGGAATTTCAACTGCCATGTTTTCTAGATTGGAATTTCTACTTGAGGACATCCTATCAATAACGTATGAGGAATAAGTTGACAAGGGAAATAGGAAATGTTCTGTTCTGTCTTCTTCAAAGAATCCTCTCTTCATATAGATAATAAGTTGTTGTTATCGTGATCATGCTTGGCAATCAGAAGATACACAACCTAAAAAGCCATGGAAGGAACCTGCCAGAGAAATGGTAAGGCCAAAAAGCCCTACATTGGTGAGGGAGAAAGGCAGGAGGAGGGCAGCACTTCAGAGGTCTCACAAATAAAAATGGTGGAAAATTCTATTGTCATCTCATAATTTTGAGAAACAGGGACAAAAGGAAAATTAGAATGTGTGAGATATGGTCAGTTTATTTGGTGTCTCAGTCACCATTGTGATAAAACGATGTTCTGATGCATATGGATAGGAAAGCAACCACATGGCCCTGAAAAACCAAAAGCGACTGGACATGAAGACTTTTTACTAGCCAAGGCTATGTCCTCCAGATTAGAGAGCACTTTCAAAACTTACAAAGCAATGTGTATTTTGGGAGTCTGGGAATACTCTAATATTGGAGACAGAGACCTAGAAAAACAAAGTATCCTTTTTGCAAATAGACTGATTTTGAGAATAATGTTTGAAAAGCATGGTTTTCAAGCCAACAGAAAAATATTAGCCTGAACTCTGTAGCTCCCCAATTTTTAGTGAGTGATTAAATTAGGCCTGTGAAACTGGAGTATCCAGACTTCCAGATGAAAGTTAATACTGCTTTCTAGTATCATCTAAGAAAAGGGCAGAAAGCTAAGCATTACACAGCTTCCTTATCTTGGGATGATTAACAAGTAGTTTTTATAACAAACTATTTTTTTTAAAGATATTAATCCTAGTATCAATTGAGACACGGAGAACTTAGTTGCCCAAAGCCAGTAAGTAAAGTGGTTTAGACTGAACTCCAGTCTTTTGTCTGAGATGTCTGTTTTGTCTCCACTTATCCAAATAAATGATTAGATGAACCACTGTCACCTTTGATATGGAACAGGATTTTCTCAAGGGAGAGGAATTCTTGGCTTATGAATGTCTCCAACTGCTTAATGGGAACCTAGAATTTCATTGAATGCAACTGTTTCCAGAGTTGGAGGTTAGTTTTCTAGAGCAGTTGAGGAATTATCCCCTCAGCTTTCTCTATGGGCACTACATGTAGAATATCATGAAACCTTACAGATAGATTAACTAACTACACATTTTCTGGTTTTTCAGGGACAGTGCTTCATTTATGAGAGTTAATCCCATAAAAAGCAATGGACTTTTATTTCTAAAATTGTAACACAAATGCTAGCTACATAATGTAATATATTTTGAGAAGGCTATTAATGAGCTACAGAAAGAATGCAAACAGATGTAAACACAAATGAATAAAGTGTAAAACACATTGTTTTCATAATCTTTGCTGAAACAGCTTACATGTCATTAACTTTATGAGCTCATTCTCTTCTGAGAGGAGGGAAGAGAGGTACACAGACTGACATGTACATTCTTTCACCTTAGGGACTCATCAGGTAAATTTCTAGTCTTAATATTTACAGTGGTGTAAAAGTTCATGAGCTCATAATCCTCTATTGTGGCTAAGAAAAATAATCTTATTCTAATATAAAACTAGGTTTCCTTGAGTATTTATCAGATATGAATGAAAGCACAGAATCAACTGTACTTTCAAACAAAAAAAAAAAAAAGAGAGAGAGAGAGAGAGACATAAATAACTCATCAAGTGGGGAAAGCAAGTTGTGGCTCCTTCTGCAATTTTTCTCCTAGGATTTCACCTGTAATCTCTCTCCAAAAAGCACTGACACATTTGAGGCTGAGGTGTACTCTAGAAGCTTGTCTTCACAGCATTTCATAACAAGATAGTGTTCAAGTATAGAGGAGAGTCTCAAGTTAAAATGCTTTCTTAAGCCTTATCTTTTTTATTTTTTCCCATTTTTAAAGTGAAGACATGCTACATTAACTCACAAGAGTGTTGTTTTTTTTTAATTTCCTTCTAACAATATAGAGACACATTGTTTTTTTCAATTAGAATGGTGTGTTTATCTTCTTTTTAAGTTCTATTTACTCTTATCTAAAACATTACCTTGCTTAAACTACATTGCTCCTGCTTGATTAAATTTTCAGTTAGTGTTGAAGTGCTCTGATGTAGTAGACAATTGAAAGCAGAGCCTTGCTGCAAAGTACATAATTAATTAGGCCATTGAGGGCATACTTCACTTTTCAAAGGCAATCTTATACAAGACACTGTACCTAAAATCAGGAAAACATTGGTCATTTGCTAAAATAGAAAATTTACAGAGGGAATAAGTGGTGAAGGATTGACATCCAGGCTTATAAAAGCAACTTATTCCACCAAGAGCTTCAGAAAAGATTTGCATCTGGTCACACCTTCAAAAACTTATTTAAAAATTACCTAAAGAAATTAGAAGTGCAGGTCTATAACCTGAAATAGACAAATGAGTATGTTAACTAATTCTTGATGTAAGAAACGTCATACAGACAACTCAGTAAAATAAGACTCTGGAATTACTCACTTCAACTGTCAATTACCTGAGGATAAATGAGTCACTTTCAACCAGAGAGTTTTATGGAGTTTCTAGTTCAGAGGGCAATGCATTATCATATATATAATAATAATGTACATTTGATAGTGCTATTGCTAAAGCAGCTAATAGGTAGACATTGATATTGTATGTTAGGATAGAGGAAGGCTTAGAGAGCTGATAAAATTGGAGAACTTGGAGAACAAGTTCTGCAATTGGAGAAATTGGAGAACAAATGTAAATTATAAGATTTTCTAAAATGACAAGGAGTACCATCTCACACTGGTTAGAATGACCATAATTATGAAGTCTACAAATAACAAATGCCAGAGAGGATGTGAATGCCACTCCTACATTGTTGGTGGCAATGTAAGTTGGTGCAGCCACTGTGGAAAACAATATGGAGGTTCCTCACAAAACTAAAAATGGAATTATTATATGATCCAACAATCCCACTCCTGGGCATATATCTGGGGGAAAAAAACATAATTCAAAAACATACATGTACTCATCTATTCATAACAGCACTATTCACAATAGCCAACACATGAAAATAAGCTAAATGACCATCATCAGAAGAATGGATACAGAAGATGTGGCACATACATCCAGTGGAATACTACTCAGTCACAAAAAGGAACAAAATAATGTCATTTGCAGCAGCATGGTTACAACTGGAGATTATCATTCTAAGTGAAGTAAGAAAGATAAAAGACAAACATCATATGATATCACTTATAAGTGGAATCTAAAATAGGACATAAATGAACCTATCTATGAAACAGAAACGGAATCCTGGGCACAGCAAACAGACTGGTGATTGCCAAGAGTGCTGGGGAAGGTATGGAGTCAGAGACTGGGGTTAGCAGATATAAGCTTTTTATATATAGAATGGCTAAACATCAAGGTCTTATGGAGAACCGTATTCAATATCCCATGTTAGTACTTCCCTGGGAGCTTAGTGGTAAAGAATCCACCTACCAACACAGGAGACATGGACTCCATCCTTGGTCTGGCAAGCAATGGAGCAATTAAGGCCATGTGCCATAACTATTGAGCCCGTGCTCCAGAGCCTGGCAACCACAACTAATGAGTCCATGTGTCACAACTACAAAGCCTGCATGTTTTAGAGCTGTGCTCTGCAACAAGAGAAGTCACTGCAATGAGAAGTTCACACACTGCAATGAAGAGTAGCCCTCACTCATTGCAACTAGAAAAGAGCCTGTAGCAATGAAGACAGAGCACAGCCAAAAAAAAAAAAAAAAAATGGTAAATCATAACAGAAAGTATATTTGAAAAAAGAATTAAATACAGGTATATGTATAACTGAATCACTTTGCTGCAAAACAGTGATTAACACAACATTGTAAATCAGTTTATGATTAACAAGAGGGAGAGAGAGGAGAAGGATAAATCGAGAGACTGCAATTAACATATAGACACTACTATGCTTAAACTTATATGCAGAGTACATCATGAGAAGCGCTGGGCTGGAAGAAGCACAAGCTGGAATCAAGATTGCCGGGAGAAATATCAATAACCTCAGATATGCGGATGACACCACCCTTATGACAGAAAGTGAAGAGGAACTAAAAAGCCTCCTGATGAGAGAAGAGTGAAAAAGTTAGCTTAAAGCTCAACATTCAGAAAACTAAGATCATGGCATCTGGTCCCATCACTTCATGGGAAATAGATGGGGAAACAGTGGAAACAGTGTCAGACTTTATTTTGGAGGGCTCCAAAGTCACTGCAGATGGTGACTGCAGCCATGAAATTAAAAGAAGCTTACTCCTTGGAAGGAAAGTTATGACCAACCTAGATAGCATATTCAAAAGCAGAGACATTACTTTGCCAACAAAGGTCCATCTAGTCAAGGCTATGGTTTTTCCAGTGGTCATGTATGGATATGAGAGTTGGACTGTGAAGAAGGCTGAGCACCAAAGAATTGATGCTTTTGAACTGTGGTGTTGGAGAAGACTCTTGAGAGTCCCTTGGACTGCAAGGAGATCCAACCAGTCCATCCTAAAGGAGATCAGCCCTGGGTGTTCATTGGAAGGACTGATGCTAAAGGTGAAACTCCAATACTTTGGCCACCACACGCAAAGAGTTGACTCATTGGAAAAGACCCTGACGCTGGGAGGAATTGGGGCAGGAGGAGAAGGGGATGACAGAGGATGAGATGGCTGGATGGCATCACCGACTCGATGGACATGAGTGTGAGTAAACTCTGGGAGTTGGTGATGGACAGGGAGGCTTGCTGCTGCTGCTGCTGCTGCTAAGTCGCTTCAGTCATGTCCAACTCTGTGCGACCCCATAGACGGTGGGTGGGGTTGCAAAGAGTTGGACATGACTGAGCGACTGAACTGTACTGAACTGATGCAGAAAATAGATAATAAGGACCTACAGTATAGCACAGAGAACTCTACTCCATACTTTGCAATGACCTATATGAGAAGGCAATGGCACCCTACTCCAGTACTCTTGCTTGGAAAATCCCATGGATTGAGGAACCTGGAAGGCTGCAGTCCATGGGGTCACTGAGGGTCGGACATGACTGAGCGACTTCACTTTCACTTTTCACTTTTCACTTTAATGCATTGGAGAAGGAAATGGCAATCCACTCCAGTGTTCTTGCCTGGAGAATCCCAGGGACAGGGAAGCCTGGTGGGCTGCCGTCTATGGGGTCACACAGAGTCGGACACGACTGAAGTGACTTAGCAATAGCATATGAGAAAATAAGTGGATATATGTATCTGTACAACTAACTTTGCTGTATACCTGAAAGTAACACGGCATTGTAAATCAATTATACTTCAATACAAATTAAAAATAATAAATTTAAAAATAAATAAAAGTAAGACTAAAAGGTAAAGAATGAGGACGCCGTCAAGGCAGGATCATCATCATGAATAATGATCTATGGCATATAGCAATGCAAAGGTATCTATGTTTTTGAAAAACATTGTGAAGTGTATTGACGTTATTTATTTATTTATTTATTTATTTGATGAAGGGAGAAGCAGATTAAGGCTAAATTGCAAAGGGTCTTACTGGGAATTTTTTCTACATATGCTAATATAGTGTGCTAAATGCAGAATGGAACACTAGACTCCAAGGTTATTTCCTTGTAATAGCAGTGTCAGTTCCAACTCACTTCCAGATTTAAAGCTCAGAGATGTTCATTTTTTGAGTTTTTATTTACACCCCCATAGTCTCTGAGACTTGTGTTAAAGGCACTTTTCCTCAGAAACGGCTCAACTGAGGGACATTTTCAGCCAAAATACATAAATATGTACTTTTTCTTTTTCCTGTTGTTTTAACAGCAGTGGGATTTTTAAAAATCCAAACTCATATCTTCTTAAATCTGCCAGAAACAGATGTTTTAAAATAAACTGTAAGAAAAAGCTATTGTTGATGGGGAGGGAGGAAATTGCTTAGGCACATACATTTTGTCATTACTAACTTTTCAAAGTGTGCTTGTGAGCGACTATTATACATATGGTCCGGTTCCGGAAAATACCTGACACATACGTTTTCATCTTGATTATAACTGAAAATAGGTTGGCTGTGACTGTTCAGGGTCATTAATTACCTCCTTCGATGCAGTGATCTGTCTAAGACATTGGGGTATTTTGCCTAGTCTTTTATTTTTTATTTCTTAGCTTTTGTCTTAGGGATGGGCAAAGCTCTGTGGCACAGCTGCTAAGTGCACCAGCCTCAGAAACAAATTGGGTTGTGAGATTTAAACACCAGGAGGCAGTTGGGGTTTTTCAAATTTGCATGGCTAATGTAAACAGCCCCAAGAGCTCATCAGTGCAAGTTGGAGGGAACCTGGTGGGTGAGCTCTCTTCTCCCTGCTGGGTAAAGCAATGGTTAGCCCTTAAGGAAAGACAGCAAAACAAACCAAAATGAAAAGTTGAATCATAAAAACGTAGTGTGAGCAAACATGACATCTTTAAGGCTTAGTTTATTTTTCAATGCCTGAGTATCAAAAAGCATAAACCACCTATATAAGAATCATCTTACTAAAGTCACAATCCCTGTGATTAATATAAGAATTTTTTTCCAATTTCCAGAAATGGAAAAGACTGTATTCTTACCTAACTTACAGATTATATTTATATCAAATTGACTTATTTATATTTACATTGTGCTGACATAACGTTCTATCCTTTTCAAGAAATATACTTTTATGGTAGAAACAAGAAAAGTGTCTAGCATTCTATTCTCCCAAATTAAAGAGATACTGAGGTTTATTTTTTTTAATCTTCTTTTATAACAGACGATTTATTCTTCTTTTATATTTACTCCTTCTTTTCCATTTTTGCATTGACAACCTGCAATGAGACATGTATGATTTTACATCTGTGTTTTTGCAGTAGCAATAAAAATGACCTCCCTATCTGGGGATTCTAATTCTCTCTCATGCTATTACAATATTAATCTTTCCAGTCAATGGAAGCAAAGCCTTGAAGACATCTGAGAGCCATGCTCCTGTCCTCAAGATAGTGTCTGGTACAAAGGATGCATTTACCCTTTCATTATTTTTGGATTAATGACTAGATGTTGCTATCCCAATTAAAGTCATATTCAGTAAAATTTAAAATAATATCCATTGTTCTCACATTCTCATTTCAATCTCTTGGAAAGAATCTCAAAGGTAATTTAAACTGATTCTTTTGTTTGAATATGAGCCAAGAAAATCTAGAGATATTAAGTACACTTATGTTCAATTATGAATCTTACACAATATTCCACATACTGTTCAGTGCTCTAATAATACAGAGAATATAACTCTATCTTCATGATGCTGAGTCCTTAATAATACGGGAGACAATGCTATGAATATAGAGATTGGGTGAAATGTTCTGAAAGAATGGGTTCCAGAGCAGCAGCCTCTACCAGGACTTTGTTAGAAATACACAAACTGGAATCCTTCCTGAACTACTGAATTAGAAACTCCTGACTGGAAGAAGTCTGGTGATCAGGTTTTAATGAGACCTTGTAGATGATCTAGATATACACTCAAGCTAGGGAAATTCAGGGCTAATGGTAATATAAAAAGCTGTTTTATGGAGAAGGAAATGATAACCCACTCCAGTATTCTTGCCTGGAAAATTCCATGGACAGAGGAACCTGCCAGGCTACAGTCCATGAGTTCACAAAGACTCAGACACAACTGAGCAAATGAGCTCACATTCATATCCCACAGTTACTCATATGCTTTGTAAATGTTTGTCATTGTTTCCAATAGTAAAAAATAGAAAACAACACAAATGTCCATCAACAGAAAACTGGTTTAACAGACTGTATATCCACACAGTGGAATAGTATGCAGCTGTAACAAAAACGAAGGAAAATTTCCTTATTGAAATGGAAATATGCCCAAGATATAGTAAGTAAAAAATGCAAGGTGAAGAACAATATATGTATGTACATATAACTATGTGTTTTATAAAAATATATAATATATAATGAATTTTACATAAGAAGGAGAAAGGGAATACCCACATTTGCTTGTATCTGTATAATGTCACACTGGAAAGATAAACAGAGGCCTAGTAAAATATCATCTGGGGGAAGAGGGGTGAGAGCAAGGCTTTTCTGTACATTTTTTCTTTTTGAAGTTTTAATACAGTTTTGATATAAACATTCTATTTTTAAAAAAATGAATGGCACTCAATGTATTTGGTATTTATTGATATTATAAAATTTGTTTCCCTATTAGTTATTTTATGATTAATTATTTTAATAAAATGTTTTACAGGTAATTTTAGCATCTTAAAAAAATGCTGTTTTAGCTCATTTGTTAAAACAAATGTCATGGTTAACACTACCAATGTTGAGCTGTTGCTGTCAGGAAGGATATTTTTTAAAAAGTCACCTGGTCTCACACCCAATCTGAAAATGTTCATAACCCAATGATAAGATTAAATGTTAAAAATTGTTTTACAAATAAAAGTAAAAAGAATAGTACTGCCACCACCCAACTTCTAGAATTTTTCAAGGAAAAAGTGTTACGTCTATACCCCCTCATCTCTCCCTGGACCATCCACTGGATTATTTTGAAGCAAATCATGGAAAGAGTTAAAAGGTATATCACTATTTTAAGATTCATAGCTAGAAAAAAATAACTGTAAGACTTAAGCTTCAAATATTAATATATAGTTTTTCCGAAGTAGCTTGGGAAAGCAACTGGAGTCTGTTCTGCTTTTATCCATGCTTTTTTTTTCTTTCTTTTCTTTCTTTTTTTATTCAGCTGATCTATTTCTGTGTTTCTCAGTGAGACCGTGACCCAAACGTTTTACACTGGGATGGTTCTATCCAGGCTTCTGTTTTTGTTTGAAGCAGCACTCATTTTAGGTAGATAGAATATATTGATTTATTGCTAGGGAAACTTTTATTTCCCCCAAGGTTTTCATTATAATCTTTAGAGATGTTTACTTATTTTTTTCTGATCATCAATGTCACATTGTACAGTACTCAGTGTGTGCTAGATACTATTTTCACTTTTCATAATAAATCAACCTATTTCTTTCTCACACTAACTTTAAGACAGTATTATTATTATTCTCTTTCTTTTCCCAGAGAAAAAGATGCTAAAGCCCACTGAAATTATGTAGTTTATCCATGGACACAAACCACAGGGCTGGGGTTCTGACCAAGTTAGGTTAGCTCCAGAGTGAGACTGGTTACTAACCATCATACCATGCAAAATTCTCAGCAGTTTTGGAAAAAAGGTCTATGTGTGAGGCCCTCTAATTTCTGGCTCTATGATTTGAGATTAATTGTTCTGTACTGTGGGCTTAATTGTTCATAAATAACATTTTCAACTTGCCTACATATTGTTTTCTGTTAAAGGGTGCATTAAAGCATGTTGTTAAGGTCTGGATGCTGTAAACTCTGCCTGGGAAATTCTGATTGATCTGGCTTTTCAACTGGGTCTTAAAGGACTTGTATGAGCTTTCAAGGCAAAGTTGTGAAGACAAAGTGTATTAATAATTGGACATAGCACAAGCAAAATCACGAGATCATACAATATCCTGGCACATGCAGGGAGTTGTGGAGATTTTGGCATAGGAAAATCACCAGCAGTGGAAAGAGTCCCAGAGTTAAATTACTTCAAGACAGGGTTAGATTGGGTACTACTTACATTTTAGGCAGGCTCTACTTCCCTTGTTTTTACTTTGTCTGAACACAGGAAAATGTACCCCTCTACCTGGTCTAGAGAAATAGTGTAAAAAACGTTATGAGTGTTAGGCTCAAAAATAAGATGTAGATGACCACATGTAAAATAGATAGCCAGAGCGAGTTTGACATATGACACCGAGAACCCAAAGTCGGTGCTCTGTGACAACCTAGAGGGGTGTATGGGGAGGGAGGTGGGAGAGAGGTTCAAGAGAGAGGGGACATATGTATACCTATGGCTGATTCATCTTGATATATGGCAAAACCCATCACAATATTAAGTAATTACCGTCTAATTAAAAATAAAGAAAAAAAGTAAAAATAGATATGGAGTTGAGTGTATAATTCTTATTTTTGTCACTTAGAATCTATGTGACTTTAGCTCACTCAACATTTCTTTGCATCATGAGGAAATTAATATCACCTGGTGGCAAGGATGGGCACTATAAAGGAGAGAAATGGTAAGGACCTAACAGAAGCAGAAGAGATTAAGACTGGAAAAGGTCAGTTTTCATTTCAATCCCAAAGAATTTCAAACTACCATATAATTGCACTCATTTGACATGCTAGCAAGGTTATGCTCAAAACCCTTCAAATTAGGCTTTAGCACTACCTGAATCGGGAACTTCCAGATGCACAAGCTGAGTTTAGAAAAGGCAGAGGAACCAGAGAATCAAATAGCCAACAGTCGTTGGATCATGGAGAAAGCAAAGGAATTCCAGAAAAACATTTACTTCTGCTTCCTTGACCGCATTAAAGCCTTTGACTGTGTGGATCATAACACACTGTGGAAAATTCTTAAAGATAGGGGAATACCAGACCACCTTACGTGTCTCCTGAGAAACCTGTATGCAGGTCAAGAAATAAGAGTTAGAACTGGAATGGAACAACTGAGTGGTTCAAAATTGGGAAAGGGATATGAAAAGGCTGTATATTATCATCCAGATTACTTAACTTCTGTGCAGAGTACATCATGTGAAATGCTGGATTGGAGTCCGCTCATTGGAAAAGACCCTGATGCTGTGAAAGATTGAAGGCAAAAGGAGATGGGAGCAGCAAGGGATGAAATGGTTAGATAGCATCACTGACTCAATGGATATGAATTTGAGCACACTCCAGGAGATTGTGCTTCCCTTGTGGCTCAGCTGGTAAAGAATCCGCCTGCAATGTAGGAGACCTGGGTTTGATTCTTGGGTTGGGAAGATCCCCTGGAGAACATAGAGGCTACCCACTCCAGTATTCTGGCCTAGAGAATTCCATGGGGTTGCAAAGAATTGGACATGACTGAGTGGCTTTCACTTTCAGTGGGAGATAGTGGGGGACAGAGGAGCCTGGCAAGCTATAGTACACAGGGTCACAAAGAGTCAGACATGATTGAGTTACTGAATAACAACAACCTTAATAAAGAACAGTGCTTTCAATTTTAGATGACTGAAACTCAACATTCATAGTGCAAGCAAGTGAAGAGAACAAATCTAAGTAAAGAAATAGGGCAACTTATTTGATGAATTTTTTATCACTTGTTTTTTACTTAGCATCCCTTGATGTTATTTTTAACCTGTTGTTGGTAAAAGAACTCTGCAAAATTATGACAACTTTTCCCAACAAGATATAATAGGTTTGGATCATAAAATGACTAAAACCATTAGAGTAAAAGGATTCATACTACTTTTTAACCTCTCTAAAGCAGTTCAGTTCTGCCTCTATTTTCTACACACACTTCACTTAACATTTGATATAAATTTTCCATTTTTCCTATTAACCTCCTCAACTGCCAGCTTGCATCACAAAGTTTTCAGCACAAGTCACACGGCAACTGGCTGGCACACCAAAGTGGCCAGCAAGCAGCAGTGTCCCTAGAAACGCCTGTTCCAAAGCACATTAATAAAGAGAGCACCCAGACTGCATCCTTGAAATGAGCCTTAATAATATTGTTTCAGAAGGACTAGAAGAAAGATAAACAGATCTTAGCAGGCATTAGAATGCATCAAATGTGTATCATGAACGATAGGATGACACCATGGCAGGAACTAGAGATACTAAGTCTATCTCCACTAATTATAAAGAATCTCTTCACTGTGGAGAACAGTATCATCAGTTCAGTTCCGTCACTCATTTGTGTCTGCTTTTCGTCACACATTTGTCTCTGGTTTTGAATATGCTATCTAGGTTGGTCATAACTTTCCTCCCAAGGAGTAAGCGTCTTTTAATTCCATGGCTGCAGTCACCATCTGCAGTGATTTTGGAACCCAGAAAATAAAGTCTGACACTGTCTCCACCGTTTCCCCATCTATTTCCCATGAAGTGATGGGACCGGATGCCATGATCTTCGTTTTCTGAATGTTGAGCTTTAAGTCAACTTTTTCACTCTCCACTTTCACTTTCATCAAGAGGCTTTTGAGTTCCTCTTCACTTTCTGCCATAAGGGTGGTGTCATCTGCATATCTGAGGTTATTGAGATTTCTCCCCGGCAATCTTGATTCCAGCTTGTGTTTCTTCCAGTCCAGCGTTTCTCATGAGGTACTCTGCATATAAGTTAAATGAGCAGGGTAACAATATACAGCCTTGACGAACTCCTTTTCCTATTTGTAACCAGTCTGTTGTTCCATGTGCAGTTCTAACTGTTGCTTCCTGACCTGCATACAGATTTCTCAAGAGGCAGGTCAGGTGGTCTGGTATTCCTATCTCTTTCAGAATTTTCCACAGTTTATTGTGATTCACACAGTCAAAGGCTTTGGTAGTCAATAAAGCAGAAATAGATGTATGTCTGGAACTCTCTTGCTTTTTCCATGATCCAGTGGATGTTGGCAATTTGATCTCTGGTTCCTCTGCCTTTTCTAAAACCAGCTTGAACATCAGGAAGTTGACGGTTCACGTATTGCTGAGGCCTGGCTGGGAGAATTTTGAGCATTACTTTATTAGCATGTGAGATGAGTGCAATTGTGTGGTAGTTTGAGCATTCTTTGGCATTGCCTTTCTTTGGGATTGGAATGAAAACTGACCTTTTCCAGTCCTGTGGCCACTGCTGAGTTTTCCAAATTTGCTGGCATATTGAGTACAGCCCTTACACAGCATCATCTTCAGGATTTGAAATAGCTTAATTGGAATTCCACCACCTCCACTAGCTTTGTTTGTAGTGATGCTTTCTAAGGCCCACTTGACTTCACATTACAGGATGTCTGGCTCTAGGTGAGTGACCATACCATCATGATTATCTGGGTCATGAAGATCTTTTTTGTACAGTTCTTCTGTGTATTCTTGCCACCTCTTCTTAATATCTTCTACTTCTGTTAGGTCCACACCATTTCTGTCCTTTATCGAGCCCATCTTTGCATGAAATATTCCCTTGGTATCTCTAATTTTCTTGAAGAGATCGCTAGTCTTTCCCATTCTGTTGTTTTCCTCTATTTCCTTGCATTGATTGCTGAGGAAGGCTTTCTTATCTCTTCTTGCTATTCTTTGGAACTCTGCATTCAGATGCTTATATCTTTCCTTTTCTCCTTTGCTTTTCGCTTCTCTTCTTTTCACAGCTATTTGTAAGGCCTTCCCAGACAGCCATTTGGCTTTTATGCATTTCTTTTCCATGGGGATGGTCTTGATCCCCGTCTCCTGTACAATGTCACGAACCTCAGTCCATAGTTCATCAGGCACTCTATCTATCAGATCTAGTCCCTTAAATCTATTTCTAACTTCCACTGTATAATCATAAGGGATTTGATTTAGGTCATACCTGAATGGTCTAATAGTTTTCCCCACTTTCTTCAATTTAAGTCTGAATTTGGTAATAAGGAGTTCATGGTCTGAGCCACAGTCAGCTCCTGGTCTTGTTTTTGTTGACTGTATAGAGCTTCTCCATCTTTGGCTGCAAAGAACATAACTAATCTGATTTCGGTGTTGACCATCTGGTGATGTCCATGTGTAGTGTCTTGTGGCACTATTTACAATAATCAGAACATGGAAATAACCTAAGTGTCCATTGACATATGAATGGATAGAGATGATATTGTGCATACATGCAATGGAATCTTACTCAGCCACTAAAAAGAACAAAATAGGTTCATTTGTAGAGATGTGGATGACCTAGAGTCTGTCATACAGAGTGAAGTAAGTCAGAAAGAGAAAAAAAAAATATATCATATACTAACACATATATGTGGAATCTAGAAAAATTGGTACAATTCATTTCAGTTGCTCAGTTGTGTCCAACTCTTTGCGACCCCATGAATTGCAGCACGCCAGGCCTCCCTGTCCATCACCAAGTCCCGAGTTCACTCAGACTCATGTCCATCAAGTCAGTGATGCCATCCAGCCATCTCATCCTCTGTCGCCCCCTTCTCCTCCTGCCCCCAATCCCTCCCAGCATCAGAGTCTTTTCCAATGAGTCAACTCTTCACATGAGGTGGCCAAAGTACTGGAGTTTCAGCTTTAGCTTCGTTCCTTCCAAAGAAATCCCAGGGCTGATCTCCTTCAGAATGGACTGGTTGGATCTCCTTGCAGCCTAAGGGACTCTCAAGAGTCTTCTCCAACACCACAGTTCAAAAGCACCAACTCTTTGGTTCTCAGCTTTCTTCACAGTCCAACTCTCGCATCCATATATGACCACTGGAAAAATCATAGCCTTGACTAGATGGACTTTGTTGGCAAAGTAATGTCTCTGCTTTTCAATATGCTGTCTAGGTTGGTCATAACTTTTCTTCCAAGGAATAAGCGTCTTTTAATTTCATGGCTGCAGTCACCATCTGCAGTGATTTTGGAGCCCCCAAAAATACAGTCTGACACTGTCTCCACCGTTTTCCTATCTATTTCCCATGAAGTGATGGGACCAGATGCCATGATCTTCGTTTTCTGAATGTTGAGTTTTAAGCCAACTTGTTCACTCTCCTCTTTCACCTTCATCAAGAGGCTTTATAGTTTCTCTTCACTTTCTGCCATAAGGGTGGTGTCATCTGCATATCTGAGGTCATTACAGACAAGCCTATTTCTAAGGCAAGAATAGAAATGCAGACCTAGAAATTGGATATGTTGGACACAGTTAGGGGGAGGGTGATGATGGGATGAACTGGGAGTTTGATTGACATATATACACTACCATGTGTAAAACAGATAGCTAACATAGGAAGCTCATCTAGGTGCTATGTGATGACCTGGAGAAGTGGGATTGAGGTGAGGTGGGAGGGAGATCCAAGAGGGATGGGATTTATGTATGCCTATGATTGATTCACAATGTTATACAGCAGAGACTAACACAGTATTGCAAAGGAATCACATTCCAATGAAAAAATAATCTCTTAATATTTCCCATCATATTTTGTGATTATTTGACTTTTTAATTTTATTATCTTTTATTTTTTTTTAACTGGTAGAAATTTTCTTTTATATGGTATATATCTTTGTTAATCTTATATGACATATAAAATTTATTAATGAACCAATGAGTTAACTGAAGATAGATATTTCTACTGATTTAAATGCTTGTTTATACTGTGATAAAAAATAGAATAGCTGAATTTATCTAAGAGCATATATTATGGTTCACCTGAGTTATTATATGTATTTGTAATAAAGATTGAGCTATGGCATAGTAATTAAAACTAAAAATGGTGACATATCATCATCATTAATATTTTAATACTCTTTATGCTGCTAAATATGTCAAATTCAATTTAATTAGATAAAATATTTCTTTCTCATATAACTCTGATTTTTCTTGGTAGATAATTTTGTAACTGCATGTCAAAACGGTTCATGATATACTATGTAGAAAGTTGCAAAGTATGTCATCAAGCAGTAGCTTAGGTTGGAAAAAATTAAACTATATGTGTAAAGTCTGTGCATAGGAAGGCAATTGAAAACAGTTTTCTAAAAGTGCAGTCTTCAAGTGATAATATTTTAAAAATAATTATATACACATAATTATATTTCTTCAAAATATTAATTTATTTGATGTTTTTAATTTGCTGCTATTCTCTTTTTAAAAATTCACCTTTGAATACAACACTGTTTATTGTTACATTTAAGAAGAAAAAAATAAAATTAATGAGCCAATATGCTTTTATCTAAGAGCATAATTAGACAAATTCATTGTCATGCATTTTTACAAGGTAAAAAAATTTAAGAACATGCTAAAATATAATTTAAGCATTATAAAATGTTACTTTTAGATGTGTGCATTACTGTAAAATGAATATTTAAGAAAGTGTGACTTGGATTATGATTTTCTGAATCAGTTTTTATATTCTTAATAAGAATAAATAAAAGGTATTGATACTTTTTTGTTGTTAATTATACTTTATGAAACCAGAATTTACAAAATTTGGAGATTTTATTGTATTTATTTCTCATTAGGGGATAGACTTGTGACTATTATCCTAAAAGTTAAATATCACCTCTACCTGATGATTCTAGAAAGCTTAAGAGATATGAATCTATAATATTTCCATGAAAGCATTGAAGAATGGAATTTAAATCATAAGGCATATTTTTTAAATCTCTCTAGCATCAATAAATATATGTCAATTAAGCTAAGCTCTGCTGAGACTCCAATCTACACTTTGATTTCTATCCTTTAAATAATTGTGGGGTTGTTTGGGTTGGTTTTGATTTTTCTGTAAAGGAATATTAGTAGATTCAAGGACATGAGGAAGCTTTGAAGCAAAAGTCTACATGTTTAAAATCATAGATATAACAAAATATCTCTTTGCTTTTAGCTGAAATAATATTTAGAAACTCCAAAGACAAAAATAAATAAATAAAGTGCCTTTGCCACCATTAAATAATCAATTGCTCTCAAAAAGGTCAACCTCTTTATTTTCCATTGGAGGGAAGTTTTTCATCAAATAACCTCCAATCTGCCTTTCCTTGGTGGCAGCACTGGAGCTGTATTTCCTATATGCTGTCTAGGTCAGTTTATCAGTACCACTTACTACATCATATTTGTCTTAAATCAACTATAACTCAAAAAAATCAGTTTAATTAAACACTGACACCAAATTACTTTTAAAAACAATGTATGATCTAAGTTTAAGGATCATTTTGGAAGTTGCCTCAGAGTTTGACTTAAAATGAACTTCATCAGACCAAAACGAAAGCAGCAAGAGTGCATATTTTTCTTCTATGTATTTTGCAATAAGCAATCTTAAAGAACCGAGCCTAAAAGAGATTTTATTAGAATGGCCTTTAGTTAGAATTCTGTAATGCAGAAGACATGGTTCAATCCCAGATCCAGAAGATGCCCTGGAGAAGGGAATGGCAACCCACTCCAGTATCTGGTCTGGAGAATCCCATGAGCATGGGTACAGTCCATGGAGTCACAAAGAGTCAGACATGACTGAGTGACTAACACTTTCACTTTAGTTAGAATTAGCAAATGATTTCTGTCTAGCTAGTAATAGAAGTGTTGTAGTTGTATAAATTTTTTTTTTTTTCTGACACTGCAAGCTAACATACAGACCAAATAGCAAAAGAATAATTATTAGTAGGATACAGTAAACCCAGAGGCAGGAATTCATATAAAGTGGACATCAGGATAATAGAGTGAGAGTTAGCTATGTAGCCAAGAATAATTAATAGAGCAAATACAGAAGAATTTAGGAATGTAATAAGTAAACAGAATTTCAGTGTTTCTGATTTTTCCCATGAGCTTGAAATAAAAGACTACATAAACTCCCATTTCCTTTCTACTGAAGTCCTTTTGTTCTCAATACTACTGAAGTGCAGTTATCAAGACAAACAAACAAACAAACAAAAAACACTTCTTTTTCCTGATTATCACATTAGAGCAACTAGGAGCTGACATAGTAGGGCTGGTTATCCATTTGAAGAGTTTGCTCCCAGCTGGGTTCTTCACAATTTAATCGGAAAGGTAGGGACATGATTAGAAAGTAGTTGCTCCAACACCAGAGGCTTATCCTGGAGCCAGCTGTGCTGTTGAAAAACATTTCCCATGCATGGCAATTAAAAAACAACTGGGAGCCTATTTCCAGTAAGTCACAGAAAGGACATTTTAAAGAAGGTGGGCAGAATGGGGCTTAACTGTGTCACAGGGAAGCTACAGCTGCGTGAAATGAAAACAAAAGGGAAAAAAAGCAAGAGGAGTACAAAACCAAGTCTCAGAAAATGCTTTAGCAAATATAAAAGAGTAATTGATATGTATTATTGGCAAAAAAACGATATCTATGTTACCTCCAAGTAACAATACTCACAGATTACTTGTTTACATTTTTCCACTGTTGTATTCATGTTGAGAAAATAGTCTTATGCTTTTTTATTTATTTCTCACTCTAGCATACCCCCCACTCTACACGTCTCAATCCACTTGGTAATATGTAGACTTTTCCTGAAGATAGTGGGTTAGAGTGATGGCTGTGGAAATAAAAGTAAATCGTGGTACTTTGAATGTTATTAGAAAGTCTCTAAGTCTCTAAATACTAAATATGCTACATCGAGATAAGGTACATATATTAATGATACGACATTTGTGAGTTGGCTCTCTGAATTAGTAGAAATCTACAATAAAACATTAAAAACATTAAAAGTAGCTAATTTTATTAACTTCAAATATCGAATTCTTTGTAGAAACACCAAGGAGATGCTTCAAATCAAAGTGGTGTTAGATAATAGGTATTTATTTTTCACTTCCATAACAGTCTGATATGATCTCTGAGGCAGCTCTGTTCAATGGACTATTTAGGTAAGCAACATGGGCCACCCCAAAATGTATCTATTTGGCATGAAGATTATTTTAGGCTGAATATTTTTCAGAAATAAAACACTCAAGGAGTCTCTTTGTACCTCCTACTTAACTGGCTAAACGAATTTCGATAAAGAGAGAGAAATATCTACAAAGACTATGGACTAGGAGTGGAGAGGGAAACTCAGGGGGGCAAGGAGACCAAAGTTCTCCCTGTCCCATTGTCTCTGCTTGTTATAGCAAATGTTTGTTTACTAAACATTTGCTTTTCTAATTCCATATGAATTACCTTCTTCCCCTTTGAAGTCTCAGACTCCTATCTGATTCTTCTTCTCTTAGTTGTCATATAATCCTCAATTGTGTAATATGTCCTTGGCCCTCGAATGCACATAATTGAATTTATGTACATAATTAGCTTTTTGTCCTGTTAATTTGTCTCATGTCAATTTAATTATCAGATTAGCCAAAAGGTCCTCGAAGAGTAGGGAAACATTTCCCCTCCCTTACAGTTGATTTAGGCCTGCAGCTTCTTCTTGTTAAGGTTTTGCTATCTCCTAGGATATCCCTCACCCCACTCCAGTACTCTTGCCTGGAAAATCCCATGGATGGAGGAGCCTGGTGGGCCTCAGTCCATGGGGTTGTTAAGAGTCGGACAAAACTCAGCGACTTCACTTTCACTTTTCACTTTCCTGCATTGGAGAAGGCAATGGCAACCAACTCCAGTGTTCTTGCCTGGAGAATCCCAGGGAGGGGGGAGCCTCGTGGGCTGCCGTCTATGGGGTCACACAGAGTCGGACACAACTGAAGCGACTTGGCAGTAGCAGCAGGATATCCCTGGTGGCTCAGAGGATAGAGCGTCTGCCTGCAGTGCAGGAGACCCAGGTTCGATCCCTGGGTTGGGAAGATCCCCTGGAGAAGGAAATGGCAACCCACTCCAGTATTCTTGCCTGAAGAATCCCATGGATAGAGGAGCCTGGTGGGCTACAGTCCACGGGCTTGCAAAGAGTCGGACACAACTGAGCGACTTCACACACACATACACACAGGATATCGGAGCCCTGTAACTGGAGAAAGGAGAAAGAATGAAGAAGGAATATTAACACCAGAAGTGCCACCATTACTGCTACTCAAATGTCTTGTGAAACTAGTTACACAGCCACAGCTGAAGACCAGGTGAAGTGATATTGCTGGGAAATGTCCCTGGCTGGACACCCAGCTCCCAGCCAGATTCCACAACAGGAAAGTGAAGTGAAGTGAAGTTGCTCAGTCGTGTCTGACTCTTTGCAACCCCATGGACTGTAGCCTACCAGGTTCCACCATCCATGGGATTTTCCAGGCAAGAATACTAGAGTGGGTTGCCATTTACAATTTTGGTGGATCACTAGTTACCAAACCTTGCTCTTGATAGTTCTGTTGCAGGAAGAGGGACCCCTTCCAGGTCCTGAGAATAGGCTCTTGTCTAAAATTTGGAAATGAATTGTCCAAGGAGACACCAAGAGCTGACCAAGTAAGAGATGTTATTGGGAAAGGGCGCCTGGGTGGAGGGTAAGGGAACCCAGGAGAACTGCTCTGCCACATGGCTCCCAGTCTCAGTTTCATGACGATGGGATTAGTTTGCAGTTTGTATTTGGCCAATAATAATGACTCAGGGCCTTTCCTGGTGGCACACACATTGCTCAGCCAAGATGCTAGCAGGAAGGATTCTGGGAGACACATGGTGTCTCCTTCTGATCTTTCCTGAATTCTTCCAGTTGATGATGGCTTAATAGTTCCATGTTCCTTACCAGGACCTCCTGTTGTAAAATAACTCACTTAAATGATTACTAGGGTTACTGGCCAGAGTGGGAGGTTTCAGTGAGTGAGCTTCCCCTAACTCCAGCCACAGATATGAGTAACAAAAGAATGAATAGAAAATATGTGATCATAATGCCTGGAGGTGTGAGAGTGTAAGGAAATGGGTACTATAAGAAATAATCACAATCTCAAGTTAATTTTATGATTAATCATATGACAAAGGGAACCACAAGTTAATGCTCATTATTATCTGCAAAATTTCTTTGACACAATTCCATAAAATAAAGTAACAACAAATGAAAACTGCAACTAACACGATGAGTTAGACAGTATTGGCTCATAAGATTCATGTTCTAGTACCAATTTTGCAAGTCAAACTAGATATGTCGTCTTGGGTAAGTCGCTGAATATTTCTTAGTCTGCCATCTAAATCTAACCCATGCTAGAGAGTCAAATTAGTTCATGTCTAAATCTCCATAAAGTTAAGCTTTTGAGAGTTTCTATTTTATAATTTAGGAGGATGATTTATCACAGATATGAAATTTCAATTCAACAGCTATTGTCTTTCACTGTAAAAGACCCTGAGAAATTCATACATATTAATAATAATCAGAGCTGAGATTAGCATGCAATTATGTGCCAGCCATTGTTCCAAAATGCTTTACTTTTACTTATTTCCTTTCCCAATAGCCCTACCAAGCTATTATCTCCATTTTACACCTGCAGCATTTACATATGATGTATATGTATATATACATATTCATCTGATTTAGAATGAAAGTTTAAAGACACTGGATTATATTCTCTAAAGACATAAATTACTAATAAATCAAGATAATCTTGGCCATCTTGTGAAAATCTTTGGAAGCAAAACCACATACCTTTTTGTCATATGTAAATTTACAGTAGAAGTGAACTGATAATGCTTAGTTTAGCATGAAAAATTATGCTAATATAAAATTATTTTATATAGAGTAGGTAGTTAGAAAAGTTCTAAGAAAGAACATATGAAATGATTAAAAGTAAAGAAGTGGCATGAGGATGCGTAAAGTGTATTTTAAAAATCAGCACTCAGATCTTGCAAGATGAAAGCATTGTGATAGGACTAAAATCTGTAAAACTGTGAAGACGTTAATTGAATCAACAATTATATCCTCATGCAGCTCTAATTCTTAGACAAAGAATTTAAACGTCATGGGCAAATGTCAGGTACATTTCTATCAGACAAGGAAGAGTTTTTTGTTTTTCTAACTACAGGTAGCAGAGAATTCTACAGGAAAAACTTGCCTCCAGTGTTAGGTCTTGATGATTGTTCTCAGGTAAGTGTGAGAATCGCTTTCTACCAAGATAAATTTAGAATAGCAAAGTGACAGATCACCTGGGAAAGATGATGTTTGTGTTTATTGAGTTTGAAGTATTAGTGGAAAAAACAATTGATTATGCTGATCTGCTGAACTGGAAGTATGAATCTAAATCTCATTAGACAGGTTTCAGCTAGATATTTGGAAACCATTTGCATAGTAGGTGTAAAATTCTGGGGTTGGGGAGATCTTTCAAAAGAGAAATATGTAGAGGAGTCTAAGGATAGTTGGATATTAAAAGGTAATGTACAATAAAAAAAAAAAAGAAACTAAATCAAATAAGCCTCTTTGGCTCACCATTTAAGAGGGCAGCTGCCTTACTTAGAGATGACCATTCAATGCTGTTAGTTATCATTCATTTAAATGATAAAAATCCTTTAGGATTTATGTAGACAAGAAAGACTTTTCATTAGAATCACTGACTACACATTGTAGAGAGAAAGAAACAAATGTACATGCTAAGCCAAATTAAATTTAATACCATATATATGTATGTATGTGAAAGTCTCTGAGTCGAGTCTGACTCTTTGAGACCCCATGCACTGTAGCCCAACAGGCAACTCCATCCATGGGATTTTCCAGGCAAGAATACTGGAGTGGGTTGCCATTTCCTTCTTTAGGGGACCTTTCTTTCTCCCAGGGACTGAATCTGCATCTCCTGCATTGATAGGTGGATTCTTTACCAATGAGTCACCAGGAAGCCCACACATACACAAATAGAAAACCACAAATTGTAATAAAGAGAGATTCTTGTGTTAATAATAAATATTGTACTCATAAATATAATAGTGAAAAATTTTAGGAAGATGTAATAAAGAGAATTTCTTCTGTTCTGAGTTCTCCTTGACAAAATTCTACTGAGACTTTTTGGTGTCTTTGTTCTGATATAGTCTATTTTTGGAAAAACAGAAAATTTTCAGACATATTTTGTATATGCTAAACATTAGATAGTAGAGACTTTCTCTTATTAATAGCATCTCTAAGATATTTTCGTTACCTTCATTACCTCATCTTGAAAATGTCAACTGCTAATTACTTAACACCTATCAATAACTTCTGCTTCTTTTCCTTTCCCCTGAAGCATTTTGCTGTACTCTCTGTTTACCATATTTGCTTTTTTTGCTGTTACCCTTGAATTAGGTTTTGCTTCACGTTTTTTTCTTTGGTGTGGAAATGGAGTGTTTGAATTTTCCTTTCTTTTGTTTTAAATAAGAGTATAGTAATTTCTTATTGACATATAAGGTGAAAACAGAAATAAAGTTGTTATAACATTTTTTATTATTGTATTTTCCACACCACAATTTCATTCATTTAACCATTTAATACCAACAGTAATACAGACTGTTAAGAATCAAAATTATCATAATTATTCAAAAATCAGAGAAGGTAGCAGTGCATCAACATAGAAGGCAAAGGAAGATATATTCAAGCAATCTAAAAATAGGATGAGAACTAATAGTAGCAGCTGGTGATTAGATGCATTTAGTAACTTTCATAAGAGGAATTTGAGAAAAATGATGAATGGGAAAAGATGAATCAATAGGGCAACACACGAAAAGTTAGAATAGGGATGTATTTAAATGTGCACATGGTTTCTTAGAGAAGGAAAACAATTTTTCCTGTACTGTCTGGGTTCTAGGTTGAGATCTTTTTAATAATATATAAACAAGAGAAAAACAAACAGAAGTGTATTAACATGTGCACAGGGGAAGTATCCAGGGAAGAATGAACAACTCTTTGAGGTGGCTTAGATCTCTGGCTTAAAAACTAGCTAGAGATGAAAGAATAAAGGGGTTAGAAGGAGACTAGTTATGAGGAGGTTATTAAGAAAAGCATGGTAAAAAGGGTAAGGCTTGTTATACAAGTTTATCTTAGTGCCTTTTCCTTTGATGAGATTTGTCTCTTCCTGGTACAGAGAAGGAAAACTCCTTTACAAATGGAGATATCCTTTATAAATTCACACTTTACAAAAGGGCAACTTCTCTTCAGTTTTCCAAGCTTATCTTGTTTCTGCTGTTTCTCAAAACAATCAGCTTAAAATAATCCTTTTGCCAAAGAGGTCTTTTGTGGTGGCACATTCTTCTACACTTCAGATTCTAAATACATAATACTAGTTGCTTCATCACATTTCATTTTGGCTTGTACACACTTAAGCTTTAATATATCTTTTTATAAAAGCATTATATACAATTCCAAGCCTTTGCATTCTACATGTTGTTATAATGCATAGTTTTCCATTAAAATATACTTTTAATCATATCCCCCCTCCTTTTAAACAAAAGGAAAATTATTGTGGCTTGCTCACCCTTATGCTTTAACATATGTTGCATTAATCTGGCTAACAATGCCCTTTCCCTCTTAAACACTGAATGTATTTTTGACTCATTGCAAATGTACACATTTTTAGCATTTGTTTTACCTTTTAATTACTTTCACATTTAGTTTAATTATATTGATGTAATGCAAATTGCATGGAAATACATGCCACCCAGTGTCTGAAAGGTTTGTTTTCCTAAGTAGGTAATATTTAATCTTTAATCACTCTTTTTACCATTATTAAATGTTTTTACTTAGTCCTTTTCTGCATATTAAAATTTAATTTGATTCAGTATAAATTAACAGTTGTTTGGTTTTTTTTTTTTTTTTGCATTTACTGAGAAATCTCTGGATTGTAGGATAACTCGTAAGTATATTAGCTTTGTCAGGACCAGCTTATATCTATTGTTTCCCTAAATAGTTCCGGGTATTGGGAAATTAATGCCTCAAAGGAAGAATGTGAGTTCCTAAGTATTCAGAGAGAGGATTCCAAGTCTGTCTGAGAGCCTCTGTTCACATATAGAAAAGAAGAAATTGATGAAAGCCTACAGTTCCATGCTTATGCATGCAAGGTACTGAATGTCTCTGCTCCCCTCCCTTAAATTCTTATGTTGAAATTCTAATTCATAACACAATGGTATTAGATGGTAAGACTTTTGGGAGGAAATTAGGTCATGAAAGTGGAGCCCTCATGAATGGGATTGGTGTTCTTATAAAAAGGACTCCAGAGCATCCCCTTGCCTGCTTTCTGCCATGTGAAGATAAGAAGTCGGCAGTCTGAAAATCAGAAAAGCTCTCTCATCAGAATGAGATCATGCAAGCACCCTGATCTTGGATGTCTCAGCCTGCAGAACTGTGAGAAATAAACTTCTGTTGGTTGTAAACCAATCAGTCGATGGTCCTTTATCATAGCAGCGAAAATTGACTATGATAATGAAACACATCCACCTGTTAGGTAGAGAAAAGAGTCCAAAGTGAGGATTAAAAACTGCAGCTAAAAGGCAGAGAAACAAATCAAAAAGCACTGGAGCTTTGGCGGGAAAAACATCCCCAACATGCCCCTCCCTGGTTGGTCTCGGATACAAGCCCTGTTTGACATGGGGCAAAACAATTAGACTCCAAGGATTACTTGGGAGGGGAACAGGACCTAAAACAGGGTGGGTCTACTCTCACATCTAGGGAGTGTCCTCCCCCCCACCACATTGTTTGCTGCTTGTTTAATAGATCATGCCTGTGTGAACTTTCTGGTGAATCATTTTAATTTTTTTTTTCTTCACTATGACAAGACAAGGACTGAGGAAAGAACCACACCTGATATCCACAGTTATACAACCCTTTATTATTAGGTGTATCCTTTTGAGAGTGTCACAACATTCTAGGATTCAAGGAATTCTGCCATCCTCCCATACCACTAGGACTGGAAAGGTTCTTCCCTGAGGCATCTTCAGTCTCACTCTGCCTCATGACTATGTCACTCCTCGATTTTCTTTTAGTATCTACACAGGATGAGGGATGGGATACAGGGTGAGGAAGCCTGTGTCCCTATCCCTTCTGCCTTTGTATTCCCTCTCACTTAATGGACTCACTAAATCTTTCTATACTGTGGCTGTAGCCCTGAGCACAGAGATCTGACCATGCATCTGACTGGGCACTCGCTTACCTCCATTTCCAGGTTTTGCTGTACGCCAAATGCATGTATGAGTAAATTTCCATCAAGTCTTATACTGTGTTTGGAGAAATAATGTTTGCATGTCTTCTATGATTTAAGGTTTTCACTAGTTAATTGGGCTGACAATCATGCGAATTTACTCTAGCAATATTAGAAAAACATTAGAGATAGCAGAAACAGAATATTTAAACAACATCATATGGTATGGACTGATTAATAAATCCACTATAGAGGAGAAAGAGAAAACTGGAATTGTTTCAGAACCAAAAAGACATTAAAAATTAAGTGAGTGTGCTATTTATTTTTTAGATGAAGTAATAGGTCTAAATGAGGTTATAACATGCCTGAGGACATGTAATTAGAGAAACAAGATAGTGTCCACTGAAAAAAATACATAACCTAAAAATTAGGAATTATGGTTTATTTGGTGAACATGCTGAGGACTTCAGCCCAGGAGATAGCCTCTCAAATGCCTCTGAAGGACTGTTCCAAAGAGGTAAAGGAGGAGCTGGGATATATAAGAGTTTTTGTAAAAACAAAAATAAACCCCAGGTATTTGGAATATCAAAAGATTACTGTTAATAAAGGAAAACCACACATCTCAAATTAAGGAATAAAGTCCTTTCTAGGTATATAACATTCACGTTAAATATCTAGGGCCAGTATCCTGTTTTTCTCCATCCATCCTGAGTCCCCTCAGGATGTAGTCTGGGTGACCCATTGATTGATGGCTTGAGAGCAGCAACATCCTTTGTTTACCGATATGGCAGGAGACATTCCTTGTCCACAATGGAACTCAGGTCACTTTGCCCAGTGTTCATTGCATTTACTGTCTGATGCATAACATATTTATGTTTTTGGAGAAAAAGCAGGAAGTTTTATTATCAACGAATGTGCTACTTAGCAATAACTAAAATGTCACACATTTTAATGCAGAAGTACAGCTTTTGGAAATAACGTTTCCCTTATATATTCCTATTTGGTCTGGGTCAGACAGAAAACACTGCAAGTCTTTACATGAAACTTCTCAGTGATTGCACACAGAGAACATCTAAAAAAAGTTTGATTTCTGAACTGGAATGCAATTTTAAAGCTCAGTACACCAAAGGAACGCTGAATAAAAGAAGACAGGTTTAGCTGTGAAGCTCACCACTGTACACTTACTAAAATTTTGCAGTTCAGTTCTCTTATTTTTTTTAAGAGGCGAAATATAGAATATGCTCCAGAACCAGGCATTATTATTGTCCATATTGTTGATTCCATCTCTGCATTCCCTGCATTACTACTCGATAAAACCTGGATCATTATTTTGATAATTGCTTTATTTATAGTTGTGTTTTTCCTCCCCAAAATGTTAATATATAAAAAATAACATTTTAAACTCTTGGGGTGTTTCTTTTATAATTATTTATGAATAGACTATTTATCATACATTCTATTTTGTAACCTACATTCCTTCCACCAATAGCTCATGAATTCTCATCCCATTGCTTTAAATATTAATTTATACCACACTTTTAACAGTCATGAGATTTAATGGTAGGGATAGACTGCATTTTAACTAAAAAATAAGCATATTGTTTCCTGTAATAAAATTGCAATCATTAATACAATGAATGTTTTTGAACAGTTACCATGGGATGATTGTATGTATCTATATATTTAGAATTTGTGAGTCACTTTCCTGTGGCGGAATGTATTTTCCAGATATTCTTCTTTCATATGACTCACACTTTTCCCATTAAGAGATGGATCCTGTATTTCCTACCCTGGAATCTGGACTGGGGCTTCTGCCTTTTCTGACCAACAAAATAGGGTAAGAATAAAGTGATTTTCGAGGCTAGGTCATAAAATTGACAAAACCTCCACCCGGGTTGCTCTCTGGGCTTATCTGCCTTTGGAACACTGAAGCTGTTTAAAAGAAGTCTTGCCACTGTGATATTACTAACCTGGAGAGACTATTTATCTAGAGAGAGCATGTCTGCAGAATCACAGCAGTCCTAGCTCCTGTGGTTCTGATTTCTACAGCCTAGTCCACTACACATATGAATGAAGAATTTTGATGATTGTAGCCACAACCAAACAACTGATGGTAATCTCAGAGATCTCAAGCTAGAACTACTTAGATAAACCACACCCGAATTCCCAGTCCACTCCTGATTATTCCAGTTTTAAGTTACTATGCTTTGGGATGACTTTTTGTATAGATGCTGCTGCAGCTGCTTCTGCTAAGTTGCTTGAGTCGTGTCCGACTCTGTGCGACCCCATAGACAGCAGCCCACCAGGCTCCCCTGTCCCTGGGATTCTCCAAGCAAGAACACTGGAGTGGGTTGCATTTCCTTCTCCAATGCAGGAAAGTGGAAAGTGAAAGTGAAGTCGCTCAGTCGTGTCTGACTCTTCACTGATGGATGTATAGATGACTAAAATGTCTATCTTTTTATGCCTTTCAGTGATTTGCCCAAAATATCCACTGCCAGTATTTTGCCAGTTTGTCTTTTTTTCTTTAGACTTAGCAATGAAGTTTTACATATAAAATATTTACTATTCTTTAACAATTTTCATTTCATATCATATTTGAATATATTCTCTTACTTCCTGATGCCCAAAAATGCTCTCAGAAACTTTGTTCTTGTAATAGTTTATAGTTTATTTTAGGTTACATAATAGCACAGTTGAATTGAATATGAGCATGTATATTTTAGTGATCTAAGTTTACTTTTCCTATAACTTTTTAGCTTATAATAACAATCAACCTCTTCCCTACTAATTTGATATTCCAATATCACTATATAGCTCATTGACTTGGTTTGCTCCCTGCTCAGTAATCTTGAAGATGATAGACATATGGTAATAATAAATATTATTTCAAATATTATTCCATTTCTTTCTTTATCTATGATTGCACAGGAGCATTTTTTAAAATTTATGGGTTTATGGGATATTTATACACATGGCAAAGCAACCATGTTCCTCCTCACTGCTTTTCTTTTACAAATCGTACTTTGTTACCTATTACACGTGTCTTCTAGATGAAACTCAGAATCAATTTATTTTAATACAGAAAAAAAAAAAAACCACGTTGAGATGTTCATTGAATTTGCATTAACTATATAGGTTAATCTCTAGTAGAAATGACAGTTTTAAAATAGTTAGTCCTCCCATCTAAGATCAAAGGATGTTAATAGAAAAGATACAGTGAAATAAGAGTCAGCAGCTTATTAACTGTCTTGTCGTCACTACTCCATGTTATTGTCCATCAATGTTAAAGGAGTTGGTACTAAAACAGATCAAAGAAGATGAGAATGCCATTAGCATGATTATACTGATGGCTATTCAAAATTTATTTGGCTTGTTCTTATGTGTCTGGTTCCTGTAATAAACTAACTTTATTTGCATTATCAGTGCTATTAACCAAAAGGTGTTGATCTATAATAATAATTCTTACTAAAAATGCAATAAATGCACAAGGTTATTTTGAACAGAAATGGTAAACACTATTACAATGTCATAAAATAAAATTAAAATCTGATGTTTATTAATCACCACTGAGGTAAAATGCAATGAGCAAGGCTCACCATAGCCAATAAATTTTGTGACACAGACCCTTATTTCATATCCATTACCTATAGCATTTTTCCTAGGTAAGTAGGTTAATACATATCTTCATATTGGAAATTTATCTTAAAAATAATGAGGCTTCATTCTCTTGGTCATGTAGATTCATGTATTTGGAATGTGTTATCTTTACTTGTCCATTGAGTTAATGACTACCTGCTATACATTTTTAAGGGCACAAGTTAAATGTCATATCATTTTACAGCCTTCCTGGTACCTCCTATTTCAAATAGAGTATATTACTCCAATTACGGGTTCCCAAAGCACCAATTAGTTTGCCTAGGGTATATAGTTTAAAATAATGCTGAAGAGTTCAAACACTGAAATCAATTAGCTCCGAGCTTAGCCCAGGATTCATCAACCTCTAACTCTTTAACTGTGAGCTAATTACTCTACACTCAATGTTTTGAACTCCAAAATATGTCACATTAGCTGTTGCAGAGGTTTTAGTTGAGATAATACATGCAATATATTTAGCTGAATACTTCACACATATGTAGTGTTCAACGAATGGTAGATCTTAGATGGCAACTGTTGCTGCTGCTGCTGCTGCTGCTAAGTAACTTCAGTCGTGTCTGACTCTGTGTGACCCCATGGACAGCAGCCCACCAGGCTCCCCTGTCCTTGGGATTCTCCAGGCAAGAACACTGGAGTGGGTTGCTATTTCCTTCTCCAATGCATGAAAGTGGAAAGTGAAAATTGAAAGTGAAGTCGCTCAGTCGTGTCCGACTCTTCGCGACCCCATGGGCTACAGCCTACCAGGCTCCTCCGTCCATGGGATTTTCCAGGCAAGAGTACTGGAGTAGGGTGCCATCGCCTTCTCTGAGATGGCAACTAATATAATGTTAATGATGATGAGTGAAAAATTTGTTGATTCAATAAGCTGAATTTCTTGAAGGCCTGGTATCACATTTTAATTATCTTATACAAGGTCAGCTATACTACAGATGCACGATTAATGCTTACTGAATGATTAAAAATATGTGAAGCTAAGAAAAACAAACAAGAGAGATATGGTTAAAGTGATTATTCTGCACAATTTTCTAGGAAAGAGAATTATATTAAGCTCTGATATTTGGAGTACTGGGTGCAAATCTTAGGATGCCAAATCTTCTATTGTGCAAGAAAAATCTTCCACAAATACCTGATCCATTAAAATAATTTCAGACCTGATATTTATAATCTTGAAAAGTATCAGAAATGCCCAAAAAGTTCCCCCAAGGATGATCATGACCCCATCAGGGAAAGTGGGGTATTCTATACCCCTGACTCCAACAGTTACTACTGATAAGTGAGAATATTTCTCCTTTTGGGAGCTGAACACAGACACCCTAGCATTATTTTAACATCAGTCATTTATAGGTCTAAACATCCATCATTGTCCTTAGGTTGAAAATAAGAATATGCCCTGTGCTTAGTTATGCCCTACTCTTTGTTACCCCATGGACTGCAACCTGCTAGGCCACTCTGTCGGTGGGGATTCTCCAGGCAAGAACACTGGAGTGGGTAAGAGCTCAGTAAAATCTGTGTTTGCACCTTCTTATTTTGCTACAAAAGTGAACATTTGGCTCTTTGGCTGACTTAAAATGCATACAACTGATGTTTATGTTTCATTTCATACTGTGGGTTCTTCTATTCCTACACTTTTCTCAGAAACACTTCCATGCTTACTGGGCCTTTAACATCTATTGTATCCATGTTAGATGATACATATTTGTATCTCTTTTGTTTTTCTCACTTCACAACCTGGGAAATACACATAAGTTGGTTTTGGTAAATTTCACCAAACTGTTTTCCCTTCTCACAGGAATGTCTCAGTTCTCGATATTGATTTAATGTTTTCAAATTCCTGATTCATACACAGAAATTGGAATTCCTAAAATCAAAAGATCTTCTCAAATGCTTTAAGCAATCTTTAAAATTTATAAAATTATAAAATAAAATTAAAACTGTATCTTTAAAATTATTCATAAAGCATGACTTAATAATATTTTTACAAGGAACTAGAACCTATAATTAAAATTCTTACAGTGGAAAATACAAGCAAACATCACTGCTGCTGCTGCTAAGTCACTTCAGTCGTGTCCGACTCTGTGCCACCCCATAGATGGCAGCCCACCAGGCTCCGCCGTCCCTGGGATTCTCCAGGCACAAACATCACTGGAGAGAAGTTAATCATGTCAGCATTCCATACTTCCTAGAAAGATCAACAGTACTCGAAATATAGGTGAGATTTGCCACATTAAGAACTTATTTTGGTACTAAATGTTGATATTTCATGGAAGGCTAATCATAAAATCTGCATAAAATATATCATATACAATGACTTAGTAAGATTTATTTTCGAGAAAATGCAGATATAGCCACAACCACCCAGGATCCAACTGGCCGATGAATGAAGGACCATTTTATTCCACATTCTCCTGTACTGGGTTCTGGAAACATGAACCTTGATCGTCCAGGTTCACTGGACATGAACATTTCCTGGTCTTACTCTCCACTTGAAGTTAGTAGTTTCCTTAGGATCACAAATGCTTTGCTATCCCAGAAGTATTACAGTTATTTTCCTGTTCTCCTAATTTCTCAACTACATTGTTTTCAGTATCAGTTATTCAAAACAAAGCAAAGCAAAATTTCCCAGGTAATGCCAGAAAAAAATTCTCTCATGGAACACTATCCTGTGTACAAACCAACTTTAATTTTTTTTCTAAATGTATAGTCTTCACAACTGAATAACTTTACTCAGTATTTCCTCATACTCCATCCCCATTCTTCCTGCCTCCTGTTGCTTTTGTTTTCCTCAGTGAAAACTCCATCCCTTACTTCTTCATTATCTTTTACTTCCTCTTTTCCCATTAAACTCTTTCTTAACATTTTTTCTATAGAGAGGCAAACATGAAAAAGATAACGAAATATTACAACTTTAAACTTGCAAGACTTGTTTAAATTGCTAGACCACAAAAAAGTTGATAATGGATAGCTTCAAAAGCTTGATTGGAATCCTCCGCCAAGCTGAGGAGGGGGATGGCTGTATGGTTAATCAAGAACATCAAATTAAGGGGAAGCTCACACTGCCTCACAGAGTGTCAAAGCTCATTCTATGGTGATGAAGATTAAATCGAAGCCTTAAACGTGGATTTCCATTTTGAGAGACAAGAATAGTAGCAAAAGCAAGCGATTTTAGCTAGAATGTAAACACAGGCATTTCCTCTACCTTTGGAGATGTTCTATTTTTTCAATTATTTACCTTCTAGATCTCTCTTGAATCTCCCATTGAAAAATACAGTTTTTTGAATCATTTTGATATATGGCAAAACCAATACAATATTGTAAAGTTAAAAAAAAAATCCAGTCTGACATATTTTGTCCATTAAAGGCATCATTTAGTTCACTTACATTGAATGTAATTACTGATATTTGAGAGATTAAATCTACCCTTACAACATTTGTTTCCTATTTTTCCTGCCTGGTACATCCTTTTTCTCTTCATTTCTGCCTTCCTTTTATTTTTAAAAAAGCTGTTTCCTTCCTTTAGTCTAGAAGTTACATAATCTTTTACTTTTCCTTCAGTGAATAAAGGGTTAGGTTAAACCACCAAGAATTTATATTTTCCTGTGCAGTGCAAAAATCTTGCCACACTCTTTACCTCTTTAGTTATATGCTAGTCTTAAATGCAATATATGTATGTATATATAGGCAATATATCTAGATATACAGATAGATATGTGTTAAACACAGTAAGACCAAATTGTTTTATACAGCATTATTCACTTATCATTCCCTTTGTGTTTACCATTTTACTGCTGTTTTGTTTTGATTTTTTTTTCTTTATGTTTCTTCTAGGATACTTGTGTTTTTTTGTCTGAAGCCCACCTTGAATCTATCATTTAATATAAATATGTTAGTAATAAATTTCCTCAAATTTGATAGCCTGAAAGTATATTTCCCCTTCTAGCTTGAAGGATGCCTTTGCTGGAGAGAGAACTCTAGGTTGAGTTGTTATCTTTTAATCACTTCGCTGGTGGCTCAGATGGTAAAGGGTCTGTCTACAATGCGGGAGGCCTGGGTTTGATCCCTGGGTTGGGAAGATCCCCTGGAGAAGGAAATAGCAATCCACTCCAGGACTATTGCCTGGAAAATCCCATGGACAGAGGAGCCTGGTAGGCTACAGTCCACGGGGTTGCAAAGAGTCAGACACGACTGAGTGACTTCACTTTCTTTAGAATTTTAAAGACATCATTCTCATTGTCTTTTGGGCTTTCATTTGGGTTGAGAAAATAGTAACAAGTCTCTATGTTACTGCTTTGTAGGAAAACAGTATTTTTTCTTTTTTTCTTTCTACTTATAAAAATTTCTATTTTGCTTCTTTCAGTCTTCAATAGTTGAATCATGTAACTAGATGTGGCTTCCTTGTCAATCATCTGCAAAACTTCTGTTGATTTCTTAATTTAGGTTACTTTATTTTTCAGTTCTAAAATTGTAATTTGATTCCTTTTTATAATTTTCACTTCCCTGACAAAAGTTTCAACATTTTATTACATCTCTGTGCACACACTATTTAAACTTGATTTAAAGTCTTTATCTGATAACATGTCTAGGATTCCTTGGTTTATCTTTATTATCTATTTTTTCTTGTTTTTCATTTCATTTGTGTGTTTTAACTTCTTTATGTGTCTAGTGTGTAGCTACTTTTTATTAAGTGTGAGGAATTGTAAGTGACATTTGATAATGTAAATGGAATTTAAGTCTAAAATAAAGATATTTTCTTCTAAACCGATTTTACTTTGGCTTCTGGAATTCAAATAAGGGTACTAGCAATCTGATATCCCATTCACCTTTGGGATCAATAGTCTTGAAAATTTGGCTTCACACTCTGTGAGGGCAAGTCAACTTCTCATTCATCCTAATTCTTAGAATATAGGTTTTGGGGATCATAATACAAAATGTGGGAAATTACTAGTTGCTTCTCAATGGCAGAACTTAGACCTTTATATCAGTCCTGAAGGCTGTTAAAAACTCTGCTCATGTTCTTTGCCTGTCAGCACCTCTTCCTGAATTGGTGAGAAAAAAAGTAAGTGAAAGTGTTAGTACTCAGTTGTATCCAACACTTTGTGACCCAAAGGACTACTGTAGCCTGCCAGGCTCCTCTGTCCATGGGATTTCCCGAGCAATTGCCCAGGCAATACTGGAGTGGGTTGCCATTTCCTTCTCCAGGGGATCTTCCCAACCCACGGGTCGAATCCGAGTATTCCGCAATGCAGACAGGTTCTTTACCATCTGAGCCACCAGTCCTGAATTGGTGAATAGCCCTAAATGAATACTATTTTCAGATACTGATCTCACCTTTCTAGATTTATACCTATTCCTGAGATATTTGTCTGGCAACATTTTACTACATCATTACCTTTAGAACCTTGCAGTAGATTTGTTAGTAATGTGACAGCAGTTTTTCAGGTGTTCTCACCAATAGTTTACCGAGATTAACTAGTTCTTTCTTATTAGAAAAAAGTCCTTTCTGTTCTCTAGTTACATCCACTCCCTTTAAGGTTTTATATAATATCTTTTCTCAATATAACCTGTAAACAGAAACACCCTAAATTTGAATTTCTACATATCTTGTGAAATATATCCAGTGTCTGTTAGATATTGCCACCTCAATGTCTAATTAATATGCTAAATAAATATTGTCAGAACCAAATTTCAAATGATCTCCTTAAAAGCTGCTCTCTGCATTAGTTCAGTTCAGTTCAGTTCAGTCATTGAGTCACGTCTGACTCTTTGTGACCCCATGGACTGCAGCACACCAGGCCTCCCTGTCTATCGCCAACTGCCAGAGTTTACTCAAACTCATGTCCATGAGTTGGTGATGCCATCCAAGTATCTCATCCTTTATTGTCCCCTTCTCCTCCTGCCTCCAATCTTTCCCAGCATCAGGGTCTTTTCAAATGAGTCAGTTCTTCGCATCAGGAGGCCAAAGTATTGGGAGTTTCAGCTTCAGCATCAGTCCTTCCAATGAATATTCAGGTCTGATCTCCTTTAGGATGGACTAGTTGGATTTCCTTGCTCCCTCCATAGTCTTATCTCTATCCATTCATTGGAATTCCAAGGTTTCAGTGTGTAGGATAAAAACGTGGAGTCCTTATTGACTTTTTATCTTTCTGTCATACACCATACTTATCCATCATTAAAATGTGTCAGCTCCACCTTTAGAAAATATCCAGGATTCCACCTCTTATGCTATCCACTGCTACCATTTGAATCAGAACCACCATCATATAACTCCTGAATAGCCAGTTTCAAATATTTATGAAGATGTGGAAAAATTGTCATAAATGCTGATAAACATGGATGTGAGAATCAGAGAGCCTGAGTAATTCACGTAACATCTCTTTAGCATATCCATTTATAAAAATGAATAATAATTTTTCTTATATCATAAAATGCTCATGAGAAATAGTTACTATTTATTAAAATACAATAACATTGTCTACCATAGCATAAATATAATATATTACCAACTATTATTATATCAACACTACTTTCCCTTATGTAGTTGTCATTATTGAAGGTGATAATAAGATATAGAAATACAATAGTTTTTTAGTTTCTGGTCTTACATTGAGATCTTTAATCCATTTTGAGTTTATTTTTGTATATGGTGTTAGAAAGTGTTCTAGTTTCATTCTTTTACAAGTGGTTGACCAGATTTCCCAGCACCACTTGTTAAAGAGATTGTCTTTAATCCATTGTATATTCTTGCCTCCTTTGTCAAAGATAAGGTGTCCATATGTGCGTGGATTTATCTCTGGGCTTTCTATTTTGTTCCATTGATCTATATTTCTGTCTTTGTGCCAGTACTATACTGTCTTGATAACTGTGGCTTTGTAGTAGAGCCTGAAGTCAGGTAGGTTGATTCCTCCAGTTCCATTTTTCTTTCTCAAGATCGCTTTGGCTATTCGAGGTTTTTTGTATTTCCATACAAATTGTGAAATTATTTGTTCTAGCTCTGTGAAGAATACTGTTGGTAGCTTGGTAGGGATTGCATTGAATCTATAAATTGCTTTGGGTAGTATACTCATTTTCACTATATTGATTCTTCCAATCCATGAACATGGTATATTTCTCCATCTATTAGTGTCCTCTTTGATTTCTTTCACCAGTGTTTTATAGTTTTCTATATATAGGTCTTTAGTTTCTTTAGGTAGATATATTCGTAAGTATTTTATTCTTTTCGTTGCAATGGTGAATGGAATTGTTTCCTTAATTTCTCTTTCTGTTTTCTCATTATTAGTGTATAGGAATGCAAGGGATTTCTGTGTGTTGATTTTATATCCTGCAACTTTACTATAATCATTGATTAGTTCTAGTAATTTTCTGGTGGAGTCTTTAGGGTTTTCTATGTAGAGGATCATGTCATCTGCAAATAGTGAGAGTTTTACTTCTTCTTTTCCAATTTGGATTCCTTTTATTTCTTTTTCTGCTCTGATTGCTGTGGCCAAAACTTCCAAAACTATGTTGAATAGTAATGGTGAAAGTGGGCACCCTTGTCTTGTTCCTGACTTTAGAGGAAATGCTTCCAATTTTTCACCATTGAGGATAATGTTTGCTGTGGGTTTGTCATATATAGCTTTTATTATGTTGAGGTATGTTCCTTCTATTCCTGCTTTCTGGAGAGTTTTTATCATAAATGGGTGTTGAATTTTGTCAAAGGCTTTCTCTGCATCTATTGAGATAATCATATGGTTTTTGTTTTTCAATTTGTTAATGTGGTGTATTACATTGATTGATTTGCGGATATTGAAGAATCCTTGCATCCCTGAGATAAAGCCCACTTGGTCATGGTGTATGATCTTTTTAATGTGTTGTTGGATTCTGATTGCTAGAATTTTATTTAGGATTTTTGCATCTATGTTCATCAGTGATATTGGCCTGTAGTTTTCTTTTTTTGTGGGATCTTTGTCAGGTTTTGGTATTAGGGTGATGGTGGCCTCATAGAATGAGTTTGGAAGTTTACCTTCCTCTGAAATTTTCTGGAAGAGTTTGAGCAGGATAGGTGTTAGCTCTTCTCTAAATTTTTGGTAGAATTCAGCTGTGAAGCCATCTGGACCTGGGCTTTTGTTTGCTGGAAGATTTTTGATTACAGTTTCAATTTCCGTGCTTGAGATGGGTCTGTTAAGGTTTTCTATTTCTTCCTGGTCGAGTTTTGGAAAGTTGTACTTTACTAAGAATTTGTCCATTTCTTCCTCGTTGTCCATTTTATTGGCATATAATTGTTGATAATAGTCTCTTATGATCCTCTGTATTTCTGTGTTGTCTGTTGTGATCTCTCCATTTTCGTTTCTAATTTTATTGATTTTATTTTTCTCCCTTTGTTTCTCCTAGAGGAGAACATAGGCAAAACACTCTCTGACATACATCACAGCAGGATCCTCTATGACCCACCTCCCAGAATATTGGAAATAAAAGCAAAAATAAACAAATGGGACCTAATTAAACTTAAAAGCTTCTGCACATCAAAGGAAACTATTAGCAAGGTGAAAAGACAGCCTTCAGAATGGGAGAAAATAATAGCAAATGAAGCAACCGACAAACAACTAATCTCAAAAATATACAAGCAACTCCTACAGCTCAACTCTAGAAAAATAAATGACCCAATCAAAAAATGGGCCAAAGATCTAAATAGACATATCTCCAAAGAAGACATACAGATTGCTAACAAACACATGAAAAGATGCTCAACATCACTCATTATCAGAGAAATGCAAATCAAAACCACTATGAGATACCATTTCACACCAGTCAGAATGGCTGCGATCCAAAAGTCTACAAATAATAAATGCTGGAGAGGGTGTGGAGAAAAGGGAACCCTCTTACACTGTTGGTGGGAATGCAAACTAGTACAGCCACTATGGAGAACAGTGTGGAGATTCCTTAAAAAACTGGAAATAGAACTGCCTTATGATCCAGCAATCCCACTGCTGGGCACACACACTGAGGAAACCAGCAGGGAAAGAGACACGTGTACCCCAATGTTCATCGCAGCACTGTTTATAATAGCCAGGACATGGAAGCAACCTAGATGTCCATCAGCAGATGATTGGATAAGACAGCTGTGGTACATATACACAATGGAGTATTACTCAGCCATTAAAAAGAATACATTTGAATCAGTTCTAATGAGGTGGATGAAACTGGAGCCTATAATACAGAGTGAAGTAAGCCAGAAGGACAAACACCAATACAGTATACTAACGCATATATGTGGAATTTAGAAAGATGGTAACGATAACCCTGTATACGAGACAGCAAAAGAGACACTGATGTATAGAACAGGCTTATGGACTCTGTGGGAGAGGGAGAGGGTGGGAAGATTTGGGAGAATGGCATTGAAACATGTGAAATGTCATGTATGAAACGAGATGCCAGTCCAGGTTCAATGCACGATGCTGGATGCTTGCGGCTGGTGCACTGGGACGACCCAGAGGGATGGTATGGGGAGGGAGGAGGGAGGAGGGTTCAGGATGGGGAACACATGTATAATTTTTTTTTAATTAAAATTGAATAAAAAAAAAAAAGAAAAGAAAAAAAAATACAATAGTTTTTTAATGATAGTTCCTCTATTTTAGGCAATTAAATCATCGCTATATGCAAATATACATTAAAATTTCTCATAACAAAATACCAAAAATGAGAAAATTACTAAAGTAAACATTCCCTATTTGGAAGGAAATTAAATAATCAAAATTCTGAGTGCTGAGTGCTGATCCTTTTTTTTTAAGCTTATAAATAAAACATTGTGTCCTTTGACTTCATTGCTTTGTTCAATATATAGCATCATGCAGACTTCCAAAAGAATCTTGAATTTAACTCTGCTCAACATAAAATGGTCTGTGTTCTATTTTAATGCCTCTTGTCAAGACTGAAAAGTTTAAATATTTTCTTCATCATTATGTTCGGGCTCAGTTTAATCACCATTCATCATACTGTACTATCCTTCAAATTCTCTGAAACAAATTAAAGGAAAAGATCAGGAAGGGAATTACTTTGTGTTCACTCTTTGAGAAGCCAATTTATTAATGTATTCTAATTTAAGAGAAACACCTTCATCCAACATAAAGTTATCTGTGATACTAGATAGCACTACAATATACTCTATAGATTATTAGAGTATAGGTTACTTAACACTTGGATTCCAAATCAGGCAACACATAAAAATAATGATATTGGAATATTCAATGCAATTATAGATAAAATAAATTTCTGTTTTAATCGAAAGTAGCCTTCTAGGTAAGCAAGATGTTATAAATGAACAGACATGTATTTTGTTTAACTGAGCACCTTGATGATTTTAGTTCATACAAAAGTGGGCCCAGAGCAGAAACTGGGAGATGGGGTAGCGAAGTGCTAAATTTCTCTTTACTCCAGGGTGTGAAGAATTATAGTCCCTGGGAGGCAAAGAGAAAACATTAAAATGCCAAGTTTCTGCAACACTCACTTTGTGCACTGGGAGTAGTAGAAAAGACTTTTAGAAACAGATTTGTAAATTACTGAAATTTAAGTTATTTGCTAAGTGATTCAGCTGTGAAATAGTTCTTCCCATAATCTTCCCCTACCTCATCTCCCAGTCTCCCCATGACTTCAGGAGAGCTGGAAATATGGTCAAAGTTTCAGTAAGTGGAATTTGAGTAACCAGGAAAGCCTGCGGAGTTTCGCAACTAGGTACAGCTTCGTGTGTGGAATCACTGGATGATTCAAACCCTGAGTTAATTCAGGGTGATACAAAGGCATAGATTAACTAAGACAATCAATGTAGCCCCACCGCCCCCAAAATTGGAAATCTTGTGTAGGTGTTGAATTCAAAATATATCACTCACTGTGAGAGTCAAGTCAATAACATTTGGCCCACAAATGGATGGCTTGATTTCAATGAGTATCTGAGTTATAAATAATTTGCCAGCAGGAATTAGGTTGGTTGCACACTCTTTCCCTGCAGCAGACAAAATGGCTCAGCCAGTTCCAGATAAGGGGAGAATCTTAACAATAGTAAGATAAGTAAATGGTAAGAAAAGCAAAAGAGCTTTTCTACTTAAGGTGATAAATTTTTATGAACTGAAAATATAGTATGTGTATGGTCACACTGGCCTTTAAATCTGAAACAAATTACATGACAGAATTTGTGTTCCTTTGTTGGGGGGGTCTGGAGGGGAAGGTGGGCTGATAGTAGAGGGTTTGTGGAGAGATAGGAGGATAGAATTGGGAGGGGCCTAAAGGAGAGATTTATTTCATCAATTGCTAACTTATTTGCTAACTTAATAATAATAATGCTGTTATGTACATCTGATAAATATATTTTGTGTTCTTTCCTCTAATTTCCACCATAACCATATGAGGGTGGTGTTACTTTCAGGATTGTACAGAAAGCAAATTATATCCCAGAGAGGTTATTAGCACAGAGAAAATTAAAAATTCAGTGTTTCACCAGACAGATTATGAAAAGCTTTAAGAGAGAAGTGATCTTCTTATGGGAAAAACTGGCTCTAGAACACATCCTTCTTCAAATAAGAAGAGAAAAAAATTATAATTTTTTTTAAAATTTATCACTTCTGAGAGCTTTATATTAGTCATTCCCTCTGACAGTCCTAGCAAACCTGCAAGACAGGTGTCAATATCCTCATTTATAGACAGGGGAATCCAACTTTTAAAAAAATCTAAACACCCATTGAAACAGAAGCTCAGTACAGGTCTACTTAATTATTAAACTTCAAACTACTCTGCATACAGCATTCTGTTATCAAGGTAAGAATTAAGGCATTAGAATTGGAGAGGAGATAGATTTACTAGGTTCAATTCAGTTCAGTCCCTCAGTCGTGTCCGACTCTCTGCGACTCCATTAACCATAGCATGCCAGCCTTCCTGTCCATCACCAGCTCTCAGAGTCTACCCAAACCCCTGTCCAACGAGTCGGTGATGCCATCCAACCATCTCATTCTCTGTTGTCCCCTTCTTCTCCTGCCCTCAATCTTCCCCAGCATCAGGGTCTTTTCCAATGAGTCAGCTCTTTGCATGAGGTGGCCAAAGTATTGGAGTTTCAGCTTCAACATCAGTTCTCCCAACGAACACCCAGGACTGATCTCCTTTAGGATGGACTGGTTGGATCTCCTTGCAGTCCAAGGGACTCTCAAGAGTCTTCTCCAACACCACAGTTCAAAAGCATCAGTTCTTCTGCGCTCAGCTTTCTTTATAGTCCAACTCTCACATCCATATGTGACCACTGGAAAAACCATAGCCTTGACTAGATGGACCTTTGTTGGCAAAGTAATGTCCCTGCTTTTTAATAAGCTGTCTAAGTTAGTCATAACTTTCCTTCCAAGGACTAAGCGTCTTTTAATTTCATGGCTGCAATCACCATCTGATTTACTAACGTGTAAAAAATATCTGATAATGAAAAATCACAGTGAAATTCTTTTGGTATGATTTTTGAGAAATATAAACCACTAAAGTCCCCGTCAAATGACGATTATCAGAGATAGTTGATGCCATTCCCGGGAATCTAACAATTATGTAGTCTCTAAAGCCACTTCTAAAACAAAGTGAATTCTGCACATTTCACTATAGCTTTCACCAGAGGTAGGTTAATTCCAATATCCTTACATATTCTCCATAGAAACAATTCTCATGTATATGAAATCACAGACTCACAGTGTTACAGTTTCATTTTGCATGCTTTACCAAAGAACACTTATCTAAAATAAGAACTTTTTTATGAATAATATAATAAGAAACACTTTCAATATGGTTTTGAAATGGGGAAAAACTTATTTTGTTAAGGACTAACAAGATAATTTTGGATATAACAATAATTTCTAAATATACATTAACTCATATATGTCAATATATTACATAACTTTGAGGTCACACCTTTTTGTGAATATGAGAACATAAGAATTGCTCAATTGTATTATACCACCATCCTGGCTCAGATGGTAAAGCATCTGCCTACAATGTGGGAGACCCACTGAATGTCAGGAAGATTCCCTGGAAAAGGGATAGGCTACCCAGTCCAGTATTCTTGGGCTTCTCTGGTGACTCCCGCCTGCAATACATAAAACCTGGGTTCAATCCCTGGGTTGGGAAGATCTCCTGGAGAAGGAAATGGCAACCCACCCCAGTATTCTTGCCTGGAAAATCCCATGGATGGAGGAGCCTGGTAGGTTACAGTCCATGGGGTCGCAAAGAGTTGGACACGACTGAGCGACTTCACTTTTTTCACTATACAGAACCTCAGTATTCTGCCAAGGACAGTCAGGAATGATCTCTGCTGTGCTTAGTGTCTCAGTCATGTTCAACTTTTTGCAACTCCATATACAGCAGCCCACCAGGGTCTTCTGTCCATGGGTATTCTCCAGGCAAGAATACTGGAGGGGGTTGTTATGCCCTCCTCCAGGGGATCTTCCCAACCCAGGGACTGAATCCAGGTTTTCTGCATTGCAGGTGGGAGTCACCAGAGAAGCCCAAGAATACTGGATTGGGTAGCCTATCCCTTCTCCAGGGAATCTTCCTGACCCAGGAATCAAATTGGGGTCTCCCACAATGCAAGAGGATTCTTTACCAGCTGAGCTAGGTCTGTGGTATGTTAATTCTTCAGTTCTCAAATTTGCTGTACGTGTCCACATTTTTATATTAGTTTTTAAATGATCTCAGAGTTTTCACCTTATGATCACACATAGAATCAAAACCATTTGTACATGCACAGTTTACTATGTTAATATGACTATTATTTGATGTCATTCCTAACATGGATTTCTTCTTTAAGCACTGCTATTGTTAATCCAGTTTTACTATACTCAGAAATTCTGACTCAACAAGATAAAAATTACAAATATATTTATTCCAGAAATTTGATGAAAATATTACTTAAATGACCAAATTGTTCAACTTGAATAGAAAACATCAAGTTACTATTCTCTAATGAAGACTTTAATTTTCCTGCAACCTCATCTTGCTGTGTTCATATAGTACTATAATCTTAAATAGGCACCAGTTTGAAAAACTCACCTTAAACAGACTCCAAATCACAAATGTATCCAAGATTTGCTCTTTCTCTGAGACCCTATCTATCTTGATATGATGGTGATTTCCTGTACAACAATAAGATGAAACTCAGTTTTGTCTAGCCAACAGGTAATTTAGGGGATATTTTCAAGGTGTCAATGTAGGATAATACACTGAAGAATCCTATTTTGTTTCCATAGGGTTCTGATGAAATGTTATTTTTAGCTCTTTCAGGGAGAATTTATTTTGTTTTGGATGATTAATTTCTCAGTTATATAGTATTTATTTGAAATATTTCCTTTACCTTTATAAAAGGAACAAGATGATTGTTATATCAATTTTAATCATTTAAGTACATAAATCTGAAAACATACTCCGAAGTTCTAAAGATTTGAGGGGAGAGATTGTGAAGGTATTCTTAGAGGTAGATTTTAGTGAACAAAAGCAAGTCTAATTTAAATCCAATCATAAGCTATCTAGATCTCAAAAAGTCTGCCAAAATGTTGATTTCAAGTTTGTAGGAAGTTTAATATTTACTTATCTCAAAATGAACTAACACAAAAAACAGATATCCTTTTCATCATAGGGGACTGGATTGCAAAACTAAGAAGTCAAGAGATATAGAGAGTAACAGGCAAGTTTGGCCTTGGAGTACAAAATGAAGCAGGGCAAAGGCTAACAGTCTTTGCCAAGAAATGTACTGGTCATAGCAAACACTCTCTTCCTACAACACAAGAGACAACTCTACACACAGACATCACCAGATGGTCAATAGTGAAATATTGATTATACCCCTTGCTTCTCAAGATGGAGAAGCTCTATACAGTCAGCAAAAACAAGACCAGGAGCTGACTGTGGCTCAGATGGCAAACTCCTTATTGCCAAATTCAGACTTAAATTGAAAAAGTAGGGAAAACCACTAGACCATTTGGGTATGACCTAAATCAAATCCCTTATGATTGTACAGTGGAAATGACAAGTAGATTCAAGGGATTAAATCTGATGGAGTGTCTGAAGAGCTATGGACAGAGGTTCATAACATTGTACAAGAGGCCGTGACCAAAATCACCCCAAGAAAAAGAAATGCAAAGTGGTTGTCTGAGGAAGCCTTTCGAATAGCTGAGATAAAAAGATAAGTGAAAGGCAAAGGAGAAAAGGAAAGATATATTCATCTGAATGAAGAGTTCCAAAGAATAGCAAGAAGAGTTAAGAAACCTTTCCTAAGTTATCAATGCAAAGAAATAGAGGAAAACAATAGAATGGAAAGACTAGAGATCTCTTCAAGAAAATTAGAGATACCAAGGGAACATTTCATGCAAAGATGGGCTTAATAAAGGACAGAAATGGCACGGACCTAACAGAAGTAGAAGATATTAAGAAGAGTGGCGAGAATACACAGAACTATATTAAAAAGATTTTCATGACCCAGATAACCATGATGCTGTGATCACACACCTAGATCCAGACATCCTGGAATGTGAAGTCAAGTGGGACTTCAGAAGCATCACTATGAACAAAGCTAGTGGAGGTGATAGAATTCCAGTTGAGCTATTTCAAATCCTAAAAGATGATGCTGTGACAGTGTTGTACTCAATATGCCAGTAAACTTGGAAAACTCAGCAGTGGTCACAGGACTGGAAAAGGTCAGTTTTCATTCCAATCCCAAAGAAAAATAATGCCCAAAAATGTTCAAACTACTGCACAATTGCACTTATCTCACATTCTAGGAAAGTAATGCTCAAAATTCTCCAAGCTAGTCTTCAACAGTACATAATTGAGAACTTCCAGATGCTGAAGTTGGATTTAGAAAAAACAGAACAACTGGAGATCAAATTGCCAACATCTCTTGAGTCATTGAAAAAGCAAGAGAGTTCCAGAAAAACATTTACTTCTGCTTTTTTGACTACATCAAAGCCTTCGTGTGGATCGCAACAAACTGTGGAAAATTCTTCATGAGGTGAGAATACCAGACCACCTTATCTGCCTCCTCAGAAATCTGTATGCAGGTCAGGAAGCAACAATTAGAACCCAACATGGAAAAACAGACTGGTTCCAAATTGGGAAAGGAGTACATCAAGGTTGTATATTGTCACCCTGTTTATTTAACGTACATGCAGAGTACGTCATGCCAATGACAGACTGGATGAAGCACAAGCTGGAATCAAGATTGCTGGGAGAAATATCAATAACCTCAGATATGCAGATGACACCATCTTTATGGCAGAGAGTGAAGAGGAACTAAAGAGCCTCTTGATGAAAATGAAAGAATAGAGTGAAAAAGCTGGCTTAAAAAATGATCATGGCATCTGGTCCCATCACTTCATGGCAAATAGATGGGGAAACAGTGGAAACAGTGACAGACTTTATTTTCTTGGGTTCCAAAATCTCTGCAGATGATGACTGCAGCCATGAAATTAAAAGATGCTTGTTCCTTGGATGAAAAGCTATGACCAACCTAGACAGTATACTAAAAAGCAGAGACATTACATAACCAACAAAGTCCTTCCAGTCAAAGTTATGGTTTTTCCAGTAGTCACGTATGTATGTGAGAGTTGGACCATAAAGAAACCTGAGTGCAGAAGAATTGATGCTTTCAAACTGTCATGTTGGAGAAGACCCTTTAGAGTCCCTTGGACTGCAAGGAGATACAACCAGTCTATCCTAAAGGAAATCAGTCCTGAATATTCATTGGAAGGACTGATGCTGAAGCTGAAGCTCCAATATTTTGGCCACCTGATGAGAAGAACTGACTCAGTGGAAAATACCCTGATGCTGAGAAAGACTAAAGCCAGGAGGAGAAGGGGACGACAGAGGATGAGATGGATGGATGGCATCACTGACTCATGGACATGAGTTTGAGCAAGCTCTAGGAGTTGGTGAACGAGAGAAAAGCCTTGCTTACTTCAGCCCATTGGCATTTCAATAAGTCAGACACAACTGAGCAACTGAAATGTACATCTCAAAATATATATAATTTCTGAGGAGTAAAGGTAAGAAGTGGTTATTTTTGTCTCGGAGGTCTGGTAACCCTTGCATTAATTTACCTTTTGGAACATTCTCCAAATCTGACTCTTTTTAATTTAATATGGATTTAAAACTAGAACATATTACTTAATTAATGAATCTCTAACTCATGTACACAGGTGTGCATGCACACACACACAGACACACACACACACACACATTCTTCCAAGTTCTTTTGATATAAAGTTTACTATGGGTTTTCAGAAATACAAGGGGTTTACATTGCAATGATCCCAACAATTTAAAATTCTGTTTAGTATCCTTTTTAAAGTATTTGTTTAGCCTTTTCAATAACTTCAACTCCAGCCTCCCACAGTGTTACAATGCTTTCATCTCACTCGCCTCACCTCCTTTCTCTATCAGGCCTCTTCCTCTCCACGTATCACAGTCACCTACATAGTTATTTCTGCTGGTATAAAGAATCCAGATTGCTAAGCTAGAACTAAGCAAGGACCACTCAGTTTTCTTTTCATTCTTCATTTAAAAATTTTTAAAAATTTTATTTTATTTAACTTTACAATATTGTATTGGTTTTGCCATATATCAAAATGAACCTGCCACAGGTATACATGTGTTCCCCATCCTGAATCCTTCTCCCTCCTCCCTCTCCATACCATCCCTCTGGGTCGTCCCAGTGCACCAGCCCCAAGCATCCAGTGTCGTGCATCGAACCTGGACAGGCAACTCATTTCATATATGATATTATACGTATTTCAATGCCATTCTCCCAAATCATCCCACCCTCTCCCTCTTCCACAGAGTCCAAAAGACTGTTCTATACATCAGTGTCTCTTTTGCTGTCTCGTATACAGGGTTATTGTTACCATCTTTCTAAATTCCACATATATGCGTTAGTATACTGTATTGGTGTTTTTCCTTCTGGCTTACTTCACTCTGTATTATAGGCTCCAGTTTCATCCACCTCATTAGAACTGATTCAAATGTATTCTTTTTAATGGCTGAGTAATACTCCATTGTGTATATGTACCACAGCTTGCTTATTCATTCATCTGCTGATGGACATCTAGGTTGCTTCCATGTCCTGGCTATTATAAACAGTGCTGCGATGAACACTGGGGTACACGTGTCTCTTTCCCTGCTGGTTTCCTCAGTGTGTATGCCCAGCAGTGGGATTGCTGGATCATAAGGCAGTTCTATTTCCAGTTTTTTAAGGAATCTCCACACTGTTCTCCATAGTGGCTGTACTAGTTTGCATTCCCACCAACAGTGTAAGAGGGTTCCCTTTTCTCCACACCCTCTCCAGCATGTGTTGCTTGTAGACATTTGGATCGCAGCCTTTCTGACTGGCGTGAAATGGTACCTCATAGGTGGTTTTGATTTGCATTTCTCTGATAATGAGTGATGTTGAGCATCTTTTCATGTGTTTGTTAGCAATCTGTATGTCTTCTTTGGAGAAATGTCTATTTAGTTCTTTGGCCCATTTTTTGATTGGGTCATTTATTTTTCTGGAATTGAGCTGTAGGAGTTACTTGTATATTTTTGAGATTAGTTGTTTGTCAGTTGCTTCATTTGCTATTATTTTCTCCCATTCTGAAGGCTGTCTTTTCACCTTGCTTATAGTTTCCTTTGTTGTGCAGAAGCTTTTAAGTTTAATTAGGCTCCATTTGTTTATTTTTGCTTTTTTTTTCCAATATTCTGGGAGGTGGGTCATGACTTTTTCTTTTTTTTTTTTTTTTGAGATGACTGAGAAATGAAGGAAAGACACTCTTGGTAAAGCTATATCTGACTGCATCAACTTCAGCATCAGCTGTCCTTCAGAGAAACAGTTGAGTAAAACAGATCCCAGCATAAAAATGACTGGCATTAAGTCAATTAGTACTGATAATTGATCCCTGAGATGTTTCAAGATAATTACTCTCCTAGTTACTTTTCACATAATCCTAGAAGAATTCGTGATGACAAGATAACTTCCAGTGTAAGATATCAGATGCTGAATTTAAACTAAGGGAGAAAGAGAATAGATAAGAATTTAAAGGTACATACTAGCCAATAATTAGGCTTTTTCCCCATAAACCTTTCTTGTTGTATGTTTTCTAAATTTTTTTTTTTCTCATGGAATTCAGTTGATTAGATTTAAACTAGGTGATTTTAAATAAAAACGTTAAAATGTATTTCTGGTCACTGACTTTCTGATTATACATTCTACTCAATCTTTTCTTTGAAAAGACTCTGCTTGAATTTCAAATTTCAGGATAGCCCTATCGTTAAAAAATAAAGAAACAAAAAACCTAGTCAACAACATCCCTTCTACCTAATATCATTAGATAATCTTATATGCTAAAATCACATTGTTTTCCTATTCCATGTGCATATATTATCAAAGATAAAATTTCTACCTCAGAGCTATGTGGATTCAATTTTTACAATATTAAATTATTTTTGGAACTGACAAAGTTGATAAACAATAAAGGATAATGTCGAAAGCATTTGCTGTGAGAATCATAAAATATTTTATTTTGAGAGTAAAACTCTAGTTCAGGCACATTTAAACTACAGTAAATGCTAAATACAGAAATCTTGGCCTAATGCTTTATCTGGTGACATAATTAAATTTTATTTTTATTTAGTAGGCATCTTAAAAATTGTAGTCTTTGCTTCAAAAGAGATTTGTCTAAAGCATTGTATCTGCCCTGGAGACACAGAATTACTGGCCAAGTGCTAGTCTTATGAAGTGGTTATAGACTGATATAGGGGCACATAGGAAAGTCCTTTATTAAGTACACTCTGCCGGCAGTGTGCACAGTCTACATAAAATATGCTGTAGGCAAGTAGAAGAGATTAATGCGAATATAGGTAGAGTGAGTCATATGGGATAAAAACAGTAAAGCAAAGAAGCAGCAGTATTTCTCCTAAATAGATAACAAAAATAAACTATAGTAAAATACTCAGTAATTTTTTAAAATTCATAAGAACTTTCAGAACCACACACAAAAAGCATTCCTTTCGCTCACCAGCCATGCTATCCTGAGTTCATTATTTAACAGTCCTGAGTTTGTTTTCTTATCTGTAAAAGTGCAATAATTATACCCACCACCTAAGATCGCTATGAGAATGGAATAGCAAGTGTCCAACACAAACCACAGCACATGGTGAGCCTGCAGGATGTCTATGCTCTCTTAGTGCATTGCCTACAGACAGTAGCTAATAGTGATTTATCTGGCTTGATAGATACACTGGGATGGAAGATGGAAGAGCATCTGCGCATTTTAAAATAAAGTTAGAGAAGAGCTGCTTTATCAAAGTACAATGTTAAAACAGATTACTGAGTTTACACTTGTAAATACTATACCTTATTTCACTAAAGTTGAAATAAAACACAGGTTTTTGAGTTTCAAATATTTCATACTGTTACACAAAATAAAGACCTGTGTTCACCTCTGGGAGACAATGGGCCATGAAGTAAATGCATAGGTTTTTACATGTTTTCTTATCTGGATTGAAATTTAGTGCAAATTAATGCACAGTAGTAAGTTGCTGCAGTAAAAGTCCTGTTATAGGAGCCTTTGTTCCATTCGATTATAAATGCATTTTTATTTTACTCCTAGGAGGTAATGCACTTCTGACAGGTATTAAAAAGTATTCCAATGAATTTTTACATAAAGTATTACAAGAAAGTTAACATCTTCTATACAAAACAAAATGACCATGATTTGTTGTTCTTAGTTTTCTGGTTTCCTAAGGTAAATTTTATGTGTAAGACTTCTATGCACATTTGTTTTAATGAAAATTATAGAGGAAGGATGATATCTTTAAACTAGATACAAACCCTGAGAAATCCCATGATTAAGACCTCTTATCAACTGCCAGTTTTCAGCTGCTGCTTTTTGTACTAGAGTCTCTCTCTCTTTCTTTTTATTGTGGCTAGTACTGATATATCTTTATAAATAAATAAGATTTTCATATTTTAAACCATGTGGACTTCTGCACATGTTTTATCAGTAATTTTCATAATCTTGAAGATAAAATATGACCAAGATCTCACTTAAGGTTTTAAATGTCTCCATTTGCAAGAAACTGAAATCAGGACTTTAATGGATATGGCTCCTTATTAAGACTAATTAATCCAATTTCAATTTATAAAAAGTTATATCCAAATAAATATATCAATCTGTAATATAAATATGTATCAAATTATATCAAATTTAAAAATGTTTTTGTAAAAAAATTATTTTTTAATTGAAGAATAATAAAAGTTCATAAACCTCTAACCCCAAGAATGGAAAACGTTGTCATAAAAAATGTCATTTCCAGTTTCCATTAGGAAATAAACAAGTATGCAAAGAATTCAAAGAAATTTTAATGCAATAAACATAAAATCAAATAAATGTTGTATTGCCCTGTGGAAATTGAATTTTTGATCACTATATCATAAACCTAAATATTAGATCATGAACAAATGAACTCAAATTCAAATGAGAGTCATGGGCATTATAGTTTATAATAACATGGTTTTCTCTTTACAGATACCATATAATTTTGTTTTTTTGGATAAAAAAATATTTAAAACACTTTTTTTAAACAATTTTTGATTCAAAACTTTCTAACCTAGACTAATTAAATAAAGAAAGTTCATTTTAAATGGTTCTAACTGCCTGATGTTTTCTCTCTATACATCTTACACATTTGAAAGGTGTTATGTAATTTTTTTTAAGTTTTATGCTCTCCTTCTTGAATAGCAATTGCTCTATTGTTTTTAGAAGGAGAAATTTCCAGGAAGTTGCCTACCCATCAACTGCATACACACTGCAGGCTATGCTACTTTCTTATAAACAAAAAAACATACAGGAAATAAACATAAGTTAAAATTTTTAGCATTATTTACACTTAAGTTATCTTTGTGAAACATTCTTAAAATATTACCCTCATTTAGACTCCATGTAGTTCCATCAATTTGGGTCCTTTTCTGTGTATGAATTTGACACGAAATTCCATTGTGTATTTTGAAAGATGTGTATTTCACAGCTCCAAGACATTTCTTTAAATGCCTTGTAAGACAGGTTTGACTAAAAATAATGTGGGTTAAATTAAAACAAATAGTTTATAAAAATAATTAACTCCAACAAAATCCATGCTAAATGTTGAAATCTACCTGTAGTACGCATTTTAGAGTATTTATTTCTCTCTCCTTCCAGTAGATGGTAGGGTTGTAGTTCTCTACTCTCACTTAAACTCCAATTAAGCAGGAATGATGAGTAGGGCAGATGTTCTAAGGGCAAATATGCCTTTTTATGTTTTTTTTTTTTTTCTTCATCTATCAGAATATCTAGCTACATTCCAGATCATAGCTGTTCCCATAGTCTTTGCCTGGTGTAACTATGAGAAAGACTCAGAGCAGAGCCTGGCTCTTAGCATTTCATGAATTAGAATATACACAGACACACACACACACAGAAGTCGCTCAGTTGTGTCCGACTCTTTGCAACCCCATGGGTGGTAGCCCACCAGGCTCCTCGGTCCATGGGATTTTCCAGGCATGAATACTGGAGTGGGTTGCTGTTTCCTTCTCCAATTAGAATATAAAGAATAACTAAATATTTGATTTTGAAATCATTGAGGTGTTAGGGTTATTTGTTATAACAGGATAACCTGCCTATTTGTACTGATATTCTAGGCTTCTTCTAAACACACATGATATTCTAAACTGCATGATATAAAATAGAGAATATAGTATAACTGTGAAGTATGCTATTCTGACAAGTCATATTTTTAGGTTGAGTTTGTATTTTCAAGCTTACTAAGAAATGCTAGAGAAGACCAAGGAAAGTAATGATGTCTAACTTGCAATCTTAGAACATTTGCAACATAAATGTTCTGGAAACTCATTTGTGAATGTGAGTAGGTACAGCTAAAGAAAATGTTAATATAAAAATACTATTGGATAGCATTTTCCAATTGTCATTCCTCAAACAGATTTGTTTATATACACTGTAATTTTTATGGTTTTTGAGAATGTAAAATTTTAATAGTAAAATTTAATAATTAGCCCATCTTGAAATCTGTATTATATTTATCTGTTTTAAGCACAATTTGAAATGCTAAGCAGCCCAAATATACCATGTACTGAGAAAGATACCTGAAACCAATTTTGTAATGTATATAATCACTTGTTCATCTGAGCTGCTTGTGTTCCCTGTGCTAGGTTCAATAACTTGAGAATTTAATGCAGTGTTTATAGTTGGGGCATTTTTAAAACAAACTTTAGCTTATTTTTATACAAAGCCAGGTTTGGCAATGACCACTTCTCATTTTTAATATCCACAACTACAAATAAAATATGGAACATATTTAAGGTGATATTTTTGGCTTATACAATAGATACCTTTTTTCTTTGTATTAATTTGAAGAATCTTTTTGAAAACTGTGTTTCAAAAGAATCATTTATTCTGGTGATATAGTTGAACATCTAATTAACGAATTAAAACTTTATTGAAATTTTACTAGATACCCTGAAAAGGGCTTATTATTAGGAACAATAGAAGAAAAGTTTAACTCTTTTACTAGAGTTTACATTTTTAGGGCATGCAGCATCACCTTTTAAAATCTGCCCTCACTTTGGGTTTCCATTTTATTTTATATTTTGTAAGTTATTTCTGGTGAACATTCTCAAACACATTTTGGTTGAATGGATGAGTAAGTATCTAAGTGACTGACTGAATGAATGGACATATGAATGGAATAAGATATGCCCTTTGCCCTGGAGGAGCATATAATCTAGTGTGGGCTGGACACTAAGAAAAAATATCATGGTGCAATATGATAACTGGCATGACAGACACAATTACTAAGTTCCCAGGCAGAAGGAGATGGAAATTAATCCTGCCGAGGGAATCGGGGCAATGCAGTGACTTCAATAAAGTCGAATTTATTTTCTCCCAGCCTGCAATTATTACAATTGTTAATCAAAATATGGTCTTAAATTTTAAAAGCAATATCATACAATGGCATGTTTTGACCTGACTACAACATACCAGAAAAAAATATACCTATGAAAGCAAACTTTTAAATTATATTGGGAAAACTGGAAAGCTATGTGTAAAAGAATGAAACTAGAACACTCCCTACACCATACTCAAAAATAAGCTCAAAATAGATTAAACACCTAAATGAAGACTGGATACTATAAATTCTTAGAGGAAAACAGGCAGAGTACTCTTGCAGCAATATCTTTTTTAATCATCTTACTAGAGTAATGAAAATGAAAACAAGCAAACAAATAAACTAAAAAGCAAATGGGACCTAAATAAACTGAAAAGCTTTTTGTACAGCATAAGAAATCATAAACAAGACAAAAAGATGACTCTCAGAATGGGAGAAAACATTTGCAAATGAAACAACTGACAAGGGCTAATCTCCAAAATATACAAACAGCTCAGGCAACTCAATATAAAAAACAAACAACAGAATTAAAAAAAAAAGAAAAAAAAAACCAGGGAAGAAGATCTATATAAATTTCTCCAAAGAAGACATACAAATGGCCAAAGACACATGAAAAGCTGCTAAACATCACTAATTATTAGAGAAATGCAAATCAAAACTACAATGAAGCATCACCTCACATTGTCAGAATGACATCATTGAAAAATCTACAAACAATAAATACTGGAGAGGATGTGGAGAAAAGAAAACTTTTCTGCACTGTTAGCAGGAATGTATATTCCCCACAATCACTGTGGAGAAGAGTATGCAGCTTTCTTAAAAAAAATTAAATAGATAGCTACTATCAGCTCAGTTCAGTCAGTTCAGTCGCTCAGTGGTGTCAGACTCCTTGTGACCCCATGAATCACAGCACGCCAGGCCTCCCTGTCCATCACCAACTCCCGGAGTTCACTCAGACTCATGTCCATCGAGTCAGTGATGCCATCCAGCCATCTCACCCTCTGTTGTCCCCTTCTCCTCCTGCCCCCAATCCCTCCCAGCATCAGGGTCTTTCCCAATGAGTCAACTCTTCACATGAAGTGGCCAAGTACTGGAGTTTCAGTTTCAGCATCAGTCCTTCCAATGAACACCCAGGACTGATCTCCTTTAGAATGGACTGGTTAGATCTCCTTGCAGTACAAGGGACTCTCAAGAGTCTTCTCCAGTACTACAGTTCAAAAGCATCAATTCTTCAGCGCTCAGCTTTCTTTATAGTCCAACTCTCAGATCCATACATGACCACTGGAAAAACCACAGCCTTGACTAGACAGACCTTTGTTGGCAAAGTAATGTCTCTGCTTTTGAATATGCTATCTAGGTTGGTCTTAACTTTCCTTCCGAGGAGTAAGTGTCTTTTAATTTCATGGCTGCAGTCACCATCTGCAGTGATTTGGGAGCCCCCCAAAATAAAGTCTGACACTGTTTACACTACCATATGATCCTGCAATCCCATTCCTGGGCGTATACTTGGAGAAAACAGTGATTTGAAATGATACATGCACCATAGTGTTCACTGAAGCACTGTTTACAATAGCTAGGACATGGAAGCAACCTAAATGTCCATCAGCAGAAGGATGGATAGAGAGGATGTGGTACATATTAATATATATAATGGAATATTACTCAGCCATAAAAGAATGAAATAATGCCATTTACAGTCACATGGAGGGACCCAGAGATTATCATACTGAGTGAAGTAAGTCAGACAAAGACAAATATCATAAAATATCACTTTTATGTGAAATCTAAAAAAATGGTACAAATGAATTTATTTGCAAAACATACATAAAGACACAAATTTAAAAAACAAAGTTACAGTTACCAGGAGAGAAGGTGAGGGGTGGAGGATAAATTGGGAGATTAGGAATGACATATACCCACTACATATACAAAATTGATAACTAATAATGTGTATAGCGCAAGGACCTCTACTCAGTATGGTATAAAGGCTTATATGGGTAAAGAATCTAAAAAGATTGGATATATGTATGTGTATAACTGATTCATTTTGCTCTACAGCAGAAATGAACACAACATTGAAAATCAACTATACCCCAACAAACTTTAAAAAAAATTATATTACAAAGTAGAAATAATTGGTTCATAATGCCATGCTACTGCTGCTGCTGTCACTTCAGTCGTGTCCGACTCTATGTGACCCCATAGACGGCAGCCCACCAGGCTCCCCCGTCCCTGGGATTCTCCAGCCAAGAACACTGGAGTGAGTTGCCATTTCCTTCTCCAATGCATGAAAGTGAAAAGTGAAAATGAAGTCGCTCAGTCATGTCCAACCCCATGGACTGCAGCCTTCCAGGCTCCTCCATCCATGGGATTTTCCAGGCAAGAGTACTGGAGTGGGGTGCCATTGCCTTCTCCGCATAATACCATGGATCCATATAATTTCATTAAATAATTTAGGATGTCACTAAGACAACTCTGAAAACACTCAGGGGACTTTAATGTTATTTACATAATAGAACAGAATCAACTTTAATCACTAAGCCATATCCTCATACTTAAGATTACATGTCTATGATAAGAACCTAGATTCATTTGGAGAGTTGGAAGAAATTGGTAAAACTGGGTCAAAAATGAGAACAAATAGATTTGGTAAGATAATATTATATACTAAATACATGGTGATTCATAGATATTACTGTGTCAACAGTCAAATAAATTACAAAATTCTATGAAACAGGAGCTAATTTCCATTACATCTAGCATTATTTTCTATGTAGATGTAGATGTAAATTGTCAGTGTGATAAATTGTGTTATGTATTCCCTGACCCCCTCTACTTCATTTCCTTGGAATAAGAATTTAATTTGAGTTCAAAATATTAGCGTATATATTGTTTCTCATAGTATCCTGCATAGACTGCGAGCATCTAAATAATCTAGAGAACTTGTTAAAAATGAGAATTCCGTGGTATACCTATGATCTTCTTAGATCAAAACACAACAAAATTCAAGAGCTCAGGATTTGTATATTTTTAACAATAATTTCAAGTGATTTCTAACACAGTAAAGTATAAACATCACTCTACTGCATCAGTGTATTTATCTTTATTGATTCATGGACTATATTCTTAAATCCATTTCTACTTATGTTTTCAAATAAAGAATTATTTTCTTATTAAATCTTGCCTTGTCATCCCAGTCACAGGAGATCCTACACAGTCATTTGCAAGGAAATTCTAAACTGCTTATTACAAACTAATATCACTTATGCTTAAAAAGACTCCACAGACTAGAACTCGATGCTTATGTTTTGATTTCTTCAATATCTGGCATGTGTCCTTAGGGAAATAAAAAGTTCTCTTGTGTAGCATCTTCCCTGTAAATGTTTGTAAAATTCAAACTTACTTTATTATGCTATTATTGAGATTACTAGAGTTAATGCAATGTAGAAGTTTTAGAACGATATTTGGCAAAAAGTTTTAGAATCACCTTCTAAGTGTTTGCTATTATTATCTTACCCACATTCATTTTGATTCTTAGTTATATTAGTATGTATTTTTTTAATTAAAAAGTACAGAGAAAATGTCAGGGAGGGAACAGAACACTTCAAACAAATTGAGTTGTTAAACTGGATGTCGAAGAGGCCTGGAGCAAAGTCTACAATTAATGAAAGAATTTGATCATAGAATTCTATAGCAAACATGAATACAAAATAATAGTAATATGCTACTTGTTAAAAGTAATGCTTCAGCAAAACAAACAAAGAAAGAATTTAACGAGAATGCCTTGGAGATGAAAATCAGTGGCGAAAGATGTACCCAGTAAAAATTCTAATTTAATTTAGATAGTTGCTGATAATATGGCTATGAAATTTTAAAAGATTAAATAGAAACTCCTGAATTTGAGGCAAAACAAACTAAATTTCTGACAGTGGGGAGTTGGAATTCTATGGGTGCATGCTCACTCAGTCGTGTCCGATTTTTTGCGACCCTGTGGACTCTAGCCTGCCAGAATCTTCTGTCCATGGGATTTTACAGGTGAGAATTCTGGAGTGGATTGCCATTCCCTTCTCCAGGGGATCTTCCCAAACCAAGGACTGAAGTCTCATCTCTTGAGTCTCCTTCTTTGGCTAGCAGATTCTTTATCGCTAGCACCACCTGGGAAGCCCTAGATACTATAACAAAATGTAAGAGAACAGCCCAGGAAAATGAATTTGTTAGAGCTCCAGTTTTGTAAGATGGTAAGAGGTTATGCATATGATTGCTTCCCCAATTAAGGAAAAATATTTAAAATATATTTTTATATATTTTAGAAAAAACTATTACTGTAATACCATAAAAATGAGATAGAACTACTCTATCACTCCAAGAAACCAGAAACATAAGAGAAAAATTGATCAAAACAGGAAAAGTTTACCAGGAGAAAGTAGAGCCTGCTTTTTCCCATAATACTAATTTATTTTTTATTTATCTTTTGCATTCTTTTTCATTGTGGTATAATTGATATATAACACTGTATTAGTGTCAGGTATAGAACATAACAATTTAATATTTGTATACATTACAAAATGAACACTACCAAAAATATAGTTATAATACATTTCTAAATGTACTCTTTGAATCTCAACTGATAAAACAAGGTTTTCTAAGGTGACACCTACAGTACTTTCTTTCTAAATTAAAGTATTGTTGACCCTTGAATAAGGTGGGGGTTAGAGGTGTTGACTGGCACACACTTGAAAATCCAGGTCTCACTTCCTATAATGCACCTACACATCAAAGGTTCTGCATCCACATTCAACCACCGGCTGGATAGTGTGGTACTGCAGCATATATTTACTGAAAAAAAAAAAAAAAAATCTGTGTATAAGTAAACCTAAGCAGTTCACAGCCATATTGTTCATAGGTCAATCATACTTACATAAACTAAATCATATAGAGGATAAATTCCCTCGTGTGAATAACAGTCCTTAGATGAAATATTTTCTGTGAATTCTCTGTTGACTTGCTCTTTGCATAAATGCTTTGCTATTAAACACACATCTGGAGTAGGGTTTTATGCATTGTTTTAACATAGCTCCAGTCTCATGATATGGGACCTCAAATATGGGACACGTATATCATGAGTTGTTTCTCATTTTTATTTGGTTTCCTTGCCAGTTTGGAAGGGATGTGGTAGAACGTATGGTGGAATGTATGATGCACTCAGCTTCACTGTAAACCTTTGAAAGGTGTAATCTTTGTGCTTAAATTGTTCATTAGAATTCATAGAATCTAGCTCAGTGTTCACAGGGTAGGCATACAGTAGAAGTGTTTCTGAGTGAAGTAAAAACAGCTTTCCCAAAACTTTAATTAAAATTTCCCAAATAAACATCAAAATACATATGTAGGACATGTAATCAAATGATTAAACTGGGGCACCTCTGAATGAAATTCTTTCTTTATAAACCATGAGCTTTCTAAGTTTCTAATGTATTCTAGGAGAATTATTTCTTAAATCAAAAACCTACCTTTACCTATAAATTTAACTTAAATGGTCTTACAGTGTTTTGCATCCTTAGAATAAATTATTTCATAGAAAAATTTATACTAATTTAAAGTGAAGTGAAAAGTTTCTTAAACTCTTCCCATAATGAAGTTTCCCTATTTTTAAATAGAGAACAATACTGTTTTACAATTTTATTATATATTATATAATAACTTGATTAGACAAGTTACTTCTAAGTGCATGTTCTTTTTTTCAACCATATTAAATATTTTTAAAGAAAATTTAATTATCTTTTTGTTTATGTTAAGAAAATATATTTCATGGGATAATTCTTTTTTGCAACATCTTCTTAGAGGCAAAATGACATTTTCATTGTAGCTGTTTTAGTGAGCAATTGATTTATTGTTATTGTCTGGCTACTGTATAGCATAATATTGCAGAATTTCTCAAATGTATGGGGATAATATGGCTAGATTTTAGCAGATGTTTGTAGCTTTCTTTTACAAGGCCAGAGAAAATTGTAACAGTATATTATAATATCATAACCTCTAGTCTACTTTCATTGCCTAAGATTTTGAATAGGTCCTACAAGTTTCTTGTGAATTGTGGTCTAAAGTGAACCAGAGGGACTTTAATGTAGGTTACAGGACTTCTACATAAGAATATTTTCTACTATGATACAGCAGCAGATGCAGACCCTCATAAAGAACAAGTTGCATCTAACACTTATAAAATTTACATAAAAATCTTATTCTGCATCTGCACATAAGAAATCTAAAATGAGAGTGTTCTGTTTTCACAGTTTCCTTGAAATATATAGAATGATAAATATTATATCTATTTTTGTGAAAAAAAATGTTTGGCATAAGCTTGTTCTAACATAGTTTTCACTTATGTTTTCCACATCAGTGTTAGCCTTAAATGTCAATAACTATGCTTAGTTCAATTGTGATATTCATTCAGGAGAAATTACATGCAGTTGTAATATTAACTTCAATTTTTATTTTACTTGAATTCAGCTTTACCTAAAAGAATTTGGTGACTAGAACATGTTGCCAACTTTTTAGCCTAAAATTTTTTAAAAAGTCAAGAAATTAGTAAAAATAATCTGAAGAATAACATATGATTTATACACTAAGCATATCATATTGTGTGAAGACATTTATTTTTGGTACTTCTGGAAGTATTATTAAATTGGTCATAAGGGAATAAGAATATCAAGAAAAGCAGGAGACATAACACGCAAGTGGCATTATATAAACAAACTAAGAGGATGGAAAATGGATGGATAGGTGTTTAGATATTATCTTTAAACTGAAAGGTGAAATTTGGCTTTCTACTGCATGCGGGCACTTATTTTTCAGCACCATGGACAGATCCAGAATTGTCTCAAGACCATTTCTGAAGATTAGAGTAAGGTATGGGGCTAAAATCTTAAGAATACTAATCATCAAATAAGAGGAGGTTTGAGACCAAAATGCCCTCCTCATATCAGAGATAGCACTTAACCAGATAGTTATTATAGAGCTCACCAAGAAATAAGTAGGAAATTTATTCTATGGGACAAAATTAAGGATCTTCAAGTATACAAGCATAGTAAAAGCAGGCAGAGGTCTTATACTGAAAACAAAGGCAATTAGCAAAACATTAACAATAAGATCTTCAAGCTCATTATATAGGTTAGTTCTAAGACAAAAAGCACAGTGACATAATCCTTCTATCTTTTCACTCTGTAGAATAGGATATTCTCTGAATACAATACATAGACCCACAGACAATACCTGTTATGATGTGTGGTGGCTATTCTCCTAAAATGGATACAGTTTTATCCAATTTTTTCACTTAAAAATAGAAATACATAGAGATACATAGCTCTCTTTAAAGTCTTATTCTCAACTAAGAACAGATAACTGTGATTACAGAGGTTTGAGGAAAAATTTTTGTGTGAACGAGAGAAAGCAAAACCAAGAAACTTGAAAAAGCAACTTGGCAAACACAGGCAATAAAGAGAAACTGGAAGAAGACAAATCAATATGGCTAATATCCTCAGAAATATCAGAAAGTTTATTAAATCCATAAAATAAGCACACGATGCTTTAAAAATGGGACATTCCATAAAGAAGAAATATACTTGGAAGTAAAAAATATAATAACCATAGTAGAAAATTCATTTGAAGATAAACTTGAGGATTTTTTTTTCAGTGAGTAGAATGAAAAGACAGAGAAGGGAAAAAGTAAGAAGGAAGACAAATTTAGGCCATCAATCTATGTTCAGCCCCTAAAGTTCTAGAAGGAGAAAACTAGGAGAAGGGGAACAGAAGTTATCAGAGGATGGTGTAAGATGATTTCCCAAACTAAAGGGCAAGACATTTTCACATTCAAATAGTGAATCTGGTTTTCATGATGTTTAATAAAAAAATTAAGCCACATGAAGCACATCAACTAATAATTCCAGATCACTGAGGTTCACTAAATGACTCTACTTAAAATGTTCTTGTTTTCTACATGGACCATAGCAGAATTGAAGGGTCCCCAACACTTCCTATCATCGTGTCCTCAACAGTCTGGATCTTAGCAGTGTAGGCTAGCTGAAAAAGCAGACCCAAAAAGGAAGGTGTGATTGGTGAGCTCTAGCCTAAGAAAGTGCCCAACACTTCCTCATCCTGTCAATAGTAACTTTTCATCAACATTCACTTGAACTAAAAATCCTTACAAAAATCCATTAAGCATTCATCTTCTCTTCAGAACTTGTTGAAATTCAGTGCAAAAATTAGAGCCTGAATGTCAGATAAAGGTATTGTTTTGTTCCTCTTACTATATATGTGCTGAAGAGGTGAACTAGGCTCTTGATTAACTTTTAATTATCACTTGTACATGACTCTTTTATCCTTCTCCCTGAAAAATCCAGCAACTTTGAGGTGCACTTTATTGTTCCAGAGTCTTCTTCAACTTCTACTTTCCTGGTTATTATTCTTGGGAAATTAAAGATTTTAACAGCTGGCTCACTGTTTTTTGTTGCTGTGCTGTAAGAGTCTTATTTTCATTTTTGATTTAAATATCTCTGTCCTCTATATGTTCAATTGCATTGCCTTCTACTCCACTTCAATCATCTACAGTTCTAGTCTTGTCATTGCTAATAACTGTTCCACTTCTAAAGCCTTGATTTCAACACTGAACACCTGGGCTAAGAGAGGACCTCTGAAGGCTAATTTTAAACCTGCCTTCAATTATGTGAAGAGTTCTTTCCCAGAATTCAATATCTAATCTTTCAAAATTGTCAATGAGATTGCTTAGGAACAATTTTGGAAAGATACCTAGAAATCGAGTGATTTGTAGCAAGAAAAGGTGAATTTTTAAATTCTGGATATTTTTAGCATAGATTTTTATTTAGTTAAAACTACAAAAAACTTTCCCTCTAATGACTACTTGTTTTCTAAGAAAACATCAAGTAAATATTCTGTGGCTAGGTGAAAGATAAGATCATTACCATTGTCACAAGTAAAGACAAAAAACAAATGGTGAAAAGATAAAGTATACTATACTTGAATGGATTATATGCCTCCATTAAGTTTAAAGATCTCCAAGAAAGAGCAATAGGATGTTTTAGTTTCTTACAATGGGATTTATTCATCATTTCTGCAAACCTTAATAGAGTTGTAGTTAAAGTATATAAATCTTGATGGAATTGTTTTAAGAGAAGAAAATCTGTTATACTGAGACCCTGAATGTATTCAGAAAATTATTTTCATTTAGACTATCAAAATTTTGCAGCCTTCTTTGCATTATGGTTTGCATGCCTAAGTCTTGCATTTTGTGTTAATTTAATGTTAAATGCAATCCTGAAAATAAGTACTTAAAGCTTTATTTTGAATAGTGTTCAGGCTCATATTATAAGTTCATGAAAACAGAGGCCGTAAATTGAAACCCCATTTTCTTTTAACTACAGCAATCTACATACTGTTTTAATGAAAAATACCAGTATAAAGCTTTACCAAGCATCAAAAATGCGCTAAACAAAAACACATCTTTGTATTATATATTTGGATTGATAGCCTGCAGAGCTAAGATAACTGGTTTCTGTCATTTAAGAAGTTGATATAAATGGCTCTGTAAGTGCCATATTATGTCTTTATTACTTGCTATGATATTGTGTGGGGACATCACTTATCAAATTGCAAGTTTCAATGTGCTATCTCAGGTTAAAATGAAAGTATTAGTCAAAAGCATATGTGGATTTTATTGCCATGAATGAGTTTTGACTTTACATCAACGTAGAACAAAAATATCCATATTTTATTAAATCAGCAAGCTAAAGAAATGAAGATACAAGTTTTTCCTTCCATTAAACCTTTTAACTGAAAAAAATAAAGGGGATAAAGTTATAAAAATATAGTAAATATTAAAATTTAACATTACAAAATTTAAGTTAAATGATAATTTATCAGTATGATGTATTATGTACTATTAATTGTTATAGAAAAGAGTGACAACTTCTATTCCTATTTCTTTTAAGGAAGTATTATTTGATAGTTAATTTTATAGTTTTACTTTTCATTATTATTGGAAGACAACAAAAGATAGTTATCTTTTGAAAATTATGGCAAAATTTACTCAAGTCATTTAAATATGCTTTCATAAAAGCTTCATTGCATAATTGGCAATAGATATTACTGAATATAACTTTTGGCAAAATTTTTTTGAAGACTTATTGGGTTAATATTTGGAAATGGGTGTTCATGTTGGCTCAAAGAGCAATCATGTCTCTGAATAGGACTCTAACATGTTTTACATTCATGATAAAGCCAACAGCGTATTTATCCATCTTCATAGTTAAATGTAACCTAAGAGTTGATGGGTGTGCCATATGCATGCATTAATGATGCTTTCATCCCTTGCATCTGTTCATATTAATAATGATCATTCTTAAACAGTGATTTTCATCTTGAAGAGTGTTACAAATGCCAACTAATTAATTAATCCCTTAAGTGCTTAACTGCATATGGATAATTAAACTCACTCTTTACTGGCAATGCTTACAGGGCAAAAATTAAAAGGAAAATCATATCAAGCCTGATTTTCTAACCAATGGGTTGAAGATGTGACTTTTATCTATGTGGGTAGAAGCATCCTTTATAGCCCCATTTCTGAATATACCTTTTGCAGAAAAGCACTTCCATAATACTGAGAAATACTATGTAATTATTACTATTTTTGAGAATTACAAAGAACATTATTATACAAAAGCTTTGGGGATATAAACTCTTCTGTGAAACACAGAACATCAGAAAAGTACTGGTTTTTAAATTTATTTTTCATAAGACCCAATTCATTTCTTAGAACGAGTCTTATTTGGAAGGACTCTTGGAAATGATGTAGTTTGTTGTATGATACTTGTCAAGGAGGTACAAAATTATTAGAATTATATTCTTTTTTCTAACTTAATTGCATGGTCTTCTATATTCAAAGGCCTTCTCAAGTGTTCATTCTTCAAAACAATACAGTTCAGTTCAGTTCAGTTCAGTTGTTCAGTAGAATCTGACTCTTTGCAACCCCATGGACCACAGCATGCCAGGCCTCCCTGTCCATCGCCAATTTCTGGAGTTTACTCAAATTCATGTCCATTGAGTCGGTGATGCCATCCAACAAGCTCATCTTCTGTTTCCTCTTCTCCTCCTGCCTTCAATCTTGTCCAGCATCAGGGTCTTTTCCAATGAGTCAGTTCTTCCATCAGGTGGCCAAAGTATTGACATTTCCACTTCAGCATCAGTCCTTCCAATGATGGGACTGATTTCCTTTAGGATAGACTGGTTGTATCTCCTTGCAGTCCAAGGGATTCTCAAGAGCCTTCTCCAACACCACAGCTCAAAAGCATCAATTCAAAAGCTCAGCTTTCTTTACAGTCCAACTCTCAACCCATGCATGACTACTGGAAAAAATATAGCCTTGACTAGATGGACCTTTGTTGGTAAAGTAATGTCTCTGCTTTTTAATATGCTGTCTAGGTTGGTCATAACTTTCCTTCCAAGGAGTAAGCATCTTTTAATTTTATGGCTGCAATCACCATCTGCAGTGATTTTAGAGCCCCCCCAAAATAAAGTCTCTCACTGTTTCCATTGTTCCCCCATCTATTTGCCATGAAGTGGTGGGACCAAATGCCATGATCTTTGTTTTCTGAATGTTGAGTTTTAAGCCAACTTTTTCACTCTCCGCTATCACTTTCATCAAGCGGCTCTTAGTTCTTCTTCACTTTCTGTCATAAGGGTGGTGTCATCTGCATATCTGAGGTTATTGATATTTCTTCAGGCAATCTTGATTCCAGCTTGTGTTTCATCCAGCCCAGCATTTCTCATGATGTACTCTGCATATAAGTTAAATAAGCAGGGTAACAATATACAGCCTTGATGTACTCCTTTCCCGATTTGGAACTAGTCTGCTGTTCCATGTCCAGTTCTAACTGTTGCTTCCTGATCTGTATACAGATTTCTCAAGAGGTAGGTCAGGTGGTCTGGTATTCTGAACTCTTTAAGAATTTTCCAGTTTGTTGTGATCCACATAGTCAAAGGCTTTAGCATAGTCAATAAAGCAGATGTAGATGTTTTTCTGAAACTCTCCTGATTTTTTGATGAATCAACAGATGTTGGCAATTAGAAATATTATTAAAACAGGAATATCCTTTCAGACAGTATCAGGAGACTTTTATAAAATCAAAACACAACAGATATTAACTTTCTACTGTCATTGACCTAACAATAAACATTCAGCACTAAACACTAAATGTTCTGAAAATAGTATTTCTCAGTGAAGGCACTCTTGGCAAGTTAGTTGGAGTGTTTCTTCATTGTGAGGGATTTTTATCACATAATGTAGGTTTCATATTCTCTTCCTCATTTCTAATGTTTCTCTTGCTTTCACTCTGGAGTATATACTTTCAATTACTATTTTACAATTGTTAATATGCTTTGTGTCCTCAATGTTTCAGTTCAGTTCAGTTCAGTCGCTCAGTCATGTCCAACTCTTTGCGACCCCATGAAGTGCAGCACACCAGGCCTTCCTGTCCGTCACCAACTCCCGGAGTTCACTCAAACTCATGTCCATCGAGTGAGTGATGCCATCCAGCCATCTCATCCTCTGTCGTCCCCTTCTCCTCCTTCCCCCAATCCCTCCCAGCATCAGAGTCTTTTCCAATGAGTCAACTCTTCTCATGAGGTGGCCAAAGTACTGGAGTTTCAGCTTTAGCATCAGTCCTTCCAAAGAACACCCAGCACTGGAAAAACCATAGCCTTGACTAGATAGACTTTTGCTGGCAAAGTAATGTCCCTGCTTTTGAATATGCTATCTAGGTTGGTCATAACTTTCCTTCCCAGGAGTCAGTGTCTTTTAATTTCATGGCTGCAGTCACCATCTGCAATGATTTTGGAGTCCCCCAACATAAAGTCTGCCACTGTTTCCACTGTTTCCCCATCTCTCTGCCAGGAAGTGATGGGACCAGATGCCATGATCTTAGTTTTCTGAATGTTGAGCTTTAAGCCAACTTTTTCACTCTCCTCTTTCACTTTCATCAAGAGGCTTTTTAGTTCTGCTGCCAAAATTCATGTCTCAATCTCATGACACTTTGTATAGTTGGATGTGCACGATATTTTTTTTTTTTACAAAGATTATTAAATAATTGCTATATGGTATTTGGATTCTTTTTTCTGGAGAACTGAGGTTACTGCTACCATTTTCTCAAGAGCAATACCAAAGGTATATGTAGGTATGTACTGGGACTAGAAAACCTACTGCAAATTCAGGACTTATAAACTCTGTTTTCCTTAAGGTTATCAATATTGTAGGGGATGTATTTATAGATATTAGCAATATCCAATTTACCATGCAACAAAAGAGAGTGTCAATTACGGACGTAAAGTGTAGTAGCACAATATGGGAACACAAGGAATGTGTTTAAACTAATTAGTGAAAGGATGCTTAAGATGGAAAAGCTATATTCTTCGTGCAGGGGTTGGTACTTAAGGGGGGGTTGGTACTCTACTCTATTAAATACAATTTTTCTTACCTTTTTCACATACTGACTTGTTCTCTCCTACCAATTTTTATTGTTTGACATTAAGGACATTAAGGTATTACGTTTGCTGTTTATCTACAAACCTGTCTATCATTGGTAAAAATCTCTAAAATTTTAGCTCTGTATGTAAATAACTTCAGTGCTAAAGTAAGTTTATGATGAATAATTATATTATCAATGATCTTTTTGAAAATCTTCTTTTTGCTAGAATACAAAACAAAAAAAAGAAATGACTATCACTCTGTGAAAATATATTGCATCATTATTCTCTCTATAAGAACAGTATGTAAATTAACTTTATTAAATATTCAAAGTCACCAATAACCCAGAGATATTGTGAAAAGAAACTTTGAATAAAGTGATTAAAATGATTGGGGTCATGGCAACAGATCAATTGGATTGTTATTTTGCAAGCCAAGCCAGATTATAAAAATTATGAAATATTGTTATTCTCATGATATGTAATTTTTGGAAAAGAGTGAAAAACACAGAAGGCCAGAGTTTCATGGGCACCACTTATCTGTATTCTTTGAAATATATCATCTAAATTTTATGTTATTGGATCAATATGCTCTGTACGGCAACTCCAATATTTTGGAGACAGTAAGTACTTGGGGTTTGTTGATATGGAGCAAGAGCATAAAGAATCTATTTTAAACCCTATTCATATGGGACCTGGACATGTAAATACTGTTTAAGTAAAAACTTATTATCGACATAATGTGGTTAGGACAAATTCATATTTTCTGAAGTGGAATATCATGACATAGCAATGTGGTAAAGAAAAATGGTAGAGCAGAAGAATTACAGCTATTAGGCTCAGGAAGTACCAGAAATTGTAGTCTTTTTCTGTTTGTCTTTTTTATCCCTTCAGCTGTTTTTTGTTTTTTTTTTTTCTTCTTCTTCTTAAATTGGGGTATAGTCTTACAATGTCGTGTTAGTTTCTGTTGTACAACAAAGTGAATCAGCCATTCTGATACAGCTTTTCAGTATTCTATTTTCTCATCACTAAATGGAAACTAATAATAATATAATACATAAGAAAATAATAAAATTCACATTGAATTGTGAACATTAATTGAGATATGTTTAAATGCTTATAAAGAATAAAAGTATGCTGGTAAGATGCAGTCTATGGGGTAGCAAAGAGTCGGACACGACTGAGCGACTTCACTTTCACTTTTCACTTTCATGCATTGGAGAAGGAAATGGCAACCCACTCCAGTGTTCTTGCCTGGAGAATCCCAGGGACGGGGGAGCCTGGTGGGCTGCCGTCTCTGGGGTCGCACAGATTCGGACACGACTGAAGCGACTTAGCAGCAACTTAGCAGTGTCTAATTAAAATAAATTATTGTTAATAATTTGATTATGTATAATTATAAGTTGTATCTAGACAGGCTTTTTTCTGTCCAATATATTTCTTCTTTTCCACAAAATCTGTAGATGAAAGAAATCTTGACATGTAACTAATTCCTTTGTGTTAAAGAATTTATTCCCTAAAGCTTTGGTGAGAAAGTTATATTTAAAATTTTGCCCATTTAGTGTATATTTTGTATTTGGAGTATAAATGATTAAAACACTTATAAGGGAAAGCAGTGCAAATTGCTAATATTTTGGAAAATATTTGCAACATACTATCACAGAGTAGGAAGCAGGAAACTAGATAGGACAGAAATCATTAAAAGACAAATCTAAAATATTTCAAGTTTTCCATAAGAAAAAATAGTGACTTTAAGACCCATTCAATATATGTTGGAGATACAAGTGCCAGTGATCAAAGATTAAATAATTTTTTTTCTCCCTATACATTTTACTCTTAATTATGAATCCTTAAAGGAAAAAAAAAAAAAGGATGAATTTAGAAGGAGTAACTTGAATTTTGTAGTGCAAATGAATTTGATCAAGGTAATACCCTCTCAAATATGAAACATTCCTTAACATGGGAAAAGGGTTTACTTAAATAGCACACTCACTTACTATTTTGGACATATATTATAATTAAACATACATACAATACTAGTGGCTTAGACGGTAAAAAACCTGGCTGCAATTCAGGAGACCTGGGTTCGATTCCTGGGTCAGGAAGATCCTCTGGAGAAGGAAATAGCAACCAACTCCAGTATTTTTGCCAGGAGAATCCCATGGACAGAGAAACCTGGCAGACTAAGCCCATGGGGTCTCAAAGAGTTGGACACGACCAAGTGACTAACACACACAATACTTTATACAAGGCAATCTGGCTTATAGAACTTCAATATTGATAAACATTTTATAACAGCATGTATACATTCCAGGTTCTACTAACTTGATACTGAATAGATAAATGTAGTATATTAGAAATTTAGCACAATAAAAATCTTAACATCAATTGCATATATACTGTCACTTCTCTAAACTATGTGTTATGAATTAAAATTAAAAAGACCTATAAAAGGAGTCTTTAAACTAAGAAAAGATTAGAGACTTCTTATAATACCCAAACCAAATGAACTGGAAATGGTATTCTATTTCATTTTAACATAAATTATAGCTAAAATTGTCATCCTTATTTAATAAAACACAAACTGTTAGCTATCAGGAACGTTTAAATTATGTGATATGTAAATCAAATGGCCCATAGGAGTTTTCTTTTCTGCTTGTCCTTTAGGAAATTACAACCTTAGGAAAAAGAAAAGCTTTCTCAATTTGGATTGCTTTTAGACTCCTACCATTTTGCTAACTACTGAACCTTGTCCCTCTCTCTGACATTTTGTCAGTTTCACTGAGGTAGCAGTTGCATATGTTAAGGGAAATCCAGTTCTGAAAGTCTAATCTGATAAAAAAATTTACATAACTGTTGATTGCAAATCAAGTCTCTGAGAAGGAGGGAATGGCAAATGAAGCAGCCGAAAACTTTTCTCAGGCCTTCCTTCTTAAAATAATTCCTTAACACAGAAAACAGTAAATAGCAATCACCTTCTTGAACATACCTAATAATACATAATTCATTAGCCTCATTATTAAACTGTGGAATTATGACTTTTCTCTGGGATCAACCATTTCATACTTCAGTCTGGAGAAAGCCACATCCAAAAAGGGCCAATTAAAGCTGTTGGCACAGATTTCTATTTAATTTTTGCCAAAGTAACTACAGTCCTTAGATACACATTTTAAAAGAGTACAGTTAATTTTTAGAACAGATTTTATATTGTTAAACTCTTTATTATTGTTTATGCAAAATAATGCTGAACGAAGAACTCCATTGTAATTTATCTAATTTAATAATGTATGTGATCATTTAGCATAGTAAAGGAAAACAGAAACACGGGTAATTAAAACTTCCCACATTTTTTTGTTTGATGCTTTATTTCTTTCCTAATTTGCATGGATTTGTTGTCAAAATAGATTGACCAGGAGAGAGACAGGGTTTTATGGAATGTTCATTCCATATTTTGAAAATTTCCCTGCTAAAATGAATTTGAGAGTGAATCAGGGACTTCAGACTAACATGATATCCCACTTTTTCTTCCTTGATTTGCCAAATAATAGAGACTAGCCAATGGCACCCCACTCCAATACTCTTGCCTAGAGAGTCCCATGGATGGAGGAGCCTGGTAGGCTGCAGTCCATGGGGTGGCTAAGAGTTGGACACAACTGAGCGACTTCATTTTCATTTTCATGCATTGGAGAAGGAAATGGCAACCCACTCCATTGTTCTTGCCTGGAGAATCCCAGGGACGGGACAGCCTGGTGGGCTTCCGTCTATGGGGTCCCACAGAGTCGGGCATGACTGACGCAACTTAGCAGCAGCAGCAGCCTTACCTCTCCAAAAGGTAGCCTTACCTTTTGAGTACTAACCTCAAAAGGAAAAGTATCAATAGAATCAGAGCAGAAGAAGAATTGAATAGGTCCTTAGAAGGCAAGTACTTCCTAAGGTTTTATCTGCCTAGATAGTATATTAAAAAGACAAATGTCCATATAGTCAAAGCTATGGTTTTTCCAGCAGTCATGTATGGATACGAGAGCTGGACTAAGTGCAGAAAAATGGATTCTTTTGAATTATGATGTTGGAGAAGACTCTTGAGAGTCCCTTGGATGGCAAGGAGATAAAACCAGTCAATCCTCACTCAAGGAAATCAACTCTGAATATTCAATGGAAGGGCTGATGCTGAAGCTGAAGCTCCAATACTTTGGTCAACTAATATAAAGAGCCAACTCATTGGAAAATGCCCTGATGTTGGGAAAGATTGAAGGCAAAAGGAGAAGGGGGCAGTGGAGGATGAGATGGTTAGAGAACATCAGTGACTCAATGGACATGAATCTGAGCAAACTCCAGGACATACTGTAGGATGAGGAGCCTGACATGCCATAGTTCAGGGGGTTGCAAAAAGTCAGACGGGACTTAGTGACTGAACAACAACCACCACCATGTTTGAGGCAGAGAAGACCAACACAGCCAGTGAGTATGAGTGATGACTGTTTACTGTTTCCAGACTCAGTATTTTTGCCCCCACATGAAGTGAGAGTACTGCCCAATAGACGCTGGATCCAGAGAGTACATTGGCAACTGCGTTCAAGGAATGGAGTACTTATTTGTGCTACAACACGGGAGAAGCTTGTAAACATATGAAGCTAAAGAAGCCAGACACAAAGTATTGTATGATTCCATTTCCATGAAATGTCTAGTAAAGCAAATCTGAATCTATAGAGACAGAAAGTAGATTAGATGTCACCAGATCCTTTGAGAGGAGAAATGTGCAATGACTGCTAATGGATATGGATTTTTGGCCAGTAAGGGGGTGATAAATATCCTAGAATTAGATAGTGGAGATAACTGTCCAACCACTGAGTACAGGTACCTCTGTGGTAAAGAATCTACCTGCCAATGCAGGTCACTCAAGAGACTGTGGCTCAATCCCTGGGTCTGGAAGATCCCCTAGAGGAGGAAATGGCAACCCATTGCAGTATTTTTGCCTGAAAAATTTCATGGACAGAGGAGCCTGGTGGTCTACAGTCTGTGGGGTCACCAAGAGTCAGACATGACTGAGCACATAAGCATGAAAACTGTACAAACTTGTGGCTATTCTAAGAAATGATTAAATTGCATACTTCAAAATGGCAAATTGCCCTTGTCTGTTTAAGAGGAAACTACCAACAAATACACAGAAATGGTTAGTTCAGTATACTTGTCATGGTAAGCAGTTGATTATAATAAAAATGATCAAAGGAGGATGTTTGCCTATATTTTAATAAAACAAAATTGTTAATGTGTTTTACTTACCAGGTTTGCATTTGTAATTCACATGTACTGTCATTTTATTAATCATATCAAGTTTTTGGTAGATATTATTAATCTCCTCATTCTATAGAAAATTAAACTAAAGCATGGGAGAAAATGACTTCAATCAACTTCAATGACTTCAATCAACAAAAATCACCTCAATCAACTTCCACGGTTTGGAATATGAAGTCCCGTTAAGAAGAATGAATGGGTTCTGCATTTATTGTAATACAAAGATGTCCAGGCTAATATACATGGAAGCAACAGTGTATTGTAATTAAAATCATGGGTTCTGGAGCCACAGAGTCTTAGTTTTATATCCCATGTACTGGCTCAATCACTGGGCAAAGTTTTAGTTTCTCTGTGCCTTGGTTTCCTTCTTAGTAAATGAAATGGAGATAATAATACTTAAGTCATAGGGTTGTTTTGATCATTAAATGAAATAGTTCATACAAAGTACTACCACTAATTGGAACATAGTAGAAACTGCTGCTGCTAAGTTGCTTCAGTCGCGTCCGACTCTGTGTGACCCCATAGACGGCAGCCCATCAGGCTCCCCCGTGGCTGGGATTCTCCAGGCAAGAACACTGGAGTGGGTTGCCATTTCCTTCTCCAATGCATGAAAGTGAAAAGTGAAAGTGAAGTCGCTCAGTCGTGTTCAACTCTTTGTGACCCCATGGACTGCAGCCCACCAGGCTCCTCAATCCATGGGATTTTCCAGGCAAGAGTACTGGAGTGGGGTGCCATTGCCTTCTCCGATAGTGCAAACTATGTGACGGCTAATTTTATGGGTCAACTTGGCTAGGCAATGGTACCCAGACATTTGGACAAATGTTATTCTAAATATTTCTATGAAGGTACTTTTTAGATGAGATTAACATTTAAATTTGTAGACTTTGAGTTAAGCAGATTACCAGACTGTTCTCCATAAAGTGGGTAAGCTTTATCTCATCAATTGAAGACCTTAATATGAGGAAGATAGACTTCCCTGGAGAAAGAATTTTGCCAGCAGACTGTTTTCAGACTCAACCGCAACTCCTCCCTGGGTCTCCAGCTGGTTGGCCAACCTTGCCAACCTCCACAGTCATGGGAGTCCTTAAAATGAACCTCTTGTTCTCTTTCTCCACACACACACACACACACACACACACACACACACACACACACACACACACACTCCTTCTAGGTCTGTTCCCCTAGAAAATCCAGAATACTACACCTTAAAAAAGTTTACTATTAATTTACTAAAAATAAAAAGGAAAAATGCCAAAAAATGCATCTTATAATCTCATTTTTGTGAAAAAAGAAGTTTTTGCTTATACACACACCTGTTTCTTATACATAGAGAAAAAGATAGACAGATGCATGTGGGGTTGAATAATGAAAAAAGACCTGCAGACTTGCCATTTTGTAGATATTTGTGTGGCCTAGTTTGATTCAAAAGAGTAAGGCTTTTGCAGTTTGAAAGGCTTAAATAATTAAAATTTAAAGAAAAGATTTAAAGACCAACCACACAAACACTAGCAATCACAAACAAAGCATCTGGGAAATTTTATTATATTAATTTAGAGGCAGAGTTACTCTGGGCTGGGACATAAATGACAGTGAAGTCTTACCAAGAGGAAGAACAAAGTGGTCTGAACATGGTCTGAACAGGAACATAAAAAAATAGAATTAGTGAAAAAAATCTGGTCTAATATTGAAATTATCTGTTTTTATATGAGATCTCAATTTGATTTTATAGTATCATTCAATTTTCCAAATAATTTATGAAATAAATTTTCCAAATAATTTATGAAAGTTCCTTGTAGATTCTTCCTGTACACAACAATGTCTAAACTGAAATTAACAGTCAGCTTGCCTTATTTGAACTCTCTGTATGAGAAAATGCAGCATACTAAGTCAAATTTCTTCAGCTAATGTTTTGATTATCAGATGAACTGACATATAACATTTATTTTCCTGAAACTTGCCATACTCTCTAAATGTCACACTAATAAACTGCATGATGTTTCTAAGAAATGAAACAATTTCTTTTCTTAGCTTTTGAAGGTCTATGATTTTTTGCTTAAGCCCATATCTGAAAATTAATTCCTTGTGAAAAACTCTTGCTAAAAGTCACACAGCAAATTGATAGCAAAGCCACAAATAGAACCTAGTAATTCTTATTTTCAGGTCCAGACTTTAATCATTGAACCAGACAAGTTGCCACTTTCTCTGACTGATCACCCTTAGCGTTTAATCCTTCTTCCAAGATTCCCATTTATAGAGGTGACATAATTCAAAATTTCTGCATGGTTCACATGACAGACAAAGGCATGTGTGGGATTAATTTGCTGAGGATGACAAAAATTACAAAACTGAAATGGTTTGGGAGAATAAGTGCAAAATATGCTTGGTATTTTATAATGGAAAACTGCCAAGAAAATGACAAAGAGGTGCGGTGTGTCATTGCAATAATCCTGCGGCTTCACTCACTCTATCAAATGCACACAGTGGTTGGAAAACAGATGGCAAGAAATTATTTACTGGAGATGCTGATGCAGAGAGACGTATTCAAACTTGAGAACACATTACTGTCAGTTGGAGGGCTACTGTCCTCAAACCTGCAAGGGCTGAACATTCTATATCCTGAAATTAGTATCCTAAGCTTTATGAAAAATCAGAAAAAAGTGTAATAGCCAGAAAAACACAATGCTTGGCTGCCACCATGGATTCCAGGGTGCTGTGTACATCCTAAGAGACTAGATGCAGCTGCTTCTGCCTAAATTGAAGTTAGAAATAGCTGTTTCTTATCCACAGGCCAAGGGCTTGAAATCAATTATTTCCCATAAACTTAACAAGGGGAATAGCATAAAATGTTTTCAAGGAGCAATATTTTCCAAGTGAGTGATGCTTCCTTGTTTGTTACAGGGGTGAGTAAAGATACAAGCAGTTTTCTTCATCTTTCTTTTTTTGTTATTTTTCTTCTGCATTTGCCCATCTCATTTAATAGCTCAGAAAATTAGAACATTCTCCTGAATATTCACAGTAAAGCAACCATATCTGATTAAATCCCTGATGAAATTGGAAGAGATCCAATATCAAATCTAGATTAAACTGCATCTTACTTTTTAGATACCATTTCATAATATTGTGCATATGTATAGTTATGTGTCTGGAGTAGGAAATGACAACCCAGACTGCTATTCTTTTCTGGGAAATCCAATGGACAGAGGAGCCTGGCAGGCTAGAGTGCATGGGATTACAAAGAGTTGGACATGACTTGAGCACAGAGTTATGTATATGTGTGTATTCCATTTTACTCTACTATGATCCTGTTCAGTAGATGAAATGTATATAAGAAGATACAGTGGCAGTCCCATAAGTACAGAGATATATCATAAGAATTTGAAATAGCCTATCTGAATACATATCTTGTGAGGGAAGATGGTTGTGTCATCAGCTCATGGTTGTATTGCTTGTGTAAAAGAACTCTGGAATTGGTCTTTGCAAAGTCTGCCTTGTGAAAGAGATGCTGCTTACCTTGAATGCTTCAAGTGGGTAGAAGAATTGTGTCTGCAGTGAAATCCATACTGCTCATAGTCATCATTAATAATATCTAAAAGGTTTCTATCACAAAGGCCTTATAAACTTTCAATATAGCTTAAATTCTATGGAGTTATTTACATATATACTGATATATAATTTAAATTCAATTCAGTCACTCAGTTGGAGAAGGAAATGGTAACCCACTCCAGTACTCTTGCCTGGAAAATCCCATGGACAGAGGAGCCTGGTAGGCTGCAGCCCATGGGGTCACAAAGAGTCGGACATGACTGAACGACTTTACTCCACTCACTTCACTCATTTCATACTTTATCACTGGAGAAGGAACTGGCAACCCACTCCAGTATTCTTTCCTGGAGAATCTCATGGACTGAGGAGCCTGAGAGGCCATGGTTCATGGGGTCACAGAGAATTGGACACGACTGAAGTGACTGAGCACGCACTCAGTCATGTTTAACTCTCACAACCCCATGTACTGCAGAACACCACGCTTTCCTGTCCATCACCAACTCCCAGAGCTTTCTCTAACTCATGTCCATCGAGTTGGTGATGCCATCCAATCATCTCATTCTCTATCGTCCCTTTCTCTTTCTGCCTTCAATCCTTACTAGCATCAGGGTCTTTTCTAAAGAGTCAGTTCCTCACATCAGGTGGCCAAAGTACTGGAGCTTCAGCTTCAACATCAGTCCTTCCAATGAATATTCAGGACTGATTTCCTTTAGAATGGACTGGTTGGATCTCCTTGCAGTCCAAGGGACTCTCAAGAGTCTTCTCCAACACCACAGTTCAAAAGCATCACTTCTTCAGTGCTCAGTGTTCTTTATGGTCCAACTCTCACATCCATATGTGACCACTGGAAAAACCACAGCTTTGACTAGACGGACCTTTGTCAACAAAGTAATGTCTCTGCTTTTTAATACACTGTCTAGGTTTGTCATAGCTTTTCTTCCAAAGAGCAAGTGTCTTTTAATTTCATGGCTGCAATCATAATCTGAAGCAGTGTTGGAGCCCAAGAAAATAAATTCTTTCACTGTTTCCATTGTTTCTCCATCTATTTGCCATCTAGTGATGGGACTGGATGCCATGATCTTAGTTTTTTTAATATTGAGCTTATTTAAATAGTTTTAATAGTTAAATAGTTTAAAACCTATTTAAATAGTTTTTTATTCAAATATTCTGTAAGCTTCTACACAATGAATTCCTGAATCTTTTACTCAAGTATATCTTATCTTTAGAAAAATTCTCTGAGACAATTGCGAATCATTTTATTTTGAACCCTGCCTCTGCAACATATATGTGGAGATTTCACACTATTTCAAAACATGACTGTTACTGCATTTAAATGGTCATGTCTCTGTTTTCTGTCATTTGTTTTTGTTTGCTTTCGTGTTTATTCTTTGAATACTGTATTCCAAGTTCCATTGTCAGTACTTTATATATGACATTTAACAAGACCTTGTTTTCAGATACCTTATCTTTTACAGCTTGAAAGGAGAGATCAAAAGTTCTATTTTGGATAAAATCCATTTTTGACACCACTACATATTAAAGTTTTGAAGAGAGGCAGACAGTTTGATAAGTGAGTTTCTAGTTCAGGGAAATGGTTAGGTCTGCAGAATAAACATCAGAGTCAAGCTTTGGAGCTCAGAAATTTATAGGTAGGGAAGAAAAGGAACTAGCAAAGGGGATGGCATTGGGAGAAAGGAATATAATGGTGCCCCATAGGCCAAGTAAAGTAAATTATAGGAAGAAAGAAGTGATGCGTGTTTATGTTGTTGTTTAGTTGCTCAGTTGTGTCTGACCTTTTGCAACCTAAGGACTACAGCCTGCCAGGCTCTTCTGCCATAGATTCTCAGGCAAGTATAATGAAGTGAGTTGCCATTTCCTTCTCCAGGGATGCATACATATAAACAGTGCCAAATACAGTTGAAAGTCCAGTAAATGGACGGCTTAGAATTAGTCACCAGATCCGGCTTAGTGAAGTTGCTATGAACCTGATAACAGTTTCAGTGGAGGAGTGGGGATAAAAGCCTGATTATTGTGAACGGAATAATGAAAAGTACAGGAATGTAGTCTGTATAAATAACAGAAACAGTGTGTTGGATGTATCTATTAAAGATTTCTTTCAAATAACAACATTAAAGATGAACTCACAGATGGAAAAAAATCATTTAGAATTTATAATTAACAGTTTGTTAACTTTTATAATCAAAACTCCTTTGTGTATAATTATTTTATAAGAATTTTTATATTACTCACTTGCAATTCCTAACCTTATAAGTCTAGTCATACAGAGTTAATGCACTAAAACTGTGAAGTGTGGATGTATCAGTATCATATAGAGACTATTGTAGAAAGTTGACCTATCTGAAAACTAGGTCATATATTCTAAACAGTATCTAATGTTTAATGTAAATGTAGTAGGAATTATTTGAATATACAATATATATCTTTGCTGTGTCTTATAACCATCATAAGTTACAGAGGCATGAGATGAAATCATTATGTTTAGGGTACTTCTAATGGATTTAAATGACTGAAGATATGTGCCTCCTGGAAAACATAGCACTGTGTTGTTGATTTGCATACTTTTTCTTTGTTGCTGAGTGCATTAATATGTATGCTAAAATGCCTTCCTTTTCTCTCCTCACTGTGTGATTTGGTGCCAAATGAAATGTATTTCATAAAATGAATGATGATGAAAACATGCCTACCAAGGATGAACAGTGTCACTGAGTATCTATATATATGAACAGATTTTATTGTGTTTATATTGTATGTCAAGGAACAGTTATGTCAGATGCTTAACTGTAATCTCAAATAATAAAGCCACATAGCCATGAGGCAGATAAGGGTGACCAAGAATCCCATTAACCAATCTATTCTATTAGCTAGTTATCATTAACCCAATAGCTTAAAGAATGCTGACAAAACTTAATGACAAGCTATTGTTATAGAGATCAACTCAATGAACCAATTTATTTTAAGCTATAGACAAACTACTGACTTCACAATCTACCTCACTGGATTCACCTTTGTAAAATAAGAAGCTGTCTAATGTCAAATAATTAAGTAAATGTATATGAAGTCACAAAGAAAAAATTAATAATAGGTAAATGGGTCATAAATCCAAAATGAAGTAGAAATATCTTTGTATTTTCCTACAGGACAGCAAAATACTCCTAAAAATGCCCAAATGTTCATAACTCACTACCATATAGCAACCACACTAGTTTTCAAATGCATCCTTTCAGGGCATATTCCACATATAACCATACTTCATCTCCAACTTCTCTCTTCACATTACTCCAATCTAGCCGAAGTCCCCTCATTTGGCTTGTTATTTTCAAGGTCAAAATCTCTACTTTCCCAAATTCACTGGACACTTTATTCATCTTACTCAGGTTCTAAACAATACCTGACACAGATGGTCACTCTCCTCTCTTAATGCTCCATGTATTCATATACACATATATTTATGGATATATATATGCATAATATTCACATTTAATGAAATGCATGCAGATTTATTTAGTTATTAAAGAGTATGGCATAACTATTAATACACTAATGTTCTTAAATATTTATTAAATCTCCACATTGTTCAAGTTAAATAGTCATACATTTTTACTAAAAGATACATATTTTTTATGAACTTATTTTCTGAAGAAGTTTATATTAAATAGTGTTCCAACATGAAGAAAAACAGGAAAGCTGAATGTGGATATATGGATACATATGTGGTAAAGTGATATAGCACAGTTACTAATTTTCTGTTTTCATGAAGTTTGTATATGTGTGACGATATAAAATTCTTTCAAAAGTTCCAGAAAATGATTTTGTATGAAAGAATCTGAAATTCAAAATGCAAATAGAGGAGATCTCAAAATTCTAGTCCCATTAAGCCCCGTTCAATGATTTCTAATTATTCTTGGATTCTAAAATTCAGAAAAATTGCATATACTGTTTCAGACTATTTTCTTAGAAGAGGGAGAGAACAATACTGTGTGCTGTTTTCAGTTAAATGCAAATTACTTTTTTTCCCTTTATTTTTCCTCAAACTCACAATCAGAATTCTCTTTTGTATTTTCTATCATCAGTGCTGTGAATCCTGAGAAGAGCCAAATCTCTCTCTTTGGGTCCATTGACCATCACTCTTGTCAGGATCTGTAGCAATTTCTCAGTATGATTCCTTTCCCTGAAATGTCTCAAGTCTCTTTAATTAAGTAATAAAAAGCTAATATATATGGCTTTTAACTCAAGTATCATCTTTGTCCTATTTTATTCCCTTTTAATCCATTTTCCTACTCCAAATGACATTTATAATTCACTTCTATTTATTGCATGAAGGCAGTAATTAGTGTATTATCATAAGACTCAACTGAAATAAACACAAATTATTTATAGCAGGTTAGTATTTGCTTAGGCCTTTAGTCAGAAACCTTAAGTCCCAGTCCCATTTTAGTTACCATTTATCCGCATAAATGTTCCTGAACTATTTAAACTGTGACTTTAATTTCTTGATATTCCAAACAAAATTACATATCCAACATTGCTCTCATTTCTAATAGTTGTTGAACTAATCAATGATTTCTAGGATATGAAAAGAATCTGGTATCCTATTCCATTTTTGAGATATTTGTAATGATTAACAGCATCTCAAAAAATCATGTACTGCATTTCAAGCATATGTTCCCCTTGAAAACAATTAGTGTATTTGTCTGTTATTGAAAATCTTTAAGGATACTTATGACTGAAGCAAAAGGATTTGTTTTATATATGAACTAGAATTCTGAGGAAAATCCCATCTGTGCTTTGTAAGTTAGTTTGGGATTTGTGTTGTTGTTTTCATCAGGAAGCATCAAGATAAATGGTTCAGAAAACATAAATAATGCTCCCCCTTCCTAAGCTACTGCCCAAATGATCTAAAGCCAGGATATGTGTGTGCATGTGTGTTTCTTTTTGAAATAGCTAATGGATTTCATGCTTATGTTAAGAAACTCCTTCAAATTTTTTTGAAAAATTCCCCGTCATTTTTGGTTCAAATACATTGAATATCTTGAATGTTAATATTTTAGACTCTTGAAGACATAAAAAATAAATAGCAAATATATTTTTAGTCAAGTAGACCAATTGATATAACAGATGAATTCTGTACAATAACCAAATCACTACTTCAACTAGGCTCTAAATGGTCAGAGATTTTTCTTATTCTAACTTGTGTATTAGAGTGAGAGCTCAAGACCTTACTTTCATTTATGGGTTATTAATGGAGCTACTCTCCTAAGTCAAGGCATTTAATATTACAGAATTGTTTGTTTGTTAAGTGACTATTACAGCTGTAAGCTATCTTAGATACTGAAAAACAGGAATATATTCCTGAAAATTATCAGAAATTTCAGTGCCATTAATAGAATGTGATTCCTATATCATCTATTTTAGATCATTGGTAGTCACTTAAATATCTCTGACTCTTTGTGACCCCATGGACTGTAGCCCACCAGGCTCCGCTGTCCATGAAATTATCCAGGCAAGAATACTGGAATGGGATGCCATTTCCTTCTCCAGGGGATCTTCCAAGCCCAGGGACTGAACCCTGGTCTCCTGCATTGCAGGCAGATTCTTTACCATCTGAGCTACCTGGGAAGCCCACTAAATCCCATTATATTGCTTGCAGCCATTGCATCTGTGGTAAATTCAACCACTTAAGTAGACATCAGGCCAAAGAGTTTCCATCAAAATTCTATCTTGTCACATTCACACAGGTGGACTTTTTCTAACTTGCATATTCACAGTGTAATTCTGTTTGGGGACTGGAGTCACAATCTATTCAGCAAGACTTAGTGCCCTGTTTAACTGAGCAATTCAACATTTTTTCCTCAAAGGCATTAGTAGTGTTGTTCAACAAGGAATGATGATGAGGTCCACCATGCTGTTATTCCAGAACATCCCAGATATCCCAAGACTATTCATGTGGACCCACTTGAATCTGGCCTGGATTCTCTGACTCATGAAGGTCTGAAGGCTTCCAATGTTTGAAAAGGATTGTTTTGGGGGGACCTTCTCCTTTCACACTCAATAGTCAACTAAATGAATGTGTGCTCTTTTCTATTTGTGCATTTTTTTTCCTTTCTTTTTTCTCTCTTGAATTCCCTGCTGAGATAACATACTCAACATAAGACATCAGAATATTTTTGTTCAGAAGAGGCTCTGATTCTGAACATAGGTCCCATAATTAATAAAACAGTTAGAAATTGGTGTAATATGATCAATTTCAATCAAATTAAAAGTGTATATGCAGTTGGCTAGATGTCAGAGTTCTCTGTGGGTTTCAGCTATCAATAAGGAAACAATTTGTCACCAATAAAATGGATAATTTTCAAAGAATGTGAGAATAAAAAATAATAAACATGACATGCCTGGCATGGTTTGTGTCCTAAAATTGCTTTTTTCCTCATACAATTTACTGACTTACATTTATAGAAAAGTTACTTAATTCCTATTATGAATTTAATTAGGAAAACTTTAATGTTCCTTCCCATTATAATGTTTTCTTCATTTTCTATATTTTAGAAGACAGACTTCTAAGATTTGAATTTTAGTAGAGAATGTTGAACTAAAAAGGCATTTCTTTCTGAATATAATAAGTAGCAAAAATAAATTTATAGTTAAAGAAACACAGACTCTTTATTCACAATGTGTTTAGGATTCAGAAGTAGGAGGCAGGCTTGAAAGGGTAAATTTGGGTCAGATTTAAAATGTTGAGTTTGAGTCTAATGAGTTAAATTTTTATAATTCCTTCTTCCTAACAGAATTTTCCATACTATTACTGAAAATAAATATCACTTAAAATGAATTTTAATCAAATATCTTCCAGGTTGTATGTATTTATATTTTGTATATTGCTAAAACCAAATGCTTGTTGTACAAGGGGCTTAAACCCTGTTCCATTCTGGTTTTCATTTTCACAGGACCTTTGGCTCTCTCGGTGAAATGTATATTAATCTTTAAGCTTCCAAGACCTATACCCAGTGTCCCCCCATTGTTCCTCGTATAGTCAATGAAACTGAAAACAGTAGAGTTTGTGTACTTCAATCATGTCCATAATCACAGTTTTCTACTCTCAGCCTCTTTGGAAGCTAGTTTATCTTTCATTTATTATTTTTTTAAAGTGATATAAAGTTAGGTTTCTTAATAACAAGTTCAGCAGATTATTTCTAAATATCTAAAAATGGGTATTTTGTTTTCAGGAAAAATATTCAAAATGCTGTTTTTAAAGAGAACCATAAAAGTATCATGGGAAGTTGAGAGCTATTATAATATTAACACTTTTAATATCTGTATCAGTATATATTTTATGAAGCATATTTTCATGCATTATCTCATTTAACCCATAATATAACCACTTAAAGTACAGAGTTTTTCTCTTCAGTTTATAAAGATACAACTGACAAATAACATTCCATAAATTTAAGGTATAAAACTTGTTGATTTGATACATTTATATATGCAAAATGATTACCACCATAGAGTTAGCTAACACCTCTACCCTATCACACAATCACCAGTTCTTTATGTGGTGAGAACACTTAAGGTCTATTCTCTGAGCAGTAGAGAGAATAATGTATTTTCAGGTATACAATAGAGTGTTATTAGCTGTAATCACTATAGGATGCTGAGAACTTATACCTGGAAGTTTGTATTCTTTGATCAAGTTCTCTTTTCTCCCACCCTCCAGCACCTGGTAACAACCATTCTACTCTCTGTATCTACAAATTTGTTTTTTTTTAGATTCCATATATAAGTGATACCCTGCAGCATTTGTCTTTCTCTTATTTAGCTTACTTATATTTCAATGCTCTTAAGTTCTATTCTTGTCATAAACAGCAGGATGTCCTTTCTTATGGCTCATGTCATAGGATATATTATATATATATTATATAGTATATAATCTCATGGGATACATTATATATATATATATTATATAATGTATATAATATATGCACTGCATCCTTATTCACTTATCTGTTGATGCATACTTAGGTTGTTGGCATATCTTGGCTATTTTTAATAATGTTGAAGTTAGCATGACAGTACAAGTATCTCTACAAGACCCTGTTTTCCTTTTCTTGGGAAACAGTTCCAGAAGGCGCATTGCTGGATTATATGGTAGATCTATTTTCATTGTCTGAGGAAGCTCCATACTATTTTCATAGCAGTTGCACCCATCTATATTCCTCCCATGAATGCAAAAGAGTCCCTTTTTCTCTACTTCCTCATTAACACTTGTTTTCTCTTATCTTTTTGCTAATAGCCATTCTAATAGTTGTGAGGTGATACCTCATTTTGGTTTTGATTTTCATTTTCTTGAGTAGTGATTCTGGACCGCTTTTCATGTATCTATTGGTCATTTGTATATTTCTGTGGAAAAAAATAGTAAATTGCACTGTCTTTTTATTGCTATGGGTTATATGAGTTATTTATTTTTCTGGACATTAACTCCTTATCATATATATAAGTTACAAACACTTTCTTCTATTCCATGGGTTTCCTTGTCATTTTGTTGATGATTCCCTTTGCTGTGATGAAACTTTTAATTTGATATAGTCCTTCTTGTTTATTTTTGTTTTTTGATGTCACATTCAGTGTATTATTGGCAAGATCAGTGTCAAGGATCTTACCCATTATGATTTCTCCTTAAAGTTTTATAGTTTCAGATCTTAAATTCAAGACATTGAATCCATTTTGAGTTGATTTTTGTGAGTGTGTAAGATAAGGATCCAGATTGATTCTTTTGGCTGTCTAGTTTCCTCACCACCATTTATTGAAAAGAGAATAAATACCCCATTGTATATTCTTGGCTCCTTTGTTGTAAGTGAATTGACCGTGCATGCATTGGGATTTTGAATGGATTGCATTTATTTGGGTAGTATGCATATTTTAACAATATTAATTCATTCAGTCCATGATCACAGAATATCTTTTAGTTGCATTTTCCTCCGTTTCTTTCATCATTGTATTATAGTTTTCCATGTACAAATCTTTTTATCAATTAAATTTATTCCTGGGTATTTATTCCATTCAATGCAATTATAAATAGATTAAAAAAAAAATTCTCTGATTGTTTATTGTTTGTATAGTAGTAATAAATACAACTGACTTCTGATTTTATATCCTGCAAACTTTACTAAATTTATTACCTTTTGTGATGGAATTTTTAGTTATTTTTTTACATATCATACCATATCTGCTGCAAACAGAAACAGCTTACTTCCTTTCATGTTCTGTCTTTCATCTCTCTGTCTCTGTGAATGTGTATGTGTGTCTCTATTAAGATGTACTTTTACTATCCTTATATTGAAAAGGACATTTATCCCTGCAAAAAGAGTCCAAATGTTCAGAACATTCTGGATAAAATGTAGAATTCTACACTCTTTTATCAAACAGTTATTTTTGAATGCAAGAATAATGTGAGCCTAATTAGTTCATAGGAGGAATCTGATGACAATGTAATGAAAAAAATGTCATTGTGTGCTGAATAACCATACAAAGCCTTCCAACTTCCAGTTTAATAGAATTAAGAAAAGAACTGTTAAACCCTCCATTTATCCTATCAATTATACTGGTGCATAGAAAAAAAAAAATTCAAAGATGTCACATTGAAGTGTTCAGTCAATGAAATTATTAATTTTATAGAAATCGTAAAAGTACCTACATTATTGGGGATGAGGCACTTATAAGGTAAAGTTTTACTATATATATTAAAAGGAGAAACAAAATGTCTTTATACCATGTGGTTTTATTATGGTATTAATAACAGATGTTTATTTCTTATTATTGACTCCTGGAGGTCTTTTTTGCTTAAGTGAAGTCAGACAATATACATACCAATGAAAACCATGTAATACTTAAAATGTTTCTGTATGAGTGTATATGTTTATAAATGTGTACTGAAAAGTACTGTTATCCAAAACAGCATTTCTTATAATTAAATAATGCAGGATTACAAATAAATATAAATGTCTACTAACATGTTTTGCTATTGTGCATACATGGATTTGATTTGGCATTTGTTACATTTTAGAAAAATAGTAAAAGAGTATTTTAAAATCTCTAGTAAAGAAACATGCTTATCAGATGGAGAGATACACCATATTCCTGGGTTGGAAAAATTAAAATTATGAAAATAACTATACTACCCAAAGAAATCTACAGATTCAAGGCAATCCCTATCAAGTTACCAATGGCATTTTTCACAGAACTAGAATAAAAGATTTAACAGTTCATATGGAATCACAAAAGAAGCTGAATGGCCAAAATAATCTTGAGAAAGAAGAAAGGAGCTGGAGGAATCAACCTTCCTGACTTCAAACTATAGTATAAAGCTACAGCAGTCAAGACAGTATGGCACTGGCAAAGAAACAGAAATATGGACCAATAGAACAAAATGGAAATCCCAGAGAAAAACCCATGCATTTATGGGCACCTTATCTTTGACAATGTAGGCAAGAATATACAATGGAGAAAAGATAGTCTTTTCAGTAAGTGGTGCTGGGAAAACTAGACAGCTATACATAAAAGAATGAAATTAGAACAATTCTTAACAGCATACACGAAGATAAACTCAAAATGTATTAAAGACCTAAATGTAAGACCAGAAACCCTTAGAGGAAAATGTACGCAGAATGCTCTTTGACGTAACTCACAGCAAGATCCTCTATGACCCATCATCTAGGGTAATGGAAATAAAACCAAAAATAAACAAAAGGGATCTAATTAAATTTAAAAGATTTTGCACAGCAAAGGAAATTATCAGTTCAGTTCAGTTCTGTCGCTCAGTCACGTCCGACTCTTTGCGACACCATGGACTGCAGCATGCCAGGCTTCCCTGTCCATCACCAACTCCGGGAGCCAAGTCAAACTCATGTCTATTGAGTGAGTCAGTGATGCCATCCAACCATCTTACCCTCTGTCATACCCTTCCTCTCCTACCCTCAATCTTTCCCAGCATCAGAGTCTTTTCAATTGAGTCAGTTCTTCGCATCGTGTGGCCAAAGTATTGGAGCTTCAGCTTCAGCATCAGTCCTTCCAATGAATACTCAGGATTGATCTCTAAGAAACTATGCTGCTGCTGCTAAGTTGCTTCAGTTGTGTCTGACTCTGTGCGACCCCAGAGACTGCAGCCCACCAGGCTGCCCAGTCCCTGGGATTTTCCAGGCAAGAACACTGGAGTGGGTTGCCATTTCCTTCTCCAATGCATGAAAGTGAAAAGTGAAAGTGACATCGCTCAGGCATGTCTGACTCTTAGCGACCTCATGGACTGCAGCCCACCAGGCTCCTCCATCCATGGGATTTTCCAGGCAAGAGTACTGGAGTGGGGTGCCATTATCTTCTCCGTAGGAAACTATATATAAGATTAAAAGACCCTCAGAATGGGAGAAAATAATTGCAAATGAAGCAACTGACAAAGGATAAACCTCCAAAATATATAAGGAGCTCAGGCAGGTCAGTAACAAAAAATCAAATAACCCGGTCAAAAATGGTCAGAAGACCTAAACAGACATTTCTCCAAAGGAGACATACAAATGGCTGATAAACACATGAAAAAATATTCAGCATCATTTATTATTAGATAAATACAAATCAAAACTACAATCAAGTATCATCTTATACCCATCAGAATGGGGCATCACCAAAAAACACAAACAATAAATGCTGGGGAGGATGTGGAGAAAAGGGAACCCTCTTGCACTGTTTCTGGGAATGTAAATTGATATAGCCACTATGGAGAAGAGTAAGGAGATTTCTTAAAAATTTAGGAATAAAGCTACCATATGATGCAGCAACACCAGTACTAGGCATACACCTTAAGGAAATCAGTATTGGAAAAGACACGTGTACTCCAATGTTTATTGCAGCAATATTTACAACAGACAGGACAAGGAAACAACCTAGATGCCCAGATGAATGGATAAAGGAGTTGTAGTACATATATACGATGGCATATTACTTAGCCATTGGGGTCAGTTCTAGTGAGGTGGATGAACCTAGAGCCTGTTATACACAGTGAAGTAAGTCAGAAAGAGAAAAGCAGATATCATGTATTAATGCATATATATGGAATCTAGAAAAATGGTACTGATAAACCTATTTATAGGGCAGTGAGAGAGATGCAGACAGAGTACAGATTCTGGACACAGTGGGGGAAGTAGAGGGTGTGAGAAATTGAGAGAACAGCATTGAAACATATATATTAGTATATGTGAAACAGATAGCCAGTGAGAATTTGCTGTATGACACAGGAAACTCAATCCAGTGTTCTGTGACAACCTAGAGGGTAAGATGAGATTGGAGATGGGAGGGAAGTTCAAGAGGAAGGATACATATATATACCTATGGTTGATTCATGTTGATGTATGGCATAGCCCAAGACAACATTGTAAAGCAATTATCCTCCAGTTAAATACATTTTAAAATAAAGAAGGAAAAAAATAGATATTTATAATTATGGCATTTTTAATCTGAGCAGGAAGCATAGAATTTTAAAATGGAAAAGAACCTTGTAATCCATTTTATTCTATTTCTTGTTTACACATAATTCATCAGAGATAAAAACATATTTTTGGAGTTTTCCTTATTACAAATTTTTCAAGGTTGCAGGCTCAACAAACTCAAACATTAAACAACTCAGAATCAATGGAAAATTTGTATATTATTCTGAAATTGAATTCACTTTTTTGTCCTCTGATTTTCTAAAGGACAAAGCTATTCACTTCATTGACGAAAATATTGTTCAATATATTTGAATGAGTTTTACCTTCAGCCTGTAGTCATTCCAGTTTTAAAATAACCATGTTAGAAGTACTTTCTTAAGCCTTTCTTTATTGAACGTATTTCTATAACCTTCAAACGTTTTAGAAACAGCCATGTTTATCATAGACGTCTATAATGGAATTCCTAAATGTAAATTACAGTCCAATCAAAGATATATCTTGGGTTGCAAATTAAAAGCATTCTTTTTGTGCATGGAAATCAAGTGTACAGAAGATGTTCTAAGAAATATTTTATTAAATTATCCTTTTATACCTCAAAGATTAGTGATATTGTATAATAAATATATTTTTAAGATTCTCAGATAGAAAGAATGTGCAAGTTATCATCATCATCAATCCAATAATACAATCACATATTATTGATATTTTTGTTTATATTGGTTGATCTGAAACATACCAACATAGAACTGTTAAGCTTCAAAGTAAGTTTATATTACAGTACTTTTAAAGTAATGCTCCATAAGGTTATATTCTTGGGTGAGAATGTCAGCGATATAAGAAATTCCTTTTAGTTTTCAAGAGATAATCCAATGGCATTTCATAGAAAAATATAGATAAGTACACTATCTTCATTCTTTAATTTAGCAGGTATATGGAAGACACCTTTCCAGCCAGGCAATACAGATACTGGTTCAGAGACAACTGACAAAGATAAATGAAAGATGGTAATTATACATGAAACATAAAATTGTCATTTATTTAAATTATTTATTATCAAGAGAATAAACAGTACTCAAAGGTCTTTTAATTATTGAAAAATAATATTTATGATTGTAGAACAATATTCAAATAACAATACCCAAAGCAAACTCTCCTAGTAAAATTAATATTTTCAATGTTGTTCACACAAATAACACATATTTAAAGAATCATATATAAAATTTGAAAAATGATTAAACTATAATATTAAGTAAAAATGGATAATATCAAGTTAGATTTTAAATTATATAAAATGTATGTATTTGTATGGGTAATTTTGAAAAGATTGATTTTATTGGGGGATTTTTGTCTTGGAGAGCTGTAGATTTTTTTTGTTTGTTTTGTATCACTTTGTTGATTGTGTTTTGTGTACACATTACCAGGTAGGAAAGGAGAATGAAGACAAGGATGGCAACACACTTAAAGGGTTCTATATAAAAATACAAATATGAATATATTACATTAAGATATAGAATAGAAAATATATTTATAATTATATAAAATCAAATATTATTTTAGTATTAAAATTATTACTTTTATCCTTAATTTAGTCACTTCCTCTCTTTGAGGTAATCACTATGCATTGTTTAATTCTGCTTTTTTATAATATATTCAGTGTATATAAACACACACAGTTTTTTTATGTGAGCTTGTTTTTAGAATGTGTTATTTTCAATCTACATGGCATATTTATCAAAATAATAAAAACAAGAAATTATTCTATTATGCTAAAAATGAGAGATTGGAAACTTTAAATAAAAGTTGTTAACACCTGATTTTCCAGTTAAAATACCATAGATTATTAAAATGCCATAACAAAGAACTTTATATAAATAAAGGTGAGCTAAGAAAACAGTGTCTTTTCAAGCACTACTTTGAATAAATTTAGTTTTTAAATAAGCCTATTATTAGGTCATTAGTCCTCATTCAGATCCTTCAATGGTGTCCAATCACAGAGAATAAAATCAACATCCTACTAAGGCAGGATTTCCCTGGTGGCTTGGATAGTAAAGTGTCTGCCAACAATGCGGGAGACTTGGGATCAGTCCCTGGATCAGGAAGATCTGGAGAAGGAAATGGCAACCCACTACAGTATCCTTGCCTGGTAAATTCCACGGACAGAGAAGCCTGGTAGGCTACAGTCCATGGGGTCGCAAAGAGTCGGACACAACTGAGTGACTTTAATTTCACTTTCACTAAGGCCTGGTTTGGGTGGCCACCATCTGTGTCCAATTGTATTGATCTTAGAAGACTTCCCAAGCCTTCTGCTTCTTTAGAAAGCTTGTCTGTTCCTTTCTCTTTATAAAACTTCCCCAGGTTCTTTCAAAACTCTCAGTTCAGTACAGTCACTCAGTCGTGTCTGACTCTTTGCAACCCCATGGACTGCAGCACGCCAGGTTTCCCTGTCCATTACCAACTCCTGGAACTAGTTCAAACTTATGTCCACTGAGTCAGTGATGCCATCCAACCATCTCATTTTCTCTCATCGCCTTCTCCTCCTGCCTTCAATCTTGCCCATCATCAGGATCTTTTCAAATGAGTCAGTTCTTTGTACAAGGTGGCCAAAGTATTGGAGTTTCAGCATCAGTCCTTCCAATGAATATTCAGGACTGATTTCCTTTAGGATGGACTGGTTGGATCTTCTTGATGTCCAAGAGACTCTTAAGAGTCTTCTGTAACACCACAGTTCAAAAGCATCAATATTGAGTGCTCAGCTTTCTAAATGGTACAACTCTCACATCCATACATGACTACTGGAAATACCATAGCTTTGACTAGATGGACCTTTGTCAACAAAGTAGTCTCTACTTTTTAATATGCTGTCTAGATTGGTTGTTAAAAGACACTTGCTAGGTTGGAAATTAAAAGACACTCCCTGGAAGGAAAGTTATGACCAACCTAGATAGCATATTAAAAAGCAGAATCATTACTTTCCTGGCAAAGGTCCATCTAGTCAAAGCTATGGTTTTTCCAGTAGGCATGTATGGATGTGAGAGTTGGACTATAAAGAAAGCTGAGTGCCGAAAAATTGATGCTTTTGAACTGTGGTGTTGGAGGAGACTCTTGAGAGTCCCTTGTACTGCAAGGAGATCCAACCAGTCCATCCTAAAGGAAATCAGTCCTGAATGTTCATTGGAAGGACTGATGCTGAAGCTGAAACCCTAATACTTTGTCCACTTGATGTGAAGAACTGACTCATTGGAAAAGACCCTGATGCTGGGAAAGATTAAAGCCAGGAGGGGAAGGGGACGACAGAGGATGAGATGGTTTGATGACATCACCAACTCAATGGACATGAGTTTGAGCAAGCTCTGGGAGTTGGAGATGGAGAGGGAGGCCTGGCATGCTGCAGTCCCATGGGGTCGCAGAGTTGGACATGACTGAGTAAATGAACTGAAGTAGGTTGGTCATAGCTTTTCTTCCAAGGAGCAAGCACCTTTGAATTTCATGGCTTCAGTCACCATCTGCAGTGATTTTGGAGCCCAAAAAATAGTCTGTCACTTTTTCCATTGTTTCCCCATGTCTTTGTCATGAAGTGATGAGACCGGATGCCATGATCTTCGTTTTTTGAAAGTTGAGGTTTAAGCCAGCTTTTCACTCTCCTCTTTCACTTTCATCAAGAAACTCTTTAGTTCTTTTTGCTTTCTCCTATAAGAGTGGTGTCATCTGAATATCTAAGATTATTGATATTTCTCTTGGTTATTTTGATTCCAGCTTGTGCTTCATCCGGCCCAGCATTTGGCATGATATACTCTGCATGTAAGTTAAATAGGCAGGGTGACAATAAACAGCCTTGATATACTCCTTTTACTATTTGAAACCAGTCCATTGTTCCATGTCTGGTTCTAACTGTTGCTTCTTAACTTGCATACAGATTTCTCAGGAGGCAGGTAAGATGGTCTAGTGTTCCCATCTCTTGAAGAATTTTCTATATGTGATCCATATAGTAGAAGGCTTTGGCATAGTCAGTGAAGCAGAAGTACATGTTTTTCTGGAATTCACTTGCTTTTTCTATAAGCCAATGGATGTTGGCAATTTGAATTCTGTTTCCTCTGCCTTTCAAATCCAGCTTGAACATCTGAAAGTTCTATGTTCACATACCGTTGATGCCTAGCTTGGAGGATTTTATTTATTTATTTATTTATTGCAAGTTAAGTTATTTGGGGTAGAATGAGGACTGCAGCCCAGGAGAAAACATCTTGGATAGCTCTGAGAGACTGTTACAAAGCAGCAGTGGGGGACAGTCAATTATAAGGTTTTGGTGAAGGGGGAGTTCAATGCCATGAAACACTCATTTTACAAAAGGCTCTTGTTAGTCATGAGGATCTGAAGTCACCATGAAGTGATTTAGTGCTTCTATAGATATGAGGAGACTGAGATGTGAGGAGGATTGAGATCATAAGATCTGTTCCTAAAAACATCCAACTATCTAAAGACCTGTCCCACCAGATTCCCTGGAGCACAAAGTGCCTCACTCCACTCTGAACTCCCTCAGGGGTTGTTGAGGGTCAACAGCTATATCAGCATGGGTTTCAATCTCTGTAGAGGCAGATGTCAAATGTCTTTTTTGTTTAATCATTGGCAATGCTCCTGGTAAGTGCCCATTTGTAGTTGACACTGGTGACATGATCTTTTTTTTTTTTTTTCAATTAATTTATGGAGGCTAATTACTTTACAATATTGTAGTGGTTTTTGCCATACATTGACATGAATCAGGCATGGGTGTACATGTGTCCCCCATCCTGAACCCCCCTCCCACCTACCTCCCCATCCCGTCCCTCAGCGTTGTCCTAATGCACCGGTTTGGAGTGCCCTGTTTCATGCATTGTACTTGCACTAGCGATCTATTTCACATATGGTAATATACATGTTTCACTGCTATTCTCTCAAATCCCACCCTCGCCTTCTCCCACAGAGTCCAACAGTCTTTTTCTTTACATCTATGTCTCTTTTGCTGTCTCACATATAGGGTCATTGTTACCATCTTTCTAAATTCCATATACGTGTGTTATTATACTGTACTGGTGTTTTTCTTTCTGTCTTACATCACTCTGTATAATAGGCTCCGGTTTCATCCGCCTCATTAGATTCAAATGCATTATTTTTAATAGATGAGTAATATTCCATTGTGTATATGTACCACACCTTTCTTATCCATTCATCTGCTGATGGACATCTAGGTTGCTTCCATGTCCTAGCTACTGTAAACAGTGCTGCGATGAACATTGGGATACATATGTCTTTTTCAATTCTGGTTTCCTCAGGGTATATCCCCAGCAGTGGGATTGCTGGGTCATATGGCAATTCTATTTCCAGTTTTTTAAGGAATCTCCACATTGTTCTCCATAGTTCCTGTACTAGTTTGCATTCCCACCAACAGTGTAAGAGGGTTCCCTTTCTCCGCACCCTCTCCAGCATTTATTGTTTGTAGACTTTTGGATAGCAGCCATTCTGACCGGCGTGAGATGGTACCTCATTGTGGTTTTGATTTGCATTTCTCTGATAATGAGTGATGTGGAGCATCTTTTCATGTGTTTGTTAGCCATCTGTATGTCTTCTTTGGAGAAATGTCTGTTTAGTTCTTTGGCCCATATTTTGATTGGGTCATTTATTTTTCTGGAGTTGAGCTGCAGGAGTTGCTTGTATATTTTTGAGATTAATTCTTTGTCAGTTGCTTTGTTTGCTATTATTTTCTCCCATTCTGATGGCTGTCTTTTCATCTTGCTTATAGTTTCCTTCATTATGCGAAAGATTTTAAGTTTAATTAGGTCCCATTTGTTTATTTTTACTTTCATTTCCATTACTCTTGGAGGTGGGTCTTAGAGGATCCTGCTGTGATTTATGTCAGAGAGTGTTTTGCCTATGTTTTCCTCTAGGAGTTTTATAGTCTCTGGTCTTACATTTAGATCTTTAATCCATTTTGAGTTTATTTTTTTATGTGGTGTTAGAAAGTGTTCTAGTTTCATTCTTTTACAGGTGGTTGACCAGTTTTCCTAGCACCACTTGTTAAAGAGATTGTCTTTACCCCATTGTATATTCTTTCCTCCTTTGTCAAAGATAAGGTGTCCATAGGTGTGTGGATTTATTGCTGGGCTTTGTCTTTTGTTCCATTGATCTATATGTCTTTGTGTCAGTACCATACTGTCTTGATGAATGAGGCTTTGTAGTATAGTCTGAAATCAGGCTGGTTGATTCCTTAGCTTGGAGGATTTTGAGCATTACTTTGCTAGTGTGTGAGATGCAAGTGTGCAGTAATTTGAATATTCTTTGGCATTGTCAAGCTCTATCCTTCATTTATTTGAGTTCATGCTTAAATATCACTTTCTTAGAGAGGCCTTCTTTGAATAATGTCAATATTCCAGCCCCTGCTTTTCTCTTTTCCATCACCATGCTGTATTTTCTACATTGTATTTATTATCACCTCACTCATATAGAGGGCTTCCTGAGTTCCTCAGTTTGTAAAGAATCTGCCTGCCAATGCAGGTGATATGGGTTCGATCCCTGGTTGGGGAAGATCCCCTAGAGAAGGAAATGCCAACTCACTCTAGTATTCTTGCCTGGAGAATCCATGAACAGAGGTGCCTGGTAGGCTACACTCCATGGGGTAACAAAGAGTTGAACATGACTGAGTGTGAATGCACATATGCATCACTCATATTGAATCATGTGTTTATAATATGTATGTTCATCTGGAATTTTTAAGTTTTATGAAGGCAGAAGAAGCTGTGCATTCTCTCTGAGGGTGATCAAATCTTCTTGTTTGTGTGAAACTAGGATTTTCTCAAAATGTGGAAGTTTCAGTGCCATACCTGGCAGTCCTTGGCACACTAGCATATCTGGTACCCTTAGCTATTCACTCTTGCTTTTTCTCACCTGCAATAATGTCAGAAACATAGGAGATGCTTAATGACCTCATACTGAATGAATGAATCAGTGAGTTTACCATATTAAACCTAAAGAATTATCATAAAAATACTACTAAATTTCAAAACAATGGAGCCGAAGTCTCTGGTGTCAACCTTTGTATTGAATCTTTGGAGATTTTGCATTGTTCCTGTCAAACAGTTCAGCAAAAAAGAAAGAAAAATGAAAAAGCTGTTTGGTGGAGCTAATTGTTATAGCACCATTAAAATAATCTTCATTCACTTTAAAATTAACTTTCACTCATTCTTGGCCCACTACTTAAACTTAATTTCCCTCCAAAAAACTTCTCCACACTCTTTAGGACTTGCTGCTGTACACTTTTATATGTTATTTCTGGATAATGCTTTCCTCACTGTCTATCTTCCTTCTTAGATGGGGCATTCCATAAACTCAAGGATGATGTCTATCTTGCTGATTCTCAGATATCTAATACAAATACAACATTTTGAGTTCCCTCTAGCACATCATTTGTCTGAGAAACAGACTCATTATCCTGGTTACACATAACTGATATGATATTACCAACATATATTTACAATATATTAATAATATTCGTGTGTGTGTACTTAGTTGCTCAGTTGTGTCTGACTTTTTGTGACTGCATGGAATGTAGCCTGCCAGGTTCCTCTGTCCATGGGATTTTCCAGGCAAGAATACTGGAGTTGGTTCCCATTTCCTTTTCCAGGGGATCTTCCTGACTCAAGGATCGAACGTGCATCTCCTGCATTGGCAGGTGGATTTTTTTAACCACTGAGCCACCTGGGAAGCCATAATATAATATTTGTATATACCCAAATACATATGTCATGTGTGCTAAATAGTTAAAACATGCCATTTGTACTATGGCACTTCACTGCAATGAACACCCCTCTGTCTGGAAAGTTTGAGTAGCTCTCTATTCCTGTACTCAAAGAGATCTAAATAAAAGACAGGCTGATGAAAAAAGCAACACTGGGAAGAGATTGGGTACTGCAGACAAACCTGGAGATTATAAACAGTGGGGGGGACTGAACTCATTATTCAGAAGCACTGTGCATCCTAGTGAACTTATCTGAAGCACTGGAAAAGTCTGAAAATAATTCAGATTGGGGAGTTTCCAGATTGGGTAAGGAAAGAGACAAGGCACAGTGTATTATTCAATGCATTATATCATTAAATTGTCCTATGATTAAAGTCATCCTGTACTCAGAAAAGGTTTTAAGATATTTTAGAAATTGTTATTGCTGTTTTATTTCCAATAGATTTTTATAAACTAATATGGTGGGTAAAATGTCTTTTTTTACTCAGCTGTAACAAAAAAAGAATAATGGAAATGCTCTACTTCAGAGCAGCAAGAGGATTCAGAATCCCCTGGGGCCCATAAACCTCCTTTGTTCCTACTCTTGTGGATGTAATCGTGATGGGGTTAGAGACATCTAGGTGATAGTCCTCAAAGGAGACAACTGAATACAGCATGGACAGCTCTTTCTTAACTACACTAGAAACTGCTTTTCAATGTGCCCATCTGTCCAAAAACAGCCTGCCTCATTTTCTCCCCCAAACTGTCTCTCATCCCCTTTACAACCTGGCTGAAAATACAAATCACTGTGGCAACTCTTCTGATCAACTCCGACTCACTCTGATTGCTTTTTTGTTTACTTCACTTCAGAACCTGCACAGTAGCTGTGCTATGTTAATTTGCTCTCATTTATTTCCTGCTTTTAAAAGGTTGTTAAATCTTTTTAATCTTCCACTAAATTGTCAAATCTTTGAAGGCAAGTACGATGGGTTTTATTTCTTTTATGCCCTCTCCTCAAACTTGGTAGAGTGTTCTGCCCATGTGAGCACCAAAGAACTAAATAAAGTCTGCCTGAGACAGATTCAGATTATCACCAAAGTAATGCTATCGTAAAAGAGAGAGGCACATATTTCACAATACTCCAAGCTACAGAAAGGCAATTGTTTTTATTAGGTTATTTTTCAAACTGTATCTAAATTTAGAACTAAGGAATTACATGCTGGTTTGGCACATACTATACATTCAATTTTTTGTGGAGTTTTTTTTTAACCACTATTTTGATATATAATTTACATGTAACAAAATGTATGCATTCTATGCATCTATTTTGATGAGTTTTGACACACACACATATACATACATACACATTTGTGCATACATGCACATATACATATGTGTATATGCATACACAAATATGTATATATGCATATATATTGGAGAAGGAAATGGCAACCCACTCCTGTGTTCTTGCCTGGAGAATCCCAGGGACGGGAGAGCCTGGTGGGCTGCCATCTATGGGGTCGCACAGAGTCGGACATGACTGAAGATACTTAGCAGCATGCATATATATAAAATGTGTTTACTCTCCACTTTAATCAAGTTATAGAATAATTCCATCATCCCAAAGCATTTTCTCATGCCCTTTCCAGGTCAGTATTCCCATCCATTGCCTGAGGCAACAACTGACCTTTCTATTAAATAAAAATTAACTTTACTCAAACAGAATCACCTTATCAAAGTTTTATAACAACGGTACATTTCTATTCCTTAATTGGACTAAAACCTGACTTTACATCCTCAGAAGCCAAATTAGTAATGAATTATGACACAGTTTCAGAAGGGCTTCGGGGAGAAGGGGCAGTCTCTCCAAATCTGAACATTTACTTTTTTCCCACAAGTATTCAATTAATCCTTTAGTTTTCTTCTCCAAACTTAGCTATGACAAATCCGTCTTTTGTGAATGCTATGGAAAAATAATAGTACTGGATAGCAATAATAGGAAAGTGTACATGCATTTAAAAATGCATACATAATTAATGCATTAATATATTATTGATTTGTTCCACAATAACAATTTATTTATAAAACCTATTATAATTATTTTTTCACTGAAGCTATATGAAGAAATGGAGTCATATATAGACATGAATCAAAACTTACTTTCTATACTGGATGGGGCTCATTAAGTTTGTCTTTATTTCTCCATACCCTTCGCCCCCACCTTTTTTTTTTTTTTTCAGATTTAGGAACTTTTAAAATATTTTATGGAAATTGTGAAGACTGTAAGAAAATAAGGCAACTGTACATAAACTCTGTGAAGAAAATTATACCTCAGTTCTGAAAAATTACATTTAATAAGAAGATATCACATTATTCCATAAGCTTTTGTGACATATGTTTGAATGTAAGAAACAATATTTCATAGTTAAAGTTCATGTTCCTTGAAGGTCCTTGTTATAAAAAGCTATGCTGCCTTATATTACTCTGATAAATTCTATACTTTATTAGGATTCAATCTTTGTACTTGGCAAGGTGTTGTGGCATATATTAAACACAGAATTGAGAAAGAATATTTTGCATGTAGACACAATACTTTGAATATATTAAGAGATACACATTAATCATCTTGGTTTCCTGGCTGTTACAATGAATTGACTTATAAATTACTATAAATCTGGTTATTCTATGCAAGGCATTTCATGTAAAAATATTTAATAAACAAGGAAGGCTAGGAAGTAGCTTTTGGTTCACTTTTTTTTTTTTATAATTTTCTTGAAATGGCATGAAGTTTTTGGAAGTATATCTAAAAGGATTTAAAATTTTCTCATGAATAATTTTACAGTTCCAAAGAGGCTGGTTTCGTGATAGGAAAACTGTTCATTTGTGTTTGTAATCTCGTCTTTGAACTGTACTCTGAAATGACATAGCTCATTTTAAAGGCAGTAGTTTGGGTGGCAAGCCCTGTAGTCCCCAGCATATATATTTTCCTGACAATTTTTATAGCAATATTAATATACTACTTTAACATTTGCTATTCATTTGTATTCTATTTCCTTACTCACATCCTGTATACCTCTCTAAAGTGTGAGGTGAGGAATATAATGAAATATCATTCCAAAGTGTTTTAAGAAGTGTCAATTTCTCACACAGGTAAACTAAGAACTTTATGCACACACACACACACACACATATGCCCCTACTTAATTGTATTACTAATCTCCATATTCTCATACATTTTTGTGTATTTTTTAATATGCACCATAGACAATTATGGTTGAAATGCTTAATATTTAATTTAATATTAAACATAATCATATGAAATCAGTATTATCTCCAGTTCACAGAAAATTCAAAAAGTCCTTAAAAAGTTCAAATAAAATTTGATCAAATCTATGGCCTTAAGCAGCAGAAGTGCAGTTTAATCCAAGGAAGTGATTCTTTGTTTCTCTGTATACATGATGCATGAGGACAATTTTGGTCTTACACTGTGGTCTTTCTATTGCAGGCTCTCTCCCCATTCTACCACAATTTGCCATGTGACTGTAACATCTATCCACCATATCCTCAAGCAATCTATTTAACCTCTATGCACTAGTCTCTTATATAAAAAAGGGATAATAACACTTTCTGCCTCATATGATGTTTGTAAGTTTTAAGTGAAAAGAACTTAGAGACCTGCCTGGAAATCACTATGCTCAAAACTTTTAAGCTATTACAGCATTGTTTCAATAATAATAGTGGTTAGTAGTTGTAATAGCAGCAGTAATGATAGGAGGAAGTGAAGGAGAATAAAATGATCTTCCTTGGCTCTTCTGTACTGGCAAGTTCCTTAGGTACTAGACAAGAAGATGAGTTAAGACTAAAGCACATCCATGTGATTTTTCTTCCCCACTGTCCTTTTTGTTTCCTAGCCAAATGCCTTTAAGGTATATCACCTATGAATTGTATCACATTGTGTATGATCAAGGCTTTGCTTTCATACAGAAATGAAAACCAATTTCCATTTTATACCGTCTAGGCAGGCTTGATTCAGATACCTCGTGTGCTCAGTGTTAGTCTCACTATAATTTCAAAATGAGGATATTCTTAATATTTCACATTCGTGAGAAAGAGTAAAGAATAGTTAGGATATTAGACATTGTGCACAAGTTCTGGTACGTAGAAATTGCTCAATATATATTACTTTCCTCTGCTGGCTCTGTGGCTGACTTATTCATCAACCTTGGACAACAAATCGCTTTTTGTCTCAAAGCTCATTTTCTCATTTACAGAACTAAGTTCTGAAATGAATATTTAGTGAAATAATATATAAAGTGTTTGAAACAGATGATTCCTAAGTCCATTTGAACTACACATTCATAGATTATTTAAATAGTAAAATGTGATCCATAAAATAATCCATAAAATCTTACCCCCTCAACTTGTATTTATAGATGGCCTAATGCACACAAAACATAACTTACATACAAGTTTGCTTCTAAGGAATATATCCACATAAACTGTCATATCATTCAAAGTATAATCATTAATTGCTATTCTAATTAGGTAAGCAAGAGAATTGCAGATAATTGGCACAACTGACTAATTAAGAAAACAACATTCTAGTCTTTTCAATCTTAATATAATCTTAGTAGAAGATCTTAATAGAAGAAAATAAAAGTGGATAATAAGAGAAAAAGAGTTTTCTTCCAAATTCTGGCCGGAACTGGATGACACAGTCAAAGATTCATTATTGATTGTATGAAAATTAAAACATTGCCAAATTGATGAGATTTGGCTAGCGCAAGTAATTACAAATATTTAATCTTATAATAAGATTTTGGAGATAAGTGGGAGAAAAATGAAACAGTAGTGCTTTAAGGAAACATATGACTGTAGTAATTATAGAGGACTTCATTCAGTTAGATCTTTAACTTAAGATTTCAAAATTGAAGTGTTTCAATATATGTTTAATTTCATAAATCTGGAATCTATAATAATATGTTGCATACCAGATACTATCTCTATAAAGGGTTATAATATTATTGAATATAAAGGTAAAATTCTCGAAGAGTATTAAGTAGTAAATGGTGTCTGGGGATTGTGCTATGTGTAATCAAATGATTAAGTGATGTCACCAATCTAATAAATGTAAGATCCTGACATTGGTCAAAGGCCAGGACTGTTCTTTAAGGTCCTGCTCACAATGGAACATTGAGGCCATCAGTCTATCATGACAAATGCCAGAGTGCAGGCTCATTCTATTCTGATATTTAAAGGTAGCAAAGAATAAGGATTATATGTTTGCTTTGTATTATGTGGGGTATGTGCTAAGTCATATCAGTTGTGTCTGACTCTTTGCAACCCTATGGATTGTAGCCCTCCAGGCTCCTCTGTCCATGGGATTATCTAGGCAAGAAAACTGGAGTGGGTTTTCATGCCCTCCGTCAGGGATCTTCCCAGCCCAGGGATTGAACCTGTATCTCTTACGAATCTTGCATTGGCAAGTAGGTTCTTTACCACTAGTGCCACCTGGGAAGCCTTTGCTTTGTATAGTTATAGTTTATTTATAGACACAAAATTCAAAATATAGAGCAAATGCTTTTTGTAGCAAAGATATTAGGCAAATACTTCAGAAAAACTTTCAAAAAGAGAGATATGAAATTATGAATTGCAGTGATCAGAACATATTGAAAGCATAGGAATCTCCCCCCATCCCAAATATTTTGAAAACACTAACATTAAGCTAACCAAAACCATTTCTGTACAAAACAGTACAAGTAATTCAGAATTAGCTTGGTTGTTTGAAATATAAATTAAAAAAATTAAACAAAAATCTAGGGAGAGGTATTAAATATAGAATGACAAAAAGTTTATTGTGACAATACTGAAATTTTCTTGTTCCTTGGTGTAAAATTTGTAAAATTTATTATATAACAGAGGACAAACCCAGGACAAAAATAGCCCAGGTTAAAGCAATGGTGGCTGTATTCTCTCTGGGCTGTTTGTATCTTTTCATTCCCTCTGTGGCCCTCCTTTGGATCAAGAGATTCTAATTTTATGCATCTTAGGGAAGGTGAGCATTATTGTTTGGACTCCTAACCTATTGCAAAGTCCATCTCAAATGGTGCTCTTTACTTTATATAAACTTTACTGATATCAAAAAATGTAGATTTAAGAGTAACTTCCTCAGGAATCTGTCTGTAACTGCTGATAAAGCCCAAATAAAGATAGCAATGCAGGACCTGAATAGTTGCAGCAATAAAGGTTCTAGTAACTGAGGAGTGGAGTGACCTCAATATGGCACGTTAAATCTTCATTAAAGTGTCTGAATTATTTAATGATTAATGCTTTAGAATTGTGGGGTTGGCAAACGGAAAGAAAAAATGATGATAATAAAGAATATTACCAATATTGTTAATTAATGTTTCAAATATATTTTAAAAGGGAGAAATGTATTTTCTTACCAAAAAATTGACATATATGAGTAAATAATTTTAAGACTTAACTAATCAAAATACTCTCACAATTTGTAATTTTCATTAACTAGGGTATGGAAGATGCCTAATAAGAGATAAGGAATATTTTTTTTCTTCTCATAAGCTCTGTTTCAAGTTGGGAATATCTTAGATATAAAGTCAAAACCCTAATAAGAACAAATTATTTTGGTCACGAGTTCATTTTTATTGCAATAAAATTTTCAGCATTCAGTTGTACAGACCTTTATGTGATTAGCAAATTGAACATGAAGTTCTACTCTATATGATGTTTGGTATTCCGGAAAATGTCAGACAGAGAGCCATTATTTTCTACTATCAGTTCATTTTCTCTCCCCAACAAGAGATATACACACACACACACACACACACACACAGAGGACACCTCAGGACCAAACTGAACGTGTTGCAGATAAATGCAAACTCCATAAAGGACAACAATTACCTTGGCAGTAACTTAAAAAGAAGAATGGGTGTTTTCAGTTTCTTACTCATATACTTCCAAATGTTTTTCTTTAAAACTCTTTTTTCCTTTGAATTTTGAGTATGTTGAGTTTGAGCATAATAACTGAACTTAGAGATGATCAGAAGTACTTATAAAAAGATATCATGGAACAGATGGGTCTCATACATGGCTTTAGCAGAAGCTTATGTTTTAAATGTGTAATGGTGTAGACATTTTCAAGAAGCCACGGTGGGAGTAAAGTTCATACGTTTGAATGAACACATCTGAAAATGCCTAAGGTGAGTAGCAAAAAGATAATACTAGAAATGGGCCAATGTATAGAGGCAAATTAGTACTAACTTTCAGAGACTTTGAAGAGCACGTATGTAATGAATTTAGCCAGGGTATATTAAGTGCTTACTGTTTGTGTACAGAATTGGTAGCAATGGAATAGCAGCATTAACTAAGTCACACACAGGTCTTTTCTTCATTGGGTGCACATTATTGAAAAGAGATGAGATTCACTGTGAAGCAGGGTTACCAGATTTAAGAGGACAAGTAAATGATACTGTTAAATTTGCATTTCTTATATTTATGAAAAATTGCTTAATATCAATGTTTCATGCAGTATAAATGACATTTTATTAAAATAATTATTGTCTATCTGAAATTCAAAAAATTTTAACTGGACTTCCTGTTTTGAGGGTTCACTTGGGATGAGGGTGAATGTGCAGGGGATGTCTTGGAATAGGAGGGTGATGGATTATAACCAGAGAAAAGAGCCTACGATGAGAGACTGGAAAACAATGACTTCTTGAATGATATGAAAAGCAGTCCTGCCTGCAGGGAAGCCTGTGAAAAGCAAGTGGAGAATTGCCTCAAGATGAGGAGAGAGCTTAGGTAGCAATCAGAGAGGAATTCAGCAGCTTAGGCCAATTTCATTTAAAGGTCTCACCATGTTCAAACTTTTATTCTGCTGTGGGAGGTTGAGGGTGACAGGACATGATTAGTGAAACTGCTTAGGATGAATAGGGCTTCCCTGGTGGTTCAGACTGTAAAGAATCTGCCTGCAATGTGGGAGACTTGGGTTGGGAAGATCCCCTGGAGGAGGGCATGGCAACCCACTCCAGTATTCTTGCCTGGAGAATCCCATGGACAGAGAAGCCTGGTGAGTTACAGTCCATGGAGTCTCAAAGAGTCAGACACAACTGACCGACTAAGCACAGCGCAGCACTTAGGATGAACAGAACATGGTGATTAAGTGAATGAGAAAATGAACCAGAAAGTATGAAGAATGGTCATTCAGGTTCATACTAAGAAAAGTGAGCTGAAATGCAATTTTATTTCCTAAGAAAGGTATCAAGAAGTTGAAGTATTTGGAAAATAAATGATAGTTTTTAATACCATATAATTTGTGTTGCTTACAGAGCATTCAAGTGGAGCAAGAAGTCGAATATGACTTGAGATCTCTTTGGAAAAAAACATCATTGATGTATACATGATGGTTAAAGCCACAGGAGTGACTTCAAGAACTTCAAGTAGAAGAGGAGTTTAGAGCTCCAAGTAATTCTGGCATTAAATGATGTGGTACAAGAGGAAAAGCTGGAAATGGAGACTGAAGTTAGAGTTAAAGAAGTAAAAAGTCAACCTAGATGAGTGCTGTGGTGTGGAAGTGAAGGAAATATTGTTGCAGAAGGGAGGAAATGGTCAAATGTATCTACTGTTTTAAGAAATAAGGAAAATGAGAACACACCTGTATGTATCTAAAAAGTGGTTTGTTCTAGTATTATCCGGATCTAAAATTCTATCAACAGAAGTGAAGAAAACTGTAGAAAACAAGATAAAGACATGAGGGTTTGGACTAAGTGGTTGGCAGTAAGGAAGTGGAAGAAGATATATAGGTAAATATATATGTCTGGGGGTGTGTATTTATTTGGTTATTATATGACTATAAACCTGGGGAAGGATATGGCAACCCACTCCAGTATTCTTGCCTTGAGAATCCCATGGACAGAGGAGCCTGGCAGACTACAGTCCATGGGGTCACAAGAGTTGGACATGACTCAGTGACTAAAACGCACATGACTATAAAATAAAATAATGCCATTAGCATTATATGTGAAAATCTGAGATCACAATTTGAATAATGGCTACTTAAACACTCCAAACTCCAACTTCCTCACCTATAAAATGGGGATAACAGTGATATCTCAAAAACTTATGGGAAGATTAAGTAAAAAATAGTAATTAAACCTATCACAATGGGAATAATGATCAATGACCTTTTCATTGGTGCAGGGAGCAGGCAGACAGTAAAAAGGAGCTATGAGATGTTAGAGTTAGCCCAGCCACAGTGAACCATCCTCTTTGTGTACTTCTCTTGTGGCTCTCAGACTATATGCTACTCTGTAGGTTGATCCAAACTCAGAATCTAGCTCTTCATTCTCTTCAGAAATTTTCCAAGTCCTCCCCTAAGTCTCCCTCACGGTATAATCTTTTCCTTCCTAAGTGAATTTTAACCTTGTACTCTCATTACACTTTTCCTGACCCTCTCTATCACTTAGTGTTAGAGTTATTTCATGTATTGTTAACTACACTTCTCCCAAGTTTCATGTAATATAATTGGCTCATCTTTATGATAATAAGAATGCAGTGCAAGGCAAAAGGAGATTCTAAGGTGCTTGACTATATATATTTGGGAGCTTCACATCTGAAGAACATGGGATTAGCATTTTTAACAAACTCTCCAGAAATTTTATGTGTATGCTAAAGCTTAGAACCACTCATACAAGTGTTATTAATATGTTTTGAGTCAATCAATAATTCTATCTCTATGAAGACTTGTACATTTAAGATTTTGAGTAAAAATATTTAAAAGAAAATTGAGTCCATTAGTGTTTATGACTATGTTTAGAATTAATAAACTAGTATTTCATTTTAACTAAAGGAGAGTAATGCTGATGACACTAATTAAAAAGAATAATTTGAGATTGGTCAAAGTTAGAAGGAAAGATTTAAGTTGATGTATGATGTTCAGTGAAGTTCTAAAGAGCCATTTGGAAGATTCTTATAGAAAGGTGATGTTCTGAGGACAAATCTGCGTCTAATTCCTCCACTGTATCGGTAGTTTTACATTTTCTACATTCTTTACATTGTTGGTCAGATTTCCTAGGACATGATCCATCTCTTTAAATAAATTACATGACATTTGAATGACGAATTTTGGATGAAAACCGAAAACGATTTTGTTCTCAACAGTTCCCTATTTCCACTAGAAGAATTTTAGATCTGAATAATACTGGATTTTACAGATACATAAAAGTAAGGTACAGAAGTGAAGTGATTCAATGAAATTGCATACTTTCATAGTTATTTCTTTATCAGCCTCAAGTGTGTGTTAGTTGCTCAGTCATGTCCGACTCTGCCATCCCATGGACTGTAGCCCACCAGGATCCTCTGTCCATGGGATTCTCCAGGCAAGAATACTGGCGTGGGTTGCCATTTCCTTCTATCAGCTTCAAAACACTGTTCAAAAATCATATATAACTAGCCAATGAATTCTTAAGACACAGTAAGAACAGGCAGAGTATATGGAGTAAGAAAAGGAAAACAGAGTAATGGAAACCAAAGAAGAGCTATTCAGGGGAAATAAAACAAAACACAACAATTGAGTCTGAACTGCATATGAAAGCCCAGGGAGAGAAGACAGAACAGATGGGCTGAGAAGAGTCAGGTCACCAGTGATTTTAGATAAAGATATTTTTGTAGAACATGGGGTAGTGAAGCAGATTTAAAACTGCTGATGAAAAAAAATTGATCTAGAGCTGATGAAATAGCTCTAGACATTTATTTGTAAAGTCTGGTCTTGAAAGGAAAATCAGAGGAAGGAAGACACTGGTAGTGCAGTGAGTTCTTACTTGTCAGTAACTGAGCTGAGTGCTCTAAATGGACATTATCCTATTTTTTTTGTGAACAACTTACATTCTAGATATTATTATATTCATTCCCGGAAAGAAGTTCTTGTTGAGCAGTGGTTAGGGTAACCATTATGTGGAGATAACCAATGTGGAGGACAACCATTAGGGCAGAGATGAGAAATCTAGATATATTCTAGGTGGTAGAATCAAGACTTGGAAGATGTAGGTGCATTCATCCCTTTGAAGGTAGGGGTGAATGCACCTCAATAATTCACTAGAGAAGGGTATAAAACTTGAGGAGTAATTTCCTCCAAAGTCCAAACGAGATGGGGATCTTAGAGGGATGGGTAAAGTTTACAGAAAAGAGAGTACGTTAAATTGGTAAATTTAAAATCACTGATAGTAAAGGTCTATGTGAATCACTTTTATTAGTAATATTTAAAAACAGTCTAACTGTGATTCTTCTTTATCTGAACAATATCAAGTTGACCCACTAGGATTGCAATCCTGTTGACCATAGACACATATGTTTCTTTATTTGATTTATTACCTTATATTCTGTGTCATAAATCTATAGTTTATGGACTAGAAAGATAAGTTTAGCTAAAGTCCATATTCTTCTTCAAATGCAAAGAAAATTAATCAGCATTAGTGTTCCAACCTTTTGTTTGTGGAGTATGATTTGACCTATATATGTGTAGATAAGCTGTGTAAGCTATTTGATAAAAGGATACTTGATACTATAAAATTATGACCAATTGTTTGAATACTTGTGTCTCAGCCTACTAGTTAATTATTTTTAAAAGAAACCATGAAAGTCCATTAATATCATTTATTTTTAACATTTTTTAAACTGAAAATTCATGCATTTGAGCCTGAAAAGAAAATAGATGAAGTTTTTCAGTGTCTCACAAAGGAGCATTTTATAGTGAATACATAATAATATAAGAAGGAATTTGAACAGTCTAGCAAAGCATTTGTATTCATTAAAGAGAGCTTTCATAATCAGACCCAATCAGACCCTGATCACACAGCAATTTAACAGTATCTCTGCAAGCAGTTTTATAAGTCACACCCACATTCTCTGTGTTCAGGGGTTGTTTGGGATATCGGTTAAAATATAATCATAAAAATGAATTCTTTAGCTAAGATTTGATAAACGATTTTGTAGATTAAAAACATGCTTATTTATGCCTGGTGAGTTTCAGTCTCACAGTGTCTCATAGAATGGAAGCAATAAAATAAGTGTGCCTGCCATCTCACCCAGGTTAATATGTTGAGCTTGGGTCTGTGATTCCATATAAGACTCTCACACTTGCTTTCAAGGCTTACTATAATATGGCCTCAGACTTTATCAGTTGGACATTATTGCTTCAGACTCTCTAAAATAGGTCTATACTCAGTCAAGAAGGAGGTCAAGAAATACCTGGAGTAACAGGCAGATTTGGCCTCGGAGTACAGAATGAAGTAGGGCAAAGGCTAACAGAGTTTCACCAAGAAAATGCACTGGTCATAGTAAACACCTCTTCCCACAGCACAAAAGAAGACTCTACACATGGACATCACCAGATGGTCAATACCTAATGCAGACTGATTATATTCTTTGCAGTCAAAGATGGAGAAGCTCTATACAGTCAACAAAAACAAGACCGGGAGCTGACTGTGGCTCAGATCATGAACTACTTATTGCCAAATTCAGACTTAAATTGAAGAAAGTAAGGAAAACCACTAGACCATTCAGGTAATATCTAAATCAAATCCCTGACGATTATACAGTGGAAGTGAGAAATAGATTCAAGGGATTGGATCTGATAGACAAAGTGCCTGATGAGCTATGGACAGAGGTTTGTGATACTGTACAGAAGGCAGGGATCAAGATCATCCTCAAGAAATAGAAATGCAGAAAAGCAAAATGGCTGTCTGAGGAGGCTTTGCAAATAGCTGTGAAAAGAAGAGAAGCAAAAAGCAAAGGAAAAAGGAAAAATATATCCATTTGAATACAGAGTTCCAAAGAATAACAAGGAGAGATAAGAAAGTCTTCCACAGTGGTCAGTGCAAAGAAATAGAGGAAACCAATAGAATGGAAAAGACTAGAGATTCATTAAATAAAATTAGAGATACCAAGGGAATATTTCATGCAAAGATGGGCTTAATAAAGGACGGGAATGGTATGGACCTAACAGAAGCAGAAGATACTAAGAAGAGGTGGCACAGAAAAACTATTAAAAAAAAAAAAAATCTTCATGTCCCAGATAACCATGATGGTCGAAATGGGCACAACAGAAAGAAATACCAGTGACCACTGAAGTCTGTAAACCTTCATATTTGTTAAACCTGCACCTGTGATAAAATTGCATAGAACTAAAGAAACACATGCAGACACACAGGTAAGTATTTGTAATCCTAGGGAAATCTATGTAAAACTGATAGATTATATCAATGTCACTATCCTGGTTAGAGAAGACAATGGCAACCCACTCCAGTACTCTTGCCTAGAAAATCCCATGGACAGAGGAGCCTGGTAGGCTGCAGTCCATGGGGTTGCAAAGAGTCGGACATGACTAAGTGACTTCACTTTCACTTTTCCCTTTCATGCATTGGACAAGGCAATGGCAACCCACTCCAGTGTTCTTGCCTGGAGATCCCAGGGACAGGGGAGCCTGGTGGGCTGCCGTCTCTGGGGTTGCACAGAGTTGGACACGACTGAAGTGACTTAGCAGCAGCAGCAGCACTATCCTGGTGGTGATATTGTACTATAAATTTACAAGCAGTTGCTATTGTGGTAAAATGGGTAAGAGTATATGTGATCTCCTTTATTTCTTACAAATACATGTGAGTTTTTAACTATATAAAAATAAAAGTTTTAGATTGCATTTAAAATTTTCAGTAAATTTCACAACTATTCTCTTACTGTAACATTTCTGTGGAAGCACTTCAGAGAGAAGAAACTGAACTAGGTGGGTGAAGTGACTTGCAACTTTCATTATGTCTAAGATTGCTGTCAAACAGCACTAGACAAAGTGGCTAAGATAGAGTCTTTGAAAATCAGACATATTAGCTAATATTTACTAAGTATGTAAGAAGCAATTATATTTCTGGAATTAACCAGTTTTTCAGATAATAGCAAGCATTTATTGAATACCCTATCCAATGACATTTTTAAAGGTCTAACATTTTCACAGCTTACCTGAGTTTAGCATTTTTACAAACGGGACTCATTTGATCCTTATACATTCGTAGGTACACTTTGATGTTACTCTTTATCCTAATTTTATAACTAAAAGACCATGGCAATGGAAGTTTTAGTAAGTGGTAGAGGTAGGTTAATCAGTCTGTTATATTATCCTGCAATTTCAACAGAACAATGAAAAATGATGAGTGGCAAAGTGAATGCTAGCATTAATAAAGAAGACTGATATTATAAGATTATGAACCATAATAATTATGAATTACTATTTAATAAAAATATCAGCAAAGAGTGCATTATGAAAATAGTAATCAGAGTTGTGGATGTTTTTGATGAAACTATATGCTGGTATCAATAATGGAAAGAGGCCAGGCTGCAAAGCATAAGAGCAGTATAAACACAAAAATCAGTTGAGTTTGAAATAAGGATTCCTTTCCATGAAGTGCAAAAATCCTGGTGTATTTTCTGTTTGGAAAATCCACACCTATCCCTAAATTTAATGTATTACCAACATTAATTTAACGTATTTAAAAATACATTAAAAAAATTAATGTATTACCAACATCTGTGATATAAAACTGAAAGCACCGTGGCTTAACATTCATCTTTAAATGAAAGCAAATCACCATGAATCATGTCTCAATGCAATGGTTCCCAATATGTTCAAACATTAGGATGTCTTTCTAATGAACAGACATTTTAAACATCCATATAATATGAAACGTGTTTGCACATGAGTGTATTAATAAGAAACCGATACAATAACTCCAGGTACCTTCCATTCTAGGATTTGTAGCTTTATCGTTTGGGAACTATTTTTAAGGACTTTAAGGACATTTGCCTTTGATAACTTAGGAGTTCCCTAGGATATCCTCAACTTGGAATCAGAAATAAAGCAAGCAAATTATTCATGTGTAAAGAAAATGACAGAATAATTCAAAAGTTTCTTTTTTTCTTTGGCTATATATTTTTAATTACATATATTTGATTGGTATTTGACACACTTTACTCATTTTTGCATTATTTTAGGAAGAACCTAAACCTCATTTTGGTTGCAAACAAGTGAATTCTAACTTGACTCAGGTTTGGTAGGAGGGAATATATGTTTAGTCATAGAACAAAATGTCTGAAAGCCAAAGGTACATTTGGCATCAGGGATCTTGAACCAGAACATCAGATGTTATCAGGCTTTTCTTGTCTGTCCCTTCTCTCTTCTTTTCTATGTATATTGAATTTGTTTTTGTTTTTCAATGTTCCAATTTTTGCCACGTCTGTTATTATGGCTGCCAGAAACTACTGAAATCAGAAAACTTCAGGTCAGATCCTTTTCATTATAAAGCCAAAGAGTAGGGAATTGCAGTTGACTGCCAGCACTAAATTGCATAGGAAGAAGCTGCTATTATGAGAAGAAAAATGTTCTGTGGACATAATTGATTTAACATTGTATCACTAAAAGTTTCTGGAAAATAGCAGCAATATCATGCCAGCAACTACACTGTGATTGTTTTTTCTATCATTATTCTCTTGTACTCATGAAAGGTGGGATGCCAAGAAGAGGAAAATATGCATTCGTGTACACACACACACAAACACATATACACTAAAAATTTCTGTAAAATAGCAGCAGTATCATGCCAGCAACTACACTGTGATTGTTTTTTCCATCACTATTCTCTTGTACTCATGAAAGGTGGGATGCCAAGAAGAGGAAACATGCATTCGTGTACACACACACAAACACATATACACACCGGATTTCTCAGCCTCCATTGTAAGTCATCATTGTCTTCCCCAACTCTCAACTTGGAAGAAACTCAGAGCTCAGACACTGGATCTCTTTTCTATCTCTATTCATTCCCTAGGGGAGCTCATCCATTCTTTTTGCTTTAAATACTATCTATACACATCTGGCAACCAAATTTATATACCCAACCTGAGCTCTTCCCTGAACTTCAGTTTTATATCCAACTGCTTTCAACTTTAATAAGGCCAAAACTGATATATTGATTCCCACTGCACCTTTAGTCTTCCAGATCTCAGGAATGTCAATTTGATTCTCCAGCTGTTCAAGGCAGAAACCTTGGCAATCTCTCTCACAGTCCACATCCAATTAAAAAAAATATCTATTCAGTTTTATCTTTGAAATATGTCTAGTTAGTTACACATTCAATCCCTGCCCTTTGCTCTATAAAGACAACTGGGGGATACTGGGCACTGTCTGGAAATGGTTTTGAAAGTCAAATCACAAAGGTGCTACAGGCATCCAGTGGATAGAGGTTAGGGATGCTGCTAAAAATCCTGTGACACGTAGGACAGTTTCCCCCCAACAATTACCCCATCCAAAATGGCAGTAGTACCTAGGCTGAAGAATTCAGACCTGCACAAGTTGCCATTGTCTCTCCCTGTTTTCTTCCTAATATCTTCTTAGTCATTAAATTTCCTCTCTAACTATCTGCCTACAGTTAAGTAACCACAGAGTAGCCAGAAGAATTGTTTTAAAACATTCTTCAGATCAAATCACTCTTCTACACGCCACCATCACAAACGCTTCCCATCATCCCTTTCTACTGTCTCCACTCAAGTGTGACTTGATTGTGGAAACCGTTCTTGCCCTCATACTAGCACACACTCCCAACAGCATCTTATGTTTCCATAACCTAATTGATTTTTTCTAATCATTTTACAAGATATATAACATATTTATTTATTTAACTATTCTTTCATTGTTTTTAAGAATTTTGTTTGCGTAAAGAATATTGATCTTTTTTCACTCATAAACCTGGTCACTAGACCTGTGCTTAGTACACGAATCCACTATTCTTTGTTGAATTTAAGAAAAATTACATTCCTGATATAATGGTTTGTTCATATACTGTTATAATAACTTTGAGCCATGGTGGCCCATTTTTAATTCGAAAATTGTCTCTTGGTTCTAACTGAAAAATTATTCCATGATGATTTTCCTTCCCCTCTGAATAATAATTTTCTATATTTTTGTTCCACTTTTTTTTCTATCCACCCTTTAATTGCTATTGTGTCTTGACAGTTGGCCTTTGGTTTTCTTTTATTTAATGTTAATCACACTTTCAAAACTTAAATTTCAGTGTACAACTTCAGTTTCACTATGACACTAATATACCTCAATCCCTCCTGTATTTCTCTCCTAGCTTTAGACATACCCAAATGAAAACTCTCACTAGACTCCTGAAACTCAATATGGTCCACGCAAATCACAAAGTAAACTATTATGCCAGATGACTGACATATTCTTGATTTCCATTAGCATTGTCCCTGTGTCCCTTAAAACAGTAAATTGCAAGATATCCTTCCTTTCTTATCAGTCTCTCCTCACACAGAGTTTGTAAAAAAATCTAATTACATCCATTGAAAGTCTACTTTAGCCTCTTAATAGTTTCTTTCTCATTTTAAGACCCCCATTATCTTTTGCTTGAGATATTTTAAAAAGTTTCTGTTGGATTCCATGCCAAAAATTTTGTGTTTTTCATATTGCCTCCATAATCATATTCCAAGAAAATACTGATAATTGCATTCCAGTGATACTGATTGGCTACAGTATAAAATTAATGTATTTTAATTTGGGATAATAGCTCTGTCACAAAGTGATACAGAACTACATTTGTGTTTTTATCTTCAGATTCTCTATTAACCTACTGTAAAATTTTACCACACTGAATTTCTAATTATCCCCTCTACACACTATGACCTTTATAACCTCTATATTTATACATTGTTTCTCCTTTATTTGGAATGACCTATCTACTTCACATGGAAAATTCCTAAATATCTTTTTAGATGAAGTTTAAAAGTTACTTTACTAAGATCTCTGAATCATATTTAGCACTTTGTATTGGGTTGGCCAAAAAGTTCATTCAGGCCTTTCCATAAACCGTTAGAGAAAAATGCAATTAAACTCTAAGGCCAACTCAATATTTTAATTTATTGCTCAATTTATCCTCTACAAAATTGTCAGCTCTTAGAAGTGGCCTTTTTTCCCAGCAAACACTGGAGGAACTAGAACACAGCTGAAACAAAGCAAGAGTAAAGTAGAAAGCATAATGAATCAAGGATCACATGTTAGTCTTTCCTATAAGTGTATATCTTTAAGCCAACTTCACTCTCCTCTCTAACTTTCATCAAGAGGCTCTTTAGTTGTTTTTCACTTTCTGCCAAAAGGTTAGTGTCATCTGCGTATCTGAAGTTACTGATATTTCTCCTGGCAATCTTGATTCTAGCTTGTGCTTCATCCAGCCTGGTATTTCATATGATGTACTCTGCATATAAGTTAAATAAGCAGGGCGACAATATACAGCCTTGACATACTCCTTTCCCGATTTAGAACCAGTCTGTTGTTCCATGCCCAGTTCTACATGTTTCTTCTTGACCAGCATACAGATTTCTCAGGATGTAGGTCAGGTGGTCTAGTATTCCATCTCTTTCAGAATTTCCCAAAGATATTTGTGATTTACACAGTCAAAGGCTTTGGCATAGTCAATAAAGCAAAAGTAGAAATTTTTTTCAGAACCCTCTTGCTTTTTTGATGATCCAGTGGGTGTTGGTAATTTGATCTCTGATTCCTCTGCCTTTTCTATATCCAGCTTGAACATCTGGAAGTTCATGGTTCACATATTGCTGAAACCTGGCTTGGAGAATTTTGAACATTACTTTAGTGTGAGATGAGTGCAATGTGTGGTAGTTTGAACATTCTTTGGCATTGCTTTTCTTTGGGATTGGAATGAAAATGGACCTTTTCCAGTCCTTTGGCCACTGCTGAGTTTTCCAGATTTGTTGGCATATTGAGTACAGCACTTTCACAGCATCATCTTTCAGGATTTGAAAGAGCTCAACTGGAATTCCATCACCTCCACTAGCTTTGTTTGTAGTGATGCTTTCTAAGGCCCACTGGACTTCACATTCCAGGATGTCTGGCTCTAGGTCAGTGATCACACCATCATGATTATCTAGGTCATGAAGATCTTTTTTGTACAGTTCTTCTGTGTATTCTTGCCACCTCTTCTTAATATCTTCTGCTTCTGTTAGGTCCCTACCATTTCTGTCCTTTATTGAGCCCATCATTGGATGAAATGTTCCCTTGGTATCTCTAATTTTCTTGAAGAGATTTCTAGTCTTTCCCATTCTATTGTTTTCCTCTATTTATTTTCACTGAGTGCAAATTCAAGATTCAGAAAACTAACATCATGGTATCCAGTCCCATCACTTCATGACAAATACATGGGGAAACAATGGAAACAGTGACAGACGTTATTTGGCGGGAGGGGCAGGGGGCTCCCAAATCACTGCAGATGGTGTCTGCGGCCATGAAATTAAGACGCTTGCTCCTTGGAAGGAAAGCTATGACGAACTTGACAGCATATTAAAAAGCAGAGACATTACTTTCCCAACAAAGGTCCATCTAGCCAAAGCTATGGTTTTTCCAGTAGTTGTGTATGGATGTGAGAGTTGGACCATAAAGAAACAAGAGCACTGGAGAATCGATGCTTTTGAACTGTGGTGTTGGAGAAGACTCTTGAGAGTCCTTTGGATGGCAAGAAGATCTAACCAGTCCATTCTTAAGGAGATCAGTCCTGGGTGTTCCCTGGAAGGACTGATGTTGCAGCTGAAACTCCAATACTTTGGCCACCTGATGCGAAGAACTGACTCATTGGAAAAGACCGTGATGCTGGGAAAGATTGAAGGTGGGAAGATAAGGGGACAACAGAGGATGAGATGGTTGGATAGCATCACTGACATGAGTTTGAATAGGCTCTGGGAGTTGGTTTTGGACAGCGAAGCCTGGTGTGCTGCAGTCCATGGGGTCACAAAGTTTGGACACGATGGAGCTACTGAACTGAACTGATAGGTGGATATCATTAACTCCATTTCACATGTGAGAAATGGGGGAAAAAAACTTTAATTCAAAATATTCAAAACAGTTCATTAGAGACCAAGATAAGAAATTAAATATCTTTATATTTAATCTGGCATTCTTATCACATATTCTTTTATGAACGTGCACATATCATACTGTGTTGATAATGAGTGATTAATATAGAAAATACATCAAATAGAAATTTGTGGAATCTGGCTTGCAAAACTTTAGGATAGATACTTCTTTTAGCTGTATTTTGAAGTTCTGTACAGAATTTCATACTGATTTTAAGGCTTTTTTTGGTTGTTGCTATTGTTTTTGTTTTTAAAGCTCAAAAGTACCTCTGAGAAAAATGGAAAATTAGAAGTTGGGAGACTGCTGTGGTGAAAAAGAGTGTGTAAAAAAAAATCTATAGAGCCACTGTAGATAGACAATTTTGGACTCCCTTCTTTCCCATTGTACGATCATATAAGAGGATTTTGGATTATCTCCATTCTGCCTTCAGAAGATTTACAGCAGGAAGTTAATAAAGCACTCAGCAGAAGCCCAGACACAAAATAGGCAGGGAAGAGAAAGATTACATCAGAGAAAGATAGACTTAATTATGTTGTAGATACCAAGTGGTCTCTTTAGAAATGTGTAGTAGAGCAGTGAGATGAAGAATAACTGTCCAGTCAAGCTAGACAAAAGTCATCAGCCTCCTCCCTTGAAGGAGCTCCAGAGGGAGTGTAGGAAGTTGGGAATAGCCTGATTTCACAACTCACACATAAGATGCTTTTTTTCTCCTAGGGAGAGGCAGATGAAAGAGAAACCAGCGCAGAAAGTAAAGAAACAGCATGTAAATGACACAACAAAAACAAAAGTAAACCAACAACAAACCAACTACACATAAAAAACACTTTATAAACTGCACATTCAGTTGTGCGTGCTATTAAATTGTGTAGAGGTATTCTCTCAGATGTGAGCATTCAAAAGCTACCTAGAGGTCAAAACTTTGGTCATATGTTGGTCATATACATATTCTGGTCTAATATTAACCTGTATTTGAAAATAATTTAGGAAGTCAAGGAGATTTATTTTTACAGGCTTAACACAAAAGCCCCTTGATTTTTTTTCTTTGGGTGGTAATTAATTTCCAAATGTCCACATAATAAGAGATACAGAATACATGCATTGCTTCTCAAATGGAAAATGGTAAGGGGATGATTTAGAGAGTTGTTCACAATATGTTTTTGAAATTGTATTATACGTTTGTTTTGTTCAGTCATTAAGATGTGTCTCACTCTGCAACCCCATGAAGTGCAACAAGCCAGGTTTTCCTGTCCTTCACTGTCTCCCTTTGTTTGCTCAAACTCATGTCCATTGAGTCAGTGATGCCATCCAACCATCTCATCCTCTGTCACCTCCTTCTCCTCTTGCTCTCAGTCTTTCCCAACATCAGTGTTTTTTCCAATGAGTCAGCCATTCTCATCAGGTGGCCAAAGTACATTTAAATTAATTATTACTACACATAAAAACATGCTTCCCTGGTGGCTCAGACAGTGAAGAATCCATCTGAAATGCAGAAGACCCAGGTCGGATCCCTGGAGTTAGGAAGGTCCCCTGGGGAAAGAAATCGCATCCTACTCCAATATTCTTGCCTGGAGAATTCTATGGACAGAGGAGCCTGACAGGCTACAGTTCATGGTGTTGCAGAGAGTTGAATATGGCTGAGAAACTAACACATACACACACACATAAAAATATTGTTTATATTATTTTCACTCCTAAGAGACAGTTCACAGGTCTATCTTTCTCATTCTTACCACTGCTTCCATGCTTGAGAAGATCTTTACCATAATCAGATATAATTACTAATGTCTACTTCCTTTTAAACTTTTTTACTTTAAATTTAATTTTTTACCTCAACTGAAATTTACTTTGCTGTAAATGATGTATAGGAATCATTTGTATTATAATTCCCCCCAATTTTGACAAATTTTCATTATCATATATTTTTTGCTGTTACCGTTGAATAAAATGCTACCTATATTATACAGTAAATATATGAATATTCCCAACATTGCAATCAGTCTTCTATTTTGTTCAATTACTATGGTTATGTAGGCAAAAAATCTGTACTGATTTAAGTACTATGGCATCACAAGTATTCTATCAATATTTTTGACTACATATTGAATATGTTCTTAATTTTCAGTGGCTAGTTTCTTTCCTTGCTATTTCGCAAAATGATAATGAAAGTTGTTTGGATTTTTCTTGTTTTGTAGTTAGGAAGAAGTCATGGTTTTAAAATTCTAATTTCTATTTAAATAAAACTTTACATCTTGCAAATGATTTTTGTAAGTATAACCTTTTTTATAATGCTGATATTTTTATTCTTCCTGGATCACAATTGTTGCCTTTTTTTTTTTTAACTTTGATGATTGTTTTTACTCAATTTGTCCTCACTAAAAAATAAATCTCTGTATAGAGTATTCAAAAGCCATAATTTCCTCTAATTTTTTTTTTTAACCTCTTTATAATTTTTTCTCTGTGGTTTCCCATTTTGGAGTACTTGTTAAGAAAGAAAAAAGCAACACAGGCTACTTTCCTCTGGAAGCTGGCATGGCATTCACAGTAGGCTGTGTTATTTCTCTGTAAGTGCATTCTGTGCCCAGGACCAAGTGCATAAGAAGAACACTCCATAATCTTAGCTGTACGCATCCAAAAACAACATGGCCCACCACAAAAAGGACTGAATCTCCACTCCTGCCAAGAAATGAGGAAAATTGCTTCATGTTTACCAGTTGAAGTCTACCACACTCCATTTTTTTTTTTCCTGCTTTCTAGATAGAAAAATTTAACATATCTAGGGCAGGAGGAGAAGGGGATGGCAGAGGATGAGATGGTTAGATAGCACCAGTGACTCAAAGGATATGAGTTTGAGCAAACTCCAAGATAGTGAGGGACAGGGGAGCCTGGAGTGCTGCAGTCCATGGGGTCACACAGAATCAGACACGACAGAGTGACTAAACAAGGGGGTTCCTACTTTCTGAGAGCACTGCATCAAGACCAATGCCCTGCTTCCTGATTCTTCTCCCAAATTACCACCACAAGCCAAATCCAATTACAACACCCTTTTAGGGCTTTCTTACTCCACATTTCTTCATGTTGCAATCTCCTTTGCTTCAGCAAATAAATATCTCAACTTTGTATAACTCCATGGTCTTCCTGAGGGTCTTTCCTTGGAAGGCACTGACATATTCAATTTCACAACATTTCTCTGTTTATTTGTTCTTCAAAATTTCTATAGTTACAGCTAAATGTGGTTCTGTTTTCCTTTATATTCGAAAGTAAGACATCTCTTCACACTTATCTTTCTTTTTCATTATATAAAATTTTCATAGGTTCATATCTATTGACATGAAATAAACGATGACCTAGGCATATATTGTTTTAATTTTTTCTAAATTAGTTTTACTTTAATCTTTTATATTTAATATGGCAAAGCACAGAAATTTTCTCTTTCTTGCATGTTGTTTGCTTTTTCCTCTTTCTTGCATGTTGATTTGAAACAATGGTAATGGTTCAGCAGCTTGCAGAGTACAGAGAGATGGGTGGGCAGAATAAAGTCACTCAGACTTCTGATTAAGCCATTGTTAGAGGGAGAGAGGCTTTTCTAATCTACTTTTTGTTTTGGCTTCAGTGAATATTCAGGTCCTTGATGAGGCTCTGGCTAGCCTTTCTCTGGAGACTTTGACTTGAGATTGTACTGGGATATTTAAAGCAGCTGCTTGCAAATATGGTTTATGTGAATATTCAGTGTAGATCTCCTGGCTTTGTTCCAAGTTTGAACTTCTAAGAAGGCCTTCTGTGCTTACCTCCTGAGTTTTCACTGTGTTTTGAGGAAAGGAGTTCTGAGTTTGCTCTTACTATTGATATATTCTTGTGCCATAGGTATGGTTTCATTGATAAGGTCCAAAGATCAGACTACTGGGGCAAACAATTGTAGTTTCCCTCACTTCTACCTAGAAAGAGCTATCACTCCTGAATATATATTCAAAGGAAAGGGTGATTTTCTTCTAAACTCAAACTCATTTGTTTCTATGTAGTAGAAACAAATTATTTTAAACACATTTCTTTGTATACCCAAGGGCAACATGAAAAGAGATATCTAACAACAGAATGGAGTTTCTCAGAAGAGTTTGTCCCTTCTGCAAAAAGACTAAACTGAAGCTCTTTTTTTCCCTAGCTGTGTTTGATAGAAAATGATTTTGAATCTCTTTCATGTTTAAAATGTTACTTCACCTACCTAATCTAAATCTTTTGACTAAGATTCCTTTTTGATTTGTTTCCCTAAGAAATTTGACTGAAATGGAAGGCTTTCTCACTATTACCACACCTGTCATATTCTTAGTGAAATGACTTTTCATTAAATGACTGCAAGATTGAGTAAATACATTACATATTAAGTAATTACATATCCACTTTGGCTATCGTACAGTCTTCTCCAATCCTGTCAGTATACTACCAATAAACTGATGGTATTTCTTACAATGGACAGAGTCCTGGGATTGTGGATATGATTATTAAGCTCATATCTTTTACTGCCTCTTGGCTCCTATGTAGTCTTGGACAGGATGTTTTATCACTCTGATTCATAGTTTCTTTTTTAAAAATTTATTTATTTTAATTGGACATAGTTTCTCTCTCTGTTAAGTTTATGGAGAATCTATGAGAGCCATAAAACACTGCAAGAATATAGAGAGAAATTGGAGTATTATTAATATTTTCTCCAGAATAAGTGATATTTTCTGTGTCCCATAGTAGAATGTTTTTTGAATGTTTATAAATAAATATTACTTTAAACCAAGTGTAAAAAGGCAAGCAGATCTGAATGAGCTGTGTCACCTTTCCAAAGTATCAAATATTACAGAATAGTTTGAAATATTCAAGTTTATTTTATTATTTATAAATATCTTTGTTAAAAGGGATGAATAATTCCTCATGTTTTGGTCATATGCAAAAGTATAATTATGCTTTTGATTACCAATTACAGAAAAAAGCTATTAAATGAGCAGAATAATATTGTTGAAATCATTTAATAACAAAACTATCTTTCTACATGCTTTATCTCTTCATTGTTGGGTTCAGAGTAACATATCTTCTTTTTTAAGTTTCTCCACAAAAAGAGATAAAATGTAAGGTGGATAGAATATCAGACTATACAGAATGAAAATAAACAGATACCTAGATGTTGCCCAATATACAGATGCACAATATTAAATATATTCAATTGAAATGTTCTCTTTAACGGAGTTTTGTTTTGAAATGGGAAGGTGGAGGTAAACACAAGTATTATTGCTGTACTGATTATTTAAATCAAAAGACAATGTATATAACACTATAATTACATAAAACATATACTGTTCCTCACTGTTTAGTCAGTATAAGCATAGACACACATGTAGTAAGTTTAAGAATGTATGTATATACATGCATATGTCCTTGTATTGAACAGATTTTGCCATGGAAACATTCTTTGTATTATCAATTACAATTCATTCCCTTTCCTTAGAGACTCTAGGTACTGTACTATGCTGGCCTGGTGGATAATTCAAGTTCTTTGGCTGAACATCTGCAGTAGTCACAGGGAATAAGCATATCCCATTTAGAGTTCAAGAGCAGGAACCAGGATATTATTATTTTTTAATAAAAAGAGAAATTTTTGTGAACTCTAGAAAAACACATAAGTCATGTCCTACATTAGGAACATGTTAGGAAAGCAGCGTCCTATGTAACTGCGTTAGTAATGAAAGCAAGTTTTATTTTGAAAATTTACATACATTAAGCTCTCTGCTCTGGGCTTTAAATGTGTTATGTCACTTAGCTCTCACAGTAATCCTACAATGTAGATTCCAATACTATCCCTATTTGCAGATGAAGAAATTGAGGCTTAGAATGGTTTAGAAAAGCAAAGCAATGTAGTTGTGCTGATATGTTGGCTTTTTCTTTTAAAGAACATTTTTTTTTGGTAACACTGTAAACCAACATTTCAGGAAAAGCAATAAAATCTGCATATATTGCTAGAAGAATGCCCTCACCACTGTGCTAGCATCCAACATTTATGAGCACTCACTATGTATTTCTTAAGTTTAAGGACATGAGTATGTAGTTTTGTGTTACATATAGCAATGCCTATCTAATCAGTAGCTTAGATTCTTTTTGCTCTACAGCAGTCAAAATAGTCATTTCTTTGCTTTATACATATTAACTCATTTAATTTTCTAAATAACCCATTATTACTCAGATTTTACAAATACGGAAACTTCAATATTAAGATGGCAAGGGCTCTGTACAATGTCACAGGGCTAGAAATCATGGAGCAAGTACTGCAGGTAGACAGTCTCAGGTATGACTTTCCCTCATTACCATTACCATGCTTCTCTACAAGTGTGTTCTGACTTGAGGAAAAAACTATTATACCAGCAGAGAGATCCCTAGCAGAGAGATTGACTTTCATATATTAATTTTTTTAATTAAAAGTATATTGAAATAATGTTTATTGATATGTGAAAGCAAATACAGTATCAAGACAGCAAAGGTTTTTAGCTAGTTCTTTTCCTTTATAATTCAAAGTTTATTAAATAACACATATATGTCCTAGTTTTAAAATTCTTTCACTGAAAAAGGTAATGATTTTCCTATGCTCTGCTTTCAATATGGATAGCTCTACTTTTGTGTAGAAAATAAATCATCCATAATTTACCTTAATAGCTAAATTATTCTGAAGTACAAACAAGAATCAGGAAGCTACTCTGCATGGATGGTTTTGAAAAATGTAGTAACATAACATTAACTGACAATTTGATATACGAGCATGTGTGGAGCTGGAGATTTTAAAAATCACCGTAAATACATTGGATTTTAGTAAAACATATATAAGCAAATAAAATGAAAATCTAGACTGTGATAAGCCCACACATTGAATAGAATAATTGCATGACAACATAGTGTCCAAGTTTCACTAATCCATATGCTTAATTTTTAAACTCATTTCAGGTGGCTTAAGAGAAATGGAACACTGGTCTTAATAGAATATTAGTATAATCCTGGTAACTGAGAAAAGCTCCTGAGAATACTGAATTCAGCTGTTGTTTTGGCCAAGTTCTTTAACATATGGTTCTTAAGCTGTGTCTACATTAATCATCCTGTTTTAATTAAGTTTCTTTTTTCTTGTGACAAGTTAGTATTTTTACTTGTGATACTCATTATCTATCTAGAGGAAAACAATAGGACAGGAAAGGCTAGAGATATCATCAAGAAAATCAGAGATACCGAGGGAACATTTCATGCAAAGATAGGCAAGATAAAGGACAGAGTGGTATGGACCCAACAGAAAGGAAGATATTAAGAAAAGGTGGCAGGATACACAAAAGAACAATACAAAAAAGATCTTAAAGATCCGAGATAACCATGATAGTGTGATTCGTCACCTAGAGCTAGACATCCTGGAGTGTGAAATCAAGTGGGCCTTAGGAGGCATCACTACGAACAAAGCTAGTAGAGGTGATGGAATTCCAGCTAAGCTATGTCAAATCCTAAAAGGTGATGCTGTTAAAGTACTGCACTCAGTATGCCAGCAAATTTGGAAAACTCAGCAGTGGCCATGGGACTGGAAAAGGTCAGTTTTCATTCCAATCCCAAAGAAGGAAAAAGCCAAAGAATGTTCAAACTACTGCACAATTGCTGCACTCATTTCACATACTAGCAAAGTAATGCTCAAAATCCTTCAAGCTAGGCTTCAACAGTATGTGAACTGAGAACCTCCAGATGTACAAGCTGGATTTAGAAAAGGCAGAGGAACCAGAATTCAAATTGCCAGCATCTGCTGGATTGTAGAAAAAGCAAGAGAATTCCAGAAAAACATCTACTTCTGCTTCATTGGCTATACTAAAGCCTTTGATTGTGTAGATCACAACAAACTGTGGAAAATTCTTAAAAACATGGAAATACCAGACCACCTTACCTGCCTCCTGAGAAACTTGTATGCAGGTCAAGAAGCAACAGTTAGAACTGGACATGGAATAACTGACTTGTTCAAAATTGGGAGATGAGTGCATAAAGGCTGTATACTGCTTATTTAATGTATACGCAGAGTATATAATGTAAAATGCTAGCTAGATGAAGCACAAGCTGGAATCAATATTGTGGGGAGAAATATCAATAGCCTCAGATATGCAGAGGACACCACCCTTATGGCAGAAAGGGAAGAGAAACTAAAGAGTCTCTTGATGAAGGTGAAAGAGGAGATTGAAAAGCCTGGCTTAAAACTCAACATTCAAAAAATGAAGAACATGGCATCTGGTCCCATCACTTCATGGCAAGTAGATGGGGAGACAATGGAAACACTGGCAGACTTTATTTTCTTCAGCTTCAAAATCACTGCAGATGGTGACTGCAGCCATGAAATTAAAAGACACTTGTTCCTTGGAAGAAAAGCAATGACAAACCTATACAGCATTTTACAAAAGCAGAGACATTACTTTGCTGACAAAGGTCATATAGTCAAAGTTATGTTTTTTCCACTAGTTATGTATTGATGTGAGAGATGGATAATGAAAAGGTTGAGTGCTAAAGAATCCATGCCTTTGAACTCTGTGCTGGAGAAGACTCTTCAGTGTCCCCTGGACTGCAAGATCAAACCAGTCAATCCTAAGGGAAATTGACCCTGAATAATCATCAAAAGGACTTATACTGAAGCTCCAATACTTTGGCCACCTGAGGCAGAAAGTCAACTCATTGGAAAAGACCCTGATGCTGGGAAAGATTGAAGGCAGGCAGAGAAATGGATGACAGAGGATGAGATGGTCGGATGGCACCAGTGACTCAATGGACATGAGTTTGAACAGACTCTGGGAGATGGTGAGGACAGGGAAACCTGGTGTGCTGCAGTCCATGGGGTCACAAAGAGTCAGACACAACTGAGCAACTGAATAACAAATCTTCTATCTAATAGTCTTTGTATCTATGAACATCCATTTATTTAGCTACACAAGTATGCAGGCCATAGACAAAAGCAGTGTCCTAGCATTTGAAGGATAATTTATGTTCAGATTAATTCAATGGCATTTCAGCCTAATGCAGAGAAAATGAAGCAAACTTGAAAAAATTGCAGAGAAAGGATATGACATGGACTCTAATTATAATTCATACAACTTTCTTGTATCACTCTTGAGTATAGGAAAACTTGAGCTCAGTGCAAGATAATTGAAATCATGTGTGAACTGCTGTGTCAATGTCAAAATGCCTTTCCAGCACATCAAAACTGTGAATTAACTCAGTAATTATCTCAGCAATCAATTATGCCATTGTCTGAATGAAACAGAGCCATAACTCTTTTCTCAAAGAGCTGCAATTTTTAGTGCTTTTCCATGCCTGTGGGTCTTGCCTATCCTGCTCTATCATTCTCATCTGCTTCACAGCCTGGGATCAAAGACTATCCTTTGATATTATTATCCACTGAATAATGACACTCAAAATGTTGTCTTTCTGACCCTGTGAATTTTGATCAGTCATTTTTATTTTTGCAACTTATCGCAAGGACTTGATTTAAATTCTATAGGATTGGGTACATGGTATAGATGGGACAAAGTGGAAACAGTGACAGACTTTATTTTCTTGGGCTCCAAATTCATTGTGGATGGTGATTGCAGCCAAAAATTAAATGATGATTGTTTCTAGGAAGAAACACTATGACAAACCTAGACAGTATATTTAAAAGGATATTTAAAAGCAGAGACATCACTTTGCTGACCAAGGTCCATATAGTCAAAGCTATGGTTCTTCCAGTAGTCATGTACGGACGTTAAAATTGGACCATAAAGAAAGCTGAGCATGGAAGAATTGATGCTTTCAAACTGTGGTGCTAAAAAAGACTCTTGAGTCCCTTGGACAGCAAAGAACTCAAACCAATCAATTCTAAAGGAAAGCAACCCTGAATATTCACTGGAAGAACTGATGCTGAAGCTGAAGTTCCAATACTTTGGCCACCTGATGTGAAGAGCCAACTCATTAGAAAAGATTCTGATGCTGGGAAGTACTGACGGCAGGAGAAGAAGGTGCTAAGGAGGGTGACATGGTTGGATGGCATCACTGACTCATGGACATGAGTTTGAGTGAACTGTGGGAGATAGTGAAGGATAGGGAAGCCTGGTATCCTGCAGTTCATGGAGTTACAAAGAGTCAGACATGACTTAGTGACTGAACAACAACAAGGATTGGATGCTTGGGATGTCAGGATATAAAAGCAATACATAATATGGGACTTCAGAGTGAGTATTGAGGGTAAAGTTCAAAATAGGTTAGAAATTTACCAGATTCTGTTGACCTTGTTTTATTTTCCTCTAATGTCTACATTCTATTTCTTCTATCAGTTCAGTTCAGTCACTCAGTTGTGTCCGACTCTCTGCGACCCCATGGACTGTAGCAGGCCAGGCTTCCCTGTCCATCACCAACTCCTGGAGCTTACTCAGACTCATGTTCATTGAGTTGGTGATGCCATCCAACCATCTCATCTTCTGTTGTCTCCTTCTCCTCCCGCCTTCAATCTTTCCCAGAATCAGGGTCTTTTCCAACGAGTCAGTTCTTCGGATCAGGTAGATAAAATATTGGAGCTTCAATTTTCAGCATCAGTCCTTCCAATGAATATTCAAAGCTGATTTCCTTTAGAATTGACTGGTTTGAGATCCTTGCCTTCCAAGAGACTCTCAAGAATCCTTTTTAGCACCACAGTTCCAAAGCATCAATTCTTCGGTACTCAGCCTTCTTTATGGTCCAATTCTCATATCCATACATGACTACTGGAAAAACCACAGCTTTGACTAGTTGAGCCTTTGTTGGTAGAGTAATGTCTCTACTTTTTAATAGGCTGTCCAAGTTGGTCATAACTTTTCTTCCAAGGAGCAAGCTATTTAGAAGGGAGCAAGCTTTCCTCCATAGATGTCACCAGTTAATGATTCAAAGTGAATTGTGTCCTATTTTGCCATAATAAGACTGACTTTATTCTGGCCTTAGTGGGAAATAATTTAGAAATTCTGTTAGTTTGCTCCAGGTTGTAGTATCAAAACCACCTTTTTTTTTTTTTGCTAGTCTGAGCCTAAATTAATGACCTATTCCTGCAGGTGAATATTTGCTATTTTCTTGAGTTCTAGTCACAATTTCATTCCAACTTGAAATTCTAAGTTCTGGTCCTTGCCTTGTGAATTCCACCCCATAGGCAATACTTTGTTCTATGAAAGACTTTCTGGATATGATTGTGTAAATTCCTCATTTTCAAGGATTATTGGTCACTAACCTGCAGTGGGGAATCACATGACTCACACACCTTTGCCTATTTTGAGATAACCTGCCTTTTTGACAAGCAAAAATTGTTAGATACATTAAAATATATTAGTTTCAGATTTCCCCTAGAATTCTACTATTATTCTGAGCACCAAAATCTCATCAAGATGTCTGTCATAGAAGCTCCTGGATTGTCCCTGGCCTGGTGAACCAGGAGATCAGAACTATATTGCATTGGGTTGAGTATGCTATGGTGGTTAGGTACAGAAAGTGTCTAGCTATTCATTTTAGGCTTTTGACCACCTCCGATAGTATGGAAAAAGTCTTATAGAATAAGATCAGAGGAGGTTTTAGAGAATTTCTTGAAAGTCCCTGGTCTTTCCTCAGACTTCTGGTCACAGGTATTAAAAAAACAGGATCCAAAATAAGATGCCTAAAATCATAAGTTTTTCACTGCTTGCTGCAGAATCTTGGTATCTGAGAGTTCCATACTCGTTTCCTCATCTTTTTCATTCACTGGAAACATACACAGATGCTGGGACAGCTGGTTTCATTGGCAATGAGTCTTTATTGCTTGCAAGACTGTGCCCTGTATGCCTGGGTCTATGCCTTTTGAGAATTCTGACCATCTGCCCTTTTAGCAAAGCTTTCTACCCAAAGTGCATTAGATTATCTCGCTCAAGTCCGATATATACTGAAACTCCAGGATAGGCTTCCAGATCCGCTGAAAATGGTATAAATAATACAGATATACTGGTAATCTGGTCTGTATGTACTCTATTTTTTTACTATTGAAATATAATTCTCACGGATAAAATTTGCTCCTAGAAATAGTATGGTTCTATTGTTCAGAAAACCTATTCCATCTAGTGATAATTTTCTAAAATATGTACACACTAATCACAGGGAAATTCTCTTATAGGCAGTATCATTATGGTTCATTTCCTATTGTCTTTGTTTGGTAGAATCTGTTTTTCTTTCACAGTGAAAATTAGATTGCTAACAGCCCCTGGGCCATGATAGGAGTTCAACTGGTTGTCAAATAGGTTAGATAATGAAAATTCCATGACAGCATATCCAGGGAGACTTGTACATTAGGCTTTATCAAGGTTTTAGAACATATATGGCAGTTCATGCAGGGGGCGGTGGCAATTATTTTTCTGTTTTTGTTTGCAGAGCTGCCATAAGATAAGATCAGATCAGATCAGTCGCTCAGTCATGTCCGGCTCTTTGTGACCCCATGAACCGCAGCACACCAGGCCTCCCTGTCTATCACCAACTCCCGGAGTTCACCCAGACTCACGTCCCTCGAGTCAGTGATGCCATCCAGCCATTTCATCCTCTGTCGTCCCCTTCTCCTCCTGCCCCCAATTCCTCCCAGCATCAGAGTCTTTTCCAGTGAGACAACTCTTCACATGAGGTGGCCAAAGTACTGGAGTTTCAGCTTTAGCATCATTCCTTCCAAAGAAATCCCAGGGTTGATCTCCTTCAGAATGGACTGGTTGGCTCTCCTTGCATCCAAGGGACTCTCAAGAGTCTTCTCCAACACCACAGTTCAAAACCATCAATTCTTCCGCACTCAGCCTTCTTCACAGTTCAACTCTCACATCCATACACGACCACAGGAAAAACCATAGCCTCGACTAGACGAACCTTTGTTGGCAAAGTAATGTCTCTGCTTTTGAATATGCTATCTAGGTTGGTCATAACTTTCCTTCCAAGGAGTAAGCGTCTTTTAATTTCATGGCTGAAGTCACCATCTGCAGTGATTTTGGAGCCCAGAAAAATAAAGTCTGACACTGTTTCCCCATCTATTTCCCACGAAGCGATGGGACTGGATGCCATGATCTTCGTTTTCTGAATGTTGAGCTTTAAGCCAACTTTTTCACTCTCCTCTTTCACCTTCATCAAGAGGCTTTTTAGTTCTTCTTCACTTTCTGCCATAAGGGTGGTGTCATCTGCATATCTGAGGTTATTGATATTTCTCCCAGCAATCTTGATTCCAGCTTGTGTTTCTTCCAGTCCAGCATTTCTCATGAGGTACTCTGCATATAAGTTAAATAAACAGGGTGACAATATACAGCCTTGATGAACTCCTTTTCCTATTTGGAACCAGTCTGTTGTTCCATGTCCAGTTCTAACTGTTGCTTCCTGACCTTCATACAAATTTCTCAAGAGGCAGATTAGGTGGTCTGGTATTCCCATCTCTTTCAGACTTTTCCACAGTTCATTGTGATCCACACAGTCAAAGGCTTTGGCATAGTCAATAAAGCAGAAATAGATGCTTTTCTGGAACTCTCTTGCTTTTTCCATGATCCAGCAGATGTTGGCAATTTGATCTCTGGTTCCTCTGCCTTTTCTAAAACCAGCTTGAACATCAGGAAGTTCACGGTTCACATATTGCTGCCATACAGGAGTATTAAATTCAAATGTAGAACCCAAATTATGAAATGAGTTCTGGGAATAAATTATCATGTTAGTCACATGCACTGAGAATCACAGGCTGATGCCAAGTTAGTCTCTGGAGACTGGATAGTATAATTCTTAAGAACAAATATTCTAGAATATAACTATTTGGGTCTGTCTCCCATAACTACCACTCACTCCAATATAATTTGAGTTAAATTACTTAATTTCCATATTTTCAAATGGTAAAATGTTAATTTTAATGTTTTTCTTTCATCATATATAAATCTGGTGGGATGACCAAGAGAGACTCATCCCTGTGACACCTGGACCTCTGGTCTCCATGGCCTTCTTAGGTTGTACAGCCTACAATTTTCAAAATTGGCCAGAGAAAAACCAAGATAGTCCAGGTGGATTACTTGAGTGCCACATGCACTAACAAGAATTACATAATTCTTTCTTGTTCAGATTATATAATAACAGAGAATATGATAATATAAGAATATTACATCCTCATAAGAATATAAGAAAACACAGGTAATTAGTGTTCATCATGTCCTGCCCATAGGTTTTCAGGAAATTTTCAATGATTTGATGAATGAATGCATAAGTATACAGGGGTTAAAAACTTTAGAGTATGATCTCTAAATCATAGTATGTACATTCCAGGTTTTATACAAAGTAATTCAATGAAATGTGGGAAATCAATATAATTTATAATTGTAATTATTATGCTTTATAAATATTTATATACTCTTTATTGATAAGCAAAATATGAGTAAATGTAAAACTAAATAAATGAATTTGGAGTTTAATATATTTTTGTAGGTAAGGATCCATGACCAGAAGTTTGAAAAGACTGAACCAGAGCATCTCAGAAGTAAAACTTGTCTGGTAAGTCCACACATACTTGATAATTCTCCCACTATATATCCTGTAACTGTAAAGAAAAATATACATGAGAGTTTACATGTTACTAAAGCTTTTTTCAATAAGACATATTTTTCAAGAGGTAGAAAGGGTAAAGCAATTTATTTTGCCAGACTATGTAGCACAAATATTAGCCAGTTGCTATATTTTTCTTGATTTTATAATTTCCATCACTACCCAAGATGAAATTCATTCTTATTAGGATCAGTCAGTAAATCTGGCATCCAAGGAGTTTAATATCTTATCCCTTCTGAATTTCATTTAGGATCATTGACCTAAACTGGAAATAAGTCCTGTGATTTAAATCAAGAGCAAAATACAGCTGAATACAATCTTGAGACTCCAACAAAAGCTAGATATTACTTATTTTATCTTGAGCCATATTTCTAGGAGAAGTTAAAACATCTATTCAAAATGAGAAAATTGAGTTAAGAAGGAGATGGAGACAAGCACTGATATAATCCAATTCCTAGGCCAATGTTCTATTAAATTAATGTATATAAAAATCATCAGAGAGATGTAGGTTTTTTAAATTTAATGTTATGAGTACTGTAGTATCGTATATATTTGAATTAGATTATAGATGAAACCATGAGAAATTTTTTAAAATGTTAATTTCAAAGTCAACATATATAAAATATAAACACATGTGAATGTATACACATACAAACGGCAGTACATACATATAAAGTACACACAAAGGAGAGAGTAATGGAAAGAAGAAAGAAAATTAAGATTAAAATATTTATACAATTTTATCTGAAATCAAAGTTTCCTTAATTAAGTTTGAAATGTATTTGCTCATTTTCATATTATTAATTGCCTTTCAATCAGAATTTATACCATTAAGTGCAAACATAAAATGCTATTGATTTAAATTTAATATGATTGAACTAGTCATTATATTGACAAAATGGAAAGAATATTTCACAAGTGGTACAATTGTTTTACTTTGACTTTTGCAATTGGTAATGTTTCTGCAAAGTTTCAAGAGATTATCACTGGAAAAGTACTGATCAAAGAAATGGTGTCAATTTAAAGATTTTATTTACAATAGTATGAAAGTTTTATATTAGACATAAAACTGCTGTACTCTCCCAGACGTGTGGGATTGCCTCCTGCTTTCTCTGCCAGGGTGAGCACCAGCCCTGGATGCCCCACTACTTCAAATGCAGATGAAGCATCACAGTGGCACATATGGGATTTGACTTCCTAAGTGGCCAGTCAGGGCCAGATAAAGAACTCAGCAATGTCAGTGAGCTGCCAGGGGTGGGGCTGGAGGGGTGTCCACCTTAATCAACCAAAAGTAGGAGGTGGGAGAGAGCTGGTCAGTTAAATTTCCTCTCTTTCCCTTCCTTGGTAGAATTCTCTGAGATGCAGTTCCAGCTTTCAACCTTAGTAGGGATGCCCTACAAAGCCAAACTCACAGAACCCCTGAGAGTTCTCCTGGTTTCCGCAGGGCTCTCTGAAGCAGTAGCCAGCACAGTAACAAATCTCCCCAAATTCATTCACATCATTCTTTGCCGCAGGGATTTTTTTTTTTTTTTCCCACAGCCTTACCACTGTGAACATGAACTTACCAAATACAGTGAAATAACACCTATAATTCTTTCTACATCATGATTTATAAGATAATATGGCTTATAATACTATATTAGTTTCAAGTGTACAATCTAGTGATCCAATATTTCTCTACATTATGGAAAGATCACCCTGAGAAATCTAATCACCCTACAAATGACAATATTATTAACTCTACTTCCTAAACTGTACACGATCTCTCCTTATTTATAACTGGAGGTTTGTGCCTCTTCATCCCCTTCACCTGTTTTGCCCATTCACTATCCCCTTTGATCTGGCAACCATCGTTTTTTTCCTGTATCTATACCTCTGTTTGTTTTATTTGCCCTTTTTTTTTTTTTTTAAGATTCCACATATAAGTGAAATCAAATCGTATTTGTCTTTCTCTGACTTATTTTGCTGAGCATAATCCCGTCTATCTTTATCCAATTGTCACAATCTTCATTCTTTTTTATGGTTGATTGGCGTGTTATACCATATGCCATTTTATATATATATATATACATATATATATATATATATATACACACATATATACATATATATATACACACACATATGTGTGTGTGTGTGTGTGTGTGCGCCACCTCTTCTTTATCCCTTCTTCTATCAACAGACAAGTTGTTTCCATATCTTGACTATTGTTAATAATGTTGCAGTAAACAATGGGATGTATATATCTTTATGAATTAGTGTTTTTGTTTTCTTTGTATAAATACCTAGGAGTGGAATCACTGGATCATATAATAGTTTTATTTTTTATTTTTGAAGAGCCTTCATACTGCTTTCCATAGTGATTGTATCAATTTACATTCCCACAAACAGTGCTCAAGGATTCGCTTTCTCCATATCCTTACCAACACTTATTTGTTGTCTTTATGCTAACAGCCTTTCTGACAGGTGTGAGGTGATATCTCACTGTGGTTTCGATTTCTACTACCCTGATTGTGATACTGATTTTTAATTGGATTGCTTCCTTTTTTCTTGATATTGTATTATACGACTTCTTCATATATTTTAGATATTGAGTTATTAGACATATCATTTGCGAAACTCTTCGTCCATTCAATAGTTTGCCTTTTCATTTTAGCGATGGTTTCTTTCGATGTGCAAAACTTTTTAGTTTGATGTGGTCTCATTTGTTTATTTTTGCTTCTGTGCCCTTGCCTGAGGAGACAGATCCAAAAAAATATTGCTAAGACTGATGTCAAAGAGTTTATATCGCTTATGTTTTCTTCTGCAAGTTTTATGGTTTCATGTCATATATTTAGGTCTTTAATCTATTTTAGTTTATTTTTATATATGATATTTTCTTACAAGAACTAAAGGAAAGTTTCAAATATATTTTTTAAAATATATATTTTATTTGAAAGACAATTCCTAAACATATAAAATAGTTTCTCTTGCATATCACAGTGTTTAGGTAAATGGATACTTTATCATCATTCTTTTTTTTTTTTAGCAATAAAAGCTACGTTTATTATACACTAGCGGCTCTCTGGAGAATCCCCACGGACGAGAAGCCTGGCAGCCTACAGTCCATAGGATCGCAAAGAGCTGGACATGACTGAAGCGACTTAGCACAGCAGTGTGCTAAGACTATTTTTTTTTCTTTAATAGAAAATTATTTAATTAGTATACATGTGTTCCCCATCCTGAACCCTCCTCCCTCCTCCCTCCCCACACCATCCCCCCGGGTCGTCCCAGTGCACCAGCCCCAAGCATCCAGCACCGTGCATTGAACCTGGACTGGCATCTCGCCTCATACATGACGTTTCACATGTTTCAATGCCATTCTCCCAAATCCTCCCACCCTCTCCCTCTCCCACAGAGTCCTCATTTTTAAAGCAATTTGAAAAATGTCTCTATGCTTTGCTTGAGTGATTTTTATCTGGTGCACCTTTCCAGTTTGTTACAGTTCTGTGACAAGAGAATGTGTTCTATTTTTAGCATGTGTGAAACTTATTTTGTATTCTCCCAAAATATGTATTTTTATTTCTTTAACATGAATCCTATGAATCTATTGTTATACATAGTTTTTAGGAATATTATTTTTGCTATTATTATTGAAGAGACATTTTATTTATATTTTCTAATTTATATTCCTGTTACATAGAGGGCTTTGTTGTCTTTTTTATTTTTGTTTTGTTTTGCCCAAGTGGGTGTCCACCTAATACAATGAGCTAATTCTTTTTAATTCAGAGTTTGATGTAGAAGTTATTAAACATTACATATAAAACAATTTAATAAGTATAAAAGAGAAACATCTTTAACTAGTTATGCTTTTATTTACCTAAATTAGGTAGAAGTAGGTGAAATTTTTACTTTGTTAACATTAGCAACATTAATATGAATACATTTAAAACTCTAGGAAAATTAAATATATTTATTTAAAAATATATCTCATTGTAATGTTTATTATCACTTTAACCATCATATCAGAGATTAAAAGTCTTGTAACAACAAACAAAATACAGTACTCTTTTACACAGTAGGTGGTAGATAAATCTTTGTTTAATTAAGAAATGACCTAATATTTTAGAATTATTGTATCCATTTTTTCTATAATCTAATACTCAATAATATACATTTTCTGCTTATTATGGGCTTCCCTGGTAGCTTAGCTGGTAAAGCTGCCTGCAATGCAGGAGATCCCAGTTTGATTCCTGGGTTGGGAAGATCCCCTGGAGAAGGGAACATCCCCTGGGTTGGGAAGAACCCCTGGAAAAGAGAAAGGCTACCCACTCTAGTATTCTGGCCTAGAGAATTCCACGGACCACATAGTCCATGGGGTCACAACAAGTCGGACATGACAGAGCAACTTTCACTTTTCACTTTCTGCTTATTATATACTATTTTCAGATACTATTCATTATATTAAATAGGGATGAAATTTCTAGATACTATAGATTTAATATTAAACTAATTATCATACTTCACTTATCATGTAAAAACAGTTACAAATTCTTTTCTATATTGAAAATGCCAATATTTTATTTTGAAATAAAATATAGTTAATACAAAGTCTGAGGAAACACTTGCTCTCATTTTTCTGAAAACCAATTTAGTTTCCAGTTATTTATATCAGTTTCTTAATTTTATTTAGAGCATTTTTGAAAGATCACTGTAAAGCAACATATTTCATAGTTTTTATACCTTTTCAAATGTTTTCACAGTAGTTTGATTACATAGGTAAACGTCAAGAATTTTTTTGTCTTATTTACACCTCAGGTAAATGTAATTTACTCCCTTTTATCGTACCAATCATTGTTTCAGATTCTCATTATTCTATATATATTTCTATATAAATCACAGTCTCTGCATTTAAAAATATGGGATTTTCAGCACTGTGGAAGAGGTTCCTATATTATCTATTAGAGCAGTGATAAATGACACTGCCTTTAAACAGAGTGGATACCAAGCAAACAAATGACTTGGATAAAGTTTGTCCTTCTCTTCATTCTCAAATATTCCTAAATACCAGCCACGTCTCTGACAGTCTATTCTTGTCTGTTATTAGTTCAAGGTTAGGGCCAGAATTAAACTCAGGCTAGTAAATATGTTTGCAAAAGTGCTCAGTCACTTCAGCTGTATCTGATCCTTTGCGACCCTATGGACTGTAGCTTCCAGGCTCCTCTGTCTATGAGGATTCTTCGGGCAACAATACTGGTGTTGATTACCATGCCCTCCTCCAGGGGATCTTCCTGGACCAGGGATCAAACCTGGGTCTTCTGTATTGCAGGCAGATTCACGGATATAGGCATAATCAAAATTAAGATGTTGGCAATGCTACAATGGTAAATAAATGGTAAACTGCCAAATTCAGACTGAAATCGAAGAAAGTAGGGAACACCACTAGACCATTCAGGTATGACCTAAATTGAATCCCTTATGACTATACAGTGGAAGTGAGAAGTAGATTTAAGGGCCTAGATCTGATAGACTGAGTGCCTGATGAACAATGGATGGAGGTTCATGATATTGTACAGGAGACAGGAATCAAGATCATCCCCAAGAAAAAGAAATGCAAAAAAGCAAAATGGCTGTCTGAGGAGGCCTTACAAATAGCTGTGAAGAGAAGGGTAGCAAAAAGCAAAGGAGAAAAGGAAAGATATAAGCATCTAAATGCAGAGTTCCAAAGAATAGCAAGGAGAGATAAGAAAGCCTTCGTCAGTGATCAATGCAAAGAAATAAAGGAAAACAACAGAATGGGAAAGACTAGAGATCTCTTCAAGAAAATTAGAGATTCCAAGGGAACATTTCATGCAAAGATGGGCTCAATAAAGGACAGAAATGGTAGGGACCTAACAGAAGCAGAAGATATTAAGAAGAGGGAGGTGGCAAGAATACACAGAAGAACTGTACAAAAAAGATTTTCACGACCCAGATAATCACCATGGTGTGATCACTCACCTAGAGCCAGACATCCTGGAATGTGAAGTCAAGTGGGCCTTAGGATGCATCACACGAACAAAGCTAGTGGAGGTGATGGAATTCCAGTTGAGCTATTTCAAATTCTGAAAGACGATGCTATGAAAGTGCTGCACTCGATATGCTAGCAAATTTGGAAAACTCAGCGGTGGCCACAGGACTGGAAAAGGTCAGTTTTCATTCCAATGCCAAAGAAAGGCAATGCTAAGGAATGCTCAAACTACTGCACAATTGCACTCATCTCATACACTAGTAAGGAGAAGGCAAATGGCACCCTACTCCAGTACTCTTGTTTGGAAAATCCCATGGACAGAGAAGCCTGGGAGGCTGCAGTCCATGGGGTCGCTGAGTTGGACATGACTGAGTGACTTCACTTTCACTTTTCACTTTCATGTATTGGAGAAGGAATGGCAACCCACTCCAGTGTTCTTGCCTGGAGAATCCCAGGTACGGGGGAGCCTGGTGGGCTGCTGTCTATAGAGTCGCACAGAGTCGGACACGACTGAAGCGACTTAGCAGCAGCAGCAGCCTACACTAGTAAAGTAATGCTTAAAATTCTCCAAGCCAGGCTTCAGCAATTCGTGAACCGTGAACTTCCTGGTATTTGAGCTGGTTTTAGAAAAGGCAGAGGAACCAGTGATCAAATTGCCAACATCCGATTGATCATCGAAAAAGCAAGAGAGTTTCAGAAAAACATCTATTTCTGCTTTATTGACTATGCCAAAGCCTTTGACTCTGTGGATCACAATAAACTGTGGAAAATTCTGAAAGAGATGGGCATATCAGACCACCTGACCTGCCTCTTGACAAACTTGTATGCAGGTCAGGAAGCAACAGTTAGAACTGGACATAGAACAACAGACTGGTTCCAAATAGGAAAAGGAGTACATCGAGGCTGTATATTGTCACCCTGCTTATTTAACTTACATGCAGAGTACATCATGAGAAGCGCTGGGCTGGAGGAAGCACAAGCTGCAATCAAGATTGCCAGGAGAAATATTAATAACCTCAGATATGCAGAAGACACCACCCTTATGTCAGAAAGTGAAGAAGAACTAAAAAGCCTCTTGATGAAAGTGAAAGAGGAGAGTGAAAAGTTGGCTTAAAGCTCAACATTCAGAAAAGTAATATCATGGCATCCAGTCCCATCACTTCATGGCAAATAGAATGGAAAACAGTGGCTGACTTTATTTTTCTGGGCTCCAAAATCACTGCAGATGTTGACTGCAGCCATGAAATTAAAATACACTTACTCCTTGGAAGAAAATTTATGACCAACCTAGACAGCATATTCAAAAGCAGAGACATTACTTTGGCAACAAAGGTCCATCTAGTCAAGGCTATGGTTTTTCCAGTGGTCATGTATGGATGTGAGAGTTGAACTATAAAGAAAGCTGAGAGCCAAAGAATTGACGCTTTTGAACTCTGGTGTTGGAGAAGACTTTTGCAAGTCCCTTGAACTGCAAGGACATCCAACCAGTCCATCCTATAGGAGATCAGTCCTGGGTGTTCATTGGAAAGACTGATGTTGAAGCTGAAACTCCAATACTTTGGCAACCTGACACAAAGAGCTGACTCATTTGAAAAAACCCTGATGCTGGGAAAGATTGAGTGCAGGAGAAGGGGACGACAGAGGATGAGATGGTTGGATGGTGTCTCCGACTCAATGGACATGGGTTTGGGTGGACCCTGGGAGTTGGTGATAGACAGGGAGGCCTGGTGTGCTGTGGTTTATGGGGTCGCAAAGAGTCGGACACAGCTGAGCGATTGAACTGACTGACTGACTAACAATGGTAAGTCTGTCATAAAATTATTTAGGATCATTAATTCTGCTTTCAAAGTGGCACTCAGTATGTAGTATTCAGATTATCAAGATTTACTATATAAACCTGAATATACTTGAAAAAAGTATGTCTAAAATGCATGTTAACTGTTTTTAATCTGCCTCATTTCCAAAGGGTTTTGAATAAGGTCAGTGTATAAATTGCTTTGTCTTTAATTAGGATAAAGAGAAATGAGATGAAAAATTGTAACAGGTAAAGCAGCAGTTGCTACAGAGAAAACATGTTTTCAGTAGAAATCCTTGCATGCATACTCAGTCCCTCAGTTGTGTCTGACTCTGTGCAACTCTAGTCCATCAGGCTCCTCTATCCATGGGATTTTTCAGGCAAGAATGCTGGAGTGGGTTACATTCCTCCTGTAGGGGATCTTCCTCACTTGTGGACAAAACCCATATCTCTGGCACCTCCTGCATTGGCAGGTGGATTCTTAATCACTATGCCAGAGTCCTCCAATATGTATAATATATATTATACATGATATATACTGTACATACCTATATGGTATATACTATATACTAACATACTATACTATGCTTTATGTGTGTATGTGCCTGTATGTGTGCACACTAAAGAAAGAGTTTTATAACTTCGCTACAAACCTTAGTAACTGTTAACTCATGAATCTGTGACTTCATCAGTGCTATCTGATATTTCATGATGTATGTGATGTGAAGTGTTCTATTTTTAATGAATTCTACCTTCGCCTTCTCTCTCTTGCACCTGTGGAGGAAAACTATTTCTGTAGTTTCCCTGAGTCAAATATACTACATATGAGAAATACTGGGTTTTAAAACATGTAACACTTTGTAATGAGATTAGACATTTGGCTATGATGACATAGCTTTCACAACAGATCGTTACAATTCAATTGTGCTGTGCACTCAGTGTAGATAATCATTCACTGTCATGTCTATTCCAGATTATAACATTTCAAGTCTACTGGGTTGATCTCCTCTGTCTTTCCATCTCTCTTTTGCAGCAGCTGAACTGCGGTTTTTGAAGTGAAATACATACCATCCCAGATATCACTGACTTTTTCTTTATGTAGTTCTTACGATTTATTGCTGCTGCTCTGCTGCTCAGTTGCTTCATTCGTGTCCGACTCTGTGTGACCCCATAGAGGGCAGCCCACCAGGCTCTCCGGTTCCTGGGATTCTCCAGGTAAGAACACTGGAGTGGGTTGCCATTTCCTTCTCCAATGCATGAAAGTGAAAAGTGAAAGTGAAGTCGCTCAGTCGTGTCTGACTCCCAGCGACCCCATGGACTGCAGCCCACCAGGCTCCTCCGTCCATGGGATTTTCCAGGCAAGAATACTGGAGTGGGGTGCCATTGCCTTCTCTGACGATTTATTGCTAAGTCAAATCAGTTATGCTAAATTCCTTATTTACTTATGACTATTTTTTGGAATTTATTATTTTAATTGTCTTTTCATTCTTTAGTTCAAGAATATTTTGGTAATGAAGAGAGAGAACATTTATGCATTCAGTAATTAGATTACAAAAAAAGTAAAACTTTCACTGAGCAGTATTTTGAGGTCAGAGCAGGCCTATCATGGCCAGTAACAGGGAAATCAGTTAGCCCTTTAAGCTTAATTCTTCAGCTGTGAAATGAAGGAAATATGCCTATCTCATGGAACAGTCTTTCACTGTAAAATTTCCTAGTGTCTTTTAGACAATCAATTTATGTCACTTTTATTTCGTTCAGAATAGACATTTAATTTTAGACTTATGTTAAAAATTATTGACTTTCAAAAGCATATGAAATGCCTTTTAAACTTCAAATTACAAGGAATACAAAGTTTTCACATTATAAGCACTTTAGCTCCTGCTTATTTCCTTAACATTATAAAAGAAAAAATTGTTTTCTGGGGGGACATATAACTAGAGTATTCACAATAATTATTTTGAATTTGAAAATATAAATAACACAAATTCCATAAAGCAAATATCCTTGAGGGCTTCCCTGGTGGTTTAGACAATAAAGAGTCTGCCTGCAATGCAGTAGACCCGGGCTCAATCTCTGGGTCAAGAAGATCCCCTGGAGAAGGAAATGGAAACCCACTCCAGTTTGTTTGCCTAGAAATTCCCAAGAACAGAGGGACCTGATGGGCTACACCCCATGGGGTTGCAAAGAGTCGGACATGACTGAGTGACTAACACACACAATAGTAGATTATTATGAAATGACACAATATAGAAAACTATATTCTATCCCTATTTAACTACTTAAGAAATATGTTCAATTTCCTAAATCAGCTTACTTGGAAATGTCTAAGAGTCACTTTAAGCCACACAAAGGAAATCCAGCACACAGTTTTTGCTGCTGTCCCTGGAAAATGTGAGGCTAATTCTCTATGCAGTGCACATAAAATCTAACTCCTAGTGTCCAGGTTCGCTTTATCTGATGAAGTGAAGCAGAGAAAATAGAACATGTAAGTATTAGCCCTTCTTGTTTGCTGGCAAATACAAAATTTTTAGTTACCTGAATTATTTAGAAGTATTTGGGATGTGTGTGTTTGTCTGTGTGTGTGTGTGTGTAGATGTGCATATTTCCTCCTTTTCCCACCCTTCTTTCATTGAGTACAATATAATAAAAGCCAGAAAAAAAATTCACAGTGCAGTCTGAAGCTGGCATGAGAATAGTTATTGTGTTTGAAATTTTAGTGACATAACACCAAATCAACTGTATTAAATGGTTTTGTATGACAAGACTAATAAGACTACTTTTGTAGAGCAAAAAATCATTGTGCCTTTTTGCAGCAAAAACATGAATTGTAGAGTATTAGCAGCATTACTTATTCTCTTACAAAATGCACATGACTGAGGTAAGACCATATATGTTGACTTACTTTATGTTGCTTTATCTAGGAAAAATAATAATGGCTTTACTTCTAGGCTTATTGGAATAGGACAATTATCATCAAATAATTCGAAGTGGTGACATCTTGCTCCTGTTATTCATATCCAAGAGAGTCTAGGACAAAGAGGCCATTATAATGAATGCAAATTAGTGTGTAAGATTTAATTTGTATCAGAACATGGTCCGTTTTTTGCCCTAGCAGTTTGTGACAGTCACAAACCATTCTTTAGTTCTGCTAAGACTTGTGGTTTCAAATTTTTTATTTGTGCTATCTGATCCATTCATTTACTCTTCAGTTAACTAACTTAAAGTAACTGACTTGGAAGAAAAAATCAATTGAATAGTGAATCATATCTTCTAACCACCACTGCTACTGACTAAGCTTGCTTCATCGATTCACTGAAAGAAGTGGATGATCTTAACAATCAAGGGAAATGTCTATTTTATTGCAATATTTTATAGAGTAGGGTGTAGTTTCTATATTTACCTGTCCAAAATTCATGAGCCTTTACATCAAAATTTGTTAACAAGTGTCAGTACATTTTAGTGCTTTTTTTTTTTTTAATCTACTGAACAAGTCAGTAGATTCATCTATTGAACAAGATAATACCAAAAAATAAATATTTCTCTTAGCCAGTTACAAGAGTACTTAGTAACCATATTTTTAGGATAAAGATGCGATTTAGAAGAACATATTGGATTATATTAATATTTTTCTTTTAAGTCTACAACTTTAATGTCTGATGAGAAGTGAACTCCTTTCCAAGGCCACATCACAGTGAAAGAGGGGAAAGAAAAAAGAAGAATTGCAGAATTTTTATTTTTTATAATTCATCATATTAGGTAACTAAATGCTAATTCTAGTACACTGCTCCTACCACTCATAACTTTTGAATGTAAGGGAAGGAATATGTTGTTGGTTATAATAATAATAAAAATAGTGAAAAAAGTAATAAATAAAAAATAAAATAAAATTTAAAATTATAATAACAGTTTTAGTGACTTAAATAAATAAATAAAAGAACAGATTGAAATCAACCCTGGAAGGGGTGATGAGAGAGGTAAAAGGGGTTACCACTTTTTTAGTTCAAATATAATTGCTCCTAGTTAAGTCCCTTGGACTGCAAGGAGATCCAACCAGTCCATTCTAAAGGAGATCAGCCCTGGGTGTTCTTGGGAAGGAATGATGCTAAAGCTGAAACTCCAGTACTTTGGCCACCTCACGCAAAGAGTTGACTCATTAGAAAAGACTCTGATGCTGGGAGGGGTTGGGGGCAGGAGGAAAGGGGACGACAGAGGATGAGATGGCTGGATGGCATCACTGACTCGATGGACGTGAGTCTCAGTGAACTCCAGGAGTTGGTGATGGACAGGGAGGCCTGGCATGCTGCGATTCATAGGGTCGCAAAGAGTCAGACATGACTGAGTGACTGAACTGAACTGAAGTTGTATGAAAATATTCATATTTAACAAATTGAGCAGCTAGTCAAATAAATGGCACTTACATAAACTTGTTACTTTGTATAATAAGTGACAATTATATGCCACTAGGTGCCCAATCATATACAAAAATGCTGAGATTAAAAAATGAGTAATGCAATAAAAAAATTCCTTGTATACATAAAGAGGAGTTATACATGGTGTGGCCATTAGAGATGACCCCTCTGAAGATCTGGCACTTAGTTTAAGACTTAAATTATAAGCAGATAAAAAGCATCAAATTCAGTAGACAAGTATTAGAAAGTTGCAACAACATTGGCAAAGGTTTTAATTTATTCAAGGAATATAGTCAAATGTGTTGTGAATAAAGGAGAAAAAGGTAAGCAGAGGATGGCTAGTACCAATGGTGGGATAATATAGGGTGTTATAGAATGACTAGGGCAGATTTTCACAGACCTTGAGAGTCCTCAAGACATTTAAGATAATGCACAAGATCAAAAAGATTTTCCAAACAAGCTAATACATCTTTTCCCCTTTTTACTGTTTTGACATTTGCACTGATGGTGCAAAAATAATATCAAATACATTGGCTGATGACTTCGTACAAATCAGGGCAGTACTGTGCTAATCGTGTTTGTATTCTTAAGTGCCATGTACTTGGGGTAGGATAAATGTCAGCTGTAGTTAAGACTGGCCTTTATGAAGTAGTAAAAAATTACTAATTCTATTAATGCTCAACCATTGTGTATACAATTTTTTTCTAATGTTCTGAGTATCTTAATGAAACCTTTCCTTCTGCTATAAAGCAAAGTATGTTGATTCCAAAAAACAATCACCTGAGAGACTATTTTTTCTTTGAGTTGAACTTCCCCTTTTGTCAAAAAGCATAATTTTTAACTGAAAGAGAGATTAGCTATGGTCAAAGCTAATTTTTTTCCAGTAGTCATGTATGGATGTGAGAGTTGGACCATAAAGAAAGCTGAGTGCTGAAGAACTGATGCTTTTGAACTGTGGTGTTGGAGAAGACAATTGAGAGTCCCTCGGACTGCAAGGAGATGAAACCAGTCAATCCTAAAGGAAAACAATCCTGAATATTCATTGGAAGGACTGATGCTGAAGCTCCAATACTTTGGCCACCTGATGCAAAGAGCTGATTCATTGGAAAAGACCCTGATGGTGGAATAGATTGAAGGCAGAAAAAGAAGGAGATGACAGAGGATGAGATGCTTGGATGCATCGCCAACTCAATGTACATAGGTTTGAGCAAGCTCCTGGAGTTGGTGATGGACAGGGAAGACCGGTGTGCCGCAGTATATGGGGTCACAAAGAGTCGGACAAGACTGAGCACCTTAACTGAACTGAGGGTAATTAGCAGGAAATCTATGACTATTTTAGAATACAAAGTAAGGAAAATTGTCAATTTAAGGTAAATTACACTTGTTGCTAATAATAAAATGCACACTTCATTTTATCAAAATATCAAATGAATTTAGATTTTGGAAAATTTGCATTTGCCACAATAAGAGTGAAAGCTTCCTCAGACATAAAAGCATGGATAATATCTGTGATAATATATGCAATTTTGACATTGTTGTAAAATATGTTACATTTAGAAGATCTGAAATATCCAGTAAGCCACTATTTCTTAATGATTAATGAGTGATATTACAAAATCTTCTCTGGAAACAGCTCTATTCCATTACTATATAGATTATTGTTTTTTAAACAACACAAATGAATTATGTATTTATATGCCTTAAGTTCCCACACTGCAAATAACCTTTAAGAAACTACCACTTGTTGAGTTCTCGTGTAGTATAAACAGAGACTATCCATGGTGACATGAAAAGCTATTAACATATTCATTATTTCTCTAGTCATACATCCTGAGGAACACAGATTTTCTCCATAAAGTTAAAAAAGAATATCGCAATAGACCAAATGTAGAAGCAGATAAGAGAATTTACCTCCTGTCTTTTTTGTTAAGCCAGATGTAGAGATTTGCAAAAATGAATCCATTTATTCACTCAGTATATTGGTTTGGAAAATAGTCTACTTTTATAAACATGCTATTTATGTTAACAGATAATAAGTATATGTATTTACAAATAATAATATATTAATAACATTATTTATTATACCAAATACATTGATTAAACATATTAATTGCATTCAATCTAATATAATAGTTATTACTCACACCAGCAGAAACTCTGAAGAAGTTGTCAGTGATTTTTAAGAGGGCAGAAGTGTCCTAAGTCCACAGTGTTTAATGCCTCCTGCTTTAGCATAACCAATGTAAACAAGGAAGAATTTTCTTGGCTCCTGTAACCAGGAACTTTGCCTCAAGGCACTGCCTGGTCCCTCAGATTCTCACTTTCCTCCTGGCTTCTAGTGATTAACATATGCATACTGCTGCTGCTGCTAAGTCACTTCAGTTGTGTCTGACTCTGTGAGACCCCATAGACGGCAGCCCACCAGGATCCGCTGTCCCTGGGATTCTCCAGGCAAGAACACTGGAGTGGGTTGCCATTTCCTTCTCCAATGCATGAAAGTGAAAAGTGAAAGTGAAGTCGCTCAGTCGTGTCTGACTCTTCACGATCCCATGGACTGCAGCCTACCAGTCTCCTCCGTCCATGGGATTTTCCAGGCAAGAGTACTGGAGTGGGTTCCCATTACTACTAGTAAAATAGATAACTAACAAAATAGCTAAAGGGGTTCAAGCTCTCATATCTGCTATTGTTCGGGTACTAAGTCATGTCTGACTCTGTGACCCCATGAACTGCAGCACACCAGACTTCCCTGTCCTTCACTAACTCCTGGAGCTTGCTCAAACTCATTTCCTTTGAGTCAGTTTTGCCATCCAACCATCTCATTATCTGTCACCACCTTTTCCTCTTGCCTTCTTTTGTTTTTCACAATTCCCAGTCATTTCCCTGAAATTCACTTTGATTAGATAGGCTTTGGTCACACAAAACCTCTCTTCATTAATCCTTGTGGTCATTCATATAACATGTGCTGGCAGGAGTTTTTCTTTTCAGTTTCATGTTTCACCCCTGAAGCCAAAACTAGATTATTTTCCCCAGCACTGTAGGAATTCTCCACATTAAACATAAAGATACTAGAAAGGAAGGCAAGTAATCCATTTTATTGTATACTGAGTCTGTACTAATTGCAGTAGAAGAGTTACAGGTTTTTAATGAAAAATGCAATAAATTAACTTGTGAAGTTTTTAAATTATCTAGGCTGCTGTATGGAGAATGGAAAGTTGAGAGCAAATAATATCAGGGAGATGAGTTAAGAGGCATTTGCAGTAAATGCACAGAGGAGGCAATGGCATCTGGATTTGGAGATTAGATTGATAAAAACTGATGGAGAGAGGCAAACTGTTTCCTTCTATATTTGGAGACTTTTACCAAAAAATGTACTAATCCTCTGGATTTTAGGATGAGAGAAAGAGCAAAATAACATTTAGGTTTTGAGCTGAAGCTCCAGAGAGCGCTGGATAATGCCATGTTTCATAATGCGTGAAAATCAGAAAGAATTTGTTGGAGGAGAATAGGGATCAATTTTAAGCATGGTAAAACTGAGATGCTTATTAACTTGTCTTGTTAGTAACATAAAACAAATTTGTGGTTATGCCAGTTAATTTTTAACCTTGCCATCAATATATCCTATAAAAGTTCATAGTATATAAATAAAAATGAATATTTGGTATCATAGCAACAAAACTGGGATCAAGATAGCTATTGAGAGTTAATATTATATATAATACTTCTTATTTTTAAAGTTTTAAATCAGATCAGATCAGATCAGTCACTCAGTCGTGTCCGACTCTTTGCAACCCCATGAATCGCAGCACGCCAGGCCTCCCTGTCCATCACCAACTCCCGGAGTTCACCCAGACTCACGTCCATCGAGTCAGTGATGCCATCCAGTCATCTCATCTTCTGTCATCCCCTTCTCCTCCTGCCCCCAATCCCTCCCAGCATCAGAGTCTTTTCCAATGAGTCAACTCCTCACATGAGGTGGCCAAAGTACTGGAGTTTCAGCTTTAGCATCATTCCTTCCAAAGAAATCCCAGGGCTGATCTCCTTCAGAATGGACTGGTTGGATCTCCTTGCAGTCCAAGGGACTCTCAAGAGTCTTCTCCAACACCACAGTTCAAAAGCATCAATTCTTCGGTGCTCAGCCTTCTTCACAGTCCAACTCTCACATCCATACATGACCACAGGAAAAACCACAGCCTTGACTAGATGAACCTTTGTTGGCAAAGTAATGTCTCTGCTTTTGAACATGCTATCTAGGTTGGTCATAACTTTCCTTCCAAGGAGTAAGCATCTTTTAATTTCATGGCTACAGTCACCATCTGCAGTGATTTTGGAGCCCAGAAAAATAAATTCTGCCACTGTTTCCACTGTTTCCCCATCTATTTCCCACAAATTGGTGGGACCAGATCTTCATTTTCTGAATGTTGAGCTTTAAGGCAACTTTTTCACTCTCCACTTTCACTTTCATCAAGAGGCTTTTTAGTTCTTCTTCACTTTCTGCCATAAGGGTGGTGTCATCTGCATATCTGAGGTTATTGATATTTCTCCTGGCAATATTGATTCCAGCTTATGTTTCTTCCAGTCCAGCATTTCTCATAATGTACTCTGCATATAAGTTAAATAAACAGGGTGACAATATAACTTTATCTTAGTCTGAAAATGTAATTCTTTAAGCATCCTAGTCTACCTGTTCAACACATATTCATATCAGTAAGTAAATGTATATTGAGCATCCAGTATGTACCATGTATTACTCATACATTTTAATTTGTATCAGTTCAGTTCAGTTCAGTCACTCAGTCATGTCTGACTCTTTGTGATGCCATGAATCACAGCACGCCAGGCCTCCCTGTCCATCACCAACTCCCAGAGTTTACTCAAACTCATGTCCATTGAGTCGATGATGCCATCCAGCCACCTCATCCACTATCGTCCCCTTCTTCTCCTGCCCCCAAACCCTCCCAGCATTAGAGTATTTTCCAATGAGTCAACTCCTCACATGAGGTGGCCAAAGTACTGGAGTTTCAGCTTTAGCATCATTCCTTCCAAAGAAATCCCAGGGCTGATCTCCTTCAGAATGGACTGGTTGGATCTCCTTGCAGTCCAAGGGACTCTCAAGAGTCTTCTCCAACACCACAATTCAGAAGCATCAATTCTTTGGTGCTCAGCTTTCTTCACAGTCCAACTCTCACATCCATACATGACCACAGGAAAAACCATAGCCTTGACTAGATGGACCTTTGTTGGCAAAGTAATGTCTCTGCTTTTCAATATGCTGTCTAGGTTGGTCATAACTTTCCTTCCAAGGAGTAAGTTTCTTTTAATTTCATGGCTGTAATCACCATCTGCAGTGAGTTTGGAGCCCAGAAAAATAAAGTCTGACACTGTTTCCACTGTTTCCCCGTCTATTTCCCATGAAGTGATGGGACCAGATGCCATGATATTTGTTTTCTGAATGTTGAGCTTTAAGCTAAATTTTTCACTCTCCTCTTTCACTTTCATCAAGAGGCTTTTGAGTTCCTCTTCACTTTCTGCCTTAAGGGTAGTGTCATCTGCATATCTGAGGTATTGATATTTCTCCTGGCAATCTTGATTCCAGCTTGTGTTTCTTCCAGTCCAGCATTTCTCATGATATACTCTGCATATAAGTTAAATAAGCAGGGTGACACTATACAGCCTTGACGTACTCCTTTTCCTATTTGGAACCTGAAATAACAGGCAAATTTGGCCTTGGAGTACATAATGAAGCAGGGCAAAGGCTAACAGAGTTCTGCCAAGAGAATGCACTGGTCATAGCAAACACCCTCTTCCAACAACACAAGAGAAGACTCTACACATGGACATCACCAGATGGTCAACACCGAAATCAGACTGATTATATTCTTTGCAGCCAAATATGGAGAAGCTATATACAGTCAGCAAAAACAAGACCAGAAGCTGACTGTGGCTCAGATCATGAACTCCTTATTGCCAAATTCAGACTGAAATTGAAGAAAGTGGGGAACACCACTAGACCATTCAGGTATGACCTAAATCAAATCCCTTATGATTATCCAGTGGAAGTGAGAAATAGATTTAAGGGACTAGATCTGATAGACAGAGTGCCTGATGAACTATGGACAGAGGTTCGTGACATTGTACAGGAGACAGGGATCAAGACTATCCCCATGGAAAAGAAATGCAAAAAAGCAAAATGGCTGTCTGGGAAGGCCTTACAAATAGCTGTGAAAAGAAGATAAGTGGAAAGGAAAGAGGAAAAGGATAGATATAAGTATCTGAATGCAGAGTTCCAAAGAATAGCAAGGAGAGATAAGAAAGCTTTCCTCAGCGATCAATGCAAAGAAATAGAAGAAAACAAAAGAATGGGAAAGACTAGAGACCTCTTCATTAAAATTAGAGATACCAAGGGAACATTTCATACAAAGATGGGCTCAATAAAAGACAGAAATGGTATGGACCTAACAGAAGCAGAAGATATTAAGAAGAGGTGACAAGAATACACAGAAGAACTGTACAAAAAAGAGCTTCATAACCAAGATTATCACAATGGTGTGATCACTGACCTAGAGCCAGACATCCTGGAATGTGAAGTCAAGTGGGCCTTAGAAAGCATCACTATGAACAAAGCTAGTGGAGGTGATGGAATTTCAGTTGAGCTATTTCAAATCCTGAAAGATGATTCTGTGAAAGTGCTGCACTCAATATGCCAGCAAAGTTGGAAAACTCAGCAGTGACCACAGGATGGGAAAAGGTCAGTTTTCATTCCAATCTCAAAGAAAGGCAATGCCAAAGAATGCTCAAACTACCGCACAATTGCACTCATCTCATACGCTAGTAAAGTAATGCTTAAAATTTTCCAATCCAGGCTTCAGCAATGCATGAACCACAAACTTCCAGATGTTCAAGCTGGTTTTAGAAAAGGCAGAACCAGCAATCAAATTGCCAATATTCACTGGATCATGGAAAAAGCAAGAGAGTTCCAGAAATACATCTATTTCTGCTTTATTGACTATGCTAAAACCTTTGACTGTGTGGATCACAATAAACTGTGGAAAAATCTGAAATAGATGGGCATAGCAGACCACCTGACGTGCCTCTTGAGAAACCTATATGCAGGTCAGGAGGCAACAGTTAGAACAGGACATGGAACAACAGACTGTTTCCAAATAGGAAAGGGAGTATGTCAAGGCTGTAATTAGCATATCAGTATCTAATTTTGCAACACATAGATAATTCATATTTGTTTCTAGAAATATGTTTTATATTTTGGAAGAAAGTTTAAAAAGAAATATAATAAAAGTTACATATTTGAAAATTATAAAAAGTATATATTTGAGCATAACAAAAATTATTTTTGTAATTATTTCACAACTATATTTTCATTGTCCAGCACTGGTTAGGCTTGGTTAGGTTAGAGAGAGTGCCAAGCATTAGGCAGAGTGCCAAGCACTGAGTAGACACTGTTGGATGGATGACGATTATAGTTTGGTGTGTCATGAATCAAATGATTCACAACTTTAAATTAAGATCCAGTAGATCAGTAAGAGATATGTAATGCGAGAAAGAATAGGAGGCAGACCAGAAATCATTACTCTTCAGAGTCAACTCAAATTGATCTGTTCTGTTTAAGTATAATGTCACTGTATCTAACTGCAAGGAGATGCTACGTAGCCTAGCATTTCACAACCTAAACAATACTGACATTTTGGACCTGAAAATTCTTTGTTGTGGTGCTTTGTAGGATGTTTAGCAGCATCTCTAATCTCTACCCACTGGAAGACACTTGCAGTCATGACTTCCAAAAATATCTACAGGAATTATCAAAATCTGCTGCTAGGCACTATTTACAATAGCTAGGACAGGGAAACAACCCAGATACCTATCCACAGATGAATGGATAAAGAAGTTATGGTATGTATATAAAATGGAATATTACTCAGCCATAAAAAGAACACATTTGAGTCAGTTCTAGTGCGATGGATGAGCCTAGGTCCTACTATTCAGAGTGAAGTCAGTCAGAAAAACAAATACCATATATTAACAAATTTAAATGGATTCTGGAAAGATGGTACAGATGGGCCTTTTTGCAGGGCAGCAGTGGAGATGTAGACACAGAGAACAGACTGGTGGACACAGTGTGGGAAGGAGAGGGTGGGATGAATTGATATAGTGGCATGGAAGTGCCATATCTTGATTCATATGCCATACATATGAATGGTAATACATATGTATTACCATATGTAAAAGTGATAGCCAGTGGTAATTTGCTGTACGACACAAGGGCTCAAATCTGGTGCCCTGTGACAACCTAGAAGGGTGGGATGGGATGGGAGGTGGGAAGGCTATTCAAGAGGGAGAGGACACCTATACTCTCTCACCTAAGCGAGAGTATACCTATGGCTGATTCTGTAAATATGTGGCAGAAACCAACACAGTATTGTAAGGCAATTATCCTCCAGGGAAAAATAAATTAAAACAAAACAAAACAAAAAACTGCTGCTCAAATCCAACCTTCTCAGGATCATGTTCACATTTCCTGCAACTACTTTCTAGATAATTCTACATGTATGCCCTAACTTTCACTCTAAAGAAAAAAAAAAATTCTAAATTAAAATCATTAACCTCTTCCTGGTATAAAAGTCAGAAATTTATTAGACAACTACTGTGGCCATTAGAGTTTTTTGAGGAGGGATTTTTAAAGCCTAGAAAAGTTCATGATTTACCTAAGTTTATGTGGAGGTTTGATATAGAATCAGCACTAAAATGAATGATTCCTGAATTCTCATTTTGTGCTCTTTCCACAAGAACCCTGACTATGTATATGCCTATTTCTCATGATGTTGCTGTTTCTTGTTTAGTAGTTGTAGTACTAGTGGGCTTCCCTAGTAGTTCAGTCGGTAACCCATCCGCCTGAAACACAGGAGACCCAGGTGTGATCCCTGGGGTGGGAAGATCCTCTGGAAAAGGAAATGACAACCCACTCCAGTATTCTTGCCTGGAGAATTTCCTGGCAGACTACAGTCCATGGGGTTGCAAAGAGTTGTACACAACTGAAGGATTAACACACACACACACACACACACACACACACACACAATAGTAATGCAAGTCGTTCAGTCATGTCCAACTCTTTGTGACCCCATGAACTGTAGCCCACCAGGCTCCTCTGTCCCTGGAATTCTCCAGGCAAGAATTCTGTAGTAGGTTGCTATTCCTTTCTCCTGGGGATCTTCCAACCTAGGGATCGAATTCAGGTCTCTTGCTTTGCAGGTAAACTCTACCATAATAGCCACCAGGTTTATTGTTTAATCTCTAAGAATCAAAGTGTCTCATTGAATTCATGTTTACTCTCCTGATATTTTAAAAACTTATTAAAAAAGAAATCCTTGTTCATCTCTCCCAGCTCTCATCAGGTTAGTCATAGAACCTTATAAATGATTCTATACAACTTTCTAGAGTATTCGTCATCCTAACTGCCTTCTATTTTCATTCCTATTAATGTCTGCATCCCCAAACTCTAGGTTTACTAGTTACTTCATGTTTGTACATCTGTACTAGGCTCCGATTGGTCTGCACCTCTCTGTCCTTTGAATTATAGCACCCAGCACCACTAAATTGACCTTGAAACACCACTGTAATTGTATCATTCCTGTATTCTTAAATGTTAAGGGATTCCTCCACTTCTAGTCACACATTTTAAGTTATATAGATTTTTAATGTAATTTTTTTGGTTTTGTTTTGTTTAAGGATCTCTATAATCTGTTTGTAGCAAATCACCACATATCATCAAGACTTTTACTCTTGCAGCATTGCTCTCCTCACCCTGGAAAAAACTTAAGCACTCTGTCTGGAAGACTTTCTCATGTTGTTTTCTGTGCCAGAATAGCTTATCTCTTCCACCTGTCCAAACCCAAAGACTCTCCATAGGAAAACTAGCCTATTCCAGCCCACAGTGATGTCTCTCTTCTGATGTATCAAAATATGTATGTAATTGTACTTGTTATTTTCATTAATAATGTACTATCATACAATATCTCTTGGCTTTATGTTCCAAGCCCAGTTTCTGAAACAAGGATTTGTGTGCAAATGGAAGAAGTCAAGCAAAGGCATCTTTGAGATGGAAACCCAGCTTCACTTAAAGTTCCTGGAGAAGTCTAGTGTGTAAAACATATAGCAGAGTTTATCCCATCTCTCGGTGAGTGAGATGGATGTCCATGATACTATAGTAGCCCTTCAGTGTTTAGTGACCCCTGGCCACTCTGGGGCCTGAGGTGGGGTTGGGTGCAGGCTTCTCTGAATCATGTGGCTTCAATAGCACAGTGGTCATCTTCCAAGATGGTAGAGGCCAGACAGCAGAAACAGGATCTCAAAAGGTGAAGGACAGACACACAGACTTTAAATGATATCAAATTTGAACACAGCAACCAAGGGCTCTATTACATAGTTTATTTTAATAACCACAAAGCTGTTAACTACTTAATTTATGTATTCATTCTTTGCTTCAATAGATGATAAGGTTTTGGAAAAGCAAGGTTGTTTCACATTCCGTATCTTTTGGTACTTTCTCAGTAGCAAGCACTGAACATAGTTATGGCTTAGTCTGTATTTAATTCACATTTCAAATTAATTAGCACTTTTCTTTTATATACCATATTTAGGTTATAGGTTAGATTATAGGTTTTAAAAATTATTATAGTGTTGTGAAAAATGACAAAACACTATGATTTGCCCATTTGGGTTTCATTTTCCCACTTGTATAGCAGAAGTCTGTGACTTCTATAGGCACATAATTGTAAAGATTTTCAACTTGCTATATAAAGTATCTGGCTGTCTTCAGCAGCTTCTTTTCTTGGATCCCTTAAGCTCTCCCCTTTATGTGTGTTTCTTAATACTGATATTCTGTCTGTGCCAGCCAGTGTGTCTGCCACAAGCCACTGGCAAATGAAAATGTCAATTCTTTTTCAGGATATTTTAATTATAGCTCCTTCAAGTTCTTCACATGGTGCAAACTAAACTTATGCATATTGTTTTAATTTTTGTGTGCAACACTATAGACTTTTATAGCAAAATAATTTTTTTTTTTTATTTCTCTTCTGGCTTTTACCACAGTTACTGTAGCTATAGTGAGGATGCAATGAATTTGATATTTAGCCAGAAAAAAAGCAACATGTGTGTGCAAATATTTCATCTTTTATCACAAGTCCATTAATTTGTGTCCAACATACATTCTCCAATAGAGAATACACCAATAAATACAAGAAATAATCTAGAATATTAAGTTTTCAAAAGCTGATTCTTTTTTTTCTAATGACACTGCCCAGCCTTCAGTATTATTAATCAGATGGGTTTCCTTAAGGTGCAATCATGTAAATGATGAGATGTTTTCACCACAAACTTAAATAATTTACCATTCACTGAAAATCATTCCATTATTAGATGAAACAGAGAATGCTTTAAAAACAGGCAAAAGAGTCATTCCCTTATGTCATTGCAGATTGTAAAATTGCAGATTGTTTTATGTCATAATGTTGCAATTATAATTGTCTTTATAAGCAGATTATTTTGACAAACTATTAAAACTGCAAGATAATCAGCGTGTTTCAGTATCATCTGTAAACCCTTCATTTTATTTTATTTTTTGCATTATTTCTGAGTAGAATCATTTTGTAGGTATATAGATGTTTATACAAATACACACAGACATTCAAGTTCTTTTGACTGGTTGGGAGAAATGGGAAGACATTGGTTAAAGGGTACAAATTTTCAACTATAAGGTAAGTTCTGGGATCTAAAGCATGGTGACTATAGTTAATAATACAGTATTGTACACTTGAAATTGCTAAGAGAGATCTTAAGTGTTGTCATTACATATGCCAGAACAATAAATAAATAAAAGTAACTCTGGAGTGATGGATGTGTCAATTGACAGAAATAATCATTTCACAATGTAGAGGTACATAAAATATGGTATTGCACACCTTAAACATATAGTTATACCTCAATAAAGCTGACATTATACCACAATTGCATCTCAATAGAGCTGAAAAGAAAAATAAAATGCAAGTGCATGAAAAAAAGGAAAGAGTGAAAATTTGCTTCACAGAAGAAAATTTAGTGAGCAACTGAAAGACAAATACAGGAGATCAACCAGGGTGAAAATCAAGGTTTCTAAAGATAAATTGATGTGGGGCTAGATTTGATTTAAAAATAAAGATGATATGTTTCCAGAAATTTTCAAATTCTCTATTGCATATTGGTACATTCTATTATGCCATGTAAAGCTATAATCAGTGGTATTCTCATCTATCCTCCACATTTCTTCATTGGTTTTCTTCCCAAATTCTATTTTCAATGGTACATATTTCCACCTTTACTAGTTTTCTTTCTTTATTCTCTTTTTCCTCTTTTCAACTTTTCTTTCCATCCTAAGTAAGATCTGTTTCTTTTGTGTCCTCCCTAACCTCAACTGTCCTTAAAGTATAATATAGAAGAAGACCAAAAAAAAAAAAAAAATCACTGTACTGGCAGTAAACCAACCTAGAGCTTAAAGAATTAATTCCATCATTTATTGGCTGTATTTTTCCAGTTGTAAAATGAAGAATACAATACCTGTCATAATTAACTCATGATGTTTTTTGATTGTTTAGTGAGATTACATATATGAAAACAATTTGTAAAGAGCAAAGCTTTATTAGATTGAGTCAACTCAAACATAATTCATTTAGGAAGTATTTCTGAGTCCCACATCTAGGTAGAATCTATTTTCCCCTCTGGGCTACAAAAGCTTTTAGTTTATATCTAAGTTATAGAAGTTATGCTATAGGCTTCAAAAAATTAGACTGGCTCACTTTGAAGTCATGGGCATTGCCCTTTTCCCCCATGGACTTTCAGTGTTATTCTGTACATAATCTCCACTTGATAGCAAGTTTATTGAATAGGAAATTTTGCATTATGCTTGCCTGTATTGCTCACTCTGCCCTAAAGCATAAACTGCTATAGCTGTATATCTCTCTGTTTCCTTTTTGTGTGTGTGCATTTGTTTGCTTATATTGGTTTAAAAGTTGGCATTGCTGAACTTTATTGGAGTCTTGTGAATCTGGACATCAGTAATGATTCAAGAAATGCCCTCTGGACATCAGTAATGATTCAAGAAATGCCCTCACCCTTTATGTTCCCAGTATGATTTAGATAAAACTCAGAGGCCCTGCTTTTATTTTCCCATGACAAAGCTAAACACCTCTTCTCCAAATTCTGTTCTCAGCAACAATGATGACTTGAAGTGTTTGTATCCACTGACCAATCTGCACAAAATAACTGACCAGACCAAAATTTGATTAAGCTTTTTGGCCCCTGCATTTGGACTTATGTTCAGCCTGGGTCCACAGCCAGCACACAACCCCTCACCCTTCTTGAGAACTGACTGACCACAAGCCTTACCTGAAGTAGTAACTGATCATGCCATCCACTCCCTCACATCCAGTTCTTTCTAGTTTTCTTGACTCCTTGTCAAAGAAAAGAGAAACTTGCAGACTTTGTGGTTGGAGTCTTCTCTCTATTACTATAGTCTCCTTTCCTCTACTTTATTAGCCTTTTTACCCCATCATAATCATTGAAGACTTTTTACCTAAATCTACATTTGTTTCATTTGATACCTGTTTCTAGTTTAATCTAGAAACGCCTAACACACTTCCTTCTCCCTTTTTGTCTAATCTCTTTCACTATTTTTTTTTTCGTCTCTTAAACTCTCTTTTACACTTTAATCTTATGATTCAAACTTTGTTCATTAAGGTTAATGTCTTCTGATCTGTCTCCCAATTGCCTTCTGGGTACATCTGCCTATACATGCACCTATCTAGGTACATTTGCCAAAGAGTCTTCTGCCTTTTTATTTCAAATGCCTCTGTTTTTTCATTATTTGAAGCTCTTTTTTATATTGACTGTACTTTTTTCATAGTATAAAATGCTTTGCTTATTGTCTCCTTTTTTCCTTTTATTGCTTTAGTTACTTTAGTGTGTGCTCAGTTGTTCAACTTTTAGCAACCCATGGATTGCAGCCCTCCAGGCTCCTCTGTCCATGGAATTTTCCAGGCAAGAATACTGGAGCAGATTGCCCTTTCCTACTCCAGGGGATCTTCCTGTCACAGTGAATAAACCCATGTTTCTTGTGTTTCCTGCATTGGCAGGTAGAGTCTTTAACACTGTGCCACTTTAAACACATTTACTTACTATAAAAGGTTCTTGGGGTTTATTAATACTATTCCTGTTTGGTTGTATTTGTGACTTCATTAAGTTTAATTTTTACTGTTACATTTTGAAACAGTTACTGTGTTTTCTTTAATACTCAATTGCCATACTTATGTAGAGGTGGCATCCACTGGCTTCATCCATGTATCCAGGGGTTTCATTAGACTAATGACAATTCTATGTTCCTTCAAAAGTTTGGGTATTTCTGCACTATGGATATTTACACCAAGTTAAATTTAAAATCTGTTGCTAGCACAATTGTGCATATTTTTAATTTCTATTAATTAATACAAAAAGCTACTTTGTTGACATAAAGACTTTGGCAGAGAGAATCTTTCCACCATCTTTCTTAGGTGATGTTCTGGTTTTCCTTAAGTTAAAGATTCAGTGTTTGGAGAGTCTCAAAATACAATAATTTTCAGTTCAAATGTCAAAACATTGAACAGTTCTAAGGGTTCATGCCCTATCCCAGAAAGGATATTAAAATTTAATTAGTCAGAAACAAATAAATGCATCTATACATGTACACATAGATGAGGTAGAGGAAGACCTTTATTTATAGTGAAATCTATTATATAGAAGAAATGATGGAATTTGAAAATATCTTTTCAATGTAGTGATACTTTAAGACAAAAATCATCAAAAAAAAATCATCAGTGGATGGATGCTAAAAATAAGGGAAATGTGGTGAACAGAAAGTCTTCCTGAAAATTATAAACTTCAAAGGAAAAAGTATAACTTTATAGTAGTGGAATGCAAAGGTAGGAAGTCAAGAAACACCTGGAGTAACAGGCAAATTTGGCCTTGGAGTATAGAATGAAACAGGGCAAAGGCTAATAGAGTTCTGCCAAGAGAACACACTAGTCATAGCCAACACCTTCTTCGAACAACACAAGACAAGACTCTATACATGGACATCACCAGATGGTTGACACTGAAATCAGACTGATTATATTCTTTGCAGCCACATATGGAGAAGCTCTATATAGTCAGCAAAAACAAGACCAGCATCTGACTGTGGTTCAGATTATGAACTCCTTATTGCCAAATTCAGACTGAAATTGAAGAAAGTAGGGAACACCACTAGACCATTCAGGTATGACCTAAATCAAATCCCTTATGATTATACAGTGGAAGTGAGAAATAGATTTAAGGGACTGGATCGGATAGACAGAGTGCCTGATGAACTATGGACGGAGGTTCATGACATTGTACAGGAGACAGGAATCAAGACCATCCCCAAGAAAAAGAAATGCAAAAGGCAAATTGGCTGTCTGAGGAGGCCTTACAAATAGCTGTGAAAAGATGGGAAGCAAAAATCAAAGGAGAAAAGGAAAGATATACCCATTTGAATACAGAGTTCCAAAGAATAGCAAGGAGAGATAAGAAGGTCTTCCTCAGTGATCAATGCAAAAAATAGAGGAAAACAATACAATGGGAAAGACTAGAGATCTCCTCAAGAAAATTAGAGATAACAAGGGAACATTTCATCCAATGATGGTCTCAATAAAGGACAGAAATGGTAGGGACCTAACAGAAGCAGAGGATATTAAGAACAGGTGGCAAGAATACACAGAAGCACTGTACAAAAAAGAGCTTCACAACCCAGATAATCACAATGGTGTGATCACTCACTCAGAGCCAGATATCCTGAAATGTGAAGTCAAGTGGGCCTTAGCATGCATCACTACGATAAAAGCTAGTGGAGGTGATAGAATTCCAGTTGAGCTATTTCAAATCCTGAAAGATGATGCTGTGAATGCCAGCAAATTTGGAAGCTCAGCAGTGGTCACATGACTGGAAAAGATCAGTTTTCATTCCAATCCCAAAGAAAGGCAATGCCAAAGAATGCTCAAACTACCACACAATTGCACTCATCACACACGCTAGTAAAGTAATGCTTAAAATTCTCCAAGCCAGGTTTCATCAATATGTGAACTGTGAACTTCCAGATGTCCAAGCTGGTTTTAGAAAAGGCAGAGCAATCAGAGATCAAAGTGCTAACATGCGCTTGAACATCAAAAAAGCAAGAGAATTTCAGAAAAACATCTATTTCTGCTTTATTGACTATTCCAAAGCCTTTGACTGTGTGGATCACAATAAACTGTGGAAAATTCTGAAAGAGATGGGCATACAAAACCACCTGACCTGCCTCTTGAGAAACCTATATGCAGGTCAGGAAGCAACAGTTAAAACTGGACGTGGAACAACAGACTGGTTCCAAATAGGAAAAGGAGTACATCAAGGCTGTATATTGTCATCTTGCTTATTTAACTTATATGCAGAGTGCATCATGAGAAACACTGGGCTGGAGGAAGCACAAGCTGGAATCAAGATTGCCGGGAGAAATATCAATAACCTCAGATATGCAGATGACACCACCCTTATGGCAAAAAGTGAGGAAGAGCTAAAGCGTCTTGATGAAAGTGAAAGTAGAGAGTGAAAAAGTTGGCTTAAAGCTCAACATTCAGAAATCGAAGATCATGGCATCCGGTCCCATCACTTCATGGCAGACAGATGGGAAAAAAGTGGTAACAGTGGCAGACTTTATTTTTCTGGGCTCCAAAATCACTGCAGGTAGTGATTGCAGCCATGAAATTAAAAGACGCTTACTCCTTGGAAGGAAAGTTATGACCAACCTAGACAGCATACTGAAAGAAGAGACATTACTTTGCTAACAAAGGTCCGTCTAGTCAAGGCTATGGTTTTTCCAGTGGTCTGTATGGATGTGAGGGTTGGACTATAAAGAAAGCTGAGAGCCAAAAAATTGATACTTTTGAATTGTGGTGTTGGAGAAGACTCTTGAGAGTCCCTTGGACTGCAAGGAGATCCAACCAGTCCATCCTAAAGGGGATTAGTCCTGGGTGTTCATTGTAAGGATTGATGCTAAAGCTGAAACTCCAATATTTTGGCTACCTGATGCGAAGAGTTGACTCATTGGAAAAGACCCTGAGCTGGGAAAGATTGAGCGCAGGAGGAGAAGGGAACGACAGAGGATGAGATGGCTGGATGGCATCATCGACTCGATGGACATGTGTTTGGGTGGACCCCAGGGGTTGGTAATGGACAGGGAGGCCTGGCGTGCTGCGGTTCATGGGGTTGCAAAGTCAGACACGACTGAGCACATGAACTGAACTGAAGAGGAATATAGCTTTCACAGACTTAAGTGATCAAATTGAATATCATCAATAATTAGACAAATGGATTTCACAAGTTTTCTGCCAAAAATAACTTTTAAAATATAAAATCCAAATTACATAATAAAACATTTGACACACTGAAATTTAAGAAGAGACTATAATATAATTTGCTAGGATTTTGGAAATGTCAAGATCATGAAAAAATGAAAACAGCTAAAGAACCATTCTAGATTAAAGAAGTCCAGAAAGACATGACAAATATAATACGTGATCCAGAATTCATTCCTATTTTAGGGAGGAAAATCCTACTGAAAACACTGTTAAGACAGTTGAAAAAACTTGAATTTGGGTTGTGGAGTATTGTTATCAATATTATATTTCCTAATTTTGATAATTATACTTTAGTCATGAAAAAACCTTGCCGGGACCAGCGTGAGGAACTCCGCCCATGACAAAGGTCCTGAGGAAGGAAGCTTGGCATATGCAAAGGTGGGATCGAGCCTCAGGAGTCCCCCTGGAAATTCTCGAGCATCTACCCCCAAAACCAGAGTCTGCCTACTTTCTGCTTTGTGCCTCACCTATACCTCTGACTTTACGGGGTGCTGTCCCCCACTACCTCTCTCTGAAAAAAGAGTTAACTTACAGCTCCAGTTAATAATTCCTGGGTGTGACAGTGTTTCAACCTATAAACTCCTTTGGAAGTCCTCTAGCCTGCCTGAATAGGTTTTTCCGGCCACATGTGATTGTTCAGAGCTTCCCAACTGTGAGAGGCATGAGATGTTCTAAACTGTCTAAATACAGATTCCTTTGAGCAGTTAAAAGATTTCACACCAGTCAGAATGGCTGCAATCCAAAAGTCTACAAATAATAAATGCTGGAGAGGGTGTGGAGACAAGGGAACCCTCTTACACTGTTGGTGGGAATGCAAACTAGTACAGCCACTATGGAGAACAGTGTGGAGATTCCTTAAAAAACTGGAAATAGAACTGCCTTATGATCCAGAAATCCCACTGCTGGGCATACACACTGAGGAAACCAGAAGGGAAAGAGACACGTGTACCCCAATGTTCATCGCAGCACTGTTTATAATAGCCAGGACATGGAAGCAACCTAGATGTCCATCAGCAGATGATTGGATAAGAAAGCAGTGGTACATATACACAATGGAGTATTACTCAGCCATTAAAAAGAATACATTTGAATCAGTTCTAATGAGGTGGATGAAATTGAAGCCTATTATACAGAGTGAAGTAAGCCAGAAGGAAAAACACCAATACAGTATACTAACGCATATATATGGAATTTAGAATGATGGAAACAATAACCCTGTGTACAAGACAGCAAAAGAGACACTGATGTATAGAACAATCTTATGGACTCTGTGGGAGAGGGAGAGGGTGGGAAGATTTGGGAGAATGGCATTGAAACATGTAAAATATCATGTATGAAACGAGATGCCAGTCCAGGTTCGATGCACAATACTGGATGCTTGGGGCTAGTGCACTGGGACGACCCAGAGGGATGGTATGGGGAGGGAGGAGGGAGGAGGGTTCAGGATGGGGAACACATGTATACCTGTGGTGGATTCATTTTGATATTTGGCAAAACTAATACAATTATGTAAAGTTTAAAAATAAAATTAAATTAAAAAAAAAAAGATTGATTAGATATCGTATTGGTGAAGGGTTTTTCACTTGTTGGGCCAATGTTTGCTGCTAAGTCTCCATATCCCTTACCTACTGTGTCCTTGGCAGTGTACTGATTAATATAATTGGTGTAAGTAGTAGCTTTAATGTTTGTAACCTTGGACCTTTTAGTTAATTCTTTTTCTTGTTGTAGCCCACCACACCTTTGCCCTATAGGAATGCAACTTTATCTAATGCTTTTGGAGGGTGGCGCCTGACTAATCATCTTTAGAGAAAAATAAGTTTTCTGAAGAAAGGGTATTAAAATGTTAACAGGCCTCCGGGCCAGAAGATGATGCAAATCACCTAAACTTTTGCATATGATAAGTTTGCAGAAAGAAAGCCTGGCTTACTGCATGACTCTACCCCTTCCTCCATTATCCACTATGCATAACTTAAGGTATAAAAACTACTTTGGAAAATAAAGTGCGGACTTTGTTCACTGGTTTTAAGAAATGGACACTAAAATAGTTATAAATAAATGGGGGGTAAAACTGAATGATTCTCAAATGTTTCAAAAATACATATTTATGTAATTTCATGGATTTACATATGTGTGTACAGATAAAGAGAAAATAAATCAAATAGCCAAAATGTTGATAATTGGAAAACACTGGTTTTTGCAAATTTTCCATGAATTTAAATGATTTCAAAATTAGACTTTATAAAAACTAAAATGGAAAATAATTCCAATCACCTAGTAACTTCTTAATTTCTACATCTTTCATCCTTTCCCTTCAACATGCAGGGCCAATATACTATCTTCTTAAGATTTTTCTCTTAAGCTTTCCATTTTACTTTTGCTCCCAGTAATGGATTTCCTCTATTTCTTGTGCAGTTGTCTGAGTGCACTTTTTCCTTGTCATATTTTGTCCAGTACATCTGGGGTTTTGTAGAAAGGTGGTCCTATTTGCTGTCTGAATGGGAAGCATCCTATTTCGTGTTTCTATTTGTCTTCTTAGGCATATGTTTCCTGATTCCCTGTTTTGAGGGAGAGTTCTATAAAGCAAATTTATTGCTTACTGATTTATAGTTTTTATTAGTAATTTTCTTTTTGGAGGCAGTGTGATTGGCTCATGTGGATTTAAAGACTGGTTTTACCATGCATTAGCTCTGTGACAAGCATTGAGACTTTCTAATCTCCTGTCTTCTCATAGGTTAAATGAAGATAAAAATGGTTATCTCATAAAACCAGTAGAATGGAGGTTCATTCAAGGTTGACAGAGAAGAGTGAGATTAGAATAGGTGAATTGCAAGTTCTTGCAGAGAAATACGATCTATGTTAGAGCTGAAGAATGGCTCTAACTTTAAGGAGATTATTTGAAACCTATTGTCTGCTTGTTAAAATTAAAACAGTGTGATAAGAAGTACTGAAAGCAGGAGGAGGCTATTTGTGTTTATCATTTGTATTACATGACAAGTAATTATGGATCTGCTTCCAATGTCTGGCAATTATGAAAGAATAAGTGAATGGAGCTCTAATAATATAAGTAAGATGGAAAGTAAAGACAAAAATATTAGAAATTTTCTGAGAAAGCAATGGTAGGGCCACTTACCTCAGAGATGAATGTTAACAATAGAGATAAGTGAAAGATGGTGGTAAATGTTTAAATCTGGAGAATAAAAGATGAGATGTCAACAATAGTAATGTGAAAACTGGAAACTATGAGATAAACCAGAAGATGAAAAATATGGAAGGTGGAAACATTTAAGAAGTATTGTCATTATCTTCCTTGTAATAACATGATTCAATTATATATGGTAGAAATCCAACTCTTATGTTTAGAATTTTTAAATATTCCAGGTCATGTAAACCAGGACAGATTATTTTGTTATTAAACCAGAAAAGATCTCAGCTACTTGAAACAACAAACCTTAATCCAGCTCACCATAATTACTCATCAAAAGTCATCCATGGGTACTTTTTATTGTACTCAATTCTGAGCCCACAGCTGACAAACTGAGGCTGATTAGTACAGCACAGAGAAAAGAAGGTTCTAGAGCTGCAGTGTCTAAAAAGGCAGATACCCCACATCCAAGGGCAAAGGAGAAGCCCGAGCAAGGTGGTAGGAGGAGCAAAATCACATTTAGAACCAAACCCAATACCCACCAGAGATGCTCAGGAGGCTCAAATAAACCTTGTGTGCACCAGGACCCAGAGATGTCACGGAGACTGAGACAGACCTGTTTGAGTGCCTCATGATGAGGTACAGGTCCCAGTGGACTGCCGTAGAGGCAGGGCCTCTGGGTGCAGGAGACTGGGTATGGCATAAGCCCTCTTGGAGGAGGAGGAGGTCGCCATTAACCCCACCATAGAGCTGCCCAAACTTACACAGTACTGGGGAAACAGACTCTTGGAGGGCACAAACAGAACATTATATGCAGCAGGACCCCAGAGAAAGGAGCAGTGACCCCACAAGAGACTGACTCAGACTTGCTCATGAGTGTCCAGGAGGCTTTGACGTGGTGTGGGTCAGCGGTGGCCTGCTGCAGGGTTGAGGACACTGAGTGTAGCAGTGCTTGCAGGGGACCTTTTGAACGAGGTCATAATTATCTTAATTACCTCCACCATAGTTTTGGTTCAGTTCAGTCACTAAGTCATGTCTGACTCTTTGTGACCCCATGGACTGTAGCCCACCAGGCCTCCCTGTCCATCAACAATTCCCAGAGTTTACTCAAACTCATGTCCATTGAGTAGCTGATGCCATCCAATCATCTCATCCTCTGTCGTCCCCTTCTTCTCCCGCCTTCCATCTTTCCCAGCATTAGGGTCTTTTCCAATGAGTAAGTTCTTCCCATCAGGTGGCCAAAAAATGAGTTTCAGCTTCAATATCAGTCTTTCCAATGAACACTCAAGACTGATCTCCTTAAGGATGGACTGGTTGGATCTCCTTGATGTCCAAGGGACTCGCAAGAGTCTTCTCCAACACCACGGTTCAAAAGCATCAGTTCTTCAGTGCGAAGCTTTCATTATAGTCCAACTCTGACATCCATACATGACTACTAGAAAAACCATAGCCTTGACTAGAAGGACATTTGTTGGCAAAGAAATGTCTCTGCTTTTTAATACGCTGTCTAGGTGGGTCATAACTTTCCTTCCGAGGAGTAAACACCTTTTAATTTCATGGCTGCAGTCACCATCTGCAATGATTTTGGAGCCCAAAAAAATAAAGTCTGCCACTGTTTCCCTCTCTATTTGTCATGAAGTGATGGGAAAAGATGACATGATCTTAGTTTTCTGAATGTTGAGCTTTAAGTCAACTATTTCACTCTCCTCTTTCACTTTCATCAAGCGGCTCTTAGTTCCTCTTCACTTTCTGCCATAAGGGTGGTGTCATCTGCACATCTGAGGTTATTGATATGTCTCCCGGCAATCTTGATTCCAGCTTGTGCTTCTTCCAGCCCAGCGTTTCTCATGATGTGCTCTGCATATATGTTAAATAAACAGGGTGACAATATACAGTCTTGACGTACTCCTTTTCCTATTGGAACCAGTCTGTTGTTCCATGTCCAGTTCTAACTTGTTTCCTGACCTCTGTACAGATTTCTCCAAAGGCAGATAAGGTGATCTACTATTCCCATCTCTTTCAGAATTTTCCACAGTATATTGTGATCCACACAGTCAAAGGTTTTGGCATAGTCAATAAACAGAAGTAGATATTTTCTGGAACTCTCTTGCTTTTTCAATAATCCAGCAGATGTTGGCAATGTGATCTCTGACTCCTCTGCCTTTTCAAAAATCAGCTTGAACATCTGAAAGTTCATGGTTCATGTATTGCTGAAGCCTGGCTTGGAGAATTTGAGCATTACTTTACTAGTGTGTGAGATGAGTGCAATTGTGTGGTAGTTTGAACATACTTTGGCATTGCCTTTCTTAAGGACTGGAATGAAAACTGACCTTTTCCAGTCCTGGGGCCACTGCTGAGTTTTCCAAATTTGCTGGCATATTGAATTTAACACTTTCACAGCATCACCTTTTAGGATTTGAAGTAGCTCAAGGGAATTCTGTCACCTCCACTAGCTTTGTTCACAGTGATGCTTCCTAAGGCCCACTTGACTTCACATTCCAGGATGTCTGGCTCTAGGTGAGTGATCACACCATCGTGATTATCTTGGTCGTGAAGATTTTTTTTTGTACAGGTCTTCTGTTTATTTTTGCCACCTCTTCTTAATATCTTCTGCTTCTGTTAGGTCCCTATCATTTCTGTCCTTTATCGAGCCCATCTTTGCATGAAATGTTCCCTCGGTGTCTCCAATTTTCTTGAAGAGATCTCTAGCCTTTCCCATTCTATTGTTTTCCTCTATATCTTTGCACTGATCACTGAGGAAGGCTTTCTTATCTCTTCTTGTATTCTTTGGAACTCTGCATTCAAATGAGTATATCATTCCTTTTTCCTTTGGTTTTCACAGGAGTAAGACCTCCTTAGATAGCCATTTTGCCTTTTTGCATTTCTTTATCTTGGGGATGGTCTTGGTACCTGTCTTCTGTACAATGTCACAAACCTCCATCCATAGTTCATCAGGCACTCTGTCTATCAGATCTAGTCCCTTAAATCTATTTCTCACCTCCACTGTATAATCATAAGGGATTTGATTTAGATCATATCTAATGGTCTAGTGGTCTTCCCTACTTTCTGCAATTGAAGTTTGAATTTGGCAATAAGGTGTTCATAATCTGAGCCACAGCCAGCTCCTGGTCTTGTTTATGCTGACAGTATAGAGCTTTTCCATCTTCGGCTGCAAAGAATATAATCAATCTGATTTCGGTGTTGGCCATCTGGTGATGTCCATATGTAGAGTCTTCTCTTGTGTTGTTGAAAGAGGGTGGTTTGCTATGACCAGTGCGTTTTCTTGGCAAAACTCTATTAGCCTTTGGCCTGCTTTATTTTGTACCCCAAGGACAAATTTGCCTGTTGCTCCAGGTGTTTCTTGACTTCCTACATTTGCATTCCAGTCCCCTATATCGATCATCATAGTTTGGCCCCAGGTAAATAACAGGGAGATAACACAGTCTCACCCATCAACAGAAAACTGGATTACAGATTTACTGAGCATGGCCCTGCCCATTAGAACAAGACCCAGCTTCCCCCTCAGTCAGTCTCTCCCATCAGGAAGCTTCCATAAGCTTCTTGTCTTTTTCCATCAGAGGACAGACAGACTGAAAACCACAATCACAGAAAACTAACCAGTCTGATCACATGGACCACAGCCTTGTCTTACTCAATGAAACTATGAGCCATGCAATGTAGGGCCACCCAAGATGGATGGGTCATGGTGGAGAATTCTGACATAATGTGTCCACTGCAGAGGGGAATGGCAAACCACTTCACTATTCTTGCCTTGAGAACCCCATGAACAGTATGCAAAAGAAAAAGATAGAACACTGAAAGATGAATTCCCCAGGTTGGCAGGTGCCCAATATGTTACTGGAAATTAGTGGAGACATAACTCCAAAAAGAATGAAGAGATGGAGTTAAAGCAGAAGCAACACTGAGTTGTGGATGTGACTGATGATAGAAGTAAGTCCAATGCTGTAACGAATGATATTGCATAGGAATCTGGAATGTTAGATCCATGAATCAAGGCAAATTGGAAGTGGTCTAAAAGGAGATGCCAAGAGTGAACATTGACATTTTAGGAATCAGCAAACCGAAATGGACCTCAGTCATGTCCGACTCTTTGCAACCCCATGAATCACAGCAAGCCAGGCCTCCCTGTCCATCACCAACTCCCGGAGTTCATCCAAACTCATGTTCATTGAGTTGGTGATGCCATCCAGCCATCTCATCCTCTGTCATTCCCTTCTCCTCCTGCCCCAACCCCTCCCAGCATCAGGATCTTTTAAATGAGGTAACTCTTAACATGAGGTGCCCAAAGTATTGGAGTTCCAGCTGCAGCATAAGACCTTCCAATGAACATCCAGGACTGATCTCCTTTATGATGGACTGGTTGGATCTCCTTGCAGTCCAAGGGACTCGAAAGAGTCTTCTCCAGCACCATAGTTCAAAAGCATCAATTCTTCAGCACTCAGCTTTCTTCACAGTCCAATTCTCACATCCATACATGTATATATATCCATACATCCATACATGACCACTGGAGAAACCATAGCCTTGACTAGATGGAACTTTGTTGGCAAAGTAATGTCTCTGCTTTTTAATATACTATCTAGGTTGGTCATAACTTTCCTTCCAAGGAGTAAGAATCTTTTAATTTCATGGCTGATGTCACCATCTGCACTGATTTTGGAGCCCAGAAAAATAAAGTCAACCATTTTTTCCACTGTTTCCCCATCTATTTGCCATGAAGTGATGGGACTGGATGCCATGATCTTAGTTTTCTGAATGTTGAGCTTTAAGGCAACTTTTTCACTCTCCTCTTTCACTTTCATCAAGAGGCTCTTTAGTTCTTCTTCACTTTCTGCTATAAGGGTGGGGTCATCTGCATATCTGAGGTTATTTATACTTCTCCCAGCAATCTTGATTGCAGCTTGTGCTTCATCCAGCCTGGCATTTCTCATGATGTACTCTGCATATAAGTTAAATAAGCAGGTGACAATATACAGCCTTGACATACTCCTTTTTGTATGTGGAACCAGTCTTTTGTTCTATGTCCCGTTCTAACTGTTGCTTCCTGACCTGTGTGTAGGTTTCTCAAGAGGCAGGTCAGGTGGTCTGGTATTCCGATCTCTTTCAGGATTTTTCACAGTTTATTGTGATCCACACAGTCAAAGGTTTGGCATAGTCAATAAAGCAGAAATAGATGTTTTTCTGGAACTCTCTTGCTTTATTGATGATCCAGCAGGTGTTGGGAATTTGATCTCTGGTTCCTCTGTCTTTTCTAAAGCCAGCTTGAACATCTGGAAGTTCACGGTTCACGTATTGCTGAAGCCTGGCTTCGAGAATTTTGAGCCTGCAGTACTTGGATGCAATTCAAAAACGACAGAATGATCTCTGTTCATTTTCAAGGCAAACCATTCAATATCACAGTAATACAAGTCTATGCTCCAACCAGTAATGCTGAAGAAGTGGAAACTGAATGGTTATAGGAAGACATACAAGACCTTCTAGAACTAACACCCAAAAAAGATGTTCTTTTCATTATAGGGGACTGCAATGTAAAAGTAGGAATTCAAGAAATACCTGGAGTAACGGGCAAATTTGTCTTGGAGTACAGAATGAAGCAGGGCAAGGGCTAATAGAGTTTTGCCAAGAGAACACACTGGTCATAGCAAATACTCTCTTCCAATGACACAAGACTCTATACATGGATATAAACAAATGGTCAATACCAAAATCAGGTTGATTATATTCTTTGCAGCCAAAGATGGAGAAGCTCTATACAGTCAGCAAAAACAAGATGAGGAGCTGACTGTGGCTCAGACCATGAACTCCTTATTTCCAAATTCAGACTTAAATTGAAGAAAGTAGGCAAAAACACTAGACTATCAGATATGACTTAAATCAAATTCCTTACGATTATGGAATGGAAGTGAGAAATAGATTTAAGAAATTAGAGCTGATAGAGTGATTGAATAACTATGGATGGATGTTCTTAACACTATAGGAAGTAGGGATCCTGACCATCCGCAACAAAAAGAAACACAAAAATCCAAGATGGTTATCTTAGGAGGCCTTACAAATAGCTGTGAAAAGCAGAAAAGCAAAAGGCAAAGGAGAAAAGGAAAATATACCCATTTGAATGCATAGTTCCAAAGAATAGCAAGGAGAGATAAGAAAGCCTTCCTCAGAGATCAGTGCAAGAAATAGAGGAAAACAATAGAATGGGAAAGACTAGCGATCTCTTCAAGAAAATAAGAGATACCAAGGGAACATTTCATGCAAAGATGGGCTCAGTAAAGGGCAGATATGGTAGGGACCTAACAGAAGCAGAAGATATTAAGAACAGGTGGCAAGAATACACAGAAGAACTGTAAAAAAAAGATCTTCACGACCTAGATAATCATGATGGTGTGATCACTGACCTAGAGCCAGACATCCTGGAATGTGAAGTCATGTGGGCCTTAGGATGCATCACTAAGATCAAAGGTAGTAGAGATGATGGAATTTCAGTTGAGCTATTTCAAATCCTGAAAGATGACACTGTGAAAATGCTGCACTCGATATGTTAGCAAATTTGGAAAAAATCAATCGTCGCCACAGGACTGGAAAAGGTCAGTTTTCATTCCAATCCCAAAGAAAGCCAATACCAAGGAATGTTCAAACAAATGCACAATTGCACTCATCTCACATGCTAGCAAAATATTGTTGAAAATTCTCCAATTCAGGCTTCAACAGTGTCTGATCCATGAACTTCCAGATGTTCCAGCTGGTTTTAGAAAATGCAGAGGAACCAGAGATCAAATTGCCAACATCTGCTGGATCATCACAAAAGCAAGAGAATTCCAGAACAACGTCTACATCTGCTTTTTGACTATGCCACAGCCTTTGACTCTGAATCACAACAAATTGTGGAAAATTCTGAAAGAGATGGGAATACCAGACCACCTGACATGCCTCTGGAGAAATCGGTATGCAAGTCAGAAAACAACAGTTAGAACTGGATATGGAAGAAGAGACTGATTCCAAATTGGGAAAGGAGTACATCATGGCTGTATATTGTCACCCTGCTTATTTAGCTTATATGCAGAGTACATCATGAAACATGCACTGGATGAAGTGCGAGCTGGAATCAAGATTGCCAGGAGAAATTTCAATAACCTCAGATATGCAGATGAGACCATCCTTATGGCAGAAAGTAGGATGAACTAAAGAGTCTCCTGATGAAAGTGAAAGAGGAGAGTGAAAAAGTTGGCTTAAAACTCAACATTCAGAAAACAAGATTTTGTCATTCAGTCCCATCAGTTCATGGCAAATAGATGGGGAAACAATGAAAACAGTGATAGACTTTATTTTGGGGGGCTCGAAAATCACCTCGGATGGTGACCGCAGCCATGAAATTAAAAGATACTTACTCCTTGGGATGAAAGTGATGGCCAGCCTAGACAGCATATTAAAAAGCAGAGACATTACTTTGCCAAGAAAGGTCTGTCTAGTCAAAGCTATTGTTTTTCCAGTATGTATGGATGTGAGAGTTGAAATATAAAGAAGGCTGAGCACCAAAGAATTGATGCTTTTGAACTGTGGTGTTGGAGAAGACTCTTGAGAGTCCCTTGGACTGCAAGGAGATCCAACCAGTCCATCCTCAAGGAAATCAGTCCTGAATATTCATTGGAAGGACTGATCGCTTAAGTGGAAACTCCAATACTTTGGCCACCTGATGTGAAGAGCTTAGTCACTGGAAAAGACCCTGATGCTGGGAAAGATTGAAGGTGGGAGGACAAGAGAGGATGAGACTGTTGGATGGTATCACTGGCTCAATGGATATGAGTTTGGGTAAACTCTGGCAGTTGTTGATAGACAGGGAGGCCTGGCGTGCTGCAGTCCATGGGGTCGCAAAGAGTCGGACATGACTGAGCAACTGAATTGCACAGAACTGAGCCACCTGGAACTCTTAATTTTAAGTATTTAAAATTAAATTTAAAAGTCAGTTCCTGAGTCACACTAGCCACATCTCAAGCACTGAATAGCCACATGGGGGTAATAAATATTGTACTGGAAAGTACGTTTCCCTCATCATGGAGATTGCCATTGGATGATATTCTACAGGAGGGTCTGACTTGAGCACTCATATGGGCATGATGCAGGCATTTTTACTCTCAAATCATTGGCCAGGACTAGTCATATGACTCCACTCAAATCCAAGGGAGTTGATAAGTCTAGTGCTACTATTTGACATGAATGGGAGAAAATATTTTGTCACATATTTGTAGAAATATTTAGAAAGCACAACTACTGAATATTCTCAATGAGTTTAATCTAAAAGAGGATCATTGTTTCCTTGAATTGCTTTATAAAATAATATTAATATTTTCCTCACATGGATTTTGTGGAGAAGAGTTAAATGGGTCTCTTTTCATCCCCTACCTTCACCATACAAGTGTTCTGCCAGTCACATCTCTCTTTTTATTTTCACTTAACAAGTTATACCAGAAATTATATTTGACCAGTCCTTGAAGAATTTCCACATTCTTTTTGCTTACTGTGTGCATAGTATTCCATCAAATATGTGTGTCATAAGTTATTTAACTACTATATAGTCAAGGCTATGGTTTTTCCAGTGGTTATGTATGGATGTGAGAGTTGGACTGTGAAGAAGGTTGGGTGCCGAAGAATTGATGCTTTTGAACTGTGGTGTTGGAGAAGACTCTTGAGAGTCCCTTACTGCAAGGAGATCCAACCAGTCCATTCTGAAGGAGATCAGCTCTGGGTGTTCTTTGGAAGTAATGATGCTAAAGCTGAAACTCCAGTACTTTGGCCACCTCATGTGAAGAGCTGACTCATTGGAAAAGACTCTGATGCTGGGAGGGATTGGGAGCAGGAGGAGAAGGGGACGACAGAGGATGAGATGGCTGGATGGCATCACTGACTCGATGGACGTGAGTCTGAGTGAACTCCAGGAGTTGGTGATGGACAGGGAGGCCTGGCGTGCTGCGATTCATAGGGTCACAAAGAGTTGGACACGACTGAGCGACTGAACTGAACTGAACTGATGCAATTAAGATCTTCCAATATTTTGTCATTACAAATCTTGCTGCAAAGAGTAACCTTTCATATTCATCAATTTACATCCTTGAGAGTAGAGTAGCTGCGTGCATTTTGAAGCTTTTTTTGAGACAAAAATATGTGCATCAGTACAAACTAAAACTATAATGAGATACCACTACAACTTCATCAGAAGAATTATAATAAAAACCTCAGAAAATAGGTAGTGTTGGGGAAAAAAGAGAAACTAGAATTCATTTACATTACTAGCTGAAAATCACAATGGTACAGTTACTTTGAAAAACAGATTTTAGTTTTGTTTTATTATTATATTAAGCATATACCTCCATATGATCTAGTAATTCCACTCCTAAGCATATACCAAAAAATACAAATAAAAACCTGTGCCCACACAGATATTTTACTCAAATATTCAGAACAGCTCCATTTGTAATAAGAACTGAACAACCCAAATGAAGAAATTGTATATGAATTAAAAAAATGCATTTATTCATTCAATGGAACACAACTGTGCAACAAAAAGAAATAGATTACAGATGTACCAACACAGTAATGTAATTAAAAAGCGTGATTCTAAGTGAGAATGTTTAAGCAGAGACAACCACATATTGTACAATTCCATTTTTTATTTTAGTAAAGGAAACTGTAGTGACAGAATGGAAATCAGGCATCCAGGAAAGATATAGAAAGAAGATTGATTGCAAAGGAACTGAAGTGAACATTTTTGGTGAGAGACATGCCCTTTCATAATTTCAGTAGTGATTACGTGGCTACATGATTGTATGCTGCTGCTAAGTTGCTTCAGTCGTGTCCAACTCTGTGTGACCCCGTAGACGGCAGCCCACCAGGCTCCCCCGTCCCTGGGATTCTCCAGGCAAAACCATTGGAGTGGGTTGCCATTTCCTTCTCCAATGCGTGAAAGTGAAGTCGCACAGTCATGTCTGACTCTTAGCAACCCCATGGACTGCAGACTACCAGGCTCCTCCGTCCATGGGATTTTCCAGGCAAGAGTGGGTTGCCATTGCCTTCTCCAACATGATTGTATACAATTGTCCAAATGTATTAGCATTTATGCTTAATATTGTTGAATTTCACTGGTTATAAAGCAGAGCTCTGTAAAGTTGCTAGAAAAAATTCTAGAGAATAGAACTAGAATTATAGATTTGACTATCATTTGTATGGCTGTAGCAGAATTAAATTTCAGAATTTACTGATACAGGACATGACTAGAAGTTTGGAAGACCACCATTTGGCTCTGGGATTTTTAAGACAGAAAGCCAAGTAGAATATGTGGACAAACAAAGACAGTAAAAAAGACAATCCTCTAATTTGCTTAACTTTAGCTGTGATCATCCATGGTCTCTCCAGCTGTCTAAATTGTTCAGCTTTCATAATTCAGAATAGAATATAAACTCAGGAGTTAAAAATAAAGTCCAGCTTTCAGCCAAATAAATCCTATATTTATGATTGTAGACACAGCTAACCATACATTTTAGATATATTAACTCATATTCATTGTTCTGAGACTGTTTTAAGTTGGAACAATAACTTAAAATTGAAACAAGAATTCCAAATTCTCCACATTCTTGCCAACATTTTTTGTTTGTTTTATAACAGTTATCCTGAAAGGATGGATTAAAGAATTAAATTTAAGACTTTAAACCTTTTTTTTTTTTTCTTTTTTTTTCTCTAATTTTATTTTATTTTTAAACTTTACATAATTGTATTAGTTTTGCCAAATATCAAAATGAATCCACCACAGGTATACATGTGTTCCCCATCCCGAACCCTCCTCCCTCCTCCCTCCCCATACCATCCCTCTGGGCCGTCCCAGTGCACCAGCCCCAAGCATCCAGCATCATGCATCGAACCTGGACTGGCAACTCGTTTCCTACATGATATTTTACATGTTTCATTGCCATTCTCCCAAATCTTCCCACCCTCTCCCTCTCCCACAGAGTCCATAAGACTGTTCTATACATCAGTGTCTCTTTTGCTGTCTCGTACACCGGGTTATTGTTATCATCTTTCTAAATTCCATATATATGCGTTAGTATACTGTATTTATGTTTTTCCTTCTGGCTTACTTCACTCTGTATAATAGGCTCCAGTTTCATCCACCTCATTAGAACTGATTCAAATGTATTCTTTTTAATGGCTGAGTAATACTCCATTGTGTATATGTACCACTGCTTTCTTATCCATTCATCTGCTGATGGACATCTAGGTTGCTTCCATGTCCTGGCTATTATAAACAGCGCTGCGATGAACATTGGGGTACACGTGTCTCTTTCCCTTCTGGTTTCCTCAGTGTGTATGCCCAGCAGTGGGATTGCTGGATCATAAGGCAGTTCTATTTCCAGTTTTTTAAGGAATCTCCACACTGTTCTCCATAGTGGCTGTACTAGTTTGCATTCCCACCAACAGTGTAAAAGGGTTCCCTTTTCTCCACACCCTCTCCAGACTTTAAACCTTTTCAAAGAAAACACGGGGAAATTTTTCATGCCATTGGTCTTGGCAAAGATTTCATAGGTATGGTACCAAGAACACTCAAAATATAGTAGATTTAGACTTTTCCATATTTTTCTAACTTTCAGGAAGCTAGTCCCACTATGAATTATTCTAATATGAATTGCAGTGCTCCATATATCAAATGATTCATTCCAAATATTTTTTCCTTTCCCCTCCGATTTATTTCTTACATTTTATGTAATCATTTATAGCTGGACTCTGACATTGAGTAGAACTTTTCTAATGTCTTGGTATAGAATTATACCTGTCTGCCAAAAATTCCTTTGTCATTGCCCAGGAAATAAATATTTTGCAGGGAAACCAAATACATCCCGCTCCACAAAGAAACAACAGAGGATGAGATGGTTGGATGGCATCACCGACTCAATGGACATGAGTTTGAGTAAACTCCAAGAGTTCGTGATGGACAGGGAGGCCTGGTGTGCTGCAGTCCGTGGGGTCACAAAGAGTCAGACACGACTGAGCAACTGAACTGAACTGAACCACACAGAAATAATATGACAGAAAAAAGTAGAATCAAGTGAGGGTCAACTTATGAAGACATACTAATACCTGAGTCCCCACAGGTTTATTTACTGGTGACTAAAAGGAATATTTTGTTATTTGTAGAATTTTTCTTATCCAAACTTGTGCCTCCTTCCCCCTCCTCCCCCTTTTAGTAGATAAGCTATAAATTCAAAGTCTCACTGTCTTTAAAATTCCTCCTCAGAGGCTAAGACATGAGAGACACTTCTTTGCTATGCATATATTCATCACAGGAGAGATGTGTCTCTTTGAGCATGAAGTGGTGTGTCAGACCAATAATGTGAAACTTTTGCTTTTCTGCTTGAATTAAAATATTGCTCTGGGCTCTTACCCCACTCAACAAAGCTACAAGCTTTTATTTGGTATCATTTTTATTGCTGCTCTGCAAGTTCTATTTTATTTTTGAATAAGGAAGTCATACTGTGAAGTAAAGACTCTGTTCACTTTAAAGTACCAAAACGTATGGAAAATAGCTTTAACCATGTTCTGCATCAGCTGAGCACAGTGGAATTTATATAATTGTCAAAGTCATGGATTTCACCTTAAACTCTAAGCAAATTCAGAGAGTTCCAGAAAAAAACCAACAAAATTGTCGCCAAGTATTTATGCTTCTTCGTATATACTCAATTCCATATTCTTAACACCCCTTGCCATGAAAAAAAAAAGAAAAGGTCATTTAATTTTTATTTAAATTATCATGTAGCAGAACCACCAGGAAACTCCTCAATGGATGAACTGGTCTCCTGAGATTCTGACTCGAATTCGAATTAAGTATCTATGGTTTTAGGGAGTCAAAGAAGGTCTTGCAACCAGTGAGAAGGTTCTGAGAGCTAATGATTTTTAGAGCTTATTCTGTTCTGAGGTGTTTGAAAAGAGAAATTCAGTGTCTTTTCCATCATATACAGTTTTAACAGTCAATGCCTAAGACTGCTGCCTTTAAATAAAATAAAAAATTCAGCTATTTATCTTGCCCAGCGACCCTTCAACAAAATGGAGTGCTTTCAAGTAGTTCAAGTGGAGAAACTTTTGAAAACTGTCAGAAAAAGTATTATTTTTCTTTTGAGAGTAGTGGCTAGGTTGTACTTCAGCTTTAGCAGCTTTGCTGTTAACATACTTGATTAATAGGTTAATAATAATTAATATCATTTTTAAAATATCATGGGTAGATGCTAAGTCACTTCAGTTGTGCCCGACCCTTTGTGACCCCATGGACTGTAAACTGCCAGGCTCCTCTGTCCATGTGATTCTCAGGCAAGAATACTGGAGTAGGTTGCTGTGACCTCCTCCAGGGGATCTTCCCGACCCAGGGATCAAACCCATTCACTTACATCTCCTACATTGGCAGGCCAATTCTTTGCCACTAGCGCCACCTGGGAAACCCAATAATATCATCCTTCAATAATAATTAATATTACTTTAAAAATATCATCTCTCAATATTTGGGTGTATCAATCTTCCTAAATATAATTGATATGGAACAAAAAATTAATTCTCAATTGTGATTGTCTTTGGCTGTGTATCACAGATGCCTAATCTCTTAGGTCATTTACAGTTTGGGGATGAGCAGCTAGGGCTGCCACAACTACTCCCAAGCCAGGTCCCCCTTACTCTGGTTCTCTATTTTGTCTTCCTCTATGGCTTGCTGCTCTATTGTTACAGGATGATACTCTATCTCCCAACATCAAGTGCATGTTCCAGGCAAGAGAAGAAATGCAGTGTGCAAATTGGTCTACTAGTTGAAGCATGAGAGAGCTACCACATTGATATTACTACAGTTATACATGAATGTTATATGCATTGATATAATGTATCAATGTAATGATATATATCCATTGTAGTTTTTACAGAAATATAGTAAATCAAAAATAATTTTCTTTTTCTATGAATGATCTCTTTCTATGATGATTCTGTGATGACCTCTTCCCCCAAGAAATCTGTTTATATTTTTTTTACCAGGTTACATCTCATACCCTCTCTATCTAAAAAGCTTTAAAAGGCTGAGTAATTAACTTTTTGAAGAAAGAAAAATAAAACTCAGTATTAAGTGTGCAAGTGGCAATATGTCACATTATTCAAACTGTATATGTTATGCTATAAACCTATTGGTTTATAATTATGGCTCATTTTATGCTTATAATGAATAATCTAATAATATTAGTTTGGGATAATATGTAGTATTTGATTTGAGAAAATAACTATTGTCAATGTAGAAAAAATATATTGTGGGTAAGGAGTATGGAGAATATTTATTGAATAAGTATTGATTTAGTTGTATTTCCAAGTGATGTGCTTTATATTTTTACAGATACATGTGCTAAAGACAACACAGTTTGTGAAGCAAGAAGTTGAATATTTAGTGATATCTGTTATATAAACTTCCAACTGAAGTAAATTATCACTGGAAAAAATCTTTTTAGATACAGAAAGGCAAGAGCTGCAGTAGCTAACAGCTGTATGCAGTCTTTAAAAGTCTGTAGTATGTAGTAAATTTAATCCCACAGAATGCTCTTCTCATATGCCTTTGTATGAAAATACAAAGAAAGGCAAATTAACATAATTGTTTATACTTATTTACTAGGTCATATGTGTATATGTTTATGCAATATTTCTTTCATTTTTGCTTCTTATGGCTATCCCCACACTCCACATGCATTTCTGCTATGCAACTTTTTTTCTTCTCCACTAGGTCACCCCTCAAAATAAGATTTCCCTTCCTGGCTTGAAGCTGCCTTTATCTTTTGTCATGAACTTCATTTCTTCCCAATTGTCCACTTTAATAATTCTTACTTTGTCATTATCACTCAACCCATGAAATTCTCATTTTGATTTAATAATACTCCTCCTAGCCAGGATATATATATTCTTTCCTATTTACTCCTTAATGTCTTGCCCTCTCTCTTAGGACAACAGACATGTCTTTGGTATCACATGGCCCTCAATTCTAGACAGACACAGCGTTTTCATTATGTTTATAATACTTATGTTAGAAAATAATGCCATAGGAAGACTGACAATCCATTACCCCTCACTCACTGCTGCTTTACAATGAACAGTGATAACTTTTCTCTAGCCAGTGCCAGACTGAGTTAGCCAATGTCCTTTCAAGTAATTGCTAGTCTACTCTGATTTTTGAAATGTTTTCTGTTATGCCTGTAGTGGCTCAGACAGTAAAGAATCTGCCTGCAATGCAGGAGACACAGGTTTCATCCCTGGGTTGGGAAGATCTCCTGGAGAAGGCACTTGCTACCCTCACCAGTATTCTTCTCTGCAGAAATCCAAGGGTAGAGGAGCTTGGCAGGCTACAGTCCATGGGAACACAAAGACTCAGAATGACTAACTCTTTCTCTTCATTTTCTGTTATGCCCAAACAGCTTTCAATCCTTGCTTTGGTTTGAGAAGAGGTGATGGTGATTATATCTTTCCATAAATGACCCAATCAAAAAATGGGCCAAAGAACTAAATAGACATTTCTCCAAAGGAGACATACAGATGGCTAACAAACACATGAAAAGATGCTCAACATCACTCATTATCAGAGAAATGCAAATCAAAACCACTATGAGGTACCATTTCACACCAGTCAGAATGGCTGCAATCCAAAAGTCTACAAATAATAAATGCTGGAGAGGGTGTGGAGACAAGGGAACCCTCTTACACTGTTGGTGGGAATGCAAACTAGTACAGCCACTATGGAGAACAGTGTGGAGATTCCTTAAAAAAACTGGAAATAGAACTGCCTTATGATCCAGCAATCCCACTGCTGGGCATACATACCAAGGAAACCAGAAGGGAAAGAGACACGTGTACCCCAATGTTCATCGCAGCACTGTTTATAATAGCCAGGACATGGAAGCAACCTAGATGCCCATCAGCGGATGAATGGATAAGAAAGCAGTGGTACATATACACAATGGAGTATTACTCAGCCATTAAAAAGAATACATTTGAATCAGTTCTAATGAGGTGGATGAAACTGGAGCCTATTATACAGAGTGAAGTAAGCCAGAAGGAAAAACACCAATACAGTAAACTAACGCATATATATGGAATTTAGAAAGATGGTAACAATAACCCTATGTACGAGATAGCAAAAGAGACACTGATGTATAGAACAGTCTTATGGACTCTGTGGGAGAGGGAGAGGGTGGGAAGATTTGGGAGAATGGCATTGAAACATGTAAAATATCATGTATGAAACGAGATGCCAGTCCAGGTTCGATGCACGATACTGGATGCTTGGGGCTAGTGCACTGGGACGACCCAGAGGGATGGTATGGGGAGGGAGGAGGGAGGAGGGTTCAGGATGGGGAACACATGTATACCTGTGGTGGATTCATGTTGATATTTGGCAAAACTAATACAATTATGTAAAGTTTAAAAATTAAATAAAATTTAAAAGAAGAAAAAAAAAACTGAAGATTCAAAAAAAGAAAAAAAAAACTGCCTGGCTCTTCTTTCTTATCCTCCTCTTCCCCTCTCTTTTCCTTTTCCCACATTTTTAAAAAGTATTTTTTACTTCCTAACAGAAGAAAGGATTTACCAGTTTTTTTTGTTTTTTTTTTTCCCTTATTTTGGAAAATGAGACAGAGGAATACCAGGCAGGTAGCTTTCATTTGATCATCAAAATATTGTGTTATTTCCCTTATCTTTTATATCTAAGCTTCTTAAATAAGTTTTCTTTAATGTCAGCTCCAATTTCTCATTGAATATTCCCTCCATAGTCCTCTAGAATTTGATTTCCTTCCTAATAACACATTTAAACTACTCTATAATTTTGCCTGTGATTTTCTCCCATAAGACGCTGCCTTATTTTATTTCATCTTTGAAATTTGCCATCCCTAACTTTTGCTCCTCTTGAATCGCTTTCCTTGGTTTCAGTGATACTGTTTGCATTTTTCTCCATCTCTCTCTCTTCCCTTGTCAGTGTCTGCCATCTCTCTGTGTTGCTTTTTCAGGAACTTCTGCTGGTACTATTAATAGTTAATAGGTAACTCCTACATTTGTATCTTCAGTTCAGTACCTGTTTTTTTTTGTTTTTGTTGTTTTGTTTTGGTCTAACCTTACTAATTTCTCTGTTTGGAAATACTTTTATTATATTTTTCATACAAATTAATAATCCTTCTAAATGTCTTTATCCACCAAACACACCACTTAGTGGGTTCTTTAGATTTTTCTGTTTACTCATCCACTATACTTTGAGGGTACTAACTAACCTTCCTCCACTCAGCTACTAAATCCCATTTTACCTATTCCTATACTTTCAAGCCTTAACTCCTCACTTGTGTTTCCATACCTATGACCTTAGGGCATCCCTGGTGGTTCAGGAGTAAAAAAAATCTACCTGCAATACAGGAGACAAGGTTGAGTCATGAAGATTACCTGCAGAAGGAAATGTCTACCCACTCCAGTATTCTTGCCTGGGAAATACCATGGGCAGAGGAGCCTAGGGGGCTATAGTTCAGGGGGTTGCAGCAAGTCAGACAAGACTTAGCAGCTGAACAAAAACAAGCTATCACCTTATGCCAGGCCCTCCTCTTCTCATGCATGTATTACTCTCTCAGCTTTCTCCATTTTTTCAGTTGATTTTTATGATGATGAAGGAATAACCCACACTAAGTACAAAGATAATAACAGTAGTCAATAAACATCTCCTCATTATCTATGGTATCAAAACTGATGTTCTTTAAGTAGTAAAGACTCAGTTACTTAAGACTCTATTAAATATTTATTTACCATGTAAACTTTAGCTACTGATGAAGTATTACCAGTTTGGACAAGAGAAGATTTGTTATTCATCTCAATCATCTCACTTGTTCTTTTATTCAAGCCAGGGGCATGTCATTTTCACTCTTTTGAGGATCAGAAATGTCCTTTTAGTTACTATACGATAGATGGAAAAAAAATCCTTCTTTTATAACTTTGATACATATTATTCTACCTAAATTCCTGTAAAATAACGGTTTAAATCTTGGTATTTATTCATTTTAAAATGAAGAGTTATATAGGGTTTTTATGTAAACATTTTTATGAAGTCATGTATAGGGCTATAGACTTTTGATACTTGCTAAATAAGTAATGATACCAACATTCATCCTCCACCTATATTTCAGCTTTAAATCATCTTGCATCAGAAGCAGGAGATATTTTGGAATGTAGTCCCATCTCTTCAATTAATCTCAATGCATGAAAATGTTTTACTACAGAAATATTGGCAAGTGAGAATTCACTTAATCAAATTTTGTCCCGGAAAAATCTGCAGCTTTCTAGAGAATAGGTGATATAAAGAAACCAAGATAATTTTATTTATTATGATTTCTCAGGAAAAAATGAATTCAGAAGGAAAATTTTTAAATATCTTAAGAAGTAAGATGCTAATCAGCACTATAAAAGCAGTATAAAAGTATATTTGCCTCTGAAATTAAGTATGCAATAGTATTTGTAGTAATACCTGTAGATGTTTGACAATTTAAAGTATTTCATCTACTTGCTAAAACAAAATTTTTAACATTGCTATATTTTGGATACAGTTTAAAAAGGACAATCTTTGATTTATGCTAATAACGTGAAAACTCTTATATTTTCTGGTACATTAACAAATCAAATTTCATCAATTTCGATGTTCTCTCATTCTCTATTAAAAAGTATAGACAGCCCAACTTTTTACATTAATTAGCAACTAATCTCATCCTCTCCATTTATAACTAATCTATAAACTCAGATTCTAATTTACCAAATTAAATAATTTAGTATATCAGGATTTAGTCTCTTAAAGTTATACAGTATGAACATCTGAGAAGATCTTTATCAGTTGTTTTATATTAGGAAATTTCCACTTACCATGCATAACAGAGAAGAGAGGAAATGCTATCAAAATATCAAAATATATGATACGTTTTTTGTTTCCTAAGGTTATTATGATCTACAAAGTTTCATTTTTCTGTTTATTTAAGAACACCACTAACAAAGTTTCCATTTTAGCTGCTATTCCTTCTTTATAGAGTATTATTTGTCTGTCTGACAAATAGTGGAAAAACCTCCCACGACAGGGTGATGAATGAAAGAGAAACTTCCTATGGTATGAATGACTTTAAAGGGAACATTTTGAATATTAGTGAATTTGTAAGATTTTCAGCCATTGTAGGACTTTATTTCCTAGTGTGTACGAGGTGGGAGATTTCTATCCATCATGTTGTACGTAATGCATTGGATAATGTGGTGCTATTTAACACAGTCATAGAAGTCTTCAGAAGAGAATTATTACCTTGAAATTATCATTAGGTTGTATTCAATTACCACACAGTCCTTGTGTTTAAAATCTTTATAAAGAAATATTTAAATGTCACCTACCCTTAGGTACAAATCCAGGGATATTTCAGTACTAAGGAAAAGTAATTCCACAACTTTCCTGATAATCATGATTTTAATCTCTGACTACCTTTACTTCTTTCTAGCTTTTCCTTCTGTGCTTATGCATATCAACATATATCTATGGTATGGGCCAATTTTTACAAGCATCAAGTGAAGAATAATGCTTAATTGAAGAATCTTAATTAAGGTTAATTGAAGAACTAAGGAGAAAGGTACATTCCTGTTGGCACCTGAGCTATACCAAACAAACACATATGCTTTAGGATATGTGTATAGGATGTAATACAATGCTTGACATTGAGCACTCAATTTTAATGTTTTTGTTTATTCTGTCTGCATAAGTACTATCCTCCTCCAGCTATGATGTCTATAAAAATGAATATTACTAACTTGAAAATGTAGTGTCATAATTCACATGCCCTAGGGCCAATAGTAATTAAACAGTAAACTCCATAGTTAGTGTAAATGAGAAAATGTTTGTGTTAGTTAGCTTTTACTGTATAACAGAATACCACAGATTAGTGGCTCAAAAGACCATGACTTATTAAGCTCAAAATTCTGTGGATCAGCAGCTGGTCTAGGCTTAGATGAGCAGTGCTTGTTCAGTCTCTCCTAGGCTAACCTCTGTCTCCATCATTTGCAGTCATCTAACCAAGTGGCTCTGCTTCTCAGTTTGATGATTAGCTATGGAAACTGGAGAAGATGGGCCATGAGCCAGCCTGCAGGCTAGCCTTGGCTTGCTCATGGGAAAAGTTACAAGAGCAACAGGACAAATAAAGTGTAAAACATCAACATTTTTCAAGTTTCTGCGCCACGTTCTCCAGTTGTTGTTTTTTTAACCAAAGAAAGGTACTTTATCAACACTACGATAAATGAGCAAGGACATAACCAAAGACTATAAAAAAAATGTATAGATTGGATGTTTGTGTCTCCCCCTAAATTCATATGCTTACACCTAATCCCCAATGTGATGGTATTTGGAAGTGGGGCCTTTGGGACGTGATTAGGTCATGAGGGTGGAGCCTTACTAATGGGATTAGTGCCCTTAAAAAAAGACCTCAGAGAGCCCCTGTGCTCCTTCCACCATATTAGGCACAGCAAGATGTCATTTACTCATCTGGAATCAGATCCTCACCAGACAGTAAATCTATAGGTGCTTTGATCTTGAATTTCCTAGCCTCTGGAACCACGACAAATAAAAATTTGCTGTTATTAAAAAATAAATAAATAAAAAAGACTAGAATGAGTAAGGGAGGACTGATCCAAGGAGCAATACAGGGAAGCAAGATACACTTAGAGGCTATTATTGTAACCATATACCACATAGGTAATGAAAAATGACCTAATTGGCAGAGTTTATTTTAGTTTTTAAGCCTAAACATGAGGATCTTTTTTTTTCTAGAGTGATGGCAAACATTCTTCCTTTCCCATGGGAAAATCGAACTCCTGGAATATATAACATCCTAATTTCTGTAGAATTTTCAGATACAAAAAATAAACAGTTACTAGTAATACCTAGTATGAATAATACAGGCCAGGAAACAAAAACTTGATTAGGGAGGATAAATAGTTGGGAATCATAGGAAGATCCGGAGGGGTTTTTAATGAGGGGACCCTGGATTTGATATCACAAGAAACTTCCTAAAGCTTTAGAATACTCTCCTAAAATATATAATACATTTTGTACACTCCCCTTATTGAGAAGAAATTTGTGAAATTTCAATAAATCCTACAGCTATTTTTTTTTTTTTTATTTTATATTGGATTTTAGCCAATTAACAATGTTGTGATAGTTCCAGGTAGACAGCAAAGCATCCTATAGTTATTTTTATAACATCCTAATTAAAAATCAAAGCAATATTTTAAATATTGTTATCTTTAGATCCCTGGGGGCTGGACCTCCTTTGAATTTTACAATTAAGTTTAAGTGACATGCACAGAAAAAGTCAGGTAAAATTTCCCCTCTACAGAATAGCTAGATTATATCATCTGAGAATGCTATATACTAAAACAAAGTATTGTAGCTTGTTGATTAGAAGTAAGAGCCCTGCTGCCAGACAGTCTAGCTTCATATCTCAGCCCTGTTTATGAGCTATGTGACTTTAAGCAGGGCAGATATTCTCTTTAACCTTTATTTTCTTTGTTAGATGGTAGTAAAAGTACCTACCCTAAGGTTCTTTCAGGTTGAAATGAAGCCACATGTGGAGAGGTCTGAGCACTCCACAGATTTTATCTGTAATTGATGCCAAAATGCACTAAAAGGGCTTGAAGTAAAGCAATAACTGCTGACACATAATCTGTAGAAAATGCTACTGAACTTTCATTTGTTCTCTCAAGAGCAGTCCTTTTCTATAAGAAAATCAGACTAGTAAATGCAGTGTGATTTCATTTCCTTCAAACCCCATCTCCTGGAAGCTACGTTAAAAGGAAAAAAAATAAAATTTTATAAAGAATTGTAGCTAAAGTGTTAGAATGTAAACACATTTTCAATGCTAATATAACCTTCTAATTTAAAAAATGTAAATATTTGATTAGAAGTACTTTGTTTAGTCTAGAGTCATGAGAAGAATATATGGCATTCAACAGAACAAAAAGGAATAACAACTGAGAAATAGGGTCACATGGAGAAAGCTTCCAATAAGACTAAAATTTTACTGTTCAAGGACAGGTCCCTTTAACAGAAAGGACACAATAGCATAAGTTCATACTAGATACTGCACCTGTAGCAGTCTGATTCTGATTAATACATATGTGTTTTTAAAACTAGGGCTAAATGCAAGTATCTGATGCTGATACTGATATTTTTAAACCAATTAGAAAAACAGAAAGTGTGCCATGCTTTTCAATAGAAAAGTTAAAATTGAACTGAGAACTAGAAAATTATGATAAATTGGAGCGAGTGGAACTAAATGTTCTAAAATTCCTGTGACTTTTATGTTTGAGGCACCAAAATAAGGACAATTGTGACTAATGAAGTGGGGTGAGTAGGGAGCGTGGCCTGACATAAATGAGAAGAGAGAGCCAGACCATTAAAAGGCTTGCAGACCAAGATAAATAAGCATGCCCCTTGGATTAAAAGAAATTTTAAAAGACAAGGATAATATCTGTTTAGTGACTTGAAGAGACCATTCTGAAGGTTGGGTGGAGCAAAAAAGATGGTGGTTGTTAATATAGTCAATAAAATTAGAAGAATTTCCTGCTTTTGCTCTTAAGTTATGGTGGCTTTTATTAGAATGAAACTAATGGAAAGATTACTGTGAACAGAATTTTGTAATAAATCTGATATAGTGGCTGACAGAGAAGGGAAAATCTTCATGATTCCCACAGATCTGATTTGACGTACTGAGTGAGACACCAAGATTGGAGAATATGGAGGAAGTAGAGATGGAGGGAAAAAGAAGAAATCCTGAAATTTGCTGGATATATTTAGTTTGATTTGCCTTTAAGGAGAAAGTTGAATAGGATCTAAAGGGGAATTGTAAGAACTATGCAATTTAAAGTTACAGCAAAGAAAGATAACTTGAAAATGGAACTGAAAGGAAAGACGTAAGAAGTGTCATGTGAGATGAGGCAAGGCAAGAGTGTTTAAAACACAACTGAGTTTTCAAATGTATTGAATGTTGATTGTGTAAAATAACGAAATGAAAAGTCACTATTGGATTTAGTGATAGAAGTCAATGGAATCTTGGAAAGAGCAATTTCCATCAAGTATTGTGGGTACAAGGGGTTGAAGAGTCCCTGAGGTATCGAGCAGCAGAGGCCACGATACAGAAAGGCCTCTCCAGATAATTTATTACAGGATGGACGGCAGAAGAGAGGAGAGGACAGTTGGATAGAGTTACAGTCAGTGCAAAGGGACTTAGAGACAAGTCACTGGCAGGATTAAATGTTAGTGGGAAATGTCTATTTACTAATGAACATAGTGATTGGCATATTGGCCACTGGACAATGGCCTTTGAAATGGAAGATGGGCAATCCCTTCAATGAAATAGAGCTAGAAATGAGAAAGATTCAGATACACAGGAATGCATTTAGAAATGAGAGCAAGAGATATGCTTTCTACTTAGATTTTTCTTTTTATCTCTATGATAATTGAAACAAGGGAAGGAAAATTATCAGAAGTTGGAAGGAGTAAGAAACATATGAAAGATGACTAGCATGAAAAAGAAGAGTAAGCTAACTAGAGAAAAGTGGAAAATTGCTGAGCAGGGTAGAAGAGTTATAGGGCTATACGTATACCAGTTGTCATTTTGTCCTTTTGTTTTTCATTATTACAACTCAACTTTGTGGATGACGGCATTGCAAATTTATCATTGCTCTACATTTTTCCTGTTTCTGGATCCACAGACAAACTGCATTTCAGGTTCTCTGCATCAAGGTGGGGCCATGCAACCAGTTCTCACAACTTAAATGTGAGGAGAAGCAATACATTATTTGGAGTCCAAAACAGTTCAGTTAAGATGTGCTTTCTTCATACCTACTCTTAGCAATATACATGGAAATAGTCTGACGAGTCCCTGAAATGACTGCATAAAGGAGATTCCTCATTCTCCTTCCTCCTGGTGGACTATATGGGACAGAGATGAGAACATAATAAAACTTCATTGTAATAAGTCATTGAGATCTGGCACTTTTTAAAAATAGGAATTATTCTACCTTAATTAATACCACAGTTACAACAATAGTACCCTATCCCAACATTCTAACCTAGCCTAAAGGTAATGTTAACCACATGGATTCCATGGGAAAATATAAAGTTTAAGTTATTTTCAACAGAGTAATTGCAAAAAAAAAAAAATTCATGAAAACTATGCTGGGAAAAGGGTACTAAAAACAGAGGATTGATAATGGAAATTTAATCAGTTGACAGTCTTAATGAGTTTATGAACCACTAGATTCGAGAAATGGGAGTGTAGACAATAGAACACGTCTAAATAAGGAATGTTTTCATTAATATATTTTTTAAAATTTCTGTATCAGATCAGATCAGATCAGTCGCTCAGTCGTGTCTGACTCTTTGCCACCCCATGAATCGCAGCACGCCAGGCCTCCCTGTCCATCACCAACTCCCGGAGTTCACTGAGACTCACGTCCATCAAGTCAGGGATGCCATCCAGCCATCTCATCCTCTGTCGTCCCCTTCTTCTCTTGCCCCTAATCCCTCCCAGCATCAGAGATAACTTGATGAAAAAAATAATTCTTAGACTAACCAAGGGGATGGCTCGGGTTGTAAAGGTGATTTTCACATGAAAGCTGCTCCTAGGAAACCAAGAATGATAAAGGAGAGAGCAACTGTGGGAAAGCATTAAAATCTTCAAAGAATAAAAGATTTACCAAGAAGATGGAATATGATATCAAGGAAAAAGAAATGAGACCAGTAACGCTTAACCAAAACAGAAAGTGTAGGACATAGAGATCACCTTTAGAATGGCTGTCATTGGAAATATGCTTATCATGATGAAGAAAACGCAAGAGCCCCAAAAGACACACATATAGAGCATACATATTTTAAATTTAATTCTGACCGTGTTTTGGAGAACATCATGGCTAACAGATTCAACTTTGGTATCAAAGAGTGGTCCCAAATAAGATGTAGAGTCAGTATTTCACATAGCCAATTAGTGATGGTAACTGGAGTAAATATAGATCAGTCGCAAGCAAGCAAATGAGAGACATCCAGTTGTTTTCCTGACAAGGGGCATTGGCAGTCAGTCTTGAGTGTAATGATGCAATAGATCCATTATTGTAACATTTTTACAATATTCCTCTTTGGAAAGGAACAGTCTTTTATGGCTGGGGGGTACTCAAGTTCTGTGGAATAAAATGTGAGATCCTGCAATCTTGACTATTGTAGAAATCTCCACAAAAATTAATCAATAAATATACATCTATTTTGCTTACATAATGAGGAATTTTTTAGAAGTTGATGGGGAGAGGGAATTACAGAAGAGAGGAGGATGGACAAATGAAATCTTGGGAAATTAGGTAACGATGCAGTGTGAAAAGCCAAGAGAATGCCAAAATGTTTGGTATCTAACAAATAAAAATGAATAAAATGAAAACAACATGCAGTATAAAATTTGATTCTGTTTTGCAATTTAAAATGATCCCATTCCTCTGATGCCAAGATCTTCACTAAAGTCTTTTCATTGATACCTTGTGTCAATGTGTATTTTTGGGAGTAGGTAGAATTTTAGAAACAGCCTAATTTTCTCGTGTCAGTCAATAGAAAGCATTTAATAAAATCAAAACAAAACAAAAAGGGCATGGAAGTGCTACTCTAGATAAAAGTTCACCATGAAACTGTGATCCTTCAGAATTCTTAAAAACCTTGAAGAAGAATTTAGATTTCTATGGATTATACAACTTGGATGCGAGCCAATATCATATATAAGTCTGCAGGAGCAAAGTGGGCATAACTGGTATCTGATTTACATAGACAGAATCACCTGAGCCATCACTGCAGGTTTGGACCTGCCCTCTTTTCAGTAACTCAACATTCCCTGTGGCCTTCAAATGCAGGTACCTCAAATACAACACATTACCATCTTATAAAGCTTTTACTATGATTTTCCTTGCTTTGAAGCTCAGGAAATTTAACCTTGGGAAAACTGAATAACTTGCCAAATTTTAGAAAGTTGACAAAGTCAGGCCATGGACCAAAATCCCTCTATCTTAAAATTCTTTTAGCTTAACTACCGTATTAAAGAGGTCCCTCAAACATTATTAAATACACATATGAAATCATAAGGAGTTTTAGCTTTACCTTCATGTGAATTAGATAAGACCATATTATGCAACACACACACAAGTTCTGATTTATTGTGCTACAAAATTGAAGGGAGATTCACTCAATGTTTACTGCACATCCTCTGTCACCAGTGCTAGGTTAGAAACTTTAATGCATGCTGTCTTTTACTCTGCATATCTGCAAAGCTCTGGCTTAGGGTTAATGGAATGTAAGCTTTGAGTTCTGTTGGTACCACTGGAGGGTATTTATTGTTCTGGAGGGTATTTATTGTTCTATTTAAAGATGGCTGTTGGAAATATAGACCAATAGAACAAGACAGAGAACTCAAAGATAAACCCAGGCACCTACCAGGATGTACAATGGGGCAAAGACAGCTTCTTCAATAAGTGGTGCTAAGAAAATTGGACAGCTACATGCAAAATAATGAAATTAGAAAACTACCTAATGCCATACACAAAGATAAACTCAAAATGGATTAAAGACCTAAATGTAAGAAAATATTAACATAGGCAGAACACTTGATGACATAAAGCAAGATCTTCTATGATCCACCTCCTAGAGTGATGGAAATAAAAACAAAAATAAGCAAGTGCAACCTAACTAAACTTAAAAGCTTTTGCACAGCAAAAGAAACTACAAACAAGGTGAAAAGACAATCCTCAGAATGGGAGAAAATAATAGCAAAGGAAACAACTGAAAAATAACTAGCTTCCAAAATATACAAGCAGTTCATACAACTCAATACCAGAAAGGCAAACAACCCAATCAAAAAGTGGGAAAGGGACCTGAAGAGGTATCTCTCCAAAGAAGACATACAGATGGCTAACAAGCACATGAAAAGACGCTCGATATCACTCATTATTCAGTTCAGTTCAGTCGCTCAGTCGCATCCGACTCTTTGCGACCCCATGAACCACAGTACACCAGGCCTCCCTGTCCATCACCAACCCCCGGAGTTCACTCAGACTCACGTCCATCGAGTCAGTGATGCCATCCAGCCATCTCATCCTCTGTCGCCCCCTTCTCCTCCTGGCCCCAGTCACTCATTATTAGAGAAATGCAAATCAAAACTACAATGAGATACCACCTCACACCAGTCAGAATGGCCATCCAGCCATCATCAAATGTCTACAATAAACGCTGGAGAGGGTGTAGAGAAAAGGGAACATTCTTGTATTGCTGGTGGGAAGGTAAACTGATACAGCCACTATGGAAGATGGTATGGAGATTCCTTAAAAAGCTAGGAATAAAACCACTATATGACACAGCAATCTCACTCCTAGCCATATACCCTGAGGAAACCAAAACTGAAAAAGACACATGTATCCTAATATTCAGCTAAGAAAGCCTTCTTCAGCAATCAATGCGAAGAAATAGAGGAAAACAACAGAATGGGTAAGACTAGAGATCTCTTCAAGAAAATTAGAGATACCAAGGGAACATTTCATGCAAAGATGGGCTCGATAAAGGACAGAAATGGTATGGACCTAACAGAAGCAGAAGATATTAAGAAGAGGTGGCAAGAATACACAGAAGAACTGTACAAAAATGATCTTCACGACCCAGATAATCACAATGGTGTGATTACTGACCTAGAGCCAGACATCCTGGAATGTGAAGTCAAGTGGGCCTTAAAAAGCATCACTATGAACAAAGCTAGTGGAGGTGATAGAATCCCAGTTGAGCTCTTTCAAATCCTGAAAGATGATGCTGTGAAAGTGCTGCACTCAATATGCCAGCACATTTGGAAAACTCAGCAGTGGCCACAGGACTGGAAAAGGTCAGTTTTCATTCCAATCCCAAAGAAAGGCAATGCCAAAGAATGCTCAAACTACCGCACAACTGCACTCACCTCACACGCTAGTAAAGTAATGCTCAAAATTCTCCAAGCCAGGCTTCAGCAATATGTGAACTGTGAACTTCCTGATGTTCAAGCTGGTTTTAGAAAAGGCAGAGGAACAAGAGATAAAATTACCAACATCTGCTGGATCATGGAAAAAGCAAGAGAGTTCCAGAAAAACATCTATTTCTGCTTTATTGACTATGCCAAACCTTTGACTGTGTGGATCACAGTAAACTGTAGGAAATTCTGGAAGAGATGGGAATACCAGACCACCTGATCTGCCTCTTGAGAAATTTGTATGCAGATCAGGAAGCAACAGTTAGAACTGGACATGGAACAACAGACTGGTTCCAAATAGGAAAAGGAGTTCATCAAGGCTGTATATAGTCACCCTGCTTATTTAACTTATATGCAGAGTACATCATGAGAAACGCTGGGCTGCAAGAAGCACAAGCTGGAATCAAGATTTCTGAGAGAAATATCAATAACCTTAGATATGCAGATGGCATCACCCTTATGGCAGAAAGTGAAGAGGAACTAAAAAGCCTCTTGATGAAAGTGAAAGTGGAGAGTGAAAAGTTGGCTTAAAGCTCAACATTCAGAAATCTAAGATCAGGGCATCCGGTCCCATCACTTCATGGGAAATAGATGGGGAAACAGTAGAAACAGTGTCAGACTTTATTTTTTGGGGCTCCAAAATCACTGCAGATGGTGACTGCAGCCATGAAATTAAAAGACGCTTACTCCTTGGAAGGAAAGTTATGACCAACCTAGATAGCATATTCAACAGCAGAGACATTACTTTGCCAACAAAGGTTTGTCTAGTCGAGGCTATGGTTTTTCCTGTGGTCATGTATGGATGTGAGAGTTGGACTGTGAAGAAAGCTGAGCACCGAACAATTGATGCTTTTGAACTGTGGTGTTGGAGGAGAGTCTTGAGAGTCCCTTGGACTGCAAGGAGATCCAACCAGGCCATTCTGAAGGAGATTAGCCCTGGGTGTTATTTGGAAGGAATGATGCTAAAGCTGAAACTCTAGTACTTTGGCCACCTCGTGCAAAGAGTTGACTTATTGGAAAAGACTCTGAGGCTGGGAGGGATTGGCGGCAGGTGGAGAAGGGGACAACAGAGGATGAAATGGCTGGATGGCATCACTGACTCAATGGATATAAGTCTGGGTGAACTCTGGGAGTTGGTGACGGACAGGGAGGCCTGGCATGCCACGATTTATGGGGTCGCAAAGAGTCGGAGACGACTGAGCGACTGAACTGAACTGAACTGGTATTGACTTACATATATGGAATCTAAAGAGATGGCACTGATGAATTTATTTTCAGCACAGCAGTGGAGAAACAGACATAGAGAACTGGCCTATGGACATAGGAAAAGGAGAGTAGGGAGAAGGGGAGATGTATGGACAGAGTCATGTAGAAATTTACAATATCATATGTAAAATAGATAGCCAATGGGAATTTGCTGTATGACTCAGGGAATTCAAACAGGGGCTCTGTGACAAGCTGAAGGGTGGGATGGGGAGGGAGATGGGAAGGAGGGGACATGGGTGTACCTATGGTTGATTTTTGTTATATGAAAGAAAACTACAAAATTCTGTAAATCAATTATCCTTCAATTAAAAATTAAAAAAAAAAAAAAGAGAGAGAGATGGCTGCTGGAACAGCATGTACTAACCATGGCTGAGGTATAATGTGAATCAACTGGTGTTACAGGATCATCATTATACAGCTGTGGTTTCACTTTGCCACATATGAAACTTAAACCATTCTGACGCAGCTTTCTCCAGTGTCACAGACATATATACATCAGGAAAGGCTGAGGTTGAAAAGAGACTTCTTTTCAAAGCATTGCATTCATTTGACAACTATTTATTGACTATATGCTATGTGCCAGGTATTATTCTAGGGTTGGAGATCTAGTAATGAGATAAACAGACACAATTTCTGCCTCTGGTAGCTTATGCATGCTCCGTCACTTCAGCTGGGTCTGACTCCCCGCAGTCCCATGGACTGTAGCCCTCCAGGTTCCTCTGTCCATGGGATTCTCCAGGCAAGAATACTGGAGGGGGTTGCTGTGCCCTCCTTCAGGGGATCTTCCCAACCCAGGGATCGAACCTGCATCTCATGCATTGCAAATGGATTCTTTACTGCTGAGCCACCAGGAAAGCCCCTGGTAGCTTTTACCTCAGTGGAATTTATCTGCCTTAACTGCATTTATTAAAGGCAGTACTATAACAGCAAATGCACAGCAAATACACAAGCTCTGAAGAAACCATTTGTTCATCCTGGCAGCTTCTCTTAGATTTTTTTATTCTTAGCTATAAAATGAAGTTATATGTGAGACATGTGAAGGGTTAATTATAAAGAAATGTGTGTACATTTACTATGAATGCAAGGATTTGCTTATCTTGTTAGACATTTTTTGAGCTAATACCGAAGAACGTTACAGATTCAGTGGAAACGTAACTATTTCTATCATTAACAATCTTTATGTCATAGGTTCAAGTGGGCTATTCTTTGCAGATATGTTTGCAACTTCTATTTATTTTATTTTACAGATCTGTGATACATGACTTTCACTGAAGTCCCACAGGGCTAATACTTTTGGAGTGGAAAATAGATTTTTCATAACTATAAGTGATTTGATGATAAAGACATTCACACAAAAGACACCAGACCTACATTATCATGCACAGAACATCTTATACTCTGCAACAAAGCATGCTATGTGAAAAGGACTAAATGGGGATGACTCAGAAGTCCTAACTTTTATTCTTAACTGTAACATTTCAAACCATGTGAGCCCCAAGAAATCACTTGCCCTCTCTGAAGCACCATTTCCTCACCTGCAGATTGAGACCAGTGTGTCTGCTTCTACGGATTAAAGAGTTATTCTAAGGATCAGTTAAAGAATTATGTAAAACTCATCTGAAAGCTGCTCTTCAAATACAATTGGTTGGCACACAGCAGGCATTCAGTAAATGTGTACTGGCTGAATGGAGATTTTATTATCACTTTTGCATCAAGGACTGAAGTGTTTTAATTCATTGTAGACACAGAGAACTGGTATTTGAAGGTAGCAGGGTGACTCATCTATATTTGACAGATAATCAGATTGCACTGCCCAGTGTAATTATGTATCATCGTGGGGAGCTAAATTTATCACAGAAGATGAAGGGCAACTTGCACAGTCTTTCATCTGACAGTGTGTACTAATCACAATAAGCGAAAATCTGAACTCAGCTAAATGAAATACAGAAAATGGAGCCAAGAGGGAACATGTTTTCACCCTGGAAGTTCTAAACTTAGATGACTACTTTTAATAAATAGTTTCTAATATTCAGTAAGCATAAATAAATAAAAGGATTCTATAGGTTTTATGAGAATAGGAAAGCTTTGGACCACATGTAACTAAACACTAAAATCAATGAAGAGCATTTGCTAATGATTGTGATACTATTTCCAATTATATCACTACAGTTATTACATTGATTATATATACATGCATATATAATGAAAATAAGAAATCAAGCTGCCTAATCAGCAGTTAGATTTTTCTTTGTACTTGCTTTCTTTATTAACTTGCTATTTTCTGTAACTCTGATAGATTAATGTGGCATGTTTTTCCTGAGCGATATTCTTAACCAGAATTTTGATGGCTAAGATATCCAATTAATATAAAGGTACTGTTGCAGTCTTAAACCCCTGAACACCTAAATTTCTAGAATTAACCCCCCAACCATGATCCTAAATACGGATTTGCTTTCTCCCTTCAGATAACAGAACTGGGTGAATAACAGACTGGTTCCAAATAGGACAAGAAGTAAGTCAAGGCTGTGCATTGTAACCCTGCTTATTTAACTTATATGCAGAGTACATCATGAGAAACTCTGGGCTGGAAGAAGCACAAGCTGGAATCAAGATTGCTGGGAGAAATATCAATAACCTCAGATATGCAGATGACATCACTCTTATGGCAGAAAGTGAAGAACTAAAAAGCCTCTTGATGAAAGTGAAAGAGGAGAATGAAAAAGTTGGCTTAAAGCTCAATATTCAGAAAACTAAGATTATGGCATCTGGTCCCATCACTTCATGGGAAATAGACGGGGAAACAGTGTCAGACTTTATTTTTCTGGGTTCCAAAATCAGTGCAGATGATGATTACAGCCATGAAATTAAAAGACGCTTACTCCTTGGAAGGAAAGTTATGGCCAACCTAGATAGCATATTCAAAAGCAGAGACATTACTTTGTCAACAAAGGTCCATCTAGTCAAGGCTATGGTTTTTCCTGTGGTCATATATGGATGTGAGAGTTGGACTGTGAAGAAAGCTGAACGCTGAAGAATTGATGCTTTTGAACTGTGGTGTTGGAGAAGTCTCTTGAGAGTCCCTTGGACTGCAAGGAGATCCAACCAGTCCATTCTGAAGGAGATCAGTCCTGGGTGTTCACTGGTAGGACTGATGTTGAAGCTGAAACTCCAATACTTTGGCCACCTGATGCAAAGAGCTGACTCATTAGAAAAGACCCTGATGCTGGGAAAGATTGAGGGTAGGAGGAGAAGGGGACAACAGAGGATGAGATGGTTGGATGGCATCATAGACTCAATGGACATGGGTTTGGGTGGACTCCAGGAGTTGGTGATGGACAGGGCGGCCTGGTGTGCTGCGGTTCATGGGGTTGCAAAAAGTCGAACATGACTGAGTGACTGAACTGAACCTCAGATAATGCTTCCTCTGAAGTACCAAGAAAGAACCAACATGAAATACAGCAAATTCATAACATCCCTTGAGTGAAGTCAGCAACTACTGCTTCATGGACTAACTTTAGGGAACAGATGCAGTGACACTGAGACCTCTTCAGGCATCAAACAGATGCTAGCAATTCCTCCTATTTGGTTTAACCTATTTCAATAATTATTGTGTATCTTCTGGGTATAGTATTCTTTTACCTTTTAATTAAAGTGAAGAGAATGGAAAATGCTTGAATGGTTACTTAAAAATAAGTGATTATAGATAAAAGAAAATTGAAACAGGAGAGATTAACTCTGAGTGATGGAATCTAGAGAAACTATGAATGGAGTCATCCTGGCATGTGAAATATAGATGGATTTGGGAAAGCAGATCTGATTAGTGGAGAAGAATGTAAGTAAAAGGAACATTTAAGCTAAGGAGAGAAACACAGAGGTCCGTGATATATTAAGGATGGCTTAAGGTATGGAGTTGTGTAATGAGGCTGAAAAGTAGAGTGGTGCAAAAGAGCAGTCTGTTTTCAGAAGAATAGTTTTAAAGGGAGTCTGTGCTGAAGGAATTTAACTGTAACATAGAAATAAAAAAAGAAAGTGCTGGTTAGTCCAAGTGTGGTCTGTGGACCAGTGTGGATTGAGTGGATGTTACAATTCAATGAGATGAACATTGGAAAATAAAAAGCATTTAAAAGTCTTTTTAGTCCTTTGACAGAATAATATGTCTACTTTCTTTTTTCACTAAATAAACTTTTTGAGATAATTGTGTATGTGCATAAACTTTTAAAATATAAAAGAGTGAAAGTCCATGTGCACATTACCCAACCCCCATAATAACTTACAAAATTACAATACAATGTCATAACCAGAATAATGAAATTAGCACTCAAATATGGAACATGTCCATTGCACAAGGTTTAAACATGGTGCCTTTTTATATTCACACTCACTTCCCTTTAGTCTCTGCTTTCTCCTTAAGCCCTGTCTACTACTAATTCATTCTCCATTTCTATAGTATTGTCTCTCCAAGCATGTTTTACAAATGAAATCCTATAGCATGTTAAGTTTTGGAAGTTTAATAATAAACAATGGTGCTTGCATTTTATGTTTTTTGATTTTTTCCAATTTATTGGACTTTGCAAAAAGGTAGATCTATAATAGATTTGAGGAGAAAAAGCACTATTCCCCTTTAAACCACAAATGATTTGGAATGAACTGCTGTGGTGAAAAGCAGCACATGAAAAGTGATAAATGAGGATGTATGAAAGTGACAAGGCAGCATAAGACCAGATAAATGTGCCTGAATGGTCGGGCTGGCTTCTCAATTACTTATTAGCCATGAGGAGTCAGTGGGAGTTCCTGCACCTCCTACTGCTTCCTTTCAGTTTTCATCCTCCTCCACCACTGCTGCTGCAGATTCTCCCTGGAGGCTGTGTTCATTGATATCATTGCTGCAGGTAACTCACATAGAAAGTGACAACCTGAACAGCAATCCTCAGGAAATGCTCCCAACTGCACCGATCACAGTGTTCTTCATCTAACTGGATTCTCCTGCATTCAACTCTCTTCTTCTCTGACTTCCATGATTGTCAGCTTCTCTTGATCTTTTCCTGTATCTCTGATACACCCTTGCTATTCTGTTTTGACTCCTCTCTATAATACTTAATATTACATGTTCTGTCTGTAAAGTTATACCCATATAACCAACTGGTTATAAATTTCTTATTGGTCATGGATCTCATTGAAAATATGAGAAAAATGGTTTATGGGCATCCCTCCTTTAAAAATGCCCATGAACACACACATTTAAAAACTGACGTTACAACAGTCTATGCTATGCTATGGTATGCTATGCTAAGTTACTTCAGTCGTGTCCGACTCTGTGCGACCCCATAGATGGCAGCCCACCAGGCTCCCCCGTCCCTGGGATTCTCCAGGAAAGAACACTGGAGTGGGTTGCCATTTCCTTCTCCAATGCATGAAAGTGAAAAGTGAAAGTGAAGTCGCTCAGTCGTGTCCGACTCTTAGCAACCCCATGGACTGCAGCCCACCAGGCTCCTCCATCCATGGGATTTTCCAAGCAAGAGTACTGGAGTGGGGTGCCATTGCCTTCTCCAACAACAGTCTACCACATATATAATTTATTTCTCCTTTTTGTCTTGTTTTTAATGAACAAAGCAACATATAATAGTAAGCTAGGATGAAAATAACCTTTGGATTAATGAAGGTCACATTATCCTTACAAGGATACATTATATGGCAATCTCTGAGAATAGTCCTTCTGTCCACACTAGGTGGGAAGGTGGAAAGTGAAGTTGCTCATTTGTGTTTGACTCTGTGTGACCCCATGGACTGTAGCCTGCTAGGCTCCTCCATCCATGGGATTCTCCAGACAAGAATACTGGAGTGGGTTGCCATTTCAAGGTTGTTGATTTTCCAAGGGAAAAAAATAAGATAATGTATTTTTAGGCAGTAGTAGAGATGCTACTTTATCTCTGGGGAGTTCGAAAAGGAGTTGTGATTCCTGAAATAGAAAGTGCTAGAACTAATAGTGTTCTTACCTGGAGAATCCCAGGGATGGGGGAGCCTGGTGGGCTGCCGCCTATGGGGTCGCACAGAGTCGGACACGACTGAAGCAACTTAGCAGCAGCAGCAGAACTAATATTGTCTAGCCCTTTTGCAGGTATCTTCTGCCCTGAGAAGAATGTGTGGAACAAAATCAGTGAGGGCTAAAGACCACAACCATCAGATGTCAAGCATGGGATGACACTGAGGAAATGGAATGATCATTCTTTGAAAAAACACCACAAGCCATGCTGAGGTTTAGACATTAATGAGCCACCTCAGCAGTGATGAAAACCTTGGCCATGTAGGTACCATCGTTAGTAGTGAGTCCATGGATCATCAGGAATACTGGCAGAAAAAGTATCGCATACTGTTCTGTACCTGTCTGGCATGTAGGAGCTGGACACCATAAATATCCGGGGATTTTGTTAAAAACACTGAGGTGAGATGAAACGGGCAAGACACAAAGAATGGATTTTGGACTGATTGTCAATGAAGGAATTGAGATCCAAAGGAGTTTTAGAAAAATAAAATGGGTATAACTCTTCCTATTTCAAGTTTATAAGTCTCTACTAGCTATTAAAATGTATATACAAAGAAGTAACTACACAGAGACCTATTCTTCATCTTATGTTTAAATGAAAAATTAATAACCAGTTGATGAAAACAAATCCCAGAAAGTCAAAATTAGGCAATAAAAATTATGATTTAATTTTGCTCAAAATGATTTCAATAAAATTGTCTTTATTTGATCTGAATAGAGAGTTGAATGGCAGTATGCATATCATCTTTTCAGTATAATCAGAAAAATGTTCTCAGTTTTACCAACACTGCTGATAACACTGGTTTCAAACATACTGGGGAGAAAATGTGATCAGAGAAAGCTCAGTTCACTCTGCAAAATAAGCTTAACATTATTCCTAAAATTCAACAGGACTTCAAGTTGAAGCCATGTTGCTTTAACTTGTCTTATAGTTCTTTGTCCTCATATGAGCAGTGAGGTCACCAGTGGCAAGGCTTGCTTCTTTTCTATGATCACTCCATATTTGATTTTAATATAACAACAAAAATGGCAGGCATTTTTAGGTGTCTTCAATTCACTGCCTGCCAAAGTCATTGATAGGACTGTATCACCACGAAACCTGGTGTAACCTGGTGTATATCCCTATCACTGGAATATTTAATCTCATCTTGCAGAGTAGTATTTCAGTCAAAAGAGCTCTTAAGTTTATCAGCACCATCCATAAATGCAGAGTTGTAAATAAAAAATACATTATTCATGTAATCAAAACATAGTCTAAGTCAGTGGGTATCAAAGTGCTAATTTTTGGACTCCACCTCAACTGACTGAAGCAGAAACTCAGGAGGTGGAACCTAGAATCTGTTTTAACCAGCCCTCCATGTGATTGTATTGAATAACAATTTAAAACCCGTCAGTGGAAATGAATAATCTTCAAATTAAACCTAGAGGTAAAAGAACTCCTTCTGATCAAATTGTTCTAAGAAGGGAATTTTTTTCCCCTCAAAATGAAAAATAAAACTTCTACTTAAATTTCAATCACATGCTTTAAGATTTTCACTCTGGAAATCTAGGAAGTTTCTACACATAGATCAAAATAACATTCTGCTCCCATTTTGTAAAAATAATATCTTTGATACAGAAACGACTTCATTCTTGGCTGTAATGAAGCCAATGAAATTTCATGTAATAAACAAGACATAGTCTGGTAGTATAACCTGAGACTTCATGACATTACTTACAAATGTTCCAAGCTATGATTTTGATGGTACATGGTGTAACTTTCATCTTCAGAGTCACAGAATCAAATATGTTAACAAGTAGTACAGATGTCCAGCTAAACACAAAATACTCTTATTTCCTTTCATTTAAACATGTACTTCTCAAAAAAAAAATTTCACTCATTCAAACCTTTGACACTTTTAAAATTAATAAAGTTACCTAAGAACCAAAATCTGGCCACAAAGAATGATATAGGAATTCTTATCCAGCTGCATGTTGAAATAAGTTTTGTTTCTTTCTCCATGAGCAGTTTCTAACTGCATTAAATATCATCATCTTGGGGGTCTTTGTGGTAGAATGTCATGTGTCAAAAAGCATCTTGTCTCTTGTATTTCTTTCTGCCAAGCCACAACATGACTTAGCCACTTTCAGAGTAAATAGCTTCATCAAACTGTGCCAAATCACATGTAGAATTTTTAGTTTGACAGCCTGGTTTTAAGGCAAAGTGTTAGTCACTCAGTCGTGTCCAACTCTTTTCAGCCCCATGGAGTGTAGCCCACCATGCTCCTCTAGGATTCTCCAGGCAAGAGTACTGGAGTGGGTAGCCTTTCCCTTCTCCAGGGACCTTCCTGACTCAGGGAATAAATCCAGGTATCCTATATTATAAGCAGATTCTTTACCCTCTGTGCCACCAGGGAAGGCAGGGATTGGGGTAAATCCAAGGTTTAATTAGTGTCCAGTTTTGTTCAAATTGAGATTATTTTTCACATGTGTTTTCAGGATGGACAGTTATAAAATACTCCTTTAGCTCTGCTGGCTCCATGCTTACATGGCTAAATCCCTAAATCCCTGGCCAAAACATATTACTGCAGCTTTTTTTTTTTTTTTTGGTGGCATTATATTTCACATAGTGACTAAATCTGAAAGCTCTCTCCTTCCTTCCTTCTTTCCTTTCTTTCTCTTTTAACTACATCCAATGTAAAAATAGAGTTCATTATCAAAATGTCATCATAGCCCAAATGGCAGCCTATATTTTTATTTAATCCAACCAGGAAAGCATTCCGGTTGTCATGAGACAGTAACAGGAACACTATTCTTGGTCATGGACCACTGCAATTCATGAAAATTTCATTTGTTTAGGGAGAAACAATGTATTAAAGATAGATGCACAAGGCTATACACCAGACTGTTAGCAGTTCTTATCCCTAAAGAATTGATCCAGAGGAAGAGAACAGAACAAGGAGAGGAGTGTATATCATATGTTCACTTTATAAGCTCATGATTGTCTCAAAAAAAAAAAAAAATGTGTAGGGGGCATACATTACTTTTATAATAAAAAATACCTATAAAGATCTAAAAGTTCATTGCTGAAAATAAGCATGAAAATAGAAAAAAAATAGAGTCTAAGAATTTTGAAATAATAAGAAGGAATCTATTAGAAAAACATTAAACATATAAAGCCTATGAACAGATCCTCGTGCAGATTTCAGACCACTGATTAAAATTTGATACTGATATATTCTGTTAGAGTGGCCTTAATCACCTTGACAGGTCTTACTGTGAGTTCAATTTCAGTCAGTTAAGCTCAGTTCAGTCACTCAGTTGTGTCTGACTCTTTGAGACCCCATGGACTGCAGTATGTGAGGCTTCCCTGTCCATCACCAACTCCCAGAACTTGCTCAAACTCATGTCCATTGTGTCGGTGATGACATTCAACCATCTCATCCTCTGCCATCTCCTTGTCCTCCCAGCTTCAATCTTACCCAGAATCAGGGTCTTTCCCAATGAGTCGTTTCTTCATATCAGGGGCCAAAGTATTGGAGTTTCAGCTTCAGTATCAGTCCTTCCAATGACTGTTCAGGACTGATTTCCTTTAGGATGGACTGTTGGGTCTCCTTGCTGTCCAAGGGACTCTCAAGAGTCTTCTCTAATACCACGGTTCAAAACTATCAATTCTTTGGCACTTAGCTTTCTTTGTAGTCCCACTCTCACATCCACACATGACTACTGGAAAAATCATAGCTTTGAAGAGATGGATCTTTGTTGGTAAAGTAATATCTCTGCTTCTTAGTATGTTGTCTAGGTTTGTCATAGCTTTTTTTCCAAGGAGCAAGCATCTTTTAATTTCATGGCTGCAGTCACCATCTGCAGTGATTTTGGAGCCCCCAAAATAGTCTCTCACTGTTTCCATAGTTTCCCCATCTATTTGCCATAAAGGGATAGGACCGGATGCCTTGATCTTAGTTTTCTGAATATTGAGTTTTTAAAAAAATTTTTTTTTTTTATTGAAGGTAATTGCTTTACACAGAGCTAGAATGAATAATTTCACAATTCGTATGGAAATACAAAAAACCTCAAATAGCCAAAGCAATCTTGAGAAAGAAGAATCGAACCAGAGGAATCAACCTGCCTGACTTCAAGCGTTACTACAAAGCCACAGTCATCAAGACAGTATGGTACTGGCACAAAGACAGAAATATAGATCAGTGGAACAAAATAGAAAGCCCAGAGATAAATCCACACACCTATGGACACCTTATCTCTGACAAAGGAGGCAAGAATATACAATGGAGAAAAGACAATCTCTTTAACAAGTGGTGCTGGGAAAACTGGTCAACGACTTGTAAAAGAATGAAACTAGAACACTTTCTAACACCATACACGAAAATAAACTCAAAATCAATTAAATATCTAAACATAAGACCAGAAATTATAAAACTCTTAGAGGAGAACATAGGCAAAACACTCTCCGACATACATCACAGCAGGATCCTCTATGACCCACCTCCCAGAATATTGGAAATAAAAGCAAAAATAAACAAATGGAATCTAATTAAAATTAAAAACTTCTGCACAACAAAAGAAACTATAAGCAAGGTGAAAAGACAGCCTTCAGAATGGGAGAAAATAATAGCAAATGAAACAACTGACAAACAACTAATCTCAAAAATATACAAGCAACTCCTATAGCTCAATTCCAGAAAAATAAATAACCCAATCAAAAAATGGGCCAAAAAACTAAATAGACATTTCTCCAAAGAAGACATCCAGATGGCTAACAAACACATGAAAAGATGCTCAACATCACTTATGATCAGAGAAATGCAAATCAAAACCACAATGAGGTACCATTTCACACCAGTCAGAATGGCTGCGATCCAAAAGTCTATAAGCAATAAATGCTGGAGAGGATGTGGATAAAAGGGAACCCTCTTACACAGTTGATGGGAATGCGAACTAGTACAGCCACTATGGAGAACAGTGTGGAGATTTCTTAAAAAAACTGGAAATAGAACTGCCATACGACCCAGCAATCCCACTGCTGGGCATACACACTGAGGAAACCAGAATTGAAAGAGACACGTGTACCCCAATGTTCATCGCAGCACTGTTTACAACAGCCAGGACATGGAAGCAACCTAGATGTCCATCAGCAGATGAATGGATAAGAAAGCAGTGGTACATATACACAATGGAGTATTACTCAGCCATTAAAAAGAATACATTTGAAATTTGAATCAGTTCTAATGAGGTGGATAAAACTGGAGCCTATTATACAGAGTGAAGTAAGCCAGAAAGAAAACCACCAATACAGTATACTAACGCATATATATGGAATTTAGAAAGATGGTAACGATAACCCTGTATGCGAGACAGCAAAAGAGACACAGATGTATAGAACAGTCTTTTAGACTCTGTAGGAGAGGGAGGGGGGGATGATTTTGGAGAATGGCATTAAAACATGTATAATATCATATAAGAAATGAATCGCCAGTTGAGGTTCGATGCAGGATACAGGAAGCTTGGTGCTGGTGCATTGGGATGACCCAGAGGGATGGTATGCGGAGGGAGGTGGGAGGGGGTGTTCAGGATGGGGAACACGTGTACATTCATGGCAGATACATGTTGATGTATGGCAAAACCAATACAATATTGTAAAGTTAAAAAAAAATAAGTAAAACACACACAGACAAACATAAAATAATATCCTTTTTTAAAGAAAAGATACAAACAAAACAATATTCAGAATTGAAAACAGGCTTTCTTATTATAAGGCAAGGATTAGTTATGGTGATAAATGCAGACAAAGAGAATAAAACATAAAGAGAAGAGGTTCCTGCAGGAACTAATGGTGTGTGCATGTGTATGCCTGTGTGATAGAGAGAGAGAAAGGAAGGGAGGAGACTGGTTAGAAATTTACTTAGAGAAAATACACAGTCAGCCTTAAATGTTCATTCAAATCTATTCCATACTCTCCCTAAAACACCATTTCTCCATTATGAACATTTAATTCTATGGGAAATTTTAGTGCCCCCCAAAATGTGGTTTTGTAGTTTAATGATGAGACAAATGTGTTAAGTACTTCAGGAAAGCATAGACAGTTTCCATGTCTATTCCTCAGCATACGTCATATATATCTAGCTAATTATTAACTTTGAAAGTTATTGGAAATGCCAATCTAATATAGATTTGTTATTTAATTTTTATTAATGGATCTCTAGTCATGTATGGATGTGAGAGTTGAACGATAAAGAAGGCTGAGTGCTGAAGAATTGATGATTTTGAATTGTGGTGTTGGAGAAGACTTTTGAGAGTCCCTTGGACTGCAAGGAGATCAAACCAGTCAAACTTAAAGGAAATCAATCCTGAATATTCATTGGAAGTACTGACGCTGAAGCTCCAATACTTTGGCCCCCTGATGCAAACAGCTGACTCATTAGAAAAGACTCTGATGCTGGGAAAGATAGAAGGCAGGAGAGGGGGATGACAGAGAATGAGATAGTTGGATGGCATCACTGACTCAATGGACATGAGTTTGAGCAAGTTCTGCAAGTTGGTGAAGGACAGGGAAGCCTGGCGTGCTGCAGTCCATGGGGTCACAAAGGGTCAGACATGACTAAGGGCCTGAACAACAAACAACAAGGGAACTCTATAAATGAATTTTATTTTCAAAAATTATTCTCAAATTTATATTTTTGCTGGCAAAATGTTATGGGTAGTATAGTCTTTTATAGCTTAACTCAGTGTTCTCATAACTTTTTGTTCAGCAGAGCTTCTTTTAATAAATTATGTTTGACCCTGAATAGGTAATATAGGTGAAAATGAAGCCCTAGTTGTACAACCGGGTTCCCTTTTTTTAGCCTATGGAAAGTAATAGGAATATATATTTCATAGGGATAAAAAAACCAAGTTTATCAAATGATTATTTTGAAAACAACTTTCCTAAACAAAATCAGTGTCAGTGTAAGGAAAAAAAAAAAAAACTCTTCCACAGCTAGCCTCACCATACAATCAGACATAATAAGGATTTTGTTAGGTAGAGAGTTAGGCATGAGCAACGAGGGGTAGCCTGATTGAAAGGGATGAAAACTGATCTCTATACCCCATCCCAGAGACACCCAGGAGAGTTCACATATATTCTACAAAATGACCACAGAGACCTTTTTAACTCCTGCACTTGTGCCCTAGGCACACAGTGGACACAAACTAACCATAGCGGCTACCTCAAGTAACCTTAGGCAGCCAGGAGTTACATTAAGTGCTCATAAGTATGCTACACATGTATATGTCTGAGTATAACAGACTGAATTGTGGGAAGACATACACAACAGAACCCACTGTTATCTAACTTACAACTGTCAATTGGCCTTGAGCATATGCCCATTTGCATTCCCTTTCATTGACTGGTCGTGGGTACAAGCCCTATTTTGCATGGACACACCAAAAGGAGGAGATGGGAGGTATAAAATGGGGGAAGCCAAGAGGGAACATTAGGGTAACTCCTTTGGGGTCGGCCTGCTCCCATGTCTTGGGTATATCTGTCTAATATTCTGTCTGCTTGAGCTGTAACTGAGCTGTAACTTGTCTATTGTTCTAAATATTTTAGCCCACAGTTCTAAATTTTTGTCGTGACGAGGTAGGTAAGAATCGAGAAAGAGAAATAACTAACACAGCAATGTGATGAGAGAATAAATGAATCAGTTCATATAATAAAATGTTTCAAAGTATATACTATTTTTTTTCCTAAGTGTTAAATTTCGAGGTACTTTGAACAAACTGCATAAAACACAAAAAACAAAAAATAAGCTGAAAGGACTGTTATAAATATAGCTCTCTTTCTAACCTATTGAAGATAATCTTATGAGATGTATTTCTGAATGAAGTTTTCTTTTTTTCTCTATTTATCTTACTGCCTAAACTTAAGACATTAGTATAATATCCTGATATTTTCTCTTTTACAATACAGTTGGCCCTCCAAATCCACAGGTTCCATGTCCATGGAATCAATCAACAGTGGATAAAAAATATGTAGAAAAAAATTCCAGAAAGTTCCAAAAAGCAAAACTTAAATTATCTGTATAAGGGAGGCTATCTGTAGGTTATACACAAATATTATACCACTGTATATAAAGTATTTGAGCATCTCTAGAACTTGATATTTGAGAAAGATTATTACCAATCTCCTGTGGATACTGAGGGACAGCTGTATTATCTACCCATATCTATTATATATCTATAGATCACAAAAATATCTATTTCTATATCTGTATAACTGTCCCAATTCAAATCAGTTTTGGAATAATATCAGTTAAAAATGAATAATTTTACATGTAAACAATATAATGATCAATGTTTATTCTCTGCTGATCCTAATTTAGGCTCTGCCCCTGCAGATATATTGTTCCACTTAATCCTACAAACTTCTTCGAGAAATGGATTCTATTATTCTTTTACAGATAGGTAACTTCACCTCAATAAATAACTTGCTCATATTTACCAGTAGATGAATATAGGTACTGGAATAGTCACACTGGATTTTTAGTAAACACCAGGTAAACCTGAAAGCATGGATCTGAAAACCAAAGTGGATCCAAGATGTATGGAAGTTCAGGGAGATGAGGAAAATGTTAGAAAACAAAAATAACCCTGGCCGTGCACTTGTTATCAGGTTCTATAACGCTGTACCACTGTCTGAAGAAGACCCCTAGGGACACACCTGCAGTCTAGCAAAAACATTTTTATTGATATGTAACATCAAGGTAGACTGCGTGCCACAGGTCCTTGTGGTATCCGTGTCCAGGGGTGGGTTAGGAAGGGTTTTGGTAAGTTTGGTACTCACCATGATTGATTCTAAGGAGAATACAGGACAGGAAAAGTCAGCTCTGTGTTGACTGCAATTTGTAAGGGGGAGGAAAGTAGGTTTGAGCTCAGGATTGGTTGCTGTTCTTAGGAGATAGATGACAACAACTGAGCATCACACTGAGCTTGGTTCATAAGGTGAGACTAGCAAAGCAGGATGATAGTAGTCTCAAGAAGAAAGGAAATCATTTGGACATGACATAGTTGCAATGGGAAAGATTATTTCCTATGAACTTAGCAGCTGACTTTATCAATGTCTGTGATCACAGTCAGATTAATTGCAGTACTGATTTTTGCTGTCTCTGAATTGAGCAGATTTTTTACTCTGAGTTTCAGGCTGTTTCCTTCTTCAGAACTGATGATTTATTCATTATTTAAAAAGTGGAGTCTGGAGCTGGAGAGTCTGGAAGTGAATCCGAACCCTGTTACTTCCAGACTGGGTGACTGTGAAAAATTCACTTAACCTCTTGGTGCTTCAGTTTTTTTCTAATACAAATGTGGATAAAATAATTACACCTTCCTCATATGGAAACAAAAATTCAATATAGTGTCTGGCACTTAGTAAATGCTATACAAGCATCATTATTGTTGATGTTGTTGCTGTCACTGTTATTTCAACCATATTTAACTGTGGGTAAAGTATTTAATGCTCAAAATATATTTCTGATGCAGAGAGTTTTTCCATTGTACATGGAAATATTACGTTATGTGCCAAAAATATAATGACCACAACATGAATGTGAAAGGTAAAAATACAGATATCACAAGGAATAGATTTTTAACTTTCAATTTGTTCGTCTTTTCCCTCTTCCAAAGCAGAGTCTCATCGCCAGAGCGTGTTATATATTAATGATGTAGATGGAAAGTTTAACTAAAACAGTGTATTCTTGGCCTAATAAGAATGTAAGCAGGGGTAAAACTCTTTTCATAGGTATAAAACTATGATTAAAGTACCCTGTACATGGCTACTCATAAGCTTCACTACATTTCAAGTGAGAAAACTGAGGTTCTAAGAGATAACATGAATTTTACTTCCATGATTGCTGTGTCAAATTTTAACTTATAAAAATAATAATAAGACTCAGTACAGATATTAAAGCATCCTGAAATAAGAAAATTACAGGAAAAAATCTGTATAATGTAAAATTAGACTACATGTTTGGATTAAAAAAAAAGGCGGGGGGCTTCCCTTGTGGCTCAGGTGGTAAAGAATCCCCCTGCAATGTGGGAGACCTGGGTTTAATCCCTGGGTTGGGAAGATCCCCTGGAGAAGGGAAAGGCTACCCACTCCAGTATTCTGGCCTGGAGAATTCCATGGACTATGCAGTCCACAGAGTTGCAAAGAGTCAGACACGACTGAGTGACTTGCACTTGGATTAAAATAGACCAAGTTTCTAATTTGATAGTAAAAAAATAATGTGGATCGAAGAATAGACTTACCATTTTGTCTAGAAGTGGTGTAATATGTATTTAAGATTGAAACCACCAATTTTATATAGGCTGGAAAATGTGCAGGTATATATTTGAAAGCATAAATAAAGCTACTTAGAATTGTATGTATATATTTTTCTCACATTTAGCTTGTGCAAGACCTTCTAGAAGAGAAAAAATTTAAAAGCTGGATGGTTACATAAAATATGTATGTGAAACATGAAAAAAATTCAATCAAAATAAGGAAATTAGAAACTGCATTGAATAAAATAATGACTATAGCATATGATGGAAACCTTCTTAATATTAAACATTTTTGACATAAACTGTTTTAAGACTCTTGTGGGAGGTTGGTGAATATATCTATCTATATAAAACAATTGAATCTATAGAATATAAAATGAGGCATATATTTGTCACTTCATTTGTTTTTGTTTTTATCCTAACTCATCCTTAATGACTATTTCATGTAAGTCAGATATTTCTTATAGCAGGTTTAAGGGCCATAAATTAGTCTATAATTCTTCCCCTCATTTTGCTCAGTCTTTGATTATATTAATATTTATACTTTCCAACCTCAGCTCATTTTTCATCTTTTCAAGGAAATACTGATACTGACTCACCATATGAAAGAAATTTTTTATGCCCTGATACCAAGCTTTATGCTCTGACATGCAATCAGGTTTTGCTCTTTAAGAAGTTGAAAGAAAAGGGATCAGAACTATTTGCGATTGTGACAATCATTTAAGGAAGCATAAAGGGATTTCCCACTTTTTAGGAATCTTTCTTTTAAACATCTTCAAGATAATTTTCCATTACTTCATGTTTTCTAGGATTTTTTTTTCCCCTACTGAAAGACAGAATTTCAGATTGCTCTACATCTGAAGACATAGCCAAAAATCAGGGGGGCAATTTTCTGATCTTCTTGCCTGAAAAACAGATTACTTATCTTTCAAATGAGCCCTGTGATTAGGGAAAATAAATGAGCATTATGCATCCGGTGTTCAAATATTCCATTTTCCTTTCATTACAGCATGTTAAGTCAACATTTCTAATTATGTATATAACTTTTATTTGACTCATCCTTCAGTGAAAGAACCTAGATTTCTTAAACTTAGCAACAACAAAAAATACATATATTTTCATAATCATATTCTAAATTAGCTAATTAAAACTTACTGAATTATACTGAATAAAATATGCCATTCATCCAACCTACCATTCCTACCATTGTACAAATTTTTCCATGTGGACTATGATTATTTACCTGATTATAAATTTTTTTGTACATGTACTCTTCCTCAGACCTAGAATTCTTACCTCCCTCTTATAAATCATTTTTTAAGTCACCTTCATCCTGTTTGATTAAAAATAAATTAAACTAAGTCAATTTGACATGAGAACTCTTAGCATCTTTTATTAGATAATTTAAATTATTTGAAATAGATAAAGTTTAATGTGCCTCTACAACCTTGCTATCAAGTTATAATGAAAATAGTTCTCAGAACAAATTTCATCATATATACAGACATTTATTAGGTAAATTTAAGAATCACAAAATAGTTCATAAAACCTGTGTTCTAAATTAGGAAGCCACATTTCTTTGGTTGTTTATCTATCTGAACACAACTCGCATAAAATTACAAGAGGCACACCTGACAAGATTCCAGAGTGGGATTCTGTGACCTTGATTACTAGCAGTCGGCAAACCAAAATTCTCCATTTCCATTTCTAAATGTAGGATCTTTTATGAATCAAATTTTAGTTTTTTTCCTACTGGACTCCCTAGACTCATGGTTGTTCATGCACATTTGTTATTTATTTACAGAATATCTTAGCCATTCTACAACTATCAGCTACCATAAACTTCATCAGAGAGAGCACAAATTTCTAACATTTATTGGGCTGATTGAAAATAGACAAATTTTACCAACTGAGCAGTTCTGAATATAAGTAGCCTTAGAGTATACCTTACATCAACCAGCCTGTTTTATATTGTGCTGCTTGCTGTATTTTAAATTAAATTACATATTTTATAATATTCTAATATTTTATAATGCGCTAATATCCAGTTAGCATATTGTGAAGGAACTCTCTTCTGTCATAAAACAATGAAGAAGAACAGTTATCTATTATTTTATATAAGTTTTATTTTTCATTATATAGGTCAATTTGTGATTATATTGCTAGGGGCTCATCATCTTTAATTAACAGGAATTATATATTCCTTAAATAGGAATCACTAGAGTAGATTTTCCAAAGAGCCTATGCTTGAATGCTGCATGACAATACTGCTGCTCTAGGGGAAGAGAGAGGAGTCAGTCAGCTAATAAAAGACTGTAAAAGACTCACTGGTTTTACTACTCAGTGGACAGGACTGGTAAAAGAAACTAAGAGATGAACTAAATCTGCTAGAGGTCGCCAGCAGGAGAATGGTGTATTGGCAGTATCGCCTTGATATGTAGCTGGACCTAAATCTGAAAACATAGCCCTGGACAGGGAACAAATGACTGAAATCTATAAGAATAGGCACTGTCAAAGAGGAAGAAGGATCACGTAAGTATAAAGGAGTCGAGCCAGAATGTCCAGGTCAGCTTCAGACGTAATAACAATGACTGAGTGCTTAGAAACCTATTAAACTTGAAGGATGGGTAGAGGCAGCAGGAAAGTAAGGATTTCCATGTATGGAAAATGGTACAAATTCACTCAGACAAGCAGGTAGCCTTTCAGCTTTCTGTATGCTGATTACTGCCAGCACAATGTTTTCACTCTTTGATCTCAAAGTTCCCTCGAATGGCTTCTAAGAGAAAGCAAAATAGAATTAACAGCATCATGAAAATCTTCTGTTCTGCAAATGTGATTCTTCCATGCAGTCTCTCTCAGTTTTTGATGTATCTCTACTGGATAAATGGCTGCTTTTAGAGTTTAGATTCTAACTCATTTAACCTCAACTACCTTTATTATCTGAGCTTCCCTGGTGGTTCAGATGGTAAAGCATCTGCCTGCAATGCGGGAGACCTGGGTTTGATCCCTGGGTTGGGAAGATCTCCTGGAGAAGGAAATGCAACCCACTCCAGTATTCTTGCCTGGAGAATCCCACGGACGGAGGAGCGTGGTAAGCTACAGTCCATGGGGTTGCAAAGAGTCGGACGTGACTGAGCGAGCTTCACACACACACCTTTATTATTTATATCAACCAAGAATTTCAGTAACAATCTAGGAATAGCCTGGAAATGAGACAGCAGGGATGAAATCATTTAAATCTCCTACATACTCAGTGGATGTATAGGTGAAAGATATGTTTTTGTTATTTGTATCCAATGCAAGGGAACACCGAAGATAATTCCTTTTTATATAAGACTATTAAAATTAAGGAAGTGATCTATTCATTGGTCTTCCTTTCTAGCCAATTTGATTCAGTTCTAATGGACCATTTGAATATCCACTCTGTTAATCCACAAAGTATAATGATAAACAATATGAAATCCTAGATTTTGAAAGCCCTACTTCATCTGCTGAACATAATATACCTTCCAGACTTTTGACAATAGAACAAACTCATACATGTGTGGAGAAAATTCACTTTTACAAACAAACTAATTAATGAAGTCTAGGTAGTTTGATATTTTTATGAACACAATTGCAATAGCAAAATGGCTATCATGTGTTTAAACAGCTATTATAATTATCGTTATTATTACTGTGTGCTTAGACCATACTTCAAAAATTCAGTCTTTGCAGTGAACTTGTATGGTATCTTATTATCATATTCTACACATTTAGAGAGGTTAATGTAACTTTCTCCTGGTACTAGTAGTGAATGAGGGGAGCAATGGTCTGACGTTGAATCCATTTATCTGACTCTAAATTAATCCTGTTACCATTAACTGAATCTTTTTTTTTCCTGACAAATCTGTATCAAATATCCACTCTTTATAGACACAGTTCAAGAAACCTATGATACATCTGTGAATAGAATCAAACATTAATGCCTTGGTGGGCCCTATCTTTTATGGGGATTATGATCTTAAACAAGAAACAAAAGTAAATAAGTGAAAATAGTATACTACATTAGATTGTGAGAAGTGCAATAGAAAAGTATAGCAGGATATGTGGAACTTGGAGGGGGGAATTAGTTTTAAATAGCTGCAGTGAGATGGGGATTTTTAAGCAAAGACTAGAAGGATGTAAGATATAAAGCCATAGAGATATTTAGAGGGGAAAGTTTCAGACAAAGAATATAGAGCACAACGTGAGGGGTTGGTCTGGTATATCTGAGGAGTTGCAATGTGGACTCAGTGACATGAAGAAGAGAGAGGCAAGATAGACAATTATAGGGAATCAATGACATAAAGGCTTGCAGACCATTGTGTGGTCTTCATAGTTTTCTCAAAGAGCAACAAGGAAATGATAACACATTTAAGGTAAGAATGATATGGTCTATGTGATCAGTCTGACAAATATTGGAGAATAAACTTTAAGGGAGTGTGCATGGCAGGGATGGAATCACAGAGACAAGATAGGCTACTGCAGAATCCCAGAGAAGACCATAGTGGGTCAGAGTAGTAATAGGGAAGGGGAGGAGATACTGTCTGATTAAGGTTTTATCTGAAAGTACAGCCAACAGGCAATTTGACAGGCTGGTTTGAGATAAAGAAAGAGAAATTAAGGTCAACTCCAAGTGTTGATCTCCAGCAACTAGAAGTATTAAGCTATTGTCAACTAAGATAGATGGGAAAGAATTTGGGTAGAACAGCTCATTTTTCCCTTTTAGACTGGAGAGTGATGATCAAGTGTTCAATTTTAAATATATTTACATTTTAGAAGTGGAATTATCAGGTAGGCTACTGTATCTAGGAGTTTGGACAGCTAGGTTGGGGTATATTTGGGAATTAGCAAACACATTTACTCATATCATAGACTTTGCAGACATAAGATCATATGGGATTACCAAAGGAGTACAGATAAGAAATGGGGCTTCCAAACTGGTTATGAAATTGAGAGAAATCACCATGGAGACTGAGCTCTAGCAACAAGTGAAAAAGATGGAAATCAAACAACAATTATGACAACAACCATGGTTGCCCTGGAAGCCTAAGGAAGAGAGTTTGTCAAGAGAAAAGAGTTACCAAGAATATAAAATATGACTATTGCCAAGAATATAAAATATGACAAATATATGACACTAAATGTTGTATTTACTAGTACTAGAGTACTAGACTTCATTGGTGATAGTGAAAAGCAGTTTCAGTCAAAAAATGAGAGTGGAAGACTGAATCACATAGGTTCAAGAGGAAATTGGAGGAAGAATAGAATCTGCAGTAAAATATAACCATATTCGTGTGAAGGGAACCAAGAAAATGTATACCTGGGGTGGTAGGTGTAAAGGAAACTGATGTTAAGATAAGCTCGCTTGTTTTTAATGGGAGAAATAATGTCATTTTATATGGCTAAATAAATTATTTAGTAGGGAAGTAAACAACAAGGATATAAATGAGAGAGACAAATTGCTGGAGCAATGTTCTTGAGTAGGTGTGATCAAGGTTACAAATGTAAGTATTAGTTTTTGATAGAAAATGTAAACAGCTAATCCATAGCAAGATGAAAACAGCATGGAAGTATATCTGTAATTAGATGTTGGGGGCACCTACAGAAATGATCTTCTGATTACTTAATTTTGTGAATTAATAATCATTAGAGGTTGAGGATGGTGAAGGAGGTATTAGAGAGGAGCAGGCATCAGAAAGTCATTGAGGAGAGTGGGTCAACCAGTGAATGAGGGGAATATAGAATGACTGCAGGACAGTGTTAAAGTCGATGTAAGGTTTATGATCAAGAATTTCAAGTGCAGAGAGTTATTGTGGTTGTATATTTTCCCATAGCCACATTAAGCTTCTGGGTGCAAGGATGAGGCAGGCAGAGAGTTGGATTTCAACAGGGTTGTAGTAAGGTACTTTTACAGTGACTGATCATGGGATTAAAAACTTGTTAAGGTCAGAAGGAAGGACATCAATGGACTGAGTGACAGCAGAAAAGGAACAGGAGCATCAGTGGAGTCCTGGTTTCCTAGGATCAAACCTAGGAAACTAGTCCTCTGTTAGGAAACTAGCAGAGGAAACTCACCTGAATCAGAGGACATGATGATCAGAGAGAAGGCTTCCTAGAATAGAGATACTGAAGGGCTGAATTATTGAGAGCAATAAGGCTATGACAGGAGAAGTGGTATGACAGGCATAAGTAGGGTGAGGGTAAAGTTAGAAATCAATAAAGTAGGGTTCTAGAAGAACTATCTTGGTTCATTGAAGTCTAGACTAAGAGTTTTAGGGAGGAATGTATGAGAGCACCCTGAAAGCCAGTATAATGTACATGGAGCCATCTATCTCACATTGAGTCATTAAATTTTAAGTTACTGTTTGCTTAAAAGCAAGATTTACTGTTTTACATAGTGCTCCTATAAGGATGTGGAATTACAAAACAAAGTATCAGCAACAGCTTCATGCATAGAGGCTTCTCTTACAGTTTTAAAAGTGTCATCTCACTCTTGCTACATTTCTTCAAGCATCTTCAATATTATTTTCCACTCTGCTTTCCTAAACCTTAAGCCTTCAAATGGTTTCCACATCATTTAATAGTTTGCTATGAATGGCTCTGCTTTTCTAACCTGTTTAGTTAAAATCCGGTGCTGTTGATCCATTTCAGTTCTCAGTGTTTGGTTTCTTGCTTCCACAGCTGCTTTTTGCTCGCCTCACCTCTCTGATGCTGTCAGCAAGAGAGCAAGGCTAAGATGGAAAAGACAGAGTTCACATTCACACTCCTTTTCCTTGAATTCTGGCTTACTTCCAGCCACCTACTCCCTCATTGCGGTTCACAGTAATTTAATCTTGCTTTACACAAAAAAAGTAAATTTTCCAGTTTAATTTAAAGTATATAAGATTAGAAATAAGAAATGTGATACAATTAAAAAGAAGAAAAATGCAGCCAATCCAATAAAAGAAATTGACACCTCAGAGGGCAAATAAGAAATTCACATCTTGTTCCATAGTGTTCTATTTCATTCCAAAATGAATCCCTGCTGTAGATTTCACTTCCCCATTGGGAAATAAGTTTCCCTTTCTAGAAGAACAAATATATGATATGTGGTTGACAAGCTGACCAATAACCCATAGCTATTTATTGCCAAGAATTCCATGCAAAGCAGTATAACACAATCACTGCTCAAGATTCCATGTACTCTAAGATTGACGAGCTTTTTTGGAGAGGTTCCTAAAAATACAGAGATGTGATGTTTAATATATGCAGCCAATTTCTATTCCTGGCGAGTTCCCCAATTACCTGGCTTGATCATTCTGCACTCTAAAATACATAGCAAACCCTCAAGAGTAATCCATAATAAATTCCTTAGCTCAAATCAATAATGCATATTTTAAAATATACTGCTCTCTTTCATTTCTTAATTTTGCATAGTTTAAAGCTGTATAGTTCTATATTTGTCTATCTACAAAATAACACAATTTCCTTCATGGCTTTTGCCCCAAAATACATCTCTGTGCTTTCCTTTTGCATCACTTCTAACAGAGCTCTTTATCCTCCTCTCTTCTTTAGTTTTATTAATGAATCAAAATTTGAATCTTTAAGATGAGTTCTTATATTTCCTTCAGAAAACTTTATTCTGACAACAGTGCTATGGCTTCTTTCGAGTTTTCCGATTTTACTGTTCTCCTTTCCTCAGAAAATTACCTAAAATATTATATAAACCTCAATTCTATATGTGCAAATGGTGAAAACTCACGGTGCAAATGGGATAGTGATAGTTTCCTAGCTTTATTAATTATCAGATCAGTGGCACCTAGAATCTAGATGAAATACTAAAACTAGAGGCTAAATATCTCTTCTTTAGTTCTTGGATTTATTAGAGAAGAATCATCTATACGTTGAACAAAAGAGGGAAAGTTAATTAAATTAGAAATATTACCACAGGCACTTGTACATCAATATACAACAAGTGTTGATTTCTTTTCTTGTGAAGAAAACAGTCTTATTATTTTGACCCACGGCTTCCCCTACCCCAATAATAATACAAAGAAAAAAGGAACCAATATCTTAGTTTTTCATCTTATTTACCTACAGTCATTTATAAAACAGAATTTACTCCTTCATATAGTTAGAAAAATATATAACTGAAGAGTTTTCTCTCATAACACAGAATTTAATTGGTATCAAAGCCCTTTAAGCTTTTGTGAGGAGGGACGTCCTCTTCTCTGGACTGGAAACCTTCAGTTTGATGGAGAAGACAGAAGCCATGCAATCATTGTTTTAAATGTGACTCTGACTACCTTGCTAAAGCAGAAGCTGAATTCTTCTTCCATATTTACATTTTTCTCACACAGGAAATTAATATTGTTTTAACTTTATTCTGTTTTCTTTATAAACATTTTGGACAAGTGAGGCAGAGAACAATAGTCTACCTGCTGGAGGGGGAGGGACTATATCTGGTGATCTTAAATTGTGAACCCTTTTGACTTCCTGGTGGCTCAGACAGTAAAGAAACTGCCTGCAATGCAGGAGACCTGCTCTGCATCAATCCTTGGGTCAGGAAGATCCCCTGGAGAAGAGAATAGCAACCCACTCCAGTATTCTTGCCTGAAAAATTCCATGGACAGAGGAGCCTGGTGGGCTGCAGTCCATGGAGTCGCAAAAGGTCAAAAAGACTGAGCAATGAACATTTGTAGGATGAAATGGCTTTGATTCATATGCTTACTTGAGCTATTTTTTTTTAATTTGAGGCTGCATATAGTTTTTAAATATCTATATATTTTTTTCTTATAAATGCATATATCTCTCTTATTGATGATTGGATTCTAGCTGTTTTCCTAATAAATTCATTGGATTTTTAAAGATTAAAATGAATTGCATATCAATCAATATATTTGCATATAAATGGAAAACATTTATGGAACACAGATACATTAAAAATGTTTATTTTATAATGTTTTGATATTTGAGTGATATAGTAGTTTAATTTTTAAAACGTATGAATCTGCATAAATTCCCATTAATTAATGTTTGATGGATATATTTGTTATCTGTTGTCGCATAATAAATTACCCCCACAATTTAGCAGTTTAACATAATAAGCATTTATTATCTCTCATAGTTTCTGAGGATCAGGAATGTGGGAGTGGCTTAGCTAAAGTGTGCCTCATGCTCTCTCAAGAGATTTCAGCCAAACTATGCACCAGTGCTGTAGGCATGCTAAAAGTGGCCTGGGATAGGATAACCTGCTTGCAAGCCCACTCACATGTCTATTGGCAAGGAAACACGGTCCTGTATGGCTATTTACCAGAGTTAGCTCTTCTTCCTGTCAGGCTCTTTATAAGGTCTCTGAAAACATGGCAGTTTGCTTCCTCCAGAGAAAGGGGAAGGGAAAAAGAGATCCCAAGATGGAAACCATAGTCTTCTTTAACCTAAGTTCATAAGCAATATAGTATTATCAAAGTGTATACTATATGTACAGTATATACAGAAAACTGGGATTTACTATATATATAGGGAGAATACCACATAAGGCTATGGATACTAGAGAATAGGGATCATGGGACCATCTTGAAGGCTGCTGGCTACTGTAGTTAGATATAGTTCCTAAACCTGTTTTAGTCACTTCTAAAATTAGCTACTTTGTACGTATGACGAAAAGTAGCACAATAAAACTGTGTTGCGTGATTAAATAAATACTATAAGTAAAGTTAAGCCCACTTGCATGTTTCAAACATGCTTATGGGCAATAAGTACATTTATTTAGCATGCAGCAAACTTTAAATGATTATGAATGGGATATAAATGCAATCAATAAGCTTCATTCTCAGGCATATGTATACTTGTGGCTGATTTGTGTTGGTGTGTGGCAGAGTTCAACACAGTATTTGAAGGAGTCCTTGGGCCTAGAAAAGAAGATAAAGACCTCAAAGTCCTCCGGCCTGGAAAAAGAAGATAACGACTTCAAGGGTCCTTGCTCAACCACCTGACTTTGGGGATGACAAAATTTAACTTTAAGTCCTGCCCCGATACTCAAGGCAGATTGTATCAGCCCGGGACCCCACCTCTGTTCATCTGCCTTATTAAATCTTCCTTTATTGCTTTCACAAAACCTCTCCTTAAATATGAAGCCTCCCTGATCCCGCATGTGCTCAGCCTGGTCGTTAGACTGACTGTCACCCGCCCTTGCCTGAATAAAGGTAACCTGTCTCCACTGAGGTCGTCTTCCTTTCTTCATTGCCTCGTCTCTAACTATACTTTACAGTATTGAAGACCAACTGTCCTCCAATAATTGTATTTTTTCTATACTTCTCAATAGTGTACAATTATAATCTTTGATAAGTATTTTAAAAAAAATTAAAGCTTCATTCATAAAGTTAAATTTGTTTTTGAATAGAGATTAAATTACTTGTTTGAAATTATTAAAATAGAGTTATATGAAATTCAGACCATGTACATGGATTTCTAGATGACTCAGACTTTCTAATCTACATAAGAGTTGATATGCTCAAGAGCCTGAAATCTCAGATTTCCTAAACTCTTTGGACAGTGGAAATACCTCATTTGTCTCTAATAAGATTAACACTCCCCTCTTTCTTAAACACAACACAGAAACTTCGTTCTGTCTTGCAAGTCAGGTGGCACTCCTCTCTGGATTTACAGCCACCTTCAGTGGGGCCACCAACCCCATAAATAAGGTCAAATCACAGTGTAACAGAGCCAGAGAACTGCTGGGCCTCTCAAGAAGAAGAACTATGAACTGAAGGAGTTGCAGGACCCAGCCAATGTGTCCTGGGAGATACAAAGAAAAAAGACATTGAGAGCTGGAATATGGTAAATGGAAAGCAAATTTATATAAGAGAGTATTCATTGATAAGGAATTGCTCTCTTAATGCATGATCTAACACCCTGCATCCCCCAATGAGATAGTGCTAATAGTGGCTAATTTGACTCTTACAAGCTTGGAAAAAGCAATGGCTTTCTCAACGTGAAGTAAAAATGCAAGAGTTACCATGGAAAGTGGTAGAGGTCTGGGTAAAATGGCTCTGAGAAGTGAAACTATTATGGAATGACCATGAAGTTCAGAAAAGCCACTAGCTAAGTATATTCTCTAGGAGAGACTGGAACATACTATTTATGAAAGTGATGAAAAAAATATCCTGTTGATTTACTTTGCTATACACCTGAAACTGACACAACATTTTAAATCAAGTATACTCCAATAAAATTTAAAAATATTCATTTTCTCCCATAGAATAAAGGAAATACAAATATGCAAGGAAAACAAAAAGAATATCCTGTTGGTAAGGATATCAGCAATTTTGAGCAGCTAAACGATGTCTTCTGTGTTATGGGAATTAAAAGGGAAGATACTGCTATAGATACTGACTCCCTAATAGTAAGAGAGTATGTATTAAGGCTTGGTGGCGAAGCATAATCAGTAAGAATAGCAATGTCAGAGTGCTAGCCAGTGGAGACAGATGTGTGAAGAGATATAAAGATGGTTACTAAAATCAAAATGTCATAGAGATAGCCAACAATGCTATTTCTCAATCTATATAATCAAAATAGTAAATTATGGATGATCTGGAGGTGGAGGGCATCTGGTGCAATAAAAAATATAATTATCCTTTCTTAGATTTGGGACTTGAGCCAGTTTTCAAACCTGGCATGACACTGACTGATGTAAAGACCAAGTTTGCAAGAGGAAGGAAACTATAATACAACCAGTGCACAGTGATGATTCATTCAATCCTCCCACAAGGAGACCTATGTCTGCTCACTTGAATAAAAATACACCAGAGAAATGGGAATAGATAGAGAACTGCTGGGAAACAGAGACCAAGTTAGCAACAATAACCAGTGGACTCAAAGTGTCACCATGGCCTCTCAGAGTGGATGCATATTGGAACAGATGATAAATTGAATCTAGCCTTGTCATAATTAGCTATGATTCCACTGAGTCCATGAATGCAGTTAATGTTTATTTCACCAGTATGTACAATTGGAATAGACAGACACAGTCATTGCCATAACTCCCACATGTGTACCTTGGTCTGTGGGTTAAAGTTATAATAAAGGAGAAGCTATAATATAGGAAAAGTCCAGCAGAAACATCTGAATCTTCTCACCTGAGAAAAGAGGTTAAACTTACCAAAAACTCTTGTCTGAATGCAAAAATTAACAACACCTTTAAATATCTAAAAAATGCAGAGTAGTGAACCTCATTACATACCCATTTAATTCATCATTTACCAAAGGATTTATCTAGCACTTATAAAAATCAGATGGATTCTGAAGGATTATGCTGTATTACTGCAAACTCTGCAGAAGCAGAGAGTAGTCTTAAGTATAGCTGCTGGAGTAGCTTTACTATCTTTGTTAGAGCAATTAACATGGTCTTAGGAATATATAATAGCAATTGCCAGGTGAAGGTGTTCTTTTCTATCTCCATCATGAGGGAGGGTCAGAGTAGTTTATATTCACAGATTACTTCCAGAACTACATTAAATCCCTCTTCCTCTGTCAATCATAATAGGGACTTGGACCTCCTAAACATTGTATAGAAATTTCCATTGGTTTACAACTTCAATAATATTAGGTTGTTCACAAGAATGGAGTAAGAAAGGGTGGGTAATTGTAATGTACAAGCACTCAAGAAGATGTGAGATAAACACTGAGAATCCAAGGGTCTTCTGCATTGGAGAGGTTTTGAAAAATCAGATGGTCTGGGGCATAACCAGATTTCCCCTCTAAAATAAAGGACAATGTATGTTTCAAGTCTCCTGTGCCTCCCAGTACTAGAAAGGGAGAAAATTCCTAGCAGGTATCTTTAGCTTCTGGAGACAGAACATTGCGCACTTGGAATACTATTTGTTCCTTTTACCAAATGACCTGGAAAGTTGACCTTCTGATTTGAGTTCAGAGCGGGGAAAGGCTCTGCAACATGTCCACAGTTACTGCTGTGTAAGCAGTCCTACTGCTTAGGCCATGTGACCAAGGAAACTCTACAGTAGTCAGTGCATCTGAGTTGACCCTTTGGTACCACCCTTTGGTAGAGAGTAAGGAAGTCCCCAACAGAAGAATAGCAACATAAACCCGTACAATGCTGGAAGAAATTCCTGCCATTTACAACAGAGAATTATACACTGTTAAAAAAAAAAAAAAAAAAATGTCTGCCAGGATGCTATGAGGTTCTGGTAGAGGAAGTGTAGTTGGCCATCAGATATCACATGACTGCATGGCTAGAGCCACACATCGTGAACTGAGGTCTCTCAGAAAATTCAAGTCATTAGATTGGACAGACTCAGCAGTAACCATCATGAAAAGTAACATATCCAGTTATAGGTACAGCTAGTACAGCAGAACAAGGTTGGGCTGCAGGAAGAGATGGCCCAGACCCCTGTGTAGACCCCACTGTTGCACCACTGCCTCTCCATCAGCGTAAATCTATGTCAATACGGGTACCTTATGACAGGAACCGCTGACCCTAAAATGTACCATATTCCTCAGAATCTAATACAAAAATAAAATGGCTGGAAGACAAAAGCTGAAAAATCTGCTTGGAGATGATGGCAGGGAGAATAGACTACCATTCTCCAGGATGTAGTGTATAATCTAAATCAGTAACTCTTTTATATAGTGTTATGTCCTCAAGAGGTAAAAATATGTAAGTCTGAATACCTAAGGTTCAACTTGGAGTAACTTTGTTACCATAATTTCTAGTGCTCCATTTGGGAATTCGTGATTTCTATCCCCAGAATCTATGATATGAACATCTAGAGGTCTTAGTTCAAAAAAGGAAAACTCTTCTACAAGGAAATAGTATAAGAACCAGTAAACTTTAAGCCCCACCTTCTGCTGGTTCCTTTGTCTCCTTGTGCCATGAAACTATCATGTAAGGAAAGAAGTCACATTTTTGTATCAGTAACTGATCATGATAATTAGGAAGATATAATATTGGGAAATGTAGCAGGGAAGACTATTTTCACATCTTTTGGTTTTTTCCCTGTGACTTTTGATGCTAACTGACAAGTACAGGAGCTGCAGATTAATACTTAGTATAAAGAGATTTAGTGATGAGTGTTTGGGTCACCCTAACATGTTAGCTACCAAAATATTCAGAGGAGTTTTACTGGAGTGAGAGAAATCTAGAAGGGTAATAGGGGAGGTGACACATATCCGCTATGGCCCAAACACAAGCTTTAGTAGAAGAGACTGTAGGGGCTATAGTTTGCTCCACTAACATTCCCTTGAAAGTTTCTCCAGGAAAAGAGCAATCAAATTCTGTAATTTCCCAGATGGGATTAATCTTTTATATAAAGGTAGATCAGAGCAGCATAAGGATGGATGGTGGGGAAAACCATGGGGTGCTAGAAAATGCCCCACATTGCTTTCAGAATGGAGACATGTATCTTCCAGCAGCCAAGGGAATTACCTGCTGATAGCTCATAGCCTTCTTCCTCCACACAGATTTCTCTTGGCTGTAAAAATCTACCTGATTCAGGGCTTTGCTCTCCTCCCATCAATACTGGGGAACCCCAGGGACAGGGAAGCCTGGTGGGCTGCCATCTACGGGGTCGCACAGAGTTGGACACAACTGAAGCGACTTAGCAGCAGCAGCAGCAATACAGGGACACAAAGGCCCGGCCTACTGTTTAGGGCAACTCAAGGGCCATGCTGGGCTCAGGTCCCCTGATTGCGATGGCCTTTATTTGTGACAGCATCACAGTCCCAAATTTGTCCTTGTCTCTCCCCACCCACATACTCCTGTTCCTGAAGCCACGCCCCAGTATACTTTCTCCCCATATAACTTGATTTCAGAGTTTGCTTCTTGAGAATCTGATTTTAAGACAGAGTAAACTTTTCACTTTTGTTTACTATTCCATGTGGAATGTGTAAAAAAAAAAAAATTAAAATGAAAGTTGAGTGGATTTTGAGTTTAAACCTATCTACTTAATACCAGTCTGCTTTCCCCATAATGAGAGCTCCAGGTCATGGCGATCTTCCTTACTGCTTCTATGAGTCACTAGTAGGATTTTTCTAGGCCACCCACACCTTGTTTTGCATGGTACTTTTCTCAAACTCATCTAGGTCTGAGGTCATATCTTTCATCCCAAGTAGGCTTCCAAACTTATTTGTCAAGCCTTTAAAACCTGGAATTAGTTCCCAGACCTCTAGATTATTTTGGCAACATTTAAAAATGTCTCAAAATGCACAGCTATGCCTGTGCTTTTAATTCCAAGGTTATTTATGGGACTTGTGGATTTCCTTTTCCATTTATGAAAAGTTCACTATAAAAAGTTTGTTTTGTTATATTATAAATAGGTATCTTATGTATTATTGACAAAAGAAGTGGTCTTCACCTGCTCAGCTGGCCATGTAGCTGGAATCAGAACACTCCCCTATTCAGCATATAGCAAGTCAGAGAGTAATATTTAATGAATATAAAATAATCTAGAAAACATTTTTATATAAAGCAAATGTCACCACTATGACCCATTTCCCCAACAGAACATTTTGCAAGAAAATCTGGTATTTAAAAAATACACATTTACACATCCATATATGTCTCAGACTGTTTGGGTTGCTATAACTGAATACCATAGCTGATTTATAAACTACAGAAATTTATATTTTGCCATTTTGGAGATTGGCAGATTCAGTATCTCATAAGGGCCTGCTTCATGGCCCGCAGCCTGCAGTCTTTCTCTCAGTGTTCTTAAGGGTGGAAGGCCAAGAGGGAGTTCTTTGGGATCTCTCTTAAAAGGGCATTAATCCCATTCATGAGCATTCTACTTTCATGACCTAATCATCTCCCAAAGTCCCATTTCCAAATAGGGTGAGGCTTCAATACATGAATTTTGTAGTGACACAAACATTCAGTCCACAGCAGTGTATGCATGTATATTTTTTACAAAATAAGGCATTTCAACTTTTTTTCTTTTCCTGTGGTCTACAATGTGCTTTCAGTTTCTTCAACATGGTGAGAGATTTCAATATCATAGAAATATTTAATCTATTTAGATTTACAAACTATAAAAATAGAAAATAGAGTTAGTTCTTATTATATATAAAACTAATTGTACAAAGAATCTGTAAATGTTTTAGAGGAAATACGATACAGTACACAGCAATGTTTGCTATTATTTATAAGAATGAAAAAAAAAAAAACTGGAAAGTTGATAGGCTTTAGAATCAGAACATCTAAATCCAAGTTCTGCTTCTCTCTTTAGTTTGCTGATCTTAAGAACATCATCAAACTTAGAATAGCAAAGGTCCCTCACCTGGGCAATGGGGCCAGCTACTTAAGGAAATCATAGTGTCACATGTGCTCAGTTGCTCAGTCACGGTCGACTCTTTTTGATCTCATGGACTGTAGCCCACCAGGGCCCTCTGTCCATGGGATTCTCAAGTCAAAATTACAAGGGTTGCCATTCCTTCTCCAATAGTATCATAAGGCACCAATTAAAATGAAGATTGTGAACTCATAAAATAACACCTCAAATGTAGTCTTCTTCAAAATCATCCTATTGGTTATCATACTTTTAAGCAAAGTATAATTTCTGGTGTGGACAAATAGTGAATGAAATTTTCTACAAACATATGCAACTATAATTTTGAAAGTTGAAATGAGAGTGCTATCTACAAGTGGGAAAGCTTTGTGAAAATTTATTAATTAAAAACCACCTGTTAAGCATTTACATTGGGTAACGGCATCATAAGTAAATCCTATAATCTGTTGTCCTATTCTGTAGAAATGCTGTGCCTAAATCTATGGCTTAAATGCTTAAATTGTAAATAATCATGACACTTAATTACATTACTTTTTATAAAATTAAACAACTAGAATAACTGGAGAATTCAAAAATTAAAAAATCAGACATAAGCACCTCTCACTAATAACAGCTGCAGCAAGGCCTTCCACCAAACCATTTCCCACAATAGCAGTTATAGTAACAACTTAAAAATACACAGAATTAGAGAGACTTTGGCAACCCACTCCAGTGTTCTTGCCTGGAGAATCCCAGGGACAGCAGAGCCTGGCGGGCTGCCGTCTATGGGATCGCACAGAGTTGGACAAAACTGAAGTGACCTAGCAGCAGTAGCAGCAGCAGAGAGGCTTCAGTGATAAAAATTTACTTTAATATCAGGATGGAATTACCTTGCACACAAAATAGATACCCTGCCATGAGATTCAATTATAACCTATTGTGATGATCTATCTCTGAGGGTAATTTAATATGATAATATTAAATATTGACTTCCTATTACTAACACTCCTAATTTAACTTTATGCTTACCAAGAAACCTCTAAATAACAATGCTTGGCATTCTCTAATCAGTGCCTACAGGAAAAGATTAGGCATTGGATTACCTTTTATATTTCTTTCTCACTGTCAACTAGTTGTGTTGTTATTCTCTTCAATTACATCAAGCTTGGTTAATATGTGACTACCTCAGAGAAATGGAACCCCTTGATGTTTACAAATTAGCCTGCTATGAACTCTGAACTGAGGTTAAAGAACTAAGTTAAAGCTTAGAGAGAACTTTCTGGGCAGCCAGCCAGACATTCTCAGGTATGACTGTCTCACTGCATGCTGCACGTACCTTTTTTGGAATGTTCTTCAAGCAGAAGACTGTCTGTTTCATTTAATCAATACTGGTTAACAGTTATAGAGTATCATCTATATCACAGAGTGATTCCGATCAGAAGCTCTTGACTCAGACTACTTATCGTTTTTCCTATTGGAAACTGGAGAACTGGGGACATATTTCATATGATGTATTCTATATATTTTTTTAAATGTTATTCTAGCTTTTAAATATCTCTCCCATAGTGATATATATATATATATATATATATATATAAAATAAATTGAGTTAATAGAGTTAGAAGAAGTAGTAATACTGCAAAGAGAATTCAATATATTTCAAGCATAGAAAAGAACAGGATAAGTTAATTATCCTCCTCATCATCATTTTATTATTATTAGCAAATCACTGTGCAAAGCACAGGATATAAGTATAAATATTTTTCTTAGGGAGAACTAAATATCAGATTATTCAGGAATAAAAAAAGAATGTAAATATCCTTCTCATTTTTATTACGTCACTAAAAATCACGCTTAAAAAAATAAGTTTTAGAATCACAACCAAGAAATTGCTATGGTCTTGACTACCCTTTTCCCATAATATGTCTAAGTTCCTGGAATCTTCTCTACACTTCAACAACCCGAGAAAAGGAGAACAGGAAGTATTCACTAGCAGAGCCTTTTCTCTGCTGTAGTGGCTACACTCTTCCTATGAAACACTGGTGCTTGCATATCTTTCTGCTTTCCCAGGATCAGCCACGGTGACCTAGAGCCACTGCTGTTCCATGTAGCACACTCTGGTACTCAGTCCTTTAGCGCTGAGGGAGGCAAATGAGATGGTGTCATTCTGCTCCAGACCAGGTCTTCTCAACCTCAGCACTACTGGCCTTTTGACAGGATGGTGGTGGTGGTTTATTCACTCAGACATGTCCGACTCTTGCAACCCCATGGACTGTAGCCTGGCAGGCTCCTCTGACCATGGGATTCTCCAGGCAAGAATAATGGAGTGGGTTGCCATTTCCTTCCCAGGGGATCTTCCTGACCCAGGAATCGAACCCCCTGTTTCCCAAATTGCTGGCAGTTTCTTTACCAACTGAGCTACGGGGGAAGATGAGTCTTTATTATCAGGGGGCGGTACTGTAAACTGTAGGGTACTAATAGCATCTCTGGTTGCCACCCCTAGTTACTAGAACATCCTCCCTCTCTTCAAGAATGACAAGCAAAATGACTTCAGACTTTGACAACTCTCCCCTGGGGCACAGAATTACTCCCGGAAAAGAACCATTATTCTAGGCACATGTGCCTATCAATTCTAAAGCTGCCTTTGCTCTAGCTATTAAAACCAAAGAAAACTCTCTTTATTTCTCCTACCTGGCATTTTTAAAAAAAAAACATTATTATCATTACAGGGCTTAAGTTCATTTAAAAAGTGAGTATTTCAGATTTGGATATACAGGAAACAGTTATTTGAAGAAATGGGTATTTGTTTCGGAGCTGGCAGGATTCTCTGAGGTGAAGAACAGATAGGGCAGGAGTCGGGTGTTTGGGGGTTGGAGGGTGGAGTAGCCTGAAAGACCAGAGCAAGTTAAGACTTGGATGTGTAAAAAGTTCCTACTTTGTTTGATGGATTCCAAGTAAGGATATATGATCAGTGCTTAGGAAGCACTGCACAGGGAGATAAATTATTAAGCTTCAGAGTAAGTCAGAGTAAGGCAAACTCTCCTTATTCACCTGAATATGTTCTGTAGGACCAAGAAATGAAAGTTCCCCAAGATGGGTCAGTGAGTCTTCTGGGTATGGGTTGATTCTGGGGTATGAATCACAGTTAATTCCTAATGGGGCCTAAAGGAGTGCTAGATTCCCTCCATTCCTTGTTAGACAAATCAGTTAAAAATCAAATAAACACGACCTACTATAAAAGTTTATATTCTAATAACCTTAACAATTTGCTGAGTACTTATTATGTGCCCAGAAAGAGCTACATTGTTGAACCAGGGGACATGCTATAAACACCCTTAGCTCAATAAACAAATAAGAAATGTGAGGCTCAGAGAGTTTGGATTTCAGGCCTCTCTGAATAAAAGTGCTTTTTTTTTTTTTCCCTTCAGAACTCAGGGAAATATAATTAAGCCTTCCAAATGTTTAATGTTGGGAGATGAGCTTACAGTGGCATTTAGTAAGAACATTTATTACATAATACATCAATTTGATTCCAATAACTTTGTGCTCACAATTCAACTCTAAGGAGTCAACATTTGCTATGTAAAGTTAAAATCCTGTTACCATATTCCATGTCTGCTGGCCTTTAACAATATTGAACAATTGAGATCTCTGATTTCTCTCGTCCTGTTTTTTCCTCTCTACTCTTCTCTCACTCTCTCATTCTGTGTTATCAGTGAATTAGAAATCTCAATGAATTCTGAATTTCAGTGTTTTGTAATTTAATTTAAAAGAAAAAAATTAGTCTTAGTTGCCAGATATGTTTGAATGCATCTATTTATGACTGAAATTCATATTCAGCCATCAATAAGTTATAGTCTAAGCTTAGATTTCAAACAGTCTGACTCTACAACTTGTGAAAACTGAAAAGCACACTTTGCTTTGAAGTGCCAAGAGGATTCAATATCAAACTTAGAGGGTAGGATATTATTCATGTGATAGATCAGAACTCTCAAATATAAGAATTCCACAAGCAGAAGATAAACAGTAAGAATCAATTAGTAAAAATATACAGTCTCTCACTATATACCACATTTTAGAGTTACGTGTCATTACAAAAACCTATAGTTGCTCAAACATCCCATTCAGCCACATAGAATTACTTGTGTCCAATCCACAATTTTATTTCCACATTCCATTGCTCACTTTGTATCCCCTTAAATTTTGAAAGTAAAATTTAATTTTTATACCATTCACCTCCTTCTCCCTCTCCTTTAGCTCCCTTCCCTTTCTTTAAAGATTATCTCAGATGCCATTTTATATACATTTTATATACAAACACTTCTATTCTCATAGCTGTTAATTCCCTTCTCCTTTAGACATTCTGCTGACTTAAAATTATATATCAGTATCATTTATAACACTGTCAATTCTTTACAGACAGGAATCATGTCTCACACATCATTTGAATACTGATAACTACTGGAACAATGCCTTGCTCACAGCTATGTTTGAGAAATGTTTATTGACGAAGACTTGAATTATCACATATGGCAGAATATTTTTTCCCTATCTCCCTCCTTCTTCTTCCTGAGATCTGGCAAAATAGTTATGGAATATAAAAAGAGACATTCTTTGGCAGAATATTATATGGAAGATGCCATGAAGGATTGAGTAGTTGATATCATAAAAGTTTCATTAACTTGTATGTACAGAGTTCATATACCCTGAACATATACCTTTGTAGGATCCATTTTATCCACTATTCTCCCAACTGTGAGCCACTTGAGGGTTCAGAACTATATGAGTACTCTGAGTTCATCTTTAATCTTTGTCATAATCTCCCTTTATCTCATTTGAGTCACTGAGTATGTTTGTGAGGAGTTCAGTTCCTTGGCACCAGGAAGTCTTTCCTACAGCAGGAAGGAAAATGGCAACAAAAGTCCAAAAGAGAAAATCCATCCTATTAAGAGAAAATGGCTTTACCAGAGCAGTATTAGGTTATGCCCATTAACAGAAATATTTTACAGTTACCTGTGTTGATCTGTAGTGTTTTTGCCTTGTTTTCTTTATGGTTACTTTTACTTCAACCAGATTGGGTAAACAATTATAACTTGTTTCAGAGTTATTGTAATAATGGAAAAGTAATGACTATTTCAAATATGCCATGTCAGTTCAGTTTCAGGTTCAGTAAAATCAAATTTATTTTTTGCTATCTCACAATCTGCTGATCATCACTGATTCAGAAATAAAGCATCTGTATTTTTTGGTATATTATTTCTGTTAGAAAAAACAATGCCCTAGGCAAAACACTTTTTGTATTTTGTCAAGCCAGTAGTTATTGACTTCTATAGCAAAATCAAGTACCCTGAGTGAAATAATACCAAGGCCTTAATAACAACTTTTAAAATGTATTGAGCTTTTATAAGATATTTTAATCACAGATGATATAAATATATTATGTGTAAGCCAATTAGAAAATAAATTCAATCACTCTCATAAAGTAAGTCTTCAGCATATAATACTAATTTCCATTCCTTAAATAGCAATGGATGTTACATATCACAAATAAAACATTTTTCTCAACTTAAAAGTAAATTAATACTGTTCTATAATCATTCTGAAAAACAAAAATTATATGTATTGATGGATAGATGTATGAATTAATGGATGGATAGATAGGTAGGTTGATGGATAGAGAGATGAATTATCCAGCATTGGATAATTTTATATTTTTCCTAAAATTTAAAAGTAATAATTTAAACATCTTGTTTGATTAGTAAGAATTGTTTTATGATAAATTAGATGTGAAGAATATTAACTGAATATCTTATGCAAAAGATGAGCCTTAATTCTAGACTGTGCCAAGGGATCAGCCTGAGAACAGGGAATGAGGGTGACTGAGTGCCTAAGAGCATTGTGGGATGAAGTAATATGTGAGTTAAATATTAAGTTTTGAGAAATGAGATGAGAAAAAAGTGGTGGGACCAGATTTTGGAGGATGTAAATCCAAGTAGAGTTGTACTTTCAAACTACTAAAGAAAATTTATATTTATTTGTACTTTAGATGCTTTTCTTGGAATTCAGAATTATTTTAGAACATATGATGATTTAGAATTTAATAATGAGATTTCTTCACAAGAGGATCTATGTACAAAAGAATGAAGAGCGATGCTTGAGATACACAGTGACAGGCAGGTTTAGTTGTTTATTTGTGTTCTAGCCTTAGAAAAGACTGCGAAAATAAATATGATCATTTTGGTCCTTTCCTACCCCCTTTTCATGTCTCTATTTCTTAATGCCTGAAATATGACACTGTTTTAATTGCTCAAGAGATCTCATTATGAAAAATTGTTCACAATTTTTTTAAACAGTGCTATGTTGTAGTATCTGCATATTTATCATGGCATTCCTTACATGAAACGTATTGTAGCTTGCAACAATATAAGTAGAATGCAAACTGAAACAACTCTGCAAATGTACATCAAAGTTTAAGACAATTTTTATTCTTTTAATAATAAATTATTTTTAGTCTGAGAAAATCTCAACCATAAGTAAATTACAAAGATATTCTCTGAAATATTATTTCTAACAGAAAATATAATGAAAAGGATCTAAAACTTCAATAACAGAATATTGGAAATACCAACTTTATCCGTATCATTGGAATACTTAGTAGGAAGTCTTTAAAGGCAATGGGGAAGAAAAATTAAGACATATAATGAAATAAGAAAGAAAAAGTACTGCTTACACACACACACACATACACGCATGCACCCTCAATGGAAACAACAAAACAACTCCGGTAGCAAGATTGCAAGTTCATCATAGTTACTCTGGATGAAGTCTCATTTTCCTAACTTTACCCTTTTTCTCCTATTATCTGCACAGCTGAGCAGGAGACTATTCTCTATACTTCCCTACTTTGTCACTCTATAAGCAAAATATTCTTTTATTTTTTTTTAAACTTTACATAATTGTATTAGTTTTGCCAAATATCAACATGAATCCACCGCAGGTATACATGTGTTCCCCATCCTGAACCCTCCTCCCTCCTCCCTCCCCATACCATCCCTCTGGGTCGTCCCAGTGCACTAGCCCCAAGCATCCAGTATCGTGCATCGAACCTGGACTGGCATCTCGTTTCATACATGATATTTTACATGTTTCAATGCCATTCTCCCAAATCTTCCCACCCTCTCCCTCTCCCACAGAGTCCATAAGACTGTTCTATACATCAGTGTCTCTTTTGCTGTCTCGTACACAGGGTTATTGTTACCATCTTTCTAAATTCCACATATATGCGTTAGTATACTGTATTGGTGTTTTTCTTTCTGGCTTACTTCACTCTGTATAATAGGCTCCAGTTTCATCCACCTCATTAGAACTGATGCAAATATTTTCTTTTTAATGGCTGAGTAATACTCCATTGTGTATATGTACCACTGCTTTCTTATCCATTCATCTGCTGATGGACCTCTAGGTTGCTTCCATGTCCTGGCTATTATAAACAGTGCTGCGATGAACATTGGGGTACACATGTCTCTTTCCCTTCTGGTTTCCTCAGTGTGTATGCCCAGCAGTGGGATTGCTGGATCATAAGGCAGTTCTATTTCCAGTTTTTTAAGGAATCTCCACACTGTTCTCCATATGCTGTCTGTCTTTGAGTTTTCACCCTCTCTACTGGTCCTCTTTCAGATGATGTCTGGACATAGGAGAGGAAGAAGAGGTGGTATGTCTTTCATGAAATGAGGGAAGGAAAGAGGCAGTATGTCTGGATTGAGCCATGCCCTCCATTGCTAGGCAGTGATACATCTCTGGTGCTTCTGGAGCCGAGGGAGGACCATTAGGCACATTGTGGATTTATCCCTGTGTGCTCAGCATGAATCTGGCTAGCCACACACATATGGAAGTGAACTCTTTCCAGAGTTTCACAATGGAAGTGCAGCTGAAGACATTTGCCTTCAATTTCCTCTTCTTCAAAAACCCAGACTGGAAAAAGAAGAATTTACTCCTTCTATCTTCTGTCCGATAAAATTCAATGAACAGCTCTTAAAACCTGGGTATTTGATGTCATAAAAGAAAAAATAAAGGCATTACAAGATACTTTCTCTTGCCAAATCTTTTTCTTTATTAATTTGATGCAACACCCTATTTAGATGTCAAAGTTCTAATATTAAGTCTCTTTTACATTTTTAGTAAATCAATTCTAATTCTCCTTCAGGCAAAAGGAAGCCATATTTTGATTAGATAATGTTCCTTCTCCTTGAAAAAGGAAAAAAAGGCTTTTTAATGTTTAAGCTGTTACAACAACAATAAATAATTATAAATCAGATGTGATCTAGACACGTTCTTTGAATTATATAATTCAATCCTCAAACAATCCATTGATCTGGATGCTATTAGATATCTACATTTTTATTAGCCTTTCAGGGCTTAAATAAATTCCTCAGTGTGAATGACAGAGCTGTTAAGTGGCAAAATTTAATGCTATCTGGCCCTTAAGTATGAAATCCTAACAACTGAACATACTTCCTCCACAAACAAAATGTAAAATACAAAGTATACTAGCATATTCATAGCTGTTACCACTTTCTTAGGATCTCTTTGAAACTATGTTCATGCAGACTTTCATTGTAGAAACTAAGAGGAGATAACTGATATGTCATTTATTTATTTGAAACCTTACCAATAGAGAAGCATCCTATTTAAATTAAAGTCTTTTAAGAATCAAACTTTTGCAGTTATTAAAGCATAAATGTTTAAAATTTTTTTCTACATTCAATCTTTCAGAACACTAAATTGGTGATTGTATCAAAACATTTTATGAATTCAATTAAAAGTTTCAGTTGTAACTTATGTAAATTCTTGTTTAAGTGAAATCTTTAATTTATACTAATTCTAAGTCTAAACGAAATTATAGCAACTTTTTTAAATTCCATAAGATTAAAAATACTGAGTTAGACATAAGATTTCTTTTACTCAAATACCCTGCTTCATTATTGCCACTCTAATGACTCATCATTTCTTTCAAAAATATTTTTGAACCCCTCCAAAATAATGTGCTAATCGATATTTATCATGTACTTATTAAATGTAAAAAATATTGTAAGTATTCTATATGCATGAATTAATTTAACTTACATGGCAGTTTCCTTCTCAAAGTCAGAGACTGTGTAGTAAAACCATAAGACTTCTTTTTTTTTTTTTTTTTTAAACCATAAGACTTCTTGCCTCATTCACCATGGGTCTCTCTTGTGGCAATCTCCTAACTTATCTGAATCAGAGAGAATACTGTTCTCAATGTCAGAAGTCCATCTAGGAATGTTAACAACCTAAACTCAAAGTATCAACAGTTCTGGCTTTCTTTACTGGAGACTCTAGAGGAGATTCTATTCCCCTGTGTTTTTCAGCTTCCAGCAGACAGCTACATTCCTTGGAGGGTGGTCTTCTTCCTCCACCTGCAATGTCAACATTACATCTCTCTGAACATGCTTCTGTGATCATAACTCAATCTGATTCCCTTCTTCTGCTCCCCTCTTTGACTTTTAAGAAGGCTTGTGATTATATTGGGTACTCAGTGAGTGAAAGGGATTAGGGAAATTAAGAGGTACAAACTTCCAGTAACAAAACAAGTGAGTCACAGGGATGAAGTGTACAGAATGGGAAAGGTAGTCAGGGATATTGCAACATCTTTGTATAAAGACAGATGGTAACTAGACTTATCTTGGTGATTGTTTTGTAATGTACAGAAATATAGACTCATTATGTTGTGAACCAGGAACTAACATAGTATTGTAGGCTACTTATACTTCAAGAACAGCATACTTATAGAAGAGATATATTTTACCAGAGGCAGGAGGTGGGGCTAGGGAAATTGGATAAAGGTACTCAAAAGCCACAAACTTTCAATTATAAGATAAATATATACTAAGTATGTAATGTACAACATGATTACTACAATCAGCAGTGCTCTATGTTACAAAGTTTTGGAAGGAGTAAATCATAAGAGTTCTCATCAGAAGACAAAAAGTTTGTCTTTTATTTTGTATCTATATGAGACGATGGATGCTCACTACACTTATTTTGGTAATCACGTCATGGTGTGATTAAGTCAAATCATTATACTGTACACAGTAACTTATTCAGTGCTGTGTGTCAATTATATCTCAATTAAACTGCAAAGAAAAAATTCTGCATGGCAAATTTTATGTGGCATATATAATTATCATTCTCAGTTCCCAGAGGCAGAAACCAAAGTCCAGATATTAAATAACTGTTTCTTAGCACCAATACTAAAAAATGAGAAAACTGACCCCTGGATCCAATCTAAGGTTTGAGCCTATTTTGGGTGTTCAAATTCTTTATAGTGATATAAATTCTCATGCTTTAATGCTTTTGCTTTTTCCGTCCTGTTGGCTTTTCTACATGTTAGGTGTTTTAGACAGAGGCACTAGTTTAAATCTGACAGACAGGAATCGATGTTCTGAACAAGAAAGCTTTCCACGTCTTTTGAATTTGATGTTGCGTGTCTTTTTCACTTTTTCATTCTCTCGCTTCTTCTGTTCTGGGTCTCCAGAAATTTGTCTTTCTCTTGTCCTATTTGACTGATAGGCAGAATCAACTTTGTGAAAGCTGTTTAGGTACGCAGAAATACAAACTAGTAACAAGAAACTGTCATGACCAGATTTGCATCAGAAATGATAGGAAATATTGACAAGAATACTTTAGAAGCAGTCACTTGTGTTTGTGGTAAAAAATGATGAGAAAGAAAGAAACAATTCAGTAACCAAACTGCTGATTTTTTCCTGTCTGGACAGACTAAAGAGTGCAGTGATGAATTTCACCCTAGTCTTTCTTTTCACATAGATCCATAAAATGTAGCTTCATTTTGGATACAAATATCTAGCTCAACTTCCCTGGTGGCTCCGATGGTAAAGCATCTGCCTACAATGTGGGAGACCTGGGTTCAACCCCTGAGTCAGGAAGATCCTCCGGAGAAGGAAATGGCAACCCACTCCAGTATTCTTGCCTGGAAAATCCCATGGGCAGAGGAGCCTGGTGGGCTACAGTCTATGGGGTCACAAAGAGTCAGACACGACTGAGTGACTAAACTTCCATCCAGCTCAATAACGGACAGAAAAGTATAATATTTAAGTATCAGATCAAGTAATAATGGTTCTTAATTTGAAATTGGAACATCATGTTAAATATGATAATAAAATGTAATAAAATTTTGCCATATGAACCAGTAATCCCATTCCTGGGCATATATTCAGACAAAACTGTAATTCAAAAAGATGCATGCAGCTTAGTGTTTATAGAAGCACTACTTACAATAGCCAAGACATGGAAACAACATCAATGTCCATCAATAGGATGAATAAAGAAGATATAGTGTGTATATGTGTATATATATATTCCAGAGAATGGAATATTACTCAGAAATACAAAGAATGAAATATATGCCATTTGAAGCAACATGGGTGCAACTAGAGATTATCATACTAAGCAATGAAAGTCAGAAAGAGAAAGGCAAATACCACGTGATATCACTTCCATGTGGAATCTAAAATATAACACAAATGAAGGTATCTACAAAACAGATATAGACAACAGACTGTGGTTGCCAAGGGGAAGGTGGGTGGAGAAGGGAGAGTTTGGGGTTAGCAGATGCAAACTATTATATATAGGATGGATAAACAACATGGTCATACTATACAGCACAAGGAACTATATTCAGTATTCTGTGATAAACCATAATGGAAAGGAATATATAAAAGAATATATATATACAACTGAATCACTTTGCTGTACAGTAGAAATGAACACACTGTAAATCAACTTGCTTCAGTACAACTTTTAGAAACTTAATAACTCAAGTTATTATATAGAAGCTCAAAATGTTATTATTCAAATTGGCATGAAGTTTTTTTTTTGATCTTAGGCTATTTTGAAATGAATTGACTTGTTTTATCTCAGTACTGCAGGGTATTTTTTAATCTTCATGCTCAAAGACCTAGTGTCTTTATTTCTTCCCATTGATCATTTATAAAATGAAGTTCTTATAATAATAATGCCTAACATATATTTTTAAGAAAATTAATGGTTATAGGGGACTTAGAGCAACATGTAACATACAGTAAACACAAAGTGAATATTAGATAGTATCTTCATTATTACTGCTGTTTTATTGCATGCAGGACAATACAGTATGGCTGTATAAGAGATCATCTGTGTGCTTGGATCTATGATCTCTTAGGTGAATAGGGAAATGATACAAAATAATGAGGACAATGTTTGTTCCCATAGCAATGGTATAAACATATTAAACTTCACTCTGAAGAGTTTGGGGCAGAAAAATGGGTCTGCAAATTTTAGCTACTTCTAACATTTATCGTCCAGTCTTAAATTAGGAAAAAAATAACATTTAAAAGGAATGTGGTTCCATTTAGCCTTCAATCAGGATGATATTTAAATTGCCCCCAGAGGAACGAAAACATACATTGTTGAAAAGCAAAACAAATCACAACAATTAAAAGCAAAACAAAACAGAAATCCAAAAAAGAAAGCTGATATGTTCAAAAACCTTTCTTCTTCACAACCTACAGTCCATATGCTTAAGTCTATTGTGTCTTAATCTAAGAAGAGATGTATAACAGATGGTATGTTGGTGGTAAGCTTAGTTAAGCCAGTCTTCTGTTAAGAAAGGTTGCTGCTGCCTGTATTTCTGATTTATTCAACCCATTTTAATGTGGCTCTTAAATGGCCAGTGTGACAATTGGAACAGTTAAATATTTGTGGTACTCTAAATCTTGATGACCATTTATATAGTTACTACATAAAAAACATATCTGTTTTCAATGTTGATTTCTAAAGCCAGTATATCTAAAGTTTTTCCTCCAGATAAACAAAGTTCTCAGGTGCTAAATATGGGAACTTTTGTATACCCTAGAGGTCCATGGCCAAGCCACACTACTTATATTTTTAGAGGGCTACATTTTGTTTTTTAAAATAGATATTCTATCCTGAGTTCATGGCTACGGCACTTTGACTCACTATATGGAAGCTACTTGAGCATTCTGTTTTTCCAAAAATACCAGCTATATAGATAACACACATACACACACATATATATGTTCACAACATCAAAAATTCAATATTGCAGTTTTTGGTAAATACAATCTACATCAGTTCCGTTCAGTCGCTCAGTCGTGTCTGACTCTCTGTGACCCCATGGACTGCAGGACGCCAGGCCTCCCTATCCATCACCAACTCCCAGAGTTTACTCAAACTCATGTCCATTGAGTAGGTGTTGCCATCCAACCATCTCATCCTCTGTCGTCCCCTTCTCCTCCCGCCTTCAATCTTTCCCAGCATCAGGGTCTTTTCAAAAGAGTCAGCTCTTCACATCAGGTGGCCAAAGTATTGGAGTTTCAGCTTAAACATCAGTCCTTCCAGTGAATACCCAGGATTGATTTCCTTTAGGATGGACCGTTTGATCCCCTTGCAGTCCAAGGGACTCTCAGTCAGTTTCTCCCTTGGTCTCTCCTATCAGGAAGCTTCCATAAGCCTCTTATCCTTCTCCATCAGAGGGCAGACAGAATGAAAACCACAATCATAGAAAATTAACCAATCTAATCACAGGGACCACTGCCTTGTCTAACTCAAAAAAACTATGAGCCATGCTGTGTAGGGCCACCCAAGATGGGCGGGTCATGGTGGAGAGTTCTGGCAAAATGTGGTTCACTGGAGAAGGGAATGGCAAACCACTTCAGTATTCTTGCCTTGAGAACCCCATGAACAGTATGAAAAGGCAAAATGATAGGATACTGAAAGGGGAACTCCCCAGGTCAGTAGGTGCCCAATATGCTACTGGAGATCAGTGGAGAAATAACTCCAGAAAGAATGAAGGGATGGAGCCAAAGCAAAAGCAACATCCAGTTGTGGATGTGACTGGTGATGGAAGCAAGGTCTGATACTGTAAAGAGCAATATTGCATAGGAACCTGGAAGGTTAGGTCCATGAATCAAGGTAAATTGCAAGTGGTCAAACAGGAGATGACAAGAGTGAGTGTTGACATTTTAGTAATCAGCGAACTGGACTGGAGTGGGTGAATTTAACTCAGATGACCATTATATCTACTACTGTGGCAAGAATTCCTTAGAAGAAATGAAGTAGCCATCATGGTCAACAAAAGAGTCCGAAATACAATATTTGGATGCAATCTCAAAAATGACAGAATGATCTTTGTTCATTTCCAAGGCAAACCATTCAATATCACCGTAATCCAAGTCTATGCCCTGACCAGTAAGACCAGTAATGCTGAAGAAGCTGAAGCTGAACAGTTCTATGAAGACCTACAAGACCTTCTAGAACTAACAACCAAAAAAGATGTCCTTTTCATTATAGGCGACTGGAATGCAAAAGCAGGAAGTCAAGAAACACCTGGAGTAACAATCTACATAGATGTTAAGTAACATTCCCCAAACTCACCCAAAATTTTGGTAAGAGAAATAGTGACCTTGATAGAGTGTTATCATTATTACCACCTGTTAGTGGCAGATTCAGCTAATTATTAAGAAGGACTTTGATGATATTTTTTTTTTCTGATGATGTGATATTTTGTAATGAGCAGTGCTGAAAACACAGAGAATTTTGTTATCATTTAGGCATATGGACAAATTTTCGATTATCCATCTATTAGTAATTCTCTACTTTTGGAAAAATTTATGATTGTCACTTTTTTCATAATTAGTAGCACAATACTAACTGTATTATGGGATTACTTTTAAAAATAAATGGAGTTATTACTTACAAATCTGGCATATGTCATCAATACAATTAAAACATATTAGTTCCTCCATTTTCTAATTTTCTTTTAAGAACTTCATGCTACATCCCTTCCTAAAATTGATATTCACTTAATTTTTTGTTTTCCAAATCTATCAGGACAAAAAGGAGAGTTAATTTTATCTGTAGCATATTCTCTATGAAAGTTTCCAGTAATTCATCATACTTTCAGGGTTTTATCAAAAAATTAATTGTATAAATTTTTATTTTATTGGAAGCTATAAGAATATATATAATTAAAAAATGCAAAGAATAGTTTTAGAAATAAATATAATTAATTTTTCAATGCATTACTTTTTATATAATTAGTTTAAGACAAAAGTCTGCAAAATTTTCTGTAAGGGGCCAGTTAGTCTTTGTGGATCATATGCAACTCTCACTATTATTAAGCATTGCTATTATGTCATGGAAAGAGCCATAGACAATACAAAAATAAATGGTGCAGCTGGCTTCTAAAAAAGCCTTATTTCAAAAAGGGGCTAAAACAACGAGATACTACAACATGTCTATTAAAATGATACTAAGAAATTTTTTAAGTTTACAATATCAATGTTACTTTTGAAAGCAACTGAAACTCATCCATCACTAATGGTATAGCCAGTTGGGAAAACAGTTTGAGAGTCTTGGAGAGTCCAGTAATCATGTTCTTAGATATTTACCTAATTGATTTGAAAATATATGTCCATCTGCCTGTTAACTTTTATAGCAACTTTATGATTTCCTTCAATAGATGAACAATCTATGATACATCTATATAATGAAATATTATTCAGGATGGGGAACACATGTATACCTGTGGCAGATTCATTTCGATATTTGGCAAAACCAATACAATATTGTAAAGTTTAAAAATAAAGTTAAATTAAAAAAAAAAAAGACTAAAGTGAGCCATATTCAGCCATGAAAAAAAAAAAACCTGGGTGAATCATAAATCTATATTTCTAAGTGAATGAAGTCAGTCAAAAAAGCTACATACTGTATGATTCCAATCATACGAAAGTCTAGAAAAGATAAAATGACAGAGGCAGTAAATGAGGGGAGGGGAAAGAGTTGAAAAGGTAAAGCACCTGGGATTTGCTTAGGTGCTCTTCTGCAAACTCTTCACATGTCTGGGTTACACTCAAACCAGCTCAATGCATATGAAATTTTTGAAGAGAGAATTCTTGATCAAACTTTCTAAAGAAAGCTCCTCCCACATTGCATAATTTATTTCCTTAATATCATAATCTATAATTATGCTGTGATATTTTACAGCTAATTTTGTCTCAACGTGGAAGTCGTTTCTAGTTTCATTTACTCTAGAACTGTTACGAATTGATGGAGAAGGCAATGGCAACCCACTCCAGTACTCCTGGTAGCTACCAGCACTCCTGGTAAGCTACAGTCCATGGAGTCGCTTAGAGTCAGACACGACTGAGCAGCTTCACTTTCACTTTTCCCTTTCATGCTTTGGAGAAGGAAATGGCAACCCACTACAGTGTTCTTGCCTGGAGAATCCCAGGGATGGGGGAGCCTGGTGGGCTGCCGTCCTTGGGGTCACACAGAGTTGGACATGACTGAAGCGACTTAGCAGCATCAGCAGCAGTTACGAATTGAAGCTTTGAAAAGAATAGAACAGTTGATCTGTAAAATTTTCTTGTTTGAGATTATCAAATTTTCCATCTGATTAGATTAAGATTTTCCATTATCATTAGTAAATCACATAATAGGTGGTTATTCTTACTGTTAAGAAACACTCGATGCCACTGTGTCCTATTACTGTGATGTTAACATTGATTGTTGGTTAAGAGGATGTCTGTTGGGTTTCTCCACTCAGAAGTTAGCATCTTCTTGTTTGTAATTTATAAATAACATATGGTGAGATATCTTGTGGTGGTATAAATATCCTGGTCCTCTTTAAGCTTTGATCCAGTGGTTTTAACATCCATCCATTTTCAAGCTATATTATTCCTTCTAAGTTTACTGATTAACATTGAACTCTAAGGAAGAGCTCTCCCTCCCGGTTTATCATACATTGAATACATTTGAAATAATAACTTATGTTGCACATGTATTCTGTACATGAGAACAAGTTTATTATTCAAAGTAGAAGGTAACATGAAGCATGAAAAAATGGTAAAGAAATTATTTAAGTTACATGGCAAGTCTGAGGACATAGAAATATCATAGAAGTGACAGAGAAAGCTTTGGTATAAGTAAATACTCAAATTGTTAATTATATTTGAGAACTAAAATATTGCAACTTTATGAAAGCCAGGGAGTACAAAATTATCAAGAGCTGGCCAGACCAAATGCTAGTCTTTTAAAGGCAATAGAGGTATGAAATTAGCTCCTCTACCTATGAAGGTCATTGTTAACAGATGAAAAGGTACATATGTGGGTTTATGGGCATGAAAATATATTTAGAGAACCATCAGAAGAATAAATAATAATTAAATCAATTAAATCTAGATCAATTTTCTGGGAGATGTCATGGTAAAGAGAAAAAATGGTTGTAGCTAAAATAGGTAAAGAAAAGCTGCTTTTTTTTTTTTAAGATAAGAACATAGGCATGTGTGTAAGCAATTCTGGATGGCTGTAGAGATGATGTGCCACAGTTAGAGAAGAGGTAGGAGGGAAATGTAAAAGCAAAGTCCTACAGAGGTTAGGTGATAAATAGGCAAAGCCTGGCACAGTCAAAATCCTCTAATAACTTCAATCAAGTGGGGAAGAGACACTTAACAGAGTGCACTAAAATATCTAAAGAAAAAGGCCAAGTATAATATATTTAAATAGTCCATTATAGGTTACATAGTGTTTCTTTCATCCATATAAATTCAGTTCAGTTTGGTTGCTCAGTCATGTCTGATTCTTTGTGACCCCATGGACTGCAGCACACCAGGCTTCCCTGTCCATCATCAACTCCTGGAGTTTACTCAAACTCATGTCCATTGAGTCAGTGATGCCATCAACCATCTCATTCTCTATTGTCCCCATCTCCTCCTGCCTTCAATCTAACCTAGCATCAGATTTTGTTCCAGTGAGTCAGTTCTTTGTATTAGGTGGCCAAAGTATTGGAGTTTCAACTTCAGCATCAGTATTTCCAATGAATATTCAGGACTGACTTCCTTTAGGATGGACTGGTTGATCTCCCTTGGACTCTCAAGAGTCTTCTCCAACACCACAGCTCAAAAGCATCAATTATTTGGTGCTCAGCTTGCTATAGAGTCCACCCTTCACATCCATGTATGACTGTTGGAAAAACCATAGTTTGACTAGATGGACCTTTGTTGGCAAAGTAATGTCTCTGCTTTTTAATCTGCTGTCTAGGTTGGTCATAACTTTTCTTCCAAGGAGTAAGTGTCTTTTAATTTCATGGCTTCAGTCACCATCTGCAGTGATTTTGGAGCCCCCCAAAATAAAGTCTCCCACTCTTTCCATTGTTTCCCTATCTATTTGCCATGAAGTGATATGACCAGATGCCATGATGTTTGTTTTTTGAATGTTGAGTGTTGAGCCAGCTTTTTCACTCTCCTCTTTCACTTTCATCAAGAGGCTCATTAGTTCTTCTTTGCTTTCTGCCATAAGGGTGGTGTCATCTGCATATCTGAGGCTATTGATGTTTTTCCCAGCAATCTTGATTCCAGCTTGTGCTTCATCCAGCCTGGCATTTCACATGATGTACTCTGCATATAAGCTAAACAAGCTTGGTGACAATATACAGCCTTGATGTACTTCTTTCCTGATTTGAAATTAATCTGTTCCTTGTCCAGTTCTAACTGTTGCTTCTTGACCTGCATACAGATTTCTCAGGAGGCAGGTCAGGTGATCTGGTATTCCCATCTTTCAGAATTTTCCACAGTTTTTTGTGATCCACACATGCAAAGGCTTTGGCACAGTCAATAAAGCAGAAATAGATTTTTTTTGGAATTCTTTTGCTTTTTGGATGATCCAATAGATGTTGACAATTTGATCTCTGGTTCCTCTGCCTTTTCTAAATCCAGCTTGAACATCTGGAAGTTCATGGTTTCATATACTGTTGAAGCCTGGCTTGGAGAATTTTGAGCATTATTTGCTAGCCTGTGAGATGAGTGCAATTGTACGATAGTTTGAACATTCCTTGACACACCTTTCTTTGGATTGGAAAGAAAACTGACCTTTTCCAACCCATGGCCACTGCTGAGTTTTCCAAATTTAGTGCAGCACTTTCATAGCATCATGTTTTAGGATTTGAAATCACTCAACAGGAATTCCACCACCTCCACTAGCTTTGTTTGTAGTGATGCTTCCTAAAGCCCCCATGACTTCACATTCCAGGATGTCTGACTCTATGTGAGTGATCACACCATCATGGTTATCTGGGTCATGAGGATCTTTTTTGTATAGTTATTCTGTGTATTATTGCCAGCTGTTCTTAATAACTTCTGCTTCTGTTTGGTCCATACCATTTCTGTCCTTTATTGGGCCCATCTTTGCATGAAATTTTCCCTTGGTAGATCTAATCTTCTTGAAGTGATCTCTAGTGTTTCCCATTCTCCTGTTTTCCTCTATTTCTTTGTATTAATCACTGAGGAAGACTTTCTTATCTCTCCTTGCTATTCTTTGGAACTCTGTGTTCAAACGGGTATATCTCTCCTTTCTCCTTTGCCTTTAGCTTCTCTTTTCTCAGCTATTTATAAAGCCTCCTCAGACAACCATTTTGCCTGTTTGTATTTCTTTTTCTTGGGATGGTCTTGGTCACTGCCTCCTGTACAATGTTCCAAACCTCCATCTATACTTCTTCATGCACTCTGTCTATCAGATCTAATTCCCGGAATCTATTTGTCACTTCCACTGTACAATCATAAAGGATTTGGTTTAGGTCATATGTGAATGGTCTAGTGGTTTTCCCTACTTGCTTCAATTTAAGTCTGTATTTGGCAATAAGCAGTTCATGATCTGAACCACAGTCAGCTCCCAGTCTTGTTTTTGCTGACTGTATAGAGCTTCTCCATCTTTGGCTGCAAAGAATATAATCAACTTGATTTCAGTATTGACCATCTGGTAATGTCCATAGGTAGAGTTTTCTCTTGTGTTGTTGGAAGAGGGTGTTTGCTACAACCAATGTGTTCTCTTGGCAAAACTCTGTTAACCTTCGTCGTGCTTCATTTTGTACTCCAAGGCCAAATTTGTTTGTTACTCCAGGTATCTCTTGACTTCCTACTTTTGCATTCCAGTCCCCTGGTAGTTAGTTTTAGAAGATCTTGTAGGTCTTCATAGAACTGTTCAACTTCAGCTTCTTCAGCATTACTTTTGGGGGATAGACTTGTATTAGTGTAATATTGAATGGTTCTCCTTGGAAACAAACAGAAAATCATTCTGTCATTTTTGAGATTGCATCCAAATACTGTATTTCTGACTCTTTTGTTGAGTATGAGGACTACTCCATTTTACTAAGGGATTCTTGCCCACAATAGTAGATATAATGGTCATCTGAGTTAAATTCATCCATTGCAGTCCATTTAGTTCGCTGATTCCTAAAATGTTGATGTTCACTCTTGCCATCTCCTGTTTGACAACTTCCAATTTGCCTTGATTCATGGACCTAGCATTCCAGGTTCCTATGCAATATTGTTTTTTATGGCATCGGACTTTACTTCCATCACCAGTCACATCTACAACTGGGCATTGTTTTTACTTTGGCTCCATCTCTTCATTTTTTCTGGAATTATTCTTATGAAATTATTCTACTGGAGAAGGGAATGGCAAACCACTTCAGTATTCTTGCCTTGAGAACCCCACAAACAGTAAGAAAAGGCAAAATAATAACAGATGATAGAAGCAAGGGATAAAGCTGACAAAGTCATCTGAGGCCAGGACAGAGTTTGCAGCTTCTGAAGTGATTGTGTCAAAAAGTCACATACTATCCATTTGTGTTGATTTAAAAGGAGGCATTCATTGTAAACTTTATAAATTAGATCTATAGCTTGACAATATATTTCTATCAAAATGTAAGTACAGAGTTTAGAACTGTGTTGCTGCCTGTCTTAGAGGATTTTAGCGGATTAACAAGGCTGATGAATTTAGCTCATTTTTTCTAGAATTCATTACTGATTGAACATGGGAGAATACAGTTTTTTAAATGACACCACATTAGAGTATACTAATGAAACTAATAATTGTCTTGGAGGGGAGGAATTATCTTTTGCCTTCTAATCATTCTTTTAAAGAGAACAGGCTAGAATGAAAATATGGTGATTAAAGATTGTCATTCTTGTTTGGCCTTTTCCACAATGTATATGGGGTGGGGAAGAGGCAGAGGTGCTGCAATGCTGCTACTGCTGCTGCTAAGTTGCTTCAGTCGTGTCCGACTCTGTGCGACCCCATAGACAGCAGCCCACAAGGCTCCCCCGTCCCTGGGATTCTCCAGGCAAGAACACTGGAGTGGGTTGCCATTTCCTTCTCCAATGCATGAAAGTGAAAGGTGAAAGGGAAGTCGCTCAGTCATGTCCAACTCTTTGCGACCCCATGGACTGCAGCCTACCAGGCTCCTTCATCCATGGGACTTCCCAGGCAAGAGTACTGGAGTGGGTTGCCACTGCAATGAGACACAGAAAATTAACATTATGGCTGACCTTCCTATATAGAATAGAGACTTCAATTCACTTGATATTTCTGCTACATTGAAAAGCAAACTACAAATTCATACCAAGGACCAGCATTGCAGTCCATGCAATAGACAGCAAATAGGACAGGTGGATATTTTAAGCCAAAATACTCTCAGTCCTGGCAGGTGTGTTTTCATACCTCTTTTGTATGTTCCTATGAGATAATGTATTGTCTCAAAGGGGGAGATGATACAATTCATCCAAATCAACACTAGCAGTTAAGAGTACACTTAGGCACTGATGAAGATTTAAGTAGTTATTTGATTATGTTAAATATATATAAAGTCAATTACCTATCTATGATGAGGAAAAGGGAACAACATTGTTAAATGAAGGGCTCAAGTAATTCTGTAATTTCCTTTTAATTAAGATAGTCAAGGTCTTTCTAACACTATATTTAATTTGAGATGTCTTTGTTGTAGATTTAGAGATCAATGGAACAAATGCAAGTCATGTAACTGAAGATTTAACAGGAGATACTAATGCAATTAGAACTCCAAATGAAAGTGATCAAACTTTCTCAACTGCTTAGTAATTCAAATGTTTCTATTTTTGGATACCATGTATTAAGATTTCTAGTGTAGTTCAAAGATTGTTTTAACTTAGCTCAACCAAATATATGATTTAGATTTATCAACAGAGAAAGGAACCAGGATGAATCTTTTAGGTTACAGTAGTAGGCAGAATTCTACAAGATGTTACTCCAAAATTTCCATCCCCTGGTTACTGAATCAAAAACAGATTGAGGTACTGCTGTGTAGACACTGTACAGATGGATTCAAGTTGCTAGTTAGCTAATTTTAAGATAGTATTTTATCCAGGATAATCTACTAGGCCCAAAGCAATCACATGAACATTTACAGATGGAAACAATAGAGGTAGATAAATTCAGAGGAGAACAGAGGCAAAGGGGAGATGAGAGAGAGGTGAGGCAAATTTGAACCATGAGAAGGATTCACCTTAACACTGATGGCATTGAAGGGAACGAGGTACGAGAAAATGCAGGTGGCCTCTAGAAGCTGATAATGACCCTTGGGCAACAGTAAGAAAAGCAAATTGAGACCTTGGTCCTATAGTTGTGAGGAAATGATTTGTACCAAGAACCTGAGTGACTCACTGTCTTTTGACTCCAGTAACAAACAAAGCCTTGCTGTCTGCTTGATTTCAGCCTTGTGATACTTGCTGAGTCCATGTGGACTTCTGAGCTACAGACCCTGTCAGATAAATTTGTTTTCCAAGTTGCTAAATTGCTAGTGATTTGTTATGGCAATGATAGAAAACTAATGCAATTACTGTTTTATTCTTATTCTCAAGTAGTGTTTGACTTAGTTGAGAAAGGTTCCACTATTAACAATTAGGGAATGACATATCCTTGTGGATGATAAAGAGAAGTTAATGTTATAAGAGTTAATCCTCTCTTAAGAGGGGCAGACATGTAAACTGTAATTTGACCTCTGTCAGATCCATTCGTAAGTCAGGGAGCTCACTTCCTGCAGATTATGTAATGCCCTTTTGAAAACCCACAAGTGGTGTTCTCATATGCCACAAATTTTTATATCATTCTTTCTGGGCAACATTTACTAATTTTAAAATATTCCCTAAAATTTTACTGTGTTTGGAGAAGAGATGAGAGGCCTAATGACACAAAGTTTTAGACTTAAATTATGAAGCTTTTCATCAACTGGTGTTTACCTTTACTAAGGATTTTTGGAGCACACAAAGAATAGTCTGTTACAGCAAGTGTGATACATAGAAATAAAGGTCAATTTATTAATGTATTTAATGTATAGATAAGCCTTGTATATGTGCTGGGAACAAAGTTCTTGGATAGGGGACATTTTTCATTGTGTCTGTTGTCTTATATTGCACAATCAACGTTCTAGCAAGTGAGATCCGGGTTAGACCTTGAGCTCTGCAATTTTCCACTGAGTGTCACTGGACAAGAAGCAGAACCTGAGACACAGCTTTCTCATGTGTAAAATGAAGAATGATCATAGCTACTTCTTCAGGTTGTTAGAAGGATTAATTAAGCTAATGAATATAAAGTAATTAGCACTATGCCAACCATGAAGTAACCTAAACATTCAACAAATATTGTCAGAATAAATAGTATCGATTATCATCATTATCATCTATTTTTTATAAATCTCACTAATCTATGAACATTCCTTTTTATCCCACTGTTCTCTTACTATTGTTGCTTATATAGTCCCATAATTTTACACAGTTGTAAACACAGCAGATACAGACTTTTGGATTTTATTTATTATGTTGCTTTATGTCCTCCATAAACAATTTATCTCCAAGTTCCTAATTATTGCATAGGCAGAATAATCCCAATTATTTGCAGTAAAAAATACTGTCATAAACATTCTTGTACATATACAATTTTATAACTTATGAAATTATTTCCTAAAGGTAAATTGCTAGGAGTAGAATTTATGTTTTTAAATTACATATGCTTGAGTACTTTTCCATTGGTCAGATGACTAATATTGCTAAAATCCTCCCTCAATTATGCATGTTTAAATTTGCATTTGTCTCTAAGCATTGGCTTTGTTCATTTTACATTAATTTGTTCTTTGTAATTCTCATAACATTTATGGTACTTTTCTTATTATAAATGTGAGATCATAATTGACTATAATCATGAGATTATAATTTTCTTTGTATAAATATTTATGTACATGTATTATTTATCCATAAATTTGTACATATGTAAACTTTTTAACACAATAATATCAGTGGTATTTCCAAGTCTATTTTTTCAGTGACATTTCACTGTGAAAATTTTCAGTTTTATGTAACCCCATAAATACATCTCTTCTCCATGATTTCTTAATAATTTCAAAGTTTAAATGATAATTACTTTCACATTATGAATCCAATTAAACTTCAGTTTTATTCTCTCTTTGTTCTCCTATGTTTACATCGCATCTGCTAATGTGACTGTAAATTTTCATCGAACTTGTTTTGGTCATGGAAATGTTTTGTATCTGCACTATACAATGCGATATTCATGAAACAAAAATGTCTGTCGAGCATCTGAAATAAAATCAAATAGCATTGTGTTGCAACCTTTGATCTTATCAAAGGTTGTATCTTACAGTATACAAAAAAGTCTGTGATTTCTACTTTCCTGATGCCAATAACATATTTATTTCCCCTTATGGATTAGGGAAAAAAAAACACGTAGTGCTAGTTACATTTACACCTAAAATTATATATCTTAAGTATATATTGCCTTATAAAATTCTAGCTTTTCTTTCATTCCTCTGTCACTTATTGGAACATTCAATATGCCTTCCATTGACCAATAGGAGATGCATGGTCTCTTTTATTTATAAGCTAAATGCTAATTTTAATTATGAAATAATTGAAATATATGAAATATATGTCTTCATAATTATGAATATATATTTGTCATGTATATTGTGTATATACATATGTATATATAATATATGTAATGTGTATGTTTTTGCCAGTATATATTTCTAAAGAAAAAGTGGATAGGGAGACCTCTTAACAATGCAGATACTGCAGAAAAATGCAAAGACTTCATAACAAGAAAGGATTGCTCTGAAGTGTGTGTCATGCATAAAATCTAGCATGAGAGAGTCCCCAGTCCTATATATTAATATTGCAAGCATGCAGAAAAGGAAAATGTTTCAATAGGAGTATAGTATGCATATTAAAAGACGCTTACTCCTTGGAAGGAAAGTTATGACCAACCTGGATAGCATATTCAAAAGCAGAGACATTACTTTGCCAACAAAGGTCCGTCTAGTCAAGGCTATGGTTTTTCCAGTGGTCATGTATGGATGTGAAGAAGGCTGAGCACCGAAGAATTGATGCTTTTGAACTGTGGTGTTGGAGAAGACTCTTGAGAGTCCCTTGGACTGCAAGGAGATCCAAGCAGTCCATTCTGAAGGAGATCAGCCCTGGGATTTCTTTGGAAGGAATGATGCTAAAGCTGCAACTCCAGTACTTTGGCCACCTGATGCAAAGAGTTGACTCATTGGAAAAGACCCTGACGCTGGGAGGGATTGGGGGCAGGAGGAGAAGGGGACGACAGAGGATGAGATGGCTGGATGGCATCACAGACTCGATGGACATGAGTCTGAGTGAACTCCGGGAGTTGGTGATGGACAGGGAGGCCTGGCGTGCTGCGATTCATGGGGTCGCAAAGAGTTGGACACGACTGAGAGACTGAACTGAACTGAACTGATGTACATGCATGCTGAGTTGCACAATCGTGTCCGACTCTTTGTGATCCCATGGACTGTAGCCCACCAGGCTTCTCTGTTCATGGGATTCTCCAGGCAAGAATATTGGAATGGGTTGCCATTTCCTACTCCAGGGGATTTTCCCCACCCAGGATCAAGCCCAGTGTCTCTTGAGTCTTTTGCACTGGCAGGGGGATTAATTTCTTAACTGTGTCACCTGGAAAACCTCTTATATGAACTATACTCCAATAATTTTTTTTTTAAAGCCTGTTGCCAGACTTACAACCCAAGAAAGTCATTTTCAAGGAACTGGGAGCCATCCTTTTCCAGGAAGATAGCATCTTTCAGTTTCTGTCGAAGCATAGGAGCCTAACTTCGAACTTCAGTGGGCACCTTGCTCCAAGTGGTAAAACTATTTTATGTCATGAAGGTATAAGAATGGTAGCTCCTCCTTTGGGTAAGGACAATTACAAACGCAAGTGGACTGTGATTCTCCACCCTCATCCTCTACCCACATATCTTAAAAAACCATCTAGCCCTTTGTTTTAGTGAGTTAAGCTCAGGCTGCGTTCTGACCTTTCTCTTTTATCGCCACGAATAAAGTCTTCCTTGTCTGTCACTACAATCAGAAAGTTCGTGTCCTCACACCACCTAAATTCACATGGTGAAATCTCAGCTCTAGTGTGAAGATATTTGCAGGTAGAGGAGCCTTTGTGAGGTGATTAGTTCATGAGAGTGAAGCCCTCATGAATAGGGTTAGTGCCTTTTTAAAAGATACACTAGAAAACTCCCTCATCTCTTCAGTCAAGTGAGGATCCAGCAGGAAGATGTCATCTGTGAACCAGGAAGTGAGGCCTCACTAGAAACTGACTCTGCTAGCACATTGATATTGGGCTTCCTAACCTCTCTGTGAGAAACAAATTTCTCTTATTTGTTAAGCCACTCAGCTTATGGTAATTTATTTTCAGAGCCAAAATGACCTAAGACACCTGTTTTACTTACGCAGTAAAATTTTTGCTTTAAAAATTCTAATCTGCTTTCAGTATGGAAGACAAAGTGTGTACAAGACCATAAGGCCCTGTGTAATCCCTGTGTCCAAATTTATAAACTTTCCACCTAAATCATTTTCTCTTCCACTATACATGCTATTCTTTATGGAAGAACCTGGGAGTCACCTTTGAAAATTTATTTCGCTGAACTCCCAATATCCAATTATTCATCAAATCCTGTCACTTTGACTTTCTGATACACCCAAAGTCCTATTGTTTCTTTCTATTTGCTGTTGTCCTTGATTAGAAGCTTTGTTATTCCTTGCTGGAATGACTAGATAACCTTCTAACACTCTCTCTGACTGTTAGTTACAAGTACTGCTCTGTACTCTCCATTGTTAATAGTGCATAGGGCCAGTAGGGATGAACTGCAAATAGATACCTGGTTATGTCACACTTGTGTGTAAACCCCTTTTGTAGTCTCCCCTTGGTATTTTGGTAATTCTTAAATATTTAAAAATGACCTGTGTTGTCACATTGTACAATCCGATCTCTGATTAATCTCCTCTCCTGCTATTTGTTCTTTTAGGTTCTATCTCCAGTTCATCTCAAGCCATTTGTTGTTACTGGAACTTTATCCAGTTGCCTGACACCTACCTTGATGGGGTTGGGTGTTTAAATGATAACAAGACTATGTGAAATACCTTCACATAGATGAATGTGGGACGCTTCACCTCTGGTTCTCTTTGTTCTCCATTCTAGGCTGGAAAAACTCCTTCATTTCTCATATTCTTTGTAACTGACATAATCACAGTGGTTGTTGCTATGGCAGCCCTTATTCGTCTCCCAGAAGCTACTTCAGGTAGAGCAAGACAACCACTTGATACCTTTACAATTGCCCTTTCTGTTTAACCTCATTATGCAACTGTATGATTACCTCCCCAGGGCTTTGACTTAAAAATGGCTGGCAGGCTCTTCTCATTTTATTTCTGTCATCCTAGGAGAATCATTTCCTGCCTTCTAAGCATAATATTGGGGTTTCCCAGGCAGCGTAGAAGTAAAGAATCTGCCTCCCAATGCAGGAGATGTAAGAGACAAGGGTTAAGTCCCTGAGTCAGGAAGATCACTTGGAGGAGGAAGTGGCAACCCACTCCGGTGTTCTTGCCTAAAAATTTTATGGGCAGAGGAGCCTGGTGGGCTACAGTTCAGCTACAATCCCTGGGGTCTCAAAGAGTTGGAAAGGACTGAGCACGCATGTGTATGTGCATGCACACACTCACTCACTCACTCTTCCTCTCTCTCCCCCCTGGTTAATAAGTTTAATTGAGAGTAACAATTTCTATACTATTGTTTTGCCAGCATAATATACATGATGGGTATTAAAGGATTATTTATATTAGTTATCAATGCCTTTTCTGATTCAACAAACCTGAGAAAGAGAAGAAATCACAAGCTTAAAAGGCAGAGTTGAAGACATGTTCAGTGGAAAAGAAATAATCATGAAGAAAATTTTATCCTGCTACATACTTATACTAAATAATAGACAAAGTATGTGTGATCTTATATCATTTTATCACTAGAAAGAAAATATTAATATATATATGCAATAATTAAAGACAAATTCTGTCCACTGGATTTAATAGGTCTCTAATAATGAGCACTCTCATTAGGAAACCATAAAACCTAGAAAGGAGTGGGAAGTAAGCATTAAGCTTTGACCTGTCTTTCTGTTTTTCTAACAGAGAGCTATATTTATGTTTTATCAAATCATCGCTTTGTTTTTACAAAAATCACTCTAATGGGCCTCTTTGTTATTCAAAGATAAATTGAAGATTCTATTATTGAAAGCAGAGCTTTGAGACAATAGACTTAAATTGCTTTGCAAAATAAAGGTTTCTTTCATTGTAGGAAGATTTTTATCTTTGTAATTTATGTATCCTTTACCAGAAGTTATCCATAGGAAAGTTGAAGTAGCCACTGGACAATGGCAAAAATTGAAAATAGAGTTGTCTCAATGACAGTTGAGAGTAGATAGAGGAACACATTTGTGTGAAATTCAACCCTCATTGGTATTCTGAATTGAATGCCTCAGGCTTTGCAAATTGAGCCAATGAGAAAGAAACATATTCTAAAAGGTTATCCTAGTTGTAGTGGCAGAAGTTATGAGCAGAAGATGGTCAAATTAAAAGAGGGTCTTGTCCCTGGTGCCTCAGTCAGTAAAGAATCTGCTTGCAATGCAGTAGACCTGGGTTCAATTCCTGGGTTGGAAAGATCCCCTGGAGAAGAGCATTGGCAACCCACTCTGATATTCTTGCCAGGAGAATCCCCATGGACAGAGTAGCCTAGAGGGATGCAGTCCAGGGGTTGCAAAGAGTTGGACATGACTGAGCGAGTAAGCACAACCACAAGGGACTGTTTAAAAAAAAAAAATCAACTGAGGAAGTTTTAGAGATTTTATGGGCTTTTTTTTTTTTTTTTGTGCCTGGTGGGGATACTAACAGGTGGGGAGGTGTCAGGAAGGAGAGACTTACTCAGAGGACTGAATTGAAATCTTTTTTTTTTTTTTTTTACTTCTGACAGGTGAGCTTCATTTCCTTAAACGTGAAGATAATGTCTATCACAGGGCTACCATTAGGATTAAATAAGACGAAGTATGTGAAATTGCCCTGCACCTCATTTTACTGTGCTTTGCTTTAGTGAGCTTTATAGATACATGTTTTTTTTTTTTTTTTTTCCTTGTTAATTTTCTGTTTAGTTGATCTACCCATAAGTGTGAGTGGGGTATTAAAGTCTCCCACTATTATTGTGTTATTGTTAATTTCTCCTTTCATAGTTGTTAGGATTTGTCTTACATACTGCGGTGCTCCCATGTTGGGTGGATATATATTTATAATTGTTATATCTTCTTCTTGGATTGATCCTTTGATCATTATGTAGTGACCTTCTTTGTCTCTTTTCACAGCCTTTGTTTTAAAGTCTAATTTGTCTGATACGAGTATTGTGACTCCTGCTTTCTTTTGGTCCCAATTTGCATGGAAAATCTTTTTCCAGCCCTTCACTTTCAGTCTGTATGTGTCCCCTGTTTTGAGGTGGGTCTCTTGTAGACAACATATGTAGGGGTCTTGTTTTTGTATCCATTCAGCCAGTCTTTGTCTTTTGGTTGGGGCATTCAACCCATTTACGTTTAAGGTAATTACTAATAAGTATGATCCCGTTGCCATTTACTTTATTGTTTTGGGTTTGAGTTTATACACGATTTTTGTGTTTCCTGTCTAGAGAATATCCTTTAGTATTTGTTGGAGAGCTGGTTTGGTGGTGCAGAATTCTCTCAGCTTTTGCTTGTCTGAAAAGCTTTTGATTTCTCCTTCATACTTGAATGAGATCCTTGCTGGGTACAATAATCTGGGCTGTAGGTTATTTTCTTTCATCATTTTAAGTATGTCTTGCCATTCCCTCCTGGCTTGAAGAGTTTCTATTGAAAGATCAGCTGTTATCCTTATGGGAATTCCCTTGTGTGTAATTTGTTGTTTTTCCCTTGCTGCTTTTAATATTTGTTCTTTGTGTTTGATCTTTGTTAATTTGATTAATATGTGTCTTGGGGTGTTTCTCCTTGGGTTTATCCTGTTTGGGACTCTCTGGGTTTCTTGGACTTGGGTGATTATTTCCTTCCCCATTTTAGGGAAGTTTTCAACTATTATCTCCTCAAGTATTTTCTCATGGTCTTTCTTTTTGTCTTCTTCTTCTGGAACCCCTATGATTCGAATGTTGTAGTGTTTAATATTGTCCTGGAGGTCTCTGAGATTGTCCTCATTTCTTTTAATTCATTTTTCTTTTATCCTCTCTGATTCATTTATTTCTACCATTCTATCTTCTAATTCACTAATCCTATCTTCTGCCTCTGTTATTCTACTATTTTTTGGCTCCAGAGTGTTTTTAATTTCATTTATTGCATTATTCATTATATATTGACTCTTTTTTATTTCTTCCAGGTCCTTGTTAAACTTTTCTTGCATCTTCTCAATCCTTGTCTCCAGGCTATTTATCTGTGATTCCATTTTAATTTCAAGATTTTGGATCAATTTCACTATCATTATTTGGAATTCTTTATCAGGTAGATTCCCTATCTCTTCCTCTTTTGTTTGGTTTGGTGGGCATTTATCCTGTTCCTTTATCTGCTGGGTATTCCTCTGTCTCTTCATCTTGTTTAAATTGCTGAGTTTGGGAGTCCTTTCTGTATTCTGGCAGTTTGTGGAATTCTCTTTATTGTGGCGTTTCCTCGCTGTGTGTGGGTATGTAGAGGTGGCTTGTCAAGGTTTCCTGGTTAGGGAAGCTTGTGTCGGTGTTCTGGTGGGTGGAGCTGTATTTCTTCTCTTTGTTCAGTCGCGCTATGGGGAGGGAGGGAGGGATGCTGCAAACAAATGACACTGGCGTGCACTCGCAGTGCCTCAGCCACACTGGTTCTGCCCCCGCTCACGGTGCGTGTAGCCTCCCTGCCCACACTGCTCAGGTTCTAGGTTGTTCTGCCGGGAACAATCCGAGGCTGGCCCTGGGTTGCATGCACCTCCCAGGTCCAAGCCGCTCAGGTTCAGGCACTCAGGTAGTCCTCAGAGGCGCAGACTCAGTTGGGGCTGCGTTTTGTGCTCTTCCCAGGTCCGAGCAGCTCAGGTGATGAGGTGTTTGGCGAGCGCCAATGCTGCGACTTATCGCCTCCCCGCCACTTGGTTATCTGGGTGTAAAACCGGCGCACCTTCTCAGGCAGATGTTGACCGTCCAGACCCCCAATAAGTTTTAGTTAGCAAAGAAGCCAGTTTTATAGATAATGTCTCTCTGGGGCTGCGATTGCCCCCTTCCGGCTCTGGCTGCCTGTCACCGGAGGGGGAAGGTTTGCAGCCGGCTACCTCTGTTTAGTCCTTTGTTCCGTGCACGGGCTGGCGGTGTCTTAGGTTAGGGCTGGCTTTTCACATGGTAGATATCCCACAGTCTGGTTTGCTAGCCCAAATTATTTCGCTCAGATAGTGCTCAAGGTATTCAGGCCAGATTCTTACTCTCAGCGATGCAGCCCGTGCCGCGCCTCCCTGTTTATGGGCTTTTTTTTAATTGTGCATAATCCCAACAAGGAGATAGAAAGATGCTCTGAAGAGCTGTACAAAATGAAAGACTTATAGGCAGAGGGGGTGAGACAAAGGAGTTACTAGCAAAGAGCAAATTGTTTCAGGCAAAGTCACCTTTTCTGAGGGGACTATCAGGCCAGTTACTTCTCTACTGACCAATTAATTCCAGATTGGTTTAAGATTCTACTCCTGAAGAGACTGAAAATGTAAATTAGGTGTTAAGTCTTGGTTTGGTGATGTGGGTTTAGCATAAACTGACTCCATTGGGAACCTGTTGTATCTTTTTTAAACAGGATAGAACTATTTTCACCCTGAGGAGAATAGACATTCCAACTTCCATCCTAGAGGAAAAGATCCATGCTGGTGTTATGGAATTTCCCCTTCCAACATCATGCTGAAGTCCTAATCCCCAATGTAAGGATGTTTGGAGATATAATTTGGTTTAGATGAGATCATAAAGGTGGGATCCTCATTATGGGATTAGTGTTGTTCCCAAAAAGACACCAAAGAGCTTGCTTTGTCTCTCCTCACCTCGTGAGGACAAGTGAGGAAGCGGCAGTCTACATGCCAGGGCACAGCACTAACCAGGAACTAACCATGCTGATGTCTTGATTTTGGACTTCTAGCCTGCAGAACTGTAAGAAAGTAAACTTCTGTTGTTGCATCAACTCAGTCTATTGAGTCTGTTATGGCAGCCTGGAGGGGACTGGCAAATCGAGTATGGAGTTTGAATTAGGGGACTTGACTCCATAAAGAGGAAAGATAATGAAACACCCCACTAATCAGAGGAGCAAGGATAACTCTTCCAGGGATCAGACACTAGAGCATTAGAGAAGCACAGAACTAGAAAGGAAAGAAACTTTATCAAAGGGGTCTAAATATCCTTGACAGTGCATATGTGTGTGTGTGTGGGGGGGGGTTGTGACTAATTTATGTTATATACAGGCCTCCGTAAGTCTCATTAAGAGGGGCCAATTTTACAGATGTTGTGAGGGAAGTAGATGCTGTGTTCATTTCTCAACTGTAAAAAATCTGCAGCCTGGAAAGTCAGGAAAGGTAAGACATGAAGCTATCTGTGAAGGTGTTTGGTAGCTGTCTGATAAAAGATAGTTGACTGAGGTAGAATGCAAATCTCAGGTCAGTTCATGTTGCATGTAATCATTCATCATGAACTTACTGACAAACATGAGGTGAAAATGGAAAAGGACTATGTTTCCTGTTGACAAGTGCAGTGAGATAAGAAAGGTGATATCTGAAAGCTGAAGCTCAGAATTTCTGAAAGAGCTGGCAATGATCTTATTATTCAGATCTATCAGGCATCCTATTCATGAAGAGTGAAAATCAAGTTGTCTTTGGCATTGCTCCTTGACTCAGACAGTGAGCCTGTACATCCCAGTCTAGTTTTCCCTGATTTGATCTTTAACATTGCCTTCTCCAGGGGATCTTCCTGATCCAGGGATCAAATCTGAGTCTCTTGAATTGCAGGCCGATTCTTTACCATATGAGCCACCAGGGAAGCCCTATAACATTGCCACTGAAGTATAATTTTAACAACAGTGGGTTTAAGCATTTATGTCCCTGAGTTTAAGCATTTTATTTCTTAGTCAAATTAATTGTTAAATGTAGATAATTATGGAATATCAAGCTCATGGACTTCAAAAGACTATTTCCAGCTGTAACAAGTGGCTAGCCAGCAAAGAGTGCCTGACACTATATTAATACAAATACAATGATACTGCCATTTCATTAATACATCGAACATAATAAAAATAGAGTAAATACAGAGTAAATAAATTGAAAATGTGAGATATTGCATTATTCAAGAAAATGGCAATACTGTATGAAGAAGTTTTGGGGAACAACATTAAATTTTCAAGGGAATGTTCATTTAATTCTTGCACTGATCCCAAAATAACAACAAACAAACAGACAGGCAGCTGTCATGAAGCTATAAAGTATACTTCCTCCTCCAAATACTTTTATGTGGCCAATGGAAACTTTGGAATAAGATTTAATTCTACTTCTGACAATTCATTTCTCTCTTAATGGTGAGAATACACAGAATTTATCAAACCTGCTGGACTGATTCCACATCTTTAATCTGAGGCCATGTCTAGAAGAATGATTGCTAATGTAATTCAAGCAGCAAAAACATATTTAGTCAAGTTAGACATTTGCATAATACATAAATTTAGACATAGCCAAAAAAGAGATTCCAAGCCTGACATCCCAATATGGATCAATACCATTATCATATTTCTAATAAAAATTTCTCACTGAGGTTATATGATCCATAAGAATTTAAATAAATTAACATCACAAGTAATGATAAATTCAAAAAAGAACATTTAGATTGCAGGCAAAAGAACCTTCATTTATTTATTTGCACTTTAAATAACCAATAATACAGCTGACATTATATATATCTATTTTTCAATGATAAAAGGATATTTAACTAGGTCACATTACTTTTACTTATTGAAGCAATTTGATGAAAGAAAAAGAAGTATGTTAATTTAAAACTGGCAAGTCTAATTCTGTCTCTTATTAAGAAAGGAAAAATATAACTTTCATAACATATTGAGGTTTCTTATAATTTCCTGAGTTAATATCATAATGAGGAAAAAAATAAAATTTTAAAATACTAAAATTTTAAAAAATGTTTTAAAACTTACAAAGTAATGTGATAATAATAGAAATAAATTGACTTAAGTTCATCAAAGTGATTCAAGATTCTGATTTAAGTGAAGAAACTTTTGATATAATGCAATTAAGTTAACATTTAAGGATTTAAATAAAGCCACTCAATATGATCATTGAGAAAGGAATTCAGTTTGGTATCATTAATGCCTTACATGTAATAGATGAAGTGCACTGCAACTTCTCTTTGTAATAAAACCCAAATTTTATTATGAAAATGTTAACTTCACTTTATACATGAATACAATAAAGGTAACAAAAGTGTTCCATGCAAAGGGTATATGTATTATAAGAGACAATGTCAGGATTGCAATCATAGATTTATCCTCAAATTTCATCTTCTGCCATACACCATACTGTGTACAACAGTGGGCATTTAAAAATATTATTTGCTTATTCTATGTCCATTTTATTATGCCCTAATTCTTTTAAGATCAGTAACTTCTTGAGAATACAGACTACATTTTGTGCTCTTTTCTTCATATCTAGCAAGATTCTGGGGCTGAGAACACAAATAGCTCAACAAATAATGTGCTAAAAAATGTTTTAGAGAAAATATAGGTTAAGGAAACCATTGAAAGCCATAGAAAATTTTACAGAAAAAATGTTATAAAACAGCTTTGATGAAACACAATATGCAAGTAAATATGCTCATGAAATTTTTGCATTTGCAAAGAATAGTGCATTGACAAAAAACGTTCTGAAGAAAATGAATGAGATTGTTCTAATAGCAACTATGAGCTCTTAAATAAAATTTATAAAGATATGACTTCTTTTTATTTTTTCTATCATAAGTGTACTGTCCAATGTTATTGTTATATGACCAGATGTGAGCAAAGGGTAGCAAAATTTCACCACTCATTTGAGTCTGAACTACATTGACGCACACAAAAGAATGAAGAAGAAAAGTCTGAAAGCCAGAAGAACTGTAGAAAGGACAACGCTTGGAGAAAAAAAATAATAGGCATTTTGGCAAACTTTACAGTAAGCCTGAAAGTGACCCAATTATTAAACAGCAAATCACACAGAATGGGAGAAAATATTTGTAGGTTGCATATCTGATAGGTGATTAATATATACTTATAGAAATAACTCCTAAAACTGAACAATAAAAGACCAGTTAAAAATGGGGAAAATACCATACACAAAAATAAACTCAAAATGGGTTGAATATTTAAATGTAATATCAGAAAATATAAACTCTTAGAGGAAAATATAGGCAGTACACTCTTTGGTATATATCACAGCAAGAGCCTCTGACCAACCTCCTGGAGTAATGGAAATAAAAACAAAAGTAAACAAATGGGACTTAATTAAACTAAAAAGCTTTTGCACAGCAAAGGAAACAATAAACAAGATTAAAAAACAACCCTCAGAATGAGAGAAAATAACTGCAAATGAAACAAATGACAAAGGATTAATCTCCAAAATATACAGGTAGCTCATGCAGCTCAACACCAGAGAAACAACTCAATCAAAAAATGGTGGAAGACCTAAACAGACATTTCTCCAAAGAAGATATACAGATGGCCAACCAACACGAAAAGATGTTCTACATCACTCATTATTAGAGAAATGCAAATAAACACTACAGTGAGGTATCACTTCACACCAGTCACAATGGCCATCGTTAAAAATCTACAACAATACATGCTAGAGAGGATGTGGGGAAAAGAAACCCTCTTGCTCTGTTGCTGGGAGTGTAAATTTATACAGCCACTATGGAGAACACCATGGAGATTGATTTAAAAACTAGGAACAGAATTACCATGTGATCCAACAATCCCTCTGCTGGACAGATACCCTGAGAAAACCATAACTGAAAGAGATGCATGTGCCCCAATGTTTGCTGCAGCACTTTTTTCAATAACTAAGACATGGAAGCAACCTAGATGTCCATTGACAGATGTATAGATACAGAGATTGTGGTGCATATAGACAATGGAATATTACTCAGCTATAAAAAAGAACACGTTCAAGTCCGTCCTGATGCGATAGATGAACCTAGAGCCTATTACACAGAGTGAAGTAAGTCAGAAAGATAAAGACAAATATTGTACATTAACATATGTGTATGGAATCTAGAAAAATGGTACTAATGAAACTGAGAGGGTAACACACAGGAAGGCTAGGGGTCTCCAAACGGAGGCAAGAGTCAGATGTTTTTTTATCTCTCTCCTAAGCAGCAGGAGGAAACAAACTACAAGTGTCAGATTCTTTTCCCTTTTCTATATAAAATTAAAAGGAGGTTTCTCTTAAAATTTTGTGTTGCCATGACCACACCTGGTTCTACCTGAACTCTTTTCAAACCTTGAGCTAACCAATGCACTTTTCTTATGGAAAAGTTTTTCCTTCTTCTCCCTATTTCTACTTTTTATTCTGGCCTTTTGAAATGATATTGCATGATCACATAGAAACACACACATACAATACTTGCTGAGTCTTTCAAAAGCTAGTAAACATTCAATGTAGACACAGCACAAAATTTCATAATAGACTAGTGTGATTTACCCAGAAATAGTATTTAAATTTCTTTACAAGAAGAAAACAAAGATAAATGCATGAATGCTTCAACTTACAGTTCATCTTTGAGGTAGGAAAAAGAGAAAAAAAAATACCACCAAAATCAAGCAAATAGTAATAAAGTAAATCCAAAATATGAGCCAGATCTAGCACTTACGTGAGTGTTTCTCCTAAGTGAAACTGTGTTTCACTCTCCTGAGTTACTATGTGGGGACAGGAAGAGCTGTGTTATTATTTATTTGCAATATAATTGACAAAAATAAATATATACATTTAAAGCATATACAGGGGAGCAAAATGTGCCACCCCAAAACGTCTCTGGCATGATGATGACTTTGAGCTGAAAATAATCAAGGCCCAAAGAATTGAGAGGAGACTTTGAATTCCCCTTTAGGTGTTGAAGAATTGATGCTTTTGAACTGTGGTGTTGGAGAAGACTCTTGAGAGTCCCTTGGACTGCAAAGAGATCCAACAAGTTCATCCTAAAGGAGATCAGTCCTGGGTGTTCATTGGAGGGACTGATGCTGAAGCTAAAACTCCAATATTTTGGCCACCTGATGCAAAAAGTTGACTCATTGGAAAAGACTCTAATGCTGGGAGGGATTGGAGGCAGGAGGAGAAGGGGACGACAGAGGATGAAATGGCTAGATGGCTTCACTGACTCGATGGACATGAGTTTGAGTGAACTCCGGGAGTTGGTGAGGGACGGGGAGGCCTGGCGTGCTGCAATTCGTGGAGTCACAAAGAGTCGGACATGACTGAGCAACTGAACTGAACTGAACTTAGGTGCTCAGAATAATTTATACAAAGAGTTCTCAGAATTGAGCTATCTCCTGAGGTATCTGCAAAGACTATGGGCTAGAGGTGGTGGGGAAAATTGGGTAGAGCCTAGGGATCAGAGTTCACTCCGCATCCCATTCTCTCTGTGTGACCCAGAAAACATGTATTACCAAACATTTGCTTTTCCATCAATGAGAACTGTCTTCCTCCTTTTTGAAGTCCTAAATCTCTACCCTCAACATCCTCTTTTATCTTTAGCTAAAGGTGGTATTTAAGGTGAGGGCTTCAGTCATTTTGGTGAGGTATTCAGTTCTCCTGGATCTCTCCCACATATATGCTGCTGATGCTAAGTTGCTTCAGTCATGTCTGACTCTTCTCTACGCCATGGACTGCAGCCTACCAGGCTCTTCTGCCCATGGTATTTTCCAGGCCAGAGTACTGGAGTGGGTTGCCATTGCCTTCTCCTCCCACATATATACATGTCATTAAATTTTTGCTAGATTTTCTCCTATTAACCTTTCTTATGATGATTTAGTTCTTGAACCAGCCAGAAGGACCTGGAAGAGTAGAGGAAAATGTTTTCTCCCTGACATACAATTTGATACATTTTGACATATATAAACTCCCATGAAGCAATCACTAAAATCAAGATATTGAATATATCACCCCAAAATATTTCCTCATGACTATGTAATCTCTCTCAACTACCCATCAAACACGCCCTCGTCTCTAGGCAACCATATGTCTCTTTCTGTCAGTAGAGTTTGATTTGCATTTTCTAGAATAAATGGAAATGAGTATGTATTCTCTTAACTAACTTCTTTTATTCAGTTTCATTATTCTGAAGTTTATCAAGGCAGTGGCATGTATTAATAGTTCATTACCATTTGTGGCTGAAATGGCAACCCACTCCAGTATTCTTGCCTGGAGAATCCCAGGGACGGGGGAGCCTGTTGGGCTTCCGTCTATGGGGTCGCACAGAGTTGGACATGACTGAAGTGACTTAGCAGCAGCAGCAGCAGTATTCTGTTATAAATATACATACCACTATTTATTTTTTCAATCACCTGTTGAACATTTGGACTGTTTTCAGCTAAAGGGTATAACAGAGAAAATGAATATTCATTTGCAAGTCTTTGTATATCTATATGCTTTCTTTATTCTTAACTAAATATCTAGAGATGGAATATTTGATTTATATGGCAGGAACATGCTGAACTTTATGAGTTCAGTTCAGTTCAGTTCAGTCTCTCAGTCGTGTCTGACTCTTTGCGACCCCATAAACTGCAGCACGCCAGGCCTCCCTGTCTGTCACCAACTCCCGTAGTTTACCCAAACTCATATCCATGGAGTTGGCGATGTCATCCAGCCATCTCATCCTCTGTCGTCCCCTTCTCCTCCTGCCCCCAATCCCTCCCAGCATCAGGGTCTTTTCCAATGAGTCAACTCTTCGCATGAGGTGGCCAAAGTACTGGAGTTTCAGCTTTAGCATCATTCCTTCCAAAGAACACCCAGGGCTGATCTCCTTCAGAATGGACTGGTTGGATCTCCTTGCAGTCCAAGGGACTCTCAAGAGTCTTCTCCAACACCAGAGTTCAAAAGCATCAATTCTTCAGAGCTCAGCTTTCTTCACAGTCCAACTCTCATATCCATACATGACCATTGGAAAAACCATAGCCTTGACTAGATGGGCCTTTGTTGGCAAAGTAATGTCTGCTTTTCAATATGCTATCTAGGTTGGTCATAACTTTCCTTCCTAGGAGTAAGCGTCTTTTAATTTCATGGCTGCAATCACCATCTGCACTGATTTTGGAGCCCAGAAAAATAAAGTCTGACACTGTTTCCACTGTTTCCCCATCTATTTCCCATGAAGTGATGGGACCGGATGCCATGATCTTCGTTTTCTGAATGTTGAGCTTTAAGCCAACTTTTTCACTCTCCACTTTCACTTTCATCAAGAGGCTTTTTAGTTCCTCTTTGCTTTCTGCCATAAGGGTGGTGTCATCTGCATATCTGGCTGAACTTTATAATAAACCACTAAAAGGTTTTACAAAGTGATTATATCAGTTATAGTCTCATTATCAATAAGTGAGAATGCCAGTTCCTCCTCATCTCCAGATATTTGGTATGGCCCATTTTTTTCATTTAGCTATTGCAATACATAATGATATTTTCTGATGGTTTTAATTTTAAAAAATAAAGGAAATTATCAAAATAAAATGAAATCAAAATCAAATTAAAATAAAGGAAATAATAATATTTCATTTGTAATTAAGCATACTAATCATCTTTTCAAATGTTTATTTGCACTGTATATTTGCATTTGTTTATTTTCTTTGGAGATGTCTCTTCTTGACTTTTTGACCATTTTTATTGAGTTATTTTCTTGTTTTTGATTTTTGAGGATTCTTTATGCACTAATGATGCAAGTTCTTGAGCAGACACAAGGTTGCAAATATTTTTCCCCAATTGTAGATTGTTTACTCATTATTCCAATGGTGACTTTTCATGCAAATATTTTTAATATTAGTGAATCCAGAATCACAAAGACAGTATCTTTTATTTTCTTCTGAAAATATTAAAGGTTTTGATTTTCCATTTGGGTCTGCTTTTCATTTTTAAATAAGTTTTGTATAAAGTGTGGTTATGTTCAAAGCTCTTGTTTTGCATATGAACTTTTCATTACTCTAGCGATATTTGTTGAAAATAAAACTACCTTATGTCCACTGAATTGTACCTTTGTCAAAAATCAGCTTTCCATATGTATGTGTATATTTTTCTGGACTATATCTACATAAATTTATTAATACTTATCTTACTTCAGAATTAAACTGCATTACCTTGATGACTGAGATTTATAATAAGTCTTACAATTAGGTAGTTTTACCTTGAATACATATAGTTTTCTAGTTCTCCAACTTTGTTATTCTATTAAGTTGATTTCACTATTCCAAGTCATTTCCATTTCCATATGAATTTTTGCAATAAACTTCAAGTTCTATAAGAAAGCTTGCTAGGATTTGTGTGTATGTGTATGGTAAAAACATATAACACTAAGCCTACTGTCTTAACCATTTTTAATTTTAGAGCTTAGTAGTGTTAAATATCTTCACATTTTGTGCAAATGATATCTAAATCCTTTTCATTTTGCAAAACACTCTATATCCATTAAATACTAATTGCCTCTTTCCCTCCTTCCATCAGCCTTAGGCAACCACATTTCTTCTATGTTTACAATTTTTACTACTTCAGGTATTTTATATGAGTAGCATTATATGGTACTTGTCCTTTTATGACTAGCTTATTCCACTTAGCATAATATCCCCAAGGTTCTTTCATGTTGTAACACCTCTTTTTAAATGTTGCATAATAGTCTATTGTATGTATATACCACATTTACTCTATCCATTCATCCACTGATGAACATAGGAATTGCTTCTACCTCTTGGCTATTGTGAATAAGACTCCAATGAACATGAGTATGCAAATAGTTAAGAGATCCTGCTTTGAATTATTTTGGAAATATATCCAGAAGTGGAATTGCTGGATCACATGATAATTCTATTTTTAATATTTTCACCAACTTATACTTTTTTCCATAATGGCTGATAGGAAGCAAAGTTTCCAATTTCTTCACATCCTCCCCAGTGCTCGCTATTTTCAGCTCTTTTGACAGTGGCTATTCTGATGGATTTAAAGTAAAATCTCATTGTGTTTTTAATCTGCATTTCTCTTATAATTAGTGATGTTAAATATCTTTTCATATGCTTGCTGGGCAGCCTGCTCAGATTTAGATTGAGGTTTGCTGTAGCTGTAGACTGCTTTGGGGAGAATTGATATCTTACCAACATAGAACCTTCAGCCTCATGAACAGTTATATTTATTTAGGCTGTATTTAATTTCTCTCAGCAATGTTTTATACTTTCAAATGTATAGGTTTAGCACATCTTTCCTCATATTTACATCCAAAGTGTATCATGTATTTGTTCTTCTTGTAAATGGTATTCTTTTTAATTTCAGTTTTGGATTGTTCATCAGTACTGAGAAATGGAGTGTGCTTGAGTGCGTGCTAAATAGCTTCAGTCATGTCTAACTCTTTGAGACCCTGTGGACTGTAGCCCACCAGGCTCCTCTGTCCATGGATTTCTCCAGGTAAGAATACTGGAGTGGGTTGCCATGCCCTCTTCCAAGGGGTCTTCCTGACCCAGGGATCAAACCTGTGTCTCTTATATCTCCTGCATTGGTAGGCAGGTTCTTTATAACCAGAGCCACCTGGGGAGCCTGAGAAGTGGAGTATTTACTACTAAATCAAGAAACAAAGATGTCAAAGTCATCAGGAATTCCAGCCCTCCAGGGCAACCAGGAAGGAGAGCAATACCTGTGATCTGGCAGCTATTAGGCTGCAGCTGCTCCCTGGAGTGAGTACTGAGGAAAAACAGGATACTGGCTCCAGATAGCTGAGATGTATATGAAAAGAATTATTTCAGTTAGTCTGAGACTCTTGCATCTTCCCATAGAAAAATGCTAAATTTCTTAAGATATCTGGCTTTCTTTAATTCACAAAATTACTTTTGATGTTCAGACTACCTGCCTTTGTTGCAAACTTCTATATAACCTGACACCCTCATCTGTCACCTCCTCTAAGCAGTTCTCTCTGGGTCACTTGAGTCTTCCAGGCTGGAAATACTAAAATTTCCTACAAAATAAAACATAACTCTAAACTTTTAGGTTGTGACTTTTTTTTTTAGTTGACAATAAATAAAATACTTAATTTTTATTTTGATATTAGTACCTTGCTAAATTAACTTAATAGTTGTAGGGTTTAATGGAGATTTAATCAGAGGGATGGTATGGGGAGGGAGGAGGGAGGAGGGTTCAGGATGGGGAACACATGTATACCTGTGGCGGATTAATTTTGATATTTGGCAAAACTAATACAATTATGTAGAGTTTAAAAATAAAATAAAATTTAAAAAAATCCATTAAATTTCTACATTGAATTTTGAGTAGTCTTGAATAACAAATGTTTATTTCTTTTTTTCTAGTCAGTATAATTTTCTTATTGCAGTAGGTGCAATCTGTAATACAATATTGAGTAAAAGTAAAGAGAGAAGATCTTGGTCTTCCTCCTGATCTTGGAGATATTAGGAAGTTTTTAACATTAAGTTGTCATTGGCTATAGGGTTTTCATTGATATACTTTATCAGGATGAGAGGGTACTTTTCTGTGTCTAGGTTGTTGATATTCTATATTGAAAACTAGTGTTGGAATTTTATTGTTTTTCTTTTCTGGCTCTTCAAAACTATATTATCATATAGTTTTCATGTTTATTTTGTTAATATGATAAATTACATTCACTTTGATTAAATCAAATTTAAATCCCTGGGATAAATCCTATCTGATTATGATAAATTATTATTCATATTATTAGATTTAATTAGCTAAAATACTATTCATAATATTTAAATCTATATTTATCTGGAGTAATAGTAATTTGCTGTTCTCAATCTAATTTATTTCTATGATTTTTGGTATCAGGGTAACATAAACCTAATACAATTAATTGAGAAATACTCTTCTGCAAAATTTTACAAGATTTTGTGTGGAATTAGCCTTATTATGCTTTCCCTAACATTTAAAAAAATTTTAATGGTAAAATTTTAAATACTATAATTTTCATGATGATTATTTACTATGTTTTTTAAATTGTAGAATATCTTGGGATGTCATCATATCTTTCATTTCTCAGAGTAGTAATTTGTGTCTTCATACTTTTTCTTGATAGCTTAGACTTTTAGTGATCTCAAAAAAGTGAGTTTTTGTCTTGTTTTTCTTTTTCCAAGTTCTCTTTTACTGATTTCTTCTCTGATTTTTATTATTTTCATTCTGTTTACTTTAGGTTACATTTGCACTTTATTTTTGCATTTTCTAAGGTATAGATGATGTTATTGAGATGAGATGTTGCATCCTTATGTGCATTTTTACTATCCATATTGTCCTATAAATTTCTCTTAACACATGCTTTAACAACAGCCCCAAATTTTAACATATTGTGTTATTTTTCATTCAGTTGAAAGTATGTTCTAAATTGAGAACTGAATTACAATCATTTGGGTATATTTAGTAGAAATATCTCAAACAAAGATGTGTCCATTGATTTTTATTTTAATCCCATGTGGTCATAGAATTTATTTTGTAGATTATTTAGATGGAATATTTTTAAAATTACCTAGATTTTTTTCTATGACCTAAAATATATTTATTATATTGACAAATGTTCCATGTACATTTGTAAAGAAACAAAACAAAGGTATCTTTCTGCTGTTTATTGGGTGTGTATAAATGTCAGTTAGGTCAATTTCAGTATTATTCACTATTTTTACTGATTTTGTACTCACTTGTTCTACCAATATTGGAAATAAGGTATAGCAATCCCTTGCTGTAAATGTAGAATAGTCCATTTCGTTTTAACAGTTCTATTAACTTTTCTTTCATATATTTTGATAGTCTGTTAATAAATGCATAGATATTTACAATTTTAAATTAGCTTTACATATCTTTTCATTATGAAATCATTTATCCCCTGGTAAGATTATTTGTTCTGATATGTATTTTATCTGATATTGATATAGCCACTCCAGCTTTCTTTTGTTTAGTCAAATTATATTATAACCTTTCCCATATTTTACTTTTAATCTATTTCTTTGTATCTTAGGTGTATGTTGAAAGCAACAGGGAGTGTATTCTTAATTTTTTTTGTCCAGTGTGACAATCTCTCCATATAAATAGCAGTTTTAGAACAATTACATTTGATGCTATTGATACGATTAAGTGTATCTGTTTGCTATTGTTTTTCTATTTGTTCCAAATAGTTCTTTTTTTCTGTCTTTTGGATTCAGTATATTTTATGATTCTATTTTTCATTGTTGGTTTATCGTCCATACTTCCTTCTTTCATTTGAATGGCACTTTATATTTTATAGTATCTTTAACTTATCACCCCTCACATACAAATGATACTATATCAGATGTGTAGCATAAGAACATTTCAACAATATAATTCCATGTTCTTCCTTTCCCATTTTTATGCTATCACTTGCACACATTATATATATATATATAAACTGTAAAATTCATTGTTATTTTTAACAGTAATTCACATTTTAAAGAGATTTAAATATATGTATAGCTAACAACTATACATCATTATCAATTTTCTTACTACACTTTTCTTCTTGGGGAACATGTTTAACTTTGGTACACTTTTTGACTGAAGGATTACTTTAACATTTCTTGTAGAGCAGGCCTGACAATGACAGATTCTTTCAACTTCTATATTTCTGAAAATGTCATTTTTTTGCTTTCATTATATAAAGATATTATATATATATATATAAAAATTCTATGTTGATAAATTTATTCTTTCAGCACTTTAAATACATTGCTCCATTATCCGCTGAGATACAATATCCTGACAAGAAATCTTTCTTTTTTACCTTTGTTCTTCTGTATGTAATGTGTCTTTTTTTTCCACTCTAAAGATTTTTTCTGTGTCACTAGTTTTACGTCATTTGATTATTATATGCCTTGATGCAATTTACCTCAAAATTTGCTTTGGGGTTTGTTGAACTTCTTGGATTTGTGGGTTTATAGTTGTCATCATATTTGGGAAATCTTGACATTATTTCTTCAAATATTTTTGCTATTAATCTCTCCTCTCTAAGAATTTTATTTCACTTATGCTCTTTTCAATTTTATCAATTTTTACATCTTTTTAATTTTTAGAATTTCTCTTGCTATGCTTTCAATTTCATATTTTCTAACATTTTCTTCTGCAATATCAAGTCTGCCATGTATTCTATTTATCATAGTTGCATCTTAGCTGTTGGCATTAGTATCTCTAGCAGTTAGTGATTTTGTTTCATATCCTTCATTCCTCTACTTAAATTTTTTAATATATGCAATACAATTGTTAATAGCTGTTTTATTTCTTTCACATGCTAATCCTAACATTTGAGAAAGTTCTGGGTCAATTTTGAATTTTTTTTTCATTATGAGTTATATTTTCTGTCCTCTATGTGTCTGGTAACTGTGATTGAAGGTTATACTTTTTTTTTCTGTAATATTCTTGAGTACTATTTTATGGAATACTAAAGGTACTTGGCGGAGAAGGCAATGGCACCCCACTCCAGTTCTCTTGCCTGGAAAATCCCATGGATGGAGGAGTCTGGCGGGCTGCCGTCTATGGGGTCACACAGAGTCGGACACGACTGAAGCGACTTAGCAGCAGCAGCAGCAGCAGCAGCAAAGGTACTTGGAAACTATTTGATCCTTTTGGCTTTTTATTTCTAAAATTTCTTACGTAGATAACGAGGAATTTCTTTTCTAGAGCTAATTTATTCCCCAATAGAGAGGCAAAATATTTATGAATATTGTAAGTAATTGATCTGTAACTGATCTCCTTGAAGTCTAAGAGACACTCAAGATTCTTTTCCAGCACCCCATTCAAAAGCATCAGTTCTTTGGTGCTCAGCCTTCTTTATGGTCCAACTCGCACATCCATATGTGATTCCTACAAAAACTATAGCTTTGACTAGATGCACCTTTGTCAGCAAAGTAATGTCTCTGCCTTTTAATATGCTGTCTAGACTTGTCACAGCTTTCCTCCCAAGGAGCAAGCATCTTTTAACTTCCTGGCTATTGTTATTACTATTCTTTTCGGATGGCTCTTCAGTGTAGTTTCATTGTACAAATGCATGGGTCAATATTCTTCTCAACACTTAAATGGGGGTTTTCTCAGATTTGGGGGCCTCTTCTCCTTCTTGGTCTCTTATTTCCTATAGTCTGTTTTGTGGGCTCTAACGGCTTTGTTTTCCCCCAAATCTCAGTTTCTTCTCCTTAACTCAGGGAGACTATCAGGTTCTGCCTTTGTTCCTCATTTTGCACTGTGGCCCAGGAGTCCTTTCAAGTCAGTAAACTGGGCCAACAGTATAGCTGTTTATTTCCATTCTCTGTGGACTCACTGTCCTTCATTAACTGATGTCTATTATCTTGAAAACCATTCTTCTGTGTGTGAGGTTTTTTCTTTTCTTTTATTTGGTTCCTGGAATCAGGAGGGTAAATCTCCTCACTGTGACTATATTTTAGCCAGATACCTCCAAATGACTTTTATTGTTGAAATGTTAATTAGTGTGGACCTTAGTGTCTCTGAAAGAAACATTCACCAATGGACAAAAACCTCTCCATCTTGCAATTATGGTGACCAGAATAAGGGCAATGTTTTGGGCTACTCACAACAGATATCACCAAACTCCAACAAATCAGTGCCTGAGCCTACCTCCCACTTAGGCAAAAGAAACCTATGTTGAGGCACCTTGCTGGAAGTTCTCTGAGTCATAACGTTAACATTGCCCTTTCCAGTTTGTAAATTTTACATGCCTTATTTCTTATTTCTCAGAACCCAGTGTATGTATCTTTGGCAAGGCATTATCATTATTCTTGCTTTATAATTTGAGTAATTAATGACCACATTAATTTGATTTCCACCAGCTGACAGTAAGTGTCAGATTTAGGACTAAAAGATTAAAAGCCATGCCATACATTTTTTTTTTCTTTCATCTCTATCTTATATGTGTATGTGTGTGTGAGTGAGAGAGAGAGAGAAAGAGAGAGAGAGAGAGAATATTTAAAATCTGCTCTATTAGCAAATTTTAAGTATACAATACAGCATTACTAGCTATGGTCAGTGTGTTATATTAGATTTTCAGAAATTACTCATCTTATAACAAAGTCTGTACTTTCTAATCACTATATTCCCATGTCCCTCCCCCACACCCCAGACCCTGGCAACCTTCTTTTCCTTTCTGCTTCAGTGAAGCTATGCCATTCATTCTTAAAGGATAAGTCCCATCTCAGATTCTGCAAAACCACTCTGGTATCCTGATTTGGGATATTCTTACAATGAAAAAAAAAACACCTTACTGAACCTGTGCATGAACAGCTAAGGACACAATAGTGACTGGCTGAACCCCATGAAATATCCAGTCAACTGCAGTTATATCATTATCCTTCTCTGGTTTTAGGATCAGCAGGATTGCTAGGAGCACCAAGATGGTACTAACACAAATGCTTCCCTATGTACACATTTATAAGAGCCTGGCTGCCTTTTTAAACTTGAAGGACATTTTCACAGTTTACAAACAATCTTCCTTTTAAATTAAACTACCTCACTAACACCTTCCATTCTAAGTTAATGCCTTTGGCATTTTTAGAAGCAGAGTTACAAACCTCTGGGAATATAAATTTAATGGAAATCCTGACAGCTTTCTGTCTTTAAGAGAATGCTGTCAATGTTAGATGGCATTCTCCAGGTAATACTGATGAGGTCAGCTCTGTAAAGCAAACTAATTGCAAGATGTATTTCTGCTGACAATTTATGAACTGTGCTTATATATGCTATATAAATATAATGTAGTTCAAAACACTGGATGGATGCAGAACAATCAGTAAAAGTCATTACTTACATTGAATAAATCAAAAATTCCTGTACCTAGCACTTTTCAGGCTACTGATGTGAAATAACAGAATATATCATATATATCACTGTGAGAATATAAGTATCTGTTTCTGACTCTTGTAAAGTACATTTATCTCAAAATTAAAAAAAATCCTGAGACTCAAAAATGTTAGCTATAGCGTATAATCTTATCAACTATAATAATTTGTCATTTAATTATAGAAACAGGAGATAGTTTGCTTAAATTTCCCAAGTACAAAAATATTCTGATGAGCCCACTTATTTTATAACTTTCTCAAAAATTAAAGTTATTATTTTTTCTTTTTAGTTTGCTTTGAGTTTTTCAATATGTAAATTTGCATATTTAAATTTTTCATAACCTTTCTGTTTACTTAGTGACAGAGGTAAAAAATCAAGAAAAGATAGACAGCAAAGGTGATTTACACATTTAAAATCTAAACCCTTACTACTTGATTAGACAATCCCATGGTATATCGTATTTCTCTACAACTATTCTAAATAGTCAGAGAAGGCATACTCTTGCCTGGAAAATCCCATGGATGCAGGAGCCTGGTAGGCTGCAGTCCATGGGGTCACTAAGAGTCGGACACAACTGAACGATTTCACTTTCACTTTTCACTTTCATGCACTGGAGAAGGAAATGGCAATCCACTCCAGTGTTCTTGCCTGGAGAATCCCAGGGACCGGGGAGCCTGGTGGGCTGCCGTCTATGGGGTCGCACAGAGTCGGACACGACTGAAGCGATTTAGCAGCAGCAGTAGCAGTATTCTAAATAGTAGATAGACTTGTTATATTTTAAATGCAGACTAGTTTACTCCCCATAATGCAGACTAGTTTACTCTCCATAGTTTCAAATGAGATAGAAGAACTGTTGTCTTCCTTCAAGACATGGGAAATGGATTTTTATTATTCACTCTGTTTCCTCAATCTATTGCAATGACTTTCAAACTTTTTGACCTGGGATATGAAATTACTTTTACCCTAAGTATACATATTTGCATCTAGATGAAACTACTGAGCAGTTCATATATAATGCTAATTTATTGGTTTTCCCAGTCACAGGGAGTTTAATACAGGAGCTTGCTGTGTTTTTTTTCCTAGTTTATTTTCACAGAGTTTGTGTTTTATCATCCTTAGGTCACACTTTTAATATCTAAATTTGACCTCTATTTCCAGTAATATGGCTGGAAAGTCTATCTTAAACAAATCCTCTCATTAAAGACAACTGAAAATGCAGATTATATATTTAAATTAAAGAGTAATAAAGAGCTAATGAGATAAGAAACACCAGTCTAAGGTCAAAGAAAAATAATACCCCAAATGTTGAGGAGAAAAATTAAACTTGTTTTTTCATGTGAGCATTTGTCCAACCAATGAATCTCAACTTTATATTTGACAGAATTGTGTGCAGGGAACTAGAAGTGGGGAGATAGAAGTGAAGATACAGGTCCAGCCAAGCAAGAAGACTAATAAAGTGCTTTCTGCTGCATAAAGTTAGGGGTTAAGGAAGTAAATTCACAGAATAAGAGGGATCCAGTAATGAATGACACCACTTAATTGCAGAAAGTGAAGAGGAATTAAAGAGCCTCTAGATGAGGGGTGATAGATAAGAGTGAAAAAGCTGGTTTAAAAGTCAACATTCAAAAACTAAGATCATGGCATCTGGTCCCATCATTTCATGGCAAATAGAAGGAGAAAAAAAGAAAAGTGGAAGCAGTGACAGATTTTATTTTCTTGGACTCCAAAATCACTGTGAACAGTGACTTCAGACATGAAATTAAAGGACAGTTGCTCCTTGGAAGGAAACCTATGACAAACCTAGACAGCATATCTAAAAGCATCACTTTACTGATGAAAGTCCATAGAGTCAAATTTATGTTTGTTCCAGTAGTAACATATGGATGTGAGAGCTGGACCATAAAGAAGGCTGAATGCTGAAGAACTGTGATGCTTAAGAGTTCACTGGACTACAAGGAGGTCAGCAGTTAATCTTAAAGGAAATCAATCCTGAATATTCATTGGAAGGACTGATGTTGAAACTTCAACACTTTGGCCACCTGATGTGAAGAGTCAAGTCACTGGAATAGACCCTGATACTGGGAAAGATTGAAAGCAAAAAGAGAAGAGAGTATGCAGAGGATGAAATGGTTAGATATCATCACCAACTCAATGAGCATGAATCTGAGCAAACTCTAGGAGATAATGAAGGACAGGGAAGCCTGGCATGCTGCGGTCCTTGGAGTCACAAAGAGTTGGACACGACTTAGTGATTGAACAACAAAGTAATAAATCTACATGCTTCCTACTTCCAAAGGTTAAACGAAATTCACAGTATTGAGCAGTTCAAGCAAGGAAAATGCTTAAATGAAAAAATAAACTACCGAGAAACCTTTCATCCTATATGTAAAAATGATAGTAATCAAAGTTAATCATGTATTTGATATGATTAATAGCAGCTAATACATGATTGAGACCCATTGGGTAAATGGCAGATGGAAAAGAAATTATCCAGAATGTAGTTCAAAGATACAAATGTGAAAAAAATCTGATTCAGTATCAAGAATTCAAGGTTCAATGCATTCTAGAAAATATTCAATTCACTGCATTAACAGATTAAAGTGGAAAAACTATGATTTTCTAATAATTTACTCCTTGGAAGAAAAGTTATGACCAACCTAGACAGCATATTAAAAAGCAGAGACATTACTTTGCCAACAAAGGTCCGTCTAGTCAAGACTATGGTTTTTCCAGTGGTCATGTATGGATGTGAGAGTTGGACTGTGAAGAAAGCTGAGTGCTGAAGAATTGATGCTTTTGAATTGTGGTGTTGGAGAAGACTCTTGAGAGTCCCTTGGACTGCAAGGAGGTCCAACCAGTCCATTCTGAAGGAGATCAGCCCTGGGATTTCTTTGGAAGGAATGATGCTGAAGCTGAAACTCCAGTACTTTGGCCACCTCATGGGAAGAGTTGACTCCTTGGAAAAGTCTCTGATGCTGGGAGGGATTGGGGGCAGGAGGAGAAGAGGACGACAGAGGATGAGATGGCTGGGTGGCGTCACTGACTTGATGGACATGAGTCTGAGTGAACTCTGGGAGTTGGTGATAGACAGGGAGGCCTGGCGTGCTGTGATTCATGGGGTTGCAGAGTCAGACACACTGAGCGACTGAACTGAACTAAACTGAACTGATGAAATGTATTATTGTTAAAGAAAAATTTGATGATATTTAATGTTTATCTCAGTTCCCTTTTAAGGAAGCACATACTGCCCCCAGAACTGGAAATGCTGTCAGCAGGTTGCCTTTAATTCTAACTCTTCAGTCAGCTCTAATACAGCGAGCTGCCTCACCCAAGGGAACAGCTTCTCTAGAAAAGTCCATATCCAGTGACTGATCACAGTAGGGGAATACATTTTGGACACTGAGCTTTATGTGAGACAACTTTAATAGGACATGTCTCTGCAGGGGACTCTCCTGAGTCACCCAAGGTTGGGTCACATTGCAGTTTGATGTTCACTTCTATTCAATCCTGTTTCTGCCAACTCTCCTCCATGCATTGACAATTGAGGATATTCTGAATGTCAAACGTTTGCTTCAGGAATTGCTTCTAGGAAATAAGTGTGTAATAATAACCTATCTAGTAAAACTATGGACTAATAAAACCACAACTTCTATATGGTGAATCATGGAAAAAAGTAATCTTCAAAAATTTGGCAAAAAGAAATACTATTGGAAACTGCATTAATGGCCATAATCCTTCCTTCTGAAATTTTTCTGTAGCAGTCCTCCCCACTAAAAAATAAATGGAATTTATTTCTTTGTACCTTGATCTCAAATTTGGCCATGTGACTTGTAACCAACAGAAAAAGACAGAAATGATGGTATGCCAGTTACAAGCCTACACTTTGTTCATCATTATAGCTTTTAATCATCTTTGAAATAAAGCATCTAACCAGTACCATAAGGCAAAGAATAATTAAAAAAATACAGTACAAGTTAGAAAAATAACAAAAATTAGTGTAATTATTTGTAACTGTTTATACACACACACACATATATATATATAATGATTTGTATTTTAAAATAATTTTTGCTAAAGAACTTTATATAATTGTTATGTGTGGCATAAAGAAAAATAAACATTGCAGAATCTAGGCCATAAAGTATCAGAAGGACAACTTCAGAAGGATACTTCATCACTGAATTAATATATATTTGTTATATACATTTGTATGTGGTAGAATATCAAATAGTCTAAAGAATAACTTTCAAATTCAAAGAAGTATCTAAAAAGGTTTCTGGATACAAAAAATATACAAATTATAGCCACAAACACCAGGGATATTTTAAAATCAAGCAGTGTTAATATGTCAGATATTATATTTGGAAAAGCTAATATTTTAGGAGCATAAAATTTGAGATGTAGCTTGGTATTTATTTCATAAAGTTTCAAAACAATCCATAAAAATAGAAAAATCATTTTTATGATTAAAGATGAATCAATATACGGAAACAAAGTATTCATGAACTGGAGAACCCCAACAATTTATATTCTTTCCAAAATAATGTGTGAATTGAATGTAATCTTAATAAAAATTCAAAGATTCTTTCTGAACAATTTGCTAGTTGGCAAAACAATTTCATAAATCTACAAAGGGTCAAAAAATTGGTTAAGTATTGCTTAAAAAAGAATTGTAAGATGAGAGAAATTGCTCTGTAGGGTCTCAAGATATATTATGGAAGCGTCATGTTGCTACAAGTATAAACACACAGACATGTATAAGAGAATTACAATATTGAAACAGCTATGCTTAAAAGGGCAGTAAATATATGATATAAGGGGCAGTACAACTCAGTGGGAAATGAATATGTCAATGGAATCATTATACAATATTGGTGAAAAAAAATGATCACTACTTTTACCCTACATAAAAATAAGTGTAAATATAGAAAAAAATATATAAAAACTTAAAGGGTGATATCGGAAAAAACCCTTCATTTTGTATACTTGAATTTATCTAATAAAGCACAAGAAATAATAACCACAGAAAATAATTTGCTAAAGTAATTTAAATGAATGACATTAATACTCAAAGGAGGGTAAAAAGACAAACCACAGTAGGAAAATAATATTTTAACACGTATCATGAGCAAAGAATTAGTTTCCAAATAGGTTAAAAAAAATTGACAAGTCAAAAACACACAGTAAAAAAATTTGGCAAAAGAAATGAATATGCACTTCACTAAAGAGAAAATCCGGACAGCCTATATATAAATTGAAAGTGCTCAGCTTCTTTAGATATCACTGAAATAAAAAACAAATTTATAAAATATTACTACACAGTCACTGAGCTAAGTGAAATTTTAGCCTCAGAACACTAAGTGCTGGTGAAAATGTATAGTAATAGAAAGTCTCATCTAGTTGGTGAGAACAGAAACTAGTGTAATGACTCTAAAAAAAACATGTAGTAGGATCAAATCAAAATGAATTTGCACCCAATATAACTGAAAATATATATTCACACATAAATTTGTATAGCACTGCTCAGAGCAACATTATTTATAATAGCTCAAATGTGGAAACAACCCAAATAGTCATCAACTATTAAATAAATAATGAAAATGTGGTATATCCACACAAATAGTATTTAGCCATAAGAAGAATGAAGTACTGATATATGAACGGATGCATCTTGAAAATATTTTGCTCAATAAAAACATGCTGCATAATTCTATTTACAGGAAATTTCCAAAATAGGCAAATCTATAGAGATAACAGATTAGAAGTCCCCTACAGCTAGGAGTGGGATAAGCCAAAGTGTTTCTCCAGTAGTCATGTATGGATGTGAGAGTTGGACCATAAAGCAAGCTGAGCACCGAAGAATTGATGCTTTTCAACTATGGTGTTGGAGAAGACTCTTGAGAGTCCCTTGGACTGCAAGGAGATCCAACCAGTCAATCCTAAAGGAAATAAATCCTGAATATTCAGTGGAAGGCCTGATGCTGATGCCCTAATACTCTGGCCATCTGATGCAAAGAGCCAACTCATTAGAAAAGTCCCTGATTCTGGGAAAGGTTGAATGCAGGAGGAGAAGGGAATGACAGAGGATGAGATGGTTGGATGGCATCACCGACTTGATCAATGGACATGAGCTTGAGCAAACTCTGGGAGATAGTGAAGGACAGGGAAGCCTGGCATGCTGCAGTCCATGTGGTCACAAAGAGTCAGACATGACTGAGTGACTGAACAACAATAAAAATGAGGTTGCTTTGGGGTAATAAATATATTAAAAATTAACTGTGGTAAAAGTTTCCCAACATCAAACCTATTAAAAGATCAGTGAATGTTACACTACAAATGGTGACTATCATGATGTATGAATTCTCAAAGAAAGGAATTTTAGCATTCCCAAAGACTCGGCAATTCTATACATATATATATACATATACACACACAGTGTATATATACACAAATGCTACAGTCCTTGGTGTCACAAAGAGCTGGACACAACTGAGTGAGCACATATGTGTTAGATATATATGTTTAACATAAATTCATATTTTATGCATCTCCTCTATATACATGTAGAGCTCTAACAGAATTATTTATAACAGCTGCAAAATTTTAAGAGGTTTATTAAGAGTGAATGGGTTAATATGTTTTGATAAATTCATACAAATTAGTCTATACTGCAGCAAACATGATTCCACAAGAAAATATGGATGGATGTCACAAACATAGTATTGAGTGAAACGAGGCACAAAAAGCATCTAGTGTACTTTCATTTCTATTCAAAAGACTAGCATAACTGAACTATAAATAATACAGATGCATACATTGGTGGTAAAATCTGTAAGACAAACATTGATTATCACAAAGGTCAGGAAAAGTAGAGACTGTTTCTTTGGGGTAGAAAAGGACTTTCAAAAGCACAAAGGCATATAAGAGTATTCTAAGATGTTGGTAATGGTCTATGATGACTTCAGGGATTTTAATATTCATAATTACTCTTCTCAGTATTCATATATACTTTTTCTACTCATAATTATTTATTATATAATGCAAGGAAATGCAATATTTTTAATGTGCAACACAATTCCACAAGTGATCATTAAAATACCTTGAATATTAATTCTCTGCTTACAAATAAAATTTAGCAAGCAGGTAAAGTTACAAAAACTGAGTTTTAATAAAGGGATAGATGGTATATGTGCATAAATATATAATATATATAGCTTGATATATAGCTTGTCCCACTTGTTGATTTTGCCTTTGGTACTATGCTTTTGGTGTGATATCCAAAAAATCCTTGGCAATACTCAAGTCAAGGAACATTTTCCCTATATCTTTACCTAGAAATTTTAAAGGATCAGGTCATTTAAGATTTCAAATCAATTTCAAGTTAATTTTTTGGTGGCTTTTTATAAAGTAGAAATCTAATTTCATTTTCCTGCATATTGTTATTCCGTTTTCTCAACACTATTTGTTGACAAGACTATTACTTTCACATTGAATGTTGTTCTTGGCTCCCAGCAAATATTAGTTGACTATCAGTTCAGTTCAATCGCTTAGTCATGTCCAACTCTTTGTGATCCCATGGAATGCAGCATGCCAGGCTTCCCTGTCCATCACCAACTCCCAGAGCTTGCTCAAACTCATGTCCATTGAGTCAGTGATGCCATCTAACCATCTAATCCTCTAACGCCCCTTCTTCTCCCACCTTCAAGTTTTCCCAGCATCAGGGTCTTTTCCAATGAGTCAGCTCTTCACATCAGGTGGCCAAAGTACTGAGGCTTCAGATTCAGCATCAGTTCTTTCAATGATTATTCAGGATTTATTTCCTTTAGGATTGTCTGGTTGAATCTCCTTGCAGTCCAAGGGACTCTCAAGAGTCTTCTCCAACACCACAGTTCAAAAGCATCAATTCTTTGGTGCTCAACTTTCTTTATAGGCCAACTCTCACATCCATACATGACCACTGGAAAAACCATAGCTTTGACTACATGGACCTTTGTTGGCAAATTAATGATCTGCTTTTGAATATGCTATCTAGGTTGGTCATAACTTTTCTTCCAAGGAGCAAGAGGCTTTTAATTTCATGGGTGCAGTCACCATCTGCAGTGATTTTGGAGCTACAAAAAACAGTCTCTCACTATTTCCATTGTTTCCCCGTCTATTTGCCATGAAATGATGGGGCCAGATGCCATGATCTTAGTTTTCTGAATGTTGAGTTTTAAACCAACTTTTTCACTATCCTCTTTTACTTTCAACAAGAGTCTTTAGTTCTTCTTTGCTTTTCTCCATAAGGGTGGTATCATCTGTGTATCTGAGGTTATTGATATTTCTCCATTAATCTTGATTCCAGTTCGTGCTTCATCCAGGCCAGCATTTCTCATGATGTACTCTGCATATAAGTTAAACAAGTAGGGTGACGATACACAACCTTGACTTACTCCTCTCCCTATTTGGAACCAGTCTGTTGTTCTATGTCCGGTAAAATAACTGTTGCTTCTTGACCTGCATACAGATTTCTCAGGAGGCAGGTCAGGTGGTCTGGTATTTCCATCACTTGAAGAATTTTCCACAGTTTGCTGTGATCCACACAGTCAAAGGCTTTGGCGTATTCAATAAAGCAGAGGTAGATGCTTTTCTGGAACCCTTGCTTTTTCGATCATCCAGCAGATGTTGGCAATCTGCCTTTTCTAAATCCAGCTTGAACATCTGGAATTTTATGGTTCACATACTATTGAAGCATGGCTTGGAGAATTTTGAGCATTACTTTGCTAGTGTGTGAGATGAATGCAATTGTGTGGTTGTTTGACCATTTGTTGGCATTGCCTTTCTTTGGGATTGGAATGAAAACTGACTTTTTCCAGTCCTGTGAGCAGTGAAACTACTGCTGACTTTTCCAGATTTGCTGGCATATTGAGTGCACTTTCACAGCATCATCTTTTAGAATTTGAATTAGCTCAACTGGAATTCCATTACCTCCACTAACTTTGTTCGTAGTGATACTTCCTAAGGCCCACTTTAGGATGTCTGTCTCTAGGTGAGTGATCACACCACTGTAGTTATCTGGGTCATGAAGATGATTTTTTTTTATAGTTCTTCTGTGCTACCTCTTCTTAATATCTTCTGCTTCTGTTAGGTTCATACCATTTCTGTCCTTTATTGTGCCCATCTTTGCATGAAATATTCCCTTGATATCACTTATTTTCTGAAGAGATCTCTAGTCTTCCTCTTTCTATTGTTTCCTCTATTTCTTTGCATTGATGACTGAGGAAGGCTTTCTTATCTCTCCTTGTTATTCTTTGGAACTCTGAATTCAAATGGGTATATTTTCCCTTTCTCCTTTGCCTTTTGCTTTCTTTTTTCTTGGCTCATTGTAAGGCCTCCTCAGAAAACCATTTTCCCTTTTTGAATTTCATGTTTTTGGGGCTGGTCTTATTACTGCCTCCTGAAATAGCAACCCACTCCAGTACTCTTGCCTGGAAAATCCCATGGATAGTGGAACCTGGTAGGCTATAGTCCATGGGGTCTCAAAGACTCAGCCACGACTGAGAAAACTTAACTTTCCCTTTCATACAATATCACACACCTCCATCCATAGTTCTTCAGGTACTCTGTCTATCAGATCTAATCCCTGAAATCTATTTGTCACTTCTACTATATAATCGCAAGGCCTTTGATTTAGGTCATAACTGAATGGTCTAAGGTTTTCCCTACTTTCTTCCATTTAAGTCTGAATTTTGCGATAAATAGTTCATGATCTAAGCTATAGTCAGCTCCTGGTCTTGTTTTTGCTCACTGTATAGAGCTTGTCCATCATTGGCTGCAAAGAACACAATCAATCTGATTTCGGTATTGACCATCTGGTGATGTCCATGTGTAGAGTCTTTCTTCTCTTGTGTTGTTAGAAGAGGGTGTTTGCTATGACCAGGGCATTCTCTTGGCAAAACTCTATTAGCCTTTTCCCTGCTTCATCCTGTACTCCAAGGCCAAATTTGCCTGTTAATCCAGGTATCTCTTGACTTCCTACTTTTGCTTTCCAGTCCCCTATAATGAAAAGTACATCTTTTTTGGGTGTTAGTTCTAGAAAGTCTTGTAGGTTTTCATAGAACTGTTCAGCTTCTTTAGCATTCCTTTTTGGGGGATAGACTTGGATTACTGTGATATTGAATGGTTTGCCTTAGAAATGAACAGAGATCATTCTGTTTTTGAAATTGCACCCAATTACCGCAGTTTGGACTCTTTTGTTGACTCTTTAGTTGACTATATGTGGTGGTTTATTTCTGGTCTCTCTATTCTTTTACATTGGACTATGTGTCCCTTTGTATTACAGTACCATAGTATTTTAATTACTCTAGCTTTCTAGCATAGTTTGAAATGAGGACATGTTATGACCCCATCTTCATTCTTTTTTCTCAGTGTTGTTTTGCTTATTTGAGATCTTTTGTGATTCTACACAAATCTAGGACTGTTCTTTCTATTTCTGTGAAGATGTTTTATACACATGTACACAAATACAGATACACAATGGAATGTTATCTAGCTATGAGAAAGAAGAAAATCCTGGCATATGTGATGACATGGATGCACCTTGAGGGAATTATACTAAATGAGATAAGCCAGGCAGACAAAAAACAAAAAAAAAAGATATTTTATTATATCATTACATGTAGAATCTAAAAAATCTGAACTCTCTAGAAACAGAAAATAGAACAGTTACTGAGGCCTGAGGATGAGGGAATTAGGAAGATGTCATTTAAAGGTATAAACTTTCAAGTAGTAGATAAATAAGTCCTGAAGGTCTAACACACAGCACACTGGTTATAGTTGAAATTAAAATTTTTATACTCTTTGACATACTCATCATTTTCAAACAGATAATTATTTCTGTAATAGGGACAAAGCAAATAATTCTTTGTGTAATGAAATATTCAATATGAAGTAAGTTTGATCCAAATCATTTGACTTAGCTTCTAGATATTTTCTTTGCTCATTGCAATCAGAGAGGCATACAAATTACAAATCAGATATATTTCCTTGTTTATATGATCTCAAATTGAGAAAATAAATATTTTCCTAATGTATATTTAACAAAATATTAAAATATAAGAATTCCTACAGATATCCAATTTACATTTTAGAGATGTTTATATATGTGTGTATACATATATAATATATATTTATATATATGCTTGTTTTTCCTTTTGTAAAAAGTTTAGTCAACTACATAGCATAACTGTCAATAAAAAGAATAATGTAACCATGCTCCCTTAAGATTTTACTGATATTTGAATGTCCACCTATTAGAATACTTCTGAAAAGACCAAGCCTAATATTACAAATATTCTATTTTGTGCCAAATTTAATAATTATTTAAAATAACCCATTTAATGTCATTTTACTTTTATTTAAATATGTAAATTAATATGCTTTTTATTATATATATAAATATATATTAAAAATATGTTTGTATTTATGTTTGGAAATCTTTTATTTCAATACGAACTCTGTGGTTTAGAATGAGTTAACATTTGGTAACCTAGATTTTTCTTTTTTTTTACTATAATTATTACATTAATTTCACTGTTCTATTAAAAATTAATGACAATTAAGTAAGATTAAAAATATAAAACCTTATCCAAATGACTATCAAATAATGCTAGCTTATATTTTATTTATAAGTAACTTTGAAGATACAAATAAAACAATTATTTATTTCTACTAATCTGGCTCCACCTACATGGGTATATTATATAATTATGAAAGTATTGAGTCCTTTGACCAAGGGTGTTTAGTATCTTGGAGGGAAGTAGACTTTGAAATATGGAAGACCTTCTGTAGTTAAATTTTAATTATTCATCTCTAGTTCTCAATCAGGAATGTGGCTGACATGGAAGCCATTCCCCATTTTAGGTAAGACCAAAGTTCATACTTGTGAATTTTTAGACAGTGTTGTCACCAAAAGAGAGTAGTTTGAGAGGAAAAATGAGACTTTAATCAGACTATGTGAAATATTATGATAGATTCACATTTTTCGTCTTGAACACTAAAGTGTGCATTTCTGAGAAATTTTAGAGATGAGAGAAACTAGAGATTTGAAATTCTTTTTTTGTATTTTACTAGGATAAAACTACTCATTATACTATACCAATATCTGAAAAGAAAATTACCCCATCAATGGTAACTTACTAAAAATGGAATCAATTATCCATTTTAGAAAACAATGAATAACTGTGATGATTCAAGGAGTTCTTTTATAAAGCTTTGTCAGTTATCTTAAATATAAAGTTAAACTGAAACTCAAATCAGCATGTTTGGGATATATTTGGTATATATGTCATGATAGGTGAAGCCTAGAAAGTCATAATTTTCATATTACTATGAAAGTGAGCACATATATTAAATATAGATTTTGGGAAAAATTAATAAGTATGAAAGCTTTATTGAATCCTTAGTTTTACTCTTTTCCTTCTTTTTTACATTGTTTTACTATGTATATGTGTGTATATATTCATATGCATACCTGCATATATATTCATATGCATGTATCCTACTGGCTCTGTTTGTGTTAGAACCCTGACTTCCAGTATTTCTGTTAGGAGTAGGAGAAATGAAAAGAAGTGTTTTTAGGACATGAGTTGAGGGTAATAGGTAGCCAGATGATAGGAATGTGGTCAAAGTTTTGGCAGTCTCTATGAAACTAAAGTCAAGAGTCAAGGCTATGGTTTTTCCAGTGGTCATGTATGGATGTGAGAGTTGGACTGTGAAGAAAGCTGAGCACCGAAGAATTGATGCTTTTGAACTGTGGTGTTGGAGAAGACTCTTGCGAGTCCATTGGACTACAAGGAGATCCAACCAGTCCATTCTGAAGGAGATCAGCCCTGGGATTTCTTTGGAAGGAATGATGCTAAAGCTGAAATTCCAGTACTTTGGCCACCTCATGCAAAGAGTTGACTCATTGGAAAAGACTCTGATGCTGGGGGATTGGGGGCAGGAGGAGAAGGGGACGACAGAGGATGAGATGGCTGGATGGCATCACTGACTCGATGGACATGTGAGTGAACTCCGGGAGTTGGTGATGGACAGGGAGGCCTGGCGTGCTGCAGTTCATGGGGTCGCAAAGAGTTGGACATGACTGAGCGACTGAACTGACTGACTTACTGATGAGACTAAAGAAATTTTTAGAAGGTGGTAATAGATTCAGCGGCAGCTTGGGAAGATAGGTAGTAGAAGTCAGGAATGAGTAGTATGAAGACTGTGGAGATTGTTCAGTTATTGATAATGTTATTTATCTAGGTAAGGTGGATGAGTACAAGATATTGAAAATGATGGAAAGGAGATGAGGAGCCAATTGAAAAGACTCTGTGCAATGAGAAGATACTGAAGTAATGTAAGGATAAAGACGATAACCCTGGTGAAAACATTTATGATGAATTAGAACTTAATGCAAGTTTTGTAAATGTTTAAAATTGCAAAGTTTTCTGTGTAAATGTGATGCCATGCACCTCAAAAGGGCTGTGGTATTTGAAGGAAAGAAGGGAAATAGCTTGGAAGTGAGAATGAAAAACAAGGTAAGTAAAGTATGTCTCAGATAGCTCCTGTGCAATGCTGATGGCTTAAAAAGAAAAAAAAAAGCAGGATGTGCAAAATATCTCATGAGCTTAGGAATACAGGGAGGAAGTATTCTCAGGAGAGAGTGAAGTTTCTTCTAAAGCCTGAAAGTGATGGGGAAGCACACAGCAGAGATTGGGAATATATAAAATGATAATGATGATGGAAGATGTTCCATTGAGAAGAGTAGAAGTGTCTGAATGATAATGACAGGTGGGGAATTGGGTCATCTTTCCATGCTTTACATATAAAGCCTAAATGATTGTAAACTTCCTGGGACAATTGAGTTTCTGGTAATGAAAACAGTTCTAAATAGGCTTCTACAGTAAGATGGTATTAGTTTCATTAGTTTTTAGGGAATCTGTTTAGTCTTTGTGGATTTTGGGGAAAGAATGATTGTCTGATTAGAAGCAAATCAAATTACATAGAAATGCCTTAGTTCCTGCTGATGAGACATTTAGACAAGACCTCAACAAGCCTCATTTTCTAAATTCCTATTAGAATTCTGTTTAAAAGGGAAATAATAAAAGCCAAAATAGACATAAAATGAGAATAAGTAGGTGGTATGGGGAATATTAAAACACAAACATGCCCTGTATGATATTGTTTAATCCACTTATTGATATAAAAATAAATTGTGAAATACATGAAATATATATCAGGTGTTCCATACATGTTTTTGAAGTGATAAAATCTTAGTTTAAGTCAATTATGTCCATCCATTTTTAAAAACAAAAAATCAGGTATATTCATGATTGATTAAATTACTTTGATGGATATTGTCAGAAGAATTTTCGAACCTCTACTGACTTTAGTCAAGGTTTCAATTTTTGAAAGTTATAATTGGAATGCTTTAGGAACATATTTTTTTGCACCCACTTTTATGAACAAGGAAGTAGAGGCTTCATGGTATGCTGATCTCTTTTTACTTTTTCTACAAGTATAAGAAAACAAGAAAATTCTAAAAGGGTAATGGACGGAATTAATACCTATTACATTCTATCGCCAAGCTTATCATGAATTAGAGTACTTTCTATATCATAAAGAGACTATCCAGTGTTCAACAATATTTATTTTTGTCTATTAGTAAGTCCTTGGCCAATACACTAAAGATAAAAAGGATTGCTAAAATATAATTAATTTATTCATTTGCTTGTATACTAAATACTTAATTTTGGAAAGATTATTCTTAATAAAATGTTGAAAAAAGTCTGATGGAGGAGAAACTGCCTTCAAGGGAAGCAGAGAAAAATCAAAATTACATTAATATTCAACCAAAAGCAAAATGAAGAGAGAAATATATGAGAATAAGCAAAAACAACAAGAAAAAAGAAATAAGAAAAAGTTATGAGAATAACAATATCAAAAAAGTCAAGAATGACAAGAAAAATAAGTGAAGAATAAATAGAAAAATGCAGCTCTAAATTAAAAGGAATATAAGTAAATTCTATATGGTAGGGATTGCTTATTATCCAGACTTGCATTGTCCAACAGTCACAAAGCCCACGAGAGTATGTAAAATTGTTACTTAAAATTAAATAAAATTTAAAATTCAGTTCTTTAGCCCCCACTCAATGACTTGTATGTAACAGACAGTGAACCTGTTTTGAAGTTGAATGATAAGAAAGTTAACTTTGTGGACAAAATGGATAAAATTCTCCTAAACATTCAGAGAATTTATCAACTTAACAACTAAGAGCAAATATTAATTAAAAATCAAATATTAATAATAAGACCTACATGGTTTTAGTCATTTGTTTAAAAAAAAAATGCATTTCCCTGGACTCTCTTTGCATCCCCAATTAAATCTCAGTGATTCAAAACTACTGAGCACATTAATTAAGGTGCCCAAGGCAGTTCTTCAGAAGCCTCCTGTTACTTGTTGTAGCAACATATTCTCTTGCTTCTTTAAAAAAAAAAAAAAAAAATCACAGTTGAGAGAAAAGGAACTCTATTTATTGATGTATAAATAGATGAAAATAGAAAAGATAGGTTAGACATTGTGATTTTGATTCAATTTAATCTGCTGCTATTTCAACTACTGTACTAAGCCCTGGGAATATAAAAATCTATATACCAGTATTCAAGAAACTCTGTCTTAAACAATGGTCTTTGACCAGTATGACAAAGCATGGCACAGCACAATGGTGTTTCCTAAACCCTCTCCAGCTATGTGCCACATTTTGATAGACGTATAACATGTACTTTGATTTTAAACTATATACACCTATTTTTATGGCCACATCTGTCAGGCTGAATGCTACACTGTTTGCAGAGCAAGGTACAACTTGTTTTGTGTCAGAGGTAAGAGATGAAGCATAAAACTAAATGAAAGTCAAAGAAAGTATTTTCTGGAACATGCAAGAAACTTGGCCTCATGAGAACATAAGAGAGTTTATTCAAGGCAGTAAACATTCCTCTCTAAAAAACAACCTGGTGTTGAAGGGTGAACATTAAGTGCAGTAACTGGATTCTTTTATAGACACTCTGAGACATTGTTATATTGTAGAGATTTTGTTACATTATAACTGACTTGTGGGTAGTATTGTTTTCAGTCTTAATTCTGTCAAGCACAGTTGCCAAAACTTCTAGTAGAGTACTAACCAGTAAGTCATAACATAAAAATAGTATGAAACACATATAAACAAAACTTTAAAAGCAGTTTAATAGACACATTAGCATATGTATATGATTGGAATCCTAAGGCTTCAGAGAAAGTGCCATAAAAGAGGTAATATCAACAAAGAGCAGAAAGAAATTTCTTGGAAAAGAAGTGGTGAACTGTTGCAAATGAAATTGAGAACCAGTATTGGTTTTGCCTGAAGGTAATTTGAAATGTAGGAGTACATGGACCATGGGGTATGAGGCTCGTTAAAAAACTATGAATACAATGCCATGGAACTCTGTATATCTCAAGAATTGATTAAGATATTTTAATTGAACAGTGAAACCCATGATGTAATAGTTTAGGATTGGTACTCAGTAAGACAAAGCTTTTGAGATGAGGGTTTTGAAGCAAGCTTATGGAGTGATGAGCTACTTTATGTAATATATTGAAAAAGATAGCAAGTGTCATGATTTTTAATAATGTCTTCAGAATGTTCCTGAAATTAACAATAAGGTTATTTGCAACTTTTATCTTCCAGAGATTAGTAAAGTCATGTTAAACAATACTGGAGTGGCTAGCCTATCCCTTCTCCAGGAGATCTTCCCGACCCAGGAATTGAACCGGGGTCTTTTGCATTGCAGGCGGATTCTTTACCAATTGAGCTATCAGGAAAGCCCATTAAACAATACACTAGATTGCAAAACCATGTTAGTGAAGGCAACCAAACAGCAAAATTATACTAGAGCAGGCAAGAAGTTGGAGCTTCCCATGAGGCTCAGTGGGTAAAGAATCCACCTGGAAAGCAGGAGACGCACACAATGGCCAGTTTGATCTCTGGGTCAGGAAGATCCCCTGGAGGCGGGCATGGCAACCCACTCCAGTATTCTCACCTGGAGACTCCCCATGGACAGATTTGCCTGGTGAGCGATAGCCCATAGTATCACAAAGAGTCGGACACGACTGAAGCAACTAAGCAGCACACAGGCAAGAAGTTGAGTGTTTGATTGTTTCTGTTGACAGTGCACCACCCGCAACCCCCAGCTTCCAGTCTAAAACCTGAGCTGAAGGTGGACCATTCATACCTGTGAACATAACCGATCCCACTCTTCACTACTATTTGAGGTGTCTCAATGTTGTATCGAGTTCCAGGAGTTGTTGTTTGACCTTTTTAAGTGTCGTGTTTTCCTGTCTTTTTGCTTGATGACTTTGTTAGAATATCTAATCGTACAGCAGCTATGCAGAAAATTATTTTTTTTTTCCACAGAAACATTTAAGACAGTGGAAATCATACATCTACACAGCACACAACAGATGAAAAATAAGAGAATTATTATCAGAGTTTATAGTCTGTGTTTAAGTCAGTAGCCAAAAGTGCTCAAATTAAACCAAAAGAACAGATCCCATTTCCAATCCAATATGTCCTCAGAGCCCAATTTAGTTATATTAGCCAAGTTGCCTAATTAAAATGTCTTTGTTTTTTCTCAGATCTTTTTTTATTAATATTAAAGAGCCTAGAGAGATCTGCATGGATATAAGGATCCCATTCTTTCCTTAAGACAGCACATATTTTCCCTCGAGAGGCTAATATGGTACCTGAACTGTTTCTATTCAGAATCACTGCCTGTTCAGTTTCATGGGTGAAGACATTGTCTAGCACTTCTTCTCTTCTCTGACCGAATCACTTAGGATTTCCCCATATCCTGGGCATCTTGTAAAGCACAGAATGAAGAAGTTTGAGGAGAGGAGAAAATAGAACCACCTCGATGGGTTAAGAATTTCAGTTCTGAAAATGAGGTCCAGTATCTAACAACAGGGCACGGCTCACCTGTAATGGCATATCTCCAGGAAATCAAAATTTTAGTATTAAAATAAATAGATAGACTTAAGCAAAAGAAAAGTAAAGCTTCTTACTCTTAAGACAATAGCCAGGACATGGAAGCAACCTCGATGTCCATCAGCAGATGAATGGATAAGAAAGCTGTGGTACATATACACAATGGAGTATTATTCAGCCATTAAAAAGAATACATTTGAATCAGTTCTAATGAGGTAGATGAAACTGGAGCCTATTATACAGAGTGAAGTAAGCCAGAAAGAAAAAACACCAATACAGTATACTAACGCATATATATGGAATTTAGAAAGATGGTAACAATAACCCTGTACATAAGACAGCAAAAGAGACACTGATGTATAGAACAGTCTTTTGGACTCTGTGGGAGAGGGAGAGGGTGGGAAGATTTGGGATAATGGCATTGAAATATGTATAATACCATATATGAAACGAGTCACCAGCCCAGGTTCGATGCACGATACTGGATGCTTGGGGCTGGTGCACTGGGACGACCCAGAGGGATGGTATGGGGAGGGAGAAGGGAGGAGGGTTCAGGATGGGGAATACATGTATACCTGTGGCAGATTCATTTTGATATATGGCAAAACCAATACAATATTGTAAAGTTAAATAAAATAAAATAAAATAAAACAGACTGAAGGGAGATGGTTTCCAAATGTTCTATAATTTTCTTCTAAGTTTTATTTCTATGAAGGCAATTTCATCAATGTTAAAAAAAAAAAAAAAAAGCTGGCTCTAACAAGAGATCCTGCAGTATTGTTTTTGGTGGAGATAGGAATTTCCTTTTCTAATAATGAAGTAAAAGAAGAATTTAAATTTATGGCTATTTAGCCTGTTGGAGCATGTGTCATTTAAAAGTTACCTAATGACTGAATATGGAGAAGGCAATGGCAACCCACCCTGGTACTCTTGCCTGGAAAATCCCATGGATAGAGGAGCCTGGTAGGCTACAGTCCATGGAGTCTCAAAGAGTTGGACATGACTGAGCACCTTCCCTTTCACTTTTCACTTTCATGCACTGGAGAAGGAAATGGCAACCCACTCCATTGTTCTTGCCTGGAGAATCCCAGGGACGGGGGAGCCTGATGGGCTGCCGTCTATGCGGTCGCACAGAGTTGGACATGAATGAAGCAGCAGCAATGACTGAATAAGCCAGAAAACAAACAAATTCATCATAAAGAAATCATACAAAGGTAAGCTCAGTGGCTCCCAAAAGAAAATGCTTACAAACCCAACAATTCATTTTATTATATGCATTAGCCAGTACCTGAATAAATTGTGTCCAGGTATTAGACTCATACCAAGGCACGATTAAAGCTTCAGAAACAATATTAAGAAAGATTAAAGGGTGACATTTTTTTGCCCCATGTATCTTGGGTAGAAGTTGTCTACATCTCATATAACCAACTACTTGATTCAAAAGTCTAGGGTATAAGCAAGATCCTACTGTATAGAATATAGATTCAATATCTTATATAAATCATAATAGAAAATAATATAAAAAAGAAGATATATATGTATAGCTAAATCACTTTTTTGTACAGCAGAAATTAACACAAAATTGTAAACCAACTATAACTTCAATCAAAAAAAAAAAAAAATGTTGGGTAGAAACTACCTCTACTTGGGTAGAGAGACCTCTGAGGTCTCAATGGAAAATGATTCCAGACAGTTACTAAGAGTTTTCAACTCGAGATTAGTAACAGAGACCATCTTTCAGTGATACAGGATTGTTTTCCTTCTTTAGCTGAAATACATAAATAAAAGCATCAATTCCTCAGTTTCATTACTGAAATAGCTAAGAATATCTGACAAGATTATTTCAATCAGTGTTTGAGGACTGTCTACTGGCTCTTCCATCACACCATTTCTCCAGGTGTTGAGACATGTCAGGATGGTTTAGGGAGATGCTGAGAAGGGCTGACTGTATCTGGTGCTAACAATGGGTGTGTTACAAGAATCACCTGAAATATATGGTTATGTCTGCTTGCAAGAATGTGGAGTGTAGAATAGATTCTATCACTGACCTGTTATTAACTAACTCATGATGGGAAAGTTAAAGCATCCAGTAGGAATTTCATTAAAACCAAAGACCATTCCTTCAGCCAAGAAAGTTTGAAAATCTCTGAGAGTATGACTAATTTAATTTTCAGAATTCCATTTCTTCATTATACCTTTGCTGAATAATCAGCTTTATATGAACTGTAAAGTGTCTGAATAGTGGTAGGGTTTTGTAACACTCTCTAAGAACAGTTTCAATCATATGGGTGCCTCTGTCACTAGGCTTCCGTGATAGCTCAGTTGGTAAAGAATCCGCCTGCAATGTGGGAAACCTGAGTTCGATCCCTGGGTTGGGAAGGTCCCCTGGAGAAGGGAAAGGCTACCCACTCCAGTATTCTGGCCTGGGCAATTCCACGGACTATACAGTCTATGGAGTCAAAAAGAGTAGGACACAACTGGGCAACTTTCACTTTCACTTTCTGTCACTAGAAAGACGCCTTGGAATTTCTGAGTTTGGGAATACCAAATCAATTTTTTTTTTTTTTTGCTACCATGTGAGAGATAGCCCTTTGAAGAGAAAATGCTAACAGAGAATAAGCAAACAATGACCATCATGTATTCAAAACCCACATCAGAGATAGTTTTATGAAATCCAGTTGGATATGCTCAAAGGAGTCCTAAGGTTTGGGCTCTTCTATATCATACCTTTATTTTTCATCATTATGGTGATGACATACATCAGAGGCAAATCTAGGAGCTTCACTATAAATTTTCCACAACAATTTTCATTAAGTACTGTGGCTAGCTTGTCCTTGCTGGGGTGGTAATTTCATGTCAATTTTTTGCAAGTCTCTACTTGAGGTCGTCCAGGCCTACTTAACCTCTTGCCCTAGAGTGCCAAGTGTTATTCTCATGCTTGGCATTTAGATTCTTCCACTATCCCTTTTCTATTCAGGAGACAATGCTGGGAATTCTAAAACTGTCTCTCTCAAATTTTCCAAATATTTGGTCTCTTTGGTGTATCATGAGGGCTAGGATTGTATTATTGTAGACTGTCTGGAAAAGCCAAGGAATTTATCTTTCTTATCAATGCTTTTTTGTATAAAGTACAGTTATGATAGCCACAGCTATAGAAAATTTCTTTAATCTCTTGATCATTCTTAATTGGGGTGCTGTTGAAGTTAGAAAGCTTTGTGGTTTTCAAAATTTTCCAAATTCATGGATGACTCCAAAATAGTATCTTCTATCAATATGCAAATTATTAGTCTTATCACCAGCTAACCAACACATACTCTAATGAGCTTGATTTAGCTCTGTCCCTTAGCAGATTGTCCTATGAAAAGAATTACAGTAAATTCCACTTTATATTCCTGTTTCATTTTTAAAGTATAACCCATTTGCAAATAAGATTTTGTCTTACTTTTACTAAAGGTACTTCTAATAAGTCTGTTTTGTTTATTTCTGTTGTTGCTGTTGTTTATGTTTTCTGTGTTTAGTTTTTGCCTGCAAGGATACTAGTAGAAGGATTGTGAAAAGATAAAATAAGTCCTTCTCTCAGGCTTTGACTATTGGCTTTAATGCTTTTTTTAGCTTCTGGTTTTAAAGCGTATTGTGAAAGTTTCAGTCAAAGATTTGTTAGGTTTAACTAAACCTTCAGGGGTTCAACCCCCATAATCCTATCTATAACAGGAAATTTTGCCTACAAGTCATCCAGCACTTTCTTGAGATATTTAATCTGGGTTTTAGGTACAGGATACCTGACAGTTAATGTTCAAATTAAATACAACCACATTGGGAATAGAGGAGGCCTCAGGGATTTCTAGGAAGAGATCAAGATTTCATTAATATGGCAATTCTATTTATACTGTAAAGTATTCCCTATGAAGTTATTGGGTGTGGCATAGAGAGGAGGAACAGATATTCCCTGGTTAAGGTGTGAACATAGGGATGTTGTCCAGGGTACAGAGAATGTGTTAGAATTATTGCAGGTAACTATCATACAACCTGAGTAGTTTTTGACTCCATAAAGCATTTCTTTAACAACTGTAAGTTAAGGTCAATACTGTAGCACCTGCAACAATTCAATTTTTTGCAGAATTGTTCTCTAGCATATATAGAAATTTATCCTTCTGAATTCAAGGACAAAATGGGAAACTGGGTGTTTGATTTCTCCTTAGTACCTTCACTGATTATTCCATTTTTTTTCACCATCACTTTCTGTAGGCCAATTTTTTTTCTAATAGTGTTTTTCTTCAGTGTATCTACAACTATCTTTCTCGAGGGACTTCCTACTCTGGTGTTTAATGCCTGGGGTAGGAGCACCTGGTTGTTTTATCTGAATGGCCATCAATTTATTCTTAGTTTTATTCTGTTCTGGTAAGGTTTTTTGAAAATGTTCAATGATATTGGAGGTCTGACAAATATTAAGGTTTGTTTACAATAACAATATAAAAATCATATTATTACAGCACATACTTTTAGAAAGTACTTATAAATACTGTTGCAGAGATGTGAAGATTTCTTTCCTGAATATTTTATACTCAAAACCATACTATAACAAACCCTTAATGTATCTGTCCATCAATGCATATTGATTGCATTTTTATCCATGATATATTACAGTGTTTTTACTGTGAATCCACACTTTGTTGTCAAAGCAACATAGAGGTTCATTTTTAATTTAAATGATCAACTAAATACAAATAATGTGACAGAACACATTACAATGGTATGTGTTCAGAAAACAAATGTCTAGGAGTCAAACTATAGGTTAAAAGTTATTTAATTTTATTCCTATAAGCATCATAAAAGAGATCAATTTAAAAATGAGATTTGATTTTAGCATTTCATTAGGGTACGTCTTAAAAGAAGAAGGAACCAATTCAAGGACATTGTACATAGATGCATATCCTACTTGTATAGAAACAAAATGTGAGACAATCAAATAAAAATTTGGACTCTGTGGGAGAGGGAGAGGGTGGGATAATTTGGGAGAATGGCATTGAAACATGTATAATATAAGAAACGAATCGCCAGTCCAGGTTCGATGCAGGATACAGGAAGCTTGGGGCTGGTGCCCTGGGATGACCCAGAGGGATGGTTTGGGGAGGGAGGAGGGAGAGGGGTTCAGGATTGGGAACATGTGTACACTCGTGGCGGATTCATCTTGATGTATGGCAAAGCCAATACAATATTGTAAAGTTAAAAAAATAAATAAATTTAAAAAAAGGAAAAAAAATATGTTTTCATTAAAAAGACTCAAGTTTCTCAGATCCATCAAAATCTAAAGAGAGACTCAATGCTGAGTGACCTATTTGTATGAATACATAGTCATCCTTAGAGATATACTATAGGACAACAATGTTGGAATTACCAGCAATAGTCTTTTCTTTTGGAATCTGCTCAGATGAAATCTTTAGGGAAAGTAAAAGTGTAAACAACCATGATACATTCTTTAGGAGGCAAAGATCTATAATCCCACAGCCAGATTAGGAAATGATAGCAGCCATTAGACCATGTTACCAATATATTCCTCAGGGTTCTTATTCATGATGGAAGAATATGAAGGTAAATTAAGTGGCTGTTTACTTTTTTTAAAGCTAAGCATAATATTTTAACCAGGCTCTCTAGTTAAAATTCTGCATGTACTTCATCATTAGAATGCTAGAAATACAAAAATAAAAAAGAAAATGAAAACTAAGTAGTTTAAAACATTGTCTGTCATATATGGAAGATGAAAATCTCAGTGAGCATTGACGTTTAGAGGTACACAGTACAAATTTGCATTCAACAACAATAATTCAATGCCATGCATAGGATAAAGTGCACTCTTCTGATTTGCAAACATTATATTCATATATGTATATATGTATCTAGGTTTCTATGTATTATGTATGCATGCATCTCTCACATGCAGTTGTAGACACATATGTATATACTTTTATTTATATATATGACATATATATGTATAATAATTTTAGTTATATACATGTTTATCTGTATTTATTTTTATATGTGTATAAATCATATATATATATACACACAAAATTTGGAGAAATATTTCTCTATAGATCTCTCACATTTCTGTCCATATTGAACACATTTTAATGTTCTTTGTTCCAAACCTACTTTTCTGGAATGTCTGTATAGAAAATAGCATTAAAGATGAATTTTCTCTTCTAAGCAAAGGGCGTCTTTGCTCAAAGACTGGAAAGAGAGAGTGTCTCCCTTAGGAGTAACAGGCAGGCAAGCTTATTGTCCATTATAAACGATATAGGTTTCCTAAGTGCATGATTCTTCTTCTATATCTCAACCTGCTGTATGTGCAGGTATCATCCATCTTTCTTTGTCACCCTGTGGGAATTGGGGTGTGCCAAACTGGACCAAAAGTGTTCATGCTCTGACTACTGCCATTGCTGTGAATATATTCTCTGACCTAGGAGTCTTGTATCTTCTGTCTGAATTCATGAAACTGTTGGAAGCAGGATTGTTCATTTGCAAGTTAGGTCAAATCTCAGACCCTTGCTACTCTTGACGTCTATTAGATATGCCATTTGAGAACATAGCTTTATGGGTATAATTGCTGTAATAATGGAGGGTTGGCTTGTATTTTCTGTGTTTTCACACTTTAGGATACTCATGATAATCACAACATGCCTACTGGCTCTTTATACCTTTTATAAAATAGGATACATGAGAGAATTCTGATCATATTACTATAGCTTTGGAAATGTTAAAGTAACTATATTCATCCCAGGTTATTTGGTCTCAAAGGATACACAAAGAAGCAAAGTTAGTTTTAATAGAAAAACTTCAGGGAGCCAGACTGACCTCAGATTCTGTTGCTATCTTATCCCAAAGGAAACATCACATCATTGGTTGACTACAGATTTGTTGCTAAGGTAAGAATCTTAGGAGAAAAACAATTTGGAGAACGCTAGGGGAAAGTCTTGTTCTTAAGGTCTTTATGAGTGGCTTGAAAGAGTCTGCCTTAATTCTAGAGAATGAGAAATATGAAGGGATGTTTAGGTTTCTCTCTTTCTCTGTGAAGAAAATAATCTCATCTACTTAGTGAGAGGGAATGCCTGACTTTTAGGAGCCAAGTCGATCTGGAGGTAAAAACTTTCCATTTAAAAATCATCCCTGTAAACCAGAATACCACCCACATCTTAATTCATAGATTCTTGTGCTAAAATGTGCAGCAAATCTACATGTTAGCAGCTCAGATAAAGCCCTAGCCATGTATCTGCTCCCCAAATTCTAATTTCTCAGTTTGAAACTGGATATAGTAAGTCAGGATTGGAAAGATATGAAAGCTTAGGCTTAAGATAAAAAGGTGATTCTGCTAAGTTTTTTAGATTTGGATATATTAATTAAAATCAGATGGATGCTATAGGTTGATCCACAGTTGGACTTTGCTTTTGTTTTTTTATTTGTCAAGAACCTGGAAATGAGAAGTGATTAAAATCATCACAAACCTATAATCATGAGAATACAAAGAAGGTCTTGCCAATGTAGTTTACTTCATGCCAAATAAAATCTTCCTATGATTAAACTCTTGCTTTCCATTCTGATGGGATCCCCATGATGTAATCATATGAACATTTTTAAATCACAAAAGGATTTTACTAATGTCCCATGCAGATACTTTAAACTGCTTCTCTATTCTTAGGATAAAAGCCAGTTCCCATAGAAGGTTGCAGAAAGTCTTCAGGTTGCTGATGCCTGTTTATTTTCTTAGGCTCATTTTCCCTTCCAGCTTCATTAAATGCCTTCCCCTCCAATTTCCTTTAAGAATCAGGTCAGTGTCTCTCCTTAAAGTACACGCAATGCCCTTCTCTTCCTCAATTTAGTTTAAGTACTCTCTTGGTATCTGGTCATAGCACTTAGTGTATTAAATTGCAAACATTTTTCTACTTCTGTTTCCTTCAGTCAACTGAGCTCCTTGAGAACAGGAAATTTGACACTCATTGTACTTACTCCACATTCCAACCCTCAGCATATAGTAGCTGCTGAATAAATGCTTTTAGAATAATAGACCTCCATGACATGCCAACTAAGTCACAGGACAGCATTCTAAATCCTAAGGAAGTGATGGGAATGGAAAGAAAGATTTCTGACAGAACTTGTGAAGGATGAAGTCTAGAATCTATAGTTTTAAACCTCTAGGTAAATATGAAAACTCACCTGATTGAGAACCTCTTCTCTAGCTCCTGTGTCCTGTGATTTATTTAGCTTTTGATTTTAGGTACTATTTTAAATTTTCTCGATCATTCCCTCATCATTTTATAAGTAGATGATTGTATTGGATTTTCTAGGTTAAACACTATAAAATTCTAATAGTATTAATACAGCAGATTAAATATTTGAATTAATCTGGTCATGATGTTTTTCTTTTCCTAGACAACAAGAAATGCCATCTTAAAGAGCACAGTTTTTTTGTTTCCTCTGAGTGAAAACTTTGAAATGATTAGGCACTTGTAAATGTCTGTCCAATTTGTATAGGTAAGTTGTATTTGCATTGTTAATTGTCTATTATTCTGTTCATTGACTAGTTCCTTTATAAAAAAGAGCGGGATATTTAACATTTTTGAGAAAAAATGGTATAAATGTTTAAAATGCACAATTAAGTTATAAATTGTATCATCAATTCTGTTACCTGCCAGTGTTAAATTTAACTGGGTACCATAAACATTTCTGTGAAAATAATGAAATAATGATACATATTTGGGATTACTATCTGGCACACATAAAAAGATAAATGCAATCACATGGTTACAGAGTATGTATTCTACAGAGTATTGATTCTATTTTCTTTTTTCTTACAGTATGCTTGCTTCACCTTCACCTGTGTTCATAACTGTGAGCCAAAAGTATTACATTGTTATCAGCAAGTTAGATGAGATAAGAAATCATGGCAGCAAGCATGTTAGGTTAGTCTTTTCTACTTTTGAAGATGCTAATTATTGGTCAAATGAAGAAAAACTTCTGCAAAGAATACCAGACTTTGTAACTGTTTATTATTTTCTCCATCTCCACCAAAAGCCATCTTTTTTAAAACCCTTTAAAAAGCTCCATTTAAAGTATTACTTTTCAAAGATTTTAAAATACTGGCTGTATGAATCAATATATGATGAGCCATGCAAGGTGTATCAAATCAGAACAATTTAATTATGCTATGACTAACATAACTATATGATAACAATTATAATTATGATATAACATATATATATATATATAACATAAATATAACTATGATATAACATATAACTTATGATAATTATGAGGGCAGAGAATAAGAAATTAGTGTGCTGGGCTGTGCTGTGCTTAGTCGCTCAGTCATGTCCAACTCTTTGCTACCCCATAGACTGTAGCCTGACAGGCTTCTCTGTCCATGGGGATTCTCCAGGCAAGATGCTGGAGTGGATTGTCATGCCGTCCTCCAGGGGATCTTTCCAACCCAGGGATTGAATCCAGGTCTCCTGCATTGCAGACAGATTCTTTACCATCTGAGTCACCAGGGAAGCTCAAGAAATTAGTGTAGGCAATGATTGGAAAAAAAAAAAAAAGACCTGTCTGGTTTCTATGTCCTATTCAATTAAGATATCTCACTTTTTCTGATAGGGATTACTCTGGGCAACACTTCTGCTCTACCATTTTGAAACTATAGCTCCTTAAGAGGGAAAAATAAAATAGATGAGAAATTAAGAACAGTGATGGAGTTGTAGTTGGAGGGAATTTGAATTTGAAATAATTGTCCTATACCGGCATGACTTAAAGAAGCGTAACCATCTTTGGCTTATCAATAGTGTGATGATTTTAAAAATAGTAACACAATTCTTTGATGCTACTGCCTTCAGGCTGCAATGGCTCTGCTCCCTTTCCTTCAATCTGGTGATTGCTTTCACCAATACAGTTTGATAGAAGTGACTTTACATGACTTTCTAGACCAGGTCATAAAAGGGATAAAGCCTCTGACTTATTCTCTTGGCTACTCTTGCTTGAGATCTGAACTCAGAAAACTGAGTATTATAAAGACTGCAAAGAAGCCAGTCCACATGGAGAGGGCATATTTAGATATTCTGTTGGAAGGTCCTTGTTAAACTCAGTGTTGCGATCATTCCAGGTCAGGTAGCAACTATGTGGGTGAAGAAATCTCCGAATGGTTCCAGGATCCATTCATTCAGTTATCCTGGGCCTGAAGTCTTTTGCAGGTGTAGTTTCTGGCATGAGGAGGAAAGATAAACCATCTCCTCTGCAATTAATTCCTCATCCACATAATATGTGAGCATGACACAAAGTTTGTTTGGTGCCACTAAACAATGGGGTACTTTGAATATCAAAGTTACACTATGTACTGGAAGCAGTATAATTCTAAGCATAAAATATGTAGTATGTATTAATACTATTATCCATTACTATTCCAACATTGTAACTGTTGACTCTTTAAGAAAATGTGACAAAATAAACACAGAAGCATATATACCATTCTAACAATTTATATTTATAAAATAATCATAGTCATGGTTAACATAAACAGTTATTTTAAATAAAAATACTAATTTTAAACATGAGGATAAATGTTTATAAATGTTTCATTATTTGCATGTTTCTTTAGCCTAGTTCTAAACTGCTTCAAGTTCTGCAAACTAATTTGGGAGTAAACTAATGGATATAGATCCTCACCACTGAATTTATTCAGTTGTTTTCTACAATCTAGTAAAACCATTCACCATGCTAATGCCTGTCTTTAATAATCTGAATTAATATAGGCAGAGAGAAGTTGCTTGCCAGTTCTTATAATCACAGGCTTTCAGAAGCTAGTGAGAGAGATGTAAATGTGAAGCAGTTTGAAAAGATTCCACACAGCATTTCCATAGAATTAAGAGTTTTTACAGGATGAGAATGAGAACAGGATCTTTTTCTGCCTTATGTAATAAACCTATATTATGTTTATGCTCTCATGAGAGGATCTTCAATCTCTAGAAGACCTGAATCATACAGCTTAGAATTAAAGCCCTGGTGACTAGTTTATGGATTTGTACCCCAATCTCATCCAGCTAGTAAGTGAATAAATGACATATGAATTGCCCATAGGATAGAATACTACTCGTGTCTCAGTCATGTCTGATTCTTTGTGACCCCATGGACTGTAGCCTGACAGGCTCCTCTGTCCATGGAATTCTCCAGGCAAGAGTATTGGAGTGGTTGCCATTTCCTCCTGCAGGGGATTTTTCTGACCCAGGGATACAACCCGAGTTTCTTTTGTGTCCTACATTGGCAGGGGCGGGGTGGGGTGGGGGGTAGGGGGGTGGTTCTTGACGACTAGGCTAGTGCCATGTGGGAAGCCCGGGAAGCCCTAGAATACTACTAGGGTGTAACAAAATGTTGATGTATATCTATCTTAGATGGAACTCAGAATGACTACAACATTTTTTCTCTATGGGGACTTTCAACATTTGTTCTGATTTACCTCCAATTTCGAGATACCAAATGAAAGACAAGAGACAATGATGCCCAAGTGATGGGAAGGAAATGAGATGGGTACTAGGTTTTCTCCAACTTTTGATCTTGAGAGAGTTTCCAGAAGGTAGTGCAGGAAGAGAGACTTCAGTTAGGACCCCCTGGGTTCCATGAGGTAAAGAGAGAAAACCAAGAGACCAGGGAGAAAAAGGTCATTACCAGAGAGATGAGACATCCTGTAATGGGAAGTCTTGAGATCCACAGATGGAAGTGCCCAAGGATTCACCAGAGCATTCATCAGTCCAGGTATGAGTACATTACCTGGGACTGGGGAAGAAACACCCTTGAAGGTTAGAGGTAATAGTGCCTGATGCCAGGGCAGTGCATATGCTAAACAGATTGAAAATTTCTTGATTCACTGGGGAGAATACACAGAAGGGTCCTGCCTCTGGAGGCACTGTTCTGGTCCTGCCTAAATAAATCTTGAAGCAAGACTTGAGAGGATCAAGCTGATTCCAAGTAACCTAGCTATGCCAGACAAGAAGTTTCAGGAATAATTCTAAACATACAAAAATATCCAGCTTCCAACATTTAACAATTTAACATTCCAAATTTAACAATTTCTAGCATCCAGTAAGAAGCTAGCAGGCATTCAAAGAGCAAAGAGAGCACTTATGATCCATAATAATATTAACAGAATGTAATCAATTTAAACTCAACCCAAAATGACTTAAGTGTTAGAAATAGGAGACAGGAATTTTTAGGTGGTTATTTTACCTGTATTCTATATATTAAAATGGTAAGAGGCTCAAAAGATACAAATTATGTCTATAACTCCTAAAGATAAAAATTATAAGGTCTAAAGGTGAAAAATACACTGGATGGGATTAAAAGATTAGATGTTACAAAAGAAAAGATAACTGAACTTAAATACATAGTTATGGAAAATATTCAAAATGAAATAAAGCAAAGAGATGAACAAAGAATTAGTGAGCAGTGAGACAATGTAACAAAGTTCCAACTATGTGCACAATTGGAACCCTCAAAAGAAAAGAAAAGATAAATTTAAATCATGGCCAAAGATTTTTTTTAAGTTGTACAAAACAAAGAATTCAAAGATCCATGAGGCTCAGCAAACCACAATAATAAGAGATATGAAGGAAATTACAACAAATCACAATGCCAAAAGTAGTGGTAAATAGAAAATTGTAAAAGCAACTGAACTAAACCAGGGAAATTGAACAAGATCAGTGGAATAAACCAAGTTAAACATCCTGGGTGGATATTGTACCATAGCCTGTAAGTCGTCCTTAAGAAGGGAAGTGATAAAATATAAATGAGATAATTTTTGGAATTTCTTACAATAGAATATAAATCAAAGTAATTTCAAAAAATGTTTGTCTAAAAATGAAATAAAATACATAGTAAAACACATGTTACTTCATAGCTATATAATCACTCTTTAATTTCATAACTATAAAACATAAATAGACAAACCAGAAAGAATCAGTTTATTATACACCGTATGATAGGCTGAATCTGTTTAACCTATGTGCCTCTCTTTTAAGAAAATGAGACGAGAAGGATTTTTGAATGCCTTTCTTTGTTCAAATCATTTTAAGCAATTTATGATTTTGTCCTGCTTGGAACTTGTTTACCTTTGTGTTAACAATCCTTTCTTCTTCTTTTAAAACAGCCTAACTACTGTAGTGCGGACTTCTGTCAGCCATCACGCACTGAATCTAGAAATGCTGGAACAATAACTCAGGGCTCCTGATTGACAGTGACTGCTACCAAATTAGCATTTCCATGGAAGCCAGCATCAGTTATCCTCAACAGACATTATCCTCATCTGAGATTTTCTGAACTGTTTTTCAAAACAGGCCAAATCACCCAGCATGCAAATAAAACAAAAGAAGCTTTCTCTGAATATACTATCAGGATATAAACAAGGGTCTTGTGTTGTTTTAGGCTATACAGGGATCTTTAAACTTTAAGACATAAAACAGAGAAGATTTTTTGTATTAGACACACTTCTTGGAGTGGGATGATTTCACTTTAGCATATTTAATAAATAACACTTGCACTGAGTTGAGAAAATTTATGTTTTAAAGCTGATTAGTAATGAATTGTCAGTACATCTGTCATGAAAATAATGAACCACGTTAGGGTTAAATCTGAGCAGAAGTAAAGTAGCATGAAAGAACACCTCATAAGGAATCAAAGTGGACTTTTTGTATTTTGAAACCTTTGGTAAGTCAAAAAAAATGCATCAATATTTAAATTACAGTAATTTTCACTAGATGTTATTTGAATTCTCTTTTAGCTTTCAGACTTGGAATTTAAAATACACACAAACACATATGTTCTTTGGTCTCCTCTATGTCCAGTGTTATCTTCTATTTGAATTACCCCATTTAAAGTGGATTTGATAACAAACCTTAGGATTACCTAGTTTAAATTTTGTGTCAATGATATTGTTTAGAACTGCCCAACTCCTCAAAATCAGCATTGTGTGCTGTCGGATATCTCAACAGATTACTTTTTTTCTTTGAACTCTGAATAGTATCTGGAGGTTCTGAAACAACTAAACGCACTTCTTAAAGTTAATGTCTTATGAATTAAGAAACCAAAGTTATGATGTAATACAGAACAGAATTCTGAATCAAATCTAGTATAATATCAGTTCTATGATAACTGGCTGCAATTTTATGTATTATCTTTTAATAGATACACTGCTGCTGCTGCTAAGTCACTTCAGTCGTGTCCGACTCTGTGCGACCCCATGGACAGCAGCACACCAGGCTCCCCCATCCCTGGGATTCTCCAGGCAAGAACACTGGAGTGGGTTGCCATTTCCTTCTTAAATGCATGAAAGTGAAAAGTGAGAGTGAGTTGCTCAGTCGTGTCCGACTCTGAGGGACCCCGTGGACTGCCACCCACCAGGCTCCTCTGTCCATGGGATTTTCCAGGCAAGAGTACTGGAGTGGGGTGCCATTGCCTTCTCCGATAGATACACTGACCTGAGTCATATTCAAGTAAAGCTTATGCCTACTCTGTAAATATGTGTGTGTGTGTGTGTGTGTATATATATATATATATATATATATAGAGAGAGAGAGAGGCTTCCCTTGTGGTTCAGACAGTAAAGAATCCACCTGCAATGCAGGAGACCTGGGTTCTATCCCTGGGTTGGGAAGATCCCCTGGAGAAGGGATAGGCTATCCACTCCACTATTTTTGCCTGCAGAATTCCATGGACAGAGGAGCCTGGCAAGTCAGGGTTAGGGGTCAGAAAGAGTCTTAATTATGTTCTCAATGTAAATTCATAACTGAATAAATGCATAATTCATTTTTCAGGGGTCCAAATACAGAAAGGCATCATTTAAACTATACTGTCATTGTTGGTAGTCTTGATTAAAAATTTCAGAATGCATATTTCCTATATGTAGTATATTTACAAAATAATGATAATAATATGTACAAATAAAAAATAAGATTGTGTATGGTGCTGTTGCTTCAGTCGTATCAGACTCTTTGTGACCCCATGAACTGTGGCCCACCAGGCTCCTCTTCCATGGGATTCTCCAGGAAAGAATACTGGAGTGGGTTACCATGCCCTCCTCTAGGATCTTCCCGACCAAGGGATCAAACCCATGTCCCTTACATCTCCTGCATTGGCAGGCAGGTTCTGTATCACTACCTTCACCTGGGAAGTACATTGAGTTAGATTCCAAACAACTGAAAGTAAGTATACTATTTGTACACTTTATTTTTTTATTAATTTATTTTTTACTAAAGGATCATTGCTTTACAGAATTTTGCTGTTTTCTGTCAAACCTCAACATGAGTCAGCCATAGGTACACATATAACCCATCCCTGACAAAGAAAATTTGTATTTGAGAAATTGTCTAGATTAATTGCTCTACATTTTTTACTACGTATTTCCAACTTGGATGATTAGTATTATCATCAACTGACATTGGCACTTCCATCTTAAATTAATCATCTTTGCTTGGAATTATTTCATTTAAACTTGCTTTGATAATTAGAAATTCCTTGTCTAGAACTCATTTTTTTTCATTATTATTCTCACTGTGATAGTAACTTCTTAAGTACCAAGTCTTCAAAAATCTCTCTAATATGACTTCATAACATGTGAAACATTTTATCCTTTTACTTTAAAGGAAAACATATATAATTTTATCTATGTTCTAAATATAATTTTATTAAATAAAATACATACATAAATAACTATTGTAGGAAATAAAAAAAAGTTAGGGTATGTACTTTAACAGAATGATGGAAATTTGATATATTCTTTTGGTTTAAAATTTTAAAAGTTGCCTGTTATATCATTATAGCTCTTATTTTTATGCACCTATTATAAAGAATAAAACATAATCCCTGGTGGCTCAGATGGTAAGACATCTGTCTACAATGCAAGAGACCTGGGTTTGATCCCTGGGTCGGGAAGAGTCCCTGGAGAAGGAAATGGCAACCCACTCCAGTACTCTTGCCTAGAAAATCCCATGGACAGAGGAGCCTGGTGCAGGCTACTGTCCATGGGGTCGCAAAGCATCAGACACGACTGAGCGACTTCACTTCACTATAAAGAATAAAGAGATTTTTCATTTACAAGTAACAGTAAATTAAATGCTAGTTTTTATTGCATCTAAAATTTTTAATCAGACACCCCAACTACTTGGCTAAAGTAATGCCACATATTCCTGTTAGTACATGATTAACTAGTATGATCTGATTCCTTGAATTGGTTGTAAGTAAATATGGCTGGTTCTCTTCTACTTTTGCATTTATTTGCTAACTACTTACTCCTCATAACAAGAAATCTACTATTGCTACCATGAATTATCTGAAGAGTATAGCCTGCTTCTATACATCAAGCAGTTGGATTTTATATTGCTGTGACATTGGTATTAAAAATGGATCCATGGTACTGAAGCATTTATTTACAGGGCAGCAGTGGAGAAACAGACATAGAGAATAGACTTATGGACAAGGGGAGAAGAGAGGAGAGGGTGAGATGTATTGAAAAAGTAACATGGAAACTTACATTACCATATGTAAAATAGATAGCCAATGGGAATTTGCTGTATGACCCTGGAAACTCAATCAAGGGCTCTGTATCAACCTAGAGCAGTGGGATGGGGAGGGAAATGGGAGGGAGGTTCAAAAGGGAAGGGATACATGTATACCTATGGCTGATTCACGTTGACGTTTGACAGAAAATAGCAAAATTCTGTAAAGCAATTATCCTTCAGTTACAAAAGATAAATTAAAAAGAAAAAAAGTGGATCCAGCTCATTCTTATTTAATGCCTTCTGATCTTCTGCCCTTTGGTTGTTCTTGCATCTCCAGTGTTACTACTGTACTGAACTCTTGTACATTTTGGCTCACAAGAGATTACAGTCCTTGAATCAAAGTTTAATGATAGCTGACTGAGTCAAGAAGCCAAAAAAAGAACAAGGTAACCCCCAAAGAATTAGACTATAGGAAACAATAAAGAAATGATCATAAATTAGTCAACAAGAAACAGATGAATGAATGTGGGATTGACACAGGGTATGAGAAACTACAGAAGAAAACTGTGATTAATATTTCAAAATATTTTCCTGCCACAATTATTGCTTTTACTAACAAGACAATTCCACTGTATATGATGTAATATTTTACTTGAATTTACTATGCTAACTTCATTCACCAAAGATTTTCTCACCATAGAAAATTATTTCCATCTCTATAACTACTATTTTTTTTAAGTTAGCAGAAATTTTAGAAAACCTGACACCATAAAACTTCTAGAAGAAAACAGAGGCAGTTCACTTTTTAATATTCATTTTAGGAAAAAAGTTCTTTGATATGTCTCCTCAGGCAAGGAAAACAAAAGAAAAAAATAAACATATGGGACTACACCAAGCTAAAAAAACTTCTGCACAGCTAAAGAAACTATCAATAAAAAGGCTGCCTACTGAATGGGAGAAGATATTCATAAACTATATATAAACTATATATCTGATAAGGGGTTAATATCCAAAATATGCTTAGAACTTATGCAACTCAACATCAAAAAACAAAAAAACACATGATTTGATTAAAAAATTCATAGAAGGACAGACATCTTTTTTCCAAAGAGAACATACCAGTGCCAACAAGACATACGAAAAGATGCTCAACATCACTAATCATCAGGGAAATACAAGTCAACACCACACTGAGATATCACTTCACATCTGTTGGATTGGCTATTATCCCAAAGACAACAAATAGCAATTATTGGTGAAGGTGTGGAAAAAGGGAATCCTTGTACACTCTTAGAGGGAGGTCATGATGGAAAACACTATGCAGATCCTCAAAATATTAAAAATAGAACTACTATAGGATCCAGAAATTCCACTGCAGGGTATTTATCCAAAGAAAGCAAAAAAACTAATTAGAGCAGAATTATGCAGCCCATCTTCAGTGTAGCATTACTCACAATAGCCAACATACAGAAGTATCCTAACTGTTCATCAATAGATAAATGGATAAAGAAGATGTAGTATAAATACACAATGGACTATTATCTAGCCATGAAAAAGAATGAAATAGTGCCGTTTGTGACAACATAGATGGACCTAGAATGTAATATGCTAAGTGAAATAAGTCAGACAGAGAAAGACAAAGACTGTATGATACCACTTATGAGTGCAATTTAAAAATAAAAGAAATGAGCAGGCACAACAAATCAGAAATAAAGTCACAGATACAGAGAATGAGCAGGTAGTTGCCAGAGGGGTAGAGAGTTGGGGAAGGAAAGCAAGAAGTGAGGGATACAAAGAAGTATAAATTACCAGTTACAAAATAAATGAGTCACAGGTGTGAAAAGTTCAATGTGGGAAATATAGTTAATAATTATACAGTATCTTTGTATGATGACAGATGGTAACTAGACTTATTATAGGGTCATTTTGAAATGTACACAAATACTGAATCACTAGCTTGTGTACCAAGAATTAACATAGTGTTGTAGGTCAATTATACTTCAAATACAAACAAACTCAAAGAAAATTAATCAGATTTGTGGTTATCAGAGGCAGGGGCTGGGGAAAGGGAATTGAATGAAGGTAGTCAAAGCATAAAAACTTTCAATTAAAAGATAAACAATACCAGGGATACAACGTTCAATATGATAAATATAATTAACACTGTTGTAGGTTATATATGAAAGTAAAGAGATTAAATTTTAAGTATTTTGAGAGGAAAAATTTTTTCTATTTCTTTAATTTTGTATATTCATAAGATCATGGTTATTCACTAACCTTGTGGTAATCCTTCCTTGATGTATGTATATCAAAACATTATGCTGCACTTCTAACTTCTGCAGTGGTATATACCTATTATATCTCAGTAAAAAATGGAAGAAAAAATAGAAAACACTACTTAACATTATTAGAAAACATTAACTAATAGCATGGCTTAATAAAAACACAAAATATATTTAAATTTATTCAATTTAACACAGTGATTTTTCTGTCAGTTAAAAAAATTATGATAACCACGGAAAGAAAAAGAAAAATAAGTAAGGTCAACTCTCTGTGCTCAAGGAATTTATAATCTAGTAAGGCAGGAAAGAAGAACACTTAAAATAAATATACTATAATAATTATATTTAAGGTTGCCATGATTACAAGAGTAATAAAATAATATAATTTACATTTAATAGAGAGGGATATTATTTTTGCTTGAATAATTATGAATGGATTTATAATTTGAGGTGGTTTATGCAGTTTAAAAAGTAATTATTATAGATCAATACAAAGAATTCTTTTTAATGAAGAGGAAAGAAGACATTTATCTAAAATTACCGGGCATTCGAAGAGCACACTGATGATAATATACCTAATTGGTCTCAATCAAAAATGGAAAACAAGATACACTATTTAGGATAAGTATAAAAATATGCCATTGACATAAACAGGTATTTTGTGGAAAGAAAAACCCCGAGTTAATGGGTGATTATTAATTTACCAAGAAAACATGATTTTTACTGGTGATGGCTTTATATAAGTTAGTCTAAATATAAGATTCCTATTATACTACTGAACTAGAGCTGCCATTGAGGCTTCCCTTGTGGCTCCCCTGGTAAAGAATCCGCCTGCAATGCTGGAGACCTGGGTTTGATTCCTGGGTTGGGAAGATCCCTGGAGAAGGAAAAGGCTATACACTCCAGTATTCTGGCCTGGATGATTCCACGGACTGTGTAGTCCATGGGGTCGCCGAGTCGGACAAGACTGATCGACTTTCACTTTCACTTTCAGAGCTGCCATAAAAAATAGCACACGCTGGACAGCTAAAACAACTAGCATTTATTTTCACAAAAATCTGGAGGCTGGATGTCCAAGATCAGGGTATGGGCAGGTTGGGTTTCTCTAGAGATCTTTCTCCTTGGCTAGCATATGGCTGCATTCTTGCTTTATCCTCATATGGCCTTTTCTCCGTGCATATGAAATATTCTCCAAGTGTTTCTACCTCTTACAATGCTATCTTACAATGATATCAGTCCTGTGGTATTAGGATTAGGGATCGGCCCTGAAGGACTTCCCTGGTGGCTCAGACGGTAAAGCGTCTGCCTACAATTCGGGAGACCTGGGTTCAATCCCTGGGTCAGGAAGATCTCCTGGAGAAGGAAATGGTAACCCACTCCAGTACTCTTGCCTGGAAAATCCCATGGATGGAGAAGCTGGGTAGGCTACAGTCCATGGGGTTGCAAAGAGTTGGACACGATTGAGTGACTTCACTTCGCTGAAGGCCTCATTCAAATTTAACCTCCTTAAAGGCCCTGTCTTCACATATAGTGACACTGAGGATAGTGGCTTCAGCCTGTGAATTTTGAGGGAACACAATCGGCCCACAACGTAAGTTTGACAGATTTTTATGAAAACAGAGTAGATAGTGATATGCACAAATGTAGACAGCAGAAGTGGATGGAATGGCTGAAACCCAGATTTGGCAGCAGAGTGAAAATCAGAGGAGAGACCATGGAGTCTCAAATAATGCCCAGGTTTCTTCTTGCTATGTGGACACAAAGACTAGATCACTTGAGATCAACTATATATTCTTTCATGGAAGTTTACTGAACAATTATTAGTTTGAGTAACTTAGTAGATGCAGTACATCTGCCTGGTGAAGGTATTTCACAAGCTCCCACATAATGTCCTTAGGAATAAGAAGTCATTTTGTTGGAAGGCAGGGCATTGGGGCGGAATTGTCAATGGTTGATCATGTTCAAAAAAATGTATAATTACTGAAAAATCTGTCAAGAGAGAAGATAGATTCTGGTAGTATGCAACAGAGGTTTTTGCCCCTGCTCTGTTTCACATTTTTATCAATGGCTTGGATGATTAAAATTGCAGACAGCACAAAACTAGAAGTGATAGCTATTATGTTGATGACAGACATCAGATGCAAATAAAACAAAGGATATCAGATGTCCTATGAGAGTTACATCTGAAAATCAACACAGTGTATCAAAGCAGATTTATACAAAGTCATCTAACAGACAGACAATGTCCTAAGCTTCATGAAAACCTACTTGTAATTTGGCTGAATGCATTATCTTGTGTCTGAAAAGAATTTGTCAATCAAAAATATGAAATATCTATCATGAGATTGTAAGAAAAATTTTAGTCCCAAAGGCAAACATTGGTGGTTGTCATTCTTACTCTGGTCAGAGGATAAAGAATCTTTGTCAATGGGTTTTGAATATTCATGTTCCATCAGCAAGATGATAATTATTAATATTTGTATGAACATATTAATTGTTGTTATCTTGATACCAATAAATATCTGATTCATCTAACTGTGCTTATCCTTATAAAATGCCCTTAAAACAACTTTCTGATTCTGTTATTGTTTTCCATCATGGGTCTACCTAGGGGGAGAAGATAGGCTGCTAATACTGAGTCCTTGATTCCTTCAATCCATTCTTTTAAGAGTTCTAATTTTATTTTGAACAGGTAAACTGAAGTGCACAGGCTGTGACGGACCTCGCAGAAGCATGGCCAAGAGGAGCTACCCCATGTCCGAGGTCAGGGGCTGTGGCCAAGAAGAGCAACCCCACGTCCAAGGAGCCATGGCTGTGCAGATGCAGGAGGGCCAAGAGAATCTACTTGATGTTCAAGGTGAGGAGGACTGGCGGTGAGGAGATACCCCTTTTCCAATGCAAGGAGCAGTGGCTGCGCTTTACTGGAGCAGCCCTGAGGAGATACCCCATGTCCAAGGTAAGAGAAACCCAAATAAGATGGTAGGTGTTGCAAGAGGGCATCAGAGGGCAGACACACTGAAACCATACTCACAGAAAACTAGTCAAGCCAATCACATGGACCACAGCTTTGTCTAACTCAATGAAACTAAGCCATGCCCTGTGGGGCCACCCAAGATGAGCGGGTCATGGTGGAAAGTCTGATAGAATGTGGTCCACTGGAGAAGGGAATGCCAAACCACTTCAGTATTCCTGCTTTGAGAATCCCATGAACAGTATGAAAAGGCAAAATGATAGGATACTGAAAGAGGAACTCCCCAGGTCGGTAGGTGCCCAATATGCTACTGGAGATCAGTGGAGAAATAACTCCAGAAAGAATAAAGGGATGGAGCCAAAGCAAAAACAATACCCAGCTGTGAATGTGACTGGTGATAGAAGCAAGGTCTGATGCTATAAAGAGCAATATTGCATAGGGCCTGGAATGTCAGGTCCATGAATCAAGGCAAATTGGAAGTGGTCAAACAGGAGATGGCAAGAGTGAACGTCAACATTCTAGGAATCAGTAAACTAAATGGACTGGAATGGGTGAATTTAACTCAGATGACCATTATATCGACTACTGTGGGCAGGAATCCCTCAGAAGAAATGAAGTAGCCATCATGGTCAACAAAAGAGCCCGAAATGCAGTACTTGGATGCAATCTCAAAAATGACAGAATGATCTCTGTTCATTTCCAAAGCAAACCATTCAATATCACGGTAATCCAAGTCTATGCCCCAACCGGTAATGCTGAAAAAGCTGAAGTTGAATGGTTCTATGAGGACCTACAAGACCTTTTAGAATTAACACCCAAAAAAGATGTCCTTTTCATTATAGGGGACTGGAATGCAAAAGTAGGAAGTCAAGAAACACCTGGAGTAGCAGGCAAATTTGACCTAGGAATACGGAATGAAGAAGGGCAAAGGCTAATAGAGTTTTGTCAAGAGAATGCACTGGTCATAGCAAACACCCTCTTCCAACAACACAAGAGAAGACTATACACATGGACATCACCAGATGGTCAACACCAAAACCAGATTGATTATATTCTTTGCAGCCAAAGATGGAAAAGCTTTATACAGTCAGCAAAAACAAGACTGGGAGATGACTGTGGCTCAGATCATGAACTCCTTATTGCCAAATTAAGACTTAAATTGAACAAAGTAGGGAAAAACACTAGACCATTCAGGTATGACCTAAATCAAATCCCTTATGATTATACAGTGGAAGTAAGAAATAGATTTAAGGGACTAGATCTGATAGATAGAGTGCCGGTAGAACTATGGATGAGGAGAAGGGGACGACAGAGGATGAGATGGCTGGATGGCATCACTGATTCAATGGACGTGAGTCTCAGTGAACCCGGGGAGTTGGTGATGGACAGGGAGGCCTGGCGTGCTGCGATTCATGGGGTCGCAAAGAGTCGGACACGACTGAGCAACTGAACTGAACTCAGAACTATGGATGGAGTTTCGTGAATTTGTACAGGAGACAGGGATCAAGACCATCCCCATGAAAAGAAATGCAAAAAAGCAAAATGGCGGTCTGGGGAGGCCTTACAAATAGCTGTGAAAAGAAGAGAAGGGAAAAGCAAAGGAGAAAAAGATAGATATAAGCATCTGAATGCAGAGTTCCAAAGAACAGCAAGAAGAGATAAGAAAGCCTTCCTCAGCAATCAATGCAAGGAAATAGAGGAAAACAACAGAATGGGAAAGACTAGCGATCTCTTCAAGAAAATTAGAGATACCAAGGGAATATTTCATGCAAAGATGGGCTCAATAAAGGACAGAAATTTTATGGACCTAACAGAAGCAGAAGATATTAAGAAGAGGTGGCAAGAATACACAGAAGAACTGTACAAAAAAGATCTTCATGACCCAGATAACCATGATGGTGTGATCACTCACCTAGAGCAAGACATTCTGGAATGTGAAGTCAAGTGGGCCTTAGAAAGCATCACTACGAACAAAGCTAGTGGAGGTGATGGAATTCCAGTTGAGCTATTTCAAATCCTGAAAGTGATGCCATGAAAGTGCCACACTCAATATGGCAGCCAATTTGGAAAACTCAGCAGTGGCCACAGGACTGGAAAAGGTCAGTTTTCATTCCAATCCCAAAGAAAGGCAATGCCAAAGAATGCTCAAACTACTGCACAACTGCACTCATCTCACACATTAGTAAAGTAATGCTCAAAATTCTCAGGAACCAGGCTTCAACAATAAATGAACCGTGAATTTCCAGATGTTCAAGCTGGATTTAGAAAAGGCATAAGAACCAGATATTTAATTGCCAACATCCACTGGATCATTGAAAAAGTAAGAGACTTCCAGAAAAACATCTATTTCTGCTTTATTGACTATGCCAAAGCCTTTGACTGTGTGGATCACAATAAACTGTGGAAAATTCTGAAAGAGATGGGAATACCAGACCACCTGACCTGCAACTTGAGAAACCGGTATGCAGGTCAGGAAGCAACAGTTAGAACTGGACATGGAACAATGGACTGGTTACAAATAGGAAAAGGAGTACATCAAGGCTGTATATTGTCACCCTGCTTATTTAACTTATATGCAGAGTACATCGTGAGAAATGCTGGGCTGGAATCAAGATTGCTGGGAGAACTATCAATAACCTCAGATATGCAGATAACACCACCCTTATGGCAGAAAGTGAAGAGGAACTAAAAAGCTTCTTGATGAAAGTGAAAGAGGAGAGTGAAAAAGTTGGCTTAAAGGTCAACATTCAGAAAACGAAGATCATGGCATCCAGTCTTGTCACTTCATGGGAAATAGATGGGGAAACAGTGGAAACAGTGTCAGACTTTATTTTTCTAGGCTCCAAAATCACTGCAGATGGTGACTGCAGCCATGAAATTAAAAGATGCTTACTCCTTGGAAGGAAAGTTATGACCAACCTAGATAGCATATTCAAAAGCAGAGACTTGCCAACAAAGGTCCATGTAGTCAAGGCTATGGTTTTTCCAGTAGTCATGCATGGATGTGAGAGTTGGACTGTGAAGAAAGCTGAGCACCGAAGAATTGATGCTTTTGAACTATGGTGTTGGAGAAGACTCTTGAGAGTCCCTTGGACTGCAAGGAGATCCAACCCATCCATTCCAAAGGTGTTCTTTGGAAGGAATGATGCTTAAAGCTGAAACTCCAATACTTTGGCCACCTCATGTGAAGAGTTGACTCACTGGAAAAGACTCTGATGCTGGGAGGGATTGGGGGCAGGAGGAGAAGGGGACGACAGAGGATGAGATGGCTGGATGGCATCACTGACTCGATGGACGTGAGTCTGAGTGAACTCCAGGAGTTGGTGATGGACAGGGAGGCCTGGCGTGCTGTGATTCATGGGGTCACAAAGAATTGGACACAACTGAGTGACTGAACTGATCTGAAACTGTTGTTCTGGCTTTATAGATGAGTTTTAAGAGCTTGATTAAATTATGTCACAAGCGAATGATGAATCAATTCTGAATGTAATTATACAGTTTACTAACCCTACAAATATGAAGGTCAGATCTTGAACCATAATAAATTCATGAACATACAAGTAGGATAATGAAAAGACTGTTGAGGGACAACCCCTGGCAATTCCCAGGGGACACATCACTAAGCACACCATTGTTCTTTACTCCTCAAGGTCCATGTTTATTTTAGTTTTATTTCTAGCATATATTCAAATCAACAGTAAAAGCAATAGTGATAGTAATCCTCACCAACAAACAAGGAAAAGGTTTAGGTTTTCTGACTACAAGATAAGACAGTAACACACAATATGAAAGGAAAGAAAGACTATTGCACTTTTAATAACCTTAAGCAATCAATGTATACAGATAAATTAATATATTAGACTTTATGCTTTTAAAACCAGTATGGTAATGAGAGCTTCTTGTACAATGTTTTAAGAAATATATTACACAAAATCCTGTTAAGAGAGAAGCAGCTAGATTGATAAATCTAATATATACAATTAAAATGTAGTTATAAAACATCAAAAAGTGAAAGTCACTCAGCTGTGTCCGACTCTTTGAGACCCCATGGACTGTCCATGGAATTCTCCAGGCCAGAATACTGGAGTGGGTAGACTTTCCCTCCTCCAGGGGATCTTCCCAACCCAAGGATCAAACCCAGGTCTCCTGCGTTGCTGGCGGATTCTCTACCAACTGAGCTATCAGGGAAACGCATATGCAAAATGTTAAGAAATAAAACAACATACGCCTGAATATCCATCAACTAGCTTAACATTATCAATCCTGTTGAATTTTCCTCCCCAATCTACTTCCTTTATTCTCTTCAGAAAAGCTTCATTTATCCTGCGTTTTATGTGTATTATTCTGGTTCATTTTCTGCAACTTTGTGAGTTACAAGGATACTGTGATATTACTTTATATGTTTTAAAACTTTCGAGAAGTTGAACTTATATGTCCTCTGCAACTTACTTTTTTCAAGAAAAATTATTTGTAAAGTTCAGCAATATTAAGATGTTGTGCAATATCATTCATATTTGCTTCTGTGCAGTGTCCCATTATATGAATACACATGAATGTGAATTATTATTCTCTGTCAATAGATATAGAGACTGTTCCTCCCACTTTTTTTTTTATTTCAAGTAATGCTATGAATACTTCCATACATGTATCCTGTGTACTTTTGATTTTATCTAGTATACACACCAGGAACAGAATAACTGGTACATAGATTATACATATTTAAAAAATTTTACCAGTATTTTTTTCTACTTTTTACATTACCAGTAATTAGTTGTCCAGTAATCTCCTAACTTATCTTTATACTTGGTACTCCGACCACAGATGAATATGAATACTGCTCCACATTCTCACCAAACTTTGATACTGTGGTTTTGGTCATTACAATAGGCATGAAAATATAGCTGAATTTGCAATTCTACAATTACTAATGAGGTTGAATTTCTTAGATTTCTTCTATAAACCTTTGATGTGTCACTTTCTGTGTATTACTGCTTATAACTTTTGTCCCTTCCAACTGATTTTTTTTTCTGAGTCTCATGATGTAGTTATTTATGTTTATTATATTTTAAACTTTTGCCATTTTAACATGTTATCAGGATTCAATTTTTTAAAACAATTTTTTTTATTGTTAAATGAACTTAGATTTACAGAAAAGTTGCAAAGATGAAACAGAGTTCCCAGTTCAGTTCACTCACTCAGTTATGTCAGATCTCTGCAACCCCATGGACTGCAGAATGCCAGGCTTCCCTGTCCATCACCAACTCCCGGAGCCTACTCATACTCATGTCCATCAAGTCGGTGATGCCATCCAACCATCTCATCCTCTGTAGTCCCTTTCTCCTCCTGTCTTCAATCTTTCCCAGGATCAGGGTCTTTTCCAGTGAGTCAGTTCTTTGCATCAAGTGGCCAAAGTACTGGATTTCAGCTTCAGCATCAGTCCTTCCAATGAATATTCAGGACTGATTTACTTTAGGATGGACTGGTTGGATCTCCTTGCAGTCCAAGGGACACTCAAGAGTCTTCTCCAATAGCACAATTCAAAGCATTAATTTTTTGGTGTTCACCTTTCTTTATAGTCCAACTCTCACCTCTATACATGACTACTGGAAAAACCACAGCTTTGACTAGACGGGCTTTTGTTGGTAATGTTTCTGTATTTTAATATGCTGTCTAGTTTGGTCATAGCTTTTCTTCCAAGGAGCAGGTGTCTTTTAATTTCATGGCTGCAGTCACCATCTGCAGTGATTTTGGAGCCCCCCAGAAAATAAAGGCTGTCACTGTTTCCATAGTTTCCCCTTCTATTTGCCATGAATTGATGGGACCGGATGCCATGATCTTAGTTTGTTGAATGTTGAGCTTTAAGCCAACTTTTCACTCTCTCTTTCACCTTCATCAAGAGGCTCTTTAGTTCTTCACTTTCTGCCATAAGGGTGGTGTCATCTGCATATCTGAAGTCATTGATATTTCTCCTGGCAATCTTGATTCCAGCTTGTGGTTCCTCCAGCCCAGCGTTTCTCATGATGTACTCTGCATATAAGTTAAATAAGCAGGGTGATGATATAGAGCATTGACATACTCCTTTTCCTATTTGGAACCAGTCTGTTGTTCCCTGTCCAGTTCTAACTGTTGCTTGCTGACCTGTGTACAGGTTTCTCAAGAGGCAGGTCAGGTGGTCTGGTATTCCCATCTCATTCAGAATTTTCCACAATTTATTGTGATCCACACAGTCAAAGGCTTTGGCATAGTTAATAAAGCAGAAATAGATGTTTTTCTGGAAATCTCTTGCTTTTTCGATGATCCAACAGATGTTGGAAATTTGATCTCTGGTTCCTCTGCCTTTTCTAAGATCAGCTTGAACATCTGGAAGTTCACAATTCATGAATTGCTGAAGCCTGACTTGGAGAATTTTGAGCATTACTTTACTGGCATGTGAGATGAGTGGAATTGTACAGTAGTTTGAGCATTCTTTGGCATTGCCTTTTTTTGGGGTTGGAATGAAAACTGACCTTTTCCAGTCCTGTGGCCACTGTTGAGTTTTCCAAATTGGCTGGCATATTGAGTGTAGCACTTTCACAGCATCATCTTTCAGGATTTGAAATAGCTCAACTGGAATTCCATCACCTCCACTAGCTTTGTTCGTAGTGATGCTTTCTAAGGCCCATTTGACTTCACATTCCAGGAAGTCTGGCTTTAGGTGAGTGATCACACCATTGTGATTATCTGGGTCGTGAAGATCTTTTTTGTACAGTTCTTCTGTGTATTCTTGCCATCTCTTCTTAATATCTTTGGCTTCTGTTAGGTCCATACCATTTCTGTCCTTTATCGAGTCCATCTTTGCATGAAATATTCCCTTGGTATCTCTAATCTTCTTGAAGAGATCTCTAGTCTTTCCCATTCTGTTGTTTTCCTCTATTTCTTTGCATTGATTGCTGAGGAAGGCTTTCTTATCTCTGCTTGCTGTTCTTTGGAATTCTGCATTCAAATGGTATATCTTTCCTTTTCTCCTTTGCTTTTTGCTTCCCTTCTCCTCACAGCTATTTGTAAGGCCTCCTCAGAGAGCCATTTTGCTTTTTTGCATTTCTTTTTCTTTGGGATGGTCTTGATTCCTGTCTCCTGTACAATGTCATGAACCTCCATCCATAGTTCATCAGGCACTCATTCAGATCTAGTCCCTTAAATCTATTTCTCACTTCCACTGTATAGTCATAAGGGATTTGATTTAGGATTATTCAGCCATAAAAAGAACAAAATGTGCCATTTGCAGAGACAGGGATTGACCTAGAGACTGTCATACAGAGTGAAATCAGAAAAACTAATATATTAATGCATGTATGCTTAATCTAGGAAAATATTATAGATAATCCTATTTGCAAAGCAGAAGTGTAGACAGACAGAGAATAAATATATGGCTGTCAAGGGGAAAGAAGAGGGGTGGCATGAACTGGGAGATTGGGATTGACATACATTCACTATTGATGCTATGTATAAAATAGATAACTAATGAGAATCTACTGTGTAGAACAGGGAACTCTACCCAATGTTCTGCAATGACCTAAATAGTAAGGAAATCCAAGACAGGGGGGCTATATGTAAACAATATAGCCAATTCCCTTTGTTGTACATCAGAAACTAAGACAACATTGTAAAGCAACTAAACTCCAACAAAAATAAAAAATAAAGCTATCAGGTTCCTGGCTTTAAAAATTAGTAATAATAAAGGCTCTATTTTTACCATCTTTGCTGACATAGGTAAAACTTCAGCTTTTCAGTTTAGACAATGCAAATTTATTTGAGTATATGCCAATTAACTCACAATGATCAATACAGATTTAATTGAAGTACAAAATGGAATTTGGAAGGCAGAAATAACTGAAATGAACATTACATTTGTTGAAGAATGTTAACAGTTGTCATCAATTTCCCTTAAAGATTAGTAAGGTAGAAATATCTTTATTCAAAAAAACCCAGCACAGTCTCCACAAACATTCACAAATCCGTATTTTCATTTATTCCTAAAATTAGGCTAAACTCTTCAGCACTTTGTATATAGAAAAACATATTGGCCTCATTAAGGTTAGTAATGAGAATTGATTTTCAGGGTATAATCTCAATTTTATGCATGTCATTCTAACTGGGCTAATGAAATTATTTTGGTAACCAGAAGCATTTCAGTCTGGCTATCTGAAGAGCAGCATTTTACATGAGCTGCCAGAAATAAAAGCATTCATTTGCACTTCTAGACAGAAAATGTGGGTGTCTACAGGCTGCCATATAGAACTAGAGAAACCAATTGGACAATAAAAATCTTTAAAGTGTCTCTCCAGATGGCTGAGCTGCTGTTCCTTCACGTGAAACCACAACACCCTACTTGAGGTGATGGCATTTCTGGTTGTGTATGACAATTCAAAAGAAACGTTTAGAATTCAAAGAACAGTATTCAGCTCTGTTGGCGGCCAATATTTTTAGAATGATTTTTGGAGGTGTAATATTTATTATACCCCTGATGATTGGGATATACAAGTTTCTTCAAAAAACTAAGTAAACATGAGCTTTCTTTACAAACAGAAGCAAATTTCTAATATCATACAAAAGAAAAAATATGGCAAAGAGATGGTAAGATTAACAAACGATATTCCATTGACAGTCAACAGCACTTTTTTTTTTTTTTTTAAGAAGGAATGAATCAAAAACATGCTTTGTGTTTGGCATGATAAAAATATGTGGGTGTCAGGATAGCTTTTATGAAAAATGACTAAATGATTATACAAATTTTATTCTCAGAGACTGTTGTCTGAAATGGCAGCCAATAGCTTCTGGATATATTAGATTTTATTGGTATTATACAGATGCGTATAATTACTGCTTTGCTTTGCTTGAATAGAAGCCATCTGTTTATCTTAGGATGATTAGAGCATTTAACAAATTTAGTCCCTTTAGCATAAGCAGAATCTGAAATTGCATTTATTTATTTATTTATTTTTTCATTTCATGAGATTTAAGGGAGAACTATAAGAAGGAGTCCCTCGATACCTAAACTTTTAAAACCCTGGACTGTGAAAAATATTGACATTGACAGTTAAAATGTTTTTTTTTTTTTGTACAGAAGATTGCATTCAATTCATTTTATTAAAATGTTAGATTAAATATGAATTTGTTCTACCTCTAAATTGACCCAATGTGTTTTATTGATTCCTTTATTTTACTGAAGTTGAAAAAAAATTTTTTATTGATTCAACTTCTTAATGTTATCGACTACATGAATCAATTTTCCAATATTGATTCTTGAAAATGTAGAAAAGAATGGTCTGATCTGATTTATACTTTTTAAAACAGTGGTTGTTCTAATTATTGCTGCATAATAAAACAGCCTACAATATTAACCAATAAATATCTTGCTATATTTAAAAATTTTGTACATCAAGAATTTGGGGACCATTCTACTGAGTAATTCTTCTGCTTCAAGTGGTGCCAACTGACATCATTTGATGGTATTCAGCTGATGGATGGAATCAACCAGCAGTCTAAGATGGTTAATCACATTCATATTTGAGGGCCTTGGTGGGAATAGTTACAAAATAGTTACTCCACTGGGAGCCTTTATACATGGCCCATTATGTGTTGTGGGCTTCTTCAGAGCATGGCATCCTAGGGGTTGTTGAATTTCTTATATGACAATTCAAGACCCCAAAGAAGAGTAGAAACTGTTAGTGTTCTGAAGTCAAAGTGTAGTCACTCAGTCATCTGACTTTTTGTGACCTCATGGACTATAGCCCATAAGGTTCCTCTGTCTGTGGAATTCTCCAGGCAAGAACACTGGAGTGGATAGTCATTCCCTTTTCCAGGGAACCTTTCTGACCCAGGGATTGAACCTGGGTCTCTTGCATTGCAGGCAGACTAGTGTTCTGAAAGACTAGACTAGTAATGCTGTAGATCACTTGACAATATTCTATTGTTCTACCAAGTCATTAAAACTAGGTCATGTTTAAGGGAAATGAATGAGATCCCACCTTTGAATATGAGGAATGCAATTAGTTTGGTATTATGTTTTATCTTCTATAAGGTTGAAGGCACATGTCTTAGCATTTTCCTTGGCATGTATTTTAATAAATGAGTTTGGTTTCTCCTTTATCAGTTTAAACTGTAATGAATACCTTTTCTATACATGTACATTAAAGTTATAAAATTTTGTATAACTGCTTAAACAATTTATATATCTATGGAAGTATAATAAAATATCTACTATGATTGTGGCCTTAGGCTTAAGATTTTTTATCACATATTTTGGGTCTGGTTTAATAAAATATTTACTATGATTGTGGCCTTAGACTTAAGATTTTTTTATATATTTTTAGCTCTAGTTTTAGGTATATAAAACTCATTTATTTGTACACTATTGTGGAATGCTTCTTTTATCATTAATTACCTATTCTATCATTTCTTTAATACTTTATTTAAATTATATTTTTATAATTTTTGTGTGGAAAATTCTACTTTCTTTGGGTTAGCATTTCATAAAACTTTTTTTCCAAACTTTTACTTTAATTTTGTTTTAACTATGTCTTAAAAGATTTAAATAGCCTTAATAGTTCTATAAAATTATTTTTAAACATTCTGAATATAATTGAGTATAATCCTAAAAACTTACAAATAAATTCATGTTTAACATCCTTTATCTTAGTTTATCTTTTCCTGTGAAAGCATTCATTCTAATGTTAAAGTTTTTCTATATGCAATCTTTGTTTAATCTGTGGATTTGGAAACAACACATATTTTAACTCTTTTATTGCCTGGCCATATATATTTAACATCAATACTGAATTATAACTATAATGAAGTCTGACCTTTTTTGGTGCATTGATTTCAGAATAAGTCCCTCAGAATGAGATTAAGTCCTTAGCCCTTAGCATCAGTATTCACTAAACAATATCTCGAGTCTGCCATCCCCCAATTCGTTTGTTAGAGTTGTCGAAACTTTTAACTTCAGCTTGTTAGGCTATACCATTTAGCCATGCATTTAATATTTTTATTTTATATTATTGATTAACTAAATTCACCAACATTTCCTATCAATATCTTAGCTTAGTTTTTTGTTTGGAGAAGGCAATGGCACCCCACTCCAGTACTCTTGCCTGGAAAATCCCATGGACGGAGGAGCCTGGTAGGCTGAAATCCATGGGGTCGTTGAGAGTCGGACATGACTGAGCGGCTTCACTTTCACTTTCCACTTTCCACTTTCATGCATTGGAGAAGGAAATGGCAACCCACTCCAGTGTTATTGCCTGGAGAATCCCAGGGATGGGGGAGCCTGGTGGGCTGCTGTCTATGGGGTCGCACAGAGTCGGACACGACTGAAGCCATGCAGCAGCAGCAGCAGCAGCAGCAGTTTTTTGTTTATTGTATCTTACACCTTTGTTTGTATGCGTTTTTCTTTTGAAACCACATCATTCTGTTTTTCTTTGAGTGAATAACTGTGTCCCAAAGACTATGTTTCCCTTAATAATAATTTAATTCAATTCAATATTCTAGCCTGAAAATTACTTTCCTTCATTACTTTTATGTTTACTGTCATTGTATTATGTTTTTAGTGATAACATATTTAATAGATATGAGTTCAGTTCAGTCACTCAGTAGTGTCTGACTCTTTGCAGCCCCATGGACTGCAGCATGCCAGGGTTTCCTGTCCATCACCAACTACTGGAGTTGCTCAAACTCATGTCCATCGAGTTGGTGATGCCATCAAACCATCCAATCCTCTGTCGTCCCCTTCTATTCCTGCCTTCAATCTTTCCCAGCATCAGGGTCTTTTCCAGTGAGCCAACACCACAGTTCAAAAGCATCAATTCTTCGGTACTCAGCTTTCTTTATAGACCAACTCTCTTGTCCATACATGACTACTGGAAAAACCATAGCTATGACTAGGCAGACCTTTGTTGGCAAAGTAATGTCTCTGCTTTTTAATATGCTGTCTAGGTTGGTCATGGCTTTTCTTCCAAGGAGCAAGAGTCTTTTAATTTCATGGTTGCAGTAACCATCTGCAGTGATTTGGGAGCCCAAGAGAATAAAAACTACAACTGTTTCCATTGTTTCCCCGTCTATTTACCATGAAGTGATGGGACCGGATGCCATGATCTTAGTTTTCTGAATGTTGAGTTTTAACCCAACTTTTTCACTCTCCTCTTTCACTGTCATCAAGAGGCTCTTTAGTTCTTCACTTTCTGTCATAAGGGTGGTGTCATCTGCATATCTGAGGTTATTGATATTTCTCCCAGGAATCTTCATTCCAGCCTGTGCTTCATCCAGTCTGGCATTTTGCATAATGTATTCTGCATATAAGTTAAATAAGCAGGGTGACAATATACAGCTGTGATGTACTCCGTTCCTGATTTGAAACCAGCCTGTTGTTCCATGTCTGGTCCTAACTATTGCTTCTTGACCTGCATACAGATTTCTCAGGAGGCAGGTAAAGTGGTCTGGTATTTCCATGTCTTGAAGAATTTTCCGCAGTTTTTTTGTGATCCACACAGCCAAAGGCTTTGGCATATTCAATAAAGCATATTTTTTCTGGAACTCTCACTTTTTCCATGATCCAACAGATGTTGGCAACTTGATCTCTGGTTCCTCTGCCTCTTGTAAATCCAGCTTAAACATCTGGAAGTTTATTGTTCACATACTCTTAAAGCCTGCCTTGGAGAATTTTGAGTTTTACTTGACTAGCATGTGAAATGAGTGCAATTGTGAAGTAGTTCGAACATTCTTTGGCATTGCCCTTTGGGATTGAAATAAAAACTGGCCTTTTCCAGTCCTGTGGCCACTGCTGAGTTTTCCAATTTGCTAGAATATTGAGTGCAGCACTTTCACAGCATCATCTTTTAGGATTTGAAATAGCTCAACTGGAATTCCATCCCCTCCACTAGCTTTGTTCGTAGTGATGCTTCCTAAGGCCCATTTGACATTGCATTCCAGGATGTCTGGCTCTAGGTGAGTGATCACACCATCATGGTTTCCTGGATTGTGAAGATCTTTTTTGTACAGTTCTTCTGGGTATTCTTGCCACCTCTTAACACCTTCTGCTTCTGTTAGGTCCATACTATTTCTGTCCTTTCTTGGTGCCCTTCTTTGCATGAAATATTCCCTTGGTATCTCTAATTTTCTTGAAGAGATATCTAGTCTTTCCCATTCTATTGTTTTCCTCTATTTCTTTGCATTGATCACTGAGGAAGGCTTTCTTATCTTTCCTTGCTATTCTGTGGAACTCTGCATTCAAATGGTTATCTTTCTTTTTATCCTTTGCTTTCAGCTTCTCTTCTATTCTCAGCTATTTGTACGTTAGCAATTCTATAAACTTTAAATGTACACAAATCAATCTTTTAAATAGCATGTAAAGGATATTATTATTGTTTCCTCTTCATAGATCACAGACTAAATCATGGTGAAAGGGGAATGCAATTAGTATACCAAATCTAATCTTTATGTATGTAAACACATTGGTACCAAGATATTGGAATTTTTTTTAAAATGCCATTTAGTTTTGATTAAAGAAAGTGCTATCCAGACAACTGTCACCTCCTGTATATATTCTGTATTTTGCCTCCACTGAAAGTTAGTTGCTCAGTTGTGTCCGACTCTTTGTGACCCCATAGACTGTAGCCTGCCAGGCTCCTCTGTCCATAAAATTCTTCAGGCAAGAATACTGGAGTGGGTTGCCCAGTAGTTTATATATATATATATATATATATATATAATCCCTGAATAATTTCTCCTTACTCTCTATTTACATTAAGTTTTTTTTTTTTTTTTACTTTAGCACCTGAAATATATCTCAGTTTTAGGATCTAAGTTATGAAGTTTCTGTGTTCTTTTATAGAAATTCTTATTAAACATTTACAAAGAACCCTTAATCTAGTCTTTCAAAGTTGTTAATTGGACTTTTATTTGCTTAACATTTACCTTCCTCTCTCATGGGGTTTCTCTGGTGACTCAGATGGTAAAGAATTCACCTGCAATGTGGGAGACCTGGGTTTGATCCCTGGGCTGGGAAGATCCTCTCGAAAAGGAAATGGCTATGCAGTCCAGTACTCTGGCCTGGAGAATTCCATGGACAGAGGAGCCTGGCAGGCTATAGTTCAAGGGGTCACAAAGAGTCAGACACAACTGAGTGACTTTCACTTTCCTCTCCTGCATCTTAATTGTCAGTATCTCATTCACAATTGGAACATTTAATTGTTTTTGATGATAGTCAATTGATATTTTTCAGTTTTTTTTTTTTAAAGAATTTCTGTTGCCTTCTATATTTTTGAATAACTTTTTATAAACACTCACTTGAAAGTCTATTCAGATTAATCTTATATTTGAAATTCATATGGAAGCATATATATTTTGCTTTTTTACATCTGTCTTATGCTTAGAGTTCTTTTTATACTATTTACTGTCAGATTTCTTTGTGTGAATTGTAGTTTGATCATTTTTTCCATTACTCTCTATCTCTCTGAATACCTTTATCTCTTTAAGCACTTTTTTATTTTTCAGTTAGCTCTTCCCTTGTGGTTTCCTGTCCAAAATAAAGTTCTTTAATTTTGGTTTGGGGTGATTTTGTGTGCTTATTTTGGGGATGTAGAAAATCTGTTGTTCAAAATAGCAGGTGGCCTGGCTCACTCTCTGGTTAAGGGTTTGTGATTTCTTTTCCCACCTGCCTAGACTATAGTTTCATAAAAGCTTTAGCTCTGGGAAAAGGTCAGTATAAGCTTTATGAAGCCCTCTTTTTAAAGCTGGGGAGAGATTATGAACTGCACACTTGATCTCTAGTTTCTATCCATGAGCCCGACTCTAGTCATTTTCAAGGTTTGAATGGAAGTCTTTTATACATTTTTTTCATGGTTTCCCTGTAAGAACAGAACTCCTGGCAACTCCCACCCACTTCCAGATCAAGAGTACAACAGGCCATGGTTTCAGCTCTGCTCTCTGCTATCTATTTTAGTGTTAACTTTGATTCTCAAAAGTCTCACTTGGGAGTGCTGACTTCCATATTTTCATTTTATATATTTATGTTATATTTCATTTTACATTTATTATACATTACCTTAGGATTTCTATGATTTGGAATAGAAATGGAGTGATTAAAATTACGTGACAAAATTATCATGAATGAGAGTTGAAATTTAAATCATATAAATTTTATAATTATTAATTGAAATATTTTCTTTTCAATCTTTATAGTTTGCTTCATAGAGTCATAAAGGAAATAATTTGATAAAATGTTTGGGTAAGTTTTGTTTTAATTTTAGATACCACAAAAAAACAGTTTACTTTGCTTTAAATTTCTGCCAAGTAATATGATTAAACATATACATAAAATGTATAATATAGAAACATATATATTTTATATGTAATATTTTTCAAAACACAATACTGATAATTTGATACAATGTTTGGGTAAGTTTTAATTTTACATACTACAAAAAAACAGTTTACTTTGCTTTAAGTTTCTGCCAAATAATGTATGATTAAACATATATATAAAATGTATAATATATAAGCATATATATTTTATATGTAATATTTTATATTTTTCAAAAGACAATACTGAGAGAAGTATTTAGGAATTTCCATTAATGCTTTTTAAAGAAAATCATAAGCAGTTATATACAGTATCCTTAATTTTGTCAATTATCAATTTCTTAATAAATCTGCATACCTATGAAACATAGAATTAAACAAAGCAGTTCCTGTTCATATTTTGTTTCTGTGAGGTATTAAAATGAACACAACAAACATAATATGTATGTACCTGCTAAGTCACTTTAGTCGTGTCTGACTCTGTGCGACCCCATAGACGGCAGCCCACCAGGCTCCCCCATCCCTGGGATTCTCCAGACAAGAACATTGGAGTGGGTTGCCATTTCCTTCTCCAATGCATGACAGTGAAAAGTGAAAGTTAAGTCGCTCAGTCGTGTCTGAATCTTGGTGACCCCATGCACTGCAGCCTACCAGGCTCCTCTGTCTACGGGGTTTTCCAGGCAAGAGTACTGGAGTGGGGTGCCATCACCTTCTCTGAATATGTATCTAACCAGTCCCTAATAGACTTAAATCAGGAGTATCATCTCCCCAGGACTAAAATTGTGTCCTCTGGGTTTAACCCACTTCATTAGTATGTTCCCAATTTATAGCTCTAATGTTTGAAAACTGTATGGATGATCAAGATTTTTTGAGTTTTGTTTTCTTCGAATATTCCTTAAGAAATAGAATGACATAAGAAGGGGAAAACATTTAGAAATGGGGACAATATAGAAAAAATTAAGTTTGCAAGTGGAGCAATTTATTATTTCCTCATCCATACATTCAGCAAAATGTACTAAGTATTTTCTAGATGCTGATATATGAATGAACGTATGAATATGGGGATGAGAGATGGCTTAAAGGATAATCACGTAAGGACATTCAGCAGGGCATCAAAACTGCTTAAGCTTAGGAAGTTATATAATTTTAGGTCTTACATTTAAGTCCTTAATCCATTTCCAGTTAATTTTTGTGTATAGTATAAGATAAGGGTCCTGTTAATATTTCATTCGTTTGCATAAGGATATCTAGCTTTCTCAACACCATTTATTAAAGAGACTACTCAGAACTTAATACAATGGTATCCATAAGGCCACAGTGAATAGTTTAGTAATTCTATCATTCACATTAATCCAAATCTTTTAGAATGATTATAATAAATTTTCAACTCTTCTATTACCCAATTTTGAAGATTTATAGGAGACCTCAAAAGTACATATATTTTAGGTTACTTCTGAGAATATAGATATTGGATACGTAGGATATTGATGGAGACTGGGGTTAATTACTGATATTATTAACAGATGCTATCATTGTCAACACTATGGAAAACAGTATGAAGTTTCCTTAAAAAGCTGAAAGAAAATAGAGCCAACATATGATCCAGCCAACATATAACAAGGATCCAGTAATCCTTGTTATATGTCTGGAAAAAAACAAAAACTCTAATTTTAAAAGGTATACACACCCCAGTATTCATAGCAACACTATTTACAATAGCCAAGGAACAGAAATGGCCTGAGTGCCCATCAACAGAACTTGATGATGGCCTAAGAAGATGTGGGCCAACGGAATGTTTATCAACTATATAAAATGAACTGTCATTTGCAGCAACGTGAACCATGAGAACTTATGCTTAGCAAAGTAAGTCAGAGAAAGACAAATACTATATGGTGTCACTTATATATGGAGTCTTAAAAAAGAAAACGAATGAAATAAATATACAAAACTGAATCAGACTTACAGACAGAAAAAAAAAGAAGTATGGTCACCAAAGGGGAGAGGGGCGTAGGGAGAAACAAATTAGAAGTATGGGGTTAACAGATACAAAATACCATATGTAAAACAGATAATCAACAAGGATTTACTATACAGCACAAGGGACTGTATGATATCTTATAATAACCTACAATGAAATGCAATCAGAGGGAAAAAACAAGCTGAATCACTATGCTGTATACCTGAAACTAACACAATACTGTAAATCAACTGTACATCATCAACAACAAAAAATTAGTAGGCAACAGAACCTTCTTTATAACTCTTGACCAAATAAGACAAAAATCCTTCAAGAAGGTGATGAAGAATGTTAAAATTAAAAAAAAGAAAACAATCCAGACATTAGCCTCTCCTCTGATACAAATTCAAGTACCTTAGGTCTCCCAGTTAAGACCCTTCTGAAAATAGACTTACTCTGGATATCAAAAGATCATCATTGAAGAACCCACATTTCTGAAAATCCTTCTGTTCCTCTTCCAAAAGTGAGCCATTGTATACAGAATTCATCCTAAAAATCATCTGCCAATGTTCCATTTCTCTTGTGTGGTTCTTAGACTTTCACTTCTAGTAATTATTTTCTGCTGCTGTGTTTCCTTAGATTGACAACCATGATCATCCATACTTTGCCAGCATCATAAAATGCACTCAGTCTTTAGCATGGCTAACTGTCTCCAATGGTTTTCATCACTTTCAGATCAGCAGCTGTCAGAATTACCTAGAGAATATGAGTTCCAGTACATTTTCCTTTAGCTCATAAGAAATGTGAGATGTAAAAAGCAAATATAAGAGTCTCTGATTTTAGAAAATTAGAGATCGGTACAAAATGTGTGTGTGTGTGTATGTGTGTGGGTACACATGTGCTAAGTCGCTTCAGTGTTTTCCAACTCTGTGCGACCCTATGGATTGTAGCCTGCCAGGCTCCTCTGTCAATGGGATTCTCCAGGCAAGACTACTGGAGTAGGTTGTCCATGCCCTCCTACAGGGGATCTTTCCAACCCAAGGATCCAACTTGGGTCTCATATCTCCTGCATTAGCAGGCGGGCTCTTTACCACCAATGCCAACCCCTGGGAATCCCTCAATACAAAATGCTGACTGCTAAATATTCTTCATTACACTCAAAAGCTTCACAATGTATTTCACTATCCTACATGGTCTTTTTAGTATGTTAGTAACCTGCCTTAGGAGAACACTGTCTGTACTTTTTTATATCTACTGAAATTTTACTTCAAACTTTGCCATTGTGTTTCCTTTATTTTTTCACATTATAGTCTGCTCTATGTGGCATTTCCTTTCTTGGTATTTTTACTTTTTTCTAAGCAATCCAGTTCACAAAATCATGTACCAATTTTTTTTCTGAGTTTATAAAAATATTAATAGATTCCACTGGAATATGAAAGTAGAAATATGCTTTATTATACATTGTTTGGCACCATTACCTGTGTTTTCCATCTGGCATGCAACTATCCTTCAAATATTTCATTGCACAGCACAGCAGCTGGTTGTAAGAGTGGATTATGTAATAATATTCTTGGACGTTGGAAAAGGATGAAGAGAAAGGGGCAAGGAAAAAGCATTATGAACACTTGCTATAATAATATGCAATTTATATACATTTCTTACATTAGAAGTATTAATTGAATGTCTATTATATTTTTCAATGATAATTTTATACTTAATAATAAACTTTTAGAATAGCAATTAGACATAAATTTTTAATAAATATCTGCCATTCCCTTACCCTCCAGTGTAAGGTATTCTGTTTCTTAGATGACTGAGTTAATGGTAATTGCAATTATTTGTCTAATATCAAGCAGTATTTTCCCACATATTATACAATTTATGCAAATAAGAATTTAGAAATGTTTTAACATATGGTTATATGTGTCCCTGGTGATTAAGTCCTTGTAGGTAAAGTGGTCTTCCCATGATGTGCTCTAATGTCTATGGCTTCATTTCTCCTTCCTGCTAACATAAGCACCAAATCTGCTTTCCATATCCTCAGAGTGTTACTCTGGAAAAACTCTTTAGCCAGCTGTCCTGGTTGATTACATTTTAGAGGTGATATTTCAGGAAACATTAATGGTTGTAAAATGTTGTTTTAATTTTTTCTTATTTTTCATTCCTTTGGTCTCTGTCTTTCTTTGGTGGTGTTTTTGCTGGGGGGAGATGTTAGAAAGTACTTTTGGAGATATTTAAACTAATCAAGTTGTTAATATCCAATAATATTTGTCAAGCACTTAAATCTGAATCTCTAGTTGTAATCTAGTCTTGACATACCTTGGTTGTCTTAATCAATCTTTACAAAAATCCTAGAATACAGGTTTTACCGTGATCATAGGATGTAAATATTATGCCCACAGCCTCCCAGTGAGACTGGGAAGAACTAAGATTCTAGTCCTCCTCTGTATCCTGACACAATCTCCTCCCTCACCCTAGGTCACCTCATGCAGACTGAAGCGAAGTGAAGTGAAAATTGCTCAATGATGTCCAACTCTTTGAGACCCCATGGACTATACAGTCCATGAAATTCTCCAGGCCAGCATACTGCAGTGGGTAGCATTTACCTTCTCCAGGGGATCCGCCCAACCCAAGGACTGAACCAAAGTTTCCTGCATTGCAGGTGGATTCTTTACCAGCTGAGCCACCAGGGAAGCCAAAGAATACTGGAGTGGGTAGCCTATCCCTTCTACAGTGGGTTTTACTGATCCAGGAATTGAACTGGGGTCTCCTGCATTGCAGGCGGATTCTTTACCAACTTAGCTATCAGGGAGGCCCATATAGACTGAAAACATTCAAATGTATATTTCTTGCCATGACCTCTTTCTTGCCAACTCAGGGATTCTATTTTTTTTTATGTTAATGGGTTTCTGAAACTTAAAATATTCTGCCCCAAATTATTTACTATATGTATTTATGTATGCACATATATGGGGCTTCCCTAGTAGCTCAGCTGGTAAAGAATCTGCCTGCAATGCAGGAGACCCCAGTTTGATTCCTGGGTCTGGAAGATCCCCTGGAGACAAGATAGGCTACCCACTCCAGTGTTTTTGGGCTTCCCTGGTGGCTCAAATGGTAAAGAATCCACCTTCAGTGTGAGAGGCCTGGGTTCAATCCCTGGGTCAGGAAGATCCCCCGGAGAGGGACATGGCAACCCACTCCAATATTCTTGCCTGGGGAATCTCAATGGACAGAGTCGAGTTGGATACAACTAAGCACAGCACAGCACATGCACATATATGCTGTAACCTGATCTATTTCAGAGCATGACAATTTCATTTACCCAGTTGTTCAAGGCAAACATGTGAGAATATTTTCTTTCTCTTTTGCCCTACATACAAGCAATCAGCAAATCTTCTCAACTATGCTTACAATACAGCATGTGCTGCTGTGCTTAGTCACTCAGTTGTGTCCTACTCTTTGTGACTCAATGGACTGTAGCCTGCGAGGTTCCTCTGTCTACGTAAATTCAAGATATCTGAGGCTATTTTACATTGCTTCGTATATATAAACCGAAGGATTCCACTTAACTGGGAACTTTTGTGTTGCTATAAGAATATACATATGCAGACCACTTAATTTTATGTACTGTCATCCTAGAGAATTAGTCATTTCTGTGAGAGAAAAAAAAGATATATTAAATATGTACAGATACATATTGTCACATCTGTGTAATATAGTGTTTTTTGAAATTTCATCTCTTTAGATGGGACCTAGAATGCATTGAATTCTTGAAAAAAAATTCATAGTTAAGGAGTCATTTTTACCTTAAAAAGTTAAAAATTAAAGCACAGAATATCGTACATTGATGATATGAAAGCGACTTTCATTTAAGTGTGACTGATTAGGGAAGTGGCCTTTTTTATTTTCTATTTATTTCCTCCCATATAAGAGGTTTGCAAAGTCCACTGTTACATCATTTCTGTGATCTTTTAGGTGATTTTCATTTTTTTTTAATTTAAATTTATTTATTTTAATTAGAGGCTAATTACTTTACAATATTGTATTGGTTTTGCCATACATCAACATGAATCCACCACAGGTGTACACGTGTTCCCAATCCTGAACCCCCTCCCATCTCCCTCCAGATACCATCCCTCTGGGTCATCCCAGTGCACTAGCCACAAGCATCCTGTATCCTGCATCAAACCCGGACTGGTGATTCATTTCTTATATGATATTATACATGTTTCAACGCAATTCTCCCAAATCATCCTCCCACTCCCTCTCCCACAGAGTCCAAAAGACTGTTCTATACATCTGTGTCTCTTTTGCTATCTCGCATACAGGGTTATCATTACCATCTTTCTAAATTCCATATATATGTGTTAGTATACTGTATTGGTGTTTTTCTTTCTGGTTACTTCATTCTGTATAGCAGGCTCCAGTTTCATCCACTTCATTAGAACTGATTCAAATGCATTCTTTTTAATGGCTGAGTAATACTCTATTGTGTATATGTACCACAGCTTTCTGACGATTTCCATTCATCTGCTGATGGACATCTAGGTTGCTTCCATGTCCTGGTTATTATAAACAGTGCTGCGATGAACATTGGGGTACACGTGTCTCTTTCAATTCTGGTTTCCTCAGTGTGTATGCCCAGCAGTGGGATTGCTAGGTCGTATGGCAGTTCTATTTTCAGTTTTTTAAGGACTCTCCACACTGTTCTCCATAGTGGCTGTACTAGTTTGCATTCCCACCAACAGTGTAAGAAGGTTCCTCTCCAGCATTTATTGCTTGTAGACTTTTGGATAGCAGCCATTCTGACTGGTGTGAAATGGCACCTCATTGTGGTTTTGATTTGATTTTTTCTCTGATCATGAGTGATGTTGAGCATCTTTTCATGTGTTTGTTAGCCATCTGGATGTCTTCTTTGGAGAAATGTCTATTTAGTTCTTTGGCCCATTTTTTGACTGGTTCATTTATTTTTCTGGAATTGAGCTGTAGGAGTTGTTTGTATATTTTTGAGATTAGTTGTTTGTCAGTTGCTTCATTTGCTATTATTTTCTCCCATTCTGAAGGCTGTCTTTTCACCTTGCTTATAGTTTCTTTTGGTGTGCAAAAGTTTTTAATTTTAATTAGATCCCGTTTGTTTATTTTTGCTTTTATTTCCAATATTCTGGGAGGTGGGTCATAGAGGATCCTGCTGTGATTTATGTTAGAAAGTGTTTTGCCTATGTTCTCCTCTAAGAGTTTTAGAGTTTCTGGTCTTACATTTAGATCTTTAATCCATTTTGAGTTTATTTTTGTGTATGGTATTAGAAACTGTTCTAGTTTCATTCTTTTACACGTGGTTGACCAGTTTTCCCAGCACCACTTGTTAAAGAGATTGTCTTTTCTCCATTGTATATTCTTGCCTCCTTTGTCAAAGATAAGGTGTCCATATGTGTGTGGGTTTATCTCTGGGCTTTCTATTTTGTTTCATTGATCTATATTTCTGTCTTTGTTCCAGTACCATAATGTCTTGATGACTGTGGCTTTGTAGTATAAACTGAAGTCAGGCAGGTTGATTCCTCCAGTTCCATTCTTCTTTCCCAAGACTGCTTTGGCTATTCGAGGTTTATTGTATTTCCATACAAATTGTGAAATTATTTGTTCTAGCTCTGTGAAAAATACCATTGGTAGCTTGATAGGGATTGCATTGAATATATAGATTGCTTTGGGTAGTATACTCCTTTTCACTATACTGATTCTTCCGATTCATGAACATGGTAATTTCTCCATTTATTAGTGTCCTCTTTGATTTCTTTCACCAGTGTTTTATAGTTATCTATATATAGGTCTTTAGTTTCTTTAGGTAGATATATTCCTAAGTATTTTATTCTTTTCATTGCAATGGTGAATGGGATTGTTTCCTTAATTTCTCTTTCTATTTTCTCATTATTAGTGTATAGGAATGCAAGGGATTTCTGGATGTTGATTTTATATCCTGCAACTTTACTATATTCATTGATTAGCTCTAGTAATTTTCTAGTGGAATCTTTCAGTTCAGTTCAGTTTAGTTCAGTTGCTCAGCTGTGTCTGACTATTTGCGACCCCAAGAATCACAGAACACCAGGCCTCCCTGTCCATCACCAACTCCTGGAGTTCACTGAGACTCATGTCTATCGAGTCAGTGATGCCATCCAGCCATCTCATCCTCTGTCGTCCTCTTCTCCTCCTGCCCCCAATCTCTCCCAGCATCAGAGTCTTTTCCAATGAGTCAACTCTTCGTATGAGGTGGCCAAAGTACTGGAGTTTCAGCTTCAGCATCATTCCCTCCAAAGAAATCCCAGGACTGATCTCCTTCAGAATGGACTGGTTGAATCTCCTTGCAGTCCAAGGGACTCTCAAGATTCTTCTCCAATGCCACAATCCAAAAGCATCAATTCTTCAGTGCTCACCTTCTTCACAGTCCACAATCACATCCATACATGACCACAGGAAAAAACATAGCCTTGACTAGATGGATCTTTGTTGGCAAAGTAATGTCTCTGCTTTTGAATATACTATCTAGGTTGGTCATAACTTTCCTTCAAAAGAGTAAGCGTCTTTTAATTTCATGGCTGCAGTCACCATCTAAAGTGATTTTGGATCCCCAAAAAATAAAGTCTGACACTGTTTCCCCTGTTTCCCCATCTATTTCCCAAGAAGTGATGGGACCAGATGCCATGATCTTCGTTTTCTGAATGTTGAGCTTTAAGCCAACTTTTTCACTCCCTTTTTTCACTTTCACCAAGAGGCTTTTTAGTTCCTCTTCACTGTCTGCCACAGGGCAGTGTCATCTGCATATCTGAGGTTATTGATATTTCTCCTGGCAATCTTGATTCCAGCTTGTGTTTCTTCTAGTCCAGCGTTTCTCATGATGTACACTGCATATAAGTCAAATAAGCAGGGTGACAATATACAGCCTTGACGTACTCCTTTTCCTATTTGGAACTAGTCCATTGTTTCATGTCCAGTTCTAACTGTTGCTTCCTGACCTGCATACAGATTTCTCAAGAGGCAGGTCAGGTGGTCTGGTATTTCCATTTCTTTTGAATTTTCCACAGTTTATTGTGATCCACACAGTCAAAGGCTTTGGCATAGTTAATAAAGCAGAAATAGATGTTTTTCTGGAACTCTCTTGCTTTATCGATGATCCAGCAGATGTTGGCAATTTGATCTCTGGTTCTTCTGCCTTTTCTAAAACCAGCTTGAACCTCAGGAAGTTCACAGTTCACATACTGCTGAAGCCTGGCTTGGAGAATTTTGAGCATTACTTTACTAGCGTGTGAGATGAGTGCAATTGTGCGGTAGTTTGAGCATTCTTTGGCATTGCCTTTCTTTGGGGTTGGAATGAAAACTGACTTTTTCCAGTCCTGTGGCCACTGCTGAGTTTTCCAAATTTGTTGGCATATTGAGTGCAGCAGTTTCACAACATCATCTTTCACGATTTGAAGAGCTCAACTGGAATTCCATCACCTTCACGAGCTTTGTTCCTAGTGATGCTTTCTAAGGCCCACTTGACTTCACATTCCAGGATATCTGGCTCTAGGTCAGTGATCACACCATTGTGATTATCTGGGTTGTGAAGATCTTTTTTGTACAATTCTTCTGTGTATTCTTGCTACCTCTTCTTAATATCTTTTGCTTCTGTTAGGTCCATACCATTTCGGTCCTTTATCGAGCCCATCTTTGCATGAAATATTCCCTTGGTATCTCTAATTTTCTTGAAGAGATCTCTAGTCTTTCCCATTCTGTTGTTTTCCTTTATTTCTTTGCACTGATCACTGAAGAAGGCTTTCTTATCTTCTTGCTATTCTTTGGAACTCTGCATTCAGATGCTTATAGCTATCTTTTACTCCTTTGCTTTTCCCATCTCTTCTTTTCACAGCTATTTGTAAGGCCTCCCCAGACCGCCATTTTGCTTTTTTGCATTTCTTTTCCATGGGGATGGTCTTGATCCCTGTCTCCTATACAATGTCACGAACCTCATTCCATAGCTCATCAGGCACTCTATCTATCAGATCTAGGCCCTTAAATCTATTTCTCACTTCCACTGTATAATATAAGGGATTTGATTTAGGTCATACCTGAATGGTCTAGTGGTTTTCCCTACTTTTTTCAATTTAAGTCTGAATTTGGCAATAAGTAGTTCATGGTCTGAGCCATAGTCAGCTCCTGGTCTTGTTTTTGTTGACTGTATAGAGCTTCTCCATCTTTGGCTGCAAAGAATATAATCAATCTGATTTCAATGTTGACCATCTGGTGATGTCGATATAGAGTCTTCTCTTGTGTTGTTGGAAGAGGGTGTTTGCTATGACCAGTGCATTTTCTTGGGAAACTGTAAGTCTTTGCCCTGCTTCATTCCATATTCCAAGGCCAAATTTGCCTGTTACTCCAGGTGTTTCTTGACTTCCTGCTTGTGCATTCCAGTCCCCTATAATGAAAAGGACATCTTTTTTGGATGTTAGTTCTAAACTGTCTTGGAGGTCTTCATAGAACCGTTCAACTTCAGCTTCTTCAGAATTACTGGTTGGGGCATAGACTTGGATTACTGTGGTATTGAATGGTTTTCCTTGCAAACGAACAGAGATCATTCTGTCATTTTTGAGATTGCATCCAAGTACTGCATTTTGGACTCTTTCGCAGCCACCCGGTGGAATCTTTAGGGTTTTCTATGTGGAGGATCATGTCATCTGCAAACAGTGAGAGTTTTACTTCTTCTTTTCCAATTTGGATTCCTTTTATTTCTTTTTCTGCTCTGATTGCTGTGGCCAAAACTTCCAAAACTATGTTGAATAGTAGTGGTGAGAGTGGGCACCCTTGTCTTGTTCCTGACTTTAGGGGAAATGTTTTCAATTTTTCACCATTGAGAATAGTGTTTGCTATGGGTTTGTCATGTATAGCTTTTATTATGTTGAGGTATGTTCCTTCTATTCCTGCTTTCTGGAGAGTTTTCATCATAAATGGATGTTGAATTTTGTCAAAGGCTTTCTCTGCATCTGTTGAGAAAATCATATGGCTTTTATTTTTCAATTTGTTAATGGGGTGTATTACATTGATTGATTTGTGGATATTGGAGAATCCTTGCATCCCTGGGATAAAGCCCACTTAATCATGGTGTATGATCTTTTTAATGTGTTGTTGGATTCTGTTTGCTAGAATTTTGTTAAGGATTTTTGCATCTATGTTCATCAGTGATATTGGCCTGTAGTTTTCTTTTTTGTGGTTTTGGTATTAGGATGATGGTGGCCTCATAGAATGAGTGTGGAAGTTTACCTTCCTCTGCAATTTTATGGAAGAGTTTGAGCAGGATAGGTTTTAGCTCTTCTCTAAATTTTTGGTAGAATTCAGCTGTGAAGCCGTCTGGACCTGGGCTTTTGTTTGCTGGAACATTTCTGATTACAGTTTCAGTTTCTGTGCTTGTGATGGGTCTGTTAAGATTTTCTATTTCTTGTTGGTTCAGTTTTGGAAAGTTGTACTTTTCTAAGAATTTGTCCATTTCTTCCACATTGTCCATTTTATTGGCATTTGCTGATAGTAGTCTCTTATGATCCCTTATATTTCTGTGTTATCTGTTGTGATCTCTCCATTTTCATTTCTAATTTTATTGATTTGATTTTTCTCCCTTTGTTTCTTGATGAGTCTGGCTAATGGTCTGTCAATTTTATTTATCTTTTCAAAGAACCAGCTTTTGGCTTTGTTGATTTTTGCTATGGTCTCTTTTGTTTCTTTTGCATTTATTTCTGCCCTAATTTTTAAGATTTCTTTCCTTCTACTAACCCTGGGGTTCTTCATTTCTTCCTTTTCTAGTTGCTTTAGGTGTAGAGTTAGGTTATTTATTTGACTTGTTTCTTGTTTCTTGAGGTATGCCTGTATTTCTATGAACTTTCCCCTTAGCACTGTTTTTACAGTGTCCCATGAGTTTTGGGTTCTGTGTTTTCATTTTCATTCATTTCTATGCATATTTTGATTTCTTCTGTGATTTGTTGGTTATTCAAAAGCGTGTTGTTCAGCCTCCATATGTTGGAATTTTTAATAGTTTTTCTCCTGTAATTGAGATCTAATCTTACTGCATTATGGTCAGAAAAGATGCTTGGAATGATTTCAATTTTTTGAATTTACCAAGGATAGATTTATGGCCCAGGATGTGATCTATCCTGGAGAAGGTTCTGTGTGAGCTTGAGAAAAAGGTGAAATTCATTGTTTTGGGCTGAAATGTCCTATAGATATCAATTAGGTCTAACTGGTCTATTGTATCATTTAAAGTTGTGTTTCTTTGTTAATTTTCTGTTTAGTTGATCTATCCATAGGTGTGAGTGGGGTATTAAAGTCTCCCATTATTATTGTGTTATTGTTAATTTCCCCTTTCATACTTGTTAGCATTTGTCTTACATATTGCGGTGCTCCTATGTAGGGTGCATAAATATTTAAAATTGTTATATCTTCTTCTTGGATTGATACTTTGATCATTATGTAGGTGATTTTCAAATGAAAATCTTTAAAACTTATTTATCCAACTGTATAAACTGAAAACAATAATTATGCATTTATAACTCAAAAGAAAAAGTGAAATACTATGTAACCACTACACAAATCAATAAATAAAACATTTCTAGTACTTTGGAAGCTTATCTATTGATGCTTTACAATCACTACTCCGTCCCCTTTGGAAAGACAACCACCATGAAAAATAGTAAGAAAATAGATTCATTTTGCTTGGACTTTATCTAATAGGAATATACCTGAATTACTTTGTGTCTTGCTTCTCTTGATAAGGAATTTGAGTATTGCACTTGTAAATTATAAACCGGTAAATGAAGAGGTAACAGCTGAACTAGATACCTTCCACTGAAGCAGCTATCAAAGCAGGATAAACTAGAGTGGTTGAGAACATAATTTCAAATAAACTGAGGTCTGGCAACATTAAGCAACATTGTCTACTTGGTTTTTCAAATTTCACATTTGTGAGTGCCTTAATCTATGGTTCCTCAAAACATTAGTTACATACCATAACAAGTTTCATATTTCTCATAGATATTATTCTCCAGTGCAATCACCTTTTCATTGCCTTTTCCACGCCCTTTCATTGCATTTATTTATTACTTCTGGTTTATTTTTGCACTTCAATAAGATTATAAAATTGTTAAGGACAAGGATTATGTCTATAGTGTGAATACCTAACACAGTGTTTTACAATTTACAGCTATTTAAGTATTATTTGTGTAGATGAATTAAAGAATTACTTATTCTTGGCATCTCACTTTCATATTCTTCACCTTATTATTGTAGTAGGACTTATCAGATCAGATCAGTCGCTCAGTCGTGTCTGACTCTTTGCGACCCCATGAATCGCAGCATGCCAGGCCTCCCTGTCCATCACCAACTCCCAGAGTTCACTGAGACTCACGTCCATTGAGTCAGTGATGCCATCCAGCCATCTCATCCTCTGTCATCCCCGTCTCCTCTTGCCCCCAATCCTTCCCAGCATCAGAGTCTTTTCCAATGAGTCAACTCTTCGCATGAGGTGGCCAAAGTACTGGAGTTTCAGCTTTAGCATCATTCCTTCCAAAGAAATCCCAGGACTGATCTCCTTCAGAATGGACTGGTTGGATCTCCTTGCAGTCCAAGGGACTCTCAAAAGTCTTCTCCAACACCACAGTTCAAAAGCATCAATTCTTTGGCATTCAGCCTTCTTCACAGTCCAACTCTCACATCCATACATGACCACTGGAAAAACCATAGCCTTGACCAGACGAAGCTTTGTTGGCAAAGTAATGTCTCTGTTTTTGAATATGCTATCTAGGTTGGTCATAACTTTCCTTCCAAGGAGTAAGCGTCTTTTAATTTCATGGCTGCAGTCACCATTCGCAGTGATTTTGGAGCCCCCCAAAATAAAGTCTGACACTATTTCCACTGTTTCCCCATCTATTCCCCATGAGGTGGTAAGACCGGATGCCATGATCTTCATTTTCTGAACATTGAGCTTTAAACCAACTTTTTCACTCTCCACTTTCACTTTCATCAAGAGGCTTTTTAGTTCCTCTTCACTTTCTGCCATAAGAGTGGTGTCATCTGCATATCTGAGGTTATTGATATTTCTCCCGGCAATCTTGATTCCAGCTTGTGTTTCTTCCAGTTCAGCATTTCTCATGATATACTCTGCATATAAGTTAAATAAACAGGGTGACAATATACAGTCTTGACATACTCCTTTTCCTATTTGGAACCAGTCTGTTGTTCCATGTCCAGTTCTAACTGTTGCTAACCTGCATACAAATTTCTCAAGAGGCAGATCAGGTGGTCTGGTATTCCCATCTCTTTCAGAATTTTCCACAGTTTATTGTGATCCACACACTCAAAGGCTTTGGCGTAGTCAATAAAGCAGAAATAGATGTTTTTCTGGAACTCTCTTGCTTTTTCTATGATCCAGTGGATGTTGGCAGAGGATCTCTGGTTCCTCTGCCTTTTCTAAAACCAGCTTGAACATCAGGAAGTTCATGGTTCACATATTGCTGAAGCCTGGCTTGGAGAATTTTGAGCATTACTTTACTAGCGTGTGAGATGAGTGCAATTGTGCGGTAGTTTGAGCATTCTTTGGCATTGCCTTTCTTTGGGATTGGATGAAAACTCACCTTTTCCGGTCCTGTGGCCACTGCTGAGTGACCTAGAGCCAGACATCCTGGAGTGTGAAGTCAAGTGGGCCTTAGAAAGCATCACTACGAACAAAGCTAGTGGAGGTGATGGAATTCCAGTTGAGCTATTCCAAATCCTGAAAGATGATGCTGTGAAAGTGCTGCACTCAATATGCCAGCCAATTTGGAAAACTCAGCAGGGGCCACAGGACTGTAAAAGGGAAGTTTTCATTCCAATCCCAAAATAGCACTTATAGTCAAATATAATTTTAGAGTAGTAAAACTAGTATGTCTTTTAAGCAAACTTTTTATTTTGAAGTATAATGTGCAAATAAAAAAAAAAAAGAAAGAAAGAAAGGCTAAATCATGAGTGTACAAATTTTCAAAAAGTGAAACAATCTGTGTAACCAGCATCTGGATCAAGAAACAGACTGGAACTGCTTCCCTTTAGAGCCCCTCATGTCCTCTTTCACCCCCGCCTTTCACAAGTAACCACTCTCCTACCATCTAAACACCTAACCTTGTCAACTGCATTTTTGAGCTTCCCTGGTGGCTCAGATGGTGAAGCCTCTGCCTGCAATGTGGGAGACCCGGGTTCGATCCCTGGGTTGGGAAGATCTCCTGGAGAAGGAAATGGCAACCCACTCCAGTATTCTTGCCTGGAGAATCCCACGGACAGAGGAGCATGGTAGGCTACAGTCCATGGGGTCGCAAAGAGTCAGTACTGAGAAGAAACTTGGCTTTAGAGAAGTAAAGTGATTTAGGAAAATCAGGAGTAGTGGGCAATGGAGTGTGCAAGGGTAAGAGGCAAGGTAAGGGCAATGCCTTGATTTGAATATGTATATTTTTATCATACAAGAGTCTCAGTGTCCCATGGAGGTGTGCAGGTACTTTAATCAGGCTACACATGGAAGCAGCAAAGAGAAAAAACAGAGGTTGAGAAATATTAGGCACCTACTTATATATCAGAAGGTATCTAAGACGTGCTGTTGCTGAATAGAAGATGCAGCCAGATGAAATTAAAGAGGACTAGACCAGTTTCCGAGTGCTCTGTATGGGGAACCTTGAATAAATTCCAAGGATCCGTTTTCTGGGCCACTTCCTCATTCTACCTTTCCCTCTTGGACTAATTTTAGACTTGAGCACTTACTGGACAGTAGATGGTGAGAGTAGGGTGGTTTGGAGTGGTGTCAATGTGTAGCTGCTGCTGCTAAGTCGCTTCAGTCGTGTCCGACTCTGTTCAACCCCATAGACGGCAGCCCACCAGGCTCCCCCGTCCCTGGGATTCTCCAGGCAAGAACACTGGAGTGGGTTGCCATTTCCTTCTCCGATGCATGAAAGTGAAAAGTGAAAGTGAAGTCGCTCAGTCGTGTCTGACTTTTAGTGACCCCAGGCTCCTCCACTCATGGGATTTTCCAGGCAGAGTACTGGAGTGCGTTGCCATTGCCTTCTCCAGTCAACGTGTACAGACATGCATTATTAACATTATTATGAATCATAGTTCCCATTATATAAAGACTTCACACATTTATCCATCTAGCTTACTACTGGTGACATTTAGGGCATTTTCAATTAATTTTATTAGGAATGATGATTTTGAATTCATATTTATACCTTTCTTTTGCATATATTCAATCACTTTCTTTTTATGTAGTATATTTTCCTTAGGAAAAAAATTCCTGGCTTACAAAGAATGAGTGTGCTTAATTTTTTAGATCCTGCCAAATACTTTTTCCAAAGTGATTATAGCATTTTTATGCTTCTGTCATCAGTGTATGAGAATGCTCATTTCTCTACATCATTATATTGTCAGTTTCTAATTTCAGTCATTACTAAGTGTAGAATAGTATCTAATTGTGGTTACAATTTGCATTTTTCTTATGACATGAATTTAAACAGCATTTCTTATATTTCTTGACAATTTTGATACCACTGGTGAAATGCACTTATAATTTTGCTCTTTTTTCTTTTGTTTTGAAAATTGTGAATAGGTTTTACCTGTTACTTGTATAGTCTAGATAAAGTTCTTTATTACATAAAGTGTAATTTGTTTGAACATTCGGTGGACTATCTTAAACTCTAGTGACATCTTGCATCTTATTTATGAATTTGGCAACTTGTGACTTCTCCTCTCTCATTTTTCCTTAATCAGTCTTACCAGAAATATAAAAACTTTATTATTCTAAGGAAGGTAAAAATCTTGTAAAACATCAAACTACAGCAAGTTTAGATAGTATTCTTACTATCGTTGGAAATATCTTTAGATTTCAAGCTCTTAACCTTTTCAGTATTATGTTACTGAGATAGTTTAGAAATGGTTTAAGAATATAAACTTACTCAGTTTTTTAAAAATATAAGTTATATAGTAATGATTTTCAAGTGAATGAAAATGTCTGATCCAGTCCCTCAAATCTTCCAACAACCTAGAGAGCTGAGTATTATAAATTTCAATTTGGAGTTCAAAAATGTTTGTTAAAATGTACATATTCAGGTGCCACTTCACAAATATCTAATCAGATTCTCTGGTAGTGTGGTCTAGGAATTTGAGTATTTAATACAGTTGATTTATATGTACATTCAAGTCTAAGGAATACTGTACATGAAAAATGTCTCTAAACAAGTATTTATCATTTGATATACTTTATTAATATTAAATCATAATTTAAATGGTAGAAATAAATCCTTATATGACTACCATGTAAAACAAACAGCCCTTACTAATTTTACCGCTATTGAGACTTTATAGGCAGCTACTCAAACTGATTTTTATGAATCCAGAGGATTTATTATAATACAACCTTCTGCCTCTATAAAAGAGTTAAAATATTTTTCTCAGAATTTTATTTCATCAACTTCTATGGACTTTTGCATGTACACAGTGGCTACTTGGAATCCATTTAAATCAAGACTTTGAGACTTTGTGTTACAGAAAGCACCACAATGTCATGTTAATCAAGTTACTCCAAACTTTAAAAATTATTGATGGAGAAATTTTTATCTGAGAGACTCAAAAGATGAACAGTATTTGCCTTATCTATAATTACAATTCAGAAAAACTATAAAGTAGGGCAAGATACAGAACACTCTTCTAGGGACCATTTGAATTTATAAATGGATTTTAATCAGCTATCCTAATCATGAAATAATCAATATGTTTTGGTAATAGTATACAAATTTCCTGGTTAGATTAATGCTTTCCCTTATCTGCACCTTGCAAAAAGACTAGTCAGTTTTGTTTTTCTTCCTTGGGAAATATTTTCAATACACCACTCTTGTCTGAGAGAAACTTACTTTACAATTTAATAACCAAGAAATTATACAAGGTTTTTCATTAAAAGATAAATTTTCATGCCTTATTATTCCAAAGTTTTCAAAAGGTTAAACTAATATTTTAGAATCAAAACTGTCCCAATTTATATAGGATGTAATCTTGACCAAAAATTGTACCCCTTGCTTTAAAGATATTAATCTACATATTTTAAATTTTAATTATATAACATTATAAGATGTCCCATGAGGTTTAGATTAATTCCTCCATTGTCACTATGTAACATTTGACCTTAAAACTAAATTTCTCATATTCACATATACATATATGACAAACATTTCCAACAGCTAGTCACCAAACTTAACTTTACAGGATATACAACTAGATTGAATTTTGTAGAAAAAAATGACACCAAGAAGGCAAGCCTTAGAACCAAACTGAAAAGAATAATTTCAGTTACTTTAACAGTCCTGCTTTTATACTCCAGAACACACATCCAACAATTCAGGCTGTCCTGTGTAAATGTACTAACGAATTTAGAACTTAGACATTCATAAATGAAAGATTTAACATTGAAATTCACTGAACTATCTCTTAAAGTGACACATTTCCAGATCCAGACAGAACACTAGATAATTACATGTAAAAGAGTGAAATTAGAGCACTTCCTAATACCACACATAAGCTTAAATGGATTAAAGATCTAAATATAAGCCCAAATAGTACAAAACTCTTATAGGAAAACATAGGCAGAACATAAATCATAGCAAAAATTTTTGATCCATCTCCTAGAGTAATGAAAATTAAAAAAAAAAATAGCAAATGGGATCTAATTAAACTTAAAAGCTTTTGCACAGCAAAGGAAACCATAAACAAATGAAAAACAACCCACAGAATGGGAGAAAACATTCGCAAATGAAGTGACCAACAAGGAATTAATTTCCAAAATACACAAAAAGCTCATACAGCTCAATATCAAAAGAACGAAGAACCCAATCAAAAAATGCGAAGAAGACAAAAACAGACATTTCTCCAAAGAAGACGTAGAGATGGCCAAAAAGCACATGAAAATATTCTCAACATTATTCATTATTAGAGAAATATAAATCAAAACCACAATGATGTATCACCTTACATAGGTGAGAATGATCAGCATCAAAAAATCTCAAACAATAAATGCTAGAGAGGGTGTGGAGAAAAGAGATTTCCCCTATGCTGTCAGTAGGAATGTAAATTGGTACTATCATGGAGAACAGTATGGAGATTTCCTTAAAAACTAAAAACAGAGCTAGCATATGATCCAGCAATGCTACTCCTGGGCATATATCTGGAGAAAATGATAATTTGAAAATATAGATACACCCCAGTGTTTATTGCAGCACTGTTTACAATAGCTAGGACATGGAAGTAACCTAAATGTTTATCGCTGGATGAATGCATAAAGAGGATGTAGTACATAATTACAAGGGGATATTAGTCATAAAAAGGAATAAAATAATGTCATTTGTAGAAACATGGATAGACCTAGAGATTGTCATACTGAGTGAAAGTAGTCAGACAGAGAAAGATAAATATCGTATGAAATCACTTATATGTGCTATCTAAAAATATGGTACAAATAAACTTATTTACACAACAGAAATAGAGTCACAGATGTAATAAACAAACATATAGAGGGGGGATAAATTGGGAGATGGGGATCAACATATATTTACATGTCCAAGAAATGAACATGTATAATAAATAACTGTATAGACACTTCGGTAAAGGTAGTTCAACCACATTTTCAATTAGCAAAAAAAGACTTGTTAGTTATCAAAATTTGGCAAACTAATCTATGGGATTAATTCATTTAGGTGGATTTAATTCAACTGTAAACAAATAAATAAACAAAAAATTCTGGCTATGAGGAAGTTTCCAAATGTTACCTAGGTTGTTTTTGCTTGTGTAAATATCCTTGCCTTCCTCTGCTGTCTGATACAGTTGCTTAAACATTAATTCCCAGTGATCATCCTGAGATGTCATCCAGCAGATGGCATGTCAAGTAGAAACAGTAGCCTCATAGTCAATTTAGCCCCTCTGGGAATGTGGTTCAACCCAAAGGAAAGACAGGAATTATTGTGAAGAAAATGTTTTTATCCAGTTTAGTGGAAAGGCTAACAGATGGATACCAGTAGCCATTACCCAAAGTTGAACAGAATATGCATTTTTACAGCCGAAATCATAAGTTTAAGAAACACCTACAGATCATTTAACTTGTTTTACCTAATATGTGCATTAATTTGGTTTAGGGGAGACTGTTATCCCTGATTAGTTTTCGGCTCATCAGTTTGCTAAAGAACAAGAAATAAAAGTACACACAAAACAAGAGAGAACACATCTTGTTGTTCCACAGACTGGTTTATAAGCAGTTGTAGTTTATAAACTCTTGTTTTGCTTTTTCTCAGTTACTAGCATATAAAAGATGAAATTACCTTGTATATGAATAAATTCAAGTTATTAAACTAACTTCAAATTATTGAAATGTACAATCTAAACTAATTTCAAATTATTGAAATGTAGACTCTCATCTGCCAAGTCTTTAGAATTAACTTCTATTAACGTAAAACTGAGAAGTTAGAGTAACTATCTAAATGGCACTAGAAATGAAAGAAAAGTACAAATATAAAATATAGGACATTCTAAAAGACAAGGACCTGGCTTTTGCAACAATCAATAGTAGAGAGTAAAAGGAGTGAAAGGGACACTATTGCAGATCAAGAGACTTAACTTGATAAACACCAAACAAAATGTGGCCACATATATAAAATCATCATTGAGACAATAAGGGGCACTTAATTATGCTTTGGGTATCAGATATCAGCAAAGGAGTGTTTTTAATTTTTAGGAGCTTTCACAATTGTTGTGTTTATGTTATCCATGTATGGGGCTAAGTTTGTCCTGCTTCTTTTGCTTTAGCTGTGTTTTAAATTTTTCAGTTATATCAACTAAAAGATTGTATGTGTGTATACATATATACACACACATATATATATAATGGAGTCCCTTCTTAAAATTATTGAGTAACTCTTCACAAGTGGTAGTGGAAATTTCAGACACTTTCATTTCTAAATAAGGCCCTCTATGAACTAGAAGTTCTTACTTTTCTTAGTCATTCACTCAAACCAAATTACTTCAAGTTTCAGAAATAGTCATATATCAGAACTATTTGCCTTTGCACAGGCTTTACCTTCTGTCTGATTGTTATCTGCTATTTAAAAACAAAAACAAACAAGAAAATCTGACTTTTTAAGAGCATGTGTTAGTCTTGCTCTAAGGGAAATCACCTCTGATTAAATAGCTGAAAAATGCACTCTTGTATAGAAAAAAAAAAAAGAGAGAACACTAGTCATTAGATAAAAATGAAAAAGAAGATCTGGTTAAAAAAAAAAAAAAACATTAAATTGAATGAGACATATACTGAAAGCCAACTGGGCAGATGGGTGAAATTTAACGCCTCTCTTTAGATGCAATTTGTATATACATATATTAATACAATTAGGCTTTTAATCCAACCAAGATTTATGTTAATTTAAAAAGTTTGCTTTGTTTACAATTTGATATGTATCTTCTTTGTATTCCCATAGTCTTGTTCTTGTGACAGGATACCTTATTCATCATTTCTTAAATTCTCTTTTGTGTGATTATATTTAAGTTGAAAGTCTGATTGATTTCATATGATTTATAACTTTATACCTAGCACAATGTCTGACTTACTCTACATACTAACTAGGCATTGGGGAATTTGGTTTGAATTAAAGAATTATTTAGAGGATAATAGGAGTGTGAGAATATACACACAAACTTTAGGCAAATCCAGATCTATTAAAGTGTTAATTTTTAGTAAAGGAGTGGAAAATTAAAATATTTTTATGTGCATTTTCTAGGTAGTGAATGACTTTGCTACTCTTTTAAAGATGATCAGTACTGTGCTGACTCTGAAAATTGGTCTTGGTTTATTTTTGTTTTTTTACATGTTTTATGGCACGAGCAGTTCAAAATCACAGTTTTAATATACACCAGTTTCTGGTTTTTAACTTCACATCTTTGAGTTGTAAAATTTCCCCTGGGGATTAGAAATATATTGTTATATTCCTTGATCTTTTCTTATATCTTAAAATGAAGGCCAACAAAGAGACTGAATAAAAATAGATAATACCAGAAATAGTGTATCACTCAATTGATAATGGGTAGCTTGTTAGTCAGAATTGAACAAGACCTTTGATTGAGGTCTACCTGAGTGGCAGGCTCAACAATGAAATAAGAAAAGATATAAAATTTCAAGTCAATCAGATACCACAAATGTTAAGGTGAGAGAAATTTAAAATAAACTCTTCGTGGCTTCCATGAAAGGAAGGCCTTTATAAATATGACTATTTATAAATAGAAGTACTTATAAAATAAAAAAATACATTTTTGAATGTAACTGATAACAAACAGAAGAAATAGTTAATACTTGCAAGCATTGTCCTATAGAATTTTTGAGGATTATATGATTTAGCACATCAGTTGTGTGATAAACAAACCAGAAAGAACTTCAACTTTAGAGAAGAAAACTAAGATGCATGAAAAGCAAGTAATGCCTTCAAGCAAGCAAGTCATTGATGTGAATTTCAAAGTGAGAATTTATGCTCTAGATCTTTTTTTTCTGAATTATTATTCTGTATAATAGACTGTCAGCTAATCTCCACAATTATGTTGAAAATTCACAAATCCCAATTAAGTACTTAGCTTAAGAGTGATATGGAAAGAATCCTTACTCTACTCTAATTACAGCTAAATTGTTACAGCCATGAAACAATCTCTTCTCCGAGCATGCTCATATGCTCAATATATTTGTCTCTTTCTTCTATGTATTGTTCAAATTCTATCCAAACTTCAATATGTAATTTAAATGCTACATCATGTATTACACTATATAAAAAACATCTCTTTCTGCTTTAGGTTATTGTAGCACTTTCTCCATAATCTTACTATGAAACATAATATCTTACAAAGCATGATACTTTATGATAGTGAAAAGGGAATACAATTTTCTACATTCTGACTCTTCAACTAGCCACAGATATAGACTTGGTCTTGGGGCCTCTGAGTCTCGATTTTTTCATCTTAAAACTAAGTTTATAGCCTGACAACATAATATTAAGTATGATAGTTTATACAAGGTATGCAATACAGAGTCTGAAACACCATAAGAACTAAAAATATGTTCTCTCTCTTTTTTTTTTCCTTCATTAATCAGAGAAGCATCAGTTGTGGGTTTTGTCACAGTTGTTAGAACTTTGGCATTCTCCTTGCCTTCATGCCTGCATGCATTCATTATTTGTTCGAGGCCCATAATGTACAAGACACTACATTAGAAACTAGAGAAATATTTGTATACAAGTGAGATAGAGATACAACTACCCAAAAATCTTCATGGAGCGTGGTGCCTGTCTAGCTTCAGGTCAAATTAATAGTGATTTCTTAACAACAATGTATATCAAGTATATCAATGTATATCTCATATCTCTTCTTCTTATAATGGCATTAGTTCCACCAAGAGAGCCTTATCCTCATGACTTAATCTCACCTAATTACTACCCAGTATCTACCTCCAGCTACCATCACATTAGAGATTTGGGTTTCTACAAATGAAATTGGGGTAAGACACAAGTATTCAGTCCATAACAAATTTGTTAGTGATAGTTCTAGAAGCTAGCCAAAGTAGGGAATTCAACCACTTATACATTTGATGTTATTTAAAAGAGAAAATAAATAAGCTGCTCAGAACTGGTTTTTTATTTTGATTGAAGTTAAATATCTTCTTGTGCTCATTCATAAAATGAATCAAGTAGCATGTAGTGAACAATGACCTTCAAAGCATGACTACCATCAATACAAAGACAAGTTACATTCGGTGCTTTCTTAAAGTATATTTAAAATAAGCTAGTGACATAATGCATAGAGAGTGAAGTTGCTCAGTCATGTCCAATGCTTTGCGACCCCATGGACTGTAGCCTACAAGGCTCCTCCGTCCATGGGATTTTCCAGGCAAGAGTACTGGAGTGGGTTGCCATTTTCTTCACGGTAAGAGTTTAATCATTACAGTTCTATGCTGAACCAGTCTTTGACCTTAGGTCAATTACTTTCTTTTCTGTGACTCATTTCTTGTGTCTTTAAAAGGAAGATATTAGACTAGATAATTTCTTAGGCCTTTTCAGTTCAAAATATATTGAATAAATTTTGTATAATTAATTTGCTACAGTTGCTAACTTATATCATCATATACTCAATAAAAAATGTCCTAGAAGACTGACATTGCCACTACTTCCAAACCATTTTGGACAAGAATTATTTCTATCATTTCTTCAAAATAAGTTTGATTCATATGACAGATAAATAGATGAAGAGTGGGAGATAGGCAGGGCTGGTCTGATAGTTAATTGCAGTGGAAGTCCCAGAACTCAGTTTCTCCCACAAGCCTGCCCTTAGTTCTGCAGAGTTGTCTCTGAGATAATTTTACTAAACACTAGTACTCCAAAACAAGACTGAAAATAATTGTAGTGAAAGTGTTAGGTAGTTAGAGTAAAGAAAAAAAAAAGTCCAAAATAGCCACTAAAAAATGGCAGCTAAAAGGCAGACAAAGGAATGAAACAGTTTGCACAAAACAAAAAAGGGAAAATCTACAGCCTGGAGTAAAAAAAATTTGGTGGGGAGAAAACATTCTTAACATGACCCCTTCCCTGGTTGGTCTCAAATACAAGCCCTGTTTGACATGGAACAGAATGTATCAGTCTCTGCAGACTGCTTGGGTGAGGAACAAAAACAAAGGACATAAAGAGAAAAAAACTAAAATGGGCTGGGTCCCCTCTCACATCTCAGGAGTATATTTTCATGTTACTTGTTTAATAAATCCTGCTTGCATGAGCTTTCCTGGTCTGTCATTTTAATTCTTTCACTAAAACAAGAAAAGGAACACGAAAAGAGCCACACCTGACAAAAAAAGCATACAGGCATTGAGACCAGCCATTCCCATGCTTAAATTCTGAATTTAACATATGTTAACCATATAGGGGCACATTCAGATTCTATGATGGCTTCACATAATCTGGGAGGTTCTCTTTTTAAAAGGAAGCCATAGAACCATAAATACAAAACTGTGTATAAGATCCTCCCAGCCAAGAAGGGATTGGATGTTGAGGGGGAGTCCTCAAGTTTAGCTGAGTGACTTAGGATATTTAGTGAATCTAAACCTCAGTTTCCTCAGCTTCCAAATGAATTGAGTACATCTCTTGAAGTTGACTATGAGAAGTAAGTTAGATAATATTTGTAAAGCATGTAGCAAAGAGAAAGGAAATTCAATATGTATTAACTCTACTATATTTGTGTCAAGGTTTTGTTAAAGACCAATTATACCAGACAAAGCTAAACCGACAAGAAAGTTTTTGTTAAAAACTATTGAAATCTCTCTATGGGAGACAGATTGATTCAACTGTATTGAAACCACAGGCAGGAGGGTTTTAAGCACCAGGATGAGCTAGTGGAAAAGTACTAGAGAACAAGCTAGTGGAAGTTGATCAGTGTAATTAGGCATCTGTGTTTACTCACTGACACTTATCAAAGTTGGTTTCTCACCTCCCACAGAGGCTAGAGGATAGGAATGTTCTAAATTTTCCACTGAAATATAACTATGTTATACTCTTACTTAATACCAGCAAAGCAGAATCAGAACATATCTTGGGCTGTATAGAAACTGAAAATTTTCTAGAAACTTTAAAGTTTCTGAAATATTTATATTGATGATGCTTTACCCATACAAATAACCTAGGGAGGGTTAGGCATCTCTTCTTATTGGACAACATATCAAATAATCCTAATTATTTTTAGTATTTCTCTTTTTAAAAGGCAAAAGAAAAATTTTTGTGAATTTCCAGGGATCCTCTGGAAAGTTCCAAAGTCAATTTGAGATCAAGCAAATTTCATTTGGAATTCTATTTTGAGATGGCAAAATATCAGAAGTTTTAAAAAATTCAGAATATTTGGGCACTTGTAATCTGATCATGAGTCACCAAAACATTACTTGGTTACCTATTTAACCAAAGTATCAGAGGAGTTTAAAAGGCAATATGGGTGGTAACATGATTGAAAAAACAAAATTTATAGCTCTTTTAAATGTGAGAAGAATTGGCTCACTTAAATAATCAATACATATTCAAGTCAACATGAAATATAAGAAGTTATTCAATAAAACACAGAAACTTTACTTTCTAGGAAAGTTACTTATAAGGAAAATAAAACCTTTTACAATCGTATTAGGAACAAACCAATAATCTAGGAAACTGTTGGCATTGAACAGAGAGAACACAAAACTCTAGTTTCACATCAGGACATCATTGATACTAAAAGTCATTAAAAAAGTAAAAAACAAATTAACCCAGTATTAACTAGCTCTGACCACACAAAATTATTCTGCAAACCTACAGATATTCTTACCATTCAGATTTTATCATACATTTTCTTCTCACTCAAGAGCAACCAGTCACTTTAATTTACAATGATATTACTTTTTTCCCCTTAAAATACACCCAGCATAACTTACACACTTTTTTTAAAACAAAAACACATCCTACACTCTTAATATACTTTGCATACAAAATTGTTTCGCTTTACCCTAATTGTTTCTGGTAGATTCATTTAGATATGTGGATTATACTTTTTAACCCCTAGTAGGTTATGGAGCAAACAAGTAAATAGATTGTTGTGAACAGTCTTATATCAGAATTCTATAGCAGACAAGTTTATGAATATACCATCTCACAATTTTTTATAGGTATATGCGTTCTTATGGCGTACTTTCTCCATATGGCAGCAATAATATATTTAATAACAGACCCAACGTTTTTAGCCTCTAAGTAACAAAAATATAAGAAAAAATTATACAAAAGACGTATGCTCTTTGGAAGAAAATCTATGACCAACCTAGATAGCATATTAAAAAGCAGAGACGTTTTGTCCAACAAAGGTCCATCTAGTCAAAGCTATGTTTTTTCCAGTAGCCATGTATGGATGTGAGAGTTGGACTGTAAAAGAAAGCTGAGTGCCGAAGAATTAATGCTTTTGAACTGTGGTGTTGAAGAAGACTCTTGAGAATCCCATGGACTTCAAGGACACCCATCCAGTCAATCTTGAAGGAAATCAGTTGTGAATATTCACTGGAAGGACTGATGCTGAAGCTGAAGTTCCAATACTTTGCCCACCTGATGTGAAGAACTGACTCATTTGAAAAAAACCCTAATGCTGGGAAAGACTGAAGGTGGGAGAAGAAGGGGACGACAGAGGATGAAATGGTTGGATGGCATCACCAACTTGATGGACATGAGTTTGATTAAGCTCCAGGAGTTGGTGATGGACAGGGAGGCCTGGCGTGTTGCAGTCCATGGGGTTGCAAAGAGTTGGATATGACTGAGCGACTGAACTAAACTGATACGAACTTAAACTACTGCCTAACAAAGGTTTTAGTAGATTATTTTAGAAATTACCTAGATATTTCATTAATATTATTTAATTTAGCATAATTCTAATATTTTCCTTTACAAAAATATTTTGGAAAGTATTTTTAAGCAGAAGTAGAAGATATAATTATGGTTGAAATATAGTTATTCAAAATAAATGTTCAGAATAAGATTTATAGTCTTAAATATCTAGTAGATATCTGTTTGATCATAAACCCAAGTAAAATTTTAAAAGTATGCTTTTATTACATTTAATCATGATAATTCAGAAAACCACTGTTTTTATTTTTATGTGGACTTGATTTTTTAAATATTTGGATTAATTTTATAAGAATATACATTATTTTTGTATCATGCAAAGCTCAGTGTGTGTGTGTGTGTTTAATCTGAGAAGTTCAGTAATATTTATTTCTCTAAGCCTATTGTAGTAGAGTTCCTTTAACCAGAAATTATAAGTTAATTTAGTAATTCCATCCAGAGGCAGGAAAAACATCAGATCATAGAGTCAACAGGAGTCTTTAAAGGAGGAGAATTAGAAGAGTAAGAAATTCCCATGGGGGAGAGACACGCCAACTAACCAACCAAAAGTCAAACACAATCTCAGCACATGGGGACTTCCCTGGTCTTCCAGTGGTAATACTCTGAGCTCTCCAATGCAGGGGGCCCAGATTTGAACCCTGGTCATGGAACTAGATCCCACATATCACGACTAAAGATCTCACATGCCACATCTAGAATTCCACGTGCCACAGCTAAAAATCCCACATACTGCAATAATGATCAAAGATCCCACATGCTGCAACTAAGATCTGGTGCAGCCAAATTAATCAATAAATATAAAAAAAAATCTCTCAGCACACGACAAGTACTCTAAGTAGCATAAAACCAAAGTTCAATCAAATAAAATCTCATTACCATCAAAAATATGATTAGAATTAAAGTCAGTTACTTACCATGCTTCAGGGGTCAGATGTCTGAAGTACTGAATCAGAAATCAATGGTTCCCTGATCTATCAGTCAGGAGTGAGGATAGAGGCTTTAAAGTTGAGCACCAGGAGCCTTGGGTGAGAGGCCTGAGGTTCAGTGATGAAACCTATCCTATCTGAGGTGTGACACCACAGCTGTCAAAGAAAATTTGCAAAAGACAGAGTTAGGTTGGCAAGGTTACTGGGGAGAAAGATTAAGCTGAACATCACAGACACAAAAGGTGAGTGGGTTTTCAAGTGCAAAAGTGACCTTGTGAAAAATACTAGAGGGCTCTATTTAGGTCCTCAGTTCATCTAATGTGATTAGGCCATCTCTGCTTATTAATTGGAACTTACTGAAATTAGATTCCAACCCTCTTACAGAGACCAGGAAGTAGGAGTACAAGTTCCTTTGATGTTGTAATTCAAAGGATGTCTCACAGGTCCTTGAAGACATTTCTGGACTATCAAACTGGTAAGAGGCTTTGAGATCTATATACACTTTAAGGGTCACTGACATCATCAAAATTAAGCATGTCATAAACCATCATTAACTGAAACAAATACAATTCTTAAAAGGCAAAATAAAAGCTATTCATCTTACAGGTTCTTTTTTTTTTTTTTTTTTTTAATCCCTTTTCTAATTGTATATCATGGTTGCTCAAAAATAAGGTATAAAGTGAAAAAATCAGTCTCAATCATTAAGAACACAGAAATCAGATTCAGTATCCAGAGGGCAATCAATGTAACTGAAGAACACAAGATAAGGAGTATGGGAAAGAAATCAGGTTATAAATAAAGGTCAAAGGTAAAAGAAATAGGAGAGTGAAATTATTCAGGCTCAGAATGCATAAATAACCAGAAGCAAGCAAAACAGAAGAGACAATGCCTGAGAGGATTAAACTTTTGCATGTGTTTAGTAGTTTTCCTCACTGCCTTAACCCAAGGAAGAGGAATTGGCTCATGCCTAGACCACAGGCTTCCCTTGGACCTAGGTTAGACATGTACCAGAAATTAACTTGTAAAATTCAACTTTTAAAATTTTTTTGAAAAATCTCTTCTGAATGGATTAACATGATTATATTCCTCAGTTATATCTTGATTTCTTTAAATACTCTATTAAACAATTACCAAATTTTCACTGTTATATTTGGAAACCAAACTATTTTATGATTCACTGAATATGTGGTATGAAAAGACTTAACCAATTTTTGTGTTAAAACCCCACAGATTTTATTTCCTGGAGAAAACCACCATGCATCTCATTGATGACTCATAATATGTACAGAGGACATGTCAACACTCACCAAATATACTTTGCTCTAAAACATTTATCTATATATGTGTACACATATGTATATTACATATTTAGCAAGCATTTTTAAGGACTCAACTCAGCAGTGGTCACAGGACTGGAAAAGATCAGTTTTCATTCTAATCCCAAAGAAAGGCAATGCCAAAGAATGCTCAGACTACTGCACAATTGCACTTATCTCACACGCTAGTAAAGTAATCCTCAAAATTCTCCAAGCCAGGCTTCAGCAATACGTGAACTGTGAACTTTGTTCAAGCTGGTTTTAGAAACGGCAGAGGAACCAGAGATCAAATTGCCAACATCCGCTGGATCATGGAAAAAGCAAGAGTTCCAGGAAAACAACTATTTTTGCTTTATTGACTATGCCAAATTCTTTGACTGTGTGGCTAACCATAAACTGTGGAAAATTCTGAAAGAGATGGAAATACCAGACCACCTGACCTGCCTCTTGAGAAACCTATATGCAGGTCAGGAAGCAACAGTTAGAACTGGACATGGACTAACAGACTGGTTCCAAACAGGAAAAGGAGTACGTCAAGGCTGTATATTGTCACCCTGCTTATTTAACTTATATGCAGAGTACATCATGAGAAATGCTGGACTGGAAGAAGCACAAACTGGAATCAAGATTGTCGGGAGAAATATCAATAACCTCAGATATGCAGATGAACCCACCCTTATGGCAGAAAGTGAAGAAGAACTAAGAACTGCTTGAAGAAAGTGAAAGAGGAGAGCGAAAAAGTTGACTTAAAACTCAACATTCATAAAACTAAGATCATGGCATCTGGTCCCATCACTTCATGGGAAATAGATGGGGAAACAGTGGAAACAGTGTCAGACTTTATTTTTTTGGGCTCCAAAATCACTGCAGATGGTGACTGCAGCCATGAAATTAAAAAAACGCTTGCTCCTTAGAAGGAAAGTTATGATAAACCTAGAAAGCATATTCAAAAGCAGAGACATTACTTTGCCAACAAAGGTCCGTCTAGTCAAGGCTATGGTTTTTCCAGTGGTCATGTATGGATGTGAGAGTTGGACAATAAAGAAAGCTGAGTGCCAAAGAACTGATGCTTTTAAACTGTGGTGCTGGAGAAGACTCTTGCGAGTCCCTTGGACTACAAGGAGATCCAACCAGTCCATCCTAAAGGAGACCAATCCTGGGTGTTCATTGGAAAGACAGATGCTGAGGCTGAAACTCCAATACTTTGGCCACCTCATGCAAAGAGTTGACTCATTGGAAAGGACTCTGATGCTGGGAGAGATTGGGGGCAGGAGGAGAAGGGGACAACAGAGGATGAGATGGCTGGATGGCATCACCAACTCGATGGACATAAGTTTGCGTGAACTCCGGGAGTTGGTGATGGACAGGAAGCCTAGTGTGCTGTGATTCATGGGGTTGGAGAGTCGGACACGACTGAGCGACTGAACTGAACTGAACTGATTTTTAAGGACTAGAAAATAAAATGGGGCATAGAAACCTGACAGAATATGGCATGCTGAAATTTATTTGAATCACTATTAATAAATTATTTCTAGGCCATGAAAAATTTTCTTAGCAAGCAAAAATGTAATTTGTTATATAATAATGAGTATACCTAACCCTGCTTTATTTTTGGAAACATTAATAATGCCCATAAACTGCTGAAACACAACAAACCATAAAATACTTCAGAAACTAAAAAAGTAAAATTGAAAATTTGGTCATTTGGTGTTTGTTATGGTGCACACAATATATCAAATATTTTCAATTATTTTTAAATAAATATTTTGGAAATATTTTTGAGCATGTATTAAACATTGACAAACATATTAGCGCAAAAATAACAAATGAAAACATATCATACATAGAATAATGGTGCAGTTACTAGATTTATATAAATAATAAACAGCTTACTACAATAAACAGCTTACAGTAAACTGCACGATTTCCTATAAGAGTGTTTGATATTATCTATGCTACAACTCTCAATATCTTTACTTCATAGTCTGAGAAGACAGGATATTTAGAAGCTTCTCTGGGGGACAAGAGTGTGTATTTCCAAAGACTTTTTCAGCCTACTTGAAAATATGTTTTGATATACACTGTCAGTGAGTATTGCTCTATATTCCTTTTGCTTTTGTTTGCTACAGAGATGATTAATTCTTCTTTCAGTGTCACTGATCAAATTAATTTATGTGAGTGCATTCTTATTTTAAAATCTTCCTAATTTATTTCTTTGACATCTTTCCCAATCTTATTCATAACAACAACAAAATATGTGGCAAGTGAGTGCATTAGAAATGTAGAAAATAAATCAGCATGTTGGGTCAGATCCATGATTGATATGCTTTGATCCTTTATCTTTATAATTGCATTAGGGATGAATTTTTGAAAATTCCCCACTGATTTTCCTCCAGCATGGCTAACTTTTTCATGGCATATTGCTGAATCTCACAAACACTGGTTCGATATTGATGGGAAGTTTCAAAGTTGAGTGGAGGTTGTTGAGAGGTCAAAACTGTTTTGTGTTCTGTAGAAACCAGGGTCAGATACATAATCCCTATTTGAGTTATACTATTTGCTTAGAGGATTAGTACTTCCTGAACTTAGATATCTTAAAGAAATTTTATTTAAAAAATTTAATTGTAGTTCCTCATTGGGTCCGGGATATAAGTCCTCTAGAGTTTGAACCATAGATAAACTCAAATTAGAGACAACCACTGTTCCCCCAAAAAATCACACTGCCAGTCTTCCTACAGGTTAAGCTGTTTACTTACTCATTTTTATCTGCCTCCCCGATTTTCTTTTTTAGAATGTATTCTCTCCAAGTAAGCTACCCAGCTTTTCATGCACACTGATAGGTATTCCTAGGTCATCAGAGAAGTTTGAACATGTATTCATTTTCCCCTGCAGAACCAATTTAGAGTCAACCTGAATAGTCCCCTACTGAAATTTAAAACTTTTATATAGTCCTTCTGATTAAAATTATCCATCTTATGACACTTAGAATCACTACACTTAAATATGGATAGAAACGCTTTGGATTTATTGACTAGCTTTCTTCTTTTACTTTCTTCCCATCTACTGAATGTGAATATAATAAACACTGACCTTTTATTTTTTCCTCCAAGTGAAATTATTTATTCTTTGTTATTCATATTTGTATTCTAAAACTATATGTAAACAACCCCTCACCAATGATGGGAATAAAGCGAGTTCATTCTAGGTGAAATAATTTCCTCTGCTATGCTGAGTGCTACAGAAATATGAACTTCTTTGTTTTTTATGTAAATTGAACTTGAGACTCACCGATGGCCTCCCAGCAGCTCAAGAGACATCTTAAACACTGCACCATGGTACCCTGGTCTTGCTTTTAGCTAGCCTAGAATTTAAGAACATTCTGGAAGTAATATTTGCAAAAGTTTCTTTACTGATCCTCCCTACAGGAAAAAGGGCGGTTTGTTTTATTAAGAGTGAAAAAAAACTGGACTTGTTCTAGTTCCCTCGAATCTAAGTATGCTGGAGATTACAAGCTTATTTGATTTGCTCCTTGTTTTTGGTCTACTTTGGCAGACTCAGAATGTCTATGCAAGACCTCACTCACCTCACAGTTCAACCATAATGTCCAAACCCAGAGGTAGAAATGGTTTCAAGTTCAGGTCATGTTCTCTCACTCAGCCTGACTGGAACAAAGCTAATATGTTGCTCCTCAGTTTACATTTCTGCCTGTTGTTCAACTGGTTTAAAACTAAGCTTTGACTGTGATGTGATTAATTTCTAGCATTATCCCAACTATGTTAACATTTATTGAAAACTTACCATGGATCTCTCAAGCACTTTTCTTATAACTTAATTTTTATGTAATTTCTTTTTAGTAAACTCTGATGCAGGTATTAGTACACCCATTTTACTCCTGAACAAAAGAGTTTCTGACAGTTTACATATCTTGGCAAATTTATTTAACTTACTACATCTAGTGCATAGTAGAGTTCTTATCAGAGCCTCACATCCTTCATGTTTTGCATGAATTGAATAGTAAAAAGCTGATGGCCTATCAGAAAATCACTCAGTTCAGTTCAGTTACTCAGTCGTGTCTGACTCTTTGCAACTCCATGAACCATACCACGCCAGGCCTCCCTGTCCATCACCAACTCCCAGAGTCCACCCAAAGCCATGTCCATTGAGTTGGTGATACCATCCAACCATCTCATCCTCTGTTGTCCCCTTCTCCTCCTGCCCTCAATCTTTCACAGCAACAGAGTCTTTTCCAATGAGTCAGCTCTTCCCATCAGGTGGCTAAACTACTGGAGTTTCAGCTTCAACATCAGTCCTTCCAATGAATACCCAGGACTGATCTCCTTTAGGATGGACTGGTTGAATCTCCTTGCTATCCAAGGGACTCGCAAGAGTCTTCTCCAACACCACAGTTCAAAAGCATCAATTCTTTGGTGCTCAGCTTTCTTTATAGCCCAACTCTCACATCCATACATGACCATTGGAAAAACCATAGCCTCGATTAGATGGACCTTTGTTGGCAAAGTAATGTCTCTGCTTTTTAATATGCTGTCTAGGTTGGTCATAACTTTCCTTTCAAGGAGCAAGCATCTTTTAATTTCATGGCTGTAATCACCATCTGCAGTGATTTTGGAGCCCAGAAAAATAAAGTCAGCCACTGTTTCCCCATCTATTTGCCTTGAAATGATGGGACTGGATGCCATGATCTTAGTTTTATGAATGTCGAGCTTTTAACTTTTTCACTCTCCTCTTTCACTTTCATCAGGTGGCTCTTTAGTTCTTCTTCACTTTCTGCCATAAGGGTGGTGCCATCTGCATATCTGAGGTTATTGATATTTCTTCCGGCAATCTTGATGCCAGCTTGTGCTTCTTTGAGCCCTGCATTTCTCATGATGTACTCTCGCATATAAGTTAAATAAGTAGGGTGACAATATACAGCCTTGATGTACTTCTTTTTCTATGTGGAACCAGTCTGTTGTTCCATGTTATTTATGCCTCCCCCCAAATTATTAGAAGCTTGCATGAAATTGCATTGGAAAATTTTGCCCTCATTTCAATCCTCTTTTCCAGGGTATAACATTAGTGAAATAATTCCCAAAGACTAAACATTCTTGTAAAATATTGTCTTAGCTGAAGGAAAGTCAGATTAAATAATATAGAAAATGTTATAATCAATGAAATCAAATAATTTCTTTTTCTATTTTCCAGTTGGTTTCAGTTATTGAAGTAGTTTTGCCAGTGGTACTTCTCCTTTGTGTAATATATATTATAATAACAGAATTGTCTTTAAATCAGAATAGTAGAAGGGAAAATATAGCAAATTTAACACATGTATCCCCATCCCCCCCCACCCAACTCACAGGACAGATGCACACACACGTGGTTAAAACTGATTATAACAATATTGTGAAATGCTTTAGTTTTTATATTGATTTGGATTAATGATACCTTTGCATATGTGGATGTTCTGAAACATTCAAAATTTTAAATGTCAATGGATTCTCATGTCATCTAATCTATGCTATGGGCTTCCCTCACGGTTCAGACAGTAAAGAGTTTGCCTGCAATGTGGGATAACCAGGTTCTACCCCTGGTTTGGGAAGATCTCCTGGAGAAGGAAATGGCAACCCACTCAAGTATTCTTGTGTGGAAAATCCCATGGGCAGAGGAGCCTAGCAGGCTACAGTCCATGAATGGAGTTGCAAAGAGTTGGACATGACCAAGCAACCTCACTTTTGTTTTCTTTCATCAGAAGTATAAGAGACTAATGATGATTATATTACATGAGAAATTGTTTTTATGAAAAAAAGTGTTTCTTAAAAAGGTATTATATGATGAAAAACAAAGTTTTCTCTAAGATCAGTAAAAGATAAGGATGCCCGATCTTGCCACATTTATTCACCATAGTATTGGAAGTCCTAGGCAGAGCAAATAAGCAAGTAAAAGGAATAAATGACATCTAAGTTGAAAAAAATAAAACTGTTACTATTTGCAGATGACAAAACCTCATGTGAAGAGTTGCCTCATTGGAAAAGACCCTGATGCTGGGAGGGATTGGGGGCAGGAGGAGAAGGGGACGACAGAGGATGAGATGGCTGGATGGCATCACGGACTCGATAGACATGAGTTTGAGTGAACTCCGGGAGTCGGTGATGGACAGGGAGGCCTGGTGTGTTGTGATTCATGGGGTTGCAAAGAGTCAGACACGACTGAGCGATTGAACTGAACTGAACTGAACTGAATATCAGATAGAAAACCCTAAAGTTGAAATAATTCAGTCATGCTGCAGGGTACAAAAATCAACAAAAGTCTGTTGTATTTATACACACTAATAAATAAAAGAAAAATATATTAAGAAAGAAAAATAATTTTAAAATAATATTAAAATTAAAATTAATATTAAAATAATCTCATTTACAGTTGCATTAAAATAACTTAGGAATAAATTTAACAAAGAAATGGAAAGGTCTATACACTGTTAACTATAAGATATTAATAATAGAAGCAGAATACAAAGGAAAAGTAATCTGTAATCACTGACTAGAAGAATTAATATTGTTAAAGTGTCCCATACTACTTAAAACAATTACATACCCAATGTGATCACTATCACAATTCCAATGATATTTTCCACAAAAACATAACAATCCTAAAGTTTGTATGAAACCACAGAAGTGTCCAAGAAGTCAAAGTCATGTTTAGTAAAAAGAACAAATCTGGAGGCATCATGCTCCCTGATCACACCACATAACAAAACTCTAGTCATCAAATGAGTATGGTACTGGCACATAGGTCAATGGGACAAAATAGAGGGCCCAGAAATAACCTATGCTTTTACGGTTAATTAATATACAATGAAAGGGGCAAGAATATATAAGAGGTAAAGGACAGCGTCTTCAATAAATGGTGTTGAAAAACAGGACAGACACATGAAAAATAATAAACTGGATCACTTTTGTATAGCATACATAAGAATTAACTCAAAATGGATTAAAAAATTAAATGTAGTACCTGAGACCATAAAACTATGAGAAGAAAACATAAGTGATGAGCTCTTTGACACTAGTCTTGTCATTTATTTTCTGAAAATGATACCATAATCAAAAGCAAGAAAAGCAAAAGTAAGTGAGACTACCTCAGACTAAAAAGCTCTATACAGCAAAGGAAACTATCAACAAAAGAAAAAAGTAATTGACAATGGGAGAAAACATTTGCAAGTCACGTATCTGGTAAGGGTTAATATAAAAATATAAGTATTAAAAGAACTCATGCAACACTATTGCAGGAAAAAAAGTTTGATTAAGAAGTCTTAAAAGACCCAGCACAAGCACAGGAATTGAAACTGTAATCATGACCAAGTGGACTTTATCCCAAGGATGCAAGGATTCTTCAACATTTGCAAATTAATCAATGTGATATGCCACATTAACAAACTGAAAGTTAAAAACCATATGATTATCTCAATAAATGCAGAGAAAGCCTTTGACAAAATTCAACATCCATTTATGATAAAAACCCTCTAGAAAGCAGGCATAGAAGGAACATACCTCAACATAATAAAAGCTATATATGATCAATGCACACCGAACATTATCCTCAATGGTGAAAAATTGAAAGCATTTCCCCTAAAGTCAGGAACAAGACAAGGGTGCCCACTCTCACCACTACTATTCAACATAGTTTTGGAAGTTTTAGTCACAACAATCAGAGAAGAAAATAAATAAAAGGAATCCAGATTGGTAAAAAAAGAAGTAAAACTCTCACTGTTTGTAGATGACATGATCCTCTATATGAAAACCCTAAAGATTCCACCAGAAAATTACTAGAGCTAATCAATGAATATAGTAAAGTTGCAGGATATAAAATTAACACACAGAAATACCTTGATTTCCTATATACTAACAATGTGTATAGTTAGTGAGATGTTACTGAGAAAACAGAAAAGTAAATTAAGGAAACAGTTCCATTTACCATTGAAATGAAAGGAATAAAATACTTAGGAATAAATCTACCTAAGGAAACAAAAGACCTATATATAGAAAATTATAAAACACTGATGAAAGAAATCAAAGAGGACACAAACAGATGGAGAAATATACCATGTTCATGGATCGGAAGAATCAAAATAGTGAAAATGAGTATACTACCCAAAGCAATCTATAGATTCAATGCAATCACTATCAAGCTACCAATGGCATTTTTCACAGAACTAGAACAAATAATTTCACTATTTGTATGGAAATACACACACACACACACACACACAAACCTCGAATAGCCAAAGCAATCTTGAGAAAGAAGAATGGAACTGTAGGAATCAACCTGCTTGACTTCAGATTATACTACAAAGCCACAGACATCAAGACAGTATGGTACTGGCACAAAGACAGAAATATAGATCAACGGAACAAAATAGAAAGCTCAAAGATAAATCCATACACCTGTGGACACCTTACCTTTGACAAAGGAGCAAAGAATAAACAATGGAGAAAAGACAATCTTTTTAACAAGTAGTGCTGGGAAAACTCGTCAACTACCTGTAAAAGAATGAAACTAGAATACTGTTTAACACCATACACAAAAATAAACTCAAAATGGAATAAAGATCTAAATGTAAGACCAGAAACTATAAACCTCCTAGAGGAAAACATAGGCAAAACACTCTCTGAAATAAATCACATCAGGATCCTCTACAACCCACCTCCCAAATTAATGGATATAAAAGCAAAAATAAACAAATGAGACCTAATTAAACTTAAAAACTTTTGCACAATGAAGGAAACTATAAGCAAGGTGAAAAGACAGCCTTCAGAATGGGAGAAAATAATAGCGAACAAGCTGACTTTATTTTTCTGGGCTCCAAATTCACTGCAGATGGTGATTGTAGCCATGAAATTAAAAGATGTTACTCCTTGGAAGGAAAGTTATGACCAACCTAGAAAGCATATTAAAAAGCAGAGACATTACTTTGTCAACAAATGTCCGTCTAGTCAAGGCTATGGTTTTTCCAGTGGTCATGTATGGATGTGAGAGTTGGACTATAAAGAAAGCTGAGCACAGAAGAATTGATGTTTTTGAACTGTGGTGTTGGAGAAGACTCTTGAGAGTCCCTTGGACTGCAAGGAGATCCAACCAGTCCATCCTAAAGGAGATCAGTCCTGGGTGTTCATTGGAAGGACTGATGTTGAAGCTGAAACTCCAGTACTTTGGCTATTTGATGTGAAGAACTGACTCGTTGGAAAAAAAACCTGATGCTAGGAAAGATTGGGGCAGGTGGAGAAGGGGACGACAGAGGATGGGATGGTTGCATGGCATCACCAACTCAATGGACATGGGTTTGGGTGGACTCCTGGAGTTCATGATGGACAGGGAGGCCTGGTGTGCTGTTGTTCATGGGGTCACAAAGAATCGGACACGACTGAGAGACTGAACTGTATTGAACAGCAAACAAAGCAACTGACAAAGAATTAATCTCAAAAATATACAAGCAGCTCAGGCAGCTCAATTCCAGAAAAATAAATGACCCAATCAAAAAATGATCTATAGAACTAAACAGATATTTTTCCTAAGAAGACATACAGATGGCTAACAAACACATGAAAATTTGTTCAACATCACTCAGAGAAATGCAAATCAAAACCACAGTGAGATACCATCTCATGCCAGTCAGAATGACTGCTGTCAAAAAGCGCTAAATGCTGGAGAGGGTGACGGAGAAAAGGGAATCCTCTTGTACTGTTGGTGGGAATGCAAACTATTACAGCCACTATGGAGAACAATGTGGAGATTCCTTAAAAAACTGGAAATAGAACTGCCTTATGACCCAGCAATCCCACTGCTGGGCATACCTACTGAGGAAACCAGAACTTAAAGACACACATGTACCCCAATGTTCATTGCAGCACTGTTTACAATAGCCAGGACAAGGAAGCAACCTAGATGTCCATCGGTAGACGAATGGATAAGAAAGCTGTGGTACATGTACATAATGGAATGTTACTCAGCTGTTAAAAAGAATGGATTTTAATCAATTCTAATGAGTTGGATGAAACTGGAGGCTATTATACAGAATGAAGTAAGTCAGAAAGAAAAACACCAATACAAATATTATTATATACATACGGAATTTAGAAAGATGGTAATGATGACCCGATATGTGAGATAGCAAAAGAGACACAGATATACAGAACAGACTTTTGGACTCTGTGGGAGAAGGTGAGGGTGGGATGATTTTAGAGAGTAGCATTGAAACATGTATATTACCATATGTGAAACAGATCACCAGTCCAAGTTCGATGCATGAAACAGGGCACTCAAAGCCAGTCCACTGGACAACCTTGAGGGATGGGATGGGGAGGGAGGTAGGAGGGGTTCAGGATGGGGAACACATGTACACCCATGGCTGATTTAAGTCAATGTATGGTCAAAACCTCTACAATGTAAAGTAATTAGCCTCCAATTAAAATTGATTAATTAATTTAAATAAAAGAAAAAAAAATAAAGTGAGGACAACTAAAAAAAAAAAAAAGTGAACAGATGATTTGAATATACATTTTTTCCATAGAAAATATCAGATAGCCAGAAGGTACATATTAAGGTGCTGAACATTGTTAATATTAGGGAAATGCAAATCACCTCATGCCTTTTAGAATCAGTTCAGTCCAGTTGCTCAGTCGTGTCCGACTTTTTGTGACCCCATGATCTGCAGCACGCCAGGCCTCCCTGTTCATCACCAATTCCTGGAGCTTACTCAGACTCATGTCTATTGAGTTGGTGATGCCATCCAACCATCTCATCCTCTGTTGTCCCCTTCTCTTCTTGCCTTAAATCTTTCCCAGCATAAGGGGCAGTCTTCTCCAATGAGTCAGTTCTTTGCATCAGGTGGCCAAAGTATTAGAGTTTCAGCATCAGTCCTTTCAATGAATATTCAGGACTGATTTCCTTTAGGACTAACAAAAAGGCAAGAGGTAAATGTTGAAGACGATTTTGAGAAAAGGGAATCCTTCATGCACAGTTGGTGGAAATGCAAACTTGTGCAGGTACTACGGAAAACAGTATAGTAGCTCCTCAAAAATTAAAAATAGGATTACTACACGATCTAGCAATTTCACTTCCGGGTATTTATCTAAAGAAGATGGAAACACTAATTCAAAAAGATGTACGCATCCTCATGTTCATTCCAGCACTATTCATGGCAGCCAAGGTGTGGAACAATTTAACTGTCCATAAGTGGATGGATGGATAAAGGTGCAGTGTATATATGTATCATGGAACTTATTCAGCCATAAAAAAAAAAAAATGGCATTTGCCATTTTGACAACATGGATAGGCCTTGAGGACATTATGATGTTAAATACCATCGAGGAAGAATGTCCTAAAGCCAACTATTTTGATGCAGTTTTTGCCTTTGCAGAGATTCCTATCAAAATTTTGAGAAGCAAAATTCACTAAAATATCCTGCTAAATTAAATAAGGCATTACGTTTTGAGGCACATAATTAAGAGTTGATTTTGACTCCACTCAAGCAATGGTGTGGCCCTGAACAACTTAAATAAATTTTTAAGCTCTTTGTTCTTATTAAAATTGGGATAAAGATGCTTAGATATGTTCTAATTGATTGAAATATACATAAAACACAGGCACATGAAAATGTGGGTTGTAAATATTGCTTACATTTTCAGTTTGCAAAAATACTTCAGTTAACATAATAAAAACTCCCCCAAAATGGGATGCTTTACACATACATTTTTCCACAGAGCCCCAGACTTCAGTGTATAGCTCTAGAAAGCCTACTTCCCACTTAACAGTAGAAATGGCTGTTAAGGTCTTTTATTATTATAACTTTGCCAACATTTTTCATGTTGTATCAGTTGACATTGCTTTAAGTATCAGTTTTGAAAAATGAGTTCTATGATAAATCAATGCCATCAGTTCAGTTCAGTTCAGTCACTCAGTCATGTCCCACTCTTTGCAACCCCATGAGTTGCAGCACACCAGGCCTCCCTGTCCATCACCAACTCCCGGAGTTCACTCAAACTCACATCCATCAAGTTGGTGATCCATCCAGCCATCTCATTCTCTGTCATCTCCTTTTCCTCCTGTCCCCATAGAAACTCATAATCCCTAAATCTGAATTCTATCATGCTCAAAGCACACCTAGCTATGCACTATCTCAGTGAGATCTGAAATCAGCTGTTACAGAAGACCTGAATACTCCTAGAATACAAAATTGTTGTTTCTATGTTTTATCCCCATTAAAATGTTGTGTTTAAGAGTATGGAGTTTACAGTCAAATAGCCTGGGCTTGCATTATTGTTTTAATCCTTTCCACCTTTGATTTTGGAGAATTCTATCAACATAACTTCATCTTGAAAGACAGCGTGGTGACTTACACATGGACATATAATTTAGGACATTGAGAAATCCAAATCCGATTTTATTGAATGAAAAAACAAAAGTATTTTGTGAATAACTCTGAAACAACTGTGCTTTATGGTTTTTCAGGCTTAGCTTCCAGCACAGTCATGGATGATTGTGAAGGCATTTATGGAATGTGACAGAACTTTCCACTTCATAGTGAAATATGGAGAGGGCAACAGTATTGCAGAGAAGTATCTTTATGTTTCTAACCTCTAATAAACCATTTAGTATGTCCCCCATTTTTCACTTTCAATATTAGATTTATTTTAATATCACAGTAGTTGCTAGTTCAATTATGAGAGTTTCTTTTTAATATAGAAAATGCTTTATTTCCCTAATATTGTAATATGGAGGCATAAATAATATTGGCATTAATACAAAACATTTATTGAACCTCACTCTAGGCAATGCTTATATGTGACAGGTGCTTAAGAGTGATGGATTTGATCCCACACGAAGTTAATTAAGTTATTTGGGCACTGCGTTTCTATTTGGAAAGTTTCCCTAAAAGCTCTCTTGTAATAGCTGATTGTATTTCTATTTTATATTACTTGAAAGCCACGGCTGATGCTTATTCCATACCTGGTTTCCCACCACATGTATCACTAATAATTCTTGTGACTTATAGCAAATATATCTTTATAATTGCTTGTAGGATAAGACAGCATTTTTAGGAGGAGAGAAATCTACGTTTTTCAGAGAAATAAATTCAAGCTTTTCCTTCATTAATAATTTGGGAAGTAGAATAAAATGAAATAGATTTATCTAACAATTTGAGGTTACAGAGTAGATTTAACTTTTTCAGTAGGTCAATGTAATACTAGGAAAATAAATACAGCTTTCCCCCCTTGCCAACAAAGAAGCTGACAGGAATCAGAATATTTTAGAGGTCACTTTTTTTTTTTTTTTTTTTAATTTTGGACTTACTTTGATTAAAACGAAATCTCCTGTCCCATCATACAAAGCTGACAGTTCACTTAGCTGTTACATAAATGGTGCAGAAAGCACAAAGACAAATTCCTATTTCTGGGAGAAATAAATAGATTTCTTTAATCAGTACCTATAGCAACTGCAGTACCAAATATTCACTTAGTACAAACATTCAACTCTAAGTCAAGTACAGAAAAATAAGTTCCATACAGCTGCTTCCCTGTTCTCCCTCCATTCAGGAAAAAGCTGTTGACTATTTTATATAATTTTTGTTTAAATTAAAACCCAAAGGACAAGACTTGGAAATTTGCTTTGTGCCGAATAATATTCACATTTTGTTTATATTAATATCTTTTGAGTGTAAACAGCATGAAAATACTTTTTTCACTTGATATTAACTTTTAGGATTTACTATCCTTACAGTTGTGGTTTTATTGTAATACAAAGGTTAAATTTTGTTGTAGATAATTCTAACTATAGCTGTGAGGTGCTCTCACTTTTGTACAATGTTCTTTTAAGTTTAACGCAGCATTCTTTTCCAACATAGTCAATCTATATTATACTCCTAACATGATCTTACCTTGCCCTTGATAGCTTCTTAGTTATCCCTATTAACATTGTTCTTCTCTTGAATTATAGAATTAAGAGCTGGAACACTACTGAAATGATTTGTACAGTGCTTTACACGTGAATGGCTTATTTGCTGCTGCTACTGCTGCTGCTAAGTACATGAGTCGTGTCCAACTGTGTGCGACCCCATAGACTGCAGCCCACCAGGCTTCCCTGTCCCTGGGATTCTCCAGGCAAGAAAACTGGAGTGGGTTGCCATTTCCTTCTCCAATGCATGAAAGTAAAAAGTGAAAGTGAAGTCCCTCAGTCGTGCCCGACTCTTAGAGACCCCAAGAACTGCAGCCTACCCGCTTCTCCATCCATGGGATTTTCCAGGCAAGAGTACTGGAGTGGGGTGCCATTGCCTTCTCCTATTTCTTAGTATAATTAGCTACCTGGATTTCTTTACAGATTTTAACCCAGAAATACAGGAAATGGCAATTTCAATGGAGAAACCTCCTTTCTGGGAACTTGGTCTTTTTATTGTCTATATCCCTTATGGCAGAAAGTGAAGAGGAACTAAAAAGCCTCTTGATGAAGGTGAAAGAGAGTGAAAAAGTTGGCTTAAAGCTCAACATTCAGAAAACGAAGATCATGGCATCCGGTCCCATCATAGGAAATAGATGGGGAAACAGTGGAAATAGTGTCAGACTTCATTTTTCTGGGCTCCAAAATCACTGCAGATGGTGACTGCAGCCATGAAATTAAAAGACGCTTACTCCTTGGAAGAAAAGTTATGACCAACCTAGATAGCATATTGAAAAGCAGAGACATTACTTTGCAAACAAAGGTTCATCTAGTCAAGGCTATGGTTTTTCCTGGGTCATGTATGGATGTGAGAGTTGGACTGTGAAGAAGGCTGAGCGCCGAAGAATTGATGCTTTTGAACTGTGGTGTTGGAGAAGACTCCTGATAGTCCCTTGGACTGCAAGGAGATCCAACCAGTCCATTCTGAAGGAGATCAGCCCTGGGATTTCTTTGGAGGGAATGATGCTGAACTGAAACTCCAGTACTTTGGCCACCTCATGCAGAGTTGACTCATTGGAAAAGACTCTGATGCTGGGAGGGACTGGGGGCAAGAGGAGAAGGGGATGACAGAGAATGAAATGCCTGGGTGGCACCACTGATTCAATGGACATGAGTATGAGTGAATTCCGGGAGTTGGTCATGGACAGGGAGGCCTGGCGTGCTGCGATTCATGGGGTCGCAAAGAGTTGGACACGACTGAGCCACTGATCTGATCTGATATCTCTTTGCATCTCTCCTTTGGTAGCCTCATCCCACCTTCTGGAATTAAATGTAGGAATTAATCCATGCTCACATGACTGAAATGTACGTTATTAGTCCAGGTCTTGTTCCCCAAATCCACACTCAAATTGGAGCCTCACACTTACTGTTGCTACTCAAATGCTCAATAACAATCTCATACCCTGTGAAGCAGGGCAAAGACTAATAGAGTTTTGCCAAGAAAATGCACTAGTCATAGCAAACACCCTCTTCCAACAACACAAGAGAAGACTCTACACATGGACATCACCAGATGGTCAATACTGAAATCAGATTGATTATATTCTTTGCAGCCAAAGATGTAGAAGCTCTATACAGTCAGCAAAAACAAGACCAGGAGCTGACTGTGGTTCAGATCAAGAGCTCCTTATTGCCAAATTCAGACTTAAATTGAAGAAAGTAGGGAAAACCACTAGACCATTCAGGTATGACCTAGATCAAATCCCTTATGATAATACAGTGGAGGTGAGAAATAGATTTAAGGGACTAGATCTGATAGACAGAGTGCCTGATGAACTATGGACGGAGGTTCATGACATTGTACAGGAGACAGGGATCAAGACCATCCCCATGGAAAAGAAATGCAAAAAAGCAAAATGGGTGTCTGGGGAGGCCTTACAAATAGCTGTGAAAAGAAGAGAAAGGAAAAGCAAAGGAGAAAAAGAAAGATATAAACATCTGAATGCAGAGTTCCAAAGAAGAGCAAGAAGAGATAAGAAAGGTTCTTCAGCGATCAATGCAAAGAAATAGAGGAAAACAACAGAATGGGAAAGACTAGAGATTTCTTCAAGAAAATCAGAGATACCAAAGGAACATTTCACGCAAAGATGGGCTCAATAAAGGACAGAAATGGTATGGACCTAACAAAAACAGAAGATATTAGGAACAGGTGGCAAGAATACACAGAAGAACTGTACAAAAAAGATCTTCACGACCAAGAAAATCATGATGGTGTGATCACTCACCTAGAGCCAGACATCCTGGAATGTGAAGTCAAGTGGGCCTTAGAAAGCATGACTATAAACAAAGCTAGTGGAGGTGATGGAATTCCAGTTGAGCTGTTTCAAATCTTGAAAGATGATGCTGTGAAAGTGCTGCTCTCAATATGCCGTAAATTTGGAAAACTCAGCAGTGGCCACAGGACTGGAAAAGGTCAGTTTTCATTCCAAACCCAAACAAAGGCAATGCCAAAGAATGCTCAAACTACTGCACAATTGCACTCATCTCACAGGCTAGTAATGTAATGTTCAAAATCCTCCAAGCCAGGCTTCAGCAATAAGCGAACTGTGAACTTCCTGATGTTCAAGCTGGTTTTAGAAAAGGCAGAGGAACCAGAGATCAAATTGCCAACATCAGCTGGATCATAGAAAAAGCAAGAGAGTTCCAGAAAAACATCTATTTCTGCTTTATTGACTATGCCAAAGCCTTTGACTGTGTGGATCACAATAAACTGTGGAAAATTCTGAAAGAGATGGGAATACCAGACCACCTGATCTGCCTCTTGAGAAATTTGTATGCAGGTCAGGAAGCAACAGTTAGAACTGGACATGGAACAACAGACTGGTTCCAAATAGGAAAAGGAGTATGTCAAGGCTGTATATTGTCACCCTGTTTATTTAACTTATATGCAGAGTACATCATGAGAAACGCTGGACTGGAAGAAGCACAAGCTGGAATCAAGATTGCTGGCAGAAATATCAATAACCTCAGATATGCAGATGACACCACCCTTAAGGCAGAAAGTGAAGAGGAACTAAAAAGCCTTTTGATGAAGGTGAAAGAGGAGAGAGAAAAAGTTGGCTTAAAACTCCACATTCAGAAAACGAAGATCATGGCATCCGGTCCCATCACTTCATGGGAAATAGATGGGGAAACAGTGGAAACAGTGTTAGACTTTATTTTTTGGGGCTCCAAAATCACTGCAGATGGTGACTGCAGCCATGAAATTAAAAGACTTTTACTCCTTGGAAGGAAAGTTATGACCAACCTAGATAGCATATTCAAATGCAGAGACATTACTTTGGCAACAAAGGTCCATCTAGTCAAGGCTATGGTTTTTCCTGTGGTCATGTATGGATGTGAGAGTTGGACTGTGAAGAAGGCTGAGCACCAAAGAATTGATGCTTTTGATCTGTGGTGTTGGAGAAGACTCTTGAGAATCCCTTGGAATGCAAGGAGATCTAACCAGTCCATTCTGAAGGAAATCAGCCCTGGGATTTCTTTGGAAGGAATGATGCTGAACTGAAATTCCAGTACTTTGGCCACCTCCTGCAAAGAGTTGCCTCATTGGAAAAGACTCTGATGCTGGGAGGGACTGGGGGAAGGAGGAGAAGGGGATGACAGAGGATGAGATGGCTGGATGACATCATTGAGTCGATGGACGTGAGTCTCAGTGAACTCTGGGATTTGGTGATGGACAGGGAGGCCTGGCGTGCTGCAATTCATGGGGTCACAAGGAGTCTGACATGACTGAGCGACTGAACTGAACTAAACTGAACCCTGTGTGCCCCAACTGAACTTGCTTTTCTTGCCAAACAGGCTTCACTTTTCATCTCTTTGCAGTCTCATGTGAGATAATGGCCATACTTTCAGTTACTTGGGCTGATATTGGTATCATCCGTGTTCATCAGAACTGTCCATAACCAGGAACTGACCATTTCAAGCTCTTCTACTGCTGCCACCAAGGTTACCATGCGGGTACTGGAATTACCTTCAAAGAGGTCTCCCTAATTCTACTGCTACTCCTACTTGCCAGTCTTTATAGACCAAATGACTTTTTGAAATGCAAGTCATGGCATAACACTTTTGCTCACTTCCCTTTAACTTCAGGTTGTATTTCCTGCAAGGTCCTACATAGCAAAGTCCCTATTATCTTACCACCCATCCCAACTGTCTCTCAGGTATGTAGACAAAGCCTTCCTTGACATTCCTGGAACATGCCAGGTATACACCTCTCTTAGTTACTCTGCCCCAGTTATTCCCTCTGCATGGATCACTCTTTCCCCAGATATGCATATGGTCAACAGACCCAGTTCAGTCTTTATTCAATTGTCAGTTTCTCAGGGAGGCATACCCTGACCACCTTATTTCACAAAGATACATCCTTACACCTTCATCCTCCACATCTTCCCTCTTCCCTAGTTATACACCCCTGACCTTATTTAGCTTTTTCTATAGCATTTACCACCCTTGGATACTCTATATTATACCAGTTTTATTTTGTTAATTCTCTTTTGTCTGTCTTCACTAAAACTAAACATTATATATCACCTTATTTTGTTCTGATGTATCCAAGTGTCTGCTCAAGCGCTTGTAGGTGTATAATGAGTATTTTTTGAATGAATGAATACATTTCCAATTAATCTCAAGTCATGCAACCCAAGCTTGTAGCTAAATATTCCATTCAAGTTTGTTTGTGACATTCCATTGCTATTTTAACATTCCCAATTTGTAGAAAAATTAAGAATGCTTTAGATACTCTGGAAACTCAAGTCTTATATATGCCTTGCTACCTCATTCACATTGAATTGTGTTATTTTAATTCTGTTTCTGAAAAAGCAAACACTCAGTTATCTCATATATTTACTGCAGTTTCAGTCAAAGTTTATTCATGGCAGGATCTTTCTTGAGATGACTTCTATCTTTAAATCTTTTTTTCCTTATATTACTGCATCCTTTTTTTTTTTTTTTAACTCAATAGCATATGCTTCAGGTAATTGCTTGCCTGATCTCTGCCTTAATATTTCCTATTTTAATTTTGTTTTCATTTCTTTTAGAATGTGGAAGAATCACTTATTTTCCTAAGCTTATTTATATGGCCATGTTAATTTGTGATTTAACATAAATAATAATCAGTTCTCAAGTGTAAATGGCTTCTCACAATAAATTATTCTAGATTATGAGTGAGGAACCATCTGGTTAGAACTCAGTGGAATTAATTTTCAACATCACATTCCCGAAGTTATGGGTGTGATTCCTGATTCATTCTGTGTTGAAAATATGCCCCTGAGTGCTGTTATGGAAGACAAAGTACCAGTGTCAGTGGTCTCCTTGCAGAATGTCATTATAAGCAGCAGCTATGCCACAATGAAAGTGTAGCTGGCAGTAAACCATGAGCCATATCAATTACATTTGAAAGTAAAATATTCCCAGTAATGAAATATATTAATTTGCAGTGAAAGCTATTGAAATTTTTGGAAAATGAGATTTCCCTTACCCTAGTGCACCTTAGGAATTTTTGTATTCCTGCTAGCCTATTTGCTTCATGCTTTAAATATTTTGCTTTCTAAAAATGATGGTTGTGCTGACAGTTCCTTCCTTCCTTCTTTTGCTTGGAGAAAATCTCAGGTAATGGAGATGAGGTTCCTAACTAACATCTCACACTAAAATTTCATTTGTGGACAAGTATCTGTCAGACATGACTCTAATAAGACACTCAAATAGAGATATGTTGCAGGTAGTAACTGATACTTTCAGGTGGTAGAACTTTCACACAAGTCATATCTATCTGAATCATCTAAAGATGAGTTTAACATCTTCATGAAATTGAAGGTTATATTATGCAGGAGAAAAGAATTTCTTACCCTCAATACATTTTTGAAACAGAAATCATTCAATGTGAGAGTCAGTTACAAAATTCAGTAGTTTTTAGCTGTAGCAATATTGAACCAGCTTCATTCTAAGACTTTATTTCAAGGAGAATTTTTGATAATGACTACATGTATTTATTTATTAGTTAAAATTTTAAGTAAAATATGCCTTTTATTAAGCTAATTGCCTTATTAAAATATTTTTGTTAATTTCTATGTACTGAAGTGGGGAAGAAGTTATTATTATTGGGCCTGATTTGAGGCAAGATTATATCTCTACAGGGTTTTTGTCAATTCTGTGTTTGTCTGTGGAATTCAATATCTTTCTCTAAGTATTCCCAAATTTGTGATTCAAATCTTTATCCAAGCTATTCTTGACTCATAGTGCATGTGTAATGAATAGCGTTTTGTTAAAACAATAAAAAAGTGCCTGTCTTATGTGCATCTATGCACAAGATTTATCCTCAATTTATATCCTCTTCTGCACCATTAAATTAAAATTCACTCACAATAAAAGATCTGATATATATAAGTACATCTAGCAAACTAAACTTTCATATGAAAATATAGTTGAAATAATATCTAAATAATTGAGTTTTCTTTCTTATTAAAACTACTAAAAGGCTAAAAATTATATTACATAGAATTTGGCCAAGATATACACATTGGAAACTCTATTCTTCCTATAGCTCCATGAGGGAACAATATTCACAGATAGTAAAACATGAAAAAACAGATTCAGCCCCGTGGTCTTTTGTTAGAATTGAGCCGTATGGAAATTTCCAATGTGAAAATTCTGAATGCAGGGTAGAATCAGATAATGTCTTTCTTTTCTGTTCAATAGAGTTCTAAGATTCCACAAACAAAGTAAGCCCAGGATAACACACAAAGTCTAGGTTTGTAGAAACCACAGTTTGAGGAAAGACCACATTTACCAGGTTCAGAGGAAAAGGACTGGGAGAGAAACCAAAAGCAGTGATTCCATAAAAGTGGGAACAGCTCAGGCATGGCCGCTCTCTGCCTGTTTTCCTCTGTATGTTAGCATAAGATAAAGCATCCAACAAGTGCAGGGAGATCTCTGGGAAACCTAAAGAAACATCAGTGCCCTAATCACTGAATTTGCATAATATCATGGATATTTTAACAAGACTAAAATCAGAGTCTTAGGCTATCTTTTATCTCTGCCATTTCTTAGTACACATTTGCAACAGTTTTCAATTGTATTAACTCCTAATCTTCATAATGGATTTCAAAGTGCCCCTCATTACACTAAGATCAGAAAAAAATTTTAGAGAAATGTCTATTTAGTTCTTTGGCCCATTTTTTGATTGGGTCGTTTATTTTTCTGGAGTTGAGCTGTAGGAGTTGCTTGTATATTTTTGAGATTAGTTGTTTGTCGGTTGCTTCATTTGCTATTATTTTCTCCCATTCTGAAGGCTGTCTTTTCACCTTGCTAATAGTTTCCTTTGATGTGCAGAAGCTTTTAAGGTTAATTAGGTCCCATTTGTTTATTTTTGCTTTTATTTCCATTATTCTGGGAGGTGGGTCATAGAGGATCCTGCTGTGATATATGTCGGAGAGTGTTTTGCCTATGTTCTCCTCTAGGAGTTTTATAGTTTCTGGTCTTACGTTTAGATCTTTAATCCATTTTGAGTTTATTTTTGTGTATGGTGTTAGAAAGTGGTCCAGTTTCATTCTTTTACAAGTGGTTGACCAGATTTCCCAGCACCACTTGTTAAAGAGATTGTCTTTAATCCATTGTATATTCTTGCCTCCTTTGTCGAAGATAAGGTGTCCATATGTGCGTGGATTTATCTCTGGGCTTTCTATTTTATTCCATTGATCCATATTTCTGTCTTTGTGCCAGTACCATACTGTCTTGATAACTGTGGCTTTGTAGTAGAGCCTGAAGTCAGGTAGGTTGATTCCTCCAGTTCCATTCTTCTTTCTCAAGATCGCTTTGGCTATTCGAGGTTTTTTGTATTTCCATATAAATTGTGAAATTATTTGTTCTAGCTCTGTGAAGAATACTGTTGGTAGCTTGATAGGGATTGCGTTGAATCTATAAATTGCTTTGGGTAGTATACTCATTTTCACTATATTGATTCTTCCAATCCATGAACATGGTATATTTCTCCATCTATTAGTGTCCTCTTTGATTTCTTTCACCAGTGTTTTATAGTTTTCTAGATATAGGTCTTTAGTTTCTTTAGGTAGATATATTCCTAAGTATTTTATTCTTTCCGTTGCAATGGTGAATGGAATTGTTTCCTGACATACAGATGGCTAACAAACACATGAAAAGATGCTCAACATCACTCATTATCAGAGAAATGCAAATCAAAACCACTATGAGGTACCATTTCACACCAGTCAGAATGGCTGCGATCCAAAAGTCTACAAATAATAAATGCTGGAGAGGGTGTGGAGAAAAGGGAACCCTCTTACACTGTTGGTGGGAATGCAAACTAGTACAGCCACTATGGAGAACAGTGTGGAGATTCCTTAAAAAACTGGAAATAGAACTGCCTTATGATCCAGCAACCCCACTGCTGGGCATACACACTGAGAAAACCAGAAGGGAAAGAGACACGTGTACCCCAATGTTCATCGCAGCACTGTTTATAATAGCCAGGACATGGAAGCAACCTAGATGTCCATCAGCAGATGAATGGATAAGAAAGCTGTGGTACATATACACAATGGAGTACTACTCAGCCATTAAAAAGAATACATTTGAATCAGTTCTAATGAGGTGGATGAAACTGGAGCCTATTATACAGAGTGAAGTAAGCCAGAAGGAAAAACATAAATACAGTATACTAACGCATATATATGGAATTTAGAAAGATGGTAACAATAACCCGGTGTACGAGACAGCAAAAGAGACACTGATGTATAGAACAGTCTTATGGACTCTGTGGGAGAGGGAGAGGGTGGGAAGATTTGGGAGAATGGCAATGAAACATGTAAAATATCATGTAGGAAACGAGTTGCCAGTCCAGGTTCGATGCATGATGCTGGATGCTTGGGGCTGGTGCACTGGGACGGCCCAGAGGGATGGTATGGGGAAGGAGGAGGGAGGAGGGTTCGGGATGGGGAACACATGTATACCTGTGGTGGATTCATTTTGATATTTGGCAAAACTAATACAATTATGTAAAGTTTAAAAATAAAATAAAATTAGAGGAAAAAAAAATAAATAAATAAAAAATATCAGTTACTCATTAGAAAAAAATTTTAGTCTAAGTTTTGCTACTTTTTTCTTTAACCAAAGGCATTTTTTCTTTTTTGAAAATCTTGTTATATCTAAATATGATAGAACAAAAATGCTCATAATTTCAAATATAATTATTGATAGTGACAGCATTTTTTAATATTTGTTTTTGTATTATTTACCTATGCCTGCATATTTGATGTCCAACTATATATAATTAAGAACTATTTATTTTGGACATGCATGCATGCTAAGTCACTTCAGTCATGTCTGACTCTGCGACCCCATGGACTTAGCCTACCAGGCTCCTATATCCATGGGATTTTCCAAGCAAGAATACTGGAGTGGACTGCCATGCCCTCCTCCAGGGGATCTTCCTGACCCAGAAACTGAACCCGTGTCTTTTACGTCTCCTGCATTGGGAGGTGGGTTATTTACCACTGAGCTACCTGGGAAAGCCCTATTCTGCCCATATATGTTTATATTTGTAGGCACTGTTCTTGACACCAAGATCTCAGCCCTAATAACACAAATCAATTGCTCTAATGGAGCTCACATTCCATTGTGAGAAAGACAGGCAATAAAAAACAACAAAAAAATTAATATACCAGAACAGAATTCAACAAAATCAAAACTATGGTAAGGGGAAGATAGTGGTGGGGACTGGGATAGAATTTTCCATGTCAGCATTGCGGAGGAAGAGTCCTCAATAGTGGGACAAAAGTACAGAGATGTAAATATTGAGAGCACTTTCCATATTACAAGTTTAATGTCTATTTTAATGGTTTTACAGTATACCTCTGCATTTATGTGCAGTCATATTTACTTAGATGGCTATTGTTTGATTTTCAGGTTAACTTTTTTATGATATAAATGGATTGCTGCCATCTTATGTAGTGTAAGACTTGCCCATACCCCTAATATTTTCCTGAGAATAAGCATTTAAATGTAGATTTACTATGTCAACACTTACTATTTATAATGATCTAGTAAGCAATATTGGTCTGCTTTGCAGAATGCATGAAACATTATATATGGTTTCTAGAAGTACATCATCTTGCTCAACTCCTTATATGAAAGTCAATATTGCTGATTATTTTTTTCTTGTTTACTTTTACTAATTCAATAGAAAGAAAGCAGTTTTTTTGTTCTTTTAATTATTGTTTTCCTGAATACTAGTATAAGTGACCATGTGGGCACACTTTTTCTTCCTTCCCAGTTTGCAATTTCTGTTCAAGTGCTCAAGTACCAGTTATTTCACTCTGACTCCTCAGTCTCACCTTATGCTTACTTACTCCCAGTAGTCTTTCATTATTGCACAGTAGTTTAGAAACTCTTCCGGTAGGAATAATAAGCCCTGCAAACAAAATTTTAACTTCAACAAAAAATAAGTTTTAGCCTCAAATGAAAAATAAGTTCAGCAACCCAGTTATTTGAAGGGGCCCAGAGATAAGACATACAACCTCTTTCCTGTCTACCTACTTCACAGTGACCTCAAATGGGTCCCCTGAATTATTTTTTTAATATCCTACAGGAAGAAGTATAGACTGTAGATTCTCCCCAGCTTTGTTAACTTTAAAACTTTTATCTCTTGTCTTCTACATTCTAGGCACAGACCTCAAATTGAAATTTTCTCTATGCATGTCATAATCTCACTTACATTCTTATCTTTTCCTTCTAGACAGAACGCACTCTCCCCACAGGGTCCACTTCAACTCCAAAACTGTTCTCTGTTTAAACCTTAATGTAGTAAGACTTGCTCCTAACTCCCTTCCTATCTGGGCCAGGAATCCTTGTTCCATTTTCATGGCAGAGTGTAGCATTCTCAGCCTACTTCTATCATCATAACCATATAGTTGCTTTTGGTCTCTTACACTAAAATTTCTTGGGGATGTAGATGATGTCATATGCATTATATTTGTTTTCAGCATTCAGTGAATGATCATGAAATGATTCTTAAATGGAAACAGGAAAAGTTTTGCCTTTCACTAATTCCTACATCTTCTTAGAATTCCCTTAAACATTTAAACAATTCATCTCTCACATCAATGCCTGATTATATTAAGAGAAAATTACAAAAATGATATTTAGTGCTAAAAAAAATCCAATATTTTTCTCTGGCCTACTAAGCTAAAGTCTTCTGTCTTTAATCACAGTCTGATAGTTTAACCTGTTATGGAGATGACCTGCCTGCAAAATCTGTGAACCATTCAACATTTTCTGTCACTATTTCCCAAGCACCTGCCAGTAGTCATCGCATTATGGACTTCCTCTTTCTTCATGACCTTTATCTGCCTTAATTGTTTTCCCTTTAGTTAGTTAGTGTTAGTTGCTCAGTCATATCTGGCTCTTTGAGACTGCATGTACTGTAGCCTGTCAGGCTTCTCTGCCCATGGGATTCTCCAGGCAAGAATACTAGAGTGGGCTGCCCTTTCCCTCTCCAGGGGGTCTTCCCAACCCAGGGATCAAACCCAGTTCTCCTGTGTTGCAGACAGATTCTTTACCTTCTGAGCCACCAGGGAAGCCCTTTAGACCATATAACATAAGATAAATATTAATGAGTATGTATAGATATGAATAATTCAATCAAATATAGGAATTTTTCTTTATTAAAGAAAAATTTGTATTAATATTATTTAGAAGAAATTAAAAAAAACCCTAAATCACTATTAAACAAACATCACAGTAATGATTTTTCCAGGCACAGTCAACCAAGGATTCTAAAATCAGTAGGGATGATGGTAACAATAACCCGGTGTACGAGACAGCAAAAGAGACACTGATGTACAGAACAGTCTTATGGACTCTGTGGGAGAGGGAGAGGGTGGGAAGATTTGGGAGGATGGCATTGAAACACGTAAAATATCATGTAAGAAACGAGTTGCCAGTCCAGGTTCGATACACGATACTGGATGCTTGGGGCTAGTGCACTGGGACGACCCAGAGGGATGGTATGGGGAGGGAGGAGGGAGGAGGGTTCAGGATGGGGAACACATGTATACCTGTGGCGGATTCATTTTGATATTTGGCAAAACTAATACAATTATGTAAAGTTTAAAAATAAAATAAAATAAAAAAAAGTGTAGAGAGCTAATGTATAATGTGATGGTTACAGTTTATAATACTGTGGTGAACAGTGGAAATTTTCTGTGGCTAGAATTCAAGTATTATCATATACACATACAAAAAATGGTAACTATGTAAGAAGAATATATGTTAGCTAGAGTGACTGTAATAAATATTTCACTACATATATGTGTATGAAACTATAAGCACTGAATATATAAAATTTAAACTAATTATAGAAATAAAAAAATCTGTGAGAAAATTTAATAGATATAAGATATTTGAATAATCTCAATACTTATACCAACACATTTATCAATTACAAAGTGAGTAAGTCACTTTACAGTCTGGCCATCGAGTTGTTTGGTTAAAAATACTATAAAATCAAATGTATACATTTTTATTCCATCTGCTAAGTATTTATGTATAAAATCATTTTGCCCATTTATAATCTATTAAGAAGATAGTAAAAGACAGGGAAACCTGGCATGTGGCATTCCATGTCCATGGGGTTGCAAAGAATCGGACATGACTTAGCCACTGTATGAGAAGAATTGCACTGAGATGAAATTATATACAAATTTTAAAATCACGTGTGACCATTTTTGTATTCAAGAATTTTACATATATACAAATCATGTTGCTGAAAATTAATAAAAATCAGAAATTAGAAAATTTGTCAGCGTCTGAGGTGGGGGTTATTCTGAATAACCAAGTACTTTCATCTTACAGACATTTTAGCCACTGGTTTTCTTTTGTGTGGCATGGTGTTAGGACAAAAATTAGCTTGACATGTCATTGTTATTTATTAAACTAATAAATATGTCATTTGATGTATAGTAAGTGAAGTATCTATTTACTTTATGAAGTAAATAAAGTATTTATTCACAAACAGAATCGTAGCACATTCTGTTTGTGAATAAATAGACTCTTTCCTAACAAGATAAATGACTAAATCTTTCTTCATAAGTAAAATAATGACCCATGGGGTAGCAAGTGAGGTCAATTACAATCTTAAAACCATAGCAATTTAGCAACCCTTTTTAGGTGTCATGCTTGCAAAGAGAAACTCCCAGAGCCACTGGATGTTTATTAAATGCCACACTGCTGATTCTGCCAGGCAGATCCCTTCACAGATGGCACATATTTAGCTACATTTCTGCAATTTATTGCCCCAGGACAGATGTCCTATAAACAATCTTATTTCCCTTGTGATTTGCTATTTTATTTGAGAGGCAGTGTTCAAAAACAGATAAAACACAAATGTCCTAATCTTTTCACCATATACTTTGGTCACCTGATGAATATTTCTGCCATAATTCTAAAGTTTCCCCCAGCATATAGCAACTACTTTAGTACATCAGACTATTATAATCAAATTTCTTTAATCTCTAAGTAAACAATTTTTTGACGTTTAACTATACTGATTAAGTACAGATGCAAATTCATGATCATTAGTCAGTTGTCCTCCTTTTAATTTACAAAAAATATGCATTCCCTATTATGTCCTAAACTAAAGCCCCTGTTCTTTTTGCATATTTTAATATACTGGCCTATTTTTCTTAATAATATTTGAAAATAAACTGAAAACTATTAACAAAAACATTTAAATCATCTGGTAAAGGAGATTTAACCCTGTCAGTTTAACAGATGTTTAACAGTGGAATTATAACAGCATGGTAATACATATCATTTGGGTTTACATGTGGATGTGGAGAAAAAAATAACTTTTTAAATACATAATTTTATTAAATAAAAGTTTATATTGTACCCCTTGCCTGTCTTCTTTTGCTCTTCTCTCCTATTATACTGCCCCAGTTATGGGGAGTAGTAAGATGTTGATATTGTCTATGCATTGACATCTAGAGTCAGAAGATATGGGAGAATCACTTCTTCCAAGAATAGTCCCTCATGGGGTTCTCTGTGGGGACTGAGGAAGAAAAGGTTGTAAACCAGATACCAAACCACAGCGACTGAGGTGCATGTTACACTAAAATTCTATACTGGAAGGAATGGTTTGATTTTGCTTCCTTAATGCAAAGTATGTTTTATAAATGAATAATGAATCTACTTCATTATATTTGGGAACAGAGGTTCTGAAGTGTCTAGCTTTTTTTTTTCTGAAAACACCTAATGAGTAGCCTGTTAGAAGCACTTGAAATCCCTTTGCCTTGTGACCAAAACAAAAGCAATCACCATCTCTGTACTATAATTCACAGAAAATACCTCCATACCCCATCTGTCTTCATGATCAAAACAGTGAAAAAAAAAAAAATTCTCTGCTTGAATCTGTTGGCCAGAATACCACATTTTCACTCTGAATTCCATGACAATTGATTTAAAAATTATGTTTAACACATTAACCTTTGGTAATAGAATTTTATATTTGAGGGGCTCAGTGATCACATGGTCACATTTGTATATAAGTATTTCTAGTAAAAAATAGACAAAATTCTTAGCCAAAGACTTCCTTTATAGGATGATGAAGGAATACTTCAATTTTTCTGAATTTTTTTTTTATTCCATTTATGTCAGATCCGAGCCTAGAGAGGAAACTAATTCTGTTCATTCTCCCCAGTGGAATCCAGGCTACCTCTGGAGAGCTTCCTGTGAGTTCATTAAATTGTCTAAGCTTGAAAACACAATTAGGGTCATTTTTCAATTTTTAAAGATTTTAACTAAAAGGAAAGTGAAGGAGCTATTCAAAGTTATTGATTATTATGCACATCATTGGTAGGGAGTCCAATCTGATTCACTTGTAACCCCATAATTTGTCTATGATCCTCTCAGTTTTCTTCCTTTGAATTCATTTTAATAATGTAAACAAACATAATGCCAAGAATAGATAAATCAAAACTTTCAAAAAATATTATCTTTCTCAAATCTCCAAGTCTCTGAAATTACTATTCTATTTCATTCAGATTTATTTGTTTTTATTCTTTTCCAATCTATAATCTTTCATTTTAAAAAACATAAGCCTTAACGATCTGCAATTATGCATCATTCTGATGATGGGGGCAACCAAGGAGAGCAGTTATGATCTTCTTAGTTTTTAACGTACTTCATATTCATAGTGATGACTCAAGCTGCACAGGATAAAATAAAAATTTCTTTATGCAAAGTATTTAAAGTTTCCAACAGATTGTTTTTGTTTCAGGATTAGTGCATTTACTGGTGAAGTGACTAATCCCTAAGATCCATAAAACAATAACATATAGTTGAGCTTATGAATACTCATTCTAGGAAAAAATTACCTCTCTTGACAGTTACATTTTATGAATCGCCTTTGGCTCTCCATTCTATGTAAACGTGTTCACAAATGAAATACACCAAACTTGAACATGGCCTATATATAAGCATGAAAAATCCAAACAAGGAAAATTTCAGATGTGTTGGGTGTAAACTATCCAAGAATGTTTGGAGATTCAAAGATCATATTGCCACTAAAGTAGGAAACATTATTAATTTGGATGATATGTCAAACATGCAAGTGTTGAAGGCATTGGAATTGTTTAACCTAGGAAAGAGACAATTAAGACATACTTCTTTAAATACTTGAAAAACTTCTCTTTCAGTCAGATTAGATAAGGTTATAGGAAGTCTACCTGTACAATATCACTAGCTTGAAAGCAGTAACTACCAACCAGTCTCAGGTAAGTGGTAGTTCTCACTACAGTGTCCTCTCTTAGGAACCCAAAATGATGAATTTTCCATCACGTGCAGTGTTGCTAGGCATCACAACCACGGATAAAAAACATGGCACAGGATATAGAACCTCTTCATGGTATCTCCCCAGATAGCTTATACCCTCTGAAATCTCTCATATTTTATTACACAAAGTCACAAGATCCTATTTTATTTAAAGGAGATATGGAATTGTAGTCCTACAATGTACCCAGAAAGAGGAGAGTCAGAAATGTTTTTTTTTTTTTTTTTTAAAGAAAAAAAAGACACATTAATTACCACAACTTCCATGCAGAAAATCGATACCACCTCACTCTCTCTGAGACAGGCAAGTTGGTGTATTTATCGGTATAATACTCCCAAGAGTGGATGCAGATTCTTATACCTTCAATTACGCATATAACAAAGATAGGTAATATGCATTTTAATTAAGTATTCTATAAGCAAGTAAAATATAATTCAAAGGTAAAAAATATATTACAATTATACACAGAGATATCTTCTTCCCTATGTCAATCATCCTACTCTCCCGCCTTGTATAAGTAACCATAATAATTACTATATAGTTCTGGAGATTTTAATATTAGTTCAAATATTTATTCTTAAATATCCTTTTCTAATAGAAATTAAAATTCACAAAAGCATATTACAATTATATGTGTGATTAAACCAAACATTTAAATACCCTTTGGTACAGACAATACAAACATTCTTAAATGTGCCCTGTAATGCCCAGGAAATCATTGATATGAAGAGAGCAAATTTAGAAGGATGATATTGAGTTCACTAATATTAAAAACTGTAAGTGAATCAATTTTTTTGTACTTCATTAGTCACAATTTCTAAAGATTAAGATGCACCAGTATCTTGTAACTCAAGATACTGATTTGAGATATTGAAAGCATAGAGAGTATATATCTTCACAATTAATCCTAAGAAGCATCTTGAATTTTGATGGTAGTTCTGTCTATAACTTAAGCAAAACATTTAAGCATTCCTCAGAGGTCAATAAGAAAGATTTCCAAAACCATGACCTATACCTTACAAACAATGGGAGCTCTTATGCTTTTCTTGTGGTTTATAGTTTAATAGTTAAGAGAGTAGATCTGTGAACAGACTGCCTCTGTTCATATCCCAAACTAGCCTCTTAGGAAATTTGTCAACCCCTGTGATATAGACTGTTTGTATACCCCAGTTCTTAGGTTGAAGCCCAGTCACCAACATGATAGTATGGGAGGGTTAGAAGGTCATGAGGACAAAACCCTCATAAACGGAATTAGTGACTGGAGAGAGCTTTACTGTCTTTTCACTATAAGAGAAGACTATTGTCTAGGAACCAGGACGTTTCTATACTAGGCAGTGCATCAGCTTATGCCTTGATCTTGCATTCCCAGCCTCCAGAGATATGAGAATTTCTGTTGTTGATGAGCCAAATAATCTATTTCATCTTGTTAAAGTAGCGCCAATAGACTAAGATGCCAGGCAGATACTTAACCCTTGTAAACCTAGGTTTTTCTTATCCCCAACATGAAGAATAACTGTATTATCTTAATTCCTACTTTTTTGTGATCACTCAGTAATTTAAAAGTAGGTAGTGTTATAGATGTGTGCCTTAACTTTTTAATTTCTCAGAATAAAATTTGATAATTTCTCCAGTTGTATACTGTCACTCTCTAGTTCTGTGTGTTACCCTTAGCTATGACACTTGGTAGAAATTCTCATATGCTACCTTTGAGTAACTATTACTGAAATGTGGCACCACACATCACTGGGACCCAGTGTTAGTCTGAGCTGACTGTTGCCTCTTGCAGAACCTTTAAGGGCTTACAAAGAAAAACAAAAAGGTTAATAGTTATAGTTGGCAAAAATAAAAGAACATGCTTGAAAGATGACAACACACTCCTAATAATCCATATTCTGAGACTTCATATCTCCCCTGACTCTTCCTTCACTACTGTGGTTAAGTACAATCTCTCACATTTGTTTCCCTTCCAACATTGCCCTCTTTATGCTCGGAAAGATTGAAGGCAAAAGGAGAGTGTGGTAGAGGATGAAATGGTTAGATAGCATCATCAACTCAATGGACATGGATTTGAACAAATTCCAGGAGATAGTGAAGGATAGGGAAGCCTGGCGTGCTGCAGTCCATGGGGTCACAATTAGTCGGACATGACTTAGCAACTGAACAATTCCCCTTTAAAATTATTAAAAGTTACTGTTCTCATCCCCTTTATAAATAATTTTAAGCCATATCTATTCTGAGTCTGGACTCAGATTAACTTTCCATTTTTTCCTCCTCAGACTAATCCCCAACATAAGTATTGCTTCAACCCAACTGTTTCACAAACTCCTCAAAAATGATTTGAATTTCCTATTTTTGTGCCTTTCAACCTGTGATCTCTAAAAGATATTTCCAGTTTCAGACAGAACCTTGGTTATTTTTAAGCTATATATTAAAATGCCATTTAAAAGCCTCACCCATTAGCCCTTACCAAGTTTTATTCTTTCTCTAATTGCAATACATGTTAACTCTACCAAATGTTTAACACTTAGAGATTTTAAGCTGATTACTAAATTGATATTCTTAAGATATATTTGACAGTCTTGCCATCTCCATTTCTGATAACTTATTTTATCCCTACAGTTCCTAGACTAATGTTTTTCATAAATAAATATTTTTGAATAGTCATTCTTTCATTCATTCTGGAATGAAGACTTTTCTCTGAATAGATGCACAGTTGAGTTCAGTCACTCAGTCGTGTCGGACTCTTTGTGATCCCATGAAACACAGCAGGCCAGGTCTCCCTGTCCATCACGAACTCCCGGAGTTCGCTCAGACCCACATCCATAGAGTCAGTGATGCCATCCAGCCATCTCATCCTCTGTCATCCCCTTCTCCTCCTGCCCCCAATCCTTCCCAGCATCAGAGACTTTTCCAATGAGTCAACTCTTCACATGAGGTGGCCAAAGTACTGGAGTTTCATATTCAGCATCATTCCTTCCAAAGAAATTCCAGGGCTGATCTCCTTCAGAATGGACTGGTTGGATCTCCTTGCAGACCAAGGGACTCTCAAGAGTCTTCTCCACCACCACAGTTCAAAAGCATCAATTCTTCGGCACTCAGCTTTCTTCACAGTCCAACTCTCACATCCATACATGACCACAGAAAAAACCATAGCCTTGACTAGACGGACCTTTGTTGGCAAAGTAATGTCTCTGCTTTTGAATATGCTTTCTAGGTTGGTCATAACTTTCCCTCCAAGGAGTAAGCGTCTTTTAATTTCATGGCTGCAGTCACCATCTGCAGTGATTTTGGAGCCCCCCAAAAATAAAGTCTGACACTGTTTCCACTGTTTTCCCATCTATTTCCCATGAAGTGATGGGACCAGATGCCATGATCTTCATTTTCTGAATATTAAGCTTTAAGCCAACTTTTTCAGTCTCCACTTTCACTTTCATCAAAAGGCTGGGTGCACAAATGTACACCTGTGTGTACCTGTGTTTATGTACATATATCTGTGTATGTGTGTGTGCATATGAGAGGCTGATTCAAAATAATGCAGACATTATCCAAAGCATTTTAATTTGTTCTTCCAAACAAGTGTGAATGAGAGAGTCATGGCCAAGTAAATATGCCCAATCATATATTCCCTGTGTTGGGTGCAGAAAGTGAAGTACAGAAGCACATTAGATCCGATTTTGGTGTATAACTCTATTATCTCACATTTGACCTTTTGAAATGGCTTAGCATGGAGTGAAATATGAGCACACATTAGGGCACTTTGGGAACTGTTCATCCCCATGCTAAATACATTTAGCTTGAATATGTTTTTTAGACTTGCAGTTCCAGATCTCAATGATCATCAATATCTCTTAAGAAGGTTAATTTACAAAATTCTCGATCCCTGTATTAGGGATTATTGAATCATTGTCAGTAGCCTCTGGAATCAGCATTTCTGGAATGCTATTCAGGTGATCCTTTGGGAATCTTTGTTTCTAAGGATACAGAAGTTCTACAGGCAAACATGAGACAGCCATAAATATGTATTTTTGCTGCTAAGGGTAGGCTGCATGCTTGTCACTGAATATGTAAGCATTATTATATTTGGGGTTTTTCTTACTAATCCTTAGTCACTTTCAAATTATAGGAGCTTTCAGAATATCATAAATTTCCATGTCTTAAGTATTGTATTCAATATAAAAATATACTTCAGAAACGATATGGAAATATAAATGCAGCTCAGAAACATTTGCGCATGTTACATTTAACAATTACAATATTAACAGTTTGGGACCTTTTCTAATTTTTTACATTTCTATTTGAGATACTATTTTATACAAGCAGATGTACAGCATCAGAAATGCCTATCAAAAAAAAAAAAAATCAAGCAAAACAATGCGTGCCCTAAAAGCTGAGAGTTATGTTTTATTTGGATACCTTACTGAGGACTATAGCATGGGAATTAGTCACTCTGGTTACTTTTAGAAACTATTCCAAAGAGGGAAGGTTGGAGTCTGAGTATAGAGAAGATTTTGCTTAGAAAAAAGAAAAAACAAAAAACGATATGCAGTTGAACATCAAAAGGTTACTGCTAATCACACACACAAAAAGAGATCTCACATAAATGACTATAGTGCTTTTCTACATATGGGAAGATGCAAGACTCTGGGCTTATTCCTTAGATAAGCAGCTTGACTATCTAGGGCCAGGATTCTGTTTTTCTCCATCCCCTCAGGGTGTACCATCAGGAGTGGCTGCTCAGGCTGATGGCTTGATGGAAGATAACATTCTTTGTTTACTGGACTTGCAGGCAACTTTTTATTTTTATTTTTTCTGTTTACAGAGGGATAGCTTGGGCTAAAACTCAGTAAACTTGGAATAAGCCCTTGTTAAATGAATACATGGAGGTCCACAGTTAGCATTTTTCTAGACCTGACTGAGTGACTGAACTGAATTGAAAGTAATACTGGAATTGTGTGTGTGTGTGTGTGTGTGTATGTGTGTAAAATGAAGAGAACTCCTCTGTCTATAAACAGGTTCACTTTAAGTCAAAATTCCATCTGTGCATGGTGATGGGAGAAGTGAAATCTCCTTGAGAGTTTTCTAACTGACATTTCTGCAGAAACCCAGTTTAAAGCTGTGGAATCTGAAATGAAGTAAAACAATCCTACCAAAATTACAACTTTATTTTAGTGGGATTGTTGTAGGAGAGAGGATACTCTGAAGAAACTCTGAAGTTTAAACAGAGACCACGAGTGTCACACAATGCTTGTCAGTGAGGATTTCATGAACACATAAAGTAGTTGATCTGTAACTGCAATTCTAACATCCAAACTGTATGGTCAGGCCACTCTAGGTGGTGGTTTTCTTGCTCTCTGTACATCCCCTGCTAGACCAGAGCCTGCTTCACTTACACCTTCTCACATGACTGACCTTCCTATGTACTTTCCCCAGGCCCTAGCTAGTGATTGGTCTTATCAAAGGAGTGTTGAGGGGTGTGCCCCTCTGCTAGTTTTCCTAGTAACCAATGAGCCAATTGGATATCAATTCCCCCATAACTGGCAATATCCCCTTTGCTCAGGATGGGGAGACTGCAGACTCATTTTGCCTGCCTCTGCTGTACATGATGGGGTGTCACTCCAGGACGTTTCAAGACATGAAAGGTCCACCTTATCCATTGTGTCTGTCACCGACTCCAGGTTCTTTCTTAGGACTTGAATATGGGCTTTGTGGCCCTGGTAGATGCTGCCCAACACAAATTTTTTATGTGCCTTTCAGGGCTCTGAGGTCTAGTGTATCTCTTTTGCATTTCTCAACTAAAGCGAAGATTATCCTTAGTGTAGGTAATTACCCATGGAATGAAAGACAGTTACTTATATACAGTTGAAGAAATTTTCCTCTGCCATTCTAATTTTTCTTTCTGTTCTAAGAAAGAATTTGACATGAGCTAGATTGACAGGAGAAAAACAAACAAATTTTAATAACATGTATATATGGGAAAGATACAATTGCCAACTTGAGATCAAATTGCCAATATCCAGTGGCTCAAAGAAAAAGCAAGGGAATTAAAGAAAAATATCTACTTCTGCTTCATTGACTATGCTAAAGCCTTGGGTTGTATGGATCACAAAAAACTGTGGGAAATTCTTAAAGAGATCAGATTGCCAGACCACTGTAACAATTTCCTGAGAGGCCTGTGTGCACGTCAAGAAGCAATAGTTAGAAATAGACATGGAACAATGGACTGGTTCAAAATTGAGAAAAGAGTAGGTCAAGGGTGTATATCGTCACCCTGCTTATTTAACTTATATGCAGAGTACATCATGCAAAATGTTGGGCTAGATGAAGCACAAGCTGTAATCAGATTGCAGGGAGAAATAACAATAATCTCAGATGCAGATGACATCACTTTAATGGCAGAAAGCAAAGAGGAACTAAAGAGCCTCTTGATGAAGGTGAACGAAGATAGTAAAAAAGCTGGTTTAAAACTCAACATTCAAAAAATGAATATCATGCCATCTGGTCCCATCACTTCATGGCAAATAAAAGGGGAAAAACTGGAAATAGTGACAAACTATTTCTTGGGCTCCAAAGTCACTGCAGAGAGTGACTGCAGCCATGAAATTAAAAGATGCTTGCTCCTTGGAAGAAAAGCTATGACAGGCTTAGACAGCATATTAAAAAGCAGAGACATCACTTTGCTGACAAAGGTGAGTTTGTACAGTCAAAGCAATGGCTTTTCCAGTAGTCATGTATGGATGTGAGAGTTCCATAAAGAGGACTGAGTGCTGAGGAATTGATGTTTTTGAACTGCGGAATTGACTGGTTGGATCTCCTTGCAGTCCAAGGGACTCTCAAGAGTCTTCTCCAACACCACACCACAGTTTAAAAGCATCAATTCTTCGGTGCTCAGCCTTCTTCACAGTCCAACTCTCACATCCATACATGACCACAGGAAAAACCATAGCCTTGACTAGACGAACCTTTGTTGGCAAAGTAATGTCTCTGCTTTTGAATAGGTAGGTAGAATAGGGAAAAGGAGTCCAAAATGGTGGTGGCTAAAAGACAAGGAAGGGGAAAGCCCATGGAAATAGAACAAAGGAAGGTCAGAGGAAGTCTGAGGACCAGAGTGAAGACTTCAGGTAGAACAAACAGCACTCCTGGCTAAGCCCAATTTGCATAGGGCAGGCCCAGGTGGAGGAAAAAACATATAAGAGGAGGAGCCAAAGCGCTTTCTTGCTCTCTTTCTCTCCCGCATGCATATGCTCCTTCTCTCTCTCTCCCTCTCTCATTCTCTCTCTTTCCCTCCCCCATGCGCTTCTCCACTGTCTTCTCTTCGAGTCTTTGGGTTGGCATGCCCTCACGCTTTGAGCATGGATTCTCCTTCTATCTTCTAAATAAAATGGAGCTGTAACACTGATTTGCCTAAGAGCTATAACACGGTTTGTCCAAGACCGGAGAGCTGTGACAGGGCAAGGGCTTTAACGTCCGTTGCTCCAAATCTTTGTTGTGATGAGACAAAGAACCGAGGAACATACACTCACGTGACAATGTGATTTAAAGAAGGATGTAAAAACTTCTATAAGTCCCACTTTGAGGGACTTACAGTTTCCTTACCCCCTCTCAGAGTCTATGCTGAGAGCCTTGTACTTTCCTCCTCTTTAAAAGATCCTATTCACTTGCTACCATGAGTGCTTGTGTGTTCATGGATTCCATTCTTCACCTCTGCAGACAAGAACTCGGATTCCCATCTCACTACAATCCATGGAGTTGCAAAGAGTCAGACTCAGACACAACTGAGTGACTGAACAACAATACAGGGGAGAGACCAGGAAAACTGAGTAACTCACTAAAGTGACCGAAGACGTCACTGTAATTAGCATTTTCAGCTAAAGAATAAAGAAGATATTGGAGATAATGGTTTGAGACCTCAAAAGAGGGAGGAAATTCACATAGAGATGGAATGAATGTATTTGAGTAAACAAATATTTACTGGGTCATGTAGAGACAAAAGATTACAGTGTAAACTAATTTCTAGGTCCTGCTGAGTTCCCTTCACTGTGAGTAGTCCTTATCCTTCACAGATATTTCTGGTGATAGCTGGAATCAGGGAGTTCTTTATTTAACAAATTAGTTTAGGTGGATAAGGGGAAAGTCAAAGTCTCTTCCTAAATCTTTTGGACCTAGGTTGTTTTCCTAGCACATATGCTTCCCATGTGGTGCTAGTGGTAAAGAATCTGTTGCTAGTGTGATATATGTATGAGATGTAGGTTCAGTCCCTGGGTCAGGAAGATCCCCTGAAGGAGGGCATGGCAACCCACTCCAGCATTCTTGCCTGGAGAATCCCATGGACAGAGAAGCCTGGTCCATAGGGTTGCAAAGAGTCAAACATGACTTCAGTGACTCAGCACACACCCACACAGATTGTTTTCAACTTGAAACAATCTCATGCTAGAGACACATTTTGGGGTGGCAAATTGTGCTCTCCTATACAGTCAAACCTCTTCCCCAAGACAAAATCCAAAGCTTGGAGGAAACCTTGAGTTGACTGCTACCATGTGAAAATGCCTGTGTCTTGAAATAAAAGACATTTGTGTTAACAACATTAGAATCATAATTCTGACACTAGAGTCATAGGTCTGGTTATGACAGTGTGGTAACTCCAAGGCAAATATCGGTTATTCACATTTTAAAAAGTAGGTCCAGGATGCCTATGTGTTGAAATTATTATTGAAGCAGTTTGCCTGTAATTATTACTTTGACAGATTTGCTAGGTTTAAAGAACCTGCTGTCAAGTTCAGAACAACAGGGGGTGGAATAATAAGTGATATTTATAAAGAGAACCAATAGGATCTCTTTGATGATTTATTTACTTCTAGAAAAAGTATGAAAGATGCTCTAAGGTGGCATATTAAGTTCTTAACTTTTATTCTGAGCTAAGTTTATTTACATTTCTTATAAAATAAGATGTTAAGAAAAAAAGAGATAAATTGAACTGAAGAACTGCTCTTCTGAGAAATTAAATACAAATATTTACTTTGTTTTGAAAAAGCAGTCTTCATAAAAGTGGGTTGTTTTTTTTTTTTTTTTCAACTCTCTGCAAATAAATAGCACTTGTAAGTTGTACTATATGCCAGACAATGTTCTGAGTGTTTTACATAAATTAACTTTAATTTTTACATATACTAACTTTAAATCTATCGGTAGGGCCTTACTACTTCCATTTTACAGATATAGAAGCTCAGGAACACAATGGTTATGGGTGCTGTTCAAGAGCACATAATTTGAAACAGAGTATTTGCCATATCAATAAACAAGGATATCACAGTCATCAGCTACTGTGGTCCTCCAAATGTGAACCCAGAGGATGCCCAGGAAGAACAATGCCTGCAATCTGGCAGTTATCAGGCTGCTATCACTCCCTATGGTGAGCAAGAAACTAAGGATGTGAAAAATCAATGCAGGATTCTGGCTCCAGATAGCTGAAATGTATATGAAAGGAATGATTTCAGTGAGCCCAGACTCTTGCATCTTCTCATACACAGAAAAGCACTCAGTACAGTTCAGTTGCTCAGTCGTGTCCAACTCGCGTTGAGACCCCATAAATCGCAAAACGCCAGGCCTTCCTGTCCATCACCAACTCCCAGAGTTCACTCAGACTCACGCCCATCAAGTCAGTGATGCCATCCAGCCATCTCATCCTCTGTCGTCCCCTTCTCCTCTTGCCCCTAATCCCTCCCAGCATCAGAGTCTTTTCCAATGAGTCAATTCTTTGCATGAGGTGGCCAAAAACTGGAGTTTCAGTTTTAGCATCATTCCTTCCAAAGAAATCCCAGGGCCGATCTCCTTCAGAATGGACTGGTTGGATCTCCTTGCAGTCCAAGGGACTCTCAAGAGTCTTCTCCAACACCACAGTTCAAAAGCATCAATTCTTTGGTGCTCAGCCTTCTTCACAGTCCAACTCTCACATCCATACATGACCACAGGAAAAACCATAGCCTTGACTAGACGGACCTTTGTTGCCAAAGTAATGTCTCTGCTTTTCAATATGCTATCTAGGTTGGTCATAATTTTCTTTCCAAGGAGTAAGCGTCTTTTAATTTCATGGCTGCAGTCACCATCTGCAGTGATTTTGGAGCCCAAAAAAGTAAAGTCTGACACTGTTTCCTCATTTTTTCCCAGGAAGTGATGGGACCAGATGCCATGATCTTAGTTTTCTGAATGTTGAGCTTTCAGCCAACTTTTTCACTCTCCTCTTTCACTTTCATCAAGAGGCTTTTTAGTTCCTCTTCACTTTCTGCCATAAGGGTCGTGTCATCTGCATATCTGAGGTTATTGATATTTCTCCTGGCAATCTTGATTCCAGCTTGTGTGTCTTCCAGTCCAGCATTTCTCATGATGTACTCTGCATATAAGTTAATTAAGCAGGGTGACAACATACAGCCTTGATGTACTCCTTTTCCTATTTGGAAACAGTCTGTTGTTCCATGTCCAGTTCTAACTGTTGCTTCCTGACCTGCATACAGATTTCTCAAGAGGCAGGTCAGTGGTCTGGTATTCCCATCTCTTGAAGAATTTTCCACAGTTTATTGTGATCCACACAGTCAAAGGCTTTGGCATAGTCAATAAAGCAGAAATAGATGCTTTTCTGGAACTCTCTTGCTTTTTCCATGATCCAACGGATGTTGGCAATTTGATCTCTGGTTCCTCTGCCTTTTCTAAAACCAGCTTGAACATCAGGAAGTTCACATTTCATGTATTGCTGAAGCCTGGCTTGGAGAATTTTTTTTTTTTCCCTTTTCAATGCTTTATTTGATCAACATATTAGAACAAATACATTTTCCTTGAATGATACTAGGTGAATAATTTGAGAATATAATGAAAAGAAATATAAAATCTGGAAAACTTTTCAATGTACAGAATAAAGCTACAATAACCCTGTATACGAGATAGCAAAAGAGACACTGATGTATAGAACAGGCTTATGGACTCTGTGGGAGAGGGAGAGGGTGGGAAGATTTGGGAGAAGGCATTAAAACATGTGAAATGTCATGTATGAAACGAGATGCCAGTCCAGGTTCAATGCACGATGCTGGATGCTTGGGGCTGGTGCACTGGGACGACCCAGAGGGATGGTATGGGGAGGGAGGAGGGAGGAGGGTTCAGGATGGGGAACACATGAGAAATAAAGGAATAAAAAAAAAATGGAAAAAAAAATCAAAGCAAATGGCTTGGAGAATTTTGAGCATTACTTTACTAGCATGTGAGATGAGTACAAATGTGCGGTAGTTTGAGCATTCTTTGGCATTGCCTTTCTTTGGGATTGGAATGAAAACTGACCTTTTCCAGTCCTGTGGCCACTGCTGAGTTTTCCAAATTTGCTGGCATATTGAGTGCAGCACTTTCACAGCATCATCTTTCAGGATTTGAAAAGGCTCAGCTGGAATTCCATCACCTCCACTAGCTTTGTTCTTAGTGATGCTTTCTAAGGCCCACTTGACTTCACATTCCAGAATGTCTTGCTCTAGGTGAGTGATCACACCATCGTGATTATCTGGGTCTTGAAGATCTTTTTTGTACAGTTGTTCTGTGTATTCTTGCCATCTCTTCTTAATATCTTCTGCTTCTGTTAGGTCCACATCATTTCTGTCCTTTATCAAGCCCATCTTTGCATGAAATGTTCCCTTGGTATCTGTAATTTTCTTGAAGAGATCTCTAGTCTTTCCCATTCTGTTGTTTTCCTCTATTTCTTTGCATTGATCACTGAGGAAGGCTTTCTTATCTCTTCTTGCTCTTCTTTTGAACTCTGCATTCTTTATCTGCATGCTTATATCTTTCCTTTTCTCCTTTGCTTTTCTCTTGTCTTCCTTTCACAGCTTTTTGTAAGGCCTCCCCAGACAGCCATTTTGCTTTTTTGCATTTCTTTTCCATGGGGATGGTTCCTTAATTTGAGATATCTGGTTTTCCTTAATTAACAATAAGCTCAGACTACCTGCCCCTTGTTGCAATCTTCTATACAACCCGATTCCTCCCCACCTCTTCGAAACAGTTCTTTAAGTGTCACTTGAAATGCTTTGAGATGCTGTCTCCTGGTCTTAAAGTCCTAAAAATTCTGACAGAAGACAACAGATTCTCATCCTTTAGGTTGTGATTATTATTTTAGTCGATAGTAGTAAGGGATGGAGTGTGAGCTGAATCAGAGTCGTGGATAGTATCTGAGTGGGATGGTGTCATGAAAGGCTTGAAAGGCTTAAGCACATGGATTCTGGGGCACAGACTGCCTGGGATCAACTATTGTAATACCTCAAAGGAGTCTTAGCTATTTAATGTAAAACATTTTTAAATCTTTTAGAATACTACTTATTTATTTGGCTGTACCAGGTCTTGGTTGTGGTATGTAGGATAGGATCATTAACTGAGGATGGTGTGATCTAGTTCCCTGACCAGGAATTGAACCCAGGCTCCCTGCATTAGGAGTACAGAGTATTAATCACTGGACTACCAGGAAAGTCCCTTAAAATATCCTTTTAGAATCTTCTTAAACATCATGATTAGGTTCATCAGCTTTTTAATATCACATAGCGAATAAATTTTAGAAGTAGAGAGAGAAAATAGGTGCTCTAAGTTCTAATAAAGCATTTCATATTCTTGATGCATGTGTGGCATCAGACTTGACTTTCAAACCAATTATAGGTGAGGGTGTGGTCTAACCGTCTGCTGGGTCACCACAAACATTTAACCAATATCCACATTGTAAAAAGCTAAGTATTAATCATTTTCACTATACCATTATGAAATTCAAAGATAATAGTTTTCTCAGATTGGACTGGTATAAATACATGCAATGCCTTAAAAAGGTTTACCTTTTACTCCTTTTAACAAATTAATATAGTTAAGTTTGAAGTCTTAAAACAAATATTTATGAAAATAAATGATAATTATTCCAGAATAGAAAATGGGATATTTTTATTTTCAATAATGGCAGGTTCTCAGAGTTGAATTATTATATGATCCAGTAACACCACTTCTGTGTATATACCAAAAAGAATTGAAATCAAGGACTAAGATAGCTAGCTATACACCCATTTTCATAGTAGCATTATTAACAGTAGCCAAAAGGTAGAAAAGGTATAATGTCCATTGAAAGATAAATGTGCTGTGTATATACAATGGAATAGTTTTCAGCCTTAAAAGGAATGAAATTCTGACATATGCTACATCAGTTAACTGTGAAGACAATTATGTTAAATAAAATAAGCTAGGCATATAGGTACAAATGTAATGTTGCTTATAAATTTACACAATAAAAGTTTAAAAAAATTATTCCAATGGCATCTGGTATCTTGTGTCATTTCTATCTTTTTATCATATATATATATATATATATATATATCATATATATATATATTTGAATTTGCAATGTCTTTTCACATGTTATCAACCTAAACATGGCTTTTGTCCCAAGTTAACAGTGTGGATTGAGTGTCTTCCTGAGTTTTTATATTCTTTCCTCTAATAGGGAGTCTCCAATTCTAACAGGGTTTTTTACTTAAGAATATTCTTCCACATGAATTTATAGAATATTACTGCCAGAATTGACTTCAAAAAAATTAAGGTAGCCATATTTACATTTTTCTTCCTTGCTTCCTCCCACTACATGGTTTAATATAGTGTAAAAAGAAAAAAAAAAAGGAAAAGGACAAAAAAGACAAATAATCACATATTATAAATATTTAAGAAGTTAAATCCTGTGAAAGCTACATTTCTACCTATACAATACTTAATATTTTCCAAAGAACACATTAAATACCACGGACATGATGAACAAAATTCTTTCCCTGAATCTAGTTTAGTTTTTTTCTCCTGTTCTAATATAAACTGTAGGGAAGCAGTATTTGCCACCCAAAAATGTCTCTGACATGCAGACAAAAAAAAAAAAAATGGAGCCTGTCATGTCAGTAAATGAAAGAAGTTGCCTAGCCTTCCTATAAACAAAGAATGTTGCCCTGCATCAGTCCAACAGTCACTGCATTCACCTTTGATGACGTTCCCTGAGGGGAATTCAGGATGGAGGAAAACATCATATTGGCCCTACTTAGTTAAGATGCTTATCTAAGAAATAATTTCAATAAATCCAGACTCTTGTACTTTCCCATATGTAGACTAGCACTAAAATCATTAACTTGATACATATTTTCTTGTGATTGCAGTAATCTTTTGATATTCAACTACACATTTATTTTTGTTTATGCATTTTCAACAAAAGCTTCTAACTTCACCCTGACCCCTTTGCCAGAGTTCCTCAGAGCGATCTGAGAGGCTGTCTCCAAGGCTGCAGTCCTCAGTAAGTTTCCTGAATAAAATATAAACTTACACTTTTAGGTTGTGTGTTTTTCTTCAGTCAACAGGCATGTGGCTTACTTCACACTGAAAATAATCAAAATCCAAAAGTGAGAAATTTGTACCTCCTCCTTAGGTGCCTAAAGAACTTAGATGGAGGGTCTGTTCCAGAATAGAGCTCTCAGCAGAGATATCTGCAGTGAATATGGGATAGGTGTGGTGGGGATAATGGGGCTTAGAGGTGAGAGTCCACTCTGCCCCATCATCTCAACAAGGCACAACAAACATTTGTTTATCAATACTTTGTTTTTCTATCTCCATGTGGATTTCATCACTCCCATTTACAAAGTCCAAAACCACTACCCTCAACATCCTCCTTTGTCTTTAGCTGAAAAAGTGAAAAGTGAAAGTGAAGTTGTTCAGTCGCGTCCGACTCTTTTTCGACCCTCTGGACTGTAGCCCGCCAGGGTCCTCCATCCATGGGATTCTCCAGGCAAGAATACTCGAGTGGGTTGCCATTTCCTTCTCCAGGGGATATTCCCGACCCAGGGATCGAACCCATGTCTCCCGCATTGCAGGCAGATGCTTTAACCTATGAGCCACCAGGGAAACCTCTTTGCTGCTGCTGCTGCTGCTGCGTCACTTCAGTCGTGTCCGACTCTGTGCGACCCCAGAGACGGCAGCCCACCAGGCTCCTCCGTCCATGGGATTCCCCAGGCAAGAATACTGGAGTGGGTTGCCATTTCCTTCTCCAATGCATGAAAGTTAAAAGTGAAAGTGAAGTCGCAAGAGCACTGGAGTAGGGTGCCATTGCCTTCTCCGCTATTTAGCTGAGGAAGGTATTTAAGATGAGGACTCTGGACACTTTCTTTAGTTACTCCTCAGTTTTTCTACATCTCGCCCATATGTATGCATGTTATTAAACTTTTGTTTGATTTTCTCCTGTTAATCTGACTCACATCAACTTAATTCTGCAGTCTACCCAGGAAAACATAGGAGAGTAGAGTAAAATGCCTTTCTCCCCAACAATCAGTATATATGAACACAAAGAGGAACAGAACTGCTTTCTATTTATATAGAGAAGATTAAATTCTATAAATGATCTATAGAACACAAAAACAAATTAGGTAAAAATAACAAGCCACTTTCACATGCATAAGTAGGAGATAATTAACCCCACTCATCCAAAAATATAAATTTAAATATCAGAGGAAGACTAGGATGTAGGATATAATATTGACTCATTGTATTTTTATGGAATAAATATGAATCTTTATGCATTTAGCAAAACCCATAGTGGTATTGATTGAATAGGCAAAGAAAACACTAAGGTCACTCCTTCCAGGGGAGACTTGGCCTCAATATAATGGTAAATTCTATTTATTTCTGCAGTCATCTCAAAATCAGTAGAAGTTAGCATTTTAATGAGGAGTATTGAGGTCATCTTTGCAAACTAGGGCTGGCTCTGATTGCTTGCATGTCCTCATCACAAATGCTTTAACATTAGAGGTGAAAACCCTCTAGTCATCTTAATTTTCTTCCACTTCTTTTAGCAAACGGACTGCTTGCAGAGTGAAAATAAGACATTTATCATGTTATGAACTCCATCAGCATAATTAGTTACATTGTAGTCTGATACATTATAACAAGGCTTTAGGGCCTGTAGAATTACAATAAGGAGTAGAGCTGGAAGCCGTGCCTTTTCTTAAATAGCACATTTGAAGAACACAAAATCTATTGTCTTTTCCAACAAATAGTTCAGTCTCTTGTATTTCTCTGTACTCTGAGTAGACTATTTTGTATTAGAAAGAGAGTGGGTGAGGTGTGTATGAATACCACTGCATGTTAAACAGCCAAACCATCCTAACATAAAACACCACATTTAAGTATTTGTTATAGGATTGTTACTTTAAGACACATATGGCGTTTTAGTATGCTAGCAATTAAGAGGGTATTTTATTCCCTTTTTGGAGCTTGCCCTAGATGATCTATCCTTTTTCTTTTTCTCTTTTGTTTTGTTTACATCCCTAGGCTTACTAAGAAATTATGCCTCATATTTTAAACACATTTCCTTTGCCATGAAGCAAGCCTCTGAAGGGATATACTTTGTGCATTATAGTTAATCATATTTTTATAATAGATACTATCTTATATTATGCAGATTAAAAAACACTGCAATTTAAAAAAGACAATTACATATAAAATCTTGCCATAGACTTTTTGTGTTTCATTCTCTCTTGCCCAGTTTTATAGTGCCTGTTCAAAGCAAGGATCTTAGAAATGGACGATTTGGTTTTACTGTCTACTTAGTAGTCTTAACACAGTATTAAGAGCATAAAAAGCATAAGCTAAAGATGTATATGATAAATTATGAGTGTATGTGAACTTTTTTCCTAATTTAGAAATCAATTGGTAGAAATTGTTTATTTTTGCTATATTAGTGTCTAAAAAGAAAATGATGACATTTAGATACCCTATACTAAGTCTCAACTGCCTCACAAAGTAAATTATGGCATTATCATTTACTAACTTTATATGACCTTAGATGTAATATGGGCATTAAAGTTATTACATTTCTGTTAGTATATGGGCACTAAGTGTATTAATGGTCAAAATGAAATGAGGGAAGTGGGCAGGGAGCAATCTTTAAAAGAATGGCATAGGCCTTAAGGACAGACATAAACTGGCCAGAACCAATGAGATCCAAGATGAAAGATTCAACTTCCAGTGGACCTTGAGCCTCATTGTAATACATTAGCATATGCTAAATGACACACCCTGTAGGCATCATGACAGTTTGGAGGTTAACCATAAAAGACCAAAATATGGGCATGGCCTAATTCCTAGAAAACTCTGCCTCTTACCCCAAAGGTTGGAATAATCCTCCCATCCATTAGCCTATGGAATTACCCAGCCCATTAAAACTAATCATCCCATATTTTGGTGCCTCTTACTTTCTGAGATGGCCCACATACTGTCTGTGGAAAGTGTTTCTCCTCAAGCCATTATTGCCTTTTGAGATGGATTGTGTTCTGTTTGTAGAATGTATATCTCTCTAAATAAATTCACTTCTTACCTATCATTTTGTGTCTTACTGAATTCTTTCTGTGAGGAGACATCAAGATCTTAAAATTAAGTCCTGCAGGTGTGTGATCTTTATTAAAAGACAGTGAATTTAAAATCCCAATCTGGGTTTTGGCAGGGTTCAAGTCTTGGCCCATGAGTTCAAGTCCCAATCTAAATGGTGTGGTTTCAGCACTGTGAAACTCAGTCTTGGATTTGCTTTGGGGTTTTATATTATTTATATAAACACTTTTAATCTTTCATATATGTATTAGACAAATGTGATGACATAGGTAAGTGACTAGCATTTTAAACTGATACTATTCATATTTGATTCTACTCTACTATTTTAAAATAAATTTAATCAACATTGATTCTCATCACTTCTGCATTAAAATATCTCATGAAATGCTCTGAACATAAGGAGGCCTTAAATGAATATCTACTCAATAAAATTGGTTTGAAAAGTTATTATCTTAAAACCTTATACATCAACCTTTCTTCCTAGACATATTTAGCCATGCAACACATTCAGTTATATTAGGAGCAGACGGAAAAAAAAGTAAGAAATCAAGAGACAAGTTTTATAGAAAAGAGTTAACTCTAAATAAAGACAGAGGTTATTGATCAAAGTGAAATTTCTAACCTGACCCAAGCCCTTTGTTTTCATAGCACAAAGACCTGAAAAGAGAGAATAAACAGTTAATAAATACTGCTGTTATTTGGTACCTGAGTACCTGAGGTCTTTTATATAATCTTTCCCCACATGGCAGGCAGAGCAACTGTAACAAAATTATAACTTTAGGAAGGGAATATGGAAGCACAGAATCAGAAACACTGAAGTGGGAAAGGAATATAAAAGTCTTCCAATCCAAATTCCTCATTGTTACAATGGGTAAAATGAAGCCAGATAGTTTGACTTGTAAAAAATGAGACCAAAACACTATTATTCAAATACTCTTAATTTCTCTTTTATTCTCATTTCAATTTTTGAATTAATTGGGTTGGCCAAAAAGTTGGTTCATGTTTTCCATAAGATAGCATGAAAAACATGAACAAATTTTTTGCCTAACCCAATACTTCTTTTATCAAAAAACACTTTCCAACATTTCCTTCCCAAGGATGGTTTACTGAAGGATCCAGCTGAAAATAATTTGAACATAAAATACCATGCCCTCAAAAGTACATGCTTTCTTTTACCTTAGATTTCTGTGGGCATGAGCCATGAACACCATTGAAGATAAAAAGATTTGAGGCTAATAGCTTTTATATGCTGTGCATGTACCTACAAAGTGGATGTGCTAGATTTTGTTACTAAACACTGATGCCTGCTTAATCTTCAACTTACAAGTTTCCAGGTGTAACATTTTCAGATATCTGTGAACTTAAATCAATTAATGATCATCTATTAAAAGGGAATTCAATTTTTGTGTATAAGTAAACTCAAATTTGTTTTTTGGCTTCTAGGTTTGCATCACTTTTTATGAGATATAAAGGGGTAATACTTTTAAAAATATCATGAATATAGTAGTTAAATATTGTTAAACAGATTTTTTTTTTTTTTACAATTTATGCTTTAATAGTTCTTAATTGCTTGAATAAAAACAAAGGACAGTTCATATGAAGTTAGCAAACAGTCCCCATGCTGCCACAAAAGATCTGACATGGCCAAATAATAAATAATTTAAAAAGAAAAACACCCAAAGGAAATTGTAACCGAGTAAGACACTAGGAGGATTTGCCAGGACACACTCCATCCCCATATCTTGTCTTAGTGTACCTAAATAGTAGTATCTGAAACAAATTTCCTGAGTGGTTTTTATCAAATGGAGGAAATTAACTACTTGATGACCATAAGCACAGTAGCCCAGAGACCTACTGGAGCCTAAGTATTGATAACATTAACCCCTTGACACTGGCCTATTTACTTCATCATCAACCAACATTAAGTATTATTTTATATAAAAATATAACTGAAGTTGTCACAGAAGAGATGCTTTCTCCAAATTATACAGAATCTAATTGGAAAACAAGATTAAAATCCAGCTTCCCTCTTTTTGTGTGCATTGTTCTTTTTAGTACATTTGTTGCCTCATTGCACCTCATCTACTTGACAATGAAATGAGCAATTTTATAGTTTTTAGTATCTCACAGGTTTCTTTTCATATTACCATAAAGTAGAATCTTGAGTACAACAAAAGGCAGAGCCAAATGACATTTACATGTATGAATGACTAATATTCTTCAGCAATAACAGGACTATCCTCTTAGCCATGCAGGGGTTTCAAACGATCCCTTTATCCACACTGTTCATACTGTTTTTTCTCTCAATTATACCACCAGCACCAACTGAATTAGTTCCCACCTTTCCATTTCTTTTACTTTCATTTTACACATAGTACTCCTCTGTACCAGGACCTTAGCCTCTGCAGTGAGAATTCATGAGGAGATGTATCAAGAGGTATAAATATATACAGCATCAAAAGCTGTGAACAAATACTGTTTGATTCTACTTACATGAGAAACCTAGGCTAGTCAAATTCAGAGTCAGAAAGTAAACTGGTAGATGCCAGGGGCCTGGGATGGAGGGGTACAGATGGAGAGGGGCAAATGGGGACTTAGTGTTTAATGAGGACAGTTTCGGTTTGAAAGGTGAAAAGTTTGGGAGATGGATGATGGTGAGAGTTGCACAATAATGTGGGTGTACTTAGTGCCATTCAGAGAAGGCAATGGCACCCCACTCCAGCACTCTTGCCTGGGAAATCCCATGGATGGAGGAGCCTGGTGGGCTGCAGTCCGTGGGGTTGCTAAGAGTCAGACACGACTGAATGACTTCACTTTCACTTTTCACTTTCATGCATTGGAGAAGGAAATGGCAACCCACTCCAGTGTTCTTGACTGGAGAATCCCAGGGATGGGGGAGCCTCGTGGGCTGCCGTCTATGGGGTCGCACAGAGTAGGGCACGACTGAAGCGACAGCAGCAGCAGCAACTTAGTGCCATTGAACCATACAGTTAAAAATGGTTAAAATAGTATGTTTTCTATCGTGTGACTTTCACCACAATTAATAAACACTAAAAATAGAGGTATAAATAACTTAAATATGTTAGAAATGCATTCTGTAAGGTCAGTGTGTATAGTGTCACGTAAGTATGCATCTGCTAAGCTGAACTAGCTTCTCATTAGTTTTAAAGCATCCAGATGTGTCCAGATAAGTACCACCTGTGCCTTGAATAAGACCAAAGCAGAAAAAGACTTGGAGGGCATCAACTATTTTTGTAACAAGAACATGTCTTCCATGAAATTCAGCTGCTATGTCATAAAATTAGCAAACTGTGGCAACATGTAGTCATATTCTAACCAGTAGTTTATATAAATAATGAAACTATGACATATGCAGATCAGCAAAGAGAATCAGTTTGTAACAAGCTTAAATTTTTCTTCTTTGGGCCAATATTTCCTCCCTTTAGTGAGGCCTACACACAATTGAGAACTGAGATTGTTTGTAGTTATTGAGCATGCAATGATAAGACACGGTAGCTACTTTGAGGGTAGGAGAGATGGAGAATATACACATGAACAGTCATAATGCAATGTGAGATATACTGTGCTGGAGCTACACAACAAGACATATAACTGTGGCTAACTGATCTCATCTTGTGGAAGATCACAGAAAAAGACACCATTCATTGAAAAACATGGAAAGATCAACTCAGTATCATCATTAACCAGCATTATTACTTTACTAACAACACAATGCAGCCATAGTGAAATATGCTACGATGTAAAAATAAATAAATAAACAAAATGTATGCTACAAATTGTTCTGTATTTAAAGTATGGCCTTTTTGAAAACAGAGGAATTCATCACGCTTGGATATATAGAAAGAAAACAGATATGGAAAGCAAGGATGAGCTACTGAAAGAATACATTACCATTGATAGTGAAATATCATTTTAGGTTAATGTTATGGAACATCACAAAGTTATTAAAAACTATATTGTTATAAAGAGAACACAAAAAATGGTTAGGGATATTGAAAGTAATTGGCAGGGACTTTCCCGGTGGCCCAGTGGCTAAGACTTCCTGCTCCCAATGCAGGGGTCCTGGATTCAATCTGGTCAGGGAACTAGATGTCATGTGCCTCAATTAAAAGATCAAAGATTCTGAGTACTTCAACTAAGACCCAGGGCATCTAAATACATATGTAAATATTTTAAAAATGAAAATAAATGGAGTAGGGGTCTATAGGAAAAGTTTAAAGTAAATGTGAGGATGAGAAAGAAGAATTGCTATGGCAACTTTTGGAATAATTGTTAGGCTTGTGGTATTGCAGTCATGTGGAAGAAAGTATTATCCAGATAGGTCTCCAAATTGTTTCAGTTGAATATATGATAGTGACCATGAAAGAGTTAATGTAAAATAGAGGATGGTCACTTCAGTCGTGTCCGACTATTTGCGACCCCATGGACTTCAGCCCACTAGGCTCCTCTATCCATGGGATTCTCCAGGCAAGAATACTGGATTGGGTTGTCATTTCTTCTCCAAAATAGAGGATAGGAAGATAATTATAAGATTACTTTTGGAAATTACAGGTGAAACATTAGAGTACAAGAAAGAGCATGCGAGCTGATTGGGAACGCATGTAAGATAAGAATATTAGAATATGAATAAAAGCAGCTTATGGTATTGAAACAGAGCAAGACCCTATGGTCCTTGCCCCCCATGCCCTCTGCCTGCCTTTTGTCAGTGAAAAAATTTAATCAAAGAATAAGTTTAACCTGAGAAGTGAGAAAATACAGAAGTAAAGGAAAAGAACCAAAGGAGACCAAATAATAATAGTCTAGTCATTAAGAAGAGTCAAGGACATTTAGTTCCTTCTCAGGGTCTATTGATAATATTCTGAGCTGTATCTTGTGAGCTCTCTTATAGACACTGAAACCCCACCAGGTGGAAGAAGTTAACTACATGATGACCAGACTGTAGTCCTGACATAAGCAGCCACAATTCTGAGAACACGCCTCAAGGAAATGGGAACAAATGGACCTTGAAACTGAACACCAACTGTATCTAAAACAATCCAGATGATGCTGGTCAGACCACTGATGACCAATTTCAAGATGACTATCAGAGCTGACTGCTCTTTCTGCATGTAGCCCCCTCCCTCTGTATATAAAAGCTCTTGCTCCCTGATTACCGGTGGGGTGGGGTGGGGTGGGGTGGCGTGGGAAGAGTCAGCCTTTGGACAGGCACATACCCTTCCCTACCTCCGCACCAGGCGGCAGTATCAAAAATAAAGCAAACTTTCCTTTCCAACAGCCTGGCCTCTTCAATGGCTTTTAAGCAACAAGCAGTTGGATCCCACTTTCGGTTATAATATGTCATATTGACATGGCTGTGGGAGATAAGTAGAGGGAAGAAATAAAGTTAAAAGCAGAACATACCTAAAACTGCAGAAGATGGGGGTACAGTAGGGGAGACAGAGAGTGAGAAAGTGAGAGAAAGAACTAATTTTTCAAACATTTTGGAAAAAGATTTACAGAAATATCACAAGGGCATTAGAGATTTTCCATAAACTCTTTACTCGGTTTCTTCTAATATGAACATCTTATACAGCCGTATGGATTTCTCATTACTTCAATAACAAGTTACCACAAAATTAGCGACTCAAACCAACACAAATTTATTAACTTACAGTTTGGGAGGTCAGAAGTTCAAAATGGGTCTCAAGTTGTCTGCAGTGCCGTTATCTTTTCTGGAGGCTCCAGGAGAGAATGTTTGTTTGCCTCGTCCAGCTTCTCAAGGGCACTGGCGTCCCTTCCTTTTATCTTCAAAGACAGCAATAGCCAGTTAAATGTTGTGGCCCAGTGTAGGCAGCCCCAAATATGCCTTAATGGCATATTGATGATTTTGAATTAAAGTTTCCTAAAAAACAATTTAGGAAGCAATTCAAGCTAATGCAGGAGGCAGAGTCTGAACCTCCTTTCTGTCTCTCTCTAAGCTGTTTTGATCTTCTACGTCAAGCCCAAATGCTTAGTCTTCACTGTGTACCCAAAAACCTAATTCACAAGAGGGGTAGGGGGGAGAAATTTCCCCTGCCTACCATGGATCTTGATCATTCTGCCTAACTTGATACTGAGCCTCCTGCCCTCCTTCTCCGTATTTAAGGGACCTGTAATTACACTGAGTCCACCTGGTTAACCGAGGTCATTCCCCCTAATTTAAAATCACTCTATTAGCAAACCTCATACCATCTGCTGCCATAATTCTCCTTTGCCACCTAACATCATGTATTCACAGGTTCCAGAGATTAGAATGCAGACAGCTTTGGGAAGGGGGCCATTATTCTGCTTACCATCATAACTATGGTTTCTTTGCCAAAATGAAAAGTATAGTGATATAGACATATTATTATTAACTAGCATCCAGATTCTAGTTGCATTTCACCAGTGTTTCTACTATTTTCCACAACACTATTTTTATATAATAGGTAAACCAGAGTAGTAACCTGCTCAAAAATGTCTGGTTTGAAAGTTTGTGTAAAATGAGCGCCAGGTCATAGGTTTGGCCATTCACAAGTCTCATCTGATAGAAAACATCCTAAATGCAATATAACAGCCACAATGATGCTCATAATGTCCTAGGAACAGACACAAAATAGCTATCCAATATTCTAAGATATAAAAAATTTAGATAATACATTTTCTTGGAATTTTCTTTTTACTGTTCAAACTATTGCTGCCCAAAGGACCCAATTCTCATTATTTTTACTCTTCCACTCAGATTATGTTTTGTCTGGATTACTCAACAGCTACCTAACAAATCTTCCTACTTCTGTTATTTTCCATCACAATACATATTCCACATAACAGTTCTTGACACCTTCTTAAAGTGTCATGTTACTATCATGCCCTGAAACTCCAAAAGTTTTTTTCCAAACTAACAATAAAATTCCACCTCCCTAACCTAAACTGAAAGTCTGAACGTGATCTATCTCACGTTCCAGACCTCACCTTCTGTCACCATTCTTCTAGTTTATTCTGTCCTCACTGTTTCTACCTAATATTTCTTCTCCTTTAAATAATTTTCCTGTAAGTATGTGCAGGCTTGCTCTATTATTCCTTTCAGATCTCTGTTCAAATGTTGCCTTTTTTATAAGGTGTTCAAAAAGAAATCTAAAATAAGAAGTCCTATAAACCTACCAGTCTTCTCTCTCTTTTTCACTTCTTTAATATATCATTTAGCACTATTTGCATATTAGTTTTAAATATTAAAATAAAGTTAAAATAAATTGCATACAATGAATATAACAGTATTTCCAGTTATTATTCACATGGTTTCTAGGTGTCAAGCATTAACCTAAGCATTTTCGATTAAACAATTTGCTCCCAACAACTATCTGAGCTAATTAGCATAAGTATCTTTATTCTACATTGAGAAAACCAAGACACAAATGAGTAGGTAACTTGCCTGAGGACAGCATGACCTTATAGAGGCAAAACAAAGCATCCAACCCTATTGGCAGTTTCTGAATCACATGATGCTTACCACTATGACGTGCTATCTCTTAGGCAGGGATAAAAAAGAAAAAAAAAAAAAAAACAACTTTAGTAACTTAAAAAATATATTTAAAATCAGTTTTGTCTTTACTTATTTCCATTAAAAGATCTGGACCATTAAAAGTTAGGATATTTCTAAACACCATCCTAATTCCTTTTAACAGCTGAAACCTCTGCTTTATCCAATTACTTTTACCCAATTCAGGCCCTTTAAATTTTATTCTCTTGATTATTGTATATATAAAATAGTCTGAGAGCCTCTCATGTGTCTTTCTAGATCTAATTTTCTAGTGACTGTGTCTAATACAGGCAGTTTGTCTCTTCTCCATTTCTTTTGTCTTTCTCTTCAGTCTGCCATGTGCTTAATCAAATACACTACTTTCATTTTACAACTCTTACATGCCTTAACTGAATTCTTCAATCTGAAAGGAATGTTTTGTAGGTCCTTATTTCATTGAATAGTTGAGTAGTGGGTGGCTGGCAATCCAAGAGCCTATCTGAAGACATTCTCGTACACATGGGTCAATGCTCTTCTGAAATATTTGCTGCCTTTTGAAGTTTCAAAACTGAATAAGATATATATCAACAGCAAGAGCCAACTTTTAATACAACAAAAAATATTTCAGATTGCCTAGCAATATAAAACCAGAACATTCTATTAGTATGCATGTATGCTAAGTTGCTTCAGCTGTTGGGAGCTCTTTGTAACCCTATGGACTGTAGCCCACCAGGCTCCTCTGTCCATGAAATTCTCCAGGCAAGAATGATGAAATGGCTTGCTATGCCCTCCTCCAGGGGATCTTCCCTATCCAGGAATTGAACCTGTGTCTTCTGCATTGGCAAGTGGGTTGTTTACCACTAGAGCCATCTGGGAACCCATTCCATTAGTATAGGTGAGAGTATTTTTTCTAGAATCCCCTGGTTCATTTCCTTGAGTTCCCTTTACCCTTTGGTGCACACTTGGGAGATTGGCTCACACAGGTACCCATTGCTAAATCTAACCATCCAGTTATTAAAGTACCACCAATTTGTATCTAGTCCGATCTGCTTCAGCAGTTGCATTTAAATTTGTCATATCTTGTTGATAATATATCCTGCAAGATGGTGCATAAGTGGAAACAGCTATAATCTTACAAACATAGACTCCTGTGACTCCTTGATATAGTTTCCATTTCTCTAAATTCTTATCTCTGAAGGAATTAAACCTATAATAAATTTGTTTAAACAGTTCCAAAAAAGCACTTATTTTAAAAAGTTCCAGAAGACCACATACTTTGTCTAGGATAGGCAGGAAAAAGTTCAGTTTACTGAATGCATGTGCTGGCAGAAATGATGGTTAATTTAATGACCTGTACTATAACTGTATAAAAACTAAATTATAGACTACTTTGGAAAGGTGTTTAAAAAAATCCATGCAGGATTTAGAAAAAAAAAAATCTAATGCAGGTTACAGTTTTCAAGGATCTATTTTGATTTTCTCAAAGGAAATAATTATTTTCACTCAGACCTACAGTGTATGGTGCTTATTGGCTTGAATTTATTCTCTTAGTGACAAGATAATTATTTTATTCATTAAACTGAAGAGTTCTTAGCACTTAATATTCAAGCTCATAATTCCTACAAGCATTCTGTTTCAGTAATATTAGATTTCTTGACACTATTAGACAGGCTTTGCAAATGTAGCATCAAAATACATTACATGGCACGTGGTTCATTTTAAGGAGGTTTTTTATATTTGAAAGACACCTTACCTCCTGATGTGATAAAATGTATCATAATATTACTATAAAATATCTCAAATAAGAAATATATTTCTTGACACTTAGAAAAAAAAACCTTTTCTTTTTTTCCCTCTGAAACTGATTTTATGTGGCCAGATATATTCAAGTACTGTTTCAGGAAGATTCAGTATGGCAGCTCACCAAGGCCTCTATAAATAAGTGCTGGGGGAAAATCATCACAAAACCTCTCTAGAGTCTAGCTGGCCAAATGAGAGATAACTCAACAAAAATATGGCTCTATAGATATCTTTGCCATGCCCATTATATATCAGTACCCTTTCCCCTTATAGAATCCACATCTGTTCTTCAGTGCTTCCATCAAGCTCATTTCCTTTGTATTGATAAAGGAGTCTTGGAAATACAGTAGTATTTCAGTTAGATTTGGAATATCTTCCCAAACAGAATTTATGACGAAGTCTGGGTCGGGCACAGGAGGGCCTAGAGGAGCTATCCCGCGTTGAAGGTCAGGAAGGGCAGCGGTGAGGAGATACCCCTTGTCCAAGGTAAGGAGCAATGGCTGCGCTTTGCTGGAGCAGCCGTGAAGAGATACCCCACACCTAAGGTAAGAGAAATCCAAGTAAGATGGTAGGTGTTGCAAGAGGGTATCAGAGGGCAGAAACCCTGAAACCATACTCACAGAAAACTAGTCAATCTAATCACACTAGGACCACAGCCTTGTCTAACTCAATGAAACTAAGCCATGCCCGTCAGGCAACCCAAGATGGGCGGGTCATGATGGAGAAATCTGACAGAATGTGGTCCACTGGAGAAGGGAATGGCAAACCACTTCAGTATTCTTGTCTTGATAACCCCATGAACCGTATGAAAAGGCAAAATGATAGGATACTGAAAGAGAAACTCCCCAGGTCAGTAGGTGCCCCATATGCTACTGGAGATCAGTGGAGAAATAACTCCAGAAAGAATGAAGGGATGGAGCCACAGCAAAAGAATACCCAGCTATGGATGTAACTGGTGATAGAAGCAAGGTCTGATGCTGTAAGGAACAATATTGCATAGGAGCCTGGAATGTCAGGTCCATGAATCAAGGCAAATTGGAAGTGGTCAAACAAGAGATGGCGAGAGTGAATGTCGACATTCTAGGAATCAGCGAACTGAAATGGACTGGAATGGGTGAGTTTAACTCAGATGACCATTATATCTACTAGTGCGGGCAGGAATCCCTCAGAAGAAATGGAGTGGCCCTCATGGTCAACAAAAGCATCCAAAATGCAGCACTCGGATGCAATCTCAAAAATGACAGAATGATCTCTATTCGTTTCCAAGGCAAACCATTCAATATCACAGTAATCCAAGTCTATGCCCCAACCAGGAATGCTGAAGAAGCTGAAGTTGAATGGTTCTATGAAGACCTACAAGACTTTTTAGAACTAACACCCAAAAAAGATGTCCTTTTCATTATAGGGGACTGGAATGCAAAAGTAGGAATTCAAGAAACACCTGGAGTAACAGGCAAATTTGGCCTTGGAATACAGAATCAAGCAGGGCAAAGGCTCATAGAGTTTTGCCAAGAAAATGCACTGGTCACAGCAAACACCCTCTTCCAACAACACAAGAGAGGACTCTACAAATGGACATCACCAGATGGTCAACACCGAAATCAGATTGATTATATTCTTTGCAGCCAAAGATGGAGAAGCTCTATACAGTCAGCAAAAACAAGACCAGGAGCTGACTGTGGCTCAGACCATGAACTCCTTATTGCCAAATTCAGACTGAAATTGAAGAAAGTAGGGAAAACCACTAGACCATTCAGGTATGACCTAATGATTATAAGGTCATATGATTATAATCATAAGACCAAATCCCTTATGATTATCCAGTGGAAGTGAGAAATAGATTTAAGAGCCTAGATCTGATAGATAGAGTGCCTGATAAACTATGGAATGAGGTTCGTGACATTGTACAGGAGACAGGGATCAAGACCATCCCCATGGAAAAGAAATGCAAAACGGTAAAATGGCTGTCTGGGGAGGCATTACAAATAGCTGTGAAAAGAAGAGAAAGGAAATGCAAAGGAGAAAAGGAAAGATATAAACATCTGAATGCAGAGTTCCAAAGAATAGCAAGAAGAGATAAGAAAGCCTTCTTTAGCGATCAATGCAAAGAAATAGAGGAAAACAACAGAACGGGAAAGACTAGAGATCTCTTCAAGAAAATCAGAGATACCAAAGGAACATTTTATGCAAAGATGGGCTCAATAAAGGACAGAAATGATGTGGACCTAACAGAAGCAGAAGATATTAAGAAGAGGTGGCAAGAATACACCGAAGAACTGTACAAAAAAGATCTTCATGACCCAGATAATCACGATGGTGTGACGACTCACCTAGAGCAAGACATCCTGGAATGTGAAGTCAAGTGGGCCTTAGAAAGCATCACTACGAACAAAGCTAGTGGAGGTGATGGAATTCCAGTTGAGCTATTCCAAATCCTGAAAGATGATGCTGTGAAAGTGCTGCACTCAATATGCCAGCAAATTTGGAAAACTCAGCAGTGGCCACAGGACTGGAAAAGGTCAGTTTTCATTCCAATCCCAAAGAAAGGCAGTGCCAAAGAATGCTCAAACTACCACACAATTGCACTCATCTCACATGCTAGTAAAGTAATGCTCAAAATTCTCCAAGCCAGGCTTCAGCAATACATGAACTGTGAACTTCCTGATGTTCAAGCTGGTTTTAGAAAAGGCAGAGGAACCAGAGATCAAATTGCCAACATGCACTGGATCATGGAAAAAGCAAGAGAGTTCCAGAAAAACATCTATTTCTGGTCGCAAAGAGCTGGACACAACTGAGCGACTTCACTTTCACTTTTCACTTTCATGCATTGGAGACGGAAATGGCAACCCACTTCAGTGTTCTTGTCTGGAGAATCCCAGGGACGGGGAAGCCAGGTGGGCTGCTATCTATGGGGTCACACAGAGTCAGACACGAATGAAGCGATTTAGCAGCAGTAGCAGCTGCTTTATTGACTATGCCAAAGCTTTTGATTGTGTGGATCACAATTCAGGATGGGGAGCACATGTATAACTGTGATGGATTCATTTTGATATTTGGCAAAACTAATACAATTATGTAAAGTTTAAAAATAAAATAAAATTAAAAAAAATAAATAAATAAACTGTGGAAAATTCTGAAAGAGATGGGAATACCAGACCACCTGATCTGCCTCTTGAGAAATTTGTATGCAGGTCACGAAGCAACAGTTAGAACTGGACATGGAACAACAGACTGGTTCCAAATAGGAAAAGGAGTACGTCAAGGCTGTATATTGCACCCTGTTTATTTAAGTTATATGCAGAGTACATCATGAGAAACGCTGGACTGGAAGAAACACAAGCTGGAATCAAGATTGCTGCGAGAAATATCAATAACCTCAGATATGCAGATGACACCACCCTTAAGGCAGAAAGTGAAGAGGAACTAAAAAGCCTCTTGATGAAGGTGAAAGAGGAGAGTGAAAAAGTTGGCTTAAAGCTCAACACTCAGAAAACGAAGATCATGGCATCCGGTCCTATCACTTCATGGGAAATAGATGGGGAAACAGTGGAAACAGTGTCAGACTTTATTTTTCTGGGCTCCAAAATCACTGCAGATGGTGACTGCAGCCATGAAATTAAAAGACGCTTACTCTTTGGAAGGAAAGTTATGTCCAACCTAGATAGCATATTGAAAAGCAGAGACATTACTTTGCCAACAAAGGTTCGTCTAGTCAAGGCTATGGTTTTGCCTGTGGTCATGTATGGATGTGAGAGTTGGACTGTGTGGAAGGCTGAGCGCTGAAGAATTGATGCTTTTGAACTGTGGTGTTGGAGAAGACTCTTGAGAGTCCCTTGGACTGCAAGGAGATCCAACCAGTCCATTCTGAAGGAGATCGGCCCTGGGATTTCTTTGGAAGGAATGATGCTAAAGCTGAAACTCCAGTACTTTGGCCACCTCATGGGAAGAGTTGACTCATTGGGAAAGACTCTGATGCTGGGAGGGATTGGGGGTAAGAGGAGAAGGGGACGACAGGGGATGAGATGCCTGGATGGCATCACTGACTCCATGGACGGGAGTCTGGGTGAACTCCGGGAGTTGGTGATGGACAGGGAGGCCTGGCGTGCTGAGATTCATGGGGTCGCAGAGAGTCGGACACGACTGAGTGACGGATCTGATCTGATCTTAGTCCATTTTACCTCATTTCCAAGTATGAATTAAACACAAAAATGCAAATAAGACTGCAGAGGGAATTGGCATTGTATTGGCAAAAGAAGCAGAGGAGCCATGCAGCAGAATTTTGAGGAATTTGTCCTAGGTAGGGTATAGTTATGGACTTCATTGGTGGCTCAACTGGTAAAGAATCTGCCTGCAGTGCAGGAGTCTCAGGTTCAATCCTGGGTTAGGAAAATCCCCTGGAGAAAGAAATGGCTACCCACTCCAGTATTCTTGCCTGGGAAATCCCATGGACAAAGGAGTTTGGTGGGCTACAGTCCACGAGGTCACAAAAGAGTCAGACACAACTTAATGCCTAAGAACAACAACATGGTATAGCTACTACTACATTAAGGGAAAAGTCAATGAACCATGCACTCCCCATAAATAGAAAGAGCTTGCTTGGGAACTGAATAGAAGATGTCCACTCCAAACACTTTGTTAGTCAAGTTCTAACTCCAAGGGTGAAGGATCAGGACCAAAGGTATAGAATATATCATCATCTCTGAAATAATCAGTGGTAGCACCTCTTTCTGACCTATATTTGAACTAGCTATGCACACCAGACAAACAGCTAGAAACAAAGATAATTAATTCCACCATGGAAAAATGAGGACACTGACCTACTTCATTCTCGGTTACCACTGTTGTCATTTGCTTTTTACTCACTAAGTCCTATCTGACTCTTTTACAACCCCATGGACTGTAGCCCACCAGTCTCCTCTTGGGATTCTCCAGGCAAGAATACTGGAGTGGGTTGCCATTTCCTTCTCCAGGGGATCTTCCCAAAGTAGGGACTGAATCTGTGTCTCCTGCATGAGCAGGTGGATTCATTATCATTTCAATATTTTTAATATGAGATAAAATTTACTGAGATAATCAAAACTAGTTTTTTGGTTTTTTTTTTTTTAGTGAACCTAATTACTGTCTTGACACTCCATTTAAAATGGGTTAATCATATCTGTTCAAGTAAACTCATCAATTTGGAAAAAAAGCAAAATAAAACTTGGTCAATTGAGACTCATGCTCTTCATGTTATCTTACTCTGGTTGAACATAAGGGTCACTGAGGCAGAGATACTGTATTTCTAGGAAACTCAGTTGTCCTGGTAGGCAGGCATAGACTTTGAGTAGTAAAAATGTCAATTATGTGTCCAACTATGGTGCCTTGAGATGTTTTGCTGCAGTTTACTTGCAAATGTAGTAAACTGTCCCCAACACAAATAATCTGTGTTCCCACTAGTTCTCCACTTGTAGAGCCTAGGAGAGTGACCACATATCCAGGTTTTGTTGAGATAGTAAATGCCTTTGGCACAAGCTTAATCATTAATAGTTGCTGTTGTTTAATTACTGAGTCATGTCCAACTCTTTTGAGACCCCCATGGACTGTAGCCCGCTAAACTCCTCTGTCCGTGGGATTTCCCAGGCAAGAATATTGGAGTTTGTTGTCATTTCCTTCTGCAGGGCATCTTCCCAAACCAGACACTGAACCTGTGTCTCCTGTATTGTGAAGTGTATTCTTTACCACTGAGCCACTGGAGAAGCCCAATTACTAACAGTACTTCTGATTTATCCTGAAGTACCTTAGTTTGGTTGGCAAATTATATTGCCATCTTAGATCTAGGCCACTTTCTGCTACAGAGTCCCCTCATTACAACTTTGTGACTACTACAGAACAATTGTTCCTCTCCTCAGAGCACTTTTCCTCCTCTTCAGTGTCACTGGAACATTCAGTTATTCAGCTCAGCCATAGTGATACTGACTGAATTCTTTTTCAGTTGTCCAGAGGGAAAAGGTGTACAGTTTGATGTGTCTGTGTCCTTGGCTTCTCAATTTGTTGGTATTTATCACATGGCTTCAATGTTAAATATGACATTGAGGGCCAGGAAGCAGAGACTGCTGCTGCGTCACTTCAGTCGTGTCCGACTCTGTGTGACACCATAGACGGCAGCCCGCCAGGCTCCCCCGTCCCTGGAATTCTCCAGGCAAGAACACTGGAGTGGGTTGCCATTTCCTTCTCCAATGCATGAAAGTGAAAAGTGAAATGGAAGTTGCTCAGTCATGTCCGACTCTTCACGACCCCATGGACTGCAGCCTACCAGGCTCTTCCGTCCATGGGATTTTCCAGGCAAGAGTACTGGAGTGGGGTGCCATTGCCTTCTCCATAAAAGTCCTAACCACTTCTAAATCTTGATTTATTTTCTAATTTATCTTTCAGACCTCTTAAATTATATAGTCTATTGATGACAGGGCCTGGGTGATGGGAGGAATGAAAATTCTGATCAATTACATTTTCAAAATTATATCCTACCAAAATTTGCTTTACAACTTCAAAGGACAAAAACTTTATCCTTCTAGTTACGTTTCTTGAAAATTCTATGGCGGCAATATCATATTATGTAATCCAACGGGGAAGCGAAAATCTAAGTATGATCTATATGAAAGTGAAAGTGAAGTCGCTCAGTCCTGTCCGACTCTTTGCGACCCCATGGACTGCAGCCTATCAGGCTCCTCCATCCATGAGATTTTCCAGGCAAGAGTGCTGGAGTGGATTGCCATTTCCTTCTCCAGGATGATCTATATGGTCTGTATTAAGTGAGACAAACTCTTAGGCCTCAGGACCTATTTGTTATGGCCACTGACTATAACCCTGTATCTCAGTTTCATAAAAGCTTCTAAAATTTTGGGTTGGGTAACAAAGATATAAATATATGTGTGTGTGTGTGTGTGTGTGTGTGTGTGTGTACACACATATTTCAATCAAAATGTAATAGCCTCTGTGTGACCTAAGGCATTATGAATAATGAACCCTAACATTAAGGATTTAGATCAGGTTAAATCTTGATATACAGCAAAAATAAACTTTATTCTGTGGGAATTAATATAGGAAAAGCATCAGATACATGCAATAATACAAAAGTTTTTGAAAAAGCAATTGTCAGGTATCACACGTCTTTTTACATAAACAGTTGTATCAAATAGTAACACATTTAGATTAAAATTGAAGATTAAAATATTTTATATAAAATTATTGCTGTAAATAATATAGTATCTGAACTCAGGAGAGAGTGTATAGAGATAAAAATAGCAATGCCAAATTGAAAAGTAGAATTGAGCCAATAATATAGATGTTTCATAATTAGAATTAGTAAAGGAGAAGATAGAACTATTGTCCAGAAGTTATAGACTTTAAGAAATGAGATGATAAAAGAATGAGTAATAAAACAGTAATATAAGAATACATGTAAAAGTATTGCAAAATTAGAAAGGAGGGGGTCCAAGAAATAAACAATGATCAAAGATATAACTAAAAGGAAGCCAATACTCTTGAGGTAAAGATTGTTGAATAAACACAATTGCAAAGGCTTATCAAGAATTATCAAAAATAAATTAACAATATTACTAAGCACATTTGATGTAAATTTTGAATTTTAATGATAAGAAGAAAAACACTGTAGTACTAATACCTGTATATTATGAAAATAATTTACTCCATTAAATCAACTCTAAAATCAGATCAGATCAGATCAGTCGCTCAGTCGTGTCTGACTCTTTACGACCCCATGAATCGCAGCATGCCAGGCCTCCCTGTCCATCACCAACTCCCGGAGTTCACCCAGACTCCCGTCCATCGAGTCAGTGATGCCTTCCAGCCATCTCATCCTCTGTCCTCCCCTTCTCTTCTTGCCCCCAATCCCTCCCAGCATCAGAGCCTTTTCCAATGAGTCAACTCTTTGCATGAGGTGGTCAAAGTACTGGAGTTTCAGCTTTAGCATCATTCCTTCCAAAGAAATCCCAGAGCTGATCTCCTTCAGAATGGGCTGGCTGGATCTCCTTGCAGGCCAAGGGACTCTCAAGAGTCTTCTCCAACACCACAGTTCAAAAGCATCAATTTTTCAGCGCTCAGGCTTCTTCATAGTCCAACTCTCACATCCATACACGACCACAGGAAAAACCATAGCCTTGACTAGACGAACCTTTGTTGAAAAAGTAATGTCTCTGCTTTTGAATATGCTATCTAGGTTGGTCATAACTTTCCTTCCACGGAGTAAGCGTCTTTTAATTTCATGGCTGCAGTCACCATCTGCAGTGATTTTGGAGCCCAGAAAAATAAAGTCTGACGCTGTTTCCACTGTTTCTCTATCTATTTCCCATGAAGTGATGGGACCGGATGCCATGATCTTCGTTTTCTGAATGTTGAGTTTTAAGGCAACTTTTTCACTCTCCTCTTTCACCTTCATCAAGAGGCTTTTTAGTTCCTCTTCATTTTCTGCCTTAAGGGTGGTGTCATCTGCATATCTGAGGTTATTCATATTTCTCCTGGCAATCTTGATTCCAGCTTGTTTCTTCCAGTCCAGCATTTCTCATGATGTACTCTGCATATAACTTAAATAAACAGGGTGCAATAAACAGCCTTGTCGTACTCCTTTTCCTATTTGGAACCAGTCTGTTGTTCCATGTCCAGTTCTAACTGCTGCTTCCTGACCTGCATACAAATTTCTCAAGAGGCAGATCAGGTGGTTTGGTATTCCCATCTCTTTCAGAATTTTCCACAGTTGATTGTGATCCACACAGTCAAAGGCTTTGGCATAGTCAATAAAGCAGAAATAGATGTTTTTCTGGAACTCTCTTGCTTTTTCCATGATCCAGCAGATGTTGGCAATTTGATCTCTGTTTCCTCTGCCTTTTCTAAAACCAGCTTGAACATCAGGAAGTTCATGGTTCATATATTGCTGAAGCCTGGCTTGGAGAATTAGTAGAAAAAATAATGGAGTATCATTTATGTGGCTTGGAGAGAAAATGTTCATAAAATGTGATTTCCAAATTCAAACCACTTCCAAGACTTTTTGAGATATTATCAGAAATGTATAATTTAGAAGACAAACTGCTACTGAACAAAGGACATATTATAATATGCAGTTGATATATCTGTTTACATTCAAAATCCAAAGAAATAAATTGAAGATTTTAGAATTCATAGCATAATTTTGCTGTCTCTGAACAACTCTGAAGATGTTATGTTAATGCTAAAGGAGTTTAAATTATTAATTTGAAAGTAAAAATGAAACATGTAATAGAAACAGTATAAAGTAGCTAAAATATGTTTAGCAGAAAAAGCGGGATTCATAATGAGGAAATAATACATTTTTAAGCAATAAACCCTTATGGCAGAAAGTGAAGAGGAACTCAAAAGCCTGTTGATGAAAGTGAAGGTAGAGAGTGAAAAAGTTGGCTTAAAGCTCAACATTCAGAAAACGAAGATCATGGCATCCGGTCCCATCACTTCATGGGAAATAGATGGGGAAACAGTGGAAACTGTGGCTGACTTTATTTTTCTGGGCTCCAAAATCACTGCAGATGGTGACTGCAGCCATGAAATTAAAAGACGCTTACTCTTTGGAAGGAAAGTTATGTCCAACCTAGATAGCATATTCAAAAGCAGAGACATTACTTTGCTAACAAAGGTTCGTCTAGTCAAGGCTATGGTTTTTCCTGTGGTCATGTATGGATGTGAGAGTTGGACTGTGCAGAAGGCTGAACGCTGAAGAATTGATGCTTTTGAACTGTGGTGTTGGAGAAGACTCTTGAGAGTCCCTTGGCCTGCAAGGAGATCCAGCCAGCCCATTCTGAAGGAGATCAGCTCTGGGATTTCTTTGGAAGGAATGATGCTAAAGTTGAAACTCTAGTACTTTGACCACCTCATGTGAAGAGTTGACTCATTGGAAAAGACTCTGATGCTGGGAGGGATTGGGGGCAGGAGGAGAAGGGGACGACAGAGGATGAGATGGCTGGATGGCATCACCGACTCAATGGACGTGAGTCTCAGTGAACTCTGGGAGTTGGTGTTGGACAGGGAGGCCTGGCATGCTGCGATTCATGGGGTCGCAAAGAGTCGGACACGACTGAGTGATTGATTTGATCTGATCTGAAGCAATAAAATATTTGAAAAAAGAAATGATGCAGATGAATTTTTATATTGTTTTCTAAAACACTTGAGAAGTTAACATTTTTAAATATTCCATTGGAATTTTTAGAAATAATAATAAAAATATTTAAGCTTTGTATTAAAAAATGAATGAAGCTGTTAGCTTTTTAAAAATGAACAGAGAAAATGCAAAATAGAAATGGCACAACCTTTCATTTATAAGAGGAATAAGGTCTAAGAACATGATGATTATAGTTGATAACACTGTGTTGAATATTTCAAATTTCTAACCAAGAATTCCAGTAAAACAAAATAAGAAATAAACAAAAAGCTAACGTAATAGGTGTGCTAATTAACTAATGGGAGGATCTTTTCACAATGTCTACATATACAAAATCATTATGAAGTACACTTTAAATATCTTACTTCTTTATTTGTCAATTAAATCTCAGTAAAACTAAAAGAAAATAAATATAGACAATGCTCAAGGAAAACTGGGATTAAAAACAAAATAAAACATATTTTTATTCTTGCCATTCTACTTATAAGAATTTTTACAATAAAATTATAAGTATGCTTAAAATATACATTATTGTTTAATGTCCACAGAAATGTCTTTCATATAGTCAAATTGTATTTAATAATTTAAGCATTCACTCTCTGTCATATACTATAGTAAACAATAAACAATTGTTCACAATCAGGAACAAGGTAAATACAAACTCTACTCTTCTTCCCCTCTGTTGGAGTAAAAGAAGAAGCAAAAATTGTGCAAATGAAAAGACAACTTTAGCAAAACAAACCTAAAACTGGAAACAATAGTAAATTATATTAAATGATAAGAAAACAAATGCTACCAAAGATTCTAGAAAGTAAGGGTGAGATATGACATCACTGGGTTATTTAGATTTGTCTGAAAGGTAAAAAGAAAGCAGATCAAAACCTAGAAGGATATTCCAGATAAAGAGAATGAATAGCTGGGCAAGACTTCAAGCTGGATATGGACTGACATGTTCTAGGAAGTAACAGAGAGTGTTGTTGCTGGAGCCCATTGAAAAAGGGGAAGCCTCCAGAAATAAAGTTCAGAAAAACGTTGAGGTTGGGTCACTAGGCCATGTCAAGGAATTTGGATTGTATTCAAAATCTAATGGAAAGCTATTACAAGATTTTAAGAAGTTGACCGGCATGATGTAAATCACATTTTTCAAAAGTCACTCTCCAGTAAAGAATGTACAAGATAGTCACTGAAGAAAGCAGTTAAGAGGCTTTGGCAATAGTCCAGGAATTGATTTTGGCTTGGACGTGAGTGTTGCCAGGAGAGATGGAGAGAAGTAAAATGAATCAGAACACATTGCAGAGTCAGAAAGGATGGAATTGACATTAAATTGGGGGGTGAGGGCCAGATAGTGGAATGAAGCATGCTGTTGTTTCTAACTTGGTATTTGGGTGGATTTTATTGCCATTTACTAAGGAAAAACTGGTGAGAAGCAAGTTTAGGGTAGTTTGGAAATAATAAATTTGACATAGCTTACAGAAATCAAATAGGAGAAACAAGCAAACTTGGACTGTGGCTTTGGAATTCATAGGAGAGGTTTAGAAGGAGTGCATTTGGGAGTTATGAGTATATAATTAGGGGCTTCCTACATAGTGTAGTGGTAAAGAATGGAGATGCAAGAGACTGAGTTCCATCCCTGGGTCAGGAAGATCCCCTGGAAGAGGGAATGGCAACCCACTCCATTACTCTTGCCTGGAAAATTTCATGGACAGAGGAGCCCAGCAGGCTACAGCCCATGGGGCTGCAAAGAGTTGGATAGGACCGAGCGACTGAGCGCACCGGCCTGCATGAGCATAGCATATCATGCACAGGATGATGGAGAGGAGATGTAGAAAAGAGCACTGAGGTATATTCATATTTAAGAATCCAGTAACATTAAGAAAGCAAACCAAGAAATGGCCCCCTTTATTGTATGAGAAACAAACCGCCTCAGGTAGCATCAATAAAATGAAGATACATGTTTTGCTTGTCAATTGAAGCCTGATAATTCAAATAAAAACAATGAATAATATCTGTTGTTTCTGGTAATAAAAAATCATTTTGACATTGATAAGGGGCAATGATAAAACAATTATAGATTGGTATGAGCTATTTTTGTTACAGAAGTTTTATGGATATAAGAATAACAGTTCATATCTAATTACTGGGCAGTTCCTTCAAGGATATTATCCTCACACACATATACACACAAAACACTAAGAAATGTTTAAAAAGCTTTGTATATAAGCATGTGGCAAACTATCTAATATCCAATAAGAGAAGATTGGTTAAAATGTACATGCATAAAATTGTGTGCTGTAAGGTAATGAAATCATTTGTTAAAATAACTGATTTCATTGAGGATGGCTTTTGTTATTTAGTTTTTAAATTGAAGGCCACAAATGATATTAAAACTATGAATTTGTGTAAATATGTATCTGCATGCATAAATCTAGCTAACATCTTTTTCTTTCTGAGTTAAGTTTATTGCTTTACGTTCAGAAAACTTAAAAAACAGAGGTTTAATTCATTTGAAACATTAAAACATTCTTTGTGGCTTAGCATGCATTAATTTTATTGAGAATATTCTAAGTGTGCTCAAAAATGTTTTCTTATCTTGGATGTAAGTCCTTGAATATACTTCTATGCTATGCTATGCTATGCTAAGTCACTTCAGTTGTGTCCGACTCTGTGCGACCCCATAGACGGCAGCCCACCAGGCTCCCCCATCCCCTGGGATTCTCCAGGCAAGAACACTTTTATTAATTCTACTATTATATTTTTCAATATTTTTTGTGTATTTCTGCCTGATATTTCCTGAGGGTTTGTTAAAATTCTCAATTACTATTTATTTATTTCCATTACTATTTCTCTTATTATAGCTCTGGGAACTGTTGCCTCATATATTTTGAGATGTGTGATATGTGTGCATATGTGTAGGTGTATGTTAAATATGAGTATTCATGGTAGTTAACCATTTTCTTTTATTGTATATAACATGTTTTGTTTCTTTTTTATGTCATTATAATATTCTGTTTTGTTTGATATTAAAACTGCTTCCCAGTTTGTTTGGTTTATATTTCCCTGCATAACTTTTTTCAGTTTCTTAGTTGTTTCCCATTTCTGTGTAGATATTTGCTTTACTATTTCTTGGGGTCAAATTGATGGATCCAAGATGGATCTGTGCGTGTCTGTATGTGTGTGTGTAAGAGAGAGAGAGATTTCTTTCCTGATTTTATAGTATATCTCATCAATTTATTACAGTGATTGTGATATACCATATTTTGCCCTCATATTTGCTTCTATATACATTACTTTTACCTATATTTTTCCTTTACTGTCTTTCATTGGATGGGTTGACTATTCTGTTGCTGTGAAAACCATGTGCTCTGTTCTAATTTTTCTTGCATTTCCCCTAAATAATTGGAAGTCATTCTTCTGTTTATGTATGTCTAACAATTATTTAATTTATGGAATGAGATGTAAATGAAACCACCAATTGAAAACATATTCACCTCACTCTTGTTTCCCCATCTTCTGTCTACCATCATTACTATTGCATTATTACCATCTGGAATTTCAGTTCTGGAATACAGTGTAATGTTTTGGCACTCTGTTGTAGGAAACAACATTTTACTAATTTCTGTATGTATCAGATTTCCTCTCATAGACTTTCATCTCAATTTTTCTCTCATTGAAAGAGTGTGTATCCCAGAAATGAGCCAGTTTTTTGCTAGAGTTTGCATGGAACAGAACTAGTTTTCCTTTGGACCAATAAAATTATAAACACTAATTATTATTTAGAATTAAAATTAATGCTAGGAAGTTTATTTTAGATGATAAATTCTATGAGTACCTGCTATAAAAATTTTTTCAAATGAATTAAGCATTCTGAGACCTTATATTTCTCAGAATAGTTTCCCCTTACAATTAAATAAAACTTCCACTGGATATAAAGTATAGGTTTGAGGTTCCATTCATATAGCACTTTGAAGATTTTACTTCAGAATATTCCTCAACTTGTCATGGATGATGTTGAAGTCATTTGTGAATCTGAACATTTTTTTGTAGAAGTGCCCTTTTTGTTTTCAGAAATATATTAGAGGTTTCTTTGTTTTATAAATGTGCTTAGTGGTAGGCTTATTACTCATTTTTAAAACAGCCTAATTGAAATACAGTTATTACACAAAATGGGACATATTTAATGTATATTATTTCGTGGATTTGTACATATCCTCTTACCTATGAAACCATCAGCACAATCAAGATAATAACTATATCTGTCACCTCCAAAACTTTCCTCTTTCCCATTTATTTGTGTGTGCATTTGTGTGTGAAGACAACTCGAGATGCAAGCTCTCAATACAAAATTTTGAGTCTTCAGTACAGTATTAACTATTGGCACTGTGTTGTGCTGTAGGTCTCTAGAAATTGTTTATACTGAATAACTGTAATTTGTAATGTTGAACAACAAATCCCCATTTCTCTCTCTCCCAGGCCCTGGTAACCAACATTCTCTTCTCTCCCATATATGATACCTAGCATAAGTAGGATCCTGTCGTGTTTGTCCTTTGTAACTGGCTAAGTTCACTTAGCATAATATCCTCCAGGTTCCTTCTGCTGTCCCTTATGACAAATTTTTTTTCTTTTTTTAAGACTGAATAATATTTCATTTAATTATCTATCACATTTTCTTTATCCATTTATCCATCAATGAATAGATTGTTTCTACTGATGGCTATTGTAAGCAATGCTGCAGTGAACATGAGAATGGAGATAACCCTTTGAGATTTGGCTTTCAATTCTTTTAAATGTATACTCCAAAGTGGGGTTGCTATATCTTACAGTAGTTCTATTTTTAATTTTTTGAAGAGGTTCCATACTGTTTTCCACAGTGGCTACACCATTTTACCTTCTCTGCAACAATGTACAAGGGTTACGATTTCTTAACATCCTCAGGAAGGAGTTCTTACCATTCTCTTTCTTTCCCTTTCTTTCTTTTCTTGATAATAGCCATCATAACACATGTGAGGTAATGTCTCACTATGGTTTTGTTTTTCATTTTCCTGATACTAGTTGATGTTGAACAGTTTTTCATATATCTGTTGGCAATATGCGTGTCTCCTTTGGAGACATGTCTATTCAGGTCCTTATCTCAATTTTAATTGGATTCCTAGTTTTTTGATATTAAGTTGTAGGTGTTGCTTACATATTTTAGATCAAAATATCTTATCTGATGTACAATTTGATGTTCTCCCATTCTGTAGATTGCTTTTTCATTCTATTGTTTACTTCTTTTCTTTTTTAGCTGGTGTGGTTAAATTTGTAAATATACCTTCCTCTTCAGTTTTTTTGGAAGACTTTCAGAGGCATTGGTGTTCTTTAAATACTCAGTAAATTCATCAGTAAAGACATTAAGTAGTGGGCTTATTGTTGGTAGGTTTTTGTTACAGATTAAATTCCTTACTCATTATTGTTTTCTTTAGATTTTTATTATTCTGTCTATGTAGCTATGTTTCTAGAAGTTTATCCACTTTTCCGCTTTTACTTAATTTGTTGATGGGTAATTGTTCATAGTAATGTCTTCTGATTTTTCTGAATTCTTCTGATTTTTCTGAATTCTTATGAATTCACTATGTACAGCCCACAACTAATGACTGGGGTGTTACATACCTCCTTCTTGAAAGTAAAAAAAAAAAAACCTATATAATTAAAAACAATATGTTGCTGGTGGTAGATTTATCTTTATTCTCCACATTAGTTTTTTTTTTATCATTGACTTATATCTGTATGGAATTATGCTTATTCATTTTATACTTTTGGTTATAACTCAATACTTCTTTATTGAATAAGTTGTTTCAGCTTTGGCTACTGGAGGTTCTCTCAGTTGGTTCCAATTTCTCTTTGACTTACCACTATTTTTGTATTGCTTTTGTGCACTCCTCTAATTCTAGAATACAAGATATTATATGCCATCTTATATACTGCTTGATTCTGTCCTAGAATCAGCCATTTCTCCAAGGAGTCTTAGTTCCTTTTATAGGAGCAGGATATTAGAAGAAATATCTGGGCACTAGGTGTACTCATTGTGACTGGAATGTCTTTGCCTCTAAGTCTTTTTATCTGACAGTAACGAAATACATTAGTGTATACCAATCTATACACACACAATATGTATATGAACCGTCTGTTTACTTAGCATTTTAATTCTAATAAGCATGGGTTGGTGATATAAGAGTTGTTAACCCTTAAAGGAAACAACTTTATAAACTAGAATACAGTGATCCATTTCAGTTCAGTCACTCAGTTGTGTCTGACTCTGTGACTCCATGGACTGCAGCATGCCAGGACTCTCTGTCTATTACCAACTCTCAGAGCTTGCTCAAACTCATATCCGTTGAGTCGGTGATGCCATCCAATCATCTCATCTTCTGTCATCCCCTTCTCCTCCTGCCTTCCATCTTTCCCAGCATCAGGGTCTTTTCCAGTGAGATAGTTCTTCACATCAGGTGGCCAGAGTAAACTTCACTGGGCCTTTAATTTTACAAACTCCACTCATTTACAAAGTTATTTAGATCAGCATCTTTTCCTTGACTCCTTCAGTGTTGTTTTATGCAATTATAATAGAATTAAATTAGTTTGTTGCCTTCTTCAAGTGGACCCATCAGCCTCCTAATTTAATTTGCATGTGGTAAGGTTTACATTTTTTTTCTTGTAATATTCTATGGGTTTTGACAAATACATAGCATTATTTGTTCACCATTACTGTATCTACAAAATAGTTTCACTGTCTTAAATATTTTTTTCTTGCATCATTGTTCAAATGACTTGTTTTGGTCTAGTTCACTGTTCATTAGGAAAGAAGAAATGACCTTTCCAGTTAAGGGCAATACATGCAAAAACATATAGGAACACAAATGCATAAAATGTATTCAGGGAGGAGTTGATAGACTAGACTCTGTGGAGCATTTGGTTCATTTTACATGGAAGCATTACTGGAAATAATACCGATCAAATATATTGTAGTTCAAGTCCCTTGGAAAAATCAACCAAATACCTTTCGGAATTTATTCATATGGATTTTGGAGCTACTAAGGTTTTGGAAAGTAAACTCTTTAGGCTAAAATCCTTTAACATATACTTAGTTTAAATTCCCTAAATATAAGAAGCTACTGACTCACTGTTCTCATGTAATTAAATACTGACAGGAATTTGGAAATGTGTTTCTTTCTAAAAATGATGACAATGAATCATTCTCCTGTGAATTTCATACATTCTTAAGTCAGTATAGATAAATATCACATTTTTGTAATGTTTTCATTTACAACTCTGTCAATTAGCACTGCGCAGAAATGTACTAAATAGTCTCCAAGTGGCTTGGAAGAGTTAATGTCTCCCTAAACGCTTAATTTGCTACCCAGGATTGACAGAGACACATAAACAAACAGATACCAGTAGCATTTAGTAGCACTGAAATAAAATGAAAAAGAATCTAAGTATTTTCTTTCATCTCTTCAGGGCATTATTTCTGTCTACTGCTCACCTGCTCTAATTATCCTGGCAACTCACTTAAAGTACATTTTTTCTGCTACTAACAAGATGAGCCAGATTTTTCCCAGTGCCAAAGACACAGTATCATCAACAAAAAAGCCTTGATGATACCCTAGTGACTTCAGAGTGTTAATCCATCTCACTGGATGCTTATCTAGGTTCCAAGGAATAAGATGCTCCAAGGGAGAATCTGGCTCAATGAGAGATGACTTTAGCACACAAGTGATGGTACCATTCAATTTGCATTTCTTATATTTACATTAGGCAAACGTTGGCAACAAGACTTCGATTTTGAAGCGAGCTAACTCCATGCCTGCTGCTCATGTTGGGCTGTTTTCAGGTCATTTAGTGCCTCCTAAGTTCTTAAGCAGGTGCTAATCTGGTACTTAAAGTGCTGAGACATTTGGCATATTTTCTCTGTAAAGAGAAGTTGGAAGTACTTTGTATTAGAGTTTAAGAGAATAGATGAATAAACAAATGCATGACTTTCCCTCACTAACCTTAATTTTTAATACATAACATATTAAAAATTAAACCTTAGTTTAGAATCAGCTTAAGCAGCTTTCTTCTTAACAGAAAGCACACAACTAGCACATCTTGATTTTCTTGTCAATGTTAAAGCTTGAATTTCTAATTTAATCTCTTAATTTATTAACATCAGAGTATCAGGGAGTAAAAATTAGTATCTTCTTCAATATCAGTTTTACTTTTCTTAATGAGACGATGTCATTTAGGAAGCATTTTAGAAGGAGAGTTCTTCATGAACAGATTTGTGTTTCAGAGATAATTTTGACAGGTAAAAAAGAAACGAAAAACACTGGATGCATAACCAAGCATGCTGTGTTTGCCTGTAATCATCCACCAAATATCCATGGAAAATGTATTAAAGTCCTAGGTCTATTAGGGATTTGTTTAAAGAGAAGAATACAACATACGCCCTGGACTTAAGACATTCTAAGTCTAGGAGAGGAAACTTAAATCATAATATCCTGTGAGAGCCCCAGGCAGCTATAATAATATGCAGGAAATTTATTAGAGGGAGTGATCAAGTCTATCACAGTTTATAGGACACAAGATGAGCTTTTGGAAAGAGATTATACCTGAGCTGGATTACAAAATATGAAATTTGAGTTTTTAAGAGTATTAAAGGGAAAAAGAATACCTGGGCAAAGGAAGAAACAAATTCAAAAACAGGAAGACAGCATCATTTGCTGGTGCAATCCCACTACTGGGCATACACACCGAGGAAACCAGAATGGAAAGAGACACGTGTACCCCAATGTTCATCGCAGCACTGTTTACAACAGCCAGGACATGGAAGCAACCTAGATGTCCATCAGCAGATGAATGGATAAGAAAGCTGTGGTACATATACACAATGGACTATCACTCAGCCATTAAAAAGAATACATTTGAATCAGTTCTAATGAGGTGGATGAAACTGGAGCCTATTATACAGAGTGAAGTAAGCCAGAAAGAAAACCACCAATACAGTATACTAACGCATATATATGGAATTTAGAAAGATGGTAACGATAACCCTGTATGCGAGACAGCAAAAGAGACACAGACATATAGAACAGACTTTTGGACTCTGTGGGAGAGGGCGAGAGTGGGATGATATGGGAGAATGGCATTGAAACATGTAAATTGTCACATGTGAAATGAATCGCCAGTCCAGGTTCGATGCATGATACAGGGTCCTCGGGGCTGGTGCACTGGATGACCCAGAGGGATGGGATGGGGAGGGAGGTAGGAGGGGGCTTCAGGATGGGGAACTCATGTACACCCATGGCAGATTCATGTCAATGTATGGCAAAACCAATACAATATTGTAAAGTAAAAAAATAAATAAAACTGAAGGGGAAAAAAAAAGTGATACAGTGCTGTTGGTATAAAATCAGCACAGCAGGTCAGCAATGCAGGAACTGAAACTAAAATTTAAGGGCTAAACAATGATGCCACTGACATAACATGTTCGCCAGCTTAAAATTGTCCTGTGGGTCAGTAGTTCTCATAATTCAGCATGCAAACATAAAGAGATTACTAAAAATGCAAATCCTGGAATTCACATTCCAAAGATTCTCATTTAGCAGGTCTGGTTAAAACTCAGGATTCTAAAATTTAACCAGGCCTGAAGGTTATTTTAAGCCATAATATTACTTGAGAAACAGGTCAGAAGATGATGGGGGAACTTATGAATGGTGTTAAGCAGGGAAGAGACATAATTAGACTTGTGCTTTAGAAAGTATTTGAGCAGTGACATTGATTACACAGAGTAGAATGAAAGCAGAAGGGAGACCAATCAAAGTTTTAATTTGTTCACTTAAAATACACTGAATGTCAAATATGTGCCAGGGTCTATGATGGTTATCATATATACATCACAAGTCTCCTGATGAGATCGGTAGTTTTTCAGAATGCACAGCTCAGTCTGCATAGCTGTCACTGTGACCTATGACCTCATGAGAAAACCTCAAACAGCTGTTTTACTGAAGCTCATGAAGAGCTAAAAAGTCGAGAGCTATGAAAACAGTAGGATTTTGTACCTCTTTATGTGGGTAGGGAGAGTGAGTGAGAGGCTTAGAAGATCTGTAGAGACTTCTGAGTGGGCTGGCAAAGCACAATTCTATATGGATTTTATAGGAAGTACAGAGACCCTGGTTTGATTCCTGGATCAGGAAGATCCCCTGGAGAAGGGATAGGCTACACACTCCAGTAATTCATGGGCTTCCCAGGTGGCTCAGACAGTAAAGAATTTGCCTATAATGCAGGAGACCAGGGTTCTATCCCTGGGTTGGGAAGTTACCCTCGAGGAGAGCATGGAACCCACTCCAGAATTCTTGCCTGGAAAATCCCCATGGACAGAGGTGCCTGGCAGGCTATACAGGCCATGGGTCACAAAGAGTCAGACATGACTGAGCGACTAAGCACACAGCACACACATGGGTTTGACTAGATTAGGGGCTTGGGGACAATCAAATAGAGCAGTTTGGGGTTCTTGTAGAGATCATATACATGTAACCATTTGATTTTTACAATGAGGGAATAGCATTCTTAACCTGAAATGGCAACCCACTCCAGTGTTCTTGCCTGGAGAATCCCAGGGACAGGGGAGCCTGGTGGGCTGCCGTCTATGGGGTCACACAGAGTCGGACACGACTGAAGCGACTTAGCAGTAACATGTACTGCTAATGGCATTCATTGTTTTTTCCTCTGGTTGAGAAAATATATTGATTCTCTTTATTACTTGAGATGACTTCAGAAATGGCTGTTTATCAGAAAACAGATCATAAACTTTGGAAAGCATCTTTCCATTTCATACTTCCTGGTCCACCAGAATCTGACTGAGAACCTCGGGATGGGCTTGGTAGGAGCATTCCTGCTGCAGCACTGCCTCAGCCTCCCCCACTTACCAGCATGCCTCCCTAGGTAGCCTGTGACCTCTCCTCACTTTCACTGACTAATTAGGAAGTACTGCTGGCATTCGAGTTTTTGTACTTCAAATTGAGCAGATGAAATGTGAAGCTTCTCTAAGGAATCACTGGCAATATAATTAATAGGCAATGATAAAGTGAAAGTAATTTCAGGGTATCAGGAAAAACAAATTTAGGAGTCTGGGGTAAAGGTAGACAGACAAGAGAAAAGACTTCCTGGACCTGAATATAGAACACCATGTCAATGAGGAGACTTGAATGTTCACACGTTTTTTATGGACATCAACCACCCACAGTCAAACTGCAAGCACTGCTTTTCTCATGGCTTACAAGGTATTTTACAATAAGGAGTAGCTCTCAGTTGTTTTTTCTTTTTTTTTCCCTTGGTTGCTGAAAAGCTTAATATATTTGTAGAGAAAATTAAAAATGTTACTGCCTTACTATTATTTTTAAGGATTTTATTTGTTGCACAATTGAAATAAAGATATGAATATCAATATCTAGATATAAAATTTGCAAAAATGCCAAGTTTTAACTTATCACGGTATGGAGTTCTCAGTCTTCCAGGAATGCATGCACCCTCTATTTCTCTGGTGCTTTCCTCATCATTTCATGAGATTTTATATATTTTACTTAAATACCAGTTGCCTAGTAGGGAAACTAGTTATTTTTTGAGTTGGGTAGATTGATAACAACTTAAAAGCAATTAATATTTATTGGATATTTACTGTGAGTGAATATTGCTCCTTGGAAGAAAAGCTATGACCAACCTAGACAGATTATTAAAAAGCAGAGACACTACTTTTTTTGAAAAATGTCCATATAGTTAAAGCTATGGTTTGTCCAGTAGTCATGTATGGATGTGAGAGTTGGACTATAATGAAATCTGAGTGCTGAAGAATTGATGCTTTTGAGCTGTAGTGTTTGAGAAGACTCTTGAGAGTCCCTTGGACTGCAAGGAGATCAAATCAGTCCATCCTAAAAGAAATCAGTCCTGAATATTCATTGGAAGGACTGATGCTAAAGCTGAAACTCCAAAACTTTGGCCACCTGATGCAAGAACTGATTCACTAGAAAAGACCCTGGGAAAGACTGAAGGCAGGAGATGAAGGGGACAGCAAAGGATGAGATGGTCGGATGGCATCACTGACTCAATGGACACGAGTTTGAGCAAGCTCCAGGAGATGGTGATGGACAGGGAAGCCTGGCGTGCTGCAGTCCATGGGGTCGCAAAGAGTCAGACATGACTGACTGACTGAACTGACTGAAGGCTGTAATTTCTAGGTCATTGACATGAATTAGATCACTTCCTCCAAAAATAGCCCAAAGAATTAACTATTAAACTTTCTGTTATAGATGGAAACCTATAGTAAAGAGATTGCTTTTCTTTGATGTTGCTTTCTACACTCTATTCATTTTCCACTCCCCCAAATGCATTTTGGACTTCCCTCATAGCTCAGTTGGTAAAGAATCTGCCTGCAATGCAGGAGACCCGGGTTCGATCCCTTGTTTGGGAAGATTCCCTGAAGAAGGAAATGGCAACCCACTCCAGTATTCTTGCCTGGAGAATCCCATGGACAGAGGAACCTGACAGGCTACAGTTCATGGGGTCACAAGAGTTGGACACGACATAGCAACTAAGCCAATACTACCACAAATGCACTTTAATTTCTAAAGTTTTGTTGACATTTCTCATCTTCTGTTACTTTATCATTCACTCTGTTGTTGTCTATAATTATTTGTCTTTAATTCAACTGAGACCATCATAGAAGAATTTTAGTAGAGAGCAGAGATAAATACTTATACCACCGTGCTTAACAGGAAATCCCCAAAACATTTTTCCATATGAGAAAAATCATATAAAATATCTGTTTTATTTTTTTGCTGTCCAGCAATCATTATTGATGTTGATAGCATAAAGAAGAAGCCTGATGTGGTTGTCCTGGTCCCCAAAGGAGCAGAAGTCAAGTGGGATTACACATTCAAGAGATGTACTAGGAGAAAGGCTGAGGAGGCACAAGATGAAAGGACCCTGGGGCATCTGAGGAAGGTGCAAATACTTAATGCAGGTCTGACCCTTCTGAAGGAGAGAGAGACGGATGGGTGAGTAGGAAAATCCTAGACTGCCATGCAGTTCTAAAAGAAGTTTGGCAAGGCTGGTGGAGATTTCTTGAGCCACAGTTGTCCTTCTGAAGGAGTACTTATCTCCTAGGAATAGGCATGATTTACTATTACTGCTGTTTCCAGACATGGGCTGGAAACAGTCAATGAGCACTGCCTGGTGCAAACATCATGAGGAATTTCAGAGTGCAGTGGTTGCTATCACAGCTCCTGCAGTTGGAGGTCTGAGTGGTATATTTCCATGGCCACTATAGCCAACAGTGATTACGAATCTAGGTTAAATATATATTCATTTTCTCTATATACAAATCTTGCACATAACTCATGAATTAAGAAGACACTAGTTGATGGGATAACTTGTTGCTTTTCATTTAGACATGGCTTTATAAGGAGGCAATGAATGTGAATTTTTAAAGAATTGTATACCAGGCTCCTTAGTAACTAGGGGAAACGAAAGTCTTGCTTTCCACAGACAGATGAATTGATAAATAAGATGTAGGACACTTAAGCAATGGAATATTATTCAATCATAAGAAAGAATGAAATGATGCTATTTAGGAATATGGATGGACTTGGAGATTATCATACTAATTGAGGTAAGCCAGATGGAGAGAAATACCATATGGTGATAGAAACAGACTCATGATTATGATTTATTCTTGTATGGTAGCTTCTTTTTAGATATGCTTATTTCCCATTACCATGCCTGACTGCCCATTTACTCTGGATCAATGGAGAATATTTTCACTCTATTCTTTCCCGTCACCCCTTGCCACTTAAAGTTTAAAAGAACTAATTTCATACAAGTTTGCTTGTTTTCCCTTTTCCCTTTCCTGACTTGTTCCTGTACTTTTTTTTCTTTCAACTATTTGAAAATTCTAAAATATTACTTTGCTTTTCTTAGTGGACAACTTTAATTTCTTATTAGTTTTGATATACCTATCACTATTTGAACTCTTTCAGATTAAGAATGATTATTTAATATTTCTTTGTTCCCTAGCAACTTCCATGTTTCATTTTGCATTATTAATTCATTATTCTTTATTAAACTTTGTGCCAAGCTTCACAAGGCCTCTGCCTTCATCTCATCTGGATTCTAATATGAAAAGAGAGGCTACTTATAGGTATTAAACAAAGTGCTGCAAATTGTTACATCTAAGGAAGGAAACAAATAATGAAGTTTGATAAACTAAGTAGGGTGGCCAAATTTAGATAAGTTGTCATAAGTGTATTTGTTCAAATATGTTAAAATTAACTTTTAACACATTGGATACCACTGGCACACAAATTCTATTTTTAAACCCTATTCCAAGTACATCATAAATCCAAGTTTAATAAATACATTTGCAAGTTGGTTCTTTTATCTGTATTTTGGTTTCACCTACTATCTGTTTAATTTGGATGACTGGCACCATTACTAAAAATATATGTCAACCCTCAAGGTTTGTTAATTATATTTAGCTTCTGTCATATTGGGCAGTAATTCCCAAATACAGGGAGAATGGCTGGAGCTGCACTGGTGGGCACATTCTCATTGGTGTCTATTGTCAGCTGAGACTCTCTTGTGTGCATCCCAGCTACGATGCCCTGTAGTGACTAAGATGAATTTGGCAGCAATGCACGCTGAGGCCTGTTTTGGAGAAACTAGGTTCAAATGTCTATCTATCTCTTTTGCACCCAGCAGGAAATAGGTGTATTATCTCTTCAGGTTTAACTAAAGATCAGTACTACAGCCTTCTATCAGATGATGACTGAAATAACCAAAGGCCATCATAATTTACAACATCATATCAGCTGCATTTACTATAAATACTAATCAATATGACTAGTGAAGAGGACAAAATATAAAGAGCCCTAATCTGAAGTTTTTTTCCAAAGAGATTTTTTGATTTCTTATAGGATAGAAACCTACTTATTTTTAGTGATATGATTTAATGGAAAATATGGAAAGACCTAGGCTAGGAATTGAATGGTTTGGATCATTAGTCTGCTTCTTAGTAGCTGTGTAATAATGGGCAACAGAACTGAAGCTGTGTATTCAATTGCAAACTGTGGCTAAGAGTATCGACATCACAAAATTGTTTTAAAAGGAAATATTATAACACCTATGAGGGCATCCACCATGAGTTTTCTCATATGGTAGGTTTCATTGCCTTTTTTCCCATGAACCTCTTATTAAACGTGAGGGATTCCCTGTGGCTCAGCCGGTAAAGCGTCTGCCCGCAATGCAGGAGACCAGGGTTTGATCACTGGTCAGAACGATCCCCTGAAGAAGGAAATGGCAACCAACTCCTGTACTCTTGGCTAGAAAATTCCATGGATGGAGGAGCCTGGTGGGCTATAGTCCATGGGGTCGCAAAGAGTTGGACACGACTGAGCAAATTCACTTTCTTATTAAACAACTCCATGACTTTGGGTGAACGACCGAAATTTCTGGTCTCAGTTTTCCCATTTAAAAATAAAACAATGAGTTGAACCATCTTTTGACTTTTCTACTTTAGAATTCTTAGTTGTGATAAGGAAAAACTTCTGTCAGAGTTTTTCTTATGTCAATAGAAGATGACACTTATAATAATGTTCCACTTAGAGGAAAATTTGTAAACAGCAGTTGTACTTACTGTATTGGGACTGCACTGTATTATTTCTTTAAAAAGAAAAGTAGGCAATGGTGGCTCAGATGGTAAAGAATCTGCCTGCAATGCAGGAGACCTGGGTTCAATCCCTGGGTCTGGAAGATCCCTTGGAGTAGGAAATGGCAACCCACTCTAGTATTCTTGCCTGGAGAATTTCATGGACAGAGGAGAATTGCAGGCTACAGTCCATAGGGTTGCAAAGAGTTGGAGACAACTGAGTGACTTACAATTCAATACTTAATTCATGAGTTTAAAATAAATATGTTTTTCTGGTTTCACTTAAGAAAAAACAGCAGCTTGGAAACCACATGTTATATTGGATTGAATGGAAACATTCAGCTGGATGAGGGTTGCTTATCCTTTTAAAGCAGATCTACTATAATTTTTCAGAAGTCACATCAGTTCCTACTGTGTCTTCAAATTTCACTCTTTTATATGATCCACCCAGATATCAGAGGCATTTGAATTTTTGTTTCCCAGACTAGAGATTTAGAGGAAAGACCAAAAAAATTCTTCTGACTCTGAATTTCCATGCTTCATAAAGACTTTTAAAATGCAGTTTGTGACAATATCTTCAAATGATTAATTATTTTTTTGGAAGGGTTAACACAACAAATGATTAATTACTATAAAACATTAGCATTCTTAAAAACAGTGTGTGCTTATCTGTACCTTGATCATATGAAGGTGATTTTATAATTTTTTTCAAAATTTATATAATTTTGTGTCAGCTGAAAAAACACTGATACCTGATAGCTAAATAATCCAATTGAAAGTGGGAAATTTTTCCTCAAGTGTAGAACCTGAAAACATAAATTTATGAAGTGAAAGAAACCATATCATACAGTTTTTGAATTTCCACATGTCCACAGATGGACTTCTCTATGTTTCCTGCCTGCAATTTTAGATATAGTGTTGTATGTTTCAAACTTACATACAAGTGAAATTTTCTATATGCAGGATTTTCAATCTGTAGGAATTCTTTTTCAAATCTCCATTATAAATCATATAGCTAGTCATTCATCTAGAAAAGTCTTTAAAAGTTTACACTTTGTGGGAGGTCTGTAAATTATACCTGGTATAGCTAATCAGTATTGAAATGAGGGATTCAAATGCTGTATTCCTTTGGATTAATTCTTCTGGAAGAAAAGACTTATCTTTTGAGCAAATTTCCAGAGGGAAGATATTTAACAAAAATTAAGTATTTTAAAGAACAAGAATAATATGCAGCAAATACTAGGAAGTCTAGTAGATCAATAGCATATTTAAAAGAAAATTATCCAGCTACTTTCAAGTTTTACCAATTTTCTCAAATTTAACAAAGATTGTCTCTTATTCGCTATTTCATTTCATTAAACTTCATTTCCACATTTATTTATAGAATTGTTCAAGAACTATAGTTACTGAGAAAGTAGTCAGGTATTTAGCAATCACCAGGAGTCTTTGCTGATTCATGTCCATATTATAGCACCATGGGATTTTCTTACCTAACTAATTGCATTGTACATTTGATAATTCAACCACCAATTTCACTAGTTCAGCTGAACGCTTTGAAGTTACAATTGCTGAGTTTTAAGCTGCACTACAGGTTGAAAAGCTTGATTTCCTGATTAGGTTGCCAGCTTTCATAATTGAGCTCTAAATGTAGTACAATTTATTAATCATGCCTTAGTCATTATTGACAACAGTTGAACATTTAACTATAGATTTTTTTTCATTTCCTAATCTCACTGCCTCACTATTTAATCTCAATTAATATACATTTTCGAAGAAATTTTAAGTGGTAAATTCATGGTATGACATATTAACTTTGTAAAATAGAACTATTCTATAAATTAAAATGTAATACAGAATATAAATAAAATACCTTGAAAAGGAAAATTAAATTATTTGTCACTATAAAATAAATAGGAATTTATTTAACTATATCTTTGCAATATTTAAAATTTTCTATTTTCTCACCCCCAAAATGCATTTCTGTAATTCTCAACAGATCATATAATGTATCTTGGCTTTGAAAATTAAAACACACACACACACACATATATATATATATGTATATAATATATATATAGATTTATGTCTGTGTATATCTATATTTACCTAGTATTAATATAAGTACATATATATATATATATATATTAAAATATTGATTTGTGACATATGCTCAGTTGTGAAATTGGGCAATGTTATATAGCAAAGTGTTTTACCAAAAAAAAAAAAAGGGAAGAAATCTGACTCATCCAATATTAGCTTCCTGGATGGCTCAGCAGGTAAAGAACCCACCTGCAATGCATGAGACACAGGAAACTCAGGTTTGCTCCCTGGGTCAGTAAGATCCCCTGGAGAAGGAAATGTCAAACTACTCCAGTATTCGTAACTGAAAAATCCCAGAGGAGCCTGGCAGACTACAGTCTATGGGGTCGCAAAGAGTTAAACACGTCTGAGCATCTAAGCACAGCACAGCACTGCATCCAATGTTATACTGAATTTTCTTACTCATAAATTATTTTCCTGACAAGATTGCTCAGGGTATGAAGATTCAATCATGCATAATGAAAAGGTTCTAGAGATCCGCTGTATGACATTGTGCTTATACTTAATACTGTGCTGTGCACCTAAAAATCTGTTAAGAGTATAGAGCTCATGTTATGTGTTTTTGCCACAACAAAATATATAACAATGAAGGCAAACAAAAAGAATAAACACCACCTAATTATAGCTTTGAATATTCATTGCAAGGACTGATGCTGAAGCTGAAGCTCCAATACTTTGGCCACCTGATGCAAAGAGTCAACTCATTGGAAAAGACCCTTATGCTTGGATAGGCATTTCCAAGGGCAGGAGGAGAGGGGGTGGCAGAGGATGGGATGGTTGGATGGTGCCACCAACTCAGTGGGCATGAATCTGAGCAAACTATAGGAGATGTAAAGACAGCAAAGTATGTCCTTTGGTTAACCCTGAAGAGAGAAAAAAAAAAAGTAGGTGATGGTGGCTCAGATGGTAAAGAATCTGCCTGCAATGCAGGAGACCTGAGTTCTGTCCCTGGGTTGGGAAGATCCCCTGGAGAAGGAAATGGCGACCCACTCCAGTATTCTTGCCTGGAGAATTCCATGGACAGAGGAGCCTTGTGATGTACAGTCCATAGCGTTGCAAAGAGTTGGAGACTACTTAGTGACTGAACAACAGTTATAGGTGGAGGCAGTCAAACTCACTTACTCAGGTAATACTTTTCGGCATTCATCGTGTACCAGAGACGTTCACACTGGCAAGAGTTATAGACAAAGAGAATAACAATCACATGAAAGTTTCTTAAATGCCAGGAATATAAATGCACACAGTGCTTCTGGAACAGGGGGATAAAGCAGGTTGAGAATTGACTGGAAGTCTTTCTAGGGGTAAAGGGACATAAGCAAAATAATACGGAGTATAAGAGAAGTTCCAAATAAAGGAAAACAGTGTGTAGGAAGATAGTAATGCCAAAGATCATGGCAAACATGGCAACATCATGCTGCAGGCAAATCATTGCTCCCCTTAATTTTCTTAAATTCACTGACTCCTGAGAACATAGTAAGTTCAACTTCTCATGCTTAATGCATAGTTCCTCATGTGTTCTTATATTATGACATAAATCATAATTGACTAGTAAATATATTCAGGATACCTTAAAATAATAGAGTGCTTTATGATTTTCAAAAAGCCTATATTTATTCTATTTCATTCACCTTAGCTGACTGAGAAATGATAGCTATTATCTTAATTTCAGAAATAGACACAGAGATGAGAAATACGTACCACATAAACCTGGTAAGTAACAGAGATTTGACTCTTTAAAAAGAGTTTTTTAGTTTAGGGCATGAATGATGGAGTAGAAATTAGAGCATTTGAATCTGGATAGTTCCAGATTGTAGTTCAAGCTCCACTACTTACATGGTGCACAGATTTCAGTGACTTTATGTAAACATTTCTGAGTTTCTCTTATCTGTGAAACGACATCAACTGCCAAGAGAATTAAGAAGAGAAATATTTTTGATAACTTGGCACATGCTAGTGACCAAATTAATAGAATTTCTATCCTTCCAAGTCATATTTTCATGAAATTAAATTAATAAAAATTCATTTAAATTGTATTATACAAAAGAGTTAAAGTATTAGACCTTATATCTCCAATTTATCAATATTAATCACAAAAGAAAATTTACTGCCAATGAGGTTTTGACCTTTGTAACCCAAAGCAATCAAGCACTCATCACAAAAAAAAAGAAAAGAAAAAAAATTTTAATGATGAATAATACCATTTAAAAACAACAGAGTAATATTTCATGTTAATAACAGATTAAGAGATAAATGACAAATAAAATCTTCATGGCTGGGTTAATTTTAAGTTATCGGCTCTAAATCTCCTTAATAGAAGTAATTACTAAGATATATATACTTTTTAAATTTAACAACATATACATTTGCACAATATTCAGGGCAATCAGTGTAAATGCAAATTTAACTACTAATATATTCATTTCAATCAGTAAAACATGCAAAACTTAATGGCCAACGTATTCAATTTAGGTAGTAAACAGTATGCAGCTGCTTCTATAAAAATAAAATAAGACTATGACTTAAAGGAAATTTACAAAATGTTTAAATCTCAAAACTGATGTCCAAATTTTCAACAACTGCATTGTTTGATAAATATGTTAATCAGTAGTAAATCTGAGCAATTAACAGTTTGCTGGGTTTCTACTGATACTTTCAGGTTTAGTGACAACCTTTATCAAATGAGGCTTCCCTGGTGGCTCAGAGGTTAAAGCATCTGCCTCCAATGCGGGAGACCCCGGTTCGATCCCTGGGTTCCATCCCTGGGTCAGGAAGATCCCCTGGAGAAGGAAATGGCAACCCACTCCAGTATTCTTGCCTGGAGAATCCCATAGACAGAGGAGCCTGGTCGGCTACAGTCCACAGGGTTGCAAAGAGTCGGACTCAACTGAGTGACTTCACTTTCATTTTATCAAATGAAGCAATTTTTATTTGTAAAATCAAAGAGAAAAATGGAAAAAAAAGGAAAGAAAAATAAGAATGAAACACTCTAAAATGTTGAATGTCAGGATATATTTCTGTTTCACGTTTATAATCTTTTTGGGCCCCAAAGCTAATGGAAATATCTGTGAATAACTCATAAAACAACTATCGGTTTTTCATAGCTCCCCTTGTCTGGGTAAAACTGTGCAAATTTTGGTCGTTAACACCTAGCACATAAAATAAATATTTTAACATTTCTGGAGTTTACAAGTTTTAAAATTATGTCAGTTATTTAGCACAAGGTTATAAAATCTCTAGCTTTATAATCTAGAGATTTAATACATAACATAGAGTTGTAAAATCTTGACTGGCAATATGCTGTCATCGGGGAAGAAATCCTTTAACCTGCTCTATTTAAATAAGAAACCCATCTACTACTTTTATTTTGAGTAAAAGACTTTCTTGTCCTTTTTGTTTTTTAATTTGTAAATATAGGTATCTCAGTTTGAATTTAAAAGTATTTTATATTAATTATTTTATTATTTTATATTAATACAGGAAATAGCTACATGTCAATATATTGGATCTTCTTCTCCTTTCTTCCTTATCTTACCCACCTGAGCAGTTATTAGATTGTCTATCTCTTGCAAAACCTGACTGTGCTAGATGAAGACGTGTTTACCACACCTCAATACCAGGCTCCTAGAGGGAAGAACGAAGAAAGATAAAAACAATATTTCATACTCTTTTTGCAATCAAGCTGTGGCTATTTAGGAGATGAGCTATATAGGTTTTGTCAATGCACTCTTGTGAAACTTGGATTCATTATTATTTATGCACTGAGAGGCACAGGGAGTGGAAATCCATTCTGCTGTTACAGATTATGACAGAGGTGGTCTTATTTAGAAACCACAAGCTAGATAGCAGCTTCCTGATTTTTGCAGAGGCACAAGATTGGGAAACAGTGTTTATGGTAACAGATTTAATATTCTGCCTGATCTTGGCAAAGGCTGCAGTTCTTTAGATGGGTGAGTCCTGTGGATTATTTGGGGATTTTTTTCTTAGAGCAACAGACTATTGTCTCTTGATTCAATCCTCCAGGTTCCCCTGGGCATGTGGTTAAACCATAGATTCCTTTTTATTTAAACAAGCCAGAGTAAATTTGGCTATCTTAAATAGGAAACACCTGTAAAGAATAATTAGTAGAAAGAAGCAGCATGGTGCATGAATCTAATTAATCAAACCATGGTCTTGTCCTGGTCATACTGATATCAACTGGGAATTTCTTAGAAATGTCAGATCTCAAGCCCTCCACCAGATCTTCGGATTCAAAATCTGAATTTTAGCAGGCTCCCCAGATGATCTGGGTGCACGTTAAAAAAGGTTAAATTAAAAATCTAAAATATAAGTGAATAAGCAAACAGAAACACATATTTTTTTAAAAAGGAATATTTTGGTTTGGGGGAGGCAATCAGGAAGTAGGTGGCAAGGACACAGGTATTGATGGCTGGAAAACATGGAGTGTACAATAGGAGGTGGGTGGCAAAATAGTCAAATTGTTTGCTGCTGTTAAGTTGGAAAGTAGGCCATGTGCTTGAGCTGTTAGAGTCAGATAGAAGAAAAAATTAATAACATTGGCATGTTTAGGCTGTTTCCTGCAGCTTTCAAAAACATTCCAAAGAAAAGGATATTAAAAAAGAAAAAAACTTTTGAGATATTTTGTCTCAAGTAAAGATAGAAAAAAAAAAAAAAAAAAACAGGGCTACGGAAAAAAAAAAAAATGCACACACACACAAAAACCCGAGGATTCAACCCATGTTACCCAAAAGTTACATGATATGTAACATTCTAAGGCTAAAAAACGAATTGCAAATACACTCCCAAAATGAAGTGGGTCCACATAGGGCCCTTCCTGGTGTGACAGACCCCTCTGTGTCCTCAGTTGTTGCTGACAGGGAAAGAGGCTGTGAAAATCCACTGTGACTCCCCTATCAGCGTGTACTTGAAGAAGTAAAGAATGCAGAAACAAAGATAGGACAGCCCAGCAGGAAGCTATAACTTTAACAATAAATCAATCACCAGGACTCCCAGTTTTGCTTCAAAGGTAAAGGTAAGTCTGATCATAAGTTAGTTTGAAGACAATAAAACCCTGTCCACCATGCAGGGTGTTGACTGCAAGCTGACCACCAGCAGGTAGCCCTCAGACTGATTGGAACCAGAAAGTTGATGCTACTGACCCCTAAAATGCCACCCTATTCTCTCACCACCAGCCAATCAGAAGGATGTCCAAGAGTTGATCCTAAATCCCATGATTCCCTCCCTTACACTGCCTTTAAAAAACTCTTCCCCAAAAGCCATCATGGACTGTGAGTCTTTTGAGCATGAGCTGCCTGTTTTCCTTACTGAAAGCCAACAATGAATTTGAAGAGGAAGGAGATGTGGGATTGGCAATAAACAGAAGAAAGCATGGAAGAGAGATCCAGAGTGCTACTTTTGGAATTGAGTAACTTGGGATAAGCATCCCCCTTCCATCTTTTGTGAATTGTACAGTCTTGAGCTCTGCTTTCCCACCTCTAAACTCTGAATAAAAAAGTTACTATTTTAAATGTTGTTAAGAAAGTATGTGTTTATACTAAGTCAGGTAGTCTGCCTGAGATAGCCAGGGATACTTTCAAGAAAAGAAACATCAAGATAATGAAACAAATTAAAATAAAAATAACTTATTAAACTAGCTGGGCAAGGGGCCTACCTTTGAAACACTGTTCCAGTTAGCATTGGCACAGGTCTTATGTACATTACAGAACATAGAGACTGAGAATTTTGATTGGCTCTAACAGAAGCAGGAATAATTGTGATTGGCTTTTGGATCAGAGAGAGATATTTTGGCATTCTCACCAATTGGTTTATTCTAGGTCTGTGGTTTATGATGTGACTTAAAATAGCAAAATATTTCAAGGACTTATGTTTTTACAGAACGAAGTTTCTCAGGATTGTCTTGATGTTTTATTTCTTGATATTCACTCAACTGGATTAACGTTAAAATTTTATACGTGAACATAGAAGCATCCTCCTTCCAGTCAGCCTTCAAAGACTAGAAAATTTCTAATATTATTTCAAACCTTGATTCAAAATTGGCTTGTCACCACAATCTCTATTCCCTTCCATATTCACACACACACAAACATACACACACACATACAGCTATATCCCCAGAATTCTATTGAAAAGTGGAGAGAAGAAGATAATGGGCCAAAGTCTTCTGTATCTCTTGGACAGTGCTCCAAATAACAATCTTTCTACCCTTTTCTCTGTGCTAATTTGCTTCAATCATGTCTGACTCTTTGCAACCCTAAGGTCCACAAGAGTCAATTCTGTCTGACTCTTGTCCATGGGCTTCTCCAAGCAAGAACACTGCAATGGGTTGACATGCCCTCCTCCAGGGGATCTTCCTGACCCAGGGATCACAGCAGTCTCTTATGAGGCTCCTACATTGGCAGGCAGGTTCTTTACCACTAGCGCCACCTGGGAAGCCCTATTGTTTTCTACCTCTTTCTAACTCAAATCTAAAGACTTCAGAGGGGTTTTCCAATCTAATTTTTCATGTTCTTTCTTCCAAAATTCTCCTGAGTCCATACAGTGCTCTTTTATTTTTAGTTTTTTCTCTTTCTTGTAAAGTGTGAAAATTATTACTAAATGCAGTCAAAAGTGTCCCTACTCATTGTGAGGCTCTAACTACAACATATCCTTAATCCTCCATTAACTTGCCCTTATACTGCAAAATCAAGGTTTTCAAACTCTATGACATTTTTTTTTCCATCCCTAGAGCTCAACTCTTGCAAGTAAAAAAGCTTTGAATCCTAGATGCATATGTCTGTAATGGAATTAAGCCCTATATTTTAAAATTCAAGATAAAAGTGGAGTGTTTTAGTTCTCTGTTACTTTCTCATTTAAATGATGAACATATTTGAGTCATGGATGGTGAGCTCCAGCATTATTTGTATGAATTATCCCACATAAAATATATCAACTAGTATGTCAAAAGATGGAATTCCACATTATATTTACATATGTGTATTTCACATGCACACTCAAGTGACCCAGAAGTAGACTACGTCTTTTGGTTTCCTATTTCCATACCAGCACTTTTCCATATGGAGGATCTGTAGTAAAACCACAAGAAAATGGGCAAACACATATAAGACAATATTTCTTTCAGAAAAAGGGAGGGGATGGCAGATCGATATATAACAGAGATAATATGTGTTATAGGCTTTTAGTTTGGTTACAAGAAAGGGATCCCAAAACAGTACAGTAAGGTGTATGTGGGTGGAGGACAGAGATCCCTCCTTGTCAGAAACACATAGCCTAATGGTTAAATGTATGGACAAAATATAGCTCTTAGGGTTTGTCACCAAAACAGAATACAGAGGTCTTAAAACTTGCAATACTCTGTGAAGAAAGGTTGGGAGAGGTCTTCATTTTTTATGCCATAGTATTTCAGTTTCTTATTACCTCTTCTAAGACAGTAGTTATTAAACTAGGTAGAAATCTTTGTCATGGGGCTTCAGACTTCTCTTAAATATTTTTTATTCACATTTTAATATATTTTTGTTTAAAAATTTGAAATAAATATTAATATTATCAAGAACATATGCTATGAAACTTAATGATAACTTATGCTGCTTTCTTTGGTAGAACTTCAAATACAATGTCTTTTTTAACTTCTGTTTAATTAAATGAAATGTGTAGATGGTGCCATTTTTTTAAGTCCTATAATTACAACTTGTGCTATTAGAAGCCATAGACTAAATTAATTGGTTGTGACCTCACTTTTTAATTTTTCACTTGACATGAGCATCCTGTGGAAACAACTCAAAATATTAAAATTTCAGTTTACTGTTCAATCTCAATTCTTCATTTTTCTTATATATTTGGTTTTGATAATAGCATTATCTATATCAATGAGGTAATGCTGTGTCTGACTTATAAATTATCAATAGTTGTTGGACAGACATGAAGTCATTGTACCTTTACTTTTTCTCACTTTTCATATTCAACATACATTCAAACTTATCAATTCCAATAATTTTCTACAATTGCCCTGTATATTACCATTTTCACTGTGCCACATAAGCCCTAATAATCCTTGTTTGTGTTGTACTGTTCTGAGTCGCTCAGTAGTGTCTGACTCTTTGAGACCCCATGGACTGTAGCCCACTACAATCCTCTGTCCATGGGGATTCTCCAGGCATGGATATGGGAGTGGATTGTCATGCCCTCCTCTAGGGCATCTTTCCAACCCAGGGATCCTGCATGTAGGTGGATTCTTTACCATCTGAGCCACCAGGGAAGCCCATGAATACTGGAGTGGGTAGCCTATCCCTTCTCCAAGGAATCTTCCTGACCAGGGAATCAAACCGAGGCCTCCCGCATTGCAGGCAGATTGTTTACCATCTGAGCTACCAAGGAAGTCCAATTCTTGCAGACTATTGCAATTGCTTCCTAACATCACTGAGCTTCCTGTTACTTTTCTCTCCATCTTTCTCTACTCAGCAGAGATTAATTTCAAAGCAAAAACACAATTGCATCAGCATTTTGATTCAATATTATTGATGGCTTTTACACATGTTCAAAATGAAATCTAACTCCTGACCCTACAATGCAAGACTTTCCAAAATTATTCCTACAAACTTTTTGAACTTATCTTTCACTCCAGTGCATTGGACATCTATGTGGTCTTACTAGAACTTTTTCCATTCCTATCGACACCATGTTCTTCTTTCCCAGTTCTGATTTTATTTTTCTATCAATATTGCTCTCCTTATATCTCCATCTGGCTAATCTGTGTTTTACAAGAAAATATACATGATTACATGGTAATGTCTCCAACAAAGAGACCTTCACTTTGACTTGTCTCCTATCATGTAACCTACATTTATTATTTTTGCTACTGATAATAATTTTATTCATCTACTATCTAGTCAAGGCTATGGTTTTTCCAGTGATCATGTGTGGATGTGAGAGTTGGACTGTGAAGAAAGCTGAGAGCTGAAGAATTGATATTTTTGAACTGTGGTGTTGGAGAAGACTCCTGAGAGTCCCTTGGACTGCAAGGAGATCCAACCAGTCCATTCTGAAGGAGATCAGCCCTGGGTGTTCTTTGGAGGGAATGATGCTAAAGCTGAAGCTCCAGTACTGTGGCCACCTCACTCGAAGAGTTGACTCATTGAAAAAGACTCTGATGCTGGGAGGGATTGGGGGCAGGAGGAGAAAGGGACGACAGAGGATGAGATGGCTGGATGGCATCACTGACTCGATGGACTTGGGCTTGAGTGAACTCCAGAAGTTGGTGATCGACAGGGAGGCCTGGCGTGCTGCGATTCATGGGGTCACAAAGAGTCGGACACGACTGAGCGACTGAACTGAACTATCTATACCAGCCTTGTTATCTTACATTATGTTATACTACTTTATATTTTCTTTTGTAATGGACATATCTGTGTAGTAACTATATGGTTATTGTTGTTCAGTCACTAAGTCCTATTCAACTCTTTATGACCCCATGGACTATAGCGAGGGCTTGTACCATTCCTAAATAAAGGATTCAAGACACACTCATCTTGATGATTGTCCTGAGCATGCAAAAATTATTTGTAATAAATACTACATGTACCAATTTTCCAAAGAATTAGAGATCATGCTGATTAATTTTCTTACAGAAAGAATAATGAAATTGAGGTTGACCTGTAATAAAGACATTTTAATTAATTCATTCAAGAACATGTAACACATTGCTACCATGGCCAAAGATTCTACTAGGTAGTCAGAATAACAAAATTTTCATTTCAAGAAATGTACAATTGATTGGTCTAGGACAGATATAAAATACTTTATAAATAACTTTAGAAAAGTTATGATGCAAATAAGAGTGAGTGACTACTTCCCCTTGAAGCTAAGGATGGGGCAAAAATGTTTTGCAGATGATAGAACTTGAGCTGGGAGTCAAAACTGAAGTAGATGTGTGCAGGGAGAAAGAATGGGGAGATCACACTCTGGATAGACAGAACAGCAAGAATAAAACTTCAGGTCATGAAACTACACATGAGCTAAGTAGTCATTGAGACTGGATCATGTAGGTTTGGGGCTCAAGACAATAGGCAAAAAAGAATGATGTGTTCAGTTTAGAAATGGTGAAATTTGAATGCCATGTTAAAGTGTTTGACTTTATCCTCAAGGCAATAGGGACAAATACATAATTTTAAGAAATGAAGTGGTATTTTTATAAAGATTATTTTAATAAAAGTATGAAGAATAGAGTGAAATAGTGTTTTATTAAGGAGACAGCAATTAGAAGATAATAATACTAAAATAAAAAAGACATAAGGACACTCTTATACCCTAAAACATCAAGTATGAAAAGATGTATTCTACAGTGACTAAGAAGGTTAAATAAATATCATGATTTGCTCATAAAGTGGACTTGAGAATACAGAGAAATATAGGTATCTGAGATACCTCAGGGCTCTGGTTGATTGTACGTGTATAGCAGTGTATATTATTTAATCTACTGAGAAGGATCAGATTTACTGGAGATAAGCTGCATTTGAAGTGCATACAAGGCATAATGGGCTTCCCCGGTGACTGAGTGTTAAGGAATCTGCCTGCAATGCTGGAGCCGCAGGAGACATGGGTTCCATCTCTTGCTGGGGAAGATCTCCTGGAGGAGGGCATGGCAACCCAATTCAGTATTCTTGCCTGGAGAATTCCATTGACAGAGGAGCCTGGAGGGCTACAGTGCATGGGTTCACAAAGAGTCAGACACAACTGAAGTCAGTTAGCACACACGCAAGCTAAAGACATAATAGAAATAATTTGAACTTTGGAAACAGGGCTTGCATTTTGGCCTTTTACTACATGGGGGCCCTAAGCAACTTAGTTTCACCTCTTGTATTTTACATCATGTTATATGGAAAACAGATGTGATAAAATTGCTGTGAGAATTGTATACATATGGTTAAAATGTCTCACAGATAGTAGGTGCTTTACAGGTGATAGGTGATAAGGAAAACTATGGCCATGACCCTAAAGAGATATTCAGGACATTTTAAGATACTTATTTAGATTAAGACATGATTTCTGTGATATGTAGCATTTCTGTAACTTAAAATGTACATCTTCAGGATCTAGAAGTCTTTAACTTCACTGGTACATATCCAAAGGAGATCAACACTCAGCCACTTGTGAACATGAATCCAATAAAAATATGACTAAGTTATTAGAAGTGTCCTTAAAATAGCTCATCATTCTGCACAGGGAAAATAGATCTGATCACACTTTTTATTTAAACATGTTTTAAAAGGAAAAAAAGCAGACTGATATTCACTTTTTTTGGATTTAGATTATCCAAATCATCCCAAATTTTCCAGTTTTTTTTTTTTTTGGTTAATATTAATTTCAATAATTGTTTCAATTTGAGGTCCAAATCGGTTATTGAGGCAGTTGTTACACTTGCTTTTCAGATACACTGAAGTATTAAAAGTGTAGTTGGAAATTACATTAGAAAGATGTGTCTCATTTCAAGACAACATTGTACAGATAATACAAAAACACTTTCTGTATAAAGTCCATATTTCAAGCCAAAATGTTAAATGCCAGTAGGAAATTAATAAAAGTATCCATTTATTTTTTCCAGAGAACTGTATTCTGATAGGCCACATAGATCTAAGAAAGGTACAGTCCAAGAGTGTAAGAGTGGGAACAGTTCCATCAGGAGATTTAGGTTTGGATTAGCATTCAGTGGTACCTTAGCACTATTCCAGCACTGAACATTATTGTAAATTTTCTTCTCTCTCTTATCACCAAACTCAAGGAGACTGAATCCTCTTTAGTGGCTTTTCTATTCAATATTTTTAGATGACTCACAAAGCTGTGTTTCCTGGCCAGAGCTGCAGGCACACAGCCAATTGTAACTAGTTACCTCCCCAGCTATATATATATGTGTCTGCTGCTATGTCTAGGCACTTATTTATTCTCTAGCATGCATCTGCTAAGTCACTCAGGTGGTGAGTGGTACAACCTGCTTTTACCCATCAACACCAGAAACTTGGGGGTCCATCTTAGAATAGTTCTCCTCTCTATAACATTTCATCATTTGTTAATCCAGTAACTTTGGCTGTATTTCTGCACAATTTAAAACACATTTTTTCACTCTTTTTATTACTACAATCATTGGGAAATTCCAAGTTCTTGCCCCTTACTCAGCTAAGCTTTCTTCCTGCCTCTATTATCAATCTTTCATCATTCACCTCTCTGAAAATGCAGCTTCTACATGGAAGGCATACATTTTTGAAAATATAAATATTTATTATGTTATCTCCTACTTAAAAACACATCAATAGTCCATAAATGCCCATAAGGATAGAGTCTTCAGTATGTCCTTGTAGGGATTCTCTGATCTACATCCTGCCTGTGTCTATTGCTGCATATCTTGCCAAACGTCCATCCAATTTTGCTTTTCCCAACTACAAAAAGTTCCCCAATCACTTCAGAGTCTGTCAAATCCTGTAATTATTCTTGCGTCTAGAATTTTGCTGATATCCTAACTTCTAACCAAGGTCCCTTCAGTAGAACTTCCCATCCTCTTATCTGCACGTGAGTGTGTGCTCAATTGCTTTAGTGTTGTCCAACTCTGTGTGACATTATGCTAGGCCACCAGACTCCTCTGTCCACGGGATTTTCCAGACAAGAATACAGGAGTGGGTTGACAGTAAGGACTGTAGGCTACCAGCCTCTTCTGTCCATGGGACTCTCCAGGCAAGAATACTAGAGGGGGTTGCCATGCCCTCCTCCAGATGATCTTCCTTACCCAAGGATCCAACTGGTGTTTACTGCATCTCCTGCATTGCTGGCAGATTCTTTACCCACTGAGCCATCTGGGAAGCACCCTTTTACATGTATTTCTCCTTTATTCCAAACATGTTTTTCCTTACCACCTTCTTGTACCATTATTTGCTAATGTACTTATCTTGCCCTACAATATTCAATACCCTTATTAATATGCTGATAAATGCACTCAGGTCCCAGCATCTACTGGTAATAATTACATCATCCACTACCACTTATGGAGTACCTACAATGCATCAGGAAACGATAGAGAGTTGTGACTGTATTCACTCATCACTCTGTTACACATAATTTATGACAAGAAGAAAGCTAAATAAATTGCTTCACTTCCTTCATTGAATAAGTATCTGCCAGAATTTGAACTGAGTCGTACTAGTTCATGAACCTGTAACTCTCTGTTGCTAAGAGCTAATTAAATGATTATTGATATAAACACCCTTGATTTTGTGTGAAATGATTATCTTTTAATTTTCACTTCAGGTACTTTCAGGAAGCAGTGAAGTGTCAGAAGTTCTAGATTATTGTGATAATTGTCTTAATTCCTATGAATTACTTAGAACACTTAAATTGTATGTAGGCAGTAAATGTGTTCTGCTATCACAGGTACTGTTTTTTGAGACTTACCTATAAGCTGGGTAACTTTAATAGTGACTTTGCATAGATTTTCTGTTTTCATCCTTTCAGTAACTTTGCATGGAGAAGGAAATGGCAACCCACTCCAGTATTCTTGCCTAGAGAATTCTGTGGATAGAGGGGCCTGGTGGGCTGCTGTCCATGGGGTCGCATAGAGTTAGACAGGACTGAAGCAACTTAGCATGCGTGCGTGCACTGGAGAAGGAAATGGCAACCCACTCCAGTATTCTTGCCTGGAGAATCCCAGGGATGGAGGAGCCTGTTGGGCTGTGGTCTATGGGGTCGCACAGAGTCGGACATGATTGAAGCGACTTAGCAGCAGCAGCAGCAGTAATTTTGTAAAGGCTAACATTATTTTCTCCTATTCATCAAGAAGAGACAGAAAATTAGAACTTCAATAGTCATGAAATCACACACATAGTAAGTTTTAGAAGCAAGATTTTAATGTAGTTCTATTCATTCCTAAAATGATGTGTCTTGTAATTCAGAGAGGGCTTCCCTGGTGGTTCGGGTGGTAAAGGATCTGCCTGCAATACAGAAAACCCAGGTTCAATCCCTGGGTTCAGAAGATCCCCTGGAGAAGGAAATGGCAACCCACTCCAGTAATTCTCACCTGGAGAATTTCATTGACAGAGAAGCCTGGTGTGTTACAGTCATGGAGTCCCAAACAGTCAGATACAACTGAGCAACTAATACTTTCACTTTCATAGTTCAGATGATCCACTAAATTTTTTGATTAAATGGTAACACATATGCATATTCCTTGTTCACAATTTCATGACTTTGCTGTATAATTCAATTTTGAGACAAATTCTACCACTTTACTAATCAATTGTTGTTTTATATGCTTCAAGGCAAATAACTATCAAATATATTGATAATTATAATAAAATAATTAATATAATTTATCCCTTTAAAATAATTAATGCTCTTATTCATGTATGCAAAATAACTATTAAGGTGCACTGAAAGCCCTCAGGTAGAAAAATAGCTTGAACAATAATCAGTTTGAGAGAGTGAGACCTGTTTGCATAATTTGATATTTCTGTTAACTGGATTATCATTGAAATATTATTTTAAAACTCTGAAGGCTTATTAAACTGAACACACAGAACTCCAGTTTCTATTTCCAGACTTAGATACCCCTCAACTACTGTCATCATGCTGTTAATTGAATGTTTGTGTGAAGATGATAGCATTTCCAACAGCAAAAGGAAAAACATTGTTCTGAACCCTTTGATTTTGGTCTCTTTTTTTTGGTTATATCTAAAGCTGGTTATAACTTTGTTTCTCAGTCTCTACTTAATCTTGGCTTTTGACTTCCTATCTGACAGCTTCACTTTGGTGTGTCACTGTTTGTCACTCTGCTTTAATATGTTTTTCTTCAATAACTTCAAACACTGTAGCAGGCTTTCTGGCATCATGAATAAGAGAATGCTTTTAAAGTCTAAATAAAAATGAACAGGGAAAATTAACTCTGAAGAACAGAATCCTCTTGATGTATATTCATCATTTCAAAATGCTGATACCATGCCAGAAAATAACTACAGTATAACAGGAAGAGTCAAATCTGTAAGACGTGAAAAGACTTAAGTGTAAATAATAAATAGAGGATTCTGCAAAGAAACAGAAGAGGAAGCAGCAAGAATACTTCTCTCCACCTAGATGACAATATATCTGATGTAACTATATCAGAATTTGGAGTCTATAGATGGCATGAAGCTTCCAAAGGAGGCTTAGACTTAAGTTCAATTAATTTCCATCATTTTTTTGACTGAACCTCTCAGAATACCTGGACATCCAGACTCAGGTGCATTCACCTGGTTGGCAGTACTTCACATGTTGTCGTTTAGTTGCTAAGTCGTGTCTGACTCTTGAGACCCATGGATTGTGGCCCAGTAGACTCCTATGTCCATGGGGTTTCCCAGGCAAGAATACTAGATTGGGTCGCCATTTCCTTGTCCAGGGGATCTTCATGATCCAGGGGATCAAATCCACATCTCCTGCATTGGCAGGTGGATTTCTTTACTGCTGAGCCACCAAGGAAGCCTACTTCATACATAGATGCTAGGAAAATTGAGCAATCTTTGTGAATCCACTGAGAGAGGACACTGAAAGTTTGCCCCTGGTTTCTACTGGCCTTCACACCAAGTACCTTTTCTTTTTGCTGATTTTACTCTGTTTTCTTTCATTGCAATAAACCATAAACATGATTACAACAGCTTTTTTGAGTCTTGTCAAGTTTATGGTTGATCTTAGGACCAGCAGGATTTGCATATTAACAAACTACTTTTCTATAGCATTAATAAAGTAACATAGACTCCCTATTCCATTTTAAATACATAATTATCCTCATGTGATTTCTCTCCTTCCTTTGTATTTTCCACTTTTTTTTTTTTAATCCATACAGTAAGTGAATCTAGAAAAATCTGACTAGTCTCATATTTTCCCCTTCTCCTTGATGTATCTGGGTAGGAGAGTTGATCTGGATCTGCTTTGTCATAAAGATAAATTTCCTTTTATTTATAAACTTATCCCTTATAATTATATTTTGTATTGTATAGGTGAAGAATCCACCTGCAATGCTGGAGCTGCAGGAGACTCAAGTTCAATTTCTGGGTGAGGAAGTCCCCTGGAGGAGGGCATGATAACCCACTCCAGTATTCTTGCTTGGAGAATCCCATGGACAGAGGAGCCTGGCAGGCTATCGTCCATACGGGCGCAAAGAGTCAGACATGACTGAAGCAACTGAGCATGAATGCATGCACACACATATGTAGATAAAAGTTTTCCCTGAGCTTAAAGCATAAGCCATACACACCAGTCAGGTTTTTAATGGAGCTGTGCACTGGAATATATAGGTTCGTGGAAAGGGACTAGAAAAGTGGTATTTGGATTCCTTTCTACTATTTTCTGTACTAGTATACCATATGCACAGCTCATTGGTAACCCCAAGAAAAGGAAGAATAATTTGCAGTGGAATATTTTGTCATGAGTTTCCTGGAAGCTATATCTTCTAATAATACTAAACACTAATTTTCTAACTGACAAGGACTCAAAAAATGCTTTAAACTTTGCAAAGTAGATTAGTGCTAATTAGTTGCAATAGATACGTCATATAGGAAAAGCACTCAGTGGTTTTCTTTTAATTTATTGATTGTGAGAATCAGTGAGTTGGGTGATCTTTCCTCTCCAGCTTGTGGCTTCATGTGTCATTAGACGATTAATCTCTTTGTACTGTAATTTTTTCATCTCCTTGGTAATAATGTTCACATCAGAGGCATACTATGACAAATAGTTTCATATTTGGGGAAATTATTCCTTCCTATTTGTCTGGACTTAAGTGTTGCTTCTTAGTCTGATGATAAATTTCCTTAAAGGAAATAGGTAACAAAACCCAGAAGTAACGGGTATTAGTACACTCTGTGGGGGGCTACTGTAATGTTGTTTTCTAGGTCCTTATGTTGAGTAACAGGCTGAAATGGTCCTATTTGTAGCAACAAACATAGTGGTTCATAAGAGGCAGTGCAGATATGACTGTTTCTTCCAGGTGATGCCATACTCAGTCTGGAAGGGACTTGTCTCAAAGCAACGATCATCACAGTGATAACAGCGATAACTTGCTGTTGCTGTTGTTAAGTTGCTAAGTCATGTATGACTCTTTTGTGACCCCATGGACTGTAGCCTTCCAGGCCCCTCTCTCCAAAGGAATCTTCCCAACACAGGAATTGAATCCATGTCTCCTGTATTGGCAGGCAGATTCTTTAACACTAAGCCACTAGGGAAGTTCAACGTTAATGCTACTTTTTTAATAAGAAATTATATCCAGAAAAACTAAGCTATTGTCACTATACTCAATAACTAAACTTGACAAACTCTAACCCACAACAATATTTCCTACAAACTCTTAATCATCACCGTGGTAATATAAATCTCTCCTAAATTCACAAATCCCAACCAACTATCTGTACCTATTTGTAGGGTTTACAGTCAGTTCATTATTAGTTTCTTTACCGTCACTTTGATTAAGTTACTGAATTATTCACCAGGTGATTTTCCTAGTTTTCTTATTTTCAGATGTATGATGGATGATTCAAATTCACAGAATATATTCTATAGTAGTATTAAGCTTGTTCTACATTTTTGTTTCCCCAAATTTCACCTTCGTCACATTTAACAAATTAGGCAACAGCATGTTCTAATAAAAAAATCATTCTTTTATATAACCATTTTGTAAAGATATACACTGAAGCCAAGTGGAATTTTATAAATACTTTGTTAGTAGATAATACTAATGGCATTCTTATCAAATCACATATTTGATATTATCAAATCAGTAAATTTGATAATATTATCTAATATTACAGGTAATATTATCAAATCAGAAAAATGTATTACTTTTTTTAAACAATCAATATCCAAGCAACAGTTAGAACTGGACATGGAAAAACAGACTGGTTCCAAATAGGAAAAGGAGTACGTCAAGGCTGTATATTGTCACCCTGCTTATTTAAATTATATGCAGAGTACATCATGATAAACGCTGGGCTCAAGGAAGCACAAGCTAGCATCAAGATTGCCGGGAGAAATATCAATAACCTCAGATATGCAGATGACACCACCCTTATGGCAGAAAGTGAAGAGGAACTAAAAAGCCTCTTGATGAAAGTAAAAGAGGAGAGTGAAAAAGTTGGCTTAAAGCTCAATATTCAGAAAACTAAGATCATGGCATCCAGTCCCATCACTTCATGGCAAATAGATGGGGAAACAGTGGAAACAGTGGCTGACTTTATTTTTCTGGGCTCCAAAATCACTGCACGGCAATGAAATTAAAAGACGCTACTCCTTGGAAGGAATGTTATGATCAACCTAGATAGCATATTCAAAAGCAGAGACATTACTTTGTCAACAAAGGTCCATCTAGTCAAGGCTATGGTTTTTCCAGTGGTCATGTATGGATGTGAGAGTTGGACTGTGAAGGAGGCTGAGTGCCGAAGAATTGATGCTTTTGAAGTGTGGTGTTGGAGAAGATTCTTAAGAGTCCCTTGGACTGCAAGGAGATCCAACCAGTCCATCCTAAAGGAGGTCAGTCCTGGGTGTTCATTGGAAGGTTGATGTTGCAGCTGAAACTCCAATACTTTGGCCACCTGATGTGAAGAGCTGACTCATTGGAAAAGACCCTGTTGCTGTGAAAGATTGAGGGCAGGAGGAGAAGGGAATGACAGAGGATGAGATGGTTGGATGGCATCATCGAATCGATGGACATAGGTTTGGGTGGGCTCCGGGAGTTGCTGATGAACAGGGAGGCCTGGCGTGCTGTGGTTCATGGGGTCACAAAGAGTTGGACACGACTGAGCAACTGAACTGAACTGATCCAAAAAAAGATATCCATTATTCCAAATGTTACCTCCTACTCTGTGTTTTTTGTTTTGTTTTCTCTTGTTTTCTTTTTTGTGGTGAGAACGCATATGAACAGAATTATTTTATCATCATTGCTTTGCATACTCAGTCACTTCAGTTGTGTCCGACTCTTTGCGACCCTATGAACCATAAAATGCCAGGTTCCTCTTTCCATGGGATTCTCCAAGGAAAAAATACTGGAGTGTGTTGCCCTCCACTCCTCCTCTTTATGGTCCAACTCTCCATCCATATATGACTACTGGAAAAACCATAGCTTTGTCTATACAGACCTTTGTTGTTAAAGTAATGTCTCTGCTTTTTAATATGCTAAGTTGCTCACAACTTTTCTTCCAAGGAGCAAGCATCTTTTAATTTCATGGCTGCAGTCACCATCTGCAGTGATTTCAGAGCCCAAGAAAATAGTCTGTCACAGTTTCCGTTGTTTCCCCATCTATTTGCCATAAAGTGATGGGGCTAGATGCCATAATTTTTGCTTTTTGAATGTATTTTAAGCCAGCTTTTTAACTCTCCTCTTTCACTTTCATCAAGAGGCTCTTTAGTTCTTCTTCACCTTCTGCCATAAGGGTGATGTCATCTGCGTATTTAAGATTATTGATATTTCTCCCAGCAATCTTGATTCCAGCTTGTGCTTCATCAGTCTGGCATTTTGCATGATTTACTTGTGTATGTTAAATAAGCAGGGTGACAATGTACAGCTTTGATGTACTCCATTCCCAATTTCGAACCAGTCCATTTTTCCATGTCTGGTTCTAACTGTTGTTTCTTGAGTTGCATATCGATTTCTCACAGGTCAGGTGGTCTGGTATTCCCATCTCTTTAAGAATTTTCCACAGTTTTCTGTGATCCACACAGTCAAAGGTTTTAGAGTAGTCAATGAATTAGAAATAGATGTTTTTCTGTAATCCTCTTGCTTTTTCTATGATCCAGCGGATGTTGGCAATTTGATCGCTGGTTCCTCTGCCTTTTCTAAATCCAGCTTGAACATTTGGAAGTTCTCAGTTCACATACTGTTGAAGCCTGGCTTGGAGAATTTTGAGCATTACTTTACTAGTATGTTGCTGCTGCTAAGTCGCTTCAGTCGTGTCCAACTTTGTGCAACCCCATAGACGGCAGTCCACCAGGCTCCCCTGTCCCTGGGATTCTCCAGGAAAGAACACTGGAGTGGGTTGCCGAGTGCAATTTTGTGGCAGTTTGAAAATTCTTTGGCATTGCCTTTCTTTGGGATTTGAATGAAAACTGACCTTTTCCAATCCTGTGGCCACTGCTGAGCTTTCCAAATTTCTTGTATTGACAGGCAGGTTCTTTACCACTAGCGCCACCTGTGTAGCCACGGTGATTGCTTTAGCTATTTATATTAAATAGATTAATGTAGAATTTGAAAGACACTTCAACTAAGAAATCAAAACCATTATATGTTGTTGGTCTATTGTGGTTTTTCCCAGCTTGTGGTTTTCCTCATTAATTTATCAATCAAAGTAGTAACAGTGAGCATTTATTTTGACCTAGTATAAAAACACACTTTCTTAACAAGAACATACTAAATAGTAACTCTGGTTATTCCGAGTTTACAGGTGGTTAAACAGAGGTCAAGAACATATAGTTAACAAGCGACAGAAGTGAGATACTTCCTGAAGTACTCAATTCCTGAAGTAGCACTCTGAACCACTTTCCCATGCTATCTTCTGTTTATTGCCAATTCTATACCTCCTTCCCAGGGAAGGCAATGGCACCCCACTCCAGTACTGTTGCCTGGAAAATCCCATGGATGGAGGAGCCTGGTAGGCTGCAGTCCATGTGGTCGATAAGAGTCGGACTCGACTGAGTGACTTCACTTTCACTTTTCAGAGAAGGAAATGGCAACCCACTACAGTGTTCTTGCCTGGAGAATCCCAGGGACGGGGGAGCCTGGTGGGCTGCTGTCTATGGGGCCGCACAGAGTTGGACACGACTGAAGTGACTTAGCAGTAGCATACCTCCTTCCTGTTCACTACCAAATAAACAGTAGGCCTCATAAGAATGTTATTAAAAATAGAATGTTCAAAGTATTTTTAAATTAAAACCATACTTATTTATATTTTATAAGATACTAATGCTACTATTCAACTTGTTTGGCTATGCAGTTATTATTTTTATACCTAACATAGAATGGGTATCCAATACTGAGCAAAAACCCAGCCTTGTGTATCTGTCCTATTAATTTTTTTAAAATTCAGCAATGTAATGAAACAAAAGCAGCAACAAATGATAAGAATTGAGTATCTATTATGTTTTAGGCACTTTTATCTGTATTAATTTATTTAATGTATTAGCAGCTTTCCTGGTAGATACTATTATTTATTCCATTTCACAGATGAGAACAATGAAAAACAGACAGGTTAAACTAATTACCAAGCATCACTTAGTTAACAAAATGAAGGGGAAAGTTTTGAATTCAGCAGAGTCCATCTTTTGTAGCTTACTTAGTTAAAAAACAAATAAACCTTGAAGATATAGTATTCAGCATAAGGAATATGGTTAATAATATTGTAATAATGCAGTATGAAGACAACTGGTTATTAAACTTATTGTGGTGATCATTTTGTAATAATGTTAATGTCAAATCACTATGTAATACACTTGAAACTAACGTAATATCCTTTATCAACTACATTTCAATTTAAAAAAAGATCAAGATACTAGTAAAAAAGAACTGAATAAAACAAGAACATATTGAAAATAAATTTCAAAACATTTTGCTTGAAAGATAAAGTACACAGTAATAGGATAAAATCCTTTTAGATTTTTAAAGAAATGCTTCTGGTATCTTTTGGAAAATGTTCATTTTTTAATTTCTTAATGCTTTATTTCAAAGTGATTACTCCTTTGGTCTAATAACTCATTGAAAAAATTAAAAAAGTTGTTTTCATGAAATGATATATGAAGACAATTTTCAAAATAATTTAGCATACAAATTTCTTTTGAAATGCCTAATATGCATAAATAATTAGCAAAATCTTTATATGAAAGGCATCTAGAAGTCTTTTCATGCCTTGTGTTATTTCTCAAAATTATAAGTCTCATGTAAGTACCATAGTTATGGGCATCAACTTTCTTAGTATTCTTACAACTCTGCAATTTTGTAATGGATGCATTAAATTTTAATACTTAAATTTGGACATAACAGAACTTATTATCTAACATTGACAATTGATTTGCCAATTATGTTCCCTCTGTGTATTTTATTTGATACCAGTGAGGAACAAAAGATAAGCAATAAAGGTATTTCAAAGGAGTTTATATTTCAATTAAGCACTTATTGTCTGTCAGAGAATAGGATATGATTTAAAATTTTGATCTCTCATTTGCATGATAAAGAAAGTAAAAATAAGTTCTTATTAGTTCTTTCATATTTCAATGATTTTTCCCTCTACCTAAATTTTTGATGAAGAAATCTGTAATTCTGAATGTTCTGGAGCATCTTTTAAATGACACAGCTGTAAAAGACTTCATACTCATGTTTACAACTAAAGCTTTCTTGCTTTATTATAGAAATTTATTAAAATGTTCCAAAAATATAACATGATTACACATTAGCTAAGAAAAATACAATTTCTAATTTTTATTCAGGTAATAATATAAAAACAAAACTGATGAATTTTATGTTGTTTCAAATTGTAAAGATAAGAAGTTGGTAAGTCCACAGAGTTGGGGTTTATTGAATGTTTGTGTGCTAAAGAAACACACACACACACACACAGCTATAGGTCTATTTAAACACACACCCAAGTTCAAATGCACACATTCATCTGTTTACACATTCATTAGAAAATTTTAATCTATAAAATTTGCTAACTCCTGTGGTAAGTGATAGGAGGTGTAGTGAACAAAGGAGCATATTCTATATTTTATTTGAGGAATGTTCATAAAGAAAACTGCACAGGTAAATAGAAAACTACAATTCCAATACGTGTTTTAGTCTCAGTGGTAGGTGCAGTTATAGGTTCAGATTAAAAGCTTTCTTGGAAAAAGTGACATTTGAAGCTGAGACATTAAGCTAAGTGAAGAGGAAGAAGAGTTCTCCATGCAGAGTGAGCCCAATAATATCCAATGGTTATGTACTTAGGACTATATTATAAGAAAAATACTAAGCCACTGAAGTACTATTACAGTGACAAGATAAGATTTACGTTTTGAAAATTAATTTCTACTATGGAATGGGCATGGGTTGGAGGCAGGAGGTATGTTTCCCAATGTCTCTTAATCAGTTGCACTCATGTAGAGGAATGATGAGGATAATTCTGATGAAAATAATGTTAGTGGATAAGAATGAAAATGGAAGATCCTAGAGTTACCAAAAAGAAAGTTGTCAGAAATGGGTCAGAAATTTGTCCCTCTCGTACAGGGAGAGTCAAGAATGATACCCAGTTTTTAGATGGAAGAGATAGATAACCAAGGTGCCAATCCCTAGTAGAAAGAAGACAAGGTAGGATGAATGGATGGAAAATTGTGTGTTTAGTTGAAGTAGACATCCATGCAAGGACTATTAAAGTAGCTGGAAGCTGATATATATGGAAATCTCTGGATCACGTTAGTACCTTAGTAAAGTAATGGTAAGTTATTTTACTTCTACAAATAATATGCATTTACTTTGAAGCAATATGCTGCAAATCAGCTTTATAGTTATATTTATAAAATCCTCTACACAGAGGGTAAATAAAAGTATATTGTAACTAATGATAACAATGTTTAGATGTACTATTAGCAACAGTAAAAGATACCAGTTTAAAAAAGTAACAGGTATAAATATTTTATAAAATAAAAATAGGAAAAAAATCTTCTAATTTTTATAACATTTTTATGAAATCTGCAAAGTTGATTGTATATTAAATCAGTGGGCAACATAAAGGAAGATTGATACATTTTTCTGAAGCTAAGCTTCCCTTTGGAGTAAAGTTAATTTGTGATTATAAGTTGCTCTGAATGTTTCTAGTAAATGATACCTACCTAAAACATACTTAATTTTCTGTAGCACCATTTGATGAATTGTTGTTGTTGTTCAGTCTTTAAGTCATGTCCAACTCTTTGTAACCCCATGGACTACAGCAGGCCAGACTCCTCTGTCTTCTATCTTGCAAAGTTTGCTCAAACTCATGTCCATTGAGTTGGTGATGGTATCTAACCATCTCATCCTCTACCACCCTCTTTTCCTTTTGCCTTCAATCTTTTCCAGCTTCGGGGCCGTTTCCAATAAGTAGGCTCTTTGCATCATGTAGCCAAAATATTGAAGAATCATCTTCAGTAGCAGTTCTCTGATGAATATTCAGGGTGGTTGCTTCAGGATTGACGGGTTTGATCCCCTTGCTCTCAAAGGGAATTTCAAGAGTCTTCTCTAGCACCACAATTTGAAAGCATCAATTCTTCAGTGCTCAGCCTTCTTTTTGGACCAATTCTCACATCTGTACATGGCTACTGGAAAAACCATAGCTTTGACTATGTAGATCTTTTTCAGCAAAGTGATGTCTCTGCTTTTTAATACGCTGTCTAGGTTTGTCATGGCTTTCCTTCCCAGGATCATGGATCTTTTAATTTCATGGCTGCAGTCATTATCCACACTTGATTTTGGAGCCCAGGAAAATAAAATCTGTCACTGCTTCTGCTTTTTTCCCCTTTTATTTGCCATGAAGTAATGGGGCTGGATCAGAGAAGGCAATGGCACCCCACTCCAGTACTCTTGCCTGGAAAATCCCATGGACGGAAGAGCCTGGTAGGCTGCAGTCCATGGGGTGGCTAAGTCAGACACGACTGAGAGACTTCACTTTCACTTTTCATTTTCATTCATTGGAGAAGGAAATGGCAACCCACTCCAGTGTTCTTGCCTGGAGAATCCCAGGGATGGGGGAGCCTGGTAGGCTGCCGTCTATGGGGTCACACAGAGTTGGACATGACTGAAGTGACTTAGCAACTTAGCAAGCAATGATCTCATAATCTTTCTCCTTGGCATACATTTGGAAGAAACCATAATTCTAAAAGATACATGCACCTCAATGCTCATTGTAGCATTATTTATAATAGCTAAGATATGGAGACAAACTAAATGTTTACTGACAGATGAATGGATAAATAAGATGGGTTATATATTCATAGAATATGAATGGAATGTTACTCAGCCCTAAAAAGAATAAAACAATGCCACTTGCAGCAAGATGGATGGACTTAGACATTATCTTACTAAATGAAGTAAGTCAGACAAAGAGAATTACCATATGATATAATTTGCATGTGGAATATAAAAAATGATACAAATGAAGTTATTTACAAAACAGAAATAGGCTCACAGACATAGAAAACAAACTTATAGCTATCAGAGTGGAGAGGGTGGGGGGAAGGGATAAATTAGAAATTTGGGAATAGGAATAACAGATATATACTACTATATATAAAACAGATTAACAACACGACTTAATAGCACAGGGAACTATACTCAATCTTTGAAATAGCCTATATGGAAAAATCATCTGATTTTATATATATATATATGTGTGTGTGTGTGTGTGTGTGTGTGTGTGTGTATGAATCACATTGCTGTACACCTCAAAGTAACACAATGTCGTAGTCAACTATACTTCAAAAAAAAATTAAATTTAAAAACCCTGGTATAGTTTACAGCTATCTCCTCACAAATCTTGAGAGTAATATTGAATCAAAGACTTTTCAACACAAAGCAAGGGAGGAAATACTTGCAAATAATATATCTGATAAGAAATTTTTATTGTTGATATATAAAAAACTTACAACTGATTAATAAAAAGACAAATATCCAAATTTAAAAATAGGCAGAGACTCTGAATAGACATTTCTTCAAAGTAGAATTAAAATGGCAAAGAAACACATGATAAGACAGTCAATATAATTAGCTATCAGAGAATTTAAAATTAAAACCACAAAAAAACACATTTTACACCCTCTAGAATGGCTGTAGTCAAAAAGCCAGGCAGTAAAAAGACTTTTTGGGCATACAGAGCAACTGGAAAGCTTGTACATTGCTGGAATATAACACGCTACAGTCATTCTGGTAAAAACTTCAAGTTTTGACTATAGTCACCACATAAACCAGTAATTTCATTTCTATATATAGTTGAAGAATTAAAAAGTCATGTTCAGGCCAAACATTATCCATGAATATTCACCACACAATTACTCATAATAGCCCAAAGTGGAAAAAACTCATATATTCATCAGAGAATGGATTAATATTTGATATAGCCATACAAACATGAAAAAACATGAAAACATAACACTAAGGATAAGCAGTCAGTTACAACTATATGCTAAACGCAAGCAATCAGTTATATACCAATATATATTTCCTGATTACACTGATATGAGATGTCCATAAGAGACATATTTCTAGAGACAGAAAATAAATTAATGGTTGCTATAGACTAGTGATTCCCTGGTGGCTCAGACAGTAAAGAATCATAATAGCCCATTCTGCTTCGTTGACTATGCTAAAGCCTTTGACTATGTGGATGACAGCAAACAGTGGAAAATTCTTAAAGAGATGGGAACAAAGATCACCTGACCTGGCTTCTGAGAAACCTGTACACAAGTCAAAATAAGAATTTAAACCAGACATGGAACAACAGATTGGTCCAAAACTGGGAAAGGAGTATGACAAGGCTATATACTGTCACTCTGCTTATTTAACTTATATGCAGATTACGTCATGCATAGTGCCTGGCTGGATGAATCACAAGCTGGAACAAGATTGCAAGGAGAATTACCAACAACCTCAGATATGCAGATAATACCACTCTAATGGCAGAAAATGAAGAACCTCTTAATAAGAGAAAGAGGAGAGTGAAAAAGCTGTCTTAAAGCTTAACATTCAAAAAACAAAGATCATGGCATCCAGTCCCATCACTTCATGGCAAATAGAAGGGGAAAAAGTAGAAGCAGTAATATTTTCTTGGGCTCCAAGATCACTAAACAGTGTGACTGCTGCCATGAAATTACAAGACACTTTGCTCCTTGGAAGGAAAGCTATCAGAAACCTGAAGAGTGTATTAAAAAGCAGAGACATCACTTTGATGGCAAAGGTCCATATAGTCAAAGCTATGGTTTTTCCAGTAGTCATGTACAGATGTGAGAGTTAGACCATTAAGAAGGCTGGGCACTGAAGAATTGATGCTTTCAAATTGTGGTGCTGGAAAAGACTCTTGAGAATCCCTTGGAGAGCAAGGAGATCAAACCTGTCAATCCTGAAGGAAATCAACCCTGAATATTCATTGGAAAGACTGATGCTGAAGCTGAAGCTGAAGCTCTAATACTTTAGCTAGCTGATTCGAAGAGCTGACTCACTGGAAAAGACTCTGATACTGGGAAAGACCGTGGACAGGAGAAGGGACTGACAAAGGATGAAATGGCTGGATAGCATCAGCCACTCAATGGACAGGAGTTTGAGCAAACTCTTGGATATAGTGAAGGACAGAGAAGCTTGGTGTGCTGCAATCCATGGGGTTGCAATGAGTCAGACATGACTTAGCAACCGAACAACAGCAGCAGCAGCTCAGGGTCAAAATATATTAGCATTTCTGTTTTATTTTTACTTATTGTTTCACTTTTGTTTTCTCTCTGTTATTTTTTTCTCAGTATAATTCTATTTTTTTCCACATTGAAGCTGGGTATTTAAAAACAGTACTTTAACAATGCCATCTAACACCATTGTTTTGAAGTGTGACACATTAATGTGATTTTTTTTTCAATTTAGTCACATTAATTATATGCTGTGAAGACTAAAGTGGAGTGAGATTTCATATGGTATAATTCACAGCATTAGAATGAGAATATCTGTCTCTCATGTTACTTGAAGATAAAAATGATTGACTGCAAGTTGTTTTTTACTGGAGTGGGTTGCCATGCCCTTCTCCAGGGGAATCTTCCTGACTGAAGGGATCGAACCCAAGTCTCTTACATTAGCAGCAGATTCTTTAGCAGCAGACACAGGGGAAGCTGAGGCAATATGAAAATTTTATTAAAGTCTGGGAGTTTTTGATAACCATTCAGTGCTCATGAGATGAACTGAATCTCTTAGAATGTTAAAATTTTCTAAGTGTAAGTCAGCAAGCTAAGGAATTCCAGTTGCGTGGTTAGGACTCTGTGCTTTCACTGCATGCGGGACAGGTCTGATTCCAGGTCAAGGAACTAAGATCCTGCATGCCAAGTGGTGCAACCAGAAAAAAAAAAAAAAAAACACACACACACAAGGATAAGCTAAAATTGATGATAGAAGTCATTTTTTGGCTTGCCTACCTGCTTATTTAACTTATATGCAGACTACATCATGAGTAACTATTAGTAGAAACATACATGCTGTGGAACCATACATGCTAATGTATATAAATACTCTGCATTCTTCAAATCATATCTTCAAACCATCATTTTTCAATTAAGTCATTGAGAGACATACAAATATTGCAGTCTCCTTGAGAACCTAAAGAATTTAATAATACAAAGACTGAAGTAAAACGAAGCAAGCCTAAATTCCCATGTGTGCCCCTTTACATAAACATTGCCCTGAAATTGTCAACATAGAAACAAGCTGTATTAGTTTGCGTTCTCCACAGAAAGAGAACCAATAGGAGATCTCTATGTGTCTATCCATCTATTTATTAGGGAAGCTGAGAAATCTCACAACCTGTAGTTGGTAGGTATAGTTCCAGTTCCAGTTCAAAGACTTGAAACCTGTTTCAGCAAATTCCAGGATAATTGTGAGCTCAAAGGCAGGACAAGACTGATGGCCAAGCTTGAAGACAGGAAGAAAGTAAATTTTCCCTTCAGTTCTGTTCAGTCACTCAGTTGTGTCCGACTCTTTGTGACCCAATGAATCACAGCATGCCAGGCCTCGCTGTCCATCACCAACTCCCGGAGTTCACTCAGACTCATGTCCATCCAGTCGGTGATGCCATCCAACCATCTCATCCTCTGTCATCCCCTTCTCCTCCTGCCTCCAATCCCTCCCAGCATCAGAGTCTTTTCCAATGAGTCAACTCTTTGCATGAGGTGGCCAAAGTACTGAAGTTTCAGCTTCAGCATCATTCCTTCCAAAGAACACCCAGGGCTGATCTCCTTCAGAATGGACTGGCTGGATCTCCTTGCAGTCCAAGGGACTCTCAAGAGTCTTCTCCAACACCACAGTTCAAAAGCATCAATTCTTCGGTGCTCAGCCTTCTTCACAGTCCAACTCTCACATCCATACATGACTACTGGAAAAAACATAGCCTTGACGAGACAGACTTTTGTTGGCAAAGTAATGTCTCTGCTTTTCAATATGTTATCTAGGTTGGTCATAACTTTCCTTCCAAGGAGTAAGCGTCTTTTAATTTCATAGCTGCAGTCACCATCTGCAATGATTTTGGAGCCCCCAAAAATAAAGTCTGACACTGTTTCCACTGTTTCCCCATCTATTTGCCATGAAGTGATGGGACAAGATGTCATGATCTTAGTTTTCTGAATGTTGAGCTTTAAGCCAACTTTTCACTTTCCTCTTTCACTTTCATCAAGAGGCTTTTGAGTTCCTCTTCACTTTCTGCCATAAGAGTGGTGTCATCTGCATATCTGAGGTTATTGATAGTTCTCCCAGCAATCTTGATTCCAGCTTGTGCTTCTTCCAGCCCAGCATTTCTCATGATGTACTCTGCATATAAGTTAAATAAGCAAGGTGACAATATACAGCCTTGACGTACTCCTTTTCCTATTTGGAACCAGTCTGTTGTTCCATGTCCAGTTCTAACTGTTGCTTCCTGACCTGCATACAGGTTTCTCAAGAGGCAGGTCAGGTGGTCTGGTATTCCCATCTGTTTTGGAATTTTCCACAGTTTGTTGTGATCCACACAGTCAAAGGCTTTGGCATAGTCAACAAAGCAGAAATAGATGTTTTTCTGGAACTCTCTTGCTTTTTCCATGATCCAGTGGATGTTGGCAATTTGATCTCTGGTTCCTCTGCCTTTTCAAAAACCAGCTTGATCATCTGGAAGTTCATGGTTCACATATTGCTGAAGCCTGGCTTGGAGAATTTTGAGCATTACTTTACTTAAGGCAATGCCAAAGAATGCTCAAACTACTGCACAATTGCACTCATCTCACAGGCTAGTAACTAAGGATTTGCTCAGTTGTGTTCGACTCTTTGGGACCCTGTGGACTGTAGCCCACCAGGCTCCTCCATCCATGGTATTCCCAGGCAAGAGTACTGGAGTAGGTTGCCATTTCCTTCTCCAACACACTAGTAAAGTAATGCTCAAAATTCTCCAAGCCAGGCTTCAGCAATACGTGAACCATGAACTTCCAGATGTTCAAGCTGGTTTTCAAAAAGGCAGAGGAACCAGAGATCATATTGCCAACATCTGCTGGATTTTGCAAAAAGCAAGAGAGTTCCAGAAAAACATCTATTTCTGCTTTATTGACTATGCCAAAGCCTTTGACTGTGTGGATCACAATAAACTGGAAAATTCTGAAAGAGATGGGAATACCAGACCACCTGATCTGCCTCTTGAGAAATTTGTATGCAGGTCAGGAAGCAACAGTTAGAATTGGACATGGAACAACAGATTGGTTCCAAATAGGAAAAGGAGTACGTCAAGGCTGTATATTGTCGCCCTGTTTATTTAACTTATATGCAGAGTACATCATGAGAAATGCTGGGCTGGAAGAAACACAAGCTGGAATCAAGATTCCAGAAAGGAATATCTGGGAGAAATATGAATAACCTCAGATATGCAGATGACACCACCCTTATGGCAGAAAGTGAAGAGGAACTCAAAAGCCTCTTGATGAAAGTGAAAGTGGAGAGTGAGAAAGTTGGCTTAAAGCTCAACATTCAGAAAACGAAGATCATGGCAACCGGTCCCATCACTTCATGGGAAATAGATGGGGAAACAGTGGAAACAGTGTCAGACTATTTTTCTGGGTTCCAAAATCACTGCAGATGGTGACTGCAGCCATTAAATGAAAAGACGCTTACTCCTTGGAAGGAAAGTTATAACCAATCTAGACAGCATATTCAAAAGCAGAGACATTACTTTGCCAACAAAGGTCCATCTAGTCAAGGCTATGGTTTTTCCTGGGGTCATGTATGGATGTAAGAGTTGGACTGTGAAGAAGGCTGAGCACCGAAGAATTGATGCTTTTGAACTGTGGTGTTGGAGAAGACTCTTGAGAGTCCCTTGGACTGCAAGGAGATCCAACCAGTCCCTTCTGAAGGAGATCAGCCCTGGGTGTTCTTTGGAAGGAATGATGCTGAAGCTGAAACTTCAGTACTTTGGCCACCTCATGCAAAGAGTTGACTCATTGGAAAAGACTCTGATGCTGGGAGGGATTGGGGGCAGGAGGAGAAGGGGACGACAGAGGATGAGATGGCTGGATGGCATCACTGAATCAGTGGACATGAGTCTGAGTGAACTCCAGGAGTTGGTGATGGACAGGGAGGCCTTGAGTGCTGCAATTCATGGTGTCGCAAAGAGTCGGACATGACTGAGCAACTGATATTATCTGATCTGATTACTTTACTAGCGTGTGAGATGTTTTTGTTCTATACAAGCCTCCAACAGATAGGCAAGGTCCTTACATTAAGGAAGGCAACTTGCTTTACTCAGTCTTCTGAATCAAATGTTAAACTCATCCAGAAACAGTCATATAGCCACACTTAGAATCACCTTTGACCAAGTATCAGGGCACACTGTGATCCAGTCACGTTGACAGATGCAATTAACAAGTCCTAATAATACCTCCAGCAGTTAATTAATCATTTTGTCACTAACTCATCACTATCCATTTTGTAGGCTTCCCTGGTGGCTCAGTGGTAAAGAAACTGCCTGCAGTGCAAGAGATGCAGGAGACATGGGTTCTTTCCTTGGGTCCAGAAGATCCCCTCGAGAAGGGCCTGGCAACCCACTTCAGTATTCTTGCCTGAGAATTTCATGGACAGAGGAGTCCAGTAGGGTCACATAGAGTCAGACACAACTGAAGCAACTTAGCATCCACACACACATGTCCATTTCACAGATTATAACTGTATTGATATCAATGTAATTCTACTCTGTCTTGATTCCCTTCCTTTATTGATGGATAATTATTCCCTTCCAACAGCAGATTTTACAGTCAGAAATATAAGCAAAAAAAGGGGAAATCTATCGTGGTTTAGCTCCTTTCTCCTTTTGTAATCCCATTTTAAAGCTTAAGTGACCTCCAGATAGAGAATTCCTTTCATTGCATTCAAATAGATTTCCATTGAGTTTGTGCTCTGTTTGTATGGTCCCTTGAAGCTTGGGGCTGGTGCACTGGGATGACCTACAGGGATGGTATGGGGAGGGAGGTGGGAGGGGGTTCAGGATGGGGAACACGTGTACACCCGTGGAGGATGCATGTTGATGTATGGCAAAACCAATACAATATTGCAAAGTAATAAATAAATTAATTCATTAAAAAAAATAAAAGAGGTGAATTAAGCCTAGGACAGCTATAAAAGTACTGTCTTTGATGTTCCAAAAAGAAATGCCCTGGTCAAGGCTGTCAAACAGGCAAAGTTTATCTTGGAGGCACTGATCATTCTGTTATCCAAAATAGAGCCATGGAGACAGTCATTTTAAAGCCAAAAGACTTGGCTTCAGATGATAGGTTTTTCAATTTTTAGCTTAATCAAGTAACATAACCTCTCTGAACTGCATTTTTTTTCCTTCTAAAAACTCTTGCACGGTTATTGTGAAATTAAGTGTGTGAAATGCCAAGTTTCCCAACCTCATTCTCAAACAGAATCAAGTTGAATGTTCATGAAACATATATTTAAAGAGAACAGTGTTGAACTGACTAAGATGAGAAGATTTGCAATTTGTTTCCTCTACTCTTTCCTTTTTGCCTTCCCAGAATTAATCTCTCTAATGGTTTTCCCTCCTTAAATTTTCCAATATAAGATTTTTTGATACTGTTTTCTGGAATTCAGAGAATGACCTCACATCTCTATGATTATACACAGACTAAATAAATTATGTGTAAAGGAAACAGAGAAAAAATACTTTGAATAAAACTCTGAAAATACAAATCTTAAAGTATTTCTATATTCCAACTTACAAGAAAATATTTATTTTTATAATGTTAAGAGAGAGTCAAACCAGGAAGCTATTTAGGAATAATGAAATTCATAATATACAGCATTGTTATTGTAATAGGATGTCAGAAATGTGGAATTTCAGACCACACCCCAGCTTCCTGAATCAGAATCTTTGTTTTAATAAGATCCCCTAAGTGATTAATATTCACATCAGAGTGTGAGAAGCCCTACAGTAGAAGCTTTTATAAAATGTGAAGATGCTTATGTGGAAATGTGGAAATTTCTTTCCTGAGAATACTTTGCCCTGAGATGTGGCATTGCTTACCCTTCTAGTCTCTAACAATATGAATTCAACAGAATATGTGGTGATTCTTTAGTAGGCTGATTTCTGTTATGACCACTTAAACACAGAGTTTTCTGAAGTAGTTACAGCTATAACAGAAATGAAGGGGTCCTGGGGTAATGGCTCCTCCAAGACAAGATGACTTTCTTCGACTTGTTAACAATTTTCTCTTTCACATCCACCATATGTTAGAACATAACATATTAATGATGTTCTAATTTATGCTACTATTTCTGATAATTTATCTCTTACTGAATACTTGTAACAAGTAAATTTAAGTTATGGGATATTCTTATTTCATTGTTATAGTTGGGTAAAATGATTCTTCATGCAAAAAGGAAAAATGGTTGCCTAAGGAGGCCTTACAAACCTGAGGAAAGAAAAGAAGTGAAAGGCAAAGGAAAGATAGACCCATCTGAATCCAGAGTTCCAAAGAATAGCAAGGAGAGGTAAAAAAGCCTTCTTAAGTGTTCAGTGCAAAGCAATAGAGGAAAACAATAGAATGAGAAAGATGAGAGATCTCTTAAAGAAAATTAGAGATACCAAGGGAACATTTCATGCAAAGATGAGCACAATAAGGGACAGAAATGCTATGGACCTAACAGAAGCAGAAGATATTAAGAAGTAGTGGCAAGAATACACAGAAGAACTATACAAAAAAAAAATCTTAATAACCCAGAAAACCATGATGGTGTGATCAATCACTTAGAGCCAGACAAACTGGAGTATGAAGTCAGGTGGACTAGAGGAAGCATCACTACAAACAAAGGCTGTGGAGGTGATGGAATTCCAGCTGAGCCTTTTCAAATCCTCAAACATGATGCTGTGAAAGTGCTGCACTCAATATGTCAGCAAATCTGTAAAACTCAGCAGTGGCCACAGGACTGGAAAGGTGAGCTTTCATTCCAATCCCAAAGAAAGGCGATGCCAAAGAATGTTCAAACTACTGCATGATTGCACTCATTTCACACACTAGCAAAGTAATGCTCAAAATTCTCTAAGTGATACTTCAACAGTGTGTGAACCGAGAACTTCCAGATATTCAAGCTGGGTTAAGAAAAGACAGAGGAAGCAGAGATCAAATTGCCAGAATCCATTGGATCATAGAAAAAGCAAGTGTAAGAATGAGAGTCGTTCAGTTGTGTCCAACTCTTTGCCACCCCATGGATTATACAGTCCATGGAATTCTCCAGGCAAGAATTCTGGAGTGGGTAGCCTTTCCCTTCTCCAATGGATCTTCCCAAACCAGGGATTAAACCCAGGTCTCTGGCATTGAGGCAGATTCTTTACCAGCTGAGCCACAAGGGAGGCCCAGAAAAAGCAAGAGAATTGCGAAAAATATTTACTTCTGCTTCACTGACTGTGCCAAAGCCTTGACTGTGTGGATCACAACAAACTGTGAAAAATTCTTAAAGTGATGGGAATACCAGACTACCTGATCTGCCTCCTGAGAAACATGTATGCAGGTCAAGAAGCAACAGTTAGAATTGGACATGAAACAATGGATTGGTTCCAATTTGGGAAAGGAGTATGTCAAGATTTTTATTGTCACCCTTTTCACTTCTATGCAGAGTACACCGTGAGAAATGCTGGGCTGGATGAAGTACAAGCTGCAGTCAAGATTATCAGGATATAAATAACCTCAGATATGCAGATGACACCACCCTTATGGCAGAGAGCAAAGAGGAACTGAAGAGCCTCTTGATGAAAGTGAAAGACGAGGGTGAAAAAGATAGCTTAAAACTCAACATTCAAAAAACGAAGATCATGGGATATGGTCCCATCACTTCATAGACGATAGATGGGGAAACAATGGAAATAGTGACAGACTTTATTTTCTTGGGCTTCAAAACCACTGCAGATGGTGACTGCAACCATGAAATTACAAGACCTTTGCTCCCTGGAAGAAAAGCTATGATCAACCTAGACAGCATATTAAAAGGCAGAGGCATTACTTTGCTGACAAAGGTCTGTCTAGTCAAAACTACGATTTTTCCAGTAGTCATGTATGGATGTGAGAGTTGGACCATAAAGAAAGCTGAGTGCTGAAGAATTTGTGCTTTTGAACTGCGGTGTTGCAGAAGACTCTTGAGAGCCCCTTGGGCAGCAAGGACATTGAGCCTGTCAATCCTAAAGGAAATCAGTCCTGAATATTCATTGGAAGAACTGATGCTGAAGCTCAAATACTTTGGCCAACTGACGCAAAGAGTTGACTCATTAGAAAATACCATTTAGCTGAGAAAGATTGAAGGCAGGAGAAAGTGAAAGTGAAAGTGAAGTCGCTCAGTCGTGTCCCACTCTTTGCGACCCGTGGACTGTTGTCCCCAAACTCCTCCGTCCATGGGATTCTTCAGGCAAGAATACTGGAGTGGGTTGCCATTTCCTTCTCCAGAGGATCTTCCTGACCCAGGGATCAAACCCAGGTTTCCCACATTTCAGGCAGATGGTTTAACCTCTGCGCCACCAGGGAAGCCCTTAAATATAAGAATACAGTCTCTTAGAAAACCTCCTATAGAGACACAGAACTTCAGATCCAAGTACTAACATCAAAGATTTCAAAGGGAGGAAAGGAAGCCAGGTTGAAAGAAGAAGGGGGAGGAGGTAGGAGAAGGGGGCGAAAGGGGTGGCCTTACAGACGTCTCCTGCCACCTACAGATACCCAGGCATTACGGGACTTTTCCCTGGGCCTCCAGAGAAGGGAGGACTGGAACTCTGCCCTACCAGAAATCAGACCAGACCAGAACCAGAATTCGAGTTCTCTGCCAAGAGGAGGTGATCAGTCTCCAATCCTCAGCTCAGGCTGAGGGCCCTTCGACCAGATTCCTGCATCCAGGACCAGGGGACTAGAAAAACAGGAAAGGATAGGAAGGGTTAAGGAGAGGATTGAGAGAGGGAAGGAGAGAGAGGTCAATAAAGTCTCTTGTTCCTTACCGGTCGGGGCACTCTGGCCAGTTGTCCGCGTCAGGAGGAGACCAGGGACAAAAGGGTCCCAGTTGCGGCCGCTGGGTCTGGTCCATTGGCAGGCAAGCTGGCCCCTGAGTACCCCGAGTGGTCAGGATGTCAGTCTCAGCAAAGAAGAGTCCCTGCCAGAGTTGCCGTTTGTTGCAGGAAGGCGGACCCCTTCCAGGGCCCGAAACTGGGCTCTTGTCTAACGCTAGGAAATGAATTGTCCGAGGAGACACATGTGCTGACAAAGCAAGAGATTTTATTGGGAAAGGGCACCCGGGTGGAGAGCAGTAGGGTAAGGGAACCCAGGAGAACTGCAGGAGAAGAAGGAGACAATAAAGGACAAGATGGTTGGATGGCATCACCGACTCAATGGATACGAGTTTGAGGAAGTTCCAGGAGATGGTGAAAGATAGGGAAGCCTGGTGAGCTGCAGCCCATTGGTTTGCAAAGAGATAGACATGCCTGAGCTACTGAACAAAAACAATGATTCTTCATTAAAATATACCATAACAAGTAAGCAAGTTTGGGAAATATTTGAGAATTAGTCATATATTTGTATATCTAAAAAGATATCACATAAATTCTGTCAACTGTACATACAAACATACAATGAAAAATAACTTAATGTTCTTGGTTTCATGGTCAAGTACAAAGTTATTCCATATATATATATATATATATATATATATATATATATATATATAAAACCTCATTCTTGACCCTGCTTCTAGAATTAATTTTCATTGAAAGAAATTATCTGAGTGATGAGCAGAGGTTAAACGGAGCACTCTGGATGAATACTGATTATTGTTTAGAACTGAAGTGGTCAGGATGTGGTGTCTATATTTTTTCTCTAGCTATCATTTTAAAATAATTGAAAAATGACAAAAAGCAAATTAAAATATTTGCAGTACTACATGGTATGATAAATAAATAAGAAATAAGGATGCGTGAAATGATTTTAGGAGAAGGCAATGGCACCCCACTCCAATATTCTTGCCTGGAAAATCCCATGGACAGAGGAGCCTGGTAGGCTGCAGTCCATGGGGTCGCTGAGGGTCGGACACGACTGAGCGAGTTTACTTTCACTTTTCACTTTCATGCATTGGAGAAGGAAATGGCAACCCACTCCAGTGTTCTTGCCTGGAGAATCCCAGGAAAGGGGAAGCCTGATGGGCTGCTGTCTATGGGGTCGCACAGAGTCGGACACGACTGAAGTGACTCAGCAGCAGCAGCAGAAATGATTTTAATAATATATTATATATCTTCTGATATTCTTACTAGTTTAGTTGGGTTCTTTTGTAATTTTCTATGATTATAGCTATCTATCAATTTTAATTTTCATTTTTAAAATTACATCTATTTAAACTTAACAGGCAAAGCTAGGACATTAGAGGATAAGTTATAATATAAATCTCTGCATATTTTTTTCAAGTGAATGTTTTTTAATTGATACATTCTTTGGAAAATTACCAAAGTATGAGCATTTTTTCCTTCCCACTGGGAAAATGCTCATAGTAAAACGCATTCTATTTTATCTCACACATACATCACATATGAAATCTAACAAGAGATGAAAGGTCACTTAGAGATATTCATGACACATCAATTAGAGTATTAATATGCAAAGGAAGCTTTCCATTTTAGAAATCTGAAAAAACTTCTGAGCAATGTTTGAATATTATAGAGCTTATGTAGCCCATTATATCGAAGAGACACTGGGACTCTGGGTTATCAGAATTACTTATATTAGTGAATAGTTCAGTGGTAAAATAAACTAAAATGCAATGCTTAAAGTGAATTTTTTCTTTCAAAAAATAACTTGAATAGTATACTAAATGTCTACAGAAGAATAAAGTTACCAATTTCAAATTGAAATTAAAGGTGAATCTGATAATTCTTACCATGTTATTATATATCCTTTTTTATCTATTCATTTACATATCAATAAGGAGAAATACATATAAAATGTTATAGCTTTTAAACAATTTACACAAATACTATAAAATGTCTGTATTGTTTTATATTTTATCATCATTATATAATTAATTCCTGCATGCGCACGCGCACACACACACACACACACACACACACACACAAGTAATCCTAAACAGTTTGGAAATTTTGGAGTATGAGTTAGTTTAAAACTCGTTAACATACTAAGTCTGAATCATTCTTAAGGGTATATTTATATTACATACATTTAGCAAAAGAAAATATTTTGGTTCAAAGAAATAAGGAATCATATAGTTAATAATTTAATACAAAGTCAATTAAATATTTTGCTTTTAATATGTTATTTTCTATTTTATGCTGTCAGATAACATTTTATTAATGGGCTATTTGAAGGACCATTGTTTGCCCAAGGAAAATTAAATATAAAGTAGTATTTTTGATTTTTATTTTCCTTCACCATGTAATACTATCCAACATAATTATGTTGCTGTCTATTCTGTATACACATATCTTCCTTCCCTTAGGACTTATGCCATAATTTATAGGATTTAATTTTTTTTTATTTTACTATTATGGTACCCAGCAGGGACTCTCTGGGCTATTTTAATAGATTAATAAAAGCGTTCTTCATCAACCTACCATCTGCTAGCTTGTCAATTTCATCTTACCTATGCACACTGAAGTACTACAGGGCTTATAAAATCTTAACAGCAGAGTCAATTTTGGCACACAATAATCATGATTCTTTTCTTCCTTTTTCTAATCATTGTCTACAGAAGTGATAGTGTTCTCTCCTAGGGACCTGAAATAAACACACTCAAGCATGAGTGTTGACAGAACACAACCACAGAAAAATCCCCCTTTTTTTAATGTGATCTAGAAGAACTGTATATATATAGAGAGAGAGATCTTTAAAATAGACTAATTCTGTATGGTATTTAAGTTTCATAAGCAAATCTGGTTGCTCCTCTAATAATCTGAAAAATCTACATTATAGAAATTCTTTAACATGGTTAACATTTGTTAACAAATGTTTTATTTGACTACCAGCCATTTCGCTTTAAATATGTGTGAATATCGATAAATAGGTTTAACATAGTTTATCAGTTCTTTCTCCATACAAATAGGTCTTATAAAATAATCATTAGCAAATTATAAAAATAAACAAAATTATTGAAAAAAATCATATAATGGAGATTTTGTATTCTTGATTTAATATTCTTCTTGTTAATAAAGAATATTAACAAGAAATTAATTTTTCTTGTTAATTTTTATGAAAGAATTTTTATGTTTTGTTCTAAGATATATCTAGATTTTATTTTTTCTTTTTGAATCACTACATTTTCTAAGCAAGATATTATTTTTGAGAAAAATGATGTTAGTTCTCTACATCAAGGCAGAAGTACAAATATTATCCAAATTAGACAGAAAACAGAAGGCAGACATGCAAAAATACATGTAAAAGATGCTGTATTCATACACAAAATTGTATTTACACACTAATATTTTAGCTTATTCATGAAATTTATAATTATGTTATTTAGAATATTTCTTATAGTAACTTTAACTTTAAATTTAAAAACAGATATACTGGTTTGTCAAAAAATTCATTTTTGTTTTCCATAACATCTAATGGAAAAATCCAAACAAACTATTTGGCCAAGAAATACAAAGTAGTTTCTCCTCATTATTCAAAAATTAAATAAAAATCATACTAAAATCTTAAATTGTATTATGTATCTGTTTTCTAATATATCTTTGGCACTATTTTGACAGAATACATTTAGATCATATCTCTGTTTTTATAGAAATAAATTCTTAATCAAAATATTTATAAATTTTATTAAAATTTGTGATATATCTATTATATGTGTGATGAAAAATAAGTAATGCTTAAAACCTGAAATAATACTTTTTTGTCAAAAAAAGTCTATAATTCCATAACAAAGGAATAAATAGCTATACTTAAAATGTAAAATGCTTCTACATATATATGAGATTCAAAAGGGAATGTTTATGAAATAGTTTGGTGGTACACTTGAAAATAAACTAGTTTTTGATTAATTATTATCAAACATGTTCTCTTATTGTTTCATGTAAAAAATAAGTGGGTAACATCTAATTGACCTTTTACTACAACAGACTTTATTCTTTGTAAAGATAGTTTCTTTGAATAATTCCCATTTGAAACAAGTACCTATTTCAAATAATCTATAGTTAACCTCCTTTTATATCTACATTGAGATATCTTCTGTATATCTTAAAATTTTTTCCAAATACATCACAAACCTGTTCTAGGAAGTCACTGATTGTGTGAGCATGTATTCTAAGAAAGTGGTATAGTGTTGTGTGGCAATGTTATTGTTCCTTTTATCTTCATTGTGAATAGTGGTCAGATAGCAGATAACCTAGGATATGGGAGGCACACCCACTTTCAAAATGCCATCCAATCCCACAGGAAAAGAGGGTGAAACATAATGAGCCCTGTTCATCTGGATGCCATCTTCAATATGAAATTGAAGGACTTTGATTTAGAGGTGGATAAGGAGCTGATTATGCAGGTGAAGGTCAAGGAGTTTACTTCTCTTTTCCTATACACCTGCTGAGAGGTAGTGGGATATTATAGTTCTATAATAGGTATTTTAGAATCATGAGTTTAGGATTAAAATCTAAATTTGGCTTTCAATCATGATTCTCTAATCATTAACTGTGTGATATTACTGCTCTAATTTTCATTATTCTTCTTTTGAAAATAGGACACATTTTTGTGTGTTGCAAATCAGATGGTATATGTGAAACCATCTAATAGAAAATGCATTGAGTTCACTACTTATGCTACATTTTCCTAAATTGATTCTTTGTAGATCACAGCAAACATATACTGGAATTTGTATCACAAATGTTTCACCAGCAGTTTGATATTTTTCTACATACTCATTTTACTTTGTAATATATATGATTGAGTTAATATTTAAATGAAGTTCTAACTTCTCTCCTTGGAGTAAGACAATTTCTTCTGGAATATGTATACATCCTTGGTGATTAACATAAAATGTCTCATTTAATTTACTCAATGTAAGCTTTTTTTTTTTTTTCTTTTTCTAGATTTTCTTATGAGGAAGCTGACAGTAGAGATGAAATAATGTGCCCAAGTTCACACAGACAATAAGCAATGGAGACCAGATCTGAAGAGAGGTGGAACACAATTTTCTGACTTCAGATATAAGAACACAACATATGATACTGAGAAAACATCCTTACAGTTATTGTGGAATTACAAAATATCATGAGGATTTTCCATCTAAGCCTCCCAGAAAAGTTTACTTCCTTTTGCTCCATCAAACTAATCATTCAAATTTTGTTTCCACCTGCCAATTATAGTCACTCTTTATAGTATTGTTCCTATTTCAGTGATGGCCATATTAGCCTTTGAGCCAGAGAAAACTCCGTCTGCTACTGATGTCCTCCTAGGTGAGAATAGATGGAATTCCATCTATTATGAATTCTTCATTGTTACTGGAGACTTTGGTGTCGATCCTGCTTTGTCTACCTGGCCCTGCTATTAGTCTCTAGTTAATTCTTTTTTAGTTTTAATTATGAATATTCTACATGCTTTTGTCCTATGTGTACAACACACAAGTTAAACTGATCTGATGAATATAAAATAAAAATGAAAATCTACGGCTCACCACCTCCCATTTCATTTCCCAGAAATAACTGCTGCTGCGTCTGTTGTTTATAGTGATTACAGCCACTCTTTCCATGGGTAATGCATTTCTCTCCTTGCTGATAATTTAAAAATGGAATATAAAGTGTATGAAACACCCTGCAGACAACTCTCATATATTTAATATGGCCATTTTCAGTGACACCCCTATCCTCTAGTGTCAGAATCCCTCAAAAGTCATCAAACTGCAAAAGAACGGAACTCTCCTGTCTCATTTCTCACTCCCTCTCTCTCTCCATCTTGCAGCATGCTGAGACTAGAAGGGATTAGTCTGATAAACGGAGTTTTGAGGAACACTGTTCGAGAAACAAGGAAAGAGATCATTGTCAACAGCTCAACAACTGGTGTCAAAATGTACCAGACCAAAGGAACAATGTAGACAAAATATTAGAAGAAAAATTAAGATGAATGGCCAGACAAATGATCAGAATTCAAGCTCTCTTTTAGAATTATAAACTAATAATTTTTTCTTTAAGTATGTGTCCATAAATTAAAAAAAGATAAATGGAGTACTGTCTAATCCCCCTTGTTGAGTTTGTTGATGTAGAATTGCCATGAGAAAAAAAAAATAAAAAGGATGACAGTGGAGTCAGGAAGAGGAAAGAGGAAAAAGCTGAGCAATACAGCTGGATGGCAAACAAGAGATCAGCCTAATTTCCCACTGAACTGAGTTTGATATGGTAGTGTTCTTAATTTTTCCTCTCAATGGAGTAGACTATGGAAGGTATCAAGGCAGATAGATACACACGACAAACTGATACAGAGGGAGATTTCCACGCTTCATGACGTACTAAGATATCTTGTCTGCTGATGACGTGCGGCTTCTACTCTCCTTTCTATAACAGACTTACTCCACTGTTTTCTTGTTTGCCCCTCTGATTCTCCCACAGGTAAGATTTGAAGAGCAAAAGGAGACACATGAAGTAGATCTACTATTTTGATGAGCTTGCTTACTTGCTTAGTCGCTCAGTCGCGTCCGACTATGTGCAACACTTTGGACAGTAGTCCACCAGACTCCTTTGTCCATGGGATTTTTTCAAGCAAGAAGACTGGAGTGGGTTGCCATTTCCTCCTCCAGGAGATCTTTTCAACCCAGGGCTCCAACCTGCCTCTTCTGTGTCTCCTGCATTGCAGAGAGATTCTTTACCTGCTGATCCAACAGGGAAGCCCATCTTGATGAGAGATCCTGGTTTCTGGTTATTTCCTTGTGCTTTAATCATACACCTAGTGTTGTTATCTAACGTTCTTTTCTTGTGTCTTTGTTTTCCTACTGGTTGCTGAAATATTAGAATTATTCTTTGACCAGTCTAATAAGTTTATAATTATTTGCTGTTATTATACTTCTGTCTTAACCCCAACTACTCATTTCTTCCATGGTCCAAGTTGTTGAATTTCTTGGATTTCTGTCAAGCAGGTCTCTCATTTATTCTGATGACATACCTTACTGTCAAAAAAATGCTAAATCTCATAATCCAAGGATGGACAAATAGCACAACAAAAGGAGAAACATAATCATCTGTGAGATGAAAATACTTTAATTACTGCTCCAAATTAAAATGTCTCATATTATGGAGATATTTTTAATTAATATATAGTTTTAGTAATTTTCCAGTAACTAGGGAGTTTATTAACTGCCTGGTCACATGATAAACCATAATGCAGAGTCATTCAGTAATTGAAGAAAATTATTACAGAGCATGACATACATGAATCACTTTCCTACAATGAGACTTGGAATGTAGCCTATAGTTGAAGGCACATTCAGACTTATCTTTAAAATCATAAATTGAAATCACATTAATAAATGGCTTCTTAAACCATTTAGCAGTGACCTGATCAGAATAAATTGGTCATTTTCTGGGAAATAATATTACATTGTTCATTGAACACATTCTAACCTTCATTGGATTAAATGAAACAATACCAACATTTCACTCCTTAATGTATCTGTAATTAAAATTATATATTCAAAACATACCACATAATAAATATTTTATTCTGAATCCACCAGTATGGGCCAAGCCCTACTCTAGGTACTAGCTTTGATACAGTGAAGGATAAAATATTGACTTGTCCTCCAGGAAAGGGACTTAGTCTTATAGTAGATAAACACACATAAGTGACCACAATATAACAGGTCATGATAAATAGTGCAATAGACTCCATTATAAGAAATGAGATTTTTTTTCACTAAAACACATAGCAAGCAAGGAAGGAAAATTTATTTCAATCTTACATGAGATCCAAATTGTACCCAGGAACAAAAGAAAAAAAAAAAAAAAAACTTGTAGAATTGGAGTCTAGAAATGCAACTCAGGGAATACCTAAAGAGCATGTAATAGTTAACATTTTTCTGAATGTAAGCAACAAAGTTAGTTGGGCTACTCTCAGTTTAAAGAAGAATTTGTTGTAACATACAGGGCCATCTCACAGAGCTCAACAACAGGAATCATGCTAGATCTCAGAAAGAGTTGGAGTCAGGGATTCATATGTCAACAGATTTCTCATCTCCTCCCTGGTTTCTGCTTGTATTTGTGAGAATGCTCAATTACATTCTCTTTTCAAAACCTAAAGTTTTCTTTTCTGTTTCACCTGGCCTAATCTGGTCTATCTGTCTATATATATATATGTGTGTGTGTGTGTGTGTGTGTGTATGTATGTATATAAATGTATGTATATATATATATGTATATATGTGTGTATGTGTGTATATATATACACATACACACACTGACATACTGACAGTTTTGGAGAAGGCAATGGCACCCCACTCCAGTACTCTTGCCTGGGAAATCCCATGGAGGGAGAAGTCTGGTAGGCTGCAGTCCATGGGGTTGCTAAGAATCTGGCACGACTGAGCGACTTCACTTTCACTTTTCACATTCATGCATTGGAGAAGGAAATGGCAACCCACTCCAGTGTTCTTGCCTGGAGAATCCCAGGAAGGGGGAGCCTGGTGGGCTGCTGTCTATGGAGTAGACACAGAGTCGGACACGTCTGAAGCGACTTAGCAGCAGCAGCAGCAGCAGCAGAAGCATACTGACAGTTTCTTATTTTTCTATGTAGGGTTTTAGCTACCATGAGTGATACTGGACTTATTTTCTAGTTCTATTTTCTAGCATTTCCAGGAAAACACCAATTTGCACAACTTGGCTATCTTGGATCCTGTGAACTGGAGCAGCATTTTAGGTATTACTCCAATGTATTAATAGAAATGGCTGAAATCAAGTAGGCAAAAAGAAGACGGGCACTTGCTAGAGCTGGAACACTTAAGGCATTCCTGTAGGTGTCCATGAGAAAATAGATAAGTCTGGTTAATACATCTGGAAATGCTTTAGCTCTGAGGTTTTAATCCGATCATTATTCAGGAGTCAGTTATTATTATACAGATTCACAGCCTATGAATATTAATATGCATGAACTTTTGCTAGTTTGTGGGACTAAGCCTAATGTTCAGTGATGACAGACTTAGCCAAAATAAATGAACATAACAGGATCCGAACTGCTGTATTATATTCAAAGCCACATTCAACCACTGGAGTAGGAAATAAGGAACCAGGCAAAGGATGACTCCCAAGTTTTTGGCTTGAACGACTGAAGAGATGGTGGTACTAATTTCAGAACAAGGAACACTGGCAGATTAATAAGCATAGGTGGAGGAAATAATTTGTTCCACTGAGGTCATTTTCAATTTTAAATGACAAATAGAGATAAAATAAGCATTTAGAAGAGTTTTAATGTCTGGAGGGCAAGAGGACTGTTTGGACTTTAAGGAGAGCTGAAATAATCCTCCCATTTAACAAAAGGACATAACTACAGATAGAGGCTGTCTCTGAGATTTAGATTAAAAAATTTGAGAGAGTTCCTCCTCAAATACTTTTATTTTCTCAAGCAATCTGAGATGAAGTCTTTAGGTAAGAGAGAGGAGGTATAGCCACTGGATATTGAAGAAAGAGCTAAAGATATAAAGCAATCTCAGGAGTGGAAAATGATTATACTAGAGAAATATAAGATTTCTCTGCAGCATCAAGTTCCTATTTGAGGTCCACAGTCATGAATTTTAAGCTAAACCAATAAGGAATAAAATCAAAGTTTGCCGTGGGTTTGAATTTTCTCTATTAGAGGCTAGTTTTTTTTTTTTTTTTTTTTAATACAGTCCTAGGAAAGAGGCAAAATAGCCTCTGTTCAGATGAGAACCTACACAAGTCTGATAAGCTAATTTACAGATTAACTGAGCAAATTCCCATACCAAATATTTTATACTCAAGTGAAAAAAAAAACATATATAATTTCTCATGATAGATGAAGTTTCTGTTTCATGGTCACCACAACCTCATGGTTAAACATACTCTGAAGCTATTAAGCATGAATTCTACACTTAAAATTGTGCTTTGGAACCTTGAATTGAAGACTTTAATTTCCTTGATTTAAATTTGGAAATATAAGTTACAGCTCTATTTGATGAAGAGTCTGGACAGGAATATAATCGTGTTAGTATAATTATCCTGGTGCTATTACAAACTTGTTCTTCTCAGCATTGTAAAGAACAGAAGGTTAGAAAATGTTTACAATTTCAATAATAGTTTAAGTGATCATCAGAGTGGCCTAAAGTCTTTTTTTTTTAAGCTTAATGCATGCTCTATTTCCTGGACTGCTAGGGTCAATTTTGTTAAGATGGAAACTACGTTTCTCAGATTTTCTCCACCTCTATGATTCCAAATTACACATGATCATAAAAAGTCTCTGCATGAGATTTGGAAGGCAAAACTGCAGCTGTATCCATTTTTTTCTACCAAGGTCACTGTACTCAGATATGGTGACTGGCACAAAAGTGGACCTCAGCCATCCTCTGTTCTGCATTCAGACTGTCTTGCCAACTTCTGGTCCTGTTGACCAATAAGACCTAAGTCACCCCAAATGCTTGGCTGTGGAGCTGCAGGGGTGTTAGCTGCACAGAGTCCCTCTTCTTGAGCTTACCCCTTCTTAGGAAGATGGACATGTATTATTTTCTCCATTATCTCCTCAAATGTCCATATAACCATTTGTCAATCCTTCAGGCAAAATCTTTAGTGGCTTTGACTCAGCCTTTCTGGTTGCCCCTTCCACCTGCATATAACCACTTCCACTTCCCAGCACCTCCACTTTTGCATAAGGTTAAATTCTTTTACCAAACTCTTAATACTGAAGTACTCATCATGATGATGGGTTTTCTCACTAAATGAGACAATTGAATTATTTCTGATTACAGTGTTTCTCTTTAATATTCAAGGTTAAATTTCTGTGTTATAGATGTTAAATATTGACATATGTCTCAAATTGTATGCAAAGAAGCTACCTTTAAGAGTTGAGATTGATATTGTACCCAGAAGAACAAAGTGCTTGGTTTGTATGCAGCAGCTCTTTGGTGGAGGCTGATATTTGATTTTCAGAAAAAGATACCTTAAAACAATTTTCAACTAAGACTTAATTCAAATCAGGCACGTGAGAAATTTATGGCCATCTGTATGGAAAACACATTTATTTACCTGTACTTCAGATTTCAATATCATTTTGAATGTTCTATGAGGGGCAAGCACTAGTTTTATGGGTTTAATGTCTTTTAAAATGATGTCAGGTACAAGTTGGTAACCCTTGGATGGCGGCTTCATATTTTCTTCCTAAACTCGTTTTAAACTGTTTCAAGTTTCAAAAATGAACTGACTCAGGATGGCCACAGCTAACTATTTTAACTATTGTGTCTTGTCTTTGGGATTCTGGTCATATCCTTGACCCTAGTGCTACCACTTGATATATTTCTGTATTTTTCATTGTGTATATTTTAAACAATGGTTGTAAGATAACTGGAAACCCTACTGATATCAAACAGTGGACAACTGATGGTATCAGTGAAAAGATAAAGATAATTGAAGTTAAACAGTCAGTGTTTTTCACTTATTTTTTTTGTTGTTGTTGTTTTTTCCTTCTGGAGTCTGATAGCAATGTCCATTTAAAAAAAAAAAAAAAAAGGTTTTCATCCAGCAGGCCAAAAATAAACAGTGGAAAATGGTAAAAAATAAATACATAAATAAAGAAAGGAGGGAAGATATGAGAATAAAATTGGTTCTTAGAGGAAAATCTAGTATTACATGAAAGAAAAATAGAATCAAGTATCTATCTAAGTAGGGTAATTCTAGGGAATTAATTTTGGTTAATTGTTACTGGACTGAGAAAGGATCTTGGCTCTAAAATCTTAAGTAGAGAATTTTCAGAAAGTTAATGGGATTGTCCTGCCCAGGTGTAGCCAAGGTATATAAAATGGATGCTTCCTAAAACTACAGACATTAGTAAAATAATCTGCATAATTGGGTAATCATAACTTGAGAAACCTGTATGCAGTTCAGGAAGCAACAGTTAGAACTGGACTTGGAACAACAGACTGGTTCCAAATAGGAAAAGGAGTACATCAAGGAGTGTATATTGTCATCCTGCTTATTTAAATTTTATTCAGAGTACATCATGAAAAACCTTGGGTTGGAGGAAGCACAAGCTGGAATCAAGATTGCTGGGAAAAATATCAATAACCTCAGATATGCAGATGACACCACCCATATGACAGAAAGTGAAGAAGAACTAAAGAGCCTCTTGATGAAAGTGAAAGACGAGAGTGAAAAAGTTGGCTTAAAACTCAACATTCAGAAAACTAAGATCGTGGCATCTGGTTCCATCACTTCATGGCAAGTGGATAGGGAAACAGTGGGAACAGTGGCTGACTTTATTTTTTTGTGCTCCAAAATCACTACAGATGGTGATTGCAGCCATGAAATTAAAAGATACTTACTCCTTGGAAGGAAAATTATGACCAACCTAGATAGCCTATTGAAAAGCAGAGACATTACTTTGCCAACAAAGGTCTGTTTAGTCAAGGCTATGGTTTTTCCAGTGGTCATGTATGGATGTGAGAGTTGGACTATAAAGAAAGCTGAGTGCCAAAGAATTGATGTTTTTGAACTGTGGTGTTGGAGAAGACTCTTGAGAGTCCCTTGGACTGCAAGGAGATCCAACCAGTCTATGCTTAAGGAGTTCAGTCCTGGGTGTTCATTGGAAGGACTGATGCTAAAGCTGAAATTCCAATACTTTGGCTACATCATGCAAAGAGTTGACTCATTGGACAAAACCCTGATGCTGGGAGGGATTGTGGGCAGGAGGAGAAGGGGATGACAGAGGATGAGATGGCTGGATGGCATCACCAACTTGATGGACATGAGTTTGAGTGAACTCCAGGAGTTGGTGATAGACAGGGAGGCCTGGCGTGCTGCAATTCATGGGGTCGCAAAGAGTCAGACACGACTGAGTGACTGAACTGAACTGATGGCCACTATAAATGGAGTCAATTTATAGAAGAATTTGAAGGGGAGTAGTGGGGCCTGAGACTCATGTCATCCTGGTTCACATTGAGGCAATCCAGGTGGTATTGTCAGCCTCAACCTGCGCCAGGTTCAGAATGGGACTTGGGAATTTTTGAGGAAAATGTTCCAAAATTTGGGTCCACTGAGGGATAAAACCTGGGCAGGAACCCATTTGCCAGGGTATGAGGGAACTACTACTTATGGTGACCTCTCTGATAACCATTTACTTGTATAAATTTCCTTAATAACATCTCTTACAAGTTTTTGGTAGCAGTCTTTTCAGTCACAAGCTTGCATTTATTGCTTTTTTTTTTTTTTTTGGCTATACCATTGCAGAGCTTATGGGATCCTAGTCAATCTTCATTCTCCAACTAAGGATGGAACCTGGGCACTTAGCAGTGAAAGGGTGTAGTCCTAACCTCTGGACTTGCAGGGAATTCCCTGTTGCTGTCATTACTAAATTAAAATTTTTCTGTGCCAATAAGTTTCATGATGGCAAGGATGATACATCTTTTGTCTTATTTCTTTGTCATCTAGTTCAGACTAACTCATTTTGAAATAACAAATCCAAATATCATTAGCTTATAAGAACCACAAATGTATTTTTCATTTATGTTAATGTCTTTTATTGGTCAAGTGTGGCTGTGTTCCAAGTCTTCGTCATTTCTAAATCCAAGATAAAGAAACAGCCTCAGCCTATAAATATTCAGACTTCCAACAAACAGGAAAATAGAGATAGCAGAATCTTGTGATGGCTTTTAAAGCTCTTGTCCAGAAGTAACATGTGCCATCCACACTCACATTTCACTGGTAAAAACAAATAGCACAACCAGTCTGAGTTCCAGGGAAATGCAATCCTCCCACAAAAATGGGGTGATAAAAAGGCAAATCTTTGTTGATAACATATAAAAGAACCTGTCCTCTTAGTCAAATAGTTTTCCTCCTATAAGCACACAGAGAAACACTCATCCTACCTCTAGGCAGACCACTCAAAAGGCCCATTCATTCATGGCAAAGAGTCAAAGTTCAGGATCTTGTGATGGCCCTTATATCTGACTTGAATGTGATTCCTCTTGACTAAGATTTATTTATATTCTTACCTATATTTATATCACAGCATGTTTGGTTTGTAGCAGTTGCACAATAAATGCTAAGTGACTAAAAAATTCACCAAACAAGGCAGAGTATAAACTGTTATATAAATAATATAAGACATTATAGAAACTCAAATGATGGGATCAGTTAGCATTGTTATTTCAGGGCAGCCTGGAAAAGTAAGGTATGAGATGGAAAGAAGGTGGCATTTCCAGAAAATGGAAAAGATGAGGAAAGCCATCAAAGAACATAATATGTATGATCCAAGCTTGATGAGAAATCTGAAGGGAAATGATGTTTGTATAAAAACAACTATGATTTATAATGGTAGATATGTTAAATTATACATATGAAATCTATTTCTAAATATTTCTAAAAAGTAATTTGAAATATTCTTTATGTAATGCATATGATTTTTTTTTGTATAAAATAACATTTAAAACTAAGGTTTCTCATATTTCCCTCAGAATCTTTGTTTTCATATCAAACACACTGAAGAATCTTCTCATTAAAAATGACACTGGCAACAGCAAACTCACAAACAAAATGTTCTGGCTTCACCCTCCTCACTGTGATTTATGATCATGTACTTAAAGTGTCTACCCAATGCATTAAAATGATTAAGGGTTCCAAGATCACAAAACAACACCAGGGAGAAGTTAAAGGAATGATGGGAGAATTGTAAGAGGGAAATAACAGAATTTTATTTTATGATGGCACTGACCTTCTCTAAATTTCTGCTCAATTCTTTCTTATCATTTCTGATATGTTTGTCACATACCTAAATTAAACACCTGTCTGTTAACTAAATTCATTCCCATATGAGGAGGGAAAAAAAAAACAAAAACTGTTGAGTTCACCATATGCGAATTTGTTCATAAGCTTTTAAACTTTAAATCTCGATGCCTCTCCTGTGAACAGTAATTAAGCAGACATGATGAAGCAACTTCAGTAAGTACTTAAATGACATATCTTGGGTGTATTTCCTCTATCTCATTCAACATTCAACAAATGCATATTAGGTATCAGCTATGAATAATTCCCTGAGCCCGCTGCTGAGATTTTTTATTGAAGAATATGAAAATGGAATAAAATTCATTCATGCAGTTCTCTGCTTCTGCCATGTAGCAGACATGAAACCTTGTGCAAGTTGTTTAACATTTTCTGTGCTTCAGTTTCCTTATTTGTAATACCAGGATGTTAACAAACCTCTCTCTCAAAGTTATTATTAAGAAAAATTAATAAATGAATGTTTGCCTGGAGTAGCATCCAAATGTTAGTTTTTAATAATTTTATCAGAAAAATTAAAATCACATTGTGATAAACAGATATAATATTGATAGATAGAAATCCCTGTAGACTCTGAAGGAGGGCTTAACTCTCATTTAGTACAAGGTTGCCTGGGAAAAATAATTCTTACACTGACTATTAAGGTCAGAATAAGAATTAACCTAATTGGAAAAGAAGAAGGGCAGTCCAGGAAGAGGACAGTGCATGCTACAAAATAAATGTGCAAGAACATAACAACTTTTGAAAATTGCAAATCATTGTGCATAGCTGGAACCAAAGTTTCTAAAGGAAAGCTTCTGTAAATGGAGTTAGAAAATATTTCTCAAGGCTAGATCACAAAAGAACTATTTCGGGTTATGCTTTCTATCACAGTTTTTGTTATCTTACGTATAAATATACAGTGTCATACCACTAGTGTAAAAAGTTGTGTATGGAATGTGGAAAGTGCATATCAAGGATAAAAGTATTATTAATAATTTAGAATGGCATTATAAGATTCATATGCAATGATTATGTGGAAAAGCATACTGGTAAAAAAGTTTCAGAAATAGGATGATTAGCAGCAGGGATTATGGAGCAAAACACTAACTTATCAAGAAATGGTAGAAGAGCAGTTTTTTCTTTTGTTTGTTTGTTTTCTACAATCTCCAGAACAAGCAAAGAAGCAAGAAAGGAACTAGAAAAGAATGGCATTATGCCAATCATGGACAGTAGAAAGTGTCAAGAAGAACGAGTTATTAGCTGTGCAAAGTTCTACTGTGTGTCAAAAAAAAAAAAAAAAAAAAGAAGGATAAAGCCAAGTGACACTGGTCCACAGAATCTTGAAAGTGTGACAATGTTAACAACCTTTGTTAGGGCATTCCAGTGTGATGATCATAACCAAAATCATATTTTGTTATTCTGAAGTATGAATAAAAGATAACATTAAACACATAAGCAAGCAACAAAAATGCAGCTATGTAGAGCAAGAAAGATAGAGTGCATTCCAGAGAGAAATTGAAGCCAATAAGTATTTTAAATAAGTATTTAAATAAAATATTCCCATATTCTTCCTCAGTCATTAATAGAGTGATACCCCAGGGCTATAAAAATAAATGTGATGCTGCAGAATAAAGATGAGAAAGAATGTACATATATAGGTGAGAGTGGGGCAAGGAATGTGATTATATCTGTTTCTCTATTTTTTTTCTTTTTAAATATGAAGAAATATATAATTAGCAGAAAGTCATAGAGGGAGATCAGTGACCCAGGGAAGGTTTCAGAACTTTAAGGTGGTAGAAGTGTTTGGAAATAGCTTAACTTTAGTTAATCTAAGTCAACAATCATCAGAAAAAAAGATATATTCAGTTGGCATTTAAAATTCTAGGGATTCCTCAAAACCACAAAATCGAGCTGGTTCAAGGAGTTGGTTTACTGATTGTTCAATTCATCTTTTCAAGCAATAATCTGCTGGGTAGGGTAAGTGTAGAGGTGGAACAGGAATATAAATTATATTGATTAGCAACTGGAATTTTTAGGTCCCAAATATTGGAAAGAAATAAGAGGTTGACGATATTTTCAAGAATGTCATGAGGCCTTGAAATGGGAGTGATGGCAAGAGGAAATCGATAGCCTAGCATAAAAATAACAAAGTTAAAGATCTCAGTGAGGATAAGGATCAACTTGACATCATAAATAAAATGGGTTTTATTCAGAAGTTCAGAAGGTGGGATATTTGAGTTTACATTTTCAGAAGTGGATCAGTCTGACCAGATCCATCAAAAACATTCATGGGAATAGGTGACTGCAATGAAAATGAAGGTGAAAGCTACTGTCACAGCATGGTGAATTAACCATATCTTCCGTCTTCTCATTTTAACCAAAGAGGATGAGATGGTTGGCTGGCATCATTGACTCAATGGACATGTTTGAGCAAACCCTGTGAGATAGTGAAGGAGAGGGAAGTGTGGCATGCTGCAGTCCATGGGGTTGCAAAGAGGCAGACATGCCTGAGTGACTACACAACAGCAACTTTCAGTAAATATCAGGTCACATGATCTTCTCTTGCAAAATCCTCCCAGAACTAGGACAAATGTACATAATAGTCTAACTTTGAAATTGGAATCAATTTATAATAATGAGCATATGAAATCTGACTCAACATATTAACTATGGAGGAAATGCTAGGCTATCAATTTTCTCTTGCCATCACTCCCATTTCAAAGCCTCATGACATTCTTGAAAATATCGTCAACCTCTTATTTCTTTTCGGTATTTGGGACCTAAAAATTTCAGTTGCTAATCAGTATTCTTGCCTGGAGAATCCCAAGGACAGAGAAGCCTGGTAGGCTACAGTCCACAGGGCTGGGAAAGTCAGAAACAACTGAAGCGACAGTATGCATCCATGCAGTGAGTCATTAACTTGTCTTATCCTTGATCTCTCTAATTGTAAAATTGTAGTAATAAATATTTTATCAAATTGTTTTATAAGAGTAAAGTTATATGACATGTCAAAACACTGTATCCTATATGAATGTTCACAAATATTACTTAAAAGTGTGATTTTACTTATTATCATCATCAGTATTACTCAAATTTGAATTATCTGTACAAAATAAACACAGATGTTCAAAATACAGACCGAGACTAATCAGCTATGATTGATCTCTTCTCCACCCAGGAAATATGAATTTGCCAAAAGTTGTTGACATAATTTCGGGACAAAACTTGAATGGCTTCCTTTTGAAAGCAATCTGCATGCTAATGAATGCTGACTTTTTCCTTATAAAAGACCAAAATGAATACATGTAAAATTTTATTCCTTCTAGTGAATAATAATTGACTGTTGGTCTCATTCTTGACAAGTACGGTAAAAACCAGTTCATTACCACAATTGAGAACACTTTGGGATTGTGTTTAACTTCAGTTATGCAATGTGACTCTCAGTGACTCCTTACATTAGGAAACGTGCAAAGTCAGGCAGCCTGGGGTTGGAACAGAGCCTCTAGTGTACCAGGAATGTTCCAGGCTCCTCATTTCTACTTCACCATCTTTAGCAAATGGCATCTATTTTCATAGTCATATATGGTTGCAAGGTAGTGCTTTACCTACGGTTTCACTTGTGAAATCCATGTCAGAATAAATATAGTAATAAACAAACAACAACAAAAATAAGTGATGCTTGTATCAAGAAAGCAAATTTTCCCAGAAACCCCAGCAGAAAATTCATTGGCAGTAACTGTGCCTCAAGACAAGACTAAATTGCAAAGGGGGTTGGGAAATGTAATTTTCTCAACTGGGCACTTTGAAACCTTAAACAAATTGGGGACTTTGGTAATAAAGATGTAGAAAAGACTAGGCGTTAAGTAGACAACCAACAGTCAGCCACATGAATGTGCATGCATTATGAATTCCTGATTAAGAGTCTTTAATTATTAATTAACTGCCTCTCTATTATGTATTCCTAATTAAGGTCCTACAAATATTATCCCAAGAGTGTATGTTACCATTAATTCACACACACACACACACACACACACACACACACACACACACACACCCTCTATACTGAGGTAAATTTCAGACATAACCAGTAAATACATTTGATCACAAAGGTTAACATGACCATTGCACTGCACAGCAACTAGAGAAGGGGTAGAGGATTTCACAAATGTTTAAAGGGGATCTGTAGCACTAGCTCGGAGAAGGCAATGGCACCCCACTCCAGTACTCTTGCCTGGAAAATCCCATGGACGGAGGAGCCTGGTGGGCTGCAGTCCATAGGGTCGCTAAAAGTCGGACACGACTGAGCGACTTGACTTTCACTTTTCACTTTCATGCATTGGAAAAGGAAATGGCAACCCACTCCAGTGTTCTTGCCTGGAGAATCCCAGGGATGGAAGATCCTGGTGGGCTGCCGTCTCTGGGGTCGCACAGAGTCGGACACGACTGAAGCAACTTAGCAGCAGCAGCAGCAGTAGCACTAGCTAAAGGCCATGGCAGATGAATTGAGTTGAAGAATGCCTGAAAATGAAAGTCATAACACATTGAGAGTGACCAAGCTATGGGACAGCTCAGACCAACCACTTTGCCTGAGACCAGTCAGCATCCCAAGATTTCACTGTGACTGAGAATCCTGTCACCTCTCAAGTCTTTGACTTTTAAAGCATTTTGTTTGCTGCTTGCAGTCTAAAGTACCGTGAAGTGGCAATTAGATGCCTCCCTAATCCTCTTTCAGGGCTTCCCTGGTAGCTCAGCTGATAAAGAATCTGCCTGCAATGCAGGAGACCCCAGTGCAATTCCTGGCTCGGGAAGATCCACTGGAGAAGGGATAGGCTACCCACTCCAGTATCCTTGCCTGAAGAATTAATGGACAGAGGAACCTGACAGGCTACAGTCCATGGGGTTGCAAAGAGTCTGACATGACTGAACAACTTTCACTTCACTTCAATTCTCTTTTAAGCTTTATGCTGTTTATCAGATATGCTTCATAATTTATGGTTTTCTCTGATGAACATTTTCATGTTTCATGTGATTTCTAGGCTTTCAATTCCATTGTGTTCTGCAACACACATTTAGGGGTATAATAAAGCATGTTTGTTAGAAATTGTACTGACTTTCACATTTGGATTGTGCAGTCAATATAGTTCTTTATATTCATACCTGCATGTTAAAATGTTCCTATTTGGAACTTGCTATAGCAATAAATTTGAACTTGGCAGTACTAGTATTTAAATACACCACAAACCATGAGAAAAAACACACAATATAAAAATTTTACGTGACTATTTCAGTTGTTTTACCATATGCGTCCTCAATAAAAATATAATTGGTTGCCTAGACAATTACTTATGGGATGCCATAAACTGACACTATAAAGACTATTTTCACTCAGTTAAAAGCTTGCTGTGTGTTGCATTGTAATTTTCATGGACAATGAGAAATCAACATATTTTATAATAATTACTTACTTCATTAAAATTTCAAATCAAAACATTTAGCATACTTAAATCAGATTGTTGCAGCTATCATCTCCAATGAGCTCAAATTAGGGTTAAGATATTAAAAGTAAAATCTCTAAAAATACCTAACATTTTTTGATATTCAAAGTATCTATAAACTCTCAGAACGATAATAATGTTACTTATGAGGTATTTTACCTTATATATTTTCTACCTTGTATATTATATTGTACTCTACCTTATATATATTTTTATATACTATATCCTCTAGCTGTTAAACTATTTCTTTGAATCAAAATTATAGAAACAAACATTTTTAAAATATATTACTCAAATTGATGCCCACCTCACTAGCAGGTGATAGCTCTTCCACAGATACTGTTTCACTGTGGCCTCATTACTAACCCGGTTAGTTGACTGAAACTCAAGTCCTACTCAGTTGATTCAAGGTAACAAGACAGATGCTCGGGAGTTTTATTCTGTAATTATTTGTTTATATTTGGTCATTTGACTCTTTATTCCCTTAGGATACACACTTCACCAGAATAGTCTAGGAGGGGCACAGTCAGTTATCTTAAATTGTAACCAGTGGTTGTAGTGGAAGGAGTGTGCTCTTCTGCTCTCAGACTAGCTAAATCGCATATCTTTCTAGATAAATAGCTCAACACTTTGTTGCTTCAGATGGAGTGCTTCCCTGAGCCCAGAATCTACCCTTGTGATGTGACTCAAAAGCATATCCTCTACATGTGTCTACCTGAAATTCTTTTCCATATATGAATACTAGTAGAAAGAATAAAGATGCTATTAGGATTTACCCTTCATCCAAAGATCTCTCGAAAACAGAATGAATTCTTCACCTATCTAGCAGGAAACTTCATAACTTGTTATTTTGGAAATGTTTTAAATTCATCCGTTTGCCTCTGATGGTAAAGAATCTGCCTGCAATGCAGGGGACCCGGGTTCAATTCCTAGGTTGGGAAAATACCCTGAAGAAGGGAATGGCTACTCATTCCAGTATTCTTGCCAGGAATATTCCAAGGACAGAGGAGCCTAGTAGGCTATAGTCCATGGGGTCGCAAGGAGTTGGCCACGACTGATCAACTAATACTATTTTCAATACCAGGGATTGTATGTTATGCCAAGAAGCTAAATGAGACACTGCCCTTCCCACTCAGCCATTAAAAAGAATACATTTGAATCAGTTCTAATAAGGTGGATGAAACTGGAGCCTATTATACAGAGTGAAGTAAGGCAGAAAGAAAAACACCAATACAGTATTCTAATGCATATATATGGAATTAAGAAAGATGGTAACGATAACTCTATATACGAGACAGCAAAAGAGACACAGATGTATAGAACAGTCTTTTGTGGCAGAGGGCGAGGGTGGGATGATTTGGGTGAATGGCATTGAAACATGTATATTATCATATGTGAAACTAATCTCCAGTCCATGTTCAATGCATGAGACAGGGTGCTCGGGGCTGGTGCACTGGAATGACCCAGAAGATGGGATGGGGAGGGAGGTGGGAGGGGGGTTCAGGATGGGGAACACATGTACACCTGTGGCTGATTCATGTCAATGTATGGCAAAACCAATACAATATTGTAAAGTAACTAGCCTCCAATTAAAATAAATATATTTATATTAAAAATATTTTAAAATTAAAATTAAATTTTAATTTTAAATTTAGAACTTTTAAATTTTAATTTATATTAAAAATATTTTAAAATTAAAATTAAATTTTAATTTTAAATTTAAAACTTTTAAATTTTAATTTAATTTTAATTTTAAATTGAAATTAAATTTTTAAATTAAAAATTAAAAAATATTTTAAAAGTTTTTTTTTGGAGTTCAACAACATGACTCAGTGACTAAACAACAACAACAGACAAGGAACCAGCATAGATTTCTCCAGGATTTCAGAACATGTTACCCTGTCACATGCATCCTTATTACCAGAGACAGGGAATTTAGGGCTGAGAAGGTGATATAAACAAATCTTGCTACTTCCTCACTAACTTACTCCCCTAAGCCCAAACCCCTTTGTCTTGTTAATTTTGCACAAATGTATTGCTTTTTTGTCTAAAAGATATAAAGACCTCCTGCTTTGGTCACTTTCTTGAGTCTCATATTTTTATACGAATCCTCTCTGCATGAAATTATTTTTCCCCTGTAATCTGTTTATGTCAATTTACCTATTAGACCATTCAATGAACCAGTTGTGAAAAATGCAAAATTTTTTCTGCCTACGCTTCAATTGAGAATAGTGCATACTGGATATGCAGGTATAAGCAAATACTGTAGAAACAAAAGATCCTATTGTCTGGTACAGTCAAGAAAGTATTCATAGACATGAGCACCTAAAGTTAGATGTTCCTGAAGTAATACAATATGCTAGTAAAAAGAATACATGGAGCATGGAATGCACAGCCACTTGGAGGAAAAAAAATTCACAAAATTATATCGCTGTGCAAAGGCAATATTGATGGTATAGAACATGTCGGAGTACCTGAGCAAGTTTCAGTAGCAGGTGAAGCTTAGAAAAACTGGTTGAGAGGGAAGAAGATCATATTTTTGTCTTACTTACCATGATAAATGATTGCCATACTTGTAGAATTGAATTTGATATTTCTCTTTTCCATTTCAAGCAGAAATCCTATTTTCCTAAATTGTGATCTAGGAAAACTCCTCTTTCTGCTCTGACATCATACAACCTGTGTAGTTTAGAAAAGAATATTTTATTCAGCAGGGATTTTATTTTTAGCAAAGTGTCTTTGGGTTCTAGCTTACAACTCTTGGAGAGAAGCTTGCGGGGTTCCTTTCTTTATGGAGGTGAACCAGTGAACCAGTGAAGTTGTTCAGTCGTGTCCGACTCTGAGATTCCATGGACTGTAGCCTACTAGGCTCCTCCATCTAAGGAATTTTCCAGGCAAGAGTACTGGAGTGGGTTGCCATTTCCTTCTCCAGGGGATCTTCCCAACCCAGGGATTGAACCCAGGTCTCCCACATTGCAGGCAGATGCTTTACTGTCTAAGCCACCAGGGAAGCCCCTGCTACGGAGGCAGGTCAATTTAAATATCTAGTTTGCTCTAGGCTGTGGCATCAGGTATCCTGAGGAGCGCTGCCCTGTCACTCTCTTATTCTACTCCTTCTCTCTGCGGATGGATAAATACGTGTACCACAACTATTTCCATTTTACTTCTTCTTCTTGTTGCAAGTTCATTTAAATACATTGTTAGAATAGGCCAAGTTACATGACCAATGGAAGGGCACATTTAGCATGTTTCACCAAAATTTATCAAAAAATTCACTAAAGCCATAGAAGAATCTGAAGTTATTAATGGAAGAAAAAAATGGAAGCTGACATTTTAGCTGGGACACTGATCATCTGTTTAATATTGGGCAAAACCCCTAGAGTTTCTGAGGCAATTTATCTTCATCTGAAAATGGTGGATAGTGATATCTGCTATACAAGATTGCTCTCAAGAACTTAATCAGATTATGTAGTTGGAAAATTAGGCTATGCATAAATGCTGTAGATGATGGAAAAAATCCCATGCTTAGTGCTAACAACTTTGGAAAAAATTCAATTTAAACAAACTTATTTAAATAGAATAAGAAACTATGATTAAATACCTTGCCACAGTGACTAAGAATTTGGCACATGGGTCAGAACATATTGTCAATATGATTGCAGAGGATGATGCTATTGGTGGGACTTTACAAAAGTTTCCTCATCCATCAAAGCCACAATGTCATCATTTATAAAAAGTGGATATCAGAGGATTTATTTCATAGCTTTTCTTTGGGTTAAATAACAATATATGTAAAGCATGTATTTAGAATCTGTTAGCATCTGATATACAATGGTAGCTATTAATGAGAATGTGGATAGGATAGTTATTTCAAAACATTTGTTCATTTAAAGAGTTTTATTTGTGAAATGAGATAACAAGTTTAATATATGACAGTACATAAGTCAAGGATGCAGAAATGTTGGTGAAAGACCATATATAAAGTTTTTGAGAGCTGAGTTTTTAATGTTCTTTTCATCCTTAATACCTTTTCATTAAACAAAGCACATAGTAGGCTCTTTTTGTTTAAATGGCTCATCTTACATGGATGGAAACAAACTGAGGTGACCTAACAATCAATTCCTTTGCAGAGCAGAGTCACTCATTGTGATAAAGTCTCACTTGCATCCAAACCAAACTAGTCAGCTTCCAAACTGAGCGATGTTCAAGGAGAAAAGAACGGAAGTGTAAGATGATAAAAAATAAATGTGGTGATAAATGAAAACAATAGGCAGCTTTTCTTGTGATTCATGCTTCTATGGCTGCACACATATGCTTAAGGATGTGAGGCAGAAACCTGAATTATATATAAAAAATAAACTTATAAATAATTAATATACTAGGTACTATCACAGAATCAAATTCATAATTGTCTCTCCTTCCTTCTCTGAGAAAGTGTTTTTGACATAGAGCAAAAATAAGGGTGATTTGTAGCACTAACCTTGCACGTATATAAATAACTTGCAAGTATGATTTATTGCAAACTAAACTCTAAATGAACTATTTGCTCTAATTGCAAAAGGGTCAATCTTACTGATTACACAAACCGAGTTCAACTCAAGATTTATAAATAATGAATAAGCCCCCAAAGGGTCATTTACAAAATCTTTGAAAAATTACATTTCTAAAATCAAAATGATTATATCAAATCTGTTTGAAGATATGAAAACTTGTTTTCAAAAACTGAGCTTTTAGAAATAGATACATTACATTTAAGGGAAAGATACATTAAGATCATTATTATAACTGTGTTAATGTTTTAAAACTGCATTGATAATATTACATGAAAAGGCATGAACCAATATATTTATTTGTGATGACCACACATAGCATATATGAAGTAAAATTGCTGAATAAAATACAAAATTATTTTTAGAAGATTAAATGTAAATTTAGTGCAGTATTAGTGGTAATGCATACTGTGGTAAGCATTGTGGGAAACTGAATAAAACATGGTGTCATCAAGGAATAGAGCTCTCATGTACTCAAAACACATATTCTTCTTTATATGTATGTGCATATATATCTATATAAGTATGTATATGTATATAAATATATATATGTGTGTGTATATGTATGTATGTATATATATGCTGTGCTGTGCTTAATGGTTCAGTCATGTCTAACTCTGTGAACCCATAGATTGTAGACCTCCAGTCAAGAATACTGGAATGGGTTGACATGTCCTCCTTCAGGGGATCTTCCCAACCCAGGGATCGAACCCAGGTCACCCACATTGCAGGTGGATTCTTTACTCTCTGAGCCACCATGGAAGTCCAAGAATATTGGAATGGGTAGTCTATCCCTTCTCCAGGGATATAGAGCCAGACATCTGCAATGTAAAGTCAAGTGGGCCTTACGAAGCATCACTATGAACAAAGCTTGTGGAGGTGATGAAATTCCAGTTGACCTATTTCAAATCCTGAAAGATGATGCTGTGAAAGTGCTACTCTCAATATGCCAGCAAATTTGGAAAACTCAGCAGTGGCCACAGGACTGCAAAAGTTGTTTTCATTCCAATCCAAAAGAAAGGCAATGCCCAAGAATGCTCAGATTACTGCATAATTGCACTCATCTCACAGGCTAACAAAGTAATGTTCAAAATTCTCCAAGCCAGGCTTCAACAATACACGAACCATGAACTTCCAGCTAGTTTTAGAAAAGGCAGAGGAACTAGAGATCAAATTGCCAACATCTGTTGGATCACCGAAAAAGCAAGAGAGTTCCAGAAAAACATCTACTTCTGCTTTATTGACTATGCCAAAGCCTTTGACTGTGTGGATCACAACAAACTCTGGAAAATTCTTCAGAAGATGCGAATACCAGACCACCTGACCTGCCTCTTTAGAAATCTGTATGCAGGTCAGGAAGCAACAGACCTGGACATGGAACAACAGACTGGGTCCAAATAGGGAAAGGAGTACATCAAGGCTGTATACTGTCACCCTGCTTATTTAACTTATATGCAGAGGACATCATGAGAAACATTGGGCTGGAAGAAGCACAAGCTGGAATCAAGATTGCTGGGAGAAATATCAATAACCCCAGATATGCAGATGATACCACCCTTATGGCAGAAAGTGAAGAACTAAAGATCCTCTTGATGAAAGTGAAAGAGGAGAGTGAAAAAGTTGGCTTAAAACTCAACATTCAGAAAACTAAGATCATGGCATCTGGTCCCATCACTTCATGGCAAACAGATGGGGAAACAGTGGAAACAGTAGCAGACTTCATTTTGGGGGGCTCCAAAATCACTGAAGATGGTGATTTCAGCCATGAAAAGATGCTTGCTCCTTGGAAGAAAAGTTATGACCAATTTAGATAGCATATTGAAAAGCAGAGACATTACTGCCAACAAAGGCCCATCTAGTCAAAGCTGTGATTTTTCCAGTAGTGATGTATAGATGTGAGAGCTGGACTATAAAGAGAGCTGAGAATTGAAGAATTGATGCTTTTGAACTGTGGTATTGGAGGAGACTCTTGAGTGTCCCTTGCACTGCAAGGGGATGTAACCAATCCATCTTAAAGGAAATAAGTCCTGAATATTCATTGGAAGGACTGATGCTGAAGCTGAAACTCCAATACTTTGGCCACCTGATGCCAAGAGTTGACTTATTAGAAAAGACCTTGATGCTGGGAAAGACTGAAGGCAGGAGGAAAAGGGGACAACAGAATGAAATGGCTTGATGGCATCACCGACTTGATGGACATGAGTTTGAGCAAGCTCTGGGAGTTGGTGATGGACAGTGAAACCTGGTGTGCTGCAGTCCATGAGGTCGCAAAGACTCAGACATGACTGAGCAACTGAACTATATACATATATATATACACACACATATATATATATATATATGTATAATTTTATGTCTATTTGGTTGATTTGGTTATAATTCTGTTCTTAAACTGAAAAGCAGGAAATACAACTTTATTAACTAAAGTAATACTTAAAATGAATACACTAAAATTTTGTATTAGTTATTCATTATAAGAAAGTGAATGATGTTATAAAGTTAGATTCATCTTTAAATGGTAAATATTATTTGGGAGATAGAGATAAATAGAAGTTATGTAAAAATATGTGTAATTAGTTATCCTAGATTTTAGTTTAGAAAAAATGTGGATGCATATTTCTCTAATAAGTATCTAGAAAGATAATTTAACTTTCCATAAAAATTCTCCACAGAAAGTAATCACTTTAGAAGAAAAATCATCTGAATGTAAATCTAAAATTCTAGGGATGTAAAACTTATATCACTCCTTTCAAAAAGTAAACACACAGCTGAATGTATTTGGTATTAAATTTGCACTCTAAGTACAACCAATTGAAACAAGTTGTAATATAAAGCTAGTCTGATATTGAACTATTCAAAATAGTCTCTCTGTAAGTGAGAAACGTAAGTATTTATTGAATTAACATATGTTGGAATATAGAAAACTGTAAAACAGAACAGAGAGAAAAGAATGTGATATTAGAAAAGAATTAGGCTCTGGTGCCAGATTCTGAGTCTGAGAACCAGTAGTTAAAATTTCACCTTTCAGCGAAGGTGAAGTTCAAAGACAGTTATCTCCCATGGTATTCTATCACAGAAGTTTGTTAATGATTATGGAATAGAATACACTCTACTCTGTTCCTTTCTAAAAAGGATGTCTCTGAAAATTTTCATTTCAAGAAATTTACAGAATTTTACTCCAGTGGTTGTCAAAGTGAATTGCTTGTAGCCAAGAACTGTATAAGAATACTGATACCGGTATGTTAAAAAAAAAAAAAAAAACTATTCAACTTCTATTTATATGCAACTTTATCAAAAATAACATACATATTTATTCTCCCTTGCTAAGTGCCAAGTCCAATAAGTGCAGTATCCTGAGGGATTAGGGGAAGTTTTGCAATATACAGGGACTGAAACAGTGCCACTAACATCTATTTATTCTCAGTGGATTGTACTATGTAAAGAGCATTGCTGAATCAAAGCTTTGGAAAAGTTGACATATTTCTATGATTTTGTTACAGATTGCCTGTACAAGCTCTCACATTAATTACCTGCATGAAAAATTTAGAAACTTTTTTCTTGTTTCAAATTTTTGAAATGAAGGTTTCCATTGGTTTAAACCATAAAATAATTTTTAAATGGCATCTTTCAATTAGTTTTAAAAGGAACAGATATCCACAGGGAACTATATTCAATACCTTATAGTAAATAGTCAAACAGGATATAAAAAATAATATACATGTATATATGACACCACCCTTATGGTGGTTAAGAGGAACTAAAAAGAGGAACTAAAAACTTAACAGAAAGTTAAGAGGAACTAAAAAGCCTCTTGATGAACGTGAAAGTGGAGAGTGAAAAAGTTGGCTTAAAGCTCAACATTCAGAAAACGAAGATCATGGCATCTGGTCCCATCACTTCATGGGAAATAGATGGGGAAACAGTGTCAGACTTTATTTTTGGGGGCTCCAAAATCACTGCAGATGGTGACTGCAGCCATGAAACTAAAAGACGCTTATTCCTTGGAAGGAAAGTTATGACCAACCTAGATAGCATATTGAAACAGAGACATTACTTTGCCAACAAAGGTCCGTCTAGTCAAGGCTATGGTTTTTCCTGTGATCACGTATAGATGTGAGAGTTGGGCTGTGAAGAAGGCTGAGTGCTGAAGAATTGATGCTTTTGAACTGTGGTGTTGGAGAAGACTCTTGAGAGTCCCTTGGACTGCAAGGAGATCCAACCAGTCCATTCTGAAGGAGATCAGCCCTGGGATTTCTTTGTAAGGCATGATGCTAAAGCTGAAACTCCAGTACTTTGGCCACCTCATGCAAAGAGTTGACTCATTGGAAAAGACCCTGATGCTGGGAGGCACTGCAGGCAGGAGGAGAAAGGGACGACAGAGGATGAGATGGCTGGATGGCATCACCAACTCAATGGACGTGAGTTTGGGTGAACTCCGGGAGTTGGTGATGGTCAGGGAGGCCTGGCGTGCTGTGATTCATGGGGTCGCAAAGAGTTGGACACGAGAGACTGAACTGAACTGAACTGATGCTAAAATAAGAACTAGACATTTAAATTGATATTAAATATTTATAAAATATTATACAAATGCTGTTATTTTATTAACTAATGCATAATTTATATTGTAATTAACTTCACCTATTTTTCACTCCTTTTTATATTTTGCATATTTTAAAGCCACTGGATATATTAGTATAGGTCATTTCAGTTCAGTCACTCAGTCGTGTCCGACTCTTTGTGACCCCATGAATCACAGCATGCCAGGCCTCCCTGTCCATCACCAACTCCCGGAGTTCACCCAAACTCATGTCCATAGAGTCGGTGATGCCATCCAGCCATCTCATCCTCTGTTGTCCCCTTCTCCTCCTGCCCCCAATCCCTCCCAGCATCAGGGTCTTTTCCAATGAGTCAACTCTTAGCATGAGGTGGCCAAAGTATTGGAGTTTCAGCCTCAGCAGTAGGAAACATAATTTAAACTATATATATATATTCAAAAAGAATTATCAGAATGTAAAAGTTTGTATAGTACTAATTTACACCATTTTTTTCAACTATTTTTTTCAATTTATTTATTTTTCAGGATATAGCAAATATTTTATTTTTATGCATGTATTTATAAACATTCTCATGCTAAAATAAAGTATGTGAGGCAGATTACGGAGATTATATAACAAGGTATAAAATTTCTGGGTGAAAGGAAAATTTGGAGAATATACCAGGTGCTAAACTCTGAGATTTCTAACTTCATTTGCACTCAATGTATTTAAAATACCAAAACCTCTATTTAACACCTTAAGGGACAGTACTCACTCTCATCCTTAAGTAATTTTAAACATGTATAATATCATATATGAAATGAGTCGCCAGTCCAGGTTCGATGCACGATACTGGATGCTTGGAGCTGGTGCACTGGGATGACCCAGAGGGATGGTACAGGGAGGGAGGAGGGAGGAGGGTTCAGGATGGGAAACACGTGTATACCTGTGGCGGATTCATGTTGATATATGACAAAACCAATACAATATTGTAAAGTTAAAAAATAAAATAAAAAACAAAATTAAAATAAATAAATAAAATAGAAGCTTAAAAGTTCAATTTATTATTTATTGAGAACTTGTTGTATGCTAGGCCCTATGGTATGTGTTAGCAAGGTAATTTAGTCAAGTAGTTAAAATTTGATGTTATTGGTTGAAAGGTGATAGGGGCAGTTATAAGACTAGTATTGTAGAAGTGCTTTGATCTTTCCTTTTCTAAACATGTAAAATATTATACACAGTAAGATACTGTGGGACACATTTGGCTTCCCAGCATATAAAGACACAAAACCGTGTTTATCCTTAAAATTTTACAAAGCAAGGAGACTATATACAGTTTATTGCCTTTCATCATAATTGCTTTACTCTAAAGGTATGTCTTCCTTACTATTTGAATTCTTCAGAACAATGAGTAACACTATCCACTCACCATGAGTACCTGACTCTATTACTATGCCTGGTACGCAATAGATATTTTTTTAAAAATCTGATGTGTGGCTGAATATATTAATTCATTTGTTTGTGTAAAAGGTAATTACTGAAAACACTTTATGACAGAATGAATTTCAGTGCAATTGGAGTAGCAAAGATGAGAAGAAAGAGTCCTAGCTTCTGAAAGAACACAGTTTAGTTAGAGGGATAAATCAATGCATGATGTCTTGAGTAACATACAGATAATGTTGACAAGTAAATTATAAGTAAAAATGAAGGAACTCTCATACCTTTTTGAGAGAGTCAGTGAAGATTGGATTTGGACTGAACTTGATGAAGAGTGGGAATTTGCCAAGTGGGCAAGATGAAAAAATACATCCCAGGAAGGGAGAACAGCCTGTGAAAATACAGAGGGCTTGAGCCCTTGCAAGTACTTAATAAAGACTGTTGCACTGAATTGAATAAGTGATTCCTACCAGAATAGATTTGCTGGTCTCAGGTTAATTCTTAGATCAGGAAGCAAGATACATATTTGGGCAAAGTGTAAATCCAAAATAACATTGTTCCTATGTCAAGCTTTTAGCTTTGGGGATAGGTTTTTCAAAACAGTTTACAGGAGTTTTAATACTTTTGCTAATATAATTGAATTGCTCTTGGTGCTAGAGTACAAATATTAGATTTGTGAGAAAGTAATTGCCATTTTGCATTGTTAATTGCAATGTGGTTATATTGTGCATTATTTTAATGTGCATTTCTTGCTTTATGTTTTTTTTTTTTTTGCTAATTACATTACTTGCTGTTTATTCTGTATTTATTTTTGACTAGGGAAATGATATTTGTTAGATGAAAGGAAAATTCAAATGATTTTCTTATTCGAGTTCAAAATGGGTCATAAAGCAGCAGAGACAACTTGCAACATCAACAACTCATTTGGCTTTCAAATTGCTAATGAACATAAAGAGCAGAGGTGGTTCAAGAAGTTTTGCAAAGATGTGTTTTGAAGTTGAGGAGTTCAGTGGCTGGCTATCGAAAGTTGTTGTTCAGTCGCTAAGTCATGTCCGACTCTTTGCAACACCATGGACCATAGCACACCAGGCTTCCCTGTCTTTCACTATCTCTTGGAGTTTGCTCAAACTCAAGTCCATTGAGTTGGTGATTGGAAGTTGATAATGAACAACTGAAAGGATCATTAAAGCTGATCCTCTTACAACTACATGAGAAGTTGCAGAAGAACTCAGTGTCGATCATTCTATCATCATTTGGCATCTGAAGTAAATTGGAGAGGTGAAAAAGCTCGGTAAGTTGATGCCTCATTAGCTGACCACAAACCAAAAAAAACAAAAAAAAAATCATCGTTTTGGAGTGTCGTCTTCTCTTATTCTATGCAACAACAACAAACCATTTCTCGATCGGATTGTCACATGTGACGAAAAGTGGATTTTACAAAACTGGTGATGACCAGCTCAGTAGTTGGATGGAGAAGAAGCTTCAAAACACTTCCCAAAGCCAAATCTGCACCCCAAAGCAAGGTCGTGGTCACTGTTTGGTGGTCTGCTCCTGGTCTGCTCTATAACAGCTTTCTGAATCCTGGCAAAACCATTATATTTGAGAAGTAATGCTCAGCAAATTGATGAGATGCCCTGAAAACTACAATACCTGCAGCTGGCATTGGTTAACAAAATGGGCATACTTCTTCTGCAAGAAAACTCCCAACCACATGTTGCACAACCAACACTTTAAAAAGTTGAACGAACTGGGCTACGAAGTTTTGCCTCATCTGTCATATTCACCTGACCTCTTGCCAACTGATTACCACTTCTTCAAGCATCTCAGCAACTTTTTACAAGGGAAGCACTTCCACAACCAGGAGGCAGAAAAATCTTTTCCAAGAGTTTGTCAAATCTCAAAGCAATGATTTTATGCTACAGGAATGAACAAACATTTCTCATTGGCAAAAATGCGTTGATAGTAATGGTTCCTGTTTTGATTAATAAAGATATGTTTGAACCTAGTTATAATGACTTAAACATCATGGTCCAGAACCACAATTACTTCTGTACCAACCTAATATATCCAAAATTAAATTAAATGTAAAGACAAGGAGCTTTATGATACAAATGTTAGATCATTTTGTATAGTGTCTCAGGTCCCTGAGTTTCTATTCATTATTTTTTTCTGTCTATTTTTTTCTCTTTCATTCAGATTGTGGTATTTCTATTGTTTCATTTAAAATTCCCTGATAATTTTCTCTCTTTTGTTCTGCTACTGAGCCCATTCGCAGAGGTTTCTGTTGTTTTAATTTTGGCTATTGTATTATTTTCCATTTGTTTCATCTCTGCATCTTCTATTTCTTAGTCTGATATTTTTGTTTTTACATTTGCTTCAAGTGCATTCATAATTGCTTATTGAAGCACTTTTGTCATGGATGCTTTGAAATAGGTATCACATAATTCCAACATTTCTGCTAGCTCAGTAAATCTCAGTAAGGACATCTATTGATTATATATATATACATTTTTTCATTTAGTTTGAGAATTTCCTTATTCCTGGTATGACAAAGAGTTATTGATTGCAACCTGAATATTTTTGTGTTATAATATTTTTGTGTTTTGGTATGACAAGGGGTTATTGATTGACATAGGAATATTTTTTGGTGTTATGTGAGTCTCTGGATCTTATTTAAACTTTTTGCTTTAACTTACTTTCTCTGGCAAAGGAAGGCATGGCACTCTGTCTCATTAACAGGTGGAGGTAAAAATCCAGGTCCCCCACTTGGGGAAGCCAAGATGGGAACTCCCATTTACACCCTAGATGGGGGTTGCTCCTGTTTAATGCTGAGAAGGGGTGGGCATTCTAGCTTTCCATGCATTTTCCAGTGACACTGCATATGGGGTGGCCTTTCTACCACTGGGTATGGTAATGGTCTTGATTCACCAACTCTGACACCACCTCAGGGTGGAGGAAAGGCATGTCTGTTGCTGCCAGTGAAGGGTGATCCAATCTTCCTATGTGGTGTCCTCTGACACCACAGTGTCAAGGATGAAAACCTGAGATGCCATTTGCTTCCTTGGCCATCGCCCTGGTAGGATGTTGGGATACATTGTCACAGCCTAGAAATCTACGTCTCCATTCAAACTTTGCTGGTATAGCTTGACAATGAGACACAATATTGACTTGATTTTTGTTATTTTTATGATGGCTGTTGGCTGTAAAGAATAGTTACTTCCTAAAGGTTTTCTGTTTTGCTAGATTGCTCTTTATCCTGGTCTTTTGTCTGGAGATAGCAGGCTTTGTTGGGGCTTTTATTGTGTCTGCACATTGGCATTTCTGGGTCATTTATTTCTTCAGCTTCATGTCTAGAATGAAGTAAAACAAGTCAGAGAAAGACGATACACACAATTTGTTGCACCAAAGAAAATACTTTTTCTCTCAGGAAAGGAGAGGGAGGGACTCATATAACTCCCTGGGTTTTGAGGTCCCCTAATACTCTACTTTTCTCCCTGTACTTTCCAGAATCATGTTTTACATACAATATCCAAGGATTTTAGTTAACAGTGTAACAATAGAGAAAAAGACATCTATATTCTCTAACACATGAATGATATTTAAGTCTTAAGGATAGGTTTCTTTTCACTTAGCATACTTTTAAAAATGAATGTATGTGTGCTCAGTCAATTCAGTAGTGTTTTTACTATCAGCACCAGGTTCCTCTGTCTATGGGATTCTCCAGGCAGGAATACTGGAATGGGTTGTCATGCCTTCCTCCAGGCGAACTTCCTGACCCAATGATTGAACCTGCACCTCCTGAAATGGCAGGCAGATTCTTTACAATTGAGCCACCAGGGAAGACCAATAGTACTTGTTCAGTTCAGTTCAGTTCAGTCACTTAGTCATGTCTGACTCTTTGTGACCCCATGAACTCCAGCACGCCAGGCCTCCCTGTCCATCACCAACTCCCAGAGTCCACCCAAACCCATGTCCATTGAGTCAGTGATGCCATCCAACCATCTCATCCTCTGTTGTCCCCTTCTCCTCCTGTCCAACCTTTCCCAGCATCAGGGTCATTTCAAATGAGTCAGCTCTTTGCATCAAGTGGCCAAAGTATTGGAGTTTCAGCTGCAACATCAGTCCTTCCAATGAACACTCAGGACTGATCTCCTTTAGGATGGACTGGTTGGATCTCCTTGCAGTCCAAGGGACTCTCAAGAGTCTTCTCCAACACCACAGTACAAAAGCATCATTCTACGGTGCTCAGCTTTCTTTATAGTCCAATTCTCACATCCATACATGACCACTGGAAAAACCATAGCCTTGACTAGATGGACCTTTGTTGGCAAAGTAATGTCTCTGCTTTTGAATATGCTGTCTAGGTTGGTCATAACTTTCCTTCCAAGGAGTAAGCATCTTTTAATTCCATGGCTGCAATTACCATCTGCAGTGATTTTGGAGTCCAGAAAAATAAAGTCTGACACTGTTTCCACTGTTTCCCCATCTATTTACTATGAAGTGATGGGGCCGGATGCCATGATCTTCGTTTTCTGAATGTTGAGCTTTAAAGCCAACTTTTTCACTCTCCTCTTTCACTTTCATCAAGAGGCTCTTTAGTAAATGTTATCAAATACAGTTTCTATATTTAATAAATAAAACAACCCCCTGGCTTTATTAGTTACCTCTGGAAAACTTTTGAGATGATGTCAAATTCAATTTCCACAACGGTTAAATTGTAATTAATACTACTGTACGATGCATTCCAATTGTTTACATTTATTTTTTAGTAGCCTTATGAAGAGTGAAGGTCAAAAAAAGTATTCCCTAAATGAAATGTATGTAAATTAGTGTTAGATAAATAGTGTTTATTGCTGAGATTTGTAATTTTTTAATACTAAATGTTTTGTCTTCAATGAAATATAGTTGTAGTAGTTCACCATTAAAAATGAATACAACTGTTAACTTTCTTCCTCAGAAATTAGAAAATAAATAAAAGGATGAACACTTATTATTTTTTCCTATTCTTGTACTTTTTTTTTTATAGTTTTAGATCAGATCAATCTTGAATACATTGTCTCCACTTCAATAGCCTATCACTTTTCTAGAACTTGAAGAGGAAAGTTAATTGGAAATTTTCTTTTACATAAAGGCATGATTCAAAATTGTGACTTTATTTAATCAGGAGTATATCCAGAAATTTATAGATCATATATATATATATATATATATATATATATATATATATGGAAATAAGAAAAATGCAAGAAACACAACTGGCATTCTGTTTCCCAGCCCCCACCCCCCCACTGAGGAAAGGAAGATGTTTTCATTCTTTTTTTTTTTTTTTTTGCACTTTAATTGTTTTAATGGAAGGATTAAAGCATGAACTTTTCTTTTCATTCAAAGCCAAAGTTACCTGATGTATGTTTTTAGATATTGTAAATTTCTATTTGCCATTGATTTTTGGTTTTTTTTGTTGTTGTTTTTTATTTATTTATATTTATTTTTTATCTAAGTTTTATTTATTTTTTTACTTTACAATATTGTATTGGTTTTGCCATACATTGACATTCTTAATTCAAAATTGTTACTTTATTTAATTGGGAGCATATCCAGAGATTTATAGTGTTGTTTTTTTTTTTAATAGCAGAAATAAGAGAAATGCAATGTACATAACTTACACACTGAGGAAAAAAAAATTCTCCCTTAAGGAAAGGAAGATATTTTCATTCTTTTAATTCCTAAATAATTAAGCATCTACTATCTAAGTAGATTGATAGACATATAAAAATAGTTTGTCATGACAGAAACTCGAGCAGCAAGCACATTAACTTGAAAGGTCTTTGCATCCATCACCTCTTTTTATGTCAAGGCTTCAGAAGCATTGAAATAGAGGAAGGGAATTGCCTTCCAGGGTTGTCTTTACAGTTGTCAAGCCTGGAAATAATATGTTAGGTATTAGAGTACTCTCAGACTTTGTGATTAATTGAAGGTTGGCTTACTGACAAAAGACTTCACAGAGTCATGTGCTGGGAATTCATGAAATAGCTTAGCTTCTCCTGTCTTTTGTACAAACTGCTAGCACATTTCAAATGTTCTGCAAAATACAGAGTAGAATGAAAAAGAGAAACTCAGCCCTCAGCATAAAATGTATTTTATAGTTTTATAAATCATATATATATATATAGTTACATAGCATATATTTAGCTATATATATATGTGTGTGTGCACACAAGCACACACACACACACACACACACACAAACACTCAAACTCTAATAATGGTTTCCCATGGTTAGGGTTCCAAAGAAAATCAAGCTTTCTTGTGCCTCCAGAGAGGTTAATGATGTCCAAGTTGTAATTAATTAAGCCAACAAATTTTAAGAGATAGTTGCTGGGATAAAGGTTGTAAGAGAATGGAGTTGAAATAGCTGCCTTCCAACACTGTTTTTAAATGGAGTTTAATCATGCAGAAGTATTAGATGAGCAAAGAAGAAATTCATTTCTTTTAGAAATTTCTCCATTAGCCTCTGAAATACCATCATATTGACAGTAAAAATGACAAATGACAATATGAAAGGAATGGGATGTAAATACTGTTTATGAAATGGAAGGAAATTCTGTGTATCAACTATAGAAATGAAGCTGCCTGAAGTAGGTCAAGAGGGTCTCTCCTGCTTCAGTTAAATTCAGTTGCTCAGTCATGTCTGACTCTTTGCAACCTCATGAATCACAGCACGCTAGGCCTCCCTGTCCATCACCAACTCCCAGAGTTCACTCAAACTCATGTCCATCGAGTTGGTGATACCATCCACCCATCTCAGCCTCTGTCATCCCCTTCTCCTTCTGGCCCCAATCCCTCCCAGCATCAGGGTCTTTTCCAATGAGTCAACTCCTCGCATGAGGTGGCCAAAGTATTGGAGTTTCAGCTTCAGCATCAGTCCTTTCAGTGAACACCCAGGACTGATCTCCTTTAAGATGGACTGGTTGGATCTCCTTGCAATCCAAGGGACTCTCAAGAGTCTTCTCCAACACCACAGTTCAAAAGCATCAATTCTTCGGCACTCAGCTTTCTTCACATTCCAGAGGAGCTACCACATGCCTGAGGTCAGGGGACGCGGCCAAGAGGAGCAACCCCATGTCCATAGTCAGGAGGGGTGGCCGTGTGGAGATACCCCTTGTCCAAGGTAAGGAGCAGCAGCTGCGCTTTGGTGGAGCAGCCATGAAGGGATACTCCACATCCAAGATAAGAGAAACCCAAGTAAGATGGTAGGTGTTGCGAGAGGGCATCAGAGGGCAGACACACAGAAAACTAGCCAATCTGATCACATGGACTACAGCCTCTCCTGCTTACCTCTTCCCTTAACCAAACTCCAAAAGTGTCAATGAATTGTATTTATTTAAATTAAACCCTGTCTATTGTGAAATATTTTCATCTGACAGAGTGCTTTTAATGTGGATATGTTAGTATATTAAAATATATCAAGAATAATTATTAATTTTTAGTACATTTGGATAGCCTAGATCATCTCAAACTCCCATCCCAACATCACAAGACTGAAGTTAGGACTGAATTTCTTTATTTAAAAATATGTTTTATACATATGTATATTTTGCATTAAGGTAGGCTTCCCGGGTGGTACTAATGATAAAGAACTTGCCTGCCAATGGAGCAGATATAGAAAACATGTTTGAGCCCTGGGTGGAGAAGATCCCCTGGAGGAGAGCATGGCAACACACTCCAGTCTTCTTGCTTGGAGAATCTCATGGACAGAGGAGCCTGGTGGGCTGCAGTCCATAGGGTAGCAAAGAGTCAGACACAATACAACTAAAGTGACTTAGCACGCACGCACACACACACACACACACAGATTTCTTAAATACATCAAAATGTAATTTATGTTTGTTAATAATTTTTTGACCACCGTCTTCAATTTCACCTGAGATGATTGTGTACTTACATACCCAGTGACCTTATATATGACAAATACTTGAAGCTGATGGCTGGAGTGTTTGACTCAGATGCATCTTTCCTTTCTTCTTCAAGATGTCAACTGTAGAGAAACACACAACCTAAAAGTTGGAGTTATATTTTATTTGTAGATTTTACTGAAAACTATAGCCTGGGAGATAGTCTCTCTGAAAGCTCTGAGGAACTGTCCCAAAGAGGTAAGGGAGGAGATAAAGAAATATAAAGGATATAAAGGAATATTTTGCCAGAAAAAACATAGTAGTTGAACATCAAGTGATTATTGCTAATCACAAAAACAGACATCTCCAGTTAATGATATTACTACTTTTCTACGTATGGGAAGATTCAACAGTCTGGGATTATTGAGTCTGGATTATTCCATAGATATGCATCTTAGCTTCTAGGGCCAGTATTCTGTTTTCCTTTATCCATAATTGTCCTCTAGGCACACATTCTGGGATATGGCAATAGCTGATGTCTTGATGGCAGACAACATTTGTTGTTTATTGGAATGGCATGTGACATTCTATGCTTACTCAAATGTTCAGTTCAGTTCAGTTCAGTCACTCAGTCATGTCCAACTCTGCAAACCCATGGACTGCAGCATGCCAGGCTTCCCTGTCCATCACCAACCCCGGGAGCTTGCTCAAACTCATGTCCATCGAGTAGGTGATGTCATCCAACAATTTTATCCTCTGTCATCCCTACTCCTTCTGATTTCACTCTTTCCCAGCATCCGGGTCTTTTCCAATGAGTCAGTTCTTCTCATCAGGTGGCCAAAGTATTGGAGTTTCAGCTTCAGCATCAGTCCTTCCAATGAATATTCAGGACTGATTGATTTCCTTTAGGATTGACTGGTTTGATCTCCTTGCCATCCAAGGGACTCTCAAGAGTCTTCTCCAACACCTCAGTTCAAAAGCATCTATTCTTTGGTGCTAAGCTTTCTCTATGGTCCAACTTTCACATCCATACGTGGCGGCAGTGGTGGTTTAGTCGCTAAGTTGTGTCCAATGCTTTGTGACCCCATGGACTGTAGCCTGCCATGTTCCTCTGTCCATGGGATTTTCCAGGCAAGATTATTGGAGTGGGTCACCATTTCCTTCTCCAAGGGATCTTCCAACCCAGTAACTGAATCCAGGTCTCCTGCATTGAAGGCAGATTCTTAATTGAGCTTTGAGGGAAGCCCACATCCATACATGACTACTGGAAAAACCATAGTTTTGACCAGATGGACCTTTGTTGGCAAAGTAATGTCTCTGCTTTTTAATATGCTGTCTAGGTTGGTCAGAGCTTTTCTTCCAGGAAGCGAACCTCTTTTAATTTCATGGCTGCAGTCATCATCTGCAGTGATTCTGGAGCCCAAGAAAATAAAGCCTGGCATGGTTTCCATCATTTCCCCCTGTATACGCCATGAAGGGATGGGACTGGATGCCATGATCTTAGTTTTTTGAATGTTGAGTTTTAAGACAAATTTCACTCTCCTCTTTCACCAAGAGGATTTTATTTATTTTTAATTTATTTAATGGAACAGTTTTGTCCACAGAGGCATGACTCTGTCAGTGCATTAGGACAAGAAGGGGAGAGACACTGGAGACAAATATCCCATCACTCAATTTTTGAGAACTCCTCTTGATCTTTACTGTTAGGGTCTCTGGTCAATATTGACTCTCTTCTGTATCACACTTATTCTTAATATGCTGAAAGTCATTTAGAATGTGTGTGTGTGTGTTTCTTAAAATTACATGGCACCTCAATCACATGCTATGGAAGATCTCACTGTTGCTGAGTTTCTCAAACACTCCATCCCACTGTCATGATCTTGCCCCTTAAAACAGTCCCCATTGTCCCCACTGTATGTTTCCATTGGTGTTCCTTCATCAGTTCCCTTCCCTGGACCCTTGGGGGAAAAACATGTGTTAAATTTAAATATACACATGCTATTTTAAGTTTTTAATATGCTGATGGCTTTACTAAACATTTATTAAAAGAAACTTTCTAATTTAAACCTAACAAGTGGTACCAATGAAAAGAAGAATGTGAAAGGAGGTTTAGATTGGTGATGAAAAGGAATTTCAAAGAAATGATTTTATATTTAATATTTTAAATTTAATATCTAAAATGACCATTTTTACCATCTAGCATAATATTCCCTTCTTTCCATTAAATTATTTGCCTACTCATGGTATTTATGAAAATTAGCTCATCAATGCAAGTTTCTCATTTAATTTTTACAAAATAAATTGCATTTTCCATTTTTTTGGTTCCAAAAACACTGTACAGAAGTCCATAACTCTTTTCAGTTAAGATTGGTATCTTAGAAATTGTTTTAAAAATAAAAAGAAAATTTTGATATACCATATGTTAACTGTACTCTATGACTGGCACTTTTAAGGACAATGTTCCCAATACATTTCACAACAATCTAATGAAGTAGTTATTATGATTGCTTTAGAATACATATTAATAGAATATCTTGATCCTGATTTTTTGCCCAGACTAATTTTAATTGTGACAATCTATGAAGAATATTATGAGAGGAACCTTATAAATACCGAGTATTTTCAAGTTGTTTTTCTATCTATTATTCTGTGAGGGTGTTTGTAATTATAAGTGTGATATTTTACAACCCAAAATTGCAGACAATAACAAAATTACATGTGGCAGTGAGTCTGAAGCAAAATATGCATGTCCAGGTCTCTGACATTACACTGCATTCTCAAGGTGACTAAAGGGAAATGTGGCTACAGGACGGCTATTTGAGTCATGCCAAGTACAGCATATTGTCTAGCCTTCTTTTTTCTGTTTATCTTCTGCGGGTGCTCCAGAAACAAAGTTTTGCGTTGAAGGATTAGCCTCAGCAGATTCACTTATTTGATTAGTGTCCTGCCTCTTCTGCTTTTACTCAGGTTCATTGATCAAGATGATTGCATTCTCTGTCCTCTGCTGGACAAGTTAGGCAGAGGAAAAGGATCATTTGCTGAAATGTGAGTCCTTAGGGCAGGTCTATGTCTTTGAACACACAGTCAACTGGCTACTTCACTATGGTGCTCAGTAATAAAAATAATAAAACGAGTCAAATGGCCCCTCTGTTATAAGGAAATTCCACTCTACTCTGATTCTCAGTCAGGAAAGTTGGACTTTGACATAGCTAGTGAACTGTATTAGATGGTAGAATAGTCTCCCCAAAGAGGAGATAAATGATCCATAGCTTGGAGGATTTTAAAGAGAAAAGCACGTAGCCAGACAAAGGACAAAAAAAGAAAAACTCGTGCTGTCAAAGGATAGCCAAATGTGAGTTTTTTCACTTGGCTTGTACTGTCTCTAATTTAACTCTGTTGTATTTAAACTCTAAAGGGAAAACAGTTTTGTACTTTTTCAGGATTTTGGAAGAAACATATGAGCTTCAATTACAGTAGAGTCATATAGGAAAATTTACATATTTCACACTGAAATATTAATATATTAGTCAAATTCTCATCAGGTTTAAATATGTTGTTAAAATAAGGACTCAGTACATTTGATAGAGAATGTTGAAATAAGAGAGACATTTTCCCAATGGAAACTAAAGGCATATTCAAAGCTTGTGGAGACATGTCAGTGCCTAAGGCACTGAGTAGGCAAGACTTTTTTGGCAGAGATTTTATGGGAGCTTTCAGTATAACAAAAATGAATAAGTCACTAATTCATTTTGGTTGCTATAAGTGAAAATTTGCATTTAATGGACCAGCTAATGAAATCAGTAAAATTAAATTAAGACATACTATATGCTAACAAGAATAATAATTAGCTCTATTACAATTTATTAACTTTTCACATTTTTGTAGTAAAATGTATCGTCCTAAAAATATTCCTGAACCTGTAGCATTAACATTTCCCTAGGAGGCCTGATTTAAAATACCCTTAATGTGTCTGCCTCAATCTTCTACTTTATATGGTAAAACTAATATATAATTAGAGCCACAAATGTATAATTCATGGTAATGTAATGAAGCTTATGTTTCAGTATATAAATGCTTCCCTAGCACATTAATGCTATAAATGACAATTATATGAGATCTAATTTGAAAGAAAGCAGTATTTTTGAGGTCTTTATTATATATGAACAAATATATTTTAACTACAAATATTCCTTTGTCTATTAATTCCAGCAGGATCTCTACTTGATTACATCTTATTTACCAAATAGTTCAGGATGAAATTAAACTGCATTTATTTTTTTAAATAAAACTGCTTCATGTAATTCTGTTATTTAAAACTGATCTCCCCCTCAACCTTGAATTTATTCACGTTGGTAATATTGTATGTGTATGTGACTACTTCTTCTCTAAGAACATGATACTCTTCAAAAATATGAATGTAACTATTGTATATTTTATTATTATAGCCTATCAATGATACAGAAAGTCTTTAGAATTAGCAATATGCCTTAGAATCTGCCTGTTTTCATTGGACATATGAAAATAATAGATTTTCATACATGGAAGTTTTCTATTGTTTGCAGACATATTTTCCCAAGTCATTCCCATGACTTTTCATTTTCCTACTAATTCCCCAAACCTCAGCTTCCTCCTTGTTACAGAGAGCCTACTTGAGCCAACCTCTTTCTAAAAATGGATATGACTAAAATACTTATTCTTTTTTAAGATTTTTCTTTTATGCTGGAGAATTTAATTCACTTAGATTTTATCTAAAGTACTAAATGAGACACAGAGTAAAAGGTTTTCTTATAGAGCAATTTCAGGTTCCCGAAAAACTGAGAGGAAGGTGCAGAGATTTCCCATATACTCCCTGTTCCTGAACATACATAGCCTCCGCTCCCATTATTAACAGCTCCCACTGGAATGATATATATGTTATACTTGATGACCCTGCACTGACATATCATAATCATCCAGAGTTCATAGTTTACACTAGGGTTCACTCTTGGTGCTGTACAGTCTGTTGGCTTGGGCAAACATATACTGACATGAACCCACCATTGTAGTATCATTTTGTTTCCCTAAAAAAATTCTCCTTACTCCACTTAGTCATCCTTCAATTTAATTAACCCCTGGAAACCACTGATCTTTTTATTGTCTCTATAGTTTTACCTTCTTCAGAATATCATACAATGGGAGTCATACAGTATGTTGCCTTTTCAGATTGACTTCTTTCATTCAATATTATGTATTTAAGTTTCCTCTGTATTATTTCATGGCTTGATAGCTCCTTCATTTTTATCACTGAGTAATACCCCATTAGATACAAAGAGTTGGACACGACTGAGCGGCTGAACTGAACTGATAAGATACATCACAGCTTATTTACTCATTCACCTACTAAAGAAGACCTTAGTTTCATCTAAGTTTTGGCAGTAAAGTTGCTATTAATATCCATGATTTATTTTTTGTGAGGATGGTCATAAGTTTTCAACTCCTTTAGGCAAATACCAAGGAGCACAATGCTGGATCATACAGTTATAAGACAAATAGTTTTGTAATAAACAATCTTCCAAAGTGATTGTATAGTTTTCCATTTTCACTGCTGGTGGGATTATTTTTAACATCTTCTTTGATTAAGTGCTTTATGGCCTATTTTTATTGTACCTGAGATTTCATTGCCTTATATAAGAAGCCATTACTGAATGCAATATATTTCTATGTTTTCTTCTAAGAGTTTTATAGTTTGACTTCTTATGTTTAGGCCTGTGATCTCTTCTGAATTATTTATGTACTTATTTGTTTGTTTTTGTATAAGGTAGGAGGTAGGGGATCAATCTCATTTCTTGTATGGATATCTAATTTTTTCCATATCATTTTATTGAAATAACTATTTTTCTTCTTTCAGTTGTCTTAGAAACCTTGTCAAAATTAATTGATCATGAAGAGATTATTTCTGAACAATCAATTCTATTCTGTTGATCTATATGCCAATTTGTATGTTAGCACCACACTCTTTGATTACTATTGCTTTGTAGTAAGCTTTGAAGTCAGGAAATGTAAGTCTCCCAATTTTATTCTTCTTTTGAATATGGTTTTGGCTATACTGGATCCTTTGGTTTTCCACGTGAACTTCAACTTCCATTTAGGAATGTCTGTGGGATTATGATAGGGACTGCATTGAATCCATAGATTAATCTGAGTAGTGTGTCACTGTAACAATATTAAATCTTTCAATCTATGACTTTGTCTTAACATTGATTTAATTCTTTTCTATTTTTGTTCAAATATGTTTTGAGATTTTTGTTGTATAAATGGAAGGGAAGCAAAATTGTCACCCCAAAATGTCTCTTTTAGAATGTTGATTATTTCAAGCTAAAAAGAATCAAGGGCCAAAAGCCCAGAAAGAAATTTGATATTCTTTCTAACTACCTAAGGAGCTTCCCTGATAGCTCAGTTGGTAAAGAATCCACCTTCGATGCAGTAGCCCCCTGTTCAATTCCTGGGTTGGGAAGATCCAATGGAGAAGGGAGAGGCTACCTGCTCCAGTATTCTTGGGCTTTCCTTGCGGCTCGGCTGGTAAAGAATCCGCTTGCAATGCAGGAGACCTGAGTTCAATCCCTGAGTGGGAAGATCCCCTGGAGAAGGGAAAGGCTACCTACTCCAGTGTTCTGGCCTGGAGAATTCCAAGAACTGTATGCGGTCACAAAGAGTCTGACACAACTGAGAGACTTTCACTTTCATCACACCAATGTTCTTGGGCTTCCCTTCTGGCTCAGCTGGTAAAGAATTTGCCTGCAATGCAGGAGAACTGGGTTCATTCCCTGGGTTGGGAAGATCCCCTGGAGAAGGGAAAGGCTACCCACTCCAGTGTTCTGGCCTGGAGAATTCCAAGAACTGTATGCGGTCACAAAGAGTCAGACACAACTGAGAGACTTTCACTTTCACCCACACCAATGTTCCTGGGCTTCCCTTCTGGCTTAGCTGGTAAAGAATTTGCCTGCAATGCAGGAGAACTGGGTTCATTCCCTGGGTTGGGAAGATCCCCTGGAGAAGGGAAAGGCTACCCACTCCAGTGTTCTGGCCTGTAGAATTCTATGAACTGTATGGGGCACAAAGAGTTGAACACAACTGAGAGACTTTCACTTTCTCTAACTACCTAAAATAATTTATACAGAGAGCCTACTCCTCAAATAGACCTCTCACAAAAGATATCTGCAAAGAATATGAGCTAGATGTGGTGGGAGTAAGAAGACCTAGAGATCAGAGTCCATTCTGTGTCCCATTGTCTCTGTATGGCCCAGCAAACTTTATTTCCCCCCCACCAAATATGTGCTTGTCCATCTCCTTGTGAGCTGTCTTCCTTTTCTTTGAAGTCCCAAACAACTACCCCACCATCCACTTTTGCTTTTAGCTGAAGATGGTATTTAAGGTAAGGTCATCAGCCATTTTGGTGAGTTACTCAGTTTTCCTAGGTCTCTCCCAAGGATACATGTTATTAAGCTTTTTTTTGACTCTAATCTGTGTGATGTCAATTTAATTCTTAGACAAACCAGAAGAAGCTAGGAGGGTAAAGGATAATTTCTTCCTCTTCAACAGTATCTTGTACATTTTTTGTCAAATTGCTTAAGTATATTTTAGTTTTTGATGCTTGTAATTTGAATTGTTGTCTTTAGTTCAGTTTCAGGTTGTTTACTATTACTATACAGAAATATACTTCCACTCTTTGAATGAATCTTTTACCTAGGAATTAACTCATGTTATAAGTTCTAAGAATTATTTTGTGGATTTCATAGGATTTTCTATATATCAGATTATATCATCTATAGAGTTTCACTTCTGTATTTACAATCTGGATGCCTCTAATTTATTCATTTTGCCTAATTATTCAGGATAGAACTTTCAGAAAAATGATTAATAGAAGTAATAAGGATGGATATTTTTGTCTTTCTGATTTGAGGAAAAATCTTTCAGTCTTTCACCATTAAATATGATGTTAGCTACAAGTTTTGTACTGACAGATGTTCTTTTTCAGTTTGAGCAAATGTCATTCTATTTCTTGCTTGTTGAATTTTCTTTACCACGAAATTTACTAGACTTTGCTAAGTACATATTATATGTTTATTGAGATGACTACATGAATTTTGCTCTCTATTCTGTTAATATGATATGTTCTATCCATTCATAAATTATGATTGCTGAGTGGCTTTTCTTTCTGACACTCTGTGCTGACTGGATTGTGCTATAGACCAAGATCAAGTTTAAAGGCGACCGATTCTAATTGTCACCTCTACAGTCTTCATATGCAGCTCACAGAGTCTACACTTTGATCTTCTTTACTTAGTAAGTCATTTCTGACTCTTTGTGACCCCACGGACTGTAGCCCTTCCAGGCTCCTCTGTCCATGGGATTTCTCAGGTAAGAATACTGGACAGGGTTACCATTTCCTTCTGCAGAGGATCTTTCTAACCCAGGGATTGAGCCTGCATCTTCTATGTTGACAGGCAGATTCTTTACCACTGAGTCACCAGGGAAACCCCAATGTCTACACTTACGGGGATGTAATATTAGTAAAGTTGCATGTTTGGCCTCAGGTTCAAACCATGGTCTCAAACTTTTGTTTACTGGTAATAAAGAGGGTATTTGTAGCTCTTGCTGACTATTCTATTTCTTTTTTGCTTAAAATTTGAGGTAAAAATGTAATTAATTGGTAATTCTTAAAAACTGTAAATCTGATTTTTTAGTGGCTACTAAACTAGAATTTAAGGTATAACTTTATTATTATTTTTTTTTCATTTTCACCAATAATTGCATTAACTTACCATTTGGGTAAAACTATCACCACAACTTAAATATATTCTTTGCTTTTGCTGCTAAGATGCTTCAGTGGTATCCGACTCTGTGCAACTCCATAGACAGCAGCCCACCAGGCTCCTCTGTCCCTGGGATTCTCCAGGCAAGAATACTGGAGTGGGTTGCCATTTCCTTCTCCAATGCATGCATGCATGCATACAAAGTTGCTTCCGTTGTTTCTGACTCTGTGCAACCCTATGGACAGCAGCTCACCAGGCTCCTCTGTCCACAGGATTCTCTTGAGAAGAATATGGGAATGGGTTGCCATTTCCCTCTCCCAAATATATTCCTTAAATATGCCTATTTAAATTTGGCATTCAAGTAAGGTTCACACAGACATAAATTTGATTAAGATGAAGGACTGCTTATCCTGATTTAGCCAAAAATAAATCTTGAAGTTATTCCACACATTAATATTTTTAGAAAACAAACATTTTCTGTTAGTAAAATCAAAGTTAAAACACTTTAACACAGAGCATGGCACTATATTAAATGTAATTTTACTCCTATTAATTTTATATTTTTTATTAAATACAATTTATAAACTTGTATTCATTTTACAACTGCATTATATGTTTATGTATAAGGTATTTTAAAGTGATGTCCTATAACTATAAATATTAGGTAATATTAGTAATCCAATTTGAAATAAAACAATATGGAAACTGTACAAGATTTATTTTTCTGTTTATGCTAGTTTTTTACATTAGTCAAATTTGAGAGTCTTTGAGTAATCTAAATTGCTTGCAAATCCCTGGTCTGGTCTGACTCCTTAGTTAGTGTTTTTTACTCTCCCTGTTATCTCTTTCTGATTCCTGCCTGGTGAATTCCTGGTTCTCCTTTTGGGTACAGAACAAAAGCAACAGTATTTCTCCAACTACCCATTAATTGTTCACCAACTATGTCTGTTCCGGTGCATGTAGGTGTACATATGTGCATGGCGCACACACACACACACTTTTATTTTCTACTCTGTGTTCCTAGAGTATGTTTTACTTCTGTATCATTTTGCTATCTTATATACTGTGTTAACTTACCTCTCTTCTTATGTTAAAATTTCCTTGAGAAAAAGAACTACTTTTTACCTTGCTCTATGTCTTCTCTTTCTAGCATTCTACTTAGTTCACAGTACCTTTCATTGATTCTGAGTTGAATTGAGTAAACACATAACCTGTATGTGTTAGAAGCTGCCTGCAATGCAAAAGACCCAGGTTCAATCCCTGGGTTTGGAAGATCCCCTGAAGAAGGAAATGGCTACCAATGGAGAATTCCATAGACAGAGGAGCCCGATAGGCTACAGTTCATGGAGTCACTAAGAGTCACACAAGACTAAGTGATTAACACACACACATAACCTGTGTTATCATATTTTAAAAAGAAGTGATGGATAATAACCTGAATTTATGTTTTTCATATGTTAAAAAATGTTTAGAAACTCCTCTTTTAAAAACATATGAAAGGTATATCCCATTTTTAGGACATTAACACATTTTATATTAAATACTTGGTTTCTAAGAAGAAGTTAATGCCTTTTTATGTTAGAAAATGCAATGAGAAAGAAATATGTATTTAAACTCTTTACAGTATGCATTTTAATTTTGGAATGGTTTGCTATTAATACCCACTGTGCTGCTGCTGCTACTGCTGCTAAGTTGCTTCAGTCATGTCCGACTCTGTGCGACCCCATAGACGGCAGCCCACCAGGCTCCCCCATCCATGGGATTCTCCAGGCAAGAACACTGGAGTGGGTTGCCATTTCCTTCTCCAATGCAGGAAAGTGAAAAGTGAAAGTGAAGTCGCTCAGTCGTGTCCGACTCTTAGTGACCCCATGGACTGCAGCCTATCAGGCCCCTCCATCCATGGGATTTTCCAGGCAAGAGTACTGGAGTGGGGTGCCATTGCCTTCTCTGAATACCCACTGCAGTAATAGTAAATCCAATTTCTATTTTACTGATGAGTTAGTGATTTCAGCTTTCTCATTGCAATTTAGCTTATTTCCCAAGTGACAGTACAATATTTTAAAGTAAATTACTATCCTCACTAATCATGACAACTCTATTCAGACAATAATGCAATCAATAAATACATGTCGATCTCCTACTACATGTCAAGCAATAAGATGACTACCAGATACAGAAATTAAAGTTATATTTTTGTGCCTCAGAAAGAAAAAATAAATAAATATTGAAATACAGGGTTATCATGTGCATGAACATGTCCAGGGATCAAGAACCATAGCTGAGTCCTGGCATAGCTTGAGTAAGGAGGATTTTATTGTTGTTTTGGTTTGGTTTTTGTTCATTTTAACCTAAAATAGAAAATGAAGGAATCAAGTAAATCATACTAAATAAAATACACTAGACAAAGACAAATATCATGTGATATCACTTATACGTAGAAACTAAAAGAAAAGGTAAAAAAGGCATAAATGAACTTATTTCATTTTTTCATTTTCATGCCATTTCCTTCTCCAAGAGAAAGCTCAGGGAAATTTGACACAAAGAGAAGAGAAGAAGACCCTGTGGTTATCAAGGCAGAGACTGAAGTGATGCACTGATGAAAGACTGAAATGATGAAACCAAAGAATGGCAGTAGCCACCAGGAGCTGGAAGAGGCACGGAATAGATTCTGTAGAGCTTTGAGAGGGAACCCAGCTCTGCCACCACCCGGAACCCAGCCCTGCCGCCACCCTGATTTCAGCAACAAGTGCTGCTGATTTTGAATTTCTGGCATCAAGGACTATAAGTGGGGCTTAGGAAGCATCACTATGAACAAAGCTAGTGGAGGAGATGGAATTCCAGCTGAGCTATTTCAAGTCCTAAAAGGTGACGCTGTTAAAGTGCTGCACTCAATATGCCAGCAAATTTGGAACACTCAGCAGTGGTCACAGGACTGAAAAAGGTCAGTTTTCATTCCAATGCCAAAGAAAGGTGATGCCAAAGAATATTCAAGCTACTGCACAGCTGCACCCATCTCACAAGCTAGCAAAGTAATGCTCAAAATTCTCTAAGCAAGTCTTCAACTGTACATGAACTGAGAACTTTCAGATGTTCAAGCTGGATTTAGAAAAGGCAAAGACACCAGAGGTCAAATTGCCAACATCTGTTGGATCATAGAAAAAGCAATAGAGTTCCAGAAAAACATCTACTTCTGCTTTATTGACTATGCCAAAGCCTTTGATTTTAAGGATCTCAACAACTGTGGAAAATTTTTAAAGAGATAGGAATACCAGACCACCTTATCTGCCTCCTGAGAAATCTGTATGCATATCAAGAGACAATAGTTAGAATTGAACATGGAACAATGGACTGGTTTGAAATTGGGAAAGGAGTACATAAAGGCTGTATATTGTCACCCTGCTGATTTAACTTCCATGCAGAGTACAACATGCAAAATGCCAGGCTGGATGAAGCACAAGCTGGAATCAAGATTGCTGGGAGAAATATCAATAACTTCTGATATGTAGATGACACCACCCTTATGGCAGAAAACAAAGATGAACTGAAGGACCTCTTGATGAAAGTGAAAGAGCTGGAGTTGAAAAGATGGCTTAAAACTCAACATTCAAAAAACAAAGATCACGGCATCTGGTCCCATCACTTCATGGCAAATATATGGGGAAACCATGGAAACAGTGACAGACTTTATTTTCTTGGGCTCCAAAATCACTGCAGATGGTGACTGCAGCTATAAAATTAAAAAACCCTTGCTCCTTGGAAGACAATTTATGACAAAGCTAGACAGCATATTAAAAAACAGAGACATTACTTGGCCAACAAAGGTCCATCTGGTCAAGGCTATAGTTTTTCCACTATTCATGTATGGATGTGAGAGTTGGACCATAAAGAAAACTTAGCACTGAAGAATTTATGCTTTTAAACTGTGGTGATGGAGAAAACTCTTAAGAGTCCCTTAGACTGCAAGGAGATCCAACCAATCCATCCTAAAGGAAATCAGTCCTGAATATTCATTGGAAGGACTGATGATGAAGTTGAATCTCCAATACTTTGTCTACCTGATGTGAAGAACTGATTCGGAAAAGACCCTTATGCTGGGAAGGACTTTATAAAGGCAGAAAGAGAAGGGGACGGCAGAGAATGAGATGGTTGGATGGCATCACTGACTAGATGGAGTTGAGTTTGAGCAAGCTCTGGTAGTTGTTGATGGACAGCGAAGCCTGGAGTGCTGCAGTGCATGGTTTTGCAACGAGTCAGCCACGACTGAGCGACTGAACTGAACTGAACTGGGAACCGTAAGGCAATACATTTCTGTTATTTTAAGCCATAAAGTTTGTGCTAATGCATTAAAGCATCCCCAAGAAATAAACATTGATAAGGGCATATTAAGCAGGGTGGGTGATTGCATGGTAAGCTAAACAATTTGCACTCTGATTAATGAAGACATTCTTAAAAATAAAAAAGTAATAATCAAAAAAATTGGATAGGTAATGAACAATATATCTTCAACTACAATGCAAGTGTATAATCTTACCATGCATGCATTTTCTAAAATAAGGGATTTTTTTAAATATTAATCATTCAGTCTACATATATATCAGTTATGTCTGTATGTTTTATTTTCCTGAAAAGACTATGAATCCTGAACTACTGATCATTTTTTCCTTTGATAATTTTATCAAATTTATCCATATGCCATAGGAAATTCTGCAAATATATAAAATACTGCAAGTGTGTGGTGGTGGTGGTTTAGTTGCTAAGTCATGTCCAACTCATTGCAGCATCACAGACTGTAGCCTACCAGGCTCCTCTGTCCTTGGGATTTTTCAGGCAAAATACTGGAGTGGGATGCAGTTTCCTTCCCTGGGGGATTTTCCAGACCCAGGGACCAAACCCAGGTCTCCTGTATTCAGGCGGATTCTTTACCAACTGAAACACTTGGGAAACGCCAACACAATGTATAGCCCTTACAAACCTCTGAAACGGAATCATTCATTCCACAGAAGGTAATAGAAAATTTGGAAAGGATAGACTGTAAAATGATTGACTGATCCCCATTACATGTGTGTTCTAATTTTTAGCCAGAGTGAAAAATGGGCAGAGAGAGAACTAGCCTACTGGATTACTTGCTGATAGTGAGTTAAAGTGAAATGCAATTTGGTTTTACTCCAGCAGTATGACTTTGGAAACGTTACTTTGAGGTTTTCTGTTTCAAATTCCCATTTACACATTTCTGCAGGTATTCTGAGGCCTGTTCCAGCTGTTCCATTCCTCTTCTCTTCTGGTGATAATGTTCTACTTCTCTATGGTAGAGAAGTAAGACCAGATAATAATTTTAAAATAATTTAACTATTCAGGAAACGTTGACAAAGAATAATTCAAAGTTAGAGCAGCCAAGAAAGAAGTGAATTGTGAAACAGTTGGCATTGCTATTCTTTTCTATCAGTTGTGAGAAGACTGTTAGCTTTTGATATGTAAACCTGCTTCCTAGAGCACATAGACATTCTGGACCATACTATATATTACTTGATTCTTGCTAATCAGGCAGATGGAGGCTTCCCTGATGGCTCAGATAATAAAGAATCTGCCTGCAATGCAGGAGATCTAGGTTTGATCCCTGGGTTGAGAAGATCCCCTGAAGAAGGGAATAGCTACCCACTCCAGTATTCTTGCCTGGACATTCCCATGGACAAAGGAGCCTGATGGGCTACAGTTCATGGGGTCACTAAGAATCAGACACAATTGAGTGACTAACACACATGCATGTAATCAGGCAGATGTCTATTTCTACCTTAGGGTGGTTAGTCACTGAAAGTTTGTTTCATGGACATGGTCTCTACCACTGTGACGAGAGTCGATCTTGAAAATAATCTCTCTTGAAAATAGAAATAAATACACAAACATATATGGCTGAAATGTGCACAGACTTCAATACTATCTATCAGTCTATTTAATTAAAATAGCTCAGTAAACAAGTAACCTACAAATAGTATATCTGGGAATTCAAAAGAGAAGAGCATGCATTTATTGATAATATTGATTATATGTCTGCATTCTCACATTTTCCTATATGCTATGGTTATCTAACTATGAAGGATGAACTAGAAACTGTAGATTGCATTCACTATACTTGTTCTGCACAGTGTTTAGGACATGGCAGTGGATAATATGACATTTAGTATATGTTTTGATCATGTTTGACCATTTTGAATTATCCTTGTTGTTCTTCACTTCATTCCAACTATAACAAAGCTGAAATTGCAGTAGTCTTTATCAATCTGGAATGTTTATTTCTATACCAAGAAGTAAGATTTTAGTATATTTGTAAACTCATTACACTTCATTAAATCTTACATTCCTCATGAAAACATTGGTGTTACTTAGGCTGTTGCAATCAACTACAATACAATTTTACAATTATTTATAGAATTATAGAACTGCCATTATGCATATAACACTGTATTTCATTTATGTATGCATATAAAGATCCTAGGTAATTATATACTATATAGCCTAAATTAAAGCTTATTATAATAATAAAATCTCTATGTTGCCTAATATTTCAATAAACTATGCCCAACTTATGCAAATTAAATAAATATAATGCATATTATTTCTAAATAATAATGATGTAAGTGCCTATTTTGATCAAATAAATGTTCATACTTTATACAAATTTGGTTCTGCAAACTAATATCCTAAATGCACTAACCAAACATAATTAGATCAGATCAGATCAGATCAGTCACTCAGTCATGTCCAACTCTTTGTGACCTCATGAATTGCAGCACGCCAGGCCTCCCTGTCTATCACCAACTCCCGGAGTTCACTCAGACTCATGTTCATTGAGTCAGTGATGCCATCCAGCCATCTCATCCTCTGTCATCCCCTTCTCCTCTTGCCCCTAATCCCTCCCAGCATCAGAGTCTTTTCCACTGAGTCAACTCTTCACATGAGGTGGCCAAAGTACTGGAGTTTCAGCTTTAGCATCATTCCTTCCAAAGAAATCCCAGGGCTGATCTCCTTCAGAATGGACTGGTTGGATCTCCTTGCAGTCCAAGGGACTCTCAGAGTCTTCTCCAACACATGTATACCGGTGGCGGATTCATTTTGATATTTGGAAAAACTAATACAATTATGTAAAGTTTAAAAATAAAATAAAATTAAAAAAAAAAAAAGCATCAATTCTTCAGCGCTCAGCCTTCTTCACAGTCCAACTCTCACATCCATACATGACCACAGGAAAAACAATAGCCTTGACGAACCTTTGTTGGCAAAGTAATGTCTCTGCTTTTGAATATGCTATTTAGGTTGGTCATAACTTTCCTTCCAAGGAGTAAGCGTCTTTTAATTTTATGGCTGCAGTCACCATCTGTAGTGATTTTGGAGCCCAGAAAAATAATGTCTGACACTGTTTCCACTGTTTCCCCATCTATTTCCCATGAAGTGATGGGACTGGATGCCATGATCTTCGTTTTCTGAATGTTGAGCTTTAAGCCAACTTTTTCACTCTCCACTTTCACTTTCATCAAGAGGCTTTTGAGTTCCTTTTCACTTTCTACCATAAGGGTGGTGTCATCTGCATATCTGAGGTTATTGATATTTCTCCCAGCAATCTTGATTCCAGCTTGTGTTTCTTCCAGACAGTGTTTCTCATGATGTATTCTACATATAAGTTAAATAAACAGGGTGACAATATACAGCCTTGACGAACTCCTTTTCCTATTTGGAACCAGTCTGCTCCATGCCCAGTTCTAACTGTTGCTTCCTGACCTGCATACAAATTTCTCAAGAGGCAGGTCAGGTGGTCTGGTATTCCTATCTCTTTCAGAATTTTCCACAGTTTATTGTGATCCACACAGTCAAAGGCTTTGGCATAGTCAATAAAGCAGAAATAGATGTTTTTCTGGAACTCTCTTGCTTTTTCCATGATACAGCAGATGTTGGAAATTTGATCTCTGGTTCCTCTGCCTTTTCTAAAACCAGCTTGAACATCAGGAAGTTCACGGTTCACATATTGCTGAAGCCTGGCTTGGAGAATTTTGAGCAGTAGTTTGAGCATTCTTTTCCATTGCCTTTCTTTGGGATTGGAATGAAAACTGACCTTTTCTAGTCCTGTGGCCACTGCTGAGTTTTCCAAATTTGCTGGCATATTGAGTGCAGCACTTTCACAGCATCATCTTTCAGGATTTGGAATAGCTCAACTGGAATTCCATCACCTCCACTAGCTTTGTTCATAGTGATGCTTTCTAAGGCCCACTTGACTTCACATTCCAGGATGTCTGGCTCTAGGGCATTGATCACACCATCATGATTATCTACTTATGTAGTAAGCAGGTAATTACCTGCAGTTAATATTTTGAGTGTCATTTTGTAAATCCAAATTTTTACTTTTGGAGTGAATGCATTTAAACATACAACTACATAGCTATAATCATACTGTGAAATAATTGTAAAAATGAACTAAATCCTTAGATATGATTGGATTGATCCAAAATTTTGTGCCTGTCACATTAAAAAGTTTTCTTTAGTATTAATATAATTACTTCACCCATTTGACAAATTGTAAATCCAGGTAAAGAGAAGTAATGTGACTTGCCTATTACCTAAGGAAACATTTGGATTCAACCATTACTAGTAGCACTGAAGACTCCAATTGCTGGGATTAATTTCAATTCTGATAGGTGAAATAAGAATGCTAATTTTTGACCTCACATTTACAGAAAAAATGAACAATGTAGAAGGCGAATAAAAGACACATTGTAACAGACATGTACATTTATGAATCAAGATGTCTGATACAAGTATATCCTGAAGCACCTACAGGGTCAATCAAAATAATTTACTCAAGGGTATTGGCCATTCTGATTCTGTGGATAAAAATGGACTGCTTACACAGTAGACACCAATCACCTGTTTGAACCAAGAAAGGATATAAATCATCAAGCAAAGGAAAGTTTTCAAAGTATTCCAAACAGAACTTCAGCACCCAACAAAGCTGTAACAAGCAAAAACATTACACGGATCAGCCTGCTGTTCGGCAAATAAAGGAGGTAGCTTTGTTCAACGCAGGCTCTGAGCTGACCTGGGGCTTAATAGGCAGTCACAGCACCAAACTCTGCAAGCCGCAACACTGGCCACAAATCAAAACACAGGCTCCTTCAGCGTCCATGTCTTTTCATAGAGCTGAACTCATAGGCTATTTAAAAAGACAGGTAAGAAGGACACATCATCTAGACATGCGTGCATATAAATATTTATGTAATTTTTCAAAAAATAATAATATACATATTCATTTAAAATAATTTTCAATTTCTATAATGTGTTGCATTTGTTATTTGAACTTTTTAAAATAAATGTCAATTTTATTAAAAAGAACAATTTTATTAAAAAGAACCTGAACTATTTCTCAAGGCAATAGTATCCCATTTTCAAAGTTCAAAAGCAATATTTCAAAGTAATTGAGACTGACATAATGACATTACATGTATACATATAGTATGGATTTGAAGTCAGTTTACTAACTTAATCACCATCCACATTTATTTTGAAATCCAAGAAGGTAAAATCTGTCAGCATTACCAATTTTTCCCCTTCTATTGCCCATGAAGAGATGGGACTGGATGCCATGATCTTAGTTTTTCGAATGTTTAATTTTAAGCCTGCTTTTTTTTTTTTTTTTTTTTTACTATCCTCTTCTACCCTCAACAAAAGCCTCTTTAGTTACTCTTCACTTTCTGCCATTAGAGTGGTATCATCTGCCTATCTAAGGTTATTGATGTTTCTCCTGGAAATCTTGATTCCAGCTTGTGTTTTATCCAGACTGGCATTTCACATGATGTACTCTGCATATAAAGTAAAAAAAAAACAGGTGTTTGTGTTTTATACTGTATTGTACACAGTCTTGTATTCCTTTTCCAATTTGTAACCAGTCAGTTGTTCCATGACCAGTTCTAATTGTTGCTTCTTGACCTGCATACAGGTTTCTCAGGAGACAGATAAGGTGGTTTGTTATTCCCATCTCTATGAATTTTCCAGTTTGTTGTCATTCATACAACCAAAAGCTTTTGCATAGTCAATGAAACAGAGTAGATTTTTTTTCCCCTCTGGAATTCCCTTGCTTTATCTATGATCCAACAAATGTTGGCAATTTGATCTCTGGTTCCTCTTTTCTAAATCCAGCTTATATATCTGGAAGTTTTTGGTTCATGTACTGTTGAAGCCTAGCATGAAGGATTTTGAGCATTATCTTACTAGCATGTGAAATGAGTGCAACTGAGCGGTAGTTTGAACATTTTTAGCACTGCCTTCCTTCGGGACTGGAATGAAAACTAACATTTTCAAGTCCTGTGGCCACTGCTGAGCTTTCCAAATTTGCTGGCAAGTTGAGTGCAACATTTTACCAGCATCATCTTTTAGGATTTTAGATAGCTCAGCTGGAATTCTATTACTTCTACTGGCTTTGTTTCTAGTAATGCTTCCTGAGGGCTACTTGACTTCACACTCCAGAATGTCTGGCTTTAGGTGAATGATGACCCCATAGTGTTTATCTGGATCATTAACACCTTTCCTGTATAGTTCTTCTGTACATTCTTGCCACCTCTTCTTAATCTCTTCTGATTCTGTTAGGTCCTTACATTTTCTGTCTTTGATTGTGCCCATCTTTGCATGAAATGTTCCCTTGATGTCTCCAATTTTTTGGAAAAGATCTCTAGCCTTTCCCATTCTATTGTTTTCCTCTATTTCTTTCATTGTTAAATTAAGGCCTTCTTATCTCTCTTTGCTATTGTCTGGAACTCTGCATTCAGTTGGCCTTTCTCTTTATAGGCAAAATATCTTTGCCTTTCTCTCTTGCTCTTCACTTTTCTTTTTCCTCAGCTAATAGTAAAGTCTCCTCAGACTTTGACTTTGTGTTTCTTTTTCTTGTGGATGGTTTTGGTCACTGCCTCCTGCACAATGGTATGAACCTCCATTCATAGTTCTCCAGGCATTCTGTCTACCAAATATAATCCTTTGAATCTATTCATCACCTCCCCTGTATAATCACAAGGGATTTGATTTAGGTCATACCTGGATGACCTAGTGATTTTTCCATACTTTTTCAATTTAAGTCTGAATTTCATAATAAGGAGCGGATGATCTAAGTAAAAGTCAGCTCCATGTTTTGCTTTTGCTGACTGTGTATACTGTCTCCATCTTTGGCTGCAGAGAATATAATCAGGTTTCAGTTTTGACCACTTGGTGATTTTCACGTGTAGAGTCATCTATTGTATTGTTGGATTAGTGTGTTTGCTATGACCAGTATGTTTTCTTGACAAAACTCTGTTAGACTTTGCCTTGTTGCAATTTGTACTCCAAGGTCATACTTGCCTGTTACTCCAAGTATCTCTTGACTTCCTCCTTTTGCATTCCAATTCACTTTGATGAAAAAGATATTGTTTTTTGGGGGTGTTAATTCTAGAAAGTCTTGCAGTTCTTCTTGTGCATGCATGCTCAGTCACCTTAGTCATGTCTGACTCTTTGGGCCCCTTTGGACTGTAACTTGCCAGCCTCCTTAGTCCATGAATTCTCCAGGCAAGAATACTGGAGTGGGTTGCAATACCCTCCTCCAGGATATCTTACCAGCCCAGGGTTCAAACCTGCTTATTCTGTGTCAAGGCTTCCCTGCTAGCTCAGTTGGTAAAGAATCCACCTGCAATGCAGGAAACCCTAGTTTAATTCCTGGGTCAGGAAGATCCACTGGAGAAGAGATAGGCTATCCACTCAGGTATTCTTGGACTTCCCTAGTGTCTCAGCTGGTAAAGAATCTGCCTGCAATGTGGGAGACCTGGGCTCTATCCTGTGTTTCCTATAGGTCTTCATAGAACTGGTTAACTTCAGCTTCTTTGCCATCAGTGGTTGGGCACAGATTTGGATTACTGTGATGTTGAATCATTTGCCTTGGTAATGAACCAAGATCATTCTGTTGTTTTTGAGATTGCACCCAAGTACTTTATTTTGTATTTTTTAAAATTTTTTTGCTATGTGTGCTATTCCACTTCTTCTAAAGGATTCTTGCCCACAATTGTAGATATACTGTTCATCTGATTTAAATTCTCTTATTTCGATCCATTTTAGTTCACTGAATCCTAAGATGTTGATTTTCACTCTTGCCATCTCCTGCTTGACCATGTCCAATTTACTTTGATTCATGGACTTAACCTGACAGATTCCTATGCAATATTGTTCTCTACAGCATCACATTTTACATTCACCACAAGACTCATCCACAACTGAGCACCATTTCTGCCTTGTCCAAGTTGCTTCATTTTTTCTGTAGCTATTAGTAATTGCAGCATAGTGGATACCTCCTAACCTGGAGGACTCATCTGCCGGTATCATATCTTTTTTACCTTTTTATGCAGTTCATGGGATTCTCAGGACAAGTTTACTGGAGCAGTTTGCCATTCCCTCTTCCAGGGGACCACTGGAATTCTGTCAGAACTCTCCACCATGACCCAGTCATCTCGGGTGGCCCTGCATAGCATGGCTCATGGCTTCCCTGAGTTACACAAGCCCCTTTACTACAACAAGGCTGTGATCCATGAAAGTGAACATATGTATATATGTATTCACAAGACTGAAGATACAGGTAAAAGGAGTAGGAGTCAGTCTGAGTTCTTACTAAAGTTTGTGACAAAGTTTCTGGTTTTGAAACTAAAGGCAATCATAGGAAAGAGAAATTCACATATCAGAATTTGATTTAAGACAATATAACATGGTATTAATATTGAATCACAAGAATGGCAATCTATTTTCCTTATGTATTACAACCCACATTTCTAATTTTTTAGAAAAATTTCTGCCTCACCAGTATTTAAATTGATATTGTTTTTGATTATAGTCTCCCTACTGAAACCATCAATTAAACTGCCAGATAAAAACTTATTCTAGTTTGCCATATTTACAATTTTGATTACTAAAGTAACATTACACTACATTTATCCTGAAGGGTCACTGCATCAAAATAAATAAATAACAGACTATAATGCAGATGTAGTATTGTTAAAAGTTTCTAAATATAAAAAATGTTAATGATGTATTAAATTGTGAATACAGTTTGAGATGGTAGACCAGAAAACTAATTATTTTAATTTTTGCAGATATTATTTGGAACTTTAATATATGAAAGATAATCCTCACTCAGAGTGATGACTAGGATGTTTGTGAGATAATGTTAGATGAACTGGCTTCAAATTTGCTCTCTCTATATGCATGCAATGCTATTATGTGAATCACAATTACTTTGAAATAGTTCTTCCAAGTTCTAAAAGTGAGCTATTGTTGCCTTGAGAAATATGCAGTCTCCAACATTCTGTCCTTTTCATAAAATTCACATTTATTTCAAGTGTTTAAAATAACAATGTATCAAATTATATGTCTGTAATTGTTTAAATGAATCGATTGCCTTAAAAGTTGGAATGATGCAGTAATCAAAGTGTTCCGTCTGGCAGATAAAATCAGAATTCCAATTCTAGCAATAGCTATCTGTGACCTTTTTAAAGACATTATTTACTCTCTCTGTAACTCAGAATACGAAATAATCACATTCTACTCAGCAATGTCTAAAATATCTAAAATTTGCCTGTGCCATTGTTTAAAATGTATTTACCAGAAGCAGAAAATTTTCACCCACTAGAATTGATTAAACAATAAAAATCTGTACTAAAGAGCTACATGGGTTGATTTTTCTCACAATAAGAATACAGAGGTCATTTTTTTCAAGTAAAATTGGCAGTTGGCCTTTTGAAAACCTCTAGGGAATAGGAAATACAGGCTCATTTATGAGAAATTATTTTCTGTACTTATCCAAATGTAGCAAAGAAAGTATCTTTAAATGGCTTTGTTTATGCATTTTACTGAGTGCTGAAATACTATTTTGTGACACTCAGAAGCAGTATTACCTAAAGGTATGACATTTTTTAATATATACCAAGAGATTGTGACTTAAGTTTTATGAAAAAAGGATATCATGTGCTTAATTCTCATTACTGCTGGTAGTAGAAAAGAGAACTCCTTTTAAGTAAAACTGTATTTAAATATTTCTTCTCACTCTGTGAATAAAACATTTCTTTATGTGAAATTTAATAATAGAATTGATGCAAAAATGGGAAATATTTATGATATAGAGAAAAATTAGTACCTATGTTAAAGTCAGCTATTTGATTCAACTGCTATCTGTGCCAGAAAAACTAACTCAAAAGTAGATTAAAAATGTATATGAGGAAGGCATCAGATCAGATCAGATCAGTTGCTCAGTCGTATCCAACTCCTTGTGACCCCATGAATCGCAGCACGCCAGGCCTCCCTGTCCATCACCAACTCCCGGAGTTCACCCAGACTCACATCCATTGAGTCAGTGATGCCATCCAGCCATCTCATCCTCTGTCTTCCCCTTCTCCTCTTGCCCCCAATCCCTCCCAGCATCAGAGTCTTTTCCAATGAGTCAACTCTTTGCATGAGGTGGCCAAAGTACTGGAGTTTAAGCTTTAGCATCATTCCTTCCAAAGAAATCCCAGGGCTGATCTCCTTCAGAATGGACTGGTTGGATCTCCTTGCAGTCCAAGGGACTCTCAAGAGTCTTCTCCAACACAACACTTCAAAAGCATAATGCTAAGCAATTTATAAAAGTAGATTGGAATATCTTCAGGAAGTCATGGTAGCATGTTATTTCTTAGCAAGACTCAAAAAACATAAAGTGTCAGGGTCTTTTCCAATTAATCAATTCTTCACATCAGGTGGCCAAAGTACTGGAGCTTCAACTTCAGCATCAGGCCTTCCAGTGAATATTCAGGACTGATTTCTTTTAGAATTGACTGACTTGATCTCCTTGCTGTCCAAAGAACTCTCCAGAGTCTTCCCCAACAGCACAGTGCAAAAGCATCAATTCTTTGGTGCTCAGCTTTCTTTACAGTCCAACTCTTACATCCATAAATGACTACTGAAAAAAAACATAGTTTTGACTATATGAACTTTGATTATACAGACCTTTCAGAAAAACCTCTACTTCTGCTTTTATTGACTACAGTAAAGTCTCTGGCTGTGTGGATCACAACAAACTGTGGAAAATTCTAAAGGGACAGGAATATCAGACCACATTACCTGCCTCCTGAGAAACCTGTATGCAGGTCAAGAAGCTACAGTTAGAATGGGACATGGAACAACTGACTGGTTCAAAATTGGGAAACGTATACATCAAGGCCATAAATTGTGGTCCTGCTTATTTAATTTATATGCAGAGTACATCATGCGAAATGCCAGCCTAAATGAATCACAAGCTGGAACCAAGGTTGTCAGGAGAAATATCAACAACCTTAGATATGCAGATGATACCACTCTGATGAGGATGAAATAAAGTGAAAAGTGTGGCGTAAAACTCAGCATTCAAAACACTAAGATCATGGCATCTGGTCCCATCACTTCATGGCAAATCAGTTCAGTCACTCAGTTGCATTCTACTCTTTGTGACCTCGTGGACTGCAGGACACCAGCCCTCCCTGTCCATCACCAACTCCCGGAGTTTACTCAAACTCATGTCCATTGAGTTGGTGATGCCATCCAACCATCTCATCCTCTGCTGTCCCCTTCTCCTCCCACCTTCAATCCTTCCCAGCATCAGGGTCTTTTCAAATGAGTCAGTTCTTTGCATCAGGTGGCCAAAGTATTGGAGCTTCAGCCTCAGCATCAGTCCCTCCAATGAATATTCAGGACTGATTTCCTTTAGGAAATATTCATGGCAAATAGATGGGGGAAAAATGGAAATAGTGACAGATTTTATTTTCTTGGGCTCTCAAATTACTGTGGATGGTGACTGAAGCCATGAAATTAAGAGGGCTGCTCTTTGAAAGGAAAGCTATGACAAACATAGACAGCATATTAAAAAGCAGAGATATCACTTTACTGAGAAAGGTTCTTATAGTGAAAGCTGGGTTTTTTCCAGTTTGACCACACTACAATAAATAAATTTTATAAGAGTTTAAACAAAGATTAAAGACAAGTCACACTGTTGGGGGTGGGGGGCGGAAAGGCATTTATAACCCATATAACTGACAAAGAAATCTAGAACTCAAAGTTTGTAAGTAACTGTTAAATACTACAAGCCATAGAAAAGATATAGAACTTCTCTAATCAGGAAAATGTGAATTAAAAATGATTTGATGAAATTGCTCACCCAATATTTTGGCAAACATTTAAAATCTGAAAATATTTTCAATCTCATGGTGTTTTTTAAAAACATATTTTGCAAGGCAATGGTATAATTTTTCTTATATCTAACTGTATATCCATTTGTACAGATGACATTTATTTATAATCATTATTTTGATTTTGTATAGTAATCATATCCCTTGGTCTCACTCACTCATACACACATAAGCACACACATGCCCAGGCATGAACACACACACAGACAAATCTTTTTAGATTTTCTAATCCATTGGTATTTTGTTGCTATTCTCTCAGCTCTATCATGTGTCCATTTTGCATTATTTTGGTGGCATTTTTTTTTTATTTCTCCCAGAGCCAGCTTCATAATCTTCAAAATTTTTCAAAATTTTGCACTTGCAAAAGAGTAATATAACCAAATCGCTGAGAATAGTGAATGATCCTATGAGAATTGTGATGAATACTGCATGAACATTGTTTCAGCATTTTCCTCATTATCTACAATCTCAAAGATATAACTTATTTACCTCAAAAATAAGTAAAAACACATCAATATCAGAGTGCCTTTAGCAGTTAAGCTAATTCGTTTTATTTCTTTACAAGAAAATCTTTGAAAGAGAAGTCCATAAATATTTTGTTTTTATTTTCTTCTTTTTCTCTCTGGAATCACTCCAATAAGTTATTTATAAAAAGAAGTCCATTAAATGGGATCTTATCAAAGGTAACAATCACCTGGAAATTATTACATCTCATAGTTAATTCTTGCTCCCTGTATAATTTCACCTATGAGCAATATCTGATACAGTATTTGATCATTCTTTCCTTCCTGAACTTTTTACTAGTTTCCAGGACATTATGTTGTATTTTTCTACTGCATTTGGTTACTTCTGCTTCCTTCACTAGATTTTCCTCATATCAATAACCTCAAGATATTAAGTTATCTTTGAGCACAGTTCCAGGATGTCTCCCTTTGTCTATCTTATCCAATCTCAAGGCTTTAAACACCATCCATAAATTACCAATTCCTCACTTTATATTTCCACTAAATTTTTCCTCTGAACAAAAGACTCATTTATCAAAGTGCTGAGTAGAATCTGCATTTGGATGTCTAGTAAACATCTCAGCTTAAATCCTTTAAATTCTGATACAATGCTACCCTGTGCCAAACAGCTTCTCCTTTAATTTTATTCAACTCAATAAATGACAAATTAATATTTCTAGCTACACACATCTAGTTTATTTCTCTTCACCTCCACTGCAAAGAATAACATTGAAAAGTTCATTTTTATGGTCACTTGGTTTGTATCAGATAGTAGAAGATACCAATCTTTGACATAGTGGAAGCCAGGAAATCTGATTATCTTTATATATGTTTGTTTTTCTTGAAGATTCTCATATCTCCAAGCAGCTGGAACACTAGAGGATTATTTTATATTTTTTACCAATTATTTAAAATAACCAGCACCTTTTATCTTATATTTTGCATTCAGTTTTGTTGATCTTTCCACCTGATGTTGTAAATTAAAATTTTAAAAAATCTGCTTATAAGAGGAAAGTACTTAGCTTTATTTATAGCTTTCTTTTGTATCTATGGAAACAATTTTTAAACATAAGGAGTTTATTGCACATGGACACTTACCATTTGTGTGCACTATGGAAATATAAAGTATAAACCAATACTGATATTGGAGTAATCACAAAGAACTCTAATTGCTTTTTACAATAATTGTATGGTAGACATAAATGTTGAAATGTGGATGCAGATAGGATGGGAAACGATGATTTCTGGCTTGCCTGTAGCTTTGTGTGCTCAGTGACTCAGCTGTGTCCAAATTTTTACAACCCTAGGGACTATATCCCACTAGGCTCCTCTGTGCATGGGATTTTCCTGGCAAGAATACTGGGGTGGGTGGCCATTTCCTGTTCCAGGCGATCTTCTTGACACAGGGATCAAACTCACAACTCCTGAGTCTCTTGCATTGGCAGGCGGAGTCTTTACCACTGACTCACCTACGACCTATCTGTAGCTTTATGCCTCCATAAGATCCTGACATGAGTTTTCAGAAATGAAGTTTTTCCTTGCTCTTCAGAAAATATCAGGGAATTTCCATAAAATGTACACAAAGGAGAGCAAGGCTATAGTGAAGAAGATCTTCATATGTTGACCAGAGGTGATACTAAATGTTAAAGTCAATCCTAATGCAACCCACAATAACTCTGAACATGTATTGAGAAAATATCACATAATGAAGTAGGGAAAACTTATTTATAAGCTATTATAAGATTGCTTTGGTTGTTTGAAAGTTTAGTATTTTCTCTATTGTGTGAATACAAAATATTTGCTAAAAAACACTTTAGTTATATTTTTGCTTATTTCTTGAGGGGAAAAAATAATTTCGATGATAAAGTCTCTGAAATTTAAAAGATCTATTTGCTTACAAAGAACTTAAATAAATCTAAATAAGAGAATTCATAAGTTTCCTACAATAAATAAATTTAGCTCAAAATACTATACACAAGTTATTACTTTAAAAAGTTTTAGACATCTGAGCTGTAACCCTGAAAACAAATTTTTAAAATTTTAGCCACAAGATAAAAATCACTATAATTTATAAAATAGAAAAAACAAAGAAAGTCAGATAGAAAGCTGGCAAGGAGTTGAAAAAATATAAAGTGATTCTAATATATTTATGCTACTTTTGAAATTTTTAAGTCATGCTAATTTTCATATGAATACAAATAAATCATGCATTAAGAAATATTTATTTCTAATCAAGGCACATCTTTGAGTAACGTTAATTTTTAATAATTTTTGTTTAAAAACAATTTTCTCTCTGATTTCATCCCAATTTAAAAATTAAATGATTGCATAAGCCTGGGTTTACTTCTTCACTATATTACAATGATCTATTTCTTTTTATTCTTACGCAAGTACTTCCCTGTCTTGATTATCATAACTTTACAATCAGGTACTGATGGTGCAACTTTGTTCTTTTTCAAGTTGCATTGAATAATCTAGATCTTTTTCATTTCTTTTTTTTTTTTTTTTTATTCTTCCAATTTTATTTTATTTTTAAACTTTACATAATTGTATTAGTTTTGCCAAATATCAAAATGAATCCACCACAGGTATACATGTGTTCCCCATCCCGAACCCTCCTCCCTCCTCCCTCCCCATACCATCCCTCTGGGCCGTCCCAGTGCACCAGCCCCAAGCATCCAGCATCGTGCATCGAACCTGGACTGGCAACTCGTTTCCTACATGATATTTTACATGTTTCATTGCCATTCTCCCAAATCTTCCCACCCTCTCCCTCTCCCACAGAGTCCATAAGACTGTTCTATACATCAGTGTCTCTTTTGCTGTCTCGTACACCGGGTTATTGTTACCATCTTTCTAAATTCCATATATATGCGTTAGTATACTGTATTTATGTTTTTCCTTCTGGCTTACTTCACTCTGTATAATAGGCTCCAGTTTCATCCACCTCATTAGAACTGATTCAAATGTATTCTTTTTAATGGCTGAGTAATACTCCATTTCATTTCTGTATAAAGTTTATAATTTCTTTATCGATTTCCACAACAAAGCCAACAAATAGAATTATAATAATTTACACTCTATAGAACAAACTTGGAGAGCTTTCATCTTAAGAATTATTCATATTCATATTTATTTTATTTTTAGCAAAATTTTATAGATTTCAGTGTACCATTTATATATATATATATATATATATTCTGTTGAATTTATTTTTAATACATTTTGATGTTGTGGATGAACATAATTAAGTGATGCCCAGAAACAACTTTTGGCTGAACTGTTAAGTATTTGTCAGGTTAATAACAGCCAATATATGCTCCGCTGCACTCCCTGGGTGAGCTCAGCACAGCCCTTACACTATATATATTTTTACTGCTGGCCTCAGCTATCACCATCACCTCCTTCTGACACTGTAAGAGCCTTTTTGCTCATGGGTCATGCCTCTTTCTCAGGAATGATCTTGGTTTGATTATGCCTGAGTGAAAAGTAAGCATGCACCATTTTTTTTTTTTTTCAATAAATGCTGCTGTGATGTGGTGTGTCTTGACATCTGGCCTTATAAAGGGGAGGAGGTGGCACTCTAAGCCACAGTCCCAGCAAAGGGTTGGATGATTCTGTAACAGACATTATTGTAAATAAAATTCTTCTTTTAAATTTAATTTCCATTTGTTTACCAAATGTATATAAAAATTAGAATTAGCTTTTGTGTGGAACCCCTTAAATTTGCTAAATTCATATAATGCTCTAGTTGTTGTGTAGATCCCTTAAGATTTTCTCTATAAACAATCATGTCCCTTGAGAATAAATATAGTTTTATTTCCTCCTTTCCAAATGGCTTCCCTGGTGGCTCAGATGGTAAAGAATCTGCCTGCAATGCAAGAGACTTGGGTTCAATCCCTGGGTCAGGAAGATCCCTTAGAGAAGGGAATGGTACACACTCTAGTATTCTTGCCTGGAGAATTCCATGGACAGAGGAAACTGATGGGTTAAAGTCCGTGGAGTCAAAAAGAATCTGACATTACTGAGTGACTAACATATTCATTCATTTTTCACTTTCAAATGTTATATATATATATATATATATAAAATTGATGCTTTTGAACTGCGGTGTTGGAGAAGACTCTTGAGAGTCCCTTGGACTGCAAGGAGATCCAACCAGTCCATTCTGAAGGAGATCAGCCCTGGGATTTCTTTGGAAGGAATGATGCTAAAGCTGAAACTCCAGTACTTTGGCCACCTCATGCAAAGAGTTGACTCATTGGAAAAGACCGATGCTGGGAGGGATTGGTGGCAAGAGGAGAAGGGGACGACAGAGGATGAGATGGCTGGATGGCATCACTGACTCGATGGACGTGAGTCTGAGTGAACTCCAGGAGTTGGTGATGGACAGGGAGGCCTAGCGTGCTGCGATTCATGGGGTCGCAAAGAGTTGGACATGACTGAGCGACTGATCTGATTTGATCTGATAAATATATGTATATATATATATATATATATATATATGTATGTATGTATTTCTTTTCTTAAATCTGTGTTTTTGGTTTGTTTGGTTTTCGTTTTTTGACATGCCACATGGCAAGTGGGATCTTAGTCCCCCAACTACTGATCTAACCAGAGCCCCCTGTATTGGAAGGTATCCAATACTGTGTAGAAATGGGAACAACAGAAATCCTGGTGTTGTTCTTAATTCTAAGGGTAAATCTTTCAATATTTTTACTACTAATTAAGTATGCTATTAGATGTAGACTTTTATTTGCTGTTTTCTTCTCTTCCTCCCTCTTTTTTTTTTTTTTTTCATAGATTTCCTTTTCTGTTAGACAAGACTGTCTCCTATTGCAAAATTTGCTGAGAGTTTTTGTCATAATATTGAATGTTGAGCTTTTTCATTTTTCTTTGCATCCATGAAAATAATTGTTGGGTTGGAAAAAAAGTTCATTTTGTTTTTCCATAACATCTTATCAAAACCCCTACGAACTTTTTGGCCAAATACATTTTTTCTCTTTCATTCAATGAATTATGTCAATTGATTTTTCAAGTGTTAAATTATGCTTGAATTTTTGGAATAGAACCATATTGGTCATTATTTTATAATTTTATGTCATCACTGATAGTCATTTAATTTATTGCTAGATGATATTTACTAATGTTTTGTTAAGTTTTATTCTTATATATTATTTCATAATTTTGGTTAGGTTTTTAACAGCAATTTTATAAAGTGATCTTCATAAATTGCTGAATTTATAAAGTTTTAAATCACTGAACACATGAAGCAGCTTAGGAATATTTTCCTCTCCTATGTTGTAAAAGTAAGATTGTTATAATTTCTTCTTTAACTGAGTGATTGAAATTAGAATTTACCAATAAAATCATTGATATCTTGAATTTCTTTGTGGGAAGATTTTAAGAATAAATTCAGTGTATTTTACAGATATAAGCTTCTTTGCTGCTGCTAAGTCGCTTCAGTTGTGTCCGACCCTGTGCAACCGCATAGACTGCTGCCCACCAGGCTCCCCGGTCCCTGGGGTTCACCAGGCAAGAATACTGGAGTGGGTTGCCATTTCCTTCTCCAATGCATGAAACTGAAAAGTGAAAGTGAAGTCGCTCAGTCGTGTCCAACTCTTAGCGACCCCATGGACTGCAGCCTACCAGGCTCCTCCGCCGTGGGATTTTCCAGGCAAAAGTACTGCAGTGGGTTGCCATGCCTTCTCCATAAACCTCTTTAGATTTGTATTAATCACGTACTAGTTTGGGTTGGTTTTAATTTTCAAGAAATTTATCCATTTCATATAAACTAATTTATTGTCACAATGCTATTCACAATATTTTTGTGACATTTTCTTTCTCTGTCTGAAGAGTATGTAGAAAATCTTTTTTCCTTTCATGTCTGGTTTTGATATGCATATTCTCTCTGTTTCCTTGATTACTCTAAAACTTTTCATTGTTTGGAACATTCCAAAAGCCAGCATTTGGATTGCTAAATTTTCTCTACCGTTTGTTTTCTATCAATCACTGATGTTTCGGTATTTTTTTTTTCTTCTTCTTCTTTTTATTTGCTTTGATTTATTTTGCCATTTCCCCCTATCTTTCTAATTTAAAAGTTTACATCTTTGATTTAAGATTTTTTTTCTTTCTAACAAAAGCATTTTTTAAAGTTGCAATTTTCCACTGAGTACCTTTTTGATCTATGTTCCACAGATTTTGATCTGTCTTATTTTCCTTTTATATCTGCTCAGAATATTTTTTAATATCCCTTATAATTTTATCTGTGACCTACCATTTATTTAGAAGTATGTTGCTAATTTATAGTGGTTACTATTTTTAGTATGTTTGACAATTCTGGTGATATCTAGTTTTCCCAATTTAGACATGGGATTAATTTTTGCTTTTCTGGCTCAAGATGTGTACTTCTTCAATTTTCCTTTCTTCAAATTGAAAAAGTCTCAAAAAATAGTTTTCACGATTTATTTTATTCTCTCTTTTAGAATCGTTATTAAATTTTGGAAAATGTGCTATAAACTTGTATTAGTTTTCTTGGGCTGCCATATCAAATTATCACAAACTCAGTGACTTAAGAAACAGAAATTCCTGAATAAATTTATTCTTTCACAGTTTTGGAGTCCATAAATCTGATCAAGGTGTGGGCAGGACTATACTTTCAGGAAAAGAATTATAATATAAAATCAAAAATCATCGGAGTCTGAGAAGAATGAAAATGTCTAGAAAACACGTCTAGTCCACCTATCTTGGGATTGTCCGTCTTAGATTCTGTAGGGGAGAATGTACTTCATGCTGTAAGCACCACCTTGGCCTTAGAACTTATACTTTACACTCCAAGCCTTTATATAAGACAGAATGTAATAGTTTAGTCACTAAGCAAAGAGAATGGGATTTTTAGTTATTCCTCAAGGTTCATAGGTAATACACTGAGCCATATCCTGTAAGCTATTTTACAGATACTGAAGTTCCCAGCAGGCAGAAGAAGATGACTACATGATGATCAAATTGAAGCCATGATATAAGCTGCTCCACTTCACACAATTCCAAGAACCAGCCTCAAAGAAATTGGAGCAAACTCTGGAACTCAAGATTAAGTGTATTTAAAACAGCCAAGATGATGCTGGTCAGACCACCACATTACTGATTTTGAAATGACGGTCAGAGCTGACTGCCATTCTGCTCCCTCTATCTGCCTATACAACTCTGAAACTCCCCTTTAAAAGTTCCTGTCCTCTGAGTAGCAATGGGGAGCTGGTTCTCAGACAGAATTCTACCTTCTCCTCCAGTTTCCTACCTCAGAAGTAAAGTAATCTTTCCTTTACTATCAATATTGGTCTCTGACAAATTGGCTTTCAAGCAGTGAGCATCTGGTCTTGGGTTTGGTAACAATGAATATAGGCTTCCCTGGTGGTTCAGTAGTAAAGACTCCACCAATGCTTATCAATGCAGGAGATGCAGGTTCAGTATCTGGGTTGGGAAGATACCCTGGAGAAGGAAATGGCAAGCCACTCCAGTATTCTTGCCTGGAGAATCCCATGGACAGAGGATCCTGGTGGGCCACTGTCCCTAGGGTCACAAAAAGTAGGACATGTCTTAGCAAAGAAACAACAGCAATGCATATAGCTTCTGGTGATAACTGACCTTCTTTAACTTAAGGCCACATCACTTCAATCTTGCTTTCATCTTACATCAATGTCTTTTCTGTTATCTGTCAAGGCTCTCCCTGTCTTATTCTTATAAAGACTTGTCACTGGGTTGGGCCCTCTTAGTAATCTAGGATGAACTCGGTTACAGGCTTTACATAATTAAACTGAAACAAAAAAGAAAACTTCTGAAACCTTTTTCCCAAATAATTTAATGATCACAGGTTCTGTGAATTCGAATGTGGACATAACTTTGGGTAATAACATTCAACTCACTGTAATCTTTTTCCATGTCCCAGTTCATGGGGTCACAGAGAGCTAGACATGACTTAGTGACTGAAAAACAAAGATCCTTTTCATTGCTTAAAATTATTGCTTTAAAAAATTAAAGGTTTTAAAAAAAAAACCTTTTCATGGTTTTTGGGTGAAATCTTTTCATATGTTTTTGTGTATGTTTAAATATGTAATAAATTCAACTGTTCATAACTTAAAAAAAATTATAACAAGTACATGATAAATGTATTATTCAGGATTCTCTAAAGATATAGGAGGAGAAAAATTGATATAGGAGGAGATAAAGACAGAGAGAGAGGTGATTATACAATTATAGGAATTGGCAAGAGTGCAGTCTGTGGGGCAGGAACACCCAGGGAAGAACTTAGGCTGTGCTATTCAAGTTCAAAGACAGTCTGGAGGCATAATTCAGGAGATCTCAGTATTTTCTTTGAAGGCCTTCAATCAGCATTACTCAAAGTCTACTAATTTAAACATTAATTTAAAATATACATTCACAGGCCATCTAGATGGTTGTTTGACCAAATATCTGGTTACTGTGGTCTAGCCAAGTTGACACATACATTAACCATCAAAATTTATTTCCATAATTTTGTTTTTGTTCTTGGTTAAAAATCTTCAGCTTTCTTTACTTAGTCCTTATATCTGTTACTTCTTTCTCTTTATAATATTTTATAGATTTTCTGGATTCTTTGTGCTCAAAGAATTCTTTGTAGCTTTTTAAATTTTATCATCTAGGACTATCTAATTTATATTATTTCCTTACAGTTTTTTTTTCTTTTAATTATGCTCTTAACATTAACCATAAGTGTTTCCTTTCTGTGAGAATCTCATTTGCTTGCTGACAATTTTACCTGGTGTTTTACACTTTGCTGAGATTCTTATACCATAGAAGGTACTATAAATCTAAGCTTCATATCCTCTAGCATAGATTTCCCAATTTTTTTTTCTTTTTTTAATATAAAGTAAGAGCAGTCCTTGCTCAAGGACAGTCCTTTATTAGAATTTTTGATAATCTGAAATAGAAAGTTCTTGCTCATCAGACACCTAGCTTCTTAAGACTAGTCTTCCATTACAGAAGCAACTTGCCCCTTCTCATTCATCTTTCTGGACCAATCTCTTCTACTCAATTTTTAAGGAAAAATTATCATCCTGCTTGAAATTTTTGGAAAATCCATATAAACGGCTCACCTTTGTAGTTTTCTTTAAATCTTTTTTTATGTGTATTTGTTTCATTCAGACTGGAAAGAGAAAAATAATCCTTTGGCATACATTCTAGGAGAGAAAGGAATGGAAGTATACTGAAAACAATCAAATTAGCATTTCATGATATATCCCTATTTACCTTGACATGCAAGATTTGCAACCTATAACCTAGATCAGGGATAGAAAAATAACCCAATGGCCAAATTAATTTTACAGCCCATTTTTTTAAGGTTTGGGAACAAATGCTCATTTGTCTATGTATTTATTTCAAGCTACAAATGTGAAACAGTGAAAGCAAAGACATATGACCCATACAACTTAAAATATTTATAATTTTGCCTTTAACAATGACAAAAATAAAACTGGCCAGCCCTACTTAAAAGGCCTACTGGAGAAGGGATTGAGGTGTCTTTGAAGGGAGAAGAGGAAATGGTCTTATTTTTTCAGCCTAGGAATTGATCTCTAAAAATGCTTTCCTTGCTCACCACTGTTCTCACATAGAGTGTCCCAGAGACTGCTAGTGACTGAAGTGGTGCTATGTTCTAAGACTTTCTTTCTTCCAGGCTACCATTCCTAGACAGAATCTTGACAAAATTTACATCTTATTTATTTACTTTTTTTACTTAGCTTACTGGGATAAAATCCCAATGCATCAAAGTCTGAGGAGAATTTTATATGTCTGGTATGTCATATCTAGTCTAGTTATCTCATCGGAATTAATTCTACAAATCAGTATTTCTTGGCCAAAATATTTGAGCATCCCTATATAGATATTTCATCTCACAGTCTTTGGCACAGTATTCCAGGTCACTCTTTAATTTCCCTTGTTTCTATTGGCAAACAGTTAATACTAGCATTTCTAAAGCATGTTAGATTTCAGTCCCACAGAAAAACTAATTCTTCAGAGAAGAGGGTCCTTTGGTAGACTACAGTAAAACATGGAATAACTTCAATTTCATATATCAACAAATACCTCAAATTTCTTAATATAGGAGATATTTATGGAAGTTGGCCTAAAAGTAAATTTACAGATTGAGAGTTCATTCTGGTTTGTGTCCTACTTTATGAGTTTAGTAGACTTTTCTGGAAATATCAAAACTTCATTCTCATTGTAGCATATCCATCACACATACCAGATTCTCTCCAAAATCACAATTGTGCTTTACTACTTTCCCATAATTTTAGTGCATAAGTCTGATACAATAACAGCATTGTAACCAAGATGTTTACTAATTGTAGCACAGTCAGATAGGGGGAGGATTTCAAGTTAGGGTAACAATTTGTTCCAAGGTGCAACTGGGAATATATTGTACTTCAAACTAAAAATATCAAAAAAGTCTCAAAATGCTTTCTAGAAAAATCAGACTTCCCTAGAACAGTATCACAGTAAGAAAAAAGTCACATCTGGTGCTAAATATTTTTTTAAAGCAGAAAATTGTGAGTTTATGGGTGAATGAACAAATCTGTAAGATTCCTCTCAAAATATTTCATTTTGCTCCTTTCATGCAATGCTGCTGCTAAAATACATCTCATCTGTCACCTAGTTTTCCATCTTCTTCCACTGTTACCTTTTTCTCTTTCTCTCCCTCCTCATTTCTCCCACTTCCTCATTCTGCCCTTCCTCCATTCATCATTGTTAGAGGTATTTTCCAAACACTAACACTCGTCACTATTGCACATTCTTACTACAAACAGCCCTTTGGGGATTACTATTTTTCTCTTTCCTAACTTTTCTTTTTTCATTCAAGGTGGGTCCTACTGGAATTTTAGTAATTAAGTCATTCATTAGCTTTCACAAATAAATACTACAATCGTAGTTTTTGATCCTTTTTTTTTTTTTTTGAGTTGCCAGTTAGTATGGCTTCATGCATGCTGCATAAAGTTTTTTGCTCCATAAGCCATCATTAGAAGTCTCAGAGAAGCCAATGACACTCCACTCCAGTACTCTTGCCAGGAGAATCCCATGGACTGAGAAGCCTGGTAGTCGGCAGTCCAGGGGGTTGCTAAGAGTCGGACACGATTGAGTGACTTCACTTTCACTTTTCACTTTCATGCATTGGAGAAGGAACTGGCAACCCACTCCAGTGTTCTTACCTGGAGAATCCCAGGGAAGGTGGAGCCTGGTGGGCTGCCGTCTATGGGGTTGCACAGAGTCGGACACAACTGAAGCGACTTAGCAGTAGCAGCAGCAGAAGTCTCCTCACTATTTAAGAAAATGCTGTGCATCACGAAAGTTTCCAGGGAATAGAAGCAGGTGATTTATAACAATGTAAGCATGATACAAATTATAGGGGGTCTACAATGCTTGCATGCTTCATAGTGATTTTAATTGTTGAATGGGAATACAACATTGTTTGCTCAAGATATTATATTCATTCTGTGCTTTATATCAATGATTTTATAGAATTTTAAATTTTACTTTAAAAATTTTAGAATATTTTTAATTTTACAGCAAAATTGAGGGGCAGATAGAGAGTTTCCCTTATAATTCCTGCCCCACACATGCATAGCTTCCTGTTATTAGTATCCATCACTACAGTGGTATTGATACATTTGCTATAATCAATGAACCTACATTAACACAACATAAGCATCCAAAGGCCATAATTTTAATTAGGGTTCACTCTTGGTGTTGTATATTCTATTGCTTTGTACAAATGTATTCATCATTATGGGCTTTCCTGGTGGCTCAGTGGTAAACAATCCACTTGCTGATGCAGGAGACGCAGATTTGATCCCTGGGTTGGAAAGACTCCCTGGAGAAAGAAATGACAATCCACTCCAGTATTCTTGCCTGGGAAATCCAATAGACAGAGGAGCCTGGTGGGCTACAGTCTATGGGATCATAAAAGAGTCGGACACAGCTGAACAACTAAACATATCACCATTATGGTATCATATACAGTATTGTTACTGCCATAAACATTCTCCATGTATCAGTTATTTATCTGCCACCCTTCACTCCATTCTTTGCAAACATTGATGTCTATACTGTCTCCATTTCCCTTTTTCAGAATAAGCAGGCTTCTCAGATTGGCTTCTTTCAATTAGTAATAAACATTTAAATTTGTGTATGTCTTTTTATTGCTTGATATCTCACTTCCTTTCAGCCCTTACTAATATTCTATTGTCTGGATGTATCATAGTTTATTCAATTTCTTTATCCATTCAATAACTGAAGGACATGTGGTAGAATTTTTGTAGTCATATATATTTTTAAACACAGTCACTACTTATGTTTCCAGCTTTCAGATCTGTCTTTAAAACCGAAGGACATTTCCAAATTGTGTAAATCTATTATTTTTAGAGAAATTGGATCATTAAAGATGTTATGAAACCTAATGATACTATGGTTTTATTTATAATATTACTATTCTTTTCAATGTAAAATGTCATAAGTAATGTTTTGAAATAATTTTCTTTTTAGAATAGTCAAATTTTAACTGTGCAATTAAACAATTATATAGTATCATGATATATATTTGTATTTTATCACTGACAGGTAATTTTTTCACATTTTTTGGCTTTCTACAGACTCTTTTATGACTATTCCAAATATGAGTTACATTAGAATCTTCTGAAAACTTACTTCAAAAAATATACTAAAATGTTATGTCACTGCGTTCCCTTACATTTTAGATCTGCTGAGGGAAGAACATTTAATCTTTAGAAACAGAACTTGTTCTCACAAATGAGTATTACTCTGTTTTGATTTATCTCTAATAAAACTATAGACAAACATTACACATATTGCTTGTTTACATAATATTATTATTACTAATGTCAAAACTGTCTACAAAGACACTATTCTGAGAGTAGACACAATGAAAAGTTTAGATTTCCTCACTAAAACTTTGTTGCAGCTACATAAAAAATACCGTGCCAAGTTCATAGTTAACATTTTATTGTAGTTATTTTGCACCTTGTTGGTCTGGAAACTGATATTTCAGCATTCTAGAGCAGTGTTACTGTACAGTTTATAACACAATTTAATACTTATCACATTATATAACTACATCATTTCTATTTCTACAAAAACAGTGTTTATTACTGAATAGTAAAGCTTTTCAAGTGTAGAGAATATCATGAGATTTGCTGGATAAATTAACTGCCTTGCAAATGGTGAAAGAAATGTCACATTTTATGAATCAGAGTTAACAAGATCTAAAAAATGGTATGCCACAATTTTCACAGTGCATTACTGTAATATTCTATCTGAGTATATTGCAGGCATTTATGATTAAATTTCAGAGCATCAGCAAAGAATCTTTCCCTAGCAAGTTTTAGAAGTAACTTCAATAGGATTACTCTAAATATTATAAATATACAATAGATTTCTATATAATATACATGAGGGAATATTGAGAAAATATAGAGGTGTGCATTTTGTCTGGAGTACACCAATTTCTTAATTTTAAAAACTTTCTTATCTTTCATTTCCCAATGAAGTATTTATTGTACATTGCTATTTATTCTAAAAGGTGGTGACAATTGCCCGGCATGTTTCAAATATATTTCTGTATACGGAAAACTTTATGCATTTTCAATATTCCTTCCATAAATGTGAGGCAAATAAAACCTATTAGGAGTTTGTTTATACAAATTAACTTTTTTAAAGAAGGTTTTTACATTGTTTTTGATGATCTTATTTTTGAAAGACCAAGTTGGAATGTAAAAAGGTATCACTCAGTCTCAACACAAAATCATTTTTTCTTTAATTTTAATTTATCCAATTAAAGTAAATTAATAGGGACAGAACCTGAATTGTATGTAGTTATTCCCTACATGATAAAAGTTAGTTTATATTAGGACGACAATGGCACCCCACTCCAGTACTTTTGCCTGGAAAATCCCATGGATGGAGGAGGCTGGTAGGCTGCAATCCATGGGGTCGCTAAGAGTCGGACACGACTGAGCGACTTTGCTTTCACTTTTCACTTTCATGCATTGGAGAAGGAAATGGCAACCCACTCCAGTGTTCTTGCCTGGAGAATCCCAGGGACGGGGGAGCCTGGTGGCTGCCGTCTATGGGGTCACACAGAGTTGGACACGACTGAAGTGACTTAGCATAGCATAAGTAACAGTTATATTAAAATATGGACCAAACCCCATAAACGATAATATTTTTTTACAAAACTATCAATGTTTTTAGAAGAGAAGGCAATAGAAGTAAGAAAGCAGCTGATAATATAAACTAATCTCAAAGAAGCTTAAGGGAAGTATAGTTTATGTAGCTAATACTTACCTTAGCTAATTAATTTGCTTTTTTCTGTCTCTGTAACTACTATAGTTACTTTATAATGTATCCTAGATTACTGAGATGGTCATACTCCATTTTTGCTGAAGACAACAAGATAATCAAATCTGTGTATGCTTGGTAGCTAATAATTTGTTACAATGATAAAAGTGCTACACTGATAAAAATAATAAAAGGAAATAATTATGTTTATTATAACATCCCATACACATGAAAAAGACTACCTTTATCTTTACATTTTAAAATTATGACCTGCTTCATTTTAACTTATTAAAAATCTCCTTAGAAATGGAAATGCATTGTCTCATTATTAAAGCTAAACATAACCTATCTGTAATAGGCTAGCAAGTTATAATACAGTCCATGGGGTCGCAAAAAGTCAGTCATGACTGAGTGACTAATACTTTTACTTTTTTAAGTTGTAATAAATCTTTATTCAAAATGGAAATCATTAAAGATTATTTCTCTGATTTTAGATGCCATCAGATAATGGTTATACATGTTCACTAAGAAATTGTATACATTGATTAAATAATCCAGACTATGAGGTGCCTATTCACAGTTCTCTACATGCATAAATTAGGGGGCATTGTGAATACTGCTTTTAACAGTAACAAAAAGCATTCCTATCTGTGTTATTTGTTTTAAGATCTCTCTTAATGTTTGCAATTTAGCTTCACCCATGCCTCTTCCTAGTACAGGGTGGAGAGTATAAACATTAATACAATTACCAAAATTTCTTAGATCTTATAGGACAGATGATAGAACAATCATGACCCTACAAAATCTTACTGAGTAAGGTCTGGGGTCTTTTGTGGAGTGTCTCATGTTTTGTCATCCACATCTCTTTCCTTAGCTGAACTCATCTCTGCCATGTGCTGTGTCACTGTTTACCAATATGTCACCAAGACAGGTGAACACTTTGATATAGATGTTGACAACTAAATGATATTGTTGCTTCAAAACTTAGAATTGTATATTGTGACTTAGTGAGGTGAAAGCCCATATTTCCCATTACTAAACACCCTGTACCATGATAAAAGTAGATTTCTGGTTTATGCTGTAGAATAAATTAGACTATCAGTTCATTTCAGTTCATTCCCTCAGTTGTGTTCGACTCTTTGCAACCCCATGAATCACAGCATGCCAGGCCTCCCTGTCCATCACCAACTCCTGGAGTTCACTCAGATTCACGTCCATCGAGTCAGTGATGCCATCCAGCCATCTCATCCTCTGTCATCCCCTTCTCCTCCTGCCCCCAATCCCTCCCAGCATCAGAGTTTTTTCCAATGAGTCAAATCTTCGCATGAGGTGGCCAAAGTACTGGAGTTTCAGCTTTAGCATCATTCCTTCCAAAGAAATCCCTGGGCTGATGTCCTTCAGAATGGACTGGTTGGATCTCCTTGCAGTCCAAGGGACTCTCAAGAGTCTTCTCCAACACCACAGTTCAAAAGCATCAATTCTTCGGTGCTCAGCCTTCTTCACAGTCCAACTCTCACATCCATACATGACCACAGGAAAAACCATAGCCTTGACTAGACGGACCTTTGTTGGCAAAGTAATGTCTCTGCTTTTGAATATGCTATCTAGGTTGGTCATAACTTTCCTTCCAAGGAGTAAGCGTCTTTTAATTTCATGGCTGCAGTCACTATCTGTAGTGATTTTGGAGCCCAAAAAAATAAAGTCTGACACTGTTTCCGGTGTTTCCCCATCTATTTCCCATGAAGTGATGGGACTAGATGCCATGATCTTCTTTTTCTGAATGTTGAATTTTAAGCCAACTTTTTCACTCTCCATTTTCACTTTCATCAAGAGGCTTTTTAGTTCAGGAAATGCCCTAATAATTAGCAACTCTCATTATTTCCTTTTCTCAACTTTCCTCTTTCCTGTCTTTCTCTCCTTCTCTCCCTTTCCCTTTTTTCCTTCCATCCTTTCTTTCTTTATATTTTTATGTATTGCTGCTTCTCTGTATGCTGAGATCGGAAAGTCATGTTCCCTCTGGCTTCAACCCTTCTCAGTTTTCTTTCCTAAACTGAACAGATTTTCCCCAAAGGCATATTTTGAATTACATGGTTTATGATGTCACATTTTGGTAATATCAAAGGATAAAATGTTGTCATGAAAACAATATCCATTTATGTGAAGCTGTGCTTAGTCGTACAGTCATGTCCAACTCTTTGCAACCCTATAGACTGTAACCTGCCAGGCTCCACTCTCCATGAGGATTCTCCAGACAAGAATACTGGGGTGGGCTGCCATGCCCTCCTCCTAGGGACCATCCCAACCCAGTAATTGAACCGGGATCTCCTGTATTGCAGGTGGATTTTTTACCAGCTGAGCTAAGAATACAAGTCAAATCAGAAAAAAAATAATCACTGAAGAAAAAAATTTGGTAATCTAGTGTTCAGATAAAATGAAGGCTAAGAATCGACCTTTGAGTTTAGCCATGTTCAAATTATTATCAACACAATGTGTGTGGTGGGTGTGTGTGTGTGAGAGAGAGAGAGAGAGAGAGAGAAAGAGAGGGAGTTTTAACATAAAAGAAATAACTTCCGAAGGGGGGAAAGAGAGAGAAAGATTGATTTTGCAATTGAATTCCCAGAGTGATATGAGCAGACAAAGAATATGGGTTATGTCAACATGATAGAATGACATTAGTAAAAAGAGAGATGATTTATCTTTAATTATAAGAAGAAAGAGAAGGTGATTAATGATGCGGACAGATTAGTGGATTATTTTTTCTAAATAAAAAGAGAATGTTAGTCAGTGAAAGACAAAATGTGACCACCTAAAGCAGTAAAGAATGTGGGAGGTATTTAACTAACTTGGGGAGAGAAGAGATGGTATACATTTTCTAGAAGAATTGAGTAATAAATAGACCATGAGACAGTAATATATTCTCAGGGCAGCATTTAGGGCCTACTTGAGATGAGTGGGATCGATGTGAAGAGAGACCAGTTAATCATTTTATATCTTCTATCCCTATTCAGAGACATCTTGTAAAGTAAATTATTTCTAGTAAAAGTAAAGGGCACTGGAGAATAACAACTAGGTTTTTCTGTGCAGAACAGAAGAGATAGGAAGACTATGCATAACCTTTGAGGATGTGTGTATAAAACTCATATAATTTCTCTAGTTGATGCATTTAAGAAAGAGGACACAAAAGTAAAACTATAAAAATAGCCATCCTTAGGTTCTTTATGTGCTTATAGAGGTCAAACCAGTCTTCTTGCCTATGGAGTTAAAGAATATTTCAGGTGTGCTTGAGCTTGTAGATGGTCAGTGTATGTAGTGATTATCTAGATTTTTGCCTCCATGAAATGAGAAAATATGTTCTGTGATAGTTGCTTTTGTTGTGATTTTTTTGGTGAAATTTATACCTTACTAGCAACATTTTTCATATGTGTAGAATATAGGTGGCTGAAAAAACCCAAGGCTTAATATACATACTTTTATTTCACTATAAACTGTTATATTTTTTATATTCTCCTGTTTCATATTTGAGACTGTCATCTTTTCTGCCCTCTGCTGATGGGATTTGCGTACATCAGTGTCAAAGCCTGCTCTATTTTGGGAACCAGTTAAGTTAGGAAAGAATTTTTAGTTTACATTTAAGCTAAATCATGTGACTTTTTCATTTATCCCTAATTAGTTTTTAATATAAAATTGAGGAGACTAGAGTGTCACAATTATAAGGAAAACCATAATTGGGTTAAGTATATTTTCTGCTTTTCTCTCATATATCAAAATCACTATGAGTGAGTTTACACTGATGTTTCCAACCTATTTTCATCATTTTGTTATCAGACATATGATTTAAAATCAGGATACAATAATAAAAAGAAAAAAATAGATTAAAGGGACAGTTTGTTCTTGTCATGTGGGCTGAATAAATTATAATCTGTCTTTTATATTTCTAACCTTGAACAGAGTAAAGAAGCAAAGTGAAAAATGAAGAATGATGTGTGCATTCTTTTTTTCCAAAGAGCAGACGCCTTCAGTGATTTGTACAACAGGAGGTGTTTTATGTACTTTGTTATGTTTCAGTTCTGTATCTTATTTAGGTCTCATTTTTTTTTTTTTTTGAGGAAACTTACTAGAATATTTTTTTTTTCCTGTAAAAAAGTAAAAAAAAAACCAAACAAACAACTTTTACTCTATTTAAAAAAAATCACAGTTTTCTTACAAAGATAATGCCTCTGGCAATAAAATAGGTATATTTTGAAACTAAAAAATTGTAATGCTGAGAAGTCTTTGTTTCAGTATGCTCAAATGTTTTAAGTGATAAAAATTTTTTCTAAAGCTGAAAATAAAACTAAATGTATATTAAATTACTATCAAGGTTACAGTAATTGTCCTTTAATAGATATGGTTTTAAATCCCAGTTCTACAAGTGTCTTAGTCTTTATTCTTTGGAAAATTATTTTTCTTCTCTGTCCCTCAATGTTCTCAATGATAAAACAGAGGTGATATTGTCTACCCCAGTGAGTTAACATAAAGATTAAACTAAATAATATGGGTAAATTATGTGATAGATTTTGATGCATAATGAGTATTTCAGATATGCAGATGATACCACCCTTATAAGAAGAACTAAAGAGACTCTTGAAAGTGAAAAAGGGGGTGAAAAAGTTGGCTTAAAACTTAATATTCAGAAAACAAAGATCATGGCATCTGGTTCCTTTCACTTCATGACAAACTGATGGGGAAACAGTGGAAACAGTGACAGATTTCATTTTGGGGGCTCCAAAATCACTGCAGATAGTGATTACAGCCATGAAATAAAAAGACGCTTACTCCTTGGAAGAAAACTTATGACCAACATAAACAGCATATTAAAAAGCAGAGGCATCACTTTGCCAACAAAGGTCCATCTAGTCAAAGCTATGGTTTTTCCAGTAGTCATGTATGGATGTGAGAGTTGGACTATAAAGACAGCTGAGCAACTGAAGAATTGATGCTTTTGAACTGTGGCATTGGAGAAGACGCTTGAGAGCCCCTTGGACTTCAAGGAGATCAAATCAGTCAATCCTAAAGGAAATAAGTCATGAATATTCATTGGAAGGACTGATGCTGAACATGAAACTCCAATGCTTTGGCTACCTGATGCGAAGAACTGACTCATTTGAAAAGACTCTGATACTGGGAAAGATTGAAGGTAGAGGAGGAGAAGGGGATGACAGAGGATGAGATGGTTGGATGGCATCACCAACTCAATGGACATGAGTTTTGAGTAAACTCTGGGAGTTGGTGAGGGACAGGGAGGCCTGGCGTGCTGCAGTCCATGGGGTCACAAAGAGTTGGACACAACTGAGCAACTGAACTAAACAGTATTTTTAAAATATATTCACTGTAATAACAAAAAATAAATGCTAAACTGGATAATCTTAAGAAAGCAACACATAATTAGACATACAACATATGGCTTAAAATTTATACACATATTGTAGTTGTTGTTCATTTTCCCAGTTGTGTCTGAGTCTTTGTGATCTCATGGACTGCAGCACGCCAGGCCTTCCTGTCCTTCACCATCTCCCAAAGTTTGCCCAGGTCATCTCCACTGCATCAGTGATGACATCCAACCATCTCATCCACTGTCATCCTCTTCTCATCCTGCCTTCAATCTTTTCCAGTATAAGGGCCTTTTCTAATAAGTCAGCTCTTCGCATTAGGTGGCCAAAGTATTGGAGCTTCAGCTTTAGCATCAGTCTTCCCAATGAGTTTGCAGGGTTGATTTCCGTTAAGATTGACTGGCTTGATCTCCTTGCTGTCCAAGAGACTCTCAGAAGTCTTATCCAGTACCACAGTTGGAAGGCATAAATTCTTTGTCACTCAGCCTTCTTTACAGTCCAGCTCTCACAATCATTCGTGACCAATGGGAAGACCACAGCCTTGACTATATGGACTTTTGTTGGCAGAGTAATGTCTCCACTTTTCAACACACTATCTAGGTTTGTCATAGTTTTCCTGCCAAGAAGCAAATGTTTTCTTATTTCATGGCTCTGGTCACAATCTGCAGTGATTTTAGAGCCCAAGGAGAGGAAATTTGTTACTACTTCCACGTGTCCCCTCTCTATTTGCCTTGAAGTAATGGGACCAGATGCCATGATCTTTTTTTTTTTTTTTTTTTAGTTTTAAGCCATATCTTTCACTCTCCTTCTTCATCCTTATCAAGAGGCTCTTTAGTTCCTCTTCACTTTCTGTGGTTACAGTGGTATCATCCACATATCTGACGTTGTTGAACTTTCTCTTGCCTATCTTGATTCCAGCTTGTAACTCATCCACATCATTCTAATGATGTGCTCAGCATATAGATTAAACAAGCAGGGTGACAGCAGATAGCCCTGCTATACTCCTTTCTCAATCTTGAACCAATCAGTTGTTAACAACAGGGTTCTAACTGTTGCTCCTTGACCTGCATACAGGTTTATCAGGAGACAGGTAAGATTTTCTGGTATTCCCATCTCTTTAAGAGCTTTCCTAAAGTTATTTTGATCCACACAATCAAAGGATTTGGCATAGTCAAAGAAACAGAGGTAGATGTTTTTTCTGGAATTCCCTAGCTTTCTCTATAATCCAGTGAATGTTGGCATTCATCTCTGGTTCCTCTTCCTTTTCTAAACCCCAGCTTGGACATCTGGAAGTTCTTGGTTCACATAATGCTCAAGCCTAGCATGCAAGATTTTAAGCATGACCTTACTATCATGGGAGATGAGTGCAATTGTCCGATGATTAGCACATTCTTTGCTACTACCCTTCTTGGAAATTGGGATGAGGATTGACCTTTTCCAGTCCTGTGGCTACTGCTGGGTCTTCCAGATTTGCTGACATACTAAATGCAACATCTTGATGGCATCAGCCTTTAGGGTTTTGAATAGTTCTACTGGAATTCCATCACATCCACTAGCTTTATTAACAGCAGTGCTTCCTAAGACTCACTTGACTTTGCTCTCCAGAATGTCTGGCTCTGGATGGCTTACCACCAGAGTGGTATTATTACCATCATAGTAATCAGATCATTTAGACCTTTTTATACAGTTCTTCCATGTATTCTTTCCATATCTTCTTGATCTCTCCAGTCTACTAGGTCTCTACATTTTCCGCCCTTTACTGTGACCATCTTTGGACAAAATATTCCCTTGATATCTCCAATTTTCCTGAAGAGATCTATAATCTTTCCCCTTATGTTGTTTTCTTCTAGTTTTATACACTGTTCATTGAAGAATGCCTTCTTTTCTCTCTACGCTGTTCTTTGGAATCTGCGTTTAATTGGATATACCTTTCTCTTTCTCCCTTGCTTCATACACATATATCCTTACTGCCAATTCAATTATATCTGAATGGATTTCTATCTTAATTAATGTTTAGGAGACTATTACAAAAAATTATACCGGACAGAGTATTATTTTAACAAAATATTCAGCAAGTTCAGGATTAGCCATTCCTTGAGCAGAGAGGTTGACTTTACAAGGCATCTGAGAGAGATTACTTTATAATGACACAGAAAATATGAAACACCACAAATTTGTTTATTTAACAGATAATTCAAAAACTTTGCGTTAAGCATGATGTTATATAGTGGATATATACCAGTCAGTAAAACAGAGATAGCCTGTCCACTCATAAGTTTACTTTGATGGAACTCAGGATGGAAAGACAAATAAAAATAGATAAGTCAACAAAATGAAAGTTATTAAAGCTATTATAATTGTTTTGATTAAAAATTGCAAATTCTGAGATAGAGATTAATAGGATGAGCAAGAGCAAGGCTTATTAATGTAGTCACACTAGACAGAGATCGAGGAAAAATAGTATATTATAATGGGAATCAAATAATGAAGCAAAGCCAGACCTGCATAGAAAAATGGAAACAGTAAAAGCGAAAAGTCTAAAATGGATGGAGTGCCTTGGGAATTGAAAGTAAACCAATTTTCTGAAGCATATTAAAAAAGAGTCATTTGAAGTGATATTGGAAAAAATGAAAGGAAATCATGATGGATGTTATAGACCATGTTAAGAAATCTGTATTTTATTTTCAGGGTTATGGAAAGTCATTGATTAGTTTTAATCAACAAATTAATTAAAATCAGATTTATAATTAACAAGGATCAAATTGTTATATGGAGCACTTTTAACTTTTGTAATATGCTTTGAAAATTCTTTGGTATTGACAAAATGGTTTGTGTGTGTGTGTGTGTATGTTTGTGTGTGTGTGAGAGAGAGAGCTAACATTGTATTACAAACATGGGAAATATATGTTTAAAGCCAGTAGTGCCTGAATTCATCATTTCCACTCCTAAAGTGGCAAATTAAGAATCCAAGGATAAAAAAAAGCCATAAAGATGTCAAGTTAAACACTGTGACCTTTAAGCTGATAGGCTAGAAACGACATGTTAAAAGTAAGACCCAATCATAAGTGTATAATCAATACTAGTAAGGTATAAACTGCTGTAAGTTCCACCTTTTCAGACACTTCACCCCCTCTCAGCGTCTATGCTGAGAGCTTTGTACTCAGCATACATTTATTTCTCTCTGAAATAAATCCTGTGTGCTTGCTACCATGAACATTTGTGTGTTTGCGAAGTTCATTCTTCGATTCTGAGAACAAGAACTCGGATTCCTGTTTCAGCACCCTACTAGACATAATGCTTTGTATGTTAAGTTGCATCAGTCATGTCCAACTCTTTGTGATCCTATGGACTGTAGCCCTCCAGGCTCCTCTGTCCATAGGATTCTTCAGGCAAGAATACTAGAGTGAGTTGTCATGCCCTCCTCCAGGGGATCTTCCCGACGCAGGGATCAAGTTTGTATCTCTTATGCCTCCTCCATTGGCAGGTATGTTCTTTACCACTAGAACCACCTGGGAAGCCCAACTAGATTTAATAGTACGACTTATTCCCTTTCTTCATTTGTTGACTACAAATTGGCACTTGCCAAGAGCATTTGCCAGTGACTGATCAACAACAAAGGCATTTGCCCTCTGTCTCTGTGGAGCCTGAGCCCTGTGCTGCTGCAGCTGCTGCTGCTAAGTCACTTCAGTAGTGTCCAACTCTGTGCGACCCCATAGATGGCAGCCCACCAGGCTCTGCCATCCCTGGGTTTCTCCAGGCAAGAACACTTGAGTGGCTTGCCATTTCCTTCTCCAATGCATGAAAGTGAAAGGTGAAAGTGAAGTCGCTCAGTCGTGTCCGACTCTTAGCGACCCCATGGACTGCAGCCTACCAGGCTCCTCCATCCATGGGATTTTCCAAGCAAGAGTACTGGAGTGGGGTGCCACTGACCTTCAAAACACCACCTAAGAGGAAATCAGGGTGGAGAGTGAGGCACTCTGCTCCAGGAAAACTGGTGAACAAGTCTTTAGATAGTCAGACATTTTCAAGAAATGATTTCATGACCCCAATCTTTGCATCTCTTCATATCTAGAGAATCACTAAATCTGTTAGGGGAAGCACAATGACTGAAACTACTCACCCTAGCCAGGCACTAGAGTAACCACTTATATGAGCTATTTTACAACAGGAGGTCCTAGTAAGGAATATGGAACTAATAAGCCACCACCAACCAGAAAAGTTTGGGAAAGGTTCAAACAAGACATCACATGTCAGACTACTTCCCAGAATCTTCTCACTGGTATCCATCTTGGCTGAGTAATGGGTGTGCCACCAAGAAGGACTCTGAGTCAGAATGATTAGCTAAAGACAATCCAGAAACTGATCCCATCACCATAAAATCCAAGACTGCAAGCCACATGACACAGCAGTTCTCCTGGGCTCCCTTACCCTTCTTTTGGACTCTCAGGACTCTCCACCCAGGTGCCCTTCCCAGTAAAATTTCTTGCTTTGTCAGCATCTGTGTCTCCTTGACAATTCATTTCTAAGTGTTAGACAAGAGCCCACTTTTTGGCCCTGGAAAGGGTTCCACTTCCTGCAACAAATTCCTTCACACTGGAGAAAATCTTTGTAAAGCATGCTTGATTGCATTGAACACCTCCTTAACCAAAATCTTATATATTGACCTCCCTCCACTGCATCTTTGGAGCAGTCTCTTAGAGCTATTTGTGGTGCTGAATCCCAGGCTGCAGTCTTCATTTTGCCCCAAATAAAACTTAACTCACTCCTCTCATGTTATGCATCCTTTTAGTCAACAAAACAGTGGCAGATTTTATTTTCTTGGGTTCCAAAATCACTGCAGACAGTGATTGCAGCCATGAAATTAAAACATGCTTGCTCCTTGGTAGAAAAGCTACGACAAACCTAGAGAGCATATTAACAAGCAAAGACATTACTTTGCTGACAAACCTCCATATAGTCAAAGCTATGGCTTTTTCAGTAGTCATGTATGGATGGGAGAATTGGACCATAAAGAAGGCTGAGTGCCAAAGAGTTGATGCTTTTGAACTGTGGTACTGGAGAAGACTCTTGAGAGTCACTTAGACTGCAAGGATATCAAACTAGTCGATTCTCAAGGTAATCAACCCTGAATATGCATTGGAAGGACTGATGTTGAAGATAAAGCTCCAATGCTTTGGCCATCTGATGCAAAGAGTCAACTCACCGGAAAAGACCCTGATGCTGGAAAGTTTGAGGGTAGGAGTAGAAAGGGGTGACAGAGGATGAGATGGTTGTATGGCATCATAGACTCAATGGACATGAATTTGAGCAAACTCAAGGAGATAGTGAAGGCCAGGGAAGTCGGACATGCTACAGTCCATGAGGTTGCAAAGAGGCAGACATGACTGAAAGACTGAACAACAACCATAATAGATCATTAGATATTTTACTAGGCACTGAAAGAAGAGCACTTAAACACAATTCTCAGAGAAATTAAGTTCCAGTGAGTAAATAGAAAATGATAAAACACACAACCTAAATACAGAATGAAATGCCAGGTTTCAAAAGAGTTATAAACCAAGTAAAGAACTGTTCTGATGTTGTGGATTGTCTTAGAGAGTGCTGTTTGGACTCTCAGATAAGACATTTGAAAAGAGATCCAAACGAAACAAAGTCATAAATGAATGGCATGAAATCCTAAATAAAGCATTTTAAGCAGTGGGACTAGATTTCTCTGAAATGGGAACATGTTTAAAACACTGGCACGAAAATTGGGAGTTCAGAGTGGTTCAGTGTTGGTTGGAAGTGCAGAATAATCATAAGATGTCAGATCAGTCAGGCTGCTAGTGGGCAAAGTATATGTTATTGGTGTAGGATGAGATCTTATTTTCCACTCCCAATGTTTTCTCTTTAAAAAGACCCTAGTTCCCTACTGCCTTCTCTCTTCTATGTCTTGTGAGCCATAGAGGACTTAGAAAGAGTGTTCTGACTTATTTGTTTAGAAGATGAGTCTGTGCATGCACTAGTAATATTCTCTTTCTGTCCTTTTCTTTCTTGGAAAAGAGTCTGTCTTCAGTCAGCCTGATTTTTCCATTTCTTTGTTCCACAAAAAAAGAAAGGGCGGGGTGGGGAGAGTTCTGCTCAAGTAGGTTTTGGATAGGGTTCAGGATGCTGCAGTCTTAGAGAGTGAGTTCAAATATCAGTGATAAGATTCTGATTACCTTTTTATCATAAATATGATGAGAAATAAATGCAGGTTTCAGTTTTAAATAATCAGCTAAACCAAAATTATTGTAAGTTAAAAAAAAAAAAAAAGAAATCCAAGAAAGGAAATCAGTGTGCTGGGGTGAAAAGCTCCAAATGTGAAAAGATGGCTATTCTTTGATTTGGCTACGACACAATATCTTGTTAAAGGTTTAAAAAGGTACTTTTTTGAGATGAGGCTATTACTACCTTTCTACCAATGCGCTGGAGTGTTTCACAGTAACTCGGCTAAAACAAGTATAAGTAGTGACTTTCTCTTCTTTAGAGCTATAGAGCAAGAGATCTCTTTAGAGAAAGATATCAAAAATTCAGAGGCATAAAATACCCTCTTCAGGCTATATAAGAGCCTATTTCTTTGAGTTACTTAAAAGAAAAGATATTGAACATAGATCCAAACTGTGAAGGAGTTCATTATCACATGAACTTGACTCTGAGTAGTTTTACCACTTATCCATCTCAGCCAACATTCTAAGCAAGGGGAAGAGCTGTCTCTTGTCTATTTTGTTTTCAACAATAAGTCCGGAATCTAGTACAATGTCTGGAATATTTAACACACTGTCACTAGATGAATCAATATTATTGTGTGTTTGTGTGAACAGAAAATCTGGTCTAGCATCTGCTTCATTGTCCTAGTCTGTACACGTATAATGATCTGCATATGGAAATGAGTGGCTATTGTGCTTTGCTTCCTGAGTTTTATGTCTACATCATAAATTTTATATATAATATAATATTTTTATATATTTTAGAGGGATCTATAGGTATATTAATTTTAGACAAACAGCAATCTCCAAACACATTTAGAACATAAATTTCAGAAGAATGGCTCCCTTAGCGTTGTCTGAAAACATCTCACTTGTTGGCAATAGAAAGCTATTTCCCAAAGCACCTTTAACCCAGACTCCCTATCTAAAAACACAAAAGCACATATGCGTTCACAGTAATTCACAAAAAGTCAATTAAGCTGTTTTAGAAGAACAAGGAAATGAAATGTCTTAGCAATAAAAAAAAAAAATGTAAATCAGGTTTGAAAGCAACAGACCGTGTTGCAAATTGTAGTCTATTTCAGCCAGACTTTTTGTAGTAGCAAATTCAACACACTAACACTATCCAATACTTTCAACTTTAGTTTCTACATGTTATCCTTAGTTTATCAATACATAAAGTCTCCTTTTCAAGACCTAGAAGAAATGTAACTCCTTTCCTGCAGTTTTCCTGCTTCCCCATTTCTTCATATCATTTTTATGTTCCTTGCTTCTATATATTTTTTCATGCTTTGATTATTACAACTTTAAAAATTTAACCCACAACATAATGAATCATTTTTCTCCTTAAACTCTCCCATTTCCATATCATACTCTAAGCTTGCACAGATAATTGTCAGAGTCCTACTCACATTGCTATTCTATTTATCTATCGTAAGCCCAGAATTTTATAGAAGCCAAAATAAGTTGACTGTATTTAATGATCTGTGAAAAAGAGAAAACAAGAAAAAATTAGACAATGCTGATGTTAATAAAAATAATAACTAAACATTTACATGACTATTAAGAGTTGCAATCAGATCTGTAATTTTAATCAGCTTCCCTGGTGGCTTGGGTAAAGAATCTGCCTGCAATTCAGAGGACCTGAGTTTGATCCCTGCTTTGGGAAGATCCTGTGGGGAAGGGAATAGCAACCAACTCCAGTATTCTTGCAGGGAGAATTTCATTGACAGAGGAACCTGGAGGGCTACAGTCCATGAGGTCGCAAAGAGTCAGACAGGACTGACCCACTAACACCCTCATTTTTTTGCAATGTTAACAAATTCAAAATAATTGTTTATGTGTTAGCCATAATACTCCACATGTACATAATTATTTTAGATCCAGATACTCAGTATAAATCTACCAGGGATTTAGTCACATAACAATGTTTATACTGGCTTGGCAAAAGACCGCTTTCAATGCACTTTACTGCAATGATTTTGGTTCAGGTTCTGACACTATCATACAATTCTCTTTGTCTTGTTTTCTTTTCCTATTGCCTCCTTTCATGTATTCTCTTTGCTTTTTCCTCTTTCCAAACCCTATCACTGAAAAATATCTCAGGAAGAGTCAAATTACTGAATTTGATTTTTCATAGCAAAATTAGAAGCCTATATTTTAATGCTTAAAGCATATATTAAGATGTAAAACTGACTAGTAAATATAACCTGTGACCAAAACTTGTTAATGATGACTGATCAGACCAAAAATTGAAATCCATTACATTTTTTCTAATAGGAGAGTTCATAATATAGGAGTTAATCACTGGATACCTCAAAATATTCACAAAGTTATATTTTGAGAATATTAAAATCATAAGAATTATTTAATCCTGCCATTTTGTTAAAGAAGAAAGAGATACTGAAGATATCTTTTGGTTGTCAACTTATAGATTTTTAGAATTTTAAACATTATATAGAATTTCAATATAGTCCTTTTACTCCATAGAGAAGGAAACTGGATTCTGGATGCATTAAACACTTCATGCATTTTTCTGCGAGTAGTGTATGTGCTGGCTTAGAACCTTCAGTCTGTTCTTCTGGCTTCTGGCTCCTGGCTCTTCTTATTACAATGGAATTTTTTTGAGAACAATTCTTTTATTGTATTTTTTTAAAAAAACAAATACATGTTATATATATTTTTTCAAAATCAGAAAATAAGTACATAGAATTTTTGAAAACTTTCCATTCATATATTATATAGTCTATGATTAAGGTTCTTTCCAGCAGTATTTTGTTTTGATAAGATAAACTACAATTTTCTGTCACTTTGGAAAGACAAATTTTTGACACTTCCATCAGATTAGGTCCATGAAATACAGGAAACTTTCTATATTGACTTATTTGAATGTAGAAATCACATCTTGCTCTGTTTTACCCTGAATTTATGTTACCACATCTGTCCATTCTCAGGCTGGCAGTAAAGAAGATATGCAGGATGTGGAGTATTTGAAAATGGTTGGTACAAAGCCATTAATTTAACTAGGAAAAGAGCACGATTTGTGTTATTATTAGGTTGATACTAAAGTAATTGCCATTTTGTATTGTTGAAGTTTACCATTTGATATTGGAATGCTACTTAAATAAATGTGGTTATGTCATACATCATTTTAATGCACATTTCTTGCTTTATGTTTTGTTTGCTAATAATTTGTTACTTGTATATATTTATGTTAGATTAGGGAAATAATATTAGACAAAAAGCAAACTCAGAGGATTTTATTATTCGAGTTAAAAATGGGTCGTAAATCAGAGGAGACAACTCACATCAGTAACACATTTGGCCCAAGAATGGGTAACAAACATACAGCACAGTGGTGGTCCAAGAAGTATTGTAAATGAGATGAGAGCCTTGAAGATGAGGAGTGCAGTGTCTGGCCATTGGAAGTTGACTATGATCTGTTAAGAGGATCATTGAACCTGATCCTCTTACAGCTATAGAAGAAGTTGCTGAAGTCCTCAACATCAACCATTCTACAATCTTTCACATTTGAAGCAAATTGGAAAGTTGAAAAAGCTTGATAAGTGGGTGCCTCAAGAGCTCATTGCAAATAAAAAAAAAAAAATCATCATCTTAAAGTGTTGTCTTCTCTTATTCTATGCAACAACAATGAACTATTTCTTGATTGGATTGTGATGTGTGACAAAAAGTGGATTTTACGTGACAATTGGAAATGACCAGCTCAGTTGGTTGTACTGAGAAGCTCCAAATTCTTCCCAAAGCCAAACTTGCACCCAAAAGATGTCATGGTCACTGTTTGGTGGTCTGCTGCTGCTCTGATCCACTACTGCTTTCTGAATCCCAGTGAAACCATTACAGAAGTATGTTCAGCAAATCAATGAAATTGACTGTAAACTGCAGGTCCTGCAGCCAGCACTGATCAACAGAAAGGGTCCAATTCTTCTCCATGACAACACCCAACTACATGTTGCACAACCAACGATTCAAAAGTTGAACAAATGGGCTATGAAATTTGGCTTCATCGGCCCTATTCTCTTGACCTCTTGTCAATGAACTACCATTTCTTCAAGCATCTTGACAACTTTTTGTAGGGAAAATGCTTCCATAACCACAGGAGGAAGAAAATGCTTTCCAAGAGTTTGTTGAATTCTGAAACATGGATTTTTATCTTACAGGAATAAACAAACTTATTTCACCTTGGCAAAAATGTGTCGATTGTAATGGTTCCTATTTGATTAATTAAGATGTGTTTGAGCCTAGTTATATTGATCTAAAATTCACAGTCCCAAACTGCAATTACATTTGCACCAATATGGATGTGAGAGTTGGACTGTGAAGAAAGCTGAGTGCCAAAGAATTGATGCTTTTGAACTGTGGTGTTGGAGAAGACTCTTGAGAGTCCCTTGGACTGCAAGGAGATCCAACCAGTCCATCCTAATGGAGACCAGTCCTGGGTGTTCATTGGAAGGACTGATGCTGAGGCTGAAACTCCAATATTTTGGCCACCTCATGCAAAGAGTTGACTCATTGGAAAAGACCCTGATGCTAGGGAGAGATTGGGGGCAGGAGGAGAAGGGGACGACAGAAGATGAGATGGCTGGATGGCATCGCCGACTTGATGCACATGGGTTTGGGTGGACTCCAAGAGATGGTGATGGACAGGGAGGCCTGGCGTGCTGCGATTCATGGGGTCGAAAAGAGTTGGACACGACTGAGCGACTGAACTGAACTGACTAAATGTAAGTAAATAAAATATAAAACACTTTATTTTAAGGAAGGTTGATTAAGTAGTTCCAAAACAAATGATTATTTTTATTTATTTTATTTTTTTAAACAACCTAGCTAACATCATTAAAAGTAGTCTGTGTGCTAAGGTGAAGTTTTTAAAAAGCATTTATGTGTCCTTATTTTGGGAATATTAAAAAAAATTTTTAAAAACTTCAAGCAAGAATAAGGATCAGACATAAAGGCAAATGTGCAAAAGGCTGCTCATATTTATAGCAATACTGACATATGATCAATGTTATACTCCACAAACATGATGACATAAATTATTTAGAAGTAATGACATAAGCATAATAAATCATGCTATAAATCACCATTTTCCACACTGCATTTGAAACGTTGTTACTGTGGAGGAAAATTCATGATGTATCTTATCTCATGATTGATATCTAATGAATAAAGGAATTATTTAAAATGCTTAATCTTAAGAGTCTCTAAAATCAACACTTAATTTACTCATAAAAAGTTAAATCTTGTATTATCAGCTAAAAACATCAGAAAGTTCCTTAAGTGTTTACTTAGTTAAAATAATGAATCTCTAATTCCCCATCTGAGAATATGGTATGCTATGCTATGATTTTTTGGATAATCTCACACACTCTTAACAAATAAATCTAATTTAAGGGAGATGGACTTACTTAAATTTTCGGAACACCCACCTCAACAAGAAATTACTCTATGGCCACAAAAGTACTGGAAAACATCATAGGCTGTCTTTCCTGCCTTCTTTGGACTTTACTACAGATAAAGTTGTCTCAGTAGTATCTTTAAAACTATCAACCTAGACCTGCCCCCAAAATGCTTCTTTTAATTAAATCTTCTATTTTTATATAGCATAATTATCTAAGCAGTTGAACTTGACATATTCCTACTATTAAATTTATTAACATCTTTGTGATGTTTATTATTGTTCTTTGCATATCTTTAGGGAAATTTCTAAAATTCTGGTAGGCAGAGTCAATAAATTCCAAGATTTTTTACACAAGGTGATTTACAATAAAGGGGAGTTTTTAGTCCCTTGCAATAACAAAATAGAATCCTGCTGCCACTTCTGGAAATGAAGAAGCCAAACAACCACTAGGGTTTCTGTAACATAAGGAAAAGAAAGGAATAGTAGAAGGATCACATTAAACTAAGATGACATATAGCCTCTTACATATGGGGCCCAGAAGACCTGTTTCGATAAGATAAAGGGAAAGACTTTATGGACCCAGATAATACCAATATTTAAACCTAGGTACAGAGACGAACATTTGCAATTGGCAAAAAGTAAGAAAAAAATATCAATTTTTTTAGCCTAGTTAAAGAAATATCAATGCAATAAACCAACATACATCAGTATGGTCTATAATTCTAAGATGTTTGTGTGTTAGACACTTAGTTGAGTCTGACTCTTTGTGACCCCATAGTCGTAGCACGCCAGGCTCCTCTATCCATGGGATTCTCCAGACAAGAATACCAGAGTGGGTTGCCACTTCCTTCTCCAAGGAAATAATTCTAAGATTTATGGCATTAATAGAGTTGAAAGATACTAATATGGATAATTGAGATTTGACGGGAAAATGTTTTAGATAAAAGAAAAGCTGGCAACAGCAAAGCATGTCTTTGAGTTTTTTTGTTTGTTTGTTTGTTTTGTAATATAAGGAAAACCTTTAACCCATAATCTCACATGTCACCTCAAGGGACCATAGATAATGTTGGCCATCATAATCAAAGGCCTCTGCATTCACTCTGTACCACTTTGCTGCTAAGTTACTAAAATAAATAGATCTATGAGAAAGGGAAGTTGCATTTATTAACACAAATAGTTATTTGAGATTAATGCAAATGGAGAGGACATTAGGGTCATTTTCTTTAAGTATTCTGAAAGAAAGTGCTTATTCAAAAGTTTAAATAAAAAGTTAAAGAAGCTTTCCTTCTTTTTCTTTCTCACTGTTTTTATTTTCTTCTGCTGGGAATAGGATCCCAGAGTCCATTGAAGGAAACTCAGAGAAAAGACTCAGACAGCCCTGTTTCTCAGATTCGCACATATCAACAATATAATTTTCTTATTAGATTACAAAGTAAATACTAGCTAACATATATAGTACTTTGGGAAAATATTCTATGGCTTGAAATACACAAAACAGAGCCACAAAATTTGAAACTGATACAGCATAATAAAATTAATGATTATAGAATAAATACTGCTTCAATCTGATTCAGTTAGGAAATATAAAGGGATTAGGTTAGCATTTTGTTCATTTAATTGGTAATTTTAATCATAGGACAGGATAATTAACTTGGTGAATTTTAATCATATACTTTTTGTTATTTCAGTTTTTAGTAATTAACCATAATAGCAATGGATAAATTATATAATTTAGATTTTTCTTCCTTCTAAAATGATAGAAATTTATGACACAAAGATCTTATGACCAAGTTTCCCAATGGGATTATCAGATAAAATAAAGGACATTCAGTTAAATTTAAAATTCAGATAAACAACAGTGACATTTTTTAGTACAAGTGTGTCCTAAATATCACATGGAATCCTTAAATAGAAAACCTGTTTAACATTCATTTCAAAATTAAATTTAACTGTGCACCCTGTGTTTTCATTTACTATGCCCTGGCATCCTTATCTTATAAATTCTATAACCTTATTTTATATTTCAAATGCATGTTTTTCTATTTACAGCAAGCTGAAATAAATAAACTGGTTCAGAACTTATAAATATGCCTTCATAGCTGAACATTTCACTATCCCTAAATGCCAAGTTAGAAATAAGAGAAGAAGGAAACAGATTTTATTCTTAATATGCTGCCGCTGCTACTGCTAAGTCGCTTCAGTCGTGTCCGACTCTGTGTGACCCCATAGACGGCAGCCCAACAGGCTCCACCATCCCTGGGATTCTCCAGGCAAGAACACTGGAGTGGGTTGCCATTTCCTCTCCAATGCATGAAAGTGAAAAGTGAAAGTGAAGTCGCTCAGTCGTGCCCAACTCTTAGTGACTCCATGGACTGCAGCCCACCAGGCTCCTCCATCCATGGGATTTTCCAGGCAAGAGTACTAGAGTGGGGTGCCATTGCCTTAACATGTAGAAGGGGGTAAAATTGTGCCCGGATGTACTGGGAAGAGTGGGAGTATAAACAATATAGTGAAGCATCATCAGATAAAGAAATAAATAGTGCAGTATTGCTTTGTACGTAGACGCTATGACATCTTTTCTGCAATCTTAATCAACATAAAAATATTTCCTACACCCAGCCATTTTCTCTTAAAATAATCACAAATTTTTTATAATGAAATCACATTGGCCCTAAGTCCTAAAGCAGGAAAATGAAAATGCCATCAATGTGGCTATTAAGTAAAGGATTTTACCTTCAGTGGAACTCATTTTGTTTTTTTGTTTGTTTGTTTGTCATGAATGAACAAATAGGCCTTTGTGAACTGAATTGGCACAGTCAGAGATTACCGCTAAACCTTTTTTGTGTGTGTGCAGTGTGTCCATTGTGAAGACTGGAAGCTACAATTTGTTTGCATGTCTTTTTCAATTTGATTTTTTTCCCCCTCTTTTCAGGTTACTTCACCACTAACAAGAACAATAATGCCAGAGGAAAAGATAGCTTGAATGAGACTGTATGATTGCTTTTCCAACTAAAATGAGTAGAAAATGAAAACACTTTAAATGAAGTGTCTCAAATAAACATTTAATTTAGGATAAGACAGCAACCGCATACATACCACCATATCAAATATTGAAAGAGCATTTATTGAAGAGTTGAAAGACTCATTTGTGGGAAAATAAATGTAGCTCTAAAAGTGAGCTGCTGAGAGTAAATATGTAAAACCACATTTAAGCAGCATGCAATTAACGTGAATATACTAAAAAAAAAAAAAAATGAAGACCATGAAGAGATTTTGGGGAATTACATATTTGAACAAGAAACTGTTTCCTTTTTCATCAAGCATGAGTCTAGCTGTGCACTGGACGCTCTTTAACAAGCTGTAGATTTAAAATAAACTAGAAGGTTTTCCATTCATACATTAAGAAAAGTGGATGCACTGTTTTCTCAGACCTCTCTGTCTTTCTTTAAATACCTTTTCCTTATCCTCTACATGTTTAAATATCAGTGTCTCCAACCCTCATGACTTTATCCTTCTTAATTCTCTTTTCTTAATAATTTCAGCTTTTTATTCTCCCTAAGTCCTCATGTTTTCTGGCATTAATATTTGTTCTGTTCCTTGTTCTTTATAACAGTCTCACCTTGCTCCATCCCTTTATTTATTTCTAGCCACATAATTTATCTTTACATATATCTAGGCATTATAAATATTTGTGTAGTTACTAAAACTATAACCCTAATAGGGAGATAGATAATTACACGGTTTTAATACATACAGAATTGGTATTGTTACTAGAGTACTTTGTAAACCATAAAGTACTTAATAAAATTATAATAGTTGATTTTATTACAAGTATTATTGGAAATGTTGAACTCATATCACCCATAACTAGAATAATCATCTAATGGTTATACCATATAATGAAATACATTTACAAAACCATGTATAATATATAACTGTAACTGTATGTAAAATTATTTTAATTATACAAGCATAGGTCAATTAAATTAAAATATATTCCAGTTCAAAATAGAGTAAGTAGCAAATGCACTGATAAATTATTAGAATGTCAGAACATTAGGCAAGTTCTTCTTCTCTTAATATTACCACTTTTATCAAATAGGGAGGTAGGGATTGTCAATGAATATACTTTTAGGATAAAAATAGATGCTGTCCTGATTGCTTTTACAGCCAAAGACATTAACAAAATAGAATCTCCAAATGGTTTGCATCCACCATCAAATGTTTTCCTGGCCAATATCAGTTATATTATTTTCTGCTAGTTCAGCATTCAAAAAATCAATTAAATTTAAAGAAATGGAATTAAAAATTATAAAGTGGTCTTAGTTTTCTGATTCAATGTTAAAAAGAGAGAACTTTAGTTACTTTATGCTTAGTTTAATCTTCAATCAGGATATGGCTTATTTCATTCTTGCATTTTCATACACTAATTTTGAATATTTTGCATCTATATTGGATCACAGTTTTAAAAAATTTTACATTGTCTTTAGATTTATGGTTTGTTTTTCTAAGGGTTTTCAGTGGAATGCAAATTTCTCATTCAAATTTTTTTATTCCTAGTGATAAAATACAAATAAAACTCTAATTATAAAGCCTAGATGAAATGACTATTCTGTCACTTATTTTTTTTGTTTTGTTTTCATTCTTCCTGAACTTTAATCAGCTCTATATCAAAAAATAAAAGTGTAAACAAGTCTGATGGCCTGAAAGATATAATGGTAATGGTAAGAATTATCAAAATACCATACTGCACTTTAAATTGCACCTCATTTCAAACCATTATGTGATCTTTCAGCTCTATTTACCTAATTTTTACATGATAAATTTTGTTATTGAATTGGAACACATTTCATTTCATTTAAATTCATTAAAAAAATCTCCTGATTCATATAAAACTCCTGTTAGTGGACAGAACATCATTTCCCCCATCACAAATGTTTGGAAGTTGTGTTGGGTTCTTTATATATTTCCTTGTATTCCATTTGGACTTGTTTTAACATGCATGCACAGCTGCTGTGTTATGTCCAACTCTCTGAGCCCCCATGGACTGTAGCCTGCTGGCTCCTATGTCATGGGATTTTCCTGGTGAGAATATTGGAGTGGGTTACCATTTCTTCCTCCAGGATATCTTCCCAACCCAGGGATTGAATCCACATCTCCTGCTTTGCAGGCAGATGCTTTATCACTGAGTTACTGAAGAAGATCCTTAAAATTGAAGCAGTCATATATTTAAAAGTGCTTGTTTTAACAGCACATTTAAATATATAACCACATTAATTTAACCAAAAGATTTTCTTTGAAAGATATTTTTGCACATTCAAGATGTGCTCCCTGACTACATTATTAACAAACCAATGTGATCTTCAACAAATAATGTTTAGTTACCATTAAGGGGAAAATCCATACTGTACATTAGGAATATTATGCCATTGACTTCTAAAGTTGAAGTAAATCTATGTCAGAGATACTTATGCTGCTGCTGCTGCTAAGTCGCTTCAGTCGTGTTTGACTCTGTGCAACCCCATAGACGGAAGCCCACCAGGCTCCCCCATTCCTGGGATTCTTCAGGCAAGAACACTGGAGTGGGTTGCCATTTCCTTCTTCAATGCATGAAAGTGAAAAGTGAAAGTGAAGTCGCTCAGTCATGTCTGACTCCTAGCGACGCCATGGACTGCAGCCTAGCAGGCTCCTCCATCCATGGGATTTTCTAGGCAAGAGTACTGGAGTGGGGTGCCATCACCTTCTCCACAGAGAGATACTTATAGTCATAAGTTATTTGATTTGAAGATATTAGTATGGAGAGATGAAGAATCAAAGATATTCTTCAGATCAGTCCTTAGTCTATTCAGATCTTCCATCTTTAGCTAATAGCATCAATAATCATATTTTGGAAGGATTGTGATTATTCTGGCCTGAATGTTTGTGACCCGCCCCCCAAATTCATATGTTTACATTCTAACTCCCAAAGATGATGGCATTAGGAAGCATGGTCTTTAGGGAGTGATTAGGTCATGAGGACGGAGCCCTTATGAATAAGATTAATCTTCTCAAATGGTACCAAAAAACCTACTTACAAAACTGAAGTGGAAGCACAGATGTAGAAAACAAACTTACAGTTATCGGGAAGAAAGGAGATTGGGATTTGGAGATTGCAATTGACATACACACATCACTATATATATAGAATAGGTAACTAATAAGATCCTATACTGTATAGCACAGGGAACTCTATTCAGTACTCTACAGTGACCTATATGGGAACAGAACCTAAAAAAAGAGTGTATATATGTGAATATATATATGTATATACATATACATATGTAAAAAAGTGGATATATGTACATGTATATATGTATATACATATACACAGGTAAAAAAGAGTGGATATATGTGCATGTATATATGTCTGACTCATTTTGCTGTACAGCAGAAACTAACACAATACTGTAAATCAATTATACTCCAAGAAAAATTAATTAAAAATGTATCAGTCTTATAAAAGAGACCCCAGAGATCGTTCACCACTTCCACTGCATGAGGCACAGTGAGAAGACACTGGTTATGACCTAGCAAGAGGCCTCTTAGCAGAATGTGACCATGCTGGCACCTTGATTCTGGACTTCAAGCCTCCAGAACCTTGAGAAATAAATATCTGGGTTTATAAGCTACTCGGTCTGGTATATTGTCACAGCAGCCAAATGGACAAAAAGTGATCAAGTCACAGTCTTCATTGTGAAAATGCTTGCTCTGAAATAGAAAATTTGAATATGCTCACTTCTCAGAGAGTGTATATACACTCCATGGCTTTATCCTTCCTTGCTCTTTCTGCACTTCCTAATACAGATACAAAAGATAAAATATCTGACCTCATCACTGATATAAATTGAAAAATAGCACTTTATTTTATTTTATTTTCCGTAGGAAAAAAATGGTTTTGTACATGGGAAGAAACAATATAAATTCAAAACTTACAGATAAGGGTTAGCTCTATCACTCTTTAAAAAGTTTATACAAATATCCAGTCAACACCAACAGGGTTATCTCCCTTGAAATGTTATCTATACAGATTTCCAAGTAGACCACAGAGCTGTATACTGTCTTGGAATGTCCTCAGAAGGCTCTGTCATTGATCAGTTAACAGAGTAAAAACCCCAGAGTCCTTTCTTTCAAATGGAAGAGGGAGAGACAGGGATAGAAGAAACTATTCAAACTTCGTCTTCTTTCCTTGTGGCTTGTGGTCTCCTCCTCCTCCTCTGCCTCCTCGGAAGCCTCCTCGCCCTCCAAAGCCTCCCCGGCCTCTGCCACCAAAGCCACCTCTGCCACCACCTCGGCCTCCAAAGCCACCTCTGCCTCCTCCTTGGCCACCAAAGCCACCTTCACCCTTAGGTTTGGCCCACTTTATAACATAAAATGGCAGATATGCTTCTAGCCTTGGGCCTTATTTTTCCAACCAGTATTGTCTATGCCAGGATCTCTGGCCAGTTGGGGGACCTGCCCCCTGTGTACACATTCTCCCTGCTCCACTCCTGTGATCAGTCTCTATGTCTCTACCAGCCTCTATCTAAGCCTTTCGATACTTCCTGTGGTGTTGGTACTCTCATTAGCACTTTCATTACTCATGACACTGACAGGAGATCTGATCTAAAGCAAGCTTCTCTGCTTGAAGGCAGGTAAGAAAACAGCTCAGGCAAAGTCTTAGAACATAATAATCTATAAATTGAAGCAGAAGAATTTTAGAGTCACATTCTAAGTTCTGTCCTCAGAGCAGTCTTGTTAAAAGATATTACTGAGCCTGTTTTTCCCATATGGATCAAGTTTACAGAAATAAACAGCTGGGACCCAAGGCATCTGCATGGCAGGACAACGTTTTTATCTTTGTCACAGCAAAGAGTTTCCAGACCCCAGCCAGGCTGGCACAGCTCTATAAACTAGAGAAAAGACTTTCCTTATTCATTTACTCACAGAAATCATGCTTTGATATTTTATGTATGACTTTTCATACAAAAAACCCCACAAAATTACCCCTACATTTTTATACCTGATTAAAAAAATGTGCAGTGAATTTTATTTTAGGGTACAAGTATTATACTGCATTTGTCACAGATAATAACTAGAAACAAGATCTAAAACCCCATATGCTGGTAAATACGGGCCAACAGAATTAGCCTGCATCACTTTAGGGTGGTGTATTATACCTTCAATGAAAACCAAATATCAGAACTAGAGGTTGAACTTCCAAAAGCTTCTAGAAGGTAAAATCTGTATTTCTCAGGGACCTCATAACCTCTTAGGCTGTTAATGTCTAACCTGAGAAGTATACAGACATTCTTTGGATGTAATGGAAAATTTCACCAAAGTCAACCTCAAAATATAAGCATAGAAATTGATTAGAAACCAAGAGCATATAAAGAGATTAGACTCAGGTGAGTAGACTCTTATGGTTGCTGTAGTGCCATCCTCAAACATGACTTTGGCCAAAAGTGAGACTCTATCCAGGACTAATATTCTCCAGGTATGCCTTCAGAGGGACTCTTGAGTCCAAACAACCAATGGGCCTTGAAGGTCTCATTTTAAGGCACTTTGCCAACAGAACTGTGTAACCATAAGGGATTCAATTTAGGTCATACCTGAATGGTCTAGTGGTTTCCCTACTTTATTCAAATTAAGTCTGAATTTGGAAATAAGGAGTTCATGGTCTCAGCCACAGTCAGGTCTCGGTCTTGTTTTTGCTGACTGTATAGGACTTTTTCATCTTTGCCTGCAAAGAATATAATCAATCTGATTTCAGTATACACTATCTGGTGATGTCCATGTGTAGAGTCTTATCTTGTGTTGTTGGAAGAGGGTGTTTGCTATGACCAGTGTGTTCTCTTGGCAAAACTGTAGCAGTCTTTGCCCTAATTCATTCTGAACTCCAAGGCCATATTTACCTGTTACTCCAGGTATTTCTTGACTTTCTACTTTTTCATTCCAGTCACCTATAATGAAAAATGACATCTTTTTTGGGTGATAGTTCTAAAAGGTCCTATAGGTCTTCACAGAACCATTCAACTTCAGCTTCTTCAGCGCTACTGGTCAGGGCATAGACTTGGATTTCTGTAACAAATAGATTCAAGGGATTAGATCTGATAGACAGAATGCCTGAAGAACTATGGACGGAGGTTCAGGACATTGTACAGGGGGCAGGGATCAAGACCATCCCCAAGGAAAATAAACATAAAAAGGCCAAATGGTTGTCTGAGGAGGCCTTACAAATAGCTGTGAATAGAAAAGAAGCAAAATACAAATGAGAAAAGAAAAGATATACCCATTTGAAAGCAGAGTTCCAAAGAATAGCAAGAAGAGATAAGAAAACCTCCCTCAGTGATCAATGCAAAGAAACAGAAGAAAACAATAGAATGGAAAAGACTAGAGATCTCTTCAAGAAATTAGGGATAACAAGGGAAAGTTTCATGCAAATAGGGGCACAATAAAGGACAGAAATGGTATGGATCTAACAGAAGCAAAAGATATTAAGAAAAGGTGGCAAGAATACACAGAAGAACTATACAAAAAAAAATCTTCATGACCCAGATAATCACAATGGTGTGACCTCTCACTCAGAGCCAGACATCATGGAATGTGAAGTCAAGTGGGCCTTAGGAAGCATCACCATGAACAAAGCTAGTGGAGGTGATGGAATTCCAGTTGAGGTATTTCAAATGCTAAAAGATGATTCTGTAAAAGTGCTGCACTCAGTATGTCAGCAAATTTGGAAAGCTCAGCAGTGGCCACAGGACTGGAAAAGTTCAGTTTTCATTCCAATCCCAAAGAAAGGCAATGCCAAAGAATGCTCAAACTACCACACAATTGCACTCATCTCACAAACTAGTAAAGTAATGCTTAAAATTCTTAAAGCCAGGCTTAAGCTATATGTGAACTGTGAACTTCCAGATGTTCAAGCTGGTTTTAGAAAAGGCAGAGGAACCAGAGGTCAAATTGCCAACATCCTTTGGATCATTGAAAACTCAAGAGAGTTTCAGAAAAACCTCTACTTCTGCTTTATTGACTATGCCAAAGCCTTTGACTGTTTGGACCACAACAAACTCTGGAAAATTCTTAAAGAGATAGGAATACCAGACCTCTTGAGCTGCCTCTTGAGAAATTTGTAATCAGGTCAGGAAGCAACAGTTAGAACTGGACATGGAACAACAGACTGCTTCCAAATAGGAAAAGGAGGATGTCAAGGCTGTATATTGTCACCCTGCTTATTTAACTTATATGCAGAGTACATCATGAGAAACGCTGGGCTGGATGAAGCACAAGCTGGAATCAAGATTGCCAGGAGAAATATCAATAACCTCAGATATGCAGATGATACCACCCTTATGGCATAAAGTGAGAAAGAAATAAAAAGCCTCTTGATGAAAGTGAAAGAGGAGAGTGAAAAGTTGGCTTAAAGCTCAACCTTCAGAAAACTAGGATCATGGCATCCGGTCCCACCACTTCATGGCAAATGATGGGGAAACAGTAGAAACAGTGACAAGCTTTATTTTGGGGGGCTCCAAAATCATTGCAGATGGTGACTGCAGCCATGAAATTAAAAGATGCTTGCCCCTTGAAATAAAATTTATGACCACCCTAGAGAGCATATTATAAAGCAGAGACATTACTTAGCCAAAAAAGGTCCATCTAGTCAAAGCTACAATTTTTCCAAGAGGCATGTATGGATGTGAGAGCTGGACTATAAAGAAAGCTGAGTGCTGAAGAATTGATGGTTTTGAGCTGTGGTGTTGGAGAAGACTCTTGAGAGTCCCTTGGACTGCAAGGAGATCAAACCAGTCAATCCTAAATGAAATCAGTCCTAAATATTCATTGGAAGTATGATGCTGAAGCTGAGACTCCAATACTTTGGCCACCTGATGTGAAGAACTGACTTATTTTAAAAGACCCTTATGCTGGGAAAGATTGAAGGTGGAAGAAGGGGATGACAGAGGATGAGATGGTTGGATGGTATCACCAACTCAATGAAAATGAGTTTGAGTAAACTTCCGAAGTTGATGAACAGGGAGGCCTGGTTTGCTGCAATCCATGGTGTTGCAAAGAGTTTGACACAGTTGAGCGACTGAACTAAACTGAACTGCCAACAGAACACGTCATGCTACTGTCTACAGATGACTGAATGTATTTCAAAACTAAGCTGTCAGTTCATCTTAGGAAATGTAGAGCTGAATATATAAACTACCTACTTTAAAGTTACATTTCCACTAGAGAACCAATGGAGTCTGCTGCTAAGTCACTTCAATCATGTCCAACTCTGTGTGATCCAATAAACGGCAGCCCACCAGGCTCCCCCGTCCCTGGGATTCTCCAGGCAAGAACACTGGAGTGGGTTGCCATTTCCTTCTCCAATGCATGAAAGTGAAAAGTGAAAGTGAAGTCGCTCAGTCGTGTCCGACTCTTAGCGAACCCATGGCCTTCAGCCTACCAGGCTCCTCCATCCATGAGATTTTCCAGGCAAAGTACTGGAGTGGGGTGCCATTGCCTTCTCTGAATGGAGTCTAACACATGTGATATGGTGAGTTAGTCTATGTTGAATTTACCCCAGTTTGCTTCATGGAAACATTTTTATTTTCCAGAATATTTGGCTTTATAACTAGGCTTGTGACCTGCTGAAAGTTCTATTGCTTTTTGCAGCAGGAGATAGTGATCATAGTATAATAAACTTAAACCAACTCTGTACTTGAGTGCTAAATTACCTGCACACAAACCATCAATAGTTCTTTCTGAACACTACCTTCAAAATATATTCAAGATCCCAATATTTATTACAACTTCTAGCACTACCAGCCTTATCAGAAACACAGTTGCCTCTTGCCTATATTACTCTAACAGCCACTCAGCGGGTTTCTGGTTCCACTTTTGCCATCCTTCCTCTTTAGTTCTCAACACAGCAACAGCACTAATTCTTGTAAATCTTAAACCAGATTTCAAATGCTCCAATGATTCTCATTTTCATTCACAGTTTAAGCCAAGAAGTTTACAACTAATTGCATATGCAATTTTATGCAAGTTGGGTTTGGATTCATTTCCACTTCTTTCAATCTTTATTGTTTCTGCTTTAGCCACACTGTCTTCTTGCAGTTTTAAATGTTCTCTCCTTCAACAAGTTTACCTCACAGTTCCCTTGCCTGGAATCTTCTTCCCTCAGATAGTTGTATGATTAATTGCCTAATATCCTTTGAATTTTCCCCAAATACTACTTTTTCTATAAGACATGCTGATACTCCATTGTTATCCTTATTAAATTTTTCCTATTATTTCCATAGAAGACTTCAATTTCTAACACACTGCATAATTCCCTTTTTATCTTGTTTATTATTTACTGTCAATATTCACCTATTATTATGTAAGCTACAACCAGACAGAATTTTTCCCCTCTTCTTTGATTAATTTTAAGAACTTGTAACAGTGTTTCATACGTATTGCTGCTGCTGCTAAGTCGCTTCAGTCGTGTCCAACTCTGTGCGACCCCATAGATGGCAGCCAACCAGGCTTCCCCGTCCCTGGGATTCTCCAGGCAAGATCACTGGAGTGTGTTGCCATTTCCTTCTCCAATGCATGAAAGTGAAAAGTGAAAGTGAAGTCGGTCAGTCATGTCCGACTCTTCATAACCCATGGACTGCAGCCCACCAGGCTCCTCTGCCCATGGGATTTTCCAGGCAAGAGTACTGGAGTGGGGTGCCATTGCCTTCTCCTAATAATGGGCTACTACTTATCAATAGATAACTGATGAATCAAGTATATTATGCATTTTGAGCAAGGATTATTTGCCAAATAATGAATAAATATATAACATCAGGTTGTACATTATTTACAAACATAAGAATAAATGCCACAACAAACTTTTTGATTTACAACTTCAATAATAGAGAAATTTCTCTCCAATATGTGTGGCTTCATCTGTGTGTGAGATATACATTCAGTCAGTCAGCTCAGTTCAGTCAATCAGTTGTGTCCGACTCTTTGTGACCACATGAACCACAGAACTCCAGGCCTCCCTGTCCATCACCAACTCCCAGAGTCCACCAAAACCCATGTCCATCGAGTCGATGATGCCATCCAACCATCTCACCCTCTGTCGTCCCCTTCTCCTCCTGCCCTCAATCTTTCCCAGCACTAGGGTCTTTTCCAATGAGTCAGCTCTTTTCATCAGGTAGCAAAAGTATTGGAGTTTCATCTTCAATATCAGTCCTTCTAATGAACACCTGGGATTGATCTCCTTTAGGATGGACTGGTTGGATCTCCTTGCAGTCCAAGAGACTCTTAAGAGTCTTCTCTAACACCACAGTTCAAAAGCATCAATTCTTTGGCACTCAGCTTTCTTCACAGTCCAACTCTCACATCTATACATGACCACTGGAAAGACCATAGCCTTGACTAGATGGACCTTTGTTGGCAAAGTAACGTCTCTGCTTTTCAATTGCTATACAAATGTTGAAACCCTAACCCTCAACGTGACTACATTTGGACATACAGCTTTTAGGAGGTAATTAAAATTAACAAGAGTGGGCCCTAATCTGATAGGATTGGTGACCATATAAGAAGAGGAAGATAAAAAGATACTTCTCCACCACGTAAGAACACAGAAAGAAGGCAGCCATCTCAAGCTGTGATGAGAGCTCTCACTAGAAACCAAACTCTTGTTAGACCTTGACCTTAAATTTTCCAGCCTTCAGGACTGGGAGAAAATAATTTTCTATTTTTTATACCATGCAATCTGTTTTATTTTGCTAAGGCAGTCTAGAGTTATTTACACATATATGCATATTATGTGTTTGTGTGTGTGTTTGCCAATGTTGAGATATTGTCATCACCTTATCTTAATTTGGAAGCATTTTTGGTCTAGTATTTAAATGTTTCCTAAGAGCATGGCTTGAGGACTTCTATTTGAGGTAGTGGAGTGTACCAAATTTAGTCTATAATAAATTAATATTACATCATCATTTTAATTAGACTGTTTTGAGTCTGAAAACATCCATTATATTACTCAATTGAAATTCATAAACTCTCCAAAGAAACTCATACAAATGAAAATAACACATTAGGGAGAACAGAATGGTTGCCTTGAGGAAAGAAGAGATGGAAGATATGATACCAAAAGGGAACAGATACATAAAATAAGAAAGGCATCTGCACATACCAAGAACAGTAACATGCCATGAAAACTTGCTTTGAATATGTCAATCTTCTTAAGCTGAGGTTAAACAATATATATACAGTCAGCATGTTATTAAAATTAAAGGGATTGAATCAATTTAAGAAAATTTTAAAAATACTTATGGGTGTTACCATAAGCAGTCATCTTGAGCAATACTGTGAGAATGGCTTAATTTGTATGGCATGATTCATATGCATTTCTTCACATAAGGTACCGATACTATGTATTTGTCCCTCCTTACCTACTGAGACTGACTGTCATAGAAATATCCTTTCATTGACTCTTCTTGGGTCTCACTAACACCTGCAACTTTAATTCTGGTATGTAACTGTGGCATCAAAAACAGAGGAAGGAAGACATAAAGAGAAAACTCATGTTATTACTATTTTTCATTGCCTGCCTCATCCACCCTCCTCTCCAACTCCAGTCTCTCATGCTAAATGTTGAAAGTATATGCAAAAGTGAAAAGAGGAGCGAGTTCTGTTTTTATTTCTATTTTCTTAATGCTTTACACCCATCGTGTTCTCTGTTGTGATCAGCTTTTCTGAGCACCAATTTTTAAATAGGGCAGAATATAGAAAAACTGTGAAACATAAGAACAAAGAGCAGAGCAGAGTAGGTTTTCTCCAGTCATGCCCATCAGTCAACTCAAATCATATTCTCCTTGACCCCTCTCTTAGCTTGAGCAATGTAGGACTTGCAATAAATAACTCAAAAATCTCAGTGGCTTAATCCAATAAAAGTTTATTTCTCACCCATACAAAGTTTATTTCAAATATTTTTCATTGGGGAACTTGTGGCTTTACTCCAAAGAGTGACTCAGGAATCCAGACTCCTTCCAACTTGTGATATCACCCTCTTTGACATGTGAACCCCAGTGACATGAAGGAAAGTGAGAGACTGCAAGGGAGGTATACGGTGACCCACATCATAACTGAACTGGTCTCACTCAGATGTAAACACACGCTGTCTATCGACATTCCACGAGCAGGTCCACAAGTCTTAGGTGTCCCACAAATCATCTATTTCTGCCACACACCTCATCAGTGATTAGGATTCCACTTTATTTCAATTGTCTATTTGTCCACTGTGTTCCCAGTGTCTTTCATCAACCTAGAATTTATGCCTAAGCTAATAGCTCCATGTAAAGCAGTCCGTGATCTTGAATGTTTGAATTGCATTGAAGAGATATATTGGTAGGGTTCTATGTTAGGCTCTGGACACACTTCTTCAAAGAATTATTGGGGAGTAAAATGGTTTGCTTTTATGTTTTTATGAGGACAATAAAATACATCAGGGACATTATGGACCAAATAGGATTTTGTGGAATGGAATTAGAACTAAATCACCTCATGTAACAATTATTATGGTATTATTGAAAATTTATATTTAATATTAAATAAAGTATATAAATTGATGCCTGCACATAATAATATTTTGGAGGAGGATCTAAATGGAAATATGTAGGGACATGATGATTTTTTATTACAGAAGCAGAGTGATGTCTGTAAGAGCACAGAATTGCTGCATATACATATTTTCTTTCATAGCATAATTTTTAAAGATAACTTTGTTTATTAATTTCCTTTGGGAACACTGCATAGGTTTTTTTCCCCTACAGATAAGAGACTATTTTATCTTGATGATCTCAGATGATAGCACAGTGTTTAGCTTATCCATGGAGTCCAAAAACTTGCTAATTTGAATGTAATACTCAGAAAGGATTTTATTTGGGTTCCCACGTGGCACTGGGGGTAAAGAATACGCATGGCAATGCAAGAGATTTAAGAGACCTGGGTTCGATCCCTGGGTCAGGAAGATTCCCTGGAGGAGGGCATGGCAATCTGTTCCAGTATTCTTGCCTGACAAATCCCATGGAAAGAGGAGACTGGTGGGCTACAGTCCATGAGGTCACAGAGTCAGATAGGACTGAAGCAACTTAACACACATATATGCGGAGAACAACTAAGAGCTACTGAAGAAAGCTCATTGATTTTCATAGGTAGAATAGAGGAAGACATTCTGAATTCATTTCTCTGATAATGCAAACAACACATGAAACTAACTGCAACCAGTAAAACAACAACAAAGGTTATTTTAAAGACATTCTGGAAGCGTTTCTCATGATGTACTCTGCATGTAAGTTAAATAAGCAGGGTGACAATATACAGCCTTGACAAACTCCTTTTCCTATTTGGGACCAGTCTGTTGTTTCATGTCCAGTTCTTGCTTCCTCACCTGCATATAGGTTTCTCAAGAGGCAGGTCAGGCCACCTCATGCGAAGCAAAGATAAATTTGATGGAGTCATTTATTTAAGGGGCAAAGGGTTGGATATGACTGAGCAACTGAACAACAACAAATCTATGAACTCTATGGCTTCTCTGGTAGCTCAGATGGTAAAGAGTCTGCCTTCAATGCAGAAGACACTGTAGATTCGGGTTTGATCCCTGGTTGGGAAGATTCCAAGGAAGAGGAAATGGCAACCCACTCTAGAACTCTGCCAGGAGAATCCCATGGACAGAGGAGCCTGGCAGGCTACAATCCATGGGGTCGCAAAGAGTCAGACACGACAGAGCAACTAAGAACAAGCACATGTTGTTTCTCATTTTTTAAAAATATATTATGGCTCTGGTATTTTTATGCTTTTTTAAAAAATGCTTTCTGATTATTCAATGATAATTGTATTCTGTGTTTGCTCTTTTTATAGAGTGTGTTGGATTTCATGGTAATCCATACTTTGAAAGAATTCACTGTGTTCATTATTATTTTTGACTTGCTTCTACTATATTGCTAATTTTTTAGAGCTTGTTCTGTGCCAAGTGTTGTAGGCTGAAAGGAAAATGCACATGATTCCCTGGCCTCCAGAATGTAGGAATCCCTGACAAAAGAAGAAGAACAAAAATCACTATAAGGGTTTGATTATACATACAATAGTAGAATGTACATTATATTCAATATGAGAAAGATAGTTAATGCTTGAAAGTGGGGGAGGAAGATGTAATAAATGGTGAAAAACACTTGAAAACAGACTATATCACAATATAGCTAGCTGTGTTACATGGTACCTTTTTATCATTGGTTTATTTTTTATGTTTAGACAACTGAATTAATTAGGGGGTCAAAAGTAGGACTTACTCATTTATAAAATCCTAGTGCAACAGGAGATGGCAAGAGTGAACGTCGACATTCTAGGAATCAGCAAACTAAAATGAACTGGAATGGGTGAATTTAACTCAGATAACCATTATATCTACTACTGTGGGGAGGAATACTTTGGAAAAAATGGAGTAGCCATCATGGTCAACAAGAGAGTCTGAAATGCAGTACTTGGATGCAGTCTCAAAAACAACAGAATGATCTCTGTTTGTTTCCAAGGCAAACCATTCAATATCACAGTAATCCAAGCCTAGGCCCCAACCAGTAATGCTGAAGAGGCTGAAGTTGAACGTTTCTCTGAAGACCTACAAGACCTTTTAACTAACCCCCAAAAAATATGTTCTTTTCATTATAGGGGACTGGAATGCAAAAGTAGGAAGTCAAGAAACACCTGGAATAACAGGCAAATTTGGCGTTGGAATACGGAATCAAGCAGGGCAAAGGCTAATAGAGTTTTGCCAAGAGAATGCACTGGTCATAGCAAACACCCTCTTCCAACAACACAAGAGAAGACTCTATACATGGACATCACCAGATGGTCAACACCGAAATCAGATTGATTATATTCCTTGGAGCCAAAGATGGAGAAGCTCTATATGGTCAATAAAAACAAGACCGGGAGCTGACTGTGGCTCAGAGCAGAAACTCCTTATTGCCAAATTCAGACATAAATTGAAGAAAGTAGGGAAAACCACTAGACCACTGAGGTATGACCTAAATCAAATCCCTTATGATTATACAGTGGAAGTGAGAAATAGATTTAAGGGCCTAGATCTGATACAAAGAGTGCCTGATAAACTATGGAATGAGGTTCGTGACATTGTACAGGAGACAGGGATCAAGACCATCCCCATGGAAAAGAAATGCAAAAAAGCAAAATGGCTCTCTGAGGAGGCCTTACAAATAGCTGTGAAAAGAAGAGAAGTGAAAAGCAAAGGAGAAAAGGAAAGATATAAGCATCTGAATGCAGAGTTACAAAGAATAGCAAGAAGAGATAAGAAAGCCTTCCTCAGCAATCAATGCAAAGAAATAGAGGAAAACAACAGAATGGGAAAGACTAGAGATCTCTTCAAGAAGATTAGAGATACCAAGGGAACATTTCATGCAAAGATGGACTAGATAAAGGACAGAAATAGTATGGATCTAACAGAAGCAGAAAATATTAAGAAGAGATGGCAAGAATACACAGAAGAATTGTACAAAAAAGATCTTCTCGACCAAGATAAACACGATGGTGTGAACACTCACTTAGAGCCAGACATCCTGGAATGTGAAATCAAGTGGGCCTTAGAAAGTATCACCATGAATAAAGCTGGTAGAGGTGATGGAATTCCAGTTGAGCTATTTCAAATCCTGAAAGACGATGCTGTGAAAGTGCTGCACTCAATATTCCAGCAAATTTGGAAAACTCAGCCGTGGCCACAGGACTGGAAAAGGTCAGTTTTCATTGCAATCCCAAAGAAAGACAATGCCAAAGATTACTCAAACTACCGCACAATTGCACTCATCTCACATGCTAGTAAAGTAATGCTCAAAATTCTCCAAGCCAGGCTTCAGCAATACTTGAACCATGAACTTCCAGATGTTCAAGCTGGTTTTAGAAATGGCAGAGGAACCAGAGATCAAATTGCCAACATCCGCTGGATCATCAAAACAGCAAGAGAGTTCCAGAAAAACCTCTAATTCTGCTTTATTGACTATTCTTTGACTGTGTGGATCACAAGAAACTGTGGAAAATTCTGAAAGAGATGGGAATACCAGACCACCTGACCTGCCTCTTGAGAAACCTATATGCAGGTGAGGAAGCAAGAACTGGACATGGAACAACAGACTGGTCCCAAATAGGAAAAGGAGTTTGTCAAGGCTGTATATTGTCACCCTGCTTATTTAACTTACATGCAGAGTACATCATGAGAAATGCTGGGCTGGAAGAAGCACAAGCTGGAATCAAGATTGCCCAGAGAAAAATCAATAACCTCAGATTTGCAGATGACACCACCCTTATGGCAGAAAGTGAAGAGGAACTCAAAAGCCTCTTGATGAAAGTGAAAGTGGAGAGTGAAAAAGTTGGCTTAAAGCTCAACATTCAGAAACTGAAGATCATGGCATCTGGTCCCATCACTTCATGGGAAATAGATGGGGAAACACTGGAAACAGTGTCAGACTTTTTTTTTTTGGGCTTCAAAATCACTACAGATGGTGACTGCAGCCATGAAATTAAAAGATGCTTACTTCTTGGAAGGAAAGTTATGACCAACCTAGATAGCATATTCAAAAGCAGAGACATTACTTTGCCAACAAAGGTTCATCTAGTCAAGGCTATGGTTTTTCCTGTGGTCATGTATGGATGTGAGAGTTGGACTGTGAAGAAGGCTGAGCGCCGAAGAATTGATGCTTTTGAACTGTGGTGTTGGAGAAGACTCTTGAGAGTCTCTTGGACTGCAAGGACATCCAACCAGTCCATTCTGAAGGAGATCAGCCCTGGGATTTCTTTGGAAGGAATGAAGCTAAAGCTGAAACTCCAGTACTTTGGCCACCTCATGCGAAGAGTTGACTCATTGGAAAAGACTCTGATGCTGGGAGGGATTGGGGGCAGGAGGAGAAGGGGACGACAGAGGATGAGATGGCTGGATGGCGTCACTGACTCGATGCATGTGAGTCTGAGCGAACTCAGGGAGTTGGTGATGGACAGGGAGGCCTGGTGTGCTGTGATTCATGGAGTCTCAAGGAGTTGAACACGACTGAGTGACTGATCTGATCTGATGGCTGCCATAATATATTTCCTTGGGAAGATCCCCTGGAGAAGGAAATGGCAACCCATCCGGTATTCTTGCCTGGAAAATTCCGTGGACTAAGGAGCCTGGTAGGCTACAGTCCATGGTGTTGCAAAGAGTCAGACACCATTGAGCGACTTCACTTCTCTTCACTTCATGAGAAAATAAATAGGGGTATGTATGTGTATGTGCGTGTGTGTGTAGGGTGTATAGAGTCCAATATGTTTGTTGTATTTTCCTTTGAATCTGCGCATCAGGTGTCTGAATGCTTTGAATTTTTTTTTTTTTTTTTGGTTTAACAGTGATTTGTTTTCATTACCTTTTGTTTGTTCAGTTGCTTTTCCCTATTCTTGGCTAACTAAAACTGTGTTTAACTACAGGGCCAGTTTTATTCAGAGGAAGGGGTCAAATTGTTAAAAGCCAATAAAATTTGTACATATGAAGACTACCATTAACATACTCAAATTTGAAGATGCTAGAGAACAGAATCTAACTGGCTTAACTCTGGTCATATGCCCATCATTTTTCTTTTCTATCAGCTATTGTCAGGAAGGCAGGTTAGGCATCAACCTTGTGGTTGTTAAGGACCTACTGTATGAACAAGCTGGATACTTATCACTGAAGTATGGATGGGAATAAATCAATATGTAAATTCACTCAAAATTCCAATACTCTATCCCCTAAGACTGTATAACTATTGATTAAATATGCAAGTAAAAGAGGCCGCCCAGTGAATTTCCAATGAAGAATTTAGCAGAAAAACTACAGCTCCTCATTTGATGTTACCATTTACTACATTTTCTTGAAAATAACAATAATTTCTGGGAAGTTGTTGGGCACTCTTAGATATTACTGATAGTCTAATAGGAACTTTCAACATTCTTTGTGGAATTGAAGTACAAATGGAGGAACCAAACTGATGGATATGTTAACACTAGGACTGAATTAGAAAGAAATCATGGCTGTTTTGGGGTATCACAGGAGAAAAGGCATGGTAGAAGATTCCAAGAAAACTATCAAAAATAACAATGTGATGTATTCTGTGTCCTTAGGACTTTTAAAGTTCAATTCTTGAAGTAAGCAAAACAATTTATCTTCTTTCTTACTATTTTATCTATCATCTTCTCTCCTCTATATTTTTTCTCTTGTCAAAAAAGAAGTACTTTTCTTTATTGACGATATAGAATTTAAACTACCTGGACCAAAAGTGTCCATTGTGGAAAGCTTTATACCTGACAGCTATATTTTAGCCAAAGAAAGAACAATAAAATACTGGCTTCACTCCTCCTTTGTTTCTACTTTCAAGGCAGTGCACACTACAGTTTGCACGTAACCCAGCACACTTGCTACCTGTCTGTGCTGGTACTTTGTGCTATCTTTCACTATCCCTTGGCTAGCTTTCCATTTATATATTGGGAAAATAATGTTAATTATATGTAATCCCCTACATAATAAATTATAGTGGAATGATATAATGGAATTGTATAGGACTAGTAAAAACAATGAGAGTTCTAGAGACACTAAGAATAAAAAAATTCAGGGTATAATGTCCATTGGGGAAAAATTGTGTTGTAATTTTTGTATACATACATTTATAGTAAACTGTGCATATTAATATGTAAAAGCACAGATCATATTTAAACACTATGTCTCTGGGTGATGTCATGACACTTTCATAGATTTGTGCTAAGTGATCCTCTCTGTGTATTTATATGTAAATGAATGTTCATAGTGTAGTGATTTTACTATGAGTGGGTTATACTTTTGAATCCATAAAGTCATTTTAAACAACCTAATTGGCTATAGCTTTTGTAACAGTTGTTCAATCTTTTCTACAAAATATATTGATAACAATACAGAGTGATGTTCTTATGTATGGGCAAGGAAAAAATATAAAAAAAATGTAGATTTTTTTACTGACTTGAAATTTTTATTATATTTTTATGCTCAAAGTTTAATATTATAGAATCACATATAACTGAGTTTGAATGAAATTCTTAAAAACATTGCTACATAATTAATTTACCACCATATGCCGAATTGCAACATAAAATGTTTTAAAGATATTATGACAAAATACAACAGTGTGAAATAATCATAAAAACCATCTCTATGTGAATTGTGCTGCACTAATATTTTGATTCACCTTTCCAGAATAATAAACACTTTAGGCTGTCTATTTAGCTATTTCTCATTTTCCTTATGGACAACTCTATAACTTTTCCCATTACCTTGCGATTTTGGAATATAGGCTGTGTAATTTGGAATAACACTAGTGATTTATCTAGTCTGGCATTCTCTGTTCTAAAAATAAATCTTGAAGATCATTCTCCCCTCTGTGCTTAAGAAGACAACATGGTTTAGAATTTACAAAAAAGGGTAGAGATTAATCTTAGGCAAGAGTATGCCAATTGCATGTGACATTTATCCTCTTCAGCCAGATGGCAGTGGGATGGAATTTGGGTCTTTCTTTTTCCTTTATGTATTATTCACAAGCTAATTCAATGTTCAAATGACAAAACCAACAGGAAGCCTGAGCAATTTCATTGTGTAATCAGCCAGATCTTTCATTGAAAAGAAAGAAAATTTCTAGTCCATATATTATTAGTAAAGTATATTTTAATAGTTTTAATAGCATTAATAACCAGAAAAATATATATATAATGCTCTCTAGCAAACATTCCATAAGCTGTTATATAAAATTAATGTTGTTTGCTAAGGAACTTTGAAACTGCTGGTCAATTCTGTTACTGTCTTCCCTATCTAGAAGAAAAAATAACCTTTGTTTTCTAAATGTTTAGAAGTGTTCCAATAATGATGGAACTAACAGTTCCATCTGCTGTCTGACTTGGTAGTAATATCACTGAGAATGGAGAAACACAGATACAGTAAAGAAAATGGCATCTTTATAAATGAATTTAGCCCAGAATATATTAAACCAAGTGTGAGATAAGTTGTCAGCACAACTTTCCTGAGAAATATATATTTTGCTGTAATTATTTAGACAACTCAAAAGATTAGTTGCTGCAAAATATGTACTCAGGGAAACACAAATGAAAAACATTTCAAATTCTTCTTTCAAAAAATGGACATTTAGTAAAAATGTAACACTTCAGGATAATGATAAATATCTGTGGAATTGTTAATATTGAAAGGATTATATTAAATTTTTCAGTCTTCAGCAACTTCATGAAATAAATGCTGATTTTCCCATTTTATAGGAAAGAAGAGTTTAAAAAGCTTCTTCAGAGACACATAAGTAGTTAGCTGAAGAGTCAGGTTTGAATCAAACATCCTTGGTCTAGGGCATAAGGCTCTCACCAGTTTTCTTATCTAGCTTTTCAATGAAGACTGAGTGTTCTTTTAAAGGAAAATAACATTTCCAGAGGTGAAGGCATTGTCATTAATCCATTGGACTTTTGAGGGAGTAAGAGGACACGTGAAGGCTAAAAGGATTCTTGGATGCTAAGGAAAAAGCATTTTGTTGTTTATACTAAATCAAGTTCTGAGGATGCTGACAGGTAGCATTGAGTCTATTGTGATATCTGGAATGAGGGAGCCACTTCATGACAAGTACATTCTAGAGAATTAGACAGATATGTTGGGGAAAGAGGAATAGAGATAAATGAAGGTGAACATGATCTAATTTACTGTATTAGGAGGGTCTCAGCTAAATTAGAGAATCTTCTACTGGTGATTCTCTGCCTATAGATAGCTCAGCATTTTATATTGACTATTTGGAAGAGGTCTTATTCCTTTGAGGAAGTAAGTCAAATGTTGGTATATTACAAAAAAAGAAACTCCATTCAAACTCCTTTCAAGTAGCAGTTAAGGCTTTGAATAGTGTGCTCTTTTTACTTGACTGAATACATTTTGCCAAGATAGGCTGTGGCCAGGTCAAAGACACTAAGCCCCAGAGAAACTGGCTGTATACCTGTACTGGTCTTCACAGGTGGCCCTAGTGGTAAAGAACCCTCCCGCCAATGCCGATGATGTAAGAGAGGCGGGATCAATCCCTGGGTTGAGAAGAGCCCCTGCGGAAGGGCATGGCAACCCACTGCAGTATTCTTGCAGTATTCTTCCAGGAGAATCTCATGGAGAGAGGAGCCTGGTGGGCTATATATAGTCCATGGGGTTGCACAGAGTGGGACCGGACTGAAGCGATTTAGCATGCTTGCCTATACTAAACTCATAACTTCTCATGTTATGGGAAGTATACTTTTCCCTCCCTCATTCTTCACCCTACATAAAACCTGCTCCTAATCCTTCTAATTGTTTCCCTTAATTTCACTTTCCCAACAGCATCAGCCTCCTAGATTGAGCAACTGTGTATGTGTTCAGTCGCTTAGTCGTGTCCAACTCTTTTCAACTCCCTGGAGCTAACCAGGCTCCTCTGTCCATGAGATTTCCCAGACAAGAATTCTGGAGTGGGTTGCCATTTCCAACTCCAGGGAATCTTCCCTACAAGAGATCGAACCCAGGTCTCTTGCATCTTCTGCACCACAGGTGGATTCTTTACCCCTGAGGCCAACTAGGAAGTCCAAGAACAACCTGCATATGTCTCAATTCTAAAAATAGCTTCCTCCATGCCTTGGTACACATCCCTATTGGGAAAGATTAAGGAAACTACTGATAAGAAAACCTCTTCAGTTTCATTAGTTGTTACATTATGTTATGTCAGCCTTCCCCACATAATTTGTTTGTATACCTTTGAAGAAGATTCCCAGGTAACTCAGTTATAAGGAACCTGCCTGCCAAGCAGGAGATGAGAGTTTGATCCCTGAATCAGGAAAATCCTTTGGAGAAGAAATGGCAACACACTCCAGTATTTCTGGCTGGAGAATTCCATGGACAGAGCAACCTGGCTGGCTATAGTCCATGGAGTGGCAAAGAGTCAGACACTATTTAGAGACTAAACAACAATCCCTTAGAAATCCTAAAAGCTCCTGAGTTAATGACAGACTATATCAATGTCTTATATAACCTCTGGATTAGATGCTTAAAGGTAATGAACAAAAACACTGAAAATAGTAAAATAAACATTAAAGAATTGTCTTTAATTTTAAATGTATCAAGATTGAGCTGCTTATGAGACATCTGTGTAGAGGGTATCTCATAAGTACTTAGATAAATGCAGTTAGAGCCCAGAACAGAGAGAACGGCAAGAAAAATATAAATCAGAATTATCAGCCTAAAGATTCTGTCACAAGCTAGAGGATTTACATGATTATCTAAAGCTCACATTTGTAAATAACACTCATTGTCTCTATTCAAGTTACAGATAAATTGAAAAATAGACAGCAGATACAGCAATAGACAAAGACCAAGAGAGATCATCTTTATGACTAATAAAGCTAGATTGGGAGACACATACTTGATTTAAGTATTAGTGGACTTGAGATCTCCCTAATTATACCAGAGTCTACTCAGGATATCACATTCAAGCAGAAAGCAGGGTCTGTAATTATACCTCTACTTTTTTCTGCTGATTTAGTTTGAGTAAGAAGAAAGGAATGGACTGAAATTTCTGTGTCTAGGTATGTTCCTAAATTAATGGTAGTTAACTACTTTACATTACTATTAGCTGGGAAAATGAATGGCATAATGAACAAAGGAGGAAACAGAAACCTGTGATAGAATGTATAGATTTTAGAACCAGAAATCTCTCTAGTGGATCAGAGGTGTGCCCTCTGATTAACTTAATTAATTAAATCTTCTCCAAAATTCACACATTATTCAAGATTGAGTTTCTCAAATTATCTGCAAAATGTCCTCAGACCAGATCACATCAGTCGCTCAATCATGTCTGACTCTTTGCGACCCCATGAATCGCAGCACGCCAGGCCTCCCTGTCCATCACCAACTCCCGGAGATCTCTCAGACTCAAGTCCATTGAGTCATTGATGACATCCAGCCATCTCATCCTCTGTAGTCCCTTCTCCTCCTGCCCCCAATCCCTCCCAGCCTCAAAGTCTTTTCCAATTAGTCAACCCTTCGCATGAGGTGGCCAAAGTACTGGAGTTTCAGCTTTAGCATCATTTCTTCCAAAGAAATCCCTGGGCTGATCTCCTTCAGAATGGACTGGTTGGATCTCCTTGCAGTCCAAGGGACTCTCAAGAGTCTTCTCCAACACCACAGTTCAAAACATCAATTCTTCGGCACTCAGCCTTTTTCACAGTCCAACTCTCACATCCATATACATGACCACAGGAAAAACCATAGCCTTGACTAGACGGACTTTTGTTGGCAAAGTAATGTCTCTGCTTTTGAATATGCTATCTAGGTTGGTCATAACTTTTCTTCCAAGGAGTAAGCGTCTTTTAATTTCATGGCTACAGTCACCATCTGCAGTGATTTTGGAGCCCCCCCAAAATAAAGTCTGACACTGTTTCCACTGTTTCCCCATCTATTTCCCATGAAGTGATGGGACTGGATGCCATGATCTTCGTTTTCTGAATGTAGAGCTTTAAGCCAACTGTTTCACTCTCCACTTTCACTTTCATCAAGAGGCTTTTGAGTTCCTCTTCACTTTCTGCCATAAGGGTGGTGTCATCTCCCGGCAATCTTGATTCCAGCTTGTGCTTCTTCCAGTCCAGTGTTTCTCATGATTTACTCTGCATATAAGTTAAATAAACAGGGTGACAATATACAGCCTTGACGTACTCTTTTTCCTATTTTGAACCAGTCTGTTGTTCCATGTCCAGTTCTAACTGTTGCTTCCTCACCTGCATACAGATTTCTCAAGAGGCAGATCAGGCGGTCTGGTATTCCCATCTCTTTCAGAATTTTCCACAGTTGATTGTGATCCACACAGTCATAAGCTTTGGCATAGTCAATAAAGCAGAAATAGATGTTTTTCTGGAACACTCTTGTTTTTTCCATGATCCAGCGGATGTTGGCAATTTGGTCTCTGGTTCCTCTGCCTTTTCTAAAACCAGCTTGAACATCAGGAAGTTCCCTGTTCACATATTGCTGAAGCCTGGCTTGGAGAATTTTGAGCATTACTTTACTAGCGTGTGAGATGAGTGCAATTGTGCAGTAGTTTGAGCATTCTTTGGCATTGCCTTTCTTTGGGATTGGAATGAAAACTGATCTTTTCCAGTCCTGTGGCCACTGCTGAGTTTTCCAAATTTGCTGGCATATTGAGTGCAGCACTTTCACAGCATCATCTTTCAGGATTTGGAATAGCTCAACTGGGATTCCATCACCTCCACTAGCTTTGTTTGTAGTGATACTTTCTAAGGCCCACTTGACTTCACATTCCAGGATGTCTGGCTCTAGGTCAGTGATCACACCATCATGATTATCTGGGTCATGAAGATCTTTTTTGTATAGTTCTTCTGTGTATTCTTGCTATCTCTTCTTAATATCTTCTGCTTCTGTTAGGTCCATACCATTTCTGTCCTTTATCGAGCCCATCTTTGCATGAAATGTTCCTTTGGTATCTCTGATTTTCTTGAAGAGATCTCTAGTCTTTCCCATTCTGTTGTTTTCCTCTATTTCTTTGCATTGATCGCTGAAGAAGGCTTTCTTATCTCTTCTTGCTATTCTTTGGAACTCTGCATTCAGATGTTTATATCTTTCCTTTTCTCCTTTGCTTTTCACTTCTCTTCTTTTCACAGCTGTTTATAAGGCCTCCCCAGACAGCCATTTTGCTTTTTTGCAACAGGAAATTTGTCCTTGGAATACGGAATGAAGCAGGGCGAAGACTAACAGAGTTTTGCCAAGAAAATGCATTGGTCATAACAAACACCCTCTTCCAACAACACAAGAGAAGACTCTATACATGGACATCACCAGATGGTCAACGCCAAAATCAGAATGATTATATTCTTTGCAGCCAAAAATGGAGAAGCTCTATACAGTCAGCAAAAACAAGACCAGGAGCTGACTGTGGCTCAGACCATGAACTCCTTATTGCCAAATTCAGACTTAAATTGAAGAAAGTAGGGAAAACCACTAGACCACTGAGGTATGACCTAAATCAAATTCCTTATGATAATACAGTGGAAGTGAGAAATAGATTTAAGGGCCCAAATCTGATAGATAGAGTGCAAAATGTCCTAGGCGTATTATAAGTTCTTCAATGAAATAAAATGTCATTATGAGAAGTACTGAGCTGGAAAAAAAAAAAAAAGTCATCACATAGTCATCCTATATATTAAGAAATTTCCTGGAGTAAAAGTAAATATTCAAAACTAAAACTGTCTTGCAGGTTAAAGCTCAAAAATACTAAATGACAAGAATTTAAACCTGACCTAAACATTATCTTGCATTTGTCAGTCAAAAATCCAGAAATTTGACATCATCCCAATTCCTTATACAGATTAGTTTTAGTTGAAAGGATTTTCAGATTTAGGCAGAGTAGGGGAATCATTTAATAGCTTTAGCCTTTGTGGTTTTCAGGGATCAAAGGGTTTATAGAACACAAAAGATTTTATCCAGCACTAGCTCCTCTAAATGATTTAAATCAACCCCTAAATCATTTGCATTCTTACTAAGTCACTTCAGTAATGTCAGACTCCTTGTGACCCTATGGACTGTAGCCCACCAGGATCCTCTGTCCACGGAATTTCCAGGCAATAACACTGCTGTGGGTTGCCAATTCCTCCTCCAGGGTATATTCCTGACCCAGGTATCAAAGCCATGTCTCATGTTTCCCTCATTGGCAAGTCATTTCTTTACCACCAGCACCACCTAGGAAGCCCCACTCATTTTCTCCAGGCAAAATTACATCCTCTGAAAATAGTGTTAGAAAAGACCTATTTCATTTTGTTTCTAATGGAAAACTGGCCAGTTCTTTCCTGAGTCCATCTGTGTAACTGGTCAAAAACAGTCAACACACAACATTAGGTTTCAGTTTTCTAACCACTTCCCCCAGAGCTTCTGGTTAAACAGATAGGTAATAATGCACATTTTCAGTTACTACGAGTGACAGTTTTACCAAAAATTTTGCCTCCTCCTGCCAACTCCTCTTATTTTAGGCTTTTGTTATGACAGAAACCTGCTTTCAGTTGTTATCCCTATTAATTCCCCTGCAAGTTTGTTATTTCTATATCTTCCTGCTCAATTGAAAGTTTTAATAGGGAAATAGTGACTATCTCCAGTAATGTCATTTTAAAGGTTACTTTATTTATTATTAAATTACATGTATCAACTTCCCTTTGGTTTATATCAGTATTTTCATCATATAACTAGTTTCTTTGTTTTTTACTGTTCAGCTCTATGTGTTCTTATAATGTAAGTAGCTGTGCTATAGATAAGATATAACTTTGGTTTTGAATTCAACTGATATCATCTTTCAAGAATTGACTACATTTATATTGATTTACAACTCTGTGATTTTATTTTGTGTTTTCTGTTTGTCCATATTGCTCTATGTGTCTTTTTTCATGGTAGACCCAAATAACAAACTTTAAAGGGAGCTAATCTTATTCTTAAACTGAAACTAAAAAGGGCAGGCACTGAGAAGAAAAAGGCATCAGCATTTTCAAGAGAGAATCGAGAAGCTATAATGTTCTCCTCTTCAACATAAACAATTTCAGAGAACAATAACCTTCTATAAAGTCACTGTGATTATGATGGCATAGGACAAAAGATGACTTTATAATAATGTCTGAGCACACACAGAACTGAAAAGAATTCCAAACAGCAAGGTTTTTGTTTCTTCATGACTTAGAAAATACTTGGCAAAATCCTTTCTCAGTGTCTTTAAAGATGTAGTTTTTTAGATTGCACATGTAAGTGGTACAAGAGGACAGGGAGGTCGAGGGACAGGCTGGCTGCTGTTCAAGGGAAAAAACTTGCAAAAAGTAGTAAAACAAGTTAGAGATCTCATGCACAGAATAGCAAGTATGGATAACACCATATTACAATAATCAAATTTTCTAAGAGTCTAGAACTTTATTCCAACACTAAAAATAAATAATAATTGTGTTACATGCTGCTGCTGCTGTTGCTAAGTCACTTCAGTTGTGTCCGACTCTGTGGGACCCCACAGATGGCAACCCACCAGGCTCCCCCGTCCCTGGGATTCTCCAGACAAGAACACTGGAGTGGGTTGCCATTTCCTTCTCCAATGAAAATGAAAAGTGAAAGTGAAGTCATTCAGTTGTGTCCGACTCTTAGCGACTCCATGGACTGCAGCCTACCAGACTCCTCCATCCATGGGATTTTCCAGGCAAAGTACTGGAGTGGGGTGCCATTGCCTTCTCCGGTTACATGCTAGAGATCCTAATTATTGCTATGACAATTATATTACAATATACAATTGTATCAAATTAATATGCTGTACAGCTTAAATTTACACACTGTTATATGTCAAATATATTTCAATTAAAAAAAAAACAGCATCTTTTTTGTTCAATGGATCACTGGCTTTGGACGGAAGCCTCTAGGCTACTTTTATAGCTCACTTTTGACATTATTTATTTTACTTTTCCTGTCATCTTTTGATTAATTTGGAATTTATGTTTCTACCCTGTTAACGATCCTTCCAAAAATTTGGATATGTTTGTGCTTAAGTCTAACTTGATGCTTAATTTGTCTTACAATTAGCATTTTATGAAATACTTATTTCATAAAATGTTCAGCATATTAGGGCTAATTCATTTTAATCTTATTTAGATATTTGCTGTAATGTTTTATGTATTCAATAGATATACATATTAGTGTAATTTTCTTTGTGTATTTATTACATCACAGAGCTTCATTTGAAACTATATTCCTTCTCTGTGAATCATAACTTTATGCTTTCTTTTAATATATAGCTTTTGGTAGCAAAGTCAGGTTTTATTAATTTCAAAATATCTTACTTTTACCCTTATTTTTTATTTGAGTATTAAACTGTAGGTTGAAAGTGATTTTATCTGTACAGATTTGTGTGAAATGTCTTCTGGCTTCCTCTTTAAAAAAAAATAATATTACTTTTTAATTTAATTGATATTTCATTCTTGGTCATTTGTTCTTTCTTTCTGAGGGTTTATATGATTTCCTAATCATATAGGTGTTAGGTGTTCAACAGATTTACATAAATATGTCTATGAGTTGACTTATTTTTATGGATTCTGCCTGGTTTTTTTTGTTTGTTCTTTCTGAATATGAAGATGGGTCTTGTTTACCATTTGAGGAAATATCTCAGATACTATCTCTGGAATGCCAGCTAAACACATTAACATTTTCACTTTACCCACCTTGGCCCTTACTCTGCTAATTAAATATTTTTGCTTCTTCTTTTTTTTTTTTTAATGATCTATCTTCTACTTAATATTCTCCTCAGCAGTGTCTATTTTGCTTTTAATAATTCACTATGCTGTTCATTTATAGTATCAATACTTCTTGGTTCTTTATTAGTCAATTTTGGTATTCTGTTATTATTTTGTCAAAATTTCAAACTCCATTGACAGGGCTGATATACCTTTTTGCTTGCCATTAATTTTGGACTGGCTTGACTAGCTGACACCTGAACTTCATGTAAACTTCCTGCACAGTAGCTCTGTTGCTCCGTCTCATGCTCTGTCCTCAGTCCTACCAACCGATCATACCCTTCCCTGTCACTGCAATATTTGATGCAGTTTGTTGCTTAATGAATCTCCCAGTGGTTTTTACTGTCCACCTGCCATCCTCCCCCAATTATATCAAACACTACTTCCCCAAGGTCTCATCTAATAAAATCTTTGCTGACAAGAAAGAGGTATGATTCATAATGGATATTTTTTCCTTAAGCATTTAGTGACTTTTAATGGAGAATATTATTTTCCTTACAGAGCTTCCCAGGTGGTGCTAGTGGTAAAGAAAAGTGAAAGTGAAGTCACTCAGTCGTGTCTGACTCTTTGCGACCCCAAAGAGGACTGTATCCTTCTAGGTTCCTCCGTCCATGGGATTTTCCAGGCAAGAATACTGGAGTGGGTTGCCATTTCCTTCTCCAGAGGATCTTCCTGACCCAAGGATCCAACCCAGGTCTCCTGCACTGTAGGCAGAAGCTTTACCATCTAAGCCACCAGGGAAGTCAGTGGTAAAGAACCCGCCTGCAAATGCATGAGGTGTGTGAGAGGCAGGTTCCATCCCTGGGTTGGGAGGATCCCTTGAAGAAGGGCATGGCAACCCAATCCAGTATTCTTGCTTGGAGAATCCCATGGACAGAGGAGCCTGGCGGGCTACAGTCCACGGGGTCACACAGAGTTGGACATGGCTGAAGCAATTAAGCACATTATTTTCCTTGTTAACATTCTTTTAAAAATAATTTGATACATGTTATATGAAAGCAAATTCTGTTAGAGGGTTTTTGGTTTTAGGTTACTTATGCCTGGGCTCTGTGTGATCCAGGCTTTAATTTTCTTAAATTGGAATTTCTCAGGCAACACAGAAAATATGAATTTTGGGTTCCACCCTTTTAGTAAATGATGACATCTGGTTATTCTCCAGAACATTAGTACACATTCTTATTAAGTTCTGCCCCATACAGAGTACAAATTTAAACATACCAGTATCTTTTTCTGCAATTCTGCAGGACTTTTAAAAATTCCCTCCCTTTGAGAACATGGCCTAATGGAGACCCAGATTTTAGGTCTGAGTGACCACAGGACTCTTCACATTGCCCCTGTCACCAAAGTGAATTATGATACCTAGCTTCCAAGTCTTCAAAGATTGACCATTATTACCATGTTGTAGGGTGTGGCTATTCTGCAACCCGTCTTACTCCACTAAAAGAGCAAGCACATTGTAAAATAATGTTTTAAAATCTACAGTGTTTTTAGAGAAAGATTGCTAAAGTTTTCTCTATTTTCACCCAGAAGCACAAGTCTAGAGTTGACTGAAATGAGGCAGCTATTTTCTGTATCTGTCTGATGCCTCATCCTTTTAAATCTATTACTAACTTCTTACATTTAATTAGATGCTAGAATTTTCAGTGACTAATGGTTCTAGTTAGATATTTTTCAGAGAAGGAAAATTTATCAAAATATCTTTTCTAATAATAAACTTCCTAAAAATATCTCTCTTACTTTGCATTTCAGTATGCTGAGTTACACTAAGATTAAAATTATTTTAAGGATATCTTCTGTATGAAATGTTTATAAAAAGTCAGAAGGTATAAAAACTGATAAGCAAAATTTTAGTTATCTGATATAGTATAAGTTTATCTCTTTGAACTTAAATTACTAGAGCTACAATTCAAGATATATAATAATCTAGTTTAGATATTTTGGATTTTCTGCATGAATTATTTTTATAATATTATATGTTCTTTTCATGACTTTCCAGGTGGCACCAGTGGTAAAGAATCTGCCTGCCAATGCAGGTGATGCAAGAGATATGGGTTCAATCCCTGGGAGGGAAAGATCCCCTGGAGTAGAATATGGTAAGCAAGTCCGGTTTTCTAGCTAGGGAAATTCCATGGACAGAGGACTCTGGCAGGCTACAGGCTACAGTCCATGGGGTTGCAGAGAGTCAGACATGACTGAGCATGTATGTACATCTTTCTCTTCACGAGAGGCTTTCAAATTGCAATGCCATCTATTATACTAAAGTTCTGCTAATTTATCAAGTTAAATAGAATTGTTTAATTACTTCCAAAATCATGATCATGTATGTGAGACAACATATCTGTGCATATGTACTAAGTCACTTCTGACTCTTTGTGACCCCATGGACTGTTGCCACCAGGCTACTCTGTCCATGGGATTTTCCAGGCAAGAATACTAGATTGGGTTTCCATGCCCACCTCCAGGGCATCTTACTGACCCAGGGATTTAACCCTCCTTTCTTACATCTCCTGCATTGGTAGGTGGGTTCTTTACCACTAACACCACCTGGGAAGCCCAAGACTATATATATCTCTCACAAATGCATGTATATGAATGCATAAAGGCAATGCTTTTAGTTGTTGAAAATATAGAAGTGACATTTTACAAAAGCTATGCTATTACACTACTTATATTTTACCAAGATCTTAATGCCTTTAAGCTGGTCAGAATGCTCACAGGTAACTCATAAATGCAGATTATACTGCATAGAGCATTTCCTATTTCATTTTAACTTCAAGTCTCCAAACAATTAATTGAGGAAAATGTGTGCAGTAGATATTTTAAATTAAGTGTCTTTGCTTCTATTAATAAAGATTTCATACTAATTGAGAAAAGAAATTGTATCATTGCTGAGAAAAACAAAAAATCACATATCAAATAAGAGCAATGTTAACATTAATATGAACAAAAAAGAGGCAACGTGTGAAATGTGAAAAAAATTGAGACTATTCACCTATCAAATTTTGGCCATTTTTTAAATGAAAAAATTCAGGGATAACCAGCAAAACGCTGTCTTATATTTCAGAAAAAGATATCAATTGCTGCAACATTTAAAAAGTAAGTTAGGTAGTTTCTATTGAGAACTATTACAGATTGTGTTACTAAACCAGGTTTCCTTGCCAACAAGTAGCAAGCCAAACACAGAAACACTGAGGTTTGTAGCACAGGAAGGGTTTATTTACAAGGCAACCAACAGAGTAGAGTGAGAATAAGTCTCAAACTCATCTCCTTGAAGGTGAGGTTCTCTGAAAACTTACAAGTGAAGAGTATAGCGTGACTGGAGCTGTGGTGGAAGATAAAATGCTTCTTCATGGATACATGTTTAGAAAACGGTGGCATGAGTATGATCTGAGGGTAAAGTTTTGGCCTCAAATGACGAAAGGGCATCTTTCAGACAAGCAAGTCTATTCTGCACAACTCCAGTAATCCACATCGTTGTTGTTTGGTTGTTAAGGAGTGTCTGACTCTTTAGGACCCCATGGACTGCAGTACGCCAGGCTTCCCATCTTCCCGAGTTTCCTCAAGTTCATGTCCACTGACTTGGTGATACTATCTAACCACCGAATCCTCTGCTGCCCACTTCTTTTGCCTTCTATCTTTCCCAGCATCAGCATCTTTTTAAATGAATCAGCTTTTCACATCAGTTGACCAAATTATTGGAGCTTCAGCTTCAGCATCAGTCCTTCCAGTGAATATTCAGGCTTGATTTCCTTTAGGATTGACTGACTTGATCTCCTTGCAGTCCAAGAGATTCTTGAGAGTCTTCTCCAACACCACAGTTTGAAAGCATCAATTCTTCGGCCCTCAGCTTTTTTTATGGTCTAACTCTCTTTAAAAATTAAGCTACGTTAGTTCCACCCAGTTTCAACCGTTTTGCTGTGCTACAAGGGAGTGTTTTAAACTAGCTGTTCTCTTATCTGTTGTTCTATAAGACAAGCTCAAGAATTTCCGTTAATCATCGTTTTCTCTTAACATTTGAAGTGTGGTTTCAGGATTTTTTTTTTAACCTTAGGTATGAGGTATAGTTTCAATGTCATATATGCTGACATAACTGAAGGTTTATGTAATAATTTTTACAATGGGTTATTTTAAATTAAAAATGTTAAAAACTATTTAAATATCCAATAACATAGTAAAACTTAAATAAATCCATATATACATCTTTATTGAGATATTATTGTTATATTTCCTCAGTCACATATGAATATTGAGTAGCAGTCCTAACTTTAAAAATTCATGGGAGATAGTATTAAATGAATAAATTGGGATAAAAATTTATATGTTATAGGAGTTAATTATATAATTATCACATACATACATATACAATAGGTAAGGCTAGGAGAAAATATAGCATTATATGCCATTATAGCTCAGTTGGTAAAGAATCCACCTGAAATGAAGGAGACCCTGATTTGATTCCTGGGCTGGAAAGATTCCCTGGAGAAGGGAATTGCTACCCACTCCAGTATTCTGGCCTGGAGAATTCCATGGACTGCATTCCAAGGGGTGGCAAAGAGTCAGACAAGATGGAGTGACTTTCACTTTACTATGGCTATTTTTAGGTGAAGTGTTGAAAGGTGCTCTTTTATTTGCTTTTGTAATTTTTAATCTAGAATGTGCTAAAAACATGAAATGAAGTAAATAAAATAGTTCTTGTCTTGTCAGGTACAATGATGTAACAATATTGCCTTTTTTCCTACCATGCTGATAAAGTCCTTAAATTGTTAGGAAACACATTTAATTCATGGACCAAGATAGGTATTGATTACAAAATAACTACGGAATCTTAAAAATGAATGCCTTTGTATGTAAAATAATATATCAACAAACTCAAACTAAGGCATAGTAAAAGAAAAATAACTTATTTTAGTAAGATAAATATTTATATTTCATTTAATATGACACTGAATTTGGGCTATCAAGAATACAAAATCATAGTCATCCCAGATATAACTAAGAATTGAGATTGCTCAAGCATAGAAATACGTATCCCACATGAATTAATAGCTTGTATTCATAAAAGGGCAAAGGTGAATATAGGCATTCAAGTGAGAGGTGCTATGTCGCATTGGTGAAATATAGATGGGACACAGTAATAACCACTTTAAACAATTTTCAAACAATTTATTACTTCTTGTAATATTTTAAAACAAGTAGAGAAAAATTAAAACTTGTACAAACGTGACTAATGAATACTCCTAGTGGTAGAGTTATGATTGAGCACTGATAGTAGTATTTCTGACTTCTAAAATTACTGAAAATAACTTTATATCATTAAATAGCTGTTTTTAAATCACTTATGCCTAGTTAGGGCTTCCCCAGTGGCTCAGTGGTAAAGAATTTGCATGCAGTTCAGGAGACCTAGGGGATGTGGGTTCAATCCGTGGGTGGGGAAGACATCCTGGAGGAGTGAATGGCAACCCACTCCAGTATTCTTGCCTGAAGAATCCAATGGACAGAAAAGCAGATTTGCAAAGAACTGGACATGACTGAAGCAAGCAAGAGGAGCAACCCCACGTCCAGGGAGCAGCAGCTGCATGAGGGCTGAGAGGAGCTACTCCACGTTCAAGGTCAGGAGGGGTGGCCGTGAGGAGATACCCCTCATCCAAGGTAATGAGCAGTGGCTGAGCTTTGCTGGAACAGCCCTGAAGAGATACCCCAGGTCCAGGTAAGAGAAACCCAAGTAAGACGGTAGGTGTTGTGACAGGGCATTAGAGGGAAGACACACTGAAACCATACTCACAGAAAACTAGTCAATCTAGTCACATGGACCACAGCCTTATCTAACTCAATGAAACTAAGGCATGCTGTGTGGGGCCACCCAAAACGGACGGGTCATGGTGGAGAGGTCTGACAGAATGTGGCCCACTGGAGAAAGGAGTGGGAAACCACTTCAGTATTCTTGCCTTGAGAACCCCATGAACAGTATGAAAAGGCAAAATGATAGAATACTGAAAGGGGAACTCCCGGGTTGGTAGGTGCCCAATATGCTACTGGAGATCAGTGGAGAAATAACTCCAGAAAGAATGAAGGGATGGAGCCAAAGCAAAAATAATACCCAGTTGTGGATGCAACTGGTGATAGAAGCAAGGTCCGATGCTGTAAAGAGCAGTATATATAGGAACCTGGAATGTCACGTCCATGAATCAAGGCAAATGGAAGTGGTCAAACAAAAGACGGCAGAGTGAATGTCGACATTCTAGGAATCAGCGAACTAAAATAGACTGGAAAGGGTGAATTTAACTCAGATGACCATTATAGCTACTACTGTGGGTAGGAATCCCTTAGAAGAAAGGGAGTAGCCATCATGGTCAATGAAAGAGTCCAAAATGCAGTACTTGGTTGCAATCTCATAAACGACAGAATGATCTCTGTTCATTTCCAAGGCAAACCATTCAATATCACGGTAATTCAAGTCTATGACCCAACCAGTAACGCTGAAGAAGCTGAAGTTGAATAGTTCTATGAAGACCTACAAATAGGAAAAGGAGTACATCAAGGCTGTATAGTGTCACCCTGATTATTTAATTTATATGCAGAGTACATCATGAGAAATGCTGGGCTGGAAGAAGCACAAGCTGGAATCAAGATTGCTGGGAGAAATATCAATAACCTCAGATATGCAGATGACAACACCTTTATGGCAGAAAGTGAAGAGGAACTAAAAAACCTCTTGATGAAAGTGAAAGAGGAGAGTGAAAAAGTTGTCTTAAAGCTCAACATTCAGAAAACTAAGATCATGGCATCTGGTCCCATCACTTCATGGGAAATAGATGGGAAAACAGTGGAAACAGTGTCAGATTTTTTTTTGGGGGGAGAGGGGGGATCTAAAATCACTGCAGATGGTGATTGCAGCCATAAAATTAAAAGACACTTACTCCTTGGAAAGAAAATTATGACCAACCTAGATAGCAGATTGAAAAGCAGAGATATTACTTTGCCAACCACGGTCTGTCTAGTCAAGGCTATGGTTTTTCCAGTGGTCATATATGGATGTGAGAGTTGGACTATGAAGAAAGCTGAGTGCCGAAGAATTGATGCTTTTGAACTATGTGCTGGAGAAGACTCATGAGTCCCTTGGACTGCAAGGAGATCCAACCAGTCCATCCTAAAGGATATCAGTCCTGGGTGTTCACTGGAAGGAATGATGCTGAAGTTGAAACTCCAATACTTTGGCCACCTCATGTGAAGAGTTGACTCATTGGAAAAGACTCTGATTTTGAGAGGGATTGGGGGCCGGAGGAGAAGGGGACGATAGAGGATGAGATGGCTGGATGGCATCACTGACTTGATGGACATGAGTTTGAGTGAACTCTGGGAGTTGGTGATGGACAGGGAGGCCTGGCGTGCTGTGATTCATGGGGTCGTAGAGAGTCAGACACAACTGAGGGACTGAACTGAACTGAACTGAAGCAACCAACCATGCACGCATGCCTAGATTACCAACTAATTTAAAAATTTCTCTTCTGTACCGCTTCTTCTTTTTAATTCTGCTGCTCAGAGGTACTTTTAATTAATTCCTATTTTATCTAGTTTTCAATTTTTTTTTACATTTTATTTATATGTCATGTTACAACTATTAATTAATATCTGTTTCAATTCACATCACATTTTTTGACTAACTGCATGGGAATAAGTGATTTAACATTTTAGAAACCTACCCCCTCAACATCCATTCAAATATACCTGATATAATTTTGATATTGTGAGACAGATGAGCAATTAGGGCTTACAATATTTGGAGTATAAAAATATAATCAATAGTTGAGCCATATTTGACTGATTTTTTTTCTTTGTTAAACTATCTCATATATTTATGTGAGATTATGGAGTTGGTGATGGACAGGGAGGCCTGGCGTGCTGCAATTCATGGGGTCGCAAAGAGTCGGACATGACTGTGTGACTGAACCGAACTGAATAGTTAATGTGGTTGGTTTCTTTGTGCTTATCAGTATTTTTTCATTCAACTCTGCTAGAAGTGACATTAACTACTGAAATATTTTAATGACTTAAGGAAGTAAAAGTTACACATTGTCTGTGTGTGGCTATATTCCCTCCTGGGGCTATGCCTCACCCAGCTCCCCAGTAGTTGGATATTTAGGCAGAGCTGATATTCTGAGATGTACCTTGAAATTTCCTCTCCTCTGCTCTCACCTGTATTTCATCTTCATATTCTCAGCCTTGTTTAATTCCTTCATTGTAGTAGAACTTATATCCAGTGGGACTTTCTGATAAAATGGGCCAAATAATTTTTTGATTCTCAAATGTCTGAAAAAGTCTTCCTTCTTCTCTCCAACTCTCCTTAATATCTATTTTATATTTATTTTCTCCTTAAATTGCTCTAACCTTACTCTCAGATGATGATAATCTTGATCCATACATCACTAAGAGGACTGAAACAATCAGAAGGAACCTTCAGTCTATCAGCTTCCATCTATCATCTTGAATCTCATCTCTCCTGTTACTAATGATGCATTGTCCTTATTCCAAGCAAAGGTAAGCTCTCTATAATTGCCTGGCATGTCTTAGACTCAATTTCATCTCAAATTCATAAAGATATCACTCTATCAATTTTCCCGTATTTTTATCATCATCATCATCATCATCATCATCTCTCTCTCTCTCTCTCTCTCTCTCTCTCTCTTCTGGGTCATTTTCATCAGCATAGAACCATGCTATTATTTTTCCCAGAAAGAAAAATTGCCCTGATCTCTCTCTTATTTCAACTACTATCTCATTTTTCTTCTCTTCTATGGAACAAAACTTTATATGTTTTTAAAACATATCATATCTTGTTTATGTCAGCCTATTCTCTCTTAAACTGACTACAGTTATGTTTCTGCCCCATCACTTCAAAATTACCAGATAAACTTCCTTTATCAAATCAGCAATGATTTCTTGTTGCGAAATACAATGAACTTACTTCAGCCTTCCTTTGTTGAAAATCAGTGGCATGTGACACTATCGATTAACACTTGTTCTGAAACACCTTCTTCAATTGGTTTCTGTGATATTATTCTAATCTAATTTTCCTTTTATCTTTCTGGTTATTTCTTTAGCTGGTCAGTCTCTTGAGCTGGCTCATCTCACCAATGTAAAAATGTGCTTCTAGGCTTGGTTCTTTGTTTTCTCTCCTTGCTCACTCCGTAGGCAATCTTAATGTACTTTCCTTGTCTTCAGGTACCATGTACATGATGATAGGAAAACTGATGGAGGAATATTTTTAATAAATGAAATGGAATGTGATACAAAACATACTAGGTAATCATGCAGAGTTTACCTTTTTCTTGGAATAAGGACAACACATTTTTTGTATGCTCACTACCTACGCAATCATATGCATTTTTCTTGTCTTTAACTACCATGTACATTATGATGACTATAATCAGAACTTCTCTTCTGTCTTTCCATATCTACATTTATAATGACCTTCTTGACATAGCCTCTTCAATGATAATCAGGCATTTCACATATACTTTTTCTAAATGGAGATAATGATGGCTCAACAAACATGTGCATACTGTGATGGTGTCTATTCCACTAAAGGGCAACTCTATTATTTCAGTTGTTCAATTAAATATCTTGACATTATTTTAACAGCTTTCTTGTCTTCATACTCTGATCTAGTCCATCACCAAATTCTCAGAGCTTAACCTTCAAAACCTGGCATTCTTCTAAAATAGCCAGGATTCACCCATGTTTCCTCATTCCTATTGCCACAACTCAGTCTAAGCCACCTTTGTCCCTGTCTGAACCATTGCAGTACCCTCGTAACTGATGTCCTTCATTCTGTCCTGGCATCATATTTGTGCTAAAATTTGTCTAAAATGTTCAAACTCTTTTCCAGCTTTCCATTTCACTCAGAGTTTACCCAAAGTCTTTAATATGATCGTCAATATTTAACATATAATCCCAATTCTACCCTTAGTTTACTGATCTCTTGTCTCGATCCTCTTTCTCTCATAGCTTAAAGCATACTAACTTCTTCCTAGAATTTGGATATGCTATATCGTACGTACAGGTCAAGCCTTTTGTTTCCTGTAGAACTCTTTGGAATACAATTATCCAAATTCTATTACTATATTACTTCTTTTGTTTACTCAAAAACCGATTTTCAATGAAGACTTTATTTATTGTACTCAGCCCTTATCAAGGTCTAAAATTCTCTATTTTTACCTATTTATTTTGATCCTACTATTAAAACATAAACTATGCTAAAGGATTTTAGAACATATTTTTCTCCTTAGTATCTATAACAATGACTGAGGATAATTTTGTTGTTGTTGTTCAGTCACTAAGTTGTGTCCAATTCTTTGAAACCCCATGGACTGAGTGACACCAGGCTCCTCTGACCTCCACTATCTCAATGACTGAGGCATTACAAGTACTCAAAAACGCTTGGATAATAGGATAAATACATGAGTAAACTGGGTTGCTAGTCTATATAATCAATTAAAGATTGGGCATTTGATGGATCAAATTTTGAAGAAAGTGCTTCACTATTTCTAACTATGGTATTGATGTGATGAAATAAAATGTGTCATTTCTCCTCCTATTCTTAGATGACTTAAGGGCTTTCTTCTAAAATTTGAATGACATTAGGGCTTTAATCTTAATGTTCTAATGTTTATATCAGTGTGGGCTTTTCTTTGTTTATCCACACCCACCACTTAGTGGTGGGCAATTTTAAACAAGAAACAATCAAAATATCTTCTCTGGCATTTCCTGTACTCCCTGTTTTGGGACCTTTTAATAACCACATAGAACAGTTTCAGCACTGATTCTCTAATTTTCTTATCTCTTCTCTGCTATTTTCAATATCTTGGCAGCTTTGTTCTCTAGTATGACTTTTTTTTTTTCAATTTTATATCCTGATACATATCTTGATTATTTTCAAAACTGTCATTATATATGTAATTTTATATATATACATACCAAAGATTTATTTACATTTCCTTGGGATATTTTACGTTATACAGACTTTAGAGTAGATGGATAGAATACCATTGATATATATATATATATATATATATATATATATATATATATTTTTTTTTTTTTTTTTAGGATATTGAGTATAGATTAAAAAAAAAATCTTTTCTACTCCATATATGTCTGTTTCTACAGTAGTCCTTCATTGTGTTAGTATTCTTTCATATTGGAAGATTTCCTCAGTTGTCTAGGGATTCCTGCTTCTTTGTCCATAGTTGATAGTTAAGAACTCTAAAACCAGAATCTCTGTGAGGGTAGCAGGGCTTTGGATGGGAATATTTCTGTCCTTTCTGTGCTCAAGGATGCAAGCTTCTACTCTTTTCTCTGCTTTTCAGCATGTGTTATTACCATCAGCTCCATCTGATTCTTCCAATATGATGCCTGTTGAACTCTCGAGAGAGTAAACCTCTTGCCTGGATGCACCACACAAGGAAATTTTAGCTCCAGAGATATCTGTACTTTCAAGAGTACCAGTGCGAAAATTCCTGTGGATTTCTGGGATACTGCCCTGCAAATGGGTTTGTTCCTAGGCATTTTTCCTGCCAGCTTAAGTCTCAGTTTTTTCTTATCTGATAAATCAGTTGTCACTGGTGCACTTATCACCAGCTTCCAGCATTTTGCTTATGTTGCTTTTTCTCCTGTATCTTTGACCTTGTGAATTTTACTCCCTATCTCCCTCTGCCTCTGCTTTTTAACCTTCTTTTTCTTACATTATTGGAATTTCAGGAAGCAATAGATAAAAATCTATGTATTTACTCACAATAGATAAAAATATATTTATATACTTGCGATAGATAAAAATCTATGTATTTACCAAGTTTGAATCACTTATAATCAGGAAACAAAATGCTTATTTCCTGTCCCCATACCCAAAAGAAAGCAGTGGTCATACACAAGAAAGTTAGAGAAGCTGAAAATTATATTTTAAGTCTGAGTTGAAAGAGTTAAAATTTCATACTAACATATAATGTTTATACCTGAACAAGTGACCCTGTCCTCTTTTTCAGGCATTGTGATAAATTTGCATAAATTTTCATACTCTATTTAATCAAGATAAAACAACAGTAATACATAAAACATATTAAAAAAACAAAAAACAATAATGTAGGTGGGTGTTGATATTATGAAAAAAAGAAACAGAAGCTGATAGTTATAAAAAATAATTCTATAAAATAAAAGTTACAGTACCAGAAAGAACCAATACACTCTCCTGACAATGAATTTTTTATTTGTTGCCCAAATAGTAAACATGGGCCTTTATTATAGATTCTCACATGACCATCTTCCTCCCCCTAAAGAGACTGAAATAAAAGCCTACTTCATAGCATACTGTTATGATATTACCTTAGTGTGATTTTTTGTAAACTGACCTTAATTTTGGGAATCTATCCCATTAATACATTAATGACTAGGCAGAATTCAAAATGTTAATTCAGTGCCAAATGTTCTGACTGTGTTAAATCTAAGTTGGCAAATTATTTTCTTTATAAAGTGGGAACAATTTCTAAAATTAAATATGAAGGTCCTTTGGTAACCATGAAAATGTTCTTGCCCTAAACAAAATTTGAATATTGTTACCAATTGTAAGAACTTGCTTTTCAGTGGCATCATCAGAAAACATTATGTTCTTTTACTTCAATATCATGTAAGTACCAAATTGAATTTTATGATGTAATAATAAAACTTAGTATATGTGGCTTTATGCTACATTTAATGTCACTATGAGCAAGTAGACTAATGAAAAATAAAGAAAAAAAATAAAAGCTCCAATTTCATATTTTCTTTGCAGTTTTACACTTCCTTAAGATAAGGCAGCTCTTTTTAAAGTGCATTTGGCATTACATCATTTTATTTTGTCTTTAAACAAGACTCTAGAGTTGACAGAATAGTTAGACTACCTCCTAGCTTATAGAAAGATATATAAAAATAATAATAATATACAAGGAAAACATGGCTAAATTTGTATTAGTTACAAACTTTTAGAAAATTAACTAGTCCAAGGTTCTTTTCAATAATGTATCCACATTCTTTACTACATATTTTAATGTGGACATTCTATAATTCTTAGAATTTTATACACAATGGGTAAATATGCTTTCAAAACCTTAAGTATTTCCCAGTTTTCTAAATATCCACATTTACATCCTTTGTGGTTTGGTTTTTAATTATAGCAACTTTAGTCACCAGTATATCAAGCATTTAAAAGAAGAGACATTCTGATGTTCCAAAAAAGGCAGAATTTTAATCTAGTTTTTTTTTTTTTTTTAATTTCACTGAACCATGTAAGGTAAATTTCATTTTCCTCCTTAGATCCTCTGCATTACTGTCATTCTAAGGTAGCTTAAAATGTAAGGTGAAAATAGTTTCCCACTGGTCTAGTGAAAATTTATTTGAATTCCTTTTTATTTTTATTTTTTAATACCTATGGTAACAGTGACATACCCAGGCTCCAGTAGAGGCTGCTGCCCTTGGGTCAGTCTTGTCTTTTGATGTGGAAACCACCTCCTTAGAATCAAAAGGAAGCAGCACAGCCTGGGTTTGGATTTCTGTGCATTTCTCCTATTGAGAAGACCCTTTATGAAATACCTATGGTTCAGAAGGGATTTGTTTTAGCGCAAGTGCTTAGCCTGCCACACTAGACTAGCTCTGAGGGACTGAAGAGTCACTAAATGGAGGAGCTTCACAATGTGAGTTATTTAGGGCGGCTTAGAAAAGAACACAGAAGACAGAACCCATTTGGGCTTTCTGCTTAGTCCAAAATACCTTTTATCATCTGCATGAAAAATATTTCAGAGTGAGTCAAGGAGAGGATAGTAAATAAACAAACGCAGAGTAAAAGGCTCAGGAAAGCATACACAAAGTAGGCTAAGATAGAAAACACAATCTGGGTGCCAACGTGGCCCTCTGAGTCTCAGTGAAAGGATGTTTAACTTAGGTCAGCAATTCCATCGGTACTTTCTATTTTTCTCTGGCCACAGGCTACCTGACATAGGTGCAGTGGAGTCCACCAAACATTTCTAAAGAGGTAAAACTTCAAAAGAGAACTGACAAACATTTTATGAAACTTCTTTTTGCAGGTAGATGTTAAAGGCCGAACAGGGAGTGGAGGTAATCCTCCCAGGCTGCATCAGAAAGCTTGAACAGATGAAGTGAAAACACATCAATTTGAGATTAAAAAGAAATCATTGCTGCTGTCTTGGTTATTTAATATTTTCTCCAATAAAAAGCATTTTAATCAATTCAAATTTGGTTACTCCTGAAATTCACTGTTTTGGAACATAAAGAGACAGAGAGTATCCACTGGCTTTGCATTACTTCTGTTACTTTTTTGTTATTGTTATTTTTGGCATTCCTCATATATATGATATGTGAAATTGTTAGTTTTCGGTTTTCCAAAACTCTTGATTCCCCACTATTTTTAGATTAATGATAAAAATTATCAATGCCACTCATTTTGCCCTAAGTTGATCAAAACAATTACCTTCAATTTCTATTTATTTAAATGAAGGACTGAAATCAAGAATCAATTAAAAGAGCCCTCATTCCTATTTTTAAAGGTTACAACACAAATGTTTCTATTATACATATTTGCAACATTGTAAACAATAACATAATTAGACACCTATAAAATTCTGATTTATTGATGTAGCAAAATTACAACACTCCTTACATTCTTGTTAAGGTAATACAGTTTATATTTTCAGTTCAGTTCAGTCAATCAGTCAAGTCCCACTCTTTGTGACCCCATGGACTGCAGTGTGCCAGGCTTCCCTGTCCATCACCAACTCTTGAAGCTTGCTCCAACTCATATCTATCGAGTTGGTGATGTTATCTAACCATCTCATCCTCTGTCATCCCCTTCTCCTCCTCTCTTCAATCTTTTCCAGCATTGAGGTCTTTTCCAGTGAGTCAGTTCTTCACATCAGGTGGCCAAAGTTTGGAGTTTCAGCTTCAGAATGAGTCCTCCCAATGAATATTCAGGACTGATTTCCTTTAGGATGGACTGGTTGGATCTCCTTGTAGTCCAAGGGACTTTCAAGAGTCTTCTTCAACACCACACTTCAAAAGCATCAGTTCTTTGGCATTCAGCTTTCTTTATAATCCAACTCTCACATCCACACATGACTACTGGAAAAACCATAGCTTTGACTAGATGGACCTTTGTTGGCAAAGTAATGTCTCTTCTTTTTAATATACTGTCTAGATTGGTCATAGCTTTTCTTCCAAGGAGTGTCTTTTAATTTCATGGCTGCAGTCACCATATGCAGTGATTTTGGAACCCAAAAAAGTAAAGTCAGTCACTGTTTCCTTTGTTTCTCTCTCTATTTGCCATGAAGTAATTTCCACAGTTTGTTCTGATCCACACAGTCAAAGGCATTGGCATACTCAACAAAGCAGATGTTTTATTGGAACTCTCTTGCTTTTTCTATGATCCAATGAATGTTGGCAATCTGATATCTGGTTCCTCTGCCTTTTTTAAATCCAGCTTGAACATCTGGAACTTCACGGTTCATGTACCTTTGAAGCCTGGCTTGGAGAATTTTGAGCATTACTTTGCTAGTATGTGAGATAAGTGCAGTTGTGTGATTTGCTAGCATAGGAGATGAGTGTTTATATTTTCAAAACCTCTTAAATTAGGGGAGTATTTGTTCCAGATGATTAAAATACGCTAGGCTAGAATTATTGTAAATGCCAGTTCTACTCTCTTTTGAGAGATTAGAAAATAACATTCACCATTTTCAATCAATCAATCACTACTTATCCTCTGCTAACATGTGTCTATTTTATAATGCATTGCAATGTCTTTAAAAAGCTCATTTCAAATATTATTATCAGGAAAAACTCAGAAGTACTTTAAGTCTCATAGTTCTTTGATTATCATTAGATAAAAGGGAAAAAAATGCCATCTATTGACTTGTTTTTTCCTTTTTTGTTGTTGCTTATTTTTTTAATGGCTTTAGGCATGGTAAACTTTGTTAATTTCAAGAAGTACTCCTTGGAGAGTTAGGTGGCTCAAAAGAAATAAGTCAAGAAAGTGAAAAATGTTCATGTTGTGTTTGATGCTTTTGAAATTTTCTGTGTCAAGATAGTTTGCCTACGGACATATTTTCCCACTTTCTCTAAGTTGTTTTGCCATACCTGCCAACTAATTCCTTAGACACATTTCTCTTTATGGTGCTCTTTCAAAATGCATTGCTTAGTTCAGCTGAAACTTGTAAAGCCTCTTACATTTTTTTTTTAAGAAATTGCCCTTTAACTTTATTGTGTTTTAAGGTAAAAACCTGATATATCACTTCATATATTTCACATGTTATCAAGCTAAGTTTGTACTTCCCTCATGACCATATGAGCTCAGTCATCTAATCATTGCATTTGGAAAAACAAGTGGTTATAATGGGATTTTTCATTCTTGCTTTATTCTTTGTTTGCTTTTTAATTTACCCTTAAGAGATATAAGTTAATTACCGTTTGTGTTTTTAACCTTCAGCAAAGTATACTTTATTTTCTGTGGTGAGACAGCATTTTCTGTATTGTGCCTTTCATATATATCATACATTTTTACTGTATAGGGGAAAGTATAGCATTTATTTACTGCCTACTCTGTGACAATCACCAGGAATGATTTGAAATGTATATTTTCATTAAATACTAAGTATATTATATATTAAGCTTATTTAAGAATTAGAAATCTAAGGTACTGAATATGTAAAGCAATTTTCAAAAGTCATAGAATTAATAACTGTCAGGGATAAATCTTTAAGTTAACATAATTGCCAAAGTGTATCATTTTTCTCAACTTTATAGTATTACTGATGTGGTTCAACCTGTATAATACTAAGCATGAAGTGACTATGTAAGAATATCTCCTGAGCTCCAAGAACTAAAGGGAGTAGATGTTTAATGGTGATACAGAGAAGTGATGTGCTTAGTGAAATAACTCTCAGCTTAGACAAAAACAAGAAACTGATTCTTCTCATTAGAATCTCATTTAAGCATATCCATCTTATGTAAAATCACCAAAAGCACAGAAAAGAAAGCACTGAATAGAGCAGAATTCAATTTTTAATAAATAGTCATTCTAAGTGAAATAAGTAAAACCAAGTACAGTGGATCCTCATTGTTCATGGATTCTATGTTTGAGAATTTCTCTTTTCACTAAAACTTCTGTATGACCCTCCCAGAACAACACTCATGGGATTATCATATACAAACAACTATACATAAAGTAGATAACCTACAAGGACCTACTGTATAGCACAAGGAGCCATACACAATTTACATAATACCTACAAGGGAAAATAATTAGAAAATGAATATATATATATATACACACACATGTATACAAAATACACGTATCGGATCAGATCAGATCAGTCGCTCAGTTGTGTCCGACTCTTTGCGACCCCATGAATCACAGCATGCCAGGCCTCCCTGTCCATCACCAACTCCCGGAGTTCACAAAGACTCACGTCCATCAAGTCAGTGATGCCATCCAGCCACTTATAGGTATTGTATAAATTATGTGTGTGTGTATATATATATATGTGTGTGTGTGTGTGTGTGTGTGTGTGTATAACTAAACCACTGTGTTGTATACCTAACACAATATTATAACACAATATTATAAATCAAATATACTCCGATTAAAAAAAAAAGCAAAACAGAAACAACCACAAAACACTTGTGGTGTTATACACTGTGGGATATACACAGAATGACAAAAGTTCAAATTACTCAACACACATTTCCAGCTGATGTCAAATAAGATGATAGCTGACCTTGTTTCAGTTCTCATACTATAAACAATTGTTCTTTTTGTAGTCTATTTAAATGCCACAGTTCTGTTTTTTGTGCTTTTTTGTTGATTATTTCACTTTTCTAAATTGCCCTCAAGGGTAGTATCAAAGTGCTGTCCATCTACTAAAAGTGCAGGAAAGCTCTGATGTATCATCTAAAGAGAATACATATGTTAGAAAAGCTACGTTCAGGCATTAATTATGGTGCTGTGGGCTTTGCATGTGTGCGTGCTTGGTTGAGCAGTCATGTCTGACTCTTTGAAACCCTGTGGACTGTAGCTTGCCAGGCTCCTCTGTTCATGGGATTTTCCAGGCAAGAATACTGGAGTGGGTTGCCATTTCCTCCTCCAGGGGATCTTCCTGACACAGGGATTGAACTGGTGTCTCCTGTGTCTCCTTCATTGGCAAGCAGATTCTTTATCACTGAGCCACCTGGGAAGGCTGTGAGTTCAATTTTAATAAAGCAACGCTGTATTAAATAAGGTGTCTTTAAAATAAGCATATATAAAACAAAGCTATGTTTTGATTTGTTGACAAAAATGTTAGGACTAGAAGCTTGCAGGAAACTAATTCTGTATTTCTCCTAGGAACAATGGTTTGTGCTAAGTCGCTTCAGTTGTGTCCTACTCTTTGAGACCCCATGGACTGAAGCCCGCCAGGCTCCTCTGTCCATAGGATTCTCCAGGCAAGAATACTAGAGTGGGTGGCCATTTCCTCCTACAGGGGATCTTCCCAACCCAGGGATCAAACCCTTTTCTCTTACATTTCCTGTATTGGCAGGCGGGTTCTTTACCACTAGCACCACCTGAGAGGGCCCTAGGAAAAATGGATCATTATTCACTGAATAGTGAATGATTCAGTTTTTGCAGAGACTTTATAGAACATAATTACTGGGAATAACAAAAACTGAATATAGTTAGCATTCTTCCAAAACATCAGAGTGGGTAAATCTAGGTTTGCAAGATAGTTTAAAATCATCAGCACTTTATAGTCTTTATAAATGCTAGACTATAATACTTCAGTCAGTATCAAGAGATATTATCACAATATAATATTATCTCTCATTTACTAGAAACAAAGTCATTCTGAATTTCCAATTGTACTTAATGCTAACATCTAAAATTATTTCCTGAATATTTAACAATTGCTTTTCTAAAGGCAGTAGTATACTACTGTACTAAAAAATGAATTTTTATTCAGTCACTCCTCTTTGGAAGATTTTCTTATATTAGAAAAAGCAAGCAATCCTAAATATAATTTTCTGTGAATGCATAATAAGTTAGGTGATAATCTTTAAGTACCTTTGAAATTTTTATTCAAATTTATCTATAAATTATTTCTCACTTAGGTGATGTTGCTGTGTAAAATCATTTTATATATACTTTTATGATAATAAAACTTTAAACAATAGTAAATTAACATAAGCACTGATACCTAAAAAGGTAATTCTCACTCTGTGCATCCATGAGAGAAACTATTAATGATTTTTTTGCAGATTGTATTTGAATAAGATAATAAAAGTTAATAACACATTTCCCTCTAGCTCTACTGGTGAAACAAAGTATTTAAGACATATCTACTGTAATGCATTACACACACAGCAATGGTGCTATTTTAGATAAGTTAGTCTAGGTCTATTTTGGTAATTATTTTAAAATAACCATCTATTTATTCTTGGTTCTTTTCATAGCATCACACATATTTGACTAAAGAGAAGACTAGTCCACAGCTTGCAGATAAACTACTGTTTGGAAGAAACTTAAATCATGAAAGGAAACATATTTGGACAAAAAATTAATATGTATATGCATTTTTACAAAATTTATCTACATGATTCATTTATCTAATAATTCAATACACACTTTTTTATTTATAAAAATTCCAAGCCAATATATTTTGAAGCAAAGCCTTTGAACAGTCACAAATAGGTGTTTCAAATTCTATATGTTTAAGCCCTGAGGAAAATATAGAAAGATATATATTTTTCCTTTTAAGATGGGAATTCTCTTGTTGAGTTAAGGCATAGTATAAAAAAATTATTAGCAATTTTTTTTTTAAGTTAGGAAGATTTATAAAGAGTCAAGGTTTGGAAAAGTCACATCACTTCTCTGAATTTTTGTTTTCTCATCTATAAAATGGGGATAATAACCATAACCATTATGATTATTGGTTATGGGAAGCTAATATGGGAAGCTAATTGATAATCATTATGACTAATATTTAATAATTGCTTAAAGGCTGTTTTATATTATAAACCATTGTTATCAACACTGGATGCTCTGCAATACAAAATGAATTTAAATTTAATGTAACAACACATTTTTTTCTAAAAGAGACAGAGGAGATGGCTACCAAATGAAACTTCTGAAGAAATGAAACATTTTAAGAAATTATTCTCTTTATTCATTATGGTTCCTTGACAATACTGTATGTATTTTCATGTTTGAGGATATAAAGAAAAGAAAAAAAGGTTGAAAAGGCACTGAGTAAAGATGATTGTTCTCATGTTCTTTTTGTTGAATAGTCACTAAGTCATATCCGACTCTTACACTCTAAGTGTAATAATTACACTAAGTCCATAATTTGGATATGACTTATGGACTGAGACCACCAGGATTCCTCAGCCTTCACTATCTCCTGGAGTTTGTTCAACTTCATGTCCATTGAGTCAGTGATGCTAACGAACTCTCTCATCCTCTTTGGCCTTCTTCTCCTTTTGCCTTCAATCTTTCCCAGCTTCAAGGACTTTTCTAATGTTTCACCCTTTACATCAGGTGGCTGAAGTATTGGAGCTTCAGCTTTAGCATCAGTCCTTCCAGGAAATATCCAGGGTTGATTTCCTTTGGGATTAACTGGTTTGATCTGCTAGCAGTCCAAGGGACTCTCTTCAAGAGTCTTTTCCAGAACCACGATTCAAAAGCATCAATTATTTGGCTCTCAGTCTTCTTTATGGTCCAACTCTCACATACATACATGAATACTGGAAAACCACAGCTTTGACTATATGGACCTTTGTCAGAAAAGGGATGACTTTGCTTTTTGTAAAATACTCTGTCTAGGTTTGTCATAGCTCTCCTTCCAAGGAACAAGCATCTTTTAATTTAATGGCTGCAGTCACCAACAGCAGTGATTTTGGAACCCAAGAAAAGAAAATCTGTCACTGTTTCCAACTTTTCCCCATGTATTGGCCATGAAGTGATGGGACCAGATGCCATGATCTTAGTTTTTTTAATGTTGAGTTTTTTTTTTTTTTAATTTAAATTTATTTATTTTAATTGGAGTCTAATTACTTTACAATACTGTATTGGTTTTTGCCATACATCAACATGAATCTGCCATGGGTGTACACGTGTTCAACATCCTGAACTCCCCTCCCATTTCCCTCCCCATACCATCCCTCTGGGTCATCCCAGTGCACCAGCCCCAAGCATCCTGTATCCTGCATCAAACCTGGACGGGGGATTCATTTCTTATAAGATATTATACATGTTTCAATGCCATTCTCCCAAATCATCCCACCCTCTCCCTCTCCCAAAGGGTCCAAAAGATTGTTCTATACATCTGTGTCTCTTTTGCTGTCTCGCATACAGGGTTATCATTACCATCTTTCTAAATTCCATATATATGCATTAGTATACGTATTGGTGCTTTTCTTTCTGGTTACTTCATTCTGTATAGCAGGCTCCAGTTTCATCCACTTCATTAGAACTGATTCAAATGTATTCTTTTTAATGGCTGAGTAATACTCCATTGTGTATATGTATCACAGCTTTCTTATCCATTCGTCTTCTGATGGACATCTAGGTTACTTCCATGTCCTGGCTATTATAAACAGTGCTGCGATGAACATTGGGGTACACGTGTCTCTTTCAATTCTGGTTTCCTCAGTGTGTATGCCCAGCAGTGGGATTGCTCGGTCATAAGGCAGTTATTTCCAGTGTTTTAAGGAATCTCCACAGTGTTCTCCATAGTGGCTGTACTAGTTTGCCTTCCCACCAACAGTGTAAGAGGGTTCCCTTTTCTCCAAACCCTCTTCAGCATTTATTGCTTGAAGACTTTTGGATAGCAGCCCTTCTGTCTGGCATGAAATGGTACCTCATTGTGATTTTGATTTGCATTTCTCTGATAATGAGTGATGTTGAGCATCTTTTCATGTGTTTGTTAGCCATCTGTATGTCTTCTTTGGAGAAATGTCTGTTTAGTTCTTTGGCCCATTTTTTTATTGGGTCGTTTATTTTTCTGGAATTGAGCTGCAGGAGTTGCTTGTATATTTTTGAGATTAATTCTTTGTCAGTTGTTTCATTTGCTATTATTTTCTCCCATTCTGAAGGCTGTCTTTTCACCTTGCTTATAGTTTCCTTTGTAGTGCAGAAGCTTTTAATTTTAATTAGGTCCCATTTGTTTATTTTTGCTTTTATTTCCAATATTGTGGGAGGTGGGTCATAGAGGATCCTGCTGTGATTTATGTCAGAGAGTGTTTTGCCTATGTTCTCCTCTAGGAGTTTTATAGTTTCTGGTCTTACATTTAGATTTTTAATCCATTTTGAGTTTATTTTTGTGTATGGTGTTAGAAAGTGTTCTAGTTTCATTCATTCATTTACAAGTGGTTGGCCAGTTTTCCCAGCACCACTTGTTGAAAAGATTGTCTTTTATCCACTGTATATTCTTGCTTCCTTTGTCAAAGATAAGATGTCCATAGGTGCGTGGATTTATCTCTGGGCTTTCTATTTTGTTCCATTGATCTATATTTCTGTCTTTGTGCCAGTACCATACTATCTTGATGACTGTGGCTTTGTAGTAGAGTCTGAAGTCAGGCAGGTTGTTTCCTCCAGTTCCATTCTTCTTTCTCAAGATTGCTTTGGCTATTTGAGGTTTTTTGTATTTCCATACAAATTGTGAAATTATTTGCTCTACCTCTGTGAAAAATAACCGTTGGTAGCTTGATAGAGATTGCATTGAATCTATAGATTGCTTTGGGTAGTATATTCATTTTCACTATATTGATTCTTCTGATTCATGAACATGGTATATTTCTCCGTCTATTAGTGTCCTCTTTGATTTCTTTCACCAGTGTTATCCAGGGTTAGTAGAAGGAAAGAAATCTTAAAAATTAGGGCAGAAATAAATGCAAAAGAAACAAAAGAGACCATAGCAAAAATCAACAAAGCCAAAAGCTGGTTCTTTGAAAGGATAAATAAAATTGACAAACCATTAGCCAGACTCATCAAGAAACAAAGGGAGAAAAATCAAATCAATAAAATTAGAAATGAAAATGGAGAGATCACAACAGACAACACAGAAATACAAAGGATCATAAGAGACTACAATCAGCAATTATATGCCAATAAAATGGAAAACGTAGAAGAAATGGACAAATTCTTAGACAAGTACAACTTTCCAAAACTGGGCCAGGAAGAATAGAAAATCTTAACAGACCCATCACAAGCACAGAAATTGAAACTGTAATCAGAAATCTTCCAGAAAACAGAAGCCCAGATCCAGACGGCTTCACAGCTGAATTCTATCAAAAATTTAGAGACAAGCTAACACCTATCCTACTCAAACTCTTCCAGAAAATTGTAGAGGAAGGGAAACTTCCAAACTCATTCTATGAGGCCACCATCACCCTAATACCAAAACCTGACAAAGATACCACAAAAAAAGAAAACTACAGGCCAATATCACTGACGAACATAGATGCAAAAATCCTTAACAAAATTCTAGCAATCACAATCCAACAACACATTAAAAAGATCATACACCATGACCAAGTGGGCTTTATCCCAGGGATGCAAGGGTTCTTCAATATCTGCAAATCAATTAATGCAATACACCAGATTAACACATTGAAGATGAATGGATAAGAAAGCTGTGGTACATATACACAATGGAGTATTACTCAGCCATTAAAAAGAATACATTTGAATCAGTTCTAATGAGATGGATGAAACTGGAACCTATTATACAGAGTGAAGTAAACCAGAAAGAAAAACACCAATACAGTATACTAATGCATAAATATGGAATTTAGAAAGATGGTAACAATAACCCTGTGTACGAGACAGCAAAAGAGACACTGATGTATAGATCAGTCTTATGGACTCTGTGGGAGAGGGAGAAGGTGGGGAGATTTGGGAGAATGGCATTGAAACATGTATAATATCATGTATGAAATGAGTCGCCAGTCCAGGTTCGATGCACAATACTGGATGCTTGGGGCTGGTGCACTGGGACGACCCAGAGGGAGGGTATGGGGAGGGAGGAGGGAGGAGGGTTCAGGATGGGGAACACAGGTATACCTGTGGCAGATTCATTTCGATATCTGGCAAAACTAATACAATATTGTAAAGTTTAAAAATAAAATAAAATTAAAAAAGAAAAAGAAAAGCCATATGATTATCTCAATAGATGCAGAGAAAGCCTTTGACCAAATTCAACATCCATTTATGATAAAAACTCTCCAGAAACCAGGAATAGAAGGATCATACCTCAACATAATAAAATCTATATATGACAAACCCACAGCAAACATTATCCTCAATGGTGAAAAGTTGAAAGTATTTCCCCTAAAGTCAGGAATAAGACAAGGGTGTCCACTTTCACCACTATTCAACACAGTTTTGGAAGTTTTGGCCACAGCAATCAGAGCATAAAAAGAAATAAAAGGAATCCAAATTGGAAAAGAAGAAGTAAAACTCTCACTATTTGCAGATGACATGATCATCTACATAGAAAACCCTAAAGACTCCAACAGAAAATTACTAGAGCTAATCAATGAATATAGTAAAGTGGCAGGATATAAAACCCTCACACAGAAATCCCTTGCATCCTATACACTAACAACAAGAAAATAGAAAGAGAAATTAAGGAAACAATTCCATTCACCATTGGCAACGAAAAGAATAAAATACTTAGGAATATATCTACCTAAAGAAACTAAAGACCTATATATATAAAACTATGAATGTTGAGTTTTAAGCAAGTTTTTCACTCTCCTCTTTCACATTTATCAAGACGGTCTTTAGTTCCTCTTCACTTTCTGTCATAGAGTGTATCATCTTCATATCTGAGGTTGTTGATATTTCTTACTGCAATCTTGATTCCAACTTGGATTCATCCAGCTCGGCATTTCACATGATATACTGTGCATATAAGTTAAATAAACAAGCAACAATACACAGCCTTGTCATACTCCTTTCCCAATTTTGAATCAGTCAGTTGTTCCATGTCCTGTTCTAACTGTTGTCTCTTGACCCGTATACAGATTTTCTCAGAAGACAGGTAAGGTGTTCAGGTATTCCCATATCTTTAAGAATTTTCCAGTTTGTCATATTCCACACAAATGCTTTAGTGTAGTCAATTGAGCAGAAATCGTTGTTTTTCTGGAATTCCCTTGTTTTTTTCTATGATCTTGTGAATGTTGGTAATTTAATCTCTGCTTCCTCTACCTTTTCTAAACCCAGTTTGTATATTTGGAAGTTCTAGGTTCACATATTGCTGACACCTAGTTGGAGAAGGAAATGGCAACCCACTCCAGTATTCTTACCTGGAGAATCCCAGGGATAGAGGAGCCTGGTGGGCTGCTGTCTGTCGGGTTGCACAGAGTTGGACATGACTGAAGTGACTTAGCATGCATGCATGCATTTTAGAAGGAAATGGCAACCCAATCCAGTATTCTTGTCTGTAGAATCCCAGGGACGGAGAATCCTGGTGGGCTGCCGTCTATGGAGTCGCACAGAGTCAGACACAACTGAAGTGACTTAGCAGCAGCAGCAGTTAAGGGATTTTGAGCATTACCTTACTAGCATGTGAAATAAGTATAATTGTATGGTAGTTTCAGCATTCTTTGGCATTGCCTTTCTTTGGGATTGGAATGAAAACTGACCTTTTCCTTCCTGTGGCCACTGCTGAGTTTTCCAAATTTGATGACATATTGAGCACACGACTTTAAACAACATCATCTTTTGCGATTTAAAATTACTCAGCTGGAATCCCATCACCTCTAGTAGCTTTGCTTGTAGTTAACACTTCCTATGGCCTACTTGACGTAATGTTACAGGATATCTGGCCCTAGGTGAGTGACCAAACCATTGTGTGTTCATATATATATATATATATATATATATACACACTGAAACCACTGTTTCAGAAAGAAACAGACTGATACACAGAGATGTAAGTCATATATATTCAATGATTTTTCATTTCAGGAAAATCAGTAGTTAAATGAATGATTTCTTTTGCTCTTTGTATGGAAAGGAATTTTTCAACTTGTCTAATTGATTAACATCCTATATATAACATAAATACATAAGTTCCAACTTTCTATTTCTTTAGAAAAGTTGGTTAAAGCTACTCTGGCATAAACAGTTTTGCCTGACAGATTATTGCACTCTACAGGTCCTTTAAAAACGATGACAAAGATGTAATTAATAGAATAGGTCATTTAGTTTGTGAACCTACATAAATTACATAAACAGCAATGCTTCTTAAAACTTGTATTTATAAATCAACTGCAGATGTTGCTAAACTTAAGTGGGTATGGTTTGGGACCTGAAAAGAGTGCATTTGTTACAAGTTCCCAGTTGGTGTGGATGCTACAGTTCTGTGAAGTAATATTTTGACCAACAAAAGCTTAGAAAATATCATCAAGTAGTAGAATCAGATTTGTCTGAGCCCAGCTTGAGCTCCAGTACGCTATTCATGTTCAATAACTTAGAATAAATAATTGTTGTTGTTATTCAGTCACTCAGTCATGTCCAACTCTTTCCAACTCCATTACTGCAGCATATCAGGCTTCCCTGACCTTCACTATCTCCCAGAGTTTGCTCAAACTTATGTGCATTGAGTCGATGATGCCATCCAACAATCTAATCCTGTCACACCCCCTTCTCTTTCTGCCTTCAATCTTTCTGAGCTTTATGTTCTTTTCCAATGAGTCAGCTCTTTGCATCAGGTGGCCAAAATACTGGAGCTCCTTTAACAGTCCTTCCAAAGATTATTCAGGTTGATTGTCTTTAGCATTGACTGGTTTGCTCTCTTGCTGTCCAAGGGACTCACAAGAGAAAAAAAATACATGCTTACTGTATTTTCATATTCTCTTTTTAAATAATTTACATAAATTTTAGTATTTTAAAAATTTAATTTATTTGGGCTGTGCTGAGTCTTTGTTACTGCATATGGGCTTTTTCTATTTGCAGGGACTAGGGGCTATTCTCTAGTTGTGGTGCATGGGCTTCTTACTGCAGTTCAATTCAGTCACTCATTCATGTCCAACTCTTTGTGACCCCATGGACTGCAGCATGCCAGGCTTCTCTGTCCATCACCAACTCCCAGAGCTTGCTCAAACTCATGTCCATTGAGTCGGTGATACCATCCAACCATCTCACATCTGTCATCCCCTTCTCCTCCTGTCTTCAATCTTTCCCAGCATCAGGGTCTTTTCCAATGAGTCAGTCTTTGCATCAGGTGGCCAAAGTATTGGAGCTTCAGCTTCAGCATCAGTCCTTCCAATGAATAATCAGGACTGATTTCCTTTAGGATTGACTGGTTTGATCTCCTTGCAGTCCAAGATATTCTCAAGAGTCTTCTCCAATACCACGTTTCAAAAGTGTCAATTTTTGATTCTCAGCTTTCTTTTTAGTTCAACTTGTGACTCAGCTGATAAAGAATCTGCCTGCAATGCAGGAGACCTGGGTTTGATCCCTGAGTTGGGAAGATCCCCTGGGAAAGGGAAAAGCTAATCACTCCAGTATGCTGGCCTGGAGAATTCCATGGACTGTATAGTCCATGGGATCACAAGGAGTTGGACACGACTGAGTATTCTTCTCACATCCATACATGACTACTGGAAAAACCCATAGCTTTGACTAGACCAAACTTTGTCAGCAAAGCTATGTCTTTGCTTTTTAATACGCTGTCTAGGTTGGTCATAACTTTTCTTCCAAGGAACAAGCGTCTTTTAATTTCATGGCTGCAGTCATCATCTGCAGTGATTTTGGAGCCCAAGAAAATAGTCTCTCACTGTTTCCATTGTTTCCGCATCTATTTGCCATGAACTGATGGGACAGTATGCCATGATCTTAGTTTTTTGAACGTTGAGTTTTAAGCAGTGGCTTCTCTTATTGCAGAGTACAGACTATAGTGTTCACAAGCTTTGTTACTGCAGTATATAGGCTCAGTAGTTATGGCTCCTATCCTCTAGAACACAGATTCAATAGTTGTGGTGCATGGGCTTAGGTTCTCTGCAGCTTGTGGGATCCTCCCAGACAAGGGATCAAACTGGTGTCTTCTACATTGCTACAGGGATTCTTTATCAAGGAAGTATCTTTTTTTAGTTTTTATATTGATTGGTTAAAGAAAAAAATAACAACAACAACAACAACAACAAAACCCTGTAGCCTAAATCTTGTAAACTCTTGGGTTGCTAAAGATAATGGTAAGTGATCCAACTTACAAAACATATTAACCAGGTGTATTTTAGAGTAAATGATATATGTATCTGCCTCAAATACATTTTAGAATATATAGAACATTATGTAATAAATAGAGTTACTTGCTGCATTTTAAAATAATTCAAATATATGTTTTTACTCTATTCTAAGAAAATCTGGGGTGTGTTTTAAATCCTACTATTGACAGAATTTGGAACAATGCTACAGCTGAATTGGATTTGAAGAAGGGCCATAAAAATAAACAGTTATATCCCTGAAGAAACTAGAGTTAATCTATAAAATGAATGCTTGGTCATGTTTTCCAGACATTTCAATTCTAAGCCATCAGCCAAATAAGCAGTTGATGATAGGATTGTTTAGGTGCTATGTTTTATTATTTTAGGACAAGAGATGCCTAGGCTTAAGTAGATTAAATTATTTGTCCAAATTCTAAAAGCTAGCAAGAACAAAGTTAGGATTCAAATCCAGGTTGTCTAATTCCAAGTCCCTCATTCTTTTGACAAATATCCTTGTGGTTATTAGAAAGACTTCTGATACACTGATGCATTGAATTTTGGCATTGGTAGCTTCCAATTTGATTTCTGAGAAGAATTTGGGGCCAAAGCTTGTGCTTGTTTTACATATCTTTCTTAAAGTTTTATTTTCTGAAACTATTATTTCTCTTAATTTATGACAATTTGAACAATATAATTTATTTTTTTAACAAAGCGTTTTAATTTTATAGCCCTTTTATTGCATCCAACACCAAATATCAGTAAATTTAACATTGGTAAGTGAATATTTGTTTTAAATTTTTTCTTCACAATTATAATAATACATTTCCCTGAATTCTTGATCTCCTACTATCTCTATAACAGATCAGTATTGACAAAGATAAATTTTAGCTTCAAATGAAGTGAGAATTTAAAATAAGTTCATTTTATATTTCATAATGCACTAGAACATTTTTGGAGTATTTAAAGAAAATAACAATTCTAAGAATATTTTTCCCCCTTATGGGTTTTGTATGGATTTCATATATCCCAAAGTAACATAATAGTTTGCCATCTCCTTTTATGTCACAGTAACTGTAATTGAATCAGAAATATGAATATTAAAATTCTACCCATTTATCAGTGTTAACAGTGATGGATTTTTCCCTTCCTCTCAAAATATAGAGACTTAGTGAAAAACAAACTTTGCTGCAGTGCAACAGAGCTTCCACATTTTTTTTTCCCATTTTTTCAGAAGGGATTTTATTCAAAGATCTCATTCTTTACTGTGGAAGGGAAGAATATAATAGCTATTTCCCACATATCTGACCCAGACAATTAAAAAGTTGATCTTTAGTGTGCAGTCAGGAAAAGAAAAAAAAAAAAAAAAATCTGTGGTCTTCAGCAAAGGAAAACCATTCAGAATTCATGCGTTTTTACATTGTAATTGGAGCCATGACCTTACCATAGAGTAAGAGATAAATACATTGACTTCCATCCATGGAGAAGTTGGTTTCTAATGTAGAATATTTCTAAGTACTGGCTATCTTCAGATGCCTGCCTTTCTCTAGCAGTGGCATTAACCCTGCTAAAAGTGTTCCTTAATGCAGTCTAATTGACAGCCTGAATGTGAGGCCGAGCCACCTCATCGCCCCTTCTGCTAACCATCCAGGGCCTTGTTCCTGGACAAAGAATAGCTGACGGCTTCAATTATGCTGGGGTCATAAGATCATTGGCTGGTTACTTTTCAAATGATCACGATAACGTTTCCAAAGGTTCAATCGTATCACTTTATATGGGAAGAAATCACTTACGTAGGAAAGTAAGACAAGTATGAACTTAGTCTTTTCATGAAACTAAAAATACTCTAGAGAAATTAAGAATTTGATGAACTTACATCTGAGAAAACAATCACATAAGTTATCACTGTCTATTTGGGGAAACCCCTAATTATATTTGATTAGGAAAACATATTTTAATAGTAGTACTTTCATTTTTATTGTATCCAGTCTATTTGTATATCTACTTGTAAATTAAAAAAAAAGTTTTTAAGAAGCTAGGCAGCTTTTTAAACAGTAAGTCATCTCTTTTTACAGAAATAAATATACTTTATTTCTATATTACTGGATATATACATATAAATTAAGCCTTAAAGTTAACAATTAAAAATAAGGTTTGAAAAATTTATGAGAAACATTTAAAAGTTACCTGCATATCCTCTTTTTAGTTTAGTCTTTCATCATATACTTTGGCATTGTAAAATTGTTTTAATTAAGTACTGTAGGTTTTCTTACTCATCACCAGTAAGTAGTAGAGGAAATCTTAACTTTGTTTATAGGGAGGAAGGTAGATCATTTGTTTATTTCGTATGATGAATTCTTCTTTATAAACCACAAGTAATGTACTTCTGGTTGAAAACACATTTGTCACAGTCTAAATTTAGAGTGCCATCTAGTGATGTATAAGAGTTACACCAGGTATAGGATTCAGGAAATATGGCTACTTCTATAATGTTAACTTCCGTATAGATTTCTGCTTTAATCTGGGCAATATGACTTATATTCAATATTAATCTAGTGTACAACATAATTTAATAAACTCTAAATTTTAATACGTTTTTAACTTGAAAAATATTGAAAACTCAATGAAAATGTTTATCCTTAGCAACAGAGAAATTATTTTCATGTAGATTAAGAATTAAATAAATTGCACTGGTCTTTACATTTAAACATTTGCATTTAATTACCACTAAATGACCATATTAAGGGTTACAAACACTCCCCAACAAATCTTTGTTGATGGATTAAATCAGAGAACACATAAAGAATACATGTTTTAAAATATATTGTTTCAAATGTCAATATAAAGCAGTAACAGCAACAGCTTTAGAAATAAAACTATTTAAAAAATTTTGTCAGTTTTGAGCATTTTTCTCTTATAGGTGTTTGATTTTTTTCTAGATAGTTAAACTATACATTAAGTCTTTAAAATAAAATATAATAATTCATAGAATTATGAATTCAAAGAAACCCAAGGAACATAAAGTTTGGCAAAGGAAAGAAAGAAAGGGGAAATGAGAATAAAGATCAAGGAAGAGAAAGCAGGAAAAAGCAGGGAGGAGAAGACAGCTTTATTGAAGAGACACCACCCTTATGGCAGAAAGTGAAGAGGAACTCAAAAGCCTCTTGATGAAAGTGAAAGTGGAGAGTGAAAAAGTTGGCTTAAAGCTCAACATTCAGAAAACGAAGATCATGGCATCCGGTCCCACCACTTCATGGGAAATAGATGGGGAAACACTGGAAACAGTGTCAGACTTTATTTTTCTGGGCTCCAAAATCACTACAGATGGTGACTGCAGCCATGAAATTAAAAGATGCTTACTCCTTGGAAGGAAAGTTATGACCAACCTAGATAGCATATTCAAAAGCAGAGACATTACTTTGCCAACAAAGGTTCGTCTAGTCAAGGCTATGGTTTCTCCTGTGGTCATGTATGGATGTGAGAGTTGGACTGTGAAGAAGGCTGAGCGCCAAAGAATTGATGCTTTTGAACTGTGGTGTGGGAGAAGACTCTTGAGAGTCCCTTGGACTGCAAGGAGATCCAACCAGTCCATTCTGAAGGAGATCAGCCCTGGGATTTCTTTGGAAGGAATGATGCTAAAGCTGAAACTCCAGTACTTTGGCCACCTCATGTGAAGAGTTGACTCATTGGAAAAGACTCTGATGCTGGGAGGGATTGGGGGCAGGAGGAGAAGGGGATGACAGAGGATGAGATGGCTGGATGGCATCACTGACTCGATGGACGTGAGTCTGAGTGAACTCTGGGAGTTGGTGATGGACAGGGAGGCTTGGCGTGCTGCGATTCATGGGGTCACAAAGAGTCGGACATGACTGAGCGACTGATCTGATCTGATCTGATGCCAGCTCCTGTAACAGACGCTATAACACAGATAACTTCATTTCTTTCTACTCCATTTTAGTAGGAAGGCAACCAAAACTTGGTTAGGCCAAGTAACCTACTCAATTTATTTTTTATACTAATTTTATTGTTTTTTGCAAGGGTTAAATATTGTTTATCATCAAATTATATATCATAAATGTTTCAATGAAGCAGTTGTAACAATGATAAATAAGTTAATAAACAATAACAATAAAACTAAATAAGTATAACTTATTTAAAAGTCTAGATTACATACCAGAAGATCTACATTTGGATCATAAATTTATTACCTATTTACTTTTCATGGGATCTTGGAAATTTACTAAAGCATTTGGGAAAAATACCAAAGGTGACAATGTTCAATCATGTGTCTACTTCAGATCTAGTTTATCATATTAAATTAGTATTTAAGCTCATTCATGGTGGTCTAGTTATCCTCATGTTGCTTGATTATGATACTTGTCCACAAACAAAATGATTATTTTGCTATAGATTAAAATCAATGAACTAACCAAAGAAACATTTAAAAAAAAAAAAAAGCACATAAATTGTCAGTAATGCCTAACACGGATGTCGGGAGCTGCGTTAGGCATTACTGACAATACATTATCCTGGAAGAGTCAGGATGGTTCCCCTTTAAGTATAGGATCCTCCAATAACTAGTGTCTTCCCTTTATAATCACTCAAGTTATTATGGGGAAAGGGCAAAGGTTTCAGGAGATTTCTATGGATCTAAGAGACCCTGTGGTCCTTGATTCCACTTGACACAGTAGCTGTATTCTAAATCAGTATTCTATCATAATCACTGATTTTAACAACTCTCTATTTGTATCCATTCATGGATTCAGTGTAGAAGGCGTTTTTCTTAACCAAAGTCACAAGTTTTTAATAAATGACATGGATTCACATTATGTCCTAAAATAAAGAATACACTTCTCTTTTATTTTTAGAGTTCTATATCTGACCAAGTTTCTGAAAGAACAGCGTAGTTAATGCTTTCAGGGAGTTTCTTGAAGGGTACTGATAGGAGATCTATTATATGCCAGAAACATGGCTTCAACTCCTATCAAGCCAAACAGCATTGTTCTAATTTAGTATCAACTTCAATGTGATGATGTTTCTGTGGAGATTTTCCAATTACCTGCTGTCATCATAGGAAGTGACTTTGGCTCAGATATTTAGTCAGGGAGCAAGTCACAGGGGACATTCCAGAATGAGCAAGGCAATCTCTGTCATCAAGGATATGGAGAATTTTCTGTAGACTACGAGTTTGTGTGTTTCACCTTGAGAAAAGAAGGTCATACTAAATATGTTTTGCCTTAGAATGCACTGTTTTCAGTAAATGAATCAGGGATAACTTGTAAGTAAAAATTGGCCTTGAGCAAATTTTATTCCCTAACATTAGTTGCTCAGAGAAGGCAATGGCACCCCACTCCAGTACTTTTGCCTGGAAAATCTCATGGACGGAGGAGCCTGGTAGGCTGCAGTCCATGGGGTCGCTAAGAGTCAGATATGACTGAGTGTCTTCACTTTCACTTTTCACTCTCATGCATTGGAGAAGGAAATGGCAACCCACTCCAGTGTTCTTGCCTGGAGAATCCCAGGGACGGGGGAGCCTGGTGGGCTGCCGTCTATGGGTCACACAGAGTCGGACACGACTGAAGTGACTTACCAGCAACATTAGTTGTTATTTGCTGTTTTGCAGTTCTCATTTCTAACTCCAATTTCCTTTGGAGAATCACTGCACCTCAATTTGTGTAACCTTGATAGAGTTGTAAATCTCAGTGCCTATTCTCACAGTGGAGAATCCTAGGGGAGTCCCCAGAGGGTCCTTTTATTGGATCAACCCTTTTCCCAATGCTTTCATCCACTTCCAGGTGATAATTAGCACTTAGTCAATCAGATGCTGTAGCTGAGGATCTTAAATATTTACCCCATAACCATGAACACAAAAAAAGCAATGGCTTTGAGTTCATTATTTGCAACTAAGAAACTCTGACCAAGCTTCCCCTCTCAACTTCATGATCATGACTCCTTACTGATTACACAGTTTTAACATGAGCATTGAGACTTGGGAATGGAATTATTTAATCAGAAAATGACTCAGTAGAACCCACGGAACCTCACTTTGAATAATTTGTAGAGTTCCTGGAAGTAGGCAATACACCTTCTAAGGGACGAGAATGGATATTAACAAGAAAGTTATTTTCAGAGAGTTAGTTTTAACAACTGTCTGCCAAATAGTTCTGACTTACAGACTCCAGAAATATGATATGGTTATACTATTTGGCCCCTCTAGAGTTGATGAGTAAGTGAGTGAGTGTGTTCAGAAGAGATAAGTGCCATGTCTGGGTCACAGTTTTTAATTGCTAATGCAAGATCCTCCAGGATATACTTTGTCTGTCACTTAGTAACCAGTAAAGCTAAAATGGTAGCTCTTCTGTCAATTCAGGTCTCCCAGGGACTGTGTTGAGCAATAATCTGATGCCCCATGAAGGATGTGTCAAGTGGGTGAAGAGTAATCTTCCATTGCTTTGGCTACTGAGATTTAGGGGCTGATATTTCAATATAAAACCTCATAACACAGCATACCCTGACAAAAACAATCAGCTATCTTCACTAATAAGATATGTCAGGGACTCAGCTGAGTTGGAGAGAAAGACCTGAGTTGTCAGCTGTCAGTAAAACAACAAGCCAAACTGAAAGTAACAGTTAAGCCTTTAATCACGAACCATAATAGTTTAAGCTGGCAGTTAAACCAGAGAAAACACGTACACCTCCTCTTCCAATTTTCCCCTATTGAAGGTCCATTGGACCAGTCCAGTCAAGGGCATGGTATCACTGAAGAGAGAGCCTGGAATAAAAGTTTCCTATAGTTTGATGAACTCAGGTGCCAAGGGCAAGGGCAAGGGAATGTCTAGGAGTGGGAACGGAGAAGGCGACGGCAACCCACTCCAGTACTCTTGCCTGGAAAATCGCATGGACAGAGGAGCCTGGTAGACTGGAGTCCATGGGGTCGCTCAGAGTCAGACACGACTGAGCTACTTCACTTTCACTTTTCACTTTCATGCATTGGAAAACGAAATGGGAATCCACTCCAGTGTTCTTGCCTGGAGAATCCCAACAATGGCGGAACCTGGTGGGCTGCCATCTATGGGGTCACACAGAGTCAGACATGACTGAAGTGACTTAGCAGCAGCAGCAGCAGCAGGAGTGGGAAAGTACTGAGAACTGAATCAGAATCAAGAAAAGTGTCTTCAAGTTTTCCTTCCCCTCTCCCCTGTTAGAAGGCCTCAGCAGAGGCACCTGAGGAAGGTCTTGGCCAAAGGCCCCGGATAAAAAGGATTCTGAGTAAGGAAACTGGGATAGAAATTGCAGATGCAGACCAGAGTATGGGCAGCAAGGAGGTCTGAGTTCTTGACTGCAACTCCCTTCAGAGAATGCACTGGATGGACTCTGCTCTAAGCCAATGTGGGGAGGGCAGCTTTGTTCTATGATGCTACTGGTAAAGACTTGAAATTATCTATAATCAGGTCTGAAAAAAATCACTCCTTGGATTTTTGGCCAGGAGCCAAACTTCTGAATATATACTTACAAGACCAGAAATGTATGTGCTTTGACACTGCTGCTGCTAAGTCACGTCAGTTGTGTCCGACTCTGTGTGACCCCATAGACGGTACCCAACAGGTTCCCCTGTCCCTGGGATTCTCCAGGCAAGAACACTGGAGTGGGTTGCCATTAGGGAACTGATTGTCATTATTATTTTTAATGACCAGAATTTTTTAGCCAATTAACTTATTTAAATTATAAGTTATCTAAGGTTTATTTAAGTTATCCAAGGTTTTCTAAGTCTTCCCTATAAATGGTGGCTCGGATGATAAAGAATCTGCCTGCAATGCAGGAAACTTGGGTTTAATTCCTGGATAGGGAAGATCCCCTGGAGAAGGGAATGGCTACCCACTCCAGTATTCTTGCCTGGTGAATTCCATGGAGAGAGGATCCTGGTTATGGGGTCGCAAAGGGCTGGACATGATTTAGCAACTAACATACAGTTGGCTGTGTAACAAAGTGCTCCAAATCTTAGTGGCATAAACAGTCATTTTAATTTTCTCACAGTTTGAGGGTAAGGAATTTGGAAAGGACTAACCTGAATAGTTTATCTGTGGTCCTTTTGGTATCAGCTGGGGTAGTAGTGTCTGAATGATGACATTCTTAAATATTCTCTCCATTCATTCACATATCTGTTGCCACGGTGTTTGTTAGTCTCTCTCTCTCTCTGTGTCTCTCTCTCACAAATTAGTGAGAGTGTCTCAAATTAGTTATGATGGTTTATCTTCCAGGGTCTTCCATGTGCTGCGATTTCTATGATTTCTCACAACTTGGTAATTCCAGGGTAGTTAGATTTCTTTTTTGGTGGCTGGCTTCCAAGAGGGAGAAAGAGAAGCTAACAGGAAGATATCTAGAACTAACACAGAAACATGTCTGCCCTTTATTTATTTATACCTTCTTATCAATGTAGTCACAAAGCCCACTCAGTTTTAAAGTGGTTAGAAAATTAAACTCTACCTTTGGCTGGAGGAATGGCAAATCACCTTGCAGCAGCACATATGGGATGGGAGACACTGTTGTGGTTACCTTTGGAAAACAAATCTGCTGTGCATCCCATGTTGGTAAATTTAGGAAGATTGGAATACTAGCTAGTTCAAAGAACATCTGTAACAAAGCATTTATATGTCCTAAGAGCAAAAATATATACAAATTACCATAATCGACATATACATATAATATGTTGTGGAAGAAGAAATAGGATGAAATGTTTATTTTAAAATGTAATGCTTATTTCTAAGGGAGACTTTAGATTTTTACTGCTTCTATAAAATTTCGCACAGACTCAGGGCCAATGGCATCTTCTATTTGGCATCTCACAGGTCTATGGCTCACAGGTCTTAGCTGGTTTCTCTGCTCTAGGTCTTATAAGGCCAAAATCAAATTAACCACAGGTCTAGGTTTCCTACTAGAGATTGAGGAAGGATGCATTTCTTAGCTCATTCAAGTTGTTGACTGAATTCAGTTTTATTTTTTATTTTTTTGGTAGTTATCAGATTGAAGTCCCTGTTGTACTGCCGGCTGTTAGTTCAGACCAGTTCCTTATACTTTCTCTGTGGACCCCTCCAGCAACAAAGACGAGTCATTGCTGTGCTTTCAATCCCAATAGCTTATTCATGGGCCACCTCTCTTCAAGTCCACGTGAAGATGTGCTTGTCTTTTAACGGCTCATGTGATTATAGTGCACCTACCCAAGTAATCCATAATAATCTCACTATTTTAAGGTGTATAAATGTTAAGTACGTTTGAAAAACTCTTTTGCCATGTCACATAGCACATTCTTAGGTTATAAGTGTTAGGGCATGGATATAACTATGGGGATATTCTGTCTATCACAGAAACAACAAAAACACATTTACCTGGTCTAGACAGATGAAGACGATACTTTAGTGCAATAGAAGTTGAAGATGTGACAGAAGGTGGACTATCTTGAATTTATGCAGAGAATTTTGAACTAAATCTGGGTTGACTAGAGTTATAAAAATGTCATTAAAGCAGAAAATAATATGATCTTCTTTGAATTTTTAACAGATAAATTTACTGCAGATGTGGAAGAGTATTTAATTAGAGGAAACTGATTCAAGGTTTAAATATCAGGAAGAAATAATAATATTATATATTGTGGCTTAATCATAAGCTTGAATATAGAAAAAGAAAACAATTTCAAGGGGGTAGGAATGAAAGTATTTGGTGATCAACTTTTTTTTAGTTATGAAAGGATCTCAGTTGACATACACTTTGTAACTGTATCTAAAAAGATGAGAAGGGCATGGAAAAATAATACTTTTGTTTAAAAGCATTGATAATGATTTTGAGATGTGGTTAGGCTATCCTTAAAGAGATATCATTGAGATAACCAGATTTATTAATAGATCATGAGTTCAAGAAAGATATAAAATATGCAGAGGTATTTGTGGTTTTGTATTGCCTTTAGATAATAACAATTATTATATTAGAATATATTCATAATATTATATTCTTATATATTCTTATATTTAGAATACCCATGCCTTCTAGAAGTCTATAAGGACACTTTGGAAAGTGTTTTCCATCTTGTCTTAGTCCATTTATGTTTCTATATAGAAATGCCACAGGCTGGGTAGCTTATAAACAACAGGAATTATTTTTTTTCACAGTTGTAGAGGCCAGAAAATCCAAGATCAAGGTAGCAGCCTGGCAGGGCAAGGGCCCTCTTCCTGGCTCATGCCAGCAGCTTCCCACTGTGTCCTCACAAGGTGGAAGAGGCAAGACAAATCTGTAGGATCTTTTTATTTAATGTACTAGTCCTATTTATGAGGGCTCCACCATCATGAGCTAAGAGCTTCCCAAAGACCTCATCCACCACTAACATCACCTTTGGGGCTTCACTGTATGATTTCATTGTATGAATTTTGAGGAACCATGAATATTCAGACCATAGCACTCCTTTTCACAAATTTCCTCAATGACATATTACATACTTTTCCTTACTAAAATTATTGTTTTCTTCTAATTGGCTAGTTTTAATAATGTTTGAGAAAAAGCATGTCTTCAGGTTTTTATAATTTATCTTTTTGGCATTTAAATCTCCTTCTTAATTGGTAACTATGATTTTAGTTACAAAATCAGTGGTGTCTCTAGAACTTTTATTTTGCAACATAAATGGAACTTGTCTATTGGAATTTACGCAAAAATGGAAATAGCACTGTCAAGTGGGATTAGGCTAGATCTGAAATAAAGTTTATATCTATTCATAGGAGAAGGCAATGGCACCCCATTCCAGTACTCTTGCTTGGAAAATCCCATGGACGGGGGAGCCTGTTAGGCTGCAGTCCATGGGGTCGCTAAGAGTCGGACACGACTGAGTGACTTCACTTTCACTTTTCACTTTCATGCATTGGAGAAGGAAATGGCAATCCACTCCAGTGTTCTTGCCTGGAGAATCCCAGGGACGGGGGAGCCTGGTGGGCTGCCATCTATGGGGTCGCACAGAGTTGGACATGACTGAAGTGACTTAGCATAGCATAGCATACATAGGAACATACACACACACATATACCTCATGAGTTTAAAATTGCGAAAAGGTAATAAAAAGAAGTCACACAGTGAAAGCCAAACAGACTTATGTGGTCAATAGAATTTTGTAGTGGGAAATTATTTTAACCTTTTTAGCCTATTCAAACTGTCCTCAGATCAGGGTTATTCTGACATAGATGCTCAATAGATAGGTCCTAAGGAAGGCTGTTGCACTTTTATAACTAATACTATTGTTTCCATATCCCATTACTCTGCTTGCCTGTTTCCACATTTGTAGAGCAGTTATTTTAGGACTTTGTTAAACTTTTCCACAAGACTTTCTTTTTGAAGAGTATACTGAATAGAAAAATGGTCTATGTTGTAAGATCTGATATGTATGTATGTATATATACATATATATAAAAAATACATAAAGACTTGAGCCGTTGCATTTGATTTCTTTTTATCCTTGTTTAGTTCTGGTGAATTATAGTTTAATTTGGATTTGTTTTCTTGCTGGTTTCTGTATATTTTTTTTGGAGAATTACTATGTTTTTGGAGAATTACTATATTTTTTTTGGAGAATTACTATGTTATAATGTGAAGAATTTCAGAAAGACCACTAAGAAGTTTATAAACAACAATAAATAACTTGAATTAATATCCAAATTAAAACAATAATTTAAAATTGGAACTTAACAGGTAAGGTCTCTAATGGCTAAGAAAACAACAACAACAACGAGGGTATCATTTACCGACAAACTCATTATTGTTGAGTTTGCTATCTGCTAAATGTCTCCAAGTCCTAGGAACACATGAAGCAGACCCTGGCCTTGGTACACACTCAGGTATTTGCATGAGGACTACTGTAAAATGCTTATATCAATTAATAACAATTATTTAAGATAAAATATTATCAATTTTAGACACATTGCCTGCCCACCTATGTTTGGTTTTCACATAATGCCATCTAATTTTGATTGCAGACTTGCAATTATTGATCAAATGTTGACTGATTCTATATCCACTTCCAAAATTTTTTTATATTTTATTCTATAATAGTGGGATTCATTTTTGCATTTTTGCTCCCATTTTCTAAATTATAAAATGGTGCCTTATTTCTTCTACTCACTCAGGTAATTCTGCTTCACATTCTCATTCTTTGAATGGACTCCATTTATTTACTGAAGTAGTTTCTTAATCTCCTGCAAAAAAGAGAACAGAGACAGACTTGATTTGGACTATATTGATGTAGTAATGTCACACTTGACATATGACAGTTTATTTGGTTTACAAATGGATACAAACAATAACATCAAAATGCAGGGTAAAAAATTATTGGCAATATTGGCTATTATTTATACTGAACAACAGTTTTATTTAGACATTAGGAAGAAATCAATATATTACTTGAAATTCAGTAGAATACATTAAATTTCTTTTTGTTTATTTTGGCAATAAAAGTAAATTGCAGAATAAAGAAAAAAAGCTCTGCAGTCAAACACTAATCCACTTTCTATCTAAACTTATACATATGCATTTACACAGCCACACAAATCAGTCACATATGTAAGATATCTAATGATTTTCTGTTGCTTAAAATCTAGAATCCTATTTCGTTCACAGAACATTAGAGCTAGGAGAGCCTTAAACATTACATCATCTGAGCCTGTCTTTTCATTGCCAAGGTCACAGAATGAAAATGATTTAAAGAGGAGTCAATTCATCGTCCAAGCCCAGTTTCCATTTTCCTTGAACAGTTTGTCCCATCTATATAGGAGACTAAAAAACAATATAATAAAATCACATTTCTAAAATCCTAAGATCATTTTAAGGGATAATGTTTTCTCCCAAGTTCCGGAAACTTGTTATCTGACTTTTATCCTCAACATATTAGAGGCTTTGCTAACATCTCTTCTGGTGCTAAATCATCCAACACAAGCAAGTTTTTCCCTTTAGTGTGTGAAGTACCTAAAAAGAGTTCAGAAAATCAAATGCATTTTGTGAAAGTGATACTTACTTAATATTTTTAATACAGGCATATATATATACATATAATATCCACATTTAATTTAGAGGAATATGATTAGAAGAAAAACGTCTTTATTCTATCCTTTATTCCATACTGCTAGAATGGAAACCACCAGTATAAGTTGCTGAATCATTAAATACTATAGGAAAACAAATGTTGAATGAACTGAGGCTCCATTTAAGAGTACTACACTTAAAACAAGTCTAAGTCCATAAGACTTTTAAATTTGTTTATATTTTGAAGTTAAGAAACTTTGTCAGATGAGCTCTATTTTCAACCACTTTACAAATTATTCTTAATTTATTAGTTTGTTGAATATTTCTTTAGTGTGTTCTATGTTCATGACACTTTTATACATTATTTTTTTGGACAAAACAACTAAACTCTCTCCCGTTGAGAATTCTGTTCCTATGTCTTAGAAACTCAAACCTATAGTCTTTTTAAATTGAGTAAGAGCTAGGTAAATCTGTAAATAAAATATCTTTTTAGTCAGTTTACTTATTTTTTTTTCAAAAGAGTATTCCATTTGGTGTAGACAAGGTGTTAAATAACTGATTTACAAGTCAATGTATAGTTGACAGGATTCACCATGAAGCAATCAGAAATGAAGACTCTAGAGCCAGTAGACTTGGGTTCAGACTCGAGGACTGCCAAAGGATATAAACCCTGACTATTCATTGGAAGGGCTGATGCTGAAGTTTCAGTACTTTGGCCATCTGATGCGAAGAGCCATCCCATTAGAAAAGACCCAGATGCTGGGAAAGATTGAAGGTAAAAGGAGAAGAGAGCGGCGGAGAATAAGATGATTAGATAGCATCACTGACTCAATGGGCACGGATTTGAGCAAACTCTGGGAGATAGTGAAAGACAGGCAAACCTGGTGTGCTTCAGCCAGTGTGGTCACAAAGAGTCAGAATAACTTACCAACTGAACAACAACAACAAAATTCCAGCTGTGGGAACAGATGATGATGGGAATGAAGAAGCTAAATGACTTACCAACCAGTCCATTCTGAAGGAGATCAGCCCTGGGATTTCTTTGGAAGGAATGATGCTAAAGCTTAAACTCCAGTACTTTGGCCACCTCATGCAAAGAGTTGGTTGATTCATTGGAAAAGACTCTGATGCTGGGAGGGATTGGGGGCAAGAGGAGAAGGGGACGACAGAGGATGAGATGGCTGGATGGCATCACTGACTCGATGGATGTGAGTCTCAGTGAACTTCGGGAGTTGGTGATGGACAGGGAGGCGTGCTGCAATTCATGGGGTTGCAAAGAGTTGGACACGACTGAGTGACTGATCTGATCTGATCTGATGGAATCATAAAGTTATCAGACTATTAGACAAATGAAGAATTTTAATTTATAGCTTTTAGAGGAGAACATGCTTTATTTTATTTTATTTTTTTTAATTTTTTTCTCTAATTTTATTTTATTTTTAAACTTTACATAATTGTATTAGTTTTGCCAAATATCAAAATGAATCCGCCACAGGTATACATGTGTTCCCCATCCCGAACCCTCCTCCCTCCTCCCTCCCCATACCATCCCTCTGGGTCGTCCCAGTGCACCAGCCCCAAGCATCTAGCATCATGCATCGAACCTGGACTGGCAACTCGTTTTCTACATGATATTTTACATGTTTCATTGCCATTCTCCCAAATCTTCCCACCCTCTCTCTCTCCCACAGAGTCCATAAGACTGTTCTATACATCAGTGTCTCTTTTGCTGTCTCGTACACCGGGTTATTGTTACCATCTTTCTAAATTCCATATATATGCGTTAGTATACTGTATTTATGTTTTTCCTTCTGGCTTACTTCACTCTGTATAACAGGCTCCAGTTTCATCCACCTCATTAGAACTGATTCAAATGTATTCTTTTTAATGGCTGAGTAATACTCCATTGTGTATATGTACCCCAGCTTTCTTATCCATTCATCTGCTGATGGACATCTAGGTTGCTTCCATGTCTTGGCTATTATAAACAGTGCTGCGATGAACACTGGGGTACACGTGTCTCTCCCTTCTGGTTTCTTCAGTGTGTATGCCCAGCAGTGGGGTTGCTGGATCATAAGGCAGTTCTATTTCCAGTTTTTTAAGGAATCTCCACACTGTTCTCCATAGTGGCTGTACTAGTTTGAATTCCCACCAACAGTGTAAGAGGGTTCCCTTTTCTCCACACCCTCTCCAGCATTTATTATTTGTAGACTTTTGGATCGCAGCCATTCTGACTGGTGTGAAATGGTACCTCATAGTGGTTTTGATTTGCATTTCTCTGATAATGAGTGATGTTGAGCATCTTTTCATGTGTTTGTTAGCCATCTGTATGTCTTTTTTGGAGAAATGTCTACTTAGTTCTTTGGCCCATTTTTTGATTGGGTCGTTTATTTTTCTGGAGTTGAGCTGTAGGAGTTGCTTGTATATTTTTGAGATTAGTTGTTTGTCGGTTGCTTCATTTGCTATTATTTTCTCCCATTCTGAAGGCTGTCTTTTCACCTTGCTAATAGTTTCCTTTGATGTGCAGAAGCTTTTAAGGTTAATTAGGTCCCATTTGTTTATTTTTGCTTTTGTTTCCAATATTCTGGGAGGTGGGTCATAGAGGATCCTGCTGTGATGTATGTCGGAGAGTGTTTTGCCTATGTTCTCCTCTAGGAGTTTTATAGTTTCTGGTCTTACGTTTAGATCTTTAATCCATTTTGAGTTTATTTTTGTGTATGGTGTTAGAAAGTGGTCCAGTTTCATTCTTTTACACGTGGTTGACCAGTTTTCCCAGCACCACTTGTTAAAGAGATTGTCTTTAATCCATTGTATATTCTTGCCTCCTTTGTCGAAGATAAGGTGTCCATATGTGCGTGGATTTATCTCTGGGCTTTCTATTTTATTCCATTGATCAATATTTCTGTCTTTGTGCCAGTACCATACTGTCTTGATAACTGTGAACATGCTTTAGGCAGATAAACTGGTCAGGAGTTTGTAATAGCCTAAGATAAAATTGAGGTAATTTTATCTTCTCCTTTTACCTATCAGTGGGCTTCCTGATAGCTCAGCTGGTAAGGAATCTGCCTGCAATGCAGGAGATCCCAGTTCAATTCCTGGGTTGAAAAGACCCGCTGGGGAAGAGATCTTCCCCAGCCTTCTGCTGGAAGGCTACCTACTCAAGAATTCTTGGGCTTCCCTTGTGGCTCAGCTGGTAAAGAATCTCCCTGAAATGCAGGAGATCTGGGTTCAATCCCTGTTTGGGAAGAACCCCTGGAGTAAGGAAAAGGCTACCCACTCCAGTATTCATGCCTAGAGAATTCCATGGACTGTAAGCCGTGGGATCGCAAAGAGTTGGACACAACTGCACGTTCAGATTTAAAGATAAAATTTACAAGACTTTAAATAGAAATCTTAAAATAAAAATTTTAATTTGAAAACACAATTTTTGAGCCACTTTTACTAAAACTTTTATGTATAGAGTCACTGAATCTACCCTATGAGGTGTGAATTATTATTATTCCCCATTGGAAAAAGACAAAGTGCACTTTGGAGGCTGTATTAGTCAAGGTTCACCAGAGAAACAGAACTAATGGAGGATCGTCTGTATCTGTCTATCACCTATTTTATTATCATATACTTAGTGACCTATATATCTATCTACCTAAAGAGTTTAAGGAATTAGCATATGTGATTATGGAGGTTGACGAGTCCCAAGATCTTCAGGAGGTTGAAGACCCAGAAGAACAGATGATGTAGTTCCAGTGTGAAAGCCAGTAGGCTTAAAACTCATTAAGAGCCAATGATTCAGTTAAAGTTCAAAGGCAAGAAAAAAAATATTGTCTTCACTCAAAGCCAGTGAAGCAGAAGAAATTCTCTCTTGATGTTTTTGTTCTGTTTAGGCTTTCAACTGTTTGGACTTCAACTTCAAATAGAAAATGCTTTGCTCCAAAACATATACATTTAACAGAATAATATTTGTAAAATGAATTTCTCTCTCTCTTTTTATACTGCAACATCTCCTTTGCTTTGACTGACATTTTGGGTTCACAGATGTAAAACAGTTGTTTAACAATATTGAAAGCTTTTGGAAAATTAGGGATTCAGTAATAGCTACAAGAAATAATAGGTTCTGCAGTACAAAATATTTACAAAAATTTTTACTAGTTCTACTGAAGCTCTTTTTTTTCTTAAATTTTTAAAATATAAATTTATTTATTTTAATTGGAGGCTAATTACTTTACAATATTGCACTGGTCTTGCCACACATCAACATGAATCTTCCATGGGTGTACACGTGTTCCCCATCCTGAAACCCGCCCCCCACCTCCCTCCCCATACCATCCCTCTGGGTCATCCCAGGGCACCAGCCCCAAGTATCCTGTATCCTGCATCAAACCTGGACTGGCGATTAATTTCTTATATGATATTATACATGTTTCAATGCCATTCTCCCAAATCATCCCACCCTCTCCCTCTCCCACAGAGTCCAAAAGTCTGTTCTATACATCAGTGTCTCTTTTGCTGTCTCACATACAGGGTTATCATTACCATCTTTCTAAATTCCATATATAGGCATTAGTATACTGTATTGGTGTTTTTCTTTCTGGCCTACTTCACTCTGTATAACAGGCTCCAGTTTCATCCACCTCATTAGAACTGATTCAAATGCATTCTTTTTAATAGCTGAGTAATATTCCATTGTGTATATGTACCACAGCTTTCTTATCCATTCATCTTCTGATGGACATCTAGGTTGCTTCCATGTCCTGGCTGTTGCAAACAGTGCTTCGATGAACATTGGGGTACACATGTCTCTTTCAATTCTGGTTTCCTTGGTGTGTATGCCCAGCAGTGGGATTGCTGGGTCATATGGCAGTTATATTTCCAGTTTTTTAAGGAATCTCCACACTGTTCTCCATAGTGGCTGTACTAGTTTGCATTCCACCAACAGTGTAAGAAGGTTCCCTTTTCTCCACACCCTCTCCAGCATTTATTGCTTATAGACTTTTGGATAGCAGCCATTCTGACTGGTGTGAAATGGTACCTCATTGTGATTTTGATTTGCATTTCTCTGATAATGAGTGATGTTGAGCATCTTTTCATGTGTTTGTTAGCCATCTGTATGTCTTCTTTGGAGAATTGTCTGTTTAGTTCTTTGGCCCATTTTTTGATTGGGTCGTTTATTTTTCTGGAATTGAGCTGTAGGAGTTGCTTGTATATTTTTGAGATTAATTCTTTGTCAGTTGCTTCATTTGCTATTATTTTCTCCCATTCTGAAGGCTGTCTTTTCACCTTGCTTATAGTTCCCTTTGTTGTGCAGAAGCTTTTAATTTTAATTAGGTCCCATTTATTTAATTTTGCTTGTATTTCCAATATTGTGGGAGGTGGGTCATAGAGAATCCTGCTGTGATTTATGTCAGAGAGTGTTTTGCCTATGTTCTCCTCTAGGAGTTTTATAGTTTCTGGTCTTACATTTAGATCTTTAATCCATTTTGAGTTTATTTTTGTGTATGGTGTTAGAAAGTGTTCTAATTTCATTCTTTTACAAGTGGTTGACCAGTTTTCCCAGCACCACTTGTTAAAGAGATTGTCTTTTCTCCATTGTATATTCTTGCCTCCTTTGTCAAAGATAAGGTGTCCATAGCTGCATGGATTTATCTCTGAGCTTTCTATTTTGTTCCATTGATCTATATTTCTGTCTTTGTGCCAGTACCATACTGTCTTGATGACTGTGGCTTTGTAGTAGAGTCTGAAGTCAGGCAAGTTGATTCCTCCAGTTCCATTCTTCTTTCTCAAAATTGCTTTGGCTATTTGAGGTTTTTTTTATTTCCATACTAATTGTGAAATTATTTGTTGTAGCTCTGTGAAAAAATACCATTCTGCATATTCATATAACTTTTAGGCATAAGGAAAGAAAATTTTACTTTGATACCTTAAGCTACATAAGATTTGGGATATGATATAATCACAACAGAATTACTGTAAGAAAAGAAAACAGGCCAAATTTTTGACCTGGACCTGAAGGTGTCTGTCATGGGCACACATCTGAGAGAATCAGGGCCATGACAATATTAGCACATTTATTGAGCACTTCCTTCTCCAGGGATCATCCTGACCCAGGGATGGAACCCACATCTCCTATATTGGCAGACAGTTTCTTTACCCCTGAGCCACCAGGGAATCTCCTGAATCTCCTAAAGCTAGCTACCTACATATGGGTGTGTGTTCAGTCACTCAGTAATGTTCAACTGTTTGCAACCCCATGGAGTAGGGCCCACCAGGCTCCTCTGTCCATGGGATTTTCCAGGCAAGAAAGAAGTGTGTTGCCTTTTCCTTCTCCAGGGGATCTTCCCAACCAAGGGAATGAAACTGCATCTCTTGCAGCTCCTGCCTTGGCAGGCAAATTCTTTACCACAGTGCCACCTGGGATACCAGCTGCACACACACTCTGTACATTGACTCATTTTACCTTTATTTTGGAAATACAGAAATGGAAGCAAGATGAGTTTATAATTTCTTCATATCAAAGTCACTGAGATAATAAATGTTGGAAACTGGATTAAAATACAATTTCCAATGTACATATGCTGCAGTGGTTGCCTTTTAATAGGAATGCGAGGACGGGTCATAGATAGAGCATTGGCTAGGTTGAAGATGATACTATCTTCTTTGTATTTCTTTTCCCAGTCCCTACTTCCTGTTTTTATCCTGTTTTCCCGATTCACTCTGGGTAGATCAGCAACTAAAAAAATAGTGTAGGGACAGCATCTTCAGGTTCTGTTTTCACAGTAACTAGAATTGTGAAAGTTACCATTCCAGTGAATACTTTGGTAGAAGTCAGATGAAAAGAAATGAAAAACAGAAGTTCTAAAGATATGGATTTCTCCAATGAACATAAACTGTGACAGGAAATAACAGGACATTCCCATTCTCTATGTTGTCAATATCTAAATGGGAAGGAGTGTTTAAAACCAAGGCCAGTCGGTGTCAGATCTTCAATGTGGCAAACTGCCAGTACTTTTAGGATCTTAAAGTTCAGACATTTAACAACCTGCTCTCCATTTAGGTAATTTAGTTCTTGTGAAAGGAAGATTGGCAGGAAGGAAAGAAAGTAAAGCACTCTGTTTATCTGAAGAAAAATAGATCCTGGGCACTAAGTGCACAATCTTCTATCACGTTATCCTGACAAGACACTTTTCTTTACACATGGAAAGAATCATTTACAAGACAAAGGGTAATTGAGATATTGACCTTAACCACTCCTGGATCTTAGAAACCTGTCCACTTGCTATGTAGAGCCCATGACAGCTGTACCTACTTTATTATTCTTTCAAAAAGAAGTCCTCTCTGATTGTCAAAGATGGAGTACCTACACAATATGAAAATCACAAATACATACTTAAGATAAATTCTGAACTAGTGATAACAGGCATTTAACACCTTTAGTAAGTGTTAGAAATAAAGTAAAAGCAACATGGAGTTGCTGCTTGTGAAGAAGTTACTTAAATCATTATCAACTGATCACTTACCAATCCTTTTACTCATGTTTTTGATCATAAGAAATCAAGTGCAATTCTAGTCTTATGTTCTTAAGAATAAGCTAAACATCGTGGGCCACTATAAAACCATATAACATTTCATTTTCAACCTTGAGTTGAGGAAGAAATAATCTACAGTATTTAAAATGGCTCTCTTCATTGTTAAGTATCCATTAAGTTAGAAGGAAAGAAAATACATGTATTTATTCTTAAAATATTAGACAGCATGTCCACTGCTAAAAGAGACATGGATTTAAGTGTGACTTAATAGCTTGAAAGTTTTCTTTAAAAAAAATCAGAAAAGAAAGCTTTTTATAGCAAAGATGGAAATAAGAGACCTCAATTATTTGTGCAATATTTTTAAAAGATTAAATGATGTATGCATGTGCATGCTTGGGTGGGACTGGAAAAAATGGCTAATATCTATGTGGCTGTGGTTAATATAAATACAATGGCAATGGAAAACCATTGCTTGGGATTTTATATCATGTGCTAAGAACTTGAATGAAATTTTGCATAGTTTTTTCTCATTAAATCCTCACAGAAGACCTTTGGTGTACTGTGTATTAACTGATTTTTATTAATGAGAGAAAAGAAGACTGAATGATTAAATGTATTTTTACACATCACAGTTCACTGAAATTCAGAACAAGAGTTTCTCACTTTAAAGCCTGTATTTTTTCTCTAGATAATGTATTGTTATCTGTATCATATATCTTTCATACCACTGCTTCAGTCATATCCTACACCATTGTTTAGAGAGTGCAAATCTTTGAAATGATATGCTAAAAGAATGAAATTGTATTTTAATCTCACCATTTTTCCTATTGTAAATTGGAAGTAATTATCCACAACCTGTCAACATTATGTATCTTTATACAGCAATTATGATAATAGTATGAAAAATTATAAGCATTTTACAGATTCTAAGAAGATGGGAAGTGAAAGATGTTGTCATACTTAAATTATTTGTCTTCCCTTCTTGTCATATTTGGAACTGTTTCTATTCTTTAAAAGAATTATATAAATGATGTCTGACCTGTGTTCCTGCTAAGATTCATAAAAGTCTTCTTTGGGTAAGATATTTCCCACAACACAATAATAATAACAAATAAGGCAATAAAGGAGAAAATGGTTTTCTGGTATTATCAGCACTTTAAATATTTTATTTGGAATATACATCTTTAACTTGGGCTTCCCAGGTGGTTCAGTGGTAAGGGAACTGCCTACAATGCAGGAGAAGAAGGTTCAATTCCTGGGTGGGGAAGATACCCTGGAGAAAGAAATGGCAACCCACTCCAGTATTCTTGCCTGGGAAATCCCATGGACAGAGGAGCCTGGAGGGCTACAGTCCATGGGGTTGCAAAAGAATAAGACATGACTTAGTGACTAAGCACAACACTTGTCTTTAATTTACACTCCTACATGCCATAATGAGGCTAAAGATGATGAATTTTTCTGCCTTTTCATTGTTTATTCCATAGCTTCTATTTTTGTTCCTATTGTTTTATTATTCATTTAGCTGTTACTTGCTTGCTTAGACTAGCCACTATTGGTTGACATTTAAGAAACAATATTTCATACATCATTGGTGAAAAGATAATGTGAAACAAGCTTTGTCAGTTTGGGAATTTGGCAGTATGTACCAAAAGCTCAAATTATTTTCCAGGAGATATAATCTCCATGGGGACAGAGACTTTGGCAGTATCTGCAAGGGAACTGAGATGGATACCAGCCACTACACATTTGGCCCTCCATATCAGTGGGTCACACTTCTGAAGCTCTATCGAGCCATGGGTTGAATTTATTTTTTAAAATTCCAGAAAGTTAGAAAAAAGCAAAACTTGAATTTGCTGCATACTGGTAACCATTTCCATAGCATTTTTATTGCATTGGCAACTATTTTTATAGCATTTACAGTGTATTAAGCATTATAAGTAATCTGCCTGCCTGCTAAGTTGCTTCAGTCACATCTGACTCTTTGCAACCCTATGTACTGTAGTCCACCATGCTCCTCTGTCCATGGGATTCTCCAGGCAAGAATACTGGAGTGGGTTGCCATGCCTTCCTCCAGGGGATCTTTCTGACTCAGAGATAGAACTCACATCTCTTATGTATTCTACATTGGCAGCAGGGGGGTGGGGGGTGGTTTAACACTAACGCCACCTGGGCTAATCTTGAGATGACAAAATACATGGAAAGAGAACAAAGGTTATATTCACTATTTTATATAAGGGACTTGAACATGCATGGATTTTGGTATCTGAGAATGTCCTAGAATCAATCCACCTCATGGCTTTGAGGGATGAGTGTACACACATGCACTAAATAAATATTCTTTGAATAAATGGTTTGAATATACCAAGTTCTAGTAATCCCAATAGTAGAAACGCATTTTAAGAAATAAAACTGCCATGCATAAATTATGTGTAAAAGAGTGCTAAATTTGGCCTTTCCAAAACTCAGAATGGAAACAACATATATATTCCAGCATATTATACTATTGATTAGATTATATTTTCTTCATACAATGGGGATAGTATTTACTGAAAACAGTGATATTGAGAAACATAGGGAAATGATCATGCTAGAAGAAACAGCAGTTTTCAAATATTATACCTAATATGAGTTTAAAGTGGTAAAAATACTCTATTTTATATTGCTAATATAAAGTCAATGCCTACTGAGCATTAAATAGTACTCTGAGGTTAATTTCATCCTCACAACTGATTAACTAATTTAATTTTAGACAACTTCAAGCTTATGAGGTCACTATTACTAATAAAGTTTTAATTAATTATTTTAAATCTCACACCAGCCCTATGAGGTCAGAACTATTTGATTCCCCTGGAGGCTGAATTGGTGAAAGCTTAATTACCTTGCTTTAAAATGCACATTAAAGGCTGGCAGAGACAGGGTTTGAACCCAAGGAATCAAGCTCCAGATTCATTCATCTTAAACTTTCTGCTCTATGCTGAAATTATATGTGTTATAATCTATTTGGGTTTCACCTTGTATGTTGAACTACAGTAATATTTATTTTTAATGAACTTCCATTACTTTCATAATAGGAAAACCAGAGCAATATTTTTTAGAGAGTTCCAGATAAATGTTTGCTTAAATAAATAGGAGGTGAAAAAGAAAAAAAAAAAAAAGGTTTAAGGTAATATAAAGAGACCTTTGGTTTCAAAGGTGAATAGTTTGCAAAACAGATTATAACTGTTGAGGAATCACCATGGTTAGTAACATTATTATAGTCTGAGGTTAACAGTGGTATAGTATCTGCGGGTATTATGTCAAGGAACAGAAGTGAGAGGAAGCACTGCTATTTTAATGAGCTCTTTATTCTTGTGGCTAATGTTTCAAGCTGCAGCTGACACTTTGCGTTCTCTCCTCTCCATGTCTAATAAATGCCAACCAACATATGAACAGGAATTTAAGTAACAGGATCAAACTTAATGTATTAGTTTGATTTTAATATAACTTTTAAAGTAAAGGGCATAAATCATTCGTGGGTAAAAATATGAAAAGTCACAGAGCACCTGATTTCAGCTCCATGTGTCATACAGCAAATTTCCACTGGCTATCTAATTTTACATATGTTAAGGTATATGTTTCAATTTATTCTCTCAATCCATCCCACCCTCTCCTGTAGTCCATACTATTAAGACAGCCAGTATGCTACTTTGAAAATAAAATCAAGTCATTTTTCTGCTCAAAAAAAAAAACAAGAAAGAAAAGAAAGAAAAATGCCTTCCTGATTTAAAAAAAATGGATTAAAAGTGGAGAAACATTTATTATATCAGCTGAAATTTTATTTAGAAATGGAGTTACTATAATGCAAAAACCACATGATTGAGCATTCTTAACACCCATTACATTCAATAACAAGTCAGATTAAATGATCTTTATACATTCTTCCAACATTCAGTACTCATTATATTGTGCTAAACTTTAATTTTATAAAGATGTATCTATATAAATAATAGGTAAATGTTCTATAAAGAATTCCATAGTCAAATATTAGAAATATTTATCAAAATTAGTGTTAATAAATTTATTCCAGCACTGGCCTTTTTTAGTGAGTCACTTTACAACCCAAATATCAGTGACTTGTTAATGTTTATATATTTATTTAGAAATTGAATTCCAACAAAAATATATTATGTTTGGAAGTAAAACGCAAAAGGATCATTGGTTCTGAAATTAGGATACTATTTATCTTTATTTATTTTAATTGGCTTACAGTCATTTCATTAGAGCCTGCTTCCAACTGCAGTGTATAGAACTATCTTTATTTTATAATAATCTAAATTATTGTAAAAAGCAAAATTCTCTTTTATCTGCAACTTAAATAATGTACCAGAGATAACACAGGGTGTAACACGGAGACAAGATATTCCAGCAACTGACAGACATTTTCAGACTTCACCAATCATTGATATTTCTATATATATTTAAGGGGGTTTACATATTTATATATAAAAGTGAAGAAGAACTAAAGAGCCTCTTGATGAAAGTGAAAGAGGAGAGCGCAAAAGTTGACTTAAAGCTAAACATTCAGAAAACTAAGATCATGGCTTCTGGTCCCATCACCTCACGGCAAATAGATGGGGAAACAGTGGCTGACTTTATTTTTCTGGGCTCCAAAATCTCTGCAGATGGTGATTGCAGCCATGAAATTAAAAGAGGCTTACTCCTTGGAAGGAAAGTTATGACCAACCTAGACAGCATATTAAAAAGCAGAGACATAATTTTGCCAACAAAGGTCCGTCTAGTCAAGGCTATAGTTTTTCCAATGGTCATGTGTGGATGTGAGAGTTGGACTATAAAGAAAGCTGAGTGCAGAAGAATTGATGCTCTTGAGAAGACTCTTGAGAGTCCCTTGAACTTCAAGGAGATCCAACCAGTCCATCCTAAAGGAGATCAGTCCTGGGTGTTCATTGGAAGGACTGATGTTGAAGTTGAAAGTCTAACACTTTGGCCACCTGACGTGAAGAGCTGACTCATTTGAAAAGACCCTGACGCTGGGAAAGATTGAGGGCAGGAGGAGAAGGGGAGGACAGAGGATGAGATAGTTGGATGGCATCACTGACTTGATGAACATGGGTTTGAGTGGACTCCGGGAGTTGGTGATGGACAGGAAGGAGTGGCATGCTGCAGTTCATGGGGTCCCAAAGAGTCGGACACAACTGAGCAACCAAACTGAACTGAACTGAAATATACATATATATATATATATATATCCCTTTTCAGATAAATATATATATATATATATATATATATATAAATAATGGAGTGCAACCTGAATCATACCTTGATATACATTCTTCAAAGTCTTTGAAAATGTTATAGTTACTTCTATTCCACCAGTGTAATGAAAAGAAAGAAAAGCCGTTCTCAGCTATTAAGTAACTGCAAAGAGTGCTTTGCCCAAATCTCAGCAGGGGAGTGTGAAATTCTTTAATACCTAGATTTGCAACAGAAGAGCTCTATCAAATCTTGACAACAGTAACTAAGAACATAATAGAGAGTGTCTTTGAACTCTAAAATTTATCACCTTCAAACAGAAAGATGGAAAGTTAAAGGGAGAGTTTTCATTCTTATGCGGAGACAGAGCATAACCTAGAACAACTGAAACAGAAGGGTTTTCCTAGTGGAAAAGAACCCGACTGCTAAAGGAGGAGATGTAAGAGATGCGGGTTTGATCCCTGGGTCAGGACGATCCTCTGACAAAGGGCATGATAATCCACTCCAGTATTCTTGCCTGGAGAATCCCATAGACAGAGAAGCCTGGTGAGCCACAATCCACAGGGTCCCGAAGAGTCAGAGAAGATGGAAGCAACTTAGCAAGCGCACATGCACTCTAACAGAAATGAGCAGACCTTTAGAAGAAGGGGAAAAAAAAAACAAAAACATGGAGCTCTTTCTGCACCCATATAGAGCTAAAATTTTTATGAAAAGGTAATGTCAGAGGATTTGCATTATGACTAAAATCATCACATTTTCTTAAATTTAAATTTTGCTAAAAATTAAGATCTTTCATAATACTTGCTTATTAACATTCTTAAAATAATTATAACCCTTGCCCACTATGTCAATACATTCTATTGAAAATTACACATTATTTGAAACATTTAGTGAGAAGAATAGCATTGTTTTATACATTACTAGAACAGAGCTAGATTCTCATTTTCATTCCTGCATTCACTCTGCTGCAATAAGTTTTTCATTTTTTTCTGCTTGAAGATTACAAAAAAAAAAAAGTTAGAAATAATGTAGAAAAAAATGAGAAGTATTTTCATAGCCTTTTTCAGATAATTGTGGCTATTTTTGATTCTATACTCCAGCTTGACAAGAGGTAGTTTTTTAAAGATTGGTGATTCAGATTTAAAATCTTTAAAGATTTTAAAGATTCAGTGATTTATATTCAGTAGAAATCTGAAACCATATCGATAAATCTTTCATACTTGAGTAAGTCATTGCTATCTTTGAATGTGTCTTTTACCCATATATGAATTTGTATCATCATATATTGTTCATTTGGAAAATACTTCCATGAATTATACAAATCTTCCTAATATTGACATAATTTACTATTCATAAATATATCCATTAACTTATCAACAAAACCCTAAATTACTGAGAGGATATAAACTCATGGAGATGGACACAGGTTTCTACATTTCCAATACTTGCTTGAAGTATCAGTTATTTAACTGTAAGTTTGTCGTGGTGAAGAAAACTGACTATTGCCATAATTTGGTATCTCTACCTTGACTTGTACTGACACAAAAAGTTTCACTCACTACTATTTCTGCACCAAAATGCAAATGTCAGTACAATTATTATAGATAAAAAGGAACCATTCAAAGGGTTATTTAGCACTTTGTATATTTCAGTATTACTTGTGTTTATTGCCAAGCATTTCATACATTTTCTTCTATGATGGCTAGCTTACACTTATTTTGTAACCTATATACCATATTAAAAAGCAGAGACATTACTTTGCCAACAAAGGTCCATCTAGTCAAAGCTATGGTTTTTCCAGTAGTTATGTATAGATGTGAGAGTTGACTATAAAGAAAGCTGAGCACCAAAGAATTGATGCGTTTGAACTGTGGTATTGGAGAAGAGTCTTGAGAATCCCTTAGACTGCAAGGAGATCCAACCAGTCCATCCTAAAGGAAATCAGTTCTGAATATTCATTGGAAAGACTTATGCTGAAGCTGAAACTCCAATACTTTGGCCACCTGATGCGAAGAACTGACTAATTGGAAAAGACTGATGCTGGGCACGATTGAAGGCAGGAGTAAACAGGGATGACAGAGGATGAGATGGTTGGATGGCACCACTGACTCCATGGACATGAGTTTGAGTAAGCTCTGGGAATTGTTGATGAACAGGGAAGCCTGGAGTGCTGCAGTCTATGGGGTCGCAAACAGTGGGACACAACTGAGCGACTGCATTGAACTGAACTTACACTTATTTTGGACCAGTGCAAACAAACAATACAGCCACATCTGTATTAGTCAATACATAAGTCAAAAGTACAATCCTAAAGACAAAATGCTGACTTCATGTTTTCAGCTAAATTATTAATTTGAAGATCCACTCCCTCATTGAAAAGTACATGGACATGATTTCTTTTTTAATTGGAGGAAAATCGTTTTACAACGTTGTGTTGGCTTCTGTCATACAACAATGCAAATCAATCATAATCATGCATATATCACCTCCCTCTTGAGTATCTCTCCCTTCCTCTCATCCCACTCTTCTAGGTCATCAGAAAGCCTCAGGCTGGGCTCCCTGTGTTATATAGCAACTTCTCACCAGCTATCTATTTTACATATGGTAGTGTATATATGTCGATGCTACTTTCTGCATTTTTCCCACTTTCTCCTTTCATTACTAAGTTTTCAACAGACAAGCATTTACCGGTGTCAACTGTTCAAAACTTTTTCAGTCTCTCAGCCTTCATGTACATTTATCCAACCAGTGAATTATGAAAATTTACCCCGGAAGAAACTGTATGACTTTTTCAAATGACTTTCATCTTTCAGTTCATTTCAGTTGCTCAGTCATGTCTGACTCTCTAAGACCCCATGGACTGCAGCACACCAGGCCTCCCTGTCCATCACCAACTCCCGGAGTTTACTCAAACTTAGGTCCATTGAGTAGTGATGCCATCCAACCATCTCATCCTCTGTTGTCCCCTTCTCCTCCTGCCTTCAATCTTAGCATTAGGGTCTTTTCAAATGAGTCAGTTCTTTAAAAGAGCTCAAAAAACATTCAAGTGTTTTTTGTGTGTGCGCTTAGAATGATTGGTTTACCTGACACATAATACTATTCAAAAAAAAAAAATCTGTGCTATAAGACAACCGTCATATGATCAACACCTTATAAAGCTGAGAGAAAGATGAGAGAAAGATGGTCTTTGTCATATTTTTCTTTTCTTAGTTACAGTTGGCCCAATTTATTTGGACCAGTTTCCTTTACCAATGAGTCAGAATACTCACTGAAATGTCAAATTCATCTTTTTCAGTACCTGCAATCATAAATGGTGAAGCTGTAGGTTAAGAAAATAGGCTGTTGAATCTCCTTTTTTGGGGGTCAACCTTCCAGCATTAACTATAAGAAAAATACATTATAAGTAAACATCCTTTTATTTTGGAGACAAAACGTTTTTATTCTAAAATATCTATTTCAGATGAAATCTAAGCATTTGGAAAAGTTCTGGAGTAACATTTTCAAAGAGAGAAAATGCAAAGCAAGAATCCATAGTATACTTAGTTATGTTTCCACATATTTATATTTACCAGTGATTGCTCAAATATTTGGAGGACTTTCTAGCATCTTACTTTTTATATTCTCTGTCTTATCCTTTTTCTGATTCTGTTTTACTCCTTCCACACTGCCTTTTTTTGAATGAGATATTTTGTTGTTTTATCTTCACTCTCTCAATCAGCTTATTATTAACTCATAGATGCTGCAAACACTTCTCTCCTTTAGATACTTGAAAAGACTTGACTTCACAGAATACACTCACATTAGGCTTTCTTTTTTAAGGCAAAGTGGCCATTATGGCAAGAGGAATACAATGCAGGCAAGCATTGGTAGACCAAGTCTAGGAGACGCTGACACTCCTAGGGAAGACTAAGACCATTGGCCATTCACCACTAGGCTTATTAAATCAGTTAAGCCAGGACCAAACCAGCAGTAACAAAACTGATCACCAGTGGATGTTTGGACCTTAAACAACACGTCATAGATTTATGGTCCTCATCTTGACCAACAGTTAAGAACTGAACATTCAGATATCTTCAGAGAGGAAGACAGAACATCAGTTCATTTGCCAGTCAACTCTTATACCTCTCATGTAATTTAATAATATCTAAATTTGGAAGGAATGATGCTAAAGCTGAAACTCCAGTACTTTGGCCACCTCATGCAAAGAGTTGACTCATTGGAAAGAATCTGATTCTGGGAGGAATTGGGGGCAGGAGGAGAAGGGGACGACAGAGGATGAGATGACTGGATGGCATCACAGACTCGATGGACATGAGTTTGAGTGAACTGCGGGAGTTAGTGATGGACAGGAAGGCCTGGCATGCTGCAATTCATGGGGTCGCAAAGAGTCGGACATGACTGAGCGACTGAACTGAACTGAACTGAAACAATATTATTCTCTTCTTGACTTCAATGAAAATAAATAAATTAAAAAAAATATTATTCTCTTCTTCTTGAAAAAATATTATATATATATTCTAACCTCTTTCCCTGACTCCAATGGATAAGTCACTACTATTGTTCTTTTAATTGGTCACAGTAATTATACTTTTATTTAATATTAGTTGCATATTTTTACAGTGCATTTTCTATTTTATATTATGCAGTTAACAGTTTTCAATAAGTCATTCTTATTGAAATTAATTATGCTTTTCTTAACTAAAAATATTCTTCAGAAAATGCTAAAAGTAGAGCCTAAATAAGATCCCACTCTAAAGTTGAATTCAAGTTACTTTTATTATAAGAATAACACAATTTTAGAAATATTTCTAGAGCAGGATGGCTGAATAAGATGTTTTTTACACTATCATAGCATATATTATATATCATCTTTATTAAAGTTATGGATATTAAAAACTGCAAGTGCCCTCTGACATTTCTTCTATGAACATGTGTTGTTGACTTCTGATTTGTAAAGAAAACTGTTCACTTTTTGCTTGATGTCAATGAACATCATTAAACTAGCATTTAAAAACTGATGTTACTTTCTATTTTGCTATTTGTTAATTTAAACATCTACATTTGTGTGTAAGCTTTTATAATTCCAATTATCTTCCAAAGTTGTTAACTTTCATTATGCTAATTTAGATGAATGTATTGTATTTTAATATAAAAGTCTTTGATTCAATTATTCACACATGCATCATACATGCACCAAACTTGACTATTTTTATTTACCTTAGTCAACTGGTTACTATTTATGACTTCATATTGGTTATTTATTTTTCAGGTGATGGTATAATTAAAACCACTTAGAAATCTGCATATGAAATCTTGTTTATCATATAAAGATAATAAATAATTCAAAATCCTATGATTTTTCAAGACCAGCCTTAGACATAGCAAAACCATCAAGTGCCACAAATATGTGTTATTTGTGAAGTGCAAAAATGTTTATTTTTCTCTATTATAATCAGACTTTAATAAACCATGGATCATGACATTACAACGGTGTCACCAACTCAATGGACATGAGTTTGAGAAACTCCAGGTGACAGTGAAAGATAGGGAAGCCTGATGAGCTGCAGTTCATAGGGTCTTGCTCTTATCTCTTTTATGGCAAACATATTCATCTTGGCATCATTCAAAGTTTAATTTTTGGTTCTTTAAAATAGAAGACCCTTGAAAATGAAAAGCATTTCATTTTGAGGTTATTGTCCCTGCTTTAAATATAAAAAAAGAATCTAATTTGGAACACAAAGAGACTTGTTCATTCTATTCTTTCCGAATTCATTTTGGACCTCTCTTAACAGCATGTTCTTCAAAGCAATGAATGTTTCTGATTCAACTGCAGGAAGACAGAAGATGAAGGGAAAGAAATAGATATGTAAGTAAAAACTTGGCTTATAGGTCTAAATTTTATTACAACATACATCGATTTGCACAAATTTTCTTATTTTTTCAACTTCAGCACAACATATATGCAGAGATTTTTGCATATTTTAAGTGTACATATACCATCCAAGTAAGGAAAGGGTACATAACAGTATGTCAGAGCTGCCTGTATGCCAAAAGTTAACAACTATAATGATTTCTAACAGATTAATTCACATTATGGTTTCAACTATGTTTAAAATGTGTACAAATTAACTGTATACAGTTTTTCAGGTTTTGCCTCTTTTGCTCAAAGTTATGCATGTGAGATTCATGCTTATCACTGACTGAGGCTCTAGCTATGCCACTGTAATTTTTGTACATTATTCTGTTGAGTAAATATATTCAAATTGATAATTTGGGCCTGATACTTCAGCTTTCCAGTCTGGAAGTCTTATACATCATTTTGCCATTGATATTGTTGTATGTATCTTTTGTTAAGCGTGTGCATACAATTTGGTTTGAAAGTTGTTTGTTTCCAGCATCATTAGATGATTTCAAAGAATTTTCCAAGGTTATAAAAATTGATTCCTCCTCACGAAATGTGTGAGCACTACATCCTTGCCAACATTTAGAATCGTCAGATATTTTATTCAGTTTTATTTTGTTTTAAAAATAATTCTTAGAAGAAAGTTGGGCTTCCCTTATAGCTCAGTTGCTAAAGAATCTGCCTGCAATGCAGGGGACCCTGGTTCAATTCCTGGGTTGGGAACATCCACTGGAGAAAGGATAGGCTACCCACTCCAGTAATCTCATGCTTCCCTTGCGGCTCAGCTGGTAAAGAATCCGCCTTCAATGCTGGAGACCTGGGTGTGATCCTTGGGTTGGGAAGATTCCCTGGAGAAGGGAAAAGCTACCCACTCCAGTATTCTGACCTGGAAAGTTTCATGGACTGTATACTCCATGGGGTCACAAAGAGTCGGACATGACTGAGTGACTTTCACTTCACTTCATTAGAAGAAAATGTCTTCAAACTGATATAAGGCAACTGGGAAAATCTCACAGCTAACATTATTTTCCACTTAAAATCAGGGAATAGGCAATGATGATGATCTACTATTTCTCTTCAAAATTTTACTAGAAATTTTAGTGAGAATAATAATAAAATAAATGAAATAAAAGCCATTACAATCTACCGGGAAGAAGTATATCTATTTTATTTGCAAACAAAGTGATTTTCTATCTTAGAACATGCTACAAAATTTACATAAAAGCTACCTGAATAAATGAGTTTAGCAAGTTTGCAGGGAACTGATTGAGTACATGCTAAGTTGCTTCAGTTGTTTCCAACTCTGTTCTGTCCATGAGACTTTCCAGGCAAGAATACTGGACTGGGTAACTATGTCCTCCTCAAGTGGGTATTTCCAATCCAAGAATCGAACCCATGTCTCTTAATTCTCCTGCCCTGGCGGGCAGGCAGATTCTTTACCACCAGCACCATCTGGGAAGTCCACAGGAAACATGGCCAATATACAAAAATGCCTAGATGTTAACTTTCGTTCTTTAAGAGAAATTTTACAGAGTATATAATTCTAAATTGACACAGTTTTCAGCACTACTTTTAAACGCTGGGGAGAACACAAATAATCAACCAAGGCAAGAAGGTATATTTTGCCAATAACAATGTTTAGAAATTCCAGTGCTTTATGATATAAAGAGCAGAGTGGTTTCTATTCAGATCTACTATATATTTAAATTTGTTACAGACAGTGAACATACTTACTGCCTGTACAACCTCTTTGTACATTGTTGTTCTTCAGTTGCTAAATCTTGTCTGACTCTTTGAGACCCCGTGGACTGCAGCATGTCAGGCCTCCCTGTCCTTCACTATGCTGGAGTTTGTTCTGACTTATGTCCATTGTGTCAGTGATGCCATCCAACTATCTAATCCTCTGTCATCTCCTTCTCTTGCTCTTAATCTTTCCAAGTATCAGGGTCTTTTCTAATGAGTTGGCTCTTCACATCAAGTGGCCAAAGTACTGGAGCTTCAGCTTCAGCATCAGTCTTTCCAATGAATATTCAGGACTAATTTCCTTTAGGATTGACTGGTTTGATCTCCTTGCAGTCCAAGGGACTCTCAAGAGTCTTCTCCAACACCACAGTATTCCATTAGTATAAAGCTGTGATTCAATGACATCCGGCTTCCAAAAGTTTTGCTTAAAAGTAATTGCTATTTTTAATTATAAATATAAATATAGGTAAAATACTCCCCTTTATTATCTTATTGGTGCTTTATAGATATCTCTGTGTGTTTGGTTTTAGTATGTGTGCATTTCATTTTATATTTGTATTTTTCCTCAAGTATTTGTTATAGCAGCACTTTGATCATTTTAGTAAAATCTATATTAGTCTCTGGGCTGTTATAAAGCAACTGACTTAAAGCAACAAAAATGAATTCTCTCATAGTTTAGAAGGCCAACAGTCTGCTATAACAAACACCTAAGAAAATGTGAAAGTGGGTTTGGAAATGGGTAACGGGCAGAGGTTGGAAATTTTTTGAAACTGTTAATAGGAAAAACTAGATTGCCTTGAAGAGATTGTTGATAGAAATATGGCCATCAAAGAAAATTCTGAGAAAGAATAAGAAAGAGTTAAGAGGAGTTGCATACAAAGCTTCTATTTCTTAGACAATACATATATTGTCATGAAGAATGCTACAAGAGATATGAACATTAAGAGTACTTCTGGTGATGTCTCAGATGGAAATGAGGAATATGTTACTGGAACATGGAGGGAAAGTGATACTTATTTTTTAAAAAAAGTGGCAGAGAACTTGATGGATTTATGCTCCACTATTTTGTGGAAAGTAGAACTTGTAAGTGACAATCATGGATTTTAACTGAGAATAACTTGCAATAAAGTGTGAAATGTGTGACCTGGATTCTCTTGCTGCTTATAATAAAATGCAAAAGGTAAGACATAAGTTGAGGAATGAACTCTTACACAAAAAAACAAAACATCAGTTAATGATTTGGAAAATTCAAATCCAATCCTGTACATTCTGGAACCTAAGAATGTGGCTGGACAAACATTTGCTAATGAGACTGGTTATGTGAATTGTGGATCCAGTCAACTCTAAGAACCTGGGAATATAGATGTAAATCATCAGGAATGATATATTGAGTACCTTTCTGTTTGATGGTTTGGACTCCCATGAATTGTTCAGAAGACTGACAAGATTTTTAGAATTATGCAAGAAGAAACATTGCCAGCCTGGCTTGAGAGGGTCAGAGACAGGATGCAATAAAGGACTCTGAGGGTAGAACCACGGATGAAGCAGCCAGAGATGACAGTATTTCCCAGGGCAGAGAGGCTAAGGCTGCACTCCAGTGGGCCAAGAGAGCTGCCAGAACAGGGAACTGAGCCACATGGTATTATTCTCAACCCTTGATATCTAATGGAATCTGCCTTGCTTGTTTTCAAACTTACTTGGAACCTGAGACCTTTTTCCTCCAATCTCTACCTTATGGAATGAAAACGTCTATCCAATAAGTGCTCCAGTATTTTGTTTTAAAAGATATAACTTGTTTTGTAATTTCACAAGGCTATAGATGACAAGAAATATTTTCTCTAGATGGACCATACTCAATGCCTTTCATGTAACTAATTTAAGTGAATTTGAGCTAACTGTATTTATGTGAATTTTGGACATTGAGTTAAACTGGAATGGGCTAAAACTTTGGGGATGTTGAGATGAAGTGAATGTATTTCACACATGGGAAAGACATGAATTTCAGAGAGGGTAAAGAGTGGACCCTTATGGTTTGAATTGTTTCCCCAAAAATATATATTGAAGCCCTCAGATTAAAAATATACTCATGTATAAGCCAGGGGCTTCCTAGGTGGCACTAGTGGTAAGAACCTGCCTGACAATGCAGGGGACACAGGAGAAATGGATTCAATCCCGGGCTTGGGGAGATACCCTGGAGGAGGGCATGGCAGCCCACTCCAGTATTCTTGACTGGAGAATCCCTTGGACAGAGGAGCTTGGTGGGCTACAGTCCATAGACTCACAAAGAGTCACACATGACTAAAGAGACTGAGCATATACACGCACATGGACAAGCAGAAAGGCATGCATAACAGCTATCTACAAGATGACTTTTGTTTTAAAATACAATGTGCATGACCATCAGTACAATCAATAGCAATCAGTTTGGTTTTTAACATAAATAAAATTGCTACAGAGGCTTGTCCATCTCCATACAGTTTATAATATATTCTCATTCCCAGGATAAATTTTATTATAATAATATATTAACATAATCAATCAAATAACATAATTTATTAACATAACTATTCAGTTTGATCACCGTAGCAAAGATAAATTACCTGGCAGCTTAATATCACTATAGCTAGAATAATTTGGGGAGAAGGCAACGGCACCTGACTCCAGTATTCTTGCCTGGAAAATCCCATGGACAGAGGAGCCTGGTAGGCTGCAGTCCATGGGGTCGCTACAAGTCGGACATGACTGAGCGACTTCACTTTCACTTTTCACTTTCACGCATTGGAGAAGGAAATGGCATCCCACTCCAGTGTTCTTGCCTGGAGAATCCCAGGGACGGCAGAGCCTGGTGGGCTGCTGTCTATGGGATCGCACAGAGTCGGACATGACTGAAGCGACTTAGCAGCATCAGCAGAATAATTTTACTCAAAACTCTTAGGATGTTTCAGGCACACACCCACCTGCCAAATTTGTAATCCAGGACAACCTCGAAGCAGTAACCAAGAACCAAGCCTCAAAGTTTATTTTGAAATTTAAAAATGGTATTTTGCAATTCCTTCCCTCAAACTGATATGAATACATTTTAGTATGTATTTTCAAGATGGCCATAAGATTTTATCTGGCAAAGGCAACTGCATTAACAACTAGAAAACAAATAAGGTGAAAACAAATGAATAATAACAATCAGCCTCCTAGACTTTGTATTTTCAACTTGGTCCCTTATGAACCATTTTATTCAGAGACAGAGGAAATTATTTCACAATAACTGTATATGATACCTTTCATTATTTAGAAACCCCATTGTCTTTATCATGTCTATCAGTAGTGAAAGACAAAAGAACAAATAATGCTTGGAAAATTATTTAAAGCATTCACTGCCATGACCTAAGGTATCATCCTTAACTTCCTTGACTATCAAAAATTCACTGACTGGAAATCATAGGTCATCATTCTCTTAACTCTAACCCAGTGATATTAGCAATTATATATCCAACAACTGTCATTTTTTAAAGGTTTATTGCAATATACAAAAACTTATCACCAACAGACCTAGGTAGCTTTACTTCCAGATGTTCAAGCTGTTTTTAGAAAAGGCAGAGGAGCCAGAGATCAAATTGCCAACATCTGCTGGATCATGGAAAAAGCAAGAGAGTTCCAGATAAACATCTATTTCTGCTTTATTGACTATGCCAAAGCCTTTGACTGTGTGGATCACAATAAACTGTGGAAAATTCTGAAAGAGATGGGAATACCAGACCACCTGACCTGCCTCTTGAGAAACCTGTATGCAAACAACAAACAAACAACAAAGAAAGCAACAGTTAGAACTGGACATGGAACAACAGACTGGTTCCAAATAGGAAAAGGAGTACGTCAAGGCTGTGTATTGTCACCCTGCTTATTTAACTTTTATACAGAGTACATCATGAGAAACGCTGGGCTGGAGGAAGAACAGCTGGAATCAAGATTGCCAGGAGAAATATCAATAACCTCAGATATGCAGATGACACCTCCCTTATGGCAGAAAGTGAAAAAGAACTAAAGAGCCTCTTGATGAAAGTGAAAAAGGAGAGTGAAAAAGTTGGCTTAAAGGTCAAAATTCAGAAAACTAAGATCATGGCATCCAATCCCATCAATTCATGGCAAATAGATAGGGAAATAGTGGAAACAGTGGCTGACTTTATTTTTCTGGGCTCCAAAATCACTACAGATGGTGATTGTAGCCATGAAATTAAAAGACACTTACTCCTTGGAAGGAAAGTTATGACCAACCTAGACAATATATTAAAAAGCACAGACATAACTTTGCCAACAAAGGTCCATCTAGTCAAGGCTATGGTTTTTCCAGTGGTCATGTATGGATGTGAGAGTTGGATTATAAAGAAAGCTGAGCACCGAAGACTTGATGCTTTTGAAGTGTGGTGTTGGAGAAGACTCTTGAGAGTCCCTTGGACTGCAAGGAGATCCAACCAGTCCATCCTAAAGGAGACCAGTCCTGGGTGTTCATTGGAAGGACTGATGTTGAAGCTGAAACTTCAATATTTTGGCCACCTGATGTGAAGAGCTGACTCATCTGAAAAGACCCTGATGTTGGGAAAGATTGAAGGCAGGAGTTGAAGGGGATGACAGAGAATGAGATGGTTTGATGGCATCACCGACTCAATGGACATGAGTTTGGGTAAATTCCGGGAGTTGGTGATGGACAGAGAGGCCTGGCGTGCTGTGGTTCATAATGTTGCAAAGAGTTGGACACAACTGAGCAACTGAATGAACTGAACTGAACTAAAGGAAAACTTCAGAAACAATGTAAAAATACTCTTGAACCTCTTTGGAAAAGATCATACCTGGTCTTACTAACCCAGCAATTATCTTTGAAAGCCCTGCATTTACATTTCCAAAGTCACAATGCATCATACGCCCATGAACCAGCTGTCCTCAGTGATTGGAAATGTAAAACTGACACTCTTTACAGATTCTCTAAAAGCAGATAGCTTCATGAAGAATTCAGTTTTTCCAAAAATTTTGAGTCACATTTCTGACTCCTAAGACTTTCAGACACTGATTTTGAATACTAGGGAATCTGAATTGCTGTCTCTTTCTCCATTTTTTAAAAAAATAATTATCCTTCATTATCAAAAAGTCTACAAACAATAAATGCTCTAGAGGGTGTGGAGAAAAGAGAATGCTCTTGCACTCTTGGTTGGAATGTAAATTGATATAGCCACTATGGAACACAGTATGGTGATTCCTTAAGAAACTAGGAATAAAACCACGATATGACCAGCAATCCCACTCCTAGGCATATACCCTGAGGAAACCAAAATTGAAAAAGACACATATATCCCACTGTTCATTGCAGCACTATTTACAACAGCTATAACATGGAAACAACCCAGATGTCCATCAACAGATGAATAAAGAAGTTTTGGTACATATACACAATGGAATATTATTCAGCCATACAAAGGAACACATTTGAATCAGTTCTAATGAGATGGATGAATCTAGAGCCTATTATACAGAATGAAGTAAGTCAGAAAGAGAAGGATAAATATTGTATTCTAACACATATATACGGAATCTTAAAAATTGGTATTGAAGAATTTATTTACAGAGCAGCAATGGAGAAACAGACATAGAAGATAGACTTATGGACATGGGAAGAGGGGAGGAGAGGGGGAGATGTATTGAAAGAGTAACATGGAAACTTACATTACCATATGTAAAATAGATAGCCAACGGGAATTTGCTCTATGGCTCAGGAAACTCAAACAGGGGCTCTGTATCAACCCAGAGGGGTGGCGTGGGGAGGAAGACAGGAGGGAGGTTCAAAAGGGAGAGGATATATGTATACCTATGGCTGATTCATGTTGAGGTTTGACAGAAAACAACAAAATTCTGTAAATCTATTATCTTTCAACTAAAAATAAACATTTTTTAAAAAGCTAAAAAAATAACTATCTTTAAACCATCTGTTGTGGTTTAAAAATATAAAATTTAATAAGCATCAAGGATGAAAATTTTTAAGATTTTTTCCTTTTATTTATAATGCTTGGCATTTGACATTTGACGGTTAGAATAAAGAACTAAAGAGAAAGAAATGAAACCTTGGAAATCTGGCCACTGTGGCTTTTCTAAACGGGGGAATTTGGGGCTTAGGATTTTTTTTTTTTTGGTGAGCATTAAGAAAAGTTAGTATTTCTAAAGGAAGCACTTCAAGGTGTTTTGACGATCCACTTCTTGTATTACTTAGCACTGCAATTCTGTATTGTATCTTATCCAGACCCATGAGTGTTTTTATCTGAGAACTAGCCAGTATCTGATGAATGAATTCACTAGGGGAAAAAAAAAAAATTACACTTATAACTCTAGCATTTCTTATGCTCATGGACTTCACTTGTTCTTCAGACTTGGATTCCTAGTTAGAGGTGAGAAACTGGACTCTGACATTCAGCATAAAAATGGTTTCTCTGAGGCAAATGCTGGTAAAGAATAACTGTAAAAGTCTCTAAAAGACTAAAACTGTTTCAACATGACCCCTGAAAAACTTGTCTCCAACTATTCCTTCCCATCAAAATTTTGCTAAATTCAAGATGACCTAAATTCAATAGCTGATAAATTGCAACCACAGCTTTGCCGCTCTGCCCTCCTGTCCTATAATTAATGATATTTTAATTTTCATAAATATTGAGAATTTCCATAGTGGACTTAGAACAAAACTAAATTTTGACTTATCTCCTCTCTGTCATACAATATATTTAAGCATCTTGCTTACCTCCCTCACATTCATAACAAAGTTGATCTCATTTAGCAATATTTAGTATAAATTTGACCTAATGATTTGGCTTTTCTCCTTTCACAATAGATAATGGTCATTTGGGTTGATCACCAGGAAGAATAGCAAAAAAAATGAACAAGCAACAAAGAATTTCAGTTATACAGCAAGGAAAATATTCCATTACCAATTTTCCAAAGTAGATAGCCTAAAGAAAGTTCTGAAAATACATTCTAAACAGAAATCCAGTGCACAATGTGTGGTTTTGGGTTTATCATAGCTAACAGACTAGGACACTGGGACTGGGTTTTGTCTTAATGCAGGGTTGTAGATCAAAACAAGGAGAGAATGTACTGGTGGACAAAATTTTTATTGTAGATTTCTGCAGGACTATAAGACATTGAAAACACTAAGTTTTTACAGAGATAACATTTAACTGACTTGTGTTATACAGATGATTTTGGGAACAGTGAATGATGGCTTGAAAATATATTAGAAGAAGACAGTATAGGGGAAGATGATGTACACATGCTCACGGTAGTGTTTCACTGAACTGACACCTTCCTATAATCTGAGAGCTAGCAAAGATTAAGGGGAAAAAAAATAACCCAGAATCATGTCTAGGGATGATCTGTTCTCTTTGCAAAAGGGCTGAAACTTTTTTGAGGAACAAGAATTATATCAAGGCAAACTAGTCCTCATATTTCAGATAAGTGTTTGTTGGCATCCTATCAGTCAGTCAGTCAGTTCAGTCGCTCAGTCGTGTCCGACTCTTTGCGACCCCATGAATCGCAGCACGCCAGGCCTCCCTGTCCATCACCAACTCCCGGAGTTCACTCAAACTCATGTCCATCAAGTCGGTGATACCATCCAGCCATCTCATCTTCTGTCATCCCCTTCTCCTCCTGCCCTCAATTCCTCCCAGCATCAGAGTCTTTTCCAATGAGTCAACTCTTCACATGAGGTGGCCTAAGTATTGGAGTTTCAGCTCCAACATCAGTCCTTCCAATGAACACCAAGGACTGATCTCCTTCAGAATGGACTGGTTGGATCTCCTTGTAGTCTAAGGGACTCTCAAGAGTCTTCTCCAACACCACAGTTCAAAAGCATCAATTCTTTGGCCCTCAGCCTTCTTCACAGTCCAACTCTCACATCCATACATGACCACTGGAAAAACCATAGCCTTGACTAGACGGACCTTTGTTGGTAAAGTAATGTCTCTGCTTTTGAATGTGCTATATAGGTTGGTCATTCCTTTCCTTCAAAGAAGTAAGAGTCTTTTAATTTCATGGCTGCAGTCACCATCTGCAGTGATTTTGGAGCCCATAAAAATAAAGTCTGACTCTGTTTTCACTGTTTCCCCATCTATTTCCCATGAAGTGATGGGACCAGATGCCATGATCTTAGTTTTCTGAATGTTGAGCTTTAAGTCAACTTTTCCACTCTCCTTTCACTTTCATCAAGAGGCTTTTTAGTTCCTCTTCACTTTCTGCCATAAGGGTGGTGTCTGTGGTAAGCTGCAAATCCAGCCTTCACCCTCATACCATACTGAGTGTGGGGAACTTCAACACATTTGCTTCATTTTTTTCAAGTTCAATGGCCTTAGGCAATGCCTTTTTAGCCAATATCTGCTGTGGAGAGCTGTTCCAATTCCTTTTTTTTCCCTTGAAAATAAATTCTGCTTGCTAACTTACTTCCTAATTTATCATATATTATTATTTAAGGCATCATATATTATTTAAGGCAGTATATCCTTTATCTGGGAAAATAAGTTGACTTGTTAATGTACTCACTTTTAGAAAACAGTCGGCCTTTATATCAAAGCAGTACTTCTTGGTCATGTCTAAATTATATAACAATCCACCTGAGACTTTATTGTAAGATTGCATGTACTAGTTTTAGGATCACAATCAGTGACTGGATAATTTGTCAAATCAATTTCATCATTTATAATATGGGAATAATTTGATATGCAGGTATGCATATATACGGCCTTCCCAGGTGGCTCAGTGGTAGAGAATCTGCCTGCCAATTCAGGAGACTTGAGACACAGTTTTAATCTTTGGGTCGGGAAGATCCCCTTGAGTAGGAAATAGCAACTGACTCCAGTATTTCTGCCTGGAATATTCAATTGACAGAGGAGCCTGGCAGGCTACAGTCCGTGTGATCAAAAAGAATAGGATACAACTGATCACATGAGCATGCACGTATATATATTTATATACATAGCTGTTTATAAAACTATTTTGGTAATGAATGCTAAAGAAATGTTTAAGTGGTTTATAAAAAATATCATGGTAATGGGTGCTAAATAAATACTTAAAAGGTTTACCAAAAAAAAAAATTTTGCATATGCTTTTTTTTTTATTGCAATAAGGTTTTACAAACTAAATAGAAAAATACCGTGGTATCTAAGGTGAGAAAAATCCATATGTTCAGCTTTAAGGGTATTTCATTATATACTACAACTGGAATTATGAATAATCAATTGATATTTATAAAAAATAATTATGTATATATATTTGTGCACACTACTCCTGAAATATAAACCTAAAATTAATTTGTGTTTGTAGGCGTTTTTTGCTAGAGTATGTTTTACTTTTATATGCACAATTTTTAACAGTATAACTTGTGTACATATGTATTCAAATCTCTATTTTCCTCAGTTCTTAAAATATTACAGACATATGTCTCAAAGTCACTATCTTCATGACTACTTGGGAATTTAGATCATGCTGCTTCTTTCTGCCTTTGGGTGTTATTTTATACACAAAATTTTCACTGGAAAAAATTTGGTTTCAGTGCTCTCTAAATGTACTGTAAAAATTACACTGTTGGTGGGAATGCAAACTAGTACAGCCACTATGGAGAACAGTGTGGAGACTCCTTAAAAAAACTGGAAGTAGAACTGCCTGGGCATACACACTGAGGAAACCAGAATTGAAATAGACACGTGTACCCCAATGTTCATCACAGCACTGTTTATAATAGCCAGGACATGGAAGCAACCTAGATGTCCATCAGCAGATGAATGGATAAGAAAGCTGTGGTACATATACACAATGGAGTATTACTCAGCCATTAAAAAGAATACATTTGAATCAGTTCTAATGAAGTGGATGAAACCGGAGCCTATTATACAGAGTGAAGTAAGCCAGAAAGAAAAACACCAATACAGTATACTAACCCATATATACGGAATTTAGAAAGATGGTAACAATAACCCTGTATACGAGACAGCAAAAGAGACACTGATGTATAGAACAGTCTTTTGGACTCTGTGGGAGAGGGAGAGGGTGGGATGATTTGGGAGAATGGCATTGAAACATGTATAATATCGTATATGAAATGAGTCGCCAGTCCAGGTTCAATGCACAATACTGGATGCTTGGGGCTGGTGCACTGGGACGACCTAGAGGGATAGTACAGGGTGGGAGGAGGGAGGAGGGTTCAGGATGGGGAACATGTGTATACCTGTGGCAGACTCATTTTGATATACAGCAAAACCAATACAATATTGTAAAGTTAAAAAAAAAATTTCATGTGATAATCTTTCAAAATTATAGGTAAAACACTTATTAAAGACCCTGAATGTAATGACACATATACTTATTTTTAGATGTATCAGTAGTTAAAGAGAATAGGAAGAGTAATGAAAAGAAAATATTTACTTGGATCATATTTAATAATGTTTGATAAACATAATAAAATAATGAATTATACTGTTTAATGAATAAATCATAAACACCACCCTGAATCAAGAAATAAAATATCAACAGCAACTCACAGTCCTCTTCCTGCACCTCATGACTTTTTCCAAGCACAAACTTAGCTACTCTTAGAAGTTACCATTACACTGATCTTGTGATACTTGTTTTCTTACTCGCCTCTATGGTTTTCCTGTGTATTTATCCTTAAAACTTTAGAGTTTAATACTGTCTATTACTGAACATTTTACATATAGATTCCATACTCTAGGCAGTCATTTTTCTTTGTCCTTTCAACTGACAATATAATTCTAAAACTCTTTCAATTGTTTTATGTTAACGAGTTTATTTTCACCGAAATGCAGTCTTGGTTTGTTTTTAATTATCTTGATATTTATGAATTAATAACAACTTATATATTCACTCTATTTACAAAAGTTTCCCTATTTCAGAATCTTCCTCTAATTATTCTTGTACATCCATCCTGGTTCTCTAAATTCTGCTAACTTTATCATGCTGCTGCTGCTGCTGCTGCTGTTTAGTCGTTAAATCGTGTCCAACACCTCGCTACTCCGTGGAATGTAGCCCATCAGACTGCTCTGTCCATGGGAATTTCCAGGCAGTAATACTGGAGTGGGCTGCCATTTCTTTAGTATGAGGAGTGGAATAGCTTGATTTTAGGGAATTCACATGTTCACCATTCTTGTATAAAGCCAAACCGTTTCCAATTTAAGTTTCTACTATTAGTGCATCCATGTTAAAATATTTCCGCTTTCTACCAGTCTTGGGCTTGTCAGTATTTTTAAATCATTAGCATATCAACATGTATGAAAAGGAATCTTAACAGTTTTTATCACAGGAATTGCATTTAACATCCTAAAGCTGTAAAATTCTAATTTGAATTTATACCTGCTTAACTTCAATCATATATAAAACTCTGCCTCTTCATTACTCTTTACACTTCACTTTCAGTTACCAATGTCACATCTTGGATCATTTTCCTTTTCTCCCCCTTAGTATTATCCAACCAGTGATAAATGCCTCTCCTCTTAAAAGATAATTGTGTGTAGTATAAATGTCCAATTTAGGAATGATTTTCTTTCAATATACAAAATATATTATTCCATTCTTTTTTCTTCTTCTTTTACTGTAGAGAAGTCAATGTAGCTGGTACTTCTAAATAATTTTTTTTTTTAATTCTTTGGCTTTAAGATTTATTTTCTTTTCTCTTTTGGGGTTTTCAGACCACTTGTACTCTGGAAATAATATGCAATTTATTGGAAAAGTCATTCAACAATGAGCTTATAGTCAAGCTATTTGATGGAAATTCCATGCTTCCCATTATCTGCAAGCATCTGCTACTATTAAGTGTTGGAACAGTTTCCTTACCAATTAGTTTAAACAGATTTCTACTTCACCTCTTATTAATTTACCTCATTAGAGTAACTTGGTCATTGAATCCAGCTCTTTTCAGAAAGTGACCATCCCATCTCAGTTAGAGACACATGAGTGGATTCTATCCCACCCATTTCATTCCTGGAGATGATACATCTTTCTACTATCACCAATCTCAGACCAGCCTGGTTGGCACACTCTTCATATGAAAATATAGTCAAAAGAAGGCAAATGGACTCAAAATTACTTCCAATTATGCTTTATGAAAATGATGTTTTCTTCCATCTGACCCTTTTTTGTTAAAAGTTTAGCTGTGAGCAATTTATTGGAGAAAAAATTAGTTACAGATACTGAAATGTGACACAGGGATACTACCTAGTATCTGTCTTAGATAAAGAGGACAGATTGCACTCAATGCCCTCAGGCAGTCCCTCCAAATACAAGAACTAGGTTCAGTTACACAAACTGAGTAACTGGTTATTACAAAGTTTACCAATTGGCTGGCAGGCTATGTTGACCGCACTATCAACCTGTGATCTGCAGCTGATTAAATCCCAACAAAATAAACATGTTCTTCACAGAGTACCATATGCACCTTTCGAATCATATTTCTTTTGGGAAAACCAATCATTAATCACCTTTCTTCCCTAAACACAACTGTTTCCACCTTAGTGATGACCTTAAGAGACCTCAAATATCTAAGAAATTCCCCCATGTAGATCAATTATCCCTCAGTTGGCTGGGAAAATCGATAGAGAATATAATTTTGTTTGTTTGCTTGGGGAAAATTCCTAGAAGGATAACAGATTCAAAATTTGTGTACCCACTATGGCCATTATTCTTTACAGTGGTGGCGGTTTAGTCGTTAAGTAGTATCCAACTCTTGCAACCCCATGGACTGTAGCCTGACAAGCTCCTCTGCCCAGGGGATTCTCAGGGCAAGAATACTGGAGCGGGCTGCCATTTCCTTTTCCAATTCTCTACAGCAGAGTCATCCAATCAGAAAAGATGATATAAAGTCTATCCCTTACTATAGCTTAACAAAAGTTGGGTCCTTGAAGGCATTCAGGTCAACTTCAAATAATTGGCTAGGATTCTGATGAGAATTGTGCTATACTTCCTCCTCAGAAGCCAAAGTAGAGTTTGCACCATTACAAATGTGTTTTACTGCATCTCGAGAAATGGCCCAGGCCAAGTGGAAAGATCAATACAGAACTTTAAGGAAAAAGATACCTGAATTTCCAAAGTAGATGCTGATGATTTATGGTCATTCAGCTGGCTGTGAGTTGTTATGCCTTTCTAATATAATATTTCTGGAAAATCCTTAGTTATTGTCTTTTCTAATATTATCTCTGTCCCTTGTCTTTTTTGCCTATAGCTCTCATAAAACAATATAGACTTCATTCTGTCCTGCACATTTTCATTACTGCTATCCCATACTTTTATTGTTTTGAGTCTGAATGCTCTACCTAGATGATTTATTGTGACCTAACGTCCAATATTTTTTTTAGTCTGCTAAAATACTTTTTTTTTTTTTTTTTAGCTGCACTGCACAGAATGCAGGATCTTAGTTCCCTGACCAGGGATTGAACCCATGCCCCTTGCAGAAGAAACACAGATTCTTAATCACTTAATATTCAAGGAAATCCCAGTCTGCTGTCAAAATTAATCACTGAGTTTTGATTTGGTTATATATTTTTAAAAAATACTTCTACAAGTTTTATTTGAATATTTTTCAAATCATCTAATTCTTGTTCTCTGCAAATATGGCCAAGGTTTGTCTTTTTAACATCATAAAAATTATTTATTTTTACAATCTGTGTCTGATAGTTCAAGTAGGCACAATGATGATTTAGATACCTCCTTGACCTGATTCGATATCTGATTTCCTTGGTTCTCCCAGAATGTGTCCTTAGGGTGTTAAATCATACGGAAGTCTGTATTTGTCTTTAAGTTTCTGAGGCTTGGGATGGGGTATATTTATTTCTGGTTCAAGTTTACCCTAGGAGTGCAACCTTAATTTAGGGAATTTGCACTTGGCTTAGTAACCTTACAAAGCTTTATGCTTATACTTCAATCTCCCTTGCCCTATTAGATTCTCAAAAGCTCAATTACTGCAAGATTGGCATATGAGCTCAGGCTCTATGTATACTTAAGAGTGAATTCTTGCTTTCTGTTATATTTTGCCTGATGATTTCTTGTTATTTTATCAGTCTTTGATTTATCAGTAAGATTTGTAAAGATATTTTAATCCAACATCTTTAGTTGTTTTCAATGGATAAATTAGTCTGAATAATGTTGAATGCCATTAGAGGAACAGTTTGCTAGAAAATGATTTACCTTAATATTGTTTGATTATTGGTTTTAGTTTACCATTAACTGGGCACTTAGCACACACTAGACATTGTGCAAAGCAGGTTTCTGTTCTTAATCGCTGCAAAAATTCTATGGTATAAAATATTAAAAAGAGCCTTCGCCCAATGTCAGTATATGCATAAAGAAAAAAACCTACAAGGAAAAAACACATATGAAGTATGGGAAACATGCTTTATTTAGATTTCTCAGTTATTAATTATCAGAAGGATAGATATGTATGTATGCATACATTCAGTTCAGTCAGTCATGTCTGACTCTTTGCGACCACATGGACTGCAGAACAACAGGCTTCCCTGTCCATCACCAACACCCAGATCATACTCAAACTCATATCCATCGAGTCAGTGATGCCATACAATCATCTCATCCTCTGTGGTCCTCTTCTCCTCGTGCCTTCAATCTTTCCCAGCATCAGGGTCTTTTCCAATGAGTAGGTTCTTCACATCAGGTGGCCAAAGTATTGGAGTTTCAGCTTCAGCAGCAGTCTTTCTGATGAATATTCTGGACTGATTTCGTTTAGGATTGACAGGTTTGATCTCCTTGCAGGCCAAGAGACTCTCAAGAGTTTTCTCCAACACGTTTGGCACTCAGTCTTCTCTATAGTCCAATTCTCACATCCATACATTACTACTGGAGAAACCATCGCTTTGACTAGACAGACCTTTGTTAGCAAAGCAACATCTCTGTTTTTTAATATGCTGTCTAGGTTGTCATTGCTTTTCTTCCAGGGAGAAAGTGTCTTTTAATTTCATGGCTGCAGTCACCCTCTGCTGTGATTTTGGAGCCAAGAAATGAATCATATGTATAAAAGGAATTTTGCAAGACAGGTAGGTATAATTGGACTGATACTCTACAGAAAGGCTTAAGTCCAGTAACTGAATGGATAAATCAAGTCTCTAGTGAAACTAATGACAATAGAGATACATACTCATTTCCTTTTAAATTCCTAAATATACAGGTTAAAGTAGGAAAAAAAGAAAAAAGCATCTCCTATGTTTTTAAAAATCTTGGTTCAGAAAAAATCAGTCTTTTCTATTCAGAATTCACACTGGTAACCAGAGAAAAGGGAAATCAATGAAACAGTGTTTTAAAGATAAAGGTACCTGATTTTCAAGTTATTATTTTTCATGTTTAATGATACAATAAAATCTTGACAAAAATCCAAGATTTCATAGCACAGCTTAAGACTCATTTGTCTACTCTGTGAATTGTCTTTGGCATGTTGTGATACACAAAGATCTTGAAGAGCAGACATTTTAAGAAGGAGAAGATAAAAACTCCCTGGAGCAGGAAATAACCATGAGTACTGACTGTAAGTCATTGTTTTAATGAATAAACACACACACACACATACAAATGACATTCTTTACATAGAGAAATATAAAAAAAAAAAAAAAAAAAAACTTTTTATTGACCTAAAATTAAGGCTTAAACACCATGACAGCATGAGTTAGGGTATGAATAGGGGTTAGAGTTGGAAATTAAATGCATTCTAGACTCTCTAACCTAGCAACAGACTCATAGAAGATGCCAAATAAATTACAGCTATGAAAAAAAAAAAAAAAAAGCAATTTTAACAGAAAGTTTCTGTGTGGCAGTAAGGGAGATATCATTTCCTGGGTAAAGCAGATGATTGGAGAATATATTTTCTCTTGCTTTATGAGCAGTGGTCTCTACTGCTACATACTTGATGTTTGCCATGGAGAATGACCTTTTAGCTAATTTTGACAGGGCTCCTAAAGTTCCTTTTAATATCAGCATTGATTTTGATGACATCAAGTTCGAACATCCATCAAAGTCAACAAGAGGTGTATCAGGAGAAATTGAGGAATCTGGATTGCAAATATTCAATTTCAAGTTGTTTTTGTGTGAATTCACAAAGATGTTTTAGTAAGCCAAAGCTACCTAAACATTGCATTGACCAAACCCATGCCATATATTATTTGTAAATTTTGTAAGGTACATTTTTATGTATGTACACACATGTCAGTTTTACTGCAGATATACAAACATATATATGTATATTTTACATACAATGTATAAATGACTAATCTAAATATATGTGTGTGTACATATAGACCTTAAATATACATTCAATTATACTAAACAACTTTCACTTTATTTTCTCAGTAAGAGTTTAGTTACTCTAAATTTATATTTTACGCTTGAAATTTAGAAGACTCCTGTTAAATACATCTATATGTACACCATATAGACCCATGTCAAGATTATTAGGTAAACAAATACCATCCCAAATAATAACTTATTCCCACTGGGTGTTTCATTTTCAAAGAATAATGTCAACAAACAAACATTACAGAGTAAGTATGGGTGTGCGCATGCTAAGTTGCTTCAGTCATGTCCAACTCCGTGTGACTCTATGGACTATAGCCTTATAGGCTCCTCTGTCCACGGAATTTTCAGGCAAGGATACTGGTTGCCATTTCCTCCTCCATGGGATCTTCCCAACCCAGGGATTGAACCCATGTACCTTATGTCTCCTGCACTGGCAGATAGGTTCTTTACCACTACTCCACCTGGGAAGTCCACATAGTAACAACAATGCAGAAGAAAAAGGCAGAAAGCAAAGCCAATTTTTGTATGATTTAACTGAGAGATAGACATTCAATAACAAATGTTAAACCTTATTCCCATACAGCTACAGTTCAAATACACTGCCACTAAACATAATTCAGCCCCATCTTTATATTCTCATATCTAGAATTAAAGTCTTATTTACCCCTGTAGCCACTTTAGAGAAAGACAGAGGAAACTAGTAACATTAGGATTTCTTGAAAAGTCAGGATGTTTAATTAGCTGATTTAATTTTTTTGTAGGATAACTTTGAATCCATGTTAACTTATTTGAATACATAGAAATTATGGTAGTAAAAGGATTCAGCTTCACTCCAAATAGAAGTCTTATATTACTGCGGGAATGGTTGGAGCTGTTAATTAAAGATAGTTTGAAAAGTGTGCTTTAAAGGATCTTGGAAGGCAACATGAATAATTATTGTATTTGCTTCCAATGACCATAAGAGAAGAACTCAAATGATTCGCAGGGTAGCATTTTTGAAGACCAGTATAAATTGACAGAAGTTGTCCATGAGATTGGAGAAGGCAATGGCACCCCACTCCAGTACTCTTGCCTGGAAAATCCCATGGATGGAGGAGCCTGGTAGGCTGCAGTCCATGGGGTTGCGAAGAGTTGGACAGGACTGAGCGACTTCACTTTCACTTTTCACTTTCCTGAATTGGAGAAGGAAATGGCAACCCATTCCAGTTCTTGCCTGAAGAATCCCAGGGATGGGGGAGCCTGGTGGCTGCCGTCTATGGGGTCACACAGAGTCGGACACGACTGAAGTGACTTAGCAGCAGTAGCAGTCCATGAGATTAAACCTATTCACCACCCTGATTAAAGGTGTTAATGCTTCCTTGATTTGGCAAAAATTTTAAATCAATGCCACTGGTTTTCATTTTTCTTTGCCTTTAAATTTTAGAAGTAGTAAGGGTTTGAAAGTAATGCAAGTATTTATTTAAATATTCCACATAAAACTAGTTAGTCTCAGCTCTTGTTTATTATTATAGTATTATTCCTCATTTCAACATGTCATATGGCAAATACTCAGTCAAGACTTACTTTTATTGACAGAGTGGATTTCCTTAGGACATCTCTATGGATCCCCACTCTTTTCTGTTAAAATAGTATTGTGTAGCCATTGAAACTGAAAAGTAACCTACACCTATGTGTTCTCACAATATGCCTGTACTTTCTTAGTGGCTCAGAGGGTAAAGCGTCTGCCTGCAATGCGGGAGACCCAGGTTCGATTCCCGGGTCAGGAAGATCCCCTGGAGAAGGAAATAGCAATCCACTCCAGCACTCTTGCCTGGAAAATCCCATGGACAGAGGAGCCTGATAGGCTACAGTCCATGGGGTTGCAAAGAGTCGGACACGACTGAGTGACTTCACACTTCACACTTCTTTCTGAGGCATCATTTATTTATATGTACACATCTATGTATGTATGTATTTGCCACAAATGAAACATCTGACCTCAAACAAAACATTTCAAGGACAAACTTTATAAAAAAAAATTACATATATCAAGTGACCCTTGATATATATCCTTCATTTATCAAGTGACCATATCAGTGAAAGAAGTGTCTCCTATTGACATATGATATATTTAGCCTCTATCTGAAAAATTCACCAATTCTTACCTAAAGAACCTAGACAGTGAATAATATTTTAGGTTAAAGCACATCAAATTTAAATATTCAAAAATTTTCTGTCAAAAAAATAGCTTTGAAATTTTGAAAAACTTATCTCATATTAAAATTGAAAAGTTATATTAAAACTCAACCCAAAACATTAGTTATTAAAAGATTACTTAGAGTCAATAATTATTGGAGAAGAAATGGCAACCCACTCCAGTGTTCTTGCCTGGAGAATCCCAGGGATGGGGGAGCCTGGTGGGCTGCCGTCTATGGGGTCCCACAGAGTCGGACACGACTGAAGCGACTTAGCGGCAGCAGCAGCAGCAGAGTCAATAATTAAAACATCTGAGCAGTTTTGGAAGGAACTAGTACTCTTGCCTGGAAAATCCCATGGACGGAGGAGCCTGGTAGGCTGCAGACCATGGGGTCTCGACTTCACTTTCACTTTTCCCTTTCATGCATTGGAGAAGGAAATGGCAACCCACTCCAGTGTTCTTGCCTGGAGAATCCCAGGGACGGAGGAGCCTGGTGGGCCGCCGTCTATGGGGTCGCACAGAGTCGGACACGACTGAAGCGACTTAGCAGCAGCAGCAGCAGTATTTGTTTTAAAGATTTTTTTAGATGTCAGTCATTTTTAAAGTCTTCATTAAATTTGTTACAATATTGCTTCTGTCTCGTATTTTGATTTTTTGTCTACAAGGCATGTGGGAGCTTAGTTCCCTAACCAGATACCAAACCAGCACCACCTGCATTGGAAGGTGAAGTCTTGACCACTGGAGGCCAGGAAAGTCCCAGAAAAGAACTTATTATTGAAAAATACTTTGTATCATAGTTAAGAATAAAGAAATTGCAAGTACGTTTTCATTGCTACATGAGTATACTACCTCATTCCCTTCCTTTGTTTCTCTTTTTCTTTCTTGTGGTATGTATCTGTGACTTGGTTTCTGACAAATTTTCACATTTTTAACAAGCAAGATGATTTGCCTACAGAAATCTCATGTTATGTATTTTCATTCTGTGTACAGCATATACTATATTAAAAGGAAAATTGTTTAGAAAGAATAAAGTTTTCATAATTGTTACTTCTCTTATAAGTATAAAACCTGGGTGACACCAAGAAAATCGTATTACAAGTATTATTATACACATTCCTTATTCTTTAGCAAAAGGATATAGAGTTCTCTGGTTTCTAAATTAGTCTCATCCCATCTGACCCCATTAAAACACAGTGCAACAGATCTAAGCATAAAAAACTGAGACATTTGCATTGGTTTGGAAAGAATATATACCCACACGGGGACAGACAAGTGAGGTTTTTATAGTTCCAAATACGTTTTCTTATTGAATTTGCACCTGCTTAAAGCCCAGCCAAATTGCAGTACATGGGCCAGTTCTATTTTCCATTTTCTTTGTGAATTAAAAGTAAAATAAATGTGCAATTGGGCCTAGACAGCAGATGGTCCACAAAAGGTATAAACATGTTGTACCATATGTCTGAATGGCACTTTCAGAAGTACTTGGCACTGCTAGAATATTTCATTTTCAATAGACATATGAATATACATACACTACTACAATTAAAGATAAAGTGACTGATTCACATCTTACCATTTGGGAGAAGAGCAGCTTAGGAATAGGTCGTGTGCTCCTTCTGGGAAACAGCAGTTTCCTATGTTGATTCCTGATGGGATAGAGAAAAGCAAAGCCAACATAGGGTGGTAAGCTTGTGGAGAATTTTGTACCTTTAACAAGCCATGACCAAGTAAGTATATACAAATGAGCCTCCCTCTGGTTTCAGAACTGTCTCTGGGGTAGCTGGATATCCTGGGGAAAAAGCTGAAGGTACCTGAAGCCCTTGTTTTTAACTCACCTGCTAATCATTATCTTCGCCCCATTCCCATATACTTTCCTTTCTTCACTGCCTAATGGAAAAAAAAAAAAAAAAAAAGGCGCTTTTAACCTGACAAAGTAGATAACTTTTACAGAGGGTGAAAACTGAAGTTCTGAAATGTTACCTGCCTTGACTAATAAGACCTATTATGGCAGCCAACTCCTGATCCAGGTTTTTAAGCCCATATTCAGAATGTTACATATGCTGTACCCGAACTTTCTAAAGATACATAATATATACTTACCTCTATACTAAGGAATGTGTTAGTTTCTCTTCTTTTAGATGATAAGTGAATGTATAGGTATGGATTTTTCACTTTTTTTTTTTTCTTGTAATATTACCCCTGGGTGAGTTTAACCAAATATATGGCTTCAGATATTACTTCCATGAAATCATTACTCATTTATGATCTAGACCTAAATATACAATGGTTATACATTCACTATGACTGTTCCATCAACAGATGTCACTAAACTAACAGGAAAATGGTGCATTTTATTACTACAGTGTCCTGGTGAGCCTTATTCAATCTAGACTCCCATGGTATAGATTTTGGCACTAATACGCACACAAATCATGAATAAACCTTTAGTCATCTTTGTCACTTAGCTCATTTCCAGCTGCCAGTTCAATTTATGGATAGTTCTGTCACTGGCAAAGCTGACTGGTCTCCATGGGTGAAAAAATAAGATGTAATTCGGGTGATGAGGTCTAACCTCTTCTTTTGGGCTTAGTCTAGTTTCATTTGGGCTTCCCTGGTGGCTTAGTAAAGAATCTGCCCACCAATGCAGGAGATGTGGGTTTGATCCCTGGATCTGGAATATTCCCTGGAGAAGGGAATGGCAACTCACTCTGATATTCCTGCCTGGGAAATCCCATGTACAGAAGAGCCTGCCGGGCTGCAATCCATGGGGGTCACAAAAGAGTCGGACATGACTTAGCGACTAAACAGTAACAACAGCTGGTTTTTCTTACCTATAGTGGGTTGCGTGCAGAGGCCTTGCAAGTAACAAGTCCAGTTAGAGTTTCCATAGAGGAACTGCTGCACATAACACACCAGCGCGGTGTGCCCGCAGGACAAGCGCTGTGCACAGTGCCTCAATTCAAGATGGCGATGGCCCTGTGCAGAGAAGCTGGGCCAGGCACCTGGGTCTGGGGCGGTAAGCGACACGCCTGCGCCTCATAGGTAAGAACCCCGCCCCCCTCCTCACTGACAGAAACCTACAAAACAGTCCCACCTGCAGCCTCTTGAGGACAGCGTTTCTTCTGGAGCAGGAGTCCCCAACCTCCAGGCTGACTGGTTCATGCTGCCAGATCAGTGGCGGCATTAGATTAGAAATAAAGTGCACGATAAATGTAACATGCTTGATCATCTCCCAACTATCCTCTGGAACCCTTGGTCCTTGGCACTGCTCTAGAGCAGGACTTTGCATTTGTCCATTCTTTGATAAAGATCTCTTTTGCCTCTGAACTGAACTCAATCTCATTCCATAGGCTCAAAAGACACCTGGTAGAAGAACCCTTGCTGGGGGTGGACTCACAGGGGTGGACAACAATTCCTTCCATGCTACTGTAATGGCTCTCTAATGTGCATTTGCCTTAGCACATCCAGTTCTAGTTCCCAGTCTTGTTCTAGACTTTCTACTCTATAATATTAAATAGCTAATTAACATTCTAAATGTTCAATGCTTTTTTTTTACATATGTCTTGTGCTGTTTACAATTGTGAATTTGCTGATATATTCTTCCCGAATTACCTAACACAAATTTTAAAATATGCTTTAAAATGTGGAAAGTGCAAGAGAACATAAGTAAATGCCTACTGTATATTTCTTTAACCATTTTAAAATATTTTTGGGGGGTCCAGTTCCAGGGGTTACTTAGGAGGATCCTGGACTCACCTCTTTTCAGGGACTCAACAAATCTCTCTCTCTCTAAAAAAAGTCCCTCTCTCTAAAAAAGAAAAATTCTGAGCAACTTCTAGTTGAGCCAATGAGAGAAAGCTCATATCTATTAAGGAGGCTGGGACACAATCTCTCCACAAGCCCCATCCCTGGCACTGAGACCCATAATCAGGAGGGAACTCCACACTGAAAAGTGAAAGCTTTGAACTGCACATTGGACACGGGTATTGCTGAGCCTGCTGGTGACGCCAGTTGTCTTGCTGTAGCCACTGCCCGCACTATTCGCTGAATCCAGGGTAGGCAAGGCGTGAGCTAAGAGGCCAGAAGGAGACTCCAGGAGCCCTAGCAATCGCAGACACACTTATTCTGTTCTGGCCGGCATGGCAGCCATACCACAAGTCTCTCCTCTCATGGCTGACCCCGCAGACACGGTCGTGACGCAGCAGTAATACCGCTGCTTTACAACAACACAACCTGTGACCAAATAAGTACCTCCTGAGGGGCATGCGCAGTCCTATAGGTGATCTCAGTTGTTACATAAACCCTGTGATATGCATGCTCAGTGCAATAAGTGATCTCAGCTGTTACATATCATTATTTACAAAATGTGGGGCAAAAGCGAGAGGCCATGGGGCGAGAGAACCTGACCAAGCCATCTTCGCTAATTTGCTCTTTCCCTACAACACCTCAGCTTTTCAAACCGGCATTTAAAAGATGAACCCCTAATACATATAGCTTTGAAATCCAAAGAGGCAGACTCAAGTCTGCAAAACCCCAAAGCTGTAATAGTGTGAGAAAGGACCCAAAAGGCTTGCAAGATCAGTCTCCATAGCCTTAGGGCACAGCCTGGAGACAATAGATGGAGAGGCTTATTTGCTAATCTTAAAGCATTAACCTGTGATGGAGGCATCTGATTTTCTGGCATATTGGATCTAGCTCCCAGACCAAGGGATAGAGCAGGGGTCAAACCTGCACCCGTGCAGTGGAAGCATCAATTCTTAACCACTGGACCACTAGGGAAGTCCTGGGAGGTATTAATATCTAATTTAATACACATTAGAGGCTGGAAGGCAATGGCACCCCATTCCAGTACTCTTGCCTGGAAAATCCCATGGATGGAGGAGCCTGGTGGGGCTGCAGTCCATGTGGTCACTAAGAGTTGGACACAACTGAGCGACTTCACTTTCACTTTTTCACTTTCATGCATTGGAGAAGGAAATGGCAACCCACTCCAGTGTTCTTGCCTGGAGAATCCCAGGGACGGGGGAGCCTGGTGGGCTGACATCTATGGGGTCACACAGAGTCCGACACGACTGAAGTGACTTAGCAGCAGTAGCAGCAGCAGAGGCTGGAAGGCACCATCATCATAGTGTTCCTCTGCCTCACTACAGCATACTTATATTAATAACTCCCAGAAAGAAATTTACACAGTCATCTGGAGTCACAGTTTTTGCAACTGATACCTGGGGATCACCTCCAGACCACCCAGTTGCCCAGTTCTGGAGGTCAGCATGGCTTATGCTTGTAGTCCCACAGGACTGTATACATTTGTACACTTGAAAAGCTGCTGCTTGAGCATGTGTTCCCAATCAGGCTGAATCTCGATACAGACTGAGATCCTCTCTTCTAGGAAACTGAAAGATCTTGACACACCCTCAACTACTGGGGGGCATTAAAAATAAAAATAGGCTGCTTGGCCAATTGCAGAAGTTTGAAGGACAACCTAGAGCTAGGCCAGGATTAAGATTATATCCTGCATGAGGCCATTCCTTCAAGACTAGGAGAGGTGGCTCATTTACCTAATATATAAGAACTAACAGAGAGTCAAGCAAAATGAAAAAGCAATGTTCTAATAGAAGAACACAAAAAAAACCCTTGAACTACTGTTTTGGTACAACTCAATAATATCATGCAATAAATATGTATTCTCTGACCTTCATTCAATTAAGATTATATCCTTAGAGATATTTACATTATATAGCATGAACCACATAGTTAGAACTATTAAAAAAATAAAACCAGGTAGGTCACAAAGGTATAAATTATATGTCTATACCATCCATCCTTATATAGGCATACGGTGAGTAATATTTTATATAAAATTTAAAATGTTCTATTTCTTACTGTCGTTTTACTTTGCTTACAAAGAATTGCATTACCTTAGGTTATACCTCTCTCTCTAATTGAAGAAACTTCTTGTCAGCCTATTATCACAGATAAACTTTTTTTTTAATGTTCCAAATACTGTTTCATGAAAATGACTGTCATACTGTATACCATACAAATGTTATAGTGATTCATTCATTAGTGTATGGGCTAGGCCTCATGAAGAAATCATATAGATTATCCTAGGCTACAATAAAGCAATCCTGTTGTTGCTTCTTAATCAACAATGTATGAATTGTTATACCTGTAAGAGATATTTCTTTTCAAAAAAATTTAATGTAGTAATATATGTATCTAGAGAAGGGAATGTCTACCCTCCAATATTCTTGCCTGGAAAATCCCATGGACAGAGGAGTCTGGCAGGCTACAGTCCTTGGGGTCTCAAAGAGTCAGACATGACTCAGTGATTAACACACACAAACAATATATGTGTATTATCTACAGTGTTTTATATCATAAAACAACAATATTGTAGGTATCAACAGACAATTCCTCTTATAAATAGATGATGTAAACTTAACAATATTGACAGAGTACAGGCCTATAAACAATTTTTCTTCTTTATAATTTTCTTAATTTTTCTTTTCTTTAGCTTACATTATTATAAGAATAAAATACAAAATATATGTTAACTGCTTATAAGTAAATTTTCCAGTCAATAGTAGTCTATTAGTAATTAAGTTTTGGGGAAGTCAAATTGTGCATGGATTTTTGACTGGGCAGGGGGAGAGGTCAATGGTCCAACCTCGGTCTTGTTCAACTGTCAAATGTACCTGAGAGATAAAATAGTAGTACTCTTTTCCTTTGTAAATAAACACACTTCACTAGGGCCATGGCTGAACATCTTCTATCAGACCCCTCTTCCCATACATAAAACCTATAAATTTTGGTAAACAAAAATAAACCTGAAGGCACAAAGCATAATCAAAAGCACTCAGATACTATTTAATAAAAGTTAAACTGAGAATAAACAGTAGCACTAAGTAGAGTTCCTTCTTTCACAGATAGTTTCTTGATATTCATCCTTAGTAATATCCAAAAAGAATAAGTCAAATTCTATTAAAAAAAAAAAAAAAAGACTTAAACAATTGAAGAACTAGAAGAAAGTTTGTACTACCAGAGTCAAAGAATACTGAGAGGGAATATCTCTCAGTTAGAGGGAAATTAGAGGACCAGAGAGAAAGAGACCCACATCTAAATATAGAATTTGCCAGATTCTGACTTACCCTTGAAGTCTGAATTACTGAGGCATATTACAAGAACTGCAGAAAAGGCTAAAAAATATTGAGATTTGAACTTCTGTACCCACAAGAGTGACAAAATTGTGGTTCGGGAAAATTGAATGCTTGCTTAAAAAGCAAAATCAATATTCATAGGAGGAACAGAAAGAACTTAAAGTAGAAATTCTAAAAATATATAAAATAAAATTAAATACTCACTCAAAGAGTCAGACACAACTGAGCAACTGAACAACAACGTCAAAGATAGAAGTCAAAATTACTCAACAAATAAATACATAGGAAAATATGGCTGATTGTTTAGAAAGTAAGACAACCAACAAAGACTAACATGAGATAACCCAGTCTGGAAATTACAGCAGAGAAAAAAAAATTATAAGAAAAAATAAAGTTATAATTCTAGAATGGAAAAGTAGAATATCTAAAAGAAAAAAAAAGAAAAAAGAAAAACTTCACTGGATGGCCTAGTGAACAAACAGAAATAACAAAATAGAGATCCAATGAGCTAAGCTTGCTGCCTCTGCTGCTGCTTAGTCACTCAGTGGTATCCAACTCTGCGACTCCATGGACTGTAGCCTGCCAAGCTCCTCTGTCCATGGGGATTCTCCAGGCAAGAATGTTGGAATGGGTTACAATGCCCTCCTCCAGGGGATCTTTCCAACCCAGGGATAGAAGTCAAGTATCCCGCATTGCAGGTGGATTCTTTCCATCTGAGCCAACAGGGAAGCCCTAACATAAGCATAGCACTTAATGGAGTGCTATGACCAATGGAAATAATTCTTTCTGAAGAACAGAGAGGGGAAAAAAAAATAAATAAACATGAAAATCTAAAAGCTGAATAATGCCTTCTCAAGAAAACATGAGATCCTATGTTATAAACTGAATCATGTTCCCCAAAATGTGTATGTTGAAGTCCTAACAAATAGATCAATGGAAAATAGTTAGAAATGGATCCACTTTTATGTAATGATACTTTGATTTTCTAAAAGATGCCAAAGTCATCATTGGGGAAAAAAAAACCTTCAAATCATCGGAGCTGGAATAACTGGAAACCTTTTTTATAAAGAACAATTCTTTGATATTTTCTTACATATTACAAATTTATAAAAATCGATATGAAATGGATTATATATATTATCACAAATTTGAAACTATAACTTTTCAGAAGAAAATATTTGCACAGTTTTGGAGAAGAAAAGTTTTATTTGATAGATCCAGAAACAATAGCCTTAAAAAATATATTGTAAATCATAAAAATTCTGTTCATTAAAATAAACATTAAGCAAATAAATTTTAGAAGAATTTTAAATTTAAATTTTAAAATTAAGTCCAAGAAAATAATATTTGCAAAACATAGATTTGCAAGACGACTTGAACCCAGAATTATGCAACAAATTTCTACAAGTCAATAATGAAATGACAAGAAATTCAATAAATATGAGCAAAAGATTAGAACAGAAGCTTCACAAAGGAATATCTAAGAATAGCAAAATGCATATTAGGAAGGCACAAAAATAATTTTTAAAAAAAGTACTCAAGACACACTCTTCCTCAAGGAAATACAAACTAAAAGCGAGATGCCAGGTATCTCTCACTAGATGGATAAAGAGACTGATAAAACCAAATGTTGCTGAAAATGTAGAGAATGCAATGCCTATATATTATTATACATGGTATATTCACAACAGGGATAAAAATGTTACTCTCAATTTAGAAAAAAAACTCAAATTTTCTAATAAAAATAAATACCTGTCTACTCTGTCACATAGAAATTTCATTTGTGGCTATTGATATATTATAAATACAAACATTGTCCATAAGAAGATTTCTTGAGAATTTCATAGTCATTTTATTAATAATAGCCAGTGCTGAAAGTACCCCAAATATTCTTCAGTAAGCAAATGGATAAACAAATCTCTTGAATCCCCTACATGTTATTAATATTGCAAAATGGCTTTTCTCTTCTAAAAAATGCAAAATTTAAAGCAATTATGAGTTCTAAACAGGAATTTTATGGAGCAGGACAAGATGATTTTTAATTCTGTTAAATAATATAGAATACAGTTAGGAAAACTCAGAGTATGTTGAAAAATAGAGAATCCTGGCTTATCAGTTATTAAGGGATATGAACAACTATGAGTTTGATATTAGTGCAGGAATAAAGAATCATAGACAATTATAATAGAGTAAGGAAATGGAAGAGACATAAAATGAAAAGCAATTAGGTTTTTTGTAAGGGCACTTCAAGTGAATGAGTTTATGTGGACAATTTAAGTAAATATTATTAGAGTAATTGTATATACATTTTCAAGGAAAATAAAATTTAATCTCCCCAAGTTACTTGTGGTTCATATTCAGTTCTGACACTAAAACAAAATACCATAGGCTGAGAAGATTATAAACAACAGAGGTTTACTTCTTACAGTTCTGGAGGCTGAAAAGTTCAAAAACAAAGTGCCAGGCATATTTGGTATGGTGTGAGAGCCCCCTTCCTGGTTCTCAGCCACTTTTTTGATGTGTTCTCACTTGGCGAGAGGTCCTGGCAACCCACTCCAGTACTCTTACCTGGAGAATCCCATGGACAGAAGAACCTGCAGGGCTATAGCCCATGGGGCCACAAAGAGTCAGGCACAACTGAGTGACTAACCACAGCACAGCACGTGGTGAGAAGGGCAAGCCGGATCTCTGAGGTCTCTTTTATAAGGACACTAATTGGTCAAGAAGAGAAAAAGACAACAGAGGATGAGATGGTTGGGTGGCATCACTGACTCAATGGACATGAGTTCAAACAAACTCCAGGAGATGGTGAAGGACAGGGAAGCCTGGCATGCTGCAATTCATGGGGTTGCAAAGTGTCGGACAAGAGTTAGTCACCGAACAGCAACAACAATTCCATTTATGAGAACTCTGTCTTCATGATCTTATCACCTCCCTAAGGCCCTGCCTCCTCATAACCAAAACCCATTTTTCTTTTAACAAGAGAAATTATGAATTTTTTTTAAAGTGACAAAAAAAATTCAAAATTAATTCTTGTTACAGCAAAGGGTAAATGTCAGCACAAGACCATAGTGAAGTGGGTCAGTCGTGTCCAACTCTTCGTGACCCCATGGACTGTAGCCTACCAGGCTCCTCTGTTGGTCTACGGGATTTTCCAGGTAAGAGTATTGGAGTGGGTTGCAATTTCCTTCTCCAGCACAAGGCCATATACTTCCACTAATGCCATAATATTAAATTAGCAGAGTACAATGAAATAATTATATTAATGATAATGAATTATTCACTTTGAAGGCCAGATAGGCTGACATCAACCTTAAAATCTGTACTAGTACTTTTTTGATGATCGGAATCTAAATTGTTAAGTCTTTTTTTTGTGGAATGAATTTCATGTCATTACAAGAATAAGATAAATTTTCCTTAGCAAGTACTCAAATGGTAGACTTCATTATAAATCCTTTTACTTGCCATCAAAAATTACTGCATGAGTGAATTTTCTTCAGTATAAAATATTTTATGAATTCTTATTTTTATGCATCTGGACAATATTTTCATAACTATCAAATGCATCACTTATCTTCAAAGAATAGAAGATCTATTGGAAAAGTCTTAATATATTTCCTAAATCAGAGGGACATAACTGTGCATCTGAATTTTGGTTGTTTTTCTCTGTAGGACAGATCCTAGTGTTTCTAGAAATGCCAAGGGTTATACAGCTTTTACAGCTTCTCCATATAAATTGGTTCTTAGTTGTAGCTTTTACAAACCAGAAGAAACAAAATTTACTGTTTTTACTAAGAACATAACACATGAAACATTTAAGGTTCTTAATATTTTTGTCAAAGCCCCCAAGTGTTCTATGTCTTGCAGACATATTCTAAATGACCAATGATGATAATAACCTGTGTCTTTTGAGTAGTCTAATCTGCTTCAAACATAGGGTTTGACTTTATTAGGCTTTCACACGTTGTTCACTTTTCCAAAACTTTTTTTCTAAATTATATTTGAAATTACCCTGAAATTTCTGAGCAGTGAATCTGGAAAGCAAGTCACATTTTATGCTTCTGCAGACATGCATTCAATTTCACTTGGCTATTTTAGGTGGTATTATTTATATATCAAGTAGTATATTTTTAAACATATGCTTCTGTCTATACACCTTACTGGGAAGTATTTCTTCCATGGGCCTTTCCAACCCATACTATGTTTTTGTAGGTATCATCTGCTTTGATGAAAGGGACAGTATATTTTAATGTATTAAACTCAACTACCAGAGGACTTAACACTAACTCTCAATATCTATTTGAAATAAGATATTGAGCATAATGTTTCAGATCTCAATTTTTTCATATATATATTATATAAAATATGATTATATTAATCTAATATAATTAGTATTTATTTATATTATAATAAATAATATATAAATTAATAACATATATCAATTCTATAAAATTATATATAATATTATATATATTATATAAATTCAGTTCAGTTCAGTCACTCAGTCATGTCTGGCTATTTCCAACCCCATGAACTGCAGCACCCCAGGCCTCCCTGTCCATCAACAACTCCTGGAGCCTACCCAAACTCCTGCCCATTGAGTCGGTGATGCCATCAAACCATCTCATCCCCTGTAGTCCCCTTCTCCTCCTGCCTTCAATCTTTCCCAGCATCAGTGTCTTTTCAAATGAGTCAGCTCTTCTCATCAGATGGCCAAAGTATTGGAGTTTCATCTTCAACATCAGTCCTTCCAGTGAACACCCAGGACTGATCTCCTTTAGGATGGACTGGTTGGATCACCTTGTAGTCTAAGGGATTCTGAAGAGTCTTTGCCAACACTGCAGCTCAGAAGCATCAATTCTTCAGGGCTCAGCTTTCTTTATAGTCCAACTCTCACATCCATACATGACTACTGGAAAAACCATAGCCTTGACTAGATAGACATTTGTTGGCAAAGTAACGTCTCTGCTTTTTAATATGCTGTCTAGTTTGGTCATACCTTTCCTTCCAAGGAGTAAGCGTCTTTTAGTATTATGGCTGCAAACACCATCTGCAGAGATTTTGGAACCCCAAAAAATAAAGTCAGCCACTGTTTCCACTGTTTCCCCATATATCTGCCATGACGTGATGGGACCAGATGCCATGATCTTAGTTTTTTGAATCTTGAGCTTTAAGCCAACCTTTTCACTCTCCTCTTTAACTTTCATCAAGAGGCTCTTTAGTTCTTCCTTACTTTCTGCCATAAGGGTGATGTCATATGCATATCTGAGGTTATTGGTATTTCTTGTGGCAATCTGGATTCCAGCTTGTACTTCATCCAGCCCAGTGTTTCTCATAATGTACACTGCATATAAGTTAAATAAGCAGGGTGACAATACATAGCCTTGATGTACTCCTTTTCCTATTTGGAACCAGTCTGTTGTTCCATGTCCAGTATTAACTGTTGCTTCCTGACCTGCATATAGATTTCTCAAGAGGCAGGTCAGGTGGTCTGGTATTCCCATCTCTTTCAGAATTTTCCACAGTTTATTGTGATCCACACAGTCAAAGGCTTTGGCATAGTCATTAAAGCAGAAATAGATGTTTTTCTGGAACTCTCTTGCTATTTTGATGATCCAGCGGATGTTAGCAACTTGATCTCTGTTTCCTCTGCCTTTACTAAAAACTGCTTGAACATCTGGAAGTTCATGGTTATCGTATTTCTCTGAAGCCTGGCTTGGAGAATTTTGAGCATTACTTTACTAGCGTGTGAGATGAATGCAATTGTGAGGTAGTTTGAGCATTTTTTGGCATTGCCTTTCTTTTGGATTGGAATGAAAACTGATCTTTTCTAGTCCTGTGGCCACTGCTGAGTTTTCCAAATTTGCTGCTATATTGAGTGCAGCACTTTTACAGCATCATCTTTTAGAATTTGAAATAGCTCAACTAGAATTCCATCACCTTCACTTGCTTTCATTGTAGTGATGCTTCCTAAGGCCCACTTGACTTCACAGTCCAGGATCTGGCTCTAGGTGAGTGATCACACCTTCGTGATTACCTGGGTCTTGAAGATCTTTTTTGTATAGTTCTGTGTGTTCTTGCTGCCTCTTCTTAATATATCTGCTTCTGTTAAGTCCATACCATTTCTGTCCTTTATTGAGCCCATCTTTGTATGAAATGTTCCCTTGGTGTCTCTAATTTTCTTGAAGAGATCTCTAGCCTTTCCCATTCTATTGTTTTCCTCTATTTCTTTGCACTGATCACTGAGGAACACTTTCTTATCTCTCCTTGCTATTCTTTGGAACTTTGCATTCAAATGGCTTTAACTTTCCTTTTCTCCTTTGCTCATCCCTTCTCTTCTTTTCTCAGCTATTTGTAAGGCCTCCTCAGACAGCCATTTTGCTTTTTTCCATTTCTTTTTCTTGAGGATGGTCTTGATCCCTGTCTCTTGTACAATGTCACAAACCTCCATCCATAGTTCATAAGGCACTCTGTTTATCAGATCTAGACCCTTAAATCTATTATATAAATATATATTTAATATATAAAAATACTTATATATATATATATATATATATGTATATATATATATATATATATGAACTTTCAACTCTAACTGAAACTAGTAGTAAATCTTATGTGTGACTGAGTAAGTAGATCCACTCCATATAGATTAAAGAAATATTTCTGTTAGTCCTAGGATAAAATCTATTTCAACTTTTATTAAAGGGAAGATTTCAGCATTTTTGTATCAAGCACTACAAGGTAATGAGTATTCGATGTGAGTTGTAGGCAAGAATACTGGAGTGGGTAGCCATTCACTTCTCCAGGGGATCTTTCCTACCCAGGGATCATATTCAAGTCTCCTAAATTGCAGGCAGAGTCTTCATCATCTCTGCTGCCAGGAAGCTCTCAATACAAAATACACCTGTATTAATATACCCATAATTTTCAGTAAAGAGGAATCCTCTGTTGCAAACATAAGCTACTCAGTTATGATTTTTCCTACCTCCGTAGTATCTTTTGTCTTGTAAGTAAATCTATATTCTAGGTATTGGTAAATAAATAGCATGTTTTATTATTTTGGGTATTGCTTTATTATTGTTGGCTCATGAAAGACACAAGGAGTAAAGACTTCAGGAGAGGTAATTCAATAACTCAAAAATGTCCACAAAGTCATCAACCCCTCCCCCCCAGATGCTGAAAGACTGAGCATTTTTCAGTCTCTGTCTGGCCAACTATTATATATACTGAACATATCCACATAGTGCCTTCTTATTTACATGCAAGAAGGCTGACATTAGCACTTGGGGCTAGATGATAATTCATTGTTATTCAGCAAAACTGAGAGGTTGAGTTCTTATGGATTTCCTTTAAGAACTAAAATTTAACAAAACTGTATTCTTAGAAGCCCTTGTTACACTTCGCTGTTGCCATTGTTGTTCAGTCCCTCAGTCACGTCTGATGCTTTGCAGCCCCATGGACAGCAGCACACCAGGCTTACCTGACCTTCACCATCTCCCAGAGCTTGTTCAAACTCATGTCCATTGAGTAGGTGATGCCATCCAACCATCTCATCCTCTGTTGTCCCCTTACCCTTCTGCCTTCGAACTTGCCCAGCATCAGTCTCTTTTCCTATGAGTCAGCTCTTTGCAGGTGGCCAAAATATTGGAGTTTTAGTTTCAGCATCAGTCCTTCTGATGAATATTCAGTACTGATTTCCTTTAGGAGGCACTAGTTGGATCTCCTTGCAGTCCAATGGACTCTCAAGAGTATTCTCCAACACCACAGTTCAAAAGCATCAATTCTTCAGCACTCAGTCTTCTTTATGGTCCGACTCTCACATTCATACATGACTACTGGAAAAATCATAGCTTTGACTATGACTATGACTATGGACTATGGACCTTTGTCAGCAAAGTAATGTCTCTGCTTTTTAATATGCTGTCTAGGTTGGTTATAACTTTTCTTTCAAGGAGCAAGCCTCTTTTAATTTCATGGCAGCAGTCACCATCTGCAGTGATTTTGGAGCCCAAGAAGATAAAGTCTCTCACTGTTTCCATTGTTTACCCATCTTTTTGCCATGAAGTGATGGGGCCAGATGCCATGATCTTAGTTTTTTGCATGTTGAGTTTTAAGCTAGCTTTTGCACTCTCCTCTTATCTTTTACTGGCTAACACTTTTCTTAAATGAAAAATCTCCAAATAATTATAATTATTTTAGACCAATTAGGTATAGAAAATAGTTGTTAGTCAGTTGGTCAGGATTTTTATTAATGCATCCCAAAATATTTGTGCTAATAATTTTGCTTTCTTCTAGCAAAGCAGACATAGAATCATTACCTCTCTTGGTTTATTTAACACTACTGTCTTAGTCATTCCACAAAACAACATACCTTAATTTACCTTCAAAAATAATTCTAACATATTTTTGATAGTGAAAAAAAAGTCCTTTTTATAAAATACCTAGTTATAATTTTTATCCAGCAAGAGTTTAAAGCAAGTATTTACATAGTTTTGTACATCTCAAATGAAATGGAAATAGGCTATCAAATGTTATTTGAGTCTGAAAGAAACTTGGGTAGCTGAACTGGGAATAAAGAAAAAAAAAAAATCTAGATTTTTTTCCTGAAATCTGAGATCAGTTAGCCCAAACTTAAATTTTGCTTGTTATTTAATCTTTGTAAGTCTATTTCTTTATCTGATGTATTTGGGGTTTCACAATAAATTTACCTCCAGCTGTAAAATTCTATGACTCTCTAGACATGTTCTGGCTATCTCCCTGGCTTCACTGGGTGCAGAAAATCAAATATCTTTTAGATATGAAATACCATTGTGAATTGAAGTACAGAGGTGCTTTTCACCTGAGCCATGGATTACCAATATTGGCATTTAATTTTTTATGTTACCTACTATGCCAAAGAGACTGGTAGGCTCATATGAAAAAAACCTTCTAACTGAGATAAGGGGTGCATGTTTTTTTTCAACTAAGTGCAAATCCAAGTGTAAACACAAGCATCATGAAAAATTAAAACAAAAAAAATAAGAGCTATACACTATTTATGGGCCTCCTTGGTGGCTCAGATGATAAAGGATCTGTCTTCAACACGACACTGGAGTTCAGTCTCTGGGTCTGGAAGATCCCCTGGAGAAGGAAATGGCTAAGCCACTCCAGTATTCTTGCCTGAAGAATCCTATGACTTAGTGACTAACACACACACACACACACACACACACACACACACACAACTTTTAGAGATATGTGGACTATGTGCATGCTAAGTGACTTCAGTCAAGTCCGACTGTGATCCTATGGACTGTAGCCCACCAGGTTCCTCTTTCACTGGGATTCTCCAGGCAAGAATACTGAAGTGGGTTTTTATGCTGTCCTCTTCTCAAGCCAGGGATTTAACCTGTGTCTCTTATGTTTCCCACATTGGCAGACAGGTTCTTTACCACTAGTGCCACATGGGAAGCCCCATAGCATAATTTTGGATTATTGAGAGAGCATCTTCAATATTTCTATCATGTGAAAATGCTCTGCCCTTCATAAAGAACTTGCATATGCTTTATTTCATTTGCCACTGCTAACTCTGAGGTAAGTGTTGTTACTTTATGTATATTTTTCTTTGTAAGAAATGATTTTCAGATTGATGAGGTGAATGAATAAATATTCTAATTCTGTTGACTGATAGAATTAACCTATTAACTGGTCTACACTGATTTGTATAGTATAACAATTGACTGTTTTTACTGATTGTGACTGAGTATATTATTGGCTTCTTTCTCTAATCATGCTGATAAAGTCTGCAATGTTCTTATTCAGTGATAGAATATATGTCAATCAATATAAGCAAAAATTTTGTAAATAAAATAATACAACTAAAACCTAATGTAACCTTACATTTGTATATAAAATATTTTCCTTATACTTTCAGTTGTGACTAAAAATGCTTTGAGATTATAAAAACAATAGCAGAATTAAAGATGAGTGAAGAAAGCCAGAGAGTTATATTTTGATGAAATATTCAGTGATTAATAGATATTTTGATTAGCTTTCAAAATGGGATTTGTGACAGTTGAGAAGACTATCTCACAAATTATTAAAGAGACATGAGTATGTATATCTCAGTCCTATAAAACAGACTACCAAAGCCTGTTGCCTTGAGTGTCTGAACAAAATATCAATATTACCCAGGATTGGAGTAGGGAGAAAAGGTAGAGACAATAATTTTTGGCTGAGAATTCAGAAACAAAATAAATTTCATCATACCAAGTCCTGAATAAAATATTTACTTATTTGTGGGTCTGCAAAAGTAGTAAATAATTCTATTACATATTTAAACCAGATATCCCAGCTATTAACAAATCATCTGTCTTAATAGGTGAAATTAGAAGGCTCTTGCTCCTTGCAAGGAAAGCTATGGCTAACTTATGGCTAACATATTCAAAAGAAGAGACATCACTTTGCCAACAACAGTCTCTAGAGTCAAAGCTATGGTTTTTCCAGTAGTCATGTACAGATCTGAGAGTTGGACCATAAAGAAAGCTAAGCATTGAAGTAATGGTTATTTTGAATTGTGGTGCTGGAGAAGACTCCAGAGAGTCCCCTGAACTGCAAGGAGATCAAACCAGTCACTCCTAAAGGAAATCAAACCTGAATATTCATTGGAAGCACTGATGCTGAAGCTGGAGTTCCAATAACAGCTTTGAATCAGAAGACCACCTTCAAAATATATTGTGAAATTGTCATTGTTGTTCAGTTGCTAAGTCAAATTCAACTCTTTTTGATTGCATGGACTGCGGCATGCCAGGCTCCTCTGTCTTCCACTATCTCTTGGAGTTAGCTCAAATTCATGTCCATTGAGTTAGTGGTGCTATTAGATCATCTCATTCTCTGCCACCCTCTTCTTTTGTTTGAAATCTTTCCCAGCATCCAATAATTTTTCCAATAATTTGGCTCTTTACATCAGGTGGCCAAAGTACTGGAGCTTCAGCTTCAGCATCAGTCTTTCCAATGAATATTCAGGGTTTATTTCCTTTAAGATCAACCGATTTGATCTCCTTGCAGTCCAAGGGACTCTCAGGAGTCTTCTCCAGCAATACAGTTTGTAAGCAACTATCACACCTGTACATAACTACTGAAAAAAGCATTGTTTTGACTGTAATGGACCTTTGTTGGCAAAGTGATGTCTCTGCTTTTTAATATGATGTCTAGGTTTGTCATAGCTTTCCTTCCAAGGACCAAGCATCTTCTAATTTCATAGCTTCAGTCACTGTTTGCAGATTTTTGGAGCCCCCAAAAGAAAGTCTGTTACTGCTTCTACTTTTTCCCCTTCTATTTGCCATGAAGTGATGGAACTGGATGTCATAATCTTAGTTTTTTAATGTTGATTTTAAAGCCAGATTTTTACTCTCCTCTTTCACCCTCATTATGAGGCTCTTTAGTTATTCATTTTATGCCATTACAGTGGAAGTATTTGCATATCTGAAGTTGTTGATATTTCTCCCTGCAATCTTGATTCCAATTTGTAATTAATCTAGCCAAACATTTTACCTGATATACTCTGTATAGGAGTTAAATAAGCAGGGTGACAATATACAGCCTTTTTGTACACCTTTCCCAATTTGGAATCAGTCAATTGTTCCACATTTAGTTCTAACTGTTGTTTTTCGACCCGCATACAGGTTTGTCAGGAGGCAGGTCAAGTGATCTGGTATTCCCATCACTTTAAGAATATTCCTCAGTTCGTTGTGATCTACATAGTCAAAGACTTTCTCGTAGCCAATGATAAAAAAGTAGATTTTTTCTAGAATTCCGTTGCTTTCTTTATGATCCAGTGAGTGTTGTCAATATGATTTCTGGTTCCTCTGCCTTTTTAAACCCAGGTTTTACATCGATTCAAGTACTGCTGAAGCCTAGCTTGTAGGATTTTGAGCATAATCTTAGTAGAATTGGAAGTAAGTGCAATTGTCCAGTAGCTTGAACATTCTTTAGCATTGCCCTTCTTTGGAATTGTGGTGAAATCTGACCTTTTCTAGTCTTGTGTCCACTGCTGGGTTTTCCAGATTTGCTGAACTATTGAATACACCACTTTAACAGCATCATCTTTTAGGTTTTTAATTAGCCTAGATGGAATTTCATCATCTCTACTAGCTTTGTTTCTAGTAATGCTTCCTAAGGTCCACTTGACTTCACACTCCAGGATATCTGGCTCTAAGTGAGTGACCACACCATTGTGGTTATCTGGGTCATTAAGTTCGTTTTTGGTACAGTTCTGTATATTCTTGCCACCTCTTCTTTATCTCTTCTGCTTCTGTTAAGTCCTTACCTTTTCTATACTTTATTATGCCCATCCTTGCATGAACTGTTCCCTTGATATCTCCAGTTTTCTTAAAGAGATCTCTAGTCTTTCCTATTCTTTTGTTTTCCTCTGTTTCTTTGCATTATTCACTGAAGAAGGCCTTCTTCTCTCTCCTTGCTATTTTCTGGAACTCTGTATTTAGTTGGGTATATCTTTTCCTTTTCCCTTGCCTTTTGCATCTGTTCTTTCCTCTGCTATTTGTAAAGCCTCCTCAGACAATGACCTTGCCTTCTTACATTTCTTTGTTTTTGGCATGGTTCTGGTCACTGCTTCATGTGCAATGTTACAAACCTCTGTTCATATTACTTCAGACACCCTGTCAACCAGATCTAATCCCTTGAATCTATTTTGAATCTATTTTCACCTCCAATATATAATCATAAGGAATCTGATTTAGGTCATACCTGGATGGTCTAGTAGTTTTCCCTACTTTCTTCCATTTAAGCTTGAATTTTACAGTAAGGAGCTCTGGATCTGAGCCACAATCACCCCCCAGGTCTTGTTTTCACTAACTGTATAGAGCGTTTCCATCTTTGGCTGCAAAGAATATAATCAGCCTGATTGTGGTACTGACCATCTGGTGATGTCTGTTGGGTTGCTGGAAAAAGGTGTTTGCTCTGATCAGTGAGCTCTCTTGACAAAACATTGTTAGATTAGCCCTGCTTCATGTTTCACTCCAAGGCCAAACTTGCCTATTATTTGGGGTATCTCTTGACTTCTACTTTTGCCTTTCAATCCCCATTGGTGTACAGACATCTTTTCTTGGTGTTAGTATTGTAATGTATCATAGGTCTTCAGAGAACTGGTCAACTTCAGCTTCTTCATAATCAATGGTTGGGGCTTAGACTTGGACTACTGTGATGATGTTGAATGGTTTGCCTTGGAAATGAATGGAGATCATTCTGCCATTTTTCAAGGTTACACTGCATTTTGGATTCTTTTGTTGACTATGAGGGCTACTCCATTTCTGCTAAGGGATTCTTGCTGACAGTACTGCATATAATGTTCATCTGAATTAAATTTGCACCTTCTTGTCCATTTTAGTTCACTGATTCCTAGGATATCATTGTTCATTCCTGCCTTATCCTGCTAGACCACATCCTGTTTACCTTAATTCATGGGGTTTACATTTCAGGTTCCTATACAATATTGTTCTTTGCTGCATCAGACTTTATTTTTACCACCAGTGAAAAAAGTGAACATCTTAGTCACTCAGTTGTGTCTGACTCTTTGCAACCCTGTAAGCTGTAGCCCGCCAGGCTCCTCTGTCCATGGAATTCTCCAGGTAAGAATACTGGAATGGTTTGCATTCCCTTCTCCAGGGAATCTTCCAGACCCAGGGATCGAAACCAGGTTTCCCACATTGCAGGCAGATCCTTTACTATCTTAGCCACTGGGACACATTCATTTCTGAGTGTTGCTTCTCCTTTGGCCCAGTTGCTACATTCTTTCTAGAGCTATGAGCAATTGTCCTCTGCTCTTCCCTGGTAGCATATTTGAACACCTTCCAACCTTGGGGGGGGGTCATCTTCTAGTGTCATATCTTTTTGCCTTTTCATATTGTTCATGGGGTTCTCTCAGCAAGAATATTGGAGTGGGTTGTCATTCCCTCCTCCAGTGAACCACATTTTGCCAGAACTCTCTACTATGACCAATCCATTTTGCATGGCCCTGCATGGCATGGCTTATAACTTCATTGGATTATGCAGCCCCTTCATGATGACAAGGCTGTGCTCTATGAAGGGGATATTGTGAAATGGACAGTACTGTAATGACTGTTGCTTCACTTTTTCTGTAGCTATTACTTTGTCCTTAATTTTTGCTTCATCTGTACTGTGATGGCAGTAGTTTTATAGGTAGAGATAGATAAATTGCTAAAAAAGAAGGAAATTGCCATCATCAGCAAGATTTAGTATATGTTGTAGAATGTTGGGATATGTTTACTTATTTATCGAATATATATATATATTATATTATAGATATATTTTATACATGAAATAAAATATATAATTATATAAACATGCATGTGCCTGCCTGTAAGCATATATTTATGTGATGTGTATGTTTTATATAGAAACATATAAATACATATGTATTCATTCATACTTTGTTGCTCAGTCATCCTTGACTCTTTGTGACCCTTTGGACACTAGTCCCTCAGACTTCTCTAAAAATGGAATTTCCTAGACAAGAATAATAGAGGGGGTTGCCATTTCCTTCTCCTGGGGATCTTCCCGATCCAGGGATTGAATCCACACCTCCTGTGTCTCTTGCATTACAGGCAGGTTCTTTACCCACTGAGCCATTGCAGAAGCCCTTACATATACATATATATATATATATACATAGAAAGCACAAGAAAAAAGGAAAGAGAGAAAGACAGAGAGAAATGTATTGACCATCTCCTACTTGCTAGGATCTATGTTAAGGCTAATAAAAGAATATATATATATTTATACATATATATAATATATATATGTATATCTATATATGCTGCTGCTGCTGCTAAGTCGCTTCAGTCATGTCCGACTCTGTGCGACCCCATAGACAGCAGCCCACCAGGCTCCCCTGTCCCTGGGATTCTCCAGGCAAGAACACTGGAGTGGGTTGCCATTTCCTTCCCCAATGCATGAAAGTGAAAAGTGAAAGTGAAAGTGAAGTCGTGTCCAACTCTTAGTGACCCCATGGACTGCAGCCCACCAGGCTCCTCCGTCCATGGGATTTTCCAGGCAAGAGTACTGGAGTGGGGTGCCATCGCCTTCTCCGATATATATATAGTATGTGTGTATACCTGAGTCACTTTGCTGTACACTTGAAACTAACAAAACATTTAAATTAACTATACTTCAAATAAAAAAAATGAAAATAAAAAAATGTGAATGTGTGCACATTAAAATAGTTTTTCAGTTAAAAGAAGAAAGCTAAAAAGCAACCTACTTAGTTTCAATACAGATGTCATACTCTGAACACTACTCTATAGTGTTTGAATGTTGATATATTTTATTTTAATGCTTCATATTTACTTTTATATTTATCTCTAATACTAATGGTATTCATATAATATCATGTGTATTATAATGTTTGTATCTTATTATGCCTAAATTAATTCCAGGGATCACCTTTAAAATTGCATACAAAATTACTTCCCTATCCAATATATTTGACTTTTTGTTTGATAAAAAAGGGACAAGTACAGGAATATTATACAATATAGGAAAACTATTACTGTCTATTGTTGAGACAGAGTAAAATAATAATGACAATGGCAATAACGAAGATAATGATAAAAACTTTGAACAGGTTCTCTTTGAAGAAATTAATTGAATCATCTCTGGTTATCTTGAGAAGAGATCTGCTGAACACCTTTGTGCAGGAGCACATAAGAATAGCTTATTGCCTTCCTGATTGTTCATTTCCTCTTCAAATAGGCAGGAAAATGTTATCGATATAGAACTCAGTCTTCGAAGATAATTTTAATCACCAATCACACATATAGTTTGTAAATTACCCTGAAGTACAATTCCACAGTACATAAGAATGTAATAGAACTCACAAAGGCAGGTCCTTAGTGTCAGCTAAAATACAATACATTTAGATGAAATTACTTTCTAAGCCAGAGCTGAGGAAAGGGTAAGTAATTTCCTACAATTATTATTAACTACTCTGATGGTAACATGCTGTTAAAAAGAAATTTATTACTCTCTTTTAGGTTTCTGAATTTTCAGTTTATAGGCTGACACTATGCCTATATCTATTTTCTATTATGCTGGGAGATGAAAGAGATTGTATGTTCTCAGAGTCATTAAATAGTAGTTTAGACTTGTTGTTAATTCAGGCTTGATATATTACAATACTATATTAAGAAAGACAATTTATTTAGAATGTTTATTGCATTTTTCTATCTTGTTTCTAATTTGGGGGGACCATGTTTTTTTCTATTATTCATCTGATGTAATTATGTAGTTCTCATGTTGATTAAATGATTATTATAATGCCACAAATAACTAGATGTTCAAGTCTATCATACAGAATTTTGAAATTTTCAGTTTGAAGTTTGAACCTGATCTACAAACGTGTTACAATTTATTACGAGCTATATTTTACAAATACAGCTTTTATTTGCAAGGTATGTGATAAAATGTAATGACCAGCAATAATACTAAGAAACAAATTGATGAGTAGCTTTGTTTATCGTTTATAATGTGTGACGCACTGCTATAGTTTTTTGCATAAGCATTTTACTTATTTTGTAGAAAAGGAATCTCAAGCTTGTCTGAGGTTACATAACTAGATTTAGTGAGGCTGAGATTCAAAAATGATCTGTCAACATGATAAATATTACTCAATACATAGTTGTTTAGCATTGAGTAAATACATGAATAGTTTTATATGATATAGCTATTGCTCAGAATAGTGCTTTTAATTATGTTTCATTTATGTTTTCCTAGATAGATATTGCATTTCTAAATTTACTTCACTCACAAGAACTTATTTTGATTAACTATATAGATTGGTTATCTGTAGCTGTTATGAAATACTATCATAAAATTAGTGGCTTAAAATAATGCAAATGTACTAATATTTTCTTTATCTTATAGTTCTGTAGGACAAAAATTTTAAATGGCCTTCACTGGGCTAAAATCTAAGGCTTCCTTTGAAAGGCTTTAGGAGAGAGTCTATTCCCTTGATTTTTACAGCTTTTAGAGGCTGACTGGAATCCTTAACTTGTGGTGACAAGCCAGCAATTATAAGAGTTGGATCTCTGCTTCCTGTGCTTCCATTGCCCCATCTTCTCTGACTTTGGCTCTCCTGCTTCCACTTTGTTAAGCTCATATAATGACAGTGAACTCATCTGAATTATTCAGTACAATCTCCCTGTTTCAAAATTCTTAATTTATCTGCAACGCCCTTCACTTGTTATAGTAAGAGGGCAACGAGTGATAGCATTGCAATGTGTCAACTAAAAGTGCATGACACAAATGCATACAATGGAGGTGATACACTTTCTAAATAGTCAAAGATCACACTTAAAAATGTGAGTCATACAAATAAATCATAGTAAAATGTTCTTTTCAAAAAAATCACAGAAAAATAATTTTATTCTGTTGAATTTAAGTTTGTCCTTTTAGAACTTAGTAATAAAATTCTCTTCTGATGAAAAAATGAAGGTTTTGAGAATTACCACAACAGGTGTCAAATTCCCCATAGAACACAGAACCAATGATTCAAGAAAGAATGTGAGGAGAGGTAATTGTTGAAGGATTATTTAGTGTGAAAAGCACAAAAGAAGCCCTGCATTTTATGTTCTGTATCCGTCTCTATTCAGAGAAATCAGATGACTAAAGATCTTCACAGTTTTTGGTAATAAGTAGGTATCTATTGAGGAGAAGGGTGCATATAGCTAATCTGCGAGCCCTATAATAAAGTCTATAGATAAGGGTATCATATAATCATAGTTATTACATTTCTCATTGTGAGTGGTTAAACTTGAATTCTGGTTTATAGATAAATTACTTCTGAGGCTTTTGTATGAACTTATGCATAGGGATTATAGTCATTCTCAGTGTATTGTGAAATTAACTTTTTTAAGCCTACAACCTTTAAAGCTAGACTTTACGAATTTGTAAGTTCATGATGTTAACACTTGGAATGTTAGCTGGGAGATGACTTCTAACATCATACGTATTTTACCAGATACATTTTAATCAAAAATATATACCCTTTACTTTAACATCATAACAAATAATGAAATTCTGTTCATATTTATTCTAGATAATCTCTCTGATTTTTTGTTGTTGTTGTTGTAGTTCAAAAGTCCATGCTGTCAAGGGTTGATGTTCAGAGTTGAGGAAGGAGAATGAAGGACACAGAAGTCTTTCAACTTTATATTTTCTGTTTCAATTATTTGGGCTTTTTAGACCCAGTACTTCCTATTAATAATATGTGTTTTTATAATCTCTCCATATTACAACTAGCTTTACAATTAGTGTCATTCTAGATTATAAATTCCATGGTATAGGTAATATGTCTGTATTTTGTGCACCATTGTGTGTTTACAAGTGAATAGTAACTGTTCAATTAGTAAGTACTAAATAATTATATATATATATATTATTCAGATATATATATATATATAATATGTATATGTAATTTGATGTATATTTTATTTTATACTTTATTTGATATATATTAGATAATATATATAGGCTTACCTGGTGGCTCCGTGGTAAAGAATCTGCTTGCAATTCAGGAGACCAGGGTTCAATCTCTGGGTTGCAAAGATCCACTGGAGGAAGACATGGCCATCCACTCCAATACTCTTGCCTGGAGAATTCCACTGACAGAGGAGCCTGGTGGACTATCATCCATAGTGTTGGACAGAGTCAGACATGACTGAAGTGACTAAGCTGCAGCAGCAGCAGCAGATAATATATATATACACAAAAAGTTAATATTCAATGCCAATTTATTATTTACTAATTCATGTATCAATAATTCATTATCCATTCATTTATATATATATAATATATATGGATAAAAATTATTAAAAGAGAGTGATTTCAATTGCAGACAATTTCTCAGGGAAAGTCATTCTTTGGAACAGAAAGGACTTGCTGTGAATTCATTTGCAAATTCAGATCAATCTCTTATTCTCTGCATCTGTTCAAAAATCCACCTGAATCTTCAATTTTGTGTTCCATATTAATTTAAGGCATTTATATTGATTTTAGGGTTACATGTTAATGTAAGGTATGTATATTGATTTGAGGGTCCTCAGTTCACTGACAGCAACATTTGATTCAAAGGCTAATAGCAATTTTGTTTTGCACTTATCAAAATAAGAAATGGATTTCTTTTTAAGTTTCTACTATGTGTCCTTGAAATAAAAGACTTCAAAATGTTTAGCCATCCACATTACTGATCAGTTCCACTTTTTTATTAGGATACTTTTATGAAGTGCATTTTGTAGCTTATTCTTAAGAATGCTGTCATTTTTGTGCAATTTATTTGACAACAAAGATTTCAACTTTATTATCACTTATATACTGATCCTTTAGGGTGTATCTCAAGTGCAAGTCAGAACCCACAGCAGTAATAAAACAAAACAGACACATTAAATATTTTAGCTGCATTTATCCAAAAAAAAAAAAAAAGGATGCTCCCGTGGTGAAAGGGGTACTTGTATGTACCTGATTTCCATTCCCAACTTATATACTGAGCTCTAGATCTGCTTGTATCTTTGCTTTTTGGATATCTTCTTCATATCTCAAGTAAAATTTTCCTGAAGTTCAGATGCTTTAATATCTTATAACTAAGCCTGATACCTTGCCAGAATACTGCCTACAAGTTGTCAAAAACACTGGACATTTACAGTATTCAGATATCACAGGTACTAGAAAACCACTGAACTCCATTTATTATGTTATCCTCAGGATAGTGTTATTACAAAGTGATGCAATCTAATGTTTATTTTCTAAATGCAATTATCAGCTTAATATGAAATTTATTCAGTACAAGTAACATTAATCTTAATATTTTCACAAGTAAACTAAAAATATTTTAAAGCAATTGTTAATATATGTTTATAAAGAATTATAAATTAATACTATTATTAAAGTAAATGCCTTTAAGCATTTCTGTAATTTGAAGTTTGATATAAAAATACTTGTCCTAAACTTCCAGAGCAAGCTTGACATTCAAGTATTTCATTATTTGCCTAACAAATAGAAACTGTGAAAGTGAAAGTGAAGGTTGCTCAGTCATGTCCGACTCTTTGCAACCCCAAGGACTATAAAGTCCATGGAGTTCTCCAGGCCAGAATGCTGGAGTGGATAGCCTTTGCTTTCTCTAGGGGATCTTCCCAACCCAGATATCGAACCCAGACTCCCACATTGCAGGCAGATTCTTTACCAGCTGAGCCACAAAGGAAGCCCTAACAAATAGAAACTATTAAGGTACACAATTATTTGTTAAATTATGTTTTGTGAACAAATTTTATGGAAACTAAATATGCTAGGAAAATCAGTTGTGTTGATGGCATGTAGTAATATATTGCATCGCAGATATGCTCATAAAACTATAATTCTCAAAAGTAATGTAAAACACAACTGACAAAATATGCTATAATGGCACACTTTCAGTTAATACTTATGAAAAATCATAATGTTTTACTACCATTAGAATATAATCACAAAGTTTAGGAACATTGATGTATTGATATTAAAGGGCAACTCTCCACATTTAGATAAATAATTTTTACAGTAGTTCTAAAATTCCTACACACATAGGCAATTTGAAAGTAGAATAGTAAAGTATTTCAAGGAAACAAAAATGCCAAAGAATTACAAGCGTCTTTAAAAAAAAAAAAAAAACACTCAGCTATCAATGCAAAGAAATAGAAGAAAACAACAGAATGGGAAAGACTAGAGATCTCTTCAGGAAAATTAGAGATACTAAGGGAACATTTCATGCAAAGATGGGCTAGATAAAGGACAGAAATGGTATGGACCTAACAGAAGCAGAAGATATTAAGAAGAGGTGGCAAGAATACACAGAAGAACTGTACAAAAAAGATCTTCGTGACCCAGATAATCACGATGGTGTGATCACTCATCTAGAGCCAGATATCCTGGAATGTGAAGTCAAGTGGGCCTTAGTAAAGTTTAAAAATAAAATAAAATTTAAAAAATTAAAAAATTAAAAACAAACAAACATTCAAAAAAAAAAAAAAAGAAAGAAAAGAAAGAAGCATCACTATGAAAGAAGCTAGTGGAGGTGATGGAATTCCAGTTGAGCTATTTTAAATCCTGAAAGATGATGCTGTAAAAGTGCTACACTCAATATGCCAGCAAATTTGGAAAACTCAGCAGTGGCCACAGGACTGGAAAAGGTCAGTTTTCATTCCAATCCCAAAGAAAGGCAATGCCAAAGAATGCTCAAACTACTGCACAATTGCACTCATCTCACACACTAGTAAAGTAATGCTCAAAATTCTCCAAGCCAGGCTTCAGCAATATGTGAACCGTGAACTTCCTGATGTTCAAGCTGGTTTTAGAAAAGGCAGAAGAACCAGAGATCAAATTGCCAACATCTGCTGGATCATGGAAAAAGCAAGAGAGTTCCATAAAAACATCTATTTCTGCTTTATTGACTATGCCAAAACCTTTGTGTGGATCACAATAAACTGTGGAAAATTCTGAAAGATATGGGAATACCAGACCACTTGACCTGCCTCTTGAGAAATCTGTATGCAGGTCAGGAAGCAACAGTTAGAACTGGACGTGGAACAACAGACTAGTTCCAAATAGGAAAAGGAGTATGTCAAGGCTGTATATTGTCACCCTGCTTATTTAACTTATATGCAGAGTACATCATGAGAAACGCTGGACTGGAAGAAACACAAGCTGGAATCAAGATTGCCGGAAGAAATATCAATAACCTCAGATATGCAGATGACACCACCCTTATGGCAGAAAGTGAAGAGGAACTAAAGAGCCTCTTGATGAAAGTGAAAAAGGAGAGTGAAAAAGTTGGCTTAAAGCTTAACATTCAGAAAAGGAAGATCATGGCATCCGGTCCCATCACTTCATGGGAAATAGATGGGGAAACAGTGGAAACAGTGTCAGATTTTATTTTTCTGGGCTCCAAAATCACTGCAGATGGTGACTGCAGCCATGAAATTAAAAGACACTTACTCCTTGGAAGAAAGTTATGACCAACCTAGATAGCATATTCAAAAGCAGAGACATTACTTTGCCAACAAAGGTTCATCTAGTCAAGGCTATGGTTTTTCCTGTGGTCATGTATGGATGTGAGAGTTGGACTGTGAAGAAGGCTGAGCACCGAAGAATTGATGCTTTTGAACTGTGGTGTTGGAGAAGACTCTTGAGAGTCCCTTGGACTGCAAGGAGATCCAACCAGTCCATTCTGAAGGAGATCGGCCCTGGGATTTCTTTGGAAGGAATGATGCTGAAGCTGAAACTCCAGTACTTTGGCCACCTCATGTGAAGAGCTGACTCATTGGAAAAGACTCTGATGCTGGGAGAGATTTGGGACAGGAGGAGTAGGGGACGACAGAGGATGAGATGGCTGGATGGCATCACTGACTCGATGGACGTGAGTCTGAGTGAACTCCAGGAGTTGGTGATGGACAGGGAGGCCTGGTGTGCTGCGATTCATGGGGTCGCAGAGTTGGACATGACTGAGCGACTGAACTGAACTGAATTGAAGCTCCTTATACATGCCATTATTTTGAAAACATTTAGAATACTTGAGTCATTGAAAAAAGACACACACACACAAATTCCAACATCTACTTGATGATGAATCAATAAAGCACCAGGAAATCTAGCTTTATTGTATGCTGCTTCCACCAACAAATGCAATTTGTAGGCTGTGAATGAGTTGTGGTGCATTGGCTGCCTAAACAAATTGCAGAGGCAATAATCCGAAGTTCACTTTTGAAGCTGGCGGTGTTTTTTTCTGAAGTTAAATGCAATGACGACTATTACATTTGTGTCTTATTAACCAGCTTCAAATAGAGCTACAAAGCAGTTTGTTCCCACTTTAAGGGAAGCCCTAGAGACATTCTTTTGCTATGAAAGGATTTGTCTTTGCCACACTGTTTGATAAATTTCCACGTACTGCAATGAATGAAAGAAGGGGAATTTTGGCATGTGTTTAAAAGGAAAAGAAACATTTGTGTAGTGTATTTTTTCCCCTAATTGGATAGTAAGAAATGGATCAAAATATAAATGTTATGGGTCTATTTGCCCCTGAGATGCTTGGGATTTAGAATGGACAATTGGGATTAAAGACTAAAACTCTGTAAATCAAATGCAATTTTTAAAAAATGAATTTGCTTCAGATTTGGTAAACAGAAGTTAAAATATGAAATGGTCTATATAACTGATGATTATCTATAATACAAGGTAGAGATAATAATATATTTACAATTGTGCCATTTTAAAATAATATTTGATTGAATATTTTCTGAATCAGCAATGAAAACACTCATTCCATTGCCCACAAAACAAGATACCTCATTGCAAGAATTGACTTTGATTTCTAAGAAAACTAATAAAATGAGTTTAGAAAACAAAAAAAAAACAACTCATCAGTTGTTTTAGGCTTTATGAGATTTCAGTAAAGTACTAAAAGCATGAGAATAAATTCCAATCTACAGGAGCACATTAATGTATTTAAGAAATTGGTGAAATTTTAGATCAGAATTGTCTGGCAAAAGTTTCAAACTCAGCAGCTTCTTGAACACAGTTTGGTTCAGTTCAGTCACTCAGTCGTGTCCAACTCTTTGAGACCCCATGAATTGCAGCACACCAGGCCTCCCTGTCCATCACCAACTCCCAGAGTCCACCCAAACCCATGTCTATCGAGTTGGTGATGCCAGCCATCTCATCCTCTGTTGTCCCCTTTTCCACCTTCCCTCAATCTTTCCCAGAATCATGGTCTTTTCAGATGAGTCAGCACTTTGCATGAGGTGGCCAAAGTATTAGAGTTTCAGCTTCAACATCAGTGCTTCCAATGAATACCCATACTGATCTCCTTTAGAATGGACTGGTTGAATCTCCTTGCAGTCCAAGGGGCTCTCAAGAGTCTTCTCCAACACCACAGTTCAGAAGCATCAATTCTTCAGCGCTCAGCTTTCTTCACAGTCCAACTCTCACATCCATACATGACCATTGGAAAAACCATAGCCTTGACTAGACGGACCTTTGTTGGCAAAGTAATGTCTCAGCTTTTGAATATGCTGTCTAGGTTGGTCATAACTTTCCTTCCAAGGAGTAAGCGTCTTTTAATTTCATGGCTGTAGTCACCATCTGCAGTGATTTTGGAGCCCAGAAAAATAAAGTCAGCCACTGTTTCCACTGTTTCCCCATCTATTTCCCATGAAGTGATGGGACCAGATGCCATGATCTCAGTATTCTGAATGTTGAACTTTAAGCCAACTTTTTCACTCTCCTCTTTCACTTTCATCAAGAGGCTCTTTAGTTCTTCTTCACTTTCTGCCATAAGGGTGGTGTCCTCTGCATATCTGAGGTTACTGATATTTCTCCTGGCAATCTTGATTCCAGCTTGTGCCTCCTCCAGGCCAGAGTTTCTTGTGATGTATGCTGCATATAAGTTAAATGAGCAGGGTGACAATATACAGCCTTGACGTACTCCTTTACCTATTTGGAACCATTCTGTTGTTCCATGTCCAGTTCTAACTGTTAGTCACAGAAACTCTTATGGGTTAAATAACCATATTCCTTGTTTAGAGAGCTTGTATATTTTATATGTATATATATATATATATATATAATTACGTATTTATTTAATATAGTACATTATATATTTCATTTCAACCTGTATCTTCAGAGAAGTTATTCATGTACATTATTCTCTCCTTCTATGCACTATAATGTATCTTCACTGATAATATATCCAGGATATTCTAAATTTGAGATCCATGCTTTACTCCTTTTTTATTTTACTAATATTGCAAATTGGACTGCAAGAAGATAAAACCAGTCAATCCTAAAGGAAATCAGTCCTGAATATTCACTGGAAGGACTGATGCTAAACCTGAAGCTCTAATACTTTAGCCACCAAATGTGAAGAACTGACTTATTGGAAAAGACCCTTTTGCTGGGAAAGATCAAAGGCAGGAGAAGAAGGGGATGACAGAGGATGAGATGGTTGTATGGCCTCACCGACTCAATGGACATGAGTTTGAGCAAGCTCCAGGAGTTGGTGATGGACAGGGAGGCCTGGCATGCTGCAGTCCACAGGGTCGCAAAGAGTCAGACACAACTGAGCGACTAAACTTAACTGAATGTTCAGATCAGAACACATCAGATCAGTCGCTCAGTCATGTCTGACTCTTTGCGACCCCATGAATCGCAGCATGCCAGGCCTCCCTGTCCATCACCAACTCCCGGAGTTCACTCAGACTCACGTCCATCGAGTCAGTGATGCCATCCAGCCATCTCATCCTCTGTCGTCCCCTTCTCCTCTTGCCCCCAATGCCTCCCAGCATCAGAGTCTTTTCCAATGAGTCAACTCTTCACATGAGGTGGCCAAAGTACTGGAGTTTCAGCTTAAGCATCATTCCCTCCAAAGAAATCCCAGGGCCGATCTCCTTCAGAATGGACTGGTTGGATCTCCTTGCAGTCCAAGGGACTCTCAAGAGTCTTCTCCAACACCACAGTTCAGAAGCATCAAATCTTCGGCGCTCAGCTTTCTTCACAGTCCAACTCTCACATCCATACATGACCACAGGAAAAACTATAGCCTTGACTAGACGGACCTTTGTTGGCAAAGTAATGTCTCTGCTTTTGAATATGCTGTCTAGGTTGGTCATAACTTTTCTTCCAAGGAGTAAGCATCTTTTAATTTCATGGCTGCAGTCACCATCTGCAGTGATTTTGGAGTCCAGGAAAGTAAAATCAGACACTGTTTCCACTGTTTCCCCATCTATTTCCCATGAAGTGATGGGGCTGGATGCCATGATCTTCCTTTTCTGAATGTTGAGCTTTAAGCCAACTTTTTCACTCTCCACTTTCACTTTCATCAAGAGGCTTTTGAGTTCCTCTTCACTTTCTGCCATAAGGGTGGTGTCATCTGCATATCTGAGATTATTGATATTTCTCCCGGAAATCTTGATTCCAGCTTGTGTTTCTTCCATTCCAGTGTTTCTCATGATGTACTCTGCATATAAGTTAAATAAGCAGGGTGACAATATACAACCTTGACGAACTCCTTTTCCTATTTGGAACCAGTCTGTTGTTCCATGTCCAGTTCTAGCTGTTGCTTCCTGACCTGCATACAAGTTTCTCAAGAGGCAGATCAGGTGGTCTGGTATTCCCATCTCTTTCAGAATTTTCCACAGTAACTGAATGTTAGAAAATATATTTTCATTAATTATACATTGAATGAATAAGTAAATGAGTCCATTGAATGAATGACTAAAATTAAAATTTTATTGATCTTTAGAATACAATGTAAAATATCTTAGGAATAATTGATGTGGTAATTAGTACATCTACATTTGCTTCCATTAATTCTTCAAACAGCAAAAATGATGAAAAATCCAACTAGGATCTGGTGTCATAAAAAGTACTGTTTGTGTTGAACCAGTTTTTATTTCTGTAAACATTCAATAATACTAACTTAAAAAATACTAACACCAATTCTATGTTATTTCTATGTTTCAAAAACTGCAAACCACTGACTTAGACAAGCCGTTTCATTTAGTAGCTGAAGCTATTTGGGTCCAGAGACTTTAAATCCCTTTTTTGCTCACACAGTTAATTAATGTCAGAGCCAGGAACTGGTCCAGTCTTCTAGAATCTAATCTGGTACATTATCTTTTAGAGTCCTCTACTTCCCTTCTTGGACCGTTCTTCTGAGTGAGAACAAATACAAAAATGAAGAATGAATGGGACTGGGTGAGTTGATTGTCAGAGTTTAGTGAATAGCCCAGAGGTTCAAAGTTTTCAGAACAGTCTGAAAGTTAATTCCCTGAAAGTTAATGACATGTTATTTGGTTGCCTTATAAATTTTTGAAATACCAGCACACAATAGTCAAGAGCTTAGTCACAAAAGTATAATGTAGACAAGTTATCATAACGCAACACAATTATTACTAAGAAGGCTTAGTGTGGCCAGTGTGTATTAAAAAGCAATGCACAATAAAGGTGGCGATGCTGAGTTTTTATTTCTAAGCTTCTGAGTGTTATTAAAGGGAGAATAAATGATTTTAGATAAGGAAAGAGGAAGAAAATAAATATAACTTTGCAAGTAGAAGAGAATATTTCAAAGATCAAATGGTAAAAACAACAAACCAAGAGATTTTGATAGACATTGCATTATTTACTGTAAAAAAATCTAAGTAAAAAGTTATTGAGGTCCTCAACATGTTTACTATACAAAGGGGAGAATAAATATATGATAATATTTAACATATTGTGTTCTTGCCTGGAGAATCCCAGGGACGGGGGAGCCTGGTGGGCTGTAGTCTCTGGGATCGCATAGAGTCAGACATGACTGAAGCGACTTAGCAGCAGCAGCAGCAAATATTATTATATGGTAATGATCTAAGTGTTTTGTAAATTTTATATCTTTTAATCCTTAAAACAGCCCAATGAGGTAGCTGTTATTATTGGCCCCATTCGTTCTTGAAGAACTTGATGAAAATACTTTTAATAAATCATCCATGGTATCATAAGTAATTGTCAACCTTGATAAGGTTCAAAGTGGTTATTCTGAGCTCAGGTTGGTAGTCCCCGAACATTATACTCCACTGCCTTTGAACAACTATGCTATATTCTGTCAAGAGGTAATTCTAGCATAATAGAAACTATAAGATAAATCAAATAAAAATAAAATAGCAAAAGAACACAAGAAAGAATGTTGTTTACAACTGGGAATAGTGAAAGCTTAACTAAATTCAGTTCAGTTCACTTCACTTCAGTCGCTCAGTCGTGTCCGACTCTTTGCGACCCCATGAATCGCAGCACGCCAGGCCTCCCTGTCCATCACCAACTCCCAGAGTTCACCCAGACTCACGTCCATCGAGTCGGTGATGCCATCCAGCCATCTCATCCTTTGTCATCCCCTTCTTCTCCTGCCCCCAGTCCCTCCCAGCATCAGAGTCTTTTCCAATGAGTCAACTCTTCACATGAGGTGGCCAAAGTACTGGAGTTTCAGCTTTAGCATCATTCCTTCCAAAGAAATCCCAGGGATGATCTCCTTCAGAATGGACTGGTGGGATCTCCTTGCAGTCCAAGGGACTCTCAAGAGTCTTCTCCAACACCACAGTTCAAAAGCATCAATTCTTCATTACTCAGCCTTCTTCACAGTCCAACTCTCACATCCATACATGACCACAGGAAAAACCATAGCCTTGACTAGACGAACCTTTGTTGGCAAAGTAATGTCTCTGCTTTTGAATATGCTATCTAGGTTGGTCATAACTTTCCTTCCAAGGAGTAAGCGTCTTTTAATTTCATGGCTGCAATCACCATCTGCAGTCACACTCAAAATTGGCTTAGGAGGTCCACAGATAGAAAAGAGAGAGAGAAAAAAAAAATGCTCCAAGTACACAAAAAAGTGATTATTCATCAACTCCCTCAGTCCACATTATAGCCATAATATCTTGCAACAGATTCTTTCCTAGACTTAATATTTGGATTTTTCCTCTGCTAACTCTTCTTTGCTACATCCTCAAGACTCAATACCACTAACTAATTATTCATTTATATACTCAGCCCAAATGTGGATAACTTACAGTATCTTCCAAAAGTACCTTTCCTAAGTGAATAGCAAACAGAAATTAAGATGTAATCCTTACCAACACAGAGTATGCAGTACTGCATGGAATGCAGAAAAAATTTTTTAAAAATCTATAATTTGCATGCTATTTAGGGCTTCCCTGTTTGCTTAGCTAGTAAAGAATGCACTTGCAATGCAGGAGACCCCAGTTCAATTCCTGGGTAGGGGAGATGTGCTGGAGAAGGGATAGGCTACTCACTCCAGTAATTCTTGTGCTTCCCTGGTGGCTCAGTTGGTAAAGAATCCTCCTGCAATGTGGGAAACCTGGGTTCACTCCCTGGGTTGGGAAGATCCCTTGGAGATGGGAACAGCTACCCACTCCAGTATTCTGGCCTAGAGAATTCCATGGACTGTATAGTCCATGATGTTGCAAAGGGTCGGACATGACTAAGCAATGTGTAGGATTCAGAGAAATAAAAATTTATCTATAATTTACATGTTATTTGGTAGAAGTAAACCTGAGAGTTAAGAAGAATCAAACCAAGTCTACTAAGATTCAGGGAAATATTCCTGTAGAACGAGATGCTAAAGTACTGAAACACAACTGTTGTGTTGTGCTCATTCGAGCATTGTGTCCAACTCTGCAGTCTCATGGACTGTAGCCAGCCAGGCTCCTCTCTCCATAGGATTTTCCTCACAAGAATAATGGAATATGTTGCCATTTCCTACTGCAGGGGATCTTTCCTGAACCAGGGATAAAACCCATGTCTCTTGTGTCTCCTGCATTGGCAGGTGGGTTATTTACCACTAGTGCCACTAACATGTATATTTTATGAGTAAGAATTGCAGTAAAATGACATTCTAGGTTAATGAAAAAGTATGAATTATGGAGGAGAGAAAGACTATACACCATTTTCTAAACCAAATGATGCATCACTCAAAATTTTCCTATTTGTGAGACAAAGATTTTCCTGTTTGTGAGACGTAGGATCAAGTTGTAGAACTGCTAGTTGGGTCTTTCAGCTGTTAATTCTTATTATCTACAATCTCTAATAAGACTTGAGCTCTGTAAGAAACATCAACGCATCAACAAGTTCAGAAGAGACTGCCATACTTTATTTCAAAAATATTTAAAAGCAGGAAAGGCTGTTCAAATGAGATATTAAAAGGAAATGTGACAAAATAAGGGGCTGAAATGAATGGTTACAAATAGTCATTGCACCATATACCTATCTAAAAAAAGAGGAACAAAATAAAAATTTATATGGTTGTATTTCAACAAAATAATAGCACCTCGTAGACCATGTGGTTGCCATGATAGCCCAGTGTAAACTTGTCACCCAGTTAAATGTTGCAAGTTGCAGATAGAATGTGGCTTAAAAATAAAAGTTCCAGTGTAAAGTAAAATAATATTGTGAAAAATACCTTGCTGAAATTTTAGTGTGGTCTCTTTTCACAAAGCTTTCTTCAATTTGCCCATCTAGAGTAAGATACTAACTTTTTTATTCATCCAGAAACATTCTGTACAAATAATAATTATAGTTCTTACCAAATTTCACAATATATTCCACATTTATTTCTTTTTCTAATACACTAGGTTTCAAACTCATTTCAATGAAACATGCATGAATTAATTAATTTATTAACTAATGAACTGATCAAAAGATCAAGCACATATTTTTGGATCCTGTTTATATGTATATACAATTTGCTTTTTTTTTTTCTTAATATTTTTTTAAATTTTATTTTATTTTTAAACTTTACATAATTGTATTAGTTTTGCCAAATATCAAAATGAATCCGCCACAGGTATACATGTGTTCCCCATCCTGTGAATGACTAACTTAGAAGAGAAAAACTAGCTGAAATGCTTTCTGTAAAATATTTCAGATACAGTATTTATAACTATTGATTAGATATTTGAAGGATAAATAAGCTAGTAAAACTTCATCTCTGATATCCAGTGCTTTTAATATTTTACTTTTAAATTAAATGATAACCACCTGTATTTCCTGTATTTGCTTTTCTATTTGAAATAAAGTATAATATAATAATGTGCTTTCTTGTTAGCTCAAACAGTCAAGAATCCACCTTCAATGCAGGAGACCTTGGTTTGATCCTGCCTTCAATGCAGGAATATTCCCTGGGAATATTCCCCTGGAAAAGGAATAGCTAGCTACCCACTCCAGTATTCTTGCTTGGAGAATTCCATGGACAGAGGAGCCTGGTGGGCTATATAATACATGCGATCATATGGATATTAATTTAGTATATTAAAATATTACATACTAATACATCTTCTGTGATTTTTATTTTGTTAATATTTTATCATATTCCAGTAAAATTATCTAAGGTGGCAGATTCTAGTTTATATTATCACTTTGCATTTGTATCAAGGCATTTTTCTAGAGCAAGTTACTCAACAAATAAGTACTAAGGTCCTTCGATTGAGAGTCTCAAGATTCTAGGAACATAAGCTAAACTGACAAAGCTTCACTATACACAATGTATATTCTAGTTCAAAATTGTATCAGTAATTGAGCTCTTATTCAGCTTCTAATCAACCTTTTGATATTCTACTTTGAAATATTTGGACTAAGATTTTTCATACCAGACTCTTTTTTCTCATCATCTGACCTCTTTTATTTTTTGCCAAATGAACATACTTCAGGAAGGTAGAAAGGAAAAAGATGGGTTTCTTTCTGTTTGATTGCTGTTCCAGTTGATATCACTATGTCATTGAATATTGGCCTTGGAAGAAGCACTTTGATCCATTTGCCAACTTGTATAGCATTCACAACCAGTCTTGTTATACTCTCTCAGGACAATCATTACTATCCAGACAGTGACCCCCCTGCTCTGAGCCCGTTCTGTAAGCTTATAACTCCTAAGGTAATCAGCACCAGGAAGTACCCCTTCTCTGGTTGACAAAAAGTCTCCTTTTGAGTGTCTATCCTTGGATAATCCAAATATTACCTGTTTTACATGAATTTTCAGTTTATTTTTCCTTACACCCCCAAATTATGTAACCAATCAATTAAATAGCCTATACTAAATTTTCTCTGTTGAAATACTTAGTTTGGTTTCACTTTCCCTGACTGTGTTCTAATTGGTATTAGATTCAGTACTTGATATTAGAAATGATCCCAAGAAAACAGAACCATAAACATGTGATTATGGATTTGCTTGGTTATGTTTTGTCCTGGAGGCAGTACTGAGTTTTTTTAAACTGAAAAATGTAATATTAATAGATGGTCTTGATAATAAAATTTATTAAATTAATATGTTAGAATACTAATATTAACATATTTTAGATTCTAATAATAGTTATAAAAGAGATGTGGAATAAAACTCTGTAATAAGCCAAATGAATATAAAAGCACATTTCAGGTATGCATAAAGATGTTAGTTTGCATTGACAAATTGGCTCTAAGAGTTTGCGTGATTGTTTGATTGAGATTTCAACTTACTTTGGGATACATTCAGTGAAGCTGGGAGGTCAATACTTTCTTCCTATAGTACAGGAGAACAGGATTCAAAGCCTTAAGGAGTTTGAAATTTTGTAATTATGTTTAACGTATGTTATGTCTATCCATTCATTAATTCTAGTCTCTAATCAAAAGAGTGAGTCATTTACCAAGGCAATGAGAACTACAATTTTGAGCAGATTTCCAGCATACTAGGAATCTCTGTGGCATCTCTCCTTGGAAGGCTGGATATTGTGGAGGGAGATGCTGTCCTTAAGATGGACTTCAGGATGGCAACAGTATCCAAGATAGCAGCTCAGGATGATGAGACTGAGTGGCAACAATTAATACCAAAAAGCAATGTTGATATTATTTCCCTAATGAGTAGTTACAACAAATTGGAAAGGATATTTGACAGTGGGAAGTAAAATCACATCTCTGAGGGGATTTAAAAGATTACTGGATTCATTTTGATAGTTGGCAAAACTAATACAATTATGTAAAGTTTAAAAATAAAATAAAATTAATTAAAAAAATAAAAAAAAAATAAAATCCAAAAAATAAAAAATAAATAAATAAATAAATAAAAGATTACTGTATAAAATACTTGAAAATTCTGGATTGGCGATTACTAACATGTTAAGTTTAGTTCAGTTGTTTGTCCTGTGTGGAAACAGATGGATCTCAGAAAATGATTGATTGTGAGTTATTGTTTAGATTTATTTTTCCTGCAGGAAAGTATACAACTACTGATCAAGGAGATGCTTTATTATTTTTTCCAGCATATAAGATCCACCAGAGGCAGACTGTTGTTGCCTGACAGGTACAACTGTACACCTTCATAGTCTGTTTCAAGGCCATATTAACGTTTCTTCTTTTGTCATATTCTAGTCTTCTTTTGTCATAATCTTTTGTTAATGATAGCATTAACAAACCACAGAACAGTTCACACAGCTCACCTATATTTATGAAACTTTGCTTATGAAATATAATGTTCAAGAAGTAGCAATGGCCATAAAATGTAAGTAAAAAGTAAGAAAAGTGTGAACCAAAGGTTAGAGTTAAATCCCATAAAAATGAGGGTCTTGCCATCTTGTTGAATGATATGAATATCCACTGAACTACAGCATATAAATACAACCTATCCAAAGGCACTTTGTATCATCTACTTCCAAAACAATATGTTATACACACTTTGTGTAACTAATAAGACTGGCAAGGTTTAGTGAGTGAGGCCAAGGGCAAGAGAAAATTCTTTAGGAAGTGCCACTGTAATAACAGCTATGATGTCATATGAACTTTCGCACAGCAGTTCCATTGGTATTAATATATAAATGTCTGTGGAAAAATAAAGGGCTATTCTGTGAAATACTTGGCAAAGCCCAACAGGGCACTGAGAACTCCTAGGATTGTTACGAAGTGACATATTTTCCTCTTCTACATATAACATTAAAAAAAATTTCCTTATGAGAAATACTTTCTGGCTTCTAACTGGGAATTTTAATTATCACAAGACATCGGATCATGCAGCTTATCCTAACAATTTGGTTGTGTATCTTCCGGCTACCAAATCATAAGCCATCAATCATCCTATGTAAATGATTCATTAGAGATCAGGTTCAAGCAGGTAAATAATGTACAAAGAAGTTTAATGAGCAGGGGGCTCAGATTCCTTTAGTATCTTCTCTTGAAACACTGCCACTCCTCTTCTCACAGCCTCTTATGACAAATTGACTGCAAGGGAAGTAACATAGGCCTTTTTTGCACATAATGTATCTAGTCATTGAAGAGACTGCTGCAGTAATATAACTTCAATCACAAGTGTGTCCTTGAGAAGACAATGGTAAATGGAAATCATCTGAGTGGGCAGAGCATCAATCCACAATGTTTTTGTAGATTCTTTGTCTGGATCAATAAGTAAATAGATATATAGATTTATAAGCATTTATCTGTGGAACAGTGGCTAATGGTTTGGCTGTATGATCAGAAATTTGGAAAATGAGTCAGAAATAGAATTGGAAAGTTGGTGACAAAGGCTTCAGAGGACTATATCAATACCCTTATTGGACTGAGAAGAATATGAAGCCATTTGTCTACCACTGAATGCTTACCTGACAAAAGTTCACCTAATTCAGAGAAGGCTTTCAATAATCAGCTGGATACATGTTTTAATGCCATTCTCCCAAATCATCACCCCCCTCCCTCTCCCACAGAGTCCAAAAGACTGTTCTATACATCTGTGTCTCTTTTGTTGTCTCGCATACAGGATTGTCGTTAGCATCTTTCTAAATTCCATATATATGCCTTAGTATACTGTATTGGTGTTTTTCTTTCTGGCTTACTTCACTCTGTATAATAGGCTCCAGTTTCATCCACCTCATTATCATATAAGAAACGAATCGCCAGTTCAGGTTCGATGCAGGATACAGGGAGATTGGGGCTGGTGCACTGGGATGACCCAGAGGGATGGTATGGGGAGGGAGGTGGGAGGGGGGTTCAGGATGGAGAACACGTGTACACCCATGGCAGACACATGTTGATGTATGGCAAAACCAATACAATATTGTAAAGTAAGAAATAATAATAATAAAAAATTTTTTTAAAAGAAAAAAAAATCATCTGGATAAATGACCCCTCTTTTGGATATCAATCTCTTTTTTATAACCAACTTAATACTTAATATTTATTTGTAAATTGGCTGTGGTAGAAAGGATAGCAGTTCTGCATGGGCCAAACGATATGGAATTTCATCTATAAGACTCATTTCGCTTATCTCCACAGCTAAATGTCTAACTTGGCAACATCAGAACAAAAGATACTGAGGCTTTTCTGCTAATGTTTTGGTAGCGTCACCATCTATAGATTTGTTGCTTTTGAACAAAGGAAATATTTGAAGCAAATTAATGTGGAAATGGGCTTGTGCCATAAAATTCACAGGCTTTTTTTTCACACGCTTAATCATCCCAAGCAGCTGCTTTGACAGAAAAGAGAATGACCCAGTAAAGGTTCAGTTATACTGCCAGTTGACAAGTAATACCATGAAGCTTTACTATTCTATATTACAGGTGTGTGATCTATGTTTTAAGATGGATATCAAAATATGGGCAATATTCTTCCATTGCCAGAAGGTATAGATCCAAGAATCAAAGAGTGAAATGAGAGAAGCTTAAATTACTATTGTTTTAGCTTTCTATTGCTGCCATAACAAATTGTCACAAACTCAAACATTCACTTAAAATAGTACGAATTTATGATGTCAGAATTCTGTCAATCAGATGTCTGGTGGGCCTGGCTACTTTCTTGGCTTAGCGTCCAAGAAGACTGAACTCTTGTGGCAGCAGATGCAATCTTTTCTAGATTGTCTGGAGACAAATCCACTTCAAAGCTCATGCAGAAATTTTGGGTCAGAATCCAGTTCAATTTGGTTGTAGGACTAAGGTCCCATTTCTTTTCTGGATGTCATCCAGGGTTTCTTTTCATCTCAATTTACATACATACTCTATCTCATCATATTTGTCCTCTATCTCAAAGGCAACAATGAGTATTATCTTACATTAAATTTCAATCTCTTTGACCTCTGGAACCTTATGCTTCATTTCTCCTCTGCACCTGTCTGAATGACCCTTCTGCCTTCATATTCTGTTTTTAAAGATTCATATGAATACATTGAACCCGCCTAGATAATCCAGGATAATGTCATATTAAGGTCATCCAATTAGACATTACTAATGTCTCCACAGAATTACCAAGATTAATGTCTGTTGAATAACTAGGAGATGAGTATCTTGGTGGGGGAAGACATTTCTATAATCCTATCTGTCATACTGTTACACCTAACAATTCATTTAGAAAGCTTTCCCTGTACCAAAACATTAGTTTTTTTTCTTTCTACCAGGGCATAGAAAAATGGTTCACTGAACTGGAGGTTGAAGTTATCACTTTACCATTTTGAACCCCTTGTTCCACTGAATGAGCAAAGACTGGGATAGTTATGGGCTGATGTGATTGACTGTCATACCCATAAGGTAGATATGTTGCTGATACACATTGGGGATAAGGACGAGTGTGCTAGACCCACAGATTTATCTTAGTACTGCAGGTTAACTTAGTACAGGTTTAACTTAGACCCCACAGGTTTAACTTAGTACTTCCATGTTTAAAAGTAAACATTAATAAACTAATAATACTTTAATAAACTACAGCAACCTATAAAAGCCAGAAGACAAAAATGTTAGATCTTTTAGAAACGAATTTTTGAAATTCAGATTTTAGATCATCCCATAAACTAAACAACATCAGCCTACTGAGAATGTAAATTGGTGATAAAAACAAGGAATTAAAAAATATTGGCATATCAACTATGGGCTTATGTTTAGAGGAAAAAAAACTTATTGTAGCAGGTATGCATATACTCACTTTTCTTGTAACACACACACACATACACACATGACTATACCATCCAGTTTTTTAATTTCCACTTCTTATTTTTCTTTTATTATTGTGTAAAAGGAAAGTTGTCTGTTAATAGTGAATTTTACAGCCTTTATATTGCAATATATAAATATGAGAGAGGTGTTATAACACCAGTAGAGGATTAATCAAAATAAATAAGAGGTGGATAATATGATATTTTCTGAGTTGAATAAAATGAGCCTTAGCATCCTGTGCTGTCTCTTGGAAAGCATCTTGTTGTCTATGCATGAAAAACAATTGCATCATGTTAGGTAAAAGAATAAAGTTGTATTTGTTATTGGATATAAGTTCATTATAATGAATATAAGTGTGGATATAGTGTACAAAAAGGATGAGATATATTGGTTATTAAACATTTATCTCTGCTGCAACATATCATTTGCTACCCAGCTTCTTAACCACTAACCAGATAATATCCATGCTTAGCAGTCTCATTTCCACTGGACCCGTTTCTCCAAGTTCTTAAATTACCACCAACAGTCAGTTTATTGTCTTCCCAGAAGTTTGAGCCTGTCTTTGTGGACCAATTCTTTGAGTTCTTAGATTCTTGTGGTCTTTTCCTCTGGTTTTTTTTTTTTTTTTTATGATGCCTACAGTGGTAGCAGGCTGATGCCTGAAGTTGCAAATGTCTGTGATACTTGAGTGTTGTCTTTTATTTTTCCAGTTCTCCAATATTTGTGAAAATAATTCCATGTATTTACTTCTTTACTGAAACATCCAGCATGGTTTCTGTTTTATTTTTTAAGTAATCTTTCAGAGAAAGGGAAAGAGTTAATAAAAGCAATATAATAGTTAAAAATGAGGCTAGAGACAGTGCATCAGAATGAGATGAAGACAAAAAAAAAGGCAGGAAGAAAATAAGGACGGAGGAGAGGAGGGTGAGAAAGAAAAGAAGGAAAAGAAGGGAGAAATTTCATATAGTAGAATTATGAAGGGAATAAAGCAATAGGATAGAAGTTGATTAAGCTGAGTAGTGAAACTTACATATAATATGATTGAGAAAGAGTTTCCCAGGTGGTGCTACTGGTAAGGAACCTGCTTGTCAATGTAGGAGATGTAAGAGATGCAAGTTTGATTCCTAGTTTGAGAAGATTCCCTGGAGGAGAGCATGGCAACCTACTCCAGTATTCTTTCTGGAGAATCCCATGGTCAGATGAGCTTGGTGAGCTAAAGTTCATAGGGTCACAAAGAGTGGGATATGACTGAAGAGACTTAGCACACCCACAGCACATGATTGAGGAAAGAATTCTGGAATGGGACATCTGAGTTAACACCTAACATAAGTAATTCAGGAGTAAGAGATCAGGAGAAAAAACTCACAAAGAGGGACCAGTAAGTGTAAAGCAATACAGTGGAAGAGAGAAATACATTTAAGGGACTAGATCTGATAGACAGAGTGCCTGAACTATGGATGGAGGTTCATGACATTGTACAGGAGACAGGGGTCAAGAACATTCCCAAGAAAAAGAAATGCAGAAAAGCAAAATGGCTGTCTGAGGAAGCGCTGTGAAATACCTGTGAAAAGAAAAGAAGCAAAACCCAAAAGACAAAGGAAAGATACAGCCATTTGAATGCAGAGTTCCAAAGAATAGCAAGGAGAGATAAGAAACCCTTCCTCAGTGATCAGTGCAAAGAAATAGAGGAAAACAATAGAATGGGAAACACTAGAAATCTCTTCAAGAAAATTAGAAATACCAAGGGAAAATTTCATGCAAAGATGGACTCAATAGAGGACAGAAATGGTATGAACTTAACAGAAGCAGAAGATATTAAGATGAGATAGCAAGAATACACAGAACAACTGTACAAAAAAGATCTTCATGATCCAGAAAACCACGATGGTGTGATCACTCACCTAGAGCCAGACATCCTGGAATGTGAAGTCAAGTGGGCCTTAGAAAGCATCACTATGAACAAAGCTAGTGGAGGTGATGGAATTCCAGTTGAGCTATTTCAAATCCTAAAAGATGATGCTGTGAAAGTGCTGCTCTCAATATGCCAGAAAATTTGGAAAATTCAGCAGTGGCCTCAGGACTGGAAAAGGTCAGTTTTCATTCCAATCTCTAAGAAAGGCAATGCCAAAGAATGCTCAAACTACCATACAATTGCTCTCATCTCACACACTAGCAAAATAGTGCTCAAAATTCTTCAGCAATACCCGAACCATGAACTTCCAGATGTTCAAGCTGTTTGTAGAAAAGGTAGAGGAACCAGAGATCAAATTGCCAACATCTGCTGGATCACCGAAAACGCAAGAGAGTTCCAGAAAAGCATCTATTTCTGCTTTATTGACTATGCCAAATCCTTTGTGTGGATCACAATAAACTGTGGAAAATTCTGAAAGAGATGGGAATACCAGCCCACATGACCTGCCTCTAGAGAATCTGTATGCAAGTCAGGAAACAACAGTTAGAATTTGACATGGAACAACAGACTGGTTCCAAATCGGGAAAGGAGAATGTCAAGGCTGTATATTGTCACCGTGCTTATTTAACTTATATACAGAGTATATCATGAGAAACACTGGATTGTAGGAAGCACAAGTTGGAATCAAGATTTCCAGGAGAAATATCAACAACCTCAGATATGCAGATGACACAACCCTTAGGGCAGAAAGTGAAGAAGAACTAATGAGCCTCTTGATAAAAGTGAAAGAGGAGAGTGAAAAAGTTGGCTTAAAGCTCAACATTCAGAAAACTAAGATCATGGCACCTGGTCCCACCACTTCATAGCAAATAGATGGACAAACAGTGGAAACAGTGGCAGACTTTATTTTTCTGGGCTCCAAAATCACTGCAGATGGTGATTGCAGCCATGAAATTAAAAAATGCTTGCTCCTTGGAAGAAAAAAATTATAACCAAACTTAAGAGCATATTAAGAAGCAGAGATATTACTTTGCCAAGAAAGGTCCATCTAGTTTTTCCAGTAGTCATGTATGGATGAGAGGTGGACTATAAAGAAAGTTGAGCACAGAAGAATTGATGCTTTTGAACTGTAGTATTGGAGAAGACTCTTGAAAGTCCCTTGGACTGCAAGGAGATCCAACCAGTCCATCCTAAAGGAAATGAGTCCTGAATATTCATTGGAAGGACTAATGTTGAAGCTGGAACTCCAATACTTTGGCCAGCTGATGAGAAGAGCTGACTCATTTGAAAAGACCTTGATGCTGGGAGAGATTGAAGGCAGGAGGAGAAGGGAACAACAGAGGATGAGATGGTTGGATGGCATCACCGACTCAGTGGAACATGAGTTTGAGTAAACTCTGGAAGTTGGTGATAGACAGGGAAGCCTGGCATGCTGCAGTCTATGGGGCCACATAGTCGGACACTACTGAACAACTGAAATAAACCGAACTGAATATATGCAAGGACACCATTGGCATCAAAAAAGGCTGTGAAGCACTTCAATGGAGGTAAATGATAAAGTAAAGAATGTAGGTGATGAATCTGAACTATATAAGGAGAATATCATCAGGTCAGGCCTCCAAAATATATTTGGAGGCTCCTCCGTCCATGGGATTCTCCAGGCAAGAATACTGGAGTGGGTTGCCATTTCCTTCTCCAGGGGATCTTCCCAACCCAGGAATCGAACCCAGATCTCCCACACTGCAGCAGATGCTTTAACCTCTGAGCCACCAGGGAAACCCAATAAAATATGTTTTAATCTAAGATAAATCTTGGGCAGCAGGTGAGTGTGCACATAAACGAAATGAAAGTTTTAAGTTAAAATAAATAAAAATCAGCTATTTTGTCCTAATTTAATGAAAATATAGACAATGTATACCAAACAAATTTATGATTATTGGCTAATGTGATATTCTATCTTCTGTATCTATCAATTGTTCAACTCAATATCACTTCAGTTCAAGAAATATTAAACATTTATTAAGGGAAGAGACCATTTCCTAAGTTCATATGTTTCTATAACCTATGTTGAGAAGCAAAATTGATGCTCAAAAATGTTATGTTGGATTTAATTTCATTTTTTAAAGTTCAGGATTGAAATGAATATCTAGCATTTGTTAATGACTTTAATTCCAAACAGAAAAAGACACATGATTATTATGTATTCAATAAGGGCTCTGAATCACAGTAGTGGGAAATACTAGCATAATTCAAAACTCTAGTTTCCCACTGGAGAGACCAGACCTCTGGCCAAAAATGAGTAGCAAGGAAATACAATCTGCTTGCTTATGACAGAAGTGCTTGAACAAGTAATGTCTGTTCCAGCAGTGGACATAATAGCCTGGTGTGATACTGATAAATGTTACGGTGATTTTCCCATCAGCTTAGTAAAGACATATCATTTTCAGCATGGATCATAACATAGTTTAATTCATACTGCAAAGCAGAATCAGTATGAGGATTTGAGCATTGGGAGAGCTGTTATAGAAAGGCTTAATTCCCCATTCAAAATTTTGAGCCTAAATATTATTGAAATCCAGATGGCTGATTTAAAGCATACCACAAAGGATAATTGTAGAATGTCCCTAAAGTGTTGGGATGTAATTGAAGTATCATTTGACTTTTCATTTGCAAGATAAGCAGTTTTTCATGGCATCCTTCTTATATTTGTCTAAAAAGGATTTCTTAGTGGGACCAGAAAGTTTAGTAGTGAAATAGAACTTTTGAAGCAGTTGCAGTCAAGTTGAGAAGTAGTTTTCCAGATGAAACAAGAAGAACAAAACATGATAGATAAGAGGATGAAGACCTCTAGCAAAATAAATCAGTTTCTTCTACTGTAGAGGGAATTTGTTCAGTGAAGTTTAATTCTCTGATGACTATTAATTCATATAATTTTGCAGTGTGTATGACATCCATGCTTCATTGTGTCAGTGAAGCCATTGAATATTTGAGTGATAAATTGAAAATATTAGAGATTGATGATCCAATTAATGAGATTAGCAGAAGCAGAGTAGAGAGCAAAAAATTTAAGTGAAAGGAGACAAAAGTTCTCTACCTGTTTTAAAATCTATTAATTTTTGTGGGCATCAACAGGTGAAAAACTTTGAAAATGCACTGAAAGTTTTATATTTACCAGTAAGAAAAATAAAGCCATTTTAATGGCTGTCTTTTTATTATTTTATTTTCAATAAAAAAGTCATAGAAGCAATCACTATGGCTACATATCATATTGTTGCTACATAGTACATTAAGATAATTGCACACCCTAGTTAGAAGGCCTTACAAATAGCTTTGAAAACAAGGGAGGGGAAAACCGAAGGAGAAAAGGAAAGATACACCCATTTGAATGCAGAGCTCCAAAGAATAGCAAGGAGAGATAAGAAAGCCTTCCTCGGTGATCAGTGCAAAGAAATAGAGGAAAATAATAGAATGGGGAAGACTAGAGATCTCTTCAAGAAAATTAGAAATACCAAGGGAACATTTTATGCAAAGATGGAATCAATAAAGGACAGAATGGTATGAACCTAACAGAAGCAGAAGATATTAAGAAGAGATAGCAAGAATACACAGAAGAACTATAGAAAAAGAATCTTCACAACCCAGATAATCATTATGGTGTGATCACTCACCTAGATCCAGACATCCTGGAATGTGAAGTCAAGTAGGCCTTAGGAAGCATCACTACGAACAAAGCTAGTGGAGGTGATGGAATTCCAGTTGAGCTATTTCAAATCCTGAAAAGATGATGCTATGAAAGTGCTGCTCTCAATATGCCAGCATATTTGGAAAACTCAGTGTGGCCACGGGACTGGAAAAGGCCAGTTTTCATTCCAATCCCTAAGAAAGGCAATGCCAAAGAATGCTCAAACTACGATACAATTACACTCATCTCACACACTAACAAAGTAGTGCTCAAAATTCTCTAAGTCAGGCTTCAGCAATACCTGAACCATGAACTTCCAGATGTTCAAGCTGTTTGTAGAAAAGGCAGAGGAACCAGAGATCAAATTGCCAACATCCACCGGATCATCAAAAAAGCAAGAGATTTCCAGAGAAAACATCTATATCTGCTTTATTAACTATGCCAAAGCCTTTGGCTGTGTGGATCACAATAAACTGTGGAAAATTCTTCAAAAGATGGGAATATCAGCCCACCTTACCTGCATCTTGAGAAATCTACATGCAGTTCAGGAAGCAACAGTTAGAACTGGACATGGAATAACAGACTGATTCCAAATTGGGAAAGGAGTACGTCAAGGCTGTATATTGTCACCATGCTAATTTAGCTTATATCCAGAGTACATCATGAGAAATGCTGGGCTGGAAGAAGCACAAGCTGGAATCAAGATTGCTGGGAGAAATATCAATAACCTCAGATATGCAAATGACACCACCCTTATGGCAAAAGTGAAGAAGAATTAAAGAGTCTCTTGATGAAAGTAAAAGAGGAGAGTGAAAAGTTGGCTTAAAGCTCAATATTCAGAAAACAAAGATCATGGCATCTGGTACCATCACTTCATGGCAAATAGATGGGGTAACAGTAGAAACATTGGCTGACTTTATATTTGGGGCTCCAAAATCACTGCAGATGGTGATTGTAGCCATGAAATTAAAAGACACTTGGTCCTTGGAATAAAAGTTATGACCAGTGTAGAAAGCATATTAAAAAGCAGAGATATTACTTTGCCAGCAAAGGTCCATCTAGTTGAGGTTATGGTTTTTCCAGTAGTCATGTATGGATGTGAGAGTTGGACTATAAAGAAAGCTGAGCACTAAGAATTGATGCTTTTGAACTGTGGTCTTGGAGAATATTCTTAAGATTCCCTTGGACTGCAAGGAGATCCAACAAGTCCATCCTAATATTCATTGGAAGGACTGATGCTGAAGCTGAAACTCCAATAGTTTGGCCACCTGATTCAAAGAGCTGACCCATTTGAAAAGACCCTGAAGCTGGGAAAGCTTGAGGGCAGGAGGAGTAGGGGGGTGCAGAGAATGAGATGTTTGGATGGCATCACTGGGTCAATGTGTTTGGGTGCACTCCAGGAGTTGGTGATGGACAGGGAGGCCTGGTGTGCTACAGTCCATGGGATCACAAAGAGTCAGACACAACTGTGCGACTAAACTGAAACTGAACTGAACTTAATTGATCTTTGAGAGAATCATCTTTGTCCCTCAAGTCATTTTAGGGACTTTATGGATAGACAATATGCTGCCAATCTATATGCCTCCAATTTTTTCCTGGAAAATCATGAAAGATATTTTTGCCAGAGAGAATATGTGTGTATCACTTCATAGTATAAACTGAATCAAATTTCTTTTCACATGAATTTCTAGTACCATTGAAAAAATATCAGCTCATGGGGTTATACCATGTTACAATTTACAATATGCACGGTTGAATTTTCTTAACATCTTTGGAGCACCTACCTTATGTTTTGTGTTATTTTACATATACTAAAACAAAGGTTTATCACCATTATCTTTAAGTTACTCATATACCAGTGAGTCAAAAACCTAAAAGGGTTACAATGATATACAATGAGAATATAGATAATGAAAGTCTATAGAAAATGCCTCAGGAACACAGCGAAACTTAGTTCTGTCTGATTTTATAACCTAGTTGTTGTTTTTTCCCCCCAATCTGCCTATTAAAGTGATGTTAAGCTGGGAAAAATCATGTGTTATATACACCATTATGTGGGAGAAAAAGAATTTCTGGATAGTATATAATGAAATTATGTAAAAGTTTTATATATTTTATGTTTTTCGGGAAATCTGTGAATACAAAAAGTTTACATTTGCCAGGTGTGTTCCCATGCTGCTGAGGAAGCTGATTCTTAGAAGGGCTCCAGACCTTCTCTAAATGGTCTCTATTATTTCTGGGTCCAGTCAGGCAAACATAGACCACATGATTTCTGCAGGGAAAAATTGTTAGAAGAATTGGTTAAATATTGGAGAACTCTAAAAACTAAAGTGAAAAGCACTAATGCAGAGAACAATCATTCCCTTAGTGTTGGGAAACACTGTATTATGTACTCTGCTTTTAAGTTAAATAAGCAGGGTGACAATATACAGCCTTGACATACTCCTTTCCCTATTTGGAAATAGCCTGTTGTTCTATGTCAAGTTCTAACTGTGGCTTCTTGACCTTCATACAGACTTCTTTGGAGGCAGGTAAGGTGGTCTGGTATACCCATCTCTTGAAGAATTTTCCACAGTTTATTGTGATCCACATAGTCAAAGGCTTTGGCATAATCAGTAAAGCAGAAGTTTTTGTGGAACTCTTGATTTTTCATTTATCCATTGGATTTGGCAATTTGATCTCTGTTTCCTCTGGGTTTTCTAAATCTAGCTTGAACATCCAAAGATTCACAGTTCACCTACTTTTGAAGCCTGGTTTGGAGAATTTTGAGAATTACTTTGCCAGTATGTGAGATGAATGCAATTGTGCAGTAGTCTGAACATTCTTTGGGCTTCCCTGATAGCTCAGTTGGTGCAATGCAGGAGACCCGGTTTGATTCCTGGGTTGGGAAGATCCACCTGAGAAGGAATAGGCTATCCACTCCAGTGTTCTTGGGCTTCCCTTGTGGCTCAGCTGGTAAAGAATCTGCCTGCAATGCGGGAGACCTGGGTTCAATCTCTGGGTTGGGAAGATTCCCTGGAGAAGGGAAAGGCTACCCACTCCAGTGTTCTGGCCTGGAGAATTCCATGGACAGTACAGTCCATGGGGTCTCAAAGAGTCAGATATGACTGAATGACTTTCACTTTCACTTGAACATTCTTTGGCATTGCCTTTCTTTGGGCTTGGAATTAAAACTGACCTTTTTCAGCCTGTGGCTACTGCTGAGTTTTCCAAATTTGCTGGCATATTGAGGGCAGCATCACCTTCACTGCATTATCTTTTAGGGTTTGAAATAGCTCAACTGGAATACCATCACCTCCACTAGCTTTGTTCGTAATGATGCTTCCTAAGACCCACTTGACTTCACATTCCAGGATGTCTGGTTCTAGGTGAGTGATCACACCATCGTGATTATCTGGGTCATGCAAATCTTTTTAGTTAGTATAGTTCTTCTGTGTATTCTTGCCACCTCTTCTTAACATCTTCTGCTTCTGTTAGGTCCGTACTGTTTCTATCCTTTGTTGTGCCCATCTTTGTATGAAACATTCCCTTGGTATCTCTAATTTTCTTGAAGAGATCTCTAGTCTTTCCCATTCTATTGTTTTCCTCTGTTCCTTTTCACTGATCATCGAGGAAGGCTTTGTTATCTCTACATGCTATTCTTTGGAACTCTGCATTCAAAAGGGTGTATCTTTTGTTTACTCCTTTGCCTTTAGCTTCTCTTCTTTTCTCACCTATTTGTAAGGCTTCCTCAGACAACCATTTTGCCTTATTGCATTTCTTTTCCTTGGGGATGAGCTTGATCACTGCCTCCTGTTCAATGTCACAAACCTCCACCCATAGTTCTTCAGGCACTCTGTCTATCAGATCTAATCCCTTGAATGTATTTCAGTCAATACTGAAATCAGATTGTTTATATTCTTTGCAGCCAATGATGGAGAAACTCTATCCAGTCAAGACCCGGAGCTGACTGTGGCTGAGATCATGAACTCCTTATTGCAAAATTCAGAAGAATTAAAGGATAAATTGAAGAAAGTAGGGGAAACCATTAGACCATTCAGGTATAACATAAATCAAATCCCTTACTACTATAGAGTGGAAGTGACAATGCCAATTGCCAAAGGATAAAAATTATTATCTGCAATTCAAGTGGTATTTATATGATTGAAGGATACATCTAGGAGTATGTATGATTTTTAGTGAGTTGGTTACAATTTCATAAATTTTCTTCATACTCAGAAAATGACATTAGAACATTAATAAATGCAAAAACATTTTCTTATGGAATAACAGCAAATAAACAAATTCATGTTTTAAAAATAAATTTCACAATCTAACAGCTTTTAAAATGCTACACTGTAATTACATTAACTATACTATAATTACAATTGATATACTATAATTACAATTGATAGAAATATATCTTGTCTTTTCAGGGAAAATTAATAATGAAATAAACATCATCATTGTCATTTTCATCATCATCACCTCTACAGCAAGATTTCTCAGCCTTGACTATTTTCATCTTGGGTTGAATGATTCTTTTTAGGGAACAGTGTGGCTGGCTATCCTGGGGGTTTTAGGATATGTAGCAGCATTTCTGCCCTTTATAGATTAGATAGTATTAGTAACAACTTCCCCTCTCCAACAGTTGTGACAACTGAAATCATCTCCAAATATTACCAAAATTTACCTGGGGATAGAAATTCAATCCTGGTATAAAATCATTGCTCTAGAGACAGCACCCTAGACATTTTTAAATTGATACATCAAAATATTCTGTGCCTGTCACTTCTAAATCTTAACCCAATTTCTATGCCTGTGGTCTAGTACTTTTCCCAATAGAATCCTTGCCACAGTCTTTATATTGTTTCTCATGTTAAACATCCATGTTATAATTTACCTTGAATTTATTTATGACCATTGCTATACCAGAAATAAAAAAAATAACTTTCCTCATATATTTTAAATTTATGTATTAATTTGAAATATGGTATTTTACTGGAGAACTTTAACCCAAGAAACCATGTTCTTTAAACACAATATATTTGATATATAAAAGCTTTTTATAAGTTAATCTGATTTAATTAAGCCAATTATATCTATACATTTCAGGCATGTGGGTGCATCATATTAGTTTGTGCCACTTTTGATTGGAAGAATTAATAGAGCCATAAGGGTAATTATACATTAGTTATCATAACAGAACACCATGGGAAGATTATAATCTTTGCTTTTCTGCACAGTGATATACACTTTCAATGACTGGGCACTCCTACAATAAAAATCACAAAGGATTAGTTGCTCATCACTGATTTGGAAAGTGGACATTTAAGCAAAGGTTTATCCCTGCTAAATGATCTATGAATGAGATGCTATGAGAGCAGATGAAATGTTCATTGATCTCTATCTGAATGTGTCGGGAAAGATGTGATGGGGCTGACTTCAGAAGCATGAGTAGGACAACATCCATGTCAGATTACTAGTGATACATTCCTTTATTCACATTACACAAAGTTTTACTGCCTAAGAACATAAACATCCATTTCCTGAATCAATGGAAAATCCCTGGTAGGCACTGAACCAAAGAAGAGCAAGTAACCTGAATTCATTTGCTTTACTCAGATTTCCCAATATAAAAAAAAAAAAAAAAATTGAAAAATGATGAAACAATTAATGATCAAGTCACATTAGAAAGCCTCTTGACCAAACGTTGACCACTTGCCATTGCCTATGAAAACATGCTGACTGATTTTTATACAAAGGTGAGCTGGTGGCAGAAGTTTCCTCTAAAACATCTGCGCACTTTGGCTTTCCCTTTTCTCCAAGCTGAATAGAGTGCTTCAGGTTAGGTGTTCATACTTTCCCCTGCTTATGTTGCACTTGCTTTATAATCATTTAGATTAGTTAAATTTATCATAAACGAATTTCATATCCATATGTAAGACAGATAATCTTGTCTATGACAACTGTGGAAAACATAATAAAGGGGAACTGCTAAAGCATCTTGGTAGATGTGGGTAGGTTGAGTCGACTAAAAAAATTGGCAAAGTGTGTCAGTCTAAAAAGATTACAGGATCAGATTGCTTTAAAGCTGATCCATGTATAATTTCAAATTTTTTAAATGGAAAATGAAATTTCTAAATACTGTTTATGCAAAAATTACAACTCAAAACTTCAAATCATGAATGAAGAAAAGCACATGCATGAAGGAAAGTGTTTGGATTCACATTCGGAATCTGATATGTGAATGTACATTTTACATGTATTAAACAAACAAAATAATGATTAAGCATAAATGTCTTTGAATCCTAAATATAACTATATTGATTAGCCTACCAATTCTTGAGTAAATATAATTACATAAAAATGTTTTGATTCTGTTAATTATTGTCATTTTGAAGAAGGGACAAATAAATAGATCATGGTGCTGTAGAACTTACTAAGGTTATAAAAACTGAGAAATATTCATTTAGTTAACTTTCAGACTTGAGTGGGTTCCAGTTCCAGTTCAGTCGCTCAGTCGTGTCTGACTCTTTGTGACACCATGAACTGCAGCACGCCAGGCCTCCCTGTGCATCACCAACTCCCGGAGTCTACCCAAACCCATGTCCATTGAGTCAGTGATGCCATCCAACCATCTCATCCTCTGTCGTCCCCTTCTCCTGCCCTCAATCTTTCCCAGAATCAGGGTCTTTTCAAATGAGTCAGCTCTTTGTATCAGGTGGCCTAAGTATTGGAGTTTCAGCTTCAACATCAGTCCTTCCGATGAACACCCAGGACTGAACTCCTTTAGGATGGACTTGTTGGATTTCCTTGCAGTCCAAGAGACTCTCAAGAGTCTTCTCCAAAACCACAGTTCAGAAGCATCAATTCTTTGACACTCAGCTTTCTTTATAGTCCAACTCTCACATCCATACATGACTACCGGAAAAACCATAGCCTTGACTAGATGGACCTTTGTTGACAAAGTATGTCTCTGCTTTTTAATATGCTGTCTAGGTCTGTCATAACTTTCCTTCCAAGGAGTAAGTGTCTTTTAATTTCATGGCTTGCAATCACCACTTGGAGTGATTTTGGAGCCCCCCAAATAAAGTCAGCCACTGTTTCTACTGTTTTCACATCTATTTGACATGAAGTGAAGGGACCAGACGCCATGATCTTAGTTTCTGAATGCTGAGCTTTAAGCCAACTTTTTCACTCTCCTCTTTCACTTTCATCAAGAGGCTCTCTAGTTCTTCTTTGCTTTCTGCCACAAGGGTGGTGTCATCTGCATATCTGAGGTTTATATTTCTCCCGGCAATCTTGATTCCAGGATTCCAGCTTGTGCTTCATCCAGCCCAGCATTTCTCATGATGTACGCTGCATATAAGTTAAATAAGCAGGGTGACAATATACAGCCTTGATGTACTCCTTTTTCTATTTGGAAACAGTCTGTTGTTCCATGTCCAGTTCTAACTGTTGCTTCCTGACCTGCATACACATTCTCAAGAGGCAGGTCAAGTGTTCTGGTTTCCCATCTCTTTCAGAATTTTCCACAGTTTATTTTCATCCACACAGCCAAAGGCTTTGGCATAGTCAATAAAGCAGAAATAGATGTTTTTCTGGAACTCTCTTGCTTTTTTGATGATCCAAGGGACGTTGGCAATTTGATCTCTGGATCCTCTACCTTTTCTAAAACTGCTGGTCCTGTGCCGTCCTTGAGTAGGTTATCTGCTGTGAAATTTTATCCAGTAATTTAATCACATCTATGGACAAGACAGCTGTTCACCTCCTAAAAAGCCACTTTATGTGTATAAATTAATGATAATGCATGTTTGAAGATTTAGACAAAAGGCAATCTTATTAGTGTTTATATTCTTCAAAATGGCCTATATATGTGAATAATAGCACAGTTCCTTTTAAATAGACTTTAATAACTGCTAGCCACTATAAGAAAGATCTAGATTTTCCTTTTATGTATATATATATAAAAAAAACACAAAGAATTGTTTTTTACTGTGAAGAGAGTGGACATTTTCAGGTTAGAAGTTGAGAATATTTTAATAATTCTTATCTGCTTTTGTTACTACTTGAATGCATATCACCTGGAAAGCACAATCTCAAGGATGAACATAGTTTTTTCCCTGTAGTAGTGTGAATTAATGATGTGCTGCGAGTTGCTTAAACAGGTGTTTGTTTTTATAATTTAAATTTTCAAAAATGGGGAATCACAGACAACCAACCATCACAAAATAACAAGCTGTTATGACTTTACACAGCTGTATTTCTCTCATTTCCATGGGCACTGGGAGTCATTCTTTTATTTCTGACCATCTGCAAACCCCACTTAAGGTCATTAGCAGGTGTTGTGTATCCTCTGGCATAATATTATTCTTTCCAGAAACAAGAACACAGGATTAATAAAGTAAGGAAAAGAAAAAAAAAATTCTGAATTGCCTTTACACCTACGTGATTTGTACAATGAGAAATTTTATTAAAAAACAGGGTGAAAATATTTTCCAAGAATAAATGTTTGTATTTTTGCTTTTTTACTCTTGGTTTGTCAAGTGTATTTACTCTAACAGCTTTTTGTTTGTACCTTTTTTTTTTTTTTTAACTGGAATGCTACCAGAAGTTGTTATGGAGAACAGAAATATAGAGCTGCACTGGTGAAGGATGGAAAAGATCAATCTGTCTAATTTTCTATTATTTATGACTTGGCAAGGATGTAAAATTCAGTAGTCCCATCAGTACCATGAATTTCATGTGTACTGTGTAGTTTCTTTCACTGTTCATAGGTTTGATACTGTTTCTTGACTGTTCTCTTTCCAGACTGATCATTCTTTCATAATTTTAACTAACCCACATTATTATAATGCCTTGAAATGCTATTGTTTTATATTGTCTAAACTTTTTTAATCTAGTTTTTAAGTATGTAGTGTTTTTCTCTACATTTAATCTAATGTTGAACACACAAGCATTAAATAGCTATTTTAAAATGATTCATAAGTTTATTTAAAAAGAATACATTTGAATCAGTTCTAATGAGGTGGATGAAACTGGAGCCTATTATACAGAGTGAAGTAAGCCAGAAGGAAAAACATAAATACAGTATTCTAACACATATATATGGAATTTAGAAAGATGGTAACAATAACCCGGTGTACGAGACAGCAAAAGAGACACTGATGTATAGAACAGTCTTATGGACTCTGTGGGAGAGGGAGAGGGTGGGAAGATTTGGGAGAATGGCAATGAAACCTGTAAAATATCATGTAGGAAACGAGTTGCCAGTCCAGGTTCGATGCATGATGCTGGATGCTTGGGGCTGGTGCACTGGGACGGCCCAGAGGGATGGTACGGGGAGGGAGGAGGGAGGAGAGTTCGGGATGGGGAACACATGTATACCTGTGGCGGATTCATTTTGATATTTGGCAAAACTAATACAATTATGTAAAGTTTAAAAATAAAATAAAATTGGAAGAATAAAAAAAAAAAAGAAGAATATGAAATCTACCATAAAACCTAAATTTCTTTTTTTTTTTCTAAATTTCATTTTAACCAATAACTCCAACATTTCCTTATCCATTTTTGAATCAAAAATAGCTGCTGGTAAATTCAAATTTCTACCTGTTTGCCTTTATTACTCCATTCCCTGTTGGCAATGTGAGTGTAAAAATAAAGCTAAATCATGAGCCATATCATGAAATATATTTGAAGAAAAGTAACTAAATAAATATAGTTTTATGCAAATATATAATTGCAAGAAACTAAACTCCATTTAATTCCAGTGTTCATATGTTTAAAAAGCATGACTGTCTTATTGACCTTCACTTGAAATCTTTATCTTGTATAATGGTCAGTCTCATGTGTCGAATTGGAGAGTGTCTTTGGATGAGATCCATATTTAAAACAGTGAACTTTAGTAAAGCAGATTGCTTTCCATAATATGAGTGAGCCTCATCCGATTAGCTTGAAGAAAAGAAAATGACTGGCTCTTCTGAGCAAGAGGGGATTCTCCAGCAGATTCCCTTCAATGTGGAACTGGAACATTGGCTTTTATGCACCACAAGCCTGCCAGCCTACACTACGGATTTTGAATCTCCTGGGTTCCATAATCATGAGAGCCAATTCCATATAGTGAGTCATATACATATAACCCTAATTCACTTTCCTTTTTTAATTAAAATAGATCTTTGAGTCTGACTCTTATTATGGTCATGCCAACTCCTTCAGTTATGGAGTACAAAGTACAATGATTTTACCCAACACTGCAATGCTTGAAATACAGATCAGTTGAACTCCAGAGTTTATTTTCTTTGCATTCTTAAAGCATAAGGTGGAAAAGCCACTGCTTCCGAATCCAGACTATTATCTTTTTTTTTTTTTTTTTGGCCACACCTTGCAGCTTGAGGAATCTTAGTTCCCCAACTAGGGATTGAATCCCAGGCCCATGGCAGTGAAAACACCAAATCCTAATCAGTGGACCACCGGGATGTACCTGAGGCTGCTGTTATTCTGATAGTGATGATCATATTCCTGGTGTTTCTAGATTAAAGAAGCAGATATTGTACAATAAGAAATTATTGAATATCTTAGATTTAACAATGCACTTCATAAAACTGGTTTACTATTTTTAATCTCCTAACATTATTTTGCTTCATGTTTAAATTTTAAATCTTCATTTTTGAAAAACTGCTAAGATTTAAATTAATAAATCATATTCATTTAGTGTATATATGTGTGTGTGTGTATGTGTGTAGTATATACATTAGTCTTTTGGAATAGTAAGACCCAAGAGCTGCTGCTGATGTGTGTGTTTTTTTTAAATGCAATTATATGAGAAAACTAATGATAACATAGTAAATTCTTCATGTACTTAAAGGTTAAAAAGGTTTAAAAGGTTCTTACACTGAGATTATGACTTTCATATTCTTTAGTTGGAAATTTACATAGTAGATTGTACAATATATTTATTTGAGATGCAGCTCTTTGTTTTGCCCCCATTTAACACTTTTGCTTCATAAAATAAAAATAAAAATCAGAGCTCATATTTTAGAGCTTTCTCTTTTCCAAGTTTAACTTTTCTATTAATACTATACAACATTGAAAGTTTGTGGAAACTCACTTGGAATATACTTTATGTTTATATTTTAATATTAAACTTAAAAATATACTTGAAACTAAAAATAATTCTTACAAAATAATATGGCCAGCAGTGTAAACTCACAATCACATAGAATGAGAAGGTAATTTAATAAATATATGAATAAGATTTTTTTTACTGCTTGGAAGAACTAGTGCCGTTATCTGCCATCTTGCTACCAATTAGCAGTCTGAAAGAAGAGCTTATTCTATATTTTCTTATTCCCTAATGCATAACTCTGTGTCCTGTGCATGTGTTGACTGAGACTTTTCTGAAGAAAATATATACAAGTATTTCTCTATATTAAGGAATGACATTTTGTTTAAAGAAGTTTATTTAAGTTAATGAATTAATAATTGCCTAGGAGGTATAGGTCACAAAAATTTTTGAATGCAAGTTACACGTGGAGGAAGATAAAAGACAAAAGAAAGTAAGCACCAATGGAAATTTAAGTATCTTTTCCATAGTTCTTCTTCCAGTTATGGAGAAATTATCCCTGGTCTGTGCCAAGCAGCAAGCTGGCTAGAGGACTGGCATACATTCTCTACCCTCAGCCTCAAAATGACAAAGATAAATCGATAATTGAAATTGCAAGGGGCTAACTTGTCCTAATGTAATGTGCTAAGACATGACAAAGAAAAGATTCCAAGGCTACAAGGCCTCAAAAGCAATGCTTCTAAAAGACATCATTCTTTAAAAGACTGAGTTTGCATCAACAGCCTTTTCAAAAGTGGTTTAAAATAATCTGAATCTGAAAACACACTGATATAACATGGTTTAACATTACCTTATCTTTCTTTGCTAATACATTGTGTTCACTATTTTTTGAAAAACCTTGAAATGCTTTCACTCTTGCTATCACTGCTTCTACTGCAATCCCATAGAATAAAAAGGATAGCGAGATCATAAATATTTTGCTTATATTAATTATGATTACATTTGGATTGAAGACACAGCATCACCTACTTCTGGACTCATTTTCATTGCCTACTTCTGGACTCAGCATTTATAAAAACCAACATTCTCATAATCAGTGCTAATATGGCTTACAGGATCATACTTTGCATTTTCAGCTCTGCATTATTTTCTAGTTAATTCTTATTTATTTTTATGGCCAATATTCTTATTTTATATTCTAGTTCTTATTCATCTGGCCTATTGATTACTCCTGTTTCTCCCTACTTATATTTATTTTATATGCTAGAGTGGCATTTAACAGCAATGATTTGACAGTGATGATTTGATAGTGTAATTGATATTTACAAGGTGCAGCCTTATCTCTATCCCTTACTAACTGCAATACTGGAAAAAATACTTAAATTGTAAAGCACTCAATTTCCTCATCTGTAAATGGGGAAAATTCAATTACCTTTCTCATAAGGCTGTTATAAGAACTAAATTAGAAAATTTATTAAAGGATTATCTCATTTTGTGGCACATTTCATTTAATACACACTTTGTAATATTAAAGGGTTATTGAATTGTGGCACTCAAAGTTCAATACACAGTATCAATTTTGGGGGATATAATGGTATTTTATACAACATCTCTAGCAAAATCATTATAAAACATTGTACCTAGATGTACCACAGCCACCTAGGTGATACAAGAAAGCCCAGTAGCATTATTCATGTAGATTGAAATATATATGGCACAACCTAAGGTAGGGCAAATGTACTACTCTCTGAACTTAGCTTGTAACAGAGTAAAACCATAAACTTCTCAACTTAAGATCAGATCCTATCTCTAAGACAATCATACCTAAAGTGGCAGACACAGTTAATTGCCTATTCAGAAGCCATTATTTTCTCTTTGCTGCTGCTAAGTCACTTCAGTCCTGTCCGACTCTGTGCGACCCCATAGACAGCAGCCCACCAGGCTCCACCGTCCCTGGGATTCTCCAGGCAAGAACACTGGAGTGGGTTGCCATTTCCTTCTCCAATGCATGAAAGTGAAAAGTGAAAGTGAAGTTGCTCAGTCATGTCCGATTCTTAGCCACACCATGGACTGCAGCCCACCAGGCTCCTCCATCCATGGAATTCTCCAGGCAAGAGTACTGGAGTGGGGTGCCACTGCCTTCTCCATTCTTGCTAAATAATTTAGATATAGTTTAGAAATATGAAGGTGCTGTGTCTGGGAAAGATGGGCTCCTTCCTATGCCCAGGAAGTGACTGATGGTTGAGTTAAACTATGACAATCTTATTCCCCTTTTCCAGAAATAGGTTTAAGGAATGGGCAAGTTGACCCAGTTCTGGTCAAAGATATATTAGGGGTGTTAGGCTGGTTGGACCTATGGAATTCCACTATATAGGTCTCACGGAATTCTACTATATAGGATTTCCACTATAACTGAAAAAGTGTGTAGAGAGACATTCCCCTTCCTTTGGATGCAGTCATGTAAGCAAGAGTGGCCTGCAGGTGATGTAGCCATTTTTATCATGATATAACAAGCCTGTGGAAGAGAGAAGAGACTTTAGGACTGGCAAAAAGGAAATATAGGAAGCCAAGAGGTTCTGAATGGATTATTAACAATTAGTAGCACCTATCTCCCATTCTGCTTTGTGTGCAATTTTGGTTAGTATTTACATATATATATATATATATATATATATATATATATATATATATATTTACTGCAAGTAAAAACATCCTGATACATTTAATTTGATATTTTTGTCTTTGTTTTGCTTTTATGCCAAAGGATTTCACAAAGTAAGCATTAACTCTTATTTTTCTATAGCAGTCTGCTGCCCTAGAAGTGACCCATTCTCCACCTCTCTTCTTATGATCTTCTCATTTTTTATTAGTGTATATTTTCAATATAAAGTGAAAGTGAAAGTCACTCAGTCGTGTCTGACTCTTTGCAACCCCATGGACTATATAGTCCTTGGAATTCTCCAGGCCAGAATACTGGAGTGGGTGGCCTTTCCCTTCTCCAGGGAATCTTCCCAATCCGGGGATTGAACCCAGGTCTCCCACATTGCACACAGATTCTTTACCAGCTGAGGCACAAGGGAAACCCATTTTCATTATTAAAAAAGCAAATAACGTTTAAATAATTATATACTTTTTTCTTTTTTTGGCCATACCATGTAGCATGTGGAATCTCAGTTCTCCAAACAAGGATCAAACCCACACTCCCTGCATTGGAAGCAAGGAATCTTAACCACTGGACTGCCAGGGAAGTCACCAATTTTATATATATGTTACATTAGCTGTAAATGTATGTACTCATCTATGAAATGGGGATGGCATATGTCTCAACGGGTTGCCACGAAGACTGTGTAAAATAATCACAGACATATTCTAGGCCTTCAGTAAATGTGATGAATTCTACTTGGTGAAACACAGATTGTTTCTTAAAATTTAAAGACTTTTAAAAAATCTTTAGAAAAGAAATTTTTAAAAATATGAGCCCTTAATTAATCTTTTTCTGCTGTATAGTATTTCTCAAATGCCAGTAATATCCTAACATATCAGTAGTACATTATATGAATTGATCATTTGTAAGGTAGAGAAATTCAAAGAAAATAGCATATTTATAAGTTCTGACAATATTTTGAGATAAATAACATTTATATATCTACAGTAATAATAAATTTATGATACTTCCTCAGTTTCAGGAAATTTCATCGTTTGTCAGAAAATAACAAATGACTCAGTGTCTCCAGACAAATGAGGTATTTTATTCTGGGATTTACCTTGGAATATATTGGCTGTTGAATGGCTGTATCTATGATTACATTTTCTGACATAAAGTTGATATCTTCTTTTTTCTGCCTCTCGTCTCTCTGTTTTTAACTTCATAAAATAACAAAATTTATGAGTTTTGTCTTTGAGTGGGAAACTAATTTTTTACTTATAGAAAAAAAGCATTTTCGATATTGGCAATGGAGTGATATACTGAGAAAGCAATTCAAGTGACTCTGAGAAGCCTGTTTCTTATTCCAGTCATTCTTTCTCATTCCTCCTACCTCTGCCATCAACAAGATGCAGTAAAGAAATAAATGAGAGTAGATATGAAGTTTATAGAGTGTCTATTATGAGGCAGGCATTTTACTTGATGTTCTGAATAGTTCACCTCATTGTAAGCCTCGATCATCAACTCAACTGAATGAGTTGACATTATTTTGCATTTACATGTGGAGTCTGAGAGAGGAATAAAAAATGATATCATGAACATGTAGTCTATTTTAATAAGTCCAATATTTGGCAATATAGAAATTCCTTTTCTTTTCTTTTTTTTTTCTTTTCTTATTTTAAGTTTCTGACACTAATATTTTTCATTCCCCTACTTTTTCACTGTTATCTCATAAAATTCATAATATACTATAATTTAGCATTAGATACTGAACTAGAAAGTCAAACACTAGACTTTCAGGTAATTCACCTTCAAACTTTCTTGGTATTTGATAAAACTTGAATGTAGTATATCAGTAAAATTTTATATTTGCACTGTTTTTGGAATGGATATTTCACTTTCACATGACTCATTTTATTTATTCTTTCAACTCATTATGATAGAAAATTTATCATATATTTATTGAGCATATGTTCTGTGCCAGACAGTATGCAAAACTTGTTATGCCACTTAATCTTCACAGCAATTCTATAAGTTAAATACCACTATTACTCTTACCTTTGTCATTATTGTTTTCAATATTATTACCATTAATGAGGGTTAAGTAAATTGTCTCAAGAACCAATTAGTAGCAGAGCTTAGATTCAAGCATAACATTTTAGTCTGGAGTCCCAAATGTAAAAATATCTCAGTATTTTATTACATTTTATTATCTGACCAGTATATTACCAACTATTTTAATGCAATTAAATATATTTCTAATATATCTGTTTGCAGTATATGCTCTATTGCTTACATATTGGTAGATTTTAGAAAAATGTTTTAAAATAATCTGTAACCATGTATCTTAGTAAGTGTTTCAATACATTGTAATTGAATGTGTAATTAAATTTATCTAGGACAAGGATGTACTCAATGGGGAAGGAATTTTATTTGTCCTTTTTACTGTATCCTACAAGTTTGGAACAGCGCATCACGTTTGGCAGTTATTTATTTTATAACTGTTGATTAGGTAGTTGTATTTTCCTATACCAGAGTGACTATAAGGATGCAATATAGTGATATAGGAAGTACCATGCAGAAAGAGAAACCAGATTGGAGAAGAGAATTCAAAATCTGGAGCAGAGATCAGAGAGGTGCAAGCTGGAAACTACTCACTGTCAAGACTGAAGATGTTGGCCAACCTTTCTTCTCCTCTAGTTTAATTCAGTTCAGTTCAGTCACTCAGTCGTGTCCGACTTTTTGTGACCCCATGGACTGAAACATGCCAGGCCTCCCTGTCCGTCACCAACTCCAGGAGTTTATTAAAACTCACGTCCATTGAGTTGGTGATGCCATCTAACCATCTCGCCCTCTGTCGTCCCCTTCTCCTCCCGCCTTCAATCTTTCCCAGCATCAGGGTCTTTCAAATGAGTTGGTTCTTCACATCAAGTGGTCAAAGTATTGCAGTTTCAGTTTCAGCATCAGTCCTTCCAATGAATATTCAGGACTGATTTCCTTTAGGATAGATTAGTTAGATCTCCTTGCAGTCCAAGGAACTCTCAAGTCTTCTCCAACACCACAGTTCAAAATCATCAATTCTTCAGTGCTCAGCTTTCTTTGTAGTCCAACTCTCATATCCATACATGACTACTGGAAAAACCATAGCTTTGACTAGATAGACATTTGTTGGTAAAGTAATGTCTCTGCCTTTTAATATGCTGTCTAGGTTGGCCATAATTTTTCTTCCAAGGAGCAAGTGTCTTTTAATTTCATGGCTGCAGTCACTTCTGCAGGGATTTTGAAACCCTCCAAAAAAAAATTAATAATAATAATAATAATAATAAAGTCTGTCACTGTTTCCACTGTTTCCCCATCTCTTTGCCATGAAGTGATGGGACCAGATGCCATAATCTTAGTTTTCTGAATGTTGAGCTTTAAGCCAACTTTTTCACTCTCCACTTTCACTTTCATCAAGAGGCTTTTTAGTTCCTCTTCACTTTCTGCCATGAGGGTGATATCATCTGCATATCTGAGGTTATTGATATTTCTCCTGGCAATCTTGATTCCAGCTTTTGTTTCTTCCAGTCCAGCATTTCTCATGATGTACTCTGCATATAAGTTAAATAAGTAGGGTGACAATATACAGCCTTGACGAACTCCTTTTCCTGTTTGGAACCACTCAGTTGTTTCATGTCCAGTTCTAAATTTTCAAATTGTAATGTGTCATTTTTCTGTTGTTTTGCTTCTGAAAAAATATAAACTCTTTGTTTGGTAAGGATTTTTCAAAAATACCAAAACATTAGCACTAAAATAGTTTGATTCAGCTACTAATCATTATTAAAGACATACTGCTTTAAAATTTAGGATATAAAGTGAATTGTTACAACTGGATCAGTAAAAAAAAAAAAATGTTAGTACAGGATGAAAAAGGTAGTCATTTGTTTTTAATTATTATCAATTTTGGAAACTTTTATTGAAATTTAATACCATTTGTAAAAGGAGGGGAAAATTCCCTGGTCATAGTATCTTTTCACTTTCAGAAATTTGTTAAAATTTTGTAACTATAGTCATAGTAAAATATTTATAATAATAAAGCTATACTCTTTTATTATTTGCTAATTTCAAATGAAAGAGTTTCATGTTTTACATTATTCTCTTAATTGATTAAAAATAAAATGATATCAATATAAAATTTTAAACATTGTTAATATAATGAAAGTGAAAGTTGCTCAGTCGTGTCTGACTCTTTGCAACCCCAAGGACTGTATAGTCCTTGGAATTCTGCAGGCCAGAATACTGGAGTGGATAGCCTTTCCCTTCTCCAGGAGATCTTCCCAACACAGGGATTGAACCCAGGTCTCCTGCATTGCATGGCAGATTCTTTACCAGCTGAGCCCACATGAGAAGCCCAAGAATGCTGGAATGGGTGATTTATCCCTTCCCCAGCGGATCTTCCCAACCCAGGAATCAAACAGGGGTTTCCTGCATTGCAGGCGGATTCTTTACCAACTGAGCTATGAGGGAAGCCCTGTAATATAATAGTAAAATGTAAAATTTAAAAGCATGAAGTAATAAAAAAATATAAGCTTATTGTAGTACTCAGTTTCTTATCTTACTATATTTGAGTTGCTTTTGGTTTATTTTATGACTAACAGCTGTTTTTAAATAAATTCACTTAGTTCAAGTTAATGTCATTTGAAATTCCAAAAATTAATTTAGCTTCTGCATACAGACTATGAAGAGTACTTTGACAAGCTAATCATTACAGGTTGCAGAACAAATGTATTATCTCAGCTAGTGAAGTTAACCTTTTAACTGCTTTAAAAAGAAACCAATGGAATCAAAACATTGTCAGGGATGTTTGAGACACATTTAGGCCTTGGATATAAGTTGTGAGATGGTTATGCTTCTGGGACCCAGCATTTAAAATCCATAAATATGACACAAAAGCCAACAAGGGGTCTGAAAATATGAAGTACTTGGTACATGGGAGGTCCTTCAAAATGCTGTCATTTATTATTTTTCTACCATATACTTATCACTTCTTCATTTCACTTATTACCATATAAAAAGAAAGCATCTCTGAATAACTCAGTTCTTACAGGCAAAGATCATAGTGGCAGGATATTATAAGACAAATCACATTTTGATGAGTGACATAAAAAGTACATGAAGGGCACTGAGGCACAGATAAATTAACCAGGTTTTTGTAGAAAAATGTCAATCCTACTAAAAGAAAATAATACAAATAAGAGGAATAATTACAAATCAAGCAAGCTTGGTTAGGAAGGCACATGATCAACATCCATGGATGCAGTTTAAGAAGAGTATTTGAAGAAATATTAAAATGATCAAATAAGTGCTTTCCCCCCCTCTCTTTTTCTAATAGCTTTTAACAAATATTTTAATACATGGATTTAGTATTGGCAAACATGGATGCTCATCACTTTGAGTAAATCAATGACAGACACTGACATGGAGTAAACTTATCAGTCATTCATCAAAGGTAGAAAGAGTTCATTTTTTAAACATTTTGTGTTATTTAAATAATTTAGTGAAGCATAAACTCTACAGAGATTAACAAAATCTCTACCACATTCTTAGTGGAGTTCAGCACAGTTTTATGTTACATAATCCAATTGTTTGACTTCAATGGTAAAATCCAAAATGTGCCCAGTAAAGAAATTCTTTAAATTTTTCTAATAAAAAGCTATGAAACTAATTAAATTAGATAACATATGTAAAATTCCTTTGCACAGAGTAGACAGTCATATGTTTTCCTTCCTTTTCTAAGAATTATACAATGGTAATTATGAAGAAAGGTATAGTTGTAAAAGCTTTTGTTTTTTAAGTGAATAAGTAACGTGCAAATTTAAATACTGTCATAGAAATTATTACTTTTACTTCTACTTCCACAGTCTGTTAGTGAATTTATATTATAGATCAATGGAATAATCATGACATTTTGACATCATACTAACTCAGGTAAAATATCTATTATAATATAATCACATGAAACTACTTCATTTCAGTTCAGTCGCTCAGTCGTGTCCGACTCTTCACGACCCCATGAATCGCAGCACGCCAGGCCTCCCTGTCTATCACCAGCTCCCGGAGTTCACCCAGACTCACGTCCGTCGAGTCAGTGATGCCATCCAGCCATCTCATCCTCTGTCGTCCCCTTCTCCTCCTGCCCCCAATCCCTCCCAGCATCTGAGTCTTTTCCAATGACTCAACTCTTCGCATGAGGTGGCCAAAGTACTGGAGTTTCAGCTTCAGCATCATTCCCTCCAAAGAAATCCCAGGGCTGATCTCCTTCAGAATGGACTTGTTGGATCTCCTTGCAGTCCAAGGGACTCTCAAGAGTCTTCTCCAACACCACAGTTCAGAACCATCAATTCGTTGGCGCTCAGCCTTCTTCACAGTCCAACTCTCACATCCATACATGACCACAGGAAATACCATAGCCTTGACTAGACGAACCTTTGTTGGCAAAGTAATGCTTCTGCTTTTGAATATGCTATCTAGATTGGTCATAACTTACCTTCCAAGGAGTAAGAGTCTTTTAATTTCATGGCTGCAGTCACCATCTGCAGTGATTTTGGAGCCCAGAAAAATAAAGTCTGACACTGTTTCCACTGTTTCCCCATCTATTTCCCATGAAGTGATGGGACCAGATGCCATGATCTTCGTTTTCTGAATGTTGAGCTTTAAGCCAACTTTTTCACTCTCCTCCTTCACTTTCATCAAGAGGCTTTTGAGTTCCTCTTCACTTTCTGCCATAAGAATGGTGTCATCTGCATATCTGAGGTTATTGATATTTCTCCCGGCAATCTTGATTCCAGCTTGTGTTCCTTCAAGTCCAGCGTTTCTCATGATGTTACTCTGCATATAAGTAAAACAAGCAGGGTGACAATATACAGCCTTGATGTACTCCTTTTCCTATTTGGAACCAGTCTGTTGTTCCATGTCCAGTTCTAACTGTTGCTTCCTGAAACTACTTACTAAATATAAAAAGCTTAAAATGTAATATTGTGTTACATTTATAATTATTCAAAATAACTGAGTTAAAATTATAATTTTGGTAACTTTAAATTAACAACTATATATATATAACTATTAATTATATAACAATTACATACTTATAACAAAAGTATGATTTTGATGCTTTTAGATCAATAATTGTATACCTATCACTATTTGCATATTTATAAATATATCTATGAATATTGAAAACAATATCAATGTAGGTATAATCCTTCATAGAAAAAGCATTCACAGTTTAGTTCTTAAACATTTGTAATGTTAAAATGTATATTTAGGTTTATCATTGACTAGTAAATTTATTGGTTAAAAATATTTATCGATACTTTTATACATTTCCCTTTAAGATAGGACTCCTGAGACATGTGTTATGTATCACATATTTTATAGGTACATTTATCAATATATTGGGCTTCTCTGGTAGCTCAGGCGGTAAAGTGTCTGCCTGCAATGTGGGATACCTGGGTTCGATCCCTGGGTCAGGAAAATCCCCTAGAGAAAAAAATGTCAACCCACTCTAGTACTCTTGCCTGGAAAATTCCATGGATGGAGGAGCCTGGTAGGCTACAGTCCATAGGGTCGCAAAAAGTTGGACATGACTGAGTGACTTCACTGGTTCACTGATCAATATATTATTTAAAAATTTGTATTAAACTTTAGATTAAAACTTATTTTTAAATTATATAAAATATGAATATATTTTATGGTATATAATTCAAGATATTTATAGAGATTTTGAGATAAATATTATTCCATGACAGTGAATGCCTTCAGTCCTGTGCACACCGACTGTCTTTTTTCACCAGAACTAATAATGAATACTAGATAATGTATTTAGCTAATTAGCTATGTATACAATGCTATGCTCTAGATTTGTCATAATTAGGTGAAAAGCAATTTTTAAAATATTTTACTTTATTTCTCTGCATTAAATTTAGAGAAAAATGCATCCTTCTTCAAAGCTATGGGGAAATAGCATGTAATAAGCTACAAGCTAAGATAACTATATAAAAACATTTATAAACACTGACTTATAAATGTCAAGATAATGAACCATCAAGTTAACTATGATGCAGTTTAAAATCATGCATATTTTATTTCATTCTGTTTGATGAAGTAGCTCCCAAATCACTAAGGCAACATACAACAAAACATAATTTAATTGCTCTCTATTATAATGCCATTCTGATAACAAAACTTCATTCAATAATTGAATAATAATTTTCAAGTGCAGTACTCATAAGGGGTAGTGCAGAAAATACACAGACAATGCATGCTTCCTCAACTTCAAGGTGTTCATTAGTGAGAAAGATACTAACCAAGCTTACTCCATTGAAAGCAGAATTATGTAAATGGTATGGGAAATACAAAGCATCTCTACAGAGCACAGATATGGTAGCAGTTACTTCCCCTTGGAGAGAAATCAGAAGGCCAGTTTCAAAACTGAAAGCTCAGTTATGAACTGAGTTGAAGAAAAACTGTAATTTAACTAACCTTATTAAAATTACAGTTAGTAGAGTATATTGTTAGAACTTGATCCAGGATATATACAATGTCTTTAACTTCATGAATGTTGTGACTATTTTTCTTTGCTTCCATAGGGATTTTAGTGTTAACTTGAAGAAGCTCCAAGTACTACAAGTTTGATGACATTTTAAATTAAAAGTTGCCGGTATTTCATAAAAATATACAGTAATAAAATGACATTTCCTCCCATATACTTTCCATATTTCTTCCAACTATCAAGTAAGATCAGAGATATTTTAGACCTAATGGTGAATCATTTCCCTTTCCCTGATTTTTGTATTTCAAGATTCTAAAGTAAAATTTCATAGACAATTTGCACTTTTTTGTTGTACGGCAATTCCAGTCAATACATTCAACTGAACTCCCACCTCCACCCATCACTCTGCCTTAACACACACACACACACGGAGAGGCTGAATCAAATATGATATAAACATGTCTTAGATATTTATTTAAGCAAGCTTGAAAGCAAAACAGGAACTAAATCACTGAAATAGAAAGAAAAGTTAAATTGAGAAAGAAGAGCAATAGTTATTGGGGAGTGGCTACTGGTCCTAACAAATGGGACTGCCTGAGCTCTGAAACCTGCAGGAAGCAGTCAGGTTCCTAGTCTTGCTCTGTATCTTTTAGTGAAGGTGCCCTCATTTTAGCCAGTCTGTAAATACCTTTCTGTCATCATTTTTTACACACATCATTTAGCAATCCACCATACTGCATCCCTATCACTTGACAAATATTCCTGGATCCAACTGCATCTTCTCCATACAATAGTTTAATTTCTTCTTTTATTCAATTGAGAGACTGACATTGCCATATATACACTGCTATGTGTAAAATAGATAATTAATGAGAACCTACTGTATAGCACAGGTGACTCTACTCAATGTTCTGTGGTGACCTAAATGGGAATGAAATCTTAAAAAGAGGGGAGATATATATATATATATATATATATAAAATGTGTGTGTGTGTGTGTGTGTGTGTGTGTGTGTGTGTGTGTATTGGTGTTCTGTCACTAAGTCGTGTCTGACTCTGCAACCCCACAGACTATATAGCACACCAAGCTTCCCTGTCCTTCACTACCTCAGGGAGTTTCTCAAACTCATGTCCACTGAGTTGATAATGCCATCCAACCACCTCATCCTCTGTTGCCCTCTCCTCCTCCTGCCTTTAATCTTTCCAGCATGAGTGTCCTTTCCAATAAGTCATCTCTTCATATAAGATGGCCAAAGCTCCAGATTCAGCATCAGTCCTTCCAGTGATGTGGTGTAGTCACTCAGTCATGTACAACTCTTGCAACCCCATGGACTGTATGTAGCCAGCCAGGCTCCTCAGTCCATGGGATCTCCCAGGCAAGAATACTGGAGTGGGTTGCCGTTCCTTCCCCAGGGGATCTTCCCAACCCAGGCATTGAATCCAGGTCTCCTGCATTTCAGGCAGTGTCCTTACTGACTGAGCCACCAGGGAAGCTGTACCATTTTTCCAATGAATACACAGGGTTAATTTCCTTTAGGATTGACTGGCTTGATCTCCATGCTGTCCAAGGGGATTCTCAAGAGTATATATGGCTGGTTCACTTTGCTGTTCAGCAAAAATTAATACAACACTGTAAAAACAAATATACTCCAGTAAAGATTAGTTTAAAAACGACAATGTAAAACAATGCCACTCTTGTCACTATTTTTTTATTTTCAGAAAAATATTTTTCACAAAATATAAGATTTTATAAAAAAGAGAGATTAACAAGAGAGACCCCCTCTACTCGCCCTCCCCCCCCCTCCAAAAAAATGGTTTAACTTGATTCTTCAGGCTTGATTCTGACAATAGGATTATCTGGTTGGTCATCACAATGTTATTTATACAATATAAATCTGAACAAACTTCAATGCTCTTCCTTTTTTCCTATTTTTTTATGGCTCTCCATTAACCTTCAAATAAGTCCCATTCATAATCTCATCCCTTCTCACTTCTCCAGATTTCTTGTATTCTTCTTCCATTTGTTCACAGCTTTGCCCATCAGTTTAGTGCATTTCACTGAACAACCACTCAGTCGTGTCCTACTCTTTGTGACCCCATGGACTGCAGCACATCAGGCTTCCCTGTCCATCACCAAGTCCCAGAATATACTCAAACTCATGTCCATTGAGTCGGTGATGCCATCCAACCATCTCATCTTCTGTCATCACCTTCTCCTGCCTTCAAATTTCCCAGCATCAGGGTCTTTTCATATAAGTCAGTTCTTTGCATCAGGTAGCCAAAGTATCAGAGTTTCAGCTTCAGCATCAATCCTTCCAATGAATATTCAGGACCGATATCCTTTAGGATGGACTAGTCATAGGCTGTAGTTTTACAGTTGTCACCTGCTTCCCTCTGGTTTCCACTCATTGACATATCTATGCCTCCATTCAAATGGATATGTCTTTCCTTTTCTTCTTTGACTGTTGCTTCTCTTCTTTTCTCAACTATTTGTAAGGCCTCCTCAAACAACCATTTTGCCTTTTTGCATTTATTCTTCTTGGGGATGGTTTTGATCACTGCCTTTTGTACAATGTTAAGAACATCTGTCCATAGTTTTTCAGGCACTATCCATCAGATCTAGTTTACTTGTCACTTCCACTATATAATCATAAGGGATTTGATTTAGGTGAAACCTAAAGTAGGTTTTTCTTCATTGTAAGTCTGAATTTTGCAATAAGGAGTTCATGATCTGAGCGGCAGTTAGTGCCCAGTCTTGTTTTTGCTGACTGTATAGAACTTCTCCATCTTGGCTGCAAAGAATAAAATCAATCTGATTTCAGTGTTGACTATCTGGTAATGTCCATGTTAGAGTCCTCTCTTGTGTTGTTGGAAGAAGGTGTTTGCTATATCAGTGCGCTCTTTTGGCTAAAAGTTGTTAGCCATTGTCCTGCTTCATGTTGTACTCCAAGGCCAAACTTGCCTGTTACTCTTGAAAGGACATCAATTTTGGTATTAGTTCTAGTAGGTCTTCATAGAACCGTTCAACTTCAGCTTCTTGAGCATTAGTGGTTGGGGCATAGACTTGGATTACTGTGATATTGAATGGTTTGCTTTGGAAATGAACAGAGATCATCCTGTTGTTTTTGAGATTGCACCCAAGTACGGCATTTCAGAATTTTGTTGGCCATGAGAGACACTCCATTTCTTCTAAGAGATTCTTGTGCACAGTAGTAGATATAATGGTCATCTGAGTTAAATTGGCCCATTCCAGTCCATTTTAGTTCACTGATTCCTACAATGTCAGTGTTCACACTTTCTATCTCCTGTTTGATCACTTCTAATTTACCTTGATTCACGGACCTAGCATTCCAGGTTTCTATGTAATATTGTTCTTTACAGCATCGGACTTTACTTTCATCACCAGTCACATCTACAACTGAGCCATGTTTTCTCTTTATCTCAGGCTCTTCATTCTTCCATACCAGACCATCTTAACTGCTTCCTGAGAAATCTGTATGCAGGTCAAGAAGCAACAGTTAGAATTGGACATGGAACAATGAACAGACTGGTTACAAATTGGGAAAGGAGTACATCAAGGCTGTATATTACCATCTTGCTTATTTAACTTATATGCAGAGTGCATCATGCGGAATGCCAGACTGGATGAAGCACAAGCTTGAATCAAGATTGCCAGGAGAAATATCAATAACCTCAGATATGCAGATGACACCATTCTTATGGCAGAAAATGAGGAGGAACTAAAGAGACTTGATGAAAGTGAAAGAGGAGAGTGAAAAAGCTGGCTTAAAACTAAGATCATGACATCCAGTCTCATCACTTAAGACAGATGGGGAAACAGTGGAAACAGTGACAGACTTTGTTTTCTTGGGCTCCACAAGCACTGCAGATGGTGATTGCAGTCACGTAATTAAGACACTTGCTCCTTGGAAGAAAAGCTATGACACACCTAGACAGCATATTAAAAAGCAGAGACATTACTTTAGCTACAAAGGTCTGTATAGTCAAAACTATGGTTTTCCAGTAGTAATGTATGGATGTGAGATTTGGACCATAAACAAAGCTGAGCACCAAAGAATTGATGCTTTTGAACTCTGGTGTTGGAGAAGACTCTTGAGAGTCTCTTGGACTGCAAGATCAAACCAGTCAATCCTAAAGGAAATCAGTTCTGAATATACATTGGAAGGATGGATGCTGAACCTGAAACTCCAATACTTTGGCCAGCTAATGTGAAGAACTGGCTCATTAGATAAGACTCTGAAGCTGGGAATGATTGAAGGCAGGAGGAGAAGGGGATGACATAGGATGAGATCATTGGATGGCATCACTTACTCGATCGACATGAGTTTGAACAAGCTCCGGGTGTTGTAGTTGGACAGGGAAGCCTGGCTTGCTGCAGTTCATGGGGTTGCAAAGAGTTGGACATGACTGAGCAGACTGAAATGAACTGAACTGATGCCATGGGGAGAAAAAAAAAAAAAAAAAAACTTTCCTTAGCATCCTTCAAGAAAATATAATCACTGATTTTCAAATAATCTTTATATATTCTCACTCTTGTGTTGCACTTTGCTCCACTCCTCTACATAAAGCTTTATTCCTTCTAAAATTTAAATGTATCTTATTCAAATCATTAAGTCTATAAAGTCTGTCTCAAATCAAAATTAGAATGAGAAAAATTTCCCTATCTCCTTAGTTAGAAGTGCTTTCTCTGTTTACAAAGCTACTGAAGCATTTATTAGTATAATTTATTTGATTTTAATGATTAAAACTAATGTAAATTGCCACTTTGAGCAATAAAAGCATTTTATCAACTAAATTGCAACTGTTCCATAAACAATTTATACATACATATACGTATATAATTTATGTACATATATATGTATATATGTGTTTATATACATAGTTTTCATTGTTTTTGTTTTCCATAATTAAAAAGTACAAATATAAAAGTGATGATATATTTTGTGAAATACAGTAAGTTATATCTACCACTTAATTAATCCACAGGAATTATTCTTTTTCATTGTTTTGTAATTTTTTAATTGCTAAATAAAAATACGTCATTTAAGTTTCTGTCTGTGGGATACAAGGAACAAGATTACATACTGAAAATAAGCAAGAAGGCAATGGCACCCCACTCCAGTACTCTTGCCTGGAAAATCCCATGGACGGAGGAGCCTGGTAGGCTGCAGTTCATGGGGTCTCTAAGAGTCAGACATGACTGAGCGACTTCACTTTCACTTTTCACTTTCATGCATTGGAGAAGGAAATGGCAACCCACTCCAGTGTTCTTGCCTGGAGAATCGCAGGGACTGGGGAGCTTGGTGGGCTGCGGTCTATGGGGTCAAACAGAGTCAGACACGACTGAAGCGACTCAGCAGAAGACATAATTAGGATGCTATTAATTATATTCTATTTTAATGGCTACCTATCAAGGAACCAATAAAGCTTAGTAAGTTTGCATGGAAGGTCAATAACAGAGAAATTAATTCGATTTATTTCCTAATTCAAACTGAAATATGACATAAAGTTTTCCTACCCTCTGTTGATTGAGGACCAAATGTTCTAGCAACAATTTTTATCATATATTGATGATACAATGAACTGAAAACATTTTATCTAAAAAGTTCATCTATAAAGGTACCATGTTTAATAATCATAATATTTTAAAATAAATTAATTCAAACCCCATTCATGTAAAGCATTCTACTGAAGGAATTACAAATACTAAATAATATTTGTGACTTTTTTTTCTTATCTCTAAAACTTCACTTCTTAACATTACTTTCCTAAGTCATTTGTGTAGTTTTCATTTTCAGCTTTCAGTAACTTCAAGAAATTAGCTCGAGGGAAATCAAGGTTGTCACATATTTGCAGGATGTTCTTTTCTATAAAAATCTGAACAATATTCCATTGTATTTATGCATCACATCTTCTTTATCCATTCTTCCGTTGATAGATATTTAGGTTGTTTCCATATCATGGCTATTGTGAATAATGATACCAAAAAGGGGTGGCATATATCTCTTTAAGACAGTGATTTCATTTCTTTTGGATATACATCCAGAAATAGGATTGCTGGATCATAACATTCTTTCTTTCTTTTGTTTTTTATATTTTTGTGAAATCTTCCTATAGTTTTCCATAGTAACAGCATCAATTTGCATCTCCAACCAAAGTGTACAAGAAAGTACATGTACTTTTGCTCTGCCGTTTTCTATTCCCTGGTAGTACACCAGTAAGCAAGCATCTTTCCACTGTAGAGTTTCTATTTTAGCAGGGAAGGCAGATGATAAATGAAAACTAAAATAAATCAAATATCAAATAGTGTTATTATAGAGAAAAACATAACAAGAGGAGCAACTACAAAAGGACAAGTTTGTGGGAATACAGTTTTAACTAGAGTTATAAGGAAAAGGCTCACAGATCATTTTGGAGCAAAGATCTGAAAAAGGCAGAAGTAATCCAATTGGCCATCTGCTACCTAGAAGAAGAACATTTCAGAGGGAATATATATTGCAGAATGTGTTTTCTTTATATAAAAATAAGGAAATCATTAATATTGTCAATCATTCATGTCAATATAAATTGTTCCAAATTTAATATTCAATGGAAATATGCAACCTCTAGAAGATAACTATTTTCTTTTTGTTATCTGCTATACTCCCAGTATACAGAAGTGTATCTATCATATGATGGCCACTTGATAAGTTCTTACGATTGAATAAATATTGTTTTAAATATTATGAGCCAAATTATCTGTCAAATGGAAATATTTATCTTGTCATTATTGCTTACTTTCTTTGAGAACTACTATAGGCCACAAGTTACAAGACACCCAACTTGAATGGCACAATAGATACGCACAACAAGTTATACAGTGGTATTTAGTTGGAGAGCTGGTTAGGCAGTTCAGCGCCTTTATCAATAACATAGGCTTTATATTTGTTTATCACAATATGACAAGTCTGAGTTGGACCACTATGATCCTATGTATAAGCTAATTAAATGTAGGAGCAAATCATTTCATGTTAGCTGCTCATTTGCTTTTCCCTCTCAAGAATATGCTGTACCTACTTATCCCATAGGATCTATAGTTTCTCCTTATCAGTGGAGTATATTCTACATGTGATTTGCTTTGGTCAATACAGTGGGTGTTAAATGATATACCCTTATTCTGAGAAGATGCTTAAGAACATACTAGTATTTCCAGCATTATTTTTGCTCTTTTCTCTATTCCAGAAGAATATTAACTCCCAATAAAAGACTGGCCTCCAGGAAGGCTTTCCAAAAAAGGACACATTTAGGGCAAATACATAGTCACTGCCAATCCACAGTACATTAATATCACATAATCATAAACACTGAAGTGTTGAGATTATTTGTTACTGTGGCCTTATCCAAAAAGAAAAATGAATAAAATATGTTTATAATTAAAATTCAGTGAAATTAAACCTCAGACATTTTGTGAATTACTAAAGATACATTGAAACCGGTCACCTTTTTTTAAAATATTTGAGTCAGCCAATAGTATATAATAGAGCTATTCATTTAATTAAATTAACTAAATATTTTGACATAATGGGTATAATAAAATATGTTCTTTTGCTCATAAATGTATCTGACAACATAGCATATATCAAGTTTTAGGTTATTATGTAATTCATTTTGTCTACATTACTTCACTTTTACCCTGAAAATCCTAAAACATCACCTAATTGTATATTAAACTTCCACTTACTTTATTTTACTGTGCTTCACTATTTTATTCGCTTTAGTTATTATATTTCAAAGGTATCATGTTTTTTACAAATTGAAGGTTTGTAGCAATGTTGCATTGAGCGAGTCTATTGAGCAATTGGGGTCATTTTTTCAACAGCACTTGTTCAATTCACATCTCTATGTCACATTTTGGTAATTCTTACGCTGTTGTCCATGGGGTCAAAAAGAGTCAGACACAACTAAGCAACTGAACAACAGTATTGTACAGTAAGTATGTTGCAATATCTGTGACACAGAGAAGACTTTTCAACTTTAAAAATCATGTTAACATTAAAAAATTTTTCCATCCGTCGAATCCTCAAACACTGCAACTTCAATCTAATCATCTGGAGCTCCTCTAAGTTTCTTCTAAAATCATCTTGTTACTACTATTTTTTTTAAAATTACCCCCATTTGTATTATAACAATGTGAAGTACAGGCATACCTTCTTGAAGATATCAGGGTTCAGTTCCAGACTATGACAATAAAGTGAGTAAACACATTTTTTTGGTTTCTTGGTGTATATAAAAGTAATGCTTATACCATATTGTGGTCTACTAAATGTTCAATAGCATTATGTCTAAAAACAATGTGTGTACCTTAATTACAATTTACTTTATTGGTAAAAAATGCTAACCATCATCTAAGGTTTTTGGAGCCACAGTAATAATATCAAAGACCCCTGACTACAGATCATCTTAACAAATGCAGTGATTCTATTTTCCTGGCACATTTCAAGCAAAATGATGATGTGTTAACATTTTATAAGGCAAATATATATGATGTAAGACAGAAGTAAAAGAGGAGAATTTATAGAACAATTATGTTCTTGCCTATTAAGAAAAATTGGAAAAAAGTGTTTTTTAACTTTATTTATTTGTTTTTTTAGAGTAGTTTAAGTTTCACAGAAAAACTGAAGGGAAAGGACAGAAATTTCCTGTATACATCTGTCTCCACACACACATATCATCTCTCATTATCAACATTCCCCACCAGGCAAATGACAAATGACAAAATGGTCATTTGTTACAATTAATGAACCTACATTGGCATAATATCATCACCCAAAGTCTATAGTTTACATTATGTTTCCCTCTTGGTGTTTTACATTCTGGGTTTGGACAAAAGTATAACAACATGTATCAACTATTATCATATTCTGCAGAGCATGAACTATCTACAACCTCTGCAACCACTGATCTTTTTGCTGCTGCTGCTGCTAAATCGCTTCAGTCGTGTCCAACTCTGTGCGACCCCATAGACGGCAGCCCACCAGGCTCTGCCGTCCCTGGGATTCCCCAGGCAAGAACACTGGAGTGGGTTGCCATTTCCTTCTCCAATGCATGAAAATGAAAAGTGAAAGTGATGTCACTCAGTCATGTCCAACTCTTAGCGACCCCATGGACTGCAGCCTACTAGGCTCCTCCGTCCATGGGATTGTCCAGGCAAGAGTACTGGAGTGGGGTGCCTTCTCCGCTAATCTTTTTATGTCTCCCTATTTTGCCTTTTCCAGAGTGCTATATTGTCAGAATCACAGAGTATGTAGCCTTTTCAGAGTGGCTTCTTTCATTTAACATAAGTAGGTGGCTTATTTTATTCTCTTGACATTGACTTTTGCGGAGTAGTAGTGTTTTAATTTTAATGAAATCTAGCTTATCAATTATTTCTTTCATGGTTCACATCTTTGGTATTATATCTAAAAATTCATTACCGTATCTCAGGTCATCTAAGTTTTCTCCTAAGTTACCTTCTAAAGTTTTTTATAGTTGTGAATTTTAGATTTATGTCCATGATCTATTTTGAGTTGGTTTTTGTGAAAGGTTTAAATTTATAAACTCATTTTTTCCCATGTGAATGTCCAGTTGTTTCAGCATCATTTTGTTTAAAAACAAAACAAAACACTATATTTGCTCCATTGTTTTGCATTTGCTCCTTTGCCAAAGATATTTGAAATATTATTTATTAACTTTTCAATTTTGTCTCCAAGTCACCATCATCCCTTGGTGTATTTCTTATGCCACTTTTCACAGTCTGATCTTTCCTTCTCATCTCTGACATTTAATAAGTTAGTGCCTCATGGCTTAGTTCTGATACCTCTTCTCTTTATCAACTGTTTTTAATCATTTTATACATTCTCATGGCTTAAATATTGTTTAAAATGCAATGGCTCCTAAATCGGTCAGAACCTTTCCTCTTCAGTTCTGTGTTTAACTATGTAATCAATATCACCTCTTGATGTACAACAGGCTCGCTGTAACTTCCACGGTGAACACATTCCCTACTGCACTGTAACGTTGAAAAGTCTGATTCGCAGTGCCTGATTGTGTCATTATCCTGGTTGCTCATACCAAAAGCTTTTTTATCATCAACTTCTCTCCTTCTCTTATATTCCACAGTGAGTCCATCAGTATATATTGTTGACACTACTTTAAAAATATATATCAAGCAGCCATCATTCCTGATCCGGGATATTTCAGTAGCCTCCTAACTAGACTTATAGCACTTTAGTACTTATATCCATGTAGTTTTTCTCACTAGGAGTCAGCTACTAGGTCAAGCCTAAACTATATTATGGCGCTTAACACTTCAGATCCTTAAACTGACTTTTCACCTCAGAGTAAATGTCAGTTTTTACAATGACGTACCTAATCTATCTTCCCTACCCTGTTTTTTTTTTTTTTTTTCCCCTCTAGTACTCTCCTATTACTCTCCCATTTATTTTCTCTTCTAAGACACACTGGAATTTTTGTTTTTCCTTTAAAAAATATGGATGGCTCTACATTCAAGCGGAGAAGACAATGGCACCCCACTCCTGTACTCTTGCCTGGAAAATCCCATGGACCGAGGAGCCTGGTAGACTGCAGTCCATGGGGTCACTAGGAGTTGGACATGACTGTATAACTTTCAAGTAGACAACCTGAGCGACTTCCCTTTCACTTTTCACTTTCATGCATTGGAGAAGGAAATGGCAAGCCACTCCAGTGTTCTTGCCTGGAGAATCCCAGGGACGGGGGAGCCTGGTGGACTGCTGTCTCTGGGTTCGCACAGAGTCGGACACGACTGAAGCGACTTAGCAGCAGCAGCGGTAGCAGCTACATTCAAGGTCTTTACCCAGGGCCTTCCTTCAAATACTGACTTTCTCATCAGATATCCACATGGCTTGCTTATTCCTCCCAAATTCTTAATCAAATTTCATCCTCCCTGTGATAACCCTTTAACCCTTTTACTAGTCCTTTTCTTACTTTATGTTTATCTAGAGCATATTACCATCTGATGAAATATACACTTGATCCATTAATTCTTTTATTGCTTATCTCCTGTGCCTGGCATATAGATCACATGAGGTTTAGAACGTTTATTATTTTTTAAGGTAATTTCTTGGCCTAAAGTGTCTCTTACAAAAAAGTTAGTCAAAAATATTTCTTGGTTAAAACTCTCAGATATTGTCAAATTGTCTTCCAAAAATTTTTTTTTTATGTGCAAGCTCCCTCTTTATGAAGGTTGCTGTTTTCACATCATTTTCATCTATGTTTTGCACTGTGAATCTTGATGGGTTTTTAGGAAATTAGAAAGTAGAAGCATTTATATCAGTATTATGTTAAATTATATTTCATTTAATCATGAATATTTCCATTTTGGAATATTCCATATTCCAAAAGTATTTCCACTTTGTCTTTTTTAGGTATCTGTTCATTTATTTTGCCAACTAAGACCTAGATTTTTTTGCTTCCATTATTGATTTTTAAGAATTTGAAATATAGTTAGAAAATTGGTACTTTAGTTGTGAGTTGGGTTGCCTATATTTTTCCATTTTTACTTATGCATTTTCTTTGTATGTTACTTTCCATGATTGTGCTGTCAATTTCATGTATTTTAATTTATAATTGTCCTTGTTTATGATCCTTGTTTATGAGTTGTGTGACACACTTAAAAAGTAGAAGCAATTCCTTAAATTTAAATCTTCAGCAAGAGAAAAAGTTTATTTAAACATAAACACAAACAGACTGTGCTGAAGCATCCCCAGCACAGCTTCACAACTAAGGTGAACCCAGGAATCAAAGAATTTGTAAGACTGACTGTATTATCTCTTCACTAGATTATTTGGGAGACTCATACATATAGTTCTAAGGAAACTGTCTGCCTTACTGCTTTTAAATTTTCTTTTCCCCATTTTGTTGAATACTAGTTTTCTAATAATTTACTGCATTGTTAATACTGCTGTCTTCATTATATTCATTCCATTGTGTGATTATGAGTTAAATAATTACAGAAATATGTATGTGTGCATTTGTTCGAGTATTATAGACTTAATAGTTATCAGCAAATCTAAATCTGTTTTATATATCATTGGATATATTTAAATTTAAGATGTAGACAGTTCAGGAAAATAGTTACTTTGTTTTGTATTTTGTAAGTATCTGGAATGCTTGCCTATGGAGTTGAATGGAATCCTCTGTTCTACCACATCTTTTGGCGATGTAAGCATCTTTGGAGAACATTATTGACACTGAAGGGGATAAAATCTTAAGTTGAACATCTATCTAAATTCATAGATTTAGTATTAGATACTGCCCCAAAATTTGCATTTGGTGGTGTAACTATAAGCACTGCATTTGATAGGCATTGTAAAATATTTTTAACCAATTCAGTGACTTACACAATTATACTGTTACACCATTTTTAGGCAGTAAAATAAGACTTGAACTGCTGCCACATTATTTTTTCCAGTATTCTATGCTATTTGTGCTAGAATCTATGAAAATACACTGACTTTATTCTAGTATTTGAAGGATATTTATTCTAGTATTTTCTCCAGCTACATCAGAATAAAATAACCTGAGACTTGTAAGATCACAGAGAAGCAGCCATGCAAAACTGCATTTGCACTTTCCAAAGAGAACAGAAGGAAAGGGCATTATATCTGAGAGAGAATGAATTGGACATAATGAAGCAAAAGAGAAAGTCCAGTGAGGCAGGAGAAGAGCATGAGGAGTTTAGGAACAGGTGGGAGCAGAGGGCTATAAGAGAACAGAGAAGTATACAGAAGTCAGATCATGAATTTTTAGTTGATTGGTTTGCTTCTTTATTTAATTGATTTACAGCTATCAACACACTTGGTGATTTTATTTTCTTCTGAGAACAGCAAACCAACCTAATAGAATCACCAAGATGGTAGTGAATAGACAGCTTATGAAAATATTCTTTAGCTGATCTTATTATTTGATTCAATGCAGTAATCAAAACATGAATTCTGTATAGTCGATGAATATCTTCCTTAAATTCTCATTTGGGGTAAAATATATGAGTAACTGTATCTATTTATTATAAGCTGAGGATTTTAAAAATATTCTATATAGCACTAAGAATGGACAATGATAATTTATATAATAAAAAGGTTTTTATGTACATAAAACTGATAAATTTTATTGCTTTGTTGTAGCACTCTGAATTTGTGATGAAAGAATACCAGACTTTTCTTATGAGAGACAAGTTACTATCACTTAGTGACTTTGAATAAGTTCTTAATTTCAGTGCTAATTTAAATGACTCCATTGTCCTACTACACTGGGGAGGGGGAAATAAATGAGTCACCTTGTTTCAAAATGTGAGTAAGTGTCATCTTTGATATTATTAGTCTCTGCATTGTGTTAGGCAAGCTGATTTTATGTGCTGGCACAAAACCTATGGCTCATAAACTCAACAGAGGTGAGTGAGTTATGATAGTCTTAGAAATACATTAATGAAATTCTGCAAACATCAGTATGGTACATTAGTCTTCACCACATTTGGCTTTATTAAACACACAGATAGATGGGAGGCTGTCATGTACACCAATTGTTTTGCTTTTTCAAAATGACCCAAGGAAATATAAAAGGTTTTCTTTTTTCCAGCTATTTTAATATCATGTGTAAATGATAAAATTTCACAGTTTGTTGATTTAAAGAATGAGACAGCTTAGGATTTTGTCATCACCATGATTTAATATTCATCAAGGATCTATAAAATATTGGACAGAACAGGGAGGAAAAAGGAGACTGCCAAGACACAGTTTCTGCCCTTAATTTATGATTGCTTATTTTTTCTAAAGACTAGAGAAAATATAAGGTTTGCTTCAGAGTACATGTTTTGAAAGACAAAGTTTTCCATCAAAACCAATGGGGCTTGAACCATAGGAAAGGCAAGGTTGATTTGTTCATTTCAAGACAAAGTAGATGTTAAAATGAAAGTTATGCCAGCTAATAATTAAAACTTAAATACTGAGCTCATTGAAGGAAACTTTTGCTCTACTGACCAATTATATGAACATTCAGTTTTTGAGTTCAAATTAAAAACATGATTTACAATCAGGATTTTTTTTAAATGTGGGGAATATATAACAGATCATGTAATTAATTTAGATTTTGTAACTGAAAGATGCCAGTCACTTAAAAAATGTTCTTTAATATATACCCTAAAACACTTTACTGAATGTATTCTGTATACATACTTTAGCTTTGGGATATTCTTTTAACTAGGACTTTATAATAGCATGAGTAAAGTATGTCAAATACTAAACTCATCTTTCTTTCAAACATAGTTTCCAAGTTTATCCAATGTGTATTCTCTCCCAAAGCCAAATTTTATGATGTGTATATATTATGTCATTATTTCTTATTTGTTTCTCTCATATTTGGTAAGGTAAAGATTATGTGACACTACTGGTGCCTTTCTAATGGAGCATTACACAAATTTTGTCAGAGACAAACTCTTCTGTCTTAGTTGCTATTATTCAATTTTTATAATGATATGATAGTTGATATTGTTGACTATTAATATCTCTTATTCCTGATTGTAATATATTGCTGTATATTGTCTAAACACTCAGTATTATTAGTTGGCCATATGAATACATACTTATCCTTCTATCCATTTACACTCACACAGACACAAACACATATGTATGTATACCTATATATGTGTGTTGTATATATACATATATACGTGCATATATATGTGTTTATATAAATTATGAATAGTGAGGAGGGACATTTAAAATATATATTTAAAACTTGAGAAGTCATGAAATGCATATGCATCAAGAGGGTTTTAGATGTGATAAAAACAATATTTCAAGGCAAGACATAGGGTTAATGAAATTCACTTTAATAATTGCACAAAAACTGTAGAGCTATTTAGAAACTTGTTAGTAGGATTCTTGTAATATTTTAAAGTCTTTTAAATTTTTTACATCACTTTAGGTGAGTGTAGATATTGACCTATTACTGTGAAGAGATTATAGAATATGAAGCTTTTAAAATTAATTGACTATTTTTTTTATTTTTTTTTAATTTTATGTTATTTTTAAACTTTACATAATTGTATTAGTTTTGCCAAATATCAAAATGAATCCGCCACAGGTATACATGTGTTCCCCATCCTGAACCCTCCTCCCTCCTCCCTACCCATACCATCCCTCTGGGTCGTCCCAGTGCACTAGCCCCAAGCATCCAGTATCCTGCATCGAACCTGGACTGGCAACTCGTTTCTTATGTGATATTTTGACATTGAAACATGTAATTGACTATTTTAAATTGATGTAATATTGGTTTATAATATTCATTTAATCCATTTTAAAACCAAAATTTATCTTGTCAATTATCAGTTGAACACTATTATTGTAAAGGAAACATTTGAATTTCATTAATGAAGTGGCAATATCATTTAAGAATCAAACATTTGGAAATAATTATATTTCTAAATATATCTACTAGATTACTATATAAATATTAACAAAAACCCTTTTGAAAGTAGAATATAAGAAGTGATTTCTTTAGCTAATTCCAACCAGATTCTGTGCATCCTACTGAAAAAAGTAAATATCGGTAGATGATTAAAATTATGCTTCTCTGAAAATTAATATCCAGTTAAGGGTAAAATATTGACTTCCGTACTCAAATATTCATAGTATGCAATGAAAGATAATGCTTAGTGACTGGACTGACCAAAATTATTCATTTGTTCTCTGACCAAAGGGATCAATAATGATAAAAAAAGAAATAAATATGTTATGGAACTAAATAATGAAGGAACCTAGAGTCAATATCATTGAGGCTACTCAAAATAATTGGAAATGATTACTATGTTTTTAAAATGTCAAAAACAGTTAAGACTTACTTACTAGTATATGATCTGTAAATTCTTACTCCTGGGCTTCCTTGCTGCACTGGAAAAGTGTAATCTACATTACACCAACTGGATGTACTAAGGTTTCTTTTCTGAGGTGTGAAATATGATGTCACAGATTTCAGGGAAAATGACTTTCTGGCAATCATGGAGGCAGAGTTGCTGTTTGTTCTGAAGTAGTTGTATTATTTTCTGTTACCTAGTGACTAGAGGCAAACGTAAGAATCGTGCTTTCTATACACTGGTTACTGCACTATGTGGTTCTTGTTCTGGGTCAGTCTCTAAGTGGGGTCCAGCTCTTTTCAATCTCAGGGACTACAGGATGGCAGGCTTACCTGTCCTTCACTATCTCCTGGAGGCCACTCAAACTCATGTCCATTGAGTTGGTGATGCCATCCAACCATCTCATCCTCTGTTGTCCTCTTCTCCTCCTGCCTTCAATTTTCCCCAGCATCAAGGCCTTTTCCAATGACTCGGCTCTTTGCATGAGGTGGCTAAAGTATTGGAGCTTCAGGTTCAACATCAGTCCTTCCAAAGAATACTCAGGATTGATTTCCTTTAGGATTGCCTGGTTTGATCTCCTTGCTGTCCAAGGGACTCTCAAGAGTCTTCTCCAACATCACAGTTCAAAAGCATCAACTCTTCAGCGCTCAGCCTTCTTTATGGTCCAAGAATCACATCCGTTCATGACTACTGGAAAAATCATAGCTTTCACTAGACAGACCTTAGTCAGCAAACTGATATCTCTGCTTTTTAATATGCTGTCTAGGTTGTCATAGCTTTTCTTCCAACGAGCAAGTGTCTTTTAATGTTATGGCTACAGTGACTACCCAGTGATTTTGGAGCCCAAGAAAATAAAGTCTGTCACTATTTCCAGTTTTTCCCCATTTATTTGCCATGAAGTGGAGATCAACCCTGGGATTTCTTTGGAAGAAATGATGCTAAAGCTGAAACTCCAGTACTTTGGCCACCTCATGCGAAGACTTGACTCATTGGAAAAGACTCTGATGCTGAGAGGGATTGGGGGCAGGAGGAGAAGAGGGCAACAGAGGATGAGATGGCTGGATGGCATCACTGACTCGATGGACGTGAGTCTCAGTGAACTCCAGGATGGACAAGGAGGCCTGGCGTGCTGCGATTCATGGGGTCGCAAAGAGTTGGACACGACTGAGTGACTGGACTGAACTGAACTGTACTGATGGGACTGAATGCCATGATCTTAGTTTTTTGAATGTTGAGTTTTAAGTCAGCCTTTTCACTCTCTCACTTTCATCAAGAGGCTTTTAGTTCCTCTTCACTTTTTGCCACTAGGGTGGTGTCATCTGCATATCTGAGGTTATTGATACTTCTCCCAGCAAGCTTGATTTCATCTTGAGTTTCATTTAGCCTGGCATTTTGCATGATGTACTCTGCTTATAATTTAACTAAGCAGGGTGACAATAAACAGCCTTGATGTACTCTATTTCCAATTTTGAACCAGTCCATTGTTCCATGTCTGGTTTTAACTGCTTTTACTTGACTTGCAAACCTGGTGTTTCAAGAAGCAAGTAAGGTGGTCTAGTATTCTCATTTCTAAGAATTTTTCAGTTTGTTGTGATCCACTCAGTCAGACTTTAGCATAGTCAATGAAGCAGACACTTTTCTGGCATTATCTTGCTTTTTCAATGATCCAGTGGATGTTGGCAATTTGATCTCTCATTCTTCTGTCTTTTTTTTTTTTCGTCTTCTGTCTTTTTTAAATCCAGCTTCAATTATGGAAGTTCTCGGTTCATGTACTGTTGAAGCCTAGCCTGAAGGATTTTGAGCATTAACTTGCTTGTATGTGAAATTAGTACAATTGTGCGGTAGCTTAAACATTCTTTGGCATTGCCCTTCTTTGGGATTGGGATGAAAACTGGTCTTTTCTAGTCCACTGGCCACTGCTGAGTTTTCCAAGTTTGCTGGCATACTGAGTGCAGCACTTTCACAGCATCAGCTTTTAGGATTTGAAATAGCTCAGCTGGCATGCCGTCACCTGCCCTAGCTTTGTTTGTAGTGATGCTTCCTAGGGTCCACTTGATTTCACACTCCAGGATGTCTGGCTCTAGGTGAGTGATCACACCATCATTGTTATCTGGATCATTAAGACCTTTTCTTGTACAGGTTTTCTGTGTATTCTCATGGATTCCCTGGCTATATGGAAAGTTCTTGGAACAATTTAACATGTACCAATATTTTTTAACTATCAAGAGATGGCTTTTACTATTGTGTGTATGAGTTCTAGGCAGAAATAACAAGTTTGCAAAATTATTGCAAGTAATAAATATTCCAGAATATGCTAAATTTGGATTTTGTATCTGACCTTGTCTGAATTCGCTACTATAGGATAGAAACTTGGAAGTCAAGAGCATCCAGTGATGAACAAATTATTCAAACTCTCACATTTACTCATCTGAATCATAACGCTATGGAAAGCAAGACTTTGACAAACCAAGGACTACTTTAGATTGCACCAGTTATTTAATGATAAAATACAGCACTCAGTATTTAAATTCTTACCTCGACACACAGACACAGAAAATGGAGATTTTTATGATCAACTTTTTAATCTCCTCCAGCCAAAGGGACAATGATACTGAAAATCAAATCTATGGTCTAAATCTGCAAATTTTGGAATTATAAATAAATTTTTTATTTTTTTAGGTTTTCTAGTCTCTTGTGTGTGATTTTGGTAATTAATTGCAATTAAAGATGATCTGGAAGTTTAAGTAATTTTTTACAATCCCCAACATATGAAAGTCTTCTCACCAACAAAAGTACTCCCCTTCTGCTCATTGTAACTTGAAGACCATGTAATTATTGTGCTTGCCTGAGAAAGTTACCTACTGATAGTAACAGTATTTTCTTCACATCTTACCCTAACTATCATGCCTTTTTTTTTTTTTTTACAAATTCAGAAGTATATCATACTCCACAATGCCAACTGCAAATCTAATTTAAGAAGGCTTACAAATCAAAAGAATACATGTGTGATTGCAGTGTAGATAAGGGAATATAACTTCCTATATGGTAAGCTTATAAATATGAGTTCACTTACCAGAGACTTTGAATTAAATGTGCTCTTATAAAGTGGTGGTGATTGATTTCTCAGTAAGTGTAGACAGTAAACTAATTCAGTGGGTTTCTGCACAGAAAAGTTATGATGTCAGAAATTCCTTGTCAAATTGGAGAGGGAAGAGTCCAAGTCTAACAAAGATAGGGATTTTGGAGTGGACTTAATATGGCTTGATGTACACATTTATCATTTAGATATGTTTCTGGATACGATTTTAAAAATCAATCATTTTAATAGGCATTTAGAAATTCTTTAGTCTGGGACAGCAAGCATCTTATAAAATATTCTTTTGGCTGTTTTCTAAAGAACAGAGATGTGGGTCTTAATGCTGTCAGTAAAATGTTTTGCTTGGTTTCAATATGGATGGTAAGATGCTAATCCAGCAGAATTCTAGTACTAGTACTAAACCACCACAGGTAATCTTAGCTACTAGGTCTTGTCTCTAATCAGAATAGAATGATCAGAAAGACTAGTTGATAGCAACTAATTAACTGTTGGTTCCTCCAACAAATATAATGGGGTACAACTTGTATAATTATATTAGGATTATGTAACTGAAAAAAATAGCATTTTATAGATCTGGAAAGCAGTTCCCTATATGAACCACCACAATACAAAATCTCTATATTTGCCTTAAATTCTAGTTTTAATCAATTCAAACCAAACATGGACCCCTAGTGTCCCTGAGCAAGAACTATATTATAAGGCATTTCCCTGGTGGTCCACTGGCTAAGACTCTGGGCTCTCAATGAAAGTGGCCTGGGTTTGATCTCTGGTGAGGGAAGTTGATCCCACATACCACCAACTACAGATTACATATGCTGCAACTAAAGATCTCTCAGACCACAACAGAGATGGAAGATCCCATATGCCACAACTACACTCGACACACCCAAATCAATAAATGTTTAAAAAATGAACTATATTATGACAATACAAGCATCTGTTATATCATCATCCTAACACTGTCTAGTAATATGTGTTATTTACCAAGATAACTCTATACTTACAAATTAATAGAAATTTTCCTGTACAGTTGTATGATTTTCTTGTGTTATATTCACTAGAATTCAGAATGGCACTGAGGTCATGGCAGTACACTATGGCTTTCATACTTCAAATATCTTTGGTGGTATGCAAACTTACTTACCAATCTCTTATTAAGTAATAGAAGTCTATTTAGTATTGCACATATAATATTCCCTTTGGAGTTCTTCAAGACTTGGGGGCAAATTTTCCAGCACTGCCACTCCTGTGACTATAAGAGGTAAGTCTAATTTAAAGTTGGCATAAAGGTCCTTTGGTTTAAAACTGTTCACTAGGGTAGGAAATAACTTCTCTGAACCTATTACGTTCTTTTGCAAGGTATTCAGTATGCATCAAAATCTTCAATCAATTTCACAATAATTATGGTTTTTGTTGTCCCATAGTGACTATACATTGAATTAATTCCCCAAAGTTTCCTTCTCTTCCTACATTTTATGTCAATTAATAATAAATATCATCTTAGCTAATTGAGATATGACTACCATAATTTAAAACATCATAATCAGTGGGGTTTATCATTGTCTTTAATCAGGTAGGAATCTGACCCTTAAGGCTTGCTTTTTAAAACAGGCCCTACTGGCAATTTCTGAGCCTCAGATTCCTAACAAAATCAAACTTCACACAAGGAGAAAATGTCAAGAATTTATTCAAAAGGTACAATCCTAGAGGAGTAAGAGTAAGACTATAAGTGACATAAGACAGGAAAAAAGAAAAGCATGATGAAATATCACTCTTCTGGGTACTGCTCCATGTGAAGCCTTAAAAAAACAGTGAAAATACTTCTATAGACTCATAAGGACTAGCTCCATGGCAAAACTGCCTGGAGAAAGAAGAAAGGATTTATCTTCCTATTACTCTCTGATTTTCTGTTTAATTTGATTCAGACCAGAAGTTTCATTGCCTGCGGCTGACTAGCCCCAAAAGCTAGTGCCTTCGTTTCAAACAAGATTTTTTTTTTTTTGCAACATGTTTTGCCATACTACTGAAAATCAATCTGATTTCCAGAGTGGCTGCATTATGGACCATCTAAAACAAACATTAAGTGCATGTTGAGTGAGTGTGTAGCGGGTAGGGACAACTTCCTGACTGGAGTTAATGTGAAGTAAAAGTCGCTCAGTCCTGTCCAACTCTTTGCAACCCCATGGACTATACAGTCCATGGAATTCTCCTGGGTAGCCTTTCCATTCTCCAGGGGGGCTTCCCAACCGAAGGATCAGACCCAGGTCTCCCACATTACAGGCAGATTCTTTATCAGCTGAGCCACAACGGAAGCCAAAGAATAGTGGAGTGGGTAGCCTATCCCTTCTCCAGTGGATCTTCCTGACCCAGGAATCAAACCGGGGTCTCCTGCATTGCAAATGAATTTTTTACCAACTGAGCTATCAGGAAAGCCCCTGATTAGAGTTAATATGGGGACATAAAATAAAAATAATGCTGTTAAAAACCTTAATAGAATCACAAATAAAATTTGATCTCAACATCACATCACATAAAAAAATCACTTCTAGATAGTTTAAAATTTAAAATGTACAAGATGTGTATAAAATATTTTTTTTTAAATCCAGAATATGTCCATATCCTTTTTAGAGGGGTTACTACCTTAACAAAATAGAAACTTGAAATGGTAATAAAATATTGAAAATAAAACTTATCATATTAAATGTAAGAAACATGTATTGCTCAAGAGATGACATGAAATTGTATAAAGAAAACTGCAAACCTGGAGATGATGCATGGAACACATGTAAGTCACAAAAAAACAGAGAGACTACTGAAGAATAAAGAAAAAAAAAAAAAAGACAGACAAATACATAGGTAAGTAGACAAAAGCATAACCCAAAAATCTGAAGGGATAAAAATCATGTTGACATATTAGTAACTAGTAGCTGCTGCTAAGTCACTTCAAATCAATGTAATTATCAGTAAACTGAACTGATGTATAATTTCAAATTTCTAACATGAAATAATACAACACCTACATCAAACAATATAAGTGATAGAGAAATGGTACCTTTATTCTCTAAAATGGAGATAAGACAATGATGTCTACTAAAATCTCTCACTGTTCACATGGAAGGATGTGTTATAAGTACAACTGTAACTCAAAAAAAGGAAGGATGTTGAGATGGAGATAAAGGGAACAGAATTATCGTTATGAAGACCTACAAGACTTTCTAGACCTAACATCCAAAAAAGATGTCCTTTTCATTATAGGGGACTGAATGCAAAAGTAGGCCATCAAGAAACACCTGGAGTAACAAGCAAATTTGACCTTGGAGTACAGAATAAAGCAGGGCAAAGGCTAATAGAGTTTTACCAAGAGAATGCACTGGTCATAGCAAACACCTTCTTCCAACAACACAAGAGAAGACTCTACATGGTCATCACCAGATGGCCAAAATGGAAATCAGAATGATTATATTCTTTGTAGACAAAGGTGGAGAAGCTCTATACAGTCAGCAAAATCAAGACTGGAAGCTGACTGTGGCTCAGATCATGAACTCTTTATTGCCAAATTCAGACGTAAATTGAAGAAAGTGGGGAAAATCATTAGACTGTTCAAGTATGACCTAAATCAAATCCCTTAAGATTATACAGTGGAAGTTACAAATAGATTTAAAGGCCTAGATCTGATAGACAGAGTGCCTGATGAACTATGGGTGGAGGTTTGTGACATTGTATAGGAGACAAGGATCAAGACCATCTTCAAGAAAAAGAAATGCAAAAAAGCAAAATGGTTGTCTGAGGAGGCCTTACAAATAGCTGTGAAAAGAAGAAATGCAAAAAGCAAAGGAGAAAAGGAAAGATATACCCATTTGAATGCAGAGTTCCAAAGAATAGCAAGGTGAGATAAGGAAGCCTTCCTCAGTGATCAGTGCAAAGAAATAGAGGAAAACAATAGAATGGGAAAAGCTAAGATCTCTTCAAGAAAATTAGGGATACCAAGGGAACATTTCATGCAAAGATGGGCTCGATAAAGGACAGAAATTGTATGGACCTAACGGAACCAGAAGTTATTAAGAAGATGTGGCAAGAATACACAGAAGAACTGTACAAAAAAGATCTTCATGAACCATAATCACGATGGTGTGATTACTCAACTACAGCCAGATATCTTGGAATGTGAAGTCAAGTGGGCCTTAGGAAGCATCACTATAAACAGAGCTAGTGGAGGTGATGGAATTCCAGTTGAGCTATTTCAAATCCTGAAAGATGATGTTGTGAAAGTGCTGCTCTCAATATGCCTGCAAATTTGGAAAATTCAGCAGTGGCCACGGGACTAGAAAAGGTCAGTTTTAATTCCAATCCCAAAGAAAAGCAATGCCAAAAATGCTCAAACTACCACACAACTCCACTCATCTCACATACTAGTAAAGTAATGGTCAAAATTCTCCAATCAAGGCTTCAACAATATATGAACCATGAACTTCCAGATGTTCAAGCTGTTTGTAGAAAAGGCAGAGGAGCCAGAGATCAAATTGCCAACATCTGTTGGATCATATAAAAAGCAAGAGAGTTCCAGAAAAAACATCTAATTCAGTTTTATTGACTATGCCAAAGCCTTTGACTGTGTGGATCACAGTAAACTGTGAAAAATTCTGAAAGAGGTGTGAATACTAGACCACCTGACCTCCCTCTTGAGAATCTATATGCAGGTCAGGAAGCAACAGTTAAAACTAGACAAGGAACAACAGACTGTCTCCAAATAGGAAAAGGAGTACATCAAGGCTGTATTGTCACCCGACTTATTTAATTTATATGTAGAGTACAAGATGCAGGGCAGGATGGAACACAAGCTGGGATCAAAATTGCTGGGAGAAATACAATAACCTCAGATATGCAGATGACACCACCCTTATGGAGGAAAGTCAAGAAGAACTAAAGACCCTATTGATGAAAATGAAAGAGGAGAGTGAAAATGTTGGTATAAATCTTAACATTCAGAAAACTAAGATCATGGCATCCGGTCCCATCACTTGCTGCTGACGCTGCTAAGTCACCTCAGTCATGTCCGACTCTGTGTGATCCCATAGACAGCAGCCCACCAGGCTGCCCCATCCCTAGGATTCTCCAGGCAAGAACACTGGAGTTGGTTGCCATTTCCTTCTCCAATGCATGAAAGTGACAAGTGAAAGTAAAGTCTCTCAGTTGTGTCCGACTCTTAGCGGCCCCATTGACTGCAGCCTACCAAGCTCCTCTGTCCATGGGATTTTCCAGGCAAGAGTACAGGAGTGGGGTGCCATTGCCTTCTCCATCCCATCACTTGGGATCATGGCAAATAGATGGGGAAACAGTGGAAACAGTGGCAGATTTTATTTTTGGCGGGCTTCAAAATCACTGCAGATTGTGTGCGGCCTTGAAATTAATAGATGCTTGCTCCTTGGAAGAAAAGCTATGATCAACCTTGACAGCCTATTAAAAGCAGAGACATGATTTTGCCAACAAACGTCTGTCCAGTCAAAACTCTGGTTTTTCCAGTAGTCATGTATGGATGTGAGAATTGGACTATAAAGAAAGTTGAGCGCTAAAGAATTCATTCTTTTGAACTGTGGTGTTGGAGAAGACTCTTGAGAGTCCCTTGGACCGCAAAGAGATCCAACCAGTCTATCCTAAAGGAGATCAGTCCTGAGTGTTTATTGGAAGGACTGATATTGAAGGTGAAACTCCAATACTTTGGCTGCCTCATGGGAAGAGCCAACTCATTTGAAAAGACCTTGATGCTGGGAAAGATTGAAGACAAGAGAAGGGGACGACAGAGGATAAGATGGTTGGGTGGTATCACTGACTCAATTGGACATGAGTTTGAGTATACTCTAGGAGTTGGTGATGGACAGGGAACCCTGGTGTTCTGTGATCCATTGTGTTGCAAAGAGTCGGACATGACTGAGCGACTGAGTTGAACTGAACTGAGCAGGCAATCTAAAAAAGATTTAATCTCACTCTAATCTAAAAAGGTTAGAAATGAGGTCAATAATGTTCTGAGGATGAAAATTGATTCACAGAAATTAGTTGGATTTGTTTTCAAGAACAATAAAAAACATGATATCTAACTATCTATCTTTCCACTCTCTTCTAATTTTATTCTAGGATAAATACAGAGGAAATAAATCAATATGTAAGTGACAAACTGTTTAATTTACCATATCAAGAAAGTGGGCTCACTTCACAGAAAAAGAATAAAATGACATCTCTACAGCATCTACAAACATGGAATTCAGACTTGCCTGACTTAAATGTCAGCAAATAAATCATGAAATAAATACATGAAAATATAAATCAAGCTGAGTTTAGGAAAGGATTTTTAAAATAGTATGTCTAAAGTATATAAAATAATATGAAGAACTAATGGATTTAATTATATACATACCTTACATGAAGTTTAAGAAAAGTCATATTCAAACTGAAAAACCTACAAATGGTAAAAATAAAAAATAATAAAGAAATTCTGCAAATCACCAAGAAATAAACCAGGAAAGAATAGAAATATGGAGAAAGTATATAAATATATATTTACAGAGGACAAAACTCAACTTCTATATAAGGTACAAAAAAATCACAGCTAGCCAGTAAATTAAAATAAAAATGTACTACATTATATTCATGACATATTAAAATATAAAATACTGGGTAAAATTTCTAGGTGAAATGACAGGAACTCTTCACTGCTAGAAATTTGACTGGTGCAGTAAGTATGGCATGTAGCCTGATATACACAATCAAAATACACCCTATGACTAGAAATCTTCTCCCATCATATGTGGCCCAGAGAAATTCTTACACACATCTGTAAGAAAATATGTCAGAAGCTTACTGCAACATTCTTATAGTTTTCGTATTTGGAAAGTGTTTAAATTTTTATTTTTGATGGAGATAAATAAAATAGAAAAGTCTATAGAATAAAATGCAGTAATCAGTAGAAATAAACTAGAATATGTACACCTCTTGTATGTAAACAGAAAAAAAAAGAAAACATTTTAGATTTCTCTCTTTTATGTATTTTAAAAATGTATCTATTCCCCATATAAAATACATATAAAATTCAAGGATAAATGCTGACAATATTAGACTACCTGTGAGACACGTGATTGAGAGTGAGAAAGGGGAAGAAAAATGGAATGAATGGAGTAATAAATATTGAGTAAAATATAATAGAGTTGATAGATGAAGAGTGTATGCCTTCATGATATGAATACTGAAATGTATTTTTAACTCAATTATGTATGCATGAGTTAAAGAAAGAAAACAGTCCCATAGTTCAGGAAAGCTAGCATAACCACATGATAAGTGATTAAGGAAGTTAAAATTCCAGTATACAATTGCTAGTGAGAATGCACATTTCCTACTTAGTTTAGTTTGAAGTACATGGACAGTTGCACATGTCACAGGGTCTAGCTCACAGTGGGATTCGATTCAGCAGTATTTTCTACTTTCAGGCTCATCTTTCAAAATGTGATAATTCTGCTCTGTATTAGGTTTGGAGATTCAACTTTAAAAATGCTTAACCAATGCTTAGAATAACAAAAAATACAAACAATAAACCTTCCCTCATGTGCTTTATTTAAAAGATTTAGGTTGTCAGGTGAAAAGGATAGTTGTTACTAACTCATCTAACTCACTTTTTAAAATACTTTATTGAAACAGTTTTAACATTCTATTGAGAAATAATTGAACTTATTGAACAATTTTATTACAGAAAGAACACTGCAATACAATATTCTTGTTTACTAATGTTTTAACTAAAATCAATATGTACAACCAAATCTTAGTTTTATCCTCAGATTTCTCACAGAAAGACCCTTATCATCCCCATGTCTTTATTCCAGAAGCAGATCAAATACATTAAAGATGATCAAAATCAATTTCCTCAATTTGTTCAGTTAAGAAAAACTACATTATTTTAAGAATAAATAAAATCATTCTTAGAATGACTCTATGCCTGTCTTATAGTATATAACTGTCAAATTTTTGCAAGTTTTGTTTATAAATTAAAAATGAAAATACTTTATTCATACATAAGTCTTTCTGCAACCATTGTGGTGGAAGGTAGGTCATTAAATATAGCCAAAAATGGTCTGTGAGAAATTGAATCAGTTTTTCAGAGAACTCAGAGACTGGAAAGAAAAGACTGATGAATTGGGAGACAAAAAACTTGAGTATAAGGCCTAGTCTTGCTGGGGATATGTTGTAGGAATTGAGATACATCATTTTCCCATGAAATTTTCTAGTTCCCCATGGTGAAAAAGAAAAAGCAATTAGAAGCACACATACGTATGGCACATTTCTATTTATCCAGTGCATAAAAAGCCCATTCACTCAATGAATGCTTTTTGAAAAGCTACCATGTACATACCTTGTTCTGCGTAACGGGGAAGCAGTGATTCAGAGTGAAGAGATGAAAAGCTGAGAGTTTATGCAAGGGAGTGGTTAAAATAATTGTTCATAAAACTTAACCTACAAATCAGGAAAGAAATATCATCATAGGGATGAGAAATAAGGGGCTTTAAAAATGTAGCAACAACAAAGGATTTTAAGTCTTAAATAGGATGAAAGCAGTTTGGAGTTGGAGAACTCAGGGATTAAACTGGATTGATAACAGGTTGGATTGGAAATATATGAAAGTGAGATAATAGAGGAATTATAGGTTTTGGTAACAGCAAGTTCAAGTTTTCAACTCTTCTTATTTTAGAGCTTCTGCACTAACTCCATAGTCGGCTATCCTCTCCCCTCATTATCACAACATTCCTCTCGAAATGTACTAAGGCTTTATCCTTTCGGGATGAAACCCCAAATTCTCATCAGTGTACTTATATATTTGTGGACACTAGAATTTGAAACACGGTTTTCTTGGGGCTGCTGGTATACTCTACACTAACATTTGAGAAGATCTACCCAAATGAAAATGGATTCAAAACAGAAAAAAAGTTGAATTCTCAGGAATTTCAATTTATGAAAGTTGAATTAATTATGTAAATCAAATGTTGCTATTCAGTCAGTAAATCATGCCTGACTCTTTGCGATCCCACGGACTGTAGCACACCAGGTTTCCCTGTCCTTCACCATCTCCCAGAGTTACCTTAAACTCATGTCCATTGAGTCAGTGATGCCATCCACCCATCTCATCCTCTGCTGCCCCTTCTCCTCCAGCTCTCAATCTTTCCTAGCATCAGGGGCTTTTCCAATGAGTTGGGTCTTTGCATCAAGTGGCCAAATTATTGGAGCTTCAACTTCAGCTTCAGTCCTTAAAATGAATATTCAGGGTTTATTAACTTTAGGATTGACTGGTTTGATCCCCTTGCTGTCCCAAGGACTCTCAAGAGTCTTCTCCTGTACCACAGTCTAAAAGCATCAATTCTTCAGCACTCAGCTTTCTTTATAGTCCAACTCTCACATCCATACATGACTACTGGAAAAACCATAGCTTTGATTATATGGACCTTTAGCAAATAACAAAGTAAATCAATGTGATTTTTGTGTTTTTGTTCCATATCAAGAGTTCTCCTTTGTAAAGATTTTACCTCTCTAATATTTTAAAGATTACTATATATTTTACTATATTTCAAGATTGTGACCATTCACCTGTATTTATCATCCCTGGTGCCTCAGATGGTAAAGAAGCTGCCTGCAATGCAGGGGACTCTGGTTTGATCCCTGGGTTGGAAAGATCCCCTGAAGAGGGGAAGGGCAACCCACTCTAATATTCTCGCCTGGAGAATTTCATGGACAGAGGAGCCTAGCAGGCTACAGTCCATGGAGTCACAAAGAGTCAGACACATCTGATTGAGTGACACACATCATTTAAAACATTGTGGCAATCCAATACACATTTCATTGGATGTTTCCATTTAGTATAAAAATTCATGATCAAATGGTGGTTTGTCCTAATTTTTTTAAAGTTTTTGTGAAAACTTAACTTGAGATCTACCCTCTTTATATGTTTTAAGTGTACAATTCAGTAAATTTTCTACAGGCACATTATTGTACAGTAGATCTCTATAACTTACCTTGCATAACAGAACTTTTACTCTTGTTGACTAGCAACTCTCCACTTTCCTTCCCCCAGCCACTAGCTAACACAATTCTAGATGAAGTTCTGGGCTTGAGAGACCCATTTGTGAATTCTCAGTTTAAATGTGGAACAGCCTGGGATGAATGAAGGAAATGTGGGAGTGAATACATATAGACATGAAAAATGGATGGAAGACTGATACAATGCTTAAATGTTGCTAAATGAGGAAATAGTCATGGGAAACTGAGACAATGGCTAAAGATGAAGTTCTATACTGAGAATCAAGTGAAGAACATGTTCAAAGACAGATGTGGATAGACCAGCTACTCAGAGATCAAGACTGAAGATTGGCTTTTGAATTTGTCAGTGTGGATGTTGTCACTGACCTCAGTTATAAATCATGGTGTGGTAAGCGGTGAATAAAATTCTGATTGAAGTGGTAATAAAAAAATTAAAAAAACAAAACACTGAAATACTGGTGATACCAAATATCACCAGTGTAATACAATTGCTTCCTCCTTAAAAATGATGTCTTGACCTTGTTTTGAGGCACAAATTAGAGGTCCTTCAGTTTTCTTTGAGTAAGATTAAATTTCACCCAACAAACTCCCTTAACTTGCATCTACTCTCTGAGACCACAATGCATCTACTCTTATCACCCCGATGTCAGAAATATAGCGACAGCCTCTATTCCTCAAAACCCACAGAATTATTTAAATTAGCCAGTTCACAGGGAACCCATGAAATGTAGCTAACCTCACCCACTTGCCCTACATAAATGGCCCCTAAGCTCCTGGTTACTGGTACTCTGTCTCTACCCTGGGGTTCTCTTCTATGTGGCCCTGCATGACAGCCTTCTCTCCTATAGAACTGCAAGTTACAGTTCTTCCATCTATCCAAATGTAATCAGTGTCATTCTGCAGTGTCTTGCCATAAAAGAATCTTTAAATCCTAAAATGAACATCTCTTGAACACATTTTTATCAGAGGAAAAACTGTAGTTACAGGAAGATTTGAGAGCAAGGGAAGATCTTTTTTTTCTCTTTGTATTACTTTTAGTAGTCATTGTGTCATATTTGGAAGCTGACCAGAATAATTTAACAAGGAAGAAAACATTGGAGAAAAAGTGAGACCACTGTAGGACCAATGAATTTGAAAAAGCCATCTGTACTGGCTGATGGTGAGAGCAAGGGAAATTCACACACCCAAAAAAAAAAAAATTGCTACTTCAATAGCAGAAACAAAAAATGGATATTTGGTGACAGTAAAATTAAACCACAATATCAGTATATACAGGCTCCCAGGAGAACATATTACAGCAAAACAGAGTTAAAACTTCAAAACACTGATGCGTTGTGCTAAGGCTCAAAAAGTTTCCTCTAGAGTGTGAAAACTTGGCTTCTTTTCACTACATTAAAAAAAAAAAAATCATGCTGCAAAAATTGCTGAGCTCAACATTTCTCCATGGAAATTAACCAATTTAAACAAACCAAGAGCAGTGAAATGTGATTCACTCACTTACAATTAAGACTAGCTCAGTATATTCAGCATCAACATACAATTTTTCTTTGGACTAACATTGTCCCAAGAGTGTACAGTAGTGATATAAAGGGTCAGGCTTATTAAATTATTAAGTATCCCATGGGGAACCCGCTGAATAAGCCGTATAGATTCTGAGTAGTATTGCAGCAATGAGAAATGTGTAGATGTTTGGTTTTATGCATTTAACTGCAACCTGTGCAATTTTTAGAAACTTGGGTCAAAAAATTTGTGCCTGATATTTATTCGCAGTAAATTTTTCTTTAGTTCAATAGAGTACACGTAACTCAGATTTTGACTTTGCATACTTTCCATGCCTTTAAGATTTTCTTTTACTGTGAAACTGGGTGAATATGTTTTTGAATTTTTGGTTCAGTTCAGTTACTCAGTTGTGTCCAACTCTTTGTGACCCCATGAATTGCAGAATGCCAGGCCTCCCTGTCCATCACCAGCTCCCGGAGTTCACTCAAACTCACGTCCATCGAGTTGGTGATGCCATCCAGTCATCTCATCCTCTGTCATCCCTTTCTCCTCCTGCCCCCAATCCCTCCCAGCATCAGAGTCAATGATTCAACTCTTCGCATGAGGTGGCCAAAATATTGGAGTTTCAGCTTCGGCATCAGTCCTCCCAATGAACACCCAGGACTGATCTCCTTTAGAATGGACTGGTTGGACCTCCTTGCAGTCCAAGGGATTCTCAAGAGTCTTCTCAAACAGCACAGTTCAAAAGCATCAATTCTTTGGCGCTCAGCCTTCTTCACAGTCCAACTCTCACATCCATACATGACTACTGGAAAAACCATAGCCTTGACCAGACGGACCTTTGTTGGCAAAGTAATGTCTCTACTTTTAATATGCTATCTAGTTGGGTCATAACTTTCCTTCCAAGGAGTAAGCGTCTTTTAATTTCATGGCTGCAGTCACCATCTGCAGTGATTTTGGAGTCCCCAAAAATAAAGTCTGACACTGTTTCCACTGTTTCCCCTAATCAATGATAATTCTACTTTCTTGTTATCTCTTGTTAATATAAAATATTCTAATAATTCTGACTGAAAAAATATAGCTGATAAAATGATTTGCAATAGAGTTCTGAGATAAAATATTTAGCTTTCATTTTGTTTTAATTTATTAATAGATTTTTTTGAATGACATGAATTTGACCATTAGCAAACAGATGTTAAATATTTCACAGGTTTTTAAGTATTTTGAAATTCCAATGGATTACATTTAGTATTCATTTATATTTTCTTAAAAATATTATTTGTTAATAAGCTGAATCATTATTTTTTTTCCTAAGAATTGTATCATAAGCAAAATCAGAGATAGAACTGAAATCCTGAAAAATAAGATTCTATTTAATTGAGAATTACTTTTTGATATGAATATATTCAATATTAATTATGTATGTGATCATGCCTTATATGCTTATAATGTCAATTATTTGATTATAATGACAATTGGGGAAAGTGTAATTTGGGCAAAGTTTGTGTATATTGTAGGTAATTCTATTTTATATATTATTACTGAAATGATTTTCACTATAGAGCTTACTGCATTCTCTAAGTGATATGTCAATGTATCTGCTAATTACAATAATTGAAATCCATGTAAATATTAATAGATTGTTATGCTATCTTTCAGCATATAACTCTCAAAGATTTCAAATCTCAACTTAGTTATAGTAGAAGCTGGGAAATAAAAACTATAAAAAGAAAATATTTATTCATAATTTGGAAACATTCTGATATATTTAACTTTTATCTGAAGACAGAATTTTAATTTAATGTTTACTTCCCAAGTTATTTAACCTCTAGAATAAATTGTTTATCTTTCGACTTACATTTGGAATGATTTCTAAGATGTAGATTTTTAGTTCAAGAAAGCAGAGTTTTGAATTGAAAAGAAACTTTTTTTAAAACTCTCTTAGAATTCAAATTAGATTAAATATTCAACTCTGTTCAAAGGGGTATATTCTATGTGTACATGCTACTGACTATTTTATTTAAAATAAGTCAACATGTTTCCATTAATAGAACACTGAGGATAATTCTATTTATGTTGCAAAGTTGAATGATGGATTAGCATAAATTTGATGGAGAAAATATGATCAAGTGATACTGTTTAAACAGATTTAACCTGATTTGTTGGTAATGAGAACCCAGTATTTTGACTGCTGGCGTGGAACAACTTACATGTTACAGACTCTGATTAGCATAAAAGCGGTTAATGTAAGTAAATATATGCTTTCTTAAATAAACTTTCCTTAATAAAACATATTCTTTGTAGAATACCAAGTATACTCAACAAAGACTTTGACAGTTTAGTGAGAATTTGTAATAAAATTTAACTGGGATTTTTGGTTTGTTTGTTTTCTTTATTTTTAGAAAGGAAAGAGAGAGCCTGAATTTATAATTTATCTAGAAGATTTATGTGTATTATCCAAGCTAGTTCTTATAATTTTTATCCTGTTTTACATGAAGGATACAGGGCCTTGTAGGCAATGATATTGAGATTAGAACCCAACTGACTGATACCAAGTTACTCTTCCTAACATAGCTTTTGCTCAGAATTCTTAGTTATTAACTTACATGTGTGTGTCTTAAATCTGAGTTCCTAGAATTCAAAATCTTGTTTAGAAATATGGAGTAGGTATATTTGCCTCTCCCTTCACATCTCTTATTAAAAGAAACCTTGCTGCTGCTAAGTCACTTCAGTCGTGTCCGACTCTGTGTGACCCCATAGACGGAAGCCCACCAGGCTCCCCCATCGCTGGGATTCTCCAGGCAAGAACACTGGAGTGGGTTGCCATTTCCTTCTCCAGTGCATGAAAGTGAACAGTGAAAGGGAAGTCGCTCAGTTGTGTCCGACTTGTAGCGACTCCATGGACTGCAGCCCACCAGGCTCCTCTGTCCATGGGATTTTCCAGGCAAGAGTACTGGAGTGGGGTGCCATCGCCTTCTCCAAAAAGAAACCTTACAAATACAAAATTAGAAATATGAATAATTTGATAAAATTTATGCTTAGAAATTGTGCAATAGTTTGAGCATTCTTTGGCATTGCCTTTCTTTGGGATTGAAATGAAAACTGACCTTTTCCAGCCCTGTGGCTACTGCTGAGTTTTCCAAATTTGCTGGCATATTGAGAGCAGCACTTTCACAGCATGATCTTTCAGGATTTGAAATAGCTCAACTGGATTTCCATCACCTCCACTAGCTTTGTTCGTACTGATGCTTTCTAAGGTCCACTTGACTTCACATTCCAGGATGTCTGGCTCTAGAAGAGTGATCACACCATCGTGATTATCTTGGTCATGAAGATCTTTTCTGTACAGTTCTTTGTACTCTTGCCACCTCTTCTTAATATCTTCTGCTTCTGTTAGGTCCATACAATTTCTGTCCTTTATCGAGCCCATCTTTGCATGAAATGTTCCCTTGGTATCTCTGATTTTCTTGAATAGATCTCTAGTCTTTCCCATCTATTTCTACTTTATTGACTATGCCAAAGCCTTTGACTGTGTGGATCACAGCAAACTGTGGAAAATTCTGAAAGAGATGGGAATACCAGACCACCTGATCTGCCTTTTGAGAAACCTATATGCAGGTTAGGAAGCAACAGTTAGAACTGGACATGGAACAACAGACTGGTTCCAAATAGGAAAAGGAGTATGTCAAGGCTGTATATTGTCACCCTGCTTATTTAACTTTTATGCAGAGTACATCATGAGAAACCGCTGGGCTGGAAGAAGCATTGCTGGAATCAAGATTGCTGGGAGAAATATCAATAACCTCAGATATGCAGATGACACCACCCTTATCGCAGAAAGTGAAGAGGAATTAAAAAGCCTTTTGATGAAAGTGAAAGAGGAGAGTGAAAAAGTTGGCTTAAGGCTCAACATTCAGAAAACGAAGATCATGGCATCTGGTCCCATCACTTCATGGGAAATAGATGGGGAAACAGTGGAAACAGTGTCAGACTTTATTTTTCTGGGCTCCAAAATCACTGCAGATGGTGACTGCACCCATGAAATTAAAAGATGTTTACTCCTTGGAAGGAAAGTTATGACCAATCTAGATAGCATATTCAAAAGCAGAGACATTACTTTGCCAACAAAGGTCCGTCTAGTCAAGGCTATGGTTTTTCCAGTAGTCATGTATGGATGTGACAGTTGGACTGTGAAGAAAACTTAGAGTGCAGAAGAATTGATGCTTTTGAACTGTGGTGTTGGAGAAGACTCTTGAGAGTCCCTTGGACTGAAAGGGGATCCAACCAGTCCATTCTAAAGGAGATCAGTCCTGGGTGTTCTTTGGAAGGAATGATGCTGAAGCTGAAACTCCAATATTTTGGCCACCTCATGTGAAGAGTTGACTCATTGGAAAAGACTCTGATGCTGGGAGGGATTGAGGGCAGTAGGAGAAGGGGAGGACAGGGAATGAGATGGCTGGATGGCATCACCGACACAATGGACGTGAGTTTGAGTGAACTCCGGGAGTTGGTGATGGACAGGGAGGCCTAGTGTGCTGAAATTCACGGGGTCATAAAGAGTAGGACATGACTGAGCGAATTAACTGAACTGATGTTTAGAAAAAATAGTCAAACTGAGTTTATCTTTCATTATTTCTTGTTTAAACAATATTTAAAATATGTTTAATATCACAGATATTTCCCTATGCTTATTTCATTTCTTTTTTTATCATGTTAGTCATTTTTTTGAACAAATGTCAAATCACTAAATCTATATTTTCTAAATCTATATTCTTATAAGATATAGAAGCTATCAGAAAACCAAAAGGTAAAAATCTTCACAGACAAATGCTGTTCAAATTCTTATTGAAATAAAGTATTTGAATTTTTATAGATGAATTGATAAACATATACATTTCTAAAAATATGATTTTAGAGGATAGATGTGTAATCAAGTTACCACAAACCTATTGCTTTCTGTATGAATGAAGACAGTACGGTTAAAAATTATGAGCCAAATAGAAAAAACTTTTTGTGGAAACATACATATATCACCTGAGATTTAGCTCATGAGCAACATGATTTCTAAAATGCCAAACACATAAAAACAAAATTGATAAATGCATATGCAGATAGTTTAGGATATTTTGCCTAAGTGCATGAAGGAAGACTAAAAAAATTTCAAGAAGTTCAGCTCTGTTGTATTATTCTGATTTATGTTTCTTTGGCATATATACTGTTATTAATTTAGCAGTTCCAACTTTTCCTTAATCAGCTTAAAAGTGTAATCTGCTTTACAACCTAGTTAATAAACATAGCATTCTAGATATGGAGAGATATCAGATTTTACAGTTTCTCTGTGTAGCTGCTGAAAATTTTTTCTCCTGAAAGTGCTTTTGATGTCCTCTCTAATTCCTGACATATGACCTTGATTTATTTTTGAGCATAACAACACATTTTTTCCCTCCCAATGTTCCTATAAAAACAAGGTTTCACCCAGTGCGGCAGTAATTCACAGAGTTTTGAATCAAAGAGTTATCATGCCAAGGAATAAATGTGAACAAGAGAAAGCTGGCCAGGTAGGTGTCATAGATTATTGAGGGGAAGGTTTGTTTCCGGGAAGAGATGACAGGTCTACTCAGCTGTAAGCTTTGGGTCAGGATCTATAGTGATTTAGTTCTAGAGCAGTAAGCTAAAGCAGAAAAGGCCTAACAAGTCTCATAAATCTTGACATACACAATGATAAATGCTATAGCACTGAGGTAATACACATTTTAGAATATGTGAAGTAAGTACTTTGGTGTACTTACTACATCTTAATATGAAAGCCTGGTTATGAACTATGATTACAGAAATATTGTACTTGTTTTCTATTGATTACTGAGAGTGGAGAGTTGAGATAAGCCAGATAATAACAGAATAGGATTAAAAATTTAATGAGAATGATGGTTTAGTTTAAGGATTGCCAACAAGCAATGAAAAGGACATATGAGAGAATTAACACAAGACCAGGAACAAAAGAGCATAATAACTAATCTGAATTTCTTGTATTGGTCCACACAAAGTACACCAGAGCTTTTATGTTTCATATTATATAACTCAGGTGGAATGAGAAATTTATTCAGCTAACTGAAGCTCAGTTGTTGTTAGTTTTGATATGGAGATGTATTAGGGGCATCTCAGCATCAGAAGTCTAACTATTTCAATTAAGAGATCTTGGCTTTGCCATGCAACCACACTATGTCATGTTCTCATAATGCATATATACATAGATATAGTTACAGATTTAGATGAAAGATACATATATTTCATATACTTAAATATCCTTCATCTTATACCGGACATGATGTTTGCCTTGTGGCTTTGATTCCAACTTTATATTTGGTAGGAATTGATTCATAAAACTGTTACCATGAAGAGGTCCTTAGGAAAAATTCACACTTTAAACACTTAAAATTGGAAGGAACTAAAAAGTATTCAAATTTATATAAATGTGCACTTAGTTGGGCTTCCCCAGAGTCTAAGTTGTACAGAATCTGCCTTCAATGCAGGAGATGTGGATTTGATCACTGGGGTGGGAAGATCCCCTGGAGGAGGACATGGCAACCCACTCTAGTATTCTTGCCTGGAGAATCCCGTGGACAGAGAAGTTTGGCAGGCTACAATCCATAGTGATGCAAAGAGTCAGACATGATGGAAGTGACTAAGCACACATGTATGTGTGAACACACACACACATATGCATGCATATATATGAAATGAAAGTGTTAATTGCTCAGTTGTGTGTGACTCTTTGTGACCCCACTGACTATTAGCCTGCCAGGATCCTCTGTCCATGGTATTCTCAAGGAAAGAATACTGGAGTGGGTTGCCATGCCCTCCCCTAGGGGATCTTCCCAACCCAGGGATTAAACCCAAGTCTCTTATGTCTTCTGAATTGGCAGGTGGGTTCTTTACCACTAATGTCACCTAGGAAGCCCTAACTTCATATGACTTCTGGTCAAACTTAGCATTTTAAACATAAGCATTTAGTACATTTCATCCTAAGAATACATGACAAGATCACATATTATTTTTGTTGTTTAGTTACTAAGTCATGTCTGACGCTTTATGACTCCATGGACTACAGCACACCAGCCTGCCCTGTCCTTCATTATTTCCTGGAGGTTGCTCAAATTCATGTTCATTGAGTCAGTAGTGCTATCTAACCATCTAGTCCTCTGCTGCCCGCCCCCCCGCCCCTTTCTCCTTTTGCCTTCAATCTTTCCCGGCATCAGGGTCTTTTCCAATGAGTCAGCACTCTGCGTTAGGTGGCCAAAGTATTGGAGTTTCAGCTTCAGTACTTTCAATGAATATTCACGGTTAATTTCCTTTAGGATTGCCTGGTTTGATTTCTTTGCTGTCTAAAGAGTCTTCTCCAGCACCACAATTTGAAAGCATCAATTCTTTGGCACTCAGTGTTCTTTATGGACCAATTCTCACATCTGTACATGACTACTGGAAAAACTATAGCTTTGACTATACAACACTTTGGCAAAGTGATGTCCTTGCTTTTTAACATGATGTCTAGGTTTATCATAGCTTTCCTTCTAAAAAGCAAGTATCTTTTAATTTCATGGCTGCAATTTACCAACAGCAGTGACTTTGGAGCCCAGAAAACAAAATCTGTCACTGCCTCCACTTGCAAGAACCACTTGCATATATAACTACTGGTAAAGAGAAAGGACAGGAGACAGCAGCACTGGAGAGTTTTAAATATATTTAGGGGAAATAAATATTTATAGAAGTGCTTTAACTGAAGTAACAGAGTAATAAACTAAGACCTAAGTGCTTAACAGTAAGAATGACAGAAGGTAAGATGCTTTCAACTATTACATCACCATAAAGACTAAGATATTTTAAAGAAGAGACACAATGAAAGGAGGAAATATAGTGAGTCACATTTTAAACAAGTAGAAGGTTCAATTGCAATCTTTAAGGAGAACTTGCAAGTTAAGAGAGGGATCAAGCAAAGCAAATAATATATACAAAAGATCAAGAATAAGAGTAACAGTGCATTTTTTAATTGAAAACTTAAAAAACATAATGCAAACCAATGCTCATTCTTAGATAAAATGCTTCTCAACTTGGTATTTTAATATAGAGAATAATTATTCAAGTATGATTATAAATTTTCTAATATGTAAGATCTTCCAAATGTATCTGGGTTGCTCTCTCTTTTTCAGGAAGAAATTAGGAAATGTGTTTCAACAAAATGTGAAAGCACACATACACCCGTGCATATTTTTTAAAATAGATTTTGATAGTGAGAGAGAGAGACAATCACACATTCTTTATGATACTGTGAGCAGTTTAGACTTGGGGTCCCAAACCTCCAGGCTGTGGATCAGTATTTAGTATCAGATCAGAGGCAGCTTATATTAGAAATAAATTGCATAGTATAGTCACTGACTTCAGTCTCTCAGTCCTGTCTGACTCTTTGCAACCCCATGGACTGCAGCATGCCAGGACTCCCTGTCCATTGCCAACTCCCAGAGTTTACTCAAATTCATATCCATTGAGTCGGTGATGCCATCCAACCATCTCATCCTCTATTGTCTCCTTCTCCTCCTGCCCTCAATCTTTCCCAGCATCAGGGTCTTTTCAAATGAGTCTGTTTTTCATATCAGGTGGCCAAAGTATTAGAGTTTCAGCTTCAGTGTCAGTCCTTCCAATGAATATTCAAGACTGATTTCCTTTAGGATGGACTGGCTAGATCTCCTTGCAGTCCAAGGAACTCTCAAGAGTCTTCTCCAACACCACAGTTCAAAAACATGAATTCTTTGGCACTCAGCTTTCTTTATAGTCCAACTCTCACATCTATACATGACTACTGAAGAAACAAGAACTTTGACTAGACAGAACTTTGTTGGCAAAATAATGTCTCTGCTTTTTAATATGATGTCTAGGTTGATCATAACTTTCCTTCCAAGGAGCAAGCGTCTTTTAATTTCATGGCTGTAGTCACTATCTGCAGTGATTTTGGAGCCCCCCAAAATAAAGTCTGTCACTGTTTCCATTGTGTCCCCAGATATTTGCCATGAAGTGATGTAAGCAGCTAAAGTCATCCCCAAACCATGCCCCCATACACTCCATGGAAAAATTATCTTCCAGGAAATCGATCACTGGTGCCAAAAGGGTTGGGGACTTCTGGTTTAATCCATCTACAAGTGAAGTATCTGCAGAATATATTTCCTACATTTTAGAAAGAGATTGCTCAGACTGAAAGAAGATATAAGCAATGGAAAAAATAACAGAAAGAGAAGTCAGAATGTGACTTGAATATCTGGATCTGCCTGTGTCTAAAGCCAGAATTTTTTTTTTTTTTTTAAAGCCATAATGTTTTATTTCTTTTTATTTATATTAGTCTCTCTAGTGAAGTTGCTCAGTCGTGTCCAACTCTTTGCGACCCCATGGATTGGGGCCTACCGGACTCCTCCATCCCTGGGATTTTCCAGGCAAGAGTACTGGAGTAGGTTGCCATTTCCTTCTCCGGGGGATCTTCCCATCCAAATCAAACCCAGGTCTCCTGCATTGCAGGCAGACACTTAACCCTCTAAGCTGTCAGGGAAGTCTCTCTTTTATTTATATTAACCCATACTCTTTTCTTCCTTTCACTTCATTTTTCTTCCATCATTCCTCATAACTTCCATATTTTGCTTTAAAGTAGTTTAAAGTGTGTGTAAAAGGGAAGAACAATTCTGATTCCATATTAGATCTGTTCCTTTTGCTTTAACTTTGTGCTTTGTTGCTTGTGCTTAGTCATGCTGGCCTTGCATCTTTTGTGAAAGAATGTTGCTTAAAGCCTGAAATGTATAGGATAGCCTATTCTCAGGACTCTGACTTTTGAGTCCATTCATACAGAGATAAAAAAGTTGAAGAACAGAGAATAACATTTGTGTTATTGGAGTTTTACAGGAACATGATGACCTGACCTACGTGGACAGTTGCAAGAACAAAGACATTTCCAACAACTGACCACATTTCTCCCCCAGCTTGCCTTTAAAAGTGCTTTGCTGAAACCCTTCTGAGAGTTTATGGGTTTTTGGCCCCGAGCCCCAAGCCACTCATATCCTTACATGGCCTTGCAGTAAACTTTTCTCTGCTTCAAATTCAGTGTTTTAGTTTGTTTGATCTCACTGTATGTAAGGCACACAAACTTGTATTTGGTAACATTTCATCACTTAAAATTGAAAGATAACTTCTAAAGAATCTAGTCAATAAATCTCTAAAGAGAAACAACATTCAATCACCAAGTTGATAGTGTCATTCTCAGATACTCAAACATTTGTCTCCTGTTGTTGAAAGAAAATAATTCTCATTATTGAGTATGTTACTATGGTGCACTCATACTTGTTATATGCACAAGACAAAGGACACAGCTAAGTTGACCCTTGAACAACATGGATTTGAACTGCATGAGTCTACTTATACCCAATAATTTTCAAGAGTTAAATACTACAGTACTACACAGTCTGAGGTTGGTTGAAACTGTTAAGTAGGAAATTAGGCATGAGCAAGTAGTCGTGATCTAGCCAAAAAGAATGCAAGCTGATAGTTAAACTCTATCTGAGATACTCCAGGAGAGCTCACGGATATGCTACAAAAATAACAACAGAGACTTTTACAATTCCTGCACTTGCCCCCTAAGCACACAGTGCATACAAACTAACCACAGGGGCTTCAAGTAACCTTATGCAGCTGGGAGCCTGTTAAGGGATCATAAATATTCTATACATATATGCATGCAAGCTAAGTTGCTTCAGTCATGTCCAAATCTTTGCGACCCTATGGACTGTAGCCTTCCAGGCTCCTCTGTCTGATTATAACAGACTGAATTATGGGAAGACATACACAACAGAACCTGTTATTATATAACTTGCAATTGTCAATCGGCCTTGAGTGTATGCCCATTTGCATTCCGTTTCTTGATTAGTGGTGGGTACAAGCCCTGTTTTGCAGAGAGCACAACCAAATGAAGAGATGGGAAGTATAAAAATGTAAAAGTCAAGAGGGACTGGGAGGAGGATGACTCCTTTGGAGTCAGTTGGCTCCCATGTCTTTAGAGTATCTAGTAAAAGATCTGTTGGCTTGAGCTGAACCCTTTAGTCCATCATTCTAAATTTTTTCTGTGATGAGACAAGAACCTAGGAAAAGAAATAAACTGACTTGACAAATCCATGGACGTGGAAGAACCAGGATATGGAGGATCAACTATAGTCAGATTAACCCCCACATTGTTCAAGGATCAACTGTACTTAAGGCCTCCACCAGAAATTTGCTTTTGGAGGTATTATACTAGGTTCCCCTCTGATGTTTTAACTCTGGGAAGTAGTGAAGGACAGGGAAGTCTGGCATGCTGCAGTCTATGGGTTCACAGAATCAGACACGACTTAGCAACTGAACAACAGCAACTTTGCAAATAACAAGAATGGTTAAGGTCTAGCTTTTCCAATCCAAGAATATTCTTCCACTTTTAAGGCAATCATCCCTGTGAAAATGCTTCATCATGTATACCTGATTTCAAGTGCTTTCAATCACTCTCTTTTCTCAGGTATTCCCTCTTAAACATAATCATGCTCTTTTTTTTTTTTTGCGTCTTAAATTATAGAGCAATCATTCAGACTTTCACTTCTGTCAGACTGCTCCCTACACATTAGAGTTAAAAATGAAACTGAATTCAAATAACCACGCTGTAAAAAGCCCATGTAAATATATCTTCTTCAAAACATTAAAGATATTTCAAGACAGAATGGACACAGTAGACCAAAAGGTGTGTGAATATATAAAGTGAAGATGTAGAAGTAACTTTTACCCTGACCGCATTGTCATTATCAGGCAAAATTCTGCTTTGTGTTTCTCCTAGTGGGTAGCTAGGGTACAAAAGTTCAAACAAGATAAAGACCTAAGAGAATCAGTAGAAATTTGACAAAAATTATCAGAATTAACTTGTTCAGAACTCTGGAAATTAACTAGAGGTTTGCAGCAAATCCAGCAGCAGTTTGGGGGAAAAAAGCCTGAATCTCTGTAACAACAAAAATAGCTTTTTGATGTTTTAAATTATCTTATTTCCATCCACCCCTCTCTGTATTTGTGGTTGCCTTCAATCTAACAGCTGGAACTAAAAAATCAGCACCCTGGCAGCCACTGAAGGTGTGAAAACTAGTTTGGACCTTTATCTTTACTCACTACTTGCTAAATGTCATTATTTGACACTAGTATGATGGTTCCATGAAAGGTCCAACTTCCATTAGAAAACTGGTTTTATTTGAGGTGACTTAAAGCTCATCCACTGTGAAAGCACCACCCCCCCACCCAGTTCAGGGATATTGTTCACAATTAATTAAAGCAGCTATTTTAACATTTTATCTGGTTGAGGTAGTGGATAGCAGTTAGGGTGATAAAAACACAGAAATTAATGAGTATTGGCAAAAATATGGAAAAATTTGAGTGTTACTACATTGTTAGTAGGAATATTAAATGGAAGAAATTTAAAATACAACCACTGTGGAAACCAGGTCATCTGTTCCTCAAGAAGTAAAGCAAGTTGAACTTTCAAAAATATAAATTAGTACAATGACTCAAAAATTTATTTTATATTATCTCATAATATTCAAATTGTTTTTAATCTAAATGCATAAGCCACAATAGTGATCTACAACATTTGCACATATCTACTAAATAGTTTGTAAACTTTATATACTGAGACAACCATTCTTAAGACTAATGTCTTAAATCTTCTAATTAAGTATACCTAGTTTTAAAAGATAAAATCATTGGCATTTATACATATTGACATTTTATAATAAAAACATTGAAGACTTTTAGAAAGATATCTTTTATTTTGCTTTTTTTGACCTTGAATTAGGCCTTAATTAAATCACTCTGGCTACCACGTGGACTAACTGAATCATATGGAGCTGTGTGAAGCCTCTTCTGTTATCTGTCACCATCATTTAATATCAGTAACATCACTAATGAGCTTCCCTGATAGCTCAGAAGGTAAAAGCGTCTGCTTACAATGTGGGAGACCAGGGTTCGATCCCTGAGTCGGGAAGATCTCCTGGAGACGGCAATGGCAACCCACGCCAGTACTCTTGCCTGGAAAATCTCTAACATGTTAGGAACATCACTGAGCATCAGGAACCACTTCTAATAAATGCTTTATTTTACATATATTAAATACAGAAGACTCTTAAGAGTCCCTTGAATTGCAAGGGGATCCAACCAGTCCATCGTAAAGGAAATCAGTTCATTGGAAGGACTGATGTTGAAGCTGAAACTCTAAAACTTTGGCCACCTGATGCGAAGAACTGACTGACTGGGAAAAACCCTGATGCTGGGAAAGATTGAAGGCAGGAGGAGAAGGGGACAATAGAGGATGAGATGGTTGGATGGCATCACCGAGTCAATGGACATGAGTTTGAGTAAACTTCTGGAGTTGGTGATGGACAGGGAGGCCTGGCGTGCTGCAATCCATGGAGTCACAAAGAGTCCGACATGACTGAGCAACTGAACTGAACTAAACAGAAGTGCAGATACAACATTCTTAAAAAGTAGGTGATAGAGTGACTTTGAAATTAGTTGCAATGAAGACTGAAAAGTAAATGTAAAAGCAAAACATAGGAAAAAAAAATTGTGGGGACTTCACTGGTGGTCCAGTGATGGTCCATAACACTCTCCATGCAGGGCGTCCAGGTTCAACCCCTGGTCAGGGACCTAGATTCTACATGGCGCAACTAGGAGTTCACATGCTGCAACTAAATATCCCGCATGACAAACGGAAGACTGAAGAGCCTGCATGCCTCAATTAAGAACTGGTGCAGCCAAATAAATGAATATATAGATTTTTTTTAAAGAAAAGAAAAAATGAAAAACATTTATGGGTGGCCAAATATTTTGAAAATGTTTTAAACTGTGCCATTCTCTATAAAATGTACTAAAGAGTGAAGAGATGAGTATGATTGTTATTTAACTAAATTCTGAGAATTCCAAGGCTCATTTCCTCCCAACTTTCAGTAGCTTCAAGAAATTGGTTCAAGGCTGTTTTTTTATGAAAGGCTGAATAATATTCCATCATGAATATATACCACATTTTCTTTATCCATTTTTCTGTTGCTTGACATTTAAGTTGTTTATACATCTTGGCTATTGTGAATAGTGCTACAATCCGTTAGACTGCTAAGCCAAAGGTATAAATCCTTCTCAGGATATGAGAAGATAAAATGAGACGTCCCAGCTTAATCAAAGATTAGGGGAAAAGGGGGCAAATTTATCCTTTCAAGCTTTTTGTTTTAGTCAGGCCTCCAATGGGTTAGATGATGTCCACCCATATTGGGAAATTATGCTCCCAGCTATCAAAATTGTCAAGAATATTTCAGTTAGAGAAGGGATACAGGTATTAATTATTTTTTGAGAAATGGCACTAACAATATATTTCTATTTAGTACAAGGCTAAAATGTTAAGTCAGATATTTATTATAGTAAAAAAATCACTGCCTCTACCTGTAGTAATTAGATACCTTAAAGAATATATAATTAAAAAAAAAAAAGAAGGACCAGCACAATATTACTTTAATATTTTACTATGTTTACTTTTCATTATAACAGTTTTTGTTATTCTTTTCTTGGTATATTCTGGTAGGAAAATAATAAGATGGGAAAATATGTAAAATAAGATATAGAAACTGGGTATATTTTTAATGTACTTCATTTTACATGGGACTATAACTCCAGAAAAACATATGGAAAACCTAGGGGGATACCAAGAAGAAATTTTGATAACAGGGAATCTGAATTTAGGAGAAATCAAAGAAATTCATTTTAATTACAGAAATTGATCCAGTTGACAACAAATTCATAAGAAATTTCATTTCAGCCTGTTTTTTTGAATAAGGAAGATAAAACAGGAAATAAGAATTGCCTATGTTTTAAAGAAAAGTTGATAATAGAAAATCTTAAATGTCTTGGTTGTAGCTTGTTCTTCATAAACTTTTCATCCAAATATTTTAATAACAAGACTCTCACTTTACCATAATGAAATTCTAATGGTTAAAAAAAAAAAACACACAAATGTGATAGTTGCTAGAAACTAATATCTAGCCTGTGCCCATTATATAGGACAGTTCTATGCACTAAATTTGCTTTTTGTTTATATTCTTCATGCCATATATTTCATCCCTATGACATTTAATTTATAACAAACTTTGTATCTCTCATATTTTATTGAAACTACTTTTACACAATTTAAATTTCACCCTTGAGAAGGTTAATTTATGGTCTAGGATAAACTGGGGATTAGTAAGTTTCACAAATGTGATGTCATACAAGGTAAATCTATCATGTGTATAAAAAGGTTAAATTGAGCTGCCTTAATGGAAAAATAGTGCCCAGGTAAGAACAAACTCTTGCTTCTCCACTGGCTTCACTTGTAGGTGATAAACCCATTAGTTATCCTTTAGTTATCACCTTGACATTACTCCAGCAAAACTTCAGAGTATTAAAATAAAAATACACTATTTTAGTTTATTCTCCTTATGCTTTATGCCAGGATTCAGAGTCATCTAGTAGCCTGTTGTCTTGATAGTTCTGCCTGCAAAGCCATCATCTTCATGGATCCAGGAGTAGGAATGTATCAATATTTTAACTGATATAAGCAAGGTAAAGAATTATACATACTTATAATTCATAGATATAAAGAAATATATAACTGTCCCATAGATAAAATACCTATTATATGTAAAAGTAAAACATTACATGGAAGAAACTTGAATGAATTGTTAGCATGGTTGAAAAATGAGATGACACTGAATGGAACATACAAATTTTTATGCCTCATTTACATTTTAAAAATAAGCACATAGATCTTAACAGACTCATCACAAGGACGGAAATAGAAACTGTAATCAGAAATCTTCCAGCAAACAAAAGCCCAGGACCAGACGGCTTCACAGCTGAATTCTACCAAACGTAGAAAAGAGCTAACACCTATCCTACTCAAACTCTTCCAGAAAATTGCAGAGGAAGGTAAACTTCCAAACTCATTCTATGAGGCCACCATCACCCTAATATCAAAACCAGATAAAGATGCCACAAAAAAAGAAAACTACAGGCCAATTTCATTGATGAACATAGATGCAAAAATCCTTAACAAAATTTTAGCAAACAGAATCCAACAGCATATTAAAAAGATCATACATCATGACCAAGTGGGCTTTATCCCAGAGATGCAAGGATGCTTCAAAATTCCCAAATCAATGTGATACACTACATTAACAAATTGAAAGATAAAAACCATATGATTATCTCAATAGATGCAGAGAAAGCCTGTGACAAAATTCAATATCCATTTATGATAAAAACCCTCCAGAAAGCAGGCATAGAAGGAATATATCTCAATTTAATAAACACCATATATGATAAACCCACAATAAACATTATCCTCAATGGTGAAAAATTGAAAGCATTTCCCCTAAAGTCAGGAACAAGACAAGGGTGCCCACTCTCACCACTACCATTCAACATAGTTTTGGGAGTTTTAGCCATAGCAACCAGAGAAGAAAAAGAAATAAAAGGAATCCAGATTTGAAAAGAAGAAGTAAAACTCTCACTGTTTGCAGATGACATGATCCTCTACATAGCAAACCCTAAAGATTCCACCAGAAAATTACTAGAGCTAATCAACGAATATAGTAAAGTTTCAGTATATAAAATTAACACACAGAAATCCCTTGCATTCTTATACACTAACAATGAGAAAACAGAGAAATTAAGGAAACTATTCCATTTACCATTGCAAAGAAAAGAATAAAATGTTAGGAACAAATGAACCTAAAGAAGCAAAAGACCTATATATAGAAAACTATAAAACACTGATGAAAGAAATCAAAGATGACACAAATAGATGGAGAAATATACCAATTCATGGATCAGAAGAATCAATATAGTGAAAATGAGTACATTGCTCAAAGCAATCTATAGATTGAATCCAATCCCTATTAAGCTACAATGGTATTTTTCAGAGATCCAGAGCAAATAATATTACAATTTGTATGGAAATACAAAAATACTCGAATAGCCAAAGCAACCTTGAGAAAGAAGAATGGAACTGGAGAAATCAACCTGCCTGACTTCAGACTCTACTACAAAGTTACAGTCATCAAGACAGTATGGTACTGCCACAAAGACAGAAATATAGATCAATGGAACAAAATAGAAAGCCCAGAGATAAATCCATGTGCCTAGGGATACCTTATCTTTGACAAGGGAGGCAAGAATATCCAATGGAGAAAAGACAATCTCTTTAATAAGTGGTGCTGGGGAAACTGGTCAACCACTTGTAGAAAATGAAACTAGACACTTTCTAACACCATACGCATAAATAGACTCAAAATGGATTAAAGATCTAAATGTTAGACCAGACACAATAAAACTCCCAGAGGAAAACACTGGCAAAACACTCTGACATAAATCACAGCAGGATCTTCTATGACCCACCTCCCAGAGTAATGGGAATAAAAGCAAAAATAAACAAGTGGGACCTAATTAAATGTAAAAGCTTTTGCACAACAAAGGAAACTATAAGCAAGTTGAAAAGACAGCCTTCAGAATGGGAGAAAATAATAGCCAACGAAGCAACTGACAAAGAATTAATCTCAAAAATATATAAGCAGCTCATGCAGCTCAATTCCAGAAAAATAAATGACCCAATAAAAAAATGGGCCAAAGGACTAAACAGACATTTCTCCAAAGACGACATACAGATGGCTAATAAACACATAAAAATATTCTCAACATCACTTATTATCAGAGAATTTCAAATCAAAACCACAATGAGGTACCATTTCACACCAGTCAGAATGGCTGCTATCAAAAAGCCTACAAACAATAAATGCTAGAGAGGGTGTGGAGAAAAGGGAACCCTCTTACACTGTTGGTGGGAATGTAAATTAGTACAGCCACTATGGAGAACAGTGTGGAGATTCCTTAAAAACCTGGAAATAGAACTGCCATATGACCCAGCAATCCCACTGCTGGGCATACACACCAAGGAAAACAGAATTGAAAGAGACATGTGTACCCCAGTGTTCATTGCAGCATTGTTTACAATAGCCAGGACATGGAAACAACCTAGATGTCCATTGGCAGACAAATGGATAAGAAAGCTGTGGTACATATACACAATGGTATATTACTCAGCCATTAAAACAAATGCATTTGAATCAGTTCTAGTGAGGTGGATGAAACTGGAGCCTATTATACAGACTGAAGTAAGTCAGAAAGAAAAACACCAATAGAGTACACTAATGCATATATATGGAATTTAGAAAGATGGTAACGATGACCCTATATGCGAGACAGGAAAAGAGACACAGATGTTAAGAGCAGTCTTTTGGACTCTGTGGGAGAAGGCTAGGGTGGGATGATTTGAGAGAATAGCATTGAAACATGTTTATTATCATATGTGAAACAGATTGCCAATCCAGCTTCAATGCATGAGACAGGCTGCTCAGGGCTGGTAAACTGGGATGACCCTGAGGGATGAGATTAGGAGGGAGGTGGGCGGGGGGTTCAGGATGGGGAACACATGTACACCCGTGGCTGATTCATGTCAATGTATGGCAAAAACTGCTACAATATTGTAAAGTAAATAGCTCCAATTTAAGTAAATAAGTTAATTTAAAAAATAAGCACATAGTTTTATTTCATCTAATAATTTTTGGTGAGTCAATAGTAGTTAATATAAAATAGCTTTCTCCCTTTCTTGCTTTCAGTTGCTGGAATATGTGGCACAAATTGAGGAATTAGTTACAGAAAAATTAATGGTTGGCACAGTTTGATGAAGTAGGAATAATAACGAAAATGTAGCAGAAGAATTAGCCGAGTGGCATGGTGATAAGAGTAAAGCATTTCTTTAGATACAGTTTTTTGTACTTGAACCCTCTCAACTTTAAAAAACACAAATATATTGTTGTGATTTTTATTTTTCAAGGGAGTGATTGAAAATGTTATTTTGAATTATAGCTATTTCAAAATATCATTTTCAATCACTATTATTTCATAATATTAATTTATGAAAATATATAAACCTGTAAGTTCACAAATCACATGTTAGTATGATAATAGAGTGTTCATCTAGAATAGAATTTTTTTTCTTTCAGTAATGGAAATTCCAAAGTGGAGTTATTTTGAATACCCGAGGAAAAAAAATTAAAATTTAAGCTTCATGCCCCATTACTTTTCTTTCCCTCCTGTTCATTTGATAGCATCTCACATTAAGAAACCTTACATTTTCTGCTTTTCTTTACTTCTATTATTTATCCACGTTAAAACTGTGAAATTAACTTGTTAGAAATATGTCTCATGAAAGGTTAAAGATTGGCTTGAGAATGTCTAGATTTTTATTCCTTTTATCAAGATATAACATAATATATAATTAATATATTAGATATTAGTTTCTTAGTTGAGTTGGTCATTTTCCTATCAAAATGTAATGGATTTCCTTTTATTTTCCATGGATACTTATTCAAAATCATGTACTATAATTTTCTCTTACAGTATTATGCAAAAATTTTTGGTTTTGTATTTTAATAGTTCACTACAAAATTAAAACAAGCAAATTTAAGCTGACCATAGTTCATAATGCTGTTATATAATTAATTTCAGTGCTATTTCAGAATTAGAGAGTTTAATATATGTAAAGTGTTTGATACATTGGCTGGTATGAAGTAGATATTCATTGCTATTGTTAAGTCACTTCAGTCGTGTCCGACTCTGTGTGACCCCATAGACGGCAGCCCACCAGGCTTCCCCGTCCCTGGGATTCTCCAGGCAAGAACACTGGAGTGGGTTGCCATTTCCTTCTCCAATGCATAATAGTGAAAAGTGAAAGTGAAGTCGCTCAGTCATGTCCGACCCTCAGTGACCCCATGGACTGCAGCCTTCCAGGCTCCTCAATCCATGGGATTTTCCAGGCAAGAGTACTGGAGTGGGGTGCCATTGCTTTCTCCAAGATATTCATTAACTAGTGTATTTTATTAAATGTCATTTTCAAACTGGCCCAGTGACTGTTCCAGTCATACAATTATATCTTTTATTTAGCACTATATTTTAACATGTAATTAATGCATTTCTATACAACTATATATTTATTGAGAGATGATCATGAGCCAATCCTACCATAGTTAACTCTTCTATAAACTTTGGCTTTCCACACTGAAAGTCTATACCCTCGTTTTAAATTTCAGAGACTCTGCTACCCTCTTTTTTATTTTACTCATGGATAATACCAGCACTGCTTTGTGCTGTGTTTAGTATACTTGAAACCTAATAATAATTATTTCATAAAAGATTCCTTCCACATCCTTTCATATGACATTATGCCCTGGTGCCTTAAGGGTTAGGAGTTCATAGCAGATACCCAAAGAATAAACATGGCAGCTTCAGTGACTGCAACATTTTATAGTCTTGTATTTATTCCTAAGTTTTGTCCACTTGTGTAACATATATATTTATTACCTACTGATTTAATATTGTGAATTTTCATTAATAGAAAATACATTGTGATTCTTTGATTGATCATTCCGTAGTTTTTTAAAAATTATTTCATACCTATAACTTTTTTTCCTGTGGCTTTCAGATAAACCACAGCAGTAAATAATTTGGATGTCTTTGAACTAGTGTTAGCCTTTAGGGTATTATTCTGCAGGTTTTATGGCTAAAGAACACAAAAATAGAAATTTTTCAATAAATCAAAACGATGAGAAAACAATGGTTCTGAGACACACATGCTGACCTTGCTGCTGCTGCTGCTGCTAAGTCGCTTCAGTCGTGTCTGACTCTGTGTGACCCCATAGACGGCAGCCCACCAGGCTTCCCCATCCCTGGGATTCTCCAGGCAAGAACACTGGAGTGGGTTGCCATTTCCTTCTCCAATGCATGAAAGTGAAAGGTGAAAGTGAAGCTGCTCAGTCGTGTCCGACTCTTCGAGACCCCATGGACTGCAGCCTACCAGGCTCCTCCATCCATGGGATTGTCCAGGCAAGAGTACTGGAGTGGGGTGCCATTGCCTTCTCCACATGCTGACCTTAGGATGCTCAAATATGTTAAATAATTTCCCTGGTATCTTATTTTTAAATTAGTAGGCAAATGAAATTAAAATTCTCGACTGACTCCAAAGTATAAAATCAGTGTACTGTTTGAATATCTGTTTACTGGATCAAGAAATGATTTTATTAATTGACCCATTCTTTCTAGGACTATTTTTGCATGATTCAGGATATTTAAAAATTTACCATCAACTAATTTTTTATCATAGCTCTCAGGGAATGTAAACTCATTGGTCCTGAATTATTAATTGATAATAACTTCAGTTAGGACTTCAGTGGTAATAGTTTGGTCTGGAAATTATCTGCAAAACATAATCTCCTTAGGGATTTGTGTTAGATTCATTGGGCATAAACAACATATTACATTTGCAACTAGCTCAGTCATTCATTCAATCACACCCAGATATATTTATTGAGAGATTGAATCAGGCTAATGCATTTCTGGTAAACTTTTCTAAACTAAATTTCACTGAAGGCTTATTGTCCTCCTTGTCAGTTCAGTGATGCCTCTTTGCTTTTATATTTTAATGATGTACAATGTTAATAAATCTATGAGACTTTTTAATGTTCAGATTGTTTGCAAGCTGCTCAAAGCTCTTTCCTATAAAATGTCTTTCCTAGTCTTAGCAAAGCACAGAAATAGCACACACAATTTTAAATTTTAAAAATTTAAACCACTGAACAGAAGTTTATATTGCCAATTGAATTGCATAAAAAATTAAATTTGTATTAAAATAATTCTGATTCAGAGAGACAAAACTTGCAGTTACAAAGTAAATTAGTCATGGGGATGAAATATACAGAATGGGAAATGTAGTCTATAATAATGTAATATTTTTGTATGATAACATATGGTAACTAGATTTATTTTGGTAATCATTTTGTGATATATAAAAAACACCTGGTCACTATGTCATGACCAGTAACTAACACATTATTGTAGGTCAATTATACTTCAACAAACAAACAAACACATAGAAAATGAGGTCAGATTTGTGATTACCAGAGGTGGGAGTCAGGGGAGGGGTAATTGGATGCAGGGAGTATAAAGATATCTGCTTTCAGTTATAAGAAAAATATATACTAGATATGTAAGGTACAACAACTATTAATATAATTAACATATCTATATGTTATACACGAAAACTGTTGAGAGTTAATACTAAATTCCCATCACAAGGAAAAAATATTCACAGTTGAATTATTTAACACTTGCTTACACAAATTGTATTTCCTACTAAATCTTCAATATACTGAGGACAACACAGCTTTTAATATGCTCTCATATCTTTAAAAGTATATATGGAAGTGAAAGTGTTAGTCACTCAGTTGTGTCTGACTCTTTGTGACCCCATGGACTGTAGCCCACCAGGCTCCTCTGTCCATGGGATTTCCCACGCAAAAATACTGGAATTGGTTGCCATTTTCTTCCTTCTCCAGGAGATCTTCCCAACCCAGGGATTGAACCCAGGCCTTCCACATTGCAGGCAGATTCTTTACCACTGAGTCACCAGGGAAGCCCCACCCCTGCCCCCAGTAAGCTAATTAAATGAATAGAAAAATGTTACTAATAATTGTTTGGAAAAATTATTTCAAACTTAAATAGCCTGTTAAGTATGAGGATGTTGACTTAGATAGAAATTTGCTTATGTTCATGCAAACACTGAATTTTAATTCCCCTTTTTTACATTCCATCCAGTTACTATTCTTTATGCAGTGCTAGTCAAAGGGAGAAAAATGTTACTGTCTATGAATCTCAAAATTATTTATAGATGATTATCTCAATATATTTTTACTGGAAGATATCTCTGAGATTAAATGATACTTAATTTTGAGAATATATTGTTGTTAGTGTGACTCAACCAAATAGCCACATAGGGGAGCTCTAACCTAACAAAAGAATAAATCACCTGCTAAACAGGGCACCCTAAGAGTACTTTTGCTTTTTCACAGTAAAATACAAGATTATTATACATTTGCATAATTTTCCAATAATATTTTCTTTGCTTCTCATAAATATGTTTGTCTGAATATTATGTGACATTCAAAACAAACTACAGCAAAAAGTAAAGAATTTTTTTTTGGCTGACTAACCAGTTTTACATTCTGTATTAGCATGGAATTATATTACAATAGCTAGAGATTCTACTTCAAAGCAATTACAGTTAATGAAAATGACCAAATTCTAGCAGCTGCTTTGATAGGTTTCAGTAACTGATGAAAGGAAGTGTCTTTAAATTATGTAAAGATGAAAGAAACGGAGCATATCTTTAATAGTTAAATATTTAATTGCCTTGGTGAGAAAGACTTAAAAAAAACCTCTGTCGTATTATGGAGTATATATTTTAACATTTTCTTCTGGTGTGGTAATTTTAAGCAAATTATAACATTTGTTTGTTGTATTATAAAACGAAATACAAAGAGACAACATCATTACATAATTTATTTTAAACGATTAAAAACCACCTTTTGCACAAAACTCTGAACAATTTAAAGTTTCTTTGAAGTCATTTCATTTCATAAGCATTTCTAAATGATTTCAGCAAAAAGTATGTAAAGATATACTATTGGGGATTACTTTCTGAATGATAGTGTGAGAAACTCCATAGATCCCACAATCAACGAAATCAAATATAAACCGATGGAAACTATTAAACAAAACAAATCCCTTAAAAAGTATTTTTTAAGCTTTTGAGATTATCTTAAGAAGATGCACAAAGGAAGACATGATTACTCAACACAAATAGAATAAACTTTGATAAGAACAATGAGAGTCTCTGGCTCTTAGGCTATATAGTTCAATTCTTGCTTTAGGACCAACATGAATGAAACCTCACTCAAGTTGAATGGGGTAAGAAAATGTGGCTTTTAAAAAAAAAAAAACTTTACAATATTGTACTGGTTTTGCCAAATATCGAAATGAATCTGCCACAGGTATACATGTGTTCCCCATCCTGAACCTTCCTCCCTTCTCCCTCCCCATACCATCCCTCTGGGTCATCCCAGTGCACCAGCCCCAAGGATCCAGTATCGTGCATCGAACCTGGACTGGTGACTTGTTCCATATATGATATTATACGTATTTCAATGCCATTCTCCCAAATCATCCCACCCTCTCCCTCTCCCACAGAGTCCAAAAGACTGTTCTATACATCAGTGTCTCTTTTGCTGTTTCGTATACAGGGTTATTGTTACCATCTTTCTAAATTCCATATATATGCATTAGTATACTGTATTGGTGTTTTTCTTTCTGGCTTACTTCACTCTCTATAATAGGCTCCAGTTTCATCCACCTCATTAGAACTGATTCAAATGTATTCTTTTTATCCCTGCCTCAGCTCCTATTCAAGAGCTACAGTATGCCAGTGGACAGGGGAGTGGCCACCCTGATTTCTTATAACCCCAACACTATATTTCTGAGGCATAGTGAGTGCAGCCAAAGTGCTGGGGATTTCCTTCTTTTACCCAGCTCCCCTTTGAAGGACTGAGGCTTTAACCTAAGGTGTGGCAAATTAAAAATATCAGGGCCCCAATTTTAACTGCCTCAGCTCATTTACATGATGGCAGTTCAATGTGAAAAGAGACAAGTCAAGAAGACCAAAAGGTACAAACAAACAAGCAAACAACAACAGCAACAAAAAGCCCTAGAAAGAGGGGGAGATTAGTATATATTTGATTATTATCTAACTCGTCCAGTTTTCAATAAAAAATATTATGAGATTTGCAAAGATAAGGGAAAGTGAATATGCACAAAGAAAAGCAGGCAAAAGAAACTCTAAGAGGGCTGCCATATAGGACTTGAAAGCAGTTATTATAAATTTGTTCAAAGAACTAAAGGAAGTCATACATAAAGAAGTAGATGAAGTTATGGTAACAATATAATACCTAATATTGAATATCAAGAAAGGAAAATCATTTTAAAATAAAAGTTGTGATGTTTAAAAGTACAACAGATGAAAAATTACTAGAAGGTGTCAAAAGCAGATTTGAAAGAGAAAAAAGAGTATAAATTTGATGATTGACTGTTAATGATTATGCAATCTGAATAACAAATAGGCAAAAAAAGACAAAAATGAATAGACCTTCACAGTAATGAAGGACATTGTTAATTACATCAAGTGAATAAAGTGAGTACCAGAAGGAGAAAAAATATTTTTAAAATTGCAGAGTACTTCTTAAACTGGATGAATGACATTAATCTAATCTTTCAAGAAGTTTGAGTAATCTAAAAGTTAGATAAATGCAAAGAGATCCACAGCCAACATATTAAAAATTATCAAAGACAAAGAGAGAGAAAGAGGAAGAGCAATAGAAACGTGACTCATCAGATACAATGTAACACTAATAAGATAAACAGGTGACTTCTTGTCAGAAACAAATGAGGCCTGAAAACAGTGGGATGACATATTCAAAGTGCCAAAAGGAGAAAAGAAACACAAAAGAGCTGTCAACCAAGAATCTTGTATATCTTTCACAAAAGAAGATAAAAAGATAAAGGCATTCACAAACAAAAAGACTACTACTGGCAGAAATAAGTTCTTCCAATGAAAATAAGTGAATCAAGATAGAAATTTGAAAACACAATGTAATCATGAAGAAAAATATGTAATTGTAAAAGATAATACAAATGCATGTTTTCTTCTGACTTCTGTTATCCAAGGCAAAAGTCAATTTTATAAACAATATCAATACAGTTGAATTTTTCATTCTTTAACATATAGAGACATAATATCTTGGAAGAAAAGAGGCACAAAGGAGACAGGTGAGAGCAAAACAAAGAGTACATAATTAATATTAGATAGTAACTCAAATCACACAGTATCAAATGTTGAGAAATAGAAATGGTAAACAAGAAAATTAACATGCATGTCAAATTCTATAAAATACATATCCTCAATTTCTTCTTTCACTTTAGCTAAAACATAGAAAATTATATGAAGTAATAATTATAGCAAAGTACTGGTGGACTTGTATTATATTCAGATATTTTAAAATGCTCATTAAAATAACACAGAATATAGCAATATAAGTAATATTTATCTACTAAAATACAGTTAGTATACATTTGAGGTGGATTATAGTGAAGTTAAGAGGTTTGTTGGGACCTAGAACAATGATTTAAAAAAATAACTTAGAAATATAACTTAGAAATATAGTGAACAAATTTAAGAGAAATAAAATGTTAAGGTAGAAAATACTCATGCAAAAGAAAGCAGTGAAGTGAGAGGATTAAAAGACATGAAGTATATAGAAAATCGAAAGTAAATTGACAGATATAAATTCAAATATATTAATGATTACATGCAATCTGAATGGATAAAAGAATTTGAATGAATGATGGAATTATTGTCAGAATCTTTTTTATGTAACACTTATATGTTCTCTACTGGAGATTTGTCTTAAATTCAAAGAAACAAATAGTTTGAAAGAAAAAGGATGGAAAATATGTATCATGCAATAGTAACCTTAATAAAGCTGGAGTAGCTATATTAATATTAGACCAAAAAATATTTAGAACAAAAATTTTTCTAGAGGTAAAGAAACATAATGGTAAAAGAGTAAATACATAAAACGTTACAGCAATTTTTGCCAACAAAATTGGCAATTGAAAAGGAACATTTGGGAAAATGAGGCAAAAAGTGACACCAAAGTAGAGATCAAAACAATACAGAAAACCAATGAGAACTCACAGACGTGTCTAAAATGTGTTATTTGACAACAGTAGATATTTATTCTCTGTGATAGTTAATATTGTTTGGAAAAGACCATATTCTAGGGTATAAAATAAGCTTCAGTACATTTAGAAGGAGTAAAATCCTTTAAGAATTTTATCTGTTCATAACGGAAAGAAATAAAAGTCAGTATCAGAAGGAAATTTCAGAATTTCACAAGTAACTGAAAACTCACAGAAACTGCTAAACAGTGAGTCAAAAAAGAAATCATGATGAACCTAGAAAATACTTTCAAATGAATAAAAATGAAAATATAACACATAAAAACTTAAGGGATACAACTAAATCAGTGTCCAGAGAGAAATTACAGTTTTAAATGTACTGTATTAAATTCTAAAGGAGATCAGACCTGGGATTTCTTTGGAAGGAATGATGCTAAAGCTGAAACTCCAGTACTTTGGCCGCCTCATGCGAAGAGTTGACTCATTGGAAAAGACTCTGATGCTGGGAGGGATTGGGGGCAGGAGGAAAAGGGGACAACAGAGGATGAGATGGCTGGATGGCATCACTGACTCAATGGACGTGAGTTTGAGTGAACTTTGGGAGATGGTGATGGACAGGGAGGCCTGGTGAGCTGCGATTCATGGGGTCACAAAGAGTGGGACACGATTGAGCGACTGAACTAAACTGAACTGAACTGAAATACTTGAACTTTGCTGAGAAGTTAAGGGTTAAGCATGCTCAACACACACAAATGACAACTAGGTTTGCTGATGGGTGTGTTAATTAACCCGACTGCAGTGATCTTTACATAATGTAAGCATACACCATATCATCACTTTGTATACTTGTGCTGTACTCAGTCACTTGTCATGTCCGACTCTTTGAGACCCCATGGAGTGTAGCCCGCCAGCCAGGCTCCTCTATCCATGTGATTCTCCAGACAAGAATACCATTTTCTCCTCCAGAGGATCTTTCCCACCCAGGGATGGAACCAGCTTCTCCTTCCTCTCCTACACTGAAAGCAGATTTTTATCACTGAGCCATCTGGGAAGTCCCACTTTGATCACTAAACATGGACAGTTTTGTCAATTTACTTCAGTAAAGCTGGTGGGTGGGGGAAGATTTCAAATCAATAACCAACCTTCCACTAGAAACAACTACAAAACAGCAGAGCAAAATAAACTCAAGGCAAGCACAGGAACAAAGTAATAAATAGAAGAGTAGAAATTTAAATAATAGAAAACAAAGCCAATAAAATAAAGAGTTGGTTCCATGAAAAAAACAGGAGAAAAATGATAAAATTTAAGTTATTCAGATTAAAAAAAGCAAGAAGATTCAGATTATTGCAATCATACAAGACCATTTATATGAAATATCCTCAAAAGGTAAACTATTATTGAATATACAAAGCTGATTATTTTGTGTGTATGTATATATATATTTATATATATAAACTATGTATATATATTTATAGATATAGACCAAAGACTGACTAACACTACCACTAATTAAACATAATGAATATATGTATAAATATATACACATATGTGTGTATATATATATATATATGGATATGAAAATGTTTTTAATGGGAAATTGTGTTAGATTGTGAAATTCCATTTATAAAACAGACTAAATAAACGGAGTCTTATTTTTATAAAAATATTTTTACTTTCAGTCATTAAATTTTTTTAAAAAATCACTATTTTCATTAATGTTATGTTTTATTCATTAAAAATCAAGCACTTTTTAGTCTCTTTCAGAGATATAAATACTTTTCCTAAGAACAGAAACAAGCCTCTGTAACCCAGAGAAAGATATTCCTATGTTATTCTTCATGAAGTCAAATCATGTTTGTTGAAGATCTTTGTTCATTTTAGGCAGCACTAAAAACCCTATTCTCTTCACATTAAGTAATAACATTGGGTGTGCTAAGGTACTTAGCAAATTAGGAAAACCTTTTATCTACAACGTTATTTTATGAGTCACAGACTCCATCACTCTCACGTAATGACAGAAAATCATTGAAACAAAAATGCTTACTATCCTGCAATAGTGATAGAAAGCACATTTTCCCTGAACCAATACATCTTTTATCTTCTAACCTTAGGGATGTAAGTGAAGTGGCTCAGTCATGTCCGATTCTTTGCGACCCCATGGACTGTAGCCCACCAGGCTCCTCCATCCATGGAATTTTCTAGGCAAGAGTACTGGAGTGGGTTGCCATTTCCTTCTCCAGGGGATCTTCCCAACCCAGGGATCGAACCCAGGTCTCCCACGTTGCGGGAAGACACTTCACCGTCTGAGCCACCAGGGAATCCCTAAGGGATGTAAAGGAGAGATAAATTGAGACTACAAGATTCCTTAGCCTAAATTATTGGTTTAATATTTTCCATTGGCATAATTTCAAACAAGCAAAAAGACAAAAATGGGATTTTAACTTTGTTATTCAAAATTCTAGTATAGTTTTTCAAAATTTCCCTTACAAGACCAAATAAAAACATATGTAATATAGTACATGCCACATGCTAGACGTATATCGTAATCTAAACATGAAAAAGATTTTAAAAATATTTCTTCAACCTGAAGAGAAAATGCAAATGCTTATTCAAAGTTCACTCAGTTCAGTTCAGTTCAGTCGCTCAGTTGTGTCTGACTCTTTGCGACCCCATGAATCACAGCACACCAGGCCTCCCTGTCCATCACCAACTCCTGGAGTTCACTCAGACTCATGTCCATCGAGTTGGTGATGCCATCCAGCCATCTCATCCTCTGTCGTCCCCTACTCCTCATGCCCCCAATCCCTCCCAGCATCAGGATCTTTTCCAATGAGTCAGCTCTTCGCATGAGGTGGCCAAAGTATTGGAGTTTCAGCTTTAGCATCAGTCCTTCCAATGAACACTCAGGACTGATCTCTTAAGGATGGACTGGTTGGATCTCCTTGCAGTCCAAGGGACTCTCAAGAGTTTTCTCCAACACCACAGTTTAAAGCATCAATTCTTCAGCGCTCAGCTTTCTTCACAGTCCAACACTTACATCCATACATGACCACTGGAAAAAACCATAGCCTTGACTAGACAGACATTTGTTGGCAAAGTAATACCTCTGTTTTTTAATACGCTATCTAGGTTGGTCATAACTTTCCTTCCAAGGTCACTAACATTAGTATAATACATGACAATAACAGATGCATAGAAATGAATTTTGTCTTCAGAGTAAGTTTAATATTTTATAACCAAGGTTTTAAATTTTAAGTCAGAGCATCACCATCAGTTCAATTCAGTTCAGTCACTCAGTCGTGTCTGACTTTTTGTGACCCCATGGACTACAGCACACCTAGTTTCCCTCCATCACCAACTTGTGGAGCTTACTCAAACTCATGTTCATTGAATCTGTGCTGCCATCCAACTATCTCATCTTCTGTTGTTCCCTTCTCCTCCTGACTTTAATATTTTCCAGCATTGGGGCCTTTTCTATTGAGTCAGTTCTTCACATCAGGTGGCTAAAGTATTGGAGTTTCAGCTTCACATCAGTCCTTCCAAAAAATATTCAAGACCAATTTCATTTAGGATTGACTGTTTGGATCTCCTTTCAGTTCAAGGGACTCGCAAGAGGCTTCTTCAATACCACAGTTCAAAATCATCAATTCTTCAGTGCTCAGCTTTCGTTATAGTCCAGCTCTCACATTCATACATGACCACTAGAAAAAACATAGCCTTGACTAGACAGGCCTTTGGTGGCAAAGTGTCTCTGCTTTTTAATATGCTGTCTAGGTTGTTCATAACTTTCCTTCCAAGGAGTAAGCATCTTTTAATTACATGGCTGCAGTTACAAAATCATCTGCAGTGATTTTGGAGCCCCCCAAAATGAAGTCAGTCACTGGTTCCACTGTTTCCCCATCTATTTGCCATGAATTGATGGGACAGGATGCCATTATCTTAGTTTTCTGAATGTTGAGCTTTAAGCCAACTTTTCCACTCTCCTCTTTCACTTTCTTCAAGAGGCACTTTAGTTCTTCACTTTCTGCCATATGGGTGGTGTGTCCGCATTTCTGAGGTTATTGATATTTCTGCCAGCAATCTTGATTCCAACTTGTGCTTCATCCAGCCCAGCGTTTCTCATGATGTACTCTGCATAGAAGTTAAATAAGCAGGGTGACAATATACAGACCTGACAGACTCCTTTCCCTATTTAGAACAAGTCAGTTGTTCCATGTCCAGCTCTAACTGTTGCTTCCTGACCTGCATACAGATTTCTCAGGTGGCAGGACAGGTGGTCTGGTAGTCCCATCTCTTTAACAATTTTCCAGAGTTTGTTATGATCCACACAGTCAAAGACTTTGGTGTAGTCAATAAAGCAGAAATAGATGTTTTTCTGGAACTCTCTTGCTTTTTCAATGATCCAACGGATGTTGGCAATTTGATCTCTGGTTCCTTTGCCTTTTCTAAATCTAGCTTGAACAGCTGGAATTTCATGGTTCATGTACCGTTGAAGCCTGGCTTGGAGAATTTTGAGCAACACCATAGTGTTTTCATAAACCAAGAATAGATTGAATTTGGCTTAGGGTGAAATTCTGCTTTCAATTCAGCTCTTACTGCAATCTGAGAACAAAATCTAGTTTATATTTAACACTTTGGAATGTTATCAATTGGCATATAAATATGTATCTATTTTGCAATAAGAAATTTGTAATAGTTAATGACTAAGAAAATATGTTATGATTAAATATTTGTGATTAACATTAAGAAATTTTTAAATAGCTAAGTAAATAAGAAAATAGACTGCTACTACAGGGCTTCCCTGCTGACTCAGACAGTAAAGAAACTGCCTGCAATGCAGGAGACCTGGGTTCAATACATGGGTCAGGAAAAATCCCTGGAGAAAGGAATGGCAACCCACTCCAGTAAGTATTCTTGCCTGGAGAAGTCCATAGAGAGAGGAATATGGAGGGCTACAATCCATAAGATTGCAAACAGCTGAACACAACTAAGTGACTAACATAATTACTAACAGTATACTCAGCTAATTATCTCTAAAAAAGAAATAGGCTTTTATAGTCTTTCTTCCCTGAAAACAGAAAGGAGGCCAGGATTGAGTGCTGGTACTTTGTATGGATCATGATCTCAGGAAGCAAGATGGAGGATGCAGGAAGAAGGAGGTAGGTACATGAAAAAATAAATTAAAAGCTGTTATTAAAGCTGCTGCTTTATTAATGGCAGCTCATTTGTGAGGACGTCACTCAAAAATTGTGCCACTCCAAATTGTGTATCTGAGGTACGGTAGCCAAAGCATTAATCCTACCTCAATTTGTTGGGTATTTCCCACCTCCACTGATGTCAATTGCCTTTTAGTTCAGATAAAGCATATTTAGTGAGTTTTTTGTCATGGTTTCAATTAGAAAGATATGTGACACGGCTATATTGTGGGGTACTGTTGGTTGACTCTAAACTGGAAATTGTATAGAAATGAGCACTGAAACTGAGGTTGAAGACAGAAATATTGTGGGGTACTGTTGGTTGAATCAATCTGTAAATTGTATAGGAATGCCCGCCAGAGCTGAGGGCGAAGTCAGAGGGAACCTCATATGATACCATATAATCACCAAGAGTACCCACTACATTTTTGTTTCTTTGAACTAATAGATATTTATAACATTTAAATGGTAGTCATATTTATTAATGTTTCTATATATTTATCTTTGTACTTTAAACCTACCTTATATGTATATTTGTAGTATTTTTTTGTAGATAATATAGAGTTGGATCATTTTTTAAAATCCACTTTTTCAATCTCTTTCAATAGCTTAAGTCATACATATTTAGGATAATTATTGATAAGCTCTGGCAAAGTTTGTTATTTTGTTTTGTATTTTTTATTATCTCTGGTTTTCATATCTTTTATTCTACATTAATGTGGGCTACTTTAACATTTAAATAATTTCCCTTTTAATATGCTTATTGGTATTTTGCATGCATTGTTTTACAGTGTTTAGTGGTTGCTCCAGAGATTACATTATACATACAAAACTTATCAGTCTACTGGTGTTCATATTTTACCAGTTTGAAAAAAAACTACAAAATTCTTAGCAACTTTGTCTTTTTGATTTTCATATTTATAATTGTCTTTAAAATTTTCCTCTCCATATATTTGAATCCAGCATTTTAATTTTGGTTTCAACGATCAAGCATAACTGAGAAGACATATCAGGAGAAAGAAAGTGGATTGTTTTCAGTCACATTTCACTTTTTACATTATTCTTTCTTCTTTACCGATGCTCTCAACTTTCTTCTTTTATCATTTCCTTTGTTTTCACAGAACTTGCTTTGGGCCACTATTTTTGGGTAGGTCGATTGTTGACAAATTCTTAGGTTTTTTTCATGTGTGAATGTAATGAGTTTGTCTTCATTCCTGATGGGTATTTTCACTGGGTATAAAATTATTGTGTCCTTTTCTCCAGCTGTTTAAAATATTTTCCACTTCCCTTTGGCTTCCACTGTGTTGGATCAGAAATTGACTGTTATTCAAATTGTTCACCCCACCACCACTAAAGCTCCATTTCTATCTGTATGCTTTCAATATTTTTTGTCTGTTTAGTTTTCAGAAGTTTGATTATGATCTAGATAGGTTTAGATTTAAGTATATCCTATATGTGATTGGTTCAGTTATTTGGGTCTGTAGGGTTATGGCTTGTGTCAAAGTTAGGGAGAGGAATCAGTCATTATTCCAGTACTTGGCAGCAAAACTATTTTTATCCTCTGTCCTCAGGACTGTAAAAACAATGACATTAGATTTTTCGGTTATAGTCCAATAGGTTCTAGGACCCTGCCCATATTTTCTTCACATTCTTTTTTCTATGGTGTTCATATTTTATTTCTGTTTTGTCTTCAAGTACATTGATTCTTTTCTCTGTTTCCACCATTGGTTGTTGAGATCATTTGTTGAGATTTTATGTTATTATAATTATTTTTTTATTTTAAAATTCCCATTCAGTTCTTCAGTGGGTTTATTCCAGACATAACATGAAGGATCCTTGTGGGTTTAAAATGGTCTTTACATTAATGTTGCATTTTCGTTTTTAAAGATTTAATTACTGAGCAAAACTAGGTAGAAGGTTTATGGGAGCTCTCTGTATTTTTTAAAATTGTATGTGCATCTACAGCCATCTCAAAAATAAAAATGATAATAAAAATAAAGTAAAAGAGAAAAAAATCTGCTCTTACTCTAAAAATTTAAACATCAGATCAGATCAGTCACTCAGTCGTGTCTGACTCTTTGCGACCCCATGAATCGCAGCACGCCAGGCTTCCCTGTGCATCACCAACTCCCGGAGTCCACTCAGACTCACGTCCATTGAGTCAGTGATGCTATCCAGCCATCTCTTCCTCTGTCGTCCCCTTCTCCTCCTGCCCCCAATCCCTCCCAGCATCAGAGTCTTTTCCAATGAGTCAACTCTTCGCATGAGGTGGCCAAAGTACTGGAGTTTCAGCTTTAGCATCATTCCTTCCAAAGAAATCCCAGGGCTGATCTCCTTCAAAATGGTCTGGTTGGATCTCCTTGCAGTCCAAGGGACTCTCAAGAGTCGTCTACAACACCACAGTTCAAAAGCATCAATTCTTTGGCGCTCAGCTTTCTTCACAGTCCTACTCTCACATCCATACATGACCACTGGAAAAATCATAGCCTTCACTAGACGAACCTTTGTTGGCAAAGTAATGTCTCTGCTTTTGAATATGCTATCTAGGTTGCTCATAACTTTCCTTCCAAGGAGTAAGCGTCTTTTAATTTCATGGCTGCAGTCACCATCTGCAGTGATTTTGAAGCCCAGAAAAATAAAGTCTGACACTGTTTCCACTGTTTCCCCATCTATTTCCCATGAAGTGATGGGACCAGATGCCATGATCTTTGTTTTCTGAATGTTGAGCTTTAAGCCAACTTTTTCACTCTCTACTTTCACTTTCATCAAGAGGCTTTTTAGGTCCTCTTCACTTTCTGCCATAAGGGTGGTGTTATCTGCATATCTGAGGTTATTGATCTGCATATCTGAAGTTATTGATATTTCTCCCTGCAATCTTGATTCCAGCTTGTGTTTCTTCTAGTCCAGCGTTTCTCATGATGTACTCTGCATAGAAGTTAAATAAACAGGGTAACAATATACAGCCTTGACGAACTCGTTTTCCTATTTGGAACCAGTCTGTTGCTCCATGTCCAGTTCTAACTGTTGCTTCCTGACCTGCATATAGATTTCTCAAGAGGCAGGTCAGGTGGTCTTGTATTCCCATCTCTTTCAGAATTTTCCACAGTTTATTGTTTCCACACAGTCAAAGGCTTTGGCATAGTCAATAAAGCAGAAATAGATGTTTTTCTGGAACTCTCCTGCTTTTTCTATGATCCAGTGGATGTTGGAAATTTGATCTCTGGTTCCTCTGCCTTTTTTAAAACCAGCTTGAACATCAAGAAGTTCACGGTTCACATATTGCTGAAGCCTGGCTTGGAGAATTTTGAGGATTACTTTACTAGCATGTGAGATGAGTGCAATTGTATGGTAGTTTGAGCATTCTTTGGCATTGCCTTTCTTTGAGATTGGAATGAAAACTGACCTTTTCCAGCCCTGTGGCCGCTGCTGAGTTTTCCAAATTTGCTAGCATATTGAGTGCAGCACTTTCACAGCATCATCTTTCAGGATTTGGAATAGCTCAATTGGAATTCCATCACCTCCACTAGCTTTGTTCGTAGTGATGCTTTCTAAAGCCCACTTGACTTCACATTCCAGGATGTCTGGCTCTAGGTCAGTGAGCACACCATCGTGATTATCTGGGTCGTGAAGATCTTTTTTGTACAGTTCTTCTGTGTATTCTTGCCATCTCTTCTTAATATCTGAATCAGTAGTTCCGATCTTTATGCAGTGTCCACTTTATTAAAATATTTATTTAAAATAAGTGTGGCCAAATGTTATAAGAGCACCTTGTTTAGAATTCTGAAAAATAGATACAAGACAGTGTCGCTGATAAAACACAAATATTATTTAGTACTTAAGTATATAGAAATGTGTATCCAAAGTTACAGGAACACATATATAGCACATTTAAATAGTAATTACTGTAGCAAAGAATCATCATTATGTAACTGTTGTGTGAAGAAGATTTCACTAAGTTCCTTCTTTAGCCATAATCTATGTAGAGTCTCCTCTAGGGAGGATCAGCTTCTGTTCTGAAAGTTTAATTGTTAATTATCATATACAATCCTCTGTAATAATGCTAATTAGTTTCTAAGTGGCTGTACAACTATTCTCAGAGCTATCATCTTTCCAGTTGACAAGAAATATTGTGATATTTTAATGTTCTATGAGTGCAATACAATAGAAGACATAGTGAAGACAAAAACTGTTGAATGGCAATTGGCAATTCCGAACCAGTCTCTTGCCTACTGTTCCATTAAAATCCTCAATGTTATTTGATGAAGACTATACTAAGAAATATGGAAATGCCTTCATAGAAAACCATTCAGTACTCTATGAAAATTTTGTGTTGTTACACTTGATTTTTTAAACTGCTTTCTTTTCATAATATTAGGAAGAGTTGCATTTATTTTTTAAGAAGCTTATTTAGAAAAAAACTTAGCCTATATATTTTCATATTCTAATGTGCTTAACTACTTTCCAATTAAAACATTATCCATAAAATTATATTTTGTAATTAATATTAGATTAGATAACAGACATCACTTAAAAGCAAATAATATAATCAATTAAAGTGATATAATTTTCAGACTTTACATATTATTAGCAGTTTTATGCATTTAATAGATATAATTCATAAACATGATTATGGTGATGATAAAGAACTGAATATCTAAATGCCAGATTCTACAGTAAGGATTAAACTGAAATCTAATTTATTTTGCCTTTGTTGATAGCCTTTTCCATCTAACATTACATTTTTCAATGTATCATAATGTGCATGCTATTTATTATTAATATATGTGTGTAAGTGAAAGTCGCTCAGTCATATCTGACTCTGCAACCCTATGAACTTATCCAGGCCAGAAAATTGGAGAGGGTAGCCTTTCCTGTCTCCAAGGGATCTTCCTAATCCAGGTCTCCCACACTGCAGGTGGATTCTGTACCAGCTGAGCCACCAGGGAAGCCCAAGAATAATGGAGTGAGTAGCTTTTCTCTTCTCCATAGGATCTTCCTGACCCAGATATGGAACCAGGGTCTCCTGCATTGCAGGCGGATTCTTTACCAACTGAGCTATCAGGGAAGCCCCAGTATGTGTCAGTATATTTATATCTATATAATCTTAAAGTCATAAATTTCAATATTTTTGGTATATTCACACATGTAATATCCAATCTGAATTTTAATATTTTATATTAAGACAGAAATAAAAAGCCTTGATCATCAGAATAATACCTGTGTGTATGTGTTAGTTGCTTAGTCTTGTCTGACTCTGCAACCCATAGACTGTAGCCCACCAGGCCCCTCCGTTCATGGAATCTCTGGCCAAGAGTACTGGAGTGGGTTGCCATTTCCTTCTCGAGAATAATACTTAGATACTCCTAAACTGCTAAATGGACTACAGATTGCAAAATTACAGGTTTTTCTTTAAATGATGAAAGATATGATTTATTTTATTTCCAAATTAATTGCTTTTAAAATATTCACCAAATAAATGTATCTTGAATTATTTTTAACAATAATCTAATAGTTTTCTGATTTTATATGTATGACGTCTATCTTCTATTTTCCATTTATTTTGTTAAATATAGAACTATTGGTTTATGTGAAAGATAAATCAAGCTTTTCTTACAAAATTTCTATAAATGAATAACATTTTTATTGTGTTATGTGCATACTTCAAAATAACAAAGAATCTGTTAGCAAACATGATATTTTAACATACAATATAGCATGTTTGTATATACAATTGTGTATACACAGTAAAATCCTACTATAGATTCCCATAGCCCTGGGAAGTTCTCTCATGCCCCACTGACGATTTTCTTTTGCCATCCTCCAGCCTAGGGCATCCATTGATCTTCTAACTATCACAATATTTCTATCATTTCTAGAATTTAATGTAGACTTTATGGTATGTAATCTCTTTTGTCTAGTTTTTCATTTTACATAATAAATTTGAGATTTACTCATGCTGAAATTATTGTATCTATTGACTTATTGGTTTTTATTACTTTTGGAAGTCTTTTAGCCATGATTTTCCTGTTTAATTTTTTGCCTCCTTCTCTTGCTTCAATTTAAACATATGAGAGCCTGTATGATATTGTCCCACAAGTCACTGAAGTTCAATTTTCTTTTTGTTTTTACTCTTATATCTGTGCTGTATTTTCTGTAATTATTTTCCTTCTGTAATATCTAATCTGATATTCATTTCATCTATTGTATTTTTATTTCAGACACTTTATTTTTCATCTCCAGAACTTCTATTTGTGTATTTTTTATATATTTCTTCTTGGTAAGCCTATTTTTTCTAAATTATTCAACAAATGTATATTTACAATATCTGTTATAGTACATTTGAGAATTCCACGGACAGAGGAGCCTGGCAGGCTACATTCCCTAGAGTCCCAAAGAGTTCGACACAGCTAAGTCTAACACTTTCACTTTTCACCCTCTCCATCTTTATCTTTTTAAGCAAATACTTAAAACTAATTGGATAGTGTGCCAATCTTACAATTATGATCATTATATAGTAGGACAATTACCAACTATTACACAATGGAAGAAGTCCATGCATATGTAACAGTAATGCATTTTATTTAATCTTGCTATCTCCTTTGCAACTGAATTATTTCATATTACTCATTTTACCATCTTCAGATCAATTATCATTCTTCTTAGAACAAAGATATAATCAACATAAACAATGCATAATTCTCTATACTTAATGTTGCCTACTAATATAATAACTGCTCAAAGAAGGTGATTCCTTTTTTAAACAAAATATTTTTCTCTTAAAAATACGTTTTTAACTAAAATTTTAGACTTCTGATGTAGAGTTTAATTAATCTTACTCTTAAGAGCATAGTGATGCCAAAGATTCATAAAAAATCCTTTATGATTTTAATTTTTCATTGAAAACTGATTTCCCACTCATTTTCCTCTCATCGTTCCAGCAGTGCTATATAAATATACTCTGATATTTTTGACAGAAACCCTTAAGTGTTCATGAGTCTGCAAAAAATGCACACTTGTGGTTTTGTTTTGTAGTTTTGCTTTCACATAATTGAAATTGTGCTATGAAATTTAAACATGTTTCCATGTTTTTGTAGGGAAATAACTGATATTTTCCTAGATGATTATTTCCTACTGATGGTCACTAAGTTACGACTTTGCTTACATGAATAACATGGACATCTCCATAATAACTTCATACATATTTATACTAAGTTTGGCTCATCAGGACAAAAGGCATATCCATATTTAATGTAAATATTGCAAAATTCCCTTTAAGAATGACTATTTCAACTTATTAACTTTTCAAGACAATGCTCTCTTTACAAAAATACTGTACTTCCAAATTGTCTATATCCAAAACAATTCTTTGATAATCTAGGTGTATGATTATCTTTATTTGGATGGATATAATTTTGTATGTCATCACTAATTTAATTTTTATTCTGTATTACAGTGACTTGGACTATTTCTTGCAGCCTTTCAGTGTATATTCAGTTTATACACTGGATTATCATTTCCATGGTCAATATTTCATTAAGTACTTCTTCAATACTATTGCTCTTCCTTCGTGTTCCCAAGTTTTAACTATCTTTTTAGATTTTAATTTTTATTTCTTAATTTTAATTCTTCTAATTTTTCCCATGTGAATATATTTGGATTTGCATTATATTCTCCATGCCTAGGCTAGTTATATCCCCCTGTAGCTAAAAATCTAAATTATTCCCTACAATGAGTTCATGACATGAGTGGAGGAGGGGTGTACATTTAAGATTGCTACGTAAACCTCATCATTCCATGTGAACTCAAGTTATGTCCAAATCATTGTACTATAGACTTTACCCTTGCTTTTAAGTGTAGCTTTCCTTTTCATTATTCCGTATTCCAAGGATTATGTAAAAGAGTGTTCAGAGGTCTGCAGTCCAGTCATCTTCAAGTTCTTGCCTCCTTAAACTAATAATAAAAGTCTATCATCTTCTTAATATTACTCTACCTGTTGGTTCGAAAGGTTCGAAAGGCGGCTCTGCCACCTTTTTGGTATGAGTGGGTCTGGCAGGAATCTAGGATTACAAAGTCTGAACACACGGTGCATAATAATGAAATAATTTCCCATGTTTTGTGTTATTTTAGAGAGTTTGTAGCATCACAAACATCCCTACTGCCTCAAAAGTATGAATTGATATTTGTGAGTACCACCTTGGTCAGGTTTTCAACTTTGACCTCAATATCACGTTTTGTTACCTCTAGCTTCAAGCCCTCAGACTCACAACATGAAGGTAAAGGGGAAAACTCTAGACTTTTCTCTCCTGGAATATTCCTACAATTTGATTCCTTAGTCCTCTCCAAACAAAAGCTTCCATTTCTCACAATAATTGTAACCTGGCTACTGCCTAATTCTTCAGGGTTGTTTTCTTTTCTTTTTTTCCCCATACATTTCTCATTATTGGGTTTGAATTTTATCAGTGCTGAAATTTTAAAAAAAAATATATATTGGAGGGTAACTGCTTAACAACATTCTGCCAGTTTCTGTCATACATAAACATGAATCAGCCACAGGCATACATAGGTTCCCCTCCTTCCTGAACCTCTCTTCCATCCCTCACCCCTCCCACCCCTCTAGTTTGTCACAGAGCACTGGGCTGAATTGATACAACCACTATGGAGAACTGTACGGAGATTCTTTTAAAAACTAGGAATAGAACTAATAAATGACCCAACAATCTCACTACTGGGCATATACACTGAGAAAACCATAGTTGAGAAAGATACATGTGCTCCAATGTTTGCTGCAGCACTTTTTACAATAGCTAGGACATGGAGGCAACTTGGATGTCCATTGACAGAAGAATGGATACAAAATTTTTATTTTATTTTATTTATTCAACAATTGGAGCCACTAGCTGGTTCTTATTTGTCTTCTTATTCCACTAAACATTTCAATTCTGAGTCAATAAAGAAATAACTAAAAAATTCTGCCTTTATCAGGCTTCCCTGGAATACAGGAGACCTGGGTTTGTTCCCTGGGTTGGGAAGATCCCATGAAGAATGGAATGACAACCCCTTCCAATTAGCTCATGTTAAGTCACAGTCTAAAAACTACATCAAATGACTTACGGACCACTACATTTCTCATAAATTGTAATTTATTCCACTCAAATTCAGAAATTGAGTTGTGGCATTTGGAGCTGTTATGCAGTGTCAGGTCATGCTTAAATTTTCTCAAAGACAAATTTGTCATATTTTCCTTCTCTCTTGACTAAATGTATAGGACTGAATGTTCTGTCCTGACTTTCAATGTCTCTCTTGTTATCACTTCTTGAAAACAGTAGTTTGCTCAGCAAAAAGCTTTTTTCCCTCAAGTTAACAGAACTGATTCTTAGAGAATATGTTTATATTCTCCACTATGTGAAAGTTTAAAAAAAAATCTGTTTTATGGTTTACTTGATTTAAATTTATTTTTAACTTTTCTCAACATCCTTGTCTTATTTTTAATCAAAGTTTGGATTCCCGTCTGGCTTTCTAGAATTCAATTCTTTTAAAAAGAGAGGTAAGGGAAATGACAGGAGGCTGAAAACTTGTACTGATTTTAAGGCTATTGTTAAAAACACACCATAAAATTTCTACATCTTTGTAAAACAGTAATCAGATGATTCTACCACACTCATGGCTGCTCTTCTAAATTAGTTTGGATTCCTGAATGATACTCATTCCAATCAACTAACCTGCCACCATCCTTCATGATGTCAAGAGCTATTAAACCTGGCCTTAAACCCATCCACTGCAGCAATTTTCATTTCATTCCACTTTAACTTTATATCCCACTGCACACCGATACATCATAATCAGAAATACACAGTCTCTGAACTCTTAAAATGAAATATTCTACTTGGCATAATATTAATCCTTTCTCATCTAAGCCTCCTAAACTCACTCTCGCACTACACTTACTCTTTTAACGCTCTTAGTGAACTATACCATTTATAAAAATCTGTGTAATATAAATGAACAATGTAAACAGTAATAACAAGAGAACTCAAGCACACAAGCAATAGTGTATGTGTGTACACTTGTATGTATCTCTAGCTTTCTATATATACATATATGCATATTTCTTTTATATAAATAAATGTATTTCATACTTTTAATGTATATTGATATATAATGTGTAAATAATATATATAAAATGTGTGTATATGAACTCCAAAGTATGTATGTGTGTGTGTTATATACATGCACACACATATATACATTTATGTGTATCTCCAGTGTTTTGTAAATAAGCATTACACCTGCCTTATCAAATACCCTCCCAGTGACAACTGTTAATTTACACAGTATTTTCTATATTCCAAGCACTATATTAGACCTAAAGAAAAATAACAGATATCAGTTGAAAAATCGAAGAAATACGTTGCCTTTGTTGATCTCACGTTCAAATATATACCTTTCAGAGTATGGAAAGCATGCAACAATTATAACTTTGTTTTCTAAATGGTAATAAATACTATGCAGAAAACAAAGCCAACAGTGTCATAAGGGTTGTTGATCGTGAGAACTTGCAACTTTTAAGCGTGTCGTTTAGACAGTCTTCACTAAGAAGGTACAACATGCACTTTCACTCACATTTTATGGCCAAAGCAAAAACTTGGCTACCCCTAACTTCATAATGATCCTCTCCTATGCAAAAAATTGGAAGAGAACTGTACACTGGTGACTAATGATACTTTCACATCAAGTTATTCTTGTTGGAAGGCATAGCAATGAATTTAGCATTGCAGAGTAACTATAGGTATATAGAAAAAATAAAATAGTATTACTACTATGAATTATGCTGTATATAGTAAGAAATTATCAATTAACAAGATTATGAAGAAAATTATTTGCAATATTGGATGCTAGGCACTAAATACAATCTGAAGAGATTCCTTCTCTATAAGAGATTAAAATTTAGATTGACATATTTACAAAGCAAAATCACTTGTAAATGGAACTTTGACCCAACCAAACTTTGATGCTTAAGAATACCATATTCAACTGTCTGTTTACCAGTTTCTCTTATTTAGGAGATTATAAATTTATTTTAGGCACAGAATCTAGCATCATTCCTGAAATGTAGCAAGCAATAAATAATAATTGATAAAGAGAGAAACAAATTTACATTGGTGAGATCATAAAACTCAGGTTTTAAAGTAGCATCTTTTTCACATTTTATTTTGAAATGATGAAACAAACAAAAGTTATTCATTTTCAGTTATGAGTATGTGTGAGAAGGAGATAATGTCAAAACTATTTTTATTTTTTGTCTCTAGACTTCAATTCTGGAAAAATTTTACTTCTTAGGTATGTGTTATGAGAATTCTTAGATGAATTTTTCCAGTAGTAGAGTAGTAATTTTTGTTTGGAATTCAAGCTTTCTTCAGCTATAATCAAATACCTTTCAGTCTTCTGGGGCCAAGGTTTTAAGATAAAGGTATTTGCCACAATTCACTATTTAAAAAAAAGTGAAGAAAAAATTGAAAATTAAAAGAAGAGAATAATTGCCTAGCTTTGACTTGTGAGTGAAAATAGCTCTGACCACTCAATGACACAGAATGCAACTGCTGAAACATTACCAATAAAAAAGGTAGCCAAGAAAATGACTAGAGTGGACAAGATGCCTTTCCAGTCCATTAGATCACAGCACATCCAGCTAGATTTTTAACATATGTTCTGAGAGTCCTATAAAGTATTAAAATGATCTCTAATTCAATCATAGAGTTTCAGCTAAAGAAACAGCCCAATGTATCTCACCTTTTTCAGCTAATACCAAAGGTCCATTGAAGGAGCAGTGAAAGCAGGAGGAAGTCCAGGGCAGCCTGCTTCTCTGGCTCCAGGCCAGGGCTCTCTAGCTTGCCACTGGGTGTCATTGCGATGCAAATGACTGGAAGTCAGGCATCCACTGCATCTGAATTGATAGAGAAGGAAACAAAAATAACAAAAAACAAAGCAAGCAGAATCACAGTTTAGAAAACAAATCTTGGCATGTTCAGTGGCATTTTGAGCCTCTAAATAAGACATTTAAATCGATTCATTCAGCAGGATTAAGGAAAAACAACAGAGAATATCAAATTTACCTGCAGGGTTTTATGAGGTGGTAATGGTTGACAAAATTTATAAGAATAAAAAGAATGTTCATCTTCCTCTAATCAAATAGCTTACCATACAGACTTTAAAAAACATTTTTAGACTTCTTTTTTAAATTAAAAGTTTGAAAAAGTATATTGGTGTGATGCATTTCAAAGAGAAAAAGATACACAAATGAAAATCAGAATATATCGTTATTCCAAAAAAAAGCTTAATCACTACATTCTAGACAAAACAGATGATATTATTATAAAATGATACAATTAACCAGAATTAACTATATATTTCAAAAGAACATATAATTATTCATTATTTTTTTTTCTAAGGATATGGGTTCTGAGCTCTATGATCTGTGAGCAAAACAAAACCCCTACTGAAGTGCAATTCCTATATCTTCAACTGTTTGCTAAATGTTCAAAATCATAAAATTAAATTTACAAAAGATCTATTCAAACATTTGCAATGAAAGAGAATATTTATTATAAAAAAATGATGCTGGGTAAGTTCTAAACTCTGCTTCACTCTCTGTATAGATCTTTTTTACTTCCCTTTGTGTCTTTGGTATACAGACGTTGTATTAGATTTCAGGGCTATTCACCAAAGACTTCTGGGCTGTTTCGATAAAGAAGCACATGATTGGACTGTGTTTCTCTGACCTGTTAAAAGTTAGGCATGGACCTATGACTTGATTTGGCCAATGGGGTAATTTAAGTGACAGGAGACATTTCTGGCAGAAGTATTAAAAGTCACAATGCTATTTATATTGTTTGTTTCTACTGCATCTTGAAAGCAAAGTCAAAATGAAATGAAAATGATCTGTGTTTTCTAGCAAGGCTAACATTAAGCTAACCAACTCATGTTGGGAAAAGTATAATAAAATTTTGTTTTACTAAGCCACTGGAAAGCCACTATAAAGAAAGCTTTATTGATAAACTGATGCTTTTGAACTGCGGTATGGGAGAAGACTCTTGAGAGTCCCTTGGACTGCAAGGATATCAAACCAGTCAATCCTAAAGGAAATCAGCACTGAATAATCATTGGAAGGACTGATGTTGAAGATGCGAAAGAAATGACTAATTCGAAAAGACCTCAATGCTGGGAAAGATTGAAGGCAGGAGGAGAAGGAGATGACAGGATGAGATGATTGGATGGTTTCACCTAGTTCTGGATGTTGGTGATGGACAGGGAAGCCTGGTGTGCTGCAGTCCCTGGGGTCACAAAGAGTCAGACATGACTGAGTGACTGAACTGAAGCCACTGGACTTTAAAATAGTTTGCTACTTACTACCTTAGCGTAGATGGCCCCATTTTGCTATAAGTAGAAATAGGCAGTCACAGAGGAGATGCTGCTTTAACAAATAACTGCAGTGTGTGGCACATTTCACAAGTCCTGCAGTGAGCAGAAAAAGGGAGAACTCTTATTGCAGAACGGGGAAAATGACTCAGGCAATAGAGTGATAAAAAGAACTGGTAAACTGGCTAGTTTTGTTAATGAGAAGACATCATGGATGTAATGACCTTATAACTCTTGGACAAAAAGTTGGAAAAAATTTTAGAAGCATGTGTGATTGGCTATTGACAGAAAAAAAATCAGGTAGCATATATAAATTTTCATGTTTGATAAAAGGAATGGAAAGATATAAAGAGTAGAAATTCTTGGCCGTTTTAAAAAACAGCTGCTTCTCACACACATTTCTAATATATATATATATATATATATATATATATATATATATAAAAGCAAGCTTTGGACTACAAAATCACATAAAATTCATCATTATATTAATCATGAAATCAATCCTACATATATAACACTTACTGTTTAAATCTCTGTTTAGATTAAGAAGTCTCAGATTGAAGGACTAATAGTGTGGTTTGCAATAAACCTGGTGTTTTAATTGGACAGAATACTTTAGGGGAAAAAAGCTAATCATTTCTTCCAGTCTAGCATTGTGGATCCATAGTACCCAAGACTGAATCATAAAGGGAGGTATAGGAATAGGAAAGCAAAGATGTATATAAATATAAGTAGAGATTATGAAAATTATCATGAGTAGTATCTGTAATCAAAGGTTCAGGATGGGGAACACAGGTATACCTGTGGCGGATTCATTTCAATATTTGGCAAAACTAATACAATATTGTAAAGTTTAAAAATAAAATAAAATTTAAAAAAAACAACAACAAAGAAATAAAAATAAAAGCCAGTTAAAATAAGGAGAGTTATACTGACATTTCTGCATAAATCAAAGAGGCTAAAAACTTTTGAAATTTAAAGCTTGCCTTGGTGCTCCACCTCAATAATCTGCTGAAAGGAAATAGGATAAAAATATTTTCACTTTATTGAGTTGATAATGCCAAAAACCAATATAAGTAAAAAGATATTCTAGAAAGTGAAAAGGGTTTCTAGAGAATAATGAACAGGGATTCTACTTCCAGGGAGCAAAACTAAGGTCTCATCAAGTGTCCCCTTTCTTCATGAAGACACCAAAGCACCAACGAGATACCCTGGATTTGGACCTCAATCTCATAACTATAAAGAAATTTTGTCCCACTTGGGAGCCTAAGGGATATGTAGAGTTTATGTCGAAGGTGATCCTACTGCTGGGTGTATTTCTTAAGAAATTTAAAGCAGGATCTCAAAGAGATATTTGCATTTCCATATTCATAGCAACATTATTCACAATAGCAAAGAGGTGGGAGCAACACAAAGGTCTGTGGACAAATGAATATCTAAACAAATGTGGTGCAAAGCCTTAAAAAAGGAAGACAATTCTGTCTCACACTACTAAATGAAGATTTCATGTTTGGTGAAATAAACCCTTCATAAAAGGACAATTACTATATGATTCCACTTACATGAGGTATTTAAAGTAATCAAATTCATAGATACCAAAAGCAATGTGGTTACCATGGGTTGGGGGGATGGGGTAAAGGTACAGAATTTCAGTTTTGTAAGATGAAAAAATACTGGAGATGAGTTTTACAACAGCGTGACTGTACCTAATGTCACCGAACTTAGGTTAGAACACTTAGAAATGTAATTTCTAAAGTAAATTTTATAATGTTTTTTACTACAGTTAAAAAGTTTACTTATTTACTGTTATTTTAAAGTTGCTTCATTTTATTCTAACACATCTACAAATCTGTCCTATAATATGTAATACAGTACAAATAGCCTTTGGTTTTCTACTTAAGAAAAAAGAATAAGGGATTTTATATATATATATATATATATATATATATATATATGTATTTCTACACAAACTGTTATTGTATGAAACTGCTAATGATCAAAACAAAAACATAAAATATATTATTTGGCACATGGAATTGATATTCTAGTTCTACATCCTCATTAATTCATTAATCAGGTAACACAATTGCATTAGCTAGCTTGCTTTCTCTTGGACTTTTACTTTAGATCAGGAAGAAAAGGAATGCAAAACACAGTTAACAAATAGCAAAAATGTACCATGATAAAGGTCTACAGAAAGGCTATTGTGATAAGGAGGGGCTCTGATCCTGTTTTTAACAACATAACAAGTTAGCTAATCTGAATTTTTCTTGCTAAAAAACACCTCCTCCAGTTAAAAGGATACATGAAACAACAACATGTTAATATCAAAATAGAGATAAAGTTTAGCATTGGTAGACCCTCATTTTAAGAACTAGTGCAAGGTGTGTATGCAGAAAAATAAGACTGCCTTTATAACTACTACATAATAAATGCTTCTCTCATATAGTAAGAGTTGAGGGATGTATGAATAAAAGATAAGGTTAGCCAAGTGGAAAGAAAATGGGGAATAGAGTAGGCATGAAAAGAAATGCATTGCAGATATATGAAAGGTCATCCTGAGGTACAGGAATGGGATCAGAGGACAGACCCAGAGGATATATGTAGATTTCAGTATCAAAAGCTAGTAATATCCATGTTACAATGTCTTACTATATCAGGAAGATGTTGTATTATTAACCAGGCAAGGGAATATAGGGAAAGGTCTTAAGTAGCTAGTTGATATTCAGATTGTATTTCTAAAAGAGATATTATAACAGTTTTGGGGATAGATTGTAATCAGAGGCAAATAAGCATGTTAAAGAAAGAATAATATGGGGTATGTGAATGAAAATTTTATGAAGCTAGAAGAGCTTCTGTGAATGAATGTGTGAGAAAGGAGAGAAGGAAGAATTTACTTTTTTTGCTAAGTGTCTGGGAGGATATTGATCATATTTATTGAGGTAAGAATTAACCAGAAGGGAAAAATATGGGATGATAAGTAGGAATGAGAAAAATGTTTACCTGTTTTCAGGAGGGAGTGACTTAGAAGGAATGAATTGTGCAATCCCAGTGTTTTTGTTAAAAACTGAGGGCTCAAGGCTTCCTTTACTAACATACATACAATCTTGGCCAAATATAAACATAGTTATGTTACTTTCATGATTTCTTATTGAGCTTAACATGTTAACTATGGCAAAATATTACACAGAATAATATTCATATGTGCAGGATACAATCAAATGATTAAAAATAACATTTTCCTCTATATAGTTGAGCCATGGGAACAATAGATTAAAAAAAAAAATGTTATACTTAAGAGTAGTCCAAAGAATTCAAACACACAGAGGCTACCAAGAGAGAATAACTTAGTGTTTTGGTAACTGTGTATGCACCTTGGTTACCATTTCTTAGTGATTCAGAGGTGCTAAATCCATGTCCTAGTTAGTGACAGCAGAAATCACACATTAAATCTGACATCTTCCTAAGAAGCAATCTGTATTTGATATGCATTGAGATATGCTCAAGTGTTTCCAAATTTCATGCGATGCAGGACTCCAGACCTTCTGGACTCAATTTTACTGGACTCACTCTTACTAAGGAGTACTGACTGCTAAGCAAAAGGTGGTCTGATGGGGGGCATATCCAAAATAAAAAAGCTCAGAAGCATCTCTCTGTAGGGAATCTTGGTCCAAAAGAAACTGTTTTAGTATCAGTTCTAAGAATAGATGCTGCTATTTTCAATCCCCAGCCCCTTTTTTGGCCTGCTTTCCATCCTTCAGCTCTGTTATTGTTGCCTCCCTCTTTTTTTAAGAATTGAGCATGGCCAAATGAGATACTTTGGGCTTCCCTTGTGGCTCAGCTGGTAAAGAATCTTCCTGCAATGTGGGAGACCTGGGTTCGATCCCTGGGTTGGGAAGATACTCTGGAGAAGGGAAAGGCTACCCACTCCAGTCTTCTGGCCTGGAGAATTCCATGGAATATACAGTCCATGGGGCTGCAAAGAAGACACGACATTGCCTAATGCCTGACTGGCATGGGGATGCCAAAGACAACCTGTTGTCTCAAGGTGAGAAAAAAAAAAAAAAAAGAGTTCTAACATGTGCTCCAGGACTTGTCTGAGTTTCTAAAGCTAAGGATATATTCTTGCTTAACTTTCTTTTTATATCCCTTCTTGCTTTCTCAATTTCCCTCCATCTGAAAGTATTCCCCAAATAATACTTGAACAAGAATCCCCACCCTCAGGATCTACTCCTAGAGAATAACTGACCTAAGTCAGCTATTTTTTTTCCAAAGTGAGTAGTTCCATTCAACATTATTACATTAAATTAAAAGTCCTTTCGGCTGACTAGGCCAGAACTTTCTGAGTTAAAGCTCTTGGATTTTCTTACTCATTCCCTTATATAGGTATTTAGATTTCTCCAGATTGCTATTACTCTCTCTCTCTCTCTCTCTGTATATATATGAGGCTAAAGAACTCTCGTGGTATAGCTAGTACAATGGAGGACTGAGTGTGACCATCACATTTTTTTTTTCTTTTCTGTTGCAGAAGGAAAATTCTCTTAGGTAAATTTTATGATAGAAATAGAATCCATTATGGATAACAAACCTAAAAGTTAATCATTGATGTAGAAAATGAATTTGAAAAACTCTAATACTTATGCATGACAAAAACTCTCAGTAAACTTTCTTCAAGTTGAAAAACGATATCTACAAATAACTTACATCTAATATCAAACTTCGGAGAAGGCAATGGCACCCCACTCCAGTACTTTTGCCTAGAAAATCCCATGGACAGAGGAGCCTGGTAGGCTGCGGTCCATGGGGTCGCTAGAGTCCGACAGGACTGAACGACTTCACTTTCACTTTTCACTTACATGCATTGGAGAAGGAAATGGCAACCAATTCCAGTGTTCTTGCCTGGAGAATCGCAGGGATGGGGGAGCCTGGTGGGCTGCCGTCTATGGGGTTGCACAGAGTCGGACACGATTGAAGCGACTTAGCAGCAGCAGCAGCAATATCAAACTTAGAAACTCAAAGTGAGAAATTCTGTTTTCTTACTAAAATCAGGAATAAGGCAATGATGTACCCTCTCACCATTGTTTTTCAACATCTTATTAGAAGTCCTAACTAATATATTAAGAAAAGGAAGGAAAAATGGGAAGGAGGAAATAATAACTGTGTGTGTTCTCAGATAACATTATAGTCTATTGGAAAATCCAAAAGAATCTATGAAACAATACTGGAATTAACTTATAAAGAAGTCACAGGATGTAAGATTCATATAAAAAAGTCAATTTTCTCCTATAGGTGAGCAGTAAATGAGTGAAATTAGAAATTAAGAACAAAATATTATTTATATTCACACCCCCAAAATTGAGTACTTCAATATAAATCTAACAAAATTTGGACAAGTTCTACATGAGAAAAACTGTAAAACTTTAATAAATCAAAGAAAAGCTATATAAGTGGAGATATATTCCACATTCACATATAGAAAGATTCAATATTGTCAATATGTCAATAGATTCAATGCAATCCTGATCAAAGTCCCAGCAATTTGTTTTGAAGATATAAAAAGAAATTTTAACCTTTATATAGGAGAGGCAAACTCCCAGAGTACCCACACAAAACTTGAAGAATAGCGTTGGAGAAGCAATACTGCCAGAATCCAAAACTTTATTATAAAGGTAAGCAATCAGGACTGTGTGGTGTTGGCAAGATAATAGATGTATAGATAAATGGAACATAGTAGACAGCTCAGAAATAGACTCACAAAAATATGGTCAACTGATCTTTGACAAAGGAATGAAGGTAATACAATAGAACAAAGATAGTCTTTCAACAAATGTCACTGGAACTGTAGGGCATCCACATGCAAAAAACGAAACTAGACATAGACTTTATACCCTTTACAAAACTTAACTCCAAATGGCTCACAGATCTAAATTAAAAACACAAAACTACAAAATTTCTAAGAGTATGATGACCTGGGTATACCGAGTATGATGATGAGCTTTTAGATAAAAATTTAAAGACATGATCCATAAAAGAAAGAAATGAAAACCTGGACTTTATTAAAATTAAAACCCCTGCTCTGCAAAGGACAATGTCAAGAGAATAAGAAGACAAGTCATTGACTGGAAGAAAATGTTTTCAAGAGACATATCTGATAAATGATTGTTATTCAAAATATACAAATAAATCTTAAAATTCAACAGACATAAAACAACCTGATTAAAAATGGCCAAGATCTTAATAGGCACATTACCAAAGAAGATATACATATGGTAAGTAAGCATATGCAAAGATGTTCCACATCATATGCTGTCACAGAAATAGAAATTAAAATAAGACACTGTTACCTGCCTACTAGAATAGCAGAAATCTGTAACACCAATAACACCAAATGCTGTCAAGGATGTGCAGCCATGTGAACGCTTTTATTGCTAGTGGGAATGCAAAATAATAAAATAACTTTGGAAGACTGTTTGGTGGTTTCTTACAGAACTAAATATACTCTTACTATACAATCTACCAATTCAACTTATTAAACATAGTTACCCAAAGAGGTTGAAAACTTATATTCATGCAATTACCTGCATGTGGATATTTTAGAGCAGTTTGATCTATTAATGCCAAAATTTGGAAGTAACCCATAGGTGAATGGCTAAACTGTAGTATTCCAGATATTGGAATATAATTCAGAACTAAAAAGAAATGAGCTATCAAGTCATGAAAGAGGTGGAGGAACCTTAAATGCATATTAATAAGCGGGAGAACCCAATCTGAAAAGGCTAATACTATGATTCCAACTATGTGACATTCTGGAAAAAGCAAAATTATAGAAATAATAAAATTATCACTGAGTTCTTCTAGGTATTGGGTAGGGATGAGTGGTGAATAGTTGGAACACAGAATTTTTGCAGATATGAATAAACCCTATATGATATTAAAATGAAGAATATATGTCATCTCCATACAAAACAAATGTACACAACCAAGAGTGGATTTTGGGTGATACTGATGTCTCAATATATGTTCAGCAATTATAACAAATGTTCCACTCTGGTGAACATTGGTTATAGAGGAGTTGATGTATGTGTGGAGACAGGATGTTTATGGAAAATCTCTGTGCCTTCCTCTTAATTTTGCTGTGAATCTAAAACTGCTGTAAAAAATGTCTATTAAACAAATATGTTGGTAGAGAATCACTTACAAAGAAGAGGCTCAGACTTTTTGAGTTATTATAGAGTACAGATTTTGGAAAGAAATGAAAAATACGTAATCATATCTATCAATCTAGCTACCAATCTACCTAGAGAGAAAATTTTTAAATGATCATGGTAGTAAATTATCCAAAATAAACTGGTTATCATAGAAAACCAATTTATGTCAAATGCAGTTAATATATTGAATGAGTTGTAGAATGAAAATTGCCATTATATTGGCATAGTGATGATCACTGGGCTTTTCTTTTGTGTAGTGGGAACAAAGATCTGACTGACCTGGATTCCAGAGAATTCAATAGGTGAGAAAGGAGAATAATGTAAATAGAGCACTCCTTGATGATTTGCCTCAAAACAGGAGCATGCAAGATATTGGTAAGTGGAGGAGGATGTTGGATTAAGGATGCTGTTTTTTTTACTTGTTTTGCAGCAAAAAATATTAAAGAATTTCCTTATTTTAATAGGAATTATTCTTGAGGAGGCTTTAAAATAGAAATTCTTTGTAGAGATGCACCAGTGGGATTCAATGCACACGTGGAGATTTTGGCCTTGGATGGAAATATTTCTAATTCATTCATTTTAAAAGGAAAACAAAGGAAAAAAATTGATAATTTTAACAGTGAGTAGGTATGAGAGATCTCTTCTGATTGTGTACATTAGCTCAGTGACTTTAGAAGCAAAACTGACTGAGGACTGAAAAGAAGGCTTAGAAAACTAGTTGCATAGAAAAATAGGAGAAATGAATTGATATAAATATAGGAGACTTCCTTGAGGGTTATATTGATTAATGAGAGGTGAGAATGTGCACCCTGTGTATATGTGTCCCTAGATATATTCACAAGCTGCCTTTCAGGCAGAATGTAAAATTCAGATGTGGTTTTAAACCACACACCAGCCCCCCTCCAATCTCAGAAATTTAATTAAGGGAGAGAGCAAGTTTGAAGATATATGCAAGGAGATAAATGTTGACAACTGGTTCTGTATGCAGAGAAGTCAGGCAGTGAGGGGCTGATGAAAAGTAAACATTTCAGTAACTTGTAGGTTATGGAAATGCTATAAAAATTTTAGAATTGGAGTATGATAGTGATTGCATTATGAAGATAGAAGGAGTTAGTTATTAATAGAAAGACAGCAGATATCGAAATTCAGGAGGTGGTTCAATTATTTCTCACTGAAAATCTAAGTGTGACAATTAGTATGTCTGAGGTCTGGTGGAAGAAAAATTAGAGGAGAAAACATCAAGAAACTATGGAGAATAGATCATACATTTATATTGAATGATATAACTGGCAAAATACAAGGAAGCACACTAAAATCTTTGCTGAATGAGGAGATTACAGAAGGATAGATGACTGCAAACAGGTTGGATTACATTATAATATGCAAATACAAGCAAATCAAAGTGTTGGTCTTCTGAGAGTATAGATATTAAAGAATCTGGGGGAGGTTGACTAACTACTGGGAACTGAGATAACCTAGAATAAAGGGCACGATGAGTCTAACTCTCATCTAAATTAAGGAGTTAGTCATGATGATCATGGAAATGTAGTTAGCTATGCTAATTATAGTCTTTTTTTTTTTAGTTGGGATATAGTTGCTTTACCATGTTGTTTAGTTTCTGCAGTGCAATGAAGTGAATCAGCTATATGAATGCATATAGCCCTGCCCTCCCCATCATCCCACTCTAGGTCAACACAGAGCACTGGGGTATAGCACTCTCTGTGCTATAGAGCAGGTTCCCACTATATGCCAATACTACATGTGTGTGTATATATATATATATATATATATACACACACACACATACATATGCCAATGCTAATCCAGTTCATTCCCTCCCTCCCCAGCCTGGTGTCCACATGTCGATTCTCTATGTCTTTGTCTCTATCCCTGCCCTGTAAATAGGTTCATCAGTACCATTTTTCTAGATTCCACATATAAGTGTTAATGTACAACATTTGCTTTTCTCTTTCTGACTTCAGTTCAGTTCAATTCAGTCGCTCAGTCATGTCCGACTCTTCGCGACCCCATGAATTGCAGCACGCCAGGCCTCCCTATACATCACTAACTCCCGGAGTTTACCCAAACTCATGTCCATTGAGTCGGTGATGCCATCCAGCCATCTCATCCTCTGTCATCCCCTTCTCCTCCTGCCCCCAATCCCTCCCAGCATCAGAGTCTTTTCCAATGAGTCAACTCTTTGCATGAAGTGGCCAAAGTACTGGAATTTCAGCTTTAGCATCAGTCCTCCGGATGAACACCCAGGACTGATCTTTAGAATGGACTGGTTGGATCTCCTTGCAGTCCAAGGGACTCTCAAGAGTCTTCTCCAACACCACAGTTCAAAAGCATCAATTCTTTGGCACTCAACTTTCTTCACAGCCCAATTCTCACATCCATACATACACTTTCTGACTTACTTCACTCTGATTGATAGACTCTTGGTCATCCACATCTCTTTTTTATAGGACTGGACACTTAGGCAGGATATTTGTGAATGGAAGTAAAGAAAAATGGCAGGCTCAGAGAGAACATAAGGAGCTGTCTAGGTCTTTCTTCAACCCTGCTATTTTACTATGTGTGGGGAAATATATAGCCTTACAGTTAGTGCTAGAACCGGGACGACAGCAGTATTAAAGTTAAGGGACCACTCTTAGCTTATTCTGACAATTACTTAACAGAGCAAAGCCAAATCTTGTATAAGCCAGTATGGTATAAGGCATGGTATTGGACAGCGTATTTCCTTATTAATATCTTTGACTATTATAATAACTGTGAATACTTACCAATGTATTATTTAAAGAATAATCTGATGATATAAATGTGTCCTCAGTGAGGGGAATCAAGAAATTAAAATGCAAAAAAAAATTCAAAATTATTGAATATGCATTAATGAAGAACTGAAACTATCAAATAGCTTTCAATATTTTAGAAATAATTTTTTACAGTAACTTTTACTTTTAACTTTTCTCAATCACTTGGACAATTTTTTAAAAAAGCATAGATATGTTTTATTTGTTTTCAGAGGAACCCAAATAATTGTGAAGATTATTGTTTTCTAGTGGAAATAAGTCAAAAAGGAATTTTATTTATCAAATAGAAGTCAGTTATTTTTTTTAATCATGGAACTATTGTATAATTTAGTAAAAGAGAAATAGATATGAAAGAATGAAAAATAAAAAGTGATAGAAATTTGACCAAATCATGATTTATCTGTATAAATAATTGAGTTGGAAATACTACAACAGACTGTTCTCACCACAATAAAAAGTTACTTTGACCTACTTTGACCATGCTAGGAATGTGACATTTTCATCTATTTTCACATATTAGAGCTCTTCCATTCACAGTTTTCTTTTGGAAATAGAAGAGATGTGTAAAAAATTTACAAGGTGAAAAAATATAATATAAAATAGAACTTCAAAGATATATGATTCAAAATGTACTTTCAATGTAAGTGAAGTAATATTAAAATCATCCTTTATTGCATTAGCATCATTGCTATTGCTATTTAAAAACTTAGTATAAAACAGGAAGATTTTAACATGACTGGCAAAAGATCATGTACCAAGAGTCAAATAAATATGTTTCAATATTATAAGAATAATGAAAATAATCATGTTTACCAAAATTAAAATATTTTTGATTATATACCTTTTCACAAACATTGTAATTTTAAGGTAGAAAAAACAAAATATACTCATCTTAAATCAATTTGGGGTGTGTGTAGGGGGTGGTTCATTTCAGGTATTTTGAGTATAGGCAAGTTTATTCATCATGAAGAAAAGTTGATTTTCAATATATATATATAATATATATATAATTTTTTAATATATATAGTTGTTCATATATATATATTTGTTTACTATCTATATTTCATATTATATATGCTTATACTATGATAAGCATACAAAATAATATTATTTTATTCTACTATTAGAATAGTAAAGCACTCTTGAAATGAAAAGATAAAATCCTTGGTTACTACAGGTTAATAAAATTAGGGTTATTAGGTTGCTTAAAAAATCATTTCATGGGCTGACTTCAAATTTTAAAGTCAATTTACTGGGAATTTCAGGGACTCATGAAGCTGTTAAACACACACATGCACATTCAAACACACATACACACATCACAGACACACACATGCAGACTCTTGGGTAGGTTTTTACTGTAAACTCTGAGTTCTCATGCTTTCAGAAAGTTGTTTGTAAGGTTCTATTTGTATAAAACATACAGTACCAAATTGTAACGTGGAGACTTGGGTCCTGTTTTTTGCTCTGCTAGTTATCAAGTTGATCACATTAGACAGATCATCACCCTCTGAATATCCTTTTCTACAGCAGGGATAATAACAAGTCCTACATTACACGCATATTGTGCATGCATAATTTAAAAAGAGCTTGGGAATGGCCCACAGTATAAAAACAGGATCAAATATTTTAATAATTATGAAAAGCAAGAGAAGTTCCAAAAATAGGTTTTTGCTTTCTCCTGAATTTCCTGGATGCCTCTTGAAAACTTTATTAAATGCCCACAGGACTTAGGCATTTAAGTTTTATGTAAGCTCTGAGGAAACCACAAAACAATAAACTATAAGAGATACAGGCAGGGTCCCCATGAAGTTACTCCGGATTCCCATACTAAATTAAAGGGAAGGTTTACAACGTCCAAAGAAATTAACATCCTGTAAATAAAGGATAAGGATGTTCTCAAATTCTTTGGGAGACGAATCTGCTTAGGACACCAACCTTGGCTTCCCAATGGAACAGTACATCCACTAGAGGGAAAGTGATGGCGTCTACTTCATAAACCTGAGAAAACCCCCAGAGACGCTATAGCCAGCAGTTTGCGCCACTGTTGTCATTGACAACCTGGCTGACCTGAGTCATATCCTCCAGGATTACTGACCAGGGAGCTGTGCTGACGTTTGCCGGGGCCACTGGAGCCACTGGTATTGCCGCGGCTTGGCTTCTGGACCTGCACTCTGCTCCCGGGCCTCCACTCACCAGATCCAGGCAGCCTTCCAGGAGCTGCAACTCTGGTTACCGATCGCAGGGCTTCCCACTAGCTCTCACTGAGGCGTCTGGTGTCAGTCTGTCAACCACTGCTGCGATTATCAGGCTCTCTTCTCTGCTAAGCAGACACTGCCATCTGAGCTACAAGGGAGCTGGCTCCCTCAGTCCGTCTAACCGGAAGCAGTCTGGCTCTGGAGTTCTGTGCTCGCCAGGCACTTTTTGGCGGGAAAACCCACAAGGCGTTCACTACTGTTCTCCACAGATCCTGCAGAGATTGAAAAGGAGGGCTGGGGTCTGCCATAAAGGCCATAAATGGGAAGGAATTTGAGAGTGATTCTACTTCTTTTCCCCCCAAGATTACTGTTCTTCAACCAGCTGTTGCAGAAGGCACTGAAACCACTGAGGACTGACTGGGCCTCAGGCCACTGCTGGAGTCAATGCTGCCGCTCCCGCTGCTCAGGCCTCTGAATGGTGAGAAGGGCCACTGAGTGGTCTTACTTTGCTTTTCCAGAGGTTTATACAGGAAATGGAAATAAGATTTACAGAAAATACATACTTTCTAAGTTTCTATGGGGAGGCGGGGGGGAGGGGGGGTGGTGGGGGTGCGCAAAAAAACCTGCTTCTTTGTTTGTGGGACTCTTTCGTAGCTTTCATTGCCCTCGGCTTTCACAACTTGGTGTTCTGGGCCCTTCCCCTCATGGCAGTCTCACAGATTTGGGCACTAAATGTGAAGTACAAGCCTTTCGCTCCAAAGGGAGAAGCCCCTCACGGTGCCTACCTGATTGGATAGTGCTGTGTGGGATTGGGGTTTACAGAGGGAGCGTGACTCAGCATTTCCTACCTGTTTTGATGCAGCAGTTTTTCATTTGCTCAACTTGTAGGATTCACTCAGCCAATTTCTGCATTTCTTTCAGAGGTAAATGGCTCCATGTGTGGTTGTACATTCCATACACCTGTGTGAGGAGGGAAGTTCAGGGTATTTTATGTCATTATCTCTCTCTGTCTCTAAGAGAGAGTTCTCTCGCTTTTTGAGAAATAATTCACCAATCTTGATTTTTATTTCCAAAATTTTAGATGTTCACTTATTAAAAAAAAAAAGTTATGCTGGTTAATCAGGGCATCTGACAGTTTAAATATCCTTAAAACTCCTAGAGTAAACTGTTTGGAAAAGTAATAGCAAGTCTAAAGTTTACATGAATATTATAAATTGTGTTAGTTCAGTTCAGTTCAGTTGCTCAGTCGTGTCCGACTCTTTGCAACCCCATGAATCACAGCACTCCAGGCCTCCCTGTCCATCAGCAACTCCTGGAGTTCACCCAGACTCACGTCCATCGAGTCAGTGATGCCATCTAGCCATCTCATCCTCTGTTGTCCCCTTCTCCTCCTGCCCCCAATCCCTCCCAGCATCAGAGTCTTTTCCAATGAGTCAACACTTCGCATGAGGTGGCCAAAGTACTGGAGTTTCAGCTTTAGCATCATTCTTTCCAAAGAAATCCCAGGGCTGATCTCCTTCAGAATGGACTGGTTGGATCTCCTTGCAGTCCAAGGGACTCTCAAGAGTCTTCTCCAACACCACAGTTCAAAAGCATCAATTCTTCGGGGCTCAGCCTTCTTCACAGTCCAACTCTCACATCCATACATGACCACAGGAAAAACCATAGCCTTGACTAGACGCACCTTTGTTGGCAAAGTAATGCCTCTGCTTTTGAATATGCTATTGTGTTAAGTCTGTGGCTATAACTTTTCCCTAGGACTATAATTGCATTTTGGTTTTGCTCTCCATCCTTGATAAAATATTCCCTGATAGTTCATAACTGTCTGTTTAGCAATGTCTTATTCACAAGTAAAATTATTTTAGACTACTCTGCTTTCACGTGTTTTCCGAGAATAAAAGAGCAAAGATAAAACCTAGGTAAGTGTTTGATCTACATAGATAACTTTTTAACTATAATTAAAAAAATACTACATATAAATTAATTAATCAAGTACCAAATCACCTACAAAGTGATACTGTCAAACTCAAATGCTTCACTGATCCCCAGAAATTAAAGGCTGCACATTTATATTTACATTTATTCCAATTTACAAAACCACTTTTAATCACAGACTGTTAGAACTTCCTATTTCAAGCTTCCTCAGACAGCCCTCGGAGAAGGCACTGGCACCCCACTCCAGTACTCTTGCCTGGAAAATGCCATGGACTGAGGAGCCTGGTGGGCTGCAGTCCATGGGGTCGCTACGAGTCGGGCATGACTGAGCGACTTCACTTTTACTTTTCACTTTCATGCATTGGAGAAGGAAATGGCAACCCACTCCAGTATTCTTGCCTGGAGAATCCCAGGGACAGAGGAGCCTAGTGGGCTGCCGTCTATGGGGTCTCACAGAGTTGGACACGACTGAAGTGACTTAGCAGCAGCAGCAGCAGCAGCAGCAGCAGCAGATGGCCCTGGGTGATGAGGGAATAAAGAAGACTCTGGTAATTTAAAAATTTGTTTAAATAACCTTATATATCTTAAATGCACTTAAAATAATGCTCAGATAATCTGAGCATGCATCAAATTCTTTATTATACTGAAAAGAAGAACATAGAACTAGAACTCCATGAGAAAATAAGTAAACTTCCAAGACTTGCCAAGAACACTAAAATCTTAAGAAAAAAATTAAAGACTGGGATGGTCTACTAGAAATTAAAAAATATATATATGGATTTTAGAGCTAAGAAAACCCATATCAGATATCAGCTTTGACATTAGATAGGTGTATGGGCTTCCCAAGTAGCTCAGACAGTAAGGAATCTGCCTGCAGTGCAGGAGACCAGGATTTGGTCCCTGAGTTGGGAAGATCCCCTGGAGAAGGAAATGGCAACCCACTCCAGTATTCTTGCCTGGAGATATAGGTGTATACTTAACTTCATTTTTTGAATGCTTATTTTTTTAGTAGTGAATTGAGTAAAGTAGAAACCAAATCAAAGAATTATTACTTTAATTTATATTAAATTTTGTTGTTCTTTTACATTATGGAAGGAATCATAGTCCTTTAGGATTATTTATTTATAAAACTCTATTGCTTAACAAATAAAACTTGGCTAAGATCAGTTCATCACTTGACCTAATATTACTGGTTTTTAGAGCCTACTGAAGGTAAGCAAATTGAAAGATTTTCTTTTTTAAAGTGGTTTACCAGCTTTTCATTTAACTACAAATTTGAAACTTAAATTTGTTTATTTACTATATAAATAAATTGGATTGTTTCATAATATATATCATTTGTCTTCAAAACAATTCTATTACTACCAGCCTTAGTATCATCTTCACTTTATAGAGGAGAAAACTATGGCTCTGAGAATTAAGCTTAATATCCTGCTTTTTATAAAGTCAAGATATTGCCAAAACAAAACTCAAAGAACACTGGATTCCAAAACAAAACATACAACACTTCTCGACTATCATTGTTAATGTTTTTCAGTTGCTAAGTTGTGTCCAGCTCTGTGCAAGCCCGTGAATTGTAGCCTGCCAGGCTCCTCTGTCCATGGGATTTCCCAGGCAAGAGTACTTAAGCAGGTTGCCATTTCCTTCTGCAGGGGATCTTCCCAGATCAGGGATTGAACCGGGGTCTCCTGCATTGGCAGGTGAATTCTTTACCACTGAGCCACCAAGGAAGCCCCAGTCATGACCATTACCTATTCACAATTTAGACTTGATAAGAAAAGAAACGATGTGCCATCAAATCTCCTTCATTTATCTAAGTATATGATAACTATTTCAGATTTAAAAAGAAAATAAGAAAATACAATTATTTTATTAAGTATTTCAAAACCTTAATTGTTCACAGTGCCTTTGTTTAAATATGATGTGAACTCTTGCCTTTCATTAACTGAAGCATTTCCTATTAGCATTCTAATGACATCAACCACACATACTGGGTCTGTTATTTTGTACTTATTATTTCTATGTAGGCTTCTTTGAAAATTAGGATCTAACTTACATTATCTCAAAGGAGTTCCAGAACATGACAATTAGTACTTTAGAAATCAAAGTTGCTTGCTTTCTTGTGCTGTAACCATATCGGATATATGCATGCCTCTTGTCTTTCAAGCCTGAAATTAATTTCCTGAAATATGCATTTTAACTATAAGATAAGCATTGAGTCCCCAAAAAGAGTTTGCTTCAGTGAAGAATAACTAAGCCATAGGCATTGCTTTCAATCTTTAATAGAATGCAGATTATCCATTAAAAAGCAAAGCCTTCATTTAATAAATTGAATAGAAAGATGATTGGAAGTAATTACAACTGCTTAAAAAGTAGGTCACTTGGAAAAGTCAAATCTAAGAATCTCTCCTGAGGGACTGCAGTATTTTTATTTAATTTTAAATAGAAATATTTTCATTTATTTTAAGCAGCTAATGTTTTACTTTTATTCTCTTAAAGCTAGAATTGATTGGTATGAATAATTCAGCAGTAAGTATTCTTTTATTTAGAAATAAATTCTGAAATCTGTATTAATGTTAGATAAAGAGGCACATCTTCAATGTTCATTGAAATTAAAACCCAGGAGGAGGCCGGGGAGGAGGTTCCACGCGGAGGGTGGTGCCACAGAGCTTGGACGCGCACCGCGGCGCTCGGGGCCCGCGCCCCAGATCGGACTGGGATTGGCCGGCCCGCGTCTTTCCCCGCCCTCCAGTTAATTGCCAGGGAGGTCTTCGGCGGGGGCGGAAAAAAAATTTTTTTAATTAAAAAAAAAAAAAAAGAAAAGAAATTAAAACCCATACATGAAACATTTATTCTTCTACTTTGTTATCAAGTCAACCTTACTATAAGCGGTATGGTCTATAATAAGCTCACTCAAAATAAAGTAATAATGTAGTAAAATATTTGAAATGTTCAAAGAAAAAAGACACCAAGTTAAAATTATGTATCTAGTGAAATTATCCATCAAAAATGAAGAAGATATACTAAGACAAGAGTTGAAGACATTTTTGCCAGTGAGCCTGTCTTGAAGTAACTGTTATAAGAAATTCTTCACAGAAAAGAAAAATGCTATAATTCAGAAATTTTAATACACATAAGGAAAGCAAGAACATTAGATAAGGAATATGTACTGGTAAAATAAAATATTTTATTTTCTAACTCAACTTATCTAACAGATAAGATTTTGTTTCAAATAATAATAGCAGCAATGTATCATATGATTATAGCATGTGAATAAATGAGATAAATCACGGCAATGTTAGAAGAGAGAGGTGGGAAAAATTGTGAATGGTTCGTTGTGAGGTGTGTGCAGTATAATTGAAATGGTATAGTTCTATTGGAAAAGAAATTTATATTAGTTGTAAATTATATTACAGACTCTAGGCAACCACTGCTGTTACTGCTACTGATAAGTCACTTCAGTTGTGTCCAACTCTGTGCGACCCCATAGATGGCAGCCCAACAGGCTCCCCTGTCCCTGGGATTCTCCAGGCAAGAACAGTGGAGTGGGTTGCCATTTCTTTCTCCAATGCATGAAAGTGAAAAGTGAAAGTGAAGTCGCTCAGTCCTGTCTGACTCTTAGCAACCTCAGGGACTGCAGCCTACCAGGCTCCTCCGTCCATGGGATTTTCCAGGCAAGAGTACTGGAGTGGGGTGCCATGGTCTAAAGAGAAGTATAATTAATATGCTTAGAGTATATAAATTGGAATGAGCAATTAATTTCAGAGAAAGAAAGCAATAAATGAATGGAGTTGAAGGAATGAAGAGCAAGGACACTGATAGAAAAAAGTTACAAATATGGTAGGTATTAATCCAAATACATAAAAAACACAAATTATATTGGATTATTTTAGTAATCTTCATTTTAGCTTAATTGCCTTTTCAAAAACTTTAAATCCAAATATAGTTACATTATAATGTACCAGGGCCTATGACTTAAACATGAGTTTGAGGGGAACACAATTTGGGTCATAAGAGGTAGCCATATTAATTTTGGACAAACTAGACTTTAGAGCCAGAGAAGGCAATGGCACCCCACTCCAGTATTCTTGCCTGAAAAATCCCTTGGACAGCCAAGCCTGGTGGGCTGCAGTCCATGGGGTGGCTAAGAGTTGGACACAACTGAGTGACTTCACTTTCACTTTTCACTTTCACGCATTGGAGAAGGAAATGGCAACCCACTCCAGTGTTCTTGTCTGGAGAATCCCAGGGACGGGAGAGCCTGGTGGGCTGCCGTCTATGGGGTCGCACAGAGCCGGACATGACTGAAGCAACTTAGCAGTAGCAGCAGTGGACTTTAGAGCAAAGAAAATTATCAGGGATATAGAGATACATTATATGAATAAAAAGGGGTCAGTTCTCCAAGATGATATATTAATCCTTAATGGGTATGTGTAAGGCAAAAACTGATAGAACTGTGCAAGGATATAGACAAAGCTACTATGATAGCTGGAGACAGCAATGTTCCCTATCAGTATCTGACAGATCCAGGAGGCAGAAAATCGACGAGGATAACACTGACTGAACAACACTATCAAGTGGATGTACTTGACATTTAAGGAATATTTTATCCAACAACAGCAGAATATACATTTTTCTCAAGCTAGCATGCAATATTTGATTGTTAGGGCAATGAATGTTTTCTGTATGAGACTGTAATGCTGGAAAGTGACATCATGTGCCTGTCAGAACAGAACTGTACAACATGAATTGAACACTAATGAAAACTATGAATTTTAGTTAATAATAAAGTATCAATATTGATTCATCAGTTATAACAAATATAGGCAAAAAAGGTAGGGAACACTATGTGCCACCACCAGAGAGCTTCAGTCATGTCTGATTCTTGGTGACCCCATGGACTATAGCCCCCTAGGCTCCTTTGTCCATGGGATTCTCCAGGCAAGAATACTGGAATGGGTTGCCATTTCCTTCTCCAACTATGTGCCAAGGGTTGTGATAAAGAGGGGTAGATAAGAAATTTCTGCACTTTCAGCTGCTCTTAATTTTTGGTTATCTGTTGTTGACTTGTTTTAATATCACTAAATCTGCTTTGAGGTTTTCGCTAAAAAAAAAAAAAAATCTGTTCCATCTGCAAATAAGGAAAATAAGGAAAGTTTATCACTTCTTTCCCCTGTATGCATAATTTCTTTTTATGGTCTTATTTGACGGGCTCAACTCAACCTCCAGTGTTTTTGTTTATTGTGGTTCAGTTGGTAAAGAATCTGCCTGCAATGCAAGAGATCTGGGTTTGATCTGTGGGTCAGGGAAGATCCCCTGGAGAAGGAAATGACAACTCATTCCAATACTCTTGCCTGGAGAATTCTATGGACAGAGGAGCTGGGCAGGTTTCAGTCTGCAAAGAGTCGGACATGACTGTGCTACTTTCACTTTTTCTTTCAAGGAAAAAGCAGTCTTTATATTATTTTCTATTTTGGGCGGAAAGCTGTTACTCCTTCACAGTTAACTATGATGTTAGCTGCAGGTTTTCCATAGTAGTCCTTTAGCTGTTTGAATAAGTTCAATTCTATTAGTTTCCAGAAACTACTACTTTTTACAGATACAGATGTTGCATTTTTTCAAGTGCTTTTTCTGCACTTACACAGATGTGTGGGTGTTTAACTCCTTTGCTTGTATTGCCATTGTCATTTGCCTTTTAATTTACAATTGTGTATGTTCATTGATTTGTGTATTTAAATTGCCAAACTTTGCTTGGACAAAACTTCACTTGATCATGATGTACATAGATTTCTATATGTTACTGGATTCACTTGTTCGTGTTTTTAAGGAATTTCATGTGTATATTCATAATGCAAATTAATGTGTGGCTTTGATTTCTTTTGATGTCTTTATCTTGCCTCCATGTTGAGTTAATCCTGGCCCAGTGAAATGAGTTATAAACCTTGTGTAGGACTGGGATATCTTTTCTACCTTAAAAATTTGATAGAATTACTTCAGCTTCTTTTGTGAGAAATTCTTAATTATTAATTCAATTTTATTATCTCATGTAAGTTTACATACACATTCTATTTAGTGTTCTTGCTTTAATTTTGGCAATTTCTAGCTTTCTAGAAATTTGCCAGTTTTATCAAACTTTTCTTATTTGTTAGCGAAAAGTTGTTCATAATATTTTCTTATAATTCTTTTAATATCTGTAGGGTCTATAGAGATGTTTCTTCTTAATTCTCATGAGTTGAATTTTGATACTCATATAGATTGACTGGGGTTTAATTCCTGGGTTGGGAAGATCTCCTGGAGAAGGAAATTGAAACCCACTTCAGTATTCTTGCCTGGAAAAAATCCATGGACAGAAGAGCCTGGTGGGCTACAGTGCATGGGGTTTCAAAATAGTCAGACACAACTTAGCAACTAAACAACAACAAATTGAATATATGCTATTACAAAAACTTGGCTATTAGAAAACTCAGCATGATATGAAAATAAATTTCTAATACCATGGCTGCAGTCCATGGGGTCACAAAGAGTCGGACACAACTGAGTGACTAAGCACAGCACAGCAATACCATGCATGCAAATTCTTTGTTTTCAAATAATTCAAGTAAGATTTCCTCTCTTTTTAAAAATTCTATATATTTTTCTTTATTTATGAAGGAATATGAGTAATCTGTTTACTCATTCAGTTGCATTCATACTTTTATTCCATTGAAAGTAAGCTAATTGAATAATTATAAAAATAAGAAAAAAAACTTAGTTCCTCACTACAGAAATGATTATCAAAAATTTTAATGACATCATCATGATTTTAATGACAATTCTCACTCCACTTTTAACATCCTCTTACTCTCCCATATGATATATGGATAGAATATGACATACTGACATGCAACATAACAAGTATTTCTCAAGCTGCAGATTCTTGAGGACCCCGGGCTCCACACAGATTCAGAGTCAATCCTTGCTTAGTATTTTCTGGTAATTCTGATGTAGGAAGTCCTGAATACATTTACAGAACACTGATCTAAAAGGGCCATGTCTATGCAAATCAACTCTGTGTTTCCTTTTATTATTTCCCAAAAGGAAAATCTGTCTATATAACCCTTACTTTGCACCATCAAGCAAATGTTTGATAAATACTGTTTGACATAATATGAAAATTAGGTTGGATTTAATTTTTGTCTTCATATGGTATACATTTTATTGTTGTATAATTCTTAAAAATAATATTAAAAAAGAAGCACAGAGAAGTTTCCAATGTAATCTGACCTTTAAAACTAGTAGTATAGTATAATTTTCAAGATAAAACAGCATTTTGGCTTGATATATTTATTTTTCTTTATGTTTAAACTTTATTAACTGCCAGATGCACCTCATACACCCCAAAGCAGACTTTGTTTCATTCAGTCTTTGGACTGTGTAATACACAAATATATGTTTCAATTTCAAATTATTATTTCTGTAAATTGATGTTCAAACATGATATTTCCTTTTTGTGTATTTTTGTTTGGTCTTGGACCAGAAAATATAAACACATTTTTCATCACATTTCTAGCCAAAAATTAATTATTTTAAATTATTAATTATTATAAATTAATCATTATTAAAAATTAAATTATTTTAAAATAATTATTATTTTAAATAAAAATTATTATTTTAAATTAATTAAAATTAATTAATTAATTTGATAATTATTTTTCATTATTAGAAGTAATAATGAAAACTCTCATGTGATTTCTATGAAAACAGTAATGACTCAACATTTCAAGATTGTGAATTATATATCAAAACAAAGCTGCATTTTTAAAAACCTGCTAAGCCACTTGATGCCATTTGAAAAATGTGGTAGTCAGAATAATGTCCCCAAATATGTCCATGTCCTAATTCCCAGAATTTGTGAACAGCACCTTACATAGTACAAGGGACTTTACAGGCGTGATTAACCTAAAGGGATAATCTAGGGTACCCAATGCAATCACAAGAATCCTAAGATGTGGAAGAGTTAAGCAGAGTAATAAAAGTGACCTTTCAGAAGGATGATTGGTCAGAAAGATGCAGTGCCCTTGGCTCTGAAGATAGCAAGGCCACAAATGAGAATTCAAGAAGCCTGTGGAAGCTGTAAAAAACTAAGAAAGGGAACTCTCTTCTCAAGCCTCCTGAGATGAACGCAGACCTGCAAAGACCTTGATTTTAACTCAGTAAGATTTATATTGAACTTCTGGCTTATAAATGGAGAAGGAAATGGCAACCCACTCCAGTACTCTTGCCTGGAAAATTCCATGGACAGAGGAGCCTAGTAGGCTACAGTCCATGGGGTCGCAAAGAGTCGGACATGACTGAGCGACTTCACTTCACTTCACTTCACTTCTGGCTTATAAAACTGCAAGACAGTATGTTTGTGTTGTATTAAACAACTAAGTTTGAGGTAATCTATTCATCAGCAACCACAAGCTAATGTAATATAAGTAAATATGATACAAATGAACCACCAGTGAACTATAGGCCAAATTTTGTGAAACATTTGGACAGATTTTAAATTTTGTTAGCAATCAGAACCATTAGAAATGGCAATTTTCTTCTGGTCAAATGAAATAGAAGTGGAAAAATTACTAAAATTCAAAAGTATTTGAATAATCCACTCAGTTCTATAAATTCACGCATATATTTACTTATCACCATTATTGCAGTCAGGCAAATGTAAGCACTACTTAAAAACAGTTTTGTTTTTTTTTTTGCTAGTGACATATTCTAGTTAGAATACTAAAAGGTTATTTGGCCTCTGATATAAATATGTGTCAATCAAAAAACTATAATTGATTGTGTTATTTATTTTATATTTTAGAAGTACTGTTAAACATGTTACAGTGCTTTTACTATCCAAGTTATCTTACTCTTACATTATTTTTATGCTTTTCATGTCATATGCAAGACTAATGTGGAAATACTCGTTGGATACTCATTTAATGTTCTCAAAAGCCTGGTGTTATAATATATGATTCCAATTTTTAAGTACAAAGAATCTGAGATAGAATGCTTTTCACAAATTAATACACAAATTAATATTTTTCACAAATTAATATTTTTTCAGCCTCCTAACTGCAATAAAATCTAAGTGAATTCTGCACCTATGTCCTAAATCAATGTATTGCGATTTTGTTTTTTAGTCTCTAAGTCTGGTCTGACTCTTTTGTGACCCCATGGACTGTAGCCCTCCATGCTTCTGTGTCCGTGGGATTTCCCAGGCAGGAATACTGGAGTGGGTTGCCATTTCCTTCTCCAGTACGCCTCAATTCCACTTTCCCGTATTGAATCACTTTGTTTCTCCTCCTAGAAACTTTTTTTTGGTCTCCATTTATGTACTCAGGTGTGTTTAAAGATTATTTTTTGATTTACTACATTAACTATTTAAGACCTTCTGTATTACTTTTTAGTTAAAATCAAATTGTAATTACCCACATAAATGTTTTTTAAAAATGAAATTAAACAGGTCATGGAGACGGTAGTGGATGAGAATGCATAAATCAGATTTACTCACAATTAAAGAGAACATCACCATACATGGGCGCATAGCTTTGCATGTTGTGATACCCTTTTAATAGAAAAATATCCTAAACATCACATGAGTTTTCTTATTTAGTGCAGTGCACATCTCTATCAGTCCATTATTTAAAACAGATAGTTTTCCATACCTTCCAGCAGGTGGCAGCACAATGTCACTATTTGAATCTCAGTTTGCACTTTTAAACAGGCAAAACTAAATGATAAAAACACAAGAACACAGACTATTTTAGAAACATTTTTAGGGAGTGTAAAACCTAATTTTTCATGGAAAAATATGTATTAACTACAGCAAAACTTTATTTTCATTTATGATTCTAAGTTATTTTTAAGTATGGGAAAAGTAAAATTCAAAATAGTTGTTCATTTCTGTCCAAATTATTTTTTCTCAGAATCATTTCCAGAACATTAAGTGATGTTATCTTTTAGAGAATATTACAATTTAATAAATTTAAATAAAATGAGACGTTCTTTAAAAATCTGTTTGCCATTAATGAGATACATTATTTGTTGCCTACAATCTTAAAACTATAAACTTAATGAAGTTAAAAACAAAACATTAGAACTCTTTTTAGAATGCTTAATTCTGTGCAGCAAAGGGCAGAAAAAATTTTCTCATTATCCAAGCTAACTTTGTCCTCTGTTCTCTATCTCAATGACATCACTGTCCAACTGATTTTATCAATCCAGTAACTCAGTTTTTTCAAGCTGACCATCTCTCTTTACCTTATTCTACACATCAACTCTTGTTCTGTCTTATCAATTTTACCACTTAAATATTTATGGGATCTGTCTAGTCCTTTCTATTCCCCTGTCACTTCACTGGTTGGAGCCACCATATCACCTAGCTAACCTCACCAGCCTCATAAAATATCTACTAGCCTCAAGATTCTCACTGTTAGTTTGTGTCAATGTGAGAGAAATTTCTAAAATACAAACTGTGTCCTACCAATTTATTTATTTATTTTTAATTTTATTTTATTTTTAAACTTTACAAATTGTATTAGTTTTGCCAAATATCAAAATGAATCCGCCACAGGTATACATATTTTAAAAAATCCATTTAAAAGTTTCTCCTTGCTTTGGGTATATATTTAACATTTACACAAAAATTAAGAAAATTTTGTTTAGGTGTTTTATAAGTAATTAATAAAAGAGAAATTAGATTCAACTATAGAATTTAAATATTTGAGAAAAGAAAAAGAAACTAAATATAACAGTATTATGATTTGATAATACTGGAGAAATTCAGGATATTATAGGAGCATAACATAAAAGGAGATGTTCACAAAAATTTTCCCTGAGAAACATTTATGTTGAGGAAGATGACAAGATTGGGGAGAGAGAAGAAAGCATGGGGTATAATAGTTGGAGGGAATAGTACTGGCTAGGGGTTCTATATCCTCCCATGCAATTCCAGTGGAACACTCAAGTCTCAAGAGTATATTTGAAATCTGTAGTCATGAGGAATTGATGTAGTTCCTGATCATATTTGTGTTTTAGAAACTCAAATTGCATGAGAAAAATTATTTGTGGTGCAGCCTGAGGAAAATGAAAGAGAAAGCAAGGAAATGAATGAATAGTATGAGAATGTAGTTTTTAAAACTTGATAGCTTGATTTAATCTTCATTTTCATTATTGATTTTCAGATTTTTGTTGTGATTCTATACTTATAGGTTGTTTGTTTCTAGGAATTTGTCCATTTCTTCTAGATTATACAGTTTATTGGCATATAATTGTTCATATTAGTCTTCTATGATCCTTTATATTTATGTGATATCAGTAGTAATGTGTTCTCTTTATATATTTTTAATATAACTTTTCTCTATGCTTCATATAACAAAATGTAAAAATTTCTGATACTAGCTATTTTAGCCTCCTTTCAATAAACATCTAGGTCCATGATCTAGGCCTCACCCACACACCTACCGTAGACTCAGATTAATGTCTAATCAAAGTGGGGAATCAAGGGCCACTGTGGAGTAGCTGCAGCTATTAATAGATCTACTTTCTAAGGCTATAGTTTTTGGGCTTCCCAAGTGGCCCTAGTAGTGGTTATGAACTTGCTTGTCAGTGCCCCAGACTTAAGAGATGTGGGTTTCATCCCTGGATTTGGAAGACCTCCTGGAGGAGGAAATGGCAACCCACTTCAGTATTCCTGCCTGGAAAATCCCGACAGAGGATCCTGGTGGGCTACAGTCCATGGGATCGCAGAGTTGGATACCACTGAGCATACACAGCACAGATAAAGCTATAGCTGTAGCTGTTTGAATGACAGCATCAACACCTTATGTTCATGGAGTCAGTAATGTAATTTTTGTTGTCTGTTCCTGTAGAAACAAAAAGGGAAGTAATTTAAACCTAGGAGAAACCCTGGAAATGTAGGAGAGTTTAGCATACTCTGGCCTGTTCTACCCATATATCTTGGACTTTTTATGTGCTACAAGTGATTTTCAACAGCCAATATCTGCATCCCTTTTACCTTGGATTTTTGCAAAGGCTAGCCACCTACACAGCTTTGGCAGCAGACTGAGCATGCCACAGATTTATAGTGTCCAGGAGCAGCCCTCAATCAATGATGTTTATCCCATGAGTATGGTAAAATGGAAATGTGCATTTTCACTGTTTCCACAATTTGCCCAGTAGATTCATCTGATTAACACTTTATGGTAGCTTTGCTAATATCATGCCCATTACTAAAAATTACTGCTTCATATATTAATTCTTTGTTTAATAATATCATTTTATAACTAAAGAATTTCTCCTAAATTTTTAACTTCTTGGTTTTTGCACATTAAGACACTAGATTTATGTTTGTGATGCTAAGTAATATATATTAAGACACTAGATTTATATTTGTGATGCTAAGTCAAATGATGTAAGTTGAAAAATGCTACCACTTTATATAGGTAAAACCAATAAGGACTCAGGTCCTTTAAGAATGAAGATATGTTTTATCTCAAAGGGGGAAAAAAAAAAACTCTTTAACAGCTGAGCTCCTGGCTAAAGACAGGGTAAGTGATATAATTAGTGAAGTAGAAAAGTAATGAAAACCAGTTATCACCTATTGACAAGTTGGGAAATGAATACTATAGTAGATATTCATATTATGTTGTTGTTGTTCTGAAATAGACATGTGCATATAGTATAAATAATTTTCCTCTTCTGTGCATTTCTTTTTTTTTCCCTATTATTTCATGAAGGGTATAAGTTATTGGTAATATCAAAATAAAAAAATTGACAAAATAATATTTTAATATTCATGACTGAATGACTATAGTACTCAATTTGTATTTAGTGATTCATATTAAGCTTTTCAATGGGAAGGTTAAGTGTATTTATCCGTGTAATTTATAATTATATTGGGAAAATAGTTAATTTTTGATGTTTATTTTAGAGTTAAAATAAGGAGCACATAATGATACTGTTATTATACAGACAAGGGTGGTGATGTTAAATATTTATTATTATTACTTTTTGTTCTTCAGTAAATTAATCTTTAGGGAATCTTTACTGCTATGAGAAAGGTCCTGATTCAAGCAAGTGAATTAGAAAGTTTCAGAATTTTGCTTTCCAAGTCTTTTTGGCAGATAGGGTGTTTTGGGAAACCAGACTCTATTAATTGCATGCATTTACCCCAAACATTGACTTAGAACAAAATAAAATAAATGGGAATGGACACGTGGAATTTATGGTGGGGTTGGTGGACTCAGTAGCATCCATGTTCAGTTTACAGGATTAGCAGTGGCAATGTTCTCACGAGGGCATTCTGAGTCAATACACAAACAGGTCAGTATAGCCCAGGGTCTGGGCTGTTTGATGATAGGAGCAGAGCTTTCATTAACCACCCCTGTACTTGACTGTGATCACTCTTTCTGGCTATAAAAGGAGTGTCCAAACCAGCTTCTTCAGCCTTGGAGATTCTGTGAGCTAAACAATAAACCTTAAGTAATATCATTACTCATTTATATTTTACCAGACAGAATTATGTTTATTTTAAGATATTCTGTGCCAATGGGGCAGTGTTTCATTGTCATGAACTTAGTCTACATCACTCAAAGATAGATCTATTTTAAAAGAAAATAACTGAAAAATGTGATTACATATAATAGTGACAATTTATCCTGATTTCTAATGGAATACTTAACATTTGCTAATGTGACAGATGGATGTGAGAAATATTTTCACCACGGTTTTAGTTTCATTAAGCTATATTATGAAGATGGTGGTCTCTGGCTACTTAAAAATAAGTGGTTTTATGTGTACTCAAATTTTGTTACATATATAAATGATTTTTTCTAATCATAAAGCCTTATCAAAAGTATTTGCATTCATTAGTACTATAGATGAAATGTAAACTATGAATCCTCTTATTTTTTTTATTCTATTACTTTCTATATGAAGCAGACCTAAAAGAACTGAAATAAATATCAGCCCAATTTTTAAAAGTATCCCCCAAACCAGAATTTTCATTTGTTATACTATGTGAAAAAGGTCAGACCTAAATTTTGCTGTCAATTTGGTTTTGAGTTTAGAATAAGTTGACAAAGCCAGTTTTAGAGTATGGATTCTTACCATCTATCAGATAGCAATAAAAATTTAAGAAATAAGTAGGCCTTCATTATGATAATAATGTTTTTTACTGCAGGAAGAGTCTATCTTTCTCTGGCTACTTCCCTTTGTCCCCAAAATTCCATGTCAGAATTGTCTATCTGAAGTCAAAACAAGAGAAACTATATGAAACTAACATACCTATTAATGAACATTTTTTATCCATAATGAAAATGAATGCTGTTAGCTATCAACCTTTCCTCCTCTATCCCCATCCTAACTAATGACATTGATTAAAAACTATTCTGCTATTTAATCTTTAAAGATTTTTCTACTTTATCTGACTGGAAAGTGTGTGAAAATGGGTCAAGAATAACCTAGATGAGAGTAGATATTTTCACTCAACACTGATATCCTTTAGACTCAGAGGCAGATTCTTGCCAATAATATAATGGCATTACAATAGTAAAAATAAAAAAAATATATTAATAATACAGCATTTTTTAAAGTCAGTGTCCCCAAATCTAGTCTACTTACTTCCATAAAAATCGCTTTCATTATTATTGGAGTATTTATCTTTTCTCAGCAGAGAAGAGATATTTATTAGTAATAATTATATTTTTATGTTTATTAGCATTATTATATGTATGTATTATATGGGATATTAATATATTGGGTTTTTTTTAACTTTACAATATTGTATTGGTTTTGCCATACATCAACATGAATCTGCCACGGGTGTACACGGGTTTCCAATCCTGAACCCCCCACCTACTTCCCTCCCCATACCATCCCTGTGGGTCATCCCAGTGCACCAGCCCCAAGCTTCCTGTATCCTGCGTCGAACCTGGACTGGCTTGAAACATGTATAATATCATATAATGTATTTTTTATTTTTATTAGTTTCCAGTTCTGCTGTCGAAAATTTCTCTATCATTCTGATACTTGACCACATATAGCTGTTTTTGCCTACTTTGCTCTGTTGTTTTAGAAACTTCTCTTTGTCTTGGATAGACAAAATTTTGTGGTGATATTTGTTGATGGGAGTATTTTTTATTCATTTTTATTTGGCATTTAGTTTGAAAACTAAGAAGGAATAAAATCCATGTTAGTAGATGAACATAATCAAGATAGATATTGTATAGTATAAAATCTGAAGACAAAAGATTCAAAATCTTGGGCATTTATGGAAGAAGAATTTATTTTGAAATCAGGACAGAAGTATTTTTGCCATATTTTTGGGCCTTGTGTAAAGGCTCAGTGAAAAAAGCTGCCACAATACAATTTAGAAATATCATTGTCCTTGGCGCAGACTCAGGAATGTTCAGAGAAGGGGTTTATGATTTAGGAATTTTGGTTTTTTATTTTGTTGTTTTTTGTCTGTGCTATGCAGCATGTTCCCTGGGTCAGGGACTGAACTCATGCCCCCTGCAGTGGAAGCACAAGTCTTACCCACTGGACTGCCAAGGAAGTCCCTAGGAATTTTCTTGATGATGAATGTTGAATTCTTTATTTGAAATCTTAAAATAATTTAAGAATTTTCAGATTTAATAAACATAAGCTATGAGGAAATTAAATATGTGCAGAGAAATATTAAACATGTATAAAATTATGAGGGATAACTGTAAAAGTAAGAGATGAGACAGAACCTAGTATTCTGAGATCTTTCAGAGTGATTTGCATTAACAGAGATAAAGACTATAGTGATACTAGTTCTGGTGTCCTTAAGAATTGTAATAGTGATAACATTTACTGCTAGTGTTTTTTTTCTTCTATTTTATAATTTTTGTTTCCATCAACAAAAATTTAATTCATTATGGAGGAAAAGTAACTTTATTAAATTATTAACTGTAATACATAAAAAAAATATACTTTCTTCATACATTTCCCTGCAAGATAAATGATTGTACTAGGTACTACTGTAAGTAAACATTCAGGTTTAAAAGTGGGTAAAATAATCTCTGCCTGTTTTCAACAGGCTTAGAATTGGATAAGGGAGACTGGAAATAAATAACTTTAAGTGTAAAATTTTTCAGAAAATGAGTAATGTGTCTTATTTAATATCTCAGGCTGCATCAATTTACTGTAGAAAAAAAATATAAAGCTTCCTAATTCAAGGATATGATGAGCTTCCCAGGTGGCTCACTGCTGAAGAATCTGCCTGCCAATGCAGGAGATATGGGTTCAATTTCTGTGTTGGAAAGATCCCCTGAAGAAGGAAATGACAACCCCCTCTAGTATTCTTGCCTAGAGAAATACCATGAACAGAAAAGATGGGGGACTATAGTCTATTGGGACGTAAGAGTGGAACATGATTTAACAACTAAACAAACAGTAAAAACAAAATCAAAAATATATTTAGTTAATATATAATGTCCAGAAATATATATGCACAATATTTTTTCTGCATTCATTTGCTAAGAAATAGACTCATAATTCAAAATACTCATGGTATGGATGCCCCCGATTTCTTCTTTTGTATTCCAATGAAAGACCACCCATTTAACCTTTCTAGGGTAGTATATCTTGCCCTGCATTCCTAGATGTGGTGCTAGGCTAAGAAAATGGCTGTTTCATTATGGGAGACACAGATTTCTTCTTCTTTAGCTCACCTATGAGAACAACAAAATAGACATTCATAAGGTCCAAATGTCCAAATTACCATACAAATTAAAGGATTTTGATCTGTGGTTCTTGGCAACCTCTCTCGTGATGAAAGTGGCATACAATAGATATGGAAATCATGATTTCTCTTGTCTGTGACAAGACTTTAGTAGTGCCTTCTATTAAAGTTTATGTTTATCTTCCAGAAGTTGCTAAGAAAATAGAATCAGCACTCTGAACCTATGTCAAATCAAAAAGATCCAATATGCTAGCTTGTACAGTAGAGGCTGTCTAGTGTATGGTTTTATCCACATCAATTTTCAGTGCAGGAAAATTGTTTCTACTTCATTACTCCCCAAAGTATAAAACCCCCAACCTCACCATAGAGGACACACTTTGGTAGTACCTACAAATGCCTTTATGTCTTTTAAATATTTCCCGAAAGTTGTTTGTCTATCTGAGTCAACCCCTGCTCTGCATCATTGCTACCCTCCTTTGCGCATTACTTCCTGAAGTGTCAGATATGACTTCTTCATGTTTCTAATTACAGTTAGTGGAGACACATTCTTAATCTCTCTTAAGTTCCTAAGTTATATTGGCTATTAAGCCATGCATGCATGCATGCTAAGTCGTGTTAGTTGTATCCGACTCTTTGCTATCCTGTGGATTGTAGCCCGCCAGGCTCCTCTGTCTATTGGTTTCTCCAGGCAAGAATACTGGAGTGGGTTGCCATGCCCTTCTCCAGGGGATATTACTGACCCAGGAACCTGTCTTTTACATTTCCTTCATTGGCAGGCAGGTTGTTTACTGCTAAAACCACCTGGGAAGCCATAGTGTTTAACAAAACAACAAAAGGAACACTCATATGGTCTTCCCTGTCTTCTGAAGCCTATCACTCTGTAGCAGAAAGCAGGCACAATACCTTCCATCCATCATAGGTTTGCCTTAACCAGATCTCACCTTGTGCAGGCCAGATTCCATGCATCTAGATAGAACTTCCTGTTCCTAGTACCCTTGTATACTTTAAAGTGTATACATTCTAACTAATTGTTTTATATTTTCCCAATTTTATTAGGTAGGGACTTGCATGGTATATTTAAACTGTTCACGAAAATGTACCATACCAGAGAAAGTGCCATGAGTACTAACTGTAATTTCTACCCTATGAAATTTATTATCCAGACTTCTATGGAAATCTACTTTCACTTATAAATATTTTTCAAACAAAAGAGGACAATCTGTGTTTCAAAAAAAAAGCCGTCTAGATGATATTTCAAGTTTATGCTCAGTACATAATATCCCCTTTATTTACAAGTATATAATTTAATTTCTGTGACCATGAGTACTTTCTGAGCAGGTCTCCTAATTTAAACTTCTTTGGGGCTTCTTTCCATGTTTCTTTGAGCTGCAACTTGGGAAACTAATTTTCTTTTCTCTCTATTTGGCCTATCCTATAAAAAGCAGAGACATTACTTTGCCAACAATGGTCCGTCTAGTCAGATCAGATCAGATCAGTCGCTCAGTCATGTCCGACTCTTTGCGACCACATGAATCACAGCACCACAGGCCTCCCTGTCCATCACCAACTCCGGGAGTTCACTGAGACTCACGTCCATCGAGTCAGTGATGCCATCCAGCCATCTCATTCTCTGTCGTCCCCTTCTCCTCTTGCCCCCAATCCCTCCAGGCATCAGAGTCTTTTCCAATGAGTCAACTCTTCGCATGTGGCGAAAGTAATGGAGTTTCAGCTTTAGCATCATTCCTTCCAAAGAAATCCCGGGGCTGATCTCCTTCAGAATGGACTGGTTGGATCTCCTTGCAGGCCAAGGGACTCTCAAGAGTCTTCTCCAACACCACAGTTCAAAAGCATTAATTCTTCGGCGCTCAGCCTTCTTCACAGTCCAACTCTCACATCCATACATGACCACAGGAAAAACCATAGCCTTGACTAGACGGACCTTTGTTGGCAAAGTAATGTCTCTGCTTTTCAATATGCTATCTAGGTTGGTCATAACCCTCCTTCCAAGGACTAAGCGTCTTTTAATTTCATGGCTGCAGTCACCATCTGCAGTGATTTTGGAGTCCAGGAAAATAAAGTCTGACACTGTTTCCACTGTTTCCCCATCTATTTCCCATGAAGTGGTGGGACTGGATGCCATGATCTTCGTTTTCTGAATGTTGAGCTTTAAGTCAACTTTTTCCACTCTCCACTTTCACTTTCATCAAGAGGCTTTTGAGTTCCTCTTCACTTTCTGCCAGAAGGGTGGTGTCATCTGCATATCTGAGGTTATTGATATTTCTCCAGGAAATCTTGATTCCAGTTTGTGTTTCTTCCAGTGCAGCGTTTCTCATGATGTACTCTGCATGTAAGTTAAATAAACAGGGTGACAATATACAGCCTTGACGAACTCCTTTTTCTATTTGGAACCAGTCTGTTGTTCCATGTCCAGTTCTAACTGGTGCTTCCTGACCTGCATACAAATTTCTCAAGAGGTAGATCAGGTGGTCTGGTATTCCCATCTCTTTCAGAATTTTCCACAGTTTATTGTGATCCACACAGTCAAAGGCTTTGGCATAGTCAATAAAGCAGAAATAGATGCTTTTCTGGAACTCTCTTGCTTTTTCCATGATCCAGCGGATGTTGGCAATTTGATCTCTGGTTCCTCTGCCTTTTCTAAAACCAGCTTGAACATCAGGAAGTTCACGGTTCACATATTGCTGAAGCCTGGCTTGCAGAATTTTGAGCATTACTTTACTAGAGTGTGAGAGAGTGCAATTGTGCGGTAGTTTGAGCATTCTTCGGCATTGCCTTTCTTTGGGATTGGAATGAAAACTGACCTTTTCCAATCCTGTGGCCACTGCTGAGTTTTCCAAATTTGCTGGCATATTGAGTGCAGCACTTTCAAGGCTATGGTTTTTCCAGTGGTCATGTATGGATGTGAGAGTTGGACTGTGAAGAAAGCTGAGCGCTGAAGAATTGATGCTTTTGAACTCTGGTGTTGGAGAAGATCCAACCAGTCCATCATAAAGGAGATCAGTGCTGAGTGTTCATTGGAAGGACTGATGCTGAAGCTGAAACTCCAGTACTTTGGTCACCTCATGCGAAGAGTTGACTTATTAGAAAAGACTCTGATGCTGGGAGGGATTGGAGGCGGGAGGAGAAGGGGATGACAGAGGATGAGGTGGCTGGATGGCATCTCCGACTCAATGGACATGAGTTTGGGTAAATTCTGGGAGTTGGTGATGAACAGGAAGGCCTGGCGTGCTGTGATTCATGGGGTCACAAAGAGTTGGACACGACTGAGCAACTGAACCGAACTAAACTGATGCCCTGTAAACAAAAACACTCAATGTGTCTCTTTTGTGTTATACCTCATAGGATAAGTTTTTTGTTTTTTTTTTTTCCTTTAATTTTACTCTTTTTAAATGCAGGGAGTTTTGATTCAGAGATAGAAGGGATTTCTTCCTACAAAGTTACTGGTTGTAGATCAGCAAAAACAACTAATTTAGTATACTTATTAATTCCTAACCTATTGCAATCTAAGTGTCTTGAACTATTTGACTTTATAGTGTCAGAATTAAACATTTAAGGATTTTATGAGAGCAAAGGTCTGATACTGACCCTGAGAGGAAATAGATAGGAGACTGCTAAAGCGGGAATATCCATCATGTTGCCATGGAAGATTGATTCTAAGTAAAGGATAGAAAAAAGGAATTTATATGTACGAGTCCTAGACTCTTTACGGAGAAGGCAATGGCAACCCACTCCAGTACTCTTGCTTGGAAAATCCCATGGATGGAGGAACCTGGTAGGCTGCAGTCCATAGGGTTGCGAAGAGTCGGACACGACTGAGAGACTTCACTTTCACTTTTCACTTTCATGCATTGGAGAAGGAAATGGCAACCCACTCCCGTACTCTTGCCTGGAGAATCCCAGGGACATAGGAGCCTAGTGGGCTGCTGTCTATGGGGTCGCACAGAGTTGGACATGACTGAAGCGACTTAGCAGCAGTAGCAGTAGACTCTTTAAGTCTAAGAAAAGTTTAACAGGGAGACTGGAGAATTCTGGAACCAAGGGCAGCTCTAATCTCCTTGCCAGTCTTAGTCATTAGCCAATAATGTTTAGTAAGAAACTTATCATTATAAGTGTGGCTGATGGATTTCAGCACAGCAGCTTGGGCCCTTGGTCAATTATACTCCTATTCCCAAGGCTACTAATTCTACTACTTGTGTTGTACAGACAAGCTCCTCCATGGCCCATTTTCTTGAGAAAAACCTTAAAACATATTATTATTTTGAACTTGAGTTCTAACTGATGGAATTGATCTTGAAGTTATAGCGGATAGACTGTGCTAGCACTACTGTCCATTCTAAATCCCTCCCAGTCTCAGTTATCTCTTCAGAGGTCATGCTGGCCTACTTAGTAGTGTGACCAAAACTTCATTCCTGATGGCTCTGACCCTGATAGTCATACCTTGCTTCTCCGTCCTGGGTACGTACATGTATCTGGTCACAGTTTAAATAGAGCAATGAAGGATTAATGAGGCAGAAGCAAGCCAAGGGGGTCGTCTGGGTTTTGTGTTTACTTGCCCCATTTTCTAAGTACAGTTATTCTTTCTCCTACTGATCAAGGTTAATTATCTCTGACATTAAATGACCTCTTTGCTTATCTTCTGATTCCTGGGCATATTAATTCTAAGATCACCAGTTGGTTTCCATAACTTACATCTAAACGGGACCCTTGCTGTCCCCTACTCAAATGCTATTCTGTGTGGGATTCCAAGCCTGTGGATCAAGTTCTCTATAAGCTACCATATGGGAATGTTGGCTAAGCATATCACAAATATTTGTTTGCTTTCAGTGTACACAAAGTTTAGCCAACACTACTACATGGAAGCTCACAGAGAACTTGATCCATCTATTATTCTGGGGCTTCCCTGATAACTCAGTTGGTAAAGAATCCACCTTCAATGCAGGAGACCCTGGTTGGATTCCTGGGTAGGGGAGATCCACTGGAGAAGGGATAGGATACCAACTGCAGTATTCTGGCCTGCAGAATTCCATGGGCTATATAGTCCATGGACTCTCGAAGAGTCGGACATGACTGAGCAACTTTCACTTTCTATTACTCTGAGGTCATTCTGGACCTTCTAGACCTCATTTCGGAATTCTCCAAGAAGTAGATGCTAAGTGGGGTTAAATGTGTGGGCATTTTATTAGGAAAAATGCCCATGAGGGAAAAAATGGAGTGAGGTTGGGAAGCTAAAAGAATTTGGGAGAATCTTCAAATTGCAATACAAGTCTGACCCTGGCAAAGGAAAGAGGGAAAGAAAGTTGGTGGATGCTTTCTAGACAGCAACACAATCTAAGAAAAGTTCATCTGAGCTACAGAGTAGTTCTTGAGTCAGAGATGGCTGTCGAAAGACTATCATGCAGCCCAGGAATAGGCCTGACTTTGTATTCATACCATACTTAGTCGTTGATTGGGAAGAAATTGTGGAAATCATGGCTGTGAAGTAAACATGGACATGGATTTCATAGATAGCAACTAGAGCTTCTGGTCAGTTATGCTCTCATAGTTGGAAAGTCAGCCAGTGTATTCTTATCACTGACACACTTTTTGTGTGACCTGGGTTAGATCCCTGGGTTGGGAAGGTCCCCTGGAGAAAGGAATGGCTCAACACTCCAGTATTCTTGCCCAGAGAATTCCATAACATTTTATTTATCTTTTGAAAAATTTCTAGGAGAAATTTAAATGATACGTTAATGCATAAGAGCTAATCTCCAATTATTTCCAAAGTTGTCTGCAACATATTCAGTATATTACACATTTCCCTCAAATTTCACTAGATGGTGCTATGTATTAAATATAGTAAATTTAGTAATGGATAGTTCATCTTAATGGACTATCTCTTTTATTATCATTTTATTTTATTTATGACTATAAAACAGGAAACTGGCATTAGATGACTCTGTTTTTAACAACATTTATGGACCTCATTTATGGAAGGATATAATTGGCACAAGTTATAAGAAGGCAAAATGAAAAAGTGCAAAAGCCTTCCCCTTAACATGACTGCTGAGGCTGTTTAATGATGTGTGAGAGTTTATCTGATTTGTCATGGTTCATACTCACCTTCTGTGTTATCATATCTCTTCTGTGATGGCTAATTGAGTTATAATTTATAAATTCTATAGAATCTTCTTTTATAGAATGTGCAGTAATTATTGATACACATTGATTGACCATTCAAAATGATCTGATGAACCATAAAAAACACAGGCACTTACTTTGAAATTACATATCACAGGTGTTATCAGGCAGAGTTTATTGAGCTCTCTGTCAAAGAAGGTCAATGGAAACTCTTGGAAAATGATCTAAGCATAATCATTACATCTTGAAAATAATTGTCTATTTTAGGCCTATATCAGCAAACCATTCTTTTCTGATAAGTCCAAATTAGAAATGCTTTACGATTCTGGCTAATATGTTATTACATAGCAACAAGTTTATTTTACTCAGTATTTAAAAACCATTAGTAAGTGAACTGCTGTATCTCCTAAAAAATAAAGACCTATGGTTATGGAAGAAAAGCAGGCCATTGTTTCTTTTCTTTCTTTCTTTTTTCTTTTTTTTTGTATTTCTCTTAGGATTTAGCTGTGGAAGCTATTTTTTAAAGTAATGTATGAAGGAAACTGGCTTTACCCTTCATAATATATAGTATTTTATTATGATTCAGTGACCATAAATCCTTCCCCCTTTCTCAGGAAGGCCCTATTCTCCCTGGACTTGCCCACCACTCTTAACTAACCTACAAGTGCATCTCTATGTTCACGCTAATTCCACAGCACAGTGTCCCATTGTGTACAGTTCTAGAACCACACAGTGTCCTATATGCTTTTCCTCATTTGTACCAGCTGTTCTCTCTCCCAGGAAACATTTCCCTCAGATGATGCCATAACTGTTCTATTCATTTGTTCTTTATTGTCTGTCATATCCTACTGGGATTTAAGCTCCAAAAGAGAAGGAGCCTTGTATGTCTTATACAAGGACATGTTACCTGAACGTGGAATATAGGAAAAATGGAATGGTTGTTTGTGGTTGAAAGAATCAACATATTAGCTGAAAACAAGGCATCTTGACACATAAAGCATGTTTTAATTAGAGTAAGCACATTCAAATGAGAAAATAGTGTTGAAAAATACATTTTTGTCTATGTACATAGAGTGCTGTTTTTCCCAAGCAGGTTTTTGAAAATAATTTTTTTTCCTACAATGGAGCCAGGATATTTCAATATCTATGCTTTCATACTCAGCTGAGTTTCAATAGCAGCCTTACTTTAATATCCTTTTTTCTAGTTTTACCTGTGTGTATATTTCTGTGTGTGTGTGTGTGAGAGAGAGAGAGAGAGAGAGAAGAAAGTAAAAAAATAAAAGCTTTCATTTCATGTTTTAAATATGAAACTATATCACATTTTTTGTTGGTTTTTTAGTCTGTTTTATTCATTATTATCCCTAATTTTTCTAGCATATTTAGTTTAAACCATGGTGCATACAAAAAGATATCATTTTTTATTTAAATTATTTGAGCACCAGTACTGCTAGTAACAATAGGGTAAAATGTGGCTTTTACAAAGTATAAGTAAAGAATTGTTAAAATGCCAGGGCAAAATATGGCTTCTGAAAATATAAACAGACAAAGGATTATAAGAATGCCAGTATCTGAATAGATAATATCACATTTCTTGGTCTACTGATTCAGATGTGATTATAATTATGAATATAAATGCAGTCTAATTCAACTCTAACCTGATTAGGTCTGCATAAACTTTCAAAAGTTAATCAACCAAGTAGGTCATCACATGTGTAGGTCATCGCTCTTAGTAGCCTTTGATATAAAGTATGATTGCACTTCTTTTTATTCCTAAAGCAAAATTGTTAATGTTTGAGCTCTTCTCATACCACTTACAGTACATAGTTAGTTCCACTCCAACTGCCTGCTATGTTATTCTGCAAATGACATTGGTAAAGTTAACCTCTGATTGGATTGTTTGTTGTATCCTGGTGACTTTGCTAAATGATAACTTCCGACATTGGGAAGGTGCTCATTCCTCTTCATGCTTGCTGGTGAGAGAAGATTTTGATATAACTCTTTACAATTATTATTTATAATTTCTGCCTTGGGTATTCACTTCTGAAATTTGTGTTGATAGTAATGAGAATGTTGTTGCTTTACTTTTGTGAACATAAAGAAGTGATTTGACATTGCTATTTATTTACAGTATTTTGCCATGAGAATTTATAACATATCCACTATTATCAGTACTGAAATAATTTTTCGAAACTCCCTACTTATCAGAATCTTGTTTCCAAAGAAAGAAGGAAATTATTTCTTGTCAACAATATTTTCAGATTAGCTTTTTACTTTGATATTTGAAAGTAGGAAAATCCACATATATGTATCCATTATATAATACATGCATTCATTATATATAATAGGTATGCTGCTGCTGCTGCTGCTAAGTCGCTTCAGTCGTGTCCTACTCTGTGCGACCCCATAGACGGCAGCCCACCAGGATTCTCCAGGCAAGAACACTGGAGTGGATTGCCATTTCCTTTTCCAATGCATGAAAGTGAAAAGTGAAAGTGAAGTCGCTCAGTCGTGTCCAAGTCTTAGCGACCCCATGTACTGCAGCCTACCAGGCTCCTCCATCCACGGGATTTGCCAGGCGAGAGTACTGGAGTGGGGTGCCATTGCCATCTCTGATAATAGGTATAAGATACATTATATAATGTATAAAAGATTAATCAAATATGTAAAATTTACTGTAATTCAATCTAATTACAAAATACAGAAGTTCAGTAAAGTTTCTGGACACATGGTCAGTGTACAGATATCAAGCATATTCTAATGACTAGCAATGAATAATACTAAAATTTATGTAAGTACAATGGAACATTATTCAGCTATGAAAAATTAAAATTTACCACTTATGAGAACATGGGAGGATCTAGAGGGCATTACGCTCAGTGAAATAAATCAGGCAGAGAAAGACAATCACCTTATGTTTTCACACTTATATTTGGAATCAAAAAAAATAAAACAAGTGGATGATTATAACAAAAAGGAACATATTCACAGGAATGGGGAACCAACTAGTTTTTTCAAGTGGGAGGATGGCTGGGAGAGGAGGAAGAAGGAAAGGTGCTTAAGAGATGCAAGCTATTAAGTATTAAATAAGATAATATGATGTAATGTACATTTCAGGGTATATATTCAATATTTTATAGTAACTTTTTATAGTCTGTAAATATTGAATCATTGTATTGTATACTTGAAACTAATATAAGTCAACTATACATCAAAAGAAATTTTAAAAGATAAATTTGTGTAAAAATTCAAAGGAACTAGAATATTAAAAATGGTTTTGAATAAGAGGAACAAAGTTCTCATTCTACCTAATTTCTAGACTTACTATGCATGAGAAAAGAAAAGAAGCTAAAGGCAAAAGAGAAAAGGAAAGATATAGCCATTTGAATGCAGAGTTCCAAAGAATGGCAAGGAGACATAAGAAAGCTTTCCTCAGTGATCAAGGAAAAGAAATAGAGAAAAACAACACAATGGAAAAGACTAGAGATCTCTTCAAGAAAATTAGAGGTACCAAGGGAACATTTCATGCAAAGATGGGCACAATAAAGGAGAGAAATTGTATGAACCTAACAGAAGCAGAAGATATAAAGACGAGGTGGCAATAATATATAGAAGAACTATACAAAAAAGATTTTAATGACCCAGCAAACCACAATGGTGTGATCACTCACCTAGAGCCATACATCCTGGAATAGAAGTCAAGTGGGCCTTAGAAAGCATCACTTCGAACAAAGCTAGTGGAGGTGATGGAATTCCAGTTGAACTGTCAAATCCTAAACAGATGATGCTGTGAAAATGATGAACTCAATATGCCAGCAAATTTGGAAAACTCAGCAGTGGCCATAGGACTGGAAAAAGGTTAGTTTTCATTCCAATGCCAAAGAAAGGAAATGCCAAAGAATTTTCAAACTATCACACAATTGCACTCATCTCACACTCTTATCAAGATAATGCTCAAAATTCTCCAAGCAAGCCTTCAACAGTGTGTGAACTAAGAACTTCCAGATGTTCAAGCTTAGAAAAGACAGAGGAACCAGAAATCAAATTTCCAATATCCGTTGAATCATAGAAAAAGCAAAAAAAAAAAAATTTCCAGGAAAAAAAAATCTACTTTTGTTTTATTGATTACACCGAAGTCTTTGACTGTGTGGATCACAACAAACTGTGGAAAATTCTTCAAGAGATTGAAATACCAGACCACCTTACCTGCCTCCTGAGAAATCTATACAGGTGAAGAAGCAACAGTTGGGACCAGACATGGAACTGACTGGTTCCAAATTGGGAAATGAGTACATAAGGCTGCTTATTGTCACCTTGCTGATTTAACTTATATGCAGAGTACATCATGTGAAACACTGGGCTGCATGAAGCACAAGATGGAATCAAGATTGCTGAAAGAAATATCAAAAACCTCAGATATGCAGATGACACAAAAGACATGACAAACCTAGACATCATATTAAAAAGCAGAGCCATCACTTTGCCAACAATGTTCCATCTAGTCAAAGCTATGGTTTTTCTAGTCATCATGTGTGGATGTGAGAGTTGGACTATAAAGAAAACTGAGCACCGAAGGATTGATGCTTTTGAACTGTGTTGTTGGAAAAGACTCTTGAGAGTTTCCTGTACTGCATTAGATCAAACCAGTCAATCCTAAAGAAAATCAGTCTTGAATATCTGTTGGAAGGACTGATGATGGTAAAGCTGAAACTCCAATACTTTGGCCACCTGATGAGAATAACTGACTCATTGGAAAAGACCCTGATGCTGGGAAAGATTGAAGGCAGAAGGAGAAGGGGAGGACAGGGGATGAGATGGTTGGATGGCATCACCAACTCTATGGACATGAGTTTGAGCAAGCTCCGGGAGTTGGTAGTGGACAGGGACGCCTGGTGTGCTGCAGTCCATGGGGTCGCAAAGAGTCAGACATGACTGAGTGACTGAACTGATGCCTGCACGCATGCTGTCACTTCAGTTATTTCTGACTCTTTATGACCTTATGAACTGTAACCTGCCAGGTTCCTGTGTCCATGGAATTCTCCAGGGAAGAATATTGGATTGGGTTGCCATGCCATTCTCCAAGGTATCTTCCCAACTCAGGGATCGAACCCATGTCTCCTGAGGCTCCTCCATTGCAGGCAGAATCTTTATTGCTAAGCCATCAGGTCATCCCCTCAGATTTACTATATAGTTATGATAATCAAGACAGTGTAATATTAGTGAAGAAAATAGACAAAGATATCTGTACATTTTGAAAAAAAAAAATGTCCTGAAATCAATACAAACAAATATGATCAACTGATCTTTGAAAAAGGTGCTAAGGCAGTTCAGTAAAGATAGGTATTTTAATAAATAGCATTGGAAAAGTGACCATATATTTTAGAAAATACCTGAAATCATACTTGATTGTTCTTCATTCAGTGGCTAAATCATGTCCAGCTCTTTGTGACTCCATGGACTCTATCCTGCCAGTTTCTTCTGTTTTACACTATCTCCCAGAGCTTGCTCAAATTCATGTCCACTGAATCCGTGATGCTGTCTGATCACCTCATCCTCTGCCACCCCCTTCTCCTTTTGCCTTCAATCTTTCCCAGCATCAGGGTCTTTTCAAATGAGTTGACTTTTTGCATCATAATATTAGAGCTTATAAGCTTCAGCATCAGTTCTTTCAATGAAAATTCAGAGTTGATTTACTTAGAATTGACCAGTTTGATCACTTTGCAGTACTTGATACCTTTTACAAAAATTATATCAAAATGGTTAACAGATCTAGATGTAAACCTTAGGATAGTTTAAAAACAGAAAAATTTTAGAGGATTTTTTTGTGAAAAACATTTATTGGGTTGTAATATTAAGTTTATCTCTTTACATGTGGCAAGACATTTTTTTTGTTGTTGTTGTTGCTTTTTAAATCAGTGCTATTTCATAAAATGCTGCTTTTGAATATGTCTGTACAACTTTTGGTGTGAAGTTAGTTTCCTTTCCCTAGGATAAATGCCCAGGAGTATAGTTACCCTGTAGAGAAGTGGAGTTTAATTTTATATATCCAACTTTTTTTTTCCCTCTAAAATGGCTTCATTATTTTGCTTTTCCACCAGCAAAGTATGACAATTAAGTTGGCTTGCAATAACTCCAGGATTTCACATTTTAATTTTTTTAACTTAGCTGTTTAAACAGGTACATCAGTTCAGTTCAGTTCAGTTGCCCAGTTGTGTCTGACTCTTTGCAACCCCATGAAATGCAGCACGCCAGGCCTCCCTGTCCATCACCAACTCCCAGAGTTAACTCAGACTCATGTCCATTGAGTTGGTGATGCCATCCAGCCATCTCATCCTCTGTCATCCCCTTCTTCTCCTGCCCCCAATCCCTCCCAGCATCAGAGTCTTTTCCAATGAGTCAACTTTTCGCATGAGGTGGCCAAAGTATTGGAGTGTCAGCTTTAGCATCAGTCTTTCCAATGAAAACCCAGGACTGATCTCCTTTACATAGTGGTATCTTATTGTGGTTTTACTTTATCAAAAAGGTAACTATATTGAACATCTTTTGAAGTACTCATTTGCCATCTTTATAACTTCTGTAATCAAATGTCTGTTCATATATCCTGATCATCTTATAATTATGTTGCTTTCTACTGTTGATTTTCACTCTCAAGGTCCATCTAATTAAAGCTATGGTTTTTCCAGTAGTCATGTATGGATGTGAGAGTTGGGCCATAAAGAAAGCTGAGCACCAAGGGATTGATGATTTTGAACTTGGTGTTGGAGAAGACTCTTGAGAGTCCCTTGGACTGCAAGGAGATCAAACCAGTTGATCCTAAAGGAAATCTGTCCTGAATATTCATTGGAAGGACTGATGCTGAAGCTGAAGCTCCAATACTTTGGCCACCTGATGAGAAGAGCTGACTTATTTTTAGAAAAGACCCTGATGCTGAGAAAGACTGAAGGCAGGAGGAGAAGGGGACAACAGAGGATGAGGTGGTTGGATGGCATCACTGAGTCAATGGACATGAGTTTGAGCAAGCTCCAGGAGATAGTGAAAGTATGGAAGCCGGGTATGCTCCCATCCATGGTGTTGCAAAGTGTTAGATATGACTGAGTAACTGAACAGCGACAACTACTGACTTTATAGAGTAATTTTTATATTAAGGACACATGACAAATATGAGATATGCTAAAAATATTATCTACAAGCCTATTCCTTGCATTTTTGTCTCCATCATAGAAACTTTCCCTGAGCAACAGTTTTAATTTTGATAAATTTAAATTTTATCCACTTTTTTTTTTTTGGTGGAATGTTGCTTTTCCTTTTGTATCATGTTAACAAAATCTTTGTTAATCCTAGTTCATGAAATAGTTTTCATATTTTCTCTTCTTAAATGTGCTATATATTTGAATATCATAAGCATCTATATTTTTTAAATTTATTTTTGTCAGGACTTTATAGTTTTTGGTATACAAAGCCTCTGCATTTTTGCAGAGTATGTTAAATTTTTAGAGCCATTATTAATGGTATTTAACTGGTTGTTATTAAAAAATTGACCCTCAGTTTTACATTGCCCTTATAAATAAATATAATTATTTGCATGCTGACTTTTTATCCTGTAACCATATTAAACTCACTTATTATTTAAAGGAAATTTTCATTTTCTTGGGATTTTCTCCATATGTAACTATATAAGAAATGGGGAAACATTTTCATTGATTCCTCTTCATTCTGGCTGTCTCTCCTCCTAACCCCCACCTCCAACGACTTGTAATCTATAGTCAGGCTAGAAACTCCAATACTATGGGGAATAGGAGTGGAAAGAATGAAGATATTTGGCATATTAGTGATGTTAGAAGTAAAGTATGCAGCTTTTCACCATTATGTATTATGACAGTTTAGGTGTTATTTATTTGTTTTTGATGTTCCTCATAAGTTTGAGAAAGTTCCAATCTGTTCCTAGTTTTCTGAGAGTTTTTTTTTTTTTTTTAAAGAATGAGTGTTGCATTTTGACAAACACTTATTACATCATTTATATGATTATGTGTTTTTTTTCTGGAGTTAAATTAAATTTTTAATTTAATTAAAATTTCTGGAATTAAATTAAATTTAAATTAAATTAAATTTTTTACTGGAATTAAATTATTGAGAAATATCAATAACCTCAGATATGCAGATGACACCACCCTTATGGCAGAAAGTGAAGAAGGAACTAAAGAGCCTTTTGATAAAAGTGAAAGTGGAGAGTGAAAAAGTTGGCTTAAAGCTCAACATTAAGAAAACGAAGATCATGGCATCTGGTCCCATCACTTCATGGAATATAGATGGGGAAACAGTGTGAGACTTTATTTTTTGGGGGCTCCAAAATCACTACAGATGGTGATTGCAGCCATGAAATGAAAAGATGCTTACTCTCTGGGTGGAAAGTTATGACCAACCTAGACAGCATATTAAAAAGCAGAGACATTACTTTGCCAACAAAGATCCATCTAGTCAAGGCTATGGTTTTTCCAGTGGTCATGTATGTATGTGAGAGTTGGACGATGAAGAAAGCTGAGCACCGAAGAATTGATGCTTTTGAACTGTGGTGCTGGAGAAGACTCTTGAGAGTCCCTTGGACTGCAAGGAGATCCAACCAGTCCATTCTAAAGAAGATCAGGCCTGGGTGTTCATTGGAAGGACTGATGTTGAAGCTGAAACTCCAGTACTTTGGCCACCTGATGCAAAGAGCTGACTTATTTGAAAAGACCCTGATGCTGGGAAAGATTGAGGGCAGGAGGAGAAGGGGACAACATAGGATAAGATAGTTGGATGGCATCACCAACTCAATGGACATGAGTTTGGGTGGACTCCCGAAGTTGGTGATGGACAGGGAGGCCTGGCATGCTGCGGTTCATGTGGTTGCAAAAAGTTGGACATGATTGAGCAACTGAACTGAACTGAACTGAACCATAAAATTAAGGAATTTTGACTCTTAGTAGCAAAAGTAAAGTTGAGTGATACTTTCAATCATAAAGTGGATAGTAGGTTTATGTTTTAGTTTGGAATCAGTGGCTTCCCTCATATCTCATTATTGACTTTTGTTAAAAATGGTGGTATGCATTACTTCAGTCTTTAAAACAAAAGAATGAAATCACACTGAATGATTGAGAAATCAGTTAACGTAATATTGGATTCCTTACTTTTAAAATTCTTGTTTGATTTCTGTACCTTGTAATTATACATAAGGCAATGGCACCCCACTCCAGCAATCTTGCCTGGAAAATCCCATGGATGGAGGAGCCTGGTAGGCTGCAGTCCATAGGGTTGCTGAGAGTTGGACACAACTGAGCGACTTCACTTTTACTCTTCACTTTGATGGTTTGGAGAAGGAAATGGCAACCCACTCCAGTGTTCTTGCCTGGAGAATCCCAGGGATGAGGGAGCCTGGCAGGCTGCCATCTATGGGGTCGCACAGAGTCAGACATGACTGAAACGACTTAGCAGCAGCAGTAGCAATCTCATAAGTTAGTTGAGGATATCAGTTAACTTAAGCCTAGTGAAAAAGATTTTTTCTGACCTTTGGCTAGTAATTGCTGCTGCTGCTTCTAAGTCACTTCAGTCGTGTCCAACTCTGTGCAACCCCATAGATGGAGCCCACCAGGCTCCCCCATCCCTGGAATTCTCCAGGCAAGAACACTGGAGTGGGTTGCCATTTCCTTCTCCGATGCATGAAAATGAAAAGTGAAAGTGAAGTCGCTCAGTCGTGTCTGACTCAGTGAACAGTGTAAAAGCAATTGTTTCCCTTTGTATTTTTTTTACTGTTATGACTTATTTTGAGGATAAACTTAAAATCCAAGTTCAATTTTATAAAAAGTAACAAAGTACACATGATATATTTATCAAGGGAAAAACATAATGTGAAGATAAGAAGTGCGTACTTTTTAAAGATTTTGGAACTCTCATCTCAATGAAGATCAAGTAACACAAGAAAAGAAGATATCTAGTCACTTATCACTGTTGTCCCTTAGATTTCTTTTACAATGATTATATGGTGTGATGTAGCAGGTTGTTGGAGAAGGAAATGGCAACCCACTCCAGTGTTCTTGCCTGGAGAATCCCAGGGATCGGGGAGCCTGGTGGGCTGCCATCTGTGGGGTCGCACAGAGTCCGACACGACTGAAGCGACTTGGCAGCAGCAGCAGCAGCAGGTTGTTACAAAGTTATTTTATGGATTTTGAGTAATTCTTAGAAACAGAGGAATTTCCAGAGATCTGTGCAATTGCTTACAATTGTAATGCATTTTCTTGTCCCTCACGAATCCTACTCCTACTCATCAACACATAGCACAACGTTACGTATCACAGAACCCCAGTGACTAATAGTATTCCAGCCGCCAGCCTATATATCGTAAATTTAAGTTCAACCTTTAAAAGGGACAAGCAAAATAGTCAATATATATTACAAACTCCATAGATTTAGTATTTCCTGGTTTCTTTTCATATGGCACTGAGCTAATGCATTGTTTATAAACAGCTTACAAATCTCTGAAACATGCTGTTCTGTTTTCTATGGAAAAGCTACAAAAGCTGAGATTTTTCTTAATATTCTAGATATAAGACTAATAGACTCATAGAAGAATTATTTTCAGAGTGTTCACCAAAGTCTAAGGACTGTGGTAAAGATTAAGGATTTATTCATTTGAAAATGAATAATAATTGCTGTATAGGAATTTATTAATAATACTAATTTCTAACATTCCTGTCAAAGCAAACTTCCCAGTTGCCAATCAAAGGAACACTGTGGGTTAAGGTATACTATGAAATGTTCCATAATCTCATACATACATTATGATAATATTTGATCCTGGAAAGTAACAATTGTTAATTTGTGCATATATTTCCCATTTTGGTTATAAGTTTTTTGAAACAAGGACTGTGTCTTTACATATTTGCATATTTGGGTCTCTAGCAGGTATCATATATATTGCACATAACATATTTAATACATAACATAACAAGAGTCATATTAGGTAAACAATGACTACTTCAATTGGGAGCTAATAATTTAAAGAAAAGGTAACTGTCACATTATACCTAATTTTGCTGAGTACCTTAACATAGACTTGATGAATTGAAGCTCTTGTAGTTGTTCGTGTCTGAATATTTGACATTTTTGATGCTTATTTTCTTATTTGAATTATAGATTACCAAACACAAATATACCAATTCTGTATTAATAATATTGGGTTTATTTTACCAGAGAAAAAAATGACCATTCTAAAAAGAGCAAAAATGAAACTGATAATGCAAGGAGGTTAAGGAGAATTGTCTATTACTGACAAAAATGTACTTGCCTCATTTTTTTTCTTCTGCAGTTTAAGGAGATTTATGAAGATTGGTATAAAGCAATTTCTGACTTCTTACAGATAACAGAACTCTTTTTTTTCTTCCTCATCCTATTATTGCTGTTGCTGCTGCTGTTTAGTTGCTAAGATGTGTCAGAATCTTTGCAACCCCATAGACTATACAGGCTCCTCTCTACATAGGATTTTCCAGGTGACAAGACTGGAGTGAGTTGTCACTTCCTTCTCCAGGGGATCTTCCTGATCCAGGGATCAAAACTGGGTCTCCTGTATTGGCAGGTGGATTCTTTTTACCTCTGAGCCACTTGGAATGCCAGATGGCTAAACTAGTTCTATGCATGTCTTAACTTATAGAATCTATAGTAAAATGATTAAAATACATTTAATGGTTTATATATTGTTATTAAGTTGCAATGTGGTTTTTTTAATTTTATTTTATTTTTAAACTTTACAAATTGTATTAGTATTGCCAAATATCAAAATGAATCTGCCACAGGTATACATGTGTTCCCCATTCTGAACCCTCCTCCCTCCTCCCTCCCCATACCATCCCTCTGGGTCATCCCAGTGCACTAGCCCCAAGCATCCAGTATCGTGCATCGAACCTGGACTGGCAACTCGTTTCATACATGATATTATACATGTTTCAATGCCATTCTCCCAAATCTTCCCACCCTCTCCCTCTGCAACAGAGTCCATAAGACTGTTCTATACATCAGTGTCTCTTTTGCTGTCTCGTACACAGGGTTATTGTTAGCATCTTTCTAAATTCCGTATATATGTATTAGTATACTGTATTGGTGTTTTTCTTTCTGGCTAGAGTGAAGTAAGCCTATTATGCAATGTGTTTTAAAATTCTATCACTCTTATCAGTCAAGATAATCATTCAGTTGAGTTCAGTTCAGTTGCTCAGTCATGTCCGACTCTTTGTGACCCCATGAACTGCAGCACATCAGGCCTCCCTGTCCATCACCAACTCCCAGAGTTCACCCAAACTCATGTTCATTGAGTTGGTGATGCCATCCAGCCATCTCATCCTCTGTCGTCCCCTACTCCTCCTGCCCCCAATCCCTCCCAGCATCAGAGTCTTTTCCAATGGGTCAACTCTTCACATGAGGTGGCCAAAGTATTGGAGTTTCAGTTTAGCATCAGTCCTTCCAAAGAACATTCAGAACTGATCTCCTTTAGAATGGACTGGTTGGATCTCCTTGCAGTCCAAGGGACTCTCAAGAGTCTTCTCCAACACCACAGTTCAAAAGCATCAATTCTTTGGCGCTCAGCTTTCTTCACAGTCCAACTCTCACATTCATACATGACCACTGGAAAAACCATAGCCTTGACTAGATGGACCTTTGTTGGCAAAGTAATGTATCTGCTTTTGAATATTAAAAATATCTATTTGGCATTAGAAAAATTAAAAAATTATCATTTTGATGATTTGTTTTCCCTCTGAAGTACCCATCTTTAATGGACAGTAACAATCTAACAAAATTTAAAATTTGATTTGCATATATAAGCACAGGGCTCCCCAGGTGTCAATAGTGGTAAAGAACACTCCAGCCAGTTTGGGAAACATAAAAGATGGGGATTCGATCCTTGGGTCAGGAAGATCCCCCGAACATGGGCATGGCAACCCACTCCAGTATTCTTAACTGGAGAATCCATGGACAGAGGAGCCTGGTGGGCTGCAGTCCATAGAGTCACAGAGTTGGACATAAGTGAAACATCTTAGCACGCAGGCACGCACACATGTAAACAAAAGTAACTGAATCTGTGTGAGTTATTTAATGCCATATTATTAAAGTGTAGTTTCTTCTAAATGGGAATTAATTCCACCTTCAAATGGATTGTAAAATCTAGTATTTTCTGCAAAAAAAAAAAATGCTTAGTCTGCTTTAGTTTGCATTAATAGAGAATTGACCTGTAGTATTGAAACCTTAAGTTAAAATCTTCTCAATTCTAAAAATGCTAGAATTAGTCAATGATTATTGTTGTGGTTCAGTTGGTAAAGAATCCACCTGCAATGCAGGAAACCTGGGTTTGATCCCTAGGTTGGGAAGATGCGCTGGAGGAGGAAAAGCCTACCCATTCCAGGATTCTGGTCTGGAGAATTCCAGGAGAAATCATTGGATCACAAACAGCTGGACAAGACTGAGCTACTTTCACTTCACTATTGTACTTTTTAATCAATGGATTTATGTTGAACTTTGTTGTTTCAGTTCAGTTCAGTCTTTCAGTCATGTCCGACTCTTTGTGACCCCATGAGCTGTCCATCTCCAACTCCCAGAGTTTACTCAAACTCATGTCAGTTGAATCGGTGATGCCATCCAACCATCTCACCCTCTGTTGTCCCTTGTCCTCTTGCCTTCAATCTTTCCCAGCATTGGAGTCTTTTCAAATGAGTCAATTCTTCGAATCAGGTTTTGTTTACTACCATGAAAAAATAAAATTATAGTGATATCTGATAAGATTTATTATGGTAACAAAAATGTGAACAGAAATGACGAAAAGGACAAACTATCTGAGAATAGAATCATAATATTAATCAGCTGTTGATCCCACCCATTCAAATGACAGGAACATGAATGTCTGATGAACAGCTAGAGAGTCACTCAGAAAAGTGCTTTCCCCTGTTAAAATGTCAGTTACAAAACAAACATGAAATCCACTTGTAACTGGTGAATTACAATGTTAAAAGTCTTATTTGTTTTAAAGTTTTTTGAAAATCTGGCATCTGAGTCACCACTTACATGATTTTTTGTATACAACGGCCTGAAAGCATGTTTATTCAATGAATTATCAGCGGAGACTAGAAATGGCTTATAAATCTGTCCCATTCACATTGCAGAAAGATAAATAACATTGAAGTTTTTAAGGCTGTAAACTGTTACATCATTTACTTTTTATTCTAAAAGCTTTTTGTTGACATCACTGTTAGGAAATATGCCATGTCAGCTATTTTATCCATTAGAACACGCCCATTACTTTTCTGTGGAATTTACTGTCAATAGAAATACCTGAAATACCTTACCTCTGATTACAATAGCAATAACTATTTTTTTGTTGTTGTTAAAGAAACAAGTGATTTGTTCTTAAAATTGTGACAAAATAATACACTGCCATTGATGAGCTGGCAGCTTACTTTTTAATTATTTACCATTTAAACTGCACACTTTCACCTAAATTTGGGTTAGTTTTGTGGTAAAAGGTAAGTAAAAGAAAGACAAAGGTTAGTTGATGGGCAGTAATGGCAGGGTATAAAATGAGTAACAAAGCTCTTTAGAGATCAACTTGACAGACTTCAAAGATATTGTATTCCTAAGTACTTATTATGTAGATGACTGTAATTTGTGTGGAATTAAGTTTAAAGAAATTGAAAGTTACTGACATCATGTTTATAGAATTTTCCAACATTCGAGAGTGTTTAAGAAATTAAAATTTTCTCCTTTCCATGCTTGCTTTGACTTGTTTATTGAAGAAAAAAAAAAAAAAAAACAGAAAGACAAAGAAACCTGAGGTCACTTTCTCCTTGTATATCCATCCCTTTATTTCATTCGTGTACATTGCTTAATTGCCTGACTGAAATGGAAAGTGTCATCTAGTAATTAAAATAAGCTTCTACTGAAAGAAATAATATATTTATATCCTCTTGATATAATTAATAAAAGGAAAGGAACAAAAGTATCTGTTTATTCTCCAAAAGTAAATTCAATGATTTAAGAAACTACTATAAGATCCATAGCCTAGGGTGAATAAGATCACTTGGAAATTATGTTGAAAATAAATAAGCAAGATGTGACTAAAAGATATATGCCAAAGTGTGTATTTTAATAAATATTATTAAAACCATGATTATCTGAAGTCAACATAAAAATTAAAAATATTTATTATCAATAAAACTTGAATGAAAATCTATATAATCATACTGTTTTAATGAGGTATAACAAAGGCAAAGTCTCTTAATGTAGACATGTAGTCATATAAAAAGCATGGGAAGAAATGATTAAAAATTATAAATTGTATCATTAGTATCCAGAATAATAGAAGTATTAATATATTTATGTTTGATCTTTATAAAACCTTCATTATTGAGATAACTCTCATGTCATAAAATTCACCCTTTAAAAATAATTTAGTGATTTTTAGTATATTCTCAGAGTTGTGCAGTTATCACCATTGTCTAATTTTAAGATATTTCATCATACCAAAAAAAAAAAGAAAACAAAACAAAAAACACCGGCACACGTTAGCAGGCAATCTCCATTCATTAACCCTTCCCTCCCAGCACTGGGCAACCACTAATCTACTTTATATCTTTACGAATTTGATAATATGTATATTTCATATAACTGGAATTATAAGGTATGTAGCCTTATATCTGGCTTCTGTCACTTATTATAAGGTTTTCAATGTCCATGTTATGACTGGAGCAGGACATCATTCTTTGTATTACCAAACAATATCTCATTATATGGATGAAAAACATCTTATTTATTCACTTATCCAGTGAACAACATGTGAATTATTTCCAATTTTTGGCTATAAGGAATAAAACTACTAAGATTGTTTATGTACATGTTCTTATTGAGACATATGTTTTCATTTCTCTTGGGTATATAACAGGGTAAAATTACTTGATCATAAGAGAATTCTGCTTAACATTTGAGGGAACTGCCTAACAGTATTTTTAAAGTAGCTACAATTACATAGAGTTCTGATAAAAGACCAAAGCAAGTTTGGTCTTTTCTTTATCTCAAGATTTATTTTGGCTAATCTGGATACCTTGCATTTCCATAGTAATTTTAGAAATCTGATTTCAATTTCTGCTAAAATATCATGCAGCTGAGTTTTTCATAGGGAATGTGTTGTGCTTGTAAGTCAGTTTGTGGAACATTGACATCTTGCTGTTGTCTTCTATTCCATGAAGATAGATGTCTTTCCATTCATGTAGCTTTTCTTTATTTTCATTCAACAGTGTTTTATAGCTTTCAGTGTACAAGTCTTGCACTTCTTCCTGGTTAACTTTTTCCTGAATAGTCCATTGTTTCTGTTATTGCAAGTGGAATTTTTCCTGAATTTCATTGCTAGTGTATAGAAATAGTGTTGATTGTTATATTGATTTTATGTTTTGTAAACTTGCTGAGTATTTGTTAATTCAGATAGTTTTAGTGGATTCTTAAGATTATCTACATACAAGATTATATAATCCTTGAATAGATGTAATTCTACTTTTTGTTTTCCAACCTGTGTGCTTTATATTTATTAATATTTATAGCCAAACTGACTCGGGTAGAACATCTAGTACAATGCTGAATAGAAGTGTATATAGTAAGATTCTTTCCTTAATCATAAAGTGTTTTCTTGATCTTTATACTTAGCAATGATCCTTACCAAAATTAACATGCACTTTCAAAATCAAACATAATTATTTACCTAACTTTCTCAAAAAATACGAACATTACTAAATAAAATGATTTGAACAAGTATAAGTTCTTAATTTTACTTGTCCACACATCATTACTTAAAGAAATTGCAAGTGTATATTATGTTAATTATTTCTGTGAAAAGAATATGTGACAGAAAAAGAAGAGTAATGAAATTTGCAACCTATTATTTTTAGTGATTTTAACTGTTTGCAACTAATCTCATTGATTGTTTTGGAAATCACTATTAACTATCTAGAAAAGGAGTATGTCAAGGCTGTATATTGTCACCCTACTTGTTTAACTTATATGCAGAGTACATCATGCAAAATCCCGGACTGGATGAAGCACAAGCTGGAATTAAGATTGCTGGGAGAAATATAGATAACCTCAGCTATGCAGATGACACCACCCTTATGGCGGAAAACAAAGAGGAACTAAAGAGCCTCTTGATGAAAGTGAAAGAGGAGAGTGAAAATGCTGGCTTAAAACTCAACATTCAAAAAAAAAAAAAGAAAGAAAGAAACAAAGATCATGGCAGCTGGTCCCATTACTTCATGGCAAATAGATGGGAAAACAATGGAAACAGTGAGAGATTTTATTTTCTTGGGTTCCAAAATCACTGTGTACAGTGACTGCATCCATGAAATTAAAAGACTCTTGCTCCTTGGAAGAAAAGCTATGATGAACTTAGCCAGTGTATTAAAATGCAGGGACATCACTTTGCCAACAAAGGTCCATCTAGTCAAAGCTAATATTTTTCCAGTAGTCGTGTGTGAATGTGAGAGTTGGACCATAAGAGCACCGAAGGATTGTTGCTTTTGAACAGTGGTGCTGTAAAATATATTTGAGAGTCAATTGGACAGCAAGGAGATCCAACCAGTCAATCCTAAAAGTAATCAACCCTGAATATTCATTGTAAGGCCTGACCCTACAGATGAAACTCCAATATTCTGGCCACCTGATGCCAAGAACCAACTTATTAGGAAAGACTCTGATGCTGGAAAAGATTGAGGATGAGATGGTTGGATTGGGTGGCATCACCGACTTGATAGACATGAGTTTGAGCAAGCTCCAGGGGATGGTGAAGGACAGGGAAGCCTGGAATGCTGCAGTTCATGAGGTCACAAGAGAGTGGGCACACACACACATATGTCAGTTGTAGGTCAGCCTGCATACAAATACTTCAATTTGCCTATGGTAGATAGGAGTGTTTAGAGTTATTTTCAGAGTAATCAAAATGTATGTTGAAAAAAATGCAACTTTAATGTTTGTCTATATTTAAGAACGTACCAAAAGTTATTAAATAACTCACTCTGAAATTTCACATTGCTTTTATACAAGAAGAAAATGGTTAAAATATTCTTGTATATAAAATTTAGGAAATATATTAAATGTTCTTTGAATTGATTTTTACCACTGAAGTATCTGGGTCCCAATGTATGAAGGACAACTAAATTGTCAAAAAGTTTTAAATAATGTTACTTTTCAAGGCACCTCTCATCACATTCTGGTTAAAATTTGATTAGTGTAAAGCATGTGTGACTTTATTATAACATTTTACGGTTACCATTATGTATTAATATTTAATTTTTATTTGTTTATTGTCACATTTTCTTCTGTGATCCATCTTTTCTTCTCTTTGTATTTTCTCCATCTACATTCTATTAGTTTCTCATGTCTACATATCTTAGATTTTTATTGCCTATACGAGGGAATTATATTCTTCATCACTTCCAGTGTAGATTTTATTTTGGTGAGTTTCAGAATAGTTTTTCAAAATTGCATTCCTCTGCTTCTTCTCAACTGCCTTCAATAATGTCTTCTATCCCGGGTCCTTAGAAACACTTTTGTGTCCTGTTGAAGAAGCCAACTTATTTCATGTCATTACACAATGTAATATTCAGTGTGATAGTTTTTCTGTCATTATGCAAGATGAGTATACATTTGCTCTTTTAAGAATTACGTTTTTATAATCAACTAAGTCTCTACTTTCATTATCCTTATAATGATGTATGAGCCCAGTTGTTTAAATATCTTTTATGCTATGATTTATTACATATGCATTTCTAATTGTGGTTTTTCTTTTGATTTGGATGTTAGTTCAGATTCTGTAAAAGTGAGTCTGAGAAGTGAATTTACATTTAATAAATTTATTTTCAAAGGGAATGCTATTGTGGATAATTAAAAATAACTTTAGACAAGTCTAGCCCTTGGAGAAGGCAATGGCACCCCACTCCAGTTATCTTGCCTGGAAAAGCCCATGTACAGAGGAGCCTGGTAGGCTGCAGTCCATGAGGTTGCTGAGGGTCGGACACAACTAAGCGACTTCACTTTCACTTTTCACTTTCATACATTGGAGCAGGAAATGGCAACCCACTCCAGTGTTCTTGCCTGGAGAATCCCAGGGACAGGAAGCCTGGTGGGCTGCCGTCTGTGGGGTCACACAGAGTCGGACACGACTGAAGTGACTTAGCAGCAGCAGCAACAACAGCCCTTGGATAATGGTGTATATTGAACCATAGAGTTTGTTTCACATGGAGGAAAGACACTTGAGCATACCTCTGAGATACTACAACTTTTATTCCAGACCACCACAGTAGAGTGAGTATTTCAGTAAAACAAATTACATGAATTTTTTGTTTCCCAGTGAATATAAAAGTTATGTTCGTAATATACTGTACCCTACATAAGTGTTTAATAGTGTATCTATTAAAATTTTGTACACAACTTAATTTTAAAGTGCTCTATTGCTAAAAAGTGCTACTATCTGAGACTTCAGCAAGTCATAATAATTTGCAATAGTAACATCAAAATAACTAATCACAGGCCATCATAACAAATATAACAATGATGAAAAATTTTAAAATATTGTGAGAATTACCAAAATTGAGCCAGAGACATGAAGTGAGCAAATCTTGTTGGGAAAATGGTGGCAGTAGACTTGTTTCACACATTGTTGCCACAAACATTCAATTTGTAAAAAATGCAATCTTTACAAAGCTCAGTGAAGTGAAGCACAATAAGAGGCATGCCTCTATTGATTTTTGCTCTTCATTCACTATTGCCTTGCAATAAATTGGTTAACCCAAGGTAATGCTAATAGTGCAAGAACAATATTTGAGCAGGTATGGGCAGCAGTGAAGGCAGTGCCTGTGTCTGGTGGGTAAATGGTGGCACCAGGTGATAAATGAGATCCGGGGTGCACCCAATGTGTATACTCCAGTATAAAACTCCCTGCTTGGTGTCTTCACTATAATCTCCAAGAGTCACCTAACTCAAACAGTTTTAAAACAGAATCTTATTTTTTCTAATTCAGTCTTCTAGTCTCTTGATTGCTCAGTTTTTCCCAACTCATAAGTGGCACGATCTTTCAGTCCATCACCCAGACCAAAAACCTAGAAGACCTCTTTTGTTAATTTGCTTTGATCATATTCTGTATTCTAGGTTATTGAAAACCTGCCATTCCATATTCAAAACTTCTCCTGATTGTCATAGTACTTTATAACCTTAAGGGGGAGTGGGGCTAATAATATATATTTTTTGTCATTCCATGAAACTATATTGTCACCTGATTTTTATAATTATGCACTGCAGAAGCAATTAATCCTGGGAAATAAAGAGAGATTTCAAAACAGAGTGCTAAATTGAGAATAAATGTTTAGTAGGTAGGCTTACTTGTTAACTATGTCTATTCTATCTAGTCATTGTCTTGTTCCTGCTTTAAAAAATAGAATTCTCATTTGCATATCAAAGAAAAGCACCAACAGGAAAGTCCAGGCACTTAATGGATCAATTTAGCTTTTATGAGTTATGATAAATTAGCTCTGCCTGTATTTTAGTGGCTCTGTTGCTTCTTTTGGAGAGGGCAATGGCACCCCACTCCAGTACTCTTGCTTGGAGAATCCCATGGATGGAGGAGCCTGGTGGGCTGCAGTCCATGGGGTCGCGAAGAGTCGGACACGACTGAGCACCTTCACTTTCACTTTTCACTTTCATGCATTGGAGAAGGAAATGGCAACCCATTCCAGTGTTCTTGCCTGGAGAATCCCAGGGACAGAGGAGCCTGGTAGGCTGCAGTCCATGGGGTCGCACAGAGTCGGACATGACTGAAGCGACTTAGCAGCAGCAGCTGTAGCAGTTGCTTCTTTTTCCTAATTGCTTCATCATATTCAGACAAATCTGATAAACAGGAAAGGAAAGGTTTCCAATTAAAATCTGTAGTTTTGGTTAATTTAGACCCTATGATTATACTATAATCAATGAATTAAATTGCTACAAGTGAAAAGTTGCTTTTCAATCATTAAAGTGCTTAAATGAATTTTCATTCTTCTGCCTACATTTGAGTGAAATGATGTAGCTCCCCTGACTTGTTTCAGTTCTTTATCTGACTGTCATTGCTGGAACACCAAATTAATCCAAACATTATTTAGTGAACCAAATATTACATAATAAAATAATTGGGTCTGTGCTTACACATGTGTATGGAAATGTGAGAGAATCAAAAACACAGCACAGATTTGAACAATGATAAATTCTGACATACAATTCAGGTAACATATTAAATCCTAAACATGTATTTTTATTCAAAGAGAAAAAAATAGACATTCAGTCAATCTTATTCTTGGCTGAGTCTTAACTTTCTTTGGAAGTAGGACATCATAACAGTTTTTACTTCCTAGGACTTTTTCTCAGTTGGATATTTCAAAGTAGCCTATTTATTTTTAATGATTTGATATTCTGTCTTCACTGCCTTTTACGAGGTTATCTTACATTTAGTTTTATACTACTAAAAATACTGTTCAACCTAAAGTACTAAAGTCTCAAAAGCTGCACATATAGGCAGAATTAATGACTAGCTGACTGTGTTCTTCATTTAGTCATCCAAAATGCAGAGTGCTACTTTAGCTTTTAACTGTCTTAACTACTGTTGCTATCATAGGGTCTTTGCACATATCTGTCACTTACTAGATCTCAGCAGGATGATAAAATACATGCTCTTTGTTAGGAATCAAGGTTTTTAAAATCTTTAAAACCAAGGCCTATTGATGAACACTTTTTTCCAGTATCTGTGGTTGGTGAAATTCTGTTTTATAGAGAAAATATAAAAAGACCAATATTTTACAAGTAGAAAACCTACTTCTAAGCTGCTGCTGCTGCTGCTAAGTCGCTTCAGTCGTGTCCGACTCTATGCAACCCCATAGACGCCCACCAGGCTCCCCCGTCCCTGGGATTCTCCAGGCAAGCTAGATTTTGTCAAATAAACATAGTAAAGAATTAGCTATTTATGCTATTGTTTCTACATGAGACATCAACAATTGTACAAAACTAGTATCCTGACTTGCCTCATTTTATACATAAGGACCACATTGAAAATTTAACTGAAAAATCAAATTTTCATTAAAATTTACTTTTCTCTCTTTTCAGAAGCATAAAGAAATGTATTAGAAATAATTGAAGGCAACATATTTCCAAAAATAAAAAAATAATGCTAATCGATTTTATTTTTGATAGTGTTAGAAATCAAACAATGTAGATATGTCTATGGCTAACCTTAGCTTTATTCAAGATTATAAATCCATTTCCCTGGCTAAGTTCTAAAGACTCTGACCCTAGTCCTTTAATTTAATTTGATATACATGTCAAATATCCATTTACCATTTAGAGCATTATGTGTGTGTTATTTCATGTGAATATTTAGCAACAAAATGTATAATCCACATCTTCACTTTATTTTTTTTTTCACATCTTCACTTTATTGTCCACTTGCAACTGCATTTTATGATCTAGTTTTATTTTCATGTAAGTTTCAACTGCAAAGTTTTAAGCTGCTGACAGTTGCTCTCAAAATAGTAGTAACAATTCACTCCCTCAGAATCATTTAAGAAAAATAATTTTATCTATAATCTTGTCAATATCTGAATCTATATACCTCTTTATTTTTTCCCAGAATTTTGGTTTGAAATAATAGCTTTTAATTACTTTAGTTTATAGTTTGCTGGTAGCTTGTAAGATTGAACTCCCTTTCATATCTTTAATTTCTCTAAAGACTTTTAATTCTGGGAGTTCTTCATTCTATTTGTGAACTTTGTTCTAAATCCTATAGGTTTTTCATCTTTTTCTTTATATACTTTGGATGCTAAATATCTTCTATGATATTGAATTATATTTTCTGTCAGTTGTTTGGATCCGTTGCTTGTAAAAGATTATTATCAGAATCCAGCAGGCTAAAATCAGTCATGGAAAATATTAATTACTTTAAAATAAATTAACTATACAGAAAAAAAATGGATGGTTTGTTGCTTTGGTATGGAAAAATATGTGCCTTGGTTGATCATTTCTGTATTTATTATTTCTTAGGGTACTTTGCTCAAATGCATTTTTAGAAAAAATAATGGTTTACATTTATCAGCTTTATAGATACCAAGGATAAGTATTGTTCTGATAAACTATTTTTTATTTTACCTGCTCAAAGATTTTAGGTTTTGTTTCTGTTATTTATTAAAACTCTACTTTTATCTAATGCATGGATAAGAAGAAAGAACACATTTTAAAAAATAGAAAACATTATAGAGAAAAGGATTTATTATGAGGTAGAGTTTTCCAAATTATAATTTTCAAACAAGACATTCTTCATCTTACAACTGTCTCTGTCTTTTGAGAGGTATATAACTTCTGTTACAGTTTGATTTAGACCTAAATTGTCTACAACAAAAGTTGTGATTTTTAATGTATAGATGTGGGAGAATTTTAACAATACATGGAATTGTGTATCTACAGCCAAAGTCAAGATAAAGTACTCTGTGCTTCAAATTCCCTCCTACATTTCTTGTAAATGACCTTTGCCTTCACTTGATCTCCTGGAAACCAATGCCCTGACTTCTGTCAGTGTAACTTTTGCTTAACTCAAAAATTCATTCAAATGAACTCTCACAGTATGTAGAGAGTTGGCTCTGTCTTTGTTCACTTAGCGTTATGAATGTGACATTATTCCACATTGATATTGACATTCCTGTGTCAGTAATTTGTTGTTTCCTTTAGTTCAGTAGTACCTCATTGTATTGATGTGCTTTTGATTTTTTATCATTTCATCAGCTGAGGGACATTTAGGCTGTTTTCAGGTTTTGGTAGCTTTGAATTAAGTTGAATACAGTACTCATACCTTTGAGTAAATACCTTGAATTTCTGGTTCTTATAGTCAGTTTACACTAGCTTTGTAAAGAACAATTTGTTTTCCAAATTGACTATACAGAATCTTCTAACAGAAATGTATGTGACTTCCACTTCCTTCATACCCTCATCAGCACTTAGTACAAATAAGACTGGGATCTTAGCCATTCTAAGAAGTTTTAGTGGTATCTCACTGTGGTTTCAAACTGATTTTTTCTAAGTAATAATCTATTGAACTATATTTTTAAATGTTTAAAGGTTTGCTGTCTCCAATGAGAAGAAAATTGAAAGTGTGACAAGTACAAAATAGAACTTATCGATGGTAACAATAACCCTGTGTACGAGACAGCAAAAGAGACACTGACATATAGAACAGTCTTATGGACTCTGTGGGAGAGGGAGAGGGTGGGAAGATTTGGGAGAATGGCATTGAAGCATGTAAAATATGTATGAAACGAGTCGCCAGTCCAGGTTCGATGCACGATACTGGATGCTTGGGGCTGGTGCACTGGGATGACCCAGAGGGATGGTATGGGGAGGAAGGAGAGTATGGGGAGGGAGGAGGGTTCAGGATGGGGAACACATGTATACCTGTGGTGGATTCATTTTGATATTTGTCAAAACTGACACAATATTGTAAAGTTTAAAAATAAAATAAAAGTTAAAAAAAAGTTTACTAAATAAATTTTCATTTCCTAAGTATGACTTCATGCTCTTTATTCATGTTCCCATTTATATTTTTCCCTAATGTCATTATATTTAAACAACAGGAAGTATACCTGTCATTCTTTAGAAGTAACGAATTATGAATATAGTTAAGGTCTTGATATAATTTCTTTTAGTTTTAGTAAACAAGTAATCATACTAAGACCTCTATTTCTAAAGCAGGTATAAGAATCTATCCAAAGTAAACTTTTAGTGGTCATCTATTTACTTACTATTTACATTTTATTCATAGGCTTGTTAAAACTGGGGATTGTAAATAATGCAAACTATGACACATTGTGGATACATACTCATAAATATAAGAGAAAGATTGTCAAGGTTGAGTACATGGAATTAAAAGCAGGCTCACTTCTCAACAGTCAGTGAGATAAAAAGAAAAAAAAATCTTGTGGAAATATGTTCCAATATACCATCCTAGCTGTAAGTGCCCTATTTCCTATTAAAGTGAAAGGAAAAGCTCAGTGCTTTCAGTGCTTTTGTCTGTAAGAGGAATGATACCTGAATGTTAAAAATTCCACTTGTTATTTCCAACCTAAGAAAAAATACGAAATATCAAGAAATAAAAATGTTTTTTAAAGTTCCAAAACATGATAAAAATAGACGCTGACTTAGAATTAGCCCATAGTCCTACCCATGTGAATAACCTAGCTCTTTCATTTATGTGACATATGATAACCTAACTACATGTTTAATTTCTTTTCCAATTTAATGGTTACCAGGAATATTATAATAAATAGTAATTTTATTAGTTATCTTAGATTCAGCTGTCTGCACCTGTGTTAGTAATTATAAACAATGATTAATGTGATAGAAGCAGCTCATTTCATCAGAGAATGGCATTTTCCCTTGCTCTGACACTTCATTGTGCCAGTCATCTCCAAACATAAGGTCACAGCTGTTCTGTGACATTTTTACACAATGGAAAATCAGCCTGTTCCATAGAGAAATAAAAAAATAAATTTAATAACCTGACATTTGATAGTAGAAAAATTATTTCAAATACAAGTAATTTACATGCATCTTATGTGAAAACAACATCAGTGTTAAAGAAATAAAAAGAAATATTTTCTTAGGAATATTTTGAGTTTTAATATGTGGACATAACAAGGCCATCATCCTGAGTCATTTACCCAATGAGCAAGACTGACAATCTCATGAAACCTTTCCAGCAACCTACATGCATGCAATGCAAAAAAACTCCCAAGTTTTTACTATTTGTGGGGAAAAAAAAATCACTGTTCACTTATATTTTAATAGTGGTTTTACAACTTTACATACATGTCTATTTTGAGGTAGAGCTACCAGAATAAGTGCATCACTTTCTTAAAGTGACATGCTATAAGTGCAATGAAATTTAAGGTCTATTATGACAATAATAGAATATTCTGTCCTTTCTTTTCAGTCCATGAATTTGTCTATTCTGTTACCAATGCCATGCTGGTTTTTTTTTTTTTTTTTGTTATTTTTAATTAAATAATAATTGCTTTACAATATCATATTGGTTTCTGCCATACATCAACATGATTCAGCCATAGGTATACATATGTGCCCTCCCTCTGGAATCTCCTTCCCAACTCCCACCCCAGCGCATCCCTCTAGGTTGTCACAGAGCCCTAGTTTGAGTTTCCTGAGTCACGCAGCAAATTCCCACTGCTGTTTTACATACGATAGTGTATGTTTCCATGTTGTTCTCTCCATTTGTCCTACCCTCTCTTTCCAGCCCCCAATCCCATGTCCAAAATTCTTTTCTCTATATCTACATCTCCCTTTCTGCCCTAAAATAGGTTCATCAGTACCATCTTTCTGGATTACATATTTGGCATTAGTATTTCAATATTTGTTTTTCTTTTCCTGACTTCACACTGTATGATGGGCTCTAGGTTCATCCACCTCATTTTAACTGACTCAAATGCATTCTTTTTTGTGGTTGACTAACATTCCATTGTATATATGTACCACAGCTTCTTTATCCATTCATCTGTCAATGGACATCTAGGTTGCTTCCATGTCCTAGCTATCGTGAATAGTGCTGCAAAGAACATTGGGGTACATGTATCATTTTCAGTTATGATCTCCTTAAGGCATAAGCCCAGTGGTGGGATTTTTAGGTCATATAGTATTTTTATTCTTAGTTTTATAGGGAATCTCAATACTGTCTTCCATAATGATGTTATGCTGCTTTTATTTGAATAAGCATACTTGTTATATTTATGTTTGTGCTTATGGACATTTTAAGATTTGCTTACTAAACTGTATGTCTGCATATTTAGACATTTTATATAGAATATTGACATTGTTCTTCCTTGAGAAATATTAATTTCTCTAAATTAAAAATTATAATTCTTATTATAGTAATGAAGTATTTGGGCTAGTACCTTTGATAGAACTTGAACGTCACAATTCATCTGTCAAGTATGACTTTCAATAAAGGAAATGTTAATGACCTTTATTAAAAATTAGAGTTTGATATTTTAAATGTTTATGCATATTTCACTACCTGTCCTATAAAACAATTGAAAAAAGTGAATCTTTCTACTATTTTAACATTTTTTTCTTGCTCTTTGGTCTTTCCCCAAATTCCAAACTGTATATATCTACTACCATATGTATTCTTTTCCGTGATTTCACTCAACTCACTGTCTTTAAAAGGTTTATATATACTGATGATTTGAATTTATAGACTTACCCTCCACCACAATAGACTATTATATATGATTGCAGCCATGAAATTAAAAGATGCTTAACCTAGACAGCCTATTAAAATAGCAGAAGAATTACTTTGTCAACAAAAGTCTGTCTAGTCAAGGCTATGGTTTTTCCAGTGGTCATGTATGGATGACTATAAAGAAAGCTGAGCACAGAAGAATTGATGCTTTTGAACTGTGGTGTTGGAGAAGACTCTTGAGAGTCCCTTGGACTGCAAGGAGATCCAACCAGTTCATCCTAAAGGAGATCAGTCCTGGGTGTTCACTGAAAGGACTGATGTTGAAGCTGAAACTCCAATACTTTGGTCACCTGATGTGAAGAGCTGACTCATTTGAAAAGACCATTATGCTGGGAAAGATTGAGGGCAGGAGGATAAGGGAACGACAGAGAATGAGATGGTTGGATGGCATCACCGACACAATGGACATGGGTTTGGGTGGACTCTGGGAGTTGGTGATGGACAGGGAGGCCTGACGTGCTGTGGTTTATGGGATCACAAAGAGTCGGACAAGACTGAGTGACTGAACTGAACTGAACTATATATTTATGTCTTGTGTTTGGATTTGTATTGTGTATCTAAGCCTATAAAATTGAAATATATGTTTTTAACCACAAAAAATCTATGCCCTGCCATCAAGCACCTTCCTTCTCTACATTACCCAGCAGATACTTGTTCAGAGATATAGGAGTCATTCTTGATTCTTAATATTTCCTTCCATGCCCCCACAACCAATCAGCAGCAAGTTGTTCATCTATACATGGGACATTCTGTTCATTTTTCCTACTCTCCCCTACTTTAAGCTATTTGTTCAGACTTCTATAATATACTGAATTGATTGGTTCTGTCTTTATTTTGTTCTTTCATATAGTTCTTTTAGATAGCAGCCTGGTGCCATTTCTAGAGTATCAAACAAATTACACAATTCCTCTCAGTAAGAGAATCCAATAACTTCCCATTTAATCAGATTAAAATTCTAACTTCTTACAATGAATTAGGTGCTACCTGATCTGGCCCAAAAGTATGCCACTTTAATTTCGTCTCTCACAGAAGATGACATATATCCATTACTGCAATTCAGAATTCCCTAGTCTTTCATTCCTTTGAACATATCAAGCATCTTTCAGTTTCAGAACCTTTGGAAAAGTTTTGGCATCCAGTTAGAATTATAATACTCCATATATTTAAGTAGCTTTACTTTTTGTTGTACAGTTTTGAATTGAAATGTCACTTTATTGGAGAACCCAAGAGATCCTTGTCATGACAGTAAAACATCAATTTATTTCTATGATAATACCAAGTTTATTTTCTTTACATTATTGACTATTATCTAAAAATATTTTAATTGCTTCTTTACCTGTCTTTTCAATAAGATAGTATTTTCTTTAGGGCAAGGATTCAAATTATTCAGTATAATGTATCCTTAGAAACAAATATAATTCCAGGATTATAGCAGTCATTCAATAAACATTGTAGACTTACCAAAGGAGGCTTCCTAGGTAATGCTAGTAGTGAAGAACCTGCCTGCCAAAGCAGGTAAACCTAATAGATGTGGCTTTGATCCCTGGGTCGGGAAGATTGCCTGGAGAAGGAAATGGCAACCCACTCCAGTATTCTTGCATGGAGAATCCCATGGACAGAGGAGCCTTGCAGGCTGCAGTTCATAGGGTCACAAAGAGTCGGACATGACTGAAGCAACTTAGTACACACATGCATGACTTACCCATATGTCTGAATGTTTGTATACCCACAGAATTCATATGTTGAAAACATAATCTCCATTTTGATTGTATTTGAAGATGAGGCCTTCCAGATGTAATTAGATCATGAATGTGATGGAATTGGTGCCCTTTTTGTATCAGTAAGAGAAGCAGAACATATTAAGAAGAGGTGACAAGAATACACAGAAGAATTGTACAAAAAAGATCTTCACGACCAAGATAATCACGATAGTGTGATCACTGACCTAGAGCCAGATCCTGGAATGTAAAGTCAAGTGGGCCTTAGAAAGCATCACTACGAACAAAGCTAGTGGAGGTGATGGAATTCCAGTTGAGCTATTCCAAATCCTGAAAGATGATGCTGTGAAAGTGCTGCACTCAATATGCCAGCAAATTTGGAAAACTCAGCAGTGCCCACAGGATTGGAAAAGGAAAGTTTTCATTCCAGTCCCAAAGAAAGGCAATGCCAAAGAATGCTCAAACTACCACACAACTGCACTCATCTCACACGCTAGTAAAGTAATGCTCAGAATTCTCCAAGTCAGGCTTCAGCAATACGTAAACTGTAAACTTCCTGATGTTCAAGCTGGTTTTAGAAAAGGCAAAGGAACCAGAGATCAAATTGCCAACATCTGCTGGATCATGGAAAAAGCAAAAGAGTTGCAGAAAAGCATCTATTTCTGCTTTATTGACTATGCCAACGCCTTTGACTGTGTGAATCACAATAAACTGTGGAAAATTCTGAAAGAGATGGGAATACCAGACCACCTGACCTGCCTCTTAAGAAACCTGTATGCAGGTCAGGAAGCAACAGTCACAACTGGACATGGAAAAACAGACTGGTTCCAAATAGGAAAAGGAGTACGTCAAGGCTGTATATTGTCACCCTGCTTATTTAACTTCTATGCAGAGTACATCATGAGAAATGCTGGGCTGGAAGAAGCACAAGCTGGAATCAAGATTGCTGGAGAAATATCAATAACCTCAGATATGCAGATGACACCACCCTTATGGCAGAAAGTGAAGAGGAACTAAAAAGCCTCTTGAAGAAAGTGAAAGAGGAGAGTGAAAAAGTTGCTTTAAAACTCAACATTCAGAAAACTAAGAACATGGCATCTGGTCCGGTCACTCCTGGGAAATAAATGGGGAAACAGTGGAAACAGTGTCAGACTTTATTTTGGGGGGCTGGAAAATCACTGCAGATGGTGACTGCAGCCATGAAATTAAAAGACGCTTACTCCTTGGAAGGAGGGTTATGACCAACCTAGATAGCATATTCAAAAGCAGAGACATTACTTTGCCAACAGAGGTCTGTCTAGTCAAGGCTATGGTTTATCCAGTGGTCTTGTATGAATGTGAGATTTGGACTGTGAAGAAAGCTGAGTGCCGAAGAATTGATGCTTTTGAACTGTGGTGTTGGAGAAGACTCTTGAGAGTCCCTTGGACTGCAAGGGGATCCAACCAGTCCATTCTAAAGGAGATCAGTCCTGGGTGTTCTTTGGAAGGAATAATGCCAATGTTGAAACTCCAGTACTTTGGCCACCTCATGCGAAGTGTTGACTCATTGGAAAAGACTCTGATGCTGGGAGGGATTGGGGGCAGGAGGAGAAGGGGATGACATAGGATGAGATGGCTGGATGGTATCACCGACTCAATGGACATGAGTTTGGGTGAACTCTGGGAGTTGGTGATGGACAGGGAGGCCTGGCGTGCTGAAATTCATTGGGTCGCAAAGAGTCGGACACAACTGAGCAACTGCACTTGTATCAGACTGGAGAGAGCTTGCTCTCAGACTTTTAAAGAAGTCAAGAATAGGGTTCTCATTATACCCAGCCATGCTGGCACCCTCATTTACAACTTCCAGCCTTCAGAGCTGTGAGACATAAATATTTGTAGTTTAAGCAACCCAGTTTATGGTATTTGTTGTGGCAGTCTAAGGATACTAAGACATTTACCAGGTTCTGTTGTAATTAGATCCAAGAATATTTTTTAAACCATATTTCAGAAGACATGTAAGTATAGTGGCATTCAACAATTGTGGATTTAAACTTAGCAAGTGTTATATTATTTTTTTCTGATATATTTGTCTTCTTACTTATTTTTATTTCCACGGAACTTTTCTTAATATATTTCATAGGTATTCATTATTTTCTGTGGACTAGCAGAATTAGAAGATGGAGGAACCACTTATTTGTCCATCTATTCATTTAGCATTGTTTATGAGATGCCCACTGTGAGCTAGGTATCCAGGGTGCTACCTTCATGAATCTACTATTCTAATCAAGACAGAATCTCAATAAATAAATAAATAAACATATTAATATGGCCAAGAAGGTAAAGTGCTATGAGGGCAATTAAGTCAGGTAAACAATATATTGTGTTCTAGGGAAATGTTTACATAGCGCATATAGGGAAGTATTTACTAATAAGATGAAAGTTTGGTAGTGACATCAGTGAACGATAAATGAAGATATCTACAGAGGAAGCATTCATGGCATAGAGAAAAGCAAAGACCTGAAGAGAAAAGATAGTTGTTCCCCTTCAGAAGAGCAAAGAGTCCAGTGTTGCTGTGTCTGAGTGAGTAAACAGAAGAGCTACTAGAGGTGAAGATGATCTAACTCAAGCTGAGTTTTATGATCCAAAGAAAGGACTTTGTTGTTGTTGTTAGTAAGATGGGCAATTATTTAGAGGAGTTCATGCAGAGAACTGATAAAATCTGACATGTTCTTTGAGTGGCCCATTTTCACTGCTTTTTATACAGGACAGAAGCAGAAGGATCAATTGGATGACTGTTGTGATTATTTAGGTGGGGGATGTTGTGTGGGCTTAATAAAGGATGGATGGTAACAGTGAAAGGGGCTAATTTTGAGTTTTGTGCTTTGCTGTGTTTCACTTTGTCAGAGGTGATTAGGAAATGCTGGATTTCTAATGTTAATTTTCATGTTTATTAGCTAGTCAACAGAAAGCATTAGGTACATAGGTTTTACAAGCCTGAGATTTAGAGTTCTGGGCAGGGGTATATGAATACAAATTGATGAAATTAGTGAGACACTAAATGATTTTATATTTAGAGCTAATAGAAAATATTACAGTGGTGAGCCCTGAGGCATGTTGTAATTTAGAAGTGGTCAGCTGTCAAGGAACCATGGAAAGTAACTCATATAAGAAAAACGAAAACAAAAAAAAACATGTCCAGGAGCTGGGACTGTTTAGGTGGGCTGATTGAAGTATTTCATGACTTAAGGGTGTAGAAATGACTTTTGCTAACAACCTTTCAAAGAGTCCCTGGAAGCCATATTCATGAATGTTGCATTACATGAGTTGTTGTATCATGAGTAATGATGCAGCCAGCAATACAGTAAAAGGTGTTTTGAAGCAGCAGAGGCAAGAATATCTCTATTAGTCAATGCATATTTGTCTATAGGCCTAAGGCATTGGGTAAAAACAGTCAGTACCCCATTCTTTTATATTGGAAGGCAATAAATGAGCCAGGGGTAACATTTTTGACAAAAAGGTGAAGCAATGTTTCCTAGACCTGACCAGGAAGAGATGGTATTTTGACAATATGAAAAATCTCCACATGCAGATTTTGGACAGTAGTAAATAAATACTCTTCTCTACCTATGATTCCAAGTCACCATTAAATCACCATGTGCTAAGTCCCTTCAGTCATGTCTGACTCTTTGCGACTCTCTGGACTATAGCCCTCCAGGCTCCTTTGTTTATGGGATCCTCCAGACAAGAATATGAGCCCATATTTTTTATAATACATTTTAAAATAAATTGTATATATAGGAAGGGGTATCATAAAAATATTTCCCTTGGGTCTTAATGCAACTTAAGGATAGCTCTGGTTTCAATTTTGTGTTCTGATTTTGAAATTGTATTGTTATATAAGAAAATTCTCCAATCTAAGGAACATATACAGGAAACATTTAGAAATAAATGGCTCAGTGTCTGAAATTTACTTTTGAATGATTCATAAAAATATTATATAGGTGAATATTTGCTTTGTAAATTTAAAAATATTTTAGCTCTTTATTTGAATTTTTAAAGATATAAGGTAAATTAAAGAGCTACTTATTGAAATTGTTAGTTATTTTGAATCTTAGATATGTGTACTATTCTACCTTATGTTATGCTGTTTTACTTTAGTATACTTGATTGTAAATTAACTTTATTTCCCAAAATATAATGCTATTAATCAGGAAAATGTAGCAAATCCTGGCTATGTGAAACCATAAATAGATCCTGTACCAATCAGAATAATATATATTCTAAATGTTCATGAATCAAATAAACAAAGATGAGTTGATTTTTGATGAGTTGAGTATATTTTTGATATATTTTGTCATTTTTATGTTCTATTTTTTCAACTACATCTTTAAAGAAATTTATTTACATCATATAAAAAGGAACCAATTTATAGGCACACTGCTAAAAAACTTGACTATTGGTGTAAAAGAATATAATGATTGTACATAACTTAAACAGAGGTATCTTATTTTATTATTTTAACATAATCTGATTTGAAAAAATACTAATATAATGTTATATCTTAATTTTATTTATAGTTATAGACTAATGATCATTCAATTACTAAGAGGCCCTTTGGTACTTGGAAAGAGATGGCACTGAAAATAATTTGCAAGACAGAAATTTTATAATGAGTTGAATCTGAGGCAAAGCAGGCTAAAAGGCTGAGAGGAAGTGACCCTACTTCTGATCTCACTTTTCTGCAAATATAATATGATCATTGACATGAACAAAATAAGTATTGAACTACTCAGAAGTAAGTAATTCAAATCCAATAGGACTTTTGCTTCTAAATTTCTAAAAAGAAGAAATCATGTTTCTGATGATCTTGGCAAATGCTAGTTAATCATACTGGTAAGAAGGATGTCTACAGTGGATGCTATTCATCGCAATGTCAAGTCTTAATAGACTATGGGTGGACCTACAGGGCCTCATGCTGAGTGAGTTAAATCAGAGAGAGAAAGACAAATACTGTGTTATCATTTATATGTGGAATATAAAAAATAAAACAATCAAATGTATATGACAAAACAGAAACAGACTCATAGATACAGAAAACAACCTAATGGTTACCAGTGGGAAGAGGGAAGGAGGGAGGGCCGAAATAGTGGCATGGGATTAAGAGAAAAAACCTACTGTGAATAAAATAGGTAAGCAAAATGATATTGTACAGTGCAGAGAAATAGTCACTTTAGTGATAACTTGAGATAATCTTTTAAAATATTGGATCAAGGACTTCCCTGGAAGTTCAGTGGTTAGGACTTTGCTTTCCAGTGCAGGTGATGGGGGTTTGATCCCTGACTAGGGAGCTAAGACCTCACTTGCCTTGTGGCCAAAAAAAATGAAAGCATTAAAAAAAAAAAAAAAGTGGTACTGTAACAAATTCAATAAAGACTTTCAGAATGGCCCAAAAATATTGAATCACTGTTGTACATCTGAAACTAATATACTATTATAAATCAGCTATATTTTGACATATACATATATATAGAGAAAGAGAGAGACATTTTCAAAAAGACAATAGACTGCTTAGTAACAAAGTGGTTCATTCCATTATCTTCAGTATTTATGGCTTCTTAAATTTCCATGTCAGTAACTACAAAGCAAGGCTAGAAAATGGGAAATTAAAATGCATGTACATTTTGCATTTGGAGTTTATCCTTTTGCTCTTGTTTTTCTTTTTTTTTTTTCACTTTTATTGGACATAAGAAAATATTCCCTGAAGTAAAAAGGGACAGTTTAAGCATACTGCTGTTTTTTTCCTTATAGTCAAGAGGAAAATCAGAGTTTTGATAAAGCCTAGTAAATTAAATTTTCTTTGTTCTCTGAAACTTTCTGCATGGTCAGTTTTCAGGCAAGCCATACTGTGAACCTGTCAAATTCGTATTTCAGGAAAAAACAGAGTAAAAGTGAATACCATTTATCCACGATGCCACCATATTGTTCTTAAATATTTTGAGATATTTGAATTTGGATCTTTTTTCCATTTCCTTTCTTATAATATGTATTTTTGAATTTATGAAAATGGTAGTAGTACTTTTATTTTTCTGTGTTTCAGCTCTTCAGTCATTTTGGTGTTATCAGAGGCAAAGGATTTCAGACTATGATCTCTGAACTCCAGTATACTACCCATTCTTCCTCTGATGGCCCCACTGTCTAGGTTCAGGGTTCAGTTCCAATTGATTAAATGAAAACTCAAAATATGCATTATATATCTTCAGTTTTAATGATGAAATGTATGTTGTGTTTTAAAAATAACTCTCTGATAGTCTTATGGAGATTTTACACATTTTAAAACTAATACAACTTTTATAATTTTTGCTTTATATCTTTCTATTTATTTAAAAGATCTAAGCTATACCTTGAAAAATGAAGCCAGAACAAACCTGATTCATGTTTACAAATGTTTTTCTTCTTTGTACTGTGCCCTTCTCTTAGGCTTTTGTCCTGTTTCTGACCTTTTTAGAATCCAACTTTTATAAAAGTTCTTTAGCTTTGCTTATTGCAGTGATTTTGCTCAAGCCTGGGTTTTCAGTTGTAATAAGTAGAATTTTTTTAAAAGTTAAACTTTGTTTTTTTATTTGGTATCAATATCTATGTATCTTTGTGCTGTAAAGAGTGAAGTAAGCCTGAAAGAAAAACACCAATACAGTATACTAACGCATATATATGGAATTTAGAAAGATGCTAACAATAACCCTGTGTACGAGACAGCAAAAGAGACACTGATGTATAGAAGAGTCTTATGGACTCTGTGGGAGAGGGAGAGGGTGGGAAGATTTGGGAGAATGGCATTGAAACATGTATAATATCATGTATGAAACGAGTTGCCAGTCCAGGTTCGATGCATGATACTGGATGCTTGGGGCTGGTGCACTGGGATGACCCAGAGGGATGGTATGGGGAAGGAGGAAGGAGGAGGGTTCAGGATGGGGAACACATGTATACCTGTGGCGGATTCATTTTGATATTTGGCAAAACTAATACAATTTGTAAAGTTTAAAAATAAAATAAAATTTAAAAAAAAGAATAATTCATTTGAAATAAAACTAGCTATCAGGTATAAAAGTGATTAAGCTTTAAATGGACATTCTAGCTCAAAGAGCACTTTTCCTCACCACAGTTATTTGGATTAGAGAGATCTGGTAGAACTCCTCCAAACCCCAGCTTACACATAAAAGCACATTCATATTTTGTTTTATTGAAAACTACAATGAAAAAAAAGAGAAAAAAATTTCAAAAGTACATATTTGAATTTGTCAAGTTGTCAGTTTTACATATTGGCTTGTATTTCTGGAGAGATGCCACGTTTACAGAAAGAAATAAGGGACTCATCAGCATGCGTTTTAGTTGGTATTTAAAGAATAAATTCTGGATGAGGTTGAATAGGAAAAACATAGGTAATTAGTCAAATGGACCCTAGGATGATACTTATTATCAGGCCAATAGTTAGATTTTAGAAGAGGAATAAAAGCAGAGAGGAGAACAATGAACAGCCAGTAATGAAAGAGAATTATTTCAGCAAGCCAAGAGCAGTTGTGTCAAAGAAGACATGTCATGTAAATGACAAATCAGAAGAAGGGAGACTAGATACTGAGAAATGTTCACTGGAGGTGGCAACAAAAAGGAAATAGTGACATTGATAAACAGCAGTTACAATGAATGTTGGAAGGAAAATGTTCTTGTGAAGGGATACAGTTTTGTAAGCAAGTGGAGACAGGGCTGATACAAATGAAGTATTCCTAGACAGAAAGTAGAGAAATTAAATATAGCTCTGGGACAGTGACATTTTTAAGTGGCTCATTTTATGAATTTATCATAGTCAATCAGTGTGTAATAACTATATTTTTGTCTATTTATTTGAGATGGTCTAAAGACTATCTCAGTTCAGTTCAGTTGCCCAGTCGTGTCCATCTCTTTGTGACCCCATGGACTGCAGCATGCCAGGCATCCCTGTCCATCTCCAACTCCCAGAGTTACTCAAACTCATGTCCATTGAGTCATTGATGCCATCCAACTATCTCATCCTCTAATGTCCACTCCTCCTACTGCCTTCAATCATTCCCAGCATCAGGGTCTTTTCAAATAAGTCAGCTCTTCGCATCAGGTGGCCAAAGTATTGAGAGTTTCAGCTGCAGCATCAGTCCTTCCATTGAATATTCAGGACTTTATTTCCCTTAGGATGGACTGGTTGGATCTCCTTGCCATCCAAGGGACTCTCAAGAGTCTTCTCCAACACCACAGTTCAAAAGCATCAATTCTTCAGTGCTCAGTTTTCTTTATAGTCCAACTCTCATATCCATACATGACTACTGGAAAAACCATAGCTTTGACTAGATGGACCTTTGTTGGCAAAGTAATGTCTCTGGTATTAATATGCTGTCTAGGTTGGTTGTAACTTCCATTCCAAGGAGCAAGCGTCTTTTAATTTCATGGCTGTAATCACCGTCTTCAGTGATTTTGGAGCCCCCCAAAATAAAGTCTCTCATTGTTTCCACTGTTTCCCCATCTCTTTGCCATGAAGTGATGGGACTGGATGCCATGATCTTAGTTTTCTGAATGTTGAATTTTAAGCCAAATTTTTCACTCTCCTCTTTCACTTTCATCAAGAGGCTCTTTAGTTCTTCTTCATTTTCTGCCATAAGGGTGGTGTCATCTGTATATCTGAAGTTATTGATATTGCTCCCTGCAATCTTGATTCCAGCTTGTCCTTCCTCCAGCCCAGAGTTTCTCATGATGTACTCTGCATATAAGTTAAATAAGCAGGGTGACAATATACAGCCTTGATGTAATCCTTTCCGTATTTGGAACCAGTCTGTTGTTCCATGTCCAGTTCTAACTGTTGCTTCCTGACCTTCATACAGATTTCTCAAGAGACATATCAGTGGTCTGGTATTCCCGTCTCTTGAAGAATTTTCCAGAGTTTGTTGTGGTCCACACAGGCAGAGACTTTGGTATAGTCAATAAAGCAGAAATAGATGTTTTTCTAGAACTCTCGCTTTTTTGATGATCCAGTGGATGTTGGCAATTTGATCTCTGGTTCCTCTGCCTTTTCTAAATGCAGCTTGAATATCTGGAAATTTCTGGTTCATGTACTATTGAAGCCTGGCTTGGAGGATTTTGAGCATTACTCTCCTAGCATGTGATATGAGTGCAATTGTGTGGTAGTCTGGGCATTCTTTGGCATTGCCTTTCTTTGGGATGGAATAAAAACTGACCTTTTCCAGTCCTGTGGCCACTGCTGAGTTTTCCAAATTTGCTGGAAATTGAGTGCAGCACTTTCACAGCATCATCTTTTAGGATTTGAAATAGCTCAACTGGAATTTCATCATCTCACTAGCTTTGTTTGTAGTGATGCTTCCTAGGGCCCACTTTTCTTTGCATTCCAGGATGTATGTTTCTAGGTGAATGATGACACCATCGTGATTATCTGGGTCATCGAGATCTATTTTGTATAGTTATTCTATGTATTCTTGCCATCTCTTTTTAATATTTTCTGCTTCTGTTAGGTCTATACCATTTCTGTCCTTTATTATGCTCGTCTTTGCATGAAATGTTCCCTCAAATCTATCTAACAAGTTCTAATCATGTCAAGAGTTTTTGTCAATATATTTACAAGCTATATAAATGTATGATTTCTTAATGAGTTATGTTAGCTTTCTGTATTTATTTGTAGTGTCATGTTTTCTATAATACATTATTTTCAATAACTCTTTCAATGTAATTTATTTCAATGTTATTTTTTTGTCTTTTTTCTGAAGTACTACTTGAACAGCTTTCTAGGTCATTTTCTTTCAGTTATTCATTTTAAAAGAGCTTATCAATTCTTCATTTTACAAAATATGATTTTTTGTGGATTTTTCATCCTTTATCAGGGTATAAATATTTGGTTCTTTTTAGTGTTTTATCTGGTACAGTAAGAGGTTGGGAAATATAGAACTGGGAACAGTTAAAATTACTGGATATCATTTGACTAACTTATGGTTGCTTCCTTGCTATAGGGTCACTGTCACACATTTAATTCTTCTGATCAAGCATACATCTGTTTATGTTTCTATCTATGGAGCAAAACATGCGTGTGTTTGTTCTTCATGGCTGCTCTTAGGTCACCTTCATCTCAACCTTTTCCTTCTAGCTTCCTTTTCCTCCACCTTCTCTGGTTTCATTGGTATTTCTATTCACAAAATTGCTTAGTTATCTATAGAGCTCTAGATTAGAGAAGGAAAAACCAAGGCTTGATATTTTCTCCAACTTTTGTTAAGCCTGTATGTATTCAATGTAACAGAAATGTATTAGCTTTGGTTTTCAGACTTTAGTAACATCAAAATCATCTGGAGACTCTGACAAACACAAGTTTCCAGGACTCATTAACACCATATCTTCTGATTCAGTAGATCTGAGGAGAGACTTGATAATTTACTTCTCTAACAAGTTCCCCAGTGATACTGATGCTGCTTTTCCAGGGATCATAGCTTGAGAAACACTGATCTAGATTGAAAGACTGTCTCACATCACCATTATTAACTAGAAGTATTGCTTCTTTTCCATCATAAGCATAAAAGAGCTAGTGAAAGATCTTTGTCCTTCTGGTATTGATGCACCTTGCCTCAAAAATTTTGGATCAAGGCTTCTAATCATTAGTTATGCAAAATCTAATTTGAAAACTTGGAAAGTTTGGCCCTAACAACAGTATCACTGTCCATTCCATGAGCTATCTTGTAGCTAACTTTAGCCTCCTGAACTACTTGCTGTGCTTTCTCTTTTTTTACATTAGATCTACAGCTTTTGGTATCTCCTCAGGGAATCCTTCCTATGGAATACCTGAGTGATACACCTCTTTCTTACCAGACAAGCAATGATGTAAGATTTTTCTAGAAACTTACTTGTTGTTTTTATTTTAGACCAACTATGTTAGTTTTACTTACTGAAAACATTCATTATTTCACAGTTACTACAGTAATGAATCCAAGGGTGGATTAGATGGGTCAGTGCTGACTCTCACAAGGCTGAAATCAACGCGCTTTCCAGGGTTGGGTTATAATACGGTGATTCAACCAGGAAAGAATCTATATCTCCATTATCTTAGAGAAAGGAAATGGTGAATTCGTATTTTTATGGGTGTAGGAATCCTGGAAGTGTGCTTCTTTAAACCCACCCATGCAAAGTAGAAATTAGAATGAGTCAGCTAACAAAACAGTCATGTATAATGCAGTCACATAGGTGGCCTACCTTTGCCTTATTCTTTTGGTTAGAAGTAAGTCACAGATCTTTCTCACAGTGGAGGGAAAGGGATTACATGAAAGCCTAAAAGCAAAAGGCTGGTAATATGAGGGCCTTTGAAGTCTGTCCACCACACCATTAAATATCTTATAGTGCTAAATAACAATAGAATTTCTTTGTTGATTTTTGGAAACTTCTTTTAATTTTTCCCTCTAAATAATGTTAGATCTTACAGTATGATGATGAGGTCACACTTCATAGAATAGCTGTAGCTGAAGTATAATGATAAAACTAATAACTACTATTGGTATTTTTTGTTTTAATAAATCTTTATTTTTATTATAATAAATCTATCTACTTCTGCTTTGTAAAAGAATGCATTAGGCTGTTCTTTACTGCTACTGCTACTGCTAAGTCACTTCAGTCGTGTCCGACTCTGTGCGACCCCGTAGACGGCAGCCCACCAGGCTTCCCCGTCCCTGGGATTCTCCAGGCAAGAACACTGGAGTGGGTTGCCGTTTCCTTCTCCAATGCATGAAAGTGAAAAATGAAAGTGAAGTCGCTCAGTCGTGTCCTACTCTAGCGACCCCATGGACTGCAGCCTACCAGGCTCCTCTGTCCATGGGATTTTCTAGGCAAAAGTACTGGAGCGGGGTGCCATTGGCTGTTCTTTGCAATGCAACAAATTATTGAAATTCTTAACATGCAGACATTTGGTTTTAAGTACAAAAATGAGATTACTAATGGTGAAAATTTCAAAACAGGTATCATGTCATTTGTTTTTCTAAAATGGCAGTACAGAATTCTTCCTGCCTCATAGAAAGTTAGCTTAGTAATGGAACCTGTTACAAACAAAATCTTTAATCAGTATCCTAAAAATGTACATTCATTTTAGAATAATATATCTCATAGGCCATTAAATATGAAGTGTTTTGAATATTTTCTAATCTCTAGCTTATATTCCACAATACATGCTAATTTCAGTATTCAGTGTACTCTTTGAGCAATATGTCTGTATAAATCATGAAAAGTTATATAAAGGTTTGTACAGCTATTTTCTTTTAATAATATAACTGTTCATTGATTTCCCATGTATCTTCTGTAGTTTTTCAGAAATAATTCATTTTTATAATAGCTAGATATATAATAGTGAAATTAAAATTCTCACTTAAGATCATAATTTTGAGAAGGTATTTCTATAGTTTTACTCTCTGCAAAGCTCATAAATGTTGATGCACTTATTAGTACTCTTTTATGTGTTTATTTGATGAAAGTGAAAGAGGAGAGTGAAAAAATTGGCTTAAAACTCAGCATTCAGAAAACTAAGATCATGGCATCTGGTCCAATCACTTCATGGCAAATAGATGGGGAAACAGTGATGGACTTTATTTTTCTGGGCTCCAAAATCACTGCAGATGGTGACTGCAGCCGTGAAATTCAAAGACGCTTGCTCCTTGGAAGAAAAGTTACAACCAAACTAGACAGCATATTAAAAAGCAGAGACATTACTTTGCCAACAAAGGTCCATCTAGTCAAAGCTATGGTTTTTCCAGTAGTCATGTATGGATGTGAGAGTTGGACTATAAAGAAAGCTGAACACCGAAGAATCGATGCTTTTGAACTGTGGTGTCGGACAGGCCTCTTGAGAGTCCCTTGGACTGCAAGGAGATCCAGCCAGTCCATCCTAACTGAAATCAGTCTTGAATATTCATTGGAAGGAGTGATGTTGAAGCTGAAACTCCAATTCTTTGGCCACCTGATACAAAGAACTGACTCATTTTGAAAGACCCTGATGCTGGGAAAGATTGAAGGCAAGAGGAGAAGGGGACAACAGTAGATGAGATGGTTGGATGGCATCACCAACTCAATGGACATAAGTTTGAGTAAACTCTGGGAGTTTTAAATAAATAAACATTTATTTGAAATAAATATTCAGAAATTGAAAATGTTGCAAATATTCAAAAATTGAAAGGTGTTTTAGAATTTTCACTACAAAATATGTTAACTCATACTTACGCATGTAGTAGAAATTAGGGAATCAATCATTCAGTGTCTTGCACAGATTGCTGTTCCCATATTTAGCAACATAGGTTCATTATTTCTTTGGTTAAGTTGAATTTTGGCAATTTTATATTTTTAGTATTTTTCAAATAGTATTTCAGCACAAACTTTTTCATTTTGTTTGTTTGATAGGAACAAATTTTATCTTCCAACTTGCCCCTAATTGAATGTGGATTTTGCTTTAATATTGTCTTGAAAAAAATTCAAGTGACCTTTACTTCACTCTTTAAAAGATGTTCATTAAGGTGGCCAAATAATATATCATATATATTACTGTAGTTGTCTTAAAGACTACTATTTAAATTTAATATTCTTAACGAGGTTGGAAGTTATAGCTCTCTAGAATTATTAGGCAGAACAATTAATACGTGGCTTCTCTTTTTCTATAAAGATATGGTAATGAATTTTGCCTGTAAAAGAACAATGCAGATTATATGTCTAGATATGTATCAGTTCAGTTCAGTTCAGTTCAGTCGCTCAGTCGTGTCCGACTTTTGCGACCCCATGAATCGCAGCACGCCAGGCCTCCCTGTCCATTACCGACTCCCGGAGTTCACTCAGACTCGCGTCCATCGAGTCAGTGATGCCATCCAGCCATCTCATCCTCTGTCGTCTCCTACTCCTCCTGCCCCCAATCCCTCCCAGCATCAGACTCTTTTCCAATGAGTCAACTCTTCGCATGAGGTGGCCAAAGTACTGGAGTTTCAGCTTTAACATCATTCTTCCCAAAGAAATCCCAGGGCTGATCTCCTTCAAAATGGACTGGTTGGATCTTCTTGCAGTCCAAGAGACTCTCAAGAATCTTCTCCAACACCACAGTTCAAAAGCATCAATTCTTTGGCACTCAGCCTTCTTCACAGTCCAACTCTCACATCCATACATGACCACAGGAAAAACCATAGCCTTGACTAGACGAATCTTTGTTGGCAAAGTAATGTCTCTGCTTTTGAATATGCTATCTAGGTTGGTCATAACCCTCCTTCCAAGGAGTAAGTGTCTTTTAATTTCATGGCTGCAGTCACCATCTGCAGTATTTTGGAGCCCAGAAACATAAAGTCTGACATGTTTCCACTGTTTCCCCATCTATTTCCTATGAAGTGATGCCATGATCTTCGTTTTCTGAATGTTGAACTTTAAGCTAACTTTTTCACTCTCCACTTTTACTTTCATCAAGAGGCTTTTTAGTTCCTCTTCACTTTCTGCCATAAGGGTGGTAGATATGTGTATGTTACTTAACATATGTAAGAGAGATTATGTATAGATATACATAGATATTATGTATAGATATGTATAGATATGTATAGATATATGTATAGATATGTATATGTTATTACTTAACATATATAAGTGAGATTATGTAGTATTTGTCTTTATACATCTTGCTTATTTTAATTAAGCTAAGATCCTCCAAGTTTATCCATGTATCGCAAATGGTAGAATTTCCTTATTTAAAGGTTAATGATATTTTTTTATAAATGTAATGAAATATATTTATTATTTTATATATATGTATGTATCAATATGAAGGATTTCCTGGTGGCTCAGTGGTAAAGAACCTGCCTGTCAATGCAGGAGATGCGTGTTTGACCCCTCGGTCAGGAAGATACCCTGGAGAAGGAAATAGCAACTCATGCCAGTATTGTTGCCTGGGAAATCCCATGGACAGAAGAGCCTGCAGGGCTACAGTCCATGGGGTTGCAAAATAGTATGAACATGACCTAGTGATTAAAGATTAAACAACAACAATATAATGTGTGTGTGTATATATATATACACACACACATATACATATATACCATTCATCTGTTGAGATATTTAGGTTAAAAAAATGACGTTGTTGATATTGCTTTGAAAATAAAATTTAGCTCATAAATTAAAGTCTATGAAATTAAAATACTTCCACATTTTGGAGGAAGTATCCCCTGATGCTAATTGCTGTGCAGTTTAAGCATTGTTAAAGATCTACCTTTCAGGGCATCATGGAATATATTTTATTTTTATTTGACAAGAAATTCTAGTACTGTAATTAAAATGGTAAGTTACATGTAAAAGTCTTTATTTAAACTTTAAAATGTATAATAATGTAGGCTGCAATATTAATTCACTGTAAAACATAGTTGGGCGTAGTTTTCAAATTAGTATTCTTATTTAAGAAAACAAAAAAACAACCTGGAGTAGTTTACTTAATTAAAATAGAAGTATTTCATTTGAAACAATTAATATTACTACATTCTCAAACTATTCTGGGAAATAACTAAAATATCTCATCAAAAGAAAGAAAACATCTCATCAAAAGTTAGTTGAACAAATTTTTTAAATTCCCTCTTTACAGAGATTTTTATTCACTTGAATTTCTTATGACAAAAGTAGAAAAGAAAAGGATTTAATTTCCAGAGGGGTGCTCATGGAAAGCAGCATCACTTTAAAAGTGTGTACTTCCTTTGAACGCAGCTTGTAGCCAGAACAGAAAAAAGAGGATAAGAGAAGAGTGACGTTAAAAGTGCCCTGTGGAATAAAAGAGGGGAACATATTTGTATCAACTCATGGCTATGATATTCTAAGAAAAAAAAGAAGAGGTTCAGGAGGAATGTTATGAAAGGGAACTAGATGATGACCTGTTTCTCTCTGTGCCTGCCATCATTACAAAACTCGGCACTAATAATCTGCAGTAGTTATCTAGACTTTACCGACAAGATTTTCTATTTAATTTCATGCAATGCTGAGGAAAGCGTCAAAGGAGTAACAGTTGGGTGCACATCATCTTGAGCATTGAAATGAATGTGTTGTAATCACTTAGAGTTTTATCATTATTTAGGACCTGTAGTGAGTGATATGTCAATCACTAGTCACATGCTTTTCAGGCATTTAAAATGTGAGTATTTTAATTGAAATGTACTTAACTATAAATCACAAATTGGATTTTGAAGACAGGACAAAAAATAAGGAATGTAAACTCTCATGAATAAAATGAATTATTTTATACTGATTAAATTTTGAAAAGATAGTATTTTGAATAATGAGGTAAAAAAAATATACCTAAAATAAATTTCACTTCTCTTTAGCTTTTTAACATGGCTACTAGCAAATTTAAAATTACATATTTGAATCTATTATATTTCTATTTGATTGCACTAGTCAGTATTTTAGCCAGAAGTAGCTTCCCCATCATGCTCTGATTACTGGATATATAATACAAATAACAGTTTATAATGAGACAAGATACTATCATTTATACAGTAATGGAGTTCTCAAACAACAACAAAAAAAAGATAAAGCTTATTCTAAAACTGAGTGTAATTTAGTAAACATAGGAAGTTAGAGACTGAATACAACAAACTGAGAAACCAATAAATGCACTTTAAGAGCATACACTAACAAGAGGAAGACTAAGAAACAGTCAAATCAAACTGCTAATGGGAAACTAATTAGTAAGCTCAGCTTCCTTAGATAACCATTTTCTTAAAAAAGTAAATTCATAGAGAGAGGCCTGTTCAATACTATCTGGTTTATTATAGAGAGGCCTGTTCAATAGTATCTGGTTCTACTCAATAATTAATTAGGTAACTTAGACTTGATAATTGTTGTTGTGGAATAAACAATCATGATGCTTTAGAAACAGTCATTTATGACTATTTGTTACCATAAACATGTGATACAGGTAAGATTGAGTCAAGAAATGTTATATTTTTCTTACTATATGCCACTAACATGTTGCAAGACTAGTGATTTGAGACACATTACCTGTATGAGATTGTCAATGGCGTCCTTCATACAAACTTAGAACCACCAGAACTTTTACCATCCTGCCTTTGTTAACTATCAAGGAAGTTTGAGAATCTAATTCTTTGCACTCAAGATTTAAGGCTTAATTGTCAAATATTGTGTTCTATAACTTTTGTAAAATGTTTCTCTCTTTTTTCTCTCACCAGTTTCTTTCCTTCCCTAAGAAGCTGGAAGCAAAAATATAATTTCTTGTTATAATGTTCTTTGGGATAGAAAAATTTGCTCAATATTGGAAAAGTGCTTTTTCACTCCTTGTTCCAAAGCAAACTCAAATGAAAATACTGTACAGCACAAAAATCATGAAGCTAAAAGTCCAGTGACTTAGTTTATGTCCTTGGCTTGACCACAGGCGGGGATGTGATTTTTTTGATACCAAACATATCTTCACAAAACACTAAAAACAAAAAGCAAATACTATAAGTATAAATTTATTCTACTTTTATAGTAAAGTAGGAAAGGAGAGATATTTAGAAAAATATACAGTTCTTTCAAGCCAGAATAACACGATATGTAAAGAATTGACCATTGAACCAATTATTCAAGAGGGAATTAAAAAAAAATACAAGATTGTTTATCTTTATAACTTTTCATAATATTTTAATAACATGAAATATAAAACCCAAAGATGTAGTTGTTGAGTCAACTTGACTTTAATATTGAAAATATCTGTAAAAATATAAAATAGAAGGAAAATAAACAAAAATAAACAATGGCAAAAATGATAAAAATAAAGCAAAACAAAAGCAAATTATTAAGAACTAAAACATATTAATCAATAGCTTTTCTTGAAGTGTCTGGGCTAAAACAAGAAACCAAATCCATATTTCCAAGGATATATCAATCTAACTTCCTAAAGATTTAGGTAACAAGTCAATTAAAATGTGTGTGTAACTTACCCCATCAGATCATATCATCATATTCAAAAAGTCTTTGCATCATACATATGTTTATTTGTATAATTTTAAAATTGGTATGGAAAAGGAAATAATGCATAATTGCAAATGACTTTTTAAGTAAGATAATTAATTCAAGTTAAGTTTTAGAGGACAGACTTTAATCCTACTGCTAAGTCACTTCAGTCGTGTCCCACTCTGTGCGACCCCATAGACGGCAGCCCACCAGGCTCCTCCATCCCTGGGATTCTCCAGGCAAGAACACTGGAGTGGGTTGCCATTTCCTTCTCCAATGCATGAAAGTGAAAAGTGAAAGTGAAGTTGCTCAGCCGTGTCTGACCCTTAGCAACCCCATGGACTGCAGCCTACCAGGGTCCTCCATCCATGGGATTTTCCAGGCAAGAGTACTGGAGTGGGTTGCCATTGTCTTCTCTGACATGAATCCTATTGCTGTGCTAATTGGTTATTTATCAGATGTTAGTGTGCATTAGTGGCTGAGCCACATCTGACTCTTTGCAATCCCATGAATGGCAGCCTTCCAGGCTCCTCTGTTCATAGAATTCTCCAGGCAAGAATACTGGAGTGGGTAGCTATCCCATTTTCCAGGGGATCCTCCTGACCCAGGGATTGAATCCTGGTTTTCTGCATTCCAGGCAGATTCTTTACTGTCTGAGCCACCATTTATCAGATAATATTCATTAAATGATATGTTTAAAAGCATAGGGACATTTTCAGATGAAAAGTCATTTAATATAAATCATGTATATTAAAGTTTTAGGGATAAGGACACTAATGACCATAAGGATGAATATTTTGCCTGAGGTTTTACATTATATTATTGTTACAAAATATTAACATAGTGCATTCCATATATAGAATAATTTCCTCTACATTAAATCTTAAAAATTTATATGGAGACAAAAAAGAACCCAAATAGCCAAAGCAATCTTAAGAAAGAAAAACCAAGCCAGAAGAATCATGTTTCCTGACTTCAGACTTTACAACAAAGATAGCGTCATCAAAAGAGTATGGTAATGGCAGAAAAACAGAAATATATGTCAATGGAACAGGATAGAAAGCCAAGAAATAACTGATGTAGTTATGATCAGTTAATCCATGACAAAGGAGGCAGGAATAAACAAAAGAAGAAAGACAGTCTCTTCAATATGGTGATGGGTAAACTGGACAGCTACACACAAAAAAGAATAAAAGAGAGTATTCTTTAACACCATATATGAAAGTAAACTCAAAATACCTAAATGTAAGACTGGATACTATAAAACTCTAAGAAGAAAACATAAGCAGAACACTCTGATATAAATTACAGCAAAGAATAATGGAAATAAAAACAAAAATAAACAAATGGGACCTAATTAAACACAAAGCTCTTCCACAGCAAAGGAAATCATAAGCCAGATCAAAAGACAACCCACAGAATGGCAGAAGCTTTGCAAATGATGTGATTGACAAAGGATTAGTCTTCAAACAGCTCATGGGACTCATTATCAAAAAGTAAACAACACAATCAAAAAAGTGGACAGAAGATCTAAATAGACATTTCTCCAAAGAAGACATACAAATTGTCAAGAAGCACAAGAAAAAATAATCAACATTGTTTATTATTAGAGAAATGAAAATCAAAACTATAATATCACCTCACACTAGTCAGAATGGCAATCACAAAAAATCTGCAAACAATAAATGTCAGGGAGGGTGTGGAGAAAAGGGAACCTTCCTACGCTGTTGGTGGCAGTGTAAATTGGTACAGCCACTATGGAGAACAATGTGAAATTTCCTTAAAATCTACAATTAGAGCTATCATATGATCTACTAGTCCCACTTCTGGGCATATGTCCAGAGAAACACATAGTTGGAGAGGATATATACACCCAAAGTTCATTGCAGTACTGTATGCAATAATCAAGACATGGAGGCAACCTAAATATCCATCAAAAGATGAATGCATGAAGATGTGGTGCATATATATGATGGAATACTACTCAGCTATTAAAAATGAAATAATGCCATTTGCAGCAACATAGATAGACCTAGAAATTGTCATATTAAGTAAAGTAAGTTCAACTAAGAAAGACAAATATATTATATCACTTATATGTGGAACCTAATAAAAAGAAAAAATATACAAATGAACGTTTGTACAATCAGAAACAGACTCACATACCTAGAAAACAAACAGAGTTTACAGGGTGGAAGGGTTGATCAAGGGTAAGGATAGATAAGTTGGGATTGACTTGTACACACTGCTATATTTAAAATTCAGCAGTGACCTACTGTATAGCACAGAGAATGCAGTTCAATACTCTATAAAACCTAAATAGGAAAAGAGTTTGAAAAAAACTAGATATATTTTATCTATAACTGAATCACTTTGCTATACATCTGAAAATAACATTGTTAATCAACTATGTTTCTATATAAACAAAATTATAAGAAAAAGAAAACCCATTCTCATTTTAAAAGAATAAGTGAATTTAACATGGTGACTAGAAGAGCAATATGTGAAAATCAATTGTATTTCTAAATGTTTGAAACTGACAGAAAAAAATACCACTCATTTGCAATGGAACAATGACAGAAAAATCAACAACCTACAAACAAAATTAACACAAAAATGTATAAGACCTCTATGGTGAAAATTTGAAAACACTGCTGAGAGAAATTCAGAACTTTAATAAAGTGTATAAAACATGCATAGATAGAGAAACTCAATAGTCCTACTTTGTCAGTTCTCCCCAAATTAAAATATGTGTTGTTGTTTGTGTTGTTCAGTCACTAAATCATGTATAACTCTTTGTGACACCCTGGACTGCAGCATGCCAGGCTCTTCTGTCTTCCACTGTCTCCTGGAGTTTGCTCAAATTCATGTCCATTGAGTTGGTGATGCTATCAAACCATCTCATCCTCTGCTGCCCACTTCTCCTTTTGCTTTCAATCTTTCCCAGCATCAGGGTCTTTTCTAATGAGCTGACTTTTCACATCAGATAGCCAAAGAATTGGAGCCTCAGCTTCATCATCAGTCCTTCGAATGAATATTCATGGCTGATTTCCTTTAGGATTGACTGTTTTGATCTCCTTGCAGTCCAAAGGACTCTCAAAAGTCTTCTCCAGCACCACAATTTGAAAGCATCAGTTCTTTGGCACTCAGTTTTCTTTATGGCCCAACTCTCATATCCCTACATGACTACTGAAAAACACCATAACTTTGACTATATGGACCTTTGTCAGCAAAGTAGTCTCTGCTTTTTAATACACTATCTAGGATTAAACTATAGATTCATGAGATTACAATAAAGATCCCAGTAGAGATTTTGTCTGAGTAGGAGGGTAAGGGTATTGACCAGCTAGTTGTAAATGCAAAAGACCTAAAATGATTGAGACACACTCGAAGAAAAACAAAAATGTGGAGATTTTAATATTACCTCCACACATCAAAACTAATTATAAAGCTATAAGCAAGAATAAACAGACAAGATAATAAAACTAAAAACATAGGGACATTTACAGCTGCAAAGTCATTCCATATAAATTATGTCTATTGTCTAATTGCATAGGTGATGGAAACTAATGTCCATCAGTGAATTCTGTTTAGTCGCTCAGTCGTGTCCAACTCTGCAAGCCCAGGGACTGCAGCAGGCCAGGCTTCCATGTCCATCACCAACTCCCAGAGCTTGCTCAAACTCAAGTCCATTCAGTCAGTGATGCCATTCAACTATCTCATCTTCTATCATCCCCTTCTCCTCCTGCCTTCAGTCTTTCCCAGCATCAGGTCTTTTCCAATGAGTCAGTTGCTCGCATCAGGTGGCCAAAGTATTGGGGTTTCAGCTTCAGCATTAGTCCTTCCATTGAATAGTCAGGACTGATTTCTTTTAGGAAGGACTGGTTGGATCTTGCTGTTCAAGGAACTCACAAGAGGCTTGTCCAACACCACAGTTCAAAAGCATCAGTTCTTTGGTGCTCAGCTTTCTTTATAGTCCAGCTCTCATATCCATACATGACTACTGGAAAAACCATAGCTTTGGCTAGATGGGCCTTTGTTGGCAAAGTAATATCTCTGCTTTTTAATATGCTAGGTTAGTCATAGCTTTTCTTCCAAGGAGCAAGCGTTTTTTAATTTCAAGGCTGCAGTCATATCTGCAGTGATTTTAGATCTCCAAAAACTAAAGTCTGTCACTGTTTCCACTATTTCTCCATCTATTTGCCATGAGCTGATGGGACCAGATGTCATGATCTTAGTTTTCTGAGTGTTGAGCTTTAAGCCAACTTTTTCACTCTTCTCTTTCACTTTTATCAAGAGGCTCTTTGGTTCCTCTTCGCTTTCTGCCATGAGTGGTGTCATCTGTGTATCTGAGGTTTTTGATATTTCTCCCTGCAGTTTTGATTCTAGCTTGGACTTCATTCAGCCTGTCATTTTGCATGATGTACTCTGCATATAATATCCATAAGGATAAATATTTGCCTGATGTTTTGCAGTATATTGCTGTTATAAAATATTAAATAATTCTACACATTCCATATATAGAATAAATTTACAATAATTCAAAATAGTCAAGATATGGAAATAATCTAAATATTTTTCAGTGGATGAGTGAATAAAGAAAAATCAATATACATACAATAGAATATTATTCAGCCTTACAAAAGGAGCTAATTCTTTCATTTACAACAACATGAATGGATCTGAAGAACATTATGCCAAGTGAAATGTTAGACATAGAAAGACAGGTACTGAATTATCTCACTTCTTCCTGGTATCTCAAATATTTGACTATTTCTATTTAAGAAAATAGAGTGGTCTATCATGGCCCCAGGAGGAGAAATAGTGTGGTGATAGTTAATAGTAAAAAGTCCTAGTTATGCAAGACAAGTTTTTACAACATGATGCACAGCGTGGTGACTCTTGTTAAGAAGATGTTATATTGAGATTTGTGCATTTAAAGTATTTGTTTTCTTGTTTTTGTTTGGTGCTATAGACCAAATATTTTTGTCTCCTCAGAATTTACACATTGAAACCTAATCCTTAATGTGATGGTATCAGGAGGTGAGAACTTTGGTTGGTTTTTAGATCATGAAGGTGGAGCCTTTATGAATGAGATTAATGCTATTTATAAATATAACCATAGAGAGCTCCCCTGACTTGGTGAGAACACGTGTGGACGCACTGAAAAAACAGTCCTCTATGAACCAGGGAGAAGACTCTTACCAGATATCAAAAGTGGCAATGCCTTGATCTTGACATAAGCCTCTTCCTGAACTGTGAAAAATATATTTTTGTTTATAAATCATCCAGCCTACAGTATTTAGCTATAGCAACCTGAATGAACTTAGACTTTTTTTCTTTTTATCATTATGCTTGCTTCTTATTGTTCTCTAATAGTGTTTATGAATCTAAATTTTCAGTGAAATGGCTATACAGATTTGAAAACTGTGAGAGGAACAGAATTTAATAATGTGTCTTTTCATACAGACTGAATTCAGTAAACATGACATAAGCATATGATAGAGTCTGGTTTATAAGTTTGTGATGTGTTTAAAATAACATTTTTACTGGTATTTTGAGTGTTCTTGTGATTATTTTAGCATCCTATATATCTTGTCAAAATTTTAGATCATTTTGATATATCCTAATTCAGGATATCACAAGTAGATTAAAACTGTGAGGCACCCACCATGCTGATGTTCATACAGTGAGGTTTGTGCCCCTTTATATGAATTTTTAAGAATACCTTCAAGACCTATGAGAAGGTAAAAAATAAAGAACTAACTTTGTCAGCTTGACATTTCAGAAATCCATCATCTGACTACTGCAAAGTAACCTTATACAAGAGAGTGAGCCAATTAGCCTTGTCACTCATAGACAGCTAAGTACAAAATGGATTTCAGGTTAGAGTTCTGAGATATCAGATTTAAGATGTGACTTAAACAGTATGTCCTGTAGTGCAGTGTTACATGAGTGGCTCTGGAGTCTTTGGCACATTTCTGACAATGTGACTGATGATTGACAATGCAGTGTTAGGGGAATTATGGGCATGATGGAAATGGGTCAATGTTCAGTTTTGTTCCTCCACTCAAAAAGGAAGGAACTAGCTTTCCTCCAGATTTTTTAGGAATCTGACACCTGCATTTGGAGTAGGGGTCAGGTTGCTTAGGAGGAAAAAAGTGAGATAAGGAGAGGGTAATGTAGACTTTACTTAGGAGAAGTATACAAATTAGGTTATTTTACACAATTATGGTTTACTGTGGGAGAAGGCAATGGCACCCCACTCCAGTACTCTTGCCTGGAAAATCCCATGCACGGAGGAGCCTGGCAGGCTGCAGTCCATGGGGTCTCCAGGAGTCGGACTCGACTGAGCTACTTCACTTTCACTTTCATGCATTGGAGAAGGAAATGGCAACCCACTCCAGTGTTCTTGCCTGGAGAATCTCAGGGATGGAGGAGCCTGGTGGGCTGCCGACTATGGGGTCGCACAGAGTTGGACACGACTGAAGCAATTTAGCAGCAGCAGCAGCAGAAAAACATTAGAGTTTAATTTTAATTTAGTTCTCTTTTATAACTCCTAGTTCAGCTACAATGTAGTAATTTGATAGTGACAAGGCTGGAAGAATGTAATATTCTAGGTAAAATGTGAAGAAACAACTTTTCTTAAAAACCTAATGAGACAAAGGGTTGAATAAATAGGAATACCTGGATTGCAATCATAAATATTATATAAACTGATTGTGTGTTATAAAATGAGCAATGGAGTCATTTTGTTTCACACTTACAGAAATAGAAAAAGAGGGAAATGACTGAATAACCTCAATATTTCTTCCAGTTAAACAAAAAAAAATTTAAAAACCCAAAACTATGTAGCATCTTAACTACCTACTTCAGCAACTCCTGTTGCTAAATTACAGCGTGAACTTTCAACAAAATCTTTCCTTCAGTTAAGTTTTAATTTTATTTTAATCCCATTAACTGATGAGAAGGGATTATACAAGCAATGCAAATATAGCAAGTTAAAGTGTTTGCTTCCTTCAAGAACATACTGACACATTTTTTTTAGACAATGAAGATAATTCATTATAAATTTACATGAGCTATTGAACTCATAGGACTGTTTCACTTCTGAAGAATATTTTCAATTATAATAGGAACTGTCCTTAAAGAATAAAGACTAAAATATAGTGCTAGAATATGTTTGCTTTCCATTCACATAGAGTTTTACATAGCTGATTTATATTCAAAAGAAACCATCAGAATATGCCAAAGCACCAATTCACTTCGAGTTAAAGTTTAAATATTTTCTTTAATCACAAGGGATCTGAGGAGTTATTTATAAAACCTAATGGATTACAAAAGTGTTTCAGGTGAGGATGTTTAGATATCCCTTTCCTCATTAAAATGAAAATAATATTTTTGAAACTTAGAGCTTCAGATTAATCAAGGTTTTAAATGAAGTATGACATAAAATTTTGAAAAACAAAAGAAACAGAATGGTATCACCTAGTTATGCTACATGATTGTGCAGAACATATTATAATGATGATCAAATACAAAATCTATGTTATCAAACAATAAGATACAAGCTCTTGAGATAAGAAATAATAAATTTTTACAAAGGATGACATAATCAAATACCTGTATATCTATATTTGCATCTATCTATGTCTCTATCTATCTATGTATCTGTGCATGCATGCGTGAGTGCTTAGTCACTTCAGTCATGTCCCACTCTTTGTGACCCTATGGACTGTAGCCTGCTAGGCTCCTCTGTCCATGGGATTCTCGAGGAGAGAATACTGGAGTGGGTTCTGGTGGCCTCCTCCAGGGAATCTTCCTGATGCAAGGATGGAACCTCTCTCCCTTATGTCTCCTACATTGGCAGGCAGGTTCTTTAACACTAGCACCACCTGGGAAGCCCCATTTGTCTATCTATATATAAAAATGAAAGTAATTCCCTTAATTCAAATTAAGTGAAAATTTGAAAAGATGTTCAAGTATAACATAAGAAGGGTTACTAATGGTGAAGTGATAAGTGGAATGTGTTCACTTTGTTATTTTATTGTAAATTAGCCACCACTTATATCTTAATTTCTCTAGAAGTCCTTTTTCAAATCTCCATTGTCTTTATTCTATAAGCTTTATTACCAGTTTCATCAACTCAGCTGTTATCTGAATGGGAGTTTGAATATTTTTTAAATTGTCATTAAATAGAGAGCATGCTTACCTCTCTTTTCCTATTATCTATCCTAGTGTTTAAGTCAAAATAGGTGCTAAATATCAGTTACACATATACTAATACGGGTCATTTAATTTCTTCTGATATCAGTGCACTTCAGTGTCATCATGCATGAAATTAATAGGAACTGAAGCAATGATGGTTACAAAATAGATAACATATAAGAAAAGGTTTTTCTGCTATAGAGCAATACACACTTTGTTAGATTAATCAAGATGAACATAAATATAAATATAGATACATGACACACAGATGTTTTTGTGTGTATTTAGTACGTTAGATTCCTTACATTCAAAGATGATTGAAACATATCCATGTTTCAATATATAGGAAAGGAACTCTAAATTCCTTCCCTAAGTATTACCAAAAATGAAGGTTCCTGATACTGGAACATTTTCCAAACCTTATTTTATTGACTCTGTACCCTCATTTGCTTAGGTGTCCAGAACAACAAGGCATGTTAATATATAAGCTAACTCCCCTAGTCACCAATTTGTACTAGCTAAATGGGTTGCACGTAATAATTTTCATTCTAACATTTTTATTTCCCTGAGCTTTCAAATTCCTTCCCATATGGTATACCAAGGAAGTTCCAGCATTTCAACTTTCTAGTCTCTAGACCATCACTGAGTCTCATTAACCAAGTTAGCAGAATATTAATATTCCTCCCAATCACATTTTATATCTGGGTAAGTTCTCCATCAGTACACTTACAACAATCAAGTCTAATCTATTTCATCTTCCTTGATATAACATTCTCAGAATGTATTTGCATATTGTATACACCCTTACCCACATAAATTGGTGACACCTTGTTAAATGTTTACGGTCACGCTATGCCCTACTGGATAAGGCCTTATGCTTCTCCATCTGGGTTATGCTAGAATGTTACTTTTGTTACATTTACGGAGAACATGAGGAGTGATCTGTTATGGGTTCTGAAGACAAACATTATTTCTTACTCATGCATTTGGTGGAGTCATTCTAAAGAGTTTATACAAGAGAAGGCAAGTCCTTTAAGCTGAGATAGATGGTTGCCTCTGTTGGCAAAGGAGAGAGATTTGAAGTTCTCAATTCATCCATAAGTGCAAAAGTCTCCAAATATTATTCTGGATTTTGTTGTCTGGATTTCTGCCTTGAATGCCTTTACCTGATACTGAAACTCTGAATTCAATCATGTTGTGGGCTCAGTATTCAACTTTTCTTTTGTGTAAATATGATGTGAGAGCTGGAAGAGGAAATGACAACCCACTCCAGTATTCTTGCTGGGAAAATCTATGGACAGAGGAACCTGGCAGGCAACAATCCAAGGGGTTGCAAAGAGTTGAACATGCTTGACTTCCCTCATAGCTCAGTTGGTAAATCATCTGCCTGCAATGCAGGAGATCCAGGTTCGATCCCTGGGTTGGGAGGATCCCTGGAGAAGGAAATGGCAACCCACTCCAGTATTCTTGCCTGGAGAAGCCTATGGACAGAGAAGCCTGACAGGCTACAGTCCATGGGATTGCAAGAGTCACTCGACTTGGTGACTAAACTACCACCACCATCAAGCGACTGAGCATAAGCATAAGCATGAGATGAGGAACTTGCTCTAAAGTTGCCAAAAAGGATTTCTGATTTTCCAGTCATACTCTGTCTCTATTGGACGTGCAAGCCCTTCAAATTACTCATTTGTTCTATAAACAGTGAGATTTGTCAAAAGCCATTTAGTAATCAGATAAGCTTAAAGTCACTATGGTAACCTTGGCACTTATGTTCTACAGCTACGAGAGACACAAAGCCTTGCTCTAGACATGCCCTTCACCCCTTGTGTGAAGAACTGTACATTGATACCTTATAATTCTGTCTTTCTTAGAATTCTAGTACTTCATTTCCTTCAACAAGAAAGCAGTCTTTCTTTGCCTTAAATATGTGAATAACCTCAACTTAGAATCCCATGTTCAGTGGCTGTTTCTGAGCTACATTATAAATTAGTGTGGTGTTTTTGGTTTCTTTGTTTTGCTTTTGTTTTTGTTTGTTTTTTTGGCTGTAAACAGGTGGCATAATCACATAAGGGGAATTTAATGGAAAGACTATATCAAAATTTGCAGCAATGGTTAGGAATAATGTTGATGCTTCTCTGAGCTAGTTGCATGGAGAAGGAACATTTACTGGAACACAAAGATAGCAGTAGCATTTGCAAGGGACATTTCGTGACAAGAACTATAGCCTTTAGTAGAGGGAGGCAACTAACTTGCAGAAGTGAGGAAGAGAGGGAGTTAGAAGAAAAAATTTAAAAGCATAATTACTTTCCTTATGTTTTCTAATTTCCACCCATATGCAAACACTTTGAGGCAATACAGACAGATTAGACTACCAGAGGATTTAGCAGGTTACTAAAGCATAAAGAGGAACTATGGAATGAAACATAAAAAAGAAATACAGTATATTTACCATCATCTTCCATTACCAATCACTAGAACAATGTAAGACAGATGTGCTATTTCTAGTTGATTAAGATACTCTGAGGGGCTTCCATGGTGGCTCAGTGGTAAAGAATCCACCTGTCAATACAGGAGACACAGAAGACGAAGAAGATTTGATCCCTGGGTTGGGAAGATCCCCTGGAGGAGGGCATGGCAACCTGCTCCAGTATTCTTGCATGGAAAAGTCCCATGGACAGAGGAGGCTCGCGACACAGTCCATGGGGTCACAAAGAGTCTGATGCGACTGAAGTGGGCAAGATAATCTGAATATGAAATAACACTGTAAATTATATTAGAAAATTTAGCCTATAATCCAGTTTCAGTTATAAATGCTAGAGTGTAAGCATGATTTCGTTAATTTTAGTATACAAATAAACTGGAAAGGAAGTAGTGAACTTTGATAATAAAATAATTTAGCATATACCCAATTAGGATACTTTTAGATTTTGACTTTTAAGTTATAAAATTGTTTGCTATATTTAACATAACTTAATCTAATAAGATGTGTTGTACATTGTCTGTTTCCAATCCTTTAAATGCTAAGAATTCCCATTGATTCTCTCCTGCTATACAAATTTCTTTTATGCATCCATGAAATTTTGCTTGACCTTTATATGCATCAACTGAATAATTTTATGCCAATATTTCAGGTAGACGTCTTGATATATTAAGTCTAGTTTGGCTATGTTTATTCATGCTAGCTTGTTAATCAACATGCCTCCAAATGCGCATTCCCACGATATAAGAGAAGATGACATAGATGTCATCAAATTGAGTCATGATTGAAAGTGAAGGATGGCTCTAATGAATTTAAAAAGTGACATCCAAAATATACAGTATTCATCCCTCACCCTGTGTAGATTTAATTATATATTTTGATTCAACATTTCAAATGGATTAAATTGGAACGCTCTTTCTTAAGTATGGGATTTAGGCCTGAAAATCCTGATGCGATGAACTCACTTCATTATATGTGAACACATACTTAATGCATAATCCCTAATTCTCCTGTTTAAAAACAAAATGAAAAAAGCCTGAAACACCCTTTGAAAATCTACATCAATATTAAATATATTTGTTATTGTGTTAGTATGTAAGTTCAGGCAGTTTATATTGCCTTTTATTTTAAGCCAATAGAGCTTACTGAGAAGAGCTGTATTTTCATTACCAGTGTGCATCTCTGAATTTAATTTTATAATCTTGACATTTAAGTTGTTAAATATACCAGCATATCTAAAAATAGAAAATTCTTCTTTCAGAATGTGAGAAAAATTTATTGGAAAAATTCTTTCTTTTAAAATAAATAGCATTATAGAAATCAAGATTTTCTATCACTGTCCCAATTGATGTCTCCTTTATTCTCTTCTTGAAAAATGCAATTTAGTTTTTAAAAAATTTAACATGAATGCACACAGTCTAACCAGATTTCATTAAAAAAATCAGAAAACTACCTGTAAATTTGGAATTCAGTTATTTGATTGACACTTTTAAATAATACAAACCTTGTTGTAGGCTGGAAATACAACAGCCGGAGAAAAGCACTCAAATATTTTTTGTTAAACAATTAGCAATTTTCCCACTCTATTATAAACCCACATGGAAAACTCCCTGAAGACATACATACCACCATTCTTCATTACTAGAGCTGTGCTTAAATTTTTTGTGTCATAACTTAGACTGTTTTCCACATTATGATTTAATAATTTTATTTAATACTTAGCATATATTATTATTCTATTATTATATTATTAATGATGTTATTTTACTAATAATAGATGCATGGAGTTTTATAGTCTTTGTAATATTTGTTATATCCTCTTCATTATCAATATTTTAAAGACAAGACTATAAGTTTAGTGCAAATTATGTTGCAAACTAATTACAAATGTATAAGTAAATGGGATAATATACGTATACATGTACACATTTTCTTTGCATCATATATCATGAATTATTATAAGGAAGTTTTAAAATGAATTTATATAAATCCCATGGATGAGGAGCCTGGCAAGTTACAGTTCATAGGGTCACAAAGAGTCAGACACAACTTAGCAACTAAACAACTACTAATTGAAAGTACAGCGTTTTCTGGGCTTCACAGATGGTGCCAGTGGTGAAGAACCCATCTGCCAGTTCAGAAGACATGAGATGTGAGTTTGATTCCTGAATCAGAAAGATCTCCTCATGAAGGACGTTGCAGTCCACTCCAGTATTCTTGCCTGGAGAATCCCATAGAAAAAAGAGCCTGGCGGGTGACAGTCCATAAGATTGCAGAGTCACACACCACTGAAGTGACTTAGGACGCATGCACACAATTTTCCATTACAACTTTTAAAATATTTTATACATTTGCTCATTTATTTGAAATAGTTTTTTTTTCAGAAAAAAATGTACTGTATTTCTTCAACACTATATTTTTAAAAATAATATTACTTTTGTTTATGTTTTAAATTATTCAAGTTTCCTAATCCCACAGTTCCTTTTTGTAACCAATATTGTTGTGCCAGTGTTGACATAAGCACAGTTAGTGGTATGGAAAAAAAGTTCTGGAGGAAAACATGATTCAATTTCATGCCTGAGTGTTTACCTGAAAACTAACATATTAAACATACATTCTAAAAATGGTTCAAATGTTGGAAAAAAAAAAGATTCAAGAGCAAAAGTAAGATGAATGGAAAACATTGTCTCCTTAATCAGGTTTTGGTAACATGAATTAAACTCTTTGTCAAAATTTCAGTGAATGGAATTCTAAATATTTAAATGGGAGTGATCCAGAATATCATTTTCCTTTTCTATATTTTCTAGTAAAAAAAAAATAGTTTGTGTGATTTTGTTAGTTGGTGGGTATACTAGATTTGTATTTTGATGCGACTGAATTACTTGTACTCTGCTCATTGCAATCACAATGAACAAAGCAAAACCTCTCATATTTCCCATCCCTGGGCAATTTTCCTACTGATGGGTTGATACTTTTTTGTGTTTTAATTAAGTCTTTGCATATATATTCATTTTAAATAATATGTTTATTTTTAATTTATAAATTTTATTTAAGATTTCATTCTGTTTCTTACTTTTACATCAAGCACCATATATTGTAAGACACATCCAAGTTGCTATATGTATGTTTACTTCATTATTCTGACAGCCACAAGTTATTCCAGTGTATGAGGTAGCCTTATTCCTCTTACCTATTTTCCTAGTAATGACACATACATTGCCTCTAGCTCCCTGTCTTTGTAAATATAATATGAGAAGAATCTTTCTACATATCTGCTTATGAACTTTATATGAGTTTTTCTAGGAATACATATCCAGAAATGGTTTTATAGAATAATAAATAAAAGTTTTCACAAACCAGAAGATTATTTTCTTAGAATTGTGATTATGCCTTCTATATTTCTTGAGCTGTATTTAAAAATATCATCTTTATCCCATACTTCCTTACTTGGACTTATTTTCATATATTTTAGATATTAATTACCATCTTTATGACTTGGCATCAATCAATCCAACACTGAAAATTTCTCTCAGTTTATTTATGACTTCTCTGACACAACTGATTAATTAAATTTTAAAAAATTTTATGAAAAATATCTGGAGTATTCAGGAATTGGTTATTGATGCTTTCTAGATTTTTATGGCACTGACAATTAACTTTACTTAATAGTATCATTCCCAGTTTTTTGTTGCTAGAAAAGAGTTCCAATGTGTAAGTTGGTATTTCCTGCAGGTTAAGATCTCTGAAAAGATACTTCATAGGGAGATGGAAGATGTTTGCTCAATATCCACACCTGTGAAAGGAAAAAGGAGAAAGCAGAAATGGGCAGGGAAAGAAGCGAAAGTATGATCCAGGCCCTACAAGGGCTTAGCCAACTTGGTGGAAAGCTGCAGTTTGAGTGTGCCCACGGGAGCTGTCAGAGTAGGACCAAACATCTAAGACTTTACATCCCTGCCTCCCTCAGTCAGCAAACTTGAGCTATCCTGGGAAAGAAGTGATTCTGTACCAGTTTCCAAGCTCAGGATTTAACAGAGCAATAATCATTGAAACACTCTCTTTGGGAGCCCTGGGCAACCATGTAAGAGACCCAGGAATCCTGTGTTTACCATGCTGAAAATTTCACATGTAAGCACTCTGATAGGAGAATACTAACTAATTGAACTTTCCTGTCTTCTCTAATAAGGTTTCAGAGAAGTAAGAGGAGCAGTTTTGAACTTATCAGGCTAGTCCATCTGCCAGCTGATTACCAGTGAATGTCTTTAGTCAATGCCACACAGAGCAAAAAAAAAAAAATCTCACGACTGACCCCTGCTCAGTTGCTCAGTGGTGTCTGACACTTTGTGACCCCATGGACTGCAGCAGGCCATGCTTCCCTGTTCATCACCAACTCCTGGAACTATCCTCTGTTATCCCTTTCTCTCCTGCCTTCAATCTTTCTCAGCATCAGGGTCTTTTCTAATTAGTCAGTTCTTTACTGGCCAAAAGTATTAGAGCTTCAGCTTCAGTATCAGTCCTTCCAATGAAAATGAATCTAGCCATAATCAGCATTAAATATAATAAAATTGTTGCTTTAGCCTCTAAATTTGGGGGCAATTTATATAACAATATATATGTAGACCATATCCCCTCTATTAAAACACACTAACTATTCATGCTTTCTGTTGCTGTACTTAATGTTTCACTGTAAGTGGCACCTGTTCAATTTTCAGCGAAATGCAAAGCTTTTGCACATGATTTGTGTATGTATGAGTATCTTGCTAACATTTTCAAGCACAAAATTCAACTGTGTTTTATAGTAAGAGAAATAATGATATGTGCTGCTAAGTCGCTTCAGTCGTGTCCAACTCTGTGCGACCCCAGTGACGGCAGCCCACCAGGGTCCCCCGTCCCTGGGATTCTCCAGGCAAGAACACTGGAGTGGGTTGCCGTTTCCTTCTCCAATGCATGAAAGTGAAAAGTGAAAGTGAAGTCGCTCAGTCGTGTCCGACTCTTAGCGACCCCATGGACTGCAGCCTACCAGGGTCCTCCATCCATGGGATTTTCCAGGCAAGAGTACTGGAGTGAGGTGTCATTGCCTTCTCCAAATGATATGTAGAGTGCCATATAAAATATAAAAATATCCTGAATTTAAAGGAATTAAAAATAAAAATTATGTTGCTAACATTTTAAAAAATGAGGGATAAAACGCACATTTAAATTTAATATTTTTATATTTAAATAGATCACAAGTCACTGCATCTCTTGGGAAATTTTATGAAAAATAATGATTCTGGTGTGAACAGACTGGGGTTCCCTGATGGCTCAGTGGTAAGAATCGATCTACCAGTGCAGGAGACATGAGTTTGATCCCTTGGTTGGGAAGATCCCCTAGAGAAGGGAATGGCTACCCACTCTAGTATTCTTGCCTGGAGAATTCAGACAGATGAGCCTGGTAGGGTAGAGTCCATGGGGTCACAAAGAGTCTGACACGACTGAGAGATGAACACACACAAACAGACACACACACAGAAAGTCAACAGACCAAAAATAGGTACGTCAAAATATTCTAACAAATAAACCTGTGCCGAAACAGATCAAGTTGCTTTGGTATCAGGACATTTCTGACCAAAACAGAAGCAGATACTTTATCAATTTTGGCAGAACTGTAGCAGTGACAATATAGAATTATCTAATCTAACATCAATATGCTTTGACACATTAAAAATAAATCTTCAATTTTATAATATTACACATGCACTCTACAGAGATGTGCTCTGTGAGTGTGTGGGTGTGTGTGCACTCATGTGTGTATGCAGTGATATGAGTATAATACAAACGGGAAACTTTCTCTACTATACATTTCTTTTCCCTAGAACTAGATAACTGAATATCATATAAGGAGTGTCACTAGTCTTTGCATTTTGAATGAAAAAAATAATTTCATGTCCCTATGTCTATGGATATCCTGGATTCATGTACATGTAAAAATGTCTCTTTGTAGTCCTCACTAATGAAGACATGGGTTGGATAAGGATAATCAAGCTGCCTTCCACTGGAGCATGAAATTCTACACTCAGTTTCAGAATCTGAACAGCAAGTAGTTTGGGTTCGAGGCTCTTTTGCCTAGAATCAGGTTGGAAGAACATATGGATAACACAGAATAGACTCTGAGGACTTCTGTTTTAAGGATATGAAGTGTCTTCTTGGCTTATGTATTCACATGATCTGAGTTTACAGGGTCTCCTTTCTTACCAAATCACAATGGAAAAGCGAGAAGAAAGATCTTCATTTTCTTTAAGAAATATGTGTATGTGTGTGTGATTTTTCTATTTCTTCTTTTTACATTTCCCATTTCTTCATTTCTCATTCTAACTGCTAGACCAGCAATGTATTCCATGTAGCTTCAGGTAGTAATGATAAAGTGGCCATTATAAAGCTGTGTCTTGTACATGTGATGTTTACACATACTAACAAATTAATTTACTGTGTTAGTGAAATTGCAAAGAATATTTATTCTTTTGCAAAATTAACTTGTACCCGTGATGAAAAATATTCAAATAGTAATACAGTACATAAAATTTAAATATTTATAACATTTCATATTCAATACTAAATCTATACATGTACTACTTTATTCCTTCACTTTCTCTTTCTCTCTCTCTTGCCCAACACACCTTCCCGCACAGAATGTTAGCATTTCTCTGTAACACATGGTAAAATTCTTGATGAATTGGCGTTTTCTCCATAACTTCTTTTTAAATTCTATTTAAAATACTTGCAAACCGTATATAAATTAGTGATCCTGTGCATGATGTTAACATGTGAACGATATAACTCAAATATAATAGGCTAGTAACTGGAAATTACTCTAATCAACTTTTGATTTTTAAGAAGCATAATATTTTAAATATACTGCAATCAATGGAAATTGAAATACACATCGAGATACTTATTTACCGGCATATGGCTCCTTTTTGGGCCTTCAGTGAATATGCATATAATAATTTTAGCATAACTTAGGACCACAAAATGTCAGACTGGCCTGATGGTTACATCTTAAATTGCATTTTAATAATGACACTTTAATTAGAGTAAAATGTTGCTGAACATGTTATAAGTATTACATATAATAAATTATATGTGTTGCTGCTGCTACTGCTGCTAAGTCGCTTCAGTAGTGTCTGACTCTGTGCGACCCCATAGACGGCAGCCCATGAAGCTCCCCTGTCCCTGGGATTCTCCAGGCAAGAACACTGAAGTGGGTTGCCATTTCCTTCTCCAATGCATGAAAGTGAAAAGTCAAAGTGAAGACGCTCAGTCCTTTCTGACTCTTAGTGACCCCATGGACTGCAGCCTACCAGCTCCTCCATCCATGGAATTTTCCAGGCAAGAGTACTGGAGTGGGTTGCCATTGCCTTCTCCAAAATTATATGTGTTAAAATTTGTCATATAAGGAAACACTTGTTTTTACATAGCAAAACAAAATTTAAAAAGAAATCCATGCTCAGCCATTACTATAATGACTATAATTTGTCATAGGGAAATAAAAGGAATAAATATGCTTTGTAATGACTATAATGTGATACATTCAAAATAAATTAAGCACGTATACAAAGCAGTTGAATATTGTAATACAAGGCTCTTAATTTAGAATCAAGCAGAATTTGACTCTAAGCACCTGCCTACAATGTGGGAGACCCGGGTTTGATCCCTGGGTCAGGAAGACCCCCTGGAGAAGGAAATGGCAACCCACTCCAGTACTCTTGCCTGGAAAATCCCATGGACTGAGAAGCCTGGTAGGCTACAGTCCATGGGTCGCAAAGAGTCAGACACTACTGAGTGACTTCACTTTCATTTTCACTTTCAGAGCTTGGTTAGAGCTTCTCAGGTAGCTCAGTGTTAGAGAATCTGCCTCCAACACAGGAGACCCGGGTTTAATCCCTGAGTTGGGAAGATCTCCTGGAGAAGGAAATGGCAACCCACTCCAGTAATTCCTGCCTGGAGAATTCCATGGATAGAGGAGAATGGCAGGCTATGGTCTATAGGGTCTCAACAGAGTTGGACACGACTGAGCTACTAATACTTCATTTCAGAGCTTAGTTAATTGTAAGATCTAGAGCCATACATGGGCCATATGATTTTGGGAAATGATATCTTGTATACCAGTACTAGCCAGGATTGAGAGTATAGGAAATAACATTCTATAGTTAAAAGGTAATTTGCAATCTTTTTTTAGTAAAATTACTTCTAAAAAGAGTCTTTTAATTCTTAAAAGTTGAAGTTATATTTTCCACCATAGAATAAAAAATTTATATGCTATACAATTTCAAACAAACCCTATCAGAATATTTCATGGAGGATTTCTATCTTTATATGTGTTTTGAGAGAAGAGTAAAACCTTTCTTAGTAGGAAAATACTGCCTAATGCACAAAAATAATCATGGATTTAGGCTGCATACCATAGTTTATTCAGTTTAATGAAATAAAATTTCAGCTCAGTTTAATCACTCAGTTGTGTCTAACTCTTTGCGACCTCATGGACTGCAGCACGCCAGGCTTCCCTGTCCATCATCAACTCCCAGAGCCTGTTTAAATTCATGTTCATCAAGATGGTGATGCCATCCAACCATCTCATCCTCTGCCATCCCCTTTTCCCCCTGCCTTCAATCTTGCCTAGCCTCAGGGGCTTTTCCAATGAGTCAGTTCTTCCCATCAGGTGATCAAAATATTGCAGTTCCAGTTTCAGCATCAGTTCTTCAAATGAATATTCATGACTGATTTCCTTTAGGATTGACTCATTTGATCTCCTTTCAGTCCAAGGGACTCTCAACAGTCTCCAACAACACAGTTCAAGCATCAGATAAATAATTTTATGACAAAGCTAAGCCAACTCACTCAAATCAATTGGTCAATTGTAAGGATATTTCAAACTTGTCTCTAACATTGTGTGTGAGTCACAACCTTTTTCTTAATAGTTATACTTTGAGCTTCTCAGGTGGCGTTAGTGATAAAGAACCCACCTGACAATGCAGGAGACATAAGGGAAACAGGTTTAATCCTTGGCTCAGGAAGAACCCCTTGAGGTAGAGACTGGCAATCCACTCCAGTATTCCTGCCTGAAGAATCACATGGACCGAGGAGTCTGGCTGGCTATGGTCGATGGGGTTGCAAAGACTCGGACACAAACGAAGCGACTTAGCATGCACTCACTCATACTTTGGCTTTACAGAGTTAATACTTCTGTTATCTTTAATAGTTAGAGATGGGACTTATTTTTGATAAGTGTATTGCTTTTTTGTAGATTTTCTGTGAATTTCCAGTTAACTAAAATGTGAACATTAAGTATAATTTTTTTTTTAATTATCCCACCCACTTAATGAGATTGTGATGTTTTCCTTGTCTGTGTACGTATTATGACAGATTGTTTATATTCCTAAATGTAAAGCAAATGTAGGCTAATAAGCTATTAAAGAAATGTAGTTAAATAAAACTCATATCTTAAGGAAGAATATTTTTTGGAAATTTTCATTGCAGTTTCCTTTTTCTAAGAAAGAAAAAAGCTCAACAATGAATCCTCTCTGTTTTGTTATGTCCCTTCCAAATCTTTATTTCTATATATTTTGTCTGTCAGGCTATATTTGACTTGTACTGATTTTTACCTTAAGTCTTCCCAATTGTTTGAGAGCTAGAATAATTTTGGAAACATATTTCATTTCTGTATGATTCTGCACAGTAAAATTTTGGGACACTGGCAAACTTGTCTGACTGCTAAAGCTGAAAACTGTCACCTAAAATTGACATCCAGACAAGATTTTGCAAGTACTTATAGTATTGGGAGGTTTTTAAAGTCTGCATAGTAATATGGTACATTTCTTAAAATCAGCCCTGAATTCAGAACATTTTCTGTGTGTGAAGAATAATTTAATTTAATAAGTTTGGATGACAATTATTCTTAAATTTGCTCCTGAATCTACATTCACATTGCTGACTTCCACATTCATAGCTACAACACCTATTTGTAATATGCGTCTTCCTATAAATAGTTTATTAGTTATAAACTTTCTATATAATTCTGTAGTTATTGAATAAAGAAATTATAGCATTCTATGCACATATAGGTGTTTATTTTTCAAAATGCTGATAGCTAATTAACTCCAGAAGAAAAAAAACTTTAATAATAATATCAGAATCTGTTCACTTATTACCTTTTTTATAATCAGAAACTATGCTTATCAATCTTTGTATACAATTAATAAATTTTGGTTATAATATCATTATAAATATTAAAATATTTATAATATGTATTGCTCATTATTTTAAAGGAATATATTCACTATTACAGTTAAAGTAACTTTAATTATAAAAATGTATAAAAGTGAGTTTAAAATTAATGCTTATACAACTTAGCTGGTGAATCAATTCAGTTCAGTTCAATTGTTCAGTCATGTCCAGCTGTTTGTAACCGCATGGACTGTAGCACGCCAGGCTGCCCATCACCAAATCAAGGAGTTTACTCAAACTCACGTCCATTGAGTCTGTGATGCCATCCAACCATCTCATCCTCTGTCATCCCTGTCTCCTCCTGCCTTCAATCTATCCCAACCTCAGGGTCTTTTCCAATAAGTCAGTTTGCATCAGGTGGCCATACTCTGGGAGTTTCAGCTTTATCATCAGTCCTTCCAATGAATATCAGGACTGATTTCCTTTAGGATGGACTGGTTGGATCTCCTTGCAAACCAAGAGACTCTCAAGAGTCTTATCGAACACCACAGTTCAAAAGCAGCAATTCTTAGGAACTCAGCTTTCTTTATAGTGTACATCTCACATCCATACCTGACTCTTGGAAAAACTATAGCTTTGATTAGATGAATCTTTGTTGGCAAAGTAATGTCTCTGCTTTTTAATATGCTGTCTAAGTTTATCATAGCTTTTCATTCAAGGAGCAAGGATCTTTTAATTTTATGGCTTCAGTCACCATCTGCAGCAATTTTGGAGCTCCCGAAAAATAAAGTCTGTCACTGTTTCCATTGTTTCCCCATCTATTTGCCATGAAATGTTTGGACCGGATGCCATGATCTTAGTTTTCTGACTGTTGAGTTTTAAGCCAGCATTTTCACTCTCCTCTTTCACCTTCATCAAGTGGCTTTTTACTTCTTCATTTTCTGCCACAAGGGTGGTGTCATCTGTGTATTTGAGGTTGTTTATATTTCTCTAGGCAATCTTGATTCCAGTTTGTTTTTCATCCAGCCCGGCATTTCGCATGGTGTACTCTGCATATAAGTTTAATAAGCAGGGTGACAATATGCAGCCTTGATGTACTCCTTTCCCGATTTGGAACCAGTCTGTTGTTCCATGTCCAGTTCTGACTTGCTTCTTGACCTGCATACAGATTTCTCAGAGGCAGGTAAGGTGGTCTGGTTTCCCATCTCTTGAGTAATTTTCCACAGTTTGTTGTGATCCACACAGTCAAAGGCTTTGGCATAGTCAGTAAAGCAGAAGTAGATGTTCTTATGAAACTCTTGCTTTTTCGATGATCCAACGGAAGTTGGCAATTTGATCTCTGGTTCCTCTGCCTCTTCTAAATCCAGCTCGAACATCTGTAGGTTCACAATTCATGTACTGTTGAAGCCTAGCTTGGAGAAATTGGAAAATTACTTTGCTAGCTTGTGAGATGAGTGCAATTGTGTGGCAGTTTGAACTTTCTTTGGCATTGCCTTTCTTTGGGATTGGAATGAAAACTGGCCTTTTCCAGTCCTGTGGCTACTGCTGACTTTTCCAAATATGCTGGCATATTGAGTGCAGCACTTTCACAGCATCATCTTTCAGGATTTGAAATAGCTCAATAGGAATTCCATCACCTCCACTTGTTTTGTTCATAGCGATGCTTCCTAAGGCCCACTTGATTTCATATTCCAGGATGTCTGGCTCTAGGTGAGTGACCACACCATCATGGTTATTTGGGTCATGAAGTTTTTTTTTGTATAACTTTCTATGTATTTTTGCCACCTCTTCTTAATATCTTCTTCAGTTAGGTCCATATAATTTCTGTCCTTTATCGAGCCCATCTTTGCATGAAATGTTCCCTTGGTATCTCTAATATTCTTGAAGAGACCTCTAGTTTTTCCCATTCTTTTGTTTTCCTCTATTTCTTTGCATTGATCACTGAGGAAGGCTCTCTTATCTCTTTGTACTATTCTCTGGAACTCTACATTCAAATGGATATATTTTTCCTTTTCTCATTTGCCTTTAGCTTCTCTTCTTTTCTCACCTATTTGTAAGGCCTCCTCAGATAACCATTTGCCTTTTTGCATTTTTTTTTCTTGGGGATGATCTTGATCATTGCCTCCTGTTCAATGTCACAGAGTTCCATCCATAGTTCTTCAGGCACTCGGTCTATCTGGTCTAATCCTTTGAATCTATTTGTCAATTCCACTGTTTAATCATAAGGGATTTTATTTAGGTCATACCTGAATGGTCTAATGGTTTTCCTCACTTTCTTCAATTTCAGTATGAATTTGGCAATAAGGAGTTCATCATCTGAGCCACAGTCAGCTCTCCATCTTGTTTCTTCTGACTGTTTAGAGCTTCTCCATCTTTGCCTGCAAAGAATATAATAAATCTGATTTTGGTATTGACCATCTGGTGATGTTCACGTATAGAGTCTTCTCTTGTGTTGTTGGAAGAGGGTGTTTGCTATGACCCATGTGCTCTCTTGGCAAAACTCTGGTAGCCCTGCCCTGCTTAATTTTATACTCAAAGGCCAAATTTCCCTGTTTCTCCTGGTATCTCTTGACTTCCTACTTTTGCATTCCAGTCCCCTATAAGGACATCTTTTGGGTGTTAGATCTAGAAGGTCTTGTAGGTCTTCATAGAACCATTCAATTTCTGCTTCTCCAGCATTACTGGTCAGGGCCTTGATAACTGTGATTTGAATGGTTTTCATTGGAAATGTACAAAGATCATCTGTCATTTTTGAGATTCCATCCAAGTACTTCATTACGGACTCTTTTCTTGACACCAATGGATACTCCATTTCTTCTAAGGGATTCCAGCCCACAATAGTAGATATAATGGTCATCTGAGTTAAATTCACCCATTCCAGTCCATTTTAGTTCACTGATTCCTAAAATGTCAATGTTCATTCTTGCCATCTCATATTTCACCACTTCTAATTTATCTTGATTCATGGACCTAACATTCCAGGTTCCTATGCAAAATTGCTCTTTACAGCATCAGACTTTACTTTGATCAGCAGTCACATCCACAACTGGGTGTTGTATTTGCTTTGGCTCCGTCTCTTCATTCTTTCTGGAGTTATTTCTCCACCCATTTCCAGTAGCATATTGGGCACCTACCGACCTGGGGAGTTCATCTTTCAGTGTCCTATCTTTTTGCTTTCATACTGTTCATGGGGTTCTCAAGGCAAGAATACTGAATTGGTTTTCCATTCCCTTCTCTGGTGGACCAAGTTTTGTCAGATCTCTCCACCATGTCCCATCCATCCTAGGTGGACCTACACAGCATGGCTCATAATTTCATTGAGTTAGACAAGGCTGTGGTCCATGTGATTAGTTTGGTTAGTTCTGTGGTTGCGGTTTTCATTCTGTCTGCCCTCTGATGGATAAGGATAAGAGGGCTATGGAAGCTTCCTGATGGGAGAGACTGACTGAAGGGGAAACTGGGCCTTGTTTTGATGGGCAGGGCCATGCTCAGTAAATCTTTAATCCAATTTTCTGTTGTTGTGTAGTGCTGTGTTCCCTCCCTGTCATTTGACCTGAGGCCAAACTATGGTGGAGGTATTGAAGATAATAGCACAGGTGATATCCCTTTAACTGTAATATCCATGGATATTTCCATTTGACTGTTACTGGATTCTAATGCTATTCTACTGTTTACCTGCCCATATGATCTTATAATTTCACTTTTGTGTCAATAGTCCTGCCATTTGGAATTGGAAGTGAAGAGAAGTTGATCAGTGTGACTGACTTTGTGACTCCATGATCTATATAGCCCATGGTATTCTCTCCAGTATACTGGAGTGGGCAGCTGTTCCCTTCTCCAAGGGATCTTCCCAACCCAGGGATCAAACTGAGGTCTTACACATTACAGGCAGATTCTTTACCAGCTGAGCTACCAGAAAAACTTTGGAATTTTAAGCTGACTTTTTACTTGGCTTCTGCCATACACTTGGCTGGAAAGGACATAGTATTCTAATTCTACCTACTTAATTTGTTTCTGTTAATCATCCTGTCAAATCAAGTTTTCATTCAGGGACTCAGTCTCATATAATCCCACTCAACCAGTATTACCATGCTATAAGAGTGAATCATAAGTATTCTATTTTGGTGAAAGACTACTTTGAATTGTTTTATCATTAACACAATAATCGTTAAACTGGTAATTGTGATCTGTATTTAGGCAAACTGAATTTTAGTTTCTTTAAGATATATGATTTGATAGATACAAGTATAATAAGAAGTATTCAAAATATATGACAGATTAAAAATTAATTTGTTTGTTCACCTGGCTAGAAATGTACCTATAAAATGTACTCCTCTCTCAATAGTAATACTACCAATAATAATGATAACATTCATTTACATAGAGTTGTTTATAAAATATTTCACTAACATTGGAATTTTTACTTTCCTGTCAAGAAACTGATAATCAAAGAAGTTATGTGGTAATTTAAAATCCTTTGGAAACAAACATGACCTGGTAATCTACAATGAGGAAGTAATTTAGAAGAAATTAAAACATGTATTAAATGTATTATTAGGGGATATTTTATTATCCCACATAACCATAACCATATTTGGAAATATGACCAATTAAATGAATCAAAATTAGGTGAGCCTTTGAGTAATTAAAAAGAAAATATTCAGGTTCTTGGTGACTGTACATGCATGGACAGGTGCACACATTACTAGTTTCTCTGAATCTTTATAGGTATGTTCTGTCCAGAACTTTTGCCTGGATCTTCACCTTCTTAATTTGCTCAGAGTCAGCAAATGCCCTATGGGAAAAGGCCACTGCAGAATGTCAACTCATTTTTCTGTGGTGCCACTTTCTCCAGAATTTTGTCCTATTAAATTCAGGTTGCTTCAGTGGTTCCTTGATGACAGGAAACAATACATTTTCCATCAAGCTTTCTTAGTTGTTTTCTGTGTAGATAGAAATCTGCTCGATTCAAGAAAATTGAAAAAAAAAAATTTTAGTTAAGTGGTAAACTGAAATGCTAATGTGAAACTCTCAGTGATCAGAGAAGAATTATAATGACAGGCATTGTCTCTAAAAAGCAACATAACTAGGAATATAAGAAGAATACAAGGTTTAAATATAGACAGAAGGTCATTTAAGTTTAAGGTAATTACAAACGTTGTTGTTGTTCTGTCCTGTCCGACTCTTTGTGACCCCATGGACTGCAGCACACCAGGCTTCCCTGTCCTTCACTATTGCCTGGAGTTTGCTCAAACTCATGTCCATTGAGTCCATGATGATGCCATCCAACAACATTAGCAATACAAATATTAGCAATCAGAAAGATTAGCAATACAAACTTTAGCAATCAAAATTTGGTAAATTCCACTTTTTATTAGTTATTCAACATTTTCTTCTAAAATACACATTTATAAAAATTAGCACATGCTGTGTATGTGCCCAGACATACATTTCAACATATTTTTAACTCAGTGTGACTATATAATTTTGATGAATGAATGGTTTAACATGAATTATATAGAATGTCACACAATAAATAATTTTTTTTTAAATTAATTATGGTCTCTCTAGCTTCCCTGTTGCTTCAGTGGTAAAGAATCTGCCTGCCAATGCAGGAGACAAGAGTTTGATTCCCAGATCAGGAAGACCCTCTGGAGAAGGAAATGACAACCCACTCCAGTATTCTTGCCTGGGAAATCCCATAGACAGAGGAACCTGGTGTTTGCAAAAAAGTAGGACAGGATTTAGTGACTAAACAATGAACAACCAACATGTTTTTGCATGACTCTAGCTGGGAAGACTGTGTTAGCAAGTATGCTAATTAGAGTTAGGAAAGAATTAGAATATTATTCTTCTTGTTTTTAATAACAAAGGAGACTACAACATTAAGCAAATATCTCCTTCAGAATATTTAGTGCTCCTCCTCCTCATTTCTTTTTCTCCATCTCTCTCTCTCTTTGCTACTTGACTCAGTGAAATGCAATCTGATAGAACAGCTAAATATTTAACAATAAGTTTTACTAATAATATTTTGTGAAAAGATTCCCTAAGAATGCTTTTAAAATACTTGATATAGATGACTTCTGAATATCAAAATAAGTTTTTATTACTAGCATTTAGGAAAAAAATATTTTTATTCAGTGTAAATTATATCCTTGATATATAAATAAAATGAATTTATTATAATTAAGAACATTAGGACTCATACTCTTCAGTAGCACAAAGTTTGTTTGTGTTGAGAAACACATATTTGGCTGACAAAGTCTCTGGAATGGATACATATACTTATCCTTGTTCACTGAATGTGAAAGTGTGCTCCCATTAGGATAGCATTTTTTGGCAAAAAAAAAAAAAAAAAGACATAATTTTGATATGCTCAACTTCAAATTTCTGGGTGTTTTAATAGTTGAACAATCTTAAAAAGTACGGAACCCAAGAGTTCCAAAGTTTTTACAGCAAAAATAATAAGATCTAAATTATTTAGTAGAAACTATAGTCAAAATTCTATTTAATATTAGCAGCAAGAATTTATGAATTACTTTTCTAGGCATTTGAAAGGAAGTAAAGTAAAAAAAAAATTCCTTTTTCAGAAAAAAAAGTCATATTGATTTAAAAGTCTAATGCATTTTCTCTCTGTTCTCTACCTCTTGTTGAAATCATTTTTATATTAAGGGGAAACTATGTAGACAATGCTTTAAAATGGAATAGCTCGAAATCCACGTTTTTACTGATGAAATATATCATACTTTATTGTGATATTAAAATAATTTGTATTTTTGCCAATGGTATCTTAAAGAACCTAAGTAGATATGCTTAGCACATTTCAAAAAGTATTTAATAAAAAAAAATAGTTTATGTTGTACTGTGGCTTGATTTGAATCCAGTTAAATTCATTTACATTTTCAGGCATGGAGTCCAACCATTCATGTTTGAGGATGTTCTATTCCCTGTGTTCCTTCAGCAACTGTATTTTTAGAACTTCTAAACTGTGTAAAACATCATTTAGCAGGAAGCACAAGTGAAGACATGCAAAGGCAAGTTAAATACCTATGGTTTTTTTTCCATTTATATTGATCGAATACCAGACCACCTGACCTGCCTCTTGAGAAACCTATATGCAGGTCAGGAAGCAACAGTTAGAACTGGACATGGAACAACAGACTGATTCCAAATTGGAAAAGGAGTACGTCAAGGCTGTATATTGTCACCCTGCTTACTTAGCTTCTATGCAGAATATATCATGAGAAGCGCTGGGCTGGAAGAAGCACAAGCTGGAATCAAGATTGCCGAGAGAAATATCAATAACCTCAGATATGCAGATGACACCACCCTTATGGCAGAAAGTGAAGAGGAACTCAAAAGCCTCTTGATGAAAGTGAAAGAGGAGAGTGAAAAAGTTGGCTTAAAGCTCAACATTCAAAAAATGAAGATCATGGCATCTGATCCCATCACTTCATGGGAAATAGATGGGGAAACAGTGGAAATAGTGTCAGACTTTATTTTTTTTGGTCTCCAAAATCACTGCAGAAGGTGATTGCAGCCATGAAATTAAAAGACACTTACTCCTTGGAAGGAAAGTTATGACCAACCTAGATAGCATATTCAAAAGCAGAGGCATTACTTTGCCAACAAAGGTCCGTCTAGTCAAGGCAATGGTTTTTCCAGTGGTCATGTATGGATGTGAGAGTTGGACTGTGAAGAAAACTGAGCACCGAAGAATTGATGCTTTTGAACTGTGGTGTGGGAGAAGACTCTTGAAAGTCCCTTGGACTGCAAGGAGATACAACCAGTCCATGCTAAAGGAGACCAGTCCTGGGTGTTCATTGAAAGGACTAATGCTGAGGCTGAAACTCCAATACTTTGGCTACCTCATGCAAAGAGTTGACTCATTGGAAAAGACCCTGATGCTGGGAGAGATTGGGGGCAGGAGGAGAAGGGGACGACAGAGGACGAGATGAGTTTAGGTGAACTCCAGGAGTTGCAAAGAATCGGACACAACTGAGTGACTGAACTAAACTTAACTGAATCTTTCTTTAAAATATTTTATAAAGTTTTCTTAATTATTCAAAATTAGTAACCTAGCACATTTTAAAACAGTAAGCCAATAGTAATCCTCTTATTTCTAAAAAGAAAACATAAGTCTCTCTTGATTAGAGTTCAAAGAAATCAGGCATTCAAATATACATTTCCAAGGAAGCTCTATATTAAACATTGTCTTATTTGAAAAAAATTCTAACATTCTGAAAATCACAGAAGATAATATAGGGACTAAATAATAAAGATAAGACTATGTTTCATTTATTTCAAGTGAGTCATGTTCAAAATATTTCCTCAAATGCAAATAAATACTATATGCTCAACTATAGAAAAAAATATATTTTGTTTTTCCACATATGTCACTACTTTAGCTATTACAATAATATGTATCTAGGATAGAAGTGGAGAAGGCAATGGCAACCCACTCCAGTGTTCTTGCCTGGAAAACCCCATGGACAGGGGAGCCTGGAGGGCTGCCGTCTATGTGGTCGCACTAAGTCGGACACAACTGAAGCGACTTAGGAGCAGCAGCAGCAGGATAGAAGCTGGGTTGCTTACTCATTATGTCCATTGCTTGTATGGTGGACATAGTGTATGCATTACTCATGCATGTCTAGTATGACACCATGGACGGGTAATACAGTCATTTCTTTGCGTTGTCTAACTTTCAAACATGATACACTGCTGGCTACCTCCCAGAGTTGGGGAAAGAACGTGTAACAAAGTATTTGGAGTATCTCTCAAAATATTTGGCATTTCCAGCACTATTGTTTAAGTTTTCTGGACAGAAATCATTTTATTTTTGTCTTTTTACCATGGAAACTCTGCAACATACAGTTTTCTCAATAAACACTTGTTAAATTAACATCCAAATGTGTAAAATAATGTTATTCCATGGGTATTACAGAGACTGTGATTTATATAGTCCTGGTCAGCCATGCTTCACAGTTATGGTGAAAAAAGACTGACACAAACATAACTAAGACAAGATATATTGTACAAATAGAGAATGAATGATACTGCCCAAAAATGGCATCTATATTTAGGTGAACAAGAGAGCCCAGTGCATTAACCAAATTAGAGGATGTTTTAAATCTGAGGAGACATTCAAATTTAGAAACTCTAGGTTTTGATGGGTAGAAAATTCAAGATAGGTAATCGGGAATTTGTGTGAACAAAAGAAAGGAAACAGAGTTCATAAACTGCCTTTCCTGACCAGCAAAATACTTTTCACACATTCCCCTCTGCAGATTATATAATTATTTTCAGTAATAATTATGAAATAAAATGGTCAATAATAATGTTCAGAAAAGAAGTGCAAGCAATGAAAATATTCACTGATATTATTATTATTTTGAATTGCTGATAAATAGAATAATAAGCAGAGGGCTGAATTTTAGTCTGTTTCATTATTACTTATACATTCTGGAGAGCAAAACTCTTCCTAACCGATCTTGAGGCAGACCACTATTGCAGTTTGCCCCTTGGCACACCACTGGCCTCAAGGATTCATAAGTTCAAGAAGCAGGTTTTCATTTAATTTAATTCAGTGAATATATTCCATTCTATTTTCCCTAAACACATGTTTTACACCTCAATAAAAATCATGCTTAGTTCTCAGACTTCTCCAGGGAACCTTACCAACCCAGGGACTGAACCCAGGTCTCCCTCACTGCAGGCAGATTCTTTACCAGCTGAGTCACCAGGGAAGCCCAAGATTTACTGAAGAGATAGCTTTTGTTCTCTAAGAATGGAAAACTAGAAGGAGTTGAAATCATTATTAAGCTGGATGGATGATTGATTTTACACTTAGGACAATATTTTTGTTCATATTTTGTTTTGTATGTTTGCCACATGTATTTGTATGGATTGATATATAAGAGTAAATGAAAGAACTGTAATCTGGGATGAACAATGGTGATAGTACATTTTTGTAGTCAACCTAAAATTTAAACTTTAAAAAGTAGATATGTGAATGCTCTATAAATAACGTATACGGATTAAAAGTTAAGAAAGTAAAGTAAATTCAAATACATATACATGCCCTCTCAATTATCTGGACAAGAAAACTTCATACTGCTTCATAGATAAAAGGAAGCAATGAGAACTAAAGTTTAAAAAGCACTCAATTTATCTAGTATGCCTTCAGCACTAGATAGCTGTAAAGAAATTGATAAAATATCTTTAAAATTAAATCTGAAATTCTAACTTCTAATTGAATCAAGGAATAGAAATATTTCAAAGATTAAAGGTCTTAAATTGTGGAATAAAATTAACATATTTTTTCATATAGCCAGCAATTAAGTGGTTATATACTTTCTCTAGGTTAAGTCACAATTTTTTATGGAAAAATCTTTATAATTATGACACATGACATAAATATTGTAAAATGTTTTGTAGATTTAGACACTAAAGAAAGCAACATTTAATTTTTAAAACTAAGTTTTAAAAAATATATTATTTGCTTGATATAGTAACTCAAACAATAAGTTCTATTGATATATTTTGGCCACTCTTTATAATTCACTGGCAATAGTGAGGAATGCTTTTTGAAAAATTATGAAAGCACTTGTAATTTTTAAAACCCTCAATTGTGTGTCTGATGTACAAGCAAAATTGAAAAGTATTACCCTTGAAGCTGTGAAGTATTGGGAACGTTCAGGTATCCATAATGCTGGGCAGGATTCCCTCACCATAAAAGTGAGTTGACTACTCTCTTTCTCTACTTCATACCATACCTGGTCATTTTCCCTTCATCTTAGAGAAAGGCATGAAATTTCAGCATTTCAATATAGCTTCTATTGACCTAACCTCTTTTTTGTATCTCATACCTCCAACTCTCATGTAAACATTTTGGGGAAATAAGTTATCAGCTCTCTTAAAAATATATCTGATTCAATATTTACTAGAATAAACAAATAATATTAGTATATAGACTCAGATTAGCATGACTATATATTTTTATAAATATTTTATTAAAAATAAATATATATTGTTATTAAATGGGGAGAATTGAAGTATTTCTTCTGATAACTAGTAAGATAAAATAAGGAGAGCAGAAAGCTGTGTGTCAGTATGTTTGCTTGAAATGGAACTCTTCATGTAGCTTCATGTGACTCAGAATAATTCATACAATATTTATAAAGACATTTTTAAATTTGCAGAGCATTGTTAAAATTTCTATTGGGTTTACTTGATATACATATATTCTGAGCTTTAAATATTTAAATGGCTGTTCTATCCAAATCTTCTCTCTTCCACTGTATGAATGGTGCACATATCTTGAGGACAGAGCCTCTTCAAAAATTTTTAGGTTTTTTTTTTTTTTTTTTTGCCTTTGAGCAAATATTCAGTTCAAATCAGTTCACTTCAGTCACTCAGTTGTGTCTGACACTTTGTGACCCCATGAACTGCAGCACACAAGGCCTCCCTCTACATCACCAATACCCAGATTCTCCCCAAACTCTTGTCCATTGAATCAGTGATGTCATCCAACCATCTCATCCTCTGTCATCCCCTTCTCCTTCTGCCCCCAATCTTTCCCAGCATAATGGTCTTTTCAAATGAGTCAGCTCTTTGCATCAGGTAGACAAAGTATTGGAGTTTCAGCTTTAGCAGCAGTCCTTCCAATGAACACCCAGGACTGATTTCCTTCAGAATGGACTGGTTGGATCTCCTTTCAGTCCAAGGGACTCTCAAGAGTCTTCTCCAACACCACAGTGCAAAAGCATCAATTCTTTGCTGCTCATCTTTCTTCACAATCCAACTCTCACATCCATACATGACCACAGGAAAAACCATTGCCTTGACTAGACAGACTTTTGTTGGCAAAGTAATGTCTCTGCTTTTCAATATGCTATCTAGGTTGGTCATACCTTTCCTTCCAAGGAGTAAGCATCTTAATTTCATGGCTGCAGTCACCACCTGCAGTGATTTTGGAGTCCTTCAAAAAATAAAGTCAGCCACTGTTTCCCCATCTATTTGCCATGAAGTAATGGGAACAGATGCCATGATCTTAAGTTTTCTGAATGTTGAACTTTAAGCCAACTTTTTCACTCCCCTCTTTCACTTTTGTCAAGAGGCTCATTAGTTCTTCTTCCCTTTCTGCCATAAGGGTGGTGTCATCTGCATAGCTGAGTTTACAGACATTTCTCCTGGCAGTCTTGATTCCAGCTTGTGCTTCATCCAGCCCAGCGTTTCTCATGATGTACTCTGCATATAAGTTAAAAAAGCAGGGTGCCAGTATACAGCCTTGACGTACTCCTTTTCCTATTTGGAACCAGTCTGTTGTTCCATGTCCAGTTCTAACTGTTGCTTCCTGACCTGCATACAGATTTCTCAAGAGGCAGGTCAGGTGGTCTGGTATTCCCATCTCTTTCAGAATTTTCCACAGTTTATTGTGATCCACACAGTCAAAGGCTTTGGCATAGTCAATAAAGCAGAAATAGATGTTTTTCTGGAACTCTCTTGCTTTTTTTTAATCACCAGCTAATAATTTGTACTCATTGCATAGGTATGTGTGTGTGTGTGCGTGTGTGTGTGTGTGTGTTAAGATATTCTGAAGACCTGTCTCTCAAACCATAATTATACCCATTAGAGAAGAATCTTATTGACTGTGATAGATGATAAATAGTAGATGTGAAAGGTGAAATTGTTAGACTTTCAGTCCTGTCCAGCTCTTTACGACCCCATGGACTGTAGCGTATCAGGCTCCTCTGTCCATGGCAATTATCCAGGCAAGAATACTGACGTGGGTTACCATTCTCTTCTTCAGGAGATCTTCCCAATTCAGAGATTGAACCTGAGTCTCCCACATTGCAGGTAGATCCTTTGCCATTTGGGCCACCAGGTAGATAGTAGATACATAGAAGTAAATATGTGTATATGTGTGTGTGTGTGTTTGTGTGTTTAAGCTAGGAGGTACCAAAAGACACTGGGGAAAACTACTAATTTTGAGTTTCCTTTTATGAGACCCTGGGTTTTCACATTAATTGGCTTCAAGAAACTACCTAAATTTGCATTCTGGAAAAGTCAGAATACAAATACTAGGGTCGCGTAAGGAGGGAAGAGCACGAGGTTTCCACAGTGAGCCATAGGTGTAGCATGTTTGAATCGGAATGACAGCAGTACAATTGCAGAAGAATAGCACCTGTGAAGAAGGGCTTGGTTAAAACACCTGATTTTAATTGCGCATTACTGGAAGTAAGTGGTAAAATTTTGAAACTATTTTGCTACAAGTCTTCTAGGAATTGTGTTCTTAAGTATCTATTTATTGTGTGAGTTTCCATATAATCAAATGCAAATGTTTGCTTACAACATAGAATTAAGCAACAGTTAAGTTCCATTGTATAGTTCTGAAATAAAAGGTCCAAAGTTATATAAGAGTTTGTGATTTTCTAAATCAAAGGTTGATTTTTCTACTGGAAATATTTTTCTAGCTTATTTTTTTTCATTAATACCTAGCTTTTTTTGCATTTACTAGGAAATTCTTATACATTTATAATTTTGGTACTAAAAATGATTTCCCTTCACAACTTCTGTTAGTAAAAATAAATATATGGGATACTTTGTACAGAAAAATCACTCTGTAAAATATTTAACTAGAAAAAATAGATATTATTAAGCCTAAAATATCAATTTGTGTAAAAAGCTATAAAATGCTATTAAATATAAGGGTTTCCTAATAACATATAATTTTATCTTCCATTCTAATGATTGAAGTTAAATTAACATCCCTTGCCATATATATTTTCAGTAGAATGTGTTTAAACATATACAAAAGATTTAAAATCAGTTTGAAATAAATCAATTGAGAATAATTATCTCTAAGACCTGAAAACAAGAAAAGAAAATACTACTTTTTTCCTTCATCTTTCAGCTTCATGAAGTAAAGCTGTTCTCACTCAGTGAAAGGTTCAGATACCTTCCTTTACTTCAAGAAGGAAAAAAAAAGTGAATAGAGTTAGAAGCATGACACTGAAACTGAGAGACAGGGATCTCTAAAATTGAGAAATTCAGGTGGCATAATGTCTCTATGCATTAACTTCAAAATAATCCAGCCTACATAATTGTAGCTATGAAGAATGTATGCATCCACAAAGAAGAAAGGTATGCTAGAAAAATGAAGATCTCTAAGAGGAATGATTTTATTTTATATATTAGGTCATGAAGCTATTTAATCAAATTAGTTCTTAGTATACATTTAAGTGTCAATGAACTACATTGAAAATTATACTCTAAAAGGTCATCTCAAGTAAATTGAACCCATCACAAAGCTGCTTTCACACCCAGACACAAACACTCCTTCTTACACTCATATATACATGCACACACACAAACATATCCAGTTCTTCAGATGACTATTCAACATACAGAAACGTGCACATAAATTCAAGCACAAACACACAAAATTCTGAAGAATTTTGTTTTATTTTTATAAATAAACACATGGAATATTATTAAGATATGGAAAAATCTCATATTTGATAGTATAATTTATTTATTAGCAAATTATTTATGAATACTAGTATCTAAGATGTTTAAAAGTCTTATTTAAAAGTATTCCTTTATATTAAAGTTTAGATTCCTAAAGCTTAATATATAAAAAGAACTAATTTAGTAGAATGTACTTTATAATCGAGTAAAGATATAAATATACAGTGTTTATTTATTTTTCAAAAGCTACTTAATGCATTTAAAAATAATTTTACAGAGTGAAGTAAGCCACAAAGAAAAACACCAATACAGTATACTAACACGTATATATGGAATTTAGAAAGATGGTAACAATAACCCTGTATGCAAGACAGCAAAAGAGACACAAATGTATAGAACAGTCTTTTGGATTCTGTGGGAGAGGGAGAGGAGGATGATTTGGGAGAATGGCATTGAAACATGTATAATATCGTACAAGAAACGAATCGCCAGTCCAGGTTCAATGCAGGATGCAGGAAGCTTGGGGCTGGTGCACTGGGATGACCCAGAGGGATGGTATGGGGACGGAGGTGGGAGGGGGGTTCAGGATGGGGAACACGTGTACACCTGTGGTGGATTCATGTTGATGTATGGCAAAACCAATACAATATTGTAAAGTAATTAGCCTCTATTTAAAATAAATTTAATTAAAAAAATTTTAAGTAATAGTAAAGCTATATAATTAAATCTATTTGTGTGGATATGGTTAATGCTTTTATCTTTATGCTCACCAGAAGTTTATTATTCATATATAGCAAATGTTGCCTTACATTTTCTTGAAGAGAAAGTATACCTGCTTCTGATTGCAGCCACTTAAATCTAAGTCACGTTTTGAAAAGTCTAAACATTGCTATAATTAATTACTTAGGTATACTACTGCTGCTAAGTCGCTTCAGTTGTGTCCGACTCTGTGTGACCCCATAGACAGCAGCCCACCAGGGGTGGGCTGCCGTCCCTGGGATTCTCCAGGCAAGAACACTGGAGTGGGTTGGCATTTCCTTCTCTAATGCATGAAAGTGAAAAGTCAAAGTGAAGTCGCTCAGTCACGTCTGACTCTTCGCGACCCCCATGGACTATAGCCTACCAGGGTCCTCCATCCATGGGATTTTCCAGGCAAGAGTACTGGAGTGGGTTGCCATTGCCTTCTCCAACTTAGGTATAGTATATGACAAATATTTTCTCTACCTTTTGTCATAAGGGATTATTCAGTGACTTCAAAACTGTATGTAAGAAAGAATATTTTTTTTATTAATGATATTTATTCTGTGTCATTGCATATGCCCATTTGTTAGTATGATATTTTAGCATTTATCAGCCATTAGTGAAATGTTGGTAGAACATTAGTCTAAGGAAATGATACAGAGATTTGAAACCAAAATACTATATTTGGTCAAACACTTCTATTTTCTATTAATATCAGTTTAGAATTGTCTACAATATTCAACTGAAATGCATTTAGTAAGTTTTTGATCTCTATATTGTCAATTCCACACATTTTACATTCTCTCAATTTCATCATTATTTAAATTAGTATTTTTCCAGGAACACAAAATAAGTATTTCTCTTTTAAATAATGAGTATTAAATAAATTTAGTTCTGGCAACTATAAAGTATCAATACATGTTATAAGGAGCAATTATAAATTTTGAAGTGAATTTAATATTATCCATAAATTAGCTCAGGACAGGGAAATGTATTGTTAAAATCACTCTTTTCTTAATCACCATATTTGATTTAAGGAGAAAAGCTGGCTCCCCCTTTTTTTAAACAAGGAGTGGTATATTCAGTTGCAATTGCTGCTTACATTTGCCTAGACCATGATTTATCAATCTCAGCACTATTGAACTTTTATGTCAATTAGTTCTTTGATTGTGAGGTTGTTCTGAGCATTGTTGGATAGTGAGCAGTATCCCTGGCCTCAACCCACTAGAGGAAGTCATGACAACCAAAATGTCTCCAAACATTTTTTAGGTCCCCTGGGGACAAAATCACCCCTTTAATTTAAAACCACTGGCTTAGACTCTTCAGTTTACAAATAAAGAACCTTGTTAATAAAAACACTGTAATGTAATTATCCCACTGCTGTATCTTACCAGATTCTGTACCTATTAAAAATTCACTTACTGCATGAATAGAAAATAATGTAAAACAGAGTGTCATTTTAATAAGATGGAATGTAGTCTAGCAATAGTCTGATTTTTATCTTTACTCTGAAGATCCAAGTAAATGAAAAAATAAAAGGAGGGAATTTTAAAAGTGTATATTTTCTTTCCTTTGCTGTAAATGTTTATACTGTGCTAAAAAAATAAGGATAATTTATATACTTTCTGAAGTTTGTTATTTAGAATGATCAACATTTTCATATACTATTAATTACAAAGATGTCCCTACCTTCTAAACTACTTTTGATTAGTTTAGCTTGATAAGTCACAGTAGTTGATATTCCCAAATCATAAGACATTTTCTCTGGGAATAGTGTCAAATACCTTTAACATTTTAAGTTTTTAATGCTTTGTTGTAAGGTATTATCTATTCTCAAATTATTTTTGATAGTAAACAGATGAATGGTCACTATGATTATTGTAATTTGCTTAAGTGTGAGGATGGCTGGCAAATATATTTGCCTATACTTTATAAAATCTTGTTCTTTACTTTCATCCATGTTATGGACAGACATGGGGGACAGAAGTAACTGATAAACAGAAGATAGATCTATCAAGGCTAATAAAATCTTTCAATTAATTCCAAATTCAGATTTTTTTTCCCCTGAGAAACTGACTACATCTTATCCATCATAGCTGACTCCTCTAACCTAAGAGGTTTAAACTAGCAGTAGTTCCTTGGTCAATATAAAAGATTCATTCCACCTGCTCTCTCTTTATAGACACACACACACACACATATATACACACATTTATATGTTTACTTATACACATATAATACACTCATGGATATATTAATATATATTGTGAAAGTGAAGTCACTCAGTCGTGCCTGACTCTTTGTGACCCCACAGATAGTAGCCTGCACCAAGCTCCTCCTTCCATGGGATTTTCAAGGCAAGAGTACTGGAGTGGGTTGCCATTTCCTTCTCCAGGAAATCTCCCCAACCCAGGGGTCGAACCCAGGTCTCTCACATTGTAGACAGACGCTTTACCATCTGAGTCACCAGGGAAGTGTATCCATGTCCATGTCCATGTCCATGTGCTTGTGTGATCAGTTGTGTCCAACCCTATGCGATGTCATGGACTAGAGCCCACCAGGCTCTTCTGTCCATGAAATTTTCTAGTCAAGAATATTGGTATGGGTTGCCATTTTCTACTCCAGGGGATCGTCCTGACCCAGTGATGAAAGCCACATCTCTTGTATCTCCTGTGTGGGCAGAAGGATTCTTTACCATTGCACCACATAAGAAGCCGAAAATATTGATATGTGTATATAAATACATGCTTAAACATATATGCATATACATATATATATGAAATGAGTCAATTCACAATTGTGGATATCGTAATTATGAAGTCACCACTAGAAATGACCTAAGTGTCTGAGCACAAACAGCTTTGAGGAACAGTCTTATGATACCTATAGAACTCCTTCCTTTTGCATCTTTTATTTTAATGCCTAGAATTCTAACAAGAGATTTCAACCTGAGTAAGAAGAGGAATCTTATAAGAATTTTAGCAATGGGATATAATCTGTACATTTAATATTTAAATCTCATTTTTATGAACGAGTCATACTCTCTCCATTTATTAAATTTATCAAAATATACTGCATTTGCAAGGGAAAATCAGACATAAATCTTGCCTGCTTTATTTAACAAATATTCTTCAGACTACTTCAGAAATGAGGATGAGATACTACACTAATATTTCTAAACTAAGTATGCCAGTCAGTTCAGCAAAAGGAAATGATGGATTCTGCTGAAAGTCATATAATGAACATATGTTTTAGCCCTGAAAATATGTGTATGTGTACACCCATTTTTTTAAAGTTAAATAAGATTACAGACAGTCACTGAAACTTTTACCAGAGTATATTTATGTGGTACTTGTGTATTATACAAAGAAATGTTGTATTATATATATATATATATACATATATATATATATTTGTATGATTTTAATAGATAATGATTTCCCTGCTGAATATACTTCTCTTTTTCCTTCTGTCTTCTTCTGAGCCTGAAGAAACTAATGCCATTCAAAATTCAGGGTTTTGAATCAAGGAAATCCTAGTAAAATTTTATTGGTGTACAGAAAGCACAATTAAATCCTTAAGCCTTAACATATATTAGATTATTTGGACTAAAGTAGAATGTAACTTAGAAAGGTCCTGTGTTAAAGAACTTAGAAGATACTAACGGGGCGAGATGTGGGTGGGGAGAAGGGACAGTAGAGCCATAGCACACCCTAGAGGGCACTGAAGGTTGTGGTATCAGTGGGTGACTGGGTGTAACATGGAAGTAAATAAATGCCTTTGATTCTGGTAAAAGACAGTAATGCAGGAAATGTTCAAGCTAGGCTTCAATAGTACTTGAAAAGAAAACTTCCAGATGTACAAGCTGGGCTTAGAAAGGCAGAGGAAACAGAGATCAAGTTGCCAACATGTGTTGGATCATAGAAAAAACAAGAGATTTCCAGAAAAATGTCTACTTTTTCTTCACTGACTATGCTAAAGTCTTTGACTGTATGGATCACAACAAACTGGAAAATTCTTAAAGAGATGGGAATATCAGACTACCTTACTAGCCTCCTGAGAAACCTGTATGCATGTCAAGAAACAACAGTTAGAACAAGACATGGTACAACAAACTGGTTCAAAATTGGGAAAGCAGTATACATCAAGGCTGTAAACTGTCACCCTGCTTAGTTAACCTATTTGCAGAGTTCAGTTCGGTTCAGTCCCTCAGTTGTGTCCAGCTCTGCGACCCCATGGACTGCAGCATGCGAGGTCTCCCTGTCCATCACCAACTCCCAGGATTTACTCAAACTCATGTCCATTGCGTTGGTGATGCCATCCAACCATCTCATCCTCTGTCGTCCACTTCTCCTCCTGCATTCAATCTTTCCCAGCATCAGAGTCTTTTCCAATGAGTCAGTTCTTCACATCAGGTGACCAGAGTATTGGAGTTTCATCATCAGTCCTTCCAACGAGTATTCAGGACTGATCTCCTTGAGGATGGACTGTTTGGATCTCCTTACTGTGCAAGGAACTCTCAAGAGTCTTCTCCAACACCACGGTTCAAAAGCTTCAATTCTTCAGTGCTCAGCTTTCTTTACAGTCCAACTCTCACATCCATACATATGCAGATTACATCTTGTGAAATACCAAGCTGGATGAATCACAAACTGGAACCACAATTGCTGGGAGAAATATCAATAACCTCAAAAATGCAAACACACCCTAATGGTAGAAAGTAAGAAGGAACTAAAGAGCCTCTTGCTGAAGTTGAAAGAGGAGAGTGAAAAAGCTGGCTCAGACTCAACATTCAAAAAACTAATTCATGGTGTCTGGTCCCAATGCTTCATGGCAAATAGATGAGGAAAAAATGGAAACGGTGAGAGAATTTATTTTCTTGGGCTTCAGCATCACTGCAGATGGTGACTGCAGCTATGAAATTAAAAGACGCTTATTCCTTGGAAGAGTAGACAGGACAAACCTAGACAGTGTATTAAAAAGCAGAGGCATAACTTTGCCAGCAAGTGTCCATATGGTCAAAGCTATTATTTTTCCAGTTGTCATGTACAGATGTGAGAATTGGAGCATAAAGAAGGCAGAGAACCGAAGAATTAATACTTTGAAACTGTGGTGCCAGATGGAGAAGACTCTTGAGAGTCCTTTGGACAGCAAGGAGATCAAACCAGTCAATCCTAAAAGAAATCTTCCCTGAATATTGATTGGAAAGACTGATGTTGAAACTAAAGCTCCAATACTTTGGTCACCAGATATAAAGAGCTAATTCATTGGAAAAGACCCTGATGCTGGAAAAAAAAAATTGAAGGCAAGAGTAGTGGACAACAGAGGATGAGATGGTTGGATGGTATCACTGGTTCAATGGAAATGAGTTGAACAAACTCCAGGAGATAGTGAAGAACAGGGAAGCCTGCTGTGCTGCAGTTCATGGGATAGCAAAGAGTCAGACAGAAGAGAGAAACTGAACAACAACAACAACACAGGGGAAATTTATGAACAATACTGGAGAGAAGCCCATTATTATTCAAAAGTGTAACAAGTTGAGTGGCTCTGCTGCAGGAACAAATACCAAATATATATATATGTATTTCCTTTTCTCCTTTGCTTTTTGCTTCTCTTCTTTTCACAGCTATTTGTAAGGCCTCCCCGGCTGTCTGGGGAGGCCTTACAAATAGCTGTGAAAAGAAGAGAAGCAAAAAGCAAAGGAGAAAAGGATAGATATAAGCATCTGAATGCAGAGTTCCAAAGAATAGCAAGACGAGATAAGAAAGCCTTCCTCAGCGATCAATGCAAAGACATAGAGGAAAACAACAGAATGGGAAAGACTAGAGATCTAGAAAATTAGAGATACCAAGGGAACATTTCATGCAAAGATGGGCTTGATAAAGGACAGAAATGGTATGGACCTAACAGAAGCAGAAGATATTAAGAAGAGATAGCAAGAATACACAGAAGAACTGTACAAAAAAGATTTTCACAACCCAGATAATCATGATGGTGTGATCGCTGACCTAGAGCCAGACATCCTGGAATGTGAAGTCAAGTGGGCCTTAGAAAGCATCACTACGAAAAAAGCTGGTGGAGGTGATGGAATTCCAGTTGAGCTATTTCAAATCCTGAAATATGATGCTGTGAAAGTGCTGCACTCAATATGCCAGCAAATTTGGAAAACTCAGCAGTGGCCACAGGACTGGAAAAGGTCAGTTTTCATTCCAGTCCCAAAGAAAGGCAATGAAGAAATGCTCAAACTAACGCACAGTTGAACTCATCTCATATGCTAGTAAAGTAATGCTCAAATTCTCCAAGCCAGGCTTCAGCAATACATGAACCATGAACTTCCTGATGTTCACTAGTTTTAGAAAAGGCGGAGGAACCAGAGATCAAACTGCCAACATCCGCTGGATCATGGAAAAAGCAAGAGTTCCAGAAAAACATCTATTTCTGCTTTATTGACTATGCCAAAGCCTTTGACTGTGTGGATCACAATAAACTGTGGGAAATTCTGAAAGAGATGGGAATACCAGACACATGACCTGCCTCTTGAGAAATCTGTATGCAGGTCAGGAAGCAACAGTTAGAACTGGACATGGAACAACAGACTGGTTCCAAATAGGAAAAGGAGTATGTCAAGGCTGTATATTGTCACCCTGTTTATTTAACTTATATGCAGAGTACATCATGAGAAACGCTGGAAGAAACTGGAAGAAACACAAGCTGGAATCAAGATTGCCGGGAGAAATATCAAACACCTCAGATATGCAGATGACACCATCCTTATGGCAGAAAGTGAAGAGGAACTCAAAAGCCTCTTGATGAAAGTGAAAGTGGAGAGTGAAAAAGTTGGCTTAAAGCTCAACATTCAGAAAATGAAGATCATGGCATCCAGTCCCATCACTTTATGGGAAATAGATGGAGAAACAGTGGAAACAGTGTCAGACTTTATTTTTTGGGGCTCCAAAATCACTGCAGATGGTGACTGCAACCATGAAATTAAAAGACGCTTACTCCTTGGAAGGAAAGTTATGACCAACCTAGATAGCATATTCAAAAGCAGAGACATTACTTTGCCAACAAAGATCTGTCTAGTCAAGGCTATGGTTTTTCCTGTGGTCATGTGTGGATGTGAGCGTTGGACTGTGAAGAAGGCTGAGCACCGAAGAATTGATGCTTTTGAACTGTGGTGTTGGAGAAGACTCTTGAGAGTCCCTTGGACTGCAAGGAGATCCAACCAGTCCATTTTGAAGGATATCAGCCCTGGGATTTCTTTGGAAGGAATGATGCTAAAGCTGAAACTCCAGTACTTTGGCCACCTCATGCGAAGAGCTGACTCATTGGAAAAGACTCTGATGGTGGGGGGGATTGGGGGCAAGAGGAAGAAGGGGACGACAGAGGATGAGATGGCTGGATGGCATCACTGACTCGATGGACATGAGTCTGGGTGAACTCTGGGAGTTGGTGATGGACAGGGAGGCCTGGCGTGCTGCAATTCATGGGGTCGCAAAGAGTTGGACTTGACTGAGCGACTGAACTGAACTGAACTGATATATATATATATATATATATATATATATATATATATATATGTAAGTAATAGTTAACTCTTCAAAACTCATTCCTCAAATCTAAATTGCGTCCTATTTTCAAACAAAAACCGTATTCTGTATTCAGCAAATACTTGAAACTTAGTTGGAATGCATGTAGTGAGAAACCAAAGTCATGGTTAAACAACAAATATTCAGTGCCGAAAATTCTTTGTTTATGTGACATCAATAGCATTGGTCTCATAGTTTGTTCTTTATAGAAACATTGCTTCTGGCACAGTATAAAAATTGAATTTTAGTGGCAAAACCTTTACTTTCCAATTAAAGTTTTATTTGGATGTTTATTTCTGAAATGCCCATTCCTCATTAAAATAGCAGCAAATACTTATAATCTAAAACTTTGCTTTTACAAAATTAGTGTTAGGAAGATTATACATAAGTTCTGTCAAGTAACAAAAAGATAATATATATTAGAAAATATTTCAGAAACATTATTTCCTTTGCAAATCGGATACTCCCCATTTTACAAATGGTATATTTCATTATGCAAACTAGTCAATAACCGGTACAGAAATAAATAGGACCAATATATTAAGAATGTTGTTCAAGAATAAAAAAAGCATAATATTTCACCCAGATATGCATCATTTGGTTGTTTTTTAGCCAGTTAAAATACACATGCATTCACTGAATAAATACCTTTGCCCATTACTATGTACCAGGTAGTTTTCTAGGTACTGAGCAAACAATAACAAACGTACAAAAAAATTACCCCATGAAGTTTGAACAGGCTAAGTTTTCAATGACTAGCAGATATATAGTTGGAAATGTCAAGTAGGCATAGAATGTTTGGACTTGGAGATCATGAGAGAACCAGACTGAAGATTCAAAATCCAGGATTTAGAATTTATATATTCAAATCATCAAGCTATGTGAGATAGTTTAGAGACTTAGGTTAGATAATAAAAAATAATAATGTTGAACAGGCCAGGGGCACTCCCAAATTTAAGGTTGAGAATGGTGTCTAAGAATTTAGGTGAAAGAAGCATTTCAAGAAAAATAGAGTATTATACTATATGTAATAACCCTAAGTAGATAAAGTATGATTACTGCAATTTGATCATTGAAATTGCCAACACAAAATTCGCTGGTGACTTTGGAAAGAGATATTTTAGTAAAGTTTGTGGGCAAAAACCAGCGGAAGTGGCGAACATGAAGCCAACAATTCTCTTCTACTCTTACAAGAAAAATTTCTGTAAAGAGGAGATAAATGGAACAGAAGCTAGGATAAAAACAAGGATTCTTTTAAGATGGAAGAAACAGTTTATTTCTATGATGGTAGGAATAACAAAAAAGAAAATTGGTAGCTGCAAAGCAGGAGAATCGATATATTAGTAGCATGTCCTTGAGAATGTATGAGGGAATTAGATTCAAGGAGAGGGTTCAGCCTTAGCTAGGAACATGGCAGTCCAGCTATTGTTTATGCATAAAGAGTAAATTGTTGTTTAGTCACTAAGTTGTGCCTAACTCCATGGGCTGCAGTAAATGCTAACAGTAAATTAATATAATGCATAATTAATTTGATTTCCCCAAAGAACTCAATGGTTTGAAACTAAAAGAATTTTACTTCATATTCTTGATATCTCGAGTCTATAAATACCTCTGGACGCTGAAATAGTTATGAATAGATGTATTGTATATTGCATTCTACCTAATCTACCTGATCATTATGGTGATTCTATGGGGGAATAAAGCAGATAGATATACATATACATATATAATAATGATTATATTAAAATATATTTTATTTACTCATTATAACTGAAACTGAATAAGGGTAAAGAGTGAATGATTTAAAATACATTTTTTTTTTATTCTGTGAGATGATCTAAAAGTAAAACAGAATTCAAAGTGGCATAACAACATGATACACTGTGACATTGAAAACTCGTACTGAATTTCCAACAAAGTGCATATTTCTTTTTGGTTATAAGTGTGAATATTTCTGGTATAGCATTTTTGTGTGTGTCTACCTACAAGATAAATACCAGTCCCTTTATTTTCTGACTCAATTCTTTAGAAGCATAGGTATGACCATAAAATTTAGAATTTTTTTATTACAGCATGATTTTTTAAGTAAATGACTGAAATGTCAATATATATGGACAAACTATATAATTTAGAAAAACTTGAAATTTTGCAATTTCTGACTCATTAAATATTTTATTATGTTACTAATACTGAATTCTATTCAAATAGACATAAACTATCAGAAGGTTTTAAAACTCTGCAATCTAATCAACAGCAAACAACTCTGTTTACATATGTATATAAGTGACAATAATACCTCAAACACTAAAAACACTAAATTCAAAATTTAAGATTGGTAAGTTACTGCTGACCTCTGCATAGAGTTTGAATTTGATCTTTTTTTTTTTTGCATCGCTGTTAAAATCCAGCCAACTGTAAGCAAATATATTACTTATGCCTGCGATTCCATGTACACACACACGTATATATGTATATGTACACAAACACATATGTAAAATAAATTTTAAACATAAGAATATATCCTCTATATATAGCTCATAGGATTATAATTGATTTCTTTCTGCTAGTGTGTAAAATAGGAAATATAAAACTGCATTTAAATTTTAATAAAGTGACAGTGAAAGTTGCTCGGTTGTGTCTGACTCTTTGCGACCCCATGGACTATACTGGTATTAAAGAATGAAGAAACTATTGTTCAGTCATCCAGGGAATATAATGCAAATAGCATGAGAGGGAGGGAAATCAGATTGGCAGTACATTTCTTGAAAGTAAATTGAAAAAAAAAAAAAAAAAGAAAGTAAATTGAGTGCCAAAACCACAGAGCAATGCTTATGAAGTGCTAAAGAAAAAAATTGATTATACAGAAATGTAATATAAACCCTCCAGAATATCAGGCATTATGTCAAGGGACAAACATAAGAAAGTATGATTAAACTTAAGAACATATCACTCATAAGCACTTCTTGAAAAATACCTAGGTAAAATGATAGGTTATAAGGCAATGCCATTAATGTAAATAAATATTATTGAACAATTGTGGGCATAGTAGAACAGAAATGTTACAAATTTTGTAGTAAAATAATATTAATATAATTAACAATATTGAAAGTGAGAAGAGGGGACTTAGCAAAATCAGGAAGAAATATGAGAGCATTAATGACCTCATCTTTTATATCATGTTTATATTTGAAACTGACAATTATTTATAAAATATAATGACTTTAATCCTAATATTATTTTTGCAAGTTTCAAATATGTAATATTTTATTATTATTCTTTATCATTATTATTACTCTTGCTTATCTTATCATTATTCTTTTTCTAGTTGGAGGACAATTTCTTTACAATGCTTCTCTGGCTTCTGCCATATGACAGCATGAATCAGTCATAATCATATATATGTCCCTTCCCTCTTGAATCCCCTGCCCAATCTCCCCTTCTAGATTGTCACTGAACACCAGACAGGGCTCCCTGTGTTATATATAACAGCTTCCTATTTTACACATGATACTGTATATGTGTCAATGCTACTTTCTCAATCTGTCCTACCCTCTCCTTCCTCCATAGTGTCCACAAGTTGTTCTCTATATTTATGTCTCCGTTCCTTCTCTGAAAATAAGTTCATTAGTACTACTTTTCTTGATTCCATATATATATATATATATGTGTGTGTGTGTGTGTGTATTAATATACAGTATTTGTTTTTCTCTTTCTGACTTAGTTCACTCTGTATAACAGGCTCTAGGTTCATCCACACCACTACATCTCAAATCCATTCCTTTTCATGACTGAGTAATATTCCATTGTACATATGTACCACATCTTCTTTTCCACATTAAAAATAATTATTACATATTAATGCATAATATTAATGCATATTAAATACATATAAAATACTTTCATATGTCAAAGGAACCTTAGTGGGAGGTGGGCCTGATGTCCCCTTATTTTCCCAGCTGCTTGGAGTTTTGCTTGCTGAGAGCTTGCAGATGAATTTGCCTGGTGAGCAGTCTGTGTCTGTTAATAATAATAAGAGCCCCACCCTCTTGCTTCAGTGCAGGATAACCTTCACAGATGTGGGATCACAAAACATTCCCCCAGTAAACCTCCCGCATGCAAACACCTTTCCCATAGCATGCCTCCTGAGGTCACTGGCCAATGAAAGTTGGTACCAGGAGTCATCCAGAAATCTGACTCTAAAATGCAATCTCACAACTGGATAACCAATTATCTGGGAGGCAAAGTAAACCCTGCAATGTCAGTTCATGTACTCAGCTTCTGGCATCCTGTCCCGGTTCAACTGTTAAAATTTTCATGAGATAAAGTATCAAAGTCTAACAATGATTAATCACCAACTAAAGGAAATACGGGGGCTTTAATGTTCAGTGGTAAGAATCTGCCTGCAATGCAGGAGACGCAAGTTTGATCTGGTCCAGGAAGATACTTTGGAGAAGGAAATGGCAACCCACTCCAATATTCTCACCTGGGAAATCCCATGGACAGAGGAGCTTGGTGGGCTACAGTCTATGGGGTTACAAAAGAGTCAGACACAGCTTAGCAACTAAACAGCAAAGGCAATAGGTTAAACCCTCATGAAAATATAATTATTTCCTGAAACCAGAGGGTAGAAACAACTGAGAATCAGTCCCATGACTTAATTATCAGGGTGGCAGAGCTCCAGAAAAGATTGACTTTTTTAACTCCAGCAAATATTTATACCAAGGTCAGTGCCATGCTTGAGAAAGAGTAGAACCCTGAGATTTGGGATAGGGCATATGAGTCGACACATTTGGAAAATCTGAATCCCAATACTCTCCTAAACCCTCTGAATCTGCAGAAGGATTTGCTCCTTTCTGTTAGAATTTATAAACCACCTCTTCCCTCATGCTTGAAAACAATACGTGGTCTTTGCTTGACATGAAAGCATTCAGCCTCCAATTATCCTCCAGCCTCAGGGTTTGCTTTTGTCATTCCTCCTGGACAGTAGGTTATATCAAAACATAATCAAGCTTTGGAAGAGCTAACTTTTGTAAAAGAAGATGTAGCTATCAATATTAGAGGAGGAAATGGCAACCCACTCCAGTATTCTTGCCTGGAGAATTCTGTGGACAGAGGAGCCTGGTGGGGTACAGTCCATGGGGTCGCAAAGAGTCAGACACAACTGAGTGACTAAGCACACAACTAACAATATATGTCAAAGACGCTGTGTGATTTATGAAACAAATGAACTTGCAAAGAGCCAAGCGACTGGAATTTATCAGCAGGTGAATGGATAAGAAAGCTGTGGTACATATACACAATGGAGTATTACTCAGCCATTAAAAATAATACATTTGAATCAGTTCTAATGAGGTGGGTCAAACTGGAACCTATTATACAGAGTGAAGTAAGTCAGAAAGAAAAACACCAATACAGTATACTAACACATATATATGGAATTTTGAAAGATGGTAACAATAACCCTGTATACGAGACAGCAAAAGAGACACTGATGTATAGAACAGTCTTTTGGACTCTGTGGTAGAGGGAGAGGGTGGGATGATTTGGGAGAATGGCATTGAAATATGTATAATATCATATATGAAACGAGTCTCCAGTCCAGGTTCGATGCACCATACTGGATGCTTGGGGCTGGTGCACTGGGAGGACCCAGAGGGATGGTATGGGGAGGGAGGAGGGAGGAGGGTTCAGGATGGGGAACACATGTATACCTGTGGCGGATTAATTTTGATATATAGCAAAACCAATACAATATTGTAAGGTTAAAAAATAAAATTAAATTAAAAAAAATAAAGATTTTAGATCAAGAATGACAGGACACAAAGCTGAGTAATGTCGTTTACCTATATGGGAGCATTCTCCATTGATATATGATTAAAAACTCTGGCAAAGTCCTGGGAGGCAGGGCTAAACTTGAGTGGCTTTTGAAATATTGAAAAAAATCATGCCCCACATGAAATAAAGTAGACAGGACAGGATTTAAATGAAAAATACTGAAGAAAGAGATCATAAGCCTTGGAAAACCGGTCATGTTATGATTATATATATTCAGAAAATCCACTTGCTAATTATACTCTGTGGGAAAGTACATTTACAAAAACAAATTTGGAATGTACCAATGCGGCATCTTTGAGAAGTTCAGAAGTAGGCTGATGGCAAGAGATGCTTTGATAGTACTGAGTATCTTGTTACTATTGGGGTAAAGGGGATATTACAAAACATAGAAAACAAGTAGCATTAAATATCAAAATAAAAGTGTATGCCATTATCATTATGGGCAGCAAATTGCCCTGACATCCAGAAACAGTCTGAAATGCCCAAAACCAAGTGATAGGATGGATATGTGTGGTGCCAATAAAGTATTGCTATATTTACACAATTAACCAAAATCCATGATGAATGATGAGGAGGCTGAGAGAAGTCAATTTAAGAAAAACTGGCAATTTGCAGTTTAATTTCTAATTGTGAACCAGTTCTCAAATCTGGATCTAATATACTAAAGGAGGGGCTGATTTTGCAAGAAAATATTAAAAGTAAAAATGTTTACTATCAAAAAAGCATTTGAATAGATGAATAGATACATACAGGTGAATTATTGTCCAACAATTACTCTATACCAAGAAAATGAACAAGGTTCCTTTTGAGGAGAAATATTATAGAATCACTTGTGAGACCTTGATTCTGTTAATATATGTCTTAGACTAGGTAGCTTATAAACAACAGAAATGTATTTATCACCATTCTGGAGACTGAAATTCTGAGATCTGGATGCTAGCATTTGTTGAGTGAACATTCTTTTCATGGTTGAGGACTTTTTGTTGTGTTCTCACATGGCAGAAAGGGCTAAAGAGCTTTCTTGGGGCCTTTTATAAGGGCATTAATCTTATTCATAGTTCTACTGTTATGACATAATCACTTCTCCAAACCCCTATCTTCTAATACCATCTCAATGGAGTATAGAATTTCAACAGAAGAATTTTGAGGGACACAAACATTCACACTGTAACAACGCTCCTTTTGAGAGAATCAGTTCCTAGGCAGGTTGATAAGAAGTCTGGGGGTCCCCAAGGAGAGAGGGGTCTGGAATTCTCAAGGAGGAAGAAAGGACAAATGTTTTTTTTTTTTTTTCCCTCTACATTCCTTGGGATTATATAACAATAATGTATCCTGCTTGAGGACAGTCTCTGGAAAAAACCTTCTGGCTAATCCTGTTATCTGGAAATGTAAATTATGGGAGTGGGTATCAGTTCAGTTCAGTTCAGTCACTCAGTCATGTCCAACTTTTGGGACCCCATGAACTCAGCACGCCAGGCCTCCCTGTCCATCATCAACTCCCGGAGTTTACCCAAACTCATGTCTATTGAGTTGGTGCCATCCAACCATCTCATCCTCTGTCATCCCCTTTATTATAATATAATAAAATCCCAACAATAGCTCTCAGATGAAGTAAGGCTTCATCAGCCTTCTATGGGGAAACACTGGTGGTTAGAAAGTATTCTGCATGTATGTGGTGAACAAAGAAATTTTAGTGTGCACAGACTGAATTTTGAAATTTATTTACAAAAATAAATATCTGTAAAGGGCAGTTTTGAATTCCTACAGAGCATTCAGTTACTCTTAACCACTTTTCTAACCAAACTTCAGGTTGAGTCTTCAATACCAAAACCATGGTCAATAAAGGCAACTTGCTCATTCTCACCCCCAAGGTAATACAGATTATTGGCTAAAGGATAATCTGATGATCTCCCTTGTTAATCTGATGATCTCCATTAGTTGAAAATGGAGCATCTAATAGAGTTTAAGTGAAGAAATCAAACTGGGAAGATTGTTGATTATTCCAGAATGAAAAAGAACCTCCTGCAACTTCTTGGAAAGCTCTCCACCAAAGTCTGCTTTTTCTCTTCTCTTTTTTAGGAGATGTGATGCTAGGTTCACCAGTAAATATTTTGATATCCAGCTGATGTGGAAAAGGACAAAATACACTCAATCTTAAATAGAGTTGAGAGCCTGGATTATGCCAAATCTGAAGTATCTGGATTTTCAGGTTTGTGATGAAATCAATTTTGTTCTTGTTTAAGCCAGTTTGAAGTTTGTTTTTCTCATTTTTCCTATTGCCAGCAGCTAAAAATATCCTAAGGTAGCTTACAGGGTTATGGGCAAAAATGTGTTAATGAATGTAAAAGAGTTAGTGCCAAACACATACTAGGAGCAATGTGTACTTGTGTTCCATCTCAGTCGAATCACTAATCATGATACTGGATTTTTACTTAACTCTAATTAAACTAGCTGCTGCTGCTATGTCACTTCAGTCATGTCCGACTCTATGTGACCCCATAGATGGCAGCCCATCAGGCTCCCCCGTCCCTGGGATTCTCCAGGCAAGAACACTGGAGTGGGTTGCCATTTCCTTCTCCAATGAATGAAAGTAAAAAGTGAAAGTGAAGTCGCTGAGTCGTGTCCTACTTTTAGTGACTCCATGGACTGCAGCCCACCAGGCTCCTCCATCCCTGGGATTTTCCAGGCAAGAGTACTGGAATGGAGTGCCGTTAAACTAGCTACATTCATATTTAAACACCCAGGGTTATTTTATGTTCATATCACCTTCAGATTTTATCTTTCTATTGATTATTTTTGTATCAATGCATACATAAGTATAATTCTAATATGGCTCACAGAGTTATGAGGATCAAATATTATAGTGAATTTAAAAGAATTTTAATAGTACTTGGCACTTCCTGAGCTCACAAGAAATTGAACATTATATAAATTAATGAATATATCCTTTGATTTTTTTCTCTCAAAGATATTTAAAATTTTAAATTTATTTTACACTAATATTTTGACAGACATTCTGTAGTTTTGATTTCTAATTAATATATTTATAATTAGGACAATGTTGTTTAGTAATATAATTAATTTTTGTTTCAAAGTTGGGAATTGCTGTGTGTTTTGGAAAAGTGTCTCTTCATAACTGTTTCATTGATTTTTCAAAAATTGAGTATTTTAAAGGGTATTAAGTTGTAATGTATTTGTTGCCTCGCTAGGCCTTCAATCATTTTTAATACTTATTTTATATTATGAAATATGCATCCAGATTCCATAGTGTGAAAATTTCCTGATTGTTATATTTGTCACTCTCATTTCAAGTGGTATGAGTTTTCTGATGTATTTTGTAATATTGACTAGTATCCTCAATTTCACTGATAATTTAAATTTGGGAACACCATTCAGCCTAATGTTAGGGCACATCCCTCCAGAATTTGAATACAGTATACATTTGGCACTCTTCAAGAATGAAGAGTGAATTGGCACTTGATGATCTTGTCACAGATACCCCTACGAGTGGACTGAAATAGGAAATCGGATCCCAGGTAATGTAAGAAAACTTCCTTTTAGAGATGGTATCACCAGAAATAAGATGCTGAATGGCTCTTGTGGTATGTTAGGAAACAGTAGGAGTAGTTCATCTACCAACACCAGGGAAAGTGAGTTAAAAGGAAGTTTCCTCAGATAAATGAACTTCTCCTCTATTTCTTATTTAAATTGCCATTTTATGATAAAAATATGTTATTGGGTAAATATCTGATTTCAATTATCTTGGGTATATACTTCAGAGTGGAAATACTGGGTCATACAGTAACACAAAACTTACTGATGAATTACCAAACTGTTTACTAAAGTGACTGCATAAATTTACATTTTCACCAGTAGTTTATGAGTATTCAGATACCTATATCATTTTAATTTTTTATTTCTTTTTATTTTTGAGATACAAGAGTTCTTTGTGTAGTCTGTATACAATTCCTTTCTCAGACATAGGACTTACAAATACTTTCTCCCATTCTGTGGTTTGCCCTTTAACTTTTTTTAATGATATCCTTTAAAACATAAAATAATTCATTCTGATGAAGCCTAACTGGTCTCTTGTGTGTGTGTGTGTGTGTGTGTGTGTGTGTACACACATATATCACTTGTGCTTTTGATGTCCTATCTCAGAAAGCATCATGAAACCTAAGATCATGGAAATATATCTGTATGTTTTATTCTACAAGATTTAAAGTTTTAACTCTAAAATTTTTATTCCCTTTTAAGATAATTTTAGCATATGGTGTTAGGCGGAATCAATTTCATTATTTTCATAGTGGAAATGAAATTGTCCCTGAGCACTTTTTGAAAAGATTGTGCTTCCCTAATGAGTTGTCTTGACATCTTTGATATAATCAATCAATCATAAATGTAAAGATTTGTTTTTGAACTCTCAGCTCTATTCCACTGATTTATGTATGTCTATTGATATGCCAATACTACACTTTTTCTGATTGCTATAACTTTGTAATATATTTTGAAATAACATGTATGAGTCATTCAACTTTGTGTTTTTGTTTTTTCAAACTGCTTCAATATTCTAGGTGCTTTGCATTTAAGTTAAATTTTACGGTTAGTTTACTAATTTATGCAAAATCAGCTGCTGAGTTTTTAAAAGGAATTGTGTTGCTTCTGTAAATTTATTTGTAGAATATTGCAAATATAGTAATACTAAGTCTTTTGATCCACTAACACGAGTTCTATTTATTTAGATTTGTAATTTCTTACAAAAATGATTCCAACTTTTTGATGCATAATAAGTCTTATATAGCTAGTTAAATTTATTCTTAGCATTTTAATATGATTGACCTTATTATAAATGGAACTGTTTTCTTTATTTTGTTTTCAAAATGTTTATTACCAATAGATAGAAAAATATGATATTTATATATTAACATTGTGACCAACTGTGGTGAACTTGTTCACTAATTCTGAAAGTTTTCCAGTGAATTCCTTCCAATTTTCTACATACATGATTATGTCATCTAAAATTAGTGATAGATTTACTTCTTCCTTTGTAATTAGAAGGCTCTTATTCCTCTATCTTTCCCAGCTGCTCTAGCTAGTACCTTAGATACAATGTTGAATAGAAATGTAAATAGATGACTCTTTGCTTGTTCCTGATATCGAGGGGAACATTTTCAGTTTATCACCATTAAGTAGATGTTGACTGTGGATTTTGAAGGATACCTTTTAGCCAGTTAATGAAAATCCCTTATATTCCTAGTTTGTTAAATTATTTATCATAATAATTTGTTTGATATTGTCAAATGTTTTTGAATGCATTGAAATGATCATGTGTTTGCATTTATTCTATTAATTGACTGATTTTCATATGTTAAATTAACTTTTAATTCCTAGAAGAGATACAAATTGGTCATGAGATATAATTGTTTTTATATGTTTCTGGAATTGCTTTGCTGGTAGTTTGTTAAGAACTTACTTTTTCACCTGTTCATTGGTGGCATTTTTTTTCTGTAGTTTTCTTTTCTTGTCATTGTCTGGTTCTGGTATTCAGATAATCCTGGCTCACAGGATGAGTCAGAAAATACACTCTCCTGTTATATTATTGGGAAAATTTTATAAAGTATTGGCAGTATTTCTAAGTAATCTTGTAGAAATTACCATTGAAACAGTATAACCCTGGACTCTTCTTTCAGAAAGTTTTAAAATTATTCTTTCATCTTCTTTACTAGTTACAAGTCTATCCAAATGGTATATTACTTCTTGAGTCAGTTTCAGGAGTTTTTGTATTTCTAGGAATTTGTTCATTAAATCTGGATTTTCTCATTTATTACTGTAAAATTATTCTTTTCCATTGTAAAATTAGAATTAGATCACTTTGAAAATCAGATTCCCCTCAGGGCTTGTTTTTGCCATTTGTTGTTATTTTTGTTGTTATTATTGTTGCTGCTGTTGCTCTTTGCTTATTTAGTGACTTTCCAGGACTAATTCTATGAAGTCTGTTTTCTTTGTCATGTGTAGCTAGTAGCCTCTAACTCATCTAATGATTGGTCACAGGTTTCTTTGAACTCTTGGAATCAGTAAGTATTCGACCCTTTGCCAAGAAACTCTGGGTGTGTGCTGGGGCACATAGAGCATAGCAAATGTTTTCCAAGCTTTACATAAAAGCTGGGAAGCAATATAAAATTTTCCAAAAGAAAAATAACTACTTCATTTTATAGCTCTACCAGATACCCTAAACATGCATATACACAAAAATGCATTTGCAATAGGCTTCTTTTAAAACAATGAACACTCATGAACCATTTTCAATGTCAGATTACCAAAGTAGGACATATGTTAATAATACTTTGCTAGGTATGATGGTTTCTAATAATAACTGTGACTTAAGTGTGGTATGAAATGAAGAAGCTGCTTGTTTTTCTATTAATAGTATGTTATTTTCTTGATGTTTTGAAAAATAATTTATATATTGCATTTTAAAATATAATGTTCTAATAAGAAAGCAAATATATAAGTGTTTGTTGAAATTAGTAGAAAGTAATATTTATGGATGAATTGGCAGTATCTGTCTCTTTTGTCTGTAAACTATTTTCTGATAATATTGTATTTATTTTTGGTATCTTCTTATAATGAATATGTCTATGCATATAATTTATATTCTATGATGGCATTTTCACTGAAAATATAATTTTGAATTCTGCGGTACAGGAAACTAAATATTGGATAAGTCAGGTTAAATGATTAAATTTACATAAATTCATGCATATAGTTACTATTTAAACAACCCTAAATCAGTCAGTTGAAAACAAAATTTGCATCAAATATACTCAGTTTTTATCTGTGTATAAGACAGAAATCATCTGGGATACTGATATAGCATGGATAAACATTCACATTTTCAGTTCTCATCCAGATGCTTCAGTAAATACACAACCTACGTTTGTTCGGCAAGTTATAGTTATAGAAACATTGTTTGTTATAGTCTGCTGAATAAATTTACCCACCTTTTGTCTGCTTACATGGTATTTCAGAATGTGTAAAATCCTTTAAAATTGTTTTAAAGAAAGCTATGAACCAGCCAAACTTAAATTCACATCCTGAATAGCATATACCATATTTGATGGTTGTCAATTCCTACTGGTAGAAATTAACACTCTAAAGTTGCAGTTTTATTGCAGATTCCCCATTTGCAGTTAATTTTCAGCATGACAAACTGAGACATAGCTAGTCAGATCCCACTGGGTTCATTATTCATTTTGTTCAGCAGCCCTGCAAGACTGATCTGAACATAAAGATCACACTGGCTTTAAATAGAATTCCACAGAAAGCAAAACAAAGTGAAAGAAAAGATCCTTGCATATCCTATGTGTGGTGCTCAAAGGAAAAAAAAATATTGTACCAAATTATTGTTTCTATGGCAATATCTTAAGTGCATATTTTCCCAGGCTGAAATTAACAACTGAATTACTAAATTTGAAATTGCACCTATTTTATGCAGTTTAACTTTCAGTTTGGGGGGGCAAGGTTATGAATTTATACAAATAAATTAACGAACTTTATTTTTTAAAAGCCATTATTATGGAATAATTTTAGAATACTAGAAAAGGCTTTAAAAATAAACTTGGCTGATCTTGACATTTAGAAGAAAAGTTTGATACTCTTATTTTAAATAACTTCTTTGATGGCAACATTTTCACTAGACATTTCGTTTATTACCACTCTGAAACAAGACATTTTATATCATAGTTCTATGAATAACACTGTGTTCATTTTATATAGACCTAAACAATTGGCTAATCCGTAATGCATTTTAATTTTTGGCCCTATTTGCAAAAAAGAACATTTCCCATTTGATTCCCCTATTATTTATCTGATATTTTCCATTAGGAAAACAAAATCATTTCAATATTGAGGTCGAACTAATACAAATGCAAGTTAGATGTGAAAATCTATTTCAAGGATTTCCAAGTAAAAATAAGAAAGAATATTGTTATACTGGTTTAGAAAAATGATTATTGTAGTCAAGTTTTCTATCTTTAGTAGTAAATTATATGAAGGGAAGATGATATGTACATAAAACTTAGGTAAATAAGCCAAAATAACACAAAATCACTCCCTTTCCCTCAACTGTCCTATTGTAGTTCTTATAATAACTTTTCAATTCATGCTTCCATTTTTGGATTGTTTTTCATAGATGTCCACTATTGTACATTATTTTTCACTTTTTTCTTTATAATGTGTATACATAAAACTATACTGTGAGAACGTGCAATGAAAGTTGAGTATTTTAACACATAATGTAGACTGATGGATTTCTGCAGAACCAGAAAGGAAGTAGATGCTTATTGATATTTTAGATAAGTCACATTACACCTCGAAATGTAAAAAATGCTTCCTCATTCATAGACTCACTCTGTTTTAGTAAATAAGCTTAAAAATGCCATAATAGGATACCAAAAACTGATGACTTAGACAACAGAATCTTATTTTCTCACAACTGTGGAGGCTGGAAGTTCAAGATGGAAATAATGGCAGTTACTGGTGAGGGATCTCAGTAGCTTAGGTAGATATCTACCCTTGTGTTCTCACATGTCATTTTCCTGTATATGTTTGTGTGTGTGTGTGCGTGTCTGTGTGTGCCCTTGGTGTCTTTTCCTTTTCTTGAAAGGACATCTGTCCTATTAGATTATGTAGATTATGGCTTCTCACTTATGACCTCATTTAACCTTGCATGCATGATCAGTTGCTCAGTCATGTCCAATGCTTTGTGACCCCTCACAGTAGCCTTCCAGGCTCCTCTGTCCATGAAATTTTTCAGGCAAGAATACTGGAGCATGCCAGTTCCTCCTCCAGGGACTCCCCTAGTAGTTCAGTGGTAAAGAATCCACCTGTGGTGCATGATACTTGGATTAAATCCCAGGGTTGGGAATATCCCCTGGAGAAGGAAATGGCAACCCATTCCAGTATTCTGGCCTGGGAAACCCCATGGACAAGGAAACCTGGCAGGCTACGGTCCATGGGGTGTCAAGAGAGTTGGACACAACTTAGCAACTAAACAAGAAGAAAATACTTTACATGGATGATGTAGTATGGAGTGGATCCCTTAAAATGATGATAGGTAACAGGCATGTTAAACAATACAACTATTTACAAATCAGTGTGAATTGATCTGTCAACTTTTATTAATACTAAATAAAAGATTGTGACTAACTGAAAAAGAAATAAGGACACTGATACCTCAGAAGAAGAAAGTGTCAAACAATGGGAGAACTATCGAAAATGAAGCTAGGGGGCTGGAAGGAAGACAAAAAGTCACAGTCGTGCCTAAGTCTAGAGTCAAATCTGATGACAATACATTCACTAAAATGTTATTTATGCTAAATCTACCATAGGTTGTATTGTCTCTAAAAAAGCTAAGAAGGTAGTTAACTGTAGTTTTCAAAAGTTCTAAAATAAAAGTTGGAGATGAAAAAGGCCTTAAAAACAGAGAAATACTATGCCAGTACTTTGCCATCAGCCAGATTATTTAGACCATAGCAGTAGGTAATGTTAATAGAAAAAAAAAATATTGTTTTATAGAAATGAAGTGATTAACGGATTATGAAAAATTAAGTATTCCAGGTAATATCTTCATAAATAAAATACTATTTAGAATAAATATATACTTGTGCATGCTCTGTGGCTCCAGTCATGTCCTATTCTTTGCGACCCTATGGACTGTAGCCCGACATGGGATTCTCAAGGCAAGAATACCAGAGTATTTAAATATATATTTACTTAATTGTAATCCAAGTCTATGCCCCAACCAGTAACACTGAAGAAGCTGAAGTTGAACGGTTCTATGAAGACCTACAAGACCTTTTAGAACTAACACCAAAAAAGATATCCTTTTCATTATAGGGGACTGGAATGCAAAAGTAGGAAGTCAAGAAACACCTGAAGTAACAGGAAAATTTGGCCTTGGAATACGGAATGAAGCAGGGCAAAGACTAATAGAGTTTTGCCAAGAAAATGCACTGGTCATAGCAAACACCCTCTTCCAACAACACAAGAGAAGACTCTACACATGGACCTCATCAGATGGTCAACACCAAAATCAGATTGATTATATTCTTTGCAGCCAAAGATGGAGAAGCTCTATACAGTCAACAAAAACAAAACTAGGAGCTGACTGTGGCTCAGATCATGAACTCCGTATTGCCAAATTCAGACTGAAATTGAAGAAAGTAGGGAAAACCACTAGACCATTCAGGTATGACCTAAATCAAATCCCTTATGATTATACAGTGGAAGTGAGAAATAGATTTAAGGGACTAGATCTGATAGATAGAGTGCCTGATGAACTATGGATGGAGGTTCGTGACATTGTACAGGAGACAGGGATCAAGACCATCCCCAAGGAAAAGAAATGCAAAAAAGCAAAATGGCTGTCTGGGGAGGCCTTACAAATAGCTGTGAAAAGAAGAGAAGCGAAAAGCAAAGGAGAAAAGGAAAGATATAAGCATCTGAATGCAGAGTTCCAAACAATAGCAAGGAGAGATAAGAAAGCCTTCCTCAGTGATCAATGCAAAGAAATAGAGGAAAACAATAGAATGGGAAAGACTAGAGACCTCCTCAAGAAAATTAGAGATACGAAGGGAATATTTCATGCAAAGATGGGCTCAATAAAAGACAGAAATGGTATGGACCTAACAAAAGCAGTAGATATTAAGAAGAGGTGGCAGGAATACACAGAAGACTGTAGAAAAAAGATCTTCACGACCAAGATAATCACGATAGTGTGATCACTCACCTAGAGCCAGACATCCCGGAATGTGAAGTCAAGTGGGCCTTAGAAAGCATCACTATGAACAAAGCTAGTGGAGGTGATGGATTCCAATTGAGCTATTTCAAATCCTGAAAGATGATGCTGTGAAAGTGCTGCACTCAATATGCCTGCAAATTTGGAAAACTCAGCAGTGGCCACAGGACTGGAAAAGGTCAGTTTTCATTCCAATCCCAAAGAAAGACAATGCCAAAGAATGCTCAAACTACTGCACAATTGCACTCATCTCACACACTAGTAAAGTAATGCTCAAAATTCTCAAAGCCAGGCTTCAGCAGTACCTGAACTGTGAATTTCCAGATGTTCAAGTTGGTTTTAGAAAAGGCAGAGGAACCAGAGATCAAATTGCCAACATCCGCTGGATCATGAACAAAGCAAGAGAGTTCCAGAAAAACATCTATTTCTGCTTTTTGACTATGCCAAAGCCTTTGACTGTGTGGATCACAATAAACTGTGGAAAATTCTGAAAGAGATGGGAATAACACACCAGCTGACCTGCCTCTTGAGAAATCTATATGCAGGTCAGGAAGCAGCAGTTAGAACTGGACATGGAACAACAGACTGGTTCCAAATCAGGAAAGGAGTATGTCAAGGCTGTAGACTGTCACCCTGCTTATTTAACTTATATGCAGAGTACATCATGAGAAACGCTGGGCTGGAAGAAGCATAAGCTGGAATCAAGACTGCTGGGAGAAATATCAATAACCTCAGATACGCAGATGACACCACCCTTATGGCAGAAAGTGAAGAGGAACTCAAAAGCCTCTTGATGAAAGTGAAAGTGGAGAGTGAAAAAGTTGGCTTAAAGCTCAACATTCAGAAAACGAAGATCATGGCATCTGGTCCCATCACTTCATGGGAAATAGATGGGGAAACAGTGGAAACAGTGGCAGATTTTATTTTTTGGGGCTCCAAAATCACTGAAGATGGTAACTGCAGCCATGAAATTAAAAGACGCTTACTCCTTGGAAGGAAAGTTCTGACCAACCTAGATAGCATATTCAAAAGCAGAGACATTACTTTGCCAACAAAGGTCTGTCTAGTCAAGGCTATGGTTTTTCCTGTGATCATGTATGGATGTGAGAGTTGGACTATGAAGAAGGCTGAGCGCTGAAGAATTGATGCTTTTGAACTGTGGTGTTGGAGAAAACTCTTGAGAGTCCCTTGGACTGCAAGGAGATCCAACCAGTCCATTCTGAAGGAGACCAGCCCTGGGATTTCTTTGGAGGGAATGATGCTGAAGCTGAAACTCCAGTACTTTGGCCACCTCATGCAGAGTTGACTCATTGGAAAAGACTCTGATGCTGGGAGGGATTGGGGGCAGGAGGAGAAGGGGATGACAGAGGGTGAGATGGCTGGATGGCATCACTGACTCGATGGACGTGAGTCTGAGTGAACCCCGGGAGTTGGTGATGGACAGGGAGGCCTGGAGTGCTGCGATTCGTGGTGTCTCTAAGAGTCAGACACAGCTGAGCAACTGAACTGTACTGAACTGACTTGTACTTTGCATTGTGTTTATTCATAAGGGAAACATTGAGTCCTGTTGTCAAACAAACAAAACAAAACCCTTAAATTAAGGTGTTTGGACTCTTTCCTATTAAACTGTTTAAAGAACCCCACAGAATATTACATTTCAAACATGACTTGCTATTTGATTACTTAATGAGGAGATTAATTTAGTGGTTTATCATGTTGTCAGAAATGTGAGCAAGATAAATTAGTTTAGTGGTTGTTTTAAGTCACTATGTTGTATAGTTGTTTGTTGTATGTCAATACGTAACCAAAAGAGTGGAATAATCATTTTTCATATCTATTTACTATTTTTTCTTCTATCAAAGTGATTGCAAAATTAATTTAATGAATCATAAAATATACTTTCCAATGCTCCTATTTGACAGTTATATTTACAGTGAAAAAATGTTGAAATAAATAAACCCAAATTTTTTTCCTTAATGTCTCATATTTATGTCTGTATTTATTATAATGTCTTACTACCACTGACATACCTCTCCATCTTCAATCTTTTATTTTAATGAGTAGGAAAAAATTGTTAAGTAATACACAAATATACAAGGGAGCACCGGTTGGGGGATTCTCTGAAACATGTGGTCTTTGGAAGACCCAGGGTGAACATGAGGTGGAGGCAGATTTTGTGGAAAACATGTAGAAAATACAGTGATTTTAAGTAGAGAAAAAAAGAAACATTTGTTTGGATGTGTGGCTTGGATGATTACCCAGAAAGGAGGAACTGAAAATATCCCATACTGCTCCTACAGTATTGCACTGGAGGTGGTGGAAGTGCTAAAGGGCTCACATTAGCCATGAAACAGAGTGTTTTTCTGGACATTAATAAAGACCTTTATACTGAAGACAATGGAAGTCTAAACTGAAAAAGTTTTACAGAGAAGTCTTACTGAGGAGTAAAGTGAATGAGAGACCATGATTCCAAATGAGGTGAATTTGTTTGGCATATTGAAAGTATTCAGACTCAGTAGGCAGAAGAACCTCGTAATATACAATTTGTGTTTTATATGATGTTGTGTTTTATATTAAAATGTGTGTTTTATATTAAAATGACTTTGTACTAGCACACCTTGTTTTTTGGTTTACATGTCCATTGAAAGGCTAGGAATTTAATGTTGTACAAAGTAGGTGAAGTAAAAAGTAACAGGAAAAGTAAAACATTTTATTTTAATAGCAAGTGATGCTTTTCAAGGAATTTTATGTAAATGTTAATTTTATCACCCACATTTCATATAGAGGAAATTGACAGAGATATCAAATTATTTGAATGCTGTGACTTTTTGTTTAATGTTCTTTGTTTACCTTATGGGAGAATATCAGATTTACTCATTCAATAATTTTTTAATAAGGTTTTACTTAAAAGTTTAAGTAAAACTATTTATTTGAATAGTTTATCTTTATTTTACTTCTTTAAAAATTTACTTGATGTTTCCTCCTATTAAATAATTAGCAAACTAATTTTTTAGTAGATGAATTCTCTTTGACATTTTGTCTTAATCTTGGCCTCTGCTATATAGGTTATTTTACTTTGTTCTAAGCACGTTAAATTTCTCTATAAACACTTAAACATGATTATTTAAATGACTGCTCTTTGAAATTTCCCAATATTTAGTTAGCTACTCAAAGACTTGTCATATACTTTCTAAATGTTAGACAAATAATAGTGTCCTTTACACAAATAATATAAGTTTTTACATCTGATCTGGTAATATGAAAAGAGGAAATGTTGTAATAGAGATGGGTTTATATCATAAACACAAGCACTTCACAGTTCAAACTATTAATTTTGTTACTTTAATAACTAATGCATCATTATTATTATCACTATACTTCTAAAAATGACGATGGAAGAATATAATTACCAGTACCATGAAATTGATTCAGTGGCTTCTGAGATTATGTGAGGAAGAAATATTGAAGATTTTCCCTTCTCTATGGAATGATGAAATTCAATTATCTCTATTATCCAACTACAAATTGTGTAAGAACATGCTCTATCACTAGGTCATATTATCTTGTTAACATTATTAGAATTCTGTCTCATGCCTTCTCTTCTAAATTCCTTATCCTCTTATTTAAAACTATTTATGATAATAAAATGGAGAACAAATAAAACTCATGATAGCATATCAAGTTGTTTTACTCTGATATAAATCTACCATGTTCCTTCTATGCCAAATGAAACTAGGTCAAGTTTGGATATGTGATATATGTTAGCATTAGAAATTAAGATAATCAACTAAGAAAATCAGGTCAGTGTGCATTCCTAAGCAGGATTGACAGAAGCCAAAATAGTTGTAAAGATCAAGAGATTATAGATTTAGACTTTAGCTTTTCTATGAAAATAGATGCATAGATTGCAACTCCAGTTTCTCTATGATTTAGATGTAATTTTCACTGCAAAAATCAGTTTGTCAACATTTTTATTTTAACGTAAGTTGAGGAAGAAATCTAGCTCTCCAACTTTATGTGCTAGATAAGATTAAATAATATATAGAAAACACACTGCTTGTTTGCTAACTGGCAACAAGGAAGATCTTATTGAACCAAGAAAGTAATTTACCTATAAAAAAGAAAAAAAAAAGGAAATATTTTATTTGTAAGAAAATATTATTTAGCATATTTTCAATATTAAAGAATATGTTTTATTATAGGAAATTTTAATATATTTTTTCAAGCTACTGAAACACTGCATAAAAGAAACCAACTTTATTCAGATGTTATAAGTGTTAATCCTTATCCTCGTCTAATACTTTAAGCAAGGAAAGCTAATCTGGATTTATGTCCTCTGAATAATGTCCTATATTCAAATATGATGTAATCTCTTATTTCTTCCACTTGAAATTTCTATTTTCTTTTTCATTTGCATGCAGCTGTCTTCTATTGTCTTTATATAAATTCCATTATCTGCATCCAAGTAACCAGAAAATCAGGGAAAGAGGTTAAAATCTAACAGAAGAGCAAATGAAATCATAGTGGTTTCATCACATAACATTCATCAGAAAGTCCCTCCTATTGAATTTTTACAGCTTTATTATTTCTGAATTTTATCTAAGAAGTTATACAAGCATAATGAACCAAATGCTTTCTTCTTTTCACGTAACAAACAGAAATTTAAAAACACAGTTCAGTTCAGTTCAGTTGCTCAGTTGTGACCAACTCTGCAACTCCATGGACTGCAGCATGCCAGGCCTCCCTGTCCATAACCAACTCCCAGAGTTTATTCAAAAGTCATGTCCATTGGGTTGGTGATACCATCCAACCATCTCATCCTCTGTCGTCCCCTTCTCCCACCTTCAATCTTTTCCATCATCAGGGTTTTTTCCAATGAGTCAGTTCTTTGCATCGGTGGCCAAAGTATTAGAGTTTGAGCTTCAGCATTAGTCCTTTCAATGAATATTCAGGACTGATTTCCTTTAGGATGGACTAGTTGGATCTCCTTGCAGTCCAAGGAACTCTCAAGAATATTCTCCAACACCACAGTTCAAAAGCACCAATTCTTCAGTGCTCAGCTTTCTTTATAGTCCAACTCTCACATCCATACATGACTACTGGAAAAACCATAGCTTTGACTAGATAGATCTTTGTTGGCAAAGTAATATCTCTGATATTTAATCAGTCTTGTTTTTGCTGACTGTGTAGAGATTCTCCATCTTTGACTGCAAAGAATATAATCAATCTGATTTCAGTGTTGGCCATCTGGTGATGTCCATGTATAGAGTCTTCCCTTGTGTTGTTGGAAACTTCAGGAGTTAGTGATGGACAGGAAGGCCTGGTGTGCTGTGGGTCATGGGGTCGCAAAGAGTCAGACATGACTGAGTGACTGAACTGAACTGAAGGTTTGTCATAACTTTTCTTCCAATATTATTATTAATATTAATTTGGCTTAATTTGAATAGAGCTGTAGAAACATCACAATATGATATCTTACTGCTTTTCATTAAAATTTCACATATTTTCTGAACCTCATTTAATGTCAGATATGGGAATATTTTCTGTGTTCTTCTAAATACTATGCAATTCTGTCATCAAGGTTTCTTCATTTGAAAATGTTTGAACTTATAATTCCAAATCATTCTTTTTTTTTTTCTCATCTTCCTATAACCCCTTGTATAGAGTATAACAAATTTAGAATATGTCAAATGTGCATATAGGATATGCCTAAATGCATATGATTGAAGTAATAATGTTAAATAATTATTCACATATGCTACTGGTACCTCCGGAGAAGGCAACGGCACCCCACTCCAGTACTCTTGCCTGGAAAATCCCATGGACGGAGGAGCCTGGTAGGCTGCAATCCATGGGGTCCCTAAGAGTCGGACACGACTGAGCGACTTCACTTTCACTTTTCACTTTCATACATTGGAGAAGGAAATGGCAACCCACTCCAGTGTTCTTGCCTGGAGAATCCCAGGGACGGAGGAGCCTGGTAGGCTGCAATCCATGGGGTCCCTAAGAGTCGGACACGACTGAGCGACTTCACTTTCACTTTTCACTTTCATACATTGGAGAAGGAAATGGCAACCCACTCCAGTGTTCTTGCCTGGAGAATCCCAGGGACGGGGGAACCTGGTGGGCTGCCGTCTATGGGGTCGCATGGAGTCGGACACGACTCAAGTGACTTAGCATAGCATAGCACTGGTACCTTAAGCATATTTTCCTGTTAATACTTTTTTATCAACTAAAATGTGTAATTTTTTTTCATGTTTTCTGAAAATATACATTGGCTTACACATTATGTGTGTGTGTGTGTGTTAGTCACTCACTCATGTCTGACTCTTTGCCACTGCATGGACTGTAGCCTGCCGAGCTCCTCTGTCCATAGAATTATCCAAGAAAGAATAATGGAGTAGGTAGCTATTCCCTCCTTTAGGAGATCTTTCTATCTTCCTGACTCAGGGATCCAACCTGGGTCTCCTGCTTTCTTCTTTTAATTATAACTTTAAAATTTTAATATATTACTATAACTTTTATAATTATAATTTTAATTTTTTCTTATAATTTTAAATTTGCAGACAGATTCTATCCAGTTGTTTTTTTTATTATTATTCTGAAGTCTTGGTAGATACAATAAGGATTTTGTTAATAGCAGAAGGCTAATAATACTACTTTATGATCAACAAGCTATTTTTCAAAAGATTCCATAGAAGGGTTGCTGTCTGGGTCACAAACTGTATTGGCCTATTTCAAAATAGCACTATTAATTTATATAAAGTCAAAGAGATCTGTGTTCTGTGTAGTTAACTATGAATTTTTGTTTCATGTGTGGTTAACTATGAATTTTTGTTTCATTCCTTTTCAGTGAATATATATTTATTTTAAACATTCTGTATATCCTGATTTTCTGGGTATAGAAAGGGAAAATTACTTTTGAAAATTATATAATCTCAATTTCTTTCTTGTAAGAATTTTCATCTAGTACTCATGCAATCAAATAATGTTTTCATGCTTATACTGCATAATTATTGTAATCTACCCTTTTCAGGGTGGTAGAAAGGATTAAATGTCATGGTCTAGGAGCTTCTTGTTTATTTGGAGACACTTATAATAGGACCTTAAGTGTTAGAAGAGACTAGTGAAGCTAAATAAGGGACAGAGTTAAAATAAAATGAAACAAAATTGTCTCCAGTAAATTGCTTCACTCAACATATATTAAACCTATGAAGTATTAAATCATCAAAGTGCATATATTAAATTTGTGCAATTTTTGTTGTGTCACATATACCTCCACAAAGCTAAAATATAAACATAAACTAGCATAAAATAAAATCTACATTGCAAATAAAAGAGATTCAAATAATTTCTCTGAATGTAATTATATACATTGATGGCTTATTATCAATGTTTTTAAAATGAAAGTTTCTATGAATTATTAATTTATACTTAAATATATGAATCTTTAAAGTGAAAATTTTCATAATGCAGTTTGTCTAAAATTTCAAAGCGTGCAAGGAACTTTCATCTTCAAGTGCAACAAAAGTCAATTTTGGTTGTACAGTGTGTTTATAAATATGAAATTAATCTTTGTCATGTATACTCTCAATAACACATTACATTGCATTGCACTACTTATATTTTATATTTATTTTCTTTTAAGTCAGCATGTTGACTCCATGAAGGTAAATTCCTAAAATTTCAAGTAAAATATCTATGTAGTTTTTACTTTTAATGCTTCTGTGTTTAAAAATCCTTCATTTTCTACAATATACAATCTCTTAGATTCAGAATATTTTAGCACATATAGCACAGAACTATGTTGAAACTACTTTAGGCTGTATTATCCCTCAGTTGACTACATATCATTGTTTATTTAGATCAATTTTTCTAAGAATAGAAAATTATTCTCCTGTTTATGATTATTCATAAGTTAACGACTTCTGCTTGTTTTAGTTAATTTTGAAAATTTCTTAATGCCACTCTGAAATTTTGTTTGCCATTTCCACTCTATTGAAATAATAATTTGTACCCTTTTAAACCCCAGGCCTGTGTAGAAATGACAAGTTGTATTTTTAGGGAATGCCCTGTGAAAATTAATAAAAAGGAAACCTCAACAATTGGGACCTGTGAAGACCTGTAGAGGGAGCTCTTATGTCCTACCACACATGGTCAATTACTGGAACAGGAAAATATCAGTTTCCTCAACAGGAAGACATCAGTTACTGACCCCAACAGAAAGAGATGTACCTCCTACTACAAAACAGGAAGTACAACTACTATCCCTCCCCTGCAGGAGGAAAGAAGACTTCCTTCTTGCCCAATAACAAGCCAGGCCAATGTAAAACATCATCACTCAGCTACAGAAAATCCACTGTTACCCAAACTTTTACTTTCTTCCAATAAATGTTCATTTTCTCTTTCATGATGACTTTTTTCCTTGTCCTGACTTCCTTACTGTAAAAGCCTTCCATGTTGTGTAAAACACACACACACACTCACAAACACACAATGAGTTTAGACAAAATAAATTTGAACTGTCCAAAACAGAGATAAGTTAAAAGTGGTAAACTCAATAATAAAAATTTTTAAATGTGTCATTAAGTAACACAAAATTGTAAGTTGACACATTTTATAACCTCCCATTACAACATATTAATCTGGTAATACATTTGGATTTTTTGTTAATATTACACCTATGTTTACCTAAACACATGTTATAAAAATATAGGTTGTACATCTAACTGAAGAAGAAACTGCAAGGTAAGGACAGAGTATCTTTATCTTAAACAAAAATATCATTAATGATTAAAAGAAATGGAAGAGTTTAAAAATACATGAATCAATCTCAACTCTTTTGATGGAAAGCTGTGTATGTTCATGTTTTCAGCAGAATGGATATTTCTTCTGATATTACTCTTAGAAGTAAGATTTGTCACATAGAATTTTATCAGAAAGATTTGACAAATACAGACAAGGAAAGCCATATTCTGTTCCATTTTTTGTCACATGTTCAGCATCCTGATACATCATAGAAGATAGATTTGACATATTTTTTTCTACGTATTAGTCTGCTTTTAAATATCAGGCTATTTTTCTGTAGCATGGATAAATTTATTCATAAAGTGAGTTACATTCCATACAGTTTACGATGTATAACTGACATGTTTATATAACCATTTAAAAAAATTATGCATTCTCATTCATATCCTTTTATATTATTAGCATAAAAGCAAATTTTGTCAACTAAAGCCTCTTCTGTGTTCAGAACATAGACAAAATACTTTCTGGGTCACTTTGTCTTTGATTTAAAAAACTTTAATGATATGTTAAATTTTCCTTAAGAATATTTTTGGTTTTAACTCATGCGTACCATGTCTAAGTGACTCTATTATTATGTTCCATATGGCTAATTTAGAAAACATTTGTTTTCTTCTTGGTAAACATATTAAGGCAGAAATTATTGTTAAGATATATTAAATTGACATTGAAATGTCACTTTTATTGTCACAATATGTCACAATTATATTTCAAACACAGATACAGAATTTCTTATATGGTTTTGACATTTGGAATAATCAGCAATATTTTTGCAAAAATTGGTATTATTTTGTATCCGCCTCCAAATATTCTTTGTTTCTCATTTTATGTCACTAGCATTAGGTCACAGTTTTCAGCAAGCAAGTTTGATGACAATATTTTACTGAAGTCACAAGTAATGTCTAGAAAAGAGGGTACAATCCTGTGCAACCTGATTCTGGAGTGTGTGGCCATAATAACTGTGTACTTTATATTGCCTCAATTTATATGCATGTATTTTTGCCTGACAAGAGAGAAGTTAGAGTGTATTGTCTCTGTTCAGTAAGTCATTTTAATGTCATGAAATTAAGAAGATGTAAATATAAGTACCACTTTATTCAAGTTTTATTTTCCATACATCTCTAATCATCCTTATAGGCTGACAAACAATGGCTCTGCTATCCAAGTCCTGCCTTCAACCAGTTTTGGTACAAAAAGAAGTGGGTGGTGAATGGGAGTCACATACATTTATTTACTGTTATTTACTAATCTTGATGTCTGCTTTCATGCTTCAATGGCAGATTTGAGTGGTGGCCAAAAAAGACCATATAGACCTCAAAACTTAACATATTTACTATCTGATCCTTTATTCAAAAAACTCACAAAACTTTGAGTTGTAAATTAACTCATTTCCATTCTTTTTTTAAAAACAGCAGTATGCTAGGTTACTGAGGAAATGTCCATTCTCATTCTAGCCATAAATAGATTTTGCTTCTATCTTGAACTATTTGGTTAATTATATTACTTGTCAAAGTTTAATTGGTGTTGTTGACCTAAAACAAATAGACACCAGTTATTTCTCCAGAAAAATTAAAAAAAAAAAAAAAAAGGTTTATTTGGGATCAGTAGAGAATTGTGATTGAGTGTCTGCAACCATGGCAATCCACATGCATGTCCTGCACAGCAAGTGAATGATAATTCTTTTATAGAGATGAAAAGGAGATTGGGAGGGCTTTAGTTAACAGAGTCCATGGCTTTCCATTGATTGAGTTGTACCAGGAGAAGGCTCTTCCTGCTGGGCTCTACTGTCATCACAGGGCATGAAAACTACTTCTTCTGGTCTCCTGATTAATTGAGGTATTTTTTTTCCCCCATTACTGTTATAATTAACATTTTCACCTTTTGAACAAGATCTTTTTCTGAAAGCATTGCTGAGCGACAATAAGATTTTCAAATTTCAGTGGTTTTGATCCCTCAGGAAATAATTTTTTGGGGGTAGTTCCTCACAACAGAGGGAAAGTGCAGAGATTGAAAGCCTATTGAGGTCACATGTAATTAAGTAGAAGGGAGAACACTCAGGCATTTTTTTATTTAAAGTTCATGTATTATCAAGGTCATACACATTGGAGATCATCTGAAGTGTTATGTCATCATCAGAATTTTGTTAACAGATTTCCAATAGGCCAGGTCCAAATATCTTCTCATCCAGAATCTGTCTCATCAGATGTCATGTGCTTCAATTCTGAGAATTGCTTATTTTTGGGTCAACAAATGGTGTGCAAGTTCAGTCAAGCTTTAGTGTCACATGAATCCAAGAGTCTATTCTTGGAATTTTGTTGCACAAGAGTTGGTTAGTAGTACCCAATGGAGGCCTTTCCTTTAAGGATCAAGAGAGTTCTTCTGATCCTTCTTCTGTTAGAGCTCTTTTTCTAACAGACACAATCTCTAGGTTGCAAGATGCAATGCTTAGTGTTTTTGTCTTCTGAGAGTACACTGTGAAAAGACGACTCTTCCAAAACATAATTTTTAAAATAAACAGTTAGACTTTCAAATATTAGAATATCTCTTTTATTGATTGTAGGTCAAAATACTCAGGAACCAAGTGCATTGGGCATGCTGTGACTATCTCAAATAGTAAAAGTTTATGAGTTCCAAAAATAATGGGTCTGAGTTTTAGAAGAACACATGGCAATGATTTTGGCCAAAGTATTTGGAGAGCCACTACAAATTTTGTCAGTTGCATCTTAATTATGCCATTGGTGTGTTTCACTAAACCAGAGAATTGGAAGTGGTAAGCACAGTCAAACTACTGCAACTCTACCAACAGAGTATTCTCTTTTTATCAAACCAATAACTGTTGAACTTCCTTTTTTTTTTTTTTTTTTTCCTGAGGCCAATGTTACACTTTGCTAGACAGTTTTTCTAAGATTTCATGTGGGGAAATATCCCTTTGGACCATTACAGAGGATTAACTGTTGCAGGTTCCTTTAAGGGCAGCATTTCTTGTGGAAATCTCAGCAAAGTGATTTCCCTTAGTTTCCAAAAGTCAAGTTTAGAATGCCTCATAATCTAAATGATAAAGTTGCATGTCAATGTATTGCAGCCAATAATTCCTGAATACACAAGGCATTTTTAAATTTATTTCCACTGAAAGTAAGAAAGCCTTATTTCATAATATTCCAAAATCATGAACTATTCCAAAAGTGTATCTACCATGAGTATAAATATGAAAAGCTCTGCCTTTGGCTAAAGTCCAAGCCTTTTTAAGAGCATCTGATTTAGTCTGTTGGGCTGAAGTAACCACAGGTAAATATTCTGCCTTAACAACATCAAAATGAGTTGTAATGGCATACCCAACATACTATTTGCCATTGTCCACTCTTAAATAAGAACTTTTAGTAAACCTTGAGAAGTCAGCCTTACCCAGTGGAATTTCCTGTAGATCATCGCAAGGAGTCAAGAGGTGATCTCTCAATGGAAGGCAGTCTTGGGGGACTTCATTAGTGACAGGGAAGAAGAGTATCAGGGTCGAGTTTGTTACAGTGTAGAAGAGTTATGTGAGAAGCAGTTAAAATGACTTCACAGGAGTGAGTTAGCTGACTAAGAAATGTTGAATATGATGAAATTCGGGAAAGCTTCTTCTGTGTGAGGTATAAACAATGGTTACAGGAGATCCTGCAACAATTTTTCTTTGTGGATTTAACCAAAAGGGCAGTAGCTGTAAAGGCTCTAAGGAAAGGGGTATATTCCTGTGCTTTAGGGTTCACTTGTTGGCTTTACTATGCTATCAATTGATAATGTTTCCTGTATTTTGGTCCAAACTCCAAGGCATTCCCTTCCTTTGCAAATAAGGAAAAGGGGAATCTGATCATTGTGAATCCCAAGGGTAGTTGAGTTCATCAAAATCAGTTTTAAAGCCCTGAAGATTATGTTATCTGGTTCTTCCCATAGAGTTGGGTCTGGGGGTTATTGTTCAGTAAAACATAAAGAGGTTTGGTTATAAGGGAGAAATTTGGAATCCAACTTAGGCAATAACCAACTATCTTAGAAAAACCTCATGGTTGGCACTTAGTTTTGAGTTTGGGGAAACTCAGGGCACATTGATTATGGTTTCAGTGTGATTATGGTTTCAGTATGTCACTACGAACAAAGCTAGTGGAGGTGATGGAATTCCAGTGTGAATGTGATGCTGTGAAAGTGCCGCACTCAATATGCCAGCAAATTTGGAAAACTCAGCAGTGGCCACAGGACTGAAAAAGGCCAGTTTTCATTCCAATCCCAAAGAAAGGCAATGCCAAAGAATGCTCAAACTACCGCACAATTGCAATCATCTCACGCGCTAATATAAAGTAATGCTCAAAATTCTCCAAGTCAGGTTTCAGCAATACATGAACCATGAACTTCCAGATGTTCAAGCTAGTTTTAGAAAAGGCAGAGGAACCAGAGATCAAATTGCCAACATCCGCTGGATCATTGAAAAAGCGAGAGAGTTATTTCTGCTTTATTGACTATGCCAAAGCCTTTGACTGTGTGGATCACAATAAACTGTGGAAAATTCTGAAAGAGATGGGAATACCAGACCACCTGACCTGCCTCTTAAGAAACCTATATGCAGGTCAGGAAGCAACAGTTAGAACTGGACATGGAACAACAGACTGGTTCCAAATAGGAAAAGGAGTACACCAAGGCTGTATATGGTCACCCTCTTATTTAACTTCTATGCAGAGTACATCATGAGAAATGCTGGCCTGGAAGAAGCACAAGCTGGAATCAAGATTGCTGGGAGAAATATCAATAACCTTAGATATGCAGATGACACCACCCTTATGGCAGAAAGTGAAAAGGAACTAAAAAGCCTCTCGATGCAAGTGAAAGAGGAGAGTGACAAAGTTGACTTAAAGCTCAACATTCAGAAAACGAAGATCATGGCATCCGGTCCTATCACTTCATGGGAAATAGATGGGGAAACAGTGGAAACAGTGGCAGACTTTATTTTTTGGGGGTCCAAAATCACTGCAGATCGTGCCTGCAGCCATGAAATTAAAAGACATTTCTTGGAAGGAAAGTTATGACCAAACTAAACAGCTTATTAAAAAGCAGAGGCATTACTTTGTCAACAAAGGTCTGTCTAGTCAAGGCTACAGTTTTTCCAGTAGTCATGTATGGATGTGAGAGTTGGACTATAAAGAAAGCTGAGCACCGAAGAATTGATGCCTTTGAACTGTGGTATTGGAGAAGACTCTTGAGAATCCCTTGGACTGCAAGGAGATCCAACCAATCCATCCTAATATCAGTCATGGGTGTATTGGAAGGACTGATGTTGAAGGTGAAACTCCAATACTTTGGCCACCTGATGTGAAGAGTTGACTCATTGGAAAAGACCCTCATGCTGGAGTGGGGTTGGAAGCAGGAGGAGAAGGGGATGACAGAGGATGAGATGGCTGGATGGCATCATCGACTCGATGGACATGAGTTTGAGTAAGCTCTGGGAGTTGGGATGGACAGGGAGGCCTCTCATGCTGCAGTTCATGGGGTCACAAAGTGTCAGACACGACTGAGCGACTGAACTGACTGACTGACTAAGGACACCTTGAAATCTATCTAGACCCAGGTGTAACTCTTGCTCTGATACCAGATGTCCTAAATATTAAACCTGGATTTGGGAAAACTATATTTTTTCTTTTTCAACCTTAAATTTCTTTAAATTTAAAAGCTTTAACAAGTAAATGCTGTCTTCCTGTAAAGAGTCTTAAGACGGAGAGAGAAGCAAATCATCCACATATTGCAGTACAGTAGAACCGCTAGGGAACTTTATATCATCCAAGTCATCCTTGAGAATTTGTCAGGAATAAAAAGGACTCTCAGTAGAACCCTGAGAATTACTGTCCTGGTAGATAATTTTTCTTATCAAGTGAAGTCATCAAGGTATTGCTAACTTTATCAACTGAAATACTAAAGAATGCACTGCATAAATCAATTACAGTAAAAAAAAATGTCCAATGGAAATGAATGTTAGTAAGTGTGAGGGTTAGGAACAACTGTGTGTCAACTAGTAACAATGCTCTTTATTCCTGGGAGATCCTGGCCACATCTCCACCCCTCGTCTTCAGGTTTCTCACCAGTAAAACGGGACTATTACAAGGGCCAGTACAGTGGACAATTAGGCCTTGAGCCTGATGATCTTTCATTACGGGCTTCATGCCTTGAAGAGCTTCTTATGGGATATTGATTAATTCTGGGAAGAGGTCTGTGGGGTCTATTTGAGTCTTAAAGAGAGGCAAGTTGTGAAAGGTTACCCTTACCACACTTTACTACTCAGGAAACAAATGGTACTTGTATGATACTTGTAAATTCTAACATTTACTTTCATTTGGCCAAAATAGCAAAAATAGCACACAGAAATCCACCAAATTACCAGGTCACAGGATTTGAAACCGTTAGTCATTTCCATGATCACTATGGTTACAATAATATGGCCTGTGATAATTCATTTCGGAAAGTTTTGCTTGTCTCACAAGGAAAAAAGAGCAAATTTTGAATTTACAAATAAGTGATGTAGTGATGAGAATTAAGAATATATGTATTTTTAATTTCTCTAATCTGATTATCATTCAGAAAAATATCTTTCATGTGTCTGACCATACCTCGATTTCTCTCGATGATGAGAATTAATATTTAATGAATGTTTTCTGTTCTTAAAATTAGAGTATTAACTTTTTAAAAGTTATTAGGCAACACCCTATGGACTGAAGAGTACACTGAAATTATGTGGGCTCATTATATTTTTCAGAGAATCATGAGCTCATTGTAAAGTTGCAAGTTTTTCTAGACTGTGGGTTTCTGGTATCTTTTTAATGGCATGCTTGACTATCTGACCAAATCAAACTTCTTTATAGATGTTTCATGCACACATTCTCCCATAGTTGCCTAAATTGTATTGAAAGACAGAGACAGATAAGGGGAAAGATGCAATTCTTTTTAAAGAAAATGAAAAGACAACTATATAAAATTAAAATGACCAAAAAATAATTATGTGATATGCAAAACTTGATCATTCAATAGTCATCTTGTTGGCACTGACTTATATTGCATAATGAGAGAAACTAGTGTTTATTTAGAGCATTCTTCTCTTAGAACTTTTCAGTTCAATTTAATTGCAGCTTTAGTTATTGTAACACACAAGAAATTAAGTTGTTTACTAAATTCATTAGAATAATTGCACAGATTATATTACATGCTTTAAAGGTAAATGCCTGTGTCTCATCCTACTTCTTTTAAATTACTACAGTTCTACACTACTTTTCTCCTTCATAATCTTTAGTTTGGTTCAGGACATACAATCTTTTTCTAAATTCATAAAAGCAACATGAAAGGACATCATTTTTACCTTAAAATCTTTAAGGTAAATTTATATATGTATAATTAACTTAATTTAAGTAAAAATTAAAGTTCTTAAATTGGCTTATTGCTGATTGCAATTGTTTTTGCATAATGAAAATTAAATTATCTTGATAGGAACATATTATTAGAGATGATTATACAATTTTCCAGAATTCAGTGGTTCAAAGCTTTTCAGTAACACAAATATATAACTGACAAATAGTGGAAAATCTAATATAATACTTGCAGATTTTTTATTTAATAATGATGCTATCTATTGTTACTTGAATTAAAAAAAGGGAGAGAATAGAATTAAATATTGTTTAATTTCAAATGAGTTCATAATTTGGATTTCAATGGTTAAATCCATATCAAAATAATAAAATAGGAGATTAGTTTTACTAAACTTGATATCCCATCACTTAAATAAGTTAAACATCATGATATATATTATGAATAAATGATGTACACTGAAATTCTAGTCAGTTTTAAAAAACTAATTTTTTTTATTTTAAAGCAATTGCAAATTAACTTTGCAAAGTTAGAATAGTTTATTATGCATTATAGCTATTTTACTTTAGCTTAAAAGCAATTGTTTCATTTAAGTGTTTCTATTTCTATGATATTTGATCATGGCCTGGATGATGACTCTGTAATATTTTAAGATGTCAAGACACCATCTGGACTGCATTTCAAATGATATGTTTGTGGGTCTTGCATAGATTGTTTGGATTATAGAATAGCTGGAATCATAAACAGATATGGCATGTAGAATATACCATTCGGTAAAAGCTGACTGTTGTTCCCAGAATATGGGAATAAATTACTAACTCCTTCAAGCTACTTAATTTTATAAATTTGTTTTATTGTATACATATATAAAATGTTGCAACTGAAAAGAAGTTACATTATGAAATAAAACCCAAAGTTTGAGAAAAGTAATGAGTTGATTTACATAAGGAGCCAGGGGACTCTCTGGGAGCTTTAGCATTCCCCTCAGAATGGCTATGGCCAAGATGCAAATGCAGAAGAAAGAAATAAAAATACCCAGGAGGAACTCACAGGAGTGAGTTCTAGGGAGGACTGAATCTGGAAAGTTAACACAAGCTATAGAAAAAGGCCAAGAGTGATCATGAAGAGTTCTGGTTCTTGCAGTATGTGAAGCTATATGTAAGTCATCATTCAAGGCAACTTGGAGGAATTGAGATTAATCTGGTTTAATTTGTTCCCTTCCTCCAAGAGTTTACAGATCAGTACAGGAGAATATTGTGCACATGGTTGAAGTGGATGAAGTAGAACAAAATGCTCTAAACAAAATATAGATAAAGCCCAATGTAAATTCTAATGTATCTGAAAGGCCATCTTGGAAGAGGCAACACTAAGGATGGATAAGTTTTAAAAATGCATGGACATGATTGCCGGAGTTCAGCTCCGGTGGATCCAGGGAATTCGAAGCGGGGACGGTGTCGGCGAGGATCAGGAAACAATTGCTTAATTAAATGTTAATTAAGGATATAAAGAGTGGTTAAATAAGGATAGCTCAGTGAGGAAATGCAGTGGAGAAAAGAGGCTGAATAATTCAGCCAGAAGGTAAGAGAAAGAATGACACGGTGAGACCAAGTTTCGGTGAACAAGGCCCGCACTTTATTTTCCAAAGTAGTTTTTATACCTTAAGTTATGCATAGAGGATAATGGGGGAAGGGGTAGAGTCATGCAGTAAGCCAGGCTTTCTTCCTGAAAACTTATCATATGCAAAAGTTTAGGTGATTTGCATCATCTTCTGGCCCGGAGGCCTGTTAACATTTTAATACCCTTTCTTCAGAAAACTTATTTTCTCTAAAGGTGATTAGTCAGGTGCCACCCTCCAAAAGCATTAGATAAAGTTGCATTCCTACAGGGCAAAGGTGTGGTGGGCTATAACAAGAAAAAGAATTAACTCAAGGGTCCAAGGTTACAAACATTAAAACTACTACCTTCATTTCTATACACCAATTATATCAATCAATACACTGCCAGGGACACAGTAGGTAAGGGATATGGAGACTTAGCAGCAAGCATTGGCCCAACAAGTGAAAAACCCTTCACCAATACAATTTCTAATCAATCTTTTAACTGTTCAAAGGAGTCTGTATTCAGACAATTTAGAACATCTCATGCCTCTCACAGTTGTGAACTAAAACACTCTTGTCACACCCAGGAACTTTATTAACTGGAGCTGTAATTTAACTCTTTTTCAGAGAGAAGTGGTGGGGGACAGCCCCCCATAAAGTCAGAAGTGTAGGTGAGAGCACAAAGCAGTAAAGTAGGCAGACTCTGGTTTTGGGGGTAGATGCTCGAGAATTTCCAGGGGGACTCCTGAGGCTCGATCCTGCCTTTGCGTATGCCGAGCCTCCTTCCTTGTGACCTTTGCCCTGGGCAGAGTTCCTCACGCTGGCTCCTGGCATCTCCCCCTTTTTTATTTCTTAAAACAGCCAGATGCATCTCAGTCGCGAGATTCTGAATGTTCTGTCAAAGAATCCTGACAATACAAGGAAGAATGATTAGGAGAAGATTAGACAGGATGTTTTTTCCAGAAATAAAGTTAGAGAAGGTGTGAAAAAAGTCATTAGCTGCTCCAGCGGTGGTAAAATCCAGTCGAGAGTGTTCCAAGGTCTATTTGATTATGAAGTTTCCCGAAGTCCAGGCCAATGTTAGAACTGTTCCAAACACCTGAAATATGATTTTTGATTTTTTCCCATTCATAATCTGTCTTGTTTACCTTCAAAAATGTCACGTATATTCACCGGTAATCAGCATGGCATGACAGAGCCATTTTCACTTTTAAAGCCTGTAACTCAGTCCCAATATGTATTATTGCCTCTTTCAAAGTGTCTACTCTCATCTCCAATTTTCTATCTATAACTTCCTGTATTGCTAGAGTTAGAGAAACATTTTTAGACATGGATCAACATATTGGGCAGTATGCTCTTGTTGAGTCAATGATATTGCTGCCGCAGTAACAGAAGTAATTGCTGCTATTAAAGCTGATATTCCTAAAATAAGTAAGCCCACAAATCTCCATTGTCACATTAAATCCTGCAGTTGTTGTAACACAGCAAGACCATAATTACATCAATAAGTGGTTACATCATAAGATAAGGTGGACGTTGTAACTCTACAAAGGAGCAAACATTATATTGAGGGTGTAAACAAGATGAGAGCATATGCATTGCTCACAAGTCACTACATTAGGTCCACCAGTGAAAGTCATATGTACATTAAGTTTTCCAGAATCATTGGTAAAGAGAAAAACATAAGGAGAGGGTAGACAAGCCAAAACAGAATAAGTAGAATTATTTTCTGGTTGGAGTTCGCGCTGCAGCAGCCTCGTCAGTCTCGCCGGGATCTCAGATGTTTATCTTGCCTCCCCTGCCGGAGGGCGCCGCCCCTGCTCCCTCGCTGAACCAGACTCGGGCTCAGCGGCGGCCAAGCGAGCTCAGACGCTGGTGGGGCTACCAGCTGCGAGCACTGTGCTCTGGGCCCTGGCAGCCAGGCTGGTCCGGCCTGCAGCTCCCAACGCGCGGCTGTTCTGTGCTGCGGCAGCAGGGGCAGAGGAGTGCCCCTCTTCTTTTGTGATAGAAACAATGGGGGAACCGGATGTCTGGGGGACTGCAACATGGCGAATCAGCCTGTCTGGGATCTAAATTGGAGAATTTGCGTCCTGTGGAAAAATACAAGCACATCCTTGACTGCTAGTTAATAATGGGTCAGGACCCTTCCATTGTCCAGAGAGGAGGTCCTTCCATTTTACCAATGGCTTTGTATCTTGTTGTTTCAGATGAATCAGCATTTAGGTTATTTATTACAAAGAGAGCATGTTGTAAGATCTGATGGGGGGAACTATACTTAAATTCCCCTTCCTTTAATTTTTTGAATTTGTGTTTTTAATGTTTGGTGTGCTCTATCTGCTATAGCTTGTCCCTGGGGATAATAAGGGATGCCTGTGTTATGTTTTATTTGAAATTTTATACAAAATTTTTGGCATCTGGAAGAGGGAACTGTATCTAACAGGGAAAATAACTGGGTGTCTAGATACAAAATTTAACAAAACATTGGAGGGTAAATGATGCAAAAATTTGACCAAAACAGTTTTCTATAGCAATCTGTCAGTTTTCATCAAACATTAGAAGAGCATCAAGTTGTTCCTTATTATATGGAATTACAATTTCTGATGGCTGTTTACCAAATAATTCAATGCTCTGCTTTTTTCCTTTAATATCAAAGTAGCTATCAATCCTGGATAAGAAGCCGCTACTTTTTTAGTTTGAGCGGGAAGATGGACCCACTCTAGGGGGCCGTTTTGCCATAAAACCAATTTTTTTTCTGGCTACCCCAATTACACCTATGGGGGTTTTATGGCAAAGGAATTGTCAAGCAGTTGTCAATTTAATTTTTTAAATTTTTAATATTTACATTTTAACTTATAATACTCAGATTTTACAATGGAAAATGGTCATAAGTTGCTAAGTTAAAAGACAGTATTTCTAGATTTAATAAGAAGTGATTGTTTGCATGCATGCTGAGTTGCTTCAATCATGCCCAACTCTTTGTGATCCTATGGACTGTAGTCCACCAGGCTCCTCTGTCCATGGGGTTCTCCACGCAAGAATACTGGAGTGGGTTTTCATGCCCTCCTCCAAGAAGTGATTGCTTGTATCTTTTCAAACATTACTTTAAATCTGTTAGGACTCTTTTTTTTCCCTGTATCTATTTTCTCCATTTAATAGATTATTATACGATTTTTATTTTCTTTTAGCATTTGCTTTTGGACCACATTGTACTTTTTTTTTTTAGAATGATTATATCTCATTTGGATTATTTTTGGGGGAAATTTTTGTCCAGATATTATTAATAGAATTTTTTTATTGAGGTTTACTTTAATATTATTTCCTCATTCTCTGACCTATAAGAGTAAGATTAATGATGAGGATTGACCTTAGTTGTCTTCCAACCTGTCCCAATCACTTTATTCAATTCTACATATTATCTAGAATTAAATTTCACAAAAAAGAGAGTATAGATTCTTACACCTAACAGCTAAGATCATCAAGATTCAAAAAGTTTAAATATTTTTATAAATGTTTGAGCAAAGTCACCCTGATGCCAAAATCTATGGCTTCTCCATGGCCAGATGCTAGTATATTTCCAGCGAATTCAACAAACTTGTATTTTGAGACTATAGCTTAATTTTCTGTCCTTTCCAAGGTATGTATGCCTGACAGCATTTTAAAGCTGAATATACTCACAGTATATATTGAATACCTGGAGGAAGAAAGGAATCTATCTTTACATATTACTCCATGAACATCAGAAGATCAATCTGTCAAAGTACTATATTTATAAGACAAACAATGGGCTAACCTATTTAAACAAACACTTTGCTCTGGAGAGGTCAAAATACTGAAACTGATGACCCAGCAGGCACTCTCTCTTCATTTCTTCATTTTTTTCTTCCAGAAAGCACTTTGTATTGTAATACATGTCCTTGGAGAAACTACATGTTTAATACTTAGTCTATTTAATATTTTAACTCTGAGCTATTGTTCACTGAGGCAGAAATTTGGACACTGAAGTCATACAACTAAATCCTATTAGAAGGCTAAGGAATCTACTTAAAATTTCAGAATGTTGATCTGGGCCATTTGCAGTGAATTGCAATGAAGCAGAAAATACATTTTAGAGTTTGCTGTATTAGAGATAATGGAACAACTTTGCTCAAGAACAGAGATAATTTAAATATTTCTTTTGTTTCATATACAAGCTCCCTGTATGTTTCAGAGTAACTTTTATTGTACAGTGCTTATCTCTGAGATTTTAATATGACTATGACAAATTATTAGCTTCAAATGCCTATTCCCTGTACTTATTGTTATACAACTCTCACCATTTCTATGAAACTAGTTTTCCTTTTTGTTGTTGTTTTCCTGACTTTCGCATGCAAGACAGATCTTGACCTCTCACTGTGTCACTGCTCTGTTGAGATAGCTGTCACATATTTGCAGCTGTGCTCTGAATGCTTTGTTTATTCAGTATCTCTGGCTCACTGTTTTCCATGTTTTTGATGGCATTATCTCAGCTTAATCCATTGGCAATGTGAATCAAATTAGTTCCATAGATGTGTGAAAGGAGAAGTGAAGGGAAAAGATAATAATCAAAAAATGAGAGAGGTTTTAGAGTTTCATTGGTTGTGGATTTCCAAAGTAAAAATTTGGGAATTCTTTCAGAATGGGTTAGATGGGATTTTTACATACCAATTATAGTGCCATTTAGCTTTGTCATACATCCAGGTCAAGGATAGTGCTATTGACCTGAAACAAATATACTGCCAATATTTGTCCAGTAAAGACAGATTTATTCAGGATCAGCAGATTATTGAAATTTGGGGTCTACAACCATGTTGAGTCAAATGCAAGTTCCCCGTGGGGCAAGGGAAGGAGAATGTTTTTACAGAGAGGAAAAGGAATTTGGGAGGGCCATATAAACAGAGAGTCCATAACTTTTCATTGGCTGAGTTCTCGCCAGAAAAAAGGAGACTTTCTTTCTCTTGGGATTGGCTATTGTCAGAAGGCTTGGGACCTACCCCTCTGGTCTCCAAATTCTATTTAATTTAGGCTTCTGTTTATTAATGTTTTTACAGCAAAATGGTTTACCTATAAATTACAATTTGATTTTGAAGAATTTATAAATAGTAATGCAAATTTGGCTTCAATGCCTAAGGTGAAGAATTTATTGTTCTTAAACAGAAAACCTGGGAAGTATCCATAAAGCATTCTAAGACACTTTCTAAAATGGGCATTTGTAGTTTGTCTTCAAGTTTTTATGTCATCCAATTAATACATTTTTATGGAACTCACCTCATGATGACTTATGTGGAGAATCTTACTGCTTCTTCAGTTTACCAGGTACATCTCACATTCCTATGAAGTAAGCTGAGCTTTGTTTATCCAATGTGTTTATAATATGTGTATACTGTGTATATGCTAACTGCAGTCAGTTTTCAAAGTTAACAAAAAAGCCTCTAGTCTCAAAGATTCTATAATTTAGTGGAAAGTTTTGATAGAATTTACTCAGTTGATTTATTTTCTACCTTACTTGATCATGCTTCTCAAAAATATCTGTATATTTATTATAGTCTGCGTTTCTTTAACTTTCAGTTTTCCCAACTCTTCTCTCTATATATAAATTGAAACTAGGTACTTTGCTCAGCTTACCTCTAATGATAACATGATTTATTCTCTGCTGCTACTGCTGCTGCTAAGTCGCTTCAGTCGTGTCCGACTCTGTGCGACCCCATAGACGGCAGCCCACCAGGCTCCCCCGTCCCTGGGGTTCTCCAGGCAAGAACACTGGAGTGGGTTGCCATTTCCTTCTCCAATGCATGAAAGTGAAAAGTGAAAGTGAAGTCGCTCATTTGTGTCCGACTCAGCGACTCCATGAACTGCGGCCCACCAGGGTCCTCCGTCCGTGGGATTTTCCAGGCAAGAGTAATGGAGTGGGGTGTCATTGCCTTCTCCGGATTTATTCTCTAGCTATCCTTATAAATGTCATTCTGCTATCTTCATCAACATGATTTGTGACTCTACTATTCTGGAAATTCTTGTCCAGGTAGATAAAAATTTCTGACTTTATCGCTCATTTTAGAAACTTCCCCAAGCCTCATTTAAATAAGCATCAACATGTTCAACTTTTCTATCTATAGTATCAGATGATTAACTCCAAGATTGTTCAAACCTTGTCAAGTTGTGTAAGTATTTTTTGAAAGCCATGACTTAACAATCTGGGAGGCCCACAGAGACCTAATCAAGCTCTTTATCCTTGTTAAAGCCCAAGAACTTTTAACACAGAAACCGTACTTCTCTTGGCTTTCTGGCTTGAGTGCCTCTTGAAACACTGTGATGACAGTTAATTAATTTTGTTGCATCCAAGTTTCATTTTTTTATAGTAAATCTCAAACACTAAATGAATTTTATAATCTTGGGTCAAAATAACAAACATATCTACATGAAAAGGAATTAAGTTAAACAAAAAAAAGCAAACAAAAAAACTTTTACAATTCCTTTATCAGATCAGATGTGAAAATCCCTTTGTGTCAGGACACTCTTATTGTTTCTCTCTGTCTTTGTCCTTTTTATTATTTGTTATAAGAGGAAAGTATGTAACAAGAAAGACAGACGAACTCCAATAAGCCCACTCTTCAAGCCAAATTTAATGAATGAAAAATCTTATACCAGCATTCCTCAATTAAGCTACCTCAGGTCACTTAACAAAAATTTATAGACTGTCCATAGTCATGTTTTGTTTTGTCCGTAAATATTTAAATCTAAGAGAGATCTCTATTTAGCGATGCTCTCTTTCTGACACAAAGTGAAAATTATTTGGGCAAGAAGTTGAAAATACCAAGAAGAGTTTCGAAATAACCTAAATGTATCTATTTCAGTCTAAGTTTTAGTCTTAACCCTTTCCAGAACCAATGGTTAATTTATAAATGCATTTATACTTTAACCTGCTGTGGATAACTGTTATTTAAATCACATAATCTCACTATTGACAATTTAGAATTATAGCGGCCAATTGGAGAAACTTGATAGAGACAAACTTTATTTCCTGAAGAGTATCTTAGAATTGAAAAGGAGCAATGACATTTCAAATATTAAATATAAATGTTTAATTTTTTCAGAGAATAGTCTGCATTATTTGAAATGAAAGTTACATTTTTTTAATTAAATTCACAAAGTTATAAAACCATTATCAGAAAATAAGTCTAGAATATTTTCATCAGCCTTCCAAAAACTTTATATACTGTAGCTCCTGTTTTTCTTCCCCCTAGCTCCACCCTACCACTGACTTTCCCAGCCCTTAGGCAAACAATAATCTCCTTTCTATCTCAATAGAGTTGAATGTGTTGGACATTTCATTAAAATTGAATTAGGTAGTGTGTAATCTTTTCTTACTATTTGCTCTCACATTGCATGTTTTCAAGATTCATTTATGTTGAAGCATGTATCAGAAATTCATTTCTTCTTGCTGAGTAATATTTCATTGTATGGGTAACCATGGTGTGTTTATTCATTCAGTGGTTTGGTGTTGCTTTCACTTTTAGTATATTAATACAATGAATGCTGCTGCTGCTGCTGCTAGGTCGCTTCAGTCGTGTCCGACTCTGTGTGACCCCATAGATGGCAGCCCACCAGGCTCCCCTGTCCCTGGGATTCTCCAGGCAAGAATACTGGAGTGGGTTGCCATTTCCTTCTCCAATGCATGAAGGTGAAAAGTGAAGGTGAAGTCGCTCAGTCCTGTCCAACTCTGAGCGACTCCACGGACTGCAGCCTACCCAGCTCCTCCATACATGGGATTTTCCAAGCAAGAGTACTGGAGTGGGGTGCCATCGACATATGCTTTAATATCTCTTTCATTTGTGCTTAAAAGAGTGAATTTTTTAGGTCATATGGTAACACTATCTTTGCCATTTTGAGAAACTAAAAAACTATTTTCCAAATAAGTTGAAGCATTTTGTATCTTCAACAATAGTGCAGGAGCATTCCTGTTTCTGCACACTCTCAGTAGCACTTGTATTGTCTGTCTTTTTTATTGCATGTGAGCATGCTCATATCCACTAAATATATGTGAAATGTCATGTCATTATTCCATATCTGCATTCTCTTAATGTAATAATCATGAACATCTTTTTTTGTGTGTCTTTGTCCTATGTATATGACTTATTTGCCAAACTATTTAAGTCACTTGCCATTTTTTAAAAAGGTTGTATATATTTTGTATTATTGGATTGTAAGAATTCCTTATAAGGAACCTCTTAAGGGAGCTATTTTAGTATCTGTCTGTCTTCCTTACAATATACTAAAAAATAAAACCATATATTTTACAATTGCAGGTCTACTTTCTCCAGTGTTCGTTTGGATCACAATAGCTATATCCATTTGCTTCTTCCTAAAGAAACCATCAATCTATATGGTTCAGATGGTCTCTTGAGGTTCTCTCTTAAATTCACAAGTTTTCAAATGGGACCACCAGTTCCTTAAATTTCCATATGTTTCTAGTCTTATACAGCAGGTGGATGATCTTTGTTATATTCTAATAATGAGGTGAAATATAAGACATTACATCCATCAGCTTAATGTTTTATCACCCATAAGGCATATGATTTTCAAAGAAAGCTATAATTTTGTCCCAATAAAATGGTTTTCCTATGACAAGATTTATCCTATGATGTTAAACTCCTATACTGTTGAAAGACCATGCACTGATTAAAATTTTCCCAGCCCTGTAACTAAAAGACAATTGAAAGGATTCCAGTGCCTTAATGACAATTGCAGGCAATTAATTACCAAATGATATTAAATTGTCACACCACTGTATAAATTAACTATGTTTTTAGCAACTCCATCTCTTCCCAGAGAACCTCAATACAAATGTGTGCTCGGTTGCTCAATTGTGTCCAACCTCTCAATGCCATATACTGTAGCCTTCCAGTCTCCGCTGTCCATGGAATTTTCCAGGCAGGAATACTGGAGTGGGTTGCCATTTTCTACTGCAGGGGATCTTCTTTTAAAAGTTAAAATTGGCTCTTTAATCATTTTCCTCTCTCCTTACTGTGAACATTAGGTAATAACATCAGAAATACATCCCCTGAGCCCAAAATTTCATCTTATCCATCTTCCTAGATTATGTATGAGGAGTGGTTAATCATTTTAGTTACAATATGTTGATCTCACTTGCTCCTTACTTCATTGTCCTCTGTGATAAAAGTACAAACATAAATGTTCACATTCTTCTGTTTCTTCCCTGCTTACATTCAAGCTGCTGAGTTCTGTTAGAGTAAATCATAACGCATGACAAACAGGTACTACTATTAATTCATCACAGGAACATCAACATGGTAAAAGGGCAAAGAAGGTTACCTGCCATGTCAGTGCATTGTGACCATCTACCATCAGCCATTGCAGTTGCTTCCTAAGGTGCACCCTGATGGAGTTAAGAACGGAGAAATGCAGAATAATGGCCCTATATAGTTAAGGTACATATCAAGGTAATACTTGCAATAAGCTCAGATGCTTACTTCTTCCCATAAATAGGAAAGCACTCAAATCATTAACTTGAGATGACTGAAGCTTTGTTTTTGTTTTGTTTTGTGACTAGCAGCAGTATTTTGATGTTCAGCTACCGTTTTTTGTTTTCCTAAGACGTCTTCATTTCCTGCCTCCTCCCTTATCTCTTGAGACTAGTCCTGCAGAACTGAAAAAAAGACTGACTTCCCAGGCTATAGCCCACAATAAGGCTATAGGGGATTCCCAGGTAGTGCAGTGGTAAAGAATCTACCTGCCAGTGCAGGTGACACAAGAGTTGCATGTTCAATCCCTGGGTTGGGAGAGCCCCTGGAGTGGGAAATGGCAACTCATTCCAGTATTCTACAGAACATTCCATGGACAGAGGAGCCTGGCAGGCTATAGTTCATGGGGTCGCAGAGTTGGATGTAACTGAGCAACTGAGCACAATAAAGCACAATTTCCAGCTTCTAGGCTAGGTCTTTTCACATAACTTTAGTGTTTTAATTTGATAGTCTTCATGAATTTTTACTTTTATACTCCACAGTAGAATTGTGAATAACAATAAAATCCCTAACACATCTCTAAGTTGATGACTAAAATTTTTTACAATATAAAATTGCAAAGATGTAATTTCTGGAGTACTGTATATTATAAGCATTAAATAAATTTTAATTAAAATTTTAGAATGGGGCTTCCCTGATAGCTCAGTTGGTAAAGAATTAGCCTGCAATGCAGGAAACATGTGTTTAATCCCTGGCTTGGGAAGATCCCCTGGAGAAGGGAGAGGCTACCCACTCCAGTATTCTGGCCTGGGGAATTCCATGAACTGAATAGTCCTTGGGGTCGCAAAGAGTCAGACACGACTGAGCAGCATATTTATTTTGTTCAATATTCAGAAAGTGCCCATCATAAGAACTGATTGACAAGGACAGCCTCCATAGTCAAAGAGATTATGTTTGGATCAGACTTATTTTCTGTCAGAAAATAACACTTCATTTTTCAACTCTAATACAAATTTTAATATGACCCTGAATAACAAGCACATTACTTCTGAACTCTGTATAATATAGCTATCCACTAACTAATATATAGAGTCTTACGTGATTTTCTCATTTTTATGTAATCAATTACTATCCCCTAAATATTTATTTCTTTATTGTAATAGACATCTTATTGAGAAGCAAATTGGTGTTTTGTGTGTCATAGAAATCTCCAGAAATGCATTATGTTAACTTTTGTATGAGTATATTGTGCTTTTTTTTGTTTTGGTTTTGGTTTGGTTTTCAAAGAAAAAGGATGATTTTGAAAGAGATGTTGGGAAATAAGAATTAAAAAAGCAATACTCAAATTTCTTTTAGAAAAAAATATAGAAAAAATTAAATGCTAAAAATTGATTCACTTGAAATTATCTCTGGCAATTTATGATCACAGAAGTCTTGGATTTATCATGACATATATGCTTTGAAGATCACAGCAATCCTACAACATTAGTTAATAGTTTTGTTGATCCACCAACAATAATTTTTTTTGACGCTTTGCTATCTTTAAATCTCTTCTTCCAGTGGCGACTCTATTCTATGTAAAGTCTGTTAATTTCTTTTTGATACATTTATTTTTAATATAACATGTTTAGTGTAATATTTTTCTTGGCTAGAAATGGTATTCTTTTAAAATTATCTGAATACTTCTTCTCTTACTTGTTATACATTATTTTGCCATTCAACATCCAGAATAAATCTTTATTTCCATATTTATAAATTTTAAGAATAACTTCACCACTATAAAAATAAAAATACTATTTTATTTTATACCTTTCAAAATGCCTAGGAGAATGTCCTCTTCCTCTCAGGAAGTTATACCAAGAAATCCTTGCATTGTTTTGTTTTGTGAAAAGGATAAAAACAACAACAACAACAACAAAAAGATACTAGATATTAAGTCACATATTTAACCATGTTTTCATTGAAGGTGAAATTAAGTGCACACAAATCAGATGCCTCTGTCTACTGCAGCACATTCAAGATGTTCATCCTTTAATAAAAGAGGTATTTTCATAGTACATTTTCCAAACTTACTTAGTAGCATTAAGATCCAATGAAATTTATTGGCTAGAGTTGAAATTTTTATTAACCTGCTAAATTGAGTTGATGAATTTGGAAATCCCAAGATACTTAATAGAGCACATTAGATTTTTTGAAATGTTCATATTTGCAAAAGACCAACTTTAGTACTCTAGTGATCAATTATACAGAGATATTAGTAAAGCCAAGCTTAGGATCATCTTAATTACTTTGAGGGAAATATATAATAAAATATATACCTGTATTTTAAAACTATATTGTCCTACTTCATTACATATAACTTACCCAGCACCAAATCAGTATATCTTTATTGTTAAAATCTAAACATTGCAATTGGGGATGGATAAATTTAGATATGACATCAACTGAGTGTGATAGAGACCAAATATGAGAAAAATTTTTTAAAGGAAAATAAATTCTCTGACATGTAAAAGTGTGAGCAGCTTCATGAAGTCATCTGGTATCCAGCTCCCTCTGTATATGACTTCACCGTCTCTATGGAATGTCTCTTACTTACCTAGTACAAGATGGCTGACCACCTGGTTTTTATAGCACCAACAGGAAGGCAAAAAAGAGAAGTCAAAAGGCAGAATCCTACCTACTAAAGAAACAACCAGGAAATTGCACACATTAATTTCACTTACATCTCTTGCCAGAATATAGACACAGGTTACAACAAAAAGATAAGAGGCATATATTGTGTATTTTGAATAGTTTATGTACTGAATAAATGCGGTACTATGGAAAAAGGGGAAACAGATTTTGGGATAAAACTAGCAGATTCTACAGTTTGGAGGATAGAAGGTTAGCTCTAGCTGACAAATCTAACGTCAGAAAAGCCATATGTTGAATATTTCTAAGTATATTTTCATTTATTTATTTATATACTTTAATCTTTCTAAAGAATCAGTGTTTTTTAGTAGAAGTTTTATGAACATATTCTACAATAAATGTTCAGAAGCAAGAATGCTTTAAATTCATTGAAAATTTTCTGATGGATATCTGTTTTATTTTCTTTAAACACAGACAAAAGTCTAATCAAAACTCTAGATTGGATTTGCAATGTTATGTAAGAAATTAAATGAAATCAAAGGATTATTTTCCTTTTATTGAACAAATAATAAATGATTATTTGTAATCTAAAAACCTGGTATATACTCTAAAAATATATTACATATTTATTAAGTGTCACAATGTGTCATGTATATTGAGATATATTAGGAAAGTTATGACCAACCTAGATAGCATATTAAAAAGCCAACAAAGGTCCATCTAGTCAAGGCTATGGTTTTTCCAATATTCATTTATGGATGTGAGAGTTGGACTGTGAAGAAAGCTGAGTGCCAAAGAATTGATGCTTTTGAATTGTAGTGTTGGAGAAGACTCTTGAGAGTCCTTTGGACTGTAAGGAGAGCCAACCAGTCCATTCTAAAGGAGATCAGTCCTGGGTGTTCTTTGGAAGGACTGATGCTAAAGCTGAAACTCCAGTACTTTGGCCACCTCATGCGAAGAGTTGACTCATTGGAATAGACTCTGATGCTGGGAGGGACTGGGGGCAGGAGGAGAAGGGGACGACAGAGGATGAGATGGCTGGATGGCATCACCAACTTGATGGGCATGACTTTGAGTGAACTCCGGGAGTTGGTGATAGACAGGGAGGCCTGGCGTGCTGCGATTCATGGAGTCGCAAAGAGTTAGACACGACTGAGAGACTGAACTGAACTGAAGCAAAATTATTACTTTCATAAAAATTACATTCTGTTAGGAGGTCCTTCAATGTATACATTCGGTAATCATGTTAATAAATGCATCATTACAATTTAGGTTTGTACTATTATGTTATGGAAACTAAACTGTGGATTAAGTGTGTAAAGAACATCTTCATTAAGGTAAGGTTCACAGCTTTTCTTGACAGGCTATTCTTTTTTGTTGTTGTTGTTGATGAAAACTTTAATCTACTCACCCAAGAAGCTCAACAAACTCCAAGAAGGATAAATACAAGAAAGATTGACACAGAGATAAAGTGAAATCAAACTCTGTATAATTTAAGACGAAAAAAGCTTTCTTGAAAGTGAAAGTGGTAAAAGAGATGTGACTTGCCCTGTACACTTCAGTTCAGCCACTCAGTCATGACTGACACTTTGCGACCCCATGGACTTAGCCTGCTAGGCTCCTCTGTCCATGGGGATTCTCCAGGCAAGAATACTGGAGTGGGTTGCCATTCCTTCCTCCAGGGGATCTTCCCAACCGAGGGATCGAACACAGGTCTCTTGCATTGCAGGTGGATTGCTTACAGTCTGAGCCACCAGGGAAGCCCAATCAACACATTAGGGAGGTTCTCTGTGAAAAACTTTGATTTGTTGCAGCAATTTAGTGATTCTACAAATTATTGCTAAAGTCAAGGAGATCATTGTGCCCTTCTGTGATTTAGATTTACAAGTAGTAGCTTTCTGAGAAATTGCTGCTAAAAATGTTATTCTAGGGCAAGAAACTATGGTTTGGCAGACAGCATTTCTACTCTCCCTATAAACATGAAAAAATATTAAAAAGGTTCACTTGATATGAAGGCTATGAGTAATTTGTGATTAACTTGCTTAGAAGTATTTTTGTTTACATTTCTATATGAGAAGTTCCTAGTTAAAAATTGTTACACCAAATCAGATTTCATATCAATGCCCTTTAACTTTTCCTATAAAAATATTTTAAGCTAGTTAGTTCTTACTACACAAAGCTTGTGTGGTAGGCAAAATAATGACCTCTCAAATATATTCAAGTCTTACCTCCAGAAACTCTGGCAATGTTATATTACATGGCAGAGGGGGATTAAGGTTGTAGATGGCATTAAATTTGCTAATCTACTGATTTTTTAAAATAGGATTACCTTGGATTATCCCAATGGTCTCAGTATAATCACAAGGGTTCATAAATTTGGAAAGAAGTAAAATAGAATCAGAGAGAAGGCAGAAAAAAAAAAAAACTCAGAGAAAATGATTCAGCCTGATCTTGCTGGTATTAAAGATGAGGGAATGGGGTGACAGTCAAGGAATGTAGGTGGCCTGTCAGATCAGATCAGATCAGATGAGTCGCACAGTCGTGTCCGACTCTTTGCGACTCCATGAATCGCAGCACGCCAGGCCTCCCTCTCCATCACCAACTCCCGGAGTTCACTCAGACTCATGTCTATCTAGTCAGTGATGCCATCCAGCCATCTCATCCTCTGTCGTCCCCTTCTCCTCTTGCCCCCAATCCCTCCCAGCATCAGAGTCTTTTCCAATGAGTCAACTCTTCACATGAGGTGGCCAAAGTACTGGAGTTTCAGCTTTAGCATCATTCCTTCCAAAGAAATCCCTCAGGGCTGATCTCCTTTAGAATGGACTGGTTGGATCTCCTTGCAGTCCAAGGGACTCTCAAGAGTCTTCTCCAACACCACAGTTCAAAAGCATCAATTCGTCGGCACTCAGCCTTCTTCACAGTCCAACGCTCACATCCATACATGACCACAGGAAAAACTATAGCCTTGACTAGATGGACCTTTGTTGGCAAAGTAATGTCTCTGCTTTTGAATATGCTATCTAGGTTGGTCAGAACTTTCCTTCCAAGAAGTAAGTGTCTTTTACTTCCATGGCTGCAGTCACCATGGCACTGATTTTGGAGCCCAGAAAAATAAAGTCTGACACTGTTTCCACTGTTTCCCCATCTATTTCCCATGAAGTGATGGGACCACATGCCATGATCTTCGTTTTCTGAATGTTGAGCTTTAAGTCAACTTTTTCACTCTCCACTTTCACTTTCATCAAGAGGCTTTTTAGTTCCTCTTCACTTTCTGCCATAAGGGTGGCATCATCTGCATATCTGAGGTTATTGATATTTCCCCCAGCAATCTTGATTCTAGCTTGTGTTTCTTCCAGTCCAGCATTTCTTATGATGTACTCTGCATATAAGTTAAATAAGCAGGGTGACAATATACAGCTTTGATGTACTCCTTTTCCTATTTGGAACCAGTCTGTTGTTCCATGTCCAGTTCTAACTGTTGCTTCCTGAACTGCATACAAATTTCTCAAGAGGCAGGTCAGGTGGTCTGGTATTCCCATCTCTTTCAGAATTTTCCACAGTTGATTGTGATCCACACAGTCAAAGGCTTTGGCATAGTCAATAAAGCAGAAATAGATGTTTTTCTGGAACTCTCTTGCTTTTTCCATGATCCAGCAGATGTTGGCAATTTGATCTCTGGTTCCTCTGCCTTTTCTAAAACCAGCTTGAACATCAGGAAGTTCATGGTTCACATATTGCTGAAGCCTGGCTTGGAGAATTTTAAGCATTACTTTACTAGCGTGTGAGATGAATGCAATTGTGCGGTAGTTTGAGCATTCTTTGGCATTGCCTTTCTTTGGGATTGGAATGAAAACTGACCATTTCCAGTCCTGTGGCCACTGCTGAGTTTTCCAAATTTGCTGGCATATTGAGTGCAGCACTTTCACAGAATCATCTTTCAGGGTTTGGAATAGCTCAACTGGAATTCTATCACCTCCACTAGCTTTGTTCGTAGTGATGCTTTTCTAAGGCCCACTTGACTTCACATTCCAGGATGTCTGGCTTTAGGTCAGTGATCACACCATCGTGATTATCTGGGTAATGAAGTTCTTTTTTGTACAGTTCTGTGTATTCTTGCCTGTAGATGCTGAAAAAGATAAGTCAACAAATTCTTCCTTAGAGCATACTGAAGGAAATACAGTCATACAGACCTTAGAGATGACTTTGTATCAGTGAGAACCATTCTGGATTCGGACATGAGATTTGTAAAAAAATTACTCTGTGTTATTTTAAGCCATTATGTCTGTGGTAATTTTAAATAGTAGAAATAGGAAGCTAATACATAGGTTATTCAGTATTAAAATACTTAATAAATAGTACGGATCTCCTGCATTGCAGGCAGATTCTTTACCATCTGAGCCACCAGGGAAGCCCAAATAATTTTAATAAATGTTAAATTTTAATATGAGCATACAGACACTGTTGAATTTTATTTCAATATTTTGAAGAGAAAACTGAATTAACATCAATGAATTGTTTGCTGATACAGTCAAGAGGATATGGTGAATTTATGCTCTGGTAATAATTCCCTCTGTTTCAACACGTGACATTAACTAAACAAATACAATGGAGTAAAATCCCTAAGACAATTGAGCTATGCTGCTGCTGCTGCTGCTGCTGCTGCTAATTTGCTTCAGTCATGTCTGATTGTGTGCGACCCCATAGACGGCAGCCCAGCAGGCTCCCCTGTCCCTGGGATTCTCCAGGCTAGAACATTGGAGTAGTTTTCCATTTCCTTATCCAACGCATGAAAGTGAAAACTGAAAGTGAAGTCACTCAGTCGTGTCCGACTCTTATCGACCCCATGGACTGAAGCCTACCAGGCTCCTCCATCCATGGGGTTTTCCAGGCAAAAGAGTACTGGAGTAGGGTGCCATTACCTTCTCCTCAATTGAGCTATAGAAAAAGGAAAATATCTGGAGATGAGAGAACAATCCACTCCCTTCCTCACTGCCCAAAGGCAGAAATGATATTTTAAGCAAACAGATCAATGATCTAAGATTGTGCTATATGGCACTGGTTTGCCTCCCATAGCAGAAAAGAGATTGAAGCCAGACTCACTGCTTGAAGCTTGAATCTGCTGGAGACTCCAAAATAGGCTATATTGTGATAAAAGGCTGAAAAGCTCCTGCCACACTTCCCTCTTTTCAAATATCATCATGTGCCTTGGTGAGCTCTATGCCTAATGAAGAAGAAAGACACAGACACAAGATTTTCAAATCCAAATACCTCACTTGCACTGAGGATATATCTGCATTTCACCAGGCTCGTGTTGGAGTAATGAACCTAAATCACAATTAATTATAAGATCTATTTCTCAGTTTGAGGCCTAGTGTACTAAATGGAGGTAAAAACGACTTCAACAGGAAAATAAAACTTCACACAGGAAGAGACAAACACAATGGTGGAGAGAGAGAGACAAAGACAGAATAAAACGAAAATAAAAAGTTCTCTTCAAATAATCCTGCAAGCCAAAATTGTAGACCACTTGGGAGAACATAATTCTATGAAAACTATTGAGAAAAGTATTGGGATAGAAATTCACTTTAAAATATCAATTTTCAAAAGTAATCTAAATTACAAATACCAAGGATGTTCAAAGGAAAAAAAAAATGGAGAAACATCTGACAAATAAAAGAAAAACAAAATAGAAATTATGAATTAAAAGTTTCAGGGTATTTAGTGCCCTTGCTCCCTGTTTCCAGGATCTTCTATGAATTTACTATGTTTCCTGTCCAAGGCTAGCAAACAATGTTTTAGTTTCAGTTGGGCAGGCCCATCTATACAGCTACTCGACCCAGGTCTCAGTAACTGTTCCCTTCTTTGCCCTAGTGGAAGCAAAGATGCCCTGCTCTTTCTGTGCATAGGGTATTGCAAAATTCATATATGGACCGTCCAAGTCCTGCCTTTGTAAATATTTTCTTAACTTTTACCTACTCGTTCAGTTTGATTTTGACATCTGTTTCATACTGGGAAAGTTACCAACTGAAGACTTGTATTGAAATGGTTTCAGTAATAGTCCTTTTTTTTTTTTTTTTAAGAGAGCTTCTGAGTTCAGTTGCTTATATATTTGTGGCATGAATGAGTACACCTTTTTATGTGGGAGATTAGGACACTGTTATCTTGTAACCATAGAAAATACTTCATGAGCAAAGAAAAAAATTGATGACTAAAAATATCTAATTTATAATACAAGTAAAAATTTAAAAGCCTTGTTGGTTGCTTTATCTCCTGTATTTAAAGGACAGATTAAGAACCAATATTAGGGTCTTTGAGGATTTCTGAGTCATAACATCAATAATATGCCCAATTCCACCAGGACTCTTAAGTTCATATAAGGCAATGGCAAGGAAGAAGGGCTTCTTGGAGACATGAAATGAGAACTATTGAAAAGAATCAGATCAGTCTGTGAACCTTAAGGTGCCTTAAGCCTGAAATTCCCTTGCCAGACAAACTATTTTCCTCACTCTTTGAAGGAACTAGTTTACCCTGAATAACAATTTCTGAGGACTGCCCATGGGGTGGCTGCCTCACAAACCAATGTTCTTCAAGATCCAAATCCATGACCCTTCATTACTTCCATTCTTATAGTGATATAGATATCAAACTATCACAGTTACAGAAATATAAACAAATAATATTGAAGATAACCTATAAATGAAAACATATCCCCCAATATGGGTGTTTGCTTTCATCAATTTATATAAGTAGAAGTAAGTGTCTCAGCAGGAAATAAGTGGCACACTCAAAGTAAAGACTTTGGTGACAATTTAATAAACTGAATATTTAGAAAGGCTTTCAAGACTTTTTGAAAAGATGCACAGTTACCTCTGTGGTCACTGACTTTTGTTGACAATAGACAATGTTGGATGACGATGCAATGAATTAAGTTTCCTGTGATCAATGGAAATAAAGGGATACCAGAGAAGTTAGGCAAGGTAATAGCTGTTAACCATCAAAAGCAAAGATGATTGCAATTATCAAAATAAGCCATGGTTACAAACACATGAGCTTATCTAACCTATAAGGCATCTGTGAGTGTTGCTAATTGGTCACAGGGTCAAGAGATATATAAGGCATAGAAAAGCTTACCAAGTTGTTGCTTCACATACAAATTGGTAAATAATTAAAATAATAATTATTACAATTAGAGTATGTTTAAGGAAGTGTTCTATAATACAACTGCTGCTGCACACCATACATTTGTCCTGCTACCATGTATATAGGTGACTGAACATTAGAGAAAGGAAAAGAACCCTTAGGGATTATGAGATGCTGACTCTAAAATGATATTAATCTTTAGAAATAAGTGGGCTCTTAATCAGATGGAAGATTTGTGACGGTTAGATGACAGATGATGTTCTGGCTTGAATCTGACTAGCAATGGATATAGTGGGACTGCAAATTGTCCCTGTGGTTAATTATCCAGCTTCAGATTACATGATATATCTTAATATATTTTGCGTGTGTCATATTCCCATATTGATTTCTGACCTAGGAAGCATATTTATCATTATAGAGTGTGGTTATATGGCAGACAGGTAATAAATGAAGTGTTGTGCTCGTCTAGAGCAGAGTAGGTATATTGAATCTACAGAACACAGCCCCCAGAGTCATATTTAGAATACACACACCAGATAATTCACACATTGTGGTTTGGCTCTTTGTTCTGTTGATTAAGAGCTAATGCTGTGAAATGGCTAAGTGAAGTTTTACAATGGATTCCCTCTCCCGATCATGATATTAAATAAAAACAACAATACTTGCCTGAGGAATGGCAGAAAATAGATCCTACCTTTACATGATAAAGGATGCAATACTTGCCTGAGGAATGGCAGAAAATAGATCCTACCTTTACATGATAAAGGATGCAAGAGTGGTTGAATCCATGATGTCTCCATTTCTGTCGCTGGTCCTGATCCCTGCAAAAACTAGAATGATCCTGAAGGATGAAGTGCACTCGGTATGTTCAAACAGATAATCAGCTAATTGCAGACCCTGCGTCCAAACGGGGTTATTTTCTATAGCTGATAAAGTCTGAGGTACATGGTATGTGCCTACTGACTGAGTGAAAAATTTGTGTCTGCCCATATTGCAAAAGAAATGGAAAAACAATTCTCATTCTCTTAGAATGAACAGCAATTTAAAGGTGTACTTGTGACCTAGGTTATTATTAAAGCTTTCCCTCTCTGTCATAATATGATAAAGACCTGGATCTTCTGCACATCCTGAAGAACAGAGCATTGGTCTACCACATGACTGTCATCCTGCTAATCAGAACAGATGAACAAGGAAGTTCACTTGGTAACCCAGTGGTTAGGATCCTGTGCTTCCACTGCAGGGGGGACGTGGGGTATGTGTGATCCTCACTTTGGGATCTTGCAAACTGCATGGCACAGCCCAAGAACAAACAAAGTAACAGATGAACAATATTTGTATAGAATGTTAGAGATAAGACACTGGCATAGCAGAGGATGAAGATAAACTCCATAAAGACCCGAGAATTTTTCTATCAGTAGATTTTAGGTGTTAGGTTGATTAGACTATATGCTCTGGGGAAACTCTCACACATATGTACAATAAGAGAGAAAATATAGCTTTTGTACAATTTTTAATAGTGAAAAGTAGGAAATATAAATGTTGATTTGCAGGAAAATGCATGTTACAGTACTTTTGTACAATATTCTAATGGACATTAACCAGAGCACATTTAATTTAATAGGGGTAAATTCAGCACATAAATTTGAATGAAAAAATCCTTCAGAACAATATATGTATAACCATATTTTACCTTTAAATGTATTAGTTGAAAAAAGTTTTTATGGAACCAATGATACTAAATTATAAAAGAACATACAGTAGAATGATACATCTGAAATTGTGACAGTGGTTACTTCTAGAATAAAAGGGAGATATATCAGAAAGTATATAGGCACATAGGGAACTTCAAATATATCTATAAAATTTCATTTAGTTAAAACATTAAATATTAAATACTTATGATATAGTGATGATATTTTATTAAGATAGATTGTTAGTATGCAAATGTCTGTTTCATTGTTTAACATGTTTACTTATATATTTGAAATACGTAATCATGGGAGGACTCTCTAGGTGTTCCAATGGTAAAGAATATGCTTGCCAGTGCAGGAGACACAGGAGACATGGATTCAGTCCCTGAGTTGAGTTGATCCCCTGGGGCAGGAAATGGCAACCCACTCCAGTTTTCTTGCCTGGAAAATTCTACGGAGAGAGGAGCCTGGTGGTCTACAGTCCATGGGGTTGCAAAGAGTCGGACATGACTGACTGATTGATTGAGTGAGCACACATGCAATCATCTAAATAATAAAAATAAAATATTTTATATTAAAAAACATGTTTTAGATCAACTCTGTGAAACTGCATATCTGAGTGCAAAACAAGCCAGTTTTTAGTTCTTGATTCTGCAGCCTTCAGGTGTACACTGTCCTCTGATATCCAGAGACTTTTCCTTAGCCTATGGCAGTTTATGTCATTACTAGACTTACTAGACAATATCTTGATACTCTTTCACCTCCTGCATTTTCAGAGCATCATAACATTCTAGAATTGAAATAGACTAGTGACTCAGGTGGTAAAAAATCCACCTGCAATGCCAGAGACCTGGGTTCGATTCCTGGGTTGGGAAGATCCCATGGAGAAGGGAATGGCTACCCACTCCAGTACTCTGGCCTAGAGAATTCCATGGACTGTATAGTCTTTGGCGTTGTGAAGAGTCAGACAAGACTGAGTGACTTTCACTTCACATCATATTAACTAAATTATACAGAAGTGGAAACATTTTTAATAATATGTTTGGTTATTCATTTTGTATCAAATGTCACAGGATATGGTAAATTAAAGTATTATCTTCACTACATAGTTTCATATCCCTTCAAACTAGTTTTTTTAACTGTCCAAATAAAACTGATTTTTTAAAAAAATTTATTGCTTTGGTTTCAATTGTAGATACCTTTAATTCCTTTCCTTTTGCATTAGGAAGAATATAGATATATAAAAATAGAAAGATACATTCTGGTCTCTGTTAAGTACCTTCATAAATCAACATCGTTATTTCCATATTCCAGTATTCTAGACTCAATTTTAAGCATGATAGATTTAAATAGATGAGAAAATTTACATTCCTTATGGAGTTAGCATCGTAATGAAATGAAGCTAAGCTAGTGTCTAAAGTGCTATCTCTCAGAATTAATTAACATGCAAATATTATATACAGTATGTGAAATGCCCTTCATGTAAGTCTGGTCACAAGGTAGCTATATTATATAGTAATATTTATGTATACAAGAGCAGAAAGGAAATGATAATTTATATTAAGTGAACAAAATTATGATTTAGTGGAGGTTTTTAAATTATTTTTATTCATTTTATGCAAGTTATTTTTTAACAGAGATGTTCATTTGAAAGCAGATGGAAAGATCATTTCCTGGAGCTGAAAACAGTTCTGGGATGATAATAGGAAGGCTTGTCATTTTCTAACACTAGTTTCCCAAGTGGTTCAGTGGTAACGAGTCTGCCTGCAATGCAGGAGATGCAGGTTTGATTCCTGGCTCAGGAAGATCCCTTGGAAAAGGAAATGGCAACCCATTCCAGCATTCTTGCCTGTGAAATTTCATGGACAGAGGAGCCTGGTGGGCTACAGTCCATGAGGTTACAAAAAGAGTCAAACAAGACTTAGCAACTAAACAACAATTAAGTCTCAAAGCATTGACTTGACTGAAATTGTTTAGTTATGCTGCTCCAGCATTATAGGTCTTCTGTTTCTGATACCCTTAAACAAACTACCTTGTATGATTTCTTCCTCCACCATTTTCATCATATTTGACTGACTCTGCTATTCTAAGTCTTCCAAGTGATGCTCAGTAAAACTTGCCATTCCAGGAAGTAATAGATCTTAAAGCTTGTTTACAACTTCAAAGAGTATCTGCTTTTGGTACTATTTTCTCATTAAGTTATAGGTGATCTAACAGTATGCAGGTCAGGAAGCAACCGTTAGAACTGGACATGGAACAACAGACTGGTTCCAATAAGAAAATGAGTACATTAAGGCTGTATATTGTCACCCTGCTTATTTAACCTATATGCAGAGTACATCATGATAAACGCTGGGCTGGAAGAAGCACAAGCTGGAATCAAAATTGCTAGAAGAAATATCAATAACCTCAGATTTGCAGATAACACCACTCTTATGGCAGAAAGTAAAGAGGAACTAAAGAGCCTCTTGATGAAAGTGAAAGAGGAGAGTGAAAAGGTTGGCTTAAAGCTCAACATTCAGAAAATGAAGATCATGGCATCTGGTCGCATCACTTCATGGAAAATAGATGGGGAAACAGTGGAAACAGTGTCAGGCTTTATTTTTTTGGACTCCAAAATCACTGCAGATGGTAATTGCAGCCATGAAATTGAAAGACACTTACTCCTTGGAAGGAAAGTTATGACCAACCTAGATAGCGTATTCAAAAACAGAGACATTACTTTGCCAACAAAGGTCCATCTAGTCAAGGCCATGGTTTTTCCAGTGGTCATGTATGGATGTAAGAGTTGGACTCTGAAGAAAGCTGAGCACCAAAGAATTGATGCCTTTAAACTGTGGTGTTGGATAAGACTCTTGAGAGTCCCTTGGACTGCAAAGAGATCCAACAAGTCCATCCTAAAGGAGTTCAGTTCTGGGTGTTCATTGGAAGGACTGATGCTGAAGCTGAAACTAATACTTTGGCCACCTCACGCGAAGAGCTGACTCATTGGAAAAGACCCTGATGCTGGGAAGGATTGGGGGCAGGAGGAGAAGGGGATGACAGAGCATGAGATGGCTTGTGGCATCACTGACTTGATGGACATGAGTTTGGGTAAGCTCTGGGAGTTGGTGATGAACAGGGAGGCTGGCGTGCTGTGGTTCATGGGGTCACAATGAGTCGTACACGACTGAGTGACTGAACTGAGTTGAATTATATTGCTATAAATTATAAAATATTGAAATACTTTAGAGAGAGCTTCTTGCATTTTCTCACCCTATAAACCATAATTCTGACAGTCATACTCTAGCAGGATTTCTTCAATTGACAAAGAATAATAATAGGAAAGAACCTTTATCTAGGTCCTTTACTATGTATATTAGTAAAATGTTGTAGGTGATAGAACATACTGAGATGGAAACACTATGTATTTTTTAATGTCTGAAACAAAGTATAAATATTCATGATTCTCTTACTGTCTAAAAAGTTGGAAAAAGACCTCATGTTCTGTGTTAAGTCACTCAGTCGTGTCCAACTCTTTGAGACCCTATGGACTGTAGCCTGCCAGGCTCCTCTGTTCATGGAAGAATTCAGTTGGATGTAATTTATGTAAATGGTCATTATTTTAATTGATTATGAATGATAAAAGTTCTTCAGTTCTCATCCCTGGAAACCACTCTCTGCTTATCTTAGGTCTGTCTCCAATGTCATTTTCTTGTGTCTGAACCCTTACTTGAAAAAAACAAATTTATTTTTCGTATTTACATTTGCTCAAATTTGACCCCAGTGGCTCAGCAGTAAAGAATCCGCCTGCAACACATGAGCCACAGGAGACCTGACTTCGATCCCTGGGTTGGGAAGATACCCTGGAGGAGGGCATGGCAACCCACTCCAGTATTCTTGCCTGGAGAATCCCTTGGACAGAGAAGCCTGGCAGACTACAGTCCATAGGATCGCAAAGAGTTGGACGTGACTGAAGTGACTTAGCAAGCAAATTTGACTTTAATTACAAATGTTACAGACTTTTTTATGGAAAATTTATAATAAACCTTACTAAGAGGCCTAAGTACCTCCATTCACAAAGGCTGAAATCCTGTGATTTGTTTGGATGCTGTTTTTCTTATCATTTCTACAAGCATTACCATTGTAAGAAATCATCAAACTATTCCAGACTGAATCAGTTTCCACCCAAGTCACTGTTCTGGTGATATAAGTATCAATAAAGACACAGAGTTGTTTCTGCCTGTAACTCAGAATTTAGTTGTTGGTCTCTGTGTGTGTGTGTGTGTGTGTGTGTGTGTGTGTGTGTGCATGCATGTGGTAATAAAAATTCCACTTCTTAAGTTCTTACTACGGGTGCTAAGATCTTTAAAATGTACACACATATTTCTCATTTAATTTTTATAAAAAACTATAAAGTTGGTTTTATTACCTGCTTTACACAAGTCAGGAATGCATAACACAATGCGATTAAGTGTACTAAATAGCTCTTATTTTACTGATTCCCTTAATGAAAACCAGTATTAATTTGGAGAGAGATGGGGGTTTATTTCTGTCCCTTGAGTGAAGTTCTCCAGGGTTTTATATTCAGCAGCTAGAGGTTTATTCATGAAAGACTGAAAGAGCTTTTTTTTTGTTCTTTGGAGGTTTTGAGTTCAATTCGCAGATCTTGCCTCAGGCAGCTTCAAACTGTGGCAAATGCCTAGACAGGAAGACTGGTCATGTGCTTGGTGGAAGATTTAAAGCTCTATAAAACTGTGGGAAATACCACACCATCTCTTAGCTTCTAACCAGATTCTCTACCTTCAGGCTAAACAGAGCCCGGGTTTTCGGCAAAGGGAAATCTGATTATGAGTTTGACCGCGTGGTTTCCATTTTGAAATGACCGTTCTGAATGACTGCCAAAAGGTCTTCAGTTTTTCTTCTAAGTGGAGTCCATTTACCTGGGTCACAAGATCAACTCATGCCTAGAATGACAAAAGCTCCTAGGGAATTAATTCATCCATTTTTTCAGTTGCAGAAACAGAAGTGTTGCTCAATACTCAAATCCTTTATTTTGACCTGCAATGATTTCTTTTATATTCTTTTGAATTCTGTAACATATTAATTGATCCTGCATCTGGAAGAGCATGATTTTTTTTTCCCCTCTGCATACTTATTTTTCTGTATTTCTGAATGAAAACATCTCTTTTCCTGCCTTTTCCCAATATAAGAACCTTTTAGTTCCTCCATTTTCCCTTCCTTTTGTCTTAGATTATATCCTATTTCACTTTGCCTACTTTCTAGACCTTACCCTATACTAAAAAACTAAAAGCTGTCCTACTTCATGACCCTCAAACTGAAACAATGCTTTTAAATCTAGGTCCTCAAAATGATTCAAGGAAACAAATACCATTCCATTGTATAAATTTGGGAGGTTTCAAGTGTCAACTTTCCCATCTTGCCTTACTTCATTTTAACTGCCAATCTTCTGGCTTCTTTTGACCTTTATGCCCCGTGTACCCGAGGTAAATTTTTCATTTTCTCTCATTTTCCTCAAGCCTCTATGCTAATTGTATACCTGCGATTTACAGAGAATGTAGGTTTCTGGTGTACTCTCTCAAGGCAGAGTCTTCACATAAATAATTTAATCTGGATCTGCTTACATGTTTGTTCCTTGTCCTCACCTTCAGTGAAAGAAAATCCTTTTTTCTGTATAAGCCTAATCTTTTTATTTCTTTATTGAATCAAAATTCTTACTCCTTCAGAGACCTAGCTATGTCTATTTAATTTCTTCTCCAAGAATAATTTTATTTTCTGGGTTTTTATTTTTAGCTTAAAACCATTTATAAATTTCTCATAGGAAAACAAATTTTACTTCAAGACATATTTGCTATTTATGTATGTGAATATACTATACATATATAGTATCTCATAACTTTAATTCTGTTAAATAATGAGGCAAATTTGCTAGTATGTACACCAAATATGTTCTTTTTTATTTTATTTTATTTTTTTAGTTATAACTGAAAAAAATTAAAAAGGAAGAACTAATAGAGCCATATTTTAAAAATCAAAAATATAGACTTAATCTGACAAATATTAATGGATCCTCATTAACACATTAATGGATCCATTTATCCAATGTGATAAAATGACTCCTGTTAAAATAATAATGTCCTCAAAATCTTGTAATTAATAGAACTATCTGATCTCATAACAGAACATATATTAGGTTCCCATGAATATATATCAGAAAAGGCATACATACAGAAATTATTAATATGGAATTCAGTAAAGAATTTAAGGTAAAGTTTAATTCCTTTGTTCTAAATATCTAAAGTGACTATGAATTATTTGTTCAATTTTTATAAGTACTATGCTATGCTATGCTATGCTAAGTCACTTCAGTCGTGTCTGACTCTGTGTGACCCCAGTGACAGCAGCCCACCAGGCTCCCCCATCCCTGGGATTCTCCAGGCAAGAACACTGGAGTGGGTTGCCATTTCCTTCTCCAATGCATGAAAGTGAAAAGTGAAAGTGAAGTCACTCAGTCGTGTCCGACTCTTAGCGACCCCATGGACTGCAGCCTACCAGGCCCCTCCATCCATGGGATTTTCCAGGCAAGAGTACTGGAGTGGGGTGCCATTGCCTATGCCAAAGGATATAAAGAAATGTAAGCAATTTCTCATTCAAACTCATATCCTCATCAAATATAATTTGACTTTTTTTCTTTTCAAACTGAATTTTAATCATTTGCTTCTTAAATTGAAGTCTTTTCCCATCCACTACTCCTAATAAATTTATTCTTACTAATGTTGAACTTTATCTTTCTAAATCTCCCAGTACTAAATAATATTTTATAAACTATCATTTGTTTTCTTCTTACTTTTACATCATTCAGTTCTTACCACTCCACTGCTTTTTACTTCCCAAGTTTGTTTTTATTGAATCATCTTCCCCCATTTTTGTTCTCGTTGTGGTATCTTCCAGTTTTCTCCCTGAAAAGGCTTTTTATCTCTACCTGTAACCCTTTCTCTAACTCTTTGCTGTGTATATTCTCCTTAGGTGACCTTACAGAATCTAATGAGTACTGAAGAAGTGAAGTGAAGTCACTCAGTCGTGTCTGACTCTTTGCAACCCTATGGACTGTAGCCTACCGGGATCCTCCGTCTATGGGATTTTCCAGGCAAGAATACTGGAGTAGGTTGCCATTTCCTTATCCAGGGGAGCTTCCCGACCCAGGGATCGAACCGGGTCTCCCGCATTATAGGCAGACGCTTTACCGTCTGAGCCACAAGGGAAGCCCTAATGAGTATTGCTGCTGCTGCTAAGTCGCTTCAGTTGTGTCCGACTCTGTGCAACCCCATAGACAGCAGCCCACCAGGCTCCCCTGTCCCTGGGATTCTCCAGGCAAGAACACTGGAGTGAGTTGCCATTTCCTTCTCCAATGCATGAAAGTGAAAAGTGAAAGTGAAGTCACTCAGTCCTGTCCGACTCCTAGCGACCCCATGGACTGCAGCCCACCAGGCTCCTCCGTCCATGGGATTTTCCAGGCAAGAGTGCTGGAGTAGGGTGCCATTGCCTTTTCTGCTAATGAGTATTAGTTCCATTTAATTATCTGCTGATCTCTCTATCACTTTCTCATTCATATTTTCTCTCCCTCTCTCTCATTCATTCTCAAATATCTCTCCCTGTTTTCCCTCTCTTTTTCAGACACACAGGTACTGTTGAGTCTGAGAGAGGTATATATCATGGTCACATATGGGATCTCTTGGAAATAGAGGTTCTCATAGGCTGTGAACTACTCATGCTGTCATGTGTCTTGGAAATAGTGATGTACAGATCTGACACAGCTGAATGGAGCTAACCCTGTGCCCTCTGGCATATTCATCCTATGGGAAGAGAATGGCCCACCCTCATCTTTGTTCTTTGCCAGATTTCATGGTGAGAAGGGGTAACCCTCTCCCAGACCTCTTAACTATCTCATCTGAATGAACATCAATGTTTATACACTTAACCAACAGCAGTGACACCAGACATGTGATGAAGTTCAGGGGAGTGATTCTGTTTTACCAAGTATATATAATAAAAGATAGGACCCAAGGGAAACACGTGGCCAAACTTAGCACTAGATTCCTTGGCCAACAGTTGACCCTATTTGCACAGTTTTTTTTTTAACTGTGTTAGGTCTTCGTCTCTGTGTGCTGGCTTTCTCTAGTTGTGGAGAGCAGGGACAACTCTCTATTTGTAGTGTGTGAGCTTCTCATTGCAGTGGTTTATCTTGTGGAGCATGGGCTCTAGGGCAAACTAGCTTCAGAAGTTGTAGCTTGTGGGCTCCAGAATGCAAAATCAGTATTTGAGGCTCATGGACTTAGTCTTAGTTGCTCCGCAGCCTGTGGGATCTTCCTGACCAGAGATTGAACAAGTATCCCCTGCATTGCAAGGTGGATTTTTAACCACTAGACCACCAGGGAAGTCCTATATGAACTCCTTTTAGCTCTGTCTCTTGTGCCTCACGTGGATACAAGCTGATAAGAAAAACACTATTTTCCATCCTCTGGCACTAGTGGAAGGCTCAAACTATGCATCCCTCTGCCCATGTAGGGGAATTTTCATCCTCAGCCCAACATCCTAGCAATAATAAAAACACTGAAACTGTCTCCTCTCCCTGCTTTCTGAGGCTACTTTGGATCTGCATGAGACACCTACCCTGCTCTCCCCAGAGACTTCAGTTACAGTTTTAATGAAGTTTTTCATATCCCTATAATATGTGTATAGTGTCAAGTGTCAACATCTGAACCATATTTTGGTTGTGTGGGAGGTCCACCTTGCTCTACAGGATGGTTACATCAGGATAATTACAGAACGGGAGGCATTTTAGTCGAGCTAAAATATGTGAAGCATTTAGGACAGTGTGTGGCCCATAGTGAATATTCACCATGTTAGCTATTAGTAAATGTTGTGTACCACTTCTTCTCCCAGCGTGCTGACATCTGAAATATTATGCTAAGGTGAATATAGTTTTTAGCCAAAAGTATAAGCAATGAAAGAGACTTAAGATTCAATCTCTGAGTCAGGAAGATACCCTGGAAAAGGGCATGGGAACCCACTCCAGTACTGCCTGGAGATTCTTATGAACAGACAGCCTGGCAGGCTATAGTCCATAGGGTTGCAAAGGGCCAAACACAACTGAAGTAACTTCTTAGTATGCACAATAAGCATTTAAAAAATTATTTCTTGAACTTAGACACAGAGAATCACTCCTGAGAGAATATCAAGATATATGGTGGTGACTGCAGTTGCAACATTAAGAATGCACCTTTCATGTAGTGTCCTAATACCCTTTTAAAAGCATTAACATGGATCATGCATATGTTCAGACTTGTGTCTCATTCAGAAAGGTTACACCTCTTGCTTCCAGTTTTCCAAATTTCTGTCATAAGGCCTGACCATCGTATTCAATACAGGAAGAGGGTGTTTATCCCTTCAAGCATAAAAAATAAAATATAATTCTTCCTGCCACCTATTGTATCTTTCTTCCACATTCCTCACTTCCAGGGCTGTAACAACAGAGAAGCTCCCTTTGATGTGGTACTGACAAATCACACTGAACCATTTGTAAACCAGACTCAATCTTCTGTTTTCTTTTAACCTTTTTTTTTTTTTTTTCCTAGATTCATTTTCCTTTAGTGATTAGATGAAGCAGATCACTTATACCATTTGCTCAAGATTCCTGTCAATTCCCATCCAGCATGCTAGGATTCTGGATATAATTTCTTTTCTATGGAGGAGGTTCTTTGGGGTGTGAAGTTGATTTGTAACTGATTCATGGAGGGAGTGAGAGAAGCAAAAGGTATCAGTTTTGCTGATGTGAATCAGGTCACAGAAAATATGATTTTGAGTGTAGGAGCTATAGTGGCATCTTCTTATCTCAATTGGTAGGTTTTATTTTCGTCAGCTTCTTACTCAAGGCAAACTCCTCTGACTCTCGGCTCTTCTTCAGTTTAGCAATGGAAAAATGTCCTGAATGTTCAATTCGGGGTCTGTTCCTATACTCAGATCTCTGATTTTTAGGTTAACTATTACACACATAATAAAAATCATTTGCTCCTTCAAAAAAGTGTATTCTTTAACTCAATGGATTATACTGAACCACACATGACAGTATAATTGTACAGAGCTACTGCAAGAAATAGACACTCAAGGAAATAGTCTGAAATTGTTTCTCAGAGTTGGGTGATTTTGAAAACAGCAAGAATCTTCTTAACTTGGGTAAATGGCTACTGCTAGATGTTACTATGTGCTGATGGTGGTGACTGAAGCGCTTACATTTTCACCTGTGGTCACCTGATATAAAGGTATAATAAAGCCAACACTGTGATAAATTGTGTGGCTTCTGCAATAAACCATTTCTTCAAGAAAAGTTGGAATATGAAGTCTGTGGGTATGGACTGTGATTGATAACACACACAGGAGCTTTAAGGAAGAAAATTACAAACTCATGACTTTAAATTTTCAGTTGAAGAATGGTCACTTAATCACAAAGTCTCTCTGACTTGCTCTGATGGTTCAGCCATAAGGCTCACATAGTAAAAAGTCAGATACAGAAGCTGCTCCTTCAGATTGCTGATTTAAAGTCTAGATTGATTTTTCAGCTTCACCATAACAGTTATGTGGACATTATAGTATTAAATGGGAGATCATATTACATTGAGAATTAGAATGGGGTTATCAGGTTAAATGAGAAAGACTGAATAAGTCTCTCTGAGCTTTTTGTTTGCCAGCAGAATCAGATCTATTTCCTGGTCTTATGCATCAGTTGTCTTGTTTTTAAGCAAACTCTGGGAGATAGTGAAGGACAGGGAAGCCTGGTGTGCTACAGTCTGCGGGGTCACAAGGAGTTGGACATGACTTAGTGACTGCACAACAATAACAAAGTCATAATAATGTCTTTATCTGAGAGAATTGTCTTATAAGAGGAATTCTAACCCTTCACCATAGCTCCATTTCCATTGTCTTAGTCACATCTCAGACAAACTAATGAAACCACATTGTGGCAGAAGCCAAATCAGTTCAATTCAGTCGCTCAGTCATGTCCAACTCTTTGGACCCCATGAATCACAGCACGCCAGGCCTCCCTATCCATGACCAACTCCTGGAGTTTACCCAAACTCATGTGCATTAAGTCGGTGATGCCATCCAACCATCTCATCCTCTGTCATCACCTTCTCCCCCTACCTTCAATCTTTCCCAGCATCAGGGTCTTTTCCAATGAGTTAGTGCTTCTCATCAGGTGGCCAAAGTATTGGAGTTTCAGCTTCAATATCAGTCCCTCCAATGAACATCCAGGACTGATCTCCTTTAGGATGGACTGTTTGGATCTCCTTGCAGTCCAAAGGACTCTCAAGAGTCTTCTCCAACACTACAGTTCAAAAGCATCAAATCTTCAGTGCTCAGCTTCCTTTATAGTCCAACTCTCACATCCATACATGACCACTGGAAAAACCATAGCCTTGACTAGATGAACCTTTGTTGGCAAAGTAATGTCTCTGCTTTTCAATATGCTGTGTAGATTGGTCATAACTTTCCTTCCAAGGTGTAAGCATCTTTTAATTTCATGGCTGCAGTCACCATCTGCAGTGATTTTGGAGCCCCCCAAAAAACAAAGTCAGCCACTCTTTCCACTGTTTCCCCATCTATTTGCCATGAAGTGATGGGACTAGATGCCATTGTCTTGGTTTACTGAATGTTGAGCTTTAAGCCAACTTTTTCACTCTCCACTTTCACTTTCATCAAGAGGCTCTTCAGTTCTTCTTCACTTTCTGCCATAAGGGTGGTGTCATCTACATATCTGAGGTTATTGATATTTCTCCTGGCAATCTTGATTCCAGCTTGTGCCTCCTCCAGGCCAGCATTTCTCATGATGTACTCTGCATATAAGTTAAAAAAGCAGGGTGACAATATACAGCCTTGATGTACTCATATTCCTATTTGGAACCAGTCTGTTGTTCCATGTCCAGTTCTAACTGTTGCTTCCTGACCTGCATACAGGTTTTTCAAGAGACAGATCAGGTGATCTGGTATTCCTATCTTTTTCTGAATTTTCCACAGTTTGTTGTGATCCACACAGTCAAAGGCTTTGGCATAGTCAATAAAGCAGAAATAGATGTTTCTTTGGAACTCTCTTGCTTTTTCCATGATCCAACGGATGTTGGTAATTTTATCTCTGGTTTCTCTGCCTTTTCTAAAACCAACTTGAACATCTGCAAGTTCATGGTTCATGTATTGCTAAAGCCTGGCTTGGAGAATTTTGAACATTTCTTTACTAGCGTCTGAGGTGAATGCAATTGTGTGGTAGTTTGAGCATTCTTTGTCATTGCCTTTCTTAGGGATTAGAATGAACACTTACCTTTTCCAGTCCTATGGCCACTGCTGAGTTTTCCAAATTTGCTGGCATATTGAGTGCAGCACTTTCACAGCATCATCTTTTAGGATTTGAAATAGCTCAACTGGAATTCCATCACCTCCTCCATCTAGCTTTGTTTGTAGTGATATTTCCTAAGGCCCACTTGACTTTGCATTCCAGGATGTCTGGCAGCACTTAAATATGAAAGGCAAGGTGGCCTCCATACCTTAATAAGCAGAAAGGTAAAGTGGTAATCAGAATGATTTACCCAAATGTTTTCTTAGTTGTGACTGGGAATGGAATACAGGATCTATTGATTGATACACTTAAGATCATGTGTTAATCCATCATGTAGCTACTTTTAATCTTTTTATAAAACACAAATTATGGTACGGCAAGTATATTAAAACTATAGTAAAAGAGAGAACAAGAGAGGGTATGATAGCAAGAAAATCTGAGTGAAGACAATGGATACACAGATGGTGGTGGTATATCCATACTTAGTCTCTAAGTAGTGTGTGTGATTCTTTTGACCTCCATGGAGGTTAGCTTGCCAGGCTCCTCTGTCCATGGGATTTCCCAGGCAGGAATAGTAGAGTGGATTGCCATTTCATTCTTCAGGGCATCTGCCCAATCCAGGAATTAAACCAGTGTATCCTATATTGCAGGTGGATTCTTTATGGACTGAGCCACCTGCTAAGCCAAGATACACAGATAACTGAGTATTATGATAATGGTGGACAAAGCTGCAAGCCCAATTCACAATAAAGAAATTCTCAGAAATTTCCAGAATTTATATAATCAGCTATCTATTTTATTGGAGCTTAAGGGGAGGCAATTAAGGTAGGAGACTTGTGCTAAAGTTGATTAAAAAGCAGTTAGATTCATATATTGCCTTCACAGTCTATGACATTGGATGGCTATATCCCACTGCAACATTTTGGAAGTTTACTTTCTGAGAGATAAGTAGAGGGATTCTTTGGAATGGTTAAGATCTTGGACAACTGAGAGGAGTTACTGTATAGAAAACAAGTGATATTGTGAAAAATTGCATAAAAATATTATAACCAGTATCCTTCTCCTTCCCAGTTCTCAGAGTGAAGGCATGAATATCCTCAACCTCACAAATAAAGTTGACTAGATAAGTTTAAGGTAAAAAAGCTAAAGCTACTGGTATTTTCATACTGACCTTATTATTTCATTTTTAATTAAACACAATATCAGAGACCCCCTTTTCCAAACCCATGCTTTCAGAATTTTCAGTCAAAATATCTCCCCCTACTAATTACAACACATGTCTAAATGGTTATTAACAGGAATGTGAAAAAAATGGAAGGAGGAGTATAAAAACAAAGAAAGAGTGAGAGAGGAAAAATAATGCAGAAAAACCAATCTGGAGGAAAGAAACTATATAAAGAAAGAAAAACTTAAAAAAGCCCCACACTTTTTAATATAAAATTTACTATTAATACCCCTAGTTCTAAGAAAATATTTTGTATCTTTATAACAAGAATGCAAGAAGGAGATGATATAAGAAAGATTATTCTGGGGGTGATCTCTTTGAGTTTAAAACATTGTAGTAAAAGTGAAAAAAGAAAATATAATTAGAAGCATTGAAAGATAATGGAAGACACACTTAAAATATCTTCTAGAAAACAGAGCAAAAAATGATATGAATGAAAAATAAGGAGAAAATATATAAATGAGAGGAGCTATGTAATAGATACTATTTTAAAGGAATATAATAATTCCAGATAAAGAGAATACAGAAAATAAAAAAGAGGAAGGAGAGAAAATAAGAGGCAAGATAGTACCTATGAATGAGAAATTCTTTTAAATATAATAAAATAATTTTTTTAAGGCCAAAATCATTCAAGCACAATGGATAAAAAGTGACTAAGAGAAAAACATCTTACTTAAGAAAACTCAAAAACCTACAAAGAGAAACAAGAAGTAACCTTAGAAAAAATATAACATGAATCAAGATGATTTCAGAGCTTTCCGCAACGGTATGGAGAGCAAGAAAACATTGGAGCAACACCTTTAAAACCAAACAGAAGCTTGACACCCGCAAGATGGCTGACTAGAAATCTGTAGATTCCTCCTTTCTCTAGACAGACATTGAGTTAACAACAATATATGGACCAGAATACCTCTGTGAGAACTCTAGAGACTAGTTGAAAAGGTTCAATACTCAGGCTATTATGAAACCAAGAAAAGATTCTAGTGAAAAAGATATGGAAATTCACGGCATTTGGCACACATCTTCATGGCATAGTGCAAAGCAACAGGTAACAAAATCCTCCCTCCTGTGGTCATGTATGGATGTGAGAGCTGGACTGTGAAGAAGGCTGAACACCGAAGAATTGATGCTTTTGAACTGTGGAGTTGGAGAAGACTCTTGAGAGTCCTTTGGACTGCAAGGAGATCCAACCAGTCCATTCTGAAGATCAGCCCTGGGATTTCTTTGGAAGGAATGATGCTAAAGCTGAAACTCCAGTATTTTGGCCACCTCATGCGAAGAGTTGACTCATTGGAAAAGACTCTGATGCTGGGAGGGATTGGGGGCAGCAGGAGAAGGGGACGACAGAGGATGAGATGGCTGGATGGCATCACTGACTCTATGGACGTGAGTCTGAGTGAACTCCAGCAGTTGGTGATGGACAGGGAGGCCTGGTGTACTGCGATTCATGGGGTCGCAAAGACTCGGACACGACTGAGTGACTGAACTGAACTGAGGGCTCCTCCATTGGGAAGAGAAAGTTGCATCATGACTCCAATATCCTGGTTTGTCTGGAGCTGGTGGGGGGACTAGTTTCTGTCTCACCTGACTCAGCGTCGATGGGATCAGAGTCCTAGTAAGAAATCTACTATAAACAGAAATGAGCAGCATATTAAAGCTGCAGTTCTGAAGCCAGACACTAGGGGGAGAAAGAGGTTAGAAAAGGTTTGCTGCTGCTGCTGCTGCTAAGTCGCTTCAGTCTTGTCCGACTCTGTGCGACCCCATAGACGGCAGCTCACCAGGCTCCCCCGTCCGTGGGATTCTCCATGCAAGAACACTGGAGTGGGTTGCCATTTCCTTCTCCAATGCATGAAAGTGAAAAGGGAAAGTGAAGTCGCTCAGTCGTGTCCGACCCTCTGCGACCCCATGGACTGCAGCCTACCAGGCTCCTCCGTCCATGGGATTTTCCAGGCAAGAGTACTGCAGTGAGTTGCCATTGCCTTCTCCATAGAAAAGGTTTGAGAAACCCTAAAACCTTCAGCCCAGTGGTGAAAGTCTTGCCTTATCAGTGGACTTCCCTTGTGGCTCAGATGGTAAAGAATCTGAACTATTAGTATGCAAATCCTGGGAAAGGTAGCTTTTTTTTTTTTTTTAGTGCTCAAATTCTAGCAAAAAAGAAAAAAATATATTACAAAATATGCAAAGAAACAGAAAATATATCCTAATCAAAGGAACAAAATAAAACTCCAGAAACTGATTTTTATACATAATTGGAGATGTTGTCAGTTTAAGGTGGAATGCTATAATTTAAAATTATTTTATGTAATTGCAATAGTAACCGCAGAGAAAATATTTATAGACTATACATAAAAGGAAATGAGAAGGAAATCAACACATATAATTAAAAAGTATCAAGAAAAAAACCCAGAAGATAGAGGGGGAAAAAAACAGCTACAAGGCATACAGAAAACAATGCAATAGTAATAATAAGTCCTTCCTAAAGAGTTGTAATTTTAAATATTAATAGAATAGACCTTCCAAACAAAAGAATTAGGCTGGATGGATAAAGCAAAACAAAATAACAAAACAACAACAAAAAATAGAATCTATTTTCTATCTACAAAAGACTCACTTTTTTTTTAAGAAAGATAGTTTTCTGATAGTTTTTGAGACATCAGGTCTACATTATGCAGTAAGAAAGGTGCTGATTAACCAAGAAGATATAAGAATTATACATATTTAGGTACCAATCCTCAGGGTTCCTAAATATTACATAAAGGAAAATTTACAGAATTGAAGGGAGAAAAAAACAGAAATAAAATAATAGAAGGGTAATTCAATACTGAATGAAAAAAATGACAGAAAATTAAGAAAATAGGGAACTTGAATAACAAGCATTATATTAATAAAATATTGGACCTGGACAGACACATACAGAACACACAACCTCAAAACATTAGAATATACATTCTTCTCAAGTGAACATAGAATATTCTTCATGATAGATTACATGTTAGGCCACAAAAACATTCTTAACAAATTCCACAAGACTGAAATCATTAAAAAATACCTTCTTTGATGACAATGGAATTAATCTAGATATCAATAACAGGAGAAAAAGTAGAAAATCCATAAATAAATGGAAATTAAACTACACCAAAGCATCAAAGAAGTCACAACTGGAAAATACCAAAGCATCAATACATCAAAGAAAAGGCCCTAATTAGAAAATACTCTGAAACAAATGAAAAGAAAAACAGAGCATGCCGAGTTTCAGGAGATTCAGCAAAACAGTACTAAAGGAAAATTTGTAGCTATACATTCAACCACTAAAAATAGATACAAGATTTCAAATCAACAACCTGATTTTACATTCTATAAAACATAAAGGGAATTAATAAAGATTAGTGCAGAGATAAATTGAGATAAAAAAATGATAGAAAAACCAATAAAATTAAGTGTATTTTTGAAAAGTTGGTAAACCAACTTTAAAATTATTTTATGTAATTGCAATAGTAACCACAGAGAAAATATTTATAGACTCCACATAAAAGAAAATGAGAAGGAAATCAAAGCATATAATTTAAAAATATCAAGAGAGAAAACAGAAGATAGTTAGAGGGGGAAAAAAAAAAAAACCAGCTACAAGGCATACAGAAAACAATGCAATAGCAATAATAAGTCCCAAAGTATTTTATTCCTTTTGATGTTAAATGGAATTATCTTAATTTCCTTTTCAGACTGTTAATTGTTAGTGTACAGAAATGCAGCCAATTTTTATGTGCTGATTTTTTATTTGGTAACTTTGCTCAATTTATTTATTGCTTTAAGAGTTTTTCTCTGTGTGGAATCTAGTTTAAGTAAGAAAAAAACAGAATAGATTAAAATAGCAAAAATCAGAAGTTAAAAAGGGGACATTACAACCAATGTCACAGAAATGAAAAGGATTACAACAGATACTACAAACAATTATACACCAAAAAATTGAATACCCTAGAAGAAATAGATAACTTCCTAAGAATACACAACCTATGCAGATTAAATCAGGAAAAGTTAGAAAATCTGAGCAGATCAGTAATGAGTAAGGGGACTGAATCAGTCATCAAAAACATCTAACAAAATCTCAGGACCGAATGGCTTCACTGGAGAATTATACTATTTAAAGAAGAATTAATACCAATCCTCCTGAAACTCTTCCAAAATTTGAAGACATAATACTTTCACACTGATTCTCGGAGGTCAACATTAACCTCATACCAAGCCAAAGACACTGAAAGAGGAAACTATAGACAAATGTACCTGATGAATATTGATGCAAAAATCTTTAATGGAATACCAGCAAACAGAATACAATAGCACATAAAAAGGATTGATACCATTCCTAAGTATGCTGCTGCTGCTGCTGCCAAGTCGCTTCAGTCGTGTCCAACTCTGTGCGACCCCATAGACGGCAGCCCACCAGGCTTCCCCGTCCGTGGGATTCTCCAGGCAAGAACACTGGAGTGGGTTGCCATTTCCTTCTCCAATGCATGAAAGTGAAAAGTGAAAGTGAAGTCGATCAGTCGTGTCCGACTCTTAGCGACCCCATGGACTGCAGCCTACTAGGCTCCTCCATCCATGGGATTTTCCAGGCAAGAGTACTGGAGTGGGTTACCATTGCCTTCCCCCATTCCTAAGTATACAAGGATACAAATATAGTTCAACATAAGCAAATCAATCAGTGTTATATATAGCATTAACAAAATGAATGCCAAAAGCATATGATCATCTAAAATGACGCAAAAAAAAAATTCACAAGATTCAACAATTTTTTATGATTAAAATTTAGTAAAGCAAAGCAAAACAAAAAATTAAAAATAGAGGGGCACTACCTCAGTATAATACAGACTTTTCTAAAGAGCCCACAGCTAACATCATACTTAATGGTGAAAGAAAGCATTTTTCCTAAGTTAGGAACAAGGTAAGATGCCCACTTTCTTCACTTCTATTCAACATAATATTGGAAGGTTTAGCCAGAGTAATTAAGTAAGACAAATAAATAAAAGGCATTCAAATTGGAAAGAAAGAAGTAAAATTTTCTCTGCTTATAGGCTGTATGTTGAAAATTCTGAAGATTCCACACACAGAGAAAAACTGTTAGAGCAATAAACAAATTGAGCAAAGTTACCAAATAAAAAATCAGCACATAAAAATTGGTTGCATTTCTGTACACTAACAATTAACAGTCTGAAAAGGAAATTAAGATAATTCCATTTAACATCAAAATGAATAAAATACTTTGGAAAAACCTAAGTAGGTGAAGGATTTGTACCCTTAAAGCTGCAAAATATCACTTAAGAAATACAAGAAGACAGAAATATATGGAAAGACAAGCTTTGTGCAGGGATAGAAGGACTTATTCTTAAGAAATCCATATACCTAAAACAATCTACAGATTCAACACAAGCCCTATGAAACTTTCAATGCCATTTTTTCAAGAATAGAAAAAACAATATTAAAACGTGTGAAGAATTTCAAGAGACTCTAAAAAGCCGAGCAATTTTTGAAAAGAAACAAGTTGGCATACTAAAACTTTGTAAATTCAAAATGTATAACAAAGCTACAGTCATCAAAACAATGTATTACTGGCATAAAGACAGGGAAAAGTGAAAGTATCTTCAACAAATACTGTTAGAAACACCTAGATATACACAAACAGAAGGCTGAAATCAGATCCTTATCTTACACTATATACACAAAATTTAAATAGATTATAGACCTAAATATAAGACCTAAAATTATAAATCTATAAGAAAGCATAGGGAAAAGCTTCATGACACTGGACTTCACAATGATTTCTTGGATATGATGGCAAAATCAGAGCCCCATAAATCAATGGGACTGCACTAATTTTAAAACTTTATACTTAAAAGGACACAGTCAACAGAGTGAAATGCAATGTAGGAATTGGAAAAAATATTTAACCCTTATACATCTATTAAAGGGTGCATATATATATATATATATATATATTTTAATCTTACATCTCAACAACAAAATATCAAATGACCTGATTTTTAAAAATGGGCAGAAGACTTAAATAGATATTTTTCCAAAGATAGTATGCAAATTGCCAGCAAGTGCTTGAGAAGATGATCAGCATCACTAATTATCAGAGAAATACAAATTAAACACACAACAAAACAGCACCTTACACACTTTGGATGACTGCTGTGGGTGGGAGAGGCAAAGAGAGAAAACAACAAGCATTCTCAAGGGTATGGAGAAACTAGAACCCTTGTTCACTGTGATGGGGTTGTAAAAGAATGCAAAACAACATGGAGTTTTCCCCCAAAATTAAAATAGAACTTCCAGTGATTCAGTAATTCCACTTCTGTATATATATCCAAAATAATTAAAACCAAGGTCCTGAAGAGGTATTTGCATACCTCTTTTCATAACAGCACCATTCACAGTAAGCAAGAGGTGAAAGCAATTCAAGAGTCTTTTGGTGCAAGAATGAATGAAAAAAAATGTAATATATATGATGAAATATAATTCAGCCTTAACAAGAAAGGAAATCCTGTCACAAGCAACAACATGGGTGAATCTTGAGGACATTATACTAAATTAAATATGCTATTCACAGACAGACAAATACTTTATAACTGCATTTATATGAGTTATCATAATTAGCTACAGTAGTTAAATTATGATAAGCAGAATGTAGAATGTCGTTGCCAATAACTAGGAGAAAGGAGAAAAAAGGAGTTATTCTTTAATAGTTTCCAATTTGCGAGATGAAAGAGTTCTGGAGATTGGTTTCATAATAATCTTGAATTTACTTAACACAAGAAAATTCTTAATTGTTAAGAACTGTACAATTGTTAAGAATTGTACAATAAAGTGTACACTTAAAATGGATAATATAGTCAATTTTATATTATTTATTTTTTAATCACAAAAAATCTGAAGGAAACATATTTTACAATTTAAAATTGTAAACCCATCTATACTATGAGTCAGGTAGATGTATAGAATAAAGACATTTTTCAGGCATGCATGATCTCAATCAAACTACCTCAAACAGCTCCTGGAAGACTTATTTTCCAGAACTGGGGAATGAAGTATGTCATGAATGCAGAATACACAAGACCCAGGGAATGCACCCTCAAAAACAGGATTTAGATCATAGGAATTCTCAATATGATAGAAAAGAGATAAGACCTTATTAAGGCTAACCACAAAGATTAAAGAGGCTGAAACTTTGTTGTCAAAATCAATTATCAGTTCACAGGATCTTGCTTCTATTAATGTTTCCTCCAACAATAAGATATATACGATATATAAAATGGAGATTTGAGATGGTCCAGACTTGTGTGAACATCTGAAACAACAAAGAAATAGTAATGAATAAAATGTAAGTGAATTTATTTTGAAGGGCTATGTGCTGAGCAAACAGGAAAGAAGAGCAAATGGAAATAGTTGTGAACACCAACACTAAATTATAAGAAAGATAACACTGAATTATAAGAAAGATATTAAGTGTGCATCCATTTTCCCCTCAATAAAATGCTATTAAAAGTGATAGAGGGAATTTAAATGTAAATTCATGTGATCAAAATAAATATTTAGTAAAAGAAAATATAGTTTTTTCAGTAATATTTTTGTATGACTAGAATACAGACACCTTGAATTAAACAATGTATAATTGTTTAACTAACCATAATTTTCTAAGACACTAACCATAATTTTCTGAGCCTTGGACAAATAGGACACAATATGTGAGTCCTTTATGAGCTCAGTACTGAAAATTGGCCCTTTCATCACATTCAGGACAAGTCTATTTGCTGACTGCACAAATATCAGGAGGTATTAAAGTTGTAACGTTTGGGTATTTCCCTTTAAATACGCAATCTACGGATTTTTGTTGTATTTGCTGTTGTCAGCCTGTGTGCTGCGCTAAATGGCTTCAGTCATGTCCAGCTCTTTGTGACCCTATGGACTCTAACCCACCAGGCTCTTCTGTCCATGGGACTCTTCATGCAAGGACACTAGAGTGGGTTTCCATGCCCTCCTGCAGGGAATCTTCCTGACCCAAGGATCAAACCTGTGTCTCATACATTGCCTGCATTGGCAGGTAGGTTCTTTACCACTAGACAGTGATTTTAAAAAATGCATAAGATGGTCAGTAAACACTTGACAAGATGCTCAACATCACTAGATACTAGAGAAATGCAAATCAAAACTCTAATGAGGTATCACCTCACACCAGTCAGAATGGCCATCGTCAAAAAATCTACAAACAATAAATGCTGGAGAGGATGTGGAGAAGAGGGAACCCTCCTGTGCTGTTGGTGGGAATGTAAACTGATGCAGCCATTATGTAGAATGATATGGAGATGCCTTAAGAAACTAGGAATAAAACCACATGACCCAGCAACCCAACTACTGCATGTATACCCTGAGAAAACCAGAATTCTAAAAGACACATGTACCCCAATGTTCACTGCAGCATTATTTACAATAACCAGAACATGGAAGCAACCTAGAAGTCCATCAACTGATGATGAATGTATATAGAAGATGTGGAAAATATCTGCAATGGAATATTACTCAGACATAAAAACAATGAGTTTGAGTCAGTTCTAGTGAAGTGGATGAACCTAGAGCCTATTATACAGAGTGAAGTAAACCAGAAAGAAAAGAAACCCCAAATATATTAATACATATATATGGAATCTATAAAAACTATATTTATGAACCTATTTGCAAAGAAGAAACCAAGACACAAATGTAGAGAATTGACTTGTGGACATAGTGACTGAGGGAGTGAGTGGGACAGATGGAGAAAGTCACATCAATATAAATGTAGTATCATGTGTAAAATGGATAGTTGGTGAGAAGTTGCTGTATAACACAGGGAGCACAGTCTGTGATGACCTAGAGGGGTGGAATATGAGGAAAATAGAGAGGCTCAAGAGGGAGGGGGTATATGTATAATTATGGTTGATTTGTGTTGTTGTATGGCAGAAACCAACACATGATGAAACTTCTAAAAAATGAATGCATATTTTAGACCTGTTTCCAAATATATAGCAAAATTATGGCAAACAGATATTTTTTTTAAAAAAGAGAGAAAACATATTGATGAGGGGTAAAGATAAATAGTCATTCCTGTTTGTTAGAAATTTTCCATATAAATATCATAGTAGCTAATACTAAATTCAACTGATTATGAAAATAATCTCATTTATTAGCTGTAAACAAGCTATTTTGACTCACCTCTCATTCTTCCCTCTCACAATTTCCTTCTTGAGCTTATTTTAACGAGATGGATGGCATATGGTGATCTCTTTCCAACCCTAAGCTTCAGCAGGAAACTGGCTTGCAGCTGGAATTCATAATGTGCTGATGCATCCCAGGACTTGCTTTAGTTACATGTGGCACTTCAAAGAAGGTTCAAAGGGACCAATAGAGAGAATTCTGGGACAGACTCAGAATGGCAAAAGGATCAACATGTGAGGTGCTGTCTTTGAAGAACCACATGTAGCAGTAGACGCAGAGCCTGGGTGCATGTTGTACATTTTACTTGAAGTGCCAACTTAATGTACAAAGTGGGACCTGGGAAGAATTAGAGCACCATTGAGCCTGCTTCACTAAGACGGAAAATAACATTCCTTGTTATTTAAACATGCAGAAGAACTCTTTATGACATCTAAATTTAGGAAATATAGCAAAGACAGAAGGAAAGGAAAAGAGAAGAAAATTCTGGAAAAATATCTTTGGGCTTATACTGTCCATTTTCTGATTTTTATGCTAAAATAAAATAGTGCATATACTATCAAGAGTAATTTCCTTATTTACAAAAAAATATAATATCATAGTCTTTATTCTCTAATGCTCCTATTTGTCTGATAATTAATAAGGAAAAGATTAATAAGGAAAAGACCTGAGGAAAAAAGATCAATTAACTCTTTCATGTCATTAACCAATCCCACCTGCAAAATATAAATTTTGTTGATATGTTTGTGCCTCATCCTCTGATACATATTAATTATACGACATCTGCAGAGCAATGTAACAACCAATATCCTCAAGAGGAGGTGCTCTCAAACCTGTTGTTGGGCTTTGATACCTGTTTCTGGGCTTTCAGGTAAATGTTAAACTGTATAAGTGGACAGAGCACGACTTGAAAATCCAAACTTAATCTCTTTCACTGATTTCTGGAAATGTATTTAAAATTATCAGAAGACTATTTATCCAAAAAAAAGAGTAAATATAATGCATTTATGAAAAATACATCACAATTGCAAAGCTATGTAATGAAAATAATGATTTCATAGATAAAATGGCAACAAAGAAAGAAAAGCCTCAAAATAAAAAAATCCCTGGTCTTCTCAGCACCTTAAAAGAAGTGGGCATCATTGGAGAAATGCCTGTGTCAGTGTTCAATATTTAGTATTCTGCTTGCATCAGGATTAACTCCTGTGTTGACCATATCAAAATATTTACTTTTTTTCAGTTTTTAAAAAATTTGAAATATATTTACACTGTAATTGAGCTCTTGTGTGTGTGTGTGTCTGTGTGTGTGTGTCTGTGTTAGTCACTCAGTCATGTCTAACTCTTTGTGATCCCATGGACTGTAGCCCACCAGGCTCCTCTGTCCATGGGGATTCTGCAGGCAAGATTACTGGAGTCGGTTGCCATTCCCTCCTCCAGGGGATCTTCTGGACCCAGGACTGAACCTGGATCTCCTGCCTTGCAGGCAGATTCTTTACTGTCTGAGCTTGAACTATTTTCTGTCTTTGATTTTTCTTATTTTTTTCCTCTAATTATTTCTTCTCTTCATTAATTATTTAATAAAATTGCATATATTTAAATGTACAACATGAATGATCATGTGTGTGTGTGTGTGTGTGTGTGTGTAGTGAAATGATTTCTGTATTCAACACAATTAATATAGCTATCTCACAGAGATAGTAATGCTTTTGAACTGAGGTGTTGGAAAATATTCTTGAGAGTTGCTTGGATTTCAAGAGGATCGAACCAGTCCATCCTAAAGGAAATCAGTCCTGAATATTCATTGGAAGGACTGATGCTGAAGCTGAAACTCCAGTACTTTGGCCACCTGATATGAAACAGACTCATTTGAAAAGACCCTGATCCTGGGAAAGGTTGAAGGCAGGAGGAGAAGGGGATGACAGAGAATGAGATGGTTGGATGGCATCACCGACTCAATGGAGATGAGTTTGAGTAAACTCTGGGAGTTGGTGATGGACAGAGAGGCCTGGTGTGCTGCAATCCACGGGGTCACAAAGAGTTGGACATGACTGAGCAACTGAACTGAACTGAGAGCACCTGTAATCTACTCCCTTAGCAAATTCCTGGCATTATTAACTCTAGTCATCTTGCTGTGCATTGTATCTCCATTTTTTTTTTTTTTAATCCCCTACAACTGTAACTTTGTACCCTCTAACCAATGGCTGGAAGAAGCACAAGCTGGAATCAAGATTGCTGGGAGAAATATCAATAACCTCAGATATGCAGATGACACCACCCTTATGGCAGAAAGTGAAGAGGAACTAAAAAGTCTCTTGATGAAAGTGAAAGAGGAGAGTGAAAAGGTTTGCTTAAAGCTCAACATTCAGAAAATGAAGATCATGGCATCTGGTCCCATCACTTCATTGGAAATAGATGGGGAAACAGTGTCAGACTTTGTTTTTGTGGGCTCCAAAATCACTGCAGATGGTGATTGCAGCCATGAAATTAAAAGATGCTTAGTCCTTGGAAGGAAAGTTATGACCAACCTAGATGGCATATTAAAAAGCAGAGACATTACTTTGCCAACAAAGGTTCATCTAGTCAAGGCTATGGTTTTTCCAGTGGTCATGTATGGGTGTGAGAGTTGGACTGTGAAGAAAGCTGAGCGCTGAAGAATTGATCCTTTGGAACTGTGGTGTTGGAGAAGACTCTTGAGAGTCCCTTGGACTGCAAGGAGATCCAACCAGTCCATACTAAAGGAGATCAGTCCTGGGTGTTTTTTGGAAGGACTGATCCTGAAGCTGAAACTCCAATACTTTGGCCACTTGATGCGAAGAGTTGACTCATTTGAAACAACCCTGATGCTGGGAGGGATTGGGGGCAGGAGGAGAAGGGGACGACAGAGGATGAGATGGCTGGATGGCATCACTGACTCGATGGACGTGAGTCTGAGTGAACTCCGGCAGTTGGTGATGGACAGGGAGGCCTGGCATGCTGCAATTCATGAGGTCGCAAAGAGTTGGACACGACTGAGCGTCTGAACTGAACTGAGCTGAACCATCTCCCCATTTTCCTCATCTCCCCACTGCTAGTAACCACTCGTCTACTCTCTGCTTCAGTATTTTTAGATTTCACATACAAGTGAAATCACACAGTATTTTCTTTCTTTCTGGCTTATTTCACTTGGCATGATTCTCTCTAGTTTCATTCATATTATTACAAGTGATGAGCCTTTTTTCAAGGCTCAGTATTATTCAATTGTACTCATACACCACAATTTCTTTATCCATTCATCTTTTGACATAAATTTAAGTTGTTTCCATAACTCAGTTATTGTGAATAACTCTAAAATTACATGGGAGCACAGATATCTGTTCGAGATACTAATTTTACTTCTTCACTGGAGAAAAGACATTAATAAACATTTTTTTTTTTCCAAATGTGATATACTAATGGCCAACAGGTATATGAAAAGGTGCTCAAGACCACTAATCATCAGGAAAACACAAATTAAAACCACAATGATATATCACCTGTTATAATGGTTATTATCAAAAAGATAAATAGTGACAAAAGTTGGTGAGGATATGGAGAAAATGGAACCCTTTTGCACTGCTGATGGGAGTGTAAATTTGTATAGCCATTATGGAAAATAGTAAGAAATTTCCTCACAAAACTAAAAATATATCTCTCTTCTTTTTAATCTCCTTGAACCATATGAGTTTATATAATTTAACTTCCTATCCCTCAAGATATATATGTATATATGCATATATATACATATGTAACATACAAATATATGAATAACATATATAAAGAAATATGTATATATGTGTAATAAGTATATATGTATATGTTTATATATCATGATTATTCTAATTATTCTTATTACAATTATCCTAGTAGATTAATATGCTCACAAGTCCCCAGTGAACAGACCAAACTTTAGTTTTCTATTTCTAATATACTTATTTACCTTTAGCATTTCCACACTTACTGATCTTTTGCACTAGCTCTCCCTTCTATCTATAATGTGCTTCTCTTCACTCATTTCATGGCTGGAAATGTTATATCCCTCAATTTTAATTTGGGTATCATTTTCTCAGAGATGCATTCCCTGATCACCTTAAGTATCTATGGTCATACAGAGTATTCCAGCAAATATCTATTATAGAATCATATTATTTGTACTATTTAGGTTTGGCTTCTTTAAATATTTTTATTCCCATGAGTTTTGAAAACATTTATCTTGTGTACTACTGAATCTCTTTGGCATATTCCTGGCAGATAAGTGATGTTTCATAAAATATATGTTAAATAATAAATATTTGCTAAATAATTTAGCGGTTCCTAATTAATGAAATATTTCTGAAAAAAATACTTGTTTTTACAAACTCCTATAGTCTACTTATAGTCTACTTGAAACAATTTATTTTGTTCATTAGGTTTTTTTAATACATTGAGTATTTGTAATTTTTTTTAAATTGTGGAACTCTAAAAATTAATTTAGGTGATACTCTCATTGTTATTATAAAATCTAAGTAAATTTAGTAGTCTACTATAATGGTTTGTTGCATAAAATTTACCTTTTTTTCATTGGTTCCTCACTTGCTATTTTTAAGATCACATAATTAATTTTATACTATTATAGCATTAAATTCCATATCTAATTGTGGCACCATATCTTTTCTCATTTTCTAGTTAATGGGGTTAACAATCTTCTACTAAAGCCTTCAGAGTGACTATATATAAATATATATACATATATACACATGTGTATAATATACATATACAGTATACACACAAAATATATGCACACACAAATAATTGTATTTGTAAACATAAAATAGCACTAAATCTGGCAATTTTTAGGGAAGATTTGATTGAAATATTTATTCATATGGAATTAAATGAGTATTTATAACAAAGGGAATGAAGAATAGAGATTTTCCCAGTTACTCTCTATTCTAGAGAGAAGAGGGTATATCAGTATTTTCAGTGTATTACAGATTTATGAACTATATGTTTCCTCCACAAATGTTTTCCTACCATGTTTTTACTAACTAAATTGAAAAAAATTGTCCAATTATAGAATAATTTAAAAGAAAAAGTTTTTCTTAATAAAGAAAGGAGCTATTTTTTATTTATTTGTAATACTTGTCTGCATGGAATCCCTAATGAAACTATCAAGTCAATTTAAATTCTGCATCTATTTGCAGAGAGAGAGAGAGAGAATGAGTGTGTGTGAGTGAAGAAAAATGCTGTGGTTAGATTCATTCTGCAAACAATCAAATGACAAGTCACCATTCCTTAGGGCAATGGTCTGAGGTACTTAAATTCGATTCTTTTGTTATAACCAAGCACTCTAGATAGACCTGTATTTACAAAGTGGTTAATTTTGCTCACTGCATTGCCTACAAGGTATTTTCTTAAATTTAGAATTCTTTGAGAAGTTTCTCAAACATATTTCATGGATGTATCCCAAATAGTAACAGAGAAGAAAAATTAGGGGCAATTGAATATGGTCCACTTCATCTGCTTCCAGTGCAAAGTCAAAACATACTCAAATATTTGGGGGTTCCCAGGTGGCCTTAGTAGTAATAAACCCACCTGCCAAGGCAGGAGATGTTAGAGACTTGGGTTTGACCCCTGGGTCAGGAAAATCCCCTGGAGAAGAACATGGCAAGCCACTGCAGTATTCTAGCCTGGAGAATCCCATGGACCGAGGAGCCTGCAGGCTACAGTCCATAGACTCGGAAAGAGTTGGCCATGACTGAAGGGACTTATATGCACTAAAACATTCATGCTATTCTTAAAATTTATGCCAGTTTCAAACTCTATATCATCAGTTCAGTTCAGTCACTCAGTCATGTCCAACTCTTTGTGATCCCATGGACTGCAGCACACCAGGATTCCTTGTCCATCACCAACTCCCAGGGTTTGCTCAAACTCTTATCTGTCAAGTCAGCGATGCCATCTGACCAACTCATCCTCTGTCATACCTGTCTCCTCCTGCCCTCAATTATTTCCGAAAGCATCATGACTTTTCCAATGAGTCAATTTTTTGCATCAGGTAGCCAAAGTATTAGAGCTTCAGCTTTAGCATCAATTCTTCCAATGAATATTCAGGATAGATTTCCTTTATGATGAACTGGTGTGATTTCCTTAAAGTCCAAGGGACTCTGAACAGTCCTCTTCAACACCACAGTTCAAAAGCATCGATTCTTTGGTGCTCAGCTTTTTCTATAGTCCAAATCTCACATCCATACATGACTACTGGAAAAACCATAGTTTTGATTTGAGGGACCTTTGTTGGCAAAGTAATGTCTCTGCTTTTTAATATGCTGTCTAGGTGGGTCATAGATTTTCTTCTAAAAGGAGCAAGCATCTTTTAATTTCATGGCTGGAGTAACCATCTGCAGTGATGCTGAAGTCCAAGAAAATAAAGTCAGTCACTGTTTCCATTGTTTCCCCATTTATTTGCCATGAAGTGATGGGACCAGATGCTATTTTCTTAGTTTCCTGAATGTTGGGTTTTAAGCCAACTTTTTCACCCTCCTCTTTCACTTCCATCAAGTGGCTCTTCAGTTCTTCTTTACTTTCTGCCATAAGGGTGGAGTCATCTGCAAATCTGAGGTTATTGGTATTTCTCCCAGCAATCTTGATTCCAGCTTGTGCTTCATCCAGCCTGGCATTTTGCATCATGTACTCTGCATATAAGTTAAATAAGCAGGGTGACAATATACAACCTTGATGTACTCCTTTCCCAATTTGGAACCAGTCTGTTGTTCCATGTCCAGTTCTAATTGATGCTTCTTGACCTGCATACAGATTTCTCAAGAGGCAGGTCAGGTGGTCTGGTATTCCCATATCTTGAAAAATTTTCCACAGTTTATTGTGATCCACACAGTCAAAGGCTTTGGCAAGTCAATAATACAGAAGTAGATGTTTTTCTGGAACTCTCTTGCTTTTTTGATGATCCAGCTGATGTTGGCAGTTTGATCTCTGGCTCCTCTGGCTTTTCTAAATCCAGCTTCAACATCTGAAATTTCATGGTGAAGCCTGGCTTAGATAATTTTGAGCATTACTTTGATAGAGTGTGAGATGAGTGGAATTGTGCCATAGTTAGAGCATTCTTTGGCATTGCCTTTCTTTGGGATTGAAATGAAAACTGACCATTTCCAGTCCTGTGGCCACTGCTGAGTTTTCCAAATTTGCTGGCATATTGAGTGCAGCACATTCACAACATCATCTTTTAAGATTTGAAATAGCTCAACTAGAATTTCATTACCTCCAGTAGCTTTGGTCATAGTGATGCTTCTAAGGCCCACTTGACCTCACATTCCAGGATATCTGGCTCTAGGTGAGTAACCATCATGATTATCTGAGTCATGAGTATCTTTTTTGTATAGTTCTTATGTGTATTCTTACCACCTCTTCTTAATATCTTCTACTTCTGTTAGGTCCATACCATTTCTTTCTTTATTGTGCCCAGGTTTGCATGAAATATTCCCTTGGTAGCTCTAATTTTCTTGAAGAGATCTCTAATCTTTCCCATTCAATTGTTTTTTTCTATTTCTTTGCATTGATCACTGAGGAAGGCTTTCTTATCTCTCCTTGTTATTCTTTGGAACTGTGCATTCAGATGGGTATATTTTTCCTTTTTCCTTTGTTTTTAGCTTCTCTTCTTTTCTCAGCTATTTCTAAGGCCTCCTCAGACAACCATTTAACCATTTTGCATTTGCTTTTCTTGGTAATGTTCTTGATCACTGCCTCCTGTACAACCTCACAAACCTCTGCCCATAGTTCTTCAGGAACTCTGTTTATCTGATCTAATCCCTTGAATCTATTTGTCACTTCACTGTACAATCATAAGGGATTTGACTTAGGTCATACCTGAATGGTATAGTGGTTTTCCCTACTTTCTTCGATTTAAGTCTGAATTCTTTCTTTATTTTAATATTCAATGTTTCTCCCCAAAATATTGAAGTATACTTAATGTTCTAAAAATCTATGTCATAATGCTGCTGCTGCTGCTGCTGCTGCTGCTGCTGCTGCTAAGTCGCATCAGTCGTGTCCGACTCTGTGCAACCCCATAGATGGCAGCCCACCAGGCTCCTCTGTTCCTGGGATTCTCCAGGCAAGAATACTGGAGTGGGTTGCCATTTCCTTCTCCAACGCATGAAGGTGAAAAATGAAAGTGAAGTCGCTCAGTTGTGTCCGACTCTTAGCGACCCCATGGACTGTAGCCTACCAGGCTCCTCCGTCCATGGGATACTCCAGGCAAGAGTACTGGAGTGGGTTGCCATTGCCTTCTCCGATGTCATAATACTTTGAGATAATTCCAGTATGGTATTATTTACCTTTATTGATGTTTACAAGTGGCTTTGTAAACATTCCAGTGAAACATTTTAATAAAAATATGAAATCCTGATAGATTTTGTAATAGTGCCTTGTGATAGGTGCTTCCTTCCCCACAGTTCAGTTCAGTTCATTTCTGTCACCCAGTCGTGTCCGACTCTTTGCAACCCCATGAATTGTAGCATGCCAAGCCTCCCTGTCCATCACAACTCCCAGAGTCCACTCAAACTCACGTCCATCGAGTAGGTGATGCCATCCAGCCATCTCGTCCTCTGGCGTCCCCTTTTCCTCCTGCCCCCAATCCCTCCCAGCATCAGAGTTTTTTCCAATGAGTCAACTCTTTGCATGAGGTGGCCACAGTACTGGAGTTTCAGCTTTAGCATCATTCCTTCCAAAGAACACCCAGGACTGAAAAGTAAAAACACCACACATTAGTGTTAACAATTCCTTGTTGTCCTTCACATGAATTAATGTTCCTATCTTTAAGTGCTTTGGTCTGAATATTTGAATCTCTCCAAAATTCTGTTGAATTTTAATCTCCAAATTGATGATGTAAGGAGACCAAACCTTTTGAAAATGATTAGGTCATGAAGGTAGAGGCCAAATGATAGGAAATAGTGTCCTTGTAATTGAGTCTCCACATTGCTCTGTAGCCCTTCCATCTTGTGGAGACACAGCAAGAAGTAAGCAATAAAGATAACCCAGAAAATGATCATCAGCAGAACTTGATCCTGCTGGTACCCTCTCTTGAAACTTCCAGCCTCCAAAACTGTGTGAAATACACATCTTATGTGTATAAGCTACCCAGTCAGTGGTATTTTGTCATAGTAGCCCAAATGGACAAAGACAGGCAAGTAGCTGTTTCTGTGTTATATTTAATTCTGTCATTTACTTTAAGGTACAAAATTTTTGCAGCAAGTTAAAATAGCACTCTATTTTATGTATCCCAGTGCTTTTGTTAATAATCAGCTTTAATGTAGAACGTTAACATGCACTCTAGCACGAAAAGGTGCAAATTGCCTAAGTGAAGACAGAGGAGTGATCTGGGCACAGGGAATGCTGTTACAAGGAGTGCTAAAATGTGCATAAATCATCACTCTCTGTGCAGCTATTACTTGAATTTGTCTTTCAAGCAGGGTGGATTTTCACCCTGCCAGATTTGCTTGGCATGGAAAAGGTCTAATTTTTAATAGTACGAAATAAGTCATGGGGTGTTTACTCTGCTCAAACAAAAACAAACAAACATAAACCCAATGGATCTAAATTACTTTTTTCTTTAAATCTCTGCTTTCATTCAGCTGCAGTCACTTACGATGTAAATTGCTTCATGATGTGTTTTGTCATTGCAAGGACACACCTTAATGCCTTCCTGCAGTAATATTTAAAGTGCTACTATTACAACCTGAAAATGTTGAGAAGCATGCAGATTAACTCATTCCCTTGTAAAAAGCTTAAAGAAAACATTTTCTGGGAAACAAACACAAGAAAATTCACAGAGAACAATTACAGTATTTATTAAATCTTAATTTTCCCTTCTCTTATACATACCATATACACAGATATAAGCACTCACTATACACTCAGTTCTTAATAGTGGGAATAAATAAGATCATAAATATAAATTTAATGAGACATTAATAAATTTATGCTGCTCCACGTTTGAGTGTATTGACCAACCTAGATAGCATATTAGAAAGTAGAGATGTTACTTTGCCAACAAAGGCCTGTCTAGTCAAGGGTGTGGTTTTTCCAGTGGCCATGTATGGATGTGAGAGTTGGACTGTGAAGAAAGTTGAGTGCCCAAGAATTGATGCTTTTGGACTGTGGTGTTGGAGAAGACTCTTGAGAGTCCCTTGGACTGCAAGGAGATCCAACCAGTCCGTTCTAAAGGAGATCAGTCCTGGGTGTTCATTGGAAGGACTGATGCTCAAGCTGAAACTCCAATACTTTAGCCACCTCATGCGAAGAGTTGACTCATTGGAAAAGACCCTGATGCTGGGAGGGATTGGGGGCAGGAGGAGAAGGGGATGACAGAGGATGAGATGGTTGGATGGCATCACTGACTCGATGGACGTGAGTCTGAGTGAACTCCAGGAGTTAGTGATGGACAGGGAGGCCTGGTGTGCTGCGATTCATGGGGTTGCAAAGAGTCAGACATGACTGAGTGACTGAACTGACTGAACTGACTGATAGCAAAAGTAAGTAACCACATTTTTGAGGAATTGAGGAAGGTAAGGAAAGGACACTGCCTAGATTACATGATCAGATTTGTATATTTAAACTATTATTCTGGCTTCAGAAGTTAGACTGGAGGAGATTACCAATCAATGTAATGTTTTGTTAAGACATTTACATAGTAATTAAACCAAAAATAAAGAACTGTGGCAGTAAAATGGAGAAAAACTTGTTTGAGACCATTTTTGAGTCAGGGCATATAATTTTCTCTTCATTTGTCATGAGATTCTGACATAGACCAAATCTTGAATAGTAGAATAAGGCATTTGGTAGAATATACAATTGAATATGGAGGACACAGATCATTTAAACATAGATTTTAAAACTAGAACCCATGAATTCTCATGAAATCCATGAATAAAATTAAGAATACCAAAATTTTGGATATTAAATAAAGCAAAACCTTTATTTTCACTGACTTCAAACTGAAATTCAGCATTTCATTCATTATGTACTTGGGAAACTCACCACCTTAGTTTTAACTGTACCTGTGAATTTATCAGCCATAGAAATTGCATATATATTTATATTGCATTTCAGTTGTCACAGCTTTGTCCAAATATTATTTAATCTCTTCTAATACTTCTACCCTTTGAAATTACACTATTTATTAGATGTGCCACTAGATCATTCTTTGTCTGTAAAAAAGAAATACATACATTGCCATATCACAAATGTTTAATATTTCATAACAGCATTGCAATATATTTAGTTCCTTTGAAATCTTAGATATTTTATATTATATATTAGAAAAACAATTTTCCATGACTTTCCACTGAACAATGAAATTTTTAGAAATTCTGCTTACAGTGGTACAACTATGTATATTATCCTTGCTAGCAGAGGCTGAGCTTGACAATAAGACCTACTTGTAATAGTTCACCAAAAGCTGACAATGATTGTTGAGCTTTTTTTCTACCTTTACAATTCCAGTTAAGGGTATGGGATTCCTAGGCCACAAGATGTAACAAAATTGTATGTCAGAATCAAAAGCATAAACTTGAAGAAAAGTCTGGCAAAAAAAGTTAAGTTAGAGGAAACAGGAAAGATGGATAAAATGTCTATAGAAAGTATTTTCTTAATGACAGAAGAGGCACAGCTCTGTGAAACAGTTTGAGTCGAGATCAAAATCTCTAATTCTGTGGTAGGTGATGAAAGGGACTGTTGCCAAGAATAAAGTTAGAATTCGAATTGTCAGAATTCCTCATGGTAGCAATAGGTTTGAATGTATCACTGAACTTGAAATCCTCTTTTTATATATTTGTAGATTTCTTGTTCAGGCCATCCTTTATATCCAGTATAAGAATCACTATTGTTATCTTTCTGGTGGAAAAAGAATCTTGAGCTTTTAACCTTTGACACAGTGTCTGCCTATAATTGAATCATAAAATTGAGTCATGAAATGTTCCATACACCTACTATATAGCACACGAAGCTCTGCTCAATATTATGTGGCAGCCTAGATGGGAGCGGAGTTTGGGAGAGAATGGATGCATGTATATGTATTGCTGAGTTTCTTCACTGTTCACCTGAACCTTCACAACGTTGTTTGTTAAACCGCTATACCCCAATGCAAAATTAAAAAAAAAAAAAAAGTCATGAAAAATGCTGTGCACCGTAGCATCAAAACTCTTGCCAGAATTTGTCCTAGCTCCTATAGAGGTACAAACACTAATGATGCTGGATGTAAGTAGGTAGAAATTTCAATCATTTTGGCACTAAAAGTTCTGAATGTTTACAATGTTCAGGAAAGTACATTTCAAAGATACTTGGGGATAACACGTCATTGAAAAACAATCAGGCATGTTTATGATAGGGGAGGATGTTTAAAATTTATTTGATTCTAAAAAGTTTCTGATGTCACAAATAAAAATGTCATAAATGAGTGAGACAAGAGAATATTATCACTTATTTTTCTTTAGAATTATTGATATCCCCTAGGTTATAGACAAGGACTGACCACAAAAATAGTTTGTCTTTTGTTCAAAGAATTAGTAAGTTGTATTTAGAGGACCTTGGTACACATAATAATTCTGATGGTAACCTGTAATTAGTTGTATTAAATCTAATGAGTCAACTGGAAGTCACCTAGTAAGCTGCTCAATCAGGAAGGTCATGATTACTGCTTATTCTTTCTTATGTCAGCCTCCATTTAACCCTGTAAGAGGGGAGTCTAAAATCTGTTTAATAAAAAAAAAAAAAAAAATACTGCTGTTTAATGATAAACAGATCTTTTCTTTCTCTCACTAAAAAAAAAAAAAAAGTATGTAAGATTCCAAGACCCCTGGGTTCGTCTATTTTATTTTGGCTTCCATCTGATGCAATTTGTTTCTTATTGTGCTAACAAGACGTCCCTGACAAAAGGATTCAGTTGTCCATTAGAAAGACTAGTCATATTGTCTATGATCAATTCTAGGGAAATTATAAGCAAAGAGATAGCAGTAGCCAAGGGGAGGGGGATCTCCAGTAGAACCCAGTCAGGCTTCACTGCTGTACTTCTGACAGTGAGGGTTGTGGCCTCTGTGACTTGCCCTGAATGTGTGTCCCAGAATCAACTTGCCTAGTTATTCTAGTCCTAGATTTTGTCATGATTCATCTGAGCATCAAGTAGCTGGGAGGGGCTACACATATGTTGAGATAAATCATCAAATGTGAAAAGAGAAAGACAAGACTAAACAGTGACTAGAATTTTCAAATGGAAATCCTTCATCTAGGATTTTATTTGCTGTAGTTCATGGAGAGGTGGCCTTTTGCCATAATAACCTGATGGTTATATTTTTATGAAATTATTAAGAAGGGCTATTGGAATGTTCTATTGCAAAAGGAAATAAACAGTTGACTTTAAAAGAAGTAAGAATGCTTCTCTCCCCCAACTTCTTTGTAACTATAATCTGTACTATAAACATGGGAATCCATTGCTAAATAGCAAAGTATGGAAAAATCTAAATAAAGCCAAGACTGCAAAAGTATGTGGAATGTGTGTCTTGAAGAGAAAAATAAAATCATTATTGTAGGAGATAAGATGATAAATTATTAGAAAGTAAAGAAGTGAAATTTGAAAGTTGTGTTTTCTTGATTGACATGCCAGCATGACTAATGTGTAGTGAATAAGTTGTTTATGCTTCATTTTGTTCTCACTCCAACTGAAGATGCAACATACCATATTTGAAAATATTTTATAGTATTTCAAAAATGTTTCAATTCTAATTAAATTCCACAATAATCTAATTGTTATTCTTTCTAAAACCTGCAATTAGTTAAGCAAAAACCTGGTTTTGAATCCAGATAAGCATTCTTAAAAACTAGTTTATTTTCCTTTGCAAGGGAAAAATAGTAGCCAGACGTTTTGATTACTCACTCTCTCATTCATTCCTATAACAAATATTTATTGAGCCCCTAGCATGAGCCAGTCATATTTCTGGTCTTTGGGAAAAACATTAATTAAAAAAAAAAAGATTGAAGATAACTGCCTTGTAAAGTTTATATTCTAATGTGAGAGACATAAATAACAAACATGAAGCATAAGTGACCTGTTTAGTGAAGTAGTTTCAATTGAGAAGCTGAAAAACATTGGGGGTTGGGGGGCAGAGAATCCGGGATGCACAGAGCATTATGGAGATAGCACTGCAGTAGATGTGGGAGTTGGGGTTTCTCTGGCACCTGATATAACCTACAACAGAAACCATCAGTGAGCACCAGTAACTTTCATTCTAATAGTGACAAGATTTTGTGTGTTGGGAAGCAGAGAAGGTTGTTTCTTGGAAATCTTTCTTCTCATTTGATGATAGAGACAGAGGATCTATTAAAGGCCTTATCTCAGTACACAGGCCTGCTCTTGACCCTGTGATGGTGGATGGCTTAGAGCTGTTTTCAATTCAGAGCAATGCTCAGACTCATTTTTTACCTCTGTTAGGAGGAAAAGTGACCTTAAATTGAGGGTGCTTTATTGAGACCATTTTTGATGGGTTAAAGGATTCTGTTGAAACACTGTTATACCATGAGAAAGGGCCCCACCTTCACCTGAGCTTCACTTCATTAATAAAACCTTATAGTGTCCAGAATACATATTATAACCTACCATGATGTTTTGGGGGTAGGTGGAATACTCTAATTAGACTATAATCTTTATAGCTCAGACTTGCACAGGTAATTTCCCTCTATTAAAGAATCTAGCAGAATACACCTACTTTCTTTCTTAGTAAACACCCTTAGCCCCTAAAATCACGAGATATTGTATTAGATTCCTGCTACTGCTAAGTCATTTCAGTCGTGTCTGACTCTGTGCGACCCCGTAGACGGCAGCCCACCAGGCTCCCCCGTCCCTGGGATTCTCCAGGCAAGAACACTGGAGTGGGTTGCCATTTCCTTCTTCAATGGAGGAAAGTGAGAAGTGAAAGTGAAGTTGCTCAGTCGTGTCTGACCCTCAGCGACCCCATGGACTGCAGCCCACCAGGCTCCTCCATCCATGGGATTTTCCAGGCAAGATTACTGGAATGGGGTGCCATTGAAGATGCTATAACAAGTGACCACAAATATGACAATTTAAAGCAAAAGACATTCATTTTCTTATGGTTCTGGAGGCCAGATGTCCAAAATCCAGCATGTCCATCCTTATGCTTTCTCTGGGATCTCATTTAGTCACTGTCCTAGAATTCTTGGGTTTGTAAACTCATCTCTCCAACCTCAACCTCCATATTCACAGTGGGTTTTCTTCTGTGTGTGTCTGTGTGAAATCTCTATTTGCATATCTCTTAAAAACACACTTGTCATGGCATTTGGGACTCACTGGATAATCCAGAATAAATTCTTTATCTCAGGATTCCTAACCTAATCTCATTCTTTAGCACATAACATCCACAGATTCTAAGCATTTGACATTGTGAAAGAACTTCAGTCTAAAATGGACTTGGAAAATATAAAATGAAAACTCTTATGCATCTGTCCTCAGAAAAACAAAACTTAAGGATGAGAGACTGATTTCCCATGAATGCCTGATCTACAGAAAACTGACAATGTTGGAATTTTCTTAAATAATGGTGAGTTTGTTGGGAGTTGCCCTCATATCAACCTTGGAAATTTTGCTTACAGTCTCCAGAGATGAGAAAGAAATGATCCAGGTCAGAGTGTTCTTGCAAAGTGAGCTGCATTAAACTTTCTTTGTCTTCTTGAGGCATTTTCAAAGTTGATCTCCATTAGTTTTTATTTCAACAGGATCTTTCTCCCCTTCACATTCCTTGACAATAAATACAGCCTACCTCAAACCCTCAGTGTATTCATCTGTAACTTGTTCCAGTTTGCATGTTCCAAATTCTGCTTTCTCTGCCATTCTTGAATAAACTCATATCTTTAAGTTTGCCTCAGGTTACATCTTTACTTAGGTCAGCAACATGGATATCTTTGAGAAGCCATTTTTCTACCCACCAGACATATAATGAGATTGAAAAAAAAACCTTAATGGATGAAATTTAGGAGATTTTATTGAAAGCATAGTGACCACCCTGAAAAGAAAGAAGGATATTGTCTTGAAAACTCTGATTTACCAAAACTCACTGTAGCCCTAAATTTACTTCCTATACCTTCTCGCTATTCTAGGTCCCTCCTGGCATAGCACGAAGCAGTGGGTATTGAGGAACTATGCAGCAAAGAAGCTATCACTGTTCCTTCGTCATCTATATTGAGTTTGATATTTTTGCTTTGCTAAAATTTCAAAATGTTTGAAATTTATAATATGTATAAGCATATATATATATGTGTGTGTGTGTGAATATTTCTGTGTGTGTGTATATGTGTGTCTGTGGTGAGAGAGAGAGAGAGAGAGATTATGAGAAAGTTCATATTATAAAGGCTGGAAAATTAAGCCTGTAAAACAAAATCTGGCAGGCTGAATACTCTAAGTCAGCTGTTGTTACAGAATTTCTTCTTCTTCAGGGAAACCTGTTTTGTTTTTAAAACTGATTGGATATCACACTATCCAGGTGATTTTCTGCACTTTAAGTCAACTGATTGTAGATGTTAAACATATCTAAAAATATAGCAACATCTGATTTAGTGTTTGAATAAATGGATACTACAGCTTCATCTGGTGGCTCAGTGGTAATGGATCTGCCTGCCAATGCAGGAGACATTGGTTCAGTCCATCAGGCAGGAAGATGCCCTGGAGAAGGAAATGGCAACCCACCCCAGTATTCTTCAAAGGGAAATCTCATGGACAGAAGAGTCTGGCAGGCTACAGCCCATGGGGTTGCAAAAGAGTTGGATATGACATAGCTACTAAACAATATAGGTTTCCTCCTAAATTGACATGTTAAAAAAAAAATTCAAGTAACCACCACATCCATTTTTCTTTGTATGAAGGAAATAAAACAGGCACTTAAAATTATGTGCTTCTTCTAGCATGGTAGTCTCCATCATACTTTTCCTAATCATTAAAAAAAAAAGAAAGAAATATGGCAGCATGCTTGTGTTAATTATTATGCTTTTCAATTTCATGCTATATTTTTGGACTTTTTAAATGCCATTTCTTCTTTTTACTATTTTAATAACATTATCTAACAAATCAAAGCTTGCTTACTGGCATTAGTTAATTAGATGTATATATTAGGCTATGTAGAGAAAAAAGCTAAATTATTTTCATTATTGTCTGCATGTTTAGTCATACACGCACACAGCTTTAGAGTTTTGCCACAACAGAAGACAAAAGAAGAAGCAGCTTTCTAAATGTTATGAGTGAACTTATTTATTTACAAGACAAATAAGTTAAAGGAACTAAGCAGCAGTAAGCCTTTTTGATTCTATGAAAAAATGACAATAATCTGACAATTTTGGGAGCAATCTATTACATCTTGTTCTTGCATCTTTATTTTTTTCTACTTCGATAAATCATCATTGGGATTTTGTTGCTTTAAAACAAACTTTTCTTGTCTTATAACCCCCAGGACTTGCCTGCTGTGTTTGTTAAGCAAGTTTAAAACATGCAAAGATATGAGATGCAGTCAAGTACCATAATGACTAATTTTAACAATGAACAGTAGGAGGGTTAAATATAGGCATAAGCATGCCATTATATATAACAGTGGGTACAGTAAGAGAATGGAAAATAGCTTGAGGATAGGCTTATTATAAGCATCATGGTTTGAACAAAGCAGAGGAAAGAATGTAATGTTTTGACTGATGGATTCTCTTTATAAGACGTCTATGGAGAGAAAAAAGCTAAATTAGCTTTAATCTTGTATACATCTTTAGTTATACATGCACATAGCTTTAGAGTTTGCCACAATAGAAAACAAAATAAGAAGGAACTTTCTAAATGTTATGAGTGAAATTATTTATTTACAAGACAAATAAATTAGTTATTAATGTCTTTGAAGCAGCCATGTCTGAATAATATTCACCACCAAGAATAATCACTTCCAGCTTATGTTCATCTAAGTTACTCTGAGTTGTCTTTTCATTTGCCTCTTAAGGATAAGAAATGCTTTAAATCTTCGTGGAAAATTAATTGACTAGCATTTCTGAAAATGTTTAAGCATTCATTGTACATTTTATTTATTTTTGCCTCAGAAAAAGAAATAACAAAACTTGACCTCTAAGCTTAAGGTTATATGATTGAAGGAAAACATACTTGTAAATTTCTCTCATCCACGGCCACCAACCCATAGACTGTTCTGATGCCTCACATACATTCCTTTTCCTCTATTTAGTCTTCCAGAGTGGTATTGAAGCCAGCAACTACTTCTCAACTGCTTTCAAAGTTATCCAGGAAAAGTTATAGAAAAATAGAAATAAATAAGCCAAGTTGCTGAGATTTATAGTATCCCTTTTGAGTAGAAACTGTCAGCTTGCTGGTCAGGAAAAAAAATACTGTACCCAGAAATGTTAAAATTCTTCACACTGAAAGGTAAGTGTTAGAAAGAAATTCAGAAATCATCCAACTCAACTATCCCTGGAAACTCAGAGAGGCAGAGAGATTGTCCAGAGCTACCCAGCTTACTTGTATCAGAACCAGATCTAGAACCCTGGATGGGACTACATACAGTCTACCTCAGAGTTTGAACTGTAGCCTTCAGATAGCTAAATCAGTCAGTTCAGTCACTGTCCGAATTTTTGTGACCCAATGGACTGCAGCACACCAGGCTTCCCTGGCAATCACCAACTCCCAGAGTTTACTCAAACTCATGTCCATTGAGTTGGTGATGCCATCCAACAATCTCATCCTCTGTCGTCCCCTTTTCCTCCCACCTTCAATTTTCCCAGCGTCAGGGTCTTATCAAATGAGTCGGTTCTTCACCTCAGGTGGCCAAAGTATTGGAGCTTCAGCTTCAATATCAGTCCTTTAAATGAATATTCAGGACTGATTTCCTTTAGGATTGAAGGGTTGAATCTCCTTGCAATTCAAGAGACTCTCAATAATCTTTTCCAACACCACAGTTCAAAAGCATTAATTCTTCTGCACTCAGCTTTTTTTATAGTCCAACTCTCACATCCATACCTGACTACTAGAAAAACCATAGCTTTGACTAGATGGACCTTTGCTGGCAAACTAATGTCTCTGCTTTTTTAATATGCTGTCTAGATTGGTCATAGCTTTTCTTCCAAGGAACAAATGTCTTTTAATTTCATGGGTGCAGTCACCATCTGCAGTGATTTTGGAATCCCCCCAAAAATAAAGTCAGCCACTGTTTCCATTGCTTCCCCATCATTTGCCATGAAGTGATGGGACCAGATGCCATGATCTTGGTTTTCCAAATGTTGAGATTTAAGCCAGCTTTTTCACTCTCCTCTTTCACTTTCATCAAGAGTGTCTTTTGTTCTTCTTCACTTTCTATCATAACAGTGATGTCATCTGCATATCTGAGGTTATTGATATTTCTCCTGGAAATCTTGATTCCAGCTTGTGCTTCCTCCAGCCTAGCATTTCACATGATGTACTCTGCATATAAATTAAATAAACAGGGTGATACTATACAGCCTTGACATACTCCTTTCCCGATTTGGAACCAGTCTGTTATTCCATGTCCAGTTCTAACTGTTATTTCCTGACCTGCATACAGATTTCTCAGGAGGCAGGTGAGGTGGTATGGTATTACCATCTCTTGAAGAATTTTCCACAGTTTGTTGTGATCCACACAGCCAAAGGCTTTGGCATAGTCTATAAAGCAGAAGTAGATATTTCTCTGGAACTCTCTTGCTTTGTTGATAATCCAGTGGATGTTGGCAATTTTATCTCTGGTTCCTCTGTTTTTTCTAAATCTAGCTTGAACATCTGGAATTTCTTGGTTCACGTACTGCTGAATAAATCTTTCAAGCAAGGCTTCAACAGTACATAGATAAATAGATAGAGATTATAGAGCAAGGTCAGGATCTGAACAAAGTTGCCACTCTAAGCTTTGTGATCTTTCTACTACTCCAAATGCCTCACAGAGCAACAGCATAAAAACTGGAGCTATAAAATCCAAAACGAAAAACGGCAAAAGCAAAGGAAACAGCTGTGTGATGTCCAATTCACCTCCCGTGTCTACTGAATATTCTTTTCCCTTGAAAAATTTATCCTAAAATTGTGCTTTCAGAAATTCAGACTAATTGGTATTCTTCCTTCAACATCTCCTAGTTATGAGCCAGGGAGGAAATTATTTAAAACCCTCTGCCTCAATGTTATAACCTATAAAATGGGAGAATTTATAAATTCTATTCAGTTTTTCCAAAGGTCATGTCCTTCTTGCCTTAAGATTTGTTCTATTTTAAGTTTCTTTAAGGTAAAGAATAAAGTATATTTATTTTTATAAAAACTAAAATATATTTATTTTTTAAAGCAACCCTAATTTCTAAGAAATTTGGCAAAACGTAAGTTATTTATTCAGTTCAATTCAGTCGCTCAGTCCTGTCTTACTCTTTGTGACCCTCATGTACTGTAGCACAACAGGCTTCCCTGTCCATTATCAACTCCCAGAACTTGCTCAAACTCATGTCTATCTAGTCGGTGATGCTATCCAACCATCTCATCCTCTCTTGTCCCCTTCTCCCGCCTTCAATCTTTCCCAGCATCAGGGTCTTTTCCAATGAATCAATTGTTTGCATCAGGTGGCCAAAGTATTAGACTTTCAGCTTCAGCATCAGCCCTTCCAATAAATACTCGGGACTGATTTCCTTTAGGATTGACAGGTTGGATCTCCTTGCAGTCCAAGGGACTCTCAAGAGTCTTCTGCAACACCACAGTTTAAAAGCATAGATCCTTTAGTGCTCAGCTTTTTTAATTTATTAGTCATTTTTCAGGCCAATGGAATAGAGATGGCTTTCTTAAGATTGGCCTTCCCTCATGTTTCAGTAAAGAATTTGCCTTTAGTGCATGAGCCCTGGGTTCAATCCCTGGATCAGAAAGATCCCCTGGAGAAGCAAATGAGTACTCACTCTAGTATTCTTGCCTAAAGAATTCCATAGAGAGCGGAGCCCGGTGGGCTCCACAGGGGCACACACTCAGACAAGACTGAGCAATTGACACTTATCTATAGCTCTTATACTTTTATGGATTAGGCCATTTTAATTAGAGTCATATCAGAATTTTTTTTTCTGTAGCTGTGTAGTCCTTTTTCACCATATTGTTAAAACAGTGTTAAAACAATTGTTAAAACAATGTTAAAACAATGGCTATTATTTGCTTACATTTAGAATGTGATATATGCACTATTCTAAGAATTTATTTGATCCTTAGAATTACCATATGAGTACATATCGCTATTATGCCCATTTTACAGAAAAGAAAACTAATGCTAATATGTTATTTGTCTATAGTCACATAGGCTACAAACTGGAAGTAGCAGAATTTTGTCCAAGCTAATCATGCTTCTCAACCTATTTTTTTTGGTTTGTTTCAACCTATTATTTTACATCTATGTTAAGAACATCCTGTGGCAGTCCTCAGTTGTTTGCCACAGTATAGAGTGCCTCTTCTTTAATAATAAAACTATTGATTTTTAAAATTTGAGTTAACAAGCACATAAAGTAAGATAACCCTCTCCTTCCACCTTGTACACTATAAGACCACACGACTCTTCTACCAGGGTGTGTGCTTGTGCTCAGTCACTTCAAGCCGTGTCTGACTCTTTGTGACCTTATGGACTGTAGTTCATCAGGCTCCTCTGTCCATCGGATTCTCCAGGCAAGAATACTGAAGTGGGTTGCCAAGTCCTCCAGGGGATCTTCCCAAGCTGGTGATCGAGTTCATGTCTTTCCATGTCTCCTGAATTCCAGGTGGATTCTTTACCCACTGAGTCACCCTCAGTTCAGTTCAGTTCAGTCACTCAGTCGTGTCCAACTCTTTGTGACCCCATGAATCACAGCACGCCAGGCCTCCCTGTCCATCACCAACTCCCGGAGTTCACCCAGACTCACGTCCATCGAGTCAGTGATGCCATCCAGCCATCTCATCCTCTGTCATCCCCTTCTCCTCCTGCCCCCAATCCCTCCCAGCATCAGAGTCTTTTCCAATGAGTCAACTCTTCGCATGAGGTGGCCAAAGTACTGGAGTTTCAGCTTCAGCATCATTCCCTCCAAAGAAATCCCAGGGCTGATCTCCTTCAGAATGGACTGGTTGGATCTCCTTGCAGTCCAAGGGACTCTCAAGAGTCTTCTCCAACACCACGGTTCAAAAGCATCGATTCTTTGGCGCTCATCTTTCTTCACAGTCCACAACTCACATCCATACATGACCACAAGAAAAACCATAGCCTTGACTAGATGGACGTTTGTTGGCAAAGTAATGTCTCTGCTTTTAAATATGCTATCTAGTTTGGTCATAACTTTTCTTCCAAGGAGTAAGTGTCTTTTAATTTCATGGCTGCAGTCACCATCTGCAGTGATTTTGGAGCCCCCAAAAATGAAGTCTGACACTGTTTCCACCGTTTCCCCATCTATTTCCCATGAAGTGATGGGACCAGATGCCATGATCTTCGTTTTCTGAATGTTGAGTTTTAAGCCAACTTTTTCACTCTCCTCTTTCACCTTTTTAGTTCTTCTTCACTTTCTGCCATATGGGTGGTGTCATCTACATATCTGAGGTTATTGATATTTCTCCCGGCAATCTTGATTCCAGTTTGTGCTTCTTCCAGCCCAGTGTTTCTCATGATGTACTCTGCATATAAGTAAATAAGCAGGGTGACAATATACAGCCTTGACATACTATTTTTCCTATTTGGAACCAGTCTGTTGCTCCCTGTCCAGTTCTAACTTTGCTTCCTGACCTTCATACAAATTTCTCAAGAGGCAGATCAGGTGGTCTGGTATTCCCATCTCTTTCAGAATTTTCCACAATTTATTGTGATCCACACAGTCAAAGGTTTTGGCATAGTCAAAAAAGCAGAAATAGGTGTTTTTCTGGAACTCTCTTGCTTTTTTGATGATCCAGCGGATGTTGGCAATTTGATCTCTGGTTCCTCTGCCCTTTCTAAAACCGGGATACCAAGGGAACATTTGATGCAAAGATGGGCTCGATAAAGGACAGAAATGGTATGGACCTAACAGAAGCAGAAGATGTTAAGAAGAGATGGCAAGATTACGCAGAAGAACTATACAAAAAAGATCTTCACGACCCAGATAATCACGATGGTGTGATCACTGACCTAGAGCCAGACATCCTGGAATGTGAAGTCATGTGGGCCTTAGAAAGCATCACTATGAACAAAGCTAGTGGAGGTGATAGAATTCCAGTTGAGCTATTCCAAATCCTGAAAGATGATGCTGTGAAAGTGCTGTACTCAATAGGCCAGCACATTTGGAAAACTCAGCAGTGGCCACAGGACTGGAAAAGGTCAGTTTTCATTCCAATCCCAAAGAAAGGCAATGCCAAAGAATGCTCAAACTACTCATCTCACATGCTAGTAAAATAATGCTCAAAATTCTCCAAGCCAGGCTTCAGCAGTATGTGAGTCACCTTAAAGGAAAGCAAATGTAGCATGTGGTCCATTCAAACTTCTGCAGAGAAGCATTAAAATCTACATACCTTTTTCTGACTCACTATCTGAAACTTCATGCAATGACTGGAGCTTTACTCTTATCTTGGGACATGAGTAAGAGCCACTTTTGGGGGATGTCAATGTAGAAAGTTAAAAGGAGCCAATTATATGAACCCAGTATCATCCCTTAATTGCCTATGTGAAGATTCTCTTTTTTATGAAAGAATTAAAATATTACAAATTAGTTTGCTAATAATTTCATTTACCCATTATGCACTACATGATACACTCTTAACTGACAGAATCTTAGATTTGTCTGAATAAATTTAGTTCTGATAAATAACACATGGACTGCAGATAGGCTTTACAGAGACTATACACTCTTAAAAATCAGATCATTTAACACAAAGTTTTCTATTTTAGTTTCTCCTGGAAAATTACATCTGGAAACCCTGAGATAAGCATACATTCTATTGTTTATCCCTGAACCACATCTCGCAATGTTTTTCATTTACTTACTGTACTGTTATGCTTTGATTGAGTCCACAGAACATAGCTGGGTAGAGACTCTCTCCTTGATAAAACTTGCTTTAAGAGTAGTAAGAGTTTTGTCTAATATAGTTTTTCATGCATAAACACGTAAAAAGACCAATTGCATAAAACATGTCACACTAGGCGCTACCATGCTATACGAAGAAATTCATTTATTTTAAAAAGAATCTAAATTGATACTTACAATCATTGTGATATCTTGGTTCTGAAAAAAGTACAGAAGGTAGCTGTGACTCCTGAAATAAAATTTAATATGATTAACTACTTCAGGACAAAAGCATAGTTGTATCTATTCTGTGTGTTCCCAGATATTCTTTAAAATATATATTAGTTATCTGCATATTCTGTCATTTAACTACACTTTATGGTAGATGTTACTAATTTGACAATAGGACTTCTAAGTCCCTGCAAACTGTTTCCGTATGAATATATGGCAAATAAATGTAGAGACTTTTTAAAATGTGCAAAGTCTTTTTTACAATCACTTTAGTTAGGGTAAACATAGTGAGTGGTTGGAAGACTATATATTTATCATGATAAGAAAATAGTCCCTTAAACATGTTTCTTTCTCAGATGGTTTTGATTTACTCATCTACATGCTACACAAACATTTTCTTCAAATATCATTATCATATAACTTCCAACCTAGAGCGCTGCAGCTGTTGCTGCTAAGTCACTTCAGTCGTGTCTGACTCCGTACGACCCCACAGACGGCAGCCCACCAGGCTCCTCTGTCCCTGGGATTCTCCAGGCAAGAACACTGGAGTGGGTTGCCATTTCCTTCTCCAGTGCATGCATGCATGCTAAGTCACTTCAGTTGTGTCTGACTCTTTGTGACCCTATGGACAGCAGCCCACCAGGCTCCTCTGTCCACAGAATTCTCTAGGCAAGAGTACTGCAGTGGGTTGCCATTTCCTTTTCCACCGACCTAGAGTACTTCAGTATAATTGAATCTCAAAAGTGAAGGACTTTTAGTGATTTCTGCTTTCAAGTTAACTCTGGGAAGATTTTCTTATTTAAATGCATATTAAAGCTAGGAAATATCTCCTCCCTTTGTAACCTGGCAGACTCTCCTGCAACCAACTAATGAGACACATTTTTGGAAAAACCATGTCAATCTTTAGCATAGTTAATCTTGATCTTAGAGGTTAAGATCAAAAGAAATAAAGGACTTGGACTAGCTTCATTGTTGTAATACTAAATTTAATAAAATGCATGTTTTTATAAATAGAAATAAGGGAAACAACTTCATATTAAATATGTTGAATTCTCATGAAATAAGAACTCAGCTTTTATATGTTAATAGCATAAATAAGTAAAGATATTGTGTTGATAATTGAAGTATGAAATTTCTATCTAGTATAAGCTTTATCATCAAATAAGATGAAAATACTCTAAAGCCCACTATTTGTAGCAATACATATTAGATTTTTGTGATAAATCCCAGTCTTCCAGGAAACAGACACACACACACACACACACACACACACAAGAAAATAAATTGAGAGACCATAAAAATTGAAAAGATAGTTGAGACTTATTTAAAAAAGCAGGGGGTAGAAGATAAAAATCACTGAAAATATATATAGTTGTTGTAGAACAAGTGTCAGAAATTCATCGGAAAGAGAGCCACTGATGGCGGGACTCTGTTGGCAGCTCATCATTTTTTAAAGTTTTTAAACTGTCAAATTTGGGAAATGTATAAGTCCAAACATTGTGAAATGTACATAAAATTGTCATGAAAGTATTTTCAAAAGCATGATTATTATAATAAAAAACAGGACATTCCTGTCCATTTAATAGTCAATTTAATTAACTAAAATTATGTATTCCTACTCTTGTATTTATGTTTGGTAACTTTTTGTACATCTGAAAAACATTAAATAGTCCTAATTGAATTTGACATTTTATAAATAGCTATGCTTATAAGTTTACAGATAATTTCTATAATTCTAGCAAAGAGTGCTTACTGATTGCACATAAACTATGGCAATACCTGGAAGAAATCAGAGTAATTTGCTCTCAGTTTAGCTCTTTTTGTACACGCTGTTTCATTAAATAAATACTAACAACAGCTCTGTTGAGGTGGGGTCTATAAGATTAACTCTGTTTCCAAGTTGTAATTGCGACTCAAGCTGGTCAAATTAGGTCCTGAGTCAAGGATAGAGCTGGTAAAAGAAATGGAGATCTTCAATCTGATTTCATTGTCTTCACTTTCCTTACACAATTATAACTATTGAGTGACATTTTCAAGGTCTGTCCTTTGACTTGCACTTTGACTTGCACTTAGACAACAAAATATTTTTACAAGAAACAAAGAGCAAGGACAAATGTACATAATTTTTACACTGTCCACTAATTCAGTAGTTCTCAACATCTTCATTTATGGGAACCCCATCATGGCATGAGGACAAATGTTTTGTTAGAGAGAGTATAAATATGTAAAAATCTACTTTTATTCAGTTAAGTTTAGAATAGGTTTATGTTTTAAGAACTCAGCAAAAATATTTTAGTAAAAGAGTAGTAAAATATGCAATCTATTATTAAACATTTATGAGTGTTACCAAAGTGATAGAAAAATGAAAATATTGTTGTGAAAACACTAATCACTGCCCTTGTTTGGAACACATAAACAGCACACACAAAAGTAAACCCAACAAATATTATGTGGTTTGAATTTTACCAGGCTTAGAAGTATGAAGGAGAGTTAAATCCAACCTCCCTTCCACTGTCTTTCTTTCTTTAAGAAGGAAGATATTTCCCCAAAAATGCATTTGCTCCCATTTGTTACTTTTTAAAATGTTGTAACTTCCTAAGAAATAAAATAAGCTTTATTCTGTTTCTCATTGATTTATTTTCACGTATAAATTTTAATTAGATAAAACAGAAGTAGAAAAAATTCAGCTATAATCCTAGAACCCAGAGATAAACATTTTATATGTATGCAAATAGAAAATAGATGGTTTTATAGATATACTCGGTTAGTTCAGTTGCTCAGTCATGTCTGACTCTTTGCGACCCCATGGACTGTAGCCCTCTAGGCTCCTCTGTCCACAGGCTTCTCCAGGCAAGAATACTGGAGAGGGTTGTCATATCCTTCTTCAGTATAGATACATAGGCAGATGATAATGAAAACAGGGCCATACATCATGTAACTGCTTTGTCATTTGTTTTTACTCTTATATCATTAAATATTATTGCAAATATAATTTAAAATGGCAGCAATAAGTTATAGTGCATAATTATGATTTAATCAATAAATTTTTATGAGAATTCATTATGTTTCCTTTTTGTTAATCTTTAGAACATGTAATGGTCATTATTATAATTAGATATTTGTGCACATGCATTCTTATTTCTTTAGATTAGAGAAATTTTAGGTGGGTTATAGAAAAACATGGTTTTATATATCATACTTATATTGGCATTCTGAAAGTTTTACTATTTTACTTTCTCACTCTGCCAGGCAGGACAGTGTTTAACCAAAAATTAATTATAATTCTGTGTGGTATTATCAAGAACTCATTCTTACTAAACATGCTATTGTGGTAACATATCCTCCTGGATGGCCCCTAGAGACTCTCCCCCCGCCACACACACACTAATATTCAGGCAGTTTGATAACTCCTTCCCCTTGAGTTTGTGCATGTGTATGTGTGTATGTATTTGTTTGTGGAATTAAAAACTAACATGAGAAATCACTACACACCTGTTAGAATGGATCAAATACAAAAGTAAAACTGACTATACCAATTGTTGGTAAGTATTCAAATCAACAGGAACTCACATTCTTTACTGGTGGGAATGCACGATAGTATTGGCAATTTGGAAGACTATGTGTCAATTTCTTATAAATCTAATCATCACTTTTCCTCATGAACCAGCAATTGTTTCCCTAGGTGTTTACCCAACTGATATGAAAACTTGTGTTTGCACCCCCCCAAAAAAACCCAAAAGCTGCACGAGTGTTTTTAGCAGCTCTATGTTCTGCTGTTCTGTTGTGAATGTTCATAATCGCTAAATTTGGAATCAACAAAGTGAATGTATAAACTAGGTGAGGTATACTCATGCAATGGAGCATTACTCAGCAATGAAAAGGAAGAGCTAAAGATATGGATGAATGTTAAATAAATATTGCCAAGTGAAACAATCCAGTCTGAAAAGCTACATAATGATTTATTCCAAGTAAACAAAATCTGAGAAAAGATAATAGAAAAAGTTTATCAAAAAGATGAGGTGTTGGAGAGGGTGTGGAGAAAAGGGAACCCTCTTGCACTGTTGATGGGTATGCAAATTGATATAGCTACTATGCAGAACAGGCATGGACATTCATTAAAACACTAAGAATAAAACTACCATATGAACCAGAAATCCCACTACTGGGCATATACCCTGAGGGTACTACAGTTGAAAATGACACATGCTTTCCAATGTTCATTGCAGCACTGTTTATAATAGCTAAGACATGGAAGCCACCTAGATGCCTATCGACAGATGAATAAATAAAGAAGTTGTGGTACGTATACACAATAGAATATTATTTATCTATAAAAACAAATACATTTTTGAGTCAGTTCTAATGAGGTGGATGAACCTAGAGCCTATTATACAGAGTGAAGTAAGTCAGAAAGAGAGAGACAAATATTATATATTAATGCATATGTATGGAATCTAGAAGAATAGTACTGATGATCTTACTTGAGGGCAACAAAGACACACACAGACACAAAGAACAGATTTTTGGACACAGTAGGGAAGGAGAGGGTGGAATAATTTGGGAGAGTAACATGGAAACATATACACTGCCGTATGTAAGATGGATGGCCAGTGGGAATTTGCTATATGATGTAGGGAACCCAAAGCTGGTGCTTTGTGATAACCTAGAGAGGTGGGATGGGGAGGGAGGTGGGAGGGAGATTTAAGAGGGAGGGAACATATGTATACCTATGGCCAGTTCATGTTGATGTATGGCAGAAACTATCACAGGGTATCACAGACTATCACAAGGTAAAGTACTTACCTCTAATTTAAAATTAAAATTAAAAAATGATTTAAAAGATCAACTAAGAAAAAAAGTTATTTTAATAACAGTAACAAAAAAGATCAGAGGTTGCCAGGAGCTAAGTATATGATGCATAGGCTTGTTTTAAACACAGAATATTATTCTTTGTGTTACTGAAATGATGCAAACCTAACACTATTCACTGGATAAAACCCATAGAAATTTATAGCACACAGAATGACTTCAATGCATATAAATAAAAAAAATCCCAGAATGTAGTGTAGAATGAGACAAAATAATAAAGGGATATTATAAGTGTAGCAAATCACCTCTGAAAAGTGTGTGGGAAAATATGAGTGAATTTTGAAATGAGTGGGTTTGTGAGACTAAATGCAAAAAAAATTAGAAAAGCACTGTGCTCTATTTGGTAAAGTTATTTCATACAGGGTAAGGGATCAACAATTCTGATAATATTTTCCATGTGTATTGGAATTCAACATTTAAACAATGATGGGAACCAAGTTTATCTTTGTTGAAATAGATTACAGACAGGCAGGCAGAGGTATCGATATGAACTAATGTTTAACTAAATATCTAAATACAGTATGTCCTTCACATATAATAGTGAATTTGTCTATTTCTCCTTGCAATTTTAACCTAGTTTTCTTCATTCATTTTGGTGCACTATTGCTTATACACAATTGTTAGGTCTCCTTGGAGGGTTGAATCCTTTATTACTATGTAATGCTCTATTTCAGGGCTTCCCAGGTGGCTTGGTGGTAAAGAATCCACCTGGCAAGCATGAGGCTCAGGTTTGATCCCTAGATCAAGAAGATCCCCTAGAGAAGGAAATGGCAATCCACTCCAGTATTCTTGCTTGGCAAATCCGGTGGATGGAGGAGCCTGAGTACAAGCCATGGGGCTACAATGCATGGGGTTACAAAGGAGTCAGACTCAACTGAGCGACTAAGCAACAAACAACCAAATGCCTCACTTCAACAGCTTTCTGTGTCCCTTAATTTTAACCTGTGTCTTTATATATAAAGGGGGTTCCTTTTAGACAACATAGAGTTTGTTCTTGTTTTTTATCCACTTTGAAAATCTTTGTTTTTTAATTGATGCATTTGGATGATTCCCGTTTAATATTTATTTTTTAGTTGTGGGTTCATGTCTGTCATGAACTGTTTTACATTCAGTGCATTTCTTTTTTTTTAAATCTTCTTTCTACCTTCTCTTGTTCTAATTTAGCATTTTATATGATTTCATTTTATGTCCACTCTGCTAACAAGCCCATAAAAAGCATTCTTCATTTCTCTTACAGTGTTTTTGATGTTTAGTCTTTCATCTTGATTCTTTGGGTTTTCATCTTTGTGCTTACACTGACTATTCTTGCATTTCTAGTTTTTATGTTTGGGCTCAACATATTATTTTAAATTCTCTTTCTAATGATTCCAGCATCTGGGTCATATCTGAGTCTGGTTCTGGTGCTGGCTTTGTCTCTTCAAGCTGCACTTTAACTTGAATTTTGTCTTCCTTGTGTCTTCACCCTAAGAAAATAGTGGGGTTCCTGGAAGTAAAATCCCCCAAAATGTTGAGCTCCCCCTAAGACTAAGGTCCCCTGTAGTTTATCAGTCTCAGATTAGTCCACAATCAACATCCAGCAATGCAATAGCATTACCCTTTAAAATACCAGTTTTTATCCCCAGCTGTTCCTGTTCTCAGAAGCAGACCTGTCTCTCCAGAATTCATGGTGGGGATTTGTCCCACCACCTCAGTTTTCTGATGCAACCAACAAAACTCATCCATTTTCAGTTTTTTTTTTTTTGTTATAAGAATGGGAATGATTACTTCCAAACATTTTCCTGCTGGGGCTGAAAGCATAAGTCAAACTGGTCTATTTTCAAACATTTTTATAGAAAGCTTAGGTCATACAGAGAATATAAAAAAGTGTAAAATGCACAGAATCAAATACTGTTCTTGTACTATCATATTGCACGTGTGCTACATCGCTTCAGTTGTCTCTGACTCTTGGTGAAGTAGCCCACCAGGCTTCCTTCTCCATGGGATTCTCCAGGCAAGAATACTGGAATGGGTTGCCATGCCCTCCTCCAAGAGCTCTTCCCAACCCAGATATCAAATCTACATCTCATATGTCTCCTGCATTGGCAGGCCGGTTCTTTACTACTTGTGCCACCTGGAATTATTCCAATATAATTATCGAAAAAGGATGTGAGATTTTATATGTATGTGTGTGTTATATATATAATATTAAACATAAAAAAGACTTGAAAAAAAAAAAAAAAACTCCTTGAATTGTGACAGTGAGAGAAATGTGGACTATGAGCCTGGTTTTATCTCAGACAGTGCATGAAGATCATATAAAAAGCAAGTATTATTTTAGTACTTTAAAGAATGGCTGTTGTAAAACCACAACTGCAGGTTTCTTTCCAGCTTGCCATCCACAAATATGTATTTTTTCACAACAGTCCAGGTAATCAATGTTTTTAAACAGTATTTTCTTTGGATTTTATTTTTATTTTCATAAACTTAATATGTTTTGTAAAATAATCTGAGTGACTCTTCTGCCAGTACAAATCATATAAGGTTATAGATAAGAAAACTGTCAGAAAGTACCTAAATTAAATGAATCAAGAATTAACCCCTAACTTAGCATCTACATAGAGAAACCTATCAAACATTATAGATTTTAGAATATATTCTGCTTTCAGAGTCCTGGAGTTCAATAGTGAGACTGTTTATGCTTTTCACTGAGATTTTATTTAAAACACACTCAAGTTCTCTTTTCAAAACTTGCTGCTGCTAAGTCGCTTCAGTCGTGTCCGACTCTGTGCGACCCCATAGACGACAGCCCACCAGGCTCCCTAGTCCCTGGGATTCCCCAGGCAAGAACACTGGAGTGGGTTGCCATTTCCTTCTCCAGTGCATGAAAGTGAAAAGTGAAAGTGAAGTCATTCAGTCGTGTCTAACCCTTAGCGACCCCATGGACTGCAGCCTACCATGCTTCTCCATCCATGGGAGTTTCCAGGCAAGAGTACTGGAGTGGGTTGCCATTTCCTTCTCCTTCAAAACTTGGGTGCTATCTAACTCCTAGTTTTGATATACCTTCATGTTATAATGCATTTTTCTGTTGCTGTTACCTTTCTTTATTCTGTTTTTAATATATAGAAGAAATATATTTACATGTAGTAATATATTCATGTGTATATTCTACATATTTTTCTATTACAAAAATCTATCAGAATTCCCAACAGTTGATCAACACTGTCTTTAAAATTACACCAAAATTTCTACATTTTTTCTAAAGTAAAAGCTTTATTAAAAAACATATAAATGTTAAATATGAAGTATTCAAATAGTAAATGAAATGGCAATAGAGAGGTGATGTGGGAGACCAGTAACAAGCCAAAGATCCTCTTATTTAGATAAAATCATGGATGGTCTGTCTAGTTCAGTGCAAAATGAGCTTGTTTACGAGATAAGATTTAAGTCGAGTACTAGTTCCTTAATGTTTACCTGGACTCATGTTCTAAAATCTCTAGAAAATTTATGGTCAATTTTATTCATCAGTTTACTTTCTTTCATGTAATTTAGCAAAGGTTTTTTAAAAAAGTTTTATTTAATATACCATTATCAACATTTCAAATTTGCTTATTAAATAGGAAATCTTACTCAGAATTGATAGGGAATTTAAATGCAATCTATGCAAAACATTTGTGCTTTATTTAGTTCACTGAAAGAGACAGTCTAAAGATGTATAACTTATTTAAATACATTTTATAGGTTTTTGTTCTGTGTAATGGGTTCTTGTCTCTCTCTCTCTCACACACAACACAATATAGCATATATTATAACAACAAATGATGCATACTCAAATATTTCTTACTTCATAGCATGCATTGTTGGCCCATAACCAAATGTGAAGTACTTTTGAATTTGTTGCTCCCTCTTCTTTTAATATCTTGTGTCTCTATTCTGTATCAAATTCAATGTCACATTACACGATAAGCCTTCTATGACCAATTCAGAGAGAAATATGTATCTTTTTGCCATTTTTCTCATAGTCCATGTGAATTGTAACACACATCATTAAACACTGCATTACCTTATATTTAACATATGTGTATGTGTGTGCTCAGTCTCTCAATTGTGTCTGACTCTTTGGGATCCGACAGACTATAGCCGCCAGGCTCCTCTGTCCAAGGAATTTTCCAGGTAAGAATACTGAAGAGGGTTGCCATTTCCTTTTCCAGGGGATTTTCCCAGGCTAGTGATGGAACCTGGGTCTTCTGCATTGGCACAAGGATTCTTTACCACTGAGCCACCAGGGAAGCCTGAATTTAACCTACCACCTAATAATCCTCATGAATATTTTTGTTTCTATTTTATAAATTATTCGAGCCATGCTATGTTTTATTTCTTTAAAAATCCCATCTGACTATGCATGACACTTTACTTCTTTAAAATATGTATCTATCTGTTGATAATTGGTTGGGTCTTGTTCTTTCCCTTATGGCTTTTTATTGACAGGATCTCACATGGAAACATATTGTATGGATACTTGGGTGCTGTAATTCCCTGACCTAGGGTCATTGTACTGAAAATTTTGATTATGAACTGAAGACTTTATGCTGCAAGCTCATACTCACATTTCATTGTGACTTTTCACCTTTGAATTTTCTTCAGTTCCTATTTTGCCTCAATTTGCAAATCACAAATTGAGTTTAATCTTAAATTTATTAAAAGTAGACCAAATTTTATTCAAAATTAATTAGTTATTTCAAGATTCCTGGAATAAACTGGTCAACAATATACTCCTGAGAACTTAAATTTAGAAGTAAATTACTTTTATTTTTTCCATATGCTTTCTAATGAAAGTAACATGGATACAAACCATTTTCTCTGAAGATGTCAGAAATCAGAACTGAAAGATCTAAGAAATTTTTATTTCTTGATGCTATTAATGAATTCAAAGAAGAAAATAAAGTGAAATATATAGAAATTGAAAACAGAGCTTAAATAACTTGACTAAGATACAATTTAGAATTTGACAGCAGGAAGTCTGACTTCAGAAATTATTTTCTTAAATAACACTAACATTACATCAACATTTTTTGCTAAATATTTACTAGGTTGGAAAATCATGATGGTAGATGAATTTATTTTTTCCAAATGATATATAAATTCTTCCTCAACTTTGTATACTATACAGTATGTTAACAACTATTGCAAACTAACATCTGTAAGAGGAGATATCACAATGTATAATAGAGAAAAACAATTGGAGATTATACATATTATATATATATATATATATACAAGTACTATAGAATATATATAATAATTGGATAATATATTATACATAGTATTTATAATGTTTGCAATTATTAATTTATTAAAGAATGAATTGACCTGTCAGCTAATAGTTTCCCTAGATTACATGTAGATGACGGTTATGGAGGCTGGAAAGGCTTTGTTTAAAGCTGTAACAAATTGTGGTAATAGTTCAGATGATGCCACACCATGAATATTTTACTCCAGTTTCACTGACACACCAAAGCCTTGTGCAAAACTCGTCTTTGGATGACTGTTAGAGTCTCTTTGGCACTACAAATTCCTACCCTAAAAAGAGGCAAAAGAAAAGGATGAAGACTCTAAACTTTGTATACCAACTGACTTGTTTATTTTCACTGTGGTTCTGTATTACTATGACTAGCCAGCTTTTGTATGAACTAAACTTGGTTGTTTATATTTTCCAAGCAAGCTATGTTTTTTAGTCTAAAGTTCTTGGGAAAAAGATATAATAGCTACCTTAAAACCAAAACCAACATAAGTACAGCCTACTCTGTGGCCACATTTAAGTGTAAAATGATAAAAATACCCAGAAGTTTTTGTCATACCAATCAGACATCATTTTTTCAGATGAGTTGAGAAGTTTTGTTTCCCAGATTATTCATCTTCACTGGTGGTGAATATTACTGGAAAAACTATTGTACCCAACTTCAAATTATCCTATTTGTGGATAAATCTAGCTTCTTAACACATTTAAACTTTCTCTGGATGATAAGTTTTCTAAAATCGTTTTGCAATTTTAGTGAAAAATTGACATTGATTTGTATACATGGGGATTCTCCAGGCAAGAATACTGGAGGGGTTGCCATGCCCTCCTCCAGGGGATCTTCCCAGCCCAGGGATCGAAGCTAGGTCTCCAGCATTGCAGACCAATTGTTTACTGACTGTGATACCAGGGAAGCCCAGGTAGAGCTAATCTGCTGGCATTACATATGGATTCCATCTCTGAGTGAAAGTCGCTAAGTCGTGTCCAACTCTGTGACCTCATGGACTATACAGTCCAAGGAATCCTCCAGGCCAGAATACTGGAGTGGGTAGCCTTTCCCTTCTCCAGGGGATTTTCTCAATCAAGGGATCAAACCCAGGTCTCCCACAATGCAGGTGGATTCTTTACCAGCTGAACCTCAAGGGAAGCCACGATCTCTGAGACCAATGGGCTATTTCTCTTCCTCGCCATTGGGAAGAGGGAAAGGCATAGTGCTCACATGTTCCTATTTCAGGCTGTGCATCAGAAAACGCTTATGTTACTGTTTCGTTTGTCTCATTGGCCATAACTTAGTGACACCAAAGATCAAATGATCTGGAAAGTGCAACATCTCATAGTTAGTACTTGTGACCAGCCAAAAATAGCAGCGTTAAGTTTAAGTAAGGGGAGGTCATTTACTTGTATGTAACTGACTCGCCCAAATGGAAATGAGATAAAAATTCAGATATGTGAAATCCCAAATGTTACTCATTTAACCTCTATTCCATACTGACTCCACTCACTGCTTTGCACTCATATCACATCAGATTCAAACTTTCTTTGTATCCTTTATTACATATTAATAATGTTAATTTTCTATGGGCCTGTTTTCTCCCCTCTGATATTTAAGTTTTGAGCATAAGGTTAATGTTTTATACATATTTCATATTTCCAGAACCAATGAAAAATAAGCACCTAATTAAATTATGTTGAGAAAATGAATACTTTTTGCTGCAGTGATCACATTTTTCATGCAATTTTTTGTTGTTGTTCAGTGGTAACTTGAAACTTTAGAAAAAAGGTCATTTGAATTCACAATACTTGTAATGACATTGCACATTTTATTATGTAAACATTTTTGGTGAATTTATACAAAGTATGTGTTAGTCATGTTTAAAAATAATTCCTTGCAGTATTGTTTCTGTTTCTAAGTAATTTGTTTACAAGCTTGCTGATTTCCTATCTTTTTGCCTACTTAGTTTTTAATTAGAAATTTGTTTGCTTTTTCAGAAACTAGTGAAATGATTTTTGTAAGGTTATACATCTATCAGATGGCAAAATATTTTCTTTAGTTTCCTATTATCTTCTACACTTTAAAATGAATATAACATTTTTTCTAAAGGTTTATTTTGGCTGAATTATATTTTGATGTTCTGTTTTCATGGTTCTTAACTCTGGCTACACACCAGTTTCACATGGGAACTTTTTTTTTTTCCTTTTTGTTTAAAAAGTCTCCTATTTATCACCTCTGAGGTATCGATTTTGTTTTTTGAAGATAGGGTATGACAAACAAGATTTTTAAGCAGTGTCAAGGTTGACTTTTATTTTGAACTTGGCTTAAAAACCACTTCTTAGTTAGAGTACTTTTTACTTGCTCAGGTTCTGGAATTAGAAACAGAGAATGTTCCAGTTTTATAATTCATTGACTGGACTTGGAGAAAGTTTTTTAAAATTTTAAAAAGTTTACAAAAGCACAAGCATAATAGCTCATCTTAATCTCAGTGAAAAATTATAAGCAAAAATACATAGTAGGATCAATTAGGTTTCTTTCTTTTAAATAGATTGAAAAATGGCAAGAGTGAAAGCAGGAAGACTCTTAGATGACTACTATAATAATGCAGGTGAAAATTCACAGCAGCTTTGCCCAAAACAAAAGTAATGGAAGTCGTGAGAATTACTCCATATGTGAAAACATTTTCAAGATAAACTATACATTCTGTTGATAAATAAGATGGCCCAAAGTACAATGGGAGAGGGAGAAGTCAAGAGTATCTTAACAGTGAATGCTTTATTCTAAAGCTACAAAATTGTTTTAGATTCCCAGAAAAGAAGCACTTAGTATAATTAGGTTTGTGTCAATATAGCATTGGAAAAAATTCAGTCTGTACATTTAAACTAATGGATAAAATGTGTAGCAAAATATTGTTTATATGCTAGCATGTGTTTATTGGCTTTTCATTAGATTTGGAAATTCATAAACTAAAAAAAATCAGGTTTGTATTAAATATTTATTAGCACTTACTATCTAGATAGTCTCAACTGTTTCCATGACAGTAAACACCAATATGTTTCCAATTTCCTAATTTATATATCTAGCTCAGTACTTTCAGTTCAGTTCAGTTGCTCAGTCATATCTGACTCTTTGCGACCCCATAAACCACAGCACGCCAGGCCTCCCTGTCCATCACCAACTCCTGCAGTTCATCCAAACCCATGTCCATTGAGTCAGTGATGCCATCCAGCCATCTCATCCTGTCATCCCCTTCTCCTCCTGCCCTCAATCTTTCCCAGCATCAGGGTCTTTTCAAATGAGTCAGCTCTTCACATCAGGTGGCCAAAGTATTGGAGTTTCAGCTTCAACATCAGTCCTTCCAGTGAACACCCAGGACTGATCTCCTTTAGGATGGACTGGTTGGATCTCCTTGCAGTCCAAGGGACTCTCAAGAGTCTTCTCCAACACCACAGTTCAAAAGCATCAATTCTTTGTCACTCTACGCTTTCTTCACAGTTCAACTCTCACATCCATACATGACCACTGGAAAAACCATAGCCTTGACTAGATGGACCTTTGTTGGCAAAGTAATGTCTATGCTTTTTTATATGCTGTCTAGATTGGTCATAACTTTCCTTCCAAGGAGTAAGTGTCTTTTAATTTCATGGCTGCAATCACAATTGCAGTGATTTTGGAGCCCAGAAAAATAAAGTCAGCCACTGTTTCCACTGTTTCCCCATCTATTTCCCATGAAGTGATGGGGCCAGGTGCCACGACCTTAGTTTTCTGAATGTTGAGCTTTAAGCCAACTTTTCCACTCTCTTCTTTCACTTTCATCAAGAGGAGAGTGATGAAAGAACTTCTTTCTTCTTCACTTACTTAGTTCCTCTTCACTTTCTGCCATAAGGGTGGTGTCATCTGCATATCTGAGATTATTGATATTTCTCCCAGCAATCTTGATTCCAGCTTGTGCTTCCTCCAGCCCAGCGTTTCTCATGATGTACTCTGCATAGAAGTTAAATAAGCAGGGTGACAAACAGCCTTGACATACTCCTTTTCCTATTTGGAACCAGTCTTTTGTTCCATGTCCAGTTCTAACTGTTGTTTCCTGACCTGCATACAGGTTTCTCAAGAAGCAGGTCAGTACTTTCTCCAAGCCCCATACTAAATTCCTTTTATTTATTTATTTTTTTTATAGAAACAAAGAGACTTTCCATAAGGCATGTAAGTCTTATCTTCAAATGTGTTCTCTATATTCCCTGCCATTTTCCTGGCCTAATATCCTACTGTATTTGTGCATAACGATGCAGTTGTTTTGATAGCACACCCCCTGCTTTCATTCCTTCTCCATGGAAGATGGAGTGATGTTTTCTAAAATGTAAATATAATCATATCCCTTATTAAAACATGGATAAATTCTTTCTACCTGAATTAAATCCAAAGATTTTATAGTAAAATGCAAAGCATAGTATAACTTTCCTTTCTCTCTAAATATGTGTGTGTGTATATATATATATATATATCTCTCTCTCTACCATAATGTCCTTTTTTCTTGCTTCTCAGACATTTTGTTGTTTTCCTCACTTCCTCAAACCTAAAAAAATCCTGTTTCTTTAGGAATTGTTCATGTAATATTTTCTTATGCCTAGGCATTTCTATGATGTCTGTTAAGTAGGTATAAAATTTTCATGTCAAATAGCAGTTTACTTATGTTTATCTGAGTTTTTAATTCCAGATTAAGCTTCTGTGTTGTTAAATGGAGTTTCGATAAAAGTGTTCTGTTAATTAGGTATAATGAATTTGGGGGAAGAGCAAATTAGCTAAGATGGCCTGTCAGGTTCCCTCGCCCCATAGCCTCTTGCTTTTGCCTCACATTTTGTAAGTAGTATTTATGTAGCAGTTCAGATTTGGTGCACTGGGATGACCCAGAGGGAGGGTATGGCGGGGGGGAGGGAGGAGGGTTCAGGATGGTGAACACATGTATACCTGTGGCGGATTCATTTTGATATTTGGCAAAACTAATACGATTATGTAAAGTTTAAAAATAAAATAAAATTAAAAAAAAAAAGAAAATTTCTTTTAAAGGAAGAGCTAAACCGAACATTCTGCCTGAATGTAAGAAATTTGACTCATATTTCTGAAATATTAGTACTTTAATAAATGGACAAATCCATTTATTATTATAAATCTACTAGCCAAATTTCTTGTTGCAAATATGTAAACATAACCTTTATATTTCTGGTTGCTGAAATATAAAGGTTAAATTCATCTTTAAGGAAATATTCTTTTGGGTGGTATTGAACAAAACAATTCCAGCAGAGCTATTTCAAATCCTAAAAGATGATGCTGTTAAAATGCTGCACTCAATATCTCATCATATTTGGAAAACTCAGCAGTGGCCACAGGACTGGAAGGTCAGTTTTCATTCCAATCCCAAAGAAAGGCAATGCCAAGGAATGTTCAAACCACCACACAATTGCACTCATCTCACATACTAGCAAAATAATGCTCAAAATTCTCCAAGCCTTGCTTCAACAGTACGTAAACCAAGAACTTCCAGATGTTCAAGCTGGATTTAGAAACGGCAGAGGAGCCAGAGCTCAAGTTGCCGGTATCTGTTGGATCATATGAAAAGCAAGAGAGTTCCAGAGAAACTTCTGCTTCATTGACTACACCAAAGCCTTTGACAGTGTGGATCACAACAAACTATGGAAAATTCTTCGAGATGGCAGTACCAGGCCACCTTTCCTGCCTCTTGAAAAATCTGTTTGCAGGTCAAGAAGCAGCAGTTAGAACTGGGCATGGAGCATGTTCCTTGGAGAGTTAATGCATGCCTATGAATGCTATGAAAAGCTTTTGGGAGAGATAAAGCAGCTTATGAATTGCCAATCCTGTGATCTTCGTGAAATACAGAGAGGAGTTGCAGCATGAAGTGCCCATTCCCTGGCTAAGGAGACAGGCAGATCTTCAGGACTGATGTGTGACGCGTGTAAGCAGAGTTTAGGCTTCCGCACATATATGGCCAAAATGAACCGGGAAAAGAGTTGAATTCTTGAGATTAAGAAAAATGAATAACAGACTAATATTACTTAGGTAACTTTTCAAAGGGAATTTTCAGATCCAGACTTAACAGAGACTAATAGCTTAGGGAAGGAATTATACTTGATTTCAGTGGTATAAGAATGTAATTCTCAATTCAGTGTTTTTCAATTTTTTTGTCTTAGTGTTTATTCTTATATCATCTTATTAAAACATGAAAATATATGTTAAAATATCACACACCAATAGTGTTTTATTAAATTTTCACTTTAACACAGTACATTGTCCAATGTCTTAGCATCCATCTTTAGGATAATACTAATAGACTGAAATTGTATCATCTCCTCTTCATACTGTTTGGCTCTCTGAAATTTTGACAGAATTTTATACAAGAAAAATAATCTCTTGAAAAAACCGAGCAGCCACACTTCTAGCATTTTTTCTGTTAGACATTCATTCATCTACTTGTGGTTCTTTCGTCTACTTGCCTAATTTCCATGCAGTCAATTTATAGATATAATTAAGAAAAAAAATGACGTGAAGGAAGAATAGAGAGATTCCTGACTACTTCATAGATCCCTGCTATTTTGTGGATAGTTTTATATCTGAGAAATACTATGCATCTCTGGTACTAGAAGCAGACACTCAAGGAAGGTCAAAGTTCCTTCCCTTTTTATTTAAAGAAATTTTCCTCTCTTTGAGAGGGTGTGAGGACAGTGAACATTATTCTCAATATGACTTAATTTGCTGGGTAGTAGGAGCTCTTTGACCTAGATGCCAGCATTAGGTTGTAAACCAACTGCTAGGTTTCATTTTCTATATTGGTGCTTCAGTGGAAATTTGTGAGTCTATAATGAGACAATGTTTTAAACCAGAGTTGTATAGGTTTCTTATGAGAAAAAAAGTGTGCTTAGATTAAAATTCTATAACCTCCCAAATTTATTAAATGTTGTGATAATTCTGTTTATTGTTTAGTCACTAGGTCGTGTCATGTTCTTTGTGACCCATGGACTATACTCCATTAGCCTCCTCTGTCCATGGGATTTCCCAGGAAGAATACTGAAATGGGTTTTCATTTCCTTCTTCAGAGGATCTTCCTGACTTAGGGATCCAGCTCGGATCTCCTGCATTAGCAGGTGGATTATTTATCACTGAGCCACCAGGAAAGCCCTGTGATAATTTTATATGCAGCTAATATCTTATTCTTATAGTGAAAGTGGTTTATAGTTGATTTATTAGATTTTTATCATCAGATCAGATCAGATCAGTCACTCAGTTGTGTCCGACTCTTTGCGACCCCATGAGTCACAGCACGCCATGCCTCCCTGTCCATCACCAACTCCCGGAGTTCACTCAGACTCACGTCCATCGAGTCAGTGATGCCATCCAGCCATCTCATCCTCTGTCATCCCCTTCTCCTCCTGCCCCCAATCCCTCCCAGCATCAGAGACTTTTCCAATGAGTCAACTCTTCGCATGAGGTGGCCAAAGTACTGGAGTTTCAGCTTTAGCATCATTCCTTCTAAAGAAATCCCAGGGCTGATCTCCTTCAGAATGGACTGGTTGGATCTCCTTGCAGTCCAAAGGACTCTCAAGAGTCTTCTCCAACATCACAGTTCAAAAGCATCAATTCTTCGGCACTCAGCCTTCTTCACAGTCCAACTCTCACATCCATACATGACCACAGGAAAAACCATTGTGTGAAGTGACAAATTATATTAACTTTTTAATATATGACATCATACTTTCAACTTCATATATGGCCTGCTGTACCTAATTTTACAAAAGCCAAAGCAATTAAGAAAAAATAAATTGTGTATGAAAATAAGACTGTTAAAAAGTTAATATAATTTGTCACTTCACACAATGTTTTTAGTTTATTTTTTGCTTTATGTCTTTCTTCATTACATTTATTGATTAATGTATATATTTATATTTTATCTAAATATAATATTTCATTTTGAGTTGGAATTCTGTCTTAATAGAATCTTGTAAAAGTTTGGGATTTTTACCCCCAAACCATCATTTGATAGATTTTTTTTTTTTTTGGAAAATAGTGTACAAGTAAACCAAATGTATAAGTTATGCATGTAGATGGATGTCATATATAGCAGTTTATTTGCAATTTATTTGAGGTTTTGATTCCAGATTAAGCTCTGTGTTACTAAATGGAGCTTAGATAAAAGTGTTATGTAATCAAGATTGCCGGGAGAAATATCAATAACCTCAGACATGCAGATGACACCACCCTTATGGCAGAAAGTGAAGAGGAACTCAAAAGCCTCTTGATGAAAGTGAAAGTGGAGAGTGAAAAAGTTGGCTTAAATCTCAACATTCAGAAAACGAAGATCATGGCATCTGGTCCCATCACTTCATGGGAAATAGATGGGGAAACAGTGGAAACAGTGTCAGACTTTACTTTTTTGGGCCCCCAAATCACTGCAGATGGTGATTGCATTATGAAATTAAAAGACGCTTACTCCTTGGAAGGAAAGTTATGTCCAACATAGATAGCATATTCAAAAGTAGAGACATTACTTTGCCAACAAAGGTCCGTCTAGTTAAGGCTATGGTTTTTCCTGTGGTCATGTATGGATGTGAGAGTTGGACTGTGAAGAAGGCTGAGCGCTGAAGAATTGATGCTTTTGAACTGTGGTGTTGGAGAAGACTCTTGAGAGTCCTTTGGACTGCAAGGAGAACCAACCAGTCCATTCTGAAGGAGATCAGCCCTGGGATTTCTTTGGAGGGAATGATGCTGAAGCTGAAACTCCAGTACTTTGGCCACCTCATGCGAAGCGTTGTCTCACTGGAAAAGACTCTGATGCTGGGAGGGATTGGGGGCAGGAGGAGAAGGGGACGACAGAGGATGAGATGGCTTGATGGCATCACTGACTCGATGGATGTTAGTCTGAGTGAACTCCAGGAGTTGGTGATGGACGGGGAGGCCTGGCGTGCTGTGATTCATGGGGTCACAAAGAGTCGGACACGACTGAGCAACTGAACTGAATGAGGTATGATGATTGTGAGAGAGAGCAAATTAGCCAAGATGGCATGACCAGATTCTCTTGCCCCAGAGCCTCTTTCTGTCACCTCACATTTTGTAAATAATGTTTATTTAATAGTCGAGGTCACTTATTGCACGCACATGTGTGTCAGGAGGTACTTACTTGGTCACAAGATACTCACTTTGTCATGAGGTACTCAATGGGTCAGGAGCTGCTTTGTGCAGTATGCCTGTAACAGCTTCTCCATGAAAGCCCTGGCTGCTATGGCTCTGGGGCTATATTAGTGTGGCATCATGGTTATGTTAGATGAGGTTATGTCATTTCTATGTTATGGCTATGTTATGGTTATGTTGTGGCTGCTGCTAGGGCTGCTGCATCAGACAGAAGAGAGGCTATGTTATGGCTGCTGTGCCATCCAGGAGAGAATAAATGTGTTTGTAGTTCCTTTGGCTCCTCAAGTCTCCTTCCAGCCTCTTAGCTCACGCCTTGCCTACCCTGGGTTCAGCAAACAGTGTGGACACTGTGAATAGCAAGACAATGGTGCTATGAATAGGATGAAGAGTTATACAATGAGTAACCCAAAGTCTGAGGAACTGACTTCATTAGACTTCCTTCATCTGTTACTGTTTTGTTATTATTATCTGAAAGAAGTTTTAGGATAAGTAAAGGTAGGTACTGAAATACCTCATAGTGATTCTAAAACAATTGTGGACATATGACATACACATACCTTTTGGAAATTCTCACTAATAGTAATTTAACATTTGCTTCCTTTTTCTTCCCAGCTGCCTTATCTCTAAACTGTCCGTTTAAAAATCTCCTTGAAATCTCTATTGCCTATCCTTTTCATTTTTTTTGCCCTTGAAATTTATATTATCTACAGATTTAGAGCTGTGAACATGAAGATTTCTTCCCCTGAAATAGTCTTGCTGATGGATATTGTCCAAGCAATTTGTGTAACACTACCAACCCACTCATGTAAGAGTGCTTTTGCTTTTCTGTTCCAGGTCATTGTAGAACATACTCCAAATCAATAAAAAGTGTGGAGAAATAGTGCCTTAAGGAAAAAAGCCCTGTTAAGCAATGTTTGAATATATGTTTCTTCACAGAAGAGTCCATAAAAAAAGTGGATATTATGTTTTGCTTATGGAAGTTTAAAGCTGTTACAGACAAAGACTGTTATATAAACATTAAAGGAATACTATTTTGAAATATGTTAATACCTTGAATGTGAAAGTTTTATTTTTAATTATTATTTATGTCTAACTGAAAAATATTGTTTAATTGAGATAGACCAGAGTTCAATAGTTCACAGTTAGATGTTAGATGCCTGGAGTATCTACAGTAGTGAATCATCTGAAAACATTACTACTTTTGGCATTTGACTTTAGAAACAGTTATAGCTCCTATAATTACTCTTGATATATAAAAGAAACTTAACACTCGTCCCAAAGTTGTTTAACTATAAAATTAATCTCTAGTGTATTACCTCATGAAGACGAGTTAACCCTGTTTATCTTTCTGTGCCGAGAGATAACATGAGTGAGTAGCCAACTGAATGTTAAAGATTTAAAACAGTTGTCAAACACTATATTCCCCTCATCTGGTTAGGGATTGCTGAACCATCAGCATTAGAGATCATAGATCATTTATTTTGATTTTAACATTCATCTGGGATAGCATTCATGATTGACAATCTTATAATTGCTGACCATGTTCTCAGTTTTCTTCCTACAACCAGAATCACATCATTGTGTTAACAGATATCAGGCAAATCACTTACTTTGTAGACTTGGTCAAATATCATTAATGCTTCAGGTATAATATTTTTACAGCCAATTTCCTTGTAATCCCTGGGATGTACCCTATCTGGTCTTCCATATTTTTAGCCACACAATATTGTAGTATCAAATCCCTCTTCCTAAAAAAAAAAAAAAACCCTCTTCCTTTTACATTTTAGTGTCTGTAACAAACATATGCTACTATGCCTTTTGTTTTATATCAGTGGTTTGAGTTTGTTTAGTAAAGCTTTAGATGTGATTTTTTTTCATAGAACTAAAATAGTGCTATATATTATATTACATATTAGATATCATAATTTCTATATGAGCTATTTTAAATTTTGTTTGAAAATTACCATTTTGTATTGAATCTGGGGTTTTTTCCTTCCCCAATGTTCTTATCTATTTCATGTTTCCTAGCAAAAGTAAGTCTAAGACATCATTTTCACTATATGCTGGAATTAAATGTATACATAACATGAAAAATTTTGTGTAAGTTTGATTTGTCAATTTTTCTCATATGATTACTATAACATACTGTTTGAATGAAATGAAAAACCTGGACATATCCCAAAGCTGAAGTAATGTGCAACTGGGAAAAAACTCAATCCTATCAATGTTGTTGTATTAGTGGAATGTCCAATTTTATCCCTAAATACCATGAAAGAATCTTGGATTGGATTTGCATGAAGACTGTGCATTGCAAAATAAAACATTTAAACAATTCAGTTCATATTTTAATAGAAAGGGACTGAAAAATATTAATAATAAGTGCAGGTTTAGAAATCTGAGTCCTATAATACTGCTAATTTGGGCATACTTTAAAATCTTAGGGTATATAGTCATAAATTTTTTTTCCTAATAAAACAAATAAATCACCACTACAGAAATTTGACCCCAGTGCTAGCAAATCTGCGTCATTCAGTATTGACCCAAGATACAATATGAAATGAAATAACATCATAAAAAGAATACTAGGGAACACAGTTAAAATATGGCTGAAATATAATGAATAAGTGGTATAATTACATCAATTTGGAAATATGTTCTTAAAACTAATGTTGGAATATAGCTAGCTTAAAATATTTTAAATAATTTTAAATATGTTCTTATTTTTTTAAAGACAAGTAACATACATTAGTACTACTTTTGTATCTTAGAGCTCACAGCCAGGAGAAGGATTTCTCTTCTGATGGCTGACTGTGAAAAAAATAATTGGAACATATCTGTAAGGGCTCAGCAGGAAAGAGATTGTGGATTCATACTGGATTTTGATGAAAGTTTAATAAAGAGACTAATTTAAAAATGTGGGCAGAACTTAGGGAATCCAGAAAAGTTTAAGTGCAGCTGGAAATTATCCAAACATAAAGGAGCTGCTGCTGCTGCTGTTGCTGCTGCTAAGTCGTTTCAGTCGTGTCTGACTCTGTGCGACCCCAAAGACGGCAGCCCACCAGGCTACACCGGCCCTGGGATTATCCAGGCAAGAACACTGGAGTGGGTTGCCATTTCCTACTCCAATGCATGAAAGTGAAAAATGAAAATGAAGTTGCTCAGTCTTCGCGATCCCATGGCCTGCAGTCTACCAGGCTCCTCCGTCCATGGGATTTTCCAGGCAAGAGTACTGGAGTGGGGTGCCATTGCCTTCTCCAAACATGAGGTAGAGGGAATGTTAACTCAGAGAAGTAGTGTTATCGAGAAGGTCCCCAGGACGATAGAGGATGCAGTCACTCACAGGTGCTTTGCAATAAACAAGCTAGGTGAGGGTGAATTTAACTCAAATGACCATTATATCTACTACTGCGGGCAGGAATCCCTCAGAAGAAATGGAGTAGCCATCATGGTCAACAAAAGAGTACGAAATGCAGTACTTGGATGCAATCTCAAAAACGAAAGAATGATCTCTGTTTGTTTCCAAGGCAACCCATTCAATATCACAGTAATCCAAGTCTATGCCCCAACCAGTAACGCTGAAGAAGCTGAAGTTGAACGGTTCTATGAAGACCTACAAGATCTTTCAGAATTAACACCCAAAAAAGATGTCCTTTTCACTATAGGGGACTGGAATGCAAAAGTAGGAAGTCAAGAAATACCTGGAGTGACAGGCAAATTTGGCCTTGGAATACGGAATCAAGCAGGGCAAAGACTAATAGAGTTTTGCCAAGAAAATGCACTGGTCATAACATACACACTCTTCCAACAACACAAGAGAAGACTCTATACATGGACATCACCAGATGGTCAACACCGAAATCAGATTGATTATATTCTTTGCAGCCAAAGATGGAGAAGCTCTATACAGTCAACAAAAACAAGACTAGGAGCTGACTGTGGCTCAGACCATGAACTCCTTATTGCCAAATTCAGACTTAAATTGCAGAAAGTAGGGAAAACCACTAGACCATTCAGGTATGACCTAAATCAAATCCCTTATGATTATACAGTGGAAGTGAGAAATAGATTTAAGGACCTAGATCTGATAGGTAGAGTGTCTGATGAACGATGGAGGGAGGTTCGTGACATTGTACAGGAGACAGGGATCAAGACCATCCCCATGGAAAAGAAATGCAAAAAAGCAAAATGGCTGTCTGGGGAGGCCTTATATATAGCTGTGAAAAGAAGAGAAGTGAAAAGCAAAGGAGAAAAGGAAAGATATAAACATCTGAATGCAGAGTTCCAAAGAATAGCAAGAAGAGATAAGAAAGCCTTCTTCAGCGATCAATGCAAAGAAATAGAGGAAAACAACAGAATGGGAAAGACTAGAGATCTCTTCAAGAAAATCAGAGATACCAAAGGAACATTTAATGCAAAGATGGGCTTGATAAAGGACAGAAATTGTATGGACCTAACAGAAGCAGAAGATATTAAGAAGAGATGGCAAGAATACAAGAAGAACTATACAGAAAAGATCTTCACGACCCAGATAATCACGATGGTGTGATCACTGACCTAGAGCCAGACATCCTGGAATGTGAAGTCAAGTGGGCCTTAGAAAGCATCACTACGAACAAAGCTAATAGAGGTGATAGAATTCCAGTTGAGCTATTTCAAATCCTGAAAGATGATGCTGTGAAAGTGCTGCACTCAATATGCCAGCAAATTTGGAAAACTCAGCAGTGGCCACAGGACTGGAGAAGGTCAGTTTTCATTCCAATCGCAAAGAAAGGCAATGCCAAAGAATGCTCAACCTACCGCACAATTGCACTCATCTCACACGCTAATAAAGTAAAGCTCAAAATTCTCCAAGCCAGGCTTCAGCAATATGTGAACTGTGAACTTCCTGATGTTCAAGCTGGTTTTAGAAAAGGCAGAGGAACCAGAGATCAAATTGCCAACATCTGTTGGATCATGGAAAAAGCAAGAGAGTTCCAGAAAAACAACTATTTCTGCTTTATTGACTATGCCAAGCCTTTGACTGTGTGGATCACAATAAACTGTGGAAAATTTTGAAAGAGATGGGAATACCAGACCACCTGATCTGCCTCTTGAGAAATTTGTATGCAGGTCAGGAAGCAACAGTTAGAACTGGACATGGAGCAACAGACTGGTTCCAAATAGGAAAAGGAGTTCGTCAAGGCTGTATATTGTCACCCTGCTTATTTAACTTATTTGCAGAGATCACGAGAAACACTGGACTGGATAAAACACAAGCTGGAATCAAGATTGCTGGAGAAATATCAATAACCTCAGATATGCAGATGACACCATCCTTATGGCAGAAAGTGAAGAGGAACAAAAAAGCTTTTTGATGAAAGTGAAAGTGGAGAATGAAAAAGTTGGCTTAAAGCTCAACATTCAGAAAGCTAAGATCATGGCATCCAGTCCCACCACCTCATGGGAAATAGATGGGGAAACAGTGGAAACAGTGTCAGACTTTATTTTTCTGGGCTCCAAAATTACTGCAGATGGTGACTGCAGCCATGAAATTAAAAGACGCTTACTCCTTGGAAGGAAAGTTCTGACCAACCTAGATAGCATATTCAAAAGCAGAGACATTACTTTGCCAACAAAGGTCCGTCTAGTTAAGGCTATGGTTTTTCCTGTGGTCATGTATGGATGTGAGAGTTGGACTGTGAACAAGGCTGAGCGCCAAAGAATTGATGCTTTTGAACTGTGGTGTTGGAGAAGACTCTTGAGAGTCCCTTGGACTGCAAGGAGATCCAACCAGTCCATTCTGAAGGAGATCAGCCCTGGGATTTCTTTGGAAGGAATGATGCTAAAGCTGAAACTCTAGTACTTTGGCCACCTCATGCAAAGAGTTGACTCATTGGAAAAGACTCTGATGCTGGGAGGGATTGGGGGCAGGAGGAGAAGGGGACGACAGAGGATGAGATGGTTGGATGGCATCACTGATCCGATGGACGTGAGTCGGAGTGAACTCTGGGAGTTGGTGATGGACAGGGAGGCCTGGCATGCTGCAATTCATGGCGTCGCAAAGAGTCAGACATAACAGCGACTGAACTGAACTGAAGGGATTAATAGTTGTTAATAGTGAAAGAAGATATTTATCCTATGTTTTAGTGTTGATTGATTTCAACTAAAATATTTAATCATGTTTATCTTTGTAATTAAATAGTTGGCTATTTTTAATTTGAGGGGTTGGTAAATTAATTGTTCGATAGAGCTGACCCTACAAATTAGTACAAGACCTCAGTACCATCCAAGTCAAACTCAGTCTCTATGGTCTCATATCCTGGTAATCTTAATAGAAGCTGTATGAGCCAGTCCATTCATATGCTGAAGTCAAAACGATATTTCAGTAAAAATGGCGAGCAATGCAGCAGTCTCCTAAAAATGTGTGCTATTTGATTAAGGGAGAGTTTTGGACTCTCCTCCTCAAATTCTCCTTCTTCCCTACACCCTGACTCCTGGATCTGTTAAGTTTAGACAAGTCTAAGGGAAATATGGCATATGCCATTTCTAAGTACTTACGGTAAGTGGAGCTTACACTTTTGTGCTTTCCATTGGAGAAGAAGCCATGTTTGGTGGATTTGTTTCTTACTTTATGGAATGACTTCCTATGAACGTATGAATGCATAAACAAGAGGTTTATTGTTAAATTGCTAAATGTGTTTTCATAAGACAGTACTTTACATGATGCCTGTTTATAGTCCAGTATTACATAGCTCATGACCTAATCATGTAGTACACAATTAGTTATGGTCTATGAGTCTGAGTAAAGTATATTTTTGTCAAACTCAGGTAGTGCCCATTATGGCTTGGAACTACACCTAAGTTCAAGTCCAGTGCTTAGAGCTTTCAGTGCTATAGGCTAGCAGTAGTTTTCCAGCATTATGGCAGATAGCTTGTTACTAATTTGAATTTCCCCAACTTTCTTTTAATGGGACCAAGTCTTGTAGATAAAGGCAATGCTTTACCAGTAGCTAGGAGAAAATAGTAGGTAAATAACTGGTGTGTAATATGTGACCATAAAAAATGGCCAATTTTATTAGATAATATATTTTTTGTAATTGACATTGTAATTTTGCTATCATAATAGAACTCCTGAGAGATTGTCTCACCTTGAATTTGGTTCAAACAAGCCCACTTGCAAAATAATTATGTAAGGTTGAAGGGGCATACCTTTTTCCCTTAGAATGAAGGTAAAATAATCTGTTTCCATTTGGCCCCACAAATGGGTTACATATTTATGTTACATAACAGTTGGCAGGAAGTTATTTAATACCAGAGCTCAGTGTGCCTCTGGGTATCAGTTAGAGTTTCCAATCCCAATAGGATCTTCTCACCAAAGATTCAATTTAGATGTGAAATTGGTCAGTTACTTTTAATTCCATGGGGTCCTGAGAGAGTAGAATTGTTCATATCAAGGCTTGTTTTATTGCTACCTTCACTGTTTTTATGCTTTCCTTCTATAAAGGTTCCCATTCAATTTTGGCTGTTTGTCTAATGACTTGGGATAGTGACCAGAGTAAAATCTTCAGATGTGAAATATTCAGGATCTATAAAAGCCAATCAGCATTGAGGGTTCTTTATTGTAGTTGGTAAATGCAGATCAACATTTGTTCTTAATAATCTGTGAAATATTTCTGTATGTTGCAAGATGCATTGATCTCAAAATAGGCCTGTAGAGGAAAATATATTGATTATGTCCCCATTCTAGTTACATTGGTTTAGTAACAAAGTAATATGCAGCACAGGCAAGTTTTTTTTTCAGTGCAAACTCTTAGCAAACTATGATTATTGTAAATACAATATTTCATGTTATCTACCAGTTCACATTAAGTTGCAGCTCTTTCAACCCACAGGTGGGTATCTCTCGCATATTAAAAGAGTAAACACATATTGAGTGCTTTGCCTAAGAGGTATAGTAATGCTGTCATATGCTAGCAGCAGACTTACTATCTGTACTTCTTACTGCCTTATTATCATCATATCTTATTTAAATAAAAATGCACTTCTCTTTCACATTCTTTGTTTGGAGATTTGGTGGCTAACAGACTTTTATTCTGCTCCTCATGCCTATAGGCCTGGAGCAGACATTTCTGAGGCCTCACTAGATCCTGTCCCAGCTAACTTCCCAAACCTCTGGAGGACTCAGCTCCTGGATTCCTCCGGCTGGAATCCTCTATATTTACTCATGGTTGCTGTGCCAAGGGAGTTTGCCAAGGGAGTTTACTTACTGTTGCTGTGCCAAGGGAGTTTGCAACTGGTGGTATGACCCAGTGTAGCTCTGTCTACACAGAGCATTGGATCTGAATGTGCTCACCATAAGGGGGAAAAAAAAAAATATATATATATATATATATATATATGAGATAGAGGTATTAGCAGCTAGAGCCATAATGGTAATCACATTGAAATATATCAATGTATGGAACCAATACCTTGTACACCTTCAGCTTATACAACTTTATCAATTATACCTCCATTAAAACATACAAAGTATCATGTGAAGTCATGTCCGACTCTTTGTGACCCTGTGGACTGTATGTAGCCCGCCAGGCTTCTCCATCCATGAGATTTTCCAAGCAAGAATACTGGAGTTAGTTGCCATTTCCTTCTCCAGGGATCTTCCTGACCCAGGGATCGAACCTGGGTCTCCCACATTGCAGGCAGATTCTTTACTGTCTGAGCCATCAGGGAAGCTCCAAAACCATACAAACCATTGTTCATTATTCACTGAGGATATAGAGAACTAGGAAAGAGTGATTTTTCCATCCTTATTTTAAAAAGGCAGAAAAAAGTACAAATTCAGAAATTGTCTTGGAATCAACCAGCCGAAGTCACAGGGTAGCAAAGCAGCCATGTCTAAGAAAGATGCACATTTGCAGGAAGTGATAGATGATATATTTGCTTACCTAAAGCAAACATTTAATGATATATCTTACATTTTGTATGTTAAACTTTATTTCCATAATTCTACTATCTAGTTTGATTTTTCCTTTGACTATGAACTATTTAGAAGTGCTTATTGTTTAGTGAATGAAATTTTCTAATTTAATGTGTGATTTAATTGCACTGTGATCAGAAAATGGGTTTTTTATAATGATAATTCCTTAAAATTTGATTGTGATTTTTTTATAACCATTGTTTACTGACATTTACTGTTAATGATCCTTTTATCTTTTGCTTTTTCTTTGGTACTTATTTTCTATTTGTTTCTCCTTCTCCTCCTTTATCTTTTCTTATTTTGAGTTGATTCATTTTCTTATTTTTTTATAATAAATCATGTGAACTCAATGTTCATAAGTGCTTTGGGAATATTTTGAAAGTTTTATGTAGTCTTATTTCTGTAGCATATCATTCTGTATGCTTCCATTAGATCAAACTTACTAACTGAATATGCCAAATATGACTAACTGAATATGTCCTTACTGTTATTTTACATTTCACCCATTAAATAATAAAACAAAGTTATTCAATATGAGGCCTTCCTTCGTAGCTCAGTCGGTAAGGAATCTGCCTGCAATGCAGGAGACTCAGGTTCGATTCCTGGGTCAGGAAGATCCCCTGGAGAAGGAAATGGCAGCCCACTCCAGTATTCTTGCCTGGAGAATCCCACGGACAGAGGAGCCTGGCAGGCATACGACTGAATGACTTAATTCACATGATCCAAGATATAGAGAAATAACTATTTGTGGTTATCATTTTCACACATTTTCCCATTCTTATTTGGCGTGTGCAAGTGCATGTGTGTTAGTTGTTCAGCCATGTCTTACTCTTCACTATCCCATGGACTGTAGTCCTCCATGCTCCTCTGTTCATGGGATTTCCTTGGCAAGAATACTGGAGGGCATTGCCATACATACCTTTCTCCATGGAAGGCATAATATAATAATATAAAATCTATTTATATTATTTTATTTGTTAACCTAGATTTTATATATATATATATACATATATATATGACAATATATCTTATATACTCACATATGCTCTGAATTATGTGTATTTGAAGTTATGCTAAAGTTATGCATATATTAGGAGGCTAAAATTTTATATTTGTAGCCATATACCTGCTGAATTGGAGAAGGCAATGGCACCCCACTCCAGTACTCTTGCCTGGAAAATCCCATGGGCAGAGGAGCCTGGTAGGCTTCAGTCCATGGGCTCGCGAAGAGTCGGACATGACTGAGTAACTTTGCTTTTCATTTTCATGCATTGGAGAAGGAAATGGCAACCCACTCCAGTGTTCTTACCTGGAGAATCCCAGGAACAGGGGAGCCTGGTGGGCTACCATCTATGGGGTCGCACAGAGTTGGACATGACTGAAGCGACTTAGCAACAAAGCAACCTGCTGAATTATACAGTTTTTTTTTTTTTTTTTTACTTTCTAATGACCATCTTTCCTCAAAAACTTTAATACTGTAATAGTTTCTTCATTTTATATGCTTAGTGCTATGAATCTTCCAAGCTATTTCATTTTTACTTATTTATTTTTTGGTGTCTCTTTAAAATAGCTAGATTTTATAAATTTCTTTTTTTAAAAGTTCTAAATTATTTTCATCCTGTATTAATGCCCATTTATTTAAATTACTGACATTTATGGTTAACAACTATTTTATCTTTTGGTTCTGATTTGGTACTTATTTTCCATTTGTTTATTCCCCTCCTTTCTTATCTTTTCTTCTTTTGAGTTGGTTGATTTTCTTTCAAATATATTCTGTGTGGTTTCTTTTAACTTCATGAAAATCTATTTATGTTATTTATTGGTTAACCCAGAAATTTCAGTATGTGTACTTAAATGATCAAAATATTAATGCAATTACTAAATTTACCATCTTCTCATACAATATAAAAACCTTAGGACAATTTTTCCAATCACTTCTTCTCAAATTCGATATTGTTGTTAGTTATTTTTACACTATTTTGGTCACACACTAGTTTATTGTTATAATGTAAGCAGTTAATGCTTTTCTATATATTGAGAAAAGTGTGAAGGTAAAGAAAGCCAAACATAGGTTTTTTATTAATATATTTTAATGTTAAAAATATTCCAAGGATCACAAACAAATTGCAAATCCCATTTATCATTTTCACCACAAGAAGGATTAATCAAAAATGAAGAGTGTAGAAAATGACATTGCTGTTGTTATAAGAGCAACAGTTTCAGTTATTGCATATCCTGGTGCTTCTCAAATTTTAATGTGCGTTGGAGTCACTGCACATCTTGTTAAAATGTAGATTCTGAATCAATTGATCTGAGATGAGGCATGGCATTTTGCATATCACAGAAATGAATATGTAACGCTGGTAGTCACGGTCCATGAATTACACTTTAATGTAAAGTGCATGACCCATTTAAACACTGTAACAAGAATACATTTCATATAGAGGATGAAATGGAATCTACTACTTTCTCCACTTAGAAAAATATTGGTGAAACTTTATCCCTTTTTCTTTAAATGTGAGCAAAATGTAGTCTCATGATTGTTAAATCTAAAATACATGAATTTAATCATGTATTTTAGATGACTAACAAACAATACACTCCAAAAATGATATGAAATGAAAAATAGACTATCTTTTCATAACTTTTCATTTGACATATGGATGTCATTAATAAATAGATTAAAATAATCTATTCTGATGTATATTTGTTGCAGTGGATAATCAACAGTGATGAACTTATTGCTTATCATAAAAATAAACATCAAAAACATGTAAACATTTGCACACTTTGCTATACTAAATATTTTTAAATTTACATTTTATATTCTCTATGGTAATTTTAAAGGAAATGTCACAACACATGTTGCTAAAATAAGAATAATAAATCAGTGCTGAACTGATGCCATTAGTAACTTCTGAAATGAAAACACTACACAAATGATAAATATCTATTTATGTATTAGCTATATATGATTATATCTTTATGTCCAATGTCTTTAAACCATAAGTCAATCTGTTGTTTTTTGTTGTTTTGCTGTTTTTCAAAATAGAATTGACTATATCAATTTAGGTAAGTATCAGTCATGAGATATATATACTAGTGATTTTCCAAATTTAAACACACAGTAAGTACCTTTTCAATTAACCTTTCCCATTTGGTTGCATGCATGTATGCTCAGTTGCTGAGTCATGTCCAAATCTTTGCAACCCTACAGGCTGTAGCCTACTAGGCTCCTTTGTCCATGGGATTCTCCAGGCAATAATACTGGAGTGGATTGCCATTTTCTCCTCCAGGGGATCTTCTCAAACCAGGAATTGAATCCATGCCTCCTGTGTCTCCTTCATTGGCAGGCAGATTCTTTACCATTGAGCCACCTAGGAAGCCTTCCCATTTGGTTAGCCTGTTATATCCTAAAAATCATTTAATTCAGAGGAAAGTTAAATTTTTGTGTAGCCCAAATTATCTAAAATTCTGCTTTTATTTTGTTTTGATTTAATATCTTTATTATTTGTACTGCTTTACTAGTTTCTGTGCTCACAAATCTCCAATATATACCTTTTTAATTTATTGATTCTCAATATTTACCCAAAGCAAGAAGACATATTTATTTAAATTATGTCCTAAATATGTCATGTATATTTAACTGTTAACTTTATTTTTTGAAGAAAATATAATTTATATATAAGCTATGCTTATGGACAACATTGTCAATGAATAGGACAGAGCATAAAAAAAAAGTGCATAAATGCATATGCAATATTTCATTTCAGAGAGAGATCAAGTTGAATTTTAAAAGATGTGTTTATGCATAAGTAATCTTAACTCATTATTACCTTTGTTTACTTCTTTCTTGGCATGACTTAATCTGCCTATCTATTTATTTCTGCATTATTATAAGAAACAAAAAGGAAGTAACTGCACTTAACCAGAATACACAAAAGAATAACACGATTCATGTGTAGCAACAGCATACCAGCAATGTACACTCAATGTATGGTTTGTTTTCCTTCAAAAGTATTGTTTAACTTATATGTATACAGCTAAGGAATTCTGTTTAGAAATATTTAAAATAATATTTATCATCATAATTATTAATTATCCCCACCTCTACTGTCTGGCCTGAAGTAGAAATAAATTAAGCCTCACCAGTGAAGATCATGTCAGCACATAGGACTAGATTAGGAATTCATAATTTTTATTTTATTTTTATTAAAATAAAACTAAAGACAGTTTTATCATGATTACACTACAAATTAGAAAGATTTTCTTCATTATTTACTGATTTATAAGTTTAATTATAAACTTGTCTGTTTGCATTGAACTGTCTTTATATGTAAACTGCCATAATTGGCATTAAGCACATCCATATTTAGAGCACAAAGTCATGTTATCTAGAGTCCATATTAATCAAAGGAAATATATGGAATTTTAATGAACTAGTTTCTGTGAATAGATTTGTATTTCAGACCCTACTTTCCTTCTTAGATAAAACATTTATTTGATAAAATTACCTAATCTTTGCATTGTTATATCAACAAAGAGAATAATAACTAGAACAAATAATTCTAAAATTTGTGTGGAAATACAAAAGCTCCTGAGCAGCTAATACAATCTTGTTAGAAGAATAAAGCTGGGGGTATCATGCTCTCTGATTTCAAATTATACTACAAAGGAACAGTAATCAAAACAATATGCTGCTAGCACAAAATAGACACATAGATCAGAGAACAGAATACAGAGCCCAGAAATGAGCCCCACTTACACAGGCAATCATTCTACAACAAAGGAGGCAAGAATATGCAATGGAGAAATGACAGTCTTTCAATTTGTTTTGGAAACTGGACAGTTACATGGAGAACAATCAAACTGGACAATTTTCTCATGCCATATACAAAAATAAATGCAAAATTTATTAAAGACTTATTTGTAGTTCTTAAAAACATAAAAGTACTAGAAGAAAACATAGACAGGGAGCTCTTTGATATTGGTCTTAGCAATACTTTTTGGATACCTTCCCTCAGGAATGGGAAATAAAAGAAAAAAGAAACAAATGAGACTATATCAAACTAAAAGGTTTTACCCAGTTAAAATTGTCAACCAAACAAAAAGGCTGCCTACTGAATGGGTGAAGATATTTGCTACAGTTATATGAGATAAGGAGTGAATGTTGAAGATATAAAAATAATGCATACAACTCAACATAAAAAAAAAAAACAAACAAACAAACAGCAACAAAAACCCAGGTAAGAAAAATAAGCAGAGAACCTGAATAGACATTTTTTTCAAAAAGACATGCAAATGGCCAACAGGCGCCTGAAAAGACACTCAACATCTTTAATCATCAGGGAAATGCAAGTCAAAACCATGAAAAGTTATCACCTTGCACCTGTCAAAATGGCTGTTATTCAAAAGACAACAATTAACAAGTGTTGATAAGGATGTGGAGAAAAAGGAATCCTTGTGCCCTGCTGGTAGGAATGTAAATTGGTTCATCCTTTATGGAAAACTGTACGGAATTTCCTAAAAAAATTTAAAAAAGAACTATGATACAATCAGAAATTTTACTCTTGGATATGTACTTAAAAAAAAAAAAAAACTAATGAATATATACACTTCTATGTTCATTGGAGCACTATTTATAATAGATAAATGGATAAGGATGTGGTATATACATGCAATGGAATAATAGTAAAAAAAAAAAAAAATGTAATCGAGCCATTTGCCACAACATGGATGGACTTAAAGGGTAACGTGTGAAGTGAAGTAAGTCAGAGAGATAAAGACAAATGCTTTATGATCCCATTTCTATATGGAATTTGTGGGAGAAATATCAATAACCTCAGATATGCAGATGACACCACCCTTATGGCAGAAAGTGAAGAAGAACAAAAAAGCCTCTTGATGAAAATGAAAGAGGAGAGTGAAAAAGTTGGCTTAAAGCTCAATATTCAGAAAACGAAGATCATGGCATCTGGTCCCACCCCTTATGGCAAATAGTTGGGGAAACAGTGGAAACAGTGGCATACTTTATTTTTGGGGGGCTCCAAAATCACTGCAGATGGTGACTGCAGCCATGAAATTAAAAGACACTTACTCCTTGGAAGGAAAGTTATGACCAACCTAGATAGTATATTCAAAAGCAGAGACATTACTTTGCCAACAAAGGTCCATCTAGTCAAGGCTGTGGTTTTTCCAGTGGTCATGTATAGATGTGAGAGTTGGACTGTGAAGAAAGCTGAGCACCGAAGAATTGATGCTTTTGAACTGTGTTGTTAGAGAAGACTCTTGAGAATCCCTTGGATGGCAAGGGGATCCAAGCAGTCCATTCTAAAGGAGATCAATCCTGAGTGTTCTTTGGAAGGAATGATATTAAAGCTGAAACTCCAGTACTTTCGCCACCTCATGCAAAGAGTTGACTCATTGGAAAAGACTCTGATGCTGGGAGGGATTGGGAGCATGAGAAGAAGGGGATGACAGAGGATGAGATGGCTGAATGGCATCACCGACTCGATAGACGTGAGTTTGAGTGAACTCCGGGAGTTGGTGATGGACAGGGAGGCCTAGAGTGCTGTGATTCATGGGGTTGCAAAAAGTTGGACACGACTGAGTGACTGAACTGAACTGAACTGAACTGAACTAAAACTTTAACACATGTTTTTGAAGGGACATAATTCACCTATAATGTTGTCCAAATATGATTTCACTTCTTCCACTTAACATTTGTGTGAACGTAAGCAAAGTTATACAATCTCTCTGTGCCTCTATTTCCTTATATGCATAGCTGAACTTAGCTTAAAAAGCAAAATGAATGAGCAAATGTAAGAAAACAGAAATAGAATCATTAATATAGAGTACAAACTGGTGTTTGCCAGAGGAGAGAGGCATAGGAGATGAGAAAAATTGGTGGAGATTAAGAAATGTGACTTCCAGTTATAAAATAAATGAGTCAAGTGTATAAAATGTACAATGTGAGAAACAGACAATATTAAAGTCATATATTTCTATGATGATGGACAAAAAGAGGTGAAAAACCCTTGGAATATGAACAGACCTTGTATTGTACAAGAATAATAACACTCAATATTTTAGTATGTGTTTAGTATGTGTTTAGTCTAAGTACTGTCTCTGTATTAGAAATATATACACATTCTATATATCTGTAACAACTCTGCTATGCATATAAGGAAATACAGGTACAGAGAGATTGTATAAGTTTGCTTACGTTCACACAAATGTTAAGTGGAAGAAGTGAAATCCAACTTGGACAACATTATAGGTGAATTATGTCCCTTCAAAAACAAAAGTGTTGACGTTTTAATTCAGTTCAGTTCAGTTCAGTCGCTCAGTCGTGTCCGACTCTGCGACTCCATGAATCTCAGCATGCCAAAGAACACCCAGGATTGATCTCCTTTAGAATGGACTGGTTGGATTTCCTTGCAGTCCAAGGGACTCTCAAGAGTCTTCTCCAACACCACAGTTCAAAAGCATCAATTCTTTGGCTCAGCTTTCTTCACAGTCCAACTTTCACATCCATACATGACCACTGGAAAAACCATAGCCTTGACTAGATGGACCTTTGTTGGCAAAGTAATGTCTCTGCTTTTGAATATGCTATCTAGGTTGGTCATAACTTTCCTTCCAAGGAGTAAGCATCTTTTAATTTCATGGCTGCAGTCACCATCTGCAGTGATTTTGGAGCCCCCCAAAAATAAAATCTTACACTGTTTCCACATCTATTTCCCAAGAAGTGATGGGACCAGATACAATGATCTTAGTTTTCTGAATGTTGAGCTTTAAGCCAACTTTTTCACTCTCCTTTCACCTTCATCAAGAAGCTTTTTAGTTCCTCTTCACTTTCTGCCATAAGGGTGGTGTCATCTGCATATCTGAGGTTATTGATATTTCTCCTGGCAGTCTTGATTCCAGCTTGTGTTTCTTCCAGCCAAGTGTTTCTCATGATATACTCTGCATATAAGTTAAATAAACAGGGTGACAATATACAGCCTTGACATACTCCTTTTCCTATTTAGAACCAGTCTGTTGTTCCATGTCCAGTTCTAACTCTTGCTTCCTGACCTGCATACAAATTTCTCAAGAGGCAGATCAGGTGGTCTGGTATTCCTATCTCTTTCAGAATTTTCCACAGTTTATTGTGATCCACACAGTCAAAGGCTTTGGCATAGTCAGTAAAGTAGAAATAGATGTTTTTTTTTCCTGGAACTCTCTTGCTTTTTCAATATTCCAACGGATGTTGGCAATTTGATCTCTGGTTCCTCTGCCTTTTCTAAAACCAGCTTGAACATCTGGAAGTTCACGGTTCACGTATTGGTGAAGCCTGGCTTGAAGAATTTTGAGCATTACTAGCGTGTGAGATGCGTGCAATTCTACAGTTCCTCAAAATGTGAACTTATTTGGAATTAAATTATTTGTTTGTGCATTTGACCAGGCTAAGATGAGGTCATTAGAGTGAGTGCTAAATCCAATATGAATAGTGTACTTATAAAATGGAGATATTTGGATACAGTCACATCCAGAGGGAAAATGATGTGAAGACACACAAGGAGAACAGGAAGATTGGAGTGATGTATCTACAAAACCACGAATGACTGAAGCCACCAGGACATGGAAAAATTTCTTTCCTGATTCCTTTAGAGGGAGGGTGGTCCTGCTGACACTTTTCAAACAATAAATTTTAATTATCATTTATCTGCTGCTGCTACTAAGTCGCTTCAGTCATGTCCAACTCTATGCGGCCCCATAGATGGCAGCCCACCAGGCTCCCCTGTCCCTGGGATTCTCCAGGCAAGAACACTGGAGTGGGTTGCCATTTCCTTCTCCAATACATGAAAGTGAAAAGTGAAAGTGAAGTCGCTCAGTCGTGTCCAACTCTTAGTGACCCCATGGACTGCAGGCTCCTCCATCCATGGGATTTTCCAGGCAAGAGTACTGCAGTGGGGTGCCATTGCCTTCTCCATCTAATGTGTGTTATTTTGTTATAGAAACTTTAAAATCAATGTTATCTCGAGAAAGGAATATAGTAACACTGTCTACTTATGAGCCACATAGCTTTGATTGAGGTTGATAAAAGAAAATTACAGGAAATATTTTGGATAAGATTAATATATGTTAAAATGTAGAAACACAGGCAAACAAGAAATAGCATAGTAGCAACCTTTTGGCTCTACTGTTTTTAAAATTAATGTCATTATGTTACTTTGTAAGATATTTAAATATACTATTATTGAAAATAGAGGGCTTAATCTGATAACATAAGTTTACAAGGGAAAGACTGTACTATCTTTCAAGCATACAAGAAAATGGCTTCTACTATAGTCAATCAAAAAACTATCACATAAGTCATTAAACCAAATACTTTGCAACTTGCTGTCTGCTGCCATGTCTTATATTTAACTGTTATCTTTTCATATTAAAAATAAATTTTATGTAGCTTATCAGTAATTAGTTCTTACTTTGAAGAAAACTCTATTACTTTATCATCCAAATGTCTCTTTTCTAATACATGTGTATTGACATAGACCTTTTGTATTATGGCTTTCAAGACAAATGACTCGAGATTGTCATTACATTAGAGTTCGTATAATGTATTTCGGATTCTAGCAAGAACCTTCTTTGTACTGATTATACAATCTATGGCATCTGCTCATTTTCTGTTTTATTGTACTCTGTCAAAAACATTTTATTTTCAAAAATTTCATTGACAATGAGTAACATACATTTCATTCACACTACTGGAATGTCTATCAGCCTTGCAAAGTGTGAGCATACCAAAAATTTCTGACATTAATCATAGCAGTACACAATGTATGGCACATTGCATTTCAAGAAAATAATGTATAAAGATTAATACACCAAGTTTTTTGCTTTACCGAATGACATTTATCAAGTGGGGCCATCTCAATTAGTCCCTATAGTCTAAGAATTTTACTGTTGTGTCAAATTCTTCCACTAGTTTTCAAACTGCAATGCATTAGAAACACACGTGAATGACCATAAGGCCCTACTACTCTAAAATGCTTACATTTTACATGTAAATAATAAAAATTAAGAAAAGCTTTATTAAGGTATCCATATCTAACTTAACTTTTTAAAACATTTAGGCCCCAGATCAAAGCAATATTTTGAACCAGGCTGAGTTGACTAAAAATAGAAGAGAAGATAGAATTAATTTGAAGCAGTGGAGAAAACTTGGCTGAATATAAATCTGCAGATTAGACTTAATGATGGCTACACCAAACAGAGAATAAAATTGTATGCAGAGGAGTTTTAAAGATAACACAAGTTTGTAGATTAAAGATAACAAAATTGCATTGGCTGAATATGTTGAAAAGAGAGTGATGGCTATGAAAGTTTAGAGCCAATATTGTCAAATTACATTACAGATATCCATGAATTTGAAGAATATTCAAAATAAGGGTATTCTTATTGAAAGGAGTAAGACTAATGGTTACTGAATGCCTATGTGCTACACGCTATTCAAAATGATGGAGTTATAGTGATGAACAAAACAGACCCGTTGCCATACTACTTTTTTAGCAAAGGGTAGAGATAGTGGATAATAAAAGCAATGATTATTAGACTATGAGAACAGAGATAACAAGTGATGAAAGTAAAGTAAGCTGTTCTGAAGCTGATGCTGTAATACAGGTAAGAGATGACAGTGGCTTGACAACTGAATGTACTGTGGTATCCTAGGTAGAATCCTGGCACAGAAAAAGAACACTAAATAAAAACTTAGGAGAACTGAATAAAGCAAGGGTTTTAGTTAATAACAGTGTATCAATATCAATAAAGTTTCAAAAATTGCACAAATATACCTTACTAATGTAAGATAGTAACAGGAGAAAGGGTTGAGATACACAGGAACTCTGATCAGTTTTTCTGTAACTCAAAAACTGTTCAAAAATTTAAGTTACTATTCATAAAAATAATAAAATACAATGACAGTATCATAATAATAGAAATAAAAAGCTTAATGTTATCTTTGCTGTCATCTGTATGTTTCTTCCTTACTACTCTATTTTGCTAAGAGGTCTATTGGCCTCTGGTTATCCTTTCTCAGGGGTCATTTTTTAAACCCATACTAAAAACTATTTTACTCATGCCTTCTGAAATTTCACAAGACTTGTTATTATGCTTCATTTTTTAAAGTCAGTACATCTCCGTGGGCTCTTATAATGTGACAACATCTGTCTATATTTTATTCAAGGACTTTTTTCCTATTATTTATTCAATCATTTCTGTCTCACCCCCCTATCTATTGAGTTTTCTTATTCTGGCACTCTAATATGAGGGCAATTTTCCCTTTGTTATTTATTCTTCAGTGCTTTTTGTTTTAAAAAATTATGTCCCACTTCTATCTTTATCATTTCCTTTCATGTTAAAATATTTCATTTACTTCATACTGAATGTGAAAAAGACTTAAACTTATTTTGTGTTGTTTATTTTCAGTCTTATCATTACAAATTTTTATGGCAGTAATTGTGCTTTAATTTTCACAAAAAATTTATTATTTTCTGCTTTTAGCTGTGTGTGCTGTTTTCTTAGTTGCTCAGTCATGTCCAACTCTTTGCGACCCCATGGACTGTAGCCCGCCAGGTCCCTCTATCCATGGGGATTCTCTAGGCAAGAATACTGGAGTGGGTAGTCATTCCCTTCTCCAGGGGATCTTCCTGAATCAGGGATTGAACCTGCATGTCCTCAGCTCTTGCATTGGCAGGAGGATTCTTTAGCATTGGGCCACCTGGGAGGCCCACCCACTTAAATTCAAGTGGGTCCTTGGCGCTTCCTGGAAATCTACTACATATCTCTAATGATTTCTTTCTTTTTCTCTTAAACAAATTTTTCAAACATTCTTCAAAAAAGGTGCATCACTTCCTCACTTTTAGCTTATGAGCTTAATTTTGATTTCAATTAAAAAAAAAAATCAGTATAGAATTTTCTAATCCTACTACAACAAATCTGCCTCCACCTCTGTCCCCTTTTAATATAATAGTGCTGTCTCCAACCTAACATCAGCCACTCCACCTTTGTGTAGATTTCATCACGTCTTACTTCCTTAGGTAGGCAAGTTGCTCAAATGTCTCAAGTTACTGCCCTGTCCCCCTGGTTAAAGAATAATCTCTTTATGGAAGAAAATTAAACTTTTGTAGAAGCATCCATTTAAAAAGAAGACATCTGGCTTCCCAACTGGTGCTAGTGGTAAAAAATCTGCTTGCAAAGCAGGAGCCACAGTTAAACGTGGGTTCTTGGGTCAGGAAGATCCCCTAAAGAAGGGAATGGCTACCCACTCCAATATTCTTGACTAGAGAATCCCAGAGACAGAGGCGCCTGGCAGGTTCCACAGTCCATAGGCTGCAAAGAGTCAGACAGGACTGAAGCAATTTAGCATGCAAAAAAAAAAAAAAAAAATAGTCTTCTTTCATTTCATACCACCCTCTAAGGGCCATTTCTTTGTTACCCATTTTTACCAGTGTCATCAAAGTAGTATTTCCAACTCACTGATCCACTTCAGTGTTAGTAATCCAGTTAGTTAAACTAGGTTATTATTCCCAGCATTCATTTTAATATTTCAGTTCTCAATTTAGTGCACACTCACTTTCATTGTGGTTAGCTGACTATTTATTCTTGAAGAATGAGTTTTACTATGCTTCCACTATTTTCTTGCTTTTCCTTCTACTTTGCTGGCTCCTTGTTTAAGATAACCCATTGTTAAATCTTCTTTATCTTCTAAATCACTGGACGATGGAAATGTTGGGGAAAGTTCTAAGGCTTTTTTGTAAGAGTGATTTGTAATTACGTAAGTAAAGAGAAGGGCTTTGGTGTTGTAGAAGGACTGAGGAAAGAAAAAGAGCAGACATGAAAGTGTGAAGGCACTTACTTTGCAAATAATTTGATTCTAAATAATAGATTTAAAGTGACGAAAGAAAGAAAATACATTGCCAAGCAATCTCTTTCATTTTCATTCACTTTGACTTATGTTGTTATCCAGTGAACAGGTAATACCTCCTCTGAACTCCCATACCATTTCACATATGTCAAGATTAATTTTTCTTTCTTGAGGTTCTTAATGTTCTCATTCTCTCCCCTTAGTCCCTGCAATATATTAAAGCTAATTTTCAAAATTAAGTTAATCTATTTTCCCTAAATTCTTCCTGGGAATATAAGAAGTTTGAATGTGTGACTTGCATCTTTTGAGGGCCTGGTCTTGAATAGAAAGAAGGCAAAGCTTTGCAGGACATATTCATTCTCACAATCTGTCTGATGAGAACATAGGAATAAAATTGCAGTTTTCGTCCTTCCATATTCTCCTTTCTTTACTAGTTAACAATGATATTATTTAAGAATAAACTCTACCACTCCTCTATTTCATTCTCTTGAACTTGTGATTGAACATAATTTATATGCTCTTATCATAGAGCTGAGCTGATAATTTTATGTCTGTTTATATGATTTTGACTTTATGTGATTTTTATGTTATAATGTTTGTTTATGTGACTTTTCTTCTCATTTAAAAGCATTTTGAAAGAAGGGTAAGGGCTTCCTAAAATAGATTCTCTTATTCATTTTAATAACAATGAAATAGAATGCTAGAAACTGAAGAGAAACAAAGTGTTCCATTGGTGGTTTTATTAAAATATTATTAATGTTTCCAGTCATCTGTCCATAGGTGAGAATATACATCAGTCTGATATTACAGCACAGAAGTAGTGCTGACATTTCATAATTTGGTATATGACAAGAAAGTCTATTGGCTCCCACAAAGCACCCGTAGATAATTCATGGCTGGTGTTCTGAAAGAGAAGAGGTCCACTCAGTGTTTTACTACTCTTTTGGGGAAGATACTTGGGTCCATTTTGAATTCCATCACAAGTGCTTTTTGCTTTATGTTAGCTAAAGAGGTAACAAATTATTTCTTAACTATGACAGAAATTCTGAGCCTTATTTGGAGATTGCTGATAGTTTTTTCTAAAACCAGCTAGAATTGGAATCAATAATCTTTTTTATCAGATCAGATCAGATCAGATCAGTCGCTCAGTCGTGTCCGACTCTTTGTGACCCCATGAATTGCAGCACGACAGGCCTCCCTGTCCATCACCAACTCCCGGAGTTCACTCAGACTCACATCCATCCAGTCAGTGATGCCATCCAGCCATCTCATCTTCTGTTGTCCCCTTCTCCTCCTGCCCCCAATCCCTCCCAGCATCAGAGTCTTTTCAAATGAGTCAACTCTTCGCATGAGGTGGCCAAAGTACTAGAGTTTCAGCTATAGCATCATTCCTTCCAAAGAAATCCCAGGGCTGATCTTCTTCAGAATGGACTGGTTGGATCTCCTTGCAGTCCAAGGGACTCTCAAGAGTCTTCTCCAACACCACAGTTCAAAAGCATCAATTCTTCGGCGCTCAGCCTTCTTCACAGTCCAACTCTCACATCCATACATGACCACAAGAAAAACCATAGCCTTGACTAGACGGACCTTTGTTGGCAAAGTAATGTCTCTGCTTTGAATATGCTATCTAGGTTGGTCAGAACTTTCCTTCCAAGGAGTAAGCGTCTTTTAATTTCATGGCTGCAGTCACCATCTGTAGTGATTTTGGAGCCCAGAAAAATAAAGTCTGACACTGTTTCTATTGTTTCCCCATCTATTTCCCATGAAGTGGTGGGACCAGATGCCATGATCTTCGTTTTCTGAATGTTGAGCTTTAAGCCAACTTTTTCATTCTCCACTTTCACTTTCATCAAGAGGCTTTTGAGTTCCTCTTCACTTTCTGCCATAAGGGTGGTGTCATCTGCATATCTGAGGTTATTGATATTTCTCCCAGCAATCTTGATTCCAGCTTGTGCTTCTTCCAGCCCAGCGTTTCTCATGATGTACTCTGCATATAAGTTAAATAAACAGGGTGACAATATACAGCCTTGACATACTCCTTTTCCTATTTGGAACCAGTCTGTTGTTCCATGTCCAGTTCTACCTGTTGCTTCCTGACCTGCATACAAATTTCTCAAGAGGCAGGTCAAGTGGTCTGGGATTCCCATCTCTCTTTCAGAATTTTCCACAGTTTATTGTGATCCACACAGTCAAAGGCTTTGACATAGTCAGTAAAGCAAGAAATAGATGTTTTCTGGAACTCTCTTGCTTTTTTGATGATCCAGTGGATGTTGGCAATTTGATCTCTGGTTCCTCTGTCTTTTCTAAAACCAGCTTGAACATCAGGAAGTTCACGGTTCACATATTGCTGAAGCCTGGCTTGGAGAATTTTGAGTATTACTTTACTAGCATGTGAGATGAGTGAAATTGTGCGGTAGTTTGAGCATTCTTTGGCATTGCCTTTCTTTGGGATTGGAATGAAAACTGACCTTTTCCAGTCCTGTGGCCACTGCTGAGTTTTCCAAATTTGCTGGCATATTGAGTGCAGCACTTTCACAGCATCATCTTTCAGGATTTGGAATAGCTCAACTGGAATTCCATCACCTCCACTAGCTTTGTTCCTAGTGATGCTTTCCAAGGCCCACTTGACTTCACATTCCAGGATGTCTGGGTCTAGGTCAATGATCACAACATCGTGATTATCTGGGTCATGAAGATCGTTTTTATATCCATTGCTAAATGTAGCATGCACACATAAGCATTAATAAAGATTTTGTTGATTGAATAAATAAATGACTAAAAAATTAACAAATACAAACTGAACAATGGCTATGGTTACATAACTTTCTCTTGCAAAGTATTTCATGATATTTTGCATATATTTATGTATGAATATTTAAACTTATGATCATGCTTAATAAAATGAGATAAATGATAATAGATGACAGATTTTAAATGAATAAACTCTTTACCAATCAAAGTGAAAAGCTATGAAATTTTATTAAGCATGTTTGAAATTCCGTGCTATTTCAGCCACAATTAAGATATTAACTCAAATTTTAAATCATAATTTTTCTATTGAGTAGTTCAAATTATGAATCATTCTAATTTATAGGAGTTTATTTTTACATTTTTCAAATTTCAGAGAGTGAAACTTCACAAAATTGTTACAAATGCATCGCTTCAAAATGGACCTTATGAAAATATTCATTAAAATGGAGTTCTACTATGATTTATTACAAACTTCTATATATTTATATATTTAATATATATATATATATGTATATGTTTATGTGATGTATATTTACTGCTGTACTGGCTACTTGAGGCACCAAGAAATAGAACTGAATGGGGAGCTAGACTTAAGATACAACTGGTGCTAGGGGTGCTTAGTCATTCAGTCATGTTCTTCTCTGCGACCCCATGGACTGTAGCCCACCAGGTTCCTCTGTCCATGGAATTTTTCAGTTAAGAATTCTGGTATGGGTTGCCTTTTCCTTCTGCAGGGGATCTTCCCAACGTACGGATCAAACCCAGGTCTCCTGCGTTGCAGATGGATTCTTCACCTGCTGAGCCATTGGGGAAACCCTAAGATACAAATATTTAGGCATATATTTTCTTTCTTTGTAACTCTGTGAAAGAAATTTGACCTCTCTGGGATTATATGTAAAATCATATATTACTGGAAGATATGTAAATATTAAGGCTTTTAGTAAGTTCTATCTTATATAACTGAAGTAGTTTCATGTCTTATACTGTCAAAGTAATACAAACATAGGAAGATACTTTATGTAAAATTGGTCTCTAATTTTTAAAAATTTCACTCATGTATTAAAGAAAACACCAGGACTAGCTAACTCTTCCATAAAGTTGTTTTTTAACCAACTAAAATTTATGAACTGCACTCAAATTAAGCAAATATATATATACTTTTTCATTTTATAAAATATTTTTATCATTTATTTAACTTATACTGAACTTTATCTTGTTGTTGTTATTGTTCAGTCATTAAGTCGTGTCCAACTCTTTGCAACCCCGTGGACTGTGGACTGCACACTCCAGGCTTCCCTGCCCTTCACTATCTCCCAGAGTTTTCTCAAATTCATGTCCATTGATGAGTCAGTGATTTTATCTAACCATCTCATCCTCTGCCACCCTCTTCTCCTTTGCCTTCAATCTTTCCCAGCATCAGAGTCTTTCCAATAAGTGGCTCTTTGCATCATGTGGCCAAAGTATCGTGGTTTCAGCGTCAGCATCAGTCCTTCCAATGAATTTTCAAAGTTGATAATCTCTTATGATTAAACCTGTGATGGATTCATTTTGATATTTGGCAAAACTAATACAATTATGTAAAGTTTAAAAATAAAATAAAATTTAAAAAAAAAATAGGTTTGATCTCCTTGCTGTCCAAAGGACTCTCAAGATCCACACCACAATTTGAAAGTATCATAAATTTGAAAGTATTTTACCTTATGCATTATCATTTGTTGTTGAACTTTCTTTTGCTTTTTTTCATATAAAGCAACATTTGCTTCAGGAATGATTATCTTTCTTGTATACAGAAGTCATATAACTATCTGATTTATTGTTTTGAGGGCCAGAATTAGCCTGTTTAGCTTATCAACTAGAATTCTAATGATTTTAGAATCACACAATATCAAAAGTGGGACCATTAAATTGAATAAATTATGAAAATTCACATTTCAATAAAGTGCTGTAATTTTTGCTCAATTGATTTATTTTTTGATATTCAAGCTATGCAAATGCTGTGAAAAATAGCAACATAATCCTAGGATGGATTTGTAATAATATAGTTTCTATTTTCTAAGTGAGAAAGTATTTTTCATGCTTTTTTCTTATTAATATGCTATTGGCTACTTTGATAGGTTGGTGTTACCTAACGATTCATCTCTGAGAAAATAATACATTTCTTATTTATAGATGTATTTCTCAATATTTTTATCATAATACTACTTTTCAAAACATTTCTATATGTAATATTTAGCTGTTATTGACTTAGTTAAACTTTTCCACAGGTTACATTATGTCCAGTTTATAACTAATAGTAACTTTATTAACAACATGTGTTTAACGTAAATATTTTAATACACTTAATGAATAATAATTTAAAAACTACATCATTTTTGTGTGGTGCACATTTACTTGGGTCAGATATGTGAATTGTGCTTAACTCTTAGAAATGTTTCAAAATGAAGATTTTTCAAGGTACCTTCTCCCTTGTTCTTAAAACCCATTTAGAATTTCTTTGAGAAAATGTATTACAGCCTTAAGTAACCTTAGTGATTGCATCATAAAAAATTTAAGTAAGGTGTGCTATTTCTCAGAAGTAAATCTTTCTTTGTAGTTGACACAATGATAGCTAACACTTTTATAGCTCTTACCATGTGCCAAATATTTCTAAGTACTTTGAGTATATTAACACACTTAATCTTCTTAATGACTGTATGAGTTAGTGGCCATTTTGAAGCTGAAAAAAAAACGAAGGACAAAGTGGTGAAGTAACTCACTCAGTGTGTATTACAGAGTTAGTAAGGAGAAAAACCAGGATTCTTATGCAAGTACTTTGGCGCGTTCTTACAGCTTGCTCTTAGTTGGTAGCTCTGTTAATACTTTTACTCCTTCTGTCTCATCATATTTAAATCCATCATCTCCTTAGGATATATAAAATCAAAGAAACCTAACAGATATTTTATTTTTTCAGACATTTTTAATATTAAATAAGGAAAATGATATTTCTCTGCTACTAATGAAGGAATTGAGACATTTAGAGTATGAGGTTAACACTAAAGATCTATCTACTCAAGGACAAATGCTTACCAAGAATTTTAAACTCTGGAAGGAAAAAGGATTTAAAATCATGAAAGTGCCAAAATAAGAAAAAAATGTACTGATAGTGATGAATTTCAGAGATATTATGGGTTTATATGTTTTAAGGAATGGTAAAACAATTTCATTAAACAGCTGAACCATAAAAAATATGTGCTTCAAAATTTTGAAGGAAATCAATCTTTATTGAAATAGTTATCACTATATTTGAGTATATAAATTATATATACTTACCTATGCCCATATATGTATCATAAATATAGCAATATTCTTTTTTCAACAATATAATAAAATTTTTATGTGATCACAGTGAATGTATTCATTTGGATACATTTTTATCAAAAAAAACTTTCAGCTATTTAAGTAAATGAATTGCTATGAAATGTCCTAAAACTTCTATATTTTACCTCCTAGTATTCTGCATCAAACTTTAATATATAAATCCTTTGAGGATCAAGGTACTGGGCACAGCAAAAACAAGTGAGTAGTTAGTCCTTGATAAAATGATATAATTCATATAAAATAATTTTCCTTTGAAGTATCAATATATCCAGATATGATTAAACTCTTCAAAAATAGTTTGAAATATTTCATTATTTTTTTTTCTTCTAATTATTGGTCTGGTCAGCTTTCATTTGTCTCAAAATATTTATTTTCTGTGTGAATTTCTGTGTCAAAGTGCAGGCAAAAACCACAGCGGTTATTTTAATTAGAAAATTTAGTATTAACAATTCTTAATTTGATGCAAGGTTTTATTTAGGTAACTGTAAAAGAAAATTAAAAAGACTAAAGTGTTCCTTAGAAAACACAGAACAAAGGGAAGAAGTTGGGATTCTTAAAAGTTTGAAGTTTGAAAGGGCAGCCTTAAAGAACTGAAGCTCAGATCTGTCAGAAGTTGTATCTGTGCTTTGAGAAGGGGCTCCATGGCCCTGGTTCCAGGCTTTTCAGATGGTTCTCCAACAGAGAGGTGAGGGTTATGTCCCCTTCCTTTAATTCACTATCATAATGCTAGCCAAGAAAATGCATCACAAGTGATGCTGTGTAATTTGAGTCTATGTCTGAAAAGTTTCCTCTGTTTCTCATGGAACACTTGTGGGACAATCTCTCGCTATGTAAAAAATCTATCTGCCCTGACACTACTGTGGTGTAGAACCCATTTGTATGTATTGGATTAATAGTAAGTAGCCTAACTGACGGAGAAGGCAATGGCACCCCACTCCAAGTACTCTTGCCTGGAAAATCCCGTGGACGGAGGAGCCTGGTAGGCTCCAGTCCATGGGGTCACTAAGAGTCGGACACGACTGAACAACTTCAGTTTGGCTTTTCACTTTCACACATTGGAGAAGGAAATGGCAACCCACTCCAGTGTTTTTGCCTGGAGAATCCCAGGGACGGGGGAGCCTGGTGGGCTGCCGTCTATGGGTTCGCAAAGAGTCACACACGATTGAAGTGACTTAGCAGCAGCAGCAGCAGCAGCCTAACTGAGCTACCAGTTGACAGCCAGCATCAGCTGCTAGCAATGAAATGAATCATCCTGTATGAAGGATCGATTATGCCAGGTGATGATTGCATGACTTCAATTTTAGTCAATAGCTAACTTTAGTGGCACAAGACACCCCAAGTCAAGCCCATACTGAGCCCTTGAACTACTACTAGTCTATTATATTTTTTAAAATGGGAGTTCTATACCTACAGAATGTTACATTTTGGAGGTTGTTTGTTATGTGGCAGTAAAAATTGGAACAGAAGTAACAGTAAGCAACTAAAATGTAATATAAAATAGCTGTAAGCATATGAAAAATTAAAAAGTAAAAGCTCTTTATTCCTTCTCCAACCTTGCAGATTCTTTCAAGTGCTCACTGTTGGCAATGCCTCGTTGGGTGGTAGCTGGCACCCAAAACAGAAAAGCATTTTGCAGGATTTTAGTTTCTGCATCACAAAGATGAGTATAAAATAGCAGATTTAGAGCTGAGAGACAACAGTTTAATAGATGGTGCTGGATATTTATATAAAGGATGAAGATGATTTCAGGCTAAAACTTAAATTTTGATTACACATAATAATATTTACAGTATTACTTTTTTAGGTATTAAAAATAATCCCAAAGTAGAAAACTAGGATATGAGTTTGAAAAATGGTTAATATGGGTTAATATTAAGTGAAACTAATCTACTTAATAGAGTCAGCATACATTAAATTGCATCTCAGTTACCACTGCCATGAATAAAAAATAGCTGATTATTAATGCAGCTTTCAGATAAACTCATATTGTCAGTAAAAAGACTAACACACATTTAACCTGCCTCTTGTCACTGTTGATACTCTGGCCACATTACCAGTGTAACTTCATGAGTTAAAAAGAAAAAAAAAATACCAAAAAATAAGAATCAAGACATATTACATATTTCCTTTTTGCTATTCCCTACTCAGACTGGTCTTATTATAGTGTATTTGCTCCTATTAATATTATTGCTATCAAAATACCAACAGCATTTTTCACAGAACTAGAACAAAAAAAAATTAAATGTATATGGAAACATAAGAGGCTCCAAATAGCCAAGCAATCCTGAGAAAGAAAAATGAAACTGAGGAAGCAGACTGCCTGACTTCACTTCTATAATATAAGATTACAGTGATCAAAACAGTATGGCATTGGCACAAAAACAGAAATATAGATCAATGAAACAGGATAGAAAGCCCAGAAATAAATTCATATATCTATGATCAACAACAGAGGAGTCAAGAAAATACAATGAAGAAAAGAGAGTCTTTTAAATAAATGCTGCTGGGAGAACTGGACAACTGCATGTAAAAAAATGAAACTAGAGCACTCTAACACCATATACAAAAATAAACTCTAAATGGACCAAATCCTTAAATGTAATGATGGACAGTATAAAACTCTTAGAGGAAAACATAGGTAGAACTCTTTGACATTAATCACAGCAATATGTTTTTGATCCACCCCCTTGAGTAATGAAAATAAAAACAGTGATAAACAAATGGGACCTAATTAAACTTAAAAGTTTCTGCACAGCAAAAGAAATCGTAAACAAAATCAAAAGACAACCCATAGAATGGGAGACAATATTTGCAAATGAAGAAACTGACAAGAAATTAATCTCCAAAACAGCTCATGCAGATCAATGGTAAAGTTTTTTTTTTTTTTTTTTAATGGACAGGAGATCTAAATAGACATTTCTCCACATAAGATACACAGATGGCTAAAAAGCACATGAAAAGATGTTCAGCATCAGTAAATATCAGAGTAATGTAACTCAAGCTGCTGTGAGATAATTGGCCATCATTAAAAAGTCTACACACAACAAATTTGCAGAGTGTGTGGATAAAATGGAACCCTCCTACACTATAGGTGGGTATATAAATTGGTACAACCGTTACACAGACCAGTATAAAATTTCCTTAAGAAAATAAATATAGAACTACCATATGATCCAACAATCCCACTCCTGGGCATACATATGGAGAATTCAATAATCCAAAAGGATACTTGCACCCCAGTGTTTATTATAGCACTGTCTACAATAGCCAAGATGTGGAAGAAGCCTAAGTGTCCACTGACAGAGGAATGGATAAAGAAGATGTGGTACATATATACAACGGATTATTACTGAGCTATACAAAGAATGAAACAATGTCATTTACAGAGACATGGATGGACTTAGAGATGATCATATTGAGTAAAGTCTGGCAGAGAAAGACAAAACCATATGATATTGATAATATGCAGAATCTAAAACAAAAAAGGTACAAGTAAAAATACAAAACAAGAATAGAGTAAAAGATGTAGAGAACAAACTTATGGTTACCAAAGGAGAAAAGGGGAGAGAGACAAATTAGGTGATTGGGATTGACATATACATACCACTATGTATAAAATAGATAACTAAAAAGACCTACAACTGTGTAGCATGTGTTTCCCTGTGGCTCAGATGGTAAAGAATCTGCCTGTGATGGAGACTTGGGTTCAAGCCTTGGGTCTGGAGGATCCCCTGGAAAAGGGAATGGCTACCCAGTCCAGTATTCTTTCCTAGAGAATCCCATGGACAGAGGAGCCTGGTGGACTATAGTCTATGGGTTTGCAAAGAGTCGGACCTGACTGAGTGTGCACATGCACACATGCGCACACACACACACACACACAATGTATAGCACAGGAAACTCTACTCAATGCTCTGTAATCACTTATATGGGGAAAAAAATCTTTAAACACTGTGGATATATGTATATGCCTAACAGATTCACTTTGCTGTATAGCAGAAACTAACACAAGATACTATAAATCAACTATACTCCATTAAAAAATTTTTAAATTAAATAAAACATACCAAGAAACCCATTCTTCTGAACAATATTAAGAAAAGTCTACACTTTGCAACTTCTGAATATTCTTTAGAACTTCTAAGTATTATTAATCTGTCAAGCACTCCTTTTAAGTATGGATTTTTTATTACCTTAATAATACATTATCAGTTCAGTTCAGTCTCTCAGTCATGTCTGACTTTTTGTGACCCCATGGACTGCAGCATGCCAGGCTTCCCTGTCCATCACCAACTCCTGGAATTTACTCAAACTCATGTCCACTGAGCCGGTGATGCAACCCAACTATCTCATCTGTCATCACCTTCTCCTCCCACCTTCAATCTTTTCCCAACATCAGGGTCTTTTCCAATGAGTCAGTTCTTCACATCAGGTGGCCAAAGTATAGAAGTTTCAGCTTCAGCATCAATCCTTCCAATAAATATTCAGGACTGATTTCCTTTAGGATGGACTGGTGGGATCTCCTTCCTGTCCAAGGGACACTCAAGAGTCTTCTCCAACACCACAATTCAAAAAATAAAATATTATTATTCTCGTTTTAAATTGAGAAGATTGAATTATCATTAAGATTACAAAGTTCCCTAACATAACTCATCAGCAGAGGTGTGGATTGTCCCTGGCCTGCTGCAGGGTCAGGGGCACTGAGTGAGGCAGTTGGTGCATGGGACCTTTTGAATTAGGTAATTATCTTCATTACTCCACCATAGTTTGGCCTCAGGTCAAAAGACAGGGAGGGGACACAGTCCCACCCATCAACAGAAAATTGGATTAAAGGTGTACTGAGCATGGCCCCACCCATCAGAACAAGACTCAGTTTCCCCACAGTCAGTCTCTCTCATCAGGAAGCTTGCATAAACCTCTTATCCTTATCCTTCAGACAGAATGAAGACCACAATCACATAAAACTAATAAAACTGATCACATGAACCACAGCCTTGTCTAACTCAATGAAATTATGAACCATGCCCTATAGGGCCACCCAAGAAGGACAGGTCATGGTGGAGAGTTCTGACAAACTTGGTCCACTGGAGAAGATAATGGAAAACCACTTCAGTATTCTTGCTTGAGAACCCCAAAAACAGTATGAAAAGGCAAGGATATGACACTGAAAGATGAACTCCCAGGTCCGTATATGCCCAATATGTTACTGGACAAGAGTAAAGAAATAACTCCAGAAAGAATGAAGAGAAAATAACACCCAGTTGTGGATGTGACTGGTGATGGAAATAAAGTCTAATTCTGTAAAGAGCAATATTGCATAGGAACCTGGGATGTTAGGTCCATGAATCAAGGTAAATTAGAAGTGGTCAAGCAGGAGATAACAAGAGTGAACATTTACATTTTAGGAATCAGTGAACTAAAATGGACTGGAATGGGTGAATTTAATTCAAATGACCATTATATATACTACTGTTGGCAAGAATCCCTTAGAAGAAATGGAGTAGCTCTCATAGTCAACAAAAGAGTCTGAAATGAAGTACTTGGATGCAATCTCAAAAACGACAGAATGATCTCTGTTCGTTTCCAAGGGAAACCATTCAGTATCACAATAATTCAAGTCTATGCCCCAACCAGCAGTGTTGAAGAAGCTGAAGTTGAACAGTTCTATGAAGACCTAGAAGACCTTCTAGAACTAACTCCCATAAAAGATGTTCTGTTCATCATACGGGACTGGAATGCAAAAGTTGGAAGTCAAGAGATATCTGAAGTAACAGGCAAACTTGGCCTTAGAGCACAAAATGAAGCAGGGCAAAGGCTAACAGAGTTTTACCAAGAAAACACACTGGTCATAGAAAACACCTTCATTCAACAACACAAGAGAAAACTACACATGGACATCACCAGATGGTCAATACCTAAATCCGATTGATTAAATTTTTTGCAGTCAAAGATGGAGAAGTCAGCAAAAACAAGATGGAGAGCTGACTGTGGCTTAGATCATGAACTCCTTATTGCCAAATTCAGACTTCAATTGAAGAAAGTAGGAAAAACCACTAGACCATTCAGGTATGACCTAAATCAAATCCCTTATTATTATACAGTGGAAGTGACAAATAGATTCAAGGGATTAGATCTGACAAACAGAGTGCCTGAAGATCTATGGATGGAGGTTCATGACATTGTACAGGAGGCAGTAATCAAGACCATCCCCAAGAAAAAGAAATGCAAAAAGGCAAAATGGTTGTCTGAGGAGGCCTTACAAATAACTGAGGAAAGAAGAGAAGGTAAAGGCAAAGGATAAAAAGAAAAATATACCCATTTGAATGTAGAGTTCAAAAAAAAAAAAAAAAACAAGGAAAAATAAGAAAGTGTTCCTCAGTGATCAATGCAAAGAAACGAGGAAAACAAAGGAATGGGAAAGACTAGAGATCTCTTCAAGAAAATCAGAGATACCAAGGGAATATTTCAGGCAAAGATGGACACAATAAAGGATAGAAATGGCATGGACCTAACAGAAGCAGAAGATACTAAGAAAAGGTGAAAAGAATACACAGAAGAATTATACAAAAAGATCTTAATGACCTAGATAACCACAGTGGTGTAATCACTCACCTAGAGTCAGACATCCTGGAATGCGAAGTTCAAGGGGCCTTAGAAAGAATCACCAGGAACAAAGCTAGTGGAGGTGATGGAATTCCAGCTGAGCTATTTCAAGTCCTAAATGATGATGTTGTGAAAGTGCTGCACTCACTATACCAGCAAATTTGACAAATTCAGCCGTGGCCACAGGACAGGAAAAAATCAATTTTCATTCCAACTCCAAAGAAGGGCAATGCCAAAGAATGTTCAAGCTACCACACAATTGCACTCATCTCACATGCTAGCAAAATAATGCTCAAAATTCTCCAAGCCAGGCTTCAACAGTACGTAAACCATGAACTTCCAGATGTTCAAGCTGGATTTAGAAAAGGCAGAGGAACCAGATTTTCAAATTGCCAACATCCGTTGGAACATTGAAAAAGCAAGAGAATTCCAGGAAAACATCTACTTCTGCTTTATTGATTACCCCAAAGCTTTGACTGTGTGGATACCAACAAACTGAAAAATTCTCAAAGAGATGGGAGTACCACCACCAGACCTGCCTCCTGAGATATCTGTATGCAGATCAAGAAGCAACAGTTAGAACTGAACATGAAACAACTGACTGGTTGCAAACTGGGAAAGGAGTCCCTCAAGGTTTTATATTGTCACCCTGGTTATTTAACTTATATGTCTAGTACATCATGCAAACTTCAGGCTGGATGAAGCACAATCAAGATTTTGCCAGAAATATCAATAACCTCAGATACGCAGATGACACCACTCTTATGGCAGAAAGTGAAGAAGAACAAAACAGCCTCTTGATGAAAGTGAAAGAGGAGGGTGAAAAAGTTGGGTTAAAACTCAGCATTCAGAAAACTAAGATCATGGCATCCAGTCCCATCACTGCATGGCAACTAGATGGGGAAACAGTGGAAACTGTGAGAGACTTTATTTTCCTGTGCTCCAAAGTCACTGCAGATAATGACTGTAGCCATGAAATAAAAGACGCTTGCTCCTTGAAAGAAATGCTATGACAAACCTAGACAGCATATTGAAAAGCAGAGACATTACTTTGCTGACAAAGGTCAGTCTAGTCAAAGCTACAGTTTTTCCAGTAGTCATGTATGGATGTGAGAGTTGGACTATAAAGAAAGCTGAGTGCTGAAAAATTGAAACTTTTGAACTGTGGTGTTTGAGAAGACTCTTGAGAGTCCCTTGGACAGCAAGGAGATCCAACCAGTCCATCCTAAAGGAAATCACTCCTGAATATTCATTGGAAAGACTGATGCTGAAGCTGAAGTTCCAATACTTTGGCCACCTAATGCAGAGAATGGACTCATTATAAAACACCCTGATGCTGGGAAAGATTGCAGGCAGGAGGAGAAGGGGATGACAGAGGATGAGATGGTTGGAAGGCATCACTGACTCAATGGACATGAATTTGAGCAAGCTTCAGGTGTTGGTGATGGACAGAGAATCCTGGCTTGCTATAGTCCATGGGGTCACAAAGAGTCAGATGTCAGACACGACTAAGCTACTAAACTGAACTGAATGTAAGTCATCTAGCATGAAAGATTGATAGCATCTGAGATTTGATAAATGGAGAAGTAACCAAATTATATTTCCCAAAGTTAATATATACAAACATATGTGTGTATATATATATATATATATATATATATAGCCATTATGTTGCCTATCATAATCTGAGGTTGTTTGAAATATTTATCTATACATATATGTTTTATATATATCATATGATTTTGTTACTTTTTTGGGGAGGTTCTATTTGAGACCAAAAATGATAGCATTTAACTAACAAATAATGCATAGCAGAATGAAAGATTTTCTGCTTTCTAAACAAAAATAAAATATTAGGACATACAAAGAAAAAGGGACATCTATTATTTGGTGTGTTTGACTATAAAGAGAAAGCTAAGTCCTGTCAGAAAGTAAAGGGCTGAATAAATGATATTTATTTTTAAAAACCGGTGTTAGTGTTAACTGTAGGAAAAAAATATATATACAGTTAATGAAGTTCAGTTCAGTTCAGTTGCTCAGTCATGCCCGACTCTTTGTGACCCCATGGACTTCAGCAGCCAGGCTTCCCTGTCCATCACCAACTCCCAGAGCTTGCTAACCATGATTCCAGACATCATGCTGCAAAGGGTCGTTGGAGGGTCAGAGGCGCTGATATCATTTGAAATATGTTTAGAAGCAAAATGTCTCAAGTCTCACTAAAGATTTATGGAGTCAGAATCTTCAGAAGTACACCAGGGAAATTTTGTTAAAATGTTGACTGATTCAAATTCTAGGGATAAACTTTGGAACTAATAATTCAACTGTGAAGCTGCCAGGTGAGGCTAATACTTCCTTTCTGCTTTTAGGGTTGATTAACATTTCTCAGCCATTAACCATATGTCCATAGATAGAAACATAAACAGGAAGCAAATAAATTCTGTGGCAAACAGTATTGGTAGGGTAAATGGAAGAAAGATGCATGCTTGGATATGACACAAGGAAGCTAATATCTTTTTTTGCACAGGTAATAATCCATAATATTGATTATTAACTTAATAAGTTTTTTCTAAAATATAAATATTGTATGTATTAAGAATAAATATTACATGAAACACAGCCACCTTAAAGAGTTTATTTGAATTTCAATATAAATTTCAAAAATTTAAAATATGTTATATTTTTATATATTTTATTTTTTAAAATAAAAAATCTGCCTCCATCACATTCTTGTCACAATTATTGGTTAAAAAATTTATGTCATTAATATCTATAAAAAAGAAAGAATTGCTGGTCCATATAAATACATTTCGATTACATATTCTAAATTGAAATGTCTCTAATAATGTGCATGCATGCATGCTAAGTCACTTCAGCCGTGTCTGACTCTTTGCAACCCTATGGACTCCTCTTTCAATTGGATCCTCTTTCAATCGGATTCTCCACTCAAGAATACTGGAGTGGGTTGCCATTCCCTCCTCCAGGGGATCTTCCCATCGCATGGATCGAACCTGAGTCTCTTTTGTGTCCTGCATTGTCAGGCAGTTCTTTACCACTCATGCCACCTGGGAAGTCCTGTCACTAATATAAACTAGTATAAATAACATTCTGCATTTTAGATTTACCTGGAATAAAAGGAGCTAGTGAAAAGGCAATTTGATTCTGTAAGTCCATATATCAAGAAAACAACTATTGGGCAGTTAAATCTGACTAAAACAAAATATGAATCCTGGGATATTTATATCATTAGTAGCCTTGGTTAAAACAGTATTAGCTATTAAATATTAGTAAAAATAGTTAATATTATGTAGTCATGTTTATCATCAAATATTTTCTTTTTTTTCCTATTGTAAAGGGAAAAATTTGCAATAGCTTAAGCAGAAAGTATTTTCCTCCTTATTGTCAGTCCTTTGGATTTCTACAGAGATATCCAAACATGTGTGACTCCTTTTCCTTGGCAAGAGAATAAGCAAAGTTTTAGTATGTTTTAAGACCAAGTTTTGTGTTGGTATGAATCCAAATTTTAGTGAGGTTCCAGATCTTTCAAATTAAGCATCCTTTAAACAACAACAACAACATCCAATAAAGTAAAAACAAAAACCACAAAAATCCATATGGTCCAGGATGGAGCAATAAAACTTTTCCTTCCAGCTTTGTTTGCTTTATATATCCATTAGCTAAATTCCTACCACACAAGAAGCACAATGCCTTTTTCATCTCTTTGTGCTGAGCAATGAGAGTAAAACTGAAAGATACACAGTATTCACCCTACATACTTTCTTTGACATTTCTGCATTAAGCCGAGATGAATATAAACAAAGACAGATGTCCATAATCATAATGTCAAGTTATGTTTTCATTAATTCTTCTCAAAGGCAAATAATGTTGCACATTATAGTGTGGGGATGATGAAAATTATACATTCCTTAAACATGTCATATAAAGCCCCATGGGCTCCAGTATGTTTTGAAATGAAGCATTATCTTAATGACATGATTTCCTATAAATAGTGTGACATAGAAACTTTTAAAATAAGTGATGAGATATTTTTTAAAATAAAGTTTTAATCTAATCATTGACTTTGCTGAAAATTTAAGGATCTAAAGATCTCTAGGTAAAGATCATGTATCAATGCATGCATACTAAGTCACTTCAGTCATGTCCGACTCTTCATGACCCCCATGGACTGCAGCCCACCAGGCTCCTCTGTCCATGGGATTCTCCAGGCAAGAATACTGGAGTGAGTAGCCATTCCCTTCTCCAGGGGGGTCTTCTCAACCCAGGGATCAAACCAGCATCTCTTAAGTCGCCTGCACTGGCAGGTGGGTTGTTTACCACTAGCACCACCTGGGGAGCAACATGTATCAATACAAATTCTTTTCAATAGACATTTGTGGCATATAGTCATTTTGCATTCCCAATTGTAAAGGCTTTCGGATCTGTGCATCAGCCTTGTATCTCTGACTGCCTCACAAGCTTCTATGAATAAGCTTCTAGTGACAAACATGATACTTTGTAATTTTGTAGTTGTTGATGCTATTGAAGGCTATTATTTTTCACTAAAAAATGGGAAACTGGGAGACCTAGTGTTTAATGGGTGTCGATTATCTACTATAATTTCCACCTTGCTTACAATATTTTCCAAATTCTTTTAATTAATTGTTTAGTTAGTTACAGAGTATTAACAAGAGTGACTCAGCCGTCACTGTTATTCATAGTCATATTCATATTCATATCAATGATTAATTATGAACCACTTGTCTTTTATTTAACCTCAGTGAGCTTAGTTATTTTGGAATCCATGGTAAAACACTTCTTTAAATCCAATTCTCTTGCTCATTTCAACAGCACATATATGCTAAAATTGGGGTGATACAGAGAAGATTAGCATGGTCCCTGCACAAAGATGACAAAAATTCATGAAATGTTCCAAATTTGAGGGCATATATCGAGATAAAATTAAAGAAGAAACATGTACCTCTATGTTCATAGCAGCACTATTCAAAACAGCCAAGACATGGAAACAAACTAAATGTCCATTGACAGATGACTGGATAAACAAAATATGCTACATATATACATGGATTATTATTTAGCCATAAAAGAATGACATAATGCTGTGTGCAGTAATACATGGACCTGGGGATTATCATCCTAAATGAAGTAGGTCAGAAAGACAAATGCAGTGTGGTGTAACTTATAAAATATGACACGTGAACCTATCTCACTGACGCAGAGAACACCACTTGTGGTTGCCAAGTGGGAGGTGGGGGTGGGGGTGGATTGGGAGTTTGGGATTAGTAGATGCACTCTATTATATATAGGATGGGTAAGCAACAAGGTCCTGCTGTATTGTACAGTAAACTATATTCGCTATCCTATGATAAACCATAATAGAAAATAGATTAAAAATAATCTAAATAGATGTATAAGTGAGTCACTTTGCTATAACACAGAAATTAACACACCATTGTAAGTTAACTACAATTAAAAAATAATTCTGATCTCTGTCTTCATCTAATTGCTACACCATGTCCTCTGTTGCCAGGACTCTCTGTGTCAATAGAGCACCATCAGATGTTGTTATATTCCCCTGCTATCACCAAAGCTCCACACCTCTGTCAGTAGAGAAAGGTTTTCTGCAGAACCTGTCACACATGGCCACCTATGACCTAAGCAGCAATCTTTATTCCAGGACCAGTACATGAAACCTATTAGCAAAGAAGATGAGACTTTGGAAAGAGCATGGGAGGAGAGAAATGGAGAGGAGATACAGTTACAGATCATTGGATTTTACTTTTTACCTATTTACATCCATTTACTATACAAGGAAATCATGAATTAAAAGTATAGAATAAAGATGCAATGTTTAATAATGAGAATAACACTTGTGCAGGTTAACTCTGAGGCAATACATTATTGTTAACTATATCAGTTCACTCATTTAAGTGGGACTATCTTAATGAAATTATCTTTCCAAAAATATGCTTTCCCATTATGTTTAGCCATTATAATAAAGAAAATAAAGAATTGTTCTGTCTTTTCTATTATTTTTCCTTCATGTCTTGCTTCTCCTAGGCTCCAAAAGAGAAATGAATATAATTTTCTAAGATATTTCTCAGAATCAAATGGTAATGAAGACAAAAGACAAACTATCTTATGAAATTTGAAAATAATACTTTTTTTTTTCCCTGAAACATTATCTTCTTTCTCCTTCATCACAAAACAAGTAGGCAACAAATTTTATTAAGAGCATAGCTCTGTAAATCATCAATTTAGAAATTCAAGATTTATTGTCAAAGAGTGTGAATAATAAAGTAACCATGAATTTCATTTTAAAAAATTTTATTTTATATTGGTAGTATAGTTGATTAACAATATGATGGGGGCAGTGGTGATAATAGTTATGCTGGGTCTGGTGTTGATGACATTGTTTGTGGTGTGGTGATGTGACTTTGATGCACTCCATGAGATGAAGAAATCTCTGCTCATGAAGGACTTCTTCCTTCAGTTCACTTCAGATTGTTAAATAGCTATTGAAGATTACATGATCTTTTAAAAAAAAAGATTCAAAATAATACAAATAAGCAATTACCTCCTGATTTGCTTTAAACAAATGAATATGCAGCAAATAAAATGTTTCAGAAAATACTTGTGATTATGAGGTGTCCAGAAATATGGAAATTTGTGTAGTATGATGCTTAGGAGTTTGTTCTAAAATTAGAATCTCTAACTAAAATTAAAATTTAAAATTAAATTAGAACTAATTAAAATTAAGTTCTAAAGTTAAAAAAGAAAAATGTTGCATCACTTACATGCTTTGTACTCCTAACAACAATGCTTAATCCAGACAAACTTAAGTTTTACCATCTCTATAAAGTGTGTTATAACATTGACTTAATGATACAATTATATAAAAGGGGCTATGTAAGAGGGTCTAACCCAGTTCCAAAAATACATTAAATATTCAATACATATTATTGTAACTCTTCATAGTATTAATGCTCTATTGTTGTTATTGTTATTATTTTATTGTTATTATTATTTTTTAAGAACGAATTATAATGTTGAAAGACCAAAAGAATGTATAAGTATTAGTGTCTTATTGGGAAGAATTTCTAATAGATGTAAAACATTTGAAAGATATTCATTATCTCCCAAAACATGAGCAGAGACACATGAAAATATGCAAACTGCAAATATTTATTGTAGTTCAGATAGAGCATAGACTGGAAGTAGCATTGCTATATGAAAACAGTGAAATAATGATAGAATGGGGGCATTGGAATATGTTTGTGGTTGCCCTTTGTTTCCAAAAACTTGGGGAAAATGTGGATGAAGAACAAGAAAAATAGTAAGTAATATATTCATGACAGGTTTAGTAGAAAAACACAGCATAACTTTGTAATCAAAACTTTGATTTTGAAAAGTTGGTTAACAACTTATGAGTTAAATATTAAGCAATTTATTTGATTTTTCTGGTTTGATTGGCTAATATATCTGTATATATAAAATAAAATTTTCACAGCTACCTTGCAGGATAACAGTAAAGATTAAATAGCTTATATAATATTAAACTGATTTTACTGTCTCCTAGGAAAATAATTATGATTCATAATAATCCAAATAATACAATCACAGAAGTTTAAGAAAAATATGAATGCACATTACTATTCTAGATGGAAAATAACAAACTCAGAAATTCTCATGAAAGTAATTAGAAGAAAGTGCTGATCCATTTCCACTCATGGATACACATGTCTATGCCTCTGAGAAGTTGGGCCATCTGTGTGCACTGCAACTTCATTGCTCTGTGAAAGCTTGCTACTGAGTGCAACACAGCTAAACCTAGAGCAAATTAAATAAGTATATATTTATTTTCAAGTGCATTAGTCATTTATTTTGCTGTCAGGGAATGTTTTTATTTGTTGTCTTTGAGTTTCACATCCCTAGTAATTTTACTGCATGCTTAAGCAAGAAATCATTAGCCTCTCTTCTATATGGCTGAGTCACTTGACAAACTCGAGCTTAAATATCATGTCATATTCTCTGAGTTATATACTCTGAACAATTCCTAACTGAAGATATTCAAAAGAGGATTCATCATGTACAAAATTTGTTTAATAAATGATTTATCTTTTAACCTAAGTAATGTGAAAGTTCTCGTTCTCTATTTTTTTTTTTTACTTCATAAATAAGTAATCAAAATAGTAAGAAATCTCAAAATAGATGAAGATTTGTGTGGAATTTACTTCACAACTTAAAGATACAAATTTGTAAACTTTACAGAAAGTTAAGCTTGTATTAAAAGACCTATCTTTTCTTTTTTTTTTTCCATGGCTCTTCCCTGGAATTGCACCATACTTCTCCTGATTTTTACTGGCTCTCACATCTGCCTTTTACTTCGGGTTCTTGCAAAGTGTATCCTAGCATAAAATTGAATCCTTTAAGGTGGGAGGAATATCAACAGCTTACTTAAGTTCGCTTATAACATATCTCCCTGTGCTTAAAGTGGTGCTGCTGCTCACTGTCCTTCTGCCCAGAAGAAGGCTCTCATACACACAAAATGTTCATGGCTGATATTCATCCAGTTTGATTTTCCTGTTATCCAAGTTGCTGTTGCTGCCATGAGTGTTTGCAACATTTTATTTTCCTCTGCTTATAAAAATGAATTCTTGTTATATTTTTTATACCTCATATAATTTCTATATTTAAGTGATATGATGATGCTTTTATATAGGCTAAGGGATGCCCCAGATAACCGGAAAAACATTATTTCTGGATGTATCTGTGTGGGAGACTAGCATTTGCATTAGTAGAGTGAGTAAATAGATCCACCCTCACCAATCCTTTGAGGACCCTAATAGAATGTAAAGATAGAGGAAGGGCCAGGTATCTCTCTTCTTGAGCTGGGACAGGACATGTTCTCCTACCCACTGACTTGTGAGCTCCTGGTTCTCGGATCTTCGGATTTCTTTGTCCTTTGGATTTACCCTTTCCCAAATTCTCAGCCCTTTGCACTTGGACTGAATTATACCACCAGATTGTCTGATTCCCCATCTTGTAGAGGACAAATAGTGGGATTTGTCCTCCACAATCACCTGAGTAAGTTTCCATGATATCCTCTTGCATGTCCTTTAGTCGCTCAGTCCACGCAACACCACAGACTGCAGCCAGCCAGGCACCTCAGTCCATGGGATTCGCCAGGCAAGGATACTGGAGTGGGCTTCCATTCCCTTCTCCAGGGGATCTTCCTGATCCAGGGATCAAGCCTGGGTGTCCTGCATTGCAGGCAGATTCCTTACCATCTGAGCCACCAGGAAAGCCCATATTTCCTTTTATTCAGCTCTTTATATCCTATTGGTTCTTATCTTCTGGAGAACCCTGACTAATGCAGGGTTGTTCTCAGGCACCATGTACCCTTGCTCATGTCCCCTGGCTTCAAATACTTCTTGTATATAACTTAATGACAACAGATTTCCTGTTACAACCACTTTCCTGAACATAAGCATTTTATTACATGCATCCCCGCTTTGAGGGTTGTGACCTTTTGGGTTCAGTTGCAGAGAACATAATGCACTCTAGCTAGTTTAAATACAGTGAGATTCCCCAACTGTTGAAAAGATAAAAGACTTCATTCCTCAATATCTCTCAGTTAATAAAACTTTACTGTTTTATTTTTAAATGCTTTTCATAGATTTTTACTCATATAAGTAGCCCTCATCCTGACCTTTAAAATGCATTTTCAGACTGTTAAAACACTTGTCAAATTGAACACTAGTTTTACCTAACTCCAAAGCGTACTTCAAAATTTATATCTGACTATTATACTCCTGCTAGAAACACACACTGACAAAGAATAATTTATTTTATATTCATTCCCTACTTCAGGTTACAGATATTAGTTTCTTTTAAGTAACAAGGACCGCAGCATATGTAAATCACTTCAATTAGTACAGGTTCCTTGTAAGAATCTGAAATAAAGGTAACTCATTCAGTATCCAAAAAACTAGTCTCAAGACAAACATTCACATGAGCTCAAATCAGTACACAGAATTGCTTAAGATGTCCATTGGCAAATGAATGGATAGGAAGTTGTGGTACATATACACAATGGAGTACTCAACTACAAAAAGGAACACATTTGAGTCACTTCTAATGAGGTGGATGAACTTGGAGCCTATTATACAATGTGAAGTCAGAAAGAGAAAGATAAATACTGTATATTAATGAATATATATAGAATTTAGAAAGCTGGTACCAATGATCCTACATGCAGGGCAGCAAAGAAGACACAGATGTAAAGAACAGACTTTTGGACTATATGGGAAAAGGCAAGGGTGGGATCATTTGAGAGAATGGTATTGAAACATGTACATTACCATATGTAAAATAGATGACCAGTGCAAAGTCAGTGCAGAAAGCAGGGCACCCAAAGCCAGTGCTCTGGGACAATCCAGACGTATAGGCAGGGGAGGGAGGTGGGAGGGAGGTTCAGGATTGCGGGGGGCACATGTATACCTGTGGCTGGTTCATGTTGATGTATGGCAAAACCATCACAATATTGTAGTTATCCTCCAATTAAAATAAATTAATTAATCTTAATAATAATAAATTTAATTTTTCATAATTTATCCAAAAATTTTAATTTTGATATCCTTATTTTGCAGTGACCCTAGTACCTGCTTCTTCTTGTCATAGTAAATGGCACTGCCCCTTGTAAAAAGTGAGTCAAGCTACAATTATAAGAATTATTCCTGACACCTTCCTCTTCCAGACCCCTATAGATTCTACCTGAAAACTCAGGTACATGAGCAATCAATGTATAATGATTTTTCAGTGAACAATCTATCATAAAATGAAATAAGGCAAAATACATAACTGACAAGAAGGAACAGATCTGAAAAGTCTTATATAGTAGAGTATTGGGTACGATTTTTAAGTATGTGTGTGCGTGTGTGTGTATACTTCTCATATAGTGATAAAACATATTTACAAACTTTTAAAAATTAGCAAAGAATCAGACACGTAAGAACAGACCAGTAAAAGATCCCAGGAGAATTCATAGAAATGAAAATATCATCTTTGGAATTTAAATAATGCTGAGGAGGATTTCAACAGAAAATTAGATAAAGCTGAAAAACTAATTAAAAAGATAGATCAATGAAAAGTATCCAGAATGCATGAAGTGCAATGAAGTTAAGTGGTGAAATATGTAAATATTTTCCTCAAGTGCCCACATTATTTGTTAAAGTCTATCAATCATTAATTATGCATGTGATAGTTACCTGACATAGCCTAGTTCTCAAGTTGGTTCAGAATGCCACACTTGATATGTAATAGGAAAAAAAACCATAATAAAATATTCAGAAACATGCCAGCCCACAAAAACACTCTAAGACCAAAAAGAAGTTACATATGCTGTCTACATTAAGACATACGAACTGATCATCTTAAATATTTAACTTAAATATTTATTGTTTTTAATTAGAAATTTAAATTTCTAGGCTTTAGGTTTTTATGTTGATGAAAATGAAAACCATTTTTTAAAACTAATTATGCATGAAAACATAACATATCTCAAAATAAAAGAGATATTGAAAACTCAAATTACAAATATTATTTGTTAATATCTTTTAAAAACTTGGGATGATTAAAAAAAAATCCCATATTATCTTGCTACCTATTTTCCTTAAATTGTCTAGAACCTAAGTAGTACTATTGGTATTTGTTAGTGTAGTATACATTTAACCATTTATTAAAATTGAGAATTAAGTTAATTTTATATATATATATTTTTTTTTTTTTTCTTCATCAGTTCAGTTCAGTTCAGTCACTCAGTCTGTGCGACCCCAGGGACTGCAGCACACCAGGCTTCCCTGCCCATCACCAACTCCCGGAGCTTACTCAAGCGTATGTCCACCGAGTCAGTGATGCCATCCAACCATCTCATCCTCTGTCGTCCCCTTCTCCTCCTGCCTTCAATCTTTCACAGCATCAGGATCTTTTCAAATGAGTCAGTTTTTTGCATCAGATGGGCAAAATACCGTATTTTCAGTTTCAGCATCAGTCCTTCCATTGAATATTGAGGACTGATTCTCTTTAAGATGGACTGGTTGGATCTTTTTGCTGTCCAAGGGACTCTCAAGAGTCTTCTCCAACACCACAGTTCAGAAGCATCAATTCTTTGGTGCTCAGTTTTCTTTATACTCCAACTCTCACATCCCTACATGACTACTATAAAAACCATAGCTTTGACTAGATGGACCTTTGTTGACAAAGTAATGTCTCTGCTTTTTTTTTTTTTTTTTTTAACCTTACATAATTGTATTAGTTTTGCCAAATATCAAAATGAATCCACCACAGGTATACATGTGTTCCCCATCCTGAACCCTCCTCCCTCCTCCCTCCCCATACCATCCCTCTGGGTCGTCCCAGTGCACCAGCCCCAAGCATCCAGCATCGTGCATTGAACCTGGACTGGCATCTCGTTTCATACATGACATTTCACATGTTTCAATGCCATTCTCCCAAATCTTCCCACCCTCTCCCTCTCCCACAGAGTCCATATACATCTATACATCAGTGTCTCTTTTGCTGTCTCATACACAGGGTTATTGTTATCATCTTTCTAAATTCCATATATATGCGTTAGTATACTGTATTGGTGTTTTTCCTTCTGGCTTACTTCACTCTGTATAATAGGCTCCAGTTTCATCCACCTCATTAGAACTGATTCAAATGTATTCTTTTTAATGGCTGAGTAGTACTCCATTGTGTATATGTACCACAGCTTTCTTATCCATTCATCTGCTGATGGACATCTAGGTTGCTTCCATGTCCTGGCTATTATAAACAGTGCTGCGATGAACATTGGGGTACACGTGTCTCTTTCCCTTCTGGTTTCCTCAGTGTGTATGCCCAGCAGTGGGATTGCTGGATCATAAGGCAGTTCTATTTCCAGTTTTTTAAGGAATCTCCACACTGTTCTCCATATACTGTTGGTGGGAATGTCTCTGCTTTTTAATATGCTGACTAGTTTGGTCATAGGTTTTTTTCTTTTAATTTCATGGCTGCAGTCACCATCTGTACTGATTTAGGAGCCCCCAAAATAGTCTCTCACTGTTTCCATTGTTTCCCATATATTTGCCATGAAGTGATGGGACTGGATGCCATGATCTTAGTTTTCTGAATGTTGACTTTTATACATCAAGGCTGTGTATTGTCACCCCGTTTATCTAACTTATATATATATATGTGAAACGCCAGGCTGGATGAAGCAGAAGCTGGAGTCAAGATTTCCAGGAGAAATATTAATAACCTCAGATATGCAGATGACACCACCCTTATGGCAGAAAGCGAAGAAGAACCTCTTGATGAAAGTGAAAGAGAAGAGCAGAAAAAGCTGGTTTAAAACTCAACATTCAGAAAACAAAGATCATGGCATCTGGTCCCATCACTTCATGGCAAATAGATGGGGAAACAATGGAAACAGTGAGAGACTTTTCCTTCATAGACAGTGGAAAATAGTAGAGCTGAAATTTAGTGAGAAGTCTTTTTTTTTCTTTAATAGCTTAGCATGTATCCGTATATCAACTAAATATCAATATAACTCTTATAAAAATGTACATATCATAATTTTGGAAAGAAACGATAATTTGATAATATTTTTGCTTAAGTTTCTTTTGGAGAAATGCATGTAAAGGTACAACTAAAGATCAGGAAGTATTTTGGTAATTTCTAACTTTCTTAGATATGCAAAAATATATTAGCCTTGCACTATTATTGCCAACTTAGTTGCTGAAATAGCTTGGCTTTAGATTATCAGCAACATGTAGTGTCCAGAAAATGTTATTTTTGTTTGTAATAATTCATATATTATGTAAGATCAGATAACTTATCCTCCATTTATATTATCTTTAAATGTCTATAAAACACTATTTAAGGCAGTAAGAAATCCACTGCAGCAGGACATATCCACATCTCTGATTTTTGTTCTAGATTAAATTTATAAGCCATTGTCAGTTGGATACTTATGATAAAAGCCTGTGTTCCTTTGCTGTTTTGCATCACTGTTATAACATGGCTTTTGATTAGCTTTTCTGATTAGCAATCTGTGTCTTTGTATAGCTTGGAATAGTGCTTTAAACTCATGTTCACTTAGTTAGATCTTTGACATGAGGATTTGTTTAGTAAGTTCCTTCCTTGGAAACTTATTTTGCCTTTTTTTTTTCCTTTCCCCTTCTCATACAGACAGCTGACTGAGCCTCTGCTGGAATTATTTCCTGAACCACATCAACATAACCTCACTTGCTATGTATTCATAAAACTCAAACAAATTTTCATGTCCAACCTTTTAAACTAGATCTCTCTGGATAGTTTTCTCACTGAAAATTGAAAGTTTAGTTTGCCATAAAATTTTTGGAAAAAAGATGCTAGACTACTGATATTTCCTTGAGCCCAAATCTATAAAAAGTCTGTTCCTTTAGTCTTGGACAGAGCTAGTAGCCATATGTGATATCTGTACTGGGTCCAATGAATCTTTCCAGTAAGTGAAGAAAATGGACACAATTTAGAGAAAGATGTCTGAAACAGGAGGAGATGGGAATGCTAGAATTTGTGTATTATGTAAGACCAGATAACCTACCCTCCAATTACATTCTCTTTCAGTTCAGTTCAGTTACCCAGTCGTGTCTGACTCTTTGCGTCCCCATGAACTGTAGCACGCCAAGCCTCCCTGTCCATCACCAACTCCCGGAGTTCACTCAAACTCATGTTCATCGAGTCGGTGATGCCATCCAGCCATCTCATCCTCTGTTGTCTCCTTCTCCTCCTGCTCCCAATCCCTCCCAGCATCAAAGTTTTTTCCAATGAGTCAACTCTTTGCATGAGGTGGCCAAAGTATTGGAGTTTCAGCTTTAGCATCAGTCCTTCCAAGGAACACTCAGGACTGATCTCCTTTAGAATGGACTGGTTGGATCTCCTTGCAGTCCAAGGGACTCTCAAGAATCTTCTCCAACACCACAGTTAAAAAGCATCAATTCTTCGATGCTCAGCTTTCTTCACAGTCCAATTCTCACATCCATACATGACCGCCGGAAAAACCATAGCCTTTCTAGACGGACCTTTGTTGGCAACGTAATGTCTCTGCTTTTCAATATGCTATCTAGGTTGGTCAGAACTTTCCTTCCAAGGAGTATGCGTCTTTTAATTTCATGGCTGCAGTCACCATCTACAGTGATTTTGGAGACTAAAAAAATAAAGCATGACACTGTTTCCCCATCTATTTCCCATTAAGTGATGGGACCAGATGCCATGATCTTCATTTTCTGAATGTTGAGCCTTAAGCCAACTTTTTGACTCTCCTCTTTCACTTTCATCAAGAGGGTTTTTAGTTCCTCTTCACTTTCTTCCATAACGGTGGTGTCATCTGCATATGTGAGGTTATTGATATTTCTCCCGGCAATCTTGATTCCAACTTGTGTTTCTTCCAGCCCAGCGTTTCTCATGATGTACTCTGCATATAAGTTAAATAAGCAGGGTGACAATATACAGCCTTGACATACTCCTTTTCCTATTGGAACCAGTCTGTTGTTCCATGTCCAGTTCTACCTGTTGCTTCCTGACCTGCATATAGGTTTCTTAAGAGGCAGGTCAGGTGGTCAGGTATTCCCATCTCTTCAGAATTTTCCACAGTTTGTTGTGATCCACACAGTTAAAGGCTTTGGCATAGTCAATAAAGCAGAAATAGATGTTTTTCTGGAACTCTTTTGCTTTTTTGATGATCCAGCAGATGTTGGCAATTTGATCTCTGGTTCCTCTGCCTTTTCTAAAACTAGCTTGAACATCTGGAAGTTCATGGTTCATGTATTGCTGAAGCCTGGCTTGGAGAATTTTGAGCATTACTTTACTACCGTGTGAGATGAGTGTAATTGTGTGGTAGATTGAGCATTTTTTGGCATTGCCTTTCTTTAAGTGTCTATAAAACACTATTCAAGGCAGTAAGAAATCAGTTGAAAAAAAGACATACCCACATCTCTGAGAATCTTGATGGTGGCTGTTCTCTGCCTGTTGTGGTTGTCAATAGGGGTATAATGTACCACTTAATGATCAATGGTAAGGTGAGATGAGAAATGACAGGGACTAGGTGGCAGCAAAACTAATATGTATATTGGGTAGCAAGACCTGAGTGTCTGTCAGAATAACTTGACCTTCTGGACTCTGATGACTAAATAGAGCATGGTTTTCCTAGAAGAGAGATAGAGCCAACTATGGTGCATCTTGATTTGTATAAACAGCTCAAGAGCTGGTGAGCACTTATGGCACTGGAAAATAGTGATCGTTACCTCAGTCTCCAGATCTTATAATTGTCTTTCATTTGCTATTTTGTGTCTGACTTTTTGTGACCCCCACAGGCTGCAGAACACCAGGGTCCTCTGTCCTATACTGCCTCATAGAGTTTGCTGAAATTCATGTTCATTGAGTCAATGATGCTATTGCAACATCTCATCCTCTGCCACCTCCTTCTCCTTTGCCTTTCAGTCTTTCCTAGCATCAGGGTCTTTTCCAATGAGTTGACTCTTCACATCAGGTGGCCAAAGTATTGGAGCTTCAGCTTCAACCTCAGTCCTTCCAATGAATATTCAAAGTTTATTTCCTTTAGAATTGATTGGTTTGATCTTGCAATCCAAGGGACTTTTCCAGCACCATGATTTGAAAGCATCAGTTCTTCGGCACTCAGCCTTCTATATGGTTCAACTCACACATTCATACATGACTACTAAAAAAAGCATAGTTTTGTCTATGCTGACCTTTGTTGGCAACTTGTTGTCTCTGCTTTTTAATATCCTGTCTAGGTTTGTCAAAGCATTCCTTCCATGGAACAATAGTCCTTAAAACTAGATCTGTTCAAAAATCCATAGCCTATTGTTTGAAGTTGATGCCAGGTCCCCTCAAGAAAGAGTCCTCTTATACCAGGGAACATGCAGGCATTTACAGCATATCACTATAGAGAAAGAAAAATGCCAAGGCTTTCAATGGTGTGTTTGATAGCTTTTGCTCACGCTAGTACCAAGGAACAAGAAACACAATCACAATTCTCCAGTTAGAGTGGAAGCTCAAGAAGAACACTTGATAAAGATTTTGCCTTATTTATTTTTACAATTGGACCAAAGGGACCACCAATACAACTTTTGTTATTTCCCCTGGGCTGAAATTTAAGTACTTGGAATTTTTGCAAATTCTAAAACCCTGTGCGTGTGTGTGCTCAGTCGTGTCCAACTCTTTGCAACCCTATTGACCATAACCCCCAGGATCCTCTGTCCATGGGATTCCCCCAGCAAGAATACTGGAGTGGGGTGCCATTTTCTTCTCTAACGGACCTTCCCCACCCAAGTATTGAACCTATGTCTCTTGTGACTACTGTATTGGCAGGGAGATTGTTTACCACTAGCACCACCTGGAACCCTCTTGGCCCCCTATTCTGAAGAGTAAGATGTATTAGGGTAAAAAGGGCTACATAAGAGCCTAATAAATTCTCTTTGCTTCATCAACATAGTAAATCAGTAGCAATAACAACCCATGAGATCTTATGGTGATTAGTAACACTAACAAACACTTGACAGTTACTACTATAACTGCCTGCCATACCTCCTGTTCAATTGCCAGTATGTTCTCTGCACAAGCCAGAAGGATTTTTCTGAACCTAATCAAATATTAGCTGCAATGGCAGCTGCTATTTGAGGTATGGCAACTTTTACTGGAGTGTAACAGTAAAAGTGCTGTTACTAACAAACTCTGGTATGTTAGTAGTGAATTAGTGAATAGCTACTTGCTATGCATCAGGAGGAAGAATCAAAACCAATTAATGGTCACCTCAAATGGGCTGTAGAACACATTCATTGTCTTGCCTCAAGGTTATTAATTCCTTTATTCTCTATGACAGCTTTGTTTGCAGGGAGTTTGATCATCCTGGCATTTCACAGGATTTTTCATTAGTCTAATATATTGATCACATCATGTTAATTGAATGCAGTGAATGGGAAGTGTCAAATCTTCTAAGTTATCTAGATGAACGTGTGTCAGAAGTTGACAGATAAACTTAGCAGAGGTTTAATAGCCATTGGCAATGGAAGTCTTTAGGAGTCCAGGGGTTGTGCTGTGCTAGAATATGTTCTTTATGATAAATGACAGTTTTTTGCACCTCTCAGTTCCAGTGTCCCAGAACAAGGCACAATACTTGGTGGAGCTCTTTGGAGTTTGGAGACAGAGCATACCCCATTTGTGATTGAAACCAAGACTCATTTAATGGATAACTCTGCAAGTAGTTTATTTGAGTGAGAATCAGAATCTCTGTAGTATATCAAGGCTGTAGGGAAAGCAGATCTGTCACTTGGTTCATATGACCCGGTGTATTTGATGATGCTTGAAGCATGAATAATGGACAAGATGCAATGTAGAGCCATTGGAAATGCCTGAAAGGAGAATCACAGTATGAAATCTTAGAGTTCTAGAGCAAGGTAATGACTTTTATAGCCAAGAACTCTTCTCTTCAATAAACTTCCTGTTATGCTGCTAGATGGTCATAAAGACAGTAAGTGACTGAAACTCAAGCTGCACATCTACCAATTCTTAACGTTTGGTAGGGCCAACTGCAACCTACTGTATGATGTAAGTGTCCATAAGGGCCCAGGCTCAAAAATATATTGAAGTCTTAGTAAATTATATATGAATATACAGGTTGGACTCCCATGTCACTTGCCTCTGTTCCTCTTCTTCAGCTCAAATCCTGGGTCTCATTGAGGATTTCCTATGACCAACAGGCATAGTCTAAAAAGTCCTTGGTGATGGTTAAGTAGTAGGTTAGTGTAATAAGTGGGCATTAGCTGAAAAGAACAGCTGCCATTTTATAGCTTCTTTCATGGTTGGCACTAAAGGGCAGTGGTAAAGAGAAGTCCTTCCATGGAGAGAACTAAGAGTAGTATACTTACTCATCAAATTAGTATAAAAGAAGAGATAGGACAGATTGGGGATGTAGTTCAGTGGTAGAGCGCATGCTTTACATATATGAGGCCACGGGTTTGATCCTTGGCATCTCTGTGACTAGTGGGTATACTGACTGTCAGGCAGTGACAAATAGCCTGACCAGCTTGCTTAGAAGACAGCAAAGAAAAATACTGGGAGATCTGATCAAAGAAGCTCTGGGTAAGGACTAGGTGGATGGACATATGGAAATGGTAATAAAATGTACATATCATTTTGTCTAACATTAATGATGGACCAAGAACATTCACTCTTAACAAAAAATCTTTAAAGCCATGTAGGCAGGAACAGCACCAGCTTCGTTATGTGATACCCATATAGCCACACCAGCCCTGCATTCAGAAGGGTCTACAATTGGTTTAAAGTTCTTTTGAGACTATCTTGAAATTCATAGGAATTTTTGAATAGAAGCCCTAAGTACTCATTTTTTTTTCAGTAGGTCCCATGAATTATGTCACCAATCTCAAACAGAATGACCTGCCCATGGATGACAACTACTCTCTATCATATGTAATTCTGGTATTTATCCCAAGGGCCTCATTAATATAATGTCCATTTTGACACTGGTAGGTGCTGTTAATGGTCTCTGAAGCCAGTACCCTATCACCAATGCTGATCTTACTACAGGAACTTTAGAATATCCAATCGTATAGCGGATAGAGTTGTCAGATAAATATAAGATGGTGATTTAAATTTGAGTTTTAAATAAACAATATTTCTTAGTATAAATATAGTCCAGATATTGCATTGGACATATTTATACTAAAAAAATACATGGTGCGTGTCTGCAATTCAAATTTGACTGGGTATTCTACATTCTGATGTGTTAAATCTGTCAACCCCATCAGTATTAAGACAAACACTAAGTACTCAATTTCACACAATCCTTTGGTGATACCATCCAGCTTCCTAGTGTCTGGTTTATTAAATTAACCACTTTTCCACACTGGAAGTGGAAACAATATATTCTTATAGAAATTAATGCATGTTCCTGCTATAGAATTTTTTTCTTCCTTGTTTGAAAAGTTTCTATTTGTAAGTATCATTATTATTCACAAAATGCCTGATATGTAGATATTTTATTCAACAGATATGCTCAGTTTAAGTCACTGATTGTACTTCAAATTCAGTAAGACAGTGAGCTCTTGATCACAGAAATCACTGATCTCCCTTTGTTCCCCAAAACAAAGAGGCAAATGGCCTGATAGAATGAATGGTGTAATAGCTCACTAAAGGCTCAGCTAAGATGGCAACTAGAGAGGTCTATACTTTGAGACTTAAGTGCTGTCTTCTAGGATATGGCATAGGAATCAAACTATGCCAGGGTAGTCATGAGACACTATTTACTTAGTAGCTAGAATATACTATCTAAAAGGAGGATAGAATCAATCTCTCTAACCATCACTTACATGAGTCACCTGTATTATCTGTGCTTTCTGTCCCCACAAACTTATGCTTTTCTTGATTTGGAGACCTTCATTTCCAGAAACTCAACTCAATTTCCAAGGGACACAGTAAAGGTTCCACTGAGCTGGAGATTTATCCTACTGTGTGGTCACTTTTTGAATTTATTCTGTTAGCTGATATAGTTAATTCTGACTATTAAGAAGAAAAGTTGCTTTTATGTCATAAGTTTCTTGGAGAATTATGCCTATAAATAAGAGAATTCATTCAGGCATTTATTTTTGTTTGTGTATTCAAATGGCAAACACGATTTCAGCAAAAATTTCAATATCAGAGTCTGATTTCAAAAGAACAAAGACCTTGGAATATTCCTTCAGCAGGCCTGAAAGTATGGAGGATGCACATATGGACACCTTATCTTTGACAAAGGAGGTAAGAATATACAATGGATTAAAGACAATCTCTTTAACAAGTGGGGCTGGGAAAACTGGTCAAGCACTTGTAAAAGAATGAAACTAGGCCACTTTCTAACACCATACACAAAAATAAACTCAAAATGGATTAAAGATCTAAACGTAAGACCAGAAACTATAAAACTCCTAGAGGAGAACATAGGCAAAACACTCTCCAACATACATCACAGCAGGATCCTCTATGATTATTGGAAACAAAAGCAAAAATAAACAAATGGGATCTAATTAAAGTTAAAAGCTTCTGCACAACAAAGGAAACTATAAGCAAGGTGAAAAGACAGCCTTCAGAATGGGAGAAAATAATAGCAAATGAAGCAACTGACAAACAACTAAGCTCAAAAATATACAAGCAACTCCTACAGCTCAGTTCCAGAAAAATAAACAACCCAATCAAAAAATGCGCCAAAGAACTAAATAAACGTTTCTCCAAAGAAGACATACAGATGGCTAACAAACACATGAAAAGATGCTCAACATCACTCATTATCAGAGAAATGCAAATCAAAACCACTATGAGGTACCATTTCACACCAGTCAGAATGGCTGCGATCCAAAAGTCTACAAGTAATAAATGCTGGAGAGGGTGTGGAGAAAAGGGAACCCTCTTACACTGTTGGTGGGAATGCAAACTAGTACAGCCACTCTTGAGAACAGTGTGGAGATTCCTTAAAAAACTGGAAATAGAACTGCCTTATGATCCAGCAATCCCACTGCTGGGCATACACACTGAGGAAACCAGAATTGACAGAGACACGTGTACCCCAATGTTCATTGCAGCACTGTTTGTAATAGCCAGGACATGGAAGCAACCTAGATGTCCATCAGCAGATGAGTGGATAAGAAAGCTATGGTACATATACACAATGCAGTATTACTCAGCCATTAAAAAGAATACATTTGAATCAGTTCTAATGAGGTGGATGAAACTGGAGCCTATTATACAGAGTGAAGTAAGCCAGAAATACAGTATACCAATACCAATACAGTATACTAACACATATATATGGAATTTAGAAAGATGGTAACATAACACTGTATACGAGACAGCAAAAGAGACACTGATGTATAGTTCAGTCTTATGGACTCTGTGGGAGAGGGAAAGGGTGGGATGATTTTGGAGAATGGCATTGAAATATGTATAATATCATATATGAAACGAGTCGCCAGTCCAGATTCGATGCACAATACTGGATGCTTGGGGCTGGTGCACTGGGATGACCCAGAGGTATGGTATGGGGAGGGAGGAGAGAGGAGGGTTCAGGATGGGGAACACATGTATACCTGTGGCAGATTCATTTTGATATATGGCAGAACCAATACAATATTGTAAAGTTTAAAAATAAAATAAAATTTTAAAAAAGAAAAAAAAAAAAAAAGACAGACTTACAAATTACCAACAAATATATGTCTGACTCTTTGCAACCCTGTGGACTGTAGCCTGCCAGGCTCCTCTGTCCATGGAATTCTCCAACCAAGAATACTGGAGGGGGTTGCCAATTCCTACTCCAGAGTATCTTCCCAACCCAGGGATCAAACCCATGTCTCTTGCATTTCCTGCAATGGCAAGTGGATTCTTTACCATTGAGCCACCTGGAGAACAAGTCTCACAAAGTAGAGAGGGGAAAAAGGACCTTGACACAGAGGATGTTGTAGAAGCTTAATACCTGAATCCCAAGTCCATTCTTCCTTTCAATAAAGACTTTAAATGATTTCATCATGGTCAATTTACTTGCAAGAATATTATTCTCTTTAAGAACAACGTTTCTTTCTCATCACTGGATTCAGGTAGTTTAATAAGATTTAAGCTCCAACGTGATCCAGAGTGAGAATTTTAAACTTGGCTTCCAAAGAAGAGATGTCTACACTAAAAGATTTGATAGATCTTTCCAACTTGTTGTATCAGGTAATCTTAGGAAGTAATAGTAGAAATGGATTCTAAAAGAATTATACAAAGAAAGACAAGATAAGGTTGGAGAAAGTCAAATCTATTAAGTTGTGCATTTGGAATTTAAAATGGAAGCATGAGTTTTTGGAGTCACTACCTGGCTTCATTGGTTAATTGAAGTCCAGATTCAACACTGGCCTATGATCAATGAGGTTGAGGGGTAATACCAGTACAGAAGCAGTCTGAAGGCTTGGGGAAACAGTGGATTGAAATGGTGTTATTATTGGATGGCCAAAACATTCATTCAGGTTTTTCCCATAAAATCTTATATAAAAACCTGAATGAACATTCTCACCAACTCCGTATGTGCAACATTCTCAGAAACTCCAAACACTCCTTTGGATGGTGTAGATAAATTCCAATTTCAAATATGTAAATAACTGAACACAGAAAATTGTAAACTCAATTAAGTGAAATGAAAGGAGTATAGTTTCTTCATTTATACCTGAGTTTCTATGTTTCATTTGGTGTATATCTGCTCATATAGCAACAGCTATGCATATCATATACCGCATAATAAATATCTTATATTTATTATTTCAGTAATTCATTCCCCTTTCCCACCAATTCTCTCTTGCTTGGTATAAAACATTCTGGAGCTGGCTAATCTTACATTTTATATTTTAGAGGTGGCTTTATGACTTAATTTACATTATCTCATGGTGTGTAATAACATTAAAATTATGTTTGCCTTCTGTTAAATATTCTTAATTTGAGAAAATGAAAGCAACGAAAACCTAAACAGTAAAAGGCACAGTTGAGTCTTTTACTTTTGCACTCTTCCACACTTGTTTTCTACCTTTCTTTGTGCCTAAGAGGTCGACCTCTGTGACTACATCACTCGTGCAGGTATGGGCTACCTTCCAGTTAGCTGGGATAAACAAGAGGCCTTGGGAGAGATGAGAGGGAAGGAGGAGGGACACCTCTCATCCACTCTCCTTGCTGTGGGGAGTGTTCTTGGGTTATGGCAGCGTCCACTCACCTTATAGCATTGCTTGGTTGACTCTCTGATTCTCTACTACTGGGCTACTGGGCTTCAGTATTATGATTTACTCCTGCAGGATTTTTTTCTTTTCTTTTCTTTCTTTGCTGTTGTTTTGATTTGTTTTGGTGTAAGGCCAGTAAAGGCATATCAGTATCTGAGGAACTCAGTACCCCTTGTTATTATTTCCCTTAACTCTACCTTTATTTCTGTAAATACATATATATATATATATATATATATATATATATATATATATATATATATTTTGTCATAGACTCTTGAAAAAAAAATCTATGTGGAAATCTGTTTCCTTTCTGGTGGAACTGTGGCTGATAATTGCACCTACCATTTTCAATAAGGTGTTTTTGGAATTGTACAGAAAAATGAGAGGCTGACGAGAATATAGAGATTGCATGTTTTATACTTTGTAACCTTAACCCTGACCATGGGAGAGGTTTCTTGTACATTGAGCTCTTCAAAAGAATCTATATAAATCCGAGGCTTCTCCTTATAATACCTGTTTTCTTTGAACTTTCCAAAGTTTAAATCCCTGCAGCAGTGCCAGGCAGGGGAGCTCCAAACAGACCTCTGCTGTCTTAATAAAAGAAATAGAAAAAGGAGAGAAAAAATAATGAAGTAAAAGGCCTTGAAATGTGACTCAATTGTGAGATTCTGGGATGATTGCAGGAAAAAAAAAAAATTGTAATAAAGAGAAGTAGTTACTGAAAACTTAGATTTTATTTAAAAAGTACAAACCATGGTGTTGTTTGCAGTATTTATAGAAAATTAGATTTATAGATACATTGCTATTTATTTTTAAGAATTTATTTCTCAAATTTCATAATAGGGTAACACAGTGCTTTAAACTTGTACAATGCCAACTGTGAAATACAAGTGTTCTAATCTCTGTAGGAAATCACAAGAGCTGTAGGAGAATCATGTCATTATATAAAGTAATAGAAACCCTGGTCTTATTATTTCTAAAGCTTTGATCTATCTGGCCAAATAGGTTAATAAAATAAGGGACTCAGGGTGGATATCTCTTCTAGTGAAAAGTCTAAAAACAGAGTAAAGATATACAATTCTGAACCATTATAGATTAAAGAGCTAGCTGCAGCTTAAAGGCAAGTTTTATCCACATAAAGACCCACCAGGGTGGTGATGGATGCCTGGCTTGTCATATTACTGCCATTTCTTGAAATAAAGGATTATGATTAGAATATCTTGGTTGGATAGTTTTGGGAAAGGGAAGTTTCTGATAGTTTCGCTTTTAAGAGCAAAGCTAATGATGGCTCATTGAAATTAACCAATGTAATGAGCTACCCATAAGCCGGTGAGCTTACTCACCTGCAAGTGAATGCCAGCCCCCTTTCTGTAATGATCTACAATGAGCCTGCCCAGGTAGCTCAGTGGTAATGAACCTGCCTCCTAATGCAGGAAATGCAAGAGACCTGGGTTTGATCCCTGGGTCAGGAAGATCCCCTGGAGTAGGAAATGGCAACCCACTCCAGTATTGCCTGGAAAATTCCACAGACAAAGGAGCCTGGTGTGTTCCTTTGGGGTCACATGGGGTTACAAAGAGACACATGCAACTGAGCTACTGAGTACAGCACGTCTATACATTAGATCAGAGGAGGCAATGGCTCCCCACTGCAGTACTCCTGCCTGGAAAATCCCATGGACGGAGGAGGCTGCTAAGCTGCAGTCCATGGAGTTGCTGAGGGTCGGACACGACTGAGCGACTTCACTTTCACTTTTCACTTTCATGCATTGGAGAAGGAAATGGCAACCCACTCCAGTGTTCTTGCCTGGAGAATCCCAGGGACAGGAAGCCTGGTTGGCTGCCCTCTATGGGGTTGCACAGAGTCGGACACGACTGAAGTGACGCAGCAGCAGCAGCATACATTAGATCCTGTTCAAACATAATGCTAGAAAAGCCTACCCAAAATTGGATTAAAGAATTTGAATTATGCATATGATATCCTACCATAAAACTTTAATCTCAAGTTCTGGCTCTTCTATGTTGTCCTTTATAGTGAAACCCATGACTTTAGGAAATTTTTTTTCTTTTTTTCTACACATCCGTTGTTGCAAAAGGATGAGGAAGAAATACCATGTGACATCAGGTTAATAATAGAGCACTGATCAACTAATATAATCTAAGGTAAAATATATCTTTAATGCAATATTCTGTTCTATACCTGATGTATTCTACCTCTACTCTTTTTTATAAATATTTACTTGATTTCTGCTAAAAATACATCAGCATACATAAAATTAGAATAATAAAGTGATAATTAGGATGTGGAACAATTCATTCTCATGTTCATCAAATGTAAAATACAGAAAATAATAGTGTTAAAATTGTAGAGAGTAGGATAAAGTATATAATACATGAAAGTGAAAGACTCTCATGTATGACTAGGTCTGACTCAGTGACCCCATGGCCTGCCTGCCAGGCTCCTCTGTCCATGGAACTCTCCAGGCAAGAATACTGGAGTGGGTCACAGTCCTTTCTCCTGGGATTCTTCCCAACCTAGGGATGGAACACAGGTCTCCTGCATTGCAGGCAGATTCTTTACCATATGAGCCCTCAGGGAACCCAGTACATATAATGCATATATTGCTTAACCTATTGGTTGAAACATTCTGCTACAATTCAAAATTAGGGACAAAATTTAAGAAGAGTCCTGTGTTTCCCAGAGCAAGTGAAATCCCAAGAATTTCTTAAATTCTCAGAAGTAAAATATTGCTGCTTATCTTCTAATAGGATCTTCCAGCTATCTGAATTCTTTCATAGTTTTACTCCTCATGTCCTTGACCTCAGCCCCTCCTTCTTATGCACTTTCCATGCTGGGATGCAAGTCCCTGATGATGAGAGATGGCAATGACAGGAACACCTTTACAGTCTATACTCATGGCAGAGTATGTCTGCCATATCTACCTCATTCAGGCAGGAAGAAATGTAGATTATTAATCTGAGATTGGCAACTAACTTGTAATATGGAAGGGCATATTGTCTTTTCTTTTCATATGACACCCTAAACTTGAATGGTGAGGAAACCTTATCAAGTTCTAAAGTAATCATTTTATTATATAGCATCAAGTATTTTTTTTAAAAAAAGGACTAAGACATATTTTCAAATCACAGAATCTATTTTTCTTCCCAGTGTCTGGATGAGTTAAAGCTTAGAGAAAAAAGGGGAATAGAAGTAGAAAGATAGAGAGATGAGAAGAGGATTTTCTTTTCTTTATCTTTCGTTTTCTTTCTTCTTTTTTTTTTTTTTTTAAAGTGAAGAAAGACAAAAGGTAAAGTACAGTGCAGGTTCTCCTTCCTCTGAATTTCAGTTCTCTGGTGCCTCATGCATATGCATGAAGACCAACATTTCCTGCAGGGGTCCAAACCACTTTATCAAAATACCCCTGAAAAGAAAGCTAGAGTTGTTGGTGGAGCCAAGGCAGAAGGCTGAGGCAGAGTTACAACCTGTGCAAAGCCACAGCATTGTCTCTATAAAAGGTGGGCCATGCAGAAAAATGGGAGAGGGATACAAGAATTGTGTGATGCACTTGTAATGTTTCAGCTTCCCTGGACATTTTGGTTTCTCAGTGGTGCTGAGACACTTCAACAAGTTTGTTCTCTGTGATCACTGGTCCTTGTGCTTAGAATGTTTTCCTTGAATGCCAGATGAGTAGATTTTCATTTATATCCAAGTTTCTGTTTAAGAAAGTACCCTCTTGTCTCTTAATATAAGTATACACCTTATCTGTATGAGGGCTTTCCCAATGGCTCAGCAGCAAAGAATTTGCCTGCCAATCAGGAGATGCCAGTTCAATCCCTGGGTTGGAAATATCCCCTGGAAAAGGAAAGGGAATCCATTCCAGTATTCATGCCTAGGAAATCCCACGGACAGAGGAGCCTCGTGAGATACAGTCCATGGAGCTGCACAGAGTCAGACATAACTGAAGCACATTATCTGTATGAAATTAGTGCTTTTATTACTCAGCATGCTGCTGCTGCTGCTAAGTTGCTTCAGTCATGTCTGACTCTGTGCGACCCCAGAGACAGCAGCCCACCAGGCTCCCCTGTCCCTGGGATTCTCCAGGCAAGAACACTGGAGCGGGTTGCCATTTCCTTCTCCAATGCATTAAAGTGAAAAGTGAAAGTGAAGTCGCTCAGTCGTGTCCGACTCCTAGTGACCCCATGGACTGCAGCCTACCAGGCTCCTCCGTCCATGGGATTTCCCAGGCAAGAGTACAGGAGTGGGATGCCATTGCCTTCTCCGACTCAGCATAGCACTCATCAATTTTTTACTTGTACATTGGTATAGTTTTGCTTATATTCTCTCTCTGTTTATTGAAAACTACATATAATTCCCTGACTATCTTGTGTTCCTTACTATATCCCAGTCCTAAAACAATATAACATAACATATTCTCTCAATAATTCTATTGCAAATTAAATGCATAGGTGTATATTTTTCTAAATAGCAAGCCATACATGTCTCCCTGCCAACATATTATTTGGAAAGAGAGTAATGATCTTGGGTGATGAGCAGCACCCTTAAAATCTGAGAAGAGTCAGCAATATCATGAAGGTTTGCAGGTCTCAACCAGTCCTCATATTCAAGACTTTCCCATGCTGGAAGGTTTGAAGAGCTGCCATGTCAACATCAGGAACCATCAGGGAAGCAGAGAGGAGACACTGGACCAGTGTGTAGTCTCTTCTTCTAAAACTAATAATATGTGGCTATTCACTAATGTATATGTGGCCATTCATGAAGAGGCTGTCAACTCCCTCTTGGTGCACTGATGTACAGAAATTGTATTTTCTAGTTTACAAACTGGAGAAGCTTAAAGAAAGACTAAGGCACAATGTTTGAACTGTACTGGGACTGATTTATTTATCCAGAGTAAATAACTTTGAAACCATTCTGAAAATGAATGAATTGGTTGAATTTACATTTTAAGAAGTCAGATTATTAAAGCCAGTAGGAAAGATTGGGGAAAACATTCAGACTCAGAAATTAATGCTAATTAAAAAAAATTATTTATTTGGCTGAACCAGGTCTTGGTTGTGGCGTGTGGGATCTAGTTCCCTGACCAGGGATGGAACCCAGGCCTCCTGCACTTGGAGTGCAGTCTTGGCCACTGGACCAACAGGGAAGTCCCAATGCTAATTGTTCTAAAGCAGTGCCTTTTAAAAATCTGAGGTTTATGGATTCTTGCTGATGTTATGTATCATATATGTGAACTGATTTTTCCCACCTACATTCGTGATAGTTTCTCGGCTACAAAGTTAGACAGTTTTCTTTAATATTTCTCTAATGGGTGTAATTTATGTCAGGAATAGACCTTTCTTTGAGAAATTAGGAGTAAGTGGGTTATTACGTGGAAACATTCAAACCTTATTAGTCATTGCCAGACATTTTTCTAGGTGCTGTTTAATAAAATCTTCAAAGAATCCATATATTAATTTAAAATATGGGAACCATTTAAGATCTAATTTTATATAATCCATTGATTTGTTATTTATAGGTACATATACAGTTTATCCCGGAAAAGGCAATGGAGTACCCAAAAGAGTACCCAGTCCAGTACTCTTGCCTGTAAAGTCCCATGGACAGAGGAGCCTGGTGGGCTGCAGTCCATGGGGTCTCAAAGAGTCAGACACGACTGAGCAACTTCCCTTTCACTTTTCACTTTCATGCACTGGAGAAGGAAATGGCAACCCACTCCAGTGTTCTTGCCTGGAGAATCCCAGGGACCAGGGAGCCTGGTGGGCTGCCATCTATGGGGTCACACAGAGTCGGACACGACTGAAGAGACTTTGCAGCAGCAGCAGCAGCATACGGTTTATCCAACTAGAATATTATTACTGTTTTCTCTTCTTTCATGAAAAAAATCATGGGAAAAAAAAAAAAACAGAAACAACTTCTAAGATCCTCTTACTACAGATCTTAACTCTATTTCTGGGGCAAAAAGAAACAACTTTATTCTTTGCAACAGATGTTTTGCTTTAATGCTAGGGCTGTGAGTCTATTTTTAGTGTCTGACATAATGGTGCAGGAAACACTTATCCAAAAATTGTTAAGACTACAGGAAAGCAAGATAAAGTCGGGACAGGTTGGCTGGAGTCAAATGGTCAAACAGAACTGAATGACTGAGGACGCTGATCCTTCTGGACTTAGTAAAATCACTTTACCTGATACACTACAGCTGCTCTCCACTGCCTAAACAGCTCTGGGTTTCTGATCTTGGCCTCGGCTTACCTGCCTCAGTTTGTGGAGGCCCGCCCCTGATGCCCCTGCAGTCCCCATTCATCCTCTTCAGCTGGATGACATCTCAGTTTAGGTTCCAAAAGACTGTGAGAGTGTTCTCCTGTTTGGGATAGAGAATGGCAGTATAGACTGGGCAAAGTACTAACATGTATGGTTTAAACTTTGTTAGTTTTAACTTTGACGAGTTTTCACACCTCACTATAACTCACCTACCTATTTTCTTTAAAGGACGTAAAGAACATGATTATAGTTTTTTTTTTTTTTTTTTTACCTGAATAAATTAAAAATTTTTAAACATCCAGGAAAATTTGCAAATCAGTATATTCCAATATACCGATCCAATCAGTATATTCCAATCAATAGAATATTTTTTTCTGATTATTTGTTGATATTATACAGATTATCCTGGAGTTTAATATTTGATTTCAAGTTTGAACTTAGTTGATATCGAATGATCTGAATGCCAAGACTAGCAAGGAAACAAGCATTCAGCTTTCTCAATAGAATAATCAAGAAAATGGGAAACGAGTTTCTGTAATGAAAGAACTTAGCCAGAACAATTACTGAAGTAGATTTTAATAAATAAATAGCTGTAAGTTATGGTTACAAGGCTGTGTTTGAATCACTTTTATTATCCCCAGAAATGTTATTATGTATAAATGCTTTTTGTACAGTTACTTCTTGTTCGTTTCCCTTATTAGTTATAAGACTTAATAAAAAATGTAAAATTTAAAAAATTATTTATCCTACAAAACAGTTTTGTCATTTATATTGTTATTTTCCTGGTTCATTTACTTAGTAACATTGATTTTTTCTAAAATGAACATATTTCCAGAAGGCATTTGGACATTTTTATACCACTCTCAATATTGAGTAATACTCAGCTTGATCATGTATATAGATTTTTAATAAATGGTGGGCTTCCCTGGTGGCTCAGCTGGTAAATAATCCACCTGCAATGTGAGATACCTGGATTCAATCCCTGGGTTGGGAAGATCCCCAGGAGCAGGGAAAGGCTACCCACTCCAGTATTCTGGCCTGGAGCATTCTATGAGCTGTATAGTCCATGGGATGGCAAAGAGTCAGACACCACTGAGCAATTTTCACGTTAATAAATGGCAGTAATACTTTTAGTGATGCAACAGCACATCCTTTTCTTTGATTTAAATGTTATCACACAGCTATGTATAAATAAATCTAGACATTTTTGATGCAGAAATCCTTATACAATCTTGATTTAAGAAAAACATCCCTTATAAGAAATATAAATTATATCCTATGGTATAACACAGATTATAAAGAGCATATACAAAAATCATGTGTATAAATTTAGCTGCTGCTGCTGCTAAGTCGTTTCAGTCGTGTCCGACTCTGTGCGACCCCACAGACAGCAGCCCACCAGGCTCCCCTGTCCCTGGGATTCTCCAGGCAAGAACACTGGAGTGGGTTGCCATTTCCTTCTCCAATGCATGAAAGTGGAAAGTGAAAGTGAAGTCGCTCAGTCGTGTCCGATTCTTAGCAAACCCATGGACTTGCAGCCCACCAAGGCTCCTCCGTCCATGGGATTTTCCAGGCAGGAGTACTGGAGTGGGGTGCCATAGCTTCCTCCCTAACTTTAGCTACTCGTGCTATTATCTAACTTTGGATTCTCTGATTGCATATTTCCAGTCTCAGGAATGACCTGTATTCTTCATGTGATTTTGTTTTTATTCATTAAAAAATTTTAAACATTGTGATTTTATAAAGCATTTTGATATAGTAAAAACTTAAAGAATCAAATCTGCATTCCAAGATTTTTTTAACCCATTAATTACTGAAGATATGCTGAATGCATACAAGCCATATTTTTAAATATTTTAAATATGGAATATTTAAATAGTTTAAAATTTTAATTTAATTAAATTTTAATTAAATTAAATTTAAATATTTAAATATTTTAAATATGGAATATTTAGAGAAATATTACAAGTAAATCCCAAGCTATATACTTTTTTAAAGGAACTTTCAAACTATTCTAACACAACTTTATAAATTAACTATACTTCAATTTTTTAAAGGTTGGAAAAATAAAGAAAAAAGATCAGGAAATTCCAAGTAACTTAATTAAGCATTTCCTTAAGGTATTTCTTTTTTACTCTTCCTAAAAGAACTTGGTAGATCCTTAGGATACTATTTCTAGTCCATAACTTAGTAAGGACTTAGGATATAGTTATTTCATTTACCTTATATCTATATTTGTAAAGATTTTTCAATACTTTTGCATTCTTGTTTTCATTCTTGAACATATTTTACCTCATACTAATTTCAAGCATTATCTTCCTCTATTGCAATTATGGAAGGAAAGGAATAAGACAAAGTTAAATGTCAATCAGTTTCAGGATGAAAAAAGTTTTAAAATGAATGTAAGATGTGTAGTATCTGACACTAGAATCTTCAGAGAAAAGTGTCATATAATTTAAGCCCATAAAGGATGAAGAAGTTCAATTAAGGCATTTAAATTTATACTATGGCATAAAACTACAAAATTTTACAGAATTTTTTCATGATTCCATGTTAAATAATTCTAAAATAGTAACAAAGAAAGCAATAAAAAGTTATCATTCTTGAACAAAAATATAGCTAATTGGTGGGGGTAAACAAAATAAAACTGTATTTAATGAGAAACTGTCCATCTCTACATGGACAGAAGCAAAAACTAAATCAACCAACATTTCAAAATTTTATTAAGAATAATAGGAGGAAATTCCCTGGTTGACCAGTGGTTAGGACTCTGCACTTCCACTGCAGGGAGACAACATTCAATTCCTGGTCTGGAAATTAAGATCCCATAGGTAATGTGGCGTGGTCAAAAAAAAAAAAAAATAGAATAGGAAAAAAAATAAATAAAAACTAGAATAGGAAAAAAAAATACTTCTCAAATAAGTACTTCACAAAAATCTGTTTCATATGTATCAAAAAATAACAAGAAGAGAATTAATTGACAGGCATTTTTAACCTTTTTTTCTTAAAGCATACATACCAGAATCAAGTAGAGTACTTGTTGCTGCAATTGCTATTATTGCCATTGTCAATATGTTTGCCTCCATACATGCTAAGGCCCCTCAGTTATGCCTGACTCTTTGTGACCCTTTGGACTGTAGTTGGACAGGTTCCTCTGTCCATGGGGTTCTCCAGGCAAGAATGCTGGAGTGGGTTGCCATACCCTCCTTCGGGGAATCTTCCCCACCCAGGGATTGAACCTCTGTCTCCCAAATTGCAGGCAGGTTCTTTATCATTTGAGCCACTAGGGAAGCCTGAAACTTTCATTAACACCAGCTATAACAAACCTAGACAGCATAATTAAAAAGCAGAGACAGTAATTTTCCAACAAAGGTCCATAGAGTCAAAGTTATGGTTTTACAGTAGTCATGTATGGATGTGAGAGTTGTCCCATAAAGAAGGCTGAGCACTGAAGAACTGATTCTTTTGAACTGTGGTGTTGGAGAAGACTCTTGAGAGTCCCTTGATTTGCAAAGAGATCAAACCATTCAATCTTAAAAGAAATCATTGGAAGGACTGATATTGAAGCTGAAGCTCCAATACTTCGGCCACCTGATGCGAAGACAAGACTCATTCCAGAGAGGGATGACAGAGGACAAGATGACTGGATGGCATCCCTGACTCAACAGACATGACTTTGAGCAAGCTCCAGGAGATGGTGAAGGACAGGGAAGTCTGGCGTGCTATAGTCCATGGGGTCGCAAAGAGTCAGACCCAACTGAGTGACTGGACAACAACTAAATAGATAGCCAATGGAATTTACTGTATGCCTCAGGGATTCAAACTGGGGCTCTGTAACAACCTAGAGGGGTGGGATGGGAAGAAAGGTGAAGGGAGGAGGTTCAAGTACGGGGGGCATATGTGTACCTATGACTTATTCATGTTGATGTTTGGCAGAAACCAACACAATTCTTTAAAGCTGAAAAATTAGATAATAAAAAAAGAAGTTCAGGAAAAAAAAATTGCCATAGAAACCTATTCACACCTTTGGGAAGAAAGAAAAGGATAAAAACTAAAATCTATAGAATTGTGTGTGTCCATCGATCAAGTTTTAGGTGGTTTACATATATTCCCTCCATGTTGCCTCATTACTACTGCCAAAAATAATAAGATAATATTAATAAAAAAGAAATTTGGAACAACCCAGATTGAAAAATTATTCTAGGTTAGGTTACTAATACTTTTAATTTCCCCTTTATTTTCAAAGACTATTAATTGTACTATTACCTCACAGGGTTTATTTTATCAATATTTCTACAACCAGTAAAATGTTCCTATTTTTCTCCAACAATCAAATCTTTATTTGATCTTTCTAATTTTATTCCTTTTATGTTTTCTATCATCATAACTTCATCTATGCTGCCAGGTTTCCATTACTTAAAGGTTGAAAATATACAGATGTTGTCAGCCAGGAGAAAGTCCTGTTTTTCAGCAGAAATAGCTGAGGATCATTCCTTTTTGTTCTCTCCTCTCTATCCACAACTTACAATTAAAGTAAACAATCATTACTTATGGTTCTTTTTTGTTTTCTAGACTTCTCTGATTCCAATAAACAGTTGATCTTTAAACCTCATTTGCTATCTCCAAACTCTTTTTGTTAACTTTATTTCCTATGTACTTTTAGTTCTCATATACACAAAGTTGTCCTTAGTGAACATTTTGTAATAATAGCACACACTTAGAACCACTCTACTCGGAATTTATTATGTTTGAGCATAATGATATCTAACATAGCTGCTACTTCCTTCTGTCCCTATGTCCCTCTCTTCTCTCTTTCCTGTCTACCATTCCTTCATTCCTTCCTTCTTTCCTCCTTCCCTTCCTCTTTTCTTTCCTCTCTTTCTCACTCCCTCCCCTCTGCTCTTATTTCCTTTCTCTTTGATATAAATATCTTTTAAAATATGCTGGAATAATATTTAGCTTTTATTCAGGAAACATCTCCTTTCTCTCCTGTTTTACATTAAAAGAATATGTAAAGGAGAATAAAAAGAAATGATTTGATGACTCAATCTACTTTCCATATCTGAAGAATCAGGGCTGTAGGGTTTAAATGGAATTTATTTTTGCCTCTTGCCCCATTAAAACACTGATAAATACTCTAATGTGAAACAGATTAAAATATTTATAGAATTTTCTTTAGTTTGTTACAAAAGAAGGGATTTGCATGTCCTTCCAAGTAATATTTTAGAAGGAAAAGAATATCAAAGCAAGAAAGAAAGCACTTGTGTACTAAGAAACACATATTTTATAAAAATTTATATTTTATAAAATTCTGCCACTGCTTCCCAATCCTATAGTAAACATGGATTTATATCCTGAGATTTTTTTTATGATTAAGGTACATGTTGAAAGCCATATCATTCTGTAAACGTCTGGACATATTTGCATTGGTGGCAATAAATTTGTGTTTGTGCCTATGAAATGAGTACTAAAGAAAGCAATCATTTTTTAAATTTCTTTTTTGTAGTAGATTACTGCAAACAGAAGTATCAATCTTAATTTTCACTTTTACATGCTATATGGAAAGTTATTAAAATACATATCAAAGAATTGAAAAGTTTCTTTTGAACTTTTGAAGGAAAAAATTGTATTGTCTGTGATCGAATAAGCCTCTTTAAAAACATTTAATGGGTGTTTTTCATTTTTGCTCTTGATGGACCACAGGTTTATGAACCTTCATTAAAAACTTGTAGAAAATGTTAAGTGTTCTGTTTTCTTGGACTGTAAATCAAATTAATTTGGCCCATTTCAATTCATTTGTATTACAACTGTTTTTAAATAATCTTTACAGTTATGAAATAAGGTTTTCCCCTACCTCACAAATAAGACCAACTCAATTATTTTTACTGTCAATAATAACACAGTTAAAGATTCAGCTGTATATTGTAAGTTTCCCTGACCTGGATTTTGCCTGTAGGTATCTCTCATCTTGTCCTTCATAATAATTTAAACGTTTCTCTTGATAAATTATTTCTAGTTCCTGAAGCACTACTTTTACCCTATATACTTTTGAGCTTTGAAAATGTTCTGTCCTTTATGTGGGTTAGTCAGTTTCCCAAAGTTTGTGTGGAATATTAGTAGTTCTTATTCTTATACACCCTTTGATTTCACACTCTGCCTGAGTCTTTGCAATCATTTGAATAAACATCATTGTCATTTTACTTTGTAGTTATTTTATACTATTATAATATAGTCTACCCTATGATTTATAACCATACATTTAAAAATTATTATGTATAAATAATATAGTATTTTCCCTTGCACTATTTGATAACAGGAGAGTATCACATTTTTTTCTAAATTCACAATTTCTAGAATAAAGTCATTCAAATACTAGATGCTCAATATACGTGTGTAAAAATGTACTTAACATGTTAACAACAATGCAGAAAATTCTGCTTTGAAACAAGAGGTATGTAAAAGTGAATAATATTTTAGGTCATTTCTGGATTCTCATTGAGCTAACCATCATGGTAGGATTTTCACATATTTTTAAATCACTAAGGAACATTCGTCCATATACTCACACATACTAATTTTCATGTCCATTTGTGGGAGTTTCCCACTCATTTTATAGTTTTGTACCTCTTCTTTTCTTCCTAATGTCTCTTTCTTGGGTTCCCTTTAATATGCCATGGCCAAAAACATTTTCCTGACATTTCCAGTGCAGACAGAGTCCTTCTTTCTTTATGCTTCTCCTGTCAATTATCTTTGCAGAAAAAAAAAAAAAAAAGATTCTCTTTGAATTGGCTTCATATTAAATTGCCCTATATTAAGAATTTTAGATTTCTACATAACTTAAAAATTCTATCAAATGTCTGACAGAAGCCAAGTACATAAAGATCCCAATAACCCTTCCTGGTTAGCTAAGTATATACAGAGAGAATAGAACATGGGCATTCTTTGTTTTTTCTCAAGAGGAGAGGCTTTCTATCTTTTCCATTTCCTTTCTTGTAGATAACTTTACAGCTCAGGAGATTAATAATTTGTCATGTGCTTTCTTTTTCTACACAATCATAGGTGAAGCTATTTCTTTAGCAGAGTTCTCTGAGAAAATTACATTTGCTGAGATTGTGAGACAACTGTTTTCAAGTTTGCAGGTCTCAAGGTGAGTGATTCCAAATAAGGACAAAGTGGTAAACGTCACATGTTGTGAAGGGTTTAAAAAAAAGACCCTTCCCAATCCAACGCCCTCCATCCCCTGAGTGCTGGAATATTAAAAAAGAAATAGTCAAAATCAACGTCAATTTATACATAAAACAAATTAAAGACAGGAAAACTGAATTTCATATCTTCTCTTTTGTTTACTTGTAATATATCCCTGCTGGCATAGATGTTTCACTATAAATTCCATTAATAATTCTGATACTTAAAAGAGCAATTCCATGGCATGTCATGTTATGGTAATATTACTTATTCCTTTCCTTACTCATCAACCTCCTTCAGTGTTTCAAGGTAACTGAATAATGAAATAGCCTTTCTCCTGCCTTCAAATACATTGAAATTCTTGAATTAAAGCATACATTTATCTCAAGCTTTTTGAATAAATTCAATGAAGAGAAAAATCATTTCTTATGTTTATATAGATGTAGTAGTAATTGTACTATTATGAAATGGTATGGTATTGCTTCTTAGAGTCTATTCCATCACACAGGTCATAAATCTTGTGTCTGGCTACTTCTATTACCCTAAAGCAAGATCACTATTTATATACACAATATGTCAGTGAGGAATTTTCAATTTCATCATCATGCTAATTAGATAACATAATTAGGATACTTAATTTACTTGAATTCATTTTGCTCTATCAAAAATGACAGTACATAAATTTACTTGGGTACTTAATAGATGTCCATACAAATTTGTTTAACAATATGACTTTCTGAATTATATTTGGGTATTTCTTTGTTTTCCTATTTTTAAACTAAATATATAGTAATGCTGATCACTGATTTTACAACATTCAACATCAAAAGAACATATTTCTGTGACATAATGGAAAGGTATAAACATGAACACTTGGATGATGGATATTCAATATAGTTTCCACTTTATATTTTAACTTTTATAAAAAAGAAATAGGAAAGGTATATGTTGGTGTAACTTCTAAAAAAATCATAAAAATAGTTAAGTTTCGATAGTTTAGTTTGATGCTTTGATAATTAGGTCTAAATATCACCCACATCAAGTTCTGCCATTTTACATAGAGCACAAGTCATCCCCTTGAATAAAGATGATCTTGGGACTTGCCTGGTGTTCCAGTTGTTAAGAATCCACCTGCCAACTCAGGGGACATGGGTTTGATCCCTGGTCTGGGAAGATCCCACATGCTGTAGAGCAACTAACCTCATTAACCACAACTACTGAGTCCATGCTCTAGAGCCTGTGATCTGCAACCACTGAACCCCACCCACAATTACTGAAGTCCAGTTACTCTAGGGCCTATGCTCCAAAACAAGAGAAGCACCACAATGAGAAGCCCCCACACACAAACTAGAGAAAGACAATATGCAGCATCAAAGACCCAGGACAACCAAAAATAAATAAATAAGTGTACTTAAAAAACAAAACAAAACATTGATCTTGTACTTCTTTGGATAAAGATGTATCAATGGCTACCATTCATATTTTGAGTAGAGTGTAAATTATTCTCTGTGGCCTAAAAGTTTCTGCGTGATCCACATCCTGCCCCGCTGACAGACTCTACCCTTGACCGAATTTCAGTCTTGTTCTTCTAAGGTCTCTTATGTACTAAGCCTGGACTCTGAATGCCTTCTCTCCCTGCATCTTGTCTTCCATCCACCTAGCTTAACTTTAGCAATAACTCTGCTAAGTGCCTTTAGTGAAATGTCCTTTACTAATCTGATCAAGTTCCTCATCCTAGATCTTTTTGATGTTTTATATCAATACTCTGATTAGGTGAGCTTAGCAAGATTTCTCCTACCCCTGATTTATTCTCTTAATGATTTTCCAATCCACTGACTCCTTCACTCTGCTCCTTGGCTATAAATCCTCAGTTGCCATTAATATATTGAGAGTTGAATGCAATTTCTCTTAGAGGTTCTGCAATATCTCTATTGCAGAAGTCTTAAAAAAGTCTTTCTTACCATTTTTACAAAATGAATTATTTTTTTCCTTAACACCTCCATCCAGTCAATGCTTGTCCCACTGTTTTTTCTCCTGTTCATTATATTCTATCTAGACTGCTATCTGTATGCTTCTATAGCATACAGCAGTGTTTCCATTTGAAACACTACATGTGATAATTCCTCTTGTGTTGCTCTCAATCCACTCTTCAGATGACTAGTTTCTTTTTAAAATTCATCTTTTTTACCTTCCAAGTCTGATGCTTAGAGAGTCATCCCTAACAATCTTTCATAAGCTCTCATCTCCACATATGCCCTGATTTTCTGTCTCAGAATTTTTCTTGCTTCATTCATAGCATTAATAACAATGTATTGTTCAGTTCAGTTCAGTCACTCAGTCATGTCTGACTCTTTGCAACCCCATGGACCACAGCACGCCAGGCCTCCCTGTCCATCATGATCTCCCAGAGTTTACCCAAGCTCATGTCCATTGAGTCGGTGATGCCATCCAAACACCTCATCCTTTCTTCCCCTTCTCCTGCCCTCAATCTTTCCCACCACCAGGGTCTTTTCCAATGAGTTAGCTCTTTGTATAAGGTGGCCAAAGTATTGGGGTTTCAGCTTCAGCATCAGTCCTTCCAATGAACACTCAGGATTGATCTCCTTTAGGATGGACTAGTTGGATCTCCTTGCAGTCCAAGGGACTCTCAAGAGTCTTCTCCAACACCACAGTTCAGAAAGCATCAATTTTTTGGTGCTCAGTTTTCTTTATAGTCCAACTCTCACATCCATACATGACTACTGGAAAAACCATAGCCTCGACCAGATGGACATTTGTTGGCAAAGTAATGTCTCTGTTTGTTAATATGCTATCTAGGTTAGTCATAACTTTCCTTTCAAGGAGTAAGCGTCTTTTAATTTCATGGCTGCAGTCACCATCTGCAGTAATTTTGGAGCCCCCCAAATTAAATCTGCCACTGTTTCCACTGTTTCCCAATCTATTTGCCATGATGCAATGGGACCATATGCCATTATCTTAGTTTTGTGAATGTTGAGTTTTAAACCAATTTCTTCACTCTACTCTTTCACTTTCATCAGGAGGCTCTTTAGTTAATGGGTTTCTCTCTCTCTTTTCTTTCCTTACTTGACATACTGTACTGTGATAGTTGCAATATATTCATAATACATTTTTCCAGTATATAACATATTTCACATTAAACAGCAAGGGCTTAATATATACTGTTCAGAACTGTAACAGGTGAGATATGTATACATATATATATATATTTTTTTTTTTCTTCCTGCCTAAAACCAAACAAGTTAACTTGCCACAGTTTCATGGATGCTGGCAGAAGACAGAAACTTCTGAGGTAGAAACGAAGGATTATTATAGTCCAGCCAGGCAGCATGAATATCATATTCACATCAGTTTCCCTTGTCCCCCATGTCTGATAAGAGAAACATAGATGGGCCTGAATTTCATATACAGTAAATTGCACCCCAGGAAAGAAAGACTGATCTATGAGAACTCAAATCGTGATGAATATTTTTCCAATGCACTTGGATAGAATATTTTATTTTGAGGATAGTTAGTCCTTTTTTGTTCCATGTATGAAGTTTTAGCTAGAAAATGATATTTAATGAGGAAAATTGTCAGCATCTCTGAAAATTTATGTATGTGAACAAGTAAACTAGATTTTTCTCAGTTTTTTTGTCTTAGAAGCCTGTATATAGAATAAGATCAGAAACTAAGGCCAAGATTTCACATAAATATGGAGATCAAAAATAAAAAATGAGAGTTATGAAACTATTTACAATCAATATATTTTAAAATGCTAAAATTAATTACTTTAAGCATCTGTTTTAATAATTAAACTTTTTCTTGAAGCATGAAGGATCCATATCTCTAAAATTTTTCTATATCTAAAATGTAGTTACGTCATGACATATCTATGTTTGTACTCAATTACTGAAATTCCATTTCTTCAAAAAGAGCACACATTTTATTTTTAATCATAAACTAATTTAAAAGTTAATGAGCTCATGTCTCTAATAACAGCAAAGTATTATAAAATATGACTACAGTTTTGAAAGATTGCAGTGTACAATTTAGTTTTTTTAAGTATCTGCTCTATGGAGGCAAAACTCATGATAAAAACAATATTGTATTTTTGATATGTGTTATTTTAATTCTTGTTTATTTTTAATAAAATAATACCCTAAAAGTAATGTTATTATTTTTGAAAAAGCAACATTTTTTCATCATATTTTGCGCAGAGTAAAAGCAAGACATGATATAGTAAAGTTTTATGTTTTAAGCGTTTTTCAGATTAGTTAAATGCATAAAAATCCACTTCAGTGAAAATGTTATCGAATTAAATAAGCACATATCTTTTAGAAATAATGTATGTATATCAATTTTTGCATTATTTAAAGAATAAAAATAGCAACAGAAATAAAATCTATACCAAAAAGAGCAACTGTAGCAAAAGAGCAACTTCCCCCATTACTGTGAAGTCAGCATGATAAACATCATCTGTAGTTTTTGAGTGGAAAGACAAGACCTGGGTTTGTATAAAGTTCACCAAAAATTTATTTTAGGGGATATTTTCAATGTCAGTACATTGTAGATATAGCATACACCGTAGCATTGTCTTGCTATTAAAATCAAACTCTGTTGGTAATTTGACTGTCTAGAAGTCAAATTGGAGAAGGCAGTGGCACCCCACTCCAGTACTCTTGCCTGGAAAATCCCATGGACAGAGGAACCTGGTAGGCTGCAGTCCATGGGGTCGCCAAGAGTCGGGCACAACTGAGCGACTTCACTTTCACTTTTCACTTTCATGCATTGGAGAAGGAAATGGCAACCCACTCCAGTATTCTTGCCTGGAGAATCCCAGGGATGGAGGAGCCTGTTGGGCTGCCATCTATGGGGTTGCACAGAGTCGGACACAACTGAAGCGACTTAGCAGCAGCAGCAGCAAGGCACATGCTTTAGGCTTCCCAGTTGGCATGGTGGTAAAGATTCTGCTTACCTATGCAGCAGACCCAGAAATACAGGTTCAGTCCCTGGGACCGGAAGATCCCCTGGAGAAGGAAATGGTAAACCACTCCAGTATTCTTGCCTGGAAAATTCCATGGACAGAGGAGCCTGGTAGGCTACAGTCCGTGGGGTCACACAGAGTTGAACATGACTGACTGACTAAGCACATGCACACATAGGCACATGCTTTAGTTTTCTGGAGTTTTCATTTATCACAAAACCAATGAACTTGAATCTAAAAGTTTACATTCATTTCTTATTTTCAAAAATATAAATTATGCTATAAAAATGGAAGACTGTTTACACACAACTTGAATAGAATCTAGATGAAATTTGGGTTAAATATAAAATAAACACTAAAAAAAAAAGAAATGAATTTACTGTATAATTCAGTTAAAAAAAAAAAAAAACTGAGCCTTAAACTTTCTAAACAACTTCTTCAATTCTCTACTTCACTAGGAATATGTGAACAAATTAACAGACAAAAGAAAGTCATATATTTACAAAGTCATTCTGCTATATATATGTGTGTGTGTGTGTGTGATACATTCAGAGATTTATGAGATTTTTCAAATATGAACCATTTGATATTTCATTTCATATGCTAGCAAAATATAACTTCCTGGTTTAAATAAAATGGCTTATAAAGATGTTCAGAAATTCTGTGGACATCAAATACCTCCTAAAACACAGTACTTTTATGAGCTGAGTGTAAGTGAATCAAAAACATATGGCAGTCGTTGCTTCTAAATGAAATGCATATGGCGAAAAAACAAAAGAAGAAAGTCCCGGGCAGAATTCATGCAAACGTAGCCTTCGGATTTTCAAAATTGGTGTTGTCTTTTCCTGGTACTAAAAAAATATGGATAAAATAAATACTGCCATTCTTCCTATTTTTAAGATCTATTTGCTTAAGACTAGCAGAGCATTGTATGTACATTTTCAGTATTTCCATTTTATCCAAGCACTTTGCTTTATAGGCTCTGCCTCTATAAAACAAGAGTTTCCAGTCATTTTCTTTCTCTAGAGTATAGCTTCAATTAGGACATAAAAAGATGTGCATGGTGTGAACACTATTTGGTGTAAGAAAGACACAGAGTAGGAAATGCCTTCAGTATTACAAGATATAGAATTTGGAACAATGTGCCATTATAAAATTCTTCCTGTGGTTAAAAATAAAAAAGACTTGGATTTTGTGAAGCAGCTATCTCTATACATACACCCTCATTTATTCTTTCCTAAAAGGAATGTTTTTGAGCTTTAGTAAAATCAAAATATGCATAAGCTGTTGAGACTCTGCACATGAAATTCCTTCCCATATACGTTGTAGTCTCTGATGGATTAGTCACTAATTAGTTTTGTTCCATAAGACCTATGGTACAAAACTAATTAGTGATTAATATTTCACAACTTTCCACCAATATATTTTTTCTTCAAGGGAAGATTATAAATTAATCATTATCTCAAGCCAGCCCTAAAAATTAAAGCTGTGCCAAATATAGTATTTTACGTTTAAGCTACAAAATTAAGAAGCAGGGAAGCGTATATAATTCAAGTGGGACATTACAGGATAAAAATGTAGACCCTGTTAAAAAGTTGTTAAGATTTCAAGATGGTAGCAGCAGTGTATTATATCAAGTATAGTATATTAATCATAAATTAATACCATAATGGCTTGACATATTAATATTCCCCTAACTGATCCCCTAGCTTCAGAAGCTACACATATCCTGGATCATACACATTGAGGAAACTTTGTTTGTTGAACAGTCTTCAGAATCCTAGCTGTATACTCATCAGTCTAACCTCATTTGAGAGTCACTCTTTTAGGCCAACAATGGAATATATCAGCGAATTTAGACATTTTAGATCTTAAATAAAGAAATCTGCTTAATATTCTTATATAAGCCAATAGAAGTGTTCCTTTATTATCCTGATATTTTCCAGACAGATTTCCCATATTGGTAATTGTTCCATTGATGTCTATTGATTGATATTGTTTTTGTTTAGTCAAGTCCAGTTTGACACTTTTTGTAACCCCATAGACTGTAGTCACTCAGCTTCCTCTGTCCATGGGATTTTCCAGGCAAGAATACTGGAGGGGGTTGTCATTTCTTTCTCCAGGGGATCTTCCTGACCCAGGGAGCAAACCTGTGTGTCCTACATTGACAGGTGGGTTTTTTACCACTGAGATACCAGGGAAACCCCATGTCTACTGATTAGGTCACATACTAAATTAGATTCCTTTACTCTTGGTAAAAGCAAGCTTAATGTAACTATATACTGTGTAGTTGATTGGAACCAAGAGAAAAATCTATGTCAATGTATGCCTGAATTCTCATTATTTATTAATCTAATAGAATTTAAAGAAGTTAGTGGAAGATTTATAAGATATATGGACTAGAATCTAATTATTGGGATTTATGGCATTATAGATTTGTGGATAGAGGAAATTTAAGACCAATGTATTTCAATTTTAACATACACTTTGATTACTTTGTGCATAAACTTACTTGAAGGAATGATTTTGAGCCTTGGAAATATGGTGCTCAATGTCTCATAATTTATAATTTTTCTGGAAAAATACATAGTGTGTTTTAGGGTGTAATATGTGTATTAAAAATACATATGGATATCTTTATATATATATTATTTCTTTATACATACAGATATATTTTTATTTCTAATGTATGCATATAAATATGCATGCTCAGTTGCATCAGTCATGTCTGAGTCTTTGTAGCCCTATGCTCTACTCCATCAGACTCCTCAGTCCATGGGATTCTTCAGGCAAGGATACTGGAGTGGGTTGCCATTTCCTTCTCCAGGGGATCTTCCAGACCCAGGGATTGAACCCCTGTTCCCTGCATTTCCTGCATTACAGTCAGATTCTTTACCACTGAGCCAGGTGGCAACCCACTCCAATATTCTCCTCTGGGAAGTCCCATGGACATAGGACCTTGACAGGCTACAGTCCATGGGGTTACAAAAGAGTCGGAGACAACCTAGTGACTAAACAACAACATATCGTGTGTGTGTGTGTATGTATGTATATATATATATATATATATATATATATGATAGTTGCATTTACATATGCAACCTTTGTAAAAAAAAAAGCTTTATTAGATTTTAACAGGTTTTATTTATTTCAATCAAGTATTTTCCATATTGATCATGTAAAGTTAAGAAGAATAGTCCCCTGTCATGCCATCTGACCTAGGAAAATAAACTTATATGTTTTAAATTGAGCATAGCTAGTTTTGGTAGATACTGTATTTAAGCATTGATCTTTTTTACAACAGGTGATTATTATCTGACAAATCATTTATTAACATGTTAATAAAAATATGCCATGACAAGTCCACCATGCCATCATGGTGATTATGCCATCATTTGTGTTAAAAATCATAACTCTTCTTTATTCCATGGATTTACACTATCAGAGGATCAATATCTCATTTTCAATTATAACTAATTTTTTGGATGATAGAGTTAGAATGCATAGAAGAATAAACTAAATGTACAGTGAAGTATCTTTCTTAATTAAATCCTTGCTTTTAAAATTCAGATTCAATTGGTATTTGTTGATAAGTATTTTGCCAGGTATTCTATGTTTTTGGAGAAGGAAATGGCAACCCACTTCAATATTCTTGCCTAGAGAATCCCGTGGACAGGGGAGCCTGGTGGGCTGCCGTCTATGCGGTCACACAGAGTCAGACACGACTGAAGCGACTTAGCAGCAGCAGCAGCAGCTATGTTTCTACATTCATTATCTCTGCTATTTCTACCCATAACCCCAAAATGTCAATAACCACATTTTACAGTGTAGTTTACAAAACTGAGCTTCAGATAGGTTACATGATACATCAAAGTTCGCATAAAGTGAATGAAGAGCAAGAATTCAAACTCTGGTGTTCTAAGTGAAATATTCATGTTAATTTAAGATTAGTATCTTATAACACATGCAAGACAATCTGTAGAAAGAACATTGCCTTTCTAGTAGTTAGATTTTATTAAAGTGGAATTTTCTTTATCAAATATTTTGCTTTGTTAAAAATGTTTATTTAAATATTCTGAAAGTTTAGTCCATACAACAGTACTAGTTCCCCCCACAGAAATACCAAACTGTTTGAGTTTAAAAAAAAAATGAAAAACTAAAAAAATTTTTAAATAAATGTTAATATGAAAAAACCCTATTCAACACTGTTTTAAGTCACCTAGGAAAAGAAAATCATTGGTGTTTTTTTCCCCCTGAGATCATACTCTGTGAGGCATCTTCTCTTTTTATTTTCTTATTTTAGTTGATTCACTTACCACACTTGAAATATATATTTATGGTTTATTAGTTGTGGATCTGAACTTGGGAATAGCAAAATTTTCTTGAAAGATAATCACATTTTAAATTCAACATTTTAATGTCACCTTCAATTTTATATATCAGGTTATTTATTTGTTTGAAATATTATTTGAAATACATTAATTAGATATAATTTCAAGCATTGTTGGTATGTTTGCTGCTGCTGCTAAATCATTTCAGTCATGTCCGACTCTGTGCGACCCCATAGACGGTAGCCCACCAGGCCCTGCCGTCCCTGGGATTCTCCAGGCAAGAACACTGGAGTGGGTTGCCATTTCCTTCTCCAATGCAGGGAAGTGAAAAGTGAAAGTGAAGTCGCTTAGTCATGTCCAACTCAGCGACCCCATGGACTGCAGTTTAATAGGCTCTTCCGTCCATGGGATTTTCCAGGCAAGAGTACTGGAGTGGGTTGCCATTGCCTTCCCTGGAGTGTGTTTATAGTTATATTTTCCAACTGGATTTTCTGAAATACTCTGTTTGTATCAGTGATTTCATATTTGAGAAACTACTATTTTAAAAGCTCTTTGCTAGACAATGGAGCCACAAACACATCATTTTATATGTATTATAAAATTACAAAAATAAAATGTGCTGCTTGTGGTAGGACAAAAATGGTGGGGGGTGGGGGGGAGCAAAACAGTATTCCACAATGACTGATAAATGAAGTGACCCAAGAGTTCAGAAAGAAGCCTGTGTACCGTCATTTCAGGTTTTATAATGGTCCAAGGGCATGGTTGGAGAAGGCAATGGCACCCACTCCAGTACTCTTGCCTGGCAAATCCCATGGATGGAGGGGCCTGGTGGGCTACAGTCCATGGGGTGGCAAAGAGTCGGACACAACTGAGTGACTTCACTTTCACTTTTCACTTTCATGCATTGGAGAAGGAAATGGCAACCCACTCCAGTGTTCTTGCCTGGAGAATCTCAGGGATGGCGGAGCCTGGTGGGCTGCCGTCTATGGGGGTCGCACAGGGTCGGACACAGCTGAAGTGACTTAGCAGCAGCAGCAGCAGCAGAGTGCAGCAGAGCACAGAACAGCATACGCTTTTTTTTTTTTTTAGTTTTATTTTATTTTTAAACTTTACATAATTGTATTAGTTTTGCCAAATATCGAAATGAATCCGCCACAGGTATACATGTGTTCCCCATCCTGAACCCTCCTCCCTCCTCCCTCCCCATACCATCCCTCTGGGTCATCCCAGTGCACTAGCCCCAAGCATCCAGTATCGTGCATCGAACCTGGACTGGCAATTCGTTTCATACATGATATTTTACATGTTTCAATGTCATTCTCCCAAATCTTCCCACCCTCTCCCTCTCCCACAGAGTCCATAAGACTGTTCTATACATCAGTGTCTCTTTTGCTGTCTCGTACACAGGGTTATTGTTACCATCTTTCTAAATTCCATATATATGCGTTAGAATACTGTATTTATGTTTTTCCTTCTGGCTTACTTCACTCTGTATAATAGGCTCCAGTTTCATCCACCTCATTAGAACTGATTCAAATGTATTCTTTTTAATGGCTGAGTAATACTCCATTGTGTATATGAACCACAGCTTTCTTATCCATTCATCTGCTGATGGACATCTAGGTTGCTTCCATGTCCTGGCTATTATAAACAGTGCTGCAATGAACATTGAGGTACACGTGTCTATTTCCCATCTGGTTTCCTCAGTGTGTATGCCCAGCAGTGGGATTGCTGGATCATAAGGCAGTTCTATTTCCAGTTTTTTAAGGAATCTCCACACTGTTCTCCATAGTGGCTGTACTAGTTTGCATTCCCACCAACAGTGTAAGAGGGTTCCCTTTTCTCCACACCCTCTCCAGCATTTATTATTTGTAGACTTTTGGATCGCAGCCATTCTGACTGGTGTGAGATGGTACTTCATAGTGGTTTTGATTTGCATTTCTCTGATAATGAGTGATGTTGAGCATCTTTTCATGTGTTTGTTAGCCATCTGTATGTCTTCTTTGGAGAAATGTCTATTTAGTTCTTTGGCCCATTTTTTGATTGGGTCGTTTATTTTTCTGGAGTTGAGCTGTAGAAGTTGCTTGTATATTTTTGAGATTAGTTGTTTGTCAGTTGCTTCATTTGCTATTATTTTCTCCCATTCTGAAGGCTGTCTTTTCACCTTGCTAATAGTTTCCTTTGATGTGCAGAAGCTTTTAAGGTTAATTAGGTCCCATTTGTTTATTTTTGCTTTTATTTCCAATATTCTGGGAGGTGGGTCATAGAGGATCCTGCTGTGATGAAACAAAGGGAGAAAAATCAAATCAACAAAATCAGAAACGAAAATGGAGAGATCACAACAGACAACACAGAAATACAAAGGATCATAAGAGACTACTATCAACAATATATGCCAATAAAATGGACAACGTGGAAGAAATGGACAAATTCTTAGAAAAGTACAACTTTCCAAAACTCGACCAGGACGAAATAGAAAATCTTAACAGACCCATCACAAGCATGGAAATTGAAACTGTAATCAAAAATCTTCCAGAAAACAAAAGCCCCGGTCCAGACGGCTTCACAGCTGAATTCTACCAAAAATTTAGAGAAGAGCTAACACCTATCCTGCTCAAACTCTTCCAGAAAATTGCAGAGGAAGGTAAACTTCCAAACTCATTCTATGAGGCCACCATCACCCTAATACCAAAACCTGACAAAGATCCCACAAAAAAATAAAACTACAGGCCAATATCACTGATGAACATAGATGCAAAAATCCTTAACAAAATTCTAGCAATCAGAATCCAACAACACATTAAAAAGATCATATACCATGATCAAGTGGGCTTTATCCCAGGGATGCAAGGATTCTTCAATATCCACAAATCAATCAATGTAATACACCACATTAACAAATTGAAAAATAAAAACCATATGATTATCTCAATAGATGGAGAGAAAGCCTTTGACAAAATTCAACACCCATTTATGATAAAAACTCTCGAGAAAGCAGGAATAGAAGGAACATACCTCAACATAATAAAAGCTATATATGACAAACCCACAGCAAACATTATCCTCAATGGTGAAAAATTGAAAGCATTTCCTCTAAAGTCAGGAACAAGACAAGGGTGCCCACTTTCACCATTACTATTCAACATAGTTTTGGAAGTTTTGGCCACAGCAATCAGAGCAGAAAAAGAAATAAAAGGAATCCAAATTGGAAAAGAAGAAGTAAAACTCTCACTATTTGCAGATGACACGATCCTCTACATAGAAAACCCTAAAGATTCCACCAGCATACGCTTTTATATCTACGTGTGTGGTTTACCCACCCTATCCAGAAATTTCAAGTTCATTCTACCATTCACTTTTACTCATACAATTTCCTCTCTCTGGAAAACTAGGTTCTATTCTCTCCCCTCACTGACTTACTTTCTAAACCATGCCCTTGCTGCCAAGCCACTTCAGTCGTGTCCGACTCTGTGCGACCTCCTAGATGGTAGCCCACCAGGCTCCCCTGTCCCTGGGATTCTCCAGGCAAGAACACTGGAGTGGGTTGCCATTTTCTTCTCCAATGCATGAAAGTGAAAATGAAAGTGAGTCGCTTAGTCATGTCCAACTCAGCGACCCCATGGACTGCAGCTTACCAGGCTCCTCTGTCCGTGGGATTTTCCAGGCAAGAGTACTGGAGTGGGGTGCCACTGCCGCACTCAGTTGTGTCCAAATCTTTGTGATCCCATGGAGTGTAGCCCTCCAGGATTCTCTGACCATGGCATTTTCCAGCAAGAATACTGGAGTGGGTTGACATTTCCTACTCCAGGGGTCGAATCTGTGTCACTTGTGTCTCCTGCACTGACAGGCAGATTCTTTACCACTGCTCCATCCAGGATGTCCCTTAAAAGCAAGATATATTGGTCAGTAATAATGCAGAACTAATTCAGCACATAAGGAGGAGTCTTTTCAGACTAATGCTATCAGGATTGATTTTTAGGAAATTTGAAACTTGAAATATTATAAAAAGTGTGATATATTTGTATTATTCAAGACTGCTATTTTGAAAAAAGTAAACCAGTAATTGGTTAAAGGTGATATATAGATGACTATGGTAGTCATTTTGAGATGCATAGAAATATATCAAACCACAATATTATGTAATCTGTTCAGTTCAGTTCAGTTGCTCAGTCGTGTCCGACTCTTTTCGACCCCGTGGACTGCAGCACGCCAGGCCTCCCTGTCCATCACCAACTCCACAGGAAATAATATAGTGTTATAGGTCAACTACACTTCAAAAACAAACTGATAGAAAAGAGATGAGAGATTGCAGGGTATCGTAGGCAGGGGATGGAGGGAGGGAAAATACGATGAAGGTGGTCAAAAGGTACACATTTCCAATTCAAAGATAAACACATTTTAAAAGATGAAGTAATTATTTATGGAGGTGGGTGTAGAAGAGAAAGTACAGTGATGATGCTGCATCAGTTTTCCTTTAGGAAAAAGTCTAATGGAACAAAAAACTTCAAATGACCTGAGTACAGCTATAGACAAGAAGAGAGGATACAAAATAGAAAAGAAAATTGATAGTGAGTGATTAACAGAATATTATTAGCTAGAGATTTGGGGAACATGTTAGCCTGAGTGACAGAAAAATTGTGATAGAATTTCTTGACAAGAATATCCAGAATGGTGATTTATATCCCATTCTCCGCATCCATCTTTAGCTTCTCCGGCTCATTTGGAATTCATTGTAAGGCAAGTCGGTAGGAAATGCTAAGGGTAGAATCACTCATGAATAAATTCCCCCAGAAGTGAAGTTATACAACATGGGATAAGCTTACCATTGATAAATGGAAACAGAAACCTGTGCTACACACCCAGAGCAATGAAACATGGCAAGCAAAGTAAAAGGAGAATAGGAAAGATATGTAGACATTATGAGGCAGCCTCTGGGGTCTGATTGACTGGTTTCCAACTGGGACTCATTCATCTCTTTAGACAGAGAAGGCAATGGCACTCCACTCCAGTACTCTTGCCTGGAAAATCCCATGGATGGAGGAACCTGGTGGGCTGCAGTCCATGGGATCGCTAAGAGTCGGACACGACTGAGCAACTTCCCTTTCACTTTTCACTTTCATGCACTGGAGAAGGAAATGGCAACCAACTCCAGTGTTCTTGCCTGGAGAATCCCAGGGACAGGGCAGCCTGCTGGGCTGCTGTCTATGGGGTCGCACAGAATCGGATACAACTGAAGCGACTTAGCAGCAGCAGCAGCAGCTTAATTTCAACCCTATATATATATATATCACTCAGAACAGAGCCATTGCTCATAAAATAAAAAAAAAAAAAGGCTCAAGAAAGCTCCATTACCTGGAAATATAAGAATTTCAAAATTGAAGGTGGATGTAATAAATATAGTAGTAAGGGAAAAATATATTCTTTCAAAATCATTATGTCACACTTCAGTCTTTTTTCATTGACCCTCAAAAAGATAGTAAGGAACAACTTTCACAAAGACCTTTTTCTATATGTTTCCATAGCACTATATTCTCAGCCCTACTGTATTGAACACAGGGTGGTTTTTTTTTGTGCACTTATTATTTTGGTGCTTCTCTGAATATAGTACTGCTAAATTTCCTGGTTTCAGCTTAGTAAACTGGTTGATCAAACTAGATATATATTGATCTGATAAATACACTTGACATTCTATATGTAAAGAATGATCCATCCTTCTCCTATGGCAATTGATTCATGTTTTAAAATTCATCACTCATCTCCCTTACAAAAAAATCAAACCGATTAACTATTTCTGCATACACACCATGGATAATACATTAAATGATTGTTCTAAAACAGAGAATTTTGCATTCAGTCATGGCCAAAAATATATATTCCTACAGAAAGGATAAGTCACATGCATATGAAAGAAACATAAGAATTTGACATAAAGCTTGAAAACAATGATATATCTTCAAACATATACACAATGTATAAACAAATGGTTAAATAATGGAAAAAAAGAAGGAAATGGTTGATGGTCACAAGTGTGTTTAATTTATTTATTTACTTAAGGCTGTACTGGGTCTTTCCTGCTACACATGGCCTTTCTCTAGTTTCAGTGAGTGGGGATTGGCTATTCTCTAGTTGTGGTGCGTGGGCTTCTCATTGTGGTGTCCTCTCTTCTTATGGAGCATGCGTTCTAGGGCACCTGGACTTCAGTAGTGCAGTATGTGGGCTCAGTGGTCACAGTGGGTGGGCTCTAGAGTGCAGGCTCAATAGCTGTTGCACACAGGCTTATTTGCTCCATGGCAAGTGGGATCTTCCCCTATCAGGGATCAAACCATGTCCTCTGCACTGGCAGATGGATTCTCAATCACTGGATCACCAGGGAAGTCCCAAATATACTTTTGACAGAACAGCTGGGTCTAGTTTGGCCTCTGAGGTAGGACTGTGTGTGATTGGACAGTGAGATGAAAGGGATATGGCCCAGTTGATAATCTAACACAAGATGATAGTCATATATTTTTCAGAGGCATATTTTGCCAAGAATTGCCTCATCTCATTACAAAAATATCCACATATGCTTTAAAATTAGCTCTGCACCCCTTCTTCATCAAAGATCAAAATGTTGGCATTTCATGATGCCTTTCATTTGTCTACAATTATTATTGAATAAAAATCAAATACCTGTAAATACGGCATTAGACATTTGTCTGAAATGCCAAAAAGATAAAATAAAAATAAGTTTTAATGTATTGACTATTTAAACCTAGACACAGCCAAATTTCCACTTCACATGATCCTGAGAAAACCTAGCTTTTGTCATTTTTCAGTGACAATAATAATGGCATATTTTCATCATTCACAAGTGAGATGAGTTGCTGCTGAACTCACTTGAATTTTAAAACTTTTTTAAACTAGCACTGGAAAAAATGTTTCTATTGTAATTTAAATCTAATGGAACGTAAACTCATTTAGTGCTGCCAAAGTCTCATTATTTGTCTTGTCAGACAAAAAGCTGGTGATTACCACTGAACATATTTGTATATTTTAATTGCTATTTATCTCAAAAGTTTCAACTGTGTATAGTAACAAAAGAAAGTAATTAAACTATCAGGGGAGGTTGGTGGAGCAGAGTAGATAGCTATTGTCAGCAATAAACTATCAAACACAGTTGGTAATAGGAAAATGTGTCATGGTCCAGTAATCATTCCAGAGGACGGAATGAGTAATAACTTTGCTTGGGAGCTAAGATTGCAGAGAAATTTAATATTGTTTTCAATTTGCATAGTGTAAAATGTGCAGACTCATATACACACAGGTGTGTACTTGCACACATAAAAATATGTGTATGTATTTAAATATAGTGGTCTTTTAAATATTTTTAGGCAACTCATTTGAGATACTCACTGTTTTATAATAGAAAATTTGCACAAATCCCAGAAAAAAATTCCTAAACTCCTCCACTTAAAGAGGCTGGATGTGTGTCACAGCATGATAGGATTTGGAAGGTTAAGAGTATCTTCTGATTTCTGGTTCACATGTGTTTTATTTATTGACATAAATTACCCGGGTTAAGATTTCTGAGCACCTTAGGGAACTGAAACCATGTTGACAATGTCATTTACTCTTCTAAATAAACATTTATATGCTCCCTTTTTTTAAAGTATGGTTGCTTTACACTGTTAATTTCTTCTATACAGCAAAGTGAATCAACCATATATATATACATACATCTCCTCTTTTTTGGATTTCCTTCCCTTTTAGGTCACCACAGAGTACAGAGTATAGTCCCTGTGCTAAACAGTAGGTTCTCAGGAGTTATCTATTTTATATATAGTAGTATGTATATGTTAGTCCCAATCTCCTAATTTATCCCACCTCCCTCCACCCCCTTGTTATCCATACTTCTGCTCTCTATGTCTGTGTCTCTGTATCTTCTTTGTAAATAAATTCATCTACATTATTTTTTTAGATTCCACATACATGCATTAATATACAATATGTGCTTTTCTCTTTCACTTTACTCTGTATGATGGTCTCTAGGTCCATCCACGTCTCTGCAAATGACAGTTTTGTACCTTTCATGGCTGAGTAATATACCATTATGCACATATATCACATCTTCTTGTTTAATTTATTTTTATTTACTTTTAATTGGAGGATAATTGCTTTACAGTGTTGTGTTGGTTCTGCTGTACAATATGAATCAGTCATAAGTATACATCGTATATCCTCTGTCTTGAGCCTCCTTCCCAATCCTCCCATTCCACCCGTCTAGGTCATCACAGAGAGCACCGGGCTGAGCTCCCCATGTTATGCAGCAACTTCACACTAGCTATCTATTTTACACATGGTAATGTATGTATTTCAGTGCTGCTCTCTCAATTCGTCCCACCCTCTCCTTTATATGCACCACATCTTCTTTATCCGTTCCTCTGCTGATGGACATTTATGTTGCTTCTATATCCTGGATATTGTAAATAGTGCTGCAATGAATGTTAGGGTCCATGTAAGTTTTGAATTATAATTTTATCTGGGTATATGGCCAGGAGTGGGATTGCTGGGTCATATGGTAGTTCTATTTTCAGCTCTTTAAGGAACCTCCATACTGTTCTGCATAGTGGCTGTATCAACTTACATTCATACTAACAGTGCAAGCAGGTTCCTTTTTCTCTACACCCTCTCCAGCATAAATTGTTTGTACATTTTTTGATGATGGCCATTCTTGCTGGTATGAGATGATACTTCATTGTAGTTTTAATCTGCATTTCTTTAATAATGTATGATGTAGAGCATCTTTTCATGTGCCTTTTGGCCATCTGTAAGTCTTCTTTGGAGAAATATCTGCTTAAATTTTCAACCCAGTTTTTTTATTGGGATGTTTTGTATTTTGATATTTAGCTGTCAACTCTTGCCACCTTTATCTTGTTCCTGATCTTAGAGAAAGTGCTTTCAGCTTTTCATATATGGCTTTTATTATGTTGGGGTACATGTGTGCATGATCAGTCAGTTCAGTTGTGTCTGACTCTTTGCAACCCTATGGACTGTAGCCCACGAGGTTCCTCTGCTTATGGGAATCTCCAGGTAAGAATACTGGAGTGGGTCACCATGCTCTTCTCCAGGGGGTCTTCCCGACCTATGGATTGAACCTGTGTCTCCTGTGTCTCCTGCATTGCAAGTGGATTCTTTATCCACTGAGCCACCTGGGAAGCCCAGTATGTTGAGGTAGGTTCTCTCTATGCCTGCTTTTGTTATCATAAATGGGTGTTTAATTTTGTCAAAACCTTTTTATACATCTATTGAGATTATTTGGTTTTTATTCTTTAATTTCTTAATATAGTGTATCACATTGATTGATTTGCATATATTGAAAGATCCTTGCATCCTGGGATAAACCCCACTTGATCATGGTGTATGATCCTTTTAATCTGTTGCAAAATTCCATTTGCTAGTATTTTGTTGAGAATATTTTTGTCTATGTTCATCAGTGATATTCAGTTCAGTTCAGTCACTCAGTCGTGTCTAACGACACAGGCCGCCCTGTCCATCACCAACTTCTGGAGTTTACTCAAACTCATGTCCATTGAGTCGGTGGTGCCATCCAACCATCTTATCCTCTGTTGTCCCCTTCTCCTCCTGCCTCCAATCTTTCCCAACATCAGGGTCTTTTCAAATGAGTCAGCTCTTCGCATCAGGTGATGTTAATCTGTGATTTTCTTTTTTGTGATATCTTTGTTCGGTTTTGATATCAGAGTGATGGTGGCCTTGTAGAATGAGCTTGGAAGTGTTTCTCCCTCTGCAATCTTTTGGAAGAGCTTGAGAAGGATAGTTATTAACTCTTCTCTAAATGTTTGAGAGCATTTGCCTATTTGCATCTGGTCCTGGACTTTTGTTTGTTGGAAGATTTTAAATCAGCTTCAATTTCATTACTTATGATGCCTCTGTTCATATTTTATATTTCTTTCTGGTTCTGTCTTGGAAGTTGGTGCTTTTCTAAGAATTTGTTCATTTCTTGTAGGTTGTCCATTTTATTGGCACATAGTTATTTCTGGTAGTATTTTATGATTATTTTTATTTCTGTGATGTCAGTTGCAGATCTCTGCTATTGTTTTCTTCATTTCTAATTCATTAATTTCTGTTCTGCTCTTTATGATTTCTTTCCTTCTATTAACTTTGGATTGTGTTTGTTCTTCTTTCTTCAGTTGCTTTAGGTATGTGGTTAGGTTGTTTACTTGAGATTTTTCTTGTTTCTTAAGGTAAGATATTATTGTTATAAACTTTCCTCTTAGAATGCCTTTTGCTGCATTTCATAGGTTGTCAATCATCATGTTTTCATTGTCATTTGTTGCTATGAATTTTTTTTATTACCTCTTAGATTTCTTCAGTGATACACTGGTTATTTGGTAGCATATTATTTACCCTTTACATATTGGTGTTTTTTACAGGTTTTTTTCCTGTAATTATTTTTAATCTGATAGCATTGTAGTTAGGAAAGATGCTTGATATGATTTCAATTTATTAAGTTTACTTAGGCTTTTCCCAAGATTTGATCTATCCTAGAGAATGTTCTCTATATGGTTGAGAAGAAAGTGTATTCTTCTGCTCTCAGATGGAATATCATATAAATATCAATTAAGTCTATCTGGTCTAGTGTGTCATTTAAGGATTGTGTTTCTTTATTAGTTTTCTGTCTGGGTGGTCTATCCATTGGTGTAAGTGGAGTGTTAAAACCCTTCATTAGTGTAAGTGGAGTGCTAGTCCCCCACTTTGTTTATTCTTTACAGCTGCCTTTCTCCCATAAATATCCTGACTGGCAACTCTTAGTGATTTGTGAAAAGTTATGCTAACTAGGTGCCATGATTATTGCAAAGTTTCTTGGAAAACACCAGTGACTCCAAAAGTACTTGATTTTTTTTCTTAGGGAAAGCAATATTGTGGTTCCCTTCCTTCAAGCTACAAAGTTTAGAGTGATTAGTGGAAAAACTAAACCGAATGTCTTGTGGTTCCAGGCTTGGTGCACAGTAGGTATAAAATGTTTGAATATTTGTGATAATAATAAGATTAAACTCAAGTGCACTATAAAATTAGCTATAACTCAATATAATATAAAAAGTTTAAAAAATAAAAGAAAAAAATCTGAAAAAAATGTTACTGTAGGATAAATAGGCTGCTCTTGTTTTATTGTGCTCAGCTTTATTGCACCTCACAGAAATTGTCAACTTGAGCTTTTTACAAATTGAGGGTTTGCATTAACCTTGTGTTGAGAGAGTCTATGGGCACCATTTTTCCAACGGTGTTCGCTCTGCTTGTGTCTCTGGGTCACATTTTGGTAATTCTTGCAATATTTCAAACTTTTTCAGTATTATTGTATATGTTTTTGGTGATCTGTGGTTGGTGATCTTTGACATTACTATTAAGAATCCCTGTAGGCTCAGATGATGGTTAGAATTTCTTAGCAGTAAAGTATTTTTTAATTAAGGGATATATGTTTTTTAGACTTAATGTTATTGCACATATAATAGACTACAGTATGGTACAAATATAACTTGTATGTGTACTGGGAAACCAAAAAAGTAATGGACTCACTTTATTGAAATATTTGCTTTATTGTGGTGTTGTGGAACTAAACCCATAATATCTCTGAGGTGTGCCTGTAACTCTAATCTGTCATCCCAGTGAAATTATATGTCCTGCATCTATTCATTTTTGTGGCTTTTGGAGCACTGCCATAGTTTCTATCTAGGAGTTTCAGTGAATGATTAAAAAAAAAAAAACTAACGTGGTTTAAATTTCAAGGAGGAGATCAATATATCAGAACTAGGGAAATCATTAAGGCTGATCTCCCCTATGCCTCTGCCCTCTGCCCTCCTGATTATCCATTGTAATTAGATAGCATTTTCAGTTATTACTGAAATGGAGTCAGGTCCTGTGGGATTACAGAAAAAATTAAACTGTTTACTGAAATCAGATATTAAGATGAGGACAGAGAAAGAGTATCATTATTTCCGTTGAACGAATAAGGCAGATATGTGAATTCAGAATTGCCTGCAACACAGTGTCCATGGAATTAAGAAATCTTTCATTATAGCATCATAGTAATATTTATTAGTTTAATCCATAAAAAAGTAAAAACATTTTATAAGTATTTTGTGCAATTTCTGATAAAGTAAAAATTGAATGACTAAGAAAAACAAGAGGAAGAAAGATAAATAAGTCTAAAGACCAAGTGCAAGTCATAATAAAAGTGAGACTTATTTTTGACTATCATTTACATTTGAGAAGATTACAGTGAGATTTTTTTATTTTTTTGGCATGGATTTGAATGATGCTGAGAACAGATTTTATTCATTCATTTTATTTACTAATTCACTTATTCATTCATTTTATTCACTAATTATTTTATTAAACAAAGATAAATTGAAAACCAAAGATATTTCTCTCATCTGTCTAAAGAAGAAATAGTACATGACATAATTTAACATAATATTGTGAACAATCCCCAGGAAATTATTCTTAGTTTCAAATTAATAACTAGCCCCATATAGCTCTTCCTTATAAATTTCATCCCTATGGAAAATGTCAATGCAGATATTATTCAATAAAAATAAATTATTACAGTGAGCTCTTTAATTCCAGGCTTCAGTTCAGTTCAGTCATTCAGTCATGTCCAACTCTCTGTGACCCTATGGACTCCAGTACCCCAGGCTTCCCTGTCCATCACCGACTCCAGAAGTTTGCTCAAACTCATGTCCATTGAGTTGGTGATGCCATTCAACCATCTCATCCTCTGCTGTCCCCTTTTCCTCCTGTCTTCAATCTTTCCCGGAATCAGGGTCTTTTCAAATGAGTCAACTCTTCACATCAGGTGGCCAAAGTATTGGAGCTTGAGCTTCAGCATCAATCCTTCCAATGAATATTCATGACTGATTTCCTTTAGGATTGACTGGTTTGATCTCCTTGCTGTCCAAGGGACTCTCAAAAGTCTTCTATAGGCTTTAAATTGCTATAATAATAGATGCCAGGATTTTTTATCTCAAGAACCTAATAACATCATATATAATAATGTAAGGATGCTATAGAATGCCTTGAGTGGGGACACAAAAATACATCAAAACAAATTTTAGAACCTAGAGTCATCACCATTGTTTAAAAAATATGGAGATACCTTTATTATATTAATTACATTACTATTTTTATTTATGACTTATTTGCTTTTAAATGATACGCTCCTCTCCATTACACGGTCTTGATTTTTGCTTAATTTGCATTTTTATTTTTGTTTTATTTATGTAATCTATAATTTTTGATTTTCTATAAGATTATATTTTTGACATCTACTGATTATTTTTTCCCAAACTTTAAACCTTTAATATTGTATTGGGGTATAGCCAATTAACAATATTGTGGTATTTTCAGATGAACAGCAAAGGGATTCAGCCACACATATACATGTATCCATTCTTCCCGATGACCCCCTCCCATCCAGGGTGCCATATAATATTGAGCTGAATTCTATGTGCTGTACAATAGGTCCTTGTTGATTATCCATTTTAAATGTAGCAGTGTGTTCCTTCCCAAAGTCCCTAATTTTCTCTTCCCCTACAACCATAAACTCATTTTCTAAGTCTGTGAAAATCTTTCTGTTTCATAATAAGTTCATTTGTACCTTTTTAAAAAAATTCCACATATAAGGGATACTTCTTCTTCTCTGTCTGACTTACATCACTCAGTATGGTTGACACTGTCTAGGTCCATCCATATTGCTACAAATGGCATTATTTCAATTCTTAATGGTTGACTAACATTCCATTGTATATATGTACCACATCTTCTTTATCCTTTCCGCTGTTGATGGACATTTAGGTTGCTTCCATGTTTTGCCTATTATATAGTCAATAAATATTTTTCTTTTCACATCTAGTATTATTTTATGACACTTCATTTTTTTTCACATTTTCACTAACACTATTTTAAGATATTCTGTATTTTTTTACTATTGACTAAGAAAAAATTAAAAAGCTTGCTAAAATGTTTCTTTAATATGAACATGTTTATATTAAAAATACTATGTTTCTTATTTTTATTATACCTTGAATGCATAGATATTCTTTCATGGATTGGGTCTGTTCCAGGATTGCTTCAAAAAGAGTAGATTGTGAAATGAATTACTGCATATCATTAACTTAATCCTCCATAAATGTATTTATGTTAGCTGAGTTTTGATAACTATTGACCAGATATTAGTTCAAGATTTAATGCCATTTTTACAATTACCTGGTGGCCAGGTAATCATCTTGCTTTATGAGGAGATCGAACTAGTCAATCCTAAAGTAAATCAACCTGAATATTCATTGAAAGGAATGATGCTGAAGCTGAGGCTCCAATACTTTGGTACCTGATGGGAAGAGCCAACTCATTGGAAAAGAGCCTGATGCAGAGAAATATTTAGAGCAGGAGGAGAAGGGGGTACAGAGAATGAGATGGTTGGATGGCATGATTGACTCAATGGACATGAGTTTGAGCCAACTCCAAGAGATAGTAAAGGTCAGGGAAGCCTGGCATGCTGCAGTCCATGAGGTCACAGAGTCAATTGCGACTGAGTGACTGAACAACATTAATCAGTTCAGTTCAGTTCAGTCACACAGTCGTGTCCGACTATTTGTGACCCTGTGGACTGCAGCACACCAGGCCTCCCTGTCCATCACCAACTCCTAGAGTTTACTCAAACTCACGTCCATTGAGTTGGTGATGCCGTCCAACCATCTCATCCTCTGTCGGCCCCTTCTCCTCCTACCTTCAATCTTTCCCATCATCAGGGTCTTTTCAAATGAGTCAGTTCTTTGCATCAGGTGGCCAAAGTATTGCAGTTTCAGCTTCAACATCAGTCCTTCCAATGAGTATTCAGGACAGATTTCCATTAGGATGGACTGGTTGGATCTCCTTGCAGTCCAAGGGACTCTCAAGAGTCTTCTCCAACAGCACAGTTCAAAAGCATCAATCCTTCAGATCTCAGCTTTCTTTATAATCCAACTCTCATATCCATATATGACTACTGGAAAAACCATAATAGTAAACTCATATTAAAAAAAAAATACCAGTCACTATCAGGATCATTTTTCAAAGTTGAAGGAAATGTAAAGAACGTGTGACTAACAAGAGGCCACTGACCACAGCAAAAAGATAGATTGCAGTAATATCACAAACAGAACTGAGGCCATCTTTGTCAAGTTACCTTGGATCCCCTTTAAAACACACACACAAAAAGAAGACCAATGTCCAAGAGGAAAACATATGGCATATTGCTGCAATAAGCATTTACTGTGCAATATTTTTAAAGCAGATGTAACCAAACTCTTCTCATTCATTAAAAACAATCTCAAATAAAAACAACTCTGTAAAGAACCAATAAAACATTCAACTTTGACTAATGTAACTTCCTGGTGTGTAAATTCAGATATAAGTGGGTTGCAAAATGTATAGTTATGTAACTGAACTCTGTGATTAACTCTATGATTTAAATGTTGGAGAAACCTTTAAAAAGGGAGTTACCTAAGGATATATGCAGTGAGGACATTTCTTTTTGATCTGGAATTGGTCTGATGCTAGAATGCTAGGTAAGGGCTTCTCTCAAAAATATCTCACTGACAAATCTTTAGAGGGCTGGTGTTTATTTTAAGTTTTTCCTCCAGGCTTAAAATCTGCAAAACACATGTTAACCAGGCATATTATGTTATTTGACCCAGACATCTATTTCCTCAGCAATTTAATTAGTCTTGAAGAAAACTGCAAGCACTCAAATTGAGCCTTGCTAAAATGAAACCAAATCTGAATTGAAACAGAAAATGCAATCAGTCCATTTCAAAAGACCTCCAGAAAAAGAAAGAAAGAAAAGGGAATAGATGGACATTACATATTTCCAACTCCAGCCACAGTGACCAAAAGTACAGCTATTGCCTGAATCATATTTTATATTCTGACATCTCTCTAGATATCTGTCCACTTCACAGAACAGGCTCTCCGTGCAGAGAGAACCTGTTGTCTCAATTCAGAGCTCTTTAACTCTTTTACCTTTAGTCAGTGATGGGAGAAGTGCTTAGACATTCAGGTCAGTTCAAAGTTCAGTCGCTCAGTCCAGTCCAATTCTTGGTGACCCTATGACCTGCAGCACGCCAGGCTTCCCTGTCCATCTTCAAATCCTGGAGCTTGCTCAAACTCCTGTCCACTGAGTCCATAATGCCATCCAACCATCTCATCCTCTTTCAACCCCTATGCCTCCTGCCTTCAATCTTTTCCAGCATCAGGTTCTTTTCCAATGAGTCAGATGGGAAAGTATTGGAGCTTCAGCTTCAGCATCAGGACTGATTTCCTTTAGGATGGACTGGTTGGATCTCCTTGCTGTCCAAGGCACTCTCAAGAGTCTTCTCCAACACCACAGTTCAAAAACATCAATTCTTCAGCACTCAGCTTTCTTTATGGTTCAACTCTCACATCCATACATGACTACTGCAAAAACCATAGCTTTGACTAGATGGACCATTGCCAGCAAAGTAACATCTCTGCTTTCAATATGCTGTTTAGGTTGGTCATAACTTTTCTTCCAAGGAGCAAGTGTCTTTTAATTTCATGGCTGCAGTCACCATCTGCGGTGATTTTGGAGCCCAAGCAAATAAAGTCTGTAACTGATTCCACTGTTTCCCCATCTAGTTGCCATGAAGTAATGGGACTAGATGCCATGATCTTCGTTTTTCAAATGTTGAATTAAGCCAGCATTTTCACTCCCCTCTTTCACTTTCATCAAGAGGCTCTTGAGCTCATCTTAACTTTCTGCCATAAGAGTGGTGTCATCTGCATATCTGAGGTTATGGATATTTCTACCAGCAATCTTGATTCTAAATTTTCCAAATTTGCTGGCATATTGACTGCAGCATTTGAACAGCATCATCCTTTAGGATTTAAACTAGCTCATCTGGAATTCCAGCACCTCCAGTAGCTTTATTTGTAGTGATGTTTCCTAAGGCCCACTTGACTTCACACACCAGGTATTTGTGCTAGATTATTGACAGATGTTTTTGAGACCAAAGATGTTACTATATCTGCCAAAATGCACTGTGGTTTAAACCTGGTACTGCATCTAGGTGAGTAATTTCTGGTATCTGAATCTTTATTCTTAAGTATCTCTATCCTGATGAATTTTAATTAGATTACTCACTTGCTTTCTTCATCTTGTTTCTCCTTTGAAAGACACATAATTTGAGGTTATATTCCTTCACATGTATTTGGGTTTTATATTTACATATTAATTACCCCTTATAAAATCTCCTATTTCCTTAAATAACATTTTTAAAAGATTGCAGTTTTCTCTGATAAAAGATAAATTTGCTGTCTTAGCAAAAAGCTGTATTATACTTTCACTGTGTCACAGAGAAAACCTGTGCAAAGATAGAAATATTGAGATTCAACAGCCCACTGGGGATTTGGTCTTCTGTGAATTTCTTATAACAAGTTATCCTTCCTTTTAATTCATTAGGAATGTGAATGAATATACACACATGGGCCTATGCCCATTAGTGCCAAGGATATGTTTATTAGAGATGACCCTATGTTTTTATTTTATGTCGTATTCATAAATACAGAAATCTATTATTTGGGATAATATAACATACTGGTCTATTGTTAAGTATCTCAAACTAATTTTTATTCTACTACATACCCTTCCAATTGCTCCCTGCAACTCAAGTAGGATTAAAGAGGTTAATTTATTTCAATTTTTGGCTGGCAGAACAGGTTATAAATGCATTGAGAAGTGGTAATCACATAGATTCCTAATGCTGCATGCATTTATATTTTATGAATTCCCAGAAAAACTTAATATATTGAAATAGGAGATTTTAAATACTATATTTTTCATGGCAAATCTGAAAATCCATGAAATGTATAACTAGTGTACTTGCTCAAAACCTTAAACTTTCTGCAGAAGCACATAACATCCTACAAAATAATTCCCAATTATGTTAGGCAAGCAATGAAATCACAGAATAAGCTTTAACTACACAGAATACTTTTGCCCCCAAATAAGAATAAGCTCAGGAAAATGTACTTGAATTGCTGACTAATTATCCCCCATAACTCGTTTCTCTCTAAAAAAATATGATTCTCTTATAAATGTTTCATATACAGTTTCTCTTTTCTTATATATCTGAATACAAATAGCACAAGCTACTATTTGATTCCTTTGGCTATCACCTATGAAGAAATGTAAATATTACTAACAAAAAATTCAGTTAAAAATTTTAACTGGATGCCAACTCATGACCAAGTACTCTTATTTTACATGTTATTATACCAAAACTAGCATGAGAAGTTTATATAATGAAATTGGATATGGTTGATTTGGCCATATGAGGAGGTGGTGAACTGGTACTAACAATTTTGGAATCCTGGGTGCTTCCCTGGTGGTTCAGTGGTGAAGAGTCTGGGTTTTCACTGTGGCATGGGTTTCGATCCCTGTTTGGGAAATATCCACGTGCTGTGAAGTGCAATCAAAGAAGAAAATTAAAAAAAAAAAAGAATAATTCTGAATCCTGACAATGGCCACAGTTTTTATGAAATGCATGAGTTTACTAATGCATGAGTTTTCTGTCTACTGTTAATTGATGTCAATGTAATAGAAGGGAAGATCTTGATGAATATAATAAACGGCTTTCAGTTCATACTAATATAAACATTACAGAAAACATAGATTCTACAGAACCAGAACAAATACAGGGAAAAAGCTCCTGAGGTAAGCCAAAACAAACTTAAAATGTGTGTCTATTGATTCTGATTTAACATTTGCCTTTATGTATAACACAGAGAGCTCAGCTTGGTGCTCTGTGAAGACCTAGAGGAGTGGGTTGGGAGCTGGGATGGAGGCTCAAGAAGCAGGGAATATATGTATACTTAGGGTTGATTCACATTGCTCTTGGCAGAAACCAACACAACATTATAAAGCAATTATCCTCCAATTAAAAATATTTTTAAATATTTGCATTTATTTTAGATGTAAAAGTCATATATACTTTCCCTCCTGGTTGACAACTTTTAGAAATCCAAGACACTGATATAAATTATATTATTGCTAAAGAATTCCAAATAATATCAAAGGATTTTTGCTATTAAAGTTTTTCTCTGTTTAGATTTTTATTGATCATAGGAAGTAACTTTGTAATAGGTAGGAATTTTTATGATAGATTAACCTTTTATATTTTGCCCATATTTGTCCTATTAGCTTTTATTACCAAATTTGTAGAGGAAAATATTTTTAAGATTTAAACTTTATTGCTTCAATTTATATTTCATTTTCTCTCCTTTATATTTAATAATCATAGAAAATTGTATCATCTAAATTATTAAACTTCACCTACAGAATTAATAGATCACAATTTGTCCCTTAAAATAAAAAAGGAAAATGCCAAAATATTTTCTGAATATTTCATCTCTTCATCTTTATAAGCATAATAAATTTTTGAAAACTTCCCTTGGCCTTATGTGTTTTATGGTTGAAACTTTCACATTTAAAATAAAATCCTCCAGATTTCATCTTCCTGAAACCACTTTTTATCTAATAATTGTGTATAAAACATCACAAAAATTTACCTATATATTTATATGTAAAACTTTATCATATTTGTGGCATATTATAAATAATTAGATGTTTGGTTACAGAAGCATGACTAGGAAGCTAAGTGTAGGAAGAGAGAGAATGCCATGTTAAGAATCCATGAACTCAATGCTACCAAGTTCCATCCTTCAGGATGAAATCATTCCTAAATAGTATCCTATAAGTTAAGAACTATTAGAGTTTAAGGAGTAAATGATTCTCCCTAAAAAATATACAACTCAGTTTTTAAAATTTTGGGTGCAAATCTGGCATAATTTATTTTGTATTTTATGCAAATTATCCAGAAAGTTGTTGAGTTTTCACCTTACATTGTAACTATTGGACAAACTCTGTAAAAAGCATGTAGATTTCTAGTATAAATAGCGATTTCTGGTGTTTCCCTCCATTCTGTCACTAAAATGTGCATAGAGAGAAGAAAAGTTAAAGACATTGTGGCAATATGGAATATTTACACTGACAAAAAGTTTATTTCCACTTTCTAAAAGAGTTTCTCTAGCTCCGTCCTTTGTTACACTAAATGAAAAATAAAATCACTGATCAAAGTAATCTTTGACAACTTCAAAAGAATAATTGCACAAAATTATTTTGATAGGCTAAAATTAAAAGAAAGAAAAAGTCCTGCAATAAAATTGAATAAAATTAGGAAATAAAATAGACAAAGTAATATTTAAGGATATATAAAGTATGTTAAATATTAAAAATTAATAGGAACTTTATTGTTTTATCTAAGGCAAATTTTGTTTTTTTAATTAATTTATTTTTTTAATTAATTTTATTTTATTTTTAAACTTTACATAATTGTATTAGTTTTGCCAAATATCAAAATGAATCCACCACAGGTATACATGTGTTCCCCATCCTGAACCCTCCTCCCTCCTCCCTCCCCATACCATCCCTCTGGGTCGTCCCAGTGCACCAGCCCCAAGCATCCAGTATCGTGCATTAAACCTGGAGTGGCATCTCGTTTCATACATGATATTTTACATGTTTCAATGCCATTCTCCCAAATCTTCCCACCCTCTCCCTCTCCCACAGAGTCCATAAGACTGTTCTATACATCAGTGTCTCTTTTGCTGTCTCGTATACAGGGTTAAAAACATTGGAGAGAAAAATATACTATTATCAAATGATTTGGGGATCTATCTAATGAGAGTGAAAGTGTTAGTCACTCAGTAGAGTCCAACTCTTTGCAACCCCATGGACTGTAGCCCGCCAGGCTCCTTTATCCATGTAATTCTCCAGGCAAGAACCCTGGAGTGGGTTGTCATCCTTAAATTATACAATAAAAATTCAGTGGGACAAAAAAAAAGAATTCATAAATTATATCACATACAATTAAGCTTTTTTCATTTTGTCTCACAATGAGTTTTTAGAAAGCTTTCCAAATATTATAGTAACAAAAATTTCAATAGAATTAACAAAGTGAAAAGGCTGAAATGAAAAACATAAAAATTTTAAAATTATTAAAATAGGAAATTTAGACAACATAATTTATAAAAATAAAAATAGAGAATTTTAGTTTTTTAAATAACAAAATTTCAAAAGTTAATTAGTTAAGAAGAGAAGCAGACAGTACTTGCTTGCAGCTTTGTAAATGACCAGTTTGCAAATAAAATATAAACATGATGATAAACAAGAATAATAAGACTAATTAAACAAAATGTCATTTATAGTGTATCTTCTAATGGAAATTATAAAATTATAACACTCAACTTTGCCTAGAGTCAACTTGAAAATATATGTTATTATCCTTTAAGGAACTTTTAAGCTGCTTATATATTTTGAGTATGGCAGAAGGAAAAAAAATCAATGTTGAAGCCATTTTTAAAAATGTGTACCAGCAAAAACTGACACAATGCATCTAATAAAAGGAACAATTTCATTACAATGCATACTGTACAATATCATTTCAAATAATTTTCAGTAATACTGGACCATGTAAAATTATAAACTATGATTACATGGAAAAAAATCAACCACCAAACTCTCTATTAGTCTTGGTTAAATATACAAACACAGGAAGAAAAAGAAATTATACCCTTGCAGATAGGCTTTGGTTGTGTGAATCTAGAGTCAGATAGAACCATGAGACATCTCGTTGGAAGTAGACTTAGTTAGGCTAATATTAGATAAACTTCTTAATAATTTGAGAAAATACCATGGATGAAGGAGTCTGGTAGGCTACCGTCTATGGGGTCGCAAAGAGTCGGACACAACTGAGCGACAACTTTGATAGGTCAGATACAGACTGCAATGAGTAGAAATTACCACTTTGCCTTAAATTTCTTAAGATTTCTAGGAGTCCAGGAAGAACAGGGCAACTAAAGAGCATCTCAATTTCTAGATACTGCACTGGTGGTAGAGTTCAAAAGTCCTGCTGTAAGAATTAGGTACTTTCTTAACCTGGCCGCCCATTAGAATCACCTGAACGCTTTTAAGAACTATTTTGTTCTGACCCCACCTGAAACCAATTAATGCAGAACACTGGAGAGTGGGGCTAAGGCAAAAGGAGTTTCAAAAGCTCCCAGGTGATTCTAATTTTCAATTAGGGTTTAAAAAATCTAACAGGGAGTTATATAACCTTCTGCTTTAACCTATGAACTTTTGGTCAGACCCAGAAGAGACAATGTTAGAACAAAGATTTTAAAAACTAATATTTCAAATCAAATCTCAGACATCATTTAAAGCCAAAGAATCCTTAAAGCTCCTGAGGGAAGAAGCAAAGATGGAAAGAGCAAACCTATATCTATAAATAGCTGCAGGAATGCAATTCCCAACACACAGCCTCCAGGTTCAAGGCACCCACAGGAGAAGCCGAAGGCAACTTGAGCGGGAGGAAGCTTACAGTTAGGTGAGTCTTGTTTAGTTTTCCCTGTCGACCTTCGCTCAGGGACCCTTCACTACCCTATTACTGATTTACAACCTAGAACAGCCAAGATAAAATTGCATCTGAAATCTTGCATGTTTTTCCTGAATTCCTCACTAACCAGCACCAGTCAAGGTTGAAATGTAACCTAAATTATTATCATTCAAATATTAAACTGAGTGCCAGTGAAAGGTAACTGATAACACTCGTAGTTTAGCAATTTTGTGATCTAACAGAGAAAAAGTATCTAACATACACATATATTTTAAGAGGAAATAATGGGTCCTGTAAGACTTTGAATCAGTTAGACAGAGGTCTTGTATAAAGTTGACAAAATTAATAAGATATTAGAATTTTATATCCTAATTTTTTTCCCATTCTAGGAAAAACAAACTTTTAAGACAGCAGACTGCCTAGCGTATACTTAATTTTATGTAAGTGAGGGATCTCATTTTGCCTCAAATTTTACTTTCTTAATAGAAAAGCACTGTAACTTGTCAGTGTGTGTGTGTGTGTGTGTATAAGCTTTTTCAAAAAATTCAATAAAATTGATTAAAATAATGTTAAAACATATAAGTTAAGAAACTTTCCTTCACATCAGGCCTGTGTTTGCAAGGGTTATCACACTGTTCTTTCCTCAGTAATTAGTTAATTGCCCCATCAAAGATAAGCTGAAGGGTTTCTTTGTTGGTTGGTTTTTAGCAGCTGTTTCGAGCTTTGCTTTTTGTCCTCATAGGTATGAATGATAAAGCATTCTGTCTGTTGCTGACAACCATCTAGTGACAATAAGGGAAGACAACCTGAGCAAGATGCTGAAAAGGAAAGGGGAGAGCAGCTAAGAGAATCTCAGAACAAAGCCAAAGAATGGAGTGAGTCCTGCCTGAAGCTAGTGCTACTTCTGACCCCTCAGATGAGTAAGTCAAAAAATTTATTTTAATGCTTAATCTGTTTGTGTGTAATTTATTATTTACAAAAGTAAGCATTCTAAATGATAAATCCAGTGTAATCAGACATTCTCTTAGCCTTGTCCTCAGTTAAATTACAGAGTATGTGTTAGCTGGGGACCTTGGGGAAGCAAGGAAAATTTTTAAGTGGGAAGAAATTATTAAAAATAATTATCATTATTCATCAATTCATGATACTAAATGTTACACTAACTCTAATTTTGTTCCTTCTCTTTGTCGGTAAAAAGAAGGCAAAATTGTGTTTGCTTGGTTAAGTTGATTAGATGCATGTTCTTTCCAAGGCTAGTAACTTAGTTTTTAAGAGTAAGAAAACCTGGTTCATTCATTCTCATGGAGTGAGATTCAAAATAATTTCCTAAGTAATCTGTCATTCATATGATTGAATTTGTATGCCAGTAAATAGATATGCCTATTTTAGAAAAAGTCTGTGATTTAGGAACAGCTTGTTAACATGAATTTTAAATTTTTTAATTTAATAAATATACACTTAAACTGGAAATAAAAAAGGGATAAACTGAAGCAATCTTGGGTTATAAAAACTGTGTTTATTTGGTAAAAGAAGAGGAACTGCAGTACAGGACATACAAACTGTGGAAAACTACAGGTAAGTTCATTGATGGGGTACACTGTTTTATGAGTAAGGAGTATAAAGTAAGGGGAGACTACCCAGAGCGCAAGCAGCAGGTCCATTGGCTTGAGGAGGGGGAGAGGTTCTTGATGGATGCTCATTGACTGGGAGAGAAATTTTGGTCTTCTGTAAATCAGGCATTTATGGAAAATCAGTCTCTCAGTTCTTGAGTTTAAATGGCTTTTGTGTTTCTTAGTCCACCAATCAATGAGCAGCACTTCTCAAGGTGCAATGAAAGGGAAAAGAGCTATTATTGAAGATCTGCTTTAGCAAAATAAAGCAGCATTTTCAGAGATACAATTGAAATGAACACATAAATAATTCAGAGCGAAAGTCAATGAAGGGGCAACTGTGGTATGAGGTACTAGTAGCTGGAAGAAGTCCATTTTGATAAATAACTTTGATGTCAGTGTTTTTAGAAGGTACTTCTGGAAACTGAGTCAATATGAACTATTGGTAAATATAATGAATGTTGGTGTTAGGAAGTTCACCCTTCACTTGTCCACAAATGTATTGTGTTCTTGAGATTTTCAACTTGAATTAGAGATAGAAGATTAATTACTTGATAAGAATTTGGTGAATTTTACGTAGGCAAGGAATGAAACACTTGTCACAATGTCTGATGTATACTAAAAACTCGATAGATTTTACCTACTCCTAATTGCTACCATTATTTAAGTCTACGTTTGTTCATTTCTCCTGCTAATAACCAGTCCAAACCAGCAAGCATTATTTGATCAAACTATTCTAAAAGCCTACTGAGACTGCTCCCCACTGCCCACAATTACATAGCTATTTTTGGCCTCTACTTTAGAGGCAGAACATTGATTTTTAAATTTCAATCATTATTATTCCAATTCTCTTTTTATTTTTTTATTTATTCTTTTTTGATGCTTTATTTTTTTATTTTTTTTAAATTTTGTTTTATTTTTAAACTTTACTTAATTGTATTAGTTTTGCCAAATATCAAAATGAATCCACCACAGGTATACATGTGTTCCCCATCCTGAACCCTCCTCCCTCCTCCCTCCCCATACCATCCCTCTGGGTCCTCCCAGTGCACTACGGAGTATTACTCAGCCATTAAAAAGAATACATTTTAATCAGTTCTAATGAGGTGGATGAAACTGGAGCCAATTCTCTTTTTAAAATCAACTATCTTTAGTATCGTTCTATCTTTAGTCCCAAATGTCTCCTATTGGACACTCAATAGCCTCAATTTCCAATCTGTCTTTTGCCATCAGCTAAGTCTCCTCTCTAATCTTGTCAATATTCTAACATTTGTGGTTTTGTTTAATGTTATGCTCTTTCTATTATTGGCCTTCTCAGTAGCAATTCAATCACCTAAAACTTGTAATCTGTTTCTTTATCCCATCTCCATACAACTAACCCTTTATCCTTCAAGTTTAATCTTCAGTTAATCAAATCAGTCAGTTCAGTCGCTCAGTAGTGTCTGACTCTTTGTGACCCCATGAATCGCAGCAGGCCTCCCTGTCCATCACCAACTCCCGGAATTCATCCAAACTCATGTGCATCGAGTCAGTGATGCCATCCAGCCATCTCATCCCCTGTCGTCCCCTTCTCCTCCTGCCCCCAATCCCTCCCAGCATCAGGGTCTTTTCCAATGAGTCAACTCTTCGCGTGAGGTGGCCAAAGTATTGGAGCTTTAGCCTCAACATCAGTCCTTCCCATGAACACCCAGGATTGGTCTCCTTTAGGATGGACCAGCTGGATCTCCTTGCAGTCCAAGGGACTCTCAAGAGTTTTCTCCAGCACCACAGTTCAAAAGCATCAATTCTTCAGCGCTCAGCTTTCTTCACAGTCCAACTCTCACATCCATACATGACCACTGGAAAAACCATAGACTTGACTAGACGGACCTTTGTTGGCAAAGTAATGTCTCTGCTTTTGAATATGCTATCTAGGTTGGTCATGACTTTCATCCCTAAATAGCCAGTCCCAGTCCTTGAACAGTATTTGCACCTAAATTATCTATCCCTTTCTGACTCTATATATATTGTAACACTCATCATACTTGTATTTACTTATATACCATATATATCATCTTTATGAGACATGTGGTCTATTTTAGCCAATGGAATCAGTAACAGAGAAGTAAATGCTAGATTATTGAATATATTACTGGGCATGTCCTCTTGAATTTTTGCCTTTTGCCTTGGGAATATCTTGCCTCGATTAGCCAAAGGTTGAAAGATATACATGACACCTGGAGCAAGATTGAGTTCAATGCAGAGCTTGGAACCAATCTCTAACAAGCACAGAAAATATGAATTGAGTCTGAGGGGACTATGAGAAGGAGATTTAAAAAGGAATGTTTATTGTAGTATGCCAATAAATTCTGAGTGGTTGGGTGTGCCAAATTATATATACACATATGTACACACACACATGTATATAAAAGGGCAACCAGAGTTTGGCTATTACACATATATTTATTTTGATAAGAAATTATCTTCAGGATAGATGGTAACAATAACCCGGTGTACGAGACAGCAAAAGAGACACTGATGTATAGAACAGTCTTATGGACTCTGTGGGAGAGGGAGAGGGTGGGAAGATTTGGGAGAATGGCATTGAAACACATAAAATATCATGTAAGAAACGAAAAAAAAAATATTATCTGTAAATGAAATATTTTGTTTTTAATGTGCATTCCCTGATGGTTAATGATGCTCAACATCTTTCACATGCTAACTGGCCATTCACATCTCTTCTTCTGAGAAATGTCTTATTTAATGGCCCCCCCCCACCCCCCACTTCTTTTAATTGAATTGCTTGTCTTCTTGTAAGTGAATTTTAACACTTCTTTATATATTCTGGACACGAATTTTTTGTCAGATAAATAGTCAGTGTTGGTGCTGGCACTTAGCTGTGTTTGAAATTAAAGCATTAAATATATATAAAAAAATTATCTTCAGGAATTCGTATATCCTAAGAGGATTTATTTTGGAAAAAGTATATGAACTTAAACTCAATCTAGTCCTAATATGCTTATTTTCCAGTTCAACTTCATAACCTAGAATTAAAGATAAAATAACCAATGCTGGTAGTGTAGTAACTAGTTTCTAAAGTAGCCCTATTAGAGCTAGGATGCTGTATGGATCTACTTGCTGCTGCTGCTGCTGAGTCGCTTCAGTCGTGTCTGACTCTGTGCGACCCCATAGACGGCAGCCTACCAGGCTCCCCCATCCCTGGGATTCTCCAGGGAAGAACACTGGAGTGGGTTGCCATTTCCTTCTCCAATGCATGAAAGTGACAAATGAAAGTGAAGTTGCTCAGTCGTGTCCGACCCTCAGCGACCCCATGGACTGCAGCCTTCCAGGCTCCTCCGTCCATGGGATTTTCCAGGCAAGAGTACTGGAGTGGGGTGCCATTGCCTTCTCCAATGGATCTACTTAAAGCATAGCAAACCTAATACTGTGTTGAGTTCTTTCATCCTGAAGATTGCAGATTTCATCATGACGTGAAAATTTATGTTATGCAACAAAACCAGGCATAGAATTGTCCACCTTCATTGAATTATGACTGGCATATATGCCAAGTGAGAGATCCATGTAAAGAATTAGAGTTCATATTGACTTGATTTGTCCTTCAGTTGCTAAGTCATGTCGAATTCCTTGCAACCACATGGACTACAACATGCCAGGTTTCCCTGCCTTCACCATTTTCTGAAATTTGCTCAAACTTATATCCATTGAGTCAGTGATGCCATCCAACCATCTCAAACTCTGTCATCCCCTTCTCTCCCTGCCTTCAATTTTTCACAGCATCAGGGTCTTTTCCAATGAGTCAGCTCTTTGAATCAGGTGGCCAAAGTATTAGAGCTTCATCAATCCTTCCAGTGAATATTCAGGGTTGATTTCTCTTAATACTGATTGATCTCTTTGCTATACAAGGGACTCTCAAGAGTCTTCTCCACCACCACAATTCAAAAGCATCAATTCTTCGGTGCTCAGCCTTCTTTATGGTCTAACTCTAACATCCCTACGTGACTACTAGAAAAAACCATAGCTTTGACTATACAGACCTTGGTCGGCAAAGTGATGTCTCTGCTTTTTAATACCCTGTCTAGGTTTGTCATAGTTTTCCTTCCAAGGAGCAGGTGTCTTTTTATTTTATGGCTGAAGTCACCATCTGCAGCGATTTTGGAGCCCAAGTAAATAAAATCTGTCACTGTTTCCATTTTTTTCCCCTTCTATTTGCCATGAGGTGATGAGACCAGATGCCATGATCTTAGTTTCTTGAATGTTGAGCTTTAAGCCAACTTTTTCACTCTCCTCTTTCATTTTCATCAAGAGGCTTTTTAGTTCCTCTCACTTTCTGCCATAAGGGTGGTGTCATCTGCATATCTGAGGTTATTGATATTTCTCCTGGCAATCTTGATTGTAGCCTGTGATTCATCCAGCCCAGCATTTCAAAGATGAACTCTGCATAAAAGTTAACAAAGAAGGTGGCAATATATCGCCTTGATGTACTCCTATCCCAATTTTGAACCAGTCTGTTTTTCCATGTCTGTTTTTAACTGTTGCTTCTTGATCTGCTTACAGGTTTCTCAGGAGGTAGGTAAGATGGACTGATATTCCCATCTCTTAAACAATTTTCTGCGGTTTGTAGAGATTCATATAGTCAAAGACTTTAGCACAGTCGATAGAAGCAGATGTTTTTCAGGTTTTTTCTTTTTTTTTTTTTTTTTGCTTTTTCTATGATCCAGTGGATGTTGGCTATTTGATCTCTGCTTCCTCCTCCTGCCTTTTCCAGCTTGTACAAGTGAATTTTCTTGTTTCACATACTGTTCAAGCTTAGGTTGAAGGATTTTGAGCATTACTTTGCTAACATGAACACAATCATACCATAGTTTGAACATTCTTTGGCACTGTACTTCTTTGGGATTGGAATGAAAACTGAACTTTTCCAGTCCTGTGGTCACTGTTGAGTTTCCAAATTTGTTGGTATATTGAGTGCAGCACTTTCACAGCATCATCTTTTAGGATTTGAAATAGCTCAGCTGGAATTCCATTACCTCCACTATAGTCACATACCAGACTCAAGTCTTCATAAGTTATAAGACACTTTGTTAAATCTTATCTCTCACACACTGTACACAAATGGGTTTTGTATTTTTTGACACTTTTTTTTTGAGCTAAGTGTATACATTTATTCTAGTAATCTTTGCCTTTGTTTATTTAGCCTATTGTTTTAGGCAGTTTTGGTTTTTGTGTTGTGTGTTTGTGCAGATACAAACTCAGTATTTCTACTTTTCAATTTTATGATAATTCAACTAAATGTTTGATCAGCATGACATCATTGGCCCTCATTAGAGTATCTCATAAAACTCTAATTTTGATAAATCTAAGCCTGAATTCCTTTACTACAAAACAGCTGAAAATTATTAGATATTACTGATTTAATTTTTTAAGTAACTGTTTTAATATTTTCCTCTACTTTGTTGCAAGAAACTATGGGCTGATCTTGATTGTTTAAAGATTTTTGCCAGCATTAACATTTAGAGGATATCCACATATTCTAAAAAAATAAAAATTTCCTACTATACCCTTGAATGTTTCAAAACTAAAGTTAGGGGTTTTTATTATGAATTTAATAGATAATGCTATATTATATCTGTATGTCTTCACGTTGTCATTCTGCATGCAATAAAGAAAATGAGAACGTAGTTCTTATAATACAAAGTGGAATGGGTTGTTTCTCAGATTAGTAAAGTTCATAGCTACTTTTAAATAGTACACAGTAGATATTTTAATTCCCTGTATTGATGCACACTAACTATACTTCATGAAAAATGAAATAACTATAATTCATTAAAGTGTTTTTGAATGGACTAACAACTTTTCCTTTGTTTTCCACTGTGGTGACAGTTAGGAATGGTGAGGGAAATTGTTATAATCACTCTGATTATTTTGATGGATTGAAAAGGATACCCGAATATTCCAACAAGTTATTCTGTGAACAATGATATATTCATAATTATAAGTTCAGTTTAAAGAGATATGTATTTTTAAACAATGCAACATTGTTCTTTATTTTAGAATAAGGCTCAGCAAAGGTGTATACTTGATTCAACTTGAAAAAATACTGATTTGAGGAACATTGATATACTCTGTCATAAAATAAGTATCAATTCTCTATTTATTTAATATTGTGAATTAATTCAATGATTATTATATGAAATTACATAAGAACAAATAGCTATTATTTATAAACCGCTCTTTGAAAGATTTGTTAGCTTTTTGCTCTATTAAAATGTGTCTTAAAAGTTTGAAATCTTGTCATTTATTGTCAAAGTAAACATCCATTATCAGAAGTAGAACTACAAACTCATGAATATATTCTGATTGCTCACAGTCTAACCTGCTGTGACATACTTCATAAAACTACTCTGTTCAAATACGTATATTACCCTTGTGAAAATAGTAAAAAACAACTCTTTCCACGCTAAACATCAGTACTTGAGGAAGAGGTAAAATAATACATCATGGGTTAGCAGTCGCCAATAAAAGTGAAGTAAATCACAAATGAAATGCATTGTGCACTCTACAAATGTGACAGACTAGAGGATATGGGAGCTTATGGTCTCAGTTTGTAACTGATATTCACTAATCTGTTTTAAGTAAAGCAGTCATTAACATCAAGGAACTGGCTTAAATGTTGATTGAACTCACAAAATATCTGAAATTCTTTAATTTTCATGAAACAAAAAAAATTAAGGGATACCAAGAGACAGCATGGCTCCCCTGGAAAGAAAGAAACCACTCTGGGAACTTAAGATCTCTGAAAAAATATGATCTTGGATTAGCTAGACCCAATAAAAATTAAACCTTTGAATACAACTTTATCCAGCCTCTAAAGAACAGCATGCTCCAAGTTAAAAAATAGATGAAAAATAAGAAAATAAGTAGAAAACTAGGATAGGTATAGAAATAACTATTAATTTGAATAGTTTAAAATATATTTAATATATTTAATATTTAATATATTAAAATTGCTATTGTGATTATTCTTCAAGTTCCTAAAGTATTCATAAATTGTTTGAATTTTTGATGTATTAAACATGCATATGCATTAGATAATGTGGGGCAGTGACAGCTGGTTAAAATGTTCTTCTTCGGTAGAAATCCCCATATAAGCAATTTCCTAAGTAATATTCCTTCCCCCATAAAAAGTCATGGAAATGTTGCTCTTGCATTGGAGAGAAAATTAATGCCCCAGAAAGGTTATAGCGTGATAAGAAAAATGAATTTCCAAGAAAACCTACATCTCAAAGGAGTAATAGTAATTTCATAATATGCAGAGTGTTGGTACCAACTTTTTTATTTGTAGCCCACTCTAGTGTATTACGGGAGAACGGAATGGCACCCCACTCTAGTACTCTTGCCTGGAAAATCCCATGGACAGAGGAGCCTGGTGGGCTGAAGTCCATGGGGTGGCTAAGAGTGGGACACAACTGAGCGACTTCACTTTCCCTTTTCACTTTCATGCGTTGGAGAAGGAAATGGCAACCCACTCCAGTGTTCTTGCCTGGAGAATCCCAGGGACTGAGGAGCCTGGTGGGCTGCCGTCTAAGCGGTCACACACAGTCGGACATGACTGAAGCAACTTAGCAGCAGCAGCAGCTAGTGTATTACAGCCAATATGTGTACCATTAAATTATTTCATCAGTTCAGTTCAGTCGCTCAGTCGTGGTCGACTCTTTGCAACCCCATGAATCGCAGCACGCCAGGCCTCCCTGTCCATCACCAACTCCTGGAGTTCACTCAGACTCATGTCCATCGAGTCAGTGGTGCCATCCAGCCATCTCATCCTCTGTCCTCCCCTTCTCCTCCTGCCCCCAATTGCTCCCACCATTGGAGTCTTTTCCAATGAGTCAACTCTTCCCATCAGGTGGTCAAAGTACTGGAGTTTCAGCTTTAGCATCATTCCTTCCAAAGAAATCCCAGGGCTGATATCCTTCAGAATGGACTGGTTGGATCTTCTTGCAATCCAAGGTACTCTCAAGAGTCTTCTCCAACACCACAGTTCAAAAGCATCAATTCTTCAGCGCTCAGCTTTCTTCACAGTCCAACTCTCACATCCATACATGACCACTGGAAAAACCATAGGTCTAGACTAGACGGATCTTTGTTGGCAAAGTAATGTCTCTGCTTTTTAATATGCTATCTAGGTTAGTCATACTTTTGTTCCAAGGAATAAGCATCTGTTAAATTCATGGCTGCAGTCACCATCTGCAGTGATTTATTTCATGGAGTATATGAAATATCTTTCAGTAAACTAATCTTCACTAAATGACAACTGACAAAAATATACATCTATACAAGAAATTACATAGTATATACATTTATACAAAAATACATATATAATATACACATATATAAAAATATACAAATATACAAGAAATTACATTAAAAATTTATGCAATTTTCAACAAGGAAATGATAGATATTATGATTTTCTATTTTTAGTACAAGTTTTTGTCATTTGTATTCCAAATACAGTCAACTATTTACAGGATATTATCAAATAGAAATTTTAGAAAAAAATGTAAACTATATATTATTAACAGCAAGCATTTATGTACTGTATATTTTACCTTAAGATACTGAATATGTACAAAATTAAGCAATCATGATCATGTGACATAACAGCAATAATCAAAAAACCAAGAAATTCCTGTGTATTTTCCAATAATTACAAAATATCTTGCACTATATGATGCAACTCTTTGTTTACAAATTGCACTAAACTTATGATAAATCGTTATAAAATACCATTTAGTTTTCATGAGGGAGAAAGAAAATAATGCCATCAATTAGCAGAGATGAAATTTTTGCTTTGATTATGATTAAAATAAGGGATACAATACACAGGGAGCATTAAGCTGTACTTCTGTGCCAGCAAATATAATTGAGTTAGGCATATAAAGTATGCTTAAATTATGAAAAAATTATTAAAATTGTATATTATATTGCCAAATTAAGCATAAAATAAGGAAAAAACATGTATAATACTAATTATGTTCTCTGAATACCATAAAGTTGATTGTGATAGAATTTCCTCTAGCTTTTGTTTATTTTTTGATTTTTGTTGTTTTAGTGCTGTTACCAGAATAACTTTACAAAATGTAAATATTCAAAAGATAACACATTTTTAATACTGTGAGAGAAACAATATTCTCTTTTGTTCTATCACTTCCTGAATAAAGTAGTTGAAGTAGACTGAGACCCTCTTTAGTTAGATGAACAATTTTCTTGTTGTTCTAGTCATTCAGTTCTATTTATTTTAAGAATGTTTTATGGTGGGGGTTTATTTTTATGGTATTTCCATTTATTTTATGGTGTTATTGTTCAAATTTTAGGTGTATGGGTTTATTTCTAGACTTTCAATTCTATTCCATAGATACATATTTTATTTTTGTGCCAGAACCATACTGTTTTCATGACTATTGTTTTATAATATATTCTGAAACTAAAAATTTTAAATTATATGCAGTAAATTCACAGTTTGAATATGCAGCTTTAAGAATTTTGGCAAGTGTGTATACTCATGTAATCACCATTATGATCAAATATAGACCTGCTTTATTCAGTTCAATTCAGTCATTCAGTTGTGTCTGACTCATTGTGACCCCATGGACTGTATCATCCCAGGCTTATTTGTCCATCACCAACTTCCAGACCCTGCTCAAACTCATATCCATTGAGTCAGTGATACCATTCAACTGTCTCATCCTCTGTCATCCCCATCTCCTCCTGCCTTCCATCTTTCCCAGCATCTGGATCTTTTCCAAGGAGTCAGTTCTTTGCATCAGGTGGCCAGAGTATTGGAGTTTCAGCCTCAGCATCAGTCCTTCCAGTGAATAGTCAAGACTGATCTCCATTAGGATGGATGGGTTGGATCTCCTTGCAGACCAAAGGACTCTCAAGAGTCTTCTCTAATACCACAGTTCAAAAGCATCAATTCTTTGATACTCAGGTTTCTCTATGGTTCAATTCTCACATCCATACATGATTACTGGAACTTTCACAGCATCATCTTTTAGGATTTGAAATAGCTCAACTGAAATTCCATCACCTCCACTAGCTTTGTTCCTAGTGATGCTTCCTAAGGCCCACTTGACTTTGCATTCCAGGATGTCTGACTCTAGGTGAGAGATCACACCATCATGGTTATCTGGGTCTTGAAATTTTTTTGGATAATGCTTATGTGCAGTCCATGGAGTCGCGGAGAGTCGGACACGACTGAGCGACTTCACTTTCACTTTTCCCTTTCATGCATTGGAGAAGGAAATGGCGACCCACTCCAGTGTTCTAGCCTGGAGAATCCCAGGGATGGGGGAGCCTGTTGGGCTGCCGTCTATGGGGTCGCACAGAGTCAGACACGACTGAAGTGACTTTACTTCACTCTATGTGTATTCTTGCCATCTCTTCTTAATATCTTCTGCTTCTATTAGGTCCATAGCATTTCTGTCCTTTATTGTGTCCATCTTTGCATAAAATGTTCCCTTGGTATTTTTAATGTTTTATTACCCTTTCCTTTATTTGTCAACTTCTCCCTTTAGGGCAGTTGTAGCCACTAAACTATTTTATGTCCCTATAGTTCTGTCTTCTCAAGATTATGATATATATAGAATCTCATATAGTATATATTCTTGGAACCTCACCTTTCCTGCAGCTTAAGACATTTTAGATCCATCCATACTGTTAGAAGTAATGATGTCTTTTTCTTTGTATCATTGAATGTTATTCCATTAAATGAATTTATCATGGTTTGTTTATCCATTCTCCACTTGAGGAATATTTGGGTAATTTCCAGACTGTGGCAGTTACAAACAAACCGTTATTCATATTCAGTTCAATTCAGTCATTCAGTCATGTCCACCTCTTTGCGACCCCATTGACTGCAGCATGCCAGGCCTCCCTGTCCATCACCATCTCCCAGAGTTCACTCAAACTCACGTCCATTGAGTTGGTGGTGTCATCCAACCATCTCATCCTCTGCCGTCCCCTTCTCCTCCTGCCTTCAATCTTTCCCAGGGTCAGGGTCTTTTCAAATGAGTCAGCTCTTCACATTAGGTGGCCAAAGTGTTGGAGTTTCAGCTTCAAAATCAGTCCTTCCAATGAAAAGTCAGGACTGATCTCCTTTAGGATGAACAGGTTGGGTCTCCTTGAAGTCCAAGGATCTCTGAAGAGTCTTCTCCAGCACCACAGTTCAAAAGCATCAATTCTTCAGCATTCAGCTTTGTTTATAGTCCAATTTTCACATCGATACATGACTACTGGAAAAACCATAGCCTTGACTAGATGGACCTTTGTTGGCAAAGTAATGTCTCTGCTTTTTAATATGCAGTCTAGGTTGGTTATAGCACTCCTTCCAAGGAGTAAGCCTCTTTTAATTTCATGGCTGCAATCACCATCTGCAGTGATTTTGGATACCAAAAAAATAAATTCTGACACTATTTCCACTGTTTCCCCATCTATTTGCCATGAAGTGATGGGATGCCATGATCTTTGTTGTCTGAATGTTGAGCTTTAAGCCAACTTTTACACTCTCCTCTTTCACTTTCCTCAAGAGGCTCTTTAGTTCTTTTTGCTGTCTGACATGTGTGGTGTCATCTGCATATCTGAGGTTATAAATATTTTTCCCAGCTATCTTGATTCCAGCACTCTGTCTATCAGATATAGTCCCTTAAATCTATTTCTCCTTTCCACTATATAATTGTTAGGGATTTGATTTAGGTCACACTTGCATGTTCTAGTGGTTTTCCCTACTTTCTTAAATTTAAGTCTGAACTTGGCCAGGAGGAGTTCATGCTCTGAGCCACAGTCAACCCCTGGTCTTATTTTTGCTGACTGTATGGCGTTTCTCCATCTTTGGCTGCAAAGAATATAATCAATCTGATTTCGGTGTTGGCCATCTCATGACATCCATGTGTAGTGTCTTCTCTTGTGTTGTTGGAAGAGGGTGTTTGCTATGACCAGTGCATTCTCTTGGCAAAAGTCTATTAACCTTTACCCTGCTTCATTCTGTACTCCAAGGCCAAATTTGCCTGTTACTCCAGGTGTTTCTTGACTTCCTACTCTTACATTCCAGTGCCTTATAATGAAAAGGATATCTTTTTTGAGTGTTAGTTCTAAAAGGTGTTGTAAGTCTTCATAGAACTGTTGAACTTCAGCTTCTTCAGCATTACTGGTTGGGACATAGACTTGGATTGAGTGGAAAGTGGTGGTTGCCAAGTGCTGCAGTGCTGAGTACCTGAGAGGAGACACCCCACATCCAAGGTCAGGAGCAGCGGATGTGCTTTGCAGCCAAGAAAAGATACCCCATGTCCCAGTACGATGGTAGGCACAGAGAGAGAGCATCAGAAGGCAGACAGACTATAACCACAATCACAGAAGACTAACCAATCTAATCACATGGACCACAGCCTTGTCTAACTCAATGAAACTAAGCCATGCCGTGTAGGGCCACCCAGGGTCATGGTGGAGAGTTCTGACAAAATGTGGTCCATTGGATAAAGGAATGGCAAACCACTTCAGTATTCTTGCCTTGAGAACCCCATGAACCCTATGAAAAGTCAAAAAGATAGGACACTGAAAGATGAACTCCCCAGGCTGGTACGTACCCAGTATGCTCCTGGAGATCAGTGGAGAAATAACACCAAAAAGAATGAAGAGACAGAGCCAAAGCAAAACCAACACCTAGTTGTGAATGTGACTGGTGATAGAAGCAAGGTCCAATGTTGTAAAGAGCAATATTGCATAGGAACCTGGGATGTTATGTCCATGAATCAAGGCAAATTGGAAGTGATCAAACAGGAGATAGCAAGAATGAACATCAACATTTTAGGAATCAGCAAACTAAAATGTACGGGAATGGGTGAATTTAACTCATTATTCATATTAATAAGTTTTTTGTGTGTAAATATAGATTTTCATTTTATTTGACTAAATACCAGAGTGTGTTTGCTTGTTATTTTCTAAAGTATATGTTTATTTTTACAAGAAATTGCCAATCTATTATCCAAGTTTATTGTAATGTTTTACATTTCTATCAGCAGTGAATGACAGTCCCAGTTTTCAGACAGCATCTGTAATATTTGTTTGTTTATCATTATTTTAATCATTATAGTAGGTGCATATCCCATTTAATAGGTATAAAATCCAGTTGTGCTTTTAGTTTGCATCAGTGACTAAGAGTGCTGGACATATTTTCCTGTGCTTATTTGCCATCTCTGATTCTTCATTGGTGAAGTGTCCCTTTCCAATTATTTATCCAGTTTTGTTACTGTGCTGTTTGGTCTTTGCTTGTTGAGAGTTTGTCTATGTCTATATCTATATATCCTGGATACAAGTCCTCTTTCAGACATAATTTGCAAATATTTTCCCAAATCTGTGGATTAATTTTTAATTCTCTTAATAATGTATTCACAGAACAGAAGTTCCTAATATAGATAAAATCATAAATGCTTTGTCTGACCCAAGATCCCAAATTTCTCCAGTGTTTTATTTGGTAAGACTTATGGTTTTAATTTTTAGTTTGGCTCATGATCTATTTTGAGTTAATTTTTATATGTGATGTAAAATTTAATTTTTTTTTTTTTTTGCAAAGGGGCATCTGATTATCACAGCAACATTTATTACAAACATTTAACCTCTGAAAAAGTAGCTTTTGCAAAAATCAGTTGGCTGCATTGGGTTTAGTTCTAGACTCTTGTGTTTCATTCATTGGTAATCTATGATTTCTTTACTATAACAATGTCATGATTACAGTAGCTTTCTATGTATGTTACAAATGTGTATCATACAGCATACAAATATGTTACATACATAAACATACATTTAATATAACTAATTATATACATGTGACATACAAATCATGTATGTTACATGATTAAAGTAGCTAAGTATGTATGTTAAGTAGTGAGTCTTCCATTTTATTCCTCCTTTTAAAGTAATTATGTAAAGTTGAAATAAGCTTGTCATGTTATATTTAAAAATCCCTGCTAAGATTTTGACTTAAAATACATGGAGCCTATAGATCATTTTAGGGATAATTGATGTCTTGACAATATTAAGTCTTCCAATACATGAAAATGCTGTATTTTTCCATTTAATTAGGTAGCCTTTGATTTCTTCTATGAGCACCTTTCTGTTTTTAGCACACAAATCTCACGTTTTGTATTTTTGTGCTTAATAATTGTGTGAATGTACTTTTATAAATGGCACTTTTCTGCTTCAATATCAAAATGTTAAATTAAATGCACTATAACATATGAGGGCTTCCCAGGTCGCACAAGTGGTAAAGAACATACCTGCCAATGCAGGAGACATAAGAGACACGAGTTCAGTCCTTGGGATGGGAAGATCCTCTGGAGGAGGGCGTAACAACCCACTCCAGTATTCTTGCCTGGAGAATCCCCATGGACAGAGGAGCCTGGGGTGCTACAATCCACAGGGTTGCACAGAGTTAGACACGACTAAAGCGACAGCATGCATAAATGGACATATGATTGAATTTTTATATTGACCTTACCCTGAAATCTTGACAAATTATTTTGTTAAAGAATAATGTTTTTAAAATACTGATAAATGTCTGCCAATAATTAGACATAAAGAATAATTTCAGGAAAGTTGGAAATTTAATGATTAAAATTGTCAACTGATTAGTAGAATCAGTAAATTTGAAAACCTGTGAGCTAATAACAAAAAGTTATGAATGCATAATCCTATAGAGATTACTTGTAAATTTTGTATAAAATATCCAGTCATGTGCTTGAAGATTATAAAAAATATAAAAATAAATTTCCTATCCACTTTATATCACTTCATGTGTACTACACAGATTCTTCAGTGGCTTATTTTGAGATAGAATTATTTTGTACTAAATTCTGAGTGAGAGAATTAATTATTCACTAACTGAGAGTTTAGGTATGAAGGAAATTTCCTCAGCAAGCTTATCTCCAGTATGGGTCTGAGTTAAACATTCCTTTTTGCCAGGGATTAAATAATTTTATAAAAATAAATAAAGTCTCAAGCTTTTAAATATATCAGCAAGTATGTTTTCTATCTGAATTAATGGATCCTCAGATAGACATAATCAGAGGCAGAGAAAATATATCTCTTCAAAAAAGTGTTTCTCTTCCAAAAATAAATTTAGGTAAGATTAATATTTTAATATTTTCAGTGACTCTTTTTTTTGTCCTTGTAAGTAGCAATTGAGGATGTGTTGACCTAGCTGATTGGGTCAAGTAACTAGAATTGCACACAATTTTGTGATTATTATATAAATTCTCTATGGTTAGAACACTTGTATAAAAGTTTGTCAAAATCACTTTTCAAAAAAATTACAAGTCAAGGTACAACCTCTATCATCTCAGTGGCATCTGAGCCAAATCTGTCTGCAAAAGGACTTTTTTGTTGGAATAAGTTGTGACATGGCAATTATTGTTTGCAAGCATGAAGTTGATCCCTATAGTTGGTAAATCTGTGTGTGTATTTACTTGTGAATCTTGGAGTGAGGGCAGACCAGGAAGGGACTATATTGTGTCCTGGTTTGCTTTGTAATTTAGAAATTTAGACTTTTGTTTTGGCATCTGTCATTTATAATTTGATTGATTATGTATAAATATGTGTGTATGATATGCTGCGTTTAGTCACTCAGTTGTGTCCCACTCTTTGCAACCCCATGACTGTAGCCCTCCAGAATCCTCTGTTCATAGAGATTCTCCAAGCAAGAATACTGGAGTGGGTTGCCATGCCCTCTTCCAGGGGATCTTCCAAACCCAGGGGTCACACCCAGGTCTCCTGTAATGCAGATGGATTCCTCACCATCTGAGCCACCAGGGAAGCCCCAAAATACTGGAATGGGTAGCTTAACCCTTCTCCAGAGGAACTTCCTGACCCAGGAGTCAAACTTGGGTCTTCTGCATTGCAGACAGATTCTTTACAAGCTGAGCTACCAGGGAAGCCTATATATGTGTGTGTATGATAAATGCACAATTGATAACTGAAGTCTTATATTAAGAAACAGTCTTTTTCCCAAAAAGTAATTTGTATTATCTGTAGATTGGACATTAGTATTCTATATTGTGTACTAGTAGTCCCACAGTTTGACTTGACTAATTCTTGCCTGGAGAATCCCTAGACGGTAGAGCCTTGTGGGCTATAGCCCATGGGGTCTCAAAGAGTTGGACACGGGTGACTGACTAAGCAATTAATCACAAACACTAAATTAGAATACTGTTATTGAACATCTGCCTTCTCTAAATTCTAGCCTAATATGTAATTTGCCCTATGTCAACCTATAAAAAGTGTTGAAAACAAAATAACACGAATCAATATAATACTATTTAATTTATTCTGTTAGGAAAAAGAATAAAAAACCCTTCATGTCACTGGGACAGAAATTAGATGAATTAATTTATATTCTTATCAGGATATAACACAAGTCTTATCTTAAAATATATTCTCAGACAGAAATGTTTTAAATAGTACTTACACCAGTATTTAATAGTCACCTCTTTTTATGTATAAATGTTTTTATTTATCATCAGTTCAGTTCACATGCTCAGTCATGTCCAGCTCTTTGTGACCTCACGGACTGCAGCACGCCTGGAATCCCTGTTCATTACCAACTCCCAGAGTTTACTCAAACTCATGTCCATTGGGTCAGTGATACCATCCAGCCATCTCATCTTCTGTTGTCCCTTTCTCCTCCTGCCTTCAATCTTTCCTAGCATCAGAGTCTTTTCAAATGAGTCAGCTCTTCGCATCAGGTGACCAAAGTATTGGAGTTTCAGCTTCAGCATCAGTCCTTCCAATGAACAGAAAGGACTGATCTCCTTTAGGATGCACATGTTGGATCTCCTTGCAGGCCAAGGATCTCTCAGGACTTCTCCAACTGTGCAGTTCAAAAGCATGAATTCTTCGTCGCTCAGTTTTCTTTATAGTCCAAATCTCACATGCATACATGACTACTGGAAAAAACAGCTTTGATTAGACAGACCTTTGTTGGCAAAGTAATGTCTCTGTTTTTTAATATGTGGTCTAGGTTGGTCATAACTTTTCTTCCAAGGAGCAAGCGTCTTTTAATTTCATGGCTTCAGTCACCAACTGCAGTGATTTTGGAGCCCCCAAAGATAAAGTTTGTCACAGTTTCCACTGTTTCCCTATCTATTTGCCATGAACTGATGGGACCAGACACCATGATATTAGTTTTCTGAATGTTGAGTTTTAAGCCAATTTTTTCACTCTCCTCTTTCACTTTCATCAAGAGGCTTTTTAGTTCCTCTTCACTTTTTGCCATAAGGGTGGTGTCATCTGCATATCTGAGGTTATTGATATTTCTCTGGCAATCTTGATTCCAGCTTGTGCTTCTTCTAGCTCAGCGTTTCTCATGATGTACTCTGCATATAAGTTAACAGGGTGACAGTATACAGCCTTGATGTATTCCTTTCCCAATTTGGAAACAATATGTTATTCCATGTTCAGTTCTAATGGTTACTTCTTGACCTGCATACAGATTTCTCAGGAGGAAGATCAGGTGTTCTGGCATTCCCATCTCTTCAAGAATTTTCCAGTTCTTTGTGGTCCACACAGTCAAAGGCTTTGGCATAGTCAATAAAACAGAAATATATGTTTTTCTGGAACTCTCTTGCTTTTTTGATGATCCAACAGATGTTGGCAATTTGATCTTTGGTTCCTCTGCCTTTTCTAAAACCAGCTTGAACATCTGAAAGTTGACGGTTCACCTACTGTTGAAGCCTGGCTTGGAGAATTTTGAGCATTAGTTTGCTAGAGTGTGAGATGAGTGCAATTGTGCAGTAGTTTGAACATTCTTTGGCATTGCCTTTCTTTGGGATTGGAATGAATACAGAACTTTTCCAGTCCTGTGGCCACTGCTGAGTTTTCCAAATTTGCTGGCATATAGAGTGCAACACTTTCACAGCATCATCTTTTAGGATTTGAAATAGCGCATCTGGAATCCCATTACCTCCACTAGCTTTGTTCCTAGTGATGCTTCATAAGGCTCATTTGACTTTACATTCCAGGATGTTTGGCTCTAGGTGAGTGATCACACCATGATTATCTGGCTCATGAAGATCTTTTTTGTATAGTTCTTCTGTATATTCTTGCCACCTCTTCTTAATATCATCTGCTTCTATTAGGTCCATACCATTTCTGTCCTTTATTGTGCCCATCTTTGCATGAAATGTTCCCTTGGTATCTCTAATTTTCTTGAAGAGATCTCTAGTCTTTCCCATTCTATTGTTTTCCTCTATTTCTTTGCATTGATCACTGAGGAAGGCTTTCTTATCTCTCCTTGCTATTCTTTGGAACTCTGCATTCAAAAGGGTATATCTTTCCTTTACTCCTTTGCCTTTTCCTTCTCTTCTTTTTATAGCTATTTAAGGCATCATACATCCATTTTGCCTTTTTTGCATTTCTTTTTCTTGGGGATGGTCTTGATCACTGCCTCCTGTAAAATATCAGGAACCTCCATCCATAGTTCTTCAGGCATGCTGTCTATCAGATCTAATCCCTTGAATCTACTTCTTGCTTCTTCTGTATAATCATAAGAGATTTGATTTAGGTCATACCTGAATGGTCTAGTGGTTTTCCCTAGTTAATTTAAATCTAAATTTGGCAATAAGGAGTTCATGATCTGAGCCACAGTCAGCTCTTGGTCTTGTTTTTGCTGACTTTATAGAGCTTCTCTATCTTTGGCTGCTAAGAATATAATCAATCTGAGTCGGTATTGACCATCTGGTGATTTCCATGTGTAGAGTCTTCTCTTGTGTTGTTGGAAGAGGGTGTTTGTGCTATTTATTTTAGGAGACCTCAAGTAATTGAGGGTTGAGTAAAAATTTATGTCTTCTACCAGTTCAGCATGTCTACATCTCATTTCATCTCATTTTGATGTGAGACTTTAAATTTTGAAACACAGAATCAGCATTACATGTTTAATTTGGTTTAAAAAATACTTATATAAACTCTCAGGATTTCTTTTTTCTTGTGGAATGTTAGAGGTTCAATACTCTTACTCCTGCTCTATTTATAGCTACCCAGTGGTCCTGGTTGTAAAGAGATGAGGGTTTGATCCCTGGGTTGGGAAGATTCCCTGGAGGAAGAAATGGCAACCCACTCCAGTGTTCTTGCTGGGAAAATTTCATGGACAGAGGAGCCTGGCAGGATATATAGTCCATGGGATCACAGAGAGTTGGACACAACAAGCGACTTAATCATGCGCCCAGTCTCTATATCCTCTCTTATTAACAATGTGAGACAATTATTTTTTCTTATGTGTCAGATGATAACTTTAGAGACAGCTAATATTTTAAAGTTCTTTAACTTGAGTAATGTGTTGTGATTATTAATAAAATTGCATTTGGAGGACAGGTTTTAAAAAATAATTTTTCAGCTTGAAAAAAACAAGCTTCACTGTTGAAAATTTGAAGATACAAATGAATTATTAAGATGACACTGGTGGTAAAAAACCTGCCTGCCAATGCAGGAGACAGAAGAGACACAGGTTCCATCCCTGGTTGGGGAAGATGCTCTGGAGGAAGGCAGGGCAACCCATTCCAGTATTCTTGCCTGGAGAAGTCCATTGAGAGCGGAGGCTATACTCCATAGGGTCACAAAGAGTTGGACATGACTGAAGTGACTTAGCATTCAAAAAGTGTGTATATTGTGGTGTTTTTAGTGACTGAGGCTCTTCTGAGGTCTTTTATACCACAATTTAATTTATTTGTCTCATCACCTCATAGAATGGTTGTCTCCTTTTGAATCACTTGCCGAGATCTTAAGGTTAAGGGTTGATGAAGAAAGGAATGGCCATGTGACACCACTCCAGATAACACCCTCTTTACAGCCTGTTCTATGTATTGATACAGAAAGCTAACAATTTTTACCTTTTAAAATGCAAGGTAACTCCTATTCAGTAAAACTAAAGTTATAAGCAGCATTTTAAACTAATTATCCTATTTTCCAACAGAATAACTTTTCTCTCTTTTACATACAAATGTAAAAGAAAAATGTAATTTTCATTTGAATAATTTTCATGTACCTACTGAGTTTTGATCTTAAGCAGAGGTGAATAAACAGCAGGCTTTCTTTTCTTTTCTTTTCTTATTTTTTTGTTTCTCCTTTGAAACATTCTCCTTTCTTTAAATCTGAATTTTCAGTCTAGAGATAAGGATCACACAATTTCTTAAATAAAAAGTAACTTCAAGATTTTACAGTTGGATATTGCAAACACTTTTCTATTAAGAGGAAGTTTTATTCAAAAGCTTTAAATCAAGAATTAGAGAATTCTAATCTTACATAAGACTGTATAATATCAAGATAATTGGATTTTAATCCAAAATTCACTTAATGCTTCTAGGTAAATTAAACTTCTCAGCAAATTGAATCCTTAATGGGCTTTAATTTAAGCATGACTGTATATTTTATTCCTATTGCAATAGTGCAGTTAATAGAACAAAACGGGTAATAAGCATGACAATTTTTTCAGACATTAGGATTCTGCACATGTTCTAAAATGAGTAAAGCTTTTTAAAAGAGCATATATTTGCTTTGTAGACCACATGAGTTGATACCTAAGCTCATATTTGGAAAAAGATAAATGCATTTTTATAATTGTTACAATTTAGATAATTCGTGCCTTCTAAATAAATCTGGCAAGACATATAGTACAGAACATTATGTACATTTCCATAATCATTTTATATAAACAATTAACTATTCTTGATCTCCTTCATATATGAATATATAATTTATCATATGATATATTATAATAAAATGTTTTACAATTCATTTTAATAGTGATCTGAATATATTTTCTGAAAACCTAATTGTGTTTAAGAAATTTGGAAAAATACAATGCCAAGATAATTCATGCTGACTGGCATGAAGAGTCTTGAAAAGATAAAATGTGTAATTTTCCCACTCACTGTAAAAAAGTTATGCAGTTAAGAGTAATAGATGTGTATGTGTGTGCATATGTGGATATGAAAATTAAAATATTAAGATATTCTGTATTATAAGTATAAAATATCAAATAAAACTGTAAAGGAAACTTGCTTTTAATGTAAGCTGGAGTATGACCTTTTTATTAATCAAGTCATCTAGTTTTCTGAGATAATTAAATTCAAATAGAAAGATTTATTTATAAACAGATCTTTGAATCACTAGGCTAAAATGTACTTAATCAGCAGTTATAAAACTGTGGTGCATACAGTTCTATCTCTCTATTATAATAATATCATCATAACTATAGATACATCAGTCAATGTAAGTAATAAATAAAATACATATTTAAAAATTATATTTATCTCATTGTCTTAAATTTTTATTTTTGTATGGTTCGTCTTATATATTTATTTCGAGGAACACACTTGAAATAAATATACACTATTTGCATCATTGGGCTTCCTTGGTGGCTCAGACAATAAACAATCCACCTGCAATGTGGGAGACCTGGATTGGACCCCTGTGTTGGAAACATCCTGTGGAGGAAGGCATGGCAACTGACTCCGTATTCTTGCCCGGAGAATCCCATGGACAGGGAAGGCTGGTGAGCTACAGTCCATAGGGTCACAAAGAGTCAAATGTGACTGAGCGACTAAGCACAGCACATTTGCGTAATTATATGTACACTAATGAAAGAATTTAAAAATAATTAAACTTTGCATTCATTAGCAACATTTCCTTATTCCTCTGGAGCTACATTTTGGTCTACAGCTCAAGAAAAGCAGTTGTTGTTGCATGGTTTGTTCTCTGTGTGCTATGCTAAGTTGCTTCAGTCATGTCTCACTCTTTGCAGCACCATGGACTGTAGCCCACCAGGCTCCTCTGTCCATGGAATTCCCTGGCAAGAATACTGGAGTGAGTTGCCATTCCCTTCTCCAGGGAATTTTCCCAACCCAGGAATGGAACCCATATTTCTTATGTCTCCTGCATTGGCAAGTGGTTTCTTTACCACTATGCCACCTGGGAAACCCTTGTTTAGTTCTCTGGTATATCCTGAATATCTAGAAGATTGCTTTGCATATAATAATAGTAACTCAAAGTTTTTGTTGAAAAAATAAATAAAATTATGCTTAGCACTTAGGAGATTCACAATAGTTTATGCTAGTCTATTTTCTTGATCAACTATAGTATTTCATAATTAAAATTTATTTATCTATTTTCCTATTTGTCAGCATTTGAGTCATTCCATTTTTGCTATTAAAATTAATGCTACTTTGAACATCTTTGTTCATGTATCCTTGAACAATCAGATGAATTTAAGAAAGTGTAAGCATATATGTGTTTATGTATGTGTGCATGTGTGTATGCATTGCTTTATGGTAGTTACCTTATCAAATCAAAATACATGTTTATTCCCATAAAAGTATACTTCTGCAATTCAAGCTACAACTGGCAAGACTTTTTCTGGTATGGGCAAATGAGCTTCAGTCATATTCTCCCACTTTATAGGTAGTTATTTTGTCTTATAGACAATTTTGCTTGATGCAAAGAGTCTTCTCCACACCACAGTTCAAAAGCATCAATTCTTTGGCACTCAGCTTTATTTATAGTCCAACTCTCACATCCATACATGACTACTGGAGAAACCATAGGTTTAACTAGACGGACATTTGTTAGCAAAGGATCATCTCTGCTTTTTAATAGGCTGTCTAGGTTGGTTGACTCATTTGAAAAGACCCTGATGCTGGGAAAGATTGAGGGCAAGAGGAGAAGGGGATGACAGAGGATGAGATGGTTGGATGGCATCACCAACTCGATGGACATGGGTTTGGGTGGACTCCGGGAGTTGGTGATGGACAGGGAGGGCTGGCATGCTGTGGTTCATGGGACGCAGAGTCTGACACAATTGAGAGACTGAACTGACTGACTGACTAGGTTGGTCATAACTTTTCTTCCAAGGAGTAAGTGTTTTCTAATTTCATGGCTGCAGTCACCATCTGCAATGATTTTGAAGCCCCCCAGTAATAAAGTTTCTCACCGTTTCCACTGTTTCCCCATCTATTTGCCGTGAACTGATGGGACCAGATGCCATGATCTTTGTTTTCTGAATGTTCAGCTTTAAGCCAACATTTTCACTCTCCTCTTTCACTTTCATCAAGAGGCTACTTAGTTGTTCTTCACTTTCTGCTATAAGGGTCGTGTCATCTGCATATCTGAGGTTATTGATATTTCTCCCGGCAATCTTGATTCCAGCTTGTGCTTCTTCCAGCCCAGAGTTTCTCATGATGTACTCTGCATATAAGTTAAATAAGCAGAGTGATAGTCTACAGCCTTCACATACTCCTTTTCCTATTTGGAACCAGTTTTGTTCCATGTCTGGTTCTAACTATTGCTTCCTTACCTGCATACAGATTTCTCAGGAAGAAAGTCATATGGTTTGCTATTCCCATCTCTTGAAGAATTTTCTAGTTTGTTGTGATCCACACAGTCAAAAGCTTTGGCATAGTCAATAAAGCAGATATAGATGTTTTTCTGGAACTCTCTTGCTTTTTCAATGATCCAGTGGATGTTGGCAATTTGATCTCTGGTTCTTCTGCCTTTTCTAAATCCTGCTAGAACATCTGGAAGTTCATGGTTCATGTACTGTTGAAGCCTAACTTGGAGAATTTTGAGCATTACTTTACTAGTGTGTGAGATGAGTGCAATTGTGTGGTAGCTTGAGCATACTTTGGCATTGCCTTTCTTTGGGATTGGAATGAAAACTGACCTTTTCCAGTTCTGTGGCCTTTTTCTCCAAATTTATTATTTCTGTGATCCTAGCATCTGAGATATTTAATATGTGCTTCTATGTTCAGTCATTTCCAAAATCTCTGAAATCAAATCTGCCTTCAGTTGGACTGAGATGTAAACTATTTCATACTATCATTTATGAAGTATATATAGGCTGTGTATTTCCAAAAAAGATAGGGTAAATTATAGAAAAACAAAACTAAAAATTAAGAACATACATATTAATGGGGCATTCAAAAATAATAGGCAAAAGAGATGAACAGCTGAGAGATTTGCCTATTAAAATCAAAATCGTCATGTATTTATACATATATTTATAATTATTTGAGGAAAAATGAATAGAACTATATGGAGGTTATAGACAGAGGTTTGTTTTCTTTAGATTTTTAAAAATTTCATTACACACTGGTTAATTTTGTTGTTGCTGCTGCTGAGGCAGCAGACTTCCATACCGCAAAGCATAAAAGAGCAAAATTTTCTCTGAGATACATTTTAAAAGCAGATGTCACTAACACTTAACCATAAAAATATGGGTCCTCCTATCATTTCACATGGATTCATATTTTGTTACTGAATTGCATTTTATAATTCCAGCAGTAGACATAATTTTGGTTTATATGTAAAAATAATAGATGTCATATATGAGTCCAACCATATATTGAAATATATAGTAGAAGTCTAAATATATAGGTATATTTTTATATTTTTGGATCCCTTTGTATAAGATTTATATAAAATGTTATCTCAATATGCCCTAGATTGTGATTTCTTCTTTATAGGAATCTATTGAGATAAACAAACTAGTTTAAAAAATAGAATGGTAGGCACTGATTGCTATAATTATAAGGTCAGCAGAAGTATTTCTTTGCTGGCATACCATCTGACAGAAAAGATAAATCACTCTCCCCCCATATGGCAGCTCAAGCCGGGCTCAAGAGATTATTTCTATTTTACAAGGTTAATCATGACATTAGAGAAACCTTTGCTCTTTAACATATTTCTTCTCAAATTCTGGTTTAGTTTTATGAGTCCAGAAATCCATACATATAAATCAGGATCAGAATAATATGAATGTAAAAGTAATTAAAAAACAACAACACATATTTAGACAGATAAAGATGTATGATTAGCTATTCAATTTTTGTGAACCACTATTTGAAAATAAAAAAGTAAATTTCCCTGTATACATTCTATTGCTAATTAGAATTTTTAGATTTTTAAAAATATATTTCCATTATAGCCATATTGATACTATAAAGTTATAAGACAGTCAATTGTATTCTAGATATTTTAAGGAAAAGCAAATAGGCTGGATATTTGCTTAACACTTTTCCATTCAGAAGTACCAGTAATTTACCACTGATAGAGTAGAAGGTTTTACAAGTAATATTTCTTCTAATTCTACTTCCCAAATGTTAATGACTGTAATGATTTTGTTTAATACAGATCATTACTGTTGTTCAGGCACTAAATCATGTTTAACTCTTTGCGATCCCATGGACTGTAGTCCACCAGGCTCCTCTGTCAATTGGATTTCAAGATCACTAGAGGGGGTTGTATTTCCTTCTCCAAGGGATCCTCCCAGATCAGGGATGGAATCCAAGTCTCCTGCATTGGCAGGCGGATTCTTTACCACTGAGCTACCTGGGAAATCCTTAACACAGATTAATTATATCTAATATTCATAAATTAAGATATGAAATATAGCAATGTAGTACAAATAAAATTACAGCTTCCTTGGTGGCGCAGACAGTAAAGCATCTGCCTGCAATGTGGGAGACCCGGGTTTGATTCCTGGGTCAGAAGATCACCTGGAGAAGGAAATGGCAATCCACTCGAGCACTCTTGCCTGGAAAATCCCATGGACGGAGGAGTCTGATAGGCTACAGTACATGGGGTCGTAAAGAGTTGGACACGACTGAGCGACTTCACTTTCACAAATAAAATTAACTATTAAAAATAATCTGAGGGCAAAGGCTCACTAGGGAGCAAAATTATTGGTCTAAACTTTGAGTCAGAGTGGAACTTCAGTGTTCTTGTTGGTGAGGGACATTATTAGGATGTTTCACAGAAAATTTCTTGATTGATTGTTCCACCACCTGACATTCTGATTTTAAGAAAGATTTCTCAGTAATAGAAACTATGAAACATAAAGCAAGAGGCAAATTTTGGTCAATTATTGCATGAGAACTGGCACATCCACAAACCAAACCAGCGTGTATAAATTAATGAGAAAGTAATAAGAATTTTTAACATGTATAAAAAATGGGGATAATCACAATGGAAATTCAAAATATATGTATTATTAATTGCAAAGAAATAAGTACCTGTCCCCTATTCTGTATTTGAGCTATAGCCTTTCATTTTTAAAACTGATATATATTTGAGTATATGTTCGGGGATAAACATTAGAAAGCAATGGAGAGTGTTATAAAGAATAAAAGAATCATATGAATTAAGAGCAAATATAATGATGCTCTAATTTGTTTCCTTTTGACAGTTATTCTGTAACTTCAAATTGAGTTAGATTTATATTTCAGTTATCAAAATAAAAAATGGTCCTATTATACATTTTAGTGGCTATAAAAATTTAGGATTAATATATCTGTACCTACATCTATACTTCTATATCTTCATCTATATATGAATATGTATCCCCCAAAGTATTTATGAAATAGCTTCAGAAATGAAATTGCAGTTAAAAAATGCACTTTTCCAGAGATAAGAAATTTATTAACAAGTAAGTGTTTAATAGGCTATCAACCAAAAAAAAAAAAAAAAACCAGATTATCATATAATCATTCATAATTTTTAATATGAAAAATCATAATGCATTATTTTGCTGAAGGTGTATATTCTTTGCCTTAACATTCCCTACAAAAGTTTAATCCAACTGGCTTTCATGAATTCAGAAAATCAAATACATTTAATGTGAAAATAGACTTCTAAATTTTCTCACATTTAATTATGGCTACTTCTAAGAGAAGATTAAGTTCCACAGTAAAGCATGTACTTCTGGAAATTTAGTATTTTTGGCTACATCACTGGGTTTAGCTCCCTGACCAGGGATCAAACTGGAGCCCTTGGCCGTGAAAGCACAAAGTCCTAACCACTGGTCTGCCAGGGAATTCCACAGCAATTTGCTTTTTCAATAAATAGGTAAAAATAATTGCATATAATGTCATTTGTCAGACAAAATGGAGGGTGCCCCCTCTTACCCCACCTCTGGTTATTCACACTTTTTGTGTGATCCTTCTCCTTAAGTATTCAGGACCTGCAATTTGCTTCTAGCCAATAGAATATAGGCAAGAGTACTGGAGTGGGGTGCCATTGCCTTCTCTGATGGCATAGGTAATACGATGTAATTTGCATAATTACATCACACAACACTCCATCTTGTGGTGGACTCACAGTACTGACTTTCCTTGTTCACTTTGTCAGGAGAGTGTGTAAGTTCCTCAGTTCTGTCTTGCTGCAGCAAAAATTTGAAATGGCAGACCAATATTACAGTTCAGATACGCTCAGGTTTACTTGGCAAGCAAAGGAAACCACATCCCCAAGGTGTAAGGGGTGACCCAAAAGAAGAGAGAGGCTCAATTTTGGCTCCTCTTTTTATATATTTTGTCTCCTCCTCCTGAGACTGTCCTGTGTAAACTGGGCTAGCCAGAAGGGCTGTTTGTTGTACCTGAGGTCCTCACTCCAGTCCTCGGACCTTCCTTTGTTCTATTTTCATGGGCTTTTCCCTTCTTTGTCTATTAGCCACCACCATTTTGGACTCCTTTTTCCTATGCTAACTACCTAACATTATCATTCAGCCAATCCTAATTCTAATGCATTCATCTAATGTGGATTGTCCCCAAACCTCACATGCTACACCCATCATCTCTTTTAGGGAAAAAAAAAATCTTTCCACTTTTCAACATAGTGTCATTTCTTCATTTTGTAGTATTTTATTACTATATTCTATATTTTTCTGTTTAGCATTTTGGGATTCTTACAGGGATTTTATTCTTTCTTGGTTACTAACATACAAAATGTCTAGGATAATCATTAAAGATAATTTTTGTTTAGTATTTTTATAAAGGCAGTTATTGAAAAGTATCAATATATCTGCTTAAAATATACATTTTAATGAAATTTGGCAATTCTGTATTCTGACTGTATCACCATAATAACTAGTAGCATTTCAAATATCCAGGAATTATTTTATATTCTGCAACTTTACCAAATTTAATGATGAATTCTCGTAGTTTTCTGGAAGCATCTTTAGGATTTTCTATGTATAGAATTGTGTCCAAATGGCTATTATCAAAAAATTAAGAAGGAGCAAGTGTTGGAGAGGACATAGAGAAGAAGGAATCCTCCTTCATTGTTGAAGAAAATGTAAGTTGGTGCAGCCACTATGGAAAACAATATGCAGGTTTCTTAAAAAAAATCTGAAAACATTGCTACCACATGATTCAGTAATTCTACTTCTGAGTATTTATCCAAAGAAAAAATAACCACTACTTTGAAAAGATAAGTGTAACCTTATGTTCTTTGCAATGCTATTTACAATAGGCAAGATATGGAAGCAGTCTAAATGTCCACCAATAGATAAATGGATAAAGAATCTGTCTGCAGTGCAGAAGAGCTGGATTCAATCCCCGGGTTGGGAAGATGCCCTGGAGAGGGGAGAGAAGGGAATACTCAGTCCAGTATTCTTGCCTGGAGAATCCCAGGGACAGAGTAGCCTGGTGAGCTATAGTCCATAGGGTTGCAAAGAGTTGGACATGACTGAGTGACTAACACACACACACACACACATAAGAAAACATGAAATCTTGCTATTTTCAAACACTTGGATGGACCTGGAAGATATCATGCTAAGTGAAATAAGTCAGACAAGGAAAAACAAATACCATATGATTTCACTTACATGTAGAATCTAAAAAAAAACAAAAAAATGAACAAAACAGAAACAAACTCATAGATATAAAGCCAACAAAGGTTCGTCTAGTCAAGGCTATGGTTTTTCCTGTGGTCATGTATGGATGTGAGAGTTGGACTGTGAAGAAGGCTGAGCGCCAAAGAATTGATGTTGTTGGAGAAGACTCTTGAGAGTCCCTTGGACTGCAAGGAGATCCAACCAGTCCATTCTGAAGGAGATCAGCCCTGGGATTTCTTTGGAAGGAATGATGTTAAAGCTGAAACTCCAGTACTTTGGCCACCTCATGCGAAGAGTGGAAAAGACTCTGCTGCTGGGAGGGATTGGGGGCAGGAGGAGAAGGGGACGACAGAGGGTGAGATGGCTGGATGGCATCACTGACTCGATGGACGTGAGTCTGGGTGAACTCTGGGAGTTGGTGATGGATAGGGAGGCCTGGCGTGCTGCGAATCATGGGGTCGCAAAGAGTCAGACATGACTGAGCGACTGATCTGATCTGATCTGATAAAGAAGAAGCTGGTGGCTTCCTGAAGGAAGTGGAGTTGGTGGACACATTGAATAGGTGAAGAGGATTAAGAGGTACTAACTTCCAGTTATAAATAAGCCTTGAGGATATAATATACAGCATAGGGAATATAGTGAATAATATTGTAATAACTTCATATGTTAGTGGATTGTAACTGGACTTATGCTAGTTATCATTTCATAATGTGTAAAAATACTGGATCACTACATTGTATACCTGAAACTAATATAATAATTTATGTTATAACTCAATTAAAATCTTTTTAAATAAAATTTTTATTTTGAATATCTTTTGTATTCTTTACCTTCTCTATCATATTCCTTTTCTCCTTGAGTTTTACCAGATATTTCTTTGATTTTCCAAATCATTTTTAATCCTGTGCATGTGTTAGTCAGCCAGTTGTGTCATACTCTTTGGGACCCCATGGACTTATAGCCTGCCAGGTTCCTCTGTCCATGGAATTCTCCACGCAAGAATACTGGAGTGGGTTGCCATTTCCTTCTCCATCTTCACCTGTAGACACCACCTAAAATGAAGCCACCACAGATTCCAAACCAAAAGCGCACCTAACACATATATTGTAATAATTTCAGATAAAATAAATCCTATCATCCTCAAGTCTGGAGAGTTTCTGCTTATTGTTCCTGAGAGTGCTTTATAAGCAGCAACAGACTTGAAAGGTTATTAGCTGCTATGGTTGGTTTTACTTCTAAATGGTAAAAATAGGACACAGATTCCTGAATGAGCTTCGATGCTTGCTCAGATAGTTCCTGATATCAAACTCCAGTGTTATTTCTTTGCCTGTTTCTTGAATTTTCCTTTAGAAAATGTGGAGGTTAAATTACATCAAAGTCTAGAAAGGGGATAGAATCTTAGGTTTTCTAGAAGTAATGATTTCTTCATTTAGAAATCTGATTGATGAGGGCTTGTTTGGATCATCTAGGATCTCAGATACATTGAGTTTTAACTTAGAAACCCAACAGTCCACATTCAGAAGCAAGATGATTCATCAAATCAACACCAACCAAAAACAACATGAAAGGAAGGTCACAGCTTTGGAACATGAAAAGAACACACACAGACCTCACCCACCAATCCCTGTGCTGCAAAAGCAAACACTTGCCTTGAAACTTTTCCAAAAGTTTGAATTAGCAATTTTTTTAAATTTTATTTTATTTAACTTTACAATATTGTATTGGTTTTGCCATATATCAAAATGAATCTGCCACAGGTATACATGTATTCCCCATCCCGAACCCTCCTCCCTCCTCCCTCCCCATACCATCCCTCTGGGTCGTCCCAGTGCACCAGCCCCAAGCATCCAGTATCGTGCATCAAACCTGGACTGGCGACTCCTTTCATATATGATATTATACATGTTTCAATGCCATTCTCCCAAATCATCCCACCCTCTCCCTCTCCCACAGAGTCCTTAATCCATAAATGATGTTATTTAATTTTGCATGCTTTTAAAGACTGCATGAAAAAAAATGGTACACATATCTTTTGCTCTTTTTGCCTCTGATATAAATATTATGTTTTTGCTTATTATATAGATATTTGTATATTAAATAAGCAGCTGAAACTTACTCCTATTCCATATGCCTATACTGTATAGTTTTAGCATAATGAGTCTATTATGGGACACAGCTTAGGATTAACTTTCCTCCCATATTAGTTGCAATGGAAACAGAGCTTCTCTTTACCTTGGAAGGAGTGAGATGGGATGACATATTCTTCTACTGAATTTGAAGATGAAAAATTGCATCTGATCATGAATATCTCAAGTTCTTACTTCTCCTCCCTGATGTTAGACCGTAGACAAAATTAATAGCATTCTGGGACGTATGCTTAGTGTAAGGTTCAAAACGTTATATACATCTAAGTTTTTCATTTAACATTCATGTATAACCAAAAATGCTGAGGCATCTTACTATACTCTCTGCTACAGCCTTTCTGTGAAAGGCACAGCTACCTCTATTCTCAGTGAAATATACTCACTTGCTTGCCAAATCAATACCATCATGGAGTGGACACTCAAAGGGGCAATCCATTTATTATAAAATTAATAATTAAATTGTTACCAAAGAATTCCAGATAACCAGAATCTTTTTGATGTACTATAAAGTCTTTCAAAATGAAGAATCAAAAAACATCTGGTCTTAGAAGAAAACATAGGCAGTACACTCTTTGACATAAATCAGAGAAAGATCCTCTTTGACTCATCTCCTAGAATAATGGAAATAAAAACAAAAATAAATGGGACCTAATTAAACTTAATAGTTTTTGCACAACAAAGGAAACCAGAAACAAGATTAAAAGACAGCCCTTATAATGGGGGAAAATAATTGCAAACAAAACAACTGACAAAGGATTAATCTCCAAAATATATAAGCAGCTCATACAGCTCAATATTAGAAAAACAAAGCCAAATAGGAAAAAAAAAAAAAAAAAACATGGACAGAAGACCTAACAGACATTTCTCCAAAGAAGACATACAGATGGCCAATAAACACATGAAAAGATGTTCAACATCACTAATTATTAAAAAAATTCAAATCAAAACTACAATGAGGTGTCACCTCACTCCAGACAGAATGGCCATCATCAAAAAATCTACAAACAATAAATGCTGGAGAGGATGTGGAGTAAAAGGAACCTTCCTACCCTGTTGGTGGGAATGTAAATTGATACGGCCATTATGGAGAACAGTATGGAGATTCCTTAAACATCAAGGAAAAAATCTACCATATGACCCAGCAATCCCACTACTAGGCACCCTGAAAAAGTCAAAATTCTAAAAGAAACATGTACTCCAATGTTCACTGAAGCTCTATTTACAATAGCCAAAACATCAGAGCAACCTAGATATCCATCTACAGATGAATGGATAAAGAAGGTATGGTACTATGCACAATGGAATATTAGCCCTAAAAAAGAATGAAATTGAGTCAGCTTTGGTGAAGTGGATGAATCTAGAGCCTGTAATACAGGGTGAACTAAATCAGAAAGAGAAAAACAAATATTGTATAGTGATACATATATACAGAATCCAGAAAAATGATATTGATGGACCTATTGCAGGGAAGGAATGGAGATACAGATGTACAGAATGGACCTATGGACACAGTGAGGGAAGGAGAGAGTGGGATAAATGAAGAAAGTAGCATTGACATATATACACTATCATGTGCAAAATAGATAGCTGGTGAGAAGTTGCTTTATAACACACGAAGCCCAGCCTGGCACTCTCTGATGACCTAGAGGAATGAGATGGGGGGAGGCGAGGGAGACTCAAGAAGGAGTGGATATTTGTACATTGTTGTTCAGTTTCTCATTTGTGTCCAACTCTTTGCAACCCCATGGATGGCAGCACACCAGGCATCCCTGTCCTTCATTATCTCTTGGAGTTTGCTCAGTCATGTTCATGGAGTTGATGATGCCATCCAACCATCTCATCCTCTGTTTTCCCCTTCTCCTGCCCATAATGTATGTATAATCATGGCTGATTCTTGGAGAAGGAAATGGCAACCCCCTCCAGTACTCTTGCCTGGAAAATCCCATGGATGGAGGAACCTGATAGGTTGATGTCCATGGGGTCGCTAAGAGTCGGACATGATTGAGCAACTTCACTTTCTTTTTTTTTATTTTTTTATTTTTTTTAAATTTTATTTTATTTTTAAACTTTACAATATTGTATTAGTTTTGCCAAATATCGAAATGAATCCACCACAGGCATACCTGTGTTCCCCATCCTGAACCCTCCTCCCTCCTCCCTCCCCATACCCTCCTTCTGGGTCGTCCCAGTGCACCAGCCCCAAGCATCCAGTATCGTGCATTGAACCTGGACTGGCAACTCATTTCATACATGATATTATACATGTTTCAATGCCATTCTCCCAAATCTCCCCACTTCTCCCTCTCCCACAGAGTCCATAAGACTGATCTATACATCAGTGTCTCTGAGCAACTTCACTTTCACTTTTCACTTTCATGCGTTGGAGAAGGAAATGGCAACCCACTCCAGTATCCTTACCTGGAGAATCCCAGAGATGGGGGAGCCTGGTGGGCTGCCATCTATCGGGTCGCACAGAGTCAGACACGACTGAAGCGACTTAGCAGAGCAGCAGTCTAATATTTTGTCTTTGTAATGTTAATATTCTAAGTGACAGCAAAGTTACCTCCAAGTAACAACAACAAAAAAAGGGGTAAAATTTCATCACTGGTCCAATCCTTTAATCCAGAGGTATTCATTACCACAAACACCCAAGTCAGTTCTCATACTTCTAACCAAATGGCAGGGCATTGAATCTAAAATCCCACATTGCTACATCGTCACTGGAATATGGAAACATTTCCTAAAAAGAAAGGGAAATTCTGTTGGATTGCTGGGCTCTTTGAGCTTACATACTCAGGATCTAGGCTGTCATTTACCTTATGATTGCAGTATTGTCCTGATCTCATAGCCTATATCAAAGATGGAAAATATTTTGTCCAATTGGGTAAAGGATGTGAGACCTTTGTAGCAGAAGGTTCTCAGTTTACATTGTTTTGGTTTGTAAATTCTGTTTTTTCAGTCTCTAGCAATAACCTTCTTTTGACTCATTTCCCAGTTGCAGGTGTTCTGGTCACACCTGTGAAGATGAAGACAGTATGAGATTTTCTTTTTAAATGTTCTCACTTTCTCTTCCTGTTACTGTTTATCCTGGAATACTGACCCTTGGATTCTGTATGATAAAGGTATCATTCATAGAAGCCCATTTTTAGATGCCATGTAGAGATGGGGATTAACATAAAGAAGTGAAAGTGAAGGTCGCTCAGTCATGTCTGACTCTTTGTGACCCCATGGGCTATACAGTCCATGGAATTCTCCAGGCCAGAATACTGGTGTGGGTAGCCTTTCCTTCAATTTTAAAAGGACATGTTCAATCCTTTAAGCCAAGATGACTGGCAACTCTTCATTCATAGGTCCCTGTGTGATGGCACTGCAGGTAAACACATCAGGGAAAGGATTGGGAGCTATTTTCTCTCCTGAGATTGGAGAAAATACTACTTTTTCCTCTTTTTTCATGCCTATGGAATATTGTCTTAAAGATAAATAGAAACAAACATAGCCATACCAATGTATCCTTATAAAATGAGAAACAGCCTCATAGACAAATGATATAATGCTGTCTGCTTATCGTAATTAGCTTGGGGAATAGGATCTGTTGACATAGTTTTTAATGACCTTTAAAACAGTCTTTCAGTCACTGGTCTGTTTAAATAGATGTCTCTTCACTAACTCAGTGTCTGATCTTCCCAAAGACTATTAATAACTATGTAGTGTGTATGATGTATATCTAATATCCTGCCACAATTTAACTAACCGATGTCCAACAATTAAAGTTTTTCATCCTTTTTTAGTATTATTCTTAAATTTTGCTTGTTGATTTCATTATATTCTTTAATAGAAGTATTGCAACATTCTCTGCATTCTATAATAAAATATTAGAGATAAATATTTCTGGACAAAATCATGTTGATTTCCCTCTCCATAGATATTCATGTGCAAATGCACACACACACACCCCACACACAAACTAGGATTTCAAAACGTATGTTTCATTCATTAAGGAAACTTTTAACAATTCAGGATTTTCTGTATAAAGAATATAGTCTTAACTATAAAGGGCTTTCTTCTTCCAGTAATTAGTGGCTTTAGGCTAATTTTCTACCTCCCTGAATGCATTTTTGTAGCTTGGTTCTTAAAGTAATGAGCTAGTCAAGTTTATTCCCTTATTGTTCTTTAATCTAAAAATACTCTGAAAGATTTGCCATTTTATCCTTTCAATGTGAAGCTTAAATTGGGTGGAGAAAATGCTCCTGTTTTCATATATTATATAACCTAGCTTCTGATCCTCTTTTAGAAAAAAATGCGCTCACATGCATGCTTTTAATTACCTGTTACTCTACGTTGTTTTTCTTGAAGGGATAAGCTCACTTTATTCATTATTGAGAAATGTGCAAATGTGCAAGTCACATTTTGTCCATTGTCTATTCCAGTAAAAAATTATGATTTGTGAAAATGCTGCTGTTCAACTCACAAGTTCTCTTCTTGTCAGTGAAAAGTTTTATCCAGACTTCTCCTTTTGACACACAAAATATCAAAACATTGTTTACCCAGGGATCAGGAATTAATGAAACTAAATAAAAGAATAATAGTTAACATGTTTTCTGCTTAATAGATTTTCTCTAAGACCTCTCTTCAGTGAAACAAGAATTTACCCCCTGGACAGCTGAAGAAAAAATAATACAATGACTAGTATAAGAGTTTAGTTTCATGGCCTTATACCTGCTAAGCTGCCTGCCAGCAGTTTTACCTTCAACTATTCATGCATAGTCAGTATAAATGTCAACAGTGGAAACAAAAATAATTTCTGACTATTGGAAGGAAAATAGTTTTGACCTCATACCCCCGTGAGTGCCCAGTTGACAACTGGGGATTTACGGATCACATGCTAGGAATATCTGGTCTAGGGAACTTGACTCTATCTCTTGTTCTGCAGACTTACAATATTTGAATAGTGAGTGGTTTTTGTCCCTGAAGTGTTCTTTCCTTATCTTGGCATAATAAAGCAGAAGGTTTTTCTTGCTGAATCCCTGTGTCTTATGAGATGTGTGAAACTTCAGGGTCATTGTCCTCTATTTGGCAGCAGTTCTGGCTCCTTTGTTCCTGTAGCATATTCTCTCTATGCATACAGGGGCAAGGAGAAACACCACAGGCAATGGCAATTGAAAGCCTTGCCCCAAATTGACCCTCAGCATTTCTACTAATTATTCACTGGCTAGAATCCATCACAGGACACACCTAACTTCGGAGGCATTGGGATGTAAAGTTTGCAATGCCCAATCATCAGGGAGAATCAATAATATTAAGAGGTTCTATTATACCTCATCTCACCATATGTTCTTGTGTTAAATGTTTTTGGTGTTCCAGTGTGTTCCAAGTGTGCACCAGGAATTTTGCTGGGTATTTTTGATAAGAAATTAAAAGAGGTAATACTTGGGCTTGCTCCAGGGAAATAGATATGAATAGATAATATAATAAAATGTGATACAGGTTCTAATATGGTAAAATATATGCAGTGTTTCACATGCTCATAATATGTGTATAAAGACCACAAACATACCCCTTGGCTTTGACTACCTAGAGTGATGTCACCCTTCACATGAGCAATTTCAGTGGAGCCATGGTGGTTAAATCTAATTCTAACAAATGAAGAATTTAAGAAAGTTATAAAATAACTACCCATAGAGTAACTTTAAATGAGTTGAAGGGATACCTTGAAGAAAAGTTATCCTCAAAGAAATATCCTTAGAGATAATGAAGAAGCTGTATGTTTGATAAAGTCATGAGAAAGCAGGAATGGCAGAAAATTATTAAAGGGAAGGTCAAAATAAAGCCTGCTTTTTTGCATTGTTAGACATTGACAACATAGTTTTTGGCGAAATGCCAATTTCCAGATACTAATCAAATTATTTCTTCAGAATTAAAGTTTTTTTTTTTTCCTTTTCAATATCAGCTATGTATGCTGAACATGAACTTGAATGTCAAACCCTTGCTTTTCTTTGATCATGGATGAGGCATTGTTTGGCAAAGAGACTTGAAGTTTAAACTCTCAACAGAGGCTTTCTGCTGAAAGAGGAGATGTATGCTCCTCTGTCAGGCAAACAACAGAAGGGGTTTTGTGTAAGGCCACATAAGCATAAAAATGGCAGATGCCTTTACTTTCAGCAGCTTAAAATGTTCATTCTGAACAAACCATTCATCACTGAGCATACAATGAAGACTTCTAGATGTCAAAGGAAGAGATGGTTGGGTGATTAGGGTGTCATTTCATCAAACAATAGCAGAGTTTGATTTCCTTTCAGTATAATTGTCCCTTTTTTCTTAAATTTCCTGACACTATCTCTTCACTTTTAACAAAACAAAGGAGAAAGTATTTGCTTATAAGCACTATTATAATCATTGTCCAAATAGGAAAAAAATAAGTTAATAATTAGTTAAGTAAAGTGATACCAATAAATAAAGTTTGCCTTACTATTCAAGTGAATTTTAAAAAGGAATGTATTATCTTTATAAAAAGTATATATTAGCAAAATTTCCTGATGTTATCAAAGTTTATGTCTGTGTAGTTTTGCAAAATATTTAAGGTAAACAGAATAAAGCTGCAATGGTTATAATGTCATAATACCTGAATTCTGTGAGAATGAAACATTTATTTTCATGTGTGTCTGTATGGTTGTGTGTGTTTATATGTTTTTGCTTATTATATAGAATAACAATTTCCTTATTTTTGTGATCTCTTGATGAATACCTTGTTAAATATGATGGAAGACTAAAGTTTCCTATTTCAAGAAAATATTAACTAATACTGTATTATCACTTCAGTGATTTCTTTAGTTAACATTTATAACAAATATTCAACTCACTGTTTATTTCAAATCTTCAGTCTTAAGCTTTTGCATATTTAACAGGTAACTTTTATTTTGCCAACAAGTGATGCTCTTTTTCAACTCCTGGTATATCAACATGTGTCCATAAGACTTTGAGCATTTTAAGTAAAATAATTGACAATATGGTTCACCAAGTTGTTCTTACAGAAAGTATTCCTCTGTTACATCACTTACCATTAGTGGTGTTTTCACTAGCTCTGACATATTGCAAAGATTGAAAGTCTTGGAATTGTACAGACTTGTGTTTATCTTATACTTACTAACTCTTTAATCTTGCATAAATTACTTAACTCTGATACATAAAGTGGCAGAAATTCTACCTGACTGAAAAAAATTACTTGATGAATTGCATATAAGATATTTTTCAAAGTAGATACATAAGCCTTCAATGAATCATAGTTATTTTTTGTTTTAGTATTGTCTTTCATCCTGAAAAATAGGCTTATCCAGAATATGACAATGTAAAGATATAGAGAGGGACTGCTTCAGAAATTTAGAGTGATATTTGTGTGAATGAGAACAGTTACTATTTTCCCTTTTTAAGTATTACTAACATAATGGCTAACAACACGGCTTCTCTGGTGAAAGTGAAAGCTGTTCCTTCATGTCCTACTCTTTGCAACCCCATGGACTATACAGTCCATGGAATTCTCCAGGCCAGAATTCTGGAGTGGGTAGCTGTTCCCTTCTCCAAGGGATCTTCCCAACCCAGGGACTGCACCCAGGTGAGATAAACAATATAAAATTCGAATCACTCGAGAGACTGGATAACACTGTTGTAAACAAACAGAAAAGATTAATGTGGCTTAAGCAAATGAAAATGTATATATTTACTTTGTTATTATTATTTAATATTGCTGTGGTGCTGATAGTAGTAGTAATAGTAGCATTGCTTGAAAACTCAGTCTGGGTATGGATGACACTCAAGGGCACAGAATACCCATGTTGATTGAGGTTCTGTCATTCTATAACTGCACCACCTGTACACATGATTTTTCACCACCTGGGTAGGAAATGACAGTGCTGAGAAGTTCTTTATCAATAACTAAGTGTCATAAACAAAGGGAAAACACAGCAGCCCTTGCCAATACCCATTAGAAAGATCTAATCAAATGGTGTCACACATCTTCAAAGGAAATGAGAATCTTTCCAGACTTGAAAAGTAAGGAAAACTGAATATGGTTAAGCATTTAAAGTTTCTAATATAGTGATACAAGGTTTAATCAATATTTGAAAACCTATCATATTAACAGTAAAAAAAAAAACACATTATATTCATTATATCAATTGGTGCATATTTCTTTTTTTTTAATTTTATTTTATTTTTAAACTTTAAAATATTCTATTAGTTTTGCCAAATATCGAAATGAATCCACCACAGGTATACATGTGTTCCCCATCCTGAACCCTCCTCCTCCCTCCTCCCTCCCCATACCATCCCTCTGGGTCGTCCCAGTGCACCAGCCCCAAGCATCCAGTATTGTGCATCGAACCTGGATTGGTGACCCGTTTCATACATGATATTATACATATTTCAATGCCATTCTCCCAAATCTTCCCACCCTCTCACTCTCCCACTTGTATCACTGTAAAAAAAATAAATAAATAAAAGCCTTTCAAAAAGGTGAAGTATTTACATTTTCCTCCTACGCCTAGATTTGGCATAGCAACCTAAAGAATACTTTTTAGTAAAAAAAATAATAAAGTTTCTAATATAGAATTTTTAAGTATGAATATAATATGAGCAGCTAAGATTTATCAAGAAACATGATATAGTGCTTGTATTTTGTTATCATGACAGAAGGAAACAAATTCAGTGTTGAGAATGGAAAGTAAAAATGTGGAAAACTCCCAGATCGCCAAAAAATGCTTAATAGATTGCTATAATAAAAGATAAATTGGAAATTAGGAATTTCAGAAAGAACAATACAAAGAGTTATCAAAGAAATAATACATAGAAATATCATTTTTAGAATGAAGAGGCTCATAATAATGAATGATGACTGGAATGACATACTCCAATATATGTAATTCTAAAATGGTCGAAGAGTTTCCTTGGAAAAAAATCTTTTTCATAATAATTGGAATGAAAATAAAATGTCATTAGTATTCTCAAATACAGAATTGGATTATAGAAGACAATCAAGTAGTTTATCAAATTTCTGAGTAAAATACATTTTGAAATAATTAAAATATTATTAATCTTCTTTGAAAGTTTAATAAAACATTTATAGAATGAAGGAAAAGAAGTAAAATTGTCCACCTATACCTTTTTCTAGGAAGCAACTAGAATTTGAACCTCAGCATTGTAGGGAGTTAATTTTTGTGAAAGGAGAAATATATAATCAAGAAAGAAAAGAAAATCTGTAGAATAAAAAGGAATTTTTACAGTGAAATTCAGTGCACAGATTAAAATAAAGCCAATCTGTGAGAGCAAAAAACTAGTTGCTGGAGAAGGAAAAGAATCAGCATGAAAACAATCATAGCAGAAAAGAGCAGAACAAAAGCACTGGTAGGAAAAGACAGAGGAATTGATTCAGAGTATTTAGAAATGTATATGATCATTCAGGAACAAAAACACATGTTGAAAAATATACGAATGGACTGTATATAATAATATAAACATCAAATATCTATAAAATACTATGCATAATGTCTCTAATATAAGCAGAATTTTTATAAACATATAGGGTAAGATATGGAAAGGATAAGCCATGTGAATAATTTAAAGTAGCTAAATCGCCACAAAGCAAGCAAATAGGTAAGATCATAAACTTATTAATCATATTGGTGTAAACAAATTGTTTAGAAATGTAGAAACAAAATAACAGAGAAATAGCTATTAATAAAAGAGTCGAACATAAATGGATCAAAGTTGTGGAACTATGAAACAGAAAACTGATATACTATTATAGATTTTAAAACATTTAGATGGAGAAATTGGTATGAGTTTGAGAAAAACAAGTTTATTGGAAAGTCAAAAAAGGCATAGAGTTTAAAAGAATTTTTTGAGAATTTTTTAATGACTCTCCAAAAATAAGCTGCTCTCTTTTTATGTTTATGTGGTGAATCATAAATAAAATGGTGTGTGTGTGTGTTAGTCATTCAGTTGTGTCCAAGTGTTTGTGACCCCATAGACTGTAGCCCACCAGGCTCCTTTGTCCATGGAATTCTCCAGGCAAGAATACTGGAGAGGGTTGCCATTTCCTTCTCCAGGGGATCTTCCTGACCCAGGGGTTAAATCCAGGTCTCCTGCATTCCAGGCAGATTCTTCACCATCTAATTATTTGATAAATTAAATGGTGTTTGGAGGGATAATATTCTTCAAAAGATAAGGAATTTGGTAACTGCTTATGCTGAATCGGTTAGGTAGACTGGAGAATCAAGAGCACAAGTAATTGAGTTTTATTAAAAGGTGAGCTACTCTTGACTTTCTGCAGTTAAAAAAAAAAAAAAAAACTTGGAAGAAATTGGTAGGAAAAGGGTATAATTGTCAACTGAAACAAATGCAATTTAGTAACTTAAATCCTTGAGGTATTATTTATTTCTGATTAATAGATATGTATAGGATTTGGCAAAATATGGATGCCACAGGACAAATGTATCAATTTTTTTTTCTAATAAGTTTTGTTGGAACAAAGCCAAGGCCATTTATAATGGATTATCTATGACTGTTTGCATGCAAGTAGCTTACACTATACAGAGACTGGCCCACAGAACCTGAAGCATCATACTACCCTGTGCTTTACAGAAAAAGTTTATCCATCTCTGAACTGGCTGACACATCAATAATTACTGTTGCTCTTTTGCTCTGTTTGTTTTGTTTGTTGTATTTTCAGATCTATATGAAATAGTTTATCTGAAAAAGCAGTTGCTGTAATGATCCTTATCACTTCAAAGAGCATGTTTATTTTAGTTTGAATATTAGTGACTAGAATGAATATTTTTTACTAAATATATCGAAAGCATTTAAAAAACAATAGTTTTTTGAGAAGGAGCTGTTCGATTTATTTATTTAATTTTTATTTTGTCTTTGTCGAGCTCATTTCTTCAGGAGCTGAATTTAAAAAATTATGCTAAACTTGAACCATGAAAATTAGTCTTATTGTTTCAAAATCAATCCTATAAAATTCTTCCAAAGATTTAAAAAGATGGATAATAAAAAGAGAAGAAAGAAAATATTTTTCTGAGTATCTATATATCAATAAAGATGCATTCTAACTATATTTAAAGTCTCCCCAATGGATTTTTCTTGAAACTATTCTGGTTCTATATACAGGGCCAGGGAACTTGCCAAATTGCAAATTCTAAATATAGCAATAACCTTTATATACTTTAAGTTGCAAGCTTTTGCAAATCTAAACTTACTCATTTATAAGTAACTATACTGTTCAGTTCATCTTCTTATATCATCAAGGTTATAGTTACCCTGGTTTGTACAGTAAAATATAAACGTCCAGAAAAATAATGTATAATTGATTTAAACTAATTGACTATGTATTTGACTAGTCACTACTGAACTTTTTAATGACAGAGAAAACTGATCCGGCTGATTACAGTTATGGTAAAGCAAAGTCTAAAACTTTTCTTATTAAAAACGATAAGCATTGCAGTAATTAGTGGAGAAGGCAATGGCAACCCACTCCAGTACTCTTGCCTGGAGAATCCCAGGGACAGTGGAGCCTGGTGGGCTGCCGTCTATGGGGTCACATGGAGTCAGACACGACTGAAGTGACTTAGCAGCAGCAGCAGTAATTAGAAAAATCAGTCCTCAAACTTCATCAACATTCCAAATATTTCAGTCTATTGGATTTCTTTCTTTTGTGTGAAAACACAATATTATTGAATGGGATTTTAGGAAAGATGACATAATGATGTTTCCTTGGTAGAGATCCCACTAAGCCTAATTACAGAGGTACTATTGTTAGCCAAGACCTTGCTGAAATACACTTATCCTGAACAACATAGAGTTTATTGCTTTTAGCTTCATTGTCATTTTCAATCAGCATGTTATTGTCTACCGCTCTGTGTTCATCAGTTCATTTTTCAAAACCACTTTAATCATACTAGACATATCTGCCTTTTTATAGAAGCCAGAAAGTTATTATGTATGCCTGAAAATCTGTTGGTGTAAACTACTATTGCTGAATTTGTCCAAATCTTTATGATTTGGACAAATATAGTATGATTTTATTATGTTAAATAAGTAACATTTATAGCAAAGCAAACAAACAATAATAGTAAAAAAAAAACCTATCTTTTCATCATTGATAAAACCATGCAAAGTGCATATAAACATAAGAATTGGTAAGCAAAACTTGTGGTCAGCTTTTATCCCAAAAGAACATATTTTGGGAAATGAAAAAACAGTTAAAAAAAAGTAAAATATTTTCACTTTGAATTTCCACTTTAATAAGATAGAAGTAATCCAACCTAAGAAATTAGAGATTGGGTGCTATACAAAAAACATTAATTACTCTATAGTATACTATCAAGATTTTGCATCATGTTCAAAAAGTATTAGATAATTGCTTCATTGGACCTTAAAATATACTCCATGCATTTTGCTCACATTCTCCAAATTAATTATTAACAATTATTTGAAAAACATGCATTGAGAAGTCTGTCCTATTTATATTATTTTCACAAAAACAATTAAACCTGGCTTCTGGAAAAAAAAAAAAAAAAGATAGATTTTTTTAGAACTTAGATGTCCTTAGTTTGATTTTAAAAAAGTGAAATGAAAGAGATATGTGTATTCAGGGAAGAAAATGGAAAGAAATGCCTTGAAAATGTTTTTGTACTTTCAAAGTACTCTGCTTAAATATATTACATGTATTTTATTAGTTATTGCAATTATTTACAAAATCAATGTAAGTGTTAAATTTTCAAATAAAGCAAATGATTACTTACATAAAATTTCTAACAGTTTTCTATAACAAAATTTCTAAGTCTTTGAATAATCTGATCTTAAATTTCTACTCATTTGGGAGTGGATTGCTAGAAGGGATATTTTTGACTTGTAATTTTCCTGCTTCAATTTCACATGGCATTATCTTATGGAAATAAATTACAGTGGTTTTTTTTTTCAGGAAGTTATAATATCCATATCAAAGCCTGCTTCCTTAATTTTCTTTTCCTGATACAACTCAGACTTATTTTTGATAAAAAGTGATGATCAAATGTTGAGGCTATAATAGTGTCTTATTATCTCAATCATCAGGAAGAAAAAGCCCTTTCAAAAATATAATGACACAGTATTTCTTATGTCCTGGCCAGATGCATTTTTGAAGAAAATTGCCCAACTGTATTTTTATAACTTAAAACCTTGAGATGTAAGATTTCTTGCTAAACTCTATTGATCTGTAAAATATCCTTTATTGTAAGGTTCCAGCATCTCTAGAAGAATGCATAGTTAAGATTTAAGACTACTGATTTTGTCAATAAATCACAAGATTGCACCTTTTTAACCTAACAATGACAAGCAAATATAAACTGGAAAAATATAACCACTGTAAATAAATATAAATATTTATAAAAATATTCTAAGTAAATGTTATCCATCAGCTATTCTCAAACATACAGTGTACCTATGTCCTCCGAAAAAATAGCTGTTAATTGAATGTAGGATATTGTAAGCAGTCTTAGTATAAATGGTTTTAGAACTGCAACTCCATTAGTAACTTTCACTGGGTTCTTGCAACACACTTCCATGAGGTTTAGGGCCCTGTTGAAAACATGCAATAGAAGACAACATGGTCTGCCTGGCCCTTTATTTGTATATCATATTAAACCCATTATAATAGCCATCTGTTGCACTTTATTTAGAACTTTTTTTTTTTTCCTCCAGTCAAGCAGAGGACAATAAGTAGGTTTTAATCATAATTTTATAATTAAAAAAAGGAAACTAAATAGGTTGCGATCATAATTTTATTTTAAAAATGATCTGTGTGCTTAGTCGCTCAGTTGTGTCAGACTCTTTGTGACCCCATGGACTGTAGCCCTCCAGGCTCCTCTCTCCATCGGGATTCTCCAGGGAAGAATGCTGAAGTGGGTTGTCATGCCCTCCTCCAGGACAATAAGTAGGTTATAATTGTAATTTTATATTAAAAAAAAAAAGAAGTGTCAGAGGTTGCTGCTAGAACTGATGCCTTTCAATATAAAAATTATCCATTTTAAAGAACAAAAACTTGGAATAAATGACTTTTCTTGGCCACAGGAAAGCCTTAAATGAAATTGTTTTGTGTTGACATTTTCTACTATACATTTATCTGAAGCTTACAGATGGTAAAAGCAAATTTCAAATATTTGACCAGGTGGAATTTAATGTAAAGAGCATGTACCTTATGAAATGTATGATAATTTGCTTGCTTTATACATGGGAGAGCCTCCCATGACTCCATTTCCCAGTTTATGGTAAACTCACATTTCTGTCTTTCAAAGTGCAGCCACTGCTTTTCCTTATTTGTTTCTATTTGTATTTAATTTTTAAAGGGATTATAGTTTATGATCAGGGATAATAATCACATTATGGGAGAACTGGAACTTCTCAAGTCAACATTATAAATTGCAGTCCTAATTCTTAGTTATTAGGTACTTTCAGCAATGGTTTGAACTCACACATGGTTAATTATTTTCTTTTCATTTCTAAACCTGAAGATATAAGCCTAAATCAGTGCAGCTCTAAAATAGCCAGATTTTACTACCATCTCCAAGACCAAGTTTCCACCAAAGCAGTTTGGGTGTTTCCAGAACAATAATGAAAAAGTATTTAGTAATTAATTGCTAATGGGATATTAATTTAAAAGTTTCTTGAGCCTAAGCATATTTGAATAACTTTCAAAAAATTACCACTTGAAGTGTATATATATATTATATATGAATATAGGGTTGCAATGTCACCTTTTTCAGAGGATCTGAAATTATTTCATATTTTGTTCTTTCACTTTTTAAACTTCTCCTTTTGCAACAAGATGTGTTCATTCATTTGTATGAAAATTTAGTTTGCATATAAGTTCAAAGATATGTTTTAGTTTTTAAAAGCAGGTTGCACCTGTGGCGGATTCATTTCGATATATGGCAAAACCAATACGATGGTGTAAAGTTAAAAAATAAAATAAAATTTAAAAAAAATAAAAAAATAAAAGCAGGTTGCAGAAAACAGATATAAAGCATTCTATTTCTGTAAAACACACCTTACAAAACATCTTTTATTTTTCTAAATATGTGTTTATATGACTATTATCATTCATGAAATGGCTTGTTAACAGTAATTGGCCATAAAATTCAGATTACTTCTGGAACAAAAAATTGTTTAAAAAAAGTTGTAAAGAGGACAATCTGTTTGTCTCTGCTGATTAAAAATTGTAAGAATATATCCATATACAGTCAATGGAAAGCATTTTTAGAAAACATGTAGTAAATAAATATCTCACCCTAATACTTTATTATTGAAAAGTCAATTTAAAAATCATAACTATATAATCAGAATCAATAGTTTTCTAAAATTTAATTCATTCATGTTACAAGTAAACATATAGAACTGCTAGAATAGTCAGTTTTACAACTTTTCTTAACCATCTTTCAACCCAATTTGATTTAATGGGGTTCATTCACTAAAGTCAGTTTTATTTCAAGTTATACACAAGAATGTTTTTTATTAAATTCCAAGAAATTATTGTGCTAAAATTAGATAAATTGCATGTTACATTCATCGTTCAGTCTCAGTGCATGTCAAATGAGATCACATAATCCTTTGGGATAACTGAATTGGCTATAAAATACTGACTCTGAAAGTTCACATCAGTTCAGAGTCAATTATCCATTCTTTCCCATGACGAGAACTCTTTTTGAATAATATATAGTTCATTGTTAATTGTGAAAAATTGCTTTCTGAAATATTTTTATTACTCATTGGCTTATTATTGAATAGGGTTTAAAATTTAAAATATAATATATTTGTCATTTGATAATATAGTTTCTTAAAAAAGAAAGTATAACATTTTATCAAAACAAAAATTATTTTATTCTGTTTAAATATTTGTAGGGACAGAAAGAAGAAATATATATTCTGTAATACAGATTTGCCTTTGTGCTCTATAGTCATTTATGTACATGTTTTCTTTTTTAACTACTGTAAGCTTTAAATAAAATCTTCTAGGTATTGTTAGTATACTGACTGTATTAAAAAAAAAATATGATACAGTCATGATTGAACACCTGATAAAGAAATCATATGATTATGCGCAAGGAAGAAAACATGCTAAAGAATATTTTTTAATTGAACAAGTCAACCTTCAAAATAATGTTTCCCTTTAATAACAAAAAGGCTAAACAAAAGCAGTGAAATTCCAGGGGAAAAATAAAAAAACAAAAAAACCCACATCTGAATTAGATGACTTTGGTAATCTTCTGCTGAGTCATCCTTCTCACTTTGTTACATTTGAATCACATGGAGAGGGGTTTGTTGATTAATACAGATGCAAAAATGAATGGTGAAAAATATAAAATTGAAAATTTATTTAAATTGCAGAACTTCCAAAGAATAAAAACTGTCACACAATGGCATGAGATTCTCTATTATTAGTAACTGAACCTCTTGTTATTGGAAGTACACAGTCTGAAGCTCTTTGAAAAGGATGAGTAAAGTTGAGGAGATTTCTTACATCAAGCAGACGTTTGTCATAGTTGACCTCAAACAACCCTCTAACATGAAGGACATTGTGTCTGGGTACACTTGGGGAGTTTCTACCATCAAGAAGATGGTATATGGTTATATGGACAATTAATTTTGGGGGTACAATTAATTTATGGCAATGGAACCAAGAACATATAATGGAGAAAGGACTGTCTCTTCAGTTAATGGTGTTGGGAAAACTGGACAGCCATCATGCAAAATAATAAAAGTGGACCACTGTCTTACATTGTATTGAAATATCAACTCAAAATGGATTAAAGAATGTAGGACTTGAAGCTGTAAAATTCATAGAAGGAAAAATAAGGAAGTAAGCTGCTTGACATTTGAAAGCTGAACTTGAATCTTGGATAGAATAGGAGGTAGCCTAAGAAAAAAGCTTTGGGTGATATCAGTTTGAATATAGAGGGACAGTGAAAAGACCAGGTTGGCTGAGATAGAAGATTTTTATAAGAGAAAATGGAAGATAGATTAATATTAATTTTTGTTTAATTCTATTGTGGAAAATATTAAATGCTCAAGTTAAGGGGTGTTATCTGGAGTCATTGAAGATTTCAGAACAGTACTTTGGCATTCTCTACCTGAGGTAAAGCTATCTGGTAAACAAAATCATATCTAGAAGGTCCTTTGGAAGGCTGTCAATGTGTCTTTAATTTGGGATTGGGACATCTAGCCTAAGTTATCTTGTCAAGACCTCTTCAATCCTTGGTTGGAGTCATGTGGAAACACACTATACATGTGGTATTCCATTTAAGGAATTACTACATATCACATGTGCTGAAAATCCACCTTAATTGTTTTTCCATGTGTACCCTCCTCCAAAGCACCTAGTAAATCACCTTTTACAATCCAAGAAAAACAGTGTCCATGTATCTCTTCAAGCGCTGCACACTTGCAAAGACAGACTGTAGGTGATCCTCCCTCTTCCTTAGCTGAGAACACTAAAACACTGAGATTGAATGGGACATTTAGTGGCTTGATAGCACGAAGGAGAAAAATTCTGAGCACCTGTATTTGAATGGAGCTGAACAAAACCAGCCCATATTGCAGACACTCACCACAGGATGTCACACAACATGACCCTTATTTTAATTACTGAATGCTCAACACTTGTTCTTATGGTTGAATGTGTATAAAAACCACCAAGAGAGTTTCTTTAAACATTTATATTCTCATTCCACACTCAAGAGTTCTGATTCAGGAGGTTGGCCAGAGGCCCCAGAATACTGCAATCCATTTTGCCTATGCAATGGATTTGGGGGAGAAAAACAATATTTAGTATATCCTAAATAAAGTACTAATTACTTTAAATTTTGTGTTATTTGTTCTGGAAACCACTATATCTTTAAAATGTCTGATATATATATATATATATATATATATATATATATATATATATATATGGCAAGGTTAAGGGGAAAAAAAAAAATCCTTTGAAATAATTCAAGTTGCATTTTGTAAAACATGTCTTATTTTAAATTTACAACATCCTACCTTCCTGGCATTTCCATGGTAAATTCTAGCTTCAAAATTTGACTTCAAGAAACTGACAGAGAAACCAAGAGCCCAAAGCCAAGTGCAGATTCATGAATGCTGAAATAATAGATGTAAGTACATTTAATCAAAAAATCTTTCAAAAACATTATTATAAAAGTCATTCTTACCTTTGCTCAGAGATTTGGAATATCATCTGCTGCAGGGCCCAACTGCAATATGTGCATGGTATCAGGGAAATATTTTTTTTTAATTCTCTACCCTTCACCATTATTTATTAGGCATCATCTCATGAAAAAATATGCATCCCCAGTTTAATATTAGCAAATCTATCTCAGTCATCCAAGAACAGAGAAAAGCTTATTCAAAGGAAGTTGCATTCAGTTCAGTTCAGTCGCTCAGTCGTGTCCTTTGCAACCGCATGAATTGCAGCATGCCAGGCCTCCCTGTCCATCACAATCTCCTGGAGTTCACTCAAATTCACGTCCATTGTGTCGGTGATTCCATCCAGCAACAGATTTCATCCTCTGTTGTCCCCTTTTCCTCCAGCCCCCAATCCCTCCCAGCATCAGAGTCTTTTCCAATGAGTCAACTCTTCACATGAGGTGGCCAAAGTACTGGAGCTTCAGCTTTAGCATCATTCCTTCCAAAGAACACCCAGGGCTGATCTCCCTTAGAATGGACTGGTTGGATCTCCTTGCAGTCCAAGGGACTCTCAAGAGTCTTCTCCAACACCACAGTTCAAAAGCTTCAATTCTTCATTGCTCAGCTATCTTCACAGTCCAGCTCTCACATCCATACATGACCACTGGAAAAACCATAGCCTTGACTAGACAGACTTTGTTGGCAAAGTAATGTCTCTGCTTTTGAATATGCTATCTAGGTTGGTCATAACTTTCCTTCCAAGGAGTAAGCGTCTTTTAATTTCATGGCTACAGTCACCATCCACAGTGATTTTGGAGCCCCCAAAAATAAAGTCTGACACTGTTTCCACTGTTTCCCCATCTATTTCTAATGAAGTGATGGGACCAGATTCCATGATCTTCATTTTCTGAATGTTGAGCTTTAACCCAACTTTTTCACTCTCCTCATTCACCTTCATCAAGAGGCTTTTTAGTTCCTCTTCACTTTCTGCCATAAGGGTGGTGTCATCTGCATATCTGAGGTTATTGATATTTCTCCTGGCAATCTTGATTCCAGCTTGTGCTTCTTCTAGCCCAGCGTTTCTCATGATGTACTCTGCATATAATTTAAATAAGCAGGCATTATCTGTATTTAAAGATGACTAACAAACACATGAAAAGATGCTCAACATCACTCATTATCAGAGAAATGCAAATCAAAACCACTATGAGATACCATTTCATGCCAGTCAGAATGGCTGCGATCCAAAAGTCTACAAGCAATAAATGCTGGAGAGGGTGTGGAGAAAAGGGAACTCTCTTACACTGTTGGTGGGAATGCAAACTAGTACAGCCACTATGGAGAACAGTGTGGAGATTCCTTAAAAAAACTGGAAATAGAACTGCCTTATGATCCAGCAATCCCACTGCTGGGCATACACACTGAGGAAACCAGAAGGGAAAGAGACAGTGTACCCCAATGTTCATCGTAGCACTGTTTATAATAGCCAGGACATGGAAGCAACCTAGATGCCCATCAGCAGATGAATGGATAAGAAAGCTGTGGTACATATACACAATGGAGTATTACTCAGCCATTAAAAAGAATACATTTGAATCAGTCCTCATGAGATGGATAAAACTGGAACCTATTATACAGAGTGAAGTAAGCCAGAAAGAAAAACACCAATACAGTATACTAACACATATATATGGAATTTAGAAAGATGGTAACAATAACCCTGTGTACGAGACTGCAAAAGAGACACTGATGTATAGATCAGTCTTATGGACTCTGTGGGAGAGGGAGAGGGTGGGGAGATTTGGGAGAATAGCATTGAAACATGTATAATATCATGTATGAAACGAGTCGCCAGTCCAGGTTCGATGCACGGTACTGGATGCTTGGGGCTGGTGCACTGGGATGACCCAGAGGGATGGTATGGGGAGGGAGGAGGGAGGAGGGTTCAGGATGGGGAACGCAGGTATACCTGTGGCAGGTTCATTTCGATATTTGGCAAAACTATTACAATATTGTAAAGTTTAAAAATAAAATTAAAAAAAAATAAAGATAACTTCACAGTAATGCATATCCAAAATAATTGTTTCAAAAAATATTTTATTAATTGCATCTCTCCATGTTTATCTCTTGCTTTTGCATATAGTTTAATGAACTAGAAGAGAAAACTAATCACATAAAGGAGTTTGGGTATGCTTTTAAAAAATGATTCACTTACAAAAGTCTGATATTTCAAGCAGATTTTTCACAAGTCTTAACAAGCTCAGACAGGCCAAAATCACACCACTGTAGTAGGTAGGAAAGCTCAGAAAAGCAGGCATGAGAATGAGGACAAACAAAGCCTAGAGATGGGTAAAAACTACTAAAAGAAAGTATTATTGTTGTTTAGTTGTGAAGTTGTGTCAGACTCTTGTGATCTGATGGACTGTAGCATGCCAGGATCCTCTGTCTGTGGGATCTCCTGGCAAGAATACTGGAGTGGGTTGCCATTTCCTTCTCCAAAAAAAGTTTTACATGTGTATATTTTCTTTATAGCTATATCTACCTGTATATATCAAGTTAGACTTGCATATATCTATCAATCTATTTTTCTGTGTATATAGATACACATCAATATGTGTCATTTATACCATATGAGTTTTATGTGATAAAAGTCATATTTTTGGATTTGACAATAAACTTGAATTTATGCAAAAACAGCCCTTATTTTTGTAGAAATCTTTACAAATGCTTGATAAGTATTTGAAAAAAAAAAAGCTATTTTTAGATGGATCAGTTCAAATTGAATTTGGGACAATTATTCATGAATTAATTCAAGAAGAGATACTTATTCTAAAGTCTAGAGATGCATTTTTGGTATATAATTCAAAAAGAGTATGTGAACTATTCCATAATAATAAAACACTTTTTAAATAAATTTTAAGCACAAATTATTAAGGAGAATTTCTTACCAGTTCTATAATTTTGTGCACTGATGTTCATGTGCAAATGTACTTAATTATCAGCATGTGTGTTAAATTTACATATCATTGTATGTTTCCCAATTGTTAATTTGCCATAGGACTGTTCAAATTAGTTAAGCAGCATAAATCAATCTCTAAAAAATAACCAAAAAGATGAACCTTATTATAGCTGATCTAAGGGAAATTTGAGCTAGTCACAAAGATTTTGGGAGCATTCAACTGTAACTGCATGAATTCTAAATATTTTTTAGATATTGCCACTGTCCCTGGGGATATATTTAAATGTGGTTAAATGTTTAAAATGCTGATGAATAATTTTCTTGATTGACCCTCTGCTCCTATGAACACATCCATTTTAATTATCTATTTCTTAAAAGAGATATCAAAGGAACATAGAGGTCCAAATTTCTAATATACTATATAATATATAGTTTTATTTGCCAATCGTGGAATTTTTGCTAGAGCACTACCAAGCGTATTTGAATTTCATTAGTGTCTTTCAATGAATCAGATACTGATGAAATTCAGTTTAAACTATTCTTGCTTAACACTCTTAAATATTTATTTCTTGTCTATATTTATAGATTTATTCCTATAGATAGACTTTTCATTTGAAGATAGTTGGGTATCTTATATTTAGGGCCAGGTGGCACTAGAGGTAAAGAACCTGCCTGCCAATGCAGGAGATGTAAGAGGTGGGGGTTCAATCCCTGGATCAGGAAGATCCCCTGGAGGAGAGGATGGCAACCCACTCCAGTATTCTTGCCTGAAGAATCCCATAGACAGAGCAGTCTGGCCGATTCCATCCATGAGGTTTCAAATTGTCAGACATGACTGAAGCAGCTTGGCACACGTATTCGCACACTGAATAGTGCAGCAGTTCACAAGACCACTCTCACTTCTGACATAAAGTTCAAGTTCAGAGGTTCCCAGACTATCCTCAAGTTTGATAGCTTTCTAAAAAGTGTCACTGAATTCTGCAAAGCTCTTGTGGTGATGATGTATTACAGTGAAAGGATACTGATTAAAAGGCAGGGTCCAGAAAAGTTCTAAGTATGAGCTTCTAGTTCATGGAAGCTCCCAGTGCATCCATGCAAACTGTCCTTGCTTCTCCCCACAATGATATGTGGTTATAAGTATGGAGCATTGCCAACCAGGGAAGATCACCTGAGTTTTGAGTCCAGAGTTTTTATTGATAGTCACAAAAATGTGCTAGACAACCTGCATGACAAACTTAGTCTCCAGTTCCTCCAGAACCAAGGTGGCACTACAAGGTCCAAGTAAGTAAGTGTTAGTCCCTCAGTCATGCCTGACTCTTTGTGATCCCATGGACTGCCGCCACAAAGTCCAAAGCCCCGCCCTAATCACATGAGTAGCATAGAACATTCAGTTTGCCCCCAAACTCTATGGTAAACAAAGACAATCACCAGATTAAACAGTCCGCTGTCTTAGAGGTCACATCCTAGGAGCTGAGGGGGGAAAGCTAGATCGCTCCTTGGCAAAATTAACACTTGATTGGACAGAATCTTAAACTTACAGAATCACTTATTTCTATGGCTATATAACATGGAGAACAATATTTAAAAAATTACATTTTTATTAAAACCAAGAGCATCATTGTTTTTCCTTAGCAGTGCTAAATAAGAAAATTGGTAGATAATATCACCATTATCATTAACTCTCGTTCAGTTTATACATAAAATAGATAATGATAAGGAAAATAAATGAACTAGTACACATTAAATTTTTATGTCTCATCCCATGAAATTTGACCCTGATCCCCTGGCATATAGAGAAAATGACATAAAGAAGAGCCAAATGAGAAAATACAGCTTTAATTTTAAAATTCTGCTGTAAGAATTAGGAGATTGGAAGTCTTATCCTGGCTTTGTGACTAATTTGTTATATGATTTGGGCAAATAGCTTAACCTTTCTAGAACTCAATTTGCTCCTCTGTAATTAGTAAGTAGATTGAAATAGATTGGTTTTAAATCCCTTCATTACCTTCAAAATTCCACGTATTTATACTTCTCATAAAAGAGTAAGAGGTCTGTATAAGATGTAACCTAACACAAAGATAAAGTCATTAAAAGCATCCCTCTTTATGTAAAAAGGACCCACAGAAATACCAGTTATTTGAGTCATTTTAATATGCTCATCAAGATTGTTGAACTAGTTTTAACTAAAAATTCTCCCTGTTATGCCCTAGAGAAATACATTGAAACATGCATATTTGAGACAAATTCTAAGAAAATCCAATCAGATAATAAAGAAATATATATAAACATTCAGAATTAAAATATAGCCCTTTACTTGTTATTCTTGAAGGTTGTTGATTTTGCCTTATTTTTTAGCTTATTTTTATGATTTTCAACTTCTTTTACAGCTAAAGTCAAGAAACTAAACATAGTAGAAGCATACCCATTCTTTTCTTATTCAAATGAACTTTTCCCAATTTAAATATCTCCTAAAATATCAATCATAAGATTAACAACATTGAAAGGTAAATGAAATGAATAACAAATACTAGTTCTCCATTTTTTATGTGTTTTATGTTCTGTCTACAATAACTTTTTTTTCCCTTGAAATGGCATATTTACACTGGTAGAATTTCTCAAGTAAAATATTTATTTCTGCTAAGAAATTGTTTTATTTGAGTATTTCCTAATAGCCATAATGTTAAGTTTCTGTAGCAAACATTTGTTCTTCCAAAAAAATGTTTCCAAAACGGACTATTACTTTCAAGGGTTTTGGCAACTGTGTAGGATGGGCAATAGGCTTAGCCAACTGTTTTTCCATCTGCTACTCCAGCTTCCCTGCAATTTTTTCCCAATTAGCCAGGAACACTTTAGTGGCTTCCTGGAAAAAAGGCATATTTAAACATTTGTCCCACTAAAGTAAATCAAATATTTATAACAATCCACGCATAGTACAACCTTACAAAGAATATTACCCATTACTTGAATGATTTTGAAGTTAGTGAACTTTCCATAACAATTTCCTTTTCAAGTGAATATATAGCCTTAAAAATAATCTATTATAGCAATAATTAAAGAGATTCATTCTACGTATAGCTAATATTAAAATGGAAATATAGAATTTCAAAGTTAAAAACCTGATGACTGAATTTTCTAATGAAAATCTAAAGTGGTTTGTATTTACTAGCAAAATTAATTTATATATTCCCAAATATAAATATTTACTCAGATTTTCAAAATTAAAAGATAGAACATAAAAGCAGCAAGTTATTTCTAAGATTGCTTCGTTTTCAACCATTTTATGAACTAGGGTAAAACAAAATTATAAATTATTCCTGAAAAATATTATTTTATGTCCATTTTTTTTAACATAGTTTTATTTGGATGTCTGATTTGACTAGATTTATGTGCTTTTTTTTTTTTTTGCTTCCCTGGTGGCTCAGATGGTAAAGCGTCTGCCTGTAATGCAGGAGACCCGGGCTTGATCCCTGGCTTGTGAAGATCCCCTGGAGAAGGAAATGGCAACCCACTCCAGTATTCCTGCCTGGAAAATCTCATGGACAGAGATTGGTGGGTTACAGTCCATGGGGTTGCCAAGAGTCAGACACAACTGAACACTCCACTAAGTACAAATTAATAGAAAATTATTTTAACAAATTTATTCAATCAATTAATGAAGACAATAATTATACAAATAAGAGTTGAGACAAGGATGCTAAAGTACATTAATTTGTATGACCATCATAGAAAGTGGATGGCAAGTGGTGAGTGGAATCAGATTTATTTTCCTGGTCTTTTAAAATATACCTAGTAAAACAATTTTGGCTATTGACCTTTTCTGAAGCATGTTGACAATTCTAGTCTCCTTCTAATCCTCTATCAGATTGCCCACTCTCATTGGCTTCATAGTTGCTTATCACAAATCCACTTTGACCTTCTTTTTTATCTAATCTCTCCTCTCTGACTTAACTAAAATCAAAGCTCACTATAGAAACTCCAAACCTTAACTTGGTGTGATCTCTTAATGTTAAATTGGTTAAGTTACCTGAGTATTTAAAAAAGAGACATTTTTTTTTCTTTTTTGTTCCTTTTATCCATCTGTCTATCTATCCACTTCCTATGCTGGTATATAATCACTATATGGAAGGATTGGTAGTATAAATGTTTTACATATATTTATTTTAGATGGCTTACATTAATATAATGACATGAAGGAAATGCCATATCCTTGCTCAAAATAATGAAATAAATATTCTCTCATTGGGATTTTAAGGATTCAATTAATTGCAATCCCATGGATTGTAGCTCACCATTCTCCTCTGTCCATGGAGTTTTCCAGGCAACAGTTGGTAGCCATTCTGAATCCATACTGGAGTTGGTAGCCATTCCCTTCTCCAGCGTATCTTCCCTAACCAAGGAACTGAACCCTAGTTTCCTGCATTTCAGGAAAATTATTTACCATCTGAGACTCTTACTCATTTGGATTCAGAATCTACTGAGAAATAAAAGAACAAAACACCAGTGAATGGACCACAAAACATCATCACAATTGCTAATAAATCTAGGTTAGACCAGAACATGATTAGCATAGACTAACTGAGCGACTGAACTGAACTGAACTGAACTCCTAGGGTAACTCCTACCTACACCTTACATTCAGTTAAAACCTGGAATAGAAAACTGAGGACAAGTTCCCAGGCAAGAATACTAGAGTGAGTTGCCATTTCCTTCTCCAAGGGGTCTTCCTGACCCAAGAATTGAATCTGTGTCTTCTGCATTGGTCAGAGAAGGCGATGGCACCCCACTCCAGTACTCTTGCCTGGAAAATCCTGTGGACTGAGGAGCCTGGTAGGCTGCAGTCCATGGGGTCGCTGAGAGTCGGACACGACTGAGCGACTTACCTTTCACTTTGCACTTTGATGCATTGGAGAAGGAAATGGCAACCCACTCCAGTGTTCTTGCCTGTAGAATCCCAGGGATGGGGGAGCCTGGTGGGCTGCCATCTATGGGGTCACACAGAGTTGGACACAACTGAAGTGACTTAGCAGCAGCAGCAGCAGCTTCTGCATTGGTAGGCAGGTTCTTTACCACTGAGCCACAAGGCAAGTCCTTTTAAAGATAAGCTCAATCCAACTGATAAAAGAAACAAACTATATTAATTTACTAATCAGAGGAGTAAATTCCTCTTTGTAAATGAGCTCTGGGAAAAACACATTCCTAGACTTTCTTCCTTTATTTCCCTAAACTGTACCTTTAAATCTAGAATCAGTCATGAATGTGGCTGTCTGCCTCACAGTTGAAGAATGTCATTCATGAGTATAGCCCTGCTCTCACATTCATAAATAGCTCCTTTGAGCTTTGACCTGGAACTACTAATAAAGAAATACTAGTGAATACTTTTCCCCAAAGCTCTGAAATGGATCAGAAGAGTGCATAAATAAATTTGATAAATAAAATTGATTCAAGAACATCTTTTTCAAGCCATAATATTTTTAGTATCTATTGTGTAAATAAAGTGTCCTAAGTTTGCAACCCAACACACTGGACATTTGCAAATCCCAGATATAGTAAGAATTCATGTTTACTTGTGTTTGGTCCTTGATACTGATATCCCAGAACCCCTTTTCTAAATGACTGCAGATTTCATTTCTGCTATTTTAATGGTTATTAGCTTAGGAAAGATAAACCAAATGATAAAATTGTCCAGGATACTGATGACATCTTGCTTATGTCCACTTCACTGGAGGAGGATAGATTCGTCAAAACATTAAAGTAGGCTGCACAAATTGGGAACTTTGCCCATGAATTTATTTCTGTAATCAAACACTCTTGAAGACATACTGGCAAAAACTCATTTGCTTCATCTAGTGCAAAATTTCCTCCCAAAGATGCCACTGAAGTAATTCCTGAGCAGATGTGCTGAGTTAGATCCCCTTCTACCAGGCTTCCCTGGTAGCTGAGTCAGTAAAGAATCTGCCTGCAGTGCAGGAGACCTGCGTTCAATCCCTGGTTGGGAAGATCCCCTGGAGATCAAAATGGCGACCCACTCCAGTATTCTTGCCTAGAAAAATGAACAGAAGAGCCTGGTGGGCTACAGTCCATAGGTTCTCAAGTCAGACATGACTTAGCAATTAAACCAACACTACCATGTAGATGATTGATATTTTCACAATGAAGAGATTATAAACTGCCACTTCTTATTCTCATGTTTCCTAATCAGTTTTAAAGCCTCTAATCTCTTTATTAGAGTCATTCAGATCAGATCAGTTGCTCAGTCGTGTCCCGACTTTTTACAACCCCATGAATCACAGCACGCCAGGCCTCCCTGTCCATCACCAACTCCCGGAGTTCACTCAGACTCAGGTTCATCGAGTCAGTGATGCCATCCAGCCATCTCATGCTCTGTCGTCCCCTTCTCCTCTTGCCCCCAATCCCTCCCAGCATCAGAGTCTTTTCCAATGAGTCAACTCTTCGCATGAGGTGGCCAAAGTACTGGAGTTTCAGCTTCAGCATCAATCCTTCCCAAGAAATCCCAGGGCTGATCTCCTTTAGAATGGACTGGTTGGATCTCCTTGCAGTCCAAGGGACTCTCAAGAATCTTCTCCAACACCACAGTTCAAAAGCATCAATTCTTCAGCGCTCAGCCTTCTTCACAGTCCAACTCTCACATCCATACATGACCACAGGAAAAACCATAGCCTTGACTAGACGAACCTTTGTTGGCAAAGTAATGTCTCTGCTTTTGAATATGCTATCTAGGTTGGTCATTACATCACATTAAAAGCAGAAAATAAACTGAAAAAGCTCATAACTTTATAAGCTGGACAATGCCAATAATATGTTCTTCAAACAAGCCCTTGATATCATTAAGGTATGGTCAGTTCAATTTCCTAAGGCCCCTAAAATTTTAGTAACTTCATTCTCTCTCTAAATGTATACATTGTTTTTATTCCTTCTCCTGCCCCACCTCCTTCTTCTTCTCCTGCTCCTCCTTCCCCTGATCATCCTCCCCATTCCCTCCTCCTACTTCTCCTCATCTCCTCCTCCTTTCCCTCCCCCTACTTCTTCTCCTTTTTCTTTGTCCCTCTGTTCTATATCTTTGTTTTTCCAAATCTTGGGCATTAAACTGTTCTCTTTTTGTCTCTGCATAGGGATTAATGCATTTGTCTATCAAGTCCTCCAAGTAAATGTATAGTTTACATGATAATAAGAACTATAATTTATACTTGAGTCTTTCGGGAGTAACCACTCCTTAGAATTCCCAACTAATTTCCCACTCTGCATAATCCGATTTCATGGAATTCTTCTTTCTTCACTCCATTGTCTATAATCTAGGCTTATACCTATTGTGGCCCTCCCAGTTCTCCTTGCTTGAGTCATTTTGCTTGCGTCTTCCTCTAGTTTTCTAATTTCCCAAATATTAGAAACACATTTCTTCAATGCCTGCATCTCTGTCCACAATAACTAAGCTACCTTGGAGATTATTCAATGAAGTAAATAAAGAAATAAGAAATTCATGAATTCTTGAATATTTCTGACTGATTAGATTGCTTTCCCTTTCATATCTGTCCACATCTTATGTAACCATTTCTTATAGTTTTCCCAGTCTTTAAAATGGCTTGCCTAATGACTCTTTGGAATCCATATAATTTTGAGAGGAACATTCTCTGTGGTTTCCAGGATCCCAGTTCCCACTGAAACTGAATTCTTGAGTTCTGTTTCCTTAGATGTCTATTTCTTTCCCCAGTGTTTCCATTGGCTACTGGTTCTTTTCTAGAGTTAATAAACTCTAACACTTCTTTTTTCAAATGACTTATCTTTAACAACAATCAATTTAAATATATTTTAATTCCCTTCCCCCCCATTTCTAAAATTATCTAGTTTGGCTCATAAAGCTTCAGATTTTTTGATGTAGTGCCTGCTTCTTCTACTTCGTAGGATACTTCCCCAAATCATCATTTATCTATCATTCATCGTCTGTCAATTAGAGCTAAGACTATTATTTATACTTCTCTCTTATGCTCAACAAAAAAAATAGTGTTTAGTGCCTAAAGTGGCCACATTCCTTCTGAAAGATTAAGACATTCCAAGCATAAGTTTTTCTTAAACTTTTTTATATTGCCATATTTTATGACCATATATATTATATACACATCTATAAATGTATATTCATATATATGCAATATAGTATATCATAGTTCTTTCCATTATTTTCTCTTAAATGTTAGTCATATTTCCTTGTCCACTTTTAATATATTTTGTAAAATTTATAAAATTTGTTGCATATCTGTGAAAATAATTGTTCTCTGCTTTCCCAAGAATAGTAAAAATATTAGCCCATGCTGGGCAAGTATACACTCAGAAAAAATGGGGGAAAAAAAAGGCCACACTGATTTTATTGTAAGACCTACTTGGACTTCCTATGCCCTATGTGCTTTAGACCCAAAACCAACATATCCTCTAATGATTTAGACATTAGTTTGACAAATGAAGCATAAAGTGTAAGATTAATAAATCCACCAACTTATCTTTAAATGTACTCAGAAGCTATTCTACAAGAGACATTAACAAAGTCAAAGAAACTCCTCAATACCAAAGAATCCATGTACTCTGACTTCATGAAAAACATATCCATATGTTCTTTGCCGGTACACCTACTAGAAGCAGTGGGTTTACAAAGCTGATTTAAAGCACTGCTCTTTCTTGCCTTTGTTTTGAAGCAATTGGTGCATAAAGCTCCCAAAACAGATTTGTAACACCTTTCATTATAAATAAAGTTAGATTAGAGAGCATCTTTGGTGTGTGTGTCATTTGCTTCTAACTGCCTATACCTTCTCTGGAGGAGGGTATGGCAACCCACTCCAGTATTCTTGCCTGGAGAATCCCATGGACAGAAGAGCCTGGGCAGGCTCTAGTCCATAGGGTTGCACAGAGTGGAACTGGACTGAAGTGACTTAGCATGGCAGGCACACCTATACCTTACACCTTGTCCTTAAGACTAGAACACCTAAGGAAGAATTAAAAGTGCAGAACAGATATACTTGATGGCTTCTCAGGTGGCACAGTGATAAAGAATCTGTGTGTAAATCTCTCTGCAGAAGACGCAAGAGATGCAAGTTTGACCCTTGGGTAGGGAAGATTCCTTGGTGTAGGAAATGACAACCGACTCCAGTACTCTTGCCTGGAAATTTTCATGGACAGAGGAGCTTGACAGGCTATAGTCCATGGAGGTCACAAAGAGTCGAACATGAGCATGCACAGCAGGTATACTGACCAAACTGAAACAGTGGTAGAAGATAGAGAAGAGACACTCAATCTCCTATGCCCAAGACTTTTGGTAGATTAGTCTCAGTTGAGCTTATGAAATAAAACGCCAACTAACAAATGCAGTGTATGTCTGCAGAGAAAAGTAAGTGGCAGAGTGGTGCAAACAGTGAAGAATGTGCAGGAGAAATCCATCCTTATGGATTCATGTGGATTATGGCTCTGCCTGTGTCTTTCAGAGCCAGCCTGGAACACAGAAGAGAAACAGAAAAAAACTAGTCCCGTTATGAGATTTTATTCTCTGAAGTATCAAGCAGCAGGTTCTCCATTTTATAGGGGAAAGCTATGTATTCCCTCCAACAGCAGGATAGTGGTAGGAGTGGGTAAATTAGTGTATGCTTGCTATCTGAGATGCCTTCAAGGAACAGGAGTGAATCCAGTAAGCTTGTGTTGCAGAAATTCTAGAAACAAAATAAATGAACAAACCAAATCGAAGACAAACATGTAGAGACAGAGAACAGAGAAGTGATTCTGAGTAGAGGGAGTAGGGGCAGGTTGAAATAGGTAAAGAGGTTCAACTATATGGTGATGGATGGAAACTGAATTTTTGGTGGTCAGCATGTCACATATACAGAAGTAAAAATATAACATACACGTGAAATATATACTTATAAGCCAATGTTACCTCAAAAAATAAAATAAAAATTCTACTAGTAGGAAATTAAAAAATAGTTTATTTTTATTTATTTTTTTCTTCCTTGGGATTCTATTGCTGGACAGATTTACTACAACATTATTTTTGAAAACTGTGGATTAATTAGGGAAAAAAGGAAATATGTGTAGTTTTAAGAGATGTAAGCCAGGAACCTTTGTAGGCACTTATTTTCTATTCCTTAAAAAAGTAAGCTTCAGTTCCCCAATTTCAAAAGTGGCAAGACACTTCTTAAAATTAATTATAATGCAGTAAAATGATTATTAGAGATGAAAATAGATTTTATTTGAGAAGATTGTTCACTAAAAATTAAGGTTCATAGAGGGAAAAGCTTTCTCAGTAAATATATATATTTAACTCTTATAACCCAGTATCTAAAGTAATTCCTTATTCATAGTAGAAAAGCTTTGCTAAATAAAGAGAACTTAAAATTTACTAAATGGGATACTGTGATTTTAAATTATTACATTGACCTAATAATAATTTATCTTCATATATTCTACTGTGAGAACTTGGCTATGTGATATTGTGAAGTTGGATATTTTAGGAAGTGTGTGTATGAGTGATCATGTGACTATTTTATGTGAGTATATACACATACAAGTATATATATTACATATTATATATAATTATCTGGTAAATTAAATGGGATGAATAGACCATTATTATTATTATTATTTTTAATTTTGCCAAACGTATTAGTCAAGGTTCTCTGGAATAGAAGATCAGCAGGATAGAAGAGATTTTTTTTTGGAATTTGGTTCACATGATTATGGAGCCTAAAAAGTTTCATGATATGCTGTCTGCAATCTAGAGAACCAGGAAAGCCAGTGATAGAATTCAGTCTGAGTTAAAGGCCCAAAAAAAAGAATCTTTGATTGTGGAGGGCAGGAGAAGATGGATGTCTCAACTAAAGAGGGGAAGAGAGAATCTGCCCTTCTCCTTTAATTTTGTTCTATTAGGGACCTCAATGGATTGAATGGTCCCCACTCACAATGGTGAGAGTTCACCCCTTAACTCAGCTTATTGATTCAAATGCTTATTTTGTTAAGAAATGCCCTCAGAGAAACACCCAGAAATACTTTCACCAGTTATCTGGGAATTCCTTAATCTAATTAAGTTAACATGTAAAACTAACTCTCACACCAAGAGCTTTTTTCAGTCAAGAGAAACTTTAGAAGAATCAGCAGAGCAAATATTCAGGGTTTTCATAAGCAATTTTCCCTGAATGCAAGGGGAGAAAAAGCTACTCATTTCTCTGGGTTTCAGATCTCCACCTTCTATATTCTCAACATACTTAACATTTTTTGTACTTCCTCCTGGAGATCATAAGATTCTCTTCACATCAAAATTCTCTTGAACAATCTTCTGTTTTAGGACTCTTTCCCCCCAATTTACAATGAATGTGAAGCATCATTTTGTAAAAAAGTTGGAAATAACTTTTCACACTAGTTTAGTACTGTTATCATATTATAAAATTCTTGATGTCATTTGTTAATAAAGGGCTATTAAAATGCTACTTAAATTTCCATTTTAAATCTTGAATATTTTCCATCTTCTAAGAATAATTTTGTTTCATTTATATGCTAACTTCATTCCATGACCAAAGCTACAAAGTATAACTGAAGAATTGTGGACTATCTTTGACATCTGTTAGAAGTAATGCTTAAATTCTTAATCTCTGGGATTACTGATATGCAAATTGTCATATTCACTCAGTTTTTGTCTTGATATAAAATGTTGAGCTAGTTTGGGCCTTGTATGGAGTATCATTGGAATAAGAAACTTACTTCAGCTGACTTAGGCCATTATTCTCTATATGTTAGAAAATTAAAAAAAAAAATACTGATTATTTTGCCTATTTAGGCAGAAAAGAATGAGAAAACTAGAAGATGGAAGAAGGCTTCTCAGTTTGTTGACCACTTTTCTTTTTCATATCTTTTTTTACTATGTGATGGATAATGCACTTCCTATAATGACTGTTTAAGAGAAAGTAAATGAGCATTTTATTATGCATTGTTCATAGGATAGCTTATTATATACTTGAATCTACATATATATGACATCCTTTTTTAAGTTTAGGTATAATTGGCATAGAACATTATATTGCTTTCAGTTGTATAGTATAATGATTTAATATTTGCATATATTGCAAAATGATCACCACAATAATTTTAGATAACATTTATTATCATACATGGTTACAAGCTTTTCTTTTGATGAGAATTTTAATAACTAGTCTTCTGCTGCTGCTAAGTCGCTTCAGTCGTGTCTGACTCTGTGCGATCCCGTAGACGGCAGCCCACCAGGCTCCCCCGTCTCTGGGACTCTCCAGGCAAGAACACTGGAGTGGGTTGCCATTTCCTTCTCCAGTGCATGAAAGTGAAAAGTGAAAGCGAAGTCGCTCAGTCGTGCCCGACTCTTAGCGACCCCATGGACTGCAGCCCACCAGGCTCCTCCATCCATGGGATTTTCCAGGCAAGAGGATTAGAGTGGGGTGCCATTGGCTTTCAAATATGCAATAGTATAATTAACCATAGACAGCATGTTTCACATTACATCGTCTTGACTTATTTATTTTATACCTGGAAGTTTATATTTTTTGACCCATTTTAACACCTCCCACCTCCCATTCTTGATTAAGTATAGGAAGGTATGGAGTTCTGAAGGCCTGTTTTATAATACGCTTTCAATGGTATTATGTCTGTGTGATGTGAAGAGTCATGTATTCCTCTTGAAATTCTAGGCTTGGGATAGTGAGGTTGAAATCATAGCAAGGCAACACAGATCTCTAGGATGACAGAGCTCTGTGTGGTCACAGACAAGTCATTTCAATTCTCCCACAGTAATGATACAGCAGGGAAATATGGAGTCAAATTAGGCCATCATGAAGCTTTGTGTAACTCTTTGAATCTTGACTTGACAAGTAACATTTCTTTTATGCCTCTGAAACTAGCAAATGCGTGCTTCATGCTCTCATTTTTCTTCTTCATGTCACTTAATTTTATATACATATATACGTATATGTGGAGAAGGCAATGGCACCCAACTCCAGTACTCTTGCCTGGAGAATCCCATGGACAGAGGAGCCTGGTAGGCTGCAGTCCATGGGGTTGCTAGGAGTCGGACACGACTGAGCGACTTCACTGTCAATTTTCACTTTCATGCATTGGAGAAGGAAATGGCAACCCATTCCAGTGTTCTTGCCTGGAGAATCCCAGGGATGGGGGAGCCTGGTGGGCTGCCCTCTATGGGGTCACACAGAGTCGGACACGACTGAAGCAACTTAGCAGCAGCAGCAACATACGTATATGATATCTGTTAATTTTAGACAATCTCTGAGATTTACCTTCTAGTTTTCTGATTCAGTTCAGTTCAGTTCAGTCTCTAGTCGTGTCCAACTCTTTGCGACCCCATAGACTGCAGCAGGCCAGGCCTCCCTGTTCATCACCAACTCCTGGAGTTTACTCAAACTCATGTCCATTAGGTCGGTGATACCATCCAACCATCTCATCCTCTGTTGTCCCCTTCTCCTCCCACCTTCAATCTTTCCCAGCATCAGGGTCTTTTCCAATGAGTCAGTTATTCCCATCAGGTGGCTAAATTATTGGAGTTTCAGCTTCAACATTAGTCCTTCCAATGAATATTCAGGACTGGTTACCTTAAGGATGGACTGGTTAGATCTCCTTGCAGTCCAAGGGACTCTCAAGAGTCTGCTACAACACCACAGTTCAAAAGCATCAATTCTTCAGCGCTCAGCTTTCTTTATACTGCAACTCTCACATCCATTCATGACCACTGGAAAAACCATAGCCTTGGCTAGATGGACCTTTGTTGACAAAGTAATGTCTCAGTTTTTCAATAAACTGTCTAGGTTGGTCATAGCTTTGCTTCCAAGGAGTAAGTGTCTTTTCATTTCGTGGCTATAGTCACCATCTGAAGTGATTTTGAAGCCCCAAAAAATAAAGTCTGCCACTGTTTCCACTGTTTCTCCATCTATTTGCCATGAAGTGATTGGACTGGATACCATGATCTTTGTTTTCCAAATGTTGAATTTAAGCCAACTTTTCCACTCTCCTCTTTCACTTTCATCAAGAGGCTCTTTAGTTCTTCTTCGCTTTCTGCCATAAGGGTGGTGTCATCTACGTGTCTGAGGTTATTGGTATTTCTCCTGGCAATCTTGATTGCAGCTTGTGCTTCATCCAGCCCGGTACTTTGCATGATGTACTCTGCATATAAGTAAAATAAGGAGGGTGACAATATACAGCCCTGACGTACTCCTTTTCCTATTTGGAAGCAGTCTGTTGTTCCATGTCCAGTTCTAACTGTTGCTTCCTGATCTGCATACAAATTTCTCAAGAGGCAGGTCAGGTGGTCTGGTATTCTCATGTCTTGAAGACTTTTCCATAGTTTATTGTGATCCACATAGTAAGGTTTTGGCATAGTCAATACAGCAGAAGTAGATGTTTTTTTTCTGGAACTCTCTTGCTTTCTCGATGATCCAGTAGATGTTGGCAATTTGATCTCTGCTTCCTTTGCCTTTTCTATAGACAGCTTGAACATCTGGAACATCTAAAAGGTGATGCTATGAAAGTGCTGCACTCAGTATGCCAACAAATTTGGAAAACTCAACAGTGGCCACAGGACTGGAAAAGGTCACTTTTCATTCCAATCCCAAAGAAAGGCAGTGCCAAAGAATATTCGGAAAAAATAAAAAATAAAAAGAATGTTCAAACTACTGCACAATTGCACTCATCTCACACGCTAGTAAAGTAATGCTCAAAATTCTCCAAGCCTGCCTTTAGCAGTATGTGAACCATGAACTTCCAGATATTCAAGCTGGTTTTAGAAAAAGCAGAGATTTCTTTTTAAATTTCCTCAGTTGTATGTGATCTTTAATTCTAGATTATCCTTGGAAAACATTTTCCCAGTTAAGAAAGATTTGCTCAGGAGTTGATAATAAAGTGAGAAAGCAAAGAAAATAGACAGTTGGCCCAGAGGTATCATGAATTTCCATTGAAAAAGATTCCAGGAGAGCTACATTATGTCTTATGGATGATATATGTTATATTTCACCTCTCCAGAGCTTAGTCAAAGACCAGTTCCCAATCAGTGTCTAGACAAAACCTCCTGATTATGGGGAGCGAGTGAAAGTAAAGTAGTTTTCATGGACCCAAAAATAAGATGTAGGAAGAAGTCCTGAGAAAGTTTTTAAAATGGGGATCCTGGACATAATTTGTCTTAAAAAAAAAAAAAGAAAAGAAAAACATCATTTCGAGAAGAAAACGCCTGAACTTACCTGTCTTTGGGGCCAGATCAATGACTGACTTATCAGTCCCTTCACTGTCATTTTTCTCTTATAGTCAAAAATATACTATGTTACTAGACAAGCAGACAATATAGTAGGTGAAGAGGTTTGATGCTAGAGAACAATTTCTCCAAATACAGTGTAAAGCAGGTTAAACAAAAAAATCATAAAGTGGATTGTATTCTTAAGAAAACAAAATAAACACAGTGCTTAAGAGATTCAATTAATTACCTTAGCTCCATTCAGTGATTGAACATTAGGACTCCTCAGTGAGTAGAAGCACCAGGGGTCTCAGATGTGCACCACTGCTATGAATTGAGGTTGTAGTCAAGGGTGGTGAGGTTCTCAGCTCATTCTTAACTGGATGAATCTTCATTTTTGCCAATTTCAAAAGTGGCAAAAAAAAAAAAAAAAAAGTGCATCATCCAACCCTTCAGAGGATTGAACTAGAAAAGTTAATTTTTAATATAAATCATAGAGATTTCAAAGTTTCTTTCTATACAACATTATTGCAATAATAGCTGATTGATACAACTAATAAGAATAGAAGTAAATTTTATTATGTCAGTGAAGCCCAAAACCTCTTGAGTAAACATAGTTTATGACTCAAACTAGGAATAAAATCTTTTGAAGTACAGATATTAAGTATAGACGCTAATATATATGCAAAATGTATATTATCTGTATCCACATGATATTTTTCTGATACCAGGTTTCCCAAACTGAGTTCTATAGAACACATTCCATTCAGTGTTTATAATTTTAAAAGAAATTCTGTTTCTGCATCATTTTGGAAATGTTGTATAAAGGAGAAAAAAAGGCATTATAAGTCTAGGAACTTCTTGGAGTCCTTATTTATTTGTGTGATTTCGTTCATATTTTCGTAATTACTGACTTTTTCTTAGGCTATTATTTTTCCTCTGCATTCAACATTGATATGGATCTGGTGAACATAATGATCAAATTACCATAGTGTTTTGAAAAATTTTAGGAGTTTGATTTTATTTTTCCTTTTGGTTCCTGCACTGTATGGACTGAATTCTGCCCCTGCAAATTCATAGGTTGAAGTCCTAACCTTCAGTGTGACTCTGTTTGGAGAACAGACTGTAAGGAGTCAGTGAAGGGCAAATGAGGTAATGAAGGTGGGGCCATAAAATGATGACACTGATATCCATCAGACTATTATCACCCCTTCTTCCCTATCCCAGAAAATTAAAATAGCATCCTCTTGGTGGCTAAAAAAAATCATTACATTATTTTTAAATAATATGTTTTTGTTAGGCTCCTCCACATATTCAATTTATGGAAGTTCTGCTTAACTTATTGCAAGTGCCTTCTCATTTCCACTATATCCCAAATCTACCCATGTCTTTCCTTCTTGATATCAATCTACTCCAAACCACCTTTACTTCTCATCGAGACTACTACAATAGCTTCCTGACTGATTTCTCTCATTCTATTCATTTCATGCTACAAGTCTGACTTTCATAATCAGTGTAGTACTTGGAAAATATAAATCACACCAAGTCACAATGGAGCTAAAATCCCTGTGATGACTTCCTATCGCTAAAGGGCTCTCCCAACCCCATTTACTACTTCTGTTTGCCTTGTTCACCACACCCAATCATTAGAGTCTTGATTTGAAGAATATTCAATTCCTCAAGAAACATATCAGGTCTCTTCTGAAAACAGAGCTTTTGTGCCAGCTCTGTTCTTCTCCTGCATTGTTCTTCCTGTTCTTCACATCCCAGCTCCAATGATAACTCCTCAGAGAGGACATATTATCCTTCCTATCTAACAATTTCCTTCATCCTCAATGACTATGTAACTTTCTATCAGGTTTCTGTGAGAGTTCTTTTTACCACTTAGCATTATCTGAAATTCTTTCTTTGCTTACATTTGTCATTGTTTATTGCTGATTTATCTACTACTGTGGGCAGGAATCCCTCAGAAGAAATGGAGTAGCCATCATGGTCAACAAAAGGGTCCGAAATGCAGTACTTGGATGCAATCTCAAAAACGACAGAATGGTCTCTGTTCGTTTCCAAGGCAAACCATTCAATATCACAGTAATCCAAGTCTATGCCCCAAAAAGTAATGCTGAAGAAGCTGAAGTTGAACAGTTCTATGAAGACCTACAAGACCTTTTAGAACTAACATCCAAAAAAGATATCCTTTTCATTATAGGGGACTGGAATGCAAAAGTAGGAAGTCAAGAAACACCTGGAGTAACAGGCAAATTTGGCCTTGGAATACGGAATGAAGCAGGGCAAAGGCTAATAGAGTTTTCCCAGGAGAACGCACTGGTCATAACAAACACCCTCTTCCAACAACACAAGAGAAGACTCTATACATGGACATCACCAGATGGTCAGCACTGAAATCAGATTGATTATATTTTTTGCAGCCAAAAATGGAGAAACTCTATACAGTCAGCAAAAACAAGACCAGGAGCTGACTGTGGCTCAGACCATGAACTCCTTATTGCCAAATTCAGACTTAAATTGAAGAAAGTAGGGAAAACACTAGATCATTCAGGTATGGCCTAAATCAAATCCCTTATGATTATACAGTGGAAGTGAGATATAGATTTAAGGGCCTAGATCTCATAGAGTGCCTGATGAACTATGGAATGAGGTTCGTGACATTGTACAGGAGACAGAGATCAAGACCGTCTCTATGGAAAAGAAATGCAAAAAAGCAAAATGGCTGTCTGGAGAGGTCTTACAAATAGCTGTGAAAAGAAGAGAAGCGAAAAGCAAAGGAGAAAAGGAAAGATATAAGCATCTGAATGCAGAGTTCCAAAGAATAGCAAGAGGAGATAAGAAAGCCTTCTTCAGCGATGAATGCAAAGAAATAGAGGGAAACAACAGAATGGGAAAGCCTAGAGATCTCTCCAAGAAAATTAGAGATACCAAGGGAATATTTCATGCAAAGATGGGCTCGATAAAGGACAGAAATGGTATGGACCTAACAGAAGCAGAAGATATTAAGAAGAGATGGCAAGAATACACAGAAGAACTGTACGAAGAAGATCTTCACAACCCAGATAATCACGATGGTGTGATCACAGACCTAGAGCCAGACATCCTGGAATGGGAAGTCAAGTGGGCCTTAGAAAACATCACTACGAACAAAGCTAGTGGAGGTGATGGAATTCCAGTGGAGCTATTTCAAATCCTGAAAGATGATGCTGTAAAAGTGCTACACTCAGTATGCCAGCAAATTTGGAAAACTCAGCAGTGGCCACAGGACTGGGAAAGGTCAGTTTTCATTCCAATCCCAAAAAAAGGCAATGTCAAAGAATGTTCAAACTACCACACAATTGCACTCATCTCACATGCTAGTAAAGTAATGCTCAAAATTCTCCAAGCCAGGCTTCAGTAATATGTGAACTGTGAACTTCCTGATGTTCAAGCTGGTTTTAGAAAAGGCAGAGGAACCAGAGATCAAATTGCCAACATCCGCTGGATCATCAAAAAAACAAGAGAGTTCGAGAAAAACATCTATTTCTGCTTTATTGACTATGCCAAAGCTTTTGACTGTGTGGATCACAATCAACTGTGGAAAATTCTGAAAGAGATGGGAGTACCAGACCACCTGATCTGCCTCTTGAGAAATTTGTATGCAGGTCAGGAAGCAACAGTTAGAACTGGACATGGAACAACAGACTGGTTCCAAATAGGAAAAGGAGTATGTGAAGGCTGTATATTGTCACCCTGCTTATTTAACCTATATGCAGAGTACATCAAGAGAAATGCTGGACTGGAAGAAGCTGGAATCAAGATTGCCGGGAGAAATATCAATAACCTCAGATATGCAGATGACACCACCCTTATGGCAGAAAGTAAAGAGGAACTAAAGAGCCTCTTGATGAAAGTGAAAGTGGAGAGTGAAAAAGTTGGGTTAAAGCTCAACATTCAGAAAACGAAGATCATGGCATCCGGTCCCATCACTTCATGGGAAATAGATGGGGAAACAGTGGAAACCGTGTCAGACTTTATTTTTGGGGGCTCCAAAATCACTGCAGATGGTGACTGCAGCCATGAAATTAAAAGACGCTTACTCCTTGGATGGAGAAGAAAATGGCAACCCACTCCAGTGTTCTTGCCTGGAGAATCCCAGGGACAGGGGAGCCTGGTGGGCTGCCATCTCTGGGGTCGCACAGAGTCGGACACGACTGATGTGACTTAGCGTACTCCTTGGAAGGAAAGTTATGACCAACCTAGGTAGCATATTCAAAAGCAGAGACATTACTTTTCCAACAAAGGTCCGTCTAGTTAAGGCTATGGTTTTTCCTGTGGTCATGTATGGATGTGAGAGTTGGACTTTGAAGAAGGCTGAATGCTGAAGAATTGATGCTTTTGAACTGTGGTGTTGGAGAAGACTCTTGAGAGTCCCTTGGACTGCAAGGAGATCCAACCCGTCCATTCTGAAGGAGATCAGCCCTGGGATTTCTTTGGAAGGAATTATGCTAAAGCTGAAACGCCAGTACTTTGGCCACCTCATGCGAAGAGTTGACTCATTGGAAAAGACTCTGATGCTAGGACGGATTGGGGGCAGGAGGAGAAGGGAACAACAGAGGATGAGATGGCTGGATGGTATCACTGACTCAATGGACGTGAGTCTGAGTGAACTCCGGGAGTTGGTGATGGACAGGAAGGCCTGGCGTGCTGCTATTCATGGGGTGGCAAAGAGTCGGACATGACTGAGTGACTCAACTGAACTGAACTGATTGCTGATTATGTGAAGGATTCAGTGGTAAAGAATCTGCCTGCCAGCCAGGAGATGTGTGTTTGATCCCTGGGTCAGGAAGATCCCCAGAGAAGGAAATTACAACCCAAACCAGTAGTTTTGCCTTGGAAATTCCATGGACAGAGAAGTTTGGGTGGGCTGTAGTTCATGGGTTCACAAAAGATTTGGACACAGCTTAGTGACTAAACAACAGCAATGAATGAATATCCTGCCAGTGGTGACAAAGTGGCAGGACTGGAAGAATATGTGGGTTATGGACATAAAACAAATAATACACAAAGAGACACACGAGCACAGACATCACAAACAAAAATATGTCGTCTTTGAAGCTATGAGAGAAAGCCTGCCCAGATTGGGTTATTTTGGTTACAACTTAAACAAGACCAAAGAGAAATTTATTGAAAGAATATTGAGATATTGGATACACTGAAGTGCAAACAATATTAAAAAACCACAAAAGAAGTTGGGCTTCAGGGTCAATTATAAGTAAAGACTGGATATAGCTGGCGCCCAGTTTCTGTTCTGGAATTTCCCTTTTAATTTGCCTCTTACTTCTTTCAGCGTGTTAGTTTTGTTTTCTAAGAACAGAGGCAGTCCAAACTATTGTCATCTTAAAAATTTCATATCTAGGGACTTTTCCTCAATTGCAGTTTGAGGGTCTGTTCTAAGGGACTGTGTTAGTGTCCATCTCTTATCCATACACCAACACTGAAGCCAGAAAAAAGGGGTCATGTGAGGAAGTGTGATCTACGTTATAGCCATCTGGACATGAAGGTAAGTGGGAGGGTGGGAGAAGACCACCATTTCTAGAAAGAAGCAACACTAGGAATACTATCCCATTAAAATTCTCTCCAACAAGATTACAAAAATGATTACTTGCCAAGATGGTCTCCAATAGAAGGGTAAATTGTGTGTTTTTTCTTCATCCTCATTCTCTTTATTTGGCACAAAACAGGAAACTTAAGTTAGCCAAATATTTGGTCTTTAAATGATTTTCTGATACTTATTCTAATATAATTCAGAAAAATGTATCATCTCAGTCCATTCAGGCCACAGGAACAGAATAGCATAGACTGGGTGGCTTATAAACAGCCGCAATGTAACTTACAGTCCTGGAAACTGAGAAGTCCAGTGTCAAGGCACTGGCACATTTGGTGAGGGCCTGCTTCTTGGTTCGTGGGTAGCTGACTGTTTTCTCACTGCATCCTTACACATCAGAAGGTGTAAAGAAGTTCTCTGAGATCTCTTGTAAGGGTGGACATCAGGCCTCCACTTCATGACCTAATCAACATTTCAAAGCGTCCACCTCCTAGTCTCATCACATTGGGCATAAGGATTTCAACATAAGGATCTTGAGGATATGCATTCAGTTTATGGCGTATGTGTTTTTCTATTTTACTTTGTAAGTAATAACCACATTAAAATGACAGTGTATTGTTACAACATGATACCTATTTTAGCTGTAATAACCAAAAGTTTCAGAATAGGGGTAACCTATCAATACAATTTGATTATACACACACACACACACACACACATTTTCAATAAAAGATGACAATCTTCACTCTTTTTCCTACAAGAAATAACTTAGCTAGAATTAAGCTAGATTTGCTTCTGTAGTGTGATTCTGGAAAGAGCCTAAGGTGACTTAACATATTTTATAACTAATTTATCTTGTTTTTTACTTTGTGATTTGAAGAACAGTACATCTCCTTTATTCCACTGTTTTCATGTAAAAATGGATCATAAAATGATTGTGTGATAGAAAATAGCTTATACTGTTACTTTCCTGCCCATCTGGAACTTTGCTTTAATATAGTTTCATCTCTTGATTAATGTTCTGTCAAGGTGGAAGTCACAGTGTTTGTGATTTCTGTGCTTGATAACATAAATCATGTTCTTAGGAAACATAAACTTTCAAAACAATGTCTATTTGTTATGCTCAGCTAGGTAAGGGACACTAAAGTATTTAAATATGACATAAAACTTTTCTCTATTTAGTACAAAACTACTTTGAACTAAAGCTATGATAATAATCATAGTTGATGGAAGAATATAAATAGTATGATTCGCCTGCCCAGAAATTTAGATGCCTTTGTTTCAAGAACAGTATTTATTCAATTATATAAACTGCCTAAAAGCCTGCTTGTTTCTAATACTTTTTTTACTCAGAGACTTTTTTATAAGCTAACCTAAAACATTCTATATTAACTTGGATTTTAAGATTGTATTTCTTTTGATTTTTTCCTACATGTAAAAGACAATTATAACTTCTAATAGGATTGTGTTATATATTGTTTCTAAGGAAGAAATAGGAAGTAGAGGAAGAACTATCAGATTATCACACTCATGACTAAGAGGCAGTTTATTCTACTGTATTCCTCACAAAAAACATTTTGTGTTTTTTTAAAATATATTTATGCATGGACATTTTTATGAATTTGGAAAATGTCTTAAGAAAATTTTGACATGAACTGGGAAGCTAACGTGATCAGAGAAGCTGACTTTTTTAATATTCTGACCTCAATTTCTATTGCTTTAGAATAAATGTTAACCAAAGTCTGGAATGTTCCAATCTCACCATCCTAGCTCTTGGACATTCCATCTTTTATACTTGGGACATATTGTCTAATTTCTGCCTAAAAACGACATTTTTTTTTACACTTTCCCACTACCACGTATTCATATTTCCTGTTCATTTTGTTTAAGCAGCATCCTTGCCAATCCATGTAAATCCAGCTTATACTTACCATTAATTTATAGTTCTTCATCAATTTTCCATACCAGAAAATTCTATGACTTTAAATAATTTTACTTATCCATGTAACATCAAGTCTGCCATACAAAGTCTCAACACTCTGTACTTCTTTACCCTATGTCTTATAGAAAACAACCTAAATAGTTAAAAATGATTTGTTTTTCTAATGTCAACCTTCCACACCTCAGTAGGCAGATTTCTACCTTTCTAGGATTCTAAAATGGCCCAAGATTTCCCACCCTATTTAGTAATTAGGTTACATGATATGACTCGGTTGAATTTTACATCAGTAGATTACATGTGTGTGAGTGCTAAGTCACTTCAGTCATGTCCAACTCTTTGTGACCCCATGGACTGTAGCCCGCCAGACTCCTATGTCCATGGGACTCTCCAGGAAGAATAGTAGTGTGGGTTGCCGTTTCCTCTCCAAGGGATCTTCCTAACCCAGGATGGAACTCTTGTCTCCTGCATTGGCAGGCAGATTCTTTACCACTGAGCTAGCTACCTATGGGAAGCTCATAGGTAAGTCAAACCTAATTGTAGGAGTCATTTTAAAGGATAGTGTTTTCTCCCACTGGTGGCAGAAAGCCAAATCAGAGATCAAGTGTGAGAGAGAATTAAAGCGAGAGAGGTTTTTTCTGGTGGAAGAATTTGAGGTGGACATGTGGAAAGGACCTTAGAGCCTCATCTAGAAGGCCAGAGAAACTGACAGGTACAAGAGGATAGGATCTCAGTTCTACATTTGCAAAGAATATCCTATGCCTCTTTCATCTTATCTTTTCTTCCATCTTTTCCCAGGATCTCAGTTCTACATTTGCAAAGAATATCCTATGCCTCTTTCATCTTATCTTTTCTTCCATCTTTTCCCAACTTTGAGGGTGCAAGAAGAAAGAAGGAGGGGCAGACTCCTTTTTTGATACATTAAAGTGGCTTGGTCTAACCTCTCAGCCATGTATGACTCTGCTTCCCCATGGACTGTAGCCTACCAGGCTACTCCATCATGGGATTCTCCAGGCAAGGATACTGGAATGGGTAGCCATTCCCTTCTCCAAGGAATCTTCCTGACCCAGGGATCGAACCTGGGTCTCTTGAATATGAAGCAGATTCTTTACTGTCTGAGTCACCAGGGAAACTCTGGGCTAGCGTAGTGCCCAAGTTTACATGAAACAAAAACAGAGCAACAACAACTCAGAAATTTTTGATGAGATAAGAAAATAATTAGTTGACTATAAATTTTGTGGAGTAATACATCTATCTGCTTACTTAACATGTACTTGAACAGAGCCCCTTATAGATTATATTAATAAACTGCAGGAGTTCATGAATGGCAACCCCTGGATTTGTGAAATGCACAGCTTTTGCAAATACACATAAATACAGAGACCTTATATTGTTTCATCATGAAAAAATTTATTAATTTACTCATTGCTTTTCTTCTCACAGTGTAATAGAGTCCTGGATATCCTTCCCTTGACAAGAATGTTCACATACTTATTGCTGTGAATGTTTGATTCATAACAATACAATTGAGCTAGGACTACTTTGAAAAAGCATCAGAGAAGGTCACATACTCAAGTGATCCTCTGAGTGTGTGGTTACTCTGACCCTGATGTAAATTTGAAGGCAAACACCATAATTTGTATTCCCTCACACTTTCTGTTCTTTGCCATTTTTCTTCTCCATTCGCTTCTCTTTCTTGGATATCAGTACTCAAAGACCCCATTATTTATTAAACTGTTTATTAAAAACTGTTCTCCAGTATGAATCTGATAAACTTCTTTGTATTAAGGGATAAAGTGAGGTATAATTTAATGTGCTAATTACCTTGCATGTATCATTTCCTTTAGAATATTATGTATATCTCAATCATTATAGCATCAAAATATATAAAGGTTTTTTAAGGGAATCTTATTTCAGTCACAACTAAATTCTAATCTATATTTCTGGAGGATTTTGTTTCCACATCCATAGCTTGAAGATACACACTATTTTAGTAAAATTAAAACGAACATGAGGATCTAGATCTCTAAACATTATTTTATTTCTCGAAGTCTCTTAATAAATTATAAAGAATACATGGATTTTAGTACTACCTGTGCTGTAGAAGTGACTGATATTGTCAAGAGGTTTCCAAACTTCTTCTCTTTAGTCTTTCAAGATAATGTCAGTTTTCACTGAAGTATTTTGAAATGATCAAGACCAGATATACCATAATATGATATATAAAATAAAGATTTATATTTAAAAACTATCACTTTAAATGTTTCATTATTTCTGTTCATATTAGAAAACATTTATTGCTTAAGCATGAATTCATTGAGCAGGAAATGTTCACAACAGTTTAATTAAGTGATAAATATACAATATTTACATAGAGATGTTTACAGAATTTTACTGTATGGGATGTTTTTAAGCTCTCTTCTTCCTAAATATGGACTGTGAATTACAGAAAAATTTGATTTTTTCCTGTAAATTTTAACTACAGAAAAGGCAAAAACTTTATGTCAAATATTTTAGGACTGCCAGGCCTGGGAGAAAAATGTATTTAGTTAACATCAACAGAAGCATTTATGTTCTATAAGCCAAGAAATAGGAGACATAATGTACTGAACATGTCAGCTCTACCCCCTTTAAGAACATCCTTATATTTTACTGAATAATTATATGATTTATTGAGTGTTAGCAAGAGAAAACTTAATGTTCAATGCTATTGGGATTTGTGCTAACCTGAAAGGTCCATCTAGTCAAGGCTATGGTTTTTCCAGTAGTCATGTATAGATGTGAGAGTTGGACTATAAAGAAAGCTGAGTGCTGAAGAATTGATGCTTTTGAACTGTAGTGTTGGAGAAGACTCTTAAGAGTCCCTTGGACTGCAAGGAGATCCAACCAGTTCATCCTAAAGGAAATCAATCCTGACGGTTCATTGGAAGGACTGATGTTGAAACTGAAACTCCAATACTTTGGCCACCTGATGTGAGGAGCTGACTCATTGGAAAAGACCCTGATGCTGGGAAAGATTGAAGGCAGGAGGAGAAGGGGATGACAGAGGATGAGATGGTTGGATGGCATCACCGACTCAATGGACATGAATTTGAGTAAACTCCAGGAGTTGGTCATGGACAGGGAGGCCTGGGATGCTGCAGTTCATGGAATTACAGAGTTGGACACAACTGAACGACTGAACTGAACTGATTAAAAATCTAAGAATAATAAAACCAAAATTTGAAGTTAAATTTCCCTCCAGACTACTACCTATTTTTAAGAAAAACATTCATCACAAAGATAAAGAAATATTCTCTGAAGAATTAATTTAAAGAAAACATGTGATGTATCATTTTGTAATAATGTCAAGAAGCTGATAGGAAGGCTAAAACTTGTGTATGGAAATAGTATACAAAGCTCTTCTTGGTTTCCTTTTTATTTTCCAAAAATTTTTTGCAAACTTCAGTTCAGTTCAGTTTAGTTGCTCAGTTGTGTCTGACTCTTTGCAACCCCATGAATTGCAGCACGCCAGACCTCCCTGTCCATCACAAACTCCTGGAGTCCGCCTAAACCCATGTGCATCGAGTCGATGATGCCATCCATCTCCTCCTCTGTCGTCCCCTTCTCCTCCTGCCCTCAATGTTTCCCAGCATCGGGGTCTTTTCAAATGAGTCAGCTCTTCACATCAGGTGGCCAAAGTATTGGAGTTTGAGCTTCAGCATCAGTCCTTCCAATGAACACCCAGGACTGATTTCCTTTAGGATGGACTGGTTGGATCTCCTTGCAGTCCAAGGGACTCTCAAGAGTCTTCTCCAACACTACAGTTCAAAAGCATCAATTCCTCAGTGCTCAGCTTTCTTTATAGTCCAACTCTCACATCCATACATGACCACTGGAAAAACCATAGCCTTGACTAGATGGACCTTTGTTGGCAAAGTAATGTCTCTGCTTTTTAATATGCTGTCTAGGTTGGTCATAACTTTCCTTCCAAGGACTAAGTATAACTCTGAACTCACTCATCTAGTTTGAGACATTGGAGAGTAGGGTAATTGTTGTTGTTCAGTCACTCAGTCACGTCTGACTCTTTGTGACCCCATGGACTGAAGGACACCATGCTTCCCTGTCCATTACCTCTTCCCAGAGCTTGCTCAAATTCATTTCCATTGAAGGATATAATATTGTCATATTTGAAAGAAATCACTGTTCTTTCAAACACATTTAAAACTGGGTTTTTCTTGATAGTATGAAATAGAAAATGCAGGCAAAGCTATTGGATGAACATTCAGAATCTTATAGACAATGATGTACATCCTAACATAGGCGTGTATCCTCACATGGACATATATCCTCACATGATGTTTATCTTCACATAGGTATTTATCAGCCAACATTTTCTATACCTTCTTTTCAATGTTGTATTCACATCTACCCTGAGGGAAACAATTACTATGCAGTCGCTTTTGCACATGAATCACCAGATTGAATAGAATGCACTTTGTTGTCAGAGTTAGTCTATGTGGATTGTAGTAGTGTCAATGCCATGTTCTAGCTATGTGACCTTGAGGAAGTGAATACAATTGAGGAAGAAGATGCTGATTTAAAATCTGTAGTAATATACACAACTACAAAGAAATTATATTATTACAACCATCAAATTTCAATAGAATATATGATTTGTAAGGGCAAGTTGCTTTTTACATTTATTTTTTATTTACCTTAGTTTTTAAACTAAGCTTTTAGTTTTTAAAAACATAGTTTTTAAAAACAGCTTTATTGAGGTATAATTGACATACAATAACTGTACATATTGCAAGTGTACAACTGATAGCTTTCACATACATACATATGCATGTATCCATGATATCATCACCACAATCATCATGGATATACCACCATTCCAAACTTTTTTCTTGTGCTTCTGTATATTCCCTCCCTCTCATTCCTAAACACCAGCCTCATCTCAAGCTACCCTTGATTTTCTCTGTCACTGTAGATTAGTTTGCACTTTCTAGAATTTTATAAAAATGGAAACACACAGCACCCACTCTTTTGGTCTGGCTTTCATGTAACATACTTATTTTCAGACGCAGCCATGTTTTTACAAGTATTTTGTTGCTGAAGAGTATTTCATTGTATGGCTATAAAACAATGTATTTATCCATTCACCTGTTGATGGACATTTCCAGAGTGTTGTTATAAAAGATAAAGATACTATGAACTTAGCCATTTTAGTAAAGATGTAGTAATATCTCAATGTGGTTTTCATTTACATTTCCCTAATTACCAAAGGTGTCGAGACCATCTACATGTGCCCATCTCCCATCTGCATATCTTCATGGCAAAGGCTGCTTTTTATTATCATTGTGCATCCTGAAGATCTATCATAGAGGCTTGAACCCAGTAAACATAGGACAATATTTGTAAAGATAAATTATGGTAGTTTTTGGACAATAATGCATTTTTCATAAGATCATGGCATCCGATCTGATTTCTTCATGGCAAATAGAAGGGGAAAGTGGAAACAGTGACATATTTGATATTTTTGGACTCCAAATTTTCTTCAGACTGTGACTGCAGCCATGAAATCAAAAGACTCTTGCTCCTTGGAAGGAAAGCTATGACCAACCTAGACAGCATATTAAAAAGCAGAGACATCACTTTGCCAACAAAGGTCTGTATAATCAAAGCTATGATTTTTCCAATAGTCATGTATAATATCAGAGCTGGACTATAAAGAAGGCTGAGTGCCAAAGATCTGATGGTTTTGAACTGTGTTGTTGTAGCAGACTCTTGAGAGTCCTTTGGAGTGCATAGAGATGAAGCCAGTAAATCCTTTAGGAAACCAACCCTGGATATTCATTGGAGACACTGATTATGAAGCTGAAGCTCTAATACTTGTCACCTGATGTGAAGAGTCAACTGATTAGAAAAGACCCTGATGCTGGAAAAGACTGAGAGCAGGAACAGAAGGGGACAACAGAAGCAACAGTGGATGAGATGATTGGATGGCATCACCAAAGTAATGGACATGATTTTGAACAAATTCTGAGACATAATGAAGGATAGGGAAGCCTGAAATGCTGCAGTACATGGGGTCACAAAGAGTCAGACATGACTTAGTGACCGAACAACAATGACTCTGTGATGATATATACTGTATATCATGTGGTATATATTTATAGTCTATATCTATGAGATATACCATGGGAATATACATAAGTACAATATATATATATATGCATATAGATATGAATAGATCATCATAATTTTACAAAATATATAGGTCTTCCTTTTTTCAAAATTTTTATTTCCTGTAAATATATTTCATTGTGAAATATCAAGCAAATCTTTCTAAATATATAAGAAAGAATTATTTGATCATGCCTTTCAATATTGAAGACATTTTTATCTTTATAATATTTAAATTGTATAAAAATGTATTTGCCAGCATATGTATACAAAAAATAAAATGATAAACATCAATCCTCACTATTTTCTATAACTGAAATCAAAATATTAAGATGATTATTTATGCTACTTCTAAAAGGCTTATTCTTTCCCTTTCAAATATTTTAAATTATATTTCTTTAAAATAGTCACTTTATAACCTTCCTTCCTTGTGACTTAAAGTTTATCACATTGTATTGTCTTACATAAGCTCTATGAATATAAACACACATATAAGTATGCACATGTATTTTTCTGAAATATCATGTTTTTTTAATTAATTAATTTTAATTGGAGGCTAATTACTTTACAATATTGTAGTGGTTTTTCCCATACATTGACATGAATCAGCCATGGGTGTACATGTGTCCCCCATCCTGAACCCCACTTCCACCTCCCTCCCCACCCTCTCCCTCAGGGTTGTCCCAGTGAACCAGCTTTGAGTGCCCTGTTCATATATTTTTAAGAGTTGTAGTCTTAAGTCAGAATTTTTAATAATATATTTGTTATACTTATTATTGGCCTTCCCAGGTGGTGCTAGTGGTAAAGAACCCTGCCTGCTAATACAGGAAACATAAGACCCTTGGGTTTTATCCCCTGGAGGAGGGCATGGCAACCCTCTCCAGGGTTCTTGCCTGGAGAATCCCATGGACGAGGAGCCTGGGGCTACAGTCCATAGCGTTGCAAAGGGTCAGACATGACTGAACCAGCTGAACATACACAGCTATTATTATCTTCCTTTCTCTTTTATGCTTTCTTTTACTAAAAATTTTTTATCATTCTGATATTTTTCTTCCATAAAATAATCTGGATCATATAAAAGTTTTTTTTTAACATCCCAAATTCAGCTAGGCTTAAGGATTAAGAATCTTAATTGCTCAAGGATATTAGTCAAAATCTGATTAATCAAAAGATTTAACAAATGTGCCTCATTTTCTTGATTAAAAGCAAACACTTGAAGTTTGCCAAATGACCTAAGGAAAAAGAGGATGTTCTAAATAAGACCACATGTTTCCGATTGGAAATGGAGTAGAGCATGTAACAACTTCATTAAAATCTTGTTACAAACCACTTTTTAGTAACAACAACAAAATCAACATGCCCAACAAGTCTGAATTGTGAGAAAAATGCTACTAAGTAGCTTTATTTTTCATTTCCTTCCTCTGACTAAGTAAATAACATCACTCAAATTCCTTATTTTATAGTTAAATACTTTCATGTAATCAACAATATGTTTAAAAATGTCTTTTAAGTAAGTACTGTGAGTTTGTTAAAAAAAACATATTGGAGTATAGTCGCTTTATGATATTGTGTTAGTTTCTGCTGTACAGCAAAGTGAGTCAGCCATATGTATACATATCACTTCGTTTTTGGACTTCCTCCCTATTTAGGTCACCACAGAGCATTGAGTAAGGTTCCCTGTGCTAAATTGTAATGTAAGTTTTGAAATAATATTGCTACTTTATTAAAAGAGAAAGGACATGTTAAACTTGTTTATTAAATCAATGTGATTAGGATGATAATTGATGATACTTTTTCTGCTATGCAAGTTTCAAATCAAAATTATATATCAGACAATGGTGACATAACTGTAAACAATTCAAAATTTCCTTTTGAATCATCTACTGATATTGTTTCAGAAACGTTGATGTAGGAGTTTAGCAATGTAAAACCCTTTACAATTCTTCCATTTTCTTTTTTATAAATGTATTATTTTAATTGAATTGTTTTGTATTATTTTTCCCAGTACTAAAATAAATATAAAAAGGGAGCATTAAATGTATAGTTTTATCAAATATTTATTTGTATTTATACATTATTTAACTTGTAAATGGAACTAAAATATTTTCGAGAAAATTTACCTGAGAATTTTTAGCAGATATTTACATGAATTGAATCTATATTTTTTTTTTATTAAATTGGTATTACAGAGTGGAAAATCCACTCAATAGAAATAATGAGGTTATTCAGAATAGAGAAAAAAACCAAAAGGCAAAGTCAATGTTGGAAGTAAAACAAGCAAAGAATTCAGAGCATGATGGCTGAGGATGACCTAACCCTTACCCTGTTTCCCTCAGTTGTTTCTGTTGCACGCCAGAGAGCTCATATTTAAGCTTGAAATAAACAAAGAAAAAATGAGAATTTCCAACAGGCTAAATTTATTTTCACAAAATCATAGCATTCCAAGATTATTTCCAGTTTATTTTATAAACATTTATAATGTATTCATTGAAATGTACATGTCATATTTTGCAATGTCTATCATATTTAAACAGAAGTTTTCACAATTCAATTTGATATTTTTATCATTCTTATTTAATTATGAAAGAGCTACTTAAGCTTTTTATTGTACATGATTCATATATAAAGAATGTATACAATATACATATGTGAATAAAATATACATGTACATATACACAAATGAATATTACACATTCCATTTATGAATTGAATTTTAAAACAATAGACTGCATGGTTTGTAGTAAACTGATGAAGCATTTCTCTCTTTATGCAAATATCCATGTTGAATTCTTCAAAACACGATATTCTCAAGGTACTCATTTCTTACACAGTGACCTGCTTTCCCCAAAGCAAAGATTTCAAGAGATTCAGGCAGAAGTAACAAGGTTTCTCATAATCTTATAATCAGATAGATCAAAACCAGTATTGCTGGTTTTGTATACACAGGGCCAGTGTATACTATATTGTATACACAGGGCCAGTCAAGATTGAGGGGCCTATAAAATGACATGCATATTGGGAAGTGTGGGTCATTGGATTTGGAGGTTCATCTTTTAGATTAACTATCATGATGGCAACCAAATCAAAAACATTTAATGAGATTATCTTTTTAAAATTATTTGATATTAGAAGGAATAACAATCCAACAAAATTTAATTGATACTCTTAGGACAGCATTTACCACTACTCCAGTGTGTGTTAAAGTACAAACTCATCTGAAAAGTTTATTCACTGATCTATTCATTTTACCAATAACTCATCCTGCTGGATCCACAAGGTTGCCATTAAAAGAAGGTATTTCTTAGTTGTCACAATAAATCTGTTTTACAGTTAAGACAGCTAGGTGATGATTTCCAGCTCTTTATCCACTGTATGACAGAACACTAAGACATCAGTCAACCACTCACCAAGAGGATTTAAAATGCGCAAAGCCATGTTCTCTGAAGAAATGATGGCTCTGTCCATGAAAATCCCTATGCACTCCTTATAAGATGCAGGAAAATCCTCTATTTGGATAAACATCTATAGGGACCTAATTAAACTTAAAACCTTTTGCATAGCAAAGGAGACTATAAATGAGATGAAATGAAAACCAAGAATGGGAGAAAATATTTGCAAATGACAAAGGAATAGTCTCTAAAATATATAAATAGCTCATGCAGCTCAATAGAAAAAAAAAAAAGTAAAAGATGGGCAGAAGACCAAAAGAGACTTTTCTCTAAAGAAGACACACAGATGGCTAACAAACACATGAAAAGATTCTCAGCATCACTAATTGTAAGAGAAACACAAGTCAAAACCACATTGAGATATCACCTCACAACTGTCAGAATAGCCATCATCAAAAATATATATATAAACAATAAATGCTAGAGAGGATGTAGAGAAAAGGGAACCCTCTTGCACTGTTGGTGGGAATGTAAATTGTTTGGAGAACACTATGGAAGTTCCATAAAAAGCTAAAAATAGAACTACCGTATGACCCAACAGTCTCATTGCTGGGTATATACTCTGAGAAAACCATAGTTCAAAAAGACACATGTACCTCAGTGTTCAATGCAGCATTATTTACCATAGCTAGGACATAGAAGCAACATAAATGCCCATCAACAGAGGACTGGATAAAGAAAATGTGGTACATACATAAAATGAAATATTGCTCACAGCCATAAAAAGAAGCAAAATTAGGTTTTTGCAGTGATGCAAAAGGACCACTGACAGATGGAAGTCAGTCAGAAAGAGATAAACAAATATTGCATATTAATGTATATATATGGAATCTAGAAAAATGGTACAGTTGAACTTATTTGCAGAATAGGAATAGAGATGCAATCATGGAGAATGGACATGTGGACAAAGCCAGGAAGGGGAAGGTGGGATAAACTGAGAGAGTAGCTTTGACATATATACACCACCATGTGTAACACAGATAGCTACCATATAGCACAGGGAGCTCAACTCTGTACTTTCTGATGACCTAGACAGGTGGGATGGAAGAGTGGGAGGAGGCTCAAAAGGGAGGAGTATATGCATATATATGGCTGATTTGGGCTTTCCTCAAAGATCAGTTGGTAAAGAATCTACCTGCAATGCAGGAAATCCAGGTTCTATTCCTGGGTTGAGAAGATCCCCCGGAGAAGGGAATGGCAACCCACTGCACTATTCTTGTCTGGAGATCCTGAGGACAGAGGAGCCTGGCAGGCTACTGTCCATGCAGTCACAAAAGGTGGACATGACTTAGTGACTAATCTACCACCATGATGGATTTACTTTGTTGTACATCAGAAACTAACATCACATTGTAAAGCAATTATACTCCAATAATAAAATTTTTAAAAATAAACTTTATTAAAAAAAAAAGACATTGTGAGAGCAATGCTAGAGAGAGACCTAGAAACTGACCTACACATGTAGTAAAATTTGATATATTATAAAGGGATATCTGGAGAAGGCGATAGCACCCCACTCCAGTGCTCTTGCCTGGAAAACCCCATGGATGGAGGAGCCAGGTAGGCTGCAGTCCATGGGGTCGTGAAGAGTCAGACATGACTGAGCAACTTCACTTTCACTTTTCACTTTCATGCACTGGAGAAGGAAACAGCAACCTACTCCAGTGTTCTTGCCTGGAGAATTCCAGGGAAGGGGGAGCCTGGTGGGCTGCCGTCTATGGGGTCGCACAGAGTCAGACACGACTGACGCGACTTAGCAGCAGCAGCAAAGGGATATCACTGGGGAACAAATTTCTTGGCTGGAAACTTGAGTTCTGACAAATTATCTATATGAAAACAATTATTTATCATCTTTACATAATATTTAAAAGGCTCTTATAGGAAAAAAAAACTATTAACCTTTTTGGAAGGAAATATGAGGCATATATTTATTACCATAGCAAGTCAATGCTTTTAAAAGCCAAAAAAAAAAAAAAAAATGCCTTAATGAAAGATATAATGAATCTATGTTAAAATCAAGTTTTGTTTAATCAAAGAAAACAACACTTGGATGAATATATGTGAAATTAATAAACAGATTATTATATTCTACCATACACCAATCAGGAGAATGAATATTAGGCAGTAAAAACAGATAAACATTCAGAAATACATTGGAAAAAATTCTCACTACAAGCAGAGTGGTCTTGGCTTTGGTTTCAGTTAGCAATGTGTGTGTGTGTGTGTGTTTAGGGGGAGGGGGCATGCACTGTGAACTAAAGAACCTCTGATAAAGATGAAGGAGGAAAGTGAAAGAGCCAGCTTAAGACTAAATATTAAAAAAAACAAAAAGAAAGAAAACTAACACAATGGCGTCTAAAATTATGATTCCCTGCTGAATAACCAGTGACAGGAGAATGTTGGATCCCACCAAAAAAATATATCCCACATCCAAGGGCAGGCGAGAAGCCCCAGTGAGATGGTAGGAGGGGGTGAAATCGCATTTGAAATCAAACCTGATACCCACCAGAGATGCTGGGAGGGCTGAAACAAAATCTTGTGTGCACCAGAAGACCCCACAGAGACTGAGCCAGACTCATCTTTTAGTGTTGGAGAGTCTCCTGTGAAGGCAAGGGTCAGCAGTGGCCTGCTGCAGGGGCTCTGGGTGCAGTAGATCTGGGTATGGCATAAGCCCTCTTGGAGGATGTCATCATTAACCCCACCATAGAGCTTCCAGAACTTACACAGGACTGGGAAACAGACTCTTGGAGGGCACAGACAAAACCTTGTACACATCAGGACCCAGGAGAAAGGATCAGTGACACTACAAGAGACTGACCAAGACTTGCCTGTGAGTGTCCAGGAGTCTCTGGCAAAAGCGTGGGTCAGTAGTGGTCTGCTGCAGGGTTAGGGGTACAGAATGTGGCAGTGCCTGTACTGGATATTTTGAAGGAGTTAGCCATTAACTTCATTACCTTCGCCATAGTTTGGTTTCAGGTCAACAACAGGGAGGGAACACAGGCCCACCCATCAGCAAAAACTTGGATTAAAGATTTACTGAGCATGGCCCTGCCCATCAGAACAAGACCCAGTTTCCCCCACAATCAGTCTCTCCCATCAATTGGATTCCATAAGCCTCTTATCCTTATCCCTCAAGAGCAGACAGAATGAAACTACAGTCATAGAAAACTAATCAAACAGATCACATGGACCACAGCCTTGTCTAACTCAATGAAACTATGAGCCATGCCATGTAGGGCCACCCAATATGGACAGGTCTTGGTGGAAAGTTCTGACAAAACATGGTCCAATGGAGAAGGGAATGGCAAACCACTTCAGTATTCTTGCCTTGAGAACCACATGAACAAGCAAAAAGATATGACACGGAAAGATGACACCTACTGAAAGTAGGTGCCCAATATGCTACTGGAGAGAAGTGGAGAAATAACTCAGAAAGAATGAAGAGACAGAGCCAAAGCGAAAACGTTATCCAACTGTGAATGTGACTGGCAATGGAAGTAAAGTTTGATGCTGTAAAGAGCAGTATTGCATAGGAACCTGGAATGTTAGGTCCATGAATCAAGGAAAATTGCAAGAGGTCAGGCAAGAGATGGTAAGAGTGAACATGGGCATTTTAGGAATCAGTGAACTAAAATGTATTAGAATGGGAGAATTTAACTCAGATAAGTTAAGAAAGCCTTCCTCAGTGAACAATGCAAAGAAATAGATGAAAACAACAGAAAGGAAAAGACTACAGATCTCTTCAAGAAAATTAGACATACCAAGGGAATATTTCATGCAAAGATGGGCACAATGAAGGAAAGAAATGGTATAGACCTAACAGAAGCAGAGGATATTAAGAAGAGGTGGCAAGAATACACAGAAGAACTAAACAAAAAAGATCTTCATAACCCAGATAAATCATGACGGTATGATCACTCACCTAGAGCCAGACATTCTGGAATGTGAAGTCAAGGGGGCTTTAGGGAGCATCACTATGAACAAAACTACTGGAGGTAATAGGATTCCAGTTGAGCTATTTCAAATCCTAAAAGATGCTGCTGTGAAAGTGTTGCACTCAATATGCCAGCAAATTTGGAAAACTCAGCAGTGGCCTCGGGACTGGAAACGGTCAGTTTTCCTTCCAATCCCAAAGAAAGGCAATGCCAAAGAATGCTCAAACTACCTCAGAATTGCGCTCATCTCACACACTAGCAAAGTAATGCTCAAAATTCTCCAAGCCAGGCTTCAACAATACGTGAACCGTGAAATTCCAGATATTCAAGCTGGATTTAGAAAAGGCAGAGGAACCAGAGATCAAATTGCCAACATACGCTGGATCATGGAAAAAGCAAGATAGTTCCAGAAAAACATCTACTTCTGCTTTATTGACTATACCACAGCATTTGACTGTGTGGACCACAACAAACTGTGGAAAATTCTTAAAGAGATGGGAATACTAGACCACCTGACCTGCCTTTTGAGAAATCTGTATGCAGGTCAGGAAGCAACACTTAAAGCTGGACATGGAACAACAGACTGGTTCCAAATAGGAAAAGGAGTATGTCAAGGCTGTATATTGTCACCCTGCTTATCTAACTTATATGCAGAGTACATCATGAGAAATGCAGGGGTGGAAGAAGCACAAGCTGGAATTAAGATTGCCAGGAAAAATATCAATTACCTCAGATATGCAGAGGACACCACCCTTATGGCAGAAAGCAAATAACTAAAAGCCTCTTGATGAAAGTGAAAGAGGAGAGTGAAAAAGTTGGCTTAAAGCTCAACAGTCAGAAAACTAAGATCATGGCATCTGGTCTCATCACTTCATTGCAAATAGAGGGGGAAACAGTGAGAGACTTTATTTTGGGGGCTCCAAAATCATTGCAGATGATGACTGCAACCATGAAATTAAAAGGCGCATGTTCCTTGGAAAAAAAGTTATGACCAATCTAGACAGTATGTTAAGAAGCAGAGACGTTACTTTGCCAACAAGGGTCTATCTAGTCAAAGCTATGGTTTTTCCAGTAGTCATGTTTGGATGTGAGAGTTGGACTATAAAGAAAGCTGAGCACTGAAGAATTGATGCTTTTGAACTTTTGTGTTGGAGATGACTCTTGAGAGTCCCTTGGACTGCAAGGAGATCCAACCAGTCCATCCTAAAGGAAATCAGTCCTGAATATTCATTGGAAGGACTGATGCTGAAGCTGAAACTCTGGTACTTTGGCTACTTGATGTGAGGAACCAACTCATTGGAAAATACCCTGATATGGGAAAGATGGAAGGCAGGAGGAGAAGGGGAGCACAGAGGATGAGCTGATTGGATGGCATCACTGACTGGATGGACATGAGTTTGAGCAAGCTCCAGGAGTTGATGATGGACAGGGAAGCCTGGCATGATGCAGTCTATGGGGTTGCAAAGAGTCGGACATGATATAGCAACTGAACTGTACTGAACTGAATGACATCTGGCCCCATTACTGCTTGCAAATAGAAGAGGAAAAGGTAGAAGTAGCGACAGCTTTCCTCCTCCTGGGCTCCAAAATCATGCAGACAGTGACTGTAGCCATGAAATCAGAAGACAAGTGTTTTGAAAGGAAAGCAGTGACAGACCTAGGCAGTGTGTCGAAAAGCAGGCATTAATATGCCAACAAAGGTCCATATAGTCGAGGCTGTGGTCTTCCCAGTCGTCATATGTGGTTGTGAGAGCTGGTAGGTAAACAAGAAAGAAAGCCAAAGAATTGATGCCTCCATATTGTGGTGCTGGAGAACACTCCTCAAAGTCCCTTGAACAGCATGGAGATAAAACCATTCAGTCTTAAGGGAGATCAATCCTGAATACTCAATGCAAGGAGTGATGCTGAAGCTGAAGCTCTAGTATTTTGGTCATCTGATACGAACAGATGACTCACTGGAAAAGTCTCTGATTCTGGGATAGATCATGGGCAGAAGGAGAAGAGTGCATTAAAAGATGAGATGGCTGGAAGGCATCATCAGTGCACTGAACATGAACTTGTGCAAATTCTGGGAGATGGTGAGGGGCAGGGAGGCCTGGTGTGCATGAGTCCACGGAGTTGCAGAGAGTCTAACATGACAGGGTGGCTAAACAACAGCAACAACAGGCACTGTTGAGGGAAGACAAGGATAGGTGCATGGATCGAGGAAATTTGTTTCACACAATTATTCAGGACAGAATCTTCAGTGCTCCAAGGCTGTGTTCAGGTCCCTACTACAAATTTCAGATGTGGAAAGCACTCCCAGTGAGTGTACATCAAAAGATGGTAGCTATCTGTCCTGTGTGACGCATGTCATTTCCATTCACATTGCAATGACTAGAACTCGGCAGTATGGTTGCAAGAGAGCCTAAGAATTGATCCAAGAGAAAAAAAGAAATATGTTTTGGTAAATAGCTAGTAAGTGATCCTATAATAAATAAATAACTCTTATAATCAATAAGAAAGACAAAATACTTCATAGGAAAAATAGTTGAAAAATACATACACACATTTCTAAGAAGTGCAATGAGAGTATAAATAAACCAATGAAAAGAAGTGCAACATAATCTGTACTTTTAAGGATACACAAAATCAAATCAAAAGTAAAATCTTTTTCTACATTCTGGTCAGAAATTAAAGGAATAATAACCAGTTTAGAATATGATTCTGGATTGATTGTAAATTATGTTGTACATTGGTTCACAGAGACCTTGGTGATACTTGATAAAACAGCAACAAAAGATTGATGTACCCAAAAAAAAAAAAAAAAAAAGATTGATGTACCCTATGGCTCAGGAGTTCCTATATATATAGAGAGAGAGGAGTGAATTGCTGAGTTCTGCTACATATCATAAATTTCTTCACATGCATAACAGAAGACATGTACAAAATTATCTATATAACAGTATATACAGAGGGGAACATTTAAAAATAATCCAAATGTGCACAAACAGAAGAATGGATAAATATATTATGGTAAATTCACACAATAAATTTCTACCCAACAATTGAATTAAAAAACTGCCCCCAGAGAAATAAACATGAATGAATTCAGAAACATACAATTTCAATGGAAAATGAGTTATAGAAGATTATTCATGATAAGAACTCAAAAATTATATTGTTATTTATACAAGAGAACACATATGAGATATAATACAAACATCATAATTCCATATTGACATAGATTTATAACACAGAATATATATGTAATTATATAATTCAAATGAGAAACGATGAATGTTAAACACAAAAGTCAGAATAGTGCTTATCCACACTGATGAGATTGATTTGATCCAAAAGGAAACTGTATGGATCTTGATTACATTTTTTTTTTTGTTTATTTTTTCCTTCTTAAGCTGGATGGTGGATATAGAGGCATTCACTTCATTTAACGTGTGTATATGTGTGTGTATATATGCAATATAACATATTTCCTTTTCCATAAATTACATATATTAAAACAATCTGTAAAACTAGTCATTTAAGATTACCTATGTGCAGGCAAGACAAATATGTGCCCAATTTACTCTTCCCAATCCTCAAAAATAGATCTCTAAGTAAAACTGGATCAACTGAGTGCAAAGCAGCCGTAATCAGGCCTGATGTTTGGCATTACATTTCTTTTACTCTTTTGTCACTTTTTGTATATTTTTATGGAAATGCTAAGTGCTGTATTTACACATTTACTCCCATAGATATATCAATTTCAACTTCTATTGCTGTGTTCTCTTTTATTTCATATTTTGTGACAAACTCTTGTTTATATGTGTGTATAGTTTGTTTCTGCATGTATTTCTTCTATATATATAAATTACAAAAAAAACATTGTATATATTTTGTAAATGCAACTAGTGTAAAAGTACAACCATGGTAATACATTTTAATTTTGTCAAAAGTTTAACACTGTGCTTTATATTTCAGAGTAGTTTATAGCAAGCATGAATTGAACTAATTAGGCAATACTGTTAAACTGATGAACCTAATTTTTCAATGTGTAAAAATTTAATAGAACCATTCATAACTAATGAAGTTGTTGCTAAAAGCACCTCCTTATTTATTTCTTTGACAGTTGAAGTGATTGAGTTAGTATGGAACAGGGTAATCAAAAGGAAGGAAGAAAGCAGGAATCAAGAAAACAATTAGTAGAATCTGATAGAGTGTTATTTAACTTAATAAAATTTAATGACTGTTCATCTGATTCTAAAAGAAAAAATATAATGTAATTCACAACTGAAAATTACACTTGGAAATAAGGCATTCTGTCATTCTTTACTAATTGATAATCTATCCTTTGTAATAATTTTAAATGAGAGGTGTAATCACAATGTCTAGTATTATCAATTATTATATTGATAGTATAAAGAGACTACCATAAATGATTTTATCTTCAACAGTATTTTCACAATCAAGCAGTTATTGTGGACAATGAGCCTTTAAATCAATGTGCATGTGTGTATGTATGTGTGTGTGTTTATGACAGAGAGGGAGAGAATTATTTCATTAATTTAGAAAATTAGACCCAATAAAATATGCATATGCATTATATATGTGTTGTATTAATCAATTAGAATTAAACTTTGGAATGTTTCCTAAATTAATCACAGTAAAACATGTTGGCTAAGCATGTAGGCAAATCACTTGGCTACCTATTTTCTGAGAGGCTGTGACATCTCTGCCCAGGCGTTTTGCTCTTGCTGACTCTAAAACTGCTATCTCTAAAACCATTCTTATAAAAATAATATAGAAAACAGTTACCATACATGTCTTGTCTGAAATCACTGATTTTGAACACAGTGGAATTAAAAATAGAACAGGAAGTTTCCATTAGATGAGAATAAGAGAAGAGTGATCTTAATGTTTGAAATCAGTGGGCAATGACTGAGCAAAAGAGAAAGCAATAAGTAGCCAAAACAAAGTCCTAACTATTTCACAATGAGTCTATGACTAGTTTTGTGTGAGGCAGATTAATGATTTACAAACACAAGCTTACAAATTAGTTCTTGAAAAGTAAACTAAGTAAAAGGAAGTGGACCCCCATCGGCTCAGTACTTCTAAACAGTTCCTGTGTCCAAACAGAATCACTTGGAACAACATTCTGATCAGACTCCAGCCCCACTCAATAACCTTCACCTGTTACTAGCTGGGTATGGAAAAATTACCAAATTCCTGTCTGGCACTAAGGAAATTTTAGAGCCTGTTTTCTTTTTCCATCTATACCATATTATATTCTACTTCTTCACAGTCACTACCCTTCAGCCAGTTAAATTCTTTTCTCATACAAGTCCAATCCTTTGCTTCTCTCTGAGTCTGGCCTGAAATTGTTTATTTTTCCTGGAATAACCTAAGTCCCTCAGCTGCTTGCCAAATTCTCTTCATATTCAATACTTACTTCAGAAATGAAGCTCGGTTCAGAGCTCACTGCCTTTGACATTTTTACTAATCTCTCTTTCCAGGACACCCATACACTATATCTGCCCTCCCCCTCAGGGACAGATCCATTTTTATTCTTTCCTTTAGTTGTTTATACTGATGGATTTTTTTCTCCTTTTAAGATGGAAAGTTGCATGGGATTCCTGTGTTTAAATTTTTTTTTTTTTTTTAACCTGGAACATAAACAAGAAGCACTGAGGGTAGACATAGTCAAAGCTGAGGGAAGCTGAAAAGCCCTAGGAGATGTTCTGCTTTTAGATCTGTGCTGCAGTCTGCATCTGGCTCAGCATATATTTCATAGCACTGACTGACAAATCATCTGAGGCTATGCTCCAGAGTTCCATGGTCAAGGCATATAATAGTGGGGTCCAGAAATTTACACAAACCCTGGCAATGAGACAAATGACTCCTAAAAATTTGGCTGACCTAGAAAGGGATAGTGTAAAACAAGAGTAAAATAATTCAGTAACTTTATGAAGAGAAGAAAATACTGAGATCCATAGACCAAGCCAGCACAATAGATTCAAAGGCTCTTTTGAAGCAGCTGCACCCCTATGCTAATGCTCAAATCAGACCTTGTCACCTAACAGAGGATGTTATGGATAGCATAAGAAACTGTACATGAGTATTTAAAGTGAGCCTCATCCATTTCCACCAAGTGTCATTAGGCAGTCTTCAAACCTGCACCAGGTATATTGCTGTGGTCAGGATTGCAGGAGAGAAAATCTGAAAAACTGAGCATGGATCCAAGAGAAAGCGGGTCATTCAACACTAAGTCCCTAATCAAAAGAATCTGAAAATGGTGTTAATTCGCAATGACATGCACTTCTAAACCTGATAAATTAGATCAATGATAGAATTTGAAGATAAATTTTTGTTACATATTTGAGTTGTTCCATAACTAAATCTATTTGTTGCCCTACTATAACAGTAAAGGGCATTAATATCATTATTGAACAAAATATGTTAATAAGATTAAAAAAAGTTAGCAAAAATATCATTTGAATGGGAAATATAAATTACTTGATTCACCATTAAATCTGGGGAAAATGAAAATAACTGTCCTTTCTATTACAGACTTTTTTGGTGTGAAAGTTAAAAACTCATATTCTGTCTGGTAACTCAAAAGCATTAAAGAATCAGGGTAGTGCCTGTAAGTGTCTCTTATATCTTAATGACATGTTGAATTGTTTGTTCCTTCAGAATCGTTAACCAGGGACTTTGCATTTTGTTAATGAAGGAATGGAGAAGGAAATGGGAACCTACTCCAGTATTCTTGCCTGAAAAATCCCAAGGACAGAGGAGCCTGGCAGGCTACAGTCCATAGGGTTTTAAGAGTCAGACACAACATAATGACTAAAGCATGACCACCAATGAAGGAATAGGGCATATATTAATAATATTTAATGCGTACTCCCATGAAAATATTTTAAAATATGCGTAAGAGGAAAAACTGTCAAAAACACGCAGTCTTCCTAATTCCTCTGTGGCTTAGAATTGTATTGGTCAATCTCTCCTCCCACTGCTCTTGAGAAAACACACTCTACCCTTTGACCTCAGCACTTTAAAATATACATTTTTGCTAGTTTTCTGTTATTATTCCCCTTCTCAACAAGTTCATTTTTGTCAATTAACTTCTATTATTTAATTTTGCATCTGTATCTGAAATCTCCAGAATAAGTGTAATTGATGGTTGGACATTTTCACTTGGTTGTCTCACACAGATATCTCAAACCTAGTGCTTACTCTGTGGTCATTATTTATTAGGCAAACTGTCTCTTCTTTATAATCTACTTTGGTATGCATGTGTGTATGTGTATATGTATGTATATGTGTGTGTGTGTGTGTGTATATATATATATATATATACATATATATATCTACAGAGCTCACTCTTAAATCTTCCTCTTATTAGACTCTTGATCAATCCATTAATAACCAATGAATGACTCTAACTTGTGACTTTACCATATGGAAAGCTACACATAGTGGCTCCTAAATAACTCTATATTATATACTCATTTATCCATCTCCCCTATCTTCTCATTAACCTGGTACCTGATATTCCTGATCATGATAATTGATGGTGATGATAATGATTGTAGCCATAATCTTGTTCCTTTCACTGAAAATTCAGTTTGCCTCCTTCTCCTTTTCCCACCTTACATTCAAAACCAAGTTAAATGTGACATTTTTAGAAATATTAGGGAAGATTAATGTATTTGAAATTAATTCATTTGTTCAACAGAGTAAATTTATTGAGCCGTGATTCTGTGTCTGAAACTGTAATAGAGAATTGGGGATACAAGTATGAGAAATCCTTATCCTCCCAGAGTTTACAATCTGACAGTTTCATGCTATTTTTTAGTGCTTAAGATATGAAAGATATTGTAATATGTTCTTTAAACACATCATTTAACCCTTCAGACAAGCCTATGAAACACGTAGAATTATTAACAATTATTATCCCTTTTTTACATATTAAAAACTGAGACTCCCATATAGTAAGTGACAAATTACACAAATACTGAATACTAATAAATACTCCCCTTTTAATCACTAAGCTGCAATTGTTCAATAAAAGCATTGCAAATATAATTTATTACCATAGGTATGTCAAACCTTAAGATGCCTATGTTTAAAGGTGGCATTTACAAATAACAGGGAAATTTTTTAGAATCAATTGTAAAATAAATTTGTATGTGAGAGGTCATGAACAAATTCCTGATTTCATATTATTAAACAAATTAAATCTCAATGAGTATCAAATATCTGGACCTTTTTTACTCAGAGAAGTCCATCGCCTAGTAAGGGAGAAATATATGTGGAAAAAGATGGAAACAAATAAATTGCAGTGTAATAGTGACTACATTATTCTCCTAATAATGTATCATGGAAACAAAGAAAAAGTTAAATTTTCAATCTTAGATCAGGAGACAGTTTACAGAACAAGCATCTTTACATGCTGTTCTTGAAGGTAAATGAGGACTGCACGGAACAGTTAAAAAAACATTTCTTAAAGGTAAACATGGAAATGTAAAAATGAAAACTGCAGGCTCAAAAATAACAAGTAGACACAAGTGTTTCAGATAAAAGGAGGATAGTGGAAAAAAATGGATTAGAACTCATCAGGTTAAGGTCCTTGTGAGCTAGGATGCGAAATTTGAATTTTATTCTAAAAGCACTGGGTGGTTTCTTGACATTATGTCAGAAAATGGCAAGTTTTCCAAATGTACTTAAATATATCCCTGACCAATCTGGAGCTCCCAAAGAGACATGCACTGGTTGCGGCTCCTAGCAGATTAACTGATAAAACCCTGACTACTGCCGGCACTGCAGGCAGCAAATATAGTTCATTAAATTCTGCCTCAGGGGTTGTTGAAATTGTGTCTAAAGATGTTAAAGCGAGCCAAGCAAATGATGAATTCACTTTTATTTAATGCAGTTAACATTTTTAAAATGTCAAAATGCTATTGAAGTCAATGAGTAAAGTACAATTATACAAGAACAAATTGTACTAAATAATGATAATGATGATAAGCACATACTAGTTACATATGCAGGTATGGATATTTAATTTCATTTTCTTTTCCCTGTGTAAATGTGGGCAAATTTAACTTCCAGAAGCCACCAATAAAATGGGTGGAATATTTTTGTACTTACTTTAAAGTGTTGTTTTTAATATTAAGTGGGTTACAGTACATAAAGGCCTTACTACAGTGTTAGGTGCAAAGTATTATTGTGTTTCTTATACTAAAAGTAAGCATAGTTAGAATTTCAATACTTATAAATTTACCCTGTAAAATAGATTTAATCAATTATTTTTAATTGATATATATAATCACTTTTTTATTTGAGTAAGGATAGAAGGTGGGGTGACTGGAGATGGGAAATTAGGGACTGAGTGAAAAAAGCGTTATTTAAAGATTTGGGTGGACAAAACTAAAAGAAATTAATACCTGCAATCAACACAAAATCATGTTATTTAGAGTCTGAAAAGTCTGCATATACAGGGTGGAAATTCCTTATGAACAAGTTTCTTTCAAAAGTTATATATTTCTTGATATTTTAGCTTCATGTATACTGTTACTAAGGTAGTTTGTAAACTCTAACTTCTGAACCATTGAAAGAGCAATGAACAAAGAGAGACTAACTTAATTACTTTCATGCCTAAACTCAGAGTACATTTTTTCTGCATTATAATCTAAAACTATGTTTTCTAACTCAAACTACAACTAAAACTAAAATTTGATTTAACAAAATCCAAATACCTTTCTTCTTCAGCAAGTGTTACATAAATAAGGACTCAAATTCTGCCATGAACATTACACAGAAAAGTGTGGGTGTTGTTAAAACTCTGAAGTTCCCTTTATTCTTCACATCAGAAGCACTTTACTATCTCTTAATGGATATTAAACCAACAGTTTAGGAAGTTTTTTGGGGGACTCACCTTTGTGTTATACACTAATCTCAAGTACAATCCATTCATCTAGGATCCATTTGCTCCATAAAAGCTTGCTTCGTGTTTTATGGCACTTTAAGAGATTGTGAGTTACTGAGTAAACTTTGCAGTTCCCGAGAAAGAGCTCAATAACCAGTGCTGTCTTAGAAACAACACAAAATGTTTTCCAGTTATGTACAGCTAAATTAAAACAGTGCTGTTCAGAATGGAACTTGTAATTTCAGACATAGATGGGTGAGGTGTTTCTGTAGATTTCAGTCCTTTGCAAGGATTTTTCTGCCCTACTGACCAGTTAGAAAACACTTGCCTCTCTGCAGAAAGCATGTCACAAGCACAGTTAGCACGACATTTTCCAAGATGCCCGTATTATACCTGCCACAGGGGCCCTCCTGCTCCTTTCTTTGTAGCCGGCTGCAGCCCTGCACTATACCCGAGCTGTCTAAGTAGAGGAAGTACTCACTCCGTGCTCACTCACATCCATAGTTCTCAATGCTTCCTCTGCCTGCACACTCTTTACACACAGTCCACTTCTGTCAGTAACTTCTCTTTACACTGCCATCAAAAAATGAAGGGAGAAAAGGAAGAATGTATACATGTAATTTGAAAGAAGTCCCTGGAGATTCTGCTACACTGGGTGGCAAGTCAGCTCCTTCTAAGAATTATTGTTATTATTTCTAACATAACAGTTATCAATATTCCGGCACAAGAAAACCTTCAAAATATTTACCATGAATAGAAAATGTCCAAGAGGAATAAAAAAAAGTAAATGGTGTGAAATATTTAGAAAGTATAAAAATAGTGATATAAAAGATTGTGAAATAAGTGAACATAACAAGAAAATTGGGCTTCCTAGATGACTCTAGTGGTAAAAAACAAAACAAACAAACAAACAAAAAAAAACACCCAACAATGCAGGAGATGAAAAAGACCCATGTTTTGATCCCTGGGTTGGGAAGATCCCTTGGAGGAGGGCATGGAAACCCATTCCAGTATTCTTGCCTGGAGAATTCCATGGATAGAAAAGCCTGGCGGGCTACAGTCCATAGGGTCGCAGTTGGACACCACTCTTAGAACGCCCACAAACAGAAGAATGTGCTCAGTTGCTGTCCAACTCTTTGCAACCCCATGGACTGTAGCCCACCAGGGTCCTCTGCCCATGGGATTTTCTAGGAAAGAATACTGGAGCGGGTTGCCATTTCATTCTCCAGGGGAAAAGAATACTGGGAAAATAATGTTCTTTGACTTTTTTCTTCCTTTGTTTCACTTTTAAATTGTAGAGTCTACCATTTCTGAAATCATACACTCCCAAGAAGGAGGGATTAACAGCTTGACAGCAGTTTAGGAAATGGTTCGTGCCTCACTCCACTCTTGGGGCAGCACATGTCTAAACCATGTAGGATGGCTCATTGTCCATGCTTCTCTGCAGTGTCTCGAGATGCAGACACCGGAACCAACAGTGGGATTTTCACACCCTGACCTCCCTGAAGTGTTTCAGTCATCCAACAGAAGTCTGTTAGGTACTAAGAGTTTTCACAAAATTTTAACCTACTGTTTCTGAGTTTTTAAACCTGCAAAAGACCGAACACACACACAGACACAGTTGTTCAGTGTGGTTTAACAGGAAATATTGCACATTTCCAAAAGAGAATTAATTATTCAGGTAAACAGGATACATTTAAACAATTGTATAGAAGACTCTGAGATCTTGCTCTTCATGCTTGGTGTCTTCATATCATAAACTGTCTCTTTAAGTATCCTAGAATTAACCTTGTTTAAATTATTTATAGACTTTGAACAGCACAGTCTTTGTATATATCCCTAAGGCTATTTGATGGACCTTTTTTTTTCAAGTATCTGATGGAGATAAAGCATTTCATTGAACGTTTTTAGAAAATATAACTGCAATAGGTTGTCGAATAAATTTTTGCATATATACTGTTCTTCCATAAAATGCCATGAAACTAGTTGGAATCCTTTGGTTTTTATTAACTTATTGATTGATAACAATAGCTTCTGTTTCTGAACTAAAAAAATATACATTCTTGGTAAGGTCACTTCTTTGGCAAAAATGCAACAAGCAAACAAGATTTGTTGTTCAGCTATACCTTTGATTTGGCAAACTATGTTCTTTTTCTAATCTTGAAAGGGCCTTGAAATGTCCATCTAGCAGCATGTCTACATTGCTAAAATAACACAATAGTAACCCAAACTATATCTTTTATTTTCCACTCTGCTGTTTATTTCCCACTTTTTAGAGGTCAGCTATGGCTATGAAAATCATGTATAAATGGAATTAAAAGCAGCTTTTATAACAGCAGCTGTCATTTAAACAAATTGTCTCAGAGAATGGCAATAGCATTAAATTAGCCTTGCAAATAACAACCAAAAATCTGCGAGTCCCCAAAAGGTTACAGTCCTTTTCCTTCTAGAGAGAAAGAAGCCATAAAATTAAAAGCATCTGCATTGGCAAGCAAAAAGACTAGTATAAATTACTTTACAGATAGACTTCCAAGACAATGTCAAAATAAATTTTATTATAGAATTTATAAAAATAATTTTGGAGATTAATAATCTGAGTAACAGTGTAATAAAAATCCATTTCTAAAGGGAGAGTTTAGTATATACCCACAGTGAACAGCAGATTTCTGTCTTCTCTGGTTATAAAATCCTAGAAATGAAAAAAATAGTTCAGCTTTAGTCAGATAATTTTAGGTTAAAAATGAGTTTAAATTTCCTGACACTTGTTAAAATAATATGGTTCCCTAGGAAAATGAAAAATTGTCTTTGAAGATATTTTAATGAAGATTTCTGGTACATGTGATTTCACACATGTGTTCCTCTATTCTTTAAAATGCTTCCGGGAGCTGGCACTTCCTTTTTTTTTTTTTTTTAATTTAATCAGTGCTTAAAGGTTCTTTCAGTTCAGTTCAGTTCAGTTCAGTCGCTCAGTCATGTCCGACTCTTTGCGACCCCATGAATTGCAGCACGCCAGGCTTCCCTGTCCATTACCAACTCTTGGAGTTCACCCAAACTCATGTCCATCCAGTCAGTGATGCCATCCAGCCATCTGATCCTCTGTCATCCCCTTCCACTCCTGCCCCTAATCCCTCCCAGCAGCAGAGTCTTTTCCAATGAGTCAACTCTTCGCATGAGGTGGCCAAAGTATTGGAGTTGCAGCTTCAGCATCAGTCCTTCCAATGAACACTCAGGACTGGTCTCTTTTAGGATGGACTGGTTGGATCTCCTTGCAGTCCAAGGGACACCCAAGAGTCTTCTCCAGCACCACAGTTCAAAAGCATCAATTCTTTGGCCCTCAGCTTTCTTCACAATCCAACTCTCACATCCATACATGACCACTGGAAAAACCATAGCCTTGACTAGATGGACCTTTGTTGGCAAAGTAATATCTCTGCTTTTTAATATGCTATCTAGGTTGGTCATAACTTTCTTTACAAAGATGCATTTTCACATGTTCTTTCCATCTTTGTTACTGTTTGAAAGTCAAAGAGAGATGTACAAGTAGGGGAATGTAGTAGTGCTTTCTGCATAAAGAAATTATGAAGAACAACAAACAACAATCACAAACCACAAGAATGCTTATCTTATCCTTGAACATTCATTCTAAACTTTTAATTCTCTTAATGCCCTACAAGGGCTTTCCTGATAATTCAGTTGGTAAAGAATACACCTGCAATGCAGGAGACCCCAATTTGATTCCTGAGTTGGGACAATTCACTGGAGAAGAGATAGGCTACCCACTCCAGTATTCTTGAGCTTCCCTTGTGGCCTAGCTGGTAAAGAATCCACCTGCAATGTGGGAGACCTGGGTTCGATCCCTGAGTTGGGAAGATACCCTGGAAATGGGCAAGGCTAAGTATTCTGTCCTGGAGAATTGCATGGACTGTATAGTTCACGGGGTCCCAAAGAGTTGGACATGACAGAGCGACTTTAACTTTCATTTTCAATGCAGTACAAAGACATATGACCTCATCATTACTATGTTGTTGTTAGTTTCTAGTCTCTTAGTCATGTCTAACTCTTTGCAACCACATGGACTGTAGCTTGCCAGGCTCCTTTGTCTATGGAATTTTCCAGGCAAGAATATTGTATGGCTTGCCATTCCCTTCTCCAGGGGATCTTCCTAAATCAGGGATGGAGCCTGCATCTCTTGCATTAACAAGCTGATTCTTTACCATTGAGCCACCTGGGAACACCCCATCATTACTATATCATTTATAAAATGATACCAATTATTCAGAATAGGATTTAATGAAATTATTACTATGTGAATTTTTTTTAATTTTCTTATCAATAGGATGATCTACTAGATATAAAAGAGACTAATAGAACATCTAAGCTAATGTTTCTTAATATGTGCTCCATGATTAACCTTTTAGGCTTGTTTTAAAAAGCCTACATAGACATGACTAAATTAGCAACTTTGGGGGTAGATCTTAGGAATATATATTTCTGGAACTAAGTAATTCAGCTGAATTAGGTCCTTGCGAAGGTTCACTTTCATGTTGCTGAGAGTCTAGATCCAACACAGAGGTATCTAGGTAGGTCTAAAGATGTTCTTTGGAAGTACTGAGGCTAAAGCTGAAACCCCAATACTTTGGCCACCTCATGCTAAAAGTTGACCCATTGGAAAAGACTCTGATGCTGGGAGGGATTGGGGGCAGGAGGAGAAGGGGATGACAGAGGATGAGATGGCTGGATGGCATCACCGATTTGATGGACATGAGTTTGGGTGAACTCTAAGAGTTGGTAATGGACAGGGAGGCCTGGCGTGCTGCAATTCATGGGGTTGTAAAGAGTTGGACACGACTGAGCGACTGAACTGAACTGAACTGAAGGATGTGAAGATGAATAAGGCATCTAATAGAAAAGCAAATCCAAAAATAGACATATGAATGCAAAAAAGAAAATGAAATGTTTCTAACACATTTCACATTGAGTACAGAGACACCAAAAAAAATACATCAAAATAAATTTTCCTGGAAGTATTGAGGGCAGCATAGGAAAGAATTGAAGCAGTACATGAACATTATGAAGGAAGGTAAACAGGACAAGGAAATGCATTTACATAATAGGCCACAGGGTATGTGAGGAAAATTAAAAGACTGTATTGTATTGTTGAATCACAAATTCAGAGACATATGAATGATATGGACAGGGAGTTATGCAGAAGCAAGATCAAGGGGTAAAAATTCCTGTTATATAGATTTTTATGGCACCCCACTCCAACATTCTTGCCTGGAAAATCCCATGGACGGAGGAGCCTGGTGGGCCACAGTCCATGGGGTCGCTAAGAGTTGGACAAGACTCAGCGACATCACTTTCACTTTTCACTTTCATGCATTGGAGAAGGACATGGCAACCCACTCCAGTGTTCTTGCCTGGAGAATCTCAGGGACGGAGGAGCCTGGTGGGCTGCCGTCTATGGGGTCGCACAGAGTCGGACAGGACTGAAGCAACTTAGCAGCAGCAGCAGCATAGAGGTAATGGGGACTCACTCAAAGAATTTAAACAAGAAAGTGACATTGTCAGATATGTATTCAAGATAGATTCTTCTGAAAGCTCTTTGAGGAAAGATTTTAATGGAAAAGACTTGTTGGAAGGTGAACTGAGGCAAACTTAAAATTTCCAAGTATTTATTTGGGCGTATATTGGTTTGAATGTGGTAGCACCAAAGCCACAATGGTTAGGAGTCCTCTACCACAGGAACTAGGGGGAGGGGTTTTTTAGACAAGATGTGGAAGCAAAGCAAAGATAGTATCTGATTGGGCATAGTTCAAGCAGTTGACTTATATGGAAAGCCTAGTTAGCTAGTGAAATAGGTGGTTCTGAAGTTTCATTTTCTTCAATTTGAGTGCACTGATTGTTGCTTAGGTTTGCCTGTGAAAATTACCTAAGTCTAGTGACCTCTTTGTTTAATTACTTTTCAAAACTAGAGGTTTGGAAACATATTAGGGTATTATTGCTGTTGTTGCTTAGTTGCTAAGTTGTGTCTGACTCTTGTGACCCCAGGCTCCTTTATCCATGGGATTTCCCGAGCAAACATACTGTTTATGAGTTGCCATTTCCTTCTCTGGAAAATCTTCCTCACCCAGGGATTAAACCTGCATCTCCTACATTGGCAGACAGATTCTTTACCACTAAGCCACCTGGGAAACCCAAGTGTAGACTTCCATATATTTGATTCAGTAACATTTAGCCCATGGCTACCAGCACTGTATGCTTATCTAACAGACATTTTCTTCATAAGCATGACATAGTCTTCTTTGGCTTGGCAGCATTTCAGTACTACACTTTGTGACCATTTTGATTAGCAAAACTGCACACTCACACATACCATAAGACACAAAAAATATGTGGCATTAAATAGATCTTGTAGGCACTTGTAAGATCTGAAATAAGAAGGGATAATCTTGGCTTGTTTGATCTCATCTGGGGATGCACATGTCCATGCATGGCCAAAAAAGATTTGGGGTTACAAATAAAGTTTAGCGAATAGAATTCACAACTGCATAATCCATGAATTTTGATGATTCACCGCACTATGCAGAACTCTCGGGTGATATAAAGTAAACACCTGGAGCTAAAGTGATGATCTCTTCTGAACTGAAATTAAGTAATGATAGTCTCAAAATCTACTGTTGTTTGATTCTTATATTCCTGCATAGGTTAATAAAAGAGGTGAAATAGAAATTAGTCATTGAAAATAATTAAAAATCATGGAAAAATAATTTATTTGATGATCTTAATTTTATATGTATAAGCTCTTAGACTAAACTGAATTTGCTAAATACAAATTGAAATGAAAAATATTTAGCACTATAATACTTACAAAAAATTAAAATTAGTATTTAATACATTATTAACATAGTAAATTAAAAGGACTAATTTCATCATATAGTAATACAAATCTTACTCTGAGGATATGTCATGTATATATTATATGTTATATATATGGAGAAGTTACAATATGGGTAGTCTTTAGGAGTTTTCATTAATGCTATTTAGGTTTTTTAAAATATATTTTATTAGAATTTGCTTCTTTATATCAATAAAATAACACTCTAATTCTACATAGTAAAAGACATAGGACTACATGTATTAATAAATATATATTATTTTTTCTTCTTTGTGCTTTGTTACAGAAATAGATTAATAACATTTTAAATTCCTTTTTACAATTTCAGTTATCAGGTTGAAATATTATACCTTTAAATGACCAATATAGCACAAATGAGCACAATATGATAGTGACCTTTTTATATTTTAAATTTGCTTTTATCAGGGTTACTTACATGTGAGAAGGCAGACCAAACATTAAAAAGTCAATCCCAAAGGAAAAGGTTAAAATAATAACTATTATACGATTCTGCTTTAGTGTCAAAAGGGTGACTACTGACATTTTTATGTATCATTCCTTAGATTATACATAACAAATGGAACTACATTTTTCATGTTTTCTACAGAAAAAGATATGCTGTGCCTTTCACTGATAATTATGTTAGTAAATTCTGAGTTTTTAAAAAACAAGAAATCATAGCTTTTCTCCTCTTGGGTGTCATTTTTCGCTAGTCAGCCTAGAGTAAAATTTGTTTGAAAAAAATCACTGAAATTTCCCATTTAGGTAATTCAGATAGTGACTCTATGAGGAATAAATACCTATAAGCACAAAGTATCTAGAGGGCTTGCTTATGTATCCCATTTTATAGTCTGTCCTCCTCCTGAGGAGGGCTTCCCAAGTGGCTCAGTAGTAAAGAATCTGCTTGCCAAATGCAGGAGATGTGGATTTGATCCCTGGGTCCAAAAGATCCCCTGAAAAGGAAATGGCAACCCACTCCAGTATCCTTGCCTTAGAAATCCTATGGACAGAGGAGTCTGGTGGGCCACAGTCCATGGGGTTGCAGAGTCAGACATGAGAGAGACTGAACAGAAGCCCATGGCCTGAGAGCATAACTGCTTTAACTGAATATGAAGGTTGCTTTTGTAGAGCTACTGCTGTACTGAGATTAAAGTATATCAGATATGTTCTAAAGCAGATGACACCACCCTTACAGCAGAAAGTGAAGAGGAGCTAAAGACCCTGGTGGTGAAATTGAAAGATGAGAGTGAAAAAGCTGGTTTAAAACTCAACATTCAAAAAACGAAGATCATGGTATCCGGTTCCTTCACTTCATGACAAAAAGATGGGGAAACAATGGAAACAGTGACAGACCTTATTTCCTTGGGCTCCAAAATCACTGCAGGTAACAACTGGAGCCACAAAATTAAAAGGCCTGTGCTCCTTGGAAGAAAAGCTATGACAAACCTAGAAAGCATATTAAAAAGCAGAGGCATCACTTTGCTGACAAAGGTCCATACAGTCAAAGCTATGGATTTTCCAGTGGTCATGTATAGATGTGAGAGTTGGACCATAAAGAAGGCTGAGTGCCAAAGAATTGATGCTTTTGAACAGTAGTGTTGGAGAAGATTCTTGAGAGTCTCTTGGTCTGCAAGGAGGTCAAACCAGTCAATCCTGAAGGAAATCAGTCCTAATATTCATTGGAAGGACTGATCCTGAAGCTGAAACAGCAATACTTTGGCCACCTAGTGTGAAGCACTGACTCATTAGAAAAGACCCTGATGATGGTAAAGACTGAAGGAAGGACGAGAGGGGACGAGAGAGGATGTGATGGTTGCATGGTACCACAGATTAGATGGACGTGAGTTTGGGCAAGATCCCAGAGTTGGTGATGGACAGGGAAGCCTGGTGTTCTGTTAGCCATGTGTTCACAGAGTCAGGCATGACCGAACAACTGAACTGAACCAAATCCCAGTTCTTATACCCTCTTTATTTACTCTACTGTCAGAATCATTTAGCTAAAAATAATACTAAGTTGTTGGCAAGTAAAATTTAAAGTAAGTTTCTTTAACAGGAACGTGTGTATGCTTAAATACAGAGTTCCTAGTTCTATAATTAGTCAGTTATTAGTCCACAGTAGTTATTAGGAATGTCCTTTGGCCTTAATAGTTTAGAAAATGGTGTGTTAAATATTACAACCTTGCCTTATCAATTGATTTTTGTTTCTTAACTTACTGCTACCTGTTTGTTCACACTGTTGTTTCAGTCATGACAAAGGTTTAGGATAATCTCAAAATTCTGTTTGATGACTGTATTTGAGTTCTTAAGATACGATAAATGTTTTCTTTTTTTACTTGCAATTAATTATATTTAAATTATTCTGATGACTGCTCAACCTTTAAAAAATCTTTTGCTCTTTTTTTTACTCAATGATGTCAGCTTGTGCTTGTGTAAAATTGAACTTGATATAAAGCAGACTTTTGAATCCCAACTATTCTTTTTGAGTTTAGTTCATTTTAATTTTGTTAGTGTCTTTATTTTACCACAAATTATATACAGATGAAGTTCTACTATTATAACATTTTCAGTTTAACCACATCCTAAGTTATTAGCACACATTTTGTTTTTCATAATAAAACCATACCATCATTTAACCTTTATTTTTTTTTCTTGAGGAGAACTAAAGGACTTAGAACTGAATTATTAAATTTATTTAGTTCACAAGAATATCTGCTCCTCTTACTGTAATGAGATACCATGGCTTTTTTTTTTTTAACAGAACTAGATTAAAAAAATCTTAAAATTTGTATGGAGACACAAAAGACAAAAAGATAGCCAAAGCAATATTGAGAGAGAAGATCTCCTTGAGAATTAAAGGTCAGGTACATGTACAGATTCTAAAGAAAAAAGAATGCTGGAGAGAGAGAAGCCCAGCCCAGTCCCAGTCCTAACAGACATCTGAGTTAAAACATTCTTAATGATAACTATTACCATCTTGGACACTTCACCCCACTCAGGTTGCCAGCTGGCTACAAATGCAGGAGTGAGTAAGTGTCCAGAAGATGTCTCATGAACAGAGAGGAACTTCTTGGCTGAGCAGAGTCCAGGGTGCAGAAACATTTAACTCCATTAGAACAAAGACTTGGCCATCATCACCACTGTATCCCATGATTCAGAATAGTGAAGTTTTTGAAAAAATGAATTAATAAATTGATAATGTGATATATGAAAGGAGTTAGGGGCTTCATGAACTCATAGAATGTGATCAAGCAAACAAAAACCACTGGGAAATGGAATCATCTTACATGAAATACAACCAGGGAAGGAAACTGCCAGAAAATATCAATGGACAGAAGTGGAAGGATGTAACCATCTACTTATAGCTTTTCAGAGAGGGAAAAAAGTTTCCCCATAATATAGTCTATAATCCAAGTATGCTATCTTAATCATCTCATTGATGCTCACTGGTAAAAATAAACAAAATATTAATGATAACACCTTTGAGTTCTTTCAGGACACAGGTCAAATGTCACCCACCCCATTACGCCTGTCTTTTCTTCCTAGTCAGCATTAGGTCCTCCCTCCTCATGGCTCCCACAGCACTTTACTCTATGTTTTCCATTTGTGAGCTCATCACCAGGCACTGCCTGCCAATGCAGGACACATAAGAGACATGGGTTTGATCCCTGGGTCCAAAAGATCCCCTGGAAGAGGGCATGACAACCCACTCCAGCGTTCATGCCTGGAGAATCCCATAGACAGAGGAGCCTGGTGGACTACAGTCCATAGGGTTGTGAAAAGTCAGACACAACCAAAGCAAATTGGCATGCGTGCACTCACATATACCCCACGTTCATTTACACACCAGTCTCCGACACCGTACTAGGAACTCGGTGAAGGCTCACTTCTATCTGGTACAATGTATAATAGGAACTCAATTATTTTTATGAAGAAGGAAATATTTATGTTTAAAAAAATAAAAGATGGGGAGAGAGAGACCCAAAGACCTGGGTTGCAATCCATTTAATTTCTGAGTCATTGAGTGAATCATTTATGTCACTGAATGTTAAAAGAAAACAAAACAAATAAAGCAAACAAACAAGAAAAACCCCTCCCATATAAGGTGAACATTCTTTGAAATTTATCAGTGTTGTATAAAAGTTATGTACTGTTACATAGCAGTAATGAGCCTTGCCCTCATCTTCATCTCTTCTGCAAGATCTTTTTATTTGAATTTCTATTCTACATTATTTAAGGAGGAAACCTCTAGGTTTTCCCTGTAAATCTATAGACTAAAGTTATCTATGGTAGTGTTCAGTTTTGCATTAGCAGGAAAAATTGAAGTTACTTTAACTTTTCTAGGGTACAAGTTACTTCATTATAATGAAATGGAATTATGTGTTCCACAAGATTAAGCTGTTTGGTAAGCAGAAAACTGTTTCAAGCCTCTTAAATCACTTCTGTATTTTTTTAAAAATAAGTAAATATATTTTGGATTTAGAAAAAAAGAAATTGAATTTAAGCAAAAACATGCATGGTACAGTTTCTCTCTTGTAAATGTAGTGTGTTACTTCCATTTCTGTCCATAGCTGTCCCACAGCATGTAGTCCTGTTTTTCATTCAACACATTAAGTATCCAAAATATACCAGATGCTTTTCTTATCCCTGAGCATAAATCAGTGCAAGTGTAAGACAGATATCTATAGTAAAGAAGGTTAAAAATGCACATAAACTATATCATGACTTCACAAAATTATTTGTGTAATATAGAAAACTAAAAAAGTCAAGGGTTTAGGAAGTGATGCTCTTATAAGCAGGACATTTTTTTATATAGCAGTCGAGGAAGGTTTCTCTGAGGTTGTGACACTTGCAGAGAGAACCTAATGAAGTAAGAAACATTCATAGATTTAAGTAAGATAATTTCTGACCCTCCCTCCAAAAAAAAACACCAATTTGCCGATGCTATGATATAGAAAAATCATGGTATGGAGGCAGAATCCTTAAAAGAAGAAAGTATATGGAATAAACCTATGGCATCTATTAAGACATATTTAAAGGTAATGTAGTATACTACTAAATTACTGGTGATTATTTTTACTTTGTTACTACTGATGTGAAGAATTGACTCATTTGAAAAGACCCTGATGCTGGGAAAGATTGATGGCAGGAAGAGAAAGAGACAACAGAGGATGAGATGGTTGGATGGCATCACTGACTTGATGGACATGAGTGAGCTCCAGGAGTTGGTGATGGACAGGGAAGCCTGGTGTGCTGCAGTCCTTGGGGTCACAAAGAATCAGACACGACAGAGCAACTGAGCTGAACTGATACATATACATATATAGTGGGGGCATATATTTACTCTCACACATATTATGCATTGTGTGTAATGATGTGCTTTCAGATAGTGCTGATATTGTTCAAAGTCAATTTATAAGCAATTCGATTATACCAGAGTGAGAGTAAATATCATCACTCCTCTCTCTCAGGCTCTGTATATTCCACACTGGGATTTGAAAATAGCTGATAAAAAAAAAAAGGGAGATAAAACTGTCAACTTAATTATTCACAAGAACTTGAGCTAGAGATTATAACATATATCACTGTGAACAAGTGAGTTAATATGACACCCCTAAATTAGGCAGATTTATCTTTTTCATCATTGGCAAAGGTGAAAAATTACCAGGAGTTTCTACCATGGGCAAAAGGTGGGCAGGGTATATATATATGCTCATTACAGATTTGCCAGTGACCAAATAAGGCCTAGAAGAGTTTCACGTCTAGAAGAATCTCACTCACCTTTGACTTCTGTCTATAGAAGAACAAGATTGTTACTTTAGGAAAATTTTCCAAAGAGAAAACATGAAGACTAGAATAAAATGAAGGTGACTTTATATCTTAGCCAGGGACAGACCCAATCAGCACTGGTTATTTCAGCAAAACTGTCAATAGTGTCCTTGTTCATTACCTAAACCGCCTCAGTTTTGGGGATCACATTTTCTCCTAGTATATAAAAAATTTTCTCTTTGTCTTTGAAAAGATTTTTTAATTCTATTTTTCCACTTTAAAAAAATTATTGAAATACAGTTGATATACAATGTTGTGTTAGTTTTAGGTGTACAGCAAGTGATTCAGATATATATATATGTATGTATAAATAAATAGGAAATTGTATATTTTAAATACACACAACTCTTATACAGGGAACTGATTTCAGTGTCACTTTAAAATATGCATGCTGCAAACTTATTTAAATGTTTTCAATTATTATAAAAATAGAAAGCAATTAAAATTCTGGAATAAGAATTCCTAATGCAGAAAAGAATTTATGAAAAACTAGCATGTATTGACAGTCTCATCACTCATTGTTATTTTAATTAGGTGGCTTTTCCTCTTGTGTGTATTTTTTCACTGTCTGTTCAGCCCTACTCTGTAAACTTTCTTTTCTGTCTTTATTTATATCATGAGATATATCCCAAGTATATCTTTTTCTAAATTCTATAAAATTGCAAATTCCACAAATCAGCATTATATTTCACCACTTTTCTCTATTCGTGTATAGTAAAGAAGTTTGGTATGGTAAAAATTAACTGATTGCATTAAATCCAGAATCCTTATTTGATCTCTTCACTTCAGTAGAACTTGTTAATAGTTATTTTGTTTGAGTTGAGTTGACTCATTATTTAAATTTACTAGACTCAACTGTTAAATTGCCTAAAGAGCAATATTTCCTTTTAGTTGTAAAACAGACTTTTTTATAATAGGAAAATATTTTTTATGCATATGCACAATTATAAGCCCCTACAAAAATAATGTTTTTCTAAATTGCAGAGTTCTGATGAGCAGGCCTTAATTTCCTTCCAGACAAACTGCTTTATATATATATATATATATATATATACACACACACACACACACACACACACACACACACACACACTCAATTCTTTTTTAATCTGAAGTATAGTTGATTTACAATGTTCTGTTACTTTCAGGTATATAGCAAAGTGATTCTTTTTCGAATTATATCTGTTTTTTCAGATGCTTTTCCATAAAAGTTATTATAAGATATTGAATGTCATTCCCTTGCTATACAGTTGGTCCTTATTTTTTACCTATTTTATATGCAAAGAGTCAGAACGACTGAGCGACTGATCTGATCTGATCTGATCTGATATGTAATAGTGTGGATTGGTTAATCCCAAACTATTAGTTCATCCCTCCTACTGTGTCTCTTAATTCTTGACTAATCTATTTTACATTTACTATTTTCCTTTTATCATTTATATTGTATGGAATTTAGTCAAGTACCTTCAAATAATTAATTTTATCACAGATTTCTTTGATGAAAAAATAGGAGAGTTTAAGGTTTTTAGCATTTGGAAGATATTTATCACCTCAAAGACACTCACATTTCCAAGAATATACATTTTATGAGAATGCAATACAATGAACCAAGAAGACTTAATGATTTTTTAGTGTTTATAATAATGATTTCCTAGAAAAAATACTGTATCTCTGAATTATATATAAAAATAAAACAGAAAATAGCTACTTATTAATAAATTATATTACTTATTTAAATATTTTATGATTAAGTAGAAATGACATTGTTTCATCACACACTTTTGAAATAACCATGCCCAGTTCCTTTAGTGACCACTCCATAAGAAAGATAGGATTAATATTTGTTTTATAGCTGAATTTTTAAAAGAAAAATTATTGTGGCGTGGAATGTTAATTATTTCCTTTTTTTTTTTCTTTGTTAGTATTAGAACTTTCACATTTTAGCTAATCTCCAAATAAATAAAATTTCACACTCTACTGGAAGAATAGTCATGGGACGAAGTCCTGACTGATGACTACAACTGAAAAGATATTGAGATTCCAGCATCTTTGAATGGAAGAGATATTTTCTCTACTTTCCTTTAGTTAGAACACAGATGAAATGAGGGAGCTAAAGAGCCATCTAAATCAAAAGGTAGAAGCCAGTTTTGAAGGTATTCGTATTTGCTGTCTATTGTGTGCCAATCACTGTTCTAGGTAGAGGTGATAGAGTTATGAATAAAATAGACAGAAATTTCAGGACCCATGTTGCATTCATTCAAACATATATATTAAAACAACAAACAAATAAACAAAATAAACCAAAAAACCTTCTGTAAGAAACACATGGAATACCAATCCTCATATTCTCAATCTCTGTCTTAAAAATGGGAGGAAGTCCTCACCATGGAGGTTTTCAGCTTCATAAATAGCATCTCAGTTTCTTACTTTCTCTCCTCCTTCTCTGAAGCCAATTTTTTTTCTTCCCAGTTTGTGGATAAAGCTAGGAAAAGCAGCTGTGCAGTTTGATGACTAACTTCTACTATGAAGTTCAAATCATATAATATTTTCATTTTGTATCTTCCCAATAAACAAACTTATCCCCTAAAACTCTCAGATCTCAATCAATCACCACATAATGCAACCTGAGAATTGGTTTATAGTATGCTGAGCCTTGGAAATGAACAACAAAATAGGAATTATGCCATGATATCAGTCCTGTAATAGAAGTGCAGTGAATACTCAGTATAAAGATACAGAAATAACCTTTTTTAATTAATTATTTTGGCCTGTAATATAGCATGCAAACAATAACAAAGTAATACACTAAGAGTTTACAAGCTTGCAACTATTTATGAAAATATTATACATTGACATATCTATACAATTTATTTATATATGTATTTACCCTTGTATTCCAATGTTACAGGATAGTGATAATTTCACAATTGAAGTTGCTCTATCTAAAAAAATAGCAATTAAATTATTATAAATGCACGTGGTTTGAGGTAAATTTCAGGGTGCCAACATAATTTTCTATGAATGTGTCCATTCATTATAAATGAAACTTTCATTATGGTGAATAGATACCATGAGTTATAACTAACTAGTATTGTGAATGTTATACTGTGTTTATCCGAACTGGAATATATAAGTATTTACCAAAGTAAGTAAAATTGTGGAGTTTGTTTGGATATTCTATGGCAACACGCTCAGCATTCATTCTTACCTGAAGAATCCCATGGACAGAGGAGCCTGAGGGGCAAAGAGTTGGACATGACTGAACAACTAACACTTCACTTATCAGTCTAATTTTGTGTTGAGTGTGTATTTTGTATATGTGCCTACATTTTTAAAGAGGAGAAAATAGCATTAAAAATCACATCTTAAGTTGCACTATGTCCAAGTCTGAATGACAGAATTGTATTTATCTTTTATTTATTTGTTTTTCTTACTACTTTAAATTATTCTATATTTTACATCTTGTATAAACCACAGAGAATAAAGACATGGCCAAAGCTAGGAGAATGGGGTGAACAGGTAGGAAGAATAAACACACCATATCTATTTTCAGGTACCACTTTCTTCCCTTAGTTTTTCTCTGAATCTCATGCTGGATAAAATATGCAGGACTGAGGCTTATAAAACTCCACATATTCTCTGCAGAAGAAGCAGTTTTTTAGCTCTCAAAATATTGTTGAAACAAAGTGATAAACAGGAAAATATTTGCTTGAATTCTGTTTTGAAGTACAACACATTTATGCTTCAATTAAACAATAAAACCAATTTATTATTTAAGTGCTTTTCTTGGAACGAGTCATTTAATTCAGCCAATGAGATTATGGATGAAGAACTGTTACTTTGCCCTTGTTTTCAAACAGGAAACCTGGCACAAACATGTACACACTTTTCCCAAAGCCAACCATGCCTTCAAATCTCAAGCAGTTATTAGACCCTATGACCATCATTGTTTGATAAAAATTTTATTAACATCTAAAATATTAGCATTTGGTTTTTCAAGATAAATTAGTTAAGGTGTCATCATTCATGTTGTAATTATTTTGTTTTTAAAACCATTGGCATCAAATTCCAATTAAATAGGGTTATCTTTGAACTAATGAGATGTTAAAACACTTTCCAAAATGCCTCTACCACCAGCCTTCAAACAATTCCATATATTACCATTGATTTTATGTCAAAAGCATATGCCTCATTGATATATTATAATTATCCCATCATCAGTTTCCTAGTGCTCAAATTTTGTCGTATTGCCCACCAGATTTTTTCTTGTAGATGCTAAAAATACAGTATAAAATCACATTAAAAACATAGCTCTTTGAAAAAAAATAACTGTATGCCTCATTTTGCTGTTATTCTCTTCCCCTGTTCTGTGTTAAGTCGCTTCAGTCCTGTCTGCCTTTCTGCAACCCCATGGATTGCAGCCCACCAGACTTCCCTGTCTGTGGGGATTCTCCAGGCAAAAATACTGGAGTGAGTTGCCGTGCCCTCCTCCAGGGGATGTTCCCTACCCAGGGATCGAACCTGCATTTCTTGTCTCCTGCATTGACAGGCAGGTTCTTTACCACTAGCACCACCTGGGAAGCCCTATTCTCTTCATATTAAGTATTATTTAGTCTTTAACCTGACTGGTTCTAAGTGATCTGGACCGAATCCCCTTCCTGTCCTATGGACTCAATGCACCCATCCAAAGCACACATAGCAGCAGTATGCAGCATAGATGACATTTACACTGCATTCCAGTTTGCTTCTCTAAATATATTATGTAATAAGAGTAACAAAGTCTTCTCTCTGAAAGACCGTATAATGAATATTTGGGACTTTGCAGGTCAATGGCATAGTGGTGGCTCAGTTGGTTTAAAAAAAAAAAAAAGTGTGAAAATGTGTAAGTCACACAGTTGTGTCTGACTCTTTGGACCACATGGACTATAGCCCACCAGGCTCCTCTGTCCATGGAATTCTCCAGGCAAGAATACTGGAGTTGTTAGCCATTCCCTCCTCCAGCGGATATTGCCAACCCAGAGATGGAACCCTGTGTCTCCTGCATTGCAGGCAGATTCTTTACTGACTGAACCACCAAGAATCTGCCTGCAATGCAGGAGACCTGGGTTCAATCCCTGAGTCGAGAAGATCCCCTGGAGAAGGAAATGGCAACCCACTCCAGTATTCTTGCCTGGAAAATCTCACGGACAGAAGAGCCTGGTGGGCTGCAGTCCATGGGGTCACAAAGAGTTGAGCACGACTGGGCGACTAACACTTACACTTTAGGACACTAATATGTGCATGTATGTGATTATTTTTTGTTTTCAATTGTGGTTATTCAGCACAGTATCTGCTATAGTACTGAACATAATGCATTATTCATGGTTTAAGATAATACAGTTCAATGTAATATGTGTGTGTGTGTGTTATTTTTCTAATGTATCTAGCATTGTGCCGATCTGGGAATTTTGTACAGGAAGTTACATGCTGAGATTGTATCTACACAATACCAAAACCTCTAGATTAAAAGTAAAACATCCAGTCAACCGTGACGTTGTTTCCAAGTATCTACAGGCTTGGCAATGGGAAAGGGAAATGTTTAGATGATGGATGTTGCTTTTCACTTTCCATCTGGCTATTTTGGCTTCATGTAGACAGAGCCTCTGACAGTCAGCATTGATGATAAAATGATTTCAGGTTTTAGATTTGGTTTTAAGCCCACCCACAGGAAGGTAAACAGATTAGTTTGAAGAAGAAAAACTGTTGAATGTCTAATTACGTCTATGCTTTCAGCCAAGAGAAATCTCTGAAGGTTGATGATCTGCATTTACATCTCCCCAGACTGTAATACTATCCTGTTTCGTAGAAGAGCATTTGCTTGGAAAGGTCCCCAGTTCAATTACCCAGATATATCAGGAATATCCAATAAGACTCATGCCAGTCTGGTGCCCCACATCCAGTGTAGTCAAAACCAAGAATTAACTGGCTGGATTACTCCTTTTTTTTTTTTTTTTAATGAAAGCTTTAGGATTTAATTGGAAGAAACATGGTGATGATGGGATTAAACTTGAAGTGTTTGGGGTTCATTTAAAAGGGTTTTGAATTTTGCTTTCTGGAGAAGCCAGTGGAGATAAGAGGTAGAATATCAAGGGTACGACATATCAGTCATAAAACAAATCCCCTTAAAATGTTTATACAACTATGAAAAACAGTTTTTGTTTCAGAGTGACTATACAGCAAAGAATCATCAAAGTTAAAATCTCTGTGAAGTGTCAGTCAATTATAGGGTGTTTTGGATGACACACACCCCCTTACTCACATACACCTTCAACACACACACACACACACACGCACACACACAAAAGAGAGTCATTCTTACTGAAATATTTTTATGTTCTTATTGTTTAGTAGCTAAGTCGTATCCAAATCTTTGAGAACCCATGGACTGTAACCAGCCAGGCTCCTCTGTTCATGGGATTTCCCAGGCAAGAATACTGGAGTGGGTTGCCATTTCCTTCTCCAGGGCATCTTCCCAACTCAGGGATAGAAGCCAGATCTCCTACATTGGTAGATTAGATTCTTTCCTACTGAGCCACTTGGGAGGCCCCAAAATATTTGTATATGCACAAACAAAAATGCATAAACTCACATAGATCTAAATACCACACTTGAGCTAATTTAAATGAGTGAAAATGTCATCCTCTCTGTTAATATTTCTTTGCTTATAGTCTTTATCAAATACAGAGTATTTTTTGGCAAGATACTGATCTTAAAATCACAGTTACTTTTAAACAGTAATTTAAGAGTAAAATACTCTGGAATTAGTGATTTGACCATTTGTTTCCAATATTGAAAACATGCAATTTTCATCCTTGATGACAGAAATATGTGAGTCAGCTATTTTTAGCCTTCCTAATAGTCTTAATCTTTTGTTTCATACCTCCAGAGAGTCATAAAAAGAAGCTCTTATCTTGATTTATGTAGCCAAGATACATTATTGCATAATGGATGTGGTTGAAAATACATTGTAACAGTGCTAATAATATCTTACAAGTAAAATATGTGTAATTGGCACTAATAAATAATAATAAATTATTCATTTTAGTGTAAGTGATTGTGGAATTTGGACTCTGCAAACACAAGTGAATATAATTTAAGAGTTCTTCTCAAAGTTCATTTATTTGCTATCTTATTTGCCAGTAGATTATTTCAGATCGGTAGATATAAATAGTGGAGAAGGCAATGGCACCCCACTCCAGTACTCTTGCCTGGAAAATCCCATGGACGGAGGAGCCTGGTAGGCTGCAGTCCATGGGGTCGCTAAGAGGCGGACATGACTGAAAGACTTCACTTTCACTTTTCACTTTCATGCATTGGAGAAGGAAATGGCAACCCACTCCAGTGTTCTTGCCTGGAGAATCCCAGGGATGGGGGAGCCTGGTAGGCTACCGTCTAGGGGGTCACACAGAGTCGGACCCGACTAAAGTGACTTAGCATAGCATAGCATAGCATAGATATAAATAGATGGAGAGGTAGATATAGAAATAGATAATGAGACTCTCGTTCCTATTTGTATATCAGAAATAATATGGTTATTCAACAATAATAAGATTAACATGAATACTTAGGACTATTTTAAAATTTAGGATGGACTCTAAATTTTATCATCAATTGTAGATATACCTACATGGTTATGAGCAACATTAACCACTGCTTTTATGGTAACTTATAAGGCTAAACTTTTATTATTCTTAATATATTCAATAGTGTGACTGTACTCAGTTACCAGTTTTCCATGAGATGGTGTTGGATGTCATATTTTCCTCATGTGGCTCGTGTGGTAGCAAGTAACATAGAAAACAAGTGTGAGTGATTTAACTCTAGTTGGAATTTAGTATCTTTATTTTATTTTATTTTTAAACTTTACAATATTGTATTAGCTTATATAGCAGATTTCAAGCTGGTTTTAGAAAAGGCAGAGGAACCAGAGATCAAATTGCCAACATCTGTTGGATTGTGGAAAAAGCAAGAGAGTTCCAGAAAAACATCTATTTCTGGTTTATTGACTATGCCAAAGCCTTTGACTGTGTGGATCACAATAAACTGGAAAATTCTGAAAGAGCTGGGAATACCAGACCACCTGACCTGCCTCTTGAGAAACCTATATGCAGGTCAGGAAGCAACAGTTAGAATTGGACATGGAACAACAGGCTGGTTCCAAATAGGAAAAGGAGTACATTAAGGCTGTATATTGTCACCCTGCTTATTTAACTTCTATGCAGAGTACATCATGAGAAACGCTGGGCTGGAAGAAGCACAAGCTAGAATCAAGATTGCCAGGAGGAAAATCAAACCTCAGATATGCAGATGACACCCCCCTTATGGCAGAAAGTGAAGAGGAACTCAAAAGCCTCTTGATGAAAGTGAAAGTGGAGAGTGAAAAAGTTGGCTTAAAGCTCAACATTCAGAAAACGAAGATCATGACATCTGGTCCCATCACTTCATGGGAAATAGATGGGGAAACAGTGGAAACAGTGTCTGACTTTATTTTTTGGACTCGAAAATCACTGCAGATGGTGATTTCAGCCATGAAATTAAAAGACGCTTACTCATTGGAAGAAAAGTTATGACCAACCTAGATAGTATATTGAAAAGCAGAGACATTACTTTGACAACAAAGGTCTGTCTAGTCAAGGCTATGGTTTTTCCAGTGGTCATGTATGGATGTGAGAGTTGGACTGTGAAGATAGCTGAGCGCCAAAGAATTGATGCTTTTGAACTGTGGTGTTGGAGAAGACTCTTGAGAGTCCCTTGGACTGCAAGGAGATCCAACCAGTCCATTCAGAACGAGATCAGCCCTGGGATTTCTTTGGAAGGAATGATGCTAAAGCTGAAACTCCAGTACTTTGGCTACCTCATGTGAAGAGTTGACTCATTGGAAAAGACTCTGATGCTGGGAGGGATTGGGGGCAGGAGGAGAAGGGGAGGACAGAGGATGAGATGGCTGGATGGCATCACTGACTCGATGGACCTGAGTCTGAATGAACTCCAGGAGTTGGTGATGGACAGGGAAGCCTGGTGTGCTGCAATTCATGGGGTCACAAAGAGTCGAACATGACTGAGCGACTGAACTGAACTGATAGCAAGATTTGAAATAGGATAACATCGAGGTCAAAGCATTATTTGGGGCTTCCCTGATGGCTCAGCTGGTGAAGAATCTGCCTGAAATATGGGAGAGCTGGGTTTGATCCATGGGCTGGGAAGATTCCCCTGGAGAAGGGGATGGCTACCACTCCAGTATTCTTACCTGGAGAATTCCATGGGCAACTGAGCCTAGTAGGCTAGAGTCCATGGAGTCATAAAGAGTCGGACACGATTAAGTAACTAATACATAAGAATTACATAAGAACAGATTAAACCACCAACTTGAAAATACATTAAAGGACTAAAGTTTCTATAGGATCTTCATCTTTTGTTTAAGGGACATCTGGGACAACATCAAGTGTTCCCTTCTCCAAGCATCTTCTCAGCCTGGTGGTTGAACCGAGGCCTCCCGCATTACAGGTGGATTCTTTACCATCTGAGCCTAGACAGCATATTAAAAAGCAAATACATTACTTTGCCGACAGAGGTCCCTGTAGTCAAAGCTATAGTTTTTCCAATAGTCATGTATGGATGTGAGAGATGAACCATAAATAAGGTTGAGAGCTGAAGAACTGATGCTTATGAGGTGTGGTTTTGGAGAAGACTCTTCAGAGTCCCTCAGACTTCAAGTAGCTCAAACCAGTGAATCCTAAAGGAAATCAGTCCTGAATATTCATTGGAAGGACTGATGCTGAGTTGAAACTCCAATGCTTTGGCCACCTGATGTGAAGAGCTGACTCATTAAAAAAGAACCTGATGATGAGAAAGGTTGTAGACAGGAGGAGAAGGAGATGACAGAGGACTAGATGGCTGGATGGCATCACTGACCAAATGGACATGAGTTTGAGCAAACTCCAGGAGATGATGAAGGACAGGGATGACTGGCGTGCTGCAGGCCATGGGGTCCCAATGAGTCAGGCATGACTGAGCAACTGAACAACATATTTTTGTTATCAGTTCTCTTAGTTGGCTAGCTCCTCTTATAAGCTACAGATTCTAGATATCACTTCTCACATATCAGTACCCAGCGGTTATGAAGGTTATGCTAGATTAGACACCAATAAGCCCGCCTGTGTTTGATTTTGATTTGGAAAGCATAGTTACCTCATCCACACTCTTATCCATGTCTTTGGTGGCAGTGTATTATGAAAGATGATCTCAGAATCATGGAGTCTGTGAAGCTTCTAGTAGCTGACTTGAAAAATTGGGTTTTTCTGTACTTCAATCCCTTTGTCATTAAAAATAAATAATTACATACTTCACAGAGTTCTTCTGAATATAAAGTCAATAATTATGTAAGACAGCATGGCACAATGTAGAACAAGCATAATAGGCAGTGCTATCTCTAATAAAACAAACAAAAACTAATAAATATTAGATAATTTTCCTTATTTGTTCATTTGTTTAATAAATTAATATTTTAACAAAAGTCATCCTAGATAAGCCCAGACTCCAAATTTCCTGGGATTTTACTGACTTCCACAATGTCCAGAGTTTCTATAAAAGCATCCTCATTAGGGTTAGATTTTCATTCTTCCCAAAACTTAACCTCATTTTTAGCACATGTCAGATATATAAATTCAGTAGAAATTCTATCCAGTCTTCCGCTTTCAGTGCTATATAGTGGGAATATCCAGGCCATATTACTATTTTTCCCTTCAATTATTATATGGTTTCATGTTGTTGAAATATTGTTTTTTCCATTGTCCAAAAGATAACACTAAAATAAGTTACAAATATTTCATTTATGGAAATTTCCATATTTACCTTGATGTCCACATTTTTCTCTATTCACTCCTATGTCAGATAATCACTACACACTTTTTTCCTTTTTTCATTCTTTCTAAGGATTTCTTTCTAGATTGTTGCCAACATCTTTTGATATTCACCAGATTTGACTTAATACTATTTTATGTATCAGTTCAATCATTTCAGGCGCTCTCGTGTCCGACTCTTTGCAACTCCACGGACTGCAGCACGCCAGGTCTCCCTGTCCATCACCTACTCCTGGAGTTTACTTAAACTCATGTCCATTGAGTCAGTGATGCCATCCAACAATCTCATCCTCTGTTGATCCCTTCTCCTCCCCACTTCAATCTTTCCCAGGAACAGGGTCTTTTCAAATGAGTCAGTTCTTTGCATCAGGTGGCCAGAGTAACTGGAGTTTCAACTTCAGCATCAGTCCTTCCGAGGAATATTCAGGACTGATATCCTTTAGGATGGACTGTTTGGATCTCCTCGCAGTCCAAGGGACTCTTAAGTATCTTCTCCAACATGAAAGTTCAAAAGCATCATTTCTTCAGAGCTCAGCTGAAGCTGACTCTGGAAACACCAGACATGACTGGTGGAAACACCATAGCTTTGACTAGACGGACCTTTGTTGGCAAAATAATGTCTCTGCTTTTTAATATGCTGTCTAGATTGGTCATAACTTCTCTTTCAAGGAGCAAGTGTCTTTTAATTTCATGTCCAAAATCACCATTTGCAGTGATTTTTGAGCCCCAACATATAAAGTCTGTCACTGTTTCCACTGTCTTGAAGTGATGGGACCAGATGCCATGATGTTTGCTTTCTGAATGTTGAGTTTTAAGCCAACTTTTATACTCTCCTCTGTCACTTTCATCAAGAGGATCTTTAGTTCTTCTTCACTTTCTGCCATAAAGGTGGTATAATCTGTATATCTGAGGTTATTGATATTTCTCCTGGCAGTCCTGATTCCAGCTTGTGCTTCATCCAGCCCTGCGTTTCTCATGATGTACTCTGCATATAAGTTAAATAAGCAGGGTGAAAATATATGCCTTGACGTACTCCTTTCCCTGTTTGGAACCAGTGTGTTGTTCCATGTCCAGTCCTAACTGTTGCTTCCTGACCTGCATATAGGTTTCTCAAGAGGCAGGTCAGGTGGTCTGGTATTCCCATCTCTTTCAGAATTTTCCACAGTTTCTTGTGATCTGCACAGTCAAAGGCTTTGGCATAGTCAATAAAACAGAAGTAGATGTTTTTCTGGAACTCTCTTGCTTCCTCAGTGATCCAACGGATGTTGGCAATTTGGATGTTGGCAATTTGTCATCTGGTTCCTCTGCCATTTCAAAATCCAGCTTGAACATCTGTTGAAGCCTGGCTTGGAGAATTTTGAGCATTACTTTACTAGCGTGTGAGATGAGTGCAGTCTATGGTAGTTTGAGCATTCTTTGGCATTGCCTTTCTTTGGGATTGGAAGGAAAACTGACCGTTTCCAGTCCTGTGGCCACTGCTGAGTTTTCCAAATGTGCTGGCATATTGAGTACAGCCTTTTCACAGCATCATCTTTTAGGATTTGAAACAGCTCAACTTGAATTCCATCACCTTCACTAGCTTTGTTTGTAGCTTAGGAAGCTTCCTAAGGCCCACTTGACTTCACATTCCAGGATAATTGGCTCTGGGTGAGTGATCACATCATCGTGATTATCTGGCTTGTGAAGATCTTTTTTGTATATTTTTTATGTTTATTCTTGCCACCTCTTGTTAATATTGTCTACTTCTATTAGGTCCATATCATTTCTGTCCTTTATTGTGCCCATCTTTTCATGAAATATTCCCTTGGTGTCTCTAATTTTCTTCTTATTTTATTGTTTTCCTCTATTTTTTTGCATTCACCACTGAGGAAGACTTTCTTATCTCTCCTTGCTATTCTTTGGAACTCTGCATTCAAATGAATATATCTTTCCTTTTCTCCTTTTCCTTTCACTTCTCTTTTCTCAGCTATCTGTAAGGCCTCCTCAGACCACCATTTTGCCTTTTTTCATTTCTTTTTCTTGGGGATGGTCTGGATCCCTCTCTCCTGTAATGTCATGAACTTCCGTCCATAATTCATCAAGCAATCTGTCTATCAGATCTAATCCCTTGAGTCTATTTGTCACTTCCACTGTATAGTCATAAGGGATTTGATTTAGGTCATACCTGAATGCTCTAGTGGTTTTCCCTGCTGCTGCTGCTGCTGCTGCTAAGTTGCTTCAGTCATATCTGTCTCTGTGCGACCCCATAGACTGCAGCCCACCAGGCTCCCCCGTCCCTGGGATTCTCCAGGCAAAAACACTGGAGTGGGTTGCCATTTCCTTCTCCAATGCATGAAAGTGAAAAAATAAAATGAATTCGCTCAGTCGTGTCTGACTCCTAGCGACCCCATGGACTGCAGCCCACCAGGCCCCTCCGTCCATGGGATTTTCCAGGCAAGAGTACTGGAGTGGGGTGCCATTGCCTTCTCCGGGTTTTCCCTACTTTCTTCAATTTAAGTCTGAATTTGGCAATAAGGAATTCATGATCTGAGCCACAATCAATTCCCAGTCTTGTTTTTGCTGATTGTATAGAGCTTCTCCATCTTTGGCTGCAAAGAATATAATCAATCTGACTTCGGTATTGACCATCCAGTGATGGCCACATGTAGAGTTTTCTCTTGTGTTGTTGGAATATGGTGTTTGCTATGACCAGTGCTTCTCTTGGCAAAACTTTATTAGCCTTTGCTCTGCTTCATCCCATATTACAAGGCCAAATTTGCCTGTTACTCCAGGTGTTTCTTTACTTCCTACTTTTGCATTCCAGTCCCCTATAATAAAAATGGACATTTTTGGGGGGTGTTATTTCTAAAAGGTCTTGTAGGTCTTCATAGAACCATTCAACTTCAGCTTCTCCTGCATTACTGGTCAGGGCATAGACTTGGATTACCGTGATATTGAATGGTTTGCCTTGGAAATAAACAGAGGTCATTCTGTCGTTTTTGAGATTGCATCCAAGTACTTCATTTTGGACTCTTTTTTTTGACTGTGATGGCTACTCCATTTCTTCTAAGGGATTGTTGCCCACAGTAGTAGATGTAATGGCCATCTGAGTTAAATTCACCCATTCCAGTCCACTTTGGTTCACTGATTCCTAGAATGTCAACGTTCAGTCTTGCCATCTTCTGTTTGACCACTTCCAATTTGCCTTGATTCATGGACCTAACATTCCAGGTTCCTATGCAATATTGCTCTTTACAGCATCAGACTTTGCTTCCATCACCAGTCATATCGAAAACTGGGTGTTGTTTTTGCTTTGGCTCTGTCTGTTCATTCTTTCTGGAGTTATTTCTCCACAATCTCCAGTAGCACATTGTGCACCTGCCGACTTGGGGATTTCATTTTTCAGTGTCCTGTCTTTTTGCCTTTTCATAGGGCTCATGGGGATCTCAAGACAAGAATACTGAAGTGGTTTGCCATTCTCTTCTCCAGTGGATCACGTTTTGTCAGGACTCTCCACCATGACTCATCCCTCTTGGTGGCCCTACACGGCATGATTCATAGTTTATAAACATAAATATATATTTTATAAATATAGCATTTATATATGTTTTGGCTATTCTGGGTCTTTGCTGTGGCACAGAAGCTCAATAGCTGCAATATGCAGTCTCAGTAGTTGTGGCGCTCAGGCTTAGTTGCCCCAAGGCATGTGGCATCTAAGTTCCCTGACCAGGGGTCAAACACATATCCCCTACGTTGAAAGGTAGATTCCTAACCACCAGGGAATTTCCTTAATACTATTTTAAGTGATGTTTTTTAGTTTCATTTGTCACTGTCTCTCACTTTTATGGATGCAATGTTTTCAAACTACTTGTATAGTACTACTCTTAGAATCATGGCAGCTGGTCCCATCAGTTCAGTTCAGTTCAGTCGCTCAGTAGTGTCCAACTTTTTGTGACCCCATGAATTGCAGCACACCAGGCCTCCCTGTCCATTACCAACTCCTGGAGTTCACTCAAACTCACATCCATCGAGTCAGTGATGCCATCCAGCCATCTCGTCCTCTGTCGTCCCCTTCTCCTCTTGCCCCCAATCCCTCCCAGCATCAGGGTCTTTTCCAATGAGTCAACTCTTCGCATGGGCTGGCCAGAGTATTGGAGTTTCAGCTTCAGCATCAGTCCTTCCAAAGGACACCAAGGACTGATCTCCTTTAGGATAGAATGGCTGGATCTCCTTGCAGTCCAAGGGACTCTCAAGAGTCTTCTCCAACACCACAGTTCAAAAGCATCAATTCTTCGGCGCTCAGCTTTCTTCACAGTCCAACTCTCACATCCATACATGACCACTGGAAAAAATATAGCCTTGACTATATGGAACTTTGGTGGAAAAGTAATGTCTCTGCTTTTGAATATGCTATCTAGGTTGGTCATAACTTTCCTTCTAAGGAGTAAATGTCTTTTAATTCCATGGCCACAACCACCATCTACAGTGATTTTGGAGCCCCCCAAAAATAAAGTCTGACACTGTTTCCACTATTCCCCCATCTATTTCCCATGAAGTAGTGGGACCAGATGCCATGATCTTAGTTTTCTGAATGTTGAGCTTTAAGCCAACTTTTTCACTCTCCTCTTTCACTTTCATCAAGAGTCCCATCACTTCATGGGAAATAGATGGGGAAACAGTTTCAGACTTTATTTTGGGGGGCTCCAAAATCACTGCAGATGGTGATTGCAGCCATGAAATTAAAAGACACTTATACCTTGGAAGGAAAGTTATGACCAACCTAGATAGCATATTCAAAAGCAGAGACATTACTTTGCCAACAAAGGTCTGTCTAGTCAAAGCTATGGTTTTTCCAGTGGTCATGTATGGATGTGAGAGTTGGACTGTGAAGAAAGCTGAGCGCCGAAGAATTGATGCTTTTGAACTATGGTGTTGGAGAAGACTCTTGAGAGTCCCTTGGACTGCAAGGAGATCCAACCAGTCCATCCTAAAGAATATCGGTCCTGGGTGTTCATTGGAAGGACTGATGCTGAAGCTGAAACTCTAATACTTTGGCCACCTCATGTGAAGAGTTGACTCATTGGAAAAGACCCTGATGCTGGGAATGATTGGGGGCAGGAGGAGAAGGGGACAACAGAGGATGAGATGGCTGAATGGCATCACTTACTCGATGGACATGAGTTTGAGTGAACTCTGGGAATTGGTGATGGACAGGGAGGCCTGGCATTCTTTGATTCATGGGGTCTCAAAGAGTTGGACACAACTGAGCAACTGAACTGAACTGAACTCTTAGAATCAAAGGAGAGAACTGTGCATATCTTCAATGGATCAGATGTAGGGATGATCCATGAGAAGGTACTCCTAGAGCTATTGATTTTGCTCATAGAACACACTCCTGGTCTGCAACTTCCTGCCCAGTCACCACAAGCCCAACTTCAGGGCATATAGGTGTCTCTCTCTCTCCTACCTCCATCTTCCTAGTATCAGATAATATCTCTGACATATAAAATTCTAGTACTAAGTGTTAGTCAAGGGAGAACTCTCTGCAGGTTATGAACAGAGCTATTATGTATAAGGTAGGATGATCACCTATGTTTAAAAGATGCTTGCTGTTCTGTTAGAAAGATCCATGAGTTAGAATTTTGAAGAAGGCTTGAGTCTTAGATCTCAGGCTGAGAGCTTTAGGGTGAGTCTCAGGGGCTGGGAGTTTTGGGGTGGCCCATCCGAGGCCACACAATGGAGGCATGAGACTTTAATTCTGGGAACCTGGCCTTCTATGTCATTGAAATATATATTTGTTAAGATTATAGGTGAAACCAGTAGTATTTTGTCATCTTGATTTATAACAATTGAATTTGGAAATGGTAGTCTGCATTTGTATTATTTCCTGAGCTCCACAAATGTGAAGTGCAGGCCTGCTGATGTGTCTTGATTCCTTTGCCTATAAGGATTTTCAAATTTCAGTGAGTTTGTTCTTCGCTGTACTATATTTAGCATATCTTCCTTCCCATGAGGCATCATTGTGTCATCCTAAACAGCAAAGACACTCGAACCAGACTGCATGCATTCAACCCCAGTTGTGGGAATTAACGTAAATTCCCTCAACACTTTGTGTCTCATTTTTCCATCTATAAAAGATGATGATAATTGTACCTATTATATAGAACCCTTTCAAAGTGTAAATGAGATTATTACTCACTTAGAATAGTACTTCAGACATGGTAAGTTCTATGTAAATTTTAGTTTTTCTCATTGAATGATTTATTCCTTAACTTTAAGCTCTGATGTGTGTGTGCGCGTGTGTGTTAATTATTTATTTTTATTTGGCTCTTCAAGGCCTTGGGACACACAGGATCTTTAGTTGAAGCATGTGGAATCTAGTTCCTTGGCCAGGGATCAAACCCCGGCTTATTCATTGGGAACTTGGAATCTTAGCCAGTGGACCACGAGGTAAACCCCTCAACTCTGGTGTTTTTAAGTGAATGTTGGAAGGGCATGGTTAACTTTTTCACATTTGTAGTTCTTGTTGCTTGGAGTTTTATTTAACTGTATTCTTTTTTTTGAGGAAATTAACATATAATCTTAAAGGGAATAAGCATAAAGTCAAGACTTATCTCTGTCTTGGAAGATTAAAATATAAAACAGAATTCATGGGACTACAATGACTACAAAAGGAAAGTAAATGAAAGGTGAAAGATTGTCTCGTGTAAGCTCTAAGAGCTAGAAGAGTTAAGAGAAAAGCAAGGGTTAAGAGGATACATCATTGTAAGGCATGTGGGTAGAGAAGAGGCAAAGAAGAGCAAGCGATAAAGAAGGAAAGGGAGAAAGAAAACAGTTTCCTTTGTTCAGGCTTTTGACTCACTACATGCAGTTTCAGTCACTGGAACCTCATTATTTCACATTCTATTTAGTAATGTCCAATTTACTCATCTTAAATCCAGGTGTCCTTTATCTTTTCATTGCTGTACTTTACTCATCTGTGCCTGCAAAGAAAATATAAACTTTCCAACTCTAGCCCATTTTTTAGCCCACTGAAATGTAGTATAAAACACTGAGTTTAGGTAGGTGGCAAAATTTGTGAGAAGTTCCATCAGGCTCACTACATTTTTAATAGTTGAAAAAGATTACCATAACTGCTCTTTCAAGTATGGTTCCACATAAATAGGAAACTTTAAATGGCAGCAATATCTTAACCTTGAATAAAGTGAAAAAGTGAGGTCGCTCAGTCGTGTCTGACTCTTTGCCACCCCATGGACTGTAGCCTACTAGGCTACTCCATCCATGGGATTTTCCAGGCAAGAGTACTGGAGTGGGTTGCCATTTCCTTCTCCAGAGGATTTTCCTGACCCAGGGATTGAACCCTGGTCTCCTGCACTGTAGGCAGATGCTTTACCATCTGAACCACCAGGGAAGTCAGTGGCTTGAATAAACAAATAAACTTTGAATAAACAAATATCTAATGTTGGACTATTAATTTAATCCTGGAAACCATCATGAATAGCATAAGACAAATTAAACCCCATAAGCAACTTCCTACTGTGTTTCTACTTAACACCAAACCATGGATATAGATTTGTTCTACAGATATAATTCTATTTCTGAAGATGTGCTGAAGAGGACCCCAATCTGGAGGAAATATTATATTATATTAATACAGACAGAAATGTATTGTCTCTGAACTTGTTGAACAATTTAGATTACCCCCCCACAAACACACCAAAAAATGCCACAACATTCACCTTTATCAAATAGAGACTATATCTTAGGCTATATCTTAGGGAAAAGTCTGCCTACGGATATTTTTCTGATGTTTGGGGACCATATTAACAATAAGTACTAACATTTTCTTAAATATTGCTTTCATATAAAAATAGTGTTATTAATTATTGAACTAGATAGGCTTGAAGAAGTAAAGGAAATTCCTGATAAGACTAAAGAGGAGAACTTAAAATATCACAAAAGTGGGGAAAACTCTGAGACCATCAAGTCAAATATAAAAAAAATATATATTTTCATGCACTGACATTTTGAATTTGTTTATTATTTCTAAAATTCATTACTTCATATTTTTGAGGTTTGTCTTTCATGGCCTTGGATCCCAAAGCTGCTTCATCTCATTTTAACTTAAAAATATAACATATACAATATGCTTCAAATATCTTCAAAGTTAATCTTTTTATTAGTTTCATTGAAAAACTTGACACATCTAAAGGACAGAGGGATTTCCATATTTATGTAAGTTTAATGCAGAGTTTGTTTAACCTGCCCTGGGAAAGTGTTGGTTCAGTTTTGTTTTATTTAGTCTTTATCAAATTACTGTGGAATATGTATAGTAGGAAAATGTAATATCAAGTGTGCATATATTACAGTGATTGAATTATGCTGATGTATAACTGATTTAAATTGATAAATAGGTGCTTTCTGGAAATGGGTTTTACAGTTAGTAACCTTTAAATCTTTCCACCTATTAGCAGACAATTTGCATATCTCCTAAAGAAGCTCCTCTTGAATTCTCTCTTCTCTTCCTGATGACTGACATGTGTATGCAATGATTAGAAAGAAAGTGTCTAAAATTAAATACCTACCAGGACATTTAGGTAACCCAAATAAGTTATGTACGCCAAGTGAGGATTACTTCAATAAAATAAAACATTCCCCCACTTAAGTGGGGTGCAATATTCAGCTCCAGATAAGTTTTGCCTTTTGCAAATGCAATCTAGAAAGTGTCAAATATTTCAGATTTTTAAAGGAAACCAGAAATCTAGAGTGACCTTCATGCTTGATTATAGTGCTTAATACTGCCAAAGGAATGCACTACTTTAAGTAAAATATATGGTGTTTGTGAAACTCCTTTCTCTCTGTAATTGCCTTTCTAATGAGCTTAAATGCTTTGTAGTCCACCCAAATGAATTAAGACCTAAAAATGTTCATGTACCAAGATAGTACAGAACTCCCTTACCTATTCTGCTTAGTCCCTTTGGAGCCTCTCTAACTGGCAATTTCATAAACAGCATCTTCATGTTGCATAACATCTTCATATTGTTTAAGTCCTGTGCCAAAACTGAGGCCAACTTTAAGACACATGCCATATTCAATATGCATATTTTATCCTGATGTTCTCCAAATATGTCCAATCATGAGAGTCACCTGTGTAGCTTATTAAAAAGTCTTTATTCAAAGGGCCCCTTGGATTGATTCAGCTGGTCTAGAATAAGGCAAACTATAGCTTTTCAACTAAATCCAGACCACACATTGTTTTTGCAGATAAAGTTTTATTGAAACACAGCCACATCCATCTTCCCTGTTGTCTATGGTTGCTTTCTGTAACAGTGGCAACAGGAAGAATTTGCAAAAGAAATCATGTGGCCCACAGTGTAGAAGACTTTCATTATCTGGCGCTTTACAGAAAATGTTTGCTGACCTGTGGTCAGCAAGATCTAGGAACCTGAATATCTTTAGAAGTCTTCTTTTAATTGACTAATGAAACTAGTTTGGCTCTTTCTATTATTTTGTATGCCAACTCATTTATCACAGTGCTTTGCAAACAGTAGGTTGATGTTGAATAATATGAAATAGATCAAATTTCTAACATTTATCTAATCAGGGACCCTTTCATGCATCTACTTATATCATTCCCATAAAATAAAAGCTTTGTTTTTTAGTTAATAGCTTTTATTTATTTTCTATTTGCACCAAATCTTTATTGAATGAGGAACAATGGTAGAACATGGACAATTGCCCTCTATACATAAGTGCATGAAGGCACAATAGCAAAATTGTATACGTAGCTCCAAGTGTCATAGACTTTAATGTGACATCTTTTTGTTGTTGTCATATAAGAAAACAAGTGATTGTAGGGAAAAGATAGACACATATTCAAATTCAAAAAGAAGATATTTCTAATACTTTTAAAGACATGTATGAGAGAAAGACAACCCTTGTTTTCAAGTTATCATCCTCTTTTCCTTAGGATCATAATTTGTTAAATTGTCTTTATCTTCTAGTTCTTTGAATATCAATTTACTTTAAAATATTCCAGAATGTATGATGTTTAATTGTACATGTGCTTTTAAAGTTACACTATAACCCAGATGCTGATGACAGTCTAAGCAAGGATGCATAATCAGTAGGGGACTGCTGGCATTATATTTAAAAGTGCACATTGCACAGATAGTCACTATAAGAGGCTCTGTAACTGGTAATTCTATCAACATTTATTTACTAGTCAAAACATGTCAAAAATGTTTTTATAGAAGGAAATAGCAGCCTTTATTATGATGACTATTATAAATATTATTGGAATATTCTGTGTATGCTACCTCTCTTCAGACAAGTTAGACTCTTTGTGACCCTATGGACCATAGCCTTCCAGGCTCCTCTATCCTTGGGATTTTTCAGGCAAGAATACTGGAGAGGGTTGCCAAGCCCTCCTCCACGGGATCTTCCCAACCCAGGGATCGAACCAATGTCTCTTATGTCTCCTGCATTGGCAGCAGTTTCTTTAACACTAGCATCACCTGGAAAGCCCATTGGAACATTAAAATTATTTAAAGATATGGGTTGGCTAATCTATTTTAAATATTCTCCACCCAGGCCACCCCTAGGGATAAGTCCCCAATCTAAAATTCTGACAGTTCCATAACCACTAAGACCTTGGAGCTTTGGTTGCCTGGTACTGGCTGTAGTGGTTGCACAATCCAACGTCTGGTCTATTGTCTACTGTGGCCTTCGTTAAAATTTCCAGGAAAGGTAACCATGAAAAGAGACATGGAAATGACTCAAGCCTACAGACTAGGTAGTGTAATGTTTTTATTTGCATGCTAATAAATGTTCAGTGAATATCCCAATCGTGAAAAAATTTGTTCTGAGCCTAGCATTTATTACAAATTTATAGAAAAGCTGTGGACCTAGCAGTAAACTCTAATCAAACAAACACTGTTTTCAGTGTTTACAATTACCTACCCCCCAAACTCAGTTCCACATAACATAACTTGTTTACATTAGTTCAAAATTACATATACCCTCAATGCAACATATATTTCATATGACACTCCAAATCCTAAACAATTTGCACTTATTTCTGAGGTCTTAGAAATTAAGAGAAATAGGAAATTTATCCCAAATTCTGTCACTCTATCCACTTATTGCTTTTCTTATCTTTAATGTTTGATGATTTTTCACATTTTTAAAACCATTTCAGAAAAGGTCATCTATAAATAGGACTACTAATAATAATGTGGAAATCTAATTCTTATCAGCATCTTCATTAGGGTAATACATTATTACTGAATTTTCTGGATTCTTGAAAATTACTCTGTTGATACCCACAAGTTTTGCACTACATACTTGCAAAGAAAAAGTTAATTGAAACCAAAAATTCAACTTTCTTGTAACAACATAGTATTCCAAACTATAAAATTTCACAAATATAAAATAAATATACTTCTATGTAATTTATTTATGTATTTATATAATTATAGTTGGGGTTGCCCTTGTGGCTCAGTGGTAAAGAACCTACCTGCCAATGCAGGATACATGGGTTCAGTCCCTGGGTCAGGAAGATACCCGGGAGAAAGAAATGACAGTCCTCTCAAATATTCCTGCCTGGGAGATCCCATGGACAAAGGAGTCTGGAATGCTGCAGTCCATGGGTTTGCAAAAGAGTTCGACACCACTTAGCAATTAAACAACATAGCTGAAGTTGATGTATATTATTATATTAGTTACAGGTATACAGATAAATCTATATGCAGATCAAGAAGCAACAGTTAGAACTGGACATGGAACAACAGAATGGTTCCAAATCGGGAAAGGAGCACATAAAAGCTGTATATTGTCATGCTGCTTATTTAACTTATATGCAGAGTACATCATGCGAAATGCTGGGCTGGATGAAGCACAGCCTGGAATCAAACTTGCCAGGGGAAATATCAATAACCTCAGATATGCAGATGACACCACCCTTATTGCAGAGAGTGAAGAGGAACTAAAAAGCCTCTTGATGAATGTGAAAGAGGAGAGTGAAAAAGTTGGCTTAAAGCTCAACATTCAGAAAACGAAGATCATGGCATCTGGTCCCATTACTTCATGGGAAATAGATGGGGAAACAGTGGAAACAGTGACAGGGCTGTATATTTATTTTTTAGGGCTCCAAAATCACTGCAAATGGTGACTGCAGCCATGAAATTAAAAGACGCTTACTCCTTGGAAGAAAAGTTATGACCAACCTAGATAGCTATTAAAAAGCAGAGACATTACTTTGCTAACAAAGGTCCGTCTAGTCAAAGCTATGGTTTTTCCAGTGGTCATGTATGGATGTGAGAGTTGGACTGTGAAGAAAGCTGAGCTCAGAAGAATTGATGCTTTTGAACTGTGGTGTTGGAAAAGACTCTTAAGAGTCCCTTGGACAGCAAGGAGATCCAACCAGTCCATTCTAAATGAAATCAGTCCTGAATATTCATTGAAAGGACTGATGCTGAAGCTGAAACTCCAATACTTTGGCCACCTGATGTGAAGAGCTGACTCATTTGAAAAGACCCTGATGCTGGGAATGGTTGAGGGCAGGAGAAGGGGATGACAGAGGATGAGATGGTTGGATGGCATCACCGACTCAATGGACATGAGTTTGAGTAAACTCCGGGAGTTGGTGATGGACAGGGAGGCCTGGTGTGCTGCAGTTCATGGGATCACAAAGAGTCAGACATGACTGAGTGACTGAACTGAACTGATACAGTATATTGTTTCACAGTTTTTAAAGGTTATATTTTATTTTAATTACTCGGTACTCAAAACTAAAATTTTACATTGTGTTAATTAAACTACTTGTAATTTATCTTTGAAAGATAGGTGGAAATGACACACCTTTGAAACTACACAAGTAATGAGAGTGTATTTTTTCTACATTTCATCTACAAGGCCCTTCTCAAGCTTGTTTTTCACTCTTTAACCAAAGAAAGTTAAGAAATAACAAGGATAAAGACAGAATTTAAATATAGTTTTAAAGTAAAATAAATATTGAAAAAATAAATATTGTTCCCTAAATACAAACAGTATGATATTTGATAACAGATTAATTTAGAGTTTTACTCTTTTCTTCAAATGATAAATTAATCTTTTCTTATCTAATGAAATTTATTACAAATTCTTGTATGATTGTATTTGCACATATACATGACTACTCAGAGCTTCTAGATTTTATTTTTTACAAATTCCAAAATGTCAGGATTTCCTGATCATGTGATAAGAATAAGGTATCTAAAATTGTTTTGTAAATTGTAAAATGTAAGGAAATATTTATATACTAAAGAAAAAATTGCAAAGCTCTTTAATTTTCTCAGTCCCTAAATAATCTGAGTATCAGAAAAAACAGTCAAGAATATGAGAAACTTGAACAACTACATGTCTTCTCCCAAGCACCAAAATAAACAGCATATTAGGGTGCCATCTATGCTGTATGCTTAGTTGCTTCAGCCACGTCCAACTCTTTGTGACTCATAGGCCACAGTCACAAGGCTCCTTTGTCCCTGGAATTCCCCAGGCAAGAATACTGGAGTGGGTTACTATTTCCTTCTGCAGGGAATCTTCCCAACCTAGGGATCCAACCTGCGTCTCTTGCATTGGAGGCCAATTCTTTAATGCTGAACCCCTGGGGAAGCGCATTAGGGTGCCATACTATGCAGGAAATGTAAAAGACGTGGGTTCAGGCCCTGAGTTGGGAAGATCCCCTTTGGGATGGTATGGCAGTCCAACCTGGTATTCTTGCCTGGAGAATCCCATGGACAGAGAAGCCTGGTTGGCTACAGTCCACAGGGTCTCACAGAGTCGGACACAACATAGCACACATGCATTATGATTCTTACTGTATAGATAAGCCCAAGATAAAGAGAAATCCATAAGAAGGGTCTTGTAGTCTACATTTTGATTGGAACAAAAAAAAATAATTAAAAGGGAAACACAAACTAAGGAAACCTCACACACTCACACACCCTCAAGGACTTCTCCTGTGGCTCAGTGGTAAAGAATCCACCTGCAATGCAGGAGACACAGGAGACCCAGGTTCAATCCCTGGATCAGGAAGATCCTACTAGAGTAGGAAATGGCAACTCACTCCAGTATTCTTGCTGGGAAAATTCCATTGACAGAGGAGTCTGATGGTCTATGATCCATGGGGTTGCAAACAATCAGACATGACTAAAGCAACTTAACACACATACATGCACATATAGGTAACCCAACTTGCAAAGAATTTTTTTATAAATTTTGATTTTATAGCAAAGTTATCTTCTTGACTCCTCTGTATAATTTTTAAAAGCCAAAAAAAAAAAAAAAAAAGATGATGGGAGCAGCAACACATTAAAAGTTTATTTCTGTCTTTTTTCAACTTAACTGTTCATCAAAGTTTATTACTTAGGACATCCAGAAATATTACCCAAGGAAATCAATTTCTCAAATGTGTTTGCTTAGACTCTTAGGGTATGCCAGTTAATAAAAGTTGTGATTGCAAGAGCTCAGTGTTTTATTATATAAAAGCCTCTTTTTCCATTCCTTTGGGTCAGTTTTTAATGATAACCGAACTTTTTCTTAGAAGCTCTATTGTCAAGTGGAGTTGGGTTAATTTAGATTATGTGAAAAGAAGCAGGTACTGGTAAATGGGATATAAAATTCTTAATGGATTCCAGAGATGAAGCCAGGCTATAGAAAGAAAAGAAGTGAGATTGAGAAGAACAAGAATTAAAATAGACTGCAGGTGATTTATCCAGCCTTTGGGGGCAAGGTGGCCTGCATTCAGGTAAATTACTTTAGTGCATAGCACAAGATGTACCTTTGATATGTGCTTCTTCTTAATATGCTTGTATCTTAAAGATTATTTTAAAGTATAATTTCAAGATGACCCAAAGAAAACTACAAATATGACACCTTAAATTATTGTTATATCTGAGGCTGAGATGAAGATCCTAAGAAATAAAGTTAATCATCAAAGCAACATTACCTATGTATTTCAAGATATGCTGGGGGCATTTGTGATCAGGTAGTTAGGCTTTCTTCCTTCTTTTAGTTTTCTCAAAAATAATGAGTTCAAAGTCAACACTGCAAATTAGCATACTTTTGATAGAATTAGAGTATTGTTAATTTGAGACTAATCTTAAAAGGTTTGCCTGCTTAGATATTAGAGTCAACTGATGGAGTAAAGCAACATTTAGATTGTCAGTGACAGCAGTTTAAATTATGCAAATGACTACAAAAGCATCCTGGCAGCTGACAGTAAAAAAAAGGAGATAATGAAGTGTCTGGACAGAACCTTGCATCTGAGAATAAACCTCCTCAGCTGAGGTTAATGGACTCCGAGACCTGCATCCACTTGTTGCTTTGCCAGGTCTTAGAAGCTCTTCAGCACCCCTGCAGTGCGGATGTAAGTATGAAGAATCATAAAGTAAACAATATGCATAGAAGAGCATTGTGAAAGTGGTAAGGAATAGACTATCAAAATATTTTCAACTTGAAACTACCCTGGGGACCATGTGGTCCTATCCTTCTAGAGAGAAATTCAGCAAGGTTAGATACCTTAACCAAGGTCACACACCTAGTTTTTGGCTCCAGATTCTTTCACCTTTATCATGATGTTAACAGATATGGGGATCATACATGATGTGCATGTGTGCATGCTCAGTCACTTCAGTCGTGTCCAACTCTCTGATATTTGTTAGTAGCTTGAAGATGTAGCCATGATGATGATGTAGGAACTGTTGGGGGGAGGGAAGTATTATTTAGTTTTTATATTTTCTTTTTTTTTCTGAAAAGACATAGAAAAACTGAAATAATGCTAATTCTGTGTATATATTAATTTGTTTACAGATTCCAAACATCTTTATAGCATATTCTCTGCCCTAAATATTTATTTCCCCATTCACAGCCACATTCTAAGCATGTATCATAGGTACTGGGAACGTTTACAAACATAAAACATGATTAAATTTACTTACAAAAATCATTGCAAATTAAATTATGAAAATGTGTTTTAAAAATGGAAAATGAGAAAGAAACAAAATTAGGTCATTTGTAATGATGTGGATGGACACAGAGTCTGTCATACAGAGTGAAGTTAAGTAAGAAAGAGAAAGATCATGCATACACATGGAATCTAGAAAAATTTTACCGATGAACCCATTTGGAGGGCAAGAATAGAGAAACAGATGTAGAGAATGGACTTGGGAACACAGTGGGAAAAAGAGAGGACAGATGAACTGAGAGCATAGCATTGACATGTATACATGACCTTATGTAAAATAGATAGCTAGCAGAAAGCTGCTGTATACCACAAAGTGCTCAGCTCTGTGTGATACAGATTGTTGTACATCAGAAACTAACACAACATTGTGACACAATTACACCCCAATTAAAAATGAGTAACAAATCTGTGGAATTGATGACATTACTCAGTAAACGTATATAAAGAGGACCCAGGATCAGCATCAATCTTAAAATATATGATAAATAAGAAAAAAAAAGATTAAGTTGTGCATGTGAACAGAAAAGCAATCATAAAGAGTACAAGATAGTGGAAGCTAAAGGAGAATGATATCTCAAGAAGAGAAAGTTGTCAACATTTTCAGATGAGAAACAAAAAGGTAGTGACAATCATAAAGTATACAATGCAATTAACAGCAAAATAATTTTGCTGTGTTATTTTTTTTTCTAATGGTTATTGGAGAAATTAAGGTGATCGAAACCAGATTTGATGTGTTGGTTTCACTTATGAGTTGGAGGGGCAGTAAGAGACATAACTCAAGGAAATATAGATCTTAAGGAATTCATGGTTCCAGAAAGATTTTTCCTAAGTTCATTCCTTGATAGGTAAACCTGAACATATTTAAATGCTGCATGAAAGAAAGTGGTAGATAGAAAGAGGTTAAAGATGGTATAGAGTAGAAATAATTGAAAAATCATTGATTCTGTTTGAGATAGTATTTTTGTGTGTGTGTGTTAATATGATAGCAATCATAGGTCAGAAAAATTGGCTTTGACAAAGATGAACTCATTCCCATTGTGGAGTGTGTACAAATCAGTAAACTACTTGTGTAGACTAAAAAGATTAAAGGTGGAAATGTCAGGCCATTAATGTCTAATAACTTTTATTTTCTCAGTGAAGTTGAAAAGGAGGTTAAAATTGGAAGTGGTGGTATGCTTCCTGCTGCTGCTGCTGCTAAGTCATTTCAGTCATGTCCAACTCTGTGCGACCCCATAGTTGGCAGCCCACCAGGCTCCCCATCCCTGGGATTCTCCAGGCAAGAACACTGGAGTGGGTTGCCATTTCCTTCTCCAACACATGAAAGTGAAAAGTGAAAGTGAAGTCCCTCAGTCACGTCCCACTCTTAGAGACCCCATGGACTGTAGCCCACCAGGCTCCTCCATCCATGGGATTTTCCAGACAAGAGTACTGAAGTGGGGTGCCATTGCCTTCTCCAGGGATGCTTCCTAGAAAGTCTAAAAATACAATGGAACGGCTTTAAAAATCCACTCCACAGGAAGCAAAATGAGTTGACTATTGATATATTGAAGGAAAGACAAAAGGCTGAAGAATAAGCATCACGTCACTGAGGAGCAGAACTGCAGTGTTTACTGTTGTTCTTAGCAGTTAGAGGCATGAATGAAACAAAGGCAAATATTTGAACTGGTCCCAGATGGATTTTTCCGTGTGAATACAATAGAAAAATTATGGTATGAGGAAGTTAAAGTATTAACAAGAAACTGAGTAAAAACAAAAACAAAAGCAAATGATATACCATGAACTGAACAGGAAGGGACCAGGATGCCTTAATGCTCTTGTAGTGAAAAAAACAAAACAAACAAAAAAAAAACCTCCAACCCGTAACACAAATGGTAATTCCTCAAAGAAATTGGTTTGCTCTGTATAGGACATGTGGCTCAGTTTCAGCTAAATCCTCTCCCATTTCTAGCATTTTGATTTGTAGTTCTGTTGTTCTGAAGACTCTTACTACTTACTTCTGTATTAACCTAGCTAAATTTTACTCATATTTACAAATCCGTCTTTTAACATTTCTCTGGGACACATTCCACCACCAAATGGATTACTTAGTATCCTCATACTTTGTTCAACCCTCTATGCTTTTAAATTCATTAATAATATTTAAATTCCTAATCAACCCTTTGACACTTTTCCTTTTTGATATTTTTTACTACAGTATTGTAAGTAATTAGCCTCCAATTAAAATAAATAAATTAAAAAAATAAAATAAAAAGGAACTAAAAAAAATTTCCTTTTTGCTAAATCAGTAAAAGGCTTTCTTTGCTGAGCTATCCTTCCTATAGTCTTCCAGGTTAAAGTAAGGTTCATAAATTGTAGTAGTTCATTTCAACTTGAAAAGTTCTTCAATTGATAACAGACAGCTTTAAGCAGTTAAAGAAAATAACTTACTAACAGTGCATATTTTCTAATGTTTACTTAAGTCACTTTAGCATAATTTATTAACCCTCAGTATATTTATAATATTTTCCAACATCTATTTTTAATATAAATTGTAAGTTCTGTCAAGGCAAGTATCTCATCTATCTTTTATACCAGTTTAGAAAATTAAACCTTTTTTACACTGATCTGGAGTTCCATCTCACCCAGGCCTCTGTTGATAGTTTTAAGATTTCAACTTACTATATACTTTTTATTTGAGTCAGAGGTAAGTTTTGAAATGGCTTTCCTGGTGGCTCAAATGGTAAAGCGTCGTCTGCAATGTAGGAGACCCAGGTTCGATCCCTGGGTTGGGAAGATCCCCTGGAGAAGGAAAGGGCAGCCCACTCCAGTACTCTTGCCTGGAAAACCCCATGGATGAATGTTATCTTCCCTAAATAATCAAGTTAAAGCACAGATAACATTCCATCAAAAATTTATTTTTGTTAACTTTGACACAAGAATGTGGCAAGTAAAAGGGATATGGAGGTAAGCAAATGGCTAAGGACATTATGCTCATATTTATTATAGAGTGGGCATGAGAGATGAGAACTCGTATGGTTCAAGAAATTTATGACACAGTCAAGCAACTCCAAAAATAATTTAAAAAAGCAGAATAAATATGTACTGAATCATATCCTATTGTTCACTAAGTTGAGAATAGCCACTAATCCTAATTCTGTATCAGAAATGAGTAACATCAAATATAAGTTGTTGTTCAATCACTAAGTTGTGTCTGACTCTTTATGACCCCCTCTGGACTGAAGCACTCCAGGCTCCTCTGACCTTCACTATCTTCCAGAGTTTGCTCAGATTCATGCCCATTGGGTGATAACAAATATATTAAAACAGAATTAATGTTCACTTATAAGTTTCCATAGTCGTAAACATTTCGTCAGATGATCAATTAAACTACATGTTATAAAAAATTATTGTATATGACCAGAGGACATTGTAGTGCTATTTTCATACTATGACATTCAAAGCAGACACTTTTATGGGAGAATATTTTTTTAAAGAGAGTTTAAAAGTTTTATTATAGTTTGACCGATTGCTACTCTGCCTTCAAAATGAAAAGCATTGAGACTTTTTTAGGCCATTTCTGATATTAAAAAATGGAAATTATGAGTTTTCCCATTTCTAGTCCAATTTCTGCAAGAAAATAAGTTACAACTCTAAATAAGAATTTGAGCACTTAGAAATGTAATGGAAGAGAACCACATTATTTTTCTTTTTTTGGATTTGGAATCAATATACTTTTAAATTCAACCTTTAAAGCCACAGAAAGAGCTTTTTGTCAACCAGCTATGTACTTATGAAAAATAAAATTTAAATTTGTCTGTTCAAGACTTGGTGTTACTTTCTTGGCAATTTTTGTAAATATGCAAACTCTCTTATTAACCCTTCATAAATACAGGTTTTAATTGAAGCATATTTAGTCCCAAATTTGGCCCTGGATATTTTTTTCTTATCAACAAACCAATAACTATCAGTCTTCCCTGAGTTACTTTCACCACCAACTTCAGTATCAGAGTAGAATTTGTATTTTGTTACAGAAAATCTTAACCTGAGAAAGATTTTTAATTTACAGTAGAAAGCTAAAATCAGTTTTAAAAAATCAATTATGAACATCATATCACATACTCTCAAAGTATTTTAAGAAGCAAGTTTAGTGCTGTAATAAAACATTATGTAAAACATAAAACCTTATGACTAGAGTGAATAGTGAAAAAGAAGAAACTTCAATAATAACAATTGGATACACTTTTAGATACAGAACTGATTGAACATTTGGGGGACCAGCATGGGATTAAACAGTCATTCTGAGTAGCTTCTCCTGAGCTTTTGGTGTTATTTACTTACTATTTTTTCAAAAGTACTGCTGTGATAGACACACAGCTCCTTTCTTGGGAAGACAGGACTTCTTGGAAAATAATTTTTCTATTCAACTTTTAAGAAGACATTAGTAAGCTTTTTGCACTCATTTATACTCAGCTATTATATCCCATAATAAGAACTAAAGATTAGTGATTCTTATTTGCAAAAACAGGCAATGTTTTGCATTTACGTTGAAATTCAGATCAACAGTCTATTTGCTTTTCGTGCTCTGTCTTTAGCTCTCTGAATTTTCTTTCCCCTCCAAGTTATCAAGGCTTTAAAAGCTCCTGTTGGTTCATTCCTAACTTCTGCTTTGTCTGAGATCCACTTCACTTCCACCTTTCATTCTGAATTAAAGCAGCTTCAAAACATATGCTGTGGGTTTTAACTCCATCTGTGTATTATTTCCCACTCATTGATCTTGTCAGGCTTGACCAGGCCCATCACTCATGTTATCTACTCTCAGCAGGTTGACAGCAGGATCTGTGGACCTCCCTCTTCCTCCTCATGTCAATCTCTTAGAAGCATCTCTAAGAATCTCCAAAAGACATTTCCTATAATAGATCCTCCTTAGATGATGATGATGATAATAACAATATGACATACAAAACACACATGCTAGATTACTGAACTTTCATTTTATAATGATATGCTTTCCTGGAAATAATGACATAAATAAAATTAGATAAATTTGTAAAAAGCAAGATAGAAGTTGGAAAATAAATATGTGTAATGACAACGCAAAAAAAAAAAAAAAAAAAGCCAAAAACATCATCACTTCTCTATACATTTGGAATTGTTGGTAATAATTCAACACATTAAATTACATTTAAAACAAAGATAGTATTAAATGAAGAGTAATTCATTTTAATGTGTGAAAGGGAACTTTTTGAATTTTCATGTGGGGGCTTTTCTATACTTAGCACCCTCCCAAAGAGCAGTGTTGTGTGTTTTCAACTGTTTAGTTCTTACTTTCCTAGGAATGTGCTGATTCTTGGTAGTAATAAAATGTGACCCATTTCCCAGATACGGGTCTGATCCTTTTGCTGTAGAGAACTAAATAAATATAATTACCAACAAAGTCTCTCTTTCTCTACATCTCTCTCTTTCTTTTTCTCTTACTCATCATCTCATCCATGGTTTACCTATCCATCTCTATGCTTGGATAATTAATCATATATACATTCACACATGTCTAGCACTATATCTGTTACTAAACACACACACACACACACATATATATAAAATATGTAATTTTAGGATAAAGTGAGAGCTTGTTCTATGAGAAAATATTTAAAATCTAATTCAAAGTCATTTTCTGTTTCAAAAAATCAATAAGTGAATGTATATCATTACATTAAAGAAAAAATATATTTTCTTATTATCGATTCACTGCCATGTTATAATAAAATATATTGGAATCTCTAAGACTTTTTTTTTTTAAGATAGCTTATAGTACTATTTTCTCTGGAACTGAATATAATTTCCTATTGGCTTAGTTTTTTACTCTCCGACATACATCACAGCAGGATCCTCTATGACCCACCTCCCAGAATATTGGAAATAAAAGCAAAAATAAACAAATGGGACCTAATTAACCTTAAAAGCTTCTGCACATCAAAGGAAACTATTAGCAAGGTGAAAAGACAGCCTTCAGAATGGGAGAAAATAATAGCAAATGAAGCAACCGACAAACAACTAATCTCAAAAATATACAAGCAACTCCTACAGCTCAACTCCAGAAAAATAAACGACCCAATCAAAAAATGGGCCAAAGAACTAAATAGACATTTCTCCAAAAAAGACATACAGATGGCTAACAAACACATGAAAAGATGCTCAACATCACTCATTATCAGAGAAATGCAAATCAAAACCACTATGAGGTACCATTTCACACCAGTCAGAATGGCTGCGATCCAAAAGTCTACAAGCAATAAATGCTGGAGAGGGTGTGGAGAAAAGGGAACCCTCTTACACTGTTGGTGGGAATGCAAACTAGTACAGCCACTATGGAGAACAGTGTGGAGATTCCTTAAAAAACTGGAAATAGAACTGCCTTATGATCCAGCAACCCCACTGCTGGGCATACACACTGAGGAAACCAGAAGGGAAAGAGACACGTGTACCCCAATGTTCATCGCAGCACTGTTTATAATAGCCAAGACATGGAAGCAACCTAGATGTCCATCAGCAGATGAATGGATAAGAAAGCTGTGGTACATATACACAATGGAGTATTACTCAGCCATTAAAAAGAATACATTTGAATCAGTTCTAATGAGGTGGATGAAACTGGAGCCTATTATACAGAGTGAAGTAAGCCAGAAGGAAAAACATAAATACAGTATACTAACGCATATATATGGAATTTAGAAAGATGGTAACAATAACCCGGTGTACGAGACAGCAAAAGAGACACTGATGTATAGAACAGTCTTATGGACTCTGTGGGAGAGGGAGAGGGTGGGAAGATTTGGGAGAATGGCAATGAAACATGTAAAATATCATGTAGGAAACGAGTTGCCAGTCCAGGTTCGATGCATGATGCTGGATGCTTGGGGCTGGTGCACTGGGACGGCCCAGAGGGATGGTATGGGGAGGGAGGAGGGAGGAGGGTTCGGAATGGGGAACACATGTATACCTGTGGTGGATTCATTTTGATATTTGGCAAAACTAATACAATTATGTAAAGTTTAAAAATAAAATAAAATTGGAAGAATAAAAAAAAAAATAAAATAAAGTTAGCTGAATTGCAACTCAGGGTCAAAAAAATCTACATGCATCTATGCCTACTGTGTGCTCAGCACCTTGTTACACACTGTTATTAATTCTACCCTTGAAGAGCTTTCGAGTTTCCTTGGAAGAAAAGATTGACATATATAAAATAAGGGAAGCAGAATGCATGGGAAGAAACTAATTTGACTCTTTTGTTGTGGTTTATAACATCAGTTGTGCTGACAACTAGCCATGGATTCTGTGCAAGATAATTCACTTTGCTGAGACTCGATTTCCCCAGTCACAACACTGAGGATATCAGTTATCTGAAGTATTTATCAATGCTTAAATTCAGTGTTGTATATCTATACAACACTGTGTATTACCAATAGCTGTGTGAAATGGGCACAGCTTATTAAAATTTGGAGAACAAAATGTTTGATGTGAATGGTAGAGATGGATTTAGTCACAAAAAATGAAAACAGACAAGGAATAATTTAGTTCAGATCAGATCAGATCAGTCACTCAGTCATGTCCGACTCTTTGCGACCCCATGAATCGAAGCACGCCAGGCCTCCCTGTACATCACCAACTCCCGGGGTTCACTGAAACTCGTGTCCATCGAGTCAGTGATGCCATCCAGCCATCTCATCCTCTGTCATCCCCCTCTCCTCCTGCCCCCAGTCCCTCCCAGCATCAGAGTCTTTTCCAATGAGTCAACTCTTCACATGAGGTGGCCAAAGTACTGGAGTTTCAGCTTTAGCATCATTCCTTCCAAAGAAATCCCAGGGCTGATCTCCTTCAGAATGGACTGGTTGGATCTCCTTGCAGTCCAAGGGACTCTCAAGAGTCTTCTCCAACACCACAGTTCAAAAGCATCAATTCTTCGGCACTCAGCCTTCTTCACAGTCCAACTCTCACATCCATACATGACCACAGGAAAAACCATAGCCTTGACTAGATGGACCTTTGTTGGCAAAGTAATGTCTGTGCTTTTGAATATGCTGTCTAGGTTGGTCATAACTTTTCTTCTAAGGAGTAAGTGTCTTTTAATTTCATGGCTGCAGTCACCATCTGCAGTGATTTTGGAGCCCAGAAAAATAAAGTCTGACACTGTTTCCACTGTTTCCCCATCTATTTCCCATGAAGTGATGGGAACGGATGCCATGATCTTCGTTTTCTGAATGTTGAGCTTTAAGCCAACCTTTTCACTCTCCACTTTCACCTTCATCAAGAAGCTTTTTAGTTCCTCTTCACTTTCTGCCATAATTGACATTTCTTCACTTTCTGCCATATTGATATTTCTCCCAGCAATCTTGATTCCAGCTTGTGTTTCTTCCAGCCCAGTGTTTCTCATGATGTACTCTGCATATAAGTTAAACAGGGTGACAATATACAGCCTTGACGTACTCCTTTTCCTATTTGGAACCAGTCTGCAAAGCGCAGACGGCTGCGACGGGCGCGCTAAGCACAGCGGAGAGGAGCTACCCCACGTGCAAGGTCAGGGGCAGCAGCCGAGAGTGCCAGACTGCGAAGGCACAGGAATGGCCTAGAGGAGCTACCCCACTTCCGAGGTCGGGGTGGGGGCAGCCGAGAGGAGATACCCAGCATCCGAGGTCACGGGCGGCAACAAGAGGAGTTACCCCGCGTCTGAGATCAGGAACGGTGGCCAGGAGGAGATACCCCATGCCCTTAAGCCTGAGGCCAGAAGAGGTGGGTGGGAGGAGCTACCCCATGTCTGAGGCCAGGGGCAGGGGCTGGGAGGAGCAACCCCATGCCCGAGGCCAGGGGCGGTGGCCAGGAGGACCAACCCCACATTGTGGCTGCATGGGCACAGGAGGGCCTAGAGGAGCTATCCCACATTGAAGGTCAGAAAGGGCGGCGGTGAGGAGATACCCCTTGTCCAAGGTAAGGAGCAGTGGCTACGCTTTGCTGGAGCAGCCGTGAAGAGATATCCCACGCCCAAGGTAAGAGAAACCCAAGTAAGACGGTAGGTGTTGCAAGAGGGCATCAGAGGGCAGACACACTGAAACCATACTCACAGAAAACTAGTCAATCTAATCACACTAGGACCACAGCCTTGTCTAACTCAATGAAACTAAGCCATGCTCATGGGGCAACCCAAGATGGGTGGGTCATGGTGGAGAGATCAGACAGAATGTGGCCCACTGGAGAAGGGAATGGCAACCACTTCAGTATACTTGCCTTGAGAACTCCATGAACAATATGAAAAGGCAAAATGATAGGACACTGAAAGAGAAACTCCCCAGGTCAGTAGGTGCCCAATATGCTACTGGAGATCAGTGGAGAAATAACTCCAGAAAGAATGAAGGGATGGAGCCAAAGCAAAAACAATACCCAGCTGTGGATGTGACTGGTGATAGAAGCAAGGTCCAATGCTGTAAAGAGCAATATTGCATAGGAACCTGGAATGTCAGGTCCATGAATCAAGGCAAATTGGAAGTGGTCAAACAAGAGATGGCAAGAATGAATGTCAACATTCTAGGAATCAGTGAACTGAAATGGACTGGAATGGGTGAATTTAACTCAGATAACCATTATATCTACTACTGCGGGCAGGAATCCCTCAGAAGAAATGGAGTAGACATCATGGTCAACAAAAGAGTCCGAAATGCAGTACTTGGATGCAATCTCAAAAACGACAGAATGATCTCTGTTCGTTTCCAAAGCAAACCATTCAATATCACAGTAATCCAAGTCTATGCCCCAACCAGTAACATGAAGAAGCTGAAGTTGAACAGTTCTATTGAGACCTACAAGACGTTTTAGAACTAACACCCAAAAAAGATGTCCTTTTCATTATAGGGGACTGGAATGCAAAAGTAGGAAGTCAAGAAACACCTGGAGTGACAGGCAAATTTGGCCTTGGAATACAGAATGAAGCAGGGCAAAGCCTAATAGAGTTTTGCCAAGAAAATGCACTGGTCATCACAAACACTCTCTTCCAACAACACAAGAAAACACTCTATACATGGACATCACCATGTTCGGTCAACACCGCAATCAGATTGATTATATTCTTTGCAGCCAAAGATGCAGAAGCTCTATACAGTCAGCAAAAACAAGACCAGGAGTTGACTGTGGCTCAGACCATGAATTCCTTATTGCCAAATTCAGACTTAAATTGAAGAAAGTAGGGAAAACACTAGACCATTCAGGTATGACCTAAATCAAATCCCTTATGATTATACAGTGAAAGTGAGAAATAGATTTAAGGGCCTAGATCTGATAGATAGAGTGCCTGATGAGCTATGGAATGAGGTTCGTGACATTGTACAGGAGACAGGGATCAAGACCATCCCCATGGAAAAGAAATGCAAAAAAGCAAAATGGCTGTCTGCAGAGGCCTTACAAATAGCTGCGAAAAGAAGAGAAGCGAAAAGCAAAGGAGAAAAGGAAAGATATGAACATCTGAATGCAGAGTTCCAAAGAATAGCAAGAAGAGATAAGAAAGCCTTCCTCAGCGATCAATGCAAAGAAATAGAGGGAAACAACTGAATGGGAAAGACAAGAGATCTCTTCAAGAAAAGCAGAGATACCAAAGGAACATTTCATACAAAAATGAGCTCGATAAAGGACAGAAATGGTATGGATCTAACAGAAGCAGAAGATATTAAGAAGAGGTGGCAAGAATACACAAAAGAACTATACAAAAAAGACCTTCACGACCCAGATAATCACGATGGTGTGATCACTGACCTAGAGCCAGACATCCTGGAATGTGAAGTCAAGTGGGCCTTAGAAAGCATCACTATGAACAAAGCTACTAGAGGTGATGGAATTCCAGTTGAGCTATTTCAAATCCTGAAAGATGATGCTGTGAAAGTGCTGAACTCAATATGCCAGCAAATTTGGAAAACTCAGCAGTGGCCACAGGACTGGAAAAGGTCAGTTTTCATTCCAATCCCAAAGAAAGACAATGCCAAAGAATGCTCAAACTACTGTACAATTGCACTCATCTCACACGCTAGTAAAATAATACTCAAAATTCTCCAAGCCAGGCTTCAGCAATATGTGAACCGTAAACTTCCTGATGTTCAAGCTGCTTTTAGAAAAGGCAGAGGAACCAGAGATCAAATTGCAACATCTGCTGGATCATGGAAAAAGCAAGAGAGTTCCAGAAAAACATCTATTTCTGCTTTATTGACTATGCCAAAGCCTTTGCCTGTATGGATCACAAGAAACTGTGGAAAACTGAAAGAGATGGGAATACCAGACCACCTGACCTGCCTCTTGAGAAATCTGTATGCAGGTCAGGAAGCAACAGTTAGAACTGGATATGGAACAACAGATTGGTTCCAAACAGGAAAAGGAGTACGTCAAGGCTGTATATTGTCACCCTGCTTATTTAACTTATATGCAGAGTACATCATGAGAAATGCTGGGCTGGAAGAAACACAAGCTGGAATCAAGACTTCCAGGAGAAATATCAATAACCTCAGATATGCAGATGACACCACCCTTATGGCAGAAAGTGAAGAGGAACTAAAAAGCCTCTTGATGAAAGTGAAAGTGGAGAGTGAAAAAGTTGGCTTAAAGCTCAACATTCAGAAAACAAAGATCATAGCATCTGGTCCCATCACTTCATAGGAAATAGATGGTGAAATAGTGGAAACAGTGTCAGACTTTATTTTTCTGGGCTCCAAAATCACTGCAGATGGTGACAGCAGCCATGAAATTAAAAGACACTTACTCCTCCGAAGGCAATTTATGACCAACCTAGATAGCATATTCAAAAGCAGAGACATTACTTTGCCAACAAAGGTTCGTCTAGTCAAGGCTATGATTTTTCCTGTGATCATGTATGGATGTGAGAGTTGGACTGTGAAGAAGGCTGAGCACTGAAGAATTGATGCTTTTGAACTGTGGTGTTGGAGAGACTCTTGAGAGTCCCTTGGACTGCAAGGAGATCCAACCCGTCCATTCTGAAGGAGATCAGCCTTGGGATTTCTTTGGAAGGAATAATGCTAAAGCTGAAACTCCAGTACTTTGGCCACCTCATGTGAAGAGTTGACTCATTGGAAAAGACTCTGATGCTGGGAGGGATTGGGGGCAGGAGGAGAAGGGGACAACAGAAGATGAAATGGTTGGATGGCATCACGGGCTCGATGGACGTGAGTCTGAGTGAACTCCAGGAGTTGATGATGGACAAGGAGGCCTGACGTGCTGCGATTCCTGGGGTTGCAAAGGGTCGGACATGACTGAGTGACTGAACTGAACTGAAGAACTAAAAAGCCTCTTGATGAAAGTGAAAGAGGAGAGTGAAAACATTTGCTTAAAGCTCAACATTGAAAACTAAGATCATGGCATCTCTTCCCATCATTTCATGGAAATAGATGGGGAAACAGTGGAAACAGTGTCAGACTTTATTTGGGGGCTCCAAAATCACTGCAAATGGTGACTGCAGCCATGAAATTAAAAGACACTTACTCCTTAGAAGAAAAGTTATAACCAACCTAGATAGCATATTAAAGAGCAGAGACATTACTTTGCCAACAAAGGTCCATCTAGTCAAGGCCATGGTTTTTCCAGTGGTCCTGTATGGATGTGAGAGTTGGACTGTAAAGAAGGCTGAGTGCCGAAGAATTGATGCTTTTGAACTGTGGTGTTGGAGACGACTCTTGAGAGACCCTTGGACTGCAAGGAGATCCAACCAGTCCATCCTAAAAGAGACCAGTCCTGAGTGTTCATTGGAAGGACTGATGCTGAAGCTGAAACTCCAATACTTTGGCCACCACAGGCAAAGTGTTGACTCATTGGAAAAGACTGATGCTCGGAGAGATTGGGGGTAGGAGGAGAAGGGGACAACAGAGGATGAGATGGCTGGATGGCATCACGGACTCCATGGACATGAGTTTGAGTGAACTCCGGGAGTTGGTGATGGACAGGGAGGCCTGGCATGCTGGGATTCACGGGGTCGCAAAGGGTCGGACCCAACTGAGCAACTGAACTGTACTGAACTGAAGAAATAAGTAAAATAGACTGGCATGGAGATAGGCTTCTAATGTTACTTCTACTAGTGATATATTTAAATCATTCTAAATAAGAAGATACTCTTATGAGATATGTACATTTTTTACCTAGATTCATAACCTTAAAATTGTGTACTGACTTCTTGCTCTTTAGATATTATTGTTGCTGTTTTTCAGTCACTTTCTGCGTCCAACTCTTTGCGACCCCCTGGATGCAGCATGCCAGGCTTCCCTGTCCTTCACTATCTCCTGAAATTTACTCAAATTTATGTTCATTGAGTTAATGATGCCATCCAGTCAACTCATCCTCTGTTGCTCTCCTCCTTCTTCTGCTTTAGATATACATGTGTGGATTCATAGATAGAGAATAATCTATTGACACAGCAAAACCAGAATATAAAAGCATTTTAATGATTATTTCTCTTGATTAGCGAAAATTTACATAGCTTATTGCTGCTGCTGCTGCTGCTAAGTCACCTCAGTAGTGTCTGACTCTGTGCGACCCCATAGACGGCAGCCGACTAGGCTCCTCTGTCCTTGGGATTCTCCAGGCAAGAATACTGGAGTGGGTTGCCATTTCCTTCTCCAGTGCATGAAAGTGAAAAGTGAAAGTGAAGTCGCTCAGTCTTGCCCAACTCTTAGCGACCCCATGGACTGCAGCCTACCAGGCTCCTCTGTCCATGGGATTTTCCAGGCAAGAGTACTGGAGTGGGGTGCCATTGCCTTCTCCGACATAGCTCATTACACTTTTGTAATATAATTGACAAAGTATTTTTTAATTGATACCATTCCACTTTTTATCATCAGTTTTTTTTGTCAATTTGTCCATTGTCTATTTGGCTTTTGTCCATTGTGGCTTTCTTGCATTCGTTATTCAGTCAAATACTTTTGAATATTTTCTAATTAACTACCAATCCTCTTGTACAGAATGCTAAGAATTAACCACACTATTATTTTTCAAAATGTTGTATTCTGATATGAAGAAAAATTATATTCAGCTCATAAAATATTCCCTCCCACTTGGATTTATAATGACATTGACATTTGGTCAATCCAAAAGAGTACGTATTATTACAGGAACTATTGGACAAGCTATATTCCCATTAACCAGTTTTTGTTTGATTGGATTTTTTTATTACTATATCTTTCTACTGATTTATTTTTTAATTTTATTTTTATTGTTTTTAATTATTTTAACTGGAGGCTAATTCTTTACAATATTTTAGTGGTTTTTGCCCTACATTGACCTGAATTAGCCATGGTTGGATTTTTAATAAGACTTTAGAAACAATATTTTACACTTATTATATTGTAGAATATTATTTCTTTCATTTAAGATGTCTATTCAAGCCTACTGAGATTATTTTGAAAAAAAACTTTAAAATTCTCTCTTCTTTGCTCTGCTATATTTATGCCTTCTTTGAAATATATTGGCCCTTATTTAATCCTTTAAAACAATATAACTGGTAACAGAAAGACTAAGGAAAAATTTCAGATTGACACAAAACTATCAAAATTATTTGTATTTATTTGCTAGCTAACTCTGTTTTCTTTGAAATCCTGTCATTGGGTTTAAATTTTTAAATTGTATAGTTATTTTATCAAATGCTTTGTAGAAATCAAGTTCAATTATGTCAGTAGCATGGCCCTTATCTTGGAACTTAGTAACTCAAGGGAAAAAAAATAATAATAATTCAAATGGGGAAAAAAAGAAAGAATTTGGCAAAATTTGGCTTGACTTGAATTATTTTTGCTTTGAAACATTACTTCAATTGCCTATAAACAGACATTTTGAATATTGTTGAAAATTATTATTGTTAATCTATAGAGTCTGAAATCAACCTTTTTCAAAATTTGAAAATATCTGCTACTAGTTTTGATCACCTTCTAATCCTCTAATTTCCATCAATAAAAATAAGACTCTGAGATCATTTGGGGACATATTTCATTGGGACCTCAGTATCAAACTTCTTTTACATGCCTGGAAAATCTTGAATTTCATTATTAATTCTGCTCCTACTGGCATCTACTTTTGTTTGCTCACTCTTCCAATCTCACTAAAATGCCATTTCCTATTAGAAGTTTGATTCTGTACCTCCTTTGAAGGTGATCACCTTTTCCTCTGCATATTTTAACTAAAATAATTGTATAGATTCCAATTTCTCTATGAAATTTTGTTTGTATTTATTCTATTAACATTTTTTATACTGAACATTAAAACAACAATTTAAATCATTTAAATTTATTTAAAGTCCTTTTCAACAATTCCAGTAGTTCCATTTGTCAGTCTGTTTTTATTATCTATTTTTCTCTTGATTATTGGTCTTGTGGTCTTTTCTTCAGTATACCTAATGACTTTTTTATGGTATTCCTAAAAAAATATATGTCAGTCAGCAATTGTGCTGAGTCAAGGCTGGGTTGCAAATCTGGTAAGGTTAGGTCAGTCTCCCTTTCATTTCTGTCACTTTGAGTCTTCGAACAAAAAAGAGAAATCCTGAAATATTTATTGAACTGGCACGTCTTGAATTTCTAACATCTGCCCTTTCTTAAGACTGTCAAATAGTCCTTAGATTCTTTCTTCCAGATTTTTTAAATGGGTTTTGGTGTGGTATAAGTTAAACTACCCTATCCAAATCAAAAGCAAACGTTCATTGACTAAAGGATTTTTTAAATATATTTCTTCCTAAACTGTTTACACTCTCTGTGCGTGTGTATGTGCCTCTCCCTCTCATCCCTATCTCAGTGTAGATCTATAGATATAGATCCGCATACACACCATACAGCACTCCACGGAATATGATTTTGAGATGCATCTAATTTAAGGGTGAACAATAATCTTATTGATTTTTCTGTTAATAATGTTTTCTACTCATTTGAAACTCAGAAATGAACTAATTAAGGCCACAGAATGACAATACTTTGATGGGATATCTGAAATTACTTTTCATAAAATAGCTCCAGTCATGCTAAAATTGTATGATGCCTTGTCATCTCTCACCATGCTCTTTCACTTATTTGATTTTAGAGCATCATGCTTTTGTTTTTTTTACTCATAATATTGAATTACTTCTTTCAAATCCTTATCAGGAACAGTTTTTATAAGTTCTTCCTGGTAACTGTTTAATGATATATTTATTTTGGTTTGACTTGAAGATCTGGGCAACAAACTGCTAGTCTATTCATTAATGGTAGTACTTAGAAAGTAGCTGATACTAATTCCGCTCACAGGATCAACAAAATCTAACTGGATTCTTGTTAAGAATATTTTTATGAAGAATTTCCTAGATGAGTGAAAAATGAAAATGCAGTATTTTTAATATTTTACGGTTGATGTTGAACAACTTTTACTTTTAATATGAACAATGCTCTTATTTTTATTATATAGCTCAAAAAAGTACCTCAAATTATATGTGTAGATCAGACCAGGTAGGAAGGAAGGACCCTCCATGGAAGGCTATTGAAATATTTTGAAACAGGTTGAGCTTTGTAATGTCCTTTCCATCAGATTCATTTTTGTGGGGGAAGTGTTGTTGATTTACAAGGTTGTAGTTGTTTCTGTTGTACAGCAAAGTGACTCGGTTATGTATATACTTATATCCACTCTTTTAAGATTCAATTCTCATATAAGTCATTCCAGACTACTGGATGGAAGTTCCTGTGCTATTCAGTAGGTTCTTGCTAGTTATATATTCTATATAGAGTAGTGAGTATATGTCAATCCAAATTTTCCAATTTATCCCTCCTCACATTCCCCTCTAGAAGCCATAAGTTTGTTTTCTATATCTTTGATTCAACTTCTGTTTTGTAAAGAGATTCATTTGTACCGTATCTTTAGATTCCCCAAAGAAACAATATTCACAAATTTCACAAACAAAGTGGCCAACAGGGATTAATCTCCAAGATATACAAACAAAACTTAAATTACATTTCAATTAAAAACAAACAGCCCAATCAAAAAAAAGATGGACAGAAGACCTAAATAGACATTTCTCCAAAGAATACATACAGATGGCTAAGAAGCACATGAAAAATGCTCAATATCACTAATTATTGGAGAAATGCACATCAAAACTACAGTGAGATATTACCTCACACCAGTCAGAATGGTCATCATCAAAAAATATACAAACAATAAATATTGGAAAGGATGTGGAGAAAAAGGAACCCTTCTACACTTGGTGGGAATATACATTGGTACAGCCACTATGGAGAAACATGTACCTCAGTGTTCATATCAATATTCATACATTAGCCAGGACAAGGAAGCAATCTAGATGTCCATCAAGGCAGAGTGGATAAAGATATGATACATGCATACACTGGAATATTACTCAATTATTAAAAAAAAAAGTCAATGCCATTTGCAGTGACGTGGATGGACTTAGGGATTGTTAAACTGAGTGAAGTAAGGGACAGAGAAAGATAAATATTATATGGTATCATTTATATGTAGAACCTAAAAAAATTGTTACAAATCAGCAACTTTTAAACATAGGTTTTAATTGTGAAGCTCCACCTATACACAGATTTTTTTCATATATATTACATGTATTGGAAAATATTTTGGAAACTTGCTAACTCCATAGCCTGGAAATATTTTAAAAAATTAAGAAAAGTTAGTTATGTCGAGTTCAAGTTCAGTCGCTGAATCATGTCGGTTTCTTTGCAACCCCATGGACTGCAGCACTCCAGGCTTTCCTGTCCATCACCAACTCCTGGAACTTGCTCAAACTCATGTCCATCGAGTCGGTGATGCCATCCAACCATCTCATCCTCTGTTGTCCTCTTCTCCTCCTGCCTTCAATCTTTCCCAGCATCAGGGTCTTTTCCAATGAGTCAGTTATTTGCATCAGGTGGCCAAAGTATTGGAGTTTCAGCTTCAGCATCAGTCCTATGTATGTTGCTGTTGTCATTTAGTTACTAAGTTGTGTCAGATTCTTCTGCAACCCCATGGACTGTAGCCTTCCAGGCTCCTCTGTCCATGGAATTTCCCTGGCAAGAATACTGGAGTGGGTTGTAATTTCCTTCTTCAGGGGATCTTTCTAAATCAGAGACTGAACCCATGTCTTCTGCATTGGCAGGTGGATTATTTACCACTGAGCCACCATGGAACTTATAACTTACAAAATATGTGTTAATTGACTGTTATCTGGAAGGCTTTCAGTCAACAGTAGGCTATTAGCGGTTAACTTTGAAGAGTGAAAGTGAAGTCACTCAGTCATGTCCAACTTTTTACGACCCCATGGACTATACAGCCCATGGAATTCTCCAGGCCAGAGTAATGGAGTGGGTAGCCTTTCCCTTCTCCAGGGGATCTTCCCAATTTATGGATTGAACTCAGATCTCCTGCATTGCAGTCAGATTCTTTAGCAGCTGAGCCACAAGGGAAGCCCAAGAATATTGGAGTGGGTAGGCTACCCATTCTTCAGCAGATCTCCCAAACCCAGGAATTGAACCAGGGTCTCCTGCATTGCGGGCAGATTCCTTACCAACTGAGCTATCAGGCAAGTCAGTTAGGGAAAGTCAAAATTATACAGGGCCCTAACTAGACATGGAACAACTCACTGGTTCCAAATAGGACAAGGAGTACGTCAAGGCTGTATATTGTCATCCTGCTTATTTAACTTATATGCAGAGTACATCATGAGAAACACTGGGCTGGAAGAAGCACAAGCTGGAATCAAGATTGCTGGGAGAAATATCAATAACCTCATATATGCAGATGACACCATCCTTATGGCAGAAAGTGAAGAGGAACTAAAGAGTGCTGGGAGCCACCACGGGAGATCCCACCCATGACAAGGTCATGTGGAAGAGGTCTGACGAGCAAGGTGGATCAGAACTCGAGGGACCCCCTGGATCTGCTCGAGCATCTACCCCAAAACCAGAATCTGTCTGTCTTACTATTTTGTGCCTTTCACCAACTCTTCTGACATTAACAGGGGGCTATCCCCGACCACCTTTCTCTGGAAAGAGTCAACTTAGAGCTTTAGTTAATAAGTCTCCTGGGAATGATAGGAGTGTTTCAATTCAAACTCCTCTGATGGCTTTCTAGCTTGCCTGACAGGTTTATCCAGACTCTTGCAGCTACACATGTGATTGTTCACAGCCTCCCAACCCTGAGAGACATGGGAAGCCTAAAACTTTCTAAAAATATAGAGCCTTTCAAAGAATTAAAAACTATTAGAGTAGTGCTCGTGTAAGATTTCATTGTTGAGCCAATGCTTGCTGCCAAGTTCCCATATCCCTTATCCATTGTGCACCTGGGAGTGCATTGGTTAACATAGTTGGAATGTAAGAAAAACAAGTAGTAGCCTTGGAATTAACCACATCAGACCTTTGAGCTAATAAGTTCTTTCTTTGTTGTAACTCACTGCACCTTTGCTCCGTGAGAATGTAACTCTGTTTAGCACTTTCTGAGGCTGACATAGATTAGAAATATAAAGAAAAAACACTTCAAGGGAAAATAAGTTTTCTGGTTGGGCAGCCTTTATCAAAAAAGGGTCATAAAATGTGCATAGGCCTCCAAGGCCAGAAGATAATGTACACAACATTGTTTATGGGAAAGGTATGCAGAAAAAATCCTGGTTTTGATAAAGACAAAACAGATGTAATGTTTGGGCTGACTCTGCATCACTTTGCATCTTTCATTTCCCTCTATGTACAAGTCAAGGTATAAAAGTTCCTTTTGAAAATAAAGTTATGGGCCTCACTCACTGAAGCTTGGTCTCCCCGTGTCATTCTTTCTCTCTCTCTCTTTTTCTCTCTTATCACCCACGCCATCATCCTGAGGGTATTGCTGGATCCTGCTGGGGCTGGACCCTGGCAAAAGAGCCTCTTGATGAAAGTGAAAGAGAAGAGTGAAAAAATTGGCTTAAAGCTCAACATTCAGAAAACTAAGATCATGGCATCTGGTCCCATCACTTCATGGGAAATAGATGTGGAAACGGTGTCAGACTTTTTTGGGGGGGCTCCAAAATCACTGAAGATGGTAATTACAGTCATGAAATTAAAAGACACTTACTCCTTGGAAGGGAAGTTATGACCAACCTAGATAGCATATTGAAAAGCAGAGACATTACTTTGCCAACAAAGGTCTGTCTAGTCAAGGCTATGGTTTTTCCAGTAGTCATGTATGGATGTGAGAGGTGGACTGTGAAGATAGCTGAGCGCTGAAACATTCATGCTTTTGAACTGTGGTGTTGGAGAAGACTCTTGAGAGTCCCTTGGACTGCAAGGAGATCCAACAAATCCAATTTAAAGGAGATCAGCCCTGGGATTTCTTTGGAAGGAATGATGCTAAAGCTGAAACTCCAGTACTTTGGCCACCTCATGTGAAGAGTTGATTCATTAGAAAAGACTCTGATGCTGGGAGGGATTGGGGGCAGGAGGAGAAGGGGACAACAGAGGATGAGATGGCTGGATGGCATCACCAACTCGATGGACATGAGTTTGAGTGAACTCCGGGAGTTGGTGATAGACAGGGAGGCCTAGCGTGCTGCAATTCATGGGGTCACAAAGAGCTGGACACGACTGAGTGACTGAACTGAACTGAACTGAACTGAAAGGTCAATTGTACCCATCTCTTTCTAACTTTGTTTTTGTTTCATAGGCACAAAATAACTAGTATCCTCGACCTTTTTTCCCCCAAATCCACAACTCATGATTTCCCTTAATTATTTAAAATGTCTGATTAAATCCCAACCATCATAACTACAATACAATATGCAGACCTTTTTTTTTATTTTAAAAAGATACTTTTTAAAGGACATTTCCATTAAGTAGGGCACATTCATGGTTGAAATTAAAAATTTCATGAAATTGAATTTCATGAAATTAAATTAAGCCATGAAATTAAAAGGCACTTGCTCCTTGGAAGAAAAGCTATGACCAACCTAGATAGTATATGAAAAAGCAGAGAAATTATTTTGCCAACAGAGGTCCATCTAGACAAAGCTATGGTTTTTCCAGTAGTTATGTATGGATGTGAGAGTTGAAATATAAAGAAAGCTGAGTGCCAAAGAATTGATGCTTTTTGTGTTGGAGAAGACTCTTGAGAGTTTCTTTTACTGCAAGAAGATCTAACCAATCCATCCTAAAGGAAATCAGGAAGGACTGATGCTTGAGTTGAAACTCCAATATGTTGCCACCTGATGTGAAGAACTAACTCATTTGAAAAGACCCTGATGCTGGGAAAAGATTGAATGTAGGAGAAGGGGACAACAGAGGATGTGATGGCTGGATGGCATCACCGACTCAATGGACATGAATTTGAGTAACCTCTGGGAGTTGGTGATGGACAGGGAGGCCTGGTATTGAACTGAACTGAGGGCACATTAGTTTTATTTTGCATATTCTAGAATTTGTATTTTTAAATTACTGAGAATTGTATGTTAGTTTAGTCAATCAAGTGTCAGCTGGAAATCACTGATACTATTTCAAAGAAGAGCATATGACAGAGTAAGCAATAGGGGGTATCTGCCATTTACACATTTGAAGAGGGTCTCAATTTTCTTGAATTATTCATTTCAATGCTAATTTTAGTTTTATTGTTTCTGATATCCAGTCTTTATATAATGACTTTTAAAAATCCATTACATTTTGCAACTTCTTAAATAGAGAAAATTGATGGTTTCAGTAGTCAAATTCTATGTGTTCCACTTTATGATAGTATTTTGTAGTAAATTGCAACATTAGTTCATTTTATTAAATAGAGTTCTACTAACCTTAAAACAGCCTTACCTCACTTCATATGACATAATTTGAATTAAGAATCACCTCTTCCCATGTTGCCCAGCTTTTTGACCATTAGGAAACTGTATGATGAATGAACATATCAATTTGTCAAATGTGCTCTTAAAAAGAAGATGAATAAGTTTTAGTGACTAACCATTATAAGTTGTCAGTTTAGCTACAATGAAATATGTTAGCAAGCTCTAATAGAAAATTTTATCTAAAAGTTTCTTTAGCATTACTTCAGACACTTCAACAAGTTGCTAAATCATGTCCAACTCTTTTGCGACACATGAACTGCAGCCCGCCAGTCTCCTCTGTCTATGGATATCCCAGGCAAGAATACTGGAGGGGGTAACCATTTCGTTCTCCAGGGATCTTCTCAACATGGGATCAAACCCAAGTCTGCTGCATTTGGCAGACAGATTCTTTACTGCTGAGTCACCAGGGAAGCCCTACTTCAGATACTATCACTTATTAAAATATGTTTTAGTAAATAGCTCTGCCAAAGATAACTAACATGAATAGCAAAGGAGCTATTTACCTGTTTTTAATGTTTAGAATTATTTATTTTTAAAATGCCCTTTTGTTCGTTTTTTAAAAAATATAAATTTATTTATTTTAATTGGAGGTTAATTACTTTACAATATTGTATTGGTTTTACCATACATCAACATGAATCCACCACAGGTATACACGTGTTCTCCAACCTAAACCCCTCTCCCTCCTCCCTCCCTTGTACATCCCTCTTCGTCATCCCAGTGCACCAGGCCCAAGCATCCAGTATCAGGCATTGAACCTGGACTAGTGATTCATTTCATATATGATATTATACGTTTCAATGCCATTCTCCCATCATCCCCCCCTCTCCCTCTCCCACACAGTCCAAAAGACTGTTCTATACATCTGTGTCTCTTTTGCTGTCTCGCATACAGGGTTATCGTTACCATCTTTCTAAATTCCATATATATGTGTTAGTATACTGTACTGGTGTTTTTCTTTCTGGCTTACTTCACTCTGTATAATAGGCTCCAGTTTTATCCACCTCATTAGAACTGATTCAAATGTATTCTCTTAATGGCCGAGTAATACTCTATTGTGTCTATGTACCACATCTTTCTTATCCATTTGTCTGCTGATGGACGTCTAGGTTCCTTCCATGTCCTGGCTATTATAAACAGTACTGCGATGAACATTGTGGTACACTTGTCTCTTTCAATTCTGGTTTCCTTGGTGTATATGCCCAGTAGTGGGATTGCTGGATCATAAGGCAGTTCTATTTCCAGTTTTTTAAGGAATCTCCACACTGTTCTCCATAGTGGCTGTAGTAGTTTTCATTCCCACCAACAGTGTAAGAGGGTTCCGTTTTCTCCACACCCTCTCCAGCATTTATCGCTTGTAGACTTTTGGATTGCAGCCATTCTGACTGACATGAAATGGTACCTCATTGTGGTTTTGATTTGCATTTCTCTGATAATGAGTAATGTTGAGCATCTTTTCATGTGTTTCTTAGCCATCTGTATGTCTTCTTTGGAGAAATGTGTATTTAGTTCTTTGGCCCATTTTTTGATTGGGTCATTTATTTTTCTGGAGTTGAGCTGTAGGAGTTGCTTGTATATTTTTGAGCTTAGTTGTTTGTCAGTTGCTTCATTTGCTATTATTTTCTCCCATTCTGAAGGCAGTCTTTTCACCTTGCTTATAGTTTTCTTTGTTGTGCAGAAGCTTTTAAGTTTAATTAGGTCCCATTTGTTTATTTTTGCTTTTATTTCCAATATTCTGGGAGGTGGATCGTAGAGGATCCTGCTGTGATGTATGTTGGAGAGTGTTTTGCCTATGTTTTCCTCTAGGAGTTTTATAATTTCTGGTCTTATGTTTAGATCTTTAATCCATTTTGAGTTTATTTTTGTGTATGGTGTTAGAAAGTACTTTAGTTTCATTCTTTTACAAGTGGTTGACCAGTTTTCCCAGCACCACTTGTTAAAGAGATCATCTTTAATCCATTGTATATTCTTGCCTCCTTTGTCAAAGATAAGGTGTCCATAGATGCATGGGTTTATCTCTGGGCTTTCTATTTTGTTCCATTGATCTATATTTCTGCCTTTGTGCCAGTACCATACTGTCTTGGTAACTGTGGCTTTGTAGTAGACCTTTTGTTCTTTTTAAAAATATTTGTTTATTTGGCTAAGTCAGGTCTTAGTTGCAGCATGGGGGATTCTTTGTTGCATCATGCAGGATCTTTCATGGCAACAAAAGGACTTTCTAGTTGTGGCACATGACTCAGTAGTTGAGTGCACAGGCTTAGAGGTTCCACGGCATATGGGATCTTAGCTCTCCAACCAGGGGTTAAACCCATGTCCTCTGCATTGCATGGCAGATTCTTAACCACTGGACCACCAGGGAAGTCCCTAGAATTATTTATTGTTTGTTAGTAAGTACCTTATTCTAAAAAATGCCAGCAATTACCTTGAATGATTAACCAGGTGACTAGTTGAAGAAAGAACTATGAGATGTATATGTCCCTGTTCTTCAGAATTTTACTCAGTGGTAGCCCTAGAAAGGACTTTTATTATATTTAGAGTCTCTGCTTTATTTATTGCCAGGAAAAGGGATAACTTTAGTTCAGGAAAGGCTGCTGCTAAGTCTCTTTAGTCATGTCCGACTCTGTGCGACCCCATAGACAGCAGCCCACCAGTCTCCCCCGTCCCTGGGATTCTCCAGGCAAGAACACTGGAGTGGGTTGCCATTTCCTTCTCCAATGCATGAAAGTGAAAAGTGAAAGTGAAGGCATGTTGCATTAAATGCACTCTAGACAAGATAAAAAGTGGGTTCCTATGTGGCCACATTAGAAAATATTGATATAATGTTAATAATTTTTTTTTATTCTTATGATTGTTATATAGTGGCATAATGGTTTAAAAGACATTCTTAAGAAAAAAAACATATCACTGCACAATGAAATTTCAAGTATTGACAGTTCAATTGCATACAAGTGCATCTGTTTCCTCATCACTTAATAGCCACAATACTAGTAAAATAAGTTGATAGTCTGACATTCCAGAGATAGCAGGAAAGACAAGTGGTTAAAATAAAAGTATGTTTCTTACATACAGTGTGTAGACTTGATGTATGTGTGTATGACTCTTAATAGTCCTATTGCTTCTACATACTTGTTTTCAAACAGACAAACAAAAAAAGCAAAAATACTGTGAGAAAAAGGTAGATAATATTTTTCTATGATTATAATAATTAATCATGAGGTAGTAAAAATTTTCAGCTCGATATCTTTTTTTCTTTCTCTGGTTTTGTAATAGAAAGCTCAAATAAAACTTGGGAATGCCATTCTGAATTTATACATGTAAGAATTTATAGCTCTATTTTTCAGTTTTTTGACAGTGCTCTACTAAAGCAGACTTTCTAAGGAGTCTGAAGTAACAAATCACTTTACCTTTAGGTTTTGGATGAATTCCATATGAAATTGGTCTGTAAAAATGTCAAAATCGGTCCCTGTGATTAATGAAAACAAAGCATTTGAACCAGACGTAATATTTTTAAATGAAATTTATTTCAGAATATTTAAATACATCAATTACTTTTTCTGCAGTTTTTCATGTTACTTATCTTTATCTATCAACATGTGTGCACATTCTTAGAATTGAATATACATATTTATAAGCATTTAAGTATATGTAGCTGTCACAGTGGCAGCAAGAAATAGGTACCATACAAAAGGGGTAATTAAAAATATTTCATTAAAAAATATTTACAAATGTGTTGCAGGAGACCTGGGTTCAATCCGTGGGTTGGGATGATCCCCTGGAGGAGGGAAAGGCTACCCACTCCAGTATTCTGGCCTGGAGAATTCCATGCACTCAATAGTCCATGTGGTCTCAAAGAGTCGGACACGACTGACCAAGTTTCACTTTCATTTTTAGGCAAGATGTAACTGAAAAGAGTGAGGCACCCTGATGTAGCAAAAAGATGTATACATCATCACCTCTAGGTCTGCAGAAGTAAGATAAGTGATTATCAGACTCTTTTTAATCTGTCTCTCATTATTGGCAATGGATTTGTTATTTTGTCAGTTCTGTAATACAGATTATATTAATTGACAACTACTAACACAAAATATATGTAAAATAAACCTACTGAAATTCAACATTGTTTATAGTTCTTTTAGTATGCAGTCTGATGATATGGAGTCAACATATTTTGTTTGACTATCACACTAAATATGGCTATTCTATGAATTTGAATTACAGTTAGGTCCAATTGTTTTTGTTTATATTCCACTTTTGGTATTTTTACATCCTTCTTAGTGTGTGTGTGTGAGTTGAGTAGTGAAACATACTATGGTTTTCAAAGTCAAAACTATTGCAAAGATTGTCTCAGAAAATTCTCATCTCCCATACCTTCTATCTCTTTCCATCCTGCATATATCCATGATACTTAACTTACCTTGTATCCAACCAAACTCCTCAATTTCCTATTTATCATCCCTTAATTACATTTTTCATGGAAATATGTGCATACATATATGTTCCTTGCTACTCATTTTCTCTTAGACAAAAAGTTTTGTACTACACTATTTTTTACTTTTTTTAAACTTTTTTTTTTTTTAATTGGAATACAGTTGATTAACAATGGTATGTTAGTGTCAGGTGTACCGCAAAGTGATTCAGTTGTACATGCATCTATTCTTTTGTGCTCCTTTTTTGAAAACTTAACACTACCTTTTGAAAATCACTCCAGTTTACATGATTGTGTTATCATTACTCATGTTTCTTCATTTACTTAAAGCTGCATAATATTTAAACTTTTCCCTTTTATCTTTAATAACTTTTCTGTAGATTCTTCTTTTCCATGGAGTAAATAATTATCTTTTGTGAATAGTAAACATTTTTTTCTATCAAATTATTTCTCTGCCGTTGAGTGTTATTTATAGCTTACAGTAAAATAGTATATAAAGTTGGTGAATGAGGACACATTGGTCATGTTCAGAAGAAGTGGTCACCATTTCATTAGTATTAAGTTTGAGACATGATGTTTTTGACCAGAAGGAGGGATGCCCAGGTGCCTAGTGAAGGTCATTTTTGTTGTTCGGTCATTTTTGTTGTTCAGTCTCTCAGTTGCGTCCTACTCTTTGTGACCCCACGGACTGCAGTATGCCAGGTTTCCCTGTCCTCCACAGTCTTCCAGAGTTTGCTCAAAGTCATGTCCGTTGAGTCAGTGATGCCATCCAACTATCTCATCCTTTGGCATCCCCTTCTCCTCCTGCCTTTTATCCTTCCCAGCATCAGGGTTTTTTCCAGTGAGTCAGCTCTTCCCATCAGGTGGCCACAGTATTGGAGTTCAACTTCAGCATCAACCCTTCCAATGAGTATTCAAGGTTGATTTCCTTTAGGATAGAAGGTCATAATGGCAGAGAAAAATTATTCCAAGTTCTGAGCATCTGATGGCTCTTTTCCTTTCTTTGTAACACTCTATTCAGGTTCTCACCTCCGTGTTATAACAAAGCTGCTTTTGCTGAGATGTCAGATGAGTGTGTTCCATTCACACTGCTCTTCCTCTAGGAAGCATTTAGTGCTTCCTTGACTCTCCTCTCCTATGTTCTTCCTCTCCGTTCAGTGGGCTTTATTGTCTATTTTGTAGTCTTTTCTGTTAGGCCTGACTTCTAACTCTGACTATCCCTCATCAGTCAGTCGTGAGCACTCTTTTATTCTTGCTTTTTACCATCTTCTAGTGATATCATTAGCTCCAATGTTTTTATATATATTTTATTTTTGTATTTCTACCCAAATGCACAAATCAAGTCTGAGGTTCATCTCTGACCTTTAAATTTCTATATTTGGTTTTCTATCTTAGAACTCAACTGAGATATTTCACTGACAGCTATAAACATCATTTATAAATTAAATTAATATTAGTTATAAATCTGACTGATTTGCTAACCTACTCCTACTCTACCCTATGCTTCATACCTAAATTTTCTCCGTTATTTCTGTATTAATAAATGATGAGTATATCTACCTCATTAACCATATATCTGGCTATATCTGTTCTTATCCTATATCCAAGATCTGCTATTCTAATATGAGATTTAATTGAATCTGTCAACCTTTTATGCATTCCACTTCTCCCATCTAAGCTGCTGTCATCTCTTGCCAAGTCTATAAAATCTCTTGACTTCTTTCCATGGGCCCATTTTTATCACCCTCCAATTATTCTCTACCTAAATGGTATTAAAAAAAAATAATAAACCATCAGTCTTCTCAAAACTATTCAATATTTTCTTGTTCCAAATGAAAAAGTACCAAAAACAAACCTAAAGTCCAAAAGGCCTTAGGAACTTAGGACTTTGAGACATGTGTATTTGCTCTTGAGCTATACCTCTAAATTTATCCACTAAGTCATTCCTCATTAAACCTTCGGTCTTTTCAAAATGTTTCCATCTTCTTCCCTCAATGAAAGGATGATTTGTTATTTTCCTTCCTGAAATAATCTTCCTAGTTATTCTCCATATGCTAAATTCCTACTCAAGCATCAATAACATTCTGAGAGTTTTCCTTTTCTGACAGGGCTTCCCTGGTGGCTCAGATGGTAAAGTGTCTGCCTACAATGTGGGAGACCCAGGTTCAATCCCTGGGTCGGGAAGATCCTCTGGAGAAGGAAATGGCAACCCACTCCAGTACTCTTGCCTGGAAAATCCTATGGATGGAGGAGCCTGGTAGGCTATAGTCTATGGGGTGGCAAAGAGTCGGACATGACTGAGCAACTTTCCATCTTCTTCCCCCAATGAAGGGATAATTTGTTATATTTCTTCCTGAAATAATCTTCCTAGTTATTTCCCATATGCTAAATTCCTACTCAACCATCAATAACATTCTGAGAGAGTTTTCCTTTTCTGATATATTAATTTGATCTGAACTTCTTATTATCTTTCACAGAGCACAGTAATTTTTAAGAAAAATAGAACCTAATATATATTTATATATGCTTTTATGAACATGAGAATGTGAAGATATATTCATATACATATATTCATTTTATTCTATTTAATAAATACAGAGCAAGATTATTTTAAGCATAAACTCTGTGTTGAGAATATCTGCTAATTTATTTAGCTTTTTGAGTATGAACATTCTTAGAAATAATAAATGACATTTTCTTTCTTTTTACTGCCATCTTCAAAATCTGTGGCTTTGCAGGAAACTATCAAGAGACAGTGGCAACTGCCTTGAAACCTCTCGTAAGATTTTCTCACTATCTTCATGCGTACATTGTTCTGCATACAGAGAATAAAAAGAGCAGCACTAGCCACTTCTCTGTGGTCCATATTGTTAAATTCCTGTTTGTCACCTTTATCACCAATGGAATAAGATACCTTAGTAAATATCTAGGTTGCCTCACATGCACATGATAAGCATGTGTTTGATTAAACTTATGTTACAACTTTCAGATAATTGCACATACATATGCACTTGTAAAGCTAAAGCAGAGTGTGAATGTACATCATGCAAAACTTTTGGTGCTATATTGCAATCAGTGTATTAATAGTGATTTGGGCTTCCCCGTTGACTTAATGGTAAAAATCTGCCTGCCAAGCAGGAGATGTGGGTTCCATCCCTGGGTCAACAAAATCCCCTGGAAAAGGAAATGGCAACTCACTCCAGTATTCTTGCCTAGGAAATCCCATGGACAGGGGATCCTCTTGGGCTACAGTCCATGGGTTTGTAAAAGAGTCAGATGTGACTCAGTGACTAAACAACAACAAATATTAATAGTGATACAATCACAATACAGAATAATCCCATCACCACAAGAAACAGCCCCCACCCCGTATTCCTCATTTTCATTCACATCCACCTCTTCCTCCAGCTTCCTATTGTTTTTTCTTTTTTTTTTTAATTTTATTTTATTTTTAAACTTTACAATATTGTATTAGTTTTGGCCAACATTGAAATGAATCCGTCACAGGTATACCCGTGTTCCCCATCCTGAGCCCTCCTCCCTCCTCCCTCCCCATACCCTCCCTCTGGGCCCAGTGCACCAGCCCCAAGCATCCAGCATCATGCATTGAACCTGGACTGGCGACTTGTCTCATACATGATATTACACATGTTTCAATGCCATTCTCCCAAATCCCCCCACCCTCTCCCTCTCGCACAGAGTCCACAACTTACTGATACACGCTTTGGCAAAAATAAATGTCTTCATGGAGTCAATCCATTTGTATCAGGACTCTTGTGAAATAGAATATTTTCTTACCTGATATGTTACATTTTTAAGTTTAATTTGTGAATGATTGCTTTAAATAAGCATTTTCTCTGTCACTCTTGTTTTATATCCATGATCTCTCTCAACCCTTTTATAATATTCAGAAGATCAATATTATTATCTCCATTTTACAGATAAAAATCCTGATGATGCAGATTAATCTGTACAAGGCCCTGTAGCTGGAAACATTTTTAGGTCTGTATAGCTCCAGATCCCCTGCTTTCCACATAATGTGGTTATCTACTTTATATAGCATCACAGAAAAAAGAAAATGATCAGGAACAACTACTTGAAATTTTAAAGTTTTAAAATGTATCTGTATTCTCTGTGAAGGAAGTATCTGCTATAAGTGGGTACAGACTGGCTTATTGTATTTTTACAATAGATGGTTTAAAATATACCTTTGCTATCTCTCAAATTCAAATCAGATCAACAGTAAAATTAGCTGTGCCTATGCTGTGAATGTGGGGACTTCAGTCAGAAGATCACAAAGTATGTTGAATACATGCCAATACTCTTTGTAGCTAAAATGGTTTGCCTGAGGATTATTTTATTAGTATATTCCTAAATCTAGGATGAATCACTTTAAACAATCATGTTTCTACTTCACTTTCAAACTCTACATAAAGTCATGACAGGTATTTAGAAGTATAGGTGAATCAAAGACAAAATTGCTTTATGATGGACAGTGTAGCATAATGGAATGTTCATGGGTTTCAGATGAGAGAGTAAATCATTTACCTACTCCTTTTTGCAGTGAGAAGATTAGTTAACCTCTCCAATAATCAGTCAATTCATCTGTAAAATAATGACAATATGTACATAGATATGCAGTAAATAATCTTGGAAATAGCAATTAAATCTTAAAAATATGTAGGATCAAGATTGACATCAGTAGATAATCCATGAAATATAATACAAAAATATGAAAGATAAGTAATACTTAACTTTTTTTTTTTTTCATGATTGAAACATTTTCAAGGAGACATTACTTACTGAAAAACTACTATGGTTTGCCTGACCTGACTTGCTGAGATAAGAAACTTTCCTGTCAAACCAATTTTGTTTCTTATGACTGCATTTATGTTTCAAGACAATTAGGATTTGAAAATGCTTTTAAATCCTGGAAGTTAGTCCATCTTCTTTCAGACATTTTTCTAGCCAAGAGTTGGCTTAGTTAGGAAAAAAGGCTTCCAAGTAATCAAAATGGATTTCTTTTATTATTTTTAAAGCATTGTTTGAATCCTGATGCTTTCCACATATTTTTCTGTAAATTATCTTTGTTTTTAAAAGGCAAATTTATACCTCAAGGGAAAAAAAAACCCTTCCAAAATGTATATGTTTTCTGGAGTATTATAAAAGCTTTAATATTAATTGCAAATGTATGCATCAAGGTGAAATTCCTTTGATAAAATATTGTACTGAAGAAACAAAGAGGGAGGATCATATTTTATAATCAACTATTAAAATATGAAGTCTTCTGCATATTGGCAGGATTTCAGATGCTAACACATAATATTGTACAGAATAAGTATGCAGTTAAAAAAAGAGAAAACCTTGTGATTAACTTTAAAAAGTGTTTCATTTGGGATAACTGATTGAAATTTAACTTTTATAAGAGTAAAATAGAGAAAGTTCTTGGCTTAACAAAATTAGATGGTAATTCAATCAATTTAAGTTATAACCAAACTTTAAATACTATCAGATAACCGGAGGACTTCATTTAGATTTCTTTGGTAGCTTCAAACATTGTCATTTTAGCAGACACATTGGAAACATACGCAATACAAGTAAAATATTCATTTGGGAAAATGGCCTATCACTGTTTTAAAACACAAATGAAAGCACAAATTTAAAGCAAGACATACCCAGCCAAAAATGAAATTTAAGAACTATAAAAACAGAAAGACGCAAATAATTTTTCAGAACCTCTCTATTTTTATCTTCTTTCATAAATGCTATTACTCTTGTGATATTAATCAATTCAAATAAAAAAGAAGTGTACAAATATTTTTAAATTGCCCAATTTAACTCTCAAGGACTAAAAAAGATTTAATAATATTTCAGAAAATAGAAGCTGTCACAATGCACGTGCTTCAGTAATGTCTCCCCAGAGGAAGAAAAACAAAGTAGTGGTGGAGGTTTCCTCTTTTATTTTGCTGACAGTATCATAGCGACACTCTGACAGTTGCTGTGCTTTTTAACAGCGTAGCATTGCCGTATTTAGCAATTAAGAAAGCACAATGACCAGTTAAATCTGGATTTAAGGTAACAGTGAGTTAATATTTAGGATAAGTATATGCCATGCAATATGGAGACATAATAAAAAAAAGAAAAAAGTAACTGAAACTCCAATTTTTTTCAATACAATTAAGATTTATACAATTTTAACTAAATATGTGTTAGTCTTTACCAGCTAAGATACCAGGAAGATGAGCACAATAAAGGAAAGAAATAGTATGGACCTAACAGAAGCAGGAGATATTAAGAAGAGGTGGCAAGAATACACAGAAGAACTATACAAAAAAGATCTTCATGAATACCAGATAACCATGATGGTGTGATCAGTCAACCAAAAGCCAGACATCCTGGAATGTGAAGTCAAGTGGGCCTTAGAAAGCATCACTATGAATGAAGCTACTGGAGGTGATGGAATTCCAGGTGAGCTATTTCAAATCCTAAACGATGATGCTGTGAAAGTGCTGGACTCAATATGTCAGCTAATTTGGAAAACTCAACAGTGGCCATGGGATTGGAAAAGGTCGGTTTTCCTTCCAATCTCAAAGAAAGGCAATGCCAAAGAATGCTCAAACTACCACCCAACTGCACTCATTTCACAAGCTAGCAAAGTAATGCTCAAAATTCTCCAAGCCATGCTTTAACAGTATGTGAACTGTGATCTTCCAGATGTTCAAGCTGGATTTAGAAAGGCAGAGGAACCAGGGATCAAATTCCTAACATCTGTTGGATCATTGAAAAAGCAAGAGAGTTACAGTAAAACATCTATTTCTGCTTTATTGACTATGCCAAAGCATTTGACTGTGTGGATCACAACAAACTGTGGAAAATTTTTTAAGAGATGGAAATACCAGACCACTTCAACTGCCTCCTGAGAAATATGTGTTCAGGTCAAGAAGGAACAGTTAGAACTGAATGTGGAACAACAGACTGGTTCCAAATAGGAAAAGGAGTACATCAAGGCTGTATAGTATATTGTCTCCATGCTTATTTAACTTATATGCAGAGTACATCATGACAAATTCTGGGTTAGATGAAGCACAAACTGGAATCAAGATTGCCAGGAGAAATATCATTAACCTCAGATATGCAGATGATATTACCCTTATGGCAGAAAGTGAAGAAAAACTAAAGAGCCTCTTTTGGATAATGAAAGGAGAGTGAAAATGTTGGCTTAAAACTCAACATTCAGAAAAATAAGATCATGGCATCTGGTCCCATCACTTCATGTCAAATAGATGGGGAAACAGTGAGAGACTTTATTTTGAGGGGCTCTAAAATCACTGCAGCTGGTGACTGCAGCCATGAAATTAAAAGATGCTTACTCCTTGAAAGAAAAGTTATGACCAACCTAGACAGCTAATTAAAAAGTAGAGACATTGGCAACAAAGGTCTGTCTAGTCAAAGCTATGGTTTTTCCAGTGTTCATATATGGATGTGAGAGTTGGACTATGAAGAAAGCTGAGCACCGAAAAATTGATGCTTTTGAACTGTGGTATAGGAGAAGACTCTTGAGAGTCCCCTAGACTGCAAGGAGATCCAACCTGTCTGTCCTAAAGAAAATCAGTCCTCAATATTCATTGGAAGAACTTATGCTGAAGCTGAAACTCCAACAGTTTGGCCACCTGATGCGAAGAATTGACTCATTTGAAAAGACCCTGATGCTGGGAAAGATTGAAGTTGGGAGGAGAAGTGGATGACAGAGGATGAGATGATTGGATGGCATCACTGACTCAATGGACATGAATTTGAGTAAAGCCCAGGAGTTGGTGATAGACAGGGAGGCCTGGCATGCTGTAGTCCATGGGGTCACAAAGAGTCGGACATGACTGAGTGACTGAACTGAACTGACACTTTAAAAATGGACCACCTAATTCATTTCATGAATTTATTAAAAATAATATAATGCATTTTATACTTTTTGACATAAAACTACTGTCTCCATGTAGTATGCACTCTGTAGGAGCACAAAACGTTTCATCAGTTCAGTTCATTCGTTCATTCGTATCTGACTCTTTGCAACCACATTGCCTGCAGCATGCCAGACTTCCCTGTTTTAATTATCATCTCACCTGTATCAGAGAATTCAAAATATACAGGTATTTGTGCTGGTATTTAATCCTGAAATTGTATTCTTTATCTCCATTTTATAGTTGAAGACCGTTACCCAGGGAACTTTAAAAAAAATTCAAAGATTGAGCATACCTGGCTACTATTCATTGGCTGAACCATCATCACTGCATGGTATCAATGTATCTGATCCTAAATTTAATGCTTTTCATTTAATTTTCTACCATGGAATAATGTGATGAACACTTAAGAAAATCCTATTTTGAAGTTTTGTATAGGATAAAGAGCTTCAAAGTCAAGCTGACCTAGGAAAACTGGATGATGTGAATCTTTTAGTGCTATTATAATCAAAAAAGAATAAAAAGTTGGACATAAAATAAGTATTCAAAAGAAATTCTGGTCTCTATTACCCCTGTCGCAACTCCAAGCAAATACTAAGAAAAATGGCCATTATATTTATATAAATGCATTGTGTCTGTTGGAGAAGGAAATGGCAACCCACTCCAGTGTTCTTGCCTGAAGAATCCCAGGGATGGGGGAGCCTGGTGGCTGCCGTCTATGGGGTCACACAGAGTCGAACACCACTGAAGTGACTTAGCATAGCATAGCATTGTGTCTGTAGTGGTCTTTCTCTGATTTTAAAGAAAATTATTTATATTTCAAAAATCTTGACAACAGATATTTTGCTCTTTAAAACTTCTTAATATGATAATGTATCCTAGAATACTGAGTTTATCTAATTATCTATCTCACAAGACCCTCATTTTTTATGTTTCTTTAACTTGTATGTATTGATTCTTGCATGGAAAATCCCATGGACAGAGGAGCCTGGCGGGCTACAGTGAATGGGGTCACAAAGACTCAGACATGACTGAGTGCATGCACACACACACATTGACTTCAATATTCATGCATCTGTATCAAAACTATTAGATTAGCTTTTCTAGCAGGGAGCACACATTGAATTGTCTTTCTCTTCCTAACTGGATAGGTGTTAGAAATAGCAATTCCAAGCATTACTTTTATTATTTTATTTCTTCTTATATTGGAATATTTATTTTTTCTTTTCACCAAAATATTAAACAAAAACATTAAGAATTCAGAATAACAATATAACATATAAAATTGTGTTGTCTGCAAAGTTCATTCTAAGAGGAAAATGTTATTTTATATATTAATTTTCTTCATTTATTGTGAAGATTTAGTTCCAGATTCAACTGAATACCAAGAAATGAGCAACTATACCTGAGGATACAGAAATAGAAGTTTTAAAATTCACAAAAAATGAGTATATATCATAAATTATCTCTGCATCTCAGAACTTCTAATCTCAATATCATTTTTTTTAATTAGTATAAATACCAATTTTCATTTCAGGGTAGTTATGCCAACATTTTTTTCTTAATTATCAAGATTTATCAAATTTATCAAAATAAATACTCCATTTTAAACAGCATATCAAAAAGTGGAATCCAAATTAATGTGCAGAAAACTGAGATAAGCCACACATATAAATACAGTTGATGTGGCAGTACCATAAATTAGAAATTGTTTTAAAGGTGATTGGTAAAGTCATGAATGGCATTTTCCTTCTCTTGGGATTTCAGAATTGCTTTAAGCTGTATCTTTCATCAATTTTTTTTTTTCCTCCTAATAAAAAGAAAAGTTTTGTCCCTATTTTACCATTGTGTGTTTGGTATACAAATTTGAAGGAGAGGACAGGAAAAGAAAGTTTAGTCTATTATTCGATATATCAGAGGAAGCAAGAAGACCTCATGAGTAAGATACATTTTTAGCCAGATGAAGTGACTGGATGGGACTCTTTGTGTACCTGAGCAAAGGTTAAATGTGTTGTACATTTGGGAAGGAAGATAAAATTACTTTAGGTAAGGGGAAGCCAGTCTGGGACAAAAGGAACCAGGAGTTTTTATTAAAAAGTTTATATGTTATGCAGCAATTTATGAGAGTGTCTTTCTCTCAAATCCCTACCAAGAATTCAAGCTCTGAGTCAACTGACAGCACAGGTATAATCAAGGAAGGGTGCTGGTGGTGGTGGCTTAGTTACCAAGTCGTGTCTAACTCTTGGAACCCCATAGGCTGTGGCCATCCAGGCTCCTCTGTCTCTGGAATTTCCCAGCCTAGAATACTGGAGCGAATTGCCATTTCCTTCTCTAGGGCATTTTCCAGACTCAGAGATTGAACCTGGGTCTCCTGTGTTGTAGGCGATCTCCTGCATTGCAAGAGAATTCTTTACTGACTGAGACACTGGGGAAGCCCAATCAAGAAAGGGTAGTATTTCTAAAATACCAAGAACTTTGAGAATAAACTGAGACATTGGTTGATTGACTGATATCATGAGGACCCTAAGACAAGACAGATAAATCAAGGCTCTTATAGGAATTGGCAACGTGATATTTTACCAAAAAAGACAGTGAAACACCACCTGCAACAGAAAATGAGAGAAGGTCTCTGTATTATAATCAATGTAAACATAAATCAGGGCTTCCTAGTGGCTCAGCTGGTAAAGAATCCACCTGCAATGAGGGAGACCTGGGTTCAATCCCTGGGTTGAGAGAACTGAATGGTTGCCCACCCCAGTATTCTGGCCTGGAGAATTCCATGAACTATGTAGTCATGGGGTCAGAAAGAGTCAGACATGACTGAGCGACTTTCATTTAAACATAAATCAAATGCAGAGGGAGTCTTTTGCAGTTAATTGCTTAGGTCAAGTGTAAACCAAAAGACAGAGTACAATACAAGACTTCTGACAAAGTATTGATTCAGATGGAGAATAGTTTACTGATTCCTTAGTAAAAAGGAGAGATGATCAAATGAGTGCAATCCTTTCACTGTCTTATAATTAATTATATATGGAAGTGAACTATCAAACAATGGGGGATAAATTATACGGTATTGCATAATTACATCATTGGAGACAAGTACTTAATATTATGAATTCAAAGGAAGAAGACATCTTTATAGGTTTCTAAGCTGCACTTTGGCCACCTCATGCGAAGAGTTGACTCATTGGAAAAGACTCTGATGCTGGGAGGGATTGGGGGCAGGAGGAAAAGGGGACGACAGAGGATGAGATGGCTGGATGGCATCACTGACTCAATGGACATGAGTTTGGGTGAACTCCGGGAGTTGGTGATGGACAGGGAGGCCTGGAGTGCTGCAATTCATGGGGTCGCAAAGAGTTGGACACGACTGAGCGACTGAACTGACCTGAACTGAACTGAAGCTGCAAAGAGAACTCAGTTGGCAAAACTAATACAATTATGTAAAGTTTAAAAATAAAATAAAATTAGAAAAAAACAAAACAAACAAAAAAACCCACGATTATGTGACTACGTGGCACCTGAACAAAAAGTAGGGTATTATAGGTATAAAATGCTTTTAGGAAACAATGATTAGGACTTTCTTAGTAGCTAACTAGAGTTAATATAATGAATCAACACAGATCTTTCTTTGACTTGTCTCTAGCACACAAAGGGTTTAGTATGGGACTTTTTGATTCTTAGACTGAAAAACACTGGACATAGACTGTTGTGAGTCTTAAAAGAATGACACAGGATACTTGGGTCTAATCAAGGGATCCTATTTCCAGAAGGATAGAATAGGGTTGGGTTGGTGTTTGTGTCAGCTCTTTGGTAGTCTGACAGGCTAACCTACAGAAGTAATGGCTGAAGAAAATGAGTACTTTAATGAAGTTCTTTATATAAAGATCCTTCATTTTAGCTGTTAATATCCAGGGGGTAAAACAGTTTCTTGCTTTATAAGTCCTTTGTAGGCTCTGTCTAGAAGAGTAAAACTAGTCATTCAGCCTCAAGCATTTAATTTCTACCTCAAGAGCAGCATATGCTGCTGGGAATGCCCATTCAGCTAGGAACTATGGACCTAAAATTAGACTGGTAAATAAAATTTAGTGTATAAGTCACTATTCAGGAACTGTGGAAAAATTGAATTCAGCCTTATTATATTCACAATATTTTCCCTAAACTAATCCCACTCAAAGATAGAAATAATCTATGATTTTCTTTCTCTGTGTGTGTGTGTGTGCGTGCGTGTGTGTTTTCCAGAGGCGATCGAAATACTGTGAGATTTAGCATAAAACAAACCTGGATTTAATTTAGAGTTCCTCTGTTCACCTATTGTATGATATTCATTTATTCAGTGCTCATTGAAATAATGTATTCCTACTAGAAAAACAATAATGTTTTCCCCCCACTGAGCATCAATCATTGTGAAGCTGGTAAGGAGGCAATGATTTCATGATCTTTTCTAGCAGTATTTCATTAAGTACCTACTCTAAACTGAGAACTGCCCAAGACCCTGGTGATAATGCTGTTTATTGATGAGACAGCCTTTCTATATGTAGTTTGCATTCTCTGTTCATTAAGAAATCAGTGGCATGCTAAGGAAAAGTGATTGATAAAAATTAAAACACCTCACTAGAACTGACTCAAATGTGTTCCTCCTTATGGCTGAGTACTATTCATAATATATATGTACCACAGCTTCTCCATTTATCTGTTGATGGATATCTAGGTGGCTTCCATGTCCTGGCTATCATACATAGTGGTGCTGTGAACACTGGGGTACATGTATTTTTTTCACTTATGGTTTTCTCAGGGTATGTGCCGAGTAGTGGAATTTCTGTGTCATGTAGTAGTTTTATTCCTAGTTTTTTAAGGAATCTAATGTTCTCCAATTAAAAATAAATTTTGAAAAGTAATACAAAGTAAAAGAGACATTAAAAGTATTGAATATGTCCAAAAATAAGATATGATGCTATAAAACAGTTTTCTATTTTGCACATAAGAAAAGGCAACAAAAATAATTTTTGTATTCTGAATAAAAAAATCAGATACTGCATACTTCTAATACAGGATCAATACATTTATTATGTGAGCACACTAAATAGCACTATGTAAAATAATATTTTAACATAAAGTTATAGCTTTTTTCTACTCATATTTTATGAAGCAATTTTCTCAAACTTTTCATGTGAATCCTAGATATCACGGTCTAGTCATCATGGCAGCTGCTTTATGAAGCAACTAACTCAGTTTTCTAAAGTACATCATCCTCACTTCTGCCTATTTTCTGAAATATAGTACTTAAAAAATCTTGTACAATCCCGTCACTGGAAATTTTATCCTAAGACATCACATTAAAATGACTGTTTTCTCTCTCATGCTTCCTCCGTATATTCTTGAGCTCTATGTTTTGTCTGTATAATACATTTTATGTATGACTTTTCAAAGTGATATTTAAATGGGTTATTTTTGTTAGTATCCAACACTAATAATAGTGAGGTCCTCAATTTATGAATAACTACTGACTTATCATAAAGTGACTTTTTATTCTTTTTTTTTTTTAACAAATGCTATTATGTGACCCATAGAAAAGCATCCAGAGTCAGAAATAATGCAAGCTGTTTCAAACAAATGCTTCTTCCTCAAAGCTTTTTTTTTTTTTTTTTTTTCAAAAAAGTAATTAAATAAACAGTAAACTGGAAAAGTACATTGTGGTATAATAAATTCAAATATAAGATGATTCTTTTTATCCAAAGCATATTTTGCCAAATAGTTTCCCCATAGGTTTGCAGTCTATATGGTACATGGTAATCAACCATCTCACAGATAACTCTCTCCATCTGGCATACTTTACAGAGGAGGCAATGTTTGACTTGGGTTGTGAAAAATAAATATGAAAACCCAAACTGAGGACAAATGGGCTCAGAATCATGACTGTGCACAATTAGACCACAAACTACAAATACCTTTCTGAAGAGGGAGCATCAGGTTTCAGGGCAGGGGTTGCAGGGGAGAAGTGGAGTGGAACAGGAGGAGGCAACTCAAAGAGTTGCTCTTACTCTTACAACTCACTGTGTCATGAAATGTAGCTTTCTCTTCATCCTCACACAACAGGGAATCCCTGAAGGATTTTATAGCAAGAACTAACATGACCTGACTGATGTGTGGGAAGGTGAAAGGGGATATTTAAAACTGGAGGCAGTGAATTAACAGGAGTAGCCCAAACAAAAGATTACAAAGGCTGAAATCAGCGTTTGACAGTAGATAAAGGGAAGGGCAAAGAGAGACTATGGATATTTGAAGGTATTCTATGAATATTAAGTAATATGTATTGGGATATTGAAGGGGATATTGAAGCAGGGGATATTGAAATAGAGCTCAAAAGAATATCTTAATCTTTACTAACTTTAGGGTGTTTTGTTCTTTGTCTGTAAAATGGTAATTCTAATGTTGAGTTCACAGTGTTTAGGGGAAATCAAATAAGATATTTGGCAAAACTAATACAATTATGTAAAGTTTAAAAATAAAATAAAATTAAAAAAAAAAATAAACTAAGTCTGTGCATTTTAAAAACTGAGCCAAAGGCCTGACACAAGGTAGTTAGCTATGCGAAGAATGTTAATTTCCTGAGACATTTGACCTGTATTAAGGCCCCTTTTGTATTCTACTCTGTATCACTGTCATTTGACAAAGTATCATTTCTCACTATTCTGTTGTATACATGTTTAGAGGTTCATGCTGACTAACTCTGCTTTGCAGGGTAAATATGTTAATATTGAATTGATGATGCATTATGGATTAATGTGCAATAAGATTTATTGGATCAAGAATAATGTATGTAATGGAAATTACAACTGATGAAGTACAACAGTCATTTCCCAATTTACTCTGATAAAGCTTCAGGGCAGGGATGGGTGTTATAAAGAAGAATGTACAACTGGGCATACCTTACTATCTGCTGTATCTACACGGAGGATGAAAACTGTATTAAATGTTTTTCCAAAATAGAAAAACAAACAGTGTAAAAATATCTGAATAGCATACTAAAATACTGTGATATAGTTTCTCATATATGTGTGTGTGTGTGTAGTTTAATATATATATATATATATATATATATATATATATATATATATGTATATAGTTTAAAATATAGGTGCATGAAGTTATAATTCTGGGTGAGTCCACAATACTAAAGTTATACTTTAGTTATCAGAAAATATCATTATACTTTCCCCTTCTAAAGTTTTTATTTTAGTCTGATTATTATACTTTGTCATACTCTATTAGTAAACATTTGAATTACCAAAGTATTGCCACTTTAGAAACTTTAAAGATAACAAGGACTTGGATTCATTATCTTACTGAAAGTGTCTCCCCCTTTATTTCTAAAAATAGTACATATGTTTTTCTTCAGTTTACATTTATTGGGCACCAACTTTATTCCAGGTAGGTTTTTTAATTTATTTTTTGGAATATAATGTATGCAATAAGCATTTTATAAACATTTTTCTCTCTGATTCTACAACAACATTATAGGATTCACAGTGTCTTTACTAACACATGAAGAAGCCAAGAGATAGTGATTTTTTAAAAAAATGAATAAAGGTCACAAAACTGCTAGAAGGCAAAGCCCCACTAAGGCTGCCTGTTGCACAGGGACCTGCATGAGTCTGATCCAGTACCTATATCCAAAATCTGCATTCTTAAAGAACAATAGATATATTAACCCAGACACTCAAAAATGTTGTTGTTCGATCACTAAGTCCTGTCTGATTCTTTCCTACCCCATGGACTACAGCATGCCAGGCTTCCCTGTCCATCAATGTTTCCCAGAGTTTGTTCAAACTCATGTCCATTGAGTCAATGATGCCATCCAACCATCTCATCCTCTGTCATCCCCTTCTCCTTTCCTCAATCTTTCCCAGCATCAAGGTCTTTTCCAATGAGTCGGCTCTTCCCATCAGGTGACCAAAGTATTGGAGCTTCAGCTTCAGTCCTCCCAATTAACATTCAGAGTTGATTTCCTTTAGGATGGACTGGTTTGATCTCTTTGCTATCCAACAGACTCTCAAGAATCTTTTCTAGCACCACAGTTCAAAAGCATCAGTTCTTTGGCACTCAGCCTTCTTTATGATCCAGCTCTCAGATCTGTACATAACTACTGGAAAAGCCATTGTTGTTTGGTTATTCAGTCCTGTCTGACTCTTTGAGAGCCCATGGACTGCAGCCAGGTTTCCCTGTCCTTCACCATCTCCTGGAGTTTGCTCAAACTCATGTCCATTGAGTTGGTAATGCCATCCAGTCATCTCATCCTCTGTTGTCCCCTTCTCCTCCTGTCTTCAATCTTTCCCAGCATCAGGGTCTTTTTCAATGAGTAGGCTCTTTGCATCAGGTGGCCAAAGTAAAGGAATTTCAGCTTCAGCATCAGTCTTTCCATGAATATTCAGGGTTGATTTCCTTTAGGATTGACTGGTTTGATCTCCTTGCAATCTGAAGGACTCTCAAGAGTCATCTCCAGCACCACAGTTCAAAAGCATCAATTTTTCAGTGCTCAGCCTTCTTTATGGTCCAACTCTCACATCTGTACATGATTACTGGAGAAACCATAGTTTTGATTATAGGGACCTTTGTTGGCAAACTAATGTCTCTACCTTTTAATATACTGTCTAGATTTGTCATAGCTTTTCTTCCAAGGAGCAAGCCACTTTTAATATCATGGCTGCAGTCACTGTCCACAGTAATTTTGGAGTCCAAGAAAATAAAGTCTGTCCTTATTTCCTCTTTTTCCACATCTATTTACCATGAAATGATGGGACTGGATGCCATGATCTTCATTCTTTGAATGTTGAGTTTTAAGCCAGCTTTTTCACTCTTCTCTTTCACCTTCATCAAGAGGCTCTTTAATCCCTCTTTGCTTTCTACCATTAGAGCCATTAGAGTGGTATCCTCTTCATATCTGAGGTTGTTGATACTTCTCTAAGCAATTTTGATTCCAGCTTGTTATTCACCCATCCATGCATTTTGCATGATGTACTCTGTATATAAGTTGAATAAACAGGGTGACAATATACAGCCTTGATGAACTCTTTTCTCAGTTTTGAACCAGTCCATTGTTCTATGTCCAGTTCTAACTGCTGTTTCTTTACTGGCATATAGGTTTCTCAGGAGGCAGATATGGGTCAGGTATTCCCATCTCTTTAAGAGTTTTCCATTGTTTTTTTGTGAAATGCAGTAGTAATTGTTTTTATCTATTTAACAATGATTAATATAGAATTAGCTTTTATAATCTCCCTTGTTTTAAGGAAAGTTGAAAGTAAAGGAGCACAGTTACATCAGGATGAGGAGATTTTTTCTCTCCTTTTCCTTTCTTTGTTTCTTTGGGCTGATTGAATAGTTTAAATGGCATTAGGCATATTAATGTGGTCTCCCTGTTGCTCAGATGGTAAAGAATCTGCCTGCAATGAGGGAAACTTGGGTTTGATCCCTGAGTCAGGACGATTCCCTGGAGAAGGGAATGGCGGCCCACTCCAGTATTCTTGCTTGGAGAATCCCATGAACAGAGGAGCCTGGCAGGCCACAGTCCATGGGATTGCAGAGTCGGAGACATGATTAAGGACTAATATAGGCAGATTAACAGGAGATAATAAAATTTTAACTTGTATATACAAGAACCCTACATCCGTGAGAGTGCCAAGGACTCCATATACAAGAAAGGTTCAGAGACAGAAAGGTAAAATGAGGTTTATATGCCATCCTGATCTTAGGAGTGGCATAGGGGCCTGGGGCTTCAAGGACAGGAAGTTCATCATAAGACTATAGGCAATCAAGGTTTAGCAGATATTTTGGTAATTAGATATTTGCCGTGCTACACAGACGATTCTACTTAGATTAATTTTTTGTTGTCAATAATTCTTTTTTTGGGGAAAAAATGAGGTATATGTAAGTTCTAAGAAGTTAAGGGTGGGGCAGTTGTTTCTCTATTGCTGTCAGCTCAAAATAATCCACATGTCAAACGAGCACTTTTGGGGAACACATATTCTGTAATCCCTATAGTTGTTTGCATGTCAACTAATAAATTCCCCTTTCCCCATTTTTTAAATTAAACCATACTTTTTTCATTTAAAAACAAGTGGAATTATAACTCTAAATAATTCATCATGATTTAACAATTTATAAACTTTTCATGTCTGCTCATTTGAAATTTTGAAAGTTTACATGACTGCACCAAGGATTTTTTTTGTCTTATCAATTTGTTTTTTAAAAGATTCACTTATTGTCTATGATCATTTGCTGACTTTAAAAAAAAAATCCTTGTTTCAAAACTGCAGGAACACTGATTGTCACAATTAATATTTGTCCTACCCTTTATTTTTGCATCTGTCCCCATTTTCTACACCACAGGAAGCAGATGTCAAAAACAAAGAAAACTGGTGGCAATCAAAGCTCTACCAATGTTCTATGCAAGACATCAAACGCCTGACATCTCTGAATATGACCTTGTCTATTCAAGCACTTCAGTTTTACCTCATCCAGAATCATAAAAATTGTAGTAGAAGCAATTTAGTGAACCAAGATTACTTTATCTTCTGTTATCTGGGTCGATTCACTGCTAAATATAGCTAAATTATGTTAGAATAATATTTAGCCATCCTCACCTCTCTAACTTTACAATGAGGTTCCTTATAAGATCCTTTATTCTAAGATAATTTTTAAGACATCTTCTAAAATGCATTACATGAGTTGATGATTTTATATTATATAGTGTTCTCCAAAATGTAATAGCATTGCTGAAGAAGTGAAGTTTTTAAACTAGAGAACAGTATTAGGCATAATCTATACATTCAAAAACATTTCTTAATTGCCTAATGTTTATCAAACTCTAGTAAATGATAAGATACAGCATCAATCTTATTGTAAATTTTACTTATATATGTGTATATATATATAATTTCTGTTTATTATCTGTATCCTCTAGTTTATTATAGACTACTTGAATTCAGGGTCATTTTCTTATTATATTATCAAAGTCAAGAACTTACTATGTTAGGGCATAGTAGGTATTCATTATGGTTAAATGTTTGACTTTTTTGAAAAATAGGATTCAAAATGGCTCTGTCATCATGGCTTATATCCTTCTTTACCACTATATTAGAAATAAAGCTTTGTATAATGATATTTTTTATCATAATAAACTGTCTACATTGAGTAATATAGTGTTCACTAATAGAAAATGTATAATTGACAGGCTTCAGGCCTTAAAAGTACTACATTTACTATGTAAATAGTTACCATTTCAAGTAGTTAAGTGTGAACATCAGTGTAAGGTAGAAAACCGAAAGTGCTGGAAAAAAATTAAAGGAATTCTTAAAATACTGATCCTAATTCAGACTGAATGAGGCTCTGAAAATATGTAATGGACTATGAAAACTGCATTCAAAATTGAACCAATAACTATTTTGGTGTTTAACAAAGGCTGATGTTTGCTTTGAAGCATTATAACAGCAATATAATATAATGAAAATAAATAGAAATGAGGTGTCTGAAATTTAGAAAACAGTTACTCCATTTGTTAGGTAATAATTAAATTCCTGTGTATCACTGAGTCTAAAAAGTTATTGGTTTATATTGAAATCAGCATATTTACACAGATTTCCAACTCTAGTCAAAGACCTACAAAGACTGTAAATTTATAGAACTCATTAAGTGAAACTACTGTCAGAGACGTATTGGAGGTGGCTTTATTTTGTTTTTTGTTTTTGGAGACTTTTGTTCCCAAATTGAGAATTTTCCTAAATCTGATAGCTACTTTCTAAATTTATATTTCTTGAATTTTTAAAAAATAGAAATATGATTTATGAATAAGTAAATTTGATCATTATTTGCCTGATTACCGTTTTCAAAATTTCTCCAAGTTCTACCAAACTATCAAGCAGAAATTCCACTACATGATCACTCATGTTTTAATATAAACTCCAAAAAAGTTAAACTTGCTATTTTCATACCATACTGCTACACTGATTCTCCCCATCTCCTTTTTTGGGGAAGGGAATTTCATCAACTCCTTGTTTGGATCTTAAATGCCTATGAAAAATTTCACTCCAGTGCTGTCCAGTGGAAGATTGCCTGGAACTGTTCATTGGTGGGGCTGTTGCAGGAAGGGGGACCCCTTCCAGGGCCCGAAACGGCTCTTATCTAACACTCAGAAATGAATTGCCCAAGGAGACACATGTACTGACAAAGCAAGAGATTTTATTGGGAAAGGGCACCCGGGTGGAGAGCAGTAGAGTAAGGGAACCCAGGAGAACAGCCCTGCCACATGGTTTGCAGTCTCCGGTTTTATGGTGATGGGATTCGTTTCTGGGTTTTTAGCCAATCATTCTGATTCAGTCTCCTTCCGGTGTGCACGCCTTGTTCATCCAAGTTGGATGCCACAGAGAAGGATTCTGGGAGGTGGTCGGACATGTGGTGTCTCCTTTTGACCTTTCCTGAACTCTTCTGGTTGGTGGAGGCTTATTAGTCCCATGTTCCTTACAAGGACCTCCTGTAGTAAAACAACTCATGCAAATAGTTAATATGGTGCCTGGCCAGGGTGGGCGGTTTCAGTCAGTGTGCTTCCCCTAACAGAGCCTCACATCTTTCTCTTGTGTTCATACTGCTCTTTGCAAATAGCTCTACTCTATGAGCTCTTGGGACAAATGTGTGCTATGAATGCCCTCAATTGCCGCTTCCTGACAGCCCCTTCTAAGAGACTGTCCACAACCAAGCCTTTTGAGGATTATTACTGTACTACGTATGGGCTTCTCTGGTGGCTCAGATGGTAAAGAATCTGCCTGCAATACAGGAGACTGTGGTTCGATCCCTGGGTCAGGAAGATCCCCTGTAGAAGGGAACCCACTCCAGTATTTTTGCCTGGGGAATTCCAAGGACAGAGGAGCCTACAGTCCTGCTGTGGGCTCAGTCCTACAGTCCTAGGGTAGCCTACAGTGGGCTACAGTCCATGGGGTCACAAAGAGTCAGATAGGACTAAGGAACTAACACACACTGTTCTACGTAATTGCTCTTGGTGGATCAGTGGGCTCAAAGAAATGCTGACATACAATCTTACCTCTATCAGGAATATGCGTTTCAGTTACTTTATTATTGAGAAGAATGTGAACATCATGTCATAATGAGGTTAAATATAACCAGCTGCAGTTTAAAGTAATAAGATAGCAAAAATAAATAAAAAAAGGAGAGGAGACAATCTACAAAGATTTGAAGGAAAAGAACATAATTTTAGAGAGCAAAGTTAAATGGGTTTGTAGCATATGTCTCAGCTAAACTGGTAAATCCATGACTACAGTATCTTCGTATATTTGTGCTTATAAGACTAAGCACTGAGCCTGGATAAAGACTAAATTCCCGATATATTTTAAAATATATCTGGACTAAAAATCAGGGATGAAACTTTAATAAAACTAGAACTGATATCCCCATTTGCATATTGTGATATATTAATGATGTGGATCCTATTAATTTAATCTGTATCAGACAATTTGATCATACTGAAAAGATCCCTTTAAAGAAATTTCAAGAAAAGCAATGTGAGTTTACAGTAGCTTAAATCATATTGTCACTGCAAGGGAAAACACTTGAAGTCTGAGTGCCACTGGAAATTTCCTTTTTTTTTTTTTTTTCATCCATGTTCAACTTATGTCTTTTTTTTTTTCTAATTTTATTTTTAAACTTTACATAATTGTATTAGTTTTGCCAAATATCAAAATGAATCCGCCACAGGTATACATGTGTTCCCCATCCCGAACCTTCCTTTTAAGATATTCAAACTAATTGTCTTTGTTAGTATGAATTTTTGTGTGCTTTGCTTTCTAATGCAAAAAAGGAAAGCTGCCAGCACATTTTTTTCTCAGAAATAAAACATCAGTGATTCACTGAAATGTTAGGAAGTAAGCCCAAAGCTACTTAGCTTTACAAATTTTTCATATTTTTATATTTTGGCTTCAGGATAATTGTCAGAAGGCATATTACAAATACAGAACAAACAAAAACATAAAAAAAAAAACCTGCACTCAAACAAGACAAACATTGCAGTAGTAGAATAATTAAAGTTAGAAAACCATGAAGGAAGAACAGCAGTATGTAAGCAACATACTGAAGATGGAAAGGCATTCATTGAATCATAACTGACATAGCAGCTTAAACCCATCTAACAGAGGTTGGATGCCAATTAAAATGAGGCAATTTCAATGACAGAAGTCCAGAAAGACTCAGCATTTTTGCACCTATTATCCTGAAGTTCAAGGTATGAGGCAGACTGAAAATATATGTATTTTTTGATGGTTTATGTAAAGAGAAAAAAATTTTTGTTTTGGTCTCAGAATTCAGAATCAAATGTTTACTTCCCTTGCATTAAAAGAAGAACAACAATCCATATCAAGGCTGCAAAGACCAAAGAGCTGAGTTTAGGATTTTAGGCTATGCAATTTGGGAGACACAGATTCAAAGAATGTTTTAGGGAAGAGGAGTCAGGGGCTGATAAGGATAAAATCTAAAGGTTGTTAAACTTACCTGGCAGAAATTGTGATTGATTCTGATGCAAGTCAGGAAATACTTGTTCTTAAAGAATCTTAAGTTATTTTAGAGTAAGGATTGAGTAAAGTATTTGTTTCTGGAGCAATGGGCAGCAATGTTCTGGATGCCTATGTTAAGATAATCAGTGGTCAAAAAGTCAGATTCCATCAAGATGAGGTATGCGTAAGTCCCACTTCCTTCCACAATGGCTTCTTGGGTCCATTTCAGAGAGCCGTTTGTTTCCCAGAAGAAAAGCAAAACAAAAGAGGCTCTGCATGCAATGGAACCAGGAAGAGAGGATGATTTGGGGATGGCATTTAACTTCCCCTTGAGATAAAAATCAAAATATTTAATTGTAATATTCAAAGCTGTTTTCTCCTGCACAAGTCATGGATAATTATCACAATTATCTTGATCTTAAAATAATGAAAACAATTATTCTCTAAATAAAACAGCTGCCCAAGAAATAAGAACGTGTGAGCTCATGAAAACAGGTGACCTTACATAAAAGACAATGCTATTTACTAGTTGGTTCTGGCTTGAATTTGCAACTGCAAAATAACCTGAGCTCAAAAGGATTCTGTACTTGGTCACTGTATCACTTTGAAATTCTTGATAATTTTATTTTTTAACTTGTGTCTTGGAAGTAAAATCCAATGGACCAGTGCTCCAGTGTACAGACAGAAAAGATAGGCCCCATATTCATATCTGGTGTTCTTTCAACCTATTTATGTATAGCATTTTCGATGCCCCAAGAACATCAAATTCCAGAGGACACACAATGCACAATAGTTCAGTGAGATATCCAGTGAGTACAAATGAGTATGCTATGTTTATAACTGAAAAAAATGGACATGGGTAGCTGTTAACAGGTATATGTTCTGTTAGAACCAACATTTTCTTAAAATACAGAAGGAAAACAATTGCATCCTAAGACACATAAATCCACCAAAATTTTTCTTACTCATGTTACTTCCCACACCAAGTATTGAAATTGAAAATGCTTCTCACAGAAAGTTAGAGAAAGATAGGGTAACTCATATTCTTTATCCTTAAAATTCCTCTTTACTAATCAGTAAGCCAAAATTACAGGGAATAGGTAGAATGCTCACATGTGAATACATTAAATAAGATAATTGAGTTCGTTTTTGCACAGTGCTTTCACTGTTTGGTCAAGAAAGAAATACATATGCATGTATGAGCTATGAAATGAAAGTTGTGTAATTTCAGTGATTCTACATATCAGGTAAATGCTCGTATATTTCTATTTAAAATTGACATAATATGCAGATGAACAGTAAGCAAATTATTACATTTAAAATTTTATCATTTCTTTATTTAAAAAATATTAAATAGCAAAAAAAAAGAAAAAAGAAAAAAAATGACAGTCAAGAGAGAAAATCCAGAAGAATAGAAAAGCTTTATATTGTATCACTCTTAAAGAATTTTAAATGCTATATGGTCAAGGGCTCCAATGTTTTTGTTTTTCACTGAGAGCTGCAAATTACATAGCTGATACTTGTGGGAAAGTATTGCTGAGATAAAAGAAACAGTTCTACACTTTTGGTTCTTCTGGCTGGTCTGAATTAAATTGACCTGAAATAGATTAGCAGGAGAAAATCAAATTAATTCTGTACATACAGGAATGATGTATATTATAAATGAAAATTCAGAGTCAGAAAAGTAAAATGAGGCATATAACCCATCCTGAGCTAAGGAAGGGGCTTCCCTGGTGGGTCAGTGCTAAAGAATCTGCCTCCCAGTACAGGAAATGTAAGTTCAATCCCTGGGTCAGGAAGATCCCCTGAAGGAGGAAATGGCACCCCATCACAGTATTCTTGCTGGGAAATCCCATGGTTACAGGAACCTGGTGGGCTGTGTCCATGGGTTAAGAAAGAGTGGGACACGACTGAGTGACTGAGCACGCATGAACGAGCTAAGGAGTTGGATAGAAGCCTCAGGCTCCCAAGGGCAAAGAGCCATAAGAAGAAAAACAGATGTTTGCCCTGTTCCACAGATAGTGCCAACAGGTAAAAATCTATCTTTGATAATGGCTCTCTTCTAAAAAACATTCCCCAATTTATATTCTTTTAAATATGTTGGGGAGGGGCAATATTTTCTCTTGAACTCACAGAGTCTTGATTGCCTTTAGCTCAAAATAATCTTCAACAAAAGTGACACCTTTTGTCCTGAACCTCTGCAGTACAATTGGATAAAGCAGTGTTTCCATTATATTCTTTGTGCCAGTGGGCCTTTCTTTAACTAACTTATCTATAATTGGAAACATATGCATTAACTTGAAATACTAAGAAATAATAAATGAATATCCTGTGAAAAAGAGATATTCAGTACATCCTTTCTAAAAGTCACATCATTTTGCTAGTATTTTATATTATTTTACTTTTGACTTCATGGATATAGGTGTCTTCCTACAAATTGAAAAATGTTTACTAAAGGAAAATGTATAATTCTGCTATGCAAGCATTATGAAGATCCACAGAAAGAGGTGAAATTAACTAAAGAAATAGGAATGCCATTGAATTCATGAAGAACTCCTGAAACTGTGTAACCAGTAACATTCAGAAACACATGAGTAGTCAAAAAAAGGGTATGCACAAGAAATCACATACACTTGGACACCCTTTCATTATACATGAAAAGTTACTCAGGATTTTGCATAACTCTAAAAAATGAGTGTCTACTCATGAGCAAGTTGTGTCTAGCATTAAATTCCTTTAGAAATGAATTAAATAAATTGGAAAAAATGGCATCAGGAAAGGATGGGAACACATTGCAAAAATAAAATAAAATAGGAGCGTCTCCATGAAGAATAACGAGAGTAATGGGTATATTTTTATGTGTCTTTATGATCCAAGTTAAAGGAAAGGCAAATTGTTTTTCTTAAAATAAAAAATCCTTTTGGCAATGGGTGATCCTATTAGAGAAGAAATGAAATGGCTTCTATTCTCATTCTTCTGGAGGATTTTAGCAACTTCTTATGCTTTATTGCCAGAGCATCTTTAATTTTAAAAAGGCTTGGTTTAGAAGAAAGTTATGATTTTATAGCATAACTTAGATTTCTGATAATATTTAATAAAAAGAAAAAACATAAAAATAATGTAAAATGTTCCATCAATATTTTAAATTATATGACAAGAATCTACATACTCTTCCTTAAAAAAATATATTTTTTTTTTGCTTTCAAATTTCTACGACTTAATTCAAAGCTAAAGCAAAATATGGCCAGACTTGTTGGAACATGAAAGATATTACTAGCCAAGAGACACAGAAAAAACATTGCTATGAAGTTTATGCAGGGTAAAACTAGTCAGGTGATTATGCTTATTAACAGACAAATTATGTCTCACTCCTGCACAATATTCAAGAAATATAAGGAAAGAGAAAAATTATATCTGTGTGTACATTGAATCTCTATTTTTACACAATCATATTTAATGTTTAAAAAATAATTTCTGAAAGTTTTAAATAGTCAAGGAGATTAAGCAAATTTTGTTTCTGTGAAACTGAAATATGAGATACTTTCTAAGCAAAATCAACTAAACTAATATCAAGGTGCCATATCTAGTAAAGTGAATAAGGTTTAACTATTTCTAACCCAAAATAAATAATTCTAATATATGTTTAAAAGTTCCCCTGATAGTGTTTATCTTCTATAAATCGAAAAGAATCACAAACTTTGGCAATATACTCAGAAAATGTAGAAACAGACTTGTCTCTTTATTAAATACACAAGTTAAGATACACTCTCACAAACTCTTTTATATAATTACTCTACAATAATTCTGGACATTTTAATAACTTTTAAAATTATTTTATTTTTACTGTAGTTTCACATTTTGGCTCTTTTATATCTAGACCAATAATATTTCTAAAGTGGTCAATTATATATGGCAGAAGTTTGTGCAGTACAGATCTTCCCGACCCAGGGATTAACCTGATCCCATCCTTGTGCACTGCAGGAGGAATCTTTACCACTGAGCCGCCTGGGAAGCCCCAGTGATTAATACCACTTTGAAAATCTCGCTGATGTTGTTGTTCAGTTGCCAAGTTGTGTCCAGCTCTTTGTGACCCCAAGGACTGCAACACGCTAGACTTCCCTGTCCTTCACTGTCTCCCACAGTTTGCTCAAACCCTTTTTCCAGTCAGTGATGCCATCCAACCATCTCATCCTCTGTCAACTCCTTCTCTTCCTGCCCAGAAAACCTCATACCAATCTTTTATCAACATGCCAGGTAACCAAGAACTTGCTTTGGCTTACAGCAGTTCAGAAATTTAAGACTTGTAGGTATATCAATATCAATGTTCAAAACAATATATTGTGAAGAAATATTAGTAATAAAAATTGATGTGTCTAATACTTTGGTATATTCAGAATATAACTTTATTATATATAGGGCTTATTTTGGAACTAACCAAATAATATCAATAAAATAATATCTTATAAACATTCTTAGGTTTACAATCAGCATTAAATTAACACTAAATTTGACATAATAATTAAATAGAGAAAATTATTTGTATCTTTTACAAAAATATTTACTCTTTGAAAGTTTTGAGAGAAGTACAGACAACTAAATTTACTACTGTGAAAGTAGCGGTCAGTACAATTTTAAACATATATTTAGTCAATGATGTAAATTCTGAAACTAATCACAACAAAGTATGCATCTTTACTGGGGGAAATAACCAGATGTGCTAAGAAAATTAGAAAACATTAATGAAAAATAATTTAAGTACCAGAATCTGGAAACTTGATTTTCCTACCATTCCTTCACAGTTTATGTAAAATAGCAGAACCTAATTTGTTTTTCAAATGCATATATAAGGTAATATATGAAAATGACATTCTCCAGGTGCCTTGCAGGAGGTGGAGGGGGCGGGGGGAAAGAAAGCTTAAAACCACTGGCCAGAAAAAGATTTACTAGAGCATGAATTCCAAACCAATTTTTCTGAGACAGACAGACACAACACACACACACACAGATTAACTTGGGCAAAATAAGATAACTTTGTAGTTTGTGGTAAAGCACACTTATAAGGTTGGCATCATACTATTCTATTTAATCATTTTACATTTTAAAGAACTGTGTGTGGAAAAGAGTGGAGAGTATTATATATTTGTAGGAAAAAACTCAAGCAAAATAACTGGGTCAACAAAAAAGAGAAACTTCACTTGGACCTGAACCAGAAATTTCTTTGAAACTCAAATTCTTTGAGCTCCTTAGCTTCCAGTGACTGTTTTGATTTCTGATCGAATACACATAAACTTCTCAAAACAGTGTGTTCTCAATGGAGTTTGCTGTGGTATTCCAAAGCCTTTGTTCAATTTAGCTCATTGCAATTAACTTTTAAATCTTCCATTAATGCCTACAAAAATCATACTACTGCTGTTACTGAAAACTTCAGAAACATATTTCAACATTAAACTGAAAACATGAATTAAGGAAGGTTTCAGAAATGCACAGAGAAGATTAAATATATACTTAGGGCGACTGTCCCTCAAATACTAATTCCTGTTTGCAAAATCTCTGACAAGTTGTTGGACTGCAATATTACCTACTTGATCACATGTAGTGGGCCGTTCAGTAATAAAATTAGTGAACATAATCTCATGTCAACTCTATATTTCTATTAATTTGAATTGAAACTTAAATGTCCATTGGAAATGTTCTTCAACCAACAATATATGAAATTGCTATGGTCATACAGTCATAGGAGGTGGTTTGAAAAAAACTACAAATGTCCAAGTTTGAGATCTGACATGATAAAAATAGTGACAATTTATCATAAAACACTCAATATAGCCAAAGATATTATAAGCACATAGTGAGTTTTAAGAGAGAGGGAGGAGAAGAAACAAAAACAAAAGTTAAAAAACCCTGCTGGCTAATACGTGTATAAAATGTTGAATTAGAAAATCACCATTTTGAAATCCCTTCCCATAAAACTAATTTTAGCCAGAGTCATCACTAGATGCTAAAATCTTTGAAAGGAATGTTGGAGGGAATGTCATTTCATGATTATAAGTGTATCATTTGAGAGATTGCTTAGTAATACATGGGGGAAAATGATTGTTCAGAATCAATGGAGACCTGTTATTCAACATCTTATCTAAGTGACCTAATTTATCATCACCAATAAAGGTAAAACCTGTCTTTGTGCCTCAAGAAGTGTCCTTGCCACACAAAACTCTTCAATTTGTATTTGGTCATGAGGAAACAATCTGAAAAATCCTGAATATGGACTATACTTCAAGGTTCTCAGTCTAGCCTTTTGAATAAATTAGTACTATTTAGAAATAGATGACTAGAGGGGCTGATCTAGATCAAAAGACATTAAAGATGATTAACAACAAGCACAGTGGGCATATCCTGTTTGGCTTATGCTTTAGAAAAGTAGGACAAGAAGAAATGAAGGAGAAGGAGGAGAAACAGCAGCAGCAGCTGTTGCTATAAAAGGCATTTAAGGCTGATTTGAGTACATAATCTAAATTATATCCCAATATCATTGTTAATTTCCAATAGAATTATAGATAATCTCCTTATATATGATAATGCATATATGAAGTAGGTATATGGTATATTTTAAGGTTTCCCAGGTGGCTCAGTGGTAAAGAATGCTGCCAAAGCAGGTGACATAAGAGACACAGATTCAATCCCTAGGTCAGGAAAGTCCTCTGGAGTAGGAAATGGCAACCCACTCCAGTATTCTTGCCTGGGAAGTCCTAAGGATACTGGAGCCTGACAGGCTACAGTCTGTGCTTGTACGCTAAGTCACTTCACTTGTGTCTGACTCTTTGCGATGCTATGGACTATAGCCCTCCAGGCTCCTCTGTCCATGGGAGTCTCCAGGCAAGAATACTGGAGTGGTTTGCTGTTTTCTTCTCCAGGGGACCTTCCAGACCTGGGGATCAAACCAATGTCTCATATGTCTCCTGCATTGGCAAGCAGGTACTTTAGCAGTAGCACCACCTGGGAAGCTCGATGGGCTACAACTCCATGTGTCACAAAGAGTCAGACAGGACTGAGTAACTGAGTACACACACACACACACACACACACACACACACACACGGTATATATATCTATGCAGAAAAATAATCTTATGCTTAGAAAACACATACTTGTTGGGGGCCAGTGTGAGGCACTCCGCCCGTGGCAAAGGTCATGAGGAAGGAGGCTTGACATATGCAAAGGTGGGATCGAGCCTCCGGAGTCCCCCTGGAAATCCTTGAGCATCTACCCCCATGACCAGAGCCTGCCTACTTTGCTACTTTGTGCTCTCACCTACACCTCTGACTTTACGGGGGGCTGTCCCCCACCACCTCTTTCGGAGAATGAGTTAACTTAGAGCTCCAGTTAATAATAATTCCTGGGTGTGACAGGAGTGTTTCAACCTACAAACTCCTCTGAAGGTTCTCTAGCCTGCCTGACAGGTTTGTCCGGCCACATGTGATTGCTCACAGCCTCCCAACCGTGAGAGGCACGAGATGCTTTAAACCTTCTAAAAACAGATTCTTTAGAGAAGTTAGAAAGCTATTAGTATAAGTATAATGGGCTGATTAGAAATTGTATTGGTGAAGGGTTTTTCATTTGTTGAGCCAATGTTTGTTGCTAAGACTCCACATCTCCTGCCCTTATACACATTACTGAATATATAGAAGAAATAAGTATTAACCTTTGATATAAATCACGTTAGACCTTAGGCTAAGTAAATTCTTTCCTTAACTAAAACCCACTACACCCTCACCCTATAGGAATGTAACCTTATTTGGGTGGCTTCTGTTTTAAGAATAATCACCCCTGGAGAAATAAGTGTCCTGGTTGACTGACCACTGTCACAAGCAGAGGGTCATAAATTGTCAGCAGGCCCCCTGGCCAGAAGATAATGTAACACCCCTAAGACCTCGGTATACATTTGTGTGAAGCACCTGACTTTGATAAAAGTCAGGACTGCTGACCCCACATGACTTTTGCATAACATCTCAGTGTATAAAAGTAGACCATGGAAAATAAAGAATTGGGATCAGTTCCTCGAAAGACTGGTCTCCCCATGTCTCTCTCTCTCTCAAACTCTGGCTGAGTCTCCATCTGGAGCGCGGAACCCGCCATGCTTACTAATTATGCCTGGGCTTCTAAGATCCGACCCGGGAGGCCTCAGTGTCTCCTCTCCTTCGGGAGAATGGAAGGACGCCTGCGGCCTACGTAAGTGGTGCAAGCTTCTTGTCTTAAAGTTTTATTGGTCTCCCGCGTAAACCAAGCTACTCAGCCTCTTTTTCTCCACTGAATTTTCCTACTGAGCTATCCTCATTCTATTACTCTTTACATCTGTAATTAATATCTAATTGAAGCTATTGTATCCTGATCTTCGCCAATGCTGTCCCCGCTTCAAACTCCCTGGATCAGCCGGGGCTGGACCCCGGCACATACTGAAATATTTATAGTTTAAATATTATGAATTCTACAACATCCTTTTAAATTTATATATATATATATAAATATACATATATATATATGGTGGCTGAATTTTCAAAAAAGAGATGTGTATGTGTATAAAGACTAAAGTAAAATACTAAAATATGGTAAATTTTGATAAAGCATATGTATAATGATGTCATTATGTTGCCCTTTTGAATCATTTGAATATTTAAAAATATTCAAATTAAATTTGATAATGCTATAAAAGTATAATTATAAAAATACAGTAAATTATAAAAATACATTAATAAAATACAAGTATTTATGTATTTGAAATTGAGTAAAATGCAACTATTGTTTTTTAATCCATTTAACAATAAGTTACGTATCAGCGACTTTGCTATTTGAGTATTTAATCTCTGTTTCCTCTGTATTTTGTGATATACTCCCAAATATATTAAGTCCAATAATTGAGTACTTATATATCTTCTTAAGTATATTTGCTGTATAAAATTTCTGTAGACTTCTTTTAAACAAAGATTTAAAAGAGTAGAAATAGTATGGTTAATCAGAGTTTTTGTATTTTTAAAGTACTCAAAGATATAGTTAGTTAATACTGTAGATAGCTGATTTGACTTTCTTAATGACCACGTTTTTTTCTATTCACCAATGAAAAGTAAAAAAAATAATAATAACTAAAATAATAAAGTAATAAAAAATGAAAATCAAAGAATATAGAAAAGAATCTACAGACACTTGACTAGAGAAATATACACATTCTATTTATTATCAAAATTGAATAGTGATATAGCCAAAGCCCCAATAGAATGTAAAACCTAAGATGTGAGTAGGTGTCAAGTAAGTGGAACGAGTTATCAGTCAGGAATGACAGATACATGTAGCTATTTCATTGTTTATATATCATCTATGTGCCAAGGAAACAAACATGTTTTTTTTGTGTGGGATTATGATTTTCTTATTTATTTTGACAACTCTCCTAGAAAATTACCCTTGAAGCAACTGTCTATTCTTTCTAAAATTTCTTAACCTATTTGCTCTGTGACAATCTCTGAGTATACAATTATCGAGCCCATGCATGAAAAAGCTAGTAAGGCTTCTCAGTATTGACTTCCAAATTTAATGCACTCAATTTTTACTTGTTAATCTTGTCTGTTCCACACAGTGTTCATAGTCCATGGGCATCAATATTTTAATTATCCTTTGTTGTAAATAGCAATAGAATCTATTTTCTCAGTCATCACTGGATTAATTCTAAAACTCCTCTTTGCCATGTCATATTTCTGATTTCAACCTGAACCAATACCTTATTAAAAATGAACAAAAACAATAGGTTTAATTTCTCAACCTGGTGTTCCAAGGTCCCACATTATTGATTTCTGTTTGCAGATACACCTCATATTTGTCTTCTAAAAATGTAACTCCATCTGAATATTTTCCTTTTGTTCTGGCTTCCCTTCTCAACATATTACTGCATGTTTTCACTTATTTTTGGTAATAACTCATGCCCTCCTCTTGATCTCACTTCTTACTGTTAAATAAGTAAAGAGAAGACAATTTTTGAAATTGTGAAAATTTCTCAAAACATTTGAAGCCTGATCCTATGTATTTTCACACATACTAATCAATTTTATTTATTATTGCTGGTCTTATTCAAATGCATATTATCAGGAAGCTCATAATATTATCAGGAAAATATTCTTTAGTTTTATCAGAAAAATATGCCCTTCAGTTTTTACCTAAATTCTACATTGCTTATTGGTGGTAGTGGTGATATTCAGTTACTTAATCATGACTGATTCTCTGGGACCCCATGGACTATAGCCTGACAGCCTCCTTAGTCCTTGGGATGTCCCAGGCAAGAATACTGCAGTGGGTTGCCATTTCCTTCTCCAGGGGATCTTCCTGGCCCAGGAATCAAACTTGTGTCTCCTGTATTGCAGGCAATTCTTTACATTGAACCATCTGGGAAGCCCATATTGCTTATTAAGTTAGGCATGCTCATTCCTCAAGCCTCTCATTTCACTTTATAAACATCTCATTTACTCTTTCAAATATACCATATTATGCATATTCCTTCCTGACTACACATTTCCAGGAATAATGACCATATTTTCATTGAACATACTCTTTGCTATTTACATTTTTTGCTTTTGTTCTTTAGTTGCTAAGTTGTGTCTGACTCTTTAGGACACCATGGACTGCAGTACACCAGGTTTCCCAGTCCTTCACTATCTCCTGGGAGTTTGCTCAAATTCATGTGCGTACTATCTAACCATTTTTTCCTCTGCCATCCCCCTTCTCTTTCAATATTTGCCTTCAATACTTCCCAGCATAAGTATATTTTCCCATGAGTTGCTCTTTGCATTAGGTAGCCAAAGTATTGGAGAGTCAGCCTCAGTATCAACCCTTCCAACAAATATTCAGGGTTGGTTTCCTTTAGGATTGACTGGTTTGATCTCCTTGCAGTCCAAGGGACTCTCAAGTGTCTTTTCCAGCACTATAATTCAAAATCATTGGCTCTCCAGCACTCAGTCTTCTTCATGATGCACCTCTCACATCCATACATGACTACTGGAAAAATCATAGTTTTGACTGTATGAACCTTTGTTGGAAAAGTGATGGCTCTGCTTTTTAATATTATGTCTAGGTTTGTCATAGCTTTTCTTCCAAGGAACAAGTAAGTGTTTCTAATTTCATGGATGCAGTCACTATCTACAGTGATTTTGGAGGCCAAGAAAATAAAATATGTCACTGCTTCCACTTTTTCCACACCTATTTGCATAAAATGTTGGGACTGGATGCCATGATCTTAGTTTTTTTTTTTTTTTTAATGTTGAGTTTCAACCCAGCTTTCTCACTCTTCTCTTTCATCCTCATAAATAGGCTCTTTATTTCCTTTTCACTTTCTGCCTTTATAGTTGTATCATCTGCATATCTGACACTGTTGATATTTCTCCCAGCAATCTTGATTTCAGCTTATGCTTAATCCAATCTGGCATTTCACATGATGTGCTCTGCATATATATTAAATAAGCAGGGTGACAATATCTACTTAATACAAAATGCGTTCTTAAAAAAAGTGTTCTGGAAGAATGATCTAATCTAATTTCTAGTTATACAGTATTTTAAAAACAGGAAAAAAATTTCTTATCATATGGTAATATAATATATCATATAAACTCTTCTGCATCATTATAGTGCTTCTAATGAATTGATTTTTGATATAGCAACATGGGCAGATAAAGTTATTTTTACTTTAGAAAATCGGTCAGTACAGTTCAGTCTTTCAGTCATTTCTGACTCTTCACAACCCCATGGACTGCAGCACCCCAGGCCTCCCTGTCCTTCATCAACACCCCAAGTTTACTCAAATTGATGTCCACTGAGTCAATGATTCCATCCAACCATCTCATCCTCTGTTGTCCCCTTATCCTCCTGCCTTCAATCTTTCCCAGCATCAGGGTATTTTCAAATGAGTCAGTTCTTTGCATCAGGAGGCCAAAGTATTGGAGTTTCAGCTTCAGCATCAGTCCTTCCAATAAATATTCAGGAGTGATTTCCTTTAGGATGGACTAGTTGGATCTCCTTGCAGTCCAAAGGACTCTCAAGAGTCTTCTCCACCACCATAGTTCAAAACCAGCAATTCTTCGGTGCTCAGCTTTTGTAATAGTCCAATTCTCACGTCAATACATGAATACTGGAAAAACCATAGCTTTGACTAAATGGACCTTTGTGGCAAAGTAATGTCTCTGCTTTTAAATACACAGTCTGGGTTGGTCATAACTTTTCTTCCAAGGAGCAAGAGTCTTTTAATTTCATGGCTGCAGTCACCACTTGCAGTGAGCCCCCCCAAATAAAATCTGTCACTGTTTCCCCATCTATTTACCATGAAGTGGTGGGTCCAGATGCCATGATCTTCGTTTTCTGAATGTTGAGTTTTAAGCCAACTTTTTCACTCTCCTCTTTCACTTTCATCAAGAGGCTCTTTAGTTCTTACTTTAGAAAATAGTGTGGCTTTAATCATATCAACTCTACTTTTCTATTCAGATTCAGAAGGGCTACAAACAAAAGAAATTTTCTTCTAAACACTTTACTAATAACTCTGTCTATATTTACATTCAGATGGAGCAATATTCTGTCCAATAAGAATATATAAACAGCAACATTCAGTCTCTGATGAAGAAATGAATTTCATATAGAATCAAGTAATTATCTGTCTCTATAAATATAAAAGAAAAAGAATAATCCCATTTCAGACATGTCTAAGACTCAACTCCATTTTTGTTACATTTTTGGTAACAGTGCTAGTCTCAGTATATAAATGCATTAAAAGTTGTGGTTATAATCCAGTCATTATTTAACTCCTTCTGTATATGAATCATTGCAATATTTTTGCCAAATTAAATTGTGGAGTCATGATCTAGATTACGTTAAAATCTAAGATATTTTCTAGATCTAAATAAACTATTAAAAAGAGCAAGAGATATTTCCTTTGAAAGAATAACTTATCTCAAAGTTGTAATTAAAGTTTTAAAATTATCTGGAATAATTTACACCCACACATTTGGTCATAGACACTCTGCAAACTTTTATGAGGTAATTTCACTGATATTTATTGGAGCATGTCTATTGAAAATTTCATCTTTATTTTTATTACAGGCAGTACTATAAAAAAAATGCACTTAAATGAATGTCAGTGACTTCACTTTACATTTCAAGCTGTACAATTTTTCTATTGTAATCATTAGTAACATTAGTGTTATATTTATTTATTTTTTTACAGTTATATTTAAAGTAAAACTATTCATCGTGAATAAACCCACACCAATGATATGAAAATTGAATATTAAACTTTCAATAGTTTTAATATAATATTTGAAAAAGTATACTTTTTTCACTGTAGCTTTTTTTATTTCTTCACTTTTATTGTTTATTAAAGTTTTAAAAATGTATTTGTTTATTTTTAATTGAAAGATAATTACTTTACAATATTTTGTTGGTTTCTGCCATACATCAATGTGAATCAGTCATAGAAATGCATATGTCCCCTCTCTCTTGAACCTCCCTCACACCTTCCACCTCTTCCCATCACTCTAGGTTGTTAGAGAGCCCATATTTTTGCTGTTTTAAATTTTATATTTTTTTAATATCTTTTTTTGCAAGAAGATTATTATAGAGTGTTTGGGAATATTGGTCATGAGAATCTTTATCCCAGCTTATTTATCCTGGATCTACTATAACAATTCATGTTATGAAAGACAACTTTTTAAGATTTAAGATGTCTGAACCACTTCACAGATTCAGAGAGGTTGGCCATAGTAACAAAGCATCAGTCAGTGAAGTTGCTCAGTTGTGTCCGACTTTTTGCAATCCCATGGACTGTAGCCTACCAGGCGCCTCCATCCATGGAATTTTCCAGGCAAGAGTACTGGAGTGGGTTGCCATTTCCATAAACACCCTTTATTATTGTTGTACTATTCATTTCTGAATTTCCTCTAGTTGCTCTTCCAGCTCCTCCAAGTCCAGTCACTCAAACTAAACAACCCTTTAGTTGCTCCCTCTAGGCTACCAAAGGATTAACTTTTACATTTTACTTGATTTCTTAGCAGTATTTGACATCTTTTGATCATTTACTCCTTTAAACATTCTTTTCTTAGATTTTTAAACGTGTTTTTATTTTGTCTGTTTTGGCTCTCTCTCTCTGGCTTCAAGTTCCAACTTTCTTGATGAATTCTCCTCTACCTGATTCATGAATGTTTCCCTTAATGTAGGTCTATCTTTTATTATCTAATGATCTTTCTTGAGGATTGCATGTATTCCTAAGGCTTGACTGTTAATTTTATGCCAACAGATTCTAAATGTTTTCTAACAGTGAGGACCTTACTTCTGACTTCTGTAACTACATATTTAAATGTTGTCAGCATTTGAAATTTTTCCATGGATATTACAGCGTCTAAAAAGTTTACCATTTTCCCCCTTTTAAAGTATATTTCTTATTCTAAATTATCTTTCTCAGGAATTGACACACCTTTATAATACTTAGTGGCTGATGGCAGAAACCTCTAAATTCTTCCTTAAATCTGTCTACTCTTCTGCTTCTTCCTCTGAACCATTATGTGATTCTATCTAAGCCCCTGGAAGAAAGATTTAGATTGTGTGGGACTGTTTTGGTTATCTCTGTGTATTGGTAGTGGTAAGGAAATTACCTTATAGGGATAACAAAAATTATAATATCCTACAATACATAGGACAGTTCTACATAATTAATTTTTTTCACATTGGATTTATTTTAATGAAGAGTATTTAATATAGAAAATAGGGTAAATAGAAGGACTTGGAGAATTATAAAAGCAAAATGGAGATACTAAACTATCAGAGAAATAATAAGTACAGAGAGTGTCTCTCACCCTAAGCTGAAAATGAGAAGGAGATGTGGTTATCAGAATCTAAAGTTTCGAGGTAGGGCCGCAGAGAAGTAGAACTCTGCAGAGGAGGCATAGTCCAGCTAGAGGGGTGATCTTGGAAGCTCAGAGGAGGAGCCTGCAGAGATGGAACTCAAACAGTGAAGGAGAGGGCACAGATTGGCTGCTGTGGGTCCCTTGAAAGAAGCCAGTGAAGCTGGTTTTGTGAATATGTAAAGAATTTGGAAACTGGAGCTAACCACTGCTGGACCAGCTGTAGCTACATGAAAGAAGAGCTTACTAATTCACCTGATGCAGGTGGGAAGAGTACGCACCTCTGATACTATTGACAGAAACTTACAGAAAACCATTGAGAAGGGAAAAGGTAGTTTTCAGGGTCCTAGTAACCCACTCCAGTGTTCTTGCCTGGAGAATCCCATGGACAGAGGAGCCTGGTGGGCTGCCGTCTATGCGGTTGCACAGAGTCGGACACAACTGAAGTGACTTAGCAGCAGCAGTACCAGAATTAGTAATGTTGATAAGAAGGGCTACCTTGAAGCCTAGAGATGATAGTTTTATAACCATTATTTCTCAGTGTTGAGACACATTGAATAGATAACTAATTAGTCACTATGTTTTCTATCTGTCAACTATCCAGACTATGCTACTGCTGCTGCTGCTAAGTCACTTCAGTCGTGTCTGACTCTGTGCAACCCCATAGACGGCAGCCAACCAGGTTCCCTCGTCCCTGGGATTCTCCAGGCAAGAACACTAGAGTGGGTTGCCATTTCCTTCTCCAATGCATGAAAGTGAAAAGTGAAAGTGAAGCCGCTCAGTCGTATCTGACTCAGCGACCCCATGGACTGCAGCCTACCAGGCCCCTCTGTCCATGAGATTTTCCAGGCAAGAGTACTGGAGTGGGTTGCTATTGCCTTCTCTAATCCAGGCTATAGTCTCTTCATTATTTCTATTGTTACTTAAAAAAAAAAAAAAATCACTAATCACACGTTACTCCCTCCTAAACCTTAGTACTTCTATTTCTAACCTATGACCAATGCAAATTCCTTTAGCAAGGGTCTTTATTAGACTGCCTTCTTCTTACTTCCCTCTTTCTCTTGTATCTTTTTCTTTCCTTCAGTTACTGTGTTCTTTTCTGTGTCAAATGTAAACATTTGCAAAATATTTAACAGGTAAGCTCCTCTTCATATTCCTTTCAGATAAAATGTTACTTTTGAGTGGCATTTCGGGTTGCCTCAATCCATATAAATTCCCCATTAAATTCTGTATATGAATATTCTCATAGCCATGCATATTCTATATTATAATATGCAATTATATATTGATATAGATTACTATAATATGATACATAAAGTAAACTTAAAATTCTAGAAGGGCATACATTGCACCAGTTTTTTTCAATACAGTTGAACAAAGCTAGTGGAGGTAATGGAATTCCAGTTAAGCTATTTCAAATTGTGAAAGATGATGTTTACTGGGAGAAATAAGTATGGTGTATCTTGTGAGGTCCTAAGAAACATCCTTTGTTAATTTTCGTGTTTTGGGTAAGGGAACACAGTGCTGAGAATGTAGATGACTCCCTGTTACAATTGAGTCTAATACTCTAAGGTGAAAGATGATGCTGTGAAAGTGCTGCACTCAATATGCCAGCAAATTTGGAAAACTCAGCAGTGGCCACAGGACTGGAAAGGCCAGTTTTTATTCCAATCTCAAAGAAAGGCAGTGCCAAAGAATGCTCAAACTCCTGCAAAATTGCACTCATCTCACACACTAGTAAAGTAATGCTCAAAATTCTCCAAGCCGGGCTTCAGCAATACATGAACTGTGAACTTCCAGATGTTCAAGCTGGTTTTAGAAAAGGCAGAGGAACCAGAGATCAAATTGCCAATATCCACTGATCATCAAAAAAGTAAAAGAGTACCCAGAAAAACATCTATTTCTGCTTTATTGACTATGCCAAAGCCTTTGACTGTGTGGATCACAATAAACTGGAAAATTCTGAAAGAGATGGGAATACCAGACTACCTGACCTGCCTCGTGAGAAACCTGTATGCTGGTCAGAAAGCAGCAGTTAGAACTGGACATGGAACAACAGACTGGTCCCAAATAGGAAAAGGAGTACATCAAGGCTGTATATTGTTACCCTGCTTATTTAACTTATATGCAGAGTACATCATGAGAAATGCTGGGCTGAAGGAAGCACAGGCTGGAATCAAGATTGCCAGGAGAAATATCAATAACCTCAGATATGCAGGTGACACCACCCTTATGGCAGAAAGTGAAGAAGAACTAAAGAGCCTCTTGATGAAGGTGAAAAAGGAGAGTGAAAAAGTTGGCTTAAAACTCAACATTCAGAAAATGAAGATCATGGCATCCGGTCCCATCCCTTCATGGCAAATAGATGTGGAAATAATGGAAACAGTGTCAGACTTTATTTTTCTGGCCTCCAAAATCACTGCAGATGGTGATTGCAGCCATGAAATTAAAAGATGCTTACTCCTTGGAAGGAAAGTTATGACCAACCTAGACAGCATATTAAAAAGCAGAGACATTATTTTGTCAACAAAGGTCCATCTAGCCAAGGCTATGGTTTTTCCAGTGGTCATGTATGGATGTGAGAGTTGGACTATAAAGAAATCTGAGTGCCAAAGAATTGATGCTTTCGAACTGTGGTGTTGGAGAAGACTCTTGAGAGTCCCTTGGACTGCAAGGAGATCCAACCAATCCATCCTAAAGGAAATCAGTCCTGGGTGTTCATTGGAAGGACTGATGTTGAAGCTGCAACTCCAATACTTTGGCCACCTGATGCAGAGTTGACTCACTGAAAAGACCCTGATGCTGGGAATGATTGAGGACAGGAGGAGAAGGGGATGACAGAGGATGAGATGGTTGGATGGCATCACAGACTCAATGGACATCGGTTTGGGTGAACTCCGGGAGTTGGTGGACAGGGAGGCCTGGAATGCTGCGGTTCATGGTGTCACAAATAATTGGACATGACTGAGTGACTGAACTGAACTGAACCTGAAATAAGAGATCTTTTGACAAAGTAATGTTATAAAATGTTATTTCTTTCCAGTTTTATATTTAAAAGAGGCGTGAAAGGCTAAATTTATGCCTAGTGAACCAACATTAAAATCTTGACAGATTTATTAAATATGAATTTAAATTTTTAGCAATTTGATTATTAAATAAGTGATGTATAGATTTGATCATACATATTGTGGAACTGTTAAATGCAAAAGACCAAATACATTGATCATAAAGATTTTAAAGAATAAAGTATTACACTAAAATTCAGGCAACACATAACAGTATCAAAATAAAAAGTTCTTAAAAGACTTAAAGTATCCTCCCTGCAAAGAATATTCTTTTGGAATCGCTGATGAAGAGCAACACAAACTGAATGATTAGAAGAATGTATCCATAATAAGCAAATTTCTATCCAACAAGGCATATAGAAAAATAACACACTCAATCTCACCTCTGTGTCTAGGAATATTTTGACATTGTAACATACCTGTTTAGGTACAAAACAGTAGTCTTATCCTCCTAGTATGGTAGGCAGCCAATGTAGTCAGTTACAGAAACAAGCATGCTTTCACCACTGCAGGGCTGACTAAACCAAGCCCTTTATAAAATCAACGATGCAGTCTTTCAGCAGTTTTGTGGTAGCTGCAATGAAACACAGCTTACACTTAACCACTGAAATAGTCTCCAAGGAAGCTTCATGTCACGAGCAGGTTAACATTGTGGAATGAAGGTATTGCCTCAGATCCTTACCTGTTTACCACTTTGGTAAACTGAAAGTCACAAATGCAGAAGTTTCTCAAAATTTAAACATAGAGATATTATATTACTCAACGATTCTCTTCTTAGGTATTTACCCAATAGAATAGAAAACCTATGTCCTCAAACAAACGTGTTTACTAATGTTTAGAGTTGTGTTATTCATAATAGCCAAAAAGAGAAAACAACCTAAATGTGCACTAAGTGATGAATGAACAACATGGGCTATCCCCTTGAAATTGATTACTGTGCAGTAGTCAAACAGATTGAATTACTGATATTCACTACAGCATGAACTGAGCTCAAAAGAAGCCAGACATGAAAGGCCACATATCATATGATTCCATTTACATGAGATGTTCTAATAGGCCAATTTATGGAGACAGAAAACATATTATCTTGGCAGAAACTGAAGGGTAGGAGAGTTAGAGAATGCCTGCTAATGGACACAGATTTTCATTTTGGGGTGATGACAACATTCTAGAATTAGAAAGTGCTGATAGTTGGCCAACTTTGTGTTTTCTAAAACTCACTGGACTGTGCATTGTAAAAGTGTGAATCATATGTGATATATTTCAATAATAAAAATATATGAGAGGGAAAAGAGTGGAAGCAAGGCTTTAAATTAGAGGGAATTTTAAATTGTTTCTGTGAAAGATGAGAAGGTGCTGAACTATTGAGGAGGAAGAAACTGTGGGTTAGATAGATGTTGAAAGGTTTGAGATGCATTTTTAACTCATATTTCTAATTGACGTATAGATATTAATTAGGAATTCCAGCTCTTACTATTTATACTTTCAAATTGTTTTCAAGCCTGCTATACCAGTTTTCCATCCAGTACATGACACATTCCACCAAGAATTAGTCACCAATTGTTTGCTTTGCTATTTCATCTGACTGTATTACCTTCAATTTCATGTGACTATAATACCTATCTCTTAATATTTTAAGATGTAAATTAAATTTACACTTCTTGAATATTCCTTTAATATAGACCACCCCTTCTTCCATTTAAAGAGACTCTTCTTCTCTGTCCTCTCAGGTTTTCTCAGATACCTCCTGTCTGGGGGAGAATAAATTTTCTTCTACCCTTTTAGGATCTTCTGGCTGTTCTAAGAAATAAAATTGACATGAGACAGATTAACAGGAAAAAAAATCAGATAAAAATTTAATAACATATAGACACGGGAGAGACCCAAGAGAACAAAAACTCACCAAAATGGCCAAAACCTTCACCTTAAAGATTATCTTCCGCAGAAGACAAAACAGGATATTGGGGGTAGTGATTTGGGACTTCGAAAGGGAGGAAGGCAGTTCCCATGGAGAGAGAATGCAAATATTTGGTAAATAAATGTCTGCTGGGTCACGCAGAGACAATGGAACTGTGTAAACTGATCTCTAGTCTCTGCAGAATTTCCTCTACCTAACCTAGCCCATATTGTTTCAGATATTTCTGATGATAACTCTGTGCTGGGAACAGGCTTTCTATCTACATTGTTTTGGACAGTTAGAGGGAAGGTCAGAATTTCAAGGAGAAACTTGTCGACCTTGACTTTCACAGTTGGAAAAATCCACATGTCGCAGAGATGTTTGGGATGGCAAGTTTTGCTTCCCTACACTATGTTAGGCTTCGCAGGTGCCACTGGTGGCACTAGTAAAGAACCCGCCTGCCAGTGTAGGAGATGAAAGAGACTGGTTTGATCTCTGGATCAGGAAAATCCCCTGGAGAAGGGCATGGCAACCCACTCTACTATTCTTGCCTGGAGAATCCCATGGACAGAGGAGCCTGGCAGACTACAGTTCATAGGGTCGCAAAAAGTCAGACACAACTGAAGTGACTTAGTATGCGCGCATGCACACACACAAATATGTCATGTCACTATCTTCCTTGAGTTGAAGAATGTATGCACTTGGCTTAACCCAACCACAGAGTATAAACATGCCGCAGTGGAAACTACGCATTTTTAAACATCTTCATTCTTAATTCAACAAGACCTTTTGGATACATAGTTTGAAATTTTATATTGATAAATAAAGCTGGAGTTGATAAAAAATATTTTCTTGTCTTTATAGTCTGTGTTCTTAATATACTTTAGCAGCATACATGCGATCTTCACTGTTTGTGGGTTCTGTACTTAGAAATCACTTGCTTGCTAAAGTTTCTTTGTTACCTCTAGCATACTCAGGGTTCTTCCCTTAGGGTGGTTACTTGAGGTCAAAGGCAGTGCAACATATTGGAGCCACTCAGTGACCGCCTTCCCAGAAGAGGCTGAGCAAGGAGGTGTTCCTCCTTCTTCTTGCAGCCGGGATTCTGTAAACAAGCACACTGTTCATGGTCTATTTAGCATATGACGTTTTTCTCATTTTGTGGATTTTGTTGGTGGTTTGCTTCTTAAAATGACCCCCAAGTGCAGCTGCTGAAGAGCTGCTGTTCTTAAGACTGTGATGGGTGATATGGAAAAATATATGTTAGACAAACTTCATTCATGTATGAGTTTTTGTGCTGTTGGTTGTGAATTTAATTTCTATGAATCAACGTAATATATTAAATAAGTCATCATTAAACAAAAATACACATTTTAAAAGGTTATGTAACAGATAGGGAAAAAAAAAGTTCTATATTGATTAGTCTATGAAAATGTGACCAGAAGCTGGCAGGAGCCTAACTGTATTTCTTCTGTGAGCAATGGTTCAATATTTAATAATTCAGTATTGGCAGTGACTTTATAGATATACTGCAGTGGCTAACAATAATTGTCAGGATAGGTAAAAGATTTTCATTCTTGTATGTAACAAAAAATTGCATTTCACTTGTTTGCACTTTATATTTTCCTTTAATACTATAAAATACAAAAAAAGTTTAAATGCCATTAATTTATAAATTATTTTTACTTTAAAAGTGATGAGAATATTACTATGCCATTTTAGTAAATTTTAATAAAACCTTTAAAATTTGCATAAAGAGGATAAAGTGGTTAACAATAAATTTAGAACATTTGACATTTATCTTTTTCAGAATGTTTTTTAATCTTAGGCAGTTACTTAGAATGTTTACTGCAAAGAATATCTTATTTTATATCCAAAAGTAGACGTATATTTTCCAAAATGAAAATATTAGTGTAACAAAAAAATGCATTATATACTTAAAACAGATAAAGTCACTTTCTTTCATAAAGTTAATGCCTTTGGAAGGTGCCCAAAACTATGACAGCTTCAGAAATGTGTATTTGAACCTCTGACAGCCACCATAGTGTCTCAATTCACTAAGCAGAATTTCCTGCTAAAAATGTTTAAATTCGGACATTCTGATACCCAAAGATCATGTGTGTATGTAGATGTATGCTCACTGAAGTTAGAATAACTAACAAAACAGAAGACATTTGTTGTTCCATATGGCAACCCACTCCAGTATTCTTGCCTAGAGAATCCCAGGAACGGAGGAGCCTGGTGGGCTGCTGTCCATGGGGTAGCACAGAGTCAGACACGACTGAAGCGACTTAGCAACAGCAGTAGCAGAACACAGGTACTTTTAAATTAGGCACAAAAGGTGGCTATTTTTCTAAACTTTAGGCTCCCAAAGTAAGATGGAACAATATTCAGTCTTTGACTTGTTGAAGGAAAAACATCTTTCCCAAGATGAAAGACGAACATTATCATCTATCGTATCAGTGGACACTGCTTTTAAAATGTGTATGTGTGTGTGCATGTGTGCTCAGTCATGCCCAACTCTTTGCAACCCATGGACTGCAGCCCGCAAGGCTCCTCTGTCCATGTGATTTCCCAGTCAAGAATACTGGACTGGGTTGCCATTTCCTTCTCCAGGGGATCTTCCCAACACAGGGATCAAACCCTCATCTCCTTTGTCTCCTGCCTTGCAGGCAGATTCTTTACCTCCTGAGCCATCAAGGAAGACCCCAAAACATGATACTAACCCTGATTTTAAAACATTCTCTTTATTCAGAGTATCATGTCAATTATTATAAAATTATCTTAGATCCTATAGTAGAGATTATTGACTGAATCATTTTAAACTTTTTCTTAACCAATTCATTTCTTTATTTGGAGGTATGTTAATTCAAGAAAGTCTTTCCAAAAAAGGTAAATATATTCCAGCTTGTATTGATGCTTTATCAAATGTATGTTCTCTTGCTGCTGAGTCTCTTATATTATGGTTTCATTTCCTGTCTTGCTCTACTAATCAGTAAGGCCTTGTGGACCACTGCAATAAAATATCCTCACAAAAATGGCTGTCTCTAATTGAGACTGACTTCATGCATTAGTCTAAAAGTTTAAGTGGAAGATAAATGATAGGTGTGAAAGACTTTTTTTTTTTTTTAAATTCTGTAAGAAAATTCAGGATCAGTGAAGCACAGAGAGTTAACTTACCCTGTGTTAGTTACTTAGTCGTGTCTGATTCTTTGTGGCCCCATGGATTGTAGCCATCCAGGCTCCTCTGTCCATGGGATTCTCCAGGCAAAAATACTGGAGTGGGTTGCCATGCCCTTCTCTGGAATCTTCTGAACCAGGGATCAAACCCGGGTCTCCTGCTTTATAGGCAGATTCTTTACCATTTGAGCCACCAGGGAAGCCCTAGGAAGGGGTTTTTTATTTATTTTTTTTTTTCCCTCTAATTTTATTTTATTTTTAAACTTTACATAATTGTATTAGTTTTGCCAAATATCAAAATGAATCCGCCACAGGTATACATGTGTTCCCCATCCCGAACCCTCCTCCCTCCTCCCTCCCCATACCATCCCTCTGGGCCGTCCCAGTGCACCAGCCCCAAGCATCCAGCATCATGCATCGAATCTGGACTGGCAACTCGTTTCCTACATGATATTTTACATGTTTCATTGCCATTCTCCCAAATCTTCCCACCCTCTCCCTCTCCCACAGAGTCCATAAGACTGTTCTATACATCAGTGTCTCTTTTGCTGTCTCGTACACCGGGTTATTGTTACCATCTTTCTAAATTCCATATATATGCGTTAGTATACTGTATTTATGTTTTTCCTTCTGGCTTACTTCACTCTGTATAATAGGCTCCAGTTTCATCCACCTCATTAGAACTGATTCAAATGTATTCTTTTTAATGGCTGAGTAATACTCCATTGTGTATATGTACCACAGCTTTCTTATCCATTCATCTGCTGATGGACATCTAGGTTGCTTCCATGTCTTGGCTATTATAAACAGTGCTGCGATGAACATTGGGGTACACGTGTCTCTTTCCCTTCTGGTTTTCTCAGTGTGTATGCCCAGCAGTGGGATTGCTGGATCATAAGGCAGTTCTATTTCCAGTTTTTTAAGGAATCTCCACACTGTTCTCCATAGTGGCTGTACTAGTTTGCATTCCCACCAACAGTGTAAGAGGGTTCCCTTTTCTCCACACCCTCTCCAGCATTTATTATTTGTAGACTTTTGGATCGCAGCCATTCTGACTGGTGTGAAATGGTACCTCATAGTGGTTTTGATTTGCATTTCTCTGATAATGAGTGATGTTGAGCATCTTTTCATGTGTTTGTTAGCCATCTGTATGTCTTTTTTGGAGAAATGTCTATTTAGTTCTTTGGCCCATTTTTTGATTGGGTCGTTTATTTTTCTGGAGTTGAGCTGTAGGAGTTGCTTGTATATTTTTGAGATTAGTTGTTTGTCGGTTGCTTCATTTGCTATTATTTTCTCCCATTCTGAAGGCTGTCTTTTCACCTTGCTAATAGTTTCCTTTGATGTGCAGAAGCTTTTAAGGTTAATTAGGTCCCATTTGTTTATTTTTGCTTTTATTTCCATTATTCTGGGAGGTGGGTCATAGAGGATCCTGCTGTGATATATGTCGGAGAGTGTTTTGCCTATGTTCTCCTCTAGGAGTTTTATAGTATCTGGTCTTACGTTTAGATCTTTAATCCATTTTGAGTTTATTTTTGTGTATGGTGTTAGAAAGTGGTCCAGTTTCATTCTTTTACAAGTGGTTGACCAGATTTCCCAGCACCACTTGTTGAAGAGATTGTCTTTAATCCATTGTATATTCTTGCCTCCTTTGTCGAAGATAAGGTGTCCATATGTGCGTGGATTTATCTCTGGGCTTTCTATTTTATTCCAGTGGGCTTTATCCCAGGGATGCAAGGATTCTTCAATATCCGCAAATCAATCAATGTAATACACCACATTAACAAATTGAAAAATAAAAACCATATGATTATCTCAATAGATGCAGAGAAAGCCTTTGACAAAATTCAACATCCATTTATGATAAAAACTCTCCAGAAAGCAGGAATAGAAGGAACATACCTCAACATAATAAAAGCTATATATGACAAACCCACAGCGAACATTATCCTCAATGGTGAAAAATTGAAAGCATTTCCTCTAAAGTCAGGAACAAGACAAGGGTGCCCACTTTCACCATTACTATTCAACATAGTATTGGAAGTTTTGGCCACAGCAATCAGAGCAGAAAAAGAAATAAAAGGAATCCAAATTGGAAAAGAAGAAGTAAAACTCTCACTATTTGCAGATGACATGATCCTCTACATAGAAAACCCTAAAGAGTCCACCAGAAAATTACTAGAAATAATCAATGACTACAGTAAAGTTGCAGGATATAAAATCAACACACAGAAATCCCTTGCATTCCTATACACTAATAATGAGAAAACAGAAAGAGAAATTAAGGAAACAATTCCATTCACCATTGCAACGGAAAGAATAAAATACTTAGGAATATATCTACCTAAAGAAACTAAAGACCTATATCTAGAAAACTATAAAACACTGGTGAAAGAAATCAAAGAGGACACTAATAGATGGAGAAATATACCATGTTCATGGATTGGAAGAATCAATATAGTGAAAATGAGTATACTACCCAAAGCAATTTATAGATTCAACGCAATCCCTATCAAGCTACCAACAGTATTCTTCACAGAGCTAGAACAAATAATTTCACAATTTGTATGGAAATACAAAAAACCTCGAATAGCCAAAGCGATCTTGAGAAAGAAGAATGGAGCTGGAGGAATCAACCTACCTGACTTCAGGCTCTACTACAAAGCCACAGTTATCAAGACAGTATGGTACTGGGGTTTTTTAAAAAAAGAAAGGCTTCCCTCATGGCTCCACAGGGAAAGAATCTGCCTGCAATTCAGAAGACACAGGAGATACAGGTTCAATGCCTGGGTTGTGAAGATACCCTGGATAAGGAAATGGCAACCCACTCCAGTATTTCTGCCTGAAAAGTCCCATGGACAGAGGAGCCTGACGGCCAAAGGAGCCTGACAGGCTACAGTCCATAGGGTGGCAAAGAGTCAAGCATGACTGAGCACACACACAATAAAAGGGCCACTGTTTCTTTTTTTTTTTTTCCTCTTATATACTTTATTTTGGAGGTAATACTGTCTTCTCAGTAAATAATAAAGTTGATAATTTAATAAGAACTTGCCATTTACACCAAGAGAAATAATGAAATTCATTTCAGAGTAAAGCCACATTTAGGAAAGGTCAGCTCAGGAGACAAATACAGCATCTTCTTCATTCCTTGGTTCTTATACAGAATTTGCTGCTTCCCAGGTCATATGGAAAATACTACTGGGCTTAAGTTTGCTTCAATAGCTTTCTATTTGTGCTAATACATCTCAAATTTTTCTGTATTCTAATACATGCTGTCTTTGGTTCATCTCTCTTTCTCCTTCTGGAGTTTTACCCATAGGAACTCTTTGAATATAAGTAACATATCATAAGTACATTTGCCTAGTCCTCTCACATATTGCTGACATTTCGAAAATCAGATATAAATAATTATTTGAGTGCTTATTATACATATATTCTAATTCTTTAGGTTGCTGCTGCTGCTGCTAAGTCGCTTCAGTCGTGTCTGACTCTGTGCAACGCCATAGACGGCAGCCCACCAGGCTTCCCCGTCCCTGGGATTCTCCAGGCAAGAACACTGGAGTGTGTTGCCATTTCCTTCTCCAATGCATGAAAGTGAAAAGTGAAAGTGAAGTCACTCAGCCGTGTCTGACTTTTCGCGACCCCATGGACTGCAGCCTACCAGGCTCCTCCATCCATGGGATTTTCTAGGCAAGAGTACTGGAGTGGGGTGCCATCGCCTTCTCCAAATTCTTTAGGTTGCAAATAGCCAAAAACTAGTTCAAAGAGGCTAATACATTTTATAGTAATTATAAAACGTTTTTTCTAGACATGGAAGCAGGGCATGCATCAGACACTGTAATGTAACACAGGAGAGTCAATGGGAATATGGAATTCTGACTCACTTCCTGTCTATCTCTCATTTTCTCTATCCTTATTTTTTTTCTTTCTTATCCTTCTCCTGTCAAAACAGTCCTCTAAACATAAGACTCTAATATTAAGAATGTATGATCAAGAACAAAGTTTTAACTGAGAGAGTGTAAAATTGAACATGCATTTTAAGCAAAAAACCCATAGGAATTTATATTAGTTCAAATGAACATTAAAAAAATTTACTTTCTTTTTTTAATTTTAAATATATTTATTGTCTTAATTGAAGGATAATTGCTTTACAGAATAGTTTTGGTTTCTGCCAAACATCAACATGTATTAGCCATAGGTATAAAATTTTATTTAGAAATAATCATTTGTTTTCCTGTTTTCAGAAGTCATATTTTTGTTGAATTTATGAATATAAAATTGATATCTAAAAGTTCTACTTTATTTCTACTCAGTTCTCTAAAAATCAGAAATTACCTAGTGTAAGTCAGTTGACTGGAGTAAAGCACACACATGCTTTACTCATAACAAAAGCATGAGTTTGATATTTTCATGAACCTTTAGATCTAGATACAATACCAAAAAGAAATGATAATGGTGTATTTCTTTATCATGGAGAGAGTTAAACAAAGAAAACTGACACTATAAATTAAAACTTAAAATTAAGACATTTGTATAAATTAAGATTAATAGATTTTATAATATGTAACATACTAGAGAACCTGTTTTATATTAGCCATCTAACAAATTATAGGAAACACATTATCCAGTTGTGAGCAATTAGCACTTTCAACTTTCATTTGTATATGGCTTGAAAAATGTAGAATATCCTTTTATCATAATGAGAACGAAATCTTAGACATTATCATGAGTGCCACCAGTTTGGCAAGTTTTCATGCAAGTCAATGATCTGCAGTGTCAATTCTCTAAAATTAAGGCTAAAAAATAACACATCAGCCATTCATGGATTAATGTAAATCATTTAAAAGAACAGAGGAAACAAGTACATCACACTTAAATTCTAAATTAGCAAAACTGTTCTTTCCTGATTTATAGGTTATTTTCTTTTCTTTTTTCCAACTGTTGTTGACTTCTATATAGAACTTCCGTCTTTGCTGCACTTATTGAGAAGTACCTAAGCTTCAAGCTAAAGTTACAATAGTTTAAAAACAGCTTATTTTTTATTAGAACACTAGAAATATTTTCTTTGTGTTTCTATGAAATCATTTCTCATGAGAGGTTAAGGAATCAAACTATAGTGTATCTATTGTGGAAGATTTCCCTGGTTTGATTGAAAATTGGAAAACCAAAAATTAAAGTGAAATCCACTATATATATATATATATATATTTTTTTTTTTTTTAAGGCACTGTTTGTATGCAATCCCTACCAATAGGGATCTTACTGTGTTCTCACTGATATACACAAGTAACCAACACATAAATGGTGGTCAAATGCATCTTTCCTATTGGGTCAAGCAATTGGGCAAGAAGTCCCATACTATAGGGAAATTAATAGAGCTAAAGTGGGCAATATAGTATGCTCTCTATTTAACCACAGCTGATTGAAAACAACTAAGAATCTCTACAGAGTGGCCAGCATCCTTTGTGGCCTTAGAAAAATTAAGTCCTGCCTGATTCGCTCCTTGTAAAGTTATGCTACGTGCTTAGTCACTCAGTTGTGTCCAAATCTTTGCAACTCCATGGACTGTAGCCTGCCAGCCTTCTCTGTCCATGGGATTATCCCGGCAAGAATACTGGAGTGGGTTGCCATACCCTCCTCCAGGGGATCTTGCCAAGCCAGGGATCAAACCCAGTTCTCCCACATTGCAGGCAAATTCTTTACCATCTGAGCCACCAGGGAGTGAATGAGTGAAGTCACTCAGTCGTGTCCAACTCTTTGCGACCCCATGGACTGTAGCCTACCAGGTTCCTCCCTCCATGGGATTCTCCAGGCAAGAGTACTGGAGTGGGTTGCCATTGCCTTCTCCAGGGGATCTTCCCAAGCCAGGGATCGAACCTGGGTCTCCCACATTCCAGGCAGATGCTTTAACTTCTGAGCCACCAGAGAAGCCCCTTGAAAAGATTAGTGCAAGGCATATAGGTAAAGATATTTTTCTATTTTCTTGGGCTCCAAAATCACTGCAGACGGTGAGTGCAGTCATGAAATTAAAAGATGCTTGCTCCTTGGAAGAAAAGCTATGACCAACCTAGATAGCATATTAAAAAGCAGAGACATCACTTTGCGAACAACTGTCCATATAATCAAAGCTATGGATTTACAATAGTCATCTATGGATGTGAGATTTGGACTATAAAGAAAGGTGAGCACCGAAGAATTGATGCTTTTGAACTGTGGTGTTGGAGAGGACTTTGAGAGTCCCTTGAACTGCAAGGAGATCCAGCCAATCAAGCATAAAGGAAATCAACCCTGAGTATTCATTGGAAGGACTGATGCAGAAGCTGAAGCTCCAATACTTTGGCCAAAGTAAAGAACTGACTCATTGCAGAGAACTTTACTGCAAAGTAAAGATGCAAAGAACTGACTCATTGGAAAAGACCCTGATGCTGGGAAAGATTGAAGGCAGGAGGAGAAAGGGACGACAGAGGATGAAATGGTTGGATGGCATCACTGACTCAATGGACAAGAGTTTGAGCAGGCTCCAGGAGTTGGTGAAGGACAGGGAAGCCTGGTGTGCTGCAGTTCATGGGGTCACAAAGAGTCAGACATGACTGAGCAACTTAATTGAACTGAACTGATAACTCAAGAAGGCAAAAAAATATTTTGCAGTTCTGCATGAACAATTTCATTTAACACAGTTTCTAGAACACCCACTGGGAAATATGTGAATGTTTATTGGACATGATAACTCAGGCTTTTGCTCATCACATGACTACTTCCTTAAGTAATTCAGGCTCAGACGGAGTTGTAAGCCCCTCCCCAGCACTTTCATATTAATAGAAAGCAGAATGCCTGTACATCCCACCTTTATAAGTAGAGTCAAAGAATCCCTTTTATACACATTTTTAAATTCCAATAAGCTATTCTTCTTACATTTTTTCCATAAAAACGTAGTGCCTTAGTTTCTACATATGACTTGATATAGAGAGAAACTATCTTAAGTACAATCTCCCCCTACAAAAAAAAAAAAAAAAAATTGTTAAAAAGGAACTTTGTACAAACCTGCCTAGAAGGCACTGATATGTGTACTGGAACGTGTTATTAGAATTGTTGCCTTTCACGGAAGCTGACCCTAGAACTTGAGGTGTGTTTCTGTTGCCACCATTGAGCGTCTTCATCAAGACAGGTTCCTCTTGGTGGCAGTTAACTGACTATGAACATGTGACTATGAACAGGAAGCTGGCAGCAAGAGTAGTAGCAGTCCTCTTGGTTGTGAATCTTTTGTTTTCAATTCTTTGTTTTATTTTATATTTTGAATCAACCCTGAAAGGTCAAAGTAGCACCCATTTTCAACCTTCTAGATTATTCTGAAAGTCAATTTCTAGAATAAAAATCCTTTGTTTTTGTTTAATGGAAATAAATAAAGATGAGTAACCAGCAAAATTACAGGAGATAACTATTGATAAAATGTGAACCTAATGTTGATTATGTGGTCTGCTTGAATGTAAAAATTTGATCATCTAATCAGAATTAGAAAAGGGATACTCGGATCCCATGGAATGTGGTAATGCAGTCTTAGGGGTGCTGCTGGCACCTATTCCTGAATAAGATGTCAGAATGCTAGAAGCTTCCTAGCTTTCAGTTAACAGAAAATGAGTTTCTCTAACTGGTCTCTGCCATGGGGCAAGGAGCATTGCAACTTTGCCTTTGTGACTGCTTGAATTATCTTCCCACAGATCAAGATAATATATGGGAAATATGTCAAGCACTAATAGAAGAGCAGGGCGTGCATGTAGGGTTTTGGAGCAAATCCATGCACACTTCAGATAGCATTTTTCATGGAAACAGATCCTGGATCGCTACTGAGACCTAACAGTTTGAATATCTTGAACTTGGGACAAGTATTAATGACTGTAACTACTAAAATGTTTGTCATAAATTGAGTGTTATCTGATTTACCTCTTCCCAATTTTTCTGGGGCAGCAGTATTCATCAAATGAAAGTTGGGAAAGTGAAGATCAGCTTCAACAGGCTCTGAATAACTGTATGAGCATAAACACATAAATAACTGTTAAATGCATAAATAACTGTATGAGCTGGTGACTCATTTCCCAGTATACCTCCTCTTGGATAGCAGTAGCAGTGTTAGTCACTCAGTTGTGTCCAACTGTTTGCAACCCCATGAACTGTAGCCTGCCAGGCTCCTCTGTCCATGGGACTCTCAAGGCAAGAATACTGGAGTGGATTGTTATTCCTTCTCCAGAGGATCTTCCTGACCCAGGGATTGAATCCAGGTCTCCTGCATTGCAGACAGATTCTTTACCATCTGAGCTACAGGGAAAATTCTCTTGGATGAACCACCACATTTTCCTCTACTCACATTAATGGCCTGTGGGTTATTTATTGACCATTTCAGATTATTGAATAGCAAAGCATTGAGCCTGATTTAAAGGTAATTCTACATATTATATTGACACTAGGCAGTGATGGGCTGTATATTGTAGTGCAAAGCAGAGTGGCCAAGTCCCTGAGACTGAGGTTCTATGCCTGATACACCATCCATATAAAAATAGTGGACATTCAGTTATGTTGAGTTGTGTCCATACTGATGTATATGACAATTTATCTTTACTGAAATAAACACTTATCCTGGAGATGGATGTACTAGCTCTGCCCACTATATCTTGGTCAGTAGTAGCTTTCATGAAATTCCCAAATACCTTCACATGCCTTACAATCTTGTTTCTGAACAACAAACTCATTTTATAGAAAAGAACATCAGACAATGGGATGATCTCAAAGGCTTATTTGACTTTATCATGTTTCTCCTGGAAAAGTAGCAACAGGTCTTCAGATGAGTGGAATGGTCTCCAGAAGACTCAGAGATCCAGCTGGGAATTCAACCTTACAACTTTCGAGGAGCTAGACCATAAAATTTAGTCTATACTTTGATATAAGAAGCCTCATTTAGTGCTTCCATGTATTTCTAGAATATATGGGTCCACAAATTATAGAGTAAAAGTGGGAATGTTAACGTTGCATAACTACAAACTTGCAAAATCTTTATTTTCATCCTCTTTATTGTTAGCCTCTGCTGACTTAGAATTTTAATTTCTAAATGATAAATATCTTTACTAGGGGTCTTAACAACCATCCCAATAAACTGGACATTTCAGACCACCACTTGGTCATATTGGAGCTTTTTAAAACCCAGAAAATAAAATTTTAAAAAGATAATTTTGAGAAGTCTATCATGATTATAAAGGAAAAAGGGATGCTGCAATATAATGTTGTCAAAAGGTATATGTGTGCACTGACCTTTGAGACAGTTGTCATAGTGATAGGACTGGAACAACACAATGGAAAACAGATGTGGTGTTGCAGATATTTCAGGAAAAAGTTCATGTCATACCTTAGTAAAGAACTTCATCCAGAGGCAATGTTGAATCTGTGCAAAGGAAACATGAAATGGATAATGAGAATGAAAAATACAGCTCTCCTAATTTTTATACAGTTAGCATGACTGCTTAACTACATGTGAAGTGATGGTAACCAATTTAAAAGGATAAACAAGTTATGAACCATAATAGATGACTTTAACACATCTCTCTTTCAATAACCAAAGAACAAGTATATGAATATCAATCAACAGTTCATGTGCCTCAATAAGTTATCAAATTGACCCAGGGATTAAAGCTGTGTCTTTTATGTCTCCTACATTGGCAAACAGGTTCTTTACCACTAATGCTACCTGGGACATCAAATCCCAAACAGTTTCAAAAAGGTTAAAATTTTTGAGCATATTCTCTGACCACAGTAACAGTACTATTAAATAATAAAAATAAAACTAGAATAATTCTAAAATTTTGAAAATTAATTAACACATGTCTAAATAACCCAGCTTCCCTAGTAGCACAGATGGTAAAGAATCCACCTGCAATTCAATAGATTCCAGTTCAGTCCCTGGGTTGGGAAGATCCCCTGGAGAAGGAAATGCAACCCACACGAGTATTCTTGTCAGGAGAGTCCATGAACAGAGAAGCCTGGTGGGCTATAGTCCATGGGGTCACAAAGAGTCAGAGGTGACGGAGCGACTAACACACGCATACACAAATAACCCAGGGTTTAAGACAAGAGTATACTAGAAACAAGAAAATATTTTAACTGAGAGGTAAGGAAGATATGATATATCAAATATTGTGAGATATAGCTAAATCAGTGTTCAGGAAAAAAAAATGTGTAGCCTTCAATGAACATATTAAAGAAGACAGACTAAAATTCAATGATTTTGGCTTCCATCATTACAAGTGAGAAAATGAAAAGCCTATCAAACCTAAGTATATTAAACAGAAGTAAAATAAGGATAACAGAATAATCTAATGATACAGAGGGCAAGAGCAATAGAGAAAGCCAAATTTAAATGTTGCTCTTTTGAAAAGATTAATAGACTTGTCATGAAGAGGGAAAAGAGAGAAAACACCATTAATGAACAGTTATTAGAAATAGAGAAGAATATATCAATTTGTACCATATGGGCATCAAAACTGTTAGAGAATATTACAAAATTATATTAAACCAATAAAGTTGGTATGTTATATAAAATAAACTATTGCATAAAATTATTCAGGTTTCTTCATATTCACTAATTCTTCCCTTGGTTGTATCAAGCCTACTGCTGAGTTTATGGAAAGCATTCCTTTTTGTAGCTGAGTTTTTATTTTGAATTTTTAAAAAATTCTTTCTATAACTTTTTATCTTTCCCCTCTCATTACTTGGACTTCCCTGGTGGCTCAGATGGTAAAGAATCTGCCCACAATGCAGGAGACCCAGGTACCATCAGGAAGATCTCCTGGAGAGGGGAATCACAAGGGGTCACAGATTCATTTTTATTTTGTATATACTTGCTTGTATATAACTACTCTTGTACACTGTCTACTTTCTCCACAGAGCCCTGAATATAGTAATCATAGCTGTTTAAGCTTCTCTAATAATTCAGATATCTTCGTCATGTCTATTTCTGAAAATTGCTTTGTTTTTGCAAACTGAATGAGGTTTTGTTTTTCTTTATTTTTTTGCTTTTTGTGACTTATAATTGTTGTTGAAAACTAGACATGCTGTATGAGCACCAGGAATCAATGTAAATATGCCTTTGGTGTGAGGATTTATGTTAATCTGGATAGGAGTTCAGCTGTGTTTAATGTTTTTATCTCTGCTCTTGACTTTGGACTTCTCATAATCACTTTTCCTTAGAAGAAGGCTGTCTTGAAACTCAGCTGTAATCCATTATTATTATACTGGCACCTTGTTGGTATGGGGGGAAGATTGGAGGGAATAGAGTGCTCTATAATCTTCTAATTAAATTTTATAATTGACAACAGTATACTAGATAAACCACAGTATTATTATTTTATCAGAAAAAGATGCACAAAATATAACCATTAAAATAAGGCAGATTTTAAAGCTCACAAGTTTCTCTAGCCTAGACAAGCACTGTTGAATTTTTGAGAAGAGCCCACTGTAGTTGGGAACAATCAGGGAAGACTTTTCAGTGTTACAGGATCTGAAGGATGAGCTAACACAAAATAAGTAAAGAGGAGAGTATCCTGCATGGTCTGTAAAGGAAATGCGTAAGGAATATTGGGTAAACTGTATCTAGTAGGTTCCGCTTGGTATTCAAGACTCACAAAGGAGAAAATGTAAATACTTTTTAAAATATGAAATTGGTGAACTGGTACCAGGTTCAAACACAGGTTAAAGAGACTATACTTTATTTTTCAGGAAGTACCAATCTTTGAAAATATTTGGGCAAGTGAGTGCCAACATGAAAGCTATATGTAAAGCAAAATGTACACATTTGCCTCAAAAAATAATTTATTTCAGTTATCAGACAAGAATACTGGCCTCAACAATATCTCATAATAACAATCTATCTGAAATTTTTAACATGTGAATTTTCCTTGGAAACTTTAGTTCGCTCTTTCACACAGGGGCCTGTTTGCCCTCTCTGAAAGCTTTGCATTTTATTTATTTATTTATTTATTGTTGTTAAAAATATGTGACGAGCTGTTGCACATTTTATTTCACAGACCTCTGCTTAGATATGCCAAATACCTACTGGATATAGTGTAGATGCCAGATTTTATTCTTGGCCCTAATATTATGACTCTGATTGCTTAAAGCTTTTGCATTCTCCAATATAAGAACTGCCATGATTTCATTCCTCCCCTCATAGCATTACTCAAGCTGCTTAACGCATTCCTGTTTCCTTTCCTCTGCATTCTCTAAGGACTCCCCACTCCACAGCTTTTCCACAATTATCAGGCAGCAGAGTGGACAAACTATTTTCTAATCCTATAACTGTATCACATTGTTTCTTTAGCTTTCTGGTACTGCACTGTGATTATATCTTAAAAGCACCTTCATAAAATTTCAGTTTTATGAGATCTCTCTTCTTGATCACCTTACACTAGATCAGTAGGGGAAAACTACAGTTGACTAGAAGTTTACAACCTGAAAAATATGTAACTTCTAATTGGAGAAGTATCTATTAATGTGTATCTATTATTATTCTATCACCAAGCAAAGAGCACATAGTGGAGTAAGTCTTTGGTAATATACTATTTAGAAAGCTCTTTATATTTTGCCACTAAAAGAATAGAATAAGAAAGCAAAACAGCAGCAAAACACTTTCTTTTTGTGACGACTTATATTCTCCAATGCATGAAAGTGAAAAGTGAAAGTGAAGTCGCTCAGTCAGGTCCGATTCTAGCGACCCCATGGACTGCAGCCTACCAGGCTCCTCCGTCCATGGGATTTTCCAGGCAAGAATACTGGAGTGGGGTGCCATTGCCTTCTCCATATAGCATAAAACGTATTTAAACAGATCATTGCTTGTGAAGTTGTAAGTTTTAATTAAACTTCATAGTAAGTAGCGTTATAGCACAGTATAAAAATTTGTCTTCCAGGTTTAAATTAACTTGTTTTACAAACCTTGCATGATTTATGCAACATTAATTAAAGTATAATGAAGTCATGTCATCAAAATATGACCTATGTTCTCCTTTTAAAACAACTTACAGAAGTTCCATTTCGTAAAAGGCATTAGCAAATTATTGCCTGTGTATTTACATACTGTGTACACATTAGGGCATAATGAGAAATATTTGCACAAGATATAAATATTGTTTTATTAATTAAAATTATATTTAAATTCTGAGTCCATTTGTACTATGGCTGTTACCTATTTTCCCCATAAATATCTGCAATGAGAGAAAAAATTTTGATCTCCTAGGGAATAAATTTACATTCATTTATATAAAATACTGAATTCTTTGCAGATTCAATTGTTACTAACCTACTATACTCGAGGAGAAGGAAGCTGCATTAATTAATCAAGCTGACTCCAGATTCAAAAATTCTGAGCTAAATTTTTGAAATTGAAAAAAACCATGATACATGACCCATGACTCAGGAATAACTTTTTTGTACAATTGCTAAGTCATGTCCAACTCTTTGCAACCCCATGAACTGCAGCATGCCAGGCTTCCTGTCCTTTACTATCTCTAAGAGTTTATTTAAACTCACATCCATGGAGTCAATGATGCCATTCCACCATCTAATCCTTTCATCCCATTTTCCTCTCATCCTCAATCTTTCCCAGCATCAAGGTCTTTTCCAAAACACTGAGTCTTTGCATCAGGTGGCCAAAGTTTTTGAGCTTCAACTTCATCATCAGTCCTTCCAGTGAATATTCAGGGTTGACTTGCTTTAGGATTGACTGGTTTGAAATTTTGCTGTCCAAGGAATTCTCAAGAACCTTCCATGGCACCAGAGTTCAAAAACATCAATTCTTTGGCACTCAGCCTGCCTCTTGAGAACTCTGTATGCAGGTCAGAAAGCAACAGTTAGAACTAGACATGGAACAACAGACTGGGTCCAAATAGGAAAAGGAGTACATCAAGGCGGTATATTGTCACCCTGCTTATTTAACTTGTATGCAGAGTACTTCATGAAAAATGCTGGACTGGAAGAAGCACAAGCTGGAATCAAGATTGCCAGGAGAAATCTCAATAACCCCAGATATGCAGATGACACCACCCTTATGGCAGAAAGTGAAGACGAACTAAAAAGCCTCTTGATAAAAGTGAAAGTAGAGAGTGAAAAAGTTGGCTTAAAGCTCAACATTCAGAAAACGAAGATCATGGCATCTGGTCCCATCATTTCATGGGAAATAGGTGGGGAAACAGTGGAAACATTGTCAGACTTTATTTTTCTGGGCTCCAAAATCACTGCAGATGGTGACTGCAGCCATGAAATTAAAAGACACTTACTCCTTGGAAGGAAAGTTATGACCAACCTAGATAGCATATTCAAAAGCAGAGACATTACTTTGCCAACAAAGGTTCATCTAGTCAAGGCTATGGTTTTTCCTGTGGTCATGTATGGATGTGAGAGTTGGACTGTGAAGAAAGCTGAGCGCCAAAGAATTGATGCTTTTGAACTGTGGTGTTGGAGAAGACTCTTGAGAGTCCCTTGGACTGCAAGGAGATCCAACCAGTCCATCCTAATGGAGATCGGTCCTGGGCATTCATTGGAAAGACAGATACTAAAGCTGAAACTCCAGTACTTTGGCCACCTCATTTGAAGAGTTGACTCACTGGAAAAGACTCTGATGCTGGGAGGGATTGGGGGAAGGAGGAGAAGGGGACGACAGAGGATGAGATGGCTGGATGGCATCACTGACTCGATAGACGTGAGTCTGAGTGAATTCCAGGAGTTGGTGATAGACAGGGAGGCCTGGCGTGCTGTGATTCGTGGGGTTGCAAAGAGTCAGACACGACTGAGCGACTGAACTGAACTGAACTTCCTTATATTCCAACTCTTACTTACATCCATACATGACTATTGGAAAAACCATAGCTTTGACTAGACTGACTTTGTCAGCAAAGTGATGTCTCTGCTTTTTAATACACAAACTCAGTTTGTCATGGAGAAGGCAATGGCAACCCACTCCAGTACTCTTGCCTGGAAAATCCCATGGACGGAGGAGCCTGGTAGGCTGCAGTCCATGGGGTCCCTAAAGGTTGGACACGATTGAGCGTCTTCTCTTTCACTTTTCACTTTCATGCATTGGAGAAGGAAATGGCAACCCACTCCAATGTTCCTGCCTGGAGAATCCCAGGGACAGGGGGGCCTGGTGGGCTGCCATCTATGGGGTCGCACAGAGTCAGACACGACTGAAGTGACTTAGCAGCAGCAGCAGGTTTGTCATAACTTTTCTTCCAAGAAGAAAGAAGCTTTTAATTTTGTGGCCACTGTCCCCATCCACAGTGATTTTGGAGCCCAAGAAAATAAAATCTGTCACTGTTTCTACTTTTTCCCCATCTATTTACCATGAAGTGATGTGACCAGATGCCATGATCCTTAGTTTTTGAATGCTGAGTTTTAAACTAGCTTTTTCATTCTCCTCTTCCCCTTTCTTTAACAGGCTCTTTAATTCCTCTTGGCTTTCTGCCATAATGGTGGTATCATCTGCATATCTCAGATTGTTGACATTTCTCCGGGCAATCTTGATTCCAGCTTGTGAGTCATCCAGCCTAGCATTTCACATGAGGTACTCTGCATGTAAGTTAAATAAGCAGGGTGACAGTATAGAGCCTTAACATATTCCTTTCCCAATTTGGAACCAGTCCTTTGTTCCATATCCGGTTCTGATAGTTGCTTCTTGACCTGCATACAGGTTTCTCAGGAGGCAGGTAAGGTAGTCTGGTAGTCCCATCACTTTAAGCATTTTCCACAGTTGTGATCCATGCAATCAAAGATTTTACCATGTCAATAAAGCAGAAGTAGATGATTTTTTTGGAATTCTCTTGTTTCTTCAATGATCCAATGAGTGTTGGAAATTTGATCTCTGGTTCCTCTGCCATTTCTAAATCCAGCTTGAACATATGGAAGTTCACAGTTCATGTACTGTTGAAAGCTGGCTTGGAGAATTTTGAGCATTACTTTGCTAACCTGTGAAATGAGTACAATTGAGTGCAATCTGAGTGGTCTTTGACATTGCCTTTCTTTGGGATTGGAATAAAATATGATTTTTCCCAGTCCTGTGACCTCTGCTAAGTTTTTGAAATTCGCTGGCATATGAAGTGCAGCACTTTAACATAACAGCATCATCTTTAGGATTTGAAATAGCTCAGCTGGAATTTCATCACCTCCACTACCTTTGCTCATAGTATTAATTCCTAAGGCCCACTTAACTTCATATTCTAGATAAAATATAAGGCATTAATCTTTTAGGAAACAGTAATAAATTTTGTTTCTCTTTTCATTATGTTTTTTCCCACCAAAATATTAAGAAATTCTCAAAAAAAAAATAAAAAAAACCAACTATCATCCCACTGTTACTAAGTATTCCATTATTTCCTTCTAAGATATTCATAAGTTATCTTTAAAAGCTTGTTAAATTATATCTTTTCATACTGTTAATGGGGTTCTCAAAGCAATAATACTGAAGTAGTTTGCCATTCCCTCCCCACAGTGGACCACATTCTGTTAGAACTCTCCACCATGACCCGTCCATCGTAGGTGTCTCCACACGGCATGGCTTAGTTTCATTAAGTTAGACAAGGCTGCGGTCCATGTGATCAGATTGGCTAGTTGTCTGTGATTGTGGTTTCAGTCTGTCTGCCCTCTGATGCCCTCTGTCAGCGCCTACCATCTTACTTGGTGTTCTCTTACCTTGGACGTGGGGTATCTCCTCTCCGCCACTCCTGCGCCACAGCTCCTGGGCCTAAAAAAGAAATGCAAAAAAGAAAATGGCTGTCTGAGGAGGCCTTACAAATAGCTGTGAAAAGAAGCACAAAGCAAAGGAGAAAATGAAAGATACACCCATTTGAATTCAGAGTTCCAAAGAATAGCAAGCAGAGATAAGAAAGCCTTCCTCAGTGATCAATGCAAAGAAATAGAGGAAAACAATAGAATGGGAAAGACTAGAGATCTCTTCATGAAAATTAGAGATACCAAGTGAACATTTCATGCAAAGATGGGCTCAATAAGTGATAAAAATGGTATGACCTAACAGAAGCAGAAGATATTAAGAAGAGGTGGTAAGAATACACAGAAGAATTATACAAAAAAGATCTTCATAACCCAGTTAATCACAATGGTGTGATCACTCACCTAGAGCAAAATATCCTGGGATATGAAGTCAACTGGGCCTTAGGAAGCATCACAATGAACAAAGCTAGAGGAGGTGATGGAATTCCATTTGAGCTATTTCAAATCCTAAAAGATGATGCTGTGAAAAGGCTGCCCTCAATATGCCAGCAAATTTGGAAAACTCAGCAGTGGTCACAGGACTGGAAAAGGTCAGTTTTCATTTCAATCCCAAAGAAAGGCAATGCCAAAGAATGCTTAAACTACCACACAGTTGTACCCATCTCACACACTAGCAAAGTAATGCTCAAAATTCTCCAATCCAGGCTTCAGCAATATGTGAACAGTGAACTTCCAGATGTCAAGCTGGATTTAGAAAAGGCAGAGGGAGGAACCAGAGATCAAATTGCCAACATCTGCTGTATCATTGAAAAAGCAGGAGAGTTCCAGAAAAACATCTATTTCTGTTTTATTGACTATGCCAAAGCCTTTGACTATATGTATCACAATAAACTATGGAAAATTCTGCAAGAGATGGGAATACCAGACCACCTGACCTGCCTGTTGAGAAATCTGTGTGCAGGTCCGGAAGCAACAGTTAGAACTGAACAAGGAACAACAGACTGGTTCCAAATTGGAAAAGGAGTTCATCAAGGCTGTATATTGTCACCCTGCTTATTTAATTTATTGCACAGTACATCATGAGAAATGCTGAGCTGGAAGAAGCACAAGCTGGAATCAAGATTGCTGGAAGAAATATCAATAACCTCAGATATGCAGATGATATCACCCTTATGGCAGAAAAAGAAGAAGAACTAAAGGGCCTCTTGACGAAAGTGAAAAAGGAGAGTGAAAAAATTGGCTTAAAGCTCAACATTCAGAAAACTAGATCATGGCACCTGGTCCCATCACTTCATGGCAAATAGATGGGGAAAGAGTGGAAACAGTGGCTGACTTTATTATTTTTTTTTCAGGGGGCTCCAAAATCATTGCAGATGGTGATTGCAGCCATGAAATTAAAAGACACTTACTCCTTGGAAGGAAAGTTATGACCAACCTAGACAGCATATTCAAAAGTAGAGACATTATTTTGCCAACAAAGGCCTGTCTAGTCAAGGCTATGGTTTTTCCAGTGGTCACATATGAATGTGAGAGTTGGACTATAAAGGAAGCTGAGCACTGAAGAATTGGTGCTTTTGAACTGTAGAGTTGGAGAAGACTCTTGAGAGCCCCTTAGACTGTAAGGAGATCAAACCAGTCCATCCTAAAGGAGATCAGTCCTGGGTGCTCATTGGAAAGACTGATGTTGAAGCTGAAACTCCAATACTTTGGCCACCTGATGCAAAGAGCTGACTCATTTGAAAAGACCCTGATGCTAGGAAAGATTGAGGGCAGGAGGAGAAGGGGACAACAGAGAACGAGATGCTTGGATGGCATCACCGACTCAATGGACATTGGTTTGGGTAAACTCTGGGAGTTGGTGATGGACAGGGAGGCCTGGGGTTCATGGGGTTCATGTTTCAGTTAATGGGGTTGCAAAGTGTCAGACACAACTGAGAGACTGAAATGAACTAACTGAAATTGTATTTATCTTTTTTGAAAGGAAAAAATAGCCTGGTGTTGATTTTGAAATATGATAAGTTTTAGTATAGATAGATCAGTCTTCTGAGACTCATTTATAGTATTTAAGCTGGGAGTGATCACAGTTCCATATATTATGTAAATTTAAAAACAAATGTACATGCACCTCATGCAGATTTGCTATGTAATTTGAAATGGAATTTTTCTGTTCCATATGTGTTTGAATTAGCTAAGGAAAAAGAATCACAAGCATCATTTCTAAAGTATAACTCATGAAAAAATTCTAGAAGTTGCATTTCAAAACAAGGTTCAAGGATCAATTATTTTGAGAAAATGTTGTTGTACTTCAGCATCTCTGTTGAAGATGTTCATCAACTTCTTCAGAACACATAAGGCCTTGAAAATTATTCTTTAGCTTCTTAGTGATGAATTTTTTCAAATTTTTCAAAATGAAATATTTTCTCAAAATAAGTCAAATGTCTTAGTCACTGTTGCTCCAAATCTACTCTGTGGCCATAATGTCTAAAGCATGTGTATAATGTCAGGATAACAATGGAATTTCCTTTTTATACATATGAGAAATGGTATCTACAAAAAGTATTAATAAAATGTCTTGTTTGAGTTTTAGGAGCAAGATCACCACCAAAGATTATACTTCAGGTTCAAATTCCAGGGCCGGTGCAAGGAAGGAGTTTTGTTTAAAATGATATTAAAGTACTCTCTACCTATTTTGCAGTCATTTGCTCAACTCATTTGTTACTTTATAGATTGATATAGATAACAGTAGCAGTGTTAGTCACTCAGTCATGTCCAGCTCTTTGAAACCCCATGAACTCTAGCCCACCAGGCTCCTCTATCCTTGGAATTCCCCAGGCAAGAATACCGAAGAGGTTTGCCACTCCCTTTTCCAGAGGATCTTCCTGACCCAGGGATCAAACCCAGGTCTCCTGCATTGCAGGAAGATTCTTTACCATCTGAGCTACAGGGAAGATCCTACTTTTTGTTACTTTATAGATTTATGTAATTAATGGGTACTTAGACATGATCCTAACACATTCTTGTAATGTCTAGCATATTTTTAAACGACAAAAATTTAATATGTAAATTTAATATTGAAAGATAGAGATAATTTGATATAGACCTTTTAAAAATCTTCGTTTAGGCTCATAAAGAACAATGATATTCTCATGTTAAATATTTAACAAACATCAACTAGGTCACCAAATGGATTTTTAACTCATTCTGCTTTAACAGATTATCATTTTGACTCAGCATTGCATACCCCAACCACCCAGAAATTCTTAAAACAAGACTCATAGCTTCAAAGTATAATTTTGTTTAGCTTTCTGGATTCTATTTGGAGAGATAACACTCTTAATATAGGGATAATGCTATCTCCTTTGCAGTTTGTAATGAAGCTTAAATCAAGTAATGTACATGAAACACTTGGCCTATGCCCCAGAAATGTGTCTATTATCATAATAAAGAAATTTCAGATATAAAATACTTTTATTGCCACCTAATTCAGTCCTTTCATTTTACATTTGTGGAAACCATATTAAGATGTGAAGGTAATTAAGATTACAAAGTAAATGCATGCTTTGTTTTCCTGATTTTGAGTTCTTTGTGATTTCCTCACTGTTGTGCCATTTGTTTGCTTTTAGTTTTTAATCCTCATTCCAAATATCCTTTGAATGTCTATGAAAAACTCATGGGGATCAAATAAGAGAAAATTGCTAACAATGGAATTGTAAATACAATAATATATATTTGGCTATCCCATAACTCTAAACATCTAGAAAATAAAAATTGCATGGGCTATTGAAAAGTTCAGCTGTGCAAATATATAATACTTTCTATTACTTGGAATAATTTATTACACATTCTCCATTATCTTTTCACCATGGCACACCCATAATACAAAGTCTTTCAAGGTAGTGATTTGTGTGTGGGAGGCGGGAGGAGAGTGAGGAGCAATGATGTTAGGGATAATGGAAGAAAGAAAGAGTCTATATTCAATGCTCTATAAGGATCAGAGGATGATGATGAAATCATGCAGTGTTAATGTCATGTGGGTTTCTGCTTGCTTTCCCTCTTGGACATGGTGGTAGATTTTTTTTTTTTTTTTTAATAATTAGGTTAAAGGAATCATTATACCAGTGAACATGCATGATGCTAAGAAGAGAAAAAAAATTCTTAACATATACTTTCCTTAGGTGGCCTCTGCTAGTCTTGGAAGAAGCACAAGCTGGAATCAAGATTGCCGGGAGAAATATCAATAACCTCAGATATGCAGATGACACCACCTGCATGGCAGAAACTGAAGAGGAACTCAAAAGCCTCTTGATGAAAGTGAAAGTGGGGAGTGAAAAAGTTGGCTTACAGCTCAACATTCAGAAAACGAAGATCACGGCAACCGGTCCCATCACTTCGGGAAATAGATGGGGAAAAAGTGGAAACAGTGACAGACTTTATTTTTCTGGGCTCCAAAATCACTGCAGATGGTGACTGGAGCCATGAAATTAAAAGACGCTTACTCCTTGGAAGGAAAGTTATGACCAACCTAGATAGCATATTCAAAAGCAGAGACATTACTTTGCCAACAAAGGTTCGTCTAGTCAAGGTTATGGTTTTTCCTGTGGTCATGTATGGATGTGAGAGTTGGACTGTGAAGAAGGCCGAGCACCGAGGAATTGATGCTTTTGAACTGTGGTGTTGGAGAAGACTCTTGAGAGTCCCTTGGACCGCAAGGAGATCCAACCAGTCCATTCTAAAGGAGATCAGCCCTGGGATTTCTTTAGAAGGAATGATGCTAAAGCTGAAACTCCAGTACCTTGGCCACCTCATGCAAAGAGTTGACTCATTGGAAAAGACTCTGATGCTGGAAGGGATTGGGGGCAGGAGGGGAAGGGGACGACAGAGGATGAGATGGCTGGATGGCATCACTGACTCAATGAACGTGAGTCTGAGTGAACTCCAGGAGTTGGTGATGGACAAGGAGGCCTGGTGTTCTGCGATTCATGGGGTCGCGAAGAGTCGGACACGACTGAGCGACTGATCTGATCTGATCTGATGGATATGTAACTATATGACTTTGTATTATTTATTTTACTGGTTGCTTAAGAAAATCACAAATACATGCTTAATGTTTTCCAATTTATTTATAGTTATTTGTATACTACTTTATGTAAAATGTAGAGAACCTGCAATCCTTTTAAAACCATTAACCCAGCTACCTTTATGCTACAGTTATCATTCTGAATTTTTCTATTATAAATCTATAAAATGTTGCTTTTGCTTTTAAATAATCATAGATATATTTTAATCAAACTAAATGTAAGACAAAATTGTTTTTAGCTAAACATTTACCACGTATTGACTCTTCAATATTTCCTGAAACTCTAAATGTTCATCTGTATCTTTCAGCTTGATAAAGCCTCATTCACTGTATTTGGTAGTATAGGTCTACTAGTGACAGATTATCTTAGGGTTTTTTTCTGGTTTGTTTTGGCTGAAAAGTCTTTATCTTTTGTTTTTAGGATTTCTTCTACTGAATATAGCATTTAAGGTTACAAGTGGGTATTAACCTTTAGGACTTTAATGTCTTTCAATTTTTCTGACTGCCAAAGTTTCTGATGAGAAATCCGTGGTAATAAAAATCATTGTTCTTCTGATTAAAAGTGCCTTCTCTAATCAATTTCAAGATAAGTTCATTATTTAGCTGTCTGCTTATAGTGTTCCTAGTCATGGTTTATTTTGTATTTTTTCTGTTTGAAATCAACTGAAATTCATATATCTATAAAATTATGTCTTATACTACATCGGGAGGCATCAAGCTATTATTTCCTTTTATACTTTTCTTTATTCTTGTTTTCCTTTAACTTTCTCTGATTTTCCAACTATGTATATATCAGACTTTTGCTGTTGTAAAATATCTCTTAGTCTTTGGTCCATTTTTCCAATCTTTTTTTTTTTTTTCACTCTGTTAATTCACATTGAATGATTTCTTTTGATTTATCTCAAGATGACAGTTTCGTCTGTCACCAGTATTCTGCTATGAAGCCTTCTGATATTTAATATGTGATTTGATTCTAGATTTTTCATCTTTTTAATCTTTGTGCTATCATTTAAGTGATATATTTAATATCAACCATATGCATTATTTTCTATTTCTTCTTTTATATCTTAGATTTTCTATTTGTTCTTCCATTTACCTCAGTGGGCTTGGTTTTAAAAACTGGTTTAAAGTCCAAATTCAATAATTTTGACATCAGGTCACATTGTGATTGTCTTGCATTGATTGTCTTCCCAGAATGAGCCAGTTTTTTCTTCTCTCATATTTTCTTTATGTTGAGTAATTTTTGTTTTCATTCAAGACCTTGTAATTATTCTGTTGTAGAAGATGTGCATTCTGTAAACTCCTCTAAATCTTCTTCATGTTTTATGTTTTTATGTGGTGATTACAAATTTCAAAAGTTAAAGAATTTATGAGTAGTTTAAGGGATAAGCAACTTGGAGTTCTATTTCTAATGACATGGGCTTTAAAATGTATTCTTTTGAGGCTGAGTTTGACATGGAGATTAATCTGGCATTTTGATTCTGGCCTATAAGGTGATTTACCTGCTTTGTGATCGAAAAATACAGAATTTTTCAATTTATTAATTTTTAGTTGATTTCTTTAGTAGGCAGGATATTGTATATCTCTAACATGCAAAGCAGATTTGATAAATTTTCTCTTCATCAGTAATTTTGATTCCATAGGAGAAAAGCCTAAGGTATTTTAACAGAAAGATAGAGAGTCTTTATTAGAGTATGCTCAGTGTCACAAGGCCATGTTTAACATTAGGATTCTTTTCACTGTGTTGTTAATAAAAAGTATAGGATAATAGCAAGATGTTGGTGAGAAAAAATGAGTGTGTATTTTTTATTATATTTAATTGAGGAGTCTTATCAACCAGCATAATGTAAGTGTAAAGTGCAAAATTTGTAGTAAAATAGCTTTCAGAGTGATTTTTAATAAGTCAAAAATCTTCCACTGTCATTTTGGGCAAGTTTCTGGATTTTTCCATGCCAAAGTTTCAACTAATATAAAATGGGACAATAATATTACCTACTAATTAGATGGTTGTGAGAGTCAATGATGTACTACAAGAAAGGTAGTGTTTAGAATAGTACTAGGCCCGGGCCCATGTAAACCTTGGGCCTCTGTCAAAGGTAAATTCTAATAACTGCTTTATTGATGGATAATGTTTTGAAACTGTCATATACCTCAACACATATTTTATTCAAATAATATATGTAATTCATTATTATTAATATTGATGTCAAAATAACTAGGTAGAGATGTAGTCTTCTATGTTCTGTAAGAAGATCCATTGCTGGAGTACAGATATGATATTCTATAGATGGTTGTTAGAGAAAAATGTATCTGGATTAAATCACTCTGTGTAAGAAAAATGTAGATCAAAGGTAGTATCCTGAATAAACATCAAACTTTTACAGGAAAAAAAAAAAAAACAAAAAAAACCAGAGTGGATGTATTTGGCAAAGACAAGCAGCCATTCCAAAGTTTGCATAGTACATATCTGAATGTTTCTTGCTGTGGGGGCTGTGACATGGATATTTTGCAGTGAGATAAAAGGCTGATACAGCAGAGGGGAAGGCAACTTGTAACAGCTTATAAAGTTTTTATCACTTTTTTTTTATCACTTTTGTCACCAACTAGCAATTTCAGACTTATTACATTTTAGATTTGTGAAGAAAAGATTGAAACCTGGTATTATACTTGCAGTGGTAAAACTAAACACGATGGGAAAATAGATACAAATTTTGCCCACTTATGCCACCCCACTCCAGTGCTCTTGCCTGGAGAGTCCCATGGATGGAGGAGCCTGGAAGGCTGCAGTCCATGGGGTCGCTGAGGGTCGGACACGACTGAGTGAATTCACTTTCACTTTTCACTTTCATGCATTGGAGAAGGAAATGGCAACCCACTCCAGTGTTCTTGCCTGGAGAATCCCAGGGACAGGGGAGCCTGGCAGGCTGCCATCTATGGGGTCGCACAGAGTCGGACACGACCGAAGTGATTTAGCAGCAGCAGCAGCAAGTCAATTATAACAAGAGATCAACCAGAGGTCAAATTGCCAACATCCATTGGATCATTGAAAAAAGCAAGAGAGTTCCAGAAAAACATCTACTTCTGCTTTATTGACTATGCCAAAGCCTTTCACTGTGTGGATCACAACAAACTGTGAAAAATTCTGAAAGAGATGGGAATACCAGACCACCTGACCTGCCTGTTGAGAAACCTGTATGCAGGTCAGGAAGCAACAGTTAGAACTGGTCATGGAACAACAGACTGGTTCCAAATAGGAAAAGGAGTATGTCAAGGCTGTATATTGTCACCCTGCTTATTTAACTTATATGCAGAGTGCATCATGCGAAATGCTGGGCTAAAGGAAGCACAAACTAGAATCAAGATTGCCAGGAGAAATATCAATAACCTCAGATATGCAGATGACACCACCCTTATGGCAGAAAGCGAAGAAGAACTAAACAGCCTCTTGATGAAAATGAAAAAGGAGAGTGAAAATGTTGGCTTAAAACTGAACATTAGAAAACTAAGATCTTGGCATCTGCTCCCATCACTTCATGACAAATACATGGGGAAACAGTGAGAGACTTTATTTTGGGGGGCTCCAAAATCACTGCAGATGGGGAGCTAGAGATGGTCTGAATTTACAAAAGTAATGGTTAATTAAAAAAAGAAAAAAAAAGCTAAAAACCAGACCCTGCAATATCTTTTCCAAACAAAAGAGAGAGAGAGAGAAAAAAAAAATACAGTGTTCTTAAAAGGATCACAAGAAACAGTATCAGAGTAAAGTACTTGGCTCTGAGAAGCTAGTTTTCTGTCTTCCTCTTTATTTTGAATCACATAATCCTGGAGTATAAACTTGAAATCCAGAGCTTTTTCTTTTCTTTCTAAAGTTACTATCAGTAGGAAATGTGTATATTCCAAACATCAAGGTTAAGAAGTGAAACTTTTATAATCTTTGCTTTTGTAACAGCTTAAGAAGAGTTCTGTGTCTGTTTACTTTCAGGGAAAGACGGGGAGGTGTAACTGAGATTTTACTTCATTTAATCCGTGGTTACAAATAGTCATTTGCTTGCCAAGAAAATGAGCTCATTTTTCTTCCTCGTGACTTGTGTTTTTTTCGCCTTTCTTCTGGGAGCATTTTAACAGAAGTAACCTTTTTTTTTTTTTTGATTAATAGAAATCTTTGTTCATATTTTACCTATACCAATTAAGCAAGTGTTAAGAGAGAAAACTTTGAGCTCAGTAGTAATAGAAAATAATTTCTCTAGAAGCTATCTTTAGATATATGGAAAGTCCTGTTTTATGGAGAATTTGATGGTTTATATAGAATCAGCATGTTTTAAATTTATTTGGTATGAAGGAGTTGCTATATATAATGATAATTGCAAAGTTAAACAAAGAATTCTTTTCACTCAACAAATAATATAGGTGATGGGTAAACAAAAAAAAAATGATTCACAGGATATCACTCCATCTTATAGAACTGGTATTTATTTTAAGCAAAGATTATAGTAATTAAATTAGCATAAAATTTGGGGAACGTATTTGGAACTTAGATTAGAATAAAAATTGCATGCCCAAGATGTAGGTTCATACTATTGACATCTCAGGCTTCCTTAGTGTCTCAGGTGGTAAAGAATCTGCCTGCAATGCAAGAGACACATATTCAATACCTGGGTCAGGAAAATCCCTTGGAGAGGAAAGAGCTACCCACTCCAGTATTCTTGCCTAGAGAATTCTGTGGACAGAGGAGCCTGGCAGCTACAGGCTGCAGAGTCAGACATGACTGATTAACATTTTTATTATTATCTCAGGGTACATGAAGACAATAAAAATTATTTACTTACTATTCCAGTGCATGTATCCTAATAATTGTCTGCTAACCTTGAAGATAATTTTTAATGCACTATATTTGCTAGTTACTATATTTGATTTTATTACTTGGTGTATTTTCCACTTGTAAATATGTGTGTGTGTGTGTGTGTGTGTGTGTGTGTGTGTGTGTGTGTGTTAAATGTTCTCTGTTTGCCCAGGATTAAAAAATGGTAATAATTGTTAGGGCTTCCTGGTGACTCAGTGGGTGAAGAACGCATCTGCAGATGCAGGAGACACAGGTTCAAACCCGGGGTTGGAAAGATCCCCTGGAGAAGACAATGGCAACCCACTCCAGTATTCTTACCTGAGAAATCTCATAGAGAGAGGAGTCGGGGGGGCTATAGTCCATGGGGTTGCAAAAGTGTCAGACATGACTTAGCGACTAAATAAGAATAATTGTTAAGAAATTGTTTATTTTAAGGTTTGTTTTTATTTTTATTTTTTTGTTGTTTTAAGTTTTAAAGCTATGTACATTTACATCAGCGAAGATCCCATTGATGATGATTTTTTTCTGAAGGAAGCTGTATTGTAATACAAATTAGTTTCCAGTGTCTCATGTTATTGATGGAGAAGGAAATGGCAACCCACTCCAGTATTCTTGCCTGGAGAATCCCATGGATGGATGAGCCTGGTAGACTGCAGTCCATGGGGTCTCTAAGAGCCGGACACGACTGAGTGACTTCACTTTCACTTTTCACTTTCACGCGTTGGAGAGGGAAATGGCAACCCGCTCCAGTGTTCGTGCCTGGAGAATCCCAGGGATGGAGGAGCCTGGTGGGCTGCTGTCTATGGGGATGTACAGAGTTGGACATGACTGAAGCGACTTAGCAGCAGCAGCAGCATGTTATTGAATGAATACCCTGGATAAATATATACCTGGAATGATTACCATGAAAAATGTTAAGAATTAAGTCACCACTCATTGAAGGCTTTTATTTTCAAAATTCTGCAGTTTTCTGAATGGATCCTTATATTCTCAGAAAAGGATCATCACTATAATTAGTTTAAATGGAACAACAAACATTATGAAAATCCTGACTGTCACACCATTTATAAAGCAAACATGAAAGTGATGTGAGGTATGTCAACATACAAAGAACAGATGGTGACTGAGTGCCAAAATTTGAACTGATCCTTTTCAGTTGATTATGCATAATTTAATATGTCAGTCAATGGAGGCCTTCAATAAAAGAAAATTGGTGAGAGGTAATTGGAAATGAATCTTTTAGATCCAGTATTAACAGTAAGTTTGACTACAGCACAGCATACAAAAAATACTATGTAATGGCTCTTCTGTATTTTTTGATTTAGTGTTTGAAATCATGGATTTTTTTTTTCAAAGTGACCTAGAATTCAAAGAATATTAGTTTATTTTTATTCTTTTTGATGAAATCAGCTTTTTGAGGTCAAAGTATTTCCATAATAATCAATATATAGATGTAAATTTTAAATAGTCAAAAGTATAATTGACGTTTTTATAAATTTTTATAATTTTATATAATTTATATAATTTTATAAATTATAAAACTGGTATTGATAAAATATTAATAAATATGTTTGAAGTAAAAACTTTGAAAATCTTTAGATATGTATAAGCATTCTTTATGAATAATTGTTATGAAAATTAGTATTTTTTTCAGGTAATGCAATCTAAAGGATTTTAAAGCTAAGTAAGTGAGATGTGGACATTATAGCAAATATTGTAGGTCTTTAAAAAGTACTTTAGATTCTTTTTAATTGAACTTTTCTGCTCTTTTATTGCTTTGTCATATTGGTAGATATTTGCTACATAGTTTTAATCCATTAACTAGATTCTATTATAGTGTGATAAACTAGTGATATATGTTTATATCTGTGTAACTGTTTTTGAAGATTTTTGTGAATACTTTTATATTATATAGATTACAAGTATACAGCATTATAGCTCAAGCCCTGTATACAATATACAGTATACAAGTACTGTATACAAGCCCTGTATATAGTATAAAGTGCTCATCTGCTTTTGAAGATTTTGAAACAGGAAGAACAAAGATTGCAATTTGAACACTTCACTTAGCCATTAGGCAGTTATCCCATAATTACTTTAAAATGTTGAATTAAAATTTTAAAACTATAGAAAAAGGCTCTATTATCCCTGTTAGATGAAGCAATTAGCTAAAAGCAGCACAACACTGTACTGTGAGGAGTTTGTATGCATTTAGGTAAACCTAGAAAGAAGACACTACTGAAAGCAGGAAACACTTGAATCCCTTCCATACTCTAGATCTCCTGTAAGTGTTTGTAACTGGTAGCCCAGAATGTGATAGCTCTTGTCATTGTGCAAGAGTATCTGGAAACCCTGGTGAGCGAAATGGCAACCCACTCCAGTAATCTTGCCTGGGAAGTCCCATGGACTGAGGAGCCTGGCAGTCTATGGGGTCGCAAGAGTCAGACATGACTTAGCGGCCAAAAACAACAACCTGGAAACCTCACTGAACATACTGCTGCTGCTGCTAAGTCGCTTCAGTCATGTCTGACTCTGTGCGACCCCATAGACGGCAGCCCACCAGGCTCCCCCGTCCCTGGGATTCTCCAGGCAAGAACACTGGAGTGGGTTGCCATTTCCTTCTCAAGTGCATGAAAGTGAAAAGTGAAAGTGAAGTCGCTCAGTCGTGTCCGACTCTTAGAGACCCCATGGACTGCAGCCCACCAGGCTCCTTCATCCATGGGATTTTCCAGGCAAGAGTACTGGCGTGGGGTGCCATTGCCTTCTCTGTCACTGACCATGAAAAGATTGTAAATAACAAATGCAAAATAATGATAAATTTCCTTTACTTTCACCTGTGCATATTATATCTTGACTGGTTGTCATCTTCCCAGTGTCTACTATGCTAATTAAAGGATAGATCTTCAATTAGTTCAAATGACATATAAATAATCAGCATCCTCCTCACCCAAAAAGCCATACAGATACTAAATATAAAAATGATCAACAATATTGAAGAGTATGAGTTCACATGGACAACCTGTAGAAGTGGGAGATATTGAAATCTTAGGGATTCAGTGCAAAATATTGTTAGAACAATATAAAATTCAGATGCAGACAATGCACCTGGAATATTAAGGTTTTTACCCTTATTTCAACTAAAATATATTGTTTCATATTTATTGTAAACCATTGCATTAAAAGATTCAAAAGTGATGAAGTTAAATCAGAGATTGAAAAGCAAAAGACAAAGTTATGGGACTTTCACCATCTTATGTATTTTTTCACTTATCTGTAGCTTCAGAGCTGCTCTTAGAAAATAGAGCAAATGCTTGCTAAGCAGAGAGGCTGAGGACAGCAGAGTCAGCCTGCCTTCCTCCTCTTTCCTGTTTTCATTTTTTCCAACTTTGTCATTAAGCCAGAAGAAAAGCCAAAACAGAAGGCTCAGTGTGGGTTGTGCTTTGGAAATTTTGATGACAAACCTATAAAAGTACATGTTCTTATGAATTTTCAGAAAAATGAATCCTCTTTTATAGTCATCTAAGGGCAGCACAGATACTTAAACTGACAACATTGAGTCTTCTAGTGCGTATTTGAAATCATGGACAATCAACATTTAAAAAAATCTTAATCTCTTTGGAGTAGCATAGTACATATTTTCTTATATAGAATTAAGCATATCATATGATAGAAAATAATTTACTGGTGATACATACTTGGTTTTATATATGTGTTGAATAATTCAAACATTGAAGAAACCATATAATTAAGAAAATTGCATAAATGTACTTTAAGCAATTTTAGTTATTGGTTCACATATATCCCAGACTATTTTACTTTCTCTACTCAGATAGCTATTACAATCTCAGGAAAATTCACTTGTGAATTTCAAGTAAAAATATTTATGATAGTTTACTTTTGTAGATGTATAACTTGGTTATGACAATCTTGTTACAACTGTGCTAACAGTATCTCTGTATGGAACCCTAGCTCCAGGAGGTTGCAAAGTGTTATAAGTAAGCTCTATATTCTCAGTAATTTTTCTGCTCTCCAATATTAAGGAGAAAGTATTTAACAATAATCATTATTTGACTATAATTATTTCTACTGAGTAATAAGCAACAAAGGATAGTACCTGGCACAATTTTCTCTATGAGATTGCTTCTCTTCAGTGAGAATAAAATCTATATAATCCTTTTTATATCAAAAAGTATTTAGATCATACTTGCCTTGGTTATATATATTTCTCAAACTAAAAGTGCCTGATCAAAGTAACTTTCCTATTGCAAACACTAAAGTCACATAAAATCTATTAATTTTTTTTCCCCCTTCAGTTCAGTTCAGTCGCTCAGTCATGTCCGATTCTTTGCGACCCCATGAATCGCAGCACACCAGGCCTCCCAGTCCATCTCCAACTCCCGGAGTTCACTCAGACTCACGTCCATCAAGTCAGTGATGCCATCCAGCCATCTCATCCTCTGTCGTCCCCTTCTCCTCCTGCCCCCAATCCCTCCCAGCATCAGAGTCTTTTCCAATGAGTCAGCTCTTTGCATGAGGTGGCCAAAGTACTGGAGTTTCAGCTTCAGCATCATTCCCTCCAAAGAAATCCCAGGGCTAATCTCCTTCAGAATGGACGGGTTGGATCTCCTTGCAGTCCAAGGGACTCTCAAGAGTCTTCTCCAACACTACAGTTCAAAAGCATCAATTCTTCGGGGCTCATCTTCACAGTCCAAGTCTCACATCCATACATGACCACAGGAAAAACCACAGCCTTGACTAGACGGACCTTTGTTGGCAAAGTAATGTCTCTGCTTTTCAATATGCTATCTAGGTTGGTCATAACAGCGACAGCTATTTAGTACTTGGCATTGGAGAAGGAAATGGCAACCCACTCCAGTGTTCTTGCCTTGAGAATTCCAGGGACAGGGGAGCCTGGTGGGCTTCCGTCTATGGGGTCGCACAGATTTGGACACGACAAAGCAACTTAGTAACAGCAGCATTGCAATTCCATGGCTGCCTTGTCTGCTCTTTTTGTAGGGCACATCCATAAGGTTTTGCGTCTTAACCAGTGGTCACATTTTGTGTGTGACATAATATTCCAGAGTCCATAAAATCTTCAGAAATTTATTCTTTAAATCACAGCATTCTTGGACAATTGCTACCAGTCCATCTTTTAAGAAGATACTAAAACTGTTGCCATTTTTCATAGGGGAAAACTGAGGCTTTGAAATCAAATGATTTTCAGGCAATACACAACTCGCAAGCTGTTGACCTAGAATTGAATCAAATTTATAAACTCCATCTTTGTTCATTATATTCAAATATTGTTCTGTTACATCATATCTCATTAAGACTGTTTTGTTAGTTAGAAAATTAGAGAATTAAATGAGGAAAACCTAATAGAAAATAGAGTTTTTACTTGAGAAAGTGATGACAAGATATTTGATATGATAATATGCTTTTTGAGCTGAGGAGTATTTTGAGATAATAAGACCCAATTTCTCTGATTAAGTGGAGAAGGCAATGGCACCCACTCCAGTACTCTTGCCTGGAAAATCCCATGGACAGTGGAGCCTGGTAGACTGCAGACCATGGAGTCACAAAGAGTTGGACACGACTGAACGACTTCACTTTCACTTTTCCCTTTCATGCATTAGAGAAGGAAATGGCAACCCACTCCAGTGTTCTTGCCTGGAGAGAAAGAGAAACATAGAATGAGAGCATGACTTTCTCACAGTCACACAATACACATATATTAGAACTGGTAAATAATTAGAACTGATATCAGCTGACCTCTACAGCCATGGAATAAAGAGATACTATTCTCTTCTTAGATGTATAGTCACTCAGTATTTTACCTTCTCTATTAGAGTGTTGGCAACTCTTGTGGTGAAAAGGCCATAAGTAGTGCTTTGAATCTGGCTTCTAATACAATTTGTGAAGATATTTAATAAAAGTTAAAGGGTACAAGAGGATAAGAATCAAGAGTGAAGCAATATGTGTAGATAATCAAAGGGCTTCCCTGGTGGCTCAGAGGTAAAAAAATGTGCCTGCAGTGCTGGGACACAGGAGACAGGGTTTGATTCCTGGATCAGGAAGATGCCCTGGAGGAGGGCATGGCAACCCACTCCAGTATTCTTGCCTGGATATTCCCATGGACCAAGGAGCCTGGTGGGCGATAGTCCATGGGATCGCAAAGAATCAGACATGACTTAAGTGACTGAGGATACACGTAGGCAGAGAATCAAAGACCAACTTCTTCCATGTAATTTTATGGAAGCTTGACCTGTTTGTTGACTAAAGCAGTGTGTATTATAGAATATGGTCACACTGCTTAATGGTCCACAGATTTATTTATAAGTACTTTTCATTGTGACTGGTTTCTTTGTTGGAAACTGATAGTAGAGCTGACTTTTGTTTCCTAATGAAGCCCTTTCTGTATCTTTCATATGCAGAGGAGTACATTAAAATGTATTCCCCATATTTTCCATAGTAAGAATTTGACATGACACATGATTAAATGAAAAATAAAGTCTTTCGAATGTGAGAAAAGAATTTAGGACAGACACTAATAAATTTTATCAGCAGAAATACATTATTTAATAACATAGACAAAAGGATAAATCAGATGAAAAAGAAAATAATACACGAGAGGACATGCTTAGGTAGTGCGTTGATTCTAGACTAAGCTTACACATTCTGTGTTTTCACTCAGAAGAAATAAAGAACCTTCTCAGAATGATATGGGTGTGTGCTCAGTTATTGAGTTGTGTTCAACTATTTGAGACTCTTTGGGCTGTGGCCCACCAGGCTCCTCTGTCCATGGGATTATCCAGGTAAAGAATACTGGAGTGGGTTGCCATTTCCTCCTCCAGGGAATCTTCCAAACCCAGGGATTGAACCTGTGTCTCTTATGTCTTCCACATCGCAGGCAGATTCTTTACCACTGAGTCATTAGGGAAGTCCAAGAACAGTGAAGGGCAGTGTAAGTCTCCTACATCATTCTTCAGGTTCTCTCTTCCTCTTGCATAACAAACTGGAGTAGTAACAAGGTGTAAAAACCAGGAGGCTGCATGTTGGCATGTTGAAGCTTTCTGGAGTCATTGATTTACTTCATGAATCAGAATAGCTCTTAAATATTGCAACATCCTTGAATAGATCTATAGAAGCTGGAAACAGAATTCTGTGGTGTTAAATGGATAAGAACAGGGTTCTTTGTTTATCAGATGCTAACATGGTGAACTTAGCCAAACCTTTTAACTGCCTAACAAAAGTTTATGAAAATCAATAAGAAGCTCTTCTAGACATGGACAAATAGTGTCTTTCAGAGGGAGTTTGCCTCATGGTTGAATGTAGAAGGAAACTCAACACTGCATAGGTTTATGGGTGCCCTATCTGGTACTAGATTATACCTCCTGGGTAGGACAAAGCAGAAACTGAGTTTTGTTGAAATAACTCCATTCTGAAAAGAGTAATAGAATTCTGAATCCAATTCCCAATACCCTGAAGGAGCTGATCTGAAACTGATCCCTGTATCTTCCAAAGAAAATTAAAACCACTGCCTAGATTAAGAAGGATACCCAGAAGATCTAGAGTTAATTATTTAAGTCAGGATTCTACATAAACATTCCAAGGAAAAAAATATTTTGTAAAATGCCTCAAATAAGACTTTTATGGGCAAATATGTATGGGAGACCCTTCATTGTATCATAGAAATTTGGAAAGCACATTAGCACATTAAAGACTCTTAGAAGTTCTGAATTTAAGAAAGTTGTTTAACTTTGCTGAATATAACAGGGTTTCTTTTTTTTCCCCTAAATTTATTAGTTCATTAAATGTTTTGTCCCTTTAATCTTAGTTAGCTAGTTTCTGGCATTTTCAGAACTTTTAGGAAGAAAATAATGTAGAGAAATCCCAAAGTGATGCAGTTGTAATCATAGCTGGAGTACTGCATTGTGGAAAAGGAAGTGTATCAAAAAGAACAGGGGAGTCCCTGGTGGGCCAGTGGTTAGAATCTGACACTGTCACTGCCTTGGGACCAGGTTTGATCCCTGTCAGGGAATTGAGATCCAAGCTGTGTGACATGGCCAAAAAAAAAAAAAAAAAAGCAGCAAAACAAAAGCAGAATCTAGAACAGTAGAGTCATGTCTAACAATCACCAAATTGTGTGAGCCCAGCACAGAGAGCTGACCTAACTCTGACAGCAGTGACAACCTCAGTAGTCAATGTTTGATCTCATTGTGGCCTACATACCAGTAATCTCCTTCAGACACAGCAAATGACGTGAAATCTCTGGTCATTGCGAGACTTTGGTGGCTTTTAGAATTTAACTTTTATTTTGTTTTGTATAATGAGTATCTCATTTTGATGTTTTTGCCTTTTATTCAAACTTTCATTTGAAATATTGAAGTCAACTCACTTTTTAATTAGGAAATAGGAATGAACCATTTTGAAAATTCACAGGTTAACTTTAATGGGGTTGCAAGAAAATAGCAAGATAAATTTCCTGAATATGGATGTTTACCAGCATGTGGATCCTTCAATCAAAGATTAAAATGTATATGCCAAAAAGGGAGAGAAACAGCGCAGTGAAATATAATCATACATCCCTCTAGGTTTAATTGCTGATTGTATTTCCAAAAATATGATTCTTTGTAAGAAGACAAGCTACACCTGTCTAAGAAGACAATGCTACAGAGAGTTTTCTGAGTTATTTATAGACAATGAAATGCTTTCTCAAAAAGGAGAGGCATACAACACAGACAAGATACTTGGGAAAGCTCAGAGAGAAATGATGAGATAGTCTTTCTGCCAATAATAATGGTAAAGCAGTTATCATCATTAAAGATAATGGCTAAAATAGAAAAAGTTTACTTTCCCAGATGGCTCAGTGGTAAAGAATCTGCCTGCCAAGCAGGAGATGCAGGTTAATCCTGGATTGGGAAGATCCCCTGGAGAAGGAAATAGCAGCAGTCTCCAGTATTCTTGCCTGGGAAATCTCATGGACAGAGAAGCCTAGTGGCCTACAGCCCATGGGGCTGCAAAAGAGTCGGACACAACTTAGCAAATAAATAGCAACAGCAGCAGCATATTCCATTTAATCACCCAAATAGATAGCAAATAAAGTTTGGAATAAAATCCTAAAGTATCAATAATGATTATCAGAAAGAAGACTTTGAGTAGTTTATCTTCTGAATTTTCACACTCTCTTTTATCCCTCTTTTTAAGTGTGTATTTATTACTTTATCAATCATATAAAGTAGAATAAAATTTTTTATAAAATTAATTTAAAGAAAAAAGACAACAGGACTGAAAAAATACAAAGTGCTTAAACAAGTTTAGACACCAATAAAGTCAGAACAGATGAATCTAGACAATTAATGTCATCATATTTTTTGTTTGTTTTATGGTATTTATCACTTGAGAATAAATGGTGAGATATCCAGCTATGCCTATTATCTTGACTATCTGCCTTCATTTACCTTCTCCTGCATAAGTCTGTATTTTCAGGTTACCATACAAAGTGTTTTAAACTTAGTCCCTACTGATGACCGGGCCACCTGCTATGTTCTTGACTAGTTTGTAATGTTTTCAGTTCTTTTTAAACCTCCTTCAGCTGCCTACGTTGTTGCCAAATTCCTAAGACATTTCCTCAAGGATCACCGAGCAGTAATGGGCATTAGTAAATGCACAGCTTTAGGGATGCTTTAGGTTAGCATTCTGCCTTGAAGATATTCTAGGTCATATAATATCCTCCATCACAGCAGTCCCCAACTATTTTGGCACCAGAGACTGATTTCATGGAAGACAATTTCCCCATGGCCTGAGGATAGGGGAATGGTTACAGGATGATGTAAGGGCATTGCATTTATTGTGCCTTTTATTTCTAATCTAATGCCACTGTAGAGTTGGGGAAGTATCAGTTCAAGGTCTTGGAGGCTGGAGACCCCGGCTCTTATGAGGAAGATCCAATACCAATTAAGATGGGGAACTGAAAACTCTCAGCTAAAATTGATCATGGAAGTGTATTAGTTGAGCAAAATGCCAATCAAGTGATGTGCTCCAAGATGAAGTCTGAGAGGCTAATGAGGCAAGCGAGCTCATCTTTGGCACGCTAACAGACAGCATATTGTCCCATGGCTTCCAGTTCATATTTTCTACTTAAAATTAAATACTCAAACAATTCTTCGGTTGTGATCCACTGAGAGACCAGTGGCAAGGGAGCCACTCTGATTACAATCCAGCTTTATGGGGCTAGTCTGCAAGACAGGGTGACTGACAGGAAGCCAAACCACATACCAACTGATGAGCTAAAGCAGGGTGATCCAAACAAGTCAGGCAGAGAAAACATCACAAGACCCCATTATTTGGCAAGCTGAAGCACTGTGAAACATTGCTGATGGCTGAGAAGTGACAGCAGGGAAGGAGAAACAAACTAAAAAAAAAAAAAAAAACAAAAAAACCCTAGAGAAGCACGAATGCTATTGAATAGGCAGAGCTCGATTTGTGCAAAAATGTCATGTAGTCCTTGAGGCAGAGGCAAAACTGCACAGTGACAGGTCTTGTACGCAGCGGTCATAGCTGGAGACTAACAAACAGTTCGTAAATATTCTCCACGGCTTGCAGTGCAAGTAAGAAGTTTGTGTTCAACCAAGCTTACAGGAAAACATTGACATCGAGTCTTTTGAAAGGTAGCTCTCCAATGGTATTATTATCTTTTTGCTGAGTCTCAAAGCTTAGCAATGAATTACGGAGTAATCACTTAAATTGTAAATTATAGTTTGCTTAGTATAATCACTAAATTGTAATTATGCACAATTAGTGAGATTTAGCGCTGTTAATTGTTGAAATATGTAAATAGCATTCATTCTTTCTTTTGTCCAGGTGTACTGCCATGAGATTTCCAAACGTAAAATGTCATCGTTGTATAATTGTTGACAGTAAAATGAAAATAAGGAGAAGAGAACCTTTCACATACCTGTGGTGACATCACTTCTCTGTTTTGCCCTTGCTGAGATCCACCCACAGATTCAGACAACACATCTCTGTCCCTGAAAACATTTTAATTGCTTTCCCCAAGTAGCCGCAATGACCAGGAGGACACCCTTGATTCACTGACACATTTAGGAAGCAGAAAGGGCAGGGCTAACTATATAGCCAGAGCTCGAGCAAGGGAAAAGGAGGATGTTAGAAAAATTTTAAGATTTGGTGCTTGGGCAAATGTTTAGATGGTGAATCCACACATAGATACAGGGCAACTGTAATCTACTATTTCAAACCGACAGTAACAATAGCTTCTACCTTCCCAATGCTAGCCTGCTGCTTTGAATTGCATTTCAAAACAATCTTTGGTAGAATGCTGTAAGAAGTATAACAGCTACAGGATGCTACAATGTGTTACATAAAAATCTCTTTCAACAGTCTGAAATTATTATGAAAACACAAGCTATACACATTTAAGCACTTTCTATAGGGTATCTCAAAGACTTCATGTGTTAATGTGTATTATATATTGCCAAGGAATGAATATATGGGATGCAACATCTTGACATGTCCAAAACTTATTTGGTTGCATATCTCCTCTATGGCATTTTTTACAAACTAAAATTTCAGTGAAATAGGCTTCAATCAATCACTTTCTGTTTTATAATTTAGAATTTGCATTAATCTGAATGGGCTTCCCTGATAGCTCAGTTGGTAAAGAATCTACCTGCAATGCAGCAGACCCCAGTTCAATTCCTGGGTCAGGAAGATCCACTAGAGAAGGGACAGGCTACCCACTCCAGTAATGTTGGGCTTCCCTTGTGGCTCACATGGTAAAGAATCCATCCCCTGGAGAAGGGAATGGCTATCCACTCCAGTATTCTGGCCTGGAGAATTGCATGGACTGTATAGTTCATGGGGTCATAAAAAATCGCACACTACTGAGCGACTTTCACTTTCACTTTGATCTGAATATGTATGTGTCTCTTTTTCTAGACTATATTTTCTTTTAGGAGATGAGTGGGATATTGCCTATCTCTCTATTGCTGGGATATAACACAATTCTTCCCCATAGTGGGAACTCAATAAATGTTTATTAAATGATGATAATTGCATTAGGGTAATTATAAAGCTATGCCAGGTGGCCCAATGGTAAAGAATCCATCTGCCAAGGCAGGAGATGCAGGAGATGTGAGTTCCTTCCCTGGGTTGGGAAGATCCCCTGGAGTAGAAAATGTCAACCCACTCCAGTATTCTTGCCTGGAAAGTTCCATGGACAAAAGAGTGGGGCAGGCATGACTGAGCATGCACACATAATTCTAAAGCTACTAGCAAATACGGAATAGATCCAATGCTGATTTTTGTGAATCTCTGTTAATTGGGCATAATATGATAAACCTTGAGAACAACAGCAACATAGAGACAATTAGTAGAAAGTTATATATCTCCTAAAATCCTTGACTATTGTGCTTTCTTCTACATACGCCACTTAAGGAAAGGTATCTAGATTTGCTGTCTCTAAATACGGTTGTCCATACATTGTCAAAAGACACATGCTGTCCTCTATAAGATTGCTAAATAAACCACATACTATTCTGGTGTGGTAGATGTCCATGGGGTCACAAAGAGCTGGACACGACTATGCGGCTGAACTGAACTAAACTGAGATACCCATAGAATGACCTCAAAGGAGACAAATCCCTGTGTATTCCCCTCCTTTTGAATTTGGGACAAACCTGTGAGCTGTTTCTCCCCAGTAGAATATAGTGATGATGATGAGCTTTCATTATGTAACACAGTAGGAACTTTGACCTAAAGAAGTTACAGGATGATAAATAACTATTTTGTAAGATTCTAAATGTGTGATAATTTACTACATACCATGGACAATTGATACACCTATTTAAATTTAATTTTCAGAAAAAGTGAATTAAAAATGCAAGTATGTCCACATTATATTGGGTGGATACTTATATTAAAATAAGCATCTGTTTCTTCTCTGAAATTTGAATTTACTATGTTTGCTCTATGTTTTTATATATTTATTGCTAATTCTGACAACCATACTCCTGGAAAATTCTTCTCACAAATTTTACCTGTTCCCTCAACCTCTCCATGAGTCACTATTACTTTCCATAAAAAAAAGTTTAGTCTGAAAAGCGTAAGTCTCACAAAAATGATTCTAAGAGGAAAATTGCAGCCCCCAGATAAGGAATGCTTAAATTTTATAGTGTAGAAAGCCTATTTTTGCTTAATAACTTCTGTCATAGCCTCACCGACACATATAAATAATTCAGAGAACGTTGTCACCTTTAAACACATACATATAGGCACATGCATTGACGACCCATAAAATATGTTCCTGAAGCCACATGCTATTTAATTGCTTAATTTTATCTGTTTATAAAATATTTTATTGAACTTTCATTGTAATCAATACCAAAACAATAAAAGTATTTTTTTTAATGTTCACAAGAATCTAGTTGTAATCAATACCAGATTTTTTTGTATAATCATAACTTCTCTAAACATGGTATCTGCTATTTTAAATCTTTAGAAGTTGTGAGAATTTTCCCATAATAAGGCTATTATGTTTGAATTTAGATGGCCTTTAAATAATATAGTGTTTTAAAAAAATATATCGTGTTTTAAATGAAAAGAGTGTAGGTTTTGATGTAAGCAAAATTCTGGTTTTAATCTCGTTCAACCACCCATTAACTCTGCCTCTGGGAAAGATATTTCTGAGATCTCAAATTTCTCATCTGGTGTGTACTTGGTAGAGTTAAAGTTACACTTAATGAAAATTAAAATTTAATAATAAGCATCTTAAATATATTGATGTATTTGTTACCTCAACCACATTTTACAAATGAGGAAAATGAGTCTCCGTGTTATTAATTAATTTGCTCCAAATCATACAATAAATGTGTCCACATCAGTGTTCAAACCCAGGTTTACAATTCAATCTCATATTCTACAACTTTTGCTAAATAAATTTACATATATTCACTTCAAGAATGTATATTAATTTTCTTTCTGTAGAACTTATTATTAGAAAGAAAAAAAACACAATACAAAAATCAAATAGAGCAAAGAATAGTAGCCATGAAAAATATCCATGATCACATACTCTATGTCAGAAGCTTTCACCTATATCACCTACTCTTACTTTCACAAAGTGCTGTGAGTCAAATAGGAGAGAGATTAATAGCCCTACTTTAAGAAGAAATTGAAACTTGGAAAGCTTACAGCACTTGTGAGTTCAACTGGTTCTTGAACCTACAACTTCGTACAAGTTCTTTTATCTGCTTTATTTCATCTCAGCTGTATATGCTTAAAGCATCTCAACTGAGGGACCCTTATCATTTTAATTTTCCTTTCTTTGTGTGAGGCAACCTGAGAGGAAGAAGGTGAAAAGCAATAATTACATACACACCAATTCTGGTCCGTAAATTTTACTGATGAATAAGAATTCAAGGGCAGAGTAGAAAGGGCTGGTTTTCCTTCTCTACAGCCTTACCCCAAATAACACAGCAACTATCATTTTTCCTCTTCTGCATTCAAGTGTTGAGAGGGGAAGGAACTTCAAGAAACAAAGTAGCTTATCTCCTGTACTTCACCAGGGAATGGGTTCTGATCTGGGTTTGTTTTGTTCATTCCTTCTTGATAGCATGACTAAGAGATCTTAGATATCCACTGTTACAGAGGAAGTGAAAAGGGAGCCAGGGAAGGATTTTCATTTTATGAACATCAAGTCATTGGCTCAATGTGAAGGTGTGTGTCTAGAGAAGCAGTATCTATTTTGTTTTCAGGTATGTGAGAGTATTATACACATTCTCACTCATAAGGATCCCTATTTACATCCCACTTTTACTGTTTTCAAAAAGTATGATAAAATTAGTTTATTCTTTCAGGCAGAGTTCGATTATTTTCCAGATCAGACTAGAGTTCACATCTGTTTTGAGGATTGGATCACTTCTTCCTTAATAAAGGTTTATTGAAAAGCTCTAATCTATTTGGGTAGCTGACTCTTTGATGTGTAAATTGTTCCTCAGTTACTCAGACTGCAAAGAGGTTTGCTTTAAGGAGTGTAACCTTTCCATTCACACACAGTAATGAATGCGAATGGACTCCCATTTAAATGTCATTGTCACCTGGATATTCTCATGAGATAGACAGAGGTAGCTCACAATAAGTGAAACCACTGCAGCCAATAAATAACACTAATTCCATGTTACTCTGGACGGTGAGTTTTTGCTTTGTTTTGTTTTATTTTTATGCTTTGAGTTTTTTTTAATGTATTATATCCCTAGTCATACACATTTGAAAAAAGTGAAGTTATGTATTTCAAACGTCATAAAATTCATTTAAAATGCACAACAAAACTTCTCCCCAGATTATTATTACGATTAATTTAAATGGAGAGATGCTTCATTTAAATCCTGATTAATTAAATACAAAGATGTGTCTTGATTTTGGACCTGCCCAGAAATAATTAGAAAGATATTTTAAAATGTTTGTGTGCGCACATGCTCAGTTGCTTCAGTCGTGTCCAACTCTTTGCAACCCTACAAACTGTAGCCCGCCAGCCTCCTCTGTCCATGGGATTCTCCAGGCAAGAATACGAAAGTACTTTGCAGTCCCCTCCTCCAGGGGATCTTTCCCACTCTGGATGGAACCCACCCATGTCTCATGTCTCCTGCATTGCCAAGCAGGTGTTTTATCACTAGCACCGCCACCTGTGAAGGCTTTTAAAATGTTTATCCCAGCTGAATATAAGAATATGAACAAATTTTTTTTTTATCATAAGGCATTGCATTTCAGCATTCAGCTTTTTAAGACATTATTAATAATCTTTAGTTTCTGGAGAGATGACCTAATTTGGCAACATAAAATTTACTTTCAGTTCAGTTCAGTTCAGTCGCTCAGTCGTGTCCGACTCTTTGCGACTCCATGGACTGGAGCACGCCAGGCCTCCCTGTCCATCATCAACTCCTGGAGTTTACTCAAACTCATGTCCATTGAATCGGTAAAGCCATCCAACTATTTCATCGTCTGCGGTCCCCTTGTCCTCCTGCCTTCAATCTTTCCCAGCATAAGAGTCTTTTCCAATGAGTCAGTTCTTCACATCAGGTGGCCAAAATATTGGAGTTTCAGCTTCAGCATCAGTCCTTCCAATGAATATTCAGGACTAATTTCCTTTAGGATGGATTGGTTGTATCTCCGTGCAGTCCAAGGGACTTAAAAGAGTCTTACTGACTTTAATTCATATGAATTTCAGTGCCGTTTTTATTTTTGACATCCATCTCCACAGAGATTTAATTTATATTTCTTTTAGTACTTAAGAATTCCTTCAAACTTTTATATAATTCAATTACCTCCTAGAAAGGAGTTCAGTTCAGTTCAGTTCAGTTGCTCAGTCATGTCCGACTCTTTGCGACCCCATGAATCGCAGCACGCCAGGCCTCCCTGTCCATCTCCAACTCCTGGAGTTCACTCAAACTCATGTCCATCGAGTCGGTGATGCCATCCAGCCATCTCATCCTCTGTTGTCCCCTTTTCCTCCTGCCCTCATCCCTCCCAGCATCAGGGTCTTTTCCAATGAGTCAACTCTTCGCATGAGGTGGCCAAAGTACTGGAGATTTTCAGCTTTAGCATCATTCCTTCCAAAGAACACCCAGAACTAATCTCCTTTAGAATAGAAAAGAGTGATGATATTATATTCCATAGGGGGACAAACAACCATTTTAATTGTTATTTATAAGGGACAAGGATACTATAGAATAGTTTATTATTAACGTAACTTATTAAATAAATTATTCCTGAAATCATGTTAGTCTATTTTACAAATAGAATGTAAACTGCATGATAATCATGTATTTTGCCAGTGCAGGAGTTAGTCATCTAATCAATGGCTATGAGAATTTCAACTTTTTCTTTAATTTTGAGGATTTGTCTAATATAAGTAATTTAACTCTTTTATTTCTGACATGATTAAGAATACAGTTAGAAAATTCTACCAAAAGTTTAAAGCAAGCAAAAATCAGGTCACTTGCTTCTCTAGGAAATAAGCAAATTTCCTAAATCTTCTGAAAATAGCTTTGTATTTCCCTTTATTTTAGGCCTTTTTAAAAAAGAGCATGTAAATGACTTCTCTGGCAGTCCAGTGGTTACTACTCTGTGCTTCCACTGCAGAGAGTATTGGTTGGCGAACTAGGATCCAGCATGCCATGTGGTGTGGCAAAAATAAATAAATAAATAAAATAAAAAATAAAAGGATGTGTTATATTATTATATGCTGCATATTATGCAGCATTTAGACATTTTAGAAATATTAACATGTTTCATTTTACAAATAAAATGATTTTAGAAATATTAACATGTTTTAGAAATATTAATATGTTTAATACTAGAAATATTAACATGTTTCAGTCATTTTTGAAATAACATGTTTCGTCCAAATAACAGTGCTGAGTAAGTATCATGAGTAACCTATTTTGGAACTAAGATAAATTGCATCACAGAAATATTAGTAACTTGCTGTCAAGAGGTGCATATACAACTTGAAATAGAACCCAGTGGGATGTTAATTGGAAAAGAAGATTATTCTCTTTTCTAGAATACTCCAGTATTTCTGAAATTTTCTTGTAGATTACTAAGAGGTTTGAAGATGCATGTGTGAGCACATGCACAAACACATATACACACACTTAAAAGCTGCTGCTAAGTCACCTCAGTCATGTCTGACTCTGTGTGACCCCATAGACAGCAGCCCACTAGGCTCCTCTGTCCCTGGGATTCTCCAGGCAAGAATACTGGAGTGGGTTGCCATTTCCTTCTCCAATGCATGAAAATGAAAAGTGAAAGTGAAGTCGCCCAGTCGTGTCCGCCTCTTAGCGACCCCATGGACTGCAGCCCACCAGGCTCCTACTTCCATGGGATTTTCCAGGGAAGAGTACTGGAATGGGTTGCCATTGCAGCAATGCTTAATGTGACACTGATATTCACTTCAGTGGAGTGTGGCTGAAGCAATGTTACTAAGCACCATCGTCCTGGAATCCACATACCATACAATGGTCTTGATTCACAAATGACCATCCAGTTTGTAAATGGAATCCCAAAACTGTACTTGTGGATAGCAAGTTTATACTAGGTGGGATTAAAACTCTTCTATCCCTGCCTCTGAAACAACCTTGCTTAGGCACACTTCTAGGGGGAATTAAGCTGATACCATTCTAGATATCCTATCATCTATTGTCTGCAGCTATACCACCAGGTTTTCACTGTTTGTCCAAATAAAATCAGAAGATAACTTTTTGAAATTTTATTTATTCTTCAATCAGCAAATATACGAAAATGTCAAAAGAGATCATTTAAATATAAAAAAGCCTGTTTACTCTGGAGCATATCTCTAAAACACAACCCTATACCATTAGAGATGAAGGGTATTCCCAGTACAGGGGCAGTGGCCTTATTTAGTAAAGAAATGAATGTCTGCCTGAATTCTACAATTGGACTGTATTTCATAGTATTTTGATTACATGCCCCAAACTTTCTTTGTTTATGCTGCATATGATTTTTCCACAGAGTATAAAATATTGTTCACCAATCAAGAGTAAATGAAGTTTGAATATTTTTTTTTTGTAATGGAGGAGTTTGCTTCAGAATTTATCATGTGATATTTACATATAAGAAATGACTTTGCAGGACAAACAGAATTTGTACCAAAACCATCACAACCACCAAAATGGCAATATTACAGAATTGCATTTTGTATACTAGTTTGAATGTGGGTAGCTCACTGCATTTTATTAGTGATGACACTCCTTAACAGTCATTTTGTTTAATGAGACCATCTGCCAATTCCTTGCTAAGCATTCACTACTGTGCTAAGTTTAAAAAAAAAAAAAAAGTACTTAAAATGCCATTTCCTTTCTGCTGTGCACAGCTTGTTCCATTAAAGCTAGGGAATTTCAGAGGTTTGACCTATTTCAGAAAATTATTCTCTATCCTAAGCTCTTTGATTGTATCGCCCTTCAGATTCACATCAGACTAATTCTGGGTAGTGATCTTTGACATCAACTAAATAATCTTTGGTGTGATGAAATAAAGTTCTGTTGACTAAATTACAGCCAATTATATCCAGACCTTTGACCTAGTTAATGACCTTGAGATCAAGCAAGGCAATCAAGTCAGTAGAACTTCCTCCTGATCTTATCAAACATTTCTCTATGAACTGAAAATTTTACAGTGGACTAATTGGTGGTATCTTAACTTATTCCCAAAAGTGAGAAGTAAAAGTATGTGGAAGTATTTTACAAATATGTTATCATTAAAAAGTGTAGAATAAAAATGTATAACATATAAGCTATATATATGAATTTTATGGAAAGACATTAAAATAACCATGTACTTTATATTATTTAGTTGGCTGTTTTTATATTTGTTGAGTTTCAAATTCCTTTTATCTCCTGAGTAATTTATGTCCTATAACTAGACAAGAGATTTAAATATGTATTATAAAAATCATACTTATTATAAAGTTCTTATTATTTTTATAGTAAATAAGTCATTTGCAGAAGGCTTGTAGCAAAACTAGTTTTTTCCTCAGTGCTGTTCTCCTTTTTTACCAACTTGAGAAGAGAGGACAAAATTAGAGTTTAGATCAAAGTAATAGATTATTACCAAACAAAAAGTATTTTCTTATTTACCATAGGAGAAAATACAATCTAAGACAAAACAAATCAATAATTTGAAATGGAGCTATCATTGTGAATATGAAGATATTAGTACCAAATTAATGTACATTTTAAAAATGTTTATCTCCTTTTAGGTATGGTGAAAAGTCTTTTCTATACCAGAATAAAATTTCTGTCCAATTCTTTATTTGTTCCATTCATGGTAATTACTACTGAAAAGCATTTCATTCACTCAAGCAACTATATCTGTAAGCTGTGAGCAATAAAGGTTGCCAAGGATTTTAGGCTAAGATCCAATATATATTTCACTGGAATTTTTAGAAACTCCTTGAAACTAGGCCATTCTCATGTTATGTGTATTAACAATTGTTTCCCATAGAGGATCCTAGAATAAGATTTTTCCCATGAGTTACACTTAGAAACGTTTCCCACATAGCTTAGCAAACAACAGCAACAACTAAAAAAGAAAAGAAACACAGATAGCATCATTCTGAAAGGAACTTTGGTAAATGTTCTTACTTTGGTAAATGTTTGGTAAATGTGGATGTATCTGTTTTATTGTATTCATTTCTCATATAGGCAACTTAGATAAAATTGTTAGAAATATTAGCAATAAGATTGGAATCATATTCTCTTAGTAATCTACTTTACAAAGAAGAGCTTGCAAGTAACCACAATTATGAAATGTTTAATATATGAACTCTATAGATATTTAGGAACAGTCTTTGCTAGTTTAGCTTCTCTATGCTGGTGCTAAGTCGCTTCAGTCGTGTCCGACTCTTTGCAACCCCATAAAGGCAGCTCACCAGGATCCCCCGTCCCTGGGATTCTCCAGGCGAGAACACTGGAGTGGGTTGCCATTTCCTTCTCCAATGCATGAAAATGAAGAGTGAAAGTGAAGTCGCTCAGTTGTGTCCGACTCTTAGCGACCCCATGGACTGCAGCCTACCAGGCTCCTCCATCCATGGGATTTTCCAGGCAAGAGTACTGGAGTGGGGTGCCATTGCCTTCTCCAAGCTTCTCTATAGATTTATCTAATTGTTTGTTACTGAGATCCAACATAAAATTGGTTAGTATAATTTATATCGTTATTTATTTATCTATATATTTAATTTATATTTACATATACAGTTATTGTATTAGTCTTATAATTTTGTTTTTATAATGTCTATCCTTTTGTGCCATTTAGATCTCATTTTTCAGTGTTTTTTGTGAGTGTGTTTATGTTTCCACTTTTTAAGCTAGAGTGCTCACTTAACTCCTCCAAAATCTGTGTTATGTACACCTATATCAATATCTCTGTTATTTGGAAACTATCATGTAATTTATTTAATAAAAACATTCTATTTTTATCTAAGTCTTTCTTACCTAGTGGCACTTTTAAATACAAAGAATTAACTCAAGTACAAGGTTAATTACCAAAACAAAACAAACAAAAAAATTAAGCCTTCAGACTTTTGAGAAGAGGACTTTTTGGAAACATTAATATTTGTAAATAATTATGTGCTGGTAACTATATAATCATTGTTATTTATTGTTAATTGATTTTTCAAAAATAATTATTGAGTTCCCTTATTTTTCAGATAGTTAGTGTATTTAACAGTGCACAACTATACAAAGCCTAGGGGCTCACAGGATTCTTATTCAAATGAGGAATCCAGAAAAATCATTTAATCTCACTAGGCCTGTGTTTCCAAACTTTGTGATAACGATGTATATCAATTCACTGGATTGTTCTATTAGGATTAAATTAAATATGTACCCACTATCTTTATTAATGTTTATTTTCATTAAGCAGATTTTATTGAACAAATATAATATTCCTAGCACTCTTAGAGGTACTAGCAACATAACAGAAAGAGAAATGCAGTGATGGTGCGATAATTGAAGGAAAGATCTGTTACTAGGAGGGTGAAGAGCAGGAACAACTATTAATTTCATCTGAAGAAGGATAGGATGCTGATAATGCCATGGAAGCGCTTCCACAAGAGCTGATATCTGAACTGACAGCTGAATTGTGACTAATAGGAGTCAGCCAGAGAAGTGAGGTGAGGTAAAGGAGGCAGGTTCCAGGTAGTTACCTCATTTACTGTGAAAAATAGCCCAATGAGTCTTAGGTTAATTTCTGTCTTTGTTATCAGACCACCTTTTATCATATGATAAATCTAAAGCTCAAAGGATATACAATATATAGTAGTTTAGGTTCAGCTAGCTATTGAGAGAGCCTAAATTGAACCTGTTCTGACTCTAGAATGGAAAATATTCTTTGAATATGCCACAGTGATGGAATATATAATATAGACTAAATACAGATTGGATATTTGAAAACTTAGAATAGTGAACCAACTGTAGAACATTAAAATATCTTATACATATTTACAGTAAGTTAAAATGCTATATATTCCAATCATATTTATACTTCTGGAAATGAAATGACAGACATGACTGTTTCAAGGTTTGTGTGTTTTACAGCTTCACTCAGAAACATCCGATCACTTACTCCTATCTGATCAATGTAATTCCATAAATATAAAGTCCATGCCAACATGTAACTGGCCAGCTAACTAAGCAATTTCACACAAATTGCCCTTAGAAGAAATCACTTTTGTTACTATTTTTTCCACCCTGGAAGGAATCTCTAGGTTTCTTACCTTCGAAAAGTTAAGACCCACAGAAGAATTTTAATATGACCAAAGATCATAAACGCCTCCAAAATTCACAAAAATATATCAATACAAATAACTTGTATTGATGCAATTTTCAAAGAAGAATGTTTCTGTTTTGCCTTAAGCTGCTATTCTATGATAGCAGAGAAAGTAATTAAAAGCATTGATAAATTATCAGGTAGTAAAACCTTATTTTGAATACAGAAATGCTAAATGTTCTTATTGTACATTCAGCTTTAGTCTTTAAAAATATCATAGGACACTCATTTATTTTATTAAACATTTTTATTTAAAATGAATGACTGTAGTTCATAATACATAAAGCTTCAAGATTACATGGAACAATTTTCATACCAATAACTTAATTTCTGTATTAAACTTTGCCTTAGGCCTGAAATAAACTTTTCATCAAACCACATATAAAAAAAGAGAGAAAGGAAAACAACAGTCATTTTTTTCCCAAGAGCATTTGTTTTTGCTCTTTTTGATTATTTTGCTGTTGAAAAAGGGGCAAAATCTAATTATTATTAATAAGACAGATCTTCTGAAAGGACTTTAATTTTTTTCTGTAAGGGTACTAGTTTTCCTATCAGTATGATAAATTTTGGTGTTTCTCTATGATATCTAATTCACTTATTTCTCTAAAATTCTATGATTATAATTTCTAGCCAGAATGTCTATGTTAGATTATAATATATGGCTATGTAGAATCAGAACAAAAAACACTATAAAACTCCAATTGTAATTACTATTAAAAATCATATATGTGTATTTAATGAAATAATTTTATGCATGTGGGTTAGAGTACTTGAACATATTATTATGCATGGAAAATTGATTTAAGTAGTCATTGAATAACATGAATCTGGGGAATGAGGATAACAAATAATTATCAGCAACTGTGTTAATAAAATATCACATTTTCAGATCACCTAAACTCCACTGTGATGGGGAGAATTCTAAGGTGAACCCCAGGATTCCTGACTTTTAGTGTTCTATTCATCTTGTATAATACCCGCTCCTTGAGTTTGAGTAGGACATGTAAATATAATGAGATGCCACTCTGATGTTAACATTAGAAAGCAAAAGTGAAGGCAGATACAATTCATGTCCCTAATTGCTGCTAAGTCGCTTCAGTTGTGTCCGACTCTGTGCAACCCCAGAGACGGCAGCCCACCCGTCCCTGGGATTCTCCAGGCAAGAACACTGGAGTGGGTTGCCATTTCCTTCTCTAATGCATGAAAGTGAAAAGTGAAAGTGAAGTCGCGCAGTCGTGTCCTACTCATAGCGACCCGATGGACTGCAGCCTACCAGGCTCCTCCATCCATGGGATTTTCCAGGCAGGAGTACTGGAGTAGGGTGCCATTGCCTTCTCCAAGTCCCTAATTAACTCTGGATTAACAAAGAAATATTAGAATGAGTGAACCCAGCCTAACGAGGTAAACAGTTTAAATAAGTCAGAGGGGCTTCATGTGACAGAGATTCTCCTGTTGGCCTTGTGAGCTGAAGTAGCTACATGACAAGAAGATCGAGGCAGTCTCTAGGATATGAGAGTGATATCCTGCTCACAGCCAGCAAGGAAACAGTGACCTGAGTCCTACAACTACAAAAGCATAGAATCAAAGTCTACAGTCTCCAAATCCATAATGTCTTTATCCATCCTCCTTTTTATAAATGGCATTATTTCATTTTTTGTTATGACTAATATCCCTCTGTGTATGTATATACCACATCTTCTTTATCCATTCATCCGTCATGGACCTTTAGGTTGCTTTCACATCTTGGCCGTTGCAAATAGTGCTGGTGTGAACATTGGGGTGCAAGTATCTTTTTGAATTATGGCTTTCTCTGTATATATGTCCAGGAGTGGAGTTGCAGAATCATATGACAACTCTACTTTTAGAATATTTTTGAGGAAACTCCATACTATTTTTCATAATGGCTATACCAATTTACATTCCCACCAACAGTGTAGGAGGGCTCCCTTTTATCCACACCCTCTCTAGCATTTATTATTTGTAGACTTTTTAATGATGGCCAATCTAAATGGTGTGAGGTAATAAGTCATTGTAAGTTTTTATCTCCATTTCTCTAATAATTAGCAATGTTGAGTATCTTTTCATGTGTTTTTTTTAGCCATCTGGATGTCTGTTTTGGAGAAATGTCTATTTATATATTCTGCCCAAATTCTGATTTGATTGTTTGTTTGATATTGAGCTGTATAAGCTATTTTTATATTTTGGAGATTAATCTCTTGTCAGTTGTATTATTTGCAAACATTTCCTCCTATTCTGTAGGTTGCATTTTGTGTTATAAGCAGTCACATCTGTGATACTTTATTATACAGCAATAGGAAACTGATACATCATTAAGGAATATCAGCTACATTATATATACATTGTGGTTCCCATCAAAAGAGTGAATGTTAAAAGAATTGCTTGAAATGTAATTATCAAGATTAACTTCTCAGGCTAAATCTGAAATTTTATAAGAAAAATTTTATTTCCAATCACATGAGAACATAATTAAATATATATATGTATATATCAATATATATTAATATCAATATATCTCTATATATATATACACATTTACTTTTCTTTTCCACCTTGGTACATTTATTTACTCTACGAAGTCTTCTGTATCAGTCAGTTATCCAAGTGATAAAAAAATCACAAAAACCTCTCTAGGATTTTTAAGCACAGAAGCATTAATTTCAGGGAATTAGGTGCTTATAAAATCATTAGGTGGCCTCACCATGCTTTAAAATTGGCCTCCCAGATTAGGTTGTAATAAGATCTATTTATATGAATTTTGGATCACAAGAGGAAGTGTAGAAGAAGAAAATTAGCCAGATTAGTTTTCCTGGTTTTCTCAAGGCTTGGTTTGCATTTACTTCCATGATATGTATCTCTAGGTATCTCTAGGTTTCTGTGTTTTCCCTAGCATAACACTCATCATCCTCTATTGTAACAATTTACTACTTTCTAGAATTCTGTTTGTTTATATTTTTGTGTCAGCATTTCTTTGTATTTCTCATTAAAGTGAAAGTGAACATGAAGTCACTAAGTCCTGTCTGACTCTGTGACCCTGTGGACTGTACCCTACCAGTCTCCTCTGTCCATGGGATTTTTCAGGCAAGAATACTGGAGTGGGTTGCCATTTCTCATTAATATAATTGCTAAATATACATACAATTTATTTTAGTAATAACCAAACCAAAAGCTTCTGGTTCTTCTATAATGGCTATCAGGTGTGTTATAAAGTTTGATTATCCTTCCTAGATTTCCTTAATTTCCTTAATTAAGGAATTAAGAAGTTCAAGCATATTTCCATATTAAATGATTTAATACATTTAATCAAATGTACTCAAATTCAGGTACTGAATAGCAGTATGGCTCATGTTTTAATTGTGTATGTATGTGTATAGTCTCATAGAACTTAAATTATAACTTTTATTTCTCTTACTTCCTAAGTGCATGTGTGAGGGTTTAAATACAAAACAATACAATTTCAAAGCGTTTTTCCTGCTATAATGCACTGTTTCTTATCTCTGAAAAAAACACCAATTGAAAACAAAAACATGTATTACTCTTCTTAATGACTTTATCTGAACACTAAAGGGTTGTTTAGAGATAGCAAACATGCCAATATTGGTTTTATGATATATATTTAGAGCCTGTTAAATCTTCAAATTGTAACATTTGGAGAATGTGGAGCTAACATCTATCTTTGAGAATTTATATTAATATATGTACACTATCTAAAACACAATTCATATTCACTGATTTCAGACTCATAAAAGAGATCAAATTTAGCCAGTATGCTTCAATGTTACTCACAACTAATGATAAATTCTTTAGATAGTTTTTATGTTGACACCTTTCTCCTTCTACACTGGTCATATAAGCCTCTTCCAGGAAATGCCCTCTTTCTCTTTGTCTTCTAGCAAATAAGAGCTGGCCTAGGAGGAAGCCCACAGGACCCTGTAAAAAATGGCCCAAATACTACCTGACTGACCTGATTGTTCCTCTAATTATGCTCATTTTACAGTGTGGAAACTGAGGTACTGAGAGATTATGCAATTTGGCCAAGAATAACTGGAATTTACAGCCAAGCAGGTTGACTGAGAACTAAACTCTGTAAAGCGATACTATATAGTCCTAGGTATTGTTGCTCAGTTGCTAAGTCATCTCTGACTCTTTGTGAACCCATGAACTGCAGCACACCAGACTTCACTGTCCTTCACCATCTTCTGGAGTTTGCTCAAACTCATGTCCATTGAGTTGGTGATGCCATCCAACCATTTTGTAATCCTAGGTATTACAATAAGTTAAAAAGGAAGGTGTTACTTTTACACTCATATTTTGATGAACAAAATTATAGGGAACCATAGTGGACTGATACAGACATTATATTTGTATTACATTCTACACTTATGCAAATATACCTGTATATGTTTTAAAATTATATATATTGTTCATGTGTCATTTAAAAATAACATCTTTCATTCAGGCATATATATATTTCCGGTGCTTTGAATTTGTTTTCCAGAGGAAAAAAACCTATAGTGGGGTTGAGGCCCCAGCCCTCTACCCCAGCTGGCCTGGTCACTTGTGAGTTTAGGGCCTGAGCTTCTTTGTGGAGAGGCAGGTTAGTGGTCACTGAGCTGATATAAGTAGGACTGTTACAGAGGTGACCTTTTCAGTCTCCTACAATTTATATCATTTGCTGGCAATTGGGAAAGTGGCTACAATAACATCAGCTGCCTGAGAGGCTAGTCATTCTGCCGGACCTCCTGGCCAGACAACAGACATCTCTGGAGATCCTGTGCCAAGAAAAAGCATGCAAGTAGACATGGAAAAGCATAAAAACAAAATGTCCTGACAAAGCTCTTACCTGTGTAATCAAAAGTAAAAGGACTCTTCAAATCTGTTGGTATAAAGCATTGCATAAGGTTAATACATTTATATGAGGTTCAGCCAAAAGTAGGGAACTAGAAAAAAAAATAAAGGAACAGGGATTCCTTTATCTTTTTTATTTCAAAACTCGTGTAAACAATACTAACAATCTTTTATTCCTGAGCCAGAAGAACAAGGGCATGAATGAATCAGTTGGTCAATATCTCCTTGTACAAAATAAGGTACCTTTCTCTGAAACTCTAAGTAGGTATTGCCTTTGTGATTGAACACCTCCTTCTGAGAGTAAAATTGATAAGCTTATTTTATTTTAACATGACATCTATCAGGAAATATACAAAGCAATCCTGGATATAAGAAAATCCCCCATGTCCTTTACAGGAGAAACTTGAAGTATATGGTCAAATTTCTATTTGCTTTTAATTTAGTATTCAGTAATTCAGCTTTAACTATTCTATGAAAAAATGTATTTTATGTTTAGAAATAGAGCTATTTTCTATTGTTACATTTTAAGGAAAAAAAAAAAAGTCATCCAAGGTAGTGACATAAATATTTTGTTTCACCATCTTCATCATGAATGACGCCACTTTACAAATGACTTAACAACTTTTCTGGAGGGCATCAGTTCAATTTCATCTATGTTGTCTTAAGTAAAATGCCTGCTTAAAATCCATGTGTGTGATTTCCGTCACTGCCAACTTCTTCCCATGCAACAGATGCCCATTTTCATGGCTACAGCTATCTGCTGTGTATCTGTAAACAGCACTTTCCAAGGTACTTTACAGAGTGAGTTTTGTTCACCATGACAGCCAACACAACTATGAAGACTTACCCTCAGGAAGTATTAACCTTGGGTCAAATACCTTTGCCTTCTGTTTACTCACTTTATTCTGTGAGCTCTTTTATTCTCCAAAACTAACACTGACTGAGATTACTTTCTGTACTACAGTACTATGTGGGACAGTACTGTGTGGCTCAATATAAAGCAATGGAATGGGTTCAGTTCAGCTCAGTCACTCAGTCATGTCTGATTCTTTGTGAACCCATGGAGTGCAGCACGCCAGGCTTCCCTGTCCATCACCAACTCCTGGAGCTTACTCAGACTCCTGTTCATCGAGTCAGTGATGCCATCTAACCATCTCATCCACTGTCATCCCCTTCTCCTCCCACCTTCAATCATTTCCAGCATCAAGGTCTTTTCCAGTGAGTCAGTTCCTTGCATCAGCTGGCCAAAGTATTGGAGTATTACTCTGTTAGCCTTTGATCTGCTTCGTTTTGTACACCAAGACCACATTTGCCTGTTACTCCATGTCTCTCTTGACTTTCTACTTTTGCATTCCAGTTCCCTGTAATGAAAAGGACATCTTTTGGGGTGTTAGTTCTAGAAGGTCTTGTAGGTCTTCATAGAACTGTTCAATTTCAGCTTCTTCAGCATTACTGGTCGGGGCATTGGCTTGAATTACTGTGATATTGATTGGTTTGCCTTATAAATGAACAGAGATCATTCTGTCATTTTTGAGATTGCATCCAAGTACTGCATTTTGGCATGCTGTGATTCAAGGGGTTGCAAAGAGTCAGACAAGACGGAGCAACTGAACTGAACTGAACTGCATTTTGGACTCTTGATTCCTACGGTGGCTATTCTATTTCTTCTAAGGAATTCTTGCCCACAGTAGTAGATATAATGGTCATCTGAGTTAAATTCACCCATTCCAGTCCATTTTAGTTCACTGATTCCTAAAATGTCAATGTTCACTCTTGCCATCTCCTGTTTGACCACTTCCAATTTGCCTTGGTTCATGGACCTGACATTCCAGGTTCCTATGCAATATTGCTCTTTACAGCATCAGACTTTACTTCCACCACCAGTTACATCCACAATTGAATATTGTTTTTGCTTTGGCTCTGTCTCTTCATTCTTTCTGGGGTTATTTCTCCACTAATCTCTAGTAGCATATTGGGCACCTACTGACCTGGAGAGTTCATCTTTCAGTGTCCTATCTTTTTGCCTTTTTATGCTGTTCATGGGGTTGCAGCCATGAAATTAAAAGATGCTTAATCCTTGGAAAGAAAGTTATGACCTACCTAGATAGCATACTGAAAAGCAAAGATATTACTTTGTCAACAAAGGTACATCTAGTCAAGGCTATGGTCATGTATGGATGTGAGAGTTGGACTGTGAAGAAGGCTGAGCGCCAAAGAATTGATGCTTTTCAACAGTGGTGTTGGAGAAGACTCTTGAGGGTCCCTTGGACTGCAAGGAGATCCAACCAGTCCATTCTAAAGGAGATCACTCTTGGGTGTTCATTGGAAGGACTGATGTTGAGGATGAAACGCCAATACTTTGGCCACCCCATGTGAAGAGTTGACTCATTGGAAAAGACCCTGATGCTGGGAGGGATTGGGGGCAGGAGGAGAAGGGGACAACAGAGGATGAGATGGCTGGATGGCATCACTGACTTGATGGACATGAGTCTGAGTGAACTCCGGGAGTTGGTGATGGACAGGGAGGCCTGGCGTGCTGTATTCATGGGGTTGCACAGAGTCGGACACGACTGAGTGACTGAACTGTACTGAACTGAACTGAATTAGGGCTAATAATGGTTCTGACATGCTTGGACTGATATAGATTTGTAAGAACTTGACAGTATGCTTCTTAGTGATATGACTCTTAGTGTCAGAAAAAATATTTGGCAACCAATTTTCAAAGCAAATGGACATAATATTTTGTTTTTAATATTCTATCCATAAAAAGCAGAATTGGAATTTTACAAGTAAAAAATGAACAGAATAAGCCAGTAAAAATTTATGTAAATTTTTCAATTTTGGATCTGCATATATATGTATGAAGTGAAGTGAAGTGTAGTCGCTCAGTTGTGTCTGACTGTTTGCGACACCATGGACTGTAGCCTACCAGGCTCCTCCATCCATGGGATTTTCCAGGCAAAAATACTGGAGTGGGTTGCCATTTCCTTCTCCAGGGGAATTTCCCGACCCAGGGATTGAACCTGGGTCTCCTGCATTGTAGGCATCTTATTTACATGCAAATATCTGTTCATGAAATGCACATCATATATAAATATATTTATATGATATTCCATTCTTCTCCCTTCTTTTCTTATATATTTATGAAATATAGATAAATAAGAAAGATTTTTATTTTAAATACTTCCTATGTAAAGATTTCCTATTTATATAAATGAAAGAAAAGGGAAACACTATATGGAGTCATATAGGATGAATTTACTTTTGCTATCATTGAGCTTTAAATATGACTGTAGTTTTCCACACAAAGTGAAAATGCCAAGATTATTTGGCATCCTATGTTCTTATGTACTTCCATGGTACACATAAATAGCATGGTTCATCTTTTTAAAGACCTTATAGTTTAACTTGTATATTTTAGAAATACTTAAGCAAATTTCAATTGCCCACAACTTATTTATGGTAGTATGTTTTTCCACACAGAAAACTGCTAAGATGCTCAAGAGATTCTTTTCCTTTTCCTATGGTACAAAATTATTGGTCACATGTGAATAATAACAAACTTCAGTTTTTCAGGGTTAGTGAACATTAGCAATACTTCTTACCCACTCCATAGAGATATCTTAAGAACATGAGTTACTCTATAAGTCTTTATTACCTTTCAACCACAAAGAACATTGGTGAGGAGTCTGACTCCAGGCCAAATTCTAGGTTGATCTTTCAGGCCAGACCATAAGCAACTACACAGGCTCTACCTGGCAGGTTCCACACCATTCCTGGTTCACAGGCAGTGCACTGGACCCCTGGCTGTCTATGCTCTCATGCATATGTTAATTGCAACTGAGACACCCCTGTCTGGGGGCCTCTCTTAAGCACCTCTTCCAAGACCCATGTTTAAGGGTTGGCCTTCGAGACACTGACTCATTCTCAGTATTTTTGCCCTCCTAAGCCTTACCCCCACCCCCTACCCCCTCCCTTTCCTGGGCCCCAGAGTCAATGAAATGGCAAGAACCTTTTGTCTGGAGCTCCTTCAGCAGTAAGAAAACACCCACATCTGTAACTGATCCACCAGACCCTCACCCAGTGCTGTTCCCTATGGAAAAGTGGAACACTGGGGGAGCCAGTGCTTCCTCCTGTTTATTGTGCTGATGTTTCACAATAAGCGGCTAAAGACTTGACTGTTACTTTCATATTGACTTGTCATAATTGACCACTTGACATCTGGCAGTTTAGCAGCTCTTCAGCTCAGCTGAACTGCTGACAATTGGTGAGGAATGAGGAGGAGAAAGAGATGCTATTCAAAGACGACAGATCAAAGAATAAGAAAAATTGAATGTAATTTCTTAAAATAAAAAAGTCAAAAGAAATATGGTATTTCTGATACCCAACAGTATTTTCTTAATTTAACTGTATACATACAAGAAAGAAACCTGGGTTTGGAAATTCAGAGGTATTTCCTACCATTTGGTTACCATGAAATTATGCAAACTGATGGTTTGATTCTGATATGCTTGTATTTCAATTAAACACAGTAAAGTGCAAAGCAAAGACTTCTTACATAATCTGTGTCATTTTAGGACTCATCAGATAGGAAAATATTAACAGGAAAAATAATAGAAAAAAGACTCAAGCAATAGTATGGTTAATGCTTGTTTTTCTATCACTCATTCTGTTATTTAAACACAGTGTATTCTACATATACAGTGCTGTGTTCTATCACTTCAGTCATGCCTGACACTTTGCAACCCTATGGACTGTAGCCCGCCAGGCTCCTCTGTCCATGAGATTCTCCAGGCAAGAATACTTGAGTGGGTTGCATGCCCTCCCCCAGGGGATCTTCCTGACCAAGGGATTGAACCCTCGTCTCTTGCATTGCAGGTGGATTCTTTACTGCTGAGCCACTAGGGAAGCCCACTCTACATATGACACCACCAAAATTTGCAGCACTTAAATAATAAGATATCTCCAGTGAGTGAAGACATAATTTTGGCACAACTCTACAGAATATGTGAAGTAGATGATAGAAAACAGAAGACAGGCTTTGTTAGCCTTTTAATTCCTTGGTTATGTTCACCAAAATTGATGGTATTAGACATAGTAAATAGGGAGTAAGAGCTTTGACCCCTCAAGGTTCTTTTAAATCCAGAAGGCATTCCACAACTTTGATGGGCTTGGATTCACAGCAATTTGACACATGTTCCTTCTCTGATTAAAATTGCTGTAGTTAGCTTGAGAGCAGCAGAGAAAGCTGTCAAATTAATAAGCAAGAAAATGCTGCTTAAAGCAAGATTTTAGAAGCTGCTTCTCACCTCATTTGCCAGCACTACCTCAGAGACCACTTATTTGAACAGTTCTTACATTGAAACACTGTACTGTGTTAATTTTAATTATGAACAGCCCTTACACTAGGCTGAATTCCTAGTATTTATCATGATACCTATCACACCTTTAAGTTGTTTCTGTTATCTCAAATATAGGACAAACCTACTTCTTATTTGAAAGGCTAAGATATTTTAAAACCAAATCTCCCCTGCACCCCACTCCAAAAAAGAATTCATTAACCTTTGCGGGACTGGAAGGTTTTTTTTTGGAAATAAGTATACCGTGATTCTACTTTGAAGTATGAAACTAAATAATTGAATAAGTATTTAACAGTTCTTAAATGCTAGCCTGGAGAAGGCAATGGCACCCCACTCCAGTACTTTTGCCTGGAAAATCCCATGGACGGAGGAGCCTGGCTGCAGTCTATTGGGTCGCTAGAGTCGGACACGACTGAGCGACTTCACTTTCACTTTTCACTTTCATGCATTGGAGAAGGAAATGGCAACCCACTCCAGTGTTCTTGCCTGGAGAATCCCAGGGAGGGGGGAGCCTGGTGGGCTGCCATCTCTGGGTTCGCACAGAGTCGGACTAAGCGACTAAGTAGTAGCGACTACTATTAAGCGACTTAGTAGTAGCAGCAGTAAATGCTAGCCACCACCATCAACAATATTTAATGGTACCTGAAATCCAACAAAGATAATTTAATGAATGCAGAAGCATGGCAAAAGTCCTGAGATGCTTAACAGCCTCAACCAATTCACACACACCGCCAGGTACCTTCTGTTCTACCTGAACCTGGCTGACTTCCGCAGCCCATATGTTCTATTGACCACAGGCACGGTCCCTGGATGTTTGCTGAGCATGCGCAGTTACACTTGGTACCGGAAGTCAGAAAGAGTTTCCTTATTTGTGAAAAATACGGAATTCAGTTAAAATAAAACTGCAAGACATATTAAAAAGGAAGTGAGGTAGGAGGAAGGAAATAGCAAGATATAAAGATTTTTTGTGGGGCAGTGAACTTGCTGTTACTTAAACTTTCTTTCAGTTTACTAATCTGAAAATGGCATTATGAATAAAAATCACTTTATCAGCTATTGCAACATTTGAGAAAAAGCTCCTTATAGCAAGTAGCACAGAAATTTACACAGTATAAGCTTAATGTATGCTAACTATTACCACTATTAGGTAAAGAAACATAAATCTTGCAAGCTGAGAAGCAAAGTAACAGCCACAGTAACTATGGTAATAACAGTAAAACAAATCACTTCAGGTTACATAAATAAACTTAATCACCTCAAGTATCTTAGCATATTAGTAATATTATCCATATTTAGTGGTAGAGAAAATTATTCGTTTAATAACTCTCCACCACTAAGTGACAGAGGGCCAAAGGGCTGGTCCTTCTGGGTCATTTGACCTGTGCATATACTGTGCGCATACTAACTGTGCTCACGCGACTGTAATGCGAGTGCATGTGCGCTGCCTAGTCACTATGCATTTTCTGTAGTGAGTAAGAGAAGATGCTTCTTTGTGACATTAAAAACTAAGCGGAACCCAGATGTTAGGTCCAGGTGAAATGGCTTGCTGAAAACATAGGTTTTTTTTTTTTTTTTTTGAAAAGATACTTTTTACATTCATAGAGAGTAATTATGTTGGAATTTTGCAGTGCTGGGCTGGCAGTTCTCAGGGGTATGCTCAGAACTCCCTGCAGCTTGGCAGGGACTCCCCTGAACATGACTAAAACCATTAGCACCCAATACCTGTGCTTCCAGCATGAGTGAGTCCTGAGGTTTGCTGACTGTTCACTCACAGCCTGGCACATTCTGCCCTGACATTACTTCCTTTAAGCTTATTGCAAAAAAAAAAACAAAAAACAAAAAAAAATTCCCCACCAAAAATGGAGAGGGCTCATTTTTCATCCGCCTCAGTCCCTGTGTTCTACTTTATTAGGCACAGAACATATGTATTAGTAAAAATGACCTCCTGCCTTACGTCTTAAAAGGCTAATGGGGAATAAGCCTTCTCTATACACAATGGCTGGCAATCTATTACTCCTGTCTGCAGCCAAGCATGGAGTCCTGTGAGAGTCCCCACTTCTGCAGTCTGATGAAGAGCTGGTCTAGGGCATAGCTTGCACCAGCCAAGAAGTACAAGACACAAGAAAGAAGGAGATTTCTTGGAAGAAATATGCCACCTTTTATTTCAATTCACTGGACAGGTGGGGGCAGAGATAACTTAATTGAAAGCAGAAGGAGAGAAGCTGCCTGAGGCAGCTTGCACATTCTGAAAGCACTTGGAATCATAGCAGAAGAAGACTTGATTGATTTAATTACTACTCAAGTGTACAGAGGTTGGAGCCCACAGGCATACTCCAAGCATGCACAAGTTCTTCTGTTAGATGAAATGTATGCTATTGAGAAAGAACAAAGCTGGAAGGGTGAGAGAGAATCTGGCAAGCAGTGTCCCTTAGGGAGGAAATCCCTATTTTTCTGTGAAAATACTGAATGCTATGATGGTACCAGAGCCTGCTTTACTTACTCCCTTTTAACTGCCAGCAGGTGGGGCAAGGAGTTCCATCAATAGGAGATGCCTGGTGACTGTGTTTTCCCAGATAAGCATAAGTAACTGTTCACATTGTATGGTACTTACTCTGTCCCAGACACTATTCTAAATGCATGCTAACACTAGAACCCCATGTTTAAGGTGGATACTGTTTTCATCCATATTTTTGAGAATTACATACACCTGGAGAGAGTAGTAGATGCAGGATTTGAACCCAGGCAGACTGGCTATAAAGTCCATGTTCCTTGGTACTTGGATGATATACTACTGTTCCTAATTGAAGCATGACTTGTAGTGAAGAAAAAAGATGTGTGTTGAATACTAATGACCACGAGGTAGCACATCTTCAAAAACCTCTATTCACTGGAGGTATATCTATGGTGGTTTGCAACCCTTTTGGCATCACAGACTGGTTTTGTGGAAGACAATTTTTCCATGGATGAGGACGGGGGAGGGTGGTTTGGGGTTGATTCAAGCACATTACATATATTGTGCACTTTTTATTTGTGCACATTTATTTGTGCATTTATTGTGCACAATTTCTAAACTAATGCCACCACTGATCTGACTGTAGGTACCAGTCTGTGGTCTGGGGTTTGGGGACCCCTGCTCTAGAATGACAGCAATTAAGGAGAATATTATCAAAACTAAGGAATGGTGGGTCACAACTGATTTGACTAAGTGAAGTCAAATTCCACCAGATTGTATCTCTGGCAGGATTCACCCTCAGCATATGGGGATGGCACCTGGGGGCTTACAAAATATGGGTAAATAAGGAAATACCCTCTCCCCTTGCTGTGAAGCACAAGAATCCCAAGCAAGCAGTAATCATCATTAAGTAAAGATGCCTGAGAAAATATCTAATCCAAATGGATTTGCTGCTAGACAGGGTGCATCTCTTGGGGGGGAGAGTTACATTTTCTGGCCCTAGATATTTTTAGAAGTGATCAGTTAACTTAATGAGGATTTATTATTGGTATTGGTAGAGGAAATTATTCCAATTTCTCATTGGAAATTCTGGGTATACATAGTATGGAAATTCCAGCCATTGTGACAGAATGAGTTAGCATCATATTAAACATTGCTGCCTGGGGCAGTGAGGCAGTTTGGTTGCAAGGAGAGAAATTTCACTATAGCTCAAAAGATGTCAATAATGCCTAAATTGACATATAGCCAATGATGGCTATAGACATGCTTAGAAAGTATAGGGAAGAAATAGCTGATGTCATATGTTGGTGATACTGTTTCATTACAAAATGAAAAGGTGAACAAAACTTAGAGGTTTACTAGATACTAGGAAAAATTGACAATATTATTTAGTATTAACTAATTTTCTGGTGAAAAAATCCCAAATGGATAAAGCAAAAAATATTCCTAGAAACATCTGTGACAAACTGTGTTCCCTAGAAAGAAGACTCCAACTGGAGATTAGAGTGTAGGGATTTTATTGGGAAGAAAGCAGATTTGGGAAGAGGGAAATACTGGGCTGTATCAAGGTCACAATAAGGATTCGACTGATCATATGGACAGCTGTGAAGCTGGCATGGCCCTTCAGAGTTGTCCTAAGTCGAAGAGAGGCAAATGGGGCTTGGGAACCTTATAATAATGATCTAGTAATAGTGGTCCATTACTGGATGTGAGCTCTCCTAGGAAGGGGACATGCCACTGGTGAAATAACTCTCATAAGCTGAGGCAGTTCCCTTCAGTTCTCAGCAGACGTCTGAACAACATACACAGCATCCATGGCAACATCATAATTCTGAATGAGTCATGACAGGAGTGCAAGTCAAGGCTCAAATATATATAGCTGGAGTCCTTCATTGGTTTCCAGACAGTGTTGGCTGATCAGTCTCTGCATGTGTGTTTGTGGATGTGTGTTAAGAATAAATGTTTCTCCACAAAAGGGAAGACAGTTACCAGGGAAACATGTCCCAACCTTTGAGAAAGACCCAGTGGAGTCTCCTGGAGCTGCCAAGTTCTGACAAATAGTTTCAAGCAGTATCATATACTGATGTGTGTTAAACAGACTTCAGGTTTTACCTAAATAAATGTATGCAATGCCCTACAATAAATCTTCATATAATAATCCCTTGATGACACATGATGAATTATTACCATTAAAGTATTTGCTGCCATCATCAATTCAGCTCTAGATCTGACTAACAATGGCAGTAAAAAGTTCCCAACCTCTTGTGAACTGTAAGGAGTAACTGAGCTAGAGAATCAGCATTCTCTTGGTAAATGCATATTGCCAGGAACAATTTGCACAGACAGAGGAAAGATCACAATGTGCCTCACTATATGTCTCCACGAGTGCCTCAAATTGCATAAGTATTTGTTAAACTGTGTGGTGTGTGTTGGATGAGAAAGGTATCGAGAGAATGCCACAGTGCCTTATGACCTATCATATTTTTTGCAATGATGACATTCTACTGTGGGTGTCACTAAAGGCGAGGAAGTAAAGCAAATTTTAGTCTATAACATGGGGTTCTCTGAAGAAGGAATAGTGCTGAATATCAAAGGACCCATTTCTGCAACATTGTGATAGAAAAATTAAATCCAAGAAGCAAGCTCTGGGAAATCAATATGGAGAAAATTCAGAGTCTACTCAAAAATGGTAAAATATATTTATTGAACTTACTAAAAGTTGTTGAAATCACCTCATTGGCATGAAATAAAGGAATCAAACATTCCAGCAGTCCATAATAGAGATCATATTCTTCATATTGGGATATTCCTGTTGAACCTCTATAAAGTTATTGTAAATGCCACTAAGGAAACAGTCGAAATCCTGGAGTGCACTAGAGAAGGCTGGGCAATAGAATAGTGGGTTGGCCAAATGTTGTTTAGATTTTTCCCTAACATCTTACCAAAAAACCTGAAAGAACTTTCTGACCAACCTGATACTGAACTGAAAATATTATTGTGCTAGCTCGTCCCATGATTGCAGCCATGAAATTAAAAGACGCTTACTCCTTGAAAGGAAAGTTATGACCAACCTAGATAGCATATTGAAAAGCAGAGACATTACTTTGCCAACAAAGGTCCGTCTAATCAAGGCTATGGTTTTTCCAGTGGTCATGTATGGATGTGAGAGTTGGACTGTGAAGAAGGCTGAGCGCCGAAGAATTGATGCTTTTGAACTGTGGTGTTGGAGAAGACTCCTGAGAGTCCCTTGGACTGTAAGGAGATCCAACAGTCCATTCTAAAGGAGATCAGCCCAGGGATTTCTTTGGAAGGACTGATGCTAAAGCTGAAACTCCTCATGCAAAGAGTTGATGCGAAAAGACCCTGATGCTAGGAGAGATTGGGGGCAGGAGGAGAAGGGGACAACAGAGGATGAGATGGCTGGATGGCATCACTGACTCGATGGACGTGAGTCTGGGTGAACTCCGGGAATTGGTGATGGACAGGGAGGCCTGGCGTGCTGCGATTCACGGGGTTGAGAAGAGTTGGACACGACTGAGCAACTGAACTGAACTGAACTGAACTGAGTCCCATCCAAATTGAAGAGAGCTTGTGCAGACTTTAATTAAGGGAGCCAACAGCAGCCTCTTTTGATTCTAATCCATATTCTCTTAAATTCACCAGTGATATAGAATATTTGAAGAAAAACAGCACAACTGTTTACATCCTATTGTATCCTAGAGGCCACTGAAATACACATGAGGGAACATGATCTCATATAGAAGCCAGAACTACACACAAAGGATACCTTAGAGGTATTGCAAGTTTAGTGCCAGACTGCTGCAAACAAAACAAAGAGTGCAATAAAGTGAGTCACACACAGTTTTTGGTTTCCCAGTGCACATAAAAGTTAGGTTTACATTATGCTGGAATTCCAAAATGAAGGTAGAAAACTGCCCCTTGATAACTGTGTCATTTTACAGGTTAGGAGACTCATTCTATTTCTGTCTAAGGCCCCTGGCTTCACAGTACACATTCATAAATGAGTCACTTTTTGATGGAACATTCTGCCAAACCCATTACAATTCCCATAAGTAAAATTTGTATAAGTAATATATAAAGTGACCAGTAACCCAAATGACTACCAGTGACCAAAGAAATAATTTTACAGCAAAAGTCATGAGGGGTTAGGCAAAGGAAGGAATCTTAATCCAAAATTTGGATTGAAGTTGGTAAGACTTGCTCATGGTAGATATACCATGATATAAATGGGGTGGAGGAGATTTTGTAATACCTTTCTTAGGGTTTGGGCTTGCCGGAGGATGTCCTAAGAGAATATGAAAGTGAAAGTGAAGTAGCTCAGTCCTGTCTGACTCTTGGGGACCCCATGGGCTTTAGACTGCCAGGCTCCTCCGTCCATGGGATTTTCCAGGCAAGAATACTGGAGTGGTTTGCCATTTCCTTCTCCAGGGGATATTCCTGACCCAGGAATGGAAGCCAAGTCTCCCACACTGCAGGCAGACTCTTTACCAAATGAGCCACCAGGGAAGCTTTAGAGAATGTGGGGAAATTCAAAGTGATTCTCTCAGTAAATAACCCTGGCAAGGTGTATAGTGGATTCCTTTGTAATAAGTTATCTTTTTAGCTATTGAAGCAAAGTTTTACTTTTATAAGATTTATGTGTCCAAAAAGCTCATTTTCTCCAAGCTTGCAGACAAAGATTTGCATGTAAACTTTAAGAAGTTAAAAACCTTGTCACATTTCTATTATAGACTCCAGTGCATTTTATTGCATATATTTGTTTCCTCATAGTCTTTGAAGAAAGATTTTGAGCTTTCAACTATTTTAGTTTACTGCTTCAGATACCTCAAGTTAAATATTTCATAATTATATTACTTAAGCAGTCACAAAACATGTTTCTTCCAAGATGTTTTTTCAAAGTTTAAATGATGCCACTTTTTACCAAAGCTATTAGTAACCTGAATACATTTCAGCGTTGATTGTGTCCAGTCTCTTCACCAAATTAATTGAGGATTATATCCCATTAATTATACCTCATAATAATACTTGAATCTGTTTTTCTTCTAGAGGCCACTTCTACTAATAATTTACTCACACCCTACTTTGACTGGGAGCCTTATATAAATAATTTGCCTGCGTGTAGCATTGCCCTTCAAAATTAATCCTTGGCATTGTGATCATAAAGTCTTTCTGGAACAATACTGTGGTCACTTTACTTTCCTTTACCATGGTTTCCCACAGCTGAAATGGTAATCGACAAATCCTCTAGTTAGTACACAAGATCACTTATGAATTCTTCTCTACTTTTCAAGGTTATGTCCAGACTATCCATATCACACTCCTACTCAGGTAGTACAAACTATTTACAATTGCTAACATTAGCCACACTATTTTATTCTGTCATGCCTTTGTTATTATTCTGTCAGTCCATACTAGTTTCCTGCTTATTAACAGACACCCGTCTTTCAAAATATTCTATATTTCCCCCCTACATTGACTTCCAGTTATCATTCTTTTTGATTAAGCTCTGAAATCTCAGGAACAAATGAACATAATGACTGTTTTTGTTTTTAGAAGAAACTCAATACATATTTATAAATATTTATAGAGTAAACAAATAGAAGGATGGATGATGAAACGTATCCATATTTAACTCAGGTGTCATATATAGCTGTATGTTGGGGGCACCCTCTAATTTGGCTCCAATGAGATCCCCACTTTGTGATGTTCATGGATAGAATATGGCAGAAATGACAATATCACTTCTAAGATTAGGTTTGAGAATGACTTGGATTACTGCCTTAGGTGCTGTCATTTGCTCTCTTTGGGATCACTTGATCTTAGGGAAACCAGTTGCCATGTTTCGAAGTAGCCTACGGACATGCAGCCTGCATGGCAAGCCAGGTCAGTGACCACACAAACTGAGCCTTTAGGTGAGAACAAGGGTCTGGCTGAAGTTATAACGCAACTTTATGAAAAAACTTGAACTAGAAATATTCAGTTAAGCTGCAACTGGGTTCCTAATTCACAGAAACTGGGAAATAATAAAAGTTTGCTATTTTAAGATGCTACAATTCAGGATAATTCAGTATATAGCAATCAGTAAATACCATCTTATAGTTCAGATATTTGTGTTAAATATAATTTAGATGTTAAACGGAGAAAAACCTCATGTAAGAATATTAGTGAACTAACATTTTGTTGTTAAGTTTTTAAATTTGAAATATTCATGAAGTGAAACCACATAGATTTGTAGCTTTATTTTTTACATTAAGGGAGTCTTAATGTTAGAAAATAATAGGGGAATATGATATATGAACAACCTAAGTAAGTATAGAACTGTGAAGAAGTTGATGATCCATGTAAAATAATGTTGCTTCTTAATTTTTTCAAAAATATTTTCACCATCTAAAGAAGTAATTGTGAACTTAAAGCCTATCATCTAAATCTTAATCTCAAATTTATATTGCTTAACTGGCTCAACCTTTTTTTAAAAAAAGAGAACAGCTGAATTTGTATGTCTCTTAGTTCTGCATATACCATCAAAGGGAACAGCTGAATTTGTATGTCTCTTAGTTCTGCATATACCATCTGGTGTCAGACAGATCTGCTATTTGTTTAACCACATGCCTTTGTCTCTAAAACAAACATTTTGTTACATTATACCAATTCTGAAATGTGATGGGTCTTAAGATTAAAGGCATTTTTCCAGTGCTACTGGGCAACAGCCATTTTGACATGGCTGTACAGACTGGTAGAATCCCAAGTGGCCTAATGGGACAGATGCAACTCCTCAATGTTTCACTCAACAAAATTGCGTATGGATGCTTGAGGAAATAATAGGAGCCTGGCTGTCCTGTGAAAACCTGCTTAAACTTTCTAGAAATGTCAGTGATATAATGGCATCAAAATTTGCAGAACTGGAGGCAGTGGCTTGGGTGAAATCTGAGACTATTTTAAGAAATTCTCCATTAACAGTATTCTTAATTTATAGGAGGTGTTGTGCTAAAAATTGTAGATATGGACAACTCCAAGCTGAGAAAAAATTGAAAGACCCTAAGTGGGAAGATATTTAAGAAATTCTTATCTACTATCTATTATTTAATATTTTCTTGCATACTTTGGACATATTGTTGGTTTGGTTATATACCACCACAATAAAGTGAATATTATAAGAATGTGAGTCACACAAATGTTTTGGTTCCTAGTACATGTAAAAGTCATGTTTACACTGTAAGTGTGCCACAGAATCATATATAAAAAAGTAATGCACACTACCTTAATTAAAAATGTTTTATTGTTAAAAAAAATAACAATTATCTGAAGCCTTTAATGAATTGTAATATATTTAATGGTGGAGTGTCTGGCCTTGACGCTGATGGCTGCTGACTGATCATGGGGGTGTTGCTGAAGGTTGGGGTGGCTGTAGCTATTCCTTAAACTAAGAAAACTGTGTTTGCTGTATCAATTGAATGTTCCTTTCATGAAAGACTTCTCTATAGCATGCCATACTGTTTGACAGCATTTTACCCACAGTATAACTTCCTTCAAAAGTGAAGTCAGTCCTCTCAAACCCTGCTGATGCTTTAACAACTAAGTGTATGGAATATTATAATTCATTTGTTTTAATTTTGACAATCTTCACAGCATCTTCACCAGGAATAGTTCTGTTTCAAGAAACCATTTTTATTGCTCATCCACAAGAAACAACACCTCATCTGTGAAAGTTTTATCGTGAGATTGTAGCAACACACGCACATCTTTAGGCTCCACTTCTAGTTCTTTTGCTATTTTTATCACACTACAGTTACTTTCTCTACTGAACGCTTGAACCCTTCAAAGTCACCCATGAGAATCGCAATAAATGTCTTCCAATCTCCTGTTAATGTTGACATTTTGACCTCTTCTTATGAATTAGGAATGTGCTTAGTGGCATCTAGAGTCATGAATACTTTTCAGAAGGTTTTCAATCGACTTTGCTCAGATTCATCAAAGGAATCTTTATTTATGGCAGTGTTAGCTATACAAATGTATTTCCTAGATAAGACTTGATATTACCCTGATCCATGGGCTACAGAATTGATGCTGTGTTAGCAGGCATGAAAACATTAATCTCGTTGTACATTTCTGTCAGAGGTCTTAGGTTACCAGGTGTATTGTCAATGAACAATAAACTTATGAAAGGGATTTTTTTTTTCTGAGAAGTAAATTTCAACAGTGGGCTTAAAATATTCAGTAAAGGTTTTAAAAATTCTTTGTAAACAAAATGTACTGTCATTAAGGCTATGTTGTCTCATTTATAGAGCAAGGACAGAATAATAGATTTAGCATATTTGTTAATGGATTTTCTAAATCAGCACTAGTTTCAACTTCAAGTCTCCAACTGCATTAGCCCCACACAATAGAGCTAGCCTGTCCTTTGAAGACAGGTATTGACTTCTCCTCTCTAAGTATGAAAGTCCTAGATGACATCTTCTTTCAATAAAACATATCCTTTTGCTTACATTGAAAATCTGTTAATTTGTGGAACCACCTTCTTTAATTATCTTTACTAGACCTTCTGGATAATTTGCTGTACCTTCTACATCAGCATTTGCTGCTTCAATTTGTATTTTTATGTTACAGCAATGACTTCACTCCATAAACCTCATGACCTATTCTCTGCTAGCTTCAAACTTTTCTTCTGCAGCTTCCGTACCTCTCTCAACTTTCATAGAACTGAAGAGAGTTAGGGCCTTGCTCTGAATTAGGCTTTGGCTTAAGGGAAGGTTGTGGCTGGTTTGATCTTCTATCCAGACTGCTAACACTTTCTCCGTATCAGCAATAAAGATGTTTTGCTTTCTTAGCATTTGTGAGCTCACTGAAGTAACACTTTAAATTTCAAAACCTTTAGTTTACATTCACAGCTTGGCTAACAGTTTTGTGCAAGAAGCCTGACTTTTGTTCTACCTTGGTTTTTGACATGCCTTCCTCACTAAGAATTATCCTTTCTAACTTTTGATTTAAAGTAAGAGATGAGCTCTTTCTTTCACTTGAACATATATATATATGTGTGTGTGTGTAAACACACACATATGTATTTTTAAAAGCAATATAGCAAATTATCTAAGAGCTATATATGTATTTACAAATTACTTAGTAAAAATTATGTATGCATCTTTAACAGTGATGTGGAACAAAAATAAATATTACACATTTCCTTGTAAGATTATCTTCTGAATCTTTCTATAGCATTTGTGATAATGAGCAGTCTCTCATGGAGAGGAGAGAGGCTACATTTAAAGGTTCTATTCTTTCATGCTTCAGTATTACCTAGGGAGCTAATTTAGGTCTATTTAACGTAGGTAGGATGGATGGAGTCTCCTTGATTGGCAAAGAAAACATTTTGAGTACTCCTGAGTTTAACCAAGGGAAAATAATCTATTTCATGTTTACTCATGAACAAACCACTCTGTTAATAGCTTTGAGAAGAATGAATTTAAACTAGGATATAAATAAACACCTGCTGAACAAAATGAAATTAAGATAAATAAAAATAAGCTGAGGTCACATAACTGCAGTGAGGGTGGTAGATGGAAGAAACTGAATACCGGCATTTGGCGTTTGTATTGCGATAAAAAGCTGTGGTTGTATTTCAGGGTTGTGGTCTTTTTTGAACTCCTGACTTTTAAAGTTCCCAGAAGACACATGATATTAGTCAATAACAAGGGAACACAAATAAGTTAGAACTACTGTTTAGAAACATTCATTATCTGAGGTTTCCCACATTGAGACAGATTTTAAAAAAAATAGTTGTTTTAAATTACTTTTGTGTGTATATGCTCCCCAGTACATCTGTTTTTGTATAAAAGTCCTAAGTTCTGCTGGATACTATTGGAAAATGTAAAATATAGTTTTGGAATTTGCTTGGGAAAAATATAGAACCCAGCACAAATAAATAGATTAAATATTACCATAACTTTCCTCAAAACAGTAGGGATTTTGTAATCATTATAGTTTCTGCTACTGCTTTGGCCTCAAAGGATTGAAGATCCAAATACTAACTGTCAGTGAACTCTGTTAGTTCTGGAAAGAACTTTGGAAAGAGAGTTTCACGACCACGAAGGGGGTGGAAGTGGTGAGTGAAGAGTGACAGGGGAGGATTGTATGTGATTTAGTGACTTCTATGAAGGTTTGACTGCTAATTGTAGGGATTAGCTGGTATTCTAGGCTCTTAGTTGGAGAAGGCAATGACAACCCACTCCAGTACTCTTGCCTGGAGAATCCCAGGGACGGCAGAGCCTGGTGGGCTTCAGTCCATGGGGTCGCTAAGAGTCGGACACGACTGAGCGACTTCCCCTTTCCCTTTAGGCTCTTAGTAATGACTAGACACCCTAGAATATTAAAAAAAAAAAAATCAAGCAGAATTATAAAAGCACCATGGCTGGTTAGGATATAAATACAACAATGAAATGTTTACCTATCATTGGTTGAAATTTAAAAATAGAATGTCTATCATTAATTGATTTTTAAACCTTGTTAAGGAATGAACACAGTAACAAATCAAAACCTTAGAACTCCTTATATTGAACCTCTTATGTTGTGTCCTGTTTCTTTCTTCTCCATCCTTAATCCCTCTCAGATTTTTTTTTCAAGATTTTTATTTCTAGATTTTTTAAATATATTTAGATTTAATATTCTGAACATTATGTTTATGGTTCTATTTTTGGGTTAACAAATATAGATTATGTTTCGTTACCCCTAAGAAATGTGAAAATTTAACTAGATTTTACCACCTTCTCTTCCAAGTCTCCTTTCCCAGCATCTGGGATATATATTGTTTTTAGGTCTTTCATTGACTACTTTTCTAAACTGATCTACTATATGTAAACCTCTTAAGTTTTCCATCTCTTTACTCCCCAGAATGTAAGATGAGGATAGTAACCTATCAATATTTTTCATTCTTCCCCTATTCCATGCCCTTCCTCCTCTAAGCTCTATCTTTGATTTCACAATTACTAACATCTAGTTACATTATTAAGAGTTATATTCTATAACACAACAAAATATTTTGTACTTTGCTTATAGTTTGATTTAAAAGTTAAAAAATATTAAACTGTCTTTGGGTTATCATTACCATATAAATATTTTTTTTAATACTTAGCTAAATTTTGTGACATATTAATTCCCTTCTTTGTAAGTCAAACATAAGATCTCTTGGTTTATAGTAAGCACTAAAGTTTAATTATCTCTCCTACATCCACTCACTTTAAATATTGACATATTTTCATTCATTTCATAGTGTAATCATACCTTTCTTATTCTTTTTTTCCTCTGCATTTTCTGATGTCATTCTTTCTATTATATCCTGCTTGCATGCTAAATCATTTCAGTCCTGTCCAACTCTTTGCCCTCTTTGCAACTGCATGGACTATAGCCCACCAGGCTCCTCTGTCCATGGGGTTCTCCAGGCAAGAATACCGGAGTGGGCTGCATGACCTCCTCAAGGAGATCTTCTCAACCCAGGGATCAAACCCATGTCTCCTGCTGCTCCTGCATTGCAGGTGGATTCTTTATTGCTCCGCCACTGGGGAAGTCTTATTATAACCTACTTTCTTCTTTTCCCATACTTCCATTCATACTCTCTTTTCTACCAAGTCTCTTTCCTTCATGGAAAGATCCTTTCCTCAAAGGCTGGATCTCCATTTGTTACTCCTCTGGATTTGTTAACAACTATCCTAGATCTCCTGGCTTCTCTTCCTTACTTTCCCGATGTGTACAGAAAATTCTTAAGATAATTCTATAGGAGGTAAACATTCTGAACCATGCCTATCTGAACAGTCTTTATTCTGCATGCACAGAGTAAAATTTACTACAATCTACTTTGCTCTAAATCATCCTCTTCAGAAGATCCAAGGAGGTGCTGAATTGTCTCTTTCATCTGATTGCTGACATCAAGTCCAATGTTGGTCTAATTCTTATTTTTTTGCATTTGTTTCTATCTCTAGAAGTGTTCAAGTAGTGGGTAGGTCATTTTTCATCAGTTCTTGTCACCGAGCCATTTTAAGAAGATTTCATTTTTCTCCCATTCTAGAAAAATTACCAACCTTATTTCTTTAATTATTTTCTCTATCCCACATTTTTACCTCCCTTTTGGACTTGTATTACATAAATCTTAGACTTCTTCAATTATTGTTTACATCTTTTCTCTCATTTTTTTCTATTTATCTTTTTTGTTCTGTAATCTTAGAAATGTTTTTTCATTGTATGATTTTCATTTTGTTTCACTGTTATTATATCTCAATATATTTAGTGCTTTACCATCTAAGACTTTAGTCTGATTATTTAATTTCTGTAGCACTTCCTTTGTTTCCTAGATAAAGTTCTTCATAAATTCCTTTTGATATATTAATTATAATTTTTTAAAATCTTGTTTTGTTAAACATATTACAATTAGCTTGCTATCCTCCTGGTTCTTAATTTTTTTTTCCCATTTTGTTTTTTTTTTTTTTCCTCCATGTTGCTTGCTTCCTGTAAATGCTTGGTGGTCCTTTATTGACTTGGGACACATAATAGGTAGTGCAAGTCACATAACATCTGTAGCTTGGATTGGTTTCATCTGCTAAAAGGGAGGGTTATTTTATCAGTGGGAAATTTGACTACAGGCTTTGGGGAAGAAGAGAGAGAAAAATCTGGCAGTGAGGTCTTCTGTTTTAATCTGTAACAGAATCATCTGGAGGAAAATAAGTTTTCTGAATACTGTGAATGTATTCCCCAAAGAGAAAAATATGAAGTCTGTCTTGGGAGTAGGTTATAGCTGATAGCTTTTCTGGCATCGACAGACTGGAATTGACCAAACAAAGTTTTATTTCACTTTTGCTTTTCACTTTGTTTTCTTTTTAAAAGTTTCAATGAGGTATTATTGATATGTCATATATGGTAAATGGCTTCCCAGATGGTGCTAGTGGTAAAGAACTTGCCTGCCAATGTAGGAGACTTGAGAAATGCAGATTCGATCCTTGGGTTGGGAAGGAGCACATGGCAATGACTCCAGTATTCTTGCCTGGAGAATCCCATGTACAGGGCAGCTTCAATGGCTACAGTCTATAGGGTTGCAAAGAATTGGACACAGCTGAAGCGACCGAGCACAGTACATAGCACATGAGGCACATATTTAAAGTTAATATATGCTTTTTGGTAAGTTTTTACACATGTAAACACACCACAATCAAGGTACTGAATCTATTCCTCACTTCTAAAAGTTTTCTGCAAAAATTACCCTGTGACAGCTTATGTAATCATTCCTGCTCCTCCTTACCAAGCAACCAAGGACTTGATTCTATCACTAGATATTAATTTGGGTTTTCTACAATTTTACATATATTGGAATCACACTTTTTTATTTTATTTTATTGGATTGGGCTTCTTTCACTCAAATTAATTAATTTGAGAGTTCTGCATAGGATATAATCTTTTATCAGGTATATGCTTTGACAAAATATTCTCCTGATTGGTGGCTTAATGTGCTTGAAACAATTATCATGTTTTAAAATTTATGACTATGCTTTTGCAAACCAAAGCTTGTAAACAACCCCATCTTTTGAACTTCAGGTTTTAGCTCTGTCCGTGGCAATGCCTTTCGTCAAAGAGGCAGGCCATCTCCTATACCAATTAATAAATAGATCAGTTTCTATCTTTTGTTCAGATTTCTCCAAATATATTAAGAGGGTTGTGGCTTCTTCACAGTGATGCTACATCCATAGTTTTCAAATTTCTGAAACTTACTGAAGCATTCTATTTACTGGTATAAGCTCTGTTTTGTTTATTTCCCATCCTCACCCCATATAGTTGATTTTAAGAAGGTGTACGGTTTTGTTCTCCCATTTCATACATTCGATTTGTATTCCTTTGCATTTGTAGTCTGTTTTCTACTCCTGTGTTAGTAATATCTCAGAGGTATAAAAATAATGCCTTTAATACTACTTTGAACTTTTATATAACACTGAAAATATGTGTGGGCTTCCCTCAGGGCTCAGTAGTAAAGAAATCAGCCTGCCGATGCAGGAGATATAGTGTCAATCCCTGGGTCATGAAGAACCTTGGAGAAGGAAAAACTACTTGAGTGTTACTACCTGGGAAATCCCAAAGACAGAGGATCCTGGTGGACTACAGTCCATGGTGTCTCAGAGTCTGATACAACTTAGCACATACACATACACACAAATATGTGTATGTGTCTATATTTGGTGTAAACTTATTCCCCAGGCCCTGACTAACAAATTCTCTGTGAACCATTCACAATAAGAGCTCTTTTGAGAATGTTAATGTTTTATACCATAAGTTTTCAGCAAAATTATTACTCCTAATATCATTTATTAAAAAGAGATACCTATCACAAATATTACTTAAAACTCATCCAAAACAGAAGAACTGTGAGTACTTAAATAAACAAATGAACAGATAATAGTATCTACATACAGCATGCCACCATTACTTCCCTATATAATATTTCTGCTGTGCCTTAATTATTTATAACTGATATTAAATGTGACGTTCTATAATATAACATTATAGAACATTTATAACAACTGTTTGATATGAATTCAAAACATATTCAGTGAAAGCTTCCTAGATGCCAGGGACTAGTCTCCATCTTTGAGTATGAAAATTGGAAAGTGAAAGTTGCTCAGTCATATCTAACTGTTTACAAATCCATGAACTGGTTCCCACCAGGCTCCTCTGTCCATGGAATTATCTAGGCAAGAATACTGGAGTGGGTTACCTTGCTCTTCTCCAGGGGATCTTCCCAACCCAGGGATTGAATCCAGATCTCCTGCATTGCAGGTAGGTTCTTTACCATTTGAGCTATCCAGGAGTATAGTAGAGGGCAAATAATTCACTGCTCTCGTGGAATTTGCATTCTATTGCCTATGGAAAGAAAAGGGAATTTTAATATAGATAATGGGTGTCATTTAAAATAGCTCTGAGTTAGGAAAACATAAAGAATATAGAAAGTGAGAAGATCTGAAGTTATCAGACTTTACAAAGTGTGTAGAATCTAGGCCCCAGGGAGGTGTTGAGTTCATTATTTGGGGAGTTAAAGTAAAATAATACCAAAAAGAGTGTAAGAGGTAAGGAGGAGTTGGTATCACATGATGTTGGAAATAGGCAAAGGCCAGATTATGTAAAAGCTTGTAAACTGTTTAACAATTTAGTTTATAAATGGAAAGTAAATGTAGAATATCAAGCAGCAAGTAATGATTCACATTTTAAAAATTCTTTCCAGAGAATTGATTTTATAGAGGCAAATGTAGAAGCTGGGATACCAATGGAGGATACTATTGAAATAATTTAGAAGGAAAAAACAGCTGGAAATAAGTTGGTAGAGGTGAAAATAGGGAGAGATGTTGTAAAGTTAGAATTGAGAAGATTTGATGATGGTTAGAAGTGGGTGGTAAATAAAGAGAGGAATAAGAGATGACTCCTAGTTTTTTGGCTTGAAGAACTTGGTGCATGTGATTTTCTTATGTGAGGGAGATTAGGACTTGGGAGAAAGTCTGGGGGTTTTATTGGTGGGAAATCATGAGTTCTGTTTTTCATATGTCAGTGATGAAATCTATAACTCAAAGGAGAATTGGGGCAACTTCAGTTTGGTTTTAGTCTAAATGACAAGAAATAGAGATAGTGTTAAACTATCCCTGATTGCTAAGTTTCATATCTACACATATACAGATGTAGACCCACAAGAGATACAGACAGTTGCACAGAAACATAAAAGCATTCATGTATTCTTCTTTATTGTTTATTCATGGTCACATGCCAGTAAATCTTGAATCAATTAGAAAAATACAATTTGGCATCTGCAATTGCAGTTTCAATGGGATTTAATTTGGTTGGTTATTGACTAATTTTAATTTAGAAAGACATATGAAATATTTCCTTTTTCATATTTCCATATGGTCCTCAGATGCATGGGTGGTATTTCCTAAGTGCTTGGCTAGTTATATTCTACAGTGTAATTTTTCTTATTTGTAAAATGATGCAAACATAAAGTATTTTAATTCCTTTTAAAATAAATATTTCTATTTCTGTATTTCTCTCCTGGATCCCACAACTTTTATTAATGTACCAAAATTAAAAACAACGGGGCAGCTTGAAATGTTTCTCTGCTAAAGTAATGGAATCCAGCTCCTTCCATCCTTCATGAACATTTTATATGGTCTAGAACAGCAAGGCAAATGTCTTTTTGTATATTGATTGTATCATTTGCATTTTAAGATTTTACTGTTTTTTAATTTATTTTAATGAAGTCGGTCATGGAACAATGTTATTGGGAAGTGATGATGGGTATTCAGGGAAAGATTTTAAAGAGTGCAAAAAATACCAATATCATAAATGATAGTTTAAGTCAAGAGAAGTTTTACAATACTAACATATTTTCCTAAAGTTTTTAATACATGAATTACATCTAACTTTATCTTTTGTAAAGAATTTCACATTTGTGTGTGTGTGTGTGTGTGTTAGTCGCTCAGCTATGTCCGACTTTCTCTAGGGGATATTCTTGACCCAGAGATTGAACTAGGATCTTCTGTACTGCAGGCAGATTCTTTACCATCTGAGCCACTGGGGAACCTGTGTGTGTGTGTGTGTGTGTGTGTGTGTGTGTATGTGCGTGTGTGTGTATATAAAGAGAGAGAGAGTAGTCATATTGCCACTTTTCATTTATTCTATATTTGCACATTACAGAGAATATATTTGTATATCGGCATCATCAGGTATAGAGCTGTTGACTATAAGTTCATTGTTAATGAGTCAGTAATATATGAAAAGCTTTCTCTGATCTGATTCCTGCCTACCTCCCCATCTCTTTAATTCACACTATTTAATTCATGTTTGTATTCCTCAATGTTAACTGCTTACATTTCTCTGTACCTTATGGACTTTCTCACCTCATTGCTTTTGCTTATGGTGTCCCTTGGTTTACAATATTTTTCTCCCAATACTGTTAACTGGTTGGAAAAGGCCATCCCCGTCGTACTGTTTCTTTTTAAATAATACATATCTCTCCTTTTTCTAGAACTCTTTGCCACTTCCCACCAAGTTCACCTAGGAGCTCCCCTATGTATTTTTATCTGCTTGTAAAATTATCATCCATTGCAGCTGTCACAGCACCATATAAATTTCCGTCACAAGTCTCAGCAATTAAATTACGAGCTTTGTAAAAATAAGGACCATAAACGTCTTGTGGTAGCACAACAGAAGCTCAATGCGTGAGGGAACAAATACATGACTATTTTGGGGGGATATATTCCATCTGTTTGAAGCAATGCATTTGATATGCCCTATGTATTTTATTAGAGATTTTATTTGTATTTTCTGGCTGCTTTATGCTCTACCTAAGAATAATAAAATCAGTAAAAAATGGGGATGCATTTAATTAAATAATACATTCCTTTAATGGACATTCATTATAATGACTTTCACCCATGCAAATTCCTGTATGAAAATACACATGGGCATATGAAGCTTTACGTCTGGATCCCTATTACTATCATGAGGATTGAGTTATCTGTAGTCCAGACTTGGTCATCAAGCAATTTCTCAGAAGCGTGACTATAAAAAATGCTGGCTAAAAGTCTCAGGAAAATAGGTCATTGTAAACATGTGTTTTAGTTAAAAACAATATTCAGGAAAACTAATCGGGTTAATAAAAATGTTATAAAATTTCTCACAGAAATGAGAAAGAATTCACATTTGAGACAGAGACCAGTATTATTACCCAAATCTATATATTCCAGTTCATTCCATATCAACAAAATATATTAGCTTTTAACATATAAACATAGTCTGTCACACTTTAAAAATTAAAATACATGTGGATAAGCTTTTCACTTGCCAATTACAAATTTTCATGAGTTTTTTCACTCATTTTATACATATCATTTATGTTGTCATTATTAAATCTAGAAAAATGAGGTTATATATTGTTTATATAGGGAAATAATATTTTTCTGATGTTTCTATGTTTATAAGATGTCCCGAGTTTTTGCATGCTATGTTTGGTCACTTTCTTTTTCTAAAATAGGCAATGAAAATTTTTGAAAATCAAAATTTAATTGTTGACTTTGTAGTCACATACCTTCACAGAGCCAATAAAACCATTTCTGATGAGCTTTATCAGTACATGCTTGTTTTCTTTTCCCTAAGAAAAAAAAAAGTCCCCACTAGTTACCATTTCTATAGTATGCTGAATTTTCTTAATATTTGTGAATAATTGTCTATTATTATAGACCTATGCATCTGAATGAATTGTATTTATATTTAATATATTGAAAGGCAGCTTTCCTGTTAATAATTTCAAATGTAAATAAAAACATGTATTTTAATATTTTAACAAAAGTGTGTATTTATTTTATTAATAAATTATTTAATATGCAAATATTGTAAAGAAATGTATTTTCTAAAATCAATCTTACATTAACTTTTTAAAAACTTTAGTTACACTGTGAATATTGAAGAAAATTTTCAGAGAAACTTTAGAATGTCTATGTGTTTGTACAAGTGCTATCACACTTATGTTTCAGCAGGTTTTTTCTTATTCTGTTAAAATATAAAGTCATTTAATTTAATAAAAATGTCTTTAAAGAGATACTAATCACTAGATTCACAAGACACTTTTTGGAGAGAAACAAGTTCTTCAACTTGGGTAAATATTATTAAGAATGTTTACACAGTGAAATTAATGAGCTTTAAGTAACTTTCTAAAAGGAATGGGAAAGAAATAATAGGTGAGCGTGACAATGCAAAGAAAAACAGTACATGAAAACAAAGAAAACAGAGGATGAAAACTAATTAGATACTGAAATAGTTCAAATAAAACTGAATTTTATAATCTACAACATTTGGAGGATTAGTAATTGAAATAGAATTAGAAGGAGAAAAATGTTAATATGTTAATAGGTTCTATGTTTGGTTTTACTTATATTCGTTTTCATGTACAAATGTCAGTATTAACCTGGAGATGCTTAGCTCCATTTTACTAATGCAGAATATAACCCTCCCCTCCCCAGTGGTTAGGTCACTTTCCCAAAGTTACAAAAATATTAAGCCTAAAAGTTTATAATTAAAACCAAATCTGTCTCCAGCATTTATTATTTGTAGAGTACTTGATGATGACCATTCTGGCCAGTGTGAGGTAATATCTCATTTTGATTTGCTTATAATGAGTGATTTTGAGCATTTTTTCTTGTGATTGTTGGCCATCAGTAGGAAATGGCAACCCACTCCAGTACTCTTGCCTGAAAACATCCTATGGACAGAGGAGCCTGGCAGTCATGGGATGACAGACAGAGCAGGACATGACTGAGCAACCAAGCAAGAATATCTTCTTTGGAGAAATGTCTGTTTAGGTCTTCTGCCCATTTTTTGACTGGATTGTTTGTTCAATATTGAGCTTCATGAATCACTTGTATATTTTGGAGATTAATCCTTTGTCAATTGTTTCCTTGGCAAATATTTTTCTCTCATTCTGAGGGTTGTCTTGTTGATGGTTTCCTTTAATTAGGTCCCATTTGTTTGCTTTGGTTTTCATTACTCTAGGAGATAGGTCAAAAAGGATCTTGCTGCAATTTATGTCAAAGAGTGTTCTGCCTATGTTTTCCTCTGAGAGTTTTAGAGTGTCTAGTCTTACTTTTAGGTCTTTAATCCATTTTGTGTTTATTTTTGTGTGTGGTGTTATAAGATATTCTGACTTCATTCTTTCACATGTAGCTGTCCAGTTTTTCCAGCACCACTTACTGAAAAGGCTGTCTTTTCTCCATTGTATATTCTTGTCTCCTTTGTCAAAGATAAGGTTCCATAGGTGTATGGGTTTATCACTGGGCTTTCTATACTGTTCCATTGATCAAGCCACTGAATAGCACAGGAAGCTCAGCCCAGTGCTCTGTAATGACCTAGAGAGGTGAGACATGGGATGAGAGGAAAGCTCAAAAAAGAGGGGGTATATGTATACATATAGCTGATTCATGATGTTGTAGAGCAGAAGCTAACACAACACTGCAGAGCAATTATTGTGGTGATGGTTTAGTCGCCAAGTCATGTCCGACTCTTGCAACCCCAGACTGTAGTCTGCCAGGCTCCTCTGTCCATGGGAATTCTCCAGACAAGAATACTGGAGTGGGTTGTTATTACCTTCTCCAAAGCAATTATACTCCAATTTAAAAAACAAACAACAAACAAACAAAAACATGTCTATCTTACTCCAAAGGTTATGCTTTCGACCACTCTGCAAATGGAGTGAATAGTGTTACAGTTAAAAGTTAAGGAAAGAGACAGCAGGAATAAGGAATAGAGCTTGGGAATTCCCACCCAAACTGCAGAAAAGGAAAAGAAATTCGTGGGACTCACTGGAAAGAGATTCTGGAATGTGAGAAGAAATCAGAAGAGAACAATGTGCCAAAAAAAAGAATTGTTAGAATGAGACAATGATCAGCAGTATGAAGTGCAGCAATGTTCAGTTGAAAACAAACTAAGTCAAGGAAACTGAAGAGAGGATTTGAACTTCATGGGAAATAGGTGGGGAAACAGTGGAAACAGTGTCAGACTTTATTTTTCTGGGCTCCAAACTCACTGCAGATGGTGACTGCAGCCATGAAATTAAAAGAGGCTTACTCCTTGGAAGGAAAGTTATGACCAACCTAGATAGCATATTCAAAAGCAGAGACATTACTTTGCCAACAAAGGTTCGTCTAGTCAAGGCTATGATTTTTCCTGTGGTCATGTATGGATGTGAGAGTTGGACTGTGAAGAAGGCTGAATGCTGAAGAATTGATGCTTTTGAACTGTGGTGTTAGAGAAGACTCTTGAGAGTCCCTTGGACTGCAAGGAGATCCAACCAGTCCATTCTGAAGGAGATCAGCCCTGGGATTTCTTTAGAAGGAATGATGCTAAAGCTGAAACTCCAGTACTTTGGCCACCTCATGCAAAGAGTTGACTCATTGGAAAAGACTCTGATGCTGGGAGGGATTGGGGGCAGGAGGAGAAGGGGACGACAGAGGATGAGATGGCTGGATGGCATCACTGACTCGATGGACGTGAGTCTCAGTGAACTCCGGGAGTTGGTGATGGACAGGGAGGCCTGGCGTGCTGAGATTCTTGGGGTCGCAAAGAGTGGGACACATCTGAGCGACTGATCTGATCTGATCTGATATGATTAATTTGGAGTCATTAATTACATTAGACTACTATACTGTAGGTAAAACAAAGAACCAAGAGGCTAGTGGTGAGGAAATATGGTAGATAACCATGGACCTCACCATACCCTTTTCTGTGCCCTTGATCCCATAATAGCCACTTTAGTTAAATTTTGCTGTATTAAGAAAATTTTCTCTGACTAGATTAATTTTTCTTTTTCCTTTCTTTCTTCTTTTATTTTTAAAAATACTTTATCTCTTCTATTTACATGCATCTTCATGGCAACAAAAATTGAATGAAAAAAATATATCCCTTTCTTTTTAGATTATTGCCGTCATTCAAATTCTAAGGCAATTCTTTGTTCATTGGCTGTGTATAAAACAGAGGGGAAATAAAGAAATCATTTATTTAAAGAGTTATATTTAAAAACTCAAATCTGCAGGAGAATGTAGGAGGGGGAGAAGATATCATCCAAGCAAAGATTCTCTGCCTTACTAAAAGGAAAATCAAACAAAATACTTCCAGAAATGAAGAAGAAGAGTGGCCATTGTAAACAGTCCTTCAATGAACATTGGGGCACATTTATGCTTTTGGATCGTTTTTCTCCAAATATATGCCCAGGAGTGGGATTGCAGCATCATATGCTAACTCTAGTTTTCAGTTTTTCATGGAACCTCCATACACTCCTACTAGTGTTTGAACCAGTTTATAGCCCACTAACAGTGAAGGCAAATACCCTGCATTTACTGTCTGTGGATTTTTTTATGATAGCCATTCTGGCTGGTGCTCAGATGGTGAAGGATCTGCCTGCAGTGCAGAAGAGCCGGGTTCAATCCCCGGGTGGGGAAGAACCCCTGGAGAAGTTGTAAATTTTGGAGACTAATCTCTTGTCGGTCATATCATTTGCAAATATTTTCTCCCAATCTGTGGGTTGTCTTTTCACTTTTTTAATTGTTTCCTTTGCTGTGCAAAAGGCTTTCAGGTTACATAGGTCCCATTTGTTTGTTTTTGTTTCCATTATTCTGGGAGATGGATAAAAAAGATATTGCTGCAATTTATGTCAGAGAGTGTTCCGCCTGTTTTCCTCTAGGAGTTTTACAGTGTCTGGTCTCACATTTAGGTCTTTAATCCATCTTGACCTTATTTTTCTGAATGATGTTTGATAATGAATAGTCAAGACATGGAAGCAACCTAAATGTCCATCAACAGACAAACGAATAAGGAAGATGTGGAATATATATATACAATGGAATATTAGCCATCAAAAAGAATGAAATAATACCATTTGCAGCAACATGAATGGACCTAGAGATTGTCATACTGAGTGAAGGAAGTCAGACAGAGAAGGAGAAATATTGTATGACATCCCTTGTATGTGGAATCTAAAAAGAAATTATACAAATGAACTTAGAAACAGACTCACAGATTTAGAGTATGAACTTATGGTTGCCAGGCAGAAGGATGGAGAGAAGGATAGTTAGGGAGTTTGGGATGGACAGGCATTTTGTTGTTGTTAGTCTCTAAGTCATATCTACAGGCCACAACACCATAGATTGTAGCCTGCCAGTCTCCTCTGTCCATGGGATTTCTCAGGGAAGAATACTCAAATGGATGCCCATTTCCTTCTCCAGTGGATCTTTCTGACGTAGGGACCAAATTCAGGTCTCCTACATTGTAGGCAGGTTCTTTAGCACTGAGCTACCAGGAAAGACAGACATGTATAGACTGCTGTATTTAAAGTGAATTAGCCACAAGAACCTACTATATATAGTACATGGAATTCTGCTCAATATTATGTGGCGACCTGGATGGGAGGGGAGTTTGGGGGAGAACAAACACATGTATATTTATGACTGAGTCCCTTCATTGTTCACCTGAAAGTATCACACCATTGTTTGTTAATTGGCTATACCCCAAAATAAAAGAAAAAGTTAAAAAAAATTCTAAAGAATAGTTTAAGATGACAAAATATTCTATCAATTCTCATACTTAGAAAAAAATTTTTTAAAAAGTGGCAAAAAAGGAGAAATGTATGTTTTTGAGCCCAAATAAAATTATAGTTGCTGGGGAAATTACTGGGGGCATCAGTATTCAGTAAACAGAACTGAGGTTCTATCTCCTAATCTATAGGTATATTGGGAAGAGATTGGCTTCAGTAAGCCCAGTTGCTGAAATAGGGAATTGTGCCTGAACAGGTTGTGTTTAGTACAGAATGGAAATTCTGAAGCGTGTGGTGGAAAGGTTTAGAGAGAGAAGGATGGTGAGAGAAGTGCTGAAGCACTTCTGTGAAGTCATGCCTGTGCTCAGTGATCAAGAGTATAGATTTGAGAAGTATGACAGATGAAGCTTATCCCAAGATTTCTGGAGAAGCATTAAGCCTATGCTGTACTTGACAACCTTGGATTGGCACCACAGGGCCCAAATACATTACAAGTCCCTGGCAAATGGAAGGAAATACAGCTATCTGGAACTATTTAGCTAGGGTCCCATTCAAGAATGAATGCCCAAGAAAGCAACTCAGGGAGGATTTGCAAGGAATGCACCCTTCAGGAAGGATAGAGCAAAGTAACACATTCTTCACTGAGATTCAGAAACAAGTTGTGCTTGTTAACCAACCTCTGGAGCAATCTGGGATTCAAGAAGCCCTGGTAGGATGGTGGTAGAAGAGGCAAGCATTTTCTCTTGACTCTGGACTTATGCCAACTTGTGTGGCTTCAGAAAATAACAGTTGTGAGCTGTTAGGCTATTTTATATCTAAATTCCGGAATGTGTTAGAGAAAAGGAACATTATGTCTATATCTGAGTTGAAAGTCAGTGTCAAACTCTTTATAAGGGAAATATCTCTAAGAGGTATGTGTATTTTCTCTGATGAGCATCTGGAATTTGTACAGAATAGAGGGGATGTTTCTGATCATATTTCAACTGGGAATCATGAAGTTCTGAATTTTGTTTTCTGTATCAGTATTTTAAGCTTTCTAGTACAGAAATAACTATGCTTTTTAATAAAATAAACTCAGGAAAACAGCTAATGTCAGTTTATTTAGTTTAAACTAATCTAAAAACATTTTCTGAATTTAGGTAACATTTAACTTTTAAACAGTTGTCACAATCCTAAACTAAAACCCAAGATAAATACTGACTGTTTAGGCTATATCTATATATCTCTCTATGTATTTACAGATATATTTACATCTATATATGTATAGTAGAGTATACCTATTGAATCTCCCCTACACTACACTCACGTATTTTGTATGAAAGAAGGGGGGCCATGAAGATATTTATGAATTAATCAGAAAAGCAAATTATACTTCAGGCTAGTGGTTGTTTACCTTTGTTTGAAGGCTAGTTATTTGATCCAAATATAGATTATTAGTTATGCAAATACCTTCCCTGGTTCTACTCAACTGAACTCTTGTAAAAATAACAAGAACATTGGGCTGGTTCCAGATTTTAAGTTGTAAGATTCAATGTTATGAAATTTAAGAATATAAACAAAAAAATGTGGTGTTTGTACATCAAAGTTTACATGTATGATGTCAAACTAATCAAGATGTGCCCAAAAGGAGGATAAAAATTTGAATCCATTTTAAGTTTAGCTGTCTAAAATGAGTCTTATTCTGGAAATCAAGAGCTTTTGTCAGGAGACAGAGGAACTATTGGATTTTAGTGGTTTTAATATTGTCTGTTTCTTTTGTTGTCTTCTTTTCCTGGTGGTGTTTCATTTCCATATGTGGTGTTACCTAACTCTCTTTGCATACCATCTGGTGGGTCTGATAATCAAAGTACTCTTTCCTCCATGGTACTTGAACAATAAACCTAATGATAAACAGACAAGAGTAGAAGTATGTGTGTGTGTATACACACACACACACACACACACACACACACACACACATATTCAGCAAATGGCAACAATGGAATGAAACTCTTGAGAATTTGTCTCCAAAAAGGAATTGTGAAACTGTGGTTTATATGTTTTCTGAACCAATTTTCTCTTCTTCACTATAGATCCAGTATTTCCCATATATTCCCCTTTTCTTTAAGTTAGTTAAAGGAAATCTAGGACTTGTAAAGAACAGAACTTCTACAATAATTGGTTTCAAAACTTGTTTATAGATAGCAGATCTTAAAGAAATTTAATAAGAAATGTTGTGTATTTGTGATATCTAGAGAAGAAGAACCAGAAGGCAATACAATTCATTGCTCATTACTGGAACTAGAACCTAGAAACCTTGTTACCTATTGATAAAGGAATGAATTGAGTATTGCTTGTGGTCCTCGGAAAAAGGTACTGCTTGTGGGCATGGCTGTATACAGCTACATAGCTCTGTCATAAAAACTCAGGCCACAGGGAAGAACGGCTTGTTCTGAAGGCATTATTTAAATAAAGCCAGACAAAATATAGACTAATTGCTTAAATCTCAACTCAAAGTAAATATTTAAAACTCTAGGCTTTTCAGTGACTTTGATGAAACTCCCTCATTTAATTGTAAGACTAATAGTTCCAGAAACCAATTCTGATGTGAGAAACATTGAATTAAAATGTAGTGAATTTTTTTTATGCCTTACGAGGTCTTGAAATCTTTGTCATTGATAGAAAATAGCTAGTTCTTGACCATGAAATGCAGCAGCACTCAAGATTGAGGTCTTAGAAGCTTGATGTATTTTGAAGTGCTTTCCATTTCAAATGGAAAGCTGTCTGCCCTTGTAATAACAATACAGAATTTTCCTCATGACACACCTCTCACTTGGTTTCACTGCCCTTCTTTGGAATGCAAATCTAGAACTAGAGAAGTAAATTTTAATAATCAAATTTCAGAGGACATTTGTGAAAACACATTCTAAGTATGTTTAACCAAGGAATGCAAACATAATTGTGATGTTTTCTAAATTTTTGGATGTGGCTTATATTTTCTCTAAAATCAGTCATATATGCTCTGTCCTCTTGAAATCTCAGATTAGATGTATCATGGTCATCTCAAACTTATCATGTCCAAACCTTCTGATTTCTTGAACACAGTATATTGTATTTCTCAAATGTGCCTTGAGATTTGAGAATACATGTGTACATAACCCATTTCATACTGATATATAGGATCATTTCACACACTCTTAAAGTAATACCTACTTCCCATCATCAAGAGTTGGAGACTAGGTGTATTTATTGTTCCTCTCGAATCTCTGTAGAGCTTTGTGACAGCCAAAGTGGTAAAATGTGGCAAAAGTGACAAAGCTGGATTATAATCTAAATCAAGACTAGATTATAAAAGGTAACATGCCCCTGCATGTCTTTTCTTGGCACAACAAACTTTGAGACCTCACCAGCACATTGAAAGGAAACAGAAGCCATATGGAGTCTCTGACTAAAGGTAAATAATCTGGCAATTCCAGCTAAAGTCTTATCCAATAGTTAGCAATAATTACTAGGTATGAGTGAGTCTTCAAATCATTCCAGCCCCTACTCGGTTGACACCCAGTCTAACAGATAAAAGCAATTGCTACTGTATCCTGCTGGAATTGCAGTTTTGTGAGCATTTTTTGTTTGTTTTGTTTGAAACTACTAATTTTAGGGTAATTTGTTACGCAGCCATAATATTTTAAGGCTGCTGCTGCTAAGTCGCTTCAGTCGTGTCCGACTCTGTGCAACCCCATAGATGGCGGCCCACCAGGCTCCGCCATCCCTGGGATTCTCCAGGCAAGAACACTGGAGTGCGTTGCCATTTCCTTCTCCAATGCATGAAAGTGAAAAGTGAAAGTGAAGTCACTCAGTCGTGTCGGACCCCCAGGGACACCATGGACTGCAGCCTTCAGGGCTCCTCCGTCCATGGGATTTTCCAGGCACGTTTTAAGGCTACTCTCTCCTCAAAAGCAGTTTCTTTTTCATTGTTTCCAGTATCAGTTAATAGCTCCTATTCTGTCAGTTTCAGTTGCTGGGTTTGTCTGACTTTTTGTGATCCCATAGACTGTAGCTGCCAGTCTCCTCTGTCCAGGGGATTCTCGAGGCAAGAACGCTGGAGTGGGTTGTCATATTCCTCTCAGGGGATCTTCCCAACCCAGGGATTGAACCCTAGTCTCCTGCTCTGCAGGCAGATTCTTTACCATCTGAGCCACCAGAGAAGCCCCATTCTGTCATTTGTTGAAGCTAAAACTAAGGATTCATATCTTAATTCTTGTTTGTTGCTTGTTGTTTTTTTTTTTTTTTCCCCGCATGACATAATTAGTAAATCCTTTTGGCTCAAATTTAAAAATAAATCTAAAATGCTTTCAATTCTTTTGAAACCTTCCTTCCTCTATTGCCAGCACCACTTTCCATTGTTATACTATTTCCTACTGTATCATGGAAAACCCCTCTAACTGTTCATTTGCTTAGTTATGCTTTTTCCTTTCACCTTTCTTACATAAAACTTCATAGAACCAGAGGCTGAAACATTAATTCTTTTGCCAGATATATATCAGCAGAATGCATTCAGGAGAAAGTGGTAAGGAAACGCAACAGTGTAGAGAAGAAAATCAGGCAAAAATGTAGTGTTGGAAAAGTCTAGCCACAGTTGGACCCCACAGGGGCCCTGGAATGTTATTGATACTTCAGAGGTTGTCCTAAGGCAAAGTCCATTATCTCATCATTTATCAGTGATTGAGGAAAAGGATGCTATGAAAGTGCTTCACTCAATATGTCAGCAAATTTGGAAAACTCAGCAGTGGCCAAAGGACTGGAAAAGTCAGTTTTCATTCCAATCCCAAAGAAAGGCAATGCCAAAGAATGCTCAAACTACTGCACATTTGCACTCATCTCACACACTAGTAAAGTACTGCTCAAAATTCTCCAAGCCAGGCTTCAGCAATACACGAACCATGAACTTCCAGATGTTCAAGCTAGTTCTAGAAAAGGCGTAGGAACCAGAGATCAAATTGCCAAAATCCGCTGGATCATGGAAAAAGCAAGAGAGTTCCAGAAAAACATCTATTTCTGCTTTATTGTCTATGTCAAAGCCTTTGAGTGTGTGGATAACAATAAACTGTGGAAAATTCTGAAAGAGATGGAAATACCAGAGTACCTGACCTGCCGCTTGAGAAACCTGTATGCAGGTCAGGAAGCAACAGTTAGAACTGGACATAGAACAACAGACTGGTTTCAAATAGGAAAAGGAGTACATCAAGGCTGTATATTGTCACCCTGCTTATTTAACTTATATACAGAATACATCATGAGAAATGCTGGGCTGGAGGAAGCACAAGCTGGAGTTAAGATTGCTTGGAAAAATATTTATAACCTCAGATATGCAGATGACACCACCCTTATGGCAAAATATGAAGAAGAACTAAAGAGCCTCTTGATCAAAGTGAAAGTGGAGAGTGAAAAAGTTGCCTTAAAACTCAACATTCAGAAAACTAAGATCATGGCATCCGGTCCCATCACTTCATGGCAAATAGATGGGGAAGCAGTGGAAACTGTGGCTGACTTTATTTTTCTGGCCTCCAAAATCACTGCAGATGGTGATTGCAGCCATGAAATTAAACAACACTTACTCCTTTGAATGAAAGTTATGACCAACCTAGACAGCATATTAAAAAGCAAAGACATTACTTTGTCAACAAAGATCCGTCTAGTCAAGGCTATGGTTTTTCCAGTGGTCATGTATGGATGTGAGAGTTGAACTATAGAGAAAGCTGAGCGCTGAAGAATTGATGCTTTTTGAACTACGGTGTTGGAGAAGACTCTTGAGAGTCCCTTGTACTGCAAGGAGATCCAACCAGTCCATCCTAAAGGAGATCAGTCCTGGGTGTTCATTGGAAGGACTGACATTGAAGCTGAAACTCCAATACTTTGGCCACTTCATGGGAAGAGTTGATTCATTTGACAAAACCCTGATGCTTGAAAAGAGTGATGGAAGGAAGAGAAGGGAACGGCAGAGGTTAGATGGTTGGATGGCATCACCAACTCAATGGACATGAGTTTGGGTGGACTCCAGGAGTTGGCGATGGACAGGGAGGCCTGGCTTGCTGTGGTTCATGAGGTTACAAAGAGTTGGACATGCCGAGTGACTGAACTGAACTGAACTGAGGAAGAGGAGTTCATGACCCCAGGCCTATGAGGTTGGAGTGCTCCTGTTAGCCAAGGGCAGTCTTATGGCAAGGATATAAATTGTCACCACTTATCATTAACTCCTGTTGTAGCTGGAGGAAAATGCTGTTGGGAGATAACTTTTCATGTCAACAGGATGTGAGCAGCCATCTGCAGTACTGTCATGAGTGTTAGTCGCTCAGTCATGTCAGACGTTTTGTGACCCCATGGGCTGTAGCCTGTCAGGTTCCTCTTTCCATGGAATTTTCCAGGCAAGAATACTGGAGTGGGTTGCCATTTCCTTCTTCAAATACTGTCATAGTAAACCTTCAATCACTTTTCATATTTCACATCCTCTTTGATAACTTTAGTTATGTTTCCTCTGTAAAGATTATTTCTAACTCAACATTGTAGATAGGTTACTGATATTTTATGATTATGTATTTATTCATTATTTTCCTTCTATTTCCTTTTGAATGAAGCTCTACTATGCAAAGTGTTTTAATTGTGTATATACGTGTGCGTGTTTTCCATTATGCAGTCCTAGAATAATGCTTTGAATTCAAGAACTCTTTGTTGAATGAACCAAAGATTGAATTACTTAACATATAGTGACTAAAAAAGGGTCTACACTCAGTAAATGTTAGTTCTTAGTGCTGGGGCAAACCAAGCTGTTGATTAGAACTGAAATCATCAATACCAGGGGTCACAAGCTTTTTGTGTAAAAGGCCAGTTTCTAAATACTTTATAATTTGGGGGACAAAGACTCTCTGTTATAACTATCCAATTCTATTTTGGTAGCAGCAAAAATAGCCAATGATATAAATAAACCCATATGGGTATGGCTCTGTTTTAATAAAATTTTATTTACAAAAATAAGGGAAGGCCCATTGTGGTGGGGGGTCCAGGAACTTGCAAAAGACCCCTGAACTCTCAAATAGGAAATATTAAAGACATATTGCCTCCTAAGAGTCAATGAACCTCTTGCATAAGCAGAAATTTTGATTATTATGAGGAGCAAGTATTTGATGTTTCTTTTGCCTTCTACTAACTTATCCCTTACTTAGGTTATGCTTGCTTTCTTCTAGAATGCATGCTTTCCTTATCTCTTTGTGATACCATACATCCTTCAAGATGTCATTCAAATGCTCTTTCATCATGATTGTGTTCCTTCCACTTTTTGATGAAAAGTCTTTTCTCCATGACTTGGGATACCATGATAGATAAATAAATAGATGATAGATAGATAGATAAACAGATGGATCTAACAAATAACTAGATGTATCAGATAAATTCCATGTGTGAAAATATAAGTGGAATTTTAAGTCAGGAAGATCTGGGTTTGAATGTTGAATGCTTCTTCTTATCTTCTTTCATCCACCTTCCCTCTTTTATAAAATTATATCATTACAAACCACTTTAAATGATTGTTTTAAGAACTAAATGATTTAGTGACGTTAACTAAATTTGGCCTTTTACATATAATGTTTCAACTGTTGTGAGAGAAAATTTCAAGACAATTTGTTTACACCTCTAAAGTTTACCTTTTTGCAGGTGCTAAACGCATATGAAGAGAAGGCAATGGCACCCCACTCCAGTACTCTTGCCTGGAAAATCCCATGGATGGAGGAGCCTGGTAGGCTGCAGTCCATGGGGTCGGTAAGAGTTGGGTACGACTGAGCAACTTCACTTTCACTTTTCACTTTCATGCATTGGAGAAGGAAATGGCAACCCACTCCAGTGTTCTTGCCTGGAGAATCCCAGGGACGGGGGAACCTGATGGGCTGTGGTCTATGGGGTCGTACAGAGTCGGACATGACTGAAGTGACTTAGCAGCAGCAGCAGCAGCAAACGCATATGAGGTATTTCTCCAAAAAAATTATTATATTTAATCCTAATTTACTGTATTATTATATTTAATTTTGGATCCTCTATTTACCATTATACTTCATACCCTAGTGTTATTGAATCCAAGAGAGTAGTCACTGATCATACTCAGTAAATATATTTAAATAGCTAATGTATGGAAGGATGGAGAAAGAACTTCTAATTTCATCAACTCTAGTTTTTATTTTTGAAGAGAATGTCTCTAAAATCAATATATTCAACAACTTTAAACTATTTTAAATGGACCTATTCCATGAACCAGCTTTGTATTATGCACATCCTCTATTCAGTGTAATAACACTTACAAACAGGAAAATATCTTAATTACTTAACAAAATAAGTTTTATAAGCCTAGAGGGTAACTGATGACAAAAATGCAAGCATGTACAAAGTATAAAGATTCACCATTTAAAACTGTTCTCTGTCTCATACATTTGCAAACTTAAGCCCAAGTCTTTCAAAGGGACATAAACAAGATATTTTCTGAACCATAGTAAGAAAGGATATCCAGGAAAAAATCTATCGACAAGCGTATTTAGATTTATCATGTTCTTTTGCTATAGACTTTAATGTTAACAAAATCAAGTAAAAGTTTGGGGTGGGACATAGCAACTTTTCAAATCTTTTAGCTTGCAATTTATTTGTGTCACCATTGAATTCATTCACTTTATCCATTTGCAGTGCTTGAATCAAATATTATCATGGCTCAAGCACATAAACAGTGATAGTGTTTAGCTGATATTGTTTAGTCCATCTACAGTTCTGGAGGTTAATAGATGGATCCTCAAGAGACAAGAAGAAAAATAAAACAGATTACAAAGTATAAGGGCCAAAACTTGTGTGTACACTCTTATGGGAACTTAATTTCTCTGAGTGCAGATTTGGAATTTCTTTCCAAATTACCTTTTCTGTAACAAATATCGTTTTTACCAGGAAAAGAAATGTTTAGTTCTGATGACCTGAAAACAACACATGTGTCTAATTATAAGTTCAGAAAGCAGAGAAAAAGATGAGATTCAAGTGTAGAAGTCAAGTCTATTTCTGTGCTTAAGTCCTAATAGTACTCAGGAGTAGAGCTCTTTCTTTTATGATACAATAAAGAGACTTGTTTTGTTTTAATAATTTATACTTTCTATTTAGCATTTCAGAGTATCTATTTTTTCTGTGCAATTGTCTCCCCAGCTCTGCATCTTCTCAAGGTTAATGATGTTGTTACAGAGCACCGTACTCCAGGATCATCTTACTTCTTATCATTCACCTTTCAAGTGTTTATATCCTTCATAATAAATGTGATTCTTCTCTTTCCATTATCAAGAAAACCATTGAATCTGAAGTTAAATCTAAAAGATAAACTTATCATATAAATTTCATGTGTTTATATCCTTTTTGGTATATCTCCCTCCTTTCTATTAGGGAAGAAGGGTACAGAATAATGCAGTTGAAGAATTACAGACTTAAGAAACTTGATGTTAAAAATTACAGTGGGTACTGACCAAGGGATACTTAATGTTCTCTCATTATGGAGAGGGAAAAAAGAAGGGAGGGGCTTGGAGTGAGGGGGAGAGACAAAGAGAGAGAACTGCTATGTCAAATGAATTAAGTGAAAACACACTATAAATTACATACATTTTAAATTTGCTTTTTCTCCCTATGGTGAATGCATTGAATCTCCCAATGTTTAATACACTGTCTTGATTTGGATATATCTTTTTTAGTGAATAGAGAGAGAAGCACAAATTATTGAACCAGGAAAACTGATTGGAGAGACAAGATTGGCAGAGATAAATGGGGAAGATAGATTGTGATTTCAACTTGGAATTTATTTTCCTCTGTAACATTTATAAGTAAAAAAAAAAAAAGTTGTTATAAGTAAAATCCCAACATTTTATTGAGTACTTTCACAAGTGGTCCTATGTATTTTAGCTGTGTCTTAAATACCATGGGTAAAAATCAGGAGCAGCAGCATCGCTATCATCAGATATTCCTTTTAGTATAGCCTAAGGAAAAACTGATTTGCACAATTGTAGGTTAAAAGTTTAAATAAGGAAATAGCAACCCACTCCAGTATTCTTGCCTAGAAAATCCCATGGACTGTCCATGGGGTCGCAAAGACTCAGACACGACTGAGCGACTTCACTTCACTTCAGAGTTAAACTAATTGTTTTGAAATGTACACTTTTACTATAACATTTTGAGACATAAGATTTGATATTTATTCTCTTCTGGTGAGTCAGAATATTATAAAACAGAAAGCTAGGCTAATCAAACTTCAAACACAAAATGAGACATCAAGACAAGAATGGACAAGAGAGATGGTTTCTTGCTCAATAGCCAACCAAAACAAGCAGAAGCCTGCAATTTAACTAAGACAACAATGGGAAAACAGCTTCCCTAAGGGTAGGATCTAAAACAATGCAGGTGAGAAATAAGTATTGAGTTACCCAAAAAGTTCATTCGAATTTTTTCCCTAACCTGCTGCTGCTGCTGCTAAGTCGCTTCAGTCATGTCCAACTCTGTGCAACCCCATAGACGGCAGTCCACCAGGCTCCCCTGTCCCTGGGATTCTCCAGGCAAGAACACTGGAGTGGGTTGCCATTTCCTTCTCCAATGCATGAAAGTGAAAAGTGAAAGTGAAGTCACTCAGTTGTATCTGACTCTTACCAACCCCATGGACTGCAGCCTACCAGGTTCCTCGTCCCTGGGATTCTCCAGGCAAGAGTATTGGAGTGGGTTGTCATTGCCTTCTCCGTTTCCTTAACCTAACATCTTACAAAAAAAAAAAAAAAAAATCCAAATGAACTCTTTGGCCAACCCAATACTAAAAGTTTGAAAACTGGAAGCCTCTTATTTACATATTTTATGTTAGTTGGAATTCAAAGACTTTACAGAAATCTGCCTATATCATGGAATCAGGGATTTTGATCTAAGTTTCCATCATTATTTATATACTGAAAGATGTTTTTCACTTATTATAAAATTACATACAAATTTTATATATGTAAATTAAGCACTATATGTCCCTCCATATTAAATAAATGTTGGAAAAACAGCCTTTCTAGAAATGGAATGGTGGCTATTGAATACTTAACAATTAAGAACTTTGTTCTTTCATTTAATCCATTTAATTACTGGATACCTTTCCCTTTAGCAACAAGGAAGGAGTAGAATAGAACCTTATATTTTAAAATTTAAACTTTTAAAAATGCTGTTCCCATAGATCTAGCTAAACAAAACTTGTGAACTGCTACTTAAAAATAAAGTTCTAATAGAAAGAAATTATGAGAATTTTTTTAAAAAGATATGAAACAAAATAGCTTTAACTTTATTGACAAATGACATAAAAAGGAAAGTTTAGGAGAAACTTTGATACTCTAAAATATATTTAATCTTAATGATTTTTCATAGTAAGATTTATTTAATTTTTCAAGAAAAAAACCACATAATATGTTACTGTATGGAAAATGTTGCATTTTTATCCCTACAACACAGTTTTTCATATAATGAACTTAATAATATTATGCCTAAGCCTAATAAGAAACTGAAAAAAATAGTTGAGTCTAGGAATTCTATTTTGCTTTGTTGATTTCTTGTTAGACTATATTTGCTCATGTGTTAAATTGACTAAATTCACAATTACTAAGACTGGGATATCAAAACTCTGCTTAATATCTTCAGGAGTACAGTACTGTTGAGAATATCACATAAGTAAACAGATACTTCTATTCTGAGAGCTTTAAGTAGCAAATTACCTGTTTGGTCAATCTTACCTTAATATCTGATACTAATCTTTTATTTTTCTATAAAATTGTACTGAAGCATATTTGTTAAAACTTAAAATGTATAAAAAAATTTCAATAGTTCTGATGTTTTTTCCAGTACAATATGAGCTCAGCTCTGATTTTCCTATCTCTGTGAGCATCAGCTTACATAACTTTTAAAGACATTTAAGAATTTCTTATAATGAAAAAAAGTGGTAACAGGTTTTGCACATTGAGAATTTTTTTTTTTTTAATTTGACTCAATTCCTCGGTTTATTTAAAGGGTTTCCTAAGAGTTTGGAAATAAAGAAACTTATTAAGACAGTACCAAAATAGTGAATGATATAAGACAGTTTATTCATGCCTGAGTGGATGCTAAGTTGGGTCTCACTCTTTGCGACCTCATGTACTATAGACAGACAGGCTCCTCTGTCCATGAAATTTCCCAGGCAAGAATGCTGCAGTGGGTTGCCATTGCCTTCTCTAGGAGATCTTCCAGACCTAGGGATTGAACCTGAGTCTATTGCATCTCCTGCATTGGCAGGCAGGTTCTTTGCCAGCTGAGCCACCATTTATACTTGTATTCATTTATGTTATTATGGACCAGTCCTTTGGAGACTTTAATGTGCATGTAAATCACCTGTGAATCTTGTTTAGATACAGGTTTTGATTCAGAAGTTCTAGGATAAGGCCTGAGGTTGTATGTTTCTAGCAATCTCCCAAATAGCACATATAGAAGTAGATTTCTGGGTATTCTGTTTAGCTTAATCATCTGCATTATGTGACTCCATAGGGTATATTATATTAACTGTCTCTGAGATCCTTTACAACACTACAAGTCATAGATAATTGCCAACAATGCAAAATACCTTCTGATGAAGAATATTGACTTTGTATTGTTCCCTGTGGCTCAGATGGTAAGGAATCTACCTGTAATACAGGAGTTCAGTTCAGTCACTCAGTCGTGTCCGACTCTTTGAGACTCCATGAATTGCAGGATGCCAGGCCTCCCTGTCCAACACCAACTCCCGGAGTTTACCCAAACTCATGTCCATTGAGTCGGTGATGTCATCCAGCCATCTCATCCTTTGTCGTCCCCTTTTCCTCCTGCCCCCAATCCCTCCCAGCATCAGAGTCTTTTCCAATGAGTCAACTCATCGCATGAAGTGGCGAAAGTATTGGAGTTTTAGCTTTAGCATCAGTCCTTCCAAAGAACACCCAGGACTGATCTCCTTTAGAATGGACTAGTTGGATCTTCTTGTAGTCCAAGGGACTCTCAAGAGTCTTCTCCAACACCACAGTTCAAAAACATCAATTCTTCGGCCCTCAGCTTTCTTCACAGTCCAACTCTTGCATCCATACATGACCACTGGAAAAACCATAGCCTTGACTAGACGGACCTTTGTTGGCAAAGTAATGTCTCTGCTTTTGAATATGCTATCTAGGTTGGTCATAACTTTCCTTCCAAGGAGTAAGCGTCTTTTAATTTCATGGCTGCAATCACCATTCAGGTTCAATTCCTGAGTCAAGAAGATCTCCTGAAGAAGGAAATGGCTACCCACTCCAGTATTCTTGCCTTTAGAATTCCATGAATAGAGGAGCCTGGCAGGCTACAGTCCATGGGGTTGCAGAGAATCGGACATGACTGAGCAACTAACACTTTCAATTTCACTTTGTGAATTTGTATTAACAAATTCATTTTAGCATATCCGTCGTGTTTATATATTTGCTCTTTAAATTCTACTTTAAATAGTTGTGTATCTCACTGGTTCAAACATGACATAATAAATATATGAAGTCTTTTGTTCTGTAGTCACTGTACCTTTGAATGAGAGTCATAATCTTTCCTCTTAAAAATTATCTTTGAATTTAATGACAGGCTTCACTGAAGTGTTAGAATTCAAGCTAAGCTTGATTGTATAGGTAAGGAACATTTAGGTCAAAAGGATATTAGGAAGAACGTATTGTAGGAGAAGGGAAAATTTGAGAGAAATGAAGGGAAATGATATAATGCATTTATGAGCAGGAAGTTAAATGTGGTTGGCAGTGGGGGCTAGTGCATGTGAAGACCTAGAGATTCAAATTGGCATCTCAACCTGGATGCAGTGTTGAAAGAGAATTCCTCTGACATGTAGAAGTAAAAAGAAGAGATTAAAATGAGGTAAAACATCAGAAATTCCTAGTAATTGGAATAATTTGTGGAATAATGATGGACATGTTAGTCCCAAATTGACAGTATCTAATGACTGACTATAGAAAAGAACTAGAGGAAAACTAGCCAAAATGACCACACAGTTATTTTTACAATTTTTTTATGCTAAAAACAGTTGAAATTTATGGAAAAGCAGCATGATTAGTAGAGACAGCTCTCATGTGACCCCATTCACCACTTTTTTGTTGTATATTTTGCCACATTTTGGTGTTTTTCTGTCTCCCCCTCTTTTGTGTCTTTGTACCTATGTGTGTGTAGATGTTTATGTGTGTCTGGATATTTATCATGTCTCTGTCTCTTTCTTTATCACTCTTTCTCTTGTCTATTTTCTTAACCTCTTGAGAATTAGTTTTCTTGTCATAATTCTTATAGTTTTGAAGTAGACTTTTAAAATAATACAATGTCATTATAAGATAATGTTATTCTCTAAGAAGAAGTAAAAAATATTTTAAAAATTAAATTGAAAAGACTAAACACTTGCAAGAGAGGCTGTTTCCATAATCATGGTCTTAGTTAGCAAATGCAACATAGCACTTAACTTAAAATTAACCCTTGACACCATGTGTACCTGAATTTTTGGACAAAACACTGGTGAGACATCTCTTTTCTTTCCTGGGTATTCTAACAGGTAGATATTTTTGTAAGCATATTAATTTAGGAGAAGGCAATGGCACCCCACTCCAGTACTCTTGCCTGGAAAATCCCATGGATGGAGGAGCCTGGTAGGCTGCTGGCTATGGGGTCCCACAGAGTCGGACACGACTGAAGTGACAGCAGCAGCAGCACTCTGCTTTTCTGTTTAATGGAAATACGTGATATATAGGGAGAACCACAACAATTTTTCATTGATCGACTCACACAGAGTAACATTCTTATTTATCCATCAAACTAGACATTAAGATATTTTTTCCCTTGCTTGTCTAATCAGAGAAATGACAATGAATAATTCTTAATATCCAAATGGTTAAGATGAGGGGACACCCTTTTCACTTATGGTCTAATTTTAATTGGAGAATGATGTATTTTTCAGTAATTGTTACAAATATTTTATCCCAGGGATGGGCGAGCCTGGTGGGCTGCCGTCTATGGGGTCACACAGAGTCGGACATGACTGAAGTGATTTAGCAGCAGCAGCAGCATCAAAACACAGATTGTTTTGCCTACAAAGTTTAAAATCTCATTTTTTATTGAAGGTAAGATATCACCAAAATGACTCAAGGAACATACCTGGCTGATTGTCTATTTTTGTAAAACTATGTCAGAGATTAAAGAATGTTATCTCTCCTTTTAAAATCATTTAAAAATTTAAGAATAATATTCTGTGACATGTTAAAAATATCTAAAATTCAAGTATAAATGTCCATAAATAAATTTTTACTGGAAACCAACCATATGATCACTTATATACCACCCATAGCTGCTTTGCTTTACAATGACAGAGTTGAATAATTGTCAAAGGAAAGGTTTATCCCCACAAAGACTAAGATACTTAGCATCTAATATTTTAAAGAAAAAAAAATTCAACACTTACTCATGGTCATAGGAGGTGATCTGCCTTTTTCTTTAGCTGTGAAGCAGTCAACAGTGGTGGGGTGTGTGTGCTCAGTCGTGTCCGACACTCTGTGGCCCCATGGACTACAGTCCACCAGGTTCCTCTGTCCATGGAATTGAACAGGCAAGAATACTGGAGTGTGTTGCCATTTCTTTCTCCAGGGGATCTTCCCATGCCAGGGATTGAACACATGTCTCCTGCATCTCCCATGTTGGCAGGCGATTCTTTAACACAGATCTACCTGGGAAGCCCCTGATGGTGGTGGTGGTGATTCCCAAATACAATTGTCTGTTCTAGTTCCAGGTATGGCGAGGCTGCTTCCCTATGGTCTCCAGTGAGGTACTATGTGTTGTATGACAAGTTATAAAGTGTGGCAAAGAGCTGCTCCTCGTAACATTTCTTCCTCTTTCTTTGGGAATTGAATGGCCTATGACTTCTGTTCAATTCTCTCAATTATATTTTTTTCAAGCCCAAATTTTCCAAGATGAACAAAAAATATTCAGATAGAAAAATGGCCAAAACATGTTAACTGTGAGACTGAGTTCTCTGAGTCTGGGTTCTCAGGGTCACATGGCTCATTTCACTCCACAAATTTTTCACTCATTGGAAACAGATGGGCACAAGCCTTGGTAAAGAAAGTCTCAGTCCTCCTGGGGGCATTTGGAACTGTTTGAAGGCATTTTTTTTTTTCCTTAAAAACTGAAAACCAGCTACCAATTAATGGGTAGATAACAGGGGTGTGAAACATCACACAATGCACATGTGATGATACAAAAATTATCCTTTCAAAGACTTTAAGACACACTCACTGAGAAATACTGCTTTGAAATATTAAAAAGCAAAACCACAAAAACTTTCATTGTCTGTCTTTCAAAATACAATTGAAAAGGATTTGGTGCCCATCTGGCTTGGCAACAACATACCACTAGTAAACTAGGAACACTCAGCCAGATGATGACAAGGGACCAAGTCTTCCAAGCATGTGCACGTTTATGGCTACCATTTGGAGACAAGTGTTAGCTGGCTTACTACTTTTTTCATGGGTAAGTTTAATTTCACCTAAAATGTATATACTCTCTCTCATGTAATATTGTAGAAAAGATTTCCAGACAAAATTGCTTTATTTTAATTTAATGCAGACTAAAATGGTTTCCATATATGTCATAGTTGAAAACCAGGACCATTTAGGTTTTACTCTTATTTCTATATGCTCTTTCTGGGATGAACCAGTTTTTCTTTAGCCAGTGGTTGGAAGGTTCATAACTTCAGAGATTTTAGCCCTCACAAGGTACTGAAAATACTGTTAGTGGACTTAATTAAATTGATAGATGTAATCACTTTTATTCAACATTAGAATTGACTAATCACTTTTTATTCCCAGCACAGAAGTCTAATGTTAGATCTATTGATCCACTAAAGTCAAGTCAGATATTTTAATAGAATTTGTAGTGAAAAAATGTCAGTATTCTTAAGCTGAATTGCTAAAATAAACCCATAATAGATTAAGTGTAGTCATGATTTTAGTACAGTTGATAATCTTCTGGTTTTGCACTACAAAATATTACCATAGCAGTGGAGACACAATTTTGTTCTTGAATCTCTAATTCATCATACCTATTACTAATTTTTCCTCCATATTTATGTGACATATGTCATGACTTATTTTGAAATATAACCTTACAAAACCTGTAATAGTAAGTTTCATTATTCTTCTTATTATTTTTTTTAACCCAAAAGAGAATTGCAAGTTTTGGGGTCGCAGATTGTGGGGAAGCCTGACCAAGTAGAAAAGCAAAATTATGATTGGTTTAGGCATCTTGAGTCAGAGTGGAAGGGTAGCAGGTGGATCTCTGGGTGCCTGATTTACCAATGGGGCACAGTTGACTGTTTCCATAGGAACTGACCAGATTTGAGCCATCCAACCCTTCTCAATGTATATCTATATGATGTAACATTATTTTTTGGATGGCTTCCAAGAAATGTGTTCATTCTTCATACAAAAACCAAATTCTGTTAAAAGTGTAAACTTAGTCCTGATGATTAATTAGAGTGTGGCCTAGGGTCTTTTAATCACCTAGAAAAAATGAATTATAAAGACTTGGCTCTGTGGCCTTCCTGGCACTGGGATTGTGGGGAACGGCACCCCACTCCAATACTCTTGTCTGGGAAATCCCTCAGACAGAGGAGCCTGGTGGGCTACAGTCCATGGAATCTCAAAGAGTCAGACACGACTCAGTGACTAACATTTTGACACTCTGACATACAAATTCACATGCATTTTAGTTATCTAGTGAAAACACTATAACATAATACTCAGTGCATGATAACCGATCTTTAGAAAGAAGCCGTGCTCAAGTTTTTTATATGCCTCTGAAGAATAATTCTACGCCCAAGGAGTATTTTGTGAGAGAACTTCTGATATTTCTAACTTGTTGAATGACTCATTCTTTTTCAAGAATTAAATCAATAAGAGATATTGGAGCTTCAATTATAATTTGTTTTAATCTCTCTGTTCATCATGCCTTCTAGACAATAGATTACATCAGTTTTACATTACGTTAGGCCATATTACATTGAGTCCTGATATTAAGATTTTCATAAAATACCTAATGATTTAAATATCCTTGTAGCAGGACAAACACATAAATGACTGTCTCAAATAAGTGAGTTAAACTCTACTGATGGTTAAAAATATTGTCATAAATGGAATGATTTGTAAAGTACTATCAATATTAAAGAAACAAGCAAACAAACAAACAACAAAAAACCCACTGAATTCATAGAACTAGTACCATCTCATTTTATTTTCTATAATAATCAGGTTGGCCAGAACTATTCTTCTTTTTCAAAGTCTATGATGTGGAGGTAAAAATAGAAACTATTAGGACATGATATTCCAAGTTCCTCTACTCTAAAATCATAGTTGTAACTTGACTTGGGCTTCTTTCAAAGTAAATAGGTTCAAATAAAGGATTTTTTGGAGCAGGCACTCCTGATATTCCTTCTACTTGTGTGGCCTTGTCATTTCACTTATGTTCTTACCACTGAAGGAAGATCTTTCCTCAAGATTAACAAAAATTCATACTTGAAAGACATACTTAGGGTAAATTAAAATTACCTCTGGACATTTTTATATTATCTGAGTTCAAGTTGTCATATTAGTATAAGTTATCTGCTTCCTGAATTCTCCATGTGCTACAAGCATAGTGCTTACATGATGACTTACAAACCCATGGCCTTATTGTCCCTGCTATCAGCTAGCATATAAGGACAGAGAGAAAGGAGGGCACATGTAATCTGTGTTCACTCCATTAGTGACTGTCTCCAGCCAAGGAAAATGTGAGGAGAAGGAGGAGGTGTATCTCCTGAGCTTGCACCCTCATAACTGCAGTACGCCTTGGGGGAATAAATGAATGCGTTCTCTACAAGGAAATGGAGTAGAGACAAACACATAGAAAGAGAAAGAAAAAAAAATCCAAAGCTTTCCACCCTGCTACTTTTCTAAACTCTACAGTTTCTCTGGGAATTTAAGATATAGTAACTTAGAAATAAGCTAGGGAAGAAAGTTTGGGAATTCTTCCAATCATTCATTAAGTATTATGGAGTCATAATACAATGATTGAATTTCTTAATATGTTCTGTTTAAACTACATTCTTATCACTGTATTATATTACACATTTGTTAAAAGTGTTCTGGATATCAAGCTCAGAGTTTTATCTCCTGATCCTTAATTATATTACAGAGTATTCAGATATAAACCATAGGAATTTTAGTCCTCTGCCTGAGAGAAGAATTACTTTTCTATATGTGTATATAAATCTAATGATTTGAGAGAAGCAAATGCAGTTGGTTTTGTACCAAACTAGACTTTTTAAAAAGTCTGATGCTGTAAAGAACAATATTGCATAGGAACCTGAAATGTCAGGTCTATGAATCAAGGCAAATTGGAAGTGGTCAAACAGGAGATGACAAGAGTGAATATCAAAATTTTAGAAATCAGTGAACTAAAATGGAAGGGAATGGCTGAATTTAACTCAGATGACCATTACATCTACTACTGTGGGCAAGAATCCCTTAGAAGAAATGGAGTAGCCATCATAGGCAATAAGAGAGTCCAAAATGAAGTTCTTGGACGCAATCTCAAAAATGACAGAATGATCTCTGTTCGTTTCCAAGGCAAACCATTCAAGATCACAGAAATCCTAGTCTATTCCCCAAGTAGTAATCCTGAAGAAGTTGAAGTTGAACAGTTCTATGAAGACCTACAAGACCTTCTAGAACTAACACCCAAAAGGTGTCCTTTTCATTATAGGGGACTGGAATGCAAAAGTAGGAAGTCAAGAAACACCTGGAGTAACAGGCACATTTGGCCTTGGAGTACAGAATGAAGCAGGGCAAAGGCTAATAGAGTTTTTCCAAGAGAAGCACTGGTCATAGCAAACACCCTCTTCCAACAACACAAGAGAAGACTCTACACATGGACATCACCAAATGGTCAACACTGAAATCAGATTGATTATATTCTTTGCAGGCCAAGATGGAGAAGCTCTATACAGTCAGCAAAACAGACCAGGAGCTGACTGTGGCTCAGACCATGAACTCCTTATTGCCAAATTCAGACTGAAATTGAAGAAAGCATGGAAAACCACCAGATCCTTCAGGTATGACCTACATCAAATCCCCTATGATTATACAGTGGAAGTGACAAATAGATTTAGGGAATAGAATAGATCTGATAGACAGAGTACCTGAAGAACTATGGATGGAGGTTCATGACATTGTACAGGAGGCAGTGATCAAGACCATCCTAAGAAAAAGAAATGCAAAAAGACAAAACGGTTGTCTGAGGAGGCCTTTCAAATAGCTGAGAAAGGAAGAGAAGCTAAAGGCCAAGGAAAAAAGGAAAGATATACCAATTTGAATGCAGAGTTCCAAAGAACAGAAAGGAGAGATAAGAAAGCCAAAACCTTTGACTGTGTGGATCACAAAAACTGGAAAATCCTTCAAGAGATGGGAATACCAACCACCTGACCAGCCTCCTGATAAATCTGTATGCAGGTCAAGAAGCAATAGTTAGAACTGGACATAGTACAACAGACTGGTTCCAAATTGGGAAAGGAGTACATCAACGCTGTATATTGTCACCCTGCTCATTTAACTTATATGCTGAGTACATCATGAAAAACGCTGGACTGGATGAAGCACAAGCTGGAATCAAGATTGCCGGGAAATATCGATAACCTCAGATATGCAGATAACACCATCCTTATGGCAGAAGTAAAGTACTAAAGAGCTTCTTGATAAAAGTTAAAGAGGAGAGAGAAAAAGTTGGCTTAAAATCAACAGTCAGGAAACTAAGATCATGGCATCTGGTCCCATCAACTTCATGACCATTAGATGGGAAAACAGTGGAAACAGTGACAGACTTCGTATTTTGGGGCACCAAAATCACTGCAAATGGTGACTGCAACCATGAAATTAAAAGACTCTTGCTCCTTGGAAGAAATGTTATGATCAACCTAGACAGGATATTAAAAAGCAGGGCATTACTTTGCCAACAAGGGTCCATCTAGTCAAAGCTATGCTTTTTCCAGTAGTTACGTATGGATGTGAGAGTCGGACTATAAAGAATGCTGAGTGCCGAAGAATTGATGCTTTTGAACTGGGTGTTGGAGAAGACTCTTAAACATCTCTTGGACTGCAAGAGATCCAACCAGTCCATCCTAAAGGAAATCAGTCCTGAATATTCATTGCAAGGATTGACGCTGAAACTCCAGTATTTTGGCCACCTGATGTGAAGAACTGACTCATTTGAAAAGACCCTTATTCTGGGAAATATTGAAGGCGTGAGGAGAAGAGGATAACAGAGGATGAGATGATTGGATGACATCACCACCTCAATGGAAATGAGTTTGAGTAAACTCCGGGAGTTGATGGGCAGGGAAGCCTGGTGTGATGCCATCCATGGGGTCGCAAAGAGTCAGACATGACTGAGCGACTGAACTGAACTGAGACTTTTAAAAAGTGAGAAGATTATCTACTTTACTATGTATTTTTCCATTGGAAAAGATGTGATTTTTAGTGGTTGTATAAAATCTTTACTTCATTATATTGTTTGAAGGAATTTTCATTAAAAGGTGGATCCTTTCTATGTGTAGAATCAGTGTTGCAAAAAATAATTGCCTCTGTCTGTTGGACTCTCTCAGAAGCAGATGCTGAGATGAATTTAGGACTCCAAAAGGTTTAGTGAAGGATAATACCTGAGAACAACGAAGAATAACATGATTGGGCAGAGGTTACTGTCAGACTGTTAAAAAGTCTTGACAAAATCTTGCAATATGAAGGAAAATTTCCACAGAAAAGATTTCCTACTAGAGGAACACCAAAGAAGGCAGAGATGACTACGTTATCCAATTTGCCTTCATTTGCTGGAATCTACCCTGAGAAGAAGATGACTTTGGCTTAAAGCCCAATGTGTACTTGGAAAGAAACAAAAGCTAACTATGTTCTCTGAAGCTGGACATCAAGTTCTCTCTTGTGAAAGGGTTTGGGCTGAGTGTCTGTATGTCTGATAGGAAACTTCTAAGGGTGGGGTTAATGAAAAGAACTACTCCCATCTTTGTGTTTTGTTTCAGGGCCACAAATGATACTCATCATACCCTTATCCCCTTATCCAAACTCCCTTCTAATTTATCCTCACCTCAGCTCCCATCTCTTCAAATCTCAATAGGTACCTGATGGTATTATCAGATCTCCCTTATATCTGGGGGGTCTGAATCATTGGTAGTATTTCTCTAACTTTGCACAAATTGCTCAATAAACATTTGTTAAAAGAATGAACTATTTTGTTCAATAGAGAAAAATATGTAGAATAAAATTTATGCATGGACAAGCTTGTAAATGTTTCTGTGTCTTTAAAATCCACAATAACAAAAACAAAGCAGTGTTTCGGCACTATTTATTATTGATATGGATGAGTAACAGTGTTTTAAAATGTGTTTCTTAGCCTGGTGAATGTATCCTCAAAATCAAAAATTATATTTTAAGACACAGAAGGAAGGCACAATGATTCTAATGCAGATTAAGTACCAAACTATGAGTGCTTGAGTAAATGTAAGATGTGTATATTTGCATCATGCAATAGTGAAGGTGTTTCTTTTTTATAATTATTTTTAATTAGTTAATTTATTTTTGGCTGTTCTAAGTCTTTGTTGCTGTGTGGGGTCTCTCTCTAAGTGAGATGAGCTGAATTTACTCTCTATTTTTGGTGTGCAAGCTCCTCATTGCAGTAATTTTTCTCGTTAAGCATGAGTCCTAGGGTGTATGGGCTTCAGTAGTTATAGTGCAATGGTTCCATGGTACGTGGGATCTTCCTGGACCAAGGATTGAACCTTTGTCCCCTGCACTGGGAGGTGGGTTCTTAACCACTGGACCACAAGGGCAGTCCAAGGACGCTAATTTAAATGAATGGTAGAAAGCATTCTGAAGTTAAAATATTATTTATGAAGATTATATTAAGACATATTATATTTTAATGTGATAACTAGATATTTTGTAAGGAAGCTGCCATATCAAAATAAATTTTGAAAGAGAACAAACTATGCTAAGGCAAATAGTTGTGATTACAGGTTATAGTTTTACTTTATGTAACACAGCAAGTGACGACAAATGAAACGTCTGCTTATTTATCATTCAGAAATTCCTTTTGTGTTTAAAATGCTTTAGCAATAAAAATTTCTAATTATGCAAAAAATATTATGCAACATGTTTCAGTATAGAATGATTGTGCAAACGTGTATTGTTTTAACAAGTAATATTTACTATCCCTGAACATTCTTCCCACACCCTCAGTAAATGAAAAAGGAAAATTCTTAAAGCATGACCTCCATCAATTTCTATAAGTTTATTTCCTATGGGATCTTTGGTTGGTATACAGATCATAGCAAATAGTGTTAAAACTACTGGAAATGGATCTCTCTACTGCCTAATACAGGTGACTCCACATAAATTTAAAAATTCATTTCACCATAAACAAATATGTGTATTAACATTAAATATACTGATTAAGTTGTATTTCCTACAATCTAATTTCTTGGTTGAAATATTTGTTTCAACATCCATTGCTTGTCTGTTTTACCAAATTATTATTTGTGTGTCTCAGTTTTCTCACTTTCAAAGTGGTCAGTATGGTAAATACCATATGAAAAGAAGAGCTTCACATTTTAAAATGTATATATATGTGTGTGTGTGTATATATATAAAATTCTAAAACAGAGGGAAAGGAAGAGATTTGGAGGGGAGCATTAATCATGTTCCAGGTATCACTATCAGTTCAGTTAAGTTCAGTCACTCAGTCATGTCCGACTCTTTGTGACCCCATGAACCCAGCACGCCAGGCCTCCCTGTCCATCACCAATTCCCAGAGTCTACCCAAACCCATGTCCATTGAGTCGGTGATGCCATCCAACCATCTCATCCTCTGTCATCCCCTTCTCCTGCCCTCAATCTTCCCAGCATCAGAGTCTTTTCAAATGAGTCAGCTCTTTGCATCAAGTGGCCATAGTATCACTATACATGTATAAAATTTTTCTATCGTTAATTCAGCAAATGTATGTGTGTGTCTATGTGTGTGTATGTGTTTGTGTGTACTAGTCACGTCTGACTCTGCAGCCCTAGGGGTTGTAGCCTGCCAGGAATTTCCTCTGTCTATGGAATTTTCTCTGTCTATGGAATTTTCCAGGCAAGAATACTGGACTGGGTTGCCATTTCCTACTGCACGTATTTGCCAACTCGGATTGAATGTCTCTTGTGCTTCTTGCATTATCAGGCAGATAATTTACCACTGTACCACCTAGGAAACCCAATGTATTTCAAGAGCCAATTGTGGTCCACATTTTTTGTTATGCACTGATTAGGCAAAGATGAACATCCTATCTTATAATTAGCCCTTTTTGTAATCAAGTGGTGGATGAAATAAAAATTCAGTGCAGTACATAAAATTATTGAAATTGAGATGAAAGAAATGAAAGAAACAAAAATTGGCAGAGACAAAGAATAACAAGGAAATCTAGTTAAGTTTTTATCATCAGATAAGACTTGCCTTATAAAAAAATAAAAATAAAAAATGTGAACTTTGCCAATGGTAAAAGAGTATCAGAAATTATCTTACTGTTTTCTATAGGAAAATGATTTTCAATTTATTTTCTTTTCCAGTTTTTTTCAAGTTCTTAGGCTTCTGTTCTTGTTAGGTCTTACTTTTCTATGAAAGCACTTAAAAAATTTATTTTTGGTGAATTTTATTTACAGTGTACTTTTTATCTAATTGCCTTTATTATAATTTTATTACATAACCAATCAGGGAACTTAAGCTTTGAATTGTGTGTTCAGCTGAGTGGTAATTAAAGTTGATCTTTCAGACCTGCAGGTTCTCATTTGGCTATTCAACCAAATTCAGATAGAAAATATTCCAAAACAAAAACTTTCCAGAAATTTCCAAAAGGCAAAACTTGAATTTCCCACTCACTGACAACTATTTACATAGCATTTGCATGGCATTCAGTTCAGTTCAGTTCAGTTTAGTCGCTCAGTCCTGTCCGACTCTTTGCGACCCCATGAATCGCAGCACGCCAGGCCTCCCTGTCCATCACCAACTCCCGGAGTGCAAACTCATGTCCATCGAGTCATTGATGCCATCCAGCCATCTCATCCTCTGTCGTCCCATTTTCCTCCTGCCCCCAATCCCTCCCAGCATCAGAGTCTTTTCCAATAAGTCAACTCTTTGCATGAGGTGGCCAAAGTACTGGAGTTTCAGCTTTAGCATCATTCCTTCCAAAGAACACCCAGGACTGATCTCCTTTAGAATGGACTGGTTGGATCTCCTTGCAGTCCAAGGGACTCTCAAGAGTCTTCTCCAACACCACAGTTCAAAAGCATCAATTCTTCGGCAGTCAGCCTTCTTCATAGTCCAACTCTCACATCCATACATGACCACTGGAAAAACCATAGCCTTGACTAGACGGACCTTTGTTGGCAAAGTAATGGCTCTGCTTTTGAATATACTCTCTAGGTTGGTCATAACTTTCCTTCCAAGGAGTAAGCGTCTTTTAATTTCATGGCTGCAGTCACCATCTGTAGTGATTTTGGAGCCCCAAAAAATAAAGTCTGACACTGTTTCCACTGTATCCCCATCTATTTCCCATGAAGTGATGGGACCGGATGCCATGATCTTCCTTTTCTGAATGTTGAGCTTTAAGCCAACTTTTTCACTCTCCTCTTTCACTCTCATCAAGAGGCTTTTTAGTTTCTCTTCACTTTCTGCCATAAGGGTGGTGTCATTACATATTACAAATAATCTAAAGATCCTTTAAAGTGTATGACCTAATGTGCGTAGGTTATATGCAAACACTACACAATTTTATGTGATGGACTTGAGCATTCAAAGATTTTGATTTCCAATGGGTGTCCTGGAAACAGCTCTCCATGAATGAGATGACTGTACCTTGACTGAATGAAGAAAGCTTTAAACATGAATATGATCCACTTGACAAAAAAGTACTAAGGTGCAGAAAAAACATTGTCACACTGCCTTTTGTCATATTGTGAGGTTAAAAAGGATGAAGCAAAAAGCTCTTAATGTAGTTTCTTAAATGTACAATTATACCTAAAGAGTTTTAAAATCTAAACATTTTTAAATTCTGGATACATGTAAGTTATATATTCATAGATGAAAATAAGACCACATATATTAATATAAATATGGAATATGAGTATATATATTATTATTATTTAAGATACTAATGTTGGTCAATCAGTGTGTATAACTTCTTGGTGTTTTATAATTTAAATCTAAATATTATGAAGATATCAGACTCAATATCATAGGTAAATATTTATTTGTCCAATGACATTGGTTTCCATATATATTAATTTAAAATAAAAGCTCCCAAATTCAAGAATATTGTCAAGTTAGAGTTCTAGACATTAACTGGCATAATAATAAATATGTCAGAAGTTTCCCCCTTTTTGTTTCATTGAACAAAAGAAAATTGGAATAATTTAGGGCTAGTTTGACAAGTACAATAATTTAATGTGCCATTGTGTTCGTAATTTGTTTATAGTCTCACAATGCATTTTGATCTTATAAATGATTACTCAATTAGAAGGGAAGAATGTACGTGGGATTGCAAAATTGAACTAATTTTTAGTTACTACACTGTCTCCTGGTGTAGAAATGTTCTCGTACATTTATGAAATGTTAGGTTAGCTTGTTGGTTTTCCATGAACATGCTAATTTTAAAATACAATAGTCTATTCAATAGCCTTGACTGATATTATGGAGATTTTTAATTCATATTACCTTTTATACAGCAGTACAGTTTCTTCATCACCTTTGTTTTAACTTTGGGAGTAAGGGACCATTCATTTTTTTCTTAAAGAGAGAACAATGAGGGAATTCCCAGACTGTGACTGACTTACTATTATACAAGAATCTGTCCTATGGAATCTGTGACTCATCTAGTAGAAATGGCATTAATAGATATCCACATATCTCTTCATCCTACTTCACATTCGCTCTCACCATTACCACCCTACCTCTATAGATTGTGAGAGGAGTAAGAGTTGCCCAAGTTCTCCAATTGGTCTCACTTCCTCAAAAAGACATTTTCCACACACACACACACACACACCTTCCCTTATTCTAGGCAAGGTAGAAGAAACTCAAGAGTCTTTCTAAAGTCATGAAAAAAAGAGCTCCACTATGAAGTTAAAATAATAATGTTCTCTTGTTTTATGTTTATTCTTCTAAACAATATGTTTCTCTACTGTGTTCTAGGTGGTGAGTTATAAAACATGATTTATTCTATCTATAGTAGAATGAGAGCCCTCATTACTAAGTCTTTAGATGTCTTTGGGCATCTATGCACATGTATGATTTCAGGGGCAGCTGAGCAAACAACTCATCTTCCTCAATAGATCTCTTAAAAATCTCCATCTGTGTCTAAAATTAATTTTTAAAATCACATTTTGGAGTTAGGTGCTATCTGCTTTTAAAGTAAGAGCAACTCTCGGACAGGTAACAACTTTGTCCCAACATCTAGACTGACACGTTGACAACAGAAATATCCTACTTTTCAGAAATTGTTTAGAAAACCCCAAATAGAGAGGAATCAAGATAGTTATGTTTTAATAGGTATCCTAAGTTTATACTGTTTGCCTTGGAAATGAACAGAAATCATTCTGTCATTTTTGAGATTGCATCCAAGTACTGCATTTTGGAATCTTTTGTTGACTATGATGGCTACTCCATTTCTTCTAAGGGATTCTTGCCCACAGAAGTAGATATAATGGTCATCTGAGTTAAATTCATCCATTTCAGTCCATTTTAGTTCACTGATTCCTAATATGTTAATGTTCACTCTTGCCATCTCCTGGAATGCAAAAACAGGAAGTCAGGAGATAAATGGAATAATAGGCAAATTTGGCCTTGGAGTACAGAATGAAGCAGGGCAAAAGCTGACAGAGTTTTGCTAAGAGAATGCACTGGTCATAGCAAACACTCTCTTCCAAAAACACAAGAGAGGACTCTACACATTGACATCACCAGATGGTCAATACCAAAATCAGGTTGATTATATTCTTTTCAACCAAAGATTGAGAAGCTCTATACAGTCAGCAAAAACAAGACTGAGAGTGGACTGTGGCTCAGATCATGAACTCCTTATTGCCAAATTCAGACTTAAATTGGAGAAAGGGGAAAACCACCAGACCACTCAGGTATAACCTAAATCAAATCCCTTACAATTATACAGTAGAAGTTACAAATAAATTTAAGGGAATAGATCTGATAGACAGAGTGCCTGAAGAACTATGGATGGGTGTTCATGACACTGTACAGGAGACAATGATCAAGACCATTCCCAAGAAACAGAAATGCAAAAAAGCAAAATGGTTGTCTGAAGAGGTCTTACAAATAGCTGAAAAAAGAAGTGCTAAAGGCAAAGGAGAAATGGAAAGATAATACCCTTTTGAATACAGAGTTCCAAAGAAGAGCAAGAAGAGATAAGAAAGCCTTCCTCAGTGATCAGTGTTAAGAAATAGAGGAGAACAATAGAATGGGAAACACTAGAGGTCCCTTCAAGAAAATAAGAGATACCAAGGGAATACTTCATGCAAAGATGGGCACACTAAAGGACAGAAATGCTGTGGGCATAACAGAAGCAAAAGATATTAAGAAGAGGTGGCAAGAATACACAGAAGAACTATGCAAAAAAGATCTTCATGACCCAGATAAACATGATGCTGTGATCACTCACCTGGAGCCAGACATCCTGGAATGCAGTCAAGTGGGCCTTAAGAAGCATCACTATGAACAAAGCTAGAAGAGGTGATGGAATTCCAGTTGAGCTATTTCAAATCCTAAAAGATGATGCTGTGAAAGTGCTGCACTCAATATGCCAGCAAACTTGGAAAACTCAGCAGTGGCCCCAGGACTGGAAAAGGTCAGTTTTAATTCCAATCCCTAAGAAAGGCAATGCCAAAGATTGCTCAAACTACATTAGTCATATATGGATGTGAGAGTTGGACTGTGAAAAAAGCTGAGCGCCAAAGAATTGATGCTTTTGAACTGTGGTGTTGGAGAAGACTCTTGAGAGTACCTTGGATTGCAAGAAGATCCAACCAGTCCATTCTGAAGGATATCAGCCCTGGGATTTCTTTGGAAGGAATGATACTAAAGCTGAAACTCCAGTACTTTGGCCATCTTATACGAAGAGTTGACTCATTGGAAAAGACTCTGATGTTGAGAGGTATTGGGGGCAGGGAGAGAAGGGGACAACAGAGGATGAGATGGCTGGATGGCATCACCGACTCGATGAACGTGAGTTTGAGTGAACTCTGGGAGTTGGTGATGGACAGGGAGTCCTGGCATGCTGCAATTCATGGGGTCACAAAGAGTCGGACACGACTGAGTGACTGAAATGAACTGAACTGAACATGCCAACATATGTTGAATCATCAGAAAAGCAAGAGCGTTCCAGAGAAATATCTACTTCTGCTTTATTGACTATGCCAAAGCCTTTGATTGTGTGGATCACAACAAACTGTGGAAAATTCTTAAAGAGACAGGAATAGCAGACCACCCAAGCTACCTCCTCAGAGATCTGTATGATGGTCAGGAAGGAACAGTTAGAACTGGACATGGAACAACAGACTGGTTCCAAATCGGAAAAGGAGTACATCAAGGCTGTATATTATCACCCTGCTTATTTAACTTATATGCAGAGTACATCATGTGAAACCCTGGGCTAGATGAAGCACAAGCTAGAATCAGGATTGCTGGGAGAAAATCAATAACCTCAGATACACTCATGAAATCACCCTTATGACAGAAAATGAAGAAGAACTAAAGAGCCTCTTGATGAAGGTGAAAGAGTAGAGTGAAAAAGCTGGGTTAAAACTTAACATTTAGAAAACTGAGATCATGGCATCTGGTCCCATGACTTCATGGCAAATAGATGGGGAAACAGTGGAAACAGTGATACACTTTATTTTGGGGGCCTCCAAAAATCACTGCAGATGGTAACTGAAGACATGGAATTAAAAGATGCTTGCACCTTGAAAGAAAAGCTATGACCAACCTATACAGTGTATTAGAAAGCAGAGACATTACTTTGCCAACAAAGGTCTGTCTAATCAAAGCTATGATTTTTCTAGTACTCATGTATGGGTGTGCAATTTGGCCTTTAAAGAAAGCTGACTGCCAAAGAATTGATGCTTTTGAACTGTGGTGTTGGAGAAGACTCTTGAGGGTCCCTTGGACTGCAAGGAGAAGCAAGTAGTCCATCCTAAAGGAAATCAGTCCTGAATATTCATTGGAAGTTGAAGCCGAAACTCCAGTACTTTGGCTACCTGATGTGAAGAACTGACTCGTTTGAAAAGACCATTATGCTGGGAAAGATAGAAAGCAGGTGGAGAAGGGGATGACAGAGGGTGAGATGGTTGGATGGCATCACTGACTCGATGGACATGAGTTTGAGTAAACCCTGGGAGTTGGTGATAGACAGGGACGCCTGGCGTGCTGCAGTCCATGGGGTCACAAAGAGTCAGACACGACTGAGTTACCGAACTGAACTGAAGATTATATGTACGTATTTATTTCTAGAACATATATTAAGTATGACTACTTGAACACTTTCTATTCTCAGACAGTAAGATCTGAATACATCAACTGGTTGACCCTCAGACTACCTATAAAATAGGTACCACTGTTAGATAGATGAGGTTTTAGAAAAGTTAATATGTCCAAAGTTGTATAAGCCCACAAAAATTAGACCTGGGATTAAAATCCAGGACTACCATGTCTGAAATTTTAGGTACTAATGGAAGCAAATAAAATATCTCTGGATTCCTGGATATTGCTTTAAAAGAACAAACCCAAGTAGAATAACAGAGAAATCAATTACCAAACAAATCTATTCACTAGTAGTTGTTTCTATGGACACACTGAGTTGGAGGACGGTTAAAAAAAAAAAGACAAAGTTAATTTACTTCACAGTTTTGCATGCTGCTGCTGCTGCTAAGTCGCTTCAGTCGTGTCTGACTCTGTGCAACCCCATAGACGGCAGCCCACCAGGCTCCCCTGTCCCTGGGATTCTCCAGGCAAGAACACTGGAGTGGGTTGCCATTTCCTTCTCCAATGCATGAAAGTGAAAAGTGAAAGTGAAGTCACTCAGTCGTGTCCGACTCTGTGCAACCCCATGGACTGCAGCCTACCAGGCTCCTCCATCCATGGGATTCTCCAGGCAAGAGTACTGGAGTGGGGTGCCGTTGCCTTCTCCGACAGTTTTGCATAGGTGGAATTTAACCTAACCTGCTGCTATCTCCAACTCTGTAAATTTAGTCATTTCTCACATTTGAAATCAATTATTAAATCACATCTTATCTTGCATCATCTACTACCTCCCCACTGATTTGTGTTTATTGCTGTCCACATATATCTTTGCTCCTTCTTAGTTCTACCATTATTTATTTAGTGGCTTTTGTTTGCCAACCACTGTGATAGATGGATCTAACACATAAATACTCAAAATAATAAGGGACAAGGCTAATGATACAGTTATGCACAGATTTCTCTGAGATATTTGATTCCTTACCCATCATGCCATGAAGATTAAGAAAATTAACACTGCTTTACTCTTTCATATTGCTTTAATAATCATGAGTATCATAGAAAATTGGAGTTTTATGTAATATACAAAATGGCTTAAAATCCAAAACTTTCAGATTATGGATGAGGTAAAAAGTCAGTTTCATGAATAAACTTAAGTGGATACACACTGAACTTATTGCAAAATATGTTCTGCTCTTTTGCAAAGTTAGATGGTCAAATTGAGGTTGCATTACAGTTTTACAGTTTCAGAATGAAAGCTAACTATACATTTTCCACTATCAATAAAATTGTATATTATTTAATTTAAAGAGAGTCATTGGAAATGAAAAACTTCTCATGAAAGCCTTTTACTCATGGAATCTCAGTTTTATGGAGTAAACAAGTGAAGGGTGTTGGTTAGCACTGTCATCATGCTTTGTGCATGGGCTCTGGAATTACAGTTAGTTGATTAGATTGAGAAGACTTCAAATGTCAGAAAGGAAAAATGAGGGAATAACAACTGGAGAGAGGCCAGACCACAAATTAAGGTGTATGTAGTTTGTTGTAGTGTGTAATTGAGGACATCTGGTCTTTGAAAAATGATAACTTTGCTAAAAGTAGAATTAGTAGTCTATGTAGCGACATATTTGATACAGCAAAACGCAACAGTGTCAAAAGAACAAGCAAATTTCTGTCTCAAACTATCTGGCTATAATCCCAGGAAAAGAATAGCTTTATCTGTTCATCCACTGACACATACTCAGGTTGTTTCCATATCTTGGCTATTCTGAATAATGTTGTGATAAACATGGAAATGCAGATATCACCTTAGAGTACTAACTTTGTTTCCCTTGGATATACTCTGAAGATATACAGTATTTTGTATACTATGAAGATATACAATAGTTTGTTGTTTTGTTTTTTTTTTTTTAAGAGACCGCCACACTAGTTTTTATAATGCCTATACCAATTTACATTTCCACCAACATAGCACTGGATTCAACTTGGATGAATCTGGAGGAGTTTATGCTAAGTGAAATAAGCCAGACACAGAAAAAAATGCCACATGATCTCATTTATATGTGGAATATAAAAAATTAAAAATCATAATAGCATCCTATAGCTGGGTATCAACAATGAGAAGGTGGGGGATATGAGGAGAGATTCATCAAACAGTACGAAGTTTCAGTTATGTAGGATGAATAAATCTAGAGATATAAAGTACAGCATGGTGACTTAATATGTTGCTTCTGTTAGTTACTAACTCATGTCCAACTTTTTGTGATCCCATGGACTGCCACATGCCAGACTTCCCTGTCCTTCACTATCTCTCAGAGCTTGCTCAAACTCATGTCCATTGAGTTGATAATGCCATCCAACGATCCCATTAGATTTGCTAAGAAAGTAAATCTTAGTTTCTATCACCATCCCATCAAAAAACATAACTATGTGAGGAGATGGATATGTTAATTAGTTTAACTGTAGTAACCTTTTCACAAAGTATAAGTAATCAAAGCATCATTCTATATAACTAAAGTACATACAACTTGTTAAAAATAAAATAAATATTAAGTAAAATGAAAAATAACCTGAAGTTTAAATTTCTGCTTTTACATTTGACTGAATCTGTCTCCATTAGCAGTCTGCAATTTTATGTTTCCATGTGATTAAATAAAGCACCTGATCCTCTGTTCCTTGATGTCTCTTTAACAAACCAAGAAGCTGCTAGTTTTTAGGGGTCTTTTGAAATAGGGATGCTCTTAATAGATCAAATTATCTAAAATAATATTTAACTTGCTATTTTTCTAAGATAATGTTTAAATTGCAAATTTAAATTTATCATATTTATTTATTTGATCTAGTTTTAAGACTTTTACTAGTCTTTACTAAGACTTTTACTAAGGAGACAAGACTAACATTCCAAGGACAATTCATTTTTACTGTTGAATTTTTACCTGAGAGATGGGCAGAGGTCATGGACAAGCCATTTTATCTAAACTCTTTCTGTGACATGGTTTTTCAATATTTAACAATAATATTAACTGAAAAGATCATTAAAGGACTCAAATTGCCTTTTTAAAAAAACACTCACTGGAGGGAGGAGCCAAGATGGCGGAGGAGTAGGACGGGGAGAACACTTTCTCCCCCACAAATTCATCAAAAGAGCAGTTAAACGTCGAGTAAATTCCACAAAACAACTTTTGAATGCCGGCAGAGGACATCAGGCACCCAGAAAAGCAACCCAACTCTTCGAAAGGAGCATCCCTCCCCACAGCGCGACTGAACAAGTAAGCCTAAAAAAAAAAAAAAAAAAAAAAAGTGTCCTCCACCGTGCCCTTTGAGTCAGGGCGGAAACCAGATACTGAAGAGACTAACAAACAGAAGAAGATATAACAGAGGGAAACGCCTTGGAAGCTACAGGCAATAGATCAAAACCCTGTGGTTACTACGGACTACATAGGAAGGGGCCTATAGATCTTGAGAAATATAAATCTGACCAAGGAACTAGCCAAAAATGAACTGAACCCACAACACCCAAAAAAAAAAAAAAAAAAAAGCCCTAGATATATTTTTATTATTTTTACGATCATTCTTTCTTTTTTTTTTTTAATTAAAAAAAAAAATTTTAAGTCCTCTATTGTTCCTTTAATTTTCACTTTTATAACCTATTACTTTGCAAAAAAAAAAAAAAAGACCCTATTTTTTTCTTCTTCAGCAAACTTCATATATATATATTCTATAATTTTTTGACCTTGTTTTTTTTTGTTGTTGTTGTTGTTCTTGTTTTTGTTTTTTCCTTCTTTTCTTTAACATTGTATTTTTGAAATTCCAAACTCTACTCTAGATTTTTAATTTTCGCTTTTTGGTATATGTTATCAATTTTGTACCTATAGTTTTTTTTTATATAATTTCTGTGACTTTTTTTTTTTTTCCTTTTTTTTTCTTCTTCTCTGTTTCTTTCTCTTCTTCTTTTATATAACATTGTATATCTGAAATTCCAAACTTTACTCTAGATTTTTAATTTATGCTTTTTGGTATTTGATATCAATTTTGTACCTGTATTTTCTTTATAATTTTTGTGACATTGTTCGTATTTGTTTGTTTGTTTTCTCTCTTTCTTTTCCTTCTTCTTTTCTTTAACATCGTATTTTTGAAATTCCAAACTCTACTCTAGATTTTTAATTTTCGCTTTCTGGTATTAGTTATCAATTTTGTACCTGTACTTTCTTTATAATTTTCGCGACCTTGTTTGTTTTTCTTTGTTCGTTCTTTCTCTCTTTCTTTTCCTTCTTCTTTTCTTTAACATCGTATTTTTGAAATCCCAAACTCTACTCTAGATTTTTAATTTTTGCTTTTATGTATTTGTTACCAATTTTGTACCTTTAAGGACCCAATCTTCAGGACCCATTTTTCACTAGGGAGTGAGATTACTGGCTTGACTGCTCTCTCTCCCTTTGGACCCTCCTTTTTCTCCACCAGGTCGCCTGTGTCTCCTCCCTAACCCCTCTCTACTCTACCCAACTCTGTGAATTTCTGTGTGTTCCAGACGGTGGAGAACACTTAGGGAACTGATTACTGGCTGGATCTGTCTCCCTCCTTTTCATTCCCCCCTTTTATCCTTCTGGCCACCTCTGTTACCTTCCTCCTTCTTCTCTTCTCTGTATAACCCCGTGAACATCTCTGAGTGGTCCAGTTGTGGAGTGCACATAAGGAAGTGACTACTGGCTAGCCCACTCTCTCCACTATTGATTCACCTCACCTCATTTGGGTCACCTCTAACTCCCTCCTCCCTCTTCTCTTCTCCATGTAACCCTGTGAACTTCTCTGAGTGACCCTCACTGTAGAGAAACTTATCATCTTTAATGTAGATGTTTTATCAATGGTGCTGTATTGAAGGAGAAGTTTTGAAACTACTGTAAAAATAAGACCGATAATCGGAAGCAGGAGACTTAAGTCCAAACCCTGACTCCAGGGAACTCCTGACTCCAAGGAACATTCATTGACAGGAGCTCATCAAATGCCTCCATACCGACACTGAAACCAAGCACCACACAAGGGCCAATAAGTTCCAGAGCAAGACATACCAAGCATATTCTCCAGCAACAAAGGAACACAGCCCTGAGCTTCAAGATACAGGCTGCCCAAAGTCACCCCAAAACTATAGACATCTCATAACTCATTACTGGACATTTCATTGCACTCCAGAGAGAAGAAATACAGCTCCACCCACCAGAACACCGACACAAGCTTCCCTAACCAGGAAACCTTGACAAGCCACCTGTACAAACCCACACACAGTGAGGAAACGCCAGATAAAGAGAACTCCACAAACTGCCAGAATACAGAAAGGACACCCCAAACTCAGCAATTTAAACAAGATGAAGAGACAGAGGAATACCCAGCAGATAAAGGAACAGGATAAATGCCCACCAAACCAAACAAAAGAGGAAGAGATAGGGAATCTACCTGATAAAGAATTCCGAATAATGATAGTGAAATTGATCCAAAATCTTGAAACTAAAATGGAATCACAGATAAATAGCCTGGAGACAAGGATTGAGAAGATGCAGGAAAGGTTTAACAAGGACCTAGAAGAAATAAAAAAGAGTCAATATATAATGAATAATGCAATAAGTGAAATTAAAAACACTCTGGAGGCAACAAATAGTAGAATAACAGAGGCAGAAGACAGGATTAGTGAATTAGAAGATAGAATGGTAGAAATAAATGAATCAGAGAGGATAAAAGAAAAACGAATTAAAAGAAATGAGGACAATCTCAGAGACCTCCAGGACAATATTAAACGCTACAACATTCGAATCATAGGGGTTCCAGAAGAAGAAGACAAAAAGAAAGACCATGAGAAAATACTTGAGGAGATAATAGTGGAAAACTTCCCTAAAATGGGGAAGGAAATAATCACCCAAGTCCAAGAAACCCAGAGAGTACCAAACAGGATAAACCCAAGGAGAAACACCCCAAGACACATACTAATCAAATTAACAAAGATCAAACACAAAGAACAAATATTAAAAGCAGCAAGGGAAAAACAACAAATAACACACAAGGGAATTCCCATAAGGATAACAGCTGATCTTTCAATAGAAACTCTTCAAGCCAGGAGGGAATGGCAAGACATACTTAAAATGATGAAAGAAAATAACCTACAGCCCAGATTATTGTACCCAGCAAGGATCTCATTCAAGTATGAAGGAGAAATCAAAAGCTTTTCAGACAAGCAAAAGCTGAGAGAATTCTGCACCACCAAACCAGCTCTCCAACAAATACTAAAGGATATTCTCTAGACAGGAAACACAAAAACGGTGTATAAACTCGAACCCAAAACAATAAAGTAAATGGCAACGGGAACATACTTATCAGTAATTACCTTAAATGTAAATGGGTTGAATGCCCCAACCAAAAGACAAAGACTGGCTGAATGGATACAAAAACAAGACCCCTACATATGTTGTCTACAAGAGACCCACCTCAAAACAGGGGACACATACAGACTGAAAGTGAAGGGCTGGAAAAAGATTTTCCATGCAAATAGGGACCAAAAGAAAGCAGGAGTAGCAATACTCATATCAGATAAAATAGACTTTAAAACAAAGGCTGTGAAAAGAGACAAAGAAGGTCACTACATAATGATCAAAGGATCAATCCAAGAAGAAGATATAACAATTATAAATATATATGCACCCAACACGGGAGCACCACAGTACGTGAGACAAATGCTAACAAGTATGAAAGGAGAAATTAACAATAACACAATAATAGTGGGAGACTTTAATACCCCACTCACACCTATGGATAGATCAACTAAACAGAAAATTAACAAGGAAACACAAACTTTAAACGATACAATAGACCAGTTAGACCTAATTGATATCTATAGGTCATTTCACCCCAAAACAATGAATTTCACCTTTTTCTCAAGCGCACATGGAACCTTCTCCAGGATAGATCACATCCTGGGCCATAAAGCTAGCCTTGGTAAATTCAAAAAAATAGAAATCATTCCAAGCATTTTTTCTGACCACAATGCAGTAAGATTAGATCTCAATTACAGGAGAAAAACTATTAAAAATTCCAACATATGGAGGCTGAACAACACGCTGCTGAATAACCAACAAATCACAGAAGAAATCAAAAACGAAATCAAAATTTGCATAGAAACGAATGAAAATGAAAACACAACAACCCAAAACCTGTGGGACACGGTAAAAGCAGTCCTAAGGGGAAAGTTCATAGCAATACAGGCACACCTCAAGAAACAAGAAAAAAGTCAAATAAATAACCTAACTCTACACCTAAAGCAACTAGAAAAGGAAGAAATGAAGAACCCCAGGGTTAGTAGAAGGAAAGAAATCTTAAAAATTAGAGCAGAAATAAATGCAAAAGAAACAAAAGAGACCATAGCAAAAATCAACAAAACCAAAAGCTGGTTCTTTGAAAGGATAAATAAAATTGACAAACCATTAGCCAGACTCATCAAGAAACAAAGGGAGAAAAATCAAATCAACAAAATTAGAAACGAAAATGGAGAGATCACAACAGACAACACAGAAATACAAAGGATCATAAGAGACTACTATCAACAATTATATGCCAATAAAATGGACAACGTGGAAGAAATGGACAAATTCTTAGAAAAGTACAACTTTCCAAAACTGGACCAGGAAGAAATAGAAAATCTTAACAGACCCATCACAAGCATGGAAATTGAAACTGTAATCAAAAATCTTCCAGCAAACAAAAGCCCCGGTCCAGACGGCTTCACAGCTGAATTCTACCAAAAATTTAGAGAAGAGCTAACACCTATCCTGCTCAAACTCTTCCAGAAAATTGCAGAGGAAGGTAAACTTCCAAACTCATTCTATGAGGCCACCATCACCCTAATACCAAAACCTGACAAAGATCCCACAAAAAAAGAAAACTACAGGCCAATATCACTGATGAACATAGATGCAAAAATCCTTAACAAAATTCTAGCAATCAGAATCCAACAACACATTAAAAAGATCATACATCACGATCAAGTGGGCTTTATCCCAGGGATGCAAGGATTCTTCAATATCCGCAAATCAATCAATGTAATACACCACATTAACAAATTGAAAAATAAAAACCATATGATTATCTCAATAGATGCAGAGAAAGCCTTTGACAAAATTCAACACCCATTTATGATAAAAACTCTCCAGAAAGCAGGAATAGAAGGAACATACCTCAACATAATAAAAGCTATATATGACAAACCCACTGCAAACATTATCCTCAATGGTGAAAAATTGAAAGCATTTCCTCTAAAGTCAGGAACAAGACAAGGGTGCCCACTTTCACCATTACTATTCAACATAGTTTTGGAAGTTTTGGCCACAGCAATCAGAGCAGAAAAAGAAATAAAAGGAATCCAAATTGGAAAAGAAGAAGTAAAACTCTCACTATTTGCAGATGACATGATCCTCTACATAGAAAACCCTAAAGAGTCCACCAGAAAATTACTAGAAATAATCAATGACTACAGTAAAGTTGCAGGATATAAAATCAACACACAGAAATCCCTTGCATTCCTATACACTAATAATGAGAAAACAGAAAGAGAAATTAAGGAAACAATTCCATTCACCATTGCAACGGAAAGAATAAAATACTTAGGAATATATCTACCTAAAGAAACTAAAGACCTATATATAGAAAACTATAAAACACTGGTGAAAGAAATCAAAGAGGACACTAATAGATGGAGAAATATACCATGTTCATGGATTGGAAGAATCAATATAGTGAAAATGAGTATACTACCCAAAGCAATTTATAGATTCAACGCAATCCCTATCAAGCTACCAACAGTATTCTTCACAGAGCTAGAACAAATAATTTCACAATTTGTATGGAAATACAAAAAACCTCGAATAGCCAAAGCGACCTTGAGAAAGAAGAATGGAACTGGAGGAATCAACCTACCTGACTTCAGGCTCTACTACAAAGCCACAGTTATCAAGACAGTATGGTACTGGCACAAAGACAGAAATATTGATCAATGGAATAAAATAGAAAGCCCAGAGATAAATCCACGCACATATGGACACCTTATCTTCGACAAAGGAGGCAAGAATATACAATGGATTAAAGACAATCTCTTTAACAAGTGGTGCTGGGAAATCTGGTCAACCACTTGTAAAAGAATGAAACTGGACCACTTTCTAACACCATACACAAAAATAAACTCAAAATGGATTAAAGATCTAAACGTAAGACCAGAAACTATAAAACTCCTAGAGGAGAACATAGGCAAAACACTCTCCGACATACATCACAGCAGGATCCTCTATGACCCACCTCCCAGAATATTGGAAATAAAAGCAAAAATAAACAAATGGGACCTAATTAACCTTAAAAGCTTCTGCACATCAAAGGAAACTATTAGCAAGGTGAAAAGACAGCCTTCAGAATGGGAGAAAATAATAGCAAATGAAGCAACCGACAAACAACTAATCTCAAAAATATACAAGCAACTCCTACAGCTCAACTCCAGAAAAATAAACGACCCAATCAAAAAATGGGCCAAAGAACTAAATAGACATTTCTCCAAAAAAGACATACAGATGGCTAACAAACACATGAAAAGATGCTCAACATCACTCATTATCAGAGAAATGCAAATCAAAACCACTATGAGGTACCATTTCACACCAGTCAGAATGGCTGCGATCCAAAAGTCTACAAGCAATAAATGCTGGAGAGGGTGTGGAGAAAAGGGAACCCTCTTACACTGTTGGTGGGAATGCAAACTAGTACAGCCACTATGGAGAACAGTGTGGAGATTCCTTAAAAAACTGGAAATAGAACTGCCTTATGATCCAGCAACCCCACTGCTGGGCATACACACTGAGGAAACCAGAAGGGAAAGAGACACGTGTACCCCAATGTTCATCGCAGCACTGTTTATAATAGCCAAGACATGGAAGCAACCTAGATGTCCATCAGCAGATGAATGGATAAGAAAGCTGTGGTACATATACACAATGGAGTATTACTCAGCCATTAAAAAGAATACATTTGAATCAGTTCTAATGAGGTGGATGAAACTGGAGCCTATTATACAGAGTGAAGTAAGCCAGAAGGAAAAACATAAATACAGTATACTAACGCATATATATGGAATTTAGAAAGATGGTAACAATAACCCGGTGTACGAGACAGCAAAAGAGACACTGATGTATAGAACAGTCTTATGGACTCTGTGGGAGAGGGAGAGGGTGGGAAGATTTGGGAGAATGGCAATGAAACATGTAAAATATCATGTAGGAAACGAGTTGCCAGTCCAGGTTCGATGCACGATGCTGGATGCTTGGGGCTGGTGCACTGGGACGGCCCAGAGGGATGGTATGGGGAGGGAGGAGGGAGGAGGGTTCGGGATGGGGAACACATGTATACCTGTGGTGGATTCATTTTGATATTTGGCAAAACTAATACAATTATGTAAAGTTTAAAAATAAAATAAAATTGGAAGAATAAAAAAAAATAAAATAAAATAAAATTAAAAAAAAAAAATAAAAAAAAAAAAATAAAAAAAAAATAAAAATAAAAAAACACTCACTGCACTTTTGTTGTGGTTGATAAAGTTGTTCAGTTAAAATCTGAAGCATATTCTTTTTTTTAATTAATTTGTTTTTTAATTGAAGGATATTTGCTTTACAGAATGTTGTTGTTTTCTGTCGAACCTCAACATGAATCAGGCATAGGTATACATATATCCTCTCCCTTTTAAACCTCCCTCACATCCCTTCCCCATCCCACCCCTCTAGGATGATACAGAGCCCCTGTTTGAGTTTTCTGAGCCATTTGCAAATTCCTGTTGGCTATCTATTTTACATATGGTAATGCAAGTTTCCATGTTACTCTCTCCACACATCTCAACCTCTCCTCCCCTCTCCCGAGGTCCATAAGTCTATTCTCTATATCTGTGAAACATATTCTTTTAAAGCATTCTTCTATCCAACTTTAAATACAAAATGAGGTCATTGTAAAATGTGGCATTCATTACAGTTCATACTATTTTCAGAATTAGAACCATAAGCTTATGTCTGTGTCTTCCCATGTTTTCTGTGTAACAATTAAAAAGCTAAAATTTCTAACATACTCTTTTCCTCTATTCTGTCAAATTCAGTTCAGTCACTCAGTTGTGTCTGACTCTTTGTGACCCTACAGCACGCCAGGCTTCCCTGTCCACCACCAACTGCCAGAACTTGCTCAAACTCATGTCCATTGAGTCAGTGATTCCATCCAACCATCTCATCCTCTGTCGTCCCCTTCTCCTCCTGCCCTCAATCTTTCCCAGCATCAGGGTCTTTTCCAAAGAGCCAGTTCTTTGCATCAGGTGGCCAAAGTACTGGAGTTTCAGCTTCAGCATCAGTCCTTCCAGTGAATATTCAGGACTGATTTCCTTTAGGATGGACTGATTGGATCTCCTTGCAGTCCAAGGGACTCTCAAGAGTCTTCTCCAACACCAGTTCAAAAGCATCAATTCTTCAGTGCTCAGCTTTCTTTATAGTCCAACTCTCACATCCATACATGACTACTGGAAAAACCATAGCTGCGACTAGATGGACTTTTGTTGGCAAAGTAATGTCTCTGCTTTTTAATATGCTGTCTAAGTTTCCTCCATTACCTCTTATTAATTCACCAAATAAACTTCTTAACCATCTTCTAGTTCAAGAGTTGGAAAATTTGTTTTAAAAGCCAAATAGTAATTATTTTAGGTTTGTGGGAAACACAGTCTCTTGCAACTATTTAAAAACTGATACTGTAGCATGAAAGCCACAATAGTCAATATATATAAACTGCTTTGTGCAGCTGTGCTCCAAGAAAAATTTATTTACAAAAATAGGTGAGGTGTCATTTTCTTTATATACTAGAAGACATGTAATAAATGACAAAGGTGCTGATCTTGGAAAGAATATCACCCTGGTTTTCATAAACTTGTATTCTTAAGAAAAGATGCAAAATGTAAGCAACATATATTATATACACACATACATATATATATATATATATATATAATTCTCCCTTATATATATATGTGCATTATACTTTAGTAAAATAATTTAAATATTTATGTAGAGAATGAAAATGGTGCAGTATATTAAACAACACCAGGAAGACAACTTTAGGATTGATCTTCATCAAACGTGCCTCAAAGGATGCATTCTTTTTTTTTTTTTGCTTGTTTATTTACTATGCATTTAAAATGATGTAAGTAATTCCAGCATGGGGGGAGGTAAGGATCAGGATGAGTATGCACACATTGTCAGCTGTAGGATGCATTCTTAAACGGAGATCTAAATGAACAGAAGCAACTACCTGTGAGAAGATTATGGAAGGGCTATGCAGGTAAGAAAAATACTTGTGCAAAGGCCCCGAGAAAGCAATAGTTTTGGCAAATGAAATGAACCAAAAGTATGTCAATGTGTTTGAGACATCTTCACATGATCTGCCTCCTACCTTTCTTGCCATTTTAATCTTTTATCAATATCATCTTTGTTCAATGTCTCAAGGAGGAAAACATGAGATTAGAAATGACAAGGTAGGTAGGATATGGAACAGGTACAGCTTTATGAGTCAGAGTTTTGTTTTGCCTTGATATAATTGGAAGCCATAATGTGTTTGATGTACAGAGGCTGATATGGTCTTAGTTATGATTCAATAGTTTATCTTGGGTGCTGTGAGGAGATCATCTAATTGGAAAGCAACTAAGAACTATTGTGTTGTCCAAACAAGGATGATGGAGTTTGAGCTAGGATGCTAGTAGTGGCAGTGGAAATGGTTGAAAAATCTGGATATAATTGAGAGACAGAGTCAGCAGGATTCACTAAGGAATTGAATGTCAATGGTATGGAAATAAAGAATCACAGATCACTATTAGATTTCACTTAGCCCACTCAGAGTTTACTCATGCCTACTTAGATGAAAAGTGGAGGAAAACATTTTTAGGTAGTGAGGAGGGGATTGGTTGACAGTTCTGTTTTGAACAACTTATATGTAAAATACCTGTTTTATGTTCACATAGAGCTGTCAAATAAAAACTAGAAAATGCATGTATGTGGTTCCAGGGAAATGTCTGGAATGAAGATACAGACATGGGGGTCATGCACTTATTGATTATATCAGAAGCTGTGCGATAGGATGAGGTCATCTACGGAAGGTATTTCCTTGGCCAGGAGAAGGATATTCATGTCAGAGTTTTAGAAATGACTAACACTTTGAAACTTGATCAGATAATTTTGAGCCAGTGTTGATGAGTAGAAAGAAATGGTTTGTGAAGTAGGAGGAAAGTCAAGAGAATGTGGAGTTCCCATACACGGCTGTCTCAAGTAAGAGAAAATGATCATTTATGTCAAATGTTACCAAGAGGTCAATGAAGAGAAGAGCCAAGAAGTGATAGTTGGATGCAACCATGTGACATCTATAGTGACCTTTAAAAGAAAATCTCCATAGAGTGGTAGGGACAGGAGCCTTATGGAACTAGATTGAGAAGAGAATGTGAGATGATGTTTTGAGAACAAAAACTTAAAAACAGTTATTTCCAGTAGTTTTGTTAAGAAATGGGAAAATACAGTATCTAACTAGAGAAGTTTCAGAGTCCAGAGAAGTTTTCTTCTTTAAAAGAGGCAATAGAGGACTATGTTTGCACACTTAGGAAAATGATCCACAGAGGGAGTGCATAATTAATGATGCTAGGGAGAAGGATAATTATAGAGTCATGATTATAAAGACATTAGGCGAGAAAGATGTGGATCCAGAGCGTGTGTGAAGAGTTTGGTTATTGACAAGGGCAGGCTCACAATATCCATAGTAAGAGAAGGGTAGGACCTAAGTATATTGGTAGAGAGGAAGATGGACATTGACTTATTGAGGGAAAGAGAAGAATCCCATCCACATTCAAGTTCCTTGGTGAGCAAGTGGGACACTCTAGGAGGCAGAATAAATAAGAAAATGGTTAATTTAAAGAGGGAAAGTGAATATACAAAGGAATTACAGTAATATTTTCAGGCATTGTTGAGTGTCCTTTTGAAATTTGGGACCCAGGTTTTAACTGAGATCAATCAGCACAGCAACAGTCAGTTTCTAGGTCTAGATACAGATTCACTGGGATGTGATGTCTAATTCAGTTTGTGATTTGTCAGTTGACATTGGCAGACTAAGGTTTAAGTGAAAAGATGAAAAAATTTGGCAACTATTTTATCAACTTCAATTTATCATTAAAATAATAGGGAAAGAACAATGGATCAGAGAAATTCAATTTTAAAACTGCTTCTTAAGGACCTTCCCTGGTGGTCCAATGGTTAAGACTTCATGATGGCAATGCAGGGGACAAAGCTTCAATCCCTGGTCAGGGAACAAGGATCCCACAAGCCTTGTGGCACAGCCCAAAAATAAAAAGGCAAATTAAAGAAAGAAAGACTGTTTTTTAAGATTGAAAGGAAATCCTAAAAGCTAACATTTAATTATTTTTTTAGTTGTACTTTTTATATCCAATGATCTCTTTTCTCACAAGCACATGAAACCTTATTTAAAGCTACCTGGTTTTCCATATGACATTTATATGTCATATAACATTGTCATATTATATTGTACATCCCTTAGGACTTATAACGAATTTTGTGCCTTTTGACCACATTCTTCTAATACCCTACCCCACCTCTGCCTCTGATAACTACAAGCCTGATTTCATTTTCTGTGAGCTTGTGTTTTGTTTTGTGTGACTTTTGTTTTGTTTTTAAGGTACTGTGTACAAGTTAGGTCATACAATATTTGTCTATCTCTGACTTTTTTTCACTTAAGCATAATACCTTCAAGTGTTGATCATTCTGACTCTTTGCAACCCCATGTGCTAGCCTGTCATGCTTCTCTGCCCATGTAATTCTCCAGGCAAGAATAGTGAAGTGGGTTGCCATTCCCTTCTCCAAGGGATCTTTCTTACCCAGGGATTGAACTTGGGTCTCCTGCATCGCAGGCAGATTCTTTACTGTCTAAGCCATCAGGGAAGCCCCAGTACCTTCAAAGTCCACCAGTATTGTTGCAAATGGTAGGACTTTCGTCTTTTTAGTGGCTGAATAATATTCCATATTATTTCAGAGTTGTATATCTTACAACTCTGAAAGCTATCTTTGACTTCAAGTTGTGAAAAATGGATCTAAAGTAATGTTCAAAACATTAGTTTTGGGTAATTGGGTAAAACAGACATTGGTTTGAGTTGTGGTACCACTTTTTAGTTATATTCTCTTAGACAAATTTAAATCTTTACATAACTTACCAGCGTACATAATAATCAAATGATATCACACGTATAATTTCCTGTGTGTGTGTGTGTATATGTGTGTGTGTGAGCTAGTTGCTCAATCATTTCAGACTCTTTTTGACTACATGGACTGTAGCCCATCGGGCTCCTCTATCTATGGAATTCTCTAGGCAAGAGTACTGGAGTGGGTTGCCATGACCTTCTCCAGGGGATCTTCCCAACCCAGGTATCAAATGTGGGTCTCCCACATTGTAGGCAGGTTCTTTACCATTTGAGCTACCTGGCAAGCCCCATATAATATCCTACATCTTATATGAAAGATTTTAGTAAATACTAGCAATAATACTAGAAGGCCATGGCACCCCACTCCAGTACTCTTGCCATGAGAAAAAATTGAGGCCATCAGTTGCGTACTTAACATGAGATTCCCTTTTATACCCATAAAACTATATCATGATAAAATCTACACTAGTGAACTTCTTACATGCCTCCCATTCCTTATTTTTTCCTCAGTCCAGAATTTTACCCCAATGACTGCACTGAAACATACAGTCTACTATTTCAGAGATTACAAATCCTTTAGCCTATGAGTAATTCTCACAATTCTTGGACTCTCTGCAAAATATAATATTTTTACCCTTCTCATTCCTGAAGTTTTGACATTCTTATTTTTATGGGATTCCATTCATCCACATACTTTTTCTCCCAACTGATTGCTCTTCCCAGTCTGCTGGTTCCACATTATTCAGTCACTCACTTACGTACTGATTATTCAGTCATCCACTTAAGTACTGATGTTTTGCAATGGACATGAATTTGACTAAACTCCAGGAGACAGGGAAGGACAGGGAAACCTGGCCTGCTGAAGTTCATGGGGTTGCAAAGAATCAGACACAACTTAGCAAGAGAACAACAGAAGAGTACTAATTTCTTTTTTGTTTGTTTGTTTTTCTTTATCCAGTAAACCTTAGCATTTGCTGAAAATGTTATCTTCTCTAAAATGTTTCAAATAACTTGCTTGACCCTCCTTCTGAGAGATGGTTTATTTACTAACCCTTGAATGGTGCTTCAGGAAGTATAGTTGCAAAAGCTTCAGAAGACTGACATGCAACCAAATTTAAGAACTGCCATCCACACATTTTCTATGAATTTTTTTCCCCCTAATAGTTGAAACATAGAAAGTTCCTAATGGACTTGTGATGAATGAAAGAAGGAATAGATGACAATAAAGTGTTTTCCTGACATTATTATTACCAACTTAATTTCAAATAGGAAGAAGGAAATATTAGGAAAGACTATTAAAAAAATGATTTTCAATGTCATCATTTCAACTTGCTGTTCACTACTTATGAACACCCTGAAATATTAATAGCAAGCTTCTGGCTTCAAATTATGTTTTTAAAGTTGACAGCAAAATTTTTGAATAAACAGTAAAATATGATTCCATGCTCTTGTATTTACTAAATTGCAGATAACCAGTTTCTTTGTGAAACCAAAAGAATGTCAAAGTGCTGCTGTATGTCACAAACTCTGGCATCCAATTCTCAAGATGTTTAATTTTCTAATGTACTCTTAGTAAACAAAAGGAGTTGAGAAATTTGGCATAAAGATAAACTGCCTACAGATGCACACAATCATTTTCTAGAAGACTTTAGTAATGTTGATTCTTCTTTGGCTGTAATGTGACAGTCTATCTCTGGTAGTTTTTGGATCTATAGTCTTCATGTATAATACACTTTTCCATTTATACAAACTTTGCATTGAATTCCATTCAAAAGTAAAAAAAAAAAGTGCTGCAAATGGATTTTATCAAATTTGTTATAAATATTTTCAAGATAATTGTTATTTTAACAAATTTTCACTTGCTGATATATAACTTTATTCTTTAAATAGCATGTTGAATATAATTAAATTATATATTCTACAAAAGAAAATTTTGTTTGCCATTATGACATACTATGTATCAAATATAGAAAAATAGATGAATTATGAAATCTGAAAAGATTTTTCCTGTTTAATAATCATGCCATCCTGGGCAAATTACTTAACTTACAATATTTTCTTGAGTTTATATAAAATGTGTCTAATGGAGTAGCTGACAGATAGAAGATAATCAGTTAGTGGAAACAATTATTACTAAGCAACTTAGGCTGCAGAAAAATGCAGTATTATTAGCTTAGTTTATAGGTGGAATCCTAGATGACTCTGGTATATAAGAAACATTTACACAATCTTCTGTGATCCAGAGACATTACTTTGCCAACAAAGGTCCATCTAGTCAAAGCTATGGTTTTTCCGGTAGTCATTTATGGATGTGAGAGTTGGGCTATAAAGAAAGCTAAGCACAGAAGAATTGCTTTTGAAATGTGGTGTTGGAGAAGACTCTTGAGAGTCCCTTGGACTGCAAGGAGATCCAACCAGTCCATCCTAAAGGAGATCAGTCCTGGGTGTTCATTGGAAGGACTGATGCTGAAGCTGAAACTCCTATACTTTGGCCACCTGATGAGAAGAGCTGATTCATTTGAAAAGACCCTGATGCTGGGAAAGATTGAGGGCAGGAAGAGAAGGGAATGACAGAGGATGGGATGGTTGGATAGCATCACCAACTCAATGGACATGGGTTTGGGTGGAATCTGGAGTTGGTGCTGGATAGGGAGGCCTCACGTGCTGTGATCCATGGGGTCGCAAAGAGTCAGACAGGACTGACTGAACTAAACTAAACTGAGAGAAAAATGTCTATTTATGTAAACCTCCTTTATACTGTGTCACTATGATTTATTGTTAGTTATATGGATTTTCTAGGGTTTGAATAGACACATGAGTGCTTTCTATAAAAGCACTAAACCAAGAATAGAAGTCTTGAAGTGAGAACTAAGTTTTTTTTTTCTTCTTCTTCTTTCATACAATGCAAAGATGAATGGTAAAATGGAACCAGAAAAATATGAAACAAGTTTTGGATTTAAGGTTCAGTGTACTGTCTTTTATTTTCTGGCATCGCATAGATCATTTTTACAAAATTATTATTGTCATACTTGAAAACTAAAAAAATATGAAATCATGAATGTAGAATTCAGAGGTTATTGAGGTTGCTGAGTTGGGCAGTGATACTGAGCTGAATTTAGCATAAAAGAATGTGGTTGCATGGAATTGGCAGATTGATATTCAGAGATAGTTAAAAAATAATTGAGTGACTTATGAAAGTATTTCTATCTTTAGGTTCTTGGTAAGTTCTTTTGAAGCTCTTTGTTTTGTGTATGTAACCCATGTGCTAATAATGTATGAATATTATAACCTTGGTTGCATACCCAGTAGATACAAGTGATGAACTAGAGTATAAAGCAAATAATAAGGATTTGTTTGCACAGTGACCCAAGACTGGTGGCATATTGATTTTCTATCATTGTCATAACAACTTACTACAATTTAATGGTTTAAAATAACATAAGTGTATTATCTTACAGCTCTGGATATCAGGAATCTGACAGATTTCTAGACTAAAATCAAGGGGTTCACATGGATGAACTTTCTTCTGGAAGTTCTAGGGGAAGATTTATTCCCTTGCTCTTCCAACTTATAGAAAATACAAGTTTCCCTGCTCATGGTTCCCTTCTGTCACCTCCAAAGCCTAGAAGTCATTCAAGATAATTTCCCTATTTCAAGGTCCTTAACTTGATTCCATCTGTGTAGTTTTAATGCTGACTCAGGGACAATTAAGTTTTAGATGAGTATATATTTACACCATCCATCTTGAGAGATATTTTTGATAGCAATATAAGATATTCTTATAAAGTTAACTAAAAAGTAACTTTAATAAAGAAGTCTTAAACACTGTGCAAGTGCTGGAGATAACAATAGAATACTCAGAGAAAAGGAGGCTTTTGTCTAGCAAGGAGAATTATCAATAAATATAAATTATGGAGCTCTAAGAATTAGAATAGTCTTCCCAGATGGCTCAGTAGTAAAGGATCTGCCTGCCAATGCAGGAGACCCAGGAGACACGAGTTTGATCCCTGGGTTGGGACAAACCCCTGGAGGAGGAAATGGCAACCCATTCCAGTATTCTTGCCTGGACAGTCCCATGGACAGAGGTGCCTGGCAGGCTACAGTCTATGAGGTTGCAAAGAGTTGGACAAAACTGATCACAAGAGTTAGGATATGTATATATGTTATTTTTATATTCCACTTTTATTTTTAAATCATTGCACACACACGCTGATATATGATTATCTATATATGAATATATATATGTAAATTTATCATATTTTATTTCTTTTTGAAATTATTTTATTATAAAGATTGAAAATATGGCTATTTATGTTTTTAAAATTTAGAATTTTAATTTCTTTGGCTTATATACTAGAGGCATATTTTGGATTTTTATTATTAGAACAGAAAAATTTGAAAGTGTTATTCACTCAGTTGTATACTACTGTTTTTAGCCCACTAGGCTCCTCTGTCTATGGAATTTTCCAGGCAAGAATACTAGAGTGGGTAGCCATTCCCTTCTCCAAAGAATCTTCCAATCCAAGGATCAAAGCCAGGTCTCCTGCATTGCAGACGGATTTTTTACCATCTGAGCCACCAGAGAAGCCCAATTATTGACATAAACATATGATTATATTTTAGAATATTTACTCATCTGTGACAAGGCAGAGTTATATAATAGAAATGGTATCAATGTAAAATAAACGTTTTATAGATTTGTCATTTATATCATAGGCACTAATGCAATACAATCTAATGCAGCTAAAGTTTTTATTTCAACTTATTGCACAATTTCATCAAGGAATCAGTTTATATTCACTATACGATTAACGAAGATTCTAAAAGAAAGAAAAAAATCATATGGTTCCATATGTCTGTGGGTTCAAATGTTTGCTTTTGTACACATTTCACAGAGATGCTGTATTTATTGACCTTGGGTTCACTCTCCAGTTCCTCACACTCATCTTTTTACCAAATGTTATAAACACTTTCAAATTGTTTTTGCTATCATCTCAAACTTTGATTATATATGTGATTTATATTGATGAGAAGAGTAAAGGAGTGGAAAATGTACACAATGTTTATGTTTTTCAGTTTAATGTAAAATATCTTTCTTAAGTCAACTAAAAAAGTCTGTCCATCCATGTAGGAATTGTACCTACAGCTACATGGCCTTTTGCCCTTTTTGGTGACCACTTTGTTTATGCAAATCTTTAATCTAATCAAACAAACCCCATCAGTCTCTCTGTTGGAATTAAATTGTGTTATTTCATAACCCACAAAGCTCTTTTCCTAAACAATGCATGAATAGATTTAAGGGTTCTGTCTGAATATGTACTGGCTTAGGTTTCTTTATTTATCTTTTTTCTTTTGCACAGAAAACATCACAGAGACTTCAATGATAATCTTCCTAATGTTTCCATTTCTGTTTCTGGATTTGATATAATATGTCTTTGCTAAGATAATGGTTGAAATATCTTAATGATAATTTTTACCACATTTGGCCTTTCATCATAAGTAATATGGGCTTGATACATTTTTAAGAAGCTGTTAGTTTTATGATACAGCATCAAATTTTACCCTTTCCATGTTAGATGTAGCTATTTGCATAACCCTGATACACAATCCCAGCTGTATTTGTGTGTGTTCATGTCATTCAGTCAAGTCTGACTCTTTGTGACCCCATAGACTGTAGTCTGCCAGGCTACTCTGCCCACAGAATTTTCCAGGCAAGAATATTGGAGTGAGTTGCCATTTCCTCCTCCAGGGTATCTTCCTGATCCAGGGATGGAACTTGCATCACATCAATCCTGCATTGCAGGCAGATCATAAATACTAAATAACTGTATAAATCAGTATGATTCTCATGTAGGGTTAGATGCATAAACTTTATTTTTCACGCTGTACATTTTTCATGAAATGTATATTACTAAATATCATCTACTGATTAATTAACCTGAATTCATCTTTTAAAATACATCCAAAGAAAATAATCATTCTTTCTTTTTATCAATTAGAGTTTTCTGCTTATTAAAATATAGATTTTATATAGGGAGGCCAGAAGAATGATTTCTTTCAGAGAGACAGAGGTACATTCTTGATTGCTGGATCATTTTTTGTAACTTTACATTTTTTTAAAAAAAATCCATTTATTTTTACAGGAAGCAATGAAAATGTTATTTCTGTCACAAGTTGCTTTCTGTACTCATAGCATGTTTAAAGTGATACTTGTAAAGCTCTTAAAATATAGCTCTCAGGGGCAAATTATTTCAAAAGGAGGGGTCTGTGTGTGTTTAAGCACATACAATGAGCTAATGTGGGTAGTTCAGGAATCTTGAGAAAAGAGGGGTAACAGCATACTCCCTGTGTTTCAAGTGTGTTTTATGACCTGATGTACTAATTAATCTTAAAGTGTCATCAAGAATGACAACAGGGCCAAGATGGTAGATTCAGAAATAGCATATTATTAGATTACTAAAAGATAACTGAAAACCAATATTATTTCTGTATGTATTTCTGCATGCATGTATGCTTGCATATTTATTTTTGCCCTATGTACTATTTTGATGGGCTTCCCAAGGGGCTCAGTGGTGAAGAATCTGCCTATCAATGCAGGAGATGTGGATTTGATCCCTAGGTAAGGAAGATCTCCTGGAGGAGGAAATGGCAACCCACTCCAGTATTCTGGGCTGAAAAATCACATGGACAGAGGACCCTGGTGGGCTACGGTCCATGGGGTGGCCAAGAGTTGTGTATGACATTTGATTCACCTAATGTTTTAATCACTGCCTTTGGAAAAATTTATTATCCATTCAATGACCTGGTGAAACAGTTTGTTGTGTTTTATTGATTCCTGTGCCTTAGGAAAGGGGACAATCATGTCCCTTTGAACATAGAAAAAAGTGAAAAAAGTGAAAGTATTAGTCTCCCAGTCATGTCTAACTTCTTGCAGCCCCACAGACTGTAGCCTGTGGAATTCTTCAGGCAAGAACATTGGAATGGGTAGCCACTCTTTTCTGCAGGGGATCCTCCCAGCCCAGGGATCAAACCCTGATCTCCTGCATAGCAGGCAGATTCTTTACTATTAGAGCCACTTAGGGAAGCCCATCCAGCTCCATTTAAATGGTGGATATAATTCAATCAGTGTGAGCATGATTCAGTCAAAGCCAAAAAATGCATATTCTGATATTTTACAAGTTGAAGAGGGAAATATAACTCTCCATTGGCTTTAAAATTGAAATTATAAGAATTTTGCAGTTTTATTGACAAATGAATAGTCTGCATCATAATAAAGTGAAAGCAACCTGCAGAGGGAAGCAAAAACAACAAAAAAAGAGAAACAAAGTGCAGAGAACCCTAGTGTCCTTGTTTAGGTTCTACCCATGTGTTTCTTGTCAAATAGCTAATACATTTCCCTTTTAAAAATTAGGTGGTTATATGCTGTCATCACAAGCCCAACAGACCTTTCGTAATATAAAACTTTCTATTAGGATTGAGATTTTTGATTGCTATACTATAATTTGTGGCCTTGGATGAATTAAATTATGGTGCATTGTAAGGGTTACACTATCCCTTTCTGAGAAATTGCAATTATTGCAAAACAGCTGGTTAAACTGTCAGTTATGCTTGGGAATTTGGACTGCATGCCTACCAAATGTGGAGTTCTAGACATTCAGTAGAAAAAACTGTCAAAATTCTAATTTTTGTGGCTTTGTCTAAGAACCTTCAGTCAGTTCAAACAAGCATAAGAAAGAAAAAAAAAGATTTACATTGATCTATCTGAAGCAAAAAAGACAAAGCACATAATTTTGTTTTGAGAATTCATTACTTTTTACAGTTAGTGTTTCAGAACAGCTAGTGTACAGAGAACTAGGTGCATTGTTGAGTGATTAAAAACTTAATAATCTTAAATGGATGTTGAATTTTGTCAAAGGCTTTCTCTGCATCTATTGAGATAATCATATGGTTTTTGTTTTTCAATTTGTTAATTTGGGAACTGGAGGAATCAACCTGCCTGACTTCAGGCTCTACTACAAAGCCACAGTCATCCAGACAGTATGGTACTGGCACAAAGACAGAAATATAGATCAATGGAATAAAATAGAAAGCCCAGAGATAAATCCACGCACATATGGACACCTTATCTTTAACAAAGGAGGCAAGAATATACAATGGAGAAAAGACAATCTCTTTAACAAGTGGTGCTGGGAAAACAGGTCAACCACTTGCAAAAGAATGAAACTAGACCACTTTCTAACACCATACACAAAAATAAACTCAAAATGGATTAAAGATCTAAACTTAAGACCAGAAACTATAAAACTCCTAGAGGAGAACATAGGCAAAACACTCTCTGACATACATCACAGCAGGATCCTCTATGACCCACCTCCCAGAATATTGGAAATAAAAGCAAAAATAAACAAATGGGACCTAATTAAACTTAAAAGCTTCTGCACAACAAAGGAAACTGTAAGCAAGGTGAAAAGGCAGCCTTCAGAATGGGAGAAAATAATAGCAAATGAAGCAACTGACAAACAACTAAGCTCAAAAATATACAAGCAACTCCTACAGCTCAATTCCAGAAAAATAAATGACCCAATCAAAAAACGGGCCAAAGAACTAAATAGACATTTCTCCAAAGAAGACATACAGATGGCTAACAAACACATGAAAAGATGCTCAACATCACTCATTATCAGAGAAATGCAAATCAAAACCACTATGAGGTACCATTTCACGCCAGTCAGAATGGCTGCGATCCAAAAGTCTACAAGTAATAAATGCTGGAGAGGGTGTGGAGAAAAGGGAACCCTCTTACACTGTTGGTGGGAATGCAAACTAGTACAACCACTATGGAGAACAGTGTGGAGATTCCTTAAAACACTGGAAATAGAACTGCCTTATGATCCACAATCCCATTGCTGGGCATACACACTGAGGAAACCAGAATTGAAAGAGACACGTGTACCCCAATGTTCATCGCAGCACTGTTTATAATAGCCAGGACATGGAAGCAACCTAGATGTCCATCAGCAGATGAATGGATAAGAAAGCAGTGGTACATATACACAATGGAGTATTACTCAGCCATTACAAAGAATACATTTGAATCAGTTCTAATGAGGTGGATGAAACTGGAGCCTATTATACAGAGTGAAGGAAGCCAGAAGGAAAAACACCAATACAGTATACTAACGCATATATATGGAATTTATAAAGATGGTAACAATAACCCTGTGTACGAGACAGCAAAAGAGACACTAATGTATAGAACAGTCTTGTGGACTCTGTGGGAAAGGGAGAGGGTGAGATGATTTGGGAGAACGGCATTGAAATATGTATAATATCATATATGAAATGAGTCACCAGTCCAGGTTCGATGCATGATACTGGATGCTTGGGGCTGGTGCACTGGGACGACCCACAGGGATGGTATGGGGAGGGAGAAGGGAGGAAGGTTCAGGATGGGGAACACGTGTATGCCTGTGGCGGATTCATTTCAATATATGGCAGAACCAATACAATATTTTAAAGTTTAAAAATAAAATAAAATTTAAAAAAAGAAAATAAAAAAATAAATAAAAAATAAAAACTTAGTAATCTGGTTTAAGTTGGAGAAGATGTGTGTGACAGCTACTCTTAAGAATCTAAAGATAAAGTTGTGACCCAGACATTTTCAGGGTGATACATATTTTGTCACTTGAGAACACAGATGAAACACTTTTCTTTCTCCCTGAAGGAAGCAATAAATATAAACTCTACGGTAAGTTGTAACTCAGTGGGATGCACCTTTGTCTCACAAGGAAGGTTAGCTTTACTGTAAAGCCACTCAAGACAAAGATGGGGGTCTTGAAAGATTAGAAGCATAAGGGAGGACAGAGCATCAAGGCCTGTTGGTCACAGACATAAACCACAAGGATGGGCCCCAGTTTAAAGGATTATGAATTGTAAGAAATCTCTTGTGTTGGTTACTACCCAATAAAGTACTAAAGAGTTAAAGACACTGTCAGTTATCTTGGATTTTGATAGGTGTTAATGATTAGTTAAATCACCAAACCAGAAACTGAGGTCCCATGATTTTTAAATTTTTAATAAAAACAAGTGGCTTCCATTTCTACATTTCTAGGTACTGGCCTGCTTAAAAATAGCATCTTGCTATAAAGAGAAATTTCTCTTCACATCCCATTTAGATAGGTTCATAATGGTTACAGAGATCCTCCCACAGAATGTATTGATACAATTAGAAGCAACTTCTTGAGATTATCTCAAGCTCCAGTCACATAATCATGAACTGTTATTCATGACAGTCCTATACTTCTACCACAACTAGAACAGAGAGGCAAGAATGGCATGTTTCATAGGAACTTTTGGAACAAAGACCAGGTAGTTGGAACATCAAAAGATTACCCCTAATTAAAGAAAGCCATGTGATGTATATCTCATCACAGACGATGAGATGGTTGGTTGGCATCCCCAACTCAATGGACATGAGTTTTAGCAAACTCTAGGAGATGGTGATGAACAGGGAAGCCTGGCATGCTGCAGTCTATGGGGTGGCAAAGAGTCAGACACAACGGAGCAACTGAACTGATAGAAAACCAGGCATCTCAAGTCAATGAATTACTTCTCTGTGTATCGACAGATACTAGAGTCTGGGCTTATTGAAATTATTCCTTTGTTATGCACTTCAGCTATTCAGGGCCAATATCCTGAACTTTTCCATTCCATATGCTGTTAGGGGTGGTTGCAGTAGCTGAGGGCTGAAATATGCTTTGTTTACTGGTGTGGTGTGGCAGCAATGTATATCTTTCATATATACACCCATATATATACCTTCATATATATACCCTTATAATTTCTAGTTTCAGTAAATATAGTTTTTGATGCATAAAATCAAATTAGCAATGTTTTAGAATATGAAATCTTTTAGTTTTAGTTTGACCACATAAGAAATATTCTCAAGATAAAGAAGTGTTGGAAGATTTTCAGCAGCTCTACGATGGCAGGTCTAGCACATGTAATTTTATCCCTGTTGGTCATGTTTTAACACTACAAAGTCAGCAGATATTGAGTCAATTGGAATGAAAAGATTATCTAAGTTTTAAAAATTGTAATTAGGAAAAAGAAATATTAAAAAAAATAAAAACTGTGTTTTCTAAGTCATGTTTGTCAACATCTCAGTTTTACATTTACTCTTTTTTTTTTAACAAACTAAATATACCCTTGAATAGTGAGAATAGATATGAAAATATAAACTAACAACTCCTTTGAAATGTTGGCTTTATTTAAAATAATCATACTTCTTTCATAACTAATAAGAAACATATATCATCAGCATATACCTTTGTATTCTGTATTCTCCTTACTTTGCAACAGACATCAGGTAGCAGGAGTAAATCAATAATAAAAAATTAAGGCTGTTAGGTGAAAAGCCTAGAAAATTACTTTTCAAATTCAAATTCACACTTGCCTAAGTTTACTTATTACTAAGGCTGATCAAAATCAAGATTATTTTCTTGTATAATTAATAAACTTAAAACTTTGTTTATTTTCCAATTAACTTAGGGATTTTCCAAAAATTAAAAAATATTTGGAGAACTGTAGAAGGCAGTTGTAAGTTTTGAGGAAACAAATTTTAAAAAGAAAACCTTTTCCCAAACTAGAAAAGGTAGTCAGAAAAAGAAAGCAGTTTTGACATTGTATCAGCATTGAACAAGAGCATGATGTTTATTAAAGGCAATCAGGTAAGAGACTGTGGAGACAGTAAGAAATCTCTCCTTTTTGTAGAGCCAAGCATATGCAATCCGTTGCATATGTTCTCAAGATAAACAATGACTAGTCCACAAGTAAAATGTCTTGACATCACCATTTGCTACACACAAAGTCTATCCCAAATTCAACTGTTACTTGAATTGAGCATCTTTGTTAGATGATTGCATTTATCCAGAAGAAAAACAAACTTTTTCATAACTTTATGACCAAGGTAGTTTTATAACTTGGAACAAGAAACCCTCCATAGTTAGACTTCTCCCTTCCCTCAGACTGGCAGGTTATCAACAAAGAGACTTAAACCTCTTATTTTTTATTTGTATTTATGCTTACACAATAAATAATACAGATGCCATATACCTAATTTCTCCCAATGGTAATATCTTACAAAAGTAATAAATTTATACAAGAATATTATCATAACCAGAACACTGACATTGATAAAATCAAGATACTAAGGCTATAATGTGCATTTGTTGATATTTGTTTTATGTTATAGTTGCACTTTGCAAGAGAAATAGGGGAAATATAGCCACTTCTTCCTCCTGAGAGTGAAAGATTGATCCTTATCACTTATAAGCCTCTTTTTTAATAGTCAATATATAGACATTGACTGGGGTCTATGGTTTATCAGCTAATGCCTCTAAATATACTATAAAATAAAATTTAGATTATGAGTTTTACTCGTTATTTTAAACTGAACTGAACTGAACTTCTCTTCTTGGTAAGTGTCAAACAAGGATGGGTAATACATGTCAGTACGTTACAGCTTTTTTGCTATATAAATCATTAAAATTTGAAGAAATATATTAGAGGTTACCAATATATCCTTGCCATCCTCTTATCAAAAAGTATGCAATAACAAGATTAATATAAACATCTATCCACTCTTCTCTTCATGATTTATTTCTAAACAAAGAATATCTGTTTTATTCCAAAATATGTTCTGACTAAGTAATGTATATTCATGATTTTGGACAGTTTAAAACTGCATGCAGAAAAAACATTCCTGTATGTGATATATTCAAGGTCTAAAAGAAAAATCTTAATGTAAAATTTTATGACAGTATATTGAAAAAACACAGAATAAAAATTTATTTTATGATGAAGCATTGATGCAGTAGCTATCTTGACCCAAGTTGTTAAATAAGATGATCTGTTTATCACAGCATAAATAAAGCACAACATCCAAGTTGTTGTATATTTTGCTTTTATGGGCATTATAACATTCAATTTTATATAGATATCTTGACAAATTGGATGTGCTCTTTTGAAATGTTTTCATCAATTCAGAATATTCCAGGAAATCTAAGATAATGTAGGTTTCATTACTCCCCAGGCTGTTCATGCCACCAGTTGATGACACTGAGCCATCAGAGTTGAGCTAATGATGAGGTCAAGCTAATGAGGGCTATGGGCAAGGGGATTCAGTGTGTAGTCTAACAGGTGGTAACTTACACTTTGGCTGGAAAACACAGGGCTGTGACTGCTTGATAGAATCGACAATTTAGCTGAATCATAGAACTGTGAGAGTTGCCCTAAAAATGAGTGAAAATGAATATTTATTCACAATATTGAACAGAATCCCCTGTGTTATACAGTAGCTTCTTGCTGGTTATCCATTTTAAATACAGCAGTTTGTTTATATATATATATATATGTATGTATTATAATTTACTATTATATATATTATACATATATTTATATATGTGAATCACTTTGCTGTATACCTGAAACTAATGAAACATTGTTGATAAACTAAACACCATTATAAAATAAAAAGGTAAAAAATAAATTTAAAAGATTGGGTATTGATTCAAGAATGTGCAATAGTGAATCTATGGCTAAATGGAAGGCTAAACCGAGTTCAAGTGCACTTGATCTGGTAGTTTCCTTCTATCTGGGAATGGAGATGAAGTGAGGGAGGTGGCAATGATCTCTGAAGACTTGGAATTTGGGCTCTCAAGGCAATTTGGATGTTAAATTTTCTCAGCAGCAGAACATTTGGCATCCCTATGAATGGACAAACCAATATTCTAACTACCAAAATAATCACAGCTTTAGGGGAAAAAAATAGCTAGATAACAAATGGTAGTAGAACTTTTGAGGACTTATAAAAATAAGAGGTTGCAGTTGAAAAGACAGTAAAGAGAAAAGTGTGACAAAAAAACGAGGGGACCATAGAAAAATTCTAAACTGTTTCTAGGCTATTTCTTTCTTTAAAATAGAAAGACTTTTACAATCACATAATTGCCATATTTGCTATAGAAGCTTAGGGAAATCTGGAAAAATACAGGAGAAAAATATCAAATCATCTATAGTTTTCTACCTTAAGGATAACTTCTGTGAAATTGTTTCTGTTTTCATTTTAGGAGAATAATATCAAATGAAATTGGAGATTCTTAGATTTATTTCATATAAAAGGCATATACTAGCCCAGAGTAAGAGAGCTTGGGTCATGCTGGACAGGCAAGAAGTGGTGACATACAAATCAGAAATGAGAAATAAAAGAGATTGGCATATAATAGAACCTGAAATATATTAGTGATTACTGTTAGAGGTATATATAATTGGACTATTATTCAATTAAATATAATTCTTTTTGAAGATTTGCTTACCCTTAGCAAATACTATTATGAAAATATTTATCTATGAAGCCAATGGAGAAAGCAATGGCAACCCACTCCAGTACTCTTGCCTGGAAAATCCCATGGACAGAGGAGCCTGGTAGGCTGCAGTCCATGGGGTCACGAAGAGCAGGACAGGACTGAGCAACTTCACTTTCACTTTTCACTTTCATGCATTGGAGAAGGAAATAGCAACCCACTCCATTGTTCTTGCCTGGAGAATCCCAGGGAAGGTGGAGCCTGGTGGGCTGCCGTCTGTGGGGTTGCAGAGTCGGACAAGACTGAAGCAACTTAGTAGTAGTAGTATGAAGCCAATAATATGTTTAAATATCATGCATTATAGGTGGGATCCTTTACCCTCTGAGCCACCAGAGTAGAAAACATGATACTTACCACTTTAGCTGTGAACTATTCTAAACTTGATAATAGAGCAAAAGTGAATATACAAGATTGGACAGAGCTGTTTAAATTTCAGGCATTTCTCAGCTATTGTGGGAAAAGTATAAGGAGAAAATTAGCACTGACATTTTTCTCAAGACATTACTTCAAAACATTATATTGGTGTAACAGAATGTTCAGAAATCTTGAATAATTTTTTGTTATTGAAATACAATGATACTTCCCAAATTTCTTAACAAATTTCAAATTTGATTCAATATGGTAGCCACCATATTTGAACAGGGGCTAATGAACAGTCCCCAGACAGAAGAATTCATCCTTTTAATAAAAGTCATGGCAACCCACTCCAGTACTCTTGCCTGGAAAATCCCATGGACGGAGGATCCTGGTAGGCTGCAGTCCATGGGGTCGCTAAGAGTCGGGCACGACTGAGTGACTTCACTTTCACTTTTCACTTTCATGCACTGGAGAGGAAAATGGCAACCCACTCCAGTATTCTTGCCTGGAAAATCACAGGGACAGAGGAGCGTACAGGGTTGCCGTCTATGGGGTCGCACAGAGTCGGACATGACTGAAGCAACTTAGCAGCAGCAGCAGTAACAGTGTTCTTGCCTGGAGAATCCCAGGGACGGGGGAGCCTGGTGGGCTGCTGTCTATGGGGTCTCACAATAGGACACAACTAAGGCAATGGCACCCCATTCCAGTACTCTTGCCTGGAAAATCCCATGGACCGAGGAGCCTGGTAGGCTGCAGTCCACGGGGTCTCTGGGAGTCGGACGCGACTGAGCGACTTCACTTTCACTTTTCACTTTCATGCATTGGAGAAGGAAATGGCAACCCACTCCATTGTTCTTGCCTGGAGAATCCCAGGGACGGGGGAGCCTGGTGGGCTGCCATCTATGGGGTCACACAGAGTCGGACACCACTGAAGCGACTTAGCAGCAGCAGCAGCAAAGCGACTTAGCAGTAGCAGCAGCAATGCATATAAAAGGGTGCTATTTGTGAATTAGAAGCCTGAAAACAGTTTTATAAGAGTAGAAATTGGGCTGATAAAATTCATGGCAATAGATGTTAAGGTTCCCAAGGTTATAAACTCAAATTCTCTACTTAGAGATTTTCTCATAATTTCTAACCAGAGATATCTTTCTTCTCTTGAAATTTCTAACTTAATGTTCATAATACATATTTTTTACTTAATCATGTACTTTGTTACATATAGGGCATTTTAGCTCACAAAATTCATTGAAAGCACTTCTAAGAACAAGAGTCATTCTATATACATTTTTTACTTCTAGTCTCAATCACCACAAATATTTAACATGAATTTCTGAGTTATTTGTGAAGGATGAATTAAAAACCAAATGGTTATGATAGTATAAATAAACTATTCAAGTATTTTTATGAAATGGTATTAAGAAATACATTTTGATAAACTTTGATTTTAATAGTAACAATTTACCTACAATATCTTGTCTTCTATCACATGTGAATCTTTGTTAAAGTAATATGATAATAGATGAATTTATTAATTTATAGTTTTCCACATTCATTACAATTGCTATAAACATTCATTTTTTATATTGTCACACTCATAAATATTGGTGTTTCATTGTATATTATATATGTATGCACACATGTATATATATATGTGTATCTGCACATATATATATACCTATACGCATGCATGTATGTATATATTTCTTAAAATTCTAGCAGCTACTGCCAGTTTTCTTAATATGATATACTAAAGAGAAAAAAATTTTTTTTTCAATAAGACTTTTCCCTAATACTATGCAAAATGATTGGTTTGGGGAACCTGAGAGACTTCTCATGTGAGTGTATTGCTCAGTTTTGCAGTAGAACTGAGAATATGACAAATGTCATGGGCATAGAGCAGCAGACCCATTTCTCATTCATGAGACTACAGATTGGCTGGGTAGCCTGCTTCATGTTTCAGGCCTGCTTTACCCTTCTCTCATTTTGATCCAATGACTCTCTTCCTAAGACAGGCTGGAGAAGTATAAGAACTCAACACAAATTTCTTGTCTTGTTTAAATTCTCTGTTTGTACTACATAAACTAAAATTCCAATGGCAAAAATAAGTCTCATGGCCAAAGTGAGTATCAGTGGAACAGGGACATATATTCATGGAAACTACAAAAAATAGTCTCAAGATAAAATGCTTATGCATAAATGAAAGCAAGAGGGACAGAAGAGTAAGGGACAGTTATTATTAATATATCCACTGTGGAGAAGACTCTTGTGAGCTCCTTGGCCATCAAGGAAATCAAACCAGTCAATCCTAAAGGAAATCAATCCTGAATATGCATTGGAGTGACTGATGCTAAAGCTAAAGCTTCAATATTTTGGCCATCTGAGGCAAAAAGCCAATTCATTGGAAAAGACCCTGATGCTTGGAAAGATTGAGGGCAAGAGGAGAAAGGGGTGACAGAGAAGATGGTTGGGTGGCATCAATGACTCAATGGACATGAGTTTGAGCAAACTCTGGTAGATAGTGAAAGACAGGGAAGCCTTCTTGCTGTAGTCCATGGCGTCCCAGAGTTGGACATGACTGAGTGACTGAAAAAAAACTGCAATAAACTACAAACACTCTTTTTGCCCCTGTGATTTAAAAAGAAAGCTACAATCAACCCCCTCTCATCCCCTGATCTATTTTTAAACCACAAATTTCACCAGTCCAAAAAAAGAAAAAGTCATCTCTGTTGACTCAGTTGAGGAAATTGGTTTGCATTCTATCAAATGTTGAACATCATTAATCTACTCAGCTTCATGTTTAATCCTTAACCCCAAGTTGTCAGCAACTTGCTTGGTCATTGACACTTTCTAATTCCCTAGTTTTCCAGGCTTATTACTGATTCCCAGTTTGTAGACACCATCACCACCTTCCACTGTGTTACTGTATGTAGTGTAAACACTGGCCGTATTCCCTCCTGGAGTTCTAAAACGCTGAACTGCTCCTCTCTGATCCTTCATAACCCTGCCAAAGTGATTATTCAATAAAGCAAATGCAAGCATTCCATATTTGCATACAATTCAGAACATTGTATACAATATGCAAAGCTCTTCCTTGTCTTGCTTTTTTCTCCAACTTCATTTCTCACACCTACTAATGCATATAATCATTCATAATTGGATAGACTATAAAAGTTTTATTCTATAATATTTCTCAAACCTTCACATATATAATTTATTTTTTACCTATTTATAGAATTTCATTATACTTATTTTTTACTTAACTAAATTCTATGTATCCTTCATTTCTTTCAAGTCCCAGCTCAGGTATGATTCTTTCTAGAAAGCATTTCTAACTACTGTACTCAAATCTAACTATTGCACTATAAATTTGAAAAAACTTCCTATTTCCTTCATTTGTTTGAAATCCTGCTGACCAACATTGTGTTTTCTAACTTGATTCCTGGAATATGATACACAGTAAATGTTAATAGGATAAATTAACTGTTAAGTTTTAAAATTCTTCGATCTCCTATTTTTAGATATACCTACATTTTCCTAAAAGTAATTAATCAGATCAGATCAGTCCCTCAGTTGTGTCCGACTCTTTGCGACCCCAGGAATCATAGCACGCCAGGCCTCCCTGTCCATCACCAACTCCCGGGGTTCACTCAGACTCATGTCCATCGAGTCAGTGATGCCATCCAGCCATCTCATCGTCTGTCGTCCCCTTCTCCTCTTGCCCCCAATCCCTCCCAGCATCAGAGTCTTTTCCAATGAGTTAACTCTTCACATGAGGTGGCCAAAGTATTGGAGTTTCAGCTTTAGCATCATTCCTTCCAAAGAAATCCCAGGGCTGATCTCCTTTAGAATGGACTGGTTGGATCTCCTTGCAGTCCAAGGGACTCTCATGAGTCTTCTCCAACACCACAGTTCAAAAACATCAATTCTTCGGCACTCAGCCTTCTTCACAGTCCAACTCTCACATCCATACATGACCACAGGAAAAACCATAGCCTTGACTAGATGAACCTTTGTTGGCAAAGTAATGTCTCTGCTTTTGAATATGCTATCTAGGTTGGTCATAACTTTCCTTTCAAGAAGTAAGCATCTTTTAATTTCATGGCTGCAGTCACCATCTTTAGTGATTTTGGAGCCGAGAAAAATAAAGTCTGACACTGTTTCCACTGTTTCCCCATCTATTTCCCATGAAGTGATGGGACCGGATGCCATGATCTTCGTTTTCTGAATGTTGAGCTTTAAGCCAACTTTTTCACTCTCCACTATCACCTTCATCAAGAGGCTTTTTAGTTCCTCTTCACTTTCTGCTATAAGGGTGGTGTCATCTGCATATCTGAGGTTATTGATATTTCTCCCAGCAATCTTGATTCCAGCTTGTGTTTCTTCCAGTCCAGCGTTTCTCATGATGTACTCTGCATATAAGTTACATAAACAGGGTGACAATATACAGCCTTGATGAACTCCTTTTCTTATATGGAACCAGTCTGTTGTTCCATGTCCAGTTCTAACTGTTGCTTCCTGACCTGCTTACAAATTTCTCAAGAGGCAGATCAGGTGGTCTGGTATTCCCATCTCTTTCAGAATTTTCCACGGTTTCTTGTGATCCACACAGTCAAAGGCTTTGGCATAGTCAATAAAGCAGAAATAGATGTTTTTCTGGAACTCTTTTGGTTCTCCCATGATCCAGCAGATGTTGGCAATTTGATCTCTTGTTCCTCTGCCTTTTCTAAAACCAGCTTGAACATCAGGAAGTTCACGGTTCATATATTGCTGAAGCCTGGCTTGGAGAATTTTGAGCATTATTTTATTAGCCTGTGAGATGAGTGCAATTGTGCAGTAGTTTGAGCATTCTTTGGCATTGCCTTTCTTTGGGATTGGAATGAAAATTGACCTTTTCCAGTCCTGTGGCCACTGCTGAGTTTTCCAAATTTGCTGGCATATTGACTGCAGCACTTTCACAGCATCATCTTTCAGGATTTGGAATAGCTCCACTGGAATTCCATCACCTCCACTAGCTTTGTTCGTAGTGATGCTTTCTAAGGCCCACTTGACTTCACATTCCAGGATGTCTGGCTCTAGGTCAGTGATCACACCATCGTGATTATCTGAGTCGTGAAGATCTTTTTTGTACAGTTCTTGTGTATTCTTGCCATCTCTTTTTTATTTCTTCCGCTTCTGTTAGGTCCATACCATTTCTGTCCTTTATCGAGCCCATCTTCGCATGAAATGTTCCTTTGGTATCTCTGATTTTCTTGAAGAGATTAATGGGGTATCATAAAAGTTGAAGTCTATACTGGTCCATACTGAGAAATTACTATTTTCTGGGAGTTAGGCAGAAATTATTTACTCAAAATGAAAACAAGCAATATAAATATAGATCTGTTTCTTTTTGATTTCTAGAAATAAATAGGCTTGCTAAATAAGGCAAATTCATTTTTTTAAGTTTCAGATACCCTACTTGATCTACAGAAAGTGCAATATAGAAATTATGAGTAAATAGATCTTTATGCACAGTGTTCAGAACAGATTTGAAGGACACCTAATAAGCCTATACACCTAAAACAGAGTCAACAGTAAAGTCACATAAGTAATAAAAATCCTAGGAATTATATGAAAATCCTTTCTATTTGAGGACAACATTGAACACTAACTATATTCTTCTCCATATTATCTCATATATGTACAGATACACAATATAAAATAAATTCTGAAGTCTCTTTTGTAATTAGCATTGTGGAATTAGTAAAATAAACTGTCTGACTGTTTTTCAGGAAATTACATACAGAGTATTTTTATCTTTTAAATAATATTGAACATTTTAAAATTTAAGATAATTTACATTTTTTGGCTTAAGTTTGGCCATGAATAGTATTGTCTTTGTCAGTGTAACCTAGCCTAAAGAATGTTTTAATTTATTCCAAACTTGCTAGGATATACTGTGGAGCCACTTTTCAATAGAAAATTAGACATTCTTCTGTCCAAGATTTAGAAACCAGTATTCCAATAAAAGATAAAGTCCTGATCCTGATGAAATAACTTCGAGAGAAGAAAGAATGATTAATATTTGTTTTAGGAGCCTGGATATACACAGGCTGGGTTGGGAGTCTAGGACCCGACTCAATGTTGAACCAGCTTCCCCAAACCCAATAATGCCCTTTTTCCAGGTTCCTTGGCAAGAGGAAAGCCCGGCTGGCTCATAATCTTGAAAGAGTAACTAAAGAGACATAATCTAGAAAGATACATTACATTGCAACTGCCACAGACTACTCCAATCTCAGGGGAAACAACTGCTTAAAATAACCCTGTAGTCCCAAGTAAGCAAATGGGAGGCTGAGGTTGACATCTGATACTGCATTTTCTTGTTATATTTATCACAGTCATAAAGGGAGTGCTCTTTCTCTTTCCTTCCTTCTCTCTCTGTCTGCCTAGTTTTAAAAAAAGGTAAAATTTTATTCAACTTAAAGCAGATTATAAAGAAGTGAATACTGTCCTTAAAATTTGCATCAAGAACAAAAACCATTCTGCAATGTGCACATACACACAAAGGCATTAACTATTTCCCCTCTCTTTTTTGTGATTAACACCTGTATTTTTTACTTCTCCAGTTTAAACATTCTAAGGAAAATGTGGAAACATTCCTTAATACATCAAAATCATCTTAAAGGAACAGCAAAACTTTATAAGCTAGACATCTCACAAAATCCTATATAGTGAATATATTTAAGCCAAGTAAAAATTCATATTCAATGTGTATGTGTGCTCAGCCATGTCCAACATTTTGTGATCCACAATGAAGAAAATTAAATTTAAATAGTTTATCATGGAAGAAAGAAAAATAGTGGTAGAAAAGGCATAATTTTAAAATAGTTTGGTACATACAAAATACCTTTTGCAGGCAAATCAGATGATCAAAATGATAAATTAACTTTTTAGATTATTCACTTAGTGGCCTGAAAATATAAATGAAAGATTGCTGGAAAACTGAACAGTATTCACAGGCATAAAGTAGATGTGAAGTTTACTAAATCAGAGTATTTTAATATTTAGTAATTTATTTTTCTCCTCAGGAAGCAGTAACAGCTTACAAAGATATTGCCATTTAACTCATTTCAATTCATTCAGTTCAGTACTCAGTTGTGTCCAGCTCTTTGCAACCCCATTAACTGCAGCACGCCAGGCCTCTCTGTCCAGCACCAACTCCCAGAGTCCACCCAAACCTATGTCCATTGAGATGGTGATGCCATCCAACCATCTCATCCTCTGTCATCCCCTTCTCCTCCTGCCCTCAATCTTTCCCAGCATCAGGGTCTTTTCAAATGAATCAGCTCTTCGCATCAGGTGGCCAAAGTATTGGAGTCAGCTTCAACATCAGTCCTTCCAATGAACACCCAGGACTGATCTCCTTTAGGATGGACTGGTTGGATCTCCTTGCAATCCAAGGGACTCTCAACAGTCTTCTCCAATACCACAGGTCAAAAGCATCAATTCTTCTGTTCTCATCTTTATAGTCCAACTCTCACATCCATACATGACCACTGGAAAAACCATAGCCTTGACTAGATGAACCTTTGTTGGCAATGTAATGTCTCTGCTTTTGCATATGCTATTTGGGTTGGTCATAACTTTCCTTCCAAGGAGTAAGTATCTTTTAATTTCATGGCTGCAATCACCATCTGCAGTGATTTTGGAGCCCAGAAAAATAAAGTCAGCCACTGTTTCCAATGTTTCCCCATCTATTTGCCATGAAGTGATGGGATATGATGCCATGATCTTACTTTTCCGAATGTTGAGCTTTAGGCCAACTTTTCCACTCTCCTTTTTCACTTTCATAAAGTGGCTCTTTAGTTCTTCTTCACTTTCTGCCATAAGGGTAGTGTCATGTACATATCTGAGGTTATTGATATTTCTCCTGGCAATGTTGATTCCAGCTTGTGCTTCTGCCAGCCCAGCATTTCTCACGATGTATTCTGTATATAAGTTAAATAAGTAGGGTGACAATATACAGCCTTGAGGTACTCCTTTTTCTATTTGGAACCAGTCTGTTGTTCCATGTCCAGTTCTAACTGTTGCTTCCTGTCCTGCATACAGATTTCTCAAGAGGCAGGTCAGGTGGTCTGGTATTTCCATCTCTTTCAGAATTTTCCACAGTTTATCATGATCCACAGAGTCAAAGGCTTTGGCATAATCAATAAAGCAGAAATAGATATTTTCCTGGAACTCTCTTGCTTTTTCGATGATCCAGTGCATGTTGGCAATTTGATCTCTGGTTCCTCTGCCTTTTCTAGAACCAGCTTGAACATCTGGAAGTTCATGGTTCACGTATTGCTGAAGCCTGGCTTGGAGAATTTTAAGCATTATTTTATTAGCCTGTGAGATGAGTGCAATTGTGCAGTAGTTTGAGCATTCTTTGGCATTGCCTTTCTTTGTGATTGGAATGAAAACTGACCTTTTCCAGTCCTGCGGCCACTGCTGAGTTTTCCAAATTTGCTGGCATATTGAGTGCAGCACTTTCACAGCATCATCTTTCAGGATTTGAAATAGCTCAACTGGAATCCCATCACCTCCACTAGCTTTGTTCATAGTGATGCTTCCTAAGGCCCACTTGAGTTCACATTCCAAGATGTCTGGTTCTACATGAGTGAATCAAAGCAAATTGGAAGTGGTCAAACAGGAGATGACAAGATTGAACATCCACCTTCTAGGAATCAGCGAACTAAGATGGACTGGAATGGGTAAATTTAACTCAGATTACCATTATATCTACTACTTTGGACAGGAAGCACTTAGAAGAAATGAAATAGCCATCAAAATCAACAAAAGATTCTGAAATGCAGTACTTGAATTCAATCTCAAAAATGACAGAATGATATCTGTTTGTTTCCAAGGCAAACCATTCAATATCACAATAATCCAAGTCTATACCCCAACCAGTAATGCTGAAGAACTGAAGTTGAACAGTTCTATGAAGACCTGCAAGACCTTCTAGAACTAACACCCCAAAAAGATGTCCTTTTCATTATAGGGGCCTGGAATGCAAAAGTAGGAAGTCAAGAAACACCTGGAGTAACAGGCACATTGGAGTGCCTGTTGGAGTACAGAATGAAGCAGGGCAAAGGCTAATAGAGTTCTGCCAAGAGAACTGATTTCAATAAAAAAGTGAATATTTATCTTTTATATTACTGCATCAAGTATGGTTTAAAATGTGTAGCACAGAAGTTAAAGATGTATTAAATTAATCTAAATCTTTTCAGAAAACACAATAATTTTTGCTGAAGTAATATTTTTATTATTGTATCTGCTAAGTCGCTTCAGTCGTGTCCAACTCTGTATGACCCCAGAGACGGCAGCCCACCAGGCTTCTCCGTCCCTGGGATTCTTCAGGCAAGAACACTGGAGTGGGTTGCCATTTCCTTCTCCAATGCATGAAAGTGAAAAGTGAAAGTGAAGTCGCTCAGTCGTGTCCGACTCTTAGCGACCCCATGGACAGCAGCCTACCAGGCTCCTCTGTCCATGGATTTTCCAGGCAAAAGTACTGGAGTGGGTAGAAGTGTTAAAATCTGGGGAACTCGCTGGTAGTCTAATGGTTAGCACTTGGCACCTTCTCTGCCAGGGTTTGGGTTTTGTTCCTGGTGAGAGAAATAAGATCCTCAAGCCAAGCTATGAGGCAAAAAAAAAAAAAAAAGTAAAATCTCTTAAGTTCAGCAAAAGTTTTATACACCATTATCTAGCATACACACTATTTCAAGTTCTGATGAGGTGGACAAAACTGGAGCCTATTATACAGAGTGAAGTAAGCCAGAAAGAAAAACACCAATACAGTATACTAATGCATATATATGGAATTTAGAAAGATGGTAACAATAACCCTGTATACGAGACAGCTAAAGAGACACTGATGTATAGAACAGTCTTGTGGACTCTGTGGGAGAGGGAGAGGGTGGGATGATTTGGGAGAATGGCATTGAAACATGTATAATATCATATATGAAACGAGTCGCCAGTCCAGGTTCGATGCACGATACTGGATGCTTGGGGCTGGTGCACTGGGACGACCCAGAGGGATGGTATGGGGAGGGAGGAGGGCGGAGGGTTCAGGATGGGGAACACATGTATACCTATGGCAGATTCATTTTGATATATGGCAAAACCAATACAATATTGTAAAGTTAAAAAATAAAATAAAATTAAATTAAATTTAAAAAAAGAAAATCACATAAGAAAACATGATTGACATTTTTTAATTTTTCTGCATTAAATTCCTTAGAAAAATGTCCACAAAATATTGTAACATCAGAAATGTGTACTTCTGTTATAATAATGAACTCAACAAATTAAGAACAGAGCAATGATGAAAAGTAGTTTTTTTATGAAAGTCAGTGGACAAAGTAAAAGTGATCAGGAAATCTTAAAGGACAGTATTACTTTCTCCTTCACATGAATTTTAAAGTACGGTATAAATTGTTCATGTCAAAGTATACAGAAATCACATTTTGAAAAACTTCATTATAAGATCATTGATTTTCTTTGTCATAAAGGAATTGATTAATGAAAAACACTTCTGGATTTCTTCTTACTATCTTGAGACTTTCCATTTCAATATATTTAATAAATGCTGACCACGGAGGCTAACACTGAAGTTAAATCACTAAACCTTTTAAAATCTAATCACTAAGAAGCCTTAAAGATTTGCCCCAAATAGTTTCTTGTGCTATAGATTTTACTAAATGCACTGGTAATTCGAAACCTAAGTGTCAATTTTAAAGACAGTCTGATTTTTTTGCATTTTGATTAATGACTTGTATTATCTCATACTATTAAGTCAAATGCTTTATAGTCTGGAAACGGCTTTATGTAAAAAAAAAAAATAAGTCAAATGCTTATGCTTTAATTTCTTAACATAGTTAGTTATATATTTTAAATAAATTAACCAAAATTTTTACTTATGATAAACCCCTGGACATTGACTGTAACCTGGTTATAATTCTGCAAGCATTACCTATTGTTTATATTTATCATAGAGCAAACATAATTTAAATACACTGGAATTCCATTTCTCACATAGCAGATCAGCAAAAATCCTAAATTTGGCAATACAGACTAAAGAACCCTGACTAATACAATTTTGAGACAAGATTGTGAATAATTCACTATAATTCGACTATAATGTTTCTAACATTTTCAAAAACTGTGATAGTTGAAGGGTCTAGACTTTGTAACTATGTTCCAGGTATCTCCTGCTGGTGGAGCACTGGTGATTGCACTAAACTGACTTCAGATTCAAGACATGAAATTCCAAGTATCTAACTAAAAAAAATTTTTTTTTCCAGGATGATTTCTGCCCAGCCTATTCCCTGGTTTGAGGGGATGGAGAACTGAAGTATCATGAACACTGTGCTTCATAAAAATCTGTGGAAAAAATGGCTACTGTTTAAAAAATTATATAGGATTTAGTTTAAAAACCATATTAATGTCAAAAGACACATTTTCAAATGTAGTAGAATGTAAGTATTTCTAGTATTCTAAGGTGTAAATGTATCAATATATTTTTGCCAGAAAATGATTCAGCAAGTGTATAAAATTTGCTTACAGCTACATTTTATTCAAGGCTACAATACAAAATAATTTAATAAGCATTCTTGGTAAATTTGGCCAAAATTAAGCATCAGAGAATCTGGGTGTTGAAAACAGATACCAAGAAGAAATAGAAGGGCAGTAGGTTTAATGGTGAACTTACCTATAAAAAGATAAAAATGAGAGCAGGAGTACGCTGGGAAAGCCTTCATAAATCATCCAAGTCTGTCAGTGTTTGCACCGAAAGGGGAAAGGAGGACAAATTGGGAAGCTAAGCAGATGAGCATCAGACTTCAACACAGCTCTGAGGAAGTCTCAGCCAGACCAACTGGGATGCAGATGCAGTTTGCCCATGGAAGACTCACAAATTGGGCACAAATGTCAGTCACAGACTGAGGGCACCTTGGAAAGCTTGGCCTCTGATCAAATGTATTGGGAAATCCTGAAGACATAGCAGCTGGGTAGCTGTTGGATATGTGTAGTCTTCAGAGTTTATTGGCAATTTCTTGTAGAGAACTGAATTGCATTCTACTATGGCTGTGAAACGTTTACTCATTAGTATGTAGAAACATAAAGCATCTGGTAGAGATGTGTAATGAGTGCCATGTCTCACCTTAACGGCAGCTGAGTTGGTTAAAAAATGTGTAACTATTTGATTTTTTCACATTCCTATTATACAAAGCAAGGGTTCTCAAGTTTTTTTTTAGTTGTTTCTTTGTTTTTAATTTTATAGACCACCTTTGAGAGGCAATTGATTCCATGAACAACCACAGATGTATTTATTTTTACAATATTAATCACATGACAACTATCTTAGTTTTAACAGTTCAAAAAATGCCTTTTGTGAGGAAACAACTGATTGAGTATGGTCTGTTTTATATTAAATATCTTAAATGTATTATCAACTCCTTCAGTATACTAAAATATGAAAAATTATGTGTATTAACATAACTTTGCATTATGCATAACTAGCATTAACGTAACTTTGCTAATCATCTTGTGAATCTTTGTCTTGATAATTATCTTGCTTACATAGATATGATCATTATTGTACCTAATGAAACATTATATTTTTTTTAGCTTAAGGGAAAATATCTAAATTACAGCTAGTATTATAGTCATCATGTGATAACTGTAGGTTTTCCAAATGCTTAGTAGTAAGCCAATGAATATTTCAGTGTATTTTCAAGCATTAAGTTTTATGATAATTTTGTTTACTTTTTAAAAATATGTCTCTAAATATAGAATAATGAAACCATTTCATTTTGCCTGCTTGAAAGGTTAAGGGTGCATTTCTGGCATAATCTAGATGATCAAGTTAGTTCAGAATACACAGTATTTGCTTAATGCTGAACTAGTTTTTCTTTAAATTTCAGTTTGCATTCTGTAATTCTATAGATCAAAAAAGTAGATGTTCTTAGAATGTAAAATATTAAAATCATCTTTTCTTTTTTTGATACCTAAATGTTTTTTTTTAGTTGCTATTATTCATAGTTAAATAGCAAATTGAATAGTTGCTTTACAGTGTTGTATTAGTTTCTACTGTATAACAAACTGAATCAGCTAAATGTTTACATATGTATGGGCTTCCCAGGTGGCACTAGTGGTAAAAAACCTGCCTACCAATACAGGAGATGTATGAGATGTGGTTTGATCCCTAGGTTGGGAAGATTCCCTGGAGGGGCACATGGTGACCCACTCCAGTATTCCCACCTGGAGAATCCCCATGGACAGAGAAACCTGGTAGGCTACAGTCCATAGGGTTGCAGAGTCAGACACGACTGAAATGACTTAGCGCGCGCACACACACACACACACACACACACACACTCCCTCTTGGGCTTCCCTCCTACCCCCCATCCCACCCATCTAGGTCATCACAGAGCACCAAGATGAGCTTCCTATGCTTTATAGCTGGTTCCAGCTAGCTATGTATTTTATACATGGTGGTATATATATATTGATCCTAATCTCCCAAGTTGTCCTTCTCTCCCTTCCCCCAGCCCCTGTTCACATATCTGTTCTCTAAGTCTGCATCTCTATTCCTGGAAATAGGTCCATTTGTACCATTTTTCTAAAGTCTACATATATACATTAAATTACCCTTTTAAGAATAAATTGGACTTTGCTTATGTCATATCAGTTACTGTACTTTTGATACTTCCTAATATCCACTTTGGTCTATTAATGTTTAAAATCTAATTAATAGCATTTTGGTTTTTTGTAATTATGAAGAAATAGTAATTTTATCCGTAATGTGTGACTCATAATTAAAATACTACCTCAACAGGAATGAGCCATAGATTTATCCAAGTCCCATCCCACTTGAACTTTCATGTTAATGTCAATAAAAACCAATGCAATACTGTAAAGCAATTATCCTTCAATTAAAAATAAACAAATAAATAAAATGTTACCTCAATCCAGTAGAAACTTGATATGGAGCACTTAGTATCATAGGTGATATAAATGAATTACATAGGTATGTAATTAGTATATATTATAATTATAATTACAATATAAAATTTGATTATAATTATTACTGGTGTAATATATATATGTATGCATTTATTCCCTATATATGGATCTATGAGATATACATGGATCCATACCTAAGACATATCATCTCCTCACGTAGTTATAATCTTTTTTGTTTGGTGAGAGAACCAGAAATCTAACCTCATAGGAAATGTCCAGTATACAATACGGTACTATTGACTGCAGCCTTCATGTTGTACATTGGATGTCTAGACTCACTCATCCTGTGTAACTGCGGTTTCACACCCTTTGACCATGCCCCCATTTGCCCACCTCCTAACCGCTGGAGAAGGCAATGGCAACCCACTCCACTACTCTTGCCTGGGAAATCCCATGGACGGAGGAGCCTGGTAGGCTACAGTCCATGGGGTCGTGAAGAGTTGGACTCAACTGAGCAACTTCACTTTCACTTTTCACTTTCATGCACTGGAGAAGAAAATGGAAACCCACTCCAGTATTATTGCCTGGAGAATCCCAGGGACGGGAGCCTGGTGGGCTGCCATCTATGGTGTCTCACAGAGTCAGACACGACTGACGTGACTTAGCAGCAGCAGCAACCACTGGTAACCACCATTCTATACTCTACTTACTTAACTTTTTAAGATTCCACATATATGGCTTATTTCACTTCATCTAATATCTTCCAGGTTGTTTAAACAAACAACCTAAATTCTGAATATAGTATGATTATTATATAGATTGACTTCAAAGCTTAGTAGGACATTATTGGACACATAACATTAACTCTTCTGATGGGACCACCTTTGATTTGTGTGTGTGTGTGTGTGTATAAATTTTTTTTTAGGATAATGGTTCCCAAATCAAAACAGACATTGTCAAATTAAGTAGGCAAGGCTTAACCAGACATTTTATCCACTTCTTCCCTAAAATAAGTTATTTTAATGCAAGAAAGAAGAAATGTTTTTCACTTTTAAAGATATGAATGTTACTTGGAAAGAATATTATTATTCCTTAGGAAGTGACCTTATTAAAAAAAATTCCACTTTCCTTTCAGACTTAAGTACTCCATGTTGTCACTTTTTTGTGTGGGGATGAAGAAACGGGGGAGGTATTGTCTTTAGCAGTGTACATGTGGTCTTAGTTAGAATGCAAATCTTGTCGACCATTGTCTCATATGTTGATGCTGTAAAACTGAGAGTTCTGAGTTTAGTAACAAAATCTGTCCATGAAGGAAAAAACAAAATATGGGCACTATTATTAAGCACTCACTCTGGCATAGTCCAAGCTTTGTTTCTATTTTGTTGATAGATTTGAAAACATCACAGGCTGTAAAAACAATAGGACTAACATTTTCATCATGCATATTATATTAGCTGCATTGTTTAAAACAACAGAAAGTATTGCTTGGAGGCCAATTATGGAGATCACAGTCCATACAAACTAACTAATTGCAGCATACTCTTTAGATCTCACTATTTCCAGAAATAATAAATATGCTGAGAGCAAATAGAAAATATAAATGATCAAAAGAAAAAGATAAAAATAATAACCCCAAATCCTCATCAGACATCTAAAATTTTCTCCTGGAAAAGTGCAGTTTGTATATAATTGTATATCCAAAACCTAATAACCAAAAGAGATTGGAAATGTATTCGTTTTAAAGTTCAGTTCAGTTCAGTCGCTCAGTTGTGTCTGATTCTTTGCGACCCCATGAACTGCAGCACGCCAGCCCTCCCTTTCCATCACCAACTCCCGGAGTCAACCCAAACCCATGTCCATCGAGTCGGTGATGCCATCCAACCATCTCATCCTCTGTTGTTCCCTTCTCCTCCTGCCCTCAATCTTTTCCAGCATTGGGGTCTTTTCCAATGAGTCAGCTCTTCGCATCAGGTGGCCAAAGTATTGGAGTTTCAGCTTCAACATCAGTCCTTCCAATGAACACCCAGGGCTAATCTCCTTTAGGATGGACTGGTTGGATCTCCTTGCAGTCCAAGGGACTGTGAGATGGATTAATTTTGATATTTGGCAAAACTAATACAATTATGTAAAGTTTAAAAATAAAATAAAATTTAAAAAAAAAAAGAGTCTTCTCCAACACCACAGTTCAAAAGCATCAATTCTTCAGCGCTCAGCTTTCTTCACAGTCCAACTCTCACATCCATACATGACCACTGAAAAAGCCATACCCTTGACTAGATGGACCTTTGTTGGCAAAGTAATGTCTCTGCTTTTTAATATGCTGTCTAGGTTGGTCATAACTTTTCTTCCAAGGAGTAAACGTCTTTTAATTTCATGGCTGCAGTCACCATTTGCAATAATTTTGGAGCCCAGAAAAATAAAGTCAGCCACTGTTTCCACTTTTTGCCCATTTGCCATGAAGTGATGGGACTGGATACCATGATCTTCGTTTTCTTTTTTTTTCTAATTTTATTTTATTTTTAAACTTTACATAATTGTATTAGTTTTGCCAAATATCAAAATGAATCCGCCACAGGTATACATGTGTTCCCCATCCTGAACCCTCCTCCCTCCTCCCTCCCCATACCATCCCTCTGGGCGAATGTTGAGCTTTAAGCCAATTTTTCACTCTCCTCTTTCACTTTCATCAAGAGGCTCCTTAGTTCTTCTTCACATTCTTCCATAAGGGTGGTGTCATCTGCATATCTGAGGTTATTGATATTTCTCCCAGCAATCTTGATTCCAGCTTGTGCTTCTTCCAGTTTTAAAGTAGCCAATGCCAAAACTCATTTTTTTTTTTTTTTGCTGTCTTGTTTTGACCCATTACATTCTTCATTTTTATTGCTAAGCATTTTACTGGCTGCTTTTGTGTTCGTCTTTGGAGTATTTCAAACATATGGGGTTAGATTGTGTGTTTATTACTATTAAAAAACAGTGTTATCTGTTAATATTCTTGAAGTATTCATTTATATCTTTGCAAAAGGATTTTTATCCAATAAATTTTTCATATTTGAAAATATTAAATAGGCTGATCATTTCAGAATCGTTGCTTCATTGTTTATTAACCAAATTGCTTTTGTGTGTTGTTGTTGTTGCTAAGTCATGTCTGACTCTTTGCGACTCCATGAAGGTTAGCATGGCAGGCTTCCCTGCCCTTCACCATATCCCAAAACTTTTTCAAACTCATGTCCATTGAGTGCTGATGCCATCCAACAATCTCCATCCCTGTCTCCCCCTTCTTCTGCAGCCCTCATTCTTTCCAGCATCAGGGTCTTTTCCAATGAATCAGTTGTTCCCATCAGGTGGCCAAAGTATTGGAGCTTTAGCTTCAGTATCATTCCTTCCAATAAATATTCAGGGTTCATTGTCTTTAGGATTGACTAATTTGATTTTTTTTGGTGTCCCAAGGGGCTCTTAAGAGTCTTCTCCAGTACCACAATTTGAAAGCATCAGTTTCTCAGTGCTCAGCCTTCTTTATGTTCCAACTGTCAAATCTGTACGTGACTACAGGAAAAACCATAGCTTTAACTATACAGACCTTTGTCAGCAAAGTGATGTCTGTGTTTTTTAATACGCTGTCTAGGTTTGTCATAGTTTTTATTCCAAGAAGCAAGTGTCTTTTAATTTCATGGCTGCACTTTTAATTTCATGGCTGCAGTCACCATCTGCAGTGATTTTGAAGACCATGAAAATAAAATCTGCCTCTTTTTCCACTTTTCCCCCATCTATTTGCCATGAAGCGATGGAACAGATTCCAAGATCTTAGTTTTTTGAACGTTGGGTTTTAAGCCAGCTTTTCTCTCTCCTCTTTCACCCTCATTACTGAATTTTCATCAGCTAGTGGGGACTTTCTGAGGCTCCCTCTATCAGCCTTGTGGCCTTACCCACAAGGTAAGATCTTTCTAATATCTGAAATCTCCACCAGGCCACTGTCTTCACTCCTATCCTCATCTTCAGATAACACTCCATTTTCCCCTTTCTCATGTAAACTCCTGTTTATTTTGTGAGACTCATTGTTAATATCTGGTTACTGAAAATTTTTCATCCATTTTGGTCTAGTCAACTGTCATTTCTTCATATAATCACTGAGATATGTTCACTCTTCAATTTTATCATTATTACACTGTATGTGTATTTGATCTGCTCTTCATAGGAACACAAAAATATCCTAAGTGCAGGAATCATATTATTATTCTGAAATCTCAGGGCTTAGCACAATTCATTCCTTGAATACAAGAAACTGAATAATAGAGCATATCAATAAATAGAACTTTTACATAGCTTCAAAGTGGTTGTCTCATAAATAATATCAGTAAGAGTTTCTAAGATTAGCCATAGAGATGCCATTTCCCACCAGCCTCATTGTAGGAACAGTATCTCATTGTAGATGAAACCTTTTACTTCTAACCACACATGATGGTCAATAACCATTGACAATGAAAGTGCCTCTTGTCATCTGGGGGTATCAGTCTGAGCACAGTGGTTAATTATAATGTCACTGAATAATCAGAAGTATGTCCTTGATCTTGGGCAAGAGCTCTTCTCATTATTCTTGGAGCCATGTTGAAAAAGAGAGTAGAATATGATTACCCTCTCACATCCAGGATTAAACTATCTCTATGACATAGTTCAGATAGTCCACAAGTTTATACCATTATAAAAGCCTCCACTCGGTCACCCTGATACCATCCCTCTATTGCATTTTGTTTTTATGTATGATGAAACAAGTGGTATTGGATCACTGGTATATCCTGAGAGAGAGATATCCTGATGTTTCTAAGAATGCTTCATCCAATATTTTTGCTGTTGGAGTGATAGGTTAACTAAGGAATATTAGATTCAGACAGAGTTTAAGAGATAACTGTAAAATAGTCACATCCCTTCATACTCATTTTAGAAACAGGTGAAATAGACTATTCTATTTGGTTTCTATGCCAGAAAGTTACCACAGCAATGTAGAACTGATAGAAATACATTTCTCTAAAAAAGTGTGTTTTATGCTGAGATGGGAGTTACTATAACAAGTAATAATTTATTTTCTAATTATCATTTATTTACATATAACATATATCTTTAAAACACAGAATTTTTAATGTATAAAACAAAACTGAAACACTGTCATCTAAAATACATTTTAATAAGTGTATACTAGTAAATAATAATAGCTGAACATTGTTGCATGCTAGTATGGGTCAGGAAAAGATGTTTTAGATAGAGTCTCACAATTAAAGTAACAAGGATGCCATGAACTGGATTTTACTTTAATTTCCACTGTGTTTAAGGCCATTATATCACTTTTCATTTCTACAAGTATAATTATAACATTACCCTCACTCCATTTTTCCCTTTGTAGAATAATACAAATAATATGACTTATTAAAATTTTCTAAAGTGACTGGTGCAAATACTAAAATCAATTTCTTTGGAGAATTGAAAATAATTTAATGCACCTCACACTATATTAGTCTTTCCATCATATCGGAGCTAAGTTGTAAAAGGAACATCATGGGGAAAGTAGGATTTGGGGTGTGGTCAGAACAAAATTGGAGCTGTTTGCAAAGGAAAAATCCCAAAGAGTATTTGGGGTTATTTTGGGTGCTTGATACCATTAGTATTAATAATGTTATTATTTAAAATGTATTAATAATAGTTATATTAACAGCAAGTAATTTTTGAAGTTGTTCAAATAAATTCAGTTTTTACAGAGGAATTAAAATCAAAAGAATATGAAGTCAGGAGTGAGTCATCTCTTCTTAATACTCAGACATTTTGGCATATCTGGAATGGCTATTGGGAGAGTATTGATGCCTCTGGCAATACTTTGATACATATTCTCACTTTATTACAGTGGATACACAGCGTTTAATCAGATAATAAACTAGCTTTCTTCTGTCACCCTGCCAGCCACTCTCTGCCTCAGTTTTGTTCTTCTTTACAGAATTTAGAATTCTCTGGAAATATTTCATTGTAACATTTTGTTTGTTGTTGATGTCTCCTCAAATATATGTAAGGTACATGGGCATTAGAATTATTCTGCTCTTGTTTACTACTCTATCCTTGGTGCCATGGCCTGACATGTACTTGGTGCTTCATATTGAGATGTTACAAACATGTTCAGTGTCACACAGCTGTTAGTGGCCACCAGGATTTTAATAGCCGACCTTTGCCTAGGGTTACTGGATCATTGGTTCAGGACACTAATCTGTATCTCATTCTATGTTGAAAGAGTTTGAGGATATGTCACATCTCAATTTAGGCCTGCTTATGTTATAACTTCTCTTATTTTGAAATCTATATATTTCATTTTCTTCTCTCCCTCTCTCCACTTCATATTTCACTGAGCTCTTCAAAGAATTCAAGACAGCTATGTCTGCATTTTCCATTTCTGGCAGGGCTTTACTCTGATGTGTCTATCACATGCTTCTAACAAGTACTCTATTTTCTATTCATGAAATTGGGTGACAATGTATTTACTTGAGTCTAGACAGGGTTGTTACTCGGTTTTGAGTTATTATTGGTTTCCCAAAGAGTTTCTCTAAGGGTAGTTTGATTTGAATGCAGAGCAAGTAGCAGATATTAAACAATTTTCAGTCTTAGTACATAATATAAATATGTAATCCTTGGTCACTGAATTATTTGAAATCATGTTTATGAAGAAAATATAATACACTTAAAGACATAATTTCTGTGTTAGGCCATGTTTATGTGATCTCTGAAACTTCCCACTTCAAAGACTCAAAGGGTCCTTTGTGAGTAGAGGCAGGCAGATCATTTCATTATCAGGCAATTACATCAACACATCAGGATGCCTTCTGAATGCAGACTGTTCATGTCCTTCTGTCTACTTTCCAGCTGGCATTTTTGGACACTCCACTGAATTTTTCAGTTTTTCATCACTTCAACAATACAGTCTATTTACCATCTCACATTTTTGAAATCTTTCCTGTATTACAGGCTCAAATGGCATAGATACAAATTCTCTCAATTTTGTACTCCAATAATACTGTTGGCTTTTCATTGAAGACAATTAAACATGTCATATTATCATTGTAATGTCATTGTACCAGTGTACTTTCCCTTGAAAAGGCATTTTTTCTCTTAGGTAAAGAAAATGGATTATTGTTAATATTTAGTTTGATATACAGGCAAGGCTGCACACAGAGGATATTTCCTCTTTGACTATAGATATATTATCGATGAAATAAATAAGGTTATTATTTTTTAGATATTATAAAAAAAGATATTTGTTTCAGCTATATTTAATACTTTATTACAAAATAAAAGGCATTGGAAAGACAAAAAAATGGTGTTCTAAGCTTCTACTTTGGATGATAATATGATTCCCTATTTTTGTTTTATCTTGCTGTGTTTGCATTTTGTTTATCTTGTTTGGAAGAGGAAAGGATTGTTTCTAGAAGTCAGAGATCAACACATATTATAATGTATTGTATCTCATTGAAACCAAAAGTTATATGTCACCTATACATGTAATACAGAGAAGGCAATGGCACTCCACTCCAGTACTCTTGCCTGGCAAATCCCATGGATGGAGGAGCCTGGTGGGCTGCAGTCCATGGGGTCGCTAAGAGTCGGACACCACTAATTGACTTCACTTTCACTTTTCACTTTCATGCATTGGAGAAGGAAATGGCAACCCACTCCAGTGTTCTTGCCTGGAGAACCCCAGGGACGGGGGAGCCTGGTGGCCTGCCGTCTCTGGGGTCATACAGCGTAGGACACGACTGAAGTAATTTAGCAGCAGCAGCAGCAGCAGCATACATGTAATAGCAAAGAGGTGTCAAATAAAGGTCAATAAGTAGTCTGAATTTAGTGTAGACTACAATTAATTGCCTTTTTGAATGCCACTCCTAAAATAATTTTATTAAGATGGAAATTGTACTTTGAATGGAATCACCAGATATTTTTTAAAGTGCCAATAATTAGAAAGTATCATATAAAGTGTTTAACTAATATATTTTTTCATATAATATAGAAGAGCTATCCTTGTCCTTTCAAGATGACATTACTGTCATCTTGAAAACAAGACTGAAAAAAGCTATTCAGTGGTAAAATCTGGAGCACCTTTTATCATTTTATAAGGGTAATTTCCTAAAGGATAAACTCAAATGGGTACATTGTTCCTAAATATTGAACTGAGTGAAAGAAATAACTGAATGTTAATCTTAGTACTGCTGCTGCTGCTGCTAAGTCGCTTCAGTCGTGTCTGACTCTGTGCGACCCCAGAGATGGCAGTCCACCAGGATCTTCCGTCCCTGGGATTCTCCAGGCAAGAACACTGGAATGGGTTGCCATTTCCTTCTCCAATGCATGAGAGTGAAAAGTGAAAGTGAAGTCGCTCAGTCGTGTCCCACTCTTTGTGATCCCATGGACTGCAGCCCACCAGGCTCCTCCATACATGGGATTTTCCAGGCAAGAGTACTGGAGTGGGGTGCCATTGCCTTCTCTGCAAATCTTAGTACTAGGGTTCATTAAAAGCCCATTGTTTATTGATTATCAGTATTTAACATCATTTTCTGGAAAATTAAATAAGACTTATTGGACAATCCAGTCATTAAAACATGGTTGTTTCTCATTCTTGTTCCATAGCCACAGCCTTACCACAACCATACTGAGTGTTCTTCTATTTACTTGATTATCCATTTATTTGTTTTATAATTCATTTAGTATTTCTGGTAAAAATCACCCACATCTTTCTCAGGAATTCACTAGAAAGAGTAGTATAGAAGCCACACATACATCTCTTTGTTGTGTTAACATGGCTGTCATTTTCCTGTGGTTAAAGACTATTGTGTCATGGTCATAACACATAGTTACTGTTCAACATATAATTGTACATTTGGATTTATATGAAATTAGCTATGTTTAGAGTACATCTAGATGTGGTGGTTAATTGCTAATCTATGGCCATGTTAAGAGGGATTCATGATAGCCATTGTCTACATAAAATGAAAAGAAGAATGTCAGAAATGCCATTGTGATTCTCAGGAAACAGGCCCAATGGGGTAGGAGCGGTCATTTCTTTGTTCTTCTGGGAGTAGGGACAGCGTGGGGTAGGGATGAGCAGTTTCTTCCCCACATGGTTCTGATTTCCTTCTATATAGTGCCATCAATAATTTAGTTACTGAAAATTTCTCCTGGATTCTGTCATGGGAATACTAGTCAGTAGTCTCAGTTTCCAGAATTACTACCTCTATCCATTCCTTTCTGTGATTCTAAAATATTTTCAGTGAAAGAGAAGCCATCAGATATGCTAAACTGCTGATACCCACAATGAGGACTTGCATTATTTTATAAGATATCCTCTCAGTCATCTAATTCTAAACAAGCTGTACTGCAATAAAGTGTTTATATAATGTTGAACTACCCCAACATCCTATGTATATATTAATATTAATTTCCTTTTAAAATCAATATTTATAAAAATCAGTACTTAAATCTGTAAGTCCAAGAATGGTAATAAATGTACAGCTTGCATAAAAATAAAAACTATGCCCAAGGTTGGAGATGAAATTATTTTTGTTTCTAAATAGAAAAGCTCAATATAAAAATATACAATCCAAGTTTTGACTTCCAGTTTGAATAATTCAACAATATCAGAGTCCATAATTCCTGTGGAGAATAGTGTATTAAAGTTTGATGTCTTTGAGTTAAAAATCATGCTCTCAAACCATTAAGTGCAACAATGTTCCATATATATATATTTAATATAAGAATACAATGTTTAAAGGTGATTTTTTTTTCTTTTCCAATAGAATATTTGCAACTCTTCATAGTTTCACTCTCAATTTTCCCTTTTTTGCCTATTTATTCAAATATGTCTTTAGTATATACCTTACTGCTATGATGTATTAGTTATCAGATATATAGTAGTGAAACAAAAATATCCTGTCCACATTTAACTTACATTCCTTCATTGAACAATTTTTGAAAAGACTATTTAATGGGACTTCTAATCAGGTATGTTTTGAGTTAATAAGTCATAATTATTGAAAAAATTTATTTTACTGCTCTGAACTCATATGACATTAAATAATCCTTAGGTATTTGTATAGATTTGAATCTCAGACTGTATGTGTATCTGGTACTTTAATAACAGTTTCTGAATATGAATTTCATGAATGTATAAAATGAAGAAAGTAATTAGGAATAGTACTCTAAAGTTCAGACCTACAGTAAACATTTGAATCATTATAAAATACATTATTTGAGATTAAATCCTAGTAGTATTTACTTTGATATATCTATTTCTTGGAAGAAAGATTATTTATAAGTATATTAAGTATGATATTATTCTTTCCATTTTAGAATTTCTGGAATCTTATAGCCCTGGATTTTACACATTCTCTGACCAGTGAGCTTAATTTATAATTGATATCTAATAATGATTCAGTTTCTTGATAATCTCTGCCCACTGATATTGACTCTATCCACTGTAACAACTGAATTCATAACTATGGTCAAGTGTTCAATATTGGATGATTTTTTAATATATATTTCCATTATTTTTGAACAGTGCTTTATCTATCTTCTTATAGAGGGCAAGAAAAGTCACTTGATACATTTTCTGAATAAATTTATTTTAAATATGCTAAAACCCTGAAACATATTTTATTATCTGAATGAAAATGAAATAAAATAGTTTTAAACAAGATGACATATATTATTTTATCAAAGTATAAAAATATATATGGCGTGAAAGTTTTACAAATACCTCTCATGTTATCAGACAGGTTTATCATGTAAAAGTTTAGGCTAAAATTGGAAATTCAGTAACATTCCTAAGAATGGCATGTAAACAAAATCTAATGAAAGGTTTGAAAGTTCTACTGATAAATACATGCCAGATTAAGATTGAGAAAAGATGTTAGAATAAGAGATCGAAACTACATCAACTTCATACGAGTATAATAACACTTCAAGAATCTGAACAAATATAATAAAACAAAAATTTTTGTTAAAAATTAATGTTATTCAAATTAAATCTAAGGATTAGGCTAAGGTAGTTTTGAGTGAAAATGATATTAAAATTGGTGATTATGTTCAAATTAATTTCTTAGATGATCAAACCACCAGTTCTTTGGTAGGTGCATGTTGTACATAATAAACTGAGTGTAGTAATTTCTAGAATGGATGTTGTTCAGATGCTAAGAAGAATGCAAAGCAATTGTATCATCCACATTTCTAAGATGTAGATCTTATGTGAAGTGTTCTGATTACAAACTAATAATAAGTGAGGGATGGTATGGGGAGGGAGGAGGGAGGAGGGTTCAGGATGGGGAACACATGTATACCTGTGGTGGATTCATTTTGATATTTGGCAAAACTAATACAATTATGTAAAGTTTAAAAATAAAATAAAATTTAAAAAAAAGAGTGTGGGAGGAAATTTTGGAATTGATGGATATGTTTATGGTGTAGATTATGGTGATGATTTTGTTTATCTCCAAACTTATCAAGCTGTACATATTAAATATGTACAACTTTTTGTATATCAGTCATACTTAATATAGAGGTTAAAACAATTGGCTCTAAAGGAATGAAAAAAGTGTGCATAAGGATGAAGAATATGCTTTGGATTTCTGTAGTTACTTTTTAAATGGTGGAATATATTTGTATGATGATGGAAGAGTAAGCAAAAATTAAGACATGATAGCTTAATGTTAGGTAATTCAAATAAAATTATAAGTGCTAGGTTTTATAAATCACTATAGAAGGTTACCAGACCACCTGACCTCCCTCTTGAGTAACCTGTATATACGCAGGTCAGGAAGGAGCAGTTAGAACTGGACATGGAACAACAGACTGGTTCCAAATAGGAAAAGGAGTACGTCAAGGCTGTATATTGTCACCCTGCTTATTTAACTTATATGCAGAGTACATCATGAGAAACGCTGGGCTGGAGGAAGAAAAAGCTGGAATCAAGATTGCCAGGAGAAATATCAGTAACCTCAGATATGCAGATGACACCACCCTTATGACAGAAAGTGAAGAAGTACTACAGAGCCGCTTTATGAAAGTGAAAGAGGAGAGTGAAAAAGTTGCCTTAAGGTTCAACACTTAGAAAACTAAGATCATGGCATCTGGTCCCATCACTTCATGGCAAATAGATGGGGAAACAGTGGAAACAGTGGCTGACTTTATTTTTCTGGGCAACAAAATAACTGCAGATGATGATTGCAGCCATAAAATTAAAAGACGCTTACTCCTTGGAAGGAAAGTTATGACCGACCTAGACAGCATATTAAAAAGCAGAGACATTACTTTGCCAACAAAGGTCCATCTAGTCAAGGCTATGGTTTTTCCCATGATCATGTATGGATGTGAAAACTGGACTGTAAAGAAAGCTGAGCACAGAAGAATTGATGCTTTTGAACTGTGGTGTTGGAGAAGACTCATGAGAGTCACTTGGACTGCAAGGAGATCCACCTAGTCCATCCTAAAGGAGATCAGTCCTGGATGTTCATTAGAGGGACTGATGTTGAAGCTGAAAATCCAACATTTTGGTCACCTGATGCAGAGATCTGACTCATTTGAAAAGATCCTGATGATTTGAAAGATTGAGGGCAGGAGGAGAAGGGGACTACAGAGGATGAGGTGGTTGGATGGCATCACTGATACAATGGACATGGGTTTGGGTCGACTCTGGGAATTGGTGCTGGACAGGGAGGCCTGGCATACTGTAGTTCATGGGGTCGTAAAGAGTTGGACATGACTGAGCAACTGAACTGAACTGAAGTTAACTGATGGTAGGTTAATTCATGGATAAGAAAATTGAGAACTTTTATATTTATGCGATTTAGAAAGTGCCAAAAATACCATATTTTGGTTGACAAAATAGATCCAATAATCTCACAAAGGAAGTCCAGAACACAGTGATGACTATGTATATAAATAAATAGATGAATCTTGCTGCTGCTGCTGCTGCTAAGTTGCTTCAGTCGTGTCCGACTCTCTTTGACCCCATAGACGGCAGCCCACCAGGCTCCTCTATCCCTGGGATTCTCCAGGCAAGAATACTGCAGTGGGTTGCCAGTTCCTTCTCCAAAGCATGCATGCATGCATGCTAAGTCGCTTCAGTTGTGTCCGACTCTGTGCAACCCTATGGACAGCAGCCCACCAGGCTCCTCTGTCCACGGGATTCTCTAAGGCAAGAATACTGGAGTGGGGTGCCATTTCCTTCTCCAAAATAGATGAATAAAGGTGAACAAATCTCAGAGCTGTGTAGCTTATATTTGAGTAATATTTTGAGCATAGAGCAACAATACATAACAAGGATTTAAGTGTAAGCAAAGTTTGGATGAATCATTTCTCTGGAGCCATCAGTTTAGTTCAGTTCAGTCGCTCAGTCGTGTCCGACTCTTTGCAACCCCATGAATCTCAGCACGCCAGGCATCCCTGTCCATCACCAACTCCCGGAGTTCACTCAGACTCACGTCCATCGAGTCAGTGATGCCATCCAGCCATCTCATCCTCCGTAGTCCCCTTCTCCTCTTGCCCCCAATCCCTCCCATCATCAGAGTATTTTCCAATGAGTCAACTCTTCGCATAAGGTGCCCAAAGTACTGGAGTTTTAGCTTCAGCATCATTCCTTCCAAAGAAATCCCAGGGCTGATCTCCTTCAGAATGGACTGGTTGGATCTCCTTGCAGTCCCAGGGACTCTCTTCTCCAACACCACAGTTCAAAAGCATCAATTCTTCGGCAGTCAGCCTTCTTCACAATCCAACTCTCACATCCATACATGACCACAGGAAAAACCATAGCCTTGACTAGGCAAACCTTTGTTGGCAAAGTAATGTTTCTGCTTTTGAATATGCTATCTAGGTTGGTCATAACTTTCCTTCCAAGGAATAAACATCTTTTAGTTTCATGGCTGCAGTCACCATCTGCAGTAATTTTGGAGCCCCCAAAAATAAAGTTTGACATTGTTTCCACTGTTTCCCCATCTATTTCCCATAAAATGGTGGGACCAGATTCCATGATCTTCGTTTTCTGAATGTTGAGCTTTAAGCCAACTTTTTCACTCTCCTCTTTCACTTTCATCAAGAGGCTTTTTAGTTCCTTTTCACTTTCTGCCATAAGGGTGGTGTCATCTGCATATCTGAGGTTATCGATATTTCTCCTGACAATCTTGATTCCAGCTTGTGCTTCTTCCAGTCCAGCGTTTATATGCTTTAACTGCATGTAAGCTAAATAAGCAGGGTGACAATATACAGCCTTGAGGTACTCCTTTTCCTATTTGGAACCAGTCTGTTGTTCCAGTTCTAACTGTTGCTTCCTGACCTGCATACAGGTTTCTCAAGAGGCAGGTCAGGTGGTCTGGTATTCCCATCTCTTTCAGAATTTTCCAGTTTATTGTGATCCACACAGTCAAAGGCTTTGGCATAGTCAATAAAGCAGAAATAGATGTTTTTCTGGAACTCTCTTGCTTTTTCCATGATCCAGAGGATGTTGGCAATTTGATCTCTGGTTCCTCTACCTTTTCTAAAACCAGGTTGAACATCAGGAAGTTCACAGTTCACATATTGCTGAAGCCTGGCTTGGAGAATTTTGAGCATTACTTTACTAGCGTGTGAGATGAGTGCAATTGTGTGGTAGTTTGAGCATTCTTTGGCATTGCCTTTCTTTGGGATTGGAATGAAAACTGACCTTTTCCAGTCCTGTGGCCACTGCTGAGTTTTCCAAATTTGCTGGCGTATTGAGTGCAGCACTTTCACAGCATTATCTTTCAGGATTTGAAATAGCTCCACTGGAATTCCATCACCTCCTCTAGCTTTGTTCATAGTGATATTTTCTAAGGCCCACTTGACTTTACATTCCAGGATGTTTGGCTCTAGGTCAGTGATCACACCATCGTGATTATCTGGGTTGTGGAGATCTTTTTTGTACAGTTCTTCTGTGTATTCTTGCCACCTCTTCTTAATATCTTCTGCTTCTGTTAGGTCCATACCATTTCTGTCCTTTATCGAGCCCATCTTTGCCTGAAATGTTCCCTTGGTATCTCTAATTTTCTTGAAGAGATCTCTAGTCTTTCCCATTCTGTTGTTTCCCTCTATTTCTTTGCATTGATTGCTGAAGAAGGCCTTTTTATCTCTTCTTGCTATTTTTTGGAACTCTGCATTCAGATGCTTTTATCTTTCCTTTTCTCCTTTGCTTTTCACTTCTCTTCTTTTCACAGCTATTTGTAAGGCCTCCCCAGACAGCCATTTTGCTTTTTTGCATTTCTTTTCCATGGGGATGGTCTTGATCCCTGTCTCCTGTACAATGTCACGAACCTCATTCCATAGTTCATCAGGCACTCTATCTACCAGATCTAAGCCCTTATATCTATTTCTCACTTCCACTGTATAATCATAAGGGATTTGATTTAGGTTATACCTGAATGTGTAGTGGTTTGGAGATAAGTGGAGAAATAACTCCAGAAAGAATGAAGGGATGGAGCCAAAGCAAAAACAATACCCAGCTGTGGATGTGACTAGTGATAGAAGCAAGGTCCGATGCTGTAAAGAGCAATATTGCATAGGAACCTGGAATGTCAGGTCCATGAATCAAGGCAAATTGGAAGTGGTCAAACAAGAGATGGCAAGAGTGAATGTCAACATTCTAGGAATCAGCGAACTAAAATGGACTGGAATGGGTGAATTTAACTCAGATGACCATTATATCTACTACTGCGGGCAGGAATCCCTCAGAAGAAATGGAGGAGCCATCATGGTCAACAAAAGAGTCTGAAATGCAGTACTTGGATGCAATCTCAAAAATGACAGAATGATATCTGTTCGTTTCCAAGGCAAACCGTTCAGTATCACAGTAATCCAAGTCTATGCCCCAATCAGTATTGCTGAAGAAGTGTTCTATGAAGAACGGTTCTATGAAGACCTACAAGACCTTTTAGAACTAACAGCCAAAAAAGATATCCTTTTCATTATAGGGGACTGGAATGCAAAAGTAGGTAGTCAAGAAACACCTGGAGTAACAGGGAAATTTGGCCTTGGAATACGAAATGAAGCAGGGCAAAGACTAATAGTTTTGCCAAGAAAATGCACTGGTCATAACAAACACCCTCTTCCAACAACACAAGAGAAGACTCTATACATGGACATTACCAGATGGTCAACACTGACATCAGATTGATTATATTCTTTGCAGCCAAAGATGGAGAAGCTCTATACAGTCAGCAAAAACAAGACCAGGAACTGACTGTGGCTCAGATCATGAACTCCTTATTGCCGAATTCAGACTTAAATTGAAGAAAGTAGGGAAAACCACTAGACCATTCAGGTATGACCTAAATCTGTAGCCATATTTGGGTTTTAATCTCACTGTTTTATAATGGGTAAGTTACTTAAATTTTAGTATCTACTTTCTTCTGTTTAAAATGCAAATAATAATTGTGCGTATATTGCAGATCATTGTAAAATATAAATGACATTGGACCTTGTACATTGTGCGTCCTTAGTCGATCAGTCGTGTTTGCCTCTTCAACCCCATGGACAGGAGCCCTCCAGTCTCCTCTATCCATGGGGATTCTCCAGGCAGGAATACTGGAGAGGGTTGCCATGCCATCTTCCAGGGCATCTTCCCAACCCAAGCAGGGATCAAATCCCAGTCTCCTGCATTGTAGGTGGATTCTTTACCAGCTGAGTTATCAGGGAAGCCCTTGTACAAATTAAGATCTCAATATATGCTAGTTGTTTGTCATTACATACTTTTCATACCTGCTTTAATCTTTATATATATATATATATATATATATATATATATATATATATATACACCATCTTTATTGGTTTTCATAAAATGTCTGCTGTCTTCCTAACAGACTCCATGTCCCCAGTACTTCTATTGCTACTTATGTGAGAAAAATTATATTTTACAGCTATATCATGCTACCAAACAATTTGTTATGTTAGGCTTTTTGATAAGGTGTTGCAAAGTTTTATTGTCTCCTCTCTCTCTCTTCCTAAGTTCACAAATGATGGGAAATTCCACTTATTGTGAAATGTCCAGTTTCCCTCTTGGGGATCTTTATGGCAAAGAAAATAGAAAAACAAACCATGACCTGTCTAATACTATGAAGAATCTTCCAACTATATCAGCTTCAAGCATCTCATCAATGCAGTCTAAATATCTAGCAATTAGATTTTAGAACTGATATTTCTCTCTTTTCAACTCTGGGTTTACAACTCCACAGTCTTAATGCGAAGCATTTGGAAGTTTGGCTCTATGATTTTTCTTCAAATTAACTTTCTATAACAATGCTGTCCAATGAAACTGTCTGTGATAATGGAAATGTTCTATAGTTCTGCCTTTCTATACGACAGCCACTAGTTATATGAAAATATTGAACATTGAAATGACTAGTGTGACTGAAGAATTAACTTTTAAATATTATTTAATAGGGAAATGGATGGGGAAACAGTGGAAACAGTGTCAGACTTTATTCTTTTGGGTTCCAAAATCACTGCAGATGGTGACTGCAGCCATGAAATTAAAAGATGCTTACTCCTTGGAAGAAAAGTTATGACCAACCTAGATAGCATATTCAAAAGCTGAGACATTACTTTGCCAACAAAGGTCCGTCTAGTCAAGGCTATGGTTTTTCCTGTGGTCATGTGTGGATATGAGAGTTGGACTGTGAAAAAAGCTGAACGCTGAAGAATTGATGCTTTTGAACTGTGGTGTTGGAGAAGACTCTTGAGTCCTTCGGACTGCAAGGAGATCAAACCAGTCCATTCTGAAGGAGATCAGCCCTGGGATTTCTTTGGAAGGAATGATGCTAAAGCTGAAACTCCAGTACTTTGGCCACCTCATGCAAAGAGTTGACTCATTGGAAAAGACTCTGATGCTGGGAGGGATTGGGGGCAGGAGGAGAAGGGGATGAGATGGCTGGATGGTATCACTGACTCGATGGACGTGAGTCTGAGTGAACTCCGGGAGTTGGTGATGGACAGGGAGGCCTGGTGTGCTGTGATTCATGGGGTCACAAAGAGTCGGACACGACTGAGCTACTGGACTGAACTGAACTGAACTGAATATTGTTTAAAAGATAAGTTTAAAGCAACACACATACCTAGTGACTACTGGATTGGACTTAAAAGTTCTAAAGTTATGGTCTTCAACTTTTAAAATGGTACTTCTAATATATCATTTTTTAAGCTTGACTGAAATAGAGGGTTATTCTCTAAATTGAGAATCTTTCTACTTGACCGTCATGGTTATTGATTCTATACAAAATAACTGATATGACTGCTAATCTTTTCCCACCCTTAGCAAACACTTGGAATTTTATTGATGATATTAGCTCATGCATAAGCCCAACTGTATTACAAGAGACTCTCAATTTCTGTATCTATGGTTGATGTTTTGAATGATTTTAGCCATTTTGAAGTGTGTGTGTTTCTATGTGTATGTGTATACGTGTTCAAGACATGTTGAGGGGCTAGTGATGATGACAGTCGAGGAACAGAGCTAGTCTTAAGACTGAATTTACCTGCAGAGATTTCACAGACTATTAAGCAGAGATTCTGAGGAAATTGACAAGGAAATTATCCAGGCTAAGGACATCCAGGCTAACATATACATGACAGGGATATCCAGGCTAAGAGAACATCAATTTCATGTGCTTTTCCCATTTCAGTGCTTATTTAGTAATGCCTTTGTTCTTTGCTAAATCAAAGTTTCTGAACATTTCTGAGGGAAAATAAATAATACAGTTCGTTAAAGTTATCTTTTATTGTTACATATTTTTGTTTTTGTTTCTTTTTTAGAAATGTGAGATGTATATTTATGTGTTAACTTCCTAAGATTTAAACAATCCAACTCTTTTGCCTGTTTTTAGGTCATTTCCTCTATTGCAGTTGCTATTGCCTGCACTTTAGACCATAGCCAACTTCTCATGTGTATCACACGTTGCAGAAAGAGGTACACTTATGCTATAGCTGAGGATGGTAGATTTACAAGTTTTGTGAGAGAGTTGCCCACGGTCAGCATAGAAAAAAGACAGTAAGAGTGGAAACCCTAGCACTTTGCTCTTTAAGATCAATTTAGATAATAGTGTGAACCAGCCTGGGCTTCCCAGGTGGTTTCTGCCAATGCAGGAGAAGCCAGAGAGGCCAGTTCAATCCCCTGGGTGACGAAGATCCCCTGAGGAGGGCATGACAACCCACTCCAGTATTCTCACCTGGAGAATCCCCATGGACAGAGGACCTTGGTGGGCTACAGTCCAAAGTTTAGCTAAGAGTCAGACATGATTGAAGCTACTCAGCAGGCAGGCACACATGACCCAGCCTTATTTATTTAGTGGGTGTCCCAACCTAGTTTATATCCAAGGCAGTGAGTCCCTAGTTATTGTATCTGATTTATAATTATTTTGGAAAGTTATCATTTAAACAAACTAGATAGTCACTTGGCCTGTTAACTGAGAATCTGGACAATAAAAATGAGTTTACAAGGAATTATTTAAGGTGATTCCTCCAAGGAGGCCTTTACCATTTCTTTGGTTCATAGAACTGGCCTTCACAGAATGATAGTAGAAAAAAATAAGTGATTAAAGCATAAAATGCAAAGTGATGAGACTGCTGCATAGAATAAAATAGGTTCACAAATGGGGAGTTACAAATCACTGATTCTCTGCATCCCTGAGGATGAATTGAAAAGTACTATGAACACTTGTCAGAATATAGATTAGCTCTTAGAATAATTTTGTATTTATATTCTACACTTCCAACTTTTAGCAGACCATAGTAGCAAAAGCTGAATAATAAAGACAATAATGAAGTACATTTGTTTTGTAGGTAACTAGAATATGTCAAATATAAGTGGAATTAGATTCAGGAGCACTAATACATGCTGTACTGTGATGTATTTTATGGAGACCTGTAGAGTGGCAGATCCTCATCAAGGAACAGAGGCCAACTCATTCTCAACATCGTGGGCCTGCAGGAAGCGTCCATTAAACCAATATTGAGTTTGCCTGAATAAAAATGAGTAAATTTGCCTGTTTTAAAATGTGATAGACAGACTTCTTTTTTTTCCTTTGGTCTAATTTCAACATGGTTGCTTTTACAGTATATTTCAAATAAACCTCTGATATTCTTAGGTATATTTGTTCACAGATATTCCACATATATCCACTGCAAATGTAAAATATGCTAAAGAAACTGCATCATTTGGCATTTTTGTCTTTTATTCTCTATCATCTCCCTTCTCATCCTAAGTTTGGTTTTTACCTATTACAATTCTCCATAACATAAAATTATAGAAAGTGATTGTAAAGATTATCATTCGTCTATAGTGAAGAATGATTCTTTATATACATTTGTAATATTCCATAATATACAGGATAGAAATAAAATACAGTATGCTCTTTGCAACCATAAAAGTCAAACAGGAGGGATATCATCCATCCTGCTCCCTGTGTATGTAACAGGATAATGCCTTTTGTGCAGGATTATCTGATAATTATTTTTTCAAAGATGCTCTTGCTTTCTCTCCTTATTGTCTAATTCTGAAATATGAACATATTTTTCCCAGAAACAAATTGCCAAGTAAAGGAGGATATTTACATTTGAAAATCCTTTTAAACTTTTTGTGAGTTGCTGAAATTCAGGAAAGTCTGAAGCCTGTTAAGTAGCAGCAGGAGGTGAACCAATTAGGATTAATATATTGAGTGATGCCTAATTCAGGCATGTTACTAAGGACCATACTTTTCTCTGTCATGTCAAACCAATTATTTCAGACATAGTGGGATCTTTTACTTTATAAATGTCTTTGCTAGCCAAAATAAAATGTTAACAGATACCTATAATTAATGTTTTAATTCACTGTGTGCAGTAAGAAAATAGAACCTATAAGAAAACATTAAGAAGAAAGTTATCTAACAGAAAAGCACTTTGCAGTTTCTCATTTCTCCATGAATTATGCCCATTGATCTGGAATATTTCTTCACAAAGAAGTGGAAGATATTATGTAAAATAGCTGGTAACTTTTCATAGAGGGAAATGATAGCAAAGAGAATTTTATGATACCATTCATTTGTAGTTGAATATTTAAGTTGCTGTATAATTTATTTCACATGCTTTCCCTTTCTCCTCTACACTTATTCAAAGCTTTAGAAAGCGTCGACACTATTAGAGAATAAAACAAAAGTGACTTTAACTTGAGGATTCCTTTATTGATTTCTCATACTCTTCCCCCTCAGTTCCACCTACCTATTCAATTTCATAATTTTAGGGTTCTGGGATAATATCCACCCACAGCCTCACTTTCCCAATATATCACAAAAGTTCAGAGAGACAAAATGAAGTACACAGACATACCCAAAGCAATCATTATCCCTGTTTTAACTCTTCTTTATGAAATAAAATTAATAAATATGAATATTTATAGTCACATCACTTTACTAAGATGTAAGGGATAAAAGTAAGAGGATAAAAGAGTTTGTGTACATCACAAACTGCCCATTCAGGCAGAAATAAAACCTCTTAAGATTGGGTGCTGGGAGCAAGGGCATGAGGGTTTGTTTACTTGTCTATAAATTATCTTTCCCTAATATTTACCTGGGCTTCTCCCATTTCTTTGATTAGCAGATTTATATAGTAAGCTCTATATTAAATTTCCAGAGTATCAACAGCCTCCTCAAATTTAACATGTTGCAAATATTTCATATTCCACTGCACTTGACAGCTACATGGTACAAATAGTCTGTATTGATTATCACAGCTTCATGCAATCATTTTATTTTTCTAGATGGGAAAGTGAGAAGCTCCAGATTGTCAGGCCTCTGAGTATAAAACAGATTTTGATAATTCAGGCCATCTTTTAATCCTTGTTGGCTGCTTCTGTTTCCACTGAGTGTTATTAAAGTGTAATATTCTTGACTGCAATATGCCCTTCTTCAGCTTCATGAGTGTGGAAGAGCAAGGGCAGGTCAACAGCATTGGCGATGGCTTCTCCATCTGGCTTCCTAATCACTGTTTTGCATCTAAGCATGTCTGTACTTCAGCTTCTAGAAACCAAAACAGTTGTGCTGGTCAAAACAGGGGCAGAATTTTTTATTCCAGCAATGATTGAAAAAAGAATATTTCCTCACAACAGCTGTAAATAGGTAATATCCTAATAGTTTTAGGAGTCATTCCTAGAGGCTCAATCTAGCACTTAAATTTAAGCCCTTCCGATACACTCTGGCCTGTTAAGTCCCTTTCTGCCTGAAGTTCTATAGTGTAATTTCCATGTGCTGCTTGCTGTTGTTCAGTTGCTCAGTCGTGTCCGACTTTGCAATGCCCATGGACTGCAGCACACCAGGCTTCCCTGTCCTTCACTATCTGCCAGAGTTTGCTCTAACTCATGTCCATTGAGTCAATGATGCCATCCATCCATCTCATCCTTTGTCTTCTTCTCCTCCTGCACTCAGTCTTTCCCAGCATCAGGGTCTTTTCCAATGAGCTGGCTCTTCACATTAGGTGGGCAAAGTAGTGAAGCTTCAACTTCAGCATCAGTCCTTCCAATAAATATTCAGGGTTGATTTCCTTTTGGATTGCCTAGTTTGATCTCCTTGCTGCCCAAGTAACTTTCAAGAGTCTTCTCCAGCACCACAACTCGAAAGCATCATTCTTCAGTGCTCAGCCTTCGTTATGGTCCAACTCTCACTTCCATGTGCTGCACTAGACTTTCCCTTCCTCAACCCAGACTTCAATGCAATTCAACTGTTTCAGTTGCTTAGGTATAATTCTTAGAGTCATACTTGACTCCCTTTTTCTCTTCCTCATATACATATAGCTATCCATCATATTGGCCAACATCCCTCTGAAATCAGTCCTGAATCCCACCATATTTTGCCATCTCTACCTTCACTTCCAGTGTTAAAACCAAACTCAGCTCTTTCCTTCATTATTGTAATGACTATCTAACTGGTTTCTTTGCTTCTAATCATGCCTCCCTAAAGTCTCCCTTCTATTCATCATGTGCTGCTGCTACTGTTGCTAAGTCGCTTCAGTTGTGTCCGACTCTGTGTGACCCCATAGATGGCAACCCATCAGGCTCCCCCATCCCTGGGATTCTTCAGGCAAGAACACTGGAGTGGGTTGCCATTTCCTTATCCGATGCATGAAAGTGAAAAGTGAAAGTGAAGTCGCTTAGTCGTGTCCGACTCTTAGCGACCCCATGGACTGCAGCCTACCAGGCTCCTCCTTCCATGGGATTTTCCAGGCAAGAGTACTGGAGTGGGGTGCCATTGCCTTCTCCGATTCATCATGTAGAGTGGTACAAAAATACCAGTCACATGCCACAAATGTACATAAAACAATACCCTCTCACCACAGAATTAATTCCCTAGCCACTTTATCTTGTCTTGTTTTTCTCCATAGCATGTATCACCTTCATATATGAGATGTTTACTCAGCATCAGTCTATTGACTAAGTAATCTTTGCACCCCACCCCAAAACTACAAGCTATATGAAGTAAGTAGCAGTTTAATGTGTATACTGATCTACCTCAGCATCTAGAGCAGCTGCTGATTTATCTTTTATATTATTGAAGTTTATATTCATTGAATAAATGAGTAGCAGACTTCCACTAAATTCTTCTAATGACTTCTCATCTCCCTAAGAATGAAGTACATGGTGTCTTTCTTTCCCCCCTACAATGACTTATGTGTTCTTGGCTTCTCCTAACGCTCTTACTTCATTCCTACCTTGTTCACTCTGCTGCAGCCATATGAGCCTCACTATTTGTCTTTGTTAGGCTGGGCAATGGTCACTTTTGCCTAGAATTTTCTTCTTGGTATCCATGTATCTGACCCTCTCACTTCTCAGTATTTTAGTATTTTCTGTTTACAGAAGACAGCACTTTAATATATTCTTTGAATCCTTAGTCAGGGAAAACATATTCTGATTTTAAATATATTTTAACTAGAAGCATGTGTAATATTATGCTTATCCTATGTAAGCATATGGAAACCCTCAGATAGGCTGAGAATGATTGTTTAGGGCAATATTTTCTGCAAAAATGCAGACAATATATCAAATGGATTTTTAGCTTTGTAAAATGCCAAAGGAAGAGCTGAGACATTTGATAATTGCCAGAACCTTTCACTGAAAGCTCACCAGGACCATGAGTCATTGTTTAGGTGACAAGATGTCAGAATATGACAAGATATTCCTGTTATATAACATGACAAGGAGCTTAACCCAGTTCTAATGCTGAAAAATATGAGTCAAAGTAAAAATAAAAATGAATAGGTCTTCCTTCATTTCTTTGATGAAAAGATATCAAAGGACTCTATAAAGTACTTCTATTTTCAAAATGCACAAACTCAGAACCTGAGCCAAAAAGTAGGAGACTTTATAAATGGAGAGTCAAATGTTCTTTTAGTAGTGTAACAGCAATGTTAAGACAAATCTGGAAGAAGAACATAGCTCTGTTGAGCCATGAGGAAATTGCATTTATTAAAAACAGAATGATTTTGTGGAATAAAAATTAAAAGTTTAGAAATAAAGCATCTTTAATAGATTTACTCAATTTCTTTGAATTTATTTAAAACGATGTTACTATGGGAGAGGAATACTTGCCTGCAGAAAATAGGGCATTTCTTATATACATTTAAGCATACACATTTAGCATGTACACATTTTTCAAAATATAAGCCTTATGATGAAAAACTTCAGTAAAGACAAATAAGCTTGTTAATGAAATGAACTACATGATTTGTTAAAAATGACTGTGGCAGATCAACTCATGTTAAAGCTAAGACTTTCAGTTTTTACTATTAGATTCATGAATTAATAAGAATATGTATGGCTTACTAAATCAATGTTTTGCGGTAATTATGAGTTTAAAGTCATTTTCTGACCATTAAACAGCTGCTTCCATTACCTAGTGAAGTAAAGGATTAATTTACATTATATACCAAAACTTCCTCTGCCTTTGTTAGGATAATTCCAGATAGTCATAGGGAAAACACCCTAAGATTATAATAATAATACATGTGAAAGCAAAAATGATCAATTAGATGAGTATTTGAATATTTTAGAAAACCAAAGGGCTTTTGTCTATGTATTCTGCATTACCCAATCTTCCAGATTTAAGCTTGCTTTTTAAAATATAATAATGTCCTCAGCTTTGGGGAGTTTAATGCTCATTGTGATGCTTTTCCAGTCATTTACCATTCATAGAGAATTTAATATCAACAACTACACTGTCCTCACAAATCTGTGTGTGCTAAGTTGCTTCAGTCATATCTGATTCTTTGTGACTCTGTGGACTGTGGCCTGCCACGCTCTTCTGTCCATGGGGATTCTCCAGCCAAAAATACTGGAGTGAATTGCCGTGCCCTCCTCCAGGGGATCTTCCTGACCCAGGGATCTAACCCATGGCTCTTATGTCTCGTGTATTGGCAGGTGGGTTCTTTACCACCAGCACCACAAAGGAAGCCTCCTCACAAGCAAGGTCTTATTTAAATGTTATAGGGCAGACACGACTTTTCAAGGGGTCTAATCTTCTGTCACTAAAGACTTTATATATTCCTTCAGTCAATAAAAATGTTATCTTTTGTTTATGCTAAAATTTCATTTTTTTTTCCTTCAAGACATTTCTAGAGTCTACTAGTAAAATTATAGCTACTTGATTAGGTAATACCATAAATATTTTTCAACTGACACTTTTGTTTGAAGTAGTTTACAACTGAATGAGAGAAGGAAGAGAGAATAAAAGAATGGAAGAAAGGATACGAAATTGTCTGATTTTTATTTTTTTAATTTACTTTACATTGGAATATAGTTAATGAACAATATTATGATAGGTTTAGGTATATGGCAAAGTGAGTCCTTTATACATATCCTAGTATCTATTCTTTTTCAAATTATTTTCCCTATTATTTTGTTACATAATATTGAGCAGAGTTCCCTGTGCTATCAAGTAGGTCCTCATTGGTTATTCCATTTAAATAGAGCGGTGTGTACATGTCAATCCCAAACTCTCTAACTATCCTTTCTTCCTACCCTCCCTGCCCCTGGTGCTGCTGCTGCTGCTGCTAAGTTGCTTCAGTTGTGTTCAACTCTGTGGGACCCCATAGATGGCAGCCTACCAGGCTCCGCCATCCCTGGGACTCTCCAGGCAAGAACACTGGACCTAGTAACCATAAATTCATTCTCTAAGTTTATGAGTCTGTTTCTGTTTTGTAAATAAGTTTGTTTGTATCATGTATTTTAGATTCTATATGTAAGCAATATCATACAATATTTCTCTGTCTGACTTACTTCTTTTGCAGTTCATTCATTCAGCAAAGATTATTTGTGATCACCATAACCCTGTCCCAGGATAGAAGCTGGTGACAAAAAGCTGAACGATATATGATACCTGCGCCCAGGTCCTGAGAGGACAAGTGTTACATGAATGTAAATACAAATGTTCGGTGGTCGTACATCATCTGAAGTGTTCCTTAATTTTCCTTTCTCTGCTAGGGTGGTTTCTCTATCCCTACCTCACCTAGATACTTACTCTGTGTTTTAATATTTTTACTAGCCTTTCAAAATCTTTCACTTCTATGCTACAACCAGCACATTAAATATCCCTATCATTTCAAATCCACTCAATACACCATTTCCATTTAACTGCTTTGGTTTAAAAGATTAGAAGAAGAACATGTGATAAAATCCACAACTAAAATGTTATGAAAGGATGCAAGAGAGACATGAAGTGTTTCGTTTTCTGTATTAGTTCATATATTAAAGAAGACAGTTGGTCTAACACAATTGTGATGAAATATCAGGAGATTTATCTGAAAGTATGTATTTCTACACCTCAGTAGTTATAGTACAGGAGCCTGATTCCCATCCTACTTTCATCTCCATCACAAAATTATTGACCTAAATCAGCCAGAACAATGAGTTCCACACGTGAAAATTCAGATCTCCAAAGAACTGTCTAAAATGTTCATTTCTAACTATATCTAGCACTAGAAACACTAGAAATAAAAGTGAATTAAGTAAAACAGATTATTTGCTTATGCTAACAATACTGTGTATGCTCTTTAAAAGTAAATCATTATACCAAGCATAAGTGACTGGCTAAACCACTAATCTATCTTACTGAAACAACCCAAATAGGGAAAATGAACTTAAATCTTTTAGGGTGCAACAGAAAACAAGCAAAACTAAGACAACAAAATCAAGCCGGATAATTCAATAGAGGGAATTTAACAGGAGAATTAGATTACAAGATTTGCAAAAAAGATGAAAGGGCAAAGATGGTGAGACATAGAAATCAGTAACAGTCTAAAGGCAATGGCAACCCATTCCAGTACTCTTGCCTGGAAAATCCTATGGACAGAGGAGGCTGGTAGGCTGCAGTCCATGGGGTTGCTGAGTGTCGGACACGACTGAGCGACTTCACTTTCACTTTTCACTTTCATGCACTGGAGAAGGAAATGGCAACCCACTCCAGTGTTCTTGCCTGGAGAATCCCAGGGACGGGGAGCCTGGTGGGCTGCCGTCTATGGGGTCGCACAGAGTCGGACACGACTGAAGTTACTTAGCAGCAGCAACAGTCTAAAATCCTACAGGCACAGAACTCAAGACTCAGAAAGAGGTGTGGGTATTATCAGAACTCAGAATCGCTAACTATCCTGTAGATTTCAGATCCACACAAAGACTTCTCTGAGGGGAGGTGAAGTCACTGTCAGAGATGCTATCTGAAGTGGAAAAGGAGAGGGGAACTTGGCTTCCCCTCATATTCTGTCCTCAAATCTCCTGTCAGAGCCTCCCAGAGGTGGAGTTTAACTGAAAGCTAGTTGCTAGGAATCCAGGAAATCTAGTTTGCAAGGGTCAGCTTTAGAAACAGAGCAGAGAAATGTCTATTGGCCCATTTTTGGGTCATTTATTTAGATGGCTAACAAACACATGAAAAGATGCTCAACATCACTCATTATCAGAGAAATGCAAATCAAAACCACTATGAGGTACCATTTCACACCAGTCAGAATGGCTGCGATCCAAAAGTCTACAAATAATAAATGCTGGAGAGGGTGTGGAGAAAAGGGAACCTTCTTACACTGTTGGTGGGAATGCAAACTAGTACAGCCACTATGGAGAACAGTGTGGAGATTCCTTAAAAAACTGGAAATAGAACTGCCTTATGATCCAGCAATCCCACTGCTGGGCATACACACTGAGGAAACCAGAAGGGGAAGAGACACGTGTACCCCAATGTTCATCGCAGCACTGTTTATAATAGCCAGGACATGGAAGCAACCTAGATGTCCATCAGCAGATGAATGGATAAGAAAGCTGTGGTACATATACACAATGGAGTATTACTCAGCCATTAAAAAGAATACATTTGAATCAGTTCTAATGAGGTGGATGAAACTGGAACCTATTATACAGAGTGAAGTAAGCCAGAAAGAAAAACACCAATACAGTATACTAACGCATATATATGGAATTTAGAAAGATGGTAACGATAACCCTGTATACGAGACAGCAAAAGAGACACTGATGTATAGAACAGTCTTATGGACTCTGTGGGAGAGGGAGAGGGTGGGAAGATTTGGGAGAATGGCATTGAAACATGTGAAACGTCATGTATGAAACGAGATGCCAGTCCAGGTTCAATGCACGATGCTGGATGCTTGGGGCTGGTGCACTGGGACGACCCAGAGGGATGGTGTGGGGAGGGAGGAGGGAGGAGGGTTCAGGATGGGGAACACATGTATACTAATTAAATAATTTTCTATTAAAGAAAATTTGAAAAATAAAAAAATAAAAGAAAAACAAAGTTAATATATAAAAAAAAAGAAAGAAAGAAACAGAGCAGAACAAGGGTTTCACAGCAAACAACAAGAGATTATCAAATTATCATTTTAAGAAATGGTGACATTTTCTTCTAATTTTTTGAAATCTTTCAGGGTATTGAGCTTCTTTTTTTAAAATTTTATTTTATTTTTAAACTTTACATAATTGTATTAGTTTTGCCAAATATCTTTTGTTAATACTATCATAAATGAGTTAACTCGTATTCTGAAATTAATTGTGTCATTTTTAATGAAACTTTTTTGTCAGCTTGATGATTTTATTTGTTAGCTAGTCATCAAATACTCAAATTATTACCAATAGAAGTACATATTGTCTACTGGCTTGAAACTCAGAAAAGCCTCCCAGTTAATTCATAAAGTAGGACATTGGTGCTCTTTACACTAGGTCCGCATCATTCTTATTTTACTCTTATGAATTCTTGTCTTGTTATACTCTCCCAAGCATCAGTCACTGGATTGCTCTTGCCCTGGTTCTTTCCCATTCTAAACCTCATCAAACTTTTACTCTGAAACACACTTAAACCTGATTTTCACTTTGGAACATTTTCTCCACAAACATGCTTTCTGGCTTAGGACTGAGTCCTCAACTGAACTTCCACACCCTCAGAGTAGGCTACGTATCTGTCCTTCTCAAAGAAGTATGTTGATCAGTCTTTCCCCTAGCAAATCATTCTCTATATAGCTAGAACCAGTTCTTAGTTTCTTCTTTTTTTGTTTTATTTTGTTTACTTTGCTAGAATTCCAAAGTTCCCCAAAACAGAGACTGTCTCTGTCTTGAATTCCAAGGAATCCATCCTTAGCACTTAGGAAATGCTCAGCATCTAAAGAGGCTCCATAAATATTTATCAAGTGAATAAATAAGTAAATGAACAAATTGCCTATGGTGGAATTTTCAGATCCTACATTATTTCCCACACCTGATCTAGCTCTGCCTGCTCCCTTAAAGTCCTGCCATCACTAGCAATGAAAGACAAGTTTTAAATTGATTGTTTTACTAGCAGACCACTATCTGGATCATGCACCCTCTCCTTTTGTCTCTGAAATGCATAAGATCATCTGACTCTCTGCATTCTACTCACACAGATATTTCAAGAAAAGTTCTGAAGATCTTTTCCATAGAACCAGTAACTTAGACTCAAGCTGGTATCATGAACTCAGTCAATTTTCAGATCAAATTTTTTCCAAAACTGAGACAAGTATTTAAGCGGTTATTACCTATTTATGGGTTTCCCTGATGGCTCAGCGGTAAGAAAAACCCACCTGCAATGCAGGAGACACAGGAGATGAGAGTTCGTTTGATCCCTGGGACAGGATGATCTCCTAGAGGAGGAAATGACAACTCACTCCAGTATTCTTGGACTTCCCTGGTGGTTCAGATGGTAAAGTATCTGCCTGCAATGCAGGAGACTGGAGTTCAGTCCATGAGTTGGGACGATCCCCTGGAGAAGGAAACGGCTACCCACTCACTCAAGTATTCTTGCCTGGAAAATTCCATAGACACAGGAGCCTGGCTACAATCCACGGGGTAGTAAAGAGTCGGATACAACTGAGTGACTAACATTCTCTCTCTCATACCTTTTTATATATTGTTACTTGGCTTCTTTTGGGCTTTTCATCCAGGTTTGTCTAACTTCTAAGGCATGCATTCTCCCCTTAAGAAAGGATGAATGGTAAGATCAAATAATTCCAACATTTTCCTCTTGTTATTGTTTAGTTGCTCAGTTGTGTCCGACTCTTTGTGACCCCATGGACTGCAGCATGCCTGACCTCCCTGTCCTTCACTAACTGCCAGAGTTTGCTCAAATTCATGTCCATTGAGTCAATGATGCCATCCCACTATCATCTTCTGTCGCCCCCTTCTTCTGTCCTCAATCTTTTCCAGCACCCGGGACTTTTCCAATGAGACAGTTCTTTGCATCATGTGGCCAAAGTATTGGATGCTTCAGCATCAGTCCTTCCACTGAATATTTAGGGTTGATTTCCTCTAGGATTAACTGGTTTGATTTTGCTGTCCAACGGACTCTCAAGGGTCTTCTCTAGCACCAGAGTTCAAAAATATAAATTCTTTGGTGTTCAGCCTTCTTTATGGTTCAACTTTCACATCAGTACATCACTACTGGAAAAAAACATTTTCCCCTAGAGCTGATTTTCCATTGAGCTATCATCCAGAACATTTTTTACATTTTTAAAAATTTAACTGCAGTAATAGTACTGATTTAAAGACAGAACTCAAGTTGCTAAAAGTGGTTTCCCTCCAAAAACAAACAAACAAAAAATAATGATGAAAAGAGGAAACCATGCCAATATTAAGGAGAATAAAGCTATGATGAATGAACAGTAGACTTCTATATTTAGCTACTGCATGTCTAGTTTATATAATAAATAAAAGTATGCCTTTTTTTAACTTATGTGACATGTATCTTTAATTTCTGCTTCTTGGAAAAACAAAACTCCTGTGGATTGCATAGTAGTAGCTTGTTGCTTTCCCACCCCTTTCCAGTCTGTAGTCTCTCATGCCACATGTGGGTCCCATCTCAGGTCCCTTTCCATCTCACTGAAACTTCCGCCCTGCTATCTTCCTAACGGGCTTGGCTCATGTCCACTCTTCTTTAAGCTCTGGCTTGTGTCTTACTTTCTTCTTGGCTCTAAGCCCTGTTCCCACCATCTCAGGCCTTCCAACTTCGGCTCCTACAATAATCCTCAGTACACTTCACCTCTAACTCCAGATTTACATTCTCTTCTGGCAAGCAACTACACAATTCTCTGCCCAAACCCAGCTTTCTCATATATAGCATCATTTAAATCTCAGAAATTGATTTCTAAAACTTGCAGCTCTACAGAGAATATTCCTTTCCAAATTATTTTATTACTGAAACTACTCAATACAATTTTGACTTCCAAATACAGTTCTTTGGGCAAGACACTCAATAACCTCAGAGATGGCTAAATCCCATATTTTTCCCACTTCTTTCCCATATTGTTCTTTCCTTTAAATGCTCCATTTTTTTCTTGACCCAGACACTTTTAATCACTTCCAATATTAAACTTTAAACTTCTCAGGCATACATCCTACCACAATTATTATTCAAAATTGAACTCTTTTCAACACCTATCTAATCCAAATTGTAGCTTGTTCCTTTCTATTTTCAAGTTCCCAAGTCCTTGTAACACATTTCCCCCTCTCACAAATTCCATTCTTCTTCCCACAGGCATTCTCTGGAACCTGGTATCTTCTTTCCTGTTATTCTGATTATTATTTTTCACTTGCACTGTCCAAAAAAAGCAGCCAGTTTTATACTCTTTGTTTGGTTTCACAGAAGAGCTGTGGTTTCCTTTTCCTGCTCATTTACTTCTGTGCTCTTAATCCCACAACCTGGGTTCAGTTCCACTCACACAGCCATCTCAAAAAAAAAAAAAAAAAAAGAAGAAGAAGAAGAAAAAGAAAAGAAAGAAATAAACAAAACACCCAGATGCTTAATGGTTACCAAAGTTGCAAAAATATTGTATATGGACTCCCAAAGAGGGGTAAAACTCTTTGTTTGGGGGTTTGTGATATGCAGTGTTCTCTGAAGAATGGAGGTTTCCCTGGTGGCTCACTGGTAAAGAATTCACCTGCAAATGCAAGAGACAGAGACCTGCAAGACATTCATCTTGCTTGGATCTAAGGACAGAAGCAAAGTTCTTAATTTCAAAACAAGCAGAAGACTTGCCAGAGGACGTTCTCTGGATGAATGGGCATGTCCACACTGGGGCAAGGTGGAGGTGTTGGGGAATTACCGCAACACACAGGTGTTGGGGACACTGATGCAGGAACTCCATAGATACTGCAGATCCTTCACCTCTCACCTGGGATAGCACTACATTGGCCTGTGTGTGAATTTTTAGAAGGTGAATCAGTTAACAGCAGCAGTACCTTTCCCAGTGTGGGGTACCGTATTTCTCTCTCTTTTTCACCTCACTTTTTCACTATTTGCCTTCTGCCTGTTGACTCATATTAAGTTGTCTACAATAAAATCTGCTTCTGAATTCAAAGAGGACCACTGCCATTCCATTCTTGGCTCCATCCAAGTCAGCACTGAAGGATTGACTTAAAGTCTGAAAAAAAAAAATCAGGGAGCATTAGAGACTCATAATTTTGCTAGTAAACTAACAAAAAAATGAGTATTACTATTTTTTTTCTTATGGCATAAAAACGCTACTACATATATTATGTTCATTATCCTACACTGCTTAAATCCATTGTTATTGTTATTTGCAGTCATATTTATAGTCAGCCTTCTTTCTATGCAGGCATTCATGGCCATGTTTGCCGTATTAAATGAGAATTTTGTGTGTGAATGGATTTTGTTAAGATAGAATTTCTCATTAGACACTTTGAATACCTGATATGTATCAAATATCATTCTAAGGACTTTGAGCAAATTTCCACATTTGATCATCAAAACAATCCTTTGAGATAGATATTGTCATTATCCTAATTTTGCAAAAGAGTAAACTGAGGCCAAGAGATAATGAATAGCATGGCCAAGGGATGACAGCAAATTGTACAGCCAAGAATCAGTGACCCACTTTTCTGCCTCCTAGGTAACACTCTTCCCTTAGTACCACGTGCTTAACCATGACAATGTGTACTTATATATTTTCCAGTAAAACTCTAAGATATCCAGGGGTAGAAATCACCCAAGTAAAGAGATTGTTTTTTAACATATTTAACAAAAACACAAACAAAATTCCTATTTTTCATATATTCTATTTCATGTTATATATATATATATATATATATATATATATATATATATATTTATATCATATACTATTTCTTCTTTCATATATTCATCTATGTGATTTGCAACAAAATGCATAGCATTTAGCCCTTAATTGGTTTCATTTAGAAATCCCAACCTTGCAAGCATTTTCTTTTTTTTTTAATTAATTCATTTATTTTAATTGGAAACTAATTACTTTACAATATTGTGGTGGTTTATGGCATACATTGACATGAACCAGCCATGGGTGTAACATGTTTCCCCCCATTCTGAGCTCTCCTCCCACCTCCCTCCTCATCCCCACCCCCTGGGTTGTCCTAGAGCACCAGTTTTGAGTGCCTTGCTTCATGCATTGAGCTTGAACTGGTCATCTATTTTACATATGGTAATATACATGTTTCAATGATATTCTTTCAAATCATCCCACCAGCACCTTCTCCCATAGAGTCCAAAAGTCTGTTCTTTACATCTAAGTCTCTTGCTATCTTGCATATAGGGTTATTGTTACTCTTTCTAAATTTCATATATATGCATTAATATAATGTATTGGTGTTTCTCTTTCTGACTTACTTCACTCTGTGTAATAGGCTACAGTTTCATCCACCTCATTGGAAGTGATTAAAATATGGTTTTTTTTATAGCTGAGTAATATTCCATTGTGTATATGCACCACAGGTTCCTTATTCATTCATCTACCAATGGACATCTATGTTGCCTCATGTCCTAGATATTGTAAACAGTGCTGAAATGGACATTGGGGTTACCTGTACCTCTTTCAATTCTGGTTTCCTCTGTGTGTATGCCTAGCAGTGGGATTGCTGGGTCATATAGCAGTTCTATTTCCAGTTTTTTAAGGAATCTCCACACTCTTCTCCATAGTGGCTGTACTAGTTTTCATTCCCACCAACAGTGTAAGAGGGTTCCCTTTTCTCCACACCCTCTCCAGCATTTATTGTTTGTAGACTTTTTGATGGGAGCCATTTTGACTGGCGTGAGACGGTACCTCATTGTGGTTTTGATTTGAATTTCTCTAATAATGAGTTATGTTGAACATCTTTTCATGTGTTTGTTAGCCATCTGTATATCTTCTTTGGAGAAATGTCTGTTTAGTTCTTTGGCCCACTTTTTGATTGGGTTGTTTATTTTTCAGGTATTGAGCAGTATGAGCTCAATATTGTATATTTTAGAGATTAATTATTTGTCAGTTGTGTCATTTGCTATTATTTACTCCCATTCTGAAGGCTGCCTTTTCACCTTGCTTATAGTTTTCTTCATTGTGCAAAAGGTTTTAAGTTTAATTAGGTCCCATTTGTTTTTGTTTTTATTTCCATTACTCTGGAAGGTGGGTCATAGAGGATCTTGCTGTGATTTATGTCAGAGAGTGTTCTGCCTAAGTTTTCCTCTAAAAGTTTTATAGTTTCTGGTCTTACATTTAGATCTTTAATCTATTTTGAGTTTATTATTTGGTTTCCTTAAGAAATCCCAACCTTGCAAGCATTTTCTAATTTCTTTTTATCATTAATGTTTTTTAAGGTTAAAAGGAAATGTCACGTTGTAGAGTACATAGAATTTATCTGGAAAAAATATTCTATGTTGGATATTTTGAAACCATCAGAGATAGTTTCCCCTGTATGTATATAATCACCTGGATTCTACCTATTTCAGCCAAATCCCTTCTGGATCTCCTTGAAAAAGTACCCTTGAAGCCTCTCATTCTTCCCATAGAACATTAACGTAATACATTGATGAAAATAATGTTTCTTCCAAATGAGTTTGGTTAAAAAATAAATCAATTATATTCGGAAAAAAAGTACAAAAACAACAAAATTATTCAAATTAAAAAAGCAGAAATATATGTAGAGTGATAAATATAAATGGTACCTACTATGTGCCACATAGTGTCCTATAATTTTACACATATTACCTTACTCAATGCTAATGAAGTGTCTTTGAGTTTGGCAGTATTGCTTACAACTTCCAAGAGTGGAAATTGAGAAATCTGAAAGATTTGCCATAGTATCTGCCACTTTATATTCTATCTCAGGGGAACAAACTCTGATACCTATAGTGTAAGGCACACAGTAATTGTCAACTAGCCAACTAATTTTAGACTATTGATTATGATCAAGTAGTTTTACAAAAGCAGTGTACCCAGTTATTCTCATTTTTATTCTAGACTTTTCCCTCTATATCACAATGTCTTATCCTATCTTTGTATTTTATAAACAAAAAATGAAAGCCCTATATACATCAGCTGATTACATGATTGTTCATAAAATAATTCTTGAAAATTAATAATCAACAGAAATTCAAGGGAATGACAATAGAAACGACAAGTAATCCATTCATTGATGTAAAATTAGCTATAGGAAATTAATTCAACCCAGCTAATAAAATATGATATTTTATTATGAATATATAAGAGGAATAATTAATGTTCACAGACATTCATCCATGCCAATATAAAGGGTTTTAATCTTTTTTCTTTTTCTTTCCATCTTTCTAATATTTCTTTAAACATAACTCTGCAATATAATGAATTTACTTTCAAGTGGATATACTTGAAAAATAATACATCAGGTCATGCATGGTCCATCCTGAATAGAATTAGGATTTAGCATATTTTTTTTAAATTAAAGTTGTCAGGAAGAAACATAATTATGTCCCAAATGAGAAAAATTCAGTATAGGAAGCAGAGTAATGGGAGAAAAAAGTAAGATTTACTATTATGTGATAAATACTTGCAGATTGGCAATAAAGACCCAAACCGTCAGAGTGAAAGGGAAGAGTAGCAGAGCAGGCAGTCAAAGGCTGTTGCTTAAAAAAGAAAAGTAAATGTTACAGTCCAATCTTAATGATATTCTTGTGGCCTACATTTTGTGCTGAATCGTGTGCTACTGAAGCTTGAAGGAAGATGGTCTTTCCTTGGCAAGTTCTTCCCTGAATGACTGTTAGACGTAGATGTGACTGTCCGTAGATCAATGACTTAGAAAGAATTCATACACGTAGTACATCTACATATGGTACTTTATTCTATTTAGAGAACTCAAAGACTGGTTTTAGTGTTTTAAAAAAATAGATTTCACTCTGCATCATAGTGGAATGTATCAAATATGTAGCAAAATTTAAAGTATGTATTCTGCACATATATATCTGTGTGTTTATACATATATGCATAGTCATAACTTTAGAATATTTAATTATTATTGATAATTATACCCCCACAATAATAATTCTAAGAATATTATCAGAAAACATAGTTTTTGTTGTATCTAAAAACCTACAGATGGTTATAGCAAACATAAGTACTTTATATTCACATTTACTACTTAAGAATTGTTTAAAAATATAGGCCACTTTTCCCCCTACAAATTGGTTATTGCTATTGGTTGTTTTAGTTATAGTGCAAAAATTAAAATCACAGTCCTTCCAGAGCTGTGTATCTCCTGTAGCTGAATTTATTGTTGGCAAAGTAATCTAAAGGTTTTGTGAAGCCTCATTGTCTTTCTGGGCTGGCCACCTCCAGGTCATTGCTGTACAGACAGGGAAATGAGAACAGAGAATGGAGACCCTGTTGTCCAGGGATGTGGCTTTTGGGGTCCATCCAGTGGTCCTATTGTCCCTGACTGGAACAGCCTCTGTTGCTTGCCAGTATTTCCTGCGCTGGTTCAGGGCTACCCTTCTCCAGGAATGGGGAAAAATAGGGTGGAGTTAGTATTGAGTTCAGAGAAGGTAATGGCAACCCACTCCAGTAGTCTTGCCTGGAAAATCCCATGGATGGAGAAGCCTGGTAGGCTGCAATCCATGGGGTCGCTAAGAGTCGGGCACAACTGAGCGATTTCACTTTAGCCTGAATAAAATATAAATTAAAGGATTTATATATAAAAGCTCCAACCATTTGTCTTCAGTGAGCAGGCCCAGACTGAGCGTAGTATTTACATAGAAAGTGCTGCAACCTGGTTGATCCAGGAGACACTTTCAGAAGGTGATTCCCTGTGATGCTGTAGTGAAGGAAGGAGAGTCAGAGTCACCGTTGAGACCATTGTGTAGAGTCTTAACTCATAAGAAAAAGTGAGAACCAAGCAGCAAGATTAAAGCTAGAAGGCCCAGAACAAGAGTTGAATCCATTTTGGTGACCTGAAAAGGCTATGGATGGCAAAAGTCCCTGAGCTGTCATTATGAGAAGTCCAATGCCTCTCCATTGAGAAGCAATAAATCAGGCCAAACACACACAATGAAAGAATTCCCTCAAGGGTGGACACTGTTATTTATGTGACATGGTTCTGATTTTTTGGAATAACCTCACAAACAGTTCCAGACAGATAAACCATTTTCCTATCAATCACAAAACTGGGCATCTATTTAGATTTTGCCTTCTAGCTTAACTATGTCTAATAACATATATGATCATCTATTCAATATCTGTGACCTCAAATGAATAAACATGTAGTTTTTTTCCATAAATGATTTTTTATTTTTCCCTAAGCTTCTGGAACTTCAGGTCAAAATTTCAAGAATTTTCAAAAGTTTCCCGAACTTCAAATAAGATTAATGTTTCAGGAAGCTGTACCTTAACCTCATATCTTGACTATGCATTTCAGCTGGCACTACATCATAGAGCTGAGACGTGTTTGCACCTTACTTTGAGAAGCACAGCCAGATGTGCATGGTAGCCTAACAGAGTGAGGGCTTACGCTTAAGCAGGCTAGTGTTCCACTGAACTATTATGACAAATGACTGGGTTTTTGATATTTCAAATATTTTTATCATGTATCAAATATGCAAAATACAGGATGTCATTTATCCATACTTACTTTTGATTATATTTATACAGTTTATTCTCAATACCATTTCAGTATTTCAAACTTGCATCATCTTATACCTCTACTTCATGTTTTTAGTCTATACTCCATACTTTTTAATTAGATGTAGTTGATATTCATATCGTATGCTTCCCCAATAGCTCAGTGATAAAGAATCCACCTACAATACAGGAGATGTGGGTTCAATAGATGTGGGTTCAATCCCTGGGTCAGGAAGATTCCCTGAAAGAGGAAATGGCATCCCATTGCAGTATTCTTGCCTGGGAAATCCCATGGAGAGAAGAGCCTGGCAGGCAACAGTCTATAGTGTTGCAAAGAGTCAAACATGACTGAAGCAATTGAGTACACACACATATGCTCAAATACAGATTCCTAGGTTCCATTCCTTGAATGATTTTCCTTTCCCTCATTGGGCTTAATCCTACTCCGTTTTGCAGGAACATGGTTTCCAAAGAGATAATTAGTGGTGTTCACACTCAACATCTACACAAGTCACCAACACACATATACTCCTATACATGACACAGGCACCCACATGCATACTCACTGTGTATAACTTGCAGATGCACATGTGCCTAGTCTCATAATCGCACATTCATTGTGTGACACATACTATTCTACATACCCACTTGCTCACAGGCAGACAAGTGCCTGAAGTACATGAACAGATACCCAACCACACACATGAACATGCACATACTCGATATACCCTGCCAAACAATGAAGGTTTGTAAGGTCTCAGTAGATTCTTAGGACTTTTTTTGTTCTATCATACATAGTGGGAACCCATGTAATATTTTTCTTGACTAGCATGATGATCATTTTAAAATTTTGAATTAATAGGACAGACTAAAGTTTTTTTGTCATAAAAATGTAAGGATTACCAATTTAGTTTTTTTATTATATCTCTTTTTCATCTCACATTTTTGCCATCCGAATCCCAAGTTATAAGACAGTCCATTATTCAATTTGACAACATATGAGTGATTTTCTTACTCTTTTTCCTCGGCTTGTTATACACATGTTTTTTAACTGCATTAACACATTTTCAAAACTGAGTTCAAACGTCATTTCTGTGACGTTTTTACTAACTTCCGTAGATTCAATTCATTGATTTATCTCTTTTTTTTTGGCTTAGAGTTTGTTGATTCTTCGCTTACAACTCTTGTGATGTTGAATTTCAGTCAATTTTGCATATTTGTGTCCTTTGCAAGATTTTAGACATCTTGAGACCCAAAATAAGCATGTTTGTAACTCCTGTTGCTCAGAAGAATATTTTAAAGGCATTTAATGAATATTTATTAAAATAATGGAACATTTAAAAGTTTGCAGTTTAAACTGTATGTGGGTTTATTTATTAAAGAAAAATATATCCCCCTTTTCGGAAGATACTGTATTGAGTAGAGACATTGTATTTGTTCACTCGCTGTGGTAAGTCCTAATCTAAACATGTCTCGTTATGTCAATTATATAAAGTTTCCTTATAGGAGTCATATTTTTATTGGGACTTAAATACCAAGTCATAGAACAAAGGGTGTGTCTCTATACTCGAAAAACAGATAAAATTAGGGTGAAAAATAGAATGTTTCCTAAATGTGAATATCTGTGATCCAGGCAATAGTTTTACAAGTAAGCGTGGTATTTTTAATCCCTCAGTAGAAGATCACCTTTACAATCTGTCTGTTTCATTATAGTTTTCAGTTTTTGCCTTCAGTTCAGTTCAGTCGCTCAGTCGTGTCTGACTCATTGCGACCCCATGAACTGCAGCACAACAGGCCTCCCTGTCCATCACCAACTCCCGGAGTTTACCCAAACCCATGTCCATTGAGTCGGTGATACCATCCAACTGTCTCATCCTCTGTCATCCCCTTCTCCTCCTGCCCTCAATCTTTCCCAGCATCAGGGTCTTTTCAAATGAGTCACCTGTTTGCATCAGGTGGCCAAAGTACTGGAGTTTGCCTTAATGTTTACTAAAAAAGAATAGAATTAGTGACATTAACATTAAAATTATAAAAACCGAGAAGCAATAATGAGATAGTGGAATAGAAATTGGACAAAAGTAGAATTGTGTTATGTTCTTAATAAAGATTCCCTTACACATTTCTGGGCTTCCCTGGTGACGCATATGGTAAAGAATCTGTCCACAATGCAGGAGACCTAGGTTCGATCCCTGGGTCAGGAAGATCCTCTGGAGAGGGGAATGACTACCCACTCCAGTATTCTTGCCTAGAGAATCCCATGGACAGAGGAGCCTGGAGGGCTACAGTCCACGGGGTCAAAAATAGTTGACAGGACTGAGTTACTAACACTTTCACTTAACACATTTCTACAATAGCAGCAATAACATCTTCACTCTAATAGGCTGTCAGGAAAAAAAAAAAAAAATCAGTTGCTTTGTGCATACTTGATAGCCCTATTACATTTTTCTGGCACAATTTTGTTCAGTTAAAATAACTTTCAAGAATTTTAATGGAAGTTAATTGCAATCTAATTTATACTTTTAAAAATTGAATTATGTTCCTACATCTATAATTCTACTGGACACTGTAGAGCTTTATAAATGTGTTACTGTGTGTGAAAGCCATTTGGAGACCTTGATTCATTGTTAATTATCTGGCATAAAGTATTTATATTCAACAATCAATACTTTATGGTTTTCTTGCCCTCTACAAAATACACTTTCAAAATGGAATTGCTGATGCTACAAACAGGCTTCATATATTCATCTTTTTTTAATGTCATTTTGTGAATAGTAATGAAAATCCCCCCAATCAGTATAAACACAGGCTTCAGAATGCCTTGTAATTTCTTAAACTTCTGTGAGGCTTAGATTTTTTATCTAGGGAAAAGTATTTAATGAGTTGAGTTTCATTCTAATTGAGGTAAAACTAGAGTAATAACTGGTGACTTCCTGCATGTTTCTTATGTTCCTTGGGCATCAGTTATTTTTATGTAAAGTGCTTTAGAGATGGCTGCCCAAGACTTAATTCCAGACTTTAATGAAATAGGAAAATATCATACTGAACTGAACATCTCACACTTCAGTAAATTAACATTTCATTCTCTTTTCTTCCTGGCTGCAGGATAAAATAAAGAATTTTGTCTAACCATATGATTTTCTGCAAAGGATTGAATCAATGAATTACCACTCAATAACAATTGACTTTAAGCAGTTTTCTGTTTGCCACTTACCAATCATTGTCCATCTTTAAAAGGATAATTGTTTTTCTTCAAAATAAGTAATTCTGAAAAATGGAGAGAAAACTATAGATTTTGAAGTGATACAGAAAGGGTTTGTATGTGAACTATGTCCTTTATGCTAGATGACAACTTTGATTTTGGGGAGATAATGTCTAAATTTCAGTTTTCTCACTTATAAAATATTCCTATTAATGAATTGTTAGTGAAGGACTTCGCCGTTGGCTCAGCAATAAAGAATCCTCCTGCAATGCAGGAGATGTAGGTTCAGTTCCTGAGTTGGGAAGATGGAAATGGCAACCCACTCCAGTATTCTTGCCTGGGAAATCCCATGGAGAGAGGAGCCAGTGGATAAGACTCCGCACTTACCTTGCAAGGAGCACCAGTTCAATCTCTGTTCAAAGAACTAAGATCTTGCATGCTGTGAGGTGTGGTCAAAAATTGAAAAAATTAAAAATAATGACCCAGAAATTACACAATGGGATCCACTACCATCTCACTGGCCAGAGCTCAGTGATATATCAATATTATCAAAAGAGACAACTGGGAAATTCAGTGTACAGCTGAGAGATGATTTGAAAAACTGTAACTGATATTCAATTATTTGGTCTAAATAGCAACACTTAGGCCAAATGTAAGGGGGTAAGAAGTCTTTCCCAAAACCTCTCTATATTTATTATAAGTGTATAATTTTATTTTTATCCTGTTTCATATATATTCATGTTACAGTGCATTTCTTTTTCTTCTCCTTGTGCATACTGACTTGATAAAATTATTTTATATTTCACTGCCATTTATACTCCGTGTAATCTCAATGTACTCAGTTGTCCCTGCTGCTAAGTCGCTTCAGTCGTGTCTGACTCTGTGAGACCCCAGAGACGACAGCCCACCAGGCTCCCCCGTCCCTGGGATTCTCCAGGCAAGAATGCTGGAGTGGGTTGCCATTTCCTTCTCCAATGTTCCTTCTCCAATGTTGTTCCTAGTAACAGTCATTTTCACCTTCATTCTTCCTTGTCACAGTGAATGTGAATGCACAGGTGGTCCTGTGAGCCACTACAGCCCCATCTCTCTATGCAGACATCTCTTTCTTTTTTCTCTTTTTATATATGTTCTGATACAGTTCAGCAAGTACATCTAGAAATTTTCTTGGAAATTCTGTGTTGATTTTATATATCAAAAAATCTTATACTACATGTCACAATGTGCCTACCAACAGCTCATGTCATACAATTTAACCTGAAAACAAAATCAGCAGAAAGAAAAATCTTTCTCACTAGGGACTGCACAGTTTCAGGTCTTGTCCTCCTTTGGCTTATCTTGGATTCAGTTCAGTTCAGTCACTCAGTCGTATCCCACTCTTTGACCTCATGAACCGCAGCACGCCAGGCCTCCCTGTCCATCACCAACTCCTGGAGTTCACCCAAACCCATATTCATTGAGTCGGTGATGCCTCCAACCATCTCATCCTCTGTCATCCGCTTCTCCTCCTGCCCTCAATCTTTCCCAGCATCAGAGTCTTTTCAAATGAGTCAGCTCTTTGCATCAGGTGGCCAAAGTATTGGAGTTTCAGTTTCAACATCAGTCCCTCTAATGAACACCCAGGACTGATCTCTTTTAGGTTGGACTGGTTGGATCTCCTTGCAGTCCAAGGGACTCTCAAGTGTCTTCTCCAACACCACAGTTCAAAAGCATTAATTCTTCGGCACTCAGATTTCTTTATAGTCCAACTCTAACATCCATACATGACCACTGGAAAAACCATAGCCTTGACTAGACAGACGGTTGTTGGCAAAGTAATGTCTCTGCTTTTTAATATGCTGTCTAGGTTGGTCATAACTTTCCTTCCAAGGAGTAAGCATCTTTTAATTTCATGGCTGCAATCACCATCTGCAGTGATTTTGGAGACCATAAACATAAAGTCTGACACTGTTTCCTCTGTTTCACCATCTATTTGCCATAAAGTGATGGGACTGACGCCATGATCTTAGTTTTCTGAATGTTGGATTAAACATTGGCAAATAAGTCAATGAGCTTTGAACCATAGGCTGTATGGGTTATATAGGCAATTCTCTATCTACACACAGGCAGTCATCTCCACATAGTCCATGTATATGTCTGTTTTTCTATCAGCATATTTAAATGCATATACATAGTTTTATTTTTGGTTTATCTCCAGTAGAGAGGGTTAAGGAATTTTTTTGCCTGAGGTTCATACTTCTGTTCAGATTTTCTCAGCTTTTCATTAATGTATTTTCTCTCTCCTTGTGAAACCTCATCACATTTTGTGGACATGTGTCTTTAGGCTCTTCTTTGTTGTCACAATTTCTCAGATATTCCTTGTTATAGATGCTGTTATGAATTTCTCAAATTAACACATGTTAAGTGGATTACAGAGTGTTGGATGGTGAGATTGGTTTAACAACCGACCACAAGGGAAATTGAAATAGAGAAGTTTATTACTCACAGGCCCTGGGGATAGTTCCCTGTCATGCCTTGAGGGGCCACATGGGGAATCAAGGAAGAGCGCAAACACAGAGAGAAGACCTGGAGCACATGACTTTATTAAGGTTCCTGAGTAAAGTGCTTTGTCTCCTGGACTAAGACTGGATTGGTCAATTCACATCCAAAATGCAAAGTTTTGGTAGCCCTAAGGGAATCATGGGTTTCCAAGGTGGTGCTAGAGGTAAAGAATCCACCTGCCAGTGCAGGAGACAAAAGAGACATGAGTTTGATCCCTGAGTTGGGAAGATCCCCTCAAGTAGGAAATGGCACCTTACTTCAGTATACTTGCCTGGAGAATTCCATGAATAGAGGAGCCTGGCGGGCTACAGTCCATAGGGTCGCAAAGAGTCAGACATGACTGAAGTGACTTAGCATGCACCCATTCAAGGGAGTCTTAAGATTCACAGTAGGGAAAAGCATTTGTAGGTAGAGAGAGGAAACTGTGGACATGAAGGGCTGTTGAAGAAATGCTATCAGGGCTTACATTTTCTTGTGACTCTGCAAGCTTCTACAGAGGGCAACTCAAGTATAAGTAGGTGGGCAGCTCATTTGGGCTCTTTATGGGCAGCTTGGGGCTCCCTGGTAACTCAGTGGTAAAGAATCCACCTGCCAATGCAGGAGACCGGGTTTGATCCTTGGGTTGGGAAGATCCCCTGGAGAAGGAAATGGCAACTCACTCCAGTATTCTTAACTAGGAAACCCCATAGACAGAGGAGCCTGGTGGGCTACAGTCCATGGGGACACAAAAGAGTCTGACATGACTTAGTGACTGAACAGCAGCAATGGGCAGCTTGGCTAAAAAAAGTTGCAGCCAAAACAGCAATACCAAGGAGTAGCTTAGCTAAATTCTCAACAAATGACCTTTTAAATGATGGTGATTAAAGGTCATTAATGATGGTTTTAAAGATTACCTATCAGATATTTTACAGAACCCCCCTCAATCTAGAGTTAAAATTTAATCTTCTTCAGTTTAATCTTTTTTTCCATTCTTTTTTCCATTCCATATCCTTTGTATCTTAAAAGTGTCAATTCTGATGTGACCAATGTTCATTTTTGTTTAGATATATTCTTGTAAAGTGTGTAAATGTTGAACATTTTATATTTGATTAAAGCACCTTTTTCTTTATTTGCTTTAGCTTGATTAATATCTACTATTTTCCCATATGGTTTTCAGTTGTTTCTCTCTTTTAAATTTCTGTTAATATATCTTGTGTGTGTTTAATATTAGTAGCTGCTTTTTTTTCCAGCTTGATTGAGGTAAAATTGACAAATGCATATTGTATACTATTAAGGTAAAATATGATGATCTAATATAGTATATATTAGTGAAATGATTACTGCAATAAATTTAATTAATATCTATCACCTCACAGTTACCATTTTTGGTTTGCAGTAAAACATTGAAGATCTACTTTCTCAGGAATTTCAGGTAAACAATATTCTATCATTAACTATAGTCATTATGCTATACATTAGGTCCACAGAACTTACTCATCTTATTACTGAAACTTCATACTTTTTGCCTATTATCTCATTTCTCCCACCCCCTAGTCTTCAGCAGCTACCACTCTGGTCACTGCTTCTATAAATTCAACTTTTTTAGATTCTACATATAAATGGGATCATGAGTCTTTTTCTGACTAATTTTACTTAACATAATTTCCTCACTATTCATGCTGTCACAAATGGCTAGGTTTTCTTTTTTTTTTCTTAATAGCTGAATAATATATTATACTGCAATATTATGTATATATATACACACACACATTATATATATATACTATATACATATATACATTATATATACATGTGTGTGTGTATATGCATACATTATATATACATTCTATAGTATAATATTTTCTTTACCTACTCATCCATCAATATAGGTTGTTTACAGGTCTTGGCTACTGTGAATAAACATGAAAGTACAGTATCCAAAAAGTGGGGTTACTGGATCAGATAGTAGTTCTGTTTTCAGTTGTTGTTCTAGAATATTTATTCAAAAAAGTTTCCCTTTAGATTCCACTGTTACTGACATTTTATAATGTGCCTTCTATTTTCTTGAACATATTAATCACAGATATTTTAAAGTCCATGCTGATAAGTCAATACTAGTAACATAGGTTTGTTTCTATTTTTAAAATATTTCTCTTGATTCTTTTTGTATCATTCTTAGTGAGCTTAGCTTTAAAAAAAAGAAAAAAAAAAAAACTGTATTTCAGAAGGTTTTATGTTTCACCAAAGATGATTTTTTGTTGTTTCTGATATGCAAAAAGGACATTTTATCTAGTCAAAAGCTGAGCAATTTTGAGGTTATATTTCTGTCTTTGTAAGGTCTTATTCATCCTTATGCACAGAGTAGAGCAATCTGGTCAGTCCAATGGAGGTCTGAGGTATTTGCCAATGCCTCTTACATCTTGGTCAACACTTTCTACAAAACTTCCTACCTCAAATCTAGTGTTGACTACAATATATATGTCTTAAGGTGAAAAGCAAGGCAGAATATTGGGCTAAACTCAGACTCCCCTTTTCTTCTGAAGTCCTAATGCCTTACTGACCATGACTTCCCTTGAATCCATGACAGGATTGAAAGTTCTGCTTACCTAGTGCTTTGTACACAGCTCTCTACTCAGGAACTTCTTGCAGAGCATTACAGACTAATTGAAAAATGTCTGGAATAAAAAGTCAGAGTAGCAGACTAGACCCTCCTCAGTGTTCCTCCTGTCTCCAGAGGTACAGATCCTCAAGTTCCAGCTACATTTGTAGCCAAACATCTTGTTATTTTTAGACAAGAGTTAAACTTTTGTAACCAAATTATACCTTCCAGAAAAGGAAGTCTGTTCCCTCACATTATTATATGTCCTAAAATCTTTATATATACTATTCCTTCTATCTGGAATACCCTGTCCAAGTCATTCATCTCCCTGGTATTTTCTAGACTATCAATGATTGTTAAAGTGTCATCACTTGGAATTTCTTTGACTTCATTTATGAATAAGTGCCCTATCCATATGCTGTCACAAAATGTTGCAGACATCAGATCAGATCAGATCAGATCAGTCGCTCAGTCATGTCCGACTCTTTGCGACCCCATGAATTGCAGCACGTGTTTCTCATATATCTGACTGTAATTACGTATTACCTTTTACTTGAGACCAAGGTAATATGTAAATATACATATGCATGTGCTGTACCATGCTAAGTCACTTCAGTCACGTCTGACCCTTTGCTATGGATTGTAGCCCACCATGTTCCTCTGTCCATGGGATTCTCCAGGAAAGAATACTGGAGTGGTTTGCTTTGCCCTTCTCCAAGGGATCTTCCTGAACCAGGTATCAAACCTGGATCTCTTACATCTCCTGCTTTTGCAGGCAGATTCTTTACCACTAGCACCAGCTGGGATGTCCATGTATATATACAAGTATATGTAAATATATATATAATTATATTTATTATCTGTAGGAATATATATATTTATGCATTGCATATAGTTTATTTCTACAGTTATTATATATTTATATATAATGCTACACTCAAGTAAAAGGTGAATACAGTCATGTATCATTGTAATATAACATCATATATAAATATAATACATATAAAAATACACATGTATCTTTATTTTAATTATGCTATCACATTGCTTAAAATAAGGTGTGTTTTAAAACAATGTCTTTGAATCTGTGATGAATCTGTGATGATTAAAACCATCATGAAAATAGAAAAATGAACATAGATATCATTCATAATGTTTAAATAATTAGTACAATGGACAAAAATAAATTGATACCCACAGAGGCTTCATTAACTATTGGGGAACATTTTCAGACTGAGAGATTAGGATATTAATAGTCATAGACACATAATGTTGTTCATTAAACATTGCACCTTAACAGATATTTCAGATCACCTGTAGACAATAAGACCAATCATTCTCCAATTTTCAAGAAACCCAAGGAGAAGTTACAGCAGGAGCTAATCAACTGGTAGAAAATTATTCTAATGAGCTTCAGAAGTGTTGTTTTCATTTCTTTTGTGGCTTGATATATTTCATCTCTTACTTCTATCTAAAATAGAATCCATCTAGCAAGTTTTTATGTTCTTTATATTTTGTGATCTCATATTCTAGTTCCTGGGGATATAAGAGTAAATAAACTGTCATAGACAAAATATATGTTTAGAATATAACATCATACAAAGTGATGTGGATTTGGGAAATTTTAAGCAAGGAAGGAGAAAAGGAGTTGGGAAATTTTATTTTAAAATACTGAGGGGTGGGGAGAAGTGTCAATGAAAAAAAGTCACAGTTGAATAAATACCGGTAGAAGGCATGAAAGTGAGTGATAACAGTGAAAGGAGGAAAGAGCTTTCTAGGCAGTGGGAACATAGGAACATACCTTTAATTCAGTCACTCTGTCCTCCTTTAGAAACTCTGATCCCTTAATATTCAGATAATAGATGGGAAAATATAGCATGCAGAAGGCACTTCTGCTTCTTAAACTTTTATGAACTAAAATGACACATCATTTCTGTTCACTTTTAATTGGTGATAAGTAGGCACAAGGCCACTTATGTTGCCAGAGATGTGACTAGACTTGGACATGACTGAGCAACTGAACTGAACTGAGAGATGCTGGGAAATGTACTCCAGCTGTGTGCCTGAGATGATGGAGTGGGATTAAAAGCTTGATGTAGTAAAAATGGGCTCCTCTGCATTGAGAGAGGTATTTTTATTGTCTAAATTTAATACATTTATTGTTTTCATTTTTACTTTCTAGAAGATATTTTTATTTAGGGAAAAATTTGCAAAGATAACAGTTTCTCTTTTCAACCCCATGGACAGCAGCACACCAGGCTTCCCTGTCCCTCACCATCTCTCCGAGCTTGCTCAGACTCTTGTCCTTTGAGTTGGTGATGCCATCCAACCATGTAGCCCTCTGTAATCCCCTTCTCCTCCTGCTTTCAATCTTTACAAGCATCACAGTCTTTTCTAATGAGTCGGTTCTTCGCATCAGGTGGCCAAAGCATTGGAGTTTCAGCTTCAGCTTCAGCTTCAGTCCTTCTAATGAATGTTAAGTCTTGATTTCCTTTCAAATTGACTGGTTTGATCTCTGTTCAGTCCAAGGGACTCTCAAGAGTATACTCAAGCACCACAGTTCAAAAGCATCAATTCTTTGGTACTCAGCCTTCTTTATGGTCCAACTCTCACATCCATATATGACTACTGGAAAAAAAAACCAGCTTTGACTATATGGACCTTTGTTGGAAAAGTAACGTCTCTGCTTTTTAATATGCTGTCAGGGTTTGTCATAGCTTTTCTTCCAAGGAATAAGTGTCTTTTAATTTCGTAGCTGGAGTCAACATCTGCAGTGATTTTGGAGCCCCCAAAAAATAAAGTCTGTCACGGTTTCCCCATCTATTTGAATGATGTGATGGGATCAGATGCCATGGTCTTAGTTTTTTGAATATTGAATTTTAAACCAACTTTATCACTCACCTCTTTCACCTTCATCAAGAGGCTCTTTAGATCCTCTTCACTTTCTGCCATAAAGGTGGTGTCATCTGTATACCTAAGGTTATTGATATTTCTCCCAGCAATCTTGCTTCCAGCTTGTGCTTCATCCAGACTGGCGTTTTGAATGATGTACTTTGCATAGTAGTTAAATAAGGAGGGTGACAATATGCAGCCTTGACATACTCCTTTCCCAATTTGGAACCAGTCTGTTGTTCCAAGTCCGGTTCTAACTGTTGCTTCTTGACCTACATACAGGTTTCTCAGGAGACAGATAAGGTGTTCTGGTATTCCCATCTCTTAAAAAAAATTCCACAGTTTGTTATGATTCACACAGTCAAAGGCTTTAGCATAGTCAACGAAGCAGAAGTAGATGTTTTTCTGGAATTCTCACTGTTTTTCTATGATTCATTGGCTGTTGGCAATCTGATCTCTGATTCCTCTCCCTTTTAAATCCACCTTGAACATCTGGAAGTTCTTGGTTCACATACTGTTGAAGCCTGGCTTAGAGAATTTTGAGCATTACTTTGCTCGTATGTGAAATGAGTGCAATTGTGCAGTAGTTTGACCATTGTTTGGCATTGCCCTTCTTTGGGATTGGAGTGAAAACTGCCCTTTTCCAGTCCTATGGCCACTGTTGAGTTTTCCAAATTTGCTGGTATATTTAGTGTAGCATTTTAACAGCATCATTTTTTACAATTTGAAATAGCTCAGCTGACATTCTATCACATCCACTAGCTTTGTTTGTAGTGATGCTTCTAAAGGCCCACTTGACTTCACACTCCAAGAAGTCTGGCTCTAGGTGAGTGATCACGCCATTGTGGTTGTCTGGGTCATTTGATTTAGGGAAAAAATTGCAAAGATAACAGAGATACTCTCATATACCCACACCCAGTTTCCTCATTTTTTAATATCCTACATCACTGTGTTGCATTTGTCACTATTAATAAATAGCTACTAATAGATTAACTAAAGTCCATATTTTATCTGGATTTCCTAAGTTTTCTAACTATTGTCTTTTTTTTTCCCACTATTGCAAAGTACCATATTATATTATGTTGTCATGTCTCCTTAAGCAACTGTTGGCTGAATTTCTCAAATTTTTCTTGTTTATGATGACCTTGATAATTTTCAAACATCTTAGATAGGTATTTTACAGAATATCTGTCAGTTGGGATTTGCCTGCTATTTTTCTCATGATTTAATCAGCTAAGTTTTGAGAGAAAGACCAGAGAGATAAAATTTCACTCTCATCCCTTCATACCAAGTGTACACATTACCCAGATGGCTTGTTATTGTTATGTGAACTTTGGTTATCTGATTGATTAACCTTCATCATTTGGCCTGTTATTTTTAACAAGATAAATACTAGCATATGTGCAAAATTTGGGGGAAAATAGGGAAGAAAGTGGAAAATGGCAAAGGTAAGATAATTAGGGAAGATAGTATTAACTTAGACCACATTTTAAATTGTGCTCTTTATAAGCAGCAAGGACAGGTCGCTCATAGAAACTGGGGGAAAGAGAGGATAGGCAACACATTTCTCTTTTCTTAGGGAAATGGAACCAAAGCAGCAGCTGAGTGTGTGGATGGTGTGGCGTATGCTGAATGTTTCTGGACAAATGAGAAAGAATGTGGAATTTTAAGTCATCTGTCTTTATTTATCAGAGAGTGTACTGATATCTGTGTGTCTTGTATTTGTCTCACACAGATATGTTCATGTATGCAAAACTGAAAGTCAAAGTGAATCATGAATGTATTATACTTATTTCAGGTATTGTTTTTAACTGTATGGTGCCTATGTTCACAGGGTGTGTTTGTGTGTGCATCTGTCTTTATATATATTCATTGTAATCTAATGGCCATTACTTAGATATTCACCTATTCACTTGATTGAAAATGAGTCTGACTCACACCATGAGGGTTCACACCTATAAGAGAAACAAAATATTTTGTAATAAAGAAATAAGCCAATTCCTACATTACAACACAGATACTGAAATCCAAGTGCCATGAATAAAATATCCTTTTTGTTGTGATTGTGTGCATATAACCCATGGCATCTTGTATATAATTTATGCAAATATATATTTCCACATTAATATTTTATCTGAGAAGTAGGTTTTGGTAAGCCTTTTAATGGAACTTCCCAGGTGGCGCTAATGGTAAAGAATCTGCCTGCCAATGTAGGCAATGGCACCCCACTCCAGTACTCTTGCCTGGATAATCCCATGGATGGAGGAGCCTGTTAGGCTGCAGTCCATGGGGTCACTGAGGGTCGGACACGACTGAGTAACTTCACTTTCACTTTCACTTTCATGCATTGGAGAAGGAAATGGCAACCCACTCCAGTGTTCTTGCCTGGAGAATCCCAGGGACGGGGGAGCCTGGTGGGCTGCCGTCTATGGGGTCGCACAGAGTCGGACATGACTGAAGTGACTTAGCAGTAGCAGCAGCTTATGTGGAGACGTAATAGACACAGGTTAGATCACTGGGTCAGCAAGATCCCCTGGAGGAGGGCTTGGCAATTCACTTCAATATTCTTGCCTGGAGAATGTCATGGACAGAGAAGCCTGGCGAACTACATTCTATGGGGTCGCAAAGGGTCAGACATGACTGAAGTAACTTAGCAGCAAGCAGGCAAGCCTTTTAATGGTGATATATCAAAGTATCTTGAAATTTATATCTAATCCTAAATCATAGCTTTAATTTAAATATACTTTCACTTTTGAAGAGAACACTTTTATCTAATATCAAAATGAAAACGTATGGTTATTATAACTTCTGAAAACCCTTGTTTTTTCATGTGGAACATCTGTTTACAAATGAGCCTCTGTTGCCATATTCATTGTAGTTTTCCTCTTTTATATGAGAGACACTGTGAGAAATGGGAATTGTCTGAAACTGGAGGTGAATGTAACAACCAAAAATGTCACGTGAATTTGTACAATCAAAATAGATTTCAAGGACATGACAGCTTGGCTTTAGGACAGTTGACTACGAGGAAATTAATTTCATTTTTATATCTTGAATCATTGACAGTCAAGTGAAATTTTCTCAAAGGTTGTATATAGTTTTTGGTTGTTTTTATCCATATAACACCTTTATTCTAAGAAAGTAAAAGTTTCTTTGATATCTAACTCACATAACTCTCTTTGAAACATAATAATATCATTTCAAATTATTTATAATGATAAATATTTTTCATTATTTATATAAAATTTTTCATTGACTTACTAATTTGAAAAGATGAACAGATACGCCTAAAATTGTTTATTTTGCATTTTTATTTTGAAATTATATTTTTTCAAAAGTAAATTGTTAATGTAATACATAAGAATATAATTCTGCTAAATTAAAGGAAAGATAACATTTAATTTATAAGCAGTATGAGTATGAGACAATAGTGAGAATTAGTACTTTCCTTCCAATTAAAGAAAAGTCTGTCCCAATTACACAGATATAAGTAACACAAAGAATATTTTGGTTAATATTTTGAGAATACTTAAAACTATGCATTCTTAGTATATTTATGTTGTTCAAGGAGACATATTACAATTGCTCTTGTGTACTTGAAGTATCCTTGAAACCATATCCACACAATTCTATCTTTAATATAACCTTGGCTTTCACATTTTTAAAAGAAGATATTTTAAGCACTTTTTACACTATTTGGCCACATTCTTAGAAATTTTGTCAGGATTCTTGAAGCCAAAAAATGCTTCAATAGACATTATGTAGTCTGTATTTTCTCTTCCTCTCTACTTTATTTTTATTTTCTTTCTTTCTGTTTAACACATAAACTGACACCCTAGAAGTATAATGTGTAACATTAGATATGTTATCCTGACTATATCAGGCAGATTCCCAACAATCCAAGCCCTAGACAGAATGTTTAAAGAGACAAACTACTTACATTTCCATTCCAATGGAAAGCTGAGACAACTGAATGACCCTAAATATCTTATGCCATGTATCACTGTTCAACTAGCTCTATCATTTTTTTTCATTGAATTATGACCATTGAGCACCCTAGTAAAAATAAACACATAAAGATTTTATTTTTTCTTTTTCACAGAAATTTTGTGATTTTGTTTTTTTGTAGTTCTTCTTTGTATCCTTCAGAAGGACTTTGCTTCCTCTTATATTCAAATCCAAGCCCCTTTCCATTTTCCTTAGGGATGTGATTTACATAGAGAATTTGATTATTCTTTAAATAGTATCAGGGTAATGCAGACCTACTCTACTGCTCTTTGAAACAAGGAGTGTGTTTATACTCTACACTGAGTAGATTACTGAGCTAAAGATAAGAGATACTTGCAATTCTGATATGACAAAGACCAAGTTCTCCCTATCCTTGGAGTCTCAACATGAAGCTGCCATACTTTATGCTACCATGTGGCATGGTTCATTTTACTACTCTGCTTACAGGAGTGGGGATAAGTGAGAGAAAGTTAAATAGGAAGGAAATTGGAATCCTTCATGGTCTTCTGGGTCCCAGGCACTATAGTAAGTGCATAAAATGACACTTTTTATACAATAGCTCTCATGTAAGGTGGGCTTCCCAGGCAGTGCTAGTGATAAAGGACCCACCTGCCAATGCTAGAGACATAGGAGATGCTGGTTCAATCCCTGGGTCTGGAAGATCCTGTGAAGCAGGCCATGGCAACCCACTCCAAAGTGTCAGACACAACTGAAGCAACTTAGCACACATGTAATTACAATAGTCATTCTTATATTGATTTAATTTTGAGAAAGTGTTAGGTTTATACATGGTAGTTATTTCCCAGATGATGCAAGAATTGATTAACAGATACAGAAGGCAAATCTAGGTTTTACTGGATTGGCAACAATCATTTTTCCATTATATCATCATTCAGAAGGTAAGGCATAATTAGAGCATGATGAGGGTGAGTATTGATGTCCAAAACCATGCTTACTAAAGCTGTATGTGTTCAACAATTTCTTATATTAATATCTACACATGAACATGATGTCAGTTAAGAACAAAGTAAATGTTTGAGCAATATTTGAGGAAATGCTGTAAGAGTAGCCAATGAGAAATTTAGAGAGGTAAGCAAATGCAAATGATAGCAAATAAGTTTCATTCCCTTACCCCCACAGAGCACTTGAGAAGGCTCCAGCATCAAAGGGCACCACACCCTGGAACACATATTCAGCCAGCTGAATGTTGGAAGCTGGTTATTCCTGTGAAGGGACAGGGAGATGAGTATTTCTATCTGTTATGTATAGCACACTTACTTGTGCTTAAGGTGGAAAATTGACCTCAATGTGCGCAAAATCCAAAGTTCTTGAATGGGATGATTTATTCCATTTAAAAAGAGCAATGAAGTAATTTATGAATTTTAGTGATTTACTCCTTAAAAATCCAAATTTATAACTACACATTGACATATTCTTTCTAGTTTGATTATCTCCTATAACTGCTCAAATGCATGCATTAAATTACTGATGTTTCCTTAATTTCCCCAAGTACACAATTAAAGAACAGCACACACACAGAGATGCACACACATATATAAATTAAAAAAAAAAAAAGTTGCTTAAGGCAATATCGAGGACACAATTTGTGCCAATGGGATTTCTTGTCATCAGTCACTACAAAGCAATGTTGATTGTTTTTTTGCTGTGGGAACCACAGAAGATGAGATCCCAAAGTTATCTTCTAGGAGAAAGTGATAGTTTATATTTTCCAAGATCATCTTTCCTTAGTTTTTAGTATCATAAATGATAAATTTGAAAATATAATGGTAAATAAGTCACAATAATTTCAGTAGACAATATAATTTTTAATTCTGATACTACTTTGTTACATAAAAAGTCCACTGATTTATTTTCTGAAAATAATCTAGGCAAATTTAGGTCAGTTGGTGCATGAATTAATTCATTCAATAAACACTCATGAAAAAGTAATTAATGCCATACACTCTTCCAAGGACTGGGATACAGCAGTGAAAACAAACTCTGTTTCTTGAGCTTATGTTTTAGTTGGTATGATAGAGAATAGACATATATATGACATATGTTGTGTGATTAGTGCTATAAGTAATTTTGCAAACAGTTGGGGATGAGGTTGTACAGAGGGTGCAAAGATGTCTTGTAGTCAGGGATAACTCCTCAGAGAAAAGTATATTAAGCAAATTCCTCAATGGTGTGAGTAAGCAATGAACCTCCCTAGAAGAGTAAGGTGAACATGCTGTCTTCCCTTGTCTTCCTTTTCATGGTTGGAGACAGTAAATGATTCTAGTGATTATATTGTACTTTGTCAGTGTTGTTGTCCTGAAGAAGATTATTAGACAGTATTGTGGAATGTTCTATCATATTGCTGAGCACTCAGTTATGTCTGACTCTGTGCAACTCTATGGACTGTAACCCACCAGACTCCTCTGTCCATGGGATTTTCCTGGCCAGAATACTGGGCTGGGTTACTATTTCCTCCTCCAGGGTATCTTCCTGACCCAGGGATTGAACCCGAGTCTCCTGCATCTCCTGCATTGGCAGGCAAATTCTTGACCACTGAGCAACCTGGGAAGCTTAGTATATAAAGAGTATCTATTTGTTGAATGATCCAAAGACCCTCTTTGAAATTTTCTGGGACAAAATTACATATTTCTTCCTTTAATTTATGTGAAGCCTGCAGCTGTTCCTGTTTGAGCAGATCCAAAGAGTCTTCCTGAAGGCAACTTTTGCTTCATTCTTAAGCTGCTGTGTCTGGGAAGGCAGGGATAGTTTTCCCCTCAGTATCTAAAAGACTCACAATATTTTCATTTTATGCTTTGATCAAATTTGAGCACATTCATTTAATTCTTCACAATTTCACTTTGAATAAAATATGTTTCATTATTCTTTTAGCTTTTGTTAAGGAGTTTCACAATACACAGTAACATAATATTTAGCACTCCAGTTTATGTAAAGTTGATTTTTAAAGATATTATTTATTACTTCAGTGTTCAAAATATAAAAAAAGTTTGTGAAATTTTTACTTTAGAGCATTTTTTTAGTTTTTAAAAAAGTTTATATTTCCTAAAGCACTAGTGTGCTTCCTCCATTTATGATCAAATAGACTGCATAAATAATACAATTTCTCTTTTTTTCCTTTCCCACTAAGATCAAAGCCAAATGCAAACTTCAGGCATGGTAACTTTTCCCTTTCTCCTGATTTACCATTTCTATTTATTTATTTTTTTACTTAATTGAATCTTATTTTGCTTTAAGCTGTCTCAGAAGTTTTGTGCAAAGAGTTGGGATAGTGCATGCATACATAATAAACAAATTAACCATTTCCATTTGTTGTTGAACAAAAAACCTAAATTCTGAAACTTATTTTTCTCATAAGCATGTATGTTTTTAGTTTACTTTTCAAAACATTATTGAGGACCTATGAACACATATTTAGCATGCTACCTATTTTCCATATGAAGATTTATTCAGAAGTTGGTATAAGTTAATATTAAAAAATGATTTAACATAACTTACAGTGATAATTTGAAAGCTATTCATTCAAGTATTTATTAAATAACCATGAGCAAATAATGGTAGTATCTCCCTTTTTATTAATTAAATAAATATATTTGATTTCTAAAATTTAGATAGTACTGTTTTTCGAAGTGCTAAAAATCCAATTAAATCTAACATAGCATGTATGTGAAACTCAAAAAGTACAGACGTTTGGAACTATCATGCTACTGTTATGGGGAAGAAAATGAGGAATTAAAAATTAAAATGAGATCCATTACAGAGTTGCATATAGTATTTCTTTGTCAGAATGGTCACTGTCCATGAGTAATTTCAATTAATTATGTCATATAATATATACTATATATATATATATATATAGTGGCTAAGAATAGATACTGGAAGTTTAGATACTGGAAGTTCTGGGTTTGAATCCAGGTTTGCCACATTTTAGCTGTATGATAGAGGTTCTGCTTCACTGTCTATGCTAGAGCCTTTGAATGTGTGGATCACAACAAACTGTGGAAAATTCTTCAAGAGATGGGAATACCAGACCAACTACCTCCCTCCTGCAAAACTTGTATGCAAGTCAAAAAGCAACAGTTAGAACTGCACATGGAAGAATAGACTGGTTCAAAATTGGTAAAGAAGTGCATCAAAACTGTATATTTTCACCTTGTTTATTTAACATATATGCAGAGCACATCGTGTGAAATGTCAGGCTGGATGAAGCACAAGTAGGAATCAGATTGCTGGGAGGAATATCAGTAACCTCAGGTATTACCTTACCTGCCTCCTGCAAAACTTGTATGGCAGGTAAGAAGCAACAGCTAGAACGAACATGGAAAAATGGACTGGTTCAAAATTGGAAAAGGAGTATGCTAAGGCTGTCACCCTGCTTATTTAACTTACATGCTGATTAAATCATGAAAAATGCCAGGATGGATGAAGCATAGCTTCATCAAGATTGCCAGGAGAAATATCAATAACCTTAGATATGCAGATGGCACCACATTTATGGCAGAAAGCGAAGAGGAACTAAAGAGCCTCTTGATGAAGTGAAAGAGGAGAATGAACAAGCTGGCTTAACACTCAACATTCAAAATTCTAAGATCATGCCATCCAGTCCCATCACTTCATGGCAAATAGATGGGGAAAACAATAGAATCAGTGACAGACTTTATTTTCTTGGGCTCCAAAATCATTGCAGATGATGACTGCAGTCATAAAATTAAAAGACACTTACTCCTTGGAAAAAAGCTATGATAAACCTAGCAAGCATATTAAAAAACAGAGACATTACTTTGCCAGCCAAAGTCCATCTAGTCAAAGATATTGTTTCTCCAGAACTTATGTATGGATGTGAGAATTGGACCATAAATAAGGCTGATAGCCAAAGAATTGATGCTTTTAAACTGTGGTGTTGGAGAAGACTCTTGAGAGTCCCTTGGACAGCAAGAGATCAAACCAGTCTAAAGGTAGGCAACCCTGATATACATTGGAAGGAGTGATGCTGAGGCTGAAGCTCCAAGACTTTGGCTGCCTGATGCAAAGAGCCAACTTATTGGAAAAGACTCTGATGCTGGGAAAGATTGAGGGCAGGAGGAGAAGGGGATGACAGAGGACAAGATGGTTGGATGGCATCACTGACTCATGGTCATGAGTTTGAGCAAGCTCCAGGAGATGGTGAAGGGCAGGAAACCTGGAGTGTTGCAGTCCATGGGGTTGTATAGAGTCAGACAGGACTGAGTGACTGAAAAACAATAAGAGTTAAATTATTCAATTTCCTCAGCTATATAATAGGGACAATATTAGTCGATTTATATGGTTTTTATTGTTTAAATGGAATAATTTGTCTATTCGTAGTAGAGGCCTCCAAATTGGTTCTACAGAATGTAGATATTGGTAGATTTTACTGTCAAAATAAAATAAAATATCTGCAATATGCTGCTCCCCATGAGCTACTCAAAGTACAATAAAGTGATTTTTTTTAAATTTCTTGAATGGTGTCTTAAGCTTCTCACATGCCCTCATTTGTGAGGCAAATGTCATCAGCCTTATTCATCCTCTTCCACGCTTTCCCCTATGACTGACCTCCATTCCATAGCAGCCAATGATTATGCCTATAACTGGATGCAGGTCATTCCAGGAAGAGATATAAAATTTAACCTGAAATCCAAATTTGTGACAATAAGTAACCCTGCATTTCATATATTTCCAATCCTGACTAAAAATGTTCAAGTATTATTTTATAGAATAATTTATTTCTTTCTCTTTCTAGGAAGGACAATGTATTTTGATTTATTCTCAAAGCCCTAAGTATAAGTAATATTCCAGGTCTTGGAGTATCATGAGTACATTTATACACAACTGATCTTCAGGGGAGAGCTTCCCTTGTAGCTGAGACAGTAAAGAGTTTGCCTCCAATGCAGGTGACCTGGGTTCAATCCCTGGGTTAGGAAGATCCCCTGGAGATGGAAATGGCAACCCACTCCAGTATCCTTGCCTGGAGAATTCCATGGACAGAGGATCCTGGCAAACTACAGTCCATGGGGTCTCAAAGGGCCAGATACAACTGAATGACTGAGGGAAACCACATTTGAGTTTGTTTCAGAACCCTACCTCCCTTATATATTTTTAAACAATATTAAATATTGTATTATATATTGTAATAAGCTAGATATAAAAGCAATATACTGTTTTCCCCTCAAATAATAAGCCCTGTTGAGAATAGCATTCTGATGAATAAACTCAACTGATGAATAATGGGCTATCAATTTCCCATGACTAATTCTTTCTTAATCATATTTAAAATCTAATTTGTAACTTCTCAGAAGTTGATAATCAGAGAGAAAAAGGTTTGGTTTAGTTTCTTAGGTTGTTCGCTTGGCACAAGTTGGAATTTAACTGTCTTTTTTTCCCCAATACTTTGAATATATCGTGCCATTCCCTTTTGATCTACAAAAATTTCTGTCAAAAAAATCTGCTGATAGTCTTACAGAAGTTCCCTTGTTCTTAACAATTTTTTTTTTCTTACTGTTTTTAACATTCTTTCCTTGTCTTTAACTTTAACATTTTTAATTATAATGTATCTTGGTGTGGGTTTCTTTGGGTTTATTGGTTTTGAAAATTCCTGTGCTCTATGAACCTGGATGTCTGTTTCCTTCCCCAGCATTAGGGAAAACTTTTAGCCATTTTTTATTCAAAGAGTATTTCAGCTTCTTTTTTTTAAATTATTTTTTATTGAAGGATAATTGCTTTACAGAATTTTGCTGTTTTCTGTCAAACCTCAACATGAATAAGTCAAAGGTATACATATATCCCTTCCCTTTAAACCTCCTTCCTGTCTCCCTCCCCACCCCACCACTCTCAGTTGATACAGATTCCCTGTTTGAGTTTCGTAATGTAAGTTTTCATGTTACTCTTTCCATACATCTCTCCTCCCCTCTCCGCATGTCCATAAGTCTGTTCTCTATGTCTGTTTCTCCACTGTTGCCCTGTAAATAAATACTTCAGTACCATTTTTCTAGATTCCATATATACAAGTTAGAACGTGGTATTTATCTTTCTCTTTCTGACTCACTTCACTCTGTATAATAGGTTCTAGGTTCACCCACTTCGTTAGAACTGACTCCAATGTGTTCCTTTTTATAGCTGAGTAACATTCCATTGTGTATATATACCACAATTTCTTTGTTCATTCATCTGTCAATGGACATCTAAGTTGCTTCCATATTCTAGCTATTGTAACTAGTGCTGCAATGAGCAATGGGATACATGTGTCTCTTTCAGTTTCGGTTTCCTCAGGGTATATGCCTAGGAGTGGGATTTCTGGGTCATATGATTTTTTTTAATTTATTTATTTTAATTAGAGGCTAATTACTTTACAATATTGTATTGGTTTTGCCATACATCAACATGAATCCACCACGGGTGTACACGTGTTCCCAATCCTGAACCCCCCTCACACCACCCTCCCCATACCATCCCTCTGGGTTGTCCCAGTGCACCAGCCCCAAGCATCCTGTATCCTGCATCGAACCTGGACTGGCGATTCGTTTCTTATATGATATTATACATGTTTCAATGCCATTCTCCCAAATCATCCCCCCCTTCCTTCCCACAGAGTCCACAAGACTGTTCTATACATCTGTGTCTCTTTTGCTGTCTCGCATACAGGGTTATCATTACCATCTTTCTAAATCCCATATATATGCATTAGTATATTGTATTGGTGTTTTTCTTTCTGGCTTACTTCATTCTGTATAATCGGCTCCAGTTTCTTCCACCTCATTAGAACTGATTAAAATGTACTCTTTTTAATGGCTGAGTAATACTCCATTGTGTATATGTACCACAGCTTTCTAATCCATTCATCTGCTGATGGACATCTAGGTTGCTTCCATGTCCTGGCTATTATAAACAGTGCTGCGATGAACATTGGGGTATTCATGTCTCTTTCAACTCTGGTTTCCTTGGTGTGTATGCCCAGCAGTGGTATTGCTGGGTCATAAGGCAGTTCTATTTCCAGTTTTTTAAGGAATCTCCACACTGTTCTCCATAGTGGCTGTATGGTGGTTTTATTCCTAAGTTTTAAAGGAATCTCCATACCATCTTCCATAGTGGCTGTATCAATTTACATTCCCACCAACAATGCAAGAGTTGTCCCTTTTCTCCACATCCTTTCCAGCATTTATTGTTTATAGATTTTTTGATGAGGGCCATTCTGACCAGTGTGAGGTGATATCTCATTGTAGTTTTGATTTGCATTTCTCTAATAATGAGTGATGTTGAGCATCTTTTCATGTGTTTGTTAGCCATTTCTATCTCTTCTTTGGAGAAATGTCTGTTTGGGCCTTTTTCCCACTCTTTCATTGGTTTGTTTGTTTTTCTGTTATTGAGTTGTATGAGCTGCTTGTATATTTTGGAAATTAATCCTTCGTCAGTTGTTTCATTTGCTATTATTTTCTCCCATTCTGAGGGGTGTCTTTTCACCTTGCTTATTGTTTTGTTTGCTGTGCAAAAGCAGCACAAAAAGTTTAATCAGGTCCCACCTGTTTACTTTTGTTTCTATTTCCATTACTCTAGGAGGTAGGTCATAGAGGATCTTGTTTTGATTTATGTCACCAAGTGTTCTGCCTATGTTTTCTTTTAAGAGTTTTATAGTTTCTGGTCTTACATTTAGGTCTTTAATCCATTTTGAGTTTATCTTTGTATATGGTGTTAGGAAGTGTTCTAATTTCATTCTTTTACATGTAGCTGTTCAATTTTCCCAGCACCATTTATTGAAGAGGCTGTCTTTGCTCCATTGTATATTCTTGCCTCCTTTGTCAAAAATAAGATACCCATAGGTGCATGGGTTAATTTCTGGGCTTTCTCTCTTGTTCATTGGTCTATATTTCTGTTTTTGTGCCAGTACCATACTGTCTTGATGACTGTAGCTTTGAGTATAACCTGAAGTCAGGAAGGTTGACTCCTCCAGCTCCATTCTTTCTCAAGACTGCTTTGGCTATTCAGGGTCTTTTGTATTTCCATATGAATTGTGAAATTTTTTGTTCTAGTTCTGTGAAAAATGCCATTGGTAATTTGATAGGGATTGCATTAAATCTGTAGATTGCATTTGGTAATATAGTCATTTTCACAATATTGATTCTTCCTACCCAGGAACATGGAATATCTCTCCATCTGTTTATGTCAATTTGATCTCTTTCATTAGTGTCTTATAATTTTTGGTGTACAGCTCTTTCATCTCCTTAGGTAAGTTTATTCCTAGATGTTTAATTCTTTTTGTTCCAATGGTGAATAGGATTGATCTCTCTTCTTCTGGGACACCTATAATGTGAATGCTAGTTCATTTGATGTGTCCCATAGGCCCCTGGAAATGTGAAAGTGGAAGTCACTCAGTTGTGTCTGAGTCTTTGTGACCCCATGGAATATACAGTCCATGGAATTCTCCAGGCCAGAATACTGGAATGGGTAGCCTTTCTCTTCTCCAGGGGATCTTTCCAACTCAGGGATCAAACTCAGGTTTCCCACATTGTGGGCAGATTCTTTACTGCTGAGCCACAAAGGAAACCCAAGAATACTGGGGTGGGTATCCCTTCTATCCCTATCCCTTCTCCAGTGGATCTTCCCAACCTAGGAATCGAACCAGGGTCTCCTGCACTGCAGGCAGATTCTTTACCAACTGAGCTATCAAGGAAGCCCAAACTTTCCCTAAGTCTTATAAAATATCAACATATAAAGGGAGCAGAGAGAACTTAATAATCATTTTGAAATTGTCATATCATTAACATGATTTTCTCCAAATAGTGAATATAAGAACAATAGAATATCAAACCAGAATTTGTACTTGTTTTTTTCTTTAAGATTTTGTGTGTATGGATGTTTATATTTGTTTCATTCTGGGTAATATAATTTTTTTTTTCTCTAACCTGCCTTTATCACCTGGCTAGATAATTTAACATCTCCAGAGAACTGTTAGCTCTGGAAAAAACTTGCTGTCATGATAAATGCAAGGAATTGTTCCCTAAATGGTTAATCAAGGAGACAAGTCAAGCCAAAAATTGTTAAATAAGTGACAATGTCTATTTAAAATATGTTAGCCCCTAAAGTTATCTTCATGTTTGTCTTTCCTATTCCGATTGGATGAGTTCTACTGCCTTGTATTTGAGCTAACCAATCCTTTCTTCTGCTTCTTCAAGCCTGCTGTTGAACTCCTCTAATGCAATATTCAGTTCAGTTATTGGATTCTTCAGTTCTGTGACTTTTGTTTGGCACTTTGTTATATTTTCTCTTTGTTGAGGTCCTCATTGTGTTCATCAATTCTTTTCCCCAGTTCAGTTAGCATCTTTATGATTATTGTTTTGAAGTCTTTCTCAAAATTACTTACCTCTATTTCACTCTAACTTTTTTCCTGAGGTTTTATTTTGTCCTTTTATTTGGAACAGATTCCTCTTTTCCTTCATTTTGCTTGACTCTCTGTGTTGATTTTTTTTTGTTTGTTTTGTTTTTTTCAGTAGGTGAAACAACCACCTCTCCCAGACTTGAAGGAATGGACTTATGTGGGAGATGAAACTTGTCATTCAACCCTGCCTCACCCTTTTGCTGTTTTTTATGCTTTTTCAAATTTTTATGTTTTTCCAAGCAGTATATTATATTTTTAATAGCCACTAGTGGCAACAGTTGAAGGTGTACCAAAACTTGTCGGTATCCCTAAGGGAAGTGCATTAGCACCTAGATCGATGCTGTTTGGGAGACAGATCCTCAGGCAACAGCTTTTAATAGCATGTAAATATATACAGTTCTGTGGGACTGTAAACATAAGCTGTGCTGGCCAGGGGATCTGGCAGTGCCTCCCGGGTGGCAGTCACAAAAATGTATAAGCTCTTTTCAGGGACAAATGCATAATGCTGGTGAGCTGGAGTAAAACAGAGGGAGAGGATCATAGCCTAAAACCCTCGAGAGCAACCTTGCAGTCCAATGTGCTGTGTGCTGTGCTTAGCCATTCAGTCTTGTCTGACCCTTTCTGACTGCATGAACTGTAGCCCATAAGCCTCCCCTGTCTGTGAGGATTCTCCAGGCTAGGATACCGGAGTGGGTGGGTTGCCATGCCTTCCTCCAGAGGATCTTCCCAACCCAAGGATTGAAGCCAGGTCTCCCACTTGCAGGTGGATTCTTTACCATCTGAGCCACCAGGGAAGCCCTTGTCATCCAATAGATGTGAACCAAACCTGAGACCTGCCCATCAAGCTAAAGCTCCGGGACAGGCAAAGAGGTCTTCACAGAAAGGCTGAGGGATGTGCCTCATCTGCTGTGTGAACAGTTCCCCAGAGCTGATAGCAATTGCCAGAATCCCAGGGAATGCAAGCAAACCCATCAGCCATCCAAACCTGGTGATCTAGGAGCATCCTCTGGGTGGCAGCTGAAAAACAGGGCATGAGACACAGAAATTCAGGGCACCAGACATAGAATCTCAGGGTTCCAGACATGTGTATAGCTTCCCTCCAGGAGACACTGGCACTCTAGGGTACAAACTAGAGAGAGCGCAAGGATAATGCCTGCCATCCAAGGTCTCTGAAAAGGATTACAGTCAGCCCCTGAATGTGTGTTTAATTAGAAGCCTGAGGGTTAGTTAATAGATCTTCTTCTTAGAAAAACTGAGCCAGTTGCCTCTTGTTGTGCCCTGGAAGTATAGCTGGTTAAGAACTCTGTTGGTCTCAGTCTTGCAGGATGACAAATGTAAGCCCCACTGGCTGCCAGAGCCAGGTGATGTAGAGGTATCTCTTAGTAGAAGCAGCAAAAATTGGGATGTGCGACAGGGAAATGAGCTGTTTTCTGGGTGACATCAATTATTACAGTCCTGTGGGACCAGAAATGCAAGCTTCTCCAACCTCCAGATCTATCCCTTGGGCAACAGCCACAGATATTGGGACACCAGATACATGTTAAACCTCCCTCCCTGGAGCTGCTGGTGCCCTAACAAAGGGAAAGCATGAAACTGGCACCCACCAATCTCTAGTCCCAGAGAGTTTTCCAGCAGGTTTGTAAATGTATGTGTTGAATTAGATACCTGCTAATCAGAGGAGTGGGAGAAGGAAATGGCAACCTACTCCAATATTCTTGCCTGGAAAATCCGTGGACAGTGGAGCCTGGAGGACTGCTGTCCATAGTGTCACACAGAGTTGGACACGACTGAAGTGACTTAGCATGCATGAATGCATTGGAGAAGGAAATGGCAACCCACTGCAGTATTCTTGCCTAGAGAATCCCAGGGACAGAAGAGCCTGGTGGGCTGCTGTCTATGGGGTCGCACAGAGTCAGACACGACTGAAGCGATTTAGCAGCAGCAGCAATCACAGGAGTAGATCTGCTCCTCAGATCCACACCTGAATATAGGCAGGTGAGCCTTCACTCAAAGTCTATGCACAATCAGTTGCCTCTGACCTGGACACTGGGGCAGGGTACATTTGAGCTGGTGAGCCCATTAAGAGCTTCTTCCAGACTGCTAGTCTTGTGAGTCTCAATAAATCAGCCTTGTTGGTTTTCAGCATTAGATTTGGTGGGCTCACCTCTCAGGGGCAAGTCCTAAATGCCCAATATGGGGTTTGAACCCTTCACTCCTTCAGGAGAAGTGTGGAGTTTTGAATCTCTCCCTGGTTGTGGGACACCACACTGCATGTGGGTTTTTGGTGAGACTCCCTTCCAGCTTCTCCTACCCACTTTGACATGGTTTCCTTCTAATTGGCTTGATATGTAGTCATCACCCAGCCAGGCTTTTTTTTTTTTTTTTCTTAAGAGGAAATTGTTCTATACGTAGCTGCTTGACTCAGTGGTTATAGATGGAGTTGAGTTCAAGATCTTTCTCTGTCACCATCTTGAATCTCATTGACTTTGAATGTTTTGTTCTATTTTTTTAATGAATTGGCTAATAGGAATTTAATACATATTCAATTGTGTTATTTATAAGTGGACTTCCATGATGGCTCAGATGGTAAAGCAGTCTGCCTACAATGAGGGAGACCCGGGTTCAATCCCTGGATTGGGAAGATCTCCTGGAGAAGGAAATGGCAACCCACTCCAGTACTCTTGCCTGGAAAATCCCATGGATGGAAGAGCCTGGTAGGCTACAGTCCATGGGGTTGCAAAGAGTCGGACACGACTGAATGGCTTCTTTCTCTGTCACCATCTTGAATCTCACTGACTTTGAATGTTTTGTTCTATTGTTTTAATGAATTGCCTAATAGGAATTTAATACATATTCATTTGTGTTATTTATAAAGTACTCAAATATATTCAAAAGAGTGAGTGAAAGCATTTCTTAATTCTTTTAAAGAGTAAAAGCTTTAACATTGAATTAAAATATATGTTGTTTCTGAGGTTAATTTCACTTCTAAGATATGTAAAGCAGTAATTGTTGAAAGAGATTTAGTATTATGCCTCTGTTCTCCAAAATCTTTATGTCCTAAGTTTAGGGATACCACAGAAAAGAACTGAAAAAAAAAATTTAGGTGAATATTACTGGAAAAAACCTTTCTGATTTGTAGTGTTTGTCCATTACTATAGTATAAATACTTCTACAATGGCCAATGTCAAGTTACTGACATAATGTCCTAAAAGCAGAATTGGAAACAAAAAATGTTGGACACAAGTATCTATTCCACCCAAAATGTGCTTGTTAACTAGAAATATGATATATGATACAATTGTTTTTGTTTTAATGTATTTTTATTTCAAGTAAAAATATCTGATATTTCATGTCCATGTTTTTGAAAATCAATATATCAGTGTTTAATAATACTATGAATTTTAAAGAGAATATATAGAGAGTAGTTCATATAAATCTCTGAAGCAGCTTTCTGAGGTTTCAGTGACAAGTTGATTTGCTTTTTTCTTTAAGCAAAGTTACGTCAGGAACCCAAGATTATAGGATTTTTAAAAAAATATTTATTGTGATATATATTTATCAGTTACCATGTATTATCCATCTGGTTTCTTTTCAGGTTTCTGCATATATCTCTAAGGCACATGTGATCGAATCTTTTCCATACATGAGATATTAAGATATATAAGGAAATATTAAACATATTATATGATATCTTAGAGATCACATATAACACACCTGTTCAAAATTTTAAAGATGAAATCACATGAGAGTTCATGATATGAAACCACTGACATATAGACAGAAGTTGCATCCACTTCCTCGCTCAGATCAGTTTGTATCAGCCTAAAATACCTAGAAACCAAAGTATAATTAGATTTGAACTGACTTAACACAATGGTATTTAGATAAAAAGTTAAGCGTAGAGGGCTTTGCTCATCTGTAGTAGCAAGTACCTCACATTTTTTAACACTCCTTTTTGTTTGAGGGTTTGGGTTAACATTTGCAGCTCGATCATTTACGCAATTACTAAATAGCTTGGCTCAGAAATTTCACTTCCTCAAAACAGTCTGAATCAATTAAATAATTTCCTCAAGCTCATGTGGCATTTTATTATAAATCCATTATTCAGAGCCACATGATCCTAGCTTTTTTTTTTTTTTTCCAAAATGGTTCTTAAAATCCAAGTCACTAATAGAGAAACAAGTCCTACAAAGTCCTCTGGAAGCTCAAACCATTGTTTAATAGCTGACCTCACTGGTGGATTTCACACAATTGTTTCTACCATATATACTAATTTAAACAGAACATATATATAACTATTTTTTAATCTTTAAAAATGTAACATGTCCCTTATCAAAGTCATTCTTGAAGTTAATCTGTGCATTTTATTTATTTTTTTCTATATGCTCTGTGCTTTTCTCAACAAGTAAATAAGTGTGGTTTTACCTTTTTTCTTATTTTTACTTGAACTTTGCTTTAAATAGTTCAGCTCTGGCTTTTATTCATAGAGAGTAGATTGACTAAAAGTACTATTTTGGACCCACTTAAATTATCAGCAAATTAATTTGACTAGAATTTATAGTCAGAATGGTTAAAACAAATAGCTTCAGTCAAAATAAGGACATTATAGTTTAATCATTTGCATGAGGTAAATTTAATTAACTTAGAGAAATAAATTGAAATAATGTGTATTTATTCTGCAAGTGTATGTATGGAAGTTTTATATTGGTGGATTGTTTAGAGACTGTTTCTGCCCTTTTTGTTGTTTTTTTTCCATCTAAATATTATTTCTTTTAAGAACTTAGAATCAGATTTATAAGATCTCGCTGCCTTTGCTAATAGGGCAATCCATCTTAAGATCTCTAAAAAAAATGTATCCTTTATGTTAACAGACAAAATTTTTCCCAAATGTATCCATGTTCTGATCTGAGAAATCTGTTAATATCCTATCTTACAAGGAAAAAGGGGCTTTGCAAATGTTGTTAAGAATCTTGAGATGGTGAGCTTCTTCTGTCTTATCTAGGGGCCCAAAATAAGCATGAGGATCCTTATAAGTGAAAAAGCAAAGTGAAAGAGATTGCAAGATAGAAAAGGAGATGTGAGGATGGAAGTAGAGCTTTGAGTATGAACAGCCAAGGAAAGTGGTCAGGCTCTAGAAACTGAAGAAGACAAGGAAAAGGGTTATCCCTGAGAGCCAGAAGAAGGACTCAGTTTAGTTCAGTTCAGTTGCTCAGTCGTGTCCGACTCTTTGCGACCCCATGAATCACAGCATGCCAGGCCTCCCTGTCCATCACCATCTCCTGGAGTTCATTCAAACTCACGGCCTTCGAGTCGGTGATGCCATCCATCCATCTCATCCTCTGTCGTCCCCTCTTCCCCTTGCCCCCAATCCCTCCCAGCATCAGAGTCTTTTCCAATGAGTCAACTCTTAACATGAGGTGGCCAAAGTACTGGAGTTTCAGCTTTAGCATCATTCTTTCCAAAGAACACCCAGGGCTGATCTCCTTTACAATGGACTGGTTGGATCTCCTTGCAGTCCAAGGGACTTTCAAGAGTCTACTTCAACACCACAGTTCAAAAGCATCAATTCTTCGGCGCTCAGCTTTCTTCACAGTCCAACTCTCACATCCATACATGACCACCAGAAAAACCATAGCCTTGACTAGATGGACTTTTGTTGGCAAAGTAATGTCTCTGCTTTAGAATATGCTATCTAGGTTGGTCACAACTTTTCTTCCAAGATGTAAGTGTCTTTTAATTTCATGGCTGCAGTCACCATCTGCAGTGATTTTAGAGCCCCCCAAAATAAAGTTTGACACTGTTTCCACTGTTTCCCCATCTATTTCCCATGAAGTGATGGGACCAGATGCTATGATCTTAGTTTTCTGAATGTTGAGCTTCAAGCCAACTTTTTCACTCTCCTCTTTCACTTTCATCAAGAGGCTTTTTAGTTCCTCTTCACTTTCTGCCATGAGTGTGGCCAACCCAGGTTTGACTTCCAACCTCCAGAACTGAAAGATAATAGATGGCTATTGTTTTAAGCCACCAAGTTTGTGGTAATTCCTTAAAGAGTAACTTTAAATAAATGCATCTCTGCTGCAAACATTTCTGTTATTTCCCAGAAGAGGGGATAGTTAGGTAACATTACTGAGTCAATGGACATGAATTTGAGGAAACTCTAGGAGATAGTGAAAGACAGGGGAGCCTGACATGCTGCAGTCCACTGAGTCACAAATAGACACAATTTAGTCACTGAAAAACAACACCTTAACTGGTGCTTATAGAAAAGGTTCTCATTTTTGGTTTCCTCAACCCTCATTTTATCATTTCAGTTGAATCTGTTTGGTACCAGTGACATTCTTTTATTGTATAAAATAACGTCTACTGGGCAACAATGCTGTTTGGGTTCATCATCACTGTCATTTGAACATTTAAACATCTGTTTTACATCATAGACTTGCCCTGACACTGCTAGTACTTTCTTTATGTCCCCATTGAGTATTAATTCTTGCTGTATCAGTACTCTTTATAAAAAATTGTCCTTCTCCTGTGCATAAATAGACAGATACACAGAGTCTCTTTATTTTACTCATAGAATTACTACACTCCTCCAATGGATACAGCTGAGCTCAAGATAGGACTGATTGCAGGATATCCTACCCTGAACTTGCTCTCATTTGGACTTTTATCTGGTGCCACATAGAATAAATACAATGCTTCTTCCTTATGAGAGCTTCCATCACACCTGATGATATGATTTCAAGCACTCACATCAGCATGACTGCTCCCACAGAACATCCTTGACTATCTGTCTTCTTCAAGCAGGACAACTGCAGAACCACACAGGTAGAGTCTGAACCACATAAACCAGAAAAGTGCTTCCATCTCCACTGTTCTGAACTATATAATCCTGTTAATACTTCAAAATTGCACATTAAGTTATATAGTTAATGAACTTAAAATATCAATCAAGAGGACTTGAAGTCAACTAAATCATTAATATTTTTTATAAATATTCAGATTTTACTAGTTCTGTTAGAAATCCATGTTTTTTTTCTTATCCCAATATTTAAAATTGTGTGCTATATATTAATAAAATATTTGATGACATTTTTTTCTGTTGAGGAGAAATGCCTTAATTCTCCCAACTTCCTTCTGTCTCACACAATCAATTCATTAAATGTCAAATGATTACTAATGAACAAGAGTGATTATAAAGATGATATCCAATTTACATTTTGCCTTCCCAATTACATTAAATATAATTTAATTAACTAATTAAATGAATTAAATTGTTTCATAGAATGAGAGATTATTAAATAGTAAGGATTAAGAAAAACCCTGATTTACAGGAATACTGGAAATAGAAATTTTTATAATTGAATTGTCTGTTTAAATTATTGAGTTAAATACTATATACACTGAAAATATTTGACCAATATATTAAAAAATACATAAATATGAACTTATTGAAATCAGTAAGATAATTATTTAAAATATTATTAAAAATTTACACTTTTGCTTTAATTTTTCAGTTTATGAGTTTAAAAATTTAAACAAGTATAATTTTTTACAGTCTATATAAATATATACATACTATTTTATAACTTTTTTAACTTTATAACTTTTTATAACTTATAGAAAAGAAGACTCTGGAATGAATATCCACATTGGATGAAGAATTTGAAATTCAGGTGAGTTAAATGCCTTTCTCAGATAATACCATCAGAACAAGTTCTCAGAGCTTTTGAGTTTTAGACCTACGTTCTTTGAGCAATATGTTACTGACTTTCATTATTAAGCTAAGCCACTAACATGAAGTTACATTCTTGCTTCATTTTCATTTTTCTTAAATGAGAGGTATAAAAAATTTCTAAGTGATGAGAGATTTTTATAATTAGAATTCAGAGTAATTGAGATTGTATGTGATTAACAGTATTCAATGATGTATTGGATATTCAATATCTATATCTATATAGATATTGATATGTATATGTATATCTATTGTATTGGATATTCAATATGTATATCTATATCTATATAGATATTGATATGTATATGTATATCTATCGTATTGGATATTCAGTATGTATATCTATATCTATATCTATCTATCTATAATAGGCCATGCCACATGACTTGCAGGATCGAAGTTTCCAGACCAGGGATGAATTCTGGGCCCCTGCAGTGGAATGTGGAGTCCTAACCAATGGACCTCTAAAGAAATCCCTAAGATCTATTTTTAATACAATTTTGCAAATAGTATTTTTGCTTAGAAGACAAATGCATAACAACTAATTTTTTTCTGCAAATCTGGCCTTTAACATCTAAACATTGTACTCCGCAGATTATATGCAGCAGTGCAGTATGTGCATTCTAATAGAATTTGACAATTTTAATACTGAACTACATTCATATATTCCCACCAAAAATGGAGGTCAACTTTGTGTTGTTTAGAATTTTTCTTTTTTTGGGGTGTTGTTTTTCTACTTTTAGAAGCATCATTTTGAACTCCCACTCCATCAGATTCTGTTCATTCAGAACAATTTTTAAGAAAATCAACTGAGGTTTTAAGATTACCATTTTCTTTTTTTTATTTATTTATTTTATTTTATTTTTTAACTTTACAATATTGTATTGGTTTTGCCATATATCAACATGAATCCACCACAGGTATACACGTGTTCCCCATTTCCTTTTTCCTCTCTTATATTACCTGTAATTTCATGATGGTAGAAGTGAATCATCACTACAGTTAGAATTCATTTTATTTTCTCATGGCACAAATTCTTTTAGTGTAGCAGTTTTTGGGAGACAATTAAAGGAGGGATTATCTGAAATTGTAGGATTTGTTCATCAACTATAAATGCAAGTGTAAAAAAAGGGTTGTTTTAGACCCATTTTAAACTCTACAATATCAAAATTGTCGATTCAATTGATTTTCATGCAGCTTTTCAATAGTATAGTGCAGATTCTAAAGACAGATTAGTTAAACAAGAGCCTTGACTCTACCATTTTGCTCACTCTTTGACCAATTTGCTTAACCTCTCTGCCTAAATGTCCACAACTGTAAATTGAAGATAATAATAGAACCAACTTGGCATCCTACAGAAAAACTCAAACAGAAGAATACATTTGAATCAGTTCTAATGAGGTGGATGAAACTGGAGCCTATTATACAGAGTGAAATAAGCCAGAAAGAAAAACACCAATACAGTATACTAACGCATATATATGGAATTTAGAAAGATGGTAACAATAACCCTGTGTACGAGACAGCAAAAGAGACACTGATGTATAGAACAGTCTTATGGACTCTGTGGGAGAGGCAGAGGGTGGGGAGATTTGGAAGAATGACACTGAAACATGTATAATATCATGTATGAAACGAGTCGCCAGTCCAGGTTCGATGCACAATACTGGATGCTTGGGGCTGGTGCACTGGGACGACCCAGAGGGAGGGTAAGGGGAGGGAGGAGGGAGGAGGGTTCAGGATGGGGAACACATGTATACCTGTGGCGGATTCATTTTGATATTTGGCAAAACCAATACAATATTGTAAAGTTTAAAAATAAAATGAAATTTTAAAAAAATTAAAAAAAAAATAAATATGCCAACCTGCAATACTTAGAAACTCTTGAAAATAACAGCCTTAAATGAAGAATAAGGTGGTCTGGTAGTCCCATCTCTTTCAGAATTTTCCACAGTTTATTGTGATACACACAGTCAAAGGCTTTGACATGGTCAATAAAGCAGAAATAGATGTTTTTCTGGAACTCTCTTGCTTTTTCCATGATCCAGTGGATGTTGGCAATTTGATCTCTGGTTCCTCTGCCTTTTCTAAAACCAGCTTGAACGTCTAGAATTTCATGGTTCATGTATTGCTGAAGCCTGACTTGGAATATTTTAAGCATTACTTTACTAGCCTGTAAGATGAGTGCAATTGTATGGTAGTTTGAGCATTCTTTGGCATTGCCTTTCTTTGGCAATTCTTACAGCTGTTAGGAGTTTATTTTATAAACAGACCAAACAAAATTAAAATGATAAATCAAGTGGTGAATTCTACAAGTAGGACATTGAAAAAATAAGTGTATGTAGCATAAGGAATCTGCAAATATACAAATACTAAGACAAACAAATAAGCAAATAACAATAACAAAGAGAACAAATCTAATCCCATCTGATAATGGTAGTATTTGAATATTTTACATTTTTCTATTGTACTCTCACCTTAGAATTTTATGCTTCTCTTGAGATATCTACAAATCAAATATTGTACCATTATAATGGACATGGAACATGGAAATGTTTATATAATGAACATCTATGAACATGGAAAATATCTGCTTTAATAGTATTGTCAAGCCAGTCCATAAAATTTCTATTTTGAGGGGGGACATGTATATCTTATCGCTTTTGACCATTAAAGAAGTGGTATCTTAGTACCTTTAAGGGCAAATTACTTGAATGTCTGGTGATCTAATAATCTAACATTCAAGTGTTTTGTGTTTATTTTAAATGAAAAGAATGAGAAAACAACTATAGTAAACTCTATTTTACCATCCTCTACCAAATAGAGTCACTAGAATAACTATCACACAACACTGTCTCCTTAAACCAAACAGACCAAAACCCTTATATGGTGAGTGCTCATTTTTATTGCTTTTATAAAAAATAAAATATGTCCAATTGGGAGCTGATGAATGAGGCAAATGGTTTCATAAAGAATGATAAAGACAACACCAGCATCTTTCTTTTAACCATGGAGCTATGTCCAAAGTCAGAATGTGGGTGGCTGGGGATGTAATATCTAGTACTTTTCATTCCTATTCCTCACAAAGAAAAACTGAAACTAAAAACTGTACATAATGCATTGCAAAAGTAGTGTAGATGGCAATGTTAAAAAAGTATCAAATAAGCCCTGTATTAAATAACTGTCAAACTGCCTTTTGTACTTAAAATATTACTGCCTATCCATATGCCATTTATGATTTCCCACTTTAAAAAAGGATTTTTTTCAGCCAAGCCAGACTGACTCTCAATTATTTTATAAAAGGATGCTTCTTTTGTGTCTAAAACATGCAAGAAAACTCCACATCTGGTCCTTACATAAATAATTGATGAGCTTTTCCTTTTCTGCACAAGAGTATAGTATAAATTTGAGAATGAGAAAGTAGCCTTACATTTCAAACACTAGAATGGGACAGAAATGAGGCCTACTTTCTCATGTTTAATATATGTGTTAATGATGACCATAATGTAATCATAAATGGCATTTAATAGGCTGTATTATTTTATTTTAAGCTAAGTTCAAAAGGTGATTTAACAGTCATTTAATACAAGGCTTATTTACTACTATCTTTTATTTTTTTCTAATTTGATGTGAACCATTTTTAAAGATTTATTGAATTTGTTAAAATATTGCTTCTGTTTTATGTTTTTGTTTTTTGGCCATGAGTCAGGTGGAATCTTAGTTCCCTGAATAGGAGTCAAACTCACACCTGCTGCATTGGAAGGTGAAGTCTTAACCACTAGACTGCCAGGGAAGTCCCTGATCTATTGCTTTTCAATAGGGGGCAAGGTAAAAAAAAATCCTGAGATAATCCATAACCTTCCATTTCATAAACAGTCGCACTGAGTATCTAATTAATAGAATCTATCTTTTAAAATTGTGTCTTCCTTTTTATTTATACTTACTTCCAGTTTATTCTGATTACCCCATACTTTCCCTTCTTCCTTCTATGTAAATTGGTGTTATTTTTTTAATTATTCTTCTTATAGTTGACAAATACAGCAATTCTAGGTGTTACAACCACCGGTGATCATATTCAGAGGCAAAGAAATAAAAGAAAGAAAAATAATTAACTTATTTGGTCTACTTTTTAAAGTATGAGATAGCCATATATTTCACCCACCCCAATAATCTATCTCTGTAACATATGTCTTGTTACATTGATTTGGTAAAAAAGGCCACCATAGTATCCCAAACCCATCACTGCTCAGGGAAATGGGAATAGCATGATTGATTTAGACTAGTTTGAAATTTGTCATTTATCAAAGATAGGGACATCTTTGATGAGCTATGGCTACCTGAAGGAAATATACTGGCTTATGACAAGTAAAGAAGTTGAATATTTTACGTGTAGACACTAAATAATGTGTATTAATATAGAGAGCATAACCTATCATTTAAAATTTAGATGATTTTATTAAATCCAAGCTCAAGACTGAAGTGATGTAGGTTCTGCACGGGAAAATTTTAGCTGAAGAAAAGAGAGTGTTCCAAGGAGAATATATAAGAAAACAGTCATTAGTCTAAATAAGAGTCAGTATTGCAGAAGGTTAGAGGATGAAATATGATGATATTTGACAGAGTTCTATTGGATAAATAGATAATGCATATTCAAAAAAACTTCTCAACATATAACATCAGAAAAAGACAGATCTTAGGAAAGTTTTCAAGATTCCTGTGATTTAATAGAGGACAAATCAGCATAAAAAGCAAATAGTTTCAGATAAATAAATAATCTTGATGTTGAGACGAAAACCTGGAAGAGAAGAGCAAGCTAGAAAGTTAAATTTTTCATCATTGGTAATGAAAAAAGAAGAAACTTCAATTTTATAGCAAAGACAAAGGTCAAGGAACAATCACTATGTGGGTAATCTACAAATATCTAAATAAATTATCTGAGATATTAAGTGGTCAGGAATGAAAGCCACTTGTATCCCTGATAGTGGACACAAGGAGCTGCAAAACCTGGATCAGGATGAGGCTAAAACTTGAGGTTATTATTTTTATTACCATGACTATGAGAAGAAATGACATATAGAAAAGCAGATAGCACCTGAGCATCCCTGAAGTAGAGCCTGAGATGGCGAGAGAGATGAACAGGTCTAGGCTGGTGAAGAAGCTCATAAAAGTATTGCATAGACTTTTGACATATGGTAGAGTTTACAAACATATTTAAATAACCACCATCCATTTTTTACAATATTGGAGAGTACATTAATGTGTTTTATAGTTTCATATGTGTCTTAAAGACAGAATTTAATATCCATAAATATACTTGCATAGACTTTTGACATCCTCTAAATATATAATACATTATCAGTACATAATTTCCCTGTTTATAATGCAGTATGATGTACATGCAATTTTTTTTACACCTTCAGATAAATAATGTGCTTATAATACTTGAGTAAATTTATTAATAAAATTAATGTTCATTCTTAAACTTAGTATAGCATGATTTACCTTGTTATCAACATTAAACAATTACACATTTTAGAAATAATTTATATTTTATTTGTAATGCTCTATTAGAGCAATATTCTATTTGTAGGCTCAAATTAAATTTTCTGGGCATTTTGCCCACATACTATTTGTGTTTATCTCCATACTCTAAAAATTGAAGGGCAGCTTGCTATGAAAGAAACATAATATGTAACACACATTCAAAATATATAAACTTACTATATTAGAAAGTAATGCGGCGGCGCGGGGCGGGAGTGGGCGGTGCGGGAAAAAAAAAAGAAAATAATGCAGTATAATAATTATCATATAAAAAGTATATCTAGCTCCTTTAACTCTCTATGACCCATCTTCTAGAGTAATGGGAATAAAAACAAAAGGAAACAAGTGGGGCCTGATTAAACTTAAAACCTTTTGCACAGCAAATGAAACTATAACAAGGCAAAGAGACAACTCTCAGAATGGGAGAAAATAATAGCAAACAAAACAATTGACAAAAGATTAATTTCCAAAATATACAAGCAGCTCATACAACTCAATACCCCAATGTTCATTGCAGTGCTATTTACAATAGCTAGAACATGGAAGCAACCTAGATGTCCATCAACAGATGAATGGATAAAGAAATTGTGATATATATACAAAATGGAATATTACTCAGCCATTAAAAAGGAATGCATTTGAGTCAGTTCTAATGAGGAGGATGAACCTAGAACCTATTACACAGAGTAAAGTAAGTCAGAAAGAGAGAGATAAATATTGTATTCTAATGCATATATACCAAATCTAGAAAAATGATACTGAAGAATTTATTTACAGGGCAGCAGTGGAGAAACAAACATAAAGAATAGACTTATGGACATGGGGAGGGGGGAAGAGAGGGTGAGATGTATGGAAAGAGTTACATGGAAACTTACATTACCATATGTAAAATAGGTAGCCAACTGGAATTTGCTGTATGGCTCAGGAAACTCAAACAAGGGCTCTGTATCAACCTAGGGGGGTGGGATGGGGAGGGAGATGGGACGGAGGTTCAAAAAGGGAGGGGATATATGCATACCTATGGCTGATTCATGTTGAGGTTTGACAGAAAACAACGAAATTCTGTAAAGCCATTATCCTTCTATAAAAATAAATAACTTTAAAAAAGAATATATCTAACTCTTTTAAAATGAACTATGAGAGTACGTATATTCCTCTCTTTATATCAAGGACCAGTATAGTAATGAGAGCTGAGAACTATATTTTTCTGACATTCAGAGAACTTTGTAGATCAAAGGGCATCTTAGATATCAATTATTTAACACTGCATACTGCCATTGCTCTGGCTACAGCTGCCCGAATCAGAAAATGTAGGACAATCATCGATGGGCTAAGCAATGGCCTAAGTGTGATTAGAGAGAACTCTTCCTAACAGCATTCTTTGACCTGACCCAGGCTGGAATGCACTTTGATCCTTCTTATTGGGTTGAGGCAATGGTAGAGAAGAAAACAGAAGTTGAAAGAAGGAGACTCAAGCTGTTGGAAACACAAACAAAGAATATTGAGTAGAGGCTGTGTCAAAGGAAGCAGAAGCAGTGATGTGGAGAGATATTTATGGTATTAGCAAGAACAGTCACAGTTAGAAGCTGAGAAAAAGGATCTCTGAGTCACCATCACAGCATAAGCAAGGTTACTGGAGCAGGGAGCAGTGTGCTCTGCCTGCTGGAGAAATGTGAGGATGGCCAGCTTGTCCATCTGGGCCACTGGAGGTATTCTGGGTCTGGAGCAAAATTCCTGACTTCCTTCAAGTTTCAGCATGAATGGCTGAAGTGATGACCTATTTTTCTTTATTAATCCTCATAAAAAATTCTTAACTGAGACAGCCTTTATTTCAATCAGATTCTTGGCAGCCTGAAAGAGCCTACCTAACACAGTCAATATTTAATTCTTCATTTTCCACACACTTCCTCAAATGACAGAATGAAATTTGAAACTAAGAAACTATAAATTTTTTAACTGTTAAAGTATAAATATCAAAATTCAAGATATGGAGGAACACAGTTTTACCAATTTAAGGGCTAAATAATTTTTAAGTTTAAACATTATTTTGAAGTATAAATTTCTTGTGTTCAAAACAAAAAACAGACCTCTGATTTGGTAGGAATGTCTATATACTTCTTATTATCTCATGAAAGAAGCAACACATGCTGTCCAAAGAAAGACATTATTTTTGCTCATAGTAACTTTTCAAGTCCAAAGTGCCCATAGACAAGAAGCTTTAAATCACAAGTTACAAGTGATGTCTTTAACAGAAAGTTTATAGTGGATCCAGAACTTCTTTTATAAGCGTCTTTTCCTATGATCACCCGGGATAAAAGGCAAGGAAATAGTAGTGAAACCACATAGTCTGCTTTTAATTTACTCTATATTTTTATCTCCAATCTTACTGTCTGTGAAAGGTATTTTGGAACTATCTTTTCTTTCCATGTTTAAATGTTTAACAATGCTATTCCTCAAATTTCTGTAGCTTCATTTCCTAGTTGTAACTATAACTTAACAGTTTGCCTAACAAACAACTTACATGTTTATTCCTGTGCCTGAACTTGAATTGTCTACTCTAGAACATTTTCTCCAACTCAAACATTACACACTTCACATTTTTAATATATAGATTTAGTTCCCTCAGAAAGGCATTTTCAAAAAAAGAAATAGTACTTCAAACTGTACAATTTAAACTGTCCAATATTTCAAGAATAAAACAGCACAGCTAAAAGGATGATATAAAAATAAGTAAATGAAAATATTAAGGACAATGCAAACATTCTGACAGCTCATACAAATTATCTATTACTGATGTCTATCTGGATTTTATCTCTAAAAGTTCACTGTGTATTTCTAAAGGTGTCATATAAAACTATTTAAATTTTAAAAATCTCTTTAATCAAATGACAAGCATATTTCATTTGATTCATTTTATAAAAGCCCAATCATTTGGGCTTTTATGCAGCCATAAATGGTGCCAAAGTCTAAAAAATTGTTTGTCACAATTAGAAGCAAAATACCACACTTTTAGTTTAGCTATGTGCATCCAAATCCTTTTACCATCTAATGTTGGGTGCTAATATCTAATTTAGAATTTAGTCTTCATGAAGGCTGGGTTTGAGCTGAGATCTAGTGGTAGGGGAATTGAGTACTATTATTTGTCTTCAGGCTGCTGTAAATCTATCTGGGAAAGTAAATCATGGTGTGGTATTCTAGGAAACGAGACAGGCTGGAACCTGGCACCCTTTGCTACAGTATTTGTACCTGAACAAACCTCTTCTCCAGCAAAAAAATTAAAAGAAACTATATGGGACATGTGCAGAAAATCTAAACCACACCTCTAGTTGACCCCTTGATATACCCTTACCCTCAACCAGTTTAAGGAACAAGCTTGCCCCCACCATAGGGAGCCATTGAGCAAGGGAACAAGTTGCTTGTTTTCACTCCCTGTCTGCTGCAGCAGGGGCTGCAATAAAACCTTTCCTGAATTTCTTGTCTGGCTTCTAGTCAATTTCTATTGATTGGGGAAGGCCAAGAACTCTGTTCGTTATTAGAAAAAAATCAATTAAAATTCTGGATAGACCATCCTAAAGGTAGTCAATCTGAAGGAGACAGCAAAGATGGAAGCCTAGTTTTAACACTTATGGTGTATCTTTTAGGCAAGCTAAGAAGTGGGAAAAGGGAAGCAGGGCACAGAGTAATAATTTTTTTTTTTTTAAGGGTGGAGAGACTAAGGAGAAATTTGAAAGAAAATCCTTGACCTTGAGGAGGAAGCAGTTAAAAGCACACAGACTTACTGTAAACCAAAAGGATAGGGGAAGAGTCCCTGATTTTGAAACAAAAAGAGTAAATAGTAATGGGCTCTCAAAACTCACCTGGAAACATGGACTATTGCCAATTTCAGGGCTGGTAATTTCTAGTTATATCTTCAAATCAGAATGTGCCTACTTGGTTTGGCAGGCATTGGTCTTTTCATGGAAAGAGCATAATTATGTTTCAATTGTAGCTTATTTAATTCAACATTATAGGCTGGGCAGCACACAGCTGTACAATGTGATACAGTTAAAAGGTTTAGAAATTTTCATTTTTTACAAAATCTACAATAAAATAGCTTTTTGATTGCTACCCTCCTCCGATATGAAGATCCCATGCTCAGTTTAAAAAAAAAGAGAGACTACTCAAAGGATAAATATGAACAGAATGTAGTAAGCATACCCTATATGCAAAATAGTTCCAATTAATGATTAGTATTTTTCTTTAAATTTTCTGTCAGTCTTTTACCATAGTTGAGATTTTATTTACTTCATATATTTTGATTTTCCAACAACTATTTTTTTTTGGTAAGTTCTCTTCCCCTTTTTTCATTTCTAGGAAATATTTGTTGCCAAATGAGTTTACTTATATAGGGGTTCTAAGAATAGCCTCAAGGTATCACCTAGCTAGGGTTCCAGACAAATGACATCTCATCCACCCAAGCTCAAGGATATGAACATCCAATTAAAACAAACTGTAGCCACCACTTCCCTTATTCAGAAATAGTGTCTTAAATTATCTTCATCATCATTCTAATGGATCTCACATTCATGAGTGTTGCAGCATCTCCCCTCCTGACCAGTTCTGCCCTTTAGATCTTTGATTTTTTGACCAGTTCTGCCCTTTAGATCTTTGATTTTTTTTTTTTTTTTTTTGGCTGATCTTTGTTACAAAGTGACTGGGTAAATTTGGAGACACAACTATTAAGATTTGTTGTTGTTTATTTTGGCATCAATGTCATAGGTAGCAACAGGAACCGGTCTCCTCTGTCACAACTTTAATATTGATATCATGTGTAATATCACATCATACCAAAAGGCTGCTATAAATATTCACACTGATTAAACATCCCTAGTACGAAGACAAACCTCCTCTCCTATGGTCTCAGTGAAGTTTTCTATGGTCTCAGTGAAGTTTCAACTCTGAGTGTTTTTTAGGCTCAGTTTCTCTGACACCATCTAAAAACAAACCTTGAGATATTCTAGAGGAAGCATTTAGGTAACCCCACATTCAGCACCAGACAATCAAAATTCCACAAGTATGTTGATTATTATGCAGTCATTTCATTAAAGATTGAAAATCAAGGGCTTGCTACATTTTCAAAGCTATTTCATTAAAAGGTAGAGACTCTCCCTACAATACTTTATCCAATCTTCTTAATTTGGTTTCTCGTAATTTTATCAAGGAAAGCACATTTCTAACAAATATTATGCCTCAAGTGTTGGTCAGAGAAAAAAGATGTCTGAAGACAATCTCTGAAATATGGACTTTTGACTGACAGTCTCAATATATGCATTACTGAATTGTACTACTGTCTCCCCCAGAAGTATAGATCAAACCCTCACACATGTGCATTTTTAGCATGTCTGTACTTAAATATTTCTAATAAATTATGGGTTATTTAGTATTCTCCCAGATATTAGGGCAATCTCTCTGTGGAGTGCAACTTCCTGAGTATCTCATCAACATTGACATATACAGGGATCTAGTCCACGATGTTCTGCTTAAGACTCCTGCCTAGGTGGAGGAATAATAAGACAGAGAGCATGGACAGATAGCTGATGCTTCTGATAACGGATTATTCCTTTCTTCCCAAGAATATGGGCATACTGTCCAGCCTCTCTTGCAGTTAAGTTATCAGTTCAGTTCAGTCGCTCAGTCATGTCCGACTCTTTGCGACCCCATGAATCGCAGCACGCCAGGCCTCCCTGTCCATCACCAACTCCAGGAGTTCACTCAGACTCACGTCCATCGAGTCGGTGATGCCATCCAGCCATCTCATCCTCTGTCGTCCCCTTCTCCTCCTGCCCACAATCCCTCCCAGCATTAGGGTCTTTTCCAATGAGTCAACTCTTCGCATGATGTGGCCAAAGTATTGGAGTTTCAGCTTTAGCATCAGTCCTTCCAAAGAATACCCAGGACTGATCTCCTTTAGAATGGACTGTTATAAAGCCAGTGACAAATTCCAACCAAGGAGCTGAATATGACTTATAGGTGACTACAGATCAGACAGTAAAAATTTCCTCCTTCCCTCTTACTCTGCTTATTGTGAGGTACTTGTTGAGATGATCATATCACAAAACAATGAAGCCTGGTCTCTGAGAAATACATGGAGAAGAACTCCCCTTTTGTCCTCATTGGAAATACGGTGTGACTGAAAACTGAAATGTTCATGTGTTGAACCACAGAGATTTCAAGGTTAATTTGCTTTTATAGCAGAACTTGCCTATCCTGATTTACATAGAGGTAGATTAAAATATGTAAAATTAATAGGCCATGTTAGTTTTATTTTAATTAAATAAAATTTTGGAGAAATGATGCACATGCATTTTTGAGTTTCACTGCATATATCATCTATTGCACAATGAACTACCCTGAGGTTTTCCATGCCATGAATTTACATATAAAAATTAAAACCTGATGTGTTTTACTTGTCTGCCACCTATCACCATTTTAAAAACTAAGAAATCAATTGAAAAGCATACACACACACAAAATAAAAGTATAGATATTTGTAGTTTCATAATCATTACCAATGTATTGTATTCAGACCTCTACAGAGAGATGAAAATTCTATGAAAAACAAAGCAAAACCAAGCACAGTCCTCTGGTGCATTGATTCATAGTGCAGATCTTGAGAAAGAGTATGGGATTTAACCAGGTGGATAACATTTTTCATTTTTAAATTAATCCAGTCCTTACTGACCCATTTCAGTGGAGACGTTATGTTGCTTTGGAGATGCTGGAGATATTTACTTAGCACTGATTCACCCTTCAAAGAGCACACTGCTGAGACTCACTGGCACATGAAATAACTGATGCCTGCTACAAATTTTACAAGAGTTCCCCACTCCCTTTCCAGTAGAGTCAGGGCATGTACTCATAAACCAATCTGCTTCCCTAAGACTCTTTTTCCTGAGTGAGTAGCATCCTGACAAAGGGATTCTGAGGGACTCCTGTGTTTTTTGCTTCCTCTTTCTCCTGAGCTACCTCAAGTCATTCCAGGTCTCACTAGTTTTTTATTGATTCTCTAGGATATTCAATTAATTCTTCTTTGGCATATGTCATAAACTGGCCATTTTCTGTTGTTTGAAATGCAAATATCAGATCTGATATAGCCAGATTCATTTTTTCCTCTGTAAGAGAGCCTTAACACTGACCTCCAGGCTGATGAAAGAGCCAAGAGAAAACCTGAACATAGCTGCATGGTACCTAATTTCCATTCAAACCACAGTCTTCTCCTAACTCCTCATTTGTATATTTTTTAATCTCTCTATAATGAAGTAATTTTAGCAGACCACATTAATATTTGTCTCCAACAGGTGCTGGATAAAGATCTTATAATTTCATTTCATTCTCACTTTGAATTTTATTTGATAGGAACAGTTCATACAGCTGCCACTAAATCCTGTCTGACTCTTTGAGACCCCATGGACCGTAGACTGCCAGACTCCTCTGTACATGGAATTTCCCAGGCAAAAATACTGGAGTGGGTGGTCATTTCCTCCTCTGGAGGATCTTCCCAACGCAGGGATCAAACTTGCATTTCCTGAGTCTCATCCTTGGCAGGTGGAATCTTTTACCATTGAACCACCAGGAAACCCAAGTGTTTGCAAGGGCAGAAATAAATAGTTAAAACTGAGGAAACAATTGTACACTGTCATATTTTTTAGCATATAGTATATACTAAATACAAAATAATATATGTAGAATAAACATGAATTACAATAAATAAATAACATTATACTTCCCTTCAGTTTAAGAAAGAAAATATTATAAGCAAAGAATAATTATTGATTCAGAATTGTGCATAAAAACATCTAAGGAGAACCAAGATAAACTGATGCAAGGCTTATGCCCTCAAATTTGAAGCAAAGTATACATTAACTGCTGTTAAAGTGTATCTGAGTTAGACAATATGAACATTCCTTATTAGATTAAGACTATTAAAACACTTAAGTTTGATTTCCCTTCCCGCAGGAATAAAATTAGTAAGTACAAACATTAACTGAACTAGGTTTAAGATTTCAAATTATTTTAATTAAAAATGATTAAAAGCCTCCTCACAACCTCCACCCCTCCCCCCACCACCAAATTAATGGGAACTAATATCCTGTCTAGTCAAGGCTATGGTCATGTATAGATGTGACAGTTGGACTGTGAAGAAAGCTGAGCGCCAAAGAATTGATGCTTTTGAACTGTGGTGTTGGAGAAGACTCTTGAGAGTCCCTTGGACTGCAAGGAGATCCAACGAGTCCATTCTAAAGGAGATCAGCCCTGGGTGTTCTTTGGAAGGAATGATGCTAAAGCTGAAACTCCAGTACTTTGGCCACCTCATGCGAAGAGTTGACTCATTGGAAAAGACTCTGATGCTGGGAGGAATTGCGGGCAGGAGGAGAAGGGGACGACAGAGGATGAGATGGCATCACCGACTCGATGGACATGAGTCTGAGTGAACTCTTGGAGTTGGTGATGGACAGGGAGGCCTGGCGTGCTGCGATTCATGGGGTCGCAAAGAGTCGGACATGACTGAACAACTGAACTGAACTGAATATCCTGCTCACTTTGAAAGTTGTTCAGTCGTGTCCACTCTTTGGGACCCCATAGACTGTAAAGTCCATGGAATTCTCCAGGCCAGAATGCTGAAGTGGGCAGACATTGTTCTCCAGCAGATCTTCCAACCCAGAGATCAAATCAGGGATTGTACCCAGGTCTCGCGCATTACAGGTGGATTCTTTATAAGCTGAGCCACAAGGGAAGCCATCACAGCAGCACAACATCACAGCAGCAATAATAAGAGTTCTGAAGGAGAAATTAAAGAGTTCTGGGAGGTAGTTTCATTTCTGTATTTGATGGTATGAAGAATTGAATTAACAGTTATAACTTCACAAATGCATAAGAAAGTGAGATCACAATTGTTACCATCATCAGTGCCAAAAATGTCATAGAAACAGAGACAGAGTCAGAGACAGAGTGGAGAGACAACACTAGTCCTCAGTAGTAAGTGAGTTATTGCTTTTAAAACTGTATTGAAACTACATGTTTTTCACAGTGAACTATAGGAATACATTATAGAAAGTAAAGACAATTAAAATTCTCTTTACCATGGACACGGCAGCGCGCAGGGCCCGGCGGGCGGGGCGGGGCGCAACGGTTTCGGGCGGCACCACCGCCGTCCCCGGAAACTAAAAAAAAAAAAAATAAATAAATAAAATAAAATTCTCTTTACCACTGAAACGTAAAGAGGAAAAAGTGAAGATGCACTGGAGTAGGGGGTGGCAAGAATAAGAAAAAGATAAGAAACACTAGTAAGCAAATAGTAAAGTTTCTTCAAACTAACTTTCAACCATTCATGGTTTCCCCAGCCTCTAATTATTTTTCCCCTGCTTTTACAGTTAAAACAAGCTGGTTAAAAGTGCCACAGTAAGATCAATATATACACACACACACACACACACACACACACACACATATATATATATATGTCACTCAGTTGTATCAGACTGTTTGTGACCCCATGGACTATACAGTCCATGGAATTCTCCAGGCCAGAATACTGGAGTGGGTAGCCATTCCCTTCTCCAGGAGATCTTCCCAACTCAGGGATCGAACCCAACTCTCCCGCATTATAAGCAGATTCTTTACCAACTGAGCCACAAGGGAAGCTCAAGATACAATATAGATTATAGATTGTATGTATTAATCACAAAATTATTCATTAGTATTTTTATTGTATTGATTGTCATATTTTTAAAACAGGGAAAATCATGTCAGTTTGAAACCAAAACAAGTGATATTCACATCAAGATAGAATTTTCAGGGAGTTTAAATTACACTGAGGTTCTGCCTCTTTCATATTTCAAAATCACTTATATGGGAGGTGAGGGAAATCAAGAAATGTGTTTTTTAATTTAAGGATAGTCAGTTCAAAAAAGAGAGAAAAACTTAGTTTTCAATTTATTAAGTAAAGACAGTTTTTTTTTTTTTTAACTGCAAGTTTTCAGGATCATATAGAACAGTATTTTTTTAACTAACTCTCAAGTCTCAGAAAATAAAATTTCAGTAGGTATAATTGATATATTTGCATAAGCATAGCTAGTAAACATATTTTTATTGCAAAAGATTGATTACACTGTTTTGCATCATCAATTAATGTCTATAGATGTTTACTCTGCTTGTTTTATTATATCCCTAGTAATACAGGGAACATTGCAATCCAAGTCTGTACCCCACTGTGGGTTATAATATTTTATTATCAGGGAAAGAACAAACATTTGCAGTATTTCTTTATTCTGACTTCTGATACTGCAAATTAAGTTCTTTTCCACTCACTAATATACTTGTATTGACATTAATATAAAAACCTGTCTTTCAAGTCATTAATATTCAGTAAAGCAATGTTTAAGATTTTACAAATCCCTATATTTATAGGAGTGCTATCTTCATGTACAGTATATAATACATATTGTAAGTGGTAATTTCATCTATATTTTATATATTAAGATTTAATAAATTGGTTCAAGTTATCTGTTAAGAAATGAAAATACCTAACACTAATATGGAAGTTTAAAGCTATTTTTATTCACTTTCTAAGAACCTTCTCTCTTTATGACTCATTTAAAAAATAAATTTTGTATTTTTTTTAAAATTTTTCTTTTACATGGAGTATAGTTGATTAACAATGTAGTGATAATTTCACATGTACAGCAAAGTATTCAGTTGTAAATGTACATGTATCTATTCTTTCTCAAATTCCTTTCCATTTAGGCTATTATAGAGTATTGAGCAGAGTTTCCTGTGCTATATAATAGGTCCTTATTGGTTATTTATTTTAAGTATAGCAGTGTGTAAATGTCAATCCCAAACTCTTAATCTATTCACCCCCGTCTTTCTCCTGGTAACCATAAATTTATTCTCTAATTCTCTGAGTCTATTTCTGTTTTGTAAGTAAGTTCATTTGTATCTTTGTTTAAGATTCCACATGTAAGTGATATCATACGATATTTTCTTTCTCTGTCAAATTTACTTCACTTATTATGATGACCTCCATCTAGGACCAGCTATGTTGATGCAAATGACACTATTTCATTCTTTTTAATGGCTGAGTATCCAGAGAAAAACATAGCTTGAAAAGACACATGCACCCTAATGTTCTTGCAGCACTTTTTACAGTAGCCAGGACATTGAATTTTATTTATGCAACATAAATATCCATCGACAGATGAATGGATAAAGAAGATGTGGCAGGTTTATATGTAATGGAATATTATTCAGCTATTTCAAAAAGTATTATAACAAAACCCTTTTGGTTTGTACTTAAAAAAATTAACCTTTAAAAACAACTTCTGTTTCACCACCCATTCTGCTAAAAGCTAGTTTGTTTTTCTTCTCCAGCATCCTGAAACAAGAACAATTTCATTGATTTCATTAATGTAACAATTTCATTAAGTTACAATATGTAACTTAAGATATTAATAACTGCTTTCCTGGTGACTCAGATGGGAAGGAATTTGCCTGCAATGCAGGAGACCCAGGTTTGATCCCTGGGTTAGGAAGATCCCCTGGAGAAGGAAATGGCAACCCACTCCAGTATTCTTGCCTATAGCATTCCATGAATAGAGGAGCCTGGTGGGCTATAGTCCATGGGGTCGCAAAGAGTCGGACACGACTGAGCAAGTAACCCACATGTTAATGACTGTATAATGACAATTTGCTGACTCTCTGATATAAAAATGATTACAGGTTGCCTCAGGTGCTGAAAAATTAATATGGTACAGAATCTATGAATTTCCTCAGCTAAATTCTCAGCTATTCTGTTTATCATGCTTTTCCTAAAGCGATTTTACCTCTGTAAAATAGTTATAATAAAAGATCATGCATGTGTATTGATTTTATTTAATATCCTAGGTTTTACATACATTATAATTTTAAATATAATACAATTTTATTCTTAATATTTTTAATTATTTAAATTAAATATTTTAAAATAGTTCCTATTTCTACAAGGGATGAGACAAGTCAAAGATATCTATATAAAATCAAAATACTTGAAAGAAATACTATCTCAGAAAATATTTGCTGAACACCAAATGTGTGTACAAATCTGAGACTGCTACTTTGTTCAAGGATTTGTTAAGTCTTACTCTAGAATTATATCATGTGCATGCAGGCTAAATCATTTCAGTTGTGTCTGACTCTTTGCGACCCTATGAATTGTGGCCCACCAGGCTCCTCTGTTCATGGGATTTTCCAGGCAAGAATATTGGAGTGGGTTGCCAAGCCCTTCTCTGGGGTATCTTCCCCACCCAGGGATCAAACAAGCATCTCTTATGTCTCCTGTATTGGCAGGCAAGTTCTTTACCACTAGAGCCACCTAGGAAGCCTCCTAGAATTTTATCATGGGGGCAAAAATGCAACCTCAAATGCTTACAGAGTCAATCACGTGCTTATGATTGCCAGGCACTTGAGTCTGGGGTGCAGGTCAAATTAGACTAGGTTCTTAGGCAAGTCATTGATTTGGGAACCAGAACACGTGAGAAGAACCAGGCAAAAAATTAAAATTCATGCTTTTGACACTTGTATTTTTCATATTGTTCCAATATTAGAATAATAGCTTTGATTTATTTTTTTATACTAACCATTTTCTTATTGATTAGTTTTCCCAGAAATAATTATTTTTTTGGATTTGATATCCTGACACTGAATCTCACATGAATTTAATCCCAACATGAGAAATATATTTCATACAATAACTTTGTTTTCTTTGAAGCACTTTATTTTTGTCAATCACATTTTTTTCTTGCAATTTTCTGAAAAAGTAGGCAAATGATTTTTAAATTTTGGAAATTAGCTATTAACATTTTTTCTCTGTTCTCCTTTTTACTTGATAACTTAGCCTAAATTAATCATTTAGATAATTAATTGATAAGTTATCTTAATTGATAATTTAGATTTCTATATTGAATATTATATTTTTCAAATTTTTGAGAGCAATGACTCATCCTTTCTAATTTCTCAGGTAGTTAAAATGTATTATTCCAGATTCTTTGTACATTATTTGCCTCCTTCCCCTGACCCAAGACTCTTTGAGATTTTTCTTTATTTTCAGTGACCTGAAGCCACTTTTGTACATATTGCTAGACACTCGGTAGGTGTTCTGAAACATATTCCTTTCAGCTTGGAGAATTTTTTGCTTCCCTCCATTTGTTCTTTCTGAAATTAATATCATTTGGATTCTATATTGAAAATTTAATTTAAACTTTTCTTCATTTCTCCTTCCTCTTTTTTGTTCTTGGGCTCTTCTCTCACGAGTACTTCTTTAATTTCAACTAAGTTTGACATTTCACTCTCTGCATTGATTCTGTTTTCCACAAGTTTATTTTTTAAGTTCGTTTTCATATTCATTTTTTATATTGCAGGCTTTTCTTAAATAATTGATGGCCATTGGCTGTATGTTACTATGTAGGAGTATTCAAATGTTGATATAAACTGTTTATGTCTTTGTAGAGATGTTGATTAGTAGATTTCTTTAAAGGATTGATGGGCAGGTACAATGATATTTCTGTTAGGGGTCTGCAAATATCCATATATGTAGATCATCATTTTGGGTGATTTAATGACTTGAGGTAAGATATGCTCAAAGATATGTCTGTACTCTTTTAAAGGCTTAACACCAGTTGTTGAGGTTGGTCACAGTCTCCTTTCCCTCATGTATGACAGGTCATGTGTCTCCAGTTACTGGAATTTGTGAGGAGAAGTTCTAAAACAGAAATAATTTACCTCTTGTTAACTTCTTTTACCCCACGTTTAGATTTCGGTTTTATCTTAGGTTAATTTCAGTAGCCCATATTGTTTTATGAAAAAAAAAAAAAACTGCTTGTTTTCTTATTGTGGAACAAAGATAAATATTTGTGACCACTATACCCTGTTTCCCATGCCCTGTTGCATTTATTAATTTATGTATTTTTGAGACAAATTTTAAGGCATGTGCATTTCTAATGTTATCTCCAGATCTGCTTCTTGGTCTTATGCTATGCTTTTAAATCACCTGCTTGCAAAGGTCTCTAGCATTGATTTGCTTTTATTTTAAATATTTCAATGATCTTATTCTTTGATTTCTTAGGTCACACGCAGTTGAATATTATTTTATTCTTTCAGTAAATTTGATTTGCTGTAGGCATAAAAATGAAATATATATCTTTGGAAACATTTGATATAATTAAATTCAAAACTAAATCCTTTAAGATTATTTTAATAATTTCATTTTTATTGTTTAGTTGATAAGTCATGTCTGACTGTTTTTAAACTCAATGGACTGCAATCCACCAAGATCCTCTGTCCATGGGATTTTCCCAGCACCAATACTAGTGTGGGTTGCCATTTCCCTTCTCAAGGGGATATACCTGACCCAGGAATTGAACTCACCACTCCTGCCATGTCTCCTGCATTGCGAGTGGATTCTTTACATCTGAGCCATTAGAGATCTTAAAAATGTGTTCACCTAATTTTAATTCCTTCCCCAGGCTCACTTTTGAGCCACACAAGATTTCATTGAATTCTTAAAACTGTTAGAAGCGAATTGAATCTTTGAAAAGACTCATCCTATTCTCAAGTACCAACTGAAATAGCCACACCAAGCATGTCTAACACACAGATGTTAACAAAGTCACTATGTTTGATGCAAGTCAATTTCATAATTAAACAGCCCTAACTGCTGAAATACATTTTATTCATTATTTATATTTTTATTAGATATCTTTTTATTGGTGTGTCTAAACACACCAAGGTTAACAAAGTCATTTTTGTTTATTAAACAGCCTTAGCTAATGAAATACTTTTAAGTTTATTTTATAAATGAAGTCTGGAGGCAGAAAAGTCAGTTAATATTGTTATTATTGGATTGTCTAATAAAAGTTGATAAGGTCTGGAACAGGGATTTGCAATATATGCCATGGGTCATATCCTGCTTTTATAAAGAGTGTTTTATTGGAACATGCCCAAGATTGTTTGTTTTGTTATGTGAATCATATATGTTTTATGACATTTTAATAACTATCAAAGTAAAATTGTCAGGGAATGCAAACAGTAATTATTTTCTTAAGCTTTTGCGTTGATTAGTAAGCTATGCTTAACTGAAAGGTATTCTGGACAAACTGAGGGATATAATTCAAAACAAGTGTGACTAAAGGTGGTTTTTTAAAAGAATGTTTTGTGGTGAAAAAGAGACACGATGGTTATAGCAGATACTGTAAAGAACATCTTGTGGGAATTCCTGGTGGTCCAGTGGTTAGGACTCCACACCCTCACTGCTAAGGGCATGGGTTCAATCTCTGGTGGGGGAACACAGATCCTGGAAGCATTGTGGCCAATAAAATTTGATGTGGAAAGAGCAAAATATAATGGTTAAAAAAATTCTTAATGTTTGCCAGTGTTATAGGTGATGTAATTCCACTATCTAAATTCATGCTTTATGTTATGCAATACTTTAAGGACTGATGCTTTCTTGTAAATTTATACATTATGATGTTAAAGACTATCGAGTTGGAAAATACAAACAGACAGTGATTTTGTTGCAATAGCATTTCCAGCACTAGGGGAGAAAGCATAGGCCAAGTCTGGTTTCTTAACTCTGTGAGACATTTGTGTCTGCTAACTGACTTTCCCCAAAGGAAAAGTAAATTCTTTCTTATCTTCATGACAGGAGATAGCTGTACATCTTGGAGCACAGAACTCAAGGAAGTTGGGTTTTTACTCCTCCTACAGATATTGGAAGATGGGGAGCTATCTTCCCTGAAAATTTCACTCATGGATCCCATATGCACAGAGGAAAAGGAGTAGAGTTCACTAAAGTTGATAAAAGTAGTAAAAGTCATCACTATTGGCAAATGAGTCAGTCCATGTGGGAAAACTATAGAGAATAATTAATGAGTCATGCTACTTGAGTGCAGACGCAAGTCCCTGTACTTGTAGCATCTGTGACGCTTGGAAAGTGAAATGATTCATCTTGCTCACAGCTTCCTTTTCTGTGAAATGTGAATACTTCTATGCATCCACATCACACAAAAACTCATTTAATCTATACAATCACCCACAGAAATGTTATACATATTATCCCTATTTTATAGATAAGAAAATGGAGACCTATAGAAGTTAAGTAACAAATGAAAACACATTTGAGATTGAGTCTGGCTCAGAGCTGTGTTGTCCAATATGTGGACACTAGCACTTGTGATTATATGAATTTAAATAAATAAAAATTAAATATTCAATATATTAATCAAAGTACCCACACTTCAAGTGCTCCACAGTAGCACGTGAGGCTAGTGACCGCCACATTTACAAACTTTCTGAGGTGTTTTTTTTCCCCCCACTGAAAATTTTAGTGAACAGCACTGCCAGAGGCTATAACCATAGCAAAATTTTATCTCTGCAAGGAAAACAGTCAAGTGTCCAACAAATAGCAACTGTTCAGTAAAGCTTTATCTCCTTTTGTTCTTCAAGGACAAATGAATCTTCCATCAATTGAAATCCTTCAATAAAAAAGGTATATACTTCTTCAAACCCAAGAATTTCATGGGAAAGAAAACACAAGTTTCTGTAAAATTAAGTTTACAAAACTTTCCTCAGAAGGCAAAACTACAATTTATTTGCTTGTATGATAGTCAACCACTAATAAGAAACAGTGACCTTTAATCCTATCCACTTACCCTGGCTTCTGGAATGACATGAGTTTGTGTTAAATATTTCATTCAAAGGTACTATAATTTCATCAAGCAACATCTGCCAAATGTTGCTCTCTCTACTATTACTACAACTGGTAGAAAATGAAATCCCTACTATCTGTCTCATCTTATTTAATTTTTGGATTTCGGGAAATTGCGTTTGTTCTGATATTTGGTATCAGAGCTAAATATAAGTTTGCTTGAAAACTGATCAACAGAATAGTTCCTCCCCACTCCCCCAGCCGAATACTGAATTCTGATCTATAAGAGGCAAATGAGAAATATTTTAGGTCAAATTCTAGTGCAGAGCTGAAGTCTATCCCTCCAGGCTCAGCAATTTCTTACCATAGGCAATAAATTCAAATTTTTAGTACACTGGCATAATTTCTCCTTACACCTACATATTTTCATTCTTTCCAAATTTTTGTCTGCCATTACTCTAATTTTTAAACTGGGATAATTTCCTAAAATGTCAATTTTGAGATAAAATGTGGGCCATCAATAAAACTAATTGTATGTAACATAATTTTAAGATAACTGGACCTTCAATTAGGCAAGTACATTTCAGTCAGTCAGTTCAGTCGCTAAGACTTTCACAGAAAAGAATGAGAAGAGAGCATCTATTTTACCAAGATATTGGATAGAAGATAAAATATATATATAGTTTTCATAACTTTTAATATGGAGAATGTAAACCATGGAAATTATGCCATTTTTTAATGGGACATTGAAAAAATTCCCAGTTACACTGAAAGAAATTGTCTAGAGTGGCCCCTCAGAATTATAGGGCTATGAAAGCAACAGTTATTAGGGAATACAACACAAAGGAGAAATGGAATATAAGGAAGCTTGATAGGAACCACCCAAGAGACTCAGATTTAAACCAGAGGAAGAAAAAGATGGCCAATAGTAGTCAACTTTCAGAGACAATTAGTGACAGTTCCTTTACTATTTTTCAGCCTTTGATTCACCAAAAATGAACAAGAAAAGTTATAAGTTCTTCTTGAATATAAAGGCATAGATTATTAGTAAAACAGTGTGTTTCTTTCTAGTATCACGAGCACTGGTAGTTTTACCTGAACAAAATGATTTATTTCTCTTTAAAATAGCATCACTTTTTAAATAGAGAACTTCCAATACACAAAGAATATATATTCACACAATATTGTTGAGGAATCCTTATGTGTCTTCTCTCTAAAATCAATGAATATTTTCCCCTATAATTTTGAACCTTGGATACATCATTATATTATGTTTAAAGGTATTTTATTTTCAATGCCATTTCAAAATGTATATCTGTACTCAAAAGAAGTTTAAACTATATAAAATTAACAATTTAGTTATTGTATGTTAAACATAAGCATTCAAAATTTATGACAACTTAATTTGAGCATATATTTAACTTTCAAACAAAATTATTATTTTGAATATAGTAGCTTTGTAAAATAATTGTCTTTTACTTCTAATTGTTTACAAGATTATCTATAGGAGTTTAGTATTTTAATCAATTTACATCCTTTTTTTTTTTTAAGAACTTTAAATCAAAATGCCTATAGTTAGTCCTTTAACTATGCTTATTTTTCCAAATAAAAAAGCTACAATGCATACTCAGGGTAAAACTTAATAAGGAATAGGAAAACAATATACATTTTGTAACATTTCCACAGCTGAAGAACATTTTTGTCTCTGGCATTTTGGTATATTTATTTTCAGAGATAGATTCAAAAAGGGTAATCCAAATATAATTTTAAAGTATTTCTCCTTTACTGAAGTATATATTATAGGGATTGGAGAATTTTGAGCATTGCTTTGCTAGCATATGAGATGAGTGCAATTGTGTGGTAGTTTGAACATTCTTTGGGACTGGAATAAAAACTGACCTTTTCCAGTCCTATGGCTAATGCTGAGTTTTCTAAATTTGCTGGCATATTGAGTGCAGTACTTTCACAACATCCTCTTTTAGGATTTGAAATATTTCAACTGGAATTCCATCACCTCCACTAGCTTTATTCATGGGGATGCTTCCTGAGGCCCACTTGACATTGCATTCCAGGATGTCTGGCTCTAGGTGAGTGATCACACCATCATGATTATCTTGGTCGTGAAGATCTTTTTTATACAGTTCTTCTGTGTATTCTTGCCACCTCTTCTTAATATCTTCTGCTTCTGTTAGGTCCATACCATTTCTGTCCTTCATCGAGCCCATCTTTGCATGAAATGTTCCCTTGGTATCTCTAATTTTCTTGAAGAGATATCTAGTCTTTCCCATTCTATTGTTTTCCTCTATTTTTTTGCACTGATCGCTGAGGAAGCCTTTCTTATCTGTGTCATTCCATGTTCTGAGTAACTCTGTTTTAGTCAAACTGGTTTTAAAAGATTTATAGGTTTTTAAAGTCTCTATACAAAATACAGAGATTATTTTAATAAACCTGTTGTACTCATTACTCAGCTTTCAGCAGTTATCAGATACATGACTAAGCTTGTTTCTTCTATATCCATACCCTCTCACCTGTCGTAATTGTTTTGAAGTTAGTTTCAGACCTCATATCATTGGATCTTTATTTTTGATGGCTGCTAAGTAATATATTTATTCTACTTACCACAATTCCTTTATCACTGTTTTTTTATTGGATATTTTAGGCAATGTCATATCTATTATATTTAGATATTACTATTTTAAAATGCTTTTGAAATTTAAAGATGGAAAAGCAAAAGTTTCTAGTGATAAGTGCACATATATTGGAATAAGACTAATATCAATTTAAATATTAAATAGTAATACTGAGACACTGGAACGGTCACCTCTGTAAACCTCAATTCCTCATCTATGAAATGGGAATTATCTTTCTTTTTTTTTTGGCTTATATAGTTTTTCTTTCTTTTTAAAATTATTTATTTTAATTGGAGGATAATTACTTTACAATATTATAATAGTATTTGCTATACATCACCATGCATAAGCCATGGGTGAATATGTCTCCCCCCATCCTGAATTCCGTCCCACCCCCTCACCACCCCATCCCTCTGGGTTGCTCCAGAGCACAGGCTTTGAGTGCACTGCTTCATGCATCAAATTTGCACTAGTCATCTATTTTACATATGGTAATCTACATATTTCAATGCTTTTCTCCAAATCACCCCATCCTCACCTTCTCTCAGAGTCTGTAAGTCTGACTTTTATATCTGTGTCTCTTTTGTGGTCTTGCATATAGGATCGTCATTACTGTCTTTCTAAATCCATATATATGTGTTAATATACTGTACTGGTGTTTCTCTTTCTCACTTACTTCACTCTGTATGATAGGCTTGTTTCGTCCACCTCATTAGAACTGACACAAATGCATTCTTTTTTATAGCTGAGTAATAATCCATTGTATATGTGTACCACAACTTCCTTATCCATCCATCTGCAGATGTATATCTAGGGTACTTCCATATCCTAACTATTGTAAGTAGTGCTGCAATGAACCTTGGGGTACATGTGTCTCTTTCAATTCTGGTTTTCTAGGTGTGTATGCCCAGCAGTGGGATTGCTGGGTTGTATGGCAGTTCTATTTCCAGTCTTAAGAAATCTCCACACTGTTTTCCATAGTGGCTGTACTACTTTGCATTCCCAACAACAGTGTAAGAAGTTCCCTTTTCTCCACGACCTCTCCATCATTAACTGTTTGTAGACGTTTTGATGGCATACATTCTGACCGGTGTGAGATGATACATGTATCATTGTGGTTTTGATTTGTATTTCTCTAATAATGAGTGATATTGAGCATCTTTTCCTGTGTTTATTAGCCATCTGTATGTCTTCTTTGGAGAAATGTCTGTTTAGTTCTTTTGCCCACTTTTTGATTGGATTGTTCATTTTTCTGGTATTGCTCTGAATGAGCTGCTTGTATATTTTGTAGATTAATTCTTTGTCTTTGTTGTTTCTTTTGCTATTATTTTCTCCAATTCTGAAGGCTGCCTTTTCACCTTGCATATAGTTTTCTTTGTTGTGCAAAAGCTTTTAAGTTTAATTACGTCCCATTTGTTTATTTTTGTTTTTATTTCCATTACTCTGGGAAGTGGGTCATAGAGGATCTTGCTGTGATTTATATTATAGAGTCTTCTGCCTATGTTATCCTCTAAGAGTTTATAATAATTTCTGGTCTTACATTTAGATATTTAATCCATTGTGAGTTTATTTTTGTGTATAATGTTAGAAAGTGTTCTAGATTCATTCTTTAGCATGTGGCTGACCAGTTTTCCCAGCACCACTTGTTAAAGAGACTCTCTTTTCTCCATTGTACATTTTTTCTTCCTTTGTCAAAGATAAGGTGTCTATAGGTGCATGGATTTATCTCTGGGCTTTCTATTTTATTTCATTGATCTCTATATGAAATGGGAATTAAGTTACTGTACTTATCTAAAAGAATTATTGTAATAAATAAACACATATTACAGTTTCTGACACAGATAGTTGACATTGTCTATTAAATAATTCTATCTTCGATTCTCTGGCCATATTTGTGGAGGAAAATAGTTAATCTGATATGAAGACCTTTATTACTCAGGCTTAAAAAAATGAAATAAAATCTTATCATTATATCTATGATTTTACAAAGAAAATAAACAGAAATAAAGTTATATTTATTTAAACACCTTTGAAATATTTTTGGTGTGCAAATTTAGCTTTAACAATCATTGTTGTTCATTTGCTCAGCTGTGTACAACTCTTTGTGACCCCATGGACAGCAGTATGCCAGGATTTCCTGTCCTTCACCATCTCCCAGAGCTTGCTCAAACTCATGTCCATTGAGTCAGTGATACCATCCAAATATCTTGTCCTCTGTCATCCCCTTCTGCTCCTGCCTTCAGTCTTCCCAGCATCCCAGGGTCTTTTCTAATGAGTCAGTTCTTCACATAAGGTGGCCAAAGTGTTGGAGCTTCAGCATCAGTCCTTCCAATGAATATTAAGGGTTGATTTTCCTTAAGATTGACTAGTTTGCTCTCCTTGCAGTCCAAGGGGCTCTCAAGAGTCATATCCAGCACCACAGTTTGAAACCAACAATTCTTTGCCACTCAGCTTTAACAATAAATAACTGCAAATGATGTTTTATAAAGTATTAAACGTAGATCCTCTTTATATGCAAGTCCATGCATTATACTTGATAGAATATTTAGCAATTTATATTTTTTATTTAATGTTATTGGAGAATAAATGCAAACTAGGACTCATTGCTTTAAATTATTTTGAATTTCAGTTGTCTGTTATCAAAATTCTTAAATTCAGGGAAAATGTTGCTCTAGTTATTTCAGTAAAAATATTTTATGATATATGAAATAGTCATTTGGAGGTTTTACAAATTGTAAAATAGACTTTTATGTCTGGAAACAGTCTCTAATTTGATAGAATTGGTAATTTGGAGAGTTTTTTGTTATAAATGTAAATGTGCCAATGGTTCTTTTCTAAAGACAAAGAAAATGAATTTTTGGTAAATCAACTTGAAGCAACACGTCTAAAGGAACAAAGAGTAATATTCAGATCAGTCGCTCAGATGTGTCCCACTCTTTGCGACCCCATGAATCGCAGCACGCCAGGCCTCCCTGTCCATCACCAACTCCCGGAGTTCACTCAGACTCACGTCCATCGAGTCAGTGATGCCATCCAGCCATCTCATCCTCTGTCGCCCCCTTCTCCTCTTGCCCCCAATCCCTCCCAGCATCAGAGTCTTTTCCAATGAGTCAACTCTTCGCATGAGGTGGCCAAAGTATTAAAGTTTCAGCTTTAGCATCATTGCCTCCAAAGAAATCCCAGGGCTGATCTCCTTCAGAATGGACTGGTTGGATCTCCTTGCAGTCCAAGGGACTCGCAAGAGTCTTCTCCAACACCACAGTTCAAAAGCATTAATTCTTCGGCGCTCAGCCTTCTTCACGGTCCAACTCTCACATCCATACATGACCACCGGAAAAACCATAGCCTTGCCTAGACGAACCTTTGTTGGCAAAGTAATGTCTCTGCTTTTGAATATGCTATCTAGGTTGGTCATAACTTTCCTTCCAAGGAGTAAGCATCTTTTAATTTCATGGCTGCAGTCACCATCGCAGTGATTTTGGAGCCCAGAAAAATAAAGTCTGACACTTTCCACTGTTTCCCCATCTATTTCCCATGAAGTGATGGGACCGGATGCCATGATCTTAGTTTTCTGAATGTTGAGCTTTAAGCCAACTTTTTCATTCTCCACTTTCACTTTCATCAAGAGGCTTTTAAGTTCCTCTTCACTTTGTGCCATAAGGGTGGTGTCATTTGCATGTCTGAGGTTATTGAGATTTCTCCCAGCAATCTTGGTTCCAGCTTGTGTTTCTTCCAGTCCAGCGTTCCTCATGATGTACTCTGCATATAAGTTAAATAAGCAGGGTGACAATATACAGCCTTGACGAACTCCTTTTCCTATTTGGAACCAACCTATTGTTCCATGTCCAGTTCTAACTGTTGCTTCCTGACCTGCATACAAATTTCTCAAGAGGCAGATCAGGTGGTCTGGTATTCCCATCTCTTTCAGAATTGTCCACAGTTTATTGTGATCCACACAGTCAAAGGCTTTGGCATAGTCAATAAAGCAGAAATAGATGCTTTTCTGGAACTCTCTTGCTTTTTCCATGATCCAGCGGATGTTGGCAATTTGATCTCTGGTTCCCCTGCTGTTTCTAAAACCAGCTTGAACATCAAGAAGTTCACGGTTCACATATTGCTGAAGCCTAGCTTGGAGAATTTTGAGCATTACTTTACTAGCATGTGCAATTGTGCGGTAGTTTGAGCATTCTTTGGCATTGCCTTTCTTTGGGATTGGAGAGTAATATAACTAAACTCAACTGAAAATTTTTCATTTTGTCCATTGAAGAATGTGTTATTATAATAGCTTGTAAGTAATTTTAAATATTTATATCATAGAGAAAGTGACTAAAATACATTTATATATGGTGGATATATCAAGTGAGTCCTATTGGCTGTAGACTAGGATTCTGGTTCAACCCAGACTAATAGCAAGCCTGTAAATAAATCATTTATACTATCTCACTGTCATTTATCTATAAAAGAACTGAGTCCTTCCAATGCTCTTAAAAATTGAAAGCTTTTAGACATTTCTTTTTCAGACCTAACACATTAGGTTATAGATATTCCATGAAATACCTATCTTATAGAACATCAGTAGACATGATTTTTAAATGTCTCAAGACAGATTGATAAAGGAAAATGACTCATGATTCCTACTGATAGTATTGATAGCTAAACTAAAATCAGTGTATAATCCATGCTATGTCTACCAAAATAAACCGCAAATCTTCCCTTTCTTAATCTTTTATTTCTTAGAAGGCAGTCCCTGGCTTGTGGCCAAAGATACCTCATAGAGTCGATATGAAAACATCCTTGACCCAGTCCCCACGCTGGGAATTAACGAAGATGCTGTGGGAACACACTGATGGAAAGTAAATTCATCTCTGCCCCCAGGGACTACTTCTGGTAAGAACGTGGTTTAGTGTGCCTTCTTTTGGTGGATGTATCTCTGTTACTGTAGAACTAAATGAGGTGATTAATGACCCAGAGAGGAAGATGCTTGAAGACAACTTTGTCTCCATCTAGACCCTGTTATGCTTAATGGAAGACGGCCATTAATCTATTTACATTTGTGTCTCTATTCCTCTGAGATAAAATATCAAGAAAGACTGGTTTATACATCCTCAATTCAGACACTGATTACATATTTGTGTGAAGAAAGTGTCATGGGCCATCTTTTCCAAATCAGAGGAAGGTCCAAGTTATCTAAACAATATTAAAGATAAAGACAAGCAGAGTTTCATAAATCATGCCAAACAATAGAAAAACAAGACTTTCAGTTCAGTTTAAAAGTGGAACTTAGAAGCAGAAGGGGAGTGTTGTTATAGAATTACCAGACAGTAGGATCTTCTATTTAAGAAGTGTAAGTCAAAAGGTAAATTATTTCAAAGCAGTTTAAGTTCCTGTAATATGTCCAAGGGGACTGGTCACCATCAAACATGAAAAATAATGTCAAAGGGCTCTGATGAACTGATCACATTTGTACATGGTTTATCCTGTCCAGGCTCAACTCAATTATTTCTCCCAAAGGATCCAGAAGGGAATTTGGTACCAGAGAGTCAGTCTGTACATAGCTTTGCATTTCAAAACAAAACAGGGTGGCAATTTTGATTAGGTGTTAACGTTAGTACTAAATATTATGCAAAGCCATTGTTACTGTTTAAGCTGTTTGTGCAAAGAACATCTGTGAAGGTCTGGTTTATGACAGTTTAATCTTATGTAATACAATTCTATAAGGTTAGCTATACAGGCAACTGAAATACAAGAGCAAGGCAAGTTAGGGTCATACAAATGATTTAAACACTAAGTCAGCAGTAATGGGCTCAGAAACATATTATTATGGGGATTAATTTATTCTTAAAGATTGTTTGTTACTTCCTTTGATTCAATTATATTGTGTCAACTCTGAGCATCTCCACGTGTATAGACGAGACAGATAGGTTGTTTATTACAAAAAGTTTTGGCAGAACTAAAAGTGAAAACACTTAAAAATGCAGTATGTAATATTAGCTTATAAAAATAATTTATAAATGTATTACTATAACTTTATGCTTCTGATAATATAGTTTATTTTCTAGTTCTTACAAATATTACTATAGTAAATATGATGTTAGCCTATGATGTAATTCCTAGAAATATTGCGTTAGGGAATTGCCTAATTTAAAAGTACCAGACTCAAGTTTTCCAAGGTATTTTAGAATAGGAATAGGAAAGAGATTTTATTTTTTAAATTCAGTAAAATGAATTTTTCGGTAGAAAAGGAAAGGGATTGTATTTTTTTAATTCCATAAAAGGAAGCCCACAAGCCATAGAAGTGCAAGTAGAATGGGAAAGGGACTGTACTTTTTAAATTCAGCAAACAGGAGACACAGGCCATAGAAATGCAAGTAAATGCATATTTACAAATTATATACTTCACATTCTGTGAGCTGCAAAAGCAAAAATTAAAACTCTGCCAGGGGCTGTGATGGTGTGCCTGAAAATCTTATGTAGACAAGCTGCAAAATAGCAAACAGAGAATATTTGTTTTTGGTTTACTATGTGTCTGGCCCAGTATTAACCTTTTAATCCTAGTTTCAAGAACCAGATTCCCAAGAAAGATGAGTGGATGGATACACATCTTGTATCCATGTATAATTGTTTATGTCAATATGACTATGCATACATGCATATTCAGTTCCTCAGGAGTGTCTGACTTTTTGTGACCCCATGGACTGTAGCCTGCCAGGCCCCTCTGTCCATGGAATTTTTCAGGCAAGAATACTGGAGCAGGTTGCCATTTCCAGGGAATCTTCCCTACCCAGAAACTGAACCCATGTTTCCTGCATCTTCTGCATTGCAGGTGGATTCTTTATCTGCTGAGCAATCACCATGTGTGAGACTATTATCTCACACAATTTTGTGTTATCTTATATTGTCAGAGGTACAAATCAGCTTTTACTTGCAAAGAATAAGATATACTCTAGCTAGTTTTATGATAAAGGGATTTAATAAGTTTTATAAAACATATATACAATACTCCCACACTGTTGGGAGAGCTGAAGAGAGAGATGTTAGCCTGGACTTCCTGAAATAATTCCCAGTGTCTCAGTACCAACCAGGATGCCAAAGAAGCTGTTCCTTCTGCTAAAACTAAAAAAAAAAAAAAAAAATTGCAAAGACTCAAGAAGCTGCTTCTTCAGCATTTAGTACTAGAATCTTGCCTTTCTTTCTTGGCTGACCAGAATAATGAATATATCTATCTCACCCTGTCTCTCTCAGTTTTAAGCAAACTCAGTTTTAATTCGAGTTTCTACTACTGAAGGGATTGCTTTGCTAAAATTTAAGTTAGATAGAAGTTTCAAGGCCTTCTTAGAATTTAGTATTTTAGTGCTGTGATTGCTGCACTATAGAAATGCAAGCAGGAAGGAGTTTTAAATAGGATTGTCTTTAAACAAAACTGTCCATATATCCTCCATAGTAAAGTAACCTCAATTAACTATTAGGTTGGTGTAGAAGTAATAATGGTTTCATACCCTGAATTTTACATCATAATAGCTAGGCTCAATCACATCTTTATTAATCAAAATAGGAACCATTACAATCAACACATTTTTTTTTGCCAATGACAAGTAAGTTTATTCCTATAGCATAAAAATCCATGCTTCAGAATTCAACGAACACTTGGAAAGCATTTTCTGTGTCCTGCTACTTGTGGAAGCATTTTCCCTGCAAAAAGTTGTTGAGATGGTTAAATAAGTGGTAGTCGGTTGGAGATAAGTCAGGTGAATGTGGCAAATGAGGCAAAACTTCGTAGTCCAGTTCATTCAACTTTTGAAATGTTCGTTGTGTGATGCACAGATGGGCATAGTTGCAGAGAAGAACTGGGCCCTTTCTGTTGACTAATGGTGGCTGCAGGTATTGTAAATTTTGGTAAATCTCATCAATTTGCTGAGCAGACTTCTCAGATGCAATGGTTTCACTGGAATTCAGAAAGCTGTAGTGGATCAGACCAGCAACAGACCACCAAACAGTGACTATGACCCCCCCCCCCACGTTTTTTTTGGTGCAAGTTTGGCTTTGGGAAGTGCTTTGGAGCTTCTTCTTGGACCAGCCACTGAGCTAGTCACTCTGTGTTGCCATATAAAATCCACTTGTTGCACATCACAATCCAATTGAGAAATGATTCATTATTGTATAGAATAAGAGTAGATGATAAAGCAAGCTGTGGTACATATACACAATGGAGTATTACTCAGCCATTAAAAAGAATACATTTGAATCAGTTCTAATGAGGTGGATGAAACTGGAGCCTATTATACAAAATGACAAATTTTTCAATTTGTGGTCATCTCCCAAGGCACTCATTTATTGAGCTTTTTCACCTTTCCAATATGCTTCACATACCAAACATCCATAGAATGGTCGAAGCTGAGTCCTTGGGCAACTTCTCAGGTGGTTGTAAGAGGATCAACTTCGATGATACTCTCAGTTGGCCATTGTCAGCTTCCGATGGCTGGGCACTATGCTTCTCATTTTCAAGGCTCTCATTTCCGTTGCAAAATTTCTTGAATTACTCTTCACTCTATGTTCATTAACAGTTTCTAGGCCAAATGCAAAGTTGGTGTTACAAGTTGTCTCCACTGCTTTATGACCCATTTTGAACTCAAGTAAGAAAATCATTCGAATGTGCATTTTGTCTAACATCATTTCCATAGCCTAAAATACACATAAAATAAACAGAAAATAATAATGCATTAACAAAAACACAAAGCAAGAGATGCACATTAAAATAATGCATAACATAACCACATTTATTTAAAAATATATTCCAATATCAAATGGCAAAGTTCAACAATGTAAAACCGCAATTACTTTTTCACCAACCTAATACATGATTGGAAGAATCATTTCACCTCCATATACAAATCTTGACTACATCCTTAAGTCAGTCCCCAAATTCCTACTGAGTTGATGTAGAGGATTAATATAGACTATTTTTTTAAATAACAAAGGAAAAATCATATTTTCCAGAGATAAAAGAAGCATGTCAAACATATCCACCATTTAGTCCCCCCATTATTTTGATGCTAGTTTTGTTTTAAGAGATATTTCAAGCATGGGATTAACTTCCCAAATGAAAGCCACCCCTTGTTCCATATTATTGCAAGGGCGATTAAGCAAAGAGTGATCCAACGTAGAAAAGATTCAAGAACAAGAATAGAAAGATGCTTCAGTGAGCCATAAAGAGAGCTACTAATCCACTTATATTTTTAAATCACTTACTTGTTTCCCTAGGGATTCCTGGATAATGACATTTGCCACTTAACCATAGAGTATAACTCATCTTCTAGGGAGTTAGAATGAGGTGAATAAAACAGAAAACCTTAAACCTTCCATAGAGATTAGAAAGCTTAGAAAGCACAAGAATCAGTAAAGGGAAAAGTAACATGGAACTTTTATATTTTATTAAATAAATATTAGATAACATAGAAAATTAAGGTGTCAGATAAATTTCAAGTATTAAACTTTGCTTTAGAGCCACATTATATTCTATAAAATTATGGTGGTTGCCTTGTCATTTATTTATTAAATATCTATTGATCTTTATATAGCAGCTTCTATGCACACATAAAGCACATGGAACATACAATCTAGCCAAGAACGCAGACTTCAAAATTATTAAACATGAAAAATTTAAATGCATTAAAATGAAAGTCATATAGAATCACAGAGGCATAACAGATCATTTAAAATTTTAAATATCACATAAAATTTCCCATCATGTGCCTGCTATATAATAGGTGTAAATAAATCAATGAAAAATAGAAAATGTGCAAATAGAATTTATTCTTATATATTATAACCTAACATCTAGAAACATATAAAGCATAACAAAATAAGTATTAAATCATCATTACATACATATTTTTAAGGTAAGTGCACACTGCAAAATGTGGAGAATTCAGTTGTGTGGCTGGCTTTGCAAACAGGGTGAAGCTATAATAGAGGAGGAATAAATAAATTTCTAGAACCTGGATAACTACCATTGATATGAAACAACTTAGATGTTTCTGTAATACACAAAAATTAAAGAATATTTGAGTTGCAATGTGAAAGTATTCTAGACCTATCCACTCTTTATAAACTTCAGTATTTTTCATCCTAAGGAGCCCCTTGGAAATTTGCCACATCTGGACAACTGAAAACGGTTAGAATTTCTATTAGTTAGCCAAGTCCATTGTCTCTGTAAGCCTCTATTCACATTATAAAAGGTTTCACCAAAATGTCCATGAAACTGTACGGCTTCTTTTTCTTTTCTTTTTCTTTTCTCTTTTTCTTCAGGATTCCCATCTGTCCCATGGAGTTCTCTGTTACATCCTTAGGTAATCTGGGAACCAACCTATTTTCCAAAACAAAGGCTACGACTCATTCACTATTATTACACAGAACTCAGATGTGTAATTTAAGCCTTTTCTTGTGAATCCCCTGAGGTAATTTCTCACCATCCTTACTGAGGTGACTTGTTCTGTGTCCAGTTTATTGAAATTCCCCAGACCCAGATGGGTTGATAGCCTGATATTTTAGAATTTTGCCCTTATTTACTTTCATTAAGTAGAGCGAGTGTTTTTGTCTCCCATCTCTTTTACGGGAATCATGAGTGTTAAACTGTGACCATGACTGCCTAGTGTGTAGAATACCTCAGAGAAATATCATTTTGACAATTCTTGTTAACAATGTGATGTTTAGTAAACTGTAATGTTGGGGAAAAAAGGACTCCAGAAATTGTTTGTCCCTTTGTATGTCTTCCATTAATTAGAAGGAATCAGTGGACCTCACAGTAAAAATTTGAAAGCATATGCCCTCAAATTAAAGGTCATGGCTGCTTTAGACCAATATGTATCTGTATAAAGTATGGACTCTTCCAGCATTATATGTAAATAGTGGGGGTTACTGCTTCAGTATCCTATTAATTCAGTACTAATAGCTGTACTGAATTTCATACCATGATTTCTTTCTCTCAAAACTAGGCCATAATTTTCCTCTCTCAACCTCAAAATTATTCCCATCATCAATCTCTATGCTTTCTTTATCAAAAGAAGAATAAAAAGAAAAAGGGACTGAAATCAATCCTCTCCCAGTATGTTTTTTATTGACATTAAATCCCATTGTTTATATTTAATTTTATGGAATCTATGATTAATTTATAATATAATTGGTTATATTATAATTATAAAATCATTACTAACTGTAAATCCTATTGAATATTTTACAACTTAGTGAATAATAACACAATATAGATATGTTAGTGAAGAAATTTACATAAAAATTTAATTTCATATCATAAAATTAAAACATATTACCTTAAAGAAAACCTCCCCTTGTTGAGAACATGTTTTAATAATTTAGTGAAAAGGTTTTGTATCTTGCTTTGTGACTTTGCATTCATTTTTTCATTTGTTTATCATCTCTAAAGTGGGTATTATAAGAAAATTCATATCCCAGTTTGCTATAATAAATTAAATTCAATGCAATATTAAAAGCTTGTACTTTAAATGTGTACACATAATTTACTCAATAATTATTAGATATTACAAAAATTTTATTATTAAAGTCTTCTAGGTTCATTGTTTACTGTTAATGTCATAGGGAATCTGTCTCCAGTGATTACAACTTAACTTATTTTGAAGGACAGATACAGCAGTCATGTGTATCACTTTCAAGTTACATAGTTTCTATTGGCTTAGCCCACCTGGGCATCTACTTTATAGGCATGATTGTACTTTTGTGTGTTATCAGTGGGTAGATACAGTAGTTCATAGAAGCTAAAGTAAAATATTTATAAACAAGTCACAACACAAAATCAATTTTTGTTTTTAGTTCTGTCAGAACCTAGACTAAGGTAGTCACTCCAGTTCAGTCACTCAGTTGTGTCTGATTCTTTGCGACCCCATGGACTTCAGCATGCAAGCTTACCTGCCAATCACAAACTCCCAGGGCTTACTCAAACTCATGTCCATTGAGTCAATGATGCCATCCAGCCATCTCATCCTCTGTCGTCCCCTTCCCCTCCTGCCTTCATCTTTCCTAGCGTCAAGGTCTTTTCCAAAGAGCCAGTTTATTGCATAAGGTGGCCAAAGTATTGGACTTTCAGCTTCAGCATCAGTCCTTCCATGAATTTTCCGGACAGATTACTTTAAGATTGACTGGTTGGGTCTACGTGCAGGCCAACAGACTCTCAAGAGTCTTCTCCAACACCACAGTTCAAAAGTATCAATTCTTTGGCACTCAGCTTTCTTTATAGTCCAACTCTCACATCCATACATGACTACTGGAAAAACAATAGCTCTGACTAGACAGACCTTTGTTGGCAAAGTAATGTCTCTGCTTTTTAATATGCTATCTAGTTTGGTCATAGCTTTTCTTCCAAGGAGCAAGTGTCTTTTAATTTCATGGCTGCAGTCACCATTGGCAGTGATTTTGGAGCCCCCCCAAAATAAAGTCTGTTTCCATTGTTTCTCCATCTATTTGCCATGAAGTGATGGGACCAGATGCCATGATCTTAGTTTTCTGAATGTTGAGCTTTAAGCCAACTTTTTTACTCTCCTCTTTTACTTTCATCAAGAGGCTTTTTAAAGAGTTCTTCTTCACTTTCTTCCATAAGAATGGTGTCTTCTGCATATCTGAAGTTATTGATATTTCTCCCAGCAAGCTTGATTCCAGCTTGTGCTTCATCCAGCCTGGGATTTCACATGATGTACTTACTCAGCATTTAAGTCAAATAAGCAGGGTGACAATATACAGCCTTGATGTACTCCTTTCCTGATTTGGAACCAGTCTGCTGTTACACATCCAGTTCTAACTGTTGCTTCTTGACCTGCCTACAGATTTCTTGGGAGGCAGGTCAGTGGTCTGGTATTCCCATCTCTTAAAGAATTTTCCACAGTTCGTTGTGATCCACACAGTCAAAGGCTTTGGCATAGTCAATAAAGCAGAAATAGATATTTTTCTAGAACTCTCTTGTGTTTTTGATGATCCAGTGGATGTTGGCAATTTGACCTCTGATTCCCCTGCCTTTTTTAAATCCAGCTTGAACATCTGGAAGTTCATGGTTCATGTACTGCTGAAGCTTGGCTTGGAGAATTTTGAGTGTTACTTTCCTAGTGTGTGAGATGAGTGCAATTGTGTGGGAGTTTGAACATTCTTTGGCATTGCCTTTCTTTGGGACTGGAATGAAAACTGACCTTTTCCAGTCCTATGGCCAAAGCTGAGTTTTCCATATTTGCTGGCATATTGAGTGCAGTACTTTCACAACATCCTCTTTTAGGAATTGAAATAACTCAACTGGAATTCCATCACCTCCACTAGCTTTGTTCATGGGGATGCTTTCTAAGGCCTACTTGACATTGCATTCCAGGATGTCTGGCTCTAGGTGAGTGATCATACCATCATGATTATCTTGGTCATGAAGATCTTTTTTGTACAGTTCTTCTGTGTATTCTTGCCCCCTCTTCTTAATATCTTCTGCTTCTTTTAGGTCCATACTATTTCTGTCCTTTATTGTGTGCATCTTTGCATGAAACGTTCCCTTGGTATCTCTAGTTTTCTTGAAGAGATCTCGAGCCTTTCCCATTCTATTGTTTTCCTCTGTTTCTGTGCATTAATCACTGAGGAAGGCTTTGTTGTTTCATTGCTATTCTTTGGAATTCTGCATTCAAATGGGTATATCTTTCCTTTTCTCCTTTGCCTTTCACTTCTCTTCTTTTCATAGCTATTTGTAAGGCCTCCTCAGACAACCATTTTGCCTTTTTGCATTTCTTTTCCCTAGAGATGGTTTTGATCCCTGCCTCCTGTACAACGTCATGAACCTCCGTCCATAGTTCTTCAGGCACCCTGTCTACCAGATCTAATCCATTGAATCTTTGTCATTTCCACAGAATAATCATAAGGGGTTTGATTTAAGTCATACCTGAATGGTCTAGTGGTTTTCCGTATTTTCTTCTGAGTTTTGCAATAAGGAGCTCATGATCTGAGCCACAGTCAGCTCCTGGTCTTGTTTTTGCTGACTGTATAGAGCTTCTCCATCTTTGGCTGCAATGAATATAATCAATCTGATTTCGGTGTTGACCATCTGGTTATGTCCATGTGTAGAATCTTCTCTTTTGTTGTTGGAAGAGGGTGTTTGCTATGAATTGTGTGTTCCTTGGCAAAACTCTATTAGCCTTTACCCTGCTTCGTTCTGTACTCAAAGGTCAAATTTTCCTGTTACTCCAGGTGATTCTTGACTTCCTACTTTTGCATTCCAGTCCCCTATAATGAAAAGGACATCTTTTTTTGGGTGTCAGTTCTAGAAGTTCTTGTAGGTCTTCATAGAACAGTCCAACTTCAGATTCTTCAGCATTACTGCTTGAGGCATAGACTTGGATTACTGTGATATTGAATGGTTTGCCTTGGAAATGAACAGAAATCATTCTTTCTTTTTTGAAATTGCATCCAGGTACTGCATTTCAGACTCTTGTTGACTATGATGGATACTCCATTTCTTCTAAGGGATTCTTGCCCACAGTAGTAGATATAATGGTTATCTGAGTTAAATTCACCCATTCCAGTTCATTTTAGTTCACTGATTCCTAAAATGTCGACGTTCAGTCTTGCCATCTCCTGTTTGACCACTTCCAATTTACCTTGACTCATGGACCTAAAATTCCAGATTTCTATGCAATATAGTTCTTAATAGCATCAGAATTTACTTCCATCACTTGGCACATCCAAAACTGGGTGTTGTTTTTGCTTTGGCTCTGTCTCTTCATTCTTTCTGGAGTTATTTCTCCACTGATCTTCAGTAGCATATTGGCCACCTACCAACCTGGGGAGTTCCTCTTTCAGTGTCCTATCTTTTTGCCTTTAATACTGTTCATGGTGACTGGTGTGCTTCAAAACTGGATGACAGTCCAGTGTGCCTCAAATAGTGTCTGGATATTAGTCCACCCTTATTGAAATCAGTGTGAATCTGTATATTCAGATCCCATTCTTCTTCTTTCTAACTCACACGTAGTGGGATGTCCAATGCTTATTTCAAGGCTTTTCCCACTAAAAAGCACACATGCCATAATTTCCTTTGCGCCTGAACAAAGTACATTGAGTGCTGAGTCTTTATCTGTTGTCTTCTATGGATTCTTTGTTTGTCTCCAATTTGCTTTACAAAATTCTGGCTGGCCGACTTCCTATCGAAACACATTTGAAATAGTTCACTTCTTCTAATGCAATAGCTCTTTGTAAAAATATGCTGGACCTGTAAATCATGTTCTCTTGATTGCAGTCAGTTTTCCTGGTTCTCTGTGCTAAGGCTTCTAGAGAGAGAGGCACTTTTTATTTTTATTTTTTTTAATATATTCAATCGGAGGCCAATTACTTCACAGTATTGTAGTGGTTTTGTACATACATTGACATGAATAAGCCATGGGTGTACATGTGTTCCCCATCCTAAACCCCCCTCCCACCTCCCTCCCCATCTCCTCCCACCTCCCTCCCACCTCCCTCCCCATCCCCTCCCACCTCCCTCCCTGTGGGTCATCCCAGTGCACCAGCCCTGAGCACCCTGTCTCATGCATTGAACCTGGACTGGCCATCTGTTTCACATATGATAGTATACATGTTTCAATGCTATTCTCTCAGATCATCCCACTCTCACCCTCTCCCACAGAGTCCCAAAGACTGTTGTATACATCAGTGTCTGTTTTGCTGTTTCGCATATAGGGTTATCATTACCATCTTTCTAAATTCCATATATATGCATTAGTATACTGTATTGGTGTTTTTCTTTCTGGCTTACTTCACTCTGTATAATATGCTCCAGTTTCATCCACCTCATTAGAACTGATTCAAGTGTATTCTTTTTAATGGCTAAGTAATGCTCCATTGTGTATATGTACCACAGTTTTCTTATCCATTAGTCTGCTGATGGACATCTAGGTTGCTTCCATGTCCTGGCTATTGTAAACAGTGCTGCAGTAAACATTGGGGTACACGTGTCTCTTTCAATTCTGGTTTCCTCAGTGTGTATGCCCAGCAGTGGGATTGCTGGGTTATATGGCAGTTCTATTTCCAGGTTTTTAAGGAATCTCCACACTGTTCTCCATAGTGGCTGTACTAGTTTGCATTCCCACCAACAGTGTAAAAGTGTTCCCTTTTCTCCTCACCCAGAGAGGCACTTTTTAACCAAAATGGTAATGGTTTGAAGTGAAAAAAGGAGTCTTCCATCCCATGCCATTTAACATACAATCTGAGTAAATCTCATGTACTTCTAAATCAGCTATATTTTATTTATTATTTTCTTTTTATTTTTTACTGTTTAATCATTTTACACATCTTCCCTGGCAGCTCAGGTTGCAAAGAATCTCCCTGCCATGAGGAGGACTTGGGTTCAATCCCTGAGTCAGGAAAATCCCCTCGAGAAGGAAGAGAATTATATGGACAGAGGAGCCTGTCAGGCTACAGTCCATGGGGTGAAAAAAAGTTGGACATGACTGAGTGACTAACACACACACACACAATCACTTTACAACCAAAATTACAAGGTTACACCCTGGTGGCTCAGACAGTAAAGCGTCTGCCTACAATTCAAGAGACCCAGGTTCAATCCCTGGGTCGGGAAGATCTCCTGGAGAAGGAAATTGCAACCCACTCCAGTATTCTTGCCTGAAAAATGCCATGGATGGAGGAACCTGGTAGGCTAAAGTCCATGGAGTCACAAAGAGTCGGACACAACTGAGAGACTTCACTTTCACTCATGCATTAATCTAATTTCCATTCACCAGGGTTTGAAACCAACTACCTCTCTGACTTTTCTACTGTTTTAATAACATGACCGGAGCTGTTCTTCCTCAGTGAGATTTAAATATCTGAGACAGCTTTAGGATTTCCGATAGCTTTGAAGCAGTATCTTTGAATTTCACAAATTTGATGAGAATTTTTTTTTTGATATCCATACTGTAATCTCTACTGACACAGAACCATCATAGCTCAGGCCTTTGAAATCTTGTGTTCTGTGCCTGTGTCCTTCATGAGTGTTACAGCCTCCTAATGAGTTTCTGCATCAACAATCTTTCTTGTATTGTGGCATCATATTATTTTTTTCTAAAATATTATTCTATTATGGGTTTTAGCATCAGGCTTTAAATGCAGTTTTATAATGTTTAGATAATTGAATGCTTCAAGAAGCTCTTTGAAAAAATCATATTTTTCAAAAGATAAAATTTAACAAACCACTCATTGATTTATTTTGTCCTTTTGTAATATTAACATTTCTGTGCCAAATGATTTTTGAGTAAATATCCCACTTACCTTAAAAGTGCTATATTTTCTACTTAAAATTAAGCTACTGATGGCTGTCTCTATGTCTCAGGCATTTGTTTGCTATCATTAGCATGAATGTGATATAGATGTTCATTACACATCTTTTTTTGCCAAATTTTATTAAATTAAATGAATAAATCAACCAGTTAGCATGTTGAGATCTATTCCACATATTTTCCCATTATAACAATAGAAAAGGGAAAATTTATCAAAGTAGTATGTATATATCAGAGCTATTTTCATAAGAAAATACTATCTTATCTTCAGATTTAAATGAACAGCTAGCACCATTCATTAAGTATCTTGAGATGACAAATAGATTAATAGTAGAGTGCAAAAAGAAATACTAGGTAAATATAAATTAAAAAAAAAAAAAAAGCTGTTACTTACAGATTGTGGAGCTGTCACGTTTTAGGATACTCCTTCAAAATGTACAGTTACTCTTGGTCAGATATGAAGAGCCAAAGTACTCCAGAAGGATTTTCAGAGCAGCCTTTTCCCTTTATGGCTTCGATATATATTTAGATATAAGAATAAACTATTGCTGTTGTTTAGTTGCTCAGTCCTGCCTGAATCTTTTGAGACCCGATGGACTGTAACTGCAATCTTCCTCTGCCTATGGGATTTCCCAGGCAAGAATACTGGAGTGAGTTGTCATTTCCTTCTCCAGGGGATCTTTCTGACCCAGGGATTGAATCTGCATCTCTTATGTCTCCTGCATTGGCAGGAGGGTTCTTTACCTCTAGTGCCATCTGAGAAGTCCAACAATAGTGTAGTGTAATAATTGATAAATAATTAGTTGTTCAGTTCATTATTAGTTAAAAAATATGATATTGGCCAAATAAATATCTCAGTACAAAAGTCCATTTTTATGTCACTACAAAGTAATTTTTCTTTTAATATTATTTGCTTCTTTACCTGTTTGTATTTTATATCTCAGGGTTTTTCCCTACCAGAGTAATTAGTCTGGGATACCTTGAACCAGAGCCTAACAAAAAGTCTGCTGCTGTACTGGTGACTTACATGGAAATGTGATTCCAAGAATCACTCAGAGAGGGGTTTGGAGGGACAGGGTTGTCAAAACAATTCAGCATACAAGGATCTTTATCCAACTGGCCCCTGATTCAGGTGCCTGGAATATCACAGAAAACTTACGAGATGCTTTAAGAAATGTACCAGGGTACTGTTCACCTGGGGAAAGAAAGGCTGAAGCAATTTTTTTCATCAACTTTTTTCCTTTACTTCCATCTTTCCTGCAAATAAGAACACATCACATATAAAGTTGGCCTCACTTCCAAGTGTGAGTACCAAGTAGATTTATAAGGGTTGCCACATTTCTGTGTTAGATTAACCTGAGATCAGAAAGAATAGCTAAGAGGTTGTTAGTTTGCACCTATAAAGAGCTTACTGATGCATGTTTATGAGTCAAATGAAGGATGGAGAACATTTGAAATGATGCTCTGGGAAAGAGAGACCCCATCCCTGTATCACTTCATCTACATATTTAGTCATTAAATTCTCCATCCATTACAAGTGGTGGCTTTCTCAGTCTCTAAAAAGACTAAATGGACAAGCTAAAGACCCCTGCTGCCTGCAGCTTGTCATGAGGCCTTGACTGAGAGCAGTCATCTCAAGTCTTTACCAGCCATTGAAATCTCTCTTTCCTCAACTTGCTTTTTGGGTAGTGAAGGTTTCTTGCCTTTCTGGAGGACCAAGACCTTAACCCACAAAATATCTTTTTTATGAAAGTACAGTTGATTTAAAAGAGTGTGTTAATTTCAGGTGTACAGCAAAGTGATTTAGTTATATATATAAATTTTTTCAGATTATTTTCCACTGTAGGTTATTATAAGATATTGACTAGAGTTCCCTGTGCTAATCCGTGTTGTATATGTAATTTATGTAGTTTTTATCTGTTAACCCCATACTTCTAATTTATCCCTCCCCACTCCCTGTTCCTTTTGGTGACCAGGTTTTTTTCTTTTTTTAATCTGTAAATCTGTTTCTGTTTTATAGATAGATTTATCTACATTATTTTTTAGATTCTACATATAAGTAATAGCCTATTTGTTTTTCTCTGTCTTACTTCACTTAGTATGATATTCTCTAGGTCCATTCATGTTGCTTAAAATGGCAATATTTCATTATTTCTATGGCTGAGTAATATTCCAGTGTGTGTGTGTGCACACGTGTGCATGTGTGTGTATAACATCTTCTTACACCAATTCTCTGTTAATGGGCATTTGGTTTGTTTCCATGCCTTGGCTATTGTAAATTGTTCTGTTCTGAAAGTTAGGGTTCAAGTATCTTTCTGAATTAGTTGTTTTCATTTTTTTCCATATATACCCACAAGTGGAACTTCTGGATAATATGGTAGTTCTACTTTTAATTTTTTTAAGGAACCCTTACATAGTGGCTGTACACATTTATATTCCCACCAACAGGATACAAGTCATTTCCAAAATATCTTAAAACTTCATTTCCCTATCTGGGTGTCAGGTTTGGGTGGTTGTAATTTCTGTTCACACCTACCATTTGTCCCATGGAAAACATGGAAAAATAAAAAAAATGCTCCAGTGAATCTCGATCATTTCAGGCATGCCACAACCATCTCTTATTATATAGAAACAACTCTAAAATGTTGTTGAAATTAGCATTACTTTTGTCATCACTGTAGTAACTCCGGTATTTACCTACTAGTCTATGGGCTTCCCTAGTAGCTCAGTTGGCAAAGAACCCACCTGAAATGCAGGAGACTCCTGTTCAATTTCTGGGTCAGGAAGATCACTGGACAAGGGATAGGCTACAAACTCCAGTATTCTTGGGCTTCCCTTGTGGCTCAGCTGATAAAGAATCCACCTGCAATGCAGGAGACCTGGGTTGGATCCTCTGGCCTAGAGAATTCCATGGACTGTATAGTCAGACACAACTGAGTGACTTTCACTTTCACTTTTCACTACAGGAAGAAGACCAAAGTGATAAGACAGTGATTCTTCCAGTTCAGTGGAGCCCTTAATATTTCCCCTTGGAAGTGTTCTCCTTGAAAAACAGCACCTCTGATATGAGCTCCTAAGGCTGTACAGATAGGGTGTATACATTGTGCAGAGATTCTCAGGAAGTGATCAGGAGAGGTGCTAACCCTACCTACAACTTCTGTCCTCTGAATAAGGCCCTCTATGTCAGTGGCTGATTCAGCATATCCTTCCATTTGTTGAACAATGCTCAAGACACACAGGGTGGCACAGGTGCCATCATAATAGGTGGCAGTATATTCCCAGCTAGCATCGACAACACATTGCTCAACCCTTTCTGTGAACTAGGTTTGACATTTTCTTCCTGATTAAGTGGTCAAAGGTATTTCCACATAATCCATATGTTTGAACTGAAAGAGGGGTATTTGTCCAACAGGAATATTTGTCAAGACATCAGTGCCAAATGTTCATGTAATTTATTTGTGCTTTTTGGGACTGATTGTGCCTGATCCTCTTTTTGACATTTCCGTCATACAGTGGATTACTGCTGCACCTGGATAACTTAAGATTTAGAGGGTTTTATGTTAATCAGCTCATGATAGGAAGGTCTGATTGCACAGTCACTTGGTGTCCACAGGCCACAGTTATTATCTTCCAAAGACTGGTATTAGGCCAGGAATTCATTTCAAACTGAGATCTGTTCTCTACTGCAGAAGGCACAAACAAGCTTTTATACCTTAAGGATTTACACAGAAATTTTCTTAGTGAGGGCTTCACAGATATACCACACAGCATATTTATCCAACCACAAATACCTCTGGCATCACTAGATCAAGAGAAAGTGTCTGTATCCCAGACCTGCTGCAGAGCAGCTCTCACTATGTCTTTGATGTTGTTTATTATTGCAATACCTTCTAGGGTACCATACTGCTTCTGATGCACAACACTGACTAGTGAGCAGAAATTATCCACTGAGAAATTCCCTTCATGTCAGGAGACCAATAAAAGGGTGTGGGCAACTACTGAGCATTTCAACACTAGTTATACACGAAGGGGAGAAATTAACCCCAAATTGATCACAAAACATCTTTCAGACTCAGTGTGAGATGTATCTAAAATAGAACTCTACTTTGTATCTAGCCTTCATAATTCCTCTCTCTAATTGTAGACAATAATATTTTCTAGATGGCCTTTTATTAATGTCTGTTAAGACACCATATGCATTAGTCCTCAAATTTTCTGGTTATTCCCCTTTGCCTAGTGCACATTAATCTGGTAAATGGCTACAGCGTTTGTTTAGGAGATGATCAGAAGAATGTACACACACATATGGTAGGATTGCCTGGTCCTTTTCAAAAAGTTCCAATACCTGCTCAAATTTCTATGCCACTGACTGCGATCAGGCTCTATCTTAAAAGATATTTATTTTTTATTACATAATCATAAAAATATTTTACACAAGTCAAGTAACATTCTAGTCACTGTCCTTCTTTTTCACCCCTAAAACTACATTATTTGTTAGTTGTAACTGATATATTGAGGAATCTTCAATTCACTGAAACTGTTAATGGGCTTTTTTATGTAAAGTATAGACTTCTTAAAATACTTTAGCATGTAATTTTTAAAGGATCATATTGTTGATTGATCATGACATTTATTACTATAAACTATAGGTACTTATGGGGACTTTCTTAGACAAGACAAAAATCATAATCATCAAGCATTGAAAACACAACATTGACTATTTCTCCCTTTAACTCTCTCCCTATTGGCCAATGGTCTGAATCTACTATAAGAAGGCACATAAAAAAAAAAAAAGAAGGCACATAGATTTTATTATTTACCTCATGTTCATCATAATTTTACCTGTATAATAAATAGTGACTTTAAATCATCCATTGACTTTTCATGCAATTTCCTTTTTAAGTTTAGTTCCTGTTGATTTAAAATATTCCTTTTTTGAAATCTATGCTTCAAGGAGCTAAAAGTTCATGCAGCCTGTACTTTGGTTTCTCTGGATATCATTAGGCTAAGTGGAATAATACTGACTTATGGTTACATTTGTCATGAGTTGTTTATGCTTTTAGTAAGTACATGTATTATAAACATCCTGTACCTTTTTTTTAAAATCAGACATCATTCATCTTGTTTTAAAATAATCTAAATTCACAAAAATGTTTATAAAAACTGATTCAAATTTTACAACTCCAAATGCATACACTCAATTACATAATACACTTTATTTCAAGACAGTTTTTTAAAAAAGTAACTACTCTAGTTTCTTCTTTATATAATGCGTCATGTAACCTACTCACACAAAGGTGAATAATTCACAGTGTAGAGAAGAGTGCACCTCTAGTTTTCTCTACCAGATTTGGAAAATTGCTTCTGACTCTGAAAATAACATTATGACATGTTTTCATTGAAGATGATATATAACTGTTTTACTGTATATCCTTTGGTGAACTGTAGTTAGATTTTAAAACCAATTACTCTTATTGGTTTTGAAATTCCAAATGGATAATTTATAATTAAATTTCTAAAAATATACTTGTCTGTATTGTTTAATATTTACTTAAAATATGAAATATTAACATTAAATAAATTATATAATTGATTTAATAGTAAATTAAATATTTCATGTAAATGTTGAAAATATTCAATATGAAAGTTGAAGCTACAAATGGACGGCAGTTTGTAACTGCATACGATTGAACTGAACTGAACTGATAACTAGCTGACGTCATTCTGAGATAATATGAATAAAATTGACTCTAGGAAACATGTTTCAATACAATGGAAAATGCTTTTGGTATTCCTACTTATTTCATCAAATAGTAAATATTTCTTTACTTTTCCTTATGATTTTGTTTAATATGTTAAATAAGCACTCTTTTAGATTTAAATGTCCTTAGTTAATAGAAATTGGAATTGATGATTGCATTTTTCCTAGAAATTAATGTGATCTTTTTTAAAAAAATCAATGAAATTATAATGGGTGATATCAATTACTTTATTTTTATAAAATTATGATTATTTTTATTTAGATTATAAAAGTGTGTTTAAAAGTATGATTTATTTTGATATCTTTGATAGAGCAATTTGACCACTAAATATCTAACTGTCAATATGATCTATGTATAGAGAAATGGAGATTAACATAGATGTGTAATTTAGCATAGGGCCTAAGTTTATAATTTAGCATAGGGTTTGTTTGTGTGTTAGTCAAATAATATCATATATGAGAGCATATCAATTATTCAATACATCTAAAGATTTAGATAGTGAATAATATTGAAGTACAAGGCAATGAAAAATCATACTAAAAAATAATCAACTCTGAAATTTTACATGAATCATCACTAGTGATTTACTACATGAACATGTATATACAGATATCTATGTATGTATGGGTTTCCCTGATGGCTCAGATGGTAAGGTGTCTGCCTGCAGTGCAGAAGACCCAGGTTCGATCCCTGGGTTGGGAAGATCCTCTGGAGAAGGAAATGGCAACCCACTCCAGTACCCTTGATTGGAAAATTCCATGGACAGAGGAGCCTGGTAGGCTACAGTCCATGAGGTTGCAAAGAGTCAGACATGACAGCAACTTCACTTTCACATGCATGTTAGCAGTTAAGAGTTTTTTACAGGTCATCTACAGATTAACACATAACAGAGCATGGCAACCCACTCCAGTATTCTTGCCTAGAGGATCCCCATGGACAGTGGAGCCTGGGGGGCTATAGTCCATAGAGTGACACAGAGTTGGACACAACTGAAGCAATTTAGCAAGCATGCACATAATATAATCAGGGTGACATTTTTGATATATATTCAAGTATTTTCATCTATTTCAGCCTTAAATGTCTGATATGTGTTACTTTTATTTTTTGAGAATTTAAAATATATGCTCATCACTTTAAGGTTTGCTTTTTTTTTAAATAATTATCTCACTGGATTGAAGGTACTTACCTCTTTAACTGAGTACTCAGTGCTCAGTCACATCAGACTCTTTGCGACCCCATGGACTGTGGCCGGCCAGACTCCTCTGTCCAAGGGATTTCCGAGGCAAGAATACTGGAGTGACTTGCCATTACCTCCTCCAGGGAATCTTCCTGACCCAGGGATATGAACTCTCTTCTTCTGTGTCTCCTGAATTGTTAGGCAGACTCTTTACCACTGAGCCACTTACCCTGAATTGTTAGGCAGACTCTTTACCACTGAGCCACTTACCACTGGGAAGCCCCAACCTCTTTAACTTCTCTCTATTGACATAATATCTTTAACTTAAATGAATGGCAACTCAGAATAAATTTTAATGAAGGTATTCTCAAATTTAACATCCTACTAAAATGTGCAAATATATCAACTCACAGCAAGAGCAGTAGCCAGAGTATCATCTTTTCAGCTGATCTCCAAATCCCAATTCCCACAAGACAACATAAAAGGAACAGATGATAGCCATCTACAGTGAGTTGAATTACAAGAGATGAGCCTTGAGCTTATGGAAGCTGAACATTTTACAGTGGACTGTATACAAGTCTTCCCTCTACTTAGAGGAAGACATTATCTCTGACTTCTGACACTATTTGCTCAAAAAATATTGTTGACTAAAACTTCCGGAACAAATGAAAATCAGTTCCTCCTTAGGAAAATGCAAGAGAACAATGAAGAATTGCCATACAACAACTGAGAAATTAACATCAGAGAATTCTCTACTACTCTGAAGTTAGTTTGCCATGTAGTCTTCAAAAGCTCAAAGAGTTCTAAAATCTAGGGGATTACAAGTGACAAGGCAAAAAAAGAACACACCACCAGCTAAATACTTTTACATACTCAAAATTATTAAAAAGTTTTGTGATGACTTATTCTGTTTTCATGTAAAATTATCTATACATTCAAGCAATTTCTGCTTGTATTGTATTGGAAAAATGTTGCATCTTGTTAGAGCACAATTTTGAGTGTATACCAAAACAAATTCCAAATATATATCTGTTTCATACATGCTTCTATTAAGACTATTGTTTTTAGAAAAATATTGTGCTCTTCTAAATTTCATATTCACATTATCAACCTCAAAGCAAATAATTATATTTTTTATGTTGGACTTTTACCTGTATTTACAATAGCACTCATAATATTATGAGATCGTATTTACAATAGAATGAACTTTATTTCAGTACATAGATTAGATGAAAAAATGAAATCCTCATTAGTAAAGAAAAAATTTCATTTCAATATTCTCATGACATAGATGTAAGCTTTGTATAATTCAACTCTTTGTAATATTATTCTGGTAATGCAGCTGGCATATTAGCATCCATTTTTTTTAATACATCCACACACACACATACACACACACATTCAAAAAATGAAAATAAAGCTTGTAATCACAAACTGAAAATAAAGTAGCTCATTTGGCCTACATGAAAAACTAAGCTTCCCATCAGTTCAGTTCAGTTCAGTCGCTCAGTCGTGTCTGACTCTTTGCGACCCCATGATTTGCAGCACGCCAGGCCTCCCTGTCCATCACCAACTCCAGGAGTTTACTCAGACTCACGTCCATCGAGTCAGTGATGCCATACAGCCATCTCATCCTCTGTCGTCCCTTCTCCTCCTGCCCCCAATCCCTCCCAGCATCAGAGTCTTCTCCAATGAGTCAACTCTTCGCATGAGGTGGTCAAAGTACTGGAGTTTCAGCTTTGGCATCATTCCCTCCAAAGAAATCCCAGGGCTGATCTCCTTCAGAATGGACTGGTTGGATCTCCTTGCAGTCCAAGGGACTCTCAAGAGTCTTCTCCAACACCACAGTTCAAAAGCATCAATTCTTCAGCGCTCAGCTTTCTTCACAGTCCAACTCTCACATCCATACATGACCACCGGAAAAACCATAGCCTTGACTAGACAGACCTTTGTTGGCAAAGTAATGTCTCTGCTTTTGACTATGCTATCTAGGTTGGTCATAACTTTCCTTCCAAGGAGTAAGCGTCTCTTTAATTCCATGGCTGCAATCACAATCTGCAATGATTTTAGAGCCCCCCCAAAATAAAGTCTGACACTGTTTCCACTGTTTCCCCATCTATTTCCCATGAAGTGATGGGACCAGATGCCATGCTTACCATGATGACATATAAATACACTTTCCTCAGATTTACATGTTAAATTACTATGATCTGCATAGACTTTTTAATATAAGCAATAAATAGTGAGGTAAATGCTGAAGCATTTTCTGTTTTTCATCTGCTCTGTGATATTCTGATTTTTCTATGATACAGGCTACATGGCATCAACTTTGAGAAATAGGAATTCAGATGGCAGTTTTCCATTAAACATGCTATCCTCTTTCATTTCTTTTTCAGTTTATTATTGTGCTGTCAAAAATAACTTCATTACAAAATAATGAAATGTTACTATAAAAATGCATGCATGCTAAGTTGCTTCAGCTGGGTTCAACGACTGAGCAATTAACACATAAACCCACCCACTCATATTATAGACCAGAAGGAATTAGTTTGTTTGAACTGAACACATCTAAGAAACTTTCTCTAACTAGTTAAAACTGTCTTTAAAGAGGAGGTTCTCAAATCCAGGTGGCTTATGTTAATGCAATGAGGTTTTAATAACACCTCATTAAAAGCTGAAAATTTTTATACAAAGTTTAAGCTGAGCTAAGCACTGGTACAGCAGTCATCAAAAGGGACTTTCTTCAGCTAACTGGGATGTATGTTAACTTTATGATTGGCTTATAATTGATAGTAGCCACAGACAATTAATATTCATTATTATACTTATCATTAGTGACTTTTCACTTACATTACCTTAATTTATATTATGATCATATTTTATACATACATTTTCCTTTCTGTATTTCATCTTGTTTCTACTTCTCATACAATATATTCCATATGCTTCCCAAATTCCAAACATCTATGAGTCACCACCATTTTCAGTTAACTTTTAGTGCTTTGCTCATTTCCTAGGCCTAGAAAAGCATTACTCTAAATGGACAACAGATTCCCAATAAAGTGAAAACAGCAAATTGAGCAGTCATCAGAAATACTAGTGTATAAAAATGTGATTTGGGTGAGAGAAGAAATGATGATTTAGAAAAGATACTGTGTAACAACAGGTGATTAAGAAATCAGGGAATTATCTGTTTTCTGAACTCTATTCATATCTAATCAAAGTCTATTTGCTTTTTGAAAACTTACTGAATGTCTTACAAGAGGTATTTCAGATGAAGAAATAGATTTGCTTTTGAATTTCAGTTCTAGTATTGACTAACTTTTCCCTTACAAATATTAATTCATTTATTTATAAAGTGAGATTGCTGATGGCCTACTACATAAAATTGCTTAGAGAATAAATGAGATGAAGTATGTCACCCATTTAATTCAGTACTTGGCTATTATTAAAATGTAAAACTTTTACTAAACCTTTAATCATCATTTTCCATGATTGTATAATTGTACAATTATGTATACTTTCATATACATATGAAAGTACATACATATACACATGAATGCATACTTATGTATACGTTCTACACTTTCTAGATTATTGGAATAAAAGTACACAGTATTATTTATCCCTTTTTATTGCTACTATCATTGAATCAATTCAATTTTTCATCATATTTTGCCTAGGTTTTTGTTATAACCTTCAGTTGGATTTTTCTGCCTTGCTTTCTCACTGAGTTATACTTCAGTTTTCAGGCAGCTACATCTCAAATTACACAGATAATATCATTTAACTCATATCATCAATCCTAATGATTCTTTATTACTTTTAGCAGTAAATTAAACATCAAAAAATATCCTCTGAGTGACTTTAAGGGTCATTTGCAGTTATTTATTCGTGTTGGCATTGATTTTAAATGAAATGAGTACTACGTATATGTCAGATTGTGTTTTACAGATTAGATCGGGAAGATCCACCAGAGAAGGAAATGGCAACCCACTCCTGTACTCTTGCCTGGAGAATCCCATGGACAGAGGAGCCTGGTGGGCTACAGTTCGTGGGGTCGCAGGAGTCCAACATGACTTAGTGACTAAACCACCACCACCACTAGAAAAGTCAGTAAAAAAATCCACTCATTGAGTTACCTAATAAAAACATGATGGTGAGACTGTGGGGTATCAGGAAAGAATAAATCACACTTTATAGAAAAGGCGGTATTTAATTCTATCCCTGAGAAAGGGATTTTATTTACCAGAAGGTAAAATATGTGAAGAAACCAGTCAAAGAAGATCAAACCAGTCAATCGTAAAGGAAATCAGTCCTGAAACTCCAGCTCCTTGGCCACCTGATGCAAAGAGCCGACTCAGAAAAGACACTGATGCTAGGAAAGATTGAAGGCAGGAGGAGAAGGGGATGTCAGAGGATAAGAAGGTTGGTTGGCATCATCTGACTTGATGGTCATGAGTTTGAGCAAGCTCGGGAGTTGATGGGCTGGGAAGCCCAGTGTGCTGCAGTCTGTAGGGTCACAAAGAATCGAACATGACTGAACAACCGAACTGAACTGAAACATGTGAAACACCTAGAAAAAATAAAATGTAAACCTAGTCGAGGACAAAGTGATTGGAAATAGTAGAAGATTATAAAAATGAGTTGCAAACACATGATGGCAGGTGTATGATGGCAAGTACTTTCAACAATTTTATTATGTAATCTCTAGGCAGAAAAGAATTGAAGCCAAGGATGATATTAAATTATGAAGCGTAGGAAAGCCCACTACAACCAAGCATTATGATGTTCAAAAATCTCTAATACCAAGGTTGAGAAACCTTGAAGGGTAGAAAATGTAGGCAGTGATTTTTCCTCTTCCTATCCTCTTCCTGACTGATGTACAATAACTAGGGAATAGGGGAGATTCTATTCCAAACCTCTTTGACATCCTATATCTTTAACAACTTGTCAGATATCATTAGGCTTGTAGTTAATTGATCATACAATAGTAACTGGGCTTCCCTGGTGACTCAGTGGTAAGCAATCTGCCTACAATGTAGAAGATTCAGGTTTGATCTAGAGGAGGGCAAGGCAACCCACCCACTGCACTATTTTTGCCTGGAGAAGCCCATGGACAGAGGAACCTGGCAGATTATAGTCCATAGGGTCGCAAAGAGTCAGATACAATTGAAGTGACCTAGCAGGCACGCAGGCACAGTAGTGACTAATTGGCTGCATGCCCCAAATGCTAATGCTGCAACTAGATCACTGGAATAACTTGAGACTTGCCGTACTATGGCAAACTGTTTAAGAAAATATTAATTATTATGATTATTATGATTACCTGAAATGAGCTCTATTACTCAATCTATCCTTAAAATTTGTATCTCACGATTTAAAAGTATGTAATTTTGTTGTGATTTCCAAATGATTCTTTCTAAAGTTTTTTTTTTTTTTTCCTACCCAGAAAGGAGATCTGTAGCACCAGCTCTGGGTTTCATCTGGGGAAAAGAAAATATAATAATAATAAATTGATCCAGCTATGTGATTCATCCCACAGAGATTTTGAGAAATAATTTTCCCTTTTTTCTGTCTTTTTATTTATTTTCTTATTTAATTGTCTATTGATGAAGTATCAAAGGCAATTAAAAAAGTGTTTACTCTCAAGAAGGAGCAATTGATTATATGCATACTGGAAGCCAGGGAACAGAAATGCTCTGCGATCAGCAAGTTAGTAAACTCATCAATAATTTAGATGCAGCCTAAAGGCTATGGACAGATATTTGTTATGAACTGCTGATTTGAAAAATAAATGTATTCTATTCTGAATGCTTGCAAGATTTCAGCTTTCAAGTCAGGGCATGTTGCTAAGAGACGGAAGCAGCTATAGCAATTTCCGCACCCCTTCTCCTTCTCCTTCCCCTTCCGTACCAGGAAGCATCTCATGCTTTACTTGATGGAAGCTTTTCTTTTACCTTTAGTTTTAAGATTTCAGTCTTTTGTTTTTTGATTTTTCAAAAAAAAAAAAAGACAAAACAGAAAACCCCCTCAAACTTCCCATGTGCTTCTTGGCCGTAAAGGTAAGAGAAGGTAATCATGGTGAGTTGATCAAGGTTATACCCATGTTTGATTTCCAAGTTCTAAATGCCAAATGACAGTTACATAGAAAAGTTACATTTGAGGCATTATTTAGATCATTATGTCCTATAGCAGGATTTAAATCTACATCTTTTTATTTTTTTGTCTCCAAAATCACTTCTACAAAGGCTAAATATGTTGAAAATTATGCACACATACCGTTACTTTAAAAAATGTAAGATTAGACAATTATGATAAAAAAAAATTCTTCCAAAGCTTATGACAGCCAATATTCCATCCCTCAGAAGATTTGTATAACTATTAAAAGGAGAGGCTACAACATTGGAGATTCAGCACAGATTGTATGTAAGGACTATGAGCTGCAATATCCTTATCTCTTGAACCTTGAGATTTAGTTTTAAGAAAACATAAACAAGTTAAAATTTATGAAATTAATCAGCATCAATGTTAAATTTCATCCAATAAAAGATAAGGAATGCAACATAAATAATTGAACTAATTATTTTTGAGTAGGACTAGTTTTAGAAATCTGCATGTAGGTCAAGAAGCAACAGTTAGAACTGGACATGGAACAACAACAGTTTCAAAATTGGGAAAGGGTGCATCAAGGCTGTATATTGTCACCCTGTTCATTTAACTTATATGCAGAGAACATCATGTGAAATGTCAGGCTGCATGAATCCCAAGCTGGAATAAAGATTGCCAGGAGAAATATCAATAACCTCAGATATGCAAATAACACCACCTTTCTGTCAGAAAGGAAAGAGGAACTAAAGAGCCTCTTGATGAAAGTGAAAGAGGAGAGTGAAAAAGCTGGCTTAAAACTCAACACTCAGTAAAACCAAGATAGTGGCATCCAGTCCCATCACTTCATGGTATATAGATGGGGAAGCAATGGAAACAGTGAAAGACTTTATTTTCTTGGTTTCCAAAATCACTGTGAATGGTGACTGCAGCCTTGAAATTAAAAGATGCTTGGAAGAAAAGCAATGGCAAACCTAGATGACATATTAAAAAGCAGAGACATTACTTTGCCAACAAAGATCCATATAGACAAAGCTATGATTTTTCCAGTAGTCATGTATGCATGTGAGAGTTCAACCATAAAAAAGGCTGAACACTGAAGTACTGATGCTTTCAAACTAAAGTGTTGGAGAAGACTAGAAAGTCCCTTGGACTACAAGGAGATCAAGCTAGTCAATTCTAAAGGAAATTAATCCTGAATTATTCATTGGAAGGGCTGATACTAAAACTGAAGCTCAAATACTTTGGCCACCTGATGCGAAGAGCCAACTCATTGGAAAAGACCCTGATTCTGGGAAAGATACCAGGCAGAAGGAGAAGAGGATGAAAGAAGAAGAGAAGATTGGATAGCATCACCAACTCCATGGACATAAGTTTGAGCAAACTCCAGGAGAGTGTGGAGGACAGGGAAGCCTGGCTCGCTACAGTCCATGGGGCTGCAGTAGTCAAACACAACTGAGCGACTGAATAACATCAAGGACCACTTTATTGCCAAACCATACTGTTGTAGGCTAGGATGTGTTTTTTGTTATCAACCATTTCAGAAGAGCAGTTTTCTTTATGTGTCTATCTCTAGTATTCCAGCCAATCGGCAATCTCTGTTCATATACATAGACAGACACACACATATATAATATGTGTGTGTGTAAATACTAATTTTTTGGCTGCATTGGTATTAGTTGCAGCACACAGGATCTTTCATTTGGTTCACTGACCCTCTAGTTGAGGCTTGAAGATTCAGTAGTTGCAGTTCGTGGGTTTAATTGCCCTCCAGCACGTGGGATCTTAGTTCCCAAACCAGGGATCGAATTCACCTTGCATTGAGTCTCTTGCATTGCAAGGCAGATTCTTAACCATTGGATCACCAGGCAAGTAAGGTAAAAATAAGACTACAGATTCTACTCCAACCTAGATTAAATATAATTCTGGACCAGACAGGACAAATTATCATAAATTGACTCTTATTAATTCACTTTCTTTGGAACATTGCTATGTGGAGATACGTTCCTGGAGTAGCAAGCATTTATAAGCCAATAACTGGAAAGTTGTAAACAGCAATGTATATTAGTAAATTTTTATTCTTTATAAATAAATCTCTTAAAAATATCAACAAAATTTCAGAATATAATTGAATTCTGAAAGTACACTGCCATGCTTACTATTTGGATGGTTCTTAGATAACTAACAATTTCAAAACAAGAGAGACCTACTTAAATATATTGGCCTTTGAACTTTGTTCATGTTTGTACACTTTTTTGGGGTACATAATAGCTCTCAGTTCAGTTCAGTTCAATCGCTCAGTCGTGTCCAACTCTTTGTGACCCCATGAATTGCAGCAGATGCCAGGCTTCCCTGTCCATCACTAACTCCCGGAGTTCATTCAGACTCACGTCCATCGAGTCGGTGATGCCATCCAGCCGTCTCATCCTCTGTTATCCCCTTCTCCTCCTGCACCCAATCCCTCCCAGCATCAGAGTCTTTTGCAATGAGTCAACTCTTTGCATGAGGTGGCCAAAGTACTGGAGTTTCAGCTTTAGCATCATTCTTTCTAAAGAACACCCAGGACTGATCTCCTTTAGAATGGACTGGTTGGATCTCCTAGCATAATAGCTCTAGTAACTAGAAAAAAGGTGTCTGGGGAGTGGTTTTGCATCTTTGGAAAGAAGGAATTTAAACTATTCTTAGTTTGTTCTGGCTGCTATCACAGAATGCAAAAGGCTCAGTGGCTCATGCACAATTAAAATTTATTTCTCACAGTTCTGAAGACTGGGGAATCCAAGATCAAAGCACTAGCATATTGGCATCTGGTGAGATGCCAGTTTCCTGGTTTATAGACTGTTGTCCTCATGGGGTGTGTGTGCGTGCTGCCGCTTTAGTTGTATCTTACTCTATGTGACTTTGTGGGCTATAGCCCTTCCCAGGCTCCTCTGTCCATGGGATGCTCCAGGCAAGAATACTGGAGTGGGTTTCCATGCCCTCCTCCAGGGGATCTTCCTGAGTCAGAGATCGAACTCATGTCTCTTATATCTCCTGCATTGGCAGGTAGGTTCTTTACCGCTAGCGCCGCCTGTGAAGCTGGGAGTAAGCAGCAAAAGAGCTTTCTGGAATCCCTTGTTAAACCACTAATCTCACACATCAGGGCTTCGAGTTCTGGACTAATTACCTTCCAAAGGCCCCACCTCCAGTTTTAAAGTATAGAAGGAAAAGATATTTTCCACCCCTCCAATTTCAAGGAGGAGTCAAATTCAGAAAATTGGGAGGAACAAGAGAAAGAAAAGCAACTGTGTTTTTTTCATCAACAACATGAGCTTTAAAATGAAAGAGACATGTTTTTTTTCCCCTCATCTTCATTTAAATCTGGGCTTCCCTTGTGGCTCAGTTGATAAAGAATCCTCCTGCAATATGAGAGACCAGGGTTCGATCCTTGGGCTGGGAAGATCACCTGGAGACAGGAAAGGCTACCCACTCCAGTATTCTGCTTGGAGAATTCCATGGACTGTATGGTCCATGAGGTTGCAAAGAGTAAGACACGACTGAGCAACTTTCACTTTCATTTAAATCTAGATAAGTGACAGGGAAGCCTCATGTTTCACTCATCCTTTCAGATCCCTGGAAGCTTAACATTCTTTATGAGTAAATTAAATGACTTATATTATGTGGTGGTTTTGGGAACAGAGGAGAGAATCTCAAAAACTAATTTCTCTCATCTTTGAAATACTGTAGCCACTGGGAGAGTGTCTTACTATCCTTACTCAGTTGGAAAAGACACTTTGAGTGTGGAGGGATGGAGAGCTTTCCACAGCTACAGTATCACCCTGTGCAAGTGAGCATCAGCACACCCCCAGCAACATAATATATTACGTCCATCAGGAAACTCGGGTTGATCCCTGGATCAAGAGGTTCCCCTGGAGTAAGAAACAGCCTCCCACTCCAGTATTCTTGCCTGGAAGAATGCCATGGACAGAGGAGCCTGGTGAGCTACAATCTTTGGGGTTATAAAGAGTCAGATACAATTGAACATGCACTCAACACAAGGGTGTTTCCAGGTGGTAAAGAATCTGCCTGCCAATGCAGGAGACACAGGAGACTCAGGTTCCATCCTTTGGTCTGGAAGAGGAAATGGCAGGAGGAGGAAATGGCAGCTCATTCCATTATCCCTTGTCTGGGAAATCCCATGGACAGAGGAGCTTGACGGGCTACAGTCCATGTGGCCACAAAGAGCTGAACACAACTGAGCAACTACGCATGAACACATACTTTTCTCTAAGAATCTTGATAGTTGTAAAGTTGTGAGAGTGGGATGGGTTTTCTTTGCAAATTAATTTGTGATAGGAAAAACTATTTCAAATATATTTTCATAATCACATGTAATACAAAATAATGAGTTGAAGATGAAAACTGATTATGAATGCTCAGGAAAAAACAGGTTTATGGATTTACTGCATCAATTTCCAATTGTATTATTAGTTTTGCAAATGTACAGCGCCATCATAACAGAGTGACATCATCAGAGTGACATCATAACAGAGTGACAGGAAGAACCTGTATTTAAACATCTAAGTATTTAACTCAGTTACAGATTATCAACTACCATAGTGTATTGCTCTTACAAACAATTTAACTATTGTTACAAATCATTGCATTATATGTATACTTGTATCAGTTATACAACTACATTTAACGAATCCTTGCAGGTTTTTAGTCAGGATTCTTCCATAGTTGGTTTTGAGTCTAGAAGTATGGTACTTTATTGTCCTGTCCGTAAAAAAAAAAAAAGAAAGAAAGAAAGTTACAACAAATTGCTCAATATTTAGGCATTATGCTATTGCATTTTCTGTACCTTATTTTATCTTTAGTTGACAGTGTGTTGAAACACATAAACTTTTAATTTCTTCCTAGAATTTGTAAATAAAGACCTAAAATTCTTGTGCTGCTTTTTTTTAAAACATTGGGAATCCTGATAGATCTGTTTCCAAGAAAGTTGATATACAAAAACTAATGATTCCAAGTAGTAAATACATAAGATAGTAGAATATTTCTCTCCAAAATTTTTGTTATTGTTGTTACTCCTCTTGTTGGTGTTTTGGTTTGATTAATTTTCCATTCAGATAAATTGACCTACCTCTACAATGAAGTTTCCTGGAATATCTCAGCTTATATTGGGATTATATAAATGTGTATGACACAAAGAAATGTCCAAGAGCGTGTGAACCTGCTATTTTTGCCAAGAAGCCCTCAGGGAAAGAATTTAGCATGTTTAGGACTCAATCTTTATAGAGATAGGCATAGGTCTGCATCCTGGCTCTTCCTGCAAGCCAGGAAAAGTTTAATTTTCCAGATTCTTGGTTGGCTAACTACTCTGTCATTGAGAATTATGATCTCTGGTAATGGTAGACCTATTAAATGGTAAAAGAAAGAGAAAGTCCTTAGCACAGTGCCTCAAGCACTCAATAAAAACTTGAATTATGTCCCTAACATCTGGGTTTCAGATTGCTGGTTCCTTTGAACAGACTTCCAGTATTAGGATTCTCTTGGCTATTTTTAGTCTTTGTACCATATCTTTTGGGTTTCCCTGAAGGCTCAGTGGTAAAAAAAAAAAATCTACCTGCAGTAGAGGAGACCTGTGTTTGATCTCTGGGTCAGGAAGATTTTCTGGAGAATGGAACGGCTGTCCACACCAGTATTCATGCCCAGAGAATTCCATAAACAGAGGAGCCTGGTGGGCTACAGTCCATGGGGTCACAAAGGTTCAGACATGACTGAGTGACTAATACACCATCTCTTTTAATTGTTTTTCTTGATTTCTCATATATTGTTCAGTGTAACAGTGATTTAGAATTCTGACATCTGGACATAAATTGATGCTTCTCTGACAATCACTGATAGTTAAGAAATGCTTTGGATCAGTAGTCATCTTTCACAATGGTTTCATTTATCACTAAACCTGTTTATGTTTACCATGAAAGGTCCTTGGTTGTAATAACATTTGGGGTGTCTTTTGAAATGACAATAACAACACAATTTGCTTATATTATTTGTATAAGGACTTTTGACTCTTATAGCAAAAAGTTTTCCTCTACTTTCCCTTAAATTTATTTATTTAGCTATTATAAAACATGAAGGAAATGGCAACCAACTCCAGTATTCTGGCCTGGAGAATCCCACGGACAGTGGATCCTGGCAGGCTAGAATCCATGCGGTCGCAAGAGTCAGACACAACTTAGCTGCTAAACCACCACCGCTACATAAAACATGAAATAATTTCATATTATTATCATTATCATTTTGATTGCTGCTGCTGCTAAGTCACTTCAGTCGTGTCTGACTCTGTGTGACCCCATAGACGGCAGCCCACCAGGCTGCCCTGTCCCTGGGATTCTCCAGGCAAGAACACTGGAGTGGGTTGCCATTTCCTTATCCAATGAATGAAAGTGAAAAGTGAAAGGGAAGTCGCTCAGTCATGTCCAACTCTTCACGACCCCATGGACTGCAGCCCACCAGGCTCCTCTGTCCATGGGATTTTCCAGGCAAGAGTACTGGAGTGGGGTGCCATCGCCTTCTCCGGATCATTTTGATCACTTTATACTGAAGTATATCTGATGAACTAGGATGATTAAAAGTGATCACAAATGATTATTCTATTATATCTTATCTTTTTCATGTTCAATTTAGCTTTAAAAATTAAACATTTATCTAATTGGTATTAGCTGTATTTAAAAAATTGAAATGCTATTCTAAAATTTGCATACAAACATGTTGGATATGAATGAAGGGCCCAAAAGATTCAGAAATTTTGAAAACCTAGTGAAATACATTACCAATAGAAAATAGTGTCTTTTTTAACCTGAGGCTTTGTGGGAATCAATTTAATCAAGAGCTGACTTCTGTAACCAATCTAAGTTTAGTTCAAAAATAAATAAGTGAAATTTAAATATATATATATATATATATATATATATATATATATATATATACACAGAGAGACAGAGAGAGAGAAAGAGACTACATTTCTACATGTTACCCTTCCTTATAGTTTGACATATATTTACTATTTTTCAGGTACTTTTTCTGATTCTTTTTCTCTCATTAGGTATTTTCAAACATTGTGCATCCAAATACGACATGCACCATTTATTTACTTGTTTATATTAAAGTATAGTTAACTGTCACCCTGCTTATTTAACTTATATGCAGAGTACTTCACGAGAAATGCCGGGCCAGATGAAGCACAAGCTGGAATCAAGATTTCTGGGAGAAATATCAATAACCTCAGATATACAGATTATACCAACTTTATGGAGGAACGTGAAGAAGAACTAAAGAGCGTCTTGATAAAAGTGAAAGAGGAGAGTGAAAAAAAGTTGGCTTATAATTCAATGTTCAGAAAACAAAGATAATGGCATCTGGTCCCATCACTTCATGTCAATAGATGGGGAAACAATGCAGTAAGAGACTTTATTTTGGGGGGCTCCAAAATCACTGAAGATGGTGACTGAAGTCATGAAATCAAAAGACGCTTGCTCCTTCGAAGAAAAGTTGTGACCAACCTAGACAGCATGTTAAAAAGCAGAGACATTACTTTGCCAAAAAAGATCCATCTAGTCAAAGCTATGGTTTTTCCAGTAGTCATGTATGGATGTGAGAGTTGGACTATAAAGAAACCTGAGTGCTAAAGAATTGATGCTTTTGAACTGTGGGTTGAAGAAAGCTCCTGAGAGTCCCTTGGACTGCAAGGAGATCCAACCAGTCCATCCTAAAGGAAATCAGTCCTGAATATTCATTGGAAGGACTGATGCTGAAGCTGAAACTTCAATACTTTGGCCACCTGATGTGAAGAACTGACTCAGGAAAAGACCCTGATGCTGGGAAAAATTGAAGGCAGGAGGAGAAGGAGACTACAGAGATGAGATGGTTTAATGGCATCACCACTTAATAGACATGAGTTTGAGTAAACTCTGGGAGTTGGTGATGGACAGGGAGGCCTGGCCTGCTGCAGTCCATGGGGTCGCAAAGAGTTGGACACGGCTGCACCACTGAGCTTAACTGAACTGATAGTTAATTTACAATGTGTCAGTTTCAAGTGTACAGCAAAGTGATTCCATTACACACACACACAGACACACACACACACATATATCCTTTTCATATTTGTTTTCATTATAGATTATTATAAGATATTGATTATAGTTCCCTGTGCTATATAGTAGGTCCTTGTTTACCTATTTCACCTATACTTGTGTGTATATGTTAAGGCTTCCCAGGTGGCTCAGTGGTAAAGAATCTGCCTGTCAATGCAGATGACGTGGGTTCAATCCCTGCGTTGGGAATATTTCCTTGAGTAGAAAATGGCAACACAGTCAAATATTCTTGTCTGGAATATTCCATGGGCAGAGAAGCCTGGTGGGCTACAATCCATGGAGTCACAAAGATTAGGACACAACTGAGTGACTGAGCACTACGAATGCATATTAGTTAACCTCAAATTCTTAATTTATCACCCCTTGTAACTCTCTATACCCTTCAGTTCAGTTCAGTTGCTCAATTGTGGCCGACTCTTTGCAACCACATAAATTGCAGCACTCCAGGCCTCCCTGTCCATCACCAACTCCCGGAGTTTACCCAATTCATGTGAATCGAGTTGGTGATGCCATCCAGCCATCTCATCCTCTGTCATCCCCTTCTCCTCCTGCCACCAATCCCTCTCAGCATCAGAGTCTTTTCCAATGAGTCAACTCTTCGCATGAGGTGGCCAAAGTACTGGAGTTTCAGCTTTAGCATCATTGCCTCCAAAGAACACCCAGGATTGATCTCCTTTAGAATGGACTGGTGGGATCTCCTTGCAGTCCAAGGGACTCTCAAGAGTCTTTTCCAACACCACAGTTCAAAAGCATCAATTCTTCGGTGCTCAGCTTTGTTTATAGTCCAACTCTCACATCCATACATGACTACTGGCAAAACCATAGCATTGACTAGACAGAACTTTGTTGGCAAAGTAATGTCTCTGCTTTTGAATATGCTATCTAGGTTGGTCATAACTTTTCCTCCAAGAGGTAAGCATCTTTTAATTTCATGGCTGCAATCAGCATCTGCAGTGATTTTGGAGCCCAGAAAAATAGAGTCAACCACTGTTTCCCCATCTATTTGCCATGAAGTGATGGGACTGGATGCCATGATCTTGGTTTTCTGAATGTTGAGCCTTAAGCCAACTTTTTCACTCTCCTCTTTCACTTTCATCAAGAGGCATCTGAGTTCCTCTTCACTTTCTGCCATAAGGGTGGTGTCATCTACATATCTGAGATTATTGATATTTCTCCTGGCAGTCTTGATTCCAGCTTGTGCTTCTTCCAGCCCAGCGTTTCTCATGATGTACTCTACATATAAATTAAATAAGCAGGGTGACAATATACAGCCTTGACGTACTCCTTTTCCTATTTGAAACCAGTCTGTCCCATGTCCAGTTCTTTTTTTTTTTTCCATGTCCAGTTCTAACTGTGGCTTCCTGACCTGCATATAGGTTTCTTAAGAGGCAAGTCAGGTGGTCTTGCATTCCCATCTCTTTCAGAATTTTCCGCAGTCTATACCCTTAGTAGCTATAAGTTCGTTTTCTATAAGTCTATTCCTATTTTGTAGACAAGCTTATTTGTATCACTATTTTAGATTCCAATAGTCCTTTGACAGATGAATGAATAAAGATGTGGTATATATGAAATGGATATTACTCAGGCATAGAAAATGAATGAAAGAATGTAATTTTAAGTAACATGGATGGACCTAGAAGTCATCATACTAAGTAAAGTAAGTCAGACAATGAGAGACAAATATCATATGATATCACTTACATGTGCAACATTTGTTTTTATGCTAATGAGATAACAGTTTTAATATTTCTTTTCCAAATAGAGAAAATACTAGGAACCAATTATTCAATAATAATGATGATAATAATAATAATAACATAGTCTCCAAAATAAAAAAAAAAGCTTGATCCTGACATATTATTTTCCAAAACTTAATTTTCTTTGCTACTATAATTTAGCTATCTTTCTATTTCATGTTTACTTGGAACTAAACTCTATTGAAAATTAAGGAGACATAGATGTTGATGCAGAGTTAGATATACATAATAAAGGAGAGAAAAGAATAAATCACATTATGTTTAATTTTATTAAATGGATAAAACTTTAAAAGTGAAATATATGTTTAGTGAGAAGAAAATGATTAAATATTCAGCACCTTCAAATTTATTTAAGGCAATACAGTAGGAGAATTTTATTACACTGTGGATTGTATTCAGTGGTATACATTTTAGGTTACAAATTATACTTTTAAAAGTAGGCTTTCAATCCCTTCCCTCCCTGCAGTGTTATTTATATTATATTAAATAGTTGTTAGTTATATTCTAACTCATTTGCCAAACTCAAAATTATTTGGTGCTCATAATTAATGCAAAATATGTAGATACACTGAGAGATCACCATAAAGGTAAATCAGAATGTGCTATGTACTTAAGTAAAGGAAACTTACTTGCAGATTCTATTCCAGAAAATTGATAATACACAAAACTGAAGGAGCAGATGAATTATTACTGGCATGTAGAGCCCTCAGTGGGTTGATAATATTCTTAAGCATCATCAGGTATCATACACCATGAAATTTTCATAGCACTTTGAGATTCTGCTGGAAAAATTATTATATGTTTTTCAAAAGCTCACAAGCTTTACTTTATTGCCCTCAGCTGTGCAATGCTTTTGTCCCATGTTCCTTCCTTCAGGTCTACAATATTATATATACACATAAAATTCCTTTGATTTTATGGTCCTCATATTTATAGAAGGCCACCAAGAGAGTTCAGTGGAAAAACTTCTGGATTAAGGATTTGGGACATTCTGTGTGTGTGTGTATACTTTCTGGAAATAATATATTTTCCAAAGAAAAGTGAAGTAACCTCAGACTAGAGAGAGAGATGAGATATTTGGACTTGGAGGTTTGTTTTTGGAATGCTGTTTTAGACAGGGTGCTCAGGAAACACTTTTTCAGAATGACATTTTTGAACAGAGACTTAGAAATACATAGGGCAAAACAATACAGACATTGAAGGAAGACTATTCTAAATAATATGTATTTATTCTAAATAAATAGAATAAATGTAGAAATTTACATATGTACTCAAGAAACTGATGGAGTAAGAGTGATCATGGTAGAAAAATTAGCTGAAGAGACAGGCAAGGGTCAGAACATATAGATCTTTATAGTTGATAGTAAGAGTTTTCATTTTAGTTGTAAAGCACTTTGTTGTAGGACTCTTCTTCGTTGAATGCAATCTATGGCTTATATAAGAAGGGACCACACTGATTGGTAGGGTATAATTCGTTGCTATGGTCTAGTGGCCAAAGATAATGGTGGTTCACACTCATGCAAAGGAAGAAGAGGAAGGAAGAAGGCAAAATTTAGATGAATTTCCCCAGGAGCACAATTGCTGAATCATATGGCAATCCTTAGTTTTCTGAAAAACCTGCATAAGATTTCCCATAACAGCTGTACCAATTTATATTCCCACCAACAGTGTAGAGGGTACCCATTTCTCCCCACTTTCTCCAGAATTTGTTATTTGTAGACATTTTAATAATGGTCATTCTGACTGGTGTGAGGTGGTGCCTCATCGTAGTTTTGATTTGCATTTATCTATTAATTAGTGATATTGAGCATCTTTTCATGTGCCTACCGGCCATCTGTATGTCTTTCTTGGAGAAATGTCTATTAAGGTCTTCTGCCCATTATTCAATTGGGTTGGCTGTTTTGTTTATTGATTGATTGATTGATGTTGAGTTGATGAGCTATTTGTATATTTTCAAGATTAAAACTTTGTGAGTCACATCGTTTGCAAATATTCTCTCCTATTCCATAGGTTGTCTTTTTTATGGTTTCCCTTGCTCTGTAAAAATTTGTAAGTTGATTAGGTCCCATTTTTTATTTTTGTTTTTATTTCTTTTGCCTTGGAAAACTGACTTAACAAAATATTTGCATGATTCATGTCAGATAATGTTTTGCCTATGCTCTATGTTCATAGAAGCATTATTCACAATAACAAAAACATGGAAACAACCTAAGGGTCCATTGATAGGTGAATAGATACAAAAGATGTAGTACATACATCTCATGGAATACTATTTACCCCTAAAAAATGAAACAATACCATTAGCAGCAAAATGGATGTAACTAGAGATTATCATACTAAGTGAAGTAAGTCAGAAAGAAAAAGACAAATGCAAAATTATATTAGTTATATGAGGAACCTAAAGTATGGCACAATTGAACCTTTGTACGAAACAGAAGCAGACTCACAGACATAGAGAACAGGCTTGTGGTCGCCAAGAGGGAAGTGGGGGGGAGAGAGAGGGATTGGGAGTTTGAAGTTGGTGGATGCAAACTATGACATTTAGAGTGTATAAACAAGGTCCTACTGTAAAGCACGAGGAACTCTATCCAATATCATGAGATAAATCAGAAAAAAAAGAGAATATTTTAAAAATAATATATAGACTGAGTATATGACAGTCATTTTGCCATATAGCAGAGATTGGCACAACATTGCAGATCAACTGTACTTCAGTGAAAAAAAAAATACATGGATTTGGGGTGTAGTTTGGTCATCAAAACAACAAACAGGATTGAAAGATAAATGATACCTAAAGAGAAGAAAATATTCAATACTATTTTTAGTCTTTAACAACTTGATGAATGAAACTATTCTTTATGTATATGAAGATACTGAGGACGAATAGGATCATCAATAATTTATGACTGACATATCTCTTATACATCAAAATGGAGAAATATAGATGGAGTTCATTATAAACTGGATATGTGATACAGACACACACACACAGGGGGGCTCCAGAAATATGTATATGGAAAGATAACATTTAAAGGGAAAGAGCTAATGAGATTGTCTCTTAAGTGAATATATATAGTGAGTGGACACGGACTGTGGCCACACATTTAAGGATGAGAAAGAAGAGAAAGAAAAAGCAACGAGATGGAAAATGGACACTCATTGCAGCTATCAAGAACAGAGTTTCCTGAAATATGAGCTTATCCGTTTCTAGAAATGACTGTAGGAAGCTGAGGTATTTTATGTCAAATTGCCCCTATTTCTTATTTCATAGAAATAAGAAAAGTCATCAGTGAGAATCTGGAGCAGGGGAGGGCAGTAGTTTTACAAGGAGAAGTGAAGATATAGCTGCCTTTTTCAGAGAATAGAAGATAAGATTGAAAAAAGACATAAAACAGATGGTTAGATTTAAGGACCTATTTGAGATTTAAGATTATAAAGTAGGAAATGCATTTTTTTTTTCAGTATCGAAACTGTGTATATTTAAATACTCAGTTCATAACAGGACAAACGGGTGAATGGAATAATAATTCATATTATAGCATATTCAGTCAATTGACAATAGAAAAAGTCAATTGCAGGAAAGCAGAAGATTTTTTCTGGTAATAATGAGAACGAAGGGGCTCTGTAAATTGTCTAGTATCCATTCAGTGTTGTACCTAAGGTTAGAAACGTGCATGATGGGAACTCAGGACTCCAGGATTCTTTGTTTAACATCACAATCAACTGTGGCCACAGTGTAACACTTGTCCCTAGTTACTCTCTGTACTAAATAGTCATCTGCATAAATTCCTTTGTATGTATGTGATAATCGTTCAAATCTTGGATCCTGAGCAATACTTAGAGCCACTTGATACTTTTGCCATTACACAGGCAATTATACAAGAGGTACACTTGGCACACAGTCCGTCATTGACTACATTAAGTTTAGTTTGACTTTAATGGAAATGTCGCTAAAGTTGGTATCAACCAGGATACAGTAAGGTGGACCCAGCTGTGTGATAAAATGGAAGAATAAGCAGGAAAGATGACAAGGGGCCACACACAAAGGCTGTGTGTGTGTTTCTTTAAACCTCATCTAGTGCTGGAGTATATGTAAACAGAACAGAGGTTTCTCTAGGTGAGTGACAGAAAAGAGAATAAGAGAGTTATGCTACAATTAGCTAGATTATGCTGCAGAAATATACAACTGCAAAATCTCAGACTTAACACAAAACTACTTATTGTTCTAGTATGTTTTATGAGCCACCATTTAGCAACTCAGGATAGCAGGGTGTTATCCATCACCCTTTGCCTATACTGTATGGGGATACAGCCTTACTGTCACCATAGCAGGGAAAAAGAACTGCCAGGGAATCCCACACTTGTAATGGAATGCTTCAGCAGCAAAATTATGCATATCACCTTCATTTACAAAACACTGATTAGATCAATTCATTTGACCAGACCACTCAGAAGACCATAGGGAAGTTTGGTTGATGTGCTCTCAAAGAGAGGAAAACCAGGTATTGGTGAGCATAAGAAACCATCACAGTTGAAAGGATCTCTATGATAATTCAGGAAAGAATTAAGGACAGGATGACACTCGTGGACAATGAAAAAATGACTTGGTCAATATGTTGGCATTTTCCACAGAAATAGAATAATAACTGTAGCAATGAGCTAGCAAATTGGCACAAAAAAGAACATATATGGAGTTGGAACAATTATGGTAGCAACAGGCCTAGGGACTGACTTTTTTCAAAAAATTTCTCTCTCACTTACTGGCTTCTTGTGCTTAGTAGCTCAGTCGTGTCCATCTCTCTGTGACCCAATCGAATGCAGCCCAGCCCACCAGGCTCCTGTGTCCTTGGGGATTTCCCAGGCAAGAATACTGGAGTGGGTTGCCATGCCCTCCTTCAGGGGATCTTCCCAATCTAGGAATTGAATTGGGTCTCCTGCATTGCAGGCCGATTCTTTACCAGCTGAGCTACCAGGGAAAACCTTAAGTCAGTTCAGTTCAGTTGAGTCACTCAGTCGTGTCCAATTCTTTGCCACCCCATAATTCGCAGCACGCCAGGCCTCCCTGTCCATTGCCAACTCCCAGAGTTTACTCAAACTCATGTCCATCGAGTCGGTGATGCCATCCAGCCATCTCATCCTCTGTCGTCCCCTTCTCCTCCTGTCCCCAATCCCTCCCAGCCCCTTAAATTATTTAGCAATTCTATGTGGGGTCATCTACCCATAGTTGACGAGAATTCATGGAACTTTTCTCTTATGGCTGTTGTAATGGTCAGATGTGTTAACAAACACAGAGATCTGTATGCTATATTGTGTAACATAGTCAAAAGGAAAATTCCTTATTAATAGAGATGAAATGGTAAAAGCCTAAATAAATAGGTTTTGTCTAAAGACAAAGAAAGCTGGAAGCCTAAAGAAACTGGCTTAGAATATCCCTTTAAAAATAGTGATATTTATTTTGAGATGAGGTCAATAAAATTTGAGTTGACTGTTTTGTGGTTAGATATCTACAGTGTACTTTGAATATAGAATGCTTTAATTTGATACTGTCAGCATTCCTTAATGCACAGCTTAAAGCATTTTTAAATTACATTCTTTACACTTTTACACATAGTGTAAGTGTTTAGAAATGTGTATTTTTTAATTTTATCTCACCAGCTGACTTGGAATAATCTCTGATATCACACTGAACATTTTGTCACTTAGAAGAAAAAAAAGAAAAGGCCATCATTTGTACAAGTGACACTGTTCTGATCTTTCTATTTTCAAGAGAGTTTATTACCTGTTAGCCCCTGAGTTTATTCTATGTAAACAAGTATGTACATCCTTGTGTATGTATGTGTTGGTCTACATACATGTATATGTATGCTGACAAGACCATGCATGCTTGTATTTTCACAAACGATATGGCTGTATTTTCTTCCATTTAGTTATATTCTGTTTAAATATTTCCCAAACACACCATCCTATTGATAGCAAAGGAATCTACAGTGAAGTCTCAAAAAAAATCAGATAAAGACATTGAAAGACAACATCAAACTTATCTCACAACTGTATTATATGATTATTTTATTTTATATTGAAGAGTCAGATTGAGAAAATAAGGCATGAGAAAAAATAAGCAATGCTATTTAGAGATCAGCATTGTTGATTACATATTTTTGAGATATGTGTAGTCTGGCATTGTCCTATACTTCATGTGAGCATGCTGGTCTTATTTCCCTATTCAACTCTAAGTTTTCTCCATAAATTACACTCAGGCTCTGTAATTCTCTCTTTGCAACTAAACTGTTAATTGCCAATAATTAAACATTTTTTACACCTAAATTCTACTCTTAATGTGTTGATATACCTACAAAAGTATATGGTTCCTCAAATCAAAGAACTTAAAATAGATTTTAAGATAGTAGGCATAAGTTAAAAAGAAAAGTTAAATATGTCAGACTTTATATACTTGAATGGATAATGTAGTCAAAATCAGTCAACTTGATTATCTTATAAAATCTAAAAATCATTTCTGGGTTGACATGGTTTGTGAAGGACTTTTGTTGCAGAAAAGATATGAGATGTCAAAAATTAGCAGAACTGAATGAGTGAAAATGACATAAAATATGAATTAATGTTCAAATTATCATTTTCTTTTGCTTCCAATCCTGCTCTCTACTTCTCATTCTTTATTGGTTTAAAAGATGGCCTGAGTGCTATTTCCTTCCCATGTACCACCCTACACCTGGCTTTTTTCTTTCCCAATCATAGCCCTCTTTTCTTCATCTACTGGTTTAACACTGAGCAGTAACCATGTTCCCTTTGGTAAACACCTATCAGAATTGTGGAATGACCTTTAAACTCTGCTGGGCACAAAAGAACAGGTGTGTAGATACCTTAATGGAAACATACTTGGGCCAAATCATTAACTAGATTTTTCAAAGGCTCAGTTAGAGAATGTATGTTCTAAAATGTAATTCTCCTAATCTATTTTATCACTCAAGTAGAACTTTGGTAGTTCTTTTTTTAGATAGAAGTTGCTTCCTAACTCCTCATTTAACTAGATGATCTTGAAATCTGAAATACAGCATTCCTCCACACTTTTATATGGAAAATTTATTTTTAAAAGAGTATGTAAACTTGAACACAGACAAAAAGTTGGGCCATTGTCTTTCAATATTTATAGGGGCTGAAATCTCCTTAGGATTACCTAGATTTTAGATGAATATATATATATATATATATATATATATATATATATATATATATTAGTTCTATTCACTTTTACTATTGATTAAACCTCCAGGTCAGGAAGCAACAGTTAGAACTGGACATGGAACAACAGACTGGTTCCAAATAAGAAAAGCAGTATGTCAAGGCTGTTTATTGTCACCCTGCTTATTTAACTACTATGCAGAGTACATCATGAGAAATGCTGGGCTGGAAGAAGCACAAGCTGGAATCAAGATTGCTGGGAGAAATATCAATAACCTCAGATATGCACACGACACCACCCTTATGGCACAGAGTGAGGAGGAACTAAAAAGCCTCTTGATGAAAGTGAAACAGGAGAGTGAAAAAGTTGGCTTAAAGCTCAACATTCAGAAAATTAAGATCGTGGCATCTGGTCCCATCACTTCATGGGAAATAGATGGGGAAACAGTGGAAACAGTGTCAGACTTTATTTTTGGGGGCTCCAAAATCACTACAGATGGTGACTGCAGCCATGAAATTAAAAGACACTTACTCCTTGGAAGGAAAGTTATGACCAACCTAGATAGCATAGTCAAAAGCAGAGACATTACTTTGCCAACAAAGGTCCATCTAGTCAAGGCTATGGTTTTTCCAGTAGTCATGTATGGATGTGAGAGGTGGACTGTGAAGAAAGCTGAACACTGAAGAATTGATGCTTTTGAACTGTGGTGTTGGAGAAGACTCTTGAGAGTCCCTTGGACTGCAAGGAGATCCAACCAGTCCATTCTAAAGGAGATCAGTCCTGGGTGTTCTTTGGAAGGAATGATGCTAAAGCTGAAACTCCAGTACTTTGGCCACCTCATGCGAAGAGTTGACTCATTGGAAAAGACTCTGATGCTGGGAGGGATTGAGGGCAGGAGGAGAAGGGGACGACAGAGGATGAGATGGCTGGATGGCATCACTGACTCGATGGACATGAGTCTGAATGAACTCCAGGATTTGGTGATGGACAGGGAGGCCTGGCATGCTGCAATTCATGGGGTCACAAAGAGTCGGACACAACTAAGTTGCTGAACTGAACTGAACTGAAACCTCTCAGAGAACTCACAGGTTAATTTGTGATTTGTGTACAGAAGAGATGAAAATAATTCATGTCCACTGGAGTAAATAACTCTCTAGTAAATAACTCTGCTATCTCTAGATAGCAGTTTATAGGCCTGTTTGACATTCAGCACTTTTTTTTATTCTAACCCACCAATTTTGCAATTCTATAAGAATTTTAGCTTCTCAAATGCTCTTTGAACAGGCAATTAATATTTTAAAATATTTCATATTTGTTCAATTTATATATATATATATAAAATATTATATATATTAGTTACGATTTGATTTTCTTGACAATTATGTGAATTATATTTTAACATTTCAACATCTCTGTCTTACCTACATTGATTTTTTAGGATTCTTGGCTCCTTTTTTGCACTCTATAATTCTAAAACTATTATAACAGTATGTATTATAAAGGTTGCAAGGCTTATTTCCATAGATTTAACTTAAAATTTAGGGCATACCTGGAGGGACAGTGGTTGCTGTCCCATAACCCTTAATCCAGCAGATGGGGCTTCTATTAATAAAGCACACTTTTGTTCCTGAAAATTTTAGTTGATCAAAAGAGTGGAGATGAGACAAAAACCCAAGCATTGTTCATGTAAGAAATTTCATATTTCTGACAGTGCAAACCTCCTGGGGATACTGAGTATGTGCAGAGGCTTCATAGAGATTAACTGACTCTTCTTCTAAACCTGGCAGTTGATCTGTTTTCATCTCCTCTGTTGCCAGCCATCTTTCTCCTCCCCAGGCCCAAACACATACAAAAATAGAATAATACCCCATACTTTCCACCTTTCTTGCCTATGCCTAAGGCAAGAATGCAGTATTTTTTGTGGTTTTCTGATTTATCTGTTACAGCCAGTTATTTGTGAAAGAGCCAAGAAGTGAGAAAAAATGGATATAAAGTTTTTTTTAACAAGTGCCTCATAAAAAAGCTGTCTCTGGTTTCGTCTAATTCTGTAGATGCAGGCCTGCCACGTCTTTGTTCTTATCAACGTCCTTTTAATTTTCTTTCTTCCCAGGGATCATGGTCCCAATTCATCCTGACGGGTAGCCTTTCACCTCTTCCCTGGCACCTTTTCCCAGTCTCGTGGATGGAATGATGCAGCGTTGAGATCTCTTTTCAGAACTGAAGAATTTATGAACTTAGCTACTGAGAATGTTGTCATGAAACTACCTTTAATTTTCAGTTCTCTTCTGAAATGCCTCAGGAGGTCTCTGTCAGGTCCACTTTCCTGGAGTTGTCCACATCCAGTGGTTGACCAATGGGGAATTTATAAATGCTAAGTTGTCTATAGATCAATATCATGACAGTTTGGAAGGGTCTTTCCATTTCCAGAGAACTGAGAGGTCAGCCAAGTTCAGGGTTGGAATTGTTTCACAGATCAACTTCTTCCTCTATCCAGGCTCTTCCTCTCCCCTCACTGCACAGGTGTTGATTACAGGGTGTATTCTAAGTCGCTTCAGTCATGCCCATCTCTTTGTGACTGTTTCAGTCTCGTCTTACTTTGTGATCCTATGGACCACAGCCTACCAGTCTTCTCTGTCCATAGGATTCTTCAGGCAAGAATACTGAAGTGGCCTAGAGGAAAACATAGGCAAAACACTCTCTGACATAAATCAGAGCAGTATCCTCTATGACCCAACTCCCAGAGTAATGGAAATAAAAGCAAAAATAAACAAATGGGACCTAATTAAACTTAAAAGCTTTTGCACAACGAAGGAAACTATAAGCAAGGTGAAAAGACAGCCTTCAGAATGGAAGAAAATAATAGCAAATGAAGCAACTGACAAAGAATTAATCTGAAAATTATAGAAGCAGCTCCTGCAGCTCAATTCCAGAAAAATAAGCGACCCAATCAAAAATGGGCCAAAGGCCTAAACAGACATTTCTCGAAAGAAGACATACAGATGGCTAAAAAACACATGAAAAGGTGCTCAACATCACTCATTATCAGAGAAATGCAAATCAAAACTACAATGAAGTACCATTTCATGCCTGTCAGAATGGCTGCCATCAAAAAGTCTACAAACAATAAATGCTGGAGAGGGTGCAGAAAAAAAGAAACCCTCTTACACTGTTGGTGGGAATGCAAACTAGTAAAACCCATAGGGAGAACAGTGTGGAGATTCCTTAAAAAACTGGAAATAGAACTGCCATATGACTCAGCAATCTCACTGCTGGGCATACACATTGAGGAAACCAGAATTGAAAGAGACACTTGTACCCCAGTGTTCATCGCAGCACTGTTTACAATAGCCAGGACATGGAAGCAACCTAGACGTCCATCAGTAGACAAATGGATAAGAAAGCTGTGGTAGATATACACAGTGGAATATTACTCAGCTATTAAAAAGAATGCATTTGAATCAGTTCTAATAAGGTGCATGAAACTGGAGCCTATTATACAGAGTGAAGTAGGTCAGAAAGAAAAACACCAATACAGTGTATTAACACATATATATGGAATTTAGAAAGATGGTAACCATGACCCTATATGCGAGACAGCAAAAGAGACACAGATGTAAAGAACAAACTGTTGAACTCTGTGGGAGAAGGCAAGGGTGGGATGATTTGAGAGAATAGCATTGAAACATGTTTATTAACATATGTGAAATAGATCGCCAGTCCAGATTTGATGAATGAGGCAGGGTGCTCAGGACTGGTGCACTGGGATGACCCTGATAGATGGGTTGGGGAAGGAAGTGGGAGGGAGAGTCAGGATAGGGAACACATGTACACCCATGGCTGATTCATGTGACTATATGACAAAACCATCACAATATTGTAAAATAATTAGCCTCCAATTAAAAAAAAAAAAAAGAATACTGGAGTGGGTTGCCATGCCCACCTCCAGGGGATCTTCCCAATTCAAGGACTGAACTCAAGTCTCCCTCCTTGTAGGTAGTTTCTTTACCTCTGAGCCTCCAGGGATTACAAGGGTATGTCCTAGTAAGCCTTCTGCAGAAGCACTTCTTAGTAATGTTTACCTCTTCAGTTCAGTTCAGTCGCTCAGTCATGTCCGACTCTTTGAGACCCCATGAATCAGAGCATGCCAGGCCTCCCTGTCCATCACCAACTCCCAGAGTTCACTCAGACTCACGTCCATCGAGTCAGTGATTCCAGCAGAATCCAGCCAATTGACTGCAACCTAGACACAGTATATCTAAAACAGTGGTTGTGTAGAGAATCTTGATTGGCATTTTCAAATACAAAGAAATAAACACTCATTTGCATTTCAAAAAGCTATCTAAAATCCCCTACTTTTCCTCTTTAAAATGATTGGCTCCACTGGGTATTTTACCATAGAAATTATAAGAGAATCTGAGGAGGGAACAAAATAGGGTATTCAGTGAACAGAAGGCAGAGAACAGGAAGTATGGGTGAGAAGAAAGCTGCAGGTGAAGTCTACAGTTGGCAATAGATAGTGTAGTAACGGGAATTTAATTTTCCTTTCTTCCTGTTTATCTATCTTCATTGCTATCTTCCATGATAGTACGGCAGTTACTCCTCCCATCAGTCTTAGGAAAACTGAAATATTAGTAGATTTTTCATTGATAAGATGGAGCTTTGGGTATGGAGTATAGAGGAGAAATATTCTCAAGCTGGGCAAAGGGCCACTAGAAGCAAGAAACTAGAATTCCTTTGGTCATAAGCCTAAAGGAAGCAGTGAAGGGGATTTATCCTCTTGATACATACATCAGTTGGAAAGGTAGGAGTAGTCTAGACTTATATCTCCAAGAATGGCAGTATTGTGTCCTCCAAATGTAGAAAAACTGACAAGTTTAGAAGGCATCATTTTGTGTGTGTATCTATTTTCAAAAGATGAGTATTTACATGAACTAACCTCTGGATCTTGATAAGTTATATGTATCTTGAGATCAGACTACTACTAAATAGATTCACCAAATCAGACAGCATCCACTGCCCTGAGGGTCTGAGAAAAGATAGCAATGTAGGGAGCAGTTGTTTTTCACAGATGTTACTTCACCCCCCTTTATATTCATCACCCATTCACCAACTGATTAGTTTCAGTGTGTAGTGGGCTCATTAGTTGCTATTTGATTTGTGCAAGCCTGTCATATTGGGCTTTTCCATACGGAGATGATTAATTAATTGGTGTTTTTCAGATTAAATCATTCCCCTATTCAAGAGACTCTAAAGGCTTCAAATAAAATCAAAACTTCTAATTGTGGCTACAGGCCAGTTTTACTGGCTTATGCATATCTCTCCAAGCCTATATTCTGTAATTTTCTTCTTTAAAACTTTCTCCTATCACATCAGCCTTCTGTTTCCTCAAAAGTCCCAACTTTCTTTTTTTCTACATTTGCTTCTTTCCACAACCTTTTTCTGAGATATCCAGGTGTCAGGAAAAGCAGGAGTTGTGTGTTCTACCACTGGATTAGGAAGATTCCCTGGAAGAATGATGGCAACTCACTCCAGGATTCTTGCCTGAGAAATCCCATGGACAGAGGAGCCTGGTGGGCTACAGTCCGTGGGGTCGCGAAGAGTCTGACATTTTTCTGCAGCTGCCTTTGCTTTGGCCCATAAAGCCTTTCATCTGTATTTATGGATAATATTACTCCTTACTTATTTCTTAGAGGAACTGTAATACTAATCTTGAGTCTGCCAACTTTGGAGAAACAAGTGACACTGAAGGTTTTAATTTTTTAAATGTTATTAGAATGATAAGTGCATTTGGGTAATAGCAATACTGGGTGATGATGTATGAAAATGTAAGCATTTCTAAAATTCAAATTAAAGGATAATATTGTAAAATAAATAATGTTTTACAAATAGACTAAAATTGAAAGTCAGTCTAATTCAGTTCAGTCTCTCACATATGTCTGATTCTTTGTGACTCCATGGACTGCAGCACGCTAGGATTCCCTGTCCATCACCAACTCCTGGAGCTTACTCAAACTAATTTCCATTGAGTTGGTGATGCCATCCAACCATCTCATCCTCTGTCATCCCCTTCTCCTCCTACCCTCAACCTTTCCCAGTATCAGGATCTTTTCCAATGAGTCAGCTCTTTGCATCAGGTGGTCAAAGTATTGGAGTTTCAGCTTCAACATCAGTCCCTCCAATGAACACCCAGGACTCATCTCATTTAGGATGGACTGGTTGGATCTCCTTGAAGTCCAAGGGACTCTCAAGAGTCTTCTCCAACACCACAGTTCAAAAGGATCAATTTATCTAAACTTACATATTTAACCAGTATGTGATAGATAAGTATATTTTGTAAATATAAATTCACATTTTTTAAATGAAAACTCTACAAGAGAAAAAACATAATTTAATAGATAATATAGACAGTATTTGAGTGTCACTACAAACTCTCCTTGGAAAGGTAAATGAAACCAAAAGGTAAGGTTTGCACGGCTATTGTTTGTTAAGAGAAAATAGTGACAAAAGTATAGATCTACAGCTTTTCCAGATAAGGATATATTGTAGTTGGTAATTAGTATCATTTTTTCTTTTATGTAAATCAAATATAAGCACTTGTATAAGCACTGGATTGTGTGAAAGTGGAATATTAAATTGAGTGAGGATATTGATTTCCTTCATGATGTGTTAGGTAAGCTGAGTTAAATGATTTTAATGAAAACAGTTATTCAACCTTTTCGAGTTTCATAATCCTTTATGAAATATCCAGATTAAAGAAAAACATTAATTTAAAACTCTTTATTTGAATGAAAAGACAAGTGAATTTATCTGATGTAAAAAAATGTAAATTACTGTAAGTAGGATTACAGTTATGGTTGCCCAGTAGCTCCTGAATTTGAATCTATGTTAAACAAACAAACAAAAAAAAAACAGGAAATATACTAATGGGCTTTTCTATAATCTTACAAGTAAATTAACAGTGTCAAGTATCACCTTATTGATAAGGTGTTAAGTATCACTTTATTGCCCACCTAAGCCCGAGGCCAGGGGCGGAGGGCCAGAGGAGCTACCCCACACCTGAGGCCAGGGGTGGTGGCCGGGAGGACCAACCCCACGTCCAAGGAGCAGTGGCTGCATGGGCGCAGGAGGGCCTAGAGGAGCTATCCCATGTTGAAGGTCAGGAAGGGCGGCAGTGAGGAGATACCCCTCATCCAAGGTAAGGAGCATTGGCTGCACTTTGCTGGAGCAGCCGTGAAGAGATACCCCACGCCCAAGGTAAGAGAAACCCAAGTAAGATGGTAGGTGTTGCAAGAGGGCATAAGAGGGCAAACACATTGAAACCATACTCACAGAAAACTAGACAATCTAATCACACTAGGACCACAGCCTTGTCTAACTCAATGAAACTAAGCCATGCCCGTGGGGCAATCCAAAATGGGCGGGCCATGGTGGAGAGATCTGACAGAATGTAGTCCACTGGAGAAGGGAAAGGCAAACCACTTCAGTATTCTTGCCTTGAGAACCCCATGAACAGTATGAAAAGGCAAAATTATAGGATACTGAAAGAAAAACTCCCCAGGTCAGTAGGTGCCCAATATGCTACTGGAGATCAGTGGAGAAATAACTCCAGAAAGAATGAAGAGATGGAGCCAAAGCAAAAAGAATACCCAGCTGTGGAGGTGACTGCTGATAGAAGCAAGGTCCGATGCTATAAAGAGCAATATTGCATAGGAACCTGGAATGCCAGGTCCATGAATCAAGGCAAATTGGAAGTGGTAAAACAAGAGATGGCAAGAGTGAATGTCAACATTCTAGGAACCAGCGAAGTGAAATGGTCTGGAACGGGTGAATTTAACTCAGATGACCATTATATCTACTACTGCGGGCAGAAATCCCTCAGAAGAAATGGAGGAGCCATCATGTTCAACAAAAGAGTCTGAAATGCAGTACTTGGATGCAATCTCAAAAACGACAGAATGATCTCTGTTCGTTTCCAAGGCAAACCATTCAATCACAGTAATCCAAGTTTGTGCTCCAAACAGTAACGCAGAAGAAGCTGAAGTTGAACGGTTCTATGAAGCCCTACAAGACCTTTTAGACTAACACCCAAAAAAGATGTCATTTTCATTATAGGGAACTGGAATGCAAAAGTAGGAAGTCAAGAAACACCTGAAGTAACAGGCAAATTTGGTCTTGGAATACAGAATGAAGCAGGCAAAGAGTAATAGAATTTTGCCAAGAAAAGGCACTGGTCATAACAAACACACGACACAAGAGAAGACTCTACACATGGACATCACCATATGCTCAACACCAAAATCAGATTGATATATTCTTTGCAGCCAAAGATGGAGAAGCTCTATACAGTCAGCAAAAACAAGACCAGGAGCTGACTGTGGCTCAAATCATGAACTCCTTATTGCCAAATTCAGACTTAAATTGAAGAAAGTAGGGAAAACCACTAGACCATTCTGGTATGAACTAAATCAAATCCCTTATGATTATACAGTGGAAGTGAGAAATAGATTTAAGGGCCTGGATTTGATAGATAGAGTGCCAGATGAACTATGGAATGAGGTTCGGGACATTGTACAGGAGACAGGGATCAAGACCATCCCCATGGAAAAGATGTGCAAAAAAGCAAAATGGCTGTCTGGGGAGGCCTTACAAATAGCTGTGAAAAGAAGAAAAGCGAAAAGCAAAGGAGAAAAGGAAAGATATAAACATCTGAATGCAGAGTTCCTAAGAATAGCAAAAAGAGATAAGAAAGCCTTCTTCAGCGATCAATGCAAAGAAATAGAGGGAAACAACAGAATGGGAAAGAATAGAGATCTCTTCAAGAATATCAGAGATACCAAAGGAACATTTCATGCAAAGATGGGCTCGATAAAGGACAGAAATGGGATGGACCTAACGGAAGCAGAAGATATTAAGAAGAGATGTCAAGAATACACGGAAGAACTGTACAAAAGAGATCTTCACGACCCAGATAATCACGATTGTGTTATCACTGACCTAGAGCCAGACATCCTGGAATGTGAAGTTAAGTGGGCCTTAGAAAGCATCACTATGAACAAAGCTAATGGAGGGGATGGAATTCCAGTTGAGCTCTTTCAAATCCTGAAAGATGATGCTGTGAAAGTGCTGCACTCAATATGCCAGCAAGTTTGGAAAACTCAGCAGTGGCCACAGGACTGGAAAAGGGCAGTTTTCATTCCAATCACAAAGAAAGGCAATGCCAAAGAATGCTCAAACTAGCGCACTATTGTACTCATCTCACACGCTAGTAAAGTAATGCTCAAAATTCTCCAAGCCAGGCTTCAGCAATATGTGAACTGTGAACTTCCTGATGTTCAAGCTGGTTTTAGAAAAGGCAGAGGAACCAGAGATCAAATTGCCAACATCCACTGGATCATCGAAAAAGCAAGAGAGTTCCAGAAAAACATCTATTTCTGCTTTATTGACTATGCCAAAGCCTTTGACTGTGTGGATCACAATCAACTGTGGAAAATTCTGAAAGAGATGGGAATACCAGACCACCTGACCTGCCTCTTGAGAAATTTGTATGCAGTCAGGAAGCAACAGTTAGAACTGGACATGGAACAACAGACTGGTTCCAAATAGGAAAAGGAGTTCGTCAAGGCTGTATATTGTCACCCTGTTTATTTAACTTATATGCAGAGTCCATCATGAGAAACGCTCGACTGGAAGAAACACAAGCTGGAATCAAGATTGCTGGGAGAAATATCAATAACCTCAGATATGCAGATGACAATACCCTTATGGCAGAAAGTGAAGAGCAACTCAAAAGCCTCTTGATGAAAGTGAAAGTGGAGAGTGAAAAAGTTGGCTTAAAGCTCAACATTCAGAAAACGAAGATCATCGTATCCAGTCCCACCACTTCATGGGAAATAGATGGGGAAACAGTGGAAACAGTGTCAGACTTTATTTTTCTGGGCTCCAAAATCACTACAGATGATGACTGCAGCCATGAAATTATAAGACGCTTACTCCTTGGAAGGAAGGTTATGACCAACCTAGATAGCATATTCAAAAGCAGAGACATTACTTTGCCAACAAAGGTTCGTCTAGTCAAGGCTACGGTTTTTCCTGTGGTCATGTATGGATGTGAGAGTTGGACTGTAAAGAAGGCTGAGCGCTGAAGAATTGATGCTTTTGAACTGTGGTGTTGGAGAAGACTTTGAGGGTCCCTTGGGCTGCAAGGAGATCCAACCAGTCCATTCTGAAGGAGATCAGTTCTGGGATTTCTTTGGAAGGAATGATGCTGAAGCTGAAACTCCAGTACTTTGGCCACCTCATGTGAAGAGTTGACTCATTGGAAAAGACTCTGATGCTGAGAGGGACTGGGGGCAAGAGAAGAAGGGGACGACAGAGGATGAGATGGCTGGATGGTGTCACTGACTCGATGGACGTGAGTCTGAGTGAACTCTGGGAGTTAGTGATGGACAGGGAGGCCTGGCATGCTGCGATTGATGGGGTTGCAAAGAGTCAGACATTACTGAGCAACTGATCTGATCTGATCTGATCTGATCACCTTATTTCCTAAAGAATGCCAAAAGAATAAAACTAATTCATATAATAAATAAACACTTTTAAGCCCTTTAAATGTTGTATTCTCATAAATAAATGTTCCAATATTATATCTTCTCTCCCATCATCATACCATTGCCAATCTAAAAGCACAATCTTAGCTTTACCTTCCAAAATGACTTTTATAGTAAAGCAGTGATTTATGAATACTTTGTACTTTGATTCCCAGTCTGACCTAGCTGATAGCATTTCTTGTTTACCTTTATGTAGTTACCTGGCAACTTCAGAGTATGAATAGACTGACATTGAATTATGGTTGCTTCTTTTCGATTTAGATTCTCTGTGAATGCCATAAGCAAAGCCACGTATGTATACACCTTAACAGTATAAGAGTAAATCTGGTAAAATATAATGAAAATAAGTCATTCTTAAAGTTCATAAAAATATTTTTTTTTCATAAGTGTAAAAAGGATATCCAACCTCCACCACCCTTTTCTTGTCCTACCTTAAACTCATTACCAAGCTTAACAACTTGCATTCTTCTAGATATTTTTCATGAATTTTTATATATGTATATATAAATGTGTGTATATATGTATATATAAATGTGTGTATAATGAAATGTAAATGTGTATATAACTGTATGTGAACATATATTTTTAGTTTTTAGTTTTATTTATATTTTACTATATTGTTTAGCAGCAATCTGTTTTAATAGGAGATTCATCAAAGATACTTAAAGCAACTGATACAGGCTTTTATCTTTAACAAGTTCAGAGTAACTCCATTATTATGCATGCCCAATGATTTATATTACCATTCTTCTAGTAAGGGGATACTTAAGTTGATTCTAATTGCTTGCTGGCACAAATATAATAGATTTTATTTTTTATTTTGTTTCCTCGGTATATATATGTCTACAGAAATAGACCTCAAAAAAAACAAATCAGTTTTGCCAGTTATAAATTATTTGACATCCGGCAAGTCACATCCTGTCATTATGTCGTTTAGTGTCTAAGTCGTGTCCAACTCTTTGAGACCCTTTGAACTATAGCCCACCAGGCTCCTCTCCATGGGATTTTTCTTGCAAGAATACTGGAGTGGGTTACCATTTTCTCCTCCAGGGAATCTTCTTGACCCGAAGATTGAATGCCTGTCTCCTGCATTGCAGGCAGATACTTATAGTGAGGATACTTTCTCTCTTATAGGTGATTATTGTGAAGATTAAATGTGCTCTGCTGTGCTTAGTCACTCATTCATGTCCGATTCTTTGTGACCCTATGGGCTGTAGCCCGCCAGGTTCCTCTTTCCATGGAATTCTGGCAAGAATACTGGAGTGGGCTGCCATGCTCTCCTCCAGGGGATTTTCCCAATTCAGGGATCAAACCCAGGTCTCCCGTATTGCAGGCTGATTCTTTACCATCTGAGTCATCAGGGAAGCTCAAGAATACTGGAGTGGGTAACCTATACCTTCTCCTGGGAATCTCCCCAAAACAGGAATCAAACTGGGGTGTCAAAGTTTGATATGTATAATTTAGGAATTGCTGTCCTTCTTGGAACTGTTAGATTTTATTTAGAAATTAGCAGAAAGGGGCCTTACACTTAAGCTAATGATTTTAAACCAGAATTTTTAAACCACTCTAAGTACTTACCATGTTTTAACTAATGTAATAATTATATCATATTACCTAGGTTAAATATCATTCTTCAAAGAGTTTTCACTGTTGTGAAACATTCCTCAACTTTTCAAGCTATGGCTTGATTTTTTTTTTAAATCTTCAATTTTAATAAAAGAAATTGCTTTTAGGCCCTACTTCCAATCTCAAATTCTTATCTAACTATCTGATAAATGAATTATAAAAACACATAAAAATTAAGCACCCATATTTATCATTCTTTTTAAATGCAGAGCAATACTATCTTACTGAATGAATGATTACTTTTAGTTTTTTTTTATTTCATTTTTTCCTGTAACCCACAGAATTCATTATTTTGGGAATCTGAATGTCACAATTAAAAAGAAGTCCTACGAGGAACATTTGAATACTGCAGTAAAGACAACTAAGTTTTGGTTTATTTTACTAAGAGCAGATTTTTTAAAAAGCAATAATAGAAGCAACAGCAAAAATCAAGAATAATATTAGTTGATGAAACCATGCACTCATAATCTGCCAGTCAGTGTGCTGTGGGATTTATTGTATTCACTCATGTGGTCCTCACAACTCTGAGATATTTCCCACTTCATAAATTAAAAAATAGAGGTAGGACAAAAAGTTTAGTGATTTGATGGGGTTACAAAAGTAGTAAAGGCAGAGTCTGGATTCAACTCTTGTCAACTCCACGGTCTTAAAAAGTACACCACAGTGCATCAGTCTGAATGAGAATTGTAACTCATCATGTTTGCTTACAAAGCCTGTTAATACAGAACTGCACCACATGGTACAAAATGGGAAGAAATTATATTTTAACTTCTAGTTTAGCCTGTGGTCTTGTAAACTAAATTACACATATTGATTTCTGGTTGTTATTATTTTCTTTTTTTTTGAAACTCATCAAAGCAATCTTAATGGACATTTATACTCATGATTCTACATGAGATACATTATTATAAGTAAAAAAAGATTAACTGTTGGTAAGATCTTAAATGCATCACATTCATTCATTTCCTTTCTATTAATAATTAATAAATTCTTATTAAGCTTAGTTTAGAAAGTAAGACATAAAGTAAAAGAGAAAAAATGCTTGCAATTTTACTATGCAGGCACAGTTATTTTTATAATTTCAGTTTATACGTTTCCAGATATACTTTAGAAATAACAGTTTTAAGATGGTAATCATAATGAATATTTTGGTTTATGTGCAGTTTTTCACTTATTATAGCATTTTTTAAATGACATGAGTATCTTTACACAACAAATTTGAATGAATGCATAGCTGAGTATGGGCTTACCAGGTGGCTCATTGGTAAAGAATCTGCCTGTCAATGCAGAAGACATGGGTATGATCCCAGGTCAGGAAAATCCCCTGGAGAAGGAAATGGCAACCCACTCTAGTATTCTTGTCTGGGAAATTCTATGGACAGAGGAGCCTGGTGGATTGATTACAGTTGATGGGATCGCAAAAGAGTCAGACATGACTTAGCGACTAAACAACAACAAGCAGTTGAATATTCTTCAAATATTTTGGATGTTTTGTAAGTGATATCTAAGTTACTGCCCCTATAAAAACATGGTTCATGTTTTTCATATGAAATGCTAATTTCATCACATCTGTATTTATGAAAACCTGGAAACTCATTTTTCTTGTACCTGTGCTGACAAGAATTTTGAAATAAACTTAATAACACACACATATTCTATCTCATGCCATAGAGAAAACATGCAAGACGTAAACATGCAATTTAGATGAAGAATACCTGGGTTTTCAAATGACATTAAATTTTATTAGAAAATCCTCATATCCATAGAAAATTCAGGGATGAGTCCTTACAATTGTGAGAGGTGGTAACTTATGAGAAAACGTAGGGCTATTTCCTATGAGTTGCATTTTGTCAAGAAACTTATTGAAGTCACAATGAAGATTGATGCTTGGGAGATTTATTATCATTTGCTTTATATATAAAAGATCAACAGCTCTAAAGGTTCTAAATAATGAGGTTCATTGTCTAGGATGTAGAAAATATTTCTCATACTTTATCACTGATGACAAAGTTACAAATAGAGAAAACTATTAGCAAAACATTTCTAACAGTTTTTAATACAGGGCTCATGGTTTGATCTTGATTCAGTAAGGATTATTTTTAATGACAATCAATTAAAAGCCTTAATTTAATAATCACAATGTTAAATACCTACCATTTTCCTCCACAGAAATTGTGAATATGCCATTTTAAACTACATAAAGTCATGTGGATTCTAGTTTCTAATTACCACTCACATTCTACCAGCACTCAATGTGTGAGAAATAAAGGGAGATTCATTTATAATTATATACTTTGTGGTCTCAATGATATTTTCTTAAAATTTGTTTTTATGATAAAGAATTATAAATAAACCAACTTGTACATATTCCTTATCTATCATCTGGTCAATGGTCCTAAAAAGCTAAACCAAACCCAAACAAACGACAAAAATCTTGGTAGGAAACATGTTCTGGGAAATTTCAGGTGTATTTAATTTGGTTATGTTTTATCCATTTGTACATGATTTCATGACATCTTGAATAAGCTGACCTTTCCTCTGTAATACTGGAGACCAGGCAACATCACTTTATTTATCACTTTAAGAACTCATTTCTTCAAGAATGTCTTAGCTCCATCCATAGTTATTTTCTGAGTGCACTTCATTTCATGTTTTCATGCACTCTGCTTCCTTGATTGGAAAAATATATGGCCCTGACTTAAATCTGCATCACATTTGCACTCCAGATTTTTAACAGGTAGTATAACCCTAAACTCTGTATTGTCGAATTCTTTATCTGAACTTTGATAGTGAGGATCAGTCATCTTGAAGAGGCACCTGAAGCTTGTAAAGTGGAACCACTACTCTCAATTACTTACATAATGACCCATGATATCTGTCATTAAGACTGAAGTGTAACTATCCTGTTGTGGCTGCTTTTAGAGTTGCTTTGATGAAATTTAGTTAAGCCATTGGTCTTTGGTCAGTGATATCATATGGAACATTCATGCAAAAATGTTACCCTATTTATATTGTTTGTTAGCAAAGATATGTGTCCACAAGATTGCATCAGGTTCTTTTTTTATCAGAATTGATGGACAATATTTTTCTGAGGTCTCTTTGTAGAGTTTCTCTTGAGAAACTGTTATGGTTTTATTTCATTAAAAACTTTTGTTTGTGTTTCCTATTTCATTTTGTCTCTTAAACACTATTCACCAAATGTGCGGCTATTGCCAAAGACTGTTCAGTATGCCTTTTAAGATAGTTTATGTGATTAATATTAAGAGAACCATTATTTACTTCCGGTTGAATAGTTTTACATATTATAAGAATAGGTCTTCAAAATTTCGTCCATTTAGTCTTTCAGTATCTACAGAGAATGCCTACAAGCTAATCTAATTTTAATATTAAATAAGGTAAATGACAAATTGAGAGATTTCTGATGCATATCTTGCTTCACATCCTGCATATTCATTTTTTACACATATTTCTGTGTAATTAGTGATGTTTATAAAGTTGTAATTGAGTTTATTGACTACACTGCTGTGTTTAAATAGATTGTCAGCATAAATCAGATCTAATTAATTAAAAATAAATCCAAGAGTTGTTTTAAATGTTGTATTACTGGTATACACATGGTGGTGTTTAGTCTCTAGCCGTGTACAACTTTTTCAACCCCAAGGACTGTAGCTCATCAGGCTCCTCTTTCCATAGAATTACCCTGGCCAGACTACTGGTCTGGGTTGCTATTTCCTAACCCAGGGGAATTTCCCAACACAGGGATCGAACCCCTGTCTCCCGCATTGCAGGTGCATTGCAGGAAGATTCTTTACCAACTGAGGCACCAGGGAAGCCAGTACACACATAGAGAGTTCTAATGCTACGTTCTGTTATATACAAAAAAAAAAAATAAGTAGTTACTGTAAATGGTAGGAAAAAAAAAATGATTCCTTGCCAATTTAACTAGTCCAAGCAATCTGATAGCATAAAGTTATCTTAAATTTATGCTATTAAAGGTCCTTTATATATGTAAATTATTCTTTACTTCACATCAGATGAAATGGCTAATTTAGAAAATGTACAATCTCAGAAACACCAGATAATGAGCATCTTTTGCAGCAAAATTATATTATGCTATAATTGTCAAATACTCTTCTTCTTGGCAGGTAGTTCTAGAAAGCTCCTGAAACTTTCAGTTTTCTTTAAATGAACTTGAAATGAAAATGTCCATTCAAGTATTTTTAAGTTATAATGAGATCCATGTACCCTGAAACTAGTAAAGTACTCTCTGCTTGATCTAATATTGTTGGGCAATGCAGTGTATCAAAATAGCAAACTTTCCAGCTAATAAAAGTTTAAGCCTTTCAGCAAGAAACATTGTAATAAAGATGATTCTTTTGATTATTTTACAGCATATTTTAGAATGATTTTCTATCTTCAAAAGAGAACAATGACCCTAATTTAAGATTCTATGATGACTTGAAATTGTATGAAAACTGAAATATAGTTTAAATACCATCATTGAGGTTTTTACTGATGATTGATATTCTAAAGCTAGATTCAGACTTCTATGCTTCCTGAATTTTTTCTGCTTATTTTAAACATTTGGTCTTCTACTTTGTTTCAGCTGCTTACTGGAAATTTCTTTCTGTTTTTGGTTCACCTTCTTAGTCTGGTTCTTCTAAAATATTGAGGTACTGGTAATCGATTTATTAAAATTTTCTGTGCATTTAAAACATAAAATTCCCATGATTGTGAAATTGTCAAGAATGATAAACTTGGGACAACTGGGCTTTTAGAACATGGAAAGCTCAAATGAGAGTCATAGATAAGATCATAGAGGAAACTGAATTATTATTATTATTTTTTTTATCATTGTTAAACTTTATTTTTTTCTAATTTTATTTTATTTTTAAACTTTACATAATTGTATTAGTTTTGCCAAATATCAAAATGAATCCGCCACAGGTATACATGTCTTCCCCATCCTGAACCCTCCTCCCTCCTCCCTCCCCATACCATCCCTCTGGGTCGTCCCAGTGCACTAGCCCCAAGCATCCAGTATCGTGCATCGAACCTGGACTGGCAACTCGTTTCTTACATGATATTTTACATGTTTCAATGCCATTCTCCCAAATCTTCCCACCCTCTCCCTCTCCCACAGAGTCCATAAGACTGTTCTATACATCAGTGTCTCTTTTGCTGTCTCGTACACCAGGTTATTGTTACCATCTTTCTAAATTCCATATATATGCGTTAGTATACTGTATTTATGTTTTTCCTCCTGGCTTACTTCACTCTGTATAATAGGCTCCAGTTTCATCCACCTCATTAGAACTGATTCAAATGTATTCTTTTTAATGGCTGAGTAATACTCCATTGTGTATATGTACCACAGCTTTCTCATCTAGGTTGCTTCCATGTCCTAGTTATTATTAACAGTGCTGTGATGAACATTGGGGTACACGTGTCTCTTTCCCTTCTGGTTTCCTCAGTGTGTATGCCCAGCAGTGGGATTGCTGGATCATAAGGCAGTTCCATTTCCAGTTTTTTAAGGAATCTCCACACTGTTCTCCATAGTGGCTGTACTAGTTTGCATTCCCACCAACAGTGTAAGAGGGTTCCCTTTTCTCCACACCCTCTCCAGCATTTATTATTTGTAGACTTTTGGATCGCAGCCATTCTGACTGGTGTGAAATGGTACCTCATAGTGGTTTTGATTTGCATTTCTCTGATAATGAGTGATGTTGAGCATCTTTTCATGTGTTTGTTAGCCATCTGTATGTCTTCTTTGGAGAAATGTCTATTTAGTTCTTTGGCCCATTTTTTGATTGGGTCATTTATTTTTCTGGAGTTGAGCTGTAGGAGTTGCTTGTATATTTTTGAGATTAGTTGTTTGTCAGTTGCTTCATTTGCTATTATTTTCTCCCATTCTGAAGGCTGTCTTTTCACCTTGCTAATAGTTTCCTTTGATGTGCAGAAGCTTTTAAGGTTAATTAGGTCCCATTTGTTTATTTTTGCTTTTATTTCCAATATTCTGGGAGGTGGGTCATAGAGGATCCTGCTGTGATATATGTCGGAGAGTGTTTTGCCTATGTTCTCCTCTAGGAGTTTTATAGTTTCTGGTCTTACGTTTAGATCTTTAATCCATTTTGAGTTTATTTTTGTGTATGGTGTTAGAAAGTGGTCTAGTTTCATTCTTTTACAAGTGGTTGACCAGATTTCCCAGCACCACTTGTTAAAGAGATTGTCTTTAATCCATTGTATATTCTTGCCTCCTTTGTCAAAGATAAGGTGTCCATATGTGCATGGATTTATCTCTGGGCTTTCTGTTTTATTCCATTGATCAATATTTCTGTCTTTGTGCCAGTACCATACTGTCTTGATAACTGTGGCTTTGTAGTAGAGCCTGAAGTCAGGTAGGTTGATTCCTCCAGTTCCATTCTTCTTTCTCAAAATCGCTTTGGCTATTCGAGGTTTTTTGTATTTCCATACAAATTGTGAAATTATTTATTCTAGCTCTGTGAAGAATACTGTTGGTAGCTTGATAGGGATTGCATTGAATCTATAAATTGCTTTGGGTAGTATACTCATTTTCACTATATTGATTCTTCCAATCCACGAACATGGTATATTTCTCCATCTATTAGTGTCCTCTTTGATTTCTTTCACCAGTGTTTTATAGTTTTCTATATATAGGTCTTTAGTTTCTTTAGGTAGATATATTCCTAAGTATTTTATTCTTTCCATTGCAATGGTGAATGGAATTGTTTCCTTAATTTCTCTTTCAGTTTTCTCATTATTAGTGTATAGGAATGCAAGGGATTTCTGTGTGTTGATTTTATATCCTGCAACTTTACTATAGTCATTGATTATTTCTAGTAATTTTCTGGTGGAATCTTTAGGGTTTTCTATGTAGAGGATCATGTCATCCGCAAATAGTGAGAGTTTTACTTCTTCTTTTCCAATTTGGATTCCTTTTATTTCTTTTTCTGCTCTGATTGCTGTGGCCAAAACTTCCAAAACTATGTTGAATAGTAATGGTGAAAGTGGGCACCCTTGTCTTGTTCCTGACTTCAGAGGAAATGCTTTCAATTTTTCACCATTGAGGATAATGTTTGCCGTGGGTTTGTCATATATAGCTTTTATTATGTTGAGGTATGTTCCTTCTATTCCTGCTTTCTGGAGAGTTTTTATCATAAATGGATGTTGAATTTTGTCAAAGGCTTTCTCTGCATCTATTGAGATAATCATATGGTTTTTATTTTTCAATTTGTTAATGTGGTGTATTCAATTCACCATTGCAAAGAAAAGAATAAAATACTTAGGAATATATCTACCTGAAGAAACTAAAGACCTATATACAGAAAACTATAAAACTCTGGTGAAAGAAATCAAAGAGGACACTAATAGATGAAGAAATATACCATGTTCATGGATTGGAAGAATCAATATAGTGAAAATGAGTGTACTACCCAAAGCAATTTATAGATTCAATACAATCCCTATCAAGCTACCAATGGTATTCTTCACAGAGCTAGAACAAATAATTTCACAATTTGTATAGAAATACAAAAAAAACTCAAATAGCCAAAGCAATCTTGAGAAAGAAGAATGGAACTGGATGAATCAACCTGCCTGACTTCAGGCTCTACTACAAAGCCACAGTCATCAAGACAGTATGGTACTGGCACAAAGACAGAAATATAGATCAATGGAACAAAACTGAAAGCCCAGAGATAAATCCACACACCTATGGACACCTTATCTTTGACAAAGGAGGCAAGAATATACAATGGATTTTTTAACAATCTTTTTAAGAAGTGGTGCTGGGAAAACTGGTCAATCACTTGTAAAAGAATGAAACTAGAACACTTTCTAACACCATACACAAAAATAAACTCAAAATGGATTAAAGATCTAAATGTAAGACCAGAAACTATAAAACTCTTAGAGGAGAACATAGGCAAAACACTCTCCGACATACATCACAGCAGGATCCTCTATGACCCACCTCCCAGAATATTGGAAATAAAAACAAAAATAAACAAATGGGACCTAATTAAACTTAAAAGCTTCTACACAACAAAGGAAACTATAAGCAAGGTGAAAAGACAGCCTTCAGAATGGGAGAAAATAATAGCAAATGAAGCAACTGACAAACAACTAATCTCAAAAATATACAAGCAACTCCTACAGCTCAATTCCAGAAAAATAAATGACCCAATCAAAAAATGGGCCAAAGAACTAAATAGACATTTCTCCATTCAGTGGATTATTATTTCATTCTTTTAGTGTCAAAAAGAGTTATATTTTTACTTTATAAAGATTTAAGCAGTGTGAAATGTTATTGTATTAATAAGAATGTGTGAAGTCACTCAATACTTTACACTCATTCTGAGTTATATGCCAAATATCAAACAATCAGTTTGAAAAATTATCCTAGTCTTGGACATAAGACAAGAAGATTGGGGGCACAACTTTTCAGTGTCTTTTGGGGCAAAATCTTCACAAAGATTATTAGGGTAAGGTACGGAGCTTCTCACAGGGATTCCCAGGTGGCACTAGAGGTAAAGAACCCTTGTGCCAATGTAGAAGATGTAAGAGGTGTGGGTTAGATCCCTGGTGGGGAAGACACTTTGGAGGAGGGCATGGCAACCTACTCCAGTATTTTTGCCTTGAGTGTCCCATGAACAGAGGATCCTGGTGGGCTATAGTTCATAGGGTCCCAAAGAGTCAATCACGACTGAAGCGACCGGGCTAGATGCACCAAGTTTCTCTCACAGTTACTGTTAAATAAATGATTCAGATTGAGTGAAGCTATAATACTTTGTGAATTTGATGAATTTTTCACTAGTAATGCAAATAATTTATGCCCAATTGTACAGATAACCCAAAGTGAATGACTCTACAGGGAATTTGTCAGTTTTATATCTAATCTGGAATAATTATTCTAACTTGTTTTTTGTTATGTGACCTATAAATATACTAGTTTCTCAGTTCCTCTTGGAGTTGGTTATAGTATCTTAACAGCTATCTCTTTAATAGTGATTTAAATAAAGTATTTGTTACAAATTCACTTCATATTTGTCTGATGGTTTAAGAACTTACATTTTGGAAATCACGCTTCAACATTACTGATAGCAAAAATAGGTTTAGTCTTCTATTAGCCAAAACATCAGTTAAGCTTTCTTTCACATTTAAACCAAAATTGCATAGTCATTAGAATTAGTTCACTGTCTTGATTTCTCAGAGGTATATCAATGAGGATTTACTGACAGAAAATAACTTCTATTATGTTTTTTACTCTTTTTATTAATTTCATTTATGGAACCAAAGTTAGATGAGTATTGAGTAAAGGTAAATCTTCGTGGAATTTGACATTTTGTGTTTTAGGATGTTATCAATTGGCTGTGAACAAAGATTTATAGATATTTGGGAAATATGTAAAAAGAGGTACATATCCACATTTAATAGTTGAAAATTATAGTTTAATTATGTATTTTAGTGGATTAGTAAAACAGAGCAACATCAAAGTCAGCAGAATTAATCCTAATTAAATGCAACTGACTTTTTGAAGTTTAAGACATTAAACTCAAGATTGCATTTTGCTCTTCACACTTACATAGATACTCCCGCCTCAAGAATAAAGTATGAAATCTTTCTGGAAAATAACATCTGCAACATCAACAAAGAGAAGCATTTAAGGAACACTGGAAAATATAGGGCTTTAGAAAACTATATTAATGATTCTGTTACTACATTTTTTTTCACAGAAACTACAACTTCCAGTTTGATTAATATATGCTAAGTAAATTCTGTTAATGAAGAAACAAGTAGAAATGTGGTTTGCTACCAACAATTGTCAAAAACATTGCAACAATAAAATACTGTATATTGATTGCAGTTGTTTAGTCGCTAAGTTGTGTCTGACTCTTGCAACCCTATGGATAGTAGCCTACCAGGCTCCTCTGTCCACAGAGTTCCCCAGGCAAGAATACTGGAGTGGGTTGCCATTCCCTCCTCCAGGGGATCTTCCTGACCTTAGGATTGAACCTGCATCCTCCTGCTTAGCAAGTGGATTCTTTACCACTGAGCCACTTGGGAAATCTGTATATTGATTACCAGTGTATAAATATCTTTAGATATAAATATCTAAAGAAAATATTAACAAAACTATTTTCAATGTCTGATTTAATGTTTAAGAAAATAGAAAGCAACATTTTCAATATACATAATTTTATTCAAAATATAAGTTTGATTTGTCAAAATTAAACAGAACACTTTCACACTCTTCTTCCTTGCAATTATGCAAAATATATAACTAAGATATGGAGTGTAATAAGGATGAATTAGGTTAGTAAGCCCTTTGTAAAATACTGACAAAGAGGAAAATTCAGAGAGTATACTCTTCATATCCCATTAATATCTCCCAGCATGCTTTTTCTTTGCAAAGTTTTAGTATTTCAATTTTAATTTAAACACACATAGAGATAAGAGAGAAATAAATAGATATATAGAAATATCAAGCCTTGCTATGGGTTTGTGAATTAGAAAAAATATTTATTTTGGGCTTTTCCATATTTCTGCCTGTCAATATTTTTGTTTTACTCTCAGGAGACACTCCATGTAAACAATAAATTATTTGATGATATTTAAGAATAAAAATGTGATTTCCTTAAATAAAAATTATCCACAATTATGAGTCCAAAATCATTAATACATCTGAATTCACAACATGGCAACATGTCTTGAAATATCCAATTTATAACCTGACTCTTCACTCTTAATTTATTTTCAGGGAAAGATATAAACTTTATCATAGGTTCTTGGTCCCTTGGTTAAAAAAAGTTTTAGTAACACCAAGAATGGATTGCCCTTTGTTTGGAACACAAGTATATATATACTAGTGTTACATCTCATTCATATGGAAATGTACTTTGTGCTTAATAGGAGCTTAACAAATATTTGCAGAGGAATCACAAATGTGAAAAATCTGTAGGCTCATTTCTCTGGTTCAGAATTTCCCTTTGGGTTCTTTCATCTTTTAATGGTTTCTTTTTTGTAAAACAGTATTTATATTAAGCAAACCTGGAAGAATTGTTCTCACATGGCATATAAATCCCAGGAGAGAAGATGCTGAACATCAAGTCATTTTTACCTTTGAAAGAAATTTAAAGTTCGAAAAATATTTGACAGTTTGAAGAATTCAAAGCTATAGAAGTAAAATGAGGATAGAATTTATAGAGTAGATTGATTCTGTATATTAAATATCAAATCGCCATCATTCAATACGATATCAAATTTCAGGATAATTATGAGCCCACCTGATTTTCTGGAAATTTTATCTTCAGAGAAATGGAATGATACAGTGTTATTTCATTGTTAGACATTAGGATGATTTGATTGCAGAGATGGCTTTTTAGTGTTTCCCAAGTATGCATAATAGTATCTTTTGGAAGACTTGAGTTACTCATTCTATATAGTATTATTAATTGTTTTCATAATGGGAAACTATTTTTTTAAGTTTTAAAATAATTCCCTTGAAAATGTTTATAATAACATAAACATTTCAATTTTGAAATACTTCTCTATGGCATCTATTTATGATTATTAAAATTTGTGGGTAACATTTTATTTCTTTTAATGTCTGTACCTAATTAATAGACATTAATCAAGACAGTTTTTTATCTCTTGATTATATATCCTGCTGCTAGGGAAGACAGGCTGTTACTGCAACGATTGATTATTTACAGAGGCAGACTTGATTTTAGACCACTTCACAATTTACTTTGAAGTTTATCACCAAGGTTTGTATTTAGTCTTTTTGACAACTGGCATATATTGGTGATTGTTTTATGTAACCTATTTAGCTATACATTTATGTGAAATTTAGCATTTTTTTTAGACCTTTGCTAACATGAACATAGCCAGGGAAATCATTGAATTTTGATTTGGCAATGCATTTATTTTCCTTAATAAGAAAATAGATATTACAAACCTCTTTTAAAAACTCCTTTACAGAGGTTTTATTTTGAAATGTAAGATTGAAAACATGGTAAGAGATTAAGAAATATTTTGAGTGCCCTTTGCTAATAAAACCTACAATAAAACAGGTGGGGTTTGTTTGACTTTCATTTTATAAATGCTTTTTATCTTCTTCTTTTGTTTGTTTGCTATTCTCTAGCCTATAATTCACTTCTTCTGTCTCATAGTAAGAACTCATGATAATGGAATGTTACAAAAAGGAAAACTGTACTAAGTAAATCTTAAGTAATTTGAGATGTCATACAGGCTTTGACCTCCAAAGTAAGCAGGTCTGCTTGACTTCCAAAGAAAGATTGTCATGTTAACATAATAAAGGCATTGTCTTCACATCACAAGTATTGATATTATATACTAGGGGCCTGAGGTCAAAGAAAAATAGAATTTCTTAATTTGATCTTTGGTCACATGTTCTTTATTTCATAAGATTTAAGAAATGGAGTGGTTGAGGAGTTTTCTATCATTATAGACTCAGAAGCAAAATAGAAATTAGAAGTAATAACAATGTTTTAGAACATGCATGGTATGCACAATGGTAATACAATTCCTGGGATATGTATAGCGTTTGTATAAGGTTGGACGTGGATTTAGAATTTTGATACAGGAATACATTTGAAATAATTAGAAATCTGGATAGTAATTAAAAACATTCAGTCAATAAATTCAATAAATAACATTTAACTATGTATCAAGAACTCATTTAAATATTTGTATCAAGGATACTGAGCTTCCCTGGTGGCTCAGATGGTAAAAAATCTGCCTCACAATGCAGAAAATGTGGGTTCAATTCCTGGGACAGGAAGATTGCCTGGGAGGAAGGAATGGCTACCAATTTCAATTGCAAGGAGAATTCCATGGACAGAGGAGCCTGACAGCAGAATACAGCCCATGGGTAGCAAAGAGTCAGACACAAGTGAGCAACTAACACACACATACACACACACACACACACACACACACACACACACACACATCAAGGATACTAGAAGGCATGACTCAATTCTGTTTTTCATTTTTATTTACTCTGATTTCAAAAAGAGAATGGGCCCAGGCTCTCAAGATTGCTTTTCATCAAGAGCTCTTGAAAGCCTCAATATATGTGGACAATTGCTTAAATAAGAAGCTTAACCTGCTTGATGTCATGACTGTAAGACAACAAAATATTCAGTTTCATCACATGCAGCCCATTACATGCATTTTGTTTATATGTTATTGAATACTACTATGTTCAAATATTCTTTTTAATTCATGTTGCTCTTCAATTAAAGGGTAGAATTTTATGTATTATAAGTTAGTATCATGCAGGAATTAATTACACTAGTACATTATCAGGGCTAGAGAAAAAAGTAAGATGATGTAAGCATTGATAGAGTGAGAAGAGAAAGGGATTATTTGGAAGCATGGGCAAGAGTGTGATCTTTGGGCCCAGGCAAACTTGAATTCGAACACTTTTCATTTCTAGGGTAAGTTACTCTTAATTCAGTTCAGTTTCTCAGTCGTGTCTGACTCTGCGACCCCATGAATTGCAGCACGCCAGGCCTCCCTATCCATCACCAACTCCCGGAGTTCACCCAGACTCACGTCCATTGAGTCAGTGATGCCATCCAGCCATCTCATCCTCTGTCATCCCCTTCTCCTCCTGCCCCCAATCCCTGGTCATGTACTCTTAATTAAGTTAGTCATAATTAACTACTCTTAACTCTTAATTAAGTTACTTTTGTTGGCTTCAATTCCATCATTTAAAAGAGGAATTAATTGTTATTAGTGATTTTAGCAACTTGACACTAAATAGACTTGAGAATTAGATCTTTTTTATTCTTATGGGAATACTATTGAAAAATTAAAACAATGAGGACAGTTTTGAAGAAAAAAAAAAAAAAAGAAACAAATAGGAAAGTAAGTATTTCCAGAAGTTTGGATTAGAAGAGAACTTGGAAGATGACAAATCATAAAAACCATCAGGGGACTCTTACTACAACATCATTTCTTTTGACATATGTTACACTGCTTATAAAGCAAACAAACAAAAACCAAAATTGTTCATGATCCAAATAATGTCGTAGTCCTCTTTTCTAGGCTTAGTGGTAAAGAATCTGCCTGTGGTGCAGAAGATGCAGGAGACTGGAGTTTGATCCCTGGGTTGGGAAGATCCCCTGGAGGAGAACTGGGCAACCCACTCCAGTATTCTTGCCTGGAGAATCCCATGGACAGTGGAGCCTGGTGGGCTACAGTGCATGAGTCAGACATGACTAAAGCGACTGAGCACATGTGCTTCCCTCTTAATATGTGCAATGGTATGCTGTGTGGTCTCCCAAAACCTCTAACAGGACTCTTGTGAAGCTAATTTCATTGCTAAAATATGATCTTCTACCATCTGATTTCTCTTCTTTGTCCTTTAATTTTCCTGCAAGTGATAAAAATCCTAAGAGCAGAGCAGAGTAAGACAGGTTTCTCTCCTATTTTGGAACACTTGCACTGTTAATCTGTTGGTTTTGTGCTTCAAGTCATCCTCCGAGTTCACCTACAGCTGTGAACAGTTTCACCTGAATCCTGCAAAACACAGAGATTTCCTGATTAGGTGCAGTGCAGATTTTGTTTCTGGGCGAGGGGGAAAACTGTTTTTAGTGTTATGTAGACAAGGATTTCAGGATGACCATAAGTATTTGTTCTTTTAAATGTTTAGTCAAATAAATCTGTTAATAAACATTGGAATCTTTTGAAACATTTATTTTTTTCTTTATTTCTATTTTATTTTGCCAAATTGACATTCATCTCTTTGATGTGGTATTTGTAAATTTGAGTTCTATAAACACACACTTTTATGTCTTTCATTTCGGTTTTCATAGAGTTTACTTTCTCCCATTTCATCTGTCTTTGTTATTTCCCAGGTGATATTCTGAAGATTGCATTATGTTTATTACTTTAACTTTTGTATGTCTTATCTAAATTAATGTGATATTTTGAAGTTTTGATTTGCAGTCAATTTGGTTCCTGCTAACTTTCTCTGGATATTTTATCTTTGTTCTGTACTGCACAGGTGCTAGGATATCTTCTTCTTAAGGATGATAGAATTAAATACATTAACTCAGTGACTTGTATAGATTAGTTAGAACAAACAGATGTTCTTCTGTCACCACACCCTCCCAATAATGTTATTAACCCATAATTGGATAAAATTCCACTTCTTATGTCATGTTTTTTATTATCTTTTTTCTATTTTAGGCAACAGGTCTCAAAAGAAAGTCTAGTGCTTTCATATAGTATTAAAATAATTTAATAAATTCTCACAATATTTATCTTTGATATGACTACAGACAATTGGTAAATTTTAAGTGATAAACATACCTATACTCCATAAAATGTCTGTATTCTTAGAGGTAGAATGCTTTTTTCAAGCTTACATAGAAAGTCTTACAGAACTTTAATATCTCCATGGTTCTGTACATCACAATTTTCTTCTAACTAAAAATATTTTGGCAATGGAGCAAACAAAAAATATTAGGGTAAATCATGAAATCAAACCTGCTTTGTAATTATTATTCAGGACTTTGATTTGTAGAGACTAGGGGTTGTTACTAGAAAAAATTTTTGTTTGTGGGAGACCTAATTATTCCTTTTCATTCTCTTCATTGTAAAAAATTTGAGAGGATTGAACTAGGAAATGAAAGAAGACATGTTTACTCAATAATGATCATTAATATGACATTTCAGGATGAATTAGCAACTTCATGATATTTAGTGAAGGATAGAATGATTGTAACTTCAACAGATCTTGAGACATTTGTTAGAACTGACTGAAACATACATCCAGTAATACCTATTTAGGTGTTTCGTCCTCTATGTCAAGTCCTGGGTTGGCTATTAGGAGTGAATAATTCGATACTCTTATTGACATAAACTTTATAATAAATATACATGTAAACACATATATAATAAATATAATTATAAATTTGATTTTATCAATTTATGGTTTTCAGAATGCCTAGCTTTAAGTCTAACCAATTAAATTATTTAGTCATGGAAACAGTAGGCTCCTCCTGCTTTTAACTTTTTTTATCTTGCGGTGAAAAATGTGGACCCATATCGCCCAGAAAGCACCATGTGTCTCCGGAGGTCATGGCATCATGGAGTTTTTAGCGCTAACTTTCTCACTCCTGGAAATTTAACGCCAAGTGTGTTTTAAGCACGTGTGGAAGGACTTTTGCACAAGAAAGTTAACCAGAAAGCCTTTGTATCTGTGAACTCTGGATGTGATCTCTGATATCCACAGCTGAGTGAGAGGAACAAGGAAGTCCAAAGGTGATATTGAACAGTCTTGGAGTTGGAGGATTGTCTGGCATCCTCTGATGATTTTCTGAGAACTGTAAATTCCTGCTGCTCTTTTAGCTAATTTCAGTATATCAGGATGGGGTTGCCTTCCCAGCGGCAGCCAACGTGATAGAAACCATATTTCCCTAAGTGCGTGGGCGGTGGAATGAGCTCTGGATTAGAACCCCAGAGTATCGGCTTCTGCTGTTTCTTTTCTGGAACCTACGTCTCTTGGTGATTCCACGCACTCTTCTGATAAGCCTCCTGATACTGTGGGCTGAGGCTCTGAGGGAAAGAAATATAAACTGACAGACCAGGCATCAGTCCTGAACGAGGGGCTGCTCTCCTGAAGGGGAGTTGGCTTTACTCCAATGGGGTCAATTTACAATTAAATATCTCGTTGGTCTTTTTGAAGAATAATGACATCTGTTGTTGATGTGGTGGAGAGATATCACATACAGAGGCAGCAGAAGATAAACTACCCAAATATACTCCCTGCATTCAGTGATCTGTGAGGAGTATTTTCATGGCAACTGAAGTGGTGTCAGTGTTCACTAGTGATCCTTGTACATGGAGACGCAAGGTTTCACAACCCAATTATGGTGACTCCAGAATGCCCGCTTTCAAATCGTGTAATATTATGCCCAGGGGAGATTTAATAATGTATGATGTGCAAAGCATGTTTGGAAAAAGTTTATAGGACAGGTCTCTTTCATTACCAGAAGTCTGGGGCACTTTATTCTAGATATTAACAGGGGGCAGCTTTTGCAGTCCAAGTCTTCCTCCCACCCTCCCAATAGGAGATAAAATGGTGGCAGTTGTTCAGTTGCTAAATCATGATACTGCTACTGCTAAGTCACTTCAGTCGTGTCCGACTCTGTGACCCCATAGACGTCTGCCCACCAGGCTCTCCTGCCCCTGGGATTCTCCAGGCAAGATCACTGGAGTGGGTTGCCATTTCCTTCTCCAATGCATGAAAGTGAAAAAGTGAAAGTGAAGTCGCTCAGTCGTGTCCGACTCTTAGCGACCCCATGGACTGCAGCCTACCAGGCTCCTCCATCCATGGGATTTTCCAGGCAAAAGTACTGGAGTGAGGTGCCATTGCCTTCTCCAAATCATGATAGAGGTAGGCAAATAGCCCCAGGACAGGGACAGGAGATTGAAGTAAAAGCTACTTGGTTGGCAGGAAGCTCAGGAAATTGTATGAACTGAAAATAGTAGTGAGTTCAGAGTCTCGAAGTTCAGGTAGGACAGCATGGAGGATGCTGAGACCTCTGGGTTCTGACAGAGAATCCAGCTGGCCAATTAGTAGGATGTCCTGGGAAATCAAGAACGCCCTCGAGGAGGATTCTGGGAAGCTGACGTTGAGCCTCCTGAGGCGCATGCGTGAGGGTTGCTGCTACCCGACTCGGAACCAGCGCCATTTTGGCTGTGTGGCACGTGTATTCCTATCCCCGGGTTCCAGCCTAGGTGGTCCAGGCTCTGTTCTAACAGGGCATTTGTTCTGAAATTCTGCATTATTAGTTCTCTGCTTCGTCCCAGAGGAGACTCAGGTAATAGAGGGTAGAGGTGGGAAGAAGAGCTCGGACTCTTGCTGGTGGATAAGGGTGGAGCATTTCTTCTTCCTGTTTGAGTTTCTGATTTGGTTGTTGGAGGGACTTTAAATACTAACGACAGCCAGGGTCGTTGGGACCCTGCGCCAGAGAGCTTGAGAAATGCTGGCGCTTTGGGCAGGATTCCGGGATGGCACTGAGGGCTGGGATGGCACTGAGGGCCGGCCTATGCAAGGTGTTGTTTAGTCGTTACGTTGATTCAGACTGTTTTGCGACCCTTCCAAGGGACAAAAATTCTTTGCTGGACCAAACTTACTCACTTCTGAACCTCTTCTTAGACTAGCTGTGTGTTTCTTTGTAAAACCTGGTTTCCACAAGGACTCTGCTAGGTTATTTTAGCAAGATCAACTGTCCCCAAATTCCACCTGAGATCAGGTTCCTCACCCTCCACAATTCCACAGGTGGTGTCTCATTATGCTGGCTTACCTTCAGCGAGAATCTTATTTAGGTCCTTTTAGCCAGAATCCCTCTTAGCACTTCTATTTCATTAGTAATTTTTTGATCCATTTACTTGGTTGTAAATTCCTACTTGGCTGTGCAGTACTAGAAGTTGAGTACAGTCTCACAACCACTGAAATACAACTATCCCCTTGGTTTGCTGTTGTTTCTTTGCTTTTAAGCCTCTTCGCTTTTAGGAAAGACCTCCAGCATTACCAGTGTTCATTAACACAAATTTGAAACAAATTTTTTCTTTTATGAAAACAGCAGAGTGTTGTTTGTCTTCCAGCCAATCATTTTTATAGAGGCAGCGTGCCTCTGTAAAATGGCCCTAGCAGCCATTTTAGATCACCCCAGTTTTTATAGGAATGCTATGTTTTCTGAAAGGAAAACCTGTATTCCACAGGAGTGGTCCTTGATTCCTATCAAGTGGTCTTGATAACTCACCAGCTTGAATGATGGCTTACTTACCATGATTTAAGAAAATCATTAAACTTTTTTCCCTTTTAACGGTGGTCAGGCATTTAAATGAGATTAGATGGCAGGTTTCTACTTTCACCTGTTGACTGCTTGAGTGCAGGCCGGTTGCTGTCAGCTGACAAGCAGCAAGTGGAGCTTGATTTTTTTGTTGTTGTTGTTGCGCTTTAGTTGATTTACAATGTTTTGTTGATTTCAGGTATACTGCAAAGTGATTCAGTTATACATATATTCATTCTTTTTCAGATTATTTTTTCATATAGGCTACCACAGAGTGTTGAGTAGAGTTCTCTGTATGATACTGTAGGTTATTGCTGGTTTTCTATCTTACAAATAGTGGTGTGTGTATATTAATCCCAATCTCCTGCTTTATCCCATCTCCCTGCCTCCCCCAGATTTTCCCTTTGGTAACCATAAGTTTATTTTCAATACTTGTAAGTCTGCTTCTGTTTTGGAAATAAGTTCACGTATATCTTTAAAAAAATTAGATTCCATTAATGAGTTAAAAAAGAAAAATGTGAATCTACACTCAATAAATTATAGTTTATCTTTTAGTTTTATATATGAGACTTGGTTGTGTTCTTTCAGATGAAAATGACATCTTTTAAGAAATTATATATGTCTATTGCAGTGTGGTTCAGAGTTTTCATACTTTTGTAAAGAGTTAAAATGATAAAAATAATGTCAGTTAAAGTAGAATTTAAGGCAATAGTTTAAGATCACATTGAATTAAAAAAAAATCTCTAATGAAGGACAAAGCCTTATCTCTGGAAGACAATGTGTAAATAGCCCAGAATGTCTCAGATTTCTGAAGAAAAATCGACAGATTTTACTGTCTTCTATTTTTATAATGAAATCCTACAAATGTAATTATACTGTTTTAGTATTGAGACTAATAAAAATGTGTTTTTTGAATGGATTAATGTAATGTTTGTTGGAGCAGTTTCAGGTTAACAGAAAAATTGGGGAGAAAGTGTAGATTCCCATACTACTCCTTCACTTTCTCCACATTGTTTCTACTATTATTTACATCTTGCATTCAGTTCATTTCAGTTCAGTCCTCAGTCGTGTCCGACTCTTTGTGACCCCATGAATCGCAGCACGCCAGGCCTCCCTGTCCATCACCAACTCCCGGAGATCACTCAGACTCACGTCCATCGAGTCAGTGATGCCATCCAGCCATCTCATCCTCTGTCGTCCCCTTCTCCTCCTGCCCCCAATCCCTCCCAGCATCAGAGTCTTTTCCAATGAGTCAACTCTTCGCATGAGGTGGCCAAAGTACTGGAGTTTCGGCTTCAGCATCATTGCCTCCAAAGAAATCCCAGGGCTGATCTCCTTCAGAATGGACTGGTTGGATCTCCTTGCACTCCAAGGGACTCTCAAGAGTCTTCTCCAACACCACAGTTCAAAAGCATCAATTCTTTGGCACTCAGCCTTCTTCACAGTCCAACTCTCACATCCATACATGACCACAAGAAAAACCATAGCCTTACTAGACGGAACTTTGTTGGCAAAGTAATGTCTCTGCTTTTGAATATGCTATCTAGGTTGGTCAAAACTTTCCTTCCAAAGAGTAAGTGTCTTTTAATTTTATGGCTGCAATCACCATCTGCAGTGATTGTGGAGCCCAGAAAAATAAAGTCTGACACTGTTTCCACTGTTTCCCCATCTATTTCCCATGAAGTGATGGGACCAGATGCCATTATCTTCGTTTTCTGAATGTTGAGCTTTAAGCCAACTTTTTCACTTTCCACTTTCACTTTCATCAAGAGGCTTTTTTTATTTCCTCCTCACTTTGTGCCATAAGGGTGGTGTCATCTGCATATCTGAGGTTATTGGTATTTCTCCCAGCAATCTTGATTCCAGCTTGCACTTCTTCCAGCCCAGCATTTCTCATGATGTACTCTGCATATAAGTTAAATAAACAGGGTGACAATATACAGCCTTGACGAACTCCTTTTCCTATTTGGATCCAGTCTGTTGCTCCATGTCCAGTTCTAACTGTTGCTTCCTGACCTGCATACAGATTTCTCAAGAGGCAGGTCAGGTGGTCTGGTATTCCCATCTCTTTCAGAATTTTCCACAGTTTATTGTGATCCACACAGTCAAAGGCTTTGGCATAGTCAATAAAGCAGAAATAGATGTTTTTCTGGAACTCTCTTGCTTTTTCGATGATCCAGTGGATGTTGGCAATTTGATCTCTGGTTCCTCTGCCTTTTCTAAAACCAGCTTGAACATCTGGAAGTTCATGGTTCACATATTGCTGAAGCCTGGCTTGGAGAATTTTGAGCATTACTTTACTAGCATGTGAGATGAGTGCAATTGTGTGGTAGTTTGAGCATTCTTTGGGATTGCCTTTCTTTGGGATTGGGATGAAAACTGACTTTTTCCAGTCCTGTGGCCACTGCTGAGTTTTCCAAACTTGCTGGCATATTGAGTGCAGCACCGTCACAGCATCATCTTTCAGGATTTGAAAGAGCTCAACTGGAATTCCATCACCTCCACTAGCTTTGTTCATAGTGATGCTTTCTAAGGCCCACTTAACTTCACATTCCAGGATGTCTGGCTCTAGGTCAGTGATCACACCATTGTGATTATCTGGGTCATGAAGATCTTTTTTGTACAGTTCTTCTGTGTATTCTTGCCATCTCTTCTTAATACCTTCTGCTTCTGTTAGGTCCATACCATTTCTGTCCTTTATCGAGCCCATCTTTACATGAAGTGTCCCCTTGGTATCTCTGATATTCTTAAAGAGATCTCTAGTCTTTCCCATTCTGTTGTTTTCCTCTATTTCTTTGCATTGATCGCTGAGGAAGGCTTTCTTATCTCTTCTTGCTATTCTTTGGAACTCTGCATTCAGATGCTTATATCTTTCCTTTTCTCCTTTTCTTTTCCCTTCTCTTCTTTTCACAGCTATTTGTAAGGCCTCCCCAGACAGCCATTTTGCTTTTTTGTATTTCTTTTCCATGGGAATGGTCTTAATCCCTGTCTCCTGTACAATGTCATGAACCTCATTCCATAGTTCATCAGGCACTCTATCTATCAGATCTAGGCCCTTAAATCTATTTCTCACTTCCACTGTATAATCATAAGCGATTTGATTTAGGTCATACCTGAATGGTCTAGTGGTTTTTCGTACTTTTCTTCATTTCAGTGTGAATTTGGCAATCAGGAGTTTGTAATCTGAGCCACAGTCAGCTCCTGGTCTTGTTTTCGTTGACTGTATAGAGCTTCTCCATCTTTGGCTGCAAAGAATATAATCAGTCTGATTTCGGTGTTGACCATCTGGTGATGTTAGTGTGGTACATTTGTGACAGGTGATGCACCAGTATTAATGCATGACTTTAAGTAAAGTTCATAGTTGATATCAGGATTTATCATGTTGTAATATTTTGGTTTGGCCAATTAATTTCATGATGCATCTACCATTATGGTATGATACAGAATAATTTCACTATTCATAAAAAAAAAAAAAAAACTGTTCTCCACTGACTTACCGTTTCCCGTTCACCTGAACCACTGGTGATCACTAATGTTTTTTTACTGTCACTATAGTCTAGCTCTTTCCAGAATGTCATATAGTGAAATTATGTTGTATGTAGCCTTTTTGGATTGCCTTCTTTCACTTACAAATATGTGCTTAAAGTTCCTTCATGGCTTTTTGTGACTTGATAATTTATTTATCTTTATTGCTGAATAACATTTGATGGAATTCAGAGCAGGCCACCTCCCAAATATGCTAAACTGGCATATTTATTATCTGAAGTGAAAATTACTTGGGAAACAACTTATAAAGAAGGACCCTGTGACCCTCTTCTCTGACCCCTGAATACTGATAATAAATCTCTCGTGTGCCAAATAACTTCCATATACTAGGAGGAAGATACACTTCATTATGGCCAAAAAGAAGGAATTCGGGGCCAAAAAGTCTGTGTAAAAAAATTAGTTTCTTCAGAAGTCCCCAAGACTAGATTTCTTTGTCTTGTTATCTGAAAATTTTTTGTTTGTGTAGAACATATATAAACAACCTGCTTTTATCACTTTTTAGGTTCCTTATCTCTGGGTCCTTTGTATGTACAAAGTTAAATTTGTTTGTTTTCTCCTGTTAAGTTGCCTTGTGCTCATTTAATTATTAGAGCAGCCAAAACATTTAAGAGATGTAGGGGATGATCCACACACTTCAACATATTCCATTGTAAGCATGTACCAACAACAGTGTGTTTATCCCCTTACAAGGACATCTTGGTTCCTTCTAATTTTTGTCAATTGAGCAATAAGAGAATTGGTTCTTCCTGCTTTATATCTCTTGCAAAGAAAAATACAAATATATGCTCAACATTTATTGTTTATATTTTAAGTCTGTTATATCTTGTTGGTTTCATCTGTTGTTTCGGTTATGATATTTCAGTTGGAAGAGATACTGATTTTTTTTTTTTTTAAAGCTGTGTGTATGTTGTGGATAAATCTATAAAAATTCAGGTGCTGGTTTATGTGTGGACATAAATTGTCACCTCACTTTAATAAATATCAAGGAACATTATTTCTGGATTGTACAGTAAATCTATGTTCAGTTGTCTATGAAACTGACAAACTTTCTTACAAAGTAGCTGGACCATTCTGCCTTCCCATCTGCAATGAATGAGAATACCAGGATTTGAGTTTGCTAGTGTTTGCGACTTTGGCCATTCTAATAGGTTTATAATAGTATCTCAATGTTGTTTTAATTTGTAATCCATAATAATATATAATGGTAAATATTTTATTGTATGCTTATTGCCATCTGTATATCTTCCTTGCTGAGCATTTGTTTTGAACTTTGTCCATTTTAATTTTTTAAAATTCACTTTTAAAGTGTGAGTTGCTTGCATATTTTGAATAACATTGATGATCAGATATGTGTTTTTCAAAGATTGTCTCCCTTTCTTTGGCTTCTCTCTTCTTTTTTTTAACAGTGTCCTGTGGAACATTTTTTTTTTTTTTTAATTTTAATGAAGTCTAATCCAAAGTGTCTAATTTTTTCTTTCATAGATTGAGCTTTTTAGGTGTTATCACTCTAAAAAATCATTACCAAAACAAGCTCACTGAGTTTAGCTTTAATCTTATTTTCTAGAAGTTTTGTAGTTTTACATTTTACTTTTATGTAGACTCACTTGATAATTCACAAGATAACCTGTTGGAATTTTGATTTAAGATTGCATTGGATCTATAGATCAGATATGGAAAAATTTGTCATGTTAATATTGTCTTTTGTGCGTGAACCTGTTACAGCTGTGCATTTATTTAGATCATCTTTGATATCTCTTATCAGAGCTTTCTATTTGCCTCATATAGACATTACAAATATTTTATGAAATTTATACCTAAGTTTTTCTTCCTCTCTCTGCCCTTCCTTTCCTTCTTTCCTTTGTTTTTTGAATGTTTTAATTGGAGGAAAATTGCTTTACAACATGTTGGTTTCTTCTTTGTCCCCCCCACCCCCCACATTTTTATTTATGCTAAATGTAAATGATGTTTTGTTTTTTAAATTGGAAAGAAATTCCTACTGTTCATTGCTTGTGTATATCTCTATACAAAAGTGTTAGCTTCTTTGTATTTATAACCTGAAACTTTGCAATAATAGGTTTTGTTTGGTGTTTGTTTTCTATTAAGATTTTCTAGATAGACAATCATGTAGTCTGTGAAAAAAGACAGTTTTACTTATTCCTTCTTCTAGTTGTTCACCATTTAGTATGAAGTTAGTTATAGATTTTTTAGTTGATTTTTAAATCAAGGTGGAGAAGTTCTCCCTTTGCCTAATTTCTGAGTTTGTTTATCATGAATTGAATTTGTATTTTTTTCAGATGATTCTTTTACATCTAATCCCATGACCATGTGATGTTTTCTTCTTTAGCCAGTTGATGTGATGGATTACCTTAATTGGTTTCTGAACGTGTAACCAGCTATACATAGCTGAAAAAAATCCCACTTGGAGAGATTATTTTTATAAAATAATAAATACTTTTATCATTATTTCTCCATTTTATTATTAACTTGTTGTTTGTAATATTTAAAACGTCTCGATTTTTAGTCACCAGATAAATGTGTACACATGTGTGTACCCTCTCAACAAATTTCTGACACTCTAAAATGAAAAAGAAGTAGCTAGAAGTTAATCTGTAGTATGTTAAGTGGAAGGGCAAAGCTTTCATGCTTTCTCTTTTTAAACAGTTATTTTTTTAATGTTGGAAACACTTTGAAGAATTACATATGTAGCAGCTCTTTAAAAATGAAAGTTGAAAGTGGTAGAGTCACTATATCACTGTCTCATGAGAATACTTCTATTTCCTTATGTAAAGAAGTTATTACAAAAGCAAAAATCTGGGAGGCCTTCTGAGATGTGATGATGTTACATGCTTTCCCTCACATTAGGTATTTGTCAGTCATTTACTTGCTTTGTTCTTTGCTTTCTTGAAATTGTGTTCCCTTTCTTCGTGTGCTTCTTGTAATCACAAAGGACCTGCCATCTAAGTGAATAAATAGTCCTCTCTTCCAATTGATTAATGGAAACCCAGAAATCCTGTTAGCTACTGATGAATAGTAACAGATACTTTGCATCTTGCGGCATCAGAGGATTAGAGTGGACCACTAGCTCAAAGAAACTGGACCATTTAACAAATATGCCTGCACTCAGAAGCATGCATTGTAATATTTATGGATCCTAAAAGAGATGACTAACTTTGATATATATGTATATATACTGTTATTCTGCAAAGGTTCTGTAGTGATGAAATGCCTTTGAAGAAAATTGCATAGATAAAGTCAATAAGAATACATGAAGGCCACATTTTTCCCTAGAAATGGAAGAGGGTTGTATTGAAAGCTGCACATTACTTCAGAACAACAGGAGGATGAAAACCCTGGTACACAGGATGATTGTTTAGGTGAAATTTTTTTCAAGGCTCCATGACCAACCAAAGTTTGAAGTATTCACTGTTGTCACATTCAGGCTGTTTCGTAGGAAGAAATTAAATCAATTTGAATTTTGGTTTTCTGAAATTTCGAGGGAAAATAAGCAAAAAAATAGCAAGAATCTAGCTACCTAAACTGCTTGGGAGCTGGCAGTCTCACTCACCGTTATCCTTCTCCTGCACTTTTAGGATATTGCTATTCTCCAGTTGCTAAGTCCTATCTGACTCTTTGTGACTCCTTGGACTGTAGCCTGTCCTCCACTATCTCCCAGATTTTGCTCAAAGTCATGTCCACTGAGTCAGTGATGCTATAATAACTCACAGTATACTTATTTATAAATTAATTAGGGTAAAATGTGTTCTTAATGGAAGATATTAATCTACCTTTAGATTCAGCTGGTAATTAGCTTGAGTAAGTTAGGAAGGGTCACATGCTGTAATTCTTCACAGGCATCTTGTGAACATATTGAGTTTTCTGTAATACAAAGAATAAATCCCCTTTACTACCTTATATTATCAAATTCAGTTATAGAGATGACAGTTGATGATACATGGTTAATCCATTTGAGAGTGGCAGGCTCTTGAGTGCATTTTCTTTTTCAAAAAGGAAGTGAAAATTGTTATTTTACAACTTTGAAGATAATTCTTAGTGGATTGTGAAATGGGATGTTGATAAATTAAGACTATGAAATATGAATACAAACACATCATTTATTCTACTGTTTATGTTAAAATAACCCATAGAATCTTATAAATCAACTTCAATAGAATGCAATTCAAAATCTCCAAAATTATGTCACTACTTGCATTTGGTTGTAACTGTAATTGCTAAGTGATCCAAGATGCTGGCGACTCCCATTGATTACTTCAGATTATTGACACAGTTTTGTTTTCCTCCCATAGTACCTAGGGCTGACTTATGAAACTGCAAGGATATTGAGGAAATAGCAATGTGCAGTTTCCAAGGCGAGGTTATAGTAGACATTGCAGTGTACACTTTTCCCTCTTATATCACTTGTTCGGTGGAAGCCAGCTGCCATGGCAGGAGGACCTCTCAATAGCACCATGGAGAAGGCCACATTGCAAAAAACTGATGTATTCTGCCAACATCAGCAGGAACAAACTTTGTAGGAAGCAGACCCTCCAGTGACAGTCAGACCCTTAAAGGACAGCACCACAGTCAATATCTTGATGTCACATGATGAGACGCAGATAGCCAAAACTGCTTCTGATTTCCCGATCCACAGAAATAGTGAATAATAAGTATTTATTGTTTAAGCTTCTATTTTAGGGAAAAACTTGTTGAGCAGTAATAGAAAACTAATAGCAGTCTGTTAGTGAATAATTCCATGAGGATGATAGTAAACTGGGACTTCCCTCTATATGTGTGAACTAGCTAATTATTGATTTGTTAAATTTTGTTGACATTTTTCTAAAATGTGTATGCTGACCACGTTCTATGATAATGTGAGGAGCATTTGGTCCATGCTTAGTGCTTTGTCATAGGTGTACGTAGCCTAAATGGCCTAAAGACACTGGGGCTCAATCCACTTAACAGTATTGCTTTTCTGTTGCTGATAGTTTACTGAGATACCCTTGTTTTCTTACTGTGTGAAACATTTTGTTTGGTACGTTTTGGTACCCGAACAATACTGTTTTACTCTTTTAGAGGAAGCCATATGTGTTATTTATTCATTGTATTCTTTGCTGACTCTCCATGATTAATATATACATTTTTCTTTCCCTAGAAATGAAATTATGTGTATTTTACAGTCCCATTCCTATTTAACTATTCATTAAATTGTAACTTCCTTATTAAAATCAAAGGCAGGCAGTCATTATTATCCATGTAACATAGTAGCCAGCCTGTACTGACATTTGATAAGCATTGTGATAATGTTAAAAGTTTAACATTATCTATACAGCAGACATGATGTTTACATTCATTGCTCATGTAACACTCATAGTAGCCTCCTATTCAGCATTGAGTGTGTGTTTTTATTCCACTTTTAGAGATAAGGAAGCTTGAGTTTCTACCTAGTACACATTGACCAGAATTACTTGACCAGTACAGAGGAAACAGGAGTTCCTCTTAGCCATAAATTATGTTCCAAAGCTGTCTTTTCAGAAATACGAAAACTGGGGATATTAAAAATTCTTTATTTTGAAATTTAGACATCATTTTTTGCCAGGTTTCTATGCCTAATGAAATCTGCTTTCTGAAAATTTTTCATTTGTTCCTTCATTCTTTACATGTTCATCCAGTGCCTATTATATGGCATGTTTTGCATTGGCTTCTGGAAATAGTCAGCAAGAAAAGAAATGATCTGACTTTGTGGAGCTCATAATTTATTAGAGAAGAGCTTTTAATCAAGAAAATACACAAGTATAGAAGTGTAGTTAATTATTTTAGTGTTTGAAAAGGGATGTGTAGTCCTAAGTGAGTGTATATACCCAGGAGTTTTGTCCAAGATGTAGCATCAGACAAGGCTGAACTTAGAACTAATAAATGAGTTAGTGTTGTCCATTCAAAGGGAAGATGGAAGTATTTTCTGGCAGAGAGAACATTGAGTGTAAAATGTCTAAAGATCAGATCTGATCAGACTGGGGAAAGAGGAGGAGCTTTGTTTATTTTGGTTTATTAAATCTTGCCAAACACACACACACACACACACACCCCCTTGGAACTACAGTCCTCCAAGGAGATTTTTCTACAGTTCATTAGAAATAGCGTGCGTAACAATAGTGATGTAGATAGAGTAGTGGGAAGGCCAGTTTCATAGTACAGAAAAAAAAAAAAAAGCTGAGATTAGAGAACACCAGAAATTACACCTTTTGAAAAAAAAATCTAACTCCACAAATTTCTCCTGGAGAATGTTTAACAGATTGTGGCCAACTATTAAAGATGTCTTATTTTTAAAGAATTATCATGTTCAAAAATAAAAGGGAAATGCATTTAATTAAGAACATGTTATATTTTAATACTTAACATCTAAAAACACTTTTTAGGCAAATATATTTTAAAAGACATGAAAAGGTGTGGATTTTAGAGTTTTAACTGAGAAGTTAAAATTTTTACTGGCTCTAAACATCCAGTTAGAGCCAAAATAATTTGGAAATGTCACATATTGTGTTTAATAGTTTTGTTAACTGCTGCCAGCATCTCAGGTATATTTGACCTATTTAAATCATAAGTGATCACTCATGAATGGTGCCACGAGTAGGTACCAGTAGGGCTAGATGTGAATTGTCAGCAAGAAAACTAGAAAATATAAAAAGCTAAGCAACTGAAATATAAAACAAACTAAAATTAAGTCAAGTAAATCTTGAAAATAAATCTCCTACAAGAAGAACACAGTTTACAGACAAGGAACTGCTCCTATGAAAATTTAATTTAAAAACCAGAAGATAGCTCTGCTTCTCTTTAGAGCCATTATCACCCATCAAGAGTGTTAATGATATCCTGAGATCCATGTGTCAGCATAGATCATAAGCATAACTTATGATGATATGATGAACACAAGGACCATTTCAGCCTATAATATCAAGAGTGTTCGGCAGATATGGTGCTTTTATTATGGGATATTTTCATAAAGAAGGAAATTGAAACAGCTTTAATAGGAAACAAATCAATTGCAGAAAGAGATACATCATGCTCAATGAATCTTAAATAATGATCATAATATTTATTCAGTACAATCATTTTTAGCATCTTTCTACATTCACTGACTGGCACGTTTGAAAGGTACAATCTTTAAATTATATATTTTAATCCAGGCGACTTTATCAAGCTTTTGTATTTTCTTTCTGAGAACATATCACACTATTTATGATGCTTCTGTAAATAAAAAGTCAAATCATTACTAAAAAAATTAAAAACAATCAAACAAAATAAACCACATTGTGTTCTGCAAAAAATTGAATAAAGATATGTCTTAAGTGCCTATTATAATTCGTCACTGAGAAATATGCAGAATATTTGGACCCAGTTAGAAAATTAAAATATTCAAAGTATTCTAAAGTAAATCAATCCAAAATAACCTTGAAGATATTACACATTAAGAAGACAAATTATAACAAATTTAAGAGATAAATGAAAATATTCTCCAGTCATAGTTCTTAGAACTTTAATATCAAATGCAGAATAACTAAATAAAAAGAAGAAACAAAGATATTTATATTGCAATGATTTTTTATTTAATAGCAAGAAAATTTAGTATTAATACTTGTATAGTATCAATATTTAAGATACAGTAAATTACTTTTGCTTTACATGTGTGGCTTAACTATTTGTGGCTGAAAATTATCATATTCTCTGTTTACTGCTTGTAGATCACTTGAAAAAATACCTATCCTACAGGAGAAGACTCTTGAGAGTCCCTTGGACTGCAAGGAGATCCAACCAGTCCATTCTAAAGGAGATCAGTCCTGGGTGTTCTTTGGAAGGAATGATGCTAGAGCTGCAACTCCAGTACTTTGGCCACCTCATGCAAAGAGTTGACTCATTGGAAAGGATTCTGATGCTGGGTGGGATTGGGGGCAGGAAGAGAAGGGGATGACAGAGGATGAGATGGCTGGATGGCATCACCGATTCTATGGACGTGAGTCTGAGTGAATTCCGGGAGTTGGTGATGGATAGGGAGGCCTAGCGTGCTGCGATTCATGGGGTCACTAAGAGTCAGACAGGACTGAACTGAACATTTTATTCAGTCTCTTAAAACTTGTTTTTTTTCTCAGTTTTGTCTCCATAAATTTTGTCAATAATTGTATCCTGCTGCTGCTAAGTTGCTTCAGTTGTGTCTGACTCTGTGCGACCCCTTAGATGGCAGTCCACCAGGCTCCCCTGTCCCTGGGATTCTCCAGGCAAGAACACTGGAGTGGGTTGCCATTTCCTTCTCCAATGCATGAAAGTGAAAAGTGAAAGTGAAGTCGCTCAGTCGTGTCCGACTCTCAGCTACCCCATGGACTGCAGCCTACCAGGCTCCTCTGTCCATGACATTTTCCAGGGGAGAGTACTGGAGTGGGTTGCCATTGCCTTCTCCCAATGATTGTATGACCTCTCACTAACTCTGATCTTAGCACATCAGTGAATAATAACTTTAAGAGTAACTTTAATAATTTCTGGGATATTTTTCTTTATTTTAAATGTTTTACATCTTTTCATGGAGGGCAGATGTGCCATCAGAAATATAGAATGCTTAATTAAAGCATAGATCTGCTTAAACTGCATTTTTCCACTGACATCTTTGTTCAAATGGGCAAATCCGAATCAAACATTTAAAAAGAACTTCAATTAAACCACTTTCTCAAAATTTTCTTACTTTGTATCTTTAGATTATTTTGTAGTTTTTACAAAACTAGTTTATAAATAAAACAATCCTGGATGTGATTGCTATCTTCAGAAATACTTTCTATGATCTTTAGCAAGCACTCAATATAATAATTTGAAGGTAATATGCTAATAAATCAAAACCCTTAATGTTTTTAACGTGGGAAGATAAATGCTATAATATGACCAGAATATAATATAATAAATATGATTTCTCAAATTTTTAATAACTAATGTATCACTATTTTTAATCAATTGACCAAATCAACAATTCTGTTCTAAAATCTAGACAATAAGTCACATCATCAAACAACGTAAGAATTTTATGGAAAGGAGTAAAATTACAGATAATTTTGTTTTCTGGTGTTGTCTTGTATGTATGTGCATGCTAAGTCACTTCAGTCATGTCTGAGTCTTTGCAGCCTTATGGACTGTAGCCCAACAGGCTCCTCTGACCATGGGATTCTCCAGGCAAGAATATCGGAGTAAGTTGCCATGCCTTCCTCTTGGAGATTTTCCCAACCCAGGAATCAAACCCATGTCTCTTACATCTCCTATATTGTCAGGTGGGTTCTTTACCATTAGTACCATCTATTGTCTTCAAGTCAGTCATTCAGTCATGTTTGACTCTTTGCGACCCCATGGACTGCACAAATTTAACAGATACAAATTGGTATATGTATTTGTATCACCAACTCCCATAGCTTGCTCAGACTCATGTCCATTGAGTTGGTGATGCCATCCAACTATCTCATCCTCTGTTGTACCCTTCTCCTCCTTCCTTCAATCTTTCCCAGGGTCAGGGTCTTTTTCAGTGAGTCAGTTCTTTTCATCAGGTGGTTTTAGATCGCCATAATCAAGGTGCTACAATTTTTAGGTAAGGTAGCTTAGTTTTCTATAAATGGCTTTATAATTATAAATTTCCATCAGTAGTGGATATGTTTGAATTTCTCACTGTCTTCATCAACTCTTATAACCTTTGTTATTTTTTTCTTTTTGATGATTGCCATTCAGACAAGTTTGAGCTGATAGCTCATAGTGGTTTGTAATTTGAATTTCCTTGCTGATTTGCAATATTGAGCACACTTTGCTATACACGTCGGCCATTTGTACATCTTCTTTGGAGAAATGTGTATCCAAGTCCTTAGCCCATTTTTAAATCAATTTCTTTCCTTATATAGTTTTGAAATTAACCCCTTATAAGATGTATGATTTGCAACTATTTTATCCCATTCTATGGGTTGTCTTTTCATTTGTTTGTTTCGTTTGCTTGCAGAAGCTTTCTAGTTTGATAGAAAAGGAACTTTTCTATTATTTGCTTTTGTTCACTGTGTTTTTGGCATTAGTACTATGAGATCATTGCAAAGACCAATGCATATAGCTTTTATACTGCATATTCTTCTAGGAGTCCTACAGTTCCAGGACTTACCTTAATGTTTTTAATTTATTACACATTGATTTCCTTGTATGATGTAAGATAAAGTGTTCAATTTACATATATATATTTTTGAATCTAGATATATAGTTTTCCTACCACTAATGTACAAGTTTCTAAAAAACTAAACATGGAGCTACCATATATTTCAGGAATCCAACTTTTGGATATTTATCCAGAAGTATTGAAATCAGGATTTTGGAAAAAAATATTTGTGCCTCCATATTCATTGAAGCAATGTTCATAATGGTCAGTAAGTGGAAGCAGCATAACTGTCCATGACAGAAGAAAGGGCAGAAGGAAACATAATACACATGCACGATGGAATATTCTTCAGTTTTTAAAAAAGTAAATCATGCAACGTGCTACAACATGGATGAATCATGAGTATATTATAAGGGAAATAAGCCAGTCACGAAATACAATGCTCTATGATTACATTTATATGAGGTTTCTAAAACAGTCAAACTAATAGAAACAAAGCAGAGAGCAGAATGGTGGTTGCTAGGGGTTGGAGGAAGGGGGAAATTGGGAGATGCTAATCAAGAGGTGTAGTGTTTTAGTTATGCAAGATGGATAAGTCCTAGAGATCTATCATACAGTATTTTGGTTATAGTTAACAATATTTTATAATAGTTAAAATAATCTGTGAAGAGGGTAAATTTCATGTTAAGTGTTCTCTCTATAATAATTTTTAATGAACTAATTAAATTCCCAGAGAATATTTACAATTGTCAAATAATTAGGTTTTGAAGTATAGAATATACATGGTAACAGGAGCAAATTTCTATTCCTGTCACTCTTTGCAAAGTGTCAGTGGTAGTATCAAATTAATATTTCCTAGTAAATTAGGAAATGTGGACTCAGTGAATAAAGAATATGTAGATTATAGAATTTCAACAGTGATGATGTTCCAAAGAAAAAAGTTTTCTCAAAGAGTTGTTGAAGCTTGACAAAGAACAAAAAGTACCAAATTATGAATATATATTTGAGTTCCTATCATGTATATGCTGGTGCTGCTGCTGCTGCTAAGTCACTTCAGTTGTGTCCAACTCTGTGCCACCCCATAGACGGCAACTCACCAGGCCTCCCTGTCTCTGGGATTCTACAGGCAAGAACACTGGAGTGGGTTGCCGTTTCCTTCTCTAATGCATGAAAGTGAAAAGTGAAAATGAAGTCACTCAGTTGTGTCTGACTCTAGTGACCCCATGGACTGCAGCCTACCAGGCTCCTCCATCCATGGGATTTTTCCAGGCAAAAGTACTGGAGTGGGGTGCCATTGCCTTCTCTGCCTACCATGTATATACTCCTCTTTAAATGTGGAAACATTGGGAAGTGTAAAATACACCTCTCGACATCAAAGACTTTGCAATCTAGAAACACAGAGGTTGGATAATAACAAGAAAGATAAACAACTATGTAAGGCAATGTATTTTAATGGTGTCTAATGAAGATTAATGAGATTATGAACAAAGCTAGTGGAGGTGATGGGATTCCAGTTGAGCTATTTCAAATCCTGTAAGATGATGCTGGGAAAGTGCTGCGCTCAAAATGCCAGAAAATTTGGAAAACTCAACAGTGGCCACAGGACTGGAAAGGTCAGTTTTCATTCCAATCCCAAAGAAAGGCAATGCCAAAGAATGCTCAAAATACCGCACAGTTGCACTCATCTCACACGCTAGTAAAGTAATGCTCAAAATTCTCCAAGCCAGGCTTGGCAGTACGTGAAAGGTGAACTTGCAGATGTGCAAGCTGGTTTTAGAAAAGGCAGAGGAACCAGAGATCAAATTGCCAACATCTGCTGGATCATGGAAAAAGCAAGAGAGTTCCAGAAAAACATCTATTTCTCCTTTATTGACTATACCAGCCTTTGACTGTGTGGATCACAATAAACTGTGGAAAATTCTGAAAGATATGGGAATACCAGACCACCTGACCTGCCTCTTAAGAAACCTATATGCAAGTCAGGAAGCAACAGTCAGAACTGGACATGGAACAACAGACTGGATCCAAATAGGAAAAGGAGTACATCAAGGCTGTATACTGTGACTCTGCTTATTTAAATTTTTATGCGGAGTCAATCATGAGAAATGCTGAGCTGGAAGAAGCACAAGCAGGAATCAAGATTGCTGGGAGAAATCTCAATAACCTCAGATATGCAGATGACACCACCCTTATGGCAGAAAGTAAAGAGGAACTAGAAAGCCTCTTGATGAAAGTGAAAGAGGAGAGGGAAGAAGTTGGCTTAAAGCTCAACTTTTAGAAAATGAAGATCATAGCATCTGGTCCCATCACTTCATGGGGAATAGATGGGGAAACGGTGGAAACAGTGTCAGACTTTATTTTGGGGGGCTCCAAAATCACTGCAGATGGTGATTGCAGCCATGAAATTAAAAGACGCTTACTCCTTGGAAGAAAAGTTATAACCAACCTAGATAGCGTATTGAAAAGCAGAGACATTACTTTGCCAACAAAGGTCCGTCTAGTCAAAGCTATGGTTTTTGCAGTGGTCATGTATGGATGTGAAAATTGGACTGTGAAGAAAGTTGAGCACCAAAGAATTGATGCTTTTGAACTGTGGTGTTGGAGAAGACTCTTGAGAGTCCCTTGGACTGCAAGGAGATCCAACCAGTCCATTCTAAAGGAGATCAGTCCTGGGTGTTCTTTGGAAGGAATGATGCTAGAGCTGAAACTCCAATAGTTTGGCCACCTCATGCGAAGAGTTGACTTATTGGAAAGGACTCTTATGCTGGGAGGGATTGGGCACAGTAGGAAGAGGGGAGGACAGAAGATGAGATGGCTGGATGGCATCACCGACTCAATGGACGTGAGTCTGAGTGAACTCCGGGAGTTGGTGATGGACAGGGAGGCCTGGCGTGCTGCAATTCATGGGGTCTCAAATAGTCGGACACAACTGAGTGACTGAACTGAACTGACCTTCTGAGTTTCTGATAATTTAATATTAATCATTAATCTGTTTATTAGTTTAAGTTTTGAGAAATGTAGAAAAGATTGGATTGACTGCTTAAACATATGTATTCTAATTTTAAATCTATTAATGATCAAAAAGTGATTGGGAAATTTTGTAATCCTGAAGTTTTGAAAGACAATATAGACTAATTGCTCATGTAAAATTGATCATAGCTAGTTATGTATTTTGGACGGTGTACTAAGTCTCTATAATAAAATGAAATGCTATTGGAAGAATATACCTTGTTATTTTTTAAACATTTTGTACCCCCTAATGCCTCAACCTATAGTTTGCACTCAGTAAAGTGAATAGGACTTGTTGAACTAGTATACTTAAAGTACACTTTTAAATTAAACTACCATAACCTTGGCTATACTTCAGTGTCAGTAAATGCCTACATAAAAATAAATTCTCTTTCATTAAATACTCTTCTTATTTCCAGAAAATTTAAACTAAGTATATTCTATGATCAACTGGCCTTACTGCTGTATAAAGACATGTTCCTTTTGAAACAAACTGTTGCACTGTATTTATTGTCTCAGATTAGTCATGATCTGAAGGTACATTAGAAGGATCCTAGGTTCTTAATAGAATCCAGGTCATTCTAGTTCAAAAGGAATTACTTGAATGTAAGTTGATGTTGAAATTCAGCTCAGGAACCCCAACTCTTGCTGGGGTGATGACTTAGCCATCATCCCAGCAGCCTCTCCCAGGCTTTCTTTTCACTCATATTGGATGCATAGAGTTACAGGTACCCAGGAGAGAATAGCTTCAATATTATATGTGAGGAATATCTCAAGAAGTGAGTAAATGCACAGTCATACACTTATCTTATTATCAGTAGTGGTAATATAACCATTTGACACCATCGCAAGTACACATTCTTAAGTACTCAATACCTCAGTCACTGTTGATCAACCAGCATCTTTAAAGTGAAAAAGAAATGAAAAATCCTCTCTAGACAAATATAATAGCAATCTAATAGTGAGTGAGAAAGTGTCACTTAAGTGAAATGTGAGACAAGTTAGCTTGCACTAAATGTATATGTTACCTAAGAGTTTTGCTTTGATTTAAAAATTAAAAAGAATAAAGATATATTAAATCTTTTTTTAATCACAGCACTGGTTATAGTCAAAATGGCAGTTTCTTTATAAGGTCCTCTCCAATTATGAGGTATAATTTTAATATTTTTTAATATTAGATTAGAATGTTCTTTGCTATTTTATAAAAATTTATAATATTATTTTCAGTATAAATATTCTAGGGGTACAGTGTGTTTCTTGTACAAAAAATGTGTTTCTTGTGTTTTATAAATATTAATTGTCCTTGGATAAATATACAATTTGCCTTTTACCACTCAGTATTTCTAGATACTCTTTTCTTAAACTAACCAGATATCTTGACAAAGCTATTTAGAAAAAGTATGATTCATTTGAAAATCTTCACTGGCTAATTATCTCTTTGTTTATACTTTCTTTCTTGCCAACCTTCTTTTATGTTTATAGCATATTCGACTTGATAAGAGGAGATCAAACATAACAGTCAATGACAGTTTTATTAGCAGCTAAGTTTTTGTCTTTGTTATAAAACTGATGCTGTGCACTAAAATTAAGTCTGAGGGAATAGATTCAATTAATGCAAAAATGTTATTTCTTGTCAAAATAATGAAAGATTGTAAATTCCTTTTATTCTAACAATCACTTACTATCAGTTGTTAGCCCCCTTATGTTATACAGTTTAAACATCCAGTGAATTACAGTTTTGTTCCAAATAATGATTTTTTGAAAAGATAATTTAAAAATCTCTAGAATTCCATAAAATTGACTGCAAATAACCCTCTCATCATTTTTCCTGAGACTTTCTATATAATATAAACAGTTAACTATTGTCTTTTTATTTTATATTTTTAATTTTCTCATCTTTAATTAGTATTGTCATAACAGACAAATGAAGTATCCTTCAGAATCTGCAGCCTCTTTGAATTACATACATGTTTCTTCCCAGCTAAAACACATACTGTATCCATCTAATCTTTCTAAACAATAATTGTTCTCCAAAGAAGAGCCACATGTATCTTCACATATCAGTTAATAACCTCTCTTCTTGTAATTGAGTCACAAAAGGTTGAGTCTTTTACAATTTTTGAGAGCTCCAACAATTAAATGTTTTTATTTTTATTCTGTTTGATGTTTTATTGCTGTAACTATGTGTGACTCATGCACTAGAGAAAAGGGTAATGTGCTTCTGAAACGGCTAAATGCCCCACAGTGAAACACTGGTCCTATATCAATTCATCTTTCCTTTGACTTTAATACTAATTACACAATTATGTTATTTTACTAAAAAGGCCAGAGGAAAAAGACTGATAATCAGAGAAGTTAATTTTCAAGTGAAAAGGTCAAGGTCATGTGTAATTATTTTCCTTTAGAATTCTGTTCCTCTAGGGTTAAAAAAAAAGTATTAGGAAAAAAATCAGCTAAAGAAACTCAGATACAATGTACCCCTTTAAATCTGGAATTTTGCAGAGAAGAGTAGTAGCAGTAGAGAAAAGGCAGTACTAATTTTGACAAAGGCAACAGGAAATGGTTTGGTGAACTATGACCCTATAGTAAAACTGAAGTCTAATCCATATGTTATGAGATACGGATTTGAACATTACCTCATCCTGAATTCTTTAGGCACCCATGGTAATCTGTTTTTGGACCTGTGAACTGCATAAATAAAATTTTGAAAATTTATTATTTTACCTGTTTTTATACTTTAACACTTGTAGACCTCCCTTGGAGTTCAGTTGGGAAAGAATCTGCCTGCAATACAGGAGACCCAGGTTTGATTCCTGGGTTGGGAAGGTCCCCTGGAGAAGGAAATGGCAACCCACTCCAGTATTCTTGCCTGGAAAATCTCATGGACAGAGTAGCCTGGGGGCTACAGTCCATCGGGTCGTAAGAGTCGGACATGACTTAGCGACTAAACCACCACCACCATAACCACCATACATTAACACATACATGCATGTGCATTATTGCTAGTTGCTTCATTTTGTAATAATTATTTCCTAGAAGTGCTGAAATTAACATTTTACCCTATACTGGCACTATGAGTCTACATTCCTTATTTTGTTGAATTCTTTTTCCATGATTATATAACCCATTATGAGAGCTGGGAAGAAAATAATTTTCTGTGATTTAGAAATTGGTTATGTCCAGGCATTTTGGTATTATGTGCATCAATGGTGCATAGCACCAGTGCAGATACTTTTTCTGTTGGAGAGCACATGCCTTCTTAATTCACTACATTTAGCATTCTTGAGATGTGACATTTTTTCTTCATACTACTCTCATATATTTCTCATATTCCTTCCAAATTGTGAATATATTGCCTGGTTTCTATCTGAATATAGACAAAAGAGATGAATCATAAACATATTTACTGTATGATTCCAGCTGAAACTAAAAGACACAAAATTGTACTTAAACAACATGTCATTTAAAAGGCATTCACTAATTTAAAATCATGATAAGTTGAAAAATTATGTTGGCTTTTCCTTCTGAATAAAAAAAGACTTACTACATATTTTTATTTTGATTTTCTTTCCAAACTTTGTGTATTTTGATGTTTCTGTCAGAATATGGTAAGTAACTACATTTCTTACAGGTATATTTAATACTGAACCCTGTTGATGCATGGTTGATGATGGTAAAGAATTTTATGTATACACTGACTCTATCAGATAATTTAGAAAATGCATAGCTTTTAGAAAGTCATTTGAAAAGTAAGCTCTGGTTCCTTATTCTTCAGTATTGTATTTCAGTGGACTTGGGAGGAAAATTTAAACTTCTAAAAATTTCTAAACTTCTAAAGACTTTCTTTTTCTGTATTTGCAACTCAGAAATTTGTGTTCTACCTATATACATGTATCTCAAAGTCAGTGAACCATAGAGAGACAATGTTAGGCAAGACTCAAAACTAATTTCTTGCAATATAATATTAAAAACTGAAATTTTAAAGCAACTCTGTTACACTTTTAATCATCCATACATACAATGCTTTACTCATGTGATCAACATAGTCTTTCATAGACCGTTCCAGCTTCTGGTAGTGGCCAGCAATCGGATTTCGTAGACAGTAGATGCATGTATCATTGCACTTTCTGCCTCTGTAGTCATGTAGTATTTTTTTTTTTAATGTGTGTGCTCTGTATACCTGTGCACAGCCTTATTGTAAGAAAATTAGTTCCTGGATTTAGAACTTACCCTAAAATTCAGTATGAACTCAACCAATTACCCCAGCAAAGATTCTGTTCCCAAATACAGTCATAATCTGATGTTCTATGTGGACGTGAATTTTGGAGGACACTATTCAGTCTTCCACAATATTCATGACAGTATTTCTTCAAAATGGTAGATATAATTTTAGTTTAAATTATATGGAAATTATTAAACAAGTAGAATATATTATTATTTGCATATACATTAAAACATAAATTTTGTATGCTATATAAAATATTTCATGTTTAAATATGTATGTTAATACATAATATTTAATGTTAAAATATATGTTTAAATATTATATATGTTAAAATATAAATCAAAATATTTTTGCTTTACTTTTTACAATAAAGATATAGAAGCCAAATGACCGTTATTAAAAATACATTTAATTTGTTCACTTTAAATTCTATTTTATATGATTTGTTGGGGGAAATTACCCAACTGATATAAATTATATTTCTTTCTAAGAGCTGTATTACTTTTACCAATTTTTTTTTATTGCTATTCAGTTCAGTTCGGTTCAGTTGCTCAGTCATGTCTGACTCTTGGCAACCCCATGAATCGCAGCACGCCAGGCCTCCCTGTCCATCACCATCTCCCAGAATATTCATTCAAACACACGTCCATCGAGTCGGTGATGCCATCCAGCCATCTCATCCTCTATTGTCCCCTCTTCCTCCTTTTCCCAGTCCCTCCCAGCATCAGAGTCTTTTCTAATGAGTCAACTCTTTGCATGAGGTGGGCAAAGTACTGGAGTTTCAGCTTTAGCATCATTCCTTCCAAAGAACACCCAGGGTTGATCTCCTTTAGAATGGACTGGTTGGATCTCCTTGCAGTCCAAGGGACTCTCAAGAGTCTTCTCCAACACCACAGTTCAAAAGCATCAGTTCTTTGACGCTCAGCTTTCTTCATAATCCAACTCTCACATCCCTACATGACCACTGGAAAAACCATAGCCTTGACTAGATGGACCTTTGTTGGCAGAGTAATGTCTCTGCTTTTCAATATACTATCTAGGTTGGTCATAACTTTGCTTCCAAAGAGTAAGCGTCTTTTAATTTCATGGCTGCAATCACCATCTGAAGTGATTTTGGAGCCCCCAAAAATAAAGTCTGACACTGTTTCCACTGTTTCCCCATCTATTTCCCATGAAGTGGTGGGACCGGATGCCATAATCTTCGTTTTCTGAAAGTTGAGCTTTAAGCCAACTTCTTCCCTCTCCTCTTTCACTTTCATCAAGAGGCTTTCTAGTTCCTCTTCACTTTCTGCCATAAAGGTGGTGTCATCTGCATATCTGAGGTTATTGATATTTCTCCCCGCAATCTTGATTCCAGCTTGTGCTTCTTCCAGCCCAGCGTTTCTCATGATGTACTCTGCATAGAAGTTAAATATTGCTATTAAGAATTAGTAAACCATTTTGATTTAAGAGCGTAGATCCTGGTGCTCAGAAAATCTCAGGTGAATCTAGGGTCTACCATTTTCCAAATGTGTGTTTTTGTCTCCATTCAATATGGCAATATTAACATTTCCTAATTCATAATGTTATTATGTAGATCAAATTATGAAATCAAAAAGAAATCTAAACGGCATTAGGAAATACATATTACAAATGAAAACCAAGCTTTGCATCCTGAAGCTAGTTTTTTTTTTAATTATTAATTACCTACGTGGTCAAATTAATAATTAGGCAAATTTTTTTTCTGTGTTCTCATCTGTATCATTAACATGATGTTGAAAGTTTGTATTCGGATGTAGATTCATTGTTGAAACTGAAACACTTCAATAGTGTTTGAAATACACATACTTCCCAATACATTTATTTTGAAGTTGAAATGTAAACAAACATATGGAGACTTCAGACCTCGCAAAACCAAAGGTTATATTTATATTGATGATAGGCTTATGGTATGATTAGAAGCTAAACAAACATTCAACACTAAAATAATAAGTGTGATGAACGAGTACAATGTTTGCAGCTGTTAGCAATGTAATATTTGCCTCAGTCAACTAAAATGGTAATCACATTTTAAAATGTTTATATAAATTTATGAGAAGAAGCATGATGGTAGAAGCAGGAATTTTTCAAGTAAGAGAAATCTGAACTTGACCACTACTGTGTGGGTAGTTCGAGCAATTTAACATTCTGAGCTTCATTGGCTTTATAGTTAAAATAAGGATAATACTGTTACTTGCAGGTTAAAAATGAGAGTATGTACAGAGCACCTGCTACTTGGTACAGATGTCTGGTAGGCAAACACTAAACTATAGCTATCTTTATCATTTATGTAAACTCCCAGGTGTAATACAACCCTCATAAAGGACAGTGCTAAGAAGAGTATTGCTAAACTCACTTTTTTACATTCATATTGAACACTCTTGTAGCTATAGGAAGTTCAGACCCAGTGATACTAACCTTTATAATTTGATGTTTTACTCTCATATATTATTTTCTCTTAAACATGAGGTAATATGTTAATAGCACTCAAGGGTTAAATATAAAGACTGAATTATAAAGAAGGCAACAATCCATTTTAAATTCTGTATGATTTAAAAAACCCAAATTTGTTATTTCAACAAATGAGCATTTGCATGCAAAAAAAAAATCTAAATTCAAACCTCATACCTTTCACATAATTTTACTCAAAATGGAAATGGATCATGGACATTAATATAATGTATAAAGCAAAAACTCTTAGGTAATGTGGAAGAAAATCTAGGTGACCTTGACTATGGTAATGATTTCATAGATACCATGAAAAGCATAATCTGTAAAAGAAATAAATAAGCTGGATTTCATTGAAATTAAAAATGTATGCTCTGTGAACTACACTGTCAAGAGAGTGAGAAAACAAGTCATTGACTAGGAAAACTATTTGCAAAAGATACATTTGATAAGCATCTGTTATCCAAAACACAAAAGAACTCTTAAAACTCAATAATAACGAAACAGACCACATGATTAAAAAAAAATAAAGGGCTGAAAAGCTTAACAAACACTTCATTAAGGAAGATATACAGATGGTAAAACAGCACATGAAAAAGTGGTGCAAATCATATGTCATTAGGAATGTAAGTTAAAACAACAATGGGATACCACTACACATCTGTTAGAATTCCTAAAATCTGGAACACTAACAATAAATGCTGGTGAGGATGTGGAGTAACAGAAATTCCTGTTCCTTGCTGGAGGAACTCCAAAGTGGTACAGCCATTTGGAAGACAGTTCGGTATTACAAAGCTACACACACTCCTGTGGTCTGAGATTTCTTCTCTTTAGTATTACCCGAATGAGTCAAAGGTGGCACTACTGGTAAAGGACCTACTTTCCAATGCAGGAGATGTAGGAGACTGGAGTTTGATCCCTGGGTCCGGAAGATCCCCTAGAGAAGGGAATGGCAATCTACTCCAGTGTTCTTGCCTGAAGAATGTCATGGACAGAAGCTAGAGTCTGTGGGTTTGCAAAGAGTTGGATACAACTGAGCAACTAACAAATGAGTCAGAAACCTCTGTCTACATGAAAACTGGGCACAGATGTTATAACTTTTTTATTCATAATTTCCCAAACTTGGAAGCAACCATAATGTCCTTCAGTAGGTGAATGGGTAAATAAACTGCAGTACATCCAGAAAGCTGAGTGTTATTAAGTGCTATAAAGAAATGAGAAACAGCAACATTCTGTAAAGCATTATCCTTCAATAAAAACAAATTAGAAAAGAAATGAAGAATCAAGCCATGAAAAAGTATGAAAGTTTTAAATACATATTACCAAGTGAAAGAAATCCATCTGAAAAGGATACATACTGTATGATTTCAACTATATGAAACTCTGGAAAAGGCAAAACTCTGAAAGTAGTTAAAAGATCATTTGTTGCCAGAGAAGGATGAACAGATAGAGCCAAGAGGATTTATATGGGAGTGAAAACATTCTGTATAATACCATAATAGTGACTATATATCACTGTACATTTCTCAGGAACCATAGGATGTACACCATCTACAGGGAATCCTAATGTAAACTGTGGTGTTTGGCTGATAAAAATGTTTTAATGTAGATTAATCAATTATAATAACTGTACCACTCTGGTAGAAAATGTTTACAGTGGTGGTGGCTGGGTTTTGTGGGATCAGTGGGTATATGGGAACTCTGCATTTTTGGATCTGAACTTAAAACTGCTTTAAGGAAAATTTACTTAAAAAGAAAAATATAATCCTTAGTATTATAAAACTATTTTTCTAGGATTCAGATAATGAATTCATTGAAATAATGATCTTTGTCATAAAGTACTAGTGGTAATGAACCTGCTTGCCAGTGCAGGAGACATAAGAGACACGGGTTCGATCTCTGGGTGGGGAGGATTCCCCTGGAGGAAGGCATGGCAACCCCACTCCAGTATTCTTGCCTGGAGAATCCCATGGATAGAAGAGCCTGGGGGGATATAGTCCATAGGGATGCAAACAGTTGAATACGATTGAAGAGACTTAACATGCATGCAGGTAGATGTAGTTACTTCACGTAGAGGTCTTAGAAAATGAAATAGTGAAAATATCGGATACCATAATCTCTAACAACACTTAAATTACATACTGTTTGTATAGGACTTAAAGTTTTAAATCAATGAACTATGAGAACTATATATTTTGTATTATTTTGGCAATGTTTGATTCTCAGAATTATGAAAGAATTTAAATGATTAATAAATTATATTTGAAAACATGAAGAATATTAATAGTAATTCTGAATTTAAAAGTATGGCTTCAGCAGTATGTGAACCGTGAACTTCCTGATGTTCAAGCTCATTTTAGAAAAAGCAGAGGAACCAGAGATCAAATTGCCAACATCCGCTGGATCATCGAAAAAGCAAGAGAGTTCCAGAAAAACCTCTATTTCTGCTTTCTTGACTATGCCAAAGCCTTTGACTGTGTGGATCACAATGAATTGTGGAAAATTCTGAAAGAGGTGGGAATACCAGACCACCTGATCTGCCTCTTGAGAAATTTGTATGCAGGGTAGGAAGCAACAGTTAGAACTGGACATGGAACAACAGACCGGTTCCAAATAGGAAAAGGAGTTGATCAAGGCTGTATATTGTCACCCTGCTTATTTAACTTATATGCAGAGTACATCATGAGGAACGCTGGACTGGAAGAAACACAAACTGGAATCAAGATTGCTGGGAGAAATCTCTTATTGAGGTTATTCTTCAGATATGCAGATGACACCACCCTTATGGCAGAAAGTGAAGAGGAACTCAAAAGCCTCTTGATGAAAGTGAAAGTGGAAAGTGAAAAAGTTGGCTTAAAGCTCAACATTCAGAAAACGAAGATCATGGCATCTGGTCCCATCACTTCATGGGAAATAGATGGGGAAACAGTGGAAACAGTGTCAGACTTTATTTTTCTGGGCTCCAAAATCACTACAGATGGTGACTGCAGCCATGAAATTAAAAGACGCTTACTCCTTGGAAGGAAAGTTATGACCAACCTAGATAGCATATTCAAAAGCAGAGACATTACTTTGCCAACAAAGGTCCGTCTAGTCAAGGCTATGGTTTTTCCTGTGGTCATGTATGGATGTGAGAGTTGGACCGTGAAGAAGGCTGAGCGCCAAAGAATTGATGCTTTTGAACTGTGGTGTTGGAGAAGACTCTTGAGAGTCCCTTGGACTGCAAGGAGATCCAACCAGTCCATTCTAAAGGAGATCAGCCCTGGGATTTCTTTGGAAGGAATGATGCTAAAGCTGAAACTCCAGTACTTTGGCCACCTCATGCGAAGAGTTGACTCATTGGAAAAGACTCTGATGCTGGGAGGGATTGAGGGCAGGAGGAGAAGGGGACGACAGAGGATGAGATGGCTGGATGGCATCACTGACTCGATGGACGTGAGTCTCAGTGAACTCTGGGAGTTGGTGATGGACAGGGAGGCCTGGCATGCTGCAATTCATGGGGTCGCAAAGAGTCGGACAGGACTGAGTGACTGATCTGATCTGATCTGAATGAGTTTCTGCCTGCCACATGTTTGTGTTGTCCAATTAGTATTGTTGTCCAGTATGCCAATGAGTATTCAGTAATTTTCTAGCTGTATTGTCAATGTGTTTTTATAACATTTTGAATAATTTAGAGAATTATATAACCTGTGTCTAAAATTACTCAAACTTACATCTTTTCTTCCATGAAGTGTTAAGTGTGCCCTACCTAAACAAGGAAACAGAAAAATGTACGAAGGGAAGACATACATTTCTGTGATTCTCTATAGCCTGTAAATAACCTAAGGCAAAATTTTAATTCATGTATTTGTAAAATGAAAAAATTAGATAAACTATAGATATTTATCTTGTGCTGATACATGGAATTGTGTTTCCTGCATCATAATGAAATGTCTTCAAATATATATTTCCTAAACCAAAATACTTTAGAAGTCTAGGAATGGGCCCATGATATATCCATGAAAGCCTTCATTGAGGAAATCGTGTATAGCATTTAAACTGATCTTATCCTTCTATAGTCATTGTTCCTCTGAAATTTATTGTTCCTTTTCAGATACTACCATATATCAATATATTAATTTTTAACAGTATGAGTCATGAAAACATAGTAATGAAGACTTGTATATCCTTAGAGTAGTCATAATACCAAGTAAAAGGATAAAAATACATTTAACATCCACTCACTAATTATAAAATCATCACTGATAACACCACAAATTTAAAATCGGGCATGTTCATCTTGGCAACAGAATGATTCATTTTGTATATAATACTTGTTCAAGAACTTTATAACATCAAATATGATGACATGACAATTAAATTCCTGGAGATTTTATATGAAAAAATTAACTCAAAATACCATACTAATTTACTAGTAATTTTCTCACTGGTAGTGCCTTCATGATGTGCCTTCAAATAAGAGGCAATACTTATTTGCGGAACTTCAGGTTTTCTGCTTTCCATGTTTCAAATTTCTAAAATAAAAGTTCTCTACTTCAAGTTTGTAATTTTAAATCATTTTACTTGGAAATGCATCATGTATGTATGTGTGTGCAGTTTGTTGTTTTGAATTGTTCCATTTGTATTCACTAGTTTACTGAAGAACATTCACTAACAGCAGTATTTGTCTGTTTGTTTATACTCTCAGCGCAGCTACATCTGACCATCTCCCCTTTTCTATATACATAATAGATGTGCGTGTAATAAATAAGTTCAATTTTTAAAAAGATAGATGTGTTCTATAAAAGAAATAATGGAATATATTTCCATATAAAACAAATTTGTTAATGTAATTTTAATGATATAGTTATCTTTTATAAGTTGATAATAAACAACAGTTCTATATTTTATTTATTGTAGTTATAAATCTCAGGGAATATTTGGACAAATATCTGTATTTCAGTTTGTATGGAATTGAAAAGGCACAAAGAGATAACTATATTTTTAATCACTTGTCTTCTCTTCATCAAAGAGATCATTCTTGACTTGGCTGCCCGGATATAGGGTCACTTCTTGTAATTGGCCTTCCGGGGTAGCTCAAACAGTAAACAATCTCCCTGCAATGCGGGAGACCTGGGTTCGATCCCTGGGTCAGGAAGATCCCCTGGGGAAGGGCATGTCACCCACTCTAGTACTCTTGCATGGAGAATTCCATAAACAGGGAAGCCTGATGGGCTACAGTCCATGGTTGCAAAGAGTTGGACACGATAGAGTGACTAACACTTTGACTTCTTTTAATTGTCTCCTTTCTTATTATAAAATAGTGTCCATTTATGATATCCCACCTTCTCAAGAAGAAAACTGTGGCCACTCATATTTGACATAAAAGTGTTCAGGGAAAAGAAATAGAGAAGAATCTTTAAATTCATTTTAAAACCATTTCCCAATTACCAGGAGATCCAAACTTCTCTTTCTAAATGGTCAGCGTTTTCTGCACATGCATAACTCTTTTCATGTAGAGAACAGCTTCTGCCAAAGATAATTATGTGGAAAGTCTTATAAATGAGAAATACTGTGGTCTTCCCTTCGATATGTGTTTGCTTATGTTAAAGAAAACAGTTTATTGTCCAACAACTTTGAAATGTATTTACTATTTTAAAAATACCTTCAATTATACATCTACTAGGTATCATAGAATAATATTATGAATAAATTACATGATGTTGAGACTATTTACCCATCATCTACCTATTTATTAGTTTTCCAAAAATCTCTGTATGTAGTCATTTATAAAAGGTGCTTCCCCTATGGCTCAGTGATAAAGAATCTGCCTGCAGTGCAGGAGACACAGGTTCTATCCCGGGCAACCCACTCCAATATTGTTGCCTAGAAAATGCCATGGACAGAGGAGCTTGGTGGACTACAGTCCATAGGGTCTCAAAGAGCTGGACATGACTGCAGTGACTTAAATACTAACAGCACGCATATATAAATGTATAATTATTTACATATACATAAATATATATATATCAGTATATTAAAATATGCATTTTAATGACCAGGGGATAGCCATATCACTTTTTTCAATCCTGGTTTGAAACTTAAGCCTTTTAAAGTAATTGGATCAGGCAGCTTAAAGGCCACTAAGATGATCCATTTAGTTATTATTTGATTAGGAAGGAAAAATGTCCCTCTGTGGTTTAAGATTGATTCAAGAGGGAGAATCAGAGTTACTGATATATTCCTTTTTTATATGTTATGATTATCATCCTAGTATGGAGATCAATGGAAGATATTTGAAGAACACTCTTCAATTCCCAGTAAGTATTTTAATGGTAATTGTGTGAAAATAATTCATTAATACAGATGCATACAATTTATGTATAACAGATTGACAGAATCGAAAAGATTTGATCCAGTATGATTATACACTATTATCATGTTACTACAAACATCCAAGATTCAGACATTTGTGAACAAAGAGTAACGTTTAGTTAAATAAAAAAAAACAAACAAAAAAAACAACTCGAGTGATGAAAAGTCTCTTTTAAGAAAGCCCAGGTATTTGTAAACGTTGAGCATACTGAATTATGATTTGGGATTTTGAATCTAACAATTGCAGAAAGAGACCACTTTAGCCTTGTAGGTAATAAACCAGGCAATATAATAAAAATTATTCTGTAGGTGAGGGGACAGGGAGAATAATAAGAAATACAGGTAAAATAACCAAAGTTCTGAGTGATTATCATAAGTCACAAGACCTGTTAAAAATTAAAGATCATCACTGGAGTTTCCAACTCTCAACTACTTGTAGTAGGGAAACAAATTACATAAGAAAGGTTCTATCGTGAAAGAAACAGCTAAGCTTTAAAAATCTCTTACTCTTTGGAAACTGTAATTATTTCTGCATCATTGTAAATAACATCAAGACTCCATAGGGTTTTATTGGGTTGACGGATAAGTTCTTTCAGGTTTTTTGTAACAGCATACAGGGTTGATGTTACATAATTAGGGGTTATACCTAATTTGAAAGATATATTTACATGACACCATAGACAACTTTGTTCTGTCTTTGATTTTTAAGTTGAGTGAATATTATTGCTTTTGGCAATTAACAGTAAAGATTAAAAAAAAAAAAAAAAGTATATTTACCTCACTCAAAAGAGAAGAATGTTCCTCAGGACATGGCTCTGTCTGCATTCATGGATCCATTCCAAAGATCCTGCAGGCAAGTGAGGTCTGATACTTCTGTGCACTTGATTGGAATCAGGAAATGCTTGCAGATACTCTACTGAGCAGAAGTGCAGTAACATGAATTCTGCTCTTGTTTTGTTCTTTTCCTTAGAATGTAACATTTAAATTAATGCTTTGGAGGGTTTACTGTTCATTACTGTGCTGAGTACTTTTAGTGGATAAACATATAAAGTACTATATACGAACCTAGATTTCCCTTTAGTAAACATTACTTAAAAAAAGATTTCCCTTGTTTTGATTTCCAACCTTAAAGGTTAATGAAGAAATGTAGATTTTCAATGAATCTTTTAGTTATTAATACATAATTTGTTATTGCTTTATATTAGTATATGCAATGATTTTTTAGAAACCTAGTGATATGATGTCATAATAGACCCATAACTGTTCTTCATACATTCCACACAGGCTCCTCCTGTTTTTATTAAAAGAGAGGTCTTCTCTTTCATAATCAAAGAAAGAAAGTATATTTATCTAGTCACACAGACAGTTGAATGTTGAAAACCAACTCATTTAATAGAACATTCATGAATCACTAAAATAGTATAAAGTAAATTAAAAACATCCTTTCTAATAGAAAATATGTTCCTTCCTAATCCTGTGCATGCATCTGAATGGTGAACACCACAGAACTAAAATACCTTGATTAATTATAGTTTGCCTTGTGAAAATTTTCTGTATAATTGATTCTGTAACCAGAAAGAAGACAATTAAATCATTTGTACTTGTTTTAAGTAGGAAAATGATTTGCCAGAAAGGGAAAATTATGGGCCATTTAGTTGGGCTCCATGACAATCACATCCTGACACTGAAAGGCCTTCTCACACCTGGTAAAGAAAATGCTCTGTGTGTGTGACAACAAATAGAAATCCTGTTTTTGTGTGTTTGTGCCTAAGTGCCTCCATGAATGTGCATGTGTTAATCCTAACTGGACTGAATTACAGATCAGACTAATTGAAGAAGCACATATAAAAAAGGGTTTTCATTTTAGTTTTATTATAGTGAGCAGTACTTTTAATTTTCTTGAAAGGCACCCAAGAATAATTACCTTTGTGAACCAAAAATATACAAAACTGTACAGAATAAATAGTTCATAAAAATCTAGCTATACTTTCTTGTAAAATAAAGCTACATTGTCCCACTCTTGAGGCAACTTAAACCACTTACCCTTAGACGTGCCTTTTGCTACTAATTTATGGCATCTATCAGTGTACATCAATAAAAATAAAATATTTTTCCTGTTTTTTTACACCAGTGAATTATTACTTGACACAAGAAACATATTTCTATCTCATTATTCAAATTTACAAAGGATTAATGCTATGAAAGAATCCAAACTAGCGATAGATGCACTAATCATATTTACAGTTGAATATCAGTAGCATTTTCAAAATATCCCAAGAGTAAGAATTAAACTTTGAGCACAAATGACATACCTTAGTTCACAGCAGCATTAACAAGAAGATTGTCCACACAAAATGTGCAGAAAAACCAAAATTTTTTCTTCCTCATTCCACCTGAACTGTTAATCATTCTTATTTTTAAATTCAGAAAGCATTTCAGTGGCATTTTTTAATTCTCAAAGTTTCAAAGTTTTGAGCCACTCATACCCTATGTAATTCAACTTCCCATTTTTTTCTTTTCTATTACTATTTGTTAATTTTAAAGTTCCAGTTCCTTTTGCCTTTATTGCAAGAAAAGTTGGTGTATCTAACAACTTATACTTTTGTAAGTACATATAATGATTTTATAAACAATACATGTCTTACATATTATAACTACATTTACTGTTAGAGTTTTCAAATGACAAAAATCCAATTCTATTTAATCCATGGGTAATATAACTCAAGAAATTAAGGGTTAAATATTAAACCCTTTTAGATGTGCAAGAGGACATCTATGAAACACTTTACTTATATGGGAAAATATTAATATAATCCTTGAATGATTTACATGCAAGGACTTATTTTATTGGGGATAGACAAAATTGCCTGAAGACAATGCAATGGCTTCTCCCAGTGATCCCTGAGTTTCTTTTTCTTTTCCCATAGGATTGCTGCTGTGCTTAAGTTCTGATTGATGACACACTCATATAAGGCACTTATATACAAGGTCTGGACTTAAGACAGAATCACAGCATTTCTGCAGAAGCCCTTGAACTCTCTATGTTTGCTGCTCCAGGACTTCTAAGTAATCAGGTTCAGCATGTAAATTAGCTTTCAGCTCAAAATACTCATTTTTAGTCTGTTCCACTAATACCTTCCTTGGCCTTGAGTACAGTAATGTCTCCATCAACTTTAACTCTTCATGGGCTCCTGGATAATGTACCTCCGTATCAGGCTGAAGTTGAGCAATATTTTTCCTTAGGTATTCTGTGATTCCCAGTTGCTGAAGTTCCCTTTCTTTCTCTAAAATGTTCCTATATAATGAACTGGCATCCTGGAAGGTTAAAAATTCAGTGGATTGGTCTGTGGTTTTGTACTTCATATTTGAACCTGTGAGTGGGGAGTGGTTTTCTCGTTCTAAAAGACTTCTTTGGAGATGTTTTGCATCACTTCCCTCTTTCTCATTCCTTTCTTCTTCTTCTTCCAGATGCTTTGGGCCAAAGGATGGGCTCCTATAGACATGAACCATGGGGCTCACCATGTGCTGCTCATAGAGTGATGCTGTGGGTCTTTCAGTAGTATGGTGAGTTGTTTTATGGCCGTACATGCTATACTGGAGATGCACAGGACTGGTGTCTCTCATCTGCTCGTCTGCTTGTTTCTTTTTGTATCTTCTCCTGCGGTGGAGAACAAGAACCACTATCCCTGCAGCACAGAACACAATAGTTATGAATACAATCAGCAGACCTAGTATTAAAACAGATAGTGGTACAGCATCAGTAAGTGATTTAAAAATATTATCAGCTGTAGTTGTGGTTGTAGGAGTATTGACAATGATATAACTAGTCTGAGTTGGCAGGGATGGGTTATTGACTAAACCTGGGCAAAGAAGTTCACTATTGAGTGCTTTCAATTCCTTTTTGTGTAAGTGCTCTGGAGAGGTGCAGAGTATTTCATCTGTCACTGTGTTCTTACTTAACTTTTGTATCCATTGCTGCAATCCAACCAGGTCACAGGAACAATCCCAGGGGTTGTCCTCAAGGTCAATCTGGGTCAGTAAATCAAGGTCATCCAAGATATTACTTACAGGTAGATGAGTAAATTGGTTTGTTTTAAGGTTTATCCTCGTAAGAGGAACCCCTGAAAAAATATGTGGTGGTAAAACTTGTAGGAGGTTGTTGTTTAAATAGAGTACTTTCAGTTTAGGCATTGGGTTGAAGGTTCCAGGTAATATTTCCTTAACACCATTGTATTCAAGATACAAATACTCAAGATTGTGGAGACCAAGGAACATACCTCCACTCAATTTGGTCAGGTGGTTACCATTCAGATAAAGCTTTTGTAATCTTGTTAAATTCATAAATGATCCTTCTTCAAGAACCTCAATACGATTGTTTCCCAAGTGAAGCATTTCCAAAGTGAAGTATTCCACTAAGTCAGACTTCAGTAATGTATGAATGATATTCCCTGCAAGAATAAGCTTTCTAGGATTTTGTGGAGGAGGTTTCAGATCTGATAAACTTTCAATATTGCGCTCCTGACAGTGTATTAGAAGTCCTGATGGGGAGAGTACTTTGCAATTACAAGGAATAGGACAGTAGAGTCCCGGAAGTTGAGTGGATGGCTTTGTAATATAAGGTATTAAACCTGGTGCTTTGGTGGGTGGTTTTAAAAGAGATGTGGTCTTGGCTGACATGTGACTATCGCTTATTGAAGAGGTTACTGCCAGATGTAATGATCCAGAAGGATCCTCGTGTTCTTCGTATACTGGTGGAGTGGGGCAAATTGATTCCTTTTTCAGCCGGCTTAGTATGCTTCCTTTGAAAAATGGAGGGCTGTTACATACAACATCACCAATTACAGACTGTGGGGGCATGTTTTCCAACCAAAGTTTTAGCTGTAATAAGTCACAATTGCAGGCCCATTTATTGTCCTCCAACTGGAGATCCAATATTCGGCCAATGTGTTCTAAAAAACCAACATAAGGCAATGTTTGCAACTGATTTCCACGAAGATCTAGATGCGTTAGAGGAACAAATCGAAATATGTTTGGAGGAAGACTCTCGATAGCATTGTCATTTAAAATTAACACTTTAAGTCTGTTGAGCTTGCTAAAGGCACTTGGTTCAATCACTGTAATGAAATTGTTATCTGCTTGTAGGAATTCCAGGTTTTCCAGTCCATGGAAGGTATCCTCTTTAAGAATTTCTAGAGAATTGTGATTGATATGAAGTTGCTTAAGAAGGCCAAGGCCATTAAATGCACCAGTCTCAATATCTGCAATATTGTTAAATCCAAGGTGTATTGAGATAGCATTGGTAAGCCCAGAAAAGTCATTTGTGTGAAGTACTGTCAAGCCGTTATTTAATAAACTTAAGTGGAAAGGTCGTGATGGTGGCACACTTATTTGGGATAACTTCTTAATACCTTTCTCTTCACAATTTATTAGCATCGTGCCGTCTTTTTCCTCACAGTTGCAAAGAGAGTCACAAGAACCTCTGGCTGAGGCAGAGGGCATTGGAGATTGGGACTGTGAAGATATACAGGCAAGGAGAGATGAATACAAGAGATGAATCCAGAGCTTCATGTTGTCATGTGATGGATCTGATTCTGTAAAATACAATGCAATAGCAATGGGCTTTAGTGGCCAGCAGCAGGGAGGAGATGAAGCTGACATTTTCAAAATGATAAGTTTTCTCCTAATAGGCAAGATATTGATTATCTTAAATACATAAGTGCATTGCTGAGTCTACATTTTCTTTTATTTTTTACAAATATGACCAGTAGATTTGTTTTACTTTTAACTTGCATTATGATAACAATTTAAAATTTAGGTCAAGGATAACTTCAAGTATATCAATTTGTGTTCATATCACCAACTAATTGCATTTTAACAGATGTGAGGGGTGTTGGCTAAATGGACCATTGATAACTTGATATGATGCAAAGGTATGTATTTGAGAAGACCTTAACTTTTTCATTTTTTTAGCTTAAACTAGATAAATCTTTTTTTATATTTATTTTTAATTGGAAGACAGTTGCTTTACAATAATATATTGCATTGGTTTCTACCATATCAACATGAATCAGTTCCCTCTCTCTCGAAACTCCCTCCCACCTCCCACCCCTCTAGAGATAGCCAGAAGCAGAGAAACCTGTAGGAAATTCAAAAATGATAGAAAGACTGTATGTATGCATTTCCTTTAGTTCTATTTTTGAACTGGATATCACAATATAACATCTAATAACTGTGTTTAACCTGCTTTGGTTTTGGCTTAAGATATTAATTCCATTATTTATTTAAAAAAACTTGAGAAACATATGTCTATGTAGTAAAGTAAACCTTTATAAAAGAATTTTAACTATGCTGTCTAGGGTAGTTTGTATAAACCTAAGTATCAGATATATATGCTTAAAGGTATCCATTCAAATTTCACACTTTAATTTCTAGAGGTGAAATATTCACTGTTACTTTTAAATTATTCTGTGGATAAGGTTAACATCATAAAAACTAAAGAAGAAAAACTGACATATGACACACATTTCTGGCTCTTACAAAAGAAGGAACAATACCTCATATAAACTTCTAATAAATGACTTCCTAATGAGGTCTTGAACCAGGCTTTAGGGCACTGAATATCTCATAATTAAGCAGCTGATCTTTATTGTAAGGCTTAATGATGCAAACAATGAACTCTAAAACATACTTCACTCTATAAAAATATTTGAAGATCTCTCTGATTTGATAAATAAAAAACTGACAGTTCAGGATAACACATCACATATCCCAACTCCTTAAAAATTTAATACATGGATCTGAAACAGCAATTAAAAGAAATTCTAACTCTAAAATAACAGCAGTGGTGTGGTAAATACTTTGAACTCTAATGTATCTAATTTTATTACCTTCCTTCAAATAGTGCTTTTTAAATTTAGACTAAATTCAAACATAAACAAACACCACATCTTGTAACTATTCAAATTTTGGAAATGATAGATGCTTTCATTTGTCTGGATAGGATGTAAACAGTAATTTTGAATCTAATTAAAATTCACAGTCAGGTAATACATCCCAAAACTGAATCAATAATCTCAAAAGTAAACTTCCATTCCATGAAAATACACAGTCTTATTGAAAACATGTATAGTATGAAGTTTCTGAAAGGCAGAAGACAACCAAAGACATGAAACATTTGAGTAGTGCCTTTCTATATGAAGGGAAAGTTAGCTGACTGAATGTTTCCAAAGGGAAATAGTTTGATTTTAAACAACTCTGAGGGCTATGCTTAGAATCAAGCAGCTTGGGGTTGGAGTCTTCAACTTGTGGATTAGCTTCACAGCTAATCTCCATATTTCTCCATAGATGACCAAGAAAGAATACTCTTTCTTTCACCAGACAACGCATCTTAAGAAGATAGTGAATAACTTCCAGATGAGAATTTCTTGTTATTTTTATCTCACATGCATTTTATGCTCTTCAAAAGGTAGTAGGGAACAGTTTCTAAGGTTTTCAGAAATACACATAAATATTAAAAGTGGTTCTATGTTGATAGTATAGAGATACTGTGTTAAAGAGGTAAAAAACAATCTCCATTTACATATTTTCAAGTCGGGAAAAAGTAAAAGTGGTGTGTAATATACAAAGAATCTTTTGATATTCTGCTTGTATTTGAGATTCAACAATGGTTTTTGGAAGTAATCTTTCCTTCACAGAGCACACATAGGTTAGTTTCCAATAACAAACTGCATGCTGTAAAAGAAATAGTGGCAGATTATTTTACTTCTTCTCTAAAGCCAGCTGTTAGTCTAGATGTCTGCTGCTCACAGAAAAACAGGCATCTGCTACCGCATTACTTGTGCCAGTGAACAGGAAAGAAACTGGATATCCTTTAATGCAAAGTTCTTTTTTTAGAGAGGCAAACATATATTCAATCACTTTAGAATAATGCAAAAATAGGTATAAGGAAATCCTGGAAACATTCATCTTACCTGTAAAGCAGAGACTTCCTGACGTTATCTGTAATGCACAGCTGGAAGAGATGTTCAAAGTAAATTCAGTTTCTTTATTAAAAAAGAAAACACCAACCACCGTGTTCTTTCTTCTCAAATATCACTTTTTGGCAAGTTCCATCGCTTCATAAAGTTAAAACCTCTGGTCCAAGACAAAATGCTGAGCATTTCATTGAAAACATTTCAAGCAGACTGCATACTAGATCATCCTGAAGCAGTTGTCCTTTTATTCCCCAATTAAAATTCACGGCATACTTCACAGCTATGCTGACTTTTTTTGCATATAGTTAACCATTTGCAAGCTGCTACATGCAGTAAACAAACAAGATGTTTAACAGAGCTGAGATTGATCACTCTTGCTTTCTTAGGCTGTAGATCCAAGCTGCAGCACTGTTCTCCTTCCTCCCGTTCTAGTCTTTCTTGTTAGCTCAGTTTGTTGTTAGTCACATTGCCAAGGGCTGGGAGGTAGGCGTAAATAAAGAGACTTCTTGGCTTTTGACTCAGCCTTTAAGCCCTTCCCCATCAGAGCGCTTTAATCTGCCAGTGTCATTTAACACAAGAGACAGCTCCACCTTGGGACTCAACTCCTCCTCCTGCAAACGGTCTTCCTCTCCGTTTAAATACCAAATATAGTGCAAGTGAATTTTGATGCAAATAATGACATATGTTTAATAATATTTTGTTACTACAGCAGACTAAATCATACACTATACTAAAGTCTCATCTAGCACAGTATTGTACTGTTAGCACACATGTTCAGAAAAACTGCAAGCATGATACCTATAGCTCCAGTTTTATTTTTTTTAACTGGTACTCTAGGTTGAAATTGTGTACTAATTAAATCTTAAAATGTTAGCATGAACCACTTTCCTGAAATACTTGTAGTTTTGTATTTACCATTTGAAAAGCAACTTGAAGCCTCATGTCTGAGACTCTTAAATTTTATACTTCATTATTTCTTTCCCTACAGCTAGTGTTCAATTATGAGACTAGAAATGAAGTTTTTTTTTTTTTTTTCAGGTAGATAGTATTTATTTGGAATGGAGATATGATCATTTAAAAATGCATGCAAGAATCTTAATTATACATGGTTTTCTTTAGTTGAAAACAACTTATCAGTCTCAAAAATATAAAATTGTCTTTCCAGATAAAATGAAACAAGCATCTTCATCATGTACTGATTTCAATATATAGCAGTTATAATAACCTGATTTTTATGATACTAACTCTGGGAGCATTTTTTCCTAAAATATAATATTTAATAAGTTAACTTGTTTCTTCAGCTCTTAAAAGTTTCTGAATTATCACCAATGAAACTCTCAACTGTAAGATTCTTTATTTCCCCAAATGCCTGTGTTTTAAGAATCACTCTTCTTTACCTACATTCCAAGAACCTGAACTTTTTCCACAGCCAAAATTAATACACTAAATGCTGTCGTTGATTGATTTTGAAACAGTATATGTTTAGAAACTCTCTTGCCTATAGGTTCTAGAGGTTACCTATATTTTAGTAGGTCCCATTTCAGCAACAGCTATTCTTTTTAAAAAAGAGGTTATGCAGCTTATATTATTAAAACAGGAAAATATAAGATTAGGTTGTTATTTAATGATTGTCTGCAGTTATGCACTCAGATTCACAAAGTTCTCACATCTGTGGAATAGTTGTTTTAAAAGCTAAGGATTTTAAGGCAATTTCTAATATTCTCAGTTTCCTATATTATACAGTTTCTCATACATTAAGTTCATCTTTTATTTTAATAGCATGTTTTTTAAGGTAGAAAGAGATTATAATATGGATGAGAGTGTGGAGATATAGAGTAAAGATAAGGAATGAGATAATAAAGGGAATAAAAGAATAAAAGAAGGGAATTACTTTTTGCCACAGTCTACTGCTAGCTGAGGGTCAAGTTAACTTAAATCAGTCTAATGCTTTAGATAGGTGGTGACGAAAAATAGAATCAGTGAGAAAATAAGGAACTAGAATAATTTCCCTCCCAACACTGTAGACATAATTCTCCAAATGCATTCATTTAGGTTTTAGAGGTAAAATCACAGGAGAAAAGCTCTGAAGTACAGTCTGTGGTGGAAAAGCTGTTCAAATAGCCATATGAGAACAAATGGAATGAAATTTTTTGTAAATTGAATATCTTCTCCAGCTGGAGGATGTGTTGATTTTATTCATAATATATACCTAGCATATATTTGATGTTATTTATCTTTAGTCTTTTACCTATATGTAACATGTTATTTTTTTTCATGTGTAAGTTACTAGTTAACTATACAATAGTCAGAGGGGAAAGAAGTGAATAAAAGCCTTTGGAATAACTCTCTTTGTTGGGAACATAAAGGTTAAGGTAAGCATTCTGTTTGAGAAGAATTCTTTAACTTTTAACTTAATTCAAAGGGGTAATATTGATAATGCATTACTTAGTATTACCTCAAACTTAATAATATACAACTTAACACATTCACAATGAAGTGAAGTGAAGTAAAAGTAGCTCAGCTGTGTCTGACTCTTTGTGACCCCATGGAATACACAGTCCATGGAATTTCTGGGTCCGAATACTGGAGTGGGTAGCCTCTCCCTTCTCCAGGGGATCTTCCCAACCCAGGAAACGAACCCAGGTCTCCTGCATTATAGGCAGATTCTTTACCAGCTGAGCCACAAGGAAAGCCCAGGAATACTGCAGTGGATAGCCTCTCCCTTCTCCAGGGGATCTTCCGGACCCAGGAATTGAACTGGAGTCTCCTGCATTGCAGGTGGATTCTTTACCAAAGCCTAGTAGCTAAATCCACCGATCTCTATCTTTTGTTAACTGTAATTCCTCAGTTGTTTCACTCAGTCAATAATGCAGCCATCCTTTCCAAAATGCTCATGGCCAGTGTGTTAATTATTGTTGCATGCATGCATGCTAAGTGGCTTCAGTCATGTCCGACTCTTTGTGATCCTATGGACCAGCCCATAGCCCACTAAGCTCCTCTGTCCATGGGATTCTCCAGGCGAGAACACTGGAGTGGGTTGCCATGCCCTCCTCCATGGAATTTAACATTTGTAATTTCCAGTGATTATATGGAAAAGTACTTTGCCAGCATAGCTTGCTCCAAGTATTAATGATAAATTTAAGTGATCATAATAAACACTCAGTGTTAGTAATTTTTCCATGTAGTTTACCCCTGCTGCTAAGTTGCTTCAGTCGTGTCCGACTCTGTGCGACCTCATAGACAGCAGCCCACCAGGCTCCCCCATCCCTGGGATTCTCCAGGCAAAAACACTGGAGTGGGTTGCCATTTCCTTCTCCAAGTTTAGCCCTACTGACTCCATATTGAAACATTTTAAGGTATAATCATTTTTAATGATACCTTCTAAGTTATGCTTCTTTAGAATGTGCATCTTAAATAGTAAACATGAAAGTATTCTAGTCACATTGAAGAGTACCAAGCAGTCAGAGGAAATATACCAGTTTGTGTTAGTTCCTTTAGGGTGACAGCATGTGTAAGGCAATGCAGTTCATTCACTGTCAGGACTTTGGAGAAGGCCTCTCCTTCCCTGCTTATATAGGTAGTGGAGGGGATCATCTTACAAATGCAATGTGACAAAGACCAGATGAAAGAATATTTTATCAGACTGATAATGTATATGGAACAAAGAGAATGAAAATACCCAAGATTGCTCACTGGAAAAAGGAAAAATAAAAATAATAGTGAAAGATTTTTTAATTCTGTTTAGGTCTAGTTCTACCTCAGAACATCTCTCCACCTTTTTTGTGCCACATTTAAGTGGGAAAGTGAAGATGTATGTCAGATTTATTTTAACTTAAGAAAATGGAAGGTTTGAAGAGAGAAGCCTTTTGTACCAAGTGTGGTATAGTCTGCACCTGTGTGCTCATTGGTGTCTGACTTTTTGTGATCCCATGGGCTGTAACCTTCCCCTCTGTCTACAGGTTTATCCTTTCAAGAATACTCCAGTGGGTTGCCATTTCCTCCTCCGGGGGATCTTCCCATGCCAGGAATGGAACCCACGTCTCTTGAGGCTTCTCCATTGACAGGCAGATTATGTACCACTGAGCCACCGACAAAGCTGCTGGTGTAGACTGAGGCATATTTCGATACTCTGAAGTTAGAATGTATAACTTGGTGAATTGTGTATAATTGGTGTGTATATATATATGTGTGTATATATATAATTGTGTATAATGTATAATTGGTGAATCTTTCAGGATGATAATACTACAGATGGACTTTGAATATGTATTGGTGATTTCATACTTTTAAGAAAGAATGTAAACATTGAGGAAAGAATTTAAAGAAATTATTCTAAGCAAACATTTTTAAAGTACCTATATCATTATCATAAAAGAAAAAACACAATACATATCCTTGAGAAACATATTATTGTGGGCTCTATCTGCTCTGTACTCTCAGGGAATTACAATCAAATTCATGATAATACTATTGAGATTGAATATTACAAATATTTGCAAATGATATCTAAATGTATAGATATGTAGAGATCTTATACACTAATTATATACATTTTATCATTTCAAATTAAGATTTCTTTAAAATAATAATGAGGTAAAGTCTACTTGAAAAAATTTTACTTATATACACAAATGTCATTCATAGAAAATAATAGTAAAAAATGTTATCTATCTTATGCAATGCCATGTTATACAGTAAATTCTGAGTTTGATTCCCAGATATTGAACTTAAGATTCTCTTTCACATTTCACTGGAAGAGAGGCCCCAAACTCTTTACTGTAATTACTTCTTTTTTGGTTCTGTTAGAATCAGAACATAATGATTATGGATACCTTCACTTCTGACAATAACATGCAATTTAGCTAAAGGAATATGACCTTTGTATGAGGGAGAATAGATTTTCTCACATGTTAGCAGTAACATCTTGGTATTTGAGGACATTTGCACACATTCATGAAGAATAATGTCTTCTCAGTGAAAAGTCTATGCATCTTAGAAAAAATTAGTATGATAGATATACTTTCTAAATTGACACATGAAGGAGTGTTTGGGAAACTTGCCTTTTGCATTGAACCTTTAATAAAAAGGTTCATTTGTTATTTAAATCTTAAGTTTCCTTCATGCTCAATTTGATCTGAGAGAAAAGGTTTAAACTAATAATGAAATTACCTTATTCTAAGACAGGCTTTACAATAAAACTTCCTGTTTTGATTTGAAATCTGTTGGCACAAAGGAACTCTTTGATACCATTGCTTAACCTGGCAAAACTAAAAACAAACCACACACTTTCTCCTGGGAGCTTGGACTGAAAAGTGGTCTTCTCTTCATAAAAAAAAAAAAAAAAAAAAAAAATCCCCTACTTTAAATGGATGACTAAGACTTTTTTCAAAAAAAAAAAAAGTTTACAAAAAACAGCTAAAAATTGTTGATGGATATTTCTATGATGAATATTGAGGAGTGTGTAAGGGAACAGGTCCAGTGGGATAATGGTAGACACTGTGTGTTATTATATTGATTGTAAAGATTCATTGAGGGAAGGCTAGTGTCTGTTCATAGTTTTCCCCAAGTATTAGAATTGCACTTAGAAAACAGTCAAATGAGCAGTTATTCAAGTCAAATAATTTCTTGGTATGTTCTCACTATCCTGTGATCTTAGGACATTTACCGTCTTGTTCTCAGGAACATATACAGATTGATTATAAAATACCTGTCCATATAACAAAATCTAATGTTAAAAATAAACATTGAAAATCAAAAAAAAAAAAAAATTATCCCAATGGATCTTCCCAAATGTTGTCTTACATGTATTTTAACACAACCTGTGTGACTAAATTACTTTGGATTCAGATGATTAATAGTAATGGTAGGTAAATACCACTGAATTGAATATGCATGATAGGCTTAGTGGACTAACTACAGGGAATTTTAAATTCCTGGGTGTCTTCCTATTGCCACTCACCATTTGGACCTCACTGTCTCTTACTAGCACATATTGCTGTGTCGCTGAAGGATGCAAACTTAATACTTTTAATCTTGTAATTGTGATACTCAAGCATTTTTATAAAATGTCAGTCTCATTTAGTTCATTTTACTTCAATAAGATAAAGCTATGACTATCATAACCTTGAATATAATGTATATATATAGAGAGAGAAATAATTTTTGTTACAATTAGATCTATGTTCTATAAAGAAAGAAAATAATTAACAAGGTATACATGTTTGTTGAAAATAAGTATATAGTTCAACAGATGACTCATTTTTTATTTTGCATTTTAACTCAGTAACAGTACTGTTAATATAAAAGGACACTAAACTATTGATGTCATGACTGGAATATTAATATTAACCAAGAAAGTGAATGATTAATTGTTAGTGACAAATTCCACTGAATAATTTTGGCTTATTTTGTTAACGGAAATCATGCTGAAAAACTCCAAAACAAGATAAGAAATTTTGCATTTTGCTATGTAATATTTTTCAAAGTGTTACAGAACTTAAGAGAATTAACTTCTGAGTTGTAAATAATTTACTCAGATAGCCAGGGAAAACTCTTGCTTCAGAATCAATCTATATACATGTAAAAAATGCATTGATCATTTCCCTGCACACCCACATGAAAATAAACATAAATTTTTTATTAATTATCCTTTTGATGTTTTTACCATATACTTTTTCTTATATATCTGGAATATCTTCTGGAATAATTGCAGCTTTCTTATGACATATTTTGAAAGTATACATATCCCATTGAACATTTCTATGTTTACTTTATGTTCAGGAAAATAAGTGAAGTATTACTTAAAATTTTCATGTATTCCTGTATCGAAACAGGACATGGATAATTTGGTACAGAGTAAGTAACAAATACTAAAAAATATTAGCACTTAAGAGATTCTAATAAAAATTAAGACCTAAGAATCAGCAACCCATGGAGTGTGGTGCCATTGCCTTCTCCGATAAGAAGTTATAACTTGTTTAAATTGGCAGACAGCCATTTTTTTTTTTTTTTTTACGAAGGGAAGGACAGAGGGAAGAATCAAGTTAATTTTAGATATATCATACCAGATTTCTAGGGGAAATAAAATCTAATCTTCATAAAACACTCATTTGAACTAAGAAGGACTTCTAGTTCCTTTAGCATCAAATAGTATTAAATTTGAAGTCACATGACTATAGAAAAGCAAATACTCCTTGAAATATTTTACAGTTTTTTTTTTTTGGCTAATTATAATCAGAGGCATTTCTAAAAAGTAGTTTTATATGTACCTGTAATGTAATCAAACTTAAGAGCATTAAATTTTAGAAATTTCACAGCTTTAAACATTTTTTTTAGCCTTAAAGCAATGTTAAAAACACAGTTTATCTAGCTTAAAAACAGAAGAAATTCAAAATAGCACTTACCTGTTCTTTCTTCCTATACACAGAAACACATGCTTTCACCAAAACATTAAAAATCATTGAAATTAGCAGAAATCCTTGATATGGGGGGAGGGATGAAAATAAGGATCTTCAATCTAAAAGTAATCTTGAATATTGGTATAATATTGATAAGAATTAGGAGACATTCCTAACACGTCCGTTGGTTTAAAGCTTTTTCTCTCTTTCAGCACCCTCTAGTGGGTACTTAAAAAACTTTTTAACAACTGAAAAATTGGCAAGTAGGCTAACTTGTTCAAATTTTACTCTCTAAACATGCAGTTTTTTAACCTTAGTTATTTAATATTAATAACAAGTAACATTTTATACAACTAAGAGCACTCCCCATGTCTGTAACTAATGTGATCACTCTAATTATAGTAACACCTTTACTCTTTGAACAAACGAATTCCACAATTATTATTACAGTAGAAAATTGGAGCAGGAATGTTATTTGTACAATGTTACAGAACTGGTAAGGGCAAAATCTAGATTTTTAATCTACCAAGTTCATTTATGGCTTCAGAATTCATTTTTTTCATCAGATAACATTGCTGCTGCTGCTGCTGCTAAATTGCTTCAGTCGTGTCCAACTCTGTGTGACCCCATAGATGGCAGCCCACCAGGCTCCCCCGTCCCTGAGATTCTCCAGGCAAGAACACTGGAGTGGGTTGCCATTTCCTTCTCCAATGCATGAAAGTGAAGAGTGAAACTGAAGTCGCTCAGTGGTGTCTGACTCTTTGCGACCCTGTGGACTGCAGCCTACCAGGATCCTCCGCCCATGGGGTTTTCCAGGTAAGAGTACTGGAGTGGTTTGCCATTGCCTTCTCCGGATAATGCTGCAACTTAGCACAAATATTTTAATAAGTGGACATGATTTATAATGAGATCAGGTGTTAATCATCTACATAAGAGGAACAGATTTGAAAAAACACTTTTGTTTGTCCTTTTGAATAAAAAATAGTTTTATAAAACATGTCATTCAATGTGTAAACTTTATTGACAGTTGTGGGCAAATCATTGCATAAGTGGAAAACACAAAGATGAGTTATTTATATTTATTCATGCATATACATATATGTGGAGGTTCCCCTGGTGGCTCAGATAGTAAATAATCTGTCTGCAATTTTGGAAACCTGGGTTTGATCCCTGGGTAGGAAGATATCCTGGAGAAGGGCATGACTACCCACTCCAGTATTCTTGCATGGAGAATCCCACGGACAGGGATTAAAGGCTTCAGTCCATGGGGTCACCAAGAGTTGGAACAACTGAGCGACTAACACATTCATACATATATATGGCTCATACATATTTAGATGTATCTGAAAAACTGTAAGAGTGATGAGATGTGTGTATTAATAGGTTCTACAGCATATTCAGTTCAGTTCAGTTCAGTTGCTCAGTCGTGTCCGGCTCTTTGCAACCCCATGAATTGCAGCACACCAGTCCTCCCTGTCCATCACCATCTCCCGGAATATTCACTCAAACTCAACGTCCATCGAGTCGGTGATGCCATCCAGCCATCGCATCCGCTTTCATCCCCTTCTCCTCCTGCCCCCAATCCTTCCCAGTATCAGAGTCTTTTCCAATGAGTCAGCTCTTTGCATGAGGTGGCCAAAGTACTGGAGTTTCAACTTTAGCATCATTCCTTCCAAAGAACACCCAGGGCTGATCTCCTTCAGAATGGACTGGTTGGATCTCCTTGCAGTCCAAGAAACTCTCAGGAGTCTTCTCCAACACCACAGTTCAAAAGCATCAATTCTTCAGCACTCAGCTTTCTTCACAGACCAACTCTCGCATCCATACATGACCACTGGAAAAACCATAGCCTTGACTATTACATTATGCTAACTATACTTGCTTCTTCTAGCTCTGTGTCAAAGAGAACTAAGATTGGGTATAAAGACTGGTCTTAAAAGGAAATTGGTTTATATCAAGTATTCTCTTCTTACTCTAGATATGCCTGAGGGAAGAGCCTCTTGTGAAGTATACAATCAGAAGGTCTTTGGATCAGAGTCATGTTTCATGTTCTGTGTCGGAGGAGCTCTGTATTCTTCCTCACTTAGAGTGGACCTCATATATTTCTTAAAGTTCCCCAGGTAGGTACATAGTATTTCCTTTATAATATTCATGTCTCCCTCCATCCCACCCACCCCAGTCCATAATAGATAACGTGTATCTTAGTAATTGAAGGGGTGAACATGTGCCAGTGATGTTAGTGGACATCCACCATACCCCTGGATTCTTGAAATAACAAACATGAGCAGGATTGAGATTTGCGGGAACAAGCCCAGCAGGCATGACAAAGTGTTTAAGTGTTATCAGTTTCTTTCTTTCTTTTTTTACAATTTTGGACTGTTCCGGGTCTTCATTTCTGTGCAGGCTTTTTCTAGGTACAGCGTGTGGGCTTCTTGTTGCAATGCCTTCTCGTCACAGAGCATAGGCTGTAGGATGCGTGAGCCTCAGGAGCAGTGGCAGCTGGGCTTAGTTGCCCTGTAGCATGTGGGATCTTTCAGACCAGGGATTGACCAGTGTCCCCTATATTGCAAGGCAGATTCTTAACCACTGGGCCACCAGGGAAGTGCTATTATTGATTTCTGATCACTTAGTTCTTCTCACAGCAAATTTAATAAGTAATTTAATACTGCTTTTTATTGACCTGAGGATTGATAGTACTATTCTATTCTTTGTTAAATTCCTAAAATATTGAACTCTTAACTTGTTATTATGGGGCTCCAGCATGCAGTTGCCTGGATTTCAGCCTGTAATCTTCTATTTCTGACTGCCTGCTGTGTGGACTTGAGGCTGCAGCATTGGATGCACAGACAACATCAGCGATATGGTGACTACTTGACTAGCTCCCAAGATTGTGTAAGGTCACTCCTTTAGACAAATTCATTGATCTCTATACTCCTAACATTGTACAGGAGACAGGGATCAAGGCCATTCCCATGGAAAAGAAATGCAAAAAAGCAAAATGGCTGTCTGGGGAGGCCTTACAAATAGCTGTGAAAAGAAGAGAAGTGAAAAGCAAAGGAGAAGAGGAAAGATACAAGCATCTGAATGCAGAGTTCCAAATAATAGCAAGGAGAGATAAGAAAGCCTTCCTCAGCGATCAATGCCAAGAAATAGAGGAAAACAACAGAATAGGAAAGACTAGAGATCTCTTCAAGAAAATTAGTGATACCAAGGGAACATTTCATGCAAGGACAGGCTCAATAAAGGAAAAAAATGGTAGGGACCTAACAGAAGCAGAAGAAATAGGAAGAGGTGGAAAGAATACACAGAACTATACAAAAAAGAGCTTCATGACCCAGATAATCATGATGGTGTGATCACTCACCTAGAGCCAGACATCCTGGAATGTGAAGTCAAGTGGGCCTTAGAAAACATCACTATGAACAAAGCTAGTGGAGGTGATGAAATTCCATGGGAGCTATTTCAAATTCTGAAAGATGATGCTGTGAAAGTGTTGCACTCAATATGCCAGCAAATTTGGAAATCTCAGCAGTGGCCACAGGACTGGAAAAGGACAGTTTTCATTCCAATCCCAAAGAAAGGCAATGCCAAAGAATGCTCAAACTAGCACACTGTTGTACTCATCTCACACGCTAGTAAAGTAAAATGCTCAAAATTCTCCAAAAAAGGCTTCAGCAATACGTGAAATGCGAACTTCCAGATGTTCAAGCTGGTTTTAGAAATGGCAGAGGAACCAGAGATCAAATTGCCAACATTTGTTGGATCATGGAAAAAGCAAGAGAGTTTCAGAAAAACATCTATTTCTGCTTTATTGACTATGCCAAAGCCTTTGACTGTGTAAATCACAACAAACACTGGAAAATTCTGAAAGAGATGGGAATACCAGACCACTTGACCTGCCTCTTGAGAAACCTGTATGCAGGTCAGGAAGCAACAGTTAGAACTGGACATGGAACAACAGACTGGTTCCAAATCAGAAAAGCAGTATGTCAAGGCTGTATATTGTCACCCTATTATTTAACTTATATGCAGAGTACATCATGAGAAATGCTGGGCTGGAAGAAGCACAAGCTGGAATCAAGATTGCCGGGAGAAATCTCAATAACCTCAGATAAGCAGATGACAGCAACCTTATGGTAGAAAGTGAAGAGGAACTAAAAAGCCTCTTGATGAAAGTGAAAGAGGAGAGCGAAGAAGTTGGCTTAAAGCTCAACATTTGGAAAACTAAGATCATGGCATTTCATCCCATCACTTCATGGGAAATAGATGGGGAAACAGTGGAAACAGTGTCAGACTTTATTTTTTGGGGCTCCAAAATAACTGCAGATGGTGATTCCAGCCATGAAATTAAAAGATGCTTACTCCTTGGAAGGAAAGTTATGACCAACCTAGACAGCATATTCAAAGGCAGAGACATTACTTTGCCAACAAAGGTCCATCTAATCAAGGCTTGGTTTTTCCAGTGGTCATGTATGGATGTGACAGTTCGATTGTGAAGAAATCTGAGTGCTGAAGATTTGATGCTTTTGAACTGTGGAGTTGGAGAAGACTTGAGAGTCCCTTGGAGTGCAAGGAGATCCAACCAGTCCATCCTAAAGGAGACCAGACCTGGGTGTTCATTGGAAGGACTGATGCTGAGGCTGAAATTCCAATACTTTGGCTACCTCATGCGAAGAGTTGACTCATTGGAAAAGACCCTGATGCTGGGCGGGATTGGGCCAGGAGGAGAAGGGGACAACAGAGGATGAGATAGCTGGATGACATCACCTAGTCAATGGACTTGAGTTTGGGTAAACTCCGGGAGTTGGTGATGGACAGGGAGGCCTGGCGTGCTGCAATTCATGGGGTCGCAAAGAGCAGACATGCCTGAGCGGCTGAACTGAACTGATACTCCTGTTGAATCTTGACCAATACACTTAATAAAACTTTGGATAACCTATAGATTTTAGTTTTTTTTTTTTTTTCTTAAATGAATAAGGGGGGATATATTTAATTGACTTATGTATTCGTTTATGTATTAAACCATCTAATATTAAACAATTACCATTGTAAATGGTAGTTTATATCACTTAGTAGGCAGGATCATGTGGATTGGAATATATAGAGAGGTATATTTCTTATATATGATGTATATTGCATTGTATATTTTTATTATTTAGGGATTATATATTAGTGTATATTATCATGTGCTGTGCTAAATTGCTTCAGTAGTGTATGACTTTTTGAAGCCCCATGGACTGTAGCCCCGCCTCCCCACCCCCGGCTACTCTGTTCATGGGATTCTCCAGGCAAGAATCCTACAGTGGGTTGCCATGCCCTCCTCCAGGGGATCTTCCTGGAGGAGATCAAATGCATGTTTCCTGCACTGCAGGCAGGTTCTTTAACACTAGCGCCACCTGGGAAGCCTGTATATTATCATGCTTATTTTTAAATCTTTAAATATCATATCCAGATAGTTATTATATAAATATTAAGCAAAGATTCTAGTTGTTTGTTTAAACTTAATATTGTATGAGCAAAGTAGAACAGAGTTTATTTGTATTCATTTAAATACATATAGACTTTATATATATAATATATGTATATATTATATATATAAAGGTAGCATCATATGGTGATAGTAATTTTAACAATACACTGAATGTAAATTTTTATATATATATATATTATATAGAGAGATAGCATCATACAGTGATAGTAATTTTAACAATACACTGAATGTAAATGCTTAGTGTTTTAAATTGATCTAAATTCTCTTAACTAGAAAGATTACAGATACCATATTACATTTCTAGTAAATATATTTGAAAACACATCTTCCTTTTACTATAAGTTTTAATATATAGGAGATTTGAAAAAAGTGTAAAATTGAAATAGTGCCTTTTTCTTTGTAATTAAAATATGCATCCTAATATGTAGTGAACCATATTTTCAGAAAATAATTCACAATCTTCCAGAGGACTACTCATTATCTTGTGTTCTGATGTTATCACTAACATCAGTTTATCTTCGCAGTGACCTCAGTGTCAATCCTTAGAACCTCTTTATTTTTACCAATGCAGCTTTCAATTTATTTTGAAATTCTGTTATTTCTCCCTAAATGTTTATTCTTTCTCACATTGGTTTTTCATTTTATCCACACTATTTATTCAGCTGTCTTAATATTTCTTCTTGCATACACTTAGGATAATTTTTCTAATTCAAATTTTTCTTGTGTAGATGTGTAGATGCTACACATCGCTACATTTTTTATTTACTAAGCCTGTTTCCTACTGCTCACAAATTTCAATGAAAGAATTGAATTTGTTGTTGTTGTTAGCTTTGAATTTTCTGATAGTTTAGAAATAGACTTTTTGGGACTTAACTGTTTCCTTCAATCTTCTCTTTTCTCACCTATTAAAAATACTCCTCCAATACCTAAGAGTTACATACGTGAAGACCTTAGGGAACACCTCTTTAATGCCTCAAAAAATATTAATTTCTCCTTCTCCTCTGTCCTATAGCTTTTACCAAACACTTATGCTTACTATTTGAGTCTTTTATTTGTTTCTGTCAGTCAGTGACTATCTTCTCTTTTAAGTTGTTTAGAAATTTTTCTTCTAACATTTCCTGCTTGTGTACTAACATAATTTTGAAATATTTTATAGTTCCCTCAGAGATAAAAATATAAAAGAAATTTGTTAGGCCACTACAAAAAGTGAGACATAAAAAGAGTATACACTATTTTAAGTAAATGCTTTCAATACAAGTAAATTCACAACATCCTTGTGACTTTAACATAATTGATTATTGGTTGGCAAATTAGAGTGTTAGTTGGAAACTTGTATCCATGTAGAAATAAAAATAGATTTATATTTTCCAGTAGGCTTCTGGCAAAAAGTAATTAAAATGTTTTATGAATTTGAATATATGTTCAATAACATACAAGGCATAATTTAATTCTACTTATTTTATTAAAATATATCACATTGATCTATCAGAGGCAAAAGTTACACTTTTTACATTTTCTTCCTTGAAACCATGCAGTAGAAACATATGGGTCAAAAACTGACTAGAGTACCCTTGAACAGTGTCAGTGGCTAGAGGGAATGACCTGCCCTTATCATCTTCAGACTCATGAGCAAATGGCTGGCAAATAAATTCACGCATAGGTCATTAAGATTTTCTGTGTGTTAGTTGCTCAGTCATGTCCAACTCTTTGTGACCCCATGGACTGTAGCCCACCAGGCTTCTCTCTCTGTGGAATTTTCCATGCAAGAATACTGGAGTGTGTAGCCATTTCCTCCTCCAGGAGATCTTCCTGACCTAGGGATTGAACCCAAGTTTCCTGAATTGCAGGTAGATTGTTTACTGTCTGTGCCACCGGGGAATTTCTACAATTTTATTAATCTAAGGACTCAACCTGGCATTAGAAATTCTACATAATTTGACTCCTAAATGCTTCCACACTTCTTACATGCCTCCATGTATATCTAGCAGTAGATCATACTTAGAGTTGATTCCCTCATTTCCTCTCTTTCCTCTATGATTTGCTTAAGCTGTTCCTTCTGACTGAAATACGTTTTGCTTCCTTTTGCTCATTTTGCCTGTCAAAGTCCTTGCTCTCCCTTAAGACTGATTTTGAATGCAGCATCTAGAGGAGTACTTGATTCTTCTTTACTCTGTCATTTGAATTATCTGGTAGAAATTAGGGCTGTTTGTTCTGCTAGTGGAGAAAACATTCTTCTATAACGGGAGCTTATTAGAAAAATTCTTCGTAAAATATAAGAACATAATAAAACAATTCACAATATGAAGTACTTAACAAGAGTCAAATTTTAATCATTCTGTATAGAATAATGTTGCATCTAAATGAAAACTACATCAGTCTTTCCAATGAGAATGATACGGTGTGTGTATATTAGTCGCTCAGCCGTGTCCGATTCTTTGCAACCTCACAGACTGTAGCCCACCAGGCTTCTCTGTCCATGGGATTCTCCAAGCAAGAATACTGAAGTGGATTATCGTTCCCTTCTCCAGAGAATCTTCCCAGCTCAGGTATCCAACCCTGGTCTCCTGGATTGCAGGTGGGTTCTTTACCATTTGAGCTACAGGGAAGTCCTGAGAATGATAAAAACCCAAAGGAAAACTGCAGCCACTAATTTCGTTATAATTAAATTCAATCTTACACTTCCATTTGAAGTCATGAAAGTAACCTTGCTCCAAAATACAGCTGTGTGGTACCAGTATTATCTCATTTCCCACCGTTCATTTTGTAATATCCTTTTTAGGAAATATATGTGATTAGGATGGTATTTTTTTTTCCTCTAATATATGCTTTAATGAAGAGTTGAAAATACGCTTAAAATACCACTATAATAACAATCATGTATGGATGTAAGAGGTGGAACATAAAGAAAGCTGAGTGCCGAAGAATTAATGCTTTTGAACTGTGGTGTTGGAGAAGACTCTTAAGAGTCCCTTGGACAGTAAGGAGCTCAAACCAGTCAATCCTAAAGGAAATTAGTCCTAAATATTCACTGGAAGGACTGATGCTAAAGCTGAAGCTTCAATACTTGGGCCATCTGATGTGAAGAACTGACTCATTTGAAAAGACCCCGATGCTGGGAAAGATTGAAGGTGGGAAGAGAAGGGGACAGCAGAGGATGAGATGGTTGGATGGCATCACCGACTCAATGGACAGGAGTCTGAGCAAGCTCGGAGAGATGGTGAGGGACAGGGAAGCCTGGCATGCTGCAGTCCATGGGGTTGAAAAGAGATGGTTGTCTGTCATCACCAACTCAATGGACATGAGTTTGAGCAAATTCCAAGAGTTGGTGATGGATAGGAAAGCCTGGTGCGCTGTAGTTCTTGGCATTGCAGAGTCGGACACAACTGAGCTACTGAACTGAATAGTTAACTATTTCCAATTAAATTTCATGATGACAAAATAAAATAGATTTGATATCAGAGAAATGCCTTATTATATTAATTTTAAAATACTTGATTAAACTTTAGACTCCTAAACCCAAAAAACCTATTATAAAAATAATTCTCTCATACTTTAGAAGTTCTCCCAAAATATTTATTTTCTTATTTTGCACTGGATATTTCCATAGAAGATCAGGTCACATGCCTGGTGATTCTTGAAGTCTGCTGTTATATACCTATTTATTGGCATAAAGGAACATGAATTTTGGAGAAAGACCATTTTGCTGATTAATATGTGTGTGTGTGTTTTAGGTCTATTATGACTTTTGTTTCCCAACAGTGACCAGGCTAATACACCATAACTTGCAAATATATTAGTTAAAATTATAATTTCATTTTGATCACACTTACTGAAATCTTTAAATGAATAATTAGCTATTATAATAAAACCTAAAACACAGAGAAATGTTATACTAGAATAACTATATTGTACAGGACACAAACATGTAAATTGCATGTTTAGTATTCAAGTCATATCAGACACATTTGTGTTTATCATACACAAATTATTATACAGTATAAATGCAGAGTATCAGAAATGTTTTAGGTAATCTAGTTTCATATGATAATAATTGCATAATTGCATATTTTTCATGTATTCATTACTTCAATAAATATTTCTCAAATTCTAAAAGTAGTAATGATAATAATTTAATAAATATATAGACAGTTTTTAATGGGAGATTACTACTGGGCACTTAGTGTATTTCAATTTTTGAAAAAGTTCCACAGCAGCACTATAAAAGACAATATTTTTATTCTCATTCTAAAGATAAGGAAAATTATATTAAGAAAGAAAAATAACTTGCTGAGGGTCTCACAGCTAGTAAATAACAGAGACAGCCATTCCAGTCTGGCTCAGGGTAAAAAAGCCATTCTCTATTGCACCAACCAGTTCTGACAACATATAACATGCTTAAGATGGGTGTTATTTAATGTTTTACTGTGAGTTATTTAAGTAAAACATCAGTGATATTCCTATTGGCATAATGGATATTCAGGTTTTCTAAAGGACTTTGTTGGTTTTGAAACAGATTCTGGGGAAAAGACGTTTTAATAAAATAAAGAAGGTATTTTCTCAGGAAAATTAAGTTCAAAATAGGAGTCTAATTGCCTACAAAGCATTGTGCAAAAGATGTGTATTGAAAAATATTTAATTTGTAGTTCAATATCTCCCTCTGCTGTTAGAAAACACTAATGAAAATTGTTTAAGCATATATGTTTACTTAGATGTTTGACTGTCTTTATACACTTAAAACATCAGAATACATTAAAATTTTCATAAGCTTTCTTTTATTCTGTGTTGAAATTGTGATTCTTATATTAAAAATTCTATTCCTAACTCTTAGACATTAAACTGATAGTAATAATTTATATCATTAATTTGCTCTCCTGAAAGATTATGGCTGTCATAAAGTTGTTTTAGGTATTCATTCTATCTAGCAAGTATTACAAATAAAAGAAGAATGCAAACTTTTTCTGTTATCCCAAATGATAAATGTTTTCATCCATACTAATTTGAATTGGAATACTAATTTTCTTCCATTATAAGTTAAAATTTAGGGGAAAATTTCCAATTCCAAAGATTTACAGGATAAGAAATTACTGTAACTAAACATATAATTTTTAAATAGCTACATAAATAAATTGACAGGCTCTAAATACAATTTAAATAAAATTTCCTAATAATAAAGAATAAGAATCACAAGCAAGAACCATAGATCATATAAATATATTACATAACTTCAAGCATTTTTCTTTCTGAAAGTATAACACAGATATGAAAAGGAATATAACATTTTTATTTTCTGTTAAGTGTTTTATAAGCTATTTCCTAAAATTATGTTTGTCGTCAGTAGTTGAATGGATAACATTTAATACTCTATGACAAATCAAAAAACCCAGAAATTTGAAGATTAAATAAGTAGAAAAATTAAGTACTTTTATCAAAGGACAGAGATATATAGCAATTAAATTAATCCAGATTAATCTAGGGGAAAAAAGCATAAAATTATTTGTAATCTGGTGAAATATATTTCATAATGAAATTAATATATTATTTATAGAAATACCTAATATTATGGTTTAACATAGTGAAAGCTAAACTATACCTATTTGCTCCCGTTTTTACATCTGGTTATGTAATCCTTGACCTCTTTGTAACAGTTTTTGTTCCTTTGAGCCAAAGGGCCAAAAACTTTACCCACTCTTCGTTACTCCTTCCAGCAATCTAACTGTCTGCCTTGGATTCATTGTGCCTTCCTTTGAAAGAAATAAATGCCTCTCCATTTTCTTTTCCACTTAAATCTTCATTGTGATGGTATAGCTATCATTCTACCATGCAGACCTCTAATCAATTTCTCTAATTTCTTCTTCAGCTATTCACTTCCTCAGTCACATACTGTTCCTTGTCACAGTCACTAAATGCCTCATCTTTAATACATGAATTTAATTATGAAACACACTTTAGTGGTTTGATAGTTTAACACCCAGCATCCTGGGAAGTAACCATACAAATCCAAAAAAAAAAAAAAAAACAGAAAAAATAATGAGAAAAAATTTGGTACATGCTATTTGCCAAATTTTCTGGCATAAATATTCCCAGACCATCTAATTAAAAGATAATATTTTGAAATTATTGGGTGTAGAGTTATGAAAAGAAGCACAGAATCACACAACCAAGCCAATTCCAGCACACAACTAATCTCTCTGACTACAGTCTGCATTCCAGTCTCCCTGTTTGTTTAAATATTCCCATTACAGCTTATTTTAAACCCCATGTGAGTTTCTAGTTAATTTTTATAGTCCAGTTTATCTTAATTTCCTATAATAAAAATAAATGTCTTGCTTGCATGCACTCCAGTGCAGTTATTTCTAGCCAGGAATCTGTCCTCTTCACAGTGATTAAAAGGTCCTATCTCTGTACATTGTGGTGGTTACAAATTTTAAAGCCTTCAAGTCCCTCACTTCTAGTTATGGAAATAGGGAAAAAGAGACAGAATGTGAAAGATTGCCAGAGAACTATAAGGCAGACCCAGAAGTGGTATATATCATTTTCACTACTTTACATTGGAGGTCTTGATGAACTAGATATTTGGTAGAAACTATGTGTCACTAGTTAGAGAAGGAAATGACAACCCACTCTAGTATTCTTGCCTGGAGAATCCCACTGATAAAGGAGGCTGGTGGGCTGCAGTCCATGGGGTCGCAAAGAGTTGGACATGACTGAGTGGCTAAACAACAACAGCAGTCACTAGTACATTTTGTTTATTGCAACTGACTGATTTGTTTTTGAAAGTTGTTGTTTTTCAGTTGCAAAGTCATATCCGACTTGTTGCAACTCCATGGACTGCAGAATACCAGGCTTCCCTGTCCTTCACTATCTCCCAGAGTTTGCTCAAACTCACCGCCATGGACTTAAGGATGCTATCTAACCATCTCATCCTCTGCTGCCCTTTTCTTTTGCGTTCAGTCTTCCCAACATCTGGTCCTTCGCCAGTGAGGTGGCTCTTTGCTTCAGGTGGCCAAAGTATTGGAGCTTTAGTTTTTAAATAACAGTAGTAATATTTTGTATTCTCTTTGATTAATAATCACAGAACAGTTGCTTTTATCTTCTGATGAAACATGCCAAGTTCCTATTTCCCCTCAATTTGAGAGACTATATGATTAAATTCCCTTTGAGAACAGGAAAAAAAAAAAAAAGCTATGGAAAACTGTATCTGCCATGAAGAAGAATAAGGATGATGAGAAATATAAAAGGTAAAATGTTAGGACCATAGATCTTTGCTGCTTTACCCCTCTTTTCTCAACTCATTTCTTAACCTTGAAGAAGGGCATATACGATAATCCAAATAAATACCAAATAGCATAGAATGTGGAATCAACTAGTGATTCTTTTCTCTGGATATGATGTGGAAGGAGTCATAAGTCCTTAAGACTCACATCCATCTATGTAACTATATTTGTAACTGTGGAAGGGTGATATAAGCCTAAGTAAACACTCATGTCTGAACTCATTCTTGTGATTTTTATGATATAATGAAGTTCTCATGTACTTTTAGGAGATGATTTATAGAAATTTAAAAAATGGTTGATTTGTAATTTGGGGACATAGTTTGATTTGAGAATTTAATACTGCACATAAAATTGATTTTTGTTCTGGCATTTATGGAAAAATGAGTCATAATATGGCTTCAGTTCAGTTCAGTTGCTCAGTTGTGTCCGACTTTTTGCGACCCCATGAATCACAGCACACCAGGCCTCCCTATCACCAGTTCCCAGAGATCACTCAGACTCAAGTCTATCGAGTCAGTGATGCCATCCAGCCATCTCATCCTCTGTCGTCACCTTCTCCTCCTGCCCCCAATCCCTCCCAACATCAGAGTCTTTTCCAATGAGGCAACTCTTCACATGAGGTGGCCAAAGTACTGGACTTTCAGCTTTAGTATCATTCCTTCCAAAGAAATCCCGGGGCTGATCTCCTTCAGCATGGACTGGTTGGATCTCCTTGCAGTCCAAGGGACTCTAAAGAGTCTTCTCCAATACCACAGTTCAAAACCATCAACTCTTCGGTGCTCAGCTTTCTTCACAGTCCATCTCTCACATCCATACATGACCACTGGAAAAACCATAGCCTTGACTAGACGGACCTTTGTTGGCAAAGTAATGTCTCTGCTTTTCAATATGCTATCTGGGTTGGTCATAACTTTCCTTCCAAGGAGTAAGCATCTTTTAATTTCATGGCTGCAGTCACCATCTGCAGTGATTTTGGCACCCAAAAAAATAAAGTCTGACACTGTTTCCACTGTTTCCCCATCTATTTCCCGTGAAGTGATGGGACCAGATACCATGATCTTAGTTTTCTGAATGTTGAGTTTTAAGCCAACTTTTTCACTCTCCTCTTTCACTTTCATCAAGAGGCTTTTTGGTTCCTCTTCACTTTCTGCCAGAAGGGTGGTGTCATCTGCATATCTGAGGTTATTGAGATTTCTCCCGGAAATCTTGATTCCAGCTTGTGCTTCTTCCAGTCGAGCATTTCTCATGATGTTCTCTGCCTGTAAGTTAAATAAGCAGGGTGACAATATACAGCCTTGACGTACTCCTTTTCCTATTTGGAACCAGTCTGTTGTTCCATGTCCAGTTCTAACTGTTGCTTCCTGACCTGCATACAGGGTTCTCAAGGGGCAGGTCAGGTGGTCTGCCCTGAATTCCCATCTCTTTCGGAATTTTCCACAGTTTATTGTGATCCACACAGTCAAAGGCTTTGGCATAGTCAATAAATCAGAAATAGATGTTTTTCTGGAACTCTCTTGCTTTTTCAATGTGTGTATATATTTGTGATAGTGGGGTGTTTTTTTTTGAAAAACATGAAATATATATGAGATTCTGATAATTCGAGTTGTCATTACTAAACCTTTCGAAGGAAACTAAGCTTATGATTTATACCCGGTGAAGATTAGCTGCTTTTGTATATTCCGTATCCTCCCAACACCATGGCCAAGTGTATATGTAACTGAAGATCTCTTTTCGGTTTTCTTCTAGAGCTGAAGTACTTGAAAACACATAATGAATCAGGCTACAAAAGCTGCATGGTAAGCTTTTTCGTTTTTCTTTTTAAAGTTAGCCTGTGTTGCACAGTCCAATTAAAGATTTAAGATCTTGAGGACCTGCCTCCCCTCAGGTTAGTGTTTTTCTTTATGGTAAAGTTTTAAAACTAGAGGTACGTGAAAGGAATTTTAGCAATATAAGTATATAGAGAAGGCTGTCTACTCCCAAGTTGACTCTGGAGAAGCTATGTGCATGGTGTTTAAGTGTGGATCTTGTAATCCCCAAAACCCTGAGTAATGCCTAAGGTAACTTGGGTTTCCCCAATTTGTGTCCAGGAGAAGACATCATAGAATGGAAAATTTGGGGCATAGCAGACTAATTTGAGTGAATCTTTGAAATTTTACTCTTGCTTTATTTCCATTTTCATTTAAGAGTTTTGCCTGCTCATTTCTCCAAGATGCAGAAATTGGCAGCCTTAGCTGAGATTGTTAGGTCTGGGTGGACATCAGATAACAGGTAAGCTGTTGAAAGTACAAATTGACTGTCCAGCTGTCATCCGTCCCTGTGCACTCCCTGTCTTGTTTCTCCCAGGGAGTAGACAGTACCTCCAATACCAAAAAAGTTGACCTGTGCACTGGCCACACAAGATTACTGATGGTGGTTTTGTGGTTCCTGGCACTCTTCTGTCTGTATATAAAACCTCTTCTCTCTCTAGATGAGTCACTAAATAGCTTAAATTTTATTTAAAGTTAATTATTCTTATTTAGTTGGGACTGCTTCACGTTTAGGAACCCAAATTGGAAAGAAGGATGTTGAGCTTCTTTATATCTACATGGAACTCCACTTACTCTGCCACCATTTGCATGCATCCGAAAGCAATAGGGTCTGTGTGTGTGTCTGTGTGCCTCCCCATTCACACACAGAACCATATTGTTTTTGGATGCATGCAAATTGGGATCGGCCTAGTAAAGAGAGGTCACTTCCCTGGTGGCTCAGATGGTAAAGAATCTGCCTATGATGCAGGAGACCTGGGTTCAGTCCCTGGGTTGGGAAGATCCCTTGGAGAAGGAAAGAAGAACCCACTCCAGGATTCTTGCCTGGAGAATCCCATGGACAGAGGAGCCTGGGGGGCTACAGTCCATAGGGTCGCAAGGAGTTGAACACAATTGAGCAACTAACATTTTCATTTTCACCTTCGCTGGTAGCAAAGGCAGGACTTCATTGAAGGTAAGTGATCTGTTATTCCTCTGGCATTTTCAGATGCTTAAAGTTGACTCTTTAACTTGAGGTGCAAATTGTGACTTATTTTATGTTCCTGCTTTACTACACACTCTGTGATATGGAAAATTGTGTTTCTCCAACTTCCTACTTCTGTTTCTTCCTCTTGTAGTTTCTTTCTGAGGTCTCTTCTGGTCTTATGCTTCCAAGAAGGTTTTGAGGACAAAGAACTTTAAAAATGGCTACAGACCTCCTAGTTCCCTCTTAGCAAAACACTTGGTTCACGGAAACTCTTGGAGAGATTTCCTTGAAAGACTGTGGAGATTCTAGTCATCGTTCATGGAGTTCTCTTCTCTTACTCTGTCATTAGAGACCTGTCTTTTATCGTCTTCAACTTGCATTTCTAGGTTTGTGATTGGCCCATGTCCACGTCTATCACTTCAAAATCACGGGGCACACGTTATAAGTGGTCTCCTTGAGCCCCTTCTCATCACAAATTAGAAAAAAAATAAATTGTATATTTCTCCTTTCCATGGAAATTAAGAAAATGTCACAGAATTACAACATTTTCCAAAGAAGTTATCTCTCCCTTCAGAATATACGTTTATACCTGAAGGCTTATGATGACTCTGGTCTCAAAACAGATTTCTGCACCTTTATTGTTTGTCTTACGTATGTTAAGTACCACCTTGTTTTGGGTCTGGGGATCCTTGCCAAATATTTACTTATCATGGTGTTCTGATACCTCAGCCAAAAGTGATTTGGAACAAGTCACATTTTAACAATGTGTTACATTAAAATTAAATAATAATGTGATATCATCTAAGAACTTTAACTCCATGTTTACACCTGAGCTCCAATTAAATATCAGTTTGATTTGATGTGCATTCTTTTGTCATGTAAATTCTTGTCCCTTTTATTTATTATGTCATTTTAGCTCCAGAAGATATAGAAGAAATTCTACAGCAGAAATAAATGTGATAGAATGTATAGGAGATACAGAGTGGGGAAAAAGAAAACTTAAAACCAAAATAATATCTGACAGGTAAAAAAGAGAATATAGGGAAGGACATGTCCTAGTCAAATCTGTCATGACCTTCTTCTGAGCATGGAGGGATGTATTAGAAAATATAAATGGGAATCCAAAGGCCAGGGTCTTTTTCTTCCATCTCTTTTGGGGGCTGTAGGAAAAGATTATATTTCCATTAAAATCACATGACTGCAACAGTAAATTCCTGCATGATGCCTTCTAAAAAGCTAAACAGAGCCAACTATCTCATTAAAAGACAATGTAGAAATAGAATAAGTGAGATAATCCATGACAAGAATCAAAGAGAATCCAGTGGACTAATCATATATTTAAGTCTTACTGTCCCCATTGGCACAGATTGCATAACCCTTTCCCTATACAGATAGATGCCCTCTTGGAAAGGAAGAGGTAGAGAAAATCCATAAGATTGAGCTTTTATCTCTATTATAAATAAAGAAAGAAACTTAGGTGATACAGTTTTATTTAACACTTCTTGATGTGAATGGTCTTCTGTTGGGAAACTACAAAATTCAGGATAAGGCAGGAAGTTTTTATAGAACAAAGAATAAAGACGAAGAAAGGGAAAATAGGAAATACCTGATTGGCTGAGGGTACACAGTTAGTCTTGTTTGCAGTGGGAAAGCCTAGATTAGGCTTGATGTTTGGGGATTGGAACCCTGCATATACTATACTTCTGATCAAGCAGAGCATTTAGAGGGACACTTTGATTATATATTTAAATCAGTGCTTTAATTTCTTTAAGCCAATGAAATGGTGTGCTTTAAAAATTCATTTTGGTAATTCTAACTGAAGGTAGAGAAATATACATCTATAACGTAGGAATGTAGACATATATAAACACACAGACACAAACAGGTCTTACAGCTTTCCTTTTAATATTTTAGCCATGGAAAAAATCCAGTAATGCAAAAGTCACCAGGTTACAAAAGAACGGTTGTATTTAAATTGAGTTTCTGCCAGGTAGAATAAGTAATGGTTACCGGTTCAGATGATACAAACCTTTTTTCTAATATTTGTGGAGAAGACTTCAAAGATTTTTCATTTGCTTAGTTTCTGAATAGATTTCTCTCTGGATTTTTTTCTTCTGAAGTTTGTTCTTTGAAGAAATGTCTCTTAGTTCCTAGAGAAGACTTGCATCTCAAAGACACAAAGAAAGAATGGAAGTTCCTCTGAGAAGGACTTTTGTTTCTGGAGCACAGATTTTTTACAGTACATTCAAGGGGAGGGTTTAGGATTGAGAAAAAAATAGGCAGGTTTTTTTCCTGTCCTACCAGTCTCAATTTTTCAGACAAGTTACACAAGTTGTCTGCAATTTGTAGGACAGATGTTTTTAAGTCCTCAAAGAATTGGGTTGCAACCCGAATTGCATTTTCTTCAATTTGCTTCTTTACATCGGAGAGAAGTCCTTCAACTAAGATAGAAATCAGATAATGCCTACATTCTAGATTAAGAGTTGCTTGCCATTGGAATGTTTCCCTCTGGGTTAATAGTTTCATTTTTTCTTAGAGAAGAAGGCCTAAAGAAAAAAATCAGGTTTTAGTATCAGCTTCTGATTTGGCCAGCTTTAGCTGGGACAGCCAAGAAATATTGCTGGCAGAATTGAATGACCCAGTAAATGAGAGAGATGTCCTTAAAGAGGGTGCAAAAGATACTACCTTTTTAAGATGTACAGCCACTTCCAAAGAGGCAAAAAGACTTAAACCTGAGAACTGACAGGAGTCCAGGGGACCCACACTGCAAATAAAGCAAAATTCACATTCCTGTCAGGCCATACCTAATTACAGTTGGTGCCAAACCCACATTTCTTTCCTTGTCATGTCTTTGGATCCCCAACCAGAAGGTTGAGGTGCCTGCATTTGCAAGAACTGACAGTCTGAGTGCCCCAGGTTAGCAGAAAGCCAAGCCACCTTTTCAGGACAGAAAATGAAACAAACAAGAAATATTTTTAGCCTTCCCTGGAATGGAATATTTATCCCTGGGAGAGAGAAGAATCAATAACCAATACCGGGCAATGTGAAATTTTATCTTCTTCTCTCAACTGGACACTCCAGAGATTCGAGAGAACTGACTTTGTTAAAAATTCTCACTCTTTGCTGACATATGCTAGTTTTCTTAAGATCCCATCGTAGGATCACCAAAGTGAGCCGGGTTTAAAGTAAAGAATGTAGCCCCAGTAACTAAAAGAATATGGCATGGTTTTTCATCAGTGTTAATTTTAGCTTCTCCTTAATTATTTAAAGGAACAACTGGTAGCAGAGTTCTGTTAACCCTGGGAGACATTCATATGGGGCTTCCTTCAAGGCTAGATTGGGAGCGTTCGAGTTGGTATTTGACCAAAGTTTCAAGGACAGTCTTTCTTTTCCCCCAGTGTCCTAGTTGATTGAAAATAAGACACAATTTTTTTTTCTGTCAGTGCTTCGATGGTGGACCCCTGTGAGGGTGAAGTAGGGGGAGGCGCAGGTGTTTTGTTTCCAGCTTTGCAGCTGCTGCTGTTGTGAAACTTCTGTTTCCAGTTTGCGATTTCTTCAGAGAGGAAAGGGAGTTCAGATAGAAGGTTTGTAGACAGAATATAGAAGGATAGAGGAGAGTAGTGGGATTCGTGTTAGTATTATAGTCTCTTATTTTCAGTATCTATTGTGTCTTTAACTTTGCACTAATCTTTTATTATGAATCTTTCAGTTAAGCCGTTTTGGAAATTTGAAGTCTTTTGGAGGCTTCTGAATGTCCATGAAAATAAGTATCCCATTCAGTTTGATTTGAGGAGCCTTGCTTGCAAGTGCACTTCTTAAATGATTGGTCTTGTCTGATTGGAACATTCCCGTCATACCCATTGTAATATGTGTAGATCAGAAGTTAGTATGGAGAATGAAGGGTATGGGTACTTGGTGGTGTTTATTCCATTACTTCAATCCCTTGTAGTTACAGTTTTACATAAAGGAAATTTCAAGTTTTCTAATTATATATGTTGAAGTATGTCTCTTGAAGAATTCTTTGAGTTTTGTCTTTGGTAGACAAAAATGTATGCCTGTGTCAGCATGAAATAAATATATATCCCAAGACTGGAAAGAAGATGTGATAAAAATGAAAAGTCTTTATGATGCACTGAATACTTTCAACCTGATGAGTCCTTTAAGTATGCTTTGCTGCTGCTGCTGCTGCTAAGTCACCTCAGTCGTGTCCGACTCTGTGTGACCCTATAGACGGCAGCCCACCAGGCTGCCCCGTCCCTGGGATTCTCCAGGCAAGAACACTGGAGTGGGTGCTTTGGGGAATGCTAAATTTGTGATTATGTGCATGGAGCAATTATGGGCAAAATCAGAAGATGCTGTTTTCAAGGAAATTTCCATCAGATAAAGTTTTGGGTGGAAAGTTTACAAGTCTTACTGTTGTTTTTGCTTGTTTGTTAAAATGTGACAAAGTGTGCACCAGAAGAGAAAGGTACTCATTTCTAAATACAATACAGAGCTCCTCTGGAGCTCAGATAGCAAAGGCACACTCAACATGAGAAGAGCACCCCCCTGATTATGACGAGGTTACCTCAAAGTAATGGAGAAGGCAATAAAAATGTGAAGCTACAAAAAGGAGAAGTACATGTAAGACTGACATGATCAGATTGGCTTGTGGGCGTCAGATGTTGATGCTGAGAGATGCTATAGAAACCAGTAGAAACATGCTGGGGGATATTACAGTGGTCTGAGATTGAAAAGGAAAATTGACTTGTTTTAATCTGCAGGTTAGTAAAATTGAGGAATATTTAAGTAGTAGTATGTACCTTTGGAGTTTAGGTATGTTTAATCATGGCTCTTGTTTTCAGATATTTGATATATTACTAAAAAGCCCCAAGTTAAATTATTTACTGCAACCATCTAATTATTGGTATTGCATCTTATCTAATCGGAATGAGTTTCCTATAAGGGCATTCTCGTTAGAGGTGATGTATATGTATACAGACTGCCTTATTTTAAAGTGAACAAAATATGAAAAAAATGTGGTTTCTTAACATGATAAATTTAATTCATATGGAAATTGATTTGTATGGAATTATTCCAAATGAAATTTAAAAGGTTTTGTTCTATTATGTTAATTATTATTGATTATTATTATCTTATTTATACTTATAGAGCTATAATTTTATAATGCCATTCATAATACTAGTCTTAGCATATCATTTTGCATAACAAGTGGTAGGTCTGTTGAGGCACTAAATACACAGGAATTTTTTTCTTTAAATATTTCTTATATATTTCAGTAAGATGTATTATCCGTTATTATTATTTTATTAATAACATCAAATTCATAAATATATCAGGTAACAAATGCTATTGAATTCAATTATTTGAATATTAATAATTTTTTAAACAAAATATAATATTGCAAGTACTGCCATCTGCTGTAAAAGAGCTATCATAGCCATGAGATAACAGTGTGGTAATGGTTCTATACTTAATTGAAGAGAATACTGTACAGGAATTCCAAGTTACCCCAAAACTTATATAAATTTAGAAAATAAATCATTGAGATAGAATATTTTTTTAAATGCTTCAATATTTAATTTGTAAAATATATCAATTCACCAATAGCTTTTGACTATAAAAACAGTCTGTCACTTCCTAACAACTTTCAATATATTGCACTGTATCTTCTGAAGAATTAGAGCAGTCAGTTTTTCTACATTATCAGATCAAGAAATGGATGTCTATGTCTGATATCACCAGTTTTGCTTGCTTCACAGGTAATTACAAGTATAATTTTGAAGATTGGTTACTGGTAGAAAAATCTTATTTATCTGAATTACACAAGTCTCAAGATGTATGTATTTTTAAATTTGGAGGAAAAAAAAAGAAAAAAAATAAATTTGGAGAAAAGAGTACATCTAGGAGAAAAGAAATTGAGAGGTTGAAGACAAGGAGAAAGACTAGAGATATAGGCAACATTTCAATGTAAAGTTAACTAGACTTTAGATTTATTTTAATAGAATATAAAAACAGATAAGAGATACTGACACATACAGAGAGACATTGCTTTAGACAGTGGTGGGAAATTTAAGTAGAGGGACAACAAAAATTATTAAATCCATAATTCATCACAGCTTTAAACATATTACATTTGCTCATCTTGAATGTTTGAGTTTTGTTGGCATTAACAAAAGATGATTGTAATGAGGAAAAATAAAACATGTTAAAGAAAATTCATAGTTGTTATGCATATCTAAAGTTACACTGACAAAAATTAGAGAAGAAAACATACTGTGAGATTAGAAAAATATGAACATTTTTCAGCCCTCTTGTGTGTAAATACTGTCAAAAAGTACAGGAGTAAGCACAGAGTTAGTGCATATATGGGTGGAGAACCACCTATTGAAGAAACCTGACCACTGATGTGAGTGAGGGGGATTTGCGTGTCAACTGTCAGTTGCATGTCTCTTTAGAAAGTGTGAACAAGTATTTAGGAGATTATGGGGACAGACTATCTGAAATTGTCAGACTTTTAAGAAAGTGCCGACCTGGAAATCAGACTGACTTGGATATGCCTCTTGATTCTTCAAAAATTTATTTAAACATCAGGAAAATCCCTTCCTTTAACCTTAGTACACTCCTGAGGTATCTCAGTGGTAAATAATCCACCTGCCAATGCAAATCTAACAGTCATGTTAGATTGCCCCCTGGAGGATAATTTATGGTTGAGATTTGCCCAAGACAAATCATTCCCAGTAAGGAAGTCTCCAGCAGCAAGTGGAGAGAAAAAAAGTTACAGACACTGGAATCAATTTTAAGGTAACTAGTCCTCTACAGATACAAGGTAGTATCATGCAATGGTTAAAAGAGGAACTAGAATGCCAGCAAAACTATGTAACCTTGAAATTCCATTCACTCTGCTAGTTGCCTTATCTATAAATTGGGATAATAAAATACCTATTTTTTGATTTTTTATGAATGTTTGATTAAATTTAAGTTTATTCACTGTAGGTCATAGTATAGAGCTTGATGTTTGATAATACTAGATATTTAACTATTTTTATTTTCTCTTAGCACAATAGAGTTATTAAAAAACATGATGGGGCTAGATATCATTTACCTGCCTACCTTCCCATTTTGAAAAAAAAAGAAAAAAAATTGAAATTAGCACTTTTCTTTTACCAGTGGTACAGCCCTGAAATATACTAAAGAGTAAGTTTCCAGTCATTTGTTTCTGCCATAGCGAATGCCTCGCTCAATGAAAGAGTATGTGTTACAATTAGAATCAGGTTTATAATTCCATGATCATGTTTAGATGTTAAGTTTGACATATCTTGTATGTGGTATGCTCAGACTTTTTGTTCTCTATTACACTTGCATTTCACTGAACAAAATATTTCTCATGATTATCATTGATAAAAACAAAAATTAAACTCACATATTTTTATTTAGGATATCTAATTCTGTCCATGTTTTAAAAGAGTTGTTGTTAAGTTTTGTCCAACTGTTTCAACTCCAGGGACTACAGCACACCAGGTTTCCCTGTCTTTGACTATCTCCTGGAGTTGGCTCAGACTTACGTATGTCCTGGAGAATCCCAGGGAGGGGGGAGCCTGGTAGTCTGCCATCTATAGGGTCCCCCAGAGTCGGACACGACTGAAGCGACTTGGCAGTAGCAGCAGTATGTCCATTGAGTGTGGGATGCCATCTAACCATCTCATCCTCTGCCACCCCCTGCTCCTCTTGTCCTCAGTCTTTTCCAGCACCAAGGTCTTTTCCAGTGAGTCAGCTCTTTACATCAGGTGATCAAAGTATTGGAGCGTCAGCTTTAGCATCAGTCTTTTCAACGAGTATTCAAGGTTGTGTTCCTTTTGTATTGACTGATTTGATCTCCCTGCTGTCCAAGGTACTCTCGAGTGTCTTCTCCAGCACCACAGTTAGAAAGCGTCAGTTCTTCAGCACTCAACTTTTTTTATGGTCCAGCTCTCATATCCATACATGACTACTGGAAAAACCATAGCTTTGACTATACAGACTTTTGTCAGCCAAGTGATGTCTCTGCTTTTTAATATGCTGTCTAGGTGTGTCATAGTTTTTCTTCCAAAGAGCAAGTATGTTTTAATTTCATGGCTGCAGTCACCATCTGCAGTGATTTTGGAGCCAAGCAAATAGTCCGTCACTGTTTCCATTTTTTCCCCGTCTGTTTGCCATGAAGTGGTGGGGCCAGATGCCATGATGGCAGTTTTTTGGATGTTGAGTTGTTTTTTTTTTAATTTTAATTTTTAACTTTACAATATTGTATTGGTTTTGTCGTATATCAACATGAATCTGGCACAGGTATAAGCCAGCATTTTCACTCATCTCTTTGACCTTCATCAAGAGATTCTTTAGTTCCTCCTCACTGTCTACCGTTAGGGTCATGTCATCTACATATCTAAAGTTATTGATATTTCTCCCAGCAATCTTGATTCCAGCTTGTGATTCATCCATCCTGGTATTTTGCATGATGTCCTCCACATATAAGTTCAATAAGCAGATTTAGGGAACATTCCTAAACATTAGAATTCTGACTAACCCACTTTAAGTCCTGTAAATTCAAATAATGCAAATATTAGTCTTCAACAGAGTGAGATCCTTGTGAAGCACCTCTGTGGCTCTCAGAACTGTATTTCACACGCAACATCTTTCTCTGCACTGACTACTAAGCACCAGTGCTGAATATTTTCTTGGCTTGGTTATGATTCATACCCTTTCCTAACAATAGCATCTATCGAGGTCTTAGCTAGAGATATTTTTATTTTCTCTGAACTGGGATTTTCCAAAGCTTGAAAGTTTGGGATCTTCATTTGAATAGCAAGTGATAAGAAGACTGCATTACAGATAATGAGGACTGTATCTAGGGGCCAGAAGGAGAAGGCTAAATTGATGCAGAAGCTTCCATAGTTCTGGTAAGAGCTACTAGAGGCTGAGTGAGCAGAGGAGGATCATCAGTCTTAAGACACAACAAAAGATCCTGAATATTTATCCAACTGCTAAAAGACTGAGAATTCATTCATATTTTACAATGTTTTATGCACCTTATTCAACTAGGGAGACCAAAAAGGAGTCATGAGGGAGATTAAATGAGTTACAGAAGATGTTCAGTGTATTTGTGATCCCTATACATCTGTGACACTTCTCTCTCTTAGTTTTTGTTTTAATTATGTCATGGTTTCTCAGTTCACTGCATTAGCCCTTTAATAAGGAAATTTTTCAGGATTTTGTGTTCAGATATTTTGTAAAGTGAAGGGGGAAATTTATTTCTCTCATTAATGAAATTTTTTTAAAAAAGCACTTATACACATCTAGTATATTATTTTCAGTCCTTCTTCTTGATATAATTACGGCACATAATTTCTTCATGTATATAATTTAAAAGGGAAGGATGTTTGGGTACTAGAAAGTGTAACATTAATTTCTAGCTTATACGAAGCACAAAATAGCAATAGTTGCTCTCCTGAATGCAGTCACAATTCATTGACTCTCTATTATGAGTTTTGATCTTAAGGAGATTAGTCTGGTGGACTTCAATCATGGTAAATTCTATAGCATGATTTTGTTACTAAGCACACCATCTAGAATATACATTAAAAGGACTGATATTCATCTACAGCTGGTATTTGTCAAGAGAAATGTAATATAAAAATTGGTTCCATCTTTATGAGGCACCAGTGGTTTTAAAATACTGTTTTTGGGAAGATATCAGTATGCTGTTTAATGTACAGATGACTCTAATATAAAAAGAAAAGCAGTCTTTACTGTTTTGACTTTGCTCAGCATTGAATTAATCAGATGATTTTCTAATGATTAACATTTGTTTAAATGTAAGATGATTTACATCTGTCTAAATTTTAAAATGCATTAGTTATTACTTAAAATTATGGATTAAATAAAGTAATATTTTCCAAATACATACAGATTGGTTACAAAATTATCAAGCAAAATGATCTATCTCTCTAATTAAAATTTTGAAGCAAATGAATTCAGTTCTCTTAAGTGTTACACTCACTGTCAAAAACTAGTGAAACCAAGTATCTACACACCATAGGTATAAAACTAACACACACACACACACACACACACACGTAAAGCAAAAGTGGTTATACAATGACTTAATTGTTTTTATTTTTCTCATTTTTACAACTTCATAAGCTGCAGTTTTTATGTTTTTAGTCTTTCAGTAATTCCACAGAATTTAATTTTAGTTTCTTAACACTATAAATCTTATGGTATTGAAAGGGAAGGAAAAATCTCATAAACCAGGTGAAGTTGCAAATTCTGTCTCTATGAACAATTTATTCCTGATTATTATGAATGGTTTTCCATTTTATAGATAAAGTTATGTCAATAGAAATACACAGCTCTCATAGAGATTTCATTTTATGTAATATAAACTTTCTTCTGAGATTGTCTAAGTTCATTCATTTCACCAGTACTATTTCTTTGAGGGCTTCCCTGGTGGCTCAGTGGGAAAGAGTCTGCCTGCCACTGCAGGAGATGCTGGGGATGCAGATTCCATCCTTGGGTCGGTAAGATCCCCTGGAGAAGGAAATGGCAACCACTCTCATTTTCTTGTCTTGGAAATCCAGTGGACAGAGGAGCCTGGTGGGCTGTATAGTCCATGGGGTCAGAAGAGTTGGACACAACTTCGTGCATAAACAACAAGAACATTTCTTTGAAAACTACTACACCATATCGCTGTGGTCAGTTCCCTGGAGGATCATGGTGGAACCCAGGCTGTGTGTCATGTGTAGACACATGTGAATTGTTCATCACATTTAAAATGATTTAGGAGGCACATATGCAATTCTTTTTTTTCTAAGTAGGCAAATATGAAAACTGAATCATAGTTAAATAAAGCTGGAAAAAATAGGCATTGTATTGGGAAATGGAGGAAATGATATGTATAAGTAAAACCCTACACAAATTCCAAGAGTGTTTACCACATACTAAATTATCTAAAGTGCTCAGAGGAAACACTGCATTCACAGATTTAAGATATCAATGGGGAAACCTGTAAATCTAAAGAGAAAGTATAACGTGTTTAAATACATATAAGCAAAAACATGGAATTTCCAGTATGTTTGTAATAGTTAATTTGAAGAGAAAATGCCTGAACTAAAATTAGTAAAATAATTGTGTATTATTTGTTAAAAGAGCAAAACTTTATTAAAAGACAGAAGATCATGTCTGGACTAATTTGAAGCATATTACATCTCAGAAACTAACATTGAGAATTGTGAGTTCTGTTAAAAATTAGTACATAGTTCCCTGGTGGCTCAGAGGTTAAAGCATCTGCCTGCAATGTGGGAGACCTGGGTTTGGTTCCTGGGTCAGGAAGATCCCCTGGAGAAGGAAATGGCAACCCACTCCAGTATTCTTGCCTGGAGAATCCCATTGACGGAGGAGCCTGGTAGGCTGCAGTCCATGGGGTCACAAAGAATTGGACAGGACTGAGCGACTTCACTTTCTTCCTGATGTAAATATAAAGTAGTAGTTGAGTTGATAATTGTTTTACTGGGGGTGGAAATAGACTAAATAGCAAACAAATTTGCCCCCTGGGTGGGGGGGTGGGGAAGAACAGAAGAAGGTGGGGAACTAAGTCTTGTCTATAAAAAAAAATACTCATGGTTTGAATACAAGACTGTCATGGGTTGAATACAAGACTGACAAGTAGATAAAAGATATAGAAGCATAAACCCAATAAAATAAACCAGGAATATTTGTGAATCCAGGAAAAAAAGTAATTGTTTCTTTTATATTAGATTTTGCTCTTATATTTTAACTGCTATGTAAACTACATAAAGAAAACTAAATAGCGAAACTATTTTTATAATTTTTAAAATAAATGAAAGCTCAGAAAAATTAAATAACCTGAACAAATCAGCTTATAAATATTATCAAAATCTGAATCTAGAAAATCTGGCTTTGGAAATTGAGCCCATTACCATAATATTGTATCATCTTTAGTGTTTAATAAATATTGCATTTCTTACTACATGGAGAAAGGACAGGATACGTAACAAATGGTTAGGAATAACACTCTTATCCATTTACCAAAATAGAAATCAAATAGACAAAAATTAAAACTCTAATAAATAATAAGTGTTGTATTTCTGCCTCATATCATGTACTTGATAACCTTTAGATGGGTTAAAAAGATAAATTTAATAATTTTATAATCTTTGAATCTTAAAATATATAAGGACTTTTCTAAGTAAGACATACCATGTAAGAGCGTCAGTAACTTAGATCCCTGGCATACAGTACTTAATACTCATTTGTTGAACAAAAGTAAGATTGAATGAATGAAATAGATGAATAAAGTAGGATAGTTGTTATATAACTTTATACATATTTTCTCAAGGGAAGATTTATTATCTTTTTCCTCCTAAGTAATCTTCTTTTATTCATGTCTTATCCTAAAAGAATGACAGTAGTATTTAAACTGTTTTTAAGACTCTTTGCACATAATACTGGGGATCAGTGATAAGTTTTAGGTATTACTTGGTCACAGGTTCAGACATTACATTTGTCTGTGCAAGGTACAACAGGTGGTATCTCAACTAATCAAGTGAGTCTGTCAGAAGAGTATTCTGTATATCCAGTTATGACTAGGAAAAATGAGAGATGGAAAAGTTAATTTTCTTTTCAGAATGATTCTATGGATAAGGGAGGCCCTGTGACACCCCCTCCCCAACCAGTCATACACAGAACTTATATGCAGGGGCATCCATTTAGGATATAGCTTTGATGGCAGTTAAAATTTAAACTTCTATAAGGAAAATTGGAGTTTGAGTTGGTATCATCTGTTGGCATAATACTGTGTATAAAGACTCTCAGAGTAGACCTGAATAAGGGGAATCATATAAGGCACTGACTGGGTTTGTTTAGAATACTCTGAAGATTAAGGACTTGCCTTTAAAGTTTATCTAAATCCTTAATCCATTCTAAGAAGATTCCACTGAATCTTTGTGGACCTTACTGTCCTATAGTTCTTGCTACTTCATGCATCGACAGACAGACAGACAGACAGACAGACAGACACACACACACAAATGAGTGCATTGCACAAGCCAAACAATGTTTTAGAATTCTTGACTTTTTTTTTAGTTCTTTGTAATCCAAGTTTTCAGTCATAATGCAGTTTTTTTTTTAATTATAAGAAATCTTCTAAAATTTTTAAATTGTTATATATTCTTATATAACTACATATAGAAGTATCAGTGATGTGTGTGTATATTTATGTAAGCTCATGCTTGTAATAATTGGTTAGAAAATATATGGGAGATTGTCTCATTCAAAAAGCAAATGAAATTATCAAAACATTATACAAGCAGGCGCACACACACTTTTCACACACTTCTCAAACTCTAGGATATAGATTGACTTGTTTTAATTTATCTTATGTTACCATTATATAAGAAAAATACTATACTGAATCCAGGAAAAATAAAACTAGGATCAGTAGAAGCAGTTTATTTAAAACAGACTTAAATTTAAGTAGTAACATAAGAATAGCTTGAAAACTTTCTGCAGAATATTTTGAAAAATTTTAAATGAGAGTCTTATTTGTTTTTGTTTTCCTAAAAGCCAGAGAAACTATCATTTTCTGAAATACGTTTATGTGATTGCTTAATTAATATAGATAAAATGAAGATGAACTACTCATTAACATACAATTAATTTGATTTTATTTTTTTTGAAAGAAAAGTTAGTTACAATGCTGTAAGCTTTGCTATGTTTTTCTCCTTGTACTAGTTGTAAAAAGCCAGAAGTCACTTTATTATTCTGCAATGCTTTTTAAATTAATTCCTCACCAGCAAGTTCTATAAACCACGCTCCTCAAGTATGTAATAAACCATCATGTGTTTAACTGCATCTAGATCACAAAAATGTACAACCATTTTCTCATTGCTGTTACTTCTAGATGAATTAGAGTGTTATCTTCAAGATTCCTTAACCAACATCATGTTAAACATTGTAAAACAAGTTCTTAATCTTTACTTCACATCTTTTCTTCATGTTTAGCTTTATGATCTCTAAAACAAAAAGCCTTTGAGGCATTCTTACTAGGCTGTTTATCCTCTTAGATAGAAAAAAAAAAAAAAAACCTTGAAGAAAAAGAAGTTATTCATACCATTAAAAAGGTAGAGAGCAAAATTAAAATGTGAATAAAACTCAGTTTTACTTTATCCTGCATATTGCTTTTTATAACCTCCAGCAACTTAGAATAGCCATAATGCATAGTATATTTGCACAGATAAAAGTGATGGATATATTCCCCATTAAGATTCTTACCTCAAAGGACTGCTAAAACTTTTTATTTTGGGGCAGAATAATAAAAAAGTATTACGATCAAGTTTCAGAACCCTTTTTTATTTTTCCAGTCTCTTATTTTTCCTTTTAATTTTTGAACTCTCAGTAAAAGCAACCAGAAGGCTATGAGAAGTAGCATAATAGACAATGAAGGTTATATGTATTGGCTACGCAACAAAATAGTTGCTCTCTTTTACTGGCTATTTATTTGCAAAATAGTAAATGGATTATTCCTTATCTATAAATCTAGAACTGAAAGCAAATATAGAATACAAAAATGGCTTTAACCCAATAGGTACCTAATAGTATCTATGACCTTCCATTTTAAACTTGAGTTTCAGACAGACATGCTTCAGATGATATATTGCAGTTCTCACTGTCTTTTAGAAAAACAATATTATCACTGTACTGGCAATTCCTTTTACACTGACACTAGAATTACTAATACTATTATAAGGCTGTCTGAAACTGCTCTCTTCTAAGTTGGTAATTTCCCTTTTTCGTTTAATATCTTTTACAGACTCTCTTCACTCTAGAGGTTAGCAGTTCATTTCCATTGAAATATTCATTGGAATAATAGTAGTATTTTCAGGACCTGAGATGCTGAAAGTAACATAAGAGAACATGTTGAAAGCTTTTGTTTTATTTTAGATATTTGCTAGAAAAAAAATTTGGTATCTCTTTTATGCTAAGTATGGAGAAATCTATAATAAATTGATAATATACCACCAGGTATTATGTAAAACAATATATATGTGTGGAGAAGGCAATGGCACCCCACTCCAGTTCTCTTGCCTGGAAAATCCTATGGACGGAGGAGCCTGGTGGGCTGCAGTCCCTGGGGTCACTGAGGGTCGGACATGACTGAGCGACTTCTCTTTCACTTTTCACTTTCATGCATCGGAGAAGGAAATGGCAACCCACTCCAGTGTTCTTGCCTGGAGAATCCCAGGGACGGAGGAGCCTGGTGGGCTGCCGTCTATGGGGTCCCACAGAGTCAGACACGACTGAAGTGACTTAGCAGCAGGGTCACATAGAGTCAGACATCGGAGAAGGCAATGGCACCCCACTCCAGTACTCTTGCCTGGAAAATCCCATGGACGGAGGAGCCTGGTGGGCTGCAGTCCATGGGGTCGCTGAGGGTCGGACATGACTGAGCGACTTCACTTTCACTTTTCACTTTTCATGCATTGGAGAAGGAAATGGCAACCCACTCCAGTGTTCTTGCCTGGAGAATCCCAGGGACGGGAGCCTGGTGGGCTGCCGTCTCTGGGGTCGCACAGAGTCAAGACATGACTGAAGCGACTTAGCAGGAGCAGCAGAGTCAGACATGACTGGAGCGACTTAGCATGCATGCATGCATGCATTGGAGAAGGAAATGGCAACCCACTGCAGTATTCTTGCCTGGAGAATCCCAGGGATGGAAGAGCTTGGTGGGCTACCTTCTATGGAATCACACAGAGTCGGACACGACTGAAGCAACTTAGCAGTCACATCTTACCTCTAGTAATTTTATAAAAAATATAAATAATAATAGTCACATCTAATCTCTAGTAATTTTATAATATTCTTATAATTTCTCATAGAAAGATTTTTCAAAAAGGAGGAAAAAATACAACATGAAATTGTATTTTTCAATACACAGATCTGACGTGACATGTATTTTCCAGTTCAGGCTGTGGCTATCTAAAATGGTCTTAAAACTGGTATATTGTGATCTGGTTTGAAAGGTACAGGAAAGACTCCCATGCCTTTCAAGTAAGTTACATTTATTCAAAATTGTCAATTAAGTTATGTTTGTTCAAAATCAAAATAATCTAAAACTTGCTATTATGGAGGACAGTGTAGAGCGATATATCTCAATAGTTTTTGCTCAAGCCATTCCTTCTGCTTTGGCATCTGTTTGTCACTTGTGATTAGGCTAGGATAAAATAATCATCAAATGAAGTTCTTGTTTTAATCTGATTTCATAGTGCAATGATGATATGTGAATAGCTTTCATGAAAATAAAATAAAAATATCTACTTTGTAGATTTTTTGAGCCTCCATTAAAGTAAAAGAAAAATATCCACTTTGTATGTTAGCAAAAAACGTATAAACTCGTGTACTTTGAAGTGTATAGTACATTGATTGTGCATTCCAAAAACACCTGTCTGAATTCTTATTTTGGAAGAACATAAATTATGCTATTCATAAATACCTTATTCAACAGTGTTGTTTGGAAAATAAGATCAAGTTTATAATAGTGCAACCACTCTACATGCAGGACCTTCAAATCTAAACATACAGGAAAACCAGATGCACCAAACCGGTGCATGTTTGCTTATTCTGAAGATAGATATATACTAGTATTCAGGAAAACGCAACCAACTAAACAAACAAATCTTTGTATTAATTCATTGAACACTCAGCTGGGCAGATATCTCAGTGTATTAGCAGAGCATGTCTGTGAAAAAGTAGAAATAATAGATTGGCTGTGTCTCTCTCATTCACATTTCCCTCTGCTTCACCCTTAGGGGATTTATTTATAAATGCTGTATTGCCTGTCATTGACTCCAAAGTGCCAGTTACTCCCATCAGAGTGTTCCACATCTCACTGACTATTGTGTTATACATTTTCTTCTAAAGTTCCTTTTCTTCAGTTCAGTCACTCAGTCGTGTCTGACTCTTTGTGACCCCATGGACTGCAGCACACCAGGCCTCCCTGTTCATCACCAGCTCCCAGAGTTTACGCAAGCTCATGTGCATTGATTTGGTGATGCCATCCAACCATCTCATCTATTGTACCCTTCTCTTCCTGCCTTCAATCTTTCCCAGCATCAGGGTCTTTTCAGATAAGTCAGTTCTTCACATCAGGTGGCCAAAGTATTGGAGTTTCTGCTTCAACATCAGTCCTCCCAATGAACACTCAGGACTGATCTTCTTTAGGATGGACTGGTTGGATCTCCTTTCAGTCTAAGGGACTCTCAAGAGTCTTCTCCAACACCACAGTTCAAAAGCATCAGTTCTTTGGCGCTCAGCTCTCTTTATAGTTCAACTCTCACATCCACACATGACTCCTGGAAAATATACCTTTTACTAGATGGAACTTTGTTGGCAAAATAATGTCTCTGCTTTCCTTCAGTGTCATTTAAGTTTTCTGCGTCATTTTTCTGAAGAACTTAACTATCTTCTAAGAATTAAGAAATTACATAATGGTAAGGGAAGTATGGTCAGTTTTCATTCCAATCCCAAAGAAAGGCAATGCCAAAGAATGTTCAAACTAATGCACAATTGCACTCATGACACAGGCTAGCAAAGTATTGCTCAAATTTTCCAAGCTAGGATTCAATAGTAAGTGAACCGATAAATTCCAGATGTTGAAGCTGAATTTAGAAAAGGCAGAGGAATCAGAGATCAAATTGCCAACATCCATTGGATCATAGAAAAAGCAGGAGAATTCCAGAAAAGCATCTTCTGCTTCATTGACTGTGCCAAAGCCTTTGACTGTGTGGATCACAACAAACTGTGGAAAATTCTTCAAGTGATGGGAATACCAGACCACATTATCTGCCTCCGGAGAAATCTATGTGCAGGTGTAGAAACAACAGTTAGAACCAGACATGGAACAATGCACTGGTTCCAAATTGAGAAGGGAGTACCTCAAGGCTGTATATTGTCACCTTGCTTATTTAACTTATATGCAGAGTACATCATGCAAAATGCCAGGCTGAATGAAGCACAAGCTAGAATAAAGATAGTGGGAGAAACATCAATAACCTCAGATATGCAGATGATACCACACTTACGGCATAAAGAAACAGGAACTAAAGAGCCTTTTGATGAAAGTGAAAGGGGAGATTGAAAAAGCTGGCTTAAAACTCAGCATTCAAAAAATGAAGATCATGGCATCCAGTCCCATCACTTCATGGCAAATAGATGGGGAAACAATGGAAACAGTGAGAGACTTTATTTTCTTGGACTCCAAAATCACTGCAGATGGTGACTGCAGCCATGAAATTAAAAGATGCTTGCTCTTTAGAAGAAAAGCTATGACAACACTGGACAGCATATTAAAAACCAGAGAATCACTTTGCTGACAAAAACCCGTATAGTCAAACCTACGGTTTTTGCAGTAGTCATGTATGGATGTGAGAGTTGGACCATAAAGAAGGCTGTGTTAAATAATTGATTCTTTTGAACTTTGGTGTTGGAGAAGACTCTTGAGAGTCTCTTGGCCTGTGAAGAGATCAAACCAGTCCATCCTATATAAAATTAGTCCTAAATATTCATTGGAAGGACTGATACTGAAGCTGAAGCTCCAATACTTTGGCCATCTAGTGCAAAGATCTGACTCATTAGAAAATACCCTGATGCTGGAAAGATTAAAGGCAGAAGGAGAAATGGACAAAAGAGGGCGGGATAGTTTGATGGCATCACCGAATCAATGGACATGAGTTTGAACAAGGGAGATGGTAAAGGACACGGAAGCCTGGTGTGCTGCAGTCCATGGGGTCATAAAGATTCGGACACGACTGAACAGCTAAACAAGACAGCAAATTGGAGTATATAATACTGAGTTTATATGTTATTTTACCTTTCATGTTTATCATCTGCTTAATAAGGTGTATCATTTACATGAAATAAAGTGCAAATATCTGAATTGATCAGTTCAATGATTTTTGGCAACAGTATACATCTGCAGGTACCACTATTACTGGGTATATTAGTCAGAATGTCCAGTTGAAGAGAAACAGTTGGAGATAAAGATAGATATAGACATATAGGTGATAGATATATATATATATATAGACATATAAAGATACAAATACATAAAGAGATTTATTATGAATTATTTGCATTTAAGATTATGGAAACTGGGAAGTATTATGACTTTCTAACTGCAAGCTGGAAACCCCCAGAAATCAACAGTGTATAGTGTATTTCTTGTCCAAATCTAAAGCACTGAGACCCAGAAGAGCCAGTGGTTTCAGTACCTTTCTGGATCCTAAGGCACCAGAACCAGGGCACCAGAATCTTGATGTCCATAGGCAGGAAAAGGTGGGTGTCCCAGTTCAAGTAGAGAGCAAATTCACGCTTCCTCTTTCTTTTTGTTCTCTGATTCTCAGTGTATTGGATGAAGCTCACCTGTTTTGGAAAATAGTTTCCTTTCATCAGTCTATTGGTTCAAATGCTGATCTCTTTTGGGAATACGCTCAAAGACACACTCAGAAATAATGTTTTACTATCTTCACCTACTCAAGTTGACACATAAAATGAACCATCACCAGGGCAGTGTTTGTATTTATCCTGTTTGAGTTTCCTCAGCTTCAACAAACTTGTAGATGTCTTTTGTCAGTTTTTGAAGGCTCTCAATTGTTATGTCTTTATTTCTTCTGCCCCATTTTATTGCTCTTTTCCTGTTTGGCAACCGAGTTTTATATTAAGCTATATTACATTCCATCACAGATCTCCAATTTTGTTTTTTAGCCATTTTTTAAAAACATTTTTGTAACAGATTTTTGAAAATTATTAATTCAATTTCAATTTTCCACCTTTCAGTACATTTTTAAAAATTCATTGGTGAATTCTTTATTCATGATATATTTAACATTTTTTCCATTCTTTGTATTAGTTTATTTGTCTCTGATAACTTCCCTGTATCATAATATACATTTTTCACAATTTTTAGTACTTTGGTATTTTTATTTATAATTACTTTAAAGTCACCTTCTGAGAACATCAGTATCAAGGAAATCTCTGTTTCTGTTTCTACTGACAGCTTTTCTTATGACCATGTGTATATGTTCTTACTTATTCCTGTGTATTGTGGTAGTCGGGTAATATTGTAAACCTTTTAAAATGACATGCCCTTTCTTGAGTCAGATTACTTTAGTGGAGAACTGAATCAATCTGATCATTAGTTGGACAGGATTGGGATGTTTGTTAATGCTTAATTTGATTTGGTTTACAAATAGGTTCAAATACTTTTAACAGTGATATCAGAATATTTCCTTCTCAGGGAAATATGAGGTAAGATGAGATTCAGTAGATCTTTTTGTCTCTATTGCTGAGTCTCCATTTTGTGCTCTAGAAATCTCCTTATGCTCTATACCCTACTGTCAGCTTTCCATTCAAGGTGCAGTTTTTCTTTCTCTTCAGTCTTGACTATGCTTTCTCTGCCCAGAAACATGTTTTTGAAGGATTTGTGTAAGAGGGGTTTCACTCAGCATTTTTATCGTCTCCCTGTTAGGTAGATTTTCCTCTTCTCAGCACTCTTCCAGTGATGAGAAGAACCATAGGTCTCTAATCTCTTATTGAATGTGGATCACTTTCTCTAAGTATTTCTCTTATTTTTTTGCATATTTGTTCTCTGATGATTTCAGTGAAGCTAGGATATTTATGTGGCTCTGGCTTCAATGTGAAAATTGCAGTGTGTTGCCACAGTCTAGAACACAGAAGGAACGGGTCTTTTTCCCACACACATACACACTTTTGTTGTTGTTGATAACTTAAATAATTTATTAGTAAGACTGTCCATTTATTTAGCCACAGATGATTTGAAGCACTCTGGCTAAGAGACGATCTTTATGCGTAGCCACTTTCCACCATTTTAGGACGGGTATATAACCTAGTCTGAATATCTTCAGAAAAGGAAATTCCATGTTATTTTAGATAAATGTGGAATCATTACTGCAATCTAGGCATTTCCTTTTGTGATCTTTGTTCTGTTATTTTTGGTGTTTAATATATATTTAGCATCTTCCTTGCTCTTACATATGATTATTAGATTTAACTTGAGACTATACTCTAGAGAATACCTTTCTCAAGTGATATTCTATTTTCTTTAGGTGTTCTTGGTAAGGAATTACTAATTTTTTATCAATCTCATTTTAAGCTGTGATAGAGTTACCCATGATTTTAATACAGTCTATTTCTTGCTTGGTTTCCAATCAGGAAGAGAAAAAAAAAAAAAAAAACAGGAAAAGAACAAATGAGCTCTCATGGTTCTCAAAAATCATACTTCAGTTCACTTCAGTCGCCCAGTCATGTCTGACTCTTTGCCACCCCATGGACCGAGGCACGCCAATCCTTCGTGTCCATCACCAACTCCTGTAGTCCACCCAAACCCATGTCCATTGAGTCAGTGATACCATCCAACCATCTCATCCCGTGTTGTCCCCTCCTCCTCCTGCCCTCAATCTTCCCCAGCATCAGGGTCTTTTCAAACGAGTCAGCCCTTCGCATCAGGTGGCCAAAGTATTGGAATTTCAGCCTCAGCATCAGTCCTTCCAATGAACACCCAGGACTGATCTCCTTTAGGATGGACTGGTAGGATCTCCTTGCAGTCCATGGGACTTTCATGAGTCTTCTCGAACAGCACAGTTCAAAAGCATTAATTCTTCGGTGCTCAGCTTTCTTCAGAGTACAACACTCACATCCATACATGACTCCTGGAAAAACCATAGCCTAAACTAGACGGACCTTTGTTGACAAAGTAATGTCTCTGCTTTTTAATATGTTGTCTACATTGGTCATAAATTTCCTTCCAAGGAGTAAGCATCTTTTAATTTCATGGCTAAAATCACCATCTGCAGTGATTTTGGAGCCCCCAAAAATAAAGTCTGACACTGTTTCCACTATTTCCACATCTATTTGTCATGAAGTGATGGGACTGGATGCCCTGATCTTAGTTTTCTGAATGTTGAGCTTTAAGCCAAACTTTTCACTCTCCTTCACTTACATCAAGAGGCTCTTTAGTTGTTCTTTGCTTTCTGCCATAAGGGTGGTGTCATCTGCATATCTGAGGTTATTGATATTTCTCCCGGCAATCTTGATTCCAGCTTGTGCTTCTTCCAGTCCAGCATTTCTCATGATGTACTCTGCATATAAGTTAAATAAGCAGGGTGACAGTATATATCTTTGACATAACTCCATTTCCTTAGGAACCAGTGTGTTGTTCCATGTCCAGTTCTAACTATTGCTTCCTGACCTGCATACACGTTTCTCAAGAGGCAGGTCAGGTGGTCTGGTATTCCCATCTCTTTCAGAATTTTCCACAGTTTATTGTGATCCACACAGTCAAAGGCTTTGGCATAGTCAGTAAAGCAAAAATAGATGTTTTTCTGGAACTCCTTGCTTTTTCGATGATCCAGCAGATGTTGGCAATTTGATCTCTGGTTCCTCTGCCTTTTCTAAAACCAGCTTGAACATCTGAAAATTCAGGGTTCATGTATTGCTAAAGCCTGGCTAGGAGAATTCTGAGCATTACTTTACTAGCATGTGAGATGAGTGCAATTGTGCGGTAGTTTGAGCATTTTTTTGGCATTGCCTTTCTTTTGGATTGGAATAAAAACTGACCTTTTCCAGTCCTGTGGCCACTGCTGAGTTTTCCAAATTTGCTGGCATATTGAGTCCAGCACTTTCACAGCATCATCTTTCAGGATTTGGAATAGCTCAACTGGAATTCCATCACCTCCACTAGCTTTGTTTGTAGTGATGTTTCCTAAGGCCCATTTGACTTCACATTCCAGGATGTCTGGCTCTAGGTGAGTGATCACACCATCATGATTATCTGGGTCATGAAGATCTTTTTTGTACAGTTATGTTTATTCTTGCCACCTGTTCTTAATATCTTCTTCTTCTGTTAGGTACATACCATTTCTGGCCTTTATTGAGTCCATCTTTGCATGAAATATTCCCTTGGTATCTCTAATTTTCTTGAAAAGATCTCTAGTCTTTCCCATTCTGTTGTTTTCCTCTATTTCTTTCCATTAATCACTGAGAAAGGTTTTCTTATCTCTCCTTGCTATTCTTTGGAACTCTGCCTATCATTTATTTTTTGTCATTTCAATTTTAAGGAAAAGGATGTTCAGATCAGATCAGTCACTCAGTCATGTCCGACTCTTTGTGACCCCATGAATCGCAGCACGCCAGGCCTCCCTGTCCATCACCAACTCCCGAAGTTCACTCAGACTCACATCCATCGAGTCAGTGATGCCATCCAGCCATCTCATCCTCTGTCGTCCCCTTCTCCTCTTGCCCCCAATCCCTCCCAGCATCAGTCTTTTCCAATGAGTCAACTCTTTGCATGAGGTGGCCAAAGTACTGGAGTTTCAGCTTTAGCATCATTCCTTCCAAAGAAATCCCAGGGCTGATCTCCTTCAGGATGGACTGGTTGGATCTCCTTGCAGTCCAAGGGGCTCTCAAGAGTCTTCTCCAACACCACAGTTCAAAAGCATCAATTCTTCGGCGCTCAGCCTTCTTCACAGTCCAACTCTCACATCCATACATGACCACAGGAAAAACCATAGCCTTGACTAGATGAACCTTTGTTGGCAAAGTAATGTCTCTGCTTTTGAACATGCTATCTAGGTTGGTCATAACTTTCCTTCCAAGGAGTTGAGTGTCTTTTAATTTCATGGCTGCCATCACCATCTGCAGTGATTTTGGAGCCCATAAAAATAAAGTCTGACACTGTTTCCACTGTTTCCCCATCTATTTCCTATGAAATGATAGAACCGGATGCCATGATCTTCGTTTTCTGAATGTTGAGCTTTAAGCCCACTTTTTCACTCTCCACTTTCACTTTCATCGAGAGGCTTTTGAGTTCCTCTTCACTTTCTTCCATAAGGGTGGTGTCATCTGCATATCTGAGGTTATTGATATTTCTCCCAGCAGTCTTGATTCCAGCTTGTGCTTCTTCCAGTCCAGTGTTTCTCATGATGTACTCTGCATATAAGTTAAATAAACAGGGTGACAGTATACAGCCTTGACGTACTCCTTTTCCTATTTGGAACAAGTCTGTTGTTCCATGTCCAGTTCTAACTGTTGCTTCCTGACCTGCATACAAATTTCTCAAGAGGCAGATCAGGTGGTCTAGTATTCCCATGTCCTTCAGAATTTTCCACAGTTGATTGTGATCCACACAGTCAAAGGCTTTGGTATAGTCAATAAAGCAGAAATAGATGTTTTTCTGGAACTCTCTTGCTTTTTCCATGATCCAGCGGATATTGGCAACTTGATCTCTGGTTCCTCTGCCTTTTCTAGTGAGTAGTTATATTAGATGGGTATTTATATTAGACAGATATTTAAATACCCATTAAATATCAAGTCTGTTAATAGAATCTATTTAACAAACATAATAGGTATGAAATGTGCATGTGTGAGACTAACTGAAAAATGTATGGCCCAGTATTCCCCTAACACTTCAGTTGGGGTCATGATATTCCCTTTCCTAAAGCTGCTAAATGACCCCCAGATTTTCCTTTGTTTATAAAAAAATGTTAGATCCATTTCGATCATCTTCCTTAACCCCATTATATTCTCATAGTAACTCTTCATTAAGAAAAGATTTGGAATCGGCTGGCTTTACTTTGGAAAATCCTATATTCACTATTTTTTTTTTCCTTGACGTGGTGTAAACAGCACTTGGTTTTACATTCTACAGCATGCTGAGAAAAAGTTCTCAAAGTACTGAAATATTCATGTTGTGATTCATTGCAGTCATTCTCTAGTGCCTTCTGGGTTTTGCAAGAATGAAACAAAGAGGAGTTATGTAAGTATCAGCAGTATTGGGGCTTTTCAAAATAAACTTATAAATGAAATATTTTGGAACAGTTTGTGTTTGTCAAAGATAAACTACTAAAACTAAGCAAATTTGGTAATCTCTTAGACTTTTGTAAAACACCTAGACAAAGAGCAGGTTATTATTGTAATAGTTAAACCTAGGTAACTCAGATAAATATTGAGGGACAATGCTTGAGAATATTATTTCTATTTGTAAAATTAGATAAACATAATGATTGTACATATTTAAGGGCCATATCTATCATACAATAAAAACACGATAATACATTTATGTTTTATTATATCCTTTTAATTATTATCCAAGGCAGCAAAATTATTAGGTCTGTGTTTATTAAATATATTTTATGTCAAAGAGATTAAAAAACCAAGGTCAATTAAGGAGTGATGTCACCAAGATGGTAAAGAAAGAAACCCCCAGCCTCAGCCCTCCATGGATACCAATCACTAAGCAACTATTCATGAACAAAAAATGCTTGGGAGAGCCCACGTAATTGACTTCAGCAAGCCAGTGGAACGAGAAAACACCAAGAAAAGTCACAGAAATAATGAAGGAATCACAACCTCATGTTTCCTGCATTCTCTTGCTCCCAGGCTGGCAGAGCTCAGTGCTGAAAGAAAGCTCACCAACTACAAGAGATTCCTTTGCTGAAAAAGTGAGGATGAGATGAGAGACCAGCTTCTCCAGGGCACCACTCAAAGGACCTGCTTTGGTCTAACCCCACCCAGCCACCAGCGAAGCTGAGACAAGCAGAGGAAGCTAGGAAAAGGAGGAAGTGCAGCAGCCACCCAGGAGGAACTGGGGTTTCCAGTGTCCAGCTCTGCAGAGGACCCCAGAGCTATTGCCACTGTGAAACCAGGTCCAGGATAGCTGCCTCCCACTCGTGCAGATTCCGTCAGCTTTCACCCCACGGGTATTTGTGTTGGCAGATGCCCACCACCTGAGTCCCCAGTCCTGCTTTGCTCTCTCTGCCCTCAGTAGGCCTAGGATCCACATGGCAGCAGCCCAGGCCTCAGTGGCTGGATGCATGCAGGATGCTAGCCTGCAGTCAACCCTCCCTGCCTGGCAGACCCTTGACATCAGCCCTTCCTGTTGCTCACTTGCTCCCTGCTGCCTTGACCTCACTGGCCTCTCCTCCACATGTGTGATCACAAAGATCCTATAGTTGTTTGAGTGCATGTTGACAGCCTCCACAACTGCTTGGGAGCCTGCATTCACTCCTCTCTCTAGTCCCTGGGTTTGTGCCATTGGATTCAACTACAGCTGAGCTCCCAGCTAGGGGCAAGGGCTGGGGCCAGCTGCAGGCTCACTTGCGGTTGTGGGGACCCTGATGTACTTTAGTGGCTGCTGCATCTCTCCATATGCTCAGGACAGTGCAGGCTGGTGCTGGGAATCAGACCAGGGGTGAGCAGATGCAGCTGGAGGGGCTTGCTGCAGGTGGTGGAGGCCTGGAAAGGAGACAGGGAGGTAGAATGTGGTGCCACAAGCAACTGAGCATGCCCCTGGTCATTGGTATGCATACCTGTGGCTACAGGGTCTCCCTGCAAGCTGGAATTGGCGGCAAGGGGTGTGTGTGTGTGTGTGTGTGTGTGTGTGTGTGTGTGTGTGTGTATTTACTATTGTATCCTTGTTGCTTAAACCACAACCTGGGGCAGAATAGACAGAATAATTGTTAATATTGATAACACTTTGGACGTATTATTTCTGTTTTACAAAAAAACTTTAAAATCCCATCCAAACTAAAGGATGAAATGTAAGGCACATATTTAGAATTTGCAGTTCTCTTATTCCTGTTTTGAAAATAAAATGTAAGATAATCATAAACAAAGTCCTTCACAGTGAATCAACTTTTGAATTTGCTAAGTTGGTTATCATTCAGTAAAATGGTAATATAGCAAATGTAATTTCTTCTAATATGTAAAAACTAAATTTTCAAATAAATTACTAGTCCTTCTCTAAATAATTTAATAACAGAAGAATATGGCTTAAACAGCAAACCTCCCTTAAGAGTAGATCTGATTTCATTTTCAGAAATTATGAAAATTTGCTTCAGTGTTTGAGTACACTTATACATGCCTTGTTTGGAAGCTAAGTTAATTTAATAATAACATTTAAAAGTGTAGTATTAGAGAAATGTATAATCTTATTTTCTTTGATTTACCCATAAAATAGTTGCCTTATATATTAGCCTAAATGATTCCTCAATCAACTTTTATGTATTTAAGTACATCCCTGCAGATAAAAACTTAGATTTTTCTACTTCAATATTCGCAAAGCATGAGGCTAGCAAAGAGTATCAGCATCTGGAGACAGCATATTCAGATAGATTGGTTCAAGATGAGAATAGCAGCAGATGAGAAAAGGACAAGGATTTAAACTACACAAGTTCACAAATATGGTGTTCACTTAGTACACATGAGGAAGTTGGAACTCATGATGGTTAAATGACTTACTCATGACACAAGAAAATGATAACCATCAGATATGAGGCTTATGTTTGGACTACATGATGAAGGAAGACTTGATCATAAATTATTTTTCCCCAAACAGGGTAATGACCCTACTAAATTCTAAAAGAATTTGTTCTAAATAGTAGAACAAAACCATTGTGCATGTGTGTATGTGTGTAGTGTGTTTGTTTAAATATATGTGCCTGTGTGTTTTGTGGTAGAAGTTTAGAGGCATTGATTCCAGAATAAATCATTTCTACGTGTATATAGTAGCATTCGTAGTCCCCGTGGTATCTTATAGGATTACTGGACTGGCCTTTCTACTACTTCGCTGTACCCTCTGTCTCTGGCCAGAGTATGTTCACTCTCCCACATCGATGATGGTACTAGAGACTGGTATCCATTACCTATGCATGATATACTCATAATGTGTGGAAAGAGACAACTTTAGTAGAAGCGATATGCATTAGTTATTTGCTTCCTTTTTCTTCCCACCATCTCTTCCTTCTCTTCTCCACTTCCATTTGTTATCAGACATTACTGAAATTCTTCACCATAACTGCAGTATTCTAGCACCTGAGAAGTACAGATGAGTATGATTTATTCTAAGCCTTTAGAAACTTACTATAGAGGAGGAGATGGGAATAGTGGTTTCTAATATATAAGTGTTCTAATTAATTGACAATTTATGCTTTCTAATCTGTAAAGATTTGGCAGAGATTAATACTTGATATTTACCTGCAAAATTACTAAATGAAAATAAGACATACAGATAATTTTTCTAAAGGAATTAAATAGTTTATCAGTTTAGCTTTTTAAATATTTTATCAATTTAAGTTTTATCAGAAGTTGCCTGATCTGTTGAGATGTTCACCTGGTCATTTTAGAAACATGTTAATTCTCTTCCCTCTCCGAAGGGCAGCAGGTACTCTCTGGTAAATTGTCAGGAGTCAGGTCTCAGCTTCAGACCCTGACATGTAAATCTCTTAAAGACACAGACTGGAACAATCAAACAGCCATTCAAGTTTGGTGCAAGAGCAGTAGTTGTACTATGTAGCATTTCTTTATAATGGTTCTTGAAGTAATTGTGACCATTTTATATTAATTTTTTAGGAAAAATTGTCATCATGTTTCCTTAGTTTTATATGTAATCTCTGACAATGTTATATATTTTTATTACTAAACATTTGAAAAGTAAATTTTCAGTTGTTGTTGTTCAGTTGGTAAATAGCATTTGAATCTTTGTGACCCCATGGATGCAGTATGCTAGGCTTCCCTGTCCTTCAGAATCTCCTGGAGTTTGCTCAAACTCATGTCCATTGAGTCAATGATGCCATCCAACCATCTCATCCTCTGACACCCCCTTCTTCTCCTGCCTTCAATCTTTCCCAGAATCAGGGTCTTTTCCAATGAGTCAGCTCTTCCCATCAGGTAGCCAAAGTTTTGAAGTTTCAGCATCAGTCCTTCCAGTGAATATTCAGGGTCGATTTTATTTTGAATTGACTAGTTTAATCTCCTTGCTGTCCAAGGGTCTCTCAAGAGTCTTCTCCAGTACCACGATTCAAAACATCGCTTCTGCAGCACTCAGACTTCTTTGGTCTAACTCTCATATTCATACATGAATGCTGAAAAAAAAAATAACTTTGACTCTACGGATGTTTGTTGATATCTGAGGTTATTGATATTTCTTCTGGCAATCTTGATTCCAGCTTCTGATTCATGCAGCCTGGCATTTCTAATGATGTACATTGCATATAAGTTAAATAAGCAGAGTGACAGTGTACAGCCCTGATGGACTCCTTTTCCAGTTTTGAACTAGTTCATTGTTCCATATACAGTTCTAACTGTTGCTTCTTGACCTGCATACAGATTTATCAAGAGGCAGGTAAGGTCATCTGGTATTCCCATCCCTTTAAGAATTTTCAGTTCATTGGGATCCACACTGCCAAAGGCTTTAGTGTAGTCAATGAAGTAGCTTTACTTTTTTTTTTTTTTTTTAATAATTCTCTTGCTTTTTATATGATCAAATGGAGGCTGGCAATTTGATAGCCTTTTCTGCCTTTGCTAGCCAATCCTCTGCCTTGTTTGAGTCCAACGTATACATTTGGAAGTTCTCTGTTCACTTACTATTGAAGCCTAGCTGAAGAATTTTGAGCATTACCTTGCTGCATGTGAAATGAGTGCAAATGTATGGGAGTTTGAACATTCTTTGGCATTTCCTTTCTTTGGGATTGAAATGAAAACTTGGCTTTTCCAGTCCTGTGACTTCTGCTGAACTTTCCAAATTTGCTGGCATACTGAGTACACCTCTTTAAGAGCATCATCTTTAAGGATTTGAAATAGATCAGCTGGAATTCCATCACCTTCACTAGCTTTGTTCATAGTAATGCTTTCTAAGCCCACTTGGCTTCTCACTTCAGGATGTCTGGCTCTAGGTGAGTGATCACACCATCATGGTTATCCAGGTCATTAAGACCATTTTTATATAGTTCTCTGTAATCTTGCCACCTCTCCTTAATCTTTGCTGCTTTTCTTTTACTCTGGGTTTTTTAAATTCAATTTTCACTTGTTGATCAATTGTCTTTTCTCTAGCAGTGTGCCCTTGAAATTATAAATGTGAACTTAACAAAATGAATTGCCTTTTGAATAGAATTAGTTCTTTATGTGAACAACAGATACAGTTACTTGTTCTTCACTTCACCTTTACACTGAACAATTACTGTGTTCAGTGTAGTTCAAAGTTTGCTATACAGCTACTGTTTTGTTGTTGTTTTTTTTTTTTTTTTTTTTCAAAATCCAGCTACCATCTTATATTAACATTTACCAGTATAACTCAAACCTCCTAAATTTTGATAGATCCTTCCGTTTGTTCTTCCTGTTTCCATTTCTAAGTTCTTAAAATACTATTTTCCCAGCAGCCAAAGTTATCTTTAAACATATATATATATATATATATATATTCTCATTATCATAACCCTTCCTTGCACAATTCCCCCAATAGTTTTCCTTTGCAGTAGGTATAAAAAGCAAACATTTTTTCATGGCCTACAAGATCATCTAGTTTTTGCCTATTTCTCTGCTACCTTATACTACTTTCCTTCTTCATCTCTTTTATCATATACACAATAAATTCCCTTCTCTTTGTTTAATTTTTTTTAAGTCTTTATTTTATTTGTTAGAATATTACTTCTGTTTTATATTTTGGTTTTTTGGCCATGAACCGTGTAGGTTCTTAATTACCCGACCAGGCATTAAACCTGTTCCACCTGCATTGGAAGGCGAAGACTTAACCACTGAAATTCCAGGGAAGTCCTTCTCTTTCCTCTTTTAATGTATCAAGTGTGTTTCTTTAGAGACCTCCTCTAACACCCCCAACTAGAGTCACTGCTTCATAACTCTTCTTAACTCATTGTCTTCATGAAATATGTCAAAACTTGTTTTATCTAGTTTACTTCCTAGTGTGAAAATGGTATCTCTTCAATAGATCAGGGACCTTTTCTATGTTGTTAGGTGCTAAAATCCTGGTGAGTTAGGTGATTCATGGTATATGATAAGCATTTATATCATTTTTAAGTAAATTTATTGGATAGAAAGTGAATAATACAGTGTAACTTGCAGTGTACATTGTTTTGTATGGCATCTGTAGAAACTGCAGCTCATTTCATTAATGTTTTATGTCTCCCACACCCTGCTCCTCAAATACCTATGCCCTGATATAGTCAACTCCCCAAGTATGGGCAGGACCTGAATTTATGATAGGGTATGGCCTCCATGGTTAGGTTATGCCCTATGACAGTGTGAAGGAATTTTTCAGACGTAGTTAAGAAAGCTACTCAATTGGATTTTAGCTAATAAAAAAGAGCAGAATTTCCTAAAGGTCGTGCTCTAATAAGATGAATCTCTGAGGATGGAAGCAGTAGCAGTTGCTCTCCTTTGGGTTTGTTGGTGATAAATGATTCAAGGACACAGGTTTATATTCTGTTTTGTTATTTCAGCATAACCAAGGGCATTGTCCTCTTACACATGTTCAAATCTTACTCATGGTAACAAGAAGGCACTAATTGAATTTAGAGACTTCTCTTATTAGAAGCTAACACAGAAGAAGAACAAAGAATAGAAAGTTTTGTCTAATCTAGTATCTTTGTAGATCCAATTAATAAGCTTTAAATAAAATAATAAAGTTGATTTAAAATGAAGTTTTATTCCCTCAATCATGTATCATTATAAATAGAAGAAAATGCAGAATATCCCTTTTTTAAAAAAATGAAGTCCCATTAATTTGTGAGATGAAAATTTGAGATGAATAAAAATCTTGCATTTCTGTAGAACAGTTTTATTACTTTAAAATGTTCTATTTGGGTATTTGAATTAAAGTCATCTAATTATAAAGGACTATGTATTCCATTTGATATTAAATTTAATATCATTTTTTCTAGACAATGAAAACCCAAGGCTGTTAAATGTCAGTTACATTCCTTAGAATTTTTGCTCCACATTTAATTTGTCATTTTTCAGATTTTATACAGAGCAGAAATCTTGTATAACCTTAGAAACTTTAAACAATTACTTGATTAAGGCTCTTCAAACATGCTTTATAATTTTATAGCCAAGCTTTCATTTTAGGAATGTTTAAAAGTTCATCTTTCTTACAAGCTACAAGCCAGAGAGTAATTATGTTGATAGAGAAAATATGTGATTTCCAACATGAGAGGAATTGTTTCAGTTTTCTCTTTTTTGAAGTAATATTCTTCCTGATCTGTGAAAGTAAGAGTAAAATAGTATAAAATGTGTCTTTTGGTTTTAAATTCTGATTTTTCCCCTTGTTATTTGTTTTTTCAGTAGAGTGAGTTTGTATGAACTATTTCAGTAAAATAAATTAGTATCAGATAGTAATAATACCTATTTTTTTCAGTTAAAAATGTATTAGAAAATAGACAAAAAAGTTGGAAATGGGAGTTAAATTCTTCTTTAAGTACTATGTAAAAAAAATTAACCTTTCCCCTGATTTTTTCCAAAGTTTTATAATAACTCATGAAGATCATGAAGATTGGAGACAAGCCATCTTCTGTCTTCCATCCTGAATTTACATTTTAAGAAAGTAATTTCAAATTAAACAAACATTAAGGATAGTATTCCAAAATGTTCCATGAATTTAAGTTTTTAACTTGTCTCTGATCCTATCACTGTTCACCTAAAAATGGTCACTTGGCAGACTTATAAGATTACTTATAAGTGCATCTGTTACAAACCCATTGAACTGAGATTTAAATAAAATATAAATTATATATCTATACATTCTATGTGTATGTTTTATACATATATATTTATATATGCATATATATTTTTAACATATAATATATTTTATGTATGCCTCCTACCCAAGAGAACATTAGAGCTTATATTATAAACCTTATTTTTGTAGTTTGAGTCCTTTTGAGATAACTGAATGTGAAGCAGATTGTTATAAGGGGAAATTGTTTTCCATTTTTTATATATTTTTCTCACAATATAAATAAGATTTTTGACTTTTCTATTGTATTGTAGTTATTACAAAGGAAGTATAAGAGTCAGCGTTATTTTTCTCATCACTAAGTTATATTGTAGAACATTTAACTCAAAAGTTTTAGAGTTGCCCACAGTTTTACATCAAGTTAGTGTTAGAATTTTAATTAAATTCTATGACCATTCTATTTGAATAATGAGACTGATATAACTGCTACTCTTTATACATGACATAAATATCTTGTAGGAAATAGTAGAGGAACACAGGCAATATTGCTTCCAAAATGTTGACAGATACAGTTTGCACAAAGGCTTTGGGGGGAGAATAATTAAAATATTCTGTTTACCAATACAAGGATAGAGGACATAGATTGTAAGGAATGTTAGCCTCAGAAACTTGTCATTTCAAATCATTAAAAACCAATTGCTCACGGAAAGGATTAAAAAAAAAGTTTGTGTTTGAGATCATACTTTGCAACTACAGCAGCTTTGCATTCATTTATAGGATAAATGTTTATTCCTCAGACTTGTCTCTTCATGTTCTGTGATTGAATTCTGATTCTTTCTGGAGGACAGTCCTCATGCAGAGTGTTCAAACAGAGCATGCTTTTCTCCATGGGACTTTCTATCTATGAAAGTAAAACTGGGAGGGAAATCCTCCTTGTTCCTCATTGCTATTTTTAAATGAATTTTTTAGAAGTCTCCATCTTTTATTCACACATCTTCAGACTCCCTAAATCTCTTGGAATTCTCTGCTGACAAGCATATTGCACCTCTGCCTAAAAACTTTATTTCCTTCTCATTGCCATTGTTTTCATTACAACTCATTTTATAATTGCTGGTGATTTTAGCATCTACTGATTGACCCTTGCAACAGCCTGGCCTCTCAGTTTCTTTACCTCTCATTAATGGTGTAGTTGCTTTGCAACAACTCTGAGCTTCTGGGTATAACCTGAAACCAAGCTCCCCAATAAGAGAAGGGGAAGGAGAGGCTAAAGAATAAGGCAAATCGCTCCAGGTTGGTAGATAGACCTTACTTAAGAGGGTTGTCCTGGATAGCTATGAGACAAGCAGATTCTCTACCCACCCCTTAGAATCTTAAAAGTTTACATAGTTTAACTGAGTTTATTCATGTAACTACTCTAGTAGCTTCAATACCACATTTCTGTTTCAAGCTTCTTTCCTTAGGGCAGATTTTGGAAATGGGAAAGGCAAGCAGAATGAACATTCCAATGATGGGCTTGGGTAGGAGGGTGGCGGGGAGCTTTCAGTTACCTGGTTCTGGCTTGTGGTCACGTCATTTGATCCTTCTCCTCCTCCTCCAACCAGTGGTCCACCACTCTAGCTTGCACTCCTGAAACTGTGTCCTTACAAATAATGATGTCACCTCAACTGTTTCAACTTTATGTATCTTATTCTTCACCCATAACCTCTTACATGTATATTTCATTCCCTCAGTGACCTTGAGAGTTCTCATACCCTACCAGGACGAGTTTACTGCAGAGTCTACCACTTTTACCTCACCACTTGGATATATCCACTCTCCTAATATCCCAGTTTAAATTTTTGCAGTGATTTATAGTTACCATTTGTATACATCTCCAGCCTCCATATATCATTCTATCCCATATTATACTTATTTTGCATTATCACAAGTCTAGCTAATTAGCTCTTCATTATAGTGCCTCACCATAGCACATTTTCCTGTGTAGTTGAGTAGAGATGGAGGAAAAACAGGCTGACTGATCTCATTATATATTTGTATTAGTAGAGTTCTTATGGTGAGTAGCAATCAAATTTTTCTTTCCTTATCTGTTCATTGTTCACTCTCTTCAGTGATTTTCTTTCAAACCTCCTCTCTCTTGAAAGTTCTGATAACTTTCCTCTATTCTCACTGTTGCTTCCCTCATAGCTCAGTTGGTAAAGAATCCGCGTGCAATGCAAGAGACCGTGGTTCAATTCCTGGGTCAGGAAGATCCCCCTGGAGAAGGGATAGGCTACCCACTGCAGGATTCTAGGCTTCCCTTGTGGCTCAGCTGGTAAAGAATCTGCCTGCAATGTGGAAACTTAGGTTTGATCCCTGGGTTGGGAAGATCCCATGGAGAAGGGAAAGGCTACCCTCTCCAGTATGCTGGCCTGCAGAATTCTATGGACTCCATAGTCCATGGGGTTGAAAGGGTTGGAAACGACAGAGTGACTTTCACTTTCACATTCTCACAGTTGGGTGATAATACTGACTTTTTAATTAGGGTTAAAATATCATAAAATTTGCTATCTTACCCAATTTTCACTGTAAAGTTCAGAAATGTTATATATATATTTACTTTGTTGTAAAACCAATCTCTAGCACCTTTAACTGACATTATCCAGAAAGAGTAATAATTAGAAGTGAACACCCACCAGAACCTCACTGCAAACCAGCGCCTTTTCCCACATACCTGCATTGATCACACTCTCAATTTGGTCATTCTACTTGAGATACTCAAACTCATGAAAAAACTAACACTTTCACATGTGGAGTATGTCTGTTCCTACTCTTATTTCAGAGCATGAAAACAGCACTTCTCTTGCCTTGGCTTCCTCTCTGCTTGATCATGCCCATCAATAGATATGCTATTCTCTGCCATATTAAATACAACTTTCTTAACTGTACTTACCCTCTCCATCTATTACTCTATTTTTATTCTCCTCTTAAAAGCAAACAAAAAAATTAAACAAACAAAAAAATTCCTCTTAGATGTACTGTATATTACCTGCCTCCAATTTGTTTGTACCCATTCTCTCTCAATGTGTTATCAGTACCTTTTGCTGCTACCACTGTTAAGAAACCTCTCTTGCAGTACCACCAGTGTTGCTAAATGTGAAGTTCATTTCTCAGCCTCTACTTCAATTAACATCAATAACATTTGCCATAGTCTTTCATTCGTTCTTCTTACACATTCTTAGAGTATGTCTTAGAGATGCCTTAGACATTCTTACACATGTCTTCTTATACATTTCAGTCATTCTCCTTTACTGGTTTCTAGAACCTTCTGCTTTCTAATTTTCTTGCTCTCATCAACTTCCCCTGTCAGGCTATGTTGTTAGTTACTTCCAATTTCCCAAACCAGTTAATACTGGATGCCTTGGGGCTCAATCCTGCCATATCCTGACATATCATACATATCAGATACCTATCTATTGACTTAGTTGAAATTTATTTTAGGATATTCAATAAATATACAGTATACCAGTAGCTCATTCCTTTCTATTACTAAATAATATTCCATTTTGTGGAAATAGAATGATTGTTGTTGTCACCTAGTCATGTCCTGCTCTTTGCGACCCCATGGACTGCAGCACGCCAGGCCACCCTGTCCTTCACCATCTCCCGAGTTCGCCTGAGTTCATGTCCATTGCATCTGTGATGCCATCCAGCCATCTCATCCTCTGATGCCCACTTCTCCTTCTGCCCTCTTATCTTTCTTAGCACCAGGGACTTTTCCAATGAGTGCACTGTTCATATCAGATGACCAAAATACTGGTCCTTTAGCTTCGGCACAGTTCTCTCTCTCTCTTTGCGTTTGATGGAAATTTAGGTTGTTTCCACTTTTTGACTGCTAGGAACAATGCTTTTAAGAACATCCCTACACTAAACTTTGTGTGAACTAGTGTTTTAGTGCCTCCTAAGTTTGTAATTTCTGGAATATTTGGTAGGTTTTTTGTTGTTGTTGTTTGTTTGTTTGTGTTCTTTTTTTTTTTCCCTGTTCCATTTTTGTGGGATTTTCCTTCCTTTCTCCTTCAGCTGCCACTATTTTGGACTGCTTTTTCCTATTGTAACTACCTAACATTTCCCCCTCAGGATATCAGTTCAATTCAGTTCAGTTGCTCAGTCAAGTCTGACTCTCTGTGACCCCGTGTGCTGCAGCACACTAGGCCTCCATGTCCATCACCAACACCCAAACTCATGTCCATTGAGTTGGTGATGCCATCCAACCATCTCATCCTCTGTCATCCCCTTCTCCTGCCCTCAATCTTTCCCAGTATCAGGATCTTTTCAAATGAGTCAGCTCTTCATATCAGGTGGCCAAAGTATTGGAGTTTCAGCTTCAAAATCAGTCCTTCCAATGAACACCCAGGACTGATCTCCTTTAGGATGGACTGGTTGGATTTCCTTGCAGTCCAAGGGACTCTGAAGAGTCTTTTCCAACACTACAGTTCAAAAGTATCAATTCTTTGGCACTCAGCTTTCTTTATAGTCCAACTCTCACATCCATACATGACCACAGGAAAAACCATAGCCTTGACTAGACGACCTTTGTTGACAAAGTAATGTCTCTGCTTTTTAATATACTGTTTAGGTTGGTCATAACTTTCCTCCCAAGGAGTAAGCATCTTTTAATTTCATGGCTGCAATCATGATCTGCAGTGATTTTGGAGCCCACAAAAATAAAGTCAGCAACAACTTACACTGTTTCCCCATCTATTTGCCATGAAGTTATGGGATCAGATGCCATGATCTTAGTTTTCTGAATGTTGACTTTAAGCTGACTTTTTAACTCCCCTTTTCACTTTCATCAAGAGGCTCTATAGTTCTTCACTTTCTGCCATAAGGTTGGTGTCATCTGCATATCTGGGGTTATTGATATTTCTCCTGGCAATCTTGATTCCAGCCTGTGCTTCTTCTAGCCCAGCATTTTTCATGATGTACCCTGCATATAAGTTAAATAAGCAGGGTGACAATATACAGCCTTGACAGCCTTTGTTGTTGGTTGTTGACATACTCCAACAACTAGTCTGTTGTTCCTTGTTTATTTCCAACTGTTGCTTCTTGACCTGCATACAGATTTCTCAGGAGGCAGGTTAGGTGGTCTGGTATTCCCATCTCTTTCAGAATTTTCCAGAGTTTATTGTGATCCACACAGTCAAAGGCTTTGGCATAGTCAATAAAGCAGAAATAGATGTTTTTCTGGAACTCTCTTGCTTTTGCAGTGATCCAGCAGATGTTGCCAATTTGACCTCTGGTTCCTCTGCCTTTTCTAAAACCAGCTTGAACACCTGGAAGTTCATGGCCCATGTATTGCTGAAGCCTGGCTTGGAGAATTTGAGCATTACTTTAGTAGTGTGTGAGATGAGTGAAAGTGTGCAGTAGTTTGAGCATTCTTTGGCATTGCCTTTCTTAGGGATGGGAATGAACACTGCCCCTTTCCATTCCTGTGGCCACTGCTGAGTTTTCCAAATTTGCTGACATATTGAGTGCCGCACTTTCACAGAATCATCTTTTAGGATTTGAAATAGCTCAACTGGAATTCCATCACCTCCAGTAGCTTTGTTCGTAGTGATGCTTCCTAAGGCCCACTTGAATTCACATTCCAGGATGTCTGACTCCAGGTGAGTGATCTCACCATTGTGATTATATGGGTTGGAAAGATGTTTTTTTGTATAGTTCTGTGTATTCTTGCCACCTGTTCTTAATATTGTATGCTTCTGTTAGGTCCATACCATTTCTGACCTTTATTGAGCCCATCTTTGCATGAAGTGTAATGATATGGGAGGCCCAATTCTTTGGGAATAGGGGCATCAAGTTCTCTCTGTCCACTTCCTGCTGAACTGGAATGGTAGGGGGCATTGGGCCTCCTCATCTTGCTATCTCAAGCCTCAGAGTGCTTATAGCAGTGTCCATCTGAGGATGAGTGGTATTTTCCATGGTTGGGTGTAGTTTTTTTTTTTTAACTAATTAATTTATTTTAATTGGAGGCTAATTACTTTACAATATTGTAGTGGGTTTTGCCATACATTGACATGATTCATCCATGGGTGTACATGTTTTCCCCATCCTGAACCCCCCTCCCACCTCACTCTCCATTCCATCCCTTAGGGTCATCCCAGTGCACCAGCCCTGAGCACCCTGTCTCATGCATCAAACCTGGACTGGCGATCTATTTTACATATGATAATATGCATGTTTCAGTGCTTTCAAATCATCCTACCCTCACTTTCTCCCACAGAGTCTAAAAGTCTGTTCCTCATATCTGTGTCTCTTTCGCTATCTCGTATATAGGGTCATTGTTACCATCTTTCTAAATTCCATATATGTGTTAATATACTGTATGGGTGTTTTTCTTTCTGACTTACTTCACTCTGTATAATAGGCTCCAGTTTCATCCATCTGATCAGAACTGATTCAAATGCATTATTCTTAATAGCTTAATAATATTCCATTGTGTATATGTACCACAGCTTTCTTATCCATTTGTCTGCCAATGGACATCTAGGTTGCTTCTATGTCCTAGCTGTTGTAAACAATGCTGTGATGAACATTGAGGTACACATGTCTCTTTCAATTCTGGTTTCCTTGGTGTGTATGCCCAGCAGTTGGATTGCTGGGTCATATGGCAGTTATATTTCTAGTTTTTTAAGGAATCTCCACACTATTCTCCATAGTGGCTATACTAGTTTGCATTCCCACCACAGTGTAAGAGGGTTTGATTCTCTAGGAAACAACATTTTGCAAAGCGACTGAACCATTTTACTTTCCTACCAGCAATGGATTCGTATTCCCGTTTCTTTATATCCTCACTATCATTTGCTTTTATTTATTATAGCCATTCTTGTAGTGAAACATTGAGTTTTGATTTGAAATGTTAAGTATCTTTTCATGTCCTCATTAAAAGTTTTTATACCTTCATTAGTGAAATGTCCAATCATATCTTTTTCCCATTTTTTTTATTTCTCATTAGGTGTTGTTTATCTTATTATTGTGTCAGAGTCTTTATCAGATATGTGTTTACAATTATTTTATCAGAGTCTTTTTTTTAAATTTCATCTTCTCAGTAAGGCATTCCCTAATCATATTTAAAGTTGAAATCAGCCTAAAACTGGCTATCACCATTTGCTTTGTTATTTTAAAATATATATATTTCATAGTGTCATCTAACATAATACAGTTTTATATATTTATTTTGATGTCTTTGTCTCTTTATTAGAATATGAACTCTTTGAATAAAATATTTTATCTCTTTTTAGTCACTGTTTTCTACTTGACACATTGCAGACTCTCATTATAATTATTTGTCATTTGAAGGAAATGGTTCAAGAAATGCATACAGAGTAAATGTCCTTAAAATAATAGTGCATTATTCCTTTTTTTATTGTAAAATAATGCTCCTCTTGTATTTTTACTGCAGGGCTGTGTTTAGTTCCTGCTGAAAGGCTAGCCATTGTGCATTATAACTAGCACATATAATATCAAATTATGTTACTAAGCATGGTGCATTCATAGAAATTTAAAATTTGAGGCAATGCATACGGAAATATTATGTATATATAAAATGATTTCAGCTGTCCAAATAATTTTATTATGATCTTGTTTTTTAAACTCTTCATAAACAGGTGAAATTGATTAGTATTCAGTAATGTACAAGACACTTATAACCTTTTGCCAAGCTTTAGAAAAATTAGTATTATTTTCTCGTTTTTATCTTGCAGCTAGTTCTACAACTAAATCAATCTTGAGTTTGTTTTTAGCTTCCTGCCTACTTAGGTTTAGAACCAATCTATTACAAGCTGTCTGAGGTTCTTTTCTGGATTCTAAAGTAATCTCATCCCTAATGCTTTCGTACAGTAGCCATTTAATCTTCTTCATAGAGTGGGAAGAATAACCTTATACTTTACTTTTCTAATAAAACATTTCTTGGCTAGGAATTTCAAACAGGAGAAGAACTGGGCTATCTCATTCAGACACATATGCAGTACACTTAGAGCACCAACTCATTCTCAAATTAATTTTTGAATGGCTGGTTTTATATAACATGTAGGAAAAAATATATATTTTAAAATATTTTTAACACAAGAGAGAAACACTTCTTGCTTCCTCCAGGGAGAACTTAAAGTAGGTAGATTTTTTAAAATGGAGTTCTTTCAGTTTACTGATAATAAATGTGAATAAGTCACTTAGAGATTTATGTATCAATTCTGGCACTTAACAAATAGAGGTGACAATATTTAGCTAACTTATTGTTAGGTAAATGAATAATGTATGCTTCATATGTTATTTGCTCAATACATTAGAACATATATATAAATGGATGTCCTTTTCATTATAGGGGACTGGAATGCAAAAGTAGGAAGTCAAGAAACACCTGGAGTAACAGGCAAATTTGGCCTTGAAATATGGAATGAAGCAGGGCAAAGCTAATAGAGTTATGCCAAGAGAAAACACTGGTTATAGCAAACACCCTCTTCCAACAACACAAGAAGACTCTACACATGGACATCACCAGATGGTCAACACAAAAATCAGATTGATTATATTCTTTGCAGCCAAAGATGGAGAAGCTATATACAGTCAGCAAAAACAAGACCAGGAGCTGACTGTGGCTCAGAAAATGAACTCCTTATTGCCAAATTCAGACTTAAATTGAAGAAAGTAAGGAACACCAGTAGATCATTCAGGTATGACCTAAATCAAATCCTTTATGATTATACAGAGGAAGTGAGAAATAGATTTAAGGGACTAGATCTGATAGAGTGCCTGATGATCTGTGGACGGAGGTTCATGACATTGTATAGGAGACAGGGATCAAGACCATCCCCGTGGACAAGAAATGCAAAAAAGCAAAATGACTGTCTGGGGAAGCCTTACAAATAGCTGTGACAAGAAGAGAAGTGAACAGCAAAGGAGAAAAGGAAAGATAGAAGAATCTGAATGCAGAGTTCCAAAGAATAGCAAGGAGAGATAAGAAAGCCTTCCTCAGCAATCAATGCAAAGAAATAGAGGAAAACAACAGAATGGGAAAGACTAGAGATCTCTTCAAGAAAATTAGAGATACCAAGGGAATATTTCATGCAAAGATGGGCTCGATAAAAGACAGAAATGGTATACACCTAACAGAAGCAGAAGATATTAAGAAGAGGTGACAAGAATACACAAAAGAACTGTAAAAAGCTTCACGACCCAGATAACCATGATGGTGTGATCACTCACCTAGAGCCAGATATCCTGGAATGTGAAGTCGAGTGGGCCTTAGAAAGAATCACTACAAACAAAGCTAGTGGAGGTGATGGAATTCCAGTTGAGTTATTTCAAATCCTGAAAGATGATGCTGTGAAAGTGCTGCACTCAATATGGCAGCAAATTTGGAAAACTCAGCAGTGGCCACAGGACTGGAAAAGGTCAGTGTTCATTCCAATCCCAAAGAAAGGCAATTTCAAAGAATGCTCAAACTACTGCACACTTGTACTCATCTCACACTCTAGTAAAGTAATGTTCAAAATTCTCCAAGCCAGGTTTCAGCAATACGTGAACTGTGAACTTCCAGATGTTCAAGCTGGTTTTAGGAAAGGCAGAGGAACCAGAGATCAAATTGCCAACATCCACTGGATCATCAAAAGAGCAAGAGAGTTCCAGAAAAACATCTATTTCTGCTTTACTGACTATGCCAAAGCCTTTCACTGTGTGGATCACAATAAACTGGAAAATTCTTCAAGAGATGGGAATACCAGACCGCCTGACCTGCCTCTTGAGAAACCCATATGCAGGTCAGGAAGCAACAGTTAGAACTGGACATGGAACAACAGACTGGTTCCAAATAGGAAAAGGAGTATTTCTAGGCTGTATATTATCACCCTGCTTATTTAACTTATATGCAGACTACATCATGAGAAACGCTGAACTGGAAGAAACACAAGCTGGAATCAAGATTGCCGGGAGAAATCACAATAACCTCAGATATGCAGGTGACACCACTCTTTTGGCAGAAAGTGAAGAGGAGCTAAAGAGCCTCTTGATGAAAGTGAAAGAGGAGAGGGAAAAGGTTGGCTTAAAGCTCAACATTCAGAAAACGAAGATCATGGCATCTGGTCCCATCAGTTCATGAGAAGTAGATGGGGTAACAGTGGGAAAAGTGTCAGATTTTATGTTTTGGGGGCTCCAAAATCATGCAGATGGTGACTGCAGCCATGAAATTAAGAGACACTCACTCCTTGGAAGGAAAGTTATGTACAACCTAGATAGCATATTCAAAAGCAGAGACATTACTTTGCCAACAAAGGTCCATCTAGTCAAAGCTATGGTTTTTCCAGTGATCATGTATGGATGTGAGAGTTGGATTGTGAAGAAGGCTGAGCGCCGAAGAATTGATGCTTTTGAACTGTGGTGTTGGAGAAGACTCTTGAGAGTCCCTTGGACTGCAAGGAGATCCAACCAGTCTATTCTAAAGGAGATCAGTCCTGGGTGTTCACTGGAAGGACTGATGCTAAAGCTGAAACTCCAATACTTTGGCCACCTCATGCGAAGAGATGACTCATTGGAAAAGACTCTGATGCTAGGAGGGATTGGGGGCAGGAGGAGAAGGGGACGACAGAGGATGAGATGGCTGGATGGCATCACTGACTCGATGGACGTGAGTCTCAGTGAACTCCGGGAATTGGTGATGCACAGGGATGCCTGGAGTGCTGTGATTCATAGAGATGGACATGACTGAGCAACTGAACTGACTGATATACACTGTATTTTTCAAACCACCTATTGGAAGATTTTTGACTAATAGATTGCAAAACAATTTTCTCAATTACATTTGATATAAAATGATCATAATGCTACACTTTTATGGAGATGTTTTAGTTTTCCAATGGTAGTATCTGGTATATATTATAGAGAAGTGAGAGACACAAAGAGAGAGAAAGGGACTTTATTAAGTTACTTGATGATAATATATTTAAATGAAAATAACATTTCATAATACATTTTTAAATTACTTTTCTTCACATTTTGTTTGGTCACAGATTACAGGTTTTTTTTTTTTTTTTTTTTTTTAAATTTCTGTCCTTAAATATCGTCATAAAGAACAAGTTCATGAAATTGCTTATGCTATCATGTTTTATGTTTGTGAAAAATACAGATGCAGACACACATACACACATGAGGTATGATAAAATTAAGTTTAAGGAATTTAACATGAATTTGGATATAATATTTCAAAATTGTTTCTCCTTATTTAACCAAGTTACAAATATACTTTTTCTAGGTTTACTTATACAGATAAGATTAATAATATTAGATTTGATTCTAGCAAAAAAGTCTAATTCTAAGGAAACTGAGTATGTGGACTCTTTTCACTTAGTTTACTGTTCTTTTAATATAGTATATGTGTTCTAAATGCTTGAAACCATATTATCTATGATAAATTTAACTAAAATACCCTACATATCAGTTAGTAGAACTAATAATTTCTTTGAATTCGTGAAAAACAATGTTATTTATAATTTTTAGGCAAATAACATACATTCCAATATGGAAATTCATATTCATTATCTTAAAATTTAGTTTGCTTTCTAATTAATTTTAAAATGCTTTTTTTCCTATGATATCATAGACATATTTATGGTACTATTTCCCTGGGCCTCCAAATTTAAAATGTGTTGTATGTTTTGTGGATAATATTTACTAAGTAATTAAAATTTCTCAAAATAAGTTATAATATTATAAGATTTTTGATAATATTTATTCATAAGTTGAAAAGTCAACCAATTCATTTTCTTGAAACTATTACAGTTAAAACTTTACCAGGAAATGTCTAATAAAATTAAATCCAAAATTTTGTTTTTCTTTCATATTTAAAATTTAGATTTATTTTTTATTGACTAGCATTTGTTCATATAACATTATGTAAATTTCATGTTGTACTTTATATGTCTACTTATATATACCCTACAGCATGCTTGCCACCAAAAATTTAATTTCTATACATCTCTACAGTTGCTCTCCTTTGTTCATATCACCCTCCCCTACTCCTTCGATTCTCTTTTCTCTGTATCTACATTTTTTAAACTTAGCACTTCAAAGAGAGCAGCTTATAACTGTTGTGAACAGCATGATATTATATATTTTAGATATTGTTCTGTAAGTTAGAATTTTTAAAAGCAGAAAATACAATGCTTTCCCTTAATTAATTTGCAGTATCCCTAAAGAAAATCTTGTTTTGTGAAGTTAGCTCATGTGGCTTTCACTTAGTAATACATCCCCCAATTAAAACCGTTGAACAAGATGTTTTGAACAATGAAATTATATAATACCATATATTCACTGTCATGCCAAAAGTATTTGCACTTTGTCTCATTCTCATGAATATTTGTCTTCTTTTAACATGTATTTATGTATTTTCTAACATTATTTATGTATTCTGATAAATCATACTATTGATTCAATGTATTGTAATCATTTCTCAAAAAAGATAATTTTTTAATATTTTATGTTAAGTATTATGGTAGTAGCTAAACTATTTTATTAGAAAAACATTGAAAAATAAATACTGATTTTTATTTATAGAAATTTTTGAAAACTTATGATTATATTCAAAGCAGAAAATGACCTGTTATGAACAGAAAGATAATGAAATTTTTAAAGAGTAATTTCCACTTGGAAATGATATGAGATCATCTTTAGAGGGCAGCACCTAACTAGGGAAACAGATATTTCAGGTATAAGAAGGAATTTGAGTACATGTTATAGCTGCTAAAACTGACAGTTAAAAGTCAGTTGACCATTAAAATAAACACTTATTCACAATTCCAGTGTAAAAAAAGACTAAATAACAGCATCTGATAGTAACCTAAATTGTTAATGAAATTAAAAAAAAAAAAAAAACACACTTTATTAAACAACACTACTGGTTTAAAGCATATGTAATTTGTCAGTTAATATTAAAGCAACATTGAATAAATTTTCTTTACTCCTAGCTGGGTAATATATAGCAATAGTAATCCAGGCATTAATAACCATGTTTTATGGAAAGGAGAGAGTAAGAAGGTATTTCACATTTAATATTGATCACAGCAAAAAATTAAAAAGAAGATACAAATAGTGCTGTGAAATGAATGAGGCTCTGCCTATACACTTTTTATAGTCTAATGAGACTAGAATTTTGAAACATGAGTCAGAAACTTGCTCCATATTACTTGAGTGAAAAATAGAAAAAAAATTATCATTAAGAAATTATACCGGTAAATGTTTTAATAATTAATTCATTAAGCCTGCTCACATTAATGAAACAATTCTTCCATCATTACATAATTGTGTAATGGGATTATTGTATCTACACACAATCAGTATTTCTGAAAATCACTATATAATAAAATGATCTTCTGAAACTTTCTGTAGGTGATGACAATCCTTTTTTGAAGCTTTTGAACTATTAAAGACAAACTGCTGCTGCTGCTGCTGCTAAGTCGCTTCAGTCGTGTCCGACTCTGTGCGACCCCATAGATGGCGGCCCACCAGGTTCCCCCATCCCTGGGATTCTCCAGGCAAGAACACTGCAGTGGGTTGCCATTTCCTTCTCCAATGCATGAAAGGGAAAAGTGAAAGTGAAGTCTCTCAGTTGTGTCCGACTCTTCACGACCCCATGGTCTGCAGCCTACCAGGCTCCTCCATCCATGGGATTCTCCAGGCAAGAATACTGGAGTGGAGTGCCATTGCCTTCTCCAACTAAGATACTTTAAAAATTATATAAACTGGCCTATAATAAACTTGTGAAGTGAAGTTGCTCAGTCGTGTCCGACTCTTTGTGACCCCATGGACTGTTGCCTACCAGGCTCTCCGTCCATAGAATTTTACAGGCAAGAGTACTGGAGTGGGTTGCCAGTTCCTTCTCCGGGGGATCTTCCCAACCCAGGGATCGAAGCCAGGTCTCCCAAATTGTAGGCAGACACTTTACCATTGAGCCACCAGGGAAGATCTAATTATCTTAATGCTAAATATTACAGACAGTGTGTGTTATTACTTATTAGGATAAATTAATCATGTACATATGTAATTAAAAATAATTTACTATCTCTCCCATCAGTAAATTATCAAAACTACCACACAGAGAAGCTTCTTATCCATTTGTAAGTTCAACAAATATTTAGTGATCATGTAAGTGTGCTAAGGATTCCTAGGAGCTGAGGATTCACTGATATCCAGGACTTTACAACATAGGTTACTGTCTCATGAAACACTTATTACCAGTCTTCTCATTTTACTTTTAGACAGGATGTGTGTGTGTGTGTGTGTGTGTGTGTGTGTGTTTGCTGACAAATGACTACAAACTGGCAGTTATTTGGACTGCCTCATCGAGGAAAAACTGTATTGCTTTTTAGCAAAATTTGGTACATATTACTCATATAGTCTAATATTTTAACCAATTTGAGATAGTAGAGAAAGAATTTTTTATAATATTCTGTGCTTATGTTGCTACCTTTAAAACCACTTAAAATAATTTTTATTTTGCTATGTGGCTAAATATAAAGCAATTAATATGTCTACATTACTCCAACCCCTAAATCTAATTATGGATTTTAGTTGGTTGTCATAGCTTATTAATAATGCATAATTAGCATTATGTAATAATTTAAGAAAATCTGTTTTTAACTCAGTTTTCCTTTAGTTCTTTAATTAAATTCTCATTTTAAAATATATTGTTTTAAGAGCATTACTTATTACTAGTTACAGCAACTAGCCTGGTTTAGAGATTTAAAATTCAGACATTATATCAATAGACTAGTTTTTACTGTTCTCTGCATTCAAATGAAGTACCAGGCACACATGTAAAACTTAGATGAAGATGAAAGGGAGGTTTATTAAGACATTTATCTCCATGAAGAAGGCAAAATCTTGGCCTGGTCAGGTTCTCATATTATTATTAAGTGACTATAAAATGCAGATAAGCTTTTATGTTGTCAAAATATCAATTTTAATGCAATGCATGAAAGATCCAGTGTGAAGCTTAAAGTTGGCTAGTATGATCTACTATCAGATCATTAAAAAAGAAGAGGTATGCTTCAAGTATATCTTGTGCTCTTCTTGATAAATAGCCCCACAGATTATAAAGCAGTTATTTTATTGACATGGAATAAAACTTGCATCAGAAAAGAGAATAACGTGTTTTGTTTGTGTCTTAATATTAGCCTGCAAAGGAAGTGTATTTTTTGTCATATTATTATTATTAATTAGAATTACTTAGCTTGAGTGACTTGTAATTAACTTTTGAGTTACAACATTTGCCCTTTTAGGATTATTTCTCTCTCCATTGCTAAACACTGTTGTGAGATATTATTTATCTAGATTGAAACAACAGCAAGTTTATTTTTAAAAATAGAATATACATAATCAAAGAATAAATACAAGCTGATTTGTGAAACAAATATTTAAACATAAATAAAACAATAAAATAGGATTTAAAATTTTTAAAAATATGAAACAATACAGTGTATAGCTATATGTTTATCTTATTTTTTATACATTGCTGTTATTTCATCTGATTTTTAAGTGTTTGTTTTTTACCAGACTCTATGCCACATGCCTTTGTTATCACTTGTATTCTCAGAAAGTACTTTTTCCATAAAGGAGTCCTGTATAGTGGAAATAATATTTATAGCGGATTCATGTTGATGTATGGCAAAACCAATACAATATTGTAAAGTAATTAACCTCCAAGTAAAATAAATTTATATTAAAAAAAAGGCTAAGTTTTCCTGATTTTTCTTTTCCCATATCTTTAATTTTTCTTATAATTTCTTCACCGTTTTGGTCATAGTAAAAGTAGGAGAGTAAATGTTAACTCTTAGAAAAATAAAGATGAAGAATAGTTTTAGGATAGGAAGGGGAAGTCATTTTCTGAAGGGGGTAGGCATGAAAAGGAAGAGATAAGCTGAACAGTTACAGAAAGCAACCAGTGACATCTATGTATCCTTGCTGTGCCCTCTTGTGCAAAATCCATTGGAGAAAATTTATAGATTTATTTGGGAGAAAATCACATAATAAGAGCTTGTTCTCTTTATTTAAAATCTCAGAGAAGATTACCACACAGATGAATCCTGTCATCAAACAGAGGCTATGAAATAGAGCAACCTATCAAATAGGCTATCAAGCAGAGCAGGATGGGGTAGGGGGGTGGGAGGATGTGAGAGCTAGAGGCACTTGCTGGGTTCCTGCTCCTGACTTGCTCTTGGTAGATGTGTGACACAGGTAGGAGGCAGAAGTATCCACAGGACACAAGCAGGCATTGATATTAGCTGTTTTACTGAAGGTCAGTTTGCCAGCTAATGAAAGTGAGGCATAGTTAATTAGTAATGAAAAGCTACAAACTGAGCCATTGGACTGATGATGAATTGAGAATTACATTAAAACTTCAATAAGATTTACAAGACTGTTAAGTGTTGAATTAGGAAAACCCATAGGCCCCAACTGAGCTAACAGAATTTCATGGATCACAGACTTCACCATTGCTCACATGCTTACAGAAATGAACAAATTAGCCACCACACAGTGGAACTCAGTGAAGATACATATTGGTTTGCACAAGAGGGTTCATAGCACCTACAGCTACAACAGGGGGCTTCCACCATCATAATGGTTTACAAATTGGATCTAAGAAATTTCAATCTTGTTTTCAAGTGTATTTATAGAACATAAATGAATGGTGACTTTTAAATTACTGTTATGCATATCACAATTTCTATGGAAAAGTATTAGAAATTGCCTGTTTTCTAATACAAATCTACTCGAGACACACGCAAAGGAATTATAAGAAAAAATAGTTACTTGTCAGATTGTAAGCATTACACATCCATGGCAATCAAGGGCACCATGAAATCGGAAATTATATTCTAGAAGAATCCAACATCCCACCAGGAAGTTCTAAGCATAATGAAACCTACTAGCTGAACTAATACATAAATCATTTAATTAACTAGTTTTACACTTAAATGTGTTTTTTATTGACAATTTCTTGAAAATAACATTGATAAAAAAATCTAGGGAAAAAGTTTTATAACATTACTATAAACAATACTTAGGGAATCTAGCATTAAATAGAAATTGGTTATCAATGATTACTGGATATAAGTGGTGGATGTGGGGCAACTTTGGAAGTGTCTAGAGAGGTGAAACTCTAATCTCGGGATCCAGAATTAGGAAAACAATTCTCCAATCAGATCAGATCAGATCAGTCACTCAGTATTGTCCGACTCTTTGTGACCCCATGAATCGCAGCACCCCAGGCCTCCCTGTCCATCACCAACTCCCAGAGTTCACCCAGACTCACATCCATCGAGTCAGTGATGCCATCCAGCCATCTTATCCTCTGTCGTCCCCTTCTCCTCTTGCCCCCAATCCCTCCCAGCATCAGAGTCTTTTCCAATGAGTCAACTCTTCCCATGAGGTGACCAAAGTACTGGAGTTTCAGCTTTAGCATCATTCCTTCCAAAGAAATCCCAGGGCTGATCTCCTTCAGAATGGACTGGTTGGATCTCGTTGCAGTCCAAGGGACTCTCAAGAGTCTTCTCAAACACCACAGTTCAAAAGCATCAATTCTTCGGCGCTCAGCCTTCTTCACAGTCCAACTCTCACATCCATACATGACCACAGGAAAAACCATAGCCTTGACTAGATGAACCTTTGTTGGCAAAGTAATGTCTCTGCTTTTCAATATGCTATCTAGGTTGGTCATAACTTTCCTTCCAAGGAGTAAGCGTCTTTTAATTTCATGGCTGCAATCGCCATCTGTGGTGATTTTGGAGCCCCCCAAAATAAAATCTGACACTATTTCTACTGTTTCCCCATCTATTTCCCATGAAGTGATGGAACCAGATGCCATGATCTTAGTTTTCTGAATGTTGAACTTTAAGTCAACTTTTTCACTCTCCTCTTCAATTTAATCAAAAGGATCTTTAGTTCCTCTTCACTTTCTGCCATAAAGGTGGTGTCATCTGCATATCTGAGGTTGTTGATATTTCCCTACGCAATCTTGATTCCAGCTTGTGCTTCTTCCAGCCCAGCATTTCCCATGGATGTACTCTACATATAAGTTAATAAGCAGGGTAACAATATACTTGACATACTCCTTTTCCTATTTAGAACCAGTCTGTTGTTCCATGTCCAGTTCTAACTGTTGCTTCCTGACCTGCATATAGGTTTCTCAAGAGGCAGGTCAGGTGGTCTGGTATTCCCATCTCTTTCAGAATTTTCCACAGTTTATTGTGATCCACACTCAAAGGCTTTGGCATAGTCAATAAAGCAGAAATAGATGTTTTTCTGGAACTCATCTTTTTTGATGATCCAGCAGATGTTGGCAATTTGATCTCTGGTTCCTCTGCCTTTCCTAAAACCAGCTTGAACATCTGGAAGTTCAAGGTTCATGTATTGCTGAAGCCTAGCTTGGAGAATTTTGAGCATTAATTTACTAGCATGTGAGATGACTGCAACTGTGCAGTAGTTTGAGCCTTCTTTGGCATTGCCTTTCTTTGAGATTGGAATGAAAACTGCCCTTTTCCAGTCCTGTGGCCACTGATGAGTTTTCCAAATTTGCTGGCATATTGAGTGCAGCACTTTCACAGCATCACCTGTCAGGATTTGAAATAGCTCCACTGGAATTCCATCACCTCCACTAGCTGTGTTCTTAGTGATGCGTTCTAAGGCCCACTTGGCTTCACATTCCAGGATGTGTGGCTCGTCAGTGATCACACCATCATAATTATCTGGATTGTGAAGATCTTTTTTGTACAGTTCTTCTGTGTATTCTTGCCATCTCTTCTTAATATCTTCTGCTTTTGTTAGGTCCATACAATTTCTGTCCTTTATTGATCCTATCTTTGCATGAAATGTTCCCTTGGTATCTCTAATTTTGTTGAAGAGATCTCTAGACTTTCCCGTTCTGTTGTTTTCTTCTATTTCTTTGCATTGATCGCTGAAGAAGGCTTTCTTATCTCTCCTTGCTATTCTTTGGAACTCTGCATTCAGATGGGAGTATATTTCCTTTCTCCTTTTCTTTTTGCTTCTCTTCTTTTCACAGCTATTTGTAAGGCCTCCCCAGACAGCCATTGTGCTCTTTTGCATTTCTTTTCCATGGGGATGGTCTTGATCCCTGTCTCCTGTACAATGTCACAAAGCTCTGCCCACAGTTCATCAGGCACTCTCTGATAGATCTAGGCCCTTAAATCTATTTCTCACTTCCACTGTATAATCATAAGGGGTTTGATTTAGGTCGTAACTAAATGGTCTAGTGGTTTTCTCTACTTTTTTCAATTTAAGTGTGAATTTGGCAATAAGGAGTTCATTTTCTGAGCCACAGTCAGCTCCCGGTCTTATTTTTGCTGACTGAATAGAGCTTCTCCAACTTTGACTGCAAAGAATATGATCAGTCTCATTTCGGTGTTGACCATCTGGTGATGTCCATGGGTAGAGTCTTCTCCTGTGTTGTTGGAAGTGGGTTTTTCTATGACCAGTGTGTTCTCTTGGCAAAAGTCTAATAGCCTTTGCCCTGCTTCATTCCATATTTCAAGGCCAAATTTTCCTGTTACTCCAAATGTTTCTTGACTTCCTACTTTTGCATTCCAGTCCCCTATAATGAGAAGGATATCTTTTTGGGTGTTAGTTCTAAAAGGTCTTGTAGGTCTTCATAAAACCATTCAACTTCAGCTTCTTCAGCATTACTGGTTGGGGTATAGGCTTGGATCACCATAATATTGAATGGTTTGCCTTGGAAACGAACAGATATCATTCTGTCGTTTTTGAGATTGCATCCACGTATTGCATTTCAGATTCTTTTGTTGACCATGATGGCTACGCCATTTCTTCTAAGGGATTCCTGCCCACAGTAGTAGATATAATGGTCATCTGAGTTAAATTCACCCATTCCAGTCCGTTTTAGTTTGCCAATTCCTAGAATGTCGACATTCATTCTTGCCATCTCCTGTTTGACCACTTCCAATTTGCCTTGACTCATGGACCTAACATTCCAGATTCCTATGCAATATTGCTCTTTATAGCATAGGACCTTGCTTCTATCACCAGTCACATCCACAACTAGGTATTGTTTTTGCTTTGGGTCCATCCCTTCATTCTTCCTGGAGTTATTTCTCCACTGATCTCCTGTAGGATATTGGGCACCTACTGATCTGGGGTGTTCCTCTTTCAGTATCTTATCATTTTGCCTTTTGATACTGTCCATGGGGTTCTCAAAGCAAGAATACCGAAGTGGTTTTTCATTCCCTTCTCCAGTGAACCACATTCTGCCAGACTTCTCCACCATGACCTGCTTGTATTGGGTGGCCCCACACGACATGGCTTAGTTTCATTGAGTTAGACAAGGCTGTGGTCTGTATGATCAGATTGGCTAGTGTTCTGTGATTATGGTTTCAGTGTGTCTGTCCTCTGATGCCCTCTCACAACACCTACCATCTTACTTCAGTTTCTCTTACCTTGGACCTGGGTTATCTCTTCATGGCTGCTCCAGCAAAGCACAGCTGCTGCTCTTTATCTTGGATGAGGTCGCCCCTCCTGACCTTGAATGTGGAGTAGCTCCTCCTAGCCCTCCTGTAGCTGCACAGCCACTGCTCCTTGGATGTGGGGTAGCTCCTCTTGGCCACTGCCACTGACCTAGGGCGTGGGGTAGCTCCTCTCAGCCGCTGCCCCTGACCTCAGACATGGGAAATGTTTAGTCTTATTAAATATTCTTCTTCAACTTTACAAATTTTAAAATTCTTGAAAATCTTGGAATCATATAACATTGAAAATAATTTGGATATTTCCTCAATTGGTTTCTGTTATGCTGAACCATATTTCCAGCTGTGTAAGCCATATGTTCTCCAGTATCTGTTGACAGAAAACTAGTATTTGTAATTTAAACTTGAAATGTTACATAAATATTTGAACATTCAAAACATGCATGAAGATTTTTATCTTACTTACTTGAAAACTATAGTCAACAGAGTTGATTTCCCTCAAATCTTCCCATGGTTTTGAAATTCTCCTAAGCATGCTGACTTTCATTTTGTTTACATCCTATTTGGCATCATATTAACAAATTCTAAGGGCCCCTGATTCTATTCTCCTTATTTTCTCATTGTCTTCTACTGATGAAAGATATTGGTTATAGAATCTGTGGTTGCATAATGTGGTTAGGATGCCTTCCATGGGCTTCTCCATTTGTTGTAGACAAAAGTATGTACATGAGAAACATGGAAGGTGTAGACAGTTGCATCACAGGCAGAATGGCTCTATCTTCAGATTTGGGCACTTCATTCTCTTTCACAAAGTCCTGAAAGGCTAAAATTTTTCTAATATTTTACTTGAGTTATGATATAAAAGTTAATAGTATCAACTTGTGAACTGAACTCTCAGCACTATATGTTGGTTTCTAAAATAGTCCCTGATTACTTTGCTTGTTTATTACCCTCACTGTCATCTGATAAATTTTGTACAAGTATTATCTATCATTGCAGATAACTTATAGTATAAAAATATGCAGATAGAGGATGTCCTCGCATTATTTGAAGAGGCCATTCTGTGTTTCAAAATGATACAGTCAAGCAGGAACTACTATTTCACCTGGTCACTGTCCACTAAGAAACAAAACCTACTCTCAAATTCGTTATTTTCTGTTTTTAATACCCTGAAACACTGTCTTCAGTTGCATCCAGTTTTTCGCTCACTTAATTTTATTATCATGATTCCAATGATCTTTCTCCTTTGATCAATTTAATCTTTCTCAGTGATCTTAATTCCCATGTTTAATCAACAGGATATTGATAATTGACTTCTTTGCTGGCACCTCTCTTTTAAACAGTCCATATCTGAAGGTAGTCCTTTTTCTTTTACTTTACCCTGAATCACTTCTCTGTTGCAGAAGCAGAAGCCACTAGGAATGAGCTAATATTCTACAAACTCTCGTGTGATAACAACCGTGATCATACTTCATGTGGTGAGCACTAACTGGTACGGACCTACTCCAGGTCAGGGAAAGTGGGTTGCGCAAAGAAGGCAATAGCCCAAGGGTCTCATATCTGGCAGTATTATCTGTTTATGTACATTCCTGGTGTATCCCCTAATTCCTGCACCTTTTAACAATAATTTTCATTGGCATCCTCCTTAACTAGGATCTTGAAAATTTGTAGTTGCTCTGAATTTAACCTTAGTGTCTCTTTATCTAGACAGTCCTAACTGTGTGCATGTTATGTCACTTTAATCATGTCCGACTCTGTGCAACCCTATGGACTGTAACCTACCAGGTTCTCTCCATGTAACTCTCCAGGCAAGAATACTGGAGTGGCTTGCAATTTGCTCCTCCAAGGGATCTTCCCATCCTAACTATCCCATATCTTCAAATTCTGTCTGTAATTCTCTGGTTGAAAAATATCAATGCTAATTCCAGTTGTTTTTCTGATTCCAGTTTAGGCAACTAACACTTCATAGCTTCTTTCAGTGTCTTGAAGTTAGTTGAGACCCAGTCTAAACTAAATTTGTTTTTAACCAGTCAGGTCCTTATGAAGAGACCAATATCTGGGAAAATGGCTGTATTTTATCCAGAGATCCTTATGCCACTTTTACAACCAGTAAATCACCAATCTCTTTCAAGTCTTTCCTTTTATCTGTAGATGTCCATATATTCCCACTGATACTAGTTCAAGCTTTACCATGTTTTCCCAACATGATTTTAACAACCTCTAAACATATTTCAATATATTTATCTTTTTCAATATCAATTATGTTTATAGAGCTGTTATTGTGATAGGTTTTGGATAATAAGACAAATACCAATTCTTTGCTTTACAGTACTCTCTGACACAAGCTGCTAGTGGTGTAGCAGTAAGAATCTGCCTACAATGCAGGAGACCTAGGTTCAATCCCTGGGTCAGGAAGATCCCCTGCAGAATGGAATGGCAACCCTCTCCAGTATTCTTGCCTGGAGAATTCCATGGACAGAGGAGCCCAGCAGGCTACAGTCCATAGGGTCACAAAGGGTCAGACCCGACTGAGTGACTAACACTTTCACTTTTCATTCTCTGACAGCTTGTTATTCTTAAGATAAATTTTAAAGATTAATAAATCCTAAAATTTCTGTATTTATCTTGCTTCTGTCTATTTTCTGGACAGCCTATCATTTCATTATGAAAGCAAGGGTACTCTTAACGGTTTTAAATTCCTTGTGAGTAACAAACTTGCTCGGGATTCAGGGCTTTTACACCTAATATTTCCTTTGACTTTAGTATTGCTCCATTTATCCTTAACTTGAATACTATCCTTCTTTTTGTGAGTTCATACTCAAAGTCACTTTATCAAAAATGTTTCTTCTGATTTTTCCTAATACTATGAAAGGACCATATTGTTTGCTCTTAATTCAAACTGCTTTCTTTTTGTCACTTATTAAATACCTATATTGTGTTTTTTTTGTGTGTGTGTGATTACTGATTAAGTACATCTACTCCTAGAACTAAATAAAATTAAAAAAAAAAAAGCCCTTTTCATTATATGGGACTGGAATATAAAAGTAGGAAGTCAAGAGATACCTAGAATAACAGGCAGATTTGGCTTTGGAGTACAAAATGAAGTAGGAAAAAGTGCCAAGAGAAAGCACTGGTCATACTAAACTCCCTCTTCCAACAACAAAAGAGAAGACGCTACACAAGGACATCACCAGATGGCCAATACTGAAATCAGATTGATTATATTCTTTGCAGTCAAAGGTGGGGAAGCTCTATACAGTCAGCAAAAACAAGACCGGGAACTGACTGTATCTCAGATCATGAACTTCTTATTGTCAAATTCAGACTTAAATTGAAGAAAGTAGGAAAAACCACTAGACCATTCAGGTATGACCTAAATCAAATTCCTTATGATTATATAGTGGAAGTGCAAATAGATCAAGGGATTAGATCTGATAGATAGTGTGCCTGAAGAACTATGGATGGAAGTTTGTGACATTGTACAGGAGGCAGTGATCAAGACCATCCCCAAGAAAAAGAAATGCAAAAAAGTAAAATGGTTGTCTGAGGAGGCCTTACAAACAGCTGAGAAAAGAACAGAAGTAAAAGGCAAAGGAGAAAAGAAAAGATATACCCATTTGAATGCAGAGTTCCAAAGAATAGCAAGGAGAGATAAGAAAGTCTTCCTCAGTGATCAGTGCACAGAAATAGAGGAAAACAATAGAATGGGAAAGTGTAGAGATCTCTTCAAGAAAATTAGAGATACCAAGGAAACATTTCATGGAAAGATGGGCACAATAAAGGACAAAATGTTATGGACCTAACAGAAGCAGAAGATATTAAGAAGAGGTGACAAGAATACATAGAACTATACAAAAAAGATCTTCAATACCCAGATAACCATGATAGTGTGATCACTCACCTAGAGTCAGACATCCTGGAATGTGAAGTCAAGTGGACCTGAGGAAGCACCACTACAAACAAAGCTAATGGAGGTGATGAAGTTACAGTTGAGCTATTTCAAATCCTGAAAGATGATGCTATGAAAGTGCTGCAGTCAATATGCCAGCAAATTTGGAATACTCAGCAGTGACCACAGTACCAAAAAAGGTCAGTTTTCATTCCCATTTCAAAGAAAGGCAATGCCAAAGAATGTTCAACCTACTGCACAATTGCACTCATCTCACATACTAAGTAAAGTAATGCTCAAAATTCTCCAAGCTGGGCTTCAGCAGTATGTGAACTGTGAACTTTCAGATGTTCAAGCTGGTTTTAGAAAAGGCAGAGGAACCAGACATCAAATTGTCAAGATCCTCTGGATCATCAAAAAAGAAAGAGAATTCCAGAAAAACATCTATTTCTGCTTTATTGGCTATGCCAAAGCCTTTGACTGTGTGGATTACAACAACCTGTGGAAAATTCTGAAAGAAATGGGGATACCAGACCACCTGACCTGCCTCCTAAGAAATCTGTATGCAGGTCAAGAAGCAATAGTTAGAACTGGACATGGAACAACAGACTGATTACAAATCAGGAAAGGAGTACGTCAAGGCTGTATACTGTCCCTGCTTATTTAACTTATATGCATAGTACACCATGAAAAATGTTGTGTTGGATGAAGCACAAGCTGGAGTCAAGATTGCCACAAGAAATATCAATAACCTCAGATATGCCAGTGACACCAGCCTCATGGCAGAAAGTGAAGAACTAAAGAGCCTCTTGATGAAAATGAAGGAGGAGAGTGGAAAAGTTGGCTTAAAACTCAACATTCAGAAAACTAAGATCATGGCATTTTGTCCCATAACTTCATGGCAAATAGATACGAAACAATGGAAACAGTGAGAGACATTATTTTCGGGGCTCCAAAACCACTGCAGATGGCTACTACAGACATGAAATCTAAAGACGCTTTCTCCTTGGAATAAAAACTATAACCAACCTAGAGAGCATGCTAAAAAGCAAAGACTTTACTTTGCCAACAAAGGTCCATCTAGTCAAAGCTACAGATTTTCCAGTAGTCATGTATGGATGTGAAAGTTGGATTATAAAGAAAGCTGAGCACTGAAGAATTGATGCTTTCGAACTGTGGTGTTGGAGAAGACTCTTGAGAGTCCCTTGGACTGCAAAGAGATCCAACCAGTCAATCCTAAAGAAATCAGTTCTGAATATTCATTGGAAGGACTGGTGTTAAAGCTAAAACTCTAATACATTGGCCACCTGATGCAAAGAACTAACTCATTAGAAAAGATCCTGATGTTGGGAAGGATTGAAGGAAGGAGGAGAAGGGGACAGAAGAGGATGAGATGGTTGCATGGCATCACGTACTCGATGGACATGAGTTTGAATAAGCTTTGGGAGTTGGTGATGGACAGGGAAGCCTGGTGTGCTGCATCCATGGGGTCACAAACAGTCGTACAGCCCTGAGTGACTTAACTGACTGAGTTCCTAGCATACTTAAGTTCTACTAAAGAGTCACCTTTACTATCAGCATCAGTATAACAATTTGTCAAGCAATATTTGGAAAATGAATAACTGGATTATTACTCTTGTAGTAAATAGTATTTCTGCTTTGACTGGTAGAATATTAATGTTACAAGATATTTTACTCCAAATTACATCTAGAATGTTTGCTTCTTTTAAAAGGAGAATATTCAAATATCTACAATTAATCCTAGTGATATACCTTGTTTGAATTTCTGATGTTGTAATGATAATACATGAGGAGTACCAGCATCATCCCAGGTTCAGGGACTCCTGAACTGAGGGTTAAGTGTGAAGTGACATGAAAGTTGCTTAGTTGTGTCCAACTCTTTGCGACCCCATAGACTATACAGTCCATGGCATTCTCCAGGCCAGAATACTGGAGTGGGTAGCCTTTCCCTTCTCCAGGGATCTTCCCAACCCAGGGGTCGAACCCAGGTCTCCCGCATTGCAGGCGGATTCTTTACCAGCTGAGCCACACTGGTATTTGGCCTTCCAGAGACTTAGGGCAATTCTGCATACAGATCGTTTGGTCAACTTCTGAGACTGAAGCTGTACATTAGTGTTATAAACCTTAATAAAAATTACTACTATGCATTGAGATATAAACAGAATCCTGATTAATGTTGATAAAGAAGAATTAAGTTTTAGTTCTAATTTTTAGTGTTTGGCTGACTGTTTTGTGATGTCAGTGTCATTAAAGTGAAAAAATATTATGTTGAACAAAAACAATTCTGGCAGAGGTTTTATTAAAAAAGACTGAAACATAAAAAAAGTAATAAATCAATTATTTTATCTATCATCTGTGATTCTATATAAAATCTCATAGATGAGAGGGCTATATAAATGCATGCTTTGGTTGAGATTCTTTATAAAATTTTTTTTCTGTAAGCCCTGCAAAACTTTTGTATACTGTTTTGTATACCTAGAAATGATGAGATCATTCATTAGCCAATCCTTTTTTTAATTCTAATAATGAATGTTCAGATGTGAAATACTGATATATTTAATAAGTTGCATGAATGTATGAATCACTTAAACACATTTTGAATAAAGAGTATTTGATCTAGAATAGAGAAATATACTTAGTATTTATAAAGAAAAGTAGTATTTTGGCATAGGACTTCTCTTTTGCCAGTCCTTTTAATTGCCCAGAGTTGACTTTTCTCAAGTATATTTGAGAAGCTTTTATTTTTAACATTACTTATAATTTTAAATGAAAAATAATAAACTGCTTGTAATTAGTGGAAATTTTCAGTGTTAAATTATTGGTATGCAAATACCATGGAAGAAAAGTTATACAAATATATATCTTTAGCTTCACACGTCAACAAAGACACATATACACTTATATTAATAAATAGCATTAATGATGGAAATATTTACTCACAGTTTTTATTGTTCTATAGGAGAATTTTGAAACCTTTAAATCATTGATCCTTGGTAACATCACCATGTAATGTCAGTATGATTGCATAGAGCACAGATACTTGGATGAGAATACCTTTCCTGAAAGGAGAAAAAGAAAAGTGTTTTTTTAAGAGTTTTTTATTAAAACTTTTAAAGTGCAATAAATTAAAAAATTACTATATTTTAGACACAGTTAAAAATATGTATGTGCAACATAATTTTATATTAATTTTACTTATTGATTACTACTGAAATTTAATTCCTTTTTTTCTCACTGTGATTTCTTCTTACCTGTCTTTACCTTCTCTTTTCCTTTCAGTGTTATAATGGATGACAATTGAAATTAAGTCTGTGACTTGTAAACTTACCAGTATTCTGGAATGTGAATTACCTTCTTAAATAACATCTTTTTGTATATGTAATATGTAATATATTATTTTGAATACCATAAAGCAGTAGCATAATGTCAAGAAGACGTATTACCACACTGACAGTTTTCAAACCACCAGGCATCATTATTCGTAAATTTTGAATGACAGTGAATAAGACTATTTTCCTGTATATAACGTACAAAGTGCATTAAAAAAAAAAAAAAAATGAAAGCAACTCCAGTCAACACCCTGGAGAAGGGAAAGGCTGCCCACTCCAGTATTCTTGCCTGGAGAATTCCATGGACTGTATAGTCCATGGTCGCAAAAGTTGGACAGGGTGGATGAGCAACTTTAACCTTCACTAGCCAACCAGCTATGTGCCTTTAACTTTTATCATCATGATGGAACTGGAAAGTGAGCTTACAGTGGTATTTGGCTATCTCTGTAGCTCCCTGCATTATCTCTCTAAGTTCTCTCTCCATGTAATTTTTATTCTACAGATATTTAAACAAAAACTCAGGTTAATTCAGTGGGATTCCCTTTAAAAATAAAAATCATTTGCTTCTGTAGAGAACACTGAGTAGCTGTTCCCTACTTAGCTTGGAATAATTTCTGTTCTAGTGACTGGAGAAATGTCTCTCAGTCTCCTAAATATTTTATCTGGTTCTAAAATCTCCATGTTAGATGGGAATATGCTTTGATCTAGCTACCAATTAAGTATGAAAATATTCATCATATTTATTCCCTACTCCCTTTGTCATCTGGGAAGGAGTATTGGAAGCTTGTTTAATATAAATGATGTAGTTAAATATCAGGATTAGTGAGGAGGGACTTGTGGGTTCAGGTATGGGCTTATCAGTTTCCAGTCCACATTAAACTGATATTTATCCATGCTCAAATAATTGGTGGTTGTTTCTGGAATGTTTGTGCATATATACCTGAAAAAAACAAGGTGACTTACTTGAGAGTAAGTGAAATGATATCTAATTATATTCCTGTCCAACTCCAATGTTAAAATGTCATAGTTGATTATTTTTAAGATAAAAGAAAATTGAGAGAGTCATTACTATTTTGAAATAAGACCAGGACATAGATTTACAGCAGAAAAGAAAACCATTAAGTAGATGAGATCAATAGATGTCAAGCGCATGAGAGATTCTTGTGACACCTTAAGAAAAGTTGTGACTTTTAGCTATAGACAAAAGAATTTATAAATGTAATCCAAAATACTTCTCATTTAATTGACAAAGAAAATGTAAAAGCCTGGAAAGAAATGAGTATTCGCTCATGAATTACAAAGTGCCATAAGTTATCCTTAAAACAGGCTAATTTGTAAGTATATTCTTGGTTAAAATGAAGTTGGTTGCCTCTCCTAAAATATACTAGGGTTGTTTAAAAAACGTTCTTCAGTTATAATTCTGTATTTTATCTCAGTAATGTGTTCAGCTCGTGACTATATATAGCCTCATTATGAAGTATAAATATTAATTGATTGTTTTCCCCTCATTTTAAGCTTATTTAAATTTACCTACATCAGTTCTTTTAATCTCCAGCTTTGCTTTCAAGCTGAAAGCAAATTTCTAGTCTGGAAACTTATAAGGTAACCATAAAATTAATACACACCTTGAATATTGATTACTATACCCTTTCTGTCTGAGCTTCAATCTCCTAATTTATAAAACAAAATGGGACAACAAAAAAAGACAGAATGATAAATGTCCACCTCACCCAAACAAAGGCATGTATCCCAAATTAGACAATAATTTAATCCTCTAAAATTTTAAATAATTAGCAGAGTGATGCCAGGGCCAAGAGAAAAACTGTTGAAGATTATACATGTATTATACTCTATCTCTTCATCCATCTGTCTAACTATCATCTATGAGTGAACATTTCCTGTTGCTTAAAACAGAATCTATCTACCACTACTAGCTTCTGACTATTGCTAAGACTTATGCTCAGTTCTCAGGAAATGTGTACACTGGCTGATAATTCACAAAAAAATTGTTTTTTGCTTAATTATGCATAGTTGATTTTTGGTGTTTGCAACTACAGAACTCCAATTAATAATTTTTGGAAAAGTTGCCTTACTCATTCATTGACTTACTAATTTATTATATGTTTATTCTGCTCTTATTTTATTTATTTATTTATTTATTTATTTTTAATTGTGTTGTTTGAAGATGTATGGACTCTGGCATGAACAAATCATTTTAAAGAAAGATAATTTTTTATAACATTCAGATAGCAATCTCAGAGTCTTGCTTACAGATGTTTGTATGTATGATTTTAAAAATAGACCTGTTTAATTAAAAAAAAAAAAAAAAACTGATTATATGCTCTGACTGTTGGAAAACCTGAATGTAATAGCATAAACCTTGATTCTCTTTGCTCAAGCAAAGGGGTAATAATGTTAAAGACAAGAGCTTAACTATTATTCTAGTGTTGAATTTTAAAATTACTATGAAGACAGAGTTTTTAATTTATTTAGTTCTAGGTGCCAACAAGAATTCTATACCAACTATAATTTTAAAAGGGAAAATATATCTTTTTAGAAAACTGCATTCTTATGAAGCTTGATAGATCTACAATTTGGTTGAATGATCTCCATTTTTAAACCTTTTACTATATAAACTGTATAATATAAAATAAAGCAATAAATAGAATTTCAAGCCTCTCAAATGTTACCACTACTGTATTTCATGTTTTTGATTTTCATAGGTGAAGGAAGCCTTTAATAATGCTGATTACATTTTAAATGTGGAGAATTTAAAATTTACCTGATGGCATTTTGTCCTATATAAGTCCATAATATTTTATATTTTCTTTTAACTACCATAATTAAAACCATAAAAAGATCTGTATTATTATATAAATGTATGCTGCTACTAAGTCACTTCAGTCGTGTCTGACTCTGTGTGACCCCACAGACGGCAGCCCACCAGGCTCCCCCGTCCCTGGGATTCTCCAGGCAAGATCACTGGAGTGGGTTGCCATTTCCTTCTCCAATGCATGAAAGTGAAAAGTGAAAGTGATGTTGCTCAGTCGTGTCCGACCCTCAGCGACCCCATGGACTGTAGCCTACCAGGCTCTTCCGTCCATGGGATTTTCCAGGCAGGAATACTGGAGTGGGGTGCCATTGCCTTCTCCATATAAATGTATAGTAGTCAATATTGTACTCTCTAATAATCTGTGCAGATTTCTATAATACCAGTGTTTTAATTGATTTAGACATAATTTATTCTAGCTCTGTGATGTTTTTCATCATTTTATTTTGTGAATTTTATAATTATACCTGAATTTTATTTTTTTAATTTAATTTAATTTTATTTTTATTTATTTTTATTTTTTTTTAAATTAATTTTATTTTATTTTTAAACCTTACATAATTGTATTAGTTTTGCCAAATATCAAAATGAATCCACCACAGGTATACATGTGTTCCCCATCCTGAACCCTCCTCCCTCCTCCCTCCCCATACCATCCCTCTGGGTCGTCCCAGTGCACTAGCCCCAAGCATCCAGTATCGTGCATCGAACCTGGACTGGCATCTCGTTTCTTACAGGATATTTTACATGTTTCAATGTCATTCTCCCAAATCTTTCCACCCTCTCCCTCTCCCACAGAGTCCATAAGACTGTTCTATACATCAGTGTCTCTTTTGCTGTCTCATACACCGGGTTATTGTTACCATCTTTCTAAATTCCATATATATGCGTTAGTATACTGTATTTATGTTTTTCCTCCTGGCTTACTTCACTCTGTATAATAGGCTCCAGTTTCATCCACCTCATTAGAACTGATTCAAATGTATTCTTTTTAATGGCTGAGTAATACTCCATTGTGTATATGTACCACTGCTTTCTCATCCATTCATCTGCTGATGGACATCTAGGTTGCTTCCATGTCCTGGCTATTATAAACAGTGCTGCGATGAACATTGGGGTACACATGTCTCTTTCCCTTCTGGTTTCCTCAGTGTGTATGCCCAGCAGTGGGATTGCTGGGTCATAAGGCAGTTCTATTTCCAGTTTTTTAAGGAATCTCCACACTGTTCTCCATAGTGGCTGTACTAGTTTGCATTCCCACCAACAGTGTAAGAGGGTTCCCTTTTCTCCACACCCTCTCCAGCATTTATTATTTGTAGACTTTTGGATCGCAGCCATTCTGACTGGTGTGAAATGGTACCTCATAGTGGTTTTGATTTGCATTTCTCTGATAATGAGTGATGTTGAGCATCTTTTCATGTGTTTGTTAGCCATCTGTATGTCTTCTTTGGAGAAATGTCTATTTAGTTCTTTGGCCCATTTTTTGATTGGGTCATTTATTTTTCTGGAGTTGAGCTGTAGGAGTTGCTTGTATATTTTTTAGATTAGTTGTTTGTCCATTGCTTCATTTGCTATTATTTTCTCCCATTCTGAAGGCTGTCTTTTCACCTTGCTAATAGTTTCCTTTGATGTACAGAAGCTTTTAAGGTTAATTAGGTCCCATTTGTTTATTTTTGACAATCTCTTTAACAAGTGGTGCTGGGAAATCTGGTCAACCACTTGTAAAAGAATGAAACTAGACCACTTTCTAACACCATACACAAAAATAAACTCAAAATGGATTAAGGATCTAAACATAAGACCAGAAACTATAAAACTCCTAGAGGAGAACATAGGCAAAACACTCTCTGACATACATCACAGCAGGATCCTCTATGACCCACCTCCCAGAATATTGGATATACCTAAATTTTAAACATAGCACTTAAAATACATATTTTTGTTCTCTACTAACATGGCAATTTTCTGCCAAATTGCTTTGTTTATGAGAACACAGCATATGCTTAGTTTTCTCCTAGTATGTTCTATAAATCTGACAAAGTTGAGAAGTAAAACTCCAGGAGTACCACTATGCAAATTATTGTTGTATTTATACTAACTTGTTTTGAACATATTGGATGATTAAACATATTTTTCTCATAAAAGATACAAACTTTAGTTCTAGAATATTAATTGCAAAAAAATGTTGAAAAAGTTAGATGAAACTTTGGATCCCTATTTTTCTGCTATCCTTAATTAGCGAAATATATTGAATGTAATTACAAGGACCACATTTTCATTACATAAAAGATATTCTCTTAAAACATGAATGTTAAACTGACTAGAATGAAATCGAATTTTTTACAAAATTATTTATGAATGAAATACTAAATTCTATTCAATATTCACATACTAAAAAGTGAATATTTTCTTTATAAAGATGAATTGCCAATAGAGCCATTTTTAAATTTACAGACTGAAATGAGGAAAACATACAAAATTAATAATCATTTCAGTGTAAATATTATTAGTTATTTTGATGATTGTGAGAAGTATCATTTCACACTCAAGTAATCTCATGTTAATAATGCATGCTCAGAAACTCAGCTGTGTCTGACTCTGTGACCCAACAGACTGAAGCCCACCATGCTCCTCTGTCCATGGGATTTTCCAGGCAAGAACCCAGGAGTGGGTTGCCATTTCCTCCTCCAGCGGATCTTTCCAACCCAGGGATAAAAACTTGTGTCTTCTGTGTTTCTTGCGTTGCAGTCAGATTCTTTACCACTGGGGAAGTTGTGAAATAAATGTGTTGTGGTTTCACAAGTTATTTGAAGTTATAGAGCACAGAATTATAACACATGATGCATTTCTATAATTTGCTCTTTCATATGTGATTGTGGATAACAAATACATGGCTTATGCAGTCAACTATTCAGTCTTTGTTGGTCCTCACATTCTATTTTTGATAGTATTTGTATAGCAATGGGGCTTCCAAGGTGGCACTAGTGGTAAAGAACCCACCTGCCAATGCGGCAGATATAAGAGATGAAGGTTTGATCCCTGGTTTTGTAAGATCCCTTGGAGGAGGGCACGGCAACCCACTCCAGTATTTTTACCTGGAGAATCCTGTGGACAGAGGAGCTTGGCAGGCTACCGTCCATAGGGTTGCACAGAGTTGAACACAACTGAAGTAATTTAGTATGCACACACATATAGCAATATTGTATTAGCAGCTTTAGCTGCTAGGTCTCTTTTTTAAATAAACATTTGAATGTTCTTCTAAGCATCTCTGTTTTTGCCTGCCTGCTCCTTCTAATACTATTAACTCCTCAGGCAAAACTCATATCCTCCACTTAGTCAACGTTTTAGAAAAAGCAACTCTTTCTAGCTCCAGGAGTTGTCATTTGACTCAGAATTGGCCAAAATATATGTTCCATTACACTGCCTATAGATAGTTGTTCATGGATGAACATGAACTTGAAGCAAGATGTGTCAGCAAAGGAGAATCATAACTAGTTGATTTTTGGAACAGTGTAAGAAAGAGTTCCATTTTCCAGTGGTGTTTCTGAGAGAATAGGAAGCCTTCTTGGGGCTGGTGATAATCATCTCATTGTTAGAAGGGGAAGTCTTTTCTTGGCTCTTGCCAACACAAAGGATAGGAAAGCTAGTGATAAGAGAAAGCAAACGATAAACATGAAGGTAATTTTTCCTGGATGCAGTGGTGCCAGAAATAGAAAGATGTTCTTTCCTTGGGTTTTCAGTTATCTCAATCAATCAATTTTACCTATGTCAGTTTTAGTTGTATTCTGTCATTTGTGATCATTTTATTATTAAATAACATCTGTATATACCCTTGACTGCCTTATTGAAATTGAGATCCTGATCTCCCAGCTCAGTGCCAATTTTAGCCTCTCTTATCTGCAGTCCTTATGTCTGCTTGCTAGTGAAACATCATATTCTGTTATGGTCTCTTCTACCATAAACTTTAATCTATGGTGAATGGAGCCTGATACTGTTTTTAATGACACTGGTGCACCCTGAGCCTTTCATAGCCTCAGTGTATGGAGGATCTTCTAGATCTTCCAGTGGAAAAGAATCTCAGGTGGGTCCTCTAGTCATTAATAGTATATTCACTTGAACAGTGGAAACAGTGAGAGACTTTATTTTGGGGGGCTCCAAAATCACTGCAGATGGTGATTGCAGCCATGGAATTAAAAGATGCTTACTCCTTGGAAGGAAAGTTATGACCAACCTAGACAGCATATTAAAAAGCAGAGACATTACTTTGCCAACAAATGTCTGTCTAGTCAAGGCTATGGTTTTTCCAGTGGTCATGTATGGATGTGAGAGTTGGACTATAAAGAAAGGTAAGCGCCGAAGAATTGATGCTTTTGAACTGTGGTGTTGGAAAAGACTCTTGCGAGTCCCTTGGGCTGCAAGGAGATCCAACCAGTCCATCCTAAAGGAGATCAGTCCTGGGTGTTCTTTGGAGGGTCTGATGTTGAATCTGAAACTCCAATACGTTGGCCACCTGATGCTGGAAAAGATTGAGGGCAGGAGGAGAAGGGGACGACAGAGGATGAGATGGTTGAATGGCATCACCGACTCAATGGACATGAGTTCAGGTGGGCTCTGGGAGTTGGTGTTGGACAGGGAGGCCTGGCGTGCAGCAGCTCATGGGGTTGCAAAGAGTCGGACATGACTGAGCGACTGAACTGAACTGAAGCACATACTTCCTTGTCAGAGAGTTGGCAATATTAGCATTTCAAGTTAGTTTAGTTTGTGACTCTTTCGGTATTTTCAGTTGCCCTCTCTTGTGGTTCTCATGAGGTATTGAAAGGTATTATTTGGGAAATTGGGCCAATTTCACCAATTTCACCATTTCATCACTCTTTGAAAAATCTACAGATTTTTCCTTTACCATTTTTATCTTTCAGCACTCTTATTAAAAATCTTCAGAATCTAATCCCGTGGGTTTTGTTGCAGCTTTTTCCACTGTGTGCTGGCTAGATGTTCTAGATGTTTTTGGATAATGTCCATTATCAGGCCTCCAGATTGACTATTTTTTAAATTATATTTATTTGTTTATTGTCTGTGTTGGGTCTTTGTTGCAGCAAGGGCTTTTCTCTGCTTGTGGCAAGTCAGGGCTACTCTTCAGTTGCAGTGCATGAGCTTATCACCACAGTGGCCTCTCTCGTTATGGAGCACAGGCTCTATGACACTTGGGCTTCAGTAGTTGCAGCACATGGGCTCTGTAGTTGTGGCTTCTTGTAGAGCAAGGCTCACTGGTTGTGGCACACAGGCTTGGTCACTCCGTGGCATGTGGGATCCTCCTACACCAGGGATTGAACCTGTGTCCCCTACTTTGGCTGTCAGATTCTTACCACTGAGCCACCGGGGAAGCCCCTCAGATTGATTGTTAACTGCAGTTTAACCTGAGTTAAACTTAAGAGCCAAGAGGAGAGACAAGAGCTGTTTCTGAGAGGAGCTCATGTTCTTTTGTGAAGAAAGATTTCATGTTATCCACCATTCAGTTCAGTTCAGTTCAGTTCAGTCCAGTTGCTCAGTCATGTCTGACTTTTTGTGATCCCATGAATCACAGCACGCCAGGCGTCCCTGTCCATCACTACTCCCGGAGTTCATTCAGACTCACGTCCATTGAGTCAGTGATGTCATCTAGCCATCACATCCTCTGTCGTCCCCTTCTCCTCCCGCCTTCAGTCTTCCCCAGTATCAGAGTCTTTTCCAATGAGTCAACTCTTCGCATGAGGCGGCCAAAGTACTGGAGTTTCAGCTTCAGCATCATTCCTTCCAAAGAAATCCCAGGACTGATCTCCTTTAGAATGGACTGGTTGGATCTCCTTGCAGTCCAAGGGACTCTCAAGAGTCTTCTCCAACACCACAGTTCAAAAGCATCAATTCTTCGGTGCTCAGCTTTCTTCACAGTCCAACTCTCACATCCATACACGACTACTGGAAAAACCATAGCCTTGACTAGATGAACCTTTGTTGGCAAAGTAATGTCTCTGTTTTGAATATGCTATCTAGGTTGGTCATAACTTTCCTTCCAAGGAGTAAGCGTCTTTTAATTTCATGGCTGCAGTCACCATCTGCAGTGATTTTGGAGCCCAGAAAAATAAAGTCTGACACTGTTTCCCCATCTATTTCCCATGAAGTGGTGGGACCGGATGCGATGATCTTCGTTTTCTGAACGTTGAGCTTTAAGCCAACTTTTTCACTCTCCTCTTTCACTTTCATCAAGAGGCTTTTGAGTTCCTCTTCACTTTCTGCCATAAGGTTGCTGTCATCTGCATATCTGAGGTTATTGATATTTCCCTAGGCAATCTTGATTCCAGCCTGTGCTTCTTCCAGCCCAGTGTTTCTCATGATATACTCTGCATATAAGTTAAATAAAAAGGGTGACAATATATAGCCTTGACGTAATCCTTTTCCTATTTGGAACCAGCCTGTTGTTCCATGTCCAGTTCTAACTGTTGCTTCCTGACCTGCATACAGATTTCTCAAGAGGCAGATCAGGTGGTCTGGTATTCCCATCTCTTGAAGAATTTTCCACAGTTTATTGTGATCCACACAGTCAAAGGCTTTCGCATAGTTAAGAAAGCAGAAATAGATGTTTTTCTGGAACTCTCTTGCTTTTTCCATGATCCAGCGGATGTTGGCAATTTGATCTCTGGTTCCTCTGCCTTTTCTAAAACCAGCTTGAACATCAGGAAGTTCATGGTTCACGTATTGCTGAAGCCTGGCTTGGAGAATTTTGAGCATTACTTTACTAGCGTGTGAGATGAGTGCAATTGTGCGGTAGTTTGAGCATTCTTTGGCATTGCCTTTCTTTGGGATTGGAATGAAAACTGACCTTTTCCAGTCCTGTGGCCACTGCTGAGTTTTCCAAATTTGCTAGCATGTTGAGTGCAGCACCTTCACAGCATCATCTTTCAGGATTTGGAATAGCTCAACTGGAATTCCATCACCTCCACTTGCTTTGTTCATAGTGATGCTTTCTAAGGCCCACTTGAATTCACATTCCAGGATGTCTGGCTCTAGGTCAGTGATCACATCATCGTAATTTTCTGGGTCATGAAGATCTTTTTTGTACAGTTGTTTGTGTATTCTTGCCATCTCTTCTTAATATCTTCTGCTTCTGTTAGGTCCATACCATTTCTGTCCTTTATCGAGCCCATCTTTGCATGAAATGTTCCCTTGTTATCTCTAATTTTCTTAAAGAGATCTCTAGTCTTTCCCATTCTGTTCTTTTCCTCTATTTCTTTGCATTGATCTCTGAGGCAGGCTTTCTTATCTCTTCTTGCTATTATTACCCTATTCCAATTTGTCACCAATAAACTTGTCAGCAACCAAGTATATCTCAGGCTTGTTGGTGCTTCATTTATCTCAAGCAACAGGACCTTCAACACCAGCCTGCCCCTGGATTATTAAACTCAAAAATTTTATCTTACCACCTTGGAAAATAGTGACAAGTCAGGTTCTCTGACAGTAGATGTTCAAGTAGATTTTCAGGTTCAAGCTACCTAGTAGAGATTATCACCTTTGAAAAAAAAAGGATAATTTTGGACAGAGGAAGAGTTTAAACTCAGATGCAGGTCTAACAAAGTATTGGCTATTTTGGTAGAGAGCCCTTGGACAAATTTTCCCTTTAGAGTTGACAGAATTGGGTTGAAATCACCCAGTATTTATACTCTTTCCTAGCTCAGTCACAGGATGGCACCTCAACCCCTAATCTAGGAACAGTATATTGTTGGGAATAGTGGCTTTCTATCACTGAGAAAGCCTCTGACAGTACTGAAAGCTGGAAGTTGTCTGCTGAACATTCTTACCAAAGCTGTACAGAAGTCCTACTTGAAGAGAAATCTATATAGAGTCTCTTTCCACACACTCTACAGTTTGGTTGGTCTCTTGTAATTGCAAAAATACTTTACTTATTAAGGGCTTCCCTGGTGGCTCATGGTAAAGAATCCACCTGCAGTGCAGAAGACCTGGGTTTGATCCTTGGGTTGGGAAGATCCCCTGAAGAAAGGAATGTCTTCCCACTCCAGTGTTCTTGACTGGAGAATTCCATGGACAGAGGAGCCTGGAAGGCTACAGTCCATGGGGTTGCAAAGAGTCAGATGTGACTGAGTGACTTTCACTCACTTTTGTACTTATTAAACCCAGGTCATTTAAACAGATAGGATGTTTGACTTGCAGTCAAAGTTTTCTCTGTGTTTATGATTTTGGTTTCCATATTATAAACACAAAGTTAACATAAGTATATATGTTAATATAATTTGATAATAGTAATAATAATGAAATAGTAATAATCTCTTATGTTTATAGTGAATGTTCTGTTTTACAAAGGAATTTCTTATTTGGTACTCATTAAGGACAATACACCGAGTAGACATCATTATCATTCTGCAACTTTTATTTTCAGATTTACTGATGGAGATTACCAATTTAATAAATTGTAATATCATAGATCAAACTTAGAACTTCCAAACTCATGAACAGCTTATCTTTTAATACACTATTGAGTGTCTTAATAAACTCTGACTTACTGTAATCAGAATACTTACAAATATTAAAAACATTATTTTAATCATAAAATTATAAATAGATTCTTTTGTGGATAACTTAGATGAATTGACACATTTTCTCATAAGATTAAATATTAACTGTTGTTTTTATTAACATTCTTATGGACTATTTTTCAGGAGTCATGCCATAAATATTAAACTGAACACTAGCAAAATATAATCAACAAATCTTAATGGTTTTAGTTATATAACATGTAGTTCTGAAATAAATCCTTAAATAACTGGATCTGTTCTCTATTCAAAAACTCATACCTTTTCTCTTTTTCAAACCTAGCTTTTCTTTGTTACTACCATATTAGGGGGCAAACTCTTTTTGCTTTTTCTTTATTCCTTCTTCCATTGTGTTTGTGTGTGAGGTGTGATTGTGCAATTTCTATTCCAGGATTGATCAGCATAATCTTAAAAAAATTCAAATCTGCTGTTACTTAAGCAATATGAAAATAATAAGGAAAACATTTATAAAAAATATTGTTTTCATATAAAATTATACAAGATGGGTCTTATGATTACTTCTTGCACCAAGATACAGCTTCACTCATGTGCGTTAATTGCATGTAATTAAGAGACTGAATATACAAACAGGTGAGAGCTAGACAATATGTAAAAATAAAACTTTGATCCCCTGCCTGGGGCAAGTTATCCAAGAAACCAGCCCTTTATAATAAATAACTCAGGAAGCCAGCTTGCTATCAGTTGAACCTAAAGGAAGCCAGATTGCTATCTTTAGTGACAATTCAGAAAGTGAGGTAAACAATAAATTCTCTAACATTTGGTCCCAAATGGTCAGGGCTTGTTTATAACCAACATCTTCCTAATTTTGTCCCCACTTTTAACTGAGACCAATCAGAGAAAGTCAAATACGCATCCCTTACCAATCACATAGCTTTCCCCTCTTCTAGTACTTCTAGTTACACAATTATACCTTTCATATGTCAACACCCTTCCATAAGGACATATTTGATGCCCATCACTTCTATAAAGTGCTCCCATTCCTCTGCCTATCTTTGAATCACTGCAACAAGCATATGATAGTGGTTGACTGTCTTATAAGCTCTAAATAAATAAGCTTTGCTCTTTCAGTTGGTTGGTCTTCTTTTATATCTATAGAATCTTCTTAAAATAGAGATTGCCACTTTCTTCAGAATGTTTTAAACTTTCTAAACTGTATATAGAATATTCCAAAGGCAATTTTTTTTTCTTTTGCACTGACAGCTTCTTCCCCAATTTCATCTAAGTAATGTGTAAGTTGGTTTGCTGCATTTCTTCTTTCATGCCTGTACTCTTAGGACTTACTATCAGGGGCTTCTCTAAGTTTTAAGGACAGCCTGACATTTTCATACTGCATCTATATAATAAGTAAAGACTTCTGCCTCCCATGGACCTCAGAGGGTATCTATGTCCTTTTCATGACTTTAAAATTTAATATCTGATATGAATCAGAGCCTAAGATCCAAGGTTTGGAATTTCATCTCCTCCCTTTACTGGTTGTCTTGCTCAGTTTTAGTGTTCGAGGAATAGAAAACAGGAACCATGGTCCTAGTCTCATAACTTCATTTTCCCTCATGACTTAATTTTCTTTCTTTGAAGAATTAACAGTTATGTAAGATTCACCAGGACAGCACCATTTAAGCATGCCTCAAATTATGCCATGATCTTAATTAAAGCAAATTTCCATTAAAAATACATTTTCTTTAGGACACTTAAAAGTTGTTAATCTTTTAAATGGCCCCAAAGGACCCCTTAGAATACTATCTAAGGCTTCAAGAAGAATGGTAATGTTAGGCAATGTAAATATTTTTAAAGTGAGAAAATAAAGGCTCAAATAAATTATGTAAAATGCCTAATATCCTGTCGTAGAATCTTCTGTCTCTGTTATCATCCCATCATTTGAAAGAGCTACAAAACAAGGGAAGATAATTCTTGTTTGGAATATTCTGATATTTTTAAAACATTAAGAGAATATTTGTTAAGCAAGTAAGCATACTTTGGTGATATTATTCATTCAACATAGTATTTTGCTAAAATAAGTTATAAGGTGAGTGTCTTGGACCAGGCACAGGCTGGAAAAGAATTTCCAGACATGAGACAGAATGAGAGGGAAATAAAGTTTATTAGAGTGGGTGATGTGGTTAGAACAGCAGGCCAGCTCAAGGGACAACCAACATTGAACAGGGGTCCTTAGTCCACTTTTATACCCAGGGTACGAAGAGTAGTAAAGGGGTCTTATGGGTCATTTTCTGATTGAATGAGGCACATATACTGGGTGGGAGAAAGAGTTAGGCAAATACCTTCTCCCTATGGGGTAGGAAGGGAGACAGGCTATACCATCCAGGAGGACCTGAAATCCATTAATAATTATAACATGGGGGAGGGAAGGACAAAATGGGTCTGGTTTTTCTCTTCTTGTTTTCCAAGACCCTGCTTGGTTTTATCTGCTCCTTTGTCCTTGGGTCACCACAGTAAGGTCAACATTTTTAAAGATTAAAACAAAGCCCAGAATTTTGTAAAATTTAACTTTTATTTTGTAAGGTTCACCAAATATAGTGTTAAAAGTTAAAGTGAGGCATATTGGTATTTCAAGTTTCTTTGAGCAAAAATCTGTTTTAATAGGACATTACATAACCAGAAGTTGTAAGGAGTACTTAACACATAGGAACTCAGGAGAGAGATGTTTATAAAACAAAAAAGTGCAAAATAAGGAAATTATTGGTTGGCTATAGCTCAAATCCCCTTTTATTTTTAGTGACTGATTGCTTTTAGGTTCTAGTTTATTTATACAGGCTGCCAGGGCATTACAACCACCTCAGTCTATCAGCCCCCTTACTAATTAATTTAACAATAAGACAGAGAATAATCCTAATGTAAACTGACTGTTCTTTATGAATCAAATGTACTTAAGTATATATTAATATTTACATTTAGAAATTATTATGTGATCTAAATTGAGCTGATTAGTAGGAAAGGAAAGAATTGCTAAATTTGATGCTAAAAAATAATATTAATAAAAGTTTTGAAAGCAAGACCAAGTCTTCTTGAGACAGTAATATTCATAAACTTCAAGTAAAGTTCAAAGTATAATCAGAATTCCAGACAAGATAAAGGCATCAGTCAAAGTAAATGTTAAGAATCATGACTACAGATAGTAATAGAAAATATAATTGAATGTCACAAAGGAAGATAAGGAAATATGAACCAGAAGCAGAAGTTTTTGAGAAAGACAACAAATAAAAATGAAACTCTGGAACTGTTCTGGAATTTTTCATTTCAAATTTGCTTAGGAGAATTAGCCATTTTGGGCAATATTTCTCATAAAATTTGACCAGAATTAGCATGACTAGCACACCAGTGACATGTAAATTTGTACAAAGACACACTTCAAAGGCCAACAGGGAATCTAAGGTTATGAATTTGACTTACAAAACTATTTTGATTTTCTACTTTGATGTCACAGGGTATGAAATGCTTTTTGGTAACAGTTTCTCTCCTATGTTCAGGTACAAGACCACACATATGCAATAGAAACAAATCCAAGTTTGAGATCCAAGGAATTTCAGATAATATATCAACTTAGATTAATAGCCAACTATCTGGGCTATGCTAGGGACTCAATGTTTATTTGTTGCTCGGTGATGTATGAATATACTGAATCTTCGTTATAAACATAATAATGACAACTAATTAATATTTGTGTTAGTGCACCAGCTGCAGTAATTAACTATGTATTATTTATTCTGATAGCTCTCATTGTTCAGATATAATGATATTTTAATGTTTTGCATAAGTTATCCATACTTGATAAAAATACAAATAAATATATATACTATTTAAAATGAGCACATATTGTATCATTTAAATACATAATTTAATGGAATTCTCCAAGTTATGCAATTCCTGAATTTTATGACACTTCAAATTTCTCTTAGTAAGAATTATGAAAAGAGTCAACTAATCAAAAAAATCAAAAATTGTTAGCTCAGTAGATTAATTGATTTATAGAATAGATTGAAGGAACTCAGTCAAAATTTAGTTTGTTTTGAGAAATTCTCCCTGTTAAAATTCTAGAAAGGTATACTGAAACCTACGTTGTTATTTATAGGATGGCATGTAGGGGACTTCCAAACTGTATCTGCATATTTGTTTGTTGATTGTTTGCTTTTTCCCTTAAAGACTTTTTTTAAGGGCAATATTAAGTTAAAATCTTAGCAATAAGGTAGAGCAGTTTCCCATACCTCTGACCCCACACCTGCATAGTTTCCCCTATTATCAACATTTCTTATCAGAATGGAACAATTATTATCAAAAACAAGCCTACATTGACACATTATAATGACCTAAAGTACATAGTTTGCCTTTGGTTCACTCTTGGAGTTGTATATTATATGTGTTGGGGAAAATTTATAATAACATATATACATTATTAAAATGCCAGAGTATTTTTATTGCCCTAAAATTCTTCTGTATGCTGCCTATATTACGTGCCCTTCTTCCTAGGCTTCACCCCTGGCAAACACTGATCTGTTTATTGTCTCCATAGTCTTGTCCTCTTCAGAATGTCATATAGTTGGAATCATAGAGTTTGTAGCCTTCTTAGAAGTCAGTACTTCTTTTATTGATCATTTCATGGATTGTGCCTTTGGGTTAAATGTATAAAGATATCACCATTCTCAATGTCATCTGGGTTTTCCCTTATGTTCTAGGAGTTTTATGTTTTTGCACTACATGTAGGTTTTTGATCTGTGTTAATTTTTGTGAAATGTGTAAAGTTTATATCTGAATTGATCTTTCTTTACATCTGGATTCTAATTGTTACATTTATGGAAGAGAAATTGTCTTTTCTCTATTTTATTGTCTTTCATCCTTTGCAAAAAAACAATTGGCTATATTTAGAGAGATATGTTTATAAACTCTGTATTCTGTTCCATTAATTGATTTGCATCTTCTTTGCTAATAACACACTGTCTTGATTGCCAGAGATTTGTCTTGTGGGATGGTAGCATTAGTCCTCCAACTTTGTTCTTAGCCTTTGATATTATGTTGCCTATTTTGAATTTTTTACCTCTTTGTGTAATCTTTAGAACCAGTGTGTCATTATCTGCAAACTAATTTGCTAGGATTTTGACTGAGTTCACATTTCAACTACAGTTATTTTGGGAAGAACTGAGGTTTTAACAATATTGAGTTTTTCTTCATGGAAGTGAAATATTTTTCTATTCACTTAATTCTTCTTTGATTTTCCCTATCAAAATTAGTAATTTTACTTATATATACATTGTTCATTATTTGTTAGATTTATAACTACTTTATTTTCGGGTTAATGTGAATGGGATTTTCTTTCTTTTTTTTTTTTTTCATTTCAAATTCCACTTGTTCACTGTTGGAAAGCAGTTGCCTTTTGTATATTAATCTTGGGCTTCCCAGTTGGTGCAGTAAATAGTAAAGAATCTGCTGTCAAGTGCAAGAGATGCAAGAGACATGGGTTTGATCCCTGGGTCAGGAAGATCCCTTCAGGTAGGAAATGGCAACTCATTCCAGTATTCTTGCTTAGAAAGTTCCATGGGCTTTGTGGGCTACCATCCATGGAGTCTCAAAGAATCAGACATGACTGAGCAACTGATTACCTGGGCATATTAATTTTATATCCTATACCCTCAGTATAATTAGTCATTAGTGCCAGGCTTTCAGATTTTCTATGTAGACCATCATGGGATCTGAACGAATAGTTTTATGTCTTTCTTTTCTACCTGTGTATTTTCTTTTCTTTTCTTGCTATTTGTATTTGTCAGGGCTTCTAGTACTACGTTGGAAAGGAGTGGTAAGAGAATATACCCTTGTCTTGTTTTTGATTTTAGTGGGTAAGTATCCAGTTTCTTGTCAAATTACAATGTTTTTGTTGTTTAGTGTTAAGAGAGTATATCTTTGCTTTGTTTTTGATTTACTGACTACGTATCCAGTTTTTGATCAAATTTCAATGTTTTTGTTGTTCATTTTATGTAGATTATTGAATTTGTGAGCACAGCCTTGTTCATACTACTTCTTGGTTATCCTTTTTAATTTCCATTGTATCTTTAGTAATGATGCCTTTTCATTTCTGATATTAGTAATTTGTTTCTGCTCTCTTTTTCTTAGTTGGCCTGTCTAGAAGCTTATTGATTTCATTAATCCTTCCAAGAACTAACTGTTGGTTTTATTGGTTTCCTTTCAATTTTATTTTGTTTCAATATCATATTATTTAATCTGTCAAATGATGAGAGATTAACATGTTTACATAAGTGAAAGTAAATGGACACTATTTTAGCTTACTAAAATGAATTTTCCTTGAATTTTAATGGAAATTTGTCAATAATTATAGAAGTATTAAAGGAGAAAAAAAACCCCTGAACTTGAATGCAGGTTTGTAATTCAAAATTGAAAACATAAATTTAAGTAATTATTGCTATATTTTAGTAAAATATGAGCTATAACATATAATTTTATTATTAATTAATGGGATAAATGACAATAAAATTACTTAATTATGTAAAAACTGTAATGCTATATGTATGGTATCACTCATCTGACATTTAATTGTAATGAAATAAATCTAATTGGCTAATTTGCAGCATATTATTTTTCTTAAATATTTTCTAAGTATTATTTTAAAGCACACAAGTAGATTTTATAACTAATAAAAATATGATTGCTTTTATTTAAAAACTAATGAAATTGTTCAGATTCTGAGAAGAAAATTGTTCAAATCAAAATCATTGGAAAAGTTCTATTTTAAAAGTAATATTCATTGACTGATAATACTAATGGATCTAGAAAGAAATACATCAAATATTATGAAGAGAGTTTCTTCAGCTTATGTGATTTAATTAATTAGCCAGTTTTTAAATTTTGTTTACTTTTCCTTTCTCTGGAATTGTGTGCTTTTCACTATGAACCTTAAAATAATGGCTCAGACACAGTTTGTATAGCACATGTAGTGGTCTGAGTACAAGCCTGATACCTGACTACCTTGGCATAAATCCTAAGTCAGCCTTTCGTTAATTTTACAACCTTGGCAGATTAGCTAACCTTTACAAGCCATTATTTTCTTATCTATAAGCAGGAACATAATTGTATATACTTACAGAATTGTGCTGAGAACTAAAAATGCTGCTTTCTTGAAGATGAAATATGTGTACTTCTCAAGTACTTAAAAACTTTTTAGTGATTATTTGGCAATTGAAAGCATTAGGGAAATAAGGTTCCAGAATTTCATGTTCCATATATTCATTCCTAATAATCACCTGCCAGAAACCTTCCTGTGTGTGCTCTTTTCCAAACTCAGCTGTCATAAATTGAAGTCCAGACCTCAGACTTTAAAATTAAGGAATACCTCTAACCTCATTATGGTACTCTGTTCTGGGGAGTTAAGTTAAAAGTAGCCACAGGAGGAAGTTTGAAAATACTGATACAGTTATCAAGAAAATGAATTACCCTAATGATTCAGTAACAAGATATTTTGTAAGTTGGGCAGTTGTCTTTTTTCCTTTTATTGTGTTTCAGTTTTTTTTTTTTTTTCTGTTTTTTATTTAATGTAAAAAATTTTTTACAGTATTATGTTGGTTTCTGCCATACAACAATGCAAATAAGCCATAATTATACATACATTGCCTCTGTCCTTAGCCTTCGTCCTCTACCTCCACCCTACCCCTCCTAATCATCATCACAAGAGTGCCAGCCTGGTCTCCCTGTGCTAAACAGCAACTTCTCACCAGTTATCCATCTTATACCTGATAGTGTATATATGTTGATGTTACTTTTCCCAGTCATCCCACTCTCTCCTGCCCTGCTGTATCAGTAAGTCCATTCTCTATATCTGCATCTCAGTTCCTTCCTTGCATATAGGTTCATCAATGTAATTATTCTAGACTATATATTCTATTCTGTAAATATATATATACAATTTTGTTTTTATCTCAGTTATTTCTCAAACAGCTCTATTGTTCTCTATAATAGATGAGACAGTGTGTGGAGAGGTGAAATAAATCCCCCATGCCTATACATAGTAAATATGCATATCTGATTCTAATACAGATCCTTTGATTCAGTCTGCTCAACCCTTTTGATGTATTTCAAGTGTTTAATGTAGTAAGTAAATGTTAACCATTATTTTAATCATCAGTAGTAGAAATAATTGTATAAATAAGTGTTACTGCTAAACCTATTAGTTATAAGACCAATATTTATCTTCTTTAATCATTATTATAGTTATTTGCATATCTCTGTCTTGTTTTGCATTATTACACAAGGCTAGGCTATAACATAGAGGGCCCAAAAACTATTGATTAATATTATATAAATTGTTAAATAGATTAATGCCTAAATAAATATACAATTTCTGAAACATGTCATTTCAGAATTATAATTTTCCATGGGATTATCATCATACTATTTACATTCAACCAACTTATTTTCCGATGAAGTAGAATTATGTGAGGACTGAATAATTTTATCATGGCCTCTTCAAGAGTAAAACTGTATTAATCAAATTAATAAATATGTTTTTAAAGAAAATGCTTTGAACTCACTTTTTCTCATGTAATTATAAATTAATTTTTCCCACTAGTTTATTATATTGAACCATGTGTTTTGTGGTATTACATATACCCAACAAATGCCTTGCTTGTCTTTGTATAGTATCTGCAGCCGTGTTTTAGGTAAAATTAAGTGGCGTAGAGAACGACGATTCTTCTGTTTGTTCTACATACAGTTTTGCAAGTATTTTATAAAATCATAAAACAAATGAAGACTGATTTATTAATTAAATGACATGTTTCATAAAACAACAAAAAAAGTGTTGCCATGGACAAATATGATTGGAGAATTCATGCCGCTGTCAGTGTTTCACAAGACATGTTACCATTTGAGTATCTTAGATAATTCCTGTAATAAAGAAATATGCTTAAATTTCCTAAATGCATTGTTTCGCAGACTTATGATTATGCAATACCTATCATTATCTTTTACAATTAATGTCCTCCTGGAAGTAATTTGAGAACAAAAATTTCATATTACTAGAAGCAATATAAGAATTTGATAATTAGTTTATAAGATAAGTAATCCAGCCAGGCAACTGACAAGATATAAATTATGAGTGATGCTCTGGTTCACAAGTAAGCAAAATGATGTTTTATATTTTATTACAAGTCACATTTTCCATCTTTGTGGCCTTTATCTGGTTTATTAAATATCTCTACCCTCTGTTGGCTCCATCTCAAAGAGCTGAGAAGCAGAGTAAATTACAGTATACGAGCAAAAAAAAGCACAGAAACCTGGCAATTGTGAATCTAGTCAAGTTTGATGATTGAATTTTACAATTTATTTCCTCTATTTTTCTTGGATCCTTGAATGTGCATAGGAATTATTAAATCCTACATAAACTAATTTTAAGAGTTTTTTTTTTCCTCCCCTGGAGTATTATTTCAGTATCAGTGTCTGCTTCATGTGGAGTGTATGGACTGATATTTATTGTACTTGCTCAGCTATATATTGCTTTGCATCTATGTATCTATCCATCCATCTGTATCTAGCCTATCTGTCCCTATTTCTGTAAGACAGATGAAAAAGCAATTGAAATGTATTTGCAGAACCAATCATTTAGATTAGTATGCTTGTTGAAACACTCTTTGAAGATTCAAGAGAACTGCACAACTTTCCCTTTTTTATGTCTGTTCATATTTTAAAATCATGAGTTTTTACTTGTTTTCCTGTCACAGAGCTAAGTAATAAGCTAGAGATTGCTGTTGTGGGAAACATAATGTCTAGTGTGCCATTCAGCAGAGAAAGGAAATCACCTGTGGCTAGTCTAAAAGTTTGTTCCTGAAATAGATAGGGATCTGTCATCACCTGATGTGATAGAAACCCAACGAATCCTTTTATCTCATCTGTGCTGGTGAGAGTGCCTTTGTTTAATCATGATGAAAAAAGATCCCCCGGTAAAAGGGAAATGGGTTCCCCACAGAATAGGTGGTTCCAAATGGCCATTAAAAATGTATGCAGATAAACATCATTTATACGGTATTGCTTTACAGCAGATTATAGAGTTCATGTCGTGTGCCATGGACACCATGGGGGAATTAGGAGAGAAACAGTTTCTATTTCCCTGGAAGTCCTTTCAGGGTAAAAGAGCTAAAGTAGTGGCTAGAAGTAATCCCTCAACAGTTTGAAATCACATTGCTTTAAAGGACAATAACAGATACAAACCAGTATAATATTTGGCACAATTTTCTAATATGTTTATTTTAGATAATAAAAATATCAATTCCATGTGCCAAGAATATTTCTCAATTATAACTGCATTATGTTAAGAGAATAATGAATCCATTTATTATTTATTAGCATATATTAATATAATGTCCTAAGAATAAAGAAAAAATACAGTGGTGTAGGTACTTGAAACATGTATTTTTAAAAGATTAAATTTTCCATCTCATGATATTCATCACCTTATGATTCACAAAATGTCTATAACATAATAATTGCTTTACTGCACTAGGGTAATTGTAGTGGCAATGAAAATATATCATCATTGTGTGCATACATGTGCGTGTGTGTGTTTTCCTATGGATTTACAGAAGAGATGATAAGTCATCTAAGAGATGACTAGCTAAGAGATGATAGTCAAAAATACAATCAACAACACATCACAGCAGGATCCTCTAATGGGACCTAATTAAACCTAAGGGCTTCTACACAACAAAGGAAACTATAAGCAAGGTGAAAATACAGCCTTCAGAATGGGAGAAAATAATAGCAAATGAAGCAACTGACAAACAACTAATCTCAAAAATATACAAGCAACTCCTACAGCTCAACTCCAGAAAAATAAATGACCCAATCAAAAAAATGGGCCAAAGAACTAGACATTTCTCCAAAGAAGACATACAGATGGCTAACAAACACATGAAAAGATGCTCAACATCACTCATTATCAGAGAAATGCAAATCAAAACCACTATGAGGTACCATTTCACGCCAGTCAGAATGGCTGCGATCCAAAAGTCTACAAGCAATAAATGCTGAAGAGGGTGTGGAGAAAAGGGAACCCTCTTGCACTGTTGGTGGGAATGCAAACTAGTACAGCCACTATGGAGAACAGTGTGGAGATGCCTTAAAAAACTGGAAATAGAACTGCCTTATGACCCAGCAATCCCACTGCTGGGCATACACACTGAGGAAACCAGAATTGAAAGAGACATGTGTACCCCAGTGTTCATCGCAGCACTGTTTATAATAGCCAGGACATGGAAGCAACCTAGATGTCCATCAGCAGATGAATGGATAAGAAAGCTGTGGTACATATACACAATGGAGTATTACTCAGCCATTAAAAAGAATACATTTGAATCAGTTCTAATGAGGTGGATGAAACTGGAACCTATTATACAGAGTGAAGTAAGTCAGAAAGAAAAACACCAATACAGTATACTAACGCATATATATGGAATTTAGAAAGATGGTAACAATAACCCTGTATACGAGACAGCAAAAGAGACACTGATGTATAAAACAGTCTTTTGGAATCTGTGGGAGAGGGAGAGGGTGGGATGATTTAGGAGAATGGCATTGAAACATGTATAATATGGTATAGACCTAACAGAAGCAGAAGATATTAAGAAGAGATTTAAGAATACACAGAAGAACTGTACAAAAAAAAAATCTTCACGACCCAGATAATCACGATGATGTGATCACTGACCTAGAGCCAGACATCCTGGAATGTGAAGTCAGGTGGACCATAGAAAGCATCACTGTGAACAAAGCTAGTGGAGGTGATGGAATTCCAGTTGAGCTATTCCAAATCCTGAAAGATGATGCTGTGAAAGTGCTGCACTCAATATGCCAGCAAATTTGGAAAACTCAGCAGTGGCCACAGGACTGGAAAAGGTCAGTTTTCATTCCAATCCCAAAGAAAGGCAATGCCAAAGAATGCTCAAACTACCACACAATTGCACTCATCTCACATGCTAGTAAAGTAATGCTCAAAATTCTCCAAGCTAGGCTTCAGCAATACATGAACCGTGAACTTCCTGATGTTCAAGCTGGTTTTAGAAAAGGCAGAGGAACCAGAGATCAAATTGCCAGCATCCTCTGGATCCTGGAAAACAGCAAGAGAGTTCCAGAAAAACATCTATTTCTGCTTTATTGACTATGCCAAAGCCTTTGACTGTGTAGATCACAATAAACTGTGGAAAATTCTGAAAGAGATGGGAATACCAGACCACCTGACCTGCCTCTTGAGAAACCTGTATGGAGGTCAGGAAGCAACAGTTAGAACTGGAGATGGAACAACAGACTGGTTCCAAATAGGAAAAGGAGTTCTTCAAGGCTGTATATTGTCACCCTGCTTATTTAACTTATATGCAGAGTACATCATGAGAAACGCTGGACTGGAAGAAGCACAAGCTGGAATCAAGATTGCCGGGAGAAATACCAATAACCTCAGATAGGCAGATGACACCACCCTTATGACAGAAACTGAAGAGGAACTCAAAAGCCTCTTGATGAAAGTGAAAGTGGAGAGTGAAAAAGTTGTCTTAAGGCTCAACATTCAGAAAACGAAGATCATGGCATCTGGACCCATCACTTCATGGGAAAGAGATGGGGAAACAGTGAAAACAGTGTCAGACTTTATTTTTCTGGGCTCCAAAATCACTGCAGATGGTGACTGCAGCCATGAAATTAAAAGACGCTTACTCCTTGGAAGGAAATTTATGACCAACCTAGATAGCATATTCAAAAGCAGAGACATTACTTTGCCAACAAAGGTTCATCTAGTCAAGGCTATGGTTTTTCCTGTGGTCATGTATGGATGTGAGAGTTGGACTGTGAAGAAGGCTGAGTGCCGAAGAATTGACGCTTTTGAACTGTGGTGTTGGAGAAGACTCTTGAGTGTCCCTTGGACTGCAAGGAGATCCAGCCAGTCCATTCTGAAGAAGATCAGCCCTGGGATTTTTGGAAGGAATGATTCTGAAGCTGAAACTCCAGTACTTTGGCCACCTCATGTGAAGAGTTGACTCTTTGGAAAAGACTCTGATGCTGGGAGGGATTGGGGGCAAGAGGAGAAGGGGACGACAGAGGATGAGATGGCTGGATGGCATCACTGACTCGATGGACGTGAGTCTGAGTGAACTCCGGGAGTTGGTAATGGACAGGGAGGCCTGGCGTGCTGCGATTCATGGGGTCGCAAAGAGTCGGACATGACTGAGTGACTGATCTGGTCTGATCTGATCTGATAATATCATATATGAAATGAGTCACCAGTCCAGGTTCGATGCACGATACTGGATGCTTGGGGCTGGTGCACTGGGATGACCCAGAGGGATGGTATGGGGAGGGAGGAGGGAGGAAGTTTCAGGATGAGGAACATGTTTATACCTGCCTGGATTCATGTTGATCTATGGCAAAACCATTACAATACTGTAAAGTTAAAAAATAAAATAAAATAAAAATACATAAATAATTGAAAAACTTAAATTTTGTAGAGGCAAATATTTCCTCATGCACCATCATGAGCATTGAAGAATTATAATGAAAATGCACACAAGAGATTCAGCATAGCTCATGGCATCTATTGAATTAGTATAATTGTGATGAATTTTTAAAAAGCTGTCTTTCTTTGACTTTACTTTATTCATTGTGTTTTATTTTCACCACACATTATTGTATAAGATGTCCCTTATTAATACCATCATAGTCACATGTAGACTTGGAAATTTATATGTCTCCAAGGAAAAGGATATCACAGTAATTTTTAAGGATATAATTTTCAATAGCTCATATGGGAATTACAATTAATGTTTTTATGGTATTTTTATTTTATTTAAATAGACTCATAAATTGCCTATGGTGCAAAATATAAGTTTTTAGAATGTGAGATTTTCCTGGTATTCCATTTGTTGGGAATGTACAACTCTACTGCAAGGGGCATGGGTTCCATCCCTGGGCAGGGAAATCCACATGCCTTGCAGTGTGGCCGGAAAAAGGGTTAGGGCCTATTCTGAGCCATCAAGATATGATTCAGTAATAAAGATGATAATTCTCTTTTCCGTGACAGAAAAAAATCAGTCATTAAAAATGTAATCAAACAACTGAAATGAATGAAAACAAACATTTTTTGGAAAGCAAAACTTGGTACTGACCTTAAGCCAAATACAGAGAAATGACAACTGGGCAAAGAATATGCAGTCACTAGTTTCAGTGCTTTTCAACCCTTTATGAGGCTTTCACAAATATGCTATTTATTGTTTGAAATAGAACCACTATGAAGCAGCTTCATGTTATATTGGAGGTGTAGAAAGTCAGAATCAGATCAGATCGGATCAGTCGCTCAGTCATGTCCGACTCTTTGCGACCCCATGAATCGCAGCACGCCAGGCCTTCCTGTCCATCACCAACTCCTGGAGTTCACTGAGACTCACGTCCATAGAGTTGGTGATGCCATCCAGCCATCTCATCCTCTGTCATCCCCTTCTCCTCTTGCCCCCAATCCCTCCCAGCATCAGAGTCTTTTCCAATGAGTCAACTCTTCACAGGAGGTGGCCAAAGTACTGGAGTTTCAGCTTCAGCATCATTCCTTCCAAAGAAATCCCAGGGCTGATCTCCTTCAGAATGGACTGGTTGGATCTCATTGCAGTCCAAGGGACTCTCAAGAGTCTTCTCCAACACCACAGTTCAAAAGCGTCAATTCTTCGGCGCTCAGCCTTTTTCACAGTCCAACTCTCACATCCATACATGACCACAGGAAAAACCATAGCCTTGACTAGATGAACCTTTGTTGGCAAAGTAATGTCTCTGCTTTTGAATATGCTATCTAGGTTGATCATAACTTTCCTTCCAAGGAGTAAGCGTCTTTTAATTTCATGGCTGCATTCACCATCTGTAGTGATTTTGGAGCCCAGAAAAATAAAGTCTGACACTGTTTCCACTGTTTCCCCATCTTTTTTCCATGAAGTGATGGGACTGGATGCCATGATCTTAGTTTTATGAAAGTCAGAATAGGGGAAATTAAAAGGTTTTTAAAAATAATTAGTTAACCACATTTGTAAGACACACAACTTAAAAAAATATCATTTATTTTAAAACATTTAAATTTAAAAATTATTTAATTTTATTTCTACTTTTGGAGATTTATAAAGTTGTTTAATACTCTGTATTTTTTTCTGCATTAAATATTGCTTTTAACAGGCATTTAAATAGTTTTAAAGCTTCATTTAAATAAAAATTTTAGTAAAAGTTTAAATTGTTCCTCTGTCTGAGAAATATTATAGTTTCTTAAATATTAAGTAAATAGTTTCACTTTTTCCTTGATGTTATAGAGTTTACTGAAATAAATTTATTTGATATAAATATAAATAAATATAAATGACATTATTTATATAATAAAATAAATAAATTTGCCTATATAGTTGAGCTTTTTCTCTGAGGGGTTATGTATTTTTACTTATCCATATATGGGTATATACTTGATCTTCTCTTTGTGTCAATTTTTCTTTCTTTCTTTTTTTTTTTTTTTTGCCAAATCCTCATGAAATGGAAGACTATACCTTTATAATCTGTTTTCTGTGTCTCATTTAAAAAATATTTTTAATATTTTTATTTGTCATGGCTTGTTAAAAGGGAAATCGTGGGCTCAATTTTCCAATATTTTTACTCCATTTAGCCTTTAAAATGATCACTTAATTCATTTTAAAAGTTATTTATTTCTGAGAGGCCCTGTTATTTCTTCTTGTTAATAGCATGTTCTTGTTTAAAATCAGCCTTTCTTGTTTCATAGATATAAAATTATCCTTTTCTATAAAGCTCTCTATGAAGGTATTCACTCATATTCATCCAATAAATGTGGCTTCCAATTGCTTCTTCCTTTAAGAGATATCTTATCACTTATTTCTGATACTAAAATGTATATTAAAATAATCAATCACAGGGCCGTGCAAGGAGTTATCCCTTTATAATATTGTTTTCATTCATAATCTGTTCCCCTCAAATTAGAAGCCATTGAAGTTTGATTCCATATCCTGAGTAATGTCTTTTTGCAAATACTGTATTTTCTTGACTATCTTTGAAATTATTACCTGACTTATTGGAGGTAATCTTTCTTCAACTGTTAAACAGCTCTTTGCCATAGTTTCATCTGTAAACTATTTTCTTTATTGTTATTTTTTTCTGTTTTGGTCTTGTTTTCATCATGTGCCTAGGGATTCATTGTTACTGTTCATGTTGAAGACTAATGGATAAATTTATCATTTAATTGACCTCTCTTCCCAGGTGTCTGTAGTTTGTTTTTCCAAAGGTCTGTTTTGTACAATTAAAAGCTGTGTTGTATCATTTGTTGAATGTGTCTTGACAAGTGACTCGACTTTAGGGCAGGAAGGCATTGAAGCAGCTGCTTGTGTTACAGTCTCCATAGGCCAAACTGAGAGTTTGCTTTGCTTTGTTGAACCCATACCAGAAGATGTCATTTCCCCCCATACTTCTATACTTTTTACAAGGGTAGGAATGAGAAGTGGATGTCTCTAGTTGCTCTGGTGTATCAATCTAGACTTAACTAAAGAAACTGAACCAATAAAATGTGTATATCCAATATATGTTGTTGTTGTCTAGTCGCCAAGTCCTGTCTGATTCTTTTGTGACACCATGGACGCTAGTCTGCCAGGCCCCTCTGAACATGGGGTTTCCCAGGCAAGCATACTGGAGTAAGTTACCATTTCCTTCTCCAGAGGATCTTTCCCACTTAGGGACTCAACCTGGGTCTGCTGCATTGGAGGTGGATTTCTTACTAGTGAGCCATCTGGGAAGCCCTATATTCAACATGTACATTTTGTTTTATCTGTTCTATTGATATACATATGGAGAAGGCAATGGCACCCCACTCCAGTACTCTTGCCTGGAAAATCCCATGGACAGAGGAGCCTGGTAGGCTGCAGTCCATGGGTCGCTAAGAGTCAGATATGGCTGAGCGACTTCACTTTTACTTTTCACTTTCATGTATTGGAGAAGGAAATGGCAACCCACTCCAGTGTTCTTGCCTGGAGAATCCCAGGGACAGGGGAGCCTGGTGGGCTGCCATTTACGGGGTTGCACAGAGTCGGACACGACTGAAGTGACTTAGCATTGATATACATATATTAATTAGAAACAAGTCATACATTCTGTTCACACTCAGGGGAGGGGAATATTTAGAGTGTGTCCCCATCTGATTACTGTTTCCAAAAGTGGAAGTAAAGATTGAAAAATTGACAGGCACAGTTCTCTTTAGCTGAACTTTTAATAAATTACTTTTCTTTTCCAAGATTCACTCTTAACTGTATAATTAAGAACTCCAAATTTAGAAACTCCTCTGAGTTTTAAATGAAAGATTATTTCTCGTATTAACAATATCTAAAAGAGCCCCTTTCTGTGGAAGTAACATTTTAAAAAATTACAGTAGTCTCATTTGAAGATGTCTTCAAGATTCAGTTTGGAGAAGGAAATGGCAGCTTCCTCTAGTAGTCTTTCCTGGAGGATCCCATGAACAGAGGAGCCTAACAGGCTGCGGTCCATGGGGTTGCAAAGAGTTGGACATGACTAAGCACACACTCAACTTAACTCAAGATTCAGTTAATGTTAGGGAAACTGGAAGCCATTTAAAACCACAAATCAATTTAAAACCTCAGAGCAATTTTTCTTTTTAAGTGTTTGTTTTTAAAGAAACTTTAGTTTGTCATTAAGGGCTTCTGCTATCTCTGTTACTTGAAGCATGGTTGAAGTTGCACCTGCATATAACACTTTTTTGGTAGCATGCATAGAACATGTAAAAATGAATAGGCATTCCTACACAACTCTATAAATATAAGTTGAATGTTAAAAAAGAAAAACTATAGCTCTTATCTAATTTTACTGGCCTGCTCAATCAATTTTTTCACTACCATTGAGTACTACTAAGCAGTGGTTCCACACTGTGACATCCATACATTTTATGCTTATTTTTGAACAATAAGATAGCACGTTGGCCGTGTTCTGTGGTATTTATTTTTGTTTTATTATAGTATTGAGAGTTACAATATTAAATTTTGAAAAGTGGTAGATGATTTCGAAAAGAGACTATAAGCAGGTGCAGACTCAGCATGCCCAACTCATTTTCACTGCCTTTTCCTCCTCTTGTTTACTTTGTAATAGTCACCCTTGCCTGACAAAGCCAGTTACTTGAATGGGCAGTGACAGGAAGAGCCAGATGAATTGTGCCACCACTCTGGGTTTCTCTCTCACAATTATGTGGTCATCATGCTGAGAAAAACACTTGCTGGAGAATGACCACTGAATTCCCTTTCACCAAGGTGACTATTATCCCATGGCCACTGTTGCTCTGTGGGACACTCTAGAAACATCTAAGTGTCTCCTGTGGATGTCATTATTGGTTGGGAAAAACATCTTATTTTTTAAAATGTTACTGATGGTTTATTCTAATGGAAACCAAGATAGGACTTTTTTTTTCCTCTGAAAGTAAGCCAGCATACTAAATGTGTGACTGTTATGCCTTCTAAATCTACTTGTTGATTAACAGTATATATTAAAGGTAATTGCATTAATATTGTATATCGAGTAATACAATAAAAATCTGCTGAGTGTTTGCTTTGAAAAAACCATAGTTCTGGGTTATGGGAGTGAAATTTAAGACACAGTGCCTGTCTTTTTAAGAATCACTATTTATTAGTAAAACTCTGCAAACCCACTCTCTAAAGTATTAAACTTGTCAAAGCTATTAAGTGTTAACTGGCTGAGAAAAGATTATTAGCAAACATTTTGAATAGAATAGACAATATTAGGCTAATTTCCCTTATTATGGTATCAGTAGTATTAATAAGAATCTTAACATCTTTAGTATTTTATCCTGCATATTATTGCTAATTGTGTAATCATAATAGAAAACCTATAAAAGTAATAAATCATTATTTTTCTTAAAAGTCACATGGAGAAACTTGAAAACATTGTTAAAAAATGTTATATAATTCTATGTGTGTGGAATGTTCAGAATTAGTAAATAGTATTAGAAATTGTATTAATGGTTGTCTAGGCTTGGAAGTTGAGGGAATAACAACTAGTTGGTAAATTTGGAATGATTAGAAGTATCTTATAATGTATTGTGATGATGATGCCTATATCTGCGATTATGTATATTTGCTATCATTGAATTATATATTATGAATTGGTTAATCTTATGGTATAAAAGGGCTTCCCAGATAGCGGTAGTGATAAAGAATCAGCCTGCCAATGCAGGAGACATAAGAGACATGGGTTCAATCTCTGGGTCAGGAAGATCCCCTGGAGGAGGGTATCACACCCCATTCCAGTATTCTTCTTCCCTAGAGAATCACATGGACAGAGTAGCCTGGCGGGCTATGGTCCATAGGAAGACCCCATATGACACCCAGGGCAAGTCCATGCACCACAACTGCTGAGCCTGAGCTCTGGAACCCATGAGCCACAACCACTGAAGCCCGGGCACCTGGAGCCCATGCTCCATAACAACAGAGAAGCCCTCACTTACCTCAACTAGAGAAAAGCCCACGCAGCAACAAAGACCCAGCATGACCAAAAATAATTTTGAAGATTTAATTTTTTAAAAAACATTGTGACTTATTTTCTTAAAATGCACTGCTTACCATGAATGGTATCATAAATTGGAAACCATCCTGAGATGACAGTTGCAGCCTCACTGTAGAGTAAAGGATCAATGTCAATGTACACTTTACCAATGGCATCATTTGCACTATATGTATCATGGTCAATAACTGTGATCTGGAGAGGTTCATCTTGTAAATCTTCATCATCCACCTAAAAAAGGATACTTTAAAAGTTAAATCTTATAATAAAAATATAATAAGAATCTTATAATAAAAAAAAAAGAGTTGGAAACAGCGGAAGTGGCTTAGCACAGAACACAACATATGGCATAAAAATGATAAAGCTCTTAAAAATTATCCTTTGTATAACCTGAATTATGGTAACCTCAAGACAGTTTCCCAGAACCTCATATAAAATAAGAGTTAAATATGTTTTTTCATGTAAGTTATTTACTTGTCTCCTTCCTCCCTTTTCTGTCTTCATCATTACCATCATCACTTCATTGTCATCATTATTAAGACTGTATTTATTTTCCACAAATTTTACCAATAACCTGTGTTAATGTTAAGCCTCAGTATAAAGAGGAAGGTGGCAAAGGAAATTTGCACTTTTTTCAAGACTTTTAATACACTGTTTTTGGCTTCCCGGGTGGCTCAGAGGTTAAAGCATCTGCCTGCAATGTGGGAGACCTGGGTTCGATCCCTGGATCAGGAAGATCCCCTGGAGAAGGAATGCAATCCACTCCAGTATTCTTGCCTGGAGAATCCCACGGACAGAGGAGCCTGATGGGCTACAGTCCACGGGGTCGCAAAGAGTCAGACACAACTGAGCGACTTCACTTCACTTTCACTTCTGGTTTTAAGGAATTAGAATGGCTCAAGAAACTCTAAACCCTTTATTTCTTCTTCATTCCTAGAACAATTCTTTACACTTAACCCATTATTTGTCTTTTAAATACCCCTTAACTCTTTCCTTTTTTTATTTATTAACTTACTTTTCTCTCTCTTGATTGGAAGATAATAATATTATCTCCTTTTTTTCAAAAAATCTATTGATTTTTTTTTCTGAAAAAAATTACCTCATGGTTTACTCTTTGTAACAATAATTAGTCCAGGGTTTCAAACATGGCTTAGTGTATTATTAATCTAAATAAACAGATTCACTATCCATATAAGTTGGTGTTCTAGGATTCTCTCTGTTTTAAGCAGAATAATCACTAATTAAAGACTGTTGCTGCTGCTGCTGCTAAGTTGCTTCAGTCATGGCCAACTCTATGCGACCCCATAGACGGCAGCCCACCAGGCTCCCCCGTCCCTGGGATTCTCCAGGCAGGAACACTGGAGTGGGTTGCCATTTAATCCATGTACTTTCCTGGCATATCTGATGGAATGGAACTAGGTTAGAATCACTGTAGTCAATATCACTGCCTAAATTACATGTCTAGTAGCTGATGTCAATAACATGCCATCAGAATTTTGGTAAAGTCTAACACTCACCACTGCTGGTTCTTGGTACAGGGGTTTCTGCTAGAATTTCTCCCACTATTGCATCTGAAACTTACAAGTCTCTCAAGATGACTCCTGGATGACTTCTGAACAAACAACGTTTCTTCACAATCTTCCTAGTGAAGGAGCACATTGAGTGTTTCTTATTTGTGGAGCCCACAAATGCCTGATGTTTAGAATGTCAGAGTAGGGAAAGGGCCACAGACTTGGTTAATATCATTGAGATTCTACACTTCTTAGTGCAGGCGTTTGCCCTTGCCACTCATTGACTCAGGAAACACATATGCCCTAGTTTAATCATGGTCCTACTTTTAGACTTGCAGTTGAGTTAGATATTATATTTCATTTTTTTACAGCCAATTTGAGTTAGAATTTATATTGTGTTCCCCAAAAGTTACCCTGGCTAATATCAATCTAGATGTACATATAATAAGGCCAAAATAGCCCCTACCAAGAGCAGCATAAATAAAGCCCAGCATAATCAACTTGTTTTACAAAAAGAAAGAAATGAAATTTAAACTTGGTGATTTGTTTTAATCACACACACAGTGATTCCAGTTTGGGCCTACCTGATTCTGCTTGCCTCTTTTCCCTTGTTGTTCAGTTGCTAAGTTGGGTCCAATTCTGCAACCCCATGAGCTGCAGCCTGCCAGTCTTTCCTGTCCTTCTATCACTAACACCTTCTATCACTAACACTATCACCCTGAGTGTTTTCTCTAATGCTCTTTATAATGAGAGTTAAGACAGAACTGAAACCTCTTAGTATTTTTGTTGTCTGATGAGGACGCAATCCTGATGGTGACTGTAATTCTTATGCATATGGTCTCATCTCAGTGTACACATTAAATTCTCTATTTTCTTAGAGCTCCAGTTTCTGACATACTGTTTTAAAATTTTTTAGATTCCCATGTGTTTAGTCCTGTTACATGACTCCCCTCCTCTCCAACATAGTCTTTATTGAAGTAATTAAACATGAGGTAAATGAATTTTAAAATACTCACCTTGAAAAAACTGTTTATAAGGTCAATTGTAATATTTTTCCCATAAAATGGTTTAGATAAACTTAGGAGCCGAATATTTTTTTCATTTTGTATTATAGCTGGGGATTAAATTACTTTCCAATACTTTCTCTAGTATATATATATATATATATATATAATATATATAATATTTAATTTGTATCTTATTTCTCAGTGTATATGAATTCTCTCAGCATGTATCCTAAACAGAAAAATTGTGCCATTTTCAACTGTGTTTATGATGTTCAGAATAATCAGACCCCTAATGTAAATTTTCTTTTATGCACATGCATTATTAATTTGCAGAATACTGGATATTATAAAAAATATCAAATCATTCTGTGAACATCATGAATAAAACCTTACATTCTAAGTGACTTTACTCATTTCCTCTACTGTGCCTTCCACAGGAAATTTAAGCTATATATACATACTTTTTTCTTTGCTATGGATTATTGAATTGAATATTTAATAGAATAGTAAATTTCACTGTCAGACTATACTGATACTTCATATTATTTTATTTCTCATATCTCAGTTTCCTTATATAAAATGACACATAGTTGTTCAGATCAGATTATACTGATCTTATTCATACAAATTGGATGAATAAAAGTATAATATAAAGGAAATATGATTTTAGATATGAGAAATTTATTAAATAATACAAATCCAGGAGAAAATATAGTATTATTTTGTAAGTACCACAGTGACATATTGTGTCATTCAATTATGTATTTTATTTAATTATTTTAATTCATATATGTTGTTGAATATTTCCTACTTTTAATTAATGAAATATAAATCTCAAGAAGTAAATATTTTTATTTATGTGAAAATTGACCATGTGATTTTTGTCATTGCTGTTTTGAGATGTGATGCAGAACCAACCTAGGTATAAAGGTTATTAAATTTACAGCTTATGCACTTTTAGCTAATATCTCAGTATCTAGCTCAAATCTGATTTTCTATCAATTAACTTGACAATGTGAGTGCTTCAATTACATACAAACCATGTAACTGCTAACTCTACAATATCCCATCCTAAAACATATCTGCAATATGGAATAAATATTTAGAGGGATCATTTCCTTTCTTTTAAAATTAATTTTCTGATGTTAATATCAAATGATATTAAGTCCTCCACACCCTTCTTTAAAATGCATAAATGACATGTTGATATAGGCTTCTAAAAATTCATATATTGCCACATTATATACACTTGATATCTAAACTCTGAGCCAAAAAATGAGGGATTAGCCTCAGACAGAATCAATTCTGTGATGGTGCTCAACCAACAAGGTTTCTTCTCCACTTCTCATTCTGTTTTGAGTCATTTACAAAGCAGGGAAATTGCGATGGACTTTGTCTGAGAGCCAAACCAGAAGTGACAGATTGCTCTGGTTAATTGCACTGGCTGGTTGGCCTCTCAATGCCTTTTACAAAATGCATCAGAATATCCCTAGAGGGATCCTATAGAGAGAAAAGAACAACAACAACAAAAATATGGAGCACAATAAGTACTTGTTGCTTGTAAGAAACTACATTAAATAAGTTTTAATATGAGATTTAAAACATATTTTGCCAGAGTTATCTTAGTTACATATTTTAAAATGTAGTCTTAGTAGCTAAATAATTTAACAGATGGTGGCATTAGATTTTGAAAAGGGACAAGTTTGACACTACTGAATTTTTATATTTAATTAATACATGTGTAATTCAGTTTAATTGATTAGAAACATATAGTTTACCTAAAACTAAACATGACAGATGTAAATTGTTGTCTGGTCCAATGTTTTTAATGTATGACTGTTTTTTTTTTTCATAATCTTGGTTACATAACGTTGTGTGGGTATTTCTTTGACATTGTACTTAAATAAGTATATAGTTATAGATAACTGAAAAATTATGTAATCAATATTCACCATTTTTTTAAGCAAATGATAGTTTTATACCACCTTGGGGTTCCCTTGTGGCTCAGCTGGTAAAGAATCTGTGCGCAATGCGGGAGACCTGGGTTCGATCCCTGAGTTGGGAAGATCCTCTGGAGAAGGGAAAGGCTACCCACTCCAGTATTCTGGCCTGGAGAATGCCATGGACTGTGTAGTCTATGGGGTCGCAAAGAGTTGGACACGACTGAGCGACTTTCACTTCACTTTCACTTGCTTAGGAAAGAATGTTTCCAATAATGCCTTTAGTTACCCTAAACTAGGAGTTGAGTTTTAGAAAAGTTGGTTAAAGTTTTCTGTTATATAGACTTCTTGGTGACAAAGAATGATTTTCATGTTAAAAAAAAATGTCCATTGAAATAAAATTGTGATGAAATTCTCATTCATTTTAGCAAATGTGTTGGCGCTTGGCTTATAATAGTAGATAATTTAAAGCTCTTATGTTTACGAACATGACTTGTACATATTGCTAAAAACTATAAAATTTTTTAAAAACCTAATTTCTGTGAAATATTTTTAAAGAAAAACATATCAAATGTGAAGGAAATTTAAAGCAATAAGTTGAGAGGAAGATCAGGAACATCACAGAAATTGTAGTTGATAAGTGACTCAAAATTTTTATGATTTTGTAAGTAGAATAGATGCAAAGAAGATCTAGATAGGCTAAAATTCAATAGTTAACAGACCCCCAAATTGATGGTTTTAAAATATAAAAGCTTAATTTTCTCTTTCATCTGACTGCCTGGAGTTGAATTTCAGTCTGGAAGGGTAGTTTTGCTTTGTAGTTTTGAGGTTCACATTTCCTCTGTGATACTGTTCTTATTACAGCTCTTAAAGCATTGGTCAACAAATGAAAGCTCAGGAGATAAATATGACCTGCTGTTTATTTTTCAAATGAAGTCTTGTTGTAACATAGCTATACCAATTCCTGTATGAGTTGTCTGTTCCATGCTTTTGTGATGCAATGCATACATACAGTGTGATTCATGAAAATCGAGCCCCTATAATGTGATTAGTCCTTTTTATGAAGAGGGAGAGGAGGTTTCACTAAGTACACACATGAAGAGGTTACATGAGCATGCAGTGAATCACCGAGCACTCCACGCCAGGAAGAGGGCTCTCACCAAGAATCTGTAGGCACCTTGATCTTGAACTTCCCCCTCTCCAGAATTAAGAAAACTAAATGTCTGTTACTTAGGGAAACCAGTCTATGATATTTTGTCAAAGCAGCCCAAGCTGACTAACTCAAGAAAGCTATATTTATTGTTGTGTTAACATGCTGCTGCTACTGCTAAGTCACTTCAGTCCTGTCCGACTCTGTGCGACCCCATAGACGGCAGCCCACCAGGCTCCGCCATCCCTGGGATTCTCCAGGCAAGAACACTGGAGTGGGTTGCCATTTCCTTCTCCAATGCAGGAAAGTGAAAGGTGAAAGTGACGTTGCTCAGTCATGTCCCACTCCTCGAGACCCCATGGACTGCAGCCCACCAGGCTCCTCTGTCCATGGGATTTTCCAGGCAAGAGTACTGGAGTGGGGTGCCATTGCCTTCTCCAAGTGTTAACATATGTCCATACAAAACTCTTCTGGAGAATTCTAATGGATTACTTCTTCATTTCTTCTGGTACATAAAAAGTAATTTTGAATACTCAACACAGTCTAAAACTGAATATGTCTGTTGAGTGATTAAAAAATAGCATGATACAATCACTTACTTTTTTTTTCCCACGCTGGAAGGCATGTGGGATCTTGGTTCTCTGACCAGGATCAAGTCTGGGCCCCCTGCATTGGAAGCAGAGTCTTAATCACTGGACTGCCAGGGAAGTCCAGCCACTTAACTTTCTTTGTACTTTTTACTTCTGTGTGTGTGTGTGCAAGTGCTCAGCCACTTCAGTCATGTCTGACTGTTTGTGACCCCCCCTAGACTGCAGCGTGCCAGGCTTTTCTGTCCATGGGATTCTTCAAGCAAGCATGCTGGAGTGGGTTGCCACGCCCTCCTCCAGGGGATCTTCCTGACTCAGGGCTTGAACGTGCATCTCCTACATGGCAGGCAGATTCTTTACTACTGAGATACCGGAGAGGCCCCCCTTTCACTTCAATTACATCCCAAAGCTGAATAAAATGAGTTCTAGATATTCACAGGCTCAAAACTGATTTGGCAAACAGATGTGGTATGTATTTTCATTGAACCAGGACTTCCCTGAGGGGCTCTCTTTATGCTTTTCAACATAGTCTGATCATATGATGGGGATAGATTGTACAGTTTCAGGTACATGAAGAACTTGTATAGATATAATTTTATCCTATCTCTTTTTATAACATCATCACAGCAAAAAAAATTAAGGTTTATTAGTACAAGCTGTAAAAGAGTTATTCTTTGTCTCATTTTATTTATAACACAACTTGGACTAATTCTGTAAATTTAAGGTGAGTCTCAAACATCATCTTTAAGTTTTTTAAGCAAATGATCTTTTATACTTTAAGGAGACAGACCTGCAGTTTCTGATAAACACTCCCATACAAATGAAGATATTTTCTGTGATCCGAGTGGAAAAGTAAAGAAAAAACCATGCTTTCTACAAATGAGTCCCAGATCTAACTTGTTTAACCAAAAGTTCATTTCTCATTTATGTCACAGTCCAATACATGCTTTAATCCACACAAACATTTAGGGATTCCATTCCTCCGTCTAATACATCTATCTCCCTTACTGAACCTTCAGTTCAGTTCAGTCACTCAGTTATGTCCAACTCTTTGCGACCCTATGAATCACAACACTCCAGGCCTCCCTGTCCATCACCATCTCCTGGAGTTCATTCAAACACGTCCATCTAGTTGGTGATGCCATTCAGCCATCTCATCCTCTGGTGTCCCCTTTTCCTCCTGCCCCCAATCCCTCCCAGCATCAGAGTCTTTTCCAATGAGTCAACTCTTCGCATGAGGTGGCCAAAGTACTGGAGTTTCAGCTTTAGCATCATTCCTTCCAAAGAACACCCAGAGCTGATCTCCTTTAGAATGGACTGGCTGGATCTCCTTGCTCAAACTCATGTCCATTGAGTCAGTGATGCCATCCATCACCTCGTCCTCTGTCGTCCCCTTCTCCTGCCTTCAATCTTTCCCAGCATCAGGGTCTTTTCCAGTGAGTCAGTTCTTCACATCAGGTGGCCGAAATATTGGAGTTTGAGCTTCAGCATCAGTCCTTCCAATGAATATTCAAGACTGATATCCTTTAGGATGGACTGGTTGCAGTCCAAGGGACTCTCAAGAGTCTTCTCCAACACCACAGTTCAAATCATCAATTCTTTGGCGCTCAGCTTTCTTCACAGTCCAACTCTCACATCCATACATGACCACAGGAAAAACCATAGCCTTGACTAGACGGACCTTTATTGGCAAAGTAATGTCTCTGCTTTTGAATATGCTATCTAGGTTGGTCATAACTTTCCTTGCAAGGAGTAAGCATCTTTTAATTTCATGGCTGCAATCACCATCTGCAGTGATTTTGGAGCCTCCCCCCCTAAAATATTAAACTTTAGAACTGTCAACTAGATGCCTAAGGATTTAGGAAGGAGATTTAGAAGTTGCTTACTTCACTTTTGACTAGACTTTATTGGCAGAACTCAGTCACATAACTATTATGAATGGGAGAGATATGGAAACTCTCTGCATATTCTAGCACAAGACTACAGGCTCAGGTTGGCACTGTTTTCTGGTTTATCCACTCTACCCTTTGACTGTTTTCTGGTTTATCCACTCTACCCTTTGAACACCATATGTCAGTTCATTCCTTGTTTCCCAAACATAAAATAGTCTTCTGGTAAAAATGCACAGAATTTTGTCAGTGAAAAGAGCCATTTAATTATGCTGACAGTATGTGGTTCAGGATTTGGAAAATGCCTTAATCAAGAAATTATTTCTTGGAGTTGCTCATGTGTTTGGAATGTGTCAGCATGAATCAATTATTAGCTGGAAACAGATGCCATTTCTAGGATTGACTGGGCAAGATGACCGTGACAGCTCATCCACATGGCTCGCATTTGATGCTGCTGTCAATTGGGAGCCCATCAGGCTGTCAGCAGGAATTTCCATGTAATCATCAGAGGGGAAATGATAAGGTATACTGATATGGGCTATATGACTCTAAGAATCACAAAATATTAAGTATTTTAATTTGCTAAACTTAAGAATAAGATTAAGAAAAATATAAGCACTGGGACTATATTCAGTAAATAATTTATTTGAGAAAATAATCACATTAGTAAGAATGAGAAAAAGTGAATAATTATGTTGGAAAACAATTTTAATAAAGTTTGTGTTATATTTATATTAGGAATAATTAGGAATAATTTTCATTAAAAATTCAGTTAAATGGTTGAAATACACATCTTCTGCTCTTTTTTGAGCATGTGATGGAAATATTTATTTCTTTATATGTGTATATATATTTGTTTGTTCATTTATTTAAAAAAAACCTCAGTTTACAGAATTGTAGATCTGTACATTGAACACTTGTGATAACAATCCAGATGAGATATTAAGAAATAGATGTTTGTTCAGAACAATAGAAGCTTTCTGTTACTTTCTTCTCTGTCATTAACACCATCACTAGGAGTAACTAACATTCTGATTAATATTTCTAAACATTGTGTACATGGTTGCTTTTATTCAGTGTTATTGTATCTATAAAATGTATCTATACATTCTTGGTATCAATATATAATATAATATATTGTTATATAGATAACTTGTGAATATCCATTATATCTCAATGAACAATTTGCATGCACACACACACACACAAACACACATCCATTTTAGCTTTGTATATATCAAGAAGTTCAGTTGCTAGTTCTTGGGTATGCATGTCTGGGTTTTATAATTGCTCACAAAGATTTTTCCAAAATGCTATATAGTAGTAAATAACATGTCTAGGTATGTGTCTCCCTCTCCAACACTTGGTGTCTTTATTTATTTATTTTTTTAACGTTTAGGTATTTTGGAGTACCTCCCATCTCATTATGATTTAAATTTCTATTTTTATAATAAACAATGATGTCGAACCTTCAGATAATCTTATAAACCACTTGGCTCTCTTGTCCATGAATCTTGCAGATTGCCCAGTATTTAATTTATGGGGGCGGTCATTTTGCACTTGATGTGGAAGAGTATTTTATCTTGAATATGATTTCATTTTCAATATATGCATTACACAACTTTTCTCACTCTGTGTCTTGCCTCTTTCTTTAGGCATCAGTCAGTCATTCAGTTCAGTCGCTCAGTCCTGTCGGACTCTTTGCAACCCCATGAATCACAGCACGCCAGGCCTCCCTGTCTATCACCAACTCCTGGAGTTTACCCAAACTCATGTCCATTGAGTCAGTGATGCCATCCAACCATCTCATCCTCTGTCGTCCCCTTCTCTTCCTGCCCCCAACCCCTCCCAGCATCAGGGTCTTTCCCAATAAGAAGACATAAATATATTCTACTAATGAAGTAAACATTGATCTTTAACTTTATGTGTGGTATCCTTTATTTTGGGGGTAAAAGGTCCTGAGAAAATTTTCTATGTTTTTCTCCAGAAGCCTTACTTTAAAATAACACTTTTCATATAGGACTGCAGACTGGAACTTGTTTGCTATGCTGTGATATAAGGGTCTTTTGTAGTGTCTAATTTACTTTTTATCTAACATAGTTATTAATTTCAGTCATTGAAATTTTTATTTCAAGGATTTCCATTTGTTTCAGGTTTTGTTTGTTTGTTTGTAACTTCAATTCTCGGATGAAATGCTCCAGCATATCTTATCTTTATTTCGTCATATTCACCATGGGTATTTTAAAAATTTTTCCTGAGATTTGTAGCACCTGGAATACTTGTCTGTTTTCTCTTGATTCTTCATCAGTAAATCCCATATTCTGGCTGGTCTTTTAATTTGAAATGTTTGATTTTGTTTACCCAAAACATTACTGTCTCTGAAAGTCATCTTCATCCCAGGAACATTCGGTTTGTTCCTTGCAGCAGAGATTGATTACAGGCACAGCACCTTGAGCCACACAAGGCTAGTCTATTTCCAGTTTTTATATAATCATAACGTATAAACTGTTCAGAGCACTGACTGAGTGTCTTGCATGCTTACTAGCTGTTCTTTTTCTTTTGCCCCTGAATCCAAGCTTTTTGCTTATCCAGTTCTCCTATGAGAGCACCAAATCCTCTGCTTAGCATTTCAATCTTTCAAAAAGTTGTTTTCTTTCTTTCTCTCTAAGTAACAAATTCTAAGCTTATAATAAAAACCCCACAATCATATATATGACCCTGGGGCTTTTATTACAAAGACCCTGGGGTTTATATATATATATATATATAACCATATATATATATATATATATATATATATATATATATATATATATAGTTTCCCTGCTGGCTCAGAAAGTAAAGAATCTGCTTGCAATGCAGGGGACCCATGTTCAATCCCTGGGTCAGGAAGATCCCCTGAGAAGGCAATGGTAACCCCCTCCAGTGTTCTTGCCTGGAGAATCCCATGGACAGGCTAGCCTGTCTGACTCTTTTGTGACCCTGTGGACTGCAAGACGTCAGGCTTCTCTTTCTTCGCTATCTCCTGGAGTTTGCGTAAACTCATGTCCATTTAGTTGATGATGCCACCCAACCATCTCATCCTCTGTCATCCCCTTCTCCTCCTGCCTTCAATCTTTTCCAGCATCAGAGACTTTTCCAGTGTGTTGGCTCTTCACATCAGGTGGCCACAGTATAGGAACTTCAATATCAACCTCGTTCCTTCCAACTATATTCCAGGTTGATTTCTTTTAGGGTTGACTGGTTTGATCTCCTTGCAGTTCAAGGGACTCCCAAGAGTCTCTCCAGCACCACAGTTCAAAAGCATCAGTTCTTCAGTGCTCAGGTTTCCTTATGGTCAAACTGTAACATCCATACATGACTACTAGAAAAACCATATTTTTGACTACACAGACCTTTTTTAGCAAAGGGATGTCTTTGCTTTTTAATACACCATCTAGTCTTCTCACAGCTTTCCTTCCAAGAAGCAAGTGTCTTTTAATTTCATGTCTGCAGTCAGTATCCATAGTGAGTTTGGAGCCCAGGAAAATAAAATCTGTAACTACTTCCACTTTTTCCTCAACTGCTTACCATGAAGTGATGGGATTGGATGCTGTGGTCTTAGTGTTTTGACTGTTGAGTTTTAAGCCAGCTTTTTCACTCTCCTCTTTCACTTTCATCAAGAGGCTCTTTAGTTCCTCTTCACTTTCTGCTATAAGGGTGGTGTCATCTGCATATCTGCAGTTATTGATATTTCTCCCAGAAATCTTAATTCTAGTTTGTGGTTCATCCAGCCTGACATTTTTCATAATGTACTCTGCACATAATTAAATAAACAGGATGACAATATATAGCCTTGTCATACTCTTTCCAATTTTGAACCAATCAGTTGTTCCATGTAAGGTTCTAACTGTTGCTTCTTGACCCCCATAGAGGTATATTATGTATGTGTGTGTGTGTGTGTGTGTGTGTGTATACATCACATTTATTTGTGTCACTTGAATGTTTTATACAGTTTTTAATATTGATGTACAAAAAAATGCACACAAGTTTCTAGTGATTAAATAATATAACTGTTTCATTAAGATATAAACCGTGGTTCTATAATCATGCGTCTTAGAGTTATAGCCAAAAGGCTAAAAAGATATAGTATTACTAAATTCACTAAATTTGGATGTCAGAACCTCTTTTGTATTTGCAACATAATCTTATAACCAAAGTGCTTTAATTTCCATGGTTACTCAGTCAGCTAATGCTTGCTATGGTTAAAATTTGTATGTCAGATATCTGGGAGATTTTTAATAGAAGTTGACAGTAATATAAAATTATTTCTGAAGTTCCAAATTTTTACAAAACTTGGGTAGGTGAATGCAAAGTACAGATTTTTTTTTGAGTTCTTATTATCTTTCAGAGATATCTTTAATTGCTTTCAGATAGGTGCTCTGCGTTTCTGTCTTTGATCAATGAATCTCAGCAGCTGTTTGCATGTTTAGGTTTGTTCTCTAGACTCATTAAAAAAAAATCAACTAAGGTGGTACAGTTTAGAAGATTGACTTTAAATGATGGTAATTATTGCAAATCATGTGGGAAATTCAAGTTTCCTCAATGATTACAATTCCAGTAATGATTTTTGTATTAGAACCTTACTATTTAGTTTTCAATGAACCTATTTTATACAGGCTAGTATTTGCTGACTTTTCTGTGTTTTTTACACTTTGATATACTCTCAGGATATTAAAAAAATTAATATAAAATGTTTTATTTTCATTTGTTGAGATATAGCACATATTCTTTTCACATTATTCTACTTAACTAGTAATCTGTTGTCTAAATTTTTAAATTAAGTGTTCTTTGGTTTTTATAAATCACTTATTCATGAAGATGGAAGATATTATTATATCAACTTGATGCTTATTTAATGCTTGCTTTATTTAATAAAACTTTAATTTTTACCTTGCAGCAGAAAGCTTAATGATCCTTGACTGCTGTCTTTCTGAAAATATGAATGAAAGAGTGACATAATCTATTGCAAGGATTGTGGTCATAATCATAAAATGTGAGAGAGGGAAGAGATTCTTTTTTAACATAATAGTAGCGTAAGTCCACATGGATTTCTATGTATACATTTTATCAAGTGGGTGGAGGGTAAAGTATGACATATACAGCTTATGTTTTCAAGAACATAGGAAATTTACTCTCAAAGTTTTATTATTCTATAAACTGGAGCTACACATAAGTCCATATATCATCAGTAAATGAAAAGTTAATCTATTTACATGCAAATATAATATGGTAAAAGCAACTCATATTGTGATGCTGCTTGCTAAGTATCCAAATTTCTAAGTTAACTTCACATTTTATGAGCATTATTTTTGTAACTGACTATGAATCTTAGTTTTATTTAATATGTCATATAAAGTTATTATGTATTTTCACAAACTTTTTATTTATTTGACAATGTATACTTAGTAAATCTTTTTGAAAAGAGGCAGAATACATAGTGGTTAGATGTCCTGGAGGATGGGATTCAATCCAGATCTGTGTTCACATTCCTGTCTTACCATTGACTAGATCTGCACCTTTGGACAATAGTTCTTGTGCTTCTGGTCTTTGTCCTGTAATCAGAGTAGTGTCACTGTTCATGTCACACATTCTCTATGAAGGTTAAATAAGTCAGTGTTTTTCAACCTTTTTTTTCCCTAAGTTTTTCTAAGGAAACTTTTTAGATTATTTTCTTCCTAATTTCTCACTATTAAATTTTTATAGCATCGATATATGTATCAGTTGAAGGACTGTGGGTCTTTCAGTTCAGTTGCTCAGTTGTGTCCGACTCCATGTGACCCCATGAATCGCAGCACGCCAGGCCTCCCTGTCAGTCACCAACTCCCAGAGTTCACTCAAACTCACGTCCATCGAGTCAGTGATGCCATCCAGCCATCTCGTCCTCTGTCGTCCCCTTCTCCTCCTGCCCCCAATCCCTCCCAGCATCCTCCCAGCATCAGAGTCTTTTCCAAAGAGTCAACTCTTCGCATGACGTGGCCAAAGTACTGGAGTTTCAGCTTTAGCATCATTCCTTCCAAAGAACACCCAGGACTGATCTCCTTTAGAATGGAGGATCATAAATTACTATAACATGTTTTTTTTTTTTTTTTTTAATATCTTTCTCTCCTCCAACCCCAAACAGATTTCTGCCCCTTAGGTTGATATTACCCCTGCTGAAGATACATGAAATAATTTGAACTCTTAATGAATGTTTAAGTTTGTATCACTCAGTATATCAATACATGGAGATTCTATTATAATTTATATGGCCTATAGATGAAAATGAAATAAATCCTTGAATGTGTATTAATACAGTAGGGTTTTGATTAAAACAGTTTTATTGAAGATACATATTCCATATAATAAGAAATAACAATTTTACTGAAATTTTATTGTCTCTAAACATAGACTTATGATTTTTTTTAACTTTAAAGGCAACAACAATATTTTAACCCACATATAGCAACAGATTTATTACTTATGGAGATAGGTGATTGTGCTGTAAATAGATACATAATTCAATGTTAGAGTAACTCAAAGGTTTGGTAAAGAATAAATAATTCCTGTGCATTCAGATTAATTCTACTTTGACAGTATTTAGAAGTAATTTCCATATCATGAGGACATAAAATCACAACTCAGAAGAATGTGAATTGTGAATAATAGAATGAAGTCTGTCATCCAGCAGGACCCAGATGATGCACACCACTTTTCCATGTGCTCTTCTTGTACATGGCTGGCCAGAGACACGGGTTCCCATCAGGTTTCTGCTTTACTCATCAGTACTAAGCTAAATTTTCCTTGGTAATATTTGGTACTGCTGGGAACCTCACCCCCTTTTTAAAAATTTTACAGTGACTTCTAGAATATTAGTAAAAAAAAAAAAAGAGCTATATTTAGATTATATATTTTATTTAGCCAAAAGGAAATATATTTTGCCATATCATGAGTGATACTATTATCAGAAGATAATATACATATTGCCTGAAACAGGAGGTTGTGAAACAATTCATACTAATTCCCCTACAGCCACACCAAGATCTGTGGATGAGGTTGTTAAGGAAATTCTTTCAATTTATATTCAATAATGGGTCACAAAAATTAGCAGTCTCCAAACTTTTCAGTATATTTAAATATTTAGTATTTCTTTATGTAAAACAGACCAATGTGCAAAATCATTGGACATTACTTTCCACATTTCTGTGTTAAATCAGAATAAGATGAAGTATTATACTAAAGAAGAAATAATAATCTGGGAACGTTTCCCAGGACTGCAAACAGCTTCATCTTACCTTCTGTGCTCCTAAATAGAGGACCTTTTCATAACCATGCCAACAAAATGAATAAAGCCTTTGACAATTCAAAAATTTGGATGATGAAGAAATGGGGACAAAATATATGAGAACATAATATTTGCGTGAGGAATAATTTTTAGAAATTAAAACAAAAATATGTGGACTTCTGATTCATGTTAAATTTTGAGATTGTATCAATCTCACCTGTTTTTATAAATAAAGAAAAATAAGATTTAACATTTTAAAAGAATTACAAAATTAAGCTCATACAAAATAAACATAAATCAACCAGTGGATATAAATGTGAATGCAATCAAAGAAGAGTAAGAAGGTTGAATACAATATGGTATAAAGCTGCATAACTGTAGAATTATGAAAAAAATGAAACAAAAATTGGACTACATTATGCATGTGTCAGTGACTGAGAGCTAGCTCTAAACAGTTAGCCCACTGAGGGCTCACATGTCACCTGTATAACCCTGGATTAGAGGCCCCATAGGAAAGTGGAGAAATCTGTAGAACATCTGGAGTAGGAAGTGTAAGAAAAGAGATAAAACAAGTAAATAGAAACACCCAACACTAGATACGAATTCAAAGACATGAAATTTTAATACAATGAAAGTCAAAAACTGGTATAACAGGGGGATCAGTCCCTTAACAAATGAGTTAAAACATGCACAGAAGCCAAGTTTAACTTAAGTTCCTGAAAGAATATTGGGAAACAAAAATCACTAATAGTCAAAAGGAAAAAGAAAAAATACAAGCAGACAAACGTGCATCAAGAAGTACCTATGAAATCCATAGTCATTGATGTTTAAAAAAACCTCTTCCATTGTGCATTTACCTTAGGGAGTTTTCTGTGTCTATAATATATCATATGAACAAAATTATAAAAAACAACTCTCAAAGACAGAGTAAACTTTGTATTATTCATAATCCTAAGTAGAATTTGTGAATTAGAATTTAGTATTGAGGATTAAATCCAGCCTTCTCACTGAAATGAGCACAGTGAGATACAGAAGGAGAATGTGAAAGAGAAATAAATGAAGATAAGTGGAAGATATTGAAAGATTCCAATACACTTCTAATAGGATGTCCTAAAGAAGATGATAGATAGAGTGGCAGAGAAGCTATATTCAAAATGATGGTGACTGAGAATTCTCTAGAATTAAATTCATAATTCTTCCAAGAAAAAGCTATCATGGATGCTTAACCAATACAAACACTTTCTTATAAATAAAAGTCCATTTTCTTTTAACTGACAAACGTTAATAGTGAGAAAATCCCATAGGTACTGGAGAAAAAAAGTGTGCCTTCTAATGAATTACAGACTACAATAAACAAAAAGTAATGGGAAAATGGACTGGCATGTTCAGAAGAGGTGTGGGCAGGTTGATCTACTAAACTAGAATTATATGGGCAGTCAAATTAATATCTGAAAATAAAATCTTATCAAAGACATTTTCCAAAGAAAACAAATTTTTGGAATCACGCTATCAGGAATGACTAGTAAGAGATTAACTACATATATAGTAACACTATGAAAAGTGCTAAAGACACACAAACACACACAATCCTCGCCCCCCTTTTTTTTTCACTTATTATGTATCAAAGCTCTCATTTTTTTAATTAAGAATGTAATTTTTAGGACAGGATTAGATTCACAGCAAAACTAAGGGGAAGGATAGCGGCTGCCCGTAAACCAGCTGTACCTATGCCTGTATAGCTCCTCTATTATCAATATCCCTCGTCAGAGCTATGCATGTTTTACAACTGATGAACCTACACTGACACTCCAAGCTGACTTAAATTCTATAGTTTACAGCACAGTTCACTCTTTATTTTGTATATTCTATACATTTGGACAAATGAATAATGACACATATCCATCTTTACAGTCTCATGAAGAGTATTTTTAAATGTAAAACTCCACTATGCTCTGCCTCATCTTCCCTCCTCCCATTTCCCACCCAAACCCAGGCCATTACAGATCTTTATACTGTTTGCATAGTTTTATCTCTTCTAGAATATTGTATAATTGTGTGCTGTGTGCTTAGTCATGCCCAACTCTTGCGATCCCATAGACTAGCCTGCCAGGCTCCTCTTCGTGGGATTCTCCTGGCAAGAATACTGGGGTGGGTTGCCATTTCCTTCTCCAGGAGATCTTCCTGACCCAGGAATCCAACCCAGGTCTCCTGCATTGCAAGCAGACTCTTTACCTACTGAGCTACAAGGAAAGCTGGTTGTATAATTGGAACCACACAATATGTATTCTTTTCAGACTAATTTATTTCTTTTCAGTTCCGTTCAGTTCAGTCACTCAGTCGTGTCCGACTCTTTGCGACCCCATGAATCGCAGCACACCAGGCCTCCCTGTCCATCACCAACTCCCGGAGTTTACTCAGACTCACGTCCATCGAGACAGTGATATGCCATCCAGCCATCTCATCCTCTGTCGTCCCCTTCTCCTCCTGCCCCCAATCCCGCCCAGCATCAGAGTCTTTTCCAATGAATCAGCTCTTCACATGAGGTGGCCAAAGTACTGGAGTTTCAGCTTCAGAATCATTCCCTCCAAAGAAATCCCAGGGCTGATCTCCTTCAGAATGGACTGGTTGGATCTCCTTGCAGTTCAAGGGACTCTCAAGAGTCTTCTCCAACACCACAGTTCAAAAGCATCAATTCTTCAGTGCTCAGCCTTCTTCACAGTCCAACTCTCACATCCATACATGACCACTGGAAAAACCATAGCCTTGACTAGATGGACCTTTGTTGGCAAAATAATGTCTCTGCTTTTCAATATGCTATCTAGGTTGGTCATAACTTTCCTTCCAAGGAGTAAGCGTCTTTTAATACTCATTTAAGGTAACCCTGTGTCTTTATGTAGCTTGACAGCTCTTTTGTTATTTTTTTAAAAGCATTGAATTATATTCCATTGTTTCATATACTAAAGGATATGTTGCTGCTGCTGCTAAGTCGCTTCAGTCGTGTCCGACTCTGTGTGACCCCATAGATGGCAGCCCACCAGGCTCTGCCGTCCCTGGGATTCTCCAGGCAAGAATACTGGAGTGGGTTGCCATTTCCTTCTCCAATGCATGAAAGTGAAAAGTGAAAGTGAAGGCGCTCAGTTGTGTTCGACTCTTAGTGACCCCATGGACTGCAGCCTACCAGGCTCCTCCGTCCATGGGATTTTCCAGGCAAGAGAACTGGAGTGGGGTGCCATTGCCTTTTCCAAAAGGATATGTAGATCACTGCCAAATTTGGCAAATGTGAAAAAGCTGCCATAAACATTTATGCACCAATTATTTGTGTACATAGATTTCAACTTTGTTTTCTGGATTGTATGATACAGACGGTTTTAATTTTGAAGGAAATTGTCAATGTTCTTCAAAAGTGGCTTGCCCCTTTGCTTTCCCACCAGCAATGAGTGAAAGTTTCTGTGCTTCTCATCTCCTCTGCATTCGATTTTGTCAGTATTCTAGGTTTTAGCCATTCAAATAAGTGTGTAATGATTTATCATTGCTCTTTTTGTTTGCTTTTTCTTAATGACATGCAATGTGAAGCATGTTTTCCTGTGCCTTAATTTGCCATTTGTATATTCTCTTTGTTGGAATATCTGTTAAGGTCTTTGACTTAGTTTTTAATTGGTGTGCTTGTTTTGTTATTGTTGACATTTAAGAGGTCTTTGTGTATTTTGAATAACAGTCCTTTGGAAATATTTTCCCCATTCTTTGGCTTGTTTTTTAACCCTCTTGCCATTGTTTGTCTCAGACCAAATCTTTTATGAAGTCTGAGTTGTCAATTATTTCTTTCATAGATTGTGCCTTTGGTGTTCTATCTAAAAAGGCTTTGCTAAACCCAAGGTCATCTAGGTTTCCTCCTGTGTTATATTCTAGGAGTTTTAAAGTTTTGTATTTTGTTTTTTTGGCTTGTTTTCTATTTTGTGAAAGGTGTAAAGTCTAACTTTTGTGAAAGGTATAAGGTTCATGTCTAGATTCGTTTTTTATTTTTGGCATGTGAAGGTCCAGATATTTGAGTAATTTGTTGAAATTTGTTAAAAAGACTTTTCACTTATTACATTGTTTTTGATCCTTTGTCAAATATCATTTGGCTATATTAATATGGAGATATTTCTGGACTCTCTCTATATATCACTGACCACTTTGTCTATTCTTTGGAAAATACTGAACTGCTCTATAGCAATTCTTGAAGTTGGGTAGTGTCATTCCTCCAGTTTGCTCTTCTGCAATAATATGTTGGGTATTTTGGGGTCTATTGCCTCTCTATATAAACTTTGGAAACAGTTGATAGCCACATACTAATTTACTGGGGTTTTCATTGGGATTGAATTAAATCTGTAGATCAAGTTATGAAGAACTAATATCTTGATAATATTGAGTTTTTCTATCCATGAATATGGAATATCTCCCCTTATATACAGTACTTTAAAAATTTTGCCTATCAGAGTTTTGAATTGCCTGTATCTCAGAACTGTACCTATTTTCTCAGATTTATATCTAACTATTTCATTTTGGAGGCTGCTAACATAAATGATGTTTCATTTTCATTTAAAATTCCACTTGTTCACTGGGGAAATATAGGGAAGCAATAGTGTATCACCCTTGTATCCTGAAAACTTGTTGTAATTCATTTATAGTTTTTTGGGTGTTTTTGTTGATTCTTTCAGATTTTCTACATAGATGATCATGTCATCTGTCTTCAGAGACAATTTTATTTCTTCCTTTCCACACTTCCATCTTTTATTTTCCTTGCTTGTATTATTACATTAGCTAGGACTTCCAGTACAATCTTGAAAATGAGGGATGAGAGAGGACATCCTTTCTATACTAGGTTTTATTAGGAAAATTTCTAATATCTCACCATTAAGTATGATCTTAGATATAGGGTTCTAATTTTTTTTTTGGTAGGTAGTTTTTTATTAAGTTGAACCCCTCTATTTCTACTTCACTGAGAAGTTTTATCATGGATTTAAATTGTTCTTCATTTTCTAATCTCCTAAATTGAAAGCCTAGATATAGATTCTTGACCTTTCCTCTTCTCTGATATATGCCCTTAATGCTTAGTTACCTCTCAGCAGTGTTTTCATAGCATTCCAAATATTTTGATAAGTTGTGTTGCTTTTTTATTTGATAAAGTTGTGTTGCCTTTTGATTTAATTAAAAACACTTTAAATTTTCTCTTGATATTTCATTTTTGAAATGTATTATATAAAAGTATACTGATTAATCTCCAAATATTTGGGAGATTTTCTGTCTGTCTTTCTATTCTTTTTTTTTTTTTTAAACTTTACATAATTGTATTAGTTTTGCCAAATATCAAAATGAATCCACCACAGGTATACATGTGTTCCCCATCCTGAACCCTCCTCCCTCCTCCCTCCCCATACCCTCCCTCTGGGTCGTCCCAGTGCACTAGCCCCAAGCATCCAGTATCGTGCATCGAACCTGAACTGGCAACTCGTTTCCTACATGATATTTTTACATGTTTCAATGTCATTCTCCCAAATCTTCCCACCCTCTCCCTCTCCCACAGAGTCCATAAGACTGTTCTATACATCAGTGTCTCTTTTGCTGTCTCGTACACTGGGTTATTGTTACCATCTTTCTAAATTCCATATATATGCGTTAGTATACTGTATTTATGTTTTTCCTTCTGGCTTACTTCACTCTGTATAATACGCTCCAGTTTCATCCACCTCATTAGAACTGATTCAAATGTATTCTTTTTAATGGCTGAGTAATACTCCATTGTGTATATGTACCACAGCTTTCTCATCCATTCATCTGCTGATGGACATCTAGGTTGCTTCCATGTCCTGGCTATTATAAACAGTGCTGCGATGAACACTGGGGTACACGTGTCTCTTTCCCTTCTGGTTTCCTCAGTGTGTATGCCCAGCAGTGGGATTGCTGGATCATAAGGCAGTTCTATTTCCAGTTTTTTAAGGAATCTCCACACTGTTCTCCATAGTGGCTGTACTAGTTTGCATTCCCACCAACAGTGCAAGAGGGTTCCCTTTTCTCCACACCCTCTCCAGCATTTATTGCTTGTAGACATTTGGATCGCAGCCATTCTGACTGGTGTGAAGTGGTACCTCATAGTGGTTTTGATTTGCATTTCTCTGATAATGAGTGATGTTGAGCATCTTTTCATGTGTTTGTTGGCCATCTGTATGTCTTCTTTGGAGAAATGTCTATTTAGTTCTTTGGCCCATTTTTTTGATTGGGTCATTTATTTTTCTGGAGTTGAGCTGTAGGAGATGCTTGTATATTTTTGAGATTAGCTGTTTGTCAGTTGCTTCATTTGCTATTATTTTCTCCCTTTCTGAAGGCTGTCTTTTCACCTTGCTAATAGTTTCCTTTGTTGTGCAGAAGCTTTTAAGTTTAATTAGGTCCCATTTGTTTATTTTTGATTTTATTTCCAATATTCTGGGAGGTGGGTCATAGAGGATCCTGCTGTGATGTATGTCAGAGAGTGTTTTGCCTATGTTCTCCTCTAGGAGTTTTATAGTTTCTGGTTTTACGTTGAGATGTTTAATCCATTTTGAGTTTATTTTTGTGTATGGTGTTAGAAAGTGGTCTAGTTTCATTCTTTTACAAGTGGTTGACCAGATTTCCCATCACCACTTGTTAAAGAGATTGTCTTTAATCCATTGTATATTCTTGCCTCCTTTGTCAAAGATAAGGTGTCCATATGTGCATGGATTTATCTCTGGGCTTTCTATTTTATTCCATTGATCAATATTTCTGTCTTTGTGCCAGTACCATACTGTCTTGATAACTGTGGCTTTGTAGTAGAGCCTGAAGTCAGGTAGGTTGATTCCTCCAGTTCCATTCTTCTTTCTCAAGATCGCTTTGGCTATTCGAGGTTTTTTGTATTTCCATACAAATTGTGAAATTATTTGTTCTAGCTCTGTGAAGAATGTCGTTGGTAGCTTGATAGGGATTGCATTGAATCTATAAATTGCTTTGAGTAGTATACTCATTTTCACTATATTGATTCTTCCAATCCATGAACATGGTATATTTCTCCATCTATTAGTGTCCTCTTTGATTTCTTTCACCAGTGTTTTATAGTTTTCTATATATAGGTCTTTAGTTTCTTTAGGTAGATATATTCCTAAGTATTTTATTCTTTCTGTTGCAATGGTGAATGGAATTGTTTCCTTAATTTCTCTTTCAGTTTTCTCATTATTAGTGTATAGGAATGCAAGGGATTTCTGTGTGTTGATTTTATATCCTGCAACTTTACTATAGTCATTGATTAGTTCTAGTAATTTTCTGGTGGAATCTTTAGGGTTTTCTATGTAGAGGATCATGGCATCTGCAAATAGTGAGAGTTTTACTTCTTCTTTTCCAATTTGGATTCCTTTTATTTCTTTTTCTGCTCTGATTGCTGTGGCCAAAACTTCCAAAACTGTGTTGAATAGTAATGGTGAAAGTGGGCACCCTTGTCTTGTTCCTGACTTTAGAGGAAATGCTTTCAATTTTTCACCATTGAGGATAATGTTTGCTGTGGGTTTGTCATATATAGCTTTTATTATGTTGAGGTATGTTCCTTCTATTCCTGCTTTCTGGAGAGTTTTTATCATAAATGGATGTTGAATTTTGTCAAAGGCTTTCTCTGCATCTATTGAGATAATCATATGGTTTTTATTTTTCAATTTGTTAATGTGGTGTATTACATTGATTGATTGTCTTTCTATTCTTGATTTCTCAATAATTACAAGGCATCCAAGAATGATACCTGATAAAAAGCCCCACAGTTTCATTGAAAATATTCAAAGAAATACTTTGTGATAGCTACTGAAGCATTCCTAAGGACTCAGACACAAATGGATATTGCATGCTCTAAGGTTTATCACAATAAATAGCTTTAATCAAAACCAACTATTGGAACAATGAATGCTACTAATATTCAGGAAAGTTTAATAAATGAGCAAGTGACTGGATGCTACACAGAAAGGAGTTATAATGCTAATTCCAAGAACAGCATTAAAAAAAAAAAAAGTCTTCTTTGTTCCAAATCTTAAGCTAATATGAATCTTTCTAAATCTTTCTGATCTCCAGTACTGGCTAACAAAATCAAATAAAAGCTTAAAACATAGTAGGTTTGACTCACAGAATGTGTTCTCTCAACTCCAAAAGAGATAAAAACGTTTCTTAGGTTACTTGACTAGGTTTATATATATATATATATATATATTTTTTTTTTTTTTTTTAAACTAAAACTTGTTTGACTTTGCTATAAAGTGAAAGTGAAAGTTGCTCAGTCATGTCCAACTCTTTGTGACCCCATGGACTTAGTCCATGGAATTCTCTAGGCCAGAATACTGGAGTGCGTATCCTTTCCCTTCTCCAGGGGATCTTCCCAACCCAGGAATCGAACCCAGGTTTCCCACATTGCAGGAGGATTCTTTACCAGCTGAGCCACAAGGGAATCCCAAGGATACTGGAGTGTGTAGCCTATCCCTTCTCCAGGGGATCTTCCCAACCCAGGAATCGAACCCAGGTTTCCCACATTGCAGGAGGATTCTTTACCAGCTGAGCCACAGGGGAATCCCAAGGATACTGGAGTGTGTAGCCTATCCCTTCTCCAGTGGAACTTCCTGACCCAGGAATAGAACCGGGGTCTCCTGCTTCTCAGGTGGATTTTTTACCAACTGAACTATGAGGGAAGCCTTATTTTTGCCATAAAGATAACTAATATACATTAAATTTTGATCTAATATTCTAGCTCAGAAACACCTACAAAACCGTCTAAAGGCAAGGCAATGTTCACATCTTCAAACTAATTTAAAATGAAAGAAAAATAAATGACATTTTTACCTATTTAAATATTTGACAGATATGCACATGTTATTTATATTGAATACATTACAATTCACATTATAAGCAGAGATCATATTTCCAGGAATTGAACAGTATCTTTCTTAACAAACCAATTGATAAACTTGTTTATATGGGGCATGTTGCTCAGTAATTGTGTGGAGGCATTATATATTCTCTGTAATAGTCTCATGCATGCTGTTCAAATCAGCAAACAGACTATTCAAAAGACCAATTCTCTAAATATATATAAACCCCAAACTTGAAATATAAAAATTACCACACCTGCTTACTAGAAGTATCTAGTTAATATATCAGCAGGATAGAGTATATTTTGTGTGCATTCAATTACAAAAAATTAAAGAATGATCATTTGGCAGTAGTTCACATTACTGACAAAATATGTTTCTGTAAAGGAGTGTAGAAAAATGCAAACCATAATAAAATATAAAAATTAAATTAATACATGCCCAAAGGTAACTTGTCTGTCTGCTTGCCAAACTATGGAATAATACTATTTCATTTTTATAAGTTTAGGAATGTCACCTATCCAAAAGCTAGTTTTGAAAAAATACTGATTTCTGTATTTCCTACTTAATTATACAGAGTGCCTGATTATTTTCTAATGAAATATCTTTTTGCAAAATATTACATTGATCATAGATATTTCCTATAGGAAAATACACCTTTTACTTCAGATGATACATTCTTTTTATTCCAAAGGGATAGATATAGTTAGTATATTATGTTTTCTTAATGTTGATAGTAGACATTTTTATTATTAAAAATTTAATCTTAAAGTATTCATGAAAAAATACTAAGTATTAATATAATGGCTTTGGTAAACTTTTTTTTGTTACTGCATATAAAATGAATGTTTTTGACAAATGTGTATATTCTGTATGTTTTCATTTCCTGACATCTGACAAGATTAGAGTCAGTGTTTACCCTGAGTCACTTTTTCTTATCAATTCTAATATTATAAACCTCTAAGTGAAAAGTAAGTTGAAGATATATATATATATATATATGTGTGTGTGTGTGTTAGTAACTTCTTTCTGAAAATTCTACATTGACATTAAGATAAATGACCACAAAATAGTACATGGGTTCCATTTATTTTATTAAAAACTTATTAATATATATTAACAAACAATTATATGTAAACTCTTTGCATATAATTATAGTAAAGCTTGTCAAAAATATGCACTACAACCTTCTTTAGGAAACAAACTAAATTAACTAAGAAATGGCATAAAAATGTAAAAAATTAAAAATGTTTAATGAGCATTTAATGTTTCCTATCTTATAATAATTAAAATGGTAACTGGTAAGTAGTGAGCCAGTTGTATAAATAATACAGTATAAATAATAATATACAGATAAGAAAAAATTGAATAGAAGAATTGAAATTCAGTGCAGAATTTAGCTGAGCTATCTTGGAAAGAAGAAAGATTCTTAATAATTTGTGAAACCCACATGTATGTCTTATCATGTGGAAATAAACCGTGTCCAGGTTATATACTTAAAATGGTACTTCCATGAATTGATTCTAGTTCCTATTTTATATTTGTTCTTTTGTGTTACATTGTTAACCCTGGCAAATTGCCAACTTAGAACCAAGAAAGATCCATTGCAATGTTGACAATGCTTGCTTGTCAACGTTCATGGTATTTTTCACAAATACCAGTGAACTAGTGTCTCAACTGCTATTTAACAAATGACTCCAGTTCCTCTCCAAGTGTCTCCTAAGGCACAGCCGAAGTATTGTGAAGCTTTTTCTTATTGCCTCTTTCAACATTTTGCTTCCTCTCTTTCACCTTTAAGGCTATATTCCTACCTTATCAGACTCTCATTTCCTTTCTAGAAATTAGTTTTCCTAAGTAATAGTTGTTATGCCTTTTAAAAATCAAACATGCAGAAGAGTCAATAATGTAAGTCACACTCTGCCTTGCAATCAACCTTCAACCCTCTCACCTAAAATATATAATCTATTTAAATTCTTCTATTTGAAAATTGTTATACATATATATATATATATATATATATATATCAGTCCATTATTCTCAGTGCTATTCTGATAATTTTACTTTCTTTTATATTTGCAATTGTTTCTTAGGTATGGGGAAAAAAATTAGTTAAATAATTTCACCTTAACTCTTGATTTTCCTTTTTTTCTGTTGAGTGTTATTTTTGGTAATTTCTAGCTCTTATTTTAGCTTATTTATATAAATTTGAAAATTATATTTCTTGTCCAAATTCATCTGGACAGATCTATTCATTACAGAAACTGAGCTATTTTCACAACCCTGTCCTGTTCATTACCTCTCTTATTTCGCCCCTCAAAGTTGAAAATGTGTGCATCCTCTTCTAAAGTAAAATTATTTTCATCACTTTAAAAGTTGTTTTAAAATTTAAAAATAATCTAAAGAGTTTTTATTTGCTATAAATGTATACTATTGCTAATTACAGAAAAATTAACTTGCTTCTAAAATGTATTTCCATTTCTAAAGCCCCATTTCTCTTATCCATACACTTAAGAGGTTTCTCTTAGAAATTAAGGCCAAACAAGCTAGATTTTACTTTGCTTTATTTTGAAGTACAATTTTATAATTTCTGTGCCAACTCTGTAATTTCCATCCCTTTTCTAATGTACACATGCATAATGTGCCTTCCTCTATACTCAGAGAGGAAAATATTTTAAAAACACTTTTTCCCAGTATTGGGGGAGTGTGTAATTTCCTCAGTTCTATCTCTCCACAACAAAGATTTGAAACGGCAGACCAGTGTTGCAGCTTGGTTACAATTCAGTTTTATTCAGCAAGCAAAGGATAGTACACCCTCGAGGCATGAGGGCGGGCCACATATAAAAAGAGAGAGGTTTAGTCTTGGCTCCTCTTTTTATATGATTATCTCCTCCCCCTGAGGCTGCCCTGTGTAAATTGGTGTAGCCAGGAAGGCTGTTTGTTTCACCTGAGGTTCTCACTCTGGTCCTCGGATTTTCTTTTCCTCCATTTTCTCGGGCTATTTCCTTTCTTTGTCTTTTAGCCATCACCATTTTGGACTCCTTTTTCCTATTCTAACTACCTAACACCAGGATAATTTGTGTCTTCTCTCTCATTCACCCAGGTGTCTGACTCAGCTCTGGTTTTGACCAGTATTTTTTAAATTCACTCCCCACCAGTTATCTGGGCACATGTACTTAAGAATAAGATGAAATGGTTCTTCTGTCTTCTGTTTTGGTAGTCATGTCAATTCTAGGCATAAGGAGCGCTACACATGATCTTTTTGAGTCTGTGAATATCTGGAAAATGTCTGTTCTTTCCCTCCCACTTCATTGATTATCTGGCTGAGTATAGAGCTCAAATTCTTAGATAATTTTTCTTAAAGTACCATGGAAGCTTTCCTCGTGATTTCTGGAAACCTTATTTTGGTTTAACTCTCTCATGCCAAGGCTTGGTCACATTTCTTTACAAGTCACCTTTTTTTATGACCTCAAATTTTTTAAATTTTCATGAGGTTAAACGTTGGGTGGTTCTTCCATTCCTCATGCTTACACTTAGGGATTGCTGCATATCTGAAAATCTGTTTTCTCTTACTTGAGACACTAGTTCCTATTATTTATTTAATAGTTGTCATCTCCTTTTTATTTATTTATTTTTTTCTGATTTCTTTCTGAAACTCGTGTGTTTGTTGGTTTATGGATATAACTTCTTTGTCTCTCATGATTTGTTACATTTTTTATCCCTATCCTCTAAGAGTATAGACATTTTACTAACTACATTGTCTAACCCAAATCTTTTCTGGAGTACCATGGACAGGCTTTAAAACCCACTGAGTGCCTCACTATATGGATTCTGGGCTCTGGCGGCCTACTCAACTATTTTATCCATAAATTCACTCCCTAGCCATGTACATCCCTAACCTCCCAGAAAGTCTAAATAGGAACTCCTAGTGTCTTCCTGTATCTTTGTTGGATAAATCTCACTTATAAACTTCTATTCATTGATTTAGCTTTTAATTACATACATGTTGTGTAATTAAACTCAGTTGCTCAGTCATATCTGACTCTTTGTGACCACACGCCCTGCAAAGCATTTCTGTCCATGGAATTTTCCAGGCAAGAATACTGGTGCAACTTGCCATTTCCTACTGCAAGGGATCTTTCCTACCCAGGAATCTAACCTGCATCTCTTGAGTCTCTTGCTTTTGCAGTTGGATTCTTTATCACTGGGTCACCTGGGTTAGCTTCTATTTAGTTCTGCTTCTCTCCTAACTTTTACTGTTCTCCAGGTAGTCTTATCTGTTTCCACCTTAATATAGTAAATGTTTAAATGTAGGTTTGGAGCAAGCAGATAATTTACAGAAAGAATCAGTTAACTATTCATAGATGGAGGCAGAAATTAAACTCATGTTTTCTCATCTAAATTGAATATTCTTCCATTGATGTGCTTTCATTATCATTTTTCCACTTCCCTTTTACTTGCTATTTAAACAATAAATGTAAACAATGACAGAGACCATTGTGTTTTTTTTCTCCTGAAGGCAAGAAAGGTGAGGGAGAGGTTGATTTTGGTGAATAAAGAGGAGGTGGCTGAGAGAATGTCAGCTTGACCCTAGTTTTGATTCTGTGTATCTCCTACCATCATGTCCATATTACAGAATTACATAGCAACTTTAGTTTTCTAAAAAATACCTTCATTTCCACTACCTTATGTGATTGTAGAACACTCCATGTACAGTGACTGCTGAAATGAAAAAAAAAAAAAAAAAAGATGATAGGCATATTTAAACAATTTTCCAAAAACTACATCTGTAGTAATTGGGAGAGATGAGATTAGCACTTAGAATAGTTACCTCAGTTTCTAGTGCTCTTTTTAACTATTCCTCTAGCAGTTTCATAAGAGACAAAAGTAAAACTATAAAGAAAGATATAAAGTACAATTCTGATGGAGATGTTATATTTAGAAATCTGAGTATTTATTTAACCATCCAAACTTTTTATGATTCCTTCCTTATTTTCAAATTGTGGATATAAATGTTAGATCCATAAGCCTAAATTGTATAGCACTCCTAATATAAAATTTTACTAAAAATAAACTTTCAGTAAATACTAGTTCTAATTTAGTTTATTATTTAACTTCAATATAGTTATTATCTTCATATTATATAAAACACATAGGTCTTTTTATATGAACTGAAAAAAATACCAGAGATGTTTTTAGGCATCTTTTATCCTACTTGAACAGAAACCTACTGCTAAAAATAACCTTTATATTATTAAATATGAACTATCTTTCTGATTTGGAAAAAAGCTATGATACATTGAAAATCCAATTGTGCCTCATTTAAGACATCCTACACATTAATTTTATTTCTGTGAAAACTAATTCTTGATTTGCCAAATCAATGTATAACCAATCCCAAACAACTTGGTAAAACAAATACTACAGTGCTTTGCTGCTGCTGCTGCTGCTAAGTCGCTTCAGTCATGTCCGACTCTGTGCAACCCCAGAGATGGCAGCCCACCGGGCTCCCCCATCCCTGGGATTCTCCAGGCAAGAACACTGGAGTGGCTTGCCATTTCCTTCTCCAATGCATGAAAGTGAAAAGTGAAAGTGAAGTCGCTCAGGTTGTCTACCTGAAAGCTATACAGTCATGTCCGACTCCTAGCGACCCCATGGACTGCAGTCTACCAGGCTCCTCCGTCCATGGGATTTTCCAGCAAGAGTACTGGAGTGGGGTGCCATTGCCTTCTCCGCTACAGTGCTTTACTAAGAATTTAATTACTGTAAGATTGTGCTTTGCTTAGTTGCTCAGTTGTGTCTGACTGTTTGTGACCCTATGGACTGTAGCCCACCAGGATCCTTTGTCCACGAGGATGCTCCAGGCAAGAATAACGCAGTGAGTTGCCATGCCCTCTTCCAGGGGATCTTCCCAACCCAGGGTTCAAACCCAGGTCTCCCACATTACAGGCGGATTCTTTACCATTGAGCCACCAGGGAAGCCCACTGTAAGATTAACTTGTAAAAATATATGTCTGATAATCTTTGTCAAAAGTGTTATAAAAAATGTCACAGCTATATATTCATCACTATTGCCAAACTCCATTAGTATACAAAATCATATTATTTTGTTAATAATTCCAGACATAATGTGTATATTTGGTTATTGAAAAAGTTTCAAAATGGCTATTAAAAATACAAAGTGTGAGGAATGTTCCATATAAAAGAATTGCTCTGTAATGACTATTTAATATTTTTTACCCCAAAATAAACTAATTTGCCACATATGCTGTGTAAAACACTTACTATCCACTGAAATTATTGTACTCTTTCTTATTTGTAGTGTAGTTAGACCAAAGGAAAAAGGAAAAAGAATGCCTTCTCTGGATGAATAGGAAAAGAAATTGTGTAGAAATTATAGAAATGTAAAGAAACCAGATGATACAACTGTTAAAACTAGCAAGTCTAATAATAATGTTTCTTTTGGAGCTGAGATTTGGTTTAATTCGGTTGATACAAATCAAAAGTCAACAGATTCACTGAACAGATTTTATCTACAGTGGTTCTTTGGGACTATTTCTTTCAGACTTCAAATTATATCCTATAGACCATTTGTTATCAAACCAACAGAACTTGAACTCTTTATTCATTTTCTATTCATGAAGCTATAGTACAAAAAGTGAAGGTTAGTTTTTAGATCTCTTTGTAACTATTAGCATTGACCTTTATCATATAAATGCCCATAGCTAGCGTATGGCTAATATTATTGGGAGTCCTATGAGTTTTTGACTTTTGAGGTATTTGGAAGAGTAAGTATCAAATATAAATGCTGTGGTTTCATTGGATATTTCATTATTAATTCATAATATAATGTTTTATCAGAAAGTGTGAGTTACAATAAACATTCTTTGAGTTTGTAAGTTACTTGGTATATAATACATAGTGAATTTTGTTAACAACCCTTATTTGTTAGAAAAGATGTGTTGTCTCTAATTTTTGTAGTGGGCTTCTGCGTTCTTCGTTTCTTCATTAAATCTATTATGACTTCTATATTATATATTTCTGTATTTTCTGATTTCTTTTTTTTTTTTCTTTTCTTACGGCTGAGTAAGCTTGCCAGAGGGCAAGGTACTTTGTTAGTTCATGACAGAAGTGTCAACTGGAAAAAATGCACAATATAAAAATTGAGAATTAAGTTTTATTTGGTGGACAAAACTGAGGACTTCAGCCTGAGATGCAGCCTCTCCGGTAACTCTGAAGGATTGCTCCAAAGACTGAAGGTAAGGGAGGAACCAAGAGATATAGCATTTTTTGCCACAAAGATCAGGTATTCTGAACTTCAAAAGATTACTGTTAATTAAAGAAAACCAGATACCTCAATAGGCTTCCCTTGTAGCTCAGTCGATTAAGAAACTGCCAGCAATGCAAGAGACCCAGTTTCGATTCCTGGGTTGGGAAGATCTCCTGGAGAAGGAAATGGCAACCCACTCTAGTATTCTTGCTTGGAGAATCCCATGAACAGAGGAGCCTGGCAGGGTTTATAGTCCCTAAGGTCACAGGAGTTGGACTCGGCTTAGCTACTAAACCGCCACCAGATACCTCAAGTTAATGAATTTAGTACTTTTTTCTGTATGGGAAGATTCAAAAGTCTGGGCCCATTGAAATCATTCCCTTGATTTGCAAAATAGCCTGTTCCTTCCCATGCTGAATTTTCTCAGGGTGTGCCATTAGGGATCACTACAGTGGCTGAGGGCTTGCCAGCAGGCAGCCACTTTTATTTCCATCTTGAGTTCCCTCAAGGCTCATGTCAGGGCAGTCTGAGGGCTGCAACATCCATCAGGGCAGCAACATCCATCAGAGCAGCAACAGCCTAAAGGGGATTTATTGTGAATCTCACATTTTCATGGGATTCTTTGATGGTATAGACTCCTGACATGAGCAAATCCAAGTTCTTAGTAGAAGAAAACATCTCCTATTTAGGCACTTGGAATTCCAACAATGCAAAAATAAAATAAAAACAAACCTAAAAACTGGCCACATTTCAAGGAGAAAAAAAAAAAGAACCATTATTGAGGTATGTAAACTGAAAAAAAAAATTTTTTTCTAAGGCCAGGAAATTGCCAGGGATATAATAAAATTATTCGCATGGAAGTATTTAAAGAAATGAAAGTTGGGAATAAAATTCAAGCAAAATGTTTGTGGTTATAAATTCTATCAAACCAATTTTAACAAACAATTAAAGAAAGTTCACAAATAAAAAAAATATGATAGTTGACCTTTAAAATTCATCAAAGATGGTAAAGAGTTTTGTTTAATGTTAACAGGGAAAAAACTAATGAAGTCAGAAATGAAAGACATAACAGATCTTCATGGCAGTAGACCTCTTACGAGGTACAGTTGAAGCTAGACAGAAGTGGACTCATATCTGCTAAGACATGAATGACAACTATCAATGTTGAATTGTGGACCCAACAAAATTCTCATTCATCAAAAAATAAAGACAATTGTAAACAAATACTGAAAGTATTATAATAATCTTCAACAAATGTTCACTATAGAACATTCTATAAGACATTTTAAGATGCTAAAATTAAAGAATAAGACAAATGGTAACAAATCAAAGCAAACAGCTTTATATTTCTCCAAATTTATGTGCAAAATTTTATGTTTATATAGACTATGAAATATCACTGGGTATTAAAAAGATATGAGCTATGAAACTACATGAAGAAATCTTAAATGCTTTTTATTAAGTGAAAGAAACAGTCTAAATAACAATATACTGTATGCCTCCAGTTGTATGACATTTTGGAAAAGGTAGAACTATAGACACAGTAATTGGCAAAGGTTACAGAGGAGGAAGGAATGAATAGCCAGTGAAAATACTTTCTATGATACCATTATGATGGTATATGTAATTATTCATTTTCCCAAGCCCATAGAATGTACAGCACCAAGAGTGAATCCTAAGGTAAACTAGAAACACCAGATGATTATGAAGTGTCAATAAACAGTTATAACAAACACATCACTCTGATGGTGGTCATGATAATGGGAGAAATCTGGATGTTCAGGGGCAGAGGTCATATGGGGAAATGTCTGTACCTTCTGATCAATATTGTGGTGATCCTAACACTGCTCTAAACAGATAAAACCTTTAAAAAATGCTTTAGTTAATTCAGATTTCAGTCTACATATACAGTTTCAAAGTCAGAAAGATGGAATGTATTTTCTAAATGATTATAGATTTACTGGAGCTTTTTAAATCAAAGACTACCTTCTTCATGATACTAGGCAAGAATAAGGGTTTTCTGCAATAATTTTCCATCTGTGGAAGATTCTTTTGCAGTTTGTTTCTGGCATTCCGGATGTGAGAATGCTCCTGGGTGGTTTGCTAGCACGTTACCCACAGACATAGTTTCCTCTAGTAATGCTGCTCAAGTCCTTGTTACATCCTGTGACTGCTGAACACTCACTGGGGCAGGGTATATGCTGAGTAAACTCATGCTCATTACAGATTGAATCTCCTGAGTGAACTCATGGGCACCACACAGTTCCAGCTGGTGTTGGCTGTGTGCCCTGTGTAAGGACAGATGCTGATGGGTCCAGAATTTGTCATGCAAGAGATAAATCCACTGATCTCAATTTCATGGTATTTATGTGGATTGTAGGTTGGTGAGATCATTTTGACCAGTCCATAAATCAAAGAACTTACTGTCTGTTGTTACTTATTACTGCATCTCTAGTAATTATACAATTATGCAAAAAGTTTATTGTGAACTTCTTTTTAAAGAATGAATAACTAAATTTTGCCTAAGCTTTCCCAAAGTAACTTTAAATGGTTTTCTGGAAACATAATAGTTATTCTGAGGCACTTTACTTTCATATATTTGAGTTAGGAGGCTTTGTTTAAATACACAGAACTCTAAAATTTGCATTCTGTAAACAATGAGTGGAGCCATTTAAAATATAGGCCGAGCAACCATTCCAGAGGACCTGCCTTGCCTGTCCTCTTTTCTGTACCTCTAAACTGGACCAAACCACCAACATTCTAAGATACTAAAGAAACTAGAATATCTTATTGAAAGGACTGATAAATGAACTTTTACCCAGTGAACACTTCACCGGACCAGTCAATAAAGTACAAATCTAGTTTTACCTCATCTCTCACCAGGACACTTCAGTAGATGGATTATCTCATCTTGTACCAATAAATGCTTCTAAAAAAAAAAAAAAAAAACAAATAAAAAAGTTACCTCACCTTCCTCTCCTTTCCCCATAAGAACCCTGAGCCCCTCTCTTGCAATAGAGATTCTCTTTGGGTTTCTAACAAAATCTTTGTACCCTAGATTGCAATTCTTTGATCCCAAATAAATGCTTTGCATCTTGACCTGTACTCTCCTTTTTTTATTTTTCTTTTAGGTTGACAAATCCTTTATATTCCCTTAACAAGGGTTAAGGTCAGTAATAATATGTTTTCTATGATCTTTCTTATACAATCTAGAATTTAAAATTTTATATGTAAGTGTACAGTGCCAGGTATTTGTATTATTGTAGCTGAAATTTGAGGTCCAGCTACTCACTGTTTAAGAGCCAATGAAGAGGCAAGAAAGAAAAAAGAAAGTATTAGTTGCTCAGTCATGTCTGACTCTTTGCAACCCCATGGACTGTAGCCTGTCAGGCTCCTTGGTCCAGGGGATTCTCCTGGCAAGAATACTGGAGGGAGTTGCCATTTCCTTCTATAGGGGATCTTCCAGACCCAGGGATCGAATCAGGGTCTCAGGCCTTGCAGGCAGATTCTTTACCATGTGAGCAACCAGGGAAGCCCTAATGAAGAAACAAGGTTGATGGAAAGGAAAGTTGCTTTATTTCAGATGCCAACAAATGGTAGCGGGTGGACTCCTATCCAAAATTCAACTTCCCCCACTGACAGTCAGTGGGCAAGAGCTTTTATAGCCAGAAGGAGGGGGCTACATGTAGAAACAGCAAAGTCAACTGACAATCATCTTGAAGCTGGTCATGTAGTGTTCTGGTGGCACTAATGGTAGAGAATCCACCTGCCAGTGCAGTAGACATCTGAGGCAGATTCGATCCCCGGGTCGGGAAGAACCTCTGGAGGAAGGCATGGCAACCCACTCCAATATTCTTGCCTGGAGAATCCCATGAACAGAGGAACCTGGCAAGCTATAGTCCCTAGGGTTTCAAAAAGTTGGACATGACTGAGTGGCTAAGCACAGCACAGTGGTGTGGTCGACATCATTTTGATTGTTTTAAGTATAGTTAATCTCCAGTTCCACGGTGGATTTGTTCTTTGAGGTCAATTCTTGGAATTGTGGCAGCTTATGTCATGGCTGTAGTCTGATCATCATATAGTTAACTTTTTTCACCTTGTGGGGGTTTTAGTATCTACAAGATAGCTTACATAATATGGCTTGCAATTTTATCTATAACCCTTGAGAAGGACCTAAAGGTTCTTGACTTTGCTTAGTGACTAAATTATTATTGTTTTGTCCCGTTCGGTTGTTTTCCTTTGCTTCTGCATTTTCTCAATTCCCTGATTAAACTTATTCGCTTGAAGTTTTCCACAGAGAGGAGGCAAGCATAGCTCATGGGGAGAGGAGAGGACCATAGGGTCCTGCTTCATTTCAGTATTATTGCTGAAAACCCAGCCTCTGTTCACTGGTACCAAATAGAAATGCTGAGAGACACTGTTGGAGGCATAGAAAAAAACAGTTTTATGACTTTGCCAGGCAAGGAGTCCACAGTGGGCTAACTACTTCCTGGGAAATAGGAAGGTGTCTTACGGTTTCAGGTTGGAGAATAGAGCTATAAGTAAAGATCGGGATTGATAGTCTTGTATTCCTGTTTCCTCCTGGAGACATTGAGATGATTAGGGCTGCCATTGGGTGATTCCAGAACTGGTTTTGGTGGTCCTTGAGGTTATTGTTCTGGTTCCTTCTTTCTGAAATGAATGTTCACAAAGGAAAGGAGTGTTGGGGAGTATTATCTTGGAGAAGTAAACACCAAATGCAAAGTGCAGCTTTAACTAGAAGGCAATCATTTTCAGAGTGCAATTAAGCAAGAAAGAGGTGTGTGTCGGGGGACATCTATAGGAGACCAGCTGAATGGGTGGAAAGAATAAGAGCTGAATAAGGGCTTACATAACAGGGGTGCCTCAACTAGTTTCTGTAGCAGCAGTATGAGTAGCAATAAAAGAGCCCAGAAATGAAATAATGAAGGTAGGATCAACAAATTTTTTTTCTTCCATAAAGTTTTCAACCCTCCAATAATAGATGTTAGTTTTTATAGAGGGGTTTTTTTAGAGGACATATCTGGGGAGTTGCTATGATGTCTGAGCTCATACAATCTTTGTCAAACCCTGTACTGCTTAGTGTTCATTATGTAGGATTTAAGTAGCCAGTTCACTCTCTTAAAAATGTGTTTAGAGACAGATTTACAACAGTTTTACAGGACTGCTCTTTCTGTTTTCTATCTCTGCTAGCTGCTTTTACCTAACACTTAATCAGCCAGAGACTGTGTGATAAGCATTAACATATACTCTGTCATTTCACTTTTACCATTTTATGAAGGAAGATGATGTTATCCCCATCTTACAAATTAGGACACCAAAGCTGAAAGGGTCTAAAAACTTAGCCCAAGGAGACACAGCTAGCAAAGGCTATTTGCATTATTTGAATTGAGATCTATTTGATTTCTCAGCCAGTGTCGTTAATCACTGGGCTGCATTTATTTCTACAGTATATGTCTTCCTAAATATTAAAGCCATCTTTATTTTAACTGTTTCAATTCTCAGCCATATGTTATACTACTATTTTAAAATGCTTGCATGATGTCTTTTTGCATAATCTATTATTCCAGGAGAGTACACATGCCTCCAGAAATATATTCTAAAATATGAATTGCATTTATTCTGAGCATTGCTTATCTTAAAGTGTACTTTTATTTAATTTACCTGTGCATGAAAATTTTCAAGTTTTTTTTTCTCAGCACTCCAACGGAATGGATTTTAGGTTTTCTAAACAAGATACTATCCATTATACGTTAAAGCTCCATTACTGCAAAATACATTATAAGTAACAGTTACATTGCCGTAAAACACTATCTATTATAAGTAATATGTTTTGTGCTACGACTATGCATGAATGTTTATTTTCATTTTTGGTTGTGATTTTGTATTTGATTTTTTGTATCCTGCCATGACAGTAAAAATATTGCTGGGTTCCTGTCAGGTGCCAGCCAATATTATATTTTTCTTTTCTTTTTTTTTTTTTGCTTAAATCACGGTAAGTCATTACAGTTTGAATTCATGTTTGTATTTACAACTCAAGTAAAATTATTTTTTAACAGTACCTTGGATTTTTGCTTCTGCTTTATTTGCTTGCTTCTCTGCATCAAGGAAACTACTATTCATTTGTTAAATCACTTAGTATTCCAGCATCTTAAAGATGAGGCATTCTCCTACCTCCACTTCAAGTTTCTTTTATACTCTGTGTTGCTCAATAGAATGCATTGGTTCTCTTGTAGCCTCTGATTAGATTAACAGTTGCTATTACAAGAAGTTTTAATAGACAATGAAGTCATCTGATCTATTTCAAATTATATCAATCCATATTCTATTTCCTGTAGATATATAGAATGCATAATAATCAGGATGGAAACTATTGAATGCACATTAACATGGGAGAGTTATTAGAATATAAAAGGAGAGTGTACTATTTGATATCCAGTATTAAAATCTATATTGAAATGTTAATGCATACAGCACAAGGGAGATGTGTGAGTAGAAAGAAGTGTACATAGGATAATCACCACTGTTTTTCATCTAAATTTAGCATTTGATTTACCTACTGTACAGTCCTTAAGAAAATTTGAAAAATTTAAACTCGGGCAAATGCTGAAAATATCAGAAAAGAGTAAGTTATGCATGGAATTTTTATTTAAGTATGACTCTTAAAGGACTTCCCAGGTGACACAGTGGTAAAGAATCTGTGTGCCAATGCAGACTTGGGTTTGATCTCTGGGTCAGGAAAGTTCAGGTGGGGATTTCTAGTTCAGCAGGGGAGAAGTTTGGAAGTTGCCACTCTGACCAAGCAATTAAAAGCTGAACAAATTAAAAAATCACCAACTCTTCTTAGATTCATAAACAGTGAATTCACAGGGCAGGACCCTGTACTCCAAACTGAAGCAATCTGAGAATCACAATCTGACAGAACAGAAATACATGAGCCAACACCTCTGCAGAAACCAGAGCTTAAGAAATAAAACATAGACTGTAACTGAAGGATTGCTGGAGGCTTAGAGTGTGCAACTCAGCAGTTTAAAACTCTTGGGGAACCCAGTCATTGGGGCTCCCCAGTTGACATTGAGAGGGGACACAATTTATATATGTTTTTGCTGCTGCTCTATTAATTCTTTCAGTAGATACCAGAGGAAAATAATTTCATGCTTCTGAGAAGGAAAGGGGGAAAGGAACTATATCTTTTGATACAAGTCCAGAGCATTCTTCTTTCTTAACAAGGTCTTCCCTTAGGTCTTCCTTTCTTAACAATGTCTTCCTTCAAGCTGTTTAACCAGAGCCTAATTGACCTAAGGGAAGAAAAATGCCCATCCTCACCCTTCCGTATGGAACAGAGAAAATAATCTCAATTCTCTGTCTTCTTCTATGAGGGAGAAAGGAAATGCCCAAATCCACCCACTAGCCATCTTGTCCCTTCTGAGAAGTGATAAAAACTGAGTGCACACTCACTAAAGTTCAGAGATATAATCATATATCACAGTCACATTAGTACCTCCCAAAAATGAAGTAGTTAGGCAGAAAAGCTAACAAAAAATACACACAAGATCTACATAACTTAAAGATATACAGAGCCCAAAACTAGACCCATATAAATGGAGTCAACTGTTCTTTGACAAGGAGCAAAGTCAATACAATACAGTGAAAATAGCCTGTTCAATAAATCAACAAATGATGTTGGGACAATTTAACACCTAAATGCTGAACAAGCAAAGAATCTAGACAAATATTTTACTCCCTTCTCAAAAATTATTCAAAATGGACTACACACTTGAAGACCTGGAGAATAACAGGAATAATCCACGCTACATTTTTTTTGGTGATGACTTTGTAACTACAGTACCAAAGCCATGATCCATGAATTAAATAATTGATAAGCTGTACTTCACTAAAATTTAAAATTTGTTTTCTGCAAAAGACATAATCAAGAGAATGCAAAGTGAAGCCATAACTGGGAGAAAATATATGCAAAAAAAAGTCTGATAAAAAACCAGTTATTCAAATATACAAAGAATTCTTAAAACACAGCTATTTAGTAAATTAATCAGTTAAAAGATGGACAAAAGAGCTTAAGAGACACCTCATTGAGGAAGATTTACAGATAAAAATATGAAAAGATGCTCTACATCATATGTGGTAAGAAAAACACAAAATAATAATAATCTGGTTCAGACAGTAAAGAATCTGCCTGCAATGCAGGAGACCTGGATTCAGTCTCTGGGTTTGGAAGATCCCCTGGAGAAGGGGACAGCTATCCACTCCAGTATTCTGGCCTGGAGAATTTCATGGACTCTATGGTTCATGGGGTCACAAAGAGTCGGACATGACTGAGTGACTTTCACTTTGGCTTACCTAGTGGCTCAGACAGTAAAGAATCTGCCTGCAATGCGGGAGACCTTGATTCAATCCCTGGGTAGGGAAGATCCTCTGGAGAAGGAAATGGCAATCCACTCCAGTATTCTTGCCTGGGAAATCCCATGGACAGAGAAGCCTGGTGGGCTACAATCCATGGGGTCACAAAGAGTCGGGCACGACTGAGCAACTAAGCAGAGGATACAAGATGCACGCCTATTAGAATGGCCCAAATCCAGAACACTGACAGTACCAAATGCAGGTGAGGATGTGAAGCAACAGGAACTCTATCACTTATGGAAATGCAAAATGGTATAGCCACTTTGGAAGAATGTTTGGAAGTTTCCTACAAAACTAAACTTATCATGTGATCCAGCTCCTTAGTTTTTCCAAATGGGTTAAAACCTTATATCTACACAAAAACCAGAACATGGATTGTTATAGAAGCCTCATTTGTGGCCGCCAAAACCTAGAAGAAGCCAAAATGTCTTTCAGTTGTTGATTGGAATAATAAATTGTTGTATAGTCAGTCAAGGAAATACTCATCATTAAAAAGAATTGAGCTATCAAGCCATGCAAAAGCATTGAGGAAATTTAAACACATACTATTTAGTGAAAGCAGCCAATTTGAAAAGGCTACATACATACTATATGATTTCTACTATAATATCAAAAAGGCAAAACTAAGGACAAAATAAAAAAAAAATCAGTGGCTGTCAGGGATTAAGGAGGTGGGATATATAAATGGGTGAATCATAGATGAATTTTAGGGCAGTGAAATTACTCTGTAACCATAATGTAAACTGTGAACTTTGGTTATAGTGGTGTGTTGACTTAGATCCATCAGTTGTAACAAATGTACAATCCAGTGGGGGATATTTGTAAAGAGAGGGGCTCTGTGTGTGTAGAGGCAGGAGTTATATGGGAAATCTCTATGCCTTCTGATAAATATATTTTAAACTAAAACTGCTCTAAAAAATAGTCTATAAAAAAGCACAAATGTGTTTCACTAGGTTCTCTGCTAAGGTTCTCACAAAACTGAAATCAAAGTGTTGGTCAGGTTTGGTTCTTATCTAGAAGTTCTGAGAAAGAATCCATTTCTAAGCTCTTTGAGGTTAGTGACTTGTTTTTGTAGCTTGAGCTCCCTATTTCCTTACTGATGATCAGAAGACTTAGAGACTTCATGTATTCCTATTCCTATGTCCTGTCTATCCTACCCAGACATAAAGCTTTCTCATATTTAGAATCTTTCTGACTTCTGCACCTGCTCAAAAAAGTCTGCTTTCAGAGATTCATGTGATTAGATTAGCTCCTTTTTGATAAACTCCCTTTTAATTAACTCAAAGTCAATTGAATAGTAACCTGAATGATGTATGCAAAAGCTAATTTTCCATAAAATATAATCACAAGTATGCCATTTCATTAAGTTCATAGTCTTGGGAATTGGGTTAAGGCATCCTGGGGAGTCCTTTTTATTTTTTTATAAATCTCCCATTTATAACACATGTAAAATGCCTATCACATTTTACATGTGTTACATGTGTTATAAATGGGAGATGTCTTTTTAATAGCATATAGCTTGCATCCTGAGAGCAACTTGGACTATCTGCAAGTGGAATATTTTTATTCAATTGAACGTCATCATTTTATTCAATTGAATGTCATCAATTATCAACTTATTGCGTCTGAAAGTCAAGAGACTTTCCTTTTTGCTTGTTCTGTGAAAATGGATCTGGACTCATTATGTATTGTTCCCTTTGTCAATAGAGGGCGCTAGAGAAAGCTGGAAGGAAATAAGGGTCTTGTTTCTGGGTTCCGGGGTGCTCCAGCACCTGGCTTCTGTGGTGACTTCAGCTTCTTCAGTCCCAGGTTACCAGCCTTGCACACTACTTTCTAGTATCTGTAAACCAGCAGCAACCACACCCAGCAGCTTCCAACGGCAGCCCTTAGGTGGTTTTCTAATGGAAATACCTCCCTAGAGGCCGGTTTTCTAGCACTCTCTGGAGGGCAAGCTGGCACATTCTACCAGCACAAAGCATGATACTTATTTGCACTCAGTGACTCATATTTGTGCTCTTTTCAGTAAAATCTGGATGTTGGTCTTGGTGGAGCAGAGACGTATTTTATTTCTTCAGGGCTTATCTCAGCCTTCAATGTAGTGGCTGCTCCTTATATTTGCTATTACTGTATTTAGAGTTCGATCTATTCTCATCAGCCAATCACTTACTACTCTAAATTCTTAATATAGTTCAATTATTTTTTTCCTTCCCATTTTTATATTATTGCATGGTCCCTCTTTCCAGATTGGACCCACACTAATTAATATACTAACACTAATTACATTATAATATATTCATTTATCAGTTATTAGAGTCTGGCACTGTTCCACACAAACCCCTATAGGGTAAATGCTACTTCAAATACTCATTTTACATATTGAGAAACAATTATATTAAAATTTAAGTAAATAGAACATATATGAAATAATAGGAATTTACACTTAAGCAATTAACTTCATGAGCTAATTCTACAAATACTTTCAGGCTTAGTTCCAGCATGTCATTGTGTGTTTGGTAGTAAGCATCTAGGTTCTGTTCTTCATTTTTCAGAATTCTCTTGCTTACTGTGAAATTACTTCAGTTGGATTTGTTTTCCTACCAAGATTTAAGAGTAGTTTCTATTGCTATTCCTGCGATTGTTAACCTTGATATTTTTATGTACATTCTTTCCCGAAAAGGAATCCTGAAGACCTATCCTCTCTAACAAAATACTGGCATTTAAGTATTTATTTTTAACATTTCCTTTTCTTCATTTTTCTTTTTTCCTTCTGTTTTTGGGGGAGTAATACCCATGTACATAAGGGTGCAAATTTGTAGTCTATGGACCATCTGGGTTTCTTAGAATCAGCTGCTATCTACAGCTGACTCAAGGCTAAGTCTCACCCTAAGGAAGGCTTTAGAATTTATGTGATTTTTATTGTAAGTAAGCCCAGGAACAACCTTTCTCTCTCAACTGAGTTATTGCTTCAAGTCAGGATTATCTGAATTCCAGGAACTTTTTTTGTTTTGAGTCTTGGAATAATCACTTACTTTCATAGGAACTCAGTTTTACATTACAAAAGAATGTATATTATTTCTAATCATTTTATACCCTGGAAGATGTTCAGGCTATGTACAACTACAATGGAGTTTTAAGAAATGGAAATGGTATGGAAAACTTAATGTCAGTCCATTTGAAATTTTTGATAATATACATAGTTCTTTAGAAGCATTCAAATATCTGCATAACATTTAATAGTAGTTGGGCCTGGCGTGCTATGATTCATGGGATCGCGAAGAGTTGGACACGACTGAGCGACTGAACTGAACTGAACTGAATGATTATATACATGATATCCTCTCCTACAAGTTATACTCTCGGTACTTAGAATATATTTATGATATTGTTTATTTCAGTAACTCCTCAGATGGAGTTCACAATGAGCAAATTTTTGTAACTATTGCCGAACTACCTTTACAGTTCAATTTATCATTATCTCTTGCCAAAAGTATTTCAATAGCTGCCTGATAACATCTCCTAGATTCAATCTTGTCCACCTTTCTGTTCTCCACACAAAACTAAAGCAATACTCTTCGCTCAAAACTATGTTAGCAAGATTCACAAAGGCAGAGATTTTCTCTTTCTTGTCTCTTTGACAAAATCGAGTTCTTAGAAGAGGGCCTAGCATATAGCAAGCAGTTAATAAATATTTATTGAATAACTGAATGTCCTCTTGCTGAAGTTCTAAACAATGTGGCCTCTGGGTGTTGCTTTAACCGAAAGTTCTACTCCTTTTCCAGTCCCTCATCAAGTATCCATCAGTCTTCCTACTCCCTTGAATTATGCCACTGCCTTTCTGGTCCAGAGATGTTTCACTTACTTTTATGAAGGATGTACATCAAAAAATGTCAGTGGAGATGGGAAAAAAAAAAAAAAAAAAAACCAGCAGGATAAGAAAGCTAGAAAAAAAAAAAAGTATCTCATTTCTTACAAAATATTTTTATAAACATTTATTTCTCTTCAACCCCAAAATGTAGTCTGTCAAAAAAATGCTCATAATGTAAGTAAGAAAATGAGATAAAAGTAGACTAGAGAAGCAGTTTTACTGACCCTTAGTTTTCTCAAATATATTATACATAATGAAATAACAGCACATGATTTTAATGTGCTCTAGGCAGGTTATGATATAACAATTTAATCTATCGCTTGATATGTGAATTTATTCCTGTCAGTGAGTCTCTTGGATAATCTATATCACAGAAGAAAATATAGATAAAGTATCTATTCAAAATGGTCCAAAAGTTAGTTGTTTTGCTTTCAAAAAAAATATAGTAGTGCTTATCTTCTGGTGCAAGATTCTCCATATATGAGTTATAGTGACTGAATTCTGTGAGATATAGTAATAGCTTGCATACAGTTTTTACAGTAAAAAATTTACACTAGAATTCAGTTTATTCCCACAAACAAGGATGAGTTTAGGAGCACTCTCATAAAATAGTATTTTAAAGAATATATGATTCCTTGTGACAACCCAAAAGTTTATGTGCAGTAATGATTTCACAGTAACACTGCAAAAAATATTTGTTAGTGAAAAGTTCTTAAAGTAAAACCTTTTCTATTTTTCAGGATATACACATATTTCTCTTTTTTTAATTATTTATTTTTAAGTGGAGGATAATTGCTTTACAATATTGTGTTGGTTTCTGCCATACATCAGCAGTAATCAGCCTTGCTGCTACTGCTGCTAAGTCGCTTCAGTCGTGTCCGACTCTTTGCGACCCCATAGATGGCAGCCCACCAGGCTCCCTTGTCCCTGGGATTCTCCAGGCAAGAACACTGGAGTGGGTTGCCATTTCCTTCTCCAATGCATGAAGGTGAAAAGTGAAAGTGAAGTCTCTCAGTCCTGTCCGACTCTGAGCGACCCCATGGACTGCAGCCTACCGGGCTCCTCTGTCCATGGGATTTTCCAGGCAAGAGTACTGGAGTGGGGTGCCATCGCATATACATATATCCCTCCCTCTTGAATCTCCTGCCACCTCCCACCCCATCCTATCCCTTTAGGTTGTCACAGAGCACCAGGTTTGAGCTCTTTGGGTCATAGAGCAAATTCCCACTGGCTATCTATTTTACATATGGTAATGTATATGTCTCTATGCTAGTCTCTCAATTTGTCCCATCCTCTCCTTCCATAAATCTGTGTCCATAAATCTGTTTCACTATGTCTGTGTCTTCATTGCTGCCCTACATATAGGTTCATCAGTATATTTCTTTTTACATGATCAAATTTATTCTTTGATTTCTCCCAATGAATGTTACATTTAAAATATTTTTACAAATTACATTTTGTTTGCTTCCTGTTTCAGTTGGCTGGGTTTTTCTACATTTATCATTATAGCAGTAAGGAATCAAGATCAGATAACATATAATGGAAATAACTCATATATACAAGTTAAAAACTTTTCAGAGTTCTCTGTGTTAGAGATAAAATACATTGTGACAACTTACTGAATCAGAACTCTGTATATTTGCTCAGTTCAGTGTTTTAGTAATGTGATGGAGTGACTTAAAAGATTATTTCTGAAAAGCAAATTGTATTTGTTTAATACCATATACAATTAGTTACAAATATATGCTCAAAGTAGCCAAATATTAGACTGTCCCATATTTAAAACCTACTGCAAAAAATAAATTTTTCTGAAAAATCTCAGAAAAATGTTAAATCATTCTTAGTTATAAGCAGGTACAATTTTTTTACAGGGCAGTCAAAATAGTAGAATGCTTATAAAATAAATTTTTATTGACAATAGCAATAATAGCATTTCCTTTCTTTCACTGATTTGCTAGGATCAAAATGATTCTTTTCATCATGATCAAGTAAACGGATCATTCCTTATCTGATCTTGGTGACAGTGCCCAGTTCTGAAATGTTCATATAACATGTGATTACAACTATAGTCATTAGTGTAATTAATAACTAAAAATGTTTAATTGGGCTTCCCTGGTGCCTCAGACAGTAAAGAATCTGCCTGGAATGAGGGTGATCTGGGTTTGAACCCTGGGTTGGAAAGATCCCCTAGAGGAGAGCATGGCAACCCACTCCAGTATTCTTACCTGGAGAATCCCCATGGACAGAGGAGCCTGGCAGGCTCAGTCCATGGAGTTGCAAACAGTCAGACAGGACTGAGCAACTAAGCACAGCACAATGTGTAATTAATTAATAAAGTCCAACTTAAGAATTTAATCTCCTAATTATCTGACAATGGCAATATATTTTTAACTTTATTATAAAATTTGCTGAGTATATTTTTAAATACATTTAAAGCTGAGTATTAGTTTTTCTTCCTTGTGTGTGCTTTAATGCATATATATTTGGCTTCATTTTATCAGAACTATCTTTTATGACACTGGAATTAATGTTAACTTAATCATTTAATCTAATCCTTTGCTGAAAGTGTTAATCTAATGACAAAAGGAGTCAGAACACTAGAATAATGTAACACTGTCATACAGTAATCAGAGAGTTAGAACATAGAGGCCAGTCTTCAACTGCCAAGTAAAGTATAATCAATTTAGAAATGTAACCTGAAAGGTGCTATTTCTGGTTAGCATCTTTAAATGACATGTCAATCTCTGAAAGCTTCCTTCTCAATATCAAAAAGGATTTACATTTTAGAGAAAATAATCTCCGTCAGAGAGATCAAACAAGTCCCCAAATTTCCATCTCATTTACTTTCTTTAAACTTTTCTTCACATTTTTGTTGAGATAGGAAGAAAAACCATACCATGCTATACCTCTATTTTTCCTTGCAAGACTTTGCAGTCTTCTTACAGTTTTAAGCTGTGTGCTATCCTTGTGTGGATTTTTGGAATTGTACATATACATACCAAGATCCGGTCTTAGTTTGGGCTTTTATAATGGAAGTACCACAGAGTGATGGCAAAAAGCAACTTTATTTCTCACTGTTCTTGAGGCTGGGAAGCCCAGGCTTGAGGCACTGGCAGATCTGGTGTCCAGTGTGAGCCTTCTAGATACATGGCTGACTTATCCCTGTGTCCTCACCTGGTCAAAGGAATGAAGGGGCTCTCTGGGCTCTATTTTATGCCCTTCCTAAAATTATGTCCTCATGACCCATGAATTTTGAGGGTTACAAGCCTTAGTTTGTAGCAGACCCTGATTATCTGTATTTTGATAGGCTGAATGTTTGAACAATTAAGTAATTAAATAATGGAAATGAACTTACAAGTTGGTTAAGAAAATAGACAAACATTTAGGAATACCTGTGTACTTTGCAGTTTACTTCACACATATACTGGTTTATGACTACTTCAGAATTATTTTACACTGATGAAACGAAAATAGAATATTGAATTTCTTAAGATTCCATACTTCATGGTCACTACATATTCATTTATTCATACATTTCTCCTCTGAGAATCAAACTTTCACTTAAATTGTTGCAAAAAAACCCACGAAATTAATATATTTTCTTTGTATTTATGTCCAATGAATTTATGCTAAGATCAAGGCTTTTGCCTATACTTTATTTGTTTTGTAATGGGATAGATAAATGAGTAAAGTTACAGAGGATGTAGGATACATGATTATTTTTTTTAAAAAGGAGATAAAATGGAATTGGATTTATCAAAGAAGTTAAGTCATGAAATCAGCTGATTAGACTTTCTTTTTGCTTTATGTCTGCACCAGTATTTCTTCATAAGAAGTACAGTTTCTTATGTAAAGCATAACACTCACATAGCATGTTATGTATACTTATCAAGATGACCTTATATATTTTTAATATATTAAACATGCATTTTGGCCTCTACTTTTTACTGCCTATACTTTAAAAAATAAGATCTGTGTTAATAATATGGCATCCTATGGCCAGAAGCACTTAGGTGGGTTCCCAGACAATAGAAGTTGAACAATATTATCAATACTGTATTGAGGCTCTGGTGGTTCCATGAGGCTGCACGGGTTCACCAGTGTGAAAAAGAAAACCTTGTACTGAGGGCAATGGGTCCAAAATGGAAGATGTTTCATCCCAGGGCCAGGTCAGTTCCTTCCATGTAGAACTGTAGCTCATTAGATGAACACACACCCTGGAGGTGTGGCCAGCAGGAAGAAGCCTCTGGTCAAAACCAAATCACTATACCACTGACTTTGAAATGTTTTTATGGTTTAAAAGATCCTCTCCCAAAGTCACTGAATTTAACATTACTGTGTTGTTCAGGTTATGGCTTTCAATTTAGGGGTTCATCTCAGAGGTATCACAGCTATCTATTCCTTTAAGACCATTTTAGTGCAAATTAGAGCATACTGTTAGATTCTGTCTACCTATATATGGAGTAATCTCATATTTTTATCTTCACAGTGGCACGTTTATCTATACAGTGGCACAAAACAGTGACATAAAGATGGGGTAAATTGGTTAAATTTTTTGATCTCTAAAAATCTGAAATATAGTGTATCAGGTGATAAATGTGTATAGATGAATAAAACTAAGTCTGTGACATTAAAGGAATCCTGTTTTAACCTGAGACACAAACACCTCAGAAGTATCCACAATCTGAAAGATCAAATGTGACCTGCGGTGTTAATTTCTATGAGAGCACAGAACAAAGTGAGCCTGGGATACAAGGATACAAAGGGAGTGTCCTTCACTGTAACCATTTCTACTCGGAATTATCAATAAGTGTGCCAGTGTCTTACTAGGATCTGCAGAAATAATTTCCTAATAAAGTCTGCAAACATCTTTCTTTGGGCAAAATGTTATTCTAATTGGGTTCTCCCAGTACTAGAAAGCATATCTCTAGCTTGGTTGTGATTCATAAGTGTAAATCAAATGCTCCTGCCAGCCATTACATTAAAATTATTTTCTGGACATTGATAGCAAGAAAATTCACCACTGAATTACAAGCAGACTAAAAAACAAAGTAAAAAAGGCTAAATGGAACAAAAATCTTTCTATCCAATGTTTTCAGTGGAAGCATGTTGCAATTTCCCTCAGCTATTTGGATTAACAAAGTTGTGATCATGAAATATTATGTAAACTTTCTGTACTTCAAATTTTTTCCTCGTGACCTCATGTGCCGGTTTCACTGATTATCCCATAAGCAAAATATATACACTAGCAGTCCCACTTCATGACCAGGGACATTTTTTCTTGTTGCTTTTCTTTTTTTCCCCACTATCTTTCCACTATCTTTTTCTAATTAGAGGTAGACTCTATCTCTTTATTGGCCCACTTGCTTAATATTTTCTTATTTCAAAAGCAAAAAAAAAAAAAGTCAATTATTCTCTCTCACCTTGAGAGAACAGAAGTCGTTTTTAGTACTTTTAGTGAAGTACTTTATTAAAAGTAGGAAACAGCTTATTAGTATTATGAGGATTTATCATCTAACAATAAAAAAAGACAAAACACAAAAATAAAATGAAATGCTTCTTTCCCATACAAATTAAAACTTCCTTCAAACTGTTTCAAAGTACTTGTGCTTTGCCTCATAAGATGCTATTTTCAAACTTGAAAGAAAGAAATCATTTTTCCTTCTTTCTGACAGATAAATCCATTTAACTCTGTTACAAAAGATTATAAACTATAATAACTGACAATCATAAATATGTATTGCAAATGTCCTTGTATTGTCCTACATATATTAAACTGATTTAACAATTATAAAAATGTAAAATTTCAGTAAATTATGTTCTGATTGCCCTTGTGCTGATAATCAGAAACTTGAAGCAGAGTTTATTGAAACAAGTTACTGTAAAATCTGTAAAGCCATCAATTCATTTATCTCAACCTAGTCATAGCAACTGTGGTATTTTGAACTGTGGTGTTGGAGAAGACTCTTGAGAGTCCCTTGGACAGCAAGGAGATCCAACCAGTCCATCCTAAAGGAATCAGTCCTGAATGTTCATTGGAAGAACTGATGTTGAAGTTGAAACTCCAATAATTTGGCCACCTGATGCAAAGAGCTGACTCATTTAAAAAGACCCTGATTCTGGGAAAGATGGAAGGAGGGAGGAGAAAGAGACGATGGAGGATAAGACGACTGGATGGCATCACTGACTCAATGGACATGAGTTTGAGTAAATTCTGGGAGTGGTGATGGACAGGGAGGCCTGGTGTGCTGCAGTCCATGGGGTCGCAAAGAGTCGGACACGACTGTGTGACTGAACTGAACTGAGTCATAGCAAAGAGTCTTGAGAATCAATAACTATATAGGATGTTTTTGCAAGCTCTCTAAATTGTGTGTGTGTGTGTGCCTTCTCAGTCTGTAAGTCTTGTCCGACTCTTTGTGACCCATGGATTGCAGCTCATCAAGCTTCCCTGTTCATCATCAGCTCCCAGAGCTTGCTCAAACTCATGTCCATTAAGTTGGTGATGACATCCAACCATCTCTTCCTCTGTCATCCCCTTCTTCTCCTACCTTCAATCTTTCCCAGCATCAAGGTCTTTTCTGATGAGTTGGCTCTTTGCATCAGGTGACCAAATTATTGGAGCTTCAGCTTTAGCATCAGTCCTTCCAATTCTGCAAACTCAAGGACTGCAGCACACCAAACTTCCCTGTCCTTCACTATCTCCCAGAGTTTTCTCAAATTGTAGTTCATTGAGTCAGTAACGCCATCTAACTGTCTCATCTTCTGCTACTCTCTTCTCCTTTTGCCTTCAATCTTTCTCAGCATCAGGGACTTTTCCAGAGTGGACTGTTCACATCAGGTGGCCAGAGTATTGGAGCTTCAGCTTCAGTATCATATATATTTATGATGAAAGATATGATGATATATTTTAATATATGTATCAAAATTATTTCAGAATGAAAATATGTAGCTATATTATTTAATCATGTGACAGTAAATCTGTTTTACAATATCTCTATATTTTATTGGAAAGATTTTTTCAGTAATGCTCAACAAATACTCTGATTATATTGTTGAAAATATATGAAGTTAGTACAATCTGTTTTGACGACATTCTTATATTGCCAGTTTTTACCTGATCTGTTTCTACAGGTAATTTAGCTGCTGGTATGTCTTGATATTTTCTGATTACTATTGTAAGAAAACATATAAAATAAACTAAAAATTAGGGAAAACTTTCCATTCTGCAGTTGCCAAGCATTGTCACTTACTGACCTAAAATAGACAGTAAAATATCTGTGTAGCCTCATGAAAGTCAATAAAAGTGTTAGATTATTTGGAATTGATTTATAGGCTTATAAGAAATGATTACCCATATAGTAAAGGATATTTTAAATCTTAAATTATGTTATGCTTATGGTTCGAAAATAACAATTACAAACTATCTCTAATCTCCATATATCTTTTTATCCATTCTTTAACAAATGTATGGTCTCTTTTGAATAATAGTAACCTTTTCAAATTTGCATTTAGCGTAATCATGTACGTATATATATATAAACATAACAAAAGTGTATTTTTGAAGAATAATACATTATTAGGTTTATTGTTGAAAAGTATCTGAATAATTGCAATAAATTTATAAAATAATTTCATAGAACTACAGAGCCTAGTGACTGAAAAAATAATCATTTTTCTGAGGCCTGAGTCAGTATGACTGTATGTGGAATATACTAAATAAAATGTGTTGGCTTTCTTATATAATTTATCTATACATTATATAGTAATGTTACTTCATTCTCTGGGTGAGTCATTTTTTTCAGCACATATGCATTGAGTGCATATTTCTATTTTAGTTCATTGTATAATTCCATTTTAGATTGCTGCTTCTGATGGATCTTCTATCTTATTTATCACATATTTCGACTACCTTCAATTGTTGTTATGCAGTCACTAAGTCATTTCAGACTTTCTATGATCCCATGGTCTGCAGCATGCCAGGTTTTCCTGTCCTTCACTGTCTCCCAGATTTTATGCAAACTCAAGTCCATTGAGTCGGTCATGCTATCCAACCATCTCATCCTCTGTCACCCCATTCTACTCCTGCCCTCAGTCTTTCCCAGCATCAGGGTTTTTCCAATGAGGTGGCTCTTTGCATCAGGTGGGCCAAGTTTTGGAGCTTCAAATTAAACATCAGTCCTTCCTATGAATATTCAGGGTTAATTTCCTTTAGGGTTGGCTGGTTAGATCTCCTTGCTCTTCAAGGACTTTGAAGAGTCTTCTTCAGCACCAGAATTCAAAAGCATCAGTTCTTTGGTGCTCAGCCTTCTTTATGGTCCAACTCTCACATCCGTACTTGACTACTAGAAAAATCATGACTTTGAATATATGGACCTTTGCTGATGAAGTGATGTCTTTGCTTTTCAATACCCTGTCTAGGTTTGTCATAGCTTTTCTTTCAAGAAGCAAGTATCTTTTAATTTCATGGCTATAGTCATAATCTGCAGTGATTTTGAAGCCCAAAGGGAAAAAAAAAAATCTACCACTGCTTCCACTTTTTTCCTTTCTATTTGCCATGAAGTGATGGAACTGAATGTCATGTTCTTAGTTTTTTGAATGTCGAGTTTTAAGTCATTTTTTTTTTTTCGCTCTCCTCTTTCACCTTCATCAAGAAGCCCTTTATTTCCTCTGTACTATCTGCCATTTAGGTGCTATCCTCTGCATATCTGAGGTTGTTGATATTCTCCAGTCAGTCTTGATTCTAGCTTTTGAGTCATCTAGCCTGGTATTTCACATGATGTATTCTGCATAGAAGTTAAATAAACAGGGTGACAATACACAGCCTTGTCATACTCCTTTCCCAATTTTGAACCAGTCAGTTGTTCCATGTAAGGTTCTAACTGTTGCTTCTTGACCTGTATACAGGCTTCTCAGAAGATAGGTAAGGTGGGCTGGTATTCCCGTCTCTTTAAGAATTTTCCACAGTTGATTGTGATCCACACAGGTAAAGGCTTTAGAGTCTTCACTGAAGCAGAAGTAAATTATCTGAAATTGATAAGGACCTGCTATTCCTTATTAGATAGAATTTTCTGTCTTGTCTCCTTTACATGGTATTTGCTTACTCTGATGTATGTGTGTAATATTTTGATCAAGGACATTGCTGGGCATACTTAGCAATTGACTACCAGTGTATATTCACTTTAATGGAATAGAATAGACATGGTTTTAAATTCATACCCTGTAAGTGCAAGGAGATAGTTAGTTGGGTGAATTGCAAAATTTCTACCTTCATTTTTCAGATTTTCTTTAAATCAAGGTTTGCTTTAAAATAATTTAAATTTCCACTTTTTAAAAGTAATACACATCATAATTTGCATGCATGTAGTAATTTCAGTTCAGTCACTCAGTCATGTCTGACTCTTTGCGACCCCATGGACTGCAGCACACCAGGCCTCCCTGTCTATCACCAACTCCCGGAGTTACTCAAACTCATGTCCATTAAGTCAGTGATGCCATCCAACCATCTCTTCCTCTGTCATCCCCTTCTCCCACCTTCAATCTTTCCCAGCATCAGGATCTTTTCAAATGAGTCAGTTCTTATCATCAAAGTATTGATGTGGTCAAAGTATTGGAGTTTAAGCTTCAGCATTAGTTTCCAAAGAATATTCAGGGCTGATTTCCTTTCAGATAGACTGGTTGGATCTTCTGCAGTCCAAGAGACTCTCAAGAGTCTTCTCCAACACCGTAGTTCAAAAGCATCAATTCTTCAGCACTCAGCTTTCTTTATAGTCCAGCTCTCACATCCATACATGACTACTGGAAAAACCATAGCTTTGACTAGATGGACCTTTGTTGGCAAAGTAATGTCTCTGCTTTTTGATATGCTGCCTAGGTTGGTCATAGCTTTTCTTCCAAAGAGCAAATGTCTTTTAATTTCATGGCTACAGTCACCATCTGCTGTGATTTTGAAGCCCCCACTCCCCAAAAAAGTCTCTCACTGTTTCCATTGTTTCCCCATATATTTGCCATGAAGGGATGGGACCGGATGCCATGATCTTACTTTTATGAATGCTGAGTTTTAAGCCAAATTATTCACTCTTTTACTTTCATCAATTATACAAATAATTCCCTACACTGTCTCAATAGAATATTTAAAAATGTATTTCTTATATACTTCATAAGGGCTTCCCAATTAGTCTTTTTATTGTCTAATATACGTCTCATTTGGACTTCTCTGTTAGCTAGCTGGTAGTCTAATTTAGTATTTTTAATAAATGTTACCTTAGTTTGTTTTTATCACTTTTTAATGTCAGAGTGATTCAGAGCTTGGAGATATTTATTAAATATGAAACAGGACACACAATTCAAATCAAACTTAGAAGGATGCAAGAATTGTTTTTTAATGCCAAATTCTTTATTTCACATGGAGGTACATCTGCTAAACATGTGAGTAATTTCAGACAAAAAAAAAAAAAAAGTCCTCATGTCTTATAACCTTTGCACAAGATCACAAGCTAAGACAGTAGAGGTCTTATTGTCAGTCAGTGTTACCCTGTTTTATTTGTATCTGTGCTTAACATGTATTCATCACTCTTTGAGTCTACATCTAATTAAGAACAGTACCAATTGCATTTAGGTATAAATCATAAATATATTTTGAAAAGATTATATAATTTTCTACTGATATTTATGTTACAGAAATATACAATCATGTGTTAATAAAGTTTAGCTATGCTCCAATAGAATTGTAGATTAAAATTTTAATCCTTAATGATGCTTGATAATTCTACTAATGTATTATATGTGTTTGTTTCTTCATATCAAATTCTGAGCTAGATTTTTCATAGAAGCCACAGTAAAAGATGCATGTTGCATGTTTGCTTATCCTCAAAGATTAGGTTTCCTGTGGTCTAAAGCATAGACTAAAATTTCAATACAGAAGATACTGAAGAGATTGCTACAGTGTGTTTGGGGGTCTCATGTGTATCTGTCCCACAAAATTTTTGACTCTCTGTATTCCCATTCTTAAAATATTGTACCACCATCTATATAGTTGTTGAAGCCAAACCCCAAGAAGATCACCATCATATTTCTTTTCTTATTTTTCTTGTTAAGCTGATTCCATAATCATAACTATATCCAGTATATATCCATTAATTTTTTTCCACCTCCTTTCATGCTAGTTTAAGCTATTTCTATCAGGTAAGAACCTAGGCTGTTGCAGTAGCTACCCAACTTCTTCAGTTCAGTTCAGTTGCTCAGTTGTGTCCGACTCTTTGTGACCCCATGAACCACAGCACGCCAAGCCTCCCTGTCCATCACCAATTCCCGAAGTCCACCAAACCCATGTCCATTGAGTCGCCTGCCTCAAATCTTAGCATAGTTCATCTTCCTTATAGAGACCAAAGTTACCTTTTCAAAGCAAAAATAAGCATATTTCTGTTCCAGATATATGACAGTTCTGGTATTATGAAATAAGCTCCACAATCACAAAATAATCAGATGACAGACAAATGAAAACAAACAATTTTATATGCTTCTGAGTAAGCGGAAACTGCCTAAATAAATACACTGAAATGCTGAAGCAAATCCTTACTTGGAGACATAATTAATAATGAAGGTTTGTGAGATTAACAGACATGTAGAGGAATTACTGTTAGTAAAGCAACCATCAGAGCAATATATTCACTGACTTCAGATAAGGTAAATGGCTCCCAGATTATATAGCCTTGATCTTTTATTATTTGAAGTATAAGTTTAGACTTGTAATACCCAGAAGTCATTATGCTGTACATCTTAAATATATACAGTTCTGTGTTAAAATATCTCAGTAAAACTTGCAGAAAAAAAAAAAAAGTACTGTAGAATTGGATGAGCTTTATTTAAATAAATATCACTTTAGGAAAATTTAAAGAGAACATAATAAAGACCATGAATGTGATAAAAATTTAAAATATAAACAGGCAAATATTATTTTTATAGCTCAGTTTAAATATTCCTAAAACAATAAAATGACTAAGGGCAAAGAAAGAAAAAATGAATTTATCTACATTGCATAGAATTTCATAGAGTTAATAAGTTATATTTAAAACATATTGATGTTTTCACATATATTCACATTGGGAAATAGTTTTTTCAATAAAAGCTTTAGATTCCTGAATTTAATAAAAATTCCAGAAGAGGGAGATGTTTGCTCTCAAATAATTTTTTTTTCAGTGTGAATGAATTGAATTTTATAAAACAAAGGAAAAGAAAACTATATGTCATCTTTAATATATGAGAATTATAGATGGTAAATCTCTGTGGTTGTTAAAAGTGTATCTTAACTCTGTAATATATTATAGGTACTTTTGCTGTATGAGGTTAAGATTTTGTATCAATTTATTTGTCTTAATTATGTTTCCTAAAACATGTTCCTATTTATTCAAACATTTTTATAGTGTCTTATCAGTTCAGTCTCTCAGTCATGTCCGACTCTTTGCAGCTGCATGGACTGCAGCATGCCAGGCTGCCCTGTCCATCACCAACGCCTGGACAAGGAAGAGTTTGAGAGCCCTCCTTCCTTCTTATTTTGTCATTATATTCTTAGTCATAATCGAAGAATAGTTTTACAGTGTCAAATATATATCCACATCTATGTGAGAATATTCCTGAAAAGAATATGAGAAAAGAATGCTCAATATAGAGATGTAAAAGTTCACTCCACTCATATAGTTATTTCAAAGACTCTCAAGTATATTCAAATACAACATACTTTTGAATATATTAATCACCTAGTAGTTTAATCACCTGGTCACTAGCTGTTACACTTTAATGTAATACTCCATTACTTCAACACCCATAACACTGGAGGACCCAGTCTGGCTTTATCATGATGCCTTTATGTCTCACTCTGTGTATCCCACTACTTTGCAATTGTGTTTACTGCCCAGAACTGACAGAACACTAGGATTTTCCCCAGAAACCACTTATTTATCCTGAATTTATATCTTGCGTCTTCCCCTCTTGGGAACTTTTCTTTCTCACACTGTTAATTCCCATAGTGTGTTTTATAGTGCATTTTACCTGCCATAATCAGAGAACTGTAATATCTTTATTATACTGACAAATTTTTTTTCCCTCTACTTTGTCAATTCACGGGGCCTGTATCGCTTTGTATTGTATCTTGGAATATCACGTAGTATTCACTCAATAAATAGTTAATTATTTTATGAGTTTGTGCTATCCTCCTTACATGTCATATACTCCTATCTTAAAGTATCCATGCTTTTGACACACTGTTATTTATGTTATGTTCATTTTTCAAGTACAAGCTCACATTTTCCTCCATCACTGACCACTTCAACTCATTATTCCAATCATCCTTGATGATTCTGTACTGTATTTTTAGATGTATCTATTTTAAACATTCCAGTGCTTAGCATTTATACATTATCGTCTGTTGCTTGGTGACTCATATTGTCCTTATTATTAGATTTCAGCTCTTCAAATCAGTAATACAGAATTATGCTTCTTATGAATCTCTAATGGTTTCCAGGTCAGAACTAGATGCAAAATATGTGCTCAAAAAATGTTGATGGGTTTATTAAAATGATCAGAGAGAATGAAGAGATGACACATGGCAAGTCGTATTTTAAATGATTTTATACAGGGGAACAAATTTTAGCTGTCTTTTAAAAGTTTCAAATATTAGGAGACAAAAATAGTGCCCTTGAACATAAGTGATAGACAGCTGGCTGATAATGTGATGATGAATCATTTGACACTCCTTTCAATTTCTTCCTTTCTAACTCTTAATATGGATGTGTGCTATTAATCAGAAGCAGAGTCCTGCATAGTTTGTGGGTGGATCTCAGAAGAAGTAGCCAAATTTTGTTGGAATATTCAAATTATAATGTTGTCTATCTACTAAAGATATAGTGTCATGTTGATTGTTAGGAGTTTTGATCTAGACATGCAACAGAGGAAGCACAATATACTATAGATTTCTATGTTCTCTCTGTAAAATGCAATCATTTTAAGGTAAGCCATTTCCTACCCACTGCCTGGAATCTTTTCTCCTAGTGCTTTCACACAAAATAGGCTTCTGTTTGCCAGTAAGATTTAAACCTCAAGACCACTACATGTTTTTTCCCAGCAGTGGCTTTTTATTGCAGGCAGAGCTATCAGTATTGCCAGCCAAGATAACAGCCCCATGCTGAAAGGCTTCCTCATTGCTGGAACAGCTCTCAGAATATGTATTTTTTGAAGATTGTCAAAGCAGGGTGAACTTCTAAAGAGATCTTTAAATACAAGAATGGGCATTCTTACAATAATAGGTGTGTTCATATTTGTTGACTCACACTATCATTTTTATGCAAAAAAAAAACAAACCCATGAGGTAAATATGATCTAATTCTCATACCTGGAAATGAAAACATGTTATATATAACATGTTTACTTATATAATATTCTTTCTTTTTATTGTATCATATTTACAGATTTTGTTCTTATACAAACAACTCAAACATTATTAAACATTTCTCTGAAACTGTTTCTTATTAAAATTTGTAAATATGAATTTTACAAAATCATTGTTTTTAACAGCATATCATCCTAATGTAGCTATATTTCATTTTATATTTGAATCTTGGGAAGTGTTTTATAATTCACAATGTTTAAGAATTAAACAATTTTCCTGGTTTCAAATTCTATATGTGAGATATACATCTAGAGCTATAGATAGGACATTTAGTAATACTAAAACTTACTGGAGTGTTTGAAGTGATACATCTGTACTTTTAAGTAGAGGGATATCTTTTAGTCAAAGCTATGATTTTTCCAGTAATTATGTATGGGTGTGAGAGTCAGAGTATAAAGAAGTGCCAAAGAATTGATGCTTTTGAATTGTAGTACTGGAGAAGACTCTTGAGTATCCCTTGGACAGCAAGGAGATCAAACCAGTCAGTCCTAAAGGAAATCAAACCTGGTTACTCATTGGAAGGACTGATGCTGAAGGTCCAATACTTGGCCCACTTGTTGCAAAGAGCTGACTCATTGGAAAAGACCCTGATGCTGGCAAAAAAAGTGAAAGTGGAAGTCACTCAATCATGTCTGATTGTTTGCAACCCCATGACCATACAGTCCATGGAATTCTGGACCAGAATACTGAAGTGGGTAGCTGGTCCCTTGTCCAGTGTATCTTCCCAACTCAGGGTTCAAACCCAGGTCTCCCACATTGTAGGAGGATTCTTTACTAGCTGAGCCATCAGGGAAGCCCAAGACTACTGAAGTGGGTAGCCTATCCCATCTCCAGTGGATCTTTCCGACCCAGGAATCATACCAGGGTCTCCTACATTGCAGGTGAATTCTTTACCAGTGATGCTGGCAAAGATTGAAGGCAAAAGGAGAAAGAGAGAGCAGAGGATGAGATGGTTAGATAACATCACAGATCCAATAGACATGAATTTGAGTGAACTCCATAAGATAGTGAAGGACAGGGGGACCTGGGGTGCTGCAGTCCATGGGATATCAAACAGTCGGACACAACTTAGTGACTGAAAAACAACAGCAAATGTCTTTTAGGATGGACTTTTCTGAGGGTTTGTACTATTATATATTTAGGACATCCTAGACATAATCTCTCTAATCATAAGCAGGAATACAATAACCCAAAGGATGTATATGTTAAATAATGGTCAGAAGTCTTGCTTGCAAATAACTATATTTCATATAAGTGAAACCAATTGGTTGAGGTAGACTAGACTGCTTTGAAAACAGAACACAGAATTCATGTTCATAAGGTTAAATTACAATGTGCCTTTTATTTTTTTTTCCTCTAGGTTAAAACAAACTATATTCTGTGAAAATTTTTACACTTTCTAGAATTGTATTAAGATATATTCTTATTAATTCTTTAAAAAAGTATTATGCTTAGGAAGCAGCAGTTACAGCATGGTCAAATTCCTGATGTGAGAGGAATCAGTTAGTCAGTTCAGTTCAGTCGCTCAGTTGTGTCCGACTCTTTTCGACCCCATGAATCCCAGTACGTCAGGCCTCCCTGTCCATCACCAACTCCCAGAGTTCACTCAAACTCACGTCCATCTAGTCAGTGATGCCATCCAGCCATCTCATCCTCTGTTGTCCCCTTCTCCTCCTGCCCCCAATCCCTCCCAGCATCAGAGCCTTTTCCAATGAGTCAACACTTCACATGAGGTGGCCAAAGTATTGGAGTTTCAGCTTCAGCATCAGTCCTTCCAATGAACACTCAGGACTGATCTTTAGAATGGACTGGTTGGATCTCCTTGCAGTTCAAGGGACTCTCAAGAGTCTTCTCCAACACCACAGTTCAAAAGCATCAATTATTCGGCACTCAGCCTTCTTCACAGTCCAACTCTCACATCCATACATGACCACAGGAAAAACCATAGCCTTGATTAGACGGACCTTTGTTGGGAAAGTAATGTCTCTCCTTTTGAATATGCTATATAGGTTGATCATAATTTTCCCTCCAAGGAGTAAGTGTCTTTTAATTTCATGGCTTCAGTCACCATCTGCAGTGATTTTGGAGCCCAGAAAATAAAGTCTGACACTGTTTCCACTGTTTCCCCATCTATTTCCCATGAAGTGATGGGACCAATGCCATGATCTTAGTTTTCTGAATGTTGAGCTTTTTTGCCAACTTTTTCACTCTCCACTTTCACTTTCATCAAGAGGCTTTTTAGTTCCTCTTCACTTTCTGCCATAAGGGTGGTGTCATCTGCATATCTGAGGTTATTGATATTTCTCCCAGCAATCTTGATTCCAGCTTGTGCTAAGTAAAAAAACAATTACCTTGAAACCCACATTTTGAGTTTTCTTGCTCTGAATTTGCATATCTATATGACAATATAGTATTAATATATAGGTATGATGTATTACAGTAGCCAGATAAATACATTAATTTTATCTATGCAGTTAAAACATGCTGGGAAGAATTTTGAGGTACTTCACCATTAGAGGTGTTAGTATAATATTTTCAGTAATTCAATTGAAAGAGGATTTCTCCTGATATAGTACATGAATAATATAGATGAGAAAAATGGATAGATACATTTAAAATTATAACTGGAGAGATGTCATAATTGATAAAATGTAAAAAAAAAAAAAAAAAAGGAGAGAGAAAATGGTAGAGTAAAACCATTTTATAGTCCTATGAGATGTGCATGGGAAGGCCAAATTTCAGGTCCAAGAGATGGCACTATTTGATATAAGCCACACTGATGTCAACCACAGTTTGTCTTAGGAAAGATAGTTCACTGAAAGCAAATTAATGTGTGCCTTTAAAACAGCCTCTGACATCTATTGTAATAGAAATGTCAACTTGACAGCTTGTCAGCATAAAGACTGTAAACAAAGCCATAGGATTTTAGAAGATTGAAGAAGTATTTAGAAGAAGAAAAGAAAACTTAAGAAAAATCTTAAGGTTTCTAAGATGACAGAAGAGGAAAAGCTAAGCATAGAGTCAAGGGTACTTAGAACTTTCAGAGAATAGTAGTGAATGCATCTACCCAGAAATGTTGTAGAGAGTGTTTCAGTAGAGGGAGAGATAAATTCTAATAATCTCTTACAGATCAGGTGCTGGATTTTATGTCTACTAGTTTTAACTGCCAGAAGCACTTTGAAATTTTAGTGGAAAGCAGCAGTTCTTGGTTGTGAAGGGGAAGGATTGGGGGGAAAAAAAAAACAGATGCTGCTATGGGACACTAAAGCTAAAATGAAATGGTGTGTAAATGAGTTGTCATACACAGGAAATTAAAAGAGAATTGTAAAGGAGAAACTTAGGATATTAAGAAAAGAGGCAATAAGGATCTAGTTGTGAGGATCCATGATACCAAGCATAGGAGAAGGGAATAGGCACAGAAACTATTTAAGAAGTGCCAGCATCATGATAGGAAGGAGGGCGGATGCATGAGTATCCACAGACTTTGAGATATGCTTGATTATAGGAATTATTAGTTTATTATCCACTTAATTCTATGTAAAGTAAAAAGTAATTGTATCTACTGAGAGCTACTGGGCTCATGAGAAAAATCTTTTTTTTTTTTTCAAAGATAATGCAGGTATTTGAAATAATAATTGTGCATGAAGTGTGAGCAGTGGCACCCCACTCCAGTACTCTTGCCTGGAAAATCCCATGGATGGATGAGCCTGGTAGGCTAGAGTCCATGGGGTCACTAAGAGTCGGACAGGACTGAGCGACTTCACTTTCACTTTTAACTTTCATGCATTGGAGAAGGAAATGGCAACCCACTCCAGTGTTCTTGCCTGGAGAATCCCAGGGATGGGGGAGCCTGCTGGGCTGCCGTCTATGGGGTCGCACAGAGTCAGACACGACTGAAATGACTTAGCAGTATGAAGTGTGAAAGTAAAAGTTGCTCAGTCATGTCCAACTTGTTTCGACCTCACAGACTACACTGTCCCTGGAGCAGGGACAGTGGGTAGTCCTGGAGTGGGTAGCCTTTCTCTTCTCCAGGGGATCTTCCCAACCCAGGGATCCCACCCAGGTCTCCTGCATTGCAGGCGGATTCTTTACCAACTGAGCTATTAGGGAAGCCTGTGCATGAAGTGTAGTTATTACAGAAGTTGAGCTATAGCTTTGATAAATATCTACTGATTGTGTGATACACGAAAACACTACTTAAGTCCTTAAGTGATATAATGATACATGGCAAAATTAGAAATATCTTTGTCCTTTGAAACTATGTAATTAGACTCCAGGGATGAACTTAAACGAGAATATGTGCTGTGATTTTAAAAGTCATTTGATGGGAAAGAAAAAGTGGAGCAGTATTTGCATTGGAGAGTGGTAGAAGATAAATGAAATTCAGCTAGATGAATCTGGAATATTAAAAAGAAGTAATAGCATAGATGAAAAACCAGAGATGAGTAAAGAAGTTGAGCTTAATAAAAGAATAAAGAGAAAGGGAGAAAAGAAAAGAAAAAACAAAATTATGTGTATATATGTATTTATGTCATAGGGGACTTAAGAATTAGAGCAGAAAATGTCAGCAAATTAAATTTTTTACTAATTAAGTTGAATTGTTCATTGCAGCACTGTTTACAATAGCCAGGACATGGAAGCAACCTAGATGTCCATCAGAAGATGAATGGATAAGAAAGCTGTGGTACATATACACGATGGAGTATTACTCAGCCATTAAAAAGAATACATTTGAATCAGTTCTAATGAGGTGGATGAAACTGGAGCCTATTATACAGAGTGAAGTAAGCCAGAAAGAAAAACACCAATACAGTATACTAATGCATATATATGGAATTTAGAAAGATGCTAACAATAACCCTGTGTATGAGACAGCAGAAGAGACACTGATGTATAGAACAGTCTTATGGACTCTGTGGGAGAGGGAGAGGGTGGGGTGATTTGGGAGAATGGCATTGAAACATGTATAATATCATGTATGAAATGAGTTGCCAGTCCAGGTTTGATGCACGATACTGTATGCTTGGGGCTGGTGCACTGGGACGACACAGAGGGATGGTATGGGGAGGGAGAAGGGAGGGGGGTTCAGGATGGGGAACACATGTACACCTGTGGCGGATTCATTTTGATATTTGGCAAAACTAATACAATTTGTAAAGTTTAAGAACAAAATAAAATTTAAAAAAAAAAAAAATAAGGAACCAGAATTATGTGTTACTACAGTAAATGGAGTTATTAAGTTTGATTCAATTCACAAAATTTTGATGAAATAATTCAAGTGGAATAAGCTCAGAGAAAAGGACCATCATCCTGAATCTTCCAGGGAAGAGATGGTGGGAGTCTAAAGTTGGGAAATGTGAGTATGGAAAAATAGATAGATGAGATATTTTAAGGAGAACCTAGTGATACATTCGGAGAAGGCAATGGCACCAGTACGAGTACTCCAGTACTCTTGCCTGGAAAATCGCATGGACGGAGGAGCCTGGTGGGCTGCAGTCCATGGGGTCGCTAGGAATCAGACACGACTGAGCGACTTCACTTTCACTTTTCACTTTCATGCATTGGAGAAGGAAATGGCAACCCACTCCAGTGTTCTTGCCTGGAGAATCCCAGGGACGGAGGAGCCTGGTGGGCTGCCGTCTATGGGGTCCCACAGAGTCAGACACGACTGAAGCGACTTAGCAGCAGCAGCAGCAGCAGTGATACACTGACTCAGGAGAACATGGTAAGATGGCACCAAGGATGAGTCTAATGGCTTGTTAATTACTGGTCAAAAAGATACCGGTCACTCAATACGACAGAGCATATTTTGGAAGACAGTTATGAGTTAAGTTGTGGACACACAATGATTGATGATCCATGTGAAAATAAATGATTATATTTGATGATTTGAAGTTAGAATATTGATATTGTTTTGATGGATTTTGGTTTGTTTTGTTTTTGCCCAAACAATACATTTTATTATGGACACGTTCCATTATTGTGGAAATAGGTTGTTAAGATTCCTGAGCTATACCTTCATACCTGATGTTTCTGAGATTCAGCCAACCACAAATCAAAAATATTTTTAAAATTCCCAAAATCTCCGAGAAGCAAAATGTGAATTTTCTATGCTCTGGCTATTATTAACATAACATTTACATTGTATTTAGTATTATGTCATCTATATAACAAAGTATACAGGAGGATGTGTGTAGGTTATATGCAAGTACTATGCTATTTTGCATAAGGAACTGGAGAACCCATAGATTTTGTTATCCAAGGGAAAGTTCTGGAACCAGTTTCCCTTGGATACTGAGGGACAGCTATATTTAATCTTCTCCAAATAAATATTTAATATTTTGTGTTATGATCACTTTCTTTAATCTTTCCTTTTTCATTTTGCCAATTATCTTCTTTGCAGAGATATTTCACTCATTAATGCAGTTGGATATGCATTGAAGCCTATTTCCTTTCACTTAATTTTTGTAATTTAACATATAATTTTTAATTGTTAAAACTATAAGTTATTCCAGTGACAATATTAAGTAAATTTTTGTATGAAAGATACAGATATGTTCAAGACTTCCTTATCCATTTTTATATTGTATCATTCCCTGGATATTATCAAATTTTATATTTTGATTCAATACTCAAGAATATAATTTCTATTTGCATTTAATCTATATTATAGGTATCTCTACAAATTAGTATAAGGGTTTATATTTGAAATTTTAAACATAATGTATGCTATTATTTCTTCCAAATTATTATTTTGAGTTGAAAAACAATGACTCACACCAAAAATTAAGAAACATTAATAGCAGTTGTATTTTCTTTTTTTTTATTTTCTTTTTTATTTTTTTTAAATTTTATTTTATTTTTAAACTTTACATAATTGTATTATTTTCATTTTCTTGTTGTTCAGTTGCTAAGTCATGTCCAACTCTTTGAGACTCCATGGACTGTAGCCCTCCAGGCTACTGTCTCCATAATGGGATTTCCTAGGCAAGAATACTGGAGTGAGTTGCCATTTTTTTATCCAGGGGATCTTCCAGACCCAGGGATCAAACCCATGTCTCTTGCATTGGCAGGCAGATTCTTTACCACTGAGCCACCAGGGAAGTCTGTCTTTACATTAGTTAACCTTGAATAATGTTAAGTGGAAATTGCTAGGCATAAAAGGAAACAGTTTATTTGACTCCACTTAATAAAATATCCAGAATAGGTAAATCCCTAGTGACAGAACACAGATTAGTGGTTACCAGGGGCTAGGAGGCAGGGTGCAGTCTGGAAAGTTGCTGGTAATGGGTATGAGGTTTCTTCATGAGGTGATAAAAGTGTTCCAAAATTAAATAGTAAAGATGATTTCAGAACTCTGTGAGTATGCTAAAAGCCACACAGTTGTACACGTTGAAAGGATGAAACCTCTCAGTTTCCTTTTGAATGATACAATATGGTTTAAACTCTTTAAAACTCTTTTCAATCTTTCATATTATATATATTTTGTTATATCCAACTTGTTTCTGTAGGAAAAAAAAAAAAAGGTATATCCTTTTCTTTCATTATTTTCCTCCTTAGGTCTACCAAAAAGTGTATCTTTGTGGTTGTTGTTCAAAGTTATTGTTTCTTTTTTCCCAATTCTTCCTATGGGGTTTTGATGATTTGTTGTTGTCGTTTTGCTCAGAAATATCTTTTAATTTTAACTTAATTGAAGATTTTTGTGAGAGAAACTGTTCAAGTACCTATCATCTATGATCTACATTCTGTGTTTCATAAATTACATTTTAACTAGGTACAAACTTCCAAGTTACAATTATTTTTCTTTAAAAATTTAAATATTCTAGGTTATGAAACAAATTACCTGCCACCCAGGTCATATGAAATGTTTCTCTAGAGTAATATGTGTTTACTCTATTGCAGTTTTTTAATTTTTGTTTTTTCTTTGAGAATCTGCGATATCACTGTTATAATTCTAGCATTATTTTCCTTCTCATCCTATTCCTTAATTCTCAATTCACACATTTATGTCCTTTTAAAAAGTTCTCTAAAATAATAAGAATTTCATATACTATCTTTCCCTCATTAATTATCCTGTTTTTCTGGAATTCTCTTTAGGTATATTGTAAATTTATCATTTTAGTTTTAATATTTTATAATTTCTTAATAATAATCTATATTTTTTGTCTCACTGTTTCTATCTACCATGTTACTCTGTGTACTTAAAGCTTTATTTTTCTACCAATATGTTTATTTTAGCAGCACAATTTCTTTATCTATACTTTTCTATTTTTTTCTAACTTCCTTTTCAAACAAAGCTACTGCTGCTCTTTACTACTCCTAATATGGATATTATTGTCACTTTTCAGTCTCTATACAACTTAATATTTCTTCCATCATTGTAAGAGTTTTTTTATATCAATTATTTTCTTTTATTGAATTTCTTATATGAAGTATGTGTTTCTTTGAATTTTGTAGAGAAGTAGAAGCAGCAGCAGACATTTATGAGATTGTATTATTTATATTTTTTCAACTGTAATATTTCTTTCAATTATAACAAAATATTTTCTCACTTTTTTTAAGCCACTCACTCATTTTGTAAAAAATAAATATCTCCAGATCTGCTTTTTGCCTAAAAGTATCTTCTATCATCTAACATCGCTACAGATTACTACTCTCTCAAGTCTTCATGTAGAAGACTCATTATAGTGTACAGACTTTCCTGATATCTGTTATTATCATAAATAATTCATGATATACTCCAAACTTCAGACTTTCTCATTGACACAATAGCAGAAATTGGGAAATTTCCTACATGGAGATTTCTCATTCAGAATACAAACAATATCATCTATTCACTCCATATCACAATTACACTTCTTGAAAGTACAATTCCAGAATGGATGCACCAAAAGATATCAGTGTGACCCTCTGGGACAAATTAGAAAAAGAGTGATGAAACCTTCCCTGCCATTAGTTAGATATTCATAGTGGTGTGTGAATGGGAATATTTTATTTATTGGTGATGGACAAGGAGGTCTGGTGCTGCAGTTCATGGGGCTGGAAAGAGTGGGACACTACCGAGTGACTGAACGGATTACAGCTAATCTTCCTAGCCAACACTTTGCATTTTAATTTTTATCACTTCATTATTGTCAATTGATCATTATGATTTAGAGATTACTGAATAAAATCCCTTATTTCAAACGTTGTTGAATATTGTATCACTGTCTTTATATTCTAAATATTTAGATACCAGCAGATGAATTTTGATTTCATTTGTGTAAAAACCTTGTAACTCTTTTATCACATAGTTTCTTTTTGATATGCTTTTGTGATATATAATTTTGTTGTAATTTTGTTATATATTTTGATAGGAATTGCATTTCTAGTAATACTTCCTTCTTAAGGCCCATATGGCTTATTGTCTTGCCTAGGATATACTGTGGGAACTGCAAAAGTGTGCTTCAAAAAATGAGATTTTGATATATCTGCAAATTACCTTAGTTGCGTTCCTTGTCAAGGACACCTAAGAATTCCTGAAAAGATTATTACTTGTGTCACTTGAGTCTTCTAAATACAAAAAAAGTTTTAATGTTCACACTGAAGATACATTATTATCTCCATTATTATTACTTGTGTCACTTGAGTCTTCTAAATACAAAAAAAGTTTTAATGTTCACACTGAAGATACATTATTATCTCCAAAGCATTATTTTTACAATTGCAATTTCTTTAGTCTTTAAAACAGGAAATTAAAATACCTAGCTGAACAAAATTAAAGGATTTTCTTTATAATTTTAATGCCTGAAGTTATTTCAAATAAACAACTGAAATATTATTAAATATAATGACTATTTCAGTATACAACTAAGGAAAACATGTCATTCTGCTAAATATTTGTATTTATTTTTTACAAATTTTATATAATTTTACTTAAGATAAATTTTCTATGGATATCTCTCAGAACATATTGATCAAGAAAGAGATCATAGTAATATTAAGAAAATGATGCCAATATAAACTGACAGGTTTAACTGTAGAAGCTTTTTTCTAAATACACTAAATCTTTGTTCAAAAACTTAAACTTTTGCTCAAGAGCTAATTTCTATTTAAAGACTGTAGTCACCAAAGGTATCCAAAATTTGGCCCTGAAGAAAAGCTTTTCTATAATGTGTTTACTTCAACACTGTGGTTGCATACACTTTGCCTACCAGAATAGTTTACTTTTATTTCCCTGACCATATCAGTTCTAAAACACCTCCACGATAAGCTTTATCTAATATATCATTTTCTATAATTTTTTTAAATGGACACATTTAGTTCATTTTTTCCCCCTTATTACTTACATTTTCCCTTTTCCTCCAGCACCCACCCATACCAGTGTATCCAGTAACATATTAACATCAGTTGAGTTCAGTCACTCAGTCATGTCTGACTCTGCGACCCCATGAACCGCAATATGCCAGGCCTCCCTGTTCATCATAAACTCCCAGAGTCCACCCAAACCCATGTCCATCGAGTCAGTGATGCCATCCAACCATCTCATCCTCTATCGTCCCCTTCTCCTCCTGCCCTCAATCTTTCCCAGCATCAGGGTCTTTTCCAATGAATCAGCTCTTCACATCAGGTGGCCAAAGAATTGGAGTTTCAGCTTCAACATCAGTCCTTCCAATGATCACCCAGGACTGATCTCCTTTAAGATGGACTGGTTGGATCTCCTTGCAGTCCAAGGGACTCTCAAGAGTCTTCTCCAACACCACAATTCAAAAGCATCAATTCTTCTGCGCTCAGCTTTCTTTATAGTCCAACTCTCACATCCATACATGACCACTGGAAAAACCATAGCTTTGACTAGATGGACCTTTGTTGGCAAAGTAATGTCTCTGCTTTTTAATATGCTGTCTAGGTTGGTCATAACTTTCCTTCCAAGGAGTAAAGTGTCTTTGAATTTCATGGCTGCAATCCCCATCTGCAGTGACCCTGAAGCCCAGAAAAATAGTCAGTCAACTAAAGTAGCTTTGGTTTTTTTTCTTCATTTGGCTTTAGAGTCATGTACATAGAGATGTTATCATAGACCTATTAAAAAATGCATAGTTCTTATACAAAATTTTATATTTTATTACTTAATGCTAGGTATAATTTATTTCATAATTGATATTGGCCTAGTACATTGTTTTCAGTAGTTTTACAAATGAACTGGTCAGTGAATATTTCTATTATTTCCATTTTATTTTGTTTGTTTGCTGCTAAAAACTATATGGCAGAACTACTTTGAGCTTCTATCCTCATTTACAAGTGCAGTTTTTTAATACTGAGAAATGGATTCCAAATGGAATTGTTGGTGCAAAGTATAAATGTATTTTCAGTTTTTATAGAGCTTGCCAGATGGCTTTTTAGGATTTTATTTTTAACAATCTACATCTGTAGGAGCAAGGTACATACATCCCTGTTGACAGTAGATGTTATCACTTATTTTGTTAGTCTGATGGGTATAAAGTGATACTTTACACTTACTTTAACTTGCATTTCTCTTACCAAGAATGCATTTCAACATCTTTTCACATTGGAATTTGCATTTGAATTTGCTGTTCATTCAGATTTGCTATAATGTGACTTATATTTCCACATTCCTGCCATTTTTTTTTTATTATGGATTCTGCCTTGTTCCTAAGACACACTTTGTAGTACATATGTTTTTCTTAAATATTTTGTGAATGTGCTCATTTAGTTACTATCATGATATTTTTCTTTGACAAGAAAATGTCTTTATTTTAGTTTGTCAATTATGCTTTTACAGTTAATAGTGTATTTCCTCCTCTAAGATTGTACATTCATACTAAGGGATTTTTTGGCTTACTTTTTATTGTTTTGTATTTAAAATACCTTTAATTTATTTTTGTATTGTAAGATATACAACCAAATTTCTACCATTAATTCTGTTAAAAGTTGCTTCATTTTTCTTGCACCCCTTGCAGTTGGTGCTACTTCTTAAAACATTTAATATAATTGTTTGCTTCTGAAGATACTATTTGGGGGCATATTTTTGATGAAAAATTCAACTTTCCTAATATTTATAGGGATTTTCTAAATATATATTTCATATTAAGAAATTTGTGATAGTACTTACTTTTCTTGAAATCAATGCCTTTTAACTGTCAAATTTATGTATATAGAACTTTTTATAGCATTAATTTAATCCTTTTTATGTTTTATGGTCCTAATGCCATCCTTTATTTTTTTCCTAGTGTTAGTAATTTCTCCCTTTTTTCTCTTTTTTATAAATCTTCTTAGAGGTTTGTCAACTGTTTTGACTTTTTAAAAAACTAGCTTTAGTTTTCATTTTCCATGTTTTTTCTATAATCAATTTTGCTGAGTTCTGCTTTTGTTTTTATGATTTTCTTTTTTTTTCCCATTTTCCAAACTTTATTTTATTTAATAATATTAAGGATATAAATTTTATTTGTACCTTCCAGTTCTACAGATTTCTCTATTTCTCATCTCCTGAGATGAGTTACCATGTATTTTATTATTTTTTTATTTTTTTTTAATTTTATTTTATTTTTAAACTTTACATAATTGTATTAGTTTTGCCAAATATCAAAATGAATCCGCCACAGGTATACATGTGTTCCCCATCCTGAACCCTCCTCCCTCCTCCCTCCCCATACCATCCCTCTGGGTCGTCCCAGTGCACTAGCCCCAAGCATCCAGTATCATGTATCGAACCTGGACTGGCAACTCGTTTCTTACATGATATTTTACATGTTTCAATGTCTTAGTTCTGTCAGTTTTGAATTCTTTTGTTTCTTTAAGTGGGAGTTTAGATTATTGATATAATCCTTTTTTTTAATTAATTTGAGCATTTAATAACACAAAGTTCCCTTTCAGCATTGCTTTGACAATCATCCATGCCTTTGGTATTTGTCTTCATTCAGTTTAATGTCTTGTTTGATTTTTAAAACTTCCTCTCTGACCAGTAGATTATTCAGTTCAGTTCAGTTCAGTTGCTAAGTCTTGTCCAACTCTTTGCAACCCCATGCATCGCAGCACGCCAGGCCTCCCTGTCCATCACCAACTCCCGGAGTTCGCTCAAACTCACGTCCATGGAATCGGTGATGCCATCCAGCCATCTCATCCTCTGTCATCCCCTTCTCCTCCTGACCCCAATCCCTCTCAGCATCAGAGTCTTTTCCAATGAATCAACTCTTCGCATGAGGTGGCCAAAGTACTGGAGTTTCAGCTTCAGCATCAGTCCTTCCAAAGAACACCCAGGACTGATCTCCTATTAGTAGATTATTACTAGTTGTCAATTATAAATGAAGATGCTATAGACATGCTTCTTAAAGTTGTGTGTTCATGTTTTCAAATCATTTGTGTAAATTCCCAAGAGCATTCTGACTGTATTCTGCTTTGTGAAAAACTGTCAAGCTGTCTTTCAGAGTGGCTTTAACATTTGTCATCCTGACCAGCAGTCTATCAGAGTTTTATTTGATATGCTCATCTGTGTTGGCGGTTGCTAATGTTTTGGATTTTAGCCATTCTGATAGGTATACAGTTTTATCTCATTTTAATTTGCAGCTCCTTAATGTCATGTGATATGAATATTTTTGTATGATATTTTGTAATCTATCTTCCTTGGTTGACATATTCAGCCCATTTTTAAATTAAATTATTTTATTAATTTCAAGCTTTACTGGCCCTTTACATATTTTGATCACCAGTGTTTATCAAATATGATTTTTTCCAAATATTTTCTCTCAGTCTGTGACATATTATTTTATTCTGTGGACAATGTCTGTTGGAGAGCAGGAGATATTTAACTTTTATGTTTCATATAAAAAGTCATTGTCATCTCCAAGTTCATCTGAATTTTCTCCTATGTATACTTTTGTGCTTTAAACATTAGTGGCAAATTTTATGAAACACACAAAGTCTGTAACCAGATTTTTTTTTTGACCTTTGCACAAATATTCCAGCACCATTTGATGAAAGACTATCTTTTTTCCATAAGTTTGCCTTTGCTTCTTTCTAAAAGACCAGTTTATTACATGTGTGTAGGTCTATTTCTGGCTCTCTTTTCTGTTCCATTCATCTGTTCATTTTTTTTTTTTTCTCCCTATAGCAGACTGTATACATCACTGTAGTTTGAAGTCAAGAAGTGTCAATCCTCCAGCTTTGAATTTCTTAAACATTATGATGGCTACTATGCCCTTTTGCTTTTGATATAAACTTTTGAATAAGTGTACTGAGACTCAGTGGAGAAGGAAATGGCAACCCACTCCAGTGTTTTTGCCTGGAGAATCCCAGGGACGGCGGAGCCTGGTGGGCTGCCGTCTATGGGGTCGCACAGAGTCAGACACTAACTTTCTCAGATTTGGATTAGCATTCTAATTTTTATTCTGAGAACCTGGTATGGTTCCTGGGGGTAAAACTCACAAAGGTACTCCTCAGACTTTTTAACTCTCAAATTAGTCTACATTAAGCCTTTGGTAATTCATTCAGTAGAGCTTCAAGTGTTCCTTCTGTACTGGTTTCAGCTCTGGGATTCTGCTCCATGTAGGCTGTAATTCTCTGTATCTGCTTGTCTGCCCAGTTTTCAGGGCAGCTGTTTGCCTGTGACCTTAATTATCTGATGGATTCAAAAGAGCTGTTGGTTTTCACTTTGTCCAGTATTTTTTTTTTTTTTTCGTATTGTGACACTGGTGGTGATTGCTTCCATACTCTTTAGACATCATATTGGAAGCTAGAAGTCCCATATGACCATGTATTTTATTTTCTAGTTAAAGAAAAAAAAAAGCTCCTCCTGTTTCATAAAATATACCCTACAACTATTTTCTGAAAATACGGTTTATGATATAACTCCTCTCAGTTCATTTTTTCTTCATTGTATTCAGTATATTTTTATTCTCTTGGAAAATATCCAGTCTCACTATTCAGTTCATTCATTTAATCATTTATAGTCTATTCCTAAATTATTTTTAGACAGATATTAAATAGAAACATCCTTAATATTACATGTTTCTTAAAAAAATTTTGTAATTCCTAAAATTCAACTGTTTGCTGTATAACAATATATGGAATGATATAAATCAGAGATTTACAAGCTATAGCCCATGAGTCAGATCTGATCTACTATCTGTTTTTATAAATAAAATGTTTTGGAATTCAGCCATCTTATGTCTATGGCTCTTTCCACATTATGGCATTACATTTTAATATTGTGACATAAGCCAATTGTTCCCCAAAGCCTAAATTATTTACTGTCTGTTCTTTAAAGATAAAATTTGCTTATCTGTGCTATAACTAATAATGATCATTGACCCTGGAAAATCTGCCAAAAAATAATTAAAATAAAAAATACATTGTTTTTAACAGAACTGTCACTTAAAATTAAGTTATGTAAGTATTATTCACATTTTTATAGAATATAATGCTTGGGCTGATTTTAAAATTATGCTAGAACAAACTAGGTATTAAACAAAAGTTACTAATTCAAGATAAAATTTGTTATAGTTTATTATTTATTGTGATACAATTGATGTATTAGTTTTAAGTGTACAACTTAATGATTTTATATTTGTATATATTGCTAAATGATCACCAAAATAATTCTAGTTAACATTTATCACCATAGGAGTTAAAAATTAATTTTTTTTCTTGTGATAAGAACATTTACTATCTGTATACTCCCTTAGCAATTTTCAGATATAAAATAAAGTATTATTAGCTATAGTCACCATGTTGTATATTACATTCTCAAGATTTAATTATTCTGTAACTGGACGTTTGTTTCTTTTGACCATCATAAAGTTACTAATAACAGGAAGTTTTTAAAAATGTCAGAATTCTCAAAATGTAAATAATTTTATGTAATTGTCAGAAATTCAGCTTACAGTTTTTCATTTATTTATACCTACCAAATTTGCTAAAAATGACTAATGTAGTGGCTTAAAATTTGCAATACAAGCTGCTGAATTTTTTTCTTGTGCTATGGCTATTTTGCCAGATTTTGGCACAAATAAAGTTTGCAAAAGTGACTGAAATTTAATGTGATAGACATGAAATTTTTCATTGGATAATGATGAGATATTAACTATAATATGATATTAAGTATACTATGTGATATTATCTATAATATCACATAGCATTTTGAACTTACCTGCCTAACATATTCCTATTATTCATTTCAGAAGATAATGAAAACAAGCAAAAATCTGAAATTGGAGTTTTCAGAAGAAAAAGAAAAATCACATACTCACTTAGCATTTTGGAAATGTTCCCAAGAGAGATTTAATTGAAATGCTGAGCTAAACTTCTTAACAGTGCACCAATATTTGTTTTAAAGTTGCATGAAAGAGAGCTTATATTATTTTATTCATTCAGCATTTGTCACACATTTTCTGGTTTCCAGTCTTACTAATCCACTTCGATTGATTTATGTTAGAGTGAAATTTATGGTTCAAATTTCTTTTTTTTTTTTTTTCACGTGGCTGACCATCTTTCCCAATAGCATTTATTGAATAGATTAATCTCTCCTCATTGTCTTAGGGAATATAACTAATGGGATACTTTTATATTAATCTGTGTAGTTAACTGAAATTACAATTTGCTTGATGACTTCCTTTATTTTTAGAAACATGGAAAATATGCAGTGTACTTCTCTGTAGTATATGTCAGCTAATTGAACATGAGATATCCCATTTAATGCACTCTAAAAGGGGTCACCTTACATATCAGCAAATTTCAGTTAATTGGTGGGGGTAAAGTACCGTGTAAACTGCTAATTCCTTATAAGCCAATAGATTCAGACATGATTACCTAAATAGATGAATGTATGTAATTACAACTTGAGGCCTTACATGTAGCTGTTACATTTCTGCTTTGGTAATTACCTCTTTTCACATTCTCTATTCTCCATGGATTTTTGAGAATCTGAGTAGTGAAATAACTCTATAATTTTCTCTCCCACTTCAATCAACAACTCCAACTTAACCTCTAACCACAGTCATCTCAAACATTCAAGAGTAATGAAAAGTTGTACTTTTCATCATTTGCTTATTAGCTCTCATTATGAAATCACAGATTGTATTCAATGAATAAAAGATGGAGCAAATTAAAGGCACAGAAGAAATAAATAACAAAAAGACAATTTGAATTGCCACTTTAGCAATGTACTATGGCCAGCAATATATAGAAAAACTGGCATATTTTCAATATGAGTGTAAAAAAAAAAGCAGAACACTAAAATTAAAAGGTACATCAGTTCAGATCCGTCACTTAGTTGTGTTTTACTGTTGGTGACCCCATGGACTGCAGCACACAAGGCTTCCCTGCACATCACTACTTTCGAAGCTTGCTCAAACACATGTCTATCAAGTCAGTGATGCCATCCAACTATCTCATCCTCTGTTGTAACCTTTTCCTGCCTTCAATCTTTCCCAGCATCAGGGTCTTTTCAAATGAGTCAGTTCTTCACATCAGGTGGCCAAAGTGTTGGAGTTTCAGCTTCAATATCAGTCCTTCCAGTGAATATTCAGGACTGATTTCCCTTAGGATTGACTGGATGATCTCATTGCAGTCCAAGGGACTCTCAGGAGACTTCTCCAACACCACAGTTCACAGGCAAGAATTCTTTGGTGCTCAGCTTTCTTTATGGTCCAACTCTACATCCATACATAACACTGGAAAAACCATAGCTTTGACTAGATGGACCTGTGTCAGCAAATGTCTCTGCTTTTTAATATGCTGTCTAGGTTGGTCATAGCTTTTTTCCCAAGGAGCAAGCGTCTTTTAATTTCATGGCTGCAGTCACCATCTGCAATGATTTTGGAGCCCAGAAAAATAAATAAAGAAAGTCTCTTACTGTTTCCATTGTTTCCCAACTATTTGACATGAAGGAAGGGACCAGATGCCATGATCTTTGTTTTTGAATGTTGAGCTTTAAGCCAACTTTTTCACTCTCCTCTTTCACTTTCATCAAGAGGCTCCTTAGTATTTCGCTTTCTGCCATAAGGGTAGTGTCATCTTCATATCTGGGGTTATTGATAATTCCCCCGGCAATCTTCATTCCAGCTTGTGCTTCATCCACCCAGTATTTTGCATGATGTACTCTTCATATAAGTTAAATAAGCAGGGTGACTATATACAGCCTTCATGTACTCCTTTCCCTATTTGGAACCAGTCTGTTGTTTCATTTCCAGCTCTAACTATGGCTTCTTGACCTGCACACAGATTTCTCAGGAGGCAGGACAGGTGGTCTGGTATTCCCATCTCTTGAAGAATTTTCCACAGTTCATTGAGATCTACGCAGTCAAAGGCTTTGGCATAGACAATAAAGCAGAATTAGATGTTTTTCTGGTATTCTTCAGCTCTTTCGATGATCCAGTGGATGTTAACAATTTGATCTCTGGTTCATCTGCCTTTTCTGAATCCAGTTTGAACATCAAAAAGTTCATAGTTCATGTGCTGTTGAAGCTTGGCGTGGAGAATTTTGAGCATTACTTTACTGGCAACTGTGCAGTAGTTTGAGCATTCTTTGGCATTGCCTTTCTTTGGGATTGGAATGAAAACTGACCTTTTCCAGTCCTGTGGCCACTGCTGAGTTTTCCACATTTGCTGGCATATTGAGTCCAACACACTCACAGCACCATGTTTTAGGATTTGAAATAGCTCAACTGGAATTCCATCACCTCCACTAGCTTTGTTCGTAGTGATGCTTTCTAAGGCCCACTTGACTTCACATTCCAGGATGTCTGGCTCTGGGTGAGTGATCACACTATCATGGTTGTATAGGTCATGAAGATAATTTTTGTATAATTATCCTGTGTATTCTTGCCACCTCTTCTTAATATCTTCTGCTTCTGTTAGGTCCATACCATTTCTGTCCTTTATTGAGCCCATCATTGAATGAAATATTCTCTTGGTATCTCTAATTTTCTTGAAGAGATCTCTAGTCTTTCCCATTCTATTGTCTTTTTCTATTTCTTTGCATTGATCACTGAGGAAGGCTTTCTTATCTCTCCTTGCTATTCTTGGAACTCTGCATGGGTATATCTTTCCTCTTCTCCTTTGCCTTTCACTTCTCTTCTTTCCTTAGCTATTTGTAAGGCCTCCTCAGACAACCATTTTGCCTTTTTGCATTTCTTTTTCCTGGGGATGGTCTTGATCACTGCACAATGATCACACATCTCTGTCCATAGTTCTTCAGGCACTGTCTATGAGATCTAATCCCTTGAATCTATTTGTCACTTCTACTGTGTAATCGTAAGGGATTTGATTTAGGTCATACTTGAAGGTCTGACCTAAACAGCATATTAAAAAGCAGAGACCTTACTTTGCCAACAAAGGTCCATCTAGTTAAGGCTATGGTTTTTCCAATAGTCATGTATGTATGTGAGAGTTGGACTGTAAAGAAAGCTGAGCACCAAAGAATTGATGCTTTTGAACTGTGGTGCTGGAGAAGACTCTTGAGAGTCCCTTGGACTGCAAGAAGATAAAACCGGTCCATTCTAAAGGATACCAGTCCTGAATATTCATTGGACAGACTAATGTTGAAGCCAAAACTCCAATACTTTGGCCACCTGATGTGAAAAGTTGACTCATTTGAAAAGACCCTGATGCTGGGAAAGATTGAAGGTGGGAGGAGAAGGGGATGACAGAGGATGAGATGGTTGGATGGCATCACCGACTCAATGGAGATGAGTCTGGGTAAACTCCGGGAGTTGGTGATGGACAAGGAGGCCTGGCATGCTGCAGTCCATGGGGTCGCAAAGAGTTGGACACGACTAAGCGACTGAACTGAACTGAATGGTCTAGTGGTTTTCCCTACCTAATTCAATTTAAGTCTAAGTTTTCTAATGAGTTCATGATCTGAGCCACAACAACTCCTTTGCTGACTGTATAGAGCTCCATCTTTGGCTGCAAATATATGATCAATCTGATTTCGGTATTGACCATCTGGTGATGTCCATGTGTAGAGTCTTCTCTTGCGTTGTTGGAAGAGGGTGTTTGGTATGACCAGTGCTTCTCTCAGCAAAAGTCTATTAGCCTTTCCCCTGCTTCATTCTGTACTCCAAGGCCAAATTTTCCTGTTACTCCAGGTATTTCTTGACTTTCTACTTTTGCATTCCAGGCCCCTATAATGAAAAGGACATCTTTTTTGGGTGTCAGGTCTAGAAGGTCTTGTAGATCTTCATAGAACTATTCAACTTCTGCTTCTTCAGCATCACTGGTCGGGGCATAGACTTGGATTACTGTGATATTGAATGGTTTGCTTTGGAAATAAACAGAGATCATTCTGTCATTTTTGAGATTGCATCCAAATACTGCATTTCGGACTCATTTGTTGACTATGATGGCTACTCCATTTCTTCTAAGGGATTCCTGCTCCCAGTAGTAGATATAATGGTTATCTGAGTAAATTCACCCATTCCAGTCCGTTTTAGGTCGCTGATTCCTAGAATGTAGACTTTCACTCTTGCCATCTCCTGTTTGACCACTTCCAATTTGCCTTGATTCATGGACCTAACATTCCAGGTTCCTATGCAATACTATTCTTTATAGTATCAGACTTTACTTTCATCACCAGTCACATCCACATCAGGGCATTATTTTTGCTTTGGCTGTGTCTCTTCTGTTTCTCCACTCTTCTCAAGTAGCATGTTGGGCACCTATGAACCTGGGGAGTTCATCTTTCAGTGTCATTTATTTTTCCCTTTTCATACTCTTCATGGGGTTCTCAAGGCAAGAATACTGATGTGGTTTTCCATTCCCTTCTCCAGTGGGCCACATTTTGTCAGAACTCTCCATCATGACCTATTGATCTTGGGTGGCTCTACATGGCATGGCTCATGGTTTCATTGAGTTAAACAAGGCTGTGGTTCATGTGATCAGTTTGATTAGTTTTTTTTTTTTTTTTTTTTTTTTTTATGATTGTGGTTTTCATTCTGTCTGTTTAAGAATTACGTATGCAAAGGCAAATAAGCTTCCCCGGAGCAACTTTATTAATGAAGTGACATGTGTTTTCTCATTCTAGAATATCTGGAATGATACATGGCCTTTGAGTTCCCTAATTGAGTGCACTGCTCTGGAATCACTTAAAAAACTTGAAAATAAGTAAAATCCTGGATACGCATTAATAAAATATTAACTAGATGTTATGTTTCTAACTTTAGGGGAAAAAAATACAATTCCAGATAAATTCATTTTGCTGACAAAAGACAAGGATGCCATTATTGGAACAGAGACATGCTTTCAAAAATCTGTGTTAAAATTTAAGTTTCTCAAATAAAGTGATATTTAAGTAAAATTTTGAAAATGTCCAATATAGAGCCTCTTGATGAAAGTGAAAGAGGAGCATGACAAAGTTGGCTTAAAGCTCAACATTCAGAAAACTAAGATCATGTCATCCGGTCCCATCACTTCATGGCAAATAGATGGGAAAACAGGGGAAACAGTGGCTGAATTTATTTTTCTGGGCTCCAGAATCACTGCAGATGGTGATTGCAGCAAGGAGATTAAAAGACGCTTACTCCTTGGAAGGAGAATTATGACCAACCTAGAAAGCATATTAAAAAGCAGAGACATTACTTTGTCAACAAAGGTCCATCTATTCAAGGCTATGGTTTTTCCAGTGGTCATGTATGGATGGGAGAGTTGGACTATAAAGAAAGCTGAACAAATCGCCAGACCAGGTTTGATACAGGATGCTTGGGGCTGATGAACTGGGATGACCCAGAGGGATGGTATAGGGAAGGAGGTGGGAGGGGGCATTCAGGATGAGGAACACGTGTACACCCTTGGTGGATTCATCTTTATGGATGGCAAAACCAATTCAATATTGTAAAGTAATTAGTCTCCAATTAAAATAAATAAATTTATATTAAAAAAAATAAAAAGAAAGTTCAACCAAAAAAAAAAACAGAAAGCTGAGTGCCGAAGAATATATGCTTTTGAACTGTGGTGTTGGAGCAGACTCTTGAGAGTCACTGGACTGCAAAGAGATCCAACCAGTTCATCTTAAAGGAGATCAGTCCTGGGTGTTCTTTGGAAGGACTAATGTTGAAGCTGAAACTCCAGTACTTTGGCCACCTTGATGCGAACAGCTGACTCATTTGAAAAGACCCTGATGCTGGGAAAGATTGAGGGCAGGAGGAGAAGGGGATGACAGAGGATGAGATGGTTGGATGGCATCACCGACTCGTTGAACATGAGTTTGGGTGGACTCCGGGAGTTGGTTATTGACAGGGAGGCCTGGCATGCTGCGGTTCACAAGGTTGCAAAGAGTCAGACATGACTGAATGACTGAACTGAACTGAACTGAAAGTGTAAATAGTGATATTTATTGAGCGGAAGTTAGTGATATGACCAGAAAAATATTTAAAATGTGAGTATTTTCGTAAATAATTTAACAAAGAGCCGTTCTTGTCTTTGGTTAAAGTTTTGATTTTATATGAGGCATTTAAAGACCATGAGAGATATCAGGAAAGTAAGTGTCTTGACAGAATCAACATGTCACTTCAGGAGTATCATTCTTTTTAGTATAACTGGGAAACAGAATAGATATAGGATAATTATGCATCCAAAAACTTATTAAATTCTTATTAGAATAAGAATTTTAAACAAATGGGATCTAGTTAAAATTAAAAGCTTCTGCACAACAAAAGAAACTATAAGCAAGGTGAAAAGACAGACTTCGGAATGGGAGAAAATAATAGCAAATGAAGCAACTGACAAACAACTAATCTCAAAAATATACAAACAACTCCTGCAGCTCAATTCAAGAAAAATAAATGACCCAATCAAAAAATGGGCCAAAGAACTAAATAGACATTTCTCCAAAGAAGACATACAGATGGCTAACAAACACATGAAAAAAATGGTCAACATCACTCATTATCAGAGAAATGCAAATCAAAACCACTATGAGGTACCATTTCATGCCAGTCAGAATGGCTGCGATCCAAAAGTCTACAAGCAATAAATGCTGAAGAGGGTGTGGAGAAAAGGGAACCCTCTTACACTGTTGGTGGGAATGCAAACTAGTACAGCCACTATGGAGAACAGTGTGGAGATGCCTTAAAAAACTGGAAATAGAACTGCCATACGGCCCAGCAATCCCACTGCTGGGCATACACACCGAGGAAACCAGAATTGAAAGAGACACATGTACCCCAATGTTCATCGCAGCACTGATTATAATAGCCAGGACATGGAAGCAACCTAGATGTCCATCAGCAGATAAATGGATAAGAAAGCAGTGGTACATATACACAATGGAGTATTACTCAGCCATTAAAAAGAATACATTTGGATCAGTTCTAATGAGGTGGATGAAACTGGAGCCTATTATACAGAGTGAAGTAAGTCAGTGCTGGGGTCCAGCCCCAGTGGATCCAGGGAATTTGAAGCGGGGACGGTGTCAGCGATCAGGAAATAATAGCTTTAATTAAATATTAATTAGAGGTATAAAGAGTAATAGAATAAGGATAGCTCAGCAGGCAAATTCAGTGGGGAAAAGAGGCTAAATAACTTGGTTTACGTGGAAAGCTAATAAAATTCCAAGGCTAGGAATTTACATCATCTACGTAGGCCGCAGGCGTCCTCCCGTTCTCCCAAAGGAGAGGAGACACTAAGGCCTCCCCAGTCAGATCTTAGAAGCCCAGGCATAGTTAGTAGGCTTGACGAGTCTCCATGCTCCAATTCAGCCAGAAGGTGAGAGAAATAACTACATGGGGAGACCAAGTTTCAGTGAACAAGGCCCATACTTTATTTTCCAAAGTAGTTTTTATAGCTTAAGTTGTGCATAGGGGATAATGGGGGCAGGGGTAGAGTCAGCAGTAAGCCAGGCTTTCTTCCTGCAAACTTATCATATGCAAAAGTTTAGGTGATTTACATCATCTTCTGGCCCGGAGGCCTGTTAACATTTTAAGACCCTTTCTTCAGAAAACTTATTTTTCCCTAAAGGTGATTGTCAGGCGCCACCCTCCAAAAGCATTAGATAAAGTTGCATTCCTATAGAACAAAGGTGTGGTGGGCTATAACAAGAAAAAGAATTAACTCAAGGGTCCAAGGTTACAAACATTAAAGCTATTACTTATATTCCTATACACCAATTATATTAATCAATACACTGCCAGGGACACAGTAGGTAAGGGATACGGAAACTTAGCAGCAAACATTAGCCCAACAGGTGAAAAACCCTTCACCAATACAATTTCTAATCAATCTTCTAACTGCTCAAAGGAAGCTGTATTCAGACAGTTTAGAACATCTCATGCCTCTCACGGTTGTGAACTAAAACACTCTTGTCACACCCAGGAACTTTATTAACTGGAGCTGTAATTTAACTCTTTTTCAGAGAGAGGTGGTGGGGGACAGCACCCCGTAAGGTCAGAGGTGTGGGTGAGAGCACAAAGAAGTCAAGTAGGCAGACTCTGGTTTTGGGGGTAGATGCTCGAGAATTTCCAGGGGGACTCCTGAGGCTTGACCCCGCCTTTGTGTATGTCGAGCCTCCTTCCTCATGACCTTTGCCACGGGTGGAGTTCCTCACGCTGGCTCCCGGCAAGTCAGAAAGAAAAACACCAATACAGTATACTAACACATATATATGGAATTTAGAAAGAAGGTAACAACAACCCTGTATGCAAGGCAGCAAAAGAGTCACAGATGTATAGAACAGTCTTTTTGGACTCTGTGGGAGAGGGAGGGGGGGATGATTTGGGAGAATGACATTAAAACATGTATAATATCATATAAGAAACGAATCGCCAGTCCAGGTTCAATGTAGGATACAGGAAGCTTGGGGCTGGTGCACTGGGATGACTCAGAGGGATGGTATGGGGAGGGAGGTGGGAGGGGGGGTTCAGGATGGGGAACATGTGTACACCCATGGTGGATGCATTTTGATGTATGGCAAAACTAATACAATATTGTAAAGTAAAATAATAATAATAATAATTAAAATTAAAAAAACAGAATTTTAATAAATCTGGACTAGCAATGGTACCCAACTCCAGTACTCTTGCCTGGAAAATCCCATGGATGGAGGAGCCTGGTGGGCTGCAATCCATGGGGTTGCTAGGAGTCGGACACGACTGAGCAACTTCATTTTCACTTTTCACTTTCATGCATTGGAGAAACAAATGGCAACCCACTCTGGTGTTCTTGCCTGGAGAATCCCGGGGATGGTGGAGCCTGGTGGGCTGCCATCTATGGGGTCGCATAGAGTCGGACACGACTGAAGAGACGAAGCAGCAGCAGCAGCAGCAGTATTGATTATTAACTCAGAGGGATAAGTTATAGAAGACACTCTGTGGCAAATGTGACATGAAAAGAGATTAACGTAGCATGATGCATGGATGCCAGTTACTCTCCATGATACTGGAGAATCTGAGTATCCCGAGAGAATCACTAAGAGAGAATTTTTCTTCTTCTATACTCATAGGTATAACATGATGGGTAGGAAAAATGCTGCCAGTTTCAAAGGCTGAAATTTCTGGTGTCCTTAAGTGGTTATAACATATCTGCTAATATAAACAAGCTATATTTCAAAAGAATATAGAAAAATGATTCAAAATGCAATCCAGTAACACATGAGGTATGTAAACAGCTACATTCTCCTTGTCCTTAATGGCTCATGGAAATCTGCATCTTCTCTTGAAAAGCCCAGCCTTGTCTCTCATCCAGTTACACATCATCATGGGAATTTTATTGGGATGTCAGCTGACCATTCATAGCTGCTTCTGCAGCTGATGAGAAATCTGAACCCCTGAGACCCTCCTTGACCTAGTGCAAATGCTCATAAACCTTTGCAAAATGAGACTGCAGTAGTTGAGAGAGTGATGGCAGCAAGAGGATGTTTTACCTGTAGAGCATCTAGTGTGGTCTTCTCTTCTTGGAGGGCTTCCATGATATCTCAGTTGGTAAAGAATCCTCCTGCAATGTAGGAAAGCCCTGTTAGATTCCTGGATTGGGAAGATCTGCTGCATAAGGGTTAGGCTATCCAGAAAAGAGTCCTTTCTCTTCTTGGAAAGGATGATGCCCCCTTGTCCTTTTTGAAATCTTTTTTGTAAAAACTCACCTGTTAAGTAAGGGGGTCTCTCTGTTGGCTTCGAAGAGAAGCATTTTTGCTATAATCTTTATAATGTAAATAACTGACAAGTCCTTAATCAAGTCCTTATTTCAATGGCATAAATAGAGCCATGGAAAGTTCAATAATGTCTAACCCATGTCATCTACAAGAGTTTACATAAAGGTTTAAAACCAAATATTGATAGTGAAAAACAAGTAACTTTTCTTGGCATGTTTCCTTCATATAGACTTTTAAAAAGTCAACATTAATAAATAACTATAAAAACAGCTTAACATTTTGGATAATTCTAAATACATAAAACAATAATTGAATATTATTTATTTAAATGCCAGAGGAAAAAAAATGTTAAAGCTTGACTTAATGAGAAGGGGAGTATTAATTTTATTTAAGATGTAATTTTAAATTATACAAGAATTGTTAAAATTAATTTTTAGTCCTGCTAATCATGTAAAATATGTGAGCTTTTGTCTATTCTCTACAATGAAAATAGTATGATTTACTCAGGAATAATACCACACTTATTCTTGGAATAACATATAAAAGAGATAATATATGTTTGTTTCAATAGCCTCTTCTACTTGGCTCAGCTGTTTTAAAACACATTGGATTTTATAGCTTTTATTATTATTATTATTTAGGCTGACTAAAGTTTAATTTACATTAACTTTATGTTCCTGTAGGAAAGAGTGGTTATTTGTGACCAAGGGATCCACTTACTACTGGATTCTACCATTGATTTATTATGTGTCCCTGAGCAAGGCAATTAGATTATTTTTGACTCTATATCTTAGTTTATAAGATGCAGGTGCCACTATTATGCAGAAATGGTGGAATAAATTTTAAATTTCCAGTGAAGAAGAAACTATGGGACAGAGGGCATAATGTGATGGAAATCTTGTCAGCTGTTTTAAAATGCTAACTTTAAATTGAATGCGAGCTACTTAGGCTAACCAAATTTCCCAGCCTATATAATGGTGAAAAGTAAGTGCTAGAGAATTAAAAAGAGATAATATATCTAATTCTTATTTTCCAACAAAGAAAAAAATGCAGTTTTACATGTTAATAAAGTAATGTTTCAGCAACTTAAGTAGCTTCCACAAAGCAGTAAGGACATGATATAATGCCAATCAGAACAAAAATTGAGTTAGAAATAAATTTTCTTTCTTTTTCATGACAAGCTATGAAAAAATAATACTGCTAGTCTTCAGTTTTATAGAAGATTTTCAGCATTAAATGTGATTTGTATTGTTTTGCATAAAATATCTCCCTCAATAACCATTCAGATGCCTGAAATTATAACATTAGAATGTTATTTTCTTTACAGATATGAACATTTTACTCAATAATATGAAAAAACTTCCCTTAATCAAGACATCTGAAATCCTGAATTAAATATAACAAACATCTTCTAGGTGACCTAAAATAATAAGTATAAGCAAATGACCAGGATGAGGATAGAATCTAGAATGGAAATTTCACCTGAAATAATAGCTTCCATGGAAACTCTGTACAGTATTGAGAGAGGGTTTGAAAGTTGGCAAGAAATAAAATGTAAGCCATGATCCAAGAAAGAAGACTCAATTTATGTAGAAGTTTGATCTAGAATAAAAATAGAATAAAGCCAAAAAGAGACAAGGATACTGAGAGAGAAGAAAAGAGGATAGGAGAGAAAAGAAGAGGAGAAAAAAAGAGAAATTTGCTTCACTTAGGATTTTGTTAGCAAGGAATACTTTTCTCCAAATTTATAGTGAGAAATCTTCCTTCCTAATATTACATGGTCATTAAAACACAGATTATAAAATCTGTATGATCTATTAATATAACAATATTTTACCTCTCTGTACCAAATTTTGCCTGCTGTGTCTAATCTAAAAAAAAAACAAAAAGTCTAAAACAAGATATTATATTCCACATTTATTACAGTGAATCTACCATTATCAAAGCATGACTTTTAATTGCCAGGTCCACTTTTTCTTATAAAGAGTGAAAGAGAGGAGCCTATCCTTATGTTACAAGAGTTTCACCTGTAAATGAGAGAAATAAATATATTTGTATTTCACCAGCTAGAATTCAGATACAGGGTAAAAATAAACCATAAGGAGACATGCAAACTATTTTCTCTGGCTAAAAATCATGTATATTGGTTTTCTTAATTACAGTTACAGTTTTTTAGTTGTTTATTGTAATAAGAATTTCACACAAACTATTGAAAATAAGCTTAAATTATTTTATATATCCCCCTTATCTTAAAAATCACTGTATTTATAATAAAATGTATCCTTATGAGTTTAAAATGAAATTAAAAGACGCTTACTCCTTGGAAGGAAAGTTATGACCAACCTAGATAGCATATTCAAAAGCAGAAACATTACTTTGCCAACAAAGTTTTGTCTAGTCAAGGCTATGGTTTTTCCTGTGGTCATGTATGGATGTGAGAGTTGGACTGTGAAGAAGGCTGAGCACCGAAGAATTGATGCTTTTGAACTGTGGTGTTGGAGAAGACTCTTGAGAGTCCCTTGGACTGCAAGGAGATCCAACCAGTCCATTCTGAAGGAGATCAGCCCTAGGATTTCTTTGGAAGGAATGATGCTAAAGCTGAAACTCCAGTACTTTGGCCACCTCATGAGAAGAGTTGACTTATTGGAAAAGACTCTGATGCTGGGAGGGATTGGGGGCAGGAGGAGAAGGGGACGACAGAGGATGAGATGGCTGGATGGCATCGCTGACTTGATGGACGTGAGTCTCAGTGAACTCCGGGAGTTGGTGATGGACAGGGAGGCCTGGCGTGCTGCGATTCATGGGGTCGCAAAGAGTCGGACAGGACTGAGCGACTGATCTGATCTGATCTGATCTGATGACTAAATCTGTTGGCATCTTGGAGAACAATTTTGTGGGGTATACTTTCAAGACATCTTGGCATTTTCTGGGCAAATTTGATTTGATTAGTTAAATAAGCCTTTCTTAACATTTGAGACAAGTATAATAATTTTTCATATGGCCAACTTAAGGGATCAAGAGAGCAAATTAAAATGCAAGCAAACGGTTCTTAAAAGGAACCAAAAGGTTCTTAAAACCACAGGTACAGTTTCTATTGTCCTTTGAACATGCATTTTAGTGTGTACTCTAATTCTGATTTCCTTTGGCATAATTGTTTCCTTGACATAACTCTATTACTCAAAATTAAATTAGTGATAGAAATACCCTTAAAATTGTCCTTGAAACATGCAACCATTCCTTAAGAATTTAAAGACACTTAGAAAATAAATTGTAGAGATAGAGAACCAGTATAGACTATGTGAGAAACTACAGACTGTATGAGAACTTATTTGAAACTGTATCATTGTTTTCAGATAACTTTTTGGTAGACATCATAGCTTTTCTATTATTAAAGCAAAGTTAAACTCATTATTCAATTTCTCCTCAAAAATTGTTAAAATGACCTGTAATGGATGTTAGTGAAGATACCAAGAAAATGGAACTCTGTACACTGTGGGTGACGTTGTAAATTGGTGCAGCCATTGTGGAAAACAGTATGGAGTTTCTTCAAAAAACAACAACAAAAAAAATTACACTATCATATGATCCAGGAAATTCTATTGCTGGCTGTATATCTGAATAAAACAAAACTAATTTGAAAAGACATGTACACCATGTTCATGGCACCATTACTTACAAAAGCAAGATATGGAAGAAACCTAAGAGTACACCAACAGATTAAAGCATAAAAGATGTTACACAGATAGGTAGATAGATAAAGATACATATCTTTCTCATATATATGGATCTATATATAGATGTAGATATCTTCTCAAAATGAAGCACATGTAAACTGAGACTACGTTACATTTTGGCAGTCTGAAAGTGATGGAAGATGTACTTGAATATTTAGTAAAAATAACAGCAGTTAGTGTGACTAGAAGCATTAATGAGATCTCAATCTCTGTAATTTGGGTTGCTTTCTTACAAATAATATTACTGTCCTCCAATTAAAAGTTGGCTGAAAGCTCAACATTCAGAAAACTAAGATCATGGCATCTGGTCCCATCACTTCATGGCAAATAGATGGGGAAACAGTGGAAACAGTGTCAGACTTTATTTTTCTGGGCTCCAAAATCACTGCAGATGGTAACTGCAGCCATGAAATTAAAAGATGTTTATTCCTTGGAAGGAAGGTTATGACCAACCTAGACAGCATATTAAAAAGCTGTAAAAGAGCTTTTACAGATTAAAGAGACATCACTTTGTCAACAAAATCCGTCTAATCAAGGCTATGGTTTTTCCAGTGGTCATGTATGGATGTGAGACCTGGACTATAAAGAAAGCTGAGCGCCAAAGAATTGATGCTTTTGATCTGTGGTATTAGAGAAGACTCTTGAGAGTCCCTTGTACTGCAAGGATATCCAGCCAGTCCATCTTGAAGGAGATCAGTCTTGGGTGTTCATTGGAAGGACTGATATTGAAGCTGAGACTCCAATACTTCGGCCACCTGATGCGAAGAGCTGACTCATTTGAAAAGACCCTGATGCTGGGAAAGATTGAGGACAGGAGGAGAAAGGGACGACAGAGGATGAGATGGTTGGATGGCATCACTGACTCAGTGGACATGGGTTTAGGTGGACTCCGTGAGTTGGTGATGGACAGGGAGGCCTGGCATGCTGCAGTTCATGGGGTCACAAAGAGTCAGACATGACTGAGTGACTGAACTGAACTGAATTATATGTCCAGTACTTGGTCAACATTAATTTACACATGTGGAAGAAAACAGTGAACTTCAAAGCTATTGGACATTTTTATAAATTTAAGGTGTGAAACCATAACAACATGATATATGGTAAGTCACTTGAGTCGTGTCAACTCTCTGTGACCCCATGGACTGTAGCCCACCAGGCTCCTCTCTCCGTGGCGATTCTCCAGGCAAGAATACTAAAGTGGTTTGCCATGCCCTTCTCCAGGGGATCTTCTCTACCCAGGGATCCTGCATTGGCAGGAGGGTTCTTTCCTACTAGCACCACCTGGTAGCCCAGGTTAACATGACAGAAGCCCTAAATTTTTAATTTGTTACTAAATTGAAAGATGGTATACTAACAGGAAAATTACATAGGTAAGAGGGAAATTTTATAGATGCCACACCTTAGTGTTCTTTATAGGAAAGACTATATGTAAGACCACTGTATTTATCAAATATAAATTAAAGTTTAGATTACTTTAAGAAAAAAGACAAAATGGACTCTACAGTCCAAGGAATTCTCCAAGCCAGAATACTGGAGTGGATAGCGTTTCCCTTCTTCAGGGGATCGTCCCAATCCAGGGATCAAACCCAGATCTCCCGCATTATAAGCAGATTCTTGACCAGCTGAGCCACAAGGGAAGCCCAAAGACAGCAATACCAACATAAATAGGATTAACTTAGACAGTGCTGAAGTAAAATAGTGCTGTCGGCTTATTTATTAATATAATTAATAAAAATATCCTCCAGGTCAGATGGAGGTGCAGATTAATAAATTACAAATTAAATTCCAAACACTGCTAAATTATATTTTTCAGCTGGCTTGAGTTGCAACTATTTGTAGATAAAGCCAGATTATATGAGGCAAGTGTAAGATTTTCCTATTGGCTTAGTGCTAGTTTCTCAGGGACAGACACTCAGGCAAGTAATAGAAACTGCAGCAGAGCAGAGTTTGAGATGCCACCCTCAGGACAGAAAAGATTTTGTTCTGTAACACTGCTTATACCCCAAAACACCCTTAGTGTACCCTATAAAATCATTTAAATTCATACAAGGACTGAGTTTCGATTTTAAGAAAAAAATGAAGAGAAAACAATAAAGGGGGAAAAATGGGAGTAAGAATACTAAGGATGAGACATCAGCATAAGCACAATTAAAACTGATGACTGATTTCTTACATGGGAACCTTCTAATTACTATTAAAATAATGATTTGACCTAGATAAAAGTTTATTTCTGAGAATCACTGGAAGCACATTATTTATTTCATATATCTATTCATATTACTTATAAAAGGGCAAATGAGTATATACCTCATTCTAGCTTTGAAAGAGAAATAATAAGACAGCACAGATTCCATATCAATGACAGCATTTTTAAGAGTACTGAATAATACATTTGCTTATTATTTTTCCTTTAATCCATTTACACTCACAGTGAGATCTGGACTAACTATAAGCCTCAGAATATCTTCCTTACACTTTTACTCTCTCACAGATCTAAAATCTTATATTATGCAAGACAATTGCCATCTTTTCAAGTGACCACCAGGCCCTGCTCTGGCATTAAGATTCATATTTTACCTCTCAACATAGGCACAAGACTGTTACAGTCTGGGCAATACTAAAGCTCCAAAATGTAAATTACATCGGTCAGTTTCCACAATAACTTATTGATGTATTATATAAAACTCTGCCCTATAAAAGGAAATTTATTTTTACAGTGCATAAGTGATTCCTTAAATAATCAAAGAAGAAATGCTCTAAACTAGATTTTAAAATCATGAATCATCTTTAAACATGCCAGTGTTGGAGACAAAGGCTCGATAGCTGGTCTGGGAAGATCCCTGAAGGAAATGGTAAGCCACACCAATATGCTTGCCTGGGAAATCCTATGGACAGAGGATCCTGGTGGGCTACAGTCCATGGGGTCTGAAAGAGTTGGACATAGCTTAATGACTGAACAACAACAGCAACTAGTGTGTGGGTGTTCTAAGTGTATGTGTTTGTGTGGGTGTTTGTAAAATAGGTTGTGGTGAATCTTAATAAATTTATTATAAAAAGTAAATTAGTTAAGTTAGGAAAACGAGGTACAAGATTGGAAAATATTTTTTAAATTTGTAAATAGCCTATACCAGGTGTCTCTGACCTCTGGGATTTAATGCTGGATGATCTGAGGTGGAGCTGATATAATAATAATAGCAATAAATTGAACAATGTATATAATGTGCTTGAATCATCCTGAAACCATCTTCACAACCCTGGTTGGTGGAAAAATTGTCTTCCACGAAACCAGTCCCTGATGCCAAAAAGGTCGGGGGTCACAACTTAGATGAAGTGAAATCTGTAATTTTTCATACTTATAATTATGCTAAAGATGATGACTTTGCTGGTGATTAATGACTGGCTCCAAATAGGAAAAGGAGTACGTCAAGGCTGTATATTGTCACCCTGCTTATTTAACTTATATGCAGAGTACATCATGAGAAATGCTGAGCTGGAGGAAGCACGGGCTGGAATCAAGATTGCCGGGAGAAATCTCAATAACCTCAGATATGCAGATGACACCACCCTTATGGCAGAAAGTGACGAAGAACTAAAGAGCTGCTTTATGAAAGTGAAAGAGAAAAGTGAAAACATTGGCTTAAAGCTCAACATTCAGAAAACTAAGATCATGGCATCTGGTCCCATCACTTCATGGCAAATAAATGGGGAAACTGGAAACAGTGGCTGACTTTATTTTTCTGGGCCCCAAAATCACTGCAGATGGTGATTGCAGCCATGAAATTAAAAGGCACTTACTCCTTGAAAGGAAAGTTATGACCAATCTAGATAGCATATTAAAAAGCAGAGACATTACTTTGTCAACAAAGGTCCATCTAGTCAAGGCTATGGTTTTTCCAGGGGTCATGTATGGATGTGAGAGTTGGACTACAAAGAAAGCTGAGCACCGAAGAATTGATGCTTTTGAACTGTGGTGTTGCAGATGACTCTTGAGAGTCCCTTGGAATGCAAGGAGATCCAACCAGTCCATCCTAAAGGAGATCAGTCCTGGGTGTTCATTGGAAGGACTGATGTTGAAGCTGAGATTGCCATACTTTGGCCACCTGATGCGAAGAGCTGATTCATTGGAAAAGACCCTGATGCTGGGAAAGATTGAGGGCAGGAGGAGAAGGGGACAACAGAGGATGAGATGGTTGGATGACATCACCGAGTAAATGGACATGAGTTTGGGTAAACTCGGAGTTGGTGAAGGACAGGGAGGCCTGGCATGCTGTGGTTCATGGGGTTGCAAAGAATCAGACATGACTGAGTTACTGAACTGAACTGAATGACTGATTGTTTGATTGAGGATACCAGGCTTTCTTTGGCATCCTTTGACTCTAAGGAGTTGTTGGGGTTCACAACACTATCTACTATTTTTGTTAGTTTTTGAATAAAGAGTTTAAGAAACAGATGTCAAATGGTGTGTCTAAGATGGGACAACCTTTGAATATCACAGCTAATTCCTAATCACAAAATTCAGTAAGGTTGTGATTTGTACTATTAGGCTAGTGACTTAATAATAAAAGCTATGATATATCTTTAAAATATTTTAAAAGTATAATTGTATATAATAGTGATAATAAAATGATAAAATTGTGAAAACCATTATATTAAAATGAGACAAGGAGGCTACATATAAGAAAAAGTAAGGTCCAGTGACTACACTAAGAAACATGATCTTTTAGGAAATTTTCAACTATGAGTAATAAGTATATTGTGTTTTGTGTAACTTACACGCTTTTCTTTGAACAAAATAATTAGATTGTAAGGTGCCAAAAACTCAGAATTACTCTCTTCATGGAGCATTTACCCTCCAAATGAAAATGTTATCTTTTTGAAGAAAATGCAACCAAAGTTTTAAATAAATGAGTCAAATATTATTTTGTTAATTAAATATGTCCTTCATTAACTGAGATAGAGGAAACACAGCTAGCTAACTGCTTTATCTTTGTATATCTTTAGCTTGTTATAGGCTACCTCAGCCAGTTCTCTGTATCTGGATTCCACATCCTCAGATTCAACCAAGCACAGATGTATTCACGGTTGGTTGCATCTACAGACACAGAACCCACAGATACAGAAGGGCTCGATGAACTAAGCCATTTCATATAAAGGACCCAAGTATTGGAGGATTTGGGTTGCCCAGAAGCTTGCATATTCTAAGGGATCCCTCTTAATAAATTCAAAATTGATAGCTAAGGGAATACCTCTCTGTAGTCTCTTTATTTGGCAACCAATTATTTTGTCTGATAAGTCACAAATTTCTTCTGATTTTCTTTTTTTAATTTCCATTATTCCTTTAAAGTATTCAGCCATACGTTTTAAAAGCCAATTTCCAATTCCACTTTTTCTTTCTGTATGTCTATTTTAAAGAGAAGCTTCCTTTCTAAGTGTAGGTGTTCACTCAGTATTTAAAAAAAAAAAAATAATTTTTCTCTAAAGTCAAATTTCACTCATTTATTACCTCTTCCATATTTCCATTACAAGTTAAAATCTCTGCTCCATGTACCCTTAATGGAAAGGTTTCTGAAACAGCATTACATGGTACATATCATACTTTTCAAGAACATTTATTTGAATTATGAACAGCTATGCTATTTAAAATCTTGTACTGGCTTTTTGCACTCAGCTGCTTTTAACAACATTTCCCTCTCAGGCACTAACAATTAAGTGAGCTATTTGATTAAATAAGCATTAACAAAATCCTTAATTCAGAAGGAAATTTCTGTCTGTCTTTCTGAAGTTTAAGATAATTTTTAATCATTGACCTTGACTTGGCTATAGGCCAAGGTTTAAATGCAGCTTATGTAGATCCAACAGTTGGTCCAGAATTCCTAATGGAATAAGTGCAGTAAGACTTTCCTTCTCCTTAGAACAAAAACTAATGGATGGATGGCTCATTTACAGAGATCTAGAGAAGGACAGAAAAAAAAAAAAAAGAGAGAGAGAGAGAGAGATTTATGTGGCTGGTAGAATGAAAACAAAACAAACAAACAAAAAGAAGACTGAGGGAGGCAGATTTTAAAATGTGAAAGTTTAAATTGGTTTTAGTGTGAATTATTTTATTTGGACATACATACAGAGTAATGAAGAGAGGATATTTTGAGACCTCAGGACATAGATCACATAAAGTTGATCAGATTGTTTATTTCATTTTACTTTCTCTCCTTTCTAAAGTTGTTAAATGATATTTTTAACATGGCAAAAAAACTCCCATATTTTCATCCTATTTAATTTTTAGTAATACTTTGTCAGTAAAATTAAGATAAGTAAAGAAGCTAAGCTTTTACTGAGAGTATATTTAAGAAAACAATTTTGCCTCTATGTATAGAAGATTTCAGCTTTCTTATAGATGAAACCATGACACAAAGGATGGAAGCCAGTACACTTCTAACATGTATGCTTATAAAAGAGGTTTCCATTTCCCAGCTAAGCAGAGGCAAGAATCAATATTAGAATTAATTTCTCAACTATCATTGAGCTCAGAATTTAGACTAAGCAAAATGACCCAGATGTGATTTCTCAAGTGAGAGAATACTCTGGAATTTCTGTTGAGGAATCCAAGGCAAAGTTTAAGTAATTGTCTTTGTGTGAATTAACAAATACAATTAAAATATTGGGGTTTTGTGGGGTTTTGTGCTGATTTAGATATGAGACTTATCAGATCTATGCATTTATCCATTCTTATGAAGAACTTCCTCAAAAACTCAACAGAGACAAGATAATTAAATGTTAAACCAAATAAAGGAGATGAGATTTTGTACAGTTAGACAAATAAAAAAGAAGCATCAACTGTCACAAACAAAAGTATCCTAGGAATAAATAGTATAATGTAAAATTGCATATAATATAAAATGTGGTATCTTAAATGGGATATGGAAACAAAATATATATTAAGTAAGAAGTAAGAACATTTGAGTAAATTATGGAAATAATTATTAATGTATCAATATATAAAAACACCTACTTCTGCTTCATTGTCTATGCTAAACCTTTTGACTGCATGGATCAAAACAAACTGTGGAATATTCTTAAAGAGATGGGAATACCTGACCACTTTACCTGTCTCCTGAGAAACCCTGTATTCAGATCAAGAAGCAACAGTTAGAATCAGGCATGGTACAATGAACTGGTTCAAAATTGGGAAAGGAGTAAACATCAAGGATGTATATTATTACCATGATTATTTAACTTACATTCAGAGTACATCATGGGATATGCTGGGCTGGATGACTCCAAAGCTGGACTCAAGATTGCCAGGAGAAATATCAACAACCTCAGATATGCAGATGATACCATCCTAAGGACAGAAAGCTAAGAGGAACTAAAGAGTCTCTTGATGAGGGCAAAAGAGGAGGTTGAAAAAGCTGGCCTAAAACCCAGCACTCAAAAAACAAAGATTATGGAATCCAGTCCCATCACTTCATGGCAAATAGGAGAAAAAGTGGAAGCAGTGACAGATTTTATTTTCTTGGGCTCCAAAATCACTGCACATGGTGACTGAAACTTTGAAATTAAAAGATGTTTGTTCCTTGGAAGGAAAGCTATGACAAACCTAGACAAAGTACTGAAAAGACATCACTTTGCAGACAGAGGTCTGTAAAGTCAAAGCTATGGATTTTCCAGTAGTCATGTATGGATGTGAGAGTTGGACTATAATGAAGGTTGAGCTCCAGAGAATTGATGCTTTAGTACTTTGGGTGGGAGAAGACTCTTGAGAGTCCCTTGGACTGCAAGGAGATCAAACCAGTCAATCCTAAAGGAAATCAACTCTGAATATTTATTGAAGGACTGGTGCTGAAGCTGAAGCTCCAATATTCTGACCACCTAATGTGAAGATCCGACACATTGGAAAAGATTTTAATTCTGGGAGAGATTGAGGGCAGGAGGAGAAGGGGGTGACAGAAGATGAGATGGTTGGATAGCATTGCCAACTAAATGGACACGAGTTTGAACAAACTCTGAGATGGTGAAGGACAATGAAACCTGGAGTGCTGTATAGGGTCACAATGAGTCAGACATGACTTAGCAACTAAACAATGACAATATATGCATTAATTGTAATAAATATGCCATACTAATTGATGTTGCTAATAAGGAAACTCAATGTGGAGTATATGAGAATTCTTTGTACTAACTTTACTTTTTTTTCCTTTTTTTTTTTTTTTGTGTGTGTGTGAATCTAAAACTCTCGTTAAAGTATAAGAAAAGCAAGGATAAAGAAGTCAATGAAAGAATAAACAGATTAATACCAAGACTATTTACAGATAGTGCTCTCTAATCTAGGGATCTAATTACATTATAGAAGGACTTATTTGGTTGTAAATTATAGGATAACAGTATAAATTAAGAAACAAAATCTTATTGAAACAAATCAAAGTTCATGTTGTTGAAAAGACTCATTGGTACCAAATCTGAAGGACTATTGGGACATGAAAGAACTTCTGGGCACCTTTTTTTTCTTCAGAAGAAAATTGCAAAAAGATGGTCTTCAAAACAAAACAAAATATTAGTGAAGCCTTATATTTTTGATGCTCTAATATCTGAAACAAGCAAAATGTGTTGTTTGATTATAAAGGGAAAAAGCTGTGCTTGTAAGTTCCAGTCTTTGAGCACATCAAAAATGCTGATCTTCTATAGGGCTTGGAGAAGCATGAATGAAGTTCAGGGATTGGCAGACTTTCAGAAATGGAAGTGTTTAGGAATGGTTGACCTTTATCTGTAGAAGTATATTTAATGGATTGTTGGTGTTGCTTATTGGCTGACTTACAGAAGTGCTCATTGATGTGAATTGTCATTGATTTATGAAATGAATATAAACTAGTTTCAGTGGTTATATTTTATCTTGGCAAGGGAAAATAATTATTTTCTAAGAACAGTAGGAACATTTATTATCACATCAAATAGAATATAGATAGTTCATTGTTCACATTTTTATTTGATAACCAATGTGCTAGCTTCTATAATGATATCTGATGTGTTTTAAATCCTGTATGTTATCTGTTAGTGCCAAAGCTCTTTCAATATATATCTCCTGATTCAATCAGGAGGTGTAGAAAAAAAAAAAAAAACTGTATAATACTTAATAGCATTTTCTTCTAATTTTTATTGTGCTTTCTCCTATTTCAAAGGAAGGTAGAAATCTACTGAGTGTCTCAGATAATCATGACCCAAATGGAAATAAAGTTGCATGTATTTCCATTCTGCTATAACCATAGGTTCCAACAAGGTGATCAATAGAGTTTACAAGCAAACTTCTGCCTTTGAAAAATGTTTCTTATTATATTTAAAGGCACTATGAAGTGATAATAACATTAAACAATTATAACACCCATTTTTAAATTTGTAATATTTTTCACATTTTGTGGAAACCATACAACACAATTAATAGTAGTCCTATGAGATAAATACAAAATGGAATAATATGACTAGCAAGTCTTTTCTGTAAAAGAAGAAATACTAAATGGGAAATGGGTGTCTCATTTTAGGAGTTTTAATTTAAGTAAAATTTTGAGACAAATCACTTTAAGTTAAATATTCTTTAATTTATACCATATTGTAAATCCCTTTCTCAATGTTTATAATGATATAAAAAGTAAAGACTATTTAAACCCAGGTCATTAAGCCAGTAATTAATGCAGTTACTAATGTGAATGATAGATTATGAATAAGATTAAATTTTAAGAAATTCTGCATTAGGCAATGGGTAGGAAATTTATTTTTTCAGGTCAATATTCTCATAGAGACTAATCCAGAAAGTTGGACATAACACAGATACATTGTTTGTTAGGATTTAGAGAGGTCGAAAGAAAAAAGAGCCAGTATCTGGAAAGAAAAGGGAGTCAAAAAAAAAAAAAAAAATGGCCTTTTCCTCTCAAGGCAATTGCAGATCCCAGCAGAAAAATTATTAACTAAGAGGATGAGTAAGTGATTAGAGCTTTCATCTGTGGCACTAATTTGGAGGGCTTAGGTAAATAACCAGGCTTTTAGAAGTGACCTTAGGAGCCATACTCTATGAGTAGTAGGGATTTGGAAATAGACCACCCACCACAATAACTGAATCCAGAGTCAAACCATCTTAATACCTGAGTCCATTAAGAATATGTCTTAATTCTAGCTGCCTCCTGAAATTAAAAACACTTGTGAAAATTAGGATCATCTAGAATTTTACATTATTTTGAATTTTTCTTTCCTGTGGTCTGGAATTCTATTTTTTATGAGAAAATAATCTATTGGAAAATAAGAATTTTAAAAAGGGAAAAAGCAAAATAGAACAAATTCATAATAATTCTAAATATTGGTGTTGCCAATCATGAAGTTAATTACAATTAATATGATAAGAAATTAACCTACACAATAGAGATTATAACAAACAATTAAAAGTATATAATAGAAATAAGTAAATTGCATAACTGAAAATAGTGGTGGTGGTTTAGTTAGTTGATAAGTTGTATCTGAACTCTTGTGACACCATGGACTGTAGCCTACCAGGTGCCTTTTCCCTGGAATTTCCCAAGCAAGATTCTGGAGTGGGTTGCCATTTCCGTCTCCAGGGGACCTCCTTACTCTGGCATCAAACCTGTGTCTTCTCTCCTGAATTTCAGTTAAATGCTTTTTGAGCCATTAGGGAAGCCCATAAATGAAAATTCAAAAGATTACATTAACAACCGAGTGAATGGCTTTAATGAAAGATGGTGAACAATTGAACTAATTGGTGAAGTGGCATATTTCAAATTCATAATTTTAAAAAGAATTATCAGTAAAGCCTGAAGTCAGGCAGGTTGATTCCTCCATTAAAAGCTTCTGCACAACAAAGGAAAGTATTAACAAGGTAAAAAGACAGCCTTCAGAATGGGAAAAAATAATAGCAAATGAAGCAACTGACAAACAACTAATCTCAAAAATATACAAGCAACTCCTGCAGCTCAATTCCAGAAAAATAAATGACCCAATCAAAAAATGGGCCAAAGAACTAAATAGACATTTCTCCAAAGAAGACCTACAGATGGCTAACAAATATATGAAAAGATGCTCAACATCACTCATTATCAGAGAAATGCAAATCAAAACCACTATGAGGTACTATTTCACACCAGTCAGAATGGCTGCGATCCAAAAGTCTACAAGCAATAAATGCTGAAGAGGGTGTGGAGAAAAGGGAACCCTCTTACACTGTTGGTGGGAATGCAAACTAGTACAGCCACTATGGAGAACAGTGTGGAGATTCCTTAAAAAACTGGAAATACAACTACCTTATGACCAGCAATCCCACTGATGGGCATATACACCGAGGAAACCAGAATGAAAAGAGGCACATGTACCCCAATGTTCATCACAGCACTCTTTATAATAGCCAGGACATGGAAGCAACCTAGATGTCCATCAGTGGACGAATGGATAAGAAAGCTGTGGTACAATGGAGTATTCAGTTCAGTTCAGTTCAGTCGCTCAGTCATGTCCGACTCTTTGCAACCCCATGAATAGCAGCACGCCAGCCGTCCCTGTTCATCACCAACGCCTGGAGTTCATTCAGACTCACGTCCATCGAGTCAGTGATGCTATCCAGCCATCTCATCCTCTGTCTTCCCCTTCTCCTCCTGCCCCCAATCCATCCCAGCATCAGAGTCTTTTCCAATGAGTCAACTCTTCACATGAGGTGGCCAAAGTACTGGAGTTTCAGCTTTAGCATCATTCCTTCCAAAGAAATCCCAGGGCTGATCTCCTTCAGAATGGACTGGTTGGATCTCCTTGCAGTCCATGGGACTCTCAAGAGTCTTCTCCAACACCACAGCTCAAAAGCATCAATTCTTCGGCACTCAGCCTTCTTCACAGTCCAATTCTCACATCCATACATGACCACTGGAAAAACCATAGCCTTGACTAGATGGACCTTTATTGGCAAAGTAATGTCTCTACTTTTGAATATGCTATCTAGGCTGGACATAACTTTCCTTCCAAGGAGTAAGCGTGTTTTAATTTCATGGCTGCAGTCACCATCTGCAGTGATTTTGGAGCCCAGAAAAATAAAGTCTGACACTGTTTCCACTGTTTCCCCATCTATTTCCCATGAAGTGATGGGACCGGGTGCCATGATCTTTGTTTTCTGAATGTTGAGCTTTAAGCCAAATTTTTCACTCCCCACTTTCACTTTCATCAAGAGGCTTTTTAGTTCCTCTTCACTTTCTGCCATAAGGGTGGTGTCATCTGCATATCTGAGGTTATTGATATTTCTCCCGGCAATCTTGATTCCAGCTTGTGTTTCTTCCAGTCCAACCTTTCTTTACTCAGCCATTAAAAAGAATACATTTGAATCAATTTAATGAGGTGGATGAAACTGGAGCCTATTATACCGAGTGAAGTAAGCCAGAAAGAAAAACACCAATACAGTACACTAATGCATATATAGGAGAAAGCAATGGCACCCCTCTCCACTACTCTTGCCTGGAAAATCCCATGGACGGAGGAGCCTGGTAGGCTGCAGTTCATGGGGTCACTAAGAGTCGAACACAACTGAGTAACTTACCTTTCACTTTTTACTTTAATGCATTGGAGAAGGAAATGGCAACCCACTCCAGTGTTCTTGCCTGGAAAATCCTAGGGATGGGGGAGCCTGGTGGGCTGCTGTCTGTGGAGTCACACAGAGTCAGACACAATTGAAGTGACTTAGCAGCAGCAATGCATATATATGGAATTTAGAAAGATGCTAACGATAACCCTGTATGCAAGACAAGAAAAGAGACACAGTTGTATAGAACAGTCTTTTGGACTCTGTGGGAGAGGGAGAGGGTGGGATGATTTGGGAGGATGGCATTGAAACATATATAATATCATATATGAAACGAATCGCCAATCCAGGTTCAATGCAGGATACAGGATGCTTGGGGCTGGTGTACTAGGATGACCCAGAGGGATGGTATGGGGAGGGAAGTGGGAGGGGTGTTCTGGATGGGGAACAAGTGTACACCCGTGGAGGATTCATGTTGATGTGTGGCAAAACCAATACAATGTTGTAAATTAATTAGCCTCCAATTAAAATAAATTTAAATTAAAAAAAAAAATTTAAGTACCAGAACCAAAATAAATAAATAAATACAAATAAAAAGAATTATCAGTATAACAAGCCCAAAAGTGGCAAATGATGGAAAATATAGAAAATAATAAGAAATCAAGCAAAACATTGTGAAATAGCTAATACATGTGTGATTTAAATGTCAGAGGATGATAGAAATAATAAGGCAGAAAATACATCTGAAGAGACAGTGGCTGATAATATTCCAGGAGAAACCACAATAAGTTATAGTTTAAAAAACCACTAAGGAATCCAAGAAAGAAAAAAAAAAAAAAAATGAAGAAAAGCATGACTAAGCACTAAGTAGGCAAAACTGTGGTAGAGACTAAAATACATTTTAGGTAGTAGTCAAAAGTAAAAAAGAAAAAATTACTTATTTCTAATAACTACTTTCCCAAATGAAAATGGCAGCCTACTTTGCAATAGAATAAAATGAAATACAGAAGATAAGGAAATCATATCTTCAAATATATTTCTATAACTAGCATCAAATTTCGTACTGTGTAAAATATACTTTAAAGTTAAGTAATGATTAAGTAAAGAAGCCAACAATAAAAACACCATCATCAACTTAAGCCCCACAACACTTAAGATAATAAGCAACAACCAATATAATCTAGGAAATAATAAAGTAATTATTTGATTAAAATGAAAATGATCAGCAGTGAAGCCTCAAGATGAGGGGGAAAATGAAGAGCAATAATAACAATAAATACGTAGGAAACTCTAAGTGAATATTTATGGAAAAATCAATTTTTATAATCCATGATACATTTAATGTAATAAAACAATGCTGAATTGAATTCCCACTGCAATTTTAACAATAAGCATAAAACAACATATATACAAAATATATAGAAAAAATAATAATTTTATAAACATTCCAAAATAAACAAATGGAGAGAGGAAGATAAGGAACATATAATCATGAAACAAAGAGAATACAAAGTATACAAAGAGAAACAAAGTATAAAAGCATAGAATTATATAAATTACCTTAATAATCTGTATGATTTTCCACTACCATAGTTCCCTGGAGTTCAAACCCATCAATATTGTTCAAGGGTCAACTGTAATAAAAGCATTGGTAATTGAATCCTCAATTATAAAGGTGAATTTAAATATAGCCATGCCAAATAAGGAGAAATAAATCAGGAAAGATATATGATATCATATAGCACTGAGAGTATATAAGAAACAAAAACATTTTTTTTTTTAGAGAACTGTACTCAGAAACTGAGAATATTATGCATTACTTTGAAGTGCATATGAAACAGTGAAATTCATTTTTTCTTACTTTATGAAGAGATCATGCCTAAAATAGACTGCAGCCTTTAAAATGAACTGTTATCTGAGTTTTAAACAATTGCTTATGCCAATGAAACTACCAAATTAACCAAGACATAGAGAATTTCCATCATCTGCAAAGATGCTTTTTTAAGGCACATTCTCCTGTCTAAGGAGAAGGCAATGGCACCCCACTCCAGTACTTTGCCTGGAAAATCCCATGGATGGAGGAGCCTGGTAGGCTGCAGTCCATGGGGTCGCTAAGAGTCAGACACGACTGAGCGACTTCCCTTTCAGTTTTCACTTTCATGCATTGGAGAAGGAAATGGCAACCCACTCCAGTGTTCTTGCCTGGAGAATCCCAGGGACGGGGGAGCCTGGTGGCTGCCGTCTGTGGGATCACACAGAGTCGGACACGACTGAAGTGACTTAGCAGCAGCAGCAGCTTAGCAGCTCCTGTCTAAATGGATTCCAGGTGATCACCAATTTACTTCCTTGATTCTACATATCAGTTTACTTTTTATACAATTACTAGAGTACAGAAAAAGAAAAAAAAAAAAAAAAAAAAGTCCTTCTCTATCCTTGTCTACGTAGCATAGCAATGATCCCCAATCACGGAAACACCTATTGGGACATGAGTCCAGGATAGGAACCAGGATGTTCATGTCAGCAAGCATGACAAAATGATAAATGCATTCTTAAATATTTGTCACAAATGTACATATATATGTATATATACACACATGAATCCTAAAGATGATGCTGTTAAAGTGCTGCACTCAATATGTCTGCAAGTTTGGAAAACTCCTCAGTGGCCACAGGACTAGAAAGGTCAGTTTTCATTCTAATCTCAAAGAAAGATAATGCTAAAGAATGTTCAAACTACCATACAGTTGCACTCATTTCACATGCTAGCACGGTAATGCTCAAAATCCTTCAAGCTAGGCTTCAGCAGCATGTGAACCAAGAATTTCCAGATGTACAAACTGGATTTAGAAAAGGCAGAGGAACCAGAGATCAAATTGCCAACATCCATTGGATCATAGAAAAAGCAAAGGAATTCCAGAAAAACAGCTCCTTCATTGACTACTCGAAAGCCTCTGTGTGGATCACAACAAACTGTGGAAAATCCTTAAAGAGATGGGAATACCAGACCACCGTACCTGCCTCCTGAGAAACATGCATGCAGGCCGAGAAGCAACAGTTAGAACCTGACATGGAACAACAGACTGGTTCAAAATTGGGAAAGGAGTATACACCAAGGCTTACCAGGGTCCAGCCCCAGTTGGATCCAGGGATTCCCTTGGGAGGACGGTGTTGGCGATTAAAGGATAGCAAAGCAGAGATTAGAGGCTCATTATAACTGGTTTACGCAGAAAATCAATAAAACCTGTGGCATTAGGTTTGCTCTGACCACGGAGGCCGCAGGTGCCCTCTCGAATCGCTGAAGGTGCCCCACCTTAGGCACCTTCTCGAGTGGGTCTTAGAAGCCCAGGCAAGTAAGTGGTCCCAGAGGACCCCCGCACTCCAATTAAATGTCCTGAAGGAAGAACAGAAAAGAAAAGGAGAGAAAAAGAAACAAGAAAAAACGACACGGGGAGACCAAGCTTTGAGCAAGGCCCATAGCTTTATTTTCAAAGGGAGCTTATATTCCTACCTTAAGTTGTGCATAGAGGATAATAGGGGGTGTGAAATCATGCAAAGTCAGCAGTCTTCGATCCTTATCCAGACCAGGCTTTCTTTTCTCCAAACTTATCGTATACAAATGGTTTAGGTGATTTACATCATCTTCTGGCCAGAAGGCCTGTTAACATTTTGTGACTCTGATAAAGGTTTGTCAACCATAAGACTTATTTTCTCTAAGAGTAATTATTTTAAAGTTTGGTGCCATCCTCGAAAGGTGTTAGATAAAGTTGCATTCCTATGGGGCAAAGGTGCAGTGGGCTTACAACAAAGGAAAGAATTTATTACCTTAAGGGTCTAAAGTTGTTAACACCATGGCCACTACTTATTTTTTCTATATACCAACTATATTAATTAATACACTTCCAAGGATACAATACAGGGGATGTGGAAACTTGGCAGCAAGCGTTGGCTCAACAATGAAATCTTCTACTAGTCCTATTCTAACAATTTCTAACTCCCCAGAGGCTCTATACTATTTGAATATCTTAAGCTTCCTGTGCCTCTCACGGCTGGGAGACTGTAAACAATCGTATGCATAGCTGTAGGAGACAGGCTAAACCTGTCAGGCAAGTTAGAGAGCCATCTGAGGGGTTTGGATTTAAACACTCCTATTATGCCCAGGAGACTTATTAACTAGAGCTTTAAATTGATTTCCTTCAGAGAAAGGTGGTTGGGGATAGCCCTTCGTTAATGTCAGAGGAGTTGGTGAAAGTCATAAAATAGTAAAACAGACAGATTCTGGTTTTGGGGTAGACGCTCAGGCAGATCCAGGGGAGCCCCGTGAGCCCTGACTCGCCTTTGCATATCAGGCCTCTCCGCATGACCTTTGTCATAGGTGGGAACTCCCATGCTGGCTCCCCACAAAGACTATATATTGTCACCCTGCTTATTTAAATTTTATGCAGAGTATATCATGTATATCATGTGAAATGAGAGCTGGATGAATCACAGGCTGGAATCAAGATTGCCAGGAGAAATAGCAACAACCTCAGATATGCATATAATACCACTCTAATAGCAGAAAGTGAAGAACTAAAGAACTTCTGATGAGGGTGAAAGAGCAGAGTGAAAAAGGTGGTTTAAAAGTCAACATTCAAAAAATTAAGATCACGACATCCAATCCCATCACTTCGTGGCAGATAGATGGGGAAAAATTGGAAAACAGTGACAAATTTTATTTTCTTCGGTTCCAAAATCACTGCAGATGGTGACTGCAGCCACGATATTAAGACATTTGCTCCTTGGACGAAAAGCTATGACAAATCTAGTTCTGTTCAGTTCAGTCAATCAGTCATGTCCGACTCTTTACGACCCCATGAAGCAGCACACCAGGCCTCCCTGTCCATCACCAACTCCCGGATTCTACCCAAACCCATCTCCACTGAGTCAGTGATGCCATGTAGCCATCTCATCCTCTGTCATCCCCTTCTCCTCCTGCCCTCAATCTTTCCCAGCATCAGGGTCTTTTCAAATGAGTCGGCTCTTCACATCAGGTGGTCAAAGTATTGGAGTTTCAGCTTCAACATCAGTCCTTCCAATGAACACCCAGGACTGATCTCCTTTAGGATGGACTGGTTGAATCTCCTTGCAGTCCATGGACTCTCAATAGTCTTCTCCAACACCACAGTTCAAAAGCATCAATTCTTCAGCGCTCAGCTTTCTTCACAGTCCAACTGTCACATCCATACATGACCACAGGAAAAACCATAGCCTTGACTAGATGGACCTTTGTTGACAAAGTGATGTCTCTGCTTTTTAACATGCTGTCTAGGTTGGTCATAACTTTCCTTCCAAGGAATAAGCGTCTTTTAATTTATGGCTGCAATCACCATCTGCAGTGATTTTGGAGCCCAGAAAAATAAAGTCAGCCCCTGTTTCTACTGTTTCCTCATCTATTTGCAATGAAGTGATGGGACCAGATGCCATGATCTTAGTTTTCTGAATGTTGAGCTTTAAGAAAACTTTTTCACTCTCCTCTTTGACTATCATCAAGAGGCCATTTAGTTCTTCTTCACTTTCTGCCATAAGGGTTGTGTTATCTGTGTATCTGAGGTTATTGATATTTCTCCTGGCAATCTTGATTCCAGCTTGTGCTTCATCCAGCCCAGGGTTTCTCGTGGTGTACTCTTCATATAACTTAAATAAGCAGGATGACAATATACAGCCTTGACATATTCCTTTTCCTATTTGGAACCAGTCTGTTGTTCCATGTCCAGTTCTATCTGTTGCTTCCTGACCTGCATACAGGTTTCTCAAGAGGCAGGTCAGGTGGTCTGATATTCCCATCTCTTTCAGAATTTTCCACAGTTTCTTGTGATCCACACAGTCAAAGGCTTTGGCATAGTCAATAAAGCAGAAACAGATGTTTTTCTGGAACTCTCTTGCTTTTTCCATGGTCTAGCGAATGTTGGAAATTTGATCTCTGGTTCCTCTGCCTTTTCTAAACCTAGCTTGAACATCTGGAAGTTCACAGTTCATGTATTGCTGAAGCCTGGCTTGGAGAATTTTGAGCATTCCTTTACTAGCGTGTGAGATGAGTGTGATTGTGCGGTAGTTTGAGCATTCTTTGGCATTGCCTTTCTTTGGGATTGGAATGAAAACTGACCTTTTCCAGTCCTGTGGCCACTGCTGAGTTTTCCAAATTTGCAGGCATATTGAATGCAGCACTTTCACAGCAACATCTTCCAGGATTTGAAACAGCTCAACTGGAATTCCATCACCTCCACTAGTTTTGTTCATAGTGATGCTTCCTAAGGCCCACTTGACTTCACATTCCAGGATGTCTGGCTCTCAGTGAATGATCACACCATCGTGATTATCTGGGTCATGAAGATCTTTTTTGTACAGTTCTTCTGTGTATTCTTGCCACCTCTTTTTAGTATCTTCTCCTTGTTAGGTCCATACCATTTCTGTTCTTTATTGAGCCCATCTTTGCATGAAATATTCCCTTGGTATCTCTAATTTTCTTGAAGAGATCTTTAGTCTTTCCCATTCTTTGTTTTCCTCTTTTTCTTTGCTTTGGTCGCTGATGCAGGCTTTCTTATCTCTCCTTGCTATTCTGTGGAACTCTACATTCCAATGGGTATATCTTTCCTTTTCTCCTTTGCTTTTCGCTTCTCATCTTTTCACAGCTATTTGTAAGGCCACTTTAAACAGCCATTTTGCTTCTTTTGCATCCCTTTTTCTTGGGGATGGTCTTGATCCCTGTCTCCTGTACAATGTCATGAACCTCAATCCATAGTTCATCACTCTGTCTATCAGATCTAGTCCCTTAAATCTATTTCTCACTTCCATTGTATAGTGATAAGGGATTTGATTTAGGTCATATCTGAATGGTCTAGTGGTTTTCCCCACTTTCTTAAATTTCAGTCTGAATTTCTCAATAAGCAGTTCATGATCTGAGCCACAGTCAGCTCCTGGTCTTGTTTTTGCTGACTGTATAGAGCTTTTCCAATCTTTGCCAAGAGTATAATCAATCTGATTTTGGTGTTGACCATCTGGTGATGTCCCTGTGTAGAGTCTTCTCTTGTGTAGTTGGAAGAGGGTGTTTGCTATAACTAGTGCGTTCTCTTGGCAGAACTGTATTAGCCTCTGCCCTGCTTCATTCTGTACTCCAAGATCAAATTTGCCTGTTACTCCAGGTGTTTCTTGACTTCCTACTTTTGCATTCCAGTCTCCTATAATGAAAAGGACATCTTTTTTGGGTGTTAGTTCTAGCAGGTCTTGTAGGTCTTCATAGAGCTTCAACTTCAGCTTCTTCAGTGTTACTGGTCGGGGCATAGACTTGGATTACCATGATATTGAATGGTTTGCCTTGGAAACAAACAGATTATTCTGTCATTTTTGAGATTGCATCCAAGTACTGCATTTTGACTTTGACTATGATGGCTACTCCATTTCTTCTAAAGGATTCCTGCCCACAGTAGTAGATATAATGCTCATCTGAGTTAAATTCACCCATTCTAGTCCATCTTAGTTCGTTGATTCCTAGAATGTTGATATTCACTCTTGCCATCTCCTATTTGACCACTTCCAATTTTCCTTGATTCATGGACGTAACAATCCAGGTTCCTATGCAATAATGCTCTTTACAGCATTGAACCTTGCCTGACAAAAATAGACAGCATATTAAAAAGCAGAAATATCATTTTGCCTACAAAGATCTGTATTGTCAAAGCTATGGTTTTTCCTGTAGTCATGTACAGATCTGAAAGAAGGCTGAAGGCCAAAGAATTAGTGCTTTTAATTGTGGTGCTATAAAAAGCTCTTGATATTCCCTTGGACAGAAAGGAGATCAAATCAGTTAATCCTAAAGGAAATCAACCCTGAATATTCATTGGAGGGGCTGATGCTAAACCTGAAGCTCCAATATTTTGCAAAAAGTTGACTCATTGAAAAACACTCTGATGCTGGGAAAGATTGAAGGCAAAAGAAAAAGAGGGCAGCAGAGTATGAGATGGTTAGATAGCATCAAGTGACTTAATGAACATGAACTTGGGCACACTCTCAGAGATAGTGAAGGACAGGGAAGCCTGGCATGTTGCAGTCCATGGGGTTGCTAAGTTGGACAGAACTTAGTTACTGAACAACAACATGTTTCCTTGTGAGCCTTTAAACGTCAGATACACAACAGTATTTTTAGGGACATAATGATGTACCTCCAAGATCCTTTGTCCTTAAGCATCATTCATTTGTAGAGTTCCATCAGAAGTTTATGATGGTAACCTAAGAGATATTTAGGAAAGATATTTAGATACTGAAACAGTGAAAAGGAAATGTTCTAAAACAAATGAAGATAATTTGAATTTCTCATATAGGTCAACAATTTTTTTTTCTGTAAAGAAAAGTATATATTTTAGCCTTCACAGATCATACAGTCTCTATTTCAGCTACTCAGATTTGTTTTTGTAATTCACAAGGAGCCATAGACAACACATATAAGATCAGCAAAACCTTATATACTAAAAATGGCAGCTGGCTGGAATTTTCAGGGCCATTTAAAATCATTCAAGTATATAAAATTAACTAAAATAAGATTAGAGTGGCTAGAAATTATAAAGTTATGCAAAAAATCTAAAGTCACTATGACTGGTCTCTTGTTTGGAGTGTGACCTAGTGCTTGTCTTTTCTTTTTGTTTCAATTACAGGCTGTCCCCATTTTGCTATTCTCAATAAGGTGAAATACATATGTTTTTAACTAGGAGTCCATCACTCTTTGGAGTAGGAAATAGCAACCCACTGCATTATTCTTGCCTGGATAGTCGCATGGAGGGAGAGAGGAGCCTGATGGGCTACAGCCGATGGGGTTGCAAAGAGTTGGACACGAGTAAAGTGACTTAGCATGCATGCGCCATCACTCTCAAACCTATTTCTCAATTAAAATTTAGTCACGCCTTACATTTTCCACACCTCAAAGCTAATAACAATAAGAATGCATTCAAAATTTGCTCATTTTTCTCTATATCCATAAATAATCCCCACAACAACCAGAAACTAGTTTTATTTTGATAAGTGCATTGCAAGGATTGCATGTAAAATAAAAATGCCCATGCATAGTTTTTATATCAGCCTCCCTCACCTAGAACACTACAGTGAAAAAGCATTATATATTTGCTTTTGAGAAATAAAGTATACCTCGCAGGCTCAAGATTTTATTGCAGAATGTATGCTTCTGCTTCTCAAAGTTTAGTATACATATGAATCACCAAAAAGACTTTGTTAAAAATGCAGATTATACTTCAGTAGATCTGAAATTAGGCTGAGAGCCTGCATTTCTAAATGCTCCCAAGTAGTATTCATGCCACTGGTGTATACACCAAGATATATAGTAATGGTGTATATAGCATACTTTATAGTATGTGCTACATGCATACTATATATATAGTATGTAGTACGTGTGTGTGTGTGTGTGTGTGTTACTTTGCTTTAGTCGTGTCCAACTGTTTGTGACCCTGTGGACTATACCCTGCCAGGCTCCACTGTCCATGTGATTCTCCAGGCAAGAACACTGGAGTAGGTTGCTATTCCTTCCTCCAGAGAATCTTCTCAACACAGGGATTGAACCTATCTCTGATGTCTCCTGTATTGGCAGGTGGCTTCTTTACCATTAGTGCCACCTTTGTATAATATATGCTATGGTATACAGTATATTACACTGTAAAACTTGAGTTTACAGTATATATAATAGTATGTAAAATATATTATCAATTCAGTTCAGTTCAGTTCACTCAGTCGCGTCTGACTCTTTGTGACCCCATGGACTGCAGCATGCCAGGCTTCCCTGTCCATCACCAACTCCCAGAGTTTACTCAAACTCACGTCCATCGAGTCGGTGATGCCATCCAACTATCTCATCTTTTGTCATCCTCTTCTCCTCCTGCTTTCAGTCTTTCCCAGCATCAGGGTCTTTTCCAAGGAGTCAGTTATTTGCATCAGGTGGCCAAAGTATTGTATAATTTGTATACAATAAAAAATGTATTATATACTTTGTATACAAATATTTGTATATAAAGTATTGTATACAAGTTATAGTATATTATAGCTTATTTTAATATACAAATAGTATTCTTGACTAATGTATGATGATTATATAATTCTGCCTGTTAACCAAATAGATGATACAGAATTGATTTCTAATTCAGTATGTTTCTTTATGTATACTAGCACTGGGTTACATGTTTCCCAGCCCTAGTAATCTAAGGATGTGCTATAACATAGGTTGGACAAAAGGCATTTAAATATTTTAGAATATAGAGAAGTGTGTTTATCCTCTTGTCACTGTGAGTTTATTCAAGAACATATCAGAATTTATTACATGTTGATGTGACCTATCCTGTATTTCATTATAAAATTTGTAAGGGTTAATTCTCATATTGATTATTAGAATTTTGATCATATGGTCAGAGCAAGAGTTCATTTTGTGGTTCTATTTTTAAAGAAGAATGAATTATTTTAAGAAATGTTCTGTGTAACACACTTTTAAAATCATATGCAAAAAAAAATAAAAAATAAATAAATAAAATAAAATCATATCCAATTAAAAGGCTAATCTGTAAATTATATTTCAAGGCTACAAGCCAGATACTACAATAATCTGCCTACAGAAGGAAGGTTTCCCTGGAGTAAATCTTGCTGGAGGGTTATTTTCACATTATATGCTGTTTGTTTTAGTCTATTGTATTTAGAGGAAAGAGTTCCATTTTCTTCAACCTGATTAAATATATGCTAAGTATATTAAACTTAGTAATACTTTCATTATTGTGACACATGAACTCAATATCACTAGTGATATTCTTTCATTATCACAAAATTAGTATTTAGTCAGGATATAATAGAGATGATATTTTATCTGTGTTGTGAAGTCTACAAAGTTCCTTTTTGCACCTTAAAATTAACTTTTCTTTCCCCAATCTCAGTGAGTTATTTTTAATGTATTATATGTGCTGACTTTGAAAGGTTTTGCCTTAGGTCATGTTAATGGTTTTATTAAACATTCAATTTACAATTTACATTGGTTTTTCTAGTTTCAAATTTGGATTTCAATGTGAATGTGTAAAAAGTCCAGTGATCTAGATATGATTGATAACCAAGAAATTTTCCATAGTATGCATTTGTCAAGACAAAATTTCTATTAATAATTCCTAAACATTTTTCAAGATCATCACACTGACTGTGTTATTACATTTGCTTATTTGCAGCTTTATTGCTATATTTTACAAAACAATCCACAGTCTATATCTGGGTAAAGAAATAAAAATATAATAGATGTTATGTTGTTTAAAAGTCTTTTCCCCCTTTGATTACTCACCTGGAGTTTGGAAATCCTCCTGCTTACCCCTAGAGTTTCTGCTTAAAAGTCTATTACTTCCCAAAGCCAGGTAACTGCAGGTGTTTCCTATGCAGGTGTTTGACTGTAAAAATCACTGCCAGTCAAGGCAAATCACAGCATTCTTTCTAGCAGCAAAAAATAACCCACAGAATTTATTTCAGGCAAATATAAGCTATAGGATACCCACAATAAAAAAATGAAAATTCAATATTGAGTTTTTAAAGTGGAAACCAGGAATGCCAGGAGATTTTCTTGTGTATACAAACAAAAGATGCTGGTTTGGAAAAGTTAAGCAAAAGGTAATATTTTGTAAAGTGATAGTATGTGAATCCCCCCAAAAAATGGCTTTATAAAGATATATGGCAAAACCAATACAATATTGTAAAGTTAAAAAATGAAATAAAAAGATGAATAAAGAATAAAATATTGTGGGATAATTTTAAGCAATGTATCTCCAAAACAATGTGTAGTGCAGTCATATACATATACCACTACTGTAAAACTGAAATTCTGGTGTATATTCCTTTCTTTCTCATCTAGTTAATTTTTTGTAAATACAAAAACCAGTATCAGTGCCATATATACACTTCACTTGTTACACTTAACAGATATTCATTATTAGATTGTTTAATGGAGAGAAAGTGTGTCATGAGGACTGACAAAGTGGAAGGAAAGATTGATAGACTGTGTAACAGTTATGAAATAATTCAGAAAGTATTAATATCTATACATTGTGTTGAGTATCTGGATTTAATATGCACAAGTTTCTAACTAGAGTTTGGAAGATCTGTATGAGTAATATCACAAAAATAGCCCTTTCCCAACTGCTGCCCACAAAGAAGGTCATGGCAGCTACCATGGCATTGCATGACTAGATTCCAATCACCCTGGAAATGTTTCTGAGTAATAACATGATATATAGTGGAATTATTATTATTATTATTATATAATATATATATTATGTATTATAAAAATTATAATTATATATTATATTTAAATATAAAAATATATTGATTATATAAATATTATTATTATATTATAATAATATAAATTATTATTGTTATATAAAAGGAAAGGACTTTGCTAGACATCTGTTGAATTTTCATTTGAAAAAGCCAATATTCCTATGCATACCCTTCCACTTCTATCAGCTTTCTTGACCTGGGCTTCCCTAGTAGCTCAGTGGTAAAGAATTTGCCTACAGTGCAGGAGTTGGAGGAGATCTGGGTAAGATCCCTGGGTCAAGAAGATCCTCTGGAGAAGGGCATGGCAACCCACTCCAGTACTAAAACAACTGAGCATCATGCATACATGTCATGGCAACAAATAAATCCATATTAAGGATGTGATGAGAAGTCTTTTGGCTTGCATTTCAACTTCTTCAACTTAGCAAGTGAACAATAACTAAATTGTACCATATGCATTATATATTAAGGACAGTAATACCATAAATGTGATATCTATTTTTTATCTCCTTTGTTTGTATGTTTATCATATTGTTTCACATAATATTTTGAAACTGTGTTGTTTGTTTGTCCATTGAATGATCTCCTTAAGAGAAAGGCAGTCCATAAATTTTGTTCTTTGAGAGTCCAGAGGATAATTGAATCACTAGTAGAAACTCAATAAATATTTTTAATCTGATCTCTAAAGATTTTTCTGTCTAAATCCAGTTCAGTTCAATTGCTCAGTTGTGCCTGACTCTTTGCAACCCAATGGACTGCAGCATGCCAGGCTTCCCTGTCCATCACCAACTCCTGGAGCTTGCTCAAATTCATGTCCTGCGAGTCGGTGATGCCATCCAACCATCTCATCCTCTTTCATCCCCTTTCTCCTCCTGCCTTCAATTTTTCCCAGCATCAGGGTCTTTTCCAATGAGTCGACTCTTCACATCAGGTGTCCAAAGTATTGGAGTTTCACCATTAGTCCTTCCAATTAATTCTCATAGTTGATTTTCTTTAGGATTGACTGGTTTTGGTCTCTTTTGCAGTCCAAAGGACCCTCAGGAGTCTTCTTCAGCATCACAATTTGAAAGCGTCAATTCTTTGGTGCTCGCCTTCTTTATGGTCCAACTCAAACACCTGTACACAATTACAGGAAAGACATAGCCTTGGCTGTATGGACTTTTATTGGCAAAGATTGACGTCTCTGTTTTTTAATATGCTGTGTAGGTTTGTTGTAGCTTTCCTTCCAAGGAGCAAGTGTCTTAATTTTGTGGCTATAATCACCATCTGCAGTGATTTTGGAGCCCAGGAAAATAAAAATCAATATGTTTTTTCTTTTGACATAAGTGGGATTATGCCAATAGAGTTAAAGACATAAAGCGGAACTTATCATTCAAATGCATGTGTATTTTTATTTTTATTTAAATATATATTACAGAATTATCCTGTAAAGAAGATATAGCAATTTGGGTATTATTCATGCATTTATAACTTTAATTCTATAAAACTCATTTTTTAATTTTTACGTATTATTATTTTTGTTGCCAAATTTACATTTGGGACTTCCCTGGTGGCTCAGACAGTAAAGCATCTGCCTACAATGTGGGAGACCCAGGTTCATTCCCTGGGTTGGGAAGATCTCCTGGAGAAGGAAATGGCAACCCACTCCAGTATTCTTGCCTGGAAAATCTCATGGACAGAGGAACCCGGTAGGCTACAGTCCATGGGGTTGCAGACAGTCAGACACAACTGAGCGACTTCACTTTCTTTCATTTTCTTTACATTAAAATTTCACTGTGTGCTATAGTTTTATTCATATTTCTTTAATTATAAGTAAGTGTAACATGTAGATGGTTTGTTAAATATAATTTCCTTAAATATGAAATATTTGTTAATATTCCTTTCACATTTTTATTGTTATTGATCTCAAAATTTACAGTTACTGTTTAAATATTAATTTATATCATTGTTTCAAACATACTTTACAGCTATAATTTAACCAATATTTAGTTTTTCTATTTTAAACACAATCAGTTCAGTTCAGTTCAGTCACTCAGTCGTGTCCGACTCTTTGAGACCCCATGAATCACAGCACGCCAGGCCTCCCTGTCCATCACCAATTCCCGGAGTTCACTCAGACTCACGTCCATCGAGTCAGTGATGCCATCCAGCCATCTCATCCTCTGTCGTCCCCTTCTCCTCCTGCCCCCAATCCCTTCCAGCATCAACTCTTTGCATGAGGTGGCCAAAGTACTGGAGTTTCAGCTTTAGCATCATTCCTTCCAAAGAAATCCCAGGGCTGATCTTCAGAATGGACTGGTTGGATCTCCTTGCAGTCCAAGGGACTCTCAAGATTCTATTTAAAACTAATGATCCCTCCTAAAACCGTAATTTTGTTGTTTTTCCTTTGATGCAAATATAAATTTCATTTTTGAAACTTATTTTATTAAATAATTTATTGAGAAATAGAAAATGAGTAAATGACATTTAAAATATTAGTTCAGAAAATAATCACAAATGCTCTTGTACTGTTCCTGGGAATGTAATTGATACAGCCACTATGGAAGACAGTATAGAGATTCCTTTAAAAACTAGGAATAAAAGCACCATATGACCCAGCAATCCCAATTCTAGGCATATACCCTGAGGAAACCAAAATTGAAAAAGACACATGTATCCCATTGTTCATCACAGCACTGTTTACAATAACTAGAACATGGAAGCAACATAGATGTCCTTTGACAGACAAATGGATAGAGAAGTTGTGGTACATATACACAATGGAATATTATTCAGCCATAAGAAGAAATGCATTTGAGTCAGCTCTAATGAGATGGATGAACCTAGAGCCTGTTATACAGAGTGAAGTAAGTCAGAAAGAGAAAGATAAATATCAGATCAGATCAGATCAGATCAGATCAGTCGCTCAGTCGTGTCTGACTCTTTGCGACCCCATGAATCGCAGCACGCCAGGCCTCCCTGTCCATCACCAACTCCCGGAGTTCACCCAGACTCACGTCCATCAACTCAGTGATGCCATCCACCCATCTCATCCTCTTTCATCCCCTTCTCCTCCTGCCCCCAATCCATCCCAGCATCAGAGTCTTTTCCAATGAGTCAACTCTTCACATGAGGTGGCCAAAGTACTGGAGTTTCAGCTTTAGCATCATTCCTTCCAAAGAAATCCTAGGGCTGATCTCCTTCAGAATGGACTGGTTGGATCTGCTTGCAGTCCAAGGGACTCTCAAGAGTCTTCTCCAAGACCACAGTTCAAAAGCATCAGTTCTTCAGTGCTCAGCCTTCTTCACAGTCCAACTCTCACATCCATACATGACCACAGGAAAAACCATAGCCTTAATAGATGAACCTTTTTTGGCAAAGTAATGTCTCTGCTTTTGAATATTCTATCTAGGTTGGTCATAACTTTCCTTCCAAGGAGTAAGTGTCTTTTAATTTCATGGCTGCAGTCACCATCTGTAGTGATTTTGGAGCCCAGAAAAATAAAATCTGACACTGTTTCCACTGTTTCCCCATCTAACTCATATATATGGAATATAGAAAAGTGGTACTGAAGAATTCATTTGCAGGGCAGCAATGGAGTAACAGACATAGAGAATAGACTTATTGACATGGAGAGAGAGGAGGAGAGGGTGAGATGTATGAAGAGAGTAACATGGAAACTTACACTGAGTAAAGTTGCTCAGTCATGTCCAACTCTTTGCGACCCCATGGACTGTAGTCTACCAGGCTCCTCCATTCATGGAATTTTCCAGGAAAGATGTGTAAAATAGATAGCCAATGGGAATTTGCTGTATGGCTCAGGAAACTCAAACAGCGGCTCTGAACCAATCTAGGGGAGTGTGTAGGAAGGGAGATGGGAAGGAGGTTCGGAAGGGAGATGGGAAGGAGGTTCAAAAGGGAGGAGATATATGAAAAGAAAAGAAAAGAATCACAAGTTTCTATATCTCAACTCAGTTAAAAATTATACTAATGAAATAAAAACATGTATGCCTTTCTAAAATGTCAGAATATAAAACATTTTGATGTTTTGCAACTTATTTATATTCTAAGCATTGCTATCTAAACATCATACACATTAAGATAAATCTGTAGTTGCCTATAGTTCCCCATGGGTAACATATACTTTTGATTTTTACAATGATATAAACGTGTAATCAGCCTGACAGTACATTGGTGAATACTGAAACTGTTCAAATTTCCATCAGAGTGGCCAGTATAACCTCACCTAGATAGTGAACATAACCTTATTACATTCTAAACTTTTTTTCCCTTGGAGATAAAATCACTGTGTCACACAAATACAAAAATAGGAAATTAAACTAGATAAGAGTGCAGCAATGACAGACAAAGACAGTATAAAAGAGATATGCCATATCTACATCTACCAGAATCAACTGGAGTCAGCTACACCCAGGAGGGATGAGAAGTCCCATCCTGCCACTGATAACCCAGCTACAGCATTCAGGCAGTGTCAGAATGAAACCTTAACTGATCCTAACTTCCAGGATGATACATAATACCAGAGGTGCCTTGGTGAAACCTTTCTTTACTTACAACTTTAATAACCTAGGTTATAGAGATGGAAAAAATCTGTAAACTATCTTTAGAAGACATTTTATTAACCTCTAGAACAGCCTTGTTTCAATGTTTGGCATATGTATTCAAATCTGAGACCACATGGCAGAATGTTTCTCAGTTAGATAAGTTATTTATTTATCAGGTATCAGAAGAAAATTCACTGCAACATAGGGCCATTTATGCTTTCATATCTATAAAAATATATTTTGTTTGGCAACTTACTGAACATAGACTATAAATAAAGTGTCATTGTACTCAATATAAAGAAAGAAAGCAGAGACCTCACTGTACAAACTTTTAAAATAAATTCAAATTAAAAATTGTAGTAATACATTTTATCTGACAAATTTGAAGAGGAGGTTCCATATTTTCTCTATCATTTTGGCACATTAAAGAATTTATTAAAATACAGTTTTCATACATACAGTTTCCTGCATTATACTTTGATGCCACAGAAATATTTTCATGACTGGATGCTTTTTGTAATTACAACTAAGGAAATATAATGAAATTTTCCTATGTATAGAAGGCTTTTCTAATAGAAATTTTAAATTGTGTGTCATACAAAGAGTATATTGAATGTGATAATTATAAAAACATGTTTTTTCTTTAGTCTTTGGTGATGAAGGAGAAAATTCAGGCCCAATCACCTCAGGTATCTATCCTGGCATTACTGGCATTATTTTTAAATGTTTATAAAAGGGAATCTCATAAAGCAAATTAAACTTTTCTGTAAATTTATTTCCTTAACTTGAAAGTCAAGAAACAAAACGGAAACTCAGTAATGTCTTAATGGGAAAAGAGAAAACAACTAGTTGTAAAATTTGACAAATTTGAATAGAAGGTTCAACTTTGCCACAGATTCTGAATGCAAATCCATACAATGTGGACCTGAAGAATCCTGAGATCATTATTGTTAACTAATATCTGATCTTTTAGATAACTCTGGAAGGTACTTATGCAATTCATTTCTTTAAATTATTATCATTCAGTACATATTCACTGAGATTCAGCTATAGGTTAGTGCTTCCAGGTAGCTCAATAGTAAAGAATCTACCCGTCAATGTAGGAGCTGTGGGTTTGGTCCCTATGTCTGGAAGATCTCCTGGAGAAGGACCCCCCCTATCCAGTATTTTTGCCTGGGAAATCCCATGAACAGAGGAGCCTGGTGGGCTAAAACCCATGGGGGTTGCAAAACAGTCAGACACAACTTAGAAATGAAACAACAGCATAGTTATTGAAATTCAGCTGTGGGTTAGGTGTTAATGAGAGGTCATGGAGATATAAAATCCAGAGTGACAGCTATCTCTTTTCAGATGTTTTTTTTCAGTTTCTTGAAGAGTCAGACAATGGACATAAACTCTTAGTAGATTATGATGAACAAAATGAGAGAGAAAAGGTTTTCAGATGGGTAGTATATCCAGCAAGAGGACTTATGGGAAACCTGTGGGGATGGTTGAGTTGACACAGAAATTGTATCTTGGCATTTATAGTACAGAAGCCAGAAAGTCCCTGCATAGCAAACAATTACTCAGCATCCTGCATGATTCAACCACTCTGTGGGGCTTTTGTTTTTTTTTTTAAAGATATCTAGAATCTACTTTAGTTTCACATACAACTATTGTGTGTGTGTGTGATTTAAAAGCTATATATGTATTGGTTGGGGTTAAGTGAGCTTATCGGAGAAGGCGATGGCACCCCAATCCAGTACTCTTGCCTGGAAAACCCCATGGATGGAGGAGCCTGGTGGGCTGCAGTCTGTGGCGTCACTAAGAGTCGGACATGACTGAGCGACTTCACTTTCACTTTTCAGTTTCATGCATTGGAGAAGGAAATGGCCACCCACTCCAGTGTTCTTGCCTAGAGAATCCCAGGGACGGGGTATCCTGGTGGATTGCCGTCTATGGGGTCGCACAGAGTCGGACACGACTGAAGCGACTTAGCAGCAGTAGCAGCAGCAAGTGAGCTTATATAATTGTCAAAATTCATCAAATTGTACACTTAAGATCTGTGTATTTCATTCTATGTACATGATGATTCTATTTAAAAAAAAAAAAAAGAGTAAAGAACCTTCCAGAATCATGGTAAGGAATTGAATGCTGCAATACAACTATTAATTAACAACCTTATTAATGCAAATATACTGATCCTTTAAAAATAATTGTGTCTTTGTAACTGACTCATATTATTTAGCATACTGTCCTCAGGGTTTATCCATGCTGTCACTTATACCAGAATTATCTTCCCTTTATAAGGCTGAAAAATATGCTGGACCCTATGATAGTTCTATTTTTAATTTTTTGGGAAATCACCATGTAGTTTTGCATAGTGGCTGCACCATTTTACATTTCCATTAATAGTGCACGAGTTCCAATTTCTTGCCATCCCCACCAGCACCCATTATTTATAAATTTATTTTTTTGATAGTGGCCATCTTTATAGGTGTAATGTAATATATAATTATGATTTTGATTTGTATTTTCACCATTATTAGTGATACTCAACATATTTTCATATGCTTGTTATCTATTTGTTCATCTTTGGAGAATTGTGTATTTATTTGCCCATTTTTAAATCAGGTTATATTTGCAGTTTAGTTATAGTAGTTCTTTGTATATTTTCATATTAACCACTCATTTGATAAATGATTTGTAGATATTTTCCCATTCTATAGGTTTCCCTTATACTTTCATGCACAAAATACATTTTATCCTGAAGATTAAGATTTAAAATTACTCTGAATATCTAATTCATGACAGAAAATATATTACATAAAGACATCTCAAACGCTCACTGAAAACACATAGAAGATAAAGGAATGTTCCCTCTTTTTAAAAAAAGAAGACAGAATAATGTGAAAAGAACAATAAAAGTGAGCTAAATTGCCAGAAAGACATTGATTATCTAGAAAAATAATTGTAACAATAATGTTTAGATTTACTAAGTAAACAGGAAATACTCAAATTTGTATGAAAAAATATAATTGGGGACTGATCAGAGAGCAGCACCTCCGAGCCAAATCATGATGCAGTTGCAACAAAGGTCTTAACTGTTGCTATGGAGATCTCTGAAACTAGGATGCCTATTGAAAGTTGTTCAGTTTTGAGGCAAAGTGGTTGGGCATATGTATGAGTGTCCTTTCCTTGGGTGAAGTCTTTCCCTAAGGAAAGGACATTAACATGCACCCATTTTGCCTGTTTTAACTGATTAGGTATTATAATTCTTTCTACTGGCCATTTATTGCTTTCCTATGGTAAATGGTGTTTTTGTGGGAGTTTATGTTCAATACAAATTTATTTCAATTTTTTCCTATCCCCATATGTGCATTCATATGTTCCTGCTTTTCCATTCTTTGTTCTACACATCTGTTTGCCAGTTCTCAAGAATACATAAACATACTCAGTATATTTATAAATGGAGGAGAAGGGGATGACAGAGGATGAGACGGTTGGATGGCGTCACTGCCTTGATGGACATGAGTTTGAGCAAGCCCCAGGACTTGGTGATGGACAGGAAAGCTGGCGTGCTGCAGTCCATGGGGTCACAAAGAGTCAGACATGACTGAGCAACTGAACCGAACTGACATTTATATATAGTCTTAATTCCGGAAAGTTCTTTCCATAAACATTAGACACCAGGTAGACTTCCCAAAGCTCTCTTCATTCAAAGAATTAACCCCACTATTGAGTTTTTGAGGCACTCTTATGTAAGGCTATAGTGAAGCAGCCCATTTTTAACTTGAAGCTACATCCTGAGCTGACTAATGCATGAACCAAGCTCAGCTACCTTTTTACTTCATCAGTTTGTCATACATACCAACTCCATATGGTCAAAAGTGTGACTTGAGGGGAACTTGTTTGTGGAAATTTTGAGAATAACACGGGAATTTGGACCACCTAAATATGAATCTTGCTTGTGCCCTCTGGCTTTTCACATGCTTGACTATAGATGTACCACTTTTATCTTATGATGTATTGCTACTCAAAGTATCATATCTTTTGATGTAGTGAGTGTGAAAGAATCCAGCTCATGAGCATACACCACTGTAGTATCATGGCCACTTGATATTTTATGTCGAGTCCAGTATACTGTAAGGAGATTGTGTTTTTAATGATACAAACCTTTCCACTGCAGATGGCATGGCTTTGCTCCATTACCCTAGACATATATTTTGTGATTCTCGTCTTGGATGTTTCCATCATTGCCACATGGTATCATATCTCATCACAGATTCTTCTATAACCATAGTGTTTGGCTGATACTTTGGCCCAAACAACTGGTCTGTTTACACTATGGACTACACCCATAGCAGAATCATTTTTTACTTTAGGCAATATTTAAAGTTAGGTTGGCTTCCCTGGTGGCTCAGAGGTTAAAGCATCTGCCTGCAATACGGGAGATCTGGGTTCAATCCCTGGCTTGGGAAGATCCCTGGAGAAGGCAATGGCAACCCACTCCAGTATTCTTGCCTGGAGAATCCCATGGATGGAGGAACCTGGTGGGCTACAGTCCACGGGGTCTCAAAGAGTCGGACATGACTGGGCAACTTCATTTTAACTTTTGTCTTTCCTACACTTTCACTTTTGTTTTTCCTATAAATTGGTAGAGGTAGTATTCTCAAGTATAGAATATATTATCACTTCTAGTACCCAAAGAGGTTTTCTAGTATTATGATTCTTTCTTAGTAGTGTAAGGCATAGGATGTTATAAGATTGTCTACTTTGGAGAGCTTATTTGGTTGTCCCACTAGAAACATTAAATTTTCTTCTGATATAACGCATTCTTAACATTTCATGTGTCCTCCACCAACTGTATGTCTTATGAAAACTTTCCATGTTTTTATACCCTTCAGATATATACTCAAAATGCAGATGTTCTTAGATATTTGGAAGATATTATGACGGGGAAAGAGCAGAAGATAGATAATTTTATCCTTAGTGTTTAAGTGTATTTCTGGTGTGAAACACAAAATGGTCCTCTTGTTCAATAGGGATCTGTTAGGTTTTTCTTCGTGCCAGTGTGGTGATTTAAGTGACGATCTGGAGGAGATCACTGTGCCTGAATAAAGTAATTTAAGGGGGCAGTAAGCATTGCCTCTTGAGAAATTTGTATGCAGGTCAGGAAGCAACAGTTAGAACTGGACATGGAACAACAGACTGGTTCCAAATAGGAAAAGGAGTAAAGGCTGTATATTGTCACTCTGCTTATTTAACTTATATGCAGAGTACATCATGAGAAATGCTGGGCTGGAAGAAACACAAGCTGGAATCAAGATTGCCGGGAGAAATATCAATAACCTCAGATATGCAGATGACACCACCTGCATGGCAGAAAGTGAAGAAGAACTAAAAAGCCTCTTGATGAAAGTGAAATTGGAGAGTGAAAAAGTTGGCTTAAAGCTCAACATTCAGAAAACGAAGATCATGGCATCCGGTCCCATCACTTCATGGGAAGTACATGGGAAAACAGTGGAAACAGTGTCAGACTTTATTTTTTGGGGGCTCCAAGATCACTGAAGATGGTGACTGCAGCCATGAAATTAAAAGACACTTACTCCTTGGAAGGAAAGTTATGACCAACCTAGATAGAATATTCAAAAGCAGAGACATTACTTTGCCAACAAAGGTCCATCTAGTCAAGGCTATGATTTTTCCTGTGGTCATGTATGGATGTGAGAGTTGGACTGTGAAGAAGGCTGAGTGCCGAAGAATTGAGGCTTTTGAACTGTGGTGTTGGAGAAGACTCTTGAGAGTCCCTTGGACTGCAAGGAGATCCAACCAGTCCATTCTGAAGGAGATCAGCCCTGGGATTTCTTTGGAAGGAATGATGCTAAAGCTGAAACTCCTGTACTTTGGCCACCTCATGTGAAGAGTTGACTCATTGGAAAAGACTCTGATGCTGGGAGGGATTGGGGGCAGGAGGAGAAGGGGCCGACAGAGGATGAGATGGCTGGATGGCATCACTGACTCGATGCATGTGAGTCTCAGTGAACTCCGGGAGTTGGTAATGGACAGGGAGGCCTGGCGTGCTGCCATTCCTGGGGTCACAAAGAGTCGGACATGACTGAGTGACTGAACTAAGCATTGCCTTCCTGTAAGGATAAACTTATTATTTTTACTTTTTTAGCCAACTAAAAACTTAGTTTCTGTATTGATCTTCTTCACTCTAATAGTTCTCATTCAATAGACCAAGCAACCAATGTAGTCATTCTGCCACTTTACAAGTGTGCCCATTCCAATTATATATTCAGGCACTGGGAAAAGTGCCATAAAGTACACCCATAGATTCACCATATTCACTGAGAATTGGACATAGAACTAAGCTCCACTGATCATCTAAGTACTGTAAACTCCTACTCTAGTAAGGGTGAAATGATGATGCTTTGAGTCCTTAAATCCAGTATCCAGTATGTTTTGGTATTTCCTTTTTACTTATGTATGTTTGCCTGAGTAAATAGCTATAGGGTACTTGGTGGAACAAATAGAGGAATTATTATTGTTCATTCTTGCTACAGTGTTTCAGCATCCTTTCTCAGAGAAAGACTTCCCTTCAGTCAATGGGTTTCTGAGCTTCTTAGTGGTTCAAGCTTAAAAACGGCAAAAGTTTATGCCAGTTTATTGGCAGTGCTGCCTGTTGCCTCCTGATCATCTACCTGAATGCATTTTGTGTTTTACACATAGCATTATCCTTTTTGACTGTTAATGTTTCTTATCCCTGGGAAGTCCATGTTCTATTAAATATCTCCGTAGCTCTCTGGGGGTCAAGCCATCCTGTCAGTTTTGTATCTCTACTTATTACAACAATTGAATTCATTTCACTTTATCTGATTAAGTACCAACACCTGGCCTCCACTATTTATTTATTTTGTGTGTGTGTGTAGGGGGGGGATCTTATCAACTCCATTACCATCAGGAAACCAAGTTCTCCAACATCTCTTCTCATCAGCCCTTGTCTAAAAAAGACCATTGAGCTACTTAAAAATAGCAGTTCTTCCCACACCAGTGCATTTCTATGTCTTCACCTATTGGCTGTCTGTGAAAGCCAAATGGGTCAAAGCAAATGATGGTGTTTACCTACACAATGAAGTCTTGTCCTCACTGACTCACTCTGCTGGATATGGGGTCTTCACCAGAATAAGTCAATGAAATATGCAGCTACTGATTTATTTAAATATGTAATCACTGATTCTATAAATGTATTATTTCAAATACTCAGCAGGGAGAATCAGAAGCAATTTGTTTTCCAATAAAAAGACAGGAGCACATCACTGTCTTATCCTCAAGATTATTTTACCTATCCTGCTATCTGCCTTATTACAGTCTATAGCATTTTGATTGACTTGACATTCTATATAGCAACATACTGGATCTTTAAATTGATAACATTCCAAGTGATTCTGGTGAAAAGAATTTGTTGTTACTTGGATGTCTGTTAGATATCCTGGATGCTCCATAAAGATAAATTAAAGCCAAGGAGTGAAAATAAATTCAGTGAATATTCATAGGTATTTCAATATATTGACATTTTCATGGATCCATTGTCTTGGGTGTGTTGGGGGATTACTTCTCAGTAGAATGACAGTAGAGTAGACAGATTTGTGCTAGACAGAAGCCTTATTTTCAAAAGGGTTATGGTTGGCAGATTAATCTACTTTTATGCTAAAAAAACAAAGTGCTGTAGGCTGATGCCATTCCCACACAAGAATTTAAATAGCAGGTCAGAGAATCAAAAGGTCTCCTGGATCTGGCATTCTGATTGTAAAATTACCCCATTCATAAGCTAATAGCTGAGTCCTGTTATGGAGGCTAGGAGCCCAGACTCCAAGAGATACCTGTGAGAAGGCTGCTTTCAGAAGTTACAATTAAAAAAACAAAACAAAACAAATCAGTTTCATAGAGTTGAAATGGGTCATCAGAGATGCAATTCTGTATATGCAGCCCTTTCCTATCAATATGATTCTTTCTGACACTTATGAGATGGGGAATTACAGGAGTATAACACATCAATTACTGCTATACATTCTCATCGAAAAGCAATAACAGGACATTAAATTAGTCCAGAGGGGCTTATCTGCAAGGTCATCTTTATATTTGTTCTTCTGTGTACTGTGATGTGTCTTTTTAAACTCAGACTGCTTTTAGATGTTCTTTTTAATACTGGTTTGGAGTAATTTCATCATGACGTGGCTTGGTATAGCTGTCTTTATAGTTCTTGTACTTGGCGTTTGTTGAGTTTCTGTGATCTGTGAGTCAAAAGGTTTTGCTCTCTGGCTATTTACAAAAAAAAAAAAAAAAAAGTGGTGTACCCAGCTGTTTGTGGATGCTTTAAAAATGTTAGCTCTAATTGGCTTGGGTGGCTCTTCCCCAGACTCAACTTGTTTTCTCACATGCGTATTCTGATCAGTACTCTAATGAATAACGAAGGAAGACTCTGAAGATGCCTGGATCTCTCTCTCTCTGTGTAATTCTCTCCTCTACATTAGTCTTCCTTAAATTCTAGCTTCCTTGTCCTATTCTCATCATCAGCTCCATTTTCTCTACTTAGGATGTCAACTAGACTACCTGGTTCTCCCTCCTTGATCTACTCCTGAAAATTCTCTAAAGGCAGTAAATTTGGGTGAGTACTCGCCTCACAATGCTTGCTTGCCGTGTCTTTAGGATCACTGATTTGCATTGACACTGTCATTTTTGAGTGTCAGAGAAGTAAATTTACAGTAAATATGGATACTACTGCATCTTAGCAGGAAGCAAACTCTGTAGGTTCAAAATAGAAATCCTGTTACGTTTCAGGGTGCTTCCAGTTTGCCATATTCTGAATCTGCTGAAATCTTTGCTCAGCTTCTTATTCTTCCAGTGTGCAGGAAAGGTAAGTGAGCTGGCCTACACTTTCACTGAGCTGTTTTATTGAAATGTGATATGTATCTCAATGCCACAGACCCCTGGTGAAGACATAAAATTTTCTGATTAATCATGTGTTCTGTAACCCTGGGTCTAAAGAAATATGGGGTGCTTTGTACAAGCTTGACAGTGTTTTTTTATGGATAACCATGAAATTGATGATATGCACCTGTTCTCAGTGAGTATTCTATGGGCTCTGCCACTGAAGGCTTATTGCATAGCAAGAATATACCTTCTAGACAGCAGGGTACTATGAATTCTGGATGTGACTTTATTTTGGGTTCCCTGATTCTGAGTTGTTCCATGAATACCAGTAGTTCTCCATCCAAGAGAGAAAACTCTTGCAGCATTGTTCCTTCAAAGGGAGGCTGAAATTTACACTTGGCTTCTTCTTAACCCTTAGTTTGATGCAGCCTTTAGCTATTTTTCATACCTCTGTTATACTGTATCATTTTTCTTCAATAAAATATATAGTTGAAGCACTTTCATTCTGGATCTTAAGGTTTTTGTCTGTGTTTAGGATTCATCTTTGATTTGGGGAAGGTTCATGTTCCTGTACTCCATTTAAGTTTTGGAAAATGAGAAGAAATAATGTTAAGTGCTTTAGGCACCTTCTCTAGGACATTTTCTCATTTCAAATCTCAACCTCCGTGAAAAAACCTTGAAGACGTATGGTAAATCCCCAGCTTAGAGAGACTGCTGCAAACATCCCGTTGCTCTTCTCAACTTTTTCTTTATTTCCTTTAGCCATTAATCAACAAAAAAATCAATGTCTTAAAAAAATATGAATTCTCTGCTCTCATTTGTCACTCTTTTCTTAGATATCTAGATATCTTAGACCTTCAAACTGCCTATTCTAGTCATTTTCAATGAGTCTTAGAAGTTGTTTTGTATATTTTTCTTGCTTTATGGTATTTTACACCATAAAGATTGATATGATTCTAATTACTAAAACTGAAGACCTGAGATGCATCTTAAAATCTTACACATTGGTCTGAAGTTATAAAGCACAGTTCAGTTCAGTTCAGTTGCTCAGTCTTGTCCGACTCTTTGCAACCCCATGAATTACAGCACCCCAGGCCTAACTGTCCATCACGAACTCCCAGAATTCACTCAGACTCATGTCCATTGAGTCCGTGATGCCATCCAGCCATCTCATCCTCTGTCGTCCCCTTCTCCTCCTGCCCTCAATCCCTCCCAGCATCAGAGTCTTTCCCAATGAGTCAACTCTTCGCATGAGGTGGCCAAAGTACTGGAGTTTCAGCTTTAGCATTATTCCTTCCAAAGAAATCCCAGGGCTGATCTCCTTCAGAATGCGCTTGTTGGAGCTCTTTCCAGTCCAAGAATCTTCTCCAACACCACAGTTCAAAAGCCTCAATTCTTTGGCACTCAGCCTTCTTCACAGTCCAACTCTCACATCCATACATGATCACAGGAAAAACCATAGCCTTGACTAGACGGACCTTTGTTGGCAAAGTAATGTCTCTGCTTTTCGATATGTTGTCTAGGTTGGTCATAATTTTCCTTCCAAGGAGTAAGCGTCTTTTAATTTCATGGCTGCAGTCACCATCTACAGTGATTTTGGAGCCCCCCAAAAATAAAGTCTGACACTGTTTCCACTGTTTCCCCATCTATTTTCCATGAAGTGATGGGACCAGATGCCATGATCTTAGTTTTCTGAATGTTGAGCTTTAAGTCAACTTTTTCACTCTCCACTTTCACTTTCATCAAGAGGTGTTTTAGTTCCTCTTCACTTTCTGCCTTGCAGGTGGTGTCATCTGCATATCTGAGGTTATTGATATTTCTCCCGGAAATCTTGATATCAGCTTGTGTTTCTTCCAGTCCAGCGTTTCTCATGATGTACTCTGCATATAAGTTAAATAAGCAGGGTGACAATATACAGCCTTGACGTACTCCTTTTCCTATTTGGAACCAGTCTGTTGTTTCATGTCCAGTCTAACTATTGCTTCCTGACCTGCATACAGATTTCTCAAGAGGCAGGTCAGGTGGTCTGGTATTCCTATCTCTTTTAGAATTTTCCATAGTTTATTGTGATCCACACAGTCAAAGGCTTTGGCATAGTCAATAAAGCAGAAATAGATGTTTTTCTGGAACTCTCTTGCTTTTTCCAGGATCCAGCAGATGTTGGCAATTTGGTCTCTGGTTTCTCTGCCTTTTCTAAAACCAGCTTGAACATCTGGAATTTCACAGTTGACATATTGCTGAAGCCTGGCTTGGAGAATTTTGAGCATTACTTTACTAGCGTGTGAGATGAGTGTGATTGTGAGGTAGTTTGAGCATTCTTTGGCATTGCCTTTCTTTGGGATTGGAATGAAAACTGACCTTTTCCAGATTTGCTGACATATTGAGTGCAGCACTTTCACAGCATCATCTATCAGGATTTGAAATAGCTCAACTGGAATTCCATCACCTCCACTAGCTTTGTTCGTAGTGATGCTTTCTAAGGCCCACTGGACTTCACATTCCAGGATATCTGGCTCTAGTTCAGTGATCACACCATCATGATTATCTGGGTCATGAAGATCTTTTTTGTACAGTTCTTCTGTGTATTCTTGCCACCTCTTCTTAATATCTTCTGCTTCTGTTAGGTCCATACCATTTCTGTCCTTTATCAAGCCCATCTTTGCATGAAATGTTCCCTTGGTATCTCTAATTTTCTTGAAGAGATCTCTAGTCTTTCCCATTCTGTTGTTTTCCTCTATTTCTTTGCATTGATCACTGAGGAAGGCTTTCTTATCTCTTCTTGCTATTCTTTGGAACTCTGCATTCAGATGCTTATATCTTTCCTTTTCTCCTTTGCTTTTCACTTCTCTTCTTTTCACAGCTATTTGTAAGGCCTCCCCAGACTGCCATTTTATTTTTTTGCATTTCTTTTTCATGGGGATGGTCTTGATCCCTGTGTCATGTACAATGTCATGAACCTCATTCCATAGTTCATCAGGCACTCTATGTATCAGATCTAGGCCCTTAAATCTATTTCTCACTTCCACTGTAAGAAATTTGTAAGGGATTTGATTTAGGTCATACCTGAATGGTCTAGTGGTTTTCCCTACTTTCTTCAATTTGAGTCTGAATTTGGTTATAAGGAGTTCATGATCTGAGTCACAGTCAGCTGCTGGTCTTGTTTTTGTTGACTGTATAGAGCTTCTCCATCTTTGGCTGAAAGAATATAATCAATCTGATTTCAGTGTTGACCATCTGGTGATGTCCATGTTGTAGAGTCTTCTCTTGTATTGTTAGAAGAGGGTGTTTTCTATGACCAGTGCATTTTCTTGGCAAAACTCTATTAGTCTTTGCCCTGCTTCATTCCGTATTCCAAGGCCAAATTTGCCTGTTACTCCAGGTGTTTCTTGACTTCCTACTTTTGCATTCCAATCCCCTCTAATGAAAAGGACATCTTTTTTGGGTGTTAGTTCTAAAATGTCTGTAGGTCTTCATAGAACCGTTCAACTTCAGCTTCTTCAGTGTTACTAGTTGGAGCATAGACTTGGATTACTGTGATATTGAATGGTTTGCCTTGGAAACGAACAGAGATCATTTTGTCATTTTTGAGATTGCATCCAAGTACTGCATTTTGGACTCTTGTTGACCATGATGGTTACTCCATTTCTTCTGAAGGATTCCTGCCCGCAGTAGTAGATATAATGGTCATCTGAGTTAAATTCACCCATTCCAGTCCATTTTAGTTAGCTGATTCCTAGAATATCGACATTCACTCTTGCCATCTCTTGTTTGACCACTTCCAATTTGCCTTGATTCATGGACCTGACATTCCAGGTTCCTACGCAATATTGCTTTTTACAGCATCGGACCTTGCTTCTATCACCAGTCACAACCACAGCTGGGTATTGTTTTTGTTTTGGCTCCATCCCTTCATTCTTTCTGGAGTTATTTCTCCACTGATCTCCAGTGACATATTGGGCACCTACTGTCTGGGGAGTTCCTCTTTCAGTATCCTATCATTTTGCCTTTTCATACTGTTCATGGGATTCTCAAAGCAAGAAAACTGAAGTGGTTTGCCATTCCCTTGTCCAGTGGACCACATTCTGTCAGATCTCTCCACCATGACCTGCCCGTCTTGTGTTGCCCCATGGGCATGGCTTAACACATCTACCCCTTTATTCAAATGTAAGTTTTTAGATCTTCAGTTCCTGATATGGTGATCACTAGCCAATAGGATGTTGAAATTTAAATTTAAAATTTTAAATCTGATTTATTAATTGTACTAGTCAAATATGACTACTATGGACAGTTTGGATATAGAATACTTCTGTTTGGCAGGTCTGGGCAATCCATGTAGGACTTGTCAAAAGTATGGAATCTAATGTTTGTTTTGTTTAGTTTCCAGTTTTGGTAATTATACTCAAAGCAAACTATTTCTTCATAGTAAAATACAAGTAGAAGGAGAATCATTTTAAGAGAAAAAGTCTTCAGAATGCTGCATTCCAGCCCCACTCTTTAAGGTAAATAAGGACTTTTAACTGTGAAACCTCCACTAGCTATGTAGATCTCTACCTCAAAACTAGTAAGTAGTAATAGGTATGATGTACCTATGGATTTGCTATCCCATGGGGATCCACAGATCTACTGGTAATGCCAACAAGTATCTAACTACACATTTATCTCTGTTGCTTTTAAAACCTGCTACTTTCCACAGTCTAGAAAGTCAGGCAATATTTTCAGCTATGTATGTGGCTCATTATATAGAAATGTATCTTTTGGTGAGAGTGGATCAAAGGAGCATATGATCACATAGAATACATTAGAGAACCTCACTATCTATCTCTCATTGCCTTATCTACATGCCAAAAGTCACTTTGTGTTTTTGGTTCCATTTTTAATTCATAGCAGTGTGTGTGTGTGTGTGTGTGTGTGTGTGTGTGTGTAGAACAGCAATATATCGTAGAAATATATACATTAAATTCTAGCTCCACAATATATTTTTTTCTGTTTCACATTTCACTGCTTTGGGTATGGAGCAGATATTAATCAAAACACACACTAAGTAGACAATATTAATCAAGTCTCTTGTTTACTGTACAGCTTCTTTATCAATCAGCAGATCCTGAGCTGTTGGTAAATATTGAAAACTCAATTATTTTGTCCTTGTAAGGATGTTCTCCCTTATCCTATCTACTGTAATTTTCTAGGAATCTCACTTGTTCTGAAAAGTTTTGTTGTATACTTAGTTAATTCCCTGATAACTAGGTTTCTGTGTTCAATAGATTCAGCCTATTTTGCATTTGTATTAATCTCTCTTGATGTTTGACTACAAATTTGATTTGTTCTTGATCTTTTGCACATTGAAAACACTTCTTTAAAGTTATTTGAGTTGGAAACAGGGTATAAAAATGAGTTACAAATCTTTAAGATTTTTTATGTGTTTTACATTGAGATATATGCTTATGAGTTGAAAATTGCAACTAGCTTTATATTTTAAAAGCTTTATATTATATTATTCTTCATATCTCCTATATAAATTTACTGTGCTTTTTCTTCTATATCATACACTGTATTTATTGATTACTCATCCACTGCATTATGTCAGAAATGATTTAATATAATATTCATATTTTCCTAGATAGAAAAAAAACATCATTTTTTTGCTTTTATTTTGATTGCTTCTCACTCATACAATCATACAAATTTCTTTAAACAAAAATACCTAAATAATTAATATAGTTTCAATTTGAGGCATGCGGTTTTCCTTACTCCCCAAAGGGAACAAAGAATTGTCTTCTTCCCTTCTTTTTTCTCATCTATCTCTTACTCCTCCTCTTTCTTTCCTTCTCTTCATTCCCCCTTCATCCAGCCCCCACTTTTTCCATCTCTTCTTTCTCTCCCCTTCTTCTTCTTCTTTCTCCTTCTCATGTTAGTATTCTTTCTCTCTCACTGGTTTGGTTTGGTTTTACACTATATGGTGACACTAACTATCCAGATGGTTTCTAACCAACATTCTAACATCTATATTATATGTATTTTTATTTGTAAAATAAAATACTTCTTTTAAAATAAAATATTTTCTGTGTAATACTTTAAAAAAATAAACCCAAGGTATTATTACTGTAAATTTCTTTTTTGGTGTAACTCATAATTCATGATTCATGTTTATTCTTCATAATATACATTTTTTTGTCATTGCACCAAAGTGATAGCAGTCATTTTCAGGAAATACTTCATTCTGATAGGTTTCTTTGAAATCAGGTGAAGAATACTAGTCAGAAGTCAAGAACGAGTATTTCCAAATAAATGATATAGGTTGTTGCATATATAAAAATCTATTTTCTCAAACAAAATTGTATTGTTGCCTTAAATATTTTTCAATTATTGGTCTACCTTTCTTTGTTTTTTTTGAAAATCTTACTTTGATATCTGCTTGGTTTGAATATTCATATCACCCCCCCATTCATATGTTGAAATTCTAATGCTTAATGTGATAGCCAGAGGTGTTGGGCCTTGGCGAGGTGATTCTGTCATCAAGATGGAGCTCTCATGAATGAGATAGTGACCTTACAAAAGAGATCCCACAGAGATCTCTCACCCTTCCACCACGTGAGGACATGGTGAGAATGTGCAGGCAATGAATCACAACAAAGTCCTCACCAGAATGCCACATGCGAGTGTTTCTTCTTGGATTTCCCAGACTTTAGAACTGTGAGAAATAAACTTCTGTTGTTTATAAGCTCCTCAGTCTATAATATATTTTTAATAACAGTCTTAAGGATCAAGACAATATTTCTTCACAAATCAAGATATTAAGGTTGGTATAAGTTTGCTTATTTTCTGAAATGAAATGTCATTATATAAAATTACAGGTATATTTCCTGGTATCTCTATCTATAGATAGGAAGCTAGATAGAATGGTGTCATTTTCTTCAAGCTCAGCAATGAATTACTAGAAAATGGTTACTTAAATGACCAATCATAACATAAAGTAAGCTTCATTTATGTAAATTAGTGGTTAGGTCTCAAGAACACTGAAATTATTAGTTGTTATAGAGAGAGAGAAATAGATCATATATGATCTCCAGAACATTCTGCTCATGATAGCCTTGATTGTAAAAATGTTTTAGAAATTATCCACAATGAATAGTGAAAGTAGCCCACAATTAAACTGTCACTTAATGGCTGCCACACAGACAGATGCTACATTAATTTGTCCCCTGTGTAATTACTAATGCATGATGAAATTTTGTACCACAGAATATTAAAAATGAATGTGATCCTTAACTAGAAAATGTGTCAAATGCAGAATAATATCATATGGTATTCTTATTTAAAATCAAAGTAAGTAAAATCAAGCAGAAAAATACTTTCTAATTTGATATAGATGGTTGAACAAAGGATGAAGAGTAAAATTTTTACTTTTCAGATAGCTTGTTAAGTAGACCATTTCAGAAACAGTTTATGTTTCTATAACAACAGCAGTTCCCATTTGACTTTTGTTTAATTAACTAATTTCCATTATTTTCACTTAAATGAATACTGTTTATAAATAGAAATAGTGTGAATGTTAAAAATAGTAATAACTTGTCCTTACACATTTAATTTAAACTGTATTATAAGAGATTTTTAAAGAAATAATATTAATTCTAATTTTTAAATTTGTGAGATATGTGTTTGTGTGTATGTGTTGGTATGCACATGTGTGCTCAGTCACATCGGAGACTTTGCAACTCCATGGAGTGTAGCCTGATAGGCTCCTCTGTCTGTGGGATATTTTTAAGGCAAGAATACTGGAGTGGTTTGTTATTTCTGCTTTCAGGGGATTTTCCCTGCTCATGGATTGAACCTGTGTCTCCTGCACCTCCTGCATTAGCAGGCGGATTCTTTACCTGTGAGCCAACTGGAAAGCTTATGTGTGTATGTGAGTGTGTGTGTGTCCCATATAATCAGCCACTGTGCATGGAATCAATAGTTGATGTCATTGACTAAATCTCATTGACCTATTGGTAGGCATATTTTTAATGGTTTCTACACAAAAATCTCTGTATTATGGTAAATTATAAAATGTATATGTGCCAATAAACAGTGATTTTAGTAGTTGTAATTTGAACTGTCCTCAAACTAGATAGCATATTCAAAAGCAGAGACATTACTTTACCAACAAAGGTCCATCTAGTCAAGGCTATGGTTTTTCCATTGGTCATGTATGGATGTGAGAGTTGGACTGTGAAGAAAGCTGAGCGCTGAAGAGTTGATGCTTTTGAACTGTGGTGTTGGAGAAGACTCTTGAGAGTCCCTTGGACTGCAAGGAGATCCAACCAGTCCATTCTGAAGGAGATCAACCCTTGGTATTCATTGGAAGGACTGATGCTAAAGCTGAAACTCCAGTACTTTGGCCACCTCATGCGAAGAGTTGACTCATTGGAAAAGACTCTGATGTTGGGAGGGATTAGGGACAAGAGGAGAAGGGGATGACAGAGGATGAGATGGCTGGATGGTATCACCAACTTGATGGACACGGGTTTGGGTGAACTCTGGGAGTTGGTGATGGACAGGGAGGCCTGGCGTGCTGCAATTCATGGGGTCGCAAAGAGTCGGACACAACTGAAATGAACTGAACTGACTTTCTTGATTTGTGACATAAGGAAATGTAGATTTGTTTTCCATAACTGTGAACATTATACCCAAGAATGGAAAAATTCTGCCTAGGAGAGTGTGTTATGCATAGTGCTGAATATTTTGTTGGTTTGTTTTTGCTCCATTATTACTATAGATTTCTTACAGTTAAACACTGTATGTCACTCTCAAGGTTTATGGACTAGATAAAGACCTCATTGAATTTCTTTATTAAGAAATAAATATGGAATACAGGGCATCAGTGTGTATGTATGTAAATATATATATGTGTGTGTGTGTGTGTGTGTATATATATATATATATATATATATATAATGCTCCATGTTTTAACTGTATCCTATGGCTACTGCAACTTATTAGTAAAGGCCTTGCACTCAGTTTAATTTACTAAATTACTTGGAGCATGAAAATTCACTAGTTTATTTATTCATCTCTGGGTAGTTTAACTGTGAAAAAGAAATAGCATGCATTCAGTTCAGTTCAGTCACTCAGTCGTGTCCGACTCTTTGCGACCCCATGAATCGGAGCACACCAGGCATCCCTGTCCATCACCAACTCCCGGAGTACACCCAGACTCACGTCCATCGAGTAATAAGACACAATTGGGGATAATTAGATAATTATTGGGGATAATTAGAGCAAAAAAGAACTAGTATATAATTGCTAATAGTCCCTTCAGATATTATTGGATCTGCTTGCAAATGTTCCAGGGTACATGTGAAAATCTCATTTCCCTGGCCTTCCATAAAAGGTATATTTATCTTTTGCTTTATATTTAATAATTTGGATTTTTTATGTAAGCTAAGAATTCTGGGGAAAATTTGTAAGGGGGCTTCCCAGGTAGCTCAAACAGTAAAGAATCTGCCTGCAATGTTGGAAACCTAGGTTCGATCCCTGGGTCAGGAAGATCCCCTGGATAAGGGACTGGCAGCCCATTCCTATATTCTTGCCTGGAGAAGTCCATGGACAGAGAAGCCTGGTGGACACAGTCCACTGGGGCCAAAGAGTATGACAGAACTGAATGACTAACACTTTCACTTTCCACTTTCCAAACTCCATAACTTGAATTCTGAAACTAGAAGGCTAATTTTACTTTTCAGTGGCTTACTGATGACTTAACTGCTGGCTGAACAATAAAGTCACTTAAAGTTCCATCATCATGAAATTTGATTATTTGAAAGTAGTAAATAATCTCAGAATATTTAAAAATTCAATGTCTAAATTCATGTATAACTGCAATGCTCATAATGTAAAGTGAAAGACAAAGATGAATTCCTCATTTTTCAACCTGAATTGTGCTTTGCATTAGAGAATGGTGTTTGAGTGAGTTAATGAATTTCTGACTTGGGGTAAGATTTTTTTTTCGTAAATAGAAATGGAAGTTTCATATAAGATTAGCAAAAATAGTTTTAAAATGAGCCTAATTTATTCGGTCTTCATAATTAAAACACATAGTGTGTCCTTGACATATAACACTGTAAAATACTGTCCTCAGCTTTTTACATATTAGAGAAATTGATAAATCAATTCCACCTGAAAGTGTTGTGTAATATGTATGAAAGAATATTAACTAAGTTTTGCTTACTTCAGTTTTGTCTTTGAAAAATTTACCACTTTGCATTGCCAAGTTCAGACAACTGGTAAAAAATTTTTAAAAAGTTTATTTGTTCCACTTGATTCCTATAATCAGAGTAACAAATCCTTGTTTACTCAAATTGGCAATAATTTTTCATTCAAGATAAAAGCCAAACAGAATAGCCTCAATTTGTTTTTAATGACTGGATAGTATTTTACCATATGGTTTGTACAATTATATATAATTTTACTAACAGGCATAAAGACACTTAAATTTGCTTCAGGTAATTTGTTATCTTTGTTTTCCATTCTTCTAATCTTTTTTATATTGAATGTTGAGATCTTTGTTATATATAAATGTTAAAGTAATAAGCATTTAAGAAAAAATTTATAATAATGCATGCATAGGAATTTCTGCATGGAAAAATAAAACATACAATATTGAGTCTATTTAGTAGCTTTTTAAAGAAATCCTAGGCTATTTTATTTGCTCATATGCTATTTATATTTTTGAATATTCATAGAAAATATATGATTTTTGGCATAAGTTTCCTGGATTAATTAATTAAAATAGCTCTTTATAATATGCAAATAACTTTTATTTTAGAAATTATTAGACTGTATCTCCATATACTCTCTTTTTTTCTCAGCCTACATATTGCCTAATACTTGTCTTTCACTATAGATTGTAACTCCTTAGATCTCTCGTTCTCATTATCCATCCATTCTTAAAGGACTGGAGATTCTCAAGGTGCCTTCAGGAGCTTTGACTTCCATCATGGAGTTGTCATATATTTGGTAGAGAAGTAGTAAAAACTTTTGATATCAGAATGAAATTGAGGGAATGACTTAATAGCTTATACAGACCTAACAATGTAACCTGCCCCATTAAGTTTTTCACTTATAAATAACCTTATATATTTGAAAATATTGAGTAAATATACATTTTATGTAGTAAATTGTATGGAAACTTTTGAAGGCAAGATGATATTTACTTGCATCTCTTGTATCTGAGGTTCAATTTATTGCCACTATAGTATCATTAGGGTTATTCATATATATTGACTCTCTTGCTCCAGTTATTTAGAGGTACTGTATTTTTCTGCTCTGACTTGAATTCAGTGTAGTCACGTGACTTGCTTTTTGAATGAATTGTTAGTAAAAATGATAACATCATTTCCAGGTTTAAGAGTAACACTGTAATTTCACCATGATATGTTTTCAGTGCTACAGTAAGGAACATTGTGGCCATCTATGGTTGCCACTAGCCACTAAATTTGATTATGTTAACAAGAGCCTCCTTACCAACCCACAATGAATTTGCTCATGAGGAAGCAGTACATTTTCAGGGTGTCTGTTAAACATTGTAACATCTAGCCTCCCATGATCCATACAACCTGTGACCTCCACTCACATAAACCAAGTCTCTCTCTGCTCCCAGCATCTATCTCACATATTTTATTGTAAGCTGTCCTCATGAGTCATAAGACTGTCTTATTTCCAAAGAGTTTAATGAATCATTGTAGCTTAATTTGATTTTTGTTGAAACAGATTTCTTTTCAATGATACCCTATAAGATTTTTTTCCCTAACAGATTGCAAAAAGGAAGAATATGAAAGATTAAAACTTAATTTCAGATTTAGCTGTAACACATACAAATTGTGGCATTTGTAACAGTTATGGGAAATTCTTAGGCAGTGTGTTTGATGCTTCTTTGTTCTCCCTCTTGTTAAATTTAATAGCTCCTAAATATTCATAGGTAATGTTTTACACTCCTTATATCTTTCCTTTCAGGAAATCTCATTCTTTTCTTTCTATTAAAATGCAGTACAGCGTGAAACTCTACATGAAGCTATTAATAATACAACAAATAACTATGTACTCAACAACCAGTCGAATAAATAAACTTGTAACAATAGGGCTTTCTGTGACTATCACTCTCCATTTACATCCTCACCTTTGGTAGCTACTTACAGCCCAGAGACAATTCTATCCTGCATTTGGTTTTAACAATACACAAGCATCTGCTTTTATCTCTTACAACATTTGTTTACATCCTCAAGAATAAGATTTTGCTTACACTCTTTCCATTTTTAATTTTGATTTTATAATAGTTATGTAAACATGTTTGCACATATCTTCTCAGAAGTGAAAGAGTTCATTTAAACATCTGCTTAGAAACAAAATTGTTTTATGACTTAATGACTTTTATTAATTACCAAATTAACTACCAAATTCTTCTTCAGATTAGTTGTACCAGATTACATTCAGTACAAAAGAGTTTTTATTGTTTTACAGCCTCATTATCACTTAGGGTATTGCCAAGATATAGAAAATTTCCTAGGCTGGTGAGTGTGAATCATTTTCCTTTGGTTTTAATTTGCATTTATGTGATTGTTGATAAGTATCAGATCAGATCAGATCAGTCGCTCAGTTGTGTCCGACTCTTTGCGACCCCAAGAATTGCAGCATGCCAGGCCTCCCTGTCCATCACCAACTCCCGGAGTTCACTCAGACTCACGTCCATTGAGTCAGTGATGCCATCCAGCCATCTCATCCTCTGTCGTCCCCTTCTCCTCCTGACCCCAATCCCTCCCAGCATCAGAGTCTTTTCCAATGAGTCAACTCTTTGCATGAGGTGGCCAAAGTACAGGAGCTTCAGCTTTAGCATCATTCCTTCCAAAGAAATCCCAGGGCGGATCTCCTTCAGAATGGACTGGTTGGATCTCCTTGCAGTCCAAGGGACTCTCAAGAGTCTTCTCCAACACCACAGTTCAAAAGCATCAATTCTTATAAGTATAGCAGCCCTTAAAAAGTAATTAACAAACTTTTTTTTTTTTTTTAAATTTCAGTCCTTTGTTGCTCTTGGTGCTTTTGCTTAGTCATGTCTGACTCTTTGCAACCCCATGGACATAACCCGCCAGGCTCCTCTATCCGTGGAATTTTCCAGGCAAGAATATTGGATCTGATTGCCATTTCCTTCTCCAGGGATCTTCCCATCCCAGGGACGGAACCTGGGTCATCTGCATTGCCAGCAAATTCTTTACTGCTGAGCCAGCAGGGAATTCTTGTTGCTATTGTTGATACTTTTTATCAGTTATTTCTATTTTATTAGCCTCAATCCATGAATTTAATCAGTATTTAATTCGTATGTTATTATTCTTTTATTCTAGGTATGTTATACTTTGATTTTCATTGATTATTTAATCTAAGTATATGTGGTATTTGTGTGTGTTTAATGTGTGTTCAGGTGTCCTAATAAGAGTTAATATCCACTGGGTGTATACTTGGTGCTAAGCACTATTAAAGCGGGAAGTAATAAATTTTATTCACTGTATTGCCTAATAAATAATGTCTAAAAGATTAATATTATATACCTATTTAATACTCAAGGGAATTAATGTAGGGTAAAATTAAGAAATATGCCCTGTCTGATATGTCAATGAATCTATAATTTAAGAAGTCTGATTTCAGAATTCACTCTTTAGAAAAGTTTAGCATATACTATTCTTCACAAAAAATGTGTCAAATTATTCATAAAGTTGTTTATGGCAATGAAGCTCCATTATCAAGTGAAATATATATGCATGGGAACATAACCTAGGCAGAAAAATCACAGAGACCATAAAAAATTTCATGTGCAGAAGACTCACTTCCTCATGTGTCTGTTTTTGCACTGCTTAGCTCTTCAACCCACAGCTCTAGCAATGGGAGGTTCTCTATGAGTAAATGACCCAAGCAGGAAAAAATTCATGAGGACTGCAAATGATAGGATAGCAAAACCAGGAAGTGGACTGCTGCTATTATACAGGTACAGTCAGTGAGCACCTTGAAAGACAATTCAGGATGGAAATTGCAGTGTAACAGTTTGAGTTATAGATTTTATTCACTTGCCAGAAATTAAAAAAAAAAAAAAAAAAGATGTCTGAGGTCAGAATCAACATAATCCATGAGCAGTCATGAATTAGATTGCCTAGCTGTTTTACAATTTAAAAAATGCAAGGTTGGGTAATAGGTGAATTGAAAGTTCAGAAAGTATTTTGTGATTGACTTTCTCAAAAATGCTCAGAATGAAAATGCATACCATTATGACCTTAAGACTGATACTTTCTCTATGAATAACACACCTCTAACTGTGCATAGGAGAAGGATGAGAATTTTCATTGGTGTGACCTGTATGACCTTCAGTTGAGCAAATCAGACCTGTGCAATACCACCTGAGTACCCAGTTTAACTACAACAGAAATCCATCTTGGCACTCCATCACTGACCATATCAGGAGGTGTCTTACCATATACATCACATACACACGTACATATACTTGTGTATATACATACTAGTGTTATTATACACCAGAGAAGGCAATGGCACCTCACTCCAGTACTCTTGCCTGGAAAATCCCATGGACACAGGAGCCTGGTAGGCTGCAGTCCATGGGGTCGCTAAGAGTAGGACATGACTGAACGACTTCACTTTCACTTTTCACTTTCATGCATTGGAGAAGGAAATGGCAACCCACTCCAGTGTTCTTGCCTAGAGAATCCCGGGAAGGGGGAGCCTGGTGGGCTGCCGTCTATGGGGTCCCACAGAGTTAGACACGACTGAAGCGACTTAGCAGCAGCAGTTATTATATACATAGGTATTGTGTGCATATATTTACTTATGCTATATAACAGACCAAGTGAAGCAGTGAAAAGAGTTGAGAAAAAAAACAAAATCTGAGGTCAAGAGATAACAGAGAACTATGACAGCCTCAGCTTTTCTGTTTAGCAACCATGAATTCCAATTATGTCTTCAGTAACTAAATCTTAACCTTGACAAGTACATCAAAGGGCAATGAATCCAATAATTTTTCTTAAATCAGTTCAGTTCAGTTGCTCAGTCATGTATGACTCTTTGAGACCCCGTGAACCACAGCATACCAGGCCTCCCTGTCCATCACCAACTCCTGGCGTTTACCCAAACTCATGTACATTGAGTTGGTGATGCCATCCAACCATCTCATCCTCTGTCATCCCCTTTTCCTCCTGCCCTCAATCTTTCCCAACATCTGGGTCTTTTCAAATAAGTCAGCTCTTCGCATCAGGTGGCCGAAGTATTGGAGTTTCAGCTTCAACATCAGACCTTCCAATGAACACCTAGGACTGATTTCCTAGCTGCAGCAGCAGCAGCATGCAGTCACAATATTTTTGTAATAGCTTCTTATAATTGTGTTTCTATCCTACTAGATCATAAGTTTTATACTTAGAAATGCTGCAAGACAACATAATTTGTTTTGCTTTTTTAAAATTTTTTGTTTTATGTTGTATTAATAATATAACTGATTAACTAGATTGTAATACTTTAAGGTAGACAGCAAAGGAACTCACCCATACACACTGAAATATGTCAGGAAGATTAAGAGTCATATGGAAATTTTCTATGGAGACTTCATAGTCATGACAGCAACTTGTCAGGAAATTACACATCATAGTAACAAAACAACAATTTTCTTTGGGGAAATATTTGTATTAAATTGGAATATATTTATTATAAATATAAATTTATTTATAATATATATAAAATATATCAAGCTTTCATATAATGCTGTGTTAAATGCCATTATATAATTTTATGAAACTAGGTAGTTTATATGGAGAAGGAAACGGCAACCCACTCCAGTATTCTTGCCTAGAGGATTCCAGGGATGGGGGATCCTGGTGGGCTGCCGTCTATGGGGTCAAACAGAGTCGGACACGACTGAAGCGACTTAGCAGCAGCAGGTAGTTTATAGACATTTGGTTTGAAATCTCTGTATTGTGCCTAACTTTTGTGCTATACTTCTTGCATTTTTCTTTAAAATTCCATCTTTTAGAACCTTATTTATAGAAGACAGTACATGTATGTCTTCTTTCTCAAATATCTGAATTCTTAATAACAGCAACATAACTATTCATTTCTTTGATCAGATTGATGGATTGAAAGTCACTCAGTCGTGTACAACTCTTTGTGACCACATGAACTATACAGTCCATGGGATTCTCCAGGCCAGAATACTGGAGTGGTAGCCTTTCTCTTCTCCAGGGGATCTTCCCAACCCAGGGATCAAACCCAGGTTTCCTGCATTGCAGACAGATTCTTTACCAGCTGAGCCAAAAATACATGTAATAATTATCATAAAAATAATACCAAAGTTATCACAAAAAAATAGGCCTACTCTAAGTAGTTTGATAATATTTTTATAGCTTATTTTGTCCCTAAGACATATTAGGTATATAAAAACAAAATACATATTTTAAGGTAAGTTGGAATAACTCTTCTCTGTGGTTATATTACCAACTAGATATATGAGTAGGGTAACATCTTGCATTCAACTTTTAGTTATTTCAGTTTAAACTTAATTTACCTATATACTTGCATAAAATATTAATTTGTATACAGTTGTTTAAAAAACTATAATTAAAGAGGCCTAGCATCTGTCATAGTATCTTCGATCCAAATCTCTTTTATTTCATGACTTATTTTTTCGTGTTCTTGTAATCAAATTTGTATTTATGACTACTTTTTCAGAATAATCATAGCATAATAAACTTTGCTTTATTTATATTTTTATTCTCATCACTTAATTAAATATCCTGGTTATCATTTCATAGTAATTTACACAAATATTTCTCTTTGTTTAATGGTTGTGCTTTTTCCTACTACTTGTTTTATGAATGTATCAAGGATTCTGATTCAGCCTCTAGTGAAGTACATTTGGGCTCTTGCTACTCTGTTGTCATTACAAATAGAGTAAATGCTATTAAGTATGTGTATAAATAACTTGGCTATTTGTTAGCAAACTGCCTTTCATAAGGGTTAAATCATTTTGCATTCCAAGCCTGAATGTTATGCATATTCTTATTTCCTCATATTGTCACACTTGGATTTCTGCCATGCTAATAGGTAAGAAATAGGATATTTTAGAGTTTAGATTTTCATTTTTTATTATAAGTGAAAAAAAGTATATTATTATAAACTGAAAAATGATTTCATTTCTCTTTCTCTGAACTGTCTAGAGACAATTATTTTGTTGTCAGTAATAAAAAGCTGCACTTTAAGTATACTATTTCTTACCACAAATATTGCTTTAAAATGTGTTCTACCTATAGATATTGAAATAGAGTTCAAGAGTGGTTTTAAAATTAGTAAATGACTTATTATTAAAACATTTGGTATTTTCCACGTGACAGTCACTCTTTTAGTTATTAATAAGAGTGTGATAAAGTCCTTTCTCTCATGAGTCATGTGTGGGCTGATGAAATAAACAAGTTATAAACAAGAAAAAAGTATGATTAAACAGAAAAATGTCAACTATTGTTAAATACTGGAGAAAAAGAAAGGAGAGACTGGTGGTGATGGAATGCCATTTTATAAAGAGTTATCACTGAAGCTCTCTTTGAGGAAGTAAAATTGAAATTTTGACACGAATGACATAAAAACATGAGCCATTTGAAACTGTAAAAGGAAGAAGGAAGATGTAACAAGTGTAAAGGACCTAAATCAGTAAGCAACTGGCAGGTTTGGTACAAGAAGATAGTCTGTGTGGCTGGAAGTGCCACAAGCATCAGTGTTGCATAAATCAACTCAAGGCGGGGATAGATGTCAGATCATTTAGCGCTTTGAGAGATATAATGAAAACATTGGATTCAATTCTAGACTTATCGGAAGCTATTGCAAGCTTTTAATGGAAAGAAATATATGATTTATGCTTTTAGAAATGTGAGTCTGGCTATACTGTAGGGAAAATACTGGGGCTGAAAGGCAAAAACAAGCAGACCTGCCAGTGGAGGGGAGGAAAACTAATTTTCCCTCAACCTAAGTTTTTAGCTAAGACAACTGTAATAAAAGACAATTAGAGGAGGGAAACAGACATTTCATGTATTCCTTGTTTAATTACTTCCTTTGAATTAAGTCCTTCCAATGAATACTCAGGACTGATTTCCTTTAGGGTGGACTGATTGGATCTCCTTGTAGTTCATGGGACTCTTCAACAGTCTTCTCTTACACCACAGTTCAAAAACATCAATTCTTCGGTGCTCAGCTTTCTTCATAGTCCAACTCTCAAATCCATACATGACTACTGGAAAAACCATAGTTTGACGAGACAGACCTTTATTGGCAAAGTAATGTCTCTGCTTTTTAATATGCTTGTCTAGGTTGGTCATAGCTTTTCTTCCAAGGAGCAAGCGTGTTTTAATTTCATGGCTGCAGTCACCATTTGCAGTGATTAGGGAGCCAAAAAAATAAAGTCTGTCACTGTTTCCAATGTTTCCTCATCTATTGCCATGAAGTGATGGGACCAGATGCCATGATCTTAGTTTTATGAATGTTGAGTTTTAAGCCAAATTTTTCACTCTCTTCTTTCATTTTCATCAAGAGGCTCTTTAGTTCTTCTTCACTTTCTGCCATAAGGGTGGTATCATCTGCATATTTGAGGTTATTGATATTTCTCCTGGCAATCTTGATTCCAGCTTGTACTTCATCCAACCCAGTGTTTCTCATGATGTACTCTGCATATAAGTTAAATAAGCAGGGTGACAATATACAGCCCTCACATACTTCTTTCCCAATTTGGAACTAGTCTGCTGTTCCATGTCCAGTTCTAACTGTTGCTTCTTGACCTGCATACAGATTTCTCAGGAGGCAGTAAGGTGGTCTGGTATTATTCCTTAAGAATTTTCCAGTTTGTTGTGATCCACACAGTCAAGGCTTCGGCATAATCAATAAAACAGAAGTAGATGTTTTTTCTCGAACCCTCTTGCTTTTTTGATGATTCAACGAATATTGGCAGTTTGATCATTAGCCATTCCCTTCTCCAGGATATCTTCCCAACCCAGGGACTGAACCCAGGTCTCCTTCATTGAACGCAGTTTCTTTCCCTTCTGCTGCTGCTGCTGCTGCTAAGTCTCTTCAGTCGTGTCCAACTCTGTGCGATCCCATAGACGGCCTCCCACCAGGCTCCCCCATCCCTGGGATTCTCCAGGCAAGAACACTGGAGTGGGTTGCCATTTCCTTCTCGAATGCATGAAAGTGAAAAGTGAAAGTGAAGTCGCTCAGTTGTGTCCGACTCTTAGCAACCTCATGGAGCCACCTGTAAAGCCCATTCACAATTCAAGCATACACAAATAGAATCTGATGGCCGTGGAAAATTTGGCCTCAATAGCATCTCTGCCACTGAGAACTTTAACTTTATTTGAACTATACCAGATAGAAGGACACCACCAGCTGTATTCAGAATACCTGCCAGCCTCAACCTTAGAGTCTCAAGGTTTCCCCCTGTAACTATGCAACAATATGGGCCCCTGCTTATCCTTACTTAACAGATACACTTACCTCTTACTTCTTGTCACCTCCAGTTATAATTCTTGATAAACAACTCATGTAACTAGCTGCAACCTTGTGTGTGTGTGTGTGTTTTTGCCAGCCTCTCCCCATTTTTCAGTCTTTTCAGTCTCCCCATTCAAGTGCTTTTCAAACTTGGACTGCAGTCCTAATCCCAAAAAAACACCTTTGATATTTCAATCAGGTATCCATTTCTAAAAGTTTGGTTAGCAATACAATGGAACATTACTTATCAAATAATATAATGAAGTACTGATATGTGCTGCAGTGTGGATGAAACTAGAAACTATTATATTAAATGATAAAACACAGACACAAAAGGCCATATATTGTATGATTCCACTTGTATATTGTACTGGATATATTCCACTGGATATATGAGTATCCAGAATAGGTTAGAGACAGAAATCAATTAGATGGTTTCTAGGGGCTGGAAGGAGGAAGGTGTAGGGATTGACTGCAAATTGAATATGTGATTTTCTATTGGAGTAATGAAAACATTTTGGAACTAGACAAAGGTGATGATTATATAACAGTACAACCAAACAACCACATTTTGAGCTATTCATCATAAGGAGAAGCTGTAAGTTCAGGAAGGCACCGAGCAGTCATGGCAGTTAATGTAGATGCTACTTATGGTCAGATAGAAAGGGCTACCCTTTCCATGACTTATCAAATTATTGCTACTAAGAAATGTTCAGCCTTAGATTTGGAGTTCTTGATATGGCATTCTCCCACAGGACAAGCAGCTGACCACTGTGGACACACTGTATCCTGCAGAGGCAGTGATAATATTTGTAGGACAGAGAAATTAATATTACTAAGTAAACACTAATGGTACATCATGTAAGATAATCACTAAATTTCATATTCCTTTGTAGCCAGGCATGTTGCTAATCTGATTCTCACAGTCAAAATCTGCTGTGATCAATCAGTATTTATCAGGCTTTTGGGTGTATTTTTCTCAAAGTGAGGATACAGAGTCAGATAACCTAAGAACCTATCTTTATTTATTTATATAATGCTAATAATAATCAGTCCATTCAAAGGAGATCAGTCCCGGGTGTTCATTGGAAGGACTGATGCTAAAGCTGAAACTGCAATACTTTGGCCATCTCATGTGAAGAGTTGACTCTTTGGAAAAGACTCTGATGCTGGGAGGGATTGGGGGCAGGAGGAGAAGGGGATGACAGAGGATGAGATGGCTGGTTGGCATCAGTGACTCGATGGACGTGAGTCTCAGTGAACTCTGGGAGTTGGTAATGGACAGGGAGGCCTGGCGTGCTGCCATTCATGGGGTCTCAGAGAGTCAGACACGACTGAGCAACTGAACTGAACTTAAAAATTTGTTATCTTATTTGAAGGAGTGTTCAAAAGAGTATAATAAATACATTTGTTTTGCCAAATATCAAAATGAATCCAATTATGTAAAGTTTAAAAATAAAATAAAATTAGAAAAAATAAATAAATACATTTGTATAGTTATGAAAAATAACATATGGTTGACCTGGCTCTCATTGTTCAGTCAGTAAGTTATGTCAGACTGTGACCCTGTGGACTATAGCACACAAGTCTCCTCTGTTCTTCACTATTTCCCAGAGTTCGCTCAAATTCATGTCCCTTGAGTCGGTGATGCCATCCATCCATCTCTAGTCCACTGTCATCCCCTTCTCCTCCTGACTTTAATCTTCTTCAGCATCAGGGTCTTTTCTAATGAGTTGGCTCTTTGCATCAGGTGCACAAAGTATTGGAGCATCATCATAAGTCCTTCCAATGAATAGTCAGGGTTGATTTCCTTCAGGATCAACTGGTTTGATCTCCTTGCAGTCCAAGAGACTCTCAAGAGCCTTCTCCAGTACCACAATTCAAAAACATCAGTTCTTCGTTCCTCAGCCTTCTTTCTGGTCCAACTCTCACATCTGTACATGACTACTGGAAAAACCATCGCTTTGACTATATGGACCTTTGGGCAGAGTGATACTACCTCTCCTTTTTAATACACTAAGTTAGTCATAGTTTTCCTTGTAGGAGCAAGTATTACACATTTTATCACCCACTTATATATATAAAATAAATAAAATTATATTCCAAACATGTTTTCAATCCATACTGTCTTGGGTTGTCTGCTGTGGCTCTTCATGAAATTAATTTAGTAATAATAATGTTTTACAAAGATTATCTCATTTCAAAGAATAATCATGACAATGAACCATTGAATTGACTTAAAATAATCTTTGTATTATACTTGGAAATTATGGTGTTGGCATGTAAGATATTTAATTTTTTGCTTTCTGAAAAAAACTCAATATTAAAATTTGTCATTGGGAATATTCTACATAAATATTCAATAACATAATATTTAAATATATGCTATCATGGACCAAATATGCCATGAATATTGTGTAAAATACTGGAGCATGTTTTGTGATTTTTTCAGCAAATGATTTCAAGATATTTTATTTGTCCATAAATTTAATTAAATATCTGCATATGTGTATAAATATATTTAAAACTTATGAAATATAAGTCCTTTATTTTATCATTATATTTTTATGATAAACAATGTTGACTTCAAAGAAAGAAGTGTAAGGATTGTTGAAAATTAATACTTGAAATTAGCTGTTTATAAATGGATTTTCTAATACATGCTCTACTTATTCATAAAACTTTGGAACTTCAAAGATTAATTAATTTATCTGTTTGACAAATATTTACTAAGTGCTTGTCATGTACTAGGTTACATTATAAAAACTGAACCTATCGGAGAAGGCAATGGCACCCCCTCCAGTACTTTTGCCTAGAAAATCCCATGGACGGAGGAGCCTGGTAGGCTGCAGTCCATGGGGTTGCTAGAGTCGGACAGGACTGAGCGACTTCACTTTCACTTTTCACTTTCATGCATTGGAGAAGGAAATGGCAGCCCACTCCAGTGTCCTTGCCTGGAGAATCCCAGGGATAGGGAAGCCTGGTGGGCTGCCGTCTATGGGGTCGCACAGAGTCAGACAAGACTGAAGCGACTTAGCAGCAGCAGCAGCAGCAATATATTTGCTACAAAAGATTAATATTAAGCAATAATTTTGGAGCAGGATTTAAGGAACAAACATGATTACCTGTTTCATTTGTGATCTCAGATTTTCTAGTCAAGTGTTCAAGGAATTCAAGTTTTCCCCATCCAAGTTATTTTTTCAGTTACAAAGTAAGAGGGAAATTCTTAAAATCCTTTCTGTTGAGGGCTTCTTAAAATCGAGCAAATGAATTCTGTATTCTGCTATGCCCTCTGGGAGATTCAGTCAATTGAAATAAATATACCTCTCCTCGAGGAACCATGAGAGTTATTATACATTTTATTCTCTAGTCTTCATGATTGAATTTGAAAAAAAGCTATTTTTACACATATAGTTGGATTAAATGCATTCAGTTTCTAAGAACTAGAAGCTCCACAAAGTTTCTCAGGAAATAAAATAATTACTTTATAGTGAAATTTTTTTAGAAACAAAATCTGTACCTACAGTACATCTTTAAAATAGTACTGTTATCATCCCAATTTAGGGATGAAGAAACTCAGGCACAAAGTGATAATATATATGTATATATTGTCCAAACAAATATATTGGCAAAGAAGAAAAAAATACCTGAACCCAGATAGTATGGTCCTAAAATCAGCATTCAATTCAGTTGACTCATACAAGGATTATAACAACATATTTGATAGTAATTTTTAAGATTTTTCCAAAAATTTTAAAATCCACTTATTTCAGGTCTATATGAGCAGACAGACACAGATTATACTTGGAGATCTGAAAAATCAGGATACAGTTAATCATCCAAGATACAAAACAATTCCATTGAAGTCAGTTGGCCCACTGTGTGTGTGTGTGTGTGTGTTTTTTTTTTTTAATCTTCTATTTTGAAATAGAAATGTAGACATTGCAGTTGGTTCAGTGGCAGCATGAGGGCATCCTAAGATCATAGATACTCAGTCCTTTAATCACCTGTACTGGTTTTATGAATACAGCCTGTAGACATATTTCTTTTACTACAAGATTACTTTTAAAACAATCTTGTCTTCCTGCAATAGTTGCTGCTGCTGCTAAGTTACTTCAGTCGTGTCTGACTCTGTGTGACCCCATAGATGGCAGCCCACCAGGCTTCACCATCCCTGGGATTCTCCAGGCAAGAAAACTGTAGTGGGTTGCCTTTTCCTTCTCCAATAGAGATAACAATTGAAACTCTTATTTCAGAATAACTATTTGTTACATTTTTATAGAATACTTTTGATCATATCCATATTTGCTCTTTCACTTATTCTCAGTTTGCCCTATATTACATGACTATTTATACAACAGACATTATTGGAATATACACTCAGCCTTTCTCTGAATGAGGATGTTGATCAAAGTAAAGAAGTGCTTGCCTAGCATCTGTGTTTCCTCTCCGTTTCCTAGTTTCCCAGATGTTAAAAGCAGAGGGATATTTGATCCATGTTTGGAAATCAGATTCTCTGTGTTGATACTTAACCTGAGAAGCACAGTTTCTGGTAGTTAAGGTTTAGGTGCATTAAAGATTCCTTCTGAGCCCTGCATCACTGAAATGGCAATTGTTCTTATAATTGTTACTCTAGAAATTACCTTTCTTTTTTATTTTTATTAAGGTTGGATGATTTTTCTGTTTATTAAAATGAAAATAAATGTTGATTAATGTGGCATGAAAATCATGTTTGAAGAATTGATTATCAACTATTGAATGAAATAAAATGTATTTAAGTAATATTTTTAAAATGATATTTACATTTACTGAAATCATATATTTTTAAATTTATAAATATGTATATATGTGTGTATATATATATATATATATGTATATGTATGTATATATATGAAAGCAGTACTAGCATACATATTGGAATCAGGAGCTTCCCTGGTGGCTCAGCTGGTATTGAATCTGCCTGCAATGATGGAGACCTGGGTTCAATCCCTGGGTTGGGAAGATCCCCTGGAGAAGGGAACGGCTACCCACTCCAGTATTCTGGCCTGGAGAATTCCATGGTCCCTGTAGTCCATGGGGTTGCAAAGAGTCAGACAGAAGTGAATGACTTTCACTTTCACTTTGGAGTCACACAAAACTATATTTGAAGAGTCTTTTAATCTCTTCATTTACTTTATTTTCTTCCTTTGTATTTATATTGGTTCTCAAGTTTGGCTGTATTCTAATCATGAGAGAATTTTAAAAAATAGTGACATCAGGTATCATCCCCAGAGAATGTGACACAATTGATGTGGGTGATGGTGCCTGAGCAGGAGGATTTTTATAAGTTCCCCAATTGATTCTAATGCTTAGCTAAGATTAAGAGCCAATGTTTAAGAGTATGGAGTGAGTCAAATAAGACATGCTAGTTGTTGTACTCAGCTAGGGAACCACCAATTGGCAACTTTATTTAAAGATACAACATCTTTGAGAAGAATCAATTTATCCATCTACTCTCACCCACCTGCCATCTATGTGCCCACACAGCCTCCCACCGTTCACCCTCCCAGACTTCCATTCTCCCGTTCTTCTATTCTTCCTTCTTTCCACCCACCCACTCATCCACCGGTCCACTCCCCTAGTATCCACCCATCCATTCACCCACCCATCCATCCACCCACCAACCTATGCATTCATCCATCCATCCTTGTCGCCATCCATTCATTTATCTGCGTGTCTACAAACCTACACATACATTCACTTACCCCCAACTCACCTATACATTTGACCATATACCTTCCCACTAATCTTATCTTTTAATGCATCTAACTATATACCCAGTTGGAGAGCTGCAGACCATGGGGTAGCGAACAGTCGGACACGACTGAGCGACTTCACTTTCACTTTTCCCTTTCATGCATTGGAGAAGGACATGGCAACCCACTCCAGTGTTCTTGCCTGGAAAATCCCAGGAACGGGGGAGCCTGGTGGGCTGCCGTCTATGGGGTCGCACAGAGTCAGACACGACTGAAGCGATTTAGCAGCAGCAGCAGCATATACCCAGTTTATTCATTTTTAAAATACAAAAATGATAGCTAATTTATAGTGTTGTGGTAAATAATTAAGATGGGAAATGCATAGTAATGTACATAAAACATTAAAGGTTACCAAATAAATATTAGCTATTGTTAATGTTATCAAAATATTTTTCAATTTTTACAAGAAATGTATCACTCTCACCCTTTATTCCTATCTACAAAACCCATATTAAATCATTTTAACACACAAATAGTTTAGTTTTTTCATTTTTAAATAATTCTCAGACCTATATTTCAAATTTCTATATTTGCTTAAAGTATAAAACTGTTATGATATATGAAGCAAAATAAAATTAGAAGGCTAGTGTGAAAACTCACATACTTGAAATTCAGATACTGGACAACTGTATATATGCTTAAAATGGCCAAGAGTATAAAATAGTGGCAGAAAAACTTGACTGTAACAAGTTACACAGAAATACTGTGAAAGGATACCCTTGCTCAGTGATCTGCTGTGTGCCTGTGATGATTTATTTTGAAGCAGTAGCCTTCAAGGTAATATCATGTTCCAAGCTGATATATACATTTCTTTAATTTCTTTTCTATTTTCTCAGTGTCACAATTTAGGCTGTAGTAAGAACCTACTACAACCCACTTGCATTTTAATCCTTACAAGAGACCCAGAGTTAGATTCTGGTATATGCAAGCATACTGAAAATAATGAATATACTCAGGGCAACAAGATACTGACAACACATTTATGAAGCAATAAACTGTTTAATAAGTCATTTAATCTTGATTCTATGGAATTCATGTTACCACGAGAATGGCATTTTGGGAGATAATTCTCTACAACTCTGTCATGTTTCTTCACATCTTGCTAACCTTTGTTTCTATCATAACATGGAAGCCTTTGGACCAAACTATCTTTTCAAGAAAAATCTTATAGCAAATGATCTTGGATGATTGATATAGTGTGTTTCTGTGGCACAAAGGACAGGCATATTTACTATACGATAAAAGAAAAATGTCTCCCTCCTGACCAAGGAGTTGGCATGTTAACTGGCATTGCAAAATGTTCAGGTTTCCCAAGCTCAGGCACTTCACCTGTAAACAATCCATTCTAATTTAAGCATACATCTGGGCCCACCAATGCTAGCCTCTTCTGACTAGAGATACATGCTGCTGCTGCTGCTAAGTCACTTCAGTCATGTCCGACTCTGTGCAACCCCATAGACGGCAGCCCACTAGGCTCCTCTGTCCCTGGGATTCTCCAGGCAAGAACACTGGAGTGGGTTGCCATTACCTTTTCCAATACATGGAAGTGAAAAGTGAAAAGTGAAAGTGAAGTCGCTCAGTGGTGCCCAACTCTTAGCGACCCCATGGACTGCAGCCTACCAGGCTCCTACGTCCATGGGATTTTCTAGGAAAGAGTACTGGAGTGGGTTGCCATTGCCTTCTCCAGAGATACATGAGGAACTTATAATTACAAACTGGACATAAAAGACTTTTTGATGGAAGATCTAACAGTACATTTAAGAATTGCAACTCCTGCCAAAAGTTGACTTGTCTGAGAACTCTGTCTCAATCTGGAACATTTTGCTCTCACAATGTTTTTTTTTTTTTTTTTTTTTTTATGGGGAAATAGCCACTCTCATATATTTTGTGGGAATGAAAACTTGGGCACCCCTTATAGAGGGGCTTTTGGCAACGTCTCTAAAATTTTTTTTTAATTAATTAATTTATTTTAATTGGAGGCTAATTACTTTACAATATTGTGGTGGTTTTTGCCATACATTCACATGAATCAGCCATGGGTGTACATGTGTTCCCCATCCTGAACCCCCTCCCACATCCCTCGCTGTCATATCCCTCAGAGTCACCCCAGTGCACCAGCCCTGAGTGCCCTGTCTCATGCATCGAACCTAGGCTGGTGATCTATTTCACATATGATAATATACATGTTTCAATACTATTCTCATAAATCATCCCACACTCCCCTTCTCCCATTGAATCCAAAAGTCTGTTCTTCACATCTGTGTCTCTTTGCTGTCCTGCATATAGGGTCATTGTTACCACCTTTCTAAATTCCATATATATGCATTAATCAAAGAAAGGCAATGCCAAAGAATGCTCAAACTACTGCACGATTGCACTCATCTCACATGCTAGTAAAATAATGCTCAAAATTCTCCAAGCCAGGCTTCAGCAATATGTGAACTGTGAACTTCCTGATGTTTAAGCTGGTTTTAGAAAAGGCAGAGGAACCAGAGATCAAATTGCCAACGTCCGCTGGATCATGGAAAAAGCAAGACAGTTCCAGAAAAACATTGATTTCTGTTTTATTGACTATGCCAAAGCCTTTGACTGTGTGGATCACAATAAACTGTGGGAAATTCCTCAAGAGTTGGGAATACCAGACTACCTGACCTGTCTCTTGAGAAATCTGTATGCAGGTCAGGAAGCAACAGTTAGAACTGGACATGGAACAACAGACTGGTTCCAAATAGGAAAAGGAGTATGTCAAGGCTGTGTATTGTCACCCTGCTTATTTAACTTATATGCAGAGTACATCATGAGAAAAGCTGGACTGGAAGAAGCACAAACTGGAATCAAGATTGCTAGGAGAAATATCAATAACCTCAGATATGCAGATGACACCACCCTTATGGCAGAAAGTGAAGAGGAACTCAAAAGTCTCTTGAGGAAAGTGAAAGAGGAGAGTGAAAAAGTTGGTTTAAAGCTCAACATTCAGAAAACTAAGGTCATGGCATTCAGTCCCATCACTTCATGGGAATTAGATGGGGAAACAGTGGAAACAGTGTCAGACTTTATTTTTCTGGGCTCCAAAATCACTACAGATGGTGACTGCAGCCATGAAATTAAAATACGTTTACTCCTTGGAAGGAAAGTTATGACCAACCTAGATAGAATATTCAAAAGCAGAGACATTACTTTGCCAACAAAGGTCCATCTAGTCAAGGCTATGGTTTTTCCTGTGGTCATGTATGGATGTGAGAGTTGGACTGTGAAGAAGGCTGAGTGCCGAAGAATTGAGGATTTTGAACTGTGGTGTTGGAGAAGACTCTTGAGAGTCCCTTGGACTGCAAGGAGATCCAACCAGTCCATTCTGAAGGAGATCAGCCCTGGGATTTCTTTGGAAGGACTGATGCTAAAGCTGAAACTCCAGTACTTTGGCCACCTCAAGCGAAGAGTTGACTCATTGGAAAAGACTGATGCTGGGAGGGATTGAGGGCAGGAGGAGAAGGGAAAGACAGAGGATGAGATGGCTGGATAGCATCACTGACTTGATGGACGTGAGTCTGAGTGAACTCTGGGAGTAGGTGATGGACAGGGAGGCCTGGCATGCTGCGATTCATGGGGTTGCAAAGAGTCGGACATGACTGAGCGACTCAACTGAACTGAACTTATACTGTATTGGTGATTTTCTGTCTGACTTACTTCCCTCTGTATAATAGGCTCCAGTTTCATCCACCTCATTAGAACTGATTCAAATGCACTCTTTTTAATAGCTGAGTAATAGTCCATTGTGTATATGTACCACAGCTTTCTTATCCATTCATTTGCTGATGGACATCTAGGTTGTTTCCATGCCTGGCTACTGTAAACAGTGCTGCGATGAACATTGGTGTACAGGTTGTCTCTTTCAATTCTGGTTTCCTCTTTGTGTATACCCAGCAGTGGAACTGCTGGGTCATATGGCAGTTCTGTTTTAAGTTTTTCAAGGAATCTCAACACTGTTCTCTACAGTGGCTATACTAGTTTGCATTCCTACCAACAGTGTAAGAGGGTGTCTTTTTCTCCACATCCTCTCCAGCATTTATTGTTTGTAGGCTTTTTGTTAGCAGCCATTCTAGCCGGTGTGAGATGGTACCTCATTGTGGTTTTGATTTACATTTCTCTGATAATGAGTGATGTTGGGCATCTTTTCATGTGTTTTTTAGCCATCTGTTAATTAGGTCCCATTTGTTTATTTTTCCTTTTATTTCCATTACTCTGGGAGGTGGGTCATAGAGGATCCTGCTATGATTTATGTCAGAGAGTGTTTTGTCTATGTTTTCCTCTAGGAGTTTTATAGTTTCTGGTCTTACATTTATATCTTTAATCCATTTTGAGTTTATTTTTTGTATAGTGTTAGAAAGTGTTCTACTTTCATTCTTTTAAAAGTGGTTGACCAGCTTTCCCAGCACCACTTGTTACAGAGATTATCTTTTCTCCATTGGATATTCTTGCCTCATTTGTCAAAGATAAGGTGTCCATAGGTGTGTGGATTTTTCTCTGGGCTTTCTATTTTGTTCCATTGATCTGTTTCTGTCTTTGTGCCAGTACCACACTGTCTTGATGACTGTAGCTCTGTAGAATAGTCTGAAGTCAGGCAGGTTGATTCCTCCAGTTTCATTCTTTCTCAAGATTTCTTTAGCTATTTGTATTTTTTGGTATTTGTATTTGTATACAAATTGTGAAATTATTTGTTCTAGTTCTCTGAAAAACACCATTGGTAGCTTGAGAGGGATTGCATTGAATCTATAGATTGCTTTGGGTAGTAAACTCATTTTCACTATGTTGATACTTCCAATCCATGAAACATATTTCTCCATCTATTTGTGTCATCTTTGATTTCTTTCATCAATGTTTTATAGTGTTCTATATATACATCTTTTGTTTCTTTAGGTAGATTTATTCCTAAGTATTTTATTCTTTTTGTTGCAATGGTGAATGGAATTGTTTCCTTAATTTCTCTTTCTATTTTCTCATTGTTAGTGTATAGGAATGCAAGGGATTTCTGTGTGTTAATTTTATATCCTGCAACTTTACTATATTCATTGATTAGCTCTAGTAATTTTCTGGTGGAGTCTTTAGGGTTTTCTATGTAGAGGACAGATCATGTCATCTGCAAACAGTGAGAGTTTTACTTCTTCTTTTCCAATCTGGATTCCTTTTGTTTCTTTTTCTTATCTGATTGCTGTGGCTAAAACTCCCAAAACTATGTTGAATAGTAGTGGTGAGAGTGGGCATCCTTGTCTTGTTCCTGACATTAGGAGAAATGCTTTCAATTTTTCACCATTGAGGATAATGTTTGCTGTGGATTTATCATATATGGCTTTTATTATGTTGAGGTATGTTCCTTCTATGCCTGCTTTCTGGATGTTTTTATCATAAATGGGTTTTGAAATTTGTCAAAGGCTTTCTCTGCATTTATTGAGATAATCATATGGTTTTTATCTTTAAGTTTGTTAATGTGCTGTATCACATTGATTCACTTAAGAATACTGAAGAATCCTTGCATCCCTGGGATAAAGCCCACTTGGTCATGATGTATGATCTTTTTAATATGCTGTTGGATTCTGTTTGCTAGAATTTGGTTAAGGATATTTGTATCCAGCTTCATCAGTGATATTGGCCTGTAGTTTTCTTTCTCTTTTTTTTTTTTTTTTTTTGGCATCTTTGTCAGGTTTTGGTATTAGGGTGATGGTGTCCTCATAGAATGAATTTGGAAGTTTACCTTCCTCTTCAATTTTCTGAAAGAGTATGAGTAGGATAGGTATTAGCTCTTTAAATTTTTGGTAGAATTCAGCTGTGAAGTCATCTGGTCCTGGGATTTTGTTTGTTGGAAGATTTCTGATTACAGTTTTGATTTCTGTACTTGTTATGGGTCTGTTAAGAGTTTCTATTTCTTCCTGATTCAGTTTTGGAAAGTTATACTTTTCTAAGATTTATCCATTTCTTCCAAGTTGTCCACTTTATTGGCAAGTAGTTGCTGATAGTAGTCTCTGATGATCCTTTGTATTTCTGTGTTGCCTGTTGTGATTTCTCCATTTTCATTTCTAATTTTGTTGATCTGATTCTTCTCCCTTTTTTTCTTGATGAGTCTGACTAATGGTTTGTCTATTTTATTTATCTTCTCAAAGAACCAGCTTTTAGCTTTGTTGATTTTTGCTATGGTCTCCTTTGTTTCTTTTTCATTTATTTCTGCCCTAATTTTTATGATTTCTTTCCTTTTACTAACCCTAGGGTTCTTCATTTCTTCTTTTTATAGTTGCTTTAGGTATAGAATTAGGTTACTTATTTGATTTTTCTCCTGTTTCTTGAAGTAAGCTTATATTGCTATGAACCTTCCCCTCTATTGAATCCCATAGGTTTTGGGTTGTTGAGTTTTCATTTTCATTCATTTCTATGCAAAGTTTGATTTCTTTCTTGATTTCTTCTGTTATTTGTTGGTTATTCAGAAGCATGTTGTTTAGCCTCCAAATGTTTGTATTTTTAATAGTCCCCCCCCCCCAACCCCGTAGTTGACATCTAATGTTACCACACTGTGATTAGAAAAAATGCTTGAAATTATTTCAATCTTTCTGAATTTACCAAGGCTAGATTTATGGCCCGGATGTGATCTATCCTGGAGAAGGTTCCATGTGCACTTGAGAAAAAGGTGAAATTCATTGTTTTGAGGTGTAATGTTCTACAGATATTAATTAGGTCTAACTGGTCCATTGTATCATTTAAAGTTTTTTTTCCTTGCTAATTTTCTGTTTAGTTGATCTATCCATAGATGTGAGTGGGGTAATAAAGTTTCCCACTATTATTGTGTTATGGTTAATTTCCCCTTCATACCTGTTAGCATTTGCCTTACATGTTGCAATGCTCCTATGTTGCATGCATATTTGTTTATAATTGTTATATCTTCTTGGATTGATCCTTTGTTCATCATGTAGTGTCCTTCTTTGTCTCTTTTCATGGCCTTTATTTCAAAGTCTATTTTATCTGATACGAGTATTGCTACTCCTGCTTTCTTTTGGTCTCCATTTGCGTGAAATATCTTTTTCCAGCCTTTCACTTTCAGTCTGTATGAGTCCCTTGTTTTGAAGTGGGTCTCTTATAGACAGCATATATAGGGGTCTTGTTTTTGTATCCATTCAATCAGTCTTTGTCTTTTGGTTGGGACATTCAACCCATTTACATTTATGGTAATTATTGATAAGTATGATCCCATTGCCATTTACTTTGTTGATTTTGGTTTGAGTTTATAAATCTTTTCTGTTTCCTGTCTAGAGACAATCCTTTAGCATTTGTTGAAGAGCTAGTTTGGTGGTGCTGAATTCTCTGAGCTTTTGCTTGTCTGTAAAGCTTTTGATTTCTCCTTCATATTTGAATGAGATCCTTGCTGGGTACAGTAATCTGGGTTGTAGGTTTTTCTCTTTCTTCATTTTAAGTATGTCCTGCCATTCCCTTCTGGCCTCAAGAGTTTCTATCAAAAGATCAGCTTTTATCCTTATGGAAATCCCCTTGTGTGTTTTTTGTTGTTTTTCCCTTGCTGCTTTTAATATTTGTTCTTTGTGTTTGATCTTCATTAATTTGATTAATATGTGTCTTCAGGTGTTTTGCCTTGGATTTATCCAGTTTGGGACTCTCTGGGTTTCTTGGACTTGGATGTCTATTTCCTTCCCCATTTTTGGGGAAGTTTTCAAATATTATCTTCTCAAGTATTTTCTCATGAGCTTTCTTCTTGTCTTCTTCTTCTGGGACACCTATGATTCAAATGTTGGGGCATTTAACATTGTCACAGAGGTCTCTGAGGTTGTCCTCATTTCTTTTAATTATTTTTTCTTTTTTCTTCTCTGCTTCGTTTATTTCCACCATTCTATCTTCCACCTCACCTATCCTATCTTCTGCCTCAGTTATTCTACTGTTGGTTCCCTCTAGAGTGCTTTTGATCTCAGTTATTGCATTATTCATTATTGATTGACTCTTTTTTATTTCTTCTAGGTCCTTGTTAAACATTTCTTGCATCTTCTCAATCCTTGTCTCCAGACTATTTATAACTCCATTTTGTTTTCAAGATTTTGGATAATTTTTACTATCATTATTCTGAGTTCTTTTTCAGGTAGACTCCCTATTGCCTCCTCTTTTGTTTGGTTTGGTGGGCATTTATCATGTTCCTTTACCTGCTGAATATTTCTCTGTCTTTTCATCTTCTTTAGATTGCTGTGTTTGGGATGGCCTTTCTGCATGCTGGAAGTTTGTGAATACTCTTTATTGTGGAGGTTGCTGCCTGTGGGTGGTGTTAGACGAGTGGCTTGTCAAGGTTTCCTGGTTAGGGAAGCTTGAGTTGGTGTTCTGGTTGGTGGAGCTGGATCTCTTCTCTCCGGAGGCTTTTGGATGAGCTCTTGTTGATTGATGTTCCCTGGAGTCAGACGTTTTCTTGGGTTCTCAAGATTTGGATTTAAGCCTCCTGCCTCTGGCTTTCAGTCTTATTCTTAGAGTAGCCTCAAGACTTCTCCATCCATATAGCACCAATGATAAAACATCTAGGTTAATGGTGAAATGAGTCTCCACAGTGAGGAACACCCAGAGAGGTTCACAGAGTTACATGGAGAAGAGAAGAGGGATGAGGGAGATAGAGGTTACCAGGAGAAGAAGAGGGGGAGTCAAAAGGAGAGAGACCAATCTAGCCCACAATCAGTTCCGTAAGTGTTCTCCACAACCTGAAACACCTGAAAAGATTCACAGAGTTAAGTACAGAAGAGAAGCGAGAGGGAGGAGATAGAGGTGACCTGAGGGAGAAAAACGAGAGTCAAAGGGGAGAGAGCAATCAAGCCAGTATCACACTTCTAAGTAAAAATGGGTACTGAAGATTGGATTCTTAAAAGGTACAAAATTGATAACAAATACCAAAACCAAAGATTAAAAATCTAGAGTTTAGACTCTCAAACATACAATATTAAAAAAAATCACAAAAATTATAAAATATATATATGTGAAATTTGCTTTAAAAATAGGGTCTTGTCTTTGCAAGGTAATGGTATGTTTTATAAATGAAAATTAAAGGCATAATAAAGAACTTAAAAATTAAAGAAATTAAAATTTAAAAGTAAAATATATCTAGGAATTTCTCTGGAGTTGTTGAGGGCAGTGTGGGGTCAGTTCCATTTCAGATAGTTCATTGTTCCAGTTTATACTTCTTCTCAAAGTCTATAGGCCCCTTCCAATGTAGTCAATGCTAACCTCGGGATTTTAATCTGTTGCACCTGTCTCTTTCAAAGCTATTCCCTCTTCATTGTTTATTTTGGCTTCCTCTGTTTGCAAGTCTCTTCAGTGTCTAATTTCCGCCCTGACACAAAGGGGCAAAGCTGCTCATTTATTTAGGCTCACTTGTTCAACTGTGCTGTGGGGAGGGAGAAACACTGCAAACAATTATCACTGGCGTGTGCTCGCAGTATCTGGCCACACTGGGTTTGCCCCCACTGATGGCGTGTGTGCTTTCCCAGTCTACACTGCTCAGGCTCCAGGTTGCTCTGCAGGGGAACTGTCTAAAGTGGGCCCTGCGTTTTGTGCCCTTCCCAGGTCCAAGATGGTGATGGCACCCCACTCCAGTACTCTTGCCTGGAAAATCCCATGGATGGAGGAGCTTGGTAGGCTGTAGTCCATGGGGTCGTGAAGAGTTGGACACGACTGAACGACTTCCCTTTCACTTTTCACTTTCATGCGTTGGAGAAGGAAATGGCAACTCACTCCAGTGTTCTTGCCTGGAGAATCCCAGGGATGGGGGAGCCTGGTGGGCTGCCATCTATGGGATCACACAGAGTCGGACACGACTGAAGTGACTTAGCAGGTCTGAGCAGCTCAGGCGACCAGGTGCCTGGCGAGCGCACACTCCCCAGGTGTGGCAGTGTGTCTTATCACCTCCTCTGTCCCAGCTGCTCAGTTTCCTGGGTGTGCAGCTGGAGCGCTGTCTCAGGTGTGCTGTGTGTCTCCTGCAGGGAGATAGATGATCTCTGACTGCGGCCCTCCTGGTGGATGTCGACCATCCAGGATCCCAGAAACACTGGTTAGCAACTGGGAGCCTGCTCACAGTTTGGCGGAGGATGCCATCTCTGGAGCCGAGATTGACCCTCCCTTCCGGCTCTGGCTGTCACCTGCCTGCCTCTCTGCCTCTAGTGAGGGGAGGGGCTGGTCCGCAGCTGGCTGGTTCTCCTCTGGTATTCGCTTAGTCCTTTGTTCTGTGAGCGGGCCAGGTTGTGCCTTAGGGCTTTTCGTGAGAAAGTTTTCTCTCTTGCTCTCTTTCTCTCTCTTTTTTTCCTTTCTCTCTTTCGCTATCCCACAGTTTGGGTTGCTATCTCATGTTAGCTCCTTCAGCTTGTCCTCAGGGCATTCTGGTATGGTCTTTACCCTAAGCATGCAGCCCGCACCTCCCTGTTCAGCGCCCACTCGCTGCTGGTGGACGCAAGCATCTAGGCTACTTCTCCACTGAGAGTTGGGGTTAGGTGCGTAATCTGTGGGGTTTTTTTTTTTTTTTTCTCCCGGTTATGTTGCCCTCTGAGATTCTGAAACTCCCCACAGACCCGCTGGTGAGAGGGTTTCCTGGTGTTTGGAAATTTCTCCTCCTTTATGACTCCCTCCCAGGGACGGGTCTCCATCCCTAACTCTTTCGTCTCTCTTTTTATCTTTTATATTTTGTCCTACCTCCTTTCAAAGAGAATGGGTTGCCTTTCTGGGTGCCTGGTGTCCTCTGCCAGCATTCAGAAGTTGTTTTGTAGAATTTGTTCAGCATTTAAATGATCTTTAGATGAATTTGTGGGGGAGAAAGTGGTTACCCTGTCTTATCCCTTCACCATCTTAGGACCGCCCCCCTGCTGTCACATTTTTATAACATCTCTTCAGTTTTTGTCTGATTTAAATATTACGGCTGGGGAAGTTTTTTGGGGGGTGGAGGGCTGAAGTTAAGAATTATTTATATAGCACTGAGATTCTCATCTGTGAGCCACCTGCTGTGGCTCTGGAGGCCACACTAATGGCACATGGTTCCTTTTGAGTCATGACAGAAAACTTCATCAGAACTTTCTTACACTTTCTTAGAACTCATTGCTACAGACTTGTTTTCTAGGTTATAGTGTCACTGGTTCAGTCTGACCAGTTAACTCTGGCATATTATTATAACCCTGAAAGGAAAAAGTCATGCTTTCAGCAACCAGTGCTGCTTTCAATCTGACCAGAGCATGCCTTTCACTGAAAAAACAACATAACCATGGTCAAAGTTTTCAAGGAAGCTGCCATGCTCCATGATTCAAAAGCAACTAAAATGAACCCTGACGTGAACTCCCTTAACATATCTAGGTCAGGCAGTCTAGTCATTTAATTTGGATGTCCACAGAACTAATTCATTTCCAGATTCCTTCCTAATTATTTATTAAAACAAAATTGGTGATGAGTTATCTAAATCAGTTTTTAAAGTCTGGGATTCCAAATTTTCAGCCTAGGATCAGATCAGATCAGATCAGTCCATCAGTCATGTCTGACTCTTTGCGACCCCATGAATCGCAGCACGCCAGGCCTCCCTGTCCATCACCAACTCCCGGAGTTCACTCAGACTCACGTCCATCAAGTCAGTGATGCCATCCAGCCATCTCATCCTCTGTCGTCCCCTTCTCCTCCTGCCCCCAATCCCTCCCAGCATCAGAGTCTTTTCCAATGAGTCAAACCTTCTCATGAGGTGGCCAAAGTACTGGAGTTTCAGCTTTAGCATCATTCCTTCCAAAGAAATCCCAGGGCTGATCTCCTTCAGAATGGACTGGTTGGATCTCCTTGCAGTCCAAGGGACTCTCAAGAGTCTTCTCCAAGACCATAGTTCAAAAGCCTCAATTCTTTGGCACTCAGCCTTCTTCACAGTCCAATTCTCAATCCATACATGACCACTGGAAAAACCATAGCCTTGACTAGATGGACCTTTGTTTGGCAAAGGTAATGTTCTGCTTTTGAATATGCATCCTAGGTTGGTTCATACTTTCCTTCCCAAGGAGTAAGCGTCTTTTTAATTTCATGGCTGCAGTCACCATTCTGTAGTGATTTTGGAGCCCAGAAAAATAAAATCTGACACTGTTTCCACTGTTTCCCCATCATTTCCCATGAAGTGATAGGACCGGATGCCATGATGTTCGTTTTCTGAATGTGAGCTTTAAGCCAACTTTTTCAATTCTGGTTTCCTCTTTGTGTATACCCAGCAGTGGAACTGCTGGGTCATATGGCAGTTCTGTTTTAAGTTTTTCAAGAATCTCAACACTGTTCTCTACAGTGGCTATACTAGTTGCATTCCTACCAACAGTGTAAGAGGGTGTCTTTTTCTCCACATCCTCTCCAGCATTTATTGTTTGTAGGCTTTTTGTTAGCAGCCATTCTAGCCGTGTGAGATGGTACCTCATTGTGGTTTTGATTTACATTTCTCTGATAATGAGTGATGTTGGCATCTTTTCATGGTTTTTTAGCCATCTGTTAATTAGGTCCCATTTGTTTATTTTCCTTTTATTTTCCATACTCTGGAGGGTGGGTCATAGAGGATCCTGCTATGATTTATGTCAGAGAGTGTTTTGTCTATGTTTTCCTCTAGGAGTTTTATAGTTTCTGGTCTTACATTTAATCTTATAATCCATTTTGAGTTTATTTTTTGTATAGTGTTAGAAAGTGTTCTACTTTCATTCTTTTAAAAGTGGTTGACCAGCTTTCCAGCACCACTTGTTACAGAGATTATCTTTTCTCCATTGGATATTCTTGCCTCATTTGTCAAAGATAAGGTGTCCATAGGTGTGTGGATTTTTCTCTGGGCTTTCTATTTTGTTCCATTGATCTGTTTCTGTCTTTGTGCCAGTACCACACTGTCTGATGACTGTAGCTCTTAGAATAGTCTAAGTCAGGCAGGTTGATTCCTCCAGTTTCATTCTTTCTCAAGATTCTTTTAGCTATTTGTTTTTTTGGTATTTGTATTTGTATACAAATTGTGAAATTATTGTTTCTAGTTCTCTGAAAAACACCTTGGTAGCTTGAGAGGGATTGCATTGAATCTATAGATTGCTTTGGGTAGTAAACTCATTTTCACTATGTTGATACTTCCAATCCATGAAACATATTTCTCCATCTATTTGTGTCATCTTTGATTTCTTTCATCAATGTTTTATAGTGTTCTATATATACATCTTTGGTTTCTTTAGGTAGATTTATTCCTAAGTATTTATTTCTTTTTGTTGCATGGTGAATGGAATTGTTTCCTTAATTTCCTTTCTATTTTCTCATTGTTAGTGTATAGGAATGCAAGGGATTCTGTGTGTTAATTTTATATCCTGCAACTTTAACTATATCATTGATTAGCTCATAGTAATTTTCTGGTGGAGTCTTTAGGGTTCTATGTAGAGGACAGATCATGTCTCTGCAAACAGTGAGAGTTTTACTTCTCTTTTCCAATCTGGATTCCTTTGTTTCTTTTTTCTATCTGATTGCTGTGGCTAAAACTCCCAAAACTATGTTGAATAGTAGTGGGGAGTGGGGCATCCTTGTCTTGTTCCTGACATTAGGAGAAAGCTTTCAATTTTTCACCATTGAGGATAATGTTTGCTGTGGATTATCATATATGGCTTTTATTATGTTGAGGTATGTTTTCCTTCTATGCCTGCTTTCTGGATGTTTTTATCATAAAATGGGTTTTGAAATTTGTCAAAGGCTTTCTCTGCATTTATTGAGATAATCATAATGGTTTTTATCTTTAAGTTTGTTAATGTGCTGTATCACATTGATCACTTAAGAATACGAAGAATCCTTGCATCCCTGGGATAAAGCCCACTTGGTCATGATGTATGATCTTTTAATATGCTGTTGGATCTGTTTGCTAGAATTGGTTAAGGATATTTGTATCCAGCTCATCAGTGATATTGGCCTGTAGTTTTTTCTCTTTTTTTTTTTTTTTTGGCATCCTTTGTCAGGTTTTGGTATTAGGGTGATGGTGTCCTCATAGAATGATTTGGAAGTTTACCTCCTCTTCAATTTTCTGAAAGAGTATGAGTAGGATAGGTATTAGCTCTTTAAATTTTTGGTAGAATCCAGCTGTGAAGTCATCTGGTCCTGGGATTTTTTTGTTGGAAGATTTCTGATTACAGTTTGGATTTATGTACTTGTTATGGTCTGTTAAGAGTTTCTATTTTTCCTGATTCATTTTGGAAAGTTATACTTTCTAAGATTTATCCATTTCTTCCAAGTTGTGTCCACTTTATTGGCAAGTAGTTGCTGATAGTAGTCCTGATGATCCTTGTATTTCTGTGTTGCCTGTTGTGATTTCTCCCATTTTCATTTCTAATTTGTGTTGATCTGATTCTTCTCCCCTTTTTTTTTGATGAGTCTGACTAATGGTTTGTCTATTTTATTTATCTTCTCAAAGAACCAGCTTTTAGCTTTGTTGATTTTTGCTATGTCTCCTTTGTTTCTTTTTCATTTATTTCTGCCCTAATTTTTATGATTCTTTCCTTTTACTAACCCTAGGGTTCTTCATTTCTTCTTTTATAGTTGCTTTAGGTAATAGAATTAGGTTACTTATTTGATTTTCTCCTGTTTCTTGAAGTAAGCTTATATTGCTATGAACCTTCCCCTCATTGAATCCCATAGGTTTGGGTTTTGGTTTTCATTTTCATTCATTCTATGCAAAGTTTGACTTCTTTTCTGATTTCTTCTGTTATGTGGTTATTCAGAAGCATGTTGTTTAGCCTCCAAATTGTTTGTATTTTAATAGTCCCCCCCCACCCCGTAGTTGACATCTAATGTTACACACTGTGATTAGAAAAAAATGCTTGAAATTATTTCAATCTTTCTGAAATTTACCAAGGCTAGATTTATGGCCCGGATGTGATCTATCCTGGAGAATGGTTCCAGTGCACTCGAGAAAAAGGTGAAATCATTGTTTTGAGGTGTAATGTTACAGATATTAATTAGGTCTAACTGGTCCATTGTATCATTTAAAGTTTTTTTTTCCTTGCTAATTCTGTTTATTGATCTATCCATAGGTGAAGTGGGGTAATAAAGTTTCCCACTATTATTGTGTTATGGTTAATTTCCCCTTCATACCTGTTAGCATTTGCCTTACTGTTGCAATGCTCCTATGTTGCATGCATATTGTTATAATTGTTATCTCTTCTTGGATTGATCCTTTGTTCATCATGTAGTGTCCTTCTTTGTCTCTTTTCATGGCCTTTATTTCAAAGTCTATTTTATCTGATACGAGTATGGCTACTCTGCTTTCTTTGGGTCTCCATTGTGCGTGAAATATCTTTTCCAGCCTTTCTCTTTCAGTCTGTATGGTCCCTTGTTTGAAGTGGGTCTCTTATAGACAGCATATATAGGGTCTTGTTTTTGTATATCCATTCACAGTCTTTGTCTTTGGTTGGGACATTCAACCCATTTACATTTATGGTAATTATTGATAAGTATGATCCCATTGCCATTTACTTTGTTTTTTGGTTTGAGTTTATAAATCTTTTCTGTTCCTGTCTAGAGACAATCCTTTAGCATTTGTTGAAGAGCTGTTTGGTGGTGCTGAATTCTCTGAGCTTTTGCTTGTCTGTAAAGCTTTGATTTCTCCTATATATTGAATGAGATCCTTGCTGGAGTACAGTAATCTGGGTTGTAGGTTTTTCTCTTCTTCATTTAAGTATGTCCTGCCATTCCCTTCTGGCCTCAAGAGTTACTATCAAAAGATCAGCTTTATCCTTATGGAAATCCCTTGTGTGTTTTTGTTGTTTTTCCCTTGCTGCTTTAATATTTGTTCTTTGTGTTTGATCTTCATTAATTTTGATTAATATGTGTCTTCAGTGTTTTGTTTTGGTATTTATCCAGTTTGGGACTCTCTGGGTTTCTTGGACTGGATGTCTATTTCCTTCCCCATTTTGGGGAAGTTTTCAAATATTATCTTCTCAAATATTTTCTCATGAGCTTTCTTTCTTGTCTTCTTCTTCTGGGACACCTATGATTCAAGATGTTGGGGCATTTAACTTTGTCACAGAGGTCTCTGAGGTTGTCCTCATTTTCTTTTAATTATTTTTTCTTTTTTCTTCTGCTTCGTTTATTCCACCATTCTATCTTCCACCTCACTATCCTATCTTCTGCCTCAGTTATTCATCTGTTGGTTCCTCTAGAGTGCTTTTGATCTCAGTTATTGCATTATTCATTATTGATTGACTCTTTTTATTTCTTCTAGGTCGTTGTTAACATTTCTGCATCTCTCAATCCTTGTCTCCAGACTATTTTATAACTCCATTTTGTTTTTCAAGATTTTGGATAATTTTTACTATCATTATTCTGAGTTCTTTTCAGTAGACTCCCTATTTGCCTCCTCTTTTGTTTGGTTTGGTGGGCATTTATCATGTTCCTTTACTGCTGAATATTCTCTGCTTTTCATCTCTTTAGATTGCTGTGTTTGGGATGGCCTTCTTGCATGCTGGAAGTTTGTTGAATACTCTTTATTGTGGAGGTTGCTGCCTGTGGGTGGTGTTAGACGAGTGGCTTGTCAAGGTTTCCTGGTTAGGGAAGCTTGAGTTGGTGTTCTGGTTGGTGGAGCTGGATCTCTCTCTCCGGAGGGCTTTTGATGAGCTCTTGTTGATTGATGTTCCCTGGAGTCAGACGTTTTCTTGGGTTCTCAGATTTGGATTTAAGCCTCCTGCCTCTGGCTTTCAGTCTTATTCTTAGAGTAGCCTCAAGACTTCTCCATCCATATAAGCACCAATGATAAAACACATCTAGGTATATGGTGAAATGAGTCTCACATGAGGAAACACCCAGAGAGGTTCACAGAGTTACATGGAGAAGAGAAGAGGGATGAGGGAGATAGAGGTGACCAGGAGAAGAAGAGGGGAGTCAAAAGGAAGAGACCCAATCTAGCCCACTAATCAGTTCCGTAAGTGTTCTCCACAACCTGAAACACCACCTGAAAAGATTCACAGAGTTAAGTACAGAAGAGAAGCGAGAGGGAGGAGATAGAGGTGACCTGAGGGAGAAAAACGAGAAGTCAAAGGGGAGAGAGCAATCAAGCCAGTATCACACTCCAAGTAAAAATGGGTACTGAAAGATTGGATTCTTAAAAGGTACAAAATTGATAACAAATACCAAAACCAAAAGATTAAAAATCTAGAGGTTTAGACTCTCAACATACAATATTAAAAAAATCACAAAAATTATAAAATATATTATATGTAGAATTTGCTTTAAAAATAGGGTCTTGTCTTTGCAAGGTAATGGTATGTTTTAAATGAAATTAAAGGCATAATAAAAGAACTAAAATTAAAGAAATTAAAATTTTAAAAGTAAATATATCTAGGAATTTCTCTGGAGTTGTTGAGGGCCAGTGTAGGGTCAGTTCCATTTCAGATAGTTCATTGTTCCAGTTTATACTTCTCTCAAAGTCTATAGCCCCTTCCAATGTAGTCAATGCTAACCTCGGGATTTTAATCTGTTGCACCTGTCCTTTCAAAGCTATTCCCTCTTCATTGTTTATTTTGGCTTCCTCTGTTTGCAAGTCTCTTCAGTGTCTAATTCCGCCCTGACACAAAGGGGCAAAGCTGCTCATTTATTTAGGCTCACTTGTTCAACTGTGCTGTGGGGAGGGAGAACACTGCAAAACATTATCACTGGCGTTGCTCGCAGTATCTGGCCACACTGGGTTTGCCCCCACTGATGGCGTGTGTGCTTTCCCAGTCTACACTGCTCAGGCTCCAGGTTGCTCTGCAGGGGAACTGTCTAAAGTGGGCCTGCGTTTTGTGCCCTTCCCAGGTCCAAGATGGTGATGGCAACCCACTCCAGTACTCTTGCCTGGAAAATCCCATGGATGGAGGAGCTTGGTAGGTCTGTAGTCCATGGGGTCGTGAGAGAGTTGGACACGACTGAACGACTTCCTGACTAGAGATACATGCTGTGGCTGCTGCTGGCCTGCTGCTGCATTCTTCAGTCACTGTCGACTCTGTGCAACCCCATAAGACGGCAGCCCACAGGCTCCTCTGTCCTGGATTCTCCAGGCAAGAACACTGGAGTGGGTTGCCATTACCTTTTCCAATGCATGGAAGTGAAAGAAAGTGAAAGTGAAGTCGCTCAGTGGTGCCCAACTCTTAGCGACCCCATGGACTGCAGGCCTACCAGGCTCCTCCGTCCATGGGATTTTCCAGAAAAGAGTACTGGAGTGGGTTGCCATTGCCTTCTCCAGAGATAACATGAGGAACTTATAATTACAAACTGGACATAAAAGACTTTTTGATGGAAGATCTAACAGTACATTTAAGAATTGCAACTCCTGCCAAAAGTTGACTTGTCTGAGAACTCTGTCTCAATCTGGAACATTTTGCCTCTCACAATGTTTTTTTTTTTTTTTTTTTTTTTTTATGGGGAAATAGCCACTCTCATATATTTTGTGGGAATGAAAACTTGGGCCCTTATAGAGGGGCTTTTGGCAACGTCTCTAAAATTTTTTTTAATTAATTAATTTATTTTAATTGGAGGCTAATTACTTTACAATATTGGTGGTTTTTTTGCCCATACATTCACATGAATCAGCCAATGGGTGTACATGTGTTCCCCATCCTGAACCCCCCTCCCACATCCCTCGCTGTCATATCCCTCAGAGTCACCCCAGTGCACCAGCCTGAGTGCCCTGTCTCATGCATCGAACCTAGGCTGGTGATCTATTTCACATATGATTAATATACATGTTTCAATACTATTCTCATAAATCATCCCACACTCGCCTTCTCCTCATTGAATCCAAAGTCTGTTCTTCACATCTGTGTTCTCTTTTTGCTGTCCTGCATATAGGGTCATCGTTACCACCTTTCTAAATTCCATATATATGCATTAATCAAAGAAAGGCAATGCCAAAGAATGCTCAAACTACTGCACGATTGCACTCATCTCACATGCTAGTAAAGTAATGCTCAAAATTCTCCAAGCCAGGCTTCAGCAATATGTGAACTGTGAACTTCCTGATGTTTAAGCTGGTTTTAGAAAAGGCAGAGGAACCAGAGATCAAATTGCCAATGTCCGCTGGATCATGGAAAAAGCAAGACAGTTCCAGAAAAACATTGATTTCTGTTTTATTGACTATGCCAAAGCCTTTGACTGTGTGGATCACAATAAACTGTGGAAAATTCCTCAAGAGTTGGGAATACCAGACTACCTGACCTGCCTCTTGAGAAATCTGTATGCAGGTCAGGAAGCAACAGTTAGAACTGGACATGGAATAACAGACTGGTTCTAAATAGGAAAAGGAGTATGTCAAGGCTGTGTATTGTCACCCTGCTTATTTAACTTATATGCAGAGTACATCATGAGAAAAGCTGGACTGGAAGAAGCACAAGCTGGAATCAATATTGCTGGGAGAAATATCAATAACCTCAGATATGCAGATGACACCACCCTTATGGCAGAAAGTGAAGAGGAACTCAAAAGCCTCCTGATGAAAGTGAAAATGGAGAGTGAAAAAGTTGGTTTAAAGCTCAACATTCAGAAAACTAAGATCATGGCATTCAGTCCCATCACTTCATGGGAATTAGATGGGGAAACAGTGGAAACAGTGTCAGACTTTATTTTTCTGGGCCCCAAAATCACTACAGATGGTGACTGCAGCCATGAAATTAAAATACATTTACTCCTTGGAAGGAAAGTTATGACCAACCTAGACAGCATATTCAAAAGCAGAGACATTACTTTGCCAACAAAGGTCCATCTAGTCAAGGCTATAGTTTTTCCTGTGGTCATGTATGTATGTGAGAGTTGGACTGTGAAGAAGGCTGAGTGCCGAAGAATTGAGGCTTTTGAACTGTGGTGTTGGAGAAGACTCTTGAGAGTCCCTTGGACTGCAAGGAGATCCAACCAGTCCATTCTGAAGGAGATCAGCCCTGGGATTTCTTTGGAAGGAATGATGCTAAAGCTGAAACTCCAGTACTTTGGCCACCTCAAGCGAAGAGTTGACTCATTGGAAAAGACTGATGCTGGGAGGGATTGAGGGCAGAAGGAGAAGGGAACGACAGAGGATGAGATGGCTGGATAGCATCACTGACTTGATGGACGTGAGTCTGAGTGAACTCTGGGAGTAGGTGATGGACAGGGAGGCCTGGCGTGCTGCAATTCATGGGGTTGCAAAGAGTCGGACACGACTGAGCAACTCAACTGAACTGAAATGATACTGTATTGGTGATTTTCTGTCTGACTTACTTCCCTCTGTATAATAGGCTCCAGTTTCATCCACCTCATTAGAACTGATTCAAATGCACTCTTTTTAATAGCTGAGTAATAGTCCATTGTGTATATGTATCACAGCTTTCTTATCCATTCATTTGCTGATGGACATCTAGGTTGTTTCCATGCCTGGCTACTGTAAACAGTGCTGCGATGAACATTGGTGTACAGGTTGTCTCTTTCAATTCTGGTTTCCTCTTTGTGTATACCCAGCAGTGGAACTGCTGTGTCGTATGGCAGTTCTGTTTTAAGTTTTTCAAGGAATCTCAACACTGTTCTCTACAGTGGCTGTACTAGTTTGCATTCCCACCACAGTGTAAGAGGGTGTCTTTTTCTCCACATCCTCTCCAGCACTTATTGTTTGTAGGCTTTTTGTTAGCAGCCATTCTAGCCGGTGTGAGATGGTACCTCATTGTGGTTTTGATTTACATTTCTCTGATAATGAGTGATGTTGGGCATCTTTTCATGTGTTTTTTTAGCCATCTGTTAATTAGGTCCCATTTGTTTATTTTTCCTTTTATTTCCATTACTCTGGGAGGTGGGTCATAGAGGATCCTGCTATGATTTATGTCAGAGAGTGTTTTGCCTATGTTTTCCTCTAGGAGTTTTATAGTTTCTGGTCTTACATTTAGATCTTTAATCCATTTTGAGTTTATTTTTTGTATAGTGTTAGAAAGTGTTCTACTTTCATTCTTTTAAAAGTGATTGACCAGCTTTCCCAGCACCACTTGTTACAGAGATTATCTTTTCTCCATTGGATATTCTTGCCTCATTTGTCAAAGATAAGGTGTCCATAGGTGTGTGGATTTTTCTCTGGGCTTTCTATTTTGTTCCATTGATCTATGTTTCTGTCTTTGTGCGAGTACCACACTGTCTTGATGACTGTAGCTCTGTAGAATAGTCTGAAGTCAGGCAGGTTGATTCCTCCAGTTTCATTCTTTCTCAAGATTTCTTTAGCTATTTGTATTTTTTTGTATTTGTATACAAATTGTGAAATTATTTGTTCTAGTTCTCTGAAAAACACCGTTGGTAGCTTGAGAGGGATTGCATTGAATCTATAGATTGCTTTGGGTAGTAAACTCATTTTCACTATGTTGATACTTCCAATCCATGAAATATATTTCTCCATCTATTTGTGTCATCTTTGATTTCTTTCATCAATGTTTTATAGTGTTCTATATATACATCTTTTGTTTCTTTAGGTAGATTTATTCCTAAGTATTTTATTCTTTTTGTTGCAATGGTGAATGGAATTGTTTCCTTAATTTCTCTTTCTATTTTCTCATTGTTAGTGTATAGGAATGCAAGGAATTTCTGTGTGTTAATTTTATATCCTGCAACTTTACTATATTCATTGATTAGCTCTAGTAATTTTCTGGTGGAGTCTTTAGGGTTTTCTATGTAGAGGACAGATCATGTCTTCTGCAAACAGTGAGAGTTTTACTTCTTCTTTTCCAATCTGGATTCCTTTTGGTTCTTTTTCTTATCTGATTGCTGTGGCTAAAACTCCCAAAACTATGTTGAATAGTAGTGGTGAGAGTGGGCATCCTTGTCTTGTTCCTGACATTAGGAGAAATGCTTTCAATTTTTCACCATTGAGGATAATGTTTGCTGTGGATTTATCATATATGGCTTTTATTATGTTGAGGTATGTTCCTTCTATGCCTGCTTTCTGGATGTTTTTATCATAAATGGGTTTTGAAATTTGTCAAAGGCTTTCTCTGCATTTATTGAGATAATCATATGGTTTTTATCTTTAAGTTTGTTAATGTGCTGTATCACATTGATTCACTTAAGAATACTGAAGAATCCTTGCATCCCTGGGATAAAGCCCACTTGGTCATGATGTATGATCTTTTTAATATGCTGTTGGATTCTGTTTGCTAGAATTTGGTTAAGGATATTTGTATCCAGCTTCATCAGTGATATTGGCCTGTAGTTTTCTTTTTCTTCTTTTTTTTTGGCATCTTTGTCAGGTTTTGGTATTAGGGTGATGGTGTCCTCATAGAATGAGTTTGGAAGTTTACCTTCCTCTTCAATTTTCTGAAAGAGTGTGAGTAGGATAGGTATTAGCTCTTTAAATTTTTGGTAGAATTCAGCTGTGAAGTCATCTTGTCCTGGGATTTTGTTTGTTGGAAGATTTCTGATTACAGTTTTGATTTATGTACTTGTTATGGGTCTGTTAAGAGTTTCTATTTCTTCCTGATTCAGTTTTGGAAAGTTATACTTTTCTAAGATTTATCCATTTCTTCCAAGTTGTCCACTTTATTGGCAAGTAGTTGCTGATAGTAGTCTCTGATGATCCTTTGTATTTCTGTGTTGCCTGTTGTGATTTCTCCATTTTCATTTCTAATTTTGTTGATCTGATTCTTCTCCCTTTTTTTCTTGATGAGTCTGACTAATGGTTTGTCTATTTTATTTATCTTCTCAAAGAACCAGCTTTTAGCTTTGTTGATTTTTGCTATGGTCTCCTTTGTTTCTTTTTCATTTATTTCTGCCCTAATTTTTATGATTTCTTTCCTTTTACTAACCCTAGGGTTCTTCACTTCTTCTTTTTATAGTTGCTTTAGGTATAGAATTAGGTTACTTATTTGATTTTTCTCCTGTTTCTTGAAGTAAGCTTATATTGCTATGAACCTTTCCCTCTAATGAATCCCATAGGTTTTGGGTTATTGCGTTTTCATTTTCATTCATTTCTATGCAAAGTTTGACTTCTTTCTTGATTTCTTCTGTTATTTGTTGGTTATTCAGAAGCATGTTGTTTAGCCTCCATATGTTTGTATTTTTAATAGACCCCCCCCCCCACTCCGTAGTTGACATCTAATGTTACCACACTGTGATTAGAAAAAATGCTTGAAATTATTTCAATCTTTCTGAATTTACCAAGGCTAGATTTATGGCCCGGATGTGATCTATCCTGTAGAAGGTTCCATGTGCACTCGAGAAAAAGGTGAAATTCATTGTTTTGAGGTGTAATGTTCTACAGATATTAATTAGGTCTAACTGGTCCATTGTATCATTTAAAGTTTTTTTTTTTCCTTGCTAATTTTCTGTTTAGTTGATCTATCCATAGGTGTGAGTGGGGTAATAAAGTTTCCCACTATTATTGTGTTACAGTTAATTTCCCCTTCATACCTGTTAGCATTTGCCTTACATGTGGCAATGCTCCTATGTTGCATGCATATTTGTTTATAATTGTTTTATCTTCTTGGATTGATCCTTTGTTCATCATGTAGTGTCCTTCTTTGTCTCTTTTCATGGCCTTTATTTCAAAGTCTATTTTATCTGATACGAGTATTGCTACTCCTGCTTTCTTTTGGTCTCCATTTGTGTGAAATATCTTTTTCCAGCCTTTCTCTTTCAGTCTGTATGCGTCCCTTGTTTTGAAGTGGGTCTCTTATAGACAGCATATATAGGGGTCTTGTTTTTGTATCCATTCAGCCAGTCTTTGTCTTTTGGTTGGGACATTCAACCCATTTACATTTATGGTAATTATTGATAAGTATGATCCCATTGCCATTTACTTTTGTCTTTAGTTTGAGTTTATAAATCTTTTCTGTGTTTCCTGTCTAGAGACAATCCTTTAGCATTTGTTGAAGAGCTGGTTTGGTGGTGCTGAATTCTCTGAGCTTTTGCTTGTCTGTAAAGCTTTTGATTTCCCCTTCATATTTGAATGAGATCCTTGCTGGATACAGTAATCTGGGTTGTAGGTTTTTCTCTTTCTTCATTTTAAGTATGTCCTGCCATTCCCTTCTGGCCTCAAGAGTTTCTATCAAAAGATCAGTTTTTATCCTTATGGGAATCCCCTTGCGTGTTATTTGTTGTTTTTCCCTTGCTGCTTTTAATATTTGTTCTTTGTGTTTGATCTTCATTAATTTGATTAATATGTGTCTTCAGGTGTTTTGCCTTGGATTTATCCAGTTTGGGACTCTCTGGGTTTCTTGGACTTGGATGTCTATTTCCTTCCCCATTTTGGGGGAAGTTTTCAAATATTATCTTCTCAAATATTTTCTCATGAGCTTTCTTTTTGTCTTCTTCTTCTGGGACACCTATGATTCGAATGTTGGGGCATTTAACATTGTCCCAGAGGTCTCTGAGGTTGCCCTCATTTCTTTTCATTATTTTTTCTTTTTTCTTCTCTGCTTCATTTATTTCCACCATTCTATCTTCCACCTCACTTATCCTATCTTCTGCCTCAGTTATTCTACTGTTGGTTCCCTCCAGAGTGCTTTTGATCTCAGTTATTGCATTATTCATTATTGATTGACTCTTTTTTATTTCTTCTAGGTCCTTGTTAAACATTTCTTGAATCTTCTCAATCCTTGTCTCCGGACTATTTATCTATAACTCCATTTTGTTTTCAAGATTTTGGATTATTTTTACTATCATTATTCTGAGTTCTTTTTCAGGTAGACTCCCTGTTGCCTCCTCTTTTGTTTGGTTTGGTGGGCATTTATCATGTTCCTTTACCTGCTGAATATTTCTCTGCCTTTTCATCTTCTTTAGATTGCGGTGTTTGGGATGGCCTTTCTGCATGCTGGAAGTTTATGAATACTCTTTATTGTGGAGGTTGCTGCCTGTGGGTGGTGTTAGACGAGTGGCTTGTCAAGGTTTCCTGGTTAGGGAAGCTTGAGTTGGTGTTCTGGTTGGTGGAGCTGGATCTCTTCTCTCCGGAGGCTTTTGGATGAGCTCTTGTTGATTGATATTCCCTGGAGTCAGAAGTTTTCTTGGGTTCTCAAGATTTGGATTTAAGCCTCCTGCCTCTGGCTTTCAGTCTTGTTCTTACAGTAGCCTCAAGACTTCTCCATCCATATAGCACCAATGATAAAACATCTAGGTTAATGGTGAAATGAGTCTCCACAGTGAGGAACACCCAGAGAGGTTCACAGAGTTACATGGAGAAGAGAAGAGGGATGAGGGAGATAGAGGTGACCAGGAGAAGAAGAGGGGGAGTCAAAAGGAGAGAGACCAATCTAGCCCATAATCAGTTCCGTAAGTGTTCTCCACAACCTGAAACACCTGAAAAGATTCACAGAGTTAAGTACAGAAGAGAAGTGAGAGGGAGGAGATAGAGGTGACCCGAGGGAGAAAAACGAGAGTCAAAGGGGAGAGAGCAATCAAGCCAGTATCACACTCCTAAGTAAAAATGGGTACTGAAGATTGGATTCTTAAAAGGTACAAAATTGATAACAAATACCAAAACCAAAGATTAAAAATCTGGAGTTTAGACTCTCAAACATACAATATTAAAAAAAAATCACAAAAATTATAATATATATATATGAAATTTGCTTTAAAAATAGGGTCTTGTCTTTGCAAGGTAATGGTATGTTTTATAAATGAAAATTAAAGGCATAATAAAGAACTTAAAATTAAAAAAATTAAAATTTAAAAATAAAATATATCTAGGAATTTCTCTGGAGTTGTTGAGGGCAGTGTAGGGTCAGTTCTATTTCAGATAGTTCATTGTTCCAGTTTATACTTCTCCTCAAGGTCTATAGGCCCCTTCCAATGTAGTCAATGCTAACCTCAGGATTTTAATCTGTTGCACCTGTCTCTTCCAAAGCTGTTCCCTCTTCATTGTTTATTTTGGCTTCCTCTGTTTGCAAGTCTCTTCAGTGTCTAATTTCCGCCCTGACACAAAGGGGGCAAAGCTGCTCATTTATTTAGGCTCACTTGTTCAACTGTGCTGTGGGGAGGGAGGAACACTGCAAACAATTATCACCGGCGTGTGCTCGCAGTATCTGGCCACACTGGGTTTGCCCCCACTGATGGCGTGTGTGCTTTCCCAGTCTACACTGCTCAGGCTCCAGGTTGCTCTGCAGGGGAACTGTCTAAAGTGGGCCCTGGGTTGTGTGTACTTCCCAGGTCTAAGCCACTCAGGTTCAGGTACTCCACAAAGTCACAGACTCGGTTGGCCCTGCGTTTTGTGCCCTTCCCAGGTCCAAGAAGGCGATGGCACCCCACTCCAGTACTCTTGCCTGGAAAATCCCATGGATGGAGGAGCTTGGTAGGCTGTAGTCCATGGGGTCGCGAAGAGTCGGACATGACTGAACGACTTCCCTTTCACTTTTCACTTTCATGCGTTGGAGAAGGAAATGGCAACTCACTCCAGTGTTCTTGCCTGGAGAATCCCAGGGATGGGGGAGCCTGGTGGGCTGCCATCTATGGGGTCACACAGAGTCGGACACGACTGAAGTGACTTAGCAGGTCTGAGCAGCTAAGGTGACCAGATCTGAGCAGCTCAGGCGACCAGGTGTCTTATCACCTCCTCTGTCCCAGCTGCTCAGTTTCCTGGGTGCGCAGCTGGAGCACTGTCTCAGGTGTGCTGTGTGTCTCCTGCAGGGAGATAGATGATCTCTGACTGCGACCCTCCTGGCGGATGTCGACCATCCAGGATCCCGGAAAGACTTGGTTAGCAACTGGGAGCCTGCTCACAGTTTGGCGGAGGATGCCATCTCTGGAGCCGAGATTGACCCTCCCTTCCGGCTCTGGCTGTCACCTGCCTGTCTCTCTGCCTCTAGTAGGGGGAGGGGCCAGTCCCAGCTGGCTGGTTCTCCTCTGGTATCCACTTAGTCCTTTGTTCTGTGAGCGGGCCAGGTTGTGCCTTAGAGCTTTTCGTGAGAAAGTTTTCTCTCTTGCTCTCTTTCTCTCTCTTTTTTTCCTTTCTCTCTTTCGCTATCCCACAGTTTGGGTTGCTATCTCACGTTAGCTCCTTCAGCTTGTCCTCAGGGCATTCTGGCCTGGTTCTTACCCTAAGCATGCAGCCCGCGCCTCCCTGTTCAGCCCCCACTCGCTGCTGGTGGACGCGAGCATCTAGGCTACTTCTTCACTGAGAGTTGGGGTTAGGTGCGTAATCTGTGGGTTTTTTTTTTCCTCCCGGTTATGTTGTCCTCTGAGATTCTGAAACTCCCCACAGACCCGCTGGTGAGAGGGTTTCCTGGTGTTTGGAAATTTCTCCTCCTTCATGACTCCCTCCCAGGTACAGGTCTCCATCCCTAACTCTTTTGTCTCTCTTTTTATCTTTTATATTTTGTCCTACCTCCTTTCAAAGAGAATGGGTTGCCTTTCTGGGTGCCTGCTGTCCTCTGCCAGCATTCAGAAGTTGTTTTGTAGAATTTGTTCAGCGTTCAAATGATCTTTAGATGAATTTGTGGGGCAGAAAGTGGTTTCCCTGTCTTATCCCTTCACCATCTTAGGACTGCCCCCCTGCTGTCACATTTTTATAACATCTCTTCAGTTTTTGTCTGATTTAATATTAGGGCTGGGGAAGTTTTTTGGGGGTGGAGGGCTGAAGTTAAGAATTATTTATATAGCACTGAAATTCTCATCTGTGAGCTACCTGCTGTGGCTCTGGAGGCCACACTGTATGGCACATGGTTCCTTTTGAGTCATGACAGAAAACTTCATCAGAACTTTCTTACACTTTCTTAGAACTCATTGCTACAGACTTGTTTTCTAGGTTATAGTGTCACTGGTTCAGTCTGACCAGTTAACTCTGGCATATTATTATAGCCCTGAAAGGAAAAAGTCATGCTTTCAGCAACCAGTGCTGCTTTCAATCTGACCAGAGCATGGCTTTCACTGAAAAAACAACATAACCATGGTCAAAGTTTTCAAGGAAGCTGCCATGCTCCATGATTCAAAAGCAACTAAAATGAACCCTGACGTGAACTCCCTTAACATATCTAGGTCAGGCAGTCTAGTCATTTAATTTGGATGTCCACAGAAATAATTCATTTCCAGATTCCTTCCTAATTATTTATTAAAACAAAATTGGTGATGAGTTATCTAAATCAGTTTTGAAAGTCTGGGATTCCAAATTTTCAGCCTAGGATCAGATCAGATCAGATCAGTCGCTCAGTCATGTCAGACTCTTTGTGACCCCATGAATTGCAGCACGCCAGGCCTCCCTGTCCATCACCAACTCCCGGAGTTCACTCAGACTCACGTCCATCAAGTCAGTGATGCCATCCAGCCATCTCATCCTCTGTCGTCCCCTTCTCCTCCTGCCCCCAATCCCTCCCAGCATCAGAGTCTTTTCCAATGAGTCAAACCTTCTCATGAGGTGGCCAAAGTACTGGAGTTTCAGCTTTAGCATCATTCCTTCCAAAGAAATCCCAGGGCTGATCTCCTTCAGAATGGACTGGTTGGATCTCCTTGCAGTCCAAGGGACTCTCAAGAGTCTTCTCCAAGACCATAGTTCAAAAGCATCAATTCTTTGGCACTCAGCCTTCTTCACAGTCCAATTCTCACATCCATACATGACCACTGGAAAAACCATAGCCTTGACTAGATGGACCTTTGTTGGCAAAGTAATGTTTCTGCTTTTGAATATGCTATCTAGGTTGGTCATAACTTTCCTTCCAAGGAGTAAGCGTCTTTTAATTTCATGGCTGCAGTCACCATCTGTAGTGATTTTGGAGCCCAGAAAAATAAAGTCTGACACTGTTTCCACTGTTTCCCCATCTATTTCCCATGAAGTGATAGGACCGGATGCCATGATGTTCATTTTCTGAATGTGGAGCTTTAAGCCAACTTTTTCACTCTCCACTTTCACTTTCATCAAGAGGCTTTTGAGTTCCTCTTCACTTTCTGCCACAAGGGTGGTGTCATCTGCATATCTGAGGTTATTGATATTTCTCCCGGCAATCTTGATTCCAGTTTGTGTTTCTTCCAGTCCAGCATTTCTCATGATGTACTCTGCATATAAGTTAAATAAACAGAGTGACAATATACAGCCTTGACGAACTCCTTTTCCTATTTGGAACCAGTCTGTTGTTCTATGTCCAGTTCTAGTATGGCTGTATTTAGTAGCACACTTTTATTTAACAGCAACCCCAAACAGGACTAGCTGCTACATTTTACTAGTGGCAGCATGGCCTAAAGGGGCCTTACAAGATTCATAATTATTCAAAACATAATTCTGGTTCTTCGTCTGATTCTTTCGGTGGATTGAATGGTCTTAGATCATGAAGATAGCATCTTGAATGCACCGCTCACTGAGTTCTCCTCCTACACTAGTCACAGTGGATCTCTGAATGATTTATAGAAATGCCCTTCCAAATAATCATAACTGATCTATTCAGACCAAATGTAGGTGTAAGTAGGGGATGATTGTGAAAAATTAGCTATTTGAATGAGAAATAAATTTAGTGATTTAGAAAGGGAACAACAGACTTGTCAATGGAGAGGAAATATCTTAGACCCTGACAGAAACAGGTGAGGGAGGGCATGAGTAATCTTTGTGTATTGCCCCTTATTAAGGAAAACATCTGGAGAAATTTTTCCAGTGTTTCATGAACCTCAAATTATAGTGACCACTAAGTATTTCGTCCCCTACCAGACAGTTCTGATCATGATATGACCTAGCCTTCTCAAGGAGTCTCTCACAAACAGGAGGTGATGGCCCAAGTTTCTGCACATCTACAAGACACCTGTCTGATCACTCCTTTGCATGTCATTCCATGGCAAACAAATATTGCCTTGCTTAATATGTGAGCAAACAGTACAAAGTACACATGCTTTCTAAATCCAAGATCTAGACTCCATTATTAACTGAACAGGGGCCTCTGAGGCCTACCAGCTATCTAGAAGGCCCCATGTCAGGTATTTCTAATCTATGTTTCTGAATCATTGGATGCCACTTTAGGGGTTCTCCAGAGCTTCCCTCGTGGCTTAGTGGTAAAGAATCCACCTGCAATGCAGGAGACTTGAGAGACACAGGTTCTATCCCTGGATCCCGCAGATCACCTAGAGAAGGAAGTGGCAACCCGCTCCAGTACTCTTGCCTGGGGAATCCCACAGACAGAGGAGACTGGCGGGCTACAGTCTATGTGACTGCAAAGAGTCAGACATGACTGAGTGATTAACACTAACACTTAGGCATTCTCCAAACTTACTGATTCTCTCATTCCAGGGATATCATGAATACTCCTGGGTCTGTATTTCTTGTTTGGAAATCAGACATTCACTTCCTTCCTTCCTTGAAAAACATGGTAGCTTGCACCTCAAGAATGGTCATAAGGGACTTAAAGAAGCACCACAATAGAATCTTTAATAAATATGGAGATCTCTCCAAAACAGTTCTACTTTTTACCTTTCTTTGGCTGAAGTGATTAATGCTTTTACCTTGGCCATGGAATTCATTCAGGTTAATCTTAATTTTCTGTTCATGGTTTTAACAGAGGATACAACTTCCCTAGATTTCCTTATAGTCCAAGGAAAAGTCTATGCATTGGTGACATATACTGGATTAATGCATTGGACCAAGGTAAATATCGATAAGAAAAACTTAAAAAGAAATTCACCTGGATTCCTAAGGTAGGACCAAATGATATGTGATTTCTGCAGCTACTTTAGTTTGGAGACCCAGGGGATGAGTTTACCAGATAAAATACAGGATGTTTATTTAAATGCGAATATCAGGTAAACAACAAATAATGTTTTTCACATAGATATGTCCCGTGTAACATATGGTGCATACTTACATTAACTGTTATGTGCAATCCATATTTTTATTTACTATATTCAGCAACTTAATGTGAGAGGAAGAGTTGAAATCAACATTGTAGTATGGCCACATTCTGTTTCTCAAAATCCTGTTGTATTTGCCTAAATTTAATACTGCATGAATAAATTCAATGAATTTGATCTCAGCCTCTTTGGACTGATTACTCAGTAAAGCATACCAAAGCCAAAACATTGTGGGAACAAAAGATGGATATTTTTCCACCATCACTTACATTAAAGTAAGTTTTTAATAAATCTCTTTCAAAGTATGCATTGATACACATTTATTTGTGTCTTATTTTATGCACTTTACCCTTTACACCTAAATTCCATAGAATTCAGGGACACTTTTGCACTCAGCTTGTAGAAAGTGCTTTTAATTTTATATCTGCCTAATAAATATTTTGGAATGAAGGTATAAATATATTAATAAAAAATGAATTATTACACAAGAATACTATTACTGTCACATACATAGGATATGTATTTTTTCTATCAGGATAATTTATTCACAATTAAAACATCTGCATGTAAATACATTTACTGATGATCAGCTAAATATTTTGAAATATGAAACTGATGGTCCATTTAAGCATGATGAATTAGAGATAAAATTCAATATGATCTGGATTAATACAGTGCAACATCTAAGTGAGGTTAGTTAGAAATCTCAGGAAATAACTTCTAACATATTTTTGCAATTTGACTTATATTGGCTTAATATAAAGGGAATCAACTCTAGAGTATCTGTGCAAATGTGTTTTTGAGAATGACCAATAAAAATGGGGTTAGTTACTCAACAGCTATGCTTTATATTTTCTATATATATTTTTTCTACATAGTGATTGCTAAACTATATTGTACATTTCTACATCTGTGATGCTTTTCCTCATGTGGCTGTAGAGTTGCTGAAATAGAGTGAGTGCTTCATTATTACATGATCTTTGTTGACAAACTCTAGTCTTGGGTGATTTTTACTTTATCCCAAACAGTGCTATTATTCAGTATTATAAACTCCATTAAAAAGGTGTGGTTTTTATGAATTAATTGTAAATGAATTTTCTACTTCCATCTTTACTGACTTGAGAAGTTCTTCTCAGGGAGTGAAGTCAGCAGTGTGTAGAGTGGAAAGCCACCTTTTTCTATTCCTTAAATATATGAACAGTAAAACAACAACAACAAAAAAAAAAACACCACAGCTTAACAAAGGTTCCTCTAAACAACACACCAGGATGTTGGAGAATTCCACACATCAGTGCCTGTAAAGATGGGTGATTGGAACACACAGAGGAGACACAACCAAGGGAACAATGGAGTAAGTGCCTACAGTCTCGTCCCTCTGACCATGACAGCTGAGCCCGCAGCTTTAGAGAACCCAGGAGCATCAAGGTAGGCAGCACACATGACTCTGGCCCCGACCCTCTGTGGCACCCACAGCCACAGATAACTAGGGCAGCAGTGGCAATGGGGTCTGGGATCCCATCCGCTCAGATGTTGAGATGCCCACCCCCAGGCTCCTGAACTCCATCCACAGTAGCGGAGCCTTCAAACCTTAAAACAACAGGTACAGTAGAGGTTTCTGAACAGCACCGGCTCCCCTCCAAAGATCCTCCTTACCCCACAATCAGTGGCAGACTGTGCCTGCAACTCAGGGGATTCCAGAGGCAAGGGAATATAGCCCACCATCCTGGTGTTTGACAGTGGCTCTGGCAGAAGCAACACAGCCAGAACCCCAGAGGGCAAGAAGTGATGGCAAAGACACGGAGTCATACCTCTTACAAAGACAGTAGTGGATGCAAAGTGTCCCTCTCCAACCAAAGACAGCACAGCTAAGAGAAACTAAAACCTTATGCTATCGCACCATCTGCTGGAAAACAAGAGAAAAACTCCAACTGCCAATAGAAACTTCAAATCACCAGCAGAGAAGTAATTCAGCAAGAACCATGAAGAACCACAGTAACACTGTATCACAGCAAGAAAATGACAATTTTCCAGACACCAAACTTAAAATCATAGAATACTGCAGTGTAACTGATACGGAATTCGAAATATGTGTCATGAAGAAATTCAGTAAGCGACCAATAAACTCAAAAGGGCAATTCAGTGAGCACTGGAATAAAATTAATGAACAAATGGCAACATTTATTGAAGAGATTAAAAATCTAAAGCCAAACAGAAATTCTGGAACTGAGTAACTAATAGATGAAGAATGCATTAAAAGCATTGGAAATAGAGCATATTGTGTAAAAGGGAATTAGAGAGCTTGAAGAGAAAGCTAGAAAGGATACATGTAGAAGAAAGATAAATAAGAAGTAAAAAAAATAAAGAAAATCTACAAGGTCTTTCTGAAACTTTTAGGGAAGGGAATATCTGGGTATCTTACAAGGAGAAGGGAGGGGAAAAGAGCAGAGGGTTTATTTTAACAAATAATAACTGAGAATGTCCAAATCTGGGAAAGAAAGTGGATATAAAAATTCAGCAAGCTAACATCTAGTTCCTTGATGCAAAAAAAATTCTCTGTGACACACAAATTAAAATTGTCAAAAGTGAATGACAATTTTAAAAGCAGCTAGTGGGGGGCAAAGATGGCAACCTACAAAATCCTACCTTGAGAAATAAGAAAATCTCAAACAGTCTAACCTTAAACTAAAGTAACAAGAAAAATAAGAACAGGTGAAATCTAAAGTTAATTGAAAAATAAATTAAAATCAGAGCACAAATAAATTACTAAAAAGACAATATAAAATATCAATAAAACTAAGGTAATTATTTGAAAACATAAATAAAATTAACAAGCGAAACAAAAACAAACACATGGAAAAGAGAGTACTGGTTATCAAAGAGGAGGGGAGAAGTGAGTAAAAGGGATCAAGTATACAGTGATAGAGGGAAATAAAACTTTGGGAGGTAAGCACCTTGAAATAGTAATATAATGCTGTACACATGAAATGTATATGTTATAAATCAAGTTACCTACATAAAAATATTTTTTTAGTTTTTCTCAAAAATTTCTCAAAATTCCAAGTTTAAGTTCTGATCTGTTCATATGGCACATTTATGGATTGCTAGCGTACACTGTATATGTCAATGCATTCTCAGAATGAAAGAGAATTTATCTGTTCATCATGGAAAATAGATGGGGAAAAGTGGAAACAGTGACAGACAATTTTCTTGAGCTCTGAAATCACTGTGGACTGTGACTGCAGCTATGAAATTAATGGATGCTTGCTCCTTGGAAGATAAGCTATGACAAACTTAGACAGCACACTAAAAAGCAGAGACATCACTTTGCCGACAAAAGTCCCTATAGGCAAAGCTATGGTTTTTCCAGTAGTCGTGTATAGATGTGAGAGTTGGACCCTAAAGAAAACTGAATGCCAAAGAACTGATGCTTTCAAACTTTGGTGTTGGAGAAGACTCTTGAGAGTCCCTTGGATTGTGAGGAGATCAAACCAGTCAACCCTAAAGGAAATCAATGCTGAACGTTCATTGGGAGTACTGATGCTGAAGCTGAAGCTCCAATACTTGCCACCTGACATGAAGAGCCAACTCACCAACTCATTAGAAAAGCCCCTGATGCTGGGAAAGATTGAGGGCAGCAGGGAGAAGGTGACAACAGAGGATGAGATGGTTAGATGGCATCACCAACTCATTGGACATGAGTTTGAGCAAACTCTAGGAAATAGTGAAGGGCAGGGAAGCCTGGCATGCTGCAGTCCATGGGGTCACAAAGAGTCGGACATGACTGAGCAACTGAACAGCAACAACAAAATTAAAAGTTAGAGTTAATTCTCATATAGTGAGTGTAATTCACACTAGAAAAATTTGGCCCCAGTTCAGTTCAGTTCAGTCGCTCAGTCATGTCCGACTCTTTGCGACTCCATGAATCGCAGCACTGCCAGGCCTCCCTGTCCATCACCAACTCCCGGAGTTCACCCAGACTCATGTCCATCGAGTCAGTGATGCCATCCAGCCATCTCATCCTCTGTCGTCCCCTTCTCCTTCTGCCCCCAATCCCTCCCAGCATCAGAGTCCTTTCCCAGTACTTCTACTCAAGTCTTAAAACTCATACAGATCCCTTTTTTCTCTGCCTGTGTCTACAGTCCTTCTGTGTTCCATCCTAAACTGGCCCTATGACTTCATACACTTACCTGGTCATTCTGACTTCATGATTTGATTTGTGCATATTACTTTGCCCCCAAGTGAAATTCCCTCTCAGTTCATTATCATACTACATATGAGACAGAACCCTTAATCATACTCTTCTTAATCTTACGAGTAAGTTAATGAAAGCAAGTAAAATAGTACTGTTCTAGGTGGACATGAGTAGGAACACAGTATCTGAGGGATGGGATTTATATTTTTACCATTTTTTTTTTCTATTTAATCTATTTGAAAGCAACAGTATATAGTAGCTTTCCCTAACCCAACACAAGCTTTATCTCCCATCCATTTTTCGTAGTAGTAAAATTTTCTCCAAGTAATTGTCCTTATTTTCACAGTGAGAATAAACTTACATTAAGATAAAAAATTTCAAATTTGTTTGAAAAAGTACAATGTGATGACCAAAAACTGAAAATGAAGCTACAAACATTTATCCTTAAGACAAAATATTTTTGAATTATGAAATTGGAGCAATGAATGTCCTTTGAATTTATAACACATCTGTCCCTCAATATATGTGGCTTTATCAATTTTGGCATGAATATTATCTAAATGATATAACACATTTATTAGGAAATTCCTTTTAAGGACATACTTCAGTGACATTATCTCTGCAGGTTTATTTTCAAACATGCAGTTCATAATGGGGAGTCCCTTCAACCATTGGAAAGAAATGACTGACAGATGGCATTGTTTCGTACTCTCTTTGATGCATGTGGTGTGAAACTTGGAGTTTAAAGAGCCCTTTGTAAGTAAAAGGTTGAATAGTGTGAAAGGCCATCTATACAGACTCTAAGGGGGATTGTTCCTGCTCTTTAAGCCTGCCCTTTTGACAAACTAAAATGGTTTCAAAAGAAAATGATTACCAACATGGTACATTTCACTATGGATGAATAGGGAGCGCTACATTGAGATAAAGGTCAACTGTAGTTATTGGTGAAATCTGCAGAAGCCAGCAAATCATAAAGCTTTCACTGCTGAGGGAAATAAATGCTTGTCTCATCAAATCCTTAGCCATCCTCTAATAAGAGGGAATCCAGCAGTAATATGTTGAATAGGAAGTACTAATAATGCTATACTAGTTGTACTGATAGTGACAAAGTGGAAAAGTTAGAATGGTACCATTCTTTGCCTCCAGGGAATTCTTTTGTAACTAACCCCAAAGAGCTATCCTTTCTAGGGTGAATTTTAGAAGCAATTCATAATCAAAGCTTAGGACCATCATTTTATGGAGGACTATCCTTTAACATTTCATTTAAGAACTGGATAAATATCCTATAACCAACTTATTTCAGAACCTTGAAACAGGTAGAATTTCCAACTTTTTAAAATATTTCTTTAATTTAATAGAGTCTTCAATTTTCTATGGGCATAGGGTATTTTCTATACCTGGAGCAGGGTTTGGCTCTCAATTGTAAATATTCCAATTCATTGGAAAGACTGATGCTGAAAATGAAACTCCAATACTTTGGCCACCTGATGCAAAGAACTGACTCATTTGAAAAGACCCTGATGCTGGGAAAGATTGAAGGCAGGAGGAGAAGGAAATAAAAGAGGATGAGATGGTTGGATGGCATCATCAACTCAATGGACATGAGTTTAAGTAAACTCCAGGAAGTTGATGATGGACAAGGAGGCCTGGCGTCCTGCAGTCCATGGGGTCGCAAAGAGTCGAACACAACTGAGTGAACTGAACTGCACATATGTAAATCAGTGATAAAAATATCCAATGTCACTGAAGGTTTAAAAATCTGACACATTCCTAGATTTTTGGGAGTGTAAATTGCTATTTTTTTTGAAATGCTTTTATATTATATATGTAAAGGTCCTTAGTAAGTTGACTCAGCAATTATATGTGAGGAAGGAATTGAGGAAAGAAAAAAAAAATTAGCTTCATCTACAGCACAGTTTCTGAGACCAGAATTTTGAACCAATCCAACAATGTAAGAACAGTTAAGTAAAAATTGGAAAGCCTTACAGGAATCACCTTAATATCTTTTGCTCAGAAAAGCTTTCCTTTACTACCTTATCTAAAATTTGTTTTTGCCTTTCTAATATTGCGTGTTTTTTATACTTCTGCTAGAGCTGTGTTTCCTTTTTCCTCAATAACAGTCCTGTCCTTCTGCTCTGTGCTGTATCTCAGGATGAATAGACATTTTAGCTGGCATCTGGCACTGTTAGGTCAATGGAAAGTGAGTGTGGGAAGTTGGGGAATATGAGGAAGGGGGGCATCCATGGATTTCTTTGTTGTTCTTTGCCTTTGATTGCATCTCTAGCAGTATTAATAACAGGGAAAGTTCTGTGGTTGCAGGTTGTCTCTGTTGGGTACTCTATAATAAAGAAAACCACCGTCTGGTGGCTTAAACAACAATGATCTCTTTTAGTTCTCAAGCCTGGGAATTCCAAGATCAAAGCATCAGCAAATTCAGTATCTGGTGAGAGCCCACTTTCTGATTCATGCATGACTCTCTTCTCCCTGTGTTCACACATGGCTAAAAGGGTAAGGGTGGTCTCTGGGATTCTTTTGTGAAGACACTAACCCAATTTGTGAGGGCTCTATTCTCACGACCTAATGATCTTTCAAAGGCCCCATCTCCAAATGGGCATCCCAGGTGCGCTAGCAGGAAAGAACCCACCTGCCAATGCAGGAGACATAAGAGACATGGGTTCAAAGGGCACAGCAACCACTCCAGTATTTTTGCCTGGAGAACCCCCATGGACAAAGGAGCCTGGCGCACTATAGTCCATGGGGTTGCAAAGAGTTGGACATGACTGAAGCGACTTAGCATGCATGCACAAATACTACTGCATTGGAGACTAAGATTCAACATATGAATCTGGGTTTTCATATGAACTTCAATATAAGAACTTAGTCTACAGCATAATTCCTTTCAGATAGGTCTATCATGACTTCAGCTTCTGCAAATGACTCTGGCTTCTGGGCTCTTGTAACACTCCATCTTCTATTAGTCCCTCCGTCTTAAGAATTGAAGAAGTATCCTGACTTCTGTGTCTGAATTTCTTCACAAACACTGACTCACCTTCTTAAGCTACCACATCTGTAATTCTCTGCGTTAAATTCCCTTTGTTATTAATAAATACTCAGAAAGGTTTCTTTCTGACAGGACTCTGAAAAATTAGTATTTATCTAAATTTATCTTACTAATATCCTTTTATAACTTATTTTTATGGAAACATTTACAATTATTTCATAAGAACACTACCATTAGACCCCATGGTGGTTGTAAGTTCTCTTTACAACTAAAAAAGAAAATTCCTTTTTAAAGTTTATGTTCTTTGACTTCCTTGGTGGCTCAGACGGTAAAGCGTCTGTCTACAATGCGGGAGACCCATATTCGAGCCCTGGGTTGGGAAGATTCCCTGGAAAAGGAAATGGCAACCCCCTTCAGTACTATTCCCTGGAAAATCCCATGGACAGAGAAGCCTGGTAGGCTACAGTCTATGGGGTCGCAAAGAGTTGGACACGTTGACTGAGCGACTTCACTTTCACTTTCACTTTAGCCTTCCTCATTGACTCAGTGGTTAAAGAACTCACCTGCAATGTAGGAGATTCAGGTTTAATCCCTGCATGATCTTTCACTAATGTTGACTAAATCATGTTATAGCTGAGATAGTACTTTTAAGCACTTCTGAGAAACTGCATTAACTACCCTATGAAAAAATATTGTCTCAGAAAGTTTTTTTTTTCTTATTAAAAAATCTCAGTGCATTTTGGTTTTATTACATCTACTTTGACTTTATACAGCTCAGATTAATCTCAAATAATCAAACGTTTTTAACACCAAGTTACTTGAATGGCAAGAATTGTATTTTCATTTTCCAGCATGCAAGTGGGTCACATAAATGAGTCATTATGTATCAGTTTTACCAAATAACATGGGAAGCAATTCAGTAAAATCACTCATGGAATTTTAACCTTTTATTCCCACTATTTTGAATTTTTGCTTAGCCCTATGAATTTTTTCTAACATTCCCCCCCTTTTTTTTTCCTTTAAATCACATTTGCAATAGTTTCCTTTCACAAATGTACTTAGTTTATCTCTGGAAAGCAGTCCAAAATTATCTTAGACCTCAAAATTTAGCTAGTTTTGCATTAATTTGTCATGATTGGATATAATAGCAGAGGTAAATGGGAATCAACATCTTATCTAGTTTTTTGTTTTGTTTTCTTTATTTTTTTTCAGTCTATAGGTAATCCAGTTTTTCAGTTTTAATATTACAGTGTATGTATTCATTATTTCTTCTGATTCAGAGTTATATTTCAAGTAAAGTTATCAACAATCATAGGGATACTGTATTTGGCATTTTAAATTTATTTACTTTAAATTAGTAGACTGACCTGATATTTATCTAAAATATTTTCTCTGAAAATAATTTATAAACATAGGATTAAGACAAATCCATTTAGAAATATTTGAAATAATCATAATTTTATTGTTATAAAGAAAACCCAATTAATAATCCCCAGGTATTTATATATAGTGAGCCATCAGACCATCATAAGGCAATTTACTGGTGATAAGTCATAAATTTCCTTCAACTAGGGTGATAAATAGTAACAATAATAGAGTCAAATAGTGCTGTTTATAAACGTACTGGATACCTGAAATGTAACAGGAGGACATACCATTAGCCAATCAATGCAATTTGTTAATGATTATTTTAAATCTATGCAAAATAAACCAGAGACTTGTAATATCCATTGTTGCTGCTGCTGCTGCTGCTAAGTCGCTTCAGTCGTGTCCAACTCTGTGCGACCCCAGAGATGGCAGCCCACTAGGCTCCCCCATCCCTGGGATTCTCCAGGCAAGAACACTGGAGTGGGTTGCCATTTCCTTCTCCAATGCATCAAAGTGAAAAGTTGTTAACCTTAATTTTAAACAGTTTATATTCACTCAGAAATCTGCCTTAAAGTATGTTTCTTTCACAACTTGAAGGTATTTCACTGTTACATATTAAAAACATAATGGTCAATCTGTGTTTTGTTTTATACATGCACCATTTTGTTTTGTTTGGAAAAAAAAAAAAAAGGCCTTGCTCTAAGTAGCCAATTTATGTCTGAAGCACCCAGAGACAATGATTCCACAAATTAAGCTTAAGCAGTTTTGGCTCAGACAACTACTCTCCTCTAACCCATTCCAACTGATGCACACCACCTGTGGCACTCCTAATTCACAGCGGCAGGCAATAATTTCCCTAGGATTCCCATTACCAGTAATTATTCCCAAGATAGACTATTAGATATGGCTTGTGAACACCTCAGCAGTAAACTTGAAAAAAATTAATTCTAATATTTCCTTTGAGATTCATTTGTACCTTGGTGACAACATGAGTTAATGGAATTCTCTTTTAAAAAATATACATGCTTACTTTTAAAAAGTAATAAAATTATTTAAAATGATATTTTTGATAGTTTTTTAGGGTTCTTACATAATTATTTTAAAATACAGAAACACTTGTAAATCCTGCAGATAAAGTAGATGAAGTAGTTGGTAGTTAACTGTTTTTCTCATACCAAAGCTATTTGCAGATATTTGGCTTTGAATAGATAACAATTATATGTGGTTTAGCAAAAATAATACTGCTTAAAAAGAAGAATAAAACATAAAACATTAAATATATTTTATACTCAGATTGTCTTGGAAAATCTTCCATTAACTGAATTTAAAAATATAATGTCAAATTCATAAGAATTTAGAGTAGCTGCTTTGAATAGTCTTTCATAAAATTATAAATTTATTTGTAAAACTGCAACATATAATTTCATATAAAAGCACCATCTGTTTACAAACTTTGTAATGTTAAACAATGATGTACTTTTTATGTCTTATTCTTATAGAGTACATTTATTTGGATTGGTGCATGTCCTTATTCATGTTACATACAGTAATATAAGTGACATATGTTTCTATAAAAATGTGTGAATTGTATATTCATAAGCTTTCCAGTCTTCTATAAAATGCTGATGTATGACAGTCCATAATTACCCAAGTTTTCTTGTGAAAGAACTACTGTGGTTATAAGTTATATATAATATATATGAATAGAAGTGTTAGTAGCAGAAAGGAACAATTTTAAATACAAAGTATATGGTGGGTTTTCTTGTTTTATTTTTCAAGGGTAAAAAAAAGCAAGGAGTAGTTTTGCCCCAAAGAGAAATGACTGGTTGTCCCAGAGTCAGAGAAAAGTGCAGAACAAACCTAAGTAGATATGTAAAGTTGTACAAGATTCATGGAAATGGATTTTTATTTTTCTAGGTCAAAAATGGCTAAGATTTGATGAGTTTATAAAATTTCCAAAAAGAACTTTAGTATTAAATATTATTAAATATTCTTGCCATTAATTTTTTCTTAAAAAGTCTCAGATTATCGATCTTATTTTAATAAAAGCTTATAAATGGTTTTTCTTTACCTTTGGAATAATCTGCATAAAATGCAATAATCTTTTGACTTAGTTTAATTTCCTGTGTTTTATGTTGACTTTATCATATTATTTGAGAAAGCAAAGACTTCTCACTTTTGAATGAGCTTCATTTCCTTACAATCATGTTCCCTCCTATATTTACTTTTAATATCTTTTGTTGTCATTTTCATTGAATAGGTAGCTAAGAATTGTTTTTTAATAAACTAAGCTCTTATTGAATCAAATATTTGAACTTCCTGACAAATTTTAATATTTTGCCTTTTCAAATTCATATTCTAAATAGTATCTTTTGGACCAAAACTGTTTTTCAGAATTCCAGCTCCTGAAGCATTAGAAAATATTTTTTACTTTTAAAAAAGAGAGATGATAGAAATAGGCTTATTTGATATGTTGCTATTGTTATTGATAAGTTTTCTTGCTGTGATAATCCCATGGACAGAGGAGCCTGGAGGGCTACAGTTCATGAAGTTGCAAAGAGTCAGACATGATTGAGCATGCATGTAGCATATGGGATTTTAAAATTATTATTGATGTTTCATTAATTAATTTAATTATTAATCATTAATTCAGATTGCTGCTCGGCCTTTCTGAAGTTAATTGTGATTGATAAAATAAGTATTTCCGAATATTATGCTGCATGGGAAAGTTACTGGGCTTCCCTGATAGCTCAGTTGGTAGAAGTCTGGGAAGTTACTAGAGTTATGTCAGTCTCTACATTTTCAATGTTTCCATTTATCAAAGTGTTGATGCTGCTTCTCGCATTACATAACAACATTTTAGTGTCATCAATTATAAATTTAAATTATTTTTTAAAATATTAACTTGATCATTACTTTATTTTTTTGAATCCAGTATACTCTAGGCCATTAGTTTTTAACTATGAATTTACATCACTTAACTATGAAAATATGAAACTTCATTAATATACCAACACATATATTTATGTGTGTGTGTGTGTATGACCTACTCCATCTTACTGAATTTCCTTATTTGATGGTATATTCTTGGTATATTCTAGCAATGTTGCTGTTGTTTAGTGGCTCAGTTGTGTCCGACTTTTTGCAACTCCAGGGGCTGCAGCTTGCCAGTTTCTTCTGTTCGTGGGATTTCCCAGGCAAGAATACTGGTGTGAGTTGTGATTTCCTACTCCAGGTCATCTTCCTGAATTGGAATTGAACCCACATCTTCTGCAAGTCTCATGTATTCCAGGTGGATATTTTTTTACTGCTGAGCAACTGAGGAAGCCCGTATATTATATTTATGCTATGTATTTAATATATTAATGATATACTGTGTCTCACAATTACTATATTTTACATTTAAGAATTTTTCTTTGTAGTATTATGCTTATCCATTTTTATAAATTTGATATATTCACTTTTTGAAAATACAGTTAATCATAAATATTTTGTCTAAAACTTTTAGACTGACATGCCATAGAAAACAATTTCCCTTGTCAACTGCATTATTCATTTTTTTTTGTCATATTAAACTTGTAGTTGAGTTCTCAACAGATCTTTTGCTTTTGATAACCATCAGCCATAATTTAAGTATAGCACTTTGAGTCTTGTTATCTACTTTCAGGTAGATGTTTGTTTGTTTTGTTTGTACAGGGTGCTTCCATGGCAATGCTTGTTAATCAGCTGCTTGTTAGAAGGCATCTTCAACAAAGAAGGACTGTCTCACAGTCCTGTTGGAAACAGTGTGCCAGGTACTTTGGTATAGCTTCTTAGGACACCACTTAAGTAGTTTTAAGACCATACCATTAGTCTGAATCAGAATATCCAGAACATCAACTGAGAAAGAACCATGAGATTAATATTCCAGATCCAATGAAACAAAAATTAACTACAAATAAATAAATAAACCAATAGGGGATGACTGCAGCTTTTTTTTTTTTTTCAAAAATTGTTGATGTCTTAACATTTTATTTTCTGGATACAAGGGACACCTTTCTCTGAAACTGTCCATAACTCACAGCAGTAGTGGGCCATGCTATTGTAAATAGAAATGAACCATTTATCTTTTTGTCCCTACTTGACTCCTCCAGAACTTGGAATCACTTGTTGAGAGCTTGTATTTCCATGGCAACAAGGTTATTTGCACAGGTTTAATAAGAATCTGTCCTCTTTTTATATAGTTTATAGTTACAATAACTTATTATGCAACCAAAGCCATGCTCCAGGTGTCATATTTGAAATGAAGCTTATTTAATCAGCTGTGATCAGGCATTGGAAATGGCAACCCACTCCAGTGTTCTTGCCTGGAGAATCCCAGGGATGGGGGAGCCTGGTGGACTGGTGTTTATGGGATTGCACAGAGTTGGACACGACTGAAGTGACTTAGCATTAGCAAGGCACAACAACTGCTAGCCCTTGAGGCTGAAAGGTAGACTGCTTATATCACTCAGGCTTCTACGCTACGGGGGGCCTCCAATATGTACCAGGGAGGCACATCTACTGATCTTGTCTTTATTGATGTAGCTACAATATCATTAACTGTCTGCTTTTTATCATTCATACTATTTTTAATGAATGAATTACTGAAATTAGTTTAGAATTATTTTCATAATTTTCAAATATATATTTTCATTCTCCACACATAGTTCATGACTTCTTGCTTGGAAATGTGTATTTTCACATTGCTGATTTCTATGAATGTTTTTCAATCAAGATCTTTCATTTAATTAAAACATTTTCAGTTGATATTTGTTTATTTCTTATCTAATTGTGTGAGTTGTGTTGAAAGACAGGAGATTTGTCAAATTGCAACATACTTTTTTGTTATCTTTTAGGTTAAGACTGTAAAGAAATATTTAAAACTATAAAAATATCTAAATAAATCATGTATTATGGTGTGATAAAATTTACTCTCCCAAATAATACCTACTGGCTCAAATATTGTTTTTTCCAACATTTATTTTTTCTTTATTAAGCCATTATGAGTGTATTTCCATCCTTCATATATATCTGTTCCTCACTTTTACCATTTGAAAACAACATATTATACTTTGGAAAAATGTATGTAGTATTTTTCATTCTCTGATGTTATTAATCCACTTTTTGTAAAAGATATGACTTTTTTTTTTGGTACTTTTCATCATTTTATTAGTCTTCCACATGAATAGCAAAAAATGACCTTGAACAATGCCAACTCGTCCCCTCTGCCTTCTTTTGTTTTAATTGGGTATCTTATGTAATTCCTTATTGTGTACTGTCTTAGCAAGTCGATTTTACTTCATTTATTGTGTTTTATTTTTTAAGTTTCTTTATAATTTTCAGTATAAATTTTAAAAACTAATCAAAGTCTGCCTTCAAATAACATAATTCATGTGTAGTGCAGAAGCATTAATTTAGCCTATTTCCACTTCATCCCTCCCACCTCTTATTACATTATCAACATTCATTTAACTTAGTCATATCCTAAAAACATGCAGTACACCGGTATTATTGTCATTAGGTGGGCTTTTTTTTTTTTAGTCTCAAGAATAAGAATAATGAAATATTTCATTTTACCTTCCTTTTTCCTTCTCCAAAATTCTTGCTTTCTTTATGGATGCTCAGTGATTTTTGTTTTTGTTTTTTTTTACCTGTAAATAAATAAATCATTTATTTCTTCCTGAAGAACTTCTTTTAACATTTTTTGAAAGACAGGTTTCTTAATGATTAATTTCCTGTTTCTTTTTGTCTGAGAGAGTTTTTATTTTTGTTTTACACTGAACTATGTTTTCTTTTTTCTGAATATATTGTTCAATATTTGTGTTTGATTCCTTGCCTACTTCTAACCATTGTTTCTAAATTCTACATCCTTCAGTGAAACTACATCATCTTCATGTGTGTACTGCTGACTTTTCTTAGATACAGATTCATCTACTTTAATAGTAATTAATCAAGATTCATTCATTTTATGGTAATAGGATTCCCAATACATTTGCTCTGATGTATTGCCTAAAGTAAATCTTCAATTAGTGCTATTTCAATATTATATAACACATATTTAAGATTTTATTGCATTTTTTTGCTGAATATTTTGTTTAATGACCACACAGAGTTCTTACAGTAAATTTAGAAATATATTCCATTGTCCATTTTCTTTATAGAAATGGACTCTGAGATAACTTGTGAAGTAGCAATGAGTCTCTTCATTTTATTCTTCTATTAGGTAGCTGTTATTGAAAGTAAAATACATATAATACATTTTTAAATTGTTTGAGCTATGATTTGCATATCTCTTAAAATTATGTATGCAATCATTTAACCTTAAGAAATAATTTTTTATCAAGAGAGTTTCAATATGTGTATGAGCTTTTCTCAACTTAAATATTTAGTATTTAGATTTGTACTATTGTTTAATTTTACCATACTACTGTGATAACTTGAGTTGCTGTGCAGAACTATTTTCCACCCTTTTCTGACTTCTCTATACTTTAGATTAACCTTTAGATCCTTTGACCATCAGTTATATTTTTGGCCAAATTGTAGGTGGAAAGAGACAGTTGAAAGTGAAAGCAAAAGTCACTCAGTCATGTCCAACTCTTTGTGACCCCATAGACTATACAGTCCCTGGAATTCTCCAGCCCAGAATACTGGAGTGGGTAGCCTTTCCCTTCTCTAGGGGATCTTCCCAACCCAGGAATCAAACCCAGCACTCCCGCATTGCAGGCAGATTCCCAGCTGAGCCACAAGGAAGCCCAAGAATACTGGAATGGGTAGCCTATCCCTTATCCAGAGGATCTTCCTGACCTAGGAATCCAACCAGGGTCTCCTGCATTGCCTATGGATTCTTTACCAACTGAGCTGATCAGGGAAGCCCTGCTCTGTTAATCCTGGGCCATTTTTGGCCAATGGCTGCATTCTCTATGGTCACAGTGATATTCAGATGACTGCACATCAATGGCTGTAATGCTAAGCTCTAATGAAAGTACTCTTTCCCCCGTAAAGCTAGGTATGGTCATAGATTATAGTTACCGCAGGTCCCTGGGAGTCTTACCATTCATTTCAGTTCTACTCGACTATGCATCCTGAAGAAGCTGAAGTTGAATGGTTGGTTCTATGAAGACCTACAAGAACTTCTAGAACTACCACCAAAAAAAGATGTCCTTTTCACCATAGGGGATTGGAATGCAATAGTAGGAAGTCAAGAGATACCTGAAGTAACAGGCAAGTTTGGCCTTGGAGTACAAAATGAAGCAGGGCAAAGGCTACAAGAGTTTTGCCAAGAGAACACACTGGTCAGAGCAAACACCCTCTTCCAACAACACAAGTAGGGAAAACCACTAGGCCATTCAGGTATGACCTAAATTAAATCCCTTATGATTATACAGTAGAAATTACAAACAGATTTAAAGGATTAGATCTGATAGAGTGCCTGAAGAACTATGGACAGAGGTTTTGTAACATTGTACAGGAGGTGGTGATCAAAACCATCCCTAAGAAAAAGAAATGCAAAAAGGCAAAATGGTTGTTTGAAGGAGCCCTTACAAATAGCTTAAAAAAGGAGAAAAGGAAAGGTATATCTATCTAAATGCAGAGTTCTTACAAGGCGGGGTAAGAAAGCCTACCTAAGAGTTCAATGCAAAGAAATAGAGGAAAACAATAGAATGGGAAAGACTAGAGATTTCTTCAAGAAAATTAGAGTTACTAAGGGGATATTTCATGCAAAGATGAGCACGGTAAAGGACACAAATGTTATGTACCTAACAGAAGCAGAAGATATCAAGAAGAGGTGGCGAGAATACACAGAAGAATTATACAAAAGAGATCTTAATGACCCAGATAACCATGATGGTGTGATCATTCACCTAGAGCAGACATCCTGAAGTGCAAACTCAAGTGGGCTTAGTAAGTATGATGATGACAAAGCTAGTGGAGGTGATGGAATTCCAGCTGAGCTATTCCAAAACCTGAAAGATGATGCTGTGAAAGTGCTGCACTCAATATGCCAGCAAATTTGGAAAATTCAGCAGTGGCCACAGGACTGGAAAATGTCAGTTTTCATTCCAATCCCAAAGAAAGGCAATGCCAAAAAACGTTCAAACTACCATACAGTTGCACGCATCTCACATGCTAGCAAAGTAATACTCAAAATTCTCCAAGCTAGGCTTCAACAGTTCATGAACCAAAAACAGCCAGATGTGCAACCTGGATTTAGACAAGGTAGAGGAAGCAGAGACCAAATTGAAAACATCCACTGAATAATAAAATAAGCAAGACAATTCCAGAGAAACATCTACTTCTGCTTCATTGACTACCTTAAAACCTTTGACTGTGTGGATCACAACAAACTGTGGAAAATTCTTCAAGAGATGGTAATACCAGACCACCTTACCTGCCTCCAGAGAATGCAGATCAAGAAGCAACAGTCAGAATTGGATATGAAACAATGAACTGGTTCCAAATTGGGAAAGGAGTACATCAAGGTTGTATACTGTCACACTGCTTATTTAACTTATATACAGAGTACATCGTGCAAATTGCTGGGCTCGCATGAAGCAGAAGCTGGAATCAAGATTGCCAGGAGAAATATCAATAACCTCAGATATGCAGATGACACCACCCTTGTGGGAGAAATAAAGAGGAATTAAAGAGCCTCTTGATGAAAGTGAAACAGGAGAGTGAAAAAAAACTGGCTTAAAACTCAACATTCAAAAAACTAAGATCATGGCATCCAATTCCAACACTTCATGGCAGATAGGGAAACAATGGAAACAGTGACAAACTTTACTTTCTTGGGCTCCCAAATTACCACAGATGGTGACTGTAACCATGAAATTAAAAGACACTTCCTCCTTGGAAGAAAAGCTATGACCAGCCTGGACAGCATATTAAAAGGCAGACACATTATTTTGCCAACAAAAGTCCATCTAGTCAAAGCTATGGTTTTTCCAGTAGTCACGTATGGATGTGAGAGTTGAACTATAAAGAAATCTGAGCACCAAAGAATTGATGCTTCTGAACTCTGATATTGGAGAAGACTCTTGAGAGTTCCTTGGACTGCAAGGAGATCAAACCAATCAATCCTGAAGGAAATCAGTCTTGAATGTTCATTGGAAGGACTGACGCTGAAGCTGAAACTCCAATACTTTGGCCACCTGATCTGAGGAGCTGACTCATTAGAAAATACCATCATGTTGGGAAAGATTGAAGGCAGGAGAGAAGAGGATGATAGAGGATGACAGTTGGATGGCATCACTGACTAGATGCACATGAGTTTGAGCAAGCTCTGGGAAATGGTGAAGTAAAGGGAAGTCTGAGTTCTGCAGTCCATGGGGTGGCAAAGAGTCATACATGACTGAGCAACTGAACAACAACAACTCTGCATCTACTGCTGTAAACAGAATTTCATTAAAATTATCTGTAAATAACTTTTTGATTGTGCCTTTTCTTTCTGTCAGACCTGGTAAGATTAATAAAAAGCCTAACTGAATTTTCAGCAGGATTAAATCAGATTTATGTAATATTTTATTAATTATATGTTGCTAAGTAATAGAAAGCAGCTGGGCAAATTGTTGATAGAATTTTCTACCTAAAATTTTAGCAGGAAATATGCATGAGACCTGTCTCATTCACATTCCTGTTTTTCCCTTCTAAGCTATTTCAATGTTAAAAAGCTAAAATTTTTTAGCTTTTTAAGGAGGAGATACAAATGTTCTGAGTCTAGAAACTGGTATGGTATGCTATAGTTGGCTTTACATTAATCATATTAAGTGGAATTATAAACAAATACACTTCTTAGACCCTATGCTAATTAAGATACATGGAATTTTGCACAACTGAGAAACTGTTCAAAAGGGGCTCTTAAGCAACTATTTTTATCATAAGTTACATCTCTCCTATGAAGGAGAATTCCTGATATGCAACAGTCTTCCATTCCAAGGATATGTGTCAAGAAGTAGAAAACCAGTACAATTTTCCTTTTAAAATCCCAGTTTATTACAAAGTACTAAATTCCACTGTTCAATAAGTCAAGCCTAAAGAAAGTTTAAATTGGCTGTATAAATGAAGTTATCTGGCAAGTGCTTCTAAAGCCCAATTGATGAGACAGTGGTAATGATTCAGTTACCTTCTACATTAATAGGAATGAGATATTTGAATTACATGCATATTTCCTTCACATTGAACAATTATTTAAGACTGCAGTAACAAAATTAGCTTTTGTTGATTCCTAGTGCTTTATTTCACCTTAGACATCAAAACAATACCTTCTTTGACATAAATCAATATAAATAAATTACTGATTGTCCCCACTCAGTAATGTATGATTTCAATGGAATGTAAAATAATTTGAAAATCAGAGAAGCTAAAGTGTCATGAAAGTTTAAAGAATTAATTACAAAAATTATAAACCCATAAACTATATACAGTGTGTCACTCCTCACTTAAGGTGAATAAATTACCATAGAACTAAAATATAATTTCCTATAGGGCCTATTTTCAGGCTTATAATACATTTGTGTTTTTAAATATTCTCAATATAACCTGAGCCAGTTTTCTCTTTATTCCTGTGATGGTGATGGCATTTGTTAATATGCTCTTTTACTTTTATTTTTAGTAGGTTAAATGTCATAGTCACAGATGTGTGTTGTCACTTTCTCTAAATGAAATTCAGCAGCAGCAGTAATTTCCAAGTGATATTGACCCAATGCCAGAATTTCATGAAAGAGGAGAGGGAAAGGTAATAACAGGAACAACGGGACAAGGGGAATTGATAAGGGAGGGTGTCATACATATCTCATCATGTTTGATAAATGTAATTAATAGTCACATTGGACCTCTGTCCACAAGAAAATTGAATTCTCTTAACTTAGCAAAACTTTCAATCTTCCCATTTCTCTCTTTCACTCTCTTTTGCAGTGTTTTTTACACCTTAAAAAAATTCTTTCTCTTTAACTAACAAATTGTTTTCAAAGATTTCAGCTCACTCGTCCAAAAAGCTTCTGCCTCCTTAAGAGACACTGCTAGGATACCTATGTTCAGTGTCTTTCTCGATGTTTCTGTTCCTCTTCCATTTTTGAAATCTGTTCAACTCCCATGGCCCTCAAGCACTTTATCCACTTTATAATTCCCTTTCCTAGAAATTTATTTTTCTCCAGCATTCTTGAACATCCTCATTATACCCTTTCTCTTAGATTTCTTCTCTATGACATCACTAAACAATTGTTATCTGTTTTAAAGTAAAGTTGACATCTTTCATGAATTGAGAACCATAATAAATAAGATAAGCATACCAAAAACTTTAAACATAGACATTTGGAAGATACTATATGCTTTAGTTCACTGTTCAATATCCCAGTTATACTTTAGCATTCCTCTTTGAGACCCCAGGATATTTATATCATGTCAGAAAACTGGATCTAGAAAAAGAGATTTTAGGCTATTCAAAATATTTGATAATTAATTGGATTATCTAGAAACTACTCAAAACTCATTCAATGTTGTTTTGCTTAAATAAGCAAATTCTAAAAGTGGAATATTAGAGTGTATTTTACTGGAGAAAGGAATGGCAAACCACTTCAGCATTCTTGCCTTGAGAACCTGATGAAGTACTGTATGAAAAGGCAAAAAAATATAACACTGAAAGATGAGCCCCCCAGGTCAGTAGGTGTCCAAAATGCTAGTGGAAAAGAGTGAATAAATAGCTCCAGAAGGAATGAAGGGACTGAACCAAAGTGGAAACAATGCCCATATTAAACTAGTCAATCCTAAAGGAAATCGACCCTGAATGTTCGTGGGAAGGACTGATGCTGAAGCTCCAATACTTGGGCCACCTGATGTGAAGAGCCAATTCACTGGAAAAGACCATTATCCTGGGAAGATTGAGAGCAAGAGGAGAAGGGAATGACAGAGGATGAGATGGTTGGATGGCATCATCAACTCAGCGAACATGAGTTCAAGCAAACTCTGAGAGATAGTGAAGGACAGGGAAGCCTGGCGTGCTGTAGCCCATGGGGTTGCAAAGAGTCAGACATGACTGAGTGACTGAACAACAAAGAATGCATTTTAAAAGACCCAGACATATTGCAACAATTAATTTCTACTTATACTCTTATGAATATGCATAAAATTTTATGTAACCATCAAGTAAATTGTACAAATCCCCATGTCTCATGGATTAGTATTAAACATCCATAATTAGCAGTGTTAAGTAGCACTCTTCCCACATTTAGAAAGGTAAAAATTAGAGAAGACATAATGTAAGATTTTAGCTATTCTATTTGACAGAGCTATTTTTTTTTATAAGAAAACTTTTTTACACAAAAAATGCAAGTCTCTGGACATGCATTTATAATTCCTCTTTGGTTCTGAAAAATGCCTCTTTGAAGAACCACACTAATTTGGGATTGGGGTATTGTGTGTCAGTCACAGTGAGGTAGGGTGGCTTAGTTTCCCAGAATCAGAGTTTAAGTTTACGCAAAATGCCTATTATATGTTTCAAAATGTCTGTCATATGTTTCCAGGTAGGAGAGTTTAGAACTGAAGACAGAAAGGAAGGGGTGAAGTCAAGAGAAATAATGGTAAACTCATTCTGCATTCCCTAATGGTGCCACTCTTGTAGGCCTCATTTTTTAGTATCCTGTCTGCCACACAAGGGCCAACGCTAAGTGTTATACCAAATCCTTGGGCATCAGTTGTGTGTGTACAACCAACTTCTTAGACTTACTTTAACACCAGACCCAAAAGAAGTTCAGCAGTTACCATGGAGTTAAGGTTATATGTGTACCTCTATCAACACTGTCAGTTCTGATGATATTTATCTTCTAAAAATTCCTTCATTTAATTATTAGTGTAATGTCTTGTAGGGCTTCCCAGGTTGTGCCAGTGGTTTAAAAGAAAAGAAAAAGGGGTGACTATGGAGTCAGAGAGTTCATTCTCAGGTAGGTTGATAAGAAGTCTGGGGTCCCCCACTGGGAAAAAGGGGTCTAGAGCTCTTGAGGAGAAGAAAAAGACACACTTTTTTTTTTGTTCCTACATTCCTTTGCTTAGTCACATAAAACATTTTGTCTTTTTCTTTAAGCCCAGAGCTAATGAGTATACAACAAAACAACTCATCTTGCTCAAGCGTATGTTTTTCCTTAAACTGTATACATTAAAGTTTATATATTGACTGTACTTGTATTTAGAAAGAGTTAAAGAGTCCAAAATTCATATAAATGTTGCTTCATTAGCTTCATCATATAATGTATCAGCTCCTTAAAACTTCTACTGTTTATAAAAAATTACTGGAATTAAAGAACCGCCTGCCAAAGAAGGAGACATAAAGAGACATGGATTCGATCCCTGATCCAGGAACATCCCCTGGATGAGGGAATAGCAACCCAGTCCAGTGTCCTTATCTGGAGAATCCCATGGCCAGAGGAGCCTAGACGGGTAAGATCTATGGAGTCACAAAGAGTTGGACACAACTGAAGCAACTCAACACACAGGCATGTAATGCCTTTTAATTATTATGTTCTTTCCAATATCACTTGCCCCTATATTCAATGACTACATTGAGAGAGAGAGAGAGAGAGAGAGAGAGAGAGAGAGAGAGAGAGAACTAGTGGAAGAAAGAAAGGTTTCTACAGAATAAAATCATGATATATATATATATCAAAGTTTATATATTGACTATACTTGTATTTAGAAAGAGATAAAGAGTCCACATTTCATGCAGAGGTTGCTTCATTAGCTTCATTACATAGTGTTATCAGCTACTTAAAATAATTTCCACTACGGTTGTAAAAAATTATTGGAATAACTTGGATAACTTGTGATAACTTAAGATATGAATGAATAACTTAAGGTTTTTCACATATTTATTTTAATGCATGTTTCTACATTCAGTTCAGTTCAGTCATTCAGTCGTGTCTGACTCTTTGTGACCCCATGAATCGCAGCATGCCAGGCCTCCCTGTCCATCACCAACTCCCAGAATTCACTCAGACTCACGTCCATCGAGTCAGTGATTCCATCCAGCCATTTCATCTTCTGTTGTCCCCTTCTCCTCCTACCCCCAATCCCTCTCAGCATCAGAGTCTTTTCCCATGAGTCAACTCTTCGCATGAGGTGGCCAAAGTACAGGAGTTTCAGCTTTAGCATCATTCCTTCCAAAGAAATCCCAGGGCTGATCTCCTTCAGAATGGACTGATTGGATCTCCTTGCAGTCCAAGGGACTCTCAAGAGTCTTCTCCAACACCCCAGTTCAAAGGCATCAATTCTTCGGCACTCAGCCTTCCTCACAGTCAACTCTCACATCCATACATGACCACAGGAAAAACCATAGCCTTGACTAGACGGACCTTTGTTGGCAAAGTAATGTCTCTGCTTTTGAATATGCTATCTAGGTTGGTCATAACTTTCCTTCCAAGGAGTAAGCGTCTTTTAATTTCATGGCTGCAGTCACCATCTGCAGTGATTTTGGAGCCCAGAAAAATAAAGTCTGACACTATTTCCACTGTTTCCCCATCTATTTCCCATGAAGGGATGGGACCAGATGCCATGATCTTCGTTTTCTAAATGTTGAGCTTTAAGCCAACTTTTTCACTCTCCACTTTCACTTTCATCAAGAGGCTTTTGAATTCCTCTTCACTTTCTGCCATAAGGGTGGTGTCATCTGCATATCCGAGGTTATTGATATTTCTCCTGGCAATCTTGATTCCAGCTTGTGTTTCTTCCAGTCCAGCGTTTCTCATGATGTACTCTGCATATAAGTTAAATAAGCAGGGTGACAATATACATTAGATATTGGCAAATATTTCCTAATTCAGCTGTAGTGATCAATATTTGATTCTAAGATTAAATGTCTTAATATTATTTTTTCTTTTATATCGATTAAAACAAGTATATATAAATTTTGTTTTAACAAAGTCCCCACTTTTTGAAAAAAAAATTTTTTTATGGATTTCATGCTCACCAGCAATGTTCTTTTGATAGTGTGGCAATTGCATCATCAGGATATTTAATTCAGAGAGGCACCTGAATGATGATGTGGAAGAACTAATGTTATTGAAAGATTTTTTTTACTGAAATTTCCTAAGAGGAAGGTGCACACCATGGCATGGAGAGGGCTCACTGTGGCATGCAGAGACACATGGGTATGGTCAGGAAGCAGAGAGGAGAAACAAAGGTTATCCCAGGCCAGAGTCTTTGCAAGAATGGCAGGATAGGGCAGAAGAAATGGCTTACGATTTGATCATTTGAATAATGTAGGTGAGCTCTGAGCTATACGGGTGGTCTTCAGTTTGTCTCAGAGCTGGACCTGGTTGATTTAGGACAGAGGAAATAATGGCTTGGCATGCGAGAATGAGATAAAAGAATGGTTATGATTATGGACACTGGATGGCACAGGGAATATAAATAATTTTGACTATCAGTTTGGCAATGTAATTAATGAATGCCAAATGGTGGAGCAACAGCACAGGAACAGAGCAGCTGAGAAGAGCTAACCCATGTCAAAGATCAAGGGCGGTGGCCAAGAGGAGCTATCCCACATCCACGGTAAGGAGCAGCGGCTGCACTTTGTTGGAGCAGCCATGAAGAGATACCCCACATCCAAGGTAAGAGAAACCCAAGTAAGACAGTAGGTGCTGAGAGAGGGTATCAGAGAGCAGACAGACTGAAACACAATCATAGACAACTAGCCAATCTGATCACATGGACCACCGCCTTGTCTAACTCAATGAAACTAAGCCATGCCATGTGGGGCCACCAAAACGGATAGGTCATGGTGGAGAGGTCAGACAGAATGTAGTCCACTGGAGAAGGGAATGGCAAACCACTTCAGTATTCTTGTCTTGAGAACCCCGTGAACCGTATGAAAAGGCAAAAAGATAGGACACTGAAAGATGAACTCCCCAAGTCAGTAGGTGTCCAATATGCTACTGGAGATCAGTGGAGAAATAACTCCAGAAAGAATGAAGGGATAGAGCCAAAGCAAAAACAACACCCACTTGAGGGTGTTACTGGTGATAGAAGCAAGGTCTGATGCTGGAAAGAGCAATATTGCATAGGAACCTGGAATGTCAGGTCCATGAATCAAGGCAAATTGGAAGTGGTCAAACAGGAAATGGCAAGAGTGAACATCGACATTCTAGGAATCAGCGAACTAAGATGAACTGGAATGGGTGAATTTAACTCAGATGACCATTATATCTACTACTATTGGCAGGAATCCCTTAGAAGAAATGGAGTAGCCATCATAGTCAACAAGAGTCCGAAATGCAGTATTTGGATGCAATCTCAAAAATGACAGAATGATCTCTATTTGTTTCCAAGGCAAACCATTCAATATCATGGTAATCCAAGTCTATGCCCTGACCAGTGACGCTGAAGAAGCTGAAATTGAACAGTTCTTTTAAGACCTACAAGAACTGCTAGAACTAACACCACAAAAGATGTCCTTTTCATTAGAGGGGACTGGAATGTAAAAGTAGGAATTCAACAAACACCTGGAATAACCGGCAAATTTGGCCTTGGAGTACAGAATGAAGCAGGGCATAGGCTAATAGACTTCTGCCAGAGAACGCACTGGTCATAGTAAACACCCTCTTCTAACAACACATGGACATCACCAGATGGTCAGCGCCGAAATCAGATTGATTATATTCCTTGCAGCCCAAGAGGGAGAAGCTCTATACAGTCAGCAAAAACAAGACTGGGAGCTGACTGTGGTTCAGATCATGAACTCCTTATTGCCACATTCAGACTTAAATTGAAAAAAGTGGAGAAAACCACTAGATCATTCATTTATGACCTAACTCAAATCCCTTATGACTATACAGTGGAAGTGAGAAATGGAATTAAGGACTACATCTGATAGATAGAGTGCCTGATGAACTGATGGACAAAGGTTCATGACAATGTACAGGAGACAATAATCAAGACAATCCCCAAGAAAAATAAATGCAAAAAAGCAAAATGGCTGTCTGAGGAGGCCTTACAAACAGCCATGAAAAGAAGAGAAGCAAAAAGCAAAGGAGAAAAGGAAAGGTATACCCATTTGAATGCAGAGTTCCAAAGAATAGCAAGAAGAGATAAGAAAGCCTTCCTCATTGATCATTGCAAAGAAATAGAAGAAAACAATAGAATGGGAAAGACTAGAGATCTCTTTAAGAAAATTAGAGATATCAAGGGAACATTTCATGCAAAGATGGGCTAAATAAAATAACAGAAATGGTATGAACCTAACAGAAGCAGAAGATACTAAGAAGAGGTGGCAAGAATACGCAGAAGAACTGTACAAAAAAGATCTTCACAATCCAGATAATCACGATGGGGCAATCACTCACCTAGAGCCAGACATCCTGGAATGTGAAGTCAAGTGGGCCTTAGAAAGCATCACTATGAACAAAGCTAGTGGAGGTGATGGAATTCCAGTTGAGCTATTTCAAAACCTAAACGATGATGCTATGGAAGTGCTGCACTCAATTTGCCAGCACACTTCAAAACTGAGCAGTGGCCTCAGGACTGGAAAAGGTCAGTTTTCATTCCAATCCCAAAGAAAGGCAATGCCAAAGAATGCTCAAATGACCACACAATTGCACGCATCTCACACGCTAGTAAAGTAATGCTCAAAATTCTTCAAGCCAGGCTTCAGCAATACATGAACCATGAACTTCCAGATGTTCAAGCTGGGTTTAGAAAAGGCAGAGGAACCAGAGATCAAATTGCCAACATCTGCTGGATCATTGAAAAAGCAAGAGAGTTCCAGAAAAACATCTACTTCTGCTTTATTGACTATGCCAAAGCCTTTGACTGTGTGGATCACAATAAACTGTGGAAAATTCTGAAAGAGATGGGAAATACCAGACCACCTGATCTGCCTCTTGAGAAACTTGTATGCAGGTCAGGAAGCAACAGTTAGAACTGGACATGGAACAACAGACTGGTTCTAAATAGGAAAAGGAGTATGTCCAGGCTGTATATTGTCACCCTGTTTATTTAACTTATATGCATCATGAGAAACGCTGGGCTGGAGGAAGCACAAGCTGGAATCAAGATTGCCAGGTGAAATATCAATCACCTCAGATATGCAGATGACACCACCCTTATGGCAGTATGTGAAGAAGAACCAAAAAGCTTCTTGATGAAAGTGAAAAGGAGAGTGAAAAAGTTGGCTTAAAGCTCAACATTCAGAAAATGAAGATCATGGCATCTGGTCCCATCACTCCATGGCAAATAGATAGGGAAATAGTGGAAAGAGTGTCAGACTTTATTTTTCTTGGCTCTAAAATCACTGCAGATGGTGACTGCAGCCATGAAATTAAAAGATGCTTACTCCTTAGAAAGTAAGTTATGACCAACCTTGACAGCATAATAAAAAGCAGAGACATTACTTTGTCCACAAGGTCCATCTAGTCAAGGCTGTGTTTTTTCCAGTAGTCATGTATAGATGTGACAGCTGTACTATAAAGAAAGGTGAATGCTGAAGAATTGATCCTTTTGAACTGGGGTGTTGGAGAAGACTCTTGAGGGTCCCTTGGACTGCAAGGAGATCCAACCAGTCCATCCTAAATGAGATCAGTCCTGGGTGTTCATTGGAAGTTGTGATGTTGAAACTGAAACTCCAGTACTTTGGCCGCCTGATGAGAAGAGCTGACTCATTTGAAAATACCCTGATGCTGGGAAAGGTTGAGGGCAGGAAAAGGGGATGACAGAGGAGAAGATGGTTGGATGGCATCACAGACTCAATGGACATGGGTTTGGGTAAATTCCTGCAGTTGGTGATGGACAGGGAAGCCTGGCATGTTGCGATTCATGAGGTTGAAAAGAGTGGGACATGACTGAGTGACTGAACTGAACTGAAATGGACAAAAACAGAAGCCAAGAAAACACAGTACATGCCATGTTTGCTCGACAAAGTGTTTTATTTAGACTTACCTTCTGTCTCTGTATTACTTTTTATTCATATTTTAAATAAAGGCTTGGTTATAAAAGGCTCCATGACTTGAGTATTACCTGTATAACTGGAAATGCATAGTTATGTTTGTTGCTTTTTTTTTTTTTTTGGTCTTTAGAAGTCAGGTGAATGTCTAAGGCAGAGTTACAATTAATTATGATGGATTAGTTAAAGTAATGTAACCTTTCCGTCAGAGAAACTTACTGCAGTGACCATTTGGAATAAAAGATCAAGAACCCAGAAAGACAAATAGGTGAGTATAAAATAACAGACAGTAGAAGAAGCTTGAAATTAGATACACAGTTTTCTGAAGCCAGGGAAATATGTAATCTAAAGTGACAAGAAATGGGACCCCTGGGAAGTTAAGCAATCTGCCCCAAAGACATGCCATTTCCCTCATCCCCCAGTGCTCAGAACTTAGATGTGTCAAGTCCTCAACTCACACAGGTTGAATTAAAAACTAGATTGAACCCAGACAAGTTGATCTTTTTTTTTAAATAAGGATTTTTAATAAGATTCTTAAATACCCTCTTCTAAACCAGGATGCCAAGTGAAAATAAATATTCAAACTTAGCAAGATTCTGGAGGTTTATTTTAAATATAGGTGAGGAAGGAATATATGTGATGTAAGGTTAAATAGGACTGTCCCTCAGCCCCATTTTTCCTCTCATATCCCAGAATATGGCAGCCAGATTTTATACAGTAGACTAAGATTTAGGATTCCCTACTTGAAAAAAAAAACCTATGGGAAAACACGTTGACCAGTATGGCTATGAGGATGATTAAAAAGCTGTGTAACAAAGCCACTGACAACACACAAAATTTTCATTCATCTTTATAGTGTTTTGTTTTATATAAACATGGAACATAAAGCATTATTAATTTCAGGGAATTATGTCTAACATTAAAGAGAAAAAGGTGTTCTGCTTAAGCCTTGATATAAAGCAATAGTAAAAGGAAATAGAAAATAAGAGAAAATTCATGAAATGAAGGGCTAAATAAAATCCTATAGAGAAGTAAAATGACAGAGATAAATAGTGTTCTAGAAATCATTTCCACCGAGGCATTTGCCAGTTTATAGGATAATGACGCTAGGACCCAAAAGCTCAGAGTTTTTCATAATCACAGAGAGTCATAAAGCAGAAAAGTTTGGGCTACCTGAGAACACCTAGTACAAAATACCTTAGAGATGGTGACATGTGGGGCTTCCCAGGTGGCGCAACAGTGAAAAATCCTCCTGCCACTGTAGGAGACACAGGAATCACAGGTTTGATCCCTGGGTCAGAAAGATCGCCTGGAGTAGGAAATGGCAGTCTGCTCCAGCATTCTTGCCTACATAATCCCGTGGCTGGAGGAGCCTGGTGGGCTACAGTCTATGGGGTCTCAAAAGAATCAGACACTAATAGGCACACAACACAGTGACATTTAGAATTGAGTCCAAAAAGCTAGAGAAGTATATTAAAAATTTTTGATTAAGTACTTTAAGGATAGTTTTATATATATATATAACATATATATATATATAACATATATATGTATATTACAAATATATGTGTATATTACAAATATATATATATATACACACACACACACACAAATCTAACAAAAACATAAAGAGAAAACCTGCAATTTAAAAAACATGTACTAGATTACTAAAATGCTAAATATCTTAACATTAAGATATGTTATCCATCCCAAAACCAATATTTTGATAAAATTATATAATAGCTTTCTCCTTTAAATTATTCTCAGTGGGAGAAATGTCATGATAGCAAAGTAGAATGTATGTGAGATGGATGATATTACTGTGGCCATCTTTTGAAAATGCAATATGGCATATGTGTGTGCTGAGTGTGTGCTAAGTCACTTCAGTCATGTCCGACTCTGTGTGACCCTATGGACTGCAGCCTGCTAGGTTCCTCCAAGTAAGAATATTGGAGTGGGTTGCCATGCCCTTCTCCAGGGGATCTTCCTGACCCAGGGATCAAACCCATGTCTCTTGTGTCTCCTGCACTGGCAGGGGTCCTTTACCACTTGCACCACCATATAGAGTAAAGTTAATCAGTTATATCTGACTCTTTGCAATCCCATGGACTGCAGCTCACCGGGCTCCTCCAACCATGGAATTCTTCAAGTAAGAATACTGGTGTGGGTTGCAATTTCATTCTCCAGAGTATCTTCCAGGCCCAGAAATTAAAACCAGGTCTCCTGCACTTCAGGGACAACAGAGGACGAGATGGTTAGATGGCATGACTGACTCTACAGTAGACATGAGTTTGAGCAAGCTTTGGGAAGTGGTGAAGAACAGAAAAGCCTGGCATGCTGCAGTCCATGGGGTTGCAAAGAGTTGGACACAACTGAGCGACTGAACAACAACTCTTGCATTGCAGGCAAATTCTTTACCATATGAGTCGCCAGGGAAATCAGATAGAGCAAAGCCACACTATAATAGGCAATATAGGCAATATTTTTTGAGATATCTCTCAAAAAATATTTTAAACACCAGTAGACTATGAGTTTCCAGATGGACTCTGCACGGATTGAAACTAGGTATAGTAAACAGAGTAGTTTCTAACCAGTCATAACATAAAATCAGGCTTGTCAACAGAAATCCATCATCAAGCGAGATTCCTGTGTTTAGAAAAAGGTTTGAATACTTTTCCAATGAAAGAATCATTTGTATCAGCAGAGGACCCACATTCTGTGATGGTTTATGTGTAGACTTTGCTTAGCTATGGCACTCTGTTTAATTGAGCACTAATCTCAGTTTTGTGGTGGAGGGGTTTTGTATGTGTGTATACCCTCTACAATCAGTTGACTTTAAATAGGATTACCTTAGATAATGTGGGTGGGCCTCATTCAATTGGCTGAAAAGCCTTAGGAGCAAAAACTGACCTTCTTGGAGAAAAGAATTAAGAAATAGGCTCAAGTGATTGTTGGGACTGGTAAATTTGAAATCTTCTATAGCAGGCTGGCAGGTACAGAGCTTGGGTAGCCTCAAGGTTGCAGAATTTCTTTTCCAGAAAATTCAATTTTTGCTTTCAAAGCTTTTCTTTTGGCTGATTAGATTGATTATATTTCTCTGGCGAATCCACTTATACACATTCCCACTGTCCCAAACTTTTGCAGTTCCTGCATTAAACAATGAGGAAGAAATGGTTAGACAGCTGTTGATCCTATCCTTTTACTATGGGATCACTTCTGGAATAAAAAGAAGGTAGCTTAATTAATCTCCTTGTATACATACAAACAACAGAATTCCTGGCAAACAAGCCAATATCATTTCCTCAAGGAAGGATCCTAATCGATGGAATAAAAGTTCTCAGCAGATTTAATCTCATTTGCCTGCATTTACTTATATTAAACAAATTTAGAAAAAAATAATTTATGGGATATATCTACCTGAAAAATCTTTTTTAAGCTATTGTTGTTTTGTTGCTAAATAATGTCAGATGCCTTAATGACTTCATGGCTGTAACCTACCAGACTCCTCCTTCCATGGGATTTCCCAGGCAAGAATACTGGACTGGGTTGCCATTCATAGTCCATGGAATCTTTCTGATGGAGTGATTGAATACCTGTCTCCTGCATCATCTGCATTGTCAGGGGGATTCTTTACCAATGAAGCACTGGGGAAGCCACTTTTAAGTTATCAGTCAGTTCAGTTGCTCAGTCGTGTCCAACTCTTTGTAACCCCATGGACTGCAACACTCCAGGCCTCCTTGTCCATCAGCAACTCCCAGAGTTTACTCAAACTCATGTGCATTGAGTTATGGATGACATTCAACCATCCCATCCTCTGTCGTCCCCTTCTCCACCTGGCTTCAAACTTTCCCAACAACAGGGTCTTTTCAAATGAGTCAGTTCTTCACATCAGATGGCTAAAGTACTGGGGTTTCAGCTTCAGCATCAGTCCTTCCAATGTATACTCAGGACTGATTTCCCACATCCAAGGAGCGGTGGCTGCACGGGCGCAGGAGGGCCTAGAGGAGCTATCCCATGTTGAAGGTCAGGAAGGGCGGCGGCGAGGAGATACCACTTGTCAAAGGTGAGGAGCAGCGGCTGCGCTTTACTGGAGCAGCCGTGAAGAGATACCCCACGCCCAAGGTAAGAGAAACCCAAGTAAGATTGTAGATGTTGCAAGAGGGCATCAGAGGGCAGACACACTGAAACCATAATCACAGAAAACTAGACAATCTAATCACTCTAGGACCACAGCCTTATCTAACTCAATGACATTAAGCCATGCCCATGGGGCCACCAAGATGGGCGGGTCATGGTGGAGAGATCTGACAGAATGTGGTCCACTGGAGAAGGGAATGGCAAACCACTTAAGTATTCTTGCCTTGAGAATCCCCTGAACAGTATGAAAAGGCAAAATGATAGGATACTGAAAGAGGAACTCCCCAGATCAGTAGGTGCCCAATATGCTACTGGAGATCAGTGGAGAAATAATTGCACAAAGAATGAAGGGATGGAGCCAAAGCAAAAACAACACCCACTTGAGGATGTGACTGGTGATAGAAGCAAGATCCGATGCTGTAAAGAGCAATATTGCATAGGAACCTGGAATGTCAGGTCCATGAATCAAGGCAAAATGGAAGTGGTCAAACAAGAGATGGCAAGAGTGAATGTCAACATTCTAGGAATCAGTGAACTAAAATGGACTGGAATGGGCGAATTTAACTCAGATGAGCATTATATCTACTACTGTGGGCAGGAATCCCTTAGAAGAAATGGACTAGCCATCATGGTCAACAAAAGAGTCTGAAATGCAGTACTTGGATGCAATCTCAAAAATGACAGAATTATCTCTATTCGTTTCCAAGGCAAACCATTCACTATCACAGTAATCCAAGTCTATGCCCCAACCAGTAGCGCTGAAGAAGCTGGAGTTGAATGGTGCTAGGAAGACCCACAAGACCTTTTAGAACTAACATCCAAAAAAGATGTCCTTTTCATTATGGGGGACTGGAATGCAAAAGTAGGAAGTCAAGAAACACCTGGAGTAACAGGCAAATTTGACCTTGGAATACGGAATGAAGCAGGGCAAAGACTAATAGAGTTTTGCCAAGAAAATACACTGGTCATAGCAAACACCCTCTTCCAACAACACAAGAGAAGATTCTACACATGGACATCACCAGATGGTCAACATCGAAATCAGACTGATTATATTCTTTGCAGCCAAAGATGGAGAAGCTCTATACAGCCAACAAAAACAAGACCAGCAGCTGACTGTGGCTCAGATCATGTATTCCTTATTACCAAATTCAGACTTAAATTGAAGAAAGTAGGGAAAACCATTAGACCATTCAGGTATGACCTAAAGCAAATCCCTTATGATTATACAGTGGAAGTGAGAAATAGATTTAAGGGCCTAGATCTGATAGATAGAGTGCCTGATGAACTATGGACTGAGGTTCGTGATATTGTACAAGAGACAAGGATCAAGACCATCTCCATGGAAAAGAAATGCAAAAAAGCAAAATGGCTGTCTGGGGAGGCCTTACAAATAGCTGTGAAAAGAAGAGAAGTGAAAAGCAAAGGAGAAAAGGAAAGACATAAGCATCTGAATGCAGAGTTCCAAAGAATAGTAAGAAGAGATAAGAAAGCCTTCCTTAATGATCAATGCAAAGAAATAGAGGAAAACAACAGAATGGGAAAGTCTAGATATCTCTTCAAGAAAATAAGAGATACCAAGGGAACATTTCATGCAAAAATGGGCTTGATAAAGGACAGAAATGGTATAGACCTAACAGAAGCAGAAGATATTAAGAAGAGGTGGCAAGAATACACAGAAGAACTGTACAAAAAATATCTTCACAGCCCAGATAATCACGATGGTGTGATCACTCACCTAGAGCCAGATATCTTGGAATGTGAAGTCAAGTGGGCCTTAGAAAGCATCACTATGAACAAAGCTAGTGTAGGGGATGGAATTAGAGTAGAACTATTTCAAATCCTGAAAGATGATGCTATTAAAGTGCTGTACTCATTACGCCAGCAAATTTGGAAAACTCAGCAGAGGCCACAGGACTGGAAAAGGTCAGTTTTCCTTCCAATCCCAAAGAAAGGCAATGCCAAAAAAGGCTCAAATCACTGCACAATTACACTAATCTCACAGGCTAGTAAAGTAATGCTCAAATTCTCCAAGCCAGGCTTCAGCAATACGTGAACCATGAACTTTCAGATGTTCAAGCTGGTTTTAGAAAAGGCAGAGAAACCAGAGATCAAATTTCCAACATCCGCTGGATCATCAAAAAATCAAGAGAGTTCCAGAAAAACATCTATTTCTGCTTTATTGACTATGCCAAAGCCTTTGACCATGTGGATCACAATAAACTGTGGAAAAATCTGAAAGAGATGGTAATATCAGACCACTTGATCTGCCTCTTGAGAAATCTGTATGCAGGTCAGGGAGCAACAGTTAGAACTGTGCATGGAACAACAAACTGGTTCCAAATAGAAAAAGGAGTACGTCAAGGCTGTATATTGTCACCCTGGTTATTTAACTTATATGCAGAGTACATCATGAGAAACGCTGGGCTAGAAGAAACACAAGCTGGAATCAAGATTGCCAGGAGAAATATCAATCACCTCAGATATGCAGATGACACCACCCTTATGGCAGAAAGTGAAGAGGAACTCAAAAGCCTCTTGATGAAAGTGAAAGAGGAGAGTGAAAAAGTTGGCTTAAAGCTCAACATTCAGAAAACGAAGATCATGGCATCTGGTCCCACCACTTCATGGGAAATAGATGGGGAAACAGTGGAAATAGTGTCAAACTTTTTTTTTGGGGGGGGGCTCCAAAATCACTGCAGATGGTGACTGCAGCCATGAAACTAAAAAACGCTTATTCCTTGGAAGGAAAGTTATGACCAACCTAGATAGCATATTGAAAAGCAGAGACATTACTTTGCCAACAAAGGTCCGTCTAGTCAAGGCTATGGTTTTTCCTTTGGTCATGTATGGATGTGAGAGTTGGACTGTGAAGAAGGCTGAGTGCCGAAGAATTGATGCTTTTGAACTGTGGTGTTGGAGAAGACTCTTGAGAGTCCCTTGGACTGCAAGGAGATCCAACCAGTCCATTCTGAAGGAGATCAGCCCTGGGATTTCTTTGGAAGGAATGATGCTAAAGTTGAAACTCCAGTATTTTGGCCACCTCATGCGAAGCGTTGACTCATGGGAAAAGACTCTGATGCTAGGAGGGATTGGGGGCAGGAGGAGAAGGGGACGACAGAGGATGAGATAGCTGGATGGCATCACTGACTCGATGGACGTGAGTCTGGGTGAACTCCGGGAGTTGGTGGTGGACAGGGAGGCCTGGTGTGCTGTGATTCATGAAGTTACAAAGAGTCAGACACGACTGAGCGACTGAACTGAACTGAAGTGATTTCCTTTAGGATGAACTTCTTGGATCTCTGTGAAGTACCAGGGACTCTCAAGAGTCTTCTCCAATACTACAGCTCAAAAGCATCAATTCTTCAGCGCTCGGCTTTCTTTATAATTCAACTCTCACATTATGACTACTGGAAAAACCAAAGATTTGACTAGATGGACCTTTGTTGGCAAAGCAATATTTGTGTTCTTTAATATGCTGTCTAGGTCGGTCACAAATTTTCTTCCAAGGAGCAAGCGTCTTTTAATTTCATGGCTGCCTTCACTATCTGCAGTACTTTTGGAGCCCCCCATAATAAAGTCAGTCACTGTTTCCTCTGTTTCCCCATCTATTTGCCATGAAGTGATGGGACCAGATGCAATGATCTTAGTTTTCTGAATGTTGAGCTTTAACACAATTTTTTTTCTCTCTTCCTTCACTATCATCAAGAGATTTAGTTCTTCTTCACTTTCTGCCATAAGGGTGGTGTCATCTGCATATCTGAGGTTATTGATATTTCTTTTGCCAATCTTGATTCCAGCGTGTGCTTCATCCAGCCCAGCATTTCTCATGATGTACTCTGCATGTAAGTTAAATAAGCAGGGTGACAATATACAGCCTTGACGTACTCCTTTTCCTATTTGGAACCAGTCTATTGTTCCATGTACAGTTCTAACTGTTGCTTCCTGACCTGCATACAGATTTCTCAAGAGGCAGGTCAAGTGGTCTGATATTACCATCTCTTTCAGAATTTTCCACAGTTTATTGTGATCCACACAGTCAAAGGCTTTGGTATAGTCAATAAAGCAGAAATAGATGTTTTTCTGGAACTCTCTTGCTTTTTCGATCATCCAATGGTGTTGGCAATTTGATATTTGATTCTTCTGCCATTTCTAAATTCAGCTTGAACATCTGGAAGTTCACAGTTCACATACTGTTGAAGCCTGGCTTGGAGAATTTTAAGCATTACTTTACTAGCTCGTGAAATGAGTGCAATTGTGTGGTAGTTTGTGCATTCTTTGGCATTTCTTTCTTTGGGACGGGAATGAAAACTGACCTTCTCCAGTCCTGTGCCACTGCTGAGTTTTCCATATTTGCTGGCATATTGAGTGAAGCACTTTCACAGCATCATCTTTTAGGATTTGAAATAGCTCAACTGGAATTCCATCACCCCACTATTTTTGTTTGTAGTGATGTTTCCTAAGATCCACTTGATTTCACATTCCAGGATGTTTGGCTCTAGGTGAGTGATCACACCATCATGATTATCTGGGTCGTGAAGATGTTTTTTGGATGGTTCTTCTGGTATTCTTGCCACCTCTTCTTAATATCTTGGGCTTCTGTTAGGGCCACACCATTTCTGTCCTTTATCATGCCCATATTTGCGTGAAATTTCCCTTGGTATCTCTCATTTTCTTGAAGAGATCTCTAGACTTTTCCATTCTGTTGTTTTCTTCTATTTCTTTGCGTTGATCACTGAGGAAGGCTTTCTTATATCTCCTTGCTATTCTCTGTAACTCTGCATTCAAATGGGTATGTCTTTGGTTTTCTTCTTTGTCTTTCCCTTCTCTTCTTTTCACAGCTATTTGTAAGGCCTCCTCAGACAACCATTTTGCCTTTTTGCATTTCTTTTTCTTGAGGATGGTCTTGCTCCCTATCTCCTATGTCATGAATCTCTGTCCACAGTTGTTCAAGCACTCTGTCTATCAGATCTAATCTCTTGAATCTATTTGGCACTTCTACTGTAAAATCAGAAGGGATTTGATTTAGATCATACCTGAATAGTCTAGTGGTTTTCCCTACTTTCTTCAATTTAAGTCTGCATTTGGCAATAGGGAGTTCATGATCTGAGCCACAGTCAGCTCCTGGTCTTGTTTTGCTGACTGTATAGTGCTTCTCCAACTTTAGCTGCAAAGAATATAATAACCCTGATTTTGGTGTTGTTCATCTGGTGATGTCCATGTGCAGAGTCTTCTCTTGTGTTGTTGAAAGAGGGTGTTTGCTATGACCAGTGTGTTCTCTTGGCTAAACTCTATTATCCTTTGCCCTGCTTCATTCTGTACTCAAAGGCCAAATTTGCCTGTTACTCCAGGTATTTCTTGACTCCCTGCTTTTGCATATGACCAATCTAAATAGCATATTAATTTACAGAGACATTACTTTACCAAAAAGGCCAGTCTAATCAAAACTATGTTTCCAGTAGTTATGTATGGATATGAGAGTTGGACTATAAAGAAATCTGAGTGCCAGTGTATTGATGCTTTTCAACTGTGGTGTTGGAGAAGACTTGAGAGTCCCTTGGACTGCAAGGAGATCCAGCCAGTCCATACTAGAGGAAATCAGTCCTGGGTGTTCATTGGAAGGACTGATGCTGAAGCTGAAACTCCAATACTTTGGCTTCCTGATGTGAAGAGCTGCCTCATTTGAAAAGACCCTGTTTCTGGGAAAGATTGAAGGCAGGAGAATAAGGGGATGACAGAGAACGAGATTATTGGATGACATCACCAACTCAATGGACATGAGTTTGAGTAAACCTGGCATTTGGTTATGGAGAGGGAGGCCTGACGTGCTGCAGTCCATGGGGTCACAAAGAGTTGGACACAACTGAATGACTGAACTGAACTTAACTGAATGACAGAATGCATAGAGGAACTAAAGAACCTCTTGATGAAGGTGAGAATTGAAAATTAAAAAGCTCAAAAACTAAGATCATGGCATCAGGTCCCATCACTTAATGGCAAATAGGTGGGGAAACAACTGAAACAATGGCAGATTTTATTTTCTTGGGCTCCAAAATCATTGTGGACATTGACTGTAGCCATGAAATTAAAAAAAAACTTACTCCTTAGAAGACAAGCTATGACAAGCCTAGGCAGGGTGTTAAAAAGCAAAACATTATTTTGCCACAAAGGTCCATATAGTCAAAGCTACTGTTTTTCTGGTAGTCAGGTAACAATGTAAGATTTGGACCATAAAGAAGTCTGGGTGCTTAAGAATTGATGCTTTCAAAGTGTGGTGCCGGAGAAGACTCTGAGAGTTCTTTGGACAGCAATGGGATCAAACCAGTCAATCCTCAAGGAAATCATCCCTGATAATTCATTGGAAGGACTGATATGATCTGAAGCTCCAATACTTTGGCCACCTGATGCAAAAAGTCAACACTGATGTTGAGAAAGCTTGAGGGCAAGAGGAAAAAGAGGCAACAGAGGGTGAAACAGTTGGAAGGCATCAATGACTCAATGAACATTAGTTTGAGCAAATTCTGGGACAGAGTGAAGGACAAGGAAGCCTGGCATGCCACAGTCCATGAGGGTCACAAAGAGTGGGATACAACTTAGTGACTAAACAACAACAACAAATACAAAGTTATATAATTAAGATATCAGTGAATCATAGTTATATTTTCATTTACTTATATTTATCTACCAAGTCTTTTTGAGAAAACTATTAACTATCTATTATATTGTCATAGTATACTGAGTGATAATATATTTTCTCATTTTTTTAAAGACTTGGATTGTAAGCATACATTCAGCCATGTTTTAGCTTTGGGAACACTGTGTCAGGCTAATTGATAAATTTAGTGAGACACTTACTTTTCTTCCAAATGCTTATTTGTAGGTATACTAATATATTGGGAAGTTTTAATTATGTCAAGATAAGAGCTTCCTAAATTACAGAAGTATTTTAAATCTGAAGTATTTTAAAACTTACCAGTCATAAAACAGATTGTTAGAAAAGAAGAATAATCCAGTCTTTACACATGGATAGCATTCCAGTCTACATAGAAAGTTCCAAAGAATCTACAAAAATAAGCAAAACCTACTAGAACTAATTATTGAGTTTAATAAGGAAAAAATAAAATGCAAAAAACACAAAAAAGTAAGCAGGTTTCTATTTACTAGCAATCCAAAATATGTTCATTGAAATTAAATTCAGGAGTTAATTCAGACAGTTGGCCACCTTAGATAGACAAATAGGTAAATTGAACAAATTGAGTGCCTAGATCCAGAAATAGAACCATACAATTTTGCACAATGGATAAGCCAATACAATATAACTGAGTATGTGTTCCTCTAACATGTCACTTCAGTTCAGTTCAGTTCAGTTCAAACAGTTGTGTCCGACTCTTTGTGACCACATGAACCACAGCACTCCAGGCCTCCCTGTCCATCACCAACTCCTGGATTTAACCCAAACCCATGTCCATCAGGTGGATGATGCCATCCAACCATCTCATCCACTGTCATCCCCTCCTCCTCCTGCCCTCAATCTTACCCAGCATCAGGGTCTTTTCAAATGAGTCAGCTCTTAGCATCAGGGGCCAAAGTATTAGAGTTTCAGCTTCAGCATCAGTCCTTCCAATGAACACCCAGGACTGATCTCCTTTAGAATGCACTGGTTGGATCTCCTTGCAGTCCAAGGGACTCTCAAAGGTTTTCTCCAACACTACAGTTAAAAAGCATCAATTATTCAGTGCTCAGCTTTCTTTATAGTCCAACTACCACACCTATACATGACCACTGGAAAAATCATACCTTGACTAGACGGACCTTTGTTGGTAAAGTAATGTCTCTGTTTTTTAATATGCTGTCTAGGTTGGTCATAACTTTCCTTCCAAGGAGTAAATGTCTTTTAATTTCATGGCTGCAATCACCATCTGCAGTGATTTTGAAGCCCCAAAAAATAAAGTCTGACACTGTTTCCAGTGTTTCCCCATCTATTTGCCATGAAGTGATGGGACCAGATGCCATGATCTTCGTTTTCTGAATGTTGAACTTTAAGCCAACTTTATCACTCTCCTCTTTCGCTTTCATCAAGAGGCTCTTTAGTTCCTCTTCACTTTCTGCCATAAGGGTGGTGTCATCTGCACATCTGAGGTTATTGAGATTTCTCCCGGCAGTCTTGATTCCAGGTTGTGCTTCCTCCAGCCCAGTATTTCTCATGATGTACTCTGCATATAAGTTAAATAACCAGGGTGACAATATACAGCCTTGATGTACCCTTTATCCTATTTGGAACCAGTCTGTTGATCCATGTCCAGTTCGAACTGTTGCTTCCTGACCTGCATACAGGTTTCTCAAGAGGCAGGTCAGGTGGTATGGTATTTCCATCTCTTGAAGAATTTTCCACAGTTGATTGTGATCCAGATAGTCAAAGGCTTTGGCATAGTCAATAAAGCAGAAGTTTTTCTGGAACTCTCTTGCTTTTTCCATGATCCAGCAAGTAGCAAGTATGCTGTTTTTTAGTATAATTCTAATTTTTAGTTTTGGAAAGTGAAGCACAGAGGGATTGTTTCTTGCTAAATCTCATAAAGCTACTAAATTGCATACTAGGATTTAAGCATAAGATTATGGTTCTGCAGTATATGCTTTAAAAATATTAGGAGAATTAGAATAAAAATTAGTATGCAATATTTGTGTCTATAGGAGAAAAAGTATTAACAAGACATAAAAAGCAATAGTCATAAAGTAAACTTTGATAAACTTGGTTATATCAAAATTAAAATTCTGATTCACCATAAATATTGTTAATAGACAAGCAGCAACTGAAAAGAAACATTTGCCACATGTTTACCATACAGAGTATTAAGATCCAGTATATATAAACATTTCCTACAAAGCAAAGAAAGAAAATAAAACCTACTCAATTAAATTTGGAAGCAATTATGAAATGGAGCCAACAAAGAAGGAATAAAAATGGTCCATAAAAGGGTACATTATCTCATTAATAATAAAAGGGAATGCAGATTAGAATATTATTAGCATATTTTAGCCATCAGGTTTTAATAATGCCAACTGTTGTTGAGAGTAGAAATTGAATTGCTCTATAAAAAGCAGTTTGAAAAAAACTTATTGCATTAGAAATGTGCACATCTTATATTATAGCAATTACTTTATTTCTTTTTATTCTCTAAAGATTTGCCTTATGTAAGAGTAACAATGTCTGTACACTAATGCCTGAGGAAACATTTTTTTCTAATAGTGAAAATGTAAGAAAACATAAATACACATTGTTAGAAACTGATTAAGTAAACCTAGGGTATGTCCATATCATGAAATATAATACAGCAATCTGTCATTATTGAAATAATTTAGGTATACACATATTTGAAACATTTAAATGATTACATTTAAAATATATATGTATAATGAAATCAATACATAGATATCTAGAGTGGGCTTGGCTCTACTCCTTATCTTGGAGCCAAAGCTAGCTGAGTCCAACCTGGTTAAGCATTACACCAGCCAACTTACAGAAATGTACATGAAAATTAAATGATATTGTTTTATGTCACTAAAATGTTTATTGTACAACAAAAGCAGACTGAAATACAGTGATAATTAATTAGACATAGTAATTTTCTTAATATTATCTACATTACTAGGGAGTGATCAACTTTCTTTTGTCTTGTATAAACTTAAAGGATTTTTTTTCTGTTATTAAAAATCATATTTATGTAGGGTCTATCAAGTCACTATTGAATATAATGTATGAGAATTATTATAAAGATACATTGAATTGTTTTCATTAGGGTAGATACGTATGTATCTACAAAAGTAAATACACACATGTTCTAATTTGGATAGCCTAGGAGAGATGAGTGTACTTTGGGTTTTATAAAAATTAACAATTAACTATTAATAATTGCTTAACATTTTAATTTGATGTGTACTCAATAATTTATGTCTCAGCTGTCATTGAAGAAATTATTGTTTTCTGTTTTCAATTCATATTAAGTCACTATCACCATGATCAGTCTATACTAAAATAATTTTGTCAACATTTCCCAGTGACTTATCTTCATGAGAAAACTAAAAGACATTCCCTGTTTTGGATTTCATAAAATGGGACTGCCTAGTGGTATTTTTCATACTATACAAAATGAAAATTTGGAAGTGAAGTCTATCTTAGCAGAAATTTATACTGTATTTTCGATTCAGTAAACCATTTATAACCTTCATGGCATGGAATCGGAAAGAGTCGGACATGACTGAGCAACTTCATTTTCTTTACTTTTTTTAGGCAAGATTGGGCTAAATGACCTTCACACATTACATATATAATACTAAAAATGTAAGGTGAAAGTGAAGTCGTTCAGTCTTATCCTACTCTTTGTGACCCCATAGACTGTAGCCTACCAGGTTTCTCCGTCCATGGGATTTTCCAGGCAAGAATACTGGACTGGGTTGCCATTTCCTTCACCAGGGGATCTTCCTGACCCGGGGATCAAACCCAGGTTCTCCCACATTGTAGGCAGAAGCTTTACCATCTGAGCCACCAGGGTGACATAGTCTAAATATCATTTTTGAAATGAGGTGTTCAGTTGCAGTAAATTTAAATTACTCAACTTCCCAAATTTAAAGTTTAAAAATAAAATAAAATTTAAAACTAAAAATAGCAAAAAAACAAACAAACAAAAAAGCATTTAAATGTGAACCTTCAGTTCAGTTCAGTTGCTCAGTCGTGTCCGACTCTTTGTGACCCCATGAATCGCAGCAGCCAGGCCTCCCTGTCCATCACCAACTCCCGGAGTTCACTCAAACTCAAGTCCATCGAGTCGGTGATGCCATCCAGCCATCTCATCCTCTGTCGTCCCCTTCTCCTCCTGCCCCCGATCCCTCTCAGCATCAGAGTCTTTTCCAATGAGTCAACTCTTCGCATGAGGTGGCCAAAGTACAGGATTTTCAGCTTTACCATCATTCCTTCCAAAGAACACTCAGGATCGATCTCCTTTAGAATGGACTGGTTGGATCTCCTTGCAGTCCAAGGGACTCTCAAGAGTCTTCTATAACACCACAGTTCAAAACCATCAATTATTTGGCGCTCAGCTTTCTTCACAGTCCAACTCTCACATCCATACATGACCACTGGAAAAACCATAGCCTTGACTAGATGGACCTTTGTTGGCAAAGTAATGTCTCTGCTTTTGAATATGCTATTTAGGTTGGTCATAACTTTCCTTCCAAGGAATAAACCTCTTTTAGTTTCATGGCTGCAGTCACCATCTGCAGTGATTTTGGAGCCCAAAAAATAAAGTTTGACACTGTTTCCCCATCTATTTCCTATGAAGTGATGGGACCAGATGCCATGATCTTAGTTTTCTGAATGTTGAGCTTTAAGCCAACTTTTTCACTCTCCTCTTTCACTTTCATCAAGAGGCTTTTGAGTTCCTCTTCACTTTCTGCCATAAGGGTGATGTCATCTGCATATCTGAGGTGACTGATATTTCTCCTGGCAATCCTGATTCCAGTTTGTGCTTCTTCCAGCCCAGCGTTTCTCATGATGTACTCTGCATATAAGTTAAATAAGCAGGGTGACAATATACAGTCTTGATGTACTCCTTTTCCTCTTTGGAACCAGTCTGTTGTTCCATGTCCAGTTCTAAGTGTTGCTTCCTGACCTGCATAAAGGTTTCTCAAGAGGCAGGTCAGGTGGCATGGTATTTCCATCTCTTTCAGAATTTTCCACAGTTTATTGAGATCCACACAGTCAAAGGCTTTGGCATAGTCAATAAAGCAGAAGTAGATGTTTTTCTGGAACTCTCTTGCTTTTTCCATGATCCAGCAGATGTTGGAAATTTGATCTCTGGTTCCTCTGCCATTTCTAAAACCAGCTTGAACGTCTGGAAGTTCACTGTTCACGTATTGCTGAAGCCTGGCTTGGAGAATGCTGAGCATTATTTTACTAGCATGTAAGATTAGTGCAATTGTGTGGTATTTTGAGCATTCTTGGGCATTGCCTTTCTTTGGGATTGGAATGAAAACTGACCTTTTCCAGTCCTGTGGCCACTGCTGAGTTTTCCAAATTTGCTGGTGTATTGAGTGAAGCACTTTCACAGCATCATCTTTCAGGATTTGAAATAGCTTAACTGGAATTCCATCACCTCCACTAACTTTGTTCATAGTGATGTTTTTTAAGGCCCACTTGACTTCACATTTCAGGATGTTTGGCTCTAGGTGAGTGATCACACCATCGTGATTATCTTAGTCGTGAAGATCTTTTTTGTGCAGTTCTTCGGTTTATTCTTGCCACCTCTTCTTAATATCTCCTGCTTCTGTTAAGTCCATGTCATTTCTGTCCTTTATCAAGCCCGTCTTTGCATGAAATGTTCCCTTGGTGTCTCTAATTTTCTTGAAGAGATCTCTAGTCTTTCCCATTCTGTTGTTTTCCTCTATTTATTGTATTGATCGCTGAGGAAGTGTTTCTTATCTCTTCTTGCTATTCTTTGAAACTCTGCATTCAGAGGCTTTCATCTTTCCTTTTCTCCTTTGCTTTTCACTTCTCTTCTTTTCACAGCTATTTTTAAGGCAACCTAGATGTATCTAATTCCCTAGCCCATCCATTTAACTACTATGAAATACCAGTAATCATGTTCTGTAGGAAAAAATATTAAAGGAGAACTCATAACTTTGTCAGACTTTATTAGTACAGAGTTAAGTGGAAAGAAAATGGGTTTTAAATGGTGTAAGTTAATGTAGCAATGAAGGGTAGTGTACAGTGCAGGAGTATAAAAAGCACATTATAACAGTGATCAATAAACTACCAGGGCATTACATTTGCAGGAGCAGTTACATTAAGACAGAAATAATTTGAAAATTGTTTTGGGAAATTTCAGCCTCTCTTCCAGATCATATGTAAGTGTTAATGGAAATCATAAAATCTCATTATATGAGATGAATATTATCAAGAAATGAAGAGAGAAGAGTGTCAATAATCACTTTTTTTAATCCAGTTTATCTATAGGATGTAGGTGATTAAAAATTCTTATGATAAATATAAAATTAATATTTGTGGAATCTCTGAAGTTTATGAAAGTAGGTAAAAACAAATCCAAGTTGACTGAATATTCAGTTTCACACTAAACAATATAAATGTTTAGTCCGGAAGGATTCTGCTTACCCAAGAAAGAGAATTCAACTTAAACCACTGAATTGGAGAATATTATTGAACTCAATGTTCTCTGCAAGTATTGCCTTCAGGTTTCAGCATGATGATTCTCATTTGATACATAAAATAATTATCATTTCCTTTTTCCTTTCTATTAGATGTTAAATCATGCAGAAATTCTGTTGCATCTTTTTGACACACTTTGTTTCTTCTCAAAGATAACATATTGTTTTATTTGCCAAAACTTGCCTAACACGTGAAAAGATTTGTTAAAGTAGGTAAAAAAAAAGTTCAGGGTTTTTTCTGTGGTTGCTTTTATTTATTTATTTTTGTCCTTTTTTTAGTAATCTGATAGAAGATTCAGATATGATTGAAAACAAAAAATAATGGTTAGTATAGTTTGAGCAGCAGCAATTGTCTCTAATGGGCTTTCCTGGTGGCTCAGACATACGGAATCCACCTGCCAATGCAGAAGATTCAGATTGGATTCCTGATCTGGGAAGATCCCCTTGGAAAAGGAAATTCTTGCCTCTGAAATCCCATGGTGAGAGGAGCCTGGCGGGCTACAGGCTAAAGAGTCAGAAAAGACTTAGGGACTGAGCAACGACAACAGTGGTATCTAATAGAATAATTCTAATAGACCTATATAGGACTAACTGAGCAGATGGAAGCAAAAAGGACCAAAAAGCTGACCTAGATACATAAAACTGCATGAATAAAATAACATCACAGAACAATATCAAATATCCAGAAAGTTATTTGATGCTTTTGTTGAAATTTATTATAACCTAAGGGAGTATGAAAAGTGAAAGTGTTAGTCGTTCACTTGTGTCTGACAATAACCCTTGGAATGTAGCCCACCAGGCTTCTCTCTCCATGGAATTCTCCAGGAAAGAATACTGGAATGGGTAGCTGTTCCCTTCTCCAGGAGATCTTACTGACCCAGGGTTCGAACCCAGATCTCCTGCTTTGCAGGTGGATTCTTTACTGTCTGAGCCACCAGGGAATACAAGAGGAATCTGGGTATTTGGGGCATACCAACCATGATTTGCAGTGCCTCTGCCAATGTCAATTTGCTCTCAATCAGAACTAGATGTCACACATCTAGATTCCTTGTGGCATATTAGCATTAAAATTCTTGAAACAGAATCTTAATATTTCTTCTGATCGTGGCTAATTCTCAGAAATGGGAAATAAGATAATCTGTAGTTATCCAAGATATAAGTTCTGTATTTTAGACCTGTTCTGAACTCCTCAGTCTTTTTAATCATTTTCACAAGCTAAAGGATAAATATTGACAGGGACCATTTTAATAGAGTAGTGAAAATCAGTTACTATATATGGAAGCCACTGTGGCTCAGAGGGTAAAAGATCTCCCTGCAATGTGGGAAACCTGGGTTCAATTCCTGGCCTAGAAAGATCCCCTGGAGAAGGAAATGAAAGCCCATCGAGTATTCTTGCCTGGAGAATCCCATAGACAGAGGAGCCTGGCAGGCTACAGTCCATGGGATAGCACAAAGAGTTGGCTGAACAACTTACACTTTCACTTTTTTTCACACGGTAGTCAGATCACCTATCTCTAATGAAATACATTCAAACAGCAAATGTTTTTCAATGAAAAATAAATGATCTTGAAAAGTATCCCATTTAACGAGAGTACAGAAATAGCTACTGAATCTTACCATATGCTTATAAAGATTAAGTAATTTCAACCTTCTATTTACCCTTCATTGTATGGGGAAAAATTGAAAAAGAGAGGATGAGACAAACAAAAATTAGAAATGGCTGTAAAGTAGTAAAAAGAAAGAGGGGAGGAGGGGGGTAAGTGACCAAAAGACCACTGTCTTTGATGGAGGAGCAGTTAGAGGAGACAGATCAGGTAAATCCTTATTTTTTTGGTCATATATCCATATCATTACTAACCTGTATTTACCCTTGTTTTGATATAATAAACCAATATTTATGCCACAAAATAATGTGGCATAAATTCACATAAATTCATTTCCCAAGAATTCTACAGCAAAGAATTTGACTCATATAGTAAATGTGGAGATCATGCCATAAGCTATAATTTGATTCAAGGGAGGAATCAATATCCTGATTTTGGAGACTAAAATACTTTGTGGTATCCTGGGGCACCTAAGGCACTTCTCTATATTCTTTATAAATAGGGAATGTTCCCTTATTTTAAATGACCTCCTTTAGTGCTAGGAGAGAAAGGCTAAGGATTAAAAACCCATCTGTCTTTGAGGAACATTGTTTTTGTTCATTTTGAGAATGATTACTTGTGTTTACAGAGTATACAAATTAAAAAATTAAAAACAGAAAAATAAACATAGCCATCCTTTTTCATGGAACCTAGTAATAGCTAATTATATTAATATATATATATTTACTCATCTGCAAAGCAAATAAGTATACATTTTTGAGTGCATAAACTGATTAATCTCATCAATTAAAATTCTATATTGCTCCTTAATAGTGCAGTTAAAAAGTATTACAATTGAGTAAGCGTACATGCTTTCTTATTTTAATTGATATATATTTGATGTGTAACATCATACTAATTTCAGTTCTAGAAAATAATGATGTAGTATTTGTACATATTATGAAATGATCACCACAGTAAGTCTGGTTAACATACATTACAACATGTTTATACATATATGCTTTTGTTTCTTATGACAGGAGATTTTAGGATCTACTCTCTCATAAATATACATGTTTTAATGTGGATCTCACAACTCTATTCTCTGCTCCTGTATCTCATTCATTTTCTTCTCTTTTATTCATTTACTCACAAAATCAAAATTTCTTGGTCTTGGCTTCTCAATATGTGCTGCCCATTGTGCTTATTCATTTGTTTGACAAAATGAACACTGTTAGAATATGGATCACAGAAGAAAGAGAATTTTTCTTTTGTTTTCAAAACATACATCTTAGAATTAAATTTTAAGGGCTTTTATCCCAGATTTAATTTCTCAGGAAAGAAGGGAGAGAAGACAATAATAAGTTACTCTGTTAATTTATCTTTGATTCATTCAGTCACTCTACAACACTTTGAGGCTCTTAGTACCTTATAGAATATGTGCATCTATTTGTGAAGTAAAATGAGAAACAAGTATTCCAAATATGTGACATAATCTCTCAATAGAAATACTTACAGGGTTTTCTGAAGGATTATGGAGATTTTGCCATTTATCGTCCAGATTTTAGGACTCAAATAAGGTGACCAGAAGATGTGAAATCAAAGCTATTAACCAAAGGGGAAGTTTCAGCTTTAAGGTAAAATAAAAAGTTAGAAATATCATAGGAAGAAGTGCAAGCGTGCCAGTTAGGAGACAATTGAAGAAATGAAACATGGTTGACAAACCAGAGAACAAAGAATGGAGTATAAAGTGGGAAAAACAAAAGAGGCATTCTGTCATAAAATTGTAGGATGCTACATTGTAAGTAAACTAATATTTATTTGAGACAAGAAACAATTACTGGAATATTCAAACATAGGATTTATATAAAAATATATCTTTAGAAGTTTAATCTCTGGTTGCAATACCATAGGATTTGAGGATGCAAACCGTTTGGGAATTTAGAAAAGTATTGTAATAATTGACCAAAAAAATTAAAACAGATAGAGGAGGTGATATCAAGGAAGAAAAATTGGAGGATGGTTTAAATCTTTTTGGGTATCATATAGAGACAACCTGCTGTGTTTCAAGGACAGAATTAATTAAGAAAAATGACATTATTATTGTTGATGTTATTGTGGTTTTATTTCTTCATACCTGCATGATTCATATCCAAGATAGTGCACATACTATCTTAGGAGATATCAGGGGTGCAAAACAAGAGATCAAATATACATATTTATAAGAAACAATTCAATAACAAAGGCTTTATGATACAATTAACTAGAAAACATTTCATCAGTTTTTACTATTTGACATTTGATATATATCCAATGAAAGATAAGGCTGTCTTCCTTTTAGTAAAAACATTTATTATATTAAAATAATGTGGGATTGTATTAATCTAATTTGGAGTTATATATTTAATTTTTATTTCATATTTTAAATTGAGATTAGGAAGAAATAGCTAGCTCAAAATATCAAAGGCTCTCATGTCATAGCTGGAATTAAAATGCAAATGATTGCTACTATATACCATTGTTTAAACTTCAACCACCTTATTCAATTCATCATTATGTTTTCCATTGAGGATTTTAAAGGAATTTAGAATAAGTAGCAATAATTAAAGAAGACAGGCAAAAAATATAGAAAGAAAAGAGTGCATTTTCTTTAGTTAAAAGAATGACTAGTGATCATTTTAAACTTTAAAAATCTACTATATACACATTATATGTATATATACATTGTAATTAACAATATTAATAAAGATACTTTTAGATATGAGTGCTGAGAAGATAAAGGTGAGCATTAGAGTCTATAACAATAGAAGCATAATAACTTTGCACAAAACAGCCTTGAAAATACAGGGCCTGGTTTATCAGAAAAATAATCTTTCTTTTAAATATGTATGAAGCTATAAGCAGATAATTTTCTATAATTTATCTCCCTACTGCATGCTATCATTACATCTTCCTGGATAAAGAGATCATAATGAATTATGTAAATTCTTGATTGTGTTATCAAGCACTCTTGTACCTTGATAATCATTGCCTGATTCTTTGCAATTTGGAAATAATGACCTTCAGGATGATCACTATCTATTTGTAATCCATTCAAAGAATCAATACAAAGATTGGTTTATATGATTAATAAGTATCCTCTAATTAAAAGCATGACAACAATATGTTGAGAGGCAGAAATAACTCACTGTGTTTTTGTGCAAATTAATTCCTGAAAGAATGGACATTTTTTTAAATGAACTTGAACATAACAAACTGCCTAACATTAACTGAATTAGCAATAGAATTATTTTTATTGACCTTGATAAGGCTCAAATATTCTTTTGACACTTTTTATACACTATCAAATCATAGAACTTATGCTCCAGTTCTACAGATTAAAAATCAATCTATATAGAACATATAACATTGAAGCACTATAGGTGAAACCGTTACACAAACTAACATAAATTGTAAACTTTTATGTTTTTGTATTTCTATTATAGTATAATTTGACCTATTTTTTACTCTTTATTTTGCTTTTTATAAACAATAAATACATCACCAAATTTATTACTATTCTGCCTATATTTCTTTAGCTATTATATTTCTGAGAACCTATAATGATTGCATTAAGTGCTACCCCCACATTGCACTTATATTCACTCTTTTGATAAATCCTCACTTTAATATAACAAAATAAGCTCCCAATGTTTCAACTGTATTTAAGACTGTAAAGTAGCACCTGTCATTTTACACTAGTATAATGAAAGTATTGCTGTCTAACAATTCTTGACAGTATATGGTATTTTTTTCATATAATCAAGTAAAACACTATAAAATGTATGGAGAATGCATTAATATTAAACTCCTGCAATTAAATTTCTCATGAAAAATTGATCTAAAAGTAAGTTGAAACCTGTTTTTAATTTGAAGATTGTGACCCTTTGTAATTTGCAAATCATTTAAGCTGTATAATAATAAGTTTTAAAAAGCCCTTGCAGTTGAAATGTTTTAGATAATTTGTAATAAAAGGTCAAAAATGTAACTCATCCATTCACTTGAACTCTCTTTGCTCAAATTCATTTCCATTTTAAAAGTCACAATAAGGTATATTAATAATATCAATATGAAGAATATGTGAAAATAGAAAAATGAGAGAGATAAAGAAAAGGAGGGAGGCAGTAGGATTGTGGAAGGGAGAGAGAGAAAATGAGAAGTTAACTGAAAGACAGAAGACACAGGCATTGGGAAAAAGGATTCAGAGAGGACATGCAGTAGCACAGCATCTACTTTGTAAATAGGAGCATGCATAAACAAAAGTATAAGCTGGATTTGATACATCACAATCAATACAGAAATGTTCTTGTCTACCACATTTGTTAAACTCAAGTTCTAGTAGCTTTTCTGTAGACTTAATACAATTTTCTACATAGAACATAAGAACACTTTTACTTTTTCCCAGATGACTTTAATTATTTTTCTTGCCTCATCCCACTGGCTACAACCACATTAGATGCTGTGAGAGTCAACATCCTTGGTTGATTCCTTATCTTAGGAGAAAAAATAATTATCTTTTACTGTTAAACATGATGTTAGCTGTAGGTTTTATAAAATTACCTTTTATGAGATAAAAAGATTACCTTTTACTCATAAGTTGCTAGGAGTTTGTCACAAGAATGTAGTTTTGAATTTTGTCAAGTGTTTTTTCTGCATCTAGTGAGATAGTCATGTTTTTGTTCGTTTAGTAATGTGAGTTGTATTTATTAATATTCAAATGTTAAACCAACTCCACATTTCTGTGATAAACACACTTGGTTGGGGTGAAAAAAAAAAGTGTATCAGAGTGGAAAAAAAAGTGTTAGTTGCTCAGTCATATCTGACTCTTTGAGACCCCATGGGAATGTTGCCTGCTAGGCTCCTCCATCCATGGAATTCTCCAAGCAAGAAGACTGCAGAGGGTAGCCAGTCCCTTCTCCAGGGGATCTTCCTGCTGCTGCTGCTGCTGCTGCATCGCTTCAGTCCTGTCCGACTCTGTGCGACCCCATAGATGGCAGCCCACCAGGCTTCCTGTCCCTGGGATTCTCCAGGCAAGAACACTGGAGCGGGGATCTTCCTGACCAGGATCAAACATGGGTTTCCCACATTGCAGGCAGATTCTTTACTATCTGAGCCACCCTTTTTATGTACTGTTGAATTTGATTTGCTACATTTAAAAAATAGTAACATTTCAGAGTCAGACACGGACTGAGCGACTGAACTGAACTGAACTGAACATTTCAGAATAGTTTTAGATTTATTTTAAAAAGTTAGAAAGAGTACAGACTTCCTGTATACATTTACCCTGTTTTACCCTCTTGCTTCAAATAAATACCTCAGTCAAAAGGAATTTATACATATATCTTCTGCTACTAGCTCTAACACCAGTAATAGTCACATAGTTCCATCTTACCAGATGAAGGCAAGTAAGAGAATCTTACCATACAGCGGAATGCAGAGAGCCAGAAACTACACCATGTCTTTGAATCACAGGGCTGCAAATTGGCAGCCACGAGAGCCTGAATTTTCTTTAAGAAATGTTTTATTTAAATAGTACCATATTATAAACTTTTTAACAGACAGTGCAGTGTATGTGTTTTTGCATTTGCTAAAATTATCATTAGCTGCTGTACACTTAGTACATTCACATAATTATGTGATACTACCTGTGGTGTGTTACACCAATGCAACAATGGATATATTTTTGTACAGTACAATGCTAAAAATGCCATCCACTAGACTTCTTTTATCAGTTCCTTCTTTCTTAATATCGTATCAAAAATAACTGAATAGTCTACTACTCAAGGAATATTCTAATACAGCTTCTACAGACTATCCTTATAACACTGACCTCAGGCTCTCCAAAAACTCTTCCACCATTCATTTAAAGATTTTCACATGGACTTCATATGTACAATATTCTACACATTACAAATCTCTTTCATTAGACAATAGTTCCTTTCCACAGGAAAAACTTTAGGTTTTAAGCTGTTGCACCCAATCTCATTTAAGATAGGACTGAATATTTAAAAGAGAATAGTGAAAATTTCCTCATATTTGTATATGATTTCCATTTTCAAAATATTTTATGCATATTGACCTTTCTCAAGCAATTAGAATATTAAGCACCTGATAAAAGAGCAAGCAGTGTAATTGATTTCCTGCATTTGGTATTTTCATGTATATTATTTTGCAAGTTCTGAAAGTCTTTCCAGCTGATAATACTTTAACTATCTATGAAATGATTTATTTGTGTCCATCTCAGTTGCAAATTATAAGTGGATATTCTTTCATAGTTCATTGCTTTATAATAAGGAATAAGTTTGATTTTAAGAGGCATCATTAGCTATCTTATACTAGATTAAGTTGAAGCCATGTTTTCAGGAGAAAATGCTTATTTTTATTATTTGAACTGAAATTTTAATTTTCTTCACATTACCTTCATCAGTCTATTTAGAATACATATTTCCAAGAATTAGTACTATGACATAACTGCCCATTTATATCAGAAAAAATAGTTGTATATATGTGTTTATGTACACACAAATTTATGTATACACACTCATATTTGTGTGTATGTTAGAATTTAGTGATTGCAAAATTTTGAAATATCTATTTAATTATAGTTAAAGCAGACATAATTGAAAATATTATAAAGGCATTACTATCTTTCAAACTGTCTTCTTCAGTTTCTAGGTGTCTTTAGCTGAAATAATCCCTGGGTGTAAGGACTAGCTTCATTTCTGTAACTTTAATAAAACTTGATATATTTTAATAATTTAATAATAATTGAGTAAAATGTATGAACTACTTGTGTATGGCTCTTTTTACTCAGCATTTAATTCTAAAGTCATTTACCATGCTAGGTGCAACAATACTTTGTTCTTTTGAGTGATGTATGGGTACTCCATTTTAGGCTTCACCCCTTGTTGTCTATATAACCACTCATTGGTTGTTTGGGTTGCTTCCAGTTTATGGCTATTAAAATCAAGGTACTACAAAAGTATGTGTCTATGTCTTTGTATGGAAACATATTTTAATTACTTCTGGTCATACACCTAGAACTGGAATATATATGGTAGATATATTCTTAACACTTTAAGAAACTGCCAATATCTGATCCAAAACGTTTACATCCATTTAGATTCTTATCAGCAGTGCTATGAGTCCCAGCTATTTCACAAGATACTCTTGTTAACAGTTGGAAGGTTCAGTCTTTAATTTTATTTTCTTTAATTTTTGTTACTCTATTAGAGATATGGTGATGTTTTGCTGTTCTTTTAATTTACATTTCTTTAAATAATACTATTTTCATGTATCTTTTATGAGTATGTATTTCATGTATCTATCTCTAGGTCTATTTGTTCAAATTAAATTTTAATTGTGATTATCACATTTGTCAGCTGTGTGTTTTTTTTCTTTCATTTGAAGTATTTTGCTAGATATTTTTTAAAAATGTTGTCTCCTAATCTGTGTTTGTGTGTGTGTGTGCACACGCAACCACTCAGTTGCTCAGTTGTGTCTGAATCTTTGTGACCCTATGGACTGCATTTCATGGAATTTTCTGGGCAAGAATTTTGGAGTGGGTTACCATTTCCTCCTCCAGGAGATCTTCCCTACCCAGGGATCCAAACTGCGTCTCCTGTGTCTCCTTGCATTGACAGGCTGATTCTTTACCACTGAGCCACCGGGGAAACCCAATCTGTAATTGAGTCTTCTTTCCCATTTTGGGCTTCCCCTGTGGTTCAACTGGTAAAGAATCTGCCTGCAATGCAGGAGACCTGGGTTCAACCCCTGGGTTGGAAAGTACCCTGGAGAAGGGAAAGGCTACCCACTCCAGTCTTCTAGCCTGAAGAATTCCATAGACTGTACAGTCCATGGAGTTGCAAAGAGTTGGACAGGACTGAGCACCTTTCACTTTCACTTTCATTTTCTTAATGGTGAATATTGAAAATCAAACTTTTTTATGTTTTATAAAGCAAAGTGGGTTTTTCTTCTTTCATTGTACTGCCTGTCATCCTATTACAATAGTGTTGCCTAACATAAGGTAAATATCTCTTCTTATATTTTTTTACTAGAAGTTTAATAACTTTCTTACATCTAGACTAGTGATTGCCAACCTTAACACTGTTAATATTCGACTGAACAATGCTTTGTCCTGTACTCCATTTTATTCATTGTATGCTTAGTAACTCTGCTATTAGCATCGCCTAGATTTAAAAACCAAATATATGATTTTAATTCATTTTAAAGCTCTTTAATATTCTGTTATATGATAGTACTGCAGTATGTTATTTTAAGCATTCCAAAATTCATGTCTGCAGAGTTGAATATATAAAATGAAACTGTATATTTCATATTTTGATAGTTATCTCAAAATGACACCTACACTTTTGCTACTCATTTCAAATGTCACAGAATAAGAAATTTTCCTCATTATTAGCAAAAAAATTATTCCACACTAATAGACACTAATATTGAATGATAACATGGTATTTGTTCTGTCATTCATTCATTTTACAAAAGTTTATTTATATACTCAATATATGTGAATATATAAACTATGTATTTTCCCCCAAACAGTAGATGAGCTATGGTAAATATATGATGAATATGCATAGAGTTTGCATAGAGGTGGGAAATATGTGTTTATATAGAAATAAATGTTCACATGTTTTACCCTTCAGCTATTGCCAACAGAGCAAATTTTGTATTAACTAAAAATATTGAATTATTTGATGCCAAAATATTTGTATCTTAGATTATTTTATTCTTACCAACTAAAAAAGGAAAGCAAAACAACCCAGCAGTCACAAAAACAATGACAATTACAGAAGTAACACTGGAAGAACCATATAGCAGAGCTGACAAAATACAAATAGTTTTCAGATGAATTCAGTTATTAAATCTTTCTCTAGCTTGTCAGTATGTATAAAATATCTTCACATATCAAATTTTACTCCAGGAAAAAAGGAACCCTCATAACCTATTGGTGGGAATGTAAACTGTACAACCACTATGGAGAACAGTATGGAGATTTCTTTAAAAACTAGGAATAAAACTAACATATGATCAAGCAATCCCACTCGTGGGCAGATAGCTTGAGAAAAACATAATTCAAAAATACACATAGACCCCAATGTTCATGCAGGACTGTTTACAATAGCCAAATATGGAAACAACTTAAATGTCCATCAAGGAATGGATATAGAAGATGTGGTATATTACTCTGCCATAAAAAAAAAAAAAAGAAATAATGCCAGTTGCAGCAACCTGGCTGGACTAGAAATTAAGTCAGAGAAAGACAAATTATTACATGATATCACAAATATGAAGTCAAAAAATGGTAAAAATGAACTAATTTACAAAACAGAAATGGAGTCACAGATGTAGAAAACAAATTTATTAAAGTCAAAAAAGAGGGGAGGAATAAATTAGGAGATTGGGATTAACATATACACACTACTATATATAAAATAGATAACCAGCAAGGACCTAATGTATAACACAGGGGACTCTACCCAGTGCTCTGTGGTGATCTATATGGGATAGTGAAAGTGAAAGTCGCTCAGTTATGTCCACCTATTCGTGGCTCCATGGACTGTGGCCTGCCAGGGCATTGCAGGTGGATTCTTTACTAGCTGAGCCACCAGGGAAGCCCAAGAATACGGGAGTGGGTAGCCTATCCCTTCTCCAAGGGATCTTCCTGATCAAGGAATCAAACCAGGGTCTCCTGCATTGCAGGTGGATTCTTTGCTAGCTGAGATACCAGGGAAGACCTATATGGGAAATGAATCTAAAAAACAATGAATATATGTATATGTATAACAGATTCATTTCACTGTATACCTGAAACTAACATAACATTGCAAATCGACTATATTCCAATATATCAGATGAAATAAAAAATAAATTTTCATAGAGAACATGATGGCGGAGTAGGTGGACATGGAGTACATCTCTCAGCATGGATACATCAGGAATACATCTTCAGACACAGAAGTGCATGCAGAACATCGGCTGACAGTGGACAGGCATACCAGATCAGAAGAAAAGAATATATAAAACCATGCACAACTTGAGATTAAGCCCTGAGACTTTGGAGTCAGAGCATTGACTCCAAGACCCTAGACTACCAGAGAACTAATCTTAGGGAGTATCAAATAGTGAGAACTCACACAAAGGAACCCCTTTCAAGACCTGGCACCACCAAACCACCAGTAACACCCTGTGCAGGATACCTCATCTAAACAACAAACAAAACAAAAATACAAACCCAATCATCAGCAGACTGGATTACCACCTCACTCAGCCTTGCTCATAACAGGAAAAGCAAACAAACAAACAAAAGCTCAGCACAAATCTCACCCTATCTGAAGCTTACACAAACCATGGACAAAACCTAGGAGAGCAGAAACCAAAAGGAAGAAAGAATTCAAGCTTGAAACCTGGGAAAGGGATACATCAAACACAATAAGTTACAAAAAATAATGAAAAGGCAGAGAAATACTAAACAAATGAAGGAACAAACTAGAAATACAGAAGTCCAAATAAATGAAGAGGAAATTGCAAAACTACCTGGAAAAGAATTCAGAATAATGATAGTAAAGATGATCATAAACCTTGAAAACAAAATGGATAAAATGCAAGAATCAATTAACAAAGACCTAGAAGAATTAAAGAATAAACATGCAGAGACAAACAACACAATTGCTGAAATTAAAAATACTCTAGAAAAAATCAATAGCAGAATATCTGAAGCAGAATGAATCAGTGAGCTGGAAGATAAAATGGTGGAAATAACTTCTGAAGAGCAGAATCAAGTAAAAAGAATGAAAAGAACTGAGGATAGTCTCAGAGACCTCTCGGATAATATCAAAGGCACCAACATTTGAATTACAAGGGTCCCTCGCTAAGAGTCCGACAGGACTGAGCGGCTTCACTTTCACTTTTCACTTTCATGCATTGGAGAAGGAAATGGCAACCCACTCCAGTGTTCTTGCCTGGAGAATCCCAGGGATGGGGGAGCTTGGTGGGCTGCCGTCTGTGGGGTCACGTAGAGTCGGACACGACTGAGGCAACTTAGCAGCAGCAGAAGAAGAAGAGGAAAAGAAAGAGTACAAGAAAATATTTGAAGAGAATATAGTTGAAAATTTCCCCAGCATGGAAAAGGAAATAGTCAATCAAGTCCAAGAGGCACAAAGAATCCCATACAGGATAAACCCAAGGAGAAACATGCCAAGACACATACTAATCAAACTAATGAAGACTAAACACAAAGAAAGAGCATGAAAAGCAGCGAGGAAGAAGCAACAAGTAACATACAAGGGAAACCCCATATGCTTAACAGCTGATCTTTCAGCAGAATCTCTGCAGGCCAGAAGGGAATGGCAGGATATATTTAAAGCACTGAAAAGGAAAAATGTACAACCAAGATTACAGTACACAGCAAGGATCTCATTCAAAATTGATGGAGAACTAAAAAGGTTTTCAGACAAGCAAAAATTAAGAGAATTCAGTGTCACCAAACCAGCTTTACAACAAATGTTAAAGGGACTTATATAGTCAAAAAATATAAGAGAAGAAAAAAGGTCTACAAAATCAACCCCAAATAAGAAAATGGCAATAGGAACATACATATTAACAATTACTTTAAATGTAAATGGATTAAATACTCCAACCAAAAGACACAGACTGGCTGAATGGATAAAAAAATAAGACCCATATATATGCTCTCTACAAGAAACGCACTTCAGACCTCAAGACACATATAGACTGAAAGTGAGAGGATGGAAAAACATATTCCATGCAAATGGGAAGCAAAAGAAAGCTGGAGTAGCAATCCTTATAGCAGGAAAAATAGACCTTAAAATAAAGAAAATTGTGAGAGATAAGGAAGGACACAACATAACGATCAAGGGGTCAGTCCAAGAGGAAGACATAACAATTGTAAATGTCTACGCACCCAACATAGGAGCACCTCAATACATAAGACAAACACTAACAGACATAAAAGGTGAAATTGACAGTAACACAATAATAGTAGGAGACTTTAACACTCCACTCAAACCATTGGAAAGATCATCAAAACAAAATTAATAAGGAAACAGAAGTGTTAAATGATACATTAGATGAGATGGATCTCATTGATGTTTTCAGGACATGTCATCCAAATGCAGAGGAATACACCTTCTTCTCAAGTGCGCATGGAACATTCTCCAGGATAGACCACATCTTGGGTCACATATCAAACTTCAGTGAATTTAAGAAAATTGAAATTGTATCAAGCATCTTCTCCAACCACAATGCTATGAGACTAGATATCAATTACAAGAAAGAAACTGTAAGAAACATAAACACATGGAGATTAAACAACACGTTTCTAAAAAAACAACAGGTCCCTGAAGAAGTCAGAAATCAAAACATTTCTAGAAACAAATGACCATGAAAACACGACAACTCAAAACCTATGGGATGCAGCAAAAGAAATTCTAAAAGGGAAGTTTATAGCAGTACAATCCTACCTCAAGAAACAAGAAAAACATCGAATAGAAAACCTAACTTTACACCTAAAACAATTGGGAAAAGAGAAAAAAAAAACAAAAAAAACAACGCTAATAGAAGGAAACAAATCATAAAGATCTGAGCAGAAGTGAAAGAAACAATAGTAAAGATTAATAAAACTAAAAGCTGGCTCTTTGAGAAGATAAACAAAACTGACAAGCCTTTAGCCAGGCTCATCAAGAAAATAAGAAAGAAGAATTAAATCAACAAAATTAGAAATGAAAAAGGAGAGGTTACAACAGATAATGCAGAAATACAAATGATTATGAGACTGTTATGAACAACTATATGGCAATAAAATGGATAACCTGGAAGATATGGACAGATTCTTAGAAAAGTTCAATAGAAGAAATAGAAATTAGGAACAACTCAATTACAAGCACTGAAATTGAAGTTGTGGTCAAAAATCTCCCCCAAAAATGAAAGCCCAGGACCAGATGGCTTCATAGGAGAATTCTATCAAACGTGCCTGTCCTTCTAAAACTCTTTCAAAAAACTGCAGGGGAAGGAACACTTCCAAACTCATTCTATGAGGCCACAGTCACCCTGATACCAAAACCAGACAAAGACAACACAAAAAAGGAAAACTACAGGCCAGTATTATTGATGAGCCTAGATGCACAAATCCTCAACAAAATTTTAGTCAACAGAATTGAGCAACACATCAAAAACCTCACACACCAAGATCAAGTTGGGTTTATTCCAGGAATGCAAGGATTCTTCACTATATGCAAATCAATCAATGTGATACACCATATTAACAACTTGAAAGATAAAAACTATATGATAATCTCAATAGATGCAGAAAAAGCCTTTGAAAAAATTCAGGACCCATTTATGATTAAAACTCTTCAAAAAATGGACATAGAAGGAACCTACCTCACCATAGTAAAGGCCATATGTGATAAGCCTACCGCAAACATTATTCTCAATGGTGAGAAGCTAAAAGCATCCTCCCTAAGATCAGGAATAAGACAAGGATGTCAAATTTCACCACTATTATTCAACATAGTTCTGGAAGTCCTAGATACAGCAATCAGAGAAGAAAAAGTAACAAAGGGAATCCAGATCAGGAAAGAAGAAGTAAAGCTCTCACCGTTTGCAGATGATATGATACTGTACATAGAAAACCCCAAAGATAATATCAGAAAATTACTAGAGCTAATCAGTGAATTTAGCAAACTTGCAGGATACAAAATCAATACAGAGAAATGACTTGCATTTCTATATACTAACAATGAAAAATCAGAAAGAGAAATTAACAAATCAATCCTATACACCATTGCAACAAAAAGAATTAGATGTCTAGGAATAAACTTACCTAAGGAGATGAAAGAACTCTACACAGAAAATTATAAGACACCAATGAAAGAAATCAAAGACAACATAAACAGACTGAGAGATATTCCATGTTCCTGAGTAGGAAGAATCAGTATTGTGAAAATGACTATACTACCAAATGCAATCTACAGATTCAGTGCAATCCCTATCATATTACCAATGTCACTTTTCATACAACTAGAACAAAAAATTTCACAATTCACATGGAAACACAAAAGATTGCAAATAGCCAAAACAGCCTTGAAAAAAAAAAGAATGGAGCTGGAGGAATCAACCTTCCTGACTTCACATTATACTACAAAGCTACAGTCATCAAGACAGTATGGTACTGGCACAAAAACAGAAATATAGACCAATGGAACAAGATAGAAAGCCCAGAAATAAACCCATGCACCTATGGGTACCTTATTTTTGACAAAGAAGGCAAGAATATACAATGGGGCAAAGAGAGCCTCTTCAATAAATGGTGCTGGGAAAACTGGACAGCTACATGTAAAAGAATGAAATTAGAACACTTCCTAATACCATACACAAAGATAAACTCAAAATAGATTAAAGACCTAAATGTAAGACCAGAAACTATAAAACTCTTAGAGGAAAACATAAGCAGAACACTCAATGACATAAATCAAAGCAAGATCCTCTATGACCCACCTCCTAGAGTAACAGAAATAAAAACAAAAGTAAACACGTGAGACCTGTTTAAACTTAAAAGCTTTTGTACAGCAAAGAAAACTATAAGTAGGGTGAAAAGACAACCCTCAGAATGAGAGAAAATAATAGCAAATGAAACAACTGACAAAGGATTAATTTCCAAAATATACAAGCAGCTCACACAACTCAATGCCAGAAAAACAAACAACCCAATCAAAAATCAGGAAAAACACCTAAACAGAGATCTCTCCAAAGAAAACATGCAGATGGCTAACAAACACAAGAAAAGATGCTCAACGTTGCTCATTATTGGAGAAAAGCAAATCAAAACCACAATGAGATATTACCTCACAATGGTCAGAATGGCCATCATCAAAATGTCTACAAACAATAAATGCTGAAGAGGGTGTTGCACACTTGTGGGAATGTAAATTGATTTAGCCACTATGGAAGACAGTATGGATATTCCTTAAAAACACAGGAATAAAACCACCATATGATCCAGCAATCCCACTCCTAGGCATATTCCCTGAGGAAACCAGGGTTGAAAATGATACATGTATCCCATTGTTCATTGCCGCACTATTTACAATGACTAAAACATGGAAGCAACCTAGATGTCCATTGACAAATGAATGGATAAAGAAGTTGTGATACATATACATAGTGGAATATTGCATAGCCATAAAAAGGAATGCATTTGAGTCAGCTCTGATGAGGTGGATGAACCTAGAACCTACAATACAGTGTGGAATGAGTCAGAAAGAGAAAGATAAATATTGTATTCTAATACATATATATGGAATCTAGAAAAATGGTACTGAAGAATTTATTTACAGGGCAGCAATGGAGAAACAGACATAAAGAATAGACTTATGAACATGGGGAGAGGGGAGGAGATGGTGAGATGTATAGAAAAGGTAACATGGAAACTTACATTAACATATGTAAAATAGATAGCAATGAGAATTTTCTGTATGGCTCAGGAAACTCAAACAGGGGCCCTGTATCAATTGAGAGGGGTTGATGGGGTGGGAGATGGGAGGGAGGTTAAAAAGGGAGGGGATATATGTATACCTATGGCTGATTCATCTTGAGATTTGACAGAAAACAACAAAATTCTGTAAAGCAATTATCCTTCAATAAAAAATTAATTAAAAAAGAAAATTTTATTCCAAGATAGTTAGAGAAAGCCAACACCAACGTTCCACATTTTGATATTGTAAAAACACTAATCAAATGATCATTTAGTATATTCCAAATGAATAAAGATGTTTTAATTTTTAATTATTAAGGATAATTTAAGAAGACCTGGAGGAAAAATGATATTTTTGTAGTTTGTGACTTTATTAAGATAGAACAAACAAAATGCTGCCATACTGTGTAAATCGTTATATTTAACTGGCAAAAATTTTATAATTTAAAAAATCAGGGTTTAAAATTTTATAGATTTTTGAAACTAATATTAGTAAACTATATGTTTCCAGACACTGTATATAAATTTCTAATAAGTATGTGGTTAAAAAGATATTTTCATTAGATAAATTTAGAGAAAGGTGTTTTTGATGTATCATCATAATCTACAAATTATACTCTGTCCCCAGAAAAGTTTTAACTGTTTGAAATACAGATAACTAATGTTTTTGAGTTAATAATGTGGAATATGTCATCAGAAAATAAAAACCTAAGATCCACAAAATGTATTTTTTATTAATAAATTATTTTTCTGATGAGACCCCAATACTGTAACCACTAGCATATTTGATACTTAAATGAAGTAGAATTACATTTAAATTTATCAATCAGTGTATCCACATTTCAAGTGCTCAATCACTGAATATGGCCAGTGACTATCATATTGGACAGTATGGTAGACTATTTCCATCATTGCTGAAGAAATATTAAGCAATACATTGGGAGAGATTATTTTTGAAAGTACCTGCTGAAACCCCAAAGATGCTACATTAACATATTTCTTTTCAGTTACTACCATGTAACATAGGACAATCTGAATTCTCTGCTCCAGTTTCCTCCTCCAGAAAATAACCCTACTAAGATTTCCTGTCTCCCAGGGTTCACATGAGGGTTAAATGTGTAATGCAGGTAAAGTGTCAAGTGTACTTATGTGGTATATGTAAGTGCTATTGTGGAAATAAAGAGTTACCCTTATTCTGTGAAGAACCATGGAACACTTTGTTTCTTAATTGTCACAATTTAAAAATCCTTCCTACTTCCCAGGTACATTGTCATGTTGATGAGAATTCTTTCTTTCAGCCTGCCTCTAAGCTAAACTACTATGCCAACCCATTTGCTTTCCTTAGACACAACACACACACACACACACACCCCCACAGTGGGAGCAAGCCCAGTGTTCAACTTCTGTCAATTCATCCTTTTGCCATTTTACTAGTCATGGTGTCCACATGAGCCACAATAAGCCCCCAAACAAGGCTGAGCCTATAATTTGTCTTCCAAATGAGGTTAAAGTGAGCATAAATATTGTTTTATAGTACAACCTTGAAGTGGAAATTATCCGAAGCAATGTGGTCAATTAGGGTTATTCTGAGTAATCCTTTTAGCCCCAGAAGAGGCAGAGTAGAACCTGAAGTCCTTGACCTATAGCTTTCTCTGTAGTGCCCTAAATGAAAATTCCCACCTTACCATTTGATCCTACATCCCTGGACACTGACACTCCAATTTCATAGATGATGAACATGGCATTTACTCAAAAGCAGGGTGAAGGTAGAGTAGGTTTAATAGGGTGAAGTTGCTATTCATTTTCTCTCTAGCTTTTTCTCATCACTTAAGTTTTTCTTTTTCTTCTCTTTTCTTGCTTCAAATTTCCTCAGTACTATAATGAAGTGAAAAATGTACAGCCATTGACACTTTAATCGTTATCAAAATATACAGAAGGATTAAGTGACTTACTGTATATTATCCTCTAATCACTGTTTACTCTATGATTCTCAAGGGCCCAGAAAGAGCCCCACAGTCTGTATGTAGAAGTATCTACCTGATTTGCCTTGATTTAAAGGAACGTGACCTTACTGTTTTCTGCATAAGCAGGGATGAAACAGCATCTCTCGACACTAGTTCCACATCTCTAGACACTGGACACCATTTCCTGCTTGCCAAGATTTCCACGGTTTATATAAAGCACATATTTACCCCTTCTTGCAGCATCTTCTACTACACTCTAGCCTCTGGGTGCTTACATTTCAGCAGTTCTTTGTGCTGTGATAGTCACATACCAGTACTATTTTCTGTGGTTTTCTATTGACTCAGCTGCATGCAATTTTCTTAATTATCACCATCACTTCCCATTGTTTATTTCTCTTTATATTTCTCCACAAATAAATATCATTAACATACACATTATATACCTTTATATCCAGAAATGAGAAGTGAAATGTTTAACCTTGTCATGATTTACTTTCCAACTGGAGAGCTGTTAATAATGTCAGATTACATAAAACCCTGTTAACATAATGTGATTGGGCATTAATCTATATCAAAGCAATCTTTTTGTAGTAATTTCCCAAATAACTGATTGTTGTGTGCACAGATCTTCCCCAGGTACATAAAAAAACTTTGAAATATATCTTGACCGACCACTCATTACCTCCTTCAGTGATGAAAACTCATCATATTAAAGACAAATTTCACATTATGCAGTTTTATTAAAAGGTAGTATGTTTTTCACTACTCTATTCTTATATGTCTTCACACAAATTATCATGTATCAGTAACGACAGAATTTAAGGAGGCCACATTTCATTTTAATTAATGTCACCATTACCACAGTGACACCTGCATAAAAATATACAAATGATCTATAATGACTTATTTTTTAAACAATGTAATTATTGAATACTTACTATGTGTTCTACACTATGCTATGTTTAACCTTTGCATATTTGTTTATCATATGTAATAGAAATTAGTGAGTCTTCATTCTTCATAGCTGGGTTACACAGATAACTACCTTCACTTGTAGAATATTTTATTTTCATAATGATGAATATACCCTGCTAGGTCATAATTGTGTTATTTCTGACTGCTAATGTTTAAGCTGAATTAAATCTACTTTCATTGAACATCTTGAGTATAAATCCTATATGCTCATAAAAATGAACTGTAATCTATATCAGATAATGATCATTTTAGAGGTGCAATTTTAAATGATCTGAAAATTTTGGTGTCTTATTGCTTCCAGAATGGGCTACATTATTTGACTTATTGTTCTTTTCCAGGGAATAAGCTGGAATGTTAGGCACAAACTCCATGATATTATAAAAAACTTATTGGGGAAGAACAGGAGCTTGTGTTCAAGGAAGCAACATTTGGCTTGTATGAATTGGATGAAATATTTTTATTTTATTTTTGTAGGTTTGGTAATTTACACACTAATTTTCAAAGTCCCTCATGGTTTTTCATTCAAAGGCTTCAGTTCAGTTCATTTCAGCCGCTCATTCATGTCTGACTTTGCAGCCCCATGCACTGAAGCATGCTAGGCTTCCTTGTCCTTCACCAACTCCCAGAGTTTACTCAAATTCATGTATATTGAGTTGGTGATGTCATCCAACCATCTCATGTTCTGTTGTCCCTTCTGCTCCTGCCTTCAATCTTACTCAGCATCAGGGTCTTTTCAAATGAGTGTTATTTGCATCAGGTGGCCAAAATATTGGAGTTTCAGCTTCAGCATCAGTCCTTCCAATGAATATTCACGACTGATTTCTTTAGGATGGACTGGTTGGTTCACTTTGTTGTCCAAGGGCCTCTCAAGAGTCTTCTCCAATACCACAGTTCAAAACCATCAATTCTTCAGGGCTCAGCTATCTTTATACTTCAACTCTCACATCCATCCATCAGTCAGTTCAGTTGCTCAGTCAAGTCCGACTCTTCGTGACCCCATAAACTGCAAAACGCCAGGCCTCCCTGTCCATCACCAACTCCCAGAGTTCACTCAAACTCACGTCCATCGAGTTGGTGATGCCATCCAGCCATCTTATCCTCTGCCGTCCCTTTCTCCTCCTGCCCCCAATCCCTCCCAGCATCAGGGTCTTTTCCAATGAGTCAACTCTTCGCATGAAGTGGCCAAAGTACTGGAGTTTCAGCTTTAGCATCATTCTTTCCAAAGAAATCCCAGGGCTGATCTCCTTCAGAATGGACTGGTTGGATCTCCTTGCAGTCCAAGGGACTCTCAAGAGTCTTCTCCAACACCACAGTTCAAAAGCATCAATTCTTCGGTGCTCAGCTTTCTTCACAGTCCAACTGTCACATCCATACATGACCACAGGAAAAACCATACCCTTGACTAGATGGACCTTTGTTGGCAAAGTAATGTCTCTGCTTTTCAATATGCTGTCTAGTTTGGTCATAACTTTCCTTCCAAGGAGTAAGTGTCTTTTAATTTCATGGCTGCAATCACCATCTGCAGTGACTTTGGAGCCCAGAAAAATAAAGTCTGACACTGTTTCCACTGTTTCCCTATCTATTTGCCATGAAGTGATGGGACCGAATGCCATGATCTTTGTTTTCTGAATGTTGAGCTTTAAGCCAACTTTTTCACTCTCCTCTTCACTTTCATCAAGAGGCTTTTTAGATCCTCTTCTCTTTCTGCCATAAGGGTGGTGTCATCTGCATATCTGAGGTTATTGATATTTCTCCTGGCAATCTTGATTCCAGCTTTTGTTTCTTCCAGCCCAGCATTTCTCATGATGTCCTCTGCATATAAGTTAAATAAACAGAGTGACAATATACAGCCTTGATGTACTCCTTTTCCTATTTGGAGCCAGTCTGTTCCATGTCCAGTTCTAATTGTTGCTTCCTGAACTACATACAGGTTTCTCAAAAGGCAGATGAGGTGGTCTGCTAGTCCCATCTCTTTCAGAATTTTCCACAGTTTATTGTGATCCACACAGTCAAAGGCTTTGGCATAGTCAATAAAGCAGAAGTAGATATTTTTTTCTGGAACTCTCTTGCTTTTTTGATGATCCGGCAGATGTTGGCAATTTGATCTCTGGTTCCTCTGCCTTTTCTAAAACCAGCTTGAAGATTTGGAAGTTCATGGTTCACACATTGCTGAAGTCTGGCTTGGAGAATTTTGAACATTACTTTACTAGTGTGTGAGATGAGTGCAATTGTGCAGTAGTTTGAGCATTCTTTGGCATTGCCTTTCTTTGGGATTGCAATAAAAACTGACCTTTTCCAGTCCTGTGGCCACTGCTGAGTTTTCCAAATTTGCTGGCATATTGAGTTCAGTACTTTCACAGCATCATCTTTTAAGATTTGAAATAGCTCAACTGGGATTCCATCACCTCCACTAGCTTTGTTCGTAGTGATGCTTTCTAAGGCCCACTTGACTTCATATTACAGGATGTCTGGCTCTAGATGAGTGATCACACCATCGTGATTATTTGGGTCGTGAAGATATTATTTGTACAGTTCTTCTGTGTATTCTTGCCACATGAATACATCCATGTCACATCCATCCATGACTACTGGAAAAACTCATGTTACATGAGTCTATCCATCCATGACTACTGGAAAAGCAATAGCTTTGACTAGACAGACCATAAAATAATGTCTCTGCTTTTTAACATGCTGTCTAGGTTGGTCAAAACTTTTCTTTCGAGGAGCTGCTGCTGCTGCTAAGTCGCTACAGTCGTATCCAGCTCTGTGGCCCCATAAACGGCAGCCCACCAGGCTCCCCCGTCCCTGGGATTCTCTAGGCAAGAACACTGGAGTGGGTTGCATTTCCTTCTCCAATGCATGAAAGTGAAGTCTCACAGTTATGTCTGACTCTTAGCAACCCAATGGACTGCAGGCAGCAGGCTCCTCCATCCTTGGGATTTTCCAGGCAAGAGTACTGCAGTGGGTTGCCATTGCCTTCTCCACCTCCAAGGAGCAACTGTCTTTTAATTTCATGGCTTCAGTCACTATCTGCAGTGATTTTGGAGCCCCAAAAGTAAAGTCTGCCACTGTTTCCACAGTCTCCCCATCTATTTGCCATGAAGTGATGGGATCAGGTGCCATTATCTTAGTTTTTTGAATGGCTTTGAAGGCATCTTTACCACTGAGCAACCTGTGAAGACCTGTATATGTATGCGTGTGTATATTTGATTTTTTTTTTAATGTTGAATTTTTTCCTGGATACATCATTATGTATACCAAAATTCATTAGAATTATTTGGCAGTTTGTTAGTGTTTCTCCATTTAAAAATATGTAATTTTCTTAGATTGACTTTAACTTGTAATGTAACATTTTATTTATCTTTTTTTTTTCTATTCTGATTCCTTTCTTATTCTTTGTTGTTTTTCTGAAAATAAAACTAATTAAATGTAAACCATATAGGTTCACATATTTTTATACTTAAATTTTTCATCATTTATTATAATACAACTGATTCTTTAGATATATCTGTTCAAGAGGAATGAACACAGAATACACCTTTTTAAAATATTCATGAACCCACTGTTACTTAGGTTACCATTCTTTCATAGAAGTTACTTTCTCATTAGTTTTGCAAAATATTCCCTGTAAACTTTCAGAAGCTCATATTTTTCAAAGTTCTGTGCCTCAAACTATCTTTGTTTCTTTGTGTTTTGTTTTTCTTTTTTATTGGTTCTCAGTTTTCTTGTATCTAAAACAGATGATAAAATGACAAATTATATTATAGACAGAAAATGAATTTTTAAGTTTTTTAATAAAGGCTGATCAACAGTTTAAACTTCTGACAAATATGACTATGTTCTTCAACATCTGCAGAAAGTGTCAGGAAATTCAAAGTTTGTAAACACTTTTCTACATGGCATATTCAAAAATTCACAAGCACATATGATCATTAGTTTTTTACACATTAAATAACATTAACAGTAGAAAGTAAAAAAAAAAAAAAAGGTAGCTATTGAAATCTATCTAGAGGTTCCCAGGTGGTACCATGGTAAGAATCTACCTACCAGTACAAGAGACACAAGACATGGGTTCAATCCCTGGGTTTGGGAAGATCCCCTGGAGTAGGAAATGGCAAACCACTCTGGTATTCTTGCCTGGAAAATTCCATGGAAAGAAAAACCTTGCAGGCTACAGTTCAGGGGGTCACAGTTGCAAAGGGTCACAATAGCAAAGAGACATGACTAAGTGAGCACAAGCACAAACAAGCACAATGAAGTCTATAACCAGAACCAGGCTAGGTAGATAAGGAAAACTTTTGCCCTGAATTTGTTTTGCTCAACAGTATGATTTGATTTCTGAACAACTGACTGAAATATTGTATGTGTATATATATATATATATATATATATCAAAGTTTATCCATACATTGTCTTAAATGTATCCGGTTCCAGAAGAGCCTTTCTTCAGGAGAACCTTACTTTGTGCCACCAAACCCTGTTTTGCCCAATGTTTTTGTTGCATCATTTGTCTATTTAAACCTGGTTTTCCTTAAAAGCCAGTTTTTGTTTTCTGTTTAAGATGCTTCCCAAACTTAACCTATTTGCTAAATGATTTTAAATGAAGGAAATTATTTGAAAATTATGTAATATTTTAATATTCTGCTATTGCTTCAAAAAACCACTCTGCTCTCACATGCATGTGAAACCACATGCTTTCACATACTTTATTTCTTTATATAGATAAATAAAAGCCTAAAGGCAGGCCCTAGCACTAGCAAGAAAGTTGGGTATAAATGGCGGCCCACATACCATATGTCCAGATACTTAAAAGTTAAAATCCAGTTAACAGATTGTGAAATAAAGTATATTCTATCCTTCTGCCTTGACAAATATATCTTCATAAAGTCCTGGAAATCCAGGATTGAATTTTAAAATATTGGGTTTCTTATACTTCCAGAATAAAGTATGATATTATGTAGAGAGCCAACCTGCCTGCAGCCCACATTCTGTTTCCATCCATGGGTCCCTTCTGCACTGTGAGAAGCTCAGAACATATGCAGGTGGACGAGTTGCCCATAAGACCAAGTTTTGTTCATATACCCTGAAAACAAATTGAGTTGGCCACTATGTCTGTGAACAGACCTGGGGTAAATATCCATGCAAACTCTGGTATTGGTCTTAGAACCATTTGAATTTAGAACTTCACTCTCAAGTATCCCGTGTATGACCTCCAAAAGTAGAGGCATGGGCTCTAAGTGGAAACTTTCCCTTGGCCAACAGGGAGTGGTATGGGTAGAAATGGAATCTAGGTTGCAAAACATGGGACTGATGCAGATGACCTTTCTCCATGCTGAAGACAGTGGTGCATTGATGAAGTTTTTGTCTCCAAGTGCACTAGTGAAAAATCCCAGATGCAATGAAACAGAAATGCTCACAGACTGATTTAAGGTGATTAGAACATATTACTTCTCAAACTAAATTGAAGTTCACAAAGAGAAGCAAGAAGAAAGATACTAAGAGGATAAACACACTTAGGGAAAGGTACTTATTGGTGGAAGAATCTTACTATCTGAATCCTGAGATATGCAATGGTCATACTCCTTCTCAGTCTCTCTCTTCCCCTCTTTCTTTTGGCCTCTCTTTTACTGTCTCTTCCTCAACAGCTTCTCCAAATATGGCTTGGGTATAAGAGTGAGAATAAAAACTTGAACAAATGGATTCCAACAGAAGCATGACTGGGCCAGTGACACACACATCTTTTACTACAATGATGCACAAAAATAAGTAAAATATGCTTTACCAACATCTGTAACTTGCCAATTTTTTGAGCTGAGCTGGTGGCCAAAATAGAACTGTACTAAGTGTAATCAAACTCATGTCCATTGAGTCAGTGATGCCATCCAAACATCTCATCCTCTGTCGTCCCCTTTTTCTCCTGCCTTCGATCTGTCCCGGCATCAGGGTCTTCTCCAAGGAGTCAGTTCTTTTCATCAGGTGGCCAAAGTATTGAAGTTTCAGCTTCAGCATCAGTCCTTCCAGTGAATATTCAGGACTAATTTCCTTTAGGATGGACTGGTTGGATCTCCTTGCAGTCCAAGGGACTCTCAAGAGTCTTCTACAAGACCACAGTTAAATTCATCAATTCTTCAGTGCTCAGCTTTCTCTGTGGTCCAATTCTCATATCCATACATGACTACTGGAAAAACCATAGCTTTGACTAGACGGACATTTGCTGGCAAAGTAATGTTTCTGCTTTTTAATAAACTGTCTAGGTTGGTCATAACTTTTCTTCTAAGGAGAAAGTGTCTTTTAATTTCACGGCTGCAGTCACCACCTGCAGTGATTTTGGAGCCCCCCAAAATAAAGTCTGTCACTGTTTCCACTGTTTCCCCATTTATTTCCCATGAAGTGATGGGACCAGATGCCATGAGCTTGGTTTTCTGAATGTTGAATTTTAAGTGAAATTTTTCACTCTCCTCTTTCACTTTCATCAAGAGGCTTTTGAGTTCCTCTTCACTTTCTGCCATAAGGGTGGTGTCATCTGTGTATCTGAGGTTATTGATATTTCTCCTGGAAATCCTGAATCTTGGAGGATGAAAATGTCCATCCTCCTCCTATTGCCCCACCACCAGTTGAAATCCCTGATCATTTTATAATGACAGCAGACAAGTACCACATGAGCCATATTCTATCAAAGCAACACATCATGATGCCAGGACCTCCTTTGCAACATGTGCCGCACGAGCACTATAATCAGCCACACAAAGATATTCATGCTCCTCCAGCAGATCTGTCCCACTTCTACCTTGCTCAGTCAGGAAATCTTTCCTAACTGAACAAGGATTTAATATTCAACAAAATTCAACAGCAACTTAATAATTCTCCTGATTCAGGATGACTCAAATTCAGTTGCTAAAGAACAACCATCTCCTGCCCTAGCATCTGCTCACCATCATCCTGAATATCAGGGTCAACCAATGGTCTCACACTCTTATCATATTATGCCTTCGTACTACCCTGACCTCCTCAACCACCAACAAACCATTCAGTGCCACAGCCTCCCTAAGCCATAGGTACACCTCACTTGATGTATAGCTGAGTTCCACCTCCACCAATGACCTCTGCTCCACTACCAATTACCCCTCCCCTGGCATATCATTGCCCAGATGCCATCTTATATAAATCATCCTCCAGGTCCTCCCCCACCTCAACATGGAGGTCCTCCTATTACTGTACCTCCTCCTCACTGTTATAACCCTCACTCTTCACTCCAGTTCACTGAAGATCCAGGAACCCTGAGCCTTCTGTTTATACAACCAAGGGGAATGAGCCCTGGTATGTAGCCTGTACCAAGAGGGCCACCTCATCCTCTACAAATGCAGGGTCCTCCTTCTCAAACCCCACTTTCTGAACTACATCATCCCTATCAGTCAAGATATGAACCATATTACCAATAATAATAGTATTCTGAACTGAAGGTATGATGAGGTAGCAAAACTTATATATAGTTAATCTTTTAATTAAGCCTTGACTGGGCTTACTGAGGTGCCTAAAAAGATTTAGGGTCTTGTCTCTTGAAATGGTTTTAAAACTTGACTTAGGGTTGATATCAAGTACTATACTGCAGTGTGGATAAGTAGCTCAGTTGAGCACAGCTATATTTTAACATCTTTGTTCTTTAGACCCACAGGTGACCATTTGTAAAAATTTTGAAAAAAAAAAATTTCCATTGTTCTACTTTCAAAGGTAAACTCAATGTTTAATTTTTCTTCTGAAACATTTTGTTAATTTGTATAAAAAGATTAAATTTCAGTATGGCTGTAAAAGGCTATTTTTATGTGAATTTAAGTGCAGTCACATATTTTTTAAACCATGTGTTTTACCACTAATTTTTCAGACATACAATAAAATCCTCAAAGTAAAAATATAAAAAGAAAACAAACAAAATAAAGCATCCTATAAGTGCATCTATGCTGCTAAATTGCTTCAGTCGTGTCCGACTCTGTACAACTCCATAGACGGCAGCCCACCAGGCTCCCCCATTCCTGGGATTCTCTAGGCAAGAATACTGAAGTGGGTTGCCATTTCCTTCTTCAATGCATGAAAGTGAAAAGTGAAAGGGAAGTCACTCAGTCGTGTCCGACTCTTAGCGACCGCATGGACTGCAGCCTACCAGGCTCCTCCATCCATGGGATTTTCCAGGCAAGAGTACTGGAGTGGGGTGCCATTGCCTTCTCCAGTGTGCATCTATATATGTGGGCAAATAGATTACTTATTATCTCTGTTTCATTTTTCTTATTACTCTTGTCATTTTTTATGTTGTTTCTATCAAAATTGAGCATTTCCAAATAGTACGCAATGTCACATCATGTCTTAGGGTTTCCACCTCCTTCTTAGAATAAAAACTGTTTTTCAAATGTTTTTAATGATAAAATCCTTCATTTTTTCATATGACATTTTACAATGTTATATATCAGGCATCACAAATGATGATGGAATAGAATTAAAAATGCTACAAAGTTATAAGATTGTTCTCCCTTACTTTTTAATCTGTCAATCCCTTGCTTTACTATCCCTCTCTCTCTTTTTGATCTGAAAGTCTATTGTCTTAACAAAACACAAATTACACTAAGGCAGACAACAAAACACAGGTATTCATTAACATACTTGACTTTTTTTTTTTTTTTCAGTTATTTGAAATGCTCCATTGGGGAAGTATAAATTAAAAAAAACAAAGTAGAGGAAGATATCAAACTTAGCTCTGTCACTATGCTTTAGCAAAGGTCAAATTTCCACGTATGAGATGTTTTAAAGAAAAGAATCAAGGTAGATTTTTAATGAAATATGTTTAATATTCCTTTTATCAATCAAAAGGAATGAAGAGAATTTTATCTTTAGTTCATCAGTGATAAGCACTTCCACGCATTTCCACAGTTGCAATATAATTCACGACATGCTTTTATTCTAAATACTTGTCAGAATCTATTAAACATCATTTCTTTCAACTTTACCTTTCAACTAGAAGTGAACAAATAACTTTTGAATATTTAGCAGTTTCTATTTTCCAAAAGATCCTCGTTAATCCACGTTTAGCTAAAGCTCTTCATGCAATGAATGTCTGTTATTCAGAACTATATGCCCAGCAACAAAATGCTCCATTAACTTCTTGTATTTTTTTTCTTCAATAAGCAAATTTTAGCAAAGTTCATAGGGTTCTAAAATTCTTTACAATAAAATCTTAAACAATTAATTGTTCACAATAATTTACATGAGTTATTTTTCACTTACGTTCTTATTTGTATTAATTTATACCTAGATACAGGCTTCCCTGATGGCTCAGTTGCTTAGAATGTGCTTGAAATGCAAGAGACCCAGGTTTGATCTCTGGGTTGGGAAGATTCATTGGAGAAGAAAATGACAACCCACTCCAATATTCTGGCCTGGAGAATTTCATGGACAGAGGAGTCTGGAGGGCTACAGTCCTTGGGATTACAAGTGTCAGACACAACTGAGTGATTTAACATATCTAGATACACTCACATGAAAATAAGATATTATTTATTTTTCAGTATGGTAGAAAATGGCAATATCAAAATCATTAGTATAATTCGAATCAGTTCAATACCAGATGTTATTATACTCTATTTTGTTTCTTTTCTTTTGATATTTTTGAAGTAGACAATTAAACTAAATCTACCCCACATTTCATAGTACATCATTGTCTTTGGTCTGTGAAAGCCTAATCTTTGCTTTGTTGGAAGAGTGTATGTCAGCGGTACTGGGGATAGTGTTGGGAACAAAACCCTCATATTCCCTGGCCACACTCTAATGGTGGAGGCAGAAAAATGAAGATAGGTTTTTAATTTATGTCAGTAATAAGTGCTACAGAGAAAAATAAGCAAGAGAAGTGATTAAAAATGCTGGGACAAGGCAAAAGTGGAGTCTTGTCTGAAAATGATTCCCTGATAAGTCAATACATGTAAGAAGAGTGTACAACTCATAAGGATATGAGCATTAAAAATAAGTAATAATAATAATAATATCAATAGCTTTAAAAAAGATAAACTGATGTCTAGGAATAATTCCTGTGCAGCTGATGCATCAATGATAGAGTGTTAGAAGATTAAACCATAGAAATGTGGGTGGGAAAACCATATTGAAATATTAGACCAGTTAAGTGCTTTGGCTTTCACTCTCTTTGTAATGGGAAAGTTTGCATGGATTCAAGCAGAGAAGAGACATGATCTGACCTTGGTCTTTCGGTAGATCCTTGTGTTGTGGTTGCATTGCAAAAATCACACTAAAGGGAGGGAAGGAGAGAAACAAGGACACCATTTGGATGCATTCACTAAATTCCAGGGGTTGTATTGTGAAATCTGAACCAGGATTATAGGAATAGAAGAGGAGTTTTGGAGGTATTAAATACATGGATCCTGGCCTCAGAGGACCTGGGTTCTAAACCCAATTTATAAACACAGTGTTAAGATATTATAAAAGTTACATAGTCTCTTCTAGTTTCAGGATCCTCATCTATAAATGAAGTTTGTGTATGTAAAAATAAGTAATTGACATAAAGTATAATACTCAATAGAATTAAGTTAAATAATGTATTACATTTTTAAATATTCAATATGGATAGGAGGCAGGATGGAATGAATGAGAAAATGAACTGAGGTGGATATACTCAAAACCACTGACTTGTATACTTTTAAATGAATGAATTTTATAGCATGTGAATTATCACTTGGTAATAAAATAATAGAAAATAAATGAGTTTCTGGTCTTACGTTTAGATCTTTAATCCATTTTGAGTTTATTTTTGTGTATGGTGTTAGAAAGTGGTCTAGTTTCATTCTTTTACAAGTGGTTGACCAGATTTCCCAGCACCCCTTGTTAAAGAGATTGTCTTTAATCCATTGTATATTCTTGCTTCCTTTGTCAAAGATAAGGTGTCCATATGTGCATGGATTTATCTCTGGGCTTTCTATTTTATTCCATTGATCAATATTTCTGTCTTTGTGCCAGTACCATACTGTCTTGATAACTGTGGCTTTGTAGTAGAGCCTGAAGTCAGGTAGGTTGATTCCTCCAGTTCCATTCTTCTTTCTCAAGATCGCTTTGGCTATTCGAGGTTTTTTGTATTTCCGTACAAATTGTGAAATTATTTGTTCTAGCTCTGTGGAGAGCTAGAGAGCTAAACGTAAGACCAGAAACTATAAAACTCCTAGAGGAGAACATAGGCAAAACACTCTCTGACATACATCACAGCAGGATCCTTTATGACCCACCTCCCAGAATATTGGAAATAAAATCAAAAATAAACAAATGGGACCTAATTAACCTTAAAAGCTTCTGCACATCAAAGGAAACTATTAGCAAGGTGAAAAGACAGCCTTCAGAATGGGAGAAAATAATAGCAAATGAAGCAACTGACAAACAACTAATCTCAAAAATATACAAGCAACTCCTACAGCTCAACTCCAGAAAAATAAACGACCCAATCAAAAAATGGGCCAAAGAACTAAATAGACATTTCTCCAAAGAAGACATACAGATGGCTAATAAACACATGAAAAGATGCTCAACATCACTCATTATCAGAGAAATGCAAATCAAAACCACTATGAGGTACCATTTCACACCAGTCAGAATGGCTGCGATCCAAAAGTCTACAAATAATAAATGCTGGAGAGGGTGTGGAGAAAAGGGAACCCTCTTACACTGTTGGTGGGAATGCAAACTAGTACAGCCACTATGGAGAACAGTGTGGAGATTCCTTAAAAAACTGGAAATAGAACTGCCTTATGATCCAGCAATCCCACTGCTGGGCATACACACTGAGGAAACCAGAAGGGAAAGAGACACGTGTACCCCAATGTTCATCGCAGCACTGTTTATAATAGCCAGGACATGGAAGCAACCTAGATGTCCATCAGCAGATGAATGGATAAGAAAGCAGTGGTACATATACACAATGGAGTATTACTCAGCCATTAAAAAGAATACATTTGAATCAGTTCTAATGAGGTGGATGAAACTGGAGCCTATTATACAGAGTGAAGTAAGCCAGAAGGAAAAACATAAACACAGTATACTAACGCATATATATGGAATTTAGAAAGATGGTAACAATAACCCGGTGTACGAGACAGCAAAAGAGACACTGATGTATAGAACAGTCTTATGGACTCTGTGGGAGAGGGAGAGGGTCGGAAGATTTGGGAGAATGACATTGAAACATGTAAAATATCATGTAAGAAACGAGTTGCCAGTCCAGGTTCGATGCACGATACTGGATGCTTGGGGCTAGTGCACTGGGACGACCCAGAGGGATGGTATGGGGAGGGAGGAGAGAGGAGGGTTCAGGATGGGGAACACATGTATACCTGTGGTGGATTCATTTTGATATTTGGCAAAACTAAGACAATTATGTAAAGTTTAAAAATAAATAAATAAAAACAAAAAAAAATAAATGAGGATTATGGTTTTCTGAATATATATGTATTTATGTATACAGATCTTTTAGAACCATATTCATGTTTCACATACTGAAAAAAATCAAAAAGGGAAAGAAAACTCAAAATTGAACTTAAATAGAAGTAAACAAATCATTCAATCTTAAGTAAATAACATAACCATAACACATTTTAACAGAAAGGAAGGACAAACTTAGATAAGTATGGAATAGAACATTCTGATCATCTATGTGAAGCTGAAGCCAAAAAGAACAGCATGCAAGTATTGTACTTCCATTAGTACTTTTGTTACTCAGAACTTGATTTAAGAATTGAAATTATTTTATGTATATTCTAGGGTTTAGCAAATAAGTAAATATACTGTGTCTAAATATTTATTAAACACATTAGAGATGTCAGTATGAACTCTTGTTTATACAGCTTTATATATAAAGACAGACAGCCCATGGGGTCACAAAGTCAGACACAACTTAGCCACTGAACAACAATAGAGTGAAAGGTAGATTTATGGATGTATGTGAAGAAGATTTTTAAATTAAGTAATAAATATTATTTTAAGTCTTTCTCATATTGACTATTATAGTTTATTTTCATGTTATATACTCCCCCATTTCTTTAATATTTAGCTATATTTTATCACATACAATCACTTAACAATGACATAATTTGATGAACTATTTTATAAGTCTGTTATATTGCAAAATTTTACATTTCTAGTCATTGCAAGGCAAAAGGAATTTTCCACTAAATATACCATTATAATAAAAAAGTAAGGTATAATGAGAATATACTCACTAGAGGGGTAGCTCAAATGGTACAGAGTCTGCCTGCAATGCAGGAGACCTGGGTTCAATCCTTGGGTTAGGAAGATCCCCTGGAGAAGGATATGGCAACCGCTCCAGAATTCTTGCCTGGAGAATTCCATGGACAGAGAAGCCTGGTGGACTCCAGTCTGTGGGGATCCAATGAGTCGGACACGACTAAGCAACTAACATTCTCACACTTTTGTAGCAAATACAAAGTAGATGTTATCTTTATATACAATTTGAAACATAAAGAAATGATTTTGGTGGCCAACAAACATGAAAAAATGTTCAACATCACTCATTATTAGAGAAATACTTATCAAAACTACAGTGAGGCATCACTTCCCACCAGTCAGAATGGCGATCAAAAAATCTACAAACAATAAATACTGGAAATGATTTGGAGAAAAAGGAACAGTTTTACAGTTACTGGAAATGTTAATTGATACAACCACTATGGAATACAATATGATGATTTCTTTAAAACTAGGAATAACACTACCATATGACCCAGCAATTCCACTACTGGGCATATACCCTGCATGTCGAAGTGCTAAGTCACTTCAGTCATGTCCAACTCTGTGCGACTCTATGGACTGTAGCCAACCAGGCTTCTCTGTGCTTGGGATTTTCCAGGCAAAAATTAGTTCAGTTCATTCAGTCGATCAGTCATGTCCAACTCTTTGTGACCCCATGAACTGCAGTACGCCAGGCCTACCTGTCCATCACCAAATACCAGAGTCTACCCAAATCCATGTCCATTGAGTCGGTGATGCCATCCAACCATCTCATCCTCTGTCATCCCCTTATTGTCCTGCCCTCAATCTTTCCCAGCATCAGGGTCTTTTCAAATGAGTCAGCTCTTCGTATCAGGTGGCCAAAGTACCCTCCAAAATATTGGAGTCTAGGATGGGGAACACATGTATACCTGTGATGGATATATTTTGATATTTGGCAAAACTAATACAATTATATAAAGTTTAAAAATAAAATAAAATTAAAAAACAAAACAAAACAAAGTATTGGAGTTTCAGCTTCAACATCAGTCCTTTCAATGAGCACCCACAACTGATCTCCTTTAGGATGGACTGGTTGGATCTCTTTGCAGTCCAAGCGACTCTCAAGAGTCTTCTCCAACACCACAGTTCAAAAGCATCAATAGTTCGGCGCTCAGCTTTCTTTATAGTCCAACTCTCACATCCATACATGAATACTGGAAAAACCATAGCCTTGACTAGATGCACATTTGTTGACAAAGTAATATCTCTGTCTTTAATATGCTATCTAGGTTGGTCATAACTTTCCTTCCAAGGAGTAAGTGTCTTTTAATTTCATGGCTGCAGTCACCATCTGCAGTGATTTTGGAGCCCAGAAAAATAAAGTCAGCCACTGTTCCAGATGCCATTATTTTAGTTTTCTGAATGTTGAGCTTTAAGCCAACTTCTTCACTCTCCTCTTTCACTTTCATCAAGAGGCTCTTTAGTTCTTCTTCACTTTCTCTCGTAAGGGTGGTGTCATCTGCATATCTGAGGTTATTGAGATTTCTCCCAGCAATCTTGATTCCAGCCTGTGCTTCTTCCAGTCCAGCATTTCTCATAATGTTCTCTGCATATAAGTTAAATAAGCAAGGGTATATACTTATACCCTTGACGTACTCCTTCTCCTATTTGGAACCAGTCTGTTGTTCCATGTCCAGTTCTAACTGTTGCTTCCTGACCTACATACAGGCTTCTCAAGAGGTAGGTCAGGTGGTCTGGTATTCCCATTTCCTTCAGAATTTTCCAGAGTTCATTGTGATCCACACAGTCAAAGGCTTTGGCAAAGTCAATAAAGCAGAAATAGATGTTTTTCTAAAACTCTTGCTTTTTTGATGATTCAGTGGATGTTGGCAATTTGATCTCTGGTTCCTTTGCCTTTCTTAAACCAGCTTGAATATCTGGAAGTTCACGGTTCACATATTGCTGAAGCCTGGCTTGGAGAATTTTAAGCCTTACTTTACTGGTGTGTGAGATGAGTGGAATTGTGCAGTAGTTTGAGCATTCTTTGGCATTGCCTTTCTTTGGGATGGAATGAAAACTGAACTTTTCCAGTCCTGTGGCCACTGCTTAGTTTTCCAAAATTGTTGACATATTGCAGCATGTCATGGCACCACTATTTACATGATCATGGCATCATGTATAGTTAAGACATAGAAGCAACCTGGATGTCCATTGACAAATGAATGGATAAAGAAGTGTGGTACATTTATACAATGGAATATTAAAGTGAAGTGAAGTCGTTCAGTTGTGTCTGACTCTTTGCAACCCCATGGACTGTAGCCTACCAGGCTCTGAAGAGCCTCTCAGTCCATGGAATTTTCCAGGCAAGAGTACTGGAGTGGGTTGCTATTTCCTTCTCCAGGGGATCTTCCCTACCCAGGAATCGATTGCAGGCAGACGCTTTACTGTCTGAGCCACCAAAGAAGCCATAATATTACTGGAATATTACTCAGCCATAAAAAGAATGAATTGGGGTCAGTTCTACTGAGGTGGATGAGCCTGGAGTCTGTTATACAGAGTGGAGTAAGTCACAAAGAGAAAAAAAATGTAAAATAACACACATACATATATATGGAATCTAGAAGAATAATACTGATGAGTCTATCTGCAGGGCAGAAGTAGAGAAACAGACAGAGAACAGACTTGTGGACACAGTGGGAGGAGAGGGTGGGGTGAATTGAGAGAGTAGCACTGAAAAATATCTATTTCCATATGTAAATTAGATAGCTCTTGGGAAGTTGCTGTACTTAACCCAATACTCTGTAACAACCTAGAGGTGTGGGATGAGGTGAGAGGGTTGGAAGGGAGATTCAGGAGGAAGGGAAAATAATAGCTGATTCACACTGTTGTATGGCACAAACCAACACAACCTTGTAAAGCAATTTTCCTCTAATTAAAAAAAAGAATTATGATCTAATGAAAAGCCACAAAATGTTTTCAAAGTAATGTCTATCAGATCAGATCAGATCAGTCGCTCAGTCGTGTCCGACTGTTTGCAACCTCATGAATCAAAGCATGCCAGGCCTCCCTGTCCATTACCAGCTCCCGGAGTTCACTCAGACTCATGTCCATTGAGTCAGTGATGCCATCCAGCCATCTCATCCTCTGTCGTCCCCTTCTCCTCTTGCCCCCAATCCCTCCCAGCATCAGAGTCTTTTCCAAGGAGTCAATTCTTCACATGAGGTGGCCAAAGTACTGGAGTTTCAGCTTTAGCATGTCTTTCCAAAGAAATCCCAGGGCTGATCTCCTTCAGAATGGACTGGTTGGATCTCCTTGCAGTCCAAGGGACTCTCAAGAGTCTTCTCCAACACCACAGTTCAAAAGCATCAATTCTTCGGCACTCAGCCTTCTTCACAGTCCAACTCTCACATTCATACATGACCACAGGAAAAACTATAGCCTTGACTAGACGAACCTTTGTTGACAGAGTAATGGCTTTTGAACATGCTATCTAGGTTGGTCATAACTTTCCTTCCAAGGAGTAAGCGTCTTTTAATTTCATGGCTGCAGTCACCATCTGCAGTGATTTTGGAGCCCAGAAAATAAAGTCTGACACTGTTTCCACTGTTTCCCCATCTATTTCCCATGAAGTGGTGGGGCTGGATGCCATGATATTCGTTTTCTGAATGTTTAGCTTTAAGCGAACTTTTCCACTCTCCTCTTTCACTTTCATCAAGAGGCTTTTGAGTTCCTCTTCACTTTCTGCCTTAAGGGTGGTGTCATCTGCATATCTGAGGTTATGGATATTTCTCCCGGCAATCTTGATTCCAGTTTGTGTTTCTTCCAGTCCAGCGTTTCTCATGATGTACTCTGCATATAAGTGAAATAAGCAGGGGGACAATATACAGCCTTGACGAACTCCTTTTCCTATTTGGAACCTGTCTGTTGTTTCATGTCCAGTTCTAACTGTTGCTTCCTGACCTGCATACAAATTTCTCAAGAGGCAGATCAGGTGGTCTGGTATTCCCATCTCTTTCAGAATTTTCCACAATTTATTGTGATCCACACAGTCAAAGGGTTTGGCATAGTCAATAAAGCAGAAATAGATGCTTTTCTGGAACTCGCTTTTTCGATGATCCAGCGGATGTTGGCAATTTGATCTCTGGTTCCTCTGCCTTTTCTAAAACCAGCTTGAACATCAGGAAGTTCACGGTTCACATATTGCTGAAGCCTGGCTTGGAGAATTTTGAGCATTACTTTACTAGTGTGTGAGATGAATGCAATTGTGCGGTAGTTTGAGCATTCTTTGGCATTTCCTTTCTTTGGGATTGGTAATAAAGTAATGTCTATGGAATAGCATTTATTTTTATGGATTTATGGAGATCCAACCAGCCCATCCTAAAGGAAATCAGTCCTGAATATTCATTGGAAGGAGTGAAGCTGAAAATCCAATACTTTGGCCACCTGATGCAGAGTACTGGCTCTTTGGAAAAGACCCTGATTCTGGGAAAGACTGAAGGCAGGAGGAGAAGGGGATGAGAAGATGAGATGGTTGGATGGCATCACCGACTCAATGGACATTAGTGTGAGTAAACTCTGGGAGTTGGCGATGGACGGGAAGCCTGGTGTGCTGTAGTCTATGGTGTCGCCAAGACTCAGACATGACTGAGCTACGGAACTGAACTGAACTGATTGGAAGAAAAGTGAAAGTGAAAATCACTCAGTTATGTCTGACTCTTTGTGACTCCATGGACTACAGAGTCCATGGAATTCTCCAGGCCAGAATACTGGAGTGGATAGCCTTTTCCTTCTCCAGGGGATCTTCCCAACCCAGGGATCAAACCCAGGTCTCCTGCATTGCACGTGGATTCTTTACCAGTTGAGCCATAAGGGAAGCCCATGAAAACTGGAATGGGTAGCCTATCCCTTCTCCAATGGATCTTCCCAACCCAGGAATCAAATTGAGGTCTCCTGCATTGCAGGCAGATTCTTTAACAACTGAGCTATCAGGGAAACCCCTATGGGGTTGACATAGGACAAGAAAATATGTTCTTGCCAGTTATTATTTAATATTTATTACTTTTAATATTATGTAGTCAAATTTATAATTTTTATTTTTTCCCACTGACTTTAGTTTTAAAGAACCTTCATACATAAAACTTAAAGAAAATGTTGCTTGTTTGTTTCCCTCTAGGACTTGTATAATTTCATTTTTATATTGAATACTGGATATTATTACATTATTATTAATAATTCAGACCTCATCCTTTGGTGATGAGATATCAAATAAATGGAAGAAAGCAGCCCAAAGAGAGAAACTGTTAATATCTGAATCTATAATTGAGAGCTAAAGGTGTTGTAGACATTGTGAAAATGGATGAAAACAAGTCAAGTGGATAATGTGAGAAGAATTTATATTATTTATTAATCTGAAGCAGGATAGTATCTGCCTAGAAAACTTTTTCCTTTACTACGATCTATTGAAAGTTATTTTAATCACTAATTTTCTCCAAATTTTTCTTTATACAGTCTATTCACTCCCACTTGATAGCTGATTTTTCTTTAGAACTTTGGACTCTCTGCAGTTTCATCAAACTATGGCCATTGTGCCAATATTGTGGTTCTCTTTGAATATATGCATTTACTGGTTTGTTTGATTTTTTTTTTTTCAGAGGAGTCTAGTCTTGTTCCCTTAGTCACTGGTTTCCTGGAATCTTTAAAGTCCCTTACATTAAATCCACAATAGGTCTAGTGTTACCAGTGCTAATAATAGAATACAACAAAATAATTATGCAATATTTTATAAGAAGAATAAACTATATTTTATGTATTATGTATTTTATGCTGACCACTGTGCTTCTAATAATTTAGACTAGGATCACATGAGCTATTTGATGCTTGCATCAAAATATTAAGTCATTTGAGATTTGTGTCAACTAAAATCCCTAAGAATTTTTGATACAATCTGCTTCTTTGGCCATATGATACTTTGAAATTAATTTCATGGTTTTCATTTGTAGTTATTAAATGCCACTTGTAAATGTGATCTATTTTTCTAGTCTGTCAAAATCATTTTTGTATTACAGCTTTGCAGTGTTTCATGTTAACAACAGCAAAAGGTTACAGTATCTAATATGCTATTAGTATGCTAAATCTAAGCCAATGATTAAAATATTCAGTATACTAAGATCAAGTTTAAAAGTCTGATCAATTTTGACTGCCTTTACAGTTTGAAAATGATCCTCACATTTCTTTTTGATTGCATTACTGCAGACAGAACACCAGGATCACCAGCATGAATTAGGCAACATATCATTGATTTCTCATAAAGTTAAATACTCACTGAGAAAAAAAAAAAATATATATATATGTATATTTATACCTTTATGCATAATTGCTGTTCTATTATCATTTATTGAAATAGTTTTCTGTATAGCCCAAATATGTTCACAAAACATTACTGGTTTTATTCCATTGTTTTCATAGTGGTTGTGATGGTTTAGTTTGCTAAATCGTGTCTGACTCTTGTGACCCCCATGGACTGTAACCCGCCAGACTTCTCCGTACATGGGATTTCCCAGGCTAGAATACTAGAGTGGTTTGCCATTTCCTTCTCCAGGGGATCTTACTGACCCAAGAATTAAACACAAGACCCTTGCATTGCAGGTGGATCCTTTACCTTTACCAGCTGAGCCACCAGGGAAAACAGCTGTTATTATAGTAACTCAGAAGGCAATGGCACCCCACTCCAGTACTCTTGCCTGGAAAATCCCATGGACGGAGGAGCCTGGTGGGCTGCAGTCCATGGGGTCGCTGAGGGTTGGACACTGCTGAGAGACTTCACTTTCACTTTCACAGCCTCATAAAGGTGACTAAATAGAGAGAAAAATTCTACCTAACTAAAATTAAAACCAATACACAAACCAACCAGGAAAGGGAAAGAAATAACCTATCAAAGATAAATTGATATTGAAGATCTTAATATCCAAATATGTCCATCAGAAATCATAACAGGTAGAAATGTAAAACTGGATACTCTTTCTACATTATATATAATGCATTATTTCATGGATGTTGAAAGCATAACACAAAAAAATAATTAGTATAATCAACTCAAAAATATAAATTTTATTGATTCTTTTAATTCATAAATAATACTTTGTGCTCAGTCACATCCAACTCTTTGTCACCCTACGGACAGTAGCCCACCAGGCTCCTCTGTCCATGAGGCTTTCCCAGCAAGAACACTGGAGTGGGTTACCATGTCCTCTTCCAGGGGATTTTTCCTACCCACGGGTTGAACGTGAGTCTCATGCATTGCAGGCAGAATCTTTACCACTGAACCGCTGGGGAAGCCCAAAATACTTTAGCTATCAGTTCTTTGAAATAACAGTAAAATCAGAAGATGATACATACAACGTAAGTGCATATTACAGTTGTGGTAAATCACACTGTGACCAATTTGCATGTAATTTGATATGCTGAATCATATAACACTAAGTTAGAACCAACACAGAGAACTAAGATCAATCATGATCGTTAATAATAAGATAAAATAATAAACCACCAAAAACTGACAAAAATGTCTACAGTGAGACTATAAAATCCAAATACATAATGTACTTTTATTTTGTGGAAAATAAAATTGCTTTATTTTTATTTGTGGAAAAAATCAATAAAGTAGCAATTTCAGTATTAATATGAACAAAAAGATAATTCAAAGAAGAAGATTTAAATGGAATTATGAGAGTTATACTGAAGGGCAAAATATACAATGAATATATGAATTCTAAGCTTTTATAAATTTTAACAGATGGATCAAAATATATTCAATAAAATATAAATTCAAGGAATCAAGTAAAAAAACAAAACACTAAATCTTTCCTGTATCATTTTAAAAACACAGAACATGATAAAGTTTGAAGAATATACTTTAAAACATTGATTTCATGTATATTATGGAAAAATTACATATTCAACACGAACTATATAAAAATGTATATGTGTAGGGGGGTTGGAATTTTAAAGTAGTTTTGTATTTGGCTCAACAGGTAGAAATATTGCATTATCTAATTACAATGCAATACTATTAACTAATAACAAAAAATCAAAAGCATCCCCCTAAAATAATACAATTGTATAAGCATTACCTTAAGCATCAGTCAAGAGCTATAGATCCAAAAAAGCAAATAGAATGTTCACAAAGCAGTACTCAGAGGAAAGTGTTTGTCATAAATTATTATTATTAAATAGAAACTAAAGTTAAATCATTGAACTATTGAAATTGAAACAGTGTAACTAATATTAGTTCTTTAGGAAGCAGATACTATACATATAAGAACAAATTAAGTAAAAATCATTACAAGCAAAGTAAATTTTAAAATCTAAGAAGTAATTCTTTTAAAATACTTTTGAATTGAAATATAGGTGTTTTCCAACAGTATATTTGCTTCAGGCATACAACGTAGTGAGGGAAAAAAATACTTCTGATAAGACTGAGCAATGGAAACTACAGAAATGACAAAACTATCAATATTAGGAATGGAGAATCAGTATAGTCACAAATATAAAGTATAATTCAAAGAGCAAAAAATACTGTGTACATCGATATGCCATTATGTGTGGAACCTATATAGCGAGACATACTCTGTAAATAAATAAATATGTAAGATAAATAACTAAATCTGCACCAGAGAGACTTAAAACAACTCAAGTTATCACCTCTTGAAATACCAGCCTCGTTTTGTTACTTATTATTAACCCACTACTACATTGTATACCTGAAAGCTAATCTTGCCGTAGGAATTTTACGTGCTTCTGCTTTTCTTAGTCTTTCTCTTTTTCTCATTTTATGTCACAACCTATACAAACGTCGGAGGAGGCAATGGCACCCCACTCCAGTACTCTTGCCTGGAAAATCCCATGGAGGGAGGAGCCTGGAAGGCTGCAGTCCATGGGGTCGCTAGGAGTCGGACACGGCTGAGCGACTTCACTTTCACTTTTCACTTTCATGCATTGGAGAAGGAAATGGCAACCCACTCCAGTGTTCTTGTCTGGAGAATCCCAGGGACGGTGGAGCCTGGTGGACACGACTGAAGCGACTTAGCAGCAGCAGCTATACAAATGTTAAGCTTCCTGTTTATTATTATCAATCCTCTTAGAGTTAGGGATATTCTTTCTGAATCTTTTGTCATATATGATACATTTTATTAATACCTATTTCTATAATGCCTGACAGGTTGCCTCCATACTTAACGCATTTCGTAGGTTCTATTTATATTTGAAATCTGATGGAATAGTCATCGTATATATCAGCACATCTTATGAATTTCATCTATCTGAAAGACTATTTTATTTTCTTCTATGGTATAATTAAACATACTCAAATAACTGAAGTCCACATTACAATGATGGCGAATTAAAATGAGTCATGTTTGTATAAGAATGGAAACAAGATGATAGGTGCAAATATATTTGATAATGTAGATTTGACAAATAATATAGTTCTTATCAAATCACTATTCAAAATTGGTGGCTGACTAGACTTTTTTGTTAGGGGGTGGGGAAATCATCATTTCTAACTAGTGTTTCACAGGAAAACTTTTCATGTATTAAAGATCAGGTTATATATAAAAGAATAAAAATCACCAAGCACACATGACTTTGTCATATTGTGGTTGGAAATATTAAATCATTCTTTCTTTTCATTTAAAAAATGCTTTGCTAAGACAGTTTGATGACTATTAAGTAATCAAACTTGATGACTGTTGAGATTTTTGTTTATAGGCTTAAGTTAGTTAATTTCATTTATCATACTGTTTACAATTCTACTCAAGATATTGAAAAATGTTTGACTAATATGCATTGTAAAACATGACCTCAGCTAAAGTCAGTCATCCAATTGAGACGTTTTTTCTTGAAATATATACGTACTATTTGATGATCATTACATAAGCAAACTGGCTGTTTTATCTTCTATTACAGCTTCATTTTGCCCTAGGGAATCCAGCTGCCAGAAAATGTGTTATCATTACATGCATGTCAAAAAAGATAGTACACACTTCACTAAAGTACACTCATTCAACACATTCATTTGGCAACCTCCAGCTGCTACATATTTAACACAAACTTGAAATTATCTGCTATACTGAGAATGGATAGCAAGATTTACTTCAGTGGAAATGCAAAACTAATTGGATAACATAGTTTGTAGCTTATTCCTTTAAACTCCTATAAAAGCAACTCAATTTTCACTGGCTACATTTTTTTTAATGAATTTATGGTACCCAATCAGAATGCTGTACTGTAAATATAGTGATTTAAAGGCATGTGTAATTGGATTAGGAATAATACAAAAAATATTGATCCTTTCAGTTATACTTTAGGCATGGATTTAGGGGAATTTTTTACATGTAGAACCAATTTCCTTTTTATTGGTTCTGCTGGCATTTGTAATTCACTCATTTTGACAAAATACTTCTTTGTGAACCTACTCTAGAAAGCTTTTCCTTTTGTCAAAACATATTCAATTAGTTCTGGGAATTATCCTCTAGCCATGAAAATTTCAAGTCCAGTATATCAACATAAAATGATATCAACATACTTCTAAGTTCTTCTTTCCGGTCTTAACTTCAAAATAACACTACACATACTAAAAATCTACCTGAATGACTGCTTTGTCATGAAACAGACCCTTTACAAACATGAGTGCTTTTTTAATAAAGACTTTACATATATAATATGAACATATACATGTATAAAAATAATCTTTTATTTTAAAGCTGTTCAAACTATATATATATATATATAAAATGTTATGATATTTTCTAAAAGATAGTTTTAATTTTAAAAAATTTTAATTTTCAAAGATAATTTTCAATATTGTTTGATCTAGAAATCATTTGAACTCTTTTCAATCAAACTCTATAAATACCTCTAATATCCAAAAACAATATATGGTTTTTGACCTTGTAGCATGCGTGCTCAGTTGCTCAGCTGTTTCCATCTCTTTGTAACCCTATGGACTGTAGCCTGCCAGGTGTCTCTGTCCATGAGATTCTTCAGGCAAGATACTGGAGTGGGTTGCCATACCCTCCTCCAAGAGATCTTCCTGACCCAGGAACTTAACCCAAATCTGTGTCTCCTTGCACTGGCAGGTGGATTCCTTACCATTGAGCCACCTTAGAATGCACAAAAAACTTCCATCTTTTTAGGATTTTAACTTTCACAAATATTAGTTTCTAGGAACCAAACAAAAACTTGGGCTTGCCAGTGGTGCAGTGGTAAAGAATCCTCTTGCCAATACAGGAAATACAAGAGACACGGGTTCCAGCCCTGAGTTGAGAAGATCCCCTGTAAGTCTATGCATCTGAGCACACAAACAAAAACTTATAAACACTCAAAAAGGAGAAATTATTTTTCTCCAAAAGTGTAACTCCCTGAAAATTAAATAAAGTAGAGAAATATGCATATAATCTGGATTTTTCTCTTCTCAATAAATATGTACTTGATACTACAAATTGCAAATGACCTTGATGTTTTGGTTCAAGCACTCTGGCAGTCACCTTGGGAAATCAGTCTTTATATTCAGGGCACATCACAATATTTGTTACATAATCTATGTGAACAGATAAGATTATGTATACTCAAAGGCTTTACATTATTTGTATGCTGGTTTCATGTATTTAAAGGCATTAAATCCCAACCTTTGTTAAATAAATATATTCATTTATGGTAAACCTAAAAATGGGAATTGGACTAAGGAGATAAACTTAATTTGCAATATTTCTAGGTAAACTCAGAAGGGAACACTGTTCCCTTGGAAACTCTGCTTCCTGGCCCAGCTGATAAAATCCCTCCAGACTACTCTGCAGTGGATGGCTAAGGCTGAAATACCTTTATAGCACCAAACACTGGAAAGGCAGAGGTAAATCTTCATTATGGTAGAAGTGAAAACTGAAACAATTTTGGAAACTCCTTTTTCTGTAGGACAGGATGATGATGTAAAGGATCATCACATATGAGGGGTCTCCCCAACATGTTGATGTTCTGAGAAATATCCTAATTGACATTAGTCTCCCTGAGGCAGGAGGTAGATGCCCCACCCCACCTGCAGGGTAATATGATTGGAGATTCATTTCCTATGAACCAAAACTTCAATAGGAGACTAGTGGGACAATTGAGGAAGGAGGCTGGGCCCTGGCCAAACCATATATTTCTTTTTCTCAAAGTCACGAGACTGCTCTAAGCACATATACACAGAAAAACTTGGAGGTCAAAGGGGAGTGATGCTAACTAATGCCAGGCTACCCACGGACCTCTTCAGTAAAATCCGTCTTGGCTAAGAGAGGTGTTTGCACACATGGGAGGATCCTGAGATATATCAATACAGACCATGAACCAGGCAAATGATTGGCCGAAGGAAACACAGAGATGTGCCCCATAAAAGTAATTCAAATTGCCAAGAGGGAGAGACTCAGCTACTCTGAGTCTGCCTGTGTTTCTATCCACAGGTGCATACTCGTCATTTCAGTCATTTCCAACTCTTTGTGACCCTATGGACTCTAGCCCACCAGGCTCCTCTGTCCATGGAATTTTCCCAGCAGGAATACTGAAGTGGGTTGCCATTCCTACTCCAAGGGATCTTCCCCACCCAGGGAACCAAGCCACATCTCCTGTGTCTTCTGCATTGTAGGCAGACACTCTATACTCTTAATAAATACTTTATTTGCTTCACTACTTTCCATGTTCATGGAAGTTTTCTTCTGCAAAACTGAAGGGCCAGGGCCCTTGTCACTGACCACTGGTCTAGTGGCTAGGATCTGGTGCTTTAACCACCACAACCTGGCCTTAATCTCTGGCTGGAAACCCAAGACACACTTCAAGCAACTGCAGGCCAAGTCCACCTGAGATGATCCCAGGCATCATTATCCAGCTGTGTGTAAAAACAACATCAAGATTCACTTTTCAAAATATATATATGTATCTGGAACATGTATTTAAAGTGAAAAGAAGAAATATGGAAAATATAATTTATATTAATTAGATATGTGGATAGTACAAAACTTGCATTTCCTCAGTCAACAGGAAATATTTTCAAGTAAAGTATAAATGAAGTCATATGTTCTTTACTTAATCTATGATTGCAATGACTAGATATCTTGCTACTACTAAAATAATATGGTAATTTATAATACAATGGTACAATTTGAACTGATGACATTTTTAATGTCCTGGAATCACAAATATATTATACTCACTAAACACTGATACATGATGTTGGACATTATTGTATGTAAATTAAAAACATCCTCACTACACATTGCTCAAACTTCATTACTGCTACCTAAAAGTGGTAATATGGTATATTCATTTTTTTCTGATTTTTAAGCTTTCTACTATCCATGTAATTTAGATAATACAATAAAATCCCAAACACTGTAATGTATGTTAATATTTTCTATTATTTACAATTCACTTATAATGTCAGTATTGTATAAGGAATTTTCTAGGAAATGACAAGATAAAGTCTCTGTTGTGCTGATGCTCAGTTGTGTATGACTTCTGTGACCCCATGGACTATACCCCACGAAGCTCCTCTGTATATGGGATTCTCCAGGCCAGAATACTAGAGTAAGTTGTTGCTATTTCCTCTTCCAGGGGATCTTTCCAACCAAGGGATCAAACTTATGTTTCCTGCATTGGCAGGCAGACTCTTTACCACTAGTGCCTAAAGTCTCACTACAGGTTTCTTAAATGCTTTCAGTACTGATGAATAAAAATTATCACTGGGAAATACACTGTATTTATATATTTTTTAAAAATATACAGTGTAAAAGTGAACTTTATGATTTTAAACAGTTTAACTTAAATTTAGAAAAGGTAACAATTGCAAAAATTTTATTAAATCCAGTTTTAAATGATGATTTGTCACACTGAAAAAAATGCACAGCCTAAAATGAGATTGATGTTTCATTTGGCAGATAAAACTGAGGACTTAAGTTGGGACACAACCTCCCAGTTAGCTCTGGGAGACTGATCTGAAGGGAGGAGCCAGGATAGATAGGAGCCTTTGCACAAAGACCAGGTAGTTGAAACTTCAAAAGATTACTGTTAAAGAAAACCAGATTTGTCAAGTTAATGAATTTCGCATTTTTGTATGTATCAGTTCAGTTCAGTTCAGTTCAGTCGCTCAGTCATGTCCAACTCTTTGCAACCCCATGAATCACAGCACACCAGGCCTCCCTGTCCATCACCAACTCCCGGAGTTCACTCAAACTCACATCCATCAAGTCGGTGATGCCATCCAGCCATCTCATCCTCTGTCATCCCCTTTCCCTCCTGCCCCCAATTCCTCCCAGCATCAGAGTCTTTTCCAATGAGTCAACTCTTTGCATGAGGTGGCCGAAGTACTGGAGTCTCAGTTTTGGCATCATTCCTTCCAAAGAACACCCAGGGCTGATCTCCTTTAGAATGGACTGTTTGGATCTCCTTGCAGTCCAAGGGACTCTCAAGAGTCTTCTCCAACGCCACAGTTCAAAAGCATCAATTCTTCAGCACTCACCTTTCTTCACAGTCCAACTCTCACATCCATACATGACCACTGGAAAGACCATAGCCTTGACTGGACGGACCTTTGTTGGCAAAATAATGTCTCTGCTTTTCAATATGCTATCTAGGTTGCTCGTAACTTTCCTTCCAAGGAGTAAGCATCTTTTAATTTCATGGCTGCAATCACCATCTGCAGTGATTTTGGGGCCACCAAAAATAAAGTCTGACACTGTTTCCACTGTTTCCCCATATATTTGCCGTGAAGTGATGGGACCGGATGCCATGATCTTCGTTTTCTGAATGTTGAGCTTTAAGCCAACTTTTTCACTCTCCACTTTCATTTTCATCAAGAGGCTTTTTAGATCCTCTTCACTCTCTGCTGTAAGGGTTGTGTCATCTGCATATCTGAGGTTATTGAGATTTCTCCTGGCAAACTTGATTCCAGCTTGTCCTTCTTCCAGCCTGGCGTTTCTCATGATGTACTCTGTATATAAGTTAAATAAGCAGGGTAACAGTATACAGCCTTGACATACTCCTTTTCCTATTTGGAACCAGTCTGTTGTTCCATGTCCAGTTCTAACTGCTGCTTCCTGACCTGCGTATAGGTTTCTCAAGAGGCAGGTCAGGTGGTATGGTATTCCCATCTTTTAAAGAATTTTCCACAGTTTATTGTGATCCACACAGTCAAAGGCTTTGGCATAGTCAATAAAACACAAGTATATGTTTTCCTGGAACTGTCTTGCTTTTTTGATGATCCAGCGGATGTTGGCAATTTGATCCCTGGTTCCTCTGCCTTTTCTAAAACCGGCTTGAATATCTGGAAGTTCACGGTTCACATATGGCTGAAGCTTGGTTTGGAGAATTTTGAGCATTACTTTACTAGCATGTGAGATGAGTGCAATTGTGAGGTAGTTTGAGCATTCTTTGGCATTGCCTTTCTTTGGGATTGGAATGAAAACTGACCTTTTCCAGTCCTGTGGCCACTGCTGAGTTTTCCAAATTTGCTGGCATATTGAGTGCAGCTCTTTCACAGCATCATCTTTCAGGATTTGAAACAGCTCAACTGGAATTCCATCACCTCCACTAGCTTTGTTCGTAGTGATGCTTTCTAAGGCCCACTTGACTTCATATTCCAGGATGCCTGGCTCTAGGTCAGTGATCACACCATTGTGATTATCTTGGTCATGAAGATGTTTTTTGTACAGTTCTTCTGTGTATTCTTGCCACCTCTTCTTAATATCTTCTGCTTCTGTAAGCTCCATACCATTTCTGTCCTTTATTGAGCCCATTTTTGCATAAAATGCTCCCTTGGTTTCTCTAATTTTCTTGAAGAGATCTCTAGTCTTTCCCATTCTGTTTTTTCCTCTACTTTGCATTGATCACTGAGGAAGGCTTTCTTATTTCTTCTTGCTATTCTTTGGAACTCTGCATTCAGATGCTTATATCTTTCCTTTCCTCCTTTGCTTTTCACTTCTCTTCTTTTCAGAGCTATTTGTAAGGCCTCCCCGACAGCCATTTTGCGATTTTGCATTTCTTTTCCATGGGAATGGTCTTGATCCTGGTCTCCTGTACAATGTCACGAACCTCAGTCCATAGTTCATCAGGCACTCTATCAGATCTAGTCCTCAGCCAAGAACTGAGGACTAGATGATAGTCATGGACCGAACATTCCAGGATCCTATGCAATATTGTTCTTTACTGCATAGGACCTTGCTTCTATCACCAGTCACATCCACAGCTGGGTATTGTTTTTGCTTTGGCTCCATCCCTTCATTCTTTCTGGAGTTATTTCTCCACTGATCTCCAGTAGCATAGTGGCCACCTATTGACTTGGGGAGTTCTTCTTTCAGTATCCTACCATTGTGCCTTTTCATACTATTCTTGGGGTTCTCAAGGCAAGAATACTGATATTCTTGTACGTATCGAAGGATGCAAAAGTCTGGACTCATTGACATCATTCCTTTGATGTGCACCTTCACTATCTAGGGCCAGTATCCCTTCTCATTCTGAGTTCCCTCTGGATTCACAGTCTTGGGTGGCTGCTGTGGCTGAGGGCTTGGCTGTGGGCAGCTCTTTTGTTTCCACTCTGAGTTCCTTCAGGGCTCATCATGGGGAGTGGGGGAGGGCTGTAGTGACTTGATGGCTGCAACATCCTTTTTGTTTACTGACTGGGCGTGCAACATTTTTCATTCACAGTAGCCTATGACACTAACTAGAACATAATCATTTTTGCATTAAAATTTCTTCATGTTATAAAATGTTCTTCACTAAACAATGAAACATATAATTAAGATTCCTCTACATAGAAAGAATAATTTTAAATTGAGCTAGTAATACTTAAGACACTCAAGGACATTTTTCTTTTCTTTTTTCAAAAAGGTAAATTTTGCTCTTCTATCCCTATCCAGATGTAACCGCATCCTCAGGCAGGTATGTTCCTGTATACTAATTAATTGCCACAGGTCTCTGTGAGACTTTTGACTCTATCTGCAGAGCTGTCAGACAAATTAACAACTCGGATTGCATTTTACATATAAAGGACTGTAACCTACTTTTTAGAATTTAAGCATTCTGGTATTAATGCTGATGAACTACTTTAAAAAAATAAGTTGTAGAAGTATCATCTACTGAAGAAACTTTTAGTTAGCTACTATTTAAAGATTTAAACACACTGGTCTGCACTTCGTTGTTATAAGGACTGTGCAAGCATTTGGTGAATATGTATATTTATTCTGTACAATATTCTTTAAATATGCCTGAGATTATTATGTTTTATATTGATGAATTAGCAGATAGAGATGTTTTAAAGAATCAGTTTCCTGGAACAGCATTATGAAGTGGCATAACTGGATGGAATCATCTTATATGGATCTTTTCCTTGTCCCAGAATGTTATTAATCCATCCTTTACAGATAAAGGACTCAAATATATTATGTGTAACATTACATAATCCAGGCATTGTGACATACCTTCAGTGTGTGTCCATAATATCTGTAACAAAATATTACTGTGAAACTTTAAAAATTTAATGATTTAGGATTTCCTATACTTTAAAATGTACATTAAATAATTTGAAAAGCATAATTTGGCTCAGAGGAAAGAATTGGTAGTTCTTTGTAAAAGGAAATATGTTTAGTATAAACAAAAGTAGTATTATGAAAAAGCAGATGTGCACTGCATATTAGATATGCAGTGCAATCAAATAGGATAAACCACATGATACTGAATTTGAGTTGAATTCATTACTATATATAATTATATTTACTAAAAATAAACTATAAATAGTTAAATATTTGTTTTCCTGCACTGTCCTAAAAATCTGTGCTTTGCCTATTTATTCTTCCTTCTCCTCTAACTCCTGAAAACTAATAATCTTTTTTACTGTCTCCATAATTGTGCCTATTTTAGAATACTATAGAGCAGGAATCATATACTGACTGACTGGCATCAGTTTGGGAAAGTTCTCTATCTTTACTGCTTCCACTTTTTTTTTTTTTTTTCTGGTTCTCTTTTCCTTCCTGTTGTCTAGTTTCCCATTTTGTGTATGTTAACCTTATTTGGGCTTCCATGATAGTTCAGTTGGTAAAGAATCCGCCTACAATGCAGGAGATCCCGTTTTAATTCCTGGGTCGGGAAGATCCACTGGAGAAGGGATAGGCTACCCACTCCAGTAACCTTGGGCTTCCCTTGTGGCCCAGCTGGTAAAGAATCCACCTGCAATGCGGGAGACCTGGGTTTGATCCCTGGGTTGGGAAGATACCCTGGAGAAGGAAAAGGCTACCCACTCCAGTATTCTGGCCTGGAGAATTCCATGGACTATACAGTCCATGGGGTTGCAAAGAATTTGGATAAGACTGAGCGAATTTCACTTTCACTTTACACCTTATTTAGGTTTCTCATAGTTCTTTGTTATTCTGGTTTTTTTTTTCCAGTCTTTTTTTCTCTGCCTTTCATTTTGAAAGTTTTTTTTGCCATATCTTCAAGTCAGTTATTCTTTCTTCCGTCTTGTGAAGTTCACTAATGAGCCCATCAAAGGTATTATTCTTAAGATTCCCTGGTGTTTCAGTGGTTGAGAAATAGGACACCGGTTTGATCGCTGGTCTGGGAAGATCTCACATGCCTTGGAGCAACTAACCCCATGCTCTACAGCTAAAGGGCCAATGCTCTAGAGCCCACAAGCTTCAACTACTTAGCCTCCCTACTGCACTACTGAAGTCCTTGCACCCTAGAGCCCATGCTCTGCAACAAGAGAAGCAACCAAAATGAGAAGCCAAGGCACCATAACTAGAGAGTAGCCCCACAGACAGCAATTAGGGAAAGCACATACGCAGCAACAAAGACCCCGTGCAGCTAAAAATAAATGAATGAATAAATAAATGTCTTTTTAAAAAAGCGTTATTCATATCCTTGCAGGGCTTTTGGTTTCAGACATTCATTTTTTATTCTTCTGAAAAAATTTAATCGCTCTTTTCACACTGATCATTTGTTCCTACATGCTGTCTGTTTTATATACTAGACCCATTACCATATTAATCATGTGTATTTTAAATTCTGAACCTCTCATCAAACTGTGTTATTGCCTTTTAGTATTGTTGTTCAGTCATTAAGTCATGTCTGACTCTTTGCAACTCCATGGACTATAGCAGGATAGGCTTTCCTGTCCTTCGTTATCTCCCAGGGTTTGCGCAAATGCATGTCCATTGAATCAGTGATGCCATCAAACTGTCTTATCCTCTGCCACACCCTTTACCTTCTGCCTTCAATCTTTCCCAGCATCAGGGTCTTTTCCAATGAGCTGGCTCTTTGCATCAGGTGACCAAAGTATTGGAGCTTCAGCTTCAGCATCAGTCCTTCCAGTGAATATTCAGGGTTGATTTTCTTGAGGATTGACTGGTTTGATCGCCTTGCTGTCCAAGGGACTCTCAAGAGTCTTCTCCAGCATGACATTTCAAAACGATTAATTCTTGGGCGCTTACCTTCCTTTATGCTCCAATGATCACATTCACAGTTGACTACTGAAAAAAAAACATAGTTTTGACTCTACAGACCTTTGTTGGCAAAGTGGTATCTCTGCTTTTTAATATGCTGTCTATGTTTGTCATAGCTTTTCTTTCTAGGTGCAAGTGTCTTTTTTAATTTTGTGGCTCAGTCACTATCTTCAGTGATTTTGGAGTTCAAGAAAATAAAATATACCATTGTTTCCACTTTCCCCCCATCGTTTTGCCATGAAATGATGTGTCAGGATGCCATGATCTTAGTTTTCTGATGTTGAATTTTAAGCCAGCTTTTTCACTCTTCTCTTTCACCCTCATCAAGAGGCTCTTTAGTTCCTCTTCACTTGTGCCATTGGAGTGGTATCAACTGCGTATCTGAGGTTGTTGATTTTTCTCCCAGCAGTCTTGATTCCAGCTTGTGGTTCACTCAGCCTAGCATTTCACATGGTGTACTTGACATATACGTTAAATAAGCAGCGTGACAATATATAGCCTTACCATACTTCTTTCTCAATTTTGAACCAGTCTGTTGTTCCATGTCCAGTTCTAACTGTTGTTTCTTGACCTGCATACGAGTTTCTCCGGAGGTAGGTAAGGTGTTCTGGTAATCCCATCTTGAAGAATATCCCCCAGTATGTTGTGATCCACACAGTCCAAGTCTTTAACATAGTCAATGAAGTAGATGTTTTCCTGGAATTTCCTTGCTTTTTCTATGATCCAGTGGATGTTGGCAGTTTGATTTCTGTTTCTTCTGCCTCTTCTAACTCCAGCTTGTACATCTCTTAGTTGTCTGTTCACATATTATTAAAGGAGTAGCTTGAAGGACTGAGCACTACCTAGCTAGCATGTGATATGAGCACAATTGTATGTTTGAACATTCTTTGGTATTGCTTTTCTTTGGGACTGGAATGAAAATTATGTTTTCCAATCCTGTGGCCATTGCTAAATTTTCCAAATTTACTGTCATATTGAGTGCAGGGCTTTAACAGCATCATCTTTTAGGTTTTGAAATAGGTCAGCTGGAATTCCATCACCTCCACTAGCTTTGTTCATAGTAGTACTTTCCACAGCCCACTTGACTTCACACTCCAGCATGTCTGCCCTAGGTGAGAGACAGGCCATCATGATTATCCAGGTCATTAAGACCTTTTCTGAATAGTTTTTCTGTGTATTCTTGCACTTCTCCTTAATTTCTTTTGTTTCTGTTAGGACTTTGTGGGTTTTGTACTTTATTTTGCCTATCTTTGCATGAAATGTTCCCTTGATATCTCTACTTTTTATGAAGAGATCTTTAGTCTTTCCCAATCTGTTTTTTTACTCTATTTCTTCACATTTTTCACTTAAGAAGGCTTTCTTATCTCTCCTTGCTAATCTCTGGAACTCGGTATTCAGTTGGGTATAACTTTCCCTTTCTCCTTCGGCTTTTTTCCTCCTGTTTTCTCAGCTATTTGTAAGGACTCCTCAGAAAACCACTTTGCTCTCTTGCATTTATTTTTCTTTGGGATGGTTTTCGTTCCTGTCTTCTGTATAATGTTATGAACCTCTGCCCACTGTTCTTCAGGTATCTGCCTATCAGATCTAATCCTTTGAATCTATTTGTCACTTCCACTGTATAATCATAAATGACTTGATTTTGGTCATACCTGAATGGCCCAGTGGTTTTCTTACTATCTTCAATACCAGAATTGAGCTGTGCAATAAGGAGTTCATGATCTGAGTCACATCCAGCTCCAGATCTTGTTTTTACTGACTGTATAGAGCTTCTCCATCTTTGGCTGAAAAAAAATATAATCAATCTGATTTTGGTATTGACCATCTGTGTCCAAGTATAAAGTCATATCTTGTGTTGTTGGAAGAGGGTGTTTGCTATGACCAGTGTGTTCTTTTGGCAAAACTCTGTTAGCCTTTGTCCTGCTTCAATTTGTACTCCAAGGCCAAACTTGCCTCTTACTCCAGATATCTTCTGACTTCCTATTTTTAATTTCCAATCTCCTATGATGAAAATGACACCTTTTTTTGGTATTCTAGAAGGTTTTGCAGGTCTTCATAAAACTGTTTGACTTCAGCTTCTTCAGCTTTAGTGGTGGGGCACAGACCTGGATTACTGTAATGTCAAATGGTTTGCCTTGGAAATTAACCAAGATCATTCTGTCATTTTTGATGTTGTACCCAAATACTTACAGAATTTTGGGCTTTTGTTTACTATAAGGGCTACTCTATTTCTTCTAAGAGATTCTTGCCCACAATAGTAGATATGGTGATCATCTGAATTGAATTCACCTATTCATGTCCATTTTAGTTCATTGATTTCTAAGATGTTGATGTTCACTCTTCCCATCTCCTGCTTGACCACATCCAATTTACTTTGATTCATGGACCTAACATTCCAGGTTCTTTCTCAGTATTGTTCTTTACAGGATCGGACTTTACTGTCACCACTAGACACATCAACACCTGAGCATCATTTCTGCTTTGGCCCATCCTCTTCATTCTTTCTAGAATTATTTCTCCACTCATCCCCAGTAGCATATTGAACACCTACCAACCTGTTGGTGTCATCTTCAGGTACTGTATCTTTTTGCCTTTTCATAATGTTCATAGGATTTTGAGGCAAAAATAATGGAGTGGTTTGCCATTCCCTTCTTCAGTGGATCTCGTTTGGTCAGAACTTTCCACCATGACCATCTATCTTGGGTGGCCCTGCATGGCATGGCTCATAGTCTCATTGAATTACACAAAGCTGTTATCCATGTGATCACTTTGGTTAGCTTTCTATGATTGTGGTTTTCATTCTGGCGGTTGTGGGATTGTAGTTCTTGCTTCTTCTGTCTGCTCTCTGAGGAATAAGAATAAGAGGCTTGTGCAAGTTTTCTGATTGGAAAGACTGCTGCTGCTGCTGCTGCTGTTGCTTCAGTCATGCCCAACTCTGTGTGACTCCATAGATGGCAGCCCACCAGGCTCCCCCGTCCCTGGGATTCTCCAGGCAAGAACACTGGAGTGGGTTGGCATTTCCTTCTCCAATGCATGCAAGTGAAAAGTGAAAGTGAAATCACTCAGTCATGTCAGACTCTTAATGACCCCATGGACTGCAGCCTACCAGGCTCCCCGGTCCATGGGATTTGCCAGGCAAGAGTACTGGAGTGGGTTGCCATTGCCTTCTCCATCAGAAAGACTAGCTATGGGGAAAACTGGGTCTTGCTCTGGTGGACAGGGCCATGATCAGTAAATCTTTAACCCAATTGTCTGCTGACAGGTGGAGCTGTGCACCCTTTCTATTAGTTGTTTGGCCTGAGGCAGCCCACTCATGAAGTCTACAGGCTTTAAGGTGGGGCTAAAGGCAACCTCCAAGAGGATGTATGCCAACATGCCCCTCCCAGGACTGCTGTCACCAGTGCCCTTCTTCCTGCAGCAGGCCATTGCTAACCATGCCTCCTCAGGAGACCCTAAAATATTCACAGGCAGGTCTGGCTCAGTCCCTTGTGAGGCCACTGCTCCTTTGCCCTGGGACCCAGTGCACACAAGATTGTATCTGTGCCCTCCATTAGTCTCTGTTTCCCCTAGTCCTGTGGAAGCTCTACAGTCAAATCCCACTGAATTTAAAGTCAGATTCCCTGGGGATTCCCAGTCCTTTTGCAGGATCCCCAGGTTGGGAAGCCTGATGTGGGGCCCAGAACCTTTGCAAAAGTGTGGGACCTTCTTTGGTATTATTGTTCTCCAGTTTTTCAGTTACATACCTGGCCAGTATGACATTTTATCTTGACATGATTGCACCGCTCCAGTATTCTTGCCTGGAGAATCCCCATGATTCTCCAGAGATGCCTGGCAGGCTATAGGCCATGGGGTCACAAAGAGTCGGACATGCCTGAGTGGTTAAGTGCACACACACACCCCTCCTACTGTTTCCTTGTGGCTTCTCCTTTGTCCTTGGATGTGGGATATCTTTTTTATTTATTTATTTTTTTCTGATGTTTTCCAACATTCTCCTATCAATGTTTGTTCAGCAGCTAAATGCGATTTTGGTGTTTTAGCACGAAAAGATGAGCACACGTCCTTCTACTCCACCACTCTGATTTCATCTATAACTGTTCCTCTTTCAATTTGGAAATCCTGGAACTTTGACTCAACTACTTTTAAAACACTGCCAAAATCTTTTCATAGTATTCAACTTTAGTCTAACATTATTTTAAAAGCTCTAGGAAAAAACAGTTTGGAATATTTGTAATATATTATAAAATAGCAATTTCCAATTTTAAGATATGCTATTATTTTAGTATTATACTTTTATTTATAAACTTTAATGTGTAGATGTCATGTACCTTTCACAAAAGCTATTTATCTACATAACACATAATTGTGATGTCTTTATTGCCACCATCTCTGTAAAATTTTGAGGTGACTTTGAGTGAATATTTGTAGTTGTACTATCTGAACACATAACAGTGGAAAATGATTATACAACTAATCTTGGCTTTTGTTTCTAAGTGTTTAAGCACGTCGTTAAATCCTAAGCTCAAACAAGTCGTGGACAAAATAAAAATGTGCTAGAATGTATGCATATCATTAATATGATAGCATTATTTTATCAAGAAATTAACCATATTTATCTGTGATTTATATATGTATGTGTGTTTCACACATTCTACAACAAAAAAGTTAAATACAATTGACTGTCTTTTTATAACTGGATAGTATGAAATATACTGAAGAATTCAACTTAAGAATATTTCACAGATCCTTGAGAAAAAGGCAAAGATATTTTATGAAAAAAATGCTAGTCGTCACTCCTTAGGTACTCTTATCTTCATAGTGATAGGAAAAAAGATAGTAATGGTAAAAGAAATTAGTGATTAATATTTTGCAGCATGGCTATGTCTACAGTTATTTATAAGATTTTATTTTAAACACCACACATTTGTTTTATGATGACAGCATTAAATGTGGCAGCAGAATGTTGGAGCCTACTTTTCATTCCACTTGAACATTGATCTGTGAAAAAGCTGTAGCAGCAATGTTAATCAATGCATAAAGCTAGGACTACCATTCCATAATTCACCAGGATAGAGACAAGAAATGGTGGACCCAGCGTTAATATGTGGCTGCACTCATCCAGCTTGCAGTCAGTTTAATTTAAGCAGAAGCTGGGTAGATCATTTATCAGGATTGAATGTATTACTGTAATTCATTGCTGTGATTGTAGGGAAACAGCAGTAGTATAGATGTGTGGCTGTAACTCACTGTGACACAACCTGGCTGGTTGCTTTCCATAGTTCTATTTTCAGCTAGAGTAGTCTTTCTCTTAAAATTTTCAGTGTACCATTGACTTATTCAAAAAATAAGGTCAGATAAACAAATCAGCATCTTTCAGAACATATTGAGAAAGAATGAAAGTCTGTCAATTTCGATGGAAACAAAAAATCACTTATGAAGTAAATATATTATGCTGATCACTGATCACCCTCTTTCTTCATAAACCATTGCATTTTCATTTTAGGATAAAAAATACAAAACAAACTCTGCCCTCATGCATTCTTTGATATTTCATAGCTTCATGAAAAATTTAAACACTAATCCAGGTGTGCCCATGATACATAATACTGAAATCCTGAACTCTTAAGAGTTACTTTTCTTACATCACACTGAGTTCCTTCCATCAGTTAAGAGCAAGTGGTTCAAAATTATCAAATGTATATTTTCCTCCTATGCTTACTTGCTTAAATAGAATTAAAACAATGATACGATTTTGAATTATGGGAGCTAATTTCAGAAACTCATTAGTACTGAATTAGTACATAAATACCCACTTAAGGCGGAGAAGGCAATGGCAACCCACTCCAGTACTCTTGCCTGGAAAATCTCAGTGCAGAGGAGCCTGGTAGGCTGCAGTTCATGGGGTTGCGAAGAGTCGGACACGACTGAGTGACTTCCTTTCACTTCTCACTTTCATGCACTGGAGAAAGAAATGGCAACCCACTCCAGTATTCTTGCCTGGAGAATCCCAGGGACGGGAGAGCCTGGTGGGCTTCCGTCTGTTGGGTAGCACAGAGTCAGACACGAATGAAGCGACTTAGCAGCAGCAGCACCCCCTTAAGGGCATTATTTTTTTTAATCATCTTGGTAATCATATAAATAATTAATACGGGTACTTTGCTAGTTTAAATTGCTTTGTATGTTTTTCATATTCTGACTCATATATTCATAAAAGGGCTTATTAAATTTCTCTTTGCAACCATAATTTTTAACACAAAACATTAAATTTATTATCTTAATCATTTTAAGTGTCCAGTTCAGTATCATTAGTACATTCACAGTTGTGTGTAATGGGATGCACATCTGAAAAGATTAAAATCATTTTCAAATCCATTCCATCTTTCTCAGACATTTTAACCATTATCTTCTAAATATGGACCCATAACTTTCTATCTCACTGGTCCAGATCCCTAGTCACTGTTAACTTGGATATTTATAATAGATTTCTTACAGTTTCCTCTGACTATAGCTTCACTACTCTTCAGTTCTTCCTGTCAACATAATATTTTTTAAAAAGAAAATCCAAGCACATACCAATTCTATTTTAAGCTCTCCATCGATAGTTTCACGCTCCACAAGCTAGCATGTCTGAATTTCACCATGCTGTGTCTACCTTTAGAGTTCTGAATGATTTTGCAGGTTCATTTCCAACCCTCTCCCATTCACATTTCACTTTCACCCTCACCGGTCTACCTGAGTTAGTGTGCCGTACAGTTTACAATATTTGTCCTTAAATTTGCACAAGACTTTCACTCTGCTGGAATAGTTATTTACCCTCATTAAATCTATCATGGTTTTCCTAACCTTTTTTTTTTTTTTTTTAAACACTTGACAAATCCTCCTCTCACTTAAGTACAATTTTAGGTTATAGAAACACATACTAGTGTATCTGCCATGTAAAATATGTGAAATTATGTCTTGGTATAACTTTGGATAGACAATTTTTTTCTCTCATTCATGGGAGAAATACTTTTTAGAAACTAGGTACTGAAAATTCAGTTGTTAATACATTCTACTCATGCAGACAGTTACTAAATAACAATGACAAGACAATGACAAATATTCTAATAGAACTTTAGGACAAACCCTGTAAAGATATTGAGGGAGGAAGTAGGTCTGTATGAGACATGTTAGATAATTTCACAGGAAAAGCAATTATATGGGTTAGAAAGATAAGTAAAAACTACGTTGTTGGAGAGAAAGGGTGAAAGGAAAAATCTGAGTACATTTATAGAAGGGTAAACATATGGGCTTATTTGGGCATATTTGTAAATCTATAGAATGCCTGTTAATTTTGCACTCTACCCTACAAGATGGATTTTGCCATGCATACTCTTCAGAGAAAACCAGAAGTACAAAGACCATGTGAAGTTCCAGGCTCTTTTTTAAGTTCAAGCTTATTGTTTCTTTAGACTATGACTACTATCTGAAAACTTTAGTAAGCTTCTTGTGTTTGATTTGGTTGCTATTAATTCCATGTAACAATACCAGCATATTTGTCTTGAAGGACTTCTCAGATAGAAACAAGAGGGAAAGGGGCAGGGCACAGCCTTTAAAAACATAGCCCTTGAGGACACAACATAAACTGGTTAGAACCAACTAAGCCCAAGATGGCAAAAGATTCCACTTCCAGTAGACCTCGAGCCTCATTATACTATACTCATTGTAACACATTAGCATGCTAAATAGCACTTCTACCAGCACCATGACAGTTCCCAGGCTGACTACAAAAGGTCAAAGAGTGGGCAGTAACCCAATTCCTGGAATTCTCCTCCCTGTCTCTAAAACAGTTGGAATAATCCTCCCACTCATTAACCTATGAAATTACTCAGCCCATAAAAACTAACCACTTCATATTGTGGGGTCACTCACCTTCTGAGATGGCCCACACTCTTTGTGAAGTGTTTTCTCCTTTCACGGCTCTTGCCTTTTGAGACAGACTTCATCCTCTCTATGGAATGCGTATTTAAATAAACTTACTTCTTACCTGTCATTTTTGTCCCTCACTGAATTCTTTCTGTGATGAGACAAAAAGAATCTGAGTGAGCCTCATTAAATCTTGAGACCAGATGTGTGATCTCAATTAACAGATAGTGGGTTCAAGTCCCAGTCTGGGTTCTGGCTGGGTTTAAGTTCTGGCCCATGGGAACTCTCATCTGAGTGTGCAGTTTCAAGATCTGTTATATATTGTTCCTTTGCATCTTTTGAAAATATCTTTCAAATGAATATACATATATTCATTTGAAATGAATATATGCATATCTTATATGTGTATGTATGTGTATATATATATATATATATATATATATAGGATATATGCATATCCTCTCTCTTTCTCTCTCTCTCTCTATATATATATATAGGATATGTAGCATGATTCTAATTCTAGATAACCCTAACTCATATGGAATAGCTTTACAAAAGGAATTAAATAAATTAGATTTTTTACAGTAGCTGCTTCATCTAAAGAAAAAAGTAATTTTCAAAGTACGTAACCTTAACTTTTAATAGCTGAAATGTAACTGCTGATTCACATATAGATTCAAAAACTGTAATAAATTATATCAAGTGAAATAATCTACAGAGACCCAATATACAGATCCTATTCTGTTTGTCAGCCTCTCATGTACTAAATAATACTGAAATTTCAGATAGTGCAGGGAAAATTCTATAAATGTAGATATACAGTCAATTTAAATGGAAGGATAAAATGAACTATTTGGTGAGACTGAGGGCTTATAGGAGAAGTGTGTGGTAGTTGCTCAGTCATGCCTCACTCTTTGCCACCGCATGGAGCCCACCAGGCTCCTCAGTCTACAGAATTCTCCAGGCAAGAATACTGGAGTTGGTTGCCATTTCCTTTTCCAGGGGAACTTCCTGAACCAGGGATCAAACCTGGATCTCCCACACTGCAAGCAGATTCTTTACCACCTGAGCCACCAGGCACTATAAGTAATCTGAATGAAAAGAGAAATTAAAAAAAAAAAAAAAAAAAAGCAGCAAGTGAATGATAAGAACCAATGATAAATTGAAATGCATAAATTTTTCTGTCAGAGATTAATGCTGGAGGATCAGCATTAATGCTGAGTCCTTGTTTACTAAAGAAAACAAAGCATTGAAAAAGTCTATTTTGTACATTATGAAATGTATAACCAAAAAAAAAAAAGGAAATTGGCATCAACTTAATCCCTACTATGAGCCTAAAATGTATGATTTGAAAGAAAGTACTGTAATATATTTGCATGAAACTAAAAAATAACAGCATCTTGAAAGAAGATTCTAAAAGATTCTGTAAAACATGTTTATGATATTTTGTCTCTATATTAAATCATGAATGGAGCAAAAATGAAAGAAACTCTATATCTGCCACTTTAAATTTATCACTCCAAAATCTGATCATATACAAATTAATGTTTCTAATTACTTCCAAGCCCAGTTGAATTTGAAATATGCTTTTAACAAATTTATTAATCTGCTGAGACCAACTAAAATTCTTTATTGCCTTTACTTCTTACACAAATTTATATCTTTGCTGTGAAATTAATAAATAGCCTACAGCAAGAAGAGTTTTACACTGATATCCTTGTTATATAAATTAATAATAATGAATCATCACACTAGAGTTGCTTTTTTGTTTTTGTTTTTTTAACACCTGAAGCTGAAGTGTTAACAAATGGAGCAGAACTGATAAACTTGGTGGGGAAAAGGCCCAACAAGTAGGTGTAGGCTTCAGATATTTTCAAATCACCAAGAATACAGCTGGCATCAAAAGGAAATCCAATGGTTACTAAATCTTACCAAGTTTTTAAAAAATGCAGAAAAAGATAAAGTGTTCCAAGTAAAAATATGCAGAAAATTATCCTGAGCTAACACTCTAAGAAGAAATGGAAAAGGAAGAATCTACTTATATGTAAACTAAAACTCTTGGAAATGTTTAAGTATTCACATTAATAACTATTTCAGTATTTCACAAAGAAGATCCAATAATCTAGAAACAAAATTTAAAATAGAAAATATATATTTAAGCCTTTTAGAGTAAAAACAAATGTTTAAAATGGTATATCAAGAAGAAATCTCCTTTCATCAAGGATGTCACTTTGGCTTCTCCAGTAGAACAATTCTAGATGCAATACTAATATCCCTGGGCTATGGTAAATGATTTATCCTTAACAACATCAGATAGTATAACTCATTTAATCTATCTTATTCCATCTGATAGCCTTTCAGCCTAAATTAATCTTTATGCTAAAGCGACCCTCTGGGGTGGCAAGTTTTGCTCCCCTACAGAACCACCCATCTTCTGTCTTCCATCTAGATTCATGTAGCATTTCATTAGAGAAATGTTCAAAGTCACTGATCCTTAAGAAAACATAATGCTTCTGGAATATGGAGAAAAAGTCAACCAGAAGATTGTAACCTGCCTTCTCACTTTTCCCCATGCTAAGAACAAATAAAATGGATATTTTAGAATGTCACAGAATGAAGAAATTTTTCTAATAATTCCCCTCCCCAGGAAGTCTTCCTGCTTGGCAAAGGACAGAGAAGAGATTATATGTGGCAGGAGGTGATTAGACCTAGAAAAGGTAGAGCAGAAACATGTAATAGAAATGAACAATGTGCTAGTCACAGGGTAATAAAAATTAAAGTGGAGAGTGAAAAAGTTGGCTTAAAGCTCAACATTCAGAAAACAAAGATCATGTCATCCAGTCCCATCACTTCATGGGAAATAGATGGGGAAACAGTGGAAACAGTGTCAGACTTTATTTTTTGGGGCTCCAAAATCACTGCAGATGGTGACTGCAGCCATGAAATTAAAAGATGCTTACTCCTTGGAAGGAAAGTTATGACCAACCTAGATAGCATATTCAAAAGCAGAGACATTACTTTGCCAACAAAGGTCCATCTAGTCAAAGTTATGGTTTTTCCTGTGGTCATGTATGGATGTGAGAGTTGGACTGTGAAGAAAGCTGAGCACCAAAGAATTGATGCTTTTGAACTGTGGTGTTGGAGAAGACTCTTGAGAGTCCCTTGGACTGCAAGGAGATCCAACCAGTCCATTCTGAAGGAGATCAGCCCTGGGATTTCTTTGGAAGGTATGATGCTAAAGCTGAGACTCCAGTACTTCGGCCACCTCATGCAAAGAGTTGACTCATTGGAAAAGACTCTGATGCTGGGAGGGATTGGGGGCAGGAGGAGAAGGGGATGACAGAGGATGAGATGGCTGGATGGTATCACTGACTCAATGGACGTGAGTTTGAGTGAACTCCGGGAGTTGGTGATGGGCAGGGAGGCCTGGAGTTGTACAATTCATGGGGTTGCAAAGAGTCGGAGACGACTGAGCATCTGAACTGAACTGAACTGAACTGATGCACCCCATGGGTTGTCCATGACTCAAATCATGGTAGTCATAAGTCAGAGAAATATTCATAGCTAACAGGCAGCAAATTAATTAACAACATCTTCTAGTCATGTAATGAGACCTTATGTTGTTTCTCATCTCTTCTCTTAGTACCACTATTTTAAGAAAGATTTAATTTCTAAGAGCCAGATGACAACCCATCTTTTTCTGTCTCCTGGTCACAACTCTAGTTTTGACTAGGTCAAAGAAAAATAAGTTTTGGGTTAGATGTGAAATAGACATTAAAAAGCAAATAAGTGTATTCAAGTGTCATAAAGTAACTGGAAAATTATGGAAACTGGATAAGAAGTGGTTAACACAAATGCTATCAAGAGGTGAAGTAAACACGTGCATTATAACAACAGTCTTTGAAAAAGTTAGTTTTTTTTCTTGTGTACATTATACATCTCAACAATATCTCAATTTAAATAATATATGTGTGTATTCAGTCATGTCCGATTGTTTACAGTCCCATGGACTGAGGCTCACCAGGCTTCTCTGTCCATGGAATTTTCCTGGCAAGAATACTGGAGTGGGTTGCCATTCCCTACTCCTAAGGATCTTCCTGACCCTGGGATGGAACCCGCATCTCATGCATCTCCTGCACTGGCCAGCGAATTCTTTGCCACCACCACCACCAAATACCTGTATGTGTGTGCGTGCACGTGCACGCATGTGCACTTAGTCGCTAAGTCATTTCTGACTCTTTCCCAACCTCATGGACTGTAGCACAGCCAGGCTCCTCTATCCATGGGATTTTTCAGTCAAGAATATATGTATATACTATCAATACTGGGAAAGCTCTTCTAGAAGTTTTGTTATGCTATGCATACTGGTTTAAGGAGCTACGGGGCTTGATTTTTCACTATCCTAAAGAGAATGTAAATTGTAAATAAAACATAGCCACTAATTTGTGCAACATTATTTTTGTGGCAAACATAAAAGTTTTATTTTTAAAACCTCTAATTATTCAGGTGAATAATACAAATCAGTAAACCTTTTACTAACTTACAGCACTATTCTTAAAGCACAGAGATAATGTGGTTGGGGCGGGAGATTTACTTTGTATGCGCTGTTTTAGCCTTTGCAAATTCACCGAAACTGCATGCATCTCACAAACTTTCATTTTGAATCATCTGGCAAATGTTTCTGAACCTCCCATGTAATTGAATGATTCAGAAAATTCTCAGTGATTCTTAGCATGATTCATTATTCTACTTTTAACCTTCTTGGATTTAATATGGAGCTTAAGATAGCCATTTCTATTTTCTTTCCACATTTATTACCATAATAACCAGTGAAGAGGCAAGTATATGCTTTGCCATCTATTCTATCTACAGCAATAACTTATAAAAACAAGAAAACGGTTTATCTCATGATACTCATCCTTGCTTAAATTATATCTTGGATAAAAGTTAAGAGTCAAATTAATGATAAGCTGTGTCTTTGTTCACCTTTTTTTCAGTATTTTGGATAGTATAGAGTTTAGAGAGATTCCAAACAGGGATATTAGACTGATTATAAAATGAGAAATTATGGAATCTTAAAAATAAGTAATCTATGAAGTAACAATCAACATTTTAATGAAATGTTTTGCTTTTAATTTATTTCTTTTGAGATACTAGGATTGAACATACCATGAATTTATATCAAACAGTGTAATGCCGAAGTATGCTATTAGCTCTTCCTAGATAATTTGTCATTTTCACTTATACAAAGAATATAAGCAATGATGAAGCACAAGCTGGAATCAAGGTTGCCAGGAGAAATATCAATAACCTCAGATATACAGATGACACTACCCTTATGGAAGAACGTGAAGAACTAAAGATTCTCTTGATGAAAATGAAAGAGGAGAGTGAAAACTTGGCTTAAAATTCAACATTCAAAAAACTAAGATCATCACATCCAGTCCCATCACTTCATGGTAAGTAGATGGGGAAACAATGGAAACAATGACAGACTATTTTCTTGGGCTCCAAAATCACTGCAAATGTGACTGTAGCCATGAAATTAAAAGATGCTTACTCTTTGGAAGAAAAATTATGAACAACCTAGACAGCATATTAAGAAGCAGAGACATTATTTTGAGTAACTGGTGGGCATAATTTATCACCTTTCTTGAGCCGTTTATTCAGTTTGAAGGATTGCTAAGTACATTATTATTCTTCAGCCAATGGAAATAGAAGATATAGTTGGGTAGCATTCATTATTGTAAACATAAACATAGTGCCTAGAGATGAGACATACAAACCATGTTGTCTTACTCTTTTTATTCTCCTTTCTGGCATAATCAGTATTCTGTACATGCAAATAAGAACCAGAAGCATATACTTTAACTCCAAGATCTGAGCTGCAGTGACAGCTGCGAGATTGTTCTTCTTATAGAAATATGTCCTAAATAGATTTAGAAGCAGATTGAACCTTAAGATAGGCATATGACTAATTAAGTGAAAATACATAATTCTCTCTCCTTTGAAAACATACATTAATTAGGAAAGAACTGCAAGATATTAGAAGAAAAACTCCAAATCACTCAAAATACAAACAAGGAATCCTTATAGTATTGACTTAAAATTATTTACACAATTGTATTGATTTGAAATCAATAATGATCATGTGAATTCCACTCTAACAACTGAGAAATTTTCTTGGTTGCATCACTTGTTAAATAAGATAGAAATTCAAAATGAAAGTAAGTCTTTTCAGTGGTGCAGGATGTTCAAGCAAATTATGAGGTTTTATTTTAGGAAACATTTGCTCAGAGTAAATCGAAATATGTCAATATTCACTTTTCAACCATGTAATTCAAATTATTCATATTTATAAATATCTGTATTTATTGATTTTTTCCTTTTTGACTCATGCTTGCTTTTGTGGCTCAAACTTTTAAAAACTGTTTCAATATTATTCATGATAAATAGCTCAAAATTATTTATACTTTTAACTTTTTGTAATCATTATAGTAAATAAATAATACATTTGTGTTTTGAAGTGAGTCTAATAATGACATTGTTTTGTGTTTATTATAAATAAAATTGAGAATCTAAATATCTAATAAATCATTAAGGAAATGTGAAGTAAGTGGTCTTAGTACTGTTGTTGTTGTTCAATCACTAAACCCTGTCAGTCTTTTTGTGACCCCATGGACTACAGCTGGTGTATTGACTGCAGCACTTTCACAGCATCATCTTTCAGGATTTGGAATAGCTCAACTGAAATTCTATCACCTCCACTAGCTTTGTTCGTAGTGATGCTTTCTAAGGCCCACTTGACTTCACATTCCAGGATGTCTGGCTCTAGGTCAGTGATCACACCATCGTGATTATCTGGGTTGTGAAGATCTTTTTTGTACAGTTCTTCTGTGTATTCTTGCCATCTCTTCTTAATATTTCCTGCTTCTGTTAGGTCCATACCATTTCTGTCCTTACTTGAGCCCATCTTTGCATGAAATGTTCCTTTGGTATCTCTGATTTTCTTGAAGATATCTCTAGTTTTTCTCATTCTGTTGTTTTTCTCTATTTCTTTGCATTGATCACTGAAGAAGGCTTTCTTATCTCTTCTTGCTATTATTTGGAACTCCACATTCAGATGTTTATATCTTTCCTTTTCTCCTTTGCTTTTCACCTCTCTTCTTTTCACAGCTGTTTGTAAGGCCTCCCCAGACAGCCATTTTGCTTTTTTGCATTTCTTTTCCATGGGAATGGTCTTGATCCCTGTCTCCTGTACAATGTAACGAACCTCATTCCATAGTTCATCAGGCACTCTATCTATCAGATCTAGGCCCTTAAATCTATTTCTCACTTCCACTGTATAATCATAAGGGATTTGCTTTAGGTCATACCTGAATGGTCTAGTGATTTTCCCTACTTTCTTGGGTTTCAGTGTGAACTTGGCAATAAGGAGTTCATGAATTTGGCAATAAGGAGTTCAGCAAATTTGGAAAACTCAGCAGTGGCCACAGGACTGGAAAAGGTCAGTGTTCATTCCAACCCCAAAGAAAGGCAATGCCAAAGAATGCTCAAACTACAGCACAATTGCACTCATCTCACACACTAGTAAAGTAATGCTCAAAATTCTCCAAGCCAGGCTTCAGCAATATGTGAACCGTGAACTTCTTGATGTTCAAGCTGATTTTAGAAAAGGCAGAGGAACCAGAGATCAAATTGCCAACATCCACTGGATTGTGGAAAAAGCAAGAGAGTTCCAGAAAAACATCTATTTCTGCTTTATTGACTATGCCAAAGCCTTTGACTGTGTGGATCTCAATAAACTGTGGCAAATTCTGAAAGAGATGGGAATACCAGACCACCTTATCTGCCTCTTGAGAAATTTGTATGTAGGTCAGGAAGCAACAGTTAGAACTGGACATGGAACACAGACTGGTTCCAAATAGGAAAAGGAGTACTTCAAGGCTGTATATTGTCACCCTGTTTATTTAACTTATATGCAGAGTACATCATGAGAAACCCTGGGCTGGAAGAAACCCAAGCTGGAATCAAGATTGCCGGGAGAAATATCAATAACCTCAGATACGCAGATGACACGACCCTTATGGCAGAAAGTGAAGAGGAACTAAAAAGCCTCTTGATGAAAGTGAAAGAGGAGAGTGGAAAAGTTCGCTTAAAGCTAAACATTCAGAAAACGAATATCATGGTATCCGGTCCCATCACTTCATGGGAAATAGATGGGGAAACAGTGGAAACAGTGTCAGACTTTATTTTTCTGGGCTCCAAAATCACTGCAGATGGTGATTGCAGCCATGAAATTAAAACACGCTTACTCCTTGGAAGGAAAGTTATGACCAACCTAGATAGCAAATTCAAAAGCAGAGACATTACTTTGCCAACAAAGGTTCGTCTAGTCAAGGCTATGGTTTTTCCTGTGGTCATGTATGGATGTGAGAGTTGGACTGTGAAGAAGGCTGAGCGCCGAAGAATTGATGCTTTTGAACTGTGGTGTTGGAGAAGACTCTTGAGAGTCCCTTGGACCGCAAGGAGATCCAACCAGTCCATTCTGAAGGAGAACAGCCCTGGGATTTCTTTGGAAGGAATGATGCTGAAGGCGAAACTCCAGTACTTTGTCCACCTCATGCAAAGAATTGACTCATTGGAAAAGACTCTGATGCTGGGAGGGATTGGGGGCAGGAGGAGAAGGGGATGACAGAGGATGAGACGGCTGGATGGCATCACTGACTCGATGGACGTAAGTCTCAGTGAACTCCGGGAGTTGGTGATGGACAGGGAGACCTGGCGTGCTGCGATTCATGGGGTCGCAAAGAGTCAAACACGACTGAGTGACTGATCCGATCTGATCTGATATGATGGACTACAGCACACCAGGCTCCTGTGTCCTCCACTATGACTAGGAGTTTGCTCAAATTCATGTCCACGGAGTCAGTGATGTTCTCTAACCACCTTATCCTCTCTTGCCCCCTTCTTCTTTTGCTTTCAGTCTTTCCCAGCGTCAAGGTATTTTCTAATGAGTCAGCTGTTTGCATCAGGTGGCTAGAGTATTGGAGCCTCAACATCATTCAGTGTTGATTTCTTTTAGGATAGACTGATTTGATCTCCTTGCAATCTAAGGGACTCAAAGCATATATAGTATTAATTTTTACTTAATATTTTGAAATAGTTCAGTTATATGCAGTGAATAACTTTTCTAAAATACTGATTTTTATGTAAACTTAAGGATAATTTTTTGCAAATGAAAGAAAAAGTTATTGAAACAAACTGAAATATGACAAGAGTATAAAGTTAAATGTTCTTGTAAACTCAATGGTTTTTCTTCTTTGGAATTTCTTTTTCTTGCAATTCAAATTGTTCCTGTCTTTGGACATGCTAAAATGCATCTAAAGAATTAATACATCACCTAACAATTTATTGGACGCCTACTGTATTGATTTTGTTTTGTCGCTATAACAAATTGTCAGAATTTTAGTGGCTCAAAGCAGCCACTAAAACAGATTTATTACCTAAAAATTTTGGAAAGAATGTGCCTGAATTCACTAGGCTTAAATCATGAGTGGGCATGCTGTGTTTCTCTCTGGAGCATCTTGGGGAGAAACACTCCTCCGTTCCCTTTGCTTCTAGAGGATGGTCCCCTTCCAGCAACAGCAAATGATCCGTGCTTCCACTGTCAAATCTTCTCTGACTAATGATCTGCTTCCCTCTTAAAAGGACACTTGTGATTACATTGGGCCCATCCACATATTCCCAAATAATTGTTCCAGATAAGATCCCAAATTTAGTCAATTTTTCCCATATTAAAAATTCCTGAATATTAGGATATAGGTATCTTTGGAGAGTCATTATTCTACACACCTACTGTAAAGAATACTTGATACATAAGTGAAAACAAAAGTGAAGTAGTCCATAGAACTTGAACACCAGAGAACACTGCAAATATTGAAAATGGAATATTAGTAATAAGAGTAAGATATATGGGTTAAATTTCCAAATATATTCAGAATTCAGACCTTGATGTTACTTTAAATAATTTTTAAATATTTTATCTTCAGAGCTGTTTGTGATCTTAAGAGAGAACCACAAGATTTGTGAATATTGCCCTCATCATAAAGTGGAGAATTGGGTGAAGACATTGCAGAGCTAATACTGTTACAGCTATAAATGGTTGATTTAGCACATGCAAGTGTTCACTATAAAATGAACAAGCTTGCTAATTTTTTTAGAGAAAAAAATTCAAGAAATTTAAAAATGAAAGCATTATATAATATACATTTTAGGGAGTCTGAAACTAAATAGCACAAATATCTGATGAGAGCTGCTAGATATTATTAAGGGCCAGATAGTAGTCAATAAGCATTACCTTGTATCATCACTTGTTATAAAGCTTTCTTTAATAGTATCTATCAGCTTGGGTTTAAGACAGGGTGAGGTATTGTCATACAGCTATGTTAAAAATAATCTTGCAATGAAATTTATAATGTATACATAAAAATGGTTGAAGTAAATAGACTCTGCAAGCTTAGCTGAGTGCAAGGAAGCAAAGACAGATAGGTTCCTATGGATACAAAAAAAAGTAGAGAAGGAAGAGCATCAGTTCCAGTCAGACTTGAGATATTTGCATTAGGAGTAATCACCAAGGAATTTGAATTAGTAGGAGACTGTCCTTCTGAATGGCATAAGATTGTCATTTAAACATTCTATTATGAGGTCAAAAAATGGGATAGAAAGGAGAGTGTAAAGATTAAATAAAGACATTAAACTAAGAAACTGGATGCTTAAAGTTTCAATATCTAGTGGAGAAATATGTTGCCATTTATATCTCTCTCACTAGTTCTAGGCATAATACAATAAATAAAGCTTTTTTTTTTATTATTACATCGTCTTTTCTGGATTATCCTTCTTTCATTCTCACTTTGAATGCTCACTCAATCCCTTTCCTTGCCCACACTGAAAAATCTATTTTAAAATTTGAAATATTTGCATTTATATTTATTTTTATATCTAAGATTTTAAAAATGCTTGTACTAGTAGTTGATGCCTCCTTTTTCCCCGAGTAGCTAACTTAAGATATCTGTATTAAAGCATATTAAAGGAAGTAGTTGACCTTTTAGTAAAATGTCTAAAACACAATTTGCCCTGTAGGTTCCTCTGCTTTTCTTTAATCTTTAACCCACAGATGTTCTGACTTATCCCCTTTTATTAGGAAAAATGGAAGACAGAAATAATAGGTGGATAAGTAGAAACTGTTCAAAAAATGTCAGCAAATCTAGGTTTTTTACCGACCAGAAACACAGAGGAGGAGTAAGTTTCCTGTACAGAATAAGGTTATTGGATAAGGGAGAGGATTCATGGAGGTCAGTTAAGAATAAGCAGTAAATCCAAACAGATAGTTAAGGAGGTTTCATCAATCAGTATGTATACAGTAAATGGCAGATGATTTGTTAGCACAATAAAGACTATAGGATGTCAGAGGAAGATTTGTTATTTTAGTCACAAAAATGTCACAGAGAAAATAGGACCTCAGTGTATGGAAGGAAAGCTCCACTGAGTGGGTTTTGTGTGTGGGGAATGACATGTATACCATGATTACATCTTGGTATATGCTGCGTTATTTTTGATTTTCACTGATTAATACATTACAGAAGGTGAATGATTAAAAACTTATCCATCATAGTATATGAATCTACATTTTGAAATTGTTCATATATTTGAGAATTTTGTGGCTAGTATCTTCTCAAGTTATTATATTATTTTTATATGAATTTTGCTTACTTTGTGCCAGAATACAATATTCCTTAAAAAAAATCTACTTTACCTTTATATTTTATAAAAAACACTTATTTAAAAATATATTTGGAAAATTTACAGATATTATTTTGGCTTATGCCTTTAATCTCATGTAGGTCAGATAATTGATGATTAATCATAATAAAATAAGATTAGGAAAGTATTATGAAGATAATGAATTTATCTGATGTACCTAGGTAGTTAAAGCAAGAATGGGGGATTCCCTGGTGGCTCAGATGGTAAAGCATCTGCCTGCAATGCAGGAGACCTGGGTTCGATCCCCCAGTCGGGAAGATCCCCTGGAGAAGGAAATGGCAACCCACTCCAGTACTATTGCCTAGAAAATTTCATGGATGGAGGAGCCTGGTGGGCTACAGTCCATGGGGTTGCAAAGAGTCAGACACGACTGAGCGACTTCACTCACTCACTAAAGCAAGAATAAGTACTAAAATCCTAGATTATTTGAAATTAATGTGGACATCTTCAGGATTAGAGTCATTTTTTTCCTACATATAACTCTTTTTTTTTTTTTTTTTAAGAGTTACTCCTCACTATTGGAAGTATATCTGAGCCCTGAGCCCCAAAGATTTTAGCTCAAGTTCTGGAGCTGTCATTTAGTAGTTTTCTAAGGTTAAATTAGTTATTTTCTCAGAGGCCCACTTTCTTTATTTACAAAAAATCAACAATGATGATTTTTATAACAGTGATGATATTTATAAAAAATCAACAGCAGCCATCATGGAAGTGAAAAGCACAACCATCATACTTCACAATATATTAAAATAAGATATAAACTATCTAAGAAAATTAATATTCATATCTACACAAAATGCATGCTTTCTCTGGAGGCAAATAACTGGTAATCTATACTGTGATCATGGGACGTTTTAGTGAGCAAAACAACAAAATTGAAAGCTGGTTATAGAATTTTCTCAGTGTAACATATTTGTCTACAACAAATAGAATCATTTACCACTTTGACCAGATACACTATTTTATTCAGTTTATTTCTTCAGGTATGGCAGATAGTTGATAAAAAACAAATCCATTGTTTGGATGGACTTAAATAATATCTCTCTCAATATATATTTATATATATATTTATATATATATATATTTTTCATTTCCACAGTTACCTGAGGACTTGAAAGTAATACTTGACATTTTCCTATAGAAAAATGTGGGTAATTTTAAAATAGGAAATGCCTAGTTAAATTAATGGTGAGCCATAAAAAATTAACAAAGTACACTTGAAAGAAAGGTCCAATCATGAAGTGCTAAATTTAGTACCTGGAAAGGGTTATAAAATGTTAGAAGTTTCAATATAAATATTTAGACATAAGACCGCACTTAGGAACCAGATTCAGAAATCACCTAGTTCATAAATTTCAACTATAGAACATAGATAATAGCTTCTAGAGTATTATAGTACATTTCAGAACATCTTGATTTCTGAAGGCAGACTATTAATGTGTTTTGAGGAAAGAATAAATAAAGGGAAAAAATGTACAAAGTAGTCTTTAGTTGCAAATAAGACAATAATATGAATGCATAGCTTGACATTAATATCATTCAAGTTTGAAATTTGGGTCAACTGAAAAATGCCCAAGGTATACTTTTTCCCTTATCCAGCCAATATTTCTATGAACACTCAGCATATGTTCATAAGTTGCTTATAAATGGTGACCATAAGATATAGTTGCTGCTAAGTCGCTTCAGTCGTGTCCAACTCTTTGCGACCCCATAGACGGCAGCCCACCAGGCTCCCCTGTCCCTGGGATTCTCCAGGCAAGAACACTGGAGTGGGTTGCCATTTCCGTCTCCAATGCATGAAAGTGAAAAGTGAAAGTGAAGTCGCTCAGTCGTGTCAGACTTGTAGTGACCCCATGGACTGCAGCCTACCAGGCTCCTCCGTCCATGGGCTTTTCCAGGCAAGAGTACTGGAGTGGGGTGCCATTGCCTTCTCCGAGGATATAGTTAGTATATTCTAAACTGTCAGAGAATGAGGAGCTTCCAAGAGCATGCGGAAAAAAATCTGTCTGTGAAAACTGAAGCGATCTCTGCACCTGCTAAGTCGCTTCAGTTGTGTCCGACTCTGTGCGACCCCATGGAAGGCAGCCCACCAGGCTCCTCTGTCCACGGGATTCTCTAGGCAATATACTAGGGTGGGTTGCCATTTCCTTCTCCAATGCATGCATGCATGCTAAGGAAGCCATCTCTAACCTGATAGAATTGTTACTCTCAGCCATCGATCACCATACAGAGTAATAAATCCACATGGGTAATCTGTAAACCATAGATTCATAAAATTGTCATTATTTTCTATCTCCCTTGTCCTAGCAAACTAGGCTTCTTCTGACTGTATCTCTTGGCATCTTTTTGTCAAATATATTATTGTGACATCTGTGAAAATCAATGTGAGAATTAGAAATGAAATAAAATGTAATGAGCAAACAGATTTGCAGAGACATAACAAAAGATTAAAATAAATAGTAGTACCAGAATATAAGAAGACAGAACAATGTTTTTATTGGACCTTCAGAATTTGGTGTTTGGTGATGGAAGAAGAAATTTTTCACTGGAGCATTTTTCACTCTGATTTGAGTCACTAATTCCTGATATTAACCTATATGATGTACTGTGAATTATGCAAACTTGGTTTCTCTGGTTATTTTTGTTGGTTCTATGAAAGTAACAGGGATACTTACAGTCTTCCAGAGGAAATAGGAACAGAAAAGTTAATATATTAATTCAAAAAATTTGACTTTTGGGACATATTCTGCTTGACAATAATGAGTTAGAAAATTACAAAGATGCTAGTTAGTATTTTATTATGATTCATGGCACAATTAACTGGCTATTGGAAATTTGGATCAGGAATCCTGTGATACATGGCATCTGTCTTAAGGCTTTGTAAAAATTGGAATTTCACATCAAATGTTCTTGTGGCAAAAGATATAAAATGACAGAAGTCCTCATGTGTCTATATAATATGTTCTGTGACCAACCTATCCTAGCTCTTAGTTCAAGAATGTTAAAGCCAGGTGGCAAGTGCTCTCACAGCTTTTTAAGTTCTTGATCTGTGTCCATCAGATGTGCAGCTTTGGTTTCCAAGATTTCCTTTAGCAATAGATTGATAATTCGCTCCACAGATTTCCTTGTAACATGGATGCCCTAATGGCTTTTCATAGTCTGACTTATGTCTACTTAAGTTTTTATTTTGATGATTCAATATATTTACATTTTTCGTCTTAGTTTCACCGGGTACTCCATCAGTTTATTCAGCAGACTTATTTTGAGGACTTGTGAGTCTCCTAGCTGTTGTCCCTTGTGGGCATTGGAATTCCTTCTTGAGTCCCTAAATGGCTGCCACTCACTGCAGAGTCCCATTATGATTACTTTGAAAATTTCCTGAGGCCCCAGCACCTTTCTGGGAACAATTTTTTTTTTTTTTTTTAAACAACATTTGCTTGGATCGGAGAGCTGCACACAAAGGAGTGAAACTCAAATCCAACAGTGACTTACCCAGAGGAGAGTGAACTCAAAGGGTTCAGAAGGCATCTTTGCTGTGAGCATGCCATTAGCAGGTCTCTCTGAATCCCATCTTCTTGACCAAAAACTGTTAAGGAATAATTAACAAAGACAATTTAGTTAACAAAAACTTTATTAAATACTTCCTAAGCAGTACTGCAAGTTAAGGCAGAAGACTTCCCATAGAATAAAGTGTATAGAAAAAGGAAGGGAAAAATAGAAAATATCTGATAGGTTAGGACTACAAAATCAACCTTGTTTAAGGTAAGAAACAAGGTTTCTTGGTGTTTGGAGATTGACTGACTGAATATATTGTGTTTCTGGTCTAGCAGAGCATTTATTGAAACACAGAAGTTTGGTTTACTGATATAGAATGCTGGACAAGAGAAATTTATTTCAACACTAGTAAGTACATTTCCAGGAGCTGAGTGTGGCTCAGATCATGAACTCCTTATTGCCAAATTCAGACTAAAATTGAAGAAAGTAGGGAAAACCACTAGACCACTCAGGAATGACCTAAAGCAAATCCCGTATGATTATACAATGGAAGTGAGAAATAGATTTAAGGGACTAGATCTGATAGATAGAGTGCCTGATGAACTATGGACGGAGGTTCATGATTGTATGGGAGACAGGGATCAAGACCATCCCCATGGAAAAGAAATGCAAAAAACGCAAAATGGCTGTCTGGGGAGGCCTTACAAAAATAGCTGTGAAAAGAAGAGAGGTGTAAAGCAAAGGAGAAAAGGAAAGATATAAGCACCTGAATGCAGAGTTATAAAGAATAGCAATAAGAGATAAGAAAGCCTTCCTCAGAGATCAATGCAAAGAAATAGAGGAAAACAACAGAATGGGAAAGACTAGAGATCTCTTCAAGAAAATTAGAGATACCAAGGGAACATTTCATGCAAAGATGGGCTCGATAAAGGACAGAAATGGTATGGACCTAATAGAAGTAGAAGATATTAAGAATAGGTGGCAAGAACACACAGAAGAACTGTACAAAAGAGATCTTCATGACCCAGATAAATCACGATGGTGTGATCACTTACCTAGAGCCAGACATCCTGGAATGTGAAGTCAATTGAGCCATAGAAAGCATCACTACAAACAAAGCTAGTGGAGGTGACGGAATTCCTGTTGAGCTATTTCAAATCCTGAAAGATGATTCTGTAAAAGTGCTGCACTCAATATGCCAGCAAATTGGGAAAACTCAACAGTGGCCACAGGACTGGAAAAGGTCAGTTTTCATTCCAATCCCAAAGAAAGACAATGCCAAAGAATGCTCAAACTACTGCACAATTGCATGCATTTCACACGCGAGTAAAGTAATGCTGAAAATTCTTCAAGCAAGGCTTCAGCAATACGTGAACTGTGAACTTCCTGATGTTCAAGCTGGTTTTAGAAAAGGCAGAGGAACCAGAGATCAAATTGCCAATATCCCCTGGAACATTGAAAAAGCAAGAGAGTTCCAGAAAAAGATTTATTTCTGCTTTATTGACTATGCCAAAGCCTTTGACTGTGTTGATCACAAGAAACTGTGGAAAATTCTGAAAGAGATGGGAATACCAGACCACCTGACCTGCCTCTTGAGAAATTTGTATGCAGGTCAGGAAGCAACAGTTAGAACTGGACATGGAACACAGACTGGTTCCAAATAGGAAAAGGAGTAGGTCAAGGCTGTATATTGTCACCCTGCTTATTTAACTTATATGCAGAGTACATCATGAGAAATGCTGGGCTGGAAGAAGAACAAGCTGGAATCAAGATTGCTAGGAGAAATCTCAATAACCTCAGATATGCAGATGACACCACCTTTATAGCAGAAAGTGAAGAGGAAATTAAAAGCTTCTTATGAAGGTGAGAGAGGAGAGTGAAAAAGTTGGCTTGAAGCTCAACGTTCAGAAAATGAAGATCATGGCATCTTGTCCCTTCACTTCATGGGAAATAGATGGGGAAACAGTGGAAACAGTGTCAGACATTATTTTTTTGGGGCTTCCAAATCACTGCAGATGGTAAGAATTAAAAGATGCTTACTCCTTGGAAGAAAAGTTATGACCAACCTAGATAGCATATTCAAAAGCAGAGACATTACTTTGCCAACAAAGGTCCATCTAGTCAAAGCTATGGTTTTTCCAGTGGTCATGTATGAATGTGAGAGTTGGACTGTGAAGAAAGCTGAGTGCCAAAGAATTGATGCTTTTGAACTGTGGTGTTGGAGAAGACTCTTGTGAGTCCCTTGGACTGCAAGGGGATCCCACCAGTCCATTCTAAAGGAGATCAGCCCTGGGATTTCTTTGGAAGGACTGATGCTAAAGCTGAAACTCCAGTGCTTTGGCCACCTCATGTGAAGAGTTGACTCATTGGAAAAGACTCTGATGCTGGGAGGGATTGGGGGCAGGAGGAGAAGGGGACGACAGAGGATGAGATGGCTGGATGGCATCACTGACTTGATGGACGTGAGTCTCAGTGAACTCCGGGAGTTGGTAATGGACAGGGAAGCCTGGCGTGCTGAGATTCATGGGGTCGCAAAGAGTCGGACACGACTGAGTGACTGAACTGAACTGAATTGAAGTATATTTCATTTGAGAAAAAAATTTTCCATAGGGCATTTACTCTATGTGGAATCAAACAGGTTATTCCTGTGATGTATCCTTGAATTCCAGCCAAGGCTTTGCCACAATGTCAGGTCAATCCCCTGCTCCCAAAGCTAGTTACATGATTATAGTGTTGGAAGGCTGAGTCTTGGATTGTAGTGTTTATGCATATATGGCTCAGTGTATCCTGGCTGACATGGAACAACACTATTCCAAACCAGGAAAGGAGTAGGTCAAGGCTGCATATTGTAACCTTGCTTATTTAACTTATATGTAGAGTACATCACGTGAAATGCTGGACTGGATGAAGCACAAGCTGGAATCAAGATTGCAGGTAAAAATATCCATAACCTTAGATACGCAGATTACAACACCCTTATGGCACAAAGCCAAGAAGAACTAAACAGCCTTTTGATGAAAGTACAGCACACCAGGCCTCCCTATCCATCACCAACTTCTGGAGTTTACTCAAACTCATGTGCATTGCATTGATGATGCCATCCAACCATCTCATCCTCTGTGATCCCCTTCTCCTCCTGCCTCAATCTTTCCCAGCATCAGAGTCTTCTCAAATGAGTCAGTTCTTCACATCAGGTGGCCAAGGTATTGGAGTTTCAACCTCAGCATCAGTCCTTCCAATGAAAATTTAGGACTGATTTCCTTTAGGATGGACTGGCTGGATCTCCTTACAATCCAAGGGATTGTCAAGAGTCTTCTCCAACACCACAGTTCAAAAGCATTAATTCTTTAGTGCTCAGTTTTCTTTATAGTTTGACCCCAGGTAAATAATAGACAGGGAACACAGCCCCATCCATCAACAGAAAGTTGGATAAAGGATGTACTGAGTATGGCCCCAGCCATCAGGACCCAGTTTCTCCCTCAGTCAGTCTCTCCCATCAAGAAGCTTCCATTAACCTCTTATCCTTCTCCACCAAGGGCAGACAGATTAAAAACCACAAAAAACTAACCATTCCAATCACATGGAACACAGCCTTGTCTAACTCAGCAAAACTATGAGCCATGCTGTGTAGGGCCACCCAACACAGATGGGCCATGGTGGAGAGTTCTGACAAAAACTGGTTCACTGGAGAAAGGAATGGCAAAGCAATTCAGTGTTCTTGCCTTGAGAACCCCATGAACAGTATGAAAAGGCAAAAAGATAGAATCAGATCAGATCAGTCAGTCATGTCTGACTCTTTGCGACCCCATGAATCGCAGCACGCCAGGCCTCCCTGTCCATCACCAACTCCCAGAGTTCACTCAGACTCACGTCCATCGAGTCAGTGATGCCATCCAGCCATCTCATCTTCTGTCGTCCCCTTCTCCTCCTGCCCCCAATCCCTCCCAGCATCAGAGTCTTTTCCAATGAGTCAACTCTTTGCATGAGGCGGCCAAAATACTGGAGTTTCAGCTTCAGCATCATTCCTTCCAAAGAAATCCCAGGGCTGATCTCCTTCAGAATGGACTGGTTGGATCTCCTTGCAGTCCAAGGGACTCTCAAGAGTCTTCCCCAACACCACAGTTCAAAAGCATCAATTCTTCAGCACTCAGCCTTCTTCACAGTCCAACTCTCACATCCATACGTGACCATAGGAAAAACCATAGCCTTGACTAGACAAATCTTTGCTGGCAAAGTCATGTCTCTGCTTTTGAATATGCTATCTAGGTTGGTCATAACTTTCCTTCCAAGGAGTAAGCATCTTTTATTTTCATGGCTGCAGTCACCATCTAAGATGAACTCCCTAGGTTGGTAGGTGTCCAATATGTTACTGAAGATCAGTGGAGAAATAACTCCAGAAAGAATGAAGAGATGGAGACAAAGCAACAACAACACCCAGTTGTGGATGTGACTGGTGATGGAAATAAAGTCCAATGCTGTAAAGAGCAATACTGCATAGGAACCTGGAATGTTAGGTCCATGAATCAAGGCAAATTGGAAGTGGTCAAACAGGAGATGGCAAGAGTGAACATCAATATTTTAGGAATGAGCAAACTAAAATGGACTGGAATGGGTGAATTTAACTCAAATGACCATTATATTTACTACTGAAACAGTCTGAAATGTAGTACTTGGGTGCAGTCTCAAAAATGACAGAATGATCGCTGTTCATTTCCAAGGCAAATCATTAGATATCACAGTAATCCAAGTCTATGTCCCGACCAGTAATACTGAAGAAGCAAAAAAGAAGAAGAAAAGAAAGACACCCCAAAAGATGTCGTTTTCATTATAGCAGATGGAATGCAAAGGTAGGAAGTCGAGAAATATCTGGAGTAACAGGCAAATTTGGCCTTGGCATACAGAATGAAGCAGGGCAAAGGCTAATACAGTTTAGCCAAGAGAACACACTGGTCATAGCAAACACCCACTTCCAACAGTACAAGAGAAGACTTTACACAAGTACATTACCAGATGGTCAATACTGAAATCAGACTGATTATATTCTGTGCGGTCAAACATGGAGAAGCTCTATATAGTCAGCAAAAACAAGACTGGGAACGACTGTGTCTGGCTGAGATCATGAACTCCTTATTTCAAAATTCAGACATAAATTGAATAAAGTAGGGAAAACCATTAGACCATTCAGGTATGACCTAAATCAAATCGCTTCTGATTAAAGAGTCGAAGTGACAAATAGATTCAAGGGATTAGATCTGATTGATAGACAGAGTCTCTGATTAACTATGGACGTTCATGACATTTACAGGAGGAAGGGATCAAGACCATGCCCAAGGAAAAGAAATGCAAAAAGGCAAAATGGTTGTGTGAAGAGGCCTTACAAATAGCTGTGAAAAGAAAAGAAGTGAAAAGCAAAGGAGAAAAGGAAAGATATACCCATTTGAATGCAGGTTCCAAAGAATAGCAAGGAGGGATAAGAAAGCCTTCCTCAGCAATCAATGCAAAGAAACAGAGGAAAACAACAGAATGGGAAACACTAGAACTCTCTTCAAGAAAATTGGAGATACCAAAGGAACATTTCATGCAAAGATGGGCATAATAAAGGACAGAAATTGGATGGACCTAAAAGAAGAAGAAGATATTGAGAAGATGTGGCAAGAATACACAGAAGAACTATACAATAAACATCTTCATGACCCAGATAATCACGATGGTGTGACCACTCACCTAGAGCCAGACATCCTGGAATGTGAAGTCAAGCGGGCCTTAGAAAGCATCACTATGAACAAAGCCAGTGGAGGTGATGGAATTCCAGTTGAGCTATTTCAAATCCTGAAAGATGATGCTGTGAAAGTGCTGCACTCAATATGCCAGCAAATCTGGAAATCTCAGCAGTGGCCACAGGACTGGAAAAGGTCAGTTTTCATTCCAATCCCAAAGAAAGGCAATGCCAAAGAATGCTCAAACTACTGCACAATTGCACTCATAAGAGTCGGACATGATTGAGAGACTTCACTTTGACTTTTCACTTTCATGCATTGGAGGAGGAAATGGCAACCCACTCCAGTGTTCTTGCCTGGAGAATCCCATGGACAGAGGAGCCTAGTGGGCTACCGACTATGGGGTTGCACAGAGTCGGACATGACTGAAGCGACTTAGCAGCAGCAGCAGCAGCAGCAGCAACACGCTATTAAAGTAATGTTCAGAATTCTCCAAGCCAGGCTTAAACAATATGTGAACCATGAACTTGCAGATGTTCAAGCTGGTTTTAGGAAAGGCAGAGGAACCAGAGATCAAATGGCCAACATCCGTTGGATCATTGAAAAAGCAAGAGAGTTGCAGAAAAGCATCTATTTCTGATTCATTGACTACACCAAAGCCTTTTGACCTTGTGAAACATGAAAAACTGTGGAAAATTCTTCAAGAGTTGGGGACACCAGACCACCTTACTTGCCTCCTGAATAATCTGCATGCAGTTCAAGAAGCATCAGTTAGAACCAGATGTGGAACAACAGACTGGTTCCAAATCAGGAAGGAGTACATCAAGGCTGTATATTGTCGCTCTGCTTATTTAACTTATGCAGAGTACATCACGTGAAATGTGGGGCTGATGAAGCACAAGCTGGAAGCAAGATTGCTAGGAGAAATATCAGTAACCTCAGATATGCAGATTACACCACTGTTATGGCAGAAACTGAAGAAGAACTAAACAGCCTCTTGATGATTGTGAATCAGGAAAGTGAAAAGTTCACTTAAAACTCAATATTCAGAAAAATAAGATCATGGCATCTGGTCCCATCACTTCATGGCAAATAGATGGCGAAACAATGAAAATAGTGAGATACTTTATTTTGGGGGGCTCCAAAATCACTGCAGATGGTGACTGCAGCCATGAAATTAAAAGATGCTTGCTCCTTGAAAGAAAAGCTATGACCAACCTAGACTGTCGGGAGCCGCATTAGGCATTACTGATAAAGTGGAGGCACGGCCCCAACCCCCTCTCCTCATCTCGCAGGCACGGTCCCGGGATGAAGGAGTTAGGTCTTGTGATTCTGACTTGTTCTTTCCTTTCTTGGGTTGAGTTGGCTGGAAAGAATGTTAAGGTGCTTATTGTTCTTGAGAAAAGCATGAGAAAGCACAAAGCCTTCTGCAGTTGTGCCCAGAAAATAATCTATAAAGTAACCAATGACACTTGTTCAAGGATCTTTACAAAGAATGTTCCAGGATGAGCAGGTAGGCCGCAGCTTGAGGCCATGGGAAGGATTGTTATCTGAGAGCTGTTTGTGAGGGGAATGTTTATGGCAAAAGAAGTTTGCTGAGCTTAGGGTTTAGGAATAATTAAGAACAGCTAGAAGCCTTTTTAGGAGATGGTGATCTTGAGATTCTAGAGGCAAACAGGATTTAGGAAGATAAGAAATAAACTGAGGAATATAGCATGAGTTACAATGTAATCACAAGTTAAGTATAGGACACATAAGAGGAAGTAGGTGATAGATAGTAAAGCTGATTCTGAGAGAATTGCTGAAGCAGGAACTCTCTTTGTAGGCAACAATGATTTCTGGAGACAATAAATCTGGGTGGGGAAAACTAAAAATATCAAACCTATGACCTAATGATTTTGTCAAAGTATAAAAGAAAACCTGAATCTTGAAATAAACATGTAGTCCTGTACCTCAAGTCAGAGGCTACATCATTGTCCACCGACACCGCTCACCCCTTCCGGCTGATTCCTTGGCTGCTGGAACAGGACTCCTGTACTAGACAGCATATTAAAAAGCAGAGGCATTACCAACAAAGATCAGTCAGTTAAAGTTATGGTTTTTCCAGTAGTCATGCATGGATGTGAGAGTTGGACTATATGGAAAGCTGAGTGCTGAAGAATTAACGCTTTTGAACTGTGGTGTTGTGGAAGACTCTTGAGATTCCCTTGGACTGCAAGCAGATCCAACCAGTCCATCTTAAAGGAAATCAGTCTTGAATATTCATTGGAAGGACTTATGCTGAAGCTGAAACTCCAATAGTTTGGCCACCTGATGCAAAGTACTAACTCATTTGAAAGGACCTTGATGCTGGGAAAAAGTGAAGGTGGGAGAACAAGGTGCAACAGAGGATGAGATGTTTAGATGGCATTACTGACGCAGTGGACATGAGTTTGAGTAGGCTCTGCAAGTTGGTGATGGACAGGGAAGCCTGTAGTACTGCAGTCAATGGGGTCACAAAGAGTCGGACATGACTGAGTGACTGAACTGATTGACTGATCCTGGCTGAAATTGCTTTTCCTAGCACTACACAATTGTTACTGACACAGTCAATACTTTGAGAGCATTCCAGAAATAGAAGTATCATTATTAGATAAGAGAAAATTCCAACTATGATAAGTCAATTTATAAAATGAAGAACTTAGAGTTTTGCATAATACTCTGGTCATATATATTAATTTATACAGGATTAATTACACTGGTGATAGCTTTCCACAAACCTAAAGTAATATGCACAACTGTTTCTATATTCCAGATAACACTGTGGGAGTTCCAGAAAACTATGGGAGTTTAACCCTTGTATTAACTTTCTAGTCATTTATTTCAATTCAAGGATAAGTGTAATAAGTGGTATTAAATAAAATTAATTTAGAGCAGTGAATTATTTTCCAACGCTGAAGAAGTCCTCAGATTGCCAAGCTTTCTAAAACTTCACCTAATAGCATGTGGGTGCTTGTATCACACTGTCAGGAATAAAGCAGAATGAGCCTAACAGTTGTGGCCTAATGAATGCAGGAAATCTAATGTCTATACTCGTGTAAGATGCTATTTGTGGATTTTATGAGATAAACTTATTTTTGACCAAATTTCTTATGCAGTAGACTAAAGCAGTATTTGGGAAACTGAAATTAAGAGAATGGTTTTTGTGCAGAAGCCACTACATCAAGAGAAAAAACAACCTAACCAGAAAATAAGAATAAGAAAAAAATGGTCATATGGCAAATAACAAATATAAACACTTATAAATCTGCTTTAATCATATATACTTATATATATGCACAGGTGTACATATATATATATATATGTGTGTGTGTGTGTGTGTATACCAGGAGTTTGTAATATCTATAAGATATTCTGCAAAAGAAAGTAACTATAAAATTGTCATTTGGTCATATATTATTTCATTTATTTCTAATCTGCTTTCTTTTTTGTCCATCCCATCTACATTATTACAAAAATGATAAGTTAAAAGGTTTGCATTTCCATATTACGTGGGGAGTGATTTCATTGCATATTTTATTGGATTTAAAAAGCAGTTGAAAAACATTTAGTCACTTATAAGTACTAAAGATTATGTTCAAATTGACCCCAAAATAACTAGGTCCTTTCCTAAGTGAGCCATCTTCCTTTGTGATTACTTCTCATGATTTTGTCTAAAATTTTCAAACTTATCCTGTTTATTCAACTATGTTTTCATTTATATGGCTGCATCATGACCAGACAAAACAGAGACTAGTCCTCTGGGTTATTGGTTAGTCAGATAGCTTGATGTGGTATGGTGGACTTTCTGAGAATCTAATGTCTTGACATTTGACTGTGGTATAGATCAGAAGAATCTGGTGAGTCCTTACATCATCGAGAAAATTAGGGCAGAAATAAATGCAAAAGAAACAAAAGAGACCATAGCAAAATTCGACAAAGCCAAAAGCTGGTTCTTTGAGAAGTTAAATAAAATTGACAAACCGTTAGCCAGACTCATCAAGAAATAAAGGGAGAAAATTCAAATCAATAAAATTAGGAATGAAAGTGGAGAGATCACAACAGACAACACAGAAATACAAAGGATCATAAGAGACTACTATCATCAACTATATGCCAAAAAAATGGACAACTTGGAAGATATGGACAAATTCTTAGAAAAGCACAACTTTCCAAAACTGAACCAGGAAGAAATAGAAAATCTTAACAGACCCATCACAAGCATGGAAATTGAAACTGTAATCACAAATCTTCCAGCAAACAAAAGCCCAGGACCAGACAGCTTCACAGATGAATTCTACCAAAAATTTAGAGAAGCGCTAACACCTATCCTACTCAAAATCTTCCAGAAAATTGCAGAGGAAGGTAAACTTGCAAACTCATTCTTTGAGGCCACCATCACCCTAATACCAAAACCTGACAAAGATGCCACACACACACACAAAGAAAACTACAGGCCAATATCACTGGTGAACCTAGATGCAAAAATCCTTAACAAAATTCTAGCAATCAGAATCCAACAACACATTAAAAAGATCATACACCATGACCAAGTGGGTTTTATACCAGGGATACAACGATTCTTCAATATCTGCAAATCAATCAATGTAATACACAACATTAACAAATTGAAAAATAAAAACCACATGATTATCTCAATAGATGCAGAGAAAGCCTTTGACAAAATTAAACATCCATTTATGATAAAAACTCTCCGGAAAGCAGGAATACAAGGAACATACCTCAACATAATAAAAGCTATATATGACAAACCCACAGCAAACATTATCCTCAATGGTGAAAAAGTGAAAGCATTTCCCCTAAAGTCAGGAACAAGATAACTGTGCCCACTCTCACCACTACTATTCCACATAGTTTTGGAAGTTTTGGCCACAGCAATCAGAGCAAAAGAAATAAAAGGAATCCAAATTGGAAAAGAAGAAGTAAAACTCTCACTGTTTGCAGATGATATGATCCTCTACATATAAAACCCTAAAGACTCCACCAGAAAATTACTAGAGCTAATCAATGAGTATAGTAAAGTTGCAAGATATAAAATCAACACACAGAAATCCCTTGCATTCCTATACACTGCAAAGGCAAAGTCACTTCAGTTGTGTCAGACTGTGTGCGACCCCATAGACGGCAGCCCACCAGGCTCCCCTGTCCCTGAGATTCTCCAGGCAAGAACACTGGAGTGGGTTGCCATTTCCTTCTCCAATGCATGAAAGTGAAAAGTGAAAGTGAAGTCACTCAGTCATGTCCGACTCTTAGCGACCCCATGGATTGCAGCCTAACAGGCTCCTCTGTCCATGGGATTTTCCAAGCAAGAGTACTGGAGTGGGGTGCCATTGCCTTCTCCAGTCCTATACACTAATAATGAGAAAATAGAAAGAGAAATTAAGGAAACAATTCCACTCACTATTGCAACAAAAATAATAAAATACTTAGGAATAAATCTACCTAAAGAAACAAAAGACCTATATATAGAAAACTATAAAACACTGGTGAAAGAAATCAAAGAGGACACTAATAGATGGAGAAATATACCGTGTTCATGGATCAGAAGAATCAATATAGTGAAAATGAGTATACTACCCAAAGCAATCTATATATTCAATGCAATTCCTATCAAGCTGCTGCTGCTGCTAAGTCACTTCAGTCATGTCTGACTCTGTGCAACCCCATAGACAGCAGCCCACTAGGCTCCCCCATCCCACTACCAATGGTATTTTTCACAGAGCTAGAACAAATAATTTCACAATTTGCATGGAAATACAAAAAACCTCGAATAGCCAAAGCAATCTTGAGAAAGAAGAATGGAACTGGAGGAATCAACCTGCCTGACTTCAGGCTCTACTACAAAGCCACAGTCATCAAGACATCATGGTACTGGCACAAAAACAGAAATATAGATCAATGGAACAAAATAGAAAGCCCAGAGATACACACAAAAAAACTTAAAATGGATTAAAGATCTAAACTTAAGACCAGAAACTATAAAACTCCTAGAGGAGAACATAGGCAAAACAGTCGCCAACATAAATCACAGCAGGATCCTCCATGACCCACCTCCCAGAATATTGGAAATAAAAGCAAAAATAAACAAATGGGACCTAATTAAAATTAAAAGCTTCTGCACAACAAAGGGAACTATAAGCAAGGTGAAAAGACAGCCTTCAGAATGGAAGAAAATAATAGCAAATGAAGCAACGGACAAATAATTAATCTCAAAAATACACAAGCAACTCCTACAGCTCAACTCCAGAAAAATAAACGACCCAATCAAAAAATGGGCCAAAGAATTAAACAGACGTTTCTCCAAACAAGACATACAGATGGCTAACAAACACATGAAAAGATGCTCAACATCACTCATTATCAGAGAAAAGGAAATTAAACCACAATGAGGTACATTTCTCACCAGTCAGAATGGCTGCTATCCAAAAGTCTACAAGCAATAAATGCTGGAGAGGGTGTGGAGAAAAGGGAACCCTCTTACACTGTTGGTGGGAATGCAAACTAGTACAGCCACTATGGAGAACAGTGTGGAGATTCCTTAAAAAAAAATGGAAATAGAACTGCCATACGACCCAGCAATCCCACTGCTGGGCATACACACTAAGGAAACCAGAATTTAAAGAGACACATATACCCCAATGTTCATCATAGCACTGTTTATAATAGCCAGGACATGGAAGCAACCTAGATGTCCATTGGCAGATGAATGGATAAGAAAGCTGTGGTACATATACACAATGGATTATTACTCAGCCATTAAAAAGAATACATTTGGATCAGTTCTAATGAGGTGGATGAAACTGGAGTGTATTATACAGAGTGAAGTAAGCCAGAAAGAAAAACACCAATACAGTATACTAACACATATATATGGAATTTAGAAAGATGGTAACGATAACCCTGTATGAGAGACATCAAAAGAGACACAGATGTACAGATCAGTCTTTTGGACTCTGTGGGAGAGGGCGAGAGTGGGATGATTTGGGAAAATGGTATTGAAACATGTATATTATCATATGTGAAATGAATCACCAGTCCAGGTTCGATGCATGATACAGGATGCTCGGGGCCGGTGCACTGGGATGACCCAGAGGGATGGAATGGGGAGGGAGGTGGGAGGGGGGTTCAGGATGGCGAATACATGTACACCCATGGCAGATTCATGTCAATGTATGGAAAAACCAATACAATATTGTAAAGTAATTAGCCTCCAGTTAAAATAAATAAATTTATTTCTTTTTTAGAAAGTGTTTATTTCTTAAGAAAATTACCTTTGTTGTACTGTAAGCTGAATAAAGTCATTGCACAGTGGATGACAGAGATTGTTAGTTGTGTCTCAGAATGGTTTATAGACTGAACTACATGAATTTAGCTCACAAAAGTGCAAATCCTAAAGAACACCTCACATGAACTTTTCAGGAACATGAAACGTTGCCATAAGAGACATACACTGCTAACTATTTGGCTTGATAGATAGGATGAGAGTAATTTCATGCTCCTTCCTGTTGCAACTTTGTAAGCATTATAGGATTATTTGTTTATTAGCTTATTTCTGTTTGAAGTCATTATGCATTCAATTTACAATAAAAAAAGTTTTTTTTAGGCTATTTAAAGTTTGCCTTGGTCAAATGAGTTTTACTACTATTTCTAATACTTTAAACAAAATACTAACACTAGTTTGATGAACATGGGGACAGTGTAAGTGTTTTCTACCTGGAAGACCAACAACATGTTTTACAAATTTTTTAGTAAAATATGTCAAACTAGAATTTTATATAAAATAATAATCATATTTTCAAAAGTCATGACCTACTCTTTCAAAGGAGGACATATTATGTAGATAGACTTGTGTGTCAAATGATGAAAAAGTTCCAAACCACAAAAATATTATAATTGAAAATATTCACTAGTAAAACTGACAACTTTTGATCAGATGTAGAGTGTATAAACACTTTTTTCAAATCTGAATTGTGTATCATTGGTTAAAATACCAAGATCCTAGACAAATTCAAGAGAAAGGACATGAAGAAAATGAAATCTATTTTGTATAGGTTTACTTGCTCTAGTACAGAGAAGGCAATGGCACCCCACTTCAGTACTCTTGCCTGGAAGATCCCATGGATGGAGGAGACTGGAAGGCTGCAGTCCATGAGTTCGCTGAGGGTCAGACACGACTGAGCGACTTCACTTTAACTTTTCACTTTCCTGCATTGGAGAAGGAAATGGCAACTTTCTCCAGTGTTCTTGCCTGGAGAATCCCAGGGACGGGGAAGCCTGGTGGGCTGCCGTCTACAGGGTCGCACAGAGTTGGACACGACTGAAGTGACTTAGCAGCACTTGCTCTACTGACTACCAAAAGCTCAATTTTGTGACCTGCGTTGGACAAAAAAGGAAATCTTTTGGATTTAGAGATACAACTAAAGATAAATCTTATTCCGATAAACTTTCTAGTGCATTTCCCACAAGATCATTGCTGGATTTTTTAAAGGATATTTTATGAAAATTTCAAAATGCTGAAGATTTCCAGAGTTGTTGCTGATGAAAGTAATGACATATTTTGAAACAATTTGAAAACTGGTTATCCTTTTATCAGTTTGATTTGTTTTGCTTCTTTGTTTGATAGTCTCCAATGTCCTCAGGTGTATGATGCTCTGGTTAATTATTTGAGTCAGAATATTGAATTTGAAAGGCCATTAACTTTGATTTTCTATTTTGACATAGTGTTTTTCACAGCATGTAGTTATACCTTAGGCTTGATCAGGTAAAATTTCCTAAATAAGTAAAACTTTTAAAATGTTTGAAATTGGAGAAAAATACAGTCGTGGAAACACAGAGCCTAGAATAAGACACTCCTCAACTAATGTTTGCCTTGATCATCAACATCTTAGAATTTTTTTGTGGTGAACAGGGTAACAGTGATCCTCTTACACTTTTAGTACTATAAGATGTAAAATCATGATATTTAAGGGATGACACAAAATATTCCTTTCTTCCCAAAGCTTAAGATACCACAGGCCAGTGGAAAGCCAAAGCTTTCTTTAAAAATTAAGCTTCCAAAATTATTTCTGTTTCTATGAATATAAAGTTATTTAATCATTAAGTTTAAAAGGTCTTTGAAGAGTGTTTAATCCCATTTAAATAATGAGTTAATTAAATATCTTAAAATATTTTAAAATACATTCATTAACTCAATTCCATTTGAGGTATTTTAGTTTTCTGACTTAATAACAACATCTCCTGAGTACTAAATACTGCTGTAAATTTTGATAAAATAACCTTACAAGTAAGAAAACCATTAAGCCTCTTCACATATTTCAATATGTTGAGAATAAACACTAAGATTTCAGGTTCAAATGATTTTACAACTATGAATCTATTATAAATTACAAATTACTTGTAATGCTTTTCACTCTAAACAAGTCTAACTTCATAAACATATTTTAGGTACATAATATACAAAATATGCACAAGCACTTTCCCACAGACATTACTAAATTTTTTATTATTTAAAAAGCTTCTATGTCTTTAAGCCTCTCAAGTTTTCTGTTTTTGGATATTCTACTACTAAAATATTGACTGAGACATGGAGCTTTACATAGTCAGAGTCATTCTTCTGAACATAAAGAAAGGAGTGTATTAAGCATGGTATTTCTAGTAACTTGGTAGACTTCCCTGCTGGGTTAGTGATAAGAATCTGCTTGCAAATGCAGAAGACTTGGGTTTGAAACCTAGGTCAGGAAGATGCCCTGGAGAAGGAAATGGCAATCCACTTCAGTATACTTGCCTGAGAAATCCCTTGGACTGAGGAGCCTGGTGGGCTATAGTCCATAGGGTTACAAAAGAGTCAGACATGACTTAGGAACTAAACAATAACAATAGTAATTTGGCATTATCCTCTCAACTCTCTGCAGGTAAAAGATAGCCAACCAGATACCTACTTCAGTCAAGCTCCTGCCAAATAGTTTAGTCCAGGCTGTTGATTATACCAACTAATGTTGCTATTTTGAAGTTTATAGCTTGCTAATACATGTCATTTCTCAATGCTTAGAATGTGCCAGTTCTCAGTGTCAGGTCTGTCTTGGTGGCAACATTCAGTGACAAATGGATGGCACTTTCTGACACTCTGTTGGAGGCCAGGAAAAAGCTCTAGCAAGTCACTCACCAAACACTATGTATAAGTTTATTTTTTCCTGTATTTACCACCTATAGTAATGTAATGAATAATTATATGTGTAAGATTTATACTAAAATAGAGGTTCGGATGGTAAAGAATCTCCTGCAATGCAGATGTCTCCTGTCTTAATGCAGAAGACACAGCTGGATCCCTGGTTAGGGAAGATACCCTGGAGAAGGTAATGGCAACCCACTCCAGTGTTCTTATCTGGGAAATCCCTTGGACAGAGGAGCCTGGCGGGTTCATGGGGTCGCAAAGGGTCAGATGTTACTGAGTGACTAACACTAACACTTGTATTAGACAAACCAGCCCTGTATTTCATTTATTAGTACTCAAACTTTTTTATCTATCCAAATTATTTTAACTTTATTAAATCTTATCTTCCATTGGATTTAGTTTTTTTTTTTTTTCCCCCCCAATTTTCCTAAGGTGGAAGTTTTGGTTACTGACTTAAAACCTGTTTCCTCTTTAACAGAGGCATTTTCAGCTATAATTTTCCCTCTGAACACTGATTTTTCTGCCTCCTATAAGTGTTGGTTTATTATTTTTTTAATTAATTATAAATTATTGTCTAATTTCTATCATGATTTTGTATTAAAATTTAGTTTGTGTTAAATTTTTGACATATATCATTGCAGTAGTAGGAAAGACTCATTTTTCTGGTTAGTGTATAAAATCACAGCCTATTGCTAACAGTATATCTCGATCTTTTTATGCTTCCTTTTGTTCTACACCTAGTGATATTATGCTCACAGAGCAAAATAATAAAATTTAATTTCAAAATGACATTCCATTAAACTCATTGTTTTCTTCATGTGTAATAGGTCCTTGACTTTAACTATAAATGTTTGTTGGTTTGGTTTTGTTTATAAAAGCAAATGTAATCATTATCATCACATTTAAAAGCAGGAGGAGATATATATCCCAATAACAATAGCTATATGAACCTTTAGTCTGAATTTTTCTGATCAAGCAAAAATGCCCAATTAAAATTTCATTAGTATATCTTCTAATTTGCCCTTATTAATAGACAAAAAAATTAAATAACATCTCAATGGAATTTATATTTTATGTTAATTCAAGATAATGTTTCAAAAAAATAACTTCTGATTTTAATTTCCAGATGAAGTCTCTTCTTTCATATTATAATAAAAGAAGCCCTTCCAGAAATGTGTCCAGACAAAACCTAAAACATTGTAAACATAATTATAGACTCTAGTGTGTTGTTTAAGGCTTGATTCAATTAGACTCTCAATATAAGTTTTAAATGGGGATTGAATTCCCTTCAATTGTCCTATGTCTAGTATAGTTTTATAATTTTATTGTTATTTGTCTCTTTTCCCATGCATTATAGGAATAATCCCTTAGAGGGCAGGATCTAATTAATTAGAATCTTCAGGGAGTAATACGAACATTCTGTTTAGATTCTGCTTACTTAAAGACTAATTAGAAAGACCTTTTTTTATTTCCATGCTTGGGGGGGGAGGCCCAAAACAATAAGAGAATACTTTAATGGCTACAGAAAATATAACTTATAAATTATGTGTAATAATTGATTATGTTTTCTTTCTGTGATCATTTTTAACATTACTTTTACAGAATGAATGAGCTTAAAATTCATATGTATGAATGCATATAGTCAGTTTATTAATAATTAACAAATCCAATGTGATTGAATAGCATTTTCACACTAAAATAATAGGTGAAGCAAGAGCTGAGTTAGTGAATATTTTCATTTACATAATATTTAATTTGAATTTTTAACTTTTCAAAAGTAATTGTTTTAATGCCTACTATAATTTCAGATATATAACTTGTACTCTGTGAAAAGTGAGCTTTCAAATTTTAATTTAATAGGTCTAGGGATCTTATGATCTAACATTTCAAATGGAGATATGTGAAAATGCCAAAACATTTTAATCCTACTGCCACAAATTTGAAGCAAGGTGTTACTTCAGTCAGTATGGACCTATGGTTGTAAATAAATGGGTCAAGTTATAAAATCTATACATGAGAAATTAATTATATTTATTAAAAACATAGTGAATGACAGGGTGCTCTGATTATATGTATAGAAAATCATCAATCAATGTCATAAATATTTAGAAGCTTAATTATTTGCTTCCATGTGTCTATGTAAATTTTGTATCATCACATATTATTAAATTGTCAACAGTTTTTAATGCACTTAGTTTGTGTAAACCTTTAGCCTATAAATAAAAGAGCCATTTAAGCAACTGTTTTTAGTTTATCTGATTACTTGTAAGTAGTTAACTTCATATTGACTTACTAAGATTCAGCTCTCAGTGATAACAACCATATTCTAAAAATGATACATTTTTTCTTAAACTTAATATATTTTTCAGCTGATAAGTAACATTACAATTGTCAGGGGAGTGTGTAATTTCCTTGGTTCTGTCTCATAACAGCAAAAATTTGAAGCGACGGATGTTAAAGCCCTCAGAGAGAACGTGTCTCAGTTCTCAGATAGAGTGTGTTACAGCTCTCAGCTTTTGGACAGACCATGTTACAGCTCTTGGACAGATCAGTGTTACAGCTCCGTGTTACAGCTCCGTGTTATGGCTCAGTTTTATTTAGAAAATAAAAGGAAAATACATCCTCGAGGCATGCTGAGGGCATGCTGACCCAAAAGACTTGAAGAGAAGAGAGAGAGCCCTAGCCCTTTGGCTCCTCTTTTAATATATTTTTTCCTCCCCTTGGGCCTGACATATGTAAATTCGGCTAGCCAGGAGTGCTTTGTTCTACCTGAGGTCCTACTCCAGTCCTTGGACTTTCCTTTATTCTGTTTTTGTGGGCTTTTCCCTTCCTTGTCTTTTAGCCACTGCCATTCTAGACTCCTTTTTCCTCTTTTAACTATCTAACACAATGATATCCCTGGATGTGTAATCAGATATAAAATTATTAAAAATTAAGTAAAAAACTAAGTAGCAGGGGCAGGATAATTAATGAATAGGAGTCTAAGGAACAGAATTTTTCTCTTTGTGCAGCTGACAGGAGGATCTATCAGGTTGCCCTCCAAACTTAAGATTACAGTTAGGTGTCTTTGTCTTGAATTGGACTTGGGTTTCTTGTTTAAGAAATTATGTTACTGGTTTGATTTTCAATAAGATTTTTTGTGTAATTTACTATATAACTATTGTACTTTGTTGTTGCTTATGACAAAAGTATAATTTGAGGGTATACATATATTACTTTTATTTTCATTAAGTTTTCCCATATTTTATGAATTTGTTATGCTTAATTCTGAATGAAATCACCAGGTATGTGAAACTTCAAGGTTTTTAAACAGGTGAATATAAATAAAAACACTTGAGACATCTATCTTTTGGGTTAAAAGTAAAGAGATTATAGTGGTGACAGCACTGTATTGAGAACAAATGATTAAATTCTCCATTTTAAATTCTCCAGACAGAGTTTAAAGAAATACTATTAGTATGATATCAAAAAGTATAGGATCAATCAGACAGTAAGAAAGAAGTCTTACTATATGTATATAGAAATTATGCCATAGAAATGATTCTTTAGCTTTGGCCTCTCCATTAAGAAGGAATTTATTGTCAGTTTTTGTGATGCAACTGTATAAAATGGAACTGTGAGCAAGGTGCTGGTGTTTATCATTGGTCTGAAAAATGCTGAAATGTGGACAAATCAGGAAGATAGAGAACTTAGCTGAGAGAGAAAGTCCTAGTGAACTGCTTGCACTATAGATGTTTGGCTGATGAGCAATATATAATTTTTCTCAGAGTCATATGAACATGAATGTAGGTTTACTAGTTTACAGTCATCTTGCCTAAGAGGTTCATATACTGGGTCAGGAAAGCCTGAATTCCAAATGGAATGAAAGTGACCATGCATGTCTGTAAGTATTGTAGCTAAGTTCTGGACACAATTCCTACATTAGCACCTGTTCATGGAGCCTTTCTAAGACCCTCTGAAAGTCATCAGTGCATCCTTATGAGAGAGCTAGATTTTGTATGCCTGTCATACAAAGAAAAAAATCCCTGACCAGTGTTACATTATTATAAAGAAGAAGCAAATCAATAGATGATTATAGGTAGCTGTGTTAGGAAAACAAACAACAATAAACACTTTATTTTTCCCCCAGAACAACTGAGGATGAGAAGACCAAGGAACAATGATACAGCACCATATGCTTCTTTTATCACACTCAGAGCTTTGGGGACCATGTATATCAATTATTTATGGCAAGAGTAATAGAGATTAAGATATTATGTTGACATTTTAGAAAACTGGTCAACCATGTGTAAAAGAATGAAACTAGAACACTTTACAACACCATACACAAAAACAAACTCAAAATAGATTTTTTAAAGGAATATATACATATATGTATTTAAAGGATCTGATAGTTCCTTGTTAAGCAAAATCAAAGTCTGACTACAGAACGACATGAAATATCTTAAGTTAAAGTCAACACAGGTTGCTTACCTAAAGACTTATACCCGTGTTAACATAAACAGTGTATCACCAGCATAAAAGCACACCCCAGTTTGACTCTCTTAAGGTACAAGTTAAACATCTATCCATTGAGTGGTATCATATCCAGAAGTCTGTATATTGAGCTCAGGTGTGGATTCAAGGTCTAAATGTAAAGACCATATCTAAATGTAAGACCAGAAACTATAAAACTCATAGGGAACATAGGCAGAACACTCTCGAACATAAATCACAGCAAGAACTTCTATGATCCACCTCCCAGAGTAATGGAAATAAAAACAAAAAATAAGCAAATGGGACCTAATTAAACTTAAAAGCATTTGCACAATGAAGGAAACTATAAGCAAGGTGAAAAGACAGCTCTCAGAATGGGAAGAAATAATATACCTATACATATATATATATATACATAGATATACTATACATAGGCATATAAATTTGCTTCAATAACCTCAGTGTGCAGATGACACCACCCTTATGTCAGAAAGCAAAGGAGAACTGAAGAACCTTTTATGAAAGTGAAAGAGGAGAGTGAAAAATTTGGCTTAAAACTCAACACTCAAGAAACTAAAATCATGGCATCCAGTCCCATCAGTTCATGGTAAATAGATGGGGAATCAATGGAAACAGTGACAGACTATATTTTTTGGGGCTCCAAAATCACTGCAAGTGGTGACTGCAGCCATGAAATTAAAAGATGTTTGCTCCTTTGAAGAAAAGCTATGACTGACCTAGACAGAATATTAAAAAGCAGAGATATTACTCTACCAACAAACGTCCATATAGTCAAAGCTTTGGTTTTTCCAGTAGTCATGTATGGATATGAGAATTGGGCCATAAAGAAAGCTGAGCACCGAAGAATTGATGCTTTTGAACTGTGGTGTTGGAGAAGACTCTTGAGAGTCCCTTGAACAGCAAGGAGATCAAACCAGTCTATCTTAAAGAAAATCAATCCTGAATATTCATTGGAAGGACTGATGCTGAAGCTCCAACACTTTGGACACCTGATGTGAAGAGCTGACTCATTGGAAAGACCCTGAAGCTGGGAAAGATTGAAGGCAGGAGGAGAAGGAGATGACAGAAGATGGGATGGTTAGATGGCATCACCAACTCAAAGGATATGAGTTTGAGCAAGATTCGGGAGTTGGTAATGAACAGGGAAGCCTGGCGTGCTGTAGTCTATAGAGTCGAAGATTTGGACATAACTGAGTGGCTGAACTGATGCACATATATGCATATATTCATACATATATTAATATACACATACACATATATATGTGTAAATTAACCATTTTCCTACCTGTCTACTCCTTAAAAGTTTGCTACAGATATTAGACTATATACAACATTCTAATTGACTTAATACACATAAAATTAATGATTTTATAACCTTTTACAAATATAAATTGTATAATATAAATTTCTATGTTAAGATTTACATGATAAAATAGTCATAATAATTGAAATTATGCTATCATTTCATTGTTACTTGGATGAGAATAGCAGGGCCAATGCTCTCTAATGTAGGACATATTTAATCTTCATTCAAACCACAGCAGATTTGTCATGGAGACATGCAGCCAGACCAAGGGTATAAAACTCTAAAAGTTTTAAATCCTTGTAGATTCTGTCTGGTTTATCATCATCTTCAAGGTCATAATTATTCAAAAACTTGAGAAATATATTACCTGAGGGATTGATAGAAATCATATAGTCTACTCACTTTAATACTAAAAGGTTTACTTTCTTATGAAATTAGAAACTTTCACAAAGACTAAAACCAACAGAAGAGATGTATTCAAGCAAAGTTAATAAAAATGCCCTACAGCTATGATCTGTAAGATTGGATTCCGATGGGAATTGAATGTGTTACTTTATACTCTATTGTGGTACTCACATCTTTTGAATTTTTAAAGTTAAAATAAACCCTAGCCTGAAACTTTACATTTGAATGTCAGTAGAAGATATTTTAAATCTTTTATGACAATGTGTAATTTCAGATTTCTATCTAAAATGAGAGCTTTAAAATAATTTTCAGATACTTAATTACAATATTGTTTTAATTATAATTATGAAGAATGATACACTATTATCTTACATTAAATTATAATTTATCCTTAAAAAATCTCCACCATGAATTTTCCCAATTATGATGGCATAGGAAAAAATAGCAATATAAATGTGTGATTTAGAAGTTTTGTCTTGTTGGTTCACTTATTCAATCTACAAATATTTTCTGTTTGTCCATTACTTGTAGGACTGCTTAAAGTGTTATGAATGTGACAATATAAAAAATAATATTTTTGGTGTCACAACTGGAGATAAATTGGTAATAAATAAATAACATAAACGACACATCGTATGCCACTAGGGGATGTGAATCAGACTAAAATAAGAGGTTAAAAAATTAGAGTCTAAAAAAAAAACTGGGATGAGGTGAGGGCACAATCAGTTTCATGGCCATTTAACCTGTATAGTTACCAGGGCCAGGCATTCAGAAGGACTCTGTGTTTGGCTTAATGCTCTGCTTTTACTGTCTTGAAATTCTTAACCATTTTAAACAAGGGGCCACATATTGCATTTTTGCTCAGAGCTCCACAAATCATGCAGCCAGTTCTAGGTGAGATTATTTTAGACAGAGTGGTTCAGGAAAGCACAGAGTAGTTCAGGAAAGCATATCTGAGTAGACAATAATACTGAAGTGTTTCATGCATCAGTAACTTCCTTAACATCTATGAGAACATTCCAGGGGGAATAACAAGTGAAGCATGTTGTGGAAGTCGGAGGAATAACAGAAAGGCTAGTATGGCTGAAGGAGGGAGAACAGTGTGGGAGGGTCTTGGGAGTGGGCAGTTGGGACAGATCATGTCGGGTCTTCTGGTTCAGTGTAAGCATTTTGTGTTTTCCTGTGACTGAAATAAAAGACTTAGAAGCATCTGGAGAATACCAGGATCCATAATACTTTGGGGAAGGTTTGGCTTAGATGTGTAAGGAGAGTATTGCACGAATCTAGACAGGAGTTGATATGTAGAGAGAAACTCTAATGGGATGAATGTGGAATCAGAAAGATGAAAGACTAACCTCAACCCTAAGGAACATAAAAAGATAGAACACAAACTCAAAGCCCAGTTTGTGCAGTCAGTCTATGGCAAGTTCTAAAACTGCTCACAACGTATCTGTATTTATGACTGTTTTAGCTGTGCTTAGGATGGAATAAAAGATAGAAGATAGTTGGAATAACCCACAAGGCATCTCATATACTGGACAGGCCATTTTCTCACCCAATGCCACTTTCTTTGCCCAATGCCACTTACCTAGGTCATTATTTTGACTAAACCTTAGTTTGTCTCCCTGACTTCCCCCTCCTCCAAAAAGTTTTTATTTTTATTTTTTTAATGAGTATTCCTGGAAAGTAAAAATGTAAATCTGGGAGCTTTAACTTAGATCTACATATCTAAAATCTTTGGGAGGTAAGTTGCAGATATTCATATATTTATACAAAACATTTCCAGTGCTTTTCTTCATGCAATTGCTTCCATGACTTTTTGAAAACTAATAGACCACAGAAGTCAGAGTCTCTTTTTTAGTCCATTCCACTGATATCTTATTCTTATGCCCATACTACCCACCTTGATTAGTGTAGCTTTATAATATTTCATGAAATCAATATGTATAAGTCCTCCAAATTTGATCTTAATTTAAACATTTTTTGACTCTTCTAGATCATTTACTAATTTAGATAAATCTTAATATTTAATTTATTCAAAAAAGCCTGTTAGGATATTGGTGATATTGTAATATATCTACAGAAAAATTTTCAGAGGATTCTCATCATACCACTACTTGACTTCGCTTCACAACGTGTTAACAAAACAAAAATCCAAAACAAAATACTCCATTCTGCTTTTATTTCTAAGTGATTTTTAAGATTACTTCATTTTTTAACAAAAACCTGTGAGAAAGGAATGCTACTCACAGTATGAGACTTTCATACACATATACTGTGATACGTGTGTGTTAGTCACTCAGTTGAGTCTGACTCTTTGCGACCCCATGGACTAGAGCCACCAGGCTCCTCTGTCCATGGAATTCTCCTGGCAAGACTACTGGAGTGGGTTGCCATTTCCTCCTCCAGTGGATCTTCCTGACCCAGGGATTGAACCCAGGTTTCCTGCATTGCAGGTAGATTCTTTACTGTCTGTGTGACCATGGAAGCCCATATTATGATATATTATAAATTCATATATAAATATAATTAATTAAAATATGTGACATATGTTATGATTCCAAATATTTTGATTATTTAACAGTCATAACCTTTTTTTAATCAATCACAGAAGTTTTTTATATGCTGCTAAACAGCGGAAATAATACAGACGTCATTTTTGGGAGCTCCAAAATCACTGAGATGGTGACTGCAGCCAAGAAATTAAAAGACGCTTACTCCTTGGAAGGAAAGTTATGACCAACCTAGACAGCATATTAAAAAGCAGAGACATTACTTTGCCAACAAAGGTCCATTTAGTCAAAGCTATGGATTTTCCAGTAGTCATGTATGGATGTGAGAGTTGGACTATAAAGAAAGCTGAGCACCGAAGAATTGATGCTTTTGAACTGTGGTGTTGGAGAAGACTCTCGAGAGTCCCTTGGACTGCAAAGAAATCCAACCAGTCCATCCTAAAGGAGATCAGTCCTGGGTGTTCATTGGAAGGACTGATGTTGAAGCTGAAACTCCAATACTTTAGCAACCTGATGCTAAGAACTGACTCATTTGAAAAGACCCTGATGCTGGGAAGGATTGAAGGCAGGAGGAGAAGGGGACGACAGAGGATGAGATGGCTGGATGGTATCACTGACTAGATGGACGTGAGTCTGAGTGAACTCCGGGAGTTGGTGATGGACAGGGAGGCCTGGTGTGCTGTGTTCCATGGGGTCACAAATAGTTGAACATGACTGAGTGACTGAACTAAACTGAACTGAAACTAAATTTACTAAAAAGAAACAGGTGAACTTAACAACTTAGCTTAGTACCTATCCTCACTGAAGCAAATGATCAAAAAAACTGGGTTCCACTCTAGAAAGATGCAACTTTGAGGAGATCACCCAGTGAGTGGGGAATAATAAAATATCTGTACACTCAAAAGTGTGGAGGGAACACAAACACAATGACAATAGACTCTAAAATAACACTGAACACCCATCCCATGCTCTGGCTCTTATGCTTGTTCACAGGATGAATGTATACTTTACCAGTTAATCTTCTTCAATACAATCATTCCCCCGCCCCCCAGTTACCCAGAAAGAACCAATCAATGGTTTTAAAGAACTGCATTTCACCATGTATATGGCTTGCCACATACCATGGGAGCAAATACTTAAATATCTTGCCTTGTATATGAGGGGTTGCTTAGACTCATTATTCCTCTTTGTCCTCTCAATTCCTGGATGTATCATTCTGATTAAAAAAAACATTAGTTCTTATGACTGCATAAGAGATTTTGAAGTTTTTTTTTTTTCTTTTATCAGAAAATTACTTTCCACAAGCCACTTATCAATAGAAAATTACACTGAGAATGTCTAAGCTATTATATCTCTAATATAAAGCCCCGTGTTGCAACCCTGAGAACACAAACCAAAATATCCAGGCTTAAGTTTGGATGCCCTGCTGTGATTAGATCTTGAATAGAAGGAACAGGCTTATCCTTTGTGGCTGATCTCATTCTGACTTTACAGTCTCTGATACCAAATTTTTCTTCACTACAGTCTTTCTGAACTTCAGTTGATTCACAAAGCTCTGTAAAAGCCATGCATAATACAACCTCAAGTCCTGTCCTTCTCTGGAAGTTCACAGTTTTGTGGAGGTATTTATGGCCTCCTGAGGTGAAAACCTCCTGAGCTGGAGTAAGATAGGGTTAAGAAGAGATTTTAATCCAGCTGGGAGAAGCTGAGAATGGATGCTCATACTTTAGTCTGAAAAAACACAGAATTACTTACAATTATTTGTGTGATGTGTTTGTGCTTTGACATTTCAATATTCTGATTCATTCATTCAGTGATGAAGGTGTATATATATGTGCCAAAAATTAAACTAAAATATTAATGAAATTTACTTTTCCTTTATGAACTGTATGGAAAAAGCAAAAGTTGCTCAAGTATTTAGACTTTGAAAGTCTTTTTTGTGTGTGTATATATAAGACTATAATGAATTCTGTACTGAAAAAAATAATCTTCTTATTAAAACCCAATGAGGTAATTTTCAAATCACAGAAATAATCATTTCTATAGAGTCTATTTGATTTTAAAGATTTTCTATCATTTTACCCAAATAGTTATTTTTCCCTTATAGGAGTTTGGTAAGTATCTTAAAAAGTTATTTATCTGAATTTCTATTCAAATTAATATACTGTCAGCAATAATTATTCACAGTAAAGTATCTTGAAAGCCTTTCAAAATAAGTAACATATTGTCTCTATCACTTTACAAGCCCAAGCAAACACACTCTCTATCAATGTATTTAATTTAGTTAGTATTTTTGATGGTCAACTAGTAACGAAGAGAAAGAGAGGAAGGAAGAAGGAACTAATGGCAATCAGTCGTGATTTACATGACACTGGCTGTGTTAGTTAATGTTACATTATCACTCTATAAAATGTTTAATGAAAAAAGCATATGTTCACCATAGTGGCCTTAATGTTTCCCCAAGTTTAACTAAACTTCAGACAGACTTTTTTTCCTTTTCTAGCCTCCTGACTTCCCTCTCACACCTGCCCTTGCAAAATCCAGATGGCCTGAACCACAGAGGTCCCTCTCCTTTTTTTAAGGGCATTTACTATAGAAAACTTAAAATTATAATTTATTCTCTGCTGCTTTGGGGATATAAATCTTTTTATTTTATTTTCCAGCAATATCCAGTTTACTATTGAAAAGACAACACACTTGAAATTACTCTAATTTTCTACTTTATAATTTACAGTTAATTCCATGGTCCATGTGTCTTTGACCATTAGTAAGTTCTTCCTTTCACTCTGATTATACAGTAAATATCTTGAGGGCAAGGATCTTGTGCCATGCTTCCTTTTTGTTCTTCCTGGTTTCTTTTTCTCTTTAAAATAAAAACTATATATATATTTCAAATGTACCACATGATGGTTTGATAGACATGCACATAAGGAAATGATTCTTATAGTCATACAGTCAAGTTAATTAACATATTATCTTATCTTTGTGTGTGTGTATGTGTGATGAGAGCACAGGAAATCTATCTTAGCAAATGTCCAGGATATAATATGGTATTATAAACTGCAGTCATTGTGTTGTACCTTAGGTCTCTGGAGTTATTCATCCTGCAAAATTATAACTTTTTACCCTTTTTACTGTGATGACGAACATCTCCTTATTCCCCCCACCTCCCTATCTTGGTAACCACCATTCCACCCTCTGCTTCTATGTATTCAGCATTTTAAAATTCTGAATATGTGAGATCCTGTACTTCTTTATTTTTTATGTCTGCCTTGCTTGACTTAGCATACTGTCTTTCAGGTTCATCGTGTTGCTGCAAATGGCAAGATCTCCTTTTCTTTCTTTTTTTTTTTTTTAAGGATGAATAATATCTATAGCTATCACAATTTCTTAAATACTGGGTTGGTCAAAAGTTCATTCTGGTTTTTCCATAACATCTTAAGGAAGAACCTGAATAAACTTTTTGGCCAACCCAATATCTCTTGGGTCCCTTGCTGGTTTCATAACCCAGGACTATCTTTCTCAAGCACCTGGGAGCCATCTCTTGAAATGTAGTTGTTAAGGAAGACTGCTGTATTCTTTCCTGTCTAAGAGAGGGTAGGATCCTAATTTCTATGAGTGTCTTGATTGAAGTTGTAAAAGTATTTCTTGCCATGAAGATAAGAGAAAATTCCTCTTTCTTTTGGTAGGACCAATTAGCAAACACAGATAGCCTGATATCTCATAGTATCTCAACCTTGTATCTCGTTACCTCAGTATTTCCTTTTTTCCTTCTTTAGACTTCCAATATCTTTTAAAACATTTTCTTAAAGTATCTATGTTGAAATATCTGGAGTAATTGTTTTCAAATCTGCACTCTGTTTAGTAAAATTATCTGTGATGATTGGAGAACTTTAAAGCAGGGAAATATATATTTATTAGATCTCTAGTTATAGTACATTTTGTAATACATAATATTGAAAAAGGCATCCTCAGTGATATCACAAAATCAACAGTTAATAATTTTAAGATCTTGCTACATACCACACTTAAAGGTAATCGCTTTGCACTCACTAACATAAACAATGAAAAACAACGCTAAAGGTGAGAAATACTTTCTCCTAAAGAGAAGTTTGGGAAAATACATGTAGTTTTTGTCTTAGATTAAAATCAAATATGTCAAGTAAATGGTTCAAATCAATTGTAAAATCCTTATGTTAAACTCCAACTAAAAAAAAAAAAAAAATTAAGTATTTCCAGGACTGAAGCTAAGGTGATTCTTGTTTTAAGTCCAACATTTAAATAAATTTTCACTATAGAATCACCTCCTAAAATGTGACTGATAGTATACTAAGAAGGATGAATGTACGTCCAGGCAATGGTACAGGCTAATCTTTGTCTTCTATTACTTGCTTCTCTGTCTTTTAAATGTCTTTTAAAATTTGGAATACAAAACCAACCTTTTACTATGTTTATCAGATATGTAGCTGAGTAATAGACTAATCTAAAATAAGCTTTGTAAATATTTTTTACTTTAAACAATATGTAAATCATATCAAATTATTATTTTTAAAAATGAGTGATCAGACATATTTAGTCTACAATTTCTTAAGGAAATAAAGTTATAATGTCTATTGTAAAACTATATATAAAATTGATCATTTAATTTTCAAGAGGTAGCAAAAAAATGGAGAATGGATGTTAATTAGAAAGTATAATTTTGAACCTCTCCCTGATAGCTTAGCTGGTAAAGGATCTGCCTGCAATGCAGGATATCTCAGTTGGATTCCTGGGTTGGGAAGATCCCCTGGAGAAGGGATAGGCTACCCACTCCAGTATTCTTGGGCTGCTCTGTGGCTCATGTGGTAAAGAACCCATCTGCAATGTAGGAGACCTGGGTACAATCCCTGGGTTGGGAAGATCCCCTGGAGGAGGGCATATGACAACACACTCCAGTATTCTTGCCTGGAGAATCCTTGTGGGCAGAGGAGCCTGGCAGATTATAGTCCATGGGGTCACAAAGAGTCAGACCTGACAGAACAACCAAGCAGAGCACAGCACAACTATTAAATACTAGTGAATAGATAAAACCCTTTACTTGGAATTTAATTGAATTATAAATCTAATATATCTCATAAAAGCAGCACTATATGAAAGGCATTCAATTTTTTCTCAAATATTTATGCTAAATTATACATCATTTTTCATAAGTAGATACAAAACAACAGCTGCCTTCTGACATTTGAATAGGTTTATTTTACTTTTTTGATTGTTCTGTTCTCAATTGCTGCACTGCTCAATTTTATTTAACATGAAATAACCACAGCCTGTAATGATGAATTTTAAAGCAAGATTACAACACAAAAATAAAATAGGTTTAATGATTGTGGTCATCAAATTACTCAAGTGTTTTTTTCATTTCAAAACAAGGTAGCATGTCTTACTCACGTACTAAATTTACTGAGGATTAGTGTACTCATGTTTGGAAGCGATAGGTATTATTTTCCATGTAGATTTAGTCTTAGCAGTCACACAAGAAACATTCCTTGAAATTTACTATCACTTTTTTCATTTAATGGTTAATGATAACAGCCAAGATGTTTACTTGTTAATAGTTTTCCTGGTTAATGAGTGTTTGCAACTATTTTTAGTACATTTGTCAATCATATCTTGAAAATTCAAGCTTAAACTATCTTCAAAAAATGAATTCATGAGCACAATTAAAAGTGTTGGCATAGATGTATGGATAAGAAAAACAAAAAGCTTGACACAATTGAATTGGTTGATAATATGGGCACAAAGTGGTAAAAAGATTCTTGCTCTGATTAATTCCGTGTAGACTCTAGATCACCTGATGCTTGATTCATCTGACAGAATAATTCAATTTTCACTCTTCTATGTGGCCTTATAAAATCATGCCTAAAAAAATTTATTTGTTACAATTATGTGCATCACAGTTAACAATAGATAACATAGATAATAATGAAACAGTATTGTCTAAAAAGAAATTTTATGTAACAAAAATTATTAACCCAAAGTATCAGTTCAGTTCAGTTCAGTCGCTCAGTCGTGTCCGACTCTTTGCAACCCCATGAATCGCAGCACTCCAGGCCTCCCTGTCCATCACCAACTCCTGGAGTTCATTCAGACTCACTTCCATCGAGTCAGTGATGCCATCCAGCCATCTCATCCTCTGTCGTCCCCTTCTCCTCCTGCCCCCAATCCCTTCCAGCATCAGAGTCTTTTCCAATGAGTCAACTCTTCCCATGAGGTGGCCGAAGTACTGGAGTTTCAGCTTTGGCATCATTCCTTCCAAAGAAATCCCAGGGCTGATCTCCTTCAGAATGGACTGGCTGGATCTCTTTGCAGTCCAAGGGACTCTCAAGAGTCTTCTCCAACACCACAGTTCAAAAGCATCAATTCTTTGGCACTCAGCCTTCTTCACAGTCCAACTCTCACATCCATACATGACTACTGAAAAAACCATAGCCTTGACTAGATGGACTTTTGTTGGCAAAGTAATGTCTATGCTTTTCAATATGCTATCTAGGTTGGTCATAACTTTTCTTCCAAGGAGTAGGCGTGTTTTAATTTCATGGCTGCAGTCACCATCTGCAGTGATTTTGGAGCACCAAAAAATAAAGTCTGACACTGTTTCCACTGTTTCCCCATCTATTTGCCATGAAGTGATGGGACCAGATGCCATGATCTTCATTTTCTGAATGTTGAGTTTTAAGCCAACTTTTTCACTCTCCTCTTTCACCTTCATCAAGAGGCTTTTTAGTTCCTCTTCACTTTCTGCCATAGGGTGGTGTCATCTGTATATCTGAGGTTATTGATATTTCTCCTGGCAATTTTGATTCCAGCTTGTGCTTCTTCCAGTCCAGCGTTTCTCATGATGTACTCTGCATATAAGTTAAATAAGCAGGGTAAAGTATGGATGGCATATAAATAATCACTGAGTACAAGTATTATATCTTAACATTTATAAATATATCCAATACCAGATATTTAATAATGAAATGGGATGATGCCATGCTTTAGTGTATATAAGAGTAGTTAGTCAATACTAATAAAGTCTGAACTGATCTTAGTCTGCCTATAAACATATGACCTAATTTTTGTAATTGTGTCTTATAAGTAAATTAACCCAATAGAGAGACTATATGTTTGTTTAAATGTACAAGAATATGAATATAAATATATATTACATATAGTATGAAATTTAAAATATACATACATATATATGTACATGTATACATGCCTTAGTGTATAGAAGAATAATTGATCCATACTAAAGTCTGGATATATGGATCCACATATATGGATATAAGTGTATATATACATATACATATATGTATACCACACATATAATGTGCACACATATATAGATATAAGCATATACATATATGTATATATATACACATATATATGTATATCACACATATAATATGCAAGTATATATATATTTATGTATGGGAATATATACAATACAGTGTATGTGGGATGTGTGTAAAACAGTGCAAACTATCCACTTATTGTACATTTTGACTCAAAATTATATAAATACATGTGAAGGGATTCACATTATGGGCCAGAAAGAGATACATGGTACAAAGTCAGTCTACCTGTATGCTGCTTCAATGAGGAGAATTCCACAAGTGACCTACAGCTTTTTTAAATCAAGTTATTCTGCTGGTTTAAAATGTTAAAACCAATGAGCATTATGGAAAATAAAATAAATTTACTCAAATTAATTTCCTGAGGTGCCTATTCATTCATTGCTCATAAGTCTTGGGGAAAAATAAATTCATAATATACTTAGTTCTCCAGGCCATCTTGAGAGATCAAATGTACAATCATAGTTATCCTTAAATTCTTCTTCTCTTTCATTTACCATGTTTAATTGATTCCAAGTTGACCATCCTTCTTATTAAATATCTTTTGTAACAATTCTTTCCTTCCATGATTTTCCCAAATGATTCTAAGTTTCTGGGAAGCCTCATAAATAAATCCTCCACAGGCTAAAATATCCAATACACAGATTGTGCTTGAAATTGTGAAAGACATCTCCTTGACCACATGATAGTATTATTTGGTGTGGCATATGAAATATGAAGGACTTCCTAGGTGGTGCCTAGTGGTAAAGAACCTGCCTGCCAATGCAGGAGAAATGAGAGACATGGGTTCAATCCCTGGGTTAGGAAGATTCCCTGGAGGAGGGCATGGCAACCCACTCCAGTATTCTTGCCTGGAGAATCCCATAGACAGAGGACCCTGGCAGGCTACAGCCCACAGAGTCACAAACAGTCAGACACAACTGAAGCAATTTAGCACACATGCATGAAATACGAAAATTTTCATGGTCTGATCCCTGAATATTCAACTTCAGCTCTGCAGTGTTTCATGTACTCTATGTTATCTGAACATTTTAAATAACTGATTCTTTAAGGTTACCTCTACAGGCCTCATTCCACTTTCTAAACCCTTTTTTTCTCATTAGCTGACAAATGAGAAGTCCTACTTAGTCAAGAGATATTGCAAATGAAACATGAAATTTCCCCCAATTTTCTTCACCATTAGATCTATTAGACTATAACCATAATATTTTAGTTACAGTTCAGTGGCATCTTTTAAAATAATGAATTTTAATAATTCTTAAATATGATATTAAGCATCCACTTGTAATAGTCATCTTTTTCTGTGTAAGAACTTGACCAGATTCATCTTTGAATCCTTAAAATAGGACAATAGTTGTTGCAAATTTTCTGTTAAGACTGTACATTTTAGTAAAAGAAGTTAATTCTTGTAAATGTAAACTGATTCTTAGAATATATAATTGTATTATCTATCTAATGAGCATTCCTTTGTGCATACACATGTGTGTGTGTGTGTGTGTGTATATATATATATATATATATATATCCAATATGATTTTAAAATTTTTTTCTAGTTTTTTTAGCTTTATTTTAGTTTTATTTTTTAATAAATACAGTTTCTATGTAAAATATCCTGCAATTTTCTTATGTCTAAGCTTCAGCATTTCTATTTTTCTTTCAACAGTCTTAGATATTAAAATATTAGTACACATTATGTCTTCAGAAAGTGTTTTCTGTTTGTCCATTGCAGTTGCCACTTCTTTTTCTTACCCAGCACTCCACTGAGAAGCTATAACTTGCTTTCCAGTATTAAACTCATTATCATTTGTCTTAAAGAGGTTCTCTGAAATATTTCAAATATATTTTCACATTGCTAGTAGTTTCCATATTATAGATCTCTCAATGAGCTTTTAAAATAATGTTACATTAAGCTAAATTGACTCTTTTCTGACATAAAAACACAGATTGTATTGTTGACTGATATAATTTAGAGAAGAAATATCTGTGATGTCATTTCACATATTATAAAAAGATTATCTTGAATAATAAGAAAAATCTCATCTCCATTATAGAAACGGACGTTGTAGATATATATTTATTTTTGTTAAGAGAATTTGTGATGAAGTTTCAAAAATGATAACAAACCTCATCAACTATGGTAAGTGAAAAGATTTTTGTTTCATTTCTCAAATGTTTATCTCAGTAAAATATATACATGAAATGGGAGAAGACGGAGACAAAGAGAGCAAAAGCCACTAAAAAGAAGCATTTAGAAGGCAAAAAATATAATTCAAAATTTTAAATATTTCCTGAAGTGAGAAAACAATATCTGAACACTATACAATTTAGAAGCTGATTATTTTAATTGATAGTTTGTTTTATATCATAGTTTATGGTTAAGTCAAATTGCTTAAATAAATTGTCTGTATTGTGAAAACGATCACCTAGGTGATTTTGCCATTTAACTGTTTTAGTAACAGAAATATGAATGCTTTGTGCTCTGTTTATGCATTCATGGTATATTAGTGGTTAGGACTCATTGAGGTATAAAGGTATTGAACATAAAAATTACAGTCTACTTTATAAAATATAATTACAAAGCAGCTCTCCAATAACCTGAGAGTATGTGCCGTTACTGCGAAGACCACACTTACACAAAAAGGAATGATATTATTGACTAGAGTGCGTAGGAAGAGTTATTGTTACTCTCAGCTGCCTAGGGTCATCTATGACCAAATAAACAAAGAAATACAATGTATTATCAGAATTACATTCAAAGTGATTACGTTGTTATGGAAATACTGTCACCTATGAATAGTCTTCACTGGATAGCTTAAAATCTCTATTTCATAGTCTAGGTTTATATGAATGTGGGTCATCCTTTAAATATGATATGACAAAAATGAGAAATGGATAAAAAACTAGGAATTATCCTAAATTTAGGTTACCTAGGATAATCTTTTTAACAACAGTATTTAATAAATGACTTAAATGTCACAGTACAACTATTTGACAGCATTTATGGCAATCCACTCCAGTATTCTTGCCTCAAGAATCCCATGGACAGGAGAGCCTGGCAGGTTACAGACACAGGGATGCAAAAGAGTAAGACACAACTTAGAGACTAAACAACATAAGGCCTATTTTATTCATCTGATTTAGGCTTTTAACAGTTACAAAACAAATTATTAATAAATATATGGTCAGTTGGTTCATTTGCAATTATTTTCTCTCATTCTGAGAATTGTCTTTTCATCTTGTTTATAGTGTTCTTTGCTATTCAAAAGCTTTTAAATTTAACTAGTTCTCTTTTGTTTATTTTTGTTTTTATTTCCATTACTCTGAAGGTGGGTCAAGGAGAATCCTGCAGTGATTTATGTCAAAGAGTGTTGTGCTGATGTTTTCCTCTAAGAGGTTTATAGTTTCTGGCCTTACATTTAGGTCTTTAATCCATTCTGCGTTTATTTTTGTGTGTGGTGTGTGTGAATTAGGAAGTATTCTAACTTCATTCTTTTACATGTAGCTGTCCAGTTTTCCCACCACCACTTACTAAACAGGCTGTCTTTTCTCCACTGTATATTCTTGCCTTCCTTGTCAAAAAAAGGTGCCCATAGGTGTGTGGGTTTATCTTTGAGCTTTCTCTCTTGTTCCATTGATCTATACTTCTGTTTTTGTACCAGTACAGTACTGTGTTAATTGCTGTTACTTTGTATTATAGTCTGAAATCAGGAAAGCTGATTTCTCCAGCTACTTTTTTCTTTCTCAAGATTGCTTTGGCTGTTAAGAGTCTTTTGTGTTTCCATACATATTGCACATTAATTTTGTTGTTCTAGTTCTGTGAAAAATGCCATTTGTAATTGGCATTACAAGGATTGCAATAAATTTGTACATTGTTTTGGGTAGTATGATCATTTTCATGACATTGATTGTTCCAATCCAAGAACATGATATATCTCTCTATCTGTTTATATTGTTTTTTATTTATTTCATCAGTGTCATAGTTCTTTACATACAGTGTCTTTTGCCTCCTTAGGTAGATTTATTCATGGGTATTTTATTATTTTTGTTGAGATAGTGAATGGGATTGTTTCCTTCTCATTCTGATTTTTTGTTGTTAGTGTATAGGAATGGAAGGGATTTCTGTGTATTAATTTTGTATCCAGTGATGTTACTATTAATAAATTCATTTATTAGTTTTAATAATTTTCTTGTGGTATCTTTAGGGTTTTCTATGTATAGCATCATGTCATCTGCAAAGAGTGAGAGTTTTATTTCTTATTTTCCAATCTGGATTCCTTTTATTTCTTTTTTTTTTTTTCTCTATGACTGTTGTGGCTAGGCTTTCCAAAACTATGTTGAATAATGATGGTGAGAGTGGGCACCCCTGTCTTGTCCCTGATCTTAGAGGAAATGTTTTCTCTTCAGAATATACAAACAGCTCATGCAGCTTAATGTCAGAAAAACAAACAACCCAATCAAAAATGAGTGGAAGACCTAAACAGACATTTCACCCAAGATGACATAATAACAAACACATGAAAAGATGCTCAATATTGTTCATCATTACAGAAATGCAAATCAAAACTACAATGGGGCATCACCTCACACTAGTCATAATGGCTATCACCAAAATATCTACAAACAATACATGCTGAAGAGGATGTGTAGAAAAGGGAACCCTCTTGCCCTCCTGTGGGAATGCAAATGGATATAGCCACCATGGAGAACATTATGGAGATTCCTTTAAAACCAGGAATAAGACTACCATATGACCCAGCAATCGTACTACTGGGCATAGACCTTGAGAAAACATAATTCAAAAAGACACCTGTGCCACAATGTTCATGGCAGCACTGTTTATAATAACCAGGACATGAAAGCAACCTAGATGTCCATCAACAGATGAATGGATAAAGAAGTGTGTTACATATAAACAATGGAATATTACTCAGCAATAAAAAGGAACAAATTTGAGTCAGTTGAACTGAGGTGGACAAACCTAGAGCCTCTTATAGAGTGAAGTACATCAGAAAGATAAAAATAATATTGTATATTAATGTATATGTATGGTATCTAGACAAATCGTACTGATGAACTTATCTGCAGGGAAGGAATTGAGATGCAGATATAAAGAATGGAACTGTGACACAACAGGGGAAGGAGAGGATGGGACAAATTGAGAGAGCAGCATTGAAATATATACAATACCATGTGTAAAACATAGCTACTGGGAAGCTGCTGTATAACACATGGAGTTTGGACTGGTGCTCTCTGATAATCTGTTGGGAGGTGGGAGGGAGTCTTAAGAGGGAGGGAATGTATGCATACTTATGGTTGATTCACATTGTTGTATGGCAGAAATAAACACAACATTCTAAAACAATGATCCTCCAATTAAAAATTTTAAAGGAAAACTATTTAATAAAGCCAAAATACAATGAGTTTCTTAACTTTAAACTGAAATGGCTTTCTGTGAGCAATATAACCTGAAAGAATTCAATATATTAATATATTAAAATGTTTGTTTTAAATATTCTTTTAAAAATATTTAAAACACATACATGAGTCAGGCATTTTTTAATACTTTGTAATTATAAGGCAGTAACACTTTTGGTTTCAAGATATTGTCTATCAGGAGGCTGAAAGATACAACACAAGTTATAATATAGTGTGATGTTATAAACCATTAGCATATATAATGTGCCATCAAAGTATTGAGGAAAAGAGTTAACTTGGTTTCTTGGGGGATTCAAGAAGGATTTGGTGTTGCTGAACTGGATTTTGAAGGATGAGAAGTACTTAGTCCAGAAAATAAAGGGGAAACCAATCTAGGTATAAAGAAAAATACTATACTTTGTCAAATGTAAGAATAAACTTCTTTAAATACTGACAGTTGATTATTTTCTAAATATGTGTCCCACTTACACAATAAAGAAACATAAGTCTCTCCAATATTTAAATCTATTTGAATACTTAAAATTTTCTAAAGAGTTCATTAAAATTATGCCTAAGATATTTGGTCCACTAAAAGTTCTAAATCTTTAAACAAAAAACCTACATGCAACGTTACAATGAATATGAAATAGTAAACTTGCAATATTATTAACTGAGTGTAATAATTATTGATTCTAACTGAATGAATATACCAATTTTTGCCTTAATTTTTTTTTTTACCTTTTAGTTTTGCTGTTGTAAGAGAAACCCAAGTAAGACACTAAGTGTTGCGAGAGGGCCTCAGAAGGCAGACACACTGAAACCATACTCACAGAAAACTCGTCAATCTAATCACATGGACCACAGCCTGGTCTAACTCAGTGAAACTAAGCCATGCCCTGTGGGGCCACCTAAGATGGGCGGGTCATGGTGGAGAGGTATGACAGAATGTGGTCCACTGGAGAAGGGAATGGCAAACCATTTCAGTATTCTTGCCTTGAGAACCCCATAGATAGTATGAAAAGGCATAGGATACTGAAAGAGGAACTCTCCAGGTTGGTAGGTGCCCAATATGCTACTGGAGATCAGTGGAGAAATAACTCCAGAAAGAATGAAGGGATGGAGCCAAAGAAAAACAATACCCAGTTGTGGATGTGACTGGTGATAGAAGCAAGGTCCGATGCTGTAAAGAGCAATATTGCATAGGAACCTGGAATGTCAGGTCCATGAATCAAGTCAAATTGGAAGTGGTTAAACAGGAGATGGCAAGAGTGAACGTCAACATTCTAGGAATCAATGAAATAAAATGGCCTGGATTGGGTGAATGTAACTCAGATGACCATGATATCTACTACTCCAGGCAGGAATCACTTGGAAGAAATGAAGTAGCCATCATGGTCAACAAAAGTCTGAAATGCAGTACTTGGATGCAATCTCAAAAATGACAGAATGATCTCTGTTCCTTTCCAAGGCAAACCATTCAATATCACAGTAATCGAAGTCTATGCCCCAGCCAGTAACACTGAAGAAGGTGAAGCTGAACGGTTCTATGAAGACCTACAAGACCTTTTAGAACGAACACACAAAAAAGATCTCCTTTTCATTATGGGGGACTGGAATGCAAAAGTAGGAAGTCAAGAAACACCTGGAGTAACAGGCAAATTTGACCTTGGAATATGGAATGAAGCAGGGCAAAGGCTAATAGAGTTTTGCCAAGAGAACTCACTGGTCATAGCAAACACCCTCTTCCAACAACACAAGAGAAGACTCTACACATGGACATCACCAGATGGGCAACACCAAAATCAGATTGATTATGTTCTTTGCAGCCAAAGATGGAGAAGCTCTATACAGTCAGCAAAAACAAGATTGGGAATTGACTGGCTCAGATCATGAATTCCTTATTGCCAAATTCAGACTTAAATTGAAGAAAGTAGGGAAAACCACTAGACCATTCAGGTATGACCTAAATTAAATGCTTATGATTATACAGTGGAAGAGAGAAATAGATTTAAGGGACTAGATCTGATAGATAGACTGCCTGATGAACTATGGATGGAGGTTTGTGACATTGTACAGAAGACAGGGATCAAGACCATTCCCATGGAAAAGAAATGCAAAAAAGCAAAATGGCTGTCTGGGGAGGCCTTACAAATAGCGGTGAAAAGAAAAGAAGCGAAAAGCAAAGGAGAAAAGGAAAGATATAAGCATCTGAATTCAGAGTTCCAAAGAATAGCAAGAAGAGATAAGAAAACCTTCTTCAGCGATCAGTGCAAAGAAATAGAGGAAAAAAAACAGAATGGGAAAGACTAGAGATCTCTTCAAGAAAATTAGAGATACCAAGGGAACATTTCATGCAAAGAAGGGCTCGATAAAGGATAGAAATGTTATGGACCTAACAAAAGCAGAAGATATTAAGAAGAGTTGGCAAGAATATACAGAAGAAGTGTACAAAAAAGATCTTCACGACCAAGATAATCATGATAGTGTGATCACTCACCTAGAGCCAGACATCCTGGAATGTGAGGTCAAGTGGGCCTTATAAAGCATCACTACTAGCAAAGCTAGTGGAGGTGATGGAATTCCAGTGGAGCTATTTCAAATCCTGAAAGATGATGCTGTGAAAGTGCTGCACTCAATATGCCAGCAAATCTGGAAATCTCAGCAGTGGCCATAGGACTGGAAAAGGTCAGTTTTCATTCCAATCCCAAAGAAAGGCAATGCCAAAAAAGGCTCAAACTACTGCACAATTGCACTCATCTCACAAGCTAGTAAAGTAATGCTCAAAATTCTCCAAGCCAGGCTTCAGCAATATGTGAACCATGAACTTCCTGATGTTCAAGCTGATTTTAGAAAAGGTAGAGGAACCAGAGATCAAATTGCCAACATCCTTTGGATCATTGAAAAAGCAAGAGAGTTCCAGAAAAACATCTCTTTCTGCTTTATTGACTATGCCAAAGCCTTTGACTGTGTGGATCACAATAAACTGTGGAAAATTCTGAAAGAGATGACAATACCAGACCACCTGACCTGCCTCTTGAGAAACATATATGCAGGTCAGGAAGCAACAGTTAGAACTGGACATGGAATAACAGACTGGTTCCAAATAGGAAAAGGAGTACATCAAAGCTGTTTATTGTCACCCTGCTTATTTAACTTATATGCAGAGTACATCATGAGAAACACTGGGCTGGAGGAAGCACAGGCTGAAATCAAGATTGCCAGCAGAAATATCAATAACCTTAGATATGCAGATGACACCACCCTTATGGCAGAAAGTGAAGATGATCTACAAAGCCTCTTGATGAAATTGAAAGAGGAGAGTGAAAAAGTCAGCTTAAAGCTCAACATCCAGAAAATGAAGATCAAGGCATCTGGTCCTATCACTTCATGGGAAATAGATGGGGAAACATTGGAAACAGTGTCAGACTTTATTTTGGGGGCTCCAAAATTACTGAAGATTCTGATTTGCAGCCATGAAATTAAAAGATGCTTACTCCTTGGAAGGAAAGTTATGACCAACCTAGATAACATATTCAAAAGCAGAGACATTACTTTGCCAACAAAGGTCCATCTAGTCAAGGCTTTGGTTTTTCCTGTGGTCATGTATGATGTGAGAGTTGGACTGTGAAGAAAGCTGAGTGCCGAAGAATTGATGCTTTTGAACTGTGGTGTTGGAGAAGACTCTTGAGAGTCCCTTGGACTGCAAGGAGATCCAACCAGTCCATTCTAAAAGAGATCAGTCCTGGGTGTTCTTTGGATGGACTGATGCTAAAGCTGAAACTCTAGTATTTTGGCCACCTCATGCGAAGAGTTGACTCATTGGAAAGACTCTGATGCTCAGAGGGATTGGGGACAGGAGGAGAAGCGTATGACAAAGGATGACATGGCTGGATGGCATCCCCAACTCGATGGATGTAAGTTTGAGTGAACTCCGGGAGTTGGTGATGGACACGGAGGCCTGGCGTTCTGAAATTCATGGGGTCACAAAGAGTCGGACATGACTGAGCGACTGAACTGAACTGAACTGAACTGATACCTAGTCCTCAGATCAGATCAGTCGCTCAGATATATCCGACTCTTTGCGACCCCATGAATCGCAGGACGCCAGGCCTCCCTGTCCATCACCAACTCCCGGAGTTCACCAGACTCACGTCCATCGAGTCAGTGATGCCATCCAGACATCTCATCCTCTGTCGTCCCCTTCTCCTCCTGCCCCCAATCCCTCTCAGCATCAGAGTCTTTTCCAATGAGTCAACTCTTCGCATGAGGTGGCAAAATTACTGGAGTTTCTGCTTCAGCATCATTCCTTCCAAAGAAATCCCAGTGCTGATCTCCTTCAGAATGGACTGGTTGGATCTCTTGCAGTCCAAGGGACTCTCAAGAGTCTTCTCCAATACCACCGTTCCTAGATTCCCACAAATCAAAAATAAAGTAAAACAAAACAAAAATAGCAGACAATGCAAAATCCGATGTATTCCTCGTAAAATCTTGCTCTATTGACAGGTACTTGCTTATCAGTTCAAGGACATCCCAAGGGTTGTGTATCTTTTATCACAATATTTTGTAACATAATGGTATACTTTAATCCTATTATTATCCCACTAGCTATAAAACTTTATTTTAAAATGTACATATTCTTTGTTAATAATTTATTGTAATTTGTAGAGCTATTAGAAAATTTCATCACATAAAATAAGGGGTTCAGTGTGCAAAGTTGTCTTCTTTTCAGGATATTTTAAGGTCCAGTCAAAACTGACTGGCTTATTCACACATCTTATGCAATTATTTTTACTTATGTAATAAAAGAAGAACATATTGAAGCATAGACTACCATATATTTTACAAAGGAAATGAAAATACCTATAGCATTTCACTATTTAATAAAATAAAAAGTACAGACATATGATTATAATCAAACTCTGCATTATCACTGCCTTACATCTATATATTGACAATTTTCTGTAGAATATCTTTGTGAAACCATGAGGTTCTTCTAAGTTACTTTACTTGTCCTGATTGACTTCATTTTCATTATTCTTGTTTGATGTTCCTGTTATTACATCTTACTGAAAAGAATCTCTTTAGCATTCTACTTTATCTTACAATTGCCTTGTATTTTCTTCAAAACATCTCTAGTTTTAATGGTAACAGCACATTTCTGACCCATCTTGGTTTTTCTTGCTTCAAGGCATAAAATCAACAACTGTCCAAGGATTTCTCGTTTCCTTAACAGCTAAAAATTTTAAGAATCATAATTGGGAAAACCAATGGTATTCCTGAGTTTGATAATGGGCAAAACAGTTTTGGCAGTTGACATTTGTTCCCCTTAACATTAATAGAATGAGAGAGTACATATTTTAAGGTAATGTATTGACAATTTATTTTGAACAACTTTTATTCCAGTATATAGTTGTATCACCCTTTAAGATTGCTTCTATTTTCATACCACGCATCTCTGAGGCCTATTAAAGCTGAGACTTGCATAGTAATAGGAAGAAAAGGGGGAGTTCTATAAGAATAGCCCCTTTGAGAAGGAAATGGCAACCTACTCCAGTATTCTTCCTAGGGAAATCCCATGGACAGAGGAGCCTAGCAGGCTACAGTTTGCTGCTGCTGCTGCCAAGTCACGTCTACGGGGTCACAAAAGAGTTGGACAGGACATAGCAGCTAAACAAGAACAATAAAGTACATAAAAGTAATATTGTTATTTCAGGGGGAAAAAAACTGCATGAGATTTTTACAAAGGGAAAATGTGTGACTTTTTTGTTCATCTCAAAAAAATTTGGTTTTGTTTCCACACATGCATGCACACATTGGTTTATTAGTATACTGTATTTAAAGTTTTGTTTTTTGTTTTTGTTCTTGTACTTTTTTTCCAGGTTCAATGGAAACTGTTTGATGGGAGGATGGCAAAAACAGATATCATTTTAAAATTTTGCTTTAGTTACTGAGATTAGCAGACATGAGATTAACTAGGCAAGGAATGAAGCATTAGCACAAGTTAATGAAGCACTAGCCCAGGTAAGGAGATGTGTTGTTAGACCAGAGTGATGGCAAGGTTAGCTAAGAAGCAAATTGATACAAGAAGTATTTAGAGGAGGAATCCAAAGTGATTTTTCACTTATTTTGATAAGTAGTCAGAAAGAAAAAAGGAAAAGCATGGTAAAAAGTAGGGTACCCTTCAAGTCTGAATGGTAAATACCACGTCTAAACCTTGTGGAACTGGGTTGATTCTGGTACATTTACGGAAATAGAAAACACTGGAAGAGGTGAAAGCTGTTTGTTTTGTCTTATTAACATTAATAGCCTTGAGATATGTTTAATTAGAATTGCCATTTTTGAATGTTCACATTAAGATACTATAATTTAACTTAGGAGGACTTCTTGAAGAAAATGAATCTTTGAAGGATATCAAGCACATAGTTTATCAGAAATGATAAGTTTTAACATTTTAAATGAAGAAAAAAGATTGTGAATACAGTTTTGGATATATTAAGTTGAGGTAGCAGTGAGATATTCATTTGAAGGCATCTAAAAGGCTCTTTATTATACAGCTCTGAATCAGAGACAAAGTCTCAGCAAAAGTTACATATTTAGAATTATTGGATTAGAGGTGATAATGAACATTTTAGGAGCAAATCAGATCACCTACCCATCATTCAGAGAGCAAAGAGGATGGGCATTTAGCTTAGACACAATCTAATATTTACAAGTCTAGTAAAGGAGCACAGAGAAGCGAGAGACATTGAGAATGAACAGCCCACAAAGTAGGAAGGAACCTGGAGGTGATTGTGCTCTAGAAGCAAATGGAAAGGTTGTTTCTCAAAAGGGAAGGAATGATCAACAGTATTAAATACTATTGCAAACTATGGTAAATGTGGAATTAATTAGATTAATGACAATATGATAGTCATTGGTGATTATGCCAAAAAATGCATTTAGTGAGTTATTGGAGGCAAAGTTGAGTCTAACTTGACTTAACAAATGATTAGAATGTAAAACGTTAGATATACGTAGAAATTACTTTGGCTGGGAAAGATATGAAATAGTAGTTGCTAAAAGAAAACTAGGATTAAAGGAACAATTCATTCTGTCTTTTCATTATCAACATTGGTAACCTTGAAATATGCTCACATTAGAATTCTCATTTTGAATGCTCACATCAAGATATACTGTAATCCAATTAATGAGGACTTCTTGGGGAAATTAAACAGATAGCAATCACAGAATTTGTCAGAAGTGATAGATTTTGACATTTTAAATGAAGGGAAAATTATAGGCAAAGTGTAAAGTGTGGTGTGTTCATAAAAAATAGCAAATATTTGTTTATTAGTAATATATTTTATAAATATAATAGCATCAAAGGGGGCATTCATAAATTACTCAGAAGTATGAAAATAAGTTTAAAATTAATAAATATATTGGTTAGTAACCTGTTTTAGATTATATTATTTCAATATATATCATTTATTTGTAAACACAGTATGTTCAAGTCTGTGAGTAACTAGAGAATAAAGGCTTTTTTCAGGAATATTTTATTCACTTCCATAAATACAATGCTGAACTGGATATGTATATTTTAACAAGTGCAATGCAATATCTTTTACTGATATTGGTTTTATTTCCTTTACCAAGAGAGAGAGTGATGAAAGGATGTGCTGCAGGCAATGGCGATGTCAAGAGAAGACAGACAATCACCACCCAGAAAACAAGTGGACATTTTCTTGTTGACTTTTGTCTCTTCTGTCAGAAAAATTCCACTGAGGTTTCAGACTTTCAAAATATTCAACACAATATTTTCAAAATGGCTAACAGTGACACAGAACACAGTTTAAAGTATGAAATTTTTCAAGTTTCTGATTTCTATATCTCACCATTAACTTCATTCACTCAAAATACAAAGATGATTGCCTGACTTGAATATTCTTCTGAATTGTCATTTTGCTTTAAAAATCAAACATGTCCATCCAATTAAAACATAAATTAAAATCGGAAAAAAATAAAGTTATTTGACCAAGAAACACCAATGTGTGATAAGCATAGCAGATGAAACTGAGGTAGGGAACACTATATTTACATACTCTCCAAATACCTCCACACAAATATTTATTAATTACAAAGAAAAAAATGGGAAATTTATGGTGGAGAATCCTATCAGGTATCATCTTACTCAAAAGATCAATGTTATCATCTGTAATTTGACTAATAAACATCACGTGCTACCCAGCAGGAGACCATCCATGAAGAGCATGTTACTAATGTGATATCTCAAATGCATACATCCCAAATCTGCCCATGAGGAAGAATGGGCAAACCTATTTTTGTGGGCTCCAAAATCACTGCAGACAGTGATTGCAGCCATGAAATTAAAAGACGCTTACTCCTTGGAAGGAAAGTTATGACCAACTTAGATAGCATATTAAAAAGCAGAGACATTATTTTGCCAACAAAGGTCCATCTAGTCAAGGCTATGGTTTTTCCAATAGTCACGTATGGATGTGAGAGTTGGACTGTGAAGAAAGCTGAGCGCCAAAGAATTGATGCTTTTGAACTGTGGTGTTGGAGAACACGCTTGAGATTCCCTTGGACTGCAAAGAGATCCAACCAGTCCATTCTGAAGGAGATCAGCCCTGGGATTTCTTTGGAAGGAATGATGCTAAAGCTGAAACTCCAGTACTTTGGCCACCTCATGCGAAGAGTTGACTCATTGGAAAAGACCCTGATGCTGAGAGGGATTGGGGGCAGGAGGAGAAGGGGATGACAGAGGATGAGATGGCTGGATGGCATAACCAACTCAAATGACATGGGTTTGAGTGAACTCCAGGAGTTGGTGATGGACAGGGAGGCCTGGCGTGCTGCAATTCATGGGGTCGCAAAGAGTTGGACACAACTGAACGACTGAACTGAACTGAAGCTAAGGCGCATTCTACAAAATGACTGCCCTGTTTCCTTGATCTTCTTCAGGAAAGTTAAGGGAATCAAACTCAAGCAACGACTTAGTAGCTGCTCCATGTCAAGGTGGGGAGAAAGCTATGGCAAGTGGGTACAACTTATGATCCCAAATGAGGTCCTTTAGTTACAAAGACCATGTCTGGGGCATTTGGAAAAGTGGTATGGGATATCTTGGGGAAGGGTATGTAGGGATTCTTGCTACTTTTCTGTAAGTTAAATAAAAAAAATTTTTTTTAAGAAAAAATAGTCAAACATATACCATTCATTTAGTCCTCTGACAGCATATGTCAAAGGTCTTGTTTCAAGATAAAATACACTAATTTTCTCTGTTGTATGAAATATTTTAGATTTTTAAATTTATCTGATGATTACTTAGTTGATGTCATAAAGTGAAAAAAATTTTTTAAAAACTGGTTGAAAAAAATGAAAAAAAAAACTGGTTGATTGTCTAATAAAGGTCTTTGCTACATTGGTTTCTGTAAAAATAATCAACTCTATTTAAGATATATTTTGATATTTCTTATTTTTTATATTTTCTTGTTAAATGTTTCTTTCTATGATTATTTTGGAAACAAATATTTGCCAGTTAATCTCTAATGTAGAAAAAGTTTTTTACATGATAAATAGGAGAAAATTTTTTATTAATTTTTAATCAATCAGATGAATGAAAACAAATACAACTTAATATTAGGGCACAGAATTATAATTTGCTTAACTTGTAGCCTATCCTTAGAATACTTAAATGTAACCTTGAAAATAAATGTCAAAGACTTGTGCAAAAGTCAATTAATTTTAACATCAACTTTTCTTTCTTTTTTTTTTTTTTTGGCAGCACTGCATGGCATATGGGATCTTAGTTCTCCAATCAGGGATAGCCTCCATGTCCCCTACATTGGAAGCATGAAGTCTTAACCACTGTACCACCAGGTGAGTCCCTAGCACCTACTTTTTAAAATTTTAAAGCACTTACCACTCTAAAGTAACAACTATATATCACTTATCCTCTGCATTTATTTTCTGATAATTAGTGAGAGCTTTGTCTTTCCTACCAAATCATGAACTCTTGATCTTCAAATGGGTTCTAATGGGAAATTTTTGATTCAAGGAGGTATAGTTAGCAGGAGAAAAGTCATTTCTGGGCTAATTTTTATTTAAAATCATTCAAAATTAATGTATTATATCTAAAGGATCTGAATAACATTGTTAACTAGAATAAAATATTTTAATTTAGTATTTTGAATCACCAAAGGAGTACAGATTGAGAAAATATATGAGTGTTTTACAACTAAGATGTTTTTGGTTTAAAAAATGAGTTTGCTAGATTAAAAGGATAAAGTATAAAAATAGCGGTATCTAATTATGGATCAACATGTAAAGGCAAGTTATGGGTGACTGAATTCCTTGACTTAAATAATTTGGGGGCAGTGGAAATTTAGTATAATTTTACTTTAGCTAAATTTGTTTTGCAATATTAGTTTCAGAAAAATAGGTGGTAATAATTCAAGCATGATATATTTGATTCCAAGTCATGAATATACAAAAGTTTCATAAGGTTTGATAAACTTGAATTGAGCAGGGGAATTTTAAAAAAGGAAAATGTTGCATGAACAGCCAAAATTGTTAAAGGTTTTAGTAAAAAGAAAATCCAAGAATGGTGGTGTCATTATACTATGGAAGAACAAGTAGGATCTTTGCTGACTAGAAAGTATGGAAATGACATATTTCTGGATGAAAGGAAATTAAATAACCACTATCTGCTTAACAAGTGACAAGCATTTAATGAATATCTTCTTAAAATTATAACACTGTGTTGGTTCTATGGAGGACAAACTATATAAAATGTGCTCATTTTAGAGTTAGGATAAGCAGGAAAATTAAAATAGATTTAATTGTTCAGTGAAGACTTATTGAGAGCCTATTTTATGTCACACTATTGGTAAGGATCTGAACATTACTGAATATGTTCATTTCCATAAAGTGCATCAAGTTCAGTAAAGGATATAAATAAAGTAAGAATAAGTAAATAAAAGAAGCACAAGGACTATTATATTAGACAAGGTAAGATGGGCTCTAAAGGACAACATCAGGGCAGAAGTAGGGTACCAAAGTTATTTCACAATTGCTATCAGGAAGAAGCTAATTCAGTCATTCAAAATGTTTGCCTATTATCTATCAGACATTGCATTAGAATAATATTTAACTTTCTAGTTGTCTCAGCCTTTATAGAGAGTTTTCACTCTGCTAGTTGCTCCATATTCTTATCAACATTTGGTGCTGTTAGTGTTTTGGAATTTGGTTACTCCAATAGGTATATAGTGGTATCACCTTATAGTTTTAATTTGCAATCTCTAATGACTCATGTGATGCTGAACATGTTTATGTATGCTTATTTGACATCTGTGTATCTTCAGTGAGTTGTTGAGCCACAACTTTTCACCTCTGCTGTTATGCCAAAAAATTAGCTATAGCTTGGGTTCCAATAAGACTTTACCTACAAACACTGAAATTTGAATTTCATAAAATTTCTATGTTTCACTAAGTATGATCCTTCTTTTAATTTTTTTCACCATAATTTAAAAAGAAAAATGTAAAGACAATTCTCAGCTTTCAAATGGAACAAAAGGAGAACTGATCTCTGAGTCTTAGTGTGCTGAATTCTGGCCTTAATCATTTATCTAGACAACAGCTGGAGGCAGGAAAAAAAAAGATTTAAAAGACAGTAGAAAATATGGTTACTCCAAGTGGTTGAAGTAGGTGGAAAAGTAAGAATATTTAAGAATTATAACCAGCTATAACTCTTATTATTCTAGTTTTAAAATAGTTTTTACTACGCTATATCATGATAGGTCCATTGCATACTTGATCGAGAAGTATTAATAGAATAAGCAGCATCTGTAATAGGTTTGGAAATATACAAGAATAAGCTGGAAAGAGAAAGCAAGGAAAAATACAAACAGTCTTTGGAAAATTTAAAGAATCAGTTCAGTTCAGTTCAGTCGCTCAGTTGTGTCCGCCTCTTTGAGACCCCATGAATCGCAGCACGTCAGGCCTCCCTGTCCATCACCAACTCCCGGAGTTCAGTCAGACTCAGGTCCATCGAGTCAGTGATGCCATCCAGCCATCTCATCCTCTGTCGTCCCCTTCTCCTCCTGCCCCCAATCCCTCCCAGCATCAGAGTCTTTTCCAATGAGTCAACTCTTCACATGAAGTGGCCAAAGTAATCAAGTGTTAATTTAGATGGTATTATTTGTAAGATCCTAGGATATATTATTGAAAAAATAAGTGGAGAGGAAGAATGTACATAAGAAATACAATAGGAAGTCTCAATATTTCATGATTTATGGGATTGTAAAGGATGGTGGAATTTTGTTATGCAGTAATAGAGGAAAACACTGTAGATAAAGACAATTCCATGAATAACCATGAGAGACTATTAATGTGAGTGTATGTATGTTAATGTGAATTAATCTTGTTCTTCTGTTACATTACATTTTACAGTCACAGCCCACATTTATAATTAAGGATATGGGCTCCCTGAATGGTTGAGCATTAATTATGTTTATATTCAGTACCATGACCAGGTGTAATTCAGTAAATTATTGAGACTTAAGTAAATTCAATTATTTTAATATGTTTTTGTGAAGACCCTATTATAAGACTGGTATGTTTCTCATTATTAAGTTACAGATAGAAGTTAAGTACACAGTCTTGATTTCAGAAAGTTTACAAACTATTTTCAGAAGTCAGAAGACCTTAAAGTACAATGTGACTGATACTAAATCAAGAACATGGATAAAATGCAACACGGTCAATGAAGAAGGAAAGAACAGTTCTGCTCTAAACTGGGCAGAGGAAGGAGGTAGAAAAGTGAACCTGTTGGGCTAATGATGATACAATGTCTGGAAGTGATTTAATATTAAAAGTAAATATGGACTTCCCTGGGCGTCTAGTGGTTAAGAATCTGCCTGCCAATGAAGCAGACACAGGTTTGAGCCTTGGTCCAGGAAGATTCCACATGGCCTGGAGCAACTGAGCCCATGTGCCACAGCTACTGAGGCCTGCACACTCTAGAGCCTTCATGCTTCAAATACTGAAGTGCGGGGAGCGAGCTCCGCCCCTGGCAAAGGTCATGAGGAAGGAGGCTTGGCATACGCAAAGGCGGGATCAAGCCTCAGGAGTCTCCCTGGAAATTCTCGAGCAATCTACCCCCCAAACCAGAGTCTGCCTACTTTCTGCTTTGTGCTTTCACCTACACCTCTGACTTTACGGGGGGCTGTCCCCCACTACCTCTCTGAAAAAAGAGTTAGCTTACAGCTCCAGTTAATAATTCCTGGGTTGTGACAGTGTTTCAACCTACAAACTCCCTTGGAAGTCCTCTAGCCTGCCTGAATAGGTTTTTCCGGCCACATGTGATTGCTCAGAGCCTCCAAACTGTGAGAGGCATGAGATGTTCTAAACTGTCTAAATACAGATTCCTTTGAGCAGTCAAAAGATTGATTAGAAATTGTATTGGTGAAGGGATTTTCACTTGTTGGGCCAATATTTGCTGCTAAGTCTCCATATCCCTTACCTGCTGTGTCCCTGGCAGTGTATTGATTAATATAATTGGTGTAAGTAGTAGCTTTAATGTTTGTAACCTGGGACCCTTGAGTTAATTTTCTTGTTATAGCCCACCACACCTTTGCTCTGTAGGATGCAACTTTATCTAATGCTTTTTGGAGGCTGGCGCCTGACTTTAGAATAATCACCTTTAGAGAAAAAGGCCTCCGGGCCAGAAGATGATGCAAATCACCTAAACTTTTGCATATGATAAGTTTGCAGGAAGAAAGCCAGGCTTACTGCATGACTCTACCCCTTCCCCCATTATCCTCTATGCATAACTTAAGGTATAAAAACTACTTTGGAAAATAAAGTGTGGGCCTTGTTCACCGAAACTTGGTCTCACCATGTCGTTCTTTCTCTTACATTCTGGCTGAATTATTCAGCCTCTTTTCTCCACTGAATTTCCTCACTGAGCTATCCTCATTCTATTACTCTTTATATCCTTAATTAACGTTTAATTAAGGAATTGTTTCCTGATCCTCGCTGACGCCATCCCCGCTTCAAATTCCCTGGATCCACCAGGGCTGGACCCCGGCACTGAAGTTCACGCATCCTAGAGCTCTTGGTCTGCAACAAGAGAAGCCACCACAGTGAGAAGACCATGCACACAACTGGAGAAAGCCCCCATGCAACAATGAAGACCCAGTACAGCCAGAAATAGATAAATAAGCAAGCCACTAGATTTCCCAAAGCATTTTGTCTCAGCTCTACTCTGTAATTATGTTCATTACCTAGAGTGGAAAGTCATTTTACGTGTAGGTCAATTAAATGGCATTAAAACTTTAATTTGATACCTCTACTTGCAGGATATGAGATGAATTTCTCCTGATTCTTTAACCCTTAAGTTATCATTTTACTGAAGAAAAATTATTGCCTTTGTGGCAATTCTCTTTCTGTTCACTACATGGGAGAAAAATGTGATGTTCCACATAATTATGCCAACACATACTTCAAAGCTTACACTATATTTCAGTTCTATAGCTTATATAATTGCTTCCAATTTTAAACTGCTTAAGGCCAATTAAATGAATGATTATTACAATTTTATTATTTCAATTAACCTTTAGTAAACTTTCAAATATCTAAATTTTTCTTTATAATGCCTGATGATAGTAGGCCAATGTGAGCTAATTCTAACAAGTTTTGGGGAGAGTTTAAAAAATGTATTTGTGAAATAATGTGTGTGTATGTATATATATATATATATATATACATACACACACACACACACACACACACACACATACACACACACCTACTTCAATGATAACTAGGATTAAAGTGCTATCATATTGTATTTCATAGATGTTTGTTTTGTCTTTTTTACAAAAATATATATCTTTTCTTGCTATGGTAATGTAAGTAGGCAATTCAAACCTAAATGAAAATATGCATTTGCCGTTAAAAATGAAATCCCTCCAAATTCTACTGCAGTGTGAAGTAGGTGGATGAGCTGCAAGCTATTTAAACTTTTAAGGTTCTTTCCAATTACTCCATCTCTCTCTCTCTCTCTCTCTCTCTCTCTCTCTCTCTCTGTGTGTGTGTGTGTAGAGGGTGGATAATATTTCCTTAGTGTGCGGTTAAGACTGAAACTGTATATATCAAAATCATAATCATTTTCTTCTTTAAAAAAATTAAGCCCTGATATTTGGCTTCTGTCCTGTGAATTTGTTGATAGAACTAATGCTATACCTTCCGCAGACTTCATAATACCTTCTTCCTTCTAACTCAATCCAGCTTATATAAACATCTACATTAAGTGTATATATATATATATATATATATATATATATATATATATATACACACACACATATATATATAATACAATGAGTATATTTATACATATATATAATATCTTACAAATCACACGATTTAAATTAAAATGGTTTTTAATGTTCTAAATATTTTCAACAGAGAAGGGGTTAAAATATATATCCCCATATACACACACACACACACACACACACACACACATATATATATGTATACACATACACATACATCAGAGAAGACGATGGCACCCCACTCCAGTACTCTTGCCTGGAAAATCCCATGGATGGAGGAGCTTGGTAGGCTGCAGTCCATGGGGTTGCAAAGAGTCGGATAGGACTGAGCGACTTCACTTTCACTTTTCACTTTCACGCACTGGAGAAGGAAATGGCAACCCACTCCAGTGTTCTTGCCTGGAGAATCCCAGGGACGGGGAAGCCTGGGAGGCTGCCGTCTATGGGGTCGCAAAGAGTTGGACATGACTGAAGCGACTTAGCAGCAGCAGCAGCATACACATACATCCCTAAATTGAATATTTGAATTTTGACATGTTATATTTGCTTTTTCTCATTTATCCCAAAACACCATCCTATAAAAACAAATTATGACCATTTCAATTCTTATTAAAAATGCATTTTTATACTTTTTTCTTGTGAAAAATGTTTCTATTGATTAGATACACTTCCCACTAAACAATGGTCAAAAATATAATCTTATACTTTGGTTTTTCTCATAATTCATGTTTATAGTCTAAGGTTTAGTGCACAGCTTTCAAAGTAATCATAAAGATGTAGTTAGAAATTTGGAAAAATCTCAGACATAAGTGATCTGTTAACTACTAGAATCTGAGTATTGGAAATGTGAAAATTAAAAACACTTTTGAACAGAACTGTTGAATAATAAACTCTGAAAACATATAAACTGTATAAGCAGTAAATAAATTAGAATGTAAAAATATGCAAGATTGAAAACTGTAGCAGTTATATAGTGGCATCACAATAGAAACATCAAAATATATGTGCCTGAAAGTACAAGATAGCAGAGTAAATCCAGAGCTTAAGAGTTACTTCTGAGAAAAATTAGGGTGAACAAACCATCTTAAAAGTTAGCCAAACCAAAAGTTAGCCCCCCCCCCCAAAAAAAAGGATAAAAAGCAGCAGAAAAAATAGACTCATCAAATGCAGATAGTTAGCAAATATTTACTAGAATAATGGAGGCTTTGTGCTTTAGGGACGTAGCTCCAGATTCTGTAGTTTATAGAAACATAGGGCTTCCCTAGTAGCTCAGTTGGTAAAGAATCCGCCAGCAATGCAGGAAACCCCAGTTTGATTTCTGGGTGGGGAAGAGAAGGGAAAGGCTACCCAATATAGTATTCTGGCCTAGAAAATTCCATGGACTGCATAGTCCATGGGGTCGCAAAGAGTCGGACATGACTGAGCTACTTTCACTTTCAAAGGAGGTTCACTGAACAGACTGTATCTTGAAAACTTAGTAACATTATCTCAGAATTATGGAGAATGAGGAATAGCATAACACAGAGGAGAGGAACTGATCTAAAAGAAGACCTACTCTAATTATCTCTTGTCCCAATACAGATTAGAGGATAAATATTCTGTGTTTGCCAGCATGATAAAACAGAAGGATCATAAAAGCTCCACGTTAAATAGATTATTCAAAGACAGCATTTAACTAAAGTGCCAAACATAAATAGATGTAAGATACGTAGATAGGTAGGTAAAGGAATGCTGCAGTACACCCTACAAGGTTCAGGACAGCCCCATCTCAATAAAGATTTATCTGGTCCAGTATATTAACAGTGCTGAGACTGAGAAATCAATCCATAATTCCATTTAATGTTTTTAGTTGTTAGGTTACAATACACATCCTTATTAGTTTGCTGCATAACAACGAATCATAGTTTAGAGTGTTCTTATATATATACACACACACACACACATATATATATATATATATATATATACACACACACACACATATATATAAAACCACTACTTCTGCTTTATTGACTATGCCAAAGCCTTTGACTGTGTGGATCACAATAAACTGTGGAAAATTCTGAAAGAGATGGGAATACCAGACCACCTGACCTGCCTCTTGAGAAACTTATATGCAGGTCAGAAAGCAACAGTTAGAACTGGACATGGAACAACAGACTGGTTACAAATAGGAAAAGGAGTATGTCAAGGCTGTATATTGTCACCCTGCTTATTTAACTTATATGCAGAGTACATCATAAGAAGCGCTAGTCTGGAAGCACAAGCTGGAATCAAGATTGCCGGGAGAAATACCAATAACCTCAGATATGCAGATGACACCAGCCTTATGGCAGAAAGTGAAGAGGAACTAAAAAGCCTCTTGATGAAAGTGGAGAGTGAAAATGTTGGCTTAAAGCTCAATATTTAGAAAGCTTAGATCATAGCATCTGGTCCCATCACTTCATGGGAAATAGATGGGGAAACAGTGGAAACAATGTCAGACTTGGGCTCCAAAATCACTGCAGATGGTGACTGCAGCCATGAAATTAAAAGACACTTACTCCTTGGAAAGAAAGTTATGATCAACCTAGATAGCACATTGAAAAGCAGAGACATTACTTTGCCAACAAAGGTCTGTCTAGTCAAGGCTATGGTTTTTCCAGCAGTCATGTATGGATGTGAGAGTTGGACTGTGAAGAAAGCTGAGCGCCAAAGAATTGACGCTTTTGAACTGTGGTGTTGGAGAAGACTCTTCAGAGTCCCTTGGACTGCAAGGAGATCCAACCAGTCCACTCTAAAGGAGATCAGTCCTGGGTGTTTTTTGGAAGGACTTATGCTAAAGCTGAAACTCCAATACTTTGGCCTCCTCATGCGAAGAGTTGACTCATTGGAAAAGACCCTGATGCTGGGAGGGATTGGGGGCAGGAGGAGAAGGGGACGGCAGAGGATGAGATGGCTGGATGGCATCACCGACTCCATGGACTTGAGTTTGAGTGAACTCCGGGAGTTGGTGATGGACAGGGAGGCCTGGTGTGCTGCAATTCATGGGGTCGCAAAGAGTCAGACACGACTGAGCAACAGAACTGAACTGATACATACATTTATTATCTTGTCATTTCTGCAAATAATGCAGAGACCTCTTGGGGTCTCAATAGGAGGAAATCAAGTTGTCATGTAGATTACATTCCCATCTTGTGTTTCCAAGCTTTTTCACATTACTGGCAAAATTCAGTTCCAAGAGCCTATAGAACTGAGGTATTTTCTTGCCAGCAGTCATTCTGGGTTTCTCTCAACTACCAAAAGCTGCCTTCACTACGTAGCCAGATGGCCCTATCACAAGGAAGCTTATTTCTTATAGGCCAGCAGAAGACTCCCATTTCAGTTTGCTATGAAGATGTCATATAACATCATTTAATCATGGGAACAACTATCTCATCACCTTTGCTACACAAGGTAAAGGAATGAAGTGCGCCACAGTCCCATCATATTCATAGGTCCTGCCCACCCTCAAGAGAAGGATATTAAACAAGGTGCATACATTAGGGGCTAGAAATCTTGGGGACCACCTTAGAATCCTGCATACCACAGCTTAATGTGTGGACCCACAGTTATTCTCTCGCTAAAATACAAAATACTGTCATCTCTTCCCAAAGTTCTCAAAAGTAGAATTCTGTACAGCATTAGTCCAAAGCCCCTATAATCTCCTTATATGCAACCAAATCTCATCATGTCATCAGTACAAAGTCCAAAATCTAAATCAGATCCAGATGTGGGTAAACTCCAGGCTGTAAATTGATATAGTATAGTTGATATATTACAAGTTCTCACTCTGTGGAACTGTGAACCTGAAGAAACAAGTTATCTACCTGAAGCTGTCTGAATAAATGGTGGAAAATTGGCTCTTTCTTAATTAGGTTTTAAAGCCTGGAAATAATATTTCCTTAGCTCTTGATTCTATCCTCTATGTTGTCTTTACTTGCAAAAGTAAAGTTAGAATGTGTTTTCAATGTCTGACAGGCTTTTGCATTGATTTTTTTTTTCCGTTTCTGCATATCAACAACTTTATTTTTGAGTGTCACAAACTTAAATCAGAATACTTAAAAAAATATCATTCTGCATGCACTTAACAAATCTGACAAAGGAGGAGGAGTACATTAACTTGCATTATGCTATGGAGTTTGAACTGAATAGTCAATGAACACATATTTAAAATCATTAGGTACAGGTAACCATGAACACTTCACTGCATTAATCAGATGGCATCCTACTTCTATGCACACGTTCATGTAACACTATGAGTAATTACCCTGCAGCAGAGGCAAAATGGAGATGGAATCTCCCTAGAAAGCAAGTTTACGGGATTAAATAGTGTCGTTTTCATCATCATCATTACTACCGAGAACAAAGCTGCTGCCTGTGGACAAGGGTCCTTCCTCCTTAACATCCCCTAAACCACCCACAGTCCCTCTCTCGTCAGACAATTTGTCACTGGAATCGTCATCAAAAAACTTCTCGCTGGAATCATCTTCAAACACCTTTTCATCTATGTCTTCATCTTCCTTTACATCTCCATCTTCCTCATCTTCTTTTCCATCTGAATCTTCAAAGACCTTTTCATCTTCTTCATCCTTTTCATCAGCATCTTCACATTCCTTTTTGTCTGCATCTTCTTCATCCTCCTCCTCTGATTCATCATCAAATACCTTTCCATATGCATCCTCCTCTTCTTCCTTTTCATCTGACTCTTCGTCAAACTCTTTCTCAGAGCCTTCTTCATCAAACACTTTTTCAGAGCTGTCATCTTCGAATTCTGATTTTTCAGATTCATTTTCTTCTAACTCTTTTTCCAGAATGTTTTCATTAAATTCCTTGTCAGAGGCATCTTCCTCAAAACCTTTCTCAAGGCCATTTTCTTCTAACTCTTTTTCAGAGCCATTTTCAAACTGCTTTTCTGAGCAGTCTTTAGACTCTTGTTCTGAGTCGTCATCTTCAGAAGCCACCTTTTGGGGGCTGGCCTCCCCCTCAGACTCCTTGCCAGGGCCTTCTTCTTCAGACTCCTTCTCATGGCCATTCTTGTCAGGATCCGTTTTGAGTTTCTTCTTTTTGGATTCTTTTTCAGGGACAGTCTCTTTTGACTCTTTGTTAGGATTACCTTCTTCATGCTCTTTCTCAGGGCTGCCTTCTCCAGACTCTCTCTCTGGGAAGTCTTCTTCACGCTCTCTTTTGGGACAGGCTGCCTTAGACTCTCTTTCAAGGCAGCTCTCTTCAGATTCTTCTCGGGAACCTTCAGCTTCTTTTTCAGGGCCACTTTCTTTAGCATCTTTTTCAGAAGCAGCTTCTTCAACTTCTCCCCCATCTTCCATTTTTTCAAACTTCTTTTCATCTATAGGTTCTTCAAATGCCATTTCAGTTGCAGCTGCTTGAACATTTGTTTGAGATGTGCCAGGATGCTCAGAAAAATGCCTAACTCTAGAAGACCCTGCCCTCTCTGGAGCACGGATGGAATCTGAACGCTGCAGGCCTCTGTTGGCCTCAGGAGCATTGAGGAAAGCCTCCCATCCTCTCAGCCTTTCCTCCCTTTCGCTTGTGGTCTCCTCCACCTGACAATCTGTAGTTCCATCCCACGCTTGGGCAGTGATTTGACGCCCACCAAACCACCTTCCATTGAGGGTTTGAATACAATAATCAGCTTCCTCTGGACTCCTAAAGGACACAGAGGCCACACCATCAGGGTGTCTATCAAAGAGAAGGAGCTTCCTAATTTGTCCAAACTTTGAACACTCTACTCGAAGGTCTTCTCTGATTTCATTCAACACCAGTGGATCATCCTCAAAATCCACTGGATGAAACATGTTTTTGATGATGACAACTCGCTCATGGTACATTCGGGATGAGCCAGCTTGTCTCTCAGGTCTCCAATCCAACTGCTTTTGTTGCATAGACAGCTTTTTCTTGTAGTCTTTGCACTTCTTCTTCTTCTTTGAGGCATCATATTCTCCCTTTAACTGAAATTTTGCCACCTCCACATGTAATCTGTAGCCTCTAATTTCACCTTCATCCAAAAGTTTTAATGCCAGATCCACAGATTCTCTCTTCAAATAACAGCAAAGTCCATCTCCTTTAAGATTTCCTTGATCATCTTTATAAAGCTTGACCTTAAAGTCTCCCGTTTGAGGATCTCTCATAATAATGCCGAACTTCGACATGAGCTGTATAAATTCATCCACTGTAATGTCTGGAGGCAAACCAGACACATAAACATTTGTATTTCTGTCGTCTTCAACATGAAACCATCCTGATTCAGTCTTTCTCTTTTCTCCCTTCTTTTTCAGATCACTGGGATCAGGGGGTTGTCTTTGCGGAGGTTCTTCTGCAGTCCTAGCACTGACATCTTGGACACTTGCAGTAGAATTAGATGCACCATCATTAGAAAAGCCATAATTGGCCTGATACGTAGCAATGAAATCTTCAGTGATCTTGGGGAACCAAGCCTTCTTGTCTAGGTCCCACTCGTATGGGGTGTCAGTCGGCTGCTGTCTGAAAGAATCGGTTTCTGCACCGGGATCTTTCTCAGTGCCGTTGTCCTTGGTGTCTCTGTACCATTCTTGCACTCGCAACTGCTCATCAAACTTGTCATTCACATCCAAGTTGTTGCCACTCATGTTGCCCACTTAGCCTAGAGGCAAGGTCCGGTTGAGCGAAGAGGCCGAGCTGATGCTGGAAGGGAACAGAGAAAAGGAGGTTGGCCACACTCAGTCTGCTCCCCACTGCCCCCGGCCCGCCTCCCCGCGGCATCCCAGCAGCCCCCGGGATGTCAGGGCTATTCGCCGGCCGCACCGCTCCCCATCCCCCACGCTCCATCCGCTGCCCAGGCTTTTGCATTTTATATTCTGTCTTTCACTTCAAGCCAACAGTGTTTCTGTCAATACAATTTTCTCAAGAACCTTGTGTGTCTTGCTTGCATTTTATTGAGATTCTTCACATTAGATAAAATATTCTGAAGCTTCCTAGAGCCCTCAGGTTTGGTTGAGAACATCTGTGAATTTCATCCTTAATCTCCTGAAGGGGCACTTTGATTAAATACTCTGAAGTTTCAAACTAATGTTATATAGTAGCAAAAAAAGCATAATAACAAACTTTTTTTTTTTTCCCTCTCTGTCCCTTTTAGCACCATTTCTGCCTTAAAACATCATCTGGGAGGTTGAAACTTTTCACAATTACCCAGTCCAGGTTCTATTTGGTTTAATGGTAATTCCATCAGTTTATTTCTCTGCTCTCACATTTTATTGTAAGCAGCAGTAATAAATCATGCATCTTTAACACTAAACTTGAAAACTCTCTCAACTAATTATCTAAGTCCATTGTATACAAGTTCTGCATTCCACATAATTATAGGACATATTTTCACTAAGGTCACCATCACTACTGCATCACAAGGATCTTATCTTCCTCAAGTCTCTAATAATGGATTGCTCATTTTCTTCTCATCCCTAACCAACAGCATCTTTAAAGTTCATATTTCTACCAACAGTATATACAAGGCAATTTAGTCTATTCTGCTTCTCAAATTTTAGTATGTACCTTCTGCCTGCCTCCAGTTCCACTTAAGACACTGCGAGGTAATCATTATGGCAGCTTCCGAATTCTATATACTACCAACTTCACTGCCTAAAACCACATCAGTGTATTATCTTGGACTTTCTGGAGGCTAGAAATCTGGGTGTGGTATAACTAGGTTCTCTTCTTAGGGTCCAGATGGTGTTATCCAGACTGAATTCTCCTCTGGAACTTAGGTCCTCTTCAAATTTATTTAGGTTTTTCACAGAATTCAGTTACATTTGGCTCTAAAGCTCTACTTTCTTGCTAGCTTGAGGTTTCTGTCAGCATCTGGAGACCACACTTTGGTCCTAGCCACAATCCTTCCTACAACATGGCAGCTTTCTTCTTCAAAGGAGAATCTTATTCCTGTTTACTCAGAGGAGTTATATAGTGTATTGCATTCAGGGGCATGGCTACTCAATAACCAATTCCACATATGTAGCCCATTCAAGAGAAGACTATCCATCATACTGATCAGTCCTGCCTATAATCAGAAAGAAGAGATTTTATAGAGCACATACAATGAAGAATAGGAAACTTGGATGCCATCTTGGAATTTTGTCTACCACAACATCTTAAACTTTTTAGTTTACCTTCAATTAATTGTACTACTTAAACTCTAGAATAAGAATCTTGCACTAGTAATGTGTATTACTGTGTCACTGGTGTATGCATTTCAGTATTGGATATATTACAAATTCCACTGTGCACTGTATTACTTTTGCTTACCTTTCAATTGCATTTTAAAGACATTTAAACAATAAGAACAATAAATAGCTTATATGTTTCCACATATTCCTGACTTTTGCTACACTTATCTGCATCAGATATCTATCTGGTATCATTTCTCTTCCTAACCTTCCTTGTTGTGCAGGTGTTCACTTCAGTAATGCTTTCAAGATTTGTATGCTGAAGAAGGCTTTCCTTTTACCTTTGTATTTGAAAGACACTATCTCTGGGTGTAGGATACAAGTAGCCCGTTTTTTGTTTTCTATCAACATTTTAAATGTGTTTTCTGCCTTGCACTGTTTCTGAGGAGAGTTCTGCTTTGATACTCATCTTTGTTCCCTTTGATGTAGTTTGTCTTTATTTTCTGGCTACCTTTAACATATTCTCTTCATCATTCATTTAAGCAATTTGATTTTGAATTACCTGGGTAATAGTTTTCTTCAACATTTTTGTGTTTGAGTTTTATTAATATTCTTGGTTCTATATATTTATAGTTCCTTCCCACTTGGAAAACTCTTAGTGTTATTTCAATTTTTTTCTTGTTATCTTTCTTTCTCATTGCAATCCTTCAGGGACTCAAATTATATTTGAAATATTTAAGTATATTTAAGTATTTCAGTCTACTTAAAATTTCCCAAAGTACACTAGAACATTTTTTCAATTCTATTTTTTATTCCCAGTTCCAAATTTGATTATTTTATTTTGTCTTCACATTAACTAATTGGTGTCTAATTTGCTGCCAATAAATTTCTGTGCATTTGTCATCTTAGAAGCTATATTTTTCATCCATAGAATTTCAATTTGGTTATTCTGAAAATATCTATTCCACTACTTTATGTAATAAATCTATACTTCTCTGCCAATGTGAACATGTTTAAAATAGTTATATTAATTTTTAATACCCTTACTTATTAATTCTATTTTCTGTGTTAATTCTGGATCTACTTCTACTGATTTTTTAAATCCTCATTATGGGTTATATTTTCAAGCTTATTTGCATGCATGTAACAGCATATTGAAAAGCAGAGACATTACTTTGCCAAAAAAGGTCTGTCTAGTCAAGGCTATGGTTTTTCCTGTGGTCATGTATGGATGTGAGAGTTGGACTGTGAAGAAAGCTGAGCACCGAAGAATTGATACTTTTGAACTGTGGTGTTGGATAACTCTCTTGAGAGTCCCTTGGACTACAAGGAGATCCAACCAGTCCAGTCTGAAGGAGATCAGCCCTGGGATTCCTTTGGAAGGACTGATGCTAAAGCTGAAACTCTAGTACTTTGGCCACCTCATCCGAAGAGATGACTCACTGGAAAAGACTCTGATGCTGGGAGGGATTGGGGGCAGGAGGAAAAGGGGACGACAGAGGATGAGATGGCTGGATGGCATCACTGAGTCGTTGGACACGAGTTTGAGTGAACTCCGGGAGTTGGTGATAGACAGGGAGGCCTGGCGTGCTGCAATTCATGGAGTCGCAAAGAGTCGGACACGACTGAGCAACTGAACTGAACATTTTATTAGATGCAAAAAACTGAATTTTCTCTTGTTGAGTTGTGAATATTTTTATAGTCCTTTAAATTTTCTTTAGTTTGTTCTGGGACTCAATTAAATTACTTGAAAACAGTTTGAAACTTTGAAGTCATATTCTTAATGATGTTAGGCAGAAACAGAACAGACTTTAATTCAGAGCATGCAGGGAACAGGAAAATGAAACTTTGGTGTGTCCATTGATTCACAGGAGCTATTTGATGCAGGATGTTACTTATCTCCTGGACTCTATCACTCAGCTGTGTGTGTGTTTGTGTGTGAGTGAGGGGATGTATGCCATCCCTTTTCCTAGTTCCAAATTCAAGCTGGTCTTCAGATCCAAAGGGATAGTATATGTCGCATTATAGAAGCTGATATCATGCTCTTCTTATCCACTTTTGACTGTTTTTGTGTACAGGAAAATGAATTGCAAAATTATGCTTCTTCAAGTATATATACATTATTTTATTTTTTTCTACATATTATTTTATGTTTTTAATTTTTTATTTATTTTTTTAACTTTTATTTTATTTTTAAACTTTACAATATTGTATTGGTTTTGCCAAATATCGAAATGAATTCGCCACAGGTATATATGTGTTCCCCATCCTGAACCCTCCTCCCTCCCCATACCATCCCTCTGGGTCGTCCCAGTGCACCAGCCCCAAGCATCCAGTATCGTGCATCGAACCTGGACTGGTGACTCGTTTCATACATGATATTATATATGTTTCAATGCCATTCTCCCAAATCTTCCCACCCTCTCCCTCTCCCACAGAGTCCATAAGACTGTTCTATACATCAGTGTCTCTTTTGCTGTCTCGTATACAGGGTTATTGTTACCATCTTTCTAAATTCCATATATATGTGTTAGTATACTGTATTGGTGTTTTTCTTTCTGGCTTACTTCACTCTGTATAATAGGCTCCAGTTTCATCCACCTCATTAGAACTGATTCATATGTATTCTTTTTAATGGCTGAGTAATAAATTTCCTAAGTCTATAGATAGAGATAAACATGTAATAAATAAAATGTAAATTTTTTATATTAATCACATTCTAAATTGTCAGATAATAGACCATATTCAGTTCAGTTCAGTCACTCAGTCGTGTCCGACTCTTTGTGACCCTATGGATTGCAGCACGCCAGGCTTCCCTGTCCATCACCAACTCCTGGAGCCTATCAAACTTATGTCCATAGAGTAGGTGATGCCATCCAACCATATGATAGACCATAATATCATCACAAAATTGTTTCAGTATAATGCATTAACACAAGAAAGACAGGGGTAAACTGTGTATTCATCAGATTAGTAAAATATTCATATCTAGATTGTTAATAAGTTAGTTTAGTATGATATTTCAAGATTATCATTATTTCTTAGTGGAAATATGAGGACTAAAATAAAATTTTGAAAAGCTACTTAATATATTCAAAAGGTTAAAACCATTAGTGTAGATGTTAAACATTGCATAGTTTACCTATCAGTCTTCTTATTAATTTTTACATTTCAAGTAAATTCTCCATTGTTCCTTAGTACCTGTATCAATTGTCTTTAACTATAAAGTTTCTACACATTACTTTGATTCCAGTTAGTAACTGGGACCGGAGAAGGCAATGGCACCCCACTCCAGTACTCTTGCCTGGAAAATCCCATGGGCACAGGAGCCTGGTAGGCTGCAGTCCATGGGGTCGCTAAGAGTCAGAAACGACTGAGCGACTTCACTTTCACTTTTCCCCTTCATGCACTGGAGAAGGAAATGGCAACCCATTCCACTGCTCTTGCCTGGAGAATCCCAGGGACGGGGGAGCCTGGTGGGCTGCCGTCTATGGGGTCGCACAGAGTCGGACACGACTGACGCGACTTAGCAGCAGCAGTAACTGGAATATGTGAAGAAACTTATTATTAAAGAGTCCTACTGTTATTAGTGGCTTTCCAGGTGGTGCTAGTTGTAAAGAACTTGCCTGACAATGCATGAGACACAAACGATGAGGGTTTGATCCCTGAGTCTGGAAGATCCCCTGGAGAAGGAAATGGCAACCCAATCCAGTACCCTTGCCTGGAGAACCCCATGGACAGAGGAACCTGGCAGGCTACAGATCCTGGGGTTGCAAAGAGCTGGACAGGACTAAAGTGACTTAGCATGCATGTACTGTCATTAAAAAATTTTCAGTCTCTGATAATAGAGTTAAATGAAACAATGTTCTTGATTTTAGGCATAGCATGTTTTTATCTACAATTTAGACTCAAAATAAAGTGTTTGATTATTTATCTTATTAATGTATATTTACTAATAAAAGTATTAATGAACATTTTTTAAGATGCTAAACTTTAGACTGCTTGAAAAGATATTCATATTTGAAAGCATCTGATTCTCACTTTATGTAATAATTAATGTTTCAAACTCCAGAGAAGAAAATAGTGTCCAGTGAATAATAAAATATTCCAACTTTCAAACAAAGTAGTCTGACAGTGTACTTTCATACAAACAACTGAATATGTTCAAAATTTATTACTCTCATGAAAATGAAATGTTTCAATAGCACCAACTATTTTAAGACATTATATAATGTGGATTTTTTTTCAGTAAGTTTGACTGCAGGAGATTCTGCCTAGTTTATTACCCTTTTTATACAGTCAATATCTGTGGTGCTCAGTTCATACACACAAATTTTATATTTTATTCACATTTCTATTCCAAGATCAACTATATATACTTTTTAATATGTCAATATATGTTTATGTTTGTCCATATTTAATAAGATACGATGCAAATAGCTGAAAATGCATACATTTTAATTGATCACACTTTGTTGTAATAAAGAAAATATATTATTGGGAGACTTTCTTAATAACATTTAAAAATTTGTTCTTACAGTAAAAAAATAAAATAAATATAATTTATTATTCATATTTACTTATTAAATGTTTCAAATAAGTAGAATTTAGAATTCATTGTTTTATGTGATATCAAATTATTTCAAATTCTATTTAAAAGTGAGATTTTTAATCTTTTGTTCTTTTTTTGAGTTTGATTACCTTCCATTTCTTAAGACTCTTAAAAATTCTGATATTGAAAATGAGAGAAAGTGAAAATGTTAGTTGCTCAGTCAGGTACAACTATTTGCAACCCCATGGAGCCCACCAGGCTCTCTGTCCGTGGAATCCTCCAGGCTGAAATACTGAAGTGGGTTGCCATTCCCTTCTCAAGGGGATCTTCTCCACCCAGGGATCTAACCCAGGTTTTCCTCACTGGAGGCAGATTCTTTAACATCTGAAAGAAATGGTGTTATATGTTGTATGATACCAATCACTTCACTTTTCAAACAATGTGTATATTATACACTGAATAAAAATATTTGCTTCTACAGTAGCTAAATATAAAATGTTTTGAATGAATCAATTTACTCTCTGCTTCCCTTGTGGCTCAGCTGGTAAAGAATTCACCTGCAATGCAGGAGACCTGGGTTCGATCCCTAGGTGGGAAGATCCCCTGAAGAAGGGAAAGGCTACCCACTCCAGTATTCTGGCCTGGAGAATTCCATGGACTACATAGTCCATGGGGTCGCAAAGAGTCGGACAAGACTGAGCAACTTTCACTTAAGCTCACTTAAGCTTATCATTTCATAAGGACTGAAGATATTTCTACATAGATCAAAGGAATAATTGTACCTGTTTCATGAAAGTGAAAAGTGAATGTGAAGTCGTTCAGTCGTGTCCGACTCTTAGCAACTCCATGGACTGCAGCCTACCAGGCTCCTCCGTCCATGGGATTTTCCAAGCAAGAGTACTGGAGTGGGTTGCCATTGCCTTCTCCATTCATGCAGTTTAGGTACATGCTAAATTGTAAACTATATTATGATAGGCCATTGTGGAATTTCTAACAATGTAGCTCACTTAAAAAATACCTTATTATGATATAAAGGCATATTTTATTTTATTTTTGTCATTAACATAGCCTACTTTAATGCCATATCCAGGTATTTATAGCCTGTATAATATTAGAAATGTAATTCTCACTCTAACAATTAAATTACTCAACTGGTCATTTCAAATATAAAGTTCTACTGTAATTGAAATAAAATTGGTGGTAAATATCAAGCCCTCCTATCATGAAATATTCATGCAACATATTTATGATCATAGTAATATCTTAAAGTTATATATTAATGCTTAAAAGTATGAATTAGGAGACTGTATAATTACTTATTACATAAAAAATATTTCTGACTCTTGTACCACTCAGGAAATCTTGATATCATGGAAATAAATGTTTACTTGTTTCTTGTGATTATTGTTTACTTGCTAAGTCATGTCTGATCCTTTTGTGACCCACCTCCCGCCCCCCACCCGCCCCACCCTACTCCACTGTAGCTATCCAGCCACCCTTGTCCATGGATTTCCCAGGCAAGAATACTGGAGTGGGTTGCCATTTCCTCCTCCAGGGGATCTTCCTGACCCAGGGATTGAACCTGCATCTCCTATATCTCCTGTATTGGCAGGCAGTTTTTTTTTTTTTTTAAACAGCTGAGCCACCTAGGAAACCCTTAAACCCAGTGCAAAACACTATATAGGCATGCAAATACGTATTAATATTACATATTTATTTTAACATTATGTAGTAACAATTCCGGAGAAGGTAATGGCACCCCAGTCCAGTACTCTTGCCTGGAAAATCCCATGGACGGAGAAGCCTGGTAGGCTGCAGTCCATGGGGTAGCAAAGAGTCAGACACGACTGAGCGACTTCACTTTCACTTTTCACTTCCATGCATTAGAGAAGGAAATGGCAACCCACTCCAGTGTTCTTGCCTGGAGAATCCCAGGGACAGGGGAGCCTGGTGGGCTGCCGTCTAAGGGGTCGCACAGAGTCGGACACTACTGAAGCGACTTAGCAGCAGCAGCAGTGGGCTTCTTAAGGGAACAAAATTGTAAGAGTCTTTCTCCTATTTTTTCAAAATTTTAAACCTCTAGGAAATGTAAATGTTTCCCAGGATACTGTGAAAACCCACCCGTTCTGGTACCCACAAAGTCCCCTGGGTCCAAGGGAAAAACGAGAGAACATGGGTGATAAGGTCTTACCTCTTCCTCTGGGTTAGTCTAGTTTCATTTTTCTGTCACGGACAGTGAGCAGAGGCCTCACACCTAACACATGGGATTAGTGTTCCCAGCAAAGAATCACTTCGAGCAACAGGGCACTTTGGCCAGCTGCCTGGTGGAGATACGCGGCCCAGGACACTTCAGCTCAAGATGGCGATGCCGACTCCACCCCAACGCTGTGCGCAAGGGCTCTGCGCTCCTCACGTCAGCCTGAAGCTCCGTGCGCAGCACGGCTGTGCCCTGACCCCTTGACTCGCGAGAACTCTGCGCTGTCTTCCCGGACAGGAACACCAAAGAGCAGCCAGACCACTGGCACGTAAGGGAGAGCTGTGCTCTAGAGTGGGAGTTGGTACCTCTCGATTCCTTGATGAAAGAGTAAAGCTTCCTTTTGCTTCTGAACCGAACTCCAATCACCCGCTAAGGGCTCAAAAGACCTAGCACACGAGGAGGCTTATTTGGGGCTGACTCAAGAGGTAACAGTGAGAGGTATGGTATTTTATAAATGTTTAAAAGAAAACCATCTTGTAGAAACAGAAAATAATTTTTATAATGCTCTCTTGTAAATTCAGCATTTTATCCACAAATGTTTCTGAATGAAATAGGTTTTTTATGACAGCCCTGGTTGCTCTTCTGCTTTATGAAATTCAAAGGATACCAAATGAAAAAGACTTTGTATAATGATTGAAGCTGTGCTGGTCACTCTGTTCGTCATTCCGCAGAGTAAGCCTTCCGGTAAGCGTTTCACTTTAGCTCTTAGGAAAAAGCTATACTGGAAACAAAGAAACTCATGACTTTACAACAGGCTTCCCTGATAGCTCAGTTGGTAATGAATCCGCCTGCAATGCAGGAGACCCCGATTGGATTCCTGGGTCGGGAAGATCCGTTGGAGTAAGGGGGAGGCTACCCACTCCAGTATTCTTGGGGTTCCCTTGTAGATCAGCTGGTAAAGAAACCACCCACAATGAGGGAGACCTGGCTTCAATTCCTGGGTTGGGAAGATGCCCCAGGGAAGGGAAAGGCTGCCCACTCCAGTATTCTGGCCTGGAGAATTCCATGGACTATACGGTCCATGAGGTCCCAGCAAGTTGGATAGACTGAGCAACTTTCACTTTCACTCCTAGGTTATGGGGTAAAACAATTGAATCCTTAAGACCAGAATGCCAGATTGCACTGTTTTCTTTCACTTAACATCAACAACCAGTGATTTTATGTTACCTTGATATTTGTACACCTAATGCAGAATCATGGTGGTCAAGGCTGTTACAACAAATTCCATAGGCCTGTCAGTGGTTAGTTCAAGATAGTAAAGAAATGAGGAAAATGACTGAGTTTCAAAATTTTTCTGCAGTTTGAACTCTTAAGGTCACATTGCCATCTGTGTGTATGTGTGTTCAGTCAACTCAGTCCTGTCCGACTCTTTGCAACCTCATGGACTGTGAGACTCCTCTGTCTATTTGCGATTCTCCATGCAAGAATACTGGAGAGGGTTGCTATTTCCTCCTCCAGGGGTTCTTTCCAACCCAGGAACTACTTCAGCTACTTTTCTATTCCAAACTATCCTAAGGTCTTTCATTCTTTTCCCTCCTTACACATTTTTTTTTTTTTTTAAGGAACCTTTGTCTTTATTGTTGCTATCACATTGGTTGTTTGGGTTGTTGTTCCTGGAATCCATGTTTATCTCTACTTTTATGATTTATCTTTGCTTGTTTAGAACTCAGTTCAGTTCAGTCACTCAGTTGTGTCCGACTCTTTGTGACTCCTTGAATCGCAGCACGCCAGGCCTCCGTGTACATCACCAACTCCCAGAGTTCACCCAAACTCATGTGCATCGAGTTGGTGATGCCATCCAGCCATCTCATCTGTTGTCCCCTTCTTCTCCTGCCCTCAATCTTTCCCAGCATCAGGGTCTTTTCCAATGAGTCAACTCTTCTCATGAAGTGGCCAATGTATTGGAGTTTCAGCTTTAGCATCAGTCCTTCCAAAGAACACCCAGGACTGGTCTCCTTTAGGATGGACTGGTTGGATCTCCTTGCAGTCCAAGGGACTCTCAAGAGTCTTCTCCAACACCACAGTTCAAAAGGATCAATTCTTCGGCACTCAGCTTTCTTCACAGTCCAACTCTAATATCCATACATGACCTGGAAAAACTATAGCCTTGATTAGACAAACCTTTGTTGGCAAAGTAATATCTCTGCTTTTGAATATGCTATCTAGGTTGGTCATAACTTTCCTTCCAAGGAGTAAGCATCTTTTAATTTCATGGCTGCAATCACCATCTGCAGTGATTTTGGAGCCCCAGAAAAATAAAGTCTGACACTGATTCCCTATCTATTTCCCATGAAGTGATGGGACCAGATGCCATGGTCTTCATTTTCTGAATGTTGAGCTTTAAGCCAACTTTTTCACTCTCCTCTTTCACTTTCATCAAGAGGCTTTTGAGTTCCTCTTCACTTTCTGCCATAAGAGTGGTGTCATCTGCATATCTGAGGTTATTGATATTTCTCCCAGCAATCTTGATTCCAGCTTGTGCTTCTTCCAGCCCAGCGTTTCTCATGATGTACTCTGCATATAAATTAAATAAGCAGGGTGACAGTATTCAGCCTTGATGTACTCCTTTTCCTATTTGGAACCAGTCTGTTGTTCCATGTCCAGTTCTAACTGTTACTTCCTGACTTGCATATAGGTTTCTCAGTGGAGCCAGAAGTCTATCCTAATTCTTAATTTTGGCAGATACTGTCTGGAAATACTACATCGAGTTCTTTAGCATATCTAGTGTAAGATTCTGCTTGAATACCTGACCCAGCAAATCCTTGTTCAGTGTAAATCTCAGTTGTGCATTGACTTTGCCAACTGCTAGCTTAGATGGCAGCATTTCCTGGGTTTCTAATGCAGTGACTGACCATCTAAGCATTTGCTCTTTGACCTCCAAAATTCTCTCTTCCATTTATTCCCTTTTTGTCTTTTTTTGCTTGCTTCCGGTTCACACCTTTAAAAAATCATTTAGTGGAGTTTTGGGAGAGTGTGATAAAAATGAGTATAGTATGTTTAATCTTATCCTTTAAAATCAGAAGTCAGCAGTGCATTTTATGCATTTATACTGAGGGAGACAACTATTTTTCAGGTAGTATTATAATGGGGAATTTATTTCACCTTAGAAATGAATGCAAATGCATATCTGAAAGGCAGAATAGAAATCCAGCATGGAATAAATAAGATTTTCAAATTAAAGGCAACAAGAGGGTTTAAAAATACTGCAGTACTTACTGAGGTAAGCATGCTTTTTATTGCTCCCTTTAATGTTCATACTTATTAATAGTTTTATCATGGAATTCTTTGGTTCTCATTTAGTTTGCATTATAATTGATTTCTCATTCAAGCGGTACACAATATTCATTCACACCTTGTTATGAATCTGTCAAATTAACACCTCTTAAGTGGAGCACAGATTGCTGGATGGTGACCCATGGTTCAATAACAGACTACAAGAAAAATTGAAATGGAGATGCTTATTACAAGTCCTAGAGGAAGTGGTCTTACAGGGCCACACAGAGTAGTCACAGCAAGGTACAAACAGACAAGAGTCAGCACCTAGGGCACATGCTTTCATTAGGGTTCTCCTGTGAAGTGGTTTGGAATTCCCAGGTTAGGGCCAGAATGGAAGATTCAAGCCATAGGAGTGGAGTTTGGGTAAGCATCATGGAGGTCTTATTTAATGACACATAAAGGGAAGGTGTTAGGAGACTGGGGAGCTTGTTGATCACAAGGCCTGTTGGGGAAGTCCCCTCAGGGATTTATAGTTGCTTGTGACTCTGCCACTGGGCTGCTATCTAAGCATGTGCTTGCATGAGAGAGCTAATGTCAGTTTATGGTCCCCCAAGCAGTTTGGCCAAACAGGACAGATGCCAAGGCAGCAATGCTGGTGAAACAGCTTAGCTAAATTCTTCATACATCAGCTGGAAGAAAAGGTGACTGCTATTTTTGTCTAAGGTAGATCCAGGGATTGTCAACCTCTGTGTAAATCCATAGGATCAGTACTGTTTCTGACTTACTCATTTCTCAATGAGAAATATTCAACTTACATATTTCTTAAAGAAGGTTAATCCCAGTTTTGACTGATAGCTTAATGAAATTGCACCATAAGGATTTTTATTTTATCATTATAATTGCATTATTATTGCATTAGAAGGATTCACATATCTACAAACACATATATTTGGTTATGTAATTTAAAAAATAATACTATAAGTAAAATCATTTTTAGATAAAATTGTTTTAAAGGAGCAAATTTATTAAAGATTATATAACTCAATTAAGCCATGTTTGAAGAGTATTTCTAATATTTGAATTTCCTATATTTTCTTTGATTTTTCAAAACATAAGATTTATTCATAGTTGTTTGTGCTTGCAGAATTCTTTCCCTGTGACTTCTTTTCCTCTTAAATTAGGTCAGTGGATGGAAGGAAAAAAGAAGACTTCCATCCCCATCACAAAAATGCAATTATAATGGGGTCAGATGGAAAGTTAGTCAGAGATGTCCCAGTTTCTTGACTAAAAAAATTGGTTCTTTATACAATAGCACAATTTTCCTTAGAGAATTCATCAACAAAGAAGGATAGCTCTCCTTTTTGAGATTTTCTATTTAACATTTGTAAGGTCATATTTTCCATCAATCAACAAGAGATCCAATAGTAATTGTTTTGTCACTCAAAAAAATGAAATTTCTAAAACTATTTGGCAACACATAGCCACAGGGTTATCATAGCAAATTAAAGCCATTTCTGTTCAAGTACAAGTACACCTAATCATTCAATGACAAGTCTGCTTTATATCCAAATGGGACTACTCTTTTTAAAAAGTTTACTTCATATAATCTTGTTTTCATTATAGTGACTGAATCATTTTACTCTACCATCAATTTTACTTATCAAAAATAGTTCATGAAAACTTATATTTACAGAAATTAATATTAAAGTATTATTCTTAATAACAATGCAATTACTTATTTAACTGATATTAAATATAAATACAATTCACTTAAATAATTCCAATTATAAAATATGCATTCCTAGTAAAATAATGTGGAGAAGGCAATGGCACCCCACTCCAGTACTCTTGCCTGGAAAATCCCATGGATGGAGGAGCCTGGTAGGCTGCAGTCCATGGGGTCGCTAAGAGTCGGACACGACTGAGCGACTTCACTTTGACTTTTCACTTTCATGCATTGGAGGAGGAAATGGCAACCCACTCCAGTGTTCTTGCCTGGAGAATCCCGTGGACAGAGGAGCCTGGTGGGCTGCCATCTATGGGGTCACACAGAGTCGGACACGACTGAGGCAACTTAGCAGCAGCAGCAGTAAAATAATGAATGCATTATCCATATAGGTGAAGTTATTAAATTAAATCTAATTTAATACCAACATTGAGACTCAAGCTTTCTTAATTGCTTGATAATATACTGTTATTTTTCCTGACATAACTTTACTTAGCCGAGTATATAAGGAGCCCATCAAAGAAAAGGATCATTCTCTCTAGAGACTATCTTTGATAAAATTTGGCCTGATATTTTATCATAGCAAATTTGCAGACAAATGAGAGAAGATAAATGATTATAACTTAAAATAGCTGAATTTTAAGATGGTGTGCTTTACAAAATTTTTGTGACAATAGCCAACAGACTAGGCACCAGCACATATTTCAACCGTAGAATCTCTGCTTTCAGATCAGATCAGTCGCTGAGTTGTGTCCGACTCTTTGCGACCCCATGAATCACAGCACACCAGGCCTCCCTATCCATCACCAACTCCCGGAGTTCACTGAGACTTACGTGCATCGAGTCAGTGATGCCATCCAGCCATCTCATCCTCTGTCTTCCCCTTCTCCTCTTGCCCCCAATCCCTCCCAGCATCAGAGTCTTTGCCAATGAGTCAACTCTTCGCATGAGGTGGCCAAAGTACTGGAGCTTCAGCTTTAGCATCATTCCTTCCAAAGAAATCCCAGGGCTGATCTTCAGAGTGGACTGGTTGGATCTCCTTGCAGTCCAAGGGACTCTCAAGAGTCTTCTCCAACACCACAGTTCAAAAGCATCTATTCTTCGGCACTCAGCTCCACTTTAATACCTGTGTTTATTAGAATTCCAAAAAATTTCCTCAAAATAGGGTACTGCTCCTTAAGGAAATATAAAACCACTGCTTTATGTTATGCTATCCTTAAATTCACTGCTACATCATGAAAATGTTTATCATGTTTACATATTTTATTTTGATCTATATTTCTCTAAATGCTATAGAAGCTATAAAAAACCAATTCATAAATGGTTAATCAAAATGTTGCATAGATATTTTAGTGGTTTGTACACTTAAATATGCCATATCACTAAACTGCAAGAAAAAGCAGAGATTTTTATGAGTACAGAAGTAAATTTTGCCTAATTGTGTTTTAAAGCAGTTTATAGGAAACTAAAGTATGCAAAAAATCATTTTTCATTGATTAAAATGTGTATTGTCATTAACACAAATAAGCACCAAAGACCAAAACACAGTCATTTCTAAACTACTTTCCATAAAACTATGTGAATAAAGATACTCTCCTCTTAATTTAGTAACAGGAAGAGACACTTGAAGAAAAAAATTATTTACAAACTTTTCTATTCCTTCTTCTTATGGCTGAAATATTTATTTTTGTGTGTAACCATAGCATCATAATACTTTAACATTAAATAAACACTTAGGTTGAACATGATGTAAATGACACTAATATTCCCCAAATAACCAATTATTGATATAATATATTCAACTATCTACTGAAGAAAACTCCAAAAGTAACCTATCATTGTCTTCTAGCAATTAGTTGACAGAAACATGCATTATTTGCTGTAGGATATGTTTGTACCTGTAAAATCTGTCAAAAGTTTTTCATCCTTTTATTTAAATGTATAAATTATCTTTAGAATAAAAAGAACAAGTTTCTGCTTTCCCATGACTTGCCTGATATAGTCAAGGTTATGTTTGATTTTAATAACGAATCTCTGAACACTGCTAGCATCCACAGTTTGGTTAAATACACATTAAGAGATCTAGCACTCTTTGAATTACTGTATATGCAAAATTAATTTGCATTTTTTATGAAACACTTATGAGGCCCTTCTTATGACCCAGGTATTTTAACTACTTGCAAATATTGACTTATTTAATTCATTTGCTCTTCCCAACAACCCTATGAGTATTCCTTAGGAGTAGAAATAATTCAATGAATTTCTAAAAGTAAATGATAATAAAAAAATACCAGGAACAATGATAATTTCTGACTCTTACTTGGATCAATGTCAACAAACTCTTTCAGTAAATTCCATAGAAATAAATATTTCCCTGGTGGCTCAGGCAGTGAAGAATCTGCCTGCAATGCGGGAGACCTGGGTTCAATCCCTGGGTTGGGAAGATCCCCTGGAGGAGGGCATGGCATTCCTCTCCAGTATTCTTGCCTGTAGAATCCCATGGACAGAAGAGTCTGGTGGGCTACGGGCCATGGAGTCACAGAGTTGGACACAACTGAGCAGCTAAAGACACAGCAAGCCGTAAAGTCTTTGTGGCAACTAAACTAAAGTCTACTTTAGTTACCACACTGCAGACTAAAGCAGCTGTAACAATACAGAAATAGATGGGCATGGCTCTAATAAAACTAATTTTTGAAAATGAAGTAATGGACTGGATTGATCCAGTGGGTAAATAGTTCGGCACTCGTAACTTAGATAAGTATTGGATATGATTCAGGTCATATGATTAAAAGGGAAACTGATAATGCTTGGTACTAAACACTCCAAACCTTGTTCCCTTGAGGCATTCTCCTTTGTTGTTGTTGTTCACTCCCTAAGTCTAGTCCAGCTCTCAGCAACCCCAGGGACTGCAGCACGCCAGGTTGCCCTGTCTTTCACTATCTCCTGAAGTTTGTTCAAACTCACATCCATTGAGTTGGTGATGCTATCAAACCACCTTATTCTCTGTCACCCTCTTCTCCTGCCTTCAGTCTTTCTCAGCATCAAGGTCATTTCCAATGAGTTGGCTCTGCATCAGGTGCCAGAGTACTGGAGCTACAATTTCAGCATCAATCCTTCCAATGAAAATTCAGGGTTGATTTCTTTTGGGATTGACTGGTTTGATCCCTTTGTAGCCCAAGGGACTGTCAAGAATCTTCCCAGCACAATTTGAAAGCATCAATTTTTCAGTGCTCAGCCTTCTTTATGGTCCAACTCTGCTCCTCTTTGGGAAACTATAAAAGCAATCTGTACTCAGTAAAGAAAGGAAAAAAAAAGGAAATGTGTAAAAGAGAAAACACAATCATATATGGTGCCACAGCTGAATATAATATTTAAGTCATTTTATTTTTGTAATATGTGAATCTAAAACAAACACTATTTGTAGTATATGAAAAAAAAGAAATGAAAGCTCATTTTGAGAAGAAGTGGTAGTTATGTTAACAATAAAGCATTTCCACAGATCATACCTCGAATTATACACAATTATTTTGTCAGGATGTTTGCTGGGCTAAGACTAAGTCATTGATAAAAGTAAAAATATCACCACAAATCTTTTTCTAATCTTGAATCTTAAAAAACATGAGAACTCAAAATGGTAACAGCAGGGCTGTAACACTGCTTTTACGTATAAAAGAGATCACATTGTCTCCTTATTGATGAGTAATTTATGACTTCTGATATATTTGGCTAGCAGAAAGGAGCTGAACAGCATGGCCCTGGTAGAAAGAATTAAATGCATCAGTATACTTATTATGCCAAGCAAATGGAGCCATTTACAGATTGGGAGCAGTGCAAAGTGTTGTCATTCTGGGCAAGAGTAGCATCTATCATTTCATACAGAAATAGAACACTCTGTTCAGCTTGTTCCAGCCTTGGCTTTCAATTCCCAAGATAAATCTTAACCCAGAACAAGTCAGTGATAGGATACAGCAGAGTGCATAATAGAGAGCTGACAATGCAGTGATTAGTTAATTAACCTGGGTACTCAGAGAATATTTCATATGAGAGAATGTACAAAGAAAAAAAAACCTGAATATATAGATGCTTCCTATATTTGTAATGATTCAAATTCTGAATATAAAAGATAACTCTGGTGAATTACATCAAGAAAAGTAATAAAATTATACCATCCCTGAATATGGCATTTTAATTGTAAATACTTTGGGTCAGATTTTTTAAAAGTTACATGATCCAATTTACTTGTGAAAAAATGAAAAAAAAAATAGATTGTTCATTTGACTCAATAACTTCTATGTGACCAAGTAATAAATTCCCTAAATTGATGCTTTTGAACTGTGGTGTTGGAGAAGACTCTTGAGAGTCCCTTGGACTGCAACCCAATGGACTGGAGATCCAACCAGTCCATTCTGAAGGAGATCAGCCCTGGGTGTTCTTTGGAAGGACTGATGCTAAAGCTGAAACTCCAGTACTTTGGTCACCTCATGCGAAGAGTTGACTCATTGGAAAAGACTCTGATGCTGGGAGGGATTGGGGGCAGGAGGAGAAGGGGACGACAGAGGATGAGATGGCTGGATGGCATCACTGACTCGATGGACGTGAGTCTGAGTGAAATCCGGGAGTTGATGATAGGCAGACAGGGAGGCCTGGCGTGCTGCAATTCATGGGGTCGCAAGGAGTTGGACACGACTGAGTGACTGAACTGAACTGAGGCTTTAATAAAACTTTGTTAACTCAGTTAACAAAGATAACCTCAGATTGGTTTATAATTAATCATTTACATGCCTTTGTCCCTTTTATTTATACATAAATTATATAAACTCACAATGTGTGCTAGAAAAGCCATTAGCAAAAATCAAAATGAATTTTTTTAATATCAGAAGAACTTGAGCTACATACAAATTATATGTTTGTATTTGTATACTTCATGCCGCAGTTGGCATGCACCCAGTATTCAGTAAGTAATTCTTAGATTACCTCAACTGAATATAACTTTTTCTTGTTGTTTTGGGGATGGTACAGCAGAATATACACAAATTTTTCTTTTCCTTCCCTTTCTAATTCCAACTTATTTTTAAAAGTTTTCCAGTCTTGATCCTAAGTCCTGACATTCAGATATGTAAATTATGAAATTTCAGGACCAAGAAAAATTCCTACTATCTGCATGATGAATATATAAAATAAAAATATTTGATTTAGGCTTTTCCTCAAGGTAAATAGTGTTTTATTTTAAAACATTAATTCACCTGAAAAAAAAAATGTATTCTAAAAGTCAGAGAGCAAGTATTGTAAGTTTGAGGAAATGATTCACTGAAATAGATGCATGAACCACAAGATGCATAGATAGACCATTTGTTACAATAGTATAACATTTTAGAGATTATCTGTGCTGTTTAATGTACATTCTAATAAATAAAGGAGCTCATATATTTCTTGTTACTAGCATAAACAGCGGAGAAGGTGATGGCTCCCTACTCCAGTACTCTTGCCTGGAAAATCCCATGGACAGAGGAGCCTGGTAGGCTACAGTTCATGGGGTCGAGAAGAGTCAGACACGACTGAGCGACTTCACTTTCACTTTTCACTTCATGCGTTGGAGAAGGAAATGGCAACCCACTCCAATGTTCTTGCCTGGAAAATCCCAGGGACAGCGGAGCCTGGTGGGCTGCCGTCTCTGGGGTTGCACAAAGTCGGACACAACTGAAGCGACTTAGCAGCATAAACAGCACAACTGTCTTTTGTTAATTTTAAACATATAGAGGATAATGGAGAAAGTGACTTTTTAATTGACTGATGAGACCTCAGATAATCATACTTGATGGTGGCATCATTCAAAAAGTACCCCCAGCAGAGAACATGAACAGACATTTTTTCTAAGGAAAATATACAAGTAGCCAACAGGTACATGAAAAAATGCTCACCGCCACTAATCATTGGGGAAATACAAATCCAAACCAAATGGCCTGTCATTTTGCATCACACCCATTAGAATGCCTATAATCAAAATGAAAAGTTACAGCAAGTGTGGGCAAGGATATAGAGGAAAGAAAAAAATGTGTGCATTGTTGGTGGGAATGTAAATTGGTGCAACCACCATGAAAAATATTATAAAAGTTCTTCAAAATATTATTCAGACATAAAACGAAAGAAATGCTGTCATTTGCAGCAACATAGATAAATCTTGAGGGCATTAGACAGTGTTGTCAGTCAGAAAGAGGAAGTGTATGTGATCTCTCTTTTGCAAGAAACCTAAAAATAGCCAGACTCATAGAAAGAGAGTCAATGATGACTGGTTATCAGGGACTGGAAGGTGGAGGAAATGGGGAAATATTGGTCAAAGAATAGAGATTTCCAGTTATAAGAAAAATGAGATTTATGGCTTAATCAATAGCATGGTGATTATAGTTAATAATACTGTATTATATACTTGAAAGTTGCTGAGAGTAAATCTTAAATATTCCTACCACACACACATAAAATTATGTAATTAAGTGAGGTGATGATCTTTAATTAATACTGTTGTGGTAATCATTTAACAATATAAATTTGTATCAAATCACCTTAAACTTATACAATGTTATATGCAATTACTCTCAGCAAAACTGTGGCAGGGGGAGTCACCAGAAACATGGGACACAGAGAAAATGCATAATGCCATGAAATGGTTTCAGTAATTCTTTTTTAGTTTTGTTTGATGGTTATCTAATACTCTTGGTTGGCTCACAATTAAGACAGACAAAGGTATATAAATAAATAAAGTATATAAACTCACAATGTGTGCTAGAAAAGCCATTAGCAAAAATCAAAATGAATTTTTTTAATATCAGCGATCAAAACAATTTTTAATATAAATTTATTTATTTTAATTGGAGGCTAATTACTTATTATTACAATATTGTATTGTTTTGTGCCCATTTCATGATCTTTTCTGAAAATATTTTCATAGGCAATATGAAGACATGAAATAAGCATAGACCATAAGTAATGAATCTGAGTGCAACTCTGCTTTCCACTACTTGCTATATATATAAACTTAGGCATATTATATTATTTAATATCTCTGAGCCTGTGATCCCTAATATGTGAAAATTCAAAATAAAACATTTCCTTTCTTTGTTATGTTGCAATATTTAGGAAATGTATCACAAAGCATGTACAAGCTTACTAAAATGGTAGCCACTATTAGTTTTAAAATATTTTATTGATACCTTCATAATCAAAGATAGCAAGCCGATATCATCAAAATCAAACGACTTGGTGTTACAATCCAAGTTATGACTCAAATTTCCTGAAAATACTCTGGTAATAAAGTAAATGTAGGCTATTGGGCCATAAAAGCATAAAAATATGTGAGATAAGGTGCTAAAATATAGTGAATATCAGATATGGATGCCTAATTGATAAAGGAAAAAGAGAGTATAGAGAGAACCTGAAGTAGAGGACCAGCTGATGGAAATCTAACTCGCAGTTACAACAATTAAGGAAAAATGATGACATAATTGCATAATTATATTTGAGAAATTATGTAAGGGTAGTAGAATTTGTTGGGAACAAGATATAAGGAATAGGATAACCCCAATATAATGAGCTCCCTGAAAAGGGGATTTTCTTAAGGAAAAGGGGTAAGATATATGGAAAACATAAAGCAAATAAATGAGTTATTAAGTGGGCTTCTTCAGGGTTGGGTCAGATCCAACATACTTTATCTGTTTATCTATGTTTCTATCTATCTAAAACAATGGATACATTCAGATGCCAAGTTTAGAACTATTCAATAGAATAAAACAATTAAAAAATTAAGCATATTGAATACCATCTCAAGTTTTCATTTTCTATGCATTAGTTTTCACTATGTTCAAATGATTGTAATCTACCTTGAGACTTTTATTTGTATCAAATAAAATATATGAAGCACATTTTTGTCTGCATCAACTCCGATAGGCTAAAAGCACAAATGTAATAGTTTTGCATCCTCAAAAAATGAAGGGTAGATTTTTGTTTTCTGTTACTCCATGTGAAAGAGAAAAGAACTGCTAGTGGCTTTTATACCATAGTTTCAGATGACCATTGAACATCCTCTATCACTTAATTTATCCTCATTGCTTCTGGCCTAGTTCTGTCATTGACTTGAAAGACTTTTCTTATAAATGACACTAATGCTTTTTCACACTGAATGCTGGCAGATCACATAGGAATTTCATCTGGAAAGTTTTTATCAACTTTTGAATTGTTTGTAGATTTGCAAGTGAGTTCACTATGTGCTATCCTTAAAGTCTGAGAGGAATAAGTCAGATTAGTTTCAGTTGGAAGAAAAATCAATATACTAATACTTAATATAAATTGTTTAAATGATATTAATATCAATAGTATATTAATAGTATTAATAAATAATATACATTATTAAAATAAATAATAAAATTAAGATAAAAATTTTATTGCCTGGAAAATTCCATGAGCAGAGGAGTTTGGTGGGCTACAGTCCATGGGGCTGCAGAGTCACTGTGACTGAGCACACACACACCCAGAGAAAAATTTTCAACATTGTACCTGGAGGACTAGTTGTACATTACAACAATCTCTGAACTCCATCATGTGATTCAATTAGATAAACCTTGCCTTTTATAGAAGTTCCAACCATTCACAATAATCTCCATTCAAAATTCACCCACAAATGGGTTATTTCCATGTAACATCAACCATGTAATTGGATCAGCTGTTCTTTTGCTAACTGCCATCTTAACTAATGACTATTTCTTCTGTTCACTCCATCAGTTCTTTCATAGTTCCACTATGAATCTTGTCATCAAATAAATCAAATGCTCTTTAACAATATGCTTTGAAATATCTCACTGTTTATACTATTCCTTTTGGGTTACTTTGTCAGCTGTGTTGTCAGGCCACTTTTTTTCAAGTCACTTTATCAAATTGTACCACTAAGTTTCACAAAAATCATAACATATTTTTATTGATTCCAACACCTTTTTTTCCACAAATTAATATTATACTGTTTTTTCCCTCTATGTTCAGACTAAAATTGGTAACATAACAATAGTTATTTGGCTGCAATTATATGAATTCACTTACCTCCCTTTTCCTCAGTCACCACTGAAACTCAGCCTATAGATAAACTCTATAATTTACTTTATCTACGTGGTCATTAAAATAAAACATCACAGAAAGCAATAAAATATGTTAAAGTTTAAAGTTGTAACTTCAGACTTAAATTTGGACTTCATGCTTTTTTTTTTATTTTTGGCAACAATGTATTGCATGTGGAACTTCCCCCACCAGGGATCAAACCTGTGTCCCCCTGCATGGAAGTTGCATGGGAATAGTTAATTCCCCACACTGGAGCTTACTATTAAGCACTGTTAGGTAATACCTGAAAATAATTTAGGCTAAATCTAAATATTCTACTCAATAAGCCTTGAATTATATACCACTCTACTTTGGCTGAGAGGAATAAGTGCTGTTCATAGTTTGCAAATGCATATGATGGTTCTTTAATCATTTTAGATGTTCTTCTCTTGGTCTTGGGTGATTTCTTCATATGATTGTATAAGTAATTTGCTGAATTCTGAAGGGCGACCATATATGGATCTCCAGATTTCTCTCTTTGTACAAATATCTTCTTTTTATTACTCTGCTTTCTTTATAAACCTTAGTCACCCCAGACCTTTATTTAATCTGATTTGGTACTTGGCTGGGCTCATCTAATGTCCTGCCTCCTGTGCTATGGTCAGCAAATTCTCTCAGAGCGTCGGTGCCTGTGCAATCATAGGGCTCACCTTGTTTGTTTCATTGCTCTTTGCTAACCAGAGAACAATGCCACAAAATCATATATTTTGTCCAGATTTTTGTTCATATCAGTCAGGAAGATATTAATAAACTTAATCCCTTTTATCACATGTTGGCCTGAAGTGGTACTCTAAGTCCTTTAAATCTATCACTTCAGGGTTGCAACACATATGTTTCACTGTTCTATGTGTTATTTAAATGACCTATGTGTGTTGTGCTGTGCTGTGCTTAGTCCCTGTTGTGTCCGACTCTTTGCGACCCCATGGACTGTAGCCCACCAGTCTCCTCTGTCCTTGGGGATTCCCAGGCAAGAATACCGGAGTGGGTTGCTATGCCCTCCTTTTAAATGATGTATATTCCTTACTAAGTTTTAAACTTAATTACATAACTTCCCTAGATATCCATTGATTCTAATCAATCAGATCAGATCAGATCAGTCGCTCAGTCGTGTCTGACTCCTTGCGACTCCATGAATTGCAGCATGCCAGGCCTCCCTGTCCATCACCAACTCCCGGAGTTCACTGAGACTCACATCCATCGAGTCAAATGATGCCATCCAGCCACCTCATCCTCTGTCGTCCCCTTCTCCTCCTGCCCCCAATCCCTCCCAGCATCAGAGTCTTTTCCAATGAGTCAACTCTTCGCATGAGGTGGCCAAAGTACTGGAGTTTCAGCTTTAGCACCATTCCTTCCAAAGAAATCCCAGGGCTGATCTCCTTCAGAATGGACTGGTTGGATCTCCTTGCAGTCCAACGGACTCTCAAGAGTCTTCTCCAACACCACAGTTCAAAAGCATCAATTCTTTGGCGCTCAGCCTTCTTCACAGTCCAACTCTCACATCCATACATGACCACAGGAAAAACCATAGCCTTGACTAGACGAACCTTTGTTGACAAAGTAATGTCTCTGCTTTTCAATATGCTATCTAGGTTGGTCATAACTTTCCTTCCAAGGAGTAAGCGTCTTTTAATTTCATGGCTGCAGTCACCATCTGCAGTGATTTTGGAGCCCCCAAAAATAAAGTCTGACACTGTTTCCACTGTTTCCCCATCTATTTCCCATGAAGTAGTGGGACCGGATGCCATGATCTTTGTTTTCTGAATGTAGAGCTTTAAGCCAACTTTTTCACTCTCCACTTTCAGTTTCATCAAGAGGCTTTTTAGTTCCTCTTCACTTTCTGCCATAAAGGTGGTGTCATCTGCATATCTGAGGTTATTGATATTTCTCCCAGAAGTCTTGATTCCAGCTTGTGTTTCTTCCAGTCCAGCGTTTCTCATGATGTTCTCTGCATATAAGTTAAATAAACAGGGTGACAATATACAGCCTTGACATACTCTGTTTATGCATATTTGGTGCCTGGAAACAATCTCAACCTGAATATCTCTTTTGCTTCCAGAAGTGAAACAAACTTATGCATGAGAGAAAAATGAGTAAGTATTATTCAAGTTAAAGAATTAAAGAACACAAAATAAAATGGTTTCATAAGGACAATTTAAAGTGTAGTTGAAATTATCATTGATGTAACTTTTGGAATTAAGTAGAACTATACAAGAGTTGATAAATAATGAGTTCATTTCCATTTCAAAAGAAACAACTCTTAATACAGCCAAATTGTGAAAAGACAGTCTCATGCTGACAAAGATGTTTTACACAGTGCATCTTTCTTGTCATCAGAATCAAGTAAGCTCAGTTGGTGTGTGGTACAGTTATTCTTTAATATCTGAGTTTCCCAATAGGGAATAATATGAGGGAAGTGCTGAAAGCAAGTGCTCATGGAGTATTCTCTTATCAGTTCAGTTTAGTTGCTCAGTCATGTCTGATGCTTTGCGAGCCCATGGACTGTAGCACACCAGGCTTCCCTGTCCATCACCAATTCCCAGAGCTTGCTCAAACTCATATCCATCAAGTCGGTGATGCCATCCAACCATCTCATCCTTTGTTATCCCCTTCTACTCCTGCCTTCAATCTTTCCCAGTATCAGGCTCTTTCTAATGAGTCAATTATTCACATCAGGTGGCCAAAGTATTGGAGCTTCAGCTTCAGCATCAGTCCTTCCAATGAATATTCAGGACTGATTTCCTAAACTGACCATCTTTTTTTTAAATCTTGGGGCTTCCCTTGTAGCTCAGTCAGTAAAGAATCTGCCTGCAGTGTAGGAGACCCGGGTTCAATCCCTGGGTTGGAAGATCCCTGGAGAAGGAAGCGGCAACCCACTCCAGTATCCTTGCCTGGAAAATCTCATGGAAGAGAAGCCTGGTGGGCTGCAGTCCATGTAACTGCAGAAAGTCAGGCATGACTGAGCGACTAACACTTACTTTTAAATCTTCAAGTCTATCGCCTGAAATGTACTAAATCAATTTCTTAGTTGACTAATCTGCATAAGCTATTTCTCTGAACAGCACTATCTACTGGGTACTTAATGAAGTAGGTACTGAAGATACAGAAGCAGATGATAGCTCCAGCCTTGGGGAGCACATCATACATTTGCTGATACCGATGCATAAATAACTGAGACACACTATAGTAACGGCCATAATAGACATGTGTGCAGTGGGTAATGGGAAAAAGATTAGTGAACAATAAATTCATCCTAGAGTAACAGTGCCTGTTTATCAATACCTAAAACTGCCTTAGACAGTTTCATTTCCTAATATACAAGTTGGTTGAGGTTCAGTGAGTTTGCCGTGGCTAGTATTCAGTTCCATAGTGAGAAATATTAATTTTAGCATCTTTCTGAAGTTTACCTCTCTATTAGAGGTGAAGGCTAAATTTATGTAGAGATTTGATATTTGTATGGATATAAAATTATACAAAGTTGTCCATCGGTTGCTCTTCTTAGTAGGCTTTTAAAAAGTTGTGACAATTAACTTGTTTAAAAAATGGGATTGTTTGGTGTAAATATATTTGTAGCATTTATTTTATTATTGTAATACATTGGAACAGTTTATTCCATTAAAAAGCAATTCTAATTGAAAACATGTTTACATTATGCCTTCTAAATGGAACTTGCAGCTATTTTACATATGCTAAATCACTTCAGTTGTTTCTGACACTGTGCAGCCCTTTAGACTGTAGACTGTCAGGCTCCTCTTTCCATGGGATTCTCCAGGGATCAAACATCTCCTGCATCGGCAAGGAGGTTCTTCACCAGTGTGCCAAATATTGGGTACTAGGAGAAGGAAGGAGAAGGCAATGTGGCACCCCATTCCAGTACTCTCGCCTGGAAAATCCCGTGGACGGAGGAGCCTGGTAGGCTGCAGTCCATGGGGTCGCGAAGAGTTGGACACGACTGAAAGACTTCACTTTCACTTTTTACTTTCATGCCTTGGAGAAGGAAATGGCAACCCACTCCAGTGTTCTTGCCTGGAGAATCCCAGGATGGGGGAGCCTGGTGGGCTGCCGTCTATGGGGTCACACAAAGTGGGACACAATTGAAGCGATTTAGCAGCAGCAGCAGCAGCTAAACCAAGGTACTAAGCTTCTGTCTCTCCCTCCCTCTCTCTCTACCTCTCTCTCTCTCACACACACACATTATATCCATGCTGATGATGTGAATTTAAGTGACTTAAGCCACTTAAGAGGAGTTAATATGTAAGTCAAAGAACCCATACTTGCTTATGAGCAGCTTGTACTTGAACAACTTGATACTTCTGGTTAATGTCTGAAAATCTAAGAAGTTAATTAGCTAAAAAACAGTAAGTGAGGGAGAGAAGGTGGGTATAGTGTACACAGCATATACTTTATAATCACTCTATATATCACTAGGAAATAAAGATGCAAACTGGTCAAGCTGCTGACCTGACAGCTCTGTTCTACTTCTGCCACTTACCTTGGTTTCTTTCCAAGCTAACCCACATTCTGAAACATTCCTCCTCTATATTTTTGCTTTTTTTTTTTTTTACTATATTATGTATGCAAACCCAGGAGCCATAGGCTGCCAGTGAAAGTGATTCCCTTATTATTGTCCTTTCATTCTTTTTATGAGAGTAATCAAGCTTTTCACCTGGAGCAATAACATGTATCAGCTGGAGGTCTCTCTATGCCATGCATTGAATTCAAATAATTTATTCCTTAGATACCCTGCAGGATCGATATATATTTTTTCTGATTTAAAAGAAATCAAGACAGCAGGGAAAGAGAGAAAAAGGAGTGGAAAGAAACAAAATGAAGTAAAAACAAAGAGCAAAAATAAACATACAAGACAAAATCAGCTCCAAGTATCTTCTCAATTTGCTTGCTGCTGCTGCTGCTGCTAAGTCTTTTCAGTCGTGTCTGACTCTGTGCGACCCCATAGACGGCAGCCCACCAGGCTCCCCCGTCCCTGGGATTCTCCAGGCAAGAACAATGGAGTGGGTTGCCGTTTCCTTCTCCAATGCATGAAAGTGAAAAGTGAAAGTGAAGTGTGTCCGACTCTTCTCGACCCCATGGACTGCAGCCTACTAGGCTCCTCCGTCCATGGGATTTTCCAGGCAAGAGTACTGGAGTGGGGTCTTATTTTGCTTAAACATAAGCTAAACCTTAATACTGATTTTTTTTTCAGATTTTGATATTATTATCTATGCAGTTACTTTCATGACATATGGGCTACTTCCCTCTCTGCTTATTGTAAAATAAATCTTTGTTTTTTAGAATACAATGACAATAACTAATAATTAACTGAAAATTTACCTTTATATTGGGAAAAACACTTTATAAACATTGCTTGATTGAAACTTTGGGGGAAAATATTAAGGAAGAGGTAAATATTACATTATTGATGAAAAATTGCAGATAATTATGGGTAAATCAACCCAGTGCTACAGAATCCCAAGTTATTTGAACAACTATGTTGCGTGGTAATGAATCCATCTGCCAGTGCTGGAGATGGAACAGACGTGAATTCAATCCCTGGGTCAGGAAGAGTCCCTGAAATAGGAAGTGGCAATCCACTCCAATATTCTTGCCTGAAAAATTCCATGAACACAGGAACCTATATTTAAACACTACATTCATTTCATCTATATGGTTTTCAATTAATTATCTGTCATGTATTAAGAATTTATAATGGTCACACATATTGTTGAGAATAGTTATTTGTCCTTACTGTATATTAAGTGCTTTTGTAACTTTGTAACCTCAAAGAAAGACAAAGCAAATGGCAGGTTGATCTCAATGAGCCTATGGTTTAGCAAGGAAAAAAAAATCACAAATGCTTTAATTTGTCAAAAGTCAAGTAGTGTAAAGTATAATGACTGTTGATGGGTTTGGTATAATCAATAAAGGGATGCCTGAATTAGTAAAACTTCAAGTGAAATTAAATAGGGAGTATAAATAAATTGGTGAAAAGAAAATTAAAAGCATTTCAAAGTGGGGAAATATGCAGTTATCAGGGCTGGACAGAGCTTAACATATAAGGAATCAGAGGTCCAACTGAGAAATTGTCCTGCCAGATGATACTAAGTACACATTTTATTAAAAGGAACTGGTTTACAGTTTAGTACAGGATACATTGAAAAGTCTTTAAGAAGGAATAAACAATTTTTAAAGGTATTATTTTGAATGCAAAATATTTTACATTTAGGTAATAATGTACTTTTTAACTGGATCTCATGGGAAGAGATTCAGAGCAAAACAACAAAGATTTCACCTAGGTGAAATTTAAAAAAATAACTAAGATGTATATGATTTTTTTTCAATAAATTTGCATCATCAGAAGGGAAAACACTGAGTAAATAGAAATGACTATGCATATGTGCAAAGTCAGTATAGATAAACATCATTTTGTCATGAACAAAGCCACTGTGTTCTGAAGTGTTCTGTGAGGTAGGGAGTGATTCAACCGTTTTTGCCTGGGTAGAAAGGGTTGAATTTTAATTTCACACTTGTAGTTTCCTTCTCTGAATGATTCTGGCACATCATTATAAATACATTTTGTCTCTGAATATCAAAATTCATTTACAGAATATCACAGATTTTTGTCTCCATGAAATTGTGAAACACTAGCCAAAAGTATATTAAAGGAAAAGGGAGACTTCTTCTTAACCATGAGGCTGTGTTTAAACTGGAGATACATGAACTTATAAAACATTGTAGCAAAGTTGGTTTTAAGCAATAAACTTGATATTTCTAAGCATTAGTTACTTCATCTGTAAAACCAGGTGCTAACAATACCCACTCCATATGTATTCTACAAGAATTAATGATGCTATATGCAAAAGCACATAGGCATGCCTAAATCATATTGCCAGACAGGCAAATCCAAATCTGACCTAAAACTTTTTCTTAGAAAATGTTAAAAAAAAAATCAGGAAAATATATTTGAGAAATGAGTAAACAATCTTCAGAATTATTTTTAAACTACTTTAGTATGTCAAAAATAAAGTCAATAATTGATTTAAGAAAGTTGTTTACTCACTAAGTCGTGTACCGTTTTGCAACCCCATAGACTGTAGCCCGCCAGGCTCCTCTGTCCATGGGATTTCCCAGGCAAGAATACTGGAGTGGGTTGCCACTTCCTTCTCTAGGGGATCTTCCTCACCCAGGGATCGAACCCATGTTCAATAAATAGCCATTGACTGTGTATATAGTATATATATATATATATTTTTTTTTTCCTTTTTCTTTCATGAAGTAAAATAATGAGCTCTGATACCAGGGAACTACAGTCAAAGAGAGACAGGGATATAGACTCTCTTGGATGAGGTAGAAGTGATTTTAGTTATTTCCCTTTTCCAAGGAACTGGCAGTAGAATTCATGAGACTGCTCCTGGAGTTATGTCAGCATTTCTGATCCAGTACTGATGCAGGGCTCCTCTGTTCCATCTTATTTTTCAAACCCTTACCCACATGCAAGTCATCTCATCTGCTGTGCCTCTGCACTCATTCTCCAATAAGTCATGTTCTTTATAAAACACATGGAATAAGTGAAGAGGTATTGCCTGTTTTCTGGAGAAGAGTGATTGTTTTCCCAACTGTAATAACATGTGGTTAGTTGCTAAATTGTGTCCAGTTCTTGTGACCCCATGAATTGTAGCCCGCCAGTCCTCTGTGGTGTTGGAGAAGACTCTTGAGAGTCCCTTGGACTGCAAGAAGATCCAACCAGTCCATTCTGAAGGAAATCAGCCCTGGGATTTCTTTGGAAGGAATGATGCTAAAGCTGAAACTCCAGTACTTTGGCCACCTCATGTGAAGAGTTGACTCATTGGAAAAGACTCTGATGCTGGGAGGGATTGGGGGCAGGAGGAGAAAGGGATGGCAGAAGATGAAATGGCTGGATGGCATCACTGACTCGATGGACGTGAGTCTGAGTGAACTCTGGGAGTCGGTGATGGACAGGGAGGCCTGTCGTGCTGCGATTCATGGGGTTGCACAGTCGGACACGACTGAGTGACTGAACTGAACTGAACTGAGGCTTCTTTGTCCATGGGATTCTTCAGGCAAGGATGCTGAAGTGGGTTGTCATGTCCTTCTCCAGGTGATCTCGACCTAGGTATTGAAACTGCATTTCCTGCGTCTCCTGCATTGGCAGGCAGATTCTTTATCTCTTAGCCACCAGGGAAGCTCTGCAATACCACCAATCCCCTGGAAAAGAGAAAAATCAAGTTAAGTTTGTATTACATAATTTGCTTTTCACAAAGACTCTTGTTAAAAAAGAAATAGATGTATATAAAGTTTTTTAAACAGATTTTATTTACATAAACTTCTAATTCTGTGACTCAACTTTTCTAATAATATTTTAGAAAATCCTCAGAATTTTTTTTCTAAAAGCCAAACTAAGTGAAGGTTATTACAATATATGGACCTGCCTTAGGTTAGAAAATAAATGAATGGCCAGTCCAGGTTCGATGCAGGATACAGGATGCTTGGGGCTGGTGCATTGGGATGACCCAGAGGGATAGTATGGGGAGGGAGGTGGGAGGGAGGTTCAGGATTGGGAACACGTGTACTCCCATGGCGGATGCATGTTGATGTATGGCAAAACCAATACAATATTGTAAAGTTAAAAAAAAAAAAAAAAGAACAAGTAAATACACAAAAAATTAAAATCATCCTCTATATGTTTTATTATAATGGATTCTGAAGGCATTAATATAAAAACTACTTTAGCTGTACTGAACAATATTTATTGGATTGTGAATAGCTTGTTTCTTTTCCTCCTGAATGTCATTTAACTCTTTCTCATTCAATCCTAAATCTAGACAGAGACAGGTTTTGCATACACCTTCTAATTAAGGAGATTGAAGTTAATAAACTGCTTAACCAAATGGAAGCTACATCATCAGCCATGGCATTAAAGTTAAATTGACTGAACTTTCAAGGCAGTAATATACCACACATTGCCTATTTTCAAGGTTTAGTTCAAAATATATATTCCCAATTACAGATTCAGAAACCAAAGGCACTATAATTACAGCAATTAAGTTATAAATCACATTTGCAGAGATTCATTCACTTGCTTATGTATTAATTCATTCTTTCATTCTTCAAACATTTGTGCATAATGCAAACAAATAAGAGTACAATTTATTGTAATAAATAACATGTGTGGTGTAAGAGGGGCAATAGACCATTTATAAAAAAAGACAGGGATTTGGGTTTATTTTCATTTAAATTATCTATTATATTTTTACTTCTAAGATAAGAAAGAGAACATATACACACACTTACACATATATGAAAATCGCATTCTAAACTCAGTCTATAAACAGATTAATTATTTTATAATTATTGTATCTATCAACATAAGAAGTAAATATAGATGTTAATAGTTGCAGGGAGAGGAGATGATTGTTATTCAGGGCCTAATATATTGGAATATTTTAGAATTAAAAAGTTGTATAGTCATTATACAGCCTATGGTATTATCCCTTCATCACTTTACGGACATTAACCTGAGTCTAATAAAAATCACATAATATTTTAATACATTTTTAATACATACATATATTTTTAATACATCTTATTTTTGGTTTGTTTAAAGCAAATTTCCCCCATGGACCCCAGTTCAATTGGGAAGAATTTCAGTGTATTGACACTGTGTGAATTTTTAAAAAAGTGCCAAACATGCTGTGGAAAATATGTGTAGACTTGCTTTAGCCATCGCCAAAGGCTTTCTGTGCCTGCCTCCCTCATAACCTCACTGAAACACTCTCCTTCTTCTGCTCCTTTACTTTCACTTTTCACTTTCCTGCATTGGAGAAGGAAATGGCAACCCACTCCAGTGTTCTTTCCTGGAGAATCCCAGGGGTGGGGGAGCCTGGTGGGCTGCCGTCTATGGGGTCGCACAGAGTCCGACACGACTGAAGCGACTTAGCAGCAGCAGCAGCAGCAGCAGCAGCACACTTGCTGTAGCTTTTAGGGCTTGCAGTTACTAAGGAACACTTCAGCCAGTTCTTTTAACTGTTGACTCACTTCCTCACCTGAAAATAATTGCAGTTGTTTTCATTTTCCTTCAGAAGCAGCTTTATAAACTCAAATTTCTGTTTTTCTGATTCTCAACATGTCATTCATGCTTTTCAAGCTTCTTCATTTTTTTCTCCATCTTCTGCTCTCTGGTTTTCCTTGTGCTGCACACAGAAACTATAATCTACTCATTACTTTTTTTTAATTAAAAAATGTATTATAGCACTGGAAATTAGAATTTATGGTTATTAAAATTTAATTTTTCATTGTAATTATTTTTTATTGTTTCATCCAACTTTCCTCATTTGACACCTGAAAGTCTTTTTCAGTCAACCTTTTCCTAAAAGCCACCTCGGTTTGAAGCACTTGTAATACAAATTCTAAATAGTTCAGCACATAGATTGGAGGTTCTCCTTGCTTCCCAATGCAACTCCCAAGTCTTTACCCTCCCCACTTCTGATAAACATCCCTTCTGTCCAGAAGTTCAGTTCCTATACTGGTGAATTCCCACATCCACTGGGGAGTATTTGGATCACTCTTTTCTTTATTGTACCAACTGATGACATTACCAAAAAGCACTAGTTATTATATCGTACAAAACACCCTAGGATATGGATTTCTTTATCTCTTTTCCAGTAATCAGATCAGATCAGATCAGATCAGTCGCTCAGTCGTGTCCAACTCTTTGCGACCCCATGAAACGCAGCAAGCCAGGCCTCCCTGTCCATCACCAACTCCCGGAGTTCACTCAGACTCAACGTCCATCGAGTCAGTGATGCCATCCAGCCATCTCATCCTCTGTCGTACCCTTCTTCTCCTGCCTCCAATCCCTCCCCGCATCAGGGTCTTTTCCAATGAGTCAACTCTTCGCATGAGGTGGCCAAAGTACTGGAGTTTCAGCTTTAGCATCATTCCTTCCAAAGAAATCCCAGGGCTGATCGCCTTCAGAATGGACTGGTTGGATCTCCTTGCAGTCCAAAGGACTCTCAAGAGTCTTCTCCAACACCACAGTTCAAAAGCATCAATTCTTCAGTGCTCAGCCTTCTTCACAGTCCAACTCTCACATCCATACATGACTACTGGAAAAACCATAGCCTTGACTAGATGAACCTTTGTTGGCAAAGTAATGTCTCTGCTTTTGAATATGCTATCTAGGTTAGTCATAACTTTCCTTCCAAGGAGTAAGCATCTTTTAATTTCATGGCTGCAGTCACCATCTGCAGTGATTTTGGAGCCCAGAAAAATAAAGTCTGACACTGTTTCCACTGTTTCCTCATCTATTTGCAATGAAGTAATGGGACCAGATGCCATGATCTTTGTTTTCTGAATCTTGAGCTTTAAGCCAACTTTTTCACTCTCCACTTTCACTTTCATCAAGAGGCTTTTGAGTTCCTCTTCACTTTCTGCCATAAGGGTGGTGTCATTTAAATATCTGAGGTTATTGATATTTCTCCCAGCAATCTTGATTCCAGCTTGTGTTTCTTCCAGTCCAGCGTTTCTCATGATGTACTCTGCATATAAGTTAAATAAACAGGGTGACTTATACAGTCTTGACGAACTCCTTTTCCTATTTGGAACCAGTCTGTTGTTCCATGTCCAGTTCTAACTGTTGCTTCCTGACCTGCATACAAATTTCTCAAGAGGCAGATCAAGTGGTCTGGGATTCCCATCTCTTTCAGAATTTTCCACAGTTTATTGTGATCCACACAGTGAAAGGCTTTGGCATAGTCAATAAAGCAGAAATAGATGTTTTTCTGGAACTGTCTTGCTTTTTCCATAATCCAGTGGATGTTGGCAATTTGATCTCTGGTTCCTCTGCCTTTTCTAAAACCAGCTTGAACATCAGGAAGTTCACGGTTCACATGTTGCTGAAGCCTGGCTTGGAGAATTTTGAGCATTACTTTACTAGCGTGTGAGATGAGTGCAATTGTGCTGTAGTTTGAGCATTCTTTGGCATTGCCTTTCTTTTGGATTGGAATGAAAACTGACCTTTTCCAGTCCTATGGCCACTGCTGAGTTTTCCAAATTTGCTGGCATATTGAGTTCAGCACTTTCATAGCATCATCTTTCAGGATTTGGAATAGCTCAAATGGAATTCCATCACCTCCACTAGCTTTGTTCGTAGTGATGCTTAATACCTTTATTAATTAACCCACCTCAACTTAGAAACATGATGGATCTCACCATTACTTACATTAAACATAAACTCTCAAGGGATCATAGTGTTATTACTTCCTTTTATATATTCATATATTATCTGCTTATACGTATTTTCTCAAAATTTGGTATTGCCTACATCTATATAAATATATTTTTAACAGCATTTTTCAAACTTTAGCATGTTCAGAACTACGTTGAAAACAGACTGATGGGCTTAATCCTCAAGTTTTTAATTGAATGAAAGTATGTTGCATGCATGTGTGCTACGTCACTTCAGTCATGTCTGACTCTTTGCAATCCCATGGACTGTAGCCCTCCAGGCACTTCTCTTCATGGGATTCTCCAGGCAAGAATACTGGAGAGGATTGCCATTTCCTTCTCCAGGATATCTTCCCGACCCAGGGGTTGAACGTGGGTGTATCACGTTGCATGCAGATTCTTTACTCTGAGTCACCAGAATCCCCTTTAATTGAGTAAGTACAGTCAATTGTCTCTAGGAAAGCTTTCCTCTCTCCTCTTCCTCAGTTCTCATGACCTTCTCAATGCACTGTGTGTTAGCATCCATGCCCACCACTGTTGTGAAGGGACTCTTGCTAACATTAATATTGAGGACATATTGTTGAGTCTAATCATACTTCTCTTCTTTGTTCTCAGTTACTTGAAATCTCTTTACCTTTCAAAAGAATTGAGAGCATCCACATCATCAGGTCATCTTTTTCATTGACCTCAATGACAATATCCTTTTCAATCACTTTCATTTTAAAATATCATTTGCAGGTATAGTTGACCCTTGAATAACACAGGTTTGTGCAGGTCTACTTACACAAAGGTTTTATTCAATAAATATATAATATAGAGTACTACATGATCCACTGTAGGTTGAATCTGTGAATACTGAATCATGGATACAGAAGGCAAACTATAAAGTTGTAGTCAATTTTTCACTGCCTGGAGTGATGGCACCCCTACCTCCTGTATTGTTCAAGAATCAACTGTACTTGTATGTCAGATGAAGTTTAATTTTGAAATTGCTGTAGCCTATCACTTGAATGTTTCTCTTATATGATTACTGTTTGGGGAAATACCTTCTGTAGGCTATGTTCTTAAATAAGATGAAAATTTAGAAAATATAGAGAAAGAAACTGGGAATGGTCATGAAAGATGAAAGTAAATTATGTGCTTTGAGATTATAAAATTTTAAATGGACCTACCACACTGAAATTGTGCATCATTTAGTAGGTGTACATTTTAACATTATTCATATATTTAAATTAAAAAACAATGGTAATTAAAGCATGTTGTCAAGGCACCCTAGTACTTCTCCAACTATTTTCCTAATATCATTATTCTATAAGTGCAATAATAAATATATATATATTTGTATTTTTAAATATGCAGTCCTAAAAATATATGATATATATATATTTTCTATGGTTCAAATATGCTATTTATATCAAATTCCATAGACCATGAAGCAAATTCCTTCCTCCACTGAAAATATTGTTGTTGTTCAGTCACAAAATTGTGTCTGACTCTTTGCAACACCAGGGACTGCAGAATACCAGGCTTCCCTGTCCTTCACCATCTCCTGGAGTTTGCTCAAACTCATGTCCATTGAGTTGGTGATGCCATCCAACCATCTCATCCTCTGTCATCCCCTTCTCCTCCTGCCCTCATCCTTTTCCAGCATCAGAGTCTTTTTGAAAAAGTCAACTTTTTGCATCAGGTGGCCAAAGTATTAGAGCTTCAGCTTCAGTATCAGTCTTCCCAATGAATATTCAGGGTTGATTTCCTTTAGGATTGATTGGTTTGAACTTCTTGCAGTCCAAGGGATTCCCAAGAGTCTTCTCCAACACCACAGTTCAAAAGAATCAGTTCTTCAGTGCTCAGATTTCTTTATAGTTCAGCCCTCACATCCATAGTAACTACTGGAAAAACTATAGCTTTGACCAGACATACCTTTATTGGCAAAGTAATGTCTGTTTTTTGGTATGCTGTCTAGGTTTGTCATAGCTTTTCTTTCAAAGAACAAGCATCTTTTAATTTCATGGCTGCATTCACCATCTGCAGTGATTTTGAAGCCCCCCAAAATACAGTCTTTCACTGTTTCTATTGCTTCCCCGTCTATTTGCCATGAAGTGATGGGACTGGATGCCATGATCTTAGATTTCTGAATGCTGAGTTTTAAGCCAGTTTTTTCCACTCTCCTCTTTCAATTTCATCAGGAGGCTCTTTAGTTCTTCTTTATTTTCTGCCATAAGGGTGGTATCATCTGCATATCTGAGATTATTGATATTTCTTCTGGCAGTCTTGATTCCAGCTGGTGCTTCATCCAGCCCCGCATTTCACATGAAGTACTCTGCATAAGTTAAATAAGCAGGGTGACAATATGCAGCCTTATTGTACTCATTTCCCAATTTGGAACCAGTCTGTTGTTCCACACCTGGTTCTAACTGTTGCTTCCTGATCTGCCTACAGATTTCTTAAGAGGCAGGTAGGTGGTCTGGTATTCTCATCTCTTTAATAATTTTCCACAGTTTATTGTGATCCACACAATCAAAGGCTTTGGCATAGTCAATAAAGCAGAAGTAGATGGTTTTCTGTAACTCTCTTGCTTGTTTGATGATCCAGTAGATGTTGGCAATTTGATCTCTGGTTCCTCTGCCTTTTCTAAATCCAACTTGAAAGTCTGGAAGTTCACAGTTCATGTACTGTTGAAACCTGGCTTGGAGAATTTTGAGGATTACTTTGCTAGTGTGTGAAATGATTGCTATTGCGTGGTAGTTTGAACATTCTTTGGCGTTGCCTTTCTTTCAGATTGAAATGAAAACTGACCTTTTCCAGTCCTGTGGCCACTGCTGAGTTTTCCAAGTGTGCTGGCATATTGAGTACAGCACTTTCACAGAATCATCTTTTAGGATTTGAAATAGCTCAACTGGAGTTCCATTACCTCCACCAGCTTTGTTTGTAGTGATGCTTCCTAAGGCTCACTTGACTTCACATTCCAGGATGTCTGGCTCAAGGTGAGTGATCACACCATCGTGGTTATCTGGGTTGTGAAGATCTTTTTTGGATAGTTCTTCTGTGTATGCTTGCCACCTCTTCTTAATATCTTCTGCTTCTGTTAGGTCCATACCATTCCTTTTCCTTGCCATCAAATAAATTTGATTCACACTTAGCCTTATGTTTACATTCACTTCACTTATTGCTTAATACTGAATTGTATTCATAATCCACAGCTTATCTACCCTCCAATGAGGAATTCTTAGGTTGTTTCTGCCCTGGGAGGATAGATGTGCTGTAACCTATACTTCTTCATATATATCCTAGTTCATGGGTTCCTTCAAGGTAAACCCACCTAGATTTGGGATTGTTGGAACAGAGTATTTGTTCTCTCACTGTTTCCAGGTATTAGCAAATTTCATTTTAAAATATAATCTGTACTACTTCAAAAAAAGAGTGAATCCATATGGCATTAATTTTACCTCCAGAAAGTTTTAATTTCTGGATAAATAGTGAGATTGAACACTTGTTAATATATTTATTTTACAGACAAGTATCCATATCTGTGAATCACACTTTATTTTGAAAGTATACAGTTAACTGTGCAATTTTATACAATTAATTATGTAAGGCTCCACCTCTCCACCCAGTGGCAAACCTCTTGACAAAAGCAAACTTTCCTGTTTAGAACTTCACAGTCTAGCAACCAAGAGTCAATGTCTGTCTTACTCTCACTGTCTCTCTCCTTATAAATGATTATGTACACATATTATTTTTATACAAGTGCAAAATGAATAAATATGAACAAGTCAGATTAAAAATAAAGAGGAAAAATAGGGTTTTGTATGATTTTAAAGATATATAAAAAACAGAGATCAAATGTGTTTAATTAAATTGCCAAAAGTGAGCACTGGAATTGAGTCATTAAGTTCACCCTTAAATTTAATCATTAAGTTCAGTTGATCAATTGCTCAATTATATAAATGGTGTCACCAAGAAGTAGTTTTCTAAATCATATTATAAATAAGATGTGAAAGATTTTATTGTGAAATTCTAAACCAAAACCAAGAAATTTGACACTGTACTACAGATATGTTAATGTTATGGGATAGAAATTTAATTTGAATCAATAAATGTTGAATTAAACACATGCTTGGCTAGTAGGATATAAAATTCAATTAATAAAAAATACAATACAGCAAAAATTAAATTTCTACTGTCACTTTATTTATGTAGGGACATATTTTTAATACAATTGAAAAAAGTACTCCATATAACATTTGCATAAACATAATATAAATGACATTGTGCAAACAAATATAATTTGTAAACAAAATACATAAAAACAAAGTGAATATTATCAGTAGTGATGAATCTATCATTGTAAGTTTGTAATTGTTAAAATGTAGTTGCTTTGATTACATAATTTAAACTCTCTAAGAAAAAATCTTCTCTTACTTCAAAGGACTTACAAGGAGCAACTAACAGGATTTGTGACTTAAATTTAGAAACAGATATAGTAGAGAGAGAAACATTCCTGGGGATAACAATAAAAAAGCCATGTAAGTGACTCTATACTCAGCATTTATTTGTTTAATGGAATTCAAACCATTAAGAAGAAATATTTATAAATAACATGAGTAATCACTTATTACACAGCATCCATTTGATCCAGTTTAGTTTTTATCTGGTTTACAGTTAATAAAATTCTGATGATTCAATAAAATAACTACGGTTATTTAAAATTCCATTTTTCTTCCCTGGTGGCTCAGACCATAAGGAGTCTGCTCGCAATGTGAGAGACCTGGGTTTGATCCCTGGGTCCAGAAGATCCCCTGGAGAAGGAAATGGCAACCCATTCCACCATTCTTGCCTGGAAAATCCCATGGAGAGAGGAGCCTGGTGGACTACAATCCATAGGGTCGCAAAGAGTCAGACACAACTGAGCAACTAACACTAAAATCCATTTTTACTGTGGCTCTATTGTAAAGAAAGAAAGAAGTAATGTGAGTACTTTTTACTACATTCACTTTATCTGACCATATTAGCTGGACTGCTGCTGCTAAGTCACTTCAGTCGTGTCCGACTCTGTGCAACCACATAGACGGCAGCCCACCAGGCTCCGCCATCCCTGGGGTTCTCCAGGCAAGAACACTGGAGTGGGTTGCCATTTCCTTCTCCAATGCATGAAAGGGAAAAGTGAAAGTGAAGTCGCTTAGTCGTGCCCAGTTCTTCGCGACCATGTGGACTGCAATCCACCAGGCTCCTCCGTCCATGGGATTTTCCAGGCAAGAGTACTGGAGTGGGGTGCCATTGCCTTCTCCGATTAGCTGGACATATTTAAGCAAATGTTGACTACTAGTGACAGGAGATAAAAGCAGTTCAGTTCACTTGCTCAGTCATGTGTGACTCTTTGTGACTCCATGGACTGCAGCACACAAGGCTTCCCTGTACATCACCAATTCCCCAAATTTGCTCAAACTCATGTCCATCAAATCAGTGAGGCCATCTCATCCTCTGTCATCCCCTTCTCTGCCTGCCTTGTCTTTTCCAGCATCAGGGCCTTTTCCAGTGAGTCAGTTCTTTGGATCAGGTAGCCAAAGTACTGGAGTTTCAGCTTCAGCATCAGCCCTTCCAATGAATACTCACAACTGATATTCTTTAGGATTGACTGGTTTGATATCCTGGCTGTCCAAGGGACTCTCAAGAGTCTTTTCCAACACCACAGTTTAAAAACATCAATTCTTCAGTGCTCAGCTTTCTTTATAGTCAAACTCTCATATCTATACAGGACTACTGGAAAAACCATAATTTTGACTAGACAGACCTTTTTAGGCAAAGCAATGTCTCTTTTCTTTAATATGCTGTCTAGGTTTGTCATCAGAGAAGGCAATGGCACCCCTCTCCAGTACTCTTGCCTGGAAAAATCCCAGGGACGGAGGAGCCTGGTGGGTGCCATCCATGGGATCGCACAGAGTTGCACACGACTGAAGCAACTTAGCAGCAGCAGCAGCAGGTTTGTCATACCTTTTCTTCCAAGGAGCAAGCATATTTTAATTTCTTGGCTTCAATTGCCATCTGCAGTGATTTTGGAGCCCAAGAAAAAAAGTCTGTCATTGTTTCCATTGCTTCCCCATCTATTTGCCATGAAGTGTTGGGACTGGATGTCATAATCTTAGTATTTTGAATGTTGAGTTTTAAGCCAGCTTTTTCATTCTCAAACTATCACTTTCATCAGAGGCTCTTTAGTTCTTTGCTCTTCTGTCATAAGGGTGGTGTCATCTGCGTATCTGAGGTAATTGATATTTCTCCTGGCAGTCTTGATTCCAGCTTGTGCTTCATCCAGGCTGGCATTCCACATGATGTACTCTGCAAATAAGTTAAATGAACAGGGTGACAATATACAGCCTTCATGTAGTCTTTTCCAATTGGGAACCGGTCCATTGTTTCATGTCTGGTTCTAACTGTTGGTACTTGACATGCATACAGATTTCTCAGGAGGCATATAAGGTGGTCTGATATTCCCATCTCTCTCAGAATTTTCCACAGTTTTTTATTATACACGCATCAAAGGCTTTAGCATAGTCAGTAAAGCAGAAGTAGATGCTTTTCTGGAACTCTCTTGCTTTTTTGATAATCCAGTGGATGTCGGCAATTTGATCTCTGGTTCCTTTGCCTTTTCTAACTCCAGCTTGAAGATCAGGAAGTTCTTGGTTCACATACTGTTGAAGCCTAGCTTGGAGAATTTTGAACATTACTTGGCTACTGTGTGAGATGAGTGCAATTATGTGGTAGTTTGAGCATTCTTTGGCATTGCCTTTCTTTGGGGTTGGAATGAAAACTGACCTTTTCCAGTCCTGTGGCCACTGCTGAGTTTTCCAAATTTGCTGGCATATTGAGTGCAGCACTTTCACCACATCGTCTTTTAGGATTTGAAATAGCTCAGCTGGAATTCCATCATTTCCACTAGCTTTGTTCGTAGTGATGCTTTCTAAGGCCCACTTGATTTTGCATTCCAGGATGTGTCTCTAGGTGAGTGATCATGCCATCATGTTTATCTCATCATGAAGATCTTTTTAAATATAGTTCTTCTGTGTATTCTTGCCACCTCTCCTTAATATCTTCTGCCTCTGTTAGATCCATACCATTTCTCTCCTTTATTGTGCTCATCTTTGCTTGAAATGTTCCCTTGGTATCTCTAATTTTCTTGAAGAGATCTCTATTCTTTCCCATTCTATTGTTTTTCTCTATTTCTTTGTATTCATCACCGAGGAAGGCTTTCTTATTTTCCTTGCTATTCTTTGGAACTCTGCATTCAAATGGGTTTATCTTTCCCTTTCTCCTTTGCCTTTAGCTTCTCTTCTTTTCTCAGATATTTGTAAATCCTCCTCAGACAACCATTTTGCCTTTTGAATTTCTTTTTCTTGGGGGTGGTCTTGATCACCGCCTCCTGTTCAATGTCACAAACCTTCGTCCATAGTTATCAAGAGATAAAATAAGTCCTGTCAAATGCACTCTTGCTTCATGTACCCACATCCTAAACTTCAGAAGCAACTTATATTTATGGTTATTTTTTATCAGTGAGACAGATATATTCACATTGCTCTCTATCACTCAGATTAGTATTTTTGTTTGTTGCTTAGCTGTGTAGGACTCTTTACAACCCCATTGACTCTAGCCTGGCAGGCTCCTCCAATAATGAGATTTCCCAGGCACTGGAGTGGGTTGCCATTTCCTTCTCCAGGGGATCTTCCTGACCCAGGGATCGAATCCTGGTCTTCCACATTGCAGGCAGACTCTTTAGCATCTGAGCCACCAGGGAAGCCTTCTGTCACTCAGGGGTGTGAGACAAAACTAGGCTGAAGTGTAAAGTCATGTATTCATGTTTTCTTCAAATGAGAAACAAAATAGGTTTAATGAAAACTTAACCTCTCCTTATTCATAATGTCTTTGCTTTCTATATATCAATTAACACCATTTTATAGTAACTTTTAATTTTTATCATTATGCATTGATCTGTATCCACCAAGAGACCATGAGCTTCGTGAAAGAGTATGTATGATTTCTCTGAGATCACTCAGAAAATTACGCTTTATTTCTATAGTAGAATAAATTAAGGGTTTATTTTGAGTTTGCATAAAACTTAAGGCTTAGCAATTAAAAAAAATAAATTAAGAGTGCAGTATGACCAGATGACTATTTCCTCAGAAAATGTTTAAATGTAGATATGATGACTGCAGCCACGAAATTAAAAGACGCTTACTCCTTGGAAGGAAAGTTATGACCAACCTAAATAGCATATTCAAAAGCAGAGACATTACTTTGCCAACAAAGGTCCGTCTAGTCAAGGCTATGGTTTTTCCTGTGGTCATGTATGGATGTGAGAGTTGGACTGTGAATAAGGCTGAGCGCCGAAGAATTGATGCTTTTGAACTGTGGTGTTGGAGAAGACTCTTGAGAGTCCGTTGGACTGCAAGGAGATCCAACCAGTCCATTCTGAAGGAGATCAGCCCTGGGATTTCTTTGGAAGGAATGATGCTAAAGCTGAAACTCCAGTACTTTGCCCACCTCATGCGAAGAGTTGACTCATTGGAAAAGACTCTGATGCTGGGAGGGATTGGGGGCAGGAGGAGAAGGGGACGAGAGAGGATGAGATGGCTGGATGGCATCACTGACTCGATGGACGTGGGTCTGGGTGAACTCCGGGAGTTGGTGATGGACAGGGAGGCCTGGTGTGCTTCGATTCATGGGGTTGCAAAGAGTCAGACATGATTGAGTGACTGATCTGATCTGATCTGATTGAGATGTCATGTTTTATAGTATTGTGTGTGCTGAGTCTCTCAGTCGTGTCCGACTCTTTGTGACCCCATGGACTGTTGCCCAGCAGGTTTCTCTGTCCATGGGGATTCTCCAGGCAAGAATACTGGAGTGTGTTTCCGTGCCCTTTTCCAGGGGATCTTCTCAAACCAGGGATGAAGCCCAGGTCTTTTGCATTGCATGCGAATTCTTTACTGTTTAAGCCACCTTTATTCAATTATATTTTAGCTTTATGAAAGCAAGCACTATTTAATATATCTTTCTTAAATTTAGTTTTTATTTTATATTGAGGCATAGTTGATTTACAATGCTATGTTAATTTAATATATGTTAATCTAATGTTATGTGTACGGCAAAGTGATTAAGTTATGCATATACCTAATATGTCTTACATTTTGTTTTTGTGTCAAGCAAGTAAATCTAGTGCACTTGTTTAAAATTATTTATTTCTGATATTGCTATTTGCCTAGCATATAACAGCAAACGTTCAGCTCTCATCTATATACAACTAAAATATGAAATATTCAAAAAGTATGAAATTATTTAAACCTAATTATGCTATTATCTGCTTTACTTGTAATATTATTATTATACTATATTTATTGATTTAAGGAAGAGATAATTTTCAAATTTTCTTACATTTTATGTTATTTTGACAATTATCTCATTCTTAAAGAGTAATTTTCTCAAATACAAATATGACATTAATTGCTTGATTTTATTAATAAGAGAAGAAGAAATTTTGTTTCTTTAAGAATAGTTAATATTTCACTTGGTAGATAATATTAGTGGTTTATTAATTAACAGCCGTTAATTATTGAAAATAATTGATATTTTGCATGAAAAATGTTTAGATCATATATAAAATACATTCAAAAGAATGGCCAAAACAGGTCAAAATTTCTAAGGTAAAAATATTTCAATTAATGAAAATCCTATTTATCTCTTTCAATGGAAAACATTTATGATTGCCTTAAAAACAGCTTAGGGATCTAGAATATAATTTCTCTAATAACAGTTCCTATAGCATCTTAACATCAGGGGCTAATAAGCCTGACAACATAGTGAAAAATTAAGCTGCTTTGAATATTCACAGAAAGAGGAGGCTAATAAAATAAATTGTATTTTTAAAGAAAATCACTTATCTGATCTAATCTTCTTGATTGTTTTAAGACATTTGGATTGAAATTGTAGCCTTTTAATCCTTTTTTTTTTTAATCTTTTAAATCTAACAAAAACTAAAGTGATTGAAATAAACAGTTAATTCTGTCTCTTAAAAGGAATGTAATCTAAGTTACAACAATATATCTCACTAATTCTTTAAAACTTAAACATTTTAGAGAAAATGTAGCCAGAATGAAACAAAGGCATGACCTAAACCATGTAATTAATTTAGGGGGTATATATTTTTATTTAATGCAAAAATATTTAATTCATTCACTAACCTGGTTGTAGACATGTCATCTATAAAACTTACACCATCCAATAAAATGCAATACTTAATCATAGGTTTTAGCAATGCCTATAGAATTTTACTCACAGTACTAAATATATTAAGGTGTGATTGATATACTTCAAGCATAATATTAGTTTTAAAGTTATTGATTAATATATTTTGCAAGCTATCTTCTGAATCCCAAATAGTTTCTATTATGCAACAAATAGTTGAGAGGTATCTTTCAACTTCTTCAGTGTTATTTCTTGAATTCAAGACAGAAGCACCAACTTAGGTTTGACAAACTGAAAAAGAGGCTATGAGGAAACATGCAAAACATACACCTAACAAGGACTTTTATTCAGAATATAGAAGGAACAGTTCTAACTCAAAAATGAAAAGACAAAAAGAAACCAATTAAAATGTGGAAATGCTATGAATAGATAATTTTCCAAAGTAAATATATGAATGGCTGGGAAAGCACATCCAGGTTCAATGCACGATGCTGGATGCTTGGGGTTGGTGCACTGGGACGACCCAGAGGGATGGTATGGGGAGGGAGGAGGGAGGAGGGTTCAGGAAATAATATAATTAAAAAAAAGAAAAGAAAAAAAAATAAAAATAAAAATAAAAAAAAAAAAGAAAGAAAGCACATACAAATACACTCAACATCTTTAGCCCATCAATGAAATTCATCTCAAAATTATAATTGAAGAGTTCTTTACATCTATTAGGATGATGGTCATAATAATCATCACCAAATTACAACAACAATAATAGAACAAGTGTTGATGAGAATGCGAGAAAATCAGACTCCTCGTGCACTGATGGCAAAAAATGCACACTGAAATGCAACCACTTTGTTAAATAGTCTGGTTATTTCTCAAGAGTAGAGTTACTATGCAAACCAGCAATTTGACTTCAAGGTTATTTACTCAAGAAAAATGAAAACTATATTTACACAAAAACCTATTCATGAATGCTCAAAGGTGCATTATCCATAGCAGTGAAAATATAGAAACAACCCAAATGCTCATCAACTGATGAAGGGATAAATCAAATCTGGCATATGCATATGATGAAATGTTATTCAGCAGTAAAAAAAAAAATCAAATGCAGATATATGCAACTACATAAATGAACCTTGAAAATATGCTATTGAAAACATCATTCAAATAAGGCAGCATATTATATAATTCCATTTGCATGCAATGTCAGGATAAGCAAATCTATGGAAAAGATTGCTCTTTCCTAGAACTTGGGGTGTAGTGGAAATGGGTATGAATTGCTAATAGATGGTGTGTTTCTGTTTGGAGAGATTAAAACATTCTAAGGTTGACTGTATTCATGGTTACATAACACCATACATACACTAAAGCTCATTGTCTTATACAGTTTAAATAGATGAATTGTATAGAATCTGACTTACATTTCAAAAAACAGTATAAATTTTTGAACAATTTAATATACAGTGGTCATATTCAATGCCTAAACTGAAAGCTGTAGAATACAAAAAGAAAGAAAGTATAGTGTTATATTAGGTAAGATTGTTGCCAATAAATAATTAAATGTATTCACTTGAAATACAATATCATTCAGAATACTATATATATATATATGTATGATATATATATGTGTGTGTGCTGCTGCTAAGTCACTTCAGTCGTGTCCGACTCTGTGTGACCCCATAGATGTCAGCCCACAAGGCTCCCCCGTCCCTGGGATTCTCCAGGCAAGAACTCTGGAGTGGGTTGCCATTTCCTTCTCCAATGCAGGAAAGTGAAAAGTGAGAGTGAAGTCCCTCAGTCGTGTCCGACTCTTAGTGACCCCATGGACTGCAGCCCACCAGGCTCCTCCATCTATGGGATTTTCCAGGCAAGAGTACTGGAGTGGGTTGCCATTGCCTTCTCCATATGTGTGTGTGTGTGTGTGTGTGTGTGTGTGTATATATATATATAAAATCTGCATGTGTGTATACACACAAAAACCCATGTATACTTCTGTTTGCTTTGGGGAAAATTGTTTGCAGTGACCCGCAGAGAAAGTGAATGAACAAGTCTTAAAGTACACATTCTATCCATTTCTAAATGCACAGTTTTGTAGTATATTTAACCAATTAACTATTTAAAAATGTTTACATAAGCTAATGCAATTGTGATAATTAGTCAATTTTTTCAAGTGAAATTTGTGACTCAGAGTGTATTTAAGTAGTATCTGAAAAGGTACAAAGCTAGTCAGAAGAAAGCTATGATTAAAATTAGTTAAGTCTTATTCTTAATCTTATGAGCTTTCTGGTTCTCTTAATTGCACAGGTAAATTAATTCAGAAAAATTATTAATAACTAAAATAATATTTAAAATTATTAAAGTAATTATAATTAAAATAACTAATAAAATACTTCTTCTTTTATTGAACATTTATGATTTTGTAAATTATTCATCCAGTTCAATTAAAAATCATATGTTCCTGCTTCTTGTTATTTATGTTATCTTTATCAAAGCTCAAAATCAAATCAGTAAAGACACTTATTTGTTCTCAATTTAATATTCCCTCAATAAAATAAAAATTTTAAATACCCTAAATTGATTATTTTAAAATCCTTTCTCAATGATTAAAAGCAAGCAAACATACATACAAAAATAAACTATTAGCACTGTAATTTCTCAAGGATCAAATGGTCAAAATATAAGTTTTACCTATTCAATTTATGACTAACTCCAACATAGCTCTTTTGATGCCCTTTTAAAAATCTTCGAGTTCTTGAATCTCAAAAGGAAAAGACTGTATTATTTTGATAACATTTAACTTTATTTTGCTGAAGCAACATCATTTTTAACTTTAATCCTGTAAAGCTTCTGATTTATTAAAAAAAAAAAAAAAACAGGTAAGATAAATTCCTCCCTACCTAATACATGTGAATGTTTCAGATTTTAAACTCTATATTTCTCAAATCATGACTTTAAATAACTAGATATAGGAAGACCAGACCTTCTAGTTGTACTTAAATAACATTAATACTTAATTTATGGGTATGCAATTTCTTCAGATTGAACTAAACTGGCATAAAGGACATTGTCCAACCACTGTGAAATAAGTTTTCCAAAAAAATGACATCTTAATTTCTCATGAGTTAATTTTAATTTTCACAATATTTTTCTGTGTATCTAAGATTTCAGGATCATTCACTTGATATTTCAGTCAACCTTGGTTTGGCAGTATTTTGGTAATAACAACAGACAAATTCACAAGTTTTATGTAATTGTATGCAAAATAGGAATATAGGCATAATATATACTCAAAACTACAAGCAACTCTCTTTCTTTTTGTATTTGAAGTGACATTTTACATTTGCTAGTAATATTTAGATAGAAAAAATCAAAAGTGATTCTAATTTGAAAACAGTGAATAGTATTTATGTCACTTTTATTTTAAGTAGATTACACTTCCACGTGTATTCGTTATCTATCATCATTTATCTTAGCATGTTTTAGTTTTAAGAGAGATAGCAGTGTATAACACAAAAAATCTTGATGTTAAAGGTAAAAGTCTCTCAGTCATGTCCAACTCTTTGCCACCCCATGGACTATACAGTACATGGAATTCTCCAGGCCAGAATACTGGAGTCGGTAGCCTTTCCCTTCTCCAGGGTATCTTTCCAACCCAGGGATCAAATCCAGATCTCCCCATTTTAAAGGTGGATTCTTTACCAGCTGAGTCACCAGGGTATCACAAGAATACTGGAGTGGGTAGCCTATCCCTTCTCCAGGGTGATCTTCCCAATCCAGGAATTGAAGCAGAGTCCCCTGCATTGCAGGAGGATTCTTTACCAGCTGAGCTACCACAGAAGCCCCCTTGATGTTCAGTTCAGTTCAGTTCAGTCACTCAGTCATGTCCAACTGTTTGCGACCCCATGAATTGCAGCATGCCAGGCCTCCCTGTCCATCACCGACTCCCGGAGTTCACTCAAACTCATGTCCATCGAGTTGGTGATGCCATCCAGCCATCTCATCCTCTGTCGTCCCCTTCTCCTCCTGCCCCCAATCCCTCCCAGCATCAGAGTCTTTTCCAATGAGTCAACTCTTTGCATCAGGTGGCCAAAGTATTGGAGTTTCAGCTTTAGCATCAGTCCTTCCAAAGAACACCCAGGACTGATCTCCTTTAGAATGGACTGGTTGGATCTCCTTGCAGTCTAAGGGACTCTCAAGAGTCTTCTCCAATACCACAGTTCAAAAGCATCAATTCTTGGGCATTCAGCCTTCTTCACAGTCCAACTCTCACATCCATACGTGACCACTGCAAAAACCATAGCCTTGACTAGACGAACCTTTGTTGGCAAAGTAATGTCTCTGCTTTTGAATATGCTATCTAGGTTGGTCATGACTTTCCTTCCAAGGATAAGCGTCTTTTAATTTCATGGCTGCAATCACCATCTACAGTGATTTTGGAGCCCCCCAGAATAAAGTCTGCCATTATTTCCACTCTTTCCCCATCTATTTCCCATGAAGTGATGGGACCAGATGCCATGATCTTAGTTTTCTGAATGTTGAGCTTTAAGCCAACTTTTTCACTCTCCTCTTTCACTTTCATCAAGAGGCTTTTTAGTTCCACCCTTGATGTTAAGGAAGCTTATATTCCAACTGGGCAAGTCAGTCTACAGAGAAGTTTTGGTAGATAATATATGAACCATATTTCAACTAAGAAGAAAGTGATTGGCATTCAGGCCACTTCAAATAGTTTGAAAGAGGCATCTTCTCTGAAGATGTGAAGTAGGCTAGACCCTTCAAAAATAGTCATTGAAGATGTATAACTAGAAATGGGAAGTAAATATCACCAAAATTTAGCATTATTTTAATTACTGAAAGATTGGCAAAATTTCTGTTATACTTGGACCAAGAGGAAAGTAGTGAGAAATAAAGAAAGTGATATTCACTGAGATCTGGTCTTTGAGACTTTAAATATCATGGTCACAGGTATGTAGCTCAGATGGTAAAGCATCTGCCTGCGGTGCAGGAGACCCAGGTTTGATCCCTGGGTCGGAAAGATCCCCTGGAGAAGGAAATGACAACCCACTCCAGTATCCTTGCCTGGAAAATTCCATGGACAGAGGAGCCTGGTAGGCTATCATCCAAGGGGTCATAAAGAGTTGGATATGACTGAGTGAAAAACACACACAGGTAATTCTAAAATCAGTGGAAACTGGAAAAATTTTAAGGAAAGTAATGCCATGTATGGTCTGAAATGAGTTTACTAATTGCACTTGGAGGGAAGTATGTTCGAAGACGAATATTGAAGGCATGAAAATAAGAGATTTTATAAAATCCTAGAAGAGTCTTATGGTCATTCAGAGCAATGTGATGAAGTGGACTTGATAAAAATTGCTTCATATCTAAGGGCAGAATTAAGGGGAAGAACTCATAATAAAATGTTCAAGGGAAAAAATGTAAAGTGATTTATTTTCTTTAACCCAAGTTATGTATATTTTCATTTACTAATATCGAGGATTAAAAAAATGGAGTTTCGAAAGGTATAGGAAACATAATGAGTCTAAAATGCTTATTAGGAGTATACAGAAAATTATAGTGATGTGGTATTTGAATATTGCTTAGTTTTTATTTAAATAAAGGTGTGGAATATAGGTAATGAAGGTCATATGAAAATAAAATTAATGACCCAAAAACCTCTTTTTGAAAATATTTACGGAAAGTAGCAAGAAGAGAAGTCAAGAAAAAAGTTATCAATATATAGGAAATAACTCTAAAAATGACTCAGTAATGTTTATATTCTAAAAAATTCTAAAATCAGATTACATACAATATATGCAGTGCACACACATAACTAAATGTATATACATACATACATGTACTAAAATTTGTATATAGAAGATACCAAAATAGATGAGATTTTAGGTGTTCGTGTGAAAGTTATTTATGGACATAGAGGGGAAAACAAATAACTCAAAATAGTTCTTAAGGTTAATCTTCAATTAAAAAAATAAAAATACAATGTTCCCAACCAAAATAAATACAGTAAATAAAAAAAGGCAAAGAATAACAAAGCATGGTAAATAAAAACACAATAATAAGATGCCAAATTCAATCCTAAATTTTTGTGAAGAATGACTGTGTGAGCCAGCTTAATCACCTAGATCAGAAAGAACACACTACATATTCCAATTCATCATAATCACATGATATATTTATCAAAAGCAAGTAATTTGATGTGATTAGCAATGATCACATAGACAGAAGTATGACTAATTATTATAAAGTAGATACACTCTTGGGCTTCGCTGGTGGCTCAGACGTTAAAGGATCTGCCTGAAATGCAGGAGACCTGGGTTTGATCCCTGCAGAAGTGAATGGCTCTTAGGGGTTTCCTAAGTTGGTGCTAGTGGTAAAGAATCCACCTGCCAATGCAGAACACTCTGGTTTGATCCCTGGGTCAGTAAGATCCCCTGGAGAAGGAAATGGCAACTCGCTCTAGTATTCTTACATGGAAATTCCCATGAATAGAGGAGCCTGGTGGGCTACAGTCCATGGGGCTGCAAAGAGTTGGACATGACTCAGCCTCTGTGCACACCATCCGCAGATTATATTCTTAAGGATTTGCTGATAAGCAAAGGCATTTATGTTTTAAAGAGCAAATGTTGAAAACAAGGATATTTGGTTTTTCATTCCATAAGTATCATTATGTCTTTGGGGAAAATACAAACATTTCACTTAAGATATTGCAATTATCCATGAATAAGATAATGAGCAAAGTATTTGAGACAGAGGTAAAATATTGTATACTGAGGATAATTTAAGGAGCAATCGGCACTATGAGCAGTCTGATTAAATGCTGGCAGTATAATGGAAGGGAGATGATTAATTATTCATGTTTCTTCTTTGGACTATATAACATGACATTAAATAGATTAGAGTTTCCAGAAAACCCCTAAAAATGGGTGAGAGAGGCAATTTCTCATTGCTGAGAAATTAAAATTCAGTTTGGGGCATGTTGTGAAGCAAACAAGTATAGATATCCAATATAAATGTAGTATTTATGTCTTGATCTCAGAACAGAGATCACAGCTTGTGATTCAGATTTGAGAGTTGTAGAAATTAACATTTGTTTGCCCAGATGTTTTTGTTCCTACCTCTTTGATAATAGACCTTTATGATGGGAAATGTTCTCCTCTGAATGCACAGATCCACACCTTCACCCCACACATGTATATTACAAATTCCAGACCAATTTAATTATTTCTGCTAGAAACTAGGGCTTAAGTGCTGTAAGTCACTCCTTTAACCTCTTGGGAAAATAAATTAAAGTTTCTGTTGCTTAAATCTGCAAACTGCTTTTCCCACAAATCTTATAAAGGTCTGTGGCTAAGGTCTTCCTTTAATTCTACAAACTATTTCCATTTCTTTTTGTTATTACTGTTGGTTTCTGAAGCTGGAAAACAGAAAATCCAATAAATTATTGAAATTGGTTCCAAAAAGTGAGCTATAGGTATTATTCCCTTTGGAATGATGTGCTTGGAATTAAACACTGAGCTGCATTTCAGTGAATGGCAATGAGCTTCTGGTTCATATTTTCAAAATGTTAAAAGAACAACTTATTTTAGGAAGTTTAGAAACAGTTGCTCAAACAATAGTTGTGGCTATATAGGGCCATGAGTTTATTGAAGGAGATGCTGTGAGCCACAAAATAGTTTCTGCCATAGAATAACCTCAAAATCAGCATATGTATTGAAACCATGCTTTAAGGAAGCTAACTTGACATTACTGAAAAACAGTGAGAAATGTACACATTCACATATCAGGTGGAGAGCCTGGCTCCAGGTTAAAAATCTAGAGTTTTTCAGGTCTAACTGTAGGCAATGGTAAGGACTTCACCTAGTAGTGTTATGCCTGCCCCACATCCCGTATAGTGCACAGCCAGTGCATTGCAAGTGTCTGAGGGGAATTGCTATCAAGAAGGCAAGGCCCCTAGCCAGTCATTCTCTTGGCTTATTTGCATTCCTAGCCCAGGCACCGTTACTGCTAGGTCTCTTTTTTTGCAGTCTTAGGGGGAAGTCTTCTTCAAGTACCTCTTCTGAGACCTTCCTATAAGGGAGAAGACAGAGAAAACTTGAACACATGTTTCCTCATTCTGACCTGGTTCTTTTCCACTCCTATCCCTTCCCCTCACTCCAGGGTTCATTAACCTTCTGGAAGTTGGCTCAGAGTCTCCCAAAGAAAAACAAAATGCCCACCTCAATACTTCCACTAATCTATCTCACCCTCAACCCATGCACTCTTCAATGAGAAAAAATGGAACAGGGTAGTCACCATTTTCTCCAGTTTCAGACTCTTGATTATAGCATTGCAGTAAGTGATTAAAAGTTTAACTCTTTCGTTTTTGGCTGCTTGCTTTAGTCATCATCTCCCACATCTGGCAGCTTAGCTCTGTCCCTTCAGCTCAACTGAGCTCCTGACATCAAGATGCTCAGCACAAGACACAGAATGTAACCCAATGTTTTTCTGTATTCAAACTGAAAGATTCTATTATTGACCATGACTCTGAAAGTGAGATCATTTATTGGCCACCTAGATGGCTGATTCTGTAGGTTGCTGCATTATAATGTCAGTTGAATTTATAACCTGCTGTGTCACTCTGTGTGAACTTGAAGGCACTGATTGATGCTGAATGGGATAAGAAACATTAGAAGATCGCTATCATGATGAAAAGTTTGGAGAAATGTCCATACTGTGGAAACCTTGTCTGACAAAGCCATGTTCACTTGCAAAAGAAAACTAATAATGGTCAAAGTCATAATTTTATAAAGTTTATCTAAAACCTAGGATAAAAGCTCCATAATCTTTTGGGGTTTGGAGGTTAAAAGCAAGAATAGCAAAGAGAATGATTTTACTTACATAAAATACATAAATTTAGCTTTTTATAATAAATCTTGCAAATTCATGGATCTGCTTTGCAAAAGTAGATAAAATTATTGATATGAATTCATTCATTAGGAGATTTACATATACAATTTTAAGTTGCAGTATATATGCCCCTTAAAATATCTTTGTTTGTTTTTGGATTTATATGCTGAATTCTGAAAAGAAAAGATTTAGAGTAGTAAGAAACTTTGGTATAATATTAAAAAGACATCGATGGTTTTAGGCTAAGGCATTTAGACTGGATCTATTATAGGCATGTGGCCAATGACCTGCTTAATTTGTCTTCCTCAAATTCTGGTCAACTGCTTATTCCTTCTACATAATGTTGAAGAAAACCAGAATTTTTAAAACATGACAAAATCAGCAGGCCAGGAATGTTACAGGTTGTAGTAAAAATTGGAAACTCAATTGTAGTGAAGATCAGAATAACTCTGGATAACCATGTTCCTATGGATAAACATGATACACAGAACCATATGACAGGAAACATTTAATCAGATATCAAGAAGCAAACAAACAGGTCAGTTATATGTCTTACTATCTATATCTACTTATTTGACTTACATCAAATATAAAAACCAACAAATAAAACAGCTTCCATCTTACCAATACTAGTGAAAATAAGCCATGTTGAGCCATCATATTAAAAATTCACAGCCTTTCACTGAATTAGAATTGCATAGCCTTTTGCCAGATCATAATTGTAGAGCTGGTGGTAGTAGTAGCACTAACAGTTATAGTAGTAGCAGTAGAAAGAGCGACAGTAAAAGTTAAAACATAGTACCCTCGAAGAAGCATGTTATAACATGCTATATGTATTTCAAAGGACATTGCAATGATTACCATTACCTTCACCATCAAACACATCAAGGATATGGGTCAATCCTAGCACATTACAATTTAACTTGCCATGCTCAAAATAATAAAATGTGTTGATAAAAATTTTGTTGGATACTTGTTCCAGTTATATTTGCTTTTCCAGATGTGGTCTCCCTGTTGGAGAAAATAAATATAATCCTTTACTTTTGGAATAAGGCTACATGTTTTTGAAATGCATTTTCTCAATTCCAAGAGAAAATGAGAAATTGAAAATTTTAAGATATAAAAATATCTACCATGACTTTTCAATAAGTTTCTAAAAGAAAGGGGAGACATGAACAGATTGTTTATCATGAGTAAACACACAGTTATAAAACATATTTCATTTTATAGCCATGCATATAATCTCAAACGAATACTCACTGTCTTAAAAACAACAGAAGGAAAAAGTCTTTCTCATCTGGGACCCATGTGCCATATACACTGGTCTGCTGCATGATTCTCCCATCCTTTCAGGAATGAGACCCTTCTCCCCACAGGTTCTAAAGTTGTAGAGAATGAAGACTCTCAGCTGAGTCTGGGAGTCAAAGAGAGAGGGCTCCCTCACTTGATGTCATCACTTTCCAGAGCCACCAATATCTAGTGACTGAAATGCCAATATCTAATGACTGAGAAGCAAAAGGAAAGGGAGAAAGGGAAAGATATACCCAATTGAATACAGAGTTCCAGAGAATATCAAGGAGAGATAAGAAGGCCTTTCTTAAGTGAACAATGCAAAGAAATAGAGGAAAACAATCAAATGGGAAAGACTAGAGATCTCTTCAAGAAGACATCAAGGAAACGTTTCATGCAAGGATAGGCATGATAAAGGGCAGAAATGGTAAGGACCTAAGAGAAGCAGAAGAGGTTAAGAAGAGGTGGCAGGAATACACAGATGAATTATACAGAAAGGTCTTAATGACCTGATGGTCATTAAAAGGTCTTATTAATCATAGTGGTGTAGTCACTCACCTAAAGCCAGACATCCTGGAAGGCAAAGTCAACTGGGCCTTAGAAAACATTACTTCAAACAATGCTAGTGGAAGCGATGGAATTCCAGCTGAGCCATTTAAAATCCTAAAAGATTATGCTGTTAAAGTGCTGCACTCAATATGCCAGCAAATATGGAAAACTCAGAAGTAGCCACAGGACTGGAAAAGATCAGTTTTCAGTCGCAAAGAAGGGAAATGCCAAAGAATGTTCAAACTGCAGCACAATTGCACTCATCTCACATGCTAGGAGGTAATGCTCAAAATCTTTCAAACTAGGCTTCAAAACGGTATGTGAACCAAAAAATTCCAGATGTGCAAGCTGGTTTGAGAAAAGGCAGAGGAACCAGAGATCAAATTGCCAACATTTGTTGGAGCATAGAAAAAAGCAAAGGAATTCCAGAAAACATCTACTTCTGCTTCATTGACTACACTATAGCCTTTGACTATGTGGATCGCAACAAACTGTGGATAATTCAAGAGATGGGAGTACCATACCACCTTACCTGCCTCCTGAGAAACCTGTATGCAGGACAAGAAGCAACAATTAGAAACAGACATGGCACAATGGACTGGTTCAAAATTGGGAAGGGAGTACAACAAAGTTGTATATTGTCACCCTGCTTATTTAGTTTATATGGAGAGTTCATCATGCTAATTGCTGGGCTAGATGAACCACAAGCTGGAATTAAGATTTCTGGGAGAACGATCAGTAATCTCAAATATGCAGATCACACCACCCTAATGGCAGAAGGTGAAGAGGAACTAAAAAGCTTCGTGGTGAGGATGAAAGAGGAGAGTAAAAAAGTTGGCTTAAAACTCAACATTATAGACTAAGATCAGGGCATCTGGTCCCATGACTTCATGGCAAATAGATGAGGAAACAATGGAAACAGTGACAGACTATTTTTGGGGGGCTCCAAAATTCTGCCTATGGTGACTGCAGTCATGAAAATAAAGGCTGCTTACTCCTTGGAAGGAAAGCTATGACCAACATAAACAGTGTATTAAAAAGCAGAGACATCACTTTGCTAAAAAAAAGTTCAGTATAGTCAAAACTATGGTTTTTCCAGTAGTCATGTATGGAAGTGAGAGCTGGACCATAAAGAAGACTGACAGCTGAAGAACTGCTTTCAAATTGTGGTGCTGTAGAAGATGCTTATAAGTTGTTCCTAGGATTGTTTTCAGTTGTAATTAAGGGAACTAAGATTCTGTAAGCCGAATGCAAGACTTTATCAGTGAAGTGAGACATGATTACCTGGTGGTGGTTGCCAGTTCTTAATTTGTGCTTCAGTGAAAAAGCTAACAAGCACAGAGTTCTGAGAACTTGAGAAGTGGGGTCCGAAGGAATCCTTAAAAAGCTAGGTGGGGAAATTTCCCACTAGTTTCTCTTGTGTGATGAATTTGAAACATCTCTTAGTAAGGTTTACCTTTGATCACAACCAGAACTATCAAGAGAGTAAGAATAAAACATCAGACTCTTTAAAAAAAAAAAAAAAAAAAGTCCCTTGGACTGCTAGTAAATCAAACCAGTTAATCCTAAAGGAAATCAATCCTGAATACTCATTGGAAAGACAGATATTAAAAACTGGAGCTCCAATAATTTGGCCACCTGATGCAAAGAGCTGACTCAATGCAAAAGACTTTGCACTGGGAAAGATTGAAGGCAAAAGGAAAAGGGGATGGCAGAGGATGAGATGGTTATATAACATCACTGACTTAGGACATGAAATTCAGTAAACTTCTTGAAATAGTGAAGGACAGGGAGGCTTGGTGAGCTTCAGTCCATGGGGTTGCAAAGAGTCAGATATGACTTAGTGACTGAACAACAGCAACAACTGGTGAATAGGGTGTTTAATAGGCCCAGCCTGGTTGCCTCAAGACAGTGCAATTGTTCGGTGTTTACTGCTAGATTTTCTGAGGTCTCTGTTGCAACCACATTACAGTTTTCTCATTCTGCCCAGTTCTACTTCCATCATAATCAATCATTTTTTTTAAATTGGAGGATAATTACTTTGCAATTTTGTGGTGGCCTCTACTGTACATAAACATAAATCAGTCATAATTATATGTAATCTTTTGTATCAGTAGATAGCAATAGACAATCCAAGAAACTTCTTAGATGCAAATTTTCATCCCAGAGTCTTCTTCACAGACACATTAACTCAAGATTTTGGTGTGAGAAGTAATCTGAGCAATCACTTCTAAAGAATGGGATTTGGAACCTGACTGGCTAGCATTGAAAGTAGATGAAGCATGAAAAGTCTTTGCATGGTGTAATGGCACAGGTTTTTATTGGGACACAAAAGGAAATGAAGGTACTGACAGGTGCAGTGTTCTAAGCATTTGAGAAGATTTGGCAGAAGTAATAGTTGTAGTAGAAGTAATAGTTGTATGCAGGTCAGGAAGCAACAGTTAGAACTGGACATGGAACAACAGACTGGTTCCAAATTGCAAAAGGAGTATGCCAAGGCTGTATATTGTCACCCTGCTTATTTAACGTATATGCAGAGTACATCATGAAAAACGCTGGGCTGGAAGAAGCACAAGCTGGAATCAAGATTTCCAGGAGAAATATCAATAGCCTCTGATATGCAGATGACACCACCCTTATGGCAGAAAGTGAAGAGGAACTAAAGAGCCTCTTGATGAGAGTGAAAGAGGAGAGTGAAAAAGTTGGCTTAAAGCTCAACATTCAGAAAACGAAGATCATGGCATCTGGTCCCATCACTTTATGGCAAATAATGGGGAAACAGTGGAAACAGTGTCAGACTTTATTTTTCTGGGCTCCAAAATCACTGCAGATGGTGACTGCAGCCATGAAATTAAAAGACGCTTACTCCTTGCAAGAAAAGTTATGACCAACCTAGATAGCATATTGAAAAGCAGAGACATTACTTTGCCAGCAAAGGTCTGTCTAGTCAAGGCTATTCCAGTGGTCATTATGGATGTGAGAGTTGGACTGTGAAGAAAGCTGAGCGCCCAAGAATTGATGCTTTTGAACTATGGTATTGGAGAAGACTCTTGAGAGTCCCTTGGACTGCAAGGAGATCCAACCAGTCCATTCTGAAGGAGATCAGCCCTGGGATTTCTTGGGAAGGAATGATGCTAAAGCTGAAACTCCAGTATTTTGGGCACCTCATGTGAAGAGTTGACTCATTGGCAAAGACTCTGATGCTGGGAGGGATTGGGGGCAGGAGGAGAAGGGGACGACAGAGGATGAGATGGCTGGATGGCATCACTGACTCGATGGATGTGAGTCTGAGTGAACTCCGGGAGTTGGTGATGGACAGGGAGGCCTGGCATGCTGTGATTCATGGGGTGGCAAAGAGTCGGACACGACTGAGCAACTGAACTGAACTGAATAGTTGTAAAAAGCAAGAAAGTTTCTGACTGCCCCTGGGGAATATTTACAAGTTTGAGAAAAACAATGAAATTCAATCCATCAACAATTGAAAGTGAAGTATTAATATAAAAGTTGTACACCTTCCTTGACTCTTATCTTCTGTGATCAGAAGACAGAGCATGAGGTTCAGGATATATTTTAGAGTATCAGAGCTTCAAAATAGGCTGAATTGTCAACCTTGAAAGCTCTGCTATGCCAAAGTCAGAGATTTGATAGGGGATAGTTGGGTTCCTGGGACATGGGATATATAAGCAGATAAATAGTGCAGTGTTCTCATTTACAGAGTCACTACTTTCATTTGTTTCCTATTTTAATGTAGTAGAAATTTAAATATGATTTTAATAAAATACAGTTAATACAGCTTCAACATTTTCAAATATAAGAATAACTTTGTATTTGCCTTCAGGCCATACACTCTACATACAGCAATGTTTGTTACAGGAGAATTTATATTTAATTAGAGCAGGACTCAAATACCACATTCATTAATTCCAAACTAAGGTGCGTTGGACAAAGTTTCATAAACTTTTCAACCATTTATGTCACCATTTCTTTCTTTAATTTCACAATTGAAATAGTTTCATAGTTGAATAAAATGATATTTATCTTGCTAGAGTACTTGTAGGATTAATAATAAAAAAGTGTAAGTTATTAGTTGCAGTGTCAGATACATAATGAACATTAAATTGTATTGGATGCTATTTTAGGTAACTATTTGCATGGGCAAAAGTAGTAGATTGTAACTGTGTTCTCTCAAAATTTCTGACATTGCTTCATTCTGTACTCAATTTTGAATACAGTACTTGATGAAAATTCAACTTATTTCTGTTTTAGGATTTTCTTTCCAAATCTGAATAAGGTTAATTTTCTGTATTAAATGTAAATATATTTCCCTTTTCACCATTTTCATGATGGTTAGTAGTTTAAATACATGCCTCATTATAGACTGTGATATGTGTATAACAGAAAGTGGATTTGATATTCCTAATTTGTATCACAGGTTCCAATATATAAAATGTAATAAATAATATGCTGCCAGTCCACATTTAAAAAAGCAGTGTATGTAAAGTTTATATCAGATATAGATTCCATGACCCACACACTCCCCTTCCCTCAAATGTTTCTATATTAATTTATTTATTGGATTCATATTATATACTATGCAATGTCCAATTCAATATTCTTTTCACTTTATTTGTAGTCATTTTTCTACTCTTCCATTAATTCAATAAGCAAGCATATTTGGAAGTGCTTCCTATATGCCAATCCTTGTACTATATGCAATCATTTTCTGGTAGTTCTAGGAGCAGAATCAATAAAAAATAGAGGTTGTCAGGATGAGGATACAATCTGAAATAATCCCAGCACCAGGGCAACAGAAAAACACCTTTCTAATTTTTCATTTATTGCAGATGTTAAATTTCTCAGTTCTATAATTGTTATGGTTAAAAGTAATGCTAATGAGAATGATTTATTAATTGGCATATATCAAAACACTTTTTGAGGAAAGCCAATGGTCATAAATAGGTTATGTACATTACACTATTCACTTCTATGGCAGAAAATGAAGAGGAACTAAAGAGCCTCTTGAAGAGGGTGAAGGAGGAGAGTGAAAAAGCCAGCTTAAAACCAAATATTAAAAAAACTAAGATCATGGCATCCTGCCCCATTGTGCTGTGCTTAGTCACTCAGTCATGTCCTACTCTTTGTGACCCTATGGACTATAACCTGCCAGGTTCCTCTGTCTACGGGGGTTCTCCAGGCATGGATACTGAAGTAGGTTGCCATGCCCTTCTCCAAGGAATCTTCCCAACCCAGGGATGGAACCCAAGCCATCCATATTGTATGTGGATTCTTTACTGTCTAAGCCACCAGGAAGCCCAAGAATACTGGAGTGGGTAACCTATTCCTTCTCAGGGAATCTTTCTGACCCAGGAATTGAACCGGAGTCTCCTGCATTGGAGGAGGATTCTTTACCAGATGATCTATCAGGAAGCCCTATCCAGCCCCATTCAGTTCAGTTCAGTCACTCAGGTGTGTCCGACTCTTTGCAACCCCATGAATCGCAGCACGCCAGGCCTCCCTGTCCATCACCAACTCCTGGAGTTCACTCAAACTCATGTTCATCGAGTCAGTGATGCCATCCAGCCATCTCACCCTCTGTCGTCCCCTTCTCCTTCTGCCCCCCATCCCTCCCAGTATCAGAGTCTTTTCCAATGAGTCAACTCTTCACATGAGGTGGCCAAAGTACTCGAGTTTCAGCTTTAGCATCATTCCTTCCAAGGAAATCCCAGGACTGATCTCCTTCAGAATGGACTGGTTGGATCTCCTTGCAGTCCAAGGGACTCTCAAGAGTCTTCTCCAACACCACAGTTCAAAAGCATCAATTCTTCGGCGCTCAGCCTTCTTCACAGTCCAACTCTCACATCCATACATGACCACTGGAAAAACCATAGCCTTTACTTCATGGCAAATAATAGAGGAAAAGGTGGAAGTAGTGATAGATTTCCTCTTCTTGGGATCTAAAATCACTGTGGATGGTGACTGCAGCCATGAAATCAGAAGACAATTGCTTCTTGGGAGGGAAAGCTATGACAAACTTAGATAGTTTGCTGGAAAACAGACATTACTCTGCTGACAAAGGTTCATATAGTCAAGGCTATGGTCTTCCCAGTGATCACATATGGTTGTGAGAGCTGGACAGTAAAGAAGGCAGAACACCAAAGAATTGATACCTTCAAACTGTGGTGCTGGAGAAGACTCCTGAAAGTTCCTTGGACAGCAAGAAGATCAAACCAGTCAAGTTTAAGGGAAACCAATCCTGAATGCTCTTTGGAGGGACTGATGCTGAAGCTGAAGTTCCATTATTTTGGTCATCTGATGTGAGCAGTCAACTCATTGGAAAAGTCCCTGATGCTAGGAAAGATTGAGGGCAGATAGAGAAGAGGGTGTCAGAGGATGAGATGGCTGGAGGGTATCACTGATGCAATGGACATGAACTTGGGAAAATTTTGGGAGATGGTGAGGGATGGGGCGGCCTGGTGCATTGCAGTCCATTGGGTCACAAAAAGTCAGACATGACTGGGCAACTGAACAACAACAATTGTGACTTGTAAGTTAAAATATAAAGCAAAGATGGAATATAAGTGACATTACCTAAAATCCTATCATAATTTTATTCATTTAAGGTACACATGGCTGAAAAATAAGGCAATTTTGTTAAAGAGTTTCTTCCTTTCTTTCTTTTTTATAGGTTGTCTGAGATGATCAAGCTCTAAAATAACTAAAACGAATATTACTCAGTTAAGCAAAAAAAAAAAAAATATATATATATATATATAAAATGATTTGAATTACCACTCCATTGACTTCAGCCTTTTGACTCTAGTCTGTAAAACACAATCATAACAGCAAATTACTCCTATCTGATCTATGTTAACTAATTTTCTCTTGGCACTAGCAATATATGATGCTCCTAAATCTTTTGATAAGTATTGACTTGTCTCTGAGTTGTGTGTCAACTTCTGGGAGCTTGCAGGGCTGCACATATCATCTTAATCATGGTTTGGCATTAATCTTTATGAGTGATAAAAATGAGTGCCATTGGAAAATAAATTGTTTGACTGCATGCCAATTTTAGGTACTATACAAAGCACTTAAAGTCTTGTGCCTTGAGATTTGATATTACTATTTTCAACATATATACTTTGCTGTTTTAAGACATTTTTAGTATAGGTGGCACTGCTAATAAAGAATTTGCATACAATGCAGGGGATGCAAGATACCTAAGTTTGATCCCTGGGTTGGGAAGATTCCCTGGAGGAGGCAATGACAACCCACCCCAGCATTCTTGCTGGAGAATTCCATGGACAGGGGAGACTTGGAGGGCTATAGTCTATGGGGTTGCAAAGAGTAGGACATTAAGGCAACATCAACAATGTTAAATGACTTTATATTAACTTCTTCCCAGGTAACACTAGTGGTAAAGAACCCACCTGCCAGTGCCAGAGACATAAAAGTCGTGGGTTCAATCTCTGGGTTGGGAAGATTTCCTTGAGGAGGGAATGGCAACCCAATCCAATATTCTTGCCTAGAGAATCTCATGGACAGAGGAACCTGGCAAGCTACAGTCCATAGGGTTGCAAAGAGTTGGACAGAACTGAAACGACTTGGCAGGCACAAGTTAACTTTTTAGATACAAGATTGATACACTTTTTGCAGGAAATAGCATATTTTTTGTATGAATAAATATTTGAAGAAACTTTTGATTGAAACTTTATTTTTAGAAAACATTTTGAATTGATGCCTACTTATTTTCACTGTCATAGTCTGAAAGGCTTTAAGGAGAAGATTATAGAATTAATGATTATAATTAATTGACCTTATATCCGGGTAAAAATCTTTCAATTGAAGATGAAAGAAATCATAATCAATAGAAAGAAAAGTTTGTAAGCTTTTTTTTTTTCCTTTAAAAATAAGCTGAAAGAAAATGGTGTATGAAATAGTAATTTTGTGTGTGGGTATAAACCAAATATGCTCAGTTCCTAAGTCGTGTCCCACTCTTTGTGACCCCATGGACTGTAGCCTGCCAGACTCCTCTGTCCCTGGGATTTCCCAAGCAAGAATACGGGAGTGGGTTGTCATATCCTCCTCCAGTGGATCTTCCTGACCCAGAGATCAAACCTGCATCTCCTGCATTGGCAGGTGGATTCTTTAGCACTGAGCCACATGAGAAGTCCACGTGGAAACCAAAGTTAAGGGTTAAAAAGAAAAGAGCTGATAAAAATTATTTCTCATCTAAGAAGAAATTTATAGGAATGAAGTCTAGGAAAATTATTGCATTTCTTTATATGCATTAACACCTTTTTACAAAATATATTTGAGCTCCCAGGATTTGGCCAGGGATCTGTGCAGCATTGTCTTGGCTGTAAGAAAAACTTTTATAAGAAAAATCCCTGGAGTAAACGGAGTTAGCATTCAAATGAAAGAAGAAAATAAATAAGCAAATAAATGTGTGAGATGTCAGAAGCTGGTAAGTAGTATAAGGAAAAATAATTGAAGGGTAAGGGGATTGAAGGGCAAACTCCAGGAGATAGTGAGGGCCAGAGAGGCCTAGCCTGCTGCAGTCCTTTGGGTCACAAAGAGTCAGACACGCCGTAGTGACTGAACAATAACAACAAGGGGATTGTGATAAGAAATGGCTACAGAGGGAACTGACATTATGTTTGAAAGCTGACAATTAGTGGAAAGCAGAAAAAAAGTGCTGAAGTAAAACAGTAGATATTTGGTGGAAGACCCTGGGGGCAGAAAGAACAATGCAAAGTCTCTGGAATGAGGGAATATTCATGTGCAGCAAAGCTAGTAGATTGGTGGAGGGACAGAAGCGACAGAGAAGAGTTGGACGGTTTGGTAGGACAAGAAGAAGGAATTCACACAGCCATAGAAACATCTGGATTTTAATCTGGGTAAATATGAAGTAAATCATGGGATTTGAGCTGACATAATCTGGCTCTTTTTCAGGTCGATTTATGGAAAACAGGGAATGGTTTATAGAAAAAGGGAATGGTTCTGTTTTTATATTTTTTCTTCCATTTTTCTGTGTCCAGTTTTCCATCCCAATTGGCACATTTCTTCCCTTGTACCCCTTCAGGGGCTGAAAATTAATTAGAAATATCCTAAGTATACTCCAGAATTTATATCTTTGATTGGCTGGAATCCTTAACATTTGATTAAGTGTATTGCAAATTTGTATACATCTTATTTGACTTTGGAGAAGGCAATGACACCCCACTCCAGTACTCTTGCCTGGAAAATCCCATGGACAGAAGAGCCTGGTAGGCTGCAGTCCATGGGGTCGCTAAGAGTCAGACACGACTGAGTGACTTCACTTTCACTTTTTACTTTCATGCATTGGAGGAGGAAATCCTTGAATATTTGTTTGTATTTACTAAGACGTAATAAACATTAAAATATAATTTGTTTTCACACATATGCACATATACACATTGATATTAACAATAAACACTATTCATAATCTTTATCCTCAATTATGACACAATTTTTTATTCTCTTTTATTTTTTAATTGCCAGATAATTGATAATTCAAATTCAAATAATTCAAATTCAGATAGATCATTTATGAATGTATGTTAGTCGTACTTCCTATTTTTTTATAAAATTCAGTTTGAAACAGCTGTGCTAATTTTCTTTTTTTTTTAATTTTATTTTATTTAATTTTACAATATTGTATTGGTTTTGCCATATATCAAAATGAATCTGCCACAAGTATACATGTGTTCCCCATCCTGAACCCTCCTCCCTCCTCCCTCTCCATACCATCCCTCTGGGTCGTCCCAGTGCACCAGCCCCAAGCATCCAGTATCGTGCATCTAACCTGGACGGGCAACTCGTTTCATATATGATATTATATATATTTCAATGCCATTTTCACAGATAAGTTTAAAAATTATTTAATATCTCTGCAGATTTTACTGTTTTGTTTCAAGCTTTCTTTTATTCCGTAGTATATCTTTTAGTCTTTTGAAGTGTATATAAGCAGTGTCTGCCTTTGCTTACTTCTAGACTGCATTGTTAGTTATATGACTATGAATGAACTACTCAGTGTATCTAATTTTGCTTAAACTACAGTTCCAAATATTTCATCTCAAAGGGAATTTTTTTTAATCAGTGAAGACCAAGAACAAATATGTCTTGGATACTATGAATGTGAAATGTTTATGAGACCTCTTACAAGGAAAAAATACTGCATAAATTATATAAACTTGTTTGGCTCATTTCAATGTAACTAAATTAGACCTTCTGTAATCATGTAATTCCAAAAAAGATTCTCATATCTATCCGAATTATTTTTCAGCAGTAACACTTTCCAATATACAATTTTTGCTGACAACAACATACTTTTCATTTGATCTCTAATTTCTTAGGGTTGAAAAACATCCTTACCATGTCATTCAAAACAATTGCATACACCCACAGAGAGCAAACTCTGAATGAAATGGCATGACCTACTAGCCTTATCAAAAATCTGATATCTTAGACTGACATTAGTGGCAGTCACCATTTAACTAGGTCAGTTTCTAAGGGGAACATAAAGTGGAAACAAAAATTGTCCAATTTTTTTATATCAATTGAAATGTTGAGTGTGATTGGCAGAAGAAGCAGATTCACAGTAGTGATTCAATAAATGGATTTGTCTAACTTGACCCTGAGCACTCACTCTGGGTTACCTGGAAAATGAGCTACCTGGTGCTGGAGGAACAGCCTCACTCCCCCTCCCCCTATCCTCATAAGGGAACACACTTAAGATAATAACCCCATTGGATTTTTAGTTAACCCCACACTGGACCATTCCACCTTTGCCACAAATTCTCAAGAATAGAGCAGCTGGTGTCCAAAGATCTCTTAGAAAATTGACACTCCATAGTTAGACTGTTTGCTGTCCAATTTTAGACTGCTTGATGTCACACAGTTCAATTATTTTCCATTTAGCAATGTTACTTTCACTCCTATGCCATGATGGGAATCAATATACTGCACTAGTAGTTGCTGAACTGGGATATAAACCCAAGTTTCTTCTGCCTGTGTCACAATAGACACAGATATGGGAACCCATAAGTGATAAGAAATCAATAACTTCTAGAAATTCATAGATGGAAAAAAGTTTGTTATTTTGACCTGCCCAAATATCCTTGAATCAAAATTTAAAGATTAGAATAAGGATATGCATCTCTCTCTCTTCGTCTATTCATCTACATTATATAAAAAATATACATTTATACATATATTGTTATTATTTGGAAAACTCAGCAGTGGCAACAGGACTGGAAAAGGCCAGTTTTCATTCCAATCCCAAAGAAAGGCAATGCCAAATATGCTCAAACTACCGCACAATTGCACTCATCTCACACGCTAGTAAAGTAATGCTCAAAAGCCCCCAAGCCAGGCTTCAGCAATACGTGAAATGTGAACTTCCAGATGTTCAAGCTGGTTTTAGAAAAAGCAGAGGAACCAGAGATCAAATTGCCAACATACGCTGGATCATTGAAAAAGGAAGCAAGTTCCAGAAAAATATATATTTCTCCTTTATTGACTATGCCAAAGCCTTTGACTGTGTGGATCACAATAAACTGTGGAAAATTCTGAAAGAGATGGGCATACCAAACCACCTGACCTGCCTCTTGAGAAACCTATATGCAGGTCAGGAAGCAACAGTTATAACTGGATATGGAACAACAGACTGGTTCCAATAGGAAAAAGAGTACGTCAAGGCTGTATATTGTCACCCTGCTTATTTAACTTATATGCAGAATACATCATGAGAAACTCTGGGCTGGAAGAAGCACAAGCTGGAATCAAGATTGCTGGGAGAAATATCAATAACCTCAGATATGCAGATGACACCACCCTTATGGCAGAAAGCGAAGAGGAACTAAAGAGCCTCTTGATGAGAGTGAAAGAGGAGAGTGAAAAAGTTGGCTTAAAGCTCAACATTCAGAAAACTAAGATAATGGCATCCAGTCCCATCACTTCATAGCAAATAGATGGGGAAACAGTGGAAACAGTGGCTGACTTTATTTTTCTGGTCTCCAAAATCACTGCAGATGGTGATTGCAGCCATGAATTAAAAGACACTTACTCCTTCGACGGAAATTAAAAGACACTTACTCCTTCGACGGAAAGTTATGACCAACCTAGACAGCATATTAAAAAGCAGAGACATTACTTTACCAACAAAGGTCTATCTAGTCAAGGCTATGTTTTTTCCAGTGGTCATGTATGGATGTGAGAGTTGGACTGTGAAGAAGGCTGAGCACCGAAGAATTGATGCTTTTGAACTGTGGTGTTGGAGAAGACTCTTGAGAGTCCCTTGGACTGCAAGGAGATCCAACCAGTCCATCCTAAAGGAGATCAGTCCTGGGATTTCCTTGGAAGGAATGATGCTAAAGCTGAAACTCCAATATTTTGGCCACCTGATGTGAAGAGTTGACTCAATGGAAAAGACCCTGATTCTGGGAAAAATTGAGGGCAGGAGGAGAAGGGGACGACAGAGGATGAGATGGTTGGATGGCATCATCGACTCAATGGACATGGGTTTGGGTGGACTCCAGTAGTTGGTGATGGATAGGGAGGCCTTACGTGCTGTGGTTCATGGGGTCACAAAGAGTCGGATACGACTGAGACACTGAACTGAACTGATCATATAAAACCTTTGAAAGTATTATGTGTATATTTTGTATATTTAAATATTTTTGGATATATATAGATGTCACACACATGAATACATTTATTGGTTTCCCATGTGGTGCTAATGGTAAGGAACCCACCTGCCAATGCAAGAGACCTAAGAGATGCAGGTTCAATCCCTGGGTCGGAAAGATCCACTGGAGGAGATCATGGCACTCCACTCCAGTATTCTTGCCTGGAGAATCCCCATGGACAGAGGAATCTTGTGGACCACAGTCCACAGAGTCGCAGATTTGGACACAACTGAAGGAACTGAGCACCAGCATACGTTTATATAAAATATTATCATACTTCCATAAAACATTAATAAGCAGAAACCTCAAAATAGAGTTGGGAGACCAGAAAGGGGAGCTCTCATGCCCTACAAAGAAAGCAGAAACCGATAGGAAGAAGAAAGAGTTGTTTTGTTTCCTGCTCAGGACTCAGCCAATGAAAGAGCATGGACTCTTTACTTACTATAGATCTCCTTTTCCCTCCCTATAAAATTCCCTTTCCCTACAGGGACTTTCATGTAGCTCACTGTGGTTATAGGCCCTTAATTGCAATTCTCTGTTGATCCTGACTAAGCCCATCTTTGCTGGAGAAATAACTGGCAGTCTATTTATTGTAGATCAACATTTCTTTATTATATTGAATTTAATGTTGTGGTTACTTTTAATATATTATTTGCCACTGCTTGTAAAGTGTAGCAATTTTAACAGAGTTGTATTACAGTAATATTAGGCTTAACCTCAATTTAGATCTGTCTTTGTATTGTTTTATCCTAACAGAATCTTTCAATACAAAAGTGTAGATATATATCATACATAGGGTTTCTAAAGTAATTTAAACACTGTTTTTTTATAGGGATATAAGTAATAGATAAAATAAATACTTTAAAATCTTACAAAATATTAGTAACATTAATAGTATTAATCTCAATAACTTAATAGTTATCTTTGTTGCATCTGAGTTTAAAATGATGACTTAAAGACATTTAAAGTGTAGATTTCAAATACCATCTGTGATTTACATGTTATATAAAACCAAACAAGGCACTGAAAAATCACAGTTAAGTTCTACTTTTGACAATATCCAAAACCTAAAAGTATTTGCTTTATTAACTTCAGATTGAAAAATGCAATAAAACCTTATATATATTGAATTTAAGATTCCTAACAACCTATATTTTCTCAGAAATATGCATAGCATGATAAAATTTGATGAGACCAGTATTTTATTATATAGAAGCTTCATCAGTCTTCAAGCTTTTTAATAAAGATTTCCTAGTTCATTTGGCTAAGAATTCACATTATATGTTAAATCTGAACTGCATGCTTCCAGCAAATGCTCTTGAATATAACAATTTTCAAAATGGAAAATTGAAGTGTTACTTGAATATCATACAATCAATTAGAGTAAATACAATTACCTTTTTAAATTAATAGGATCTAGTAGTACAAGTATCGACTGTATTGTGCTGTTTTAAATATAAATTGGTGTGATGTTAGACACAGGAGTTAAACCCAGAACTTTCACTTTTCTGAATTCTTTTGCTTTCTAAAATATTAACAAGTGGTATGTCAAAGTATCAGTACCTTCAGTAATTAAATAAACCTAACTACTTGTACAGATTGTGTTATATTGTCCTTTAATGAGTTCATGAAAAGTTATGAGATTGCACATTATCTGAATTCTTATTCACAGTTTGGGAGAAAAGTTCTTTCCTCCTTTCTGTCTCCTAGACAAAGTTGAAGGTTCTTTAAGGTCTTGTCAAACAAAAGCAAAAACAGGAAAAGGAAAAAAACCCCACAAACACATATATTCTTAGGTAAAATGTCAAATAATTTATTTTATTTCAGGACAGAAAAGCAAATTAATTATAATATATTATGTTCCTGCTTTCTAGACAGGTGAGGAATTATCCAGTTTGAGGTTATTTTGCAACTCTAATATGAAGATGCAAAGACCAAACTGCCATATAAAATTTGGTGTATGGGCCTAGTTATTTTAAAAGTTTTGTTTTAGTTTTTAAGTATAGTATATAAGGGTGATAATATCAGTGAAAATGGTAGAGAAGGAATTCTGAAATTCTTTCATAAATAAAATCAATGTGGAAACTTGCAAAATTATCATAACCAATGTTTTCAAAACTCTAAAAATTACCTAAAGACTCAGAAATCTGGAAACATTTATTCAAGAAAAAAGTGCTGAACCTTGGTAAGAACTGTGACCTTCATGGCATTTTAGTTTGTGCTATTTACATTCCTATTTCTCTAGCTCTTTTAGAAGTCTTAAAAAATAATGCTCTGCAAGCATAGTGAAAACTAGAAGCCTGGCAACCACTGAAATGGGATAAACAAAGTTGGCTCTTCTTCAAAGCTATATTCTCAAAGAGAATTACAGCTTATATATTTGGTGTTTCCTTGGAAAATCCCAGTTTCAAGTCTGCCTTTGTTTCCTCTGATTTGGAAGTCACCCAATACAAAAGGCTTTTTTCCAGAGTCATTTATCAAACATTGTTAGAGGCATTGGTTTGATGTTCCAGCTTCCTGAAAATGTAGATAACAGTTGGGGGCAAATAGTAGGCTAACTAAAAAGATGAAAAGCAAAAACTAGGAGGTGAGATGTCTATATGAACTTTGAAAAATGCTGATATTCTTGGAAATCTAGAAGGCCATAGGCAGGTACAGAATTTTGTGCAAACCCAAGGCGCTGGACATGTTTAGGAAACACCTGAAAAAGCCCTAAGTGTCATATCTGTTTGGCCTTGAGCCTCCACACAAGCAGGAAGTGAAAGCTAAGGCATAATTGCTATTCATCTGGTTGTGTTAAAGACATACCATAAAACACACAGACCACCTTGGCAAGCACTGGAGATCTATTGGTTCCACGTTTTTAACAAATTTTCTGTCTAGTAGTTAAACAACGACTAAGTTACTTAGTTCACATACGACAAAGACTGTAGATTTTGCAGACTAAATTTGGAAAAGTCACTAAACAAATAATTGACATTGTCAGAGAAATTAAGGAAGACCTAAAAAATGTAAAGACATGTCATGTTGATGGATTGGAAGTTTTGATATTGTTAAGATGGCTAAATTCCCCTAACTTATATATAGGTTCATTGCAATCCATATCAAAATCCCAGGAGTCACTTTTATAGAAATTGACAAACATATCCTAAAATTTATACAGTAAGGCAAAGAACACAAACAGTGAAATCAAACTTAAAAAAAGAGCAAATTTGAAGAACTCATACATCCTGGTTTCAAAAGTTACTACAGACTTACCACAATCAACATAGTGTACTTCTAGCATAAAGATAGACATATAGATCAATGGAAGAAGAATTAAAATCCAGAATAAATTCTTGATATCTTTGATAAATTGATTTTAGACAAGGGTGCCAAAAAATTCAATAGGAAAATAGTCCTTTCAACAAATGGTTTTGGGACAATTGGATATCTCCTTACAAAAGGATGAAATGGGACTTCAAGCTCACTCTTTACATAAAAAATGAACTCAAAATGCATTAAAGGCCTAAATATACCTCTTGTGAGTGCTAAGTCATTTGAGTTGTGTCCAACTTTTTGTGACCCCATGGACTGTAGCCCACCATGCTCCTCTGTCCATGGGATTCTTCAGGCAAGAAGCCTGGAGTGGCTTGCCATTTCCTCCTCCAGGGAATCTTCCTGACCCTGGGATCAAACCTTCATTTCCTGTAGCTCCTGCATTGCAGGTGGATTCTTTACCACTTGAGCCACCAGGGAAGCCTCAAGAAGCAACTAATCCCCTTGCAACTGGAGCAGAACTTGAACCTGCAATCTTCTGATATACCTCTTAAAACCAGAGAAATCATAAAAGAAAAAAGTCTATATGACTTTGAATATATAATGAATACTTATATATGATACATAAAGCAAGAGCAAAGGGAAGAAAAAATAGGTAAAGCAGACTTCATCAACATAAAAATCCTGTGGTTTAAAGAACACTATCAGGTAGTGAAAATACAATTTATTATTGATGGTTGAAAAGGTTTACAAATCTTATATTTGACATGAGTATGGTACCTAAAAGATTAAAATCCAAGAACGGTGAGTAGCCCAGTGAAAATTTGAGCAAAGGTTTTGAATGGTATTTCTTCAAAGAAAACATGCAAATGGCCAAAAACACATGAGAATACATTAAATATAATTAGCCACTTGGGAAATGCAAATCAAAACCACAGTAAAGACAACCCTTGGATTGGCTATAATCAACACAAAACACAAGTGCTGAGGAGAATGTAGAGAAATTGAAACCCTCCATATATTGGTTACGATATAATTGGTACAGTTATTTGAAAAACAGGCAATTCTTTTTTTTTTTTTAATAGATAAAGAGCATTTTTATTTTTTTTTTAATTTTCTTTTTAAACTTTACAATATTGTATTGGTTTTGCCAAACATTGAAATGAATCTGCCACAGGTATACACGTGCTCCCCATCCTGAACCCTCCTCCCTCTTCCCTCCCCATACCATCTCTCTGGGTCGTCCCAGTGCACCAGCCCCAAGCATCCAGTATCGTGCATCGAACCTGCACTGGTGACTCGTTTCATATATGATATTATATGTATTTCAATGCCATTCTCCCAAATCATCCCACACTCTCCCTCTCCCACAGAGTCCAAAAGATTGTTCTATACATCAGTGTCTCTTTTGCTGTCTCGTATACAGGGTTATTGTTACCATCTTTCTAAATTCCATATATATGCGTTAGTATACTGTATTGGTGTTTTTCTTTCTGGCTTACTTCACTCTGTATAATCGGCTCCAGTTTCATCCACCTCATTAGAACTGATTCAAATGTATTCTTTTTAATGGCTGAGTAATACTCCATTGTGTATATGTACCATAGCTTTCTTATCCATTCATTCAATTCTTAATAGAAATTAATAGTTAAATAGCTACTACATGATCCAGCAATTCTACAACTGGGTACACTGCTTCCAAAATTGAAAATACATGCTTATGTGAAAACTTGGACATGATATTCATAGCAACATTATTAACTATAACCAAAAGTTGAAACAGCCCAAATTCTCTCAGTTGCTGAATAGATAAACAAATTGTGGTATTTCTGTGCAATGAATATTTTTATCGATAAAAAGGAATGAATTACTAATAAAGGGTGCAACATGAATGAACCTTGAAAATATTATACAAAGTTAAAGAATCCAGACACAAAAAGCCACATATTGTATGACTGCATTTACATTAAATGTGAAGAATCCATATAGACACAAAGTGGATTCATTTTTTCAGGGTCTGGGAGTGGTGAGTGAGGAATGATTGAGAATGAGTATTCTGTTTCTTTGGGGGATGATAAAAGTATTCTGAAATTAGATAGTGATAATGGTTATCCAGCTGTGAATATGCTAAGAACCACTGAATTTTACACTGTAAAATTCAGTTTTGCAATGAAAATTAAATTATGTATTAATTTAACAAAAGTACTGATGCCAGAAAGACTGACTCTGCCATTCAACATGATGTGATATTGGCTACTATTTACCATTTATCTGCTAAAATTCTGCATCTGCAACATGTCAGAACATTCTGTATAATGTTGTTAGGAATATATGAGGTAATACACATGCTTTTTACCATACAATGGTTATGAAATACAATAAAATACAATAATTATGGATATTTATTGTAATTTTAATGTGTTCCATCCTTTCCATACCAGCATTACACACATTGAATGTTATACTATCATATCTTACTGAGGAAAGTACTATTATTAATCTCATTTAATGGATAATAAAATGGGGGGCAGAGATTTTAAGGAAATATCCCAAGGTGATTCATGTGGGTGGAAGAACTCAGCTGTAAACTTGGGTAACCTAATCCCAGTGTAAGGGACACATTGCCACAATCTTGATTCCATGCACAAATGGGCACTGCTTCCATGGAGAGGGTAAGGGTTTTTTTCTTTCAGTTAAACTCAGTTCAGTTCAGTCACTCAGTCATGTCTGACTATTTGTGACCCCATGGGCTGCAGCATGCCAGGGTTTCTGTCCATGCTCAACTCCCAGAGCCTACTCAAACTCATGTTCATATCATCGGTGATGCCATCCAACCATCTTATCCTCTGTCATCCCTTTCTCCTCCCACCTTCAATCTTTCCCAGCAGTAGGGTCTTTTCCAAGGAGACAGTACTTCACATCAGGTGGCCAAAGTATTGGAGTTTCAACTACAGCATCAGTACTTCCAATGAATATTTGAGCTGATTTCCTTTATGATTGACTGGTTTGATCTCCTTGCAGTCCAAGGGACTCTCAAGAGTTTTTCCAACACCACAGTTCAAAAGCATTATTCTTCAGTGTTCAGCTTTCTTTATAGTCCAACTCTCACATCCATACATGACTACTGGAAAAACCATAGCTTTGACTAGACAGACTGCTGTTAGCAAAATAATGTCTATGCTTTTTCATATGCTGTCTAAATTTATCATAACTTTTCTTCCAAAGAACAAGCACTTTTAAATTTCATGTTCTCTGTTACCGTCTGCAGTGATACTGGAGCCTCCCAAAATAAAGTCTCTCACTGTTTCCATAGTTTCCCGTCTATTTCCCATGAAGTGATGGGACCAGATGCCATGATCTTCATTTTCTTAATGTTGAGCTTTAAGCCAACATTTTCACTCTCCTCTATCACTTTCATCAAGAGGCTCTTTAGTTCTTCTTCACTTTCTACCATAAGCATGGTATTATCTGCACATCTGAGGTTACTGATATTTCTCCCAGCAATCTTGATTTTACCTTGTGCTTCATACAGCCTGGTATTTCTCATGATGTACTCTGCTTATAAGTCAAATAAGCAGGGTGACAATATACAGCCTTCACATACTCCTTTACCAATTTGAAACCAGTCTGTTGATCCATGTCCAGTTCTAACTGCTCCTTCTTGACCTGCATACAGATTTCTCAGGAGGCAGCTAAAGTGGTCTGGTATTCCCATCACTTTAATAATTTTGCACACTTTGTTGTGATTCACACAGTCTAAGACTTTGGCACAGTCAATGAAGCAGAAGTAGATATTTGTTTGGAACTCTCTTTTTTTTTTGATGATCCGATGGATGTTGGCAATTTGATATCTGGTTCCTCTGCCTTTGCGAAATCCAGTTTGAACATCTGGAAGTTCACGGTTCGCATACAGTTGAAGCCTGGCTCAGAGAATTTTGAGCATTACTTTGCTAGTGTGTGAGATGAGTGCAATTGAGCAGTAGTTTGAACATTCTTTGGAATTGCCTTTCTTTGGGATTTGAATGAAAACTGACATTTTTCAGTCCTCTGGCCACTGCTGAGTCTTCCACATTTGCTGGCATATTGAGTGCAGCACTTTCACAGCATCATCTTTTAGGATTTGAAATACCTCAACTGGAATCCATCACCTCCACTAGCTTTGTTTGTAGTGATGCTTCCTAAGGCCCACTTGACTTTGCATTCCAGGATGTCTGGCTCTAGGTGAGTAATCACACCATAGTGGTTATCTGGGTCATGAAGATCTTTTTTGGATAGTTCTTCTCTGTAGGTTGCCACCTCTTCTTAATATCTTCTGCTTCTGTTTGGTCCATATCATTTCTGTCCTTTGTACCCATCTTTGCATGAAATGGCTCTTGGTAACTCTAATTTTCTTGAAGACATCTTTAGTCTTTTGCATTCTATTCTTTTCCCCTATTACTTTGCACTGATGACTGAGGAAGCCTTTCTTATCTTTCCTTACTCAGTTCAGTTCAGTCACTCAGTCATGTCTGACTCTTTGCAACCCCGTGAATTGCAGCATGCCAGGCCTCCCTGTCCATCACCAACTCCCAGAGTTCACTCAAACTCATGTCCATCGAGTTGGTGATGCCATCCAGCCCTCTCATCCTCTTTTGTCCCCTTCTCCTCCTGCCTCCAATCCCTCCCAGCATCAGGGTCTTTTCCAATGAGTCAACTCTTTGCATGAGGTGGCCAAAGTACTGTAGTTTCAGCTTTAGCATCATTCCTTCCAAAGAACACCCAGGACTGATCTCCTTTAGAATGGACTGGTTGGATCTCCTTGCAGTCCAAGGGACTCTCAAGAGTCTTCTCCAACACCACAATTCAAAAGCAACAATTCTTCAGTGCTCCGTTTTCTTCACAGTCCAACTCTCATATCCATACATGACAGTGAACTGTGAACTTCCAGATGTCCAAGCTGGTTTTAGAAAAGGCAGAGGAACCAGAGATCAAATTACCAACATCCGCTGGATCATCGAAAAAGGAAGAGAGTTCCAGAAATACATCTATTTCTGCTTTATTGACTATGTCAAAGCCTTTGACTGCATGGATCGCAATAAACTGTGGAAAATTCTTGAAAGAGATGGCAATACCAGACCACCTGACCTGCCTGTTGAGAAACCTATATGCAGGTCAGGAAGCTACAGTTAGAACTGGACATGGAACAACAGACTGGTTCCAAATAGGAAAAGGAGTACCTCAAGGCTGTATATTGTCACCCTGCTTATTTAACTTATATGCAGAGTACATCATGAGAAATGCTGGGCTGGAAGAAGTACAAGCTGAAATCAAGATTGCCGGGAGAAAGATCAATAACCTCAGATATGCAGATGACACCACCCTTATGGCAGAAAGTGAAGAGGAACTAAAATGCCTCTTGATGAAAGTGAAAGACTAGAGTGAAAATGTTGGCTTAAAGCTCAACATTCAGAAACCTAAGATCATGGTATCTGGTCCCATCACTTCATGGCAAATAGATGGGGAAACAGTGGAAACAGTGTCAAACTTTATTTTCTGGGCTCCAAAATCACTGTAGATGGTGATTGCAGCCATGAAATTAAAAGATGCTTACTCCTTGGAAGGAAAATTATGGCCAACCTAGATAGCATATTCAAAAGCAGAGAGATTACTTTGCCAACAAAGGTCCATCTAAGTCAAGGCTATTGTTTTTCCAGTAATCTTTCCTTACTATTATTTGGAGCTCTACATTCAAATGGGTATATCTTTCCTTTTCTCCTTTGCCTTTCGCTTTTCTTCTATTCACAGCTATTTGTAAGGCCTCTTCACACAACCATTTTGCCTCTTTGCATTTCTTTTCCTTGGGGATGGTCTTGGTCCCTGCCTCCTATAGAATGTCAGGAACCTCTGCCCATAGTTCTTCAAGATCAAATCCCTTGAATCTATTTGTCACTTCCACTGTGTAATCATAAGGGGTTTGATTTAGGTCATACCTGAAAGGTCTAGTGATTTTCCTTACTTTATTCAATTTCTGTCTGAATTTGGCAATATGGAGTTCATGATCTGAGCCACAGTCAGCTCCTGGTCTTTTTTGCTGACTGTATAGAGCTTCTCCATCTTTGGCTGTGCAGAATATAATCAGTCTTATTTCGGTGTTGACCATCTGGTGATGTGTAGAGTCTTATGTGTTGTTGGTAGAACGTGTTTGCTATGACCAGTGTGTTCTCTTGGCAAAACTCTGTTAAGCTTTGCCCTGCTTCATTCTGTACTCTGAGACAAAACTTGACTTTTACTCTGGCTATTTCTTGATATCCTACTTTTGCATTCCAGTCCCCTATAATGAAAAGAACATCTGTTTTGGGGTGTTAGTTCTAGAAGGTCTTGTAGTTTGTCCTAGAACTGTTCAACTTCCACTTCTTCAGCATTACTGGTTGGGGCATAGACTTGGATTATTGTGATAGCTAATGATTTTCCTTGGAAATGAACAGAGATCATTTTATTGCTTTTGAGATTGCATCCAAGTACTGTATTTTGGAATCTTTTATTGCCTGTGATGGCTACTCCATTTCTTCTAAGGGATTGTTGCCCACAGTTTTTGATACAATCTGATCATCTGAGTTAATTTCTCCCATTCCAGTTCATTTTAGTTCACTGATTCCTAAAATATCAATGTTCACTGTTGCCATATCCTGTTTGACTACTTCCAATTTACCTTAATTCATGGACCTAACATTCCAGGTTCCTATGCAATATTATTCTTTACAGAATCAGACTTTACTTCCATCACCAGTCACATCCACAACTGGGTGTTGTTTTTACTTTGGTTCCGTCTCTTCATTCTTTCTGGAGTTATTTCTTCACTGTTCTCTAGTAGCATTTTTGGCACCTACTGACACGGGGAATTCATCTTTCAGTGTCCTATCATTTTGCCTTTTCATAAAGTTCGTGGGGTTCTCAAGACAAGAATACTGGAATGGGTTGCCATTCCCTTCTCTAGGGCATCTTCCCAACCCAGAGACCAAAACAGGTCTTCTGGATTGCAGGCAGATTTTTTTTACCATCTGAACCCCCAGGGAGCAGAAAATAAAATAGAAACTGAATTAAAAACAATATAAGAATGAAATGTTTTGAATGGAAAAAAAAAAAACTATAAACTTCCAAATTATATTGCAGTTTTATGAATCACAAACGTGATAATAAATCAAACTGTTGAAAGAAAATTCTTACACAATGGAGTACTGAAACTGTTTGACTTCATTTCCAGGGTTCCTAAGAGCTCTGGTACCACAGTCCTTTATGTCTCAGTGCAGAAAGGAATTCAGCAATAGGCAAAGTGATAGATTAAAAGTGATGTATTAGAATAGAAGGCCTCTAAGGTTTATAAGCAATCAGGTTAGCATTGCCCTGCCTAAAGTACTCAGTGCATGTGTGCTGCTATTTCTATGATCAAAGGAAGACAGAGGAGAATGAGAAGACCTTTTCTGGCTTTCTTGAGTAGGCATCAAGCTTCCATCATCAGTTACTTTCCCAGATTGGGCAGGGGAATTTTCTTGTCCCTATATGGTCAGGCCAGGACTATCATAGCACTTTGGAAAAATTCTTTCAAGTCTCAGTATAATGAGGTTCTTTCATTTTGTAAAGACACTTTGTCCATAAATGATAGTTTATTTGTGTGCACAGATCATGTCCTGGGTCATTAACTTAATGTCACCAATGGGCAAGTTGTAGACCTTATTCTCTACTATTGGTTTATTGTTTGGGAGCATTCTACAAAGAACATGTCTTAGGGGTAATGGAGCATGTTTTGGGGGGTCTTTAACTCACTGAGCTCACTGAGTAGGATGTAGGTCTCATGCCACCATTGTTTTTTTGTTTTGGGTATGTCTCATGCTTCTGTTCCATGGTTTATTGCTAAGCAAATTAGCTGGATTTTATTGTTAAGCTAGTCAATCTGTCTTTGATGCCAAGCAACTTGTTCTGCTTTAGCAATCAAGCAAGCTTATATTATTTAAAGATTTTCCCATTGCTTTCTTGAGTGATCATTAACCTTATTGTAGTCTCCCAAAGCCCCCTAAAGTTCCCTCTTTAGCTAAAACTCCCTAATGGGGTTTCTAAGCCAACTATTTGAGTATCCTATTCTATCCCTCTCAGTACCATCTTTTGAAATTGTGTTTGCTATCATTTCTTAAAAAGTCAATCAATTTACCTCTAGAAACAATATCAATAATAGTACAGATGTTGTGGCAACTAATTAATACAAGCACAATCTTTCTTGAACTTGAATCTCTTTAATAATTTGCAAAGCATATTTTACATACTGACAACTATCTTCTTTCTTAATTATAATGTAATGAAATACAAATTATATTCAAAAAAGCTGTTTGTAATAAAGTCAAACTACTAAAACTTTAAAATCTTAGTTTTCAAATCTGTAAATTAGTGTCAGACATACTTATTTTTCAAGGTGTGTGAACAGCTAAAAATGAATTCACACATGGCAAATAGTAGGCATGAAATGGGCAATTATTAAAAAGCATTTCTATATTATAATAATACCTCAAATATTTCAAAGCATTCATTTTGCACCTTAATTTAATAGATACATAATTATATGTATGCATGCTCAATCACTTCAGTTGTGTCTTATTATTTGTGACCCTATGGATGGACTGTAGCCTGTCAGGCTCCTCTGTCTCTGGGATTCTCCAGGCAAGAATACTGGTATGGATTGTCTTGCCCTCCTCCAGGGGATCTTCCTCACCCAGGGATCAAACCCACATCTATTATGTCTCCTGCATTGGCAGATAGATTCTTTACCACTAGTGCCACCTGGGAGGCCTCAGGTTTATAATTATAAATAATTTGATATTTTATATATATAACTATATACAGTTTTATAGTAAGTAAAAAACATACAAAGGAACCAAAAGTTCTACTTTTAACTGAAATATTTAAATCTACATGTAAATTAATTTTGATTTAACTTTACAATATTTATCCAATTCTACACTAATAATGTATAGAATAAAAGACTTTAAAAATAATAATTTAGTAAATTTTTCCAGCATTATATAGGTTATGAAATGTCTATGTGGATCCAGAATTAATGTTAGATGGGCAGATGTTTTAAAATCACAATTCACATTAAGATTGAAAAATTGAGAATGTGTTCAGTAATGCAAAAGTTGTTTCTTTTAGATTAAAATATTTAACAACAGTGCAAAATATACTTTTCATGGGTGTTCAAGAGTAATTCTTTCCATTCTGTATAAAATAAAAACAAAATAAAAATAAATAATAAACACATACTACTTATAAACCACAATTTATCTCAATAAGAAAATTGCATGAAACTGCTTGATAATAATCTGAAATTTATGCCTATCTAGGAAATTTGCAAAGTCAGTTAAGAGCAAAATTAAAAGAAAACCAAAGCAAAAACATGAGTGTAAGCTTTTGATCAATAATATAGAACAACAACAACAACGAAAAACTAACACTTGGAACAACAAAATACCACTCATTTATGAAGGTTAATAACCACTAGCCACTGAGAAAAACCAAAGAACACAAGCAGAATTCAATCACAAGTCTTACTGAAGTTATCCATGGGAGATCTGCCCTACAACAGTTCACAGCAAAGTGATTAAATTTAAAGAAGTTTAAGGAAGCTTACAGGAGCTTTGATTCATGGCTGTACATATTATATGTCATTCAGGTATTTAGCACATATATCAGAATGACCCCAAGAAGAAAGGGGGCATCCCTTTCCTTGTTTATTCAGATAAACAATGAATAAGGTCGTTCAGAAACTCACAACATCCTAGGGGCAGTAGGAAACGAAAGGTAAACTACTTTGTTTCACTGTTGGTGAGGAAACTAACCTGTGTATTCCCGTGCTATTCTAAATTTCCTCAACACCTCAACCAGGCATAACTGTCCTAGAATGTCAACCACAATTTTTATAAACACCAAGTTTTAATGAAATAGAGCAAGGTCATTTATGAATCAACATTTTTTAGTGAAACATTTGAAAAGTACACACATAGCCACTGGAAATGAGCCAGCACTTTTTTTCCTTTAGTTGTCAGAGAAGGACATGCCTTAGACAATTTTGTAGTTGCTGTAGTATCTTGAAGAATTTTTTCTTTTATAACCAAACATATTACAAGTATATGCTATTCCAGACTGATATCATAATAATTTTGTGGGTGATATACATGGGTGTGTTCACTTCGGTTCAGTTCAGTCACTCAGTCATGTCCAACTTTTGGAACCCCATGGACTGCAGCATGCCAGGCTTCCCTGTCCATCACCAACTCCCAGAGCTTGCTGAAACCCATGTCCATCGAGTCGGTGATGCCATCCAACCATCTCATCTTCTGTCATCCCCTTCTCTTTTTGTCTTCAATCTTTCCCAGCATCAGGGTCTTTTCCAAGTCAGTTCTTCACATCAGGTGGCCAAAATATTGGAGTTTCAGATTTTTGGTATATAAATGTGTGTGTATATGCATGTAAAATTATTTACTTGTTTGCACGTGTGTGTGCTATTGTGTCTGACTCTTTGCAACCCCGTGGACTATAGCCAGCCAGGCTCCTATGTCCTTGGAATTTTTCAGGCAAGAATACTGGAGTGGGTTGCCATTTTCTACTCCAAATACTTGTTCAGAACTATTATAATAAAACAAACTTATTAATTGCACTCTTGATATACTAATTAATTTTTATATTGGTATCAGGTAACATTTCAAGCAGAAGAAATGTTTTAGCATTATGCTATTTACTCATTTTTATAACTTCATAGGTATGTATTTTATAATTATAATATTTTATAATACTGAATAGAGTGGTTACATTTACTATTATTTTTTAGTACTCACAATGTCAGCCTGGTGATTACTTTAATTGGTGAAGTTTCCAAGATTTGATTTCATGTGTATAGGGAATAATGTAAACATATTTTTTTCCTCATTGTTAATACTTTGTGCCTACAACTAGAACTACACAAGGTTTTGTGTTTTTCAGGACACCCCTTCTCTGAACTACTAAGTTGTAGAAAGCAAAGATTGTGTGTGTGTGTGTGTGTGTGTGAGAAAGTGTAGCTGTGTTTGTACATTTTTGTGTCTCTGATTATCTAAGACCTCTATAACAGCTCACTTGTATAACATGGCATGCACTTACAAAAATATAAGAAAGAAAGAACACTGTCTTTCCCAAAATAATGTAGAACCAGAAGTCTTCCCATTTGCCTCTGACTCCTTAGCTTTGTTATGGACAATTGACTTTTGCTTTAAGTAATGCAGATAAAAGAAAGTGGTCATCCATCCATGCTTGAAAGATTCATTGGAACCACATTGCTAGCTATGAATAGATAAACACACTCAGTGGAGTTTGCAGTGCTAATTAAAAACTGTTGATTGGATTATTTTGAGTTTTTTGCTATAGTGTTGTAGGTCTTAGTCAAGATATGCAAGATATTTAGTTGTATGCAAACACTTAGTTGCTGCTTGTGGGATCTAGTTCCCTGACCAATGATTGAGCCTGGGTCCTCTATGTTGGGAGGGTGGAGTCTTAGCCTCTGGACCACCAGGGAAGTCCCTTCACCAGTCTCTTAGCAATCCTTTCTGTGTTGTTATTTTCAGGTTTTTACTCCACTACTGCTATAGATTCTTGGTTGAGTTCTTGAACCATCCGAAGGCTATTTTCATTCATGGATAGCTGTCTAACTGTTCTTTATCATGGGGAAAAGAATCTTGGTATCCCTTATTCTGTCATCTTGTTGACATTTTGTCCTTGGGATCCAAGGTCTATTGATATATTTAATTTTTTGTTAATTACAGGATTGTATATGTTTGTCACAGCTCGTAGAACTGTGTGTGTAGAAGTTGGATTTTATTGTATGTAAAATATGTCTCATTAAATGTGTAAGGTCCCTTGAATTTTACATCAATATTTACCAAATTTCATTTATTCGAACTACTCACTGGGGTCCTAGATAGAAGAGATTTTTCTTATGCAAATGCTAAAAGCTACATAAAACTTCATTGTGTGATTGACAGAAGCTTGCCCTTGTAGTTGAATATGGTTTACTGGAGCGAAACACGTACATGCAAGGTTGCCAAAAATGAGCATTCTCAAGACACATTGAAACTAATAGTGTCACGTCCTCACACAAAGAAAGATCAACTCAGAGATTTTATTTTATATATTGTTCGGAAATTTGTCCTTTGACTGTCATCCATTTTATACATGAACCATTAAGTTTGCTAATTTCTCAGTATAAGGGTAAGAGGGCAGTACTTTCTTTGTCAACTATGATTTATGTCCAAATGCTTCAGTACAGGAAAATGTAAAATGTTAATTAATTTCATAAATGCACATAATGCATGTTTAATTTTATGCCACTTTTTTCTATCTTTCCATGGAATACTCACTATAAGAGAAAAAATATGGTGGGTTTAAAAAAATCACTTTCTAAATGTTATATAACTTTTCCTTCAGAAAGAATTTTGATGGCATGTTAAAACAGTGTAACTACAGAATGAAGATTTCAAGAATTGTTCAATATTTTTATGATATAGGTAAAAATAACATTGGAGGCTAAAGAGGAGAAAAAGAAAGTAATTAGATTAAAAACTGTTTTTTATTATTATAATGATTACTTTTTGTCTATTACTTTAATTATTATTTTTGTTTGCATTTAGAAATTTATATTTTCCCTTTCTAGTCTCACCAGTATCATAATCACAAGTATGAGCTTCTCTGAGAATGTCCAAATTTTGATAATTTCCCTTATTTATGATCTTTTATCATGACATATGTTAAATCAACATATCCTTAATATTCAGTATGTTTGTAAAATATGTAGTGAGATGATTTAAGATTTTTCTGTTTTACTCTCTGGTAACATTGCTTTTAGGACATTATTTATAAACCTCTAGTCAACTTTGGGAGAAGGCAATGGCACCCCACTCCAGTACTGTTGCCTGGAAAATCCCATGGATGGAGGAGCCTGGTAGACTGCAGTCCATGCGGTCGCTAAGAGTCAGACACGACTGAAGTGACTTAGCAGCAGCAGCAGCAGCAACAGTCAACTTTGATGTCAGAGTATTCAATAGTGATTATTTAAAATGTATATGTCTTTTAGTAGGTATGACCAATAAAGTTGGTTTAGTAAGAGTAAGAAATAGTCAAATCAGACTTGAAATAATAGTGCAACATTTTTTTGTTGGAAGGTGAGACAGCTGACCTTAAGGGTTTTCTACATATTTAAGTATAAAAATCCTTCATGTCTTAAAAATCTTAAGAATAATCAAAGTTAATCAAAGTTAATTTGATTATAAATTTGACTGATAATCAAACATATTCAAAGTTAAGAATAATCAAAAGGGATAATGAATTGTCCTGTCTTTGCCTAGATTGCAATACTCACATATGAGAACACAAACACATTCCATTTGTATACACTTTCTCTTTTCAATAAAATTTATAGTCAGTTTAATGCTTGTAATCAAGAAAGTTTATGCTAAAGTATTTGAACAAATGGAGCACAATAATATTGAGGGTATACCCTCATGAGTCTCCTGCAATTCCATGAGGTGGCCTGTTTTATTTTGTTAGTAAAATAAAATAGGGGAAGAAATAGAAGGAGGATGTAGAAGGAGAGGATAGACAGAAATGAGAGAATGTGTGGCATAATTTGGGAAGGGTAGACAGAACGTAAGAGGCAATCAGCTTCTGCTCATGCTTATCAGGTATCAGGGAAAACGGAGTTCAGACTTCCATTTATGTGTCTGTCCTTCCCTTGAGTATTCCTCAGATACTAAGTTCTTCTTCACAATGGTTTAAAGATTTCTCTATTTGCATATTATTTTGTATCTGATATTAATCATGCATATTTCTGTAAACTAATTATTTACTTTGGTTTATATATAGTCCCAACATTTAGTATAAGTTATCTTTGCCCAATTTCTTGGGTATTAAGTGATTTTGTTGTTGTTCTAGTTTGCATTTCCAATGTTTTGAAGAGGTTGAGAGTCTCTTTATGTGTTTATTTACTATTTATAGTGGAGGTCTCTTAGTCATGTTCGACTTTTTGTGACCCCGTGGACTGTAGCCTGCCAGGCTCCTCTGTCCATGGAATTTTCCAGGCAAGAATACTGGAGAAGGTTGCCATTCCCTTTCCCAGGGGATCTTTCTGACCCAGAGATTGAACCTGTGTCTCCTGCATTGCAGGCATCTTCTTTATCATCTGAGCCACCAGAGAAGCCCAGAAAGTGCGTGCTTAGTCACTATCATCCCGACCCTTTGCGATCCATTGAACTGGACCCATAGCCCTCCAGGGTCCTCTGTCCATGGAACTTGGACATTTATTTATAATTTATAAACCTGGACATTATTGCTATTTATAATGTTCTCTAAATTATCTGTACATACCTTTTTTTCTGTTTGTATTGATTTGTGTACTATAAATTGTTATGTAGTAAACGGTAGTGATCCTTCATTTTATATATTTTATATATATATAGGCCAAAAAGTTTTTCTATAATATCTTATTGAAAAACCTGAATGAACTTTTTGCCAAAAAATAATTTATTCTGCTGTGTATTGTCATTCATTGTCCTCATATGTATTTTGAGTAACCTTAATGTAGTTATGGTTTAAGTTTTTTTTTATTATTAAGTTTTGTTTTGACACAACACCTAGTTTAGAAATAATTCTCTAAGATAGAATTTTAATGACATTTCCTACACTTTCTGATCCCAGTATCCAATATTCATACTTCAGTCCTAATCAATTTATATTTATTCTTGTGCCTAGATAGATAGTAAGTTATTTTCCTTTCCTGTAACTATTTTACACAGGATTGTTTTCTAATTGTTGGTTTAATGATATTTTCCTGCTGAACAATGATACGGATTACTTTTTCATGTGACAACCCGGGACATTTGTCTGTTTTCTGTTGTGAGGATTTTATTCAAGTAATTTATTTTTTTGTCTTATATTTGCTTATAAGAATTATTTTTATACCCTGGCTCCTTGGAAGAAAAGTTATGACCAACCTAGACAGCATATTGAAAAACAGAGACATTATTTTGCCAACAAAGGTCTGTCTAGTTAAGGCTATGGTTTTTCCAATGGTCGTATATGGATGTGAGAGTTGGACTGTGAAGAAAGCTGAGCGCCGAAGAATTGATGCTTTTGAACTCTGGTGTTGGAGAAGACTCTTGAGAGTCCCTTGGATTGCAAGGAGATCCAACCAGTTCTTCTAAGGGAGATCAGTCCTGGGTGTTCTTTGGAAGGAATGATGCTAAAGCTGAAACTCCAGTACTTTGGCCACTTCATGTGCAGAGTTGACTGATTAGAAAAGGCTCTGATGCTGGGAAGGATTGGGGGCAGGAGGAGAAGGGGACGACAGAGGATGAGATGGCTGATTGGCATCACTGACTTGATGGACGTGACTCTGAATGAACTCCGGGAGATGATGATGGACAGGGAGGCCTGGCGTGCTGAGATTCATGGGGTTGAAAAGAGTCAGACACGACTGAGCCACTGACCTGAACTGAACTGAACAAATTCTAGGAAGTTTTAAATTCTATAAATACAGTGTCATTAAATGAAGTTTTTTTTAAGTGTATTTAAAAAAAATTTAACACCACAATATTTTGACAATCATTGCTTACAGTATCTTGTATAAGAAATATTTAAATAACTTCTAGGTTGCAATGATGCTTTTGTATGTGTTCAACTGGAAGGCTTAAATTTAAAATGTTAAATCTTTGCATGTAGGTCTCTAATACATCTCAAATTTTGAATAAGGTATGAGGCAGGTTTCTTTTTGTCATATGAATATTCAGTAGTGCCATCATTATTTCATTTAAAAAATTCTTCTTCAAATAAGTTGTTTAGCACTTTCAAAAAAAATCTACTTGTTTTTTAAGTATGTTTTGTTATGTAGACTTGACATTCTGATCCATTGATCTAGTTTTCTTCCTTTATGCCAATGCCACATTATCTTGATTCTATAAGTTTATAGCTAGATTTGACACTAATGAAATGCAAGTTCTTCAACTTTGCCTTTTTTGGTTTTGGTTTTTGCTTTGACCTCCTAGATAGATCTTTACATTTATATGTACATTTTAGTGTCAATTTCTCAATTTGTTGCTACTGTTCAGTCACTAAGTTGTGTCTGACTCTTTGTGACTTCATGGACTACAGCACACCAGGCTCTCCTGTCCTTCACTATCTCCCAGAGTTCGCTCAGATTCATGTCCATTGAGTTGGTGATGCTATCTAACCATCTTATTCTCTGCTACCCCCTTCTCCTTTTGCCTTCAATCTTTCCCTGCATCAGTGTCTTTTGCAATGAGTCACCTGTTTGTATCAGGTGGCCAAGGTACTGAAATTTCAATGTGCTGCAGCTATGTATCATTTTGGTGAATCATCTAATATACAAACATTTTAATTAACTTGCTTGAGATTATGACTTTCATCTTTGAAAAATATTAACAATAATATAATTAACAATTTTTCTACCAGTCTCTGCCTGTATTTATCTCTCTTTCCTCTCTTTATGGACTGTGAGTACTTATTATCCTGCTATACTAGAGTTCTCTGGAGAAATACAATCAATAGGATGAATACAGAGATTAAAAAAAAAAAAAGGTGTGTTATAAGGAAATGACTCACACAATTATGGAGGCTGATAAGCCCAAAACCTGTAGTATAGATCCACAGGTTAGAGATCCAAGAAAGCTGATACTGCAATTCCAGTCCAGTGAAAGTCTGTTGAAGAGTTCCATTTTGCCTATGGAAGCTGAGTTTTTTTTTTTCTATTCAGATCTTCAATTAATTTTGAGGCCCATATATGAATAATCAGCTTACTTTTTTTTTTTTTTTTTTTGGCTATGCTGTGTGGCTATTATTAGTGGGATATTAGTTCTCCCACCAAGGATCAGACCCATGCCCTTGGCACTGAAAACACAAAATCCTACTCCCTGAACCTCCAAGGAATTCCTTCTGCTTACTTAAAATTCACTGATTTAAATGTTAATCTCATCTAAAATCACTCTCCAAGTTGATACATAAAATTAACCATCATATCTGCTTTATCATCTGTCACAGTTTGCTTTCTTACATTTTTCCCATCTTAATTCTTTTTTGTTTCAGATAATCTTTTGATTTATTCTCAAATGTACTGATAGTTTATTCTGTTGGGTCTAATATGCCATTAAGTTCCACCAGTGAAATTATAATAACATTTTCCATAAACAAATACTTAAAAGTAAAACTCTTTGTGATTTAAATTTATGTATTATATTGTAATTGCTAATTACTAATGTTTGTCTTTGAATCTGTGAGCATTATGGAATTTCCCTTTATTTTCTTCATTTCATCATTTGGGTTCCTTACACTTAGAAGGAAAAATCAGATGGCCCTGATTTCAGGTTTTACTCACAAAGACAAATGCTAACACATAAAATGCTCTCTTATTTACTCATAGTTCACAAAATATATTATTAAGCCTTCTACATCTTAGACAATCTTTCCAGAAAAGCATATTTCCTAAGATACATATTATTGGAAAGAGTTTGCATCAGGAATCTTTTCAAATGGGAAATTAGACAAACTAAGCAATAACCAAGATAGTAAAATAATCTAAGAATTTGTCTTCATTAAAACGCTGTGTCAGGTGAATGGCAAAGAAGAAAATTGTAAATTATAAGTGGAGGGGATTCTCTGGTAACTCAGATGGTAATCTGCCTGCAATGCAGTAGACCTGAGTTGGATTCCTGGGTGGGGCAGATCTCCTAGAGAAGGAAATGGCTACCCACTCTGATATTCTTGCCTGGAGAATTCCATGGACAAAGAACCCTAGCAGGCTATAGTCCATGGGGTCTCAAAGAGTTGGACACAACTGAAAGACTTCTACTTAATTTTTTTCTCTACTAATAAAATTAAAGATTTTAAGTTTTGTAGCAAATTATAGCATGGAGAGTCCTGAGTACAGATAATCTTCATACTTGTCACATTTCTACCACCAGCCAAATCTAATATTTAATTCTCATTTAACTGTTGGTTATTCATAGCTTGTTATAGGCATTTACGAAAATCTTGCTAAGAACAGGGTTAATTACAAAAATGAGACACCGATGCTACTAATCTTACCTCCTTTGCCTACTCTCAGTTCATTTCAGTCACTCAGTCATGTCTGACTTTTAGCTACCCCATGGTTTGTAACACGTCAGGCTTCTCTGTACATCACCAACTCCTGGAGCTTGCTCAAACTCATGTCCATCCAGTTAGTGATGCCATCCAACCATCTCCTCCACTCTAGCCACTGGTAAACTGTTTTCAGGTTGATCTTGGAAAGATTCTGATTATACAGCTCATATAGTCACATTACTACCCTAAACAAGCTTCTAGGAATGAGTCCACATTCCCCCATCCTCACTAAGAAATTGTTCTGCTAGATTACTCAGACTTTTGTTGTTCAGTTGCTCAGTCATGTCTGACTCTTTGAGACCCCATGAACTGCAGCGTGCCAGGCTTGCCTGTCCTTCCCCATCTCCCAGAGTTTGCTCAGACTCATGTCCATTGACTTGGTAATGCAATCCAACCATCTTTTCCTCAGTTGTCCCTTTCTCCTCCTGCCTTCAATCTTTCCCAGCATCTGGGTCTTTTCCAGTGAGTCAGTTCTTCACACTGTATGGCCAAAGTTTGGAGCTTCAGCTTCAGCATCAGTTATTCTAGTGAATATTCAGGGTTGATTTTATTTAGGATTGACTGGTTGGATCTTCTTGCTGTCCAAGGGACTATCAAGAGTCTTCTCCAGCACCACAGTTCAAAGGCATCAATTCTCTGACACTCAGCCTTTTTTATTGTCCAACTCTCACATCCCTACATGAATACTGGAAAAAAAAAACATAGCTTTTACTAGATGGACTTTTGTAGCAAAGTAATGTCTCTGCTTTTTAAAATGCTATCTAGGTTTGTCATTTCTCAGACTATATTTTTTTACTGTAGATAATTTATATTGTATTGGATTATATTTTAAAAAGAACTTGGAAATTATTTAATTTAGTTAAGAATTTAATAAAGCAAAAAGTAAGACAAAGGAGTGATCTTTTACTTTTTTAAAAAGTATGGACACATGATTTTATGCAAACTGATATTATTAAGATTGCAAGTTTAATATGAGTACAAGGAAGACAATATGATACCAGATTCTATTTTCAAAATTCCATTTAAAATTATAGGGGAATATTAGTAGTGTTTCTTAAGTCTAACCACGGGAAGTAGTCAGTGCCTTTCAGTATTATTTCTCCCTTTGTAATAATTAGGGGCATTTCAAATCTGTAACTTCATGCTAAAACTGAAATAATTATGACTCTTACCTACGTGAGTCCCTAATAATATGTGAAACTGTTGCTAAAATAGCTGTGAAAAGAAGAGAATCGAAAAGCAAAGGAGAAAAGGAAAGATATAAACATCTGAAGGCAGAGATCCAAAATAGCAAGAAGAGATAAGAAAGCCTTCTTCAGCGATCAATGCAAAGAAACAGAGGGAAACAACAGAATGGGAAAGACTAGGGATCTCTTCAAGAAAATTAGAGATACCAAAGGAACATTTCATGCAAAGATGGGCTCGATAAAGGACATAAATGGTATGGACTTAATAGAAGCAGAAGATATTAAGAAGAGATGGCAAGAATATACAGAAGAACTGTACAAAAAAGATCTTAACAACCCAGATAATCAGGATGGTGTGATCACTCACCTAGAGCCAGACATCCTGGAATGTAAAGTCAAGTGGGCCTTAGAAAGAATCGCTACGAACAAAGCTATTGGAGGTGATGGAATTCTAGTTGAGCTATTTCAAAACCTGAAAGATGATGCTATGAAAGTGCTGCACTCAATATGCCAGCAAATTTGGAAAACTCAGCAGTGGCCACAAGACTGGAAAAGGTCAGTTTTCATTCCAATCCCAAAGAAAGGCAATGCCAAAGAATGCTCAAACTACTGCACAGTTGCACTCATCTCACACGCTAGTAAAGTAATGCTCAAAATTCTCCAAGCCAGGCTTCAGCAATATGTGAACCATGAACTTCCTGATGTTCAAGCTGGTTTTAGAAAAGGCAGAGGAACCAGAGATCAAATTGCCAACATACACTGGATCATGGAAAAAGCAAGAGAAAAGCATCTATTTCTACTTTAATTACTATGTCAAAGCCTTTGACTGTGTGGATCACAACAAACTGTGGAAAATTCTGAAAGAGATGGGAATACCAGACTACCTGATCTGCCTCTTGAGAAATTTGTATGCAGGTCAGGAAGCAACAGTTAGAACTAGACATGGAACAACAGACTGGTTCCAAATAGGAAAAGGAGTATATCAAGGCTGTATATTGTCACCCTGTTTATTTAAATTCTATGCAGAGTACATCATGAGAAATGCTGGACTGGAAGAAACACAAGCTGGAATCACGATTGCCAGGAGAAATTCAATAACCTCATATATGCAGATGACACCACCCTTATGGCAGAAAGTGAACAGGAACTAAAAAGCCTCTTGATGAAAGTGAAAGTGGAGAGTGAAAAAGTTGGCTTGAAGCTCAACATTCAGAAAACGAAGATCATGGCATCCGGTCCCATCACTTCATGGCAAATAGATGGGGAAACAGTGGAAATAGTGTCAGACTTTATTTTTCTGGGCTCCAAAATCACTGCAGATGGTGACTGCAGCCATGAAATTAAAAGACGCTTACTCCTTGGAAGGAAAGTCATGACCAACCTAGATAGCATATTCAAAAGCAGAGACATTACTTTGCCAACAAAGGTTCGTCTAGTCAAGGCTATGGTTTTTCCAGTGGTCATGTATGGATGTGAGAGTTGGACTGTGAAGAAGGCTGAGCGCCGAAGAATTGATGCTTTCGAACTGTGGTGTTGGAGAAGACTCTTGAGAGTCCCTTGGACTGCAAGGAGATCCAACCAGTCCATTCTGAAGGAGATCAGCCCTGGGATTTCTTGGGAAGGAATGATGCTAAAGCTGAAACTCCAGCACTTTGGCCACCTCATGTGAACAGTTGACTGATTAGAAAAGACTCTGATGCTGGGAGGGATTGGGGGCAAGAGGAGAAGGGGACAACAAAGGATGAGATGGCTGGATGGCATCACTGACTCGATGGACATGAGTCTGAGTGAACTCCGGGAGTTGGTGATGGCCAGGGAGGCCTGGCGTGCTGTGATTCATGGGGTCGCAAAGAGTCGGACACGACTGAGTGACTGATCTGGTCTGATCTGATAATATGAAGAAATGTTCTAACATTTACTGATAATTTATGGTGTTCAAATGATCATTTTGATGATAGCATATGATAAAAATTGTGTCATTACAATAGTTACTAAGGAAAAAAATCACATTAAAGCAAATATTATGGTTTCATAAGTATAAAAATGCATTTTTAAGAATTTATGTGGAATGACATCAATTTGGAAAGTATCTAAAGGAACCTATATACCTTTGAAGCTCGGGTTTTAAACTGTAAGTAAAGCATAATGTGGTCAATATAAGAATAGAAAGGAAAAGAAACATTTGTGTGAGTGTAAGATGATTTAAATCTTTGTCAGTCTTCTGGTCTTCCATTTAGATTTCTTCAAAAGTAATCATTATTATCATTCCATAAAGATGATGAAATTAAGCAATAAAATTTAAGCACTGTAATTTTAAAATTATTTTTATCCATAAGAATTTTAAAATATTCACAGTTCCTTTATGACTCTTCCCCAAGTCAACATTGTGTTAATCTATAATATCAAATAATTTAATTATTGGCTTTGCTTCAGAATATCTATATGGCTTTCTCCCAAAAAAGCACTCTGATTTTTTTTTTTTTTTTGGCTTTACCCACTGAATTCTGATACATTTATAAAAAGCATTGAAAATTTGTCCTGAGAATTAGAAAGAGACTGTCTTTGTTAATTATGTCCTTGAACAACTAATACATAATACCAAATTGATGCAGAAAAAAGGAGGGAACAATAAATAAAGGAGCATTTTGAGTAAAAAGGGACTTCATTAAACAACTAGAAGTAGTTTGCCACTTAACATGAAATTGCCTGATGAACACTTCCAAAATTAATAGTGAGCAAAAGTGTTATTGAAAGGTCTTTTAAGTGTTCTTTACAATGACTAGATAGTAATAGAGTAGAAATTACCCAAAAGAGTTATAATAATAAAGCATACAATGTGATTTAATTTGGACTTCTATGAAGCAAATTATGTGGATGATATTGACATTAAAAACTAATTTGGAAAAAAGATATTTTCTATCAATCAGAATTATACTTAGTGGTTTACAATTTTTCAGAAAACAGGAAGGCATAAAAATTAGAATAAATCACTGACAAATATTTTAACATGAAAAATCAACTCAGGTAAATCATTTTAAGCAAATAATCCCTTGAGGAATATGGATAATTTTTCTAGAAATCCTCCTCATGGGATATGTCATGCTTTTCTTAAGACATATATTTTGAAATAATAGTTAATGAGTATAAATTAACCTTTTAACTTTAACCTATAGTCCAAAGTTAAATGATAATTAGCATTATGAATCAATGGTGCAAAGTTACAGACAATATTGTGTATCAAGATTATGTAGGAGCAGTTCTTATATTTTATGAATGTATATAAATTTAGGTAATAGATCACCATTAGGAATTGGAATGCAACAGGTGCTGAAAACTGATTAAAATCTCTATAGCCAATATAAAGTATTATTCATGTATTTTTTCCAGTAATTTTCTTTTATGGAAATTAACTATTTTACTTCAATTTAGCAATATATTTTAAAATGAAAAAATAGCACTATTGTAAACCAAATAAAAAAAATTTTTTTTTCATTTCCTCTGGCCAGGTTGCAATTAATCAGATATATGTTACAAAATCAAAGTGATTTAATGGTAAGCAATAACATTTTTTTATTTTAAAGACCTTGGCAAATGAGTGAAAATTTATTATTTAGTATAATTTGCATTCTGTTTCGGAGAAGGCAATGGCACCCCACTCCAGTACTCTTGCCTGGAAAATCCCATGGGCGGAGGAGCCCGGTAGGCTGCAGTCTATGGGGTCACTGAGTCAGACACGACTGAGCGACTTCACTTTCACTTTTCACTTTCATGCATTGGAGAAGGAAATGACAACCCACTCCAATGTTCTTGCCTGGAGAATCCCAGGGACAGGGGAGCCTGGTGGGCTGCTGTCTATGGGGTCACACAGAGTCGGACACGACTGAAGCAACTTAGCAGCAGCAGCATGAAAAATATTTTTTGTGTGTCTTTTCAAGAGAACTATGTTGTTTGTTTAAATAAATATAACGCTAAATTAAGGGCATTGTGTATGTCCTGTTAGCTTGCAAAAAGAAGGAAAAATATGTATATCTTGAATTGGTAATTTTTATGTGAATACATTATTAAAGAGAGAGAGTATAGGATAATTTAAAACAGTATAACAAATCTGAAATGTCAAAATAAATGACAATTTTCTCATCAAGCAGGAGAAATCAGAATCTTAACAAGTGAATGTGTAACTATGTGTTTTAAAATCTAACAGTTAAAATTTGCCGTAGTATTTTCATATATTTGCAAATGTAAGTTTTATTCTGGGGCTATATACAAGATTAGTAGATTAGTCTTTAAAACCAACAACAATGAAAAATAATTAAAAAATAAATATTTACAAACAGAATCAGTATGTTAGTCATTCATTCATTTAAGCTTAAAAATGTTCATTGAGGTTCTACTTATTATGTTCCAGATATTATTGGTCATATGGCAATATACAAGAAAAGAAAGTCTCTTCTATCATGCACTCTACCATATGCAGGAAGATACAGATGATATACAAATCTCTATTCAATGTAGCAAACATTATTAATAAATTATATATATGCACATATATGATACATGTATATACATGTGTTATGTGCACAATAGGGTATGTAAAATTGTGCTGATATATATATAATATAGCAGACATAATATGTTATATATATTTTAATGTTAATTAAATTTGCTTTTGAGCTGTACAAATATCTGTGAAGAGACAGCAAGTGCAAAACAATTTTGAGTTGAGAAGCTCTGTAGAATTCTTAAGGAACACTAAGGAGATCAATAAGGAGCAGGAAAGCCATTGAAGATTTCTGTGCAGGGAGTTCAGTGACCTTGTTTGACTTAGAATTTTAAAGTACCATTTTGGCTGCTACATAGAGAATAGACTCTGTGAGACTGGTAGACAGGGATGAAGGCAAGATCACTTTGGAGCTTAGTGTTAGCTATGTAATAGTGGAAGTGGTGATAGAGAATGATATGTATTTTAGATAGTTTTGAAATGTTTTGTGATGGGTTACATGATATATCTAAAAAAGGAGTCAAGAATGACTTTGGTTTATTTAGCTTGAGCAAAACAAAATAAATAATTATATTAGTTTTTGAGATGTATGAAAAATAGGGGAGTGGCATATCACAGGGATTATTCAAAGATTCAGTTGTGGACATTTTTATTTAGTATTGCTGATTTGCAAGGGTCATTAACAAATTGTGAGGGAAGCACACACCTCTGAAAATCTGTCTCCAGAGGAATATCAACCACCATAATTCTTTATTTGAAATTTTCATAGTCATGACTTAGTGAGTATCATCAGAAAGTAAATATAATTTTTACACAAAGTATTTTATTTGGCATGGTTGTTTGCTTCACCTCACAAAATCCTTTTAACTGAATGCTTTTCTCAGGTTTATTTTTCTCTCAAAATGTTTGTGTGAAGTAGTCTATGTAAGCACCAAAATTTATAAAATCAGAAATATGAAACAATAATTTTTCACATAGCTTACATAGGCTACTTTTAAAATCAAAATAATCAAATGTGAATTGTGTAGACTTTTCTATGTTTAGCTAAATTATTATCATTGTGTTGTTAGTTCAATGTAAATATTTTGAAACATTTGTTTTGTTTCATTTCAAACATTTCAAAACAATGTTTTGAAACCTTAGTTGTGAAACCTATAGCCCAAAGACTCTGTACTTCAAATTGTTGTAGAAAATAATGTTGAATTCCCAACATCTTTAACCATTTCTCTTCTGAGACATTCATGGACATTGCTCAGGCAGCAACCTAGCCAGCCCTGCAAGAATTGGGATTGGTTTAATCCATTTATTATTTTTCCCTTTTTGTTTTTTCCCAATCTTTAAACTTTTTGTTGTATATTGAGATATAGCCAATTAACAATGTTGTAGTAGTTTCAAGTGAGGAGGGAAGTGACTTAGCCACACATATACATGTATCCCTTCTCCCTCAAACCCCGCTCCCATACAGGCTGCCACACAACACTGAGCAGAGTTCCATGTGCTTATACAATAGGTTCTTGTTGGTTATCCATTTTAAATACAGCAGTGTGTGCATGACCTTCCCAAAGTCCCTAACTATCCCTCCCTTCCAACCATACATTCATTTTCTAGGTCTAAGGCACTTATATTTATCCTGGTATCGCTTGAAACTGGGAGGGGGTTGGGGGGGTTGGTTGTTGGTTGTTGGTGCTGGTGGTAATGGTAAGGGAATAGGGGAATAGAAATTGGCAAAAACACCTCAGGAAACATAACATCCTGGGTCTCCTTCTTGTCCTTTGTCAGCCTGAGATTCTTTGGGGAAGTCTCTCTGGATTCTTTGATCCATAAATTATCCTGAGGGATATGTCATTTCTGGAATAGAAGCAGAGACCTTGGAATTTAATTCTACATCTTAGAGACTTTTGAAATAGTCTTCAAGTTCTTATCTTTATTCTACACCCAGGCTTTGTATCATTCAGTGAATCCAAATCTTGGGGTTTTCTTTAGTTTAAGGGTAAAAATTATTAAGCTGCTTCTTGTCATTTCCTTTGGGAAAGAGCTTGATATTCAGTGTCTCTTGTTGGCTAATTCTTCATTTCCTTTTCATCTTTATGAAATTGGTTACATGCCTTGTTCTCCACTTAACTCCCATTCAATTTTACTTTACCATGTGCTTTTGAAACTTTCTATTATGTACTTTCATTTTGGTTTGGCTCTGGGAGGAAGAGAGGATTAAAAACTCCTTAAAATTAAGTGAATATTTAATTAGAAGTGCCTATTAAGTGCTATTTATGAAGCATTTAGTAGATTGGCAAAAATAATTGAGGAAACATTGTTACTATAAATGGAAAACTATTTCTTAAAATTAGACATTCTCAAAATAGCAATGCTCAAGCTGTCTTAAAGGTGTAATTTAATCATGTACTACTGGTTACAAACCATGGAAAATCATGTAGTAAGTCACTAATGAGATTTTATCTGTTTCACTGACTTCAATTTCTAGAATTCATTATGCATTTTTTTTCATGATTCCTCTTTAAAGCAATAGGAAATAAAAATGTCTGCCAGGAAAGGATATGAAATTTTGGATTGTGCTTTTAAGTCCAATTTAAATTTTGAATACTTCATTGTTGAGTATTTATGTGATTTGTGAACTGCAGCTATATTGGAAATTAAAATGGAACCACTTTGGCAAAAGAGCTTCCTTATTTTTTATATATTTGTGCATATAGGTTAAATTAGTTTGGTGACCATGCCAAGACAGAGTACAAAATGAGACTGTTTATGAACTTCAAGTGAACCAAGTATGCTGATGTAAAAGGTCAATTAAAATTATATATAATAAGGAAAACCGGTGCTGTGAGAAAGCCAGAATCAGATTCATTCTGGCTGCAGTGGTGGTGAATACTTCTTCCTTTTAGAAGAAAGACTGGCATAATTTCTAGAAGCATTGCATGCCAAGTATATTTTGGTTTTGGTTTGAGTGGTATTGTTTTTAGCTGCAGTGGAAACAAAAACATTAGAAATTCACAGTAAATGACTTGTACAAAACCTTCATGGTAACTCATAACAAAGGGAGCACAAATATATAGATACTGTTGATGTCATTGTCACATACAGTCCCCTGTGACTAAGTCAGGATTTTAAGTTCTATTTGTATTAAAAAAAACAAAAACAAAAACAAAAAACAGAAGACAAGCACAAGCAATGACCTTCCCAGCTTGTCCATCAGAACAAATCCATAGAAGTCAGAAGTTTAGGATTGCCACTTTGAATCTTATTTTTCTTTCTCCTCTTGGTTATCTTCTCTTTTCTCTAATGATTCAGTATAAAACATCATCAATGGGCAACTGATCTTTCAATTTTTTTCTCCTAAGATCCTTATACGTAAGAGTCATCAGATAGGGGACTAATTGTCAGATGCTGATGAAGCTAAAATATTTATACACAAATTTAGTGGAAAAGCTACTGTGTTGTCTTAAAAAAAATTTAAAGCATGTAATGGGATAGGTTTTCATGAAATATGACTGAAATACAGTGAAAACTTTCATACAAATACTTGTCTTAGTGATATAGCCAGTGTTATTTCCAAACTCACAAAGACTACTATGCATCCTCTGTCCCATCAGAATAATCAAAAAATGACCAACAAAAAGAACAAGAAACCCTGATGCTTATGTGCTAAATGACTGCCATGCCAAGTTCAATGTATGTTGGTTATACATACCATAATCCAGAAGTGATATGGTTCAGGAATTATCTGGTTTGTGTGTTTGCTTAATAGTTTTTCTCTCTCTCCTGACATAACCTATATTTTCAATAATATTTCCTTTAACTTCTCTGAATATTTATAATGCTGCTACTACTAAGTCACTTCAGTCGTGTCTGAATCTGTGTGACCCCATAGACAACAGCCTACCAGGTTCCCCCGTCCCTAGGATTCTCCAGGCAAGAACACTGGAGTGGGTTGCCATTTCCTTCTCCAATGCATGAAAGTGAAAAGTGAAAGTGAAGTCGCTCAGTCGTGTCCGACTCTTCGCGACCCCATGGACTGCAGCCTACCAGGCTCCTCTGTCCATGGGGTTTTCCAGGCAAGAGTACTGGAGTGGGGTGCCATTGCCTTCTCCAGAATATTTATAATAGTTGCTTTAAATTAACTGTCAGCTGAGTTCAACTTTAAATATCTTGGAACTAGTTTCTTTCTTTTTATTATTAGAGAATAATTGCTTTACAATATTGTGTTAGTTTCTGCTGTACAGCAAACTGAATCTACTATACATATACATATATCCTCTCTCTATTGGATTTCTTTCCCGTTTAGGTCACCACAGAACACTGAGTAGAGTTCCTTGGTGCTATGCAGTCAGTCCTTATTAGTTATCTATTATATATGTAGTAGTCTATATAGGTCAATCCCAATCTCTCAGTCCACTCCACTGTCTCCCTCCTTGGTATCCATTTGTTCTATACATCTGTGTATCTATTTCTTTTTTGCAAATAAGTTCATCTATACGATTATTCTAGATTCCACACATATGCATTCATATACGATGTTTGTTTCTGTCTTTTGGACTTCACTCTGTAGGACTGGTTTCTATAGACTGCATTTTCATAAACTATAGGTCACATTTCCTGTTTCTTCACAAGTCTGGAATTTTTATTTCTTGCTCTTTATTGCATGAGAAGTTTTAGGCCTTTTGAGTTCTGCTATATTTTTTCAGGTAGGTTTCATCTTCTATTCAGCTCTGTTGAGTTATAGTAGGCAATTAAAATTATAATATATTTAAAGTGTAGAGTGTGGTGGTTTGATACAGAAAACATTGTGAAAGAGTTCCCACAATCAAATTAATTGGCACATCTAACATCTAACATGCTTTTTTTATGAGCAAACTTAAGATCTATCTTCTTCACAAATTTCAGTTATACAGTAGAGTATTATCAACTATAATCACCATGTTATACATTAGATCCTCAGAACTTATTTATCTTATACCTCAAAATTTGTACCATTTTACCAGTCTCTCAAATGTACTTTCATCTCTGCTGGGATCAGATCTCCAACTTCCTTCAGAGTTGTTCAATCACAAGTGTTCCTGTCTTCTCTCAACTGGCCCATTATTTGAGGAGCTTCAGGGAGGCTCTTCCTGGATCTAAGGAACCACACTTTCTTTCAGGGACTCAGAGGGGACACCCGCATTCTCCTGCTGGGTAATTTTTTTTTTTTCAGTGTCAGAATTCCACAAATGCCAGTTGGCTTACCTCTCCTGAAAACTTTCCTTTGATCTCTCAGCTCCCTGGGAACATGGCACTCTGCTTGGATTCCAGTTTGCTGTACTGTTTGGAGAATTGTCCCCAGTAAGAGGTAGATGTAATATAAGACTTACCTTGAGAACTTCCCTATTCTTAGGGATCCATCATCCAAACAGGTGTTTTTTTTGTTTGTTTGTTTTTTATTTCACCCAGTTTCACATATTTTTTTTTACAATGTGAGTACTTCTACTGTATGAAATGTATGTTATAAATGGGTAATTTTCTTCTGGAAGAAAAATCCACAAATGGAGTGTAAATATCAATAGTTTACTATTTCTAGAGAAAATCCATTTTTACTGCTGGCTGATCACCTTAGCCAAATGAGGATGCACCATTTTTAATTTGAATTTCTCTTTTTATGAAGGATGATCTTCTCATTTGCTATTTTCATGATATAAACAAAATCTGGATTGTTTATCATGGATCTCTAACTTGTCCACACCTCAACTCTTGTTCTTGCCTCCAAATTTTCATAAGAGGGAAATTCTTCTAAATCTTTTGGATCTTTACTGTTATCTAAGGCAGTGGACAAAAGCAGAGACATTACTTTGCCAACAAAGGTCCGTCTAGTCAAGGCTATGGTTTTCCTATGGTCATGTATGGATGTGAGAGTTGGACTGTGAAGAAGGCTGAGCACTGAAGAATTGATGCTTTTGAACTGTGGTGTTGGAGAAGACTCTTGAGAGTCCCTTGGACTGCAAGGAGATCCAACCAGTCCATTCTGAAGGAGATCAGCCCTGGGATTTCTTTGGAAGGAATGACGCTAAAGCTGAAACTCCAGTACTTTGGCCACCTCATGCGAAGAGTTGACTCATTGGAAAAGACTCTGATGCTGGGAGGGATTGGGGGCAGGAGGAGAAGGGGATGACAGAGGATGAGATGGTTGGATGGCATCAGTGACTCGATGGACGTGAGTCTCAGTGAACTCCGGGAGTTGGTGATGGACAGGGAGGCTTGGCGTGCTGTGATTCATGGGGTCACAAAGAGTCGGACACGACTGAGCAACTGAACTGAACTGAACTGAAGGTAGTGGACATGACAATAATCTAACCAGAAATTGAGCTGATTCGAAACTGAGATTAAATCTTTGTGAAGGCTAGTGTATTTGTTTGGACTTCCCTGGTAAATCAGCTGGTAAAGAATCTGCCTACAATGTAGAGGACCACCGTTATGTTCCTGGGTCAGGAATATCCCCTGGAGAAGGGATAGGCTGCCCACCACAGTATTCTTGGGCTTTCCTGGTGGCTCAGACAGTAAAGAACCCACCTGCAATGTGGGAGACCTGGGTTGAGAAGATCCCCTGGAGGAGGGCATGGCAACCTACTCCAGTATTCTTGCCTGGAGAATCCCCATGGACAGAGGAGCATGGCAGGCTACAGTCCACTGGGTCACAAAGAGTTGGACATGACTAAGCACAACACAGTATATTTGTTTAACCTCGCACCTCAGGTATACCCTTTCACAGATTCCAAGCATATACCATAGGTGTTTGCTAGTTTCCTCCCCTCACATGGACCTAAGTCTCATCAGTTTATTCTAACATGTAAGACTGTAAATATGTCTCTTCAGCATCTCTGCCTTTCCCTGGTTATGTTCAAATCACCAATTGGTTCAAGGATATTTGGAGCACAGAATATCAGGTTCAGGCCTTATCCTTGGTACTGACCCGTCAAGTTTTGGTTGTCTTGGTAACTCTTTAATGCCTTCAGACAGATTTTTAATATATATTCTATTTGATTTTCCTAGTTGTTTTCAGCAGGTTTATTGGTCTGTTTCAAGCTAATTTATCAAAATCAGAAGCAATGTTGTTGTTGTTGTTCAGTCACTAGGTCATGTCTGACTCTTTGTGACCCCATGGACTGTAGCATACTGGGCTCATCTGTCCTTCACTATCTCCCGAAGTTTGCTCAAACTCATGTCTATTGATCAAGTAATGCCATACCACCATCTCATTCTCTGTCATCCCTTTCTCATCCTGCCTTCAATCTTTCCCAGCATCAAGGTCTTTTCCAAAGAGTTGGCACTTTGTATCAGGTGGCCTAAGGATTGGATCTTTAGCTTCAGCATCGGTCCTTCCAGTGAATATTCAGGATTAATTTCCTTTAGGATTGACTGGTTTGATCTCCTTGTTGTCCAGCACCACAATTTAGAAGTATCAATTCTTCAGTGCTGAGCCTTCTTTATGGTCCAACTCTCACATCTGTATATGACTCCTGGAAAATCCACAGCTTTGACTATATGGACCTTTGTCAGCAAGGTTATGCCTCTGCTTTTTAATACACTGTGTAGCTTTGTCATAGTTTTCCTTCCAAGGAGCAAGCGTCTTTTAATTTCACTGTTTGCAGTGATTTCAGAGTCCAAGAAAAGAAAATCTATCACTGCTTTCACTTCTACCCCATTTATTTGCCATGAGATGATGGGACCAGAAGTCACCCTCCTCCAGGAGCATATGTTGAAGCATCTAATCCTTGCTTCTTAAGTCCTAAGAATTTAAAGTGCATTTTCTTAGTTGGCCTAAAAAAAAAAATCTAAGTAAGCCAAGATTTTCTTTTAATTTCACCTTCAGTGTTCCAAATGTTTTCTGAAATTGAACTGACCTCCCAATTTGAATATTTCTGAACTTGCTGGTATGCTACTCTTATGGTTATGAAAAATATCAGATCAGGCACTGTTTTTGAATGCCAAGATTTCATCTGAAAATTTCAAATGAAATTTCACTTGATTTTCCACCCACCTTCTTTGGGTTTTAAGGAATCAGTCAAATGAGATAAGTACTTCTCTGTTCTCATTATAACTCTAGGTATTTCCTTTTGCTTCTCTCTCAAAATAATCCTACATCATTTGAAACGCTTAAGCTTTTTCTTTTCCCTAGAACCTGCTTTTGGATTTACCAAAATCTGTGTTTCCCAAACTGTAATTAAGAACTCTAAATAAACTTTTACTTTTATTTGTTTATTTTTCATTTGTAGACCTCTGATTTGTTTTGGTTAGCACAACCACATTGAAATTTTAGTAATGTCACTTTTTATAAAGATTATGCATCCAACACTTCAGTCTTTAAGTCTCTTAATCTCAATTTCCAGTCATGTCCCTCTATTGCCTGATTTCAGCCACTCAGTTTCATGGCTGTGTCTTTAACCAGATCTTTTCCAATAACTGTATGTCTTTAAAAGCTTGATTTCAAAATTTCTAATTATATACATAACCACTTATATTTTCATATAATTCATTTCCAATTAGTGTAATTTAACACATGCATGTCCTTTAACTTGATGCCCACATTGTTGTTCACTAAACTTCATAATCCTTTTTCCACACATCAGATCAGATCAGATCAGTCGCTCAGACATGTCCAACTCTTTGCGACCCCATGAATCACAGCACGCCAGACCTCCCTGTCCATCACCAACTCCCAGAGTTCACTCAGACTCATGTCCATCGAGTCAGTAATGCCATCCAGCCATCTCATCCTCTGTCGTCCCCTTCTCCTCCTGCCCCCAATCCCTCCCAGCATCAGAGTCTTTTCCAATGAGTCAACTCTTCGCATGAGGTGGCCAAAGTGCTGGAGTTTCAGCTTTAGCACCATTCCTTCCAAAGAAATCCCAGGGCTGATCTCCTTCAGAATGGACTGGTTGGATCTCCTTGCAGTCCAAGAGACTCTCAAGAGTCTTCTCCAACACCACAGTTCAAAAGCATCGATTCTTCAGTGCTCAGCCTTCTTCACAGTCCAACTCTCACATCCATACATGACCACGGGAAAAACCATAGCCTTGACTAGATGGACCTTTGTTGGCAAAGTAATGCCTCTGTTTTTCAATATGCTATCTAGGTTGGTCATAATTGTTCTTGCAAGGAGTAAGCGTCTTTTAATTTCATGGCTGCAGTCACCATCTGCAGTGATTTTGGAGCCCAAAAAAACAAAGTCTGACACTGTTTCCCCATCTATTTCCCATGAAGTGATGGGACTGGATGCCATGATCTTCGTTTTCTGAATGTTGAGCTTTAAGCCAACTTTTTCACTCTTCACTTTCACTTTCATCAAGAGGCTTTTTAGTTCCTCTTCACTTTCCGCCATAAGGGTGGTGCTATCTGCATATCTGAGGTTATTGATATTTCTCCTAGCAATCTTGATTCCAGCTTGTGTTTCTTCTAGTCCAGCATTTCTCATGATGTACTTTGCATAGAAGTTAAATAAGCAGGGTGACAATATACAGCCTTGATGAACTCCTTTTCCTATTTGGAACCAGTCTGTTGTTCCATGTCTAGTTCTAACTGTTGCTTCCTGACCTGCATACAAATTTCTCAAGAGGCAGATCAGGTGGTCTGGTATTCCCATGTCTTTCAGAATTTTCCACAGTTTATTGTGATCCACATAGTCAAAGGCTTTGGCATAGTCAATAAAGCAGTAATAGATGTTTTTCTGGAACTCTATTGCTTTTTCCATGATCCAGCAGTTGTTGGCAATTTGATCTCTGGTTCTTCTGCCTTTTCTAAAACCAGCTTGAACATCAGAAAGTTCATAGTTCACATATTGCTGAAGCCTGGCTTGGAGAATTTTGAACATTACTTTACTAACGTGTGAGATGAGTCCAATTGTGTGGTAGTTTGAGTATTCTTTGGCATTGCCTTTCTTTGGAATTGGAATGAAAACTGACCTTTTCCAGTCCTGTGGTCACTTCTGAGTTTTTCATATTTGCTGGCAAATTGAGTGCAGCATCATCTTTCAGGATTTGGAATAGCTCAACTGGAATTCCATCACCTCCACTAGCTTTGTTCGTAGTGATTCTTTCTAAGGCCCACTTGACTTCACATTCCAGGATGTCTGGCTCTAGGTGAGTGATCACACTATCCTGATTATCTGGATCGTGAAGATCTTTTTTGTACAGTTCTTCTGTGTATTCTTGCCATCCCTTCTTAATATCTTCTGCTTCTGTTAGGTCCATACCATTTCTGTCTTTTTATTGAGCCCATCTTTGCATGAAATTTTCCCTTGGTATCTCTAATTAGCAATACTTTTTAATATTCTGTGCACTAACCATTTTTATTCTTTTCAATTACAATTTAAGACCGAATTACATACAAACAAAAGGTGATTTATGCATAAGCAGATAAAATTTGGGGATAAATAGGGACTAGGTAATAATTAATTCAAGACAATGATGATATTGAATTAGAGACATCACTTCATAGTTCTCATCTCTGAACACATCCCAAATCAACAAGGAGGTGAGAGAAAGAACAAAAAGATAACTCTCAAACCAAAAGTCATCTGTAACTCTCAACTTTAGTTCTGAGAACTGCTATTTGTATTATGAACAGCAAAGCAGAAAACAATAAAGAAGTCAGGAATTCTTGTAGGCCTATCAAGGAATGCTCAGTACTCATGTGGAATCCTCAGCTGGAAATAGGAAATTGAAAATGAGGTCAGATTCACTAAGGAAATGCATATATACAGCCTAAGAATTCCAACCAACCCAAGCCAAACCAGTTGACCAATCACCAACTACCAAAAAAACTAACCCACCAAATGAACAAAGACATCTAAAAGCATTTGTCTTCCTTTGTGACATACTCAAGAGGAAATAGATGTTAGTCAACTTACCAGCTAAATTTCCTAGTGAAAGGAACTCAGGTAAGTACTGGAAAGTCATATTCAGTCAGTTCAGTCCAGTCGCTCAGTCATGTCCGACACTTTGCGACCCCATGAATCACAGCACACCAGGCCTCCCTGTCCATCACCAACTCCTGGAGTTCACCCAAACTCATGTCCATCGAGTCAGTGATGCCATCCAGCCATCTCATCCTCTGTCGTCCCCTTCTCCTCTTGCCCCCAATCCCTCCCAGCATCAGGGTCTTTTCCAATGAGTCAACTCTTCACATGACGTGGCCAAAGTAGTCATATTAGTTGTCTGTAATACACTCACCTTCATTCTGACCCTCATAAATGTCTTTTTGGATAGGAAAAAGATATACATCCAAAGCAGAGAATCTGTGCAATGGTATTCTGTGAGACGGTATTCTGTGCCAAATGTAAATGACTTGCATCCCAATTCAGTCCATGGGATGGTCATTTCTACAGTATTACAAATGAATGACTCTGAATAAATGTTACATACTATATGAATAATGACAACTAAATGGACTGCATCATGGGAACTACTCAATTGCATTAATAAAATGAGCAGAAAGAAAAATGCAGATGGAAAATGAAACAAAATGTATTCCACAAGTTACATTTATAAACAAATACTTGTTTCAATATCTTAGAAATTCAAGAATGTATTCAAAGAAGAGATGCTAAGACTATAGAAGGCAATGCATATTAAGGCAGCAGTACTCTATATATGGGGCTTTCCCAGTGGAGCTAGTGGTAAAGAACCTGCCTGTCAATGCAGTAGACTTAAGAGACACAGCTTCGATCCTTGGGTCAGGAAGATCCCCTGGAGAAGGGCATAGCTACCCACTCCACTGTTCTTGACTGGAGAATCCAATGGAAAGTGTAGCCTGGTGGGCTACAGTCCATAGGGTCACAAAGAGCCAGACACAACTGAAGTGACTTAGCATGCATGAACACATTCTAGTTATAAACAAAAGAGAGAAAGGAAATGAATATATAAAAGCTAATTATAATCAGGCATAGGAACTTGAACTGCTTCAGACAACACACAGGAAATTATGCAATACAAGAAATTGATATAGATTAGATAAAATTAAGCAAGACTCAGAACCCAGAGGGATGGGGTGGGGAGGGAAGGGGGGGGGATTCAGGATGGGGGGACACCTGTACACTCATGGCTGATTCATGTCAATGTATGGTGAAAACCACCACAATACTGTAAAGTAATTAGCCTCCAATTTAAAAAATAAATAAATAAAAATTAAAAAAAAAAAAACAGTGCCTGCAGACATACATCTCACATGAAGAGATGACAATGAATGGATGACAGAAAACGGAAATACACAACAGAAGATAAAATTCCTTAAGTTAAAAATAAGGGTATCTTATATCTGCAGATTAAAAAGACAACCTTCCATCTTCCATGACAAAAGCAAAACAAGAATCTTTCTAATTTTCATTCTTCAATAAAACATGATAAACCATCGTTGTAATTCAATGGTAAAGATTTCTATCTATATTTACCTAGAAAAAACTCCAAGATATTTAGTTATATTAAATGTTTTAAAATTATACTGTTTTAATATTTTTATACAACCAAATGTGGCCAAAACATTTTGTTTTCAGTCATACTGCCATTAAAATTTGTATGAAATGAATGAGAAAGTATTATCATGAACTGTACCCAGAAACATAAACTTATATATTGCACTTTTTCCTAATCACTATTCCTAGAAGATTCTTAAGTGATGCCAAAAACTTGGCTTCTATAACCAAAGCACAAGTCAAATCTTGGAGATAGAATTTTGGGTGAAATAGAAAAGAATAGCTTTATTGCTTTGCCAGGCAAAGAGGGACACAGTGGGCTCCTGCCCTTGAAAACTGAGTTATTGTTTTTACTGGAATGCAGAAAAATGGGTCTTTCAAATCTAATACAGTGAGGTATTCATAATCTCCAGGTATGGTTGGGAGTAAGGTATAAGGGTTTGGATCTGGTGGATAAATGCCCTGAACTTTCATTTATGGCTTGCGGATCCTGAACAAATCTGTAGTCAATGGTGTGAGGTTTCTTGACTGGCAGAATAGGAGTATCATAAGGAGACCTGCAGGTCTAATTAGTCCATACTTCAGAAATCAGTTTAAAACTGGCTGAGTTCCTCAGATGGCCTCTTTCTCAAGAGGGTGTTGTTTCTTCTCCTTGGAAATGAAGCTCCCATTTTTACAGTGATAGAGACTAGGATGACAAATTTGCTATGTCTGAGTGCCCTATAAGTCCAGACAGCTTTATTCTCTTTTTCTGTTATCTTCTCTGGAATCAGCTCTTCTTTCTTCCTCTGATGGTTCAAGCGACTGTTGGGAATCTTTAAAAACATTTTCTGGAGGTACTTTCTAACATGAAAGTTACTTTTAATTTTCATAGTTTTGGGGGCTTTGTTGTCTAAATAGGTGCACTACCCATAGACCTGATATTCTTGTTCTAAAAATGCCGAGGGACTTTAGTTCATGTCTGCTTGCACTCTGTTCAGACACTTTGGTTTGGTTTCAGACACCTTTCTTTTCCAGTTTGTTCCCATTGGTTACTGGTGCAATGAGACCTGTCCTACCAGTTTGCTTTTCCCCTCAAGGGGTGCTCTGATGCGGCTTTGCTGGGGATATCATGCTGGCCCCTAGTTCATAACCTGGAGATGCTAAAATGGATTCTTCCCTTTCTGCTATTTCCTTTATTGGGAGGAGAGGACAGATGGGTGCAGATATTCAGAGTGGTGGTGATGGAGGTAGCTGATGGAGGTGAGGTGTCTGAGGCCACCTGTCTAGAGGAGGCAGCAAGTAAGGGTGGGGCCAGGAGTGCTTGGTAGTTTTTCCAGATAATTTAAAATACTAATTTAATATTTCTCTAAAATGCCTCAAGGTTCTTCTGAAGCATCTTAACATAAACTGTAGGTCAAAAGAACTGTTCAGTTCAGTTCAGTTCAGTTCAGTCGCTCAGTCATGTCCGACTCTTTACGACCCCATGAATTTCAGCATGCCAGGCCTCCCTGTCCATCACCAACTCCTGGAGTTTGCCAAACGATACATGATTACTTAACCAAAGTGAAAAGATTTCAAAGGAAAATACAAATTACTTAGAAGACAAAGAGATTGATAGTTCAGTTTTACTTCAGTCACTCAGTCCAGGCCTACTCTTTGCAACCCCATGGACTGCAACACGCAAGACTTCACTGTCCATCACCAACTCCTGGAGCTTGCTCAAACTCATGTCCATCGAGTTGGTGATGCCATCGGACCATGTTCATCCCTTTCTCCTTCTACCTTCAATCTTTCCCAGGATCAGAGTCTTGTCTAAGGAGTCAGTTCTTCCCATCAGGTGCCAAAGTATAGGAGCCTCAGCTTCAGCATTAGCCCTTCCAATGGATATTCAGGACTGATTTCCTTTAGGATTGACTGGTTTAATCTCCTTGCTGTTCAAGGGTATCTCAAGAGTCTTCTCCAACACCACAGTGCAAAAGCATCAATTCTTCAGCGTTCAAGAATGAATGTATGTGTCCAAATCTCACATCCTTATGTGACTCCTGGAAAAACAATAGTTTTGAGTAGATGGACCTTTGCTGGCAAGGTAATGTCTCTGCTTTTTAATACACTGTCTAGGTTGGCACTTTTTAATTTCATGGTGGCAGTCACCATCTGCAGTGATTTTGGAGTCCAAGAAAATAGCCTGTCACTGTTTCCATTGTTTTCCCATCTATTTGTCATGAAGTGATAGGATTGGATACCGTGATCTTAGTTTTTAGAATATAGAGTTTTAAGGTTTTTCATTCTCGTCTTTAACTTTCATCAAGAGACTCCTTAGTTCCTATTTGCTTTCTTCCATAAGGGTGGTGTCATCTGCATATCTGAAGTTATTGATATTTCTCCCGGCAATCTTGATTCCAGCTTGTGCTTCTTCCAGCCTAGTGTTTCTCATTATGTACTCTGCATATAAGTTAAATAAGCAGGGTGACAATATACAGCCTTGATGTACACCTTTCCCTATTTGGAACCAGTTTTTCCATGTCCTGTTCTAACTATTGCTTTTTGATCTGCATACAGATTTCTCAGGAGCCAGGTAAGGTGGTCTAGTATTCCCATCTCTAAGAATTTTCCACAGTTTGTTGTGATCCACACAGTCAAAGCTTTGGTGTAGTCAGTAAACCAGAAGTAGGTGTTTTCTGGAACTCTCTTGCTTTTTCTATGATCCAATTGATGTTGGCAATTTGATCTCTGGTTCCTCTGCCTTTTCTAAAACCAGCTTGAACATCTGGAAGTTCACGGTTCACATATTACTGAAGCCTGGCTTGAAGAATTTTGAGCATTACTTTACTAGCGTGTGAGATGAGTGCAATTGTGTGGTAGTTTGAGCATTCTTTGGCATTGCCTTTCTTTGGGATTGGAATGAAAACTGACCTTTCCCAGTCCTGTGGCCACTGCTGAGTTTTCCAAATTTGCTGGTATGTTGGGTGCAGCACTTTCACAGCATCATCTTTTAGGATTTGAAATAGCTCAACTGGAATTCCATCACCTCCACTAGCTTTGTTCACAGTGATGCTTTCTAAGGGCCTCTTGACTTGGAAAACAGGATATCTGGCTCTAGGTGATTGATAACACCATGGTGATTATCTGGGCCATTAAGGTGTGTTTGTTTTGTTTTGTTTTGTTTTTGTAGTTCTTCTGCATATTCTTGCCACCTCTTCTTAATATCTTCTGCTTCTGTTAGGTCCATACCATTTCTGTCCTTTACTGAGCCCATTTTTGCATGAAATGTTTCCTTGATATCTACAATTTTCTTGAAGAGATCTCTAGTCTTTCCCATTCTATTGTTTTCCTCTGTTTCTTTGCACTGACTGCTGAGAAAAGCTTTCTTATCTCTCCTTGCTATTCTTTGGAACTCTGCATTCAGATGGATATATCTTTCTTTTTCTCCTTTCCCTTTCACTTCTCTTCTTTTCTCTGCTATTTGTAAGGCCTCCTCAGACAACTATCTTGCCTTTTTGCATTTCATTTTCTTGGAGATGGTCTTGATTACTGACTACTGTACAATATCATGGACCTTTGTCCATAGTTCTTCAGGCACTCTGTCTATCAGATTGAATCCCTTGAATCTATTTGTTTCACTGTATAATTGTAAGGGATTTGATTTAGGTCATACCTGAATGGTCTAGTGATTTTGCCTACTTTCTTCAATTTAACTCTGAATTTTGCAATAAGAGCCATGCTCACTAAATCTTTTTATGTAACTTATATGCAGAGTACATCATAAGAAATGCTGGACCAGATGAAGCACAAGCTGGAATCAAGATTGCCAGGAGAGATATCAATAACCTCAGATATGCAGATAACACCACCCTTATGGCAGAAAGTGAAGAAAAACTAAAGCGCTTCTTGATGTAAGTGAAAGGGAAGAGTGAAAAATTTGGCTAAAAACTCAACATTCAGAAAACCAAAATCATGTCATCTGATCCCATAACCTCATGTCAAATAGATGGGGAAACAGTGGAAATAGTGGCAGACTTTATTTTTTTGGGCTGCAAAATCGCTGTAGGTGGTGACTGCAGCCATGAAATTAAAACATGCTTACTCCTTGGAATAAAAGTTATGACCAACTTAGACAGCTTATTTAAAAGCAGAGACATTACTCTGCCAACAAAGGTTCTCCTAGTCAAAGCTATGGTTTTTCCAGAAGTCATGTATGGTTATGAGAGTTGAACTATAAAGAAAGCTGAGAGCCAAAGAATTGATGCTTTTGAACTGTGGTGTTGGAGAAGACTCTTAAGATCCCTTGGACAGCAAGGAGTTCCAACCAGTCTGTCCTAAAGGAAATCAGTCATGAATATTCATTGGAAGGACTGATGCTGAAGTTGAAACTCCAATGCTTTGGCCACCTGATGCAAAAACTGACTCATTTGAAAATACCCTGATGCTGGGAAAGATTGAAGGCAGGAGGAGAAGGGGACAACAGAGGATCAAATGGTTGGATGGCATCACCAACTCAATGGACATGAGTTTGAGTAAAATCCAGGAGTTGGAGATTGGGAGGCCTGGCGTGCTGCAGTCCATGGAGTTGCAAAGAGTTGGACAAGACTGAGCCAGTGAATTTAACTGGATTCAGTTAATCTTTAATCTTATTTTCTGTTGATGGGTTGGGCTTTGTTCCCTCCCTGTTGTTTGGCCTGAGGCCAAACTATGGTAGGGGTAATGGTGACCCCCTTCAAAAGGGCTTATGCCAGCACTATTGTTTTCAGTGCCCCTAACCCAACAGCAGGCCAATGTAGACCCATGCCTCCATTGGAGACTCCTGGACACTTACAGGCAAGTCTGGCTGTTTCTATTGGGGTCACTGCTCCTTTCTCCTGGGTCCTGGTGGCCACAGGGTTTTGTTTGTGCCCTCCCAGAGATTGTTTCCCAGTCCTGTGGAAGTACTGTCATCACATTCCATTGGCCTCCAGGGTCAAATTTCCTGGGTGTTCCCAGTCCCTTTTCAGGATCCCCAGGTTGATAAAAAAAACTGTTGTGAGTCCTAGAAATTTCATAAGAGTGTGAGAACTTCTCTGGTATACTTGTTCTGCAGTTTATGGGTCGTCTGCTTGGCAGCACTATGGTGGGGCTGCTGGCACCTTCTCCAAGAGAACTTACACCACAGGCAGGTCCTACTAGGCCTGCTGCAGCCAGAGTCCCTGTCCCTGTAGCAGGCCGCTGTTGACACAAGCCATGGCAGGAGATACTCAAACACTTAAAGGCAGATCTGGACCAGTCTCTGTGGGGTCTCTGGGTCCTGGTGCACACAGGTTTTGTTTGAACCCTCCAAGCGTCTGGTCAGGTATGGGATTTTTATTCTAAACACAATTTTGGGGGGGGGCTCATAAGCTGTGGTCAAAAGCAGCATTCCAAGAAAACTTTGGAGGGAAAACCAAATCTGATCTCGTCCTAAACCACTCCCAACAAAATCCATTAACTTAACTATTTTAAATCCAATCTTAAAAAATTCTGATCATGTATACTTCTTTTATCACTGTCCCTTTTCCACTCTTGCCTGGGAAATTCCATGGACTGAAAGGTTCCTCAGAGCCTGGTAGCAGAGTCTGGTAGGCTACAGTCTATGGGGTCACAAAGAGTCGGACACGACTGAGTGACTTCACTTTACTTTACTTTTCCATAAACTTTCTATTACCTTTTTATCCAACTGGTTCTAGGACAAAATTATTTTCTTTTATCTTTCTACCATCAGCCTATTACCTAGCTATTCACTCTCTTTATTAGGTAGCCCTTATGGAACTTCTCCTGTCTTTCTATTCCTGTGGCAAAACAACTGTAGCTGAAGGATAGTATAGTAACTTAAATTATCTTTCTAAGACCACCTTAGTATAGTCTCCCTACCTTTCTTGAACATACATTCAAGAAGGTATATTGGCCAGACAAAACTGGAACCGAATTTTGTTATTTTCTTAGTCATGGGCTTATAACTCTTAAGTTTTAACCTGCCAGGATTTTCCCCAGTAGGCTATCAGCTGGAATTGGTGAAGAAGCACTTCCATGTTTGTTCAGTAGAATATTCATGCATTATCTAAGGATAAATCAAATCCTCACCAGAAATAGAAGCCTTAGACCAGCCGGAGACCTATTCCTGCCTTGGGATTCCAGATGCCTGGATGGGAGAAGGGGTATGACTGGGGCTTGGACTCAGGCAAGTGTCCCAGATGATCTGATCACTAAAGGAAACCTCCAGTCCTCCACTCTCTTCAAAGAGGCTGAAGTGAAGAAAACCTGAGATCATCTGATCAAGACAAGAGATCCTGATGGGACCAACCCTCAGTCAGCCCACTGACTATATGTTAGTTGCTCAGGCCTGTCTGACTCTTTGCAACCACATGGACTGTAGCCCACAAGGATCCTCTGTTTATGGAATTCTCCAAGCAGGAATACTGGAGGAGCTTGCCATTCCCTTCTTCAGGGGATCTTTCAGACTCAGGATCAAACCCAGGTATCATAAATTGCAGGCAGATTCTTTATCATCTTAGCTACCAGGGAACCATTTGAGTCAGCCCCATGTTGGGCATGAAAACTGTGTATCCCAAACCAGGGAGATTTGGTGGGGACTTTTATAGCAATCAGCTCAAGGCTGGGTTTACTGATAAGATTAGGATGTGTACAGGATCTGTACTCCTTTAATCTGGTCTCAGGTAGACTGATGAATGTCTGTGGTTCCTTAAATCTGACTTCAGGTGATCTTCTTGAAGGGTTTCTCTGGTTCCTTTGTTGTTGTTCAGTTACTCAGTCACGTCCAACATTTTGCAACTCCATGGACTGCAACATGCGAGGCTTCCCTGTCCTTCACCATCTCCCAGAGCTTGCTCAAACTCATGTCTACTGAGTCGGTGATAGGATCCAACCATCTCATCCTCTATCATTCCCTTCTCCTCCTGCCTTCAATCTTTCCCAGCATCAGGGTCTTTTCTAATGAGTCAGCTCTTTGCATCAGTGGCTAAAGTATTGGAGCTTCATCTTCAGAATCTAGTTACTTTAATCTGGCATGAAGAATGCTGATATCTTTATTTTTTTAAGGATTTTTAGTTCTTTAAAGAACTTAAAGATATCATTCTGTGTATCTTTTGAGGCAGAACCAGGACCTGGCCTTTAGGCTGCACTATTGTTTGTTGGCTCTTCCTTCCTTGTCTTTACATCTCCTCCCTTCCCTGATTCAGTTCAGTTCAGTTCAGTTCAGTCGCTTAGTCGTGTCCGACTCTTTGCAACCCCATGAATCCCAGCCGGCCAGGCCTCCCTGTCCATCACCAACTCCCGGAGTTCACTCAGATTCATGTCCATCAAGTCAGTGATGCCATCCAGCCATCTCATCCTCTGTTGTCCCTTTCTCCTCCTGCCCCCAATCCCTCCCAGCATCAGAGTCTTTTCCAATGAGTCAACTCTTCGCATGAGGTGGCCAAAGTACTGGAGTTTCAGATTTAGCATCATTCCCTCCAAAGAAATCCCAGGGCTGATCTCCTTCAGAATGGACTGGTTGGATCTCCTTGCAGTCCAAGGGACTCTAAAGAGTCTTCTCCAATACCACAGTTCAAAAGCATCAATTCTTTGGCACTAGTAAAGTAATGCTCAAAATTCTCCAAGCCAGGCTTCAGCAATACATGAACCGTGAACTTCCAGATGTTCAAGCTGGTTTTAGAAAAGGCAGAGGAACCAGAGATCAAATTTCCAAATTTGATGATCCACTGGATCATCAAAAAAGCAAGAGAGTTCCAGAAAAACATCTATTTCTACTTTATTGACTATGCCAAAGCCTTTGACTGTGTGGATCACAATATACTGTGGAAAATTCTGAAAGAGATGGGAATACCAGACCACCTGACCTGCCTGTTGAGAAACCTATATGCAGGTCAGGAAGCAACAGTTAAAACTAGACATGGAACAACAGACTGGTTCCAAATAGGAAAAGAAGTACGTCAAGGCTGTATATTGTCACCCTGCTTATTTAACCTATATGCAGAGTACATTATGAGAAACACTGGGCTGGAAGAAGCCCAAGCTGGAATCAAGATTGCTAGGAGAAATATCAATAACCTCAGATATGCAGCTGACACCACCCTTATGGCAGAAAGTGAAGAGGAACTCAAGAGCCTCTTGATGAAGGTGAAAGAGGAGAGTGAAAAAGTTGGCTTAAAGCTCAACATTCAGAAAACGAAGATCATGGCATCTGGTCCCATCACTTCATGGGAAAGAGATTGGGAAACAGTGGAAACAGTGTCAGACTTTATTTTTTGGGCTCCAAAATCACTGTAGATGGTGAACGCAGCCATGAAATTAAAAGACGCTTACTCCTTGGAAGAAAAGTTATGACCAACCTAGATACATTACTTCCCTGATTAGCAATGTTTAATCTGTCCTTTAGAACTCAGAGAAGGTCATTGAGGCTGTAGTCTGTTCCAATGGGGAACATGGAAAGGCTTCTGTGCCCTGGATCCCCCCGCCTTCCAGGGCTCTTATCAGTTTCATAAGTGGCAGGTCATTTATCACATATGTTTTTATGAGTTCATGACCTGAACAAATAGACTGCCAGATATTTCACTGGTAAACATGGGCTTATTCAGAATCAGCAAAGAATTTTAATTCAGAGTTGCTGGGCTGTGCCTTGCAGGTCTACAAAGCCTGTCTTTGCCCAGTTCCAAGACCAAAGAAAGCAATAGAGACACCAATGATTTAATAGATAGGAAGATCTTAGGTGTTAGAAGCCAGGTTGTGGAACAACACACTACATGTCCTGCAGATGGTGGGCAGGACAAGGCAGTAGCATTTGCTCTGGAAAACGGGGGAAAGGGAGATTGATAGTAATAGAGGGAATTGGTGTCAGGTTTGGAAAACTCAGCAGTGGCCACAGGACTGGAAAAGGTCAGTTTTCATTCCAACCCCAAAGAAAGGCAATGCCAAACAACATTCAAACTACCGCACAATTGCACTCATCTCACACTCTAATAAAGTAATGCTCAAAATTCTCCAAGCCAGGCTTTAGCAATACATGAACCATGAACTCCAGATGTTCAAGCTGGTTTTAGAAAAGGCAGAAGAACCAGAGATCAAATTGCCAACATCTACTGGATCATCGAAAAAACAAGAGAGTTCCAGAAAAACGTCTATTTCTGCTTTATTGACTATGCCAAAGCCTTTGACTATGTGGATCACAAGAAACTATGGAACATTCTGAAAGTGATGGGAATACCAGACCACCTGACCTGCCTCTTGAGAAATCTATATGCAGGTCAGGAAGCAACAGTTAGAACTGGACATGGAACAACAGACTGGTTCCAAATAGGAAAAGGAGTACATCAAGGCTGCTTTTCTTATTTAACTTATATGCAGAATGCATCATGAGAAATGCTGGGCTGGAAGAAGCACAAGCTGGAATCAAGATTGCTGGGAGAAATATCAATAATATCAGATTTGCAGATGATACCACCCTTATGGCAGAAAGTGAAGAGGCACTAAAAAGCCTCTTGATGAAAGTGAAAGACGAGATTGAAATAGTTGGCTTAAAGCTCAACATTCAGAAAACTAAGATCATGGCATCTGGTCCCATCACTTCATGGGAAATGGATGGGGAAACACTAGAAACAGTGTCAGACTTTATTTTGGGGGGCTCCAAAGTTACTGCAGATGGTGATTGCAGCCATGAAATTAAAATATGCTTACTCCTTGGAAGGAAAGTTATGACCAACCTAGATAGCATATTCAAAAGCAGAGACATTACTTTGCCAACAAAGGTCCGTCTAGTCAAGGCTATGGTTTTTCCAGTAGTCATGTATGGATGTGAGAGTTGGACTGTGAAGAAAGCTGAGCGCCCAAGAATTGATGCTTTTGAACTGTGGTGCTGGATAAGACTCTTGAGTGTCCCTTGGACTGCAAGGAGATCCAACCAGTCCATCCTAAAGGAGATCAGTCCTGGGTGTTCACTGGAAGGTCTGATGCTATAGCTGAAGCTCTAATACCTTGGCCACTTCATGCGAAGAGTTGACTCATGGAAAAGATCCTGATGCTGGGAGGGATTGGAGGCAGGAGGAGAAGGGGACAAAAGAGGATGAGATAGCTGGATGGCATCACCGACTCGATGCACATGAGTTTGGGTGAACTCTGGGAGTTGGTGATAGACAGGGAGGCCTGGTGTCCTGCTTTCATGGGGTCACAAAAAGTTAGACAGGACTGAGGAACTGAACTGAACTGCACTGGCTCACCTATTATCAGAAAAACTAACAGAAGGGAACACCATTGATAAGAACAATCACTTGGTGGGGCCTGGGGCAAGTGTCTCAGAAGGTCAATCCTGTGAGTGAGGAGGGTGTAGGTGAAGCTGCACTGTTCGAGGTGGGGATGTACAGACAGCAAAGGAAGAGTCACCTGAGTGGCCTGCCAATACAGAGGTCTTCAAAATATATATGTATACCTATATATCTATACATACACATAATATATATATATATATATATATATTCATGTAAATACACATATATTCATAGTCTGCTGCTTTTTCACAGCATCTTCTCTTTTAAAGACAGCACTAAAAGATTACATGTAATCATCAACCATATATAAAAAAGTATTTTTTAAGTTAATAAGTGTTTACTATAAGAATTTCATTTGGCACTGAGTATTCAAAGTATGAAAAGTGTGTGTTATGTCTAAGATTAGAATTGATCTTTTGGGGGCTTATATTTATTTTTTTTCTTTTAGTCAAAGGAATGTTTAAAATAAGTTGACCTTCAAGAGGATTCCATGTCTCATTGAAAATTGGATAACTTATTTGAAAAACATGTTTTCCCCAAAGCAGTATAATACCTGTCTAAAAAATAACACAAAATCAGAGTAACCATTTAATAACCAGATTTTTAAAATATCTTTTATCGTGGACAGTTTTAACAAGCATGCTAATGATACTTCTCGTTAATGTTAAATACATATATGCAGAAAGAAAAAATTCATCATCTTGGAAGATAATTAAAAGTACCAAACAAAATCAAGACAGTTCTTAAAATATATTTTAAATCTTTCTCATTAATCAGTTGTTTTTCAAATGTAAATTATCCAAGGAACACTTGATTGACTGCTGTGTTCAAGATTGTTGACATTATCCTGGTTCATTACTTTAGGTTTCCCTGCAAGCAGAGCCCAAAACAAAATGGAAGTGCAGGTAGTTAAGTGAGAAGTGTGTATGTGTGTGGCAAGAATGGGACAGGACAGGGTTAAAAGTGAAAAACTATCATGACCAACGAAGCTCATTGTTGTAGTTTGTAGGAGTTGTTTCTTCCCACATCTGAGAAAGTACATAATGAAATCCACAAGTATCCTTCTGAAATATTGGTGGCTAGGATATTTATTTACTAGCTCTTGGCCCCCATTTGATTGTTGCCACTAGAGTTACTACCTTCTTTACAGGGGTGGAGCTTGATAGGCTTTATGGGTGCAATGGGTTTGATTTGTTCCAGGTATCAGGAAAGAACCCTAGAGCAAATGCAGAAAGGCATGCAATAGTCACTCCAGGGAACAGACTGACAATGCAAAAGGAGCTTGAAGCCACATAGAACTTTTCACTACCTCTCACTGAAATCAGTTGTAAGCTAAAGGGATGTAATGCAGGCATTGGAGGGCTCTGCCAGTCCTGAAGGCATAAAAACAACCAAAATGCATTCACTGCCAGAAGCAATTACAGAAGATACTGGCTTTTAAATGAAGAATTACAAAAGGAGTGAATCAAGTAAAATAGATGCAATAAAGAGTAAAATAACTGGTTGGCTTGGTGGGAAGTTATTAGTTACTGCTTAACAAGTATATTAACTTCTTATTGCTGCTGTAACAAATTACTACAAATTTAGTGACTTACAACAAGACAAGTGTATTATGCCACATTTCCGGAAGCTAGACGTCCAAACTCAATTTCACCTGGCCTTAGCTCATCGTGTTGACAAGGATAGTTTCTTTCAGAGGCTTTAAGAGAACCTGTGTCTTTGCATTTTTCAGCATCTAGATTTTGTCTTTATTCTTTGGTTTATGCCCCCATCTCCTCCCCACCAATCCATCTTTCAATCCAACCATTGTGGCATCTTCTTTCCAGACTTCTTATTCCATTCTTATATCTTCTCTCTCTAACTCTAACATTACCATATCCCTCTCATAAAGACCCTTATGATCATATTATGTCCATCTGGATCATCCAAGATAATCTCCCCATTTTAAGATTGTTGGCTTAATCACATCTGAAAAATCCCATTTTCCACATAAGATAAAATATTCACAGGTTCCTGAGATGAGGGTGTGGAGATAATTGGGAAGCAGTTATTCAGCCTATAATATCTGATAAGCTTTGAAGCAAAAATATAATTTCAGAACTTTACCAGGAATTTAGCTACTTCTAAATACCCTGATGGTCTATGAAACTTACATGTAATTCTACCTACTTCCCAAAGTTCTTATTCAATACAAACTTTTCATGAAGTACAAACATCTTGAAGACACGAATGAGAAGCAAAATATAAATAATTTACTGCAGACCCACTGAATGATTCTCTCTGGGAGAAATAGTTGCTTAGATTCGTTCAAATGTAAGCTTGTGCATGAATAGTTAGGCTGAATATTTTTTAACAAACTCTTCAAAATACATCATTCTTTTTGAGTTGATATGTAACAACTGCTTAGAGTTACATATAGATTCCCTCATCCACTTAGGATAAAATGTTTCCTGTTTGCTATAATGAATGCTAATGCCATTTATCTATTACAACGACCTACAGTCCAAAGGGTCACAAAGAGTCAGGCACAACTGGACGACTAAGCATGCACACACTCTGCTGCCTCATTTTGGAGTAAAATGATAGTTGGAAAATACCTGTAAACTAAACATTTTGGAAAAGCTCTTTCTCTCAGGCAGGGTAAAGCAGCCTTAGATGCCAGAAATATATGTCAGTTCTATGTCTAATTACCATAGTGAATGTCAGGAAAGAGTGGCTTTAAGTATATTTTCATAAAAAGGGTATAATGTGCAGTGGATCTCATTATCTTGACTAAAGGGTGCTTTTTGTAGTAGTTTCAATGACTCAAAGCCAAGCTATCTTTCAGTGATTTATAATTCTGATTACCAGGACATTCTGCTTGACGAGCCAGCCATTTCATCAGATAGAAAGTTCTCAGTTGTGTAATTCTCTGTCAAACCTGTTTGCAGAAAGAAAGATTTAAGCAAGCATTCCAAATTTTTCAAAAAGCATAACACTAAATCTATAGTTGCAACCTCCCCTCTCAGCAGATTTAAAGGTTACAATTAGAATTTGCTAAATAAAACTGTTTATATCGTGTCTTTCAACAAACACATGTAGCACATACACATATTCAAACACAAGCACACGATTATTCCTCAACCATTAAATATTATTAAAGAAATAATATTATCCAGAAAATTCCCATAAAATTATTACTGAAAATAACCTTACAATAGCAGATAAAAGAGCAAAACCATCCTGAATCAAAGTTATGCAAATAAATAATAGCTAAAATATTTTTCGGTAAAAAGACACTCTACTTCTGAAAAATCCCAAGATTAAATTTAAAAATATGATTATTCATAAATTTAAATTTTTATTAATACAAAATTGTACACATGCCATAAGGAACTGAACGTTAACAAACTGAACACACCACCAAGCTTAGGCACTAGCAGCATAGAAGTTTCTTAGTGCTCCCTCTCAGTCACAACCTCCCAGGTTAACCACTTCCAGACCTTTAACATTATAAATAATTTTCTTCTTTTTGCTTTTTATTTAAATAAAACTCTTTAAAAGGTAATTCTGTGACTGGATTCATAGCCTTTAATTATGTTCTGGTGAGTTGAAAGTTTCTGTCTTCTGTCTCTGTAACAGAGGATGTTACTCGTTCAAGGAATATTGCTTTTGTGATACAGAATTAATCACTGAGTAAAAGAAAAGTGTCTTTATTATAATATACATTTTTTAAAAAACCTCCAAAGTAATCAAATTGTTGCAGGAAGGGGGACCCTTGCGGGATCAGAGAGTGGGCTCTTGTCTAACATTCAGAAACAGATTATCTGAGGAGACATGCTGACAAAGCCAAAGAATTTATTGCGAAAGTGGATGGTGGATGTCTGAGTTAGGAACCCAGGAGAACTACTCTGCCAAGTGGTTCACCATATCAGGTTTTATGATAATAGGGTTAGTTTCCAGGTTGTCTCGTGTCAATCATCTTGCTGAGTCCGTATTTGGTCTGACTCAGGGTCCTTTCTAGGACTTCCCAGGTGGCACTATTCGTAAAGAACCTGCCTACCAATGCAGGATACACAAGGACACGGGTTTGATCCCTGGGTCTGGAAGTTCCCTGGAGCAGAGCATGGAAACCCACTTCAGTATTCTGGCCTGGAAAGTCCCATGGACAGAGATGCCTGGAGGGCTGTCATCCATGAGGTCACAAAGACCTGGACACGACTGAGTTGAGCACTCACAACACAGCACAGCAGGGTCCTTCCTGGTGGTTCATGCATCTCTCAGCCAAGATAGATTCCAACAGGGATTCTGGGAGGTTGGTAGACATATTAAGGGCTGGTGTCTTCTTCCTCTTTTTTTGGCCCCTCTTGAGTTTTCCTGGTAAGTTTTCAGTGGCAGCACCATGTTCCTTGTCAGGATTTCTTGTTATGAGATAACTCATAGTCACCATCATGGTGCCTGGCCATGGGAGGTGGTTTTTAATCAATGTTTCCCTAACAAAATGATATACATTTTATATATGCAAACTAATTGTTAATTTAGGATGTTAGGAATATCACATGGATTACAAAGTTACATTCTTTAAAAATACATGCTGTAATCAAGAAGAAAAATTGTGCACATATGGTTTTAGTGATTTCAATATATTCAAGACAGCTGGGCTTTTAGAAAACTATTCAATCTAATTTTAAGGGATTTTTGAAGAATAGTATTCTTTTTAATTTCCTCCTCAAAAAAGCTGAGTGCCAAAGAATTGATACTTTTGAACTGTGGTGTTTGAGAAGACTCTTGAGAGTCGCTTGGACTTCAGGGAGATCCAACCAGTAAATCCTAAAGGAGATAAGTTCTGAATATTCACTGAAAGGACTGGTGCTGAAGCTGAAATTCCAATACTTTGGCCACCTGATGCGAAGAACTGACTCATTGGAAAAGACCCTGATGCTGGGAAAGATTGAAGGCTGGAGGAGAAGAGGATGACAGAGGATGAGATGGTTGGATGGCATCACCAACTCGATGGACATGAGTTTGAATAAACTCTAGAAGTTGGTGATGGACAGGCACATCTGTTATGCTGCAGTCCATGGGGTCACAAAGAGTTGGACATGATTGAGCAACTGAACTGAACTGAGTCCTATGCATTAGATAAATTCCTGTCAAAAGACCCCCAAATGCTTTAAGTGAGCCTGGAATAATTCTGAATTTTTTTAAAGAACAGCATATTAATCAATATTGAAGATATTTTAGCATATTTTTATTAAGGGATTTCTTAGAGCCTGACCCCTAATTGATAAGAATTTTTTTTTCCCTAAAACACTATATCAATAATGATACATGCAGTTTTTCTGCACTTAGTCATATAGGAACACACATGAGATATGTGTTACTATAGTACATAGATAAAGCTCTGTATAGCTGGGATAAATCAACTCTGGCTTTCTCAGGTATCACCCAGGAACACTGAGAGCAAAGGAGATAAATAATTCTGGCACAACTGTCATCAACTGGAGGATACTCTGATGTCCTCTTGAATATCCACTGTGAAACTCTAGGCTAAAGCCTTGCTATTCAGTATGGTCTGGAGAAAGGTGAGCTTTGCAATCACTTGGAAACGGTAAAATTTGGAAATTCAAGTCTCACCCCATCCATGCATTTTAACAAGGTTTTGGGTGATCCATTTAAATGTTACAATTTTACAAGTGTTGCTGAAAAGAAAAAGAGCACTGACTATAAGCTTTGGTGTGAAATGGGAGATTAAGATACATATATTTCTTTAGTAGAATGGAATATTTATGATAAGAGGACATGGATGTTTTATTTGCATCTTTGTATAAATATTTTTACCATGAAATAGGATCATCTTTATTCAAACCAACCATTTCTCAGAAATGGTTTCATAGTGGAATATATGTATCTCTCTTTTTCTCCTTTCTGATTTATCTGTGAACTAGGCATTAATTTAGTCACTGGAAAAACCATTTATCTATTTTCTTATTAAAAACATATTTAAAGAGGGAAATTAGGTTTAAAAGTCATATTCGGTTATTCTCTGACTCTCTGTGGTTTCACATGAAGATTTTTTTTTTCCTTTTGTTTTTCGGACTCTATCTTTCCAATTCACTGTCATGTTTCGCAGTGTACCAAAGGCAAAGAGGAAACTCTATTATCTTTTGTCTTTGGAGAGATTCTTAGGTAGAGTTGTGAAAGGAAATGTGTGTTCTGCAAACAAAGTAAGTTTGCCTATTTTATGAAAGTCAATATTTCAGATGTATTTGCCAATAGACCCCAGGGTACTGTTTAGCAGAGTTGCAGTTCATCTCATGGAAGTTTTGCACCCCACTGCTTCCAATGAATCTGAAACATCTGATGTTCCCCACTGGTTAGCAGATTTCTGTATTGAGATTCTGTTCTGCTGCTTCATAGAAGTACTTATATGTTGCCTTTAACTTTTTAGCCAATGAATTCTCAAAAATATAAGTTCAGCAATGTATGGTACCTAGACTCATAATGATTATGAAAATATGGAGTTTAATGACTCATTTTTATGGTGCACCATTCCAGGGCCATTATTTCTGTAGAAATAATGTTTATGTTAATTCTGAGTTACTCATAAATGTCCAATACATGAGCTCTCTATTTTTTTTTTATCTTGACTACTGACATTTTCTTGAAATTGCATACTTTTTTTCCCCAAAGTACATATTATAAAGCAAAATCTCCACAAAACATATGGTTGGAAAAAAATAAAAATACAAAAGTGATCTATTTCAGAAAGAGTTACTTAAAATCTCTCCATCATATTTTTGTAAGTAAAAATTTTCTGACAGATTAATAGCAATTGTGTTTATGTCTATATTTAACTATTGAAGTAACTATATATTGGGTGAGATAGCTCTTTTAAAAATATTAAGTTATGAAGCATTTTGTACTATGTGGAGATTTTCATGCTACATTTTTAAAATTTAGGTTTTAGAGCTCTGACATAATCCATATTTAGAAAAATTATACATTTTCCATTTATGCAAAGATAAAGTATATAACAAACCATAAAATAGGATTATAATTAGCTATACATTGAGCTAAACACAATACACATATGTGTGTAATCATATAATAATGCTTATATATCATATGCATAATCATGTGTGTACCTGTGTTCATGCCAAACTTTTATAAGTGATTGAAGAGACAGAATCCTATTTGGCAATATATTTTTCTTATCATCTTCACAATTTAGGAGGCCCAAGTTAGCCTAAGTTTTTTTTTTTTTTCATGGAAGTTTAGTATTATGTTAGGAAAAAGACCAACTTGGGCACAATAAGTTCAAATGATTTTATAATTTGCTTAGTTACTAGCACACAGGAAGTAGATCTCCAAGGCAAAGTGTTTGAATGTATGTTCAAATACTCATCAATTTTTATAGTGCCTTGCTTGATTTTACTGAGATATTCTCTCATTATCTAGGATAAGAAAAATAAGGGTAATCGAGTTGATGTTTTTTATTATCAGAAATGGGGCCACGATATATATTCTGACTTAGATACATCTTAATAGATTTATTGGCCCAGAGAGTGTATGAACTATTTTATTCCTGTACACAAATAATTCATCTAGATGACCATACAAGAGGTTGAAAGAATGATGTATGTAATACAGACTAGTACAAAATATTCTGGTTAAAAGTCATATTATATTCAAATGAAATATTTAATATTTCACAAAATCAGAAATGTTAACATAAGGACTGATCATGAATATGAGATTAATTTAGAAATAGGAATAATACAATATAGTGGGCAGAATTATGGCTTCAGAATAAAAGAAAAAGGCAACCCACTCCAGTATTCTTGCCTGGAGAATCCCATGGACAGAGGAGCCTCATGGGCTACACAGTCCATGGGTCACAAAGAGTCAGACATGATTGAGCGAGTAACACACACACATTTATGTGTGTATACACAAATACAAATCAGTATCAAAATATTTATGGTTTTAATTTCAAGTTTTAAAAATTAGCCTTTTGCCCATTTTTGAAAAGTAAAATCTACAAATAGATATCTATATTTTTAAATTTGTTATTGTTGTTTCATTGCTGTCATGTCTGACTCTTTTATGACTCCACGGATTTTAGCCCACCAGGCTCTTCTGTCCATAGGATTTTTCAGGCAAGATAACTAGAGTGGGTTGTCATTTCCTCCTCCAAGGGATCTTCCCAACCCAGGGATCAAACCCGCATCTCCACTTCTGAACTGCAGGCAGATTCCTTACCTCTGAGCCACCAGGGAAATTCTTTTAATTTCCATGCCCTGCTAGTGAACTTCACCACGTCCTTACTGTTAATGTATTGCCTGGAAATGGGATAAAGAAAAGTTAGTATTCTGATAGCAATCCAGCTGCTCTGCCCCACCTTGCTAGAGACAGGGTCACCCTGGTCTTGAGGGGAGCTAAGTATGATAAAAATTCAATTCCTTTCAAAGTCATACTGAGGGAAACAGCACCTATTTTAAAAGCTCATCTTCAGTCTGAAGTAAATAATTAATAGAAAGAAACATGTTGGATTTTTAGACAAAGGATGCCTAAAGGATCTTTTATCCTCTGAAACCTCTTGAGAGTTAGGAAGGTGGTCTGGCAAGGGGCCCAGGGGTATTGTGACTTGTCTTACTGGGACATGAGAGTTGCTGAAGATATGGGCACTCCCTTGGTACCTTAGTCTTTAATGCTAAGGAAAGGTTAACCTAACTAGGTTCAATTCAGTTTTTGCCCAGCCAATAATGTGGAGGGAAAGAGGCAGACCACCGTCAGTTCTGCATGTGCCAACCTGCCCAGCCTTCATGGGCTCAGGACACCATCAGCTAACCTGGTACTACATGCAGGTCCAGGATTCTGGATGGAAGATGATGTTACCTGAGCGGTGGAGCACCCTAGGTTCTGGCAGCCCTCCTCCTCACTTACGAGGTGCCATCACCATCAAGAGTTCTAAGGCAGGAGAGCGGAACTAGGTATTTTAGAACACACAAAAAGACTACAGAAGAATCATGTACTATAAACATGTGTGATGTTATCATTTGTAAATTTCTCAAAATCTGTACAATCTGGCATGGTTTCACCATTTGTTTTCTACCTTAGATACAGATTGGCCATCATCTAGTAACATAGCAGCTTCATTTAGACCCACTCAAGGCTTTGTTGGAGGGCATGGTCTCCATCTGTGCTTTTCCCTCTCTCTGAGTGCTGCACTGTTTATATTTGTTAACATTCAAAGTCTACACATTACATCTACAATTCACAATGCTGTACATTTTATCTTGGTACAAAAGCTCTTATGTGATTATCATACCTAAGAATCCCACATATATTTTTATTAATTTTAATATTATGCCTTCAACTTTCTTTGAAAGTCATTGTATAAAATGTCTTACAGAATATTTCAGAAATATTTCTGAGTGTAATCTTTCTAAATATACCTACATCCTGACTAAATAGTCATCCAAGAACTTTCTTTTGAAATTCAATTTCACAAAAAGTGGTCTTTCTGTGAAAACATTCCTATTTTCTGTCAAAATAAATGTTACTGTTGGTGGTGGTGGTGGTGTTCTATTTCCCTTTGAAAACAAAGAAATCCATATATATGAATTATCTTTTTCTTCCTAATCTTTTGATGCTGTGCTTCTTTAAACTTGAATCTGATTTTCTAATTTGATGTCATTTTATGACTTTATCATGAAAAATAGAAGCAACTACTTAAGTTTTTGCAGATAGATGAAAAAAAACACAGATTTTCACTTATTTTTGTGGGATTAAAGAACACACACTTAAATTTGTTTGGGGTCCTATCATTTTAAATGATTATGTTCAAAATAGCAGTATATCAAATTGTATTTCAATGTATTATATAGTGCCAACAAAAAACAAGAATAATCCTGATCAAATTTGAAAAAATGATTGTGTTAAATGCAGACTAAAATTTGTGAATTGTCTTTAAGAAATAACTTGAGAATTAATAAAAATATTAACAAAATATTTTAGATTCAGTTGCTCACACAAAGAAAAAGATGAGTAAAAATTGAATTTAACCTTTATTTTTATTGAAACCTTTTAACCCTCAATACAATATTTTTAATTTGCATCATTATATTCTAAATTTACTAATTTTAATTCAAGGCAATGTTAGGAATAGTCTCATTTATGATGATAGAAGAGCGAACATTTAAAAAACCCTTTCAACATTATTCTTGTGTCTATTAATTGACTCAAGAGAAAATTTATGACCTCTTAATTTAACACAATGACTTTCCAGAGTTTGCTAATAAAAAATGATATAACCTTTCAATTAATTGAACATGTTTTCAGGAATGTAAATAAAATCCTTTACTGAACTTTAGCAATCTTGATTTTTTTTTTAATACCACAGTGATTTTAAAGAGATTGGAAATGACTGTTTCCTTTTATAGGAAATTTATAGGTTGATTGTTTAACCATTCATTAAGTCAGAAGTGTTTACTGTGTACCTACTATGTGCCAAGAACTCTTCTAGACGCTGGGGATTCAGCACTCAATTGCAGAAACCACCACCAGTTTAGATTATGAGGGAGTAAGCAGAGGACATTCCCCTCATCTTGGCACCACTGATGAATTAGGAACTCCCTGGAAACGGTTCCCAATTGTTTGGGTCAAAGAAGTTGTATTTCCCAAAGTGAAGTGCCTTCTCCGGGCATCTTCATGTCAGAGCTACCCTAGGATCAGCAGCAGCCTCTGTTGCAACTGCATCGGTGTTCACTGTAAGAAAATCATCCTGTGCTTAATCCCATTCTTGCCTCTCTCACCTTCTTTTGATATATACCTGAAAGTCCAAAACACATCCCACATGCAAATATCCACCTCAGAGTCTAATACCCAGGAAGTTGATTTAAAATGAAGTAAAATTTGCACTGGGTGAGGATTCTATGTAGATTTATTGAAGACTATTAAATACTGGGTCTGGGTTAACCTGGATAACAGATCATGCAAAATGCAGATTAATCTTAATACCACCAAAAGGAGTACAATAAATTCTATTAATGTTAATGGGTCTCTAAATCCTGGATCTCATCAGTGGTGGAGAGGTGAGAAAGATGTTTTCTTTGTGGAGCATCACTGACCTATATAATAAACTCCTATTTACAGTAGACTTAGTGGCTTTGGCTGTCTCATACCACTGACTCATATGAGCTTTGTGTCCACTAAAATGTCACAATTTTTTACTGAACAATTAGTAGTCCAAAAAACAACAAATAGCACAAAATAAAAGCTACATATACTGACATTCATAAGCAATGTATTAGTATATTTCAGAATGCAAATCCATGTGAACTGACATTTTCACCATAAAGAGGACAGTTTAAAAGTGTCTCATATCATGTATTGATTTTCTAATGCTGTGTAACATATTACTAAAATTTTAGAAGCTTAAAACAATACCCACTTATTAGCTCACATTTCTGTAGATCAGAATTCCTGATGGTCTCCAGTGGGTTATCTTCGGTAGGGTTGCTAAAGTCCGAAGTTACTTGTCAGTTAGAAATGGTTCCTATCTGGGAACTGTGTGGAAGAATTCACTTCTTTTTTGTTTGTTTAAGAATTCACTTCTAAGCACATTCCAGTCGTTGACCAAATTCAGTACCTAGAAGTGTAGGACTAAGGTCCCCATTCCTTTCTTACTGCCAGCCAGGGACTGTCTTGTATCATTTAGAAGATGCCTGAATTTCTTGGCATGTGGTCCCCTCTATCTGCTAAGCCAGATATGTAATGCCCATTCCTCTCTATGTCACTTTGCTTCAAATCTTTCTTACTTCTTTTTTCCTGATGGAAAATCTCTGCTTTTAAAGGTTCATGTGATCAGATTAGGTCCATCTGGATACTCAAATCATGAAATGATATCTTATGATAGGCATAATCTCTACCCACACTTAAAGAGAAGTAGGTTATGCTAGGGTAGTGAATACTCATAACTATTAGAATTCTTCCTACCATGTATCTTAGGTGCTGCTGCTGCTGCTAAGTCATTTCAGTCGTGTCCGACTCTGTGCGACCCCATAGACGGCGGCCCACCAGGCTCCCCCGTCCCTGGGATTCTCCAGGCAAGAACACTGGAGTGGGTTGCCATTTCCTTCTCCAATGCATGAAAGTGAAAAGTGAAAGTGAAGTTGCTCAGTCATGTCCGACCCTCAGCGACCCCATGGACTGCAGCCTACCAGGCTCCTCTGCCCATGGGATTTTCCAGGCAAGAGTACTGGAGTGGGGTGCCATTGCCTTCTCTGATCTTATGTGCAGAAACATGTATATCTGAACATATTCTCTCAAAGGGAAAAGAAACACTCATGGAGAATTTTCCTTCAATTTTCATGTTGATAGAACAATGCTGTATAGTATTGCTGTTTGGTTGCTAAGTCCTGTCCAACTTTTGGCAGCCCTATGGACTGGAGCCTTCCAGACCCTTACATCAAGAATACTGGAGTGTGTTGCTACTTCTTTCTCCACTACATTATATCTAATTTTTTTTTAATTTATGGAATGAGTAAATTTAATTTATGTCTATAGTATTCTATTTGGACATAATTTTCTGAAAATGCATCAAAATGAATAAATGACTAGAGTTCAGTTTTCTTTTCTTCCTTTCTATGATGAAAGCTTCTGAAAATGTCAAATCTCCTCCAAAGAATAAGAGAATAGGAATAAAATCATACCTTTAGGTATTTCTCATTATAGTTATTATGTCGATGTCAACTAGTATAAAAATATAATGGGCAAGGTTCTACTCATTATTTTAATTTGAAAGTTAACAAATTCCTGATAGACACACACATACACATACAAACTAAGGCAAATTATAGTGTAAACCAGATATATCTTTTTTCTGATGCTCCATTAGTTCTAGCAGATTGAAATAATATATGTAACATGCTTTCCAAAGGAAAAAGAAAAAAATGCCTGATGCCATCTTTTACCTGTGTGCGCTGAACTAGTTTTTATATTTGGTTGGCTTAACACTGGGACAGCAGTTTCTATGGAATGTTTCTGCTTTCTCTCCTTTTACATTAGAAAATGCTGTTGACGTTTATACATCTGCTGTGTCACACCTGAGTGTGCTTGAGTTATGACTGAGAATATTCTTCTAAAGCAGTTCACATATGTCAGATTTTATAAATCTTCATTTACAGAAAACTGAAAGGCTTTGTACTCCATGGAACATAACATTTTATTATTAACTCTCTTACAATACTCAAAAACAATTTTGGGATAGTATCAAGCTTGGATATATCTTTGTTTTTCCTTATTACAAAATAATATGTATTTATTTAAATATTATTACACTTTAAACATCTAGTTCGTCTCCATATAATACAAACTCTTTTTATATAGTATATGCCAAATTAACTCCAGTGAGTTCATTTATCATTTAGTTTCATATTCTGTTTATTCATTCAAGACAATTAACTGATTTATTAATGTAAAATTAAGAAAGGCTTCCTTTATAGCTCAGTTGGTAAAGAATCTGCCTGCAATTCAGGAGACCCTAGTTCTATTCCTGGGTTGGGAAGATCTGCTGGAGAAGGGATAGGCTACCCACTCCAGTATTCTTAGGCTTCCCTTGTGGCTCAGCTGGTAAAGAATCTGCCTGCAATGAGGGAGACCTGGGCTTGATCCCTGGGTTGGGGAGATACCCTGGAGAAGGTAAAGGCTACCCATGCCAGTATTCTGGCCTGGAAAACTCCACGGACTACAGTCCTTGGTGTTGCAAAGGGTCAGACATGACTGAGTGACTTTCACTTCAAACTTCACTTCACTTCAATAAAGAAAAGTTGTCTTCTTTATTTTAAATATTTTCAAGGTAATTAGATATCATACTACAATATTAATTAGAAATTAACTACAAATTTAGTAAGAATTTTTATGTCAGGCTGCTTTATTTTTTAATTTTTTGCCTAGGAAATTTTAATTTTATTAAATAGAATTGACATGCAATTAGATCACAATATACTTATTGATAATTCAACAGCAAAACGTCTAATGCTCTACTGTGTGACATATTATTATGGCCTTAAAAGTTATAGTAATGGGTAACAGTCAGTGAATAATTTCTATGCACCTAGCAATCTGCTAATTATTTTGCATAAATTATCTCTAACCTTTGTTACACTTCTGCAAAGTAGACATTTTATGTGTGTGCTCAGTCATTCAGTTGTGTCTGACTCTTTGCAACCCCATGGATTGTAGCCTTCCTGTCTCCTCTGTCCTTGGGGTTCTCCAGGCAAGAATACTGGAGTGGGTTGTCATTTTCTTCTCCAGGGGAACTTCCTGACCCAGGGGTTGGACACGTGTCTCCTGCATTATCAGCCCTAATTCATACCTGGAAAAAAAATGAAGCTGAGAGTAGGTAGTTAAGGAATGTGTCCAAAGTCACAGAGAGTAAGAGACAGAACCCACTGATTATAAAGCATGTTTTTTTCCACAATGCTTTTTGCTAGGGCCTTTGTGAAGTAGCTAAGTGCTCAGTCTCTGCAAGCAGAATGCCCAGGTTTATTCATGGCTCCATCACTCTGTGGCCCTTGTATTTGGGAAAATAAATTACATCTGCTGCTGCTTCTGCTAAGTCTCTTCAGTCGTGTCCAACTCTGTGCGACCCCATAGACGGCAGCCCATCAGGCTCCCCTGTCCCTGGGATTCTCCAGGCAAAAACACTGGAGTGGGTTGCCATTTCCTTCTCCAATGCATGGAAGTGAAAAGTGAAAGGGAAGTCGCTCAGTCATGTCCGAAGCTCAGTGACCCCATGGACTGCAGCCTTCCAGGCTCCTCTGTCCATGGGATTTTCCAGGCAAGAGTACTGGAGTGGGGTGTCTTTGAGATAGAGAGGTAGCATCTTCAGTCAGAATCTGAGGTTCTAGTCCTAATTAGCTACTTTACAAACTTAATCTAAAATGCAGTTTCATCATCAATTTAAAAATAATTCTAAAAAATGCTACATAAATGTAAACTATGGTGATGATGATGCAATGATAATCTCACATTCTGCAATACATGTGTGATCTGGAATTGATCAGTTCTATTCTTAGGAAACCATTCTAACAAGAAACAGAATTTTTCTTGGAGTAATACACTTTGATGAAGTTTCAAATAATGCAGTTTTTGAGTACTCACAAATTCTGAACATCTGACTTATTTTCACTTTATCTTTTTCTGCAAGCTTATTCATGTGAGGAAAATTGATGGTGATAAGATTCCAAAGCAACCGGTGTATGAAGAACTGAAGAAAACCAGTTGTGCACCAGATGGTCATGAGAACTCCTTCAAGGGCATGTTTGAAGCATGATTTGAATCAATATGATGGAGTTGTCAATATTAGAGAAGCCCAGACTTAAGTGCCCATGCAGCAATGTATGAAGGCGCGTCTCAGTCAGAACAAAATGCTGTTAGGTGGCAAAGAGACAGAACAATCAACAACAAACTGTGCAAGTGGCAGCCAGTCATTAAAGCTGAGATAGTTTACATGTATAACCAATGTTGTGGAAACTTCACTTTATTCATTAGGCCATTTGAATTTCTAGCCCAGGTTTTTGCACTGGGTGCAATTTGGTGGCATTAAAGGAAATATGTATTCTTTAGTCACTGTTTCAAAAAGAAAAACAAAAAAAACTTTCTCATTTAGTATGTCCCTGTCATTCCTCTGAACTCCTCAAATGCAGGGAGGGTATTGTGTTTGTATTGTTTTAATACTTAACATGTGTAAAAATTCATACTAATTACTGTACAAGTAAAACGGAATATGAAATATTTCTGAAATTTATTCTCTCATTCAATCATATTTTTTGAGCAACTACCATGTGCCAGACTGTGGAGATAAAATAACAGAAAAGACACATATGGCATTTTCTTTATTGTTTTAAAAGGGTAACAAGAAAAATGACGGGCAATTACATGGATGCGTGGATAACGCTATGTCAAAGTAAAGCACATGCTGTGCTTAGTCGTTCAGTCGTGTCTGACTCTTTGTGACCCCGTGGACTGTAGCCCACCAGGCTTCTCTGTCCATGGGGATTCTTCAAGAAAGAATACTGGAGTGGGTTGCCATGCCATCTTCCAGGGAAATTTCCCAACCCAGGAATCAAATACAGCTCTCCTGCAATGCAGGATTCTTTACCGTCTGAGCCACCTGGGAAGTCTAAGAACACTGGAATGGGTAGGCTATCCATTCAGGGGATCTTCCCAACCCAGAAATCAAACCAGGGTGTCCTACACTGCAGGTGGATTCTTTACCAGCTGAGCTACTAGGGAAGCCCAAAGTAAAGCATAACATAGAGCAAATACTGGAAGAATCGAATCCAATCTACATAGTGTCTGAGTGTTCTACCAGAAAATCTCTCTCTTCCTTAGCTAGAAATCTCCCAAAACTGCTTTGTTCCTTTATTCAGAGTTTCTCAAACTGTAGTCATAACTCCCTTTAGAAAGAAATAGCAATATTATTTAAATATGCTCAGTCATAAAGGGATTTCAGTTTTTCTGCCACTTTAAAATAAACTATATCGGGACTTCCCATGATCCGATGGCTGAGACTCATGCTTTACTTTTTGAAATCTAATAATTACTCAATATTTAAGTTATCTTTCCAGCTGAAGGTGATGAAGAAATAGCAATGGAAGAAAAGAAACAGAACAGTAAAACATAAGCAACAACAACAAAAGGCCAGGGAGTTCCTGAGGTAAATAGGAGATACAATGAACTTAAACAGTTTTACTCTCACCCTTATGTCAAGAACAAAGCTGGAGAAACAGAAAATTGACTTACTCTGAACTCATCAGAAAACTGACTTTGCAGGGCAAGCAGCTAACCTGAACACTGTAGGGAGATAGACCTGCATTGAGGAACAGGATTCCTTACTTTCTTACCTAGGACAAATGCTGCCAAATGCCACCCAAACAGGAAAGAATATTCAGTTTATTTAAAAAATGATAAAGGACAAGTGTAAGAGTAAAGGTGAGAAGCCCCTCCAGATTTCAGACATGGGAGGAGGGGTGCACCTTCCTACAGGGTTTCCTCCCAAGAAATCCAGGATGAACTCACAGGGAAGACCTGCGAGAATCTCAGGAATATTTGCTGTGGTGCTGGCTGACGAAGAAGAGCAGCCACTAGGCAGACTCCCTCAGCACTGCTTCTTCTATTTCTCCTATAGAACAAAAGTCTTCATTGACCAAATATTTAAGGAAAAAGAAAAAAGAAAAAAAAACCACACCTATTATGCAAAATCTCCTCTAGAAAATACAAAAGGTGGTAATGGTACCCAGCTGATTTATGAGACTAGTATTACCCTAATGCCAAAACCAGACAAAAACTTTATAAGATACTATAAGAAAACTACAAGCCAACTCTGTGGTGGATAAACCTGGCAGATGCCACCTTAACCCAACCCAAGGGTCAAGGCTAAGGGGAACAGATCCTTGATGCCAGGATAAGGTTGTGTATCCACTGGTATGATGCAACCGAAGATCACTTTCCATCTGTAATATTCTTCCCTCTAAACCGATAATCCCAAAATAATTATTAGAAAACATTAGAACAAAAGCTAGCTTTGGTTCTACAAAATTCTTGAGCAATACCCTTGAAAAATGAAAATGAAAAATGCAAAAGTCAGTTAAAAAAATAAAGATGGAAAACCTGTCACAAATTTGACAGGAGACCTGATGACTAAATGCAGTGTTTTAACAAGCATTTGACATTTTAATAAGTCTGTACTGCACTTTACTGAGGCTTCCCCGGTGGTTCAGTGGGTAAATGCAGGAGATGCAGAAGACATGGGTTCAGTCCCTGGGTCAGGAAGATCCCCTAGTACAGGGCATGACAACGCCCTCCAATATTCTTGCTTGGAAAATCTCATAGACAGAGGAGGCTGGCAGGCTACAGTCCATAGGGTTGCAGAGTCAGACATGACTGAAGTGACTGAGCATGCAAACATGAACTCTACTAGTACTGCACCATTGTTTATGCCTTAATTTTGATACATGTGCCATGGTTATATCAGTATAAAGTATTAACATTAGGAGGAGTTGGGTCAGAGGTATACAGGAAACTATCTGTGGTATCTTTGCAACTTTATAATCTAGGTCTAAAATTATTCAATATAGAAAAGTAAAAATACAAAAAATGAGCATATACTTCCACACTCATCAACATTCAAAACAATTATAAGACTTTTAGATCGCAAAGTGGGGTAAGAAATTATTACTAGAATTAAACCCTCACATATGGGAACTTGTGTCAATTCAGTACCTCAGGTAACAGACCCTAGGATAAACTTAGGCATTCAGAAAGGTTATTGTATTTAATGTCTGCAAGGAGAAAATAAAGGAAAGGAAGCAGGTGTGCACAGGGAAAAACCAGAATACAATGAGGATCTGAAACCTATTAAATGAAAGATGGAAGGAAACAAGATGGGCAGATAGATTAGTACACAGATCTGAAAACTCTTTGCCACTGTGATGATAAGTTCTGGAAAAGATATTGCCCAATAAGAGAGTTGTGCAGTGGACAGCACGTGTCAACCTCGGCAACCTCGCTGTGTTCACTCATTGGCTGGGTACTGAGCAGAAAGCGTGTGGTCTCAGCTCAAATGCTGGGAAGGTGCTACAATTGTAGACTGCCAGCTACCTGGCTATTTTCACAGCTGAATGCAAGTTCTTTTCTGAAAGGACATCTGAGCAGAGCAACTGAAGAAGAGTCAGGGTAGAACTAGATGATGACAGCTTGGAGAAATAATCATGGCTTCATTTAGACATCGATATGGAGATATTACAGATATTTGAAAAAATAATTTTATTTCACTTTAATTTGCCCTTTACATATGATAATGTTTAACAATTTTCTTCTAAATACCTATGAATGGTATGAATAAAATAATTTGATAAATAAAATATATAATATAATATATATATTATAGAATTTTGTGAAAAAGTGGAAATAAAATCTTACTTAACAAGAAAATATTAAATTGCTAATGTTCAAAATGTTGTCTGTGATGATGGGTTTTATTTGGGATTCATTATATACATTTAAATTAATTGTGTAACCTACATAGTAGACCAAAAACACAATGTGCTTGAAATCATATTCAAGTTTTTAACTTTACATGGAAAAACTATGATAATTTAAAAATGTACAAAGTATCATTTATTCTTCAAAATCCATTCAAAGGTCACAGAAGCAAAACACACTGATGATTTCTGGCAAATAGTTTTATAATTCCAGTAAAAGAAAATGCTGGTAATGAATCAAAATATGCTATATCTGGAAAAAATTAGCTTATTCTATTCCATAAAAGCTTTGATAACTTATCACTATGGACAAATATGTGTTTTTGATTCAAGTATACAATTCTATTTAAATAAATAGAAAAATGTCATAAACTGAATTCTCTCACCATTACTAGTATGCTCACAGATTTCACACATTGTACATTACCTATCCATCCATCCATTCATCCATCCATCTTCACCAGAAGACCTTGTGCATTTTTTTTTCTGATCTGAGAAATATCTAATTCAAAATGTTGGACTGAATATTGGGTGTTAATTTTTTTCCTAATCAAATTTGCACTAGCATGAAGAGAATCATTAGCTTATATGTGCATATATGGAAAGTTGAATCCTATTCTTTTCCTGAATTCTTTGTAAATTTACTTGTATAGTTTGATTTAATGAGAAAAATTAAATATGTGTACACTGTAAGCATCCTAGGTGACTTAGAGTAAAAAGCCAATGCCAAGAAACCTTATTAAAGCATTAGTGCCAGAAGAGGATATAAGTAAGTTGCAAGTGACCAGATAAAACTTTTTCTAAATGAATTAACACTTACTTCTTCTGGAAGCTACTAGAAATAATTTTAACTATTCCAAATTTTCAAATTTTCCATATTTCAAATTTTAATTTTTTAAACTCTCTTCAGCATATCAAAAGATAAATTAAATATCATATATTTTGTATTAAATTAATAATGAAGTGATACTTAACTTTTAAAATATGTAAGATATAAGAATTAAGGATAGCAAATTAATTTAAAAACTGTTTGGTGGCCAGCTTGGAACAATCAGGTAATTGATAGCTAAAAAAAAACAACAACAACACAGCATTACTAACTTTGTCAGTTTATAAGGAAAATCATGAGTTTTGTATTAAGGTCCAAATTACAGGCAGAGTCAATCAATATATGCGGCAATTTTTCCTCTATTGGATCTTAGAGTAAAAGCTTAAAAGCATTCTGAATACCAAAAATTAGCATTAATTATTTATCTGGTGAATTGATGTGCTCTTCTAAATTAAAAAAAAAAAAAATAACAAAGACTTCCTTGAAGAACAAAAATAAGGTACTCTAAATGAATACTCACAAATATAGCAAGCTGTCAAGACTCACACAGAGGCAAGTAAAGCTATAAATGATAATGATGATAGAGAAAGCATAATTGCATTTCTGAGGCTAATAAAATATGACAAACCATAAGAAGTGCTGGCAGCACATAAAAAGAGAGAGAAGTCAGATAAGACCATCTGATGAAAATAATGTTTATTTCCTCCTTGTTTTTTGTATATTTTGTATATTAAGTTTTTCAAACTTAATAAATATATCAAATTAGGGTATGAATCTCCAAGTTCAGTCAATATTTTGTGTGATACAAAATTTGGACAGTGTTCTATTAAAAGCTAAATATAAAATTTAAATAAGGTTGTTTTATATAGTGGCAAACTGAATCAAACCAATTAGTGAAAATAAGGAATTCTGTTGTTTGAAATAATCTGCCTACTGATACAGATAAAACTGCTGCTATTAGGAAATAACAATATATTTGAATACATTAACATTTCTCCTTGGAAGCTCTAACATTTTTGTCAAAATAGGTTGTGATTTTATTTTGAAAGAACATGAGGTTGAGATTGTGCTTCTGATATATTTATGTATAATTTTCTTTTATGGGAAATAATATGAAATGTATTATAGTCACTTAAGGTAATTTAAAGCAATGTCATTTTCTGCATTAAGAAAAGCATAGTTTACTTTACTTCTAGGTATTATTTACTATAGAAAAATCCAAATTGCATTTTACCCCATTACACTTTGAGGTCTCTGATGGTATATTATGTACTTTCTTTAAAAAAGTATTTATTTATATATTTGGCCACACCACGTCTCCTAGTTGGGCACGTGGGTTCTTTGATCATTGTTGTAGCATGTGGGATCTATCAATTGTGGCGTGTGGGATCCAGTTCCCTGATCAGGGATCGAGTTTAGACCTCCTGCATTGGAAGTTGAGTTTCAGCCACTGAACCACCAGGGAAGTCCCTACTTTTTGTATTCTTAATCACTAGCCAAGAACTTGGCATATTGTCCATTTTGCAGGTCAATGAATAGCAAGTTCATAATGACAAATTCATGTTTCATGGTCAACTGATATGTTGTGTCATTTAATATTTATAGAGTCTGAAACCCATCTAAGTCACTATTTCTCAAGAGAACAGTAATTTGCTAAATAAGGGTTTACATCAAAAGCCAAGAATCTTCTATGATATTCTGCCCAAGGAAAATCCAAACTGCCATAAATGCTGCAGGTAAAAAACATGAGTCAAGCAGAACAGCTTATTCTGCCACCAATTAAAATTAAGAGCCTTATCTTGCTCCAGGAAACACTGGATGATGGTAACTATTTAGTATGATTGAGAAAATACGCAAACTCTTTGGATATAACCATTGCCTCCAAAAGTCAAGATTACCTTAAAGCCACTGTGCAAAAATAACTGCAAATTAGTAAATAGTAGCAAATTAGTGAGATCCAACTTTTGTCAGAACAAGAGGATTTTCTGATTATAAAGATCAAGTTGATATTTGATACCATTTAATCTATGTTCCATGATTTCCTGATCTGTAAAATAAGGATACTATTATCTAAATCATAGTTATTATGAAGAGCATGTGTCATCTGCTAAGGACTCTAAGTTGATCTTAATGATACGCTGCACATCTGATGTTTGGACCCAGAGACTTCATAATCAATTAGACCACCTTTGCCTGAGATCTCTGGAATAAAACCTGTAGTAAAGCTAACTTGTAGATAGTTTATTGGACAGAATGTTCCCATCACAAAAAGAATTAAGAAAAATGTAAAATAAGGTGATGTGTCATTATGCTGACCATAGTTTCTTAAACAAAACAAACACAAATGAAGCCGTTTGCTTAGGCATTCATTAATTCTTCTATTCATATAGAACCACTGTGCCTCTAAACAATCTGACAGCAAGAAGGAGGAAGCATGAGAAGGAAATTTATTCCCTAGCACATTTTGCAGAGAAGGCAATGGCACCCCACTCCAGTATTCTTGCCTGGAAAATACCATGGGCAGAGGAGCCTGGTAGGCTGCAGTCCACGGGGTTGCGAAGAGTCGGACACGACTGAGCGACTTCACTTTCACTTTTCACTTTCATGCACTGGAGAAGGAAATGGCAACCCACTCCAGTGTTCTTGCCTGGAGAATCCCAGGGATGGGGGAGCCTGGTGGGCTGCCGTCAATGGGGTTGCACAGAGGCGGACACGACTGAGGCGACTTAGCAGCAGCAGCATATTTTGACATTTTGTTTGTTTGTTTGTTTTTAGAATAGCAATACTATACATTTAGTTATTATTTCCTAAGGTGTAAGAAGTGCCCTCTCCTGATTTAGGTCCACTGGGCTTTGTGAGCTTTCACTCGGGTAATTGTATTGCTCCTCTGAGATGTGACATAATTTCTGATCCTAAAGCAATTTGGTCCTTGGGTCTAGATGGACTGGAGTTCTACAGTTGTTGATGCCCTGGCTATGTTCTGCTAAGTAGGGCAGAGAGATCTCTCCACACCCCAGAGTATTCTAAGAGAGTGAGTGAGGACCAGAAATTAAATCATGATGGCAGCAGGGGATGATTTTTATTGACCAACATGAGCAAACTAGAGGAGCCAAATTAATCAAAGGAGAATCATGACTCAGATCAGTGTATCCCTGGCAACACTCAGATCAATTAACATCCTTTTTATAGATTTTGGCTCTCTTCTGAGAATCTGTTAATGATATGCACACATGCATTTTGTGATAGGATAAATGAAAATCTGACCCTTCAAAGAGGTGGCCAGTTGCAATTTTTACGAACATTAAAGTGAGATAATAACTCAACCTATGGCCAACTGCTGAAAGTAATCCTAAAAGCTATAATTGATATTCATCATTTCTTGACTCAGTCATACATTTAGAGCTTACTGACACTGAAGTAACATTTCAGATGATTTTGCGTACTTGCTTATAGGCACTGAACCTTTGAAGCTGTGCCGTTCCAAGGCAAAGAATGCTGCAATTCATTATTCAAAGTTAGAATGTAACATAAAGTGTAAAGACACCTCCCACTGAAACTCCTCAGCTTCATATATACTGTCTCCCTGTCCATTATGTAGTAGCTATTCTAGCTTTTCATGGAAGTCCTGGTCAGTGTCTGTGTAGGCACACTGATGGATCCACTGGCATTTGGAATCTGAAGTTACCAGTTTAGAATCATAGCTTTCCACCCACATAAGTAAAGTCTTAACTTTTTCCACGGACAGAAATGCCCTGCACTTCTCGAGAGATCAAGAAATATACGATGCCAAGATCTTAGGTTTCTAGGATGCAACACAAAATGTTCATAAGTGGGTCCCTAACAGAATGGTGAAAGGAACAAAGCTTTCTTCAGTCTCTTGATTTCTGGACCATTTATTGTGGCATTTGAGGCTCAGTACTATATATTAACTGACATACATGTAGTCATACATGTAGTTTGAAGGACATACATGTAGTTTGAAGAGCAGAATCTGAATCTTTCGAGGTGTTTTTTTTTTTCCCCTTTTTTCCTTTAATGGGCCATTATACAGCCCTAGGTTTAATATGCATGCTGCTTTCTTGTAATGTGATAGATGGTAAGATCAGTGACCCACATAACTAGGATCCCATTATTTTATGGTAAAATGAATCTCATCTTTAATGGTAAAATGAGTCTCTTGATCTGAATAATGCATTCTGTAAACTCTCAGACCGTGTTACTTAAGAAGCTACTTATTTGGGGAAATAGTTCCATGCTTACAATTCAGGAAAAGTACTGCTGGTAGATTCAACATCTGCTAGTGGTACCTTTAAATAAGCCAGAGTAAAATGGAAACTGTGGAAAGACAATGCATTGCCATCACTCCAGCCATTATGGACAACCTCATTCGTTTGCCTATTGTGCATATATAGACTGGCTCACCTCACTAGGTCATACTGTCCACCTGATAAAATTCCCTACATGATGGTATCTGGTGGACATTAATGTGAGACAGTAAGATCATAAACCCTTTTCCATCTCATTGTCTCACTCCCATTTCCTCCCAAGTCTCTTACCCCGAGTGCTCCAGCATCATACTATCTAAGTCCTATGCTATCCAGAACAAGCCACTAGTTCCCTCACTAGGGCAATATCGATGGTAAGCCATGCATCAAGCTAGTTCTCTGTCCGATTTGCATGAAACAATGAAGTATATTGCTCATAGCTCTGGCCATTGGGAATTTTTTTTTTTTAAACCACAGTTTTTCAGTACTTTTCACTGAATGGAATGAATTGCAACTGCTTTTCATTTTGTGCTACCTACCATTATAGTTGAGGATCTGGATGTGAACTAGGTTCAAGTCATTCCCTCACCTCCTCAGTGGATCATATATATGTTTTATATATGCCATAGAACAAAGGAGGAGAGTTGAAGGGCAGGTCTTGATACAAAAGTAACTTAAGAATGTGAGTCTCATTTTTCTACATCTGCTTAAAGCTGTCTCACATGTACCGCTTGTACACTATAGTGGATTTTCAGTGTGCTTGCCTAAAATTATGAATCAGTGGATTCAATAACACTCAGTGCCTAGTTGGAAAGCTATGATCACACAGTTGGTGGGTGCTCTATCATCAAGTACACAATCTACAAAGTCCCAGTGACATCCCATGAGCTATTTCTAAAGAGGGCATTTATTTGTTTTCTGTAAGAGAGCATGGTCTTGCTGTGGCCCCTAAGGCACCTGAGAAGCTATGCTCTCAATGAACTATGACACAAAATCCACACAGCTTACATGTCAACAGCATATACCTGTATGGCTTTGGTTCTGCTGGGTCCATGGTTCTAAAGTAAAACAACAGATTCTGCAGCCTGTTCTTGCTGCTGATAATTCTTTTGCTCTGGGTCACATTCTGAACCAGCAGAACTTCTAGTCACTAATTAAATAGGTGAGGATAATAGCCTCATGAATGAAATATACTGACTGCAAAATCAAGTATCTGTTTCTCAGTGTTAGGAGACAATTTATTGGGACTATAAGGAGTTATACTTTAGTGAGGATATCTAGAGTGCCCAAAATTCTGTACGCATAACAAGTTCACTGATTTTTAGTCCTTTTAAACTTATTCAAGGTCATCTTGACAGTCTGACAAGCATGTGTTTACTAGAGAATTTAGGGTTCTTGCCACTTCCTATTCATCAGATAAAAAATCACAATAGCTTTAGCACAGAATATCAGTATTATCAAGGACCCTACAGAATATATTGTCCAAGAGCAAAAGAACCAACAGAGCCCTGCAGCAGGACACTGAAGATACATGGCTGAATTGCCTTGTAAAGATGAAATTTTTTTATCCTTCTTGTTGGAGTATTAGCAGCAAAACAATATTCACTAAACGAAATGCTACACACAAAATGTGAGAGGCTGTATTGATCTGTTCCAGATAAAATATAACACCTGGCACTTTGGTCTGTACAATGATTAAGGTTGAGGTACTTTTCTGCTTTCCATACAGGTTCAGATAGTGAATTACAAGGAACAGTGATGGATACAAGTCTCTCTGCCTCTTTAAAATCCTTAATGTTGGTGTTTTCTGTTTAAATTTTCTAGGATATTGTTTTGCTTTGGATATAGTATCATGACCAGAGGATTGGTAGTTTCAAGGACATACTTTAGGGCCTCTTAGCACAAAGGTCCAGTGTGGGACCAATGGGAGGCTTCTTTAAGCTAAGTATATCTATCCTGAATATCTACTTGGGGACTGTAAAAGAAACAGAGTATCCGATGACACATGAGACATTCTATGGATAAACATAATCCAAAACCATTTATTACTTGATGTTCATATGTTAGTCAATCCAGAAGATTATTTTAGCATTTCATGTAACTTAGTTTCCATGTTAGGTCAGACATTATATCTGAAAATAATTTTTAAAATTCTAGAAATTGTTCTTTCTCTGGTGCACAGTTGCATTGGCATATTACAAAAGCCACACTTGAAGGAGAATCAGGGGCATATATAGTGGCACTGACAGAGCCTTTCTCAACAGGCCTCTCCCCACTTCAATCAGTGGAAAATGACCTAGGTTGGGAAGCTGTATTTACCACCAAGGTGGCTTGGATCAGCCTTCACACCTTCCATCTTACCCCTTAGAATATTGTTTCCTATTAAATGCTTTCAGGACAAAACATGCTGATTGCCACTCCTGTCTTGATAGCCATTATAGAAATATTCATTTACCTTCAATAGTTCTGTGCTGCTCTCCAGATTTCAACATTCCAGAACCCCATCATTCTCATCTACATTATTTCATGCAGTATCTTATAAGGTTAGTTAAAACCTAGATAATCAACATATAACTTCTCAAAGATGATGTATTATACCACACTTTACTGTGCATTCCATAATATCCTAATGAAGAGAATACCTTCTTGTTTCTCCCAGAAAACACAGATTAGTGGTAAGCATCTGTTGTGGAAAGAAATGTATCTCCAAAGTTCATATCTTAAAGTCAATGTGTAATATCTCAGGATGTGACTGTAATCAGAAACAGGATCTTTAAAGAAATAAGTTAAATGAAGTGATTAGGGCAGGGCTCAGATGGTAAAGAATCTTCAATGTGGGAGACACAGGTTCAATCCCTGGGTTGGGAAGATCCCTTGGAGAAGGGAAAGGCAACCCACTCCAGTATTCTTGCCTGGTGAATCCCATGGACAGAGGAGTCTGGTGGGCTACAGTCCATGGGGTCTCAAAGAGTCAGACACAACTGAGCCACTAACACTTTCACACATTTCTAATCCAGTATGCTTGGTTTCTTCATAAAAAAAGAAATTTAGCCACTATTACAGAGGCAAAGCCAGGTAAAAAGACAGGGAGAAGATGGTTATGTACAAACCAAGCAAATAGTCCTTAGAAGAAAATGAGGTTGCCAACCCCTTGATCTAGGGTATCTAGTTGCCAGAAATGTGGGGAAATGAATTTCTGTTGTGTAAGCCACCAGGTTTTTAGTACTTTGTTATGGCAACACTAGACTAATTCAGTAGCCAGATTTTAGTTAGAAAGCTGTTCTAAGAGATCTACATAAATTTTATCTATATACATTTGAGTACCAATATCTAATCACTGAAATTTCAGAATCCTATACCCAAATGTAAACTCAGTATTTACATTTGAAGGTTTACATTAAAAAAAATTGGCATATGAAACATTGAGCTCTTTTTATATTATGAAAATGACAAAATTATATTATCTCATTCTAAATTGTTAACAAATCAATCTTTCCAGCTGTTCAGGAAAGTTCAGTTCAGTTCAGTTCAGTCGCTCAGTCCTGTCTGACACTTCGCGACCCCATGAATTGCAGCACGCCAGGGCCGCCTGTCCATCACCAACTCCCTGAGTTCACTCAGACTCATGTCCATCGAGTCAGGCAAAAATCTCTATCAAGTTTGACTACACTCAGTTCAGTTCAGTTCAGCTGCTCAGTCATGTCCAATTCTTTGTGACTGCGTGAACTTCAGCACGCCAGACCTCCCTGTCCATCACCAACTCCCGGAGTTTACTCAAACTCATATCCATTGAGTCAGTGATGCCATCCAACCATCTCATCTTCTGTTGTCCCCTTCTCCTCCCACCTTCAATCTTGCCCAGCATCAGGGTCTTTTCCAATGAGTCAGTTCTTCGCATCATGTGGCCAAAGTATTGGAGCTTCAGCCTGAGCATCAGTCCTTCCATTGAACACCCAGGACTGATCTCCTTTAGGATGGACTGGTTGGAGCTCCTTGCAGTTCAAGGGACTCTCAAGAGTCCTCTCCAACACCATAGTTCAAAATCATCAATTCTTTGGTGCTCAGCTTTCTTTATAGTCCAATGCTCACATTCATACATGACTACTGGACAAACCATAGCCTTGACTAGACGAAGCTTTGTTGGCAAAATAATGTCTCTGTTTTTTAATATGCTGTCTAGGTTGACTACACTATGGTAGAACTAATGAATGAATAAGGGGGAGTAAAATAAAAGATGAAGTCATTATAAGAAGAAATAGCACAAAACCAAATTTATTGTATAGTTTGTAGGTCACTGTAATAACTACAGCTTGAAGTGAGATGGGAAGACAGAAGATAATTACAAGCAGAGGAGTGATAAGATCTGCCTTAAATTTTAAGAGGATTATACTAGCTACTGCATTAAGAAGAAATGAAAAGGGAGAAACTTAAGAAGAGATATACTAAGAGGATTATTGCAAAATTACAGGATAAATATGACAATGTATTGGAGCAGGGTGGTAGTATGAGGTGATAAGTGTTATCTAGGTATTTTCAGATATTTACCACCTACTTTTAACTCTTACATCAATTATTAAACATTTAATAAAATATTTTTTAAAGGGTGACATTTAAATAGATTGGTTATATTTTCAGTTCCTTAAATTCTACAAAATTTATTATCAACTTAAGCATAATTAGTACTGAGAGATGAATTATATATGTTGTATATGTTTACACTTCTGTAATAAAAAGCTAGGAGGCTATAAATGACATCTAATTTCTTTAATATTAGTATATATGCAATGAAAATTCCACAGATTACATGTCCAAATGCATTTTTTTCTGTTGTCTTTTTAAATGTTATTTTAAATTATATTTTGTCTATATACATGGATAGCAAATATGTCTATATCATAATACCTATTTTTCAAATTCTCCATAGAAAAATATTTGTAAAGTTATGAATGTCATTAATATGAAATTTGTTTAAAGTTTATGGTAATTAAATATTTACTTGTCTATATATGAGTGAGCTTCTGTGAAAAAATGTGTTTAAGATACTTGGATTATAATCAGAGAGCTCTTGAACAAATTCCTGAATCCTTTGAGAACATATTGGAATGCACAAGTTGATTTACCTAATCTTTTTTACCACATTTGGAATCTCCATGTTAATTTGATAGCTTTAGATTATTATCTGCTCAAGTAAGTACAATATACATTAAAATTCATTTATAAATATGCTTTTGCAAAAACCTCAATTTGCTATTTGTCCCTGTCTGCTAGTAGCCTTAGCATATACTATTCAGATGAAAGATTTTCCTTTCAATAGTCTGTAGGAAATCTTATATAAAGTTTCCAGATCTGCTAAAGAAAGCCTTTGATAGCAGAGGTGATTTAAATTAGTACTAATTTAGAATCCTTTTAGAATATTTGCCTGACAGTGCAGTGCTTAACTTGGAACTAATTAGAGCTATTTTGCCCACAAAAGATGTTTGTTAAGTCCAGCAACAATACACAATGAATGATTAAAATCCCACAGAACCAGAAATAGAAATGCAATTTTCATTAGAGAGTATTTTCTTTTCTGCTTTTGACCACATAGATCACATTTTTGAAAGAATAATACCTCCTATTCAAGATATGGAGCAGGGCAAAATGACTGGGTTGACTTCTAGAACTAGAATAGTAAGGAATTGTGTATGTCTCTTTTAAAGATGATATATTTTATGAAGCATATTCATTTAGTAAAACCATGCATTTTACAGTTTTACATACATTTTGCAGTTAATTTATCATTGACTTTTTAAGGGGAATGAAATGATAACTGCTTACTGTTTTTTTTTGTTTTGTTTTGTTTAACCACCTTGGATTTTTTTTAACTGAGATGAAATTCACCGAACATAGAATGAACTATTTTACAGTGGGCTATTCAGTGGCATGTAGCACATTCACAGTGTTATATACAATTACCATGTCTCTGTAGTTTCAAAACTTTTTCATTACTTCCAAAGAATATCCAGGGCCTATTAAGTAGTCTTCACTGAGACTTCCTACACTTTAAGCTGAGGCAGCTGTCTTTTATTATTTCAAGAAATGGTGAATATCCATTTGTCTAAGTAAACTGTTTTTGTTGTTGTTGTTGTTGTTATTGCTGTTGTTTGCTTTTTTTGTCCAGAATACAGTACAGGGATATTCCTGGAAATAAAGAAGAACTTTGACTTTTGAAAGTGGTGACAGTGGTGAATTTATAAATTTCTCAGAGAAATAAGAAATTCTCTTATGCTGCTTCTTTCTCTGTGCAGAAAGTGTTCACTTATATGCAAAGATTTTTTCCCCCCTTGAATTAAACATCTCAAGGTTTTTCCAATTTTCTTACCTCTAAAGTTAATTTTGATTAAGGAAGAATTTCAAATTGTGTTAGTTATATTTAGGAAACTAAGTTGAGATAAAGAACCATATCTAATAGAAGGGTTATAGCCACCTTTCTTATTCCTACATTTGTGCCAATTCCAAGATTTTTTTTAGGGGGGAGGCAGTGCAGGGAACGTCTAAATTTAGCTGTTATGTATTATTTCGCTTACAAAGAGTCTTCCTGGAATACATGGCAGATTGACTCTTTCTGTCAGTTTCTCCATTTGGAACAGATTCCCACTTGATATGTACTTCCTTTCTTCTTTTGCATTTTTTTAAAATTTTATTTTATTTTTAAACTTTACATAATTGTATTAGTTTCGCCAAATATCAAAATGAATCCACCACAGGTATACATGTGTTCCCCATCCTGAACCCTCCTCCCTCCTCCCTCCCCATACCATCCCTCTGGGTCATCCCAGTGCTCTAGCCCCAAGCATCCAGTATCGTGCATCGAACCTGGACTGGCATTTTTTGACTTCAGTGTCCCTTTTTTAATCTTAGCCCTGGAATGAGTATTCTTGGCTTTGAACTTCTCCTAATTTTGTATATGTTATTTTATAAGATTGAAATGGTATCTTTTAATTACTGAATGTTTTCAATTTTACTTTAATTCAAATATGAATAATTATTAAAGTTAGTGCAGTAAATCTTCCCCTGTATAATATCATAAGGATAATTTATTTGAATGCTGCTGTTTAAAACAACACATTGCTAATATATTTGTCTACCTACTAAATGAGAGGCAATAGGAATGTTCACCACAAGGCAGACTGATTTATGGTTCTTTTTTCTTATCGCATAACCTTCGTTGGCCTTAGTTGACACATTTTCAAGGCAAGTATTCATAATAGAATCAACCTATGAATTAACCATATCAATAATCCATAGAGAATTATGGATCTCTAGTGATTTAATGTACGTAAAATGCTTAGAACAATGACTAGCACAATATGCTCTCATTATTTTTACTAGAATGACTCTATTTATTTTCCTAATCGGGATGACTGACAAATTTATTTTAAAGGTGATTATCTGCTTTGTTCATCTGTTATATTTATTTAATTTCTACTTTTAAAAGTTTACATATATAACTGATATAGCAATGCATACCTTTATCTACTAAGATGCATTTTATAGTTTTATCTTGTAACACTCAAATTTATAAATAAAATTAAATAATTTTATTTAATAACTAAAGTGCCAGGCTATAGTTAATTTTTTCTTACTTTCTGTTATTATACATATATTTTAATGTAAAAAATAGTTAATTTTCTTATATTAGACTGTAAGGTATTTTTCATGATTAGATTATCAATAAAAATATTCCTAGGTTCATTGACCACTGCTATTTTTTCCTCAATACAGTCTACATTAGCATGTCTGTTTGGATGGTGGTAGACTTTATTGAACCACAGTGAAAGTCTCAGCCTCTAAAGGCAAAGTGAATGGCTTAAAGATTACATTGCATCCCTTATGTTTTATGTGTTCCTGTGTCCTATGCAGATATTTAATTTCTTAAGCTTTGTTATCCTCATTTGGAAATTGGTAGTAATATTTTGTCCACATAATGATTATAAGAAATGAAATACATATTATATGCAAAAGACAGAACATTGCTTGGTAAAATATATATAGTAAATGCTGACTATATGCATCTTAGTCACTCAGTCATGTCCAATTCTTTTGCAACCCCATGGAGTGGAGCTCCCCAGACTCCTCTATCCCTGGGATTATCTAGGCAAGAATCCTGGTGTGGATTGCCATTTTCTCCTTGAGCAGGTCTTCCTGACCCAGGGATTGAACCCACGTCTCCAGCATCTCCCCCACTGGCAGGCATGTAGCCCATCAGACTCCTCTGTCCATGGAATTCTCCAGGCAAGAATACCGGAGTGGGTTGCCATGCCCTTCTCCAGGAAATCTTCCCAACCCAGGGATTGAACCTGGGTCTGCTGCATTGCAGACAGATTCTTTACCATCTGAGCCACCAGGGAAGCCCATGTAATTATTATATAGTTCAAATATGATTTTCATGGAGCTTATCAATTATATAAGTATTTCCCTCAAGTATATGCTATATTTTCAAACATTTTAGCATTCTGCATTTTGATTTTGCTGATTCATGATGGTGTTATATTGGACTTTTTCCTACTACAGATAGGCTTTTACTGGATAAAAGGAACTTGACATAATCTTTTAAAAATAGCCTTCTGTTCCTAGCTTACATTGCATAAGTATAACACTGATTTGGTTATATTTCCATTGATATAAATGGAATTGACTTTATTCTTGAAGTCCAGAATATTTTATTTGTTTTTTTGTGGGTTTATAATGGTGATCAGAGATATAATCAATATATACCTAGGTGTATGTCTTAACATCATATTTCATTTTATATTTATGTTCCAACTATTTCTATTCCACTCCTTTCATCAGGGACTCCTTCATTTTGTAATTAGTTGTTTGAATTCATGCACTTTTTTGCATTTTTTCTATGATAAGAGAAACTTCTTTCATTTGATGCTTTACATCTCTGTTAATTTGTTTCTTCATATTTTAATTACTATCTTTATAGTATTTCAACTGGAACTCCTGTTAAGCTATTGTGTATTAAAATAAAATAATTTCTATCCACATTGACATTTACATTGGAAATCTTGATCAGAAAGTCAGTATTCAACATTGAATAATTTAAAAAATCTTATTTGAGATACAAATCTAACAAAGGGATTGCCATAGCAAAATAACTACTAAGTACTCTGCTAACTTTGAAAATCTTCAAATATGTTTCTATTTTCTATTTTTTCCAATTTTACTGTGGAATATTTCATGACAAGGATCATTGCTTCTAATGCCTTTTATGCACATTTGGTTCACTTATATTTTATAAATATCAGGAACATAAGAAATGTAAAGTAATCTGTGTCATTTGAACTATTTATATTATATAATATATATTGTATATATATATGCATGCTAAGTCACTTCAATCTTGTATGACTCTTTGCAACCCTATGGACTGTAGCACACCAGGCTCCTCTCTCCAAGGGACTCTCCAAGCAAGAATACTGGAGTTAGTTGCCATGCCCTCCTCCAGCAGATCTTCCTGACCCAGGGATCAAACCTGCATCTCCTATGGCTCCTACATTGCAGGCGGATTCTTTTCTGCTGAGCCACCAGGAAAGCCCCATAAATATATACATATATGTTTCCTAATGGCTCAGATGGTAAAGAATCTGCTTGCAATGGGGAGACCTGGGTTTGATCCCTGAGTTACAAAAATCACCTGGAGAAGGGAATGACTAATCACTCCAGTAGTCATGCCTAGAGAATTCCATGGACGGAAGAGCCTAGTGGGCTAATGTCCTTGGGGTGACAAAGAGCAACTAACACATGGGAGCAGAGCAACTAACACACACACACACACAAATATCCTATACATACACATGGACATATATAGTATATGTATGCAGTGTCCATACATAAGCAGGTGTGTTCAGCATAAAGCTTTTTTCAGCATAAAGTCTATGTCTACATCTAAGCCTGTGTCACTTCTTTGATAAACAACGGTCATAGCTTAAGGTTGTTTTGTGAGATACAGTCTACTGATTTGCTTCATGAGGTGTAATAAAATTTTGATTGTGAGTGAAATAAGAATACATATGATATATATTCAAGTGATGTGATTAAATTTAAGAAAACACTTTTGTTATCCTTCATCTAGCAGTTCAGTTCAGTTTAGTCTCAGTTATGGCTGACTCTTTACGACCCCATGGACTGCAGTTAAAACAGTACAAAGTGACTATTACTGAATAATCCAGGACACAGATAAATGCTCTAACACTATTTCAGATATCATTAAGCATATATAATATAACATTAACTGTAGCATCTTATTAATGTAGTATTTTTCAAATACTTTTGATAATAGAAGCATTCTTCATTGCATAATTATTGCCATTTTATTTTTATTATATTCCATAGTACTTTTATTATGCTATTTTATTATTTAATCAAATTAAAACCAATTGCATGACTTGTAGGGAAAAATGAGTTTTTATAACTGATACCGCATGGCAGTTTTTCTATTAGAATATATATGTTTGGAGGAGGAATTTTTATTGAAAAGATATCAATATTAAATTATAAGTATTAATACATTTTATGTTTATTTATATATATTCATAAATATTAATGAGATTTAATAATTTAATATTTAAAATATAAACAATATCTTTATAATATTAAAAAGATTTTATAAATTTCATATGCATTAACTTAGTCTTCAGTGCAGATGACACACTATACTTCTTGATTTCAAATGGCAATGTTAATGCAGTCATTCTTTTATCAGTTCCAACATTTATTCATTTTATATATACTTATTGGTTAACCTCTATGAATGGAAGACCAGTGCTTACATATTAGACAGCACAAATCTCAAATTAGTGAAAACCTAAATGCATGTTGAAAAATACTCAAGAGGGTGTGGGAAGTTGAAGAAAATAGAAAAGTAAGGAAAGACAAATAGTGTGGCTATAATGTGAGTGTATCTTTGGAAAAACATGGTACTTAAACTACTTTTTATATTGCTCAGAGGTGGCTCATAAAGAATCATAAAGATGGTAGAGAATCCACCTGCAATGCGGGAGACCTGGGTTCGATCCCTCAGGTGGGAAGATCCCTGGAGAAGGGAATGGCTATTGACCGCGGTATTCTTGCCGGGAGAATTCATGGACAGAGGAGCCTGGTGGGCTACAGACCATGGGTTGACAAAGAGTCAGGCACGACTGAGTGACTAACATTTTACTTTCACTTCAGCTAAATCTTAAGCAGAGACACTTATAAACAAGAAAGGAGTACAGAAAACTGGATTGTTATATTTGCGTTTTGTATACATATTTTGCTCTAATTGTTGACACTGTTGGTCTTCCTTCTGGATTTCTTTCATTTGTTTGAATAAAATACTTGGTACATTTGCAATCATTTCATCTGTAAGTGATATCATTTACAAAGGGTGAGTATAATTCAGAAAAATGAGTTTCTTCATTCTATGATGGGTGTTAAGATAAACATGTGTTGATGTAAAAAGATAGCTGGTCATGAGTGGAACAAGAAATTCAATTTTACTGAAGCCACTGGCACTACTAAATTATGAATTGCAAATGACTTCAAACTTTGCTCTCATTCAGTATTTCTGTTTTAAATACTCCCATACATTTTTATGAGTTAAGATTTTTATATTGGCTTATTACACTTTTTAAAAAAATTTTCTACTGCTAATGAAATTTATGAAAATATATGGTTCTTGCTAAGGCAATTCATCAGTGAATTAAGATTAATAGCAAAGGAGAGTGATGACAGTGGGGCCTATTTCAAGAATATTTCATTTAACATTGTTATTCTTGGCAGGCATCTACATTTAGCATAAATGATAGAGACTATTTTTAGCTTATAGCCTATTTTCATTTTGTCAGAAAATGATTTAGGCATGAGCAAAAAATTACTTCAAATTCTGCCATTCCCTCTTTCCTCACCTCAAATTCAAACTGAGTGTCAAACTTAAGCATAGTTTGGCACTTTGATTTTGTTTTTGTTTTTTAATTTAGGTTTATATTTTTAATTATTCTCAGATCTGTTTGAATATATTTACTGACTTTTAAAATTGTTTCATGATATGTAGTGTATGTTGAACTCCTAGTGTGGTAATGCATAAATTGGTGATAAAAAGTACTAAATTGATAGTATAAAAATTACTTTCCTAAATACAGCTTTTGTTATTTCTTGTCAAATATAAAATATTAGTAAAGCAGGGGTAACATTGTGAGTTTTAACTTTCACTATGTTTTGATTATCCCTCTATAAAAGTGTCCCTTCATTAAATCGTTTATTTCACTATTCTTTTCTTTTATTCATCATATAAAATGTATTTGCTAGCTCATTTACACCCAATAAAAAATTATGTTGATGTCCAACAGTATACAAATGTGAGATTTCAGTCACATTTTATGCTTTAGCCTCTAAAAAAGCATATGCTTTCTCCTGATATCACTGTAAAAATAAAAATAGAAGCATATGCTTTCTCCTGATATCACTGTAAAAATCAAAATAGAAGTAGCAATAGAAAATAAAAATAAAAATAGTAGAATAGAATAGAAAACTCACTCTTTTCTCAGTCTTTCTTTAAAACATTTTTTTTGAATATTATCTTATTAAGTGTTCATGAACATTATGAAATAATTAATACTGTAATTTCTATTTTATTTTATTTTTTAAATTTTATTTTATTTTTAAACTTTACATAATTGTATTACTTTTGCCAAATATCAAAATGAATCCACCACAGGTATACATGTGTTCCCCATCCTGAACCCTCCTCCCTCCTCCCTCCTCCCTCCCCATACCATCCCTCTGGGTCATCCCAGTGCACTAGCCCCAAGCATCCAGTATCGTGCATCAAACCTGGACTGGCAACTCGTTTCTTACATGATATTTTACATGTTTCAATGTCATTCTCCCAAAGACAGCAAAAGAGACACTGATGTATAGAACAGTCTTATGGACTCTGTGGGAGAGGGAGAGGGTGGGAAGATTTGGGAGAATGACATTGAAACATGTAATTTCTATTTTAAATATGGGAAAAATCAAAAGATAATGGTTGCCCATGCTACCTAAAGCCACATTCTTAAACAATGGAATTGAAAGTCGAACCTTGAAAATTTGGTCAAAGAATATGGGTAAGCAAGCACTAAGCTTCTCATCTCCATGATGGTCACAATGATTGTCTTAGTGAGGCGATTGTGTAATTTTTCTCCAAAACTGTACACCAGGGCTGACTGTCCCCTATGATCAGTGGATTATGAGGCTAACATTAAAGTATTGAAACTTCCAGTTTGTTGCTTGAATCTCTTGCTCTGATGTTAGCTAGTTTCCATGCTGAGATGACACTTAACCCCTTAAAGAGGTCCACAGATAGAAGAAGCAAGGCTCCTAGCCAACCACCAGCACCAACTTCCCAAGTACATGAAGTTACTTTTGTATGACTTCTGTGGCAATTAATCCTATAGATGTATGTATGATATAAACAGTCTACAGTCAAGATGATACATACCACAGTCTTGTGTAGGTCCCCTAGCCAGAGCATCACAATCAACCAAAATCGAAATCCCATATCCTATTAACATGTAAGACAATAAATGGTTTTGGTTTTTTAAGCCAACTCATTTTGAGATTTGTTTCATAAGAATAAATACATAATATACTCATTCTTCTGAACTTTTCTTCTAAAACTCAATGAATTTAAAAAGTCAAATAATAATTATGTTTCTATTGGTACAGTTGGTGTGAGAGGCTTGGAGACTAGCTTTTGTGCAATTTCATTCCTCCCAATGATATATTTCATTCCAGTTAATAATGCATGAATAATTAGAACTTCTGAATAATTAGAAATCTATGGATTTTAATTTCAAAGTCTCAGTTTTAACCAATTAATCTGACTAGTTTTAATAAGTTGTAAAATATAACAGGAATAAAACATGCACTAGGTGAACAATATTGCATCATCTTCACAAACATTACACAAAATATGATAGCTACCTATGATTTTAAGAGGTTTAAATTTCAGTGCAAATTTAAGTATTATATAGAAAATCCAGAATAAATATAATAAAAACTATTACAGAATAAAATCTTATATACACTGCTTTTTGCTTAGTGGTTAGAGAAACGAATTTTCAAATATTTGATCCATTTCTGCCAAGTGATTTTTCTTTACTCTGGTAAAAGGTTTTTGAGAAAAATATTACATAACTACTTAAGTGGAAAAATATAAGTAATGAAGAAAAATGCTATTGAAGTTAGGATAGGAAAAAAGATAGTTTGAGAGTCATCAATCTGTTCTACATAACGTATGCTTAATTAGGGACGCCTCTTAATTGGGACTTTCCCATCTTATCAACTCGAGCCTAATGACAGGCAACTGTAAAGACAGGTGTTTAATTGGGATAGTAATTCTCGATAATTGGGGTGCCTGCGGGTGATCAAGAGTAGCTTACATCAATCTGATTTCCAGAAATTATGTCTTTGTAGGTATCTCCTGCAGTGCCTGTTTATTAGCTCTCTAAGAATGACCTCTCCACTGTTAAGAGAACAAATATCTCTTTAGCACTAACTGCTGCAATTTTTGGTTCCTATCTCAGTTCTTAATCAAATGATAATTCTTAAATTTTCTTTCTTCTGTAAAACAACTACATTGTATATAGGATAACTTTAATATTACTTAGTGTTTCCAATTGAATATTAAAGCAAATAAATAACACATTAAAACCCATGAAATCAAACATCATAAATTAAATTACTGTAACATACAAAATTACAAGAAGTAATAATTATCACTGCAAAGAGTTGACTCATTGGAAAAGACTCTGATGCTGGGAGGGATTGGGGGCAGGAGGAGAAGGGGACAACAGAGGATGAGAGGGCTGGAAGGCATCACTGACTCGATGGACGTGAGTCTGAGTGAACTCCGGGAGTTGGTGATGGACAGGGAGGCTTGGCGTGCTGCGATTCATGGGGTTGCAAAGAGTTGGACACGACTGAACTGAACTGAATAATTATCACCTCTGAATAATTTGTCATGTGTAAATAAGTTACTTTGCTTGAAAATATTTTGTCATTTCATTCTTAACTACTTAGAAATTATTTGAATTTGAAAATACACATTTTATTATATTTAATTATATGATTCTAATTAAATTACTACAGCAGTGTAACATATAGTATTGCATTTTGTCCAGACATAATATAGAAGCGTGAAAACTCACAGAATTTTCTGTACATGTACTTCTACTTAGAGAAAAATTATTTCTTTATATCTATTATTCTTTGGAATATATTTTTCAGTAGGAGTAATGCTAATATCCATACTATTTCTTTTAAATGAAGATATGTATTTTACAACTAAACTTGAAACCTTTTATGACTCATAGAAAAGTTATACTGATACACAAAAATTCTGTAAAATTAAATTTCCAGGAATCTTTGCAGATGCATTTTTATTAGATTGTGTCCAAAGTAGAAATTGTAATACATTTTTGAGGAAAGTTTTAGGTAACCCATTTTTCTAGGCATGAACCAGCAGGCTAAGTTACCCAGTACGAAGTCCTCCTGAAGCAGACCCCAGGACCAGGTCATCTGTCAGCTGTCAGCAGACCTAGGACACAGACCTGTCCAGAATCTCTAACCAACCCTACTGGTGAAAGGTTTCCCCTGTTGAACTCAGTTTGTAAAGACTAGAAGATGTGAACACTTCACGAAACACAGAAACAAATGCAAGACTATGAGGTTTATAAAGAATCAGGGAAACATGAAGCTACTAAAGAAATAAAGTTGAGTTATCAGTCCTAAAGGGTATGCCTGGCAAAGGGTGAAAATAATCGTATTAATGAAGTTCAGTGAGGTTCAGGAGAATCCATGAAGACATGTAAACATAATCAGGAAAACAATAGATAAAATGAGAAAACCAAACAGAAATTCTGGAGCTGAAGAATACAATAACTGAACTAAAAAAAGGAGAGAAACTTTAACAGCAGACTTTATAAGGCAAAATAATCAGCAAACTCAAATATAGGTCATCGGAAATTATGTGGTGAGAGGAACAAAAAGATTAAAGAATGAACGTCATCTACAGAACTTAAGGGTGATCATTGAATTGACCAAGGTATTTCTTATGGTAGTCCCAGAAGGAGAGGAGAAAGGAACAGAAAGGTTTATTTAAAGAAAAATGGAAAACTTCACAAATCAAGGGAGAGGAATGGACAACCAGATTCATGAAAGCCAAATTAATCAAAATATGATAAATCAAATGATAAGTCAAGTTACATTAAGATACATTATAATCAAATTTATTATTTGAAAAGGTAACTAAAATTGATAAAGCATTAGCTAAACTAAGAAAAGCAAAGACTCAAAAACTGGTAAAATCAGAAATAGAAGAGACATTAAAATTATGTAATGGAAATTTTTTAAATTGTCAAAAAAAAGTTTTATAAACAATTAGATGCCAACACCTTGAACAACCTAGAACAAATTAATAAACTCCTAGAAACATTCAACCTACAAACACTGATTCAAGAAGAAATATAAGGCTTGGACAAACCAATTAAGAGTAAGGAGATTGAAGCAGTAATCAAATACCTCCCCACAAAGAAAAACCCCAGAGCAGATGACCAGATGGTCTCACAAATCAATTCTAATAACATTTAAAGAATAATTAATTCCAGTTCTTCTTAAACTCTTCTAAGAAACAGAAGAAACACTTCTAAACTTATTAGGAGGCCAGTATCACTCTGACAACAAAGCCAAACTAAGTCATCAAAAGAGAATTACAAACCAATATTGCTGATGTACATGGATGAAAAATTATTAACAAAATATCAGCAAAATGGAAATGAATTCAACAGCTCATTAAGAGCATAAGCCATGATCAGGTGTTATCCTCTGAATGCAATGATGGTTCAATATATGCAAGTTAAATAGTGTGATATACTACATTAAGAATTAAGAATAAAAATTACATAATCATCTCAATATATGCAGAAAAAGGGTCTATTGATTTTTTTGCTATTTTGAATCATAATTAACAATTAGATAAATTCAACATCCTTTCCTAATAAAATTCTTTTTTTTATTTTTATAACATTTTACATAACTCATAAAACAGTGCTTGTATAAAAATTCACACAGTTGCTAGAGAGCATACAATTTCAAAAAAATGTCCTGGGTTTTTGTTACTTTCAGTTTTCTAAGGGTGCACTCAAATCAATGGTAAAATGCAGATATTATGCAATGTTTCATTATCTTTGGTAAAACTATTCTCATTATTTTGTCTCCTCACAGTATTAACTCTGATATCCACTTTGCGCAGGGTCTGCTATCACTAGGATGTCAGAAAAACATTAAGGCTGGATCTACAAGAGACAAATATCTCTGAATGACATTAAGAGTCCCTTGGCCCAGGGGCCCCCACTTCTTTTTTGGCCCTAAAGCATGTGAGATCTTAGTTCCCTGACCAGGAATAGAGACCGTGCCCCCTGCAGTGGAAGCAGGGACTGGTAACCACAGGACCACCAGGGAAGTCCCACCACTTCATAGTATCTCTCTCCATCATGAGGCAGGGTTAAGAGCTCAATGGCATAATAAAATTCTTAACAAAGTAGGTATAGAAGAAATGCACCTCAACATAATAAAAACCATACATGACAAACTAACATCATACTCAAAGATGGTAAAAAGTTGAAAGCTCTTTGTCTAAGATCAGAAATAAGGCAAGGATGTCCACTTTCATGATTTCTATTCAACATAGTACTGAAAGTGCTAGTAGCTACAGCAATTAGGCAAGAAAAAAAAACTAAGGACACCTGCATCGGTAAGGAAGAAGTAAAACTATCTCTGTGAATGGCATTATCTTATAAGCAGAAAGTCCTAAATACTCGAAACACACACACACATCACACACACACACACACACACACACCCCCATAATAAAGAGGGCTGAAGGAAATTTTGGAGGTCATGGATATGTTTATGACATAGATTACTGTGATAGTTTAACTCTTATAAAAATAAACCATTATATATATGTATGGAAAAAGTGAAAGTGTTAGTTTTTCAGTCCTATGGACTGTGTGTTTCTCCATACAGTCTTTGTGACCCTATGGACTGCAGCCCACCAGACTCTCTGTTCATAGAATTTTCCAGGCAAGAATACTGATGTGGGTAGCCATTCCCTTCTCCAGGGGATCTTCCTGACTCGGGATCAAACCTGTGTGACCCCATAGACGGCAGCCCACCAGGCTCCCCTGTCCCTGGGATTCTCCAAGCAGGAACACTGGAGTGGGTAGCCCAAATGTTGACTGCTTTATACATATTTTTGACTGTCATTTTAATGGTTATGTAAAACTTGTTTAGCACAATTTGATACTCAAAAGGAAGAAGGAAGAAAAGAAGGAATGAAGGAAGGTAAAAATTAAAGAATACAAAGATGGAAACAAAAGTGAAAAAAGAATTAAATTATATTGCTGTATTTTGAAGTGGGGTGATATTACAAATCATTAGAAATATTTGACATATAAAGAAGAATTTAAAGATTGCTTCATTGAATTATTAGAAATGCCTGAATATTCATATTAAATTGCAAAATATTGTTTCAAGAACTTAAGGTATAGAAAGATACTTCAAACAGAAAAGAAATAGTAAATATATTACAAAGATAGAAAGGAAAGTAAGAAAAAAAGGGAACAATGGAAGGAAGAATAAAAAAATAGAAAGATAGGTAAACGCAATATTGAATGACATACTGCAACTTTGTCTTAATATCAGATCAAATCAGTCGCTCAGTCGTGTCCGACTCTTTGTGACCCCATGAATCGCAGCATGCCAGGCCTCCCTGTCCATCACCAACTCCCGGAGTTCACTGAGACTCACGTCCATCGAGTCAGTGATGCCATCCAGCCATCTCATCCTCTGTTGTCCCCTTCTCTTGCCCCAAGTCCCTCCCAGCATCAGAGTCTTTTCCAATGAGTCAATTCTTTGCATGAGGTGGCCAAAGTACTGGAGTTTCAGCTTTAGCCTCATTCCTTCCAAAGAAATCCCAGGGCTGATCTCCTTCAGAATGGACTGGTTTTAATATAGCTGCATATAAAAATATGTGAATTTTTATTTAACCAAAGTATGTGTTTCAAACAAAAGATATCTTCCAGGACATCTAAGTACTGTTGGTCAGATGACTATTACAAATAAATATTAGTACTTTTTATCAATCTAAAAAATACTGGCCAAAGATACAAACTTTCCAGAATGATTATTAGTAGCTTGGAGAAATTGTGGAGAGGGAGAGAAGAAGGGATAAGGAAAGAGGGAGTTAAGAAGAGACAGAGGGAGAGAGAGAATGAATGGGAATGAGAGAGATTACTGATCAGCTGTGACTGTTATACCAAGCCAGCCCATGCACCAGATATTTGAATGAAGAAAGCTTATTGCATATCAGATTGAATTGTACTTTCAGGTGACATTTGACTGGAAGTGTATGAGAGAGATTTGAGAGAGAAATCAGCTGTAAATAGTCAATGATTTAAGCTATGTTCTGGGGCGATTTTTTCTCTATTAGACATCCAGAACAATCTGAGAAGGGATGCCGGAAACTGGAAAAATTTAATATTGGAATTTCTCAGCACATTTTCACTAATAATGATAATTAACCACAAAGAAAGCAGATACACTCTGCATGTTAGATATTCAAAAGAAAAATACTAAGAAAAATGTTTCAAAAAGAAATTTTAAAGTGGCTAATATATTAACATTTTAGGTCAAAGTCATTGAGTTAATTAATGTGGTAGACAAGTAAAAAGTACATTAATCATTTAAGTATTTGTAGTATAAAAATAATTATAGATTGAAAATAAGGCTTAGTTCAGTCGCTCAGTCATGTCCAACTCTTTGCGATCCCATGAATCACAGCACTCCAGGCCTCCCTGTCCATCACCAACTCCCTGAGTTTACCCAGACTCACGTCCATCGAGTCAGTGATGCCATCCAGCCATCTCATCCTCTGTCGTCCCCTTCTCCTCCTGCCCCCAATCCCTACCAGCATCAGAGTCTTTTCCAATGAGTCAACTCTTCGCATGAGGTGGCCAAAGTATTGGAGTTTCAGCTTTAGCATCATTCCTTCCAAAGAAATCCCAGGGCTGATCTCCTTCAGAATAGACTGGTTGGATCTCCTTGCAGTCCAAGGGACTCTCAAGAGTCTTCTCCAACACCACAGTTCAAAAGCATCAATTCTTCAGTGCTCAGCTTTCTTCACAGTCCAACTCTCACATCCATAATGACCACTGGAAAAACCATAGCCTTGACTAGACGGACCTTTGTTGGCAAAGTAATGTCTCTGCTTTTTAATATGCTATCTGAGTTGGTCATAACTTCCCTTCCAAGGAGTAAGCGTCTTTTAATTTCATGGCTGCATTCACCATCTGCAGTGATTTTGGAGCCTAGAAAAATAAAGTCTGACACTGTTTCCACTGTTTCCCCATCTATTTCCCATGAAGTGATGGGACCGGATGCCATAATCTTCGTTTTCTGAATGTTGAGCTTTAAGCCAACTTTTTCCCTCTCCTCTTCGACTTTCATCACGAGGCTTTTGAGTTCCTCTTCACTTTCTGCCATAAGGATGGTGTCATCTGCATATCTGAGGTTATTGATATTTCTCCCGGCAATCTTGATTCCAGCTTGTGCTTCTTCCAGTCCAGCATTTCTCATGATGTACTCTGCATAGAAGTTAAATAAGCAGGGTGACAATATACAGCCTTGACGTACTCCTTTTCCTATTTGGAACCAGTCTGTTGTTCCATGTCCAGTTCTAACTGTTCCTTCCTGACCTGCATATAGATTTCTCAAAAGGCAGATCAGGTGGTCTGGTATTCCCATCGCTTTCAGAATTTTCCACAGTTTATTGTGATCCACACAGTCAAAGGCTTTGGCATAGTCAATAAAGCAGAAACAGATGTTTTTCTGGAACTCTCTTGCTTTTTCCATGATCCAGCGGATATTGGCAATTTTATCTCTGGTTCCTCTGCCTTTTCTAAAACCAGCCTGAACATCAGGAAGTTCACAGTTCACATATTGCTGATGCCTGGCTTGGAGAATTTTGAGCATTACTTTACTAGCATGTGAGATGAGTGAAATTGTGCAGTAGTTTGAGCATTCTTTAGCATTACCTTTCTTTGGCTAGATAATTTTAAAATTATATAATATAAACTGTTATTTTTACATGTTAAATTAATTGCTCAGAAATTAAAAATATATTTAAGGTCTTATAGATATTTTATAGCTAGTATCACAAATACTACAGATTTGTATATTTCTAATACCCAGTTTAAAAAAGATAATTGCTAATCAAGTTATTTTGCTTATAATTAATGTATAATAAAACTTCAAATCAAGTATATGGATTTCAGTAATAAAATGTTGCTGCTGCTACTGCTGCTAAGTTGCTTCTGTCATGTCAAACTCTGTGCGACCACATAGACGGCAGCCCACCAGGCTCCTTTGTCCCTGGGATTCTCCAGGCAAGAATACTGGAGTGGGTTGCCATTTCCTTCTCCAATGCATGAAAGTGAAAAGTGAAAGTGAAGACGCTCAGTCATGCCCGACTCTTAGCAACCCCATGGACTACAGCCTACCAGGCTCCTCTATCCATAGGATTTTCCAGCCAAGAGTACTGGAGTGGGTTGCCATTGCCTTCTCTGATAAAATGTTGAGTTTGTGTAAATTCATAAACACTTTTGCATATTTTTGAATTTAAAAATCAAATTAAAATAGTGAGCATTGAATGTTTTAAGACTTAATTAGTTTTGTACAATGTTTGAACAATGCTCAAATATAATACTTAAATAAGTTAATATTTTTAAAATAATATAATAGTTTTGAAATCACAGTGAAAACCTTAGTGGAAATAAAACTGTTGATAATATACAGTATTTTATTAAGTAGATTTTTTTACTATTGTAAAAGTTCTTTTTATTGACAGCTTTCATGGTATTGTAAGTCACTGAAATCTTTAAAATAGATTTAGCATTTCACCATGGATATTTATATCTCTTTTAATAATCTACTAATTTGGGTAATAGTGATTCACTTTCATGCCTTAATGAATTTTATCAGATTGGATCCTGTGACTTGCAACATGTCAAATCTTATTCTCACATTTTTCTCAAATAAAAAAGTAGCAGCTGCTAAGGATGCATTAATAATTCCTTGGGTGGGAGTTTAACAATCATATATGCAAAATCTGTTTCAGTATGTTTGTGCATACGGACTTGAAAAACTCCTTGACACTTACATTTTTCTATTGACACCACCTGAATTACATGCACATAAAAGTGATTACATACAACAGTAGCAATTTTGATTTAAAAAGTACATCCTAACCACTAGAAGAAAGCCTGATGTATCATTTTACATTCCAATGAGCACCTCATTCTAAGGTTTTGCATACCAAGGAATTTAATAATGGTAAAGGTATTAAAATTTTACACCTTAATCTATGGATTGCTGAATTAGAAGCAAGTAGTCTTACAGTTTTTTTCAATCAAGTTTCTACATGACTATGAGGTCATCTTGGTTTTATAATGCTTATTATTAACACAGAATATCCTTAATACCTATTGAATGCATGACAGATTCTTACTTAATCCATACAAAAACATAGTACATGTTACTGATACCAGGATAATCTTCCTCACTCCTTTCCCACCCCCCCCCCTCATTTTTTGTTCATAGTTTCTCAAGATAAAATATGAAAACACTGAACTTTCCTTTGTTAGTTATAACTACCGTTAGTCACACAACTTTCAACCTAATAAAGCTCAGGTTTTTGATGTTTCATTGAAGAAAGAATTCAGGGAAAGACACAGTGATAGGTAAGAGGCAAATTTGTTTGAATTCAGAGAGAAGTATGAAAGGTTGTTGTTGAATCACGTGAAGACACCGGGATTCTTGGCCCCCGGAGGAGAAGAATTCAATCCAGGGCCAGAGACGAGGCTTGATCGCTCAGAGCTTTTGTGTAATAAAGTTTTATTAAAGTATAAAGGAGATAGAGAAAGCTTCTGACATAGGCATCAGAAGGGGGCAGAAAGAGTACCCGCTTGCTAGTGTTAGCAATGAAGTTATATACTCTCCAATGAATCCAAAGAATGTCTGGAGGTTGTAAAGACCTCACCAGACCTACTCCCATAATTTACATTTTAAGATAACAGAATTAGCCAGAAAGTTTAATCCAAAGATTGTCCTTAATCCAGAGACTGTCCTCAGGCAGGATACATTATTGTTATATAACCCTAAGGAATGTAGAGAAGGAAAAAAAGGTTTGTCCTTTCTTCCTCCTTGAGAATTCCAGACCCCTCTCTCCTTGGGGACCCCTAGACTCCTTATCAACCTGCCTAGGAAATGACTCTCTCAAGCACAGTCCACAGAGTGTGCCATCACAGACTGTTAATGTGGCAGCCATGAAATGTGTGGTTAGTTTTTGTGAACTGGGTGAATTCATATGCTAATGAGTGGGAGGATCATTTCAACAATTGGGGAACCACCCATTCCTTGGTCTTTTGATAGTGCCTGGAACCAGAGATCAAATTGCCAACATCTGCTGGATCATGGAAAAAGCAAGAGAGTTCCAGAAAAACATCTATTTCTGCTTTATTGACTATGTCAAAGCCTTTGACTGTGTGGATCACAACAAACTGTGGAAAACTCTGAAAGAGATGGGAATACAAGACCACCTGACCTGTCTCTTGAGAAACCTATATGCAGGTCAGGAAGCAACAGTTAGAACTGGACATGGAACAACAGACTGGTTCCAAATAGGAAAAGGAGTATGTCAAGGCTGTATATTGTCACCCTGCTTATTTAACTTATATGCAGAATACATCTTGAGAAATGCTGGGCTGGAAGAAACACAAGCTGGAATCAAGATTGCCGGGAGAAGTATCAATAACCTCAGATATGCAGATGACACCACCCTTATGGCAGGAAGTGAAGAGGAACTCAAAAGTCTCTTGATGAAAGTGAAAGTGGAGAGTGAAAAAGTTGGCTTAAAGCTCAACATTCAGAAAACAAAGATCATGGCATCTAGTCCCATCACTTCATGGGAAATAGATGGGGAAACAGTGGAAACAGTGTCAGACTTTATTTTTTTGGGCTCCAAAATCACTACAGATGTTGACTGCAGCCATGAAATTAAAAGACACTTACTCCTTGGAAGGAAAGTTATGACCAACCTAGATAGCATATTCAAAAGCAGAGACATTACTTTGCCAACAAAGGTCTGTCTAGTCAAGGCTATGGTTTTTCCAGTGGTCATTATGGATGTGAGAGTTGGACTGTGAATAAAGCTGAGCATCGAAGAATTGATACTTTTGAACTGTGGTGTTGGAGAAGACTCTTGAGAGTCCCTTGGACTGCAAGGAGATCCAACCAGTCCATTCTGAAGGAGATCAGCCCTGGGATTTCTTTGGAAGGAATGATGCTAAAGCTGAAACTCCAGTACTTTGGCCACCTCATGCGAAGAGTTGACTCATTGGAAAAGACTCTGATGCTGGGAGGGATAGGGGGCAGGAGGAGAAGGGGACGACAGAGGATGAGATGGCTGGATGGCATCACCGACTCAATGGACATGAGTTTGAGTGAATTCTGGGAGTTGGTGATGGACAGAGAGGCCTGGCATGCTGTGATTCATGGGGTCGCAAAGAGTCGGACATGACTGAGCAACTGAACTGAACTGAACTGAACTGGAAATGTCATGGTGCCTCTGGGCGTGTCATTTAGCTTGCAGATTGAGGATCAAGGTTTAGTTGAATTTGACTTGTCTGCCATCTTGGACAGGCTTGATTTTAATGGGTTTATGTTTTGCCCTTGGAGTATGTCATTCTTTGAAAAGTTGTGCCATACCCCTTCCCTCCTGTTTCATGCTCTTTTCCTGAGCCCTGTCCAGGCCCAGAGTGTTGCCTCTACAATCTTCTGGGGGGACAACCAGAAAATAGTAGCTCTTGGAAGGGAAATATTGTAAAATAACCCATCATTCTAGGTATTCAGGCCTTCATCTTCCATATTTCCTTCATGTGCAATAGCATCTCTCAGTGAACCCAGTAGGGTGGGTGACAGGCATAGAATACCTGTTAGACTTCTGTCTGTTGGTGGCATTCCCTTCAAGGGTTCAAGGGATAATTTTTGCCACTTTGGGAGTTAGCCCTGCAGGCCAATTGGGCCCAAACCCTTACCACCCTTCTCCTAAATTTACAAACATACCCCTGGATCAAATCTCTACTCCACTTTTTTGGAACATCTGGTCTGTTGCCTCTTAACAATTTGTCCTCAAGCCACTCACTAACTGCTACAACCAGGACCCTGCCCCTTTGTAGGCAACATTATTCCACCCCACTTATTGCTAAAATACTCTTAAAGCCCCTAACACTCCTTTGTCATTACTTCTGTTATTACCTAAAGTGGGTCTATGACAATGAAATGTTTACCATTGGAAACACCCTAAGCTGTTCTTATGGAAGGCTAGGGGAGGAAATCAGTGATTTATATTCCCTCAGAGAAATAAGAGGATAAGGCTTATGGCTATTCGGTCAGGTTTCCAGTCTCAGGGCACAGGCTTGGATTGCTTTACATCATGATATCTATTTCCATCCATGGTGGGCAAACCAATTAAGATTACAACCCCTTAATCCTACCCAGCACTGGTCATGCTAGAGACCTAGGGGATGCCCAACTCCAGCCTGGGGTTCCCAGGAAGTCGACCAGCTTCAACCTGCCTAGGGATCCAGTCCCCAGGAGGTTGTCAGACCTCAACCTGCTCAGTGATCCACCAGTCCGGGGGTCCCAGGAGGTTAACATGCCTTGATCTGCCTAGGGATCTCATCCTTGAAAGCTTGTCACACCTCAACCTGCTCAGGGATCCACCAGTCCAGGGATAGTAGGAAGCTGACATCCCTCAACCTGTCTGGGGATTCGATCTCCAGGAGGTTGTCATGCCTCAACTTGCCTGGGGATCTGCACCCTGACTCAGGGATGCCAAGCTCTCAGGTTGCAACAGTACTGTGTAGGATAAGCTTCAGAAAGACTCACCCTAAGGAAGTCCACCCATAGAAATAAAAAGAAGCCTATTAGTTGTGGGACTGTGCCCGGTCTCAATAATAACTCAGTAGCCCAGCGAGAACCCTAGGAAAGCCATTCTGGACAGTCTAAAAGAGACCCTCCAAAAGTTTATCAATCTGGACTTAGACTCTTACAAGGGACAAGTGATTTTAAAGTACAGATTCCTGTCCCAATGTGCACCAGACATCAGGATAAAGTTACAACAGCTACAGTAGCAGGACCCTGCTGCCTGTTTAGATGAGATGGTCCAGACAGCCACCAATACCTTTTATAACAGAACAGGAGATGAAGGACAAGCCCCAGGAAAGGGAGAGAAGGAAAGAGATAAGGCATGCCCAGATGCTGGCCCCCCTCCAGGGGAACCATATGGCAAACCCTGAGTCTTTAAAGACAAGGCACAAGGCAAATGCCTAATCTGTAGACAGATGGAACAATGGGCCAAAGAGTGTCCCAACAGTGCAAGTGTCCTAAAATGACTTACTACAAATGCCATCAATTGGGACATTGGGTGGCAGTCTGCCCTCAGGACCCAAGAATCTCAAGGTCAAGCCCCAAGCCTTCCCTCATCATGGTTCAACAGGACTGAAGCAGGCCACTCCAGCCAACTTGCCTGTCACAGATAATCATCATGGGCCTGGAACCAAGGGTACAACTGGATGTGGCAGGTAGGCCTGAGAATTTCTTGGTTGACACAGGGGCTACCTACTCTGTCCTGACCTCCTACTCTGGAGCCTTCTCCTCCCAAACCTGTACCATTTTGGGTGCCACAGGAAAAACAATTACAAAAAGATTCACTTAAGCACTTCTTTGTTGCTGGCTAGACGAATATTTTCCCATCAGTTTCTGGTGGTCCCTGAGTCTGACTCCTTTATTGGGTAGAGATTGCTTTTTAAATCTTTCAGCTATTGCAGTCCTAATGGAAGATGCTTTAAAACTCTTTCTTGGGGCAATCTATTTTTACCAGCCACGAAGTGAAACAACTCCTCAATGGGAGAGGCCATTTATGGATATCTGATCAAAGAGAGGCCTGGCGTGCTGCAATTCATGGGCTTGCAAAGAGTCAGACACGACTGAGCGACTGAACTGAACTGAACTGATCAAAGGATCCTCAGATATCAAGTAGTGCTGATGGAAAATACAGGCCTCACTATATCCCTTTGTGAGGTTCTTAACCCAGCTATGCTCCTGCCTACCCCCAAGGGCTCTCTCCCCTTTTACTCCTGCCTAGAAACTTTGGACTACTGGACAAAACTCTGAGAGGGATTGTCAGAAGATCTCTGACAAATCCTAAGGAAATCTGGTACACTGATGGAGGCAACTTTGTCTTGGATGGAAAGAGAAGAGCTAGATATGCAGTAGTTTCCAATTTTGAGACCATAGAGGCTAAACCATTGCCACCAGGTACTTCAGCCCAATTAGCTGAGCTCATAGCTCTGACTCAAGTTTTAGAGATGGGAAAAGGAAAAAGAATAGCCATGTACACTGACTCCAAGTATGCCTTTCTGGTGCTACATGCACATGCTGCTATTTGGAAAGAAAGAGGTCACTTGACCACCTGAGGGTCCCCAATCAAATATGGTGATCAAATCCTTAGGCACTTAGAGGCAGTCCATCTGCCCACTGAGGTTTCAGTCTCCCACTGTAGAGGACACCAAAAAGGCAACATAGAAGTGGCACGAGGGAACCAAGCAGCTGATCAGGCAGCTAAGAGAGCAGCATTACAGAACAATGACCTAATAGGGGTTGCCACCTTAGTTCTGCAGACTAATTTGCCAGAAACTCCTGCATATACTGAAGGTGAGATTCTTAAAGCTAAGAGTGAGGGCTTTCAAGAGGATCATATGGAGTGGTTCCAAAAGGAGGGACTCCTTTTTCTGCCTGGAAACCTCCAGTAGAAGTTGGTTAACTCCTTACATGCCTCACCACTCATTTAGGGGAGAAGGCCCTTCAAAGATTACTAGAAAAGTCCTTCAGAGGAACAGGCCTCCAAATGACTAAAAGGCGAGTGGTCTCCTCTTGTCCCACTTGCCAATTAAACAACCCCTAAGGAGCTCGAAGACCTCAGCTGGCCCAGCCCATCCAACGGTGTGTTACCTACCCAGGAGAGGATTGGCAGATGGACTTCACCCAGACACTAGTTTCTCAAGGGTATAAATATCTATTAGTCACAATAGATAGATTTACAGGATGGGCTGAAAGCTTTCCCACCCAGACTGAGAAGGCTGAGGAGGTAGTAAAAAACTGCTCCAGTAAATCATTCTGAGATTTGGTCTCCCCAGGTCATTACAAAGTGACAATGGGATATCATTTACTTATAGGGCATTACTTATTACCTCCATTGTGCCTGGAGGTCTCAGTCTTCAAGAAAAGTAGAAAGAGGCAACCAATTCTTAAAATCAGCGATAAAAAAACATAACCCAAGAGACCTGCCTGGGATGGAAGGAGGTTTTACCAATAGCTCTCCTCCGCACCCATATTCGGAGAAGGCAATGGCACCCCACTCCAGTACTCTTGCCTGGAAAATCCCATGGACGGAGGAGCCTGGTGGGCTGCAGTCCATGGGGTCGATAAGAGTCGGTCATGACTGAACGACTTCACTTTCACTTTTCACTTTCATGCATCGGAGAAGGAAATGGCAACCCACTCCAGTACTCTTGCCTGGAAAATTCCATGGACAGAGGAGCCTGGCGGGCTGCATTCCATGGGGTCACTAAGAGTTGGACATGACTGAAGCGACTTAGCAGCAGCAGCAGCAGCAGCAGCAGCATCCATATTGCCCCTAAGGAACAGGTTGGTCCTTTTGAGATGCTATATGGGAGACCTTTTTCTTATGTCAGTGACCTCTTCCTAGATCCAGAGGCTCATACCCTCCAGTCTTATACCATGGTCACTGGGAAATTCGAATAAGATATACACTTGTGGGGTGTCAATCAGGACCTAAAAGATTCTAAAGAGCCACCGCTATAGATTCTAAAGAGCTTCAGGGACTCAAGTCCTAATTAAAGTCTAGAAATATTGGTCCCCAACTGCTCAACTCCAGCCCCCATGGAAGGGTCCCTACCCTGTAATGCTTTCTACCTCCACAGCAGTCAAGGTACCAGGACACAATTCCTGGATTCACTACTCATGAGTCAAGCCATGGAAGAAAACAGAAGAGGACACAGTGTCCTGTGAGCCCCTGGGAGATCTCAGGTACCTATTCAGGACTACAAATGAGTGCCATTCTAATGAATACCCCAAAAATTAAGTTTCTGGGGATACGATTTCTCAGGATAGCTCTAAAGAGCCAACACAGTTTGGCAAGGGTTGTATGCCAAAATAGACCAGAGATATATCTCCTGATCCCTGAACAAGGAGGAGCTTGAGCCATCTTGAATGAGACGTGTTATTTCTGGATAAATACCTCTAGCTAAGTTAAAGAAAGTCTCACAGTCCTCAAGGAAAACATTCAGATCCTATGGGATCTCAAAGAACAATATGGAGAGTCCTCGGGGTGGCTACAGTCTCTCTGAGGGATCCTTCTCCTGGCATGGGGGACTTTGGAGTTGGCTAGTGCCCTTACTAATCCCTGTTATCACCATATTGATGCTGCTTATGATTACTCCATGTATTATCAATTGTCTAACTTATTTTGTCTCTATCCAGGTCAAGTTACAACATGCAGTGCCAGTTCAACAAGGATATATAAAACTACATGGAAAATATCATTCACCCTTAGATCAACACAGTGATAAGGACTCTGAGGCTTGAGACTAGCAAGAGGCAGAGGCCCAATGCCCCTTGCCATCCCAGCTCAGCAGGAAGTAGCCAGAGAGACCTCAATGCCCTTAATCCCAAAGAATTGGGCCTCCCATCTCTTGTGGTGGGAATGTTAGGTAGTTAGAATAGGAAAAAAAAAGAGTCCAAAATGGCAGTGGCTAAAAGACAAAGAAAGGAAAAGCCTGCAAAAATACAACAAAAGAAAAGCCAAGGACGAGAGTGAGAACCTCAGGTGAAACAAACAACTATCCTGGCTAGCCCAATTTACATAGGGCAGGCTCAGGGGGACAAGAAAAAGCATATGAAGAGAAGAGCCAAAATTGAGCCCCTCTCTTCTTTTGGGTTGGCCAGCCCTCACTCCTCCTGGATGTATTTTCCTTTGTTTGCCAAATAAAACTGAGCTGTAACCGATCTGTAACACTGGTCTGCCATTTCAAATTTTTGCTGCAGCAAGATGGAACCAAGGTAATTATGCACTCCCCCGACATATCCAAAAGACAAGAAGAGATAGATTCAAATATTCTTGCTAATCTGAGTTCATTCAAATTATTTTGAATATTAAGTATATCTATAATAATTTATATTTGGCCTCCATAGGTTTAAATTATTACTTATAATAATTTATATTTGGCCTCTGTAGGCCTCTGAGTCCTGGTGGCTCAGATACTAAAGAATCTGCCTGCATTGCGGGAGACCCAGGTTCTACCCCTGGTGTGAAAGATCCCCTGGAGAAGGGAATGGCAATGCAATCCAGTATTCTTGCCTGAAGAATTCCATGGACAGAGGAGACTGATGGGCTACAGTCCATGTAGTTGCAAAGAGTCAAACATGACTGAGCAACTAACAAACACTTTCTGTACTTTAGGGTGCAGAAATTTAAATATTATTTCTTTCCAGCTCTAAGAATTAATTTGAAAGCTATAAAAAAGTGAAATCTGCATTCATTTTTAATTTTACCTTTTTTTTTGAGCATGGCAGTTATTTTATTTTTTTATTTTTTTTATTTTTAAAATATATTTATTTTAATTGCAGGCTAATTACGTTACAATATTGTAGTGGTTTTTGCCATACATTGCCATTAAGTTCTACTGTAGTCACTGAAGTTAAAAAAAATGTTTTTGAAATCATGTTGTTGAGTGATATTTATGTTAAACATATGCTTTGGGTATGTAAAAAACTAAAACTGCATAAAGTGACCCCCCAAACCACTGTAAATGCTCTTAGCATGTTTACTATGGGCTAGTCTAAGTTATGATGTTCAATTGAGTGGGTATATTAAATTTATTTTTGACCTACAATATTTTCAACTTACAAAGAGCTTATTGAGATGCAAGTCCATGGTAAATTTCAGTTCAGTTCAGTTGCTCAGTCACGTCCACTCTTTGCAACCCCATGGACTGCAGGATGCCAGGATTCCCCGTCCATCACAAACTCCCAGAGCTTACTCAAACTCATGTCCATCAAGTTGGTGATGCCATCCAACCATCTTATTCTCTGTTGTCCGCTTCTCCTCCTGCCTTCAATCTTTTCCAGTGTCAGGGTCTTTTCTAGTGAGTCAGTTATTTGCATCAGGTGGCCAAAGTATTGGAGTTTTAGCTTCAGCATCAGTCCTTCCAATGAATATCCAGGATTGATTTTCTTTAGGATAGACTGGTTGGATCTTCTTGGAGTCCAAGAGACTCTCAAGAGTCTTATCCAACACCACAGTTGAAAAGTGTCAATTCCTCAGCACTCAGCTTTCTTTATAATAGTCCAACTCTCAGATCCATACATGACTACTGGAAAAACTGTAACTTTGATTAGACGGAACTTTGTTGGCAAAGGAATGTCTCTGCTTTCTAATATGCTGTCTAGATTGATCATTGCTTTCCTTCCAAGGAGCAAGTGTCTTTAAATTTCATGGTAAATTTAGGTGATCTGTATTCACTCAATCAACAAAGTACATTGAACACAGATTATATAATCTGCTTTTGTGAATTTCATGTTAATGAAGTCATGAACTAGCTTTAGAATGTTAAATTCCAGAGGCAGAGATAATTGAGTAGTTGAATACATTATATGCAGACAACAATGGGTGAGAATAACTCCCATTTGAATAAATAAGTATGCTATTGGAAGGTAGAGGAGGAAAAAATTGCAATCCTTGATTGTGAGCATTTAGAGATGGCTTGATAAACTTGGCTTTATTTGAACTTTGATGAAGTCTGCAGTTTTGTTTTTTCTTCTCTCTCCTTTTTTTTTTTTTTAATGTGTAATAGAGGGATATTCTACAACTGCTTTTATTAATTTGCTTCACTTTTATATAATTTACTTATTTTAATAGCTATTGCATGTAATAAATCCATAGATTATTTATTAAGGCATAAATTAATCTCCCAATATGCACTGAAAACCAAAGCTTGAAATAAAAAAAAAAAAAAAAAAACAAAAAAAACTGGCCTGCAAATATACATATATTTAAATAGCAAGTGGACAATTATATTTTACTATATAAACCATCGGGTTTCCCAGGTGACCCATTGGTAAAGAATCTGCCTTCCAATGCAGGAGACGTAAGACATGGATTAGATTCTTGGGTAGGGAAGATCCCCTGGAGGAGGAAGTGGCAGTAGAACACTACTGAGCACTCAGGCATATAAACCATTAGCTGCTCCTTTCTTTCATTTTGCAAAGCAAAGTTAGCCCAGATTACTCAGTGCTAGTGCCTGAGCTCATGGATTATTGCACTCTAGTTTGAAAACTGGCCCATAAACAAAGGGAATGAGAAACCAAAGAAAGAGGCAGACCACTCCAGACCAGTAACTGGTGGTTTTAATAAGCAAGGGAACTTACATACAAGACTTAGGAGGCCATAGGAGAAGTAGATCACGGTGATCAACTTTCAGAATCTTAACAGTTTATACAGAGGCGTTAACTGGGTTCAGTCATGTACACCAGAGATCCCCAACTTTCTGGGCACCAGGGACTGGTTCCATGGAATACAAGTTTTCTGCAGATAGGGGTGGTGATGGTTTGGGGATGATTCAAGCACATTACATTTATTGTGTACTTTATTTCTATTAGTGTTATATCAGCTCCACCTCAGAGCATTAGGCATTAGATCCCAGAGGTTGGGACCCCTGATATATACAATCCAGGTGGTCTCTATAACACATTGTCCTTGGAACAGCTCCTATTGTGGGAGTTATGGGCAGGGTGTACATTTCAAGGTCAGTGGAGGGCTGAGGAGCCTCTGACTTGGGTATATCACACAGGTGAACCCACAGTCGCATCCTCTTGATGACCTCCTCCAACTTATCACGTCTCTTTCTTTCATAATAAGCGGTCATAGACTCACAAAGCATGTATACATATTTTTCTTTTAATGGTGGCATCTTCAGTTTCCTCTGTATTTTAGTTTTCAGAGTAAAATTAATCACTGCTTACATAACATGTGGAATGTTCTCAAAAAATAATTATTTTATATATGTATATTTTCAAGCATCATAGTGATGACTGTATGAGTTTCCCAGAGGTGTTGTAGAAAACTGTAGTAAATATTTGTGGCTGAAAACAACAGAAACTTAGTGTCTCACATTTCTGGAGGCTAGAATTAAAAAATCAAGTTGTTGGCAGGGTCATGCTCCTTTCTTGCCTTTTCCAGACAGCTGGTGGTTGCTGGCAATCCTTGGTGTTCTTTGGTTTGTAACTACAACTCATTTCAAACCACTGTAGTCATCAAAAATGATATGAATACATATGATAAAAAGTTAATTTTAAATTATGCAAAAGAGCCAAGATCTCTGTAAAATTTTATATATATCATGCTATTTCATTCTAATATGTGTATATTTATATTATATAGTTATTATCTCATATTGAAAATTATTTTTCTAAAGTGCAAAATTTCTTGGTAAATAAAAAAGTAGGTTCAAATGTATTACCTTTCTTCTGTTTTCCTTTTTTATTTTTTTCTTTTAATATTTTTAGCCTCTCTGGGTTGCTGTTTGGATGAATTTTTTTCTGTGTATATGGGGCATTTCTGTGATATTACATTTATATGTGAAATATATCAACTTTTAAAATAAGCTATTTGTAATTTGAATTTTTTGATAATTTTTAAATAATATTATATGTATGAAATTAATACTTGACCTAGTAGAAGACACAAAGCACAAGAACTCAGTGATCATAAAAACAGCATATTTTTTGGTGATCTAAAAAGCCTAGAGCGATATCATGGCATATTTTTAGGTATCACAGTTTATTTCACATGAAAGCTGTTATCAGCAACCTAAAGGGAAAGCTAAGGAACAGTGAGTGCCTAAAATCACAGGTTTTTAAGGAGGAGATTTTAGTGCAAAGAGATAGATTGTCTCTTGACTGAGCATTTTGTTACAAACTCAGCAGTCTACAAAACAAAATGAATCAAAATTGTAATTTACCTGGGTCATTCAACCTTATTCATGATTGCATCATAGAAATGATGCTCTCTTTAGCCCCTGAAATCTTGAAAGTTATTAAAAGTAAAATTATAGATAAGTGGAGTAGTTTCATCAAGTTCAATTCTACAAAGAGGAAGGGCAAAACTTGTTTCTGCCATCAGAAGGACCTACAAATGTGTGAAGGGAAGGTTGCAAAACAACATCTTTTCTTTGTTAATGTGTTATAACAACACTAGTAAAGCAAAAGACAAACATGCTTCTGTAAAATAAGATTTTTTTATGTCCTATATATTTATTTTTTGATACAACAATCTTGTTAGTGTATTTATGAATTGCACACACCCTTGTTGCACCAGAAATCCATTGCATCCTTCACTCTTTACCACTCTCTCCATGTCAATCATAAAAACATTTATGCTTTAAAGGCACTTATAGACTATAATTGAAGCAGTGCTATAAATGTCTGCATGTGCAATACACTGCTGTACTTGAACTTGTATTTGAAGAGCAGCTCTCCTAAACTGAAAATATTTTATTTTGGAAAAATATATATTGGACACATTTCCACAACGTTTACCTTTTGTTGAATGTTTCTGTTAACTCTGCTTACCAATTTTCCATCTCTTCTTTTAAGGAGACTGACTTCCCTTTCCAATCCACTTTTCTATTTCAACCATAAGTTTCTAACAGTAGCTTTTCAGTATACTACTTGGAATTTCTGTCTATATTTATTTGTTCCAGAAGTAAACAATAAAGCCACTGTTTCTAAGAACTGCACAAGTCTATGTTCAAATTACATGGAAATAGCTTGTCTGAAAAACACAGGAAAAAAAAGTGGAATTGAAAAGTAGATTCCTGACAACATTCAGTTGCTGGTGCCAAAAGTTCTAGAAACGTAGAAACGCAGGCTCGTATTACAAACTCATAACTAAATGAAATTCACCATGTATTTTACTCTTTGTCTAAGATACTTCACGATGAATTTCTTGCGTTTCTTTCATTTTTCTTACTAACTTACTTCTATTTTTCTCACAAGAGAGATAAAGGTATTTATCATGAAAGGACCAAAAAAAAGACAAACTAAATCATTATTAATAGCATCCTTTATTGGAGGAAGTGATGAAGGTATTCTTAAAATTTTGCTTAGGTTAACAGGCAACAGATGACAAACGTAATGACAGGGATTTGAAAGTAATTCTATTAGAAGTAGTTTTCTAACTAACTGTTACTTTATCTTTCCATAAGCATATTAATTATTAATCGATGTTTCTTACTTCATAGTGTAAACATGTTGACGGGATGATGGGTTTTGACATTATAAGTATGAAAATAAATTATAAATCATTGGCTATTTATAAACAATTTGTTTTCCTTAAGTAAATATTTGTATTTTTAACCAAAAGACTTGTAGAGAAAAATCTATCATTTAAGAACATTTTATAATATGTCTATATTTTGTTTGCTTCATTAATCAGTACATAAAGTATTTAATGCTTATTTTGGAAAAAAGCCTGGAAAATTAATATACTAGTGTCTCTCCCCCCATGTTTTCTAATGTGCCCCAGCGCTTTCCATTGGTTGACATCAAAGTGAAGTCAAAAGTGTGGGAACACATCAATATGTTTCACAGACGTCATTCTTCTCAGGAAGTGAGCAGGAATGAGGCAACGAGAGTCCATATGGAATGTCAAATAGAAAATATTTGTTAAAAGCACTCTTTTCCCTTTATCATCAATTCTATTTCTAGTCCAAATAAATATAATGTGCTTCCAATGAGAAGAATTCACACAGAACCACCATCATAAATCTTCTTATTGATATGTGACTAACAAACAAGTCTTACTCCAATCTAACACCTAACATATCAGCCATTCCTATGTTCTTTCTAGGACTGCAAAAATAAATAAGTAAATAAACACATGAATAAATAAATAAATAAAGGTATGTGGGTCATTAACAATCCTATGAACATAAATGTCACATATCCCTTTTAAAGTTTGTCACAACTCTGTGTTGGTAATCTTCCCTGATGGTTATCATTTATTTTATATTCTCCTGTCCTCTATTAGCACATCAGTTAAAAGGGGAGAAATTCAGTCACTTATTGTTTTAGGATCTGAGGGCTTACTACTGTTGTCTTTAACCTATCTCCTTAGTTTTCATTTCCCTGAATTATTGTAGTACTTAAATGAAAAACCTGAGAAAATTTCAGAAAAACATAGTCTTCCCTATTCTGATTGTACTTCAGCAAAGCAACATTGGTATAGGGATTAATCATTTCATCTACAACAGCCACGTCCTTAGCTGCCTGATATCCCAGCTACATGCTGAAAATGAAAGTGAAGTTGCTCAGTCATGTCTGACTCTTTACCACCCTACATACTGTAGCCCACCATGCTCCTCCATCCATGGGATTTTCCAGGCAAGAATACTGGAATGGGTTGTCGTTTCCTTCTCCAGGGGATCTTCCTGACCAACGGATACATACCACATCTCCTGAATTTCAGGTAGACTCTTAACCATCTGAGCCACCAGGGAATCTCTGAATGCTAAACCCAAGACATTCATGAAGTAGTCTTGACATCTAGTTCATGAAAACTCTAATGATGTTTCTTAGATGCTTCCCCTGTGGTGCTAGTGATAAAGAACCCTCCTGCCGATGCAAGTAGACATGAGACACGGATGCAATTCCTTGGTTGGGAAGATCCCCAGGAGGAGGGCATGGCAACCCACTCCAGTATTTTTGCCTGGAGAATCCCATGGAGAGAAGAGCCTTGTGAGCTACAGTCCATAGGGTTGCAATAAGTCAGACACGACTGAAGTGACTTAGCACAGAGCATTATGTTTCTTAGTGAAATCATTTGTCCTAGAGTATTCAAATACCTTGAGCCTAAAATATTGGCTATGAAAGGTAAAAATGTTTTCCATGGATTATTACTTTGGCAATGAGTAAGGAATTTTGTCAGCCAAGGACTGGAAGTGCTAACAGAAACACTATAAACAAAGAAAGCAATCCAAGACAGTCAACCCACTACCAACCAGGTAAACAAACATCCTATGGCATGGTGCCATATCAACAGCACAGGATTTGTCTCTGTTGTTGGCTGGTTGAACCCACAGCTGTGACAAAAGCCCAGCTTGCTTTGTTGAGGAAAAGAGAAGGTCTATAAATCCATGCCTTTCTCTATGGCCACTTTTCTGTGGGCCCAGTGATAAAGAATGGGGTGGCTAGGGAAGTAGCTTGGAGAAGGCAATGGCAACCCACTCCAGTACTCTTGCCTGGAAAATCCCATGGACCGAGGAGCCTGGTGGGCTGCAGTCCATGGGGTCGCCAAGAGTCGGACACGACTGAGCGACTTCACTTTCACTTTTCAGTTTCATGCATTGGAAAGGAAATGGAAACCCACTCCAGTGTTCTTGCCTGGAGAATCCCAGGGACGGGGGAGCCTGGTGGGGTCATACAGAGTCAGACACGACTGAAGTGACTTAGCAGTAGCAGCAGGGAAGAAGCTGTATATATCCATAAAGAAGGTAATTTGACTACTTAAATATTTAGGACCTATGCTGACATAGATGAAAATTTGTGTGCATTTACTTTGACATCCTGGAATGTGAAGTCAAGTGGGCCTTAGAAAGCATCCCTATGAACAAAGCTAGTGGAGGTGACGGAATTCCAGTTGAGCTATTCCAAATCCTCAAAGATGATGCTGTGAAAGTGCTGCACTCAATATGCCAGAAAATTTGGAAAACTCAGCAGTGGCCACAGGACTGGAAAAGGTCAGTTTTCATTCCAATCCCAAAGAAAGGCAATGCCAAAAGATGCTCAAACTACCGCACAATTGCACTCATCTCACACGCTAGTAAAGTAATGCTCAAAATTCTCCAAGCCAGGCTTCAGCAATATGTGAACTGTGAAATTCCTGATGTTCAAGCTGGTTTTAGAGAAGGCAGAGGAACCAGGGATCAAATTGCCAACATCTGCTAGATCATGGAAAAAGCAAGAGAGTTCCAGAAAAACATCTATTTCTGTTTTATTGACTATGCCAAAGCCTTTGACTGTGTGGATCACAATAAACTGTGGAAAATTCTGAAAGAGATGGGAATCCCAGACCACCTGATCTGCCTCTTGAGAAATTTGTATGCAGGTCAGGAGGCAACAGTTAGAATTGGACATGGAACAACAGACTGGTTCCAAATAGCAAAAGGAGTATGTCAAGGCTGTATATTGTCACCCTGCTTATTTAACTTCTATGCAGAGTACATCATGAGAAACGCTGGACTGGAAGAAACACAAGCTGGAATCAAGATTGCCAGGAGAAATATCAATAACCTCAGATATGCAGATGACACCACCCTTATGGCAGAAAGTGAAGAGGAACTAAAAAGCCTCTTAATGAAAGTAAAAATGGAGAGTGAAAAAGTTGGCTTCAGAAAACGAAGATCATGGCATCTGGTCCTGTCACTTCATGGCAAATAGATGGGGAAACAGTGGAAACAGTGTCAGACTTTATTTTTCTGGGCTCCAAAATCACTACAGATGGTGACTGCAGCCATGAAATTAAAAGACGCTTACTCCTTGGAAGGAAAGTTATGACCAACCTAGATAGCATATTCAAAAGCAGAGACATTACTTTGCCAACAAAGGTTCGTCTAGTCAAGGCTATGGTTTTTCCTGTGGTCATGTATGGATGTGAGAGTTGGACTGTGAAGAAGGCTGAGTGCCGAAGAATTGATGCTTTTGAATTGTGGTGTTGGAGAAGACTCTTGAGAGTCCCTTGGATGGCAAGGAGATCCAACCAGTCCATTCTGAAGGAGATTCGTCCTGGGATTTCTTTGGCAGGAATGATGCTAAAGCTGAAACTCCAGTACTTTGGCCACCTCATGCGAAGAGTTGACTCATTGGCAAAGACTCTGATGCTGGGAGGGATTGGAGGCAAGAGGAGAAGGGGACAACAGAGGATGAGATGGCTGTATGGTATCACTGACTCGATGGATGTGAATCTGAGTGAACTCCGGGAGTTGGTGTTGTACAGGGAGGCCTGGAGTGCTGAGATTCGTGGGGTTGCAAAGAGTCAGACACAACTGAGTGACAGAACTGAACTGAACCATTTCATCCTCTGTCATCCCCTTCTCCTCCTACCTTCAATCTTTCCCAACATCAGGGTCTTTTCCTAATGAGTCAATTCTTCCCATCAGGTGGCCTAAGTGTTGGAGTTTCAGCCTCATTATCAGTCCTTCCAATGGATATTCAGGACTGATTTCCTTTAGGATTGACTGGTTTGATTTCCTTGCAGTCCAAGGGACTCTCAAGAGTCTTCTCCAACACCACAGTTCAAAAGTATCAATTCTTTGGTGTGCAGCCTTTTTTATGGTCCATTTCTCACATTCATATATGACTACTGAAAAAACCACTGACTCGATGGACGTGAGTCTGAGTGAACTCTGGGAGGCCTGGTGTGCTGCGGTTCATGGGGTCACAAAAAGTAGGACACGACTGAGCGACTGAACTGAACTGAATTGGAAAATCCATAGCTTTGAGTAAATGGCCCTTTGCTCTTAATGTCTCTGCTTTTTCACATGCTTTTGGTCATAGCTTTTCTTCCAAGGAACAAGCCTCTTTTAATTTGAAGTCATAGGTTGGTCATAGCTTTTCTTCCAAGGAACAAGCCTCTTTTAATTTGAAGGCAGCAGTCACCATCTGCAGTGATTTTGTAGCCCCCCAAAATAAAGTCTCTCAGTTTCCATTGTTTCCTCATCTATTTGCCATGAATTGATGGAACTGGATGCCATGATCTTAGTTTTTTAATGTTGAGTTTTAAGCCAAATTTTTCTATCTCCTCTTTCAACTTCATCAAAGGGCTCTTTAGTTCCTTTTCACTTTCTTCTGTGAAGATGGTCATCTGTGTATCTGAGATTATTGATATTTCTCCCAGCAATCTTGATTCCAGCTTGTGCTTCATGGGTTTTTCATGATGTACTCTGGATATAAGTTAACCAAGCAGGGTGAAAGTATATAATCTTGATGTATTCCTTTCCCAGTTTGGAACTAGTCCATTGTTTCATGTCCAGTTCTAACTGTTGTTTCTTGACCTGCATACAGGTTTTGCAGGAGGCAGGTACGGTGTTCTGGTTTCCCTTCTCTTGAAGAATCTCCCACATGTTGTAATCCACATAGTCAAAGGCTTTAGCATAGTCAATGAAGATATTTTTCTTGAATATTCTTGCTTTTTCTATGATTCAACAGATGTTGGCAATTTGATCTCTGATTCCTCTACTTTTTCTAAATCCAGCTTGAACATCTGGAGGTTCTCAGTTCACATACTGTTGAGCCTTGCTTGGAGAATTTTGAGGATTACTTTGCTAGCTTGTGAGGCAAGCCAGGCAAGTCTGACTCAGTCTCTTGTGGGGTCACCACTGCTCTGTCCTGTGTCCTTTGCACAAAAGGTTTTGTTTGTGCCCTTCAAGAGTCTGTTTACCCAGTCCTGTGAATGTTCTGTAATCAAATCCCACTGGTCTTCAAAGTCAAATTCCTTGGGGTTTCTCAGTCCCTTTGCCAGATCCCAGGGTTGGGAAATCTGTTGTGGGCCCTAGAATTTTGCAACAGAGAGAGAACTTCTTTGTATAATTGTTCTCCAGTTTGTGGGTCATCTGCTCAGTGGCTCTATGGTGGAGCTAATGGCAACCTCCTCTAAGAGGACTTATGTCATACACCATGCCTCCCTGGTCTGTTGCAGCCAGAGCCCCTGTCCCTGCAGTAGGCCACCGTTGACCCATGCCACTGCAGGAGACACTCAAACACTAAATGGTAGGTCTGGCTTAGTCTCTTGTGTGGTCCCTGGGTCCTGGAGCACACAAGGTTTTGTTTGAGCTCTCCAAGCGAATCTGGCAGTTATGGGGTTTGATTCTAAACACTACTTCACCCCTCTTACCATCTTGTCAGAGTTTCTCCTTTGCCCTTAGATATGGGGTATCTTTTTTTGGTGGGATCCAACATTTCCCTGTCGATGGTTGCTCAGTGTTTAGTTGCAATTTTGCAATTCTTTCAGGAGAATATGAGAGTTAATATGTGCATTAATATACAATATTTGAAGCTTTTGTCTTTTTTTGGTCTCTGACAACTCAATTAACCCACCAATGAGTCCCATAATTCCAGGTAGATCCTAAATTCAGACCATTTCTCTTTTCATGCAACATAAAGGACCAGAAAAGCAAGTCAAATATCTGCTATTTGGCAAATTTCTTAATGAGGCTCATTTTAGGAACATTACTGATTTGAGTGTTAGTTCAGTGGCTATCAACTAAAGACTTTCAGCTAGCATACTTATTTGATCCATCTTGGGGCCAGGATCATGAATTTTCCTTCTACTTTACATTTTTGTAGTGCACTGCCCCTCAAGTCAAATATTTTGATTATGGGAGAAGTGGAGAATCAGCAGGAAAAAATATATATATATGACTCTGAGCTAAGCCCAGAATCCTACTCAGGTATTCTATATCCAAGCCATTTCTAGTATTAGTAACTGCAGTGCTTAGGATCCCCCCTACTCATTCAAAAATAGATTGAATACTTGAAAAAAGGAAAATTGAATAGAGCTTATTTAAAACAAGTAATCTACATAAGTGTGGGGATAGGTATTTTTAGAGACAGGATTGTCATTCCAGAGATTGGTAACTTGAGAGTTGTTAAGACCTCTAGAACCTGAAATGACAAAGGGAGGGAAATTTTCTGAAGAACCAAAGAAATTATTTGAACAACTTGAGAAGAGCCATAACTTACCCAATTTACACAAACATCTCATGGGTCATGCTGAGAGGGACCTGTAAGTATAAACACCCTATTTTTATTCTTCCACTATTTCTAATTTCTTGCTAGTCCTTGCCACTATCAAGGGAAATCACATCAAACAAGAAGCCACTGATTTAGTTTCCTAAAGGCTGTCCTAAATGTCAATACTTTAAATATATACATCTATACACACAGAGGGCTTCCTAGGTGGTGCTAGTGGTGAAGAACCCACCTTCTAATGCAAGAGACGTCAGAGATATGGGTTTTGATCCCTGGATTGAGAAGATCCCTGGAAAAAGGCATGACAACCCACTTCAGTATTCTTGCCTGAGGAATTCCATGGACAGAGGGAGCTGGCAGGCTACAGTCCATAATATCACAAAGAGTCAGACATGAGCGAAGTAACAGCATGCACACACATACAAAGAAACTTAAACATTCAATAAATATCACACATGCACATACTAAAATGCTTCCTCTTATAGGGCTAATCTCACAAATGAGATTGTTAGTAAATTGTAATAAGTTTTAGTCCTAAGAAAACTTTTCAAATATCTCATTCACAACTTCCAAGAATCAAAACTTTTATAGTAACAAAACTTTTTCTGTCCAGAAGCTACAATTCAATTTTTTACTATTATCAAACACTTTCTAAGTAAATAAATCATATACTAAATAGACTTGATTAAATAACCAATTAATTATCCTAGAAATAAAAATTCCAAGTGATTATATTTACTAGTGTCTATTTTTTTTTACCTTTTTTTCTAGTCTTTAGAATTATGCATCTATCGTTGTATATAATCGGTGTTGTTAGAACAAGTACAGCTACATAGTGATTTGATTATTACAATAGTTCAGATATATATTTAATCAATGATATCATATTTTAGCTTTAGTAATTGCAATCAGGTATCAGGAAAATTATTACTTACTGAAATACTTCCCTATCCCCATCAAAATGTGAGATTGGAAATTGAATTACCATAGTTAAAATTGTATTATGTGGGGGAGTGAATATCAACCATGTATTTATGCTTGCTTTGGAGAAGGTAATGGCAACCCACTCCAGTACTCTTGCCTGGAGAATCCCATGGACGGAGGAGCCTGGTAGGCTGCAGTCCATGGGGTCGCTAAGAGACGGACATAACTGAAGCGACTTAGCAGCAGCAGCATGCTTGCTTTGAATTCCCTATTTAGTAACATGTGATGTCATTTAATGCATTCAGACTTTATTATAAGCTTTCACTTAGTCACCGATTTAGTTTTTTACGTTGGTCTTTGGTATATATTTTGAATGATGAATTACAGTGTTTTTAGGGGTTTTACATTTTTATTGAAAAATATAGATATTTTATATTAATCTGTACACATTACTCCATATTGCTACTTAATGTAAACTTAAATAGTTTTATAAAGTAATTTTTCACATGCATTTTTCAATATACTTATTGAATAATATACTGATTGAATAATAGATATTGTGACATTGAACTTCATATTCATAAATTTACCTTTCTGCTTCATAGAATACAAGGTTTATAAAGTATTATTAGATTTGTGTGAAGCTAATGCTATATAAAATATTTTGTGGGTTTTTTTCTATTTTAATTTCAATGCTAGAAAATTCTTTTCTTAAAATATATAGTGTGAAGTTATTTGTCATCTATTTTCTGTGATTATCTGAACCTAGACTTTCTGGAATTACTGAATCATCTGATATTGACACATTTCTGGCAATTTGATAAACCTCTTTTTTTTTCTATATTTTTTCTTACACTCATTTCTCTGTTCATAACATTTTCCTCCTGGAAATCAACACCTCAACAATTTTATTTAACAATTTGCCATGGAATTTTCTTTAGCTCATTCTTATACATTTTTGTAGTTATTTTCCTATCCACGCTTATATTCTCACTAAACTATTGAGGTTGAATCCAAAGCTCTTAAAATTTTCAAGTCCAATTCAGAAGATATATTTTAACAAGAATTGTTATTGTTATTATTTTTAAATTGGCTTTTTATTTATTTGTTTGGCTTCACTGGGTCTTAGTTGCAGCACTCAGGTCTTTGTTGCAGCAGCAGACTCTCTAGTTGTGCCTTGCAGCCTCAGTAGTGGTAGTGCACAGGCTTAACACTCTACTGCATGTGGGATCTTAGTCCCTGACCAGGGCTCGAACCTGTGTCTCCTGCATTGCAAGGTGGATTCTTAACCACTGGACAACCAGGGGAGTCCCAATTTTAGACCAAACATTCATGACACTGTGGACAAAGAATGTTACCTGCCATCCCAGTAAACAACAAATGTTACCCATCATTATGCTATCAGCCACTAAAGCTGCCTCCAACAAATGTGTCTTGAGGGGACTTGAGGGTGGAGAAAAACAGGATACTAAGATCTGGATAGTTAAAATACATACTTAAGGGATAATTTCAAGGAGTCTTTTTTTTTTTCCCCTCTTCGTTGAAAACTCCTAGATATCCTGGCTTCTTCTTTACCTCTTTGGAACAGTTCCTCAGGTATCTGAGAGGCTATCTCCACAAGCTGTAGTCTTCAGTAGGTCCCTAGATGAAATATAATTCACAACTTTTAGGTTGCATGTTTATCATCATTCAATAACAATATATTTTAGAGTATATTTCCTACTTGGAAAAGAGAATGGATAAGAGCATTGGAGAAATATTAAGCTGAGTAGGTATCTGGTTTCTGTTCTGTACTACACTGAACTACCCATGTCCTTAAAATTTGTAACTAATCAAAATTCATTTTGTACATTGTTTATCTTATAGTAAACATGTTAAACAGAAAAATAAAATAAGTATAAAATTTGTTATTAATCCAAATTCCATCTCAGCAGTTACTATACCAGATATATGTTCTGAGCATGAGAGAGATTTTTAAGAGACAACAAAGGGTCTTAAAATACACTCTATTTGTCTTTTAACCCTACCAGCTATATTTTAAAAAATATTTTCTTTTTTGTGTTCATTAACATATAAAGTTCTTAATAAAAATATTTCCAATTTCAATACAATTATATTTTAACTTTCTTTATAAAACATGTCTAGCAAGCAAATTCATTTTTAACACCTGGGAGAGCACAGATCCTATCTACTGCATGTAACGAGTACTTTTCTGTATGAATACATGTATGAATTTGCCACTACTCAGGATTGAAGTTTTTCTTTCAAAGTATTGCTGGAAACTAGAAAACTGTGTAAGAATTAAGAAATAAATGTGTTTGCTTCATTCATTTTCACATAAGCTATGTGCTACTGTTCTCTTCCAAAATGTGCTCATTTCCTACTTTATCTCTCATTTTTTAGTCCTATCTATATCTATGTTTTTGTTTTTTAATGCAAATAGATAGTTATACTGGTAATAATGAGAAAAATGAGAAATAAAGTAGCAGTTGTAAAAACCGTTATTGAGAAGAATTAATATTTTTTCACAATAGTCAGGTTTTAATATTGCACAAAAATAAAAATTGGTTCAGAGTATTTTTATTTTAGCATTATTAGGCTTTATATTTTAAAATTATTTCTGAAAGAAAAATATTCACTATCCTCTTTGCATAGGATCTGTAATAGTTTTTCAATAACCATATAAATCATGCCAACATTTTGTCTACCATGGGATACTAGTTCTCTTAAAAAAAACAACTCTGAGCTAATGTTTATATTAAAAAAATATAACCTTAACCTGATAGATGTGTAAATAGACCTTTTATACGTCAAAAAAAAAATTAGAATTTTATATCGGAAAAAAATTAGTTTTGAAGAATGAGAATAAAACTAAGATATTGAATATTTGGATAAACAAAAATATAAAATATATTTTATGACACAGGTCATGTAAAACACACTGTCCATTGTTGTCTATTTAAGCCCTCATTTATAAGTGCGACTAGAACAGTAAAAAAATGAAACATAATCAAATTTTTCTGTCACCCATATTGCAGCAGCCTTGCCAACCTATGACTACAAAATAAAGACACTGTTTATATCCAAACTATAATTACACATGCCCCAGCTGGCCTATTTTTGGAAAACAGTCTCCTTAGAGCTTCCCCCAGGTATTTCTAAGAGTTTCTCAGTGTACTACCTCACATAAACTTTGAAAAAAAGAACACCAGTTTCTTCCACACCAGCATTCTAATATTACACTTCATTTCTGCTGTGAATGATCTTATGTGCTCACCACTTCAAGGAACATGTCCATTCGCTGCTGGTGAACTACCACTGAGTTCCCCCCTACTTTGACCTCAGGAAGTGCACATTTTTCTCCCTGAATTCCCATATCATACCTATCTGTGACTTTCAGCATTATTTCACTAAAGATGTAAAGAATAATGTAATTAACTATAACATGAAGTGGCTATCAGAACATCTGATTATATCCAAAGAAGATATGATCAACAGATATACAGCCAACAAATGGTCAGTGGGCACATGAAAAGATGTTCACTATCATTAATTATGAAAGAAATGCAAATATAAGCTGCAATAAGATACTGCCTCATACCTGTTAGGATGCCTATTATCAAAAAACAAGAGACAACAAGGACTGGTGAGGTTGTGGAGAAATTAGAACCATACTACACTGTGGGTAGGAATGCAAAATGATGCAGTCTACCCTTGAAGACAGAATAGAGGTTCCTCAAAAAATTAAAAGTAGAACAACCATATGATCCAACAATCCAACTTCTGGGTATTTATCCAAAAGGACTGAAATCAAGATCTTGAAATGATGCTAGCACGCCCATGTTTATTGTGGCACTATGCACAATGCCAAGATGTAGGAACAATCTAAATTCCCAAGATAGCTGAATGGATTAAAAAAATGTGATACAAACCTGTAATGGAATAAGCCCTTGAAACAGAGGAAATCCTGAAATATGTGACAATATGGATAAAACTTGAGGACATTATACTAAGTCAAACTAGCCAGTCACAGATACTGCATGATTCCATTTACATGCCATACCTAAAAGAGTCAAGCTCATAGAAATGCTCAAGCAATTGGTTAAATCAATGGTTCCAATCCATGTATTGCTGCACCAAATCGCCATTGAAGGAAAAAATAAATAAATAAATAAAAATAAAAATAGACATTTATTTCTCCATCTACAATACTGTATAATATCATTTATATGTGGAATCTAAAACAATATGACAAATTAGTGAATATTTTTAAAAAAGAAAAGAAACAGGCTCACAGATATAGAAGACAAAGTAGTGGTTTCCAGACTGGAAAAGGAAGAGGAAGGGGTATATTAGGGGTATGGGATTAAGAGACACAAACTACTATGTTCAAAGAAGATAAGCAACAAGGATATATTGTATAGCACAGTTATTGCCATTATCTTTTTTTTTTTTTGCCATTATCTTGTAATAATTTTTAATGGAGTATAATCTGTAAAAATAATGAATCACTATGCTTTACACCTGAAACTAATAAAATACTGTAAATCAACAACAACAAAAAACAGACATTTAGCTTGTAATAATTACTTGCTTGAAATTAAACCTATACAAGGTATATAATGACCAAGATAGGCTTAATGTTCTCCTCAGCTTAACTAAACTTAAAACAGATTTCTTCCTGACTCTAGGCTCCTGACAGATAGCTCTTTTCTTAAAGCCTTTACTTCAGAAAACTTTTAATTTACCATTGTCCCTTTGGGTTTAAATCTTCTCCCAGCCTCTTTCTAGTTTTACACATCAGGAATAGCTTCTCAAGAATCTTGGAGCCCTCTCTTTGAAACATATGCATGAAGAAAGACAGGGCTCCCATTTCCCATCTCTATGAGAGAACAGGAGTATAAATTGATGAGCCAATTAGCAAAGACCGAGAGTCTAATCACATTGGCTAATGTGTCCCCTCCCTTGATGCTCTTCTTTGTTTTTTCACTCTTCACCTCTGTTTTCAAATTTCAGTTATCCTTTTCTTTCAGAGGAGTTAAATTCAGTCTCTCCCTTCTATTGCAGTAGTTTGATCCATTGAAATGGACTTGAATATGGTCCTCTTTACCTATTTATCTGGTCCACTACAATTTTTACTTGATATTGATGTGGTATTTGGAAAGAACTATAAAAAGTACATCTGTTTAAAGTCATATCTCTCAAAACATCATAACTTTGACAACTCAAGCTCTGTGAAGTATAATTTACAAATATAGATAGGTGTAAATATAAGTTTTATCTAATATGTAACTATTTCACTACATTGATGGAGCACTCACTGTCTATGGGTAAAACCAGATTCATAGTATTGGAGTGATGCAAAAATAAACATGACATTATATCTACCACAAATTGTTGCACGTTAGAAATTGAGATAAATATCTGTATTGAAAATTATGAAGCAAGGCGTAAAATTATGCTTTCTAAAACTTACAGAACATGTCCCAAATGAAATATTCTAATAATTGTCTGGGAAAAAATCTGCAGAGGTTCCAGAAACACCAATTTGTCTCTTTATCCCATCAGGTAATATGTCCACGTCAAAGCCAGATGTACAAAAGCAGTTTCCGCACTTGCTTAAGTAGCTATTCGTAAAAGTGCATGAGTTGGGGGGATCCTGTGAACACATAGAAACACTATGATAGAATTTTGTTATTGTAAAAATCATGTTCCCACTTCTTTTCATCACCTGAAAAAAACGGATGCACAAATATTTTTTTAGTAACTGACTATTCTGAAGACAGAATTGGGAAAGATCTTGCCAAAGTAGGCATGAGATACTGATGTTAATGGATAAAAAAGGCATTGTCAGCTAATGAGGAAATTGGATTATGTACTTTCACATCTATTTAACCAATGGAGATATTATCTTCCTAGCTTTCCACAAAAACAACGTCTACCAAGCTTCATTTATTTTTTCTGTTTATGAAGTTTGTGGAAAGGACATTTGATCACTTTGTGAGGATTTGAGTTGCCCTTTTGAGTTCTCTTTTCCCAGACCTGAGCAGCCTTATCTCTATCAACTTTACTTGGATTTGTTATAAGATTTAAATTGGGTACTTCCCTTTTTCCAAGAAGAATACTAGTTTTCTGCTCAAGTCTGAGTGCTCAAAGTATAATATGGCCTGAGAACTCCTAATCTAGAACCATACACTAGTGTACAAATCAATGAAATGGAAAAAGAATATCAGTAACATCTATAGTTTTTCATTCTGAAAATAGAATTTTTAAAAATACCCTTGAATCTGTGGCAAAGACTTTCCTCCCACAATAATTATTGAATGAGATGAATCAAGATACTGTTTTTTTGTTTGCTTATTATTGGTTTTCTTTATTTTTTGATGGAGATAGGAGAAAGTTTACACAGCAAGGATATAAGAAACAGATTTTAGGGTAAAAGTGATAAAATTTAGGAATATTTCTTTAAACCAAATTGTCAAAGTTGGTTGTGGCTAAGAGTTCCTCAGGGATCTTTATGTGGCTGTCCATTTTTAAAAGCTTGGTTTTGGTCTTCCCATTCCCTTCCCCTGTAAGCAATGTTCCCCAAAGCTGTCTTGAAGGCAGTTTAATGTACAAGCTTGAATTTGATTTGTGAGAGAACACTGAATCAGCTTTGGGACTTATCAAACCAACATTATAAGAACTATCTTTATCCATCCCCCAAATTATTCACTTCTGCTCCTTCCCTGTGTGTGTGTTGTGTGTATCTGTAACTTCAGGAAATGGTAAAAAAAAATAAAATAAATCTTTGAAAATGGAGGACAGGCCTAAAAAAATAAAGAACATTTCTTTTTAGAGAAATACTCTTTTTTTGTTGTTTATTTATTTATTTTTACTTTACAAAATTGTACTGGTTTTGCCATACATCAACATGAATCCGCCACTATTATCTTTTGCAAAGTTTGCATAAACTTGATTGTTAAAACAAACTAGAACAGTATATGTAAAAGAAAACTAAAAACTGAAATAATTACACTATAGATATTCATGTAAAAATCCTAAACACATCTCAGAACAAGCAAACCAGGTATTACAGTGTTAAACTTCATCATGAGAAATTAATTCCAAATATTCACACATATTTTGATTTAAAATTTCCATGAATATTATTCAACACTTTAAAAAGTTCATCTTTCAAGTACAATTTAGTATTGACTATATTCTATGTATTGCAATAAGAGTTGAAGTGCCATTGATTAACAAATTACAAATAAAATAAATGATTATGAAATTATAAAGAATGATATTTAAAGACAATGAAATGCTCAGCAAACAAGGATAGAAAATTATTACACATTTCATTGAATGCAACTATTCCAATGGATATCAATAATCAGAATAATCAAGCAGAGTAGTTATATCTATGAAATTTTCAATATATAAAGTTTGATATAAAGCAGTTTTATAAAGCAATTAAAATATTTAAAATGAACCAAAACCAGAGGGATGGTATGGGGAGGGAAGTGGGAGGAGGGTTCAGGATGGGGAACACATGTATACCTGTGGCAGATTCATTTTGATATATGGCAAAACCAATACAATATCGTAAAGTTAAATAAAATAAAATTTAAAAAAAAAGAAAATAAAAATGTGATAGACATAGAGAAAGAAAAATATTAGATGGTGCTCTACAGAAAAGTAAATTCATACAGCAAATGTTGTAATATAATTGAGATCTGTTGGGCTGCAGTGCACAGGCCTACAAGGTCTGTGAGTTCCCAGTCTCAAGACTAAAGAAAGAGACCAAAGTCAGCAACATAAACATCAAGGTTTAATGAATGGAGGATCTTAAATGTTTGAAGCCTGGTCCTGGAACAGCACCCCACCACGTATGGCACACAGTGGGCAGGACATGGCGGCAGTCTTCACTTCCAAGGGGAGAGGGAGATTGCCAAATATAGGGGGAATTACATCAGGTTGATACATTAGTTACCAGGGAAACCAGTAGAGAGGCATGCCCCTCACCACCCCTTTGATAAGCTATCACTCCTTGGGTCAGAGGCAAGCATGTAGGAAGATCAGTCACATGAGGATGGTGTAGGTGAAACAGGTCCTGCTCAGGCAGGGGATATTCAGAGAGCAAGAGAACAGCCATCCTGAGTGGTGTTTCCATATAAGACCATGAAAAGAGAAATTATGATGAACATTATCTTACAAAGATAAGCAAACAGACCCCAGCTCACAGATCCTAACAGCTTGTGAGAACTTTAATTCTAATTAAGAGAGGTTTAATTTTACAAAAAGAAGCCATAGCAGGTTGACTTTTATTTATATTTTTAATTTTATTATTTCATTTTTTAAAAATTTTATTTTATTTAACTTTACAATATTGCATAGAGCAGGTTGACTTTTAAAAGAAAAGGGATTGAATTTGCTATGGCAAAACCATTCCAGCCACTTGCACATTCATCTGTTCTATAAACCTCTATATTTTCTAACAACATGTCTTATGTTTGTAGACTTGAAAATATCACTTTTGAAATAATCATTGTTTTTATCATTATATTTCATTTTTCCTTTTATATAATCAGAAGTTTTATTTTAATTTTAGTTGTCTATTCAAAAACAGATAAGCTCCACTGTCCAATAATGCTAAATTACCACAGCCATCAGATAAAAGAAGCAACATAAACCAGTACATTAGAGAGCTGATTACACATTTTTGTTTGTTAAATATATGACTCCAGGGATCTAAGCATCACCATCACTTGACACATTAGTCATCTGGAGTTGTCATGAGTTAACAAAACAAAAATTCCCAGAGTAAATTTTACAAGCTTCAGTAGTTTGGGAAGTCTTGTCTTGTCATATTTTTTTATAGTTTTAACATTTAACACAGAAAACAATTATAATTATTTATTTATTCAGGCAAACTAGAACCTTAGGCAAATACAACAGCTATGACCTGTATAATTAAGGAAATATGAGTGTTTTGAATAAATAGACATGAGAGTTTGATTTGCCCCAATATTCACAGAGAATTCTTTAATCCATAAACAACTAAAAATATGCTAATTTTTTAATTGCTACCCAGAAAAAATAACAAAGACTACAAATAGTAAAATTGAAAACAGATGAGTATAGCTAAATTTAAACATATAATATTATAATGTATAATAATAATGTTTCATGTAAAATTTTTGAAAGTTTAAAAAAATTAAGGTACACTTATTTTTATCTTTTTACTAGGTAGTAGAAAATATAACCCACTCCAGTGTTCTTTCCTGGAGAATCCCAGGGACGGGGAAGCCTGGTGGGCTGCCGTCTATGGGGTCTCACAGAGTCGGACACGAATGAAGCGACTTAGCAGCAGCAGGAAATATAAATTCATATTAGATGCATATGACATGCAAAACTATAGGGACAAAACACAACCTCAATCTCTGTCTTATCACCCCCTTCCTTTCATCCTTCCCTCCCTCTTTCTTTTGATCTGCTATCTTTAGAAAAATACTCAGTTGAATCTCAGGAATGAGTGAAAACCTATACAACAAATGTAACAAATGAAGTGGGTGGAGAATAGGTACTGACATTAGTAACTTTAAAAATGAGTGGAGTAAGAATAGTAGCAGAAGAATTGCATTACACACAAGCACAGAAATTAGTTGATATAGATACTTGCTACAGGGATATAAGATAATAATTCTGATATGGCCATACATGCACACTGGAAACGAATGATTTTGTAAATGGATAGCAGTTGGCAGGAGCGAGGTTTCTTCCTGTTGGTGTGAATGAGTGGAAGACAGACTAATCCATGTAATTATAAACTAAAGTTTGATGCACTTCATACATCACATGCTTATTTCATCCCTAAGAGCCTAAGATGAAAATACAATAGCAAGGATCACACATAGTACTCTGATCTTATGTTTTAACACCATTCCCCTTTCAACAACTGAGAGGGGCCACAGAACAAAAGTAATACTGAAGTACAACATTAAAAGTATTGGATTCTATCCCAAAGTATAACATATACAACAAAGCATAGAATAAAAAACATGAAAAAAAAAAAAATGGTATCACTCACATTGATATATTAGATGCATGTCTCACATTCTACTCGTGCTATTTTTCCCCTTATTTCAAATAAATGTGTGTTTGTGAGGAAAAGGTTAATACAATTAAGATTAATCATAATTTAAAAGGTAAAATAGCACTATCAGAACTGGGAAGAAAATGAACTAGCTAAATGGCTTTATATTGTCTAAGTAATAAGACCATTTAAAAAAATAAATTGCTATCAATAAGTTTTAGAAACAAAAATTATTCTCACAATTTTCTTCATATTCTATGTAATATACATGCTGAAATGGAGTCCTCAGAGGTGCCTTAAATTATGTTAAGTTTAAACATTCTTCCAGGTGTTATAAGATATTAAATATTCATTTCAGAGTAATATTTGTTATGAATATTCCTGATTCAGTATAATCAAAAGAATTACAGAATTAGAAGAATTTTATATTTAAAAAATCAACAAAGAACTTTATTTTAAAAATAAATTAATTCTTACTAATTCAGTGTAGTAACTGAGGCATTTAGCTTTAAGTATTTAAATATTTTATCTAAATAAAAAGCATATAAAAGTTTTAACTTTGTTTTCAAAAGTTGTGGCATTCTTGATAAACTTAAAATGTTGAAAGAAAAGTTACTGCAAAGTAGTATCTTGAAGAAACAGAAGAAAATACTGTTTTGGAAAATTTTCATTGCTGAATATCTACTCCACTACAACAGCTAGATCATCCTGAAAGTTGAGGAAAAAAAGTGAGAGCTCAAAAACACTTGAGTTTCAAGCAAGAGATTCTCACAAAGAGAAACAATTTGCACTTGTCTAGGATTCAAGAGCTGAAGTAGTATCAAATATTTATGTCTAAGAGAACACCACAATAAGACCAAAAATGATATCTCCACGTATTTTAAAGTATAGAAATTGCAGCATCCGGCAAATCTCCACTCGCATTACCATCACTTGCTATGTTTTTCTCAAGGATATGTTGAAATGGTAGACAATGTTTTCTTTTCTTTTTTTTAAAAAAAAATATTAATTGAAGTATAGTTATTTTCCAATGTTGTGCTACTTTCTGTTGTACAGCAAAGTGATTTAGTTATACATATATGTTATATATAGATATAGATATACATATAATATGTGTGTGTGTGTGTTGTGTGTGTGTGTGTGTGTGTGTAGGGCTTCCCTGGTGGCTCAGATAATAAAGAATCTGCCTGCACTGAAGGAGACCCAAGTTCAACCTTTGGGTTGGGAAGATACCCTGGAAAAGAGAATGACTACACTCTCCAATAGTCTTGCCTGGAAAAATTCCACAGGCAAGGAGTCTGATGGGCTACAGTCCATCGGGTCACAAAAAGTTGGATATGACTGAAGGAATCAGCACATGCATACAGACACACACACACACACACACATATACATTCTTTTTCATATTATTTTCCATTATGATTTATCACAGGATATTGAATATAGTTCCCTGTGCAAGACAGTAGGGCTTAGTTATGTATCTATTCTGTATATAGTAGTTTGGGTCTGCTAATCTCAAACTCCTAAACTATCCCTCTTCCACTTCTCCCTCTCCCTTAAGAAACACAAGTCTGTTCTCTCTGCCTGTCTGTTTGTTTCATAGATAAGTTCTTTTGTGTCATATTTTAGATTCCACACGTAAGTGATGTCACATGGTATTTGTCCTTCTCTCTCTGACTTGCTTCACTTAGTATGATAATCTCTCAGTCCATCCATGTTGCTGCAAATGGCACAATTTCATTCATTTTTATGGCTGAGTATGATTGCTCTTCAGAATTCTAGCAGAGCTATTTAAAATCCTAAAAGATGATGCTACTAAAGTGCTAATCCCAATATGTCAGCACATTTGGAAAACCCAGAAGAGGTCACAGGACTGAAAAAATTCAATCTCTATCCCAATTCCCAAGAAGGATAGCACTAAAGAATGTTCAAACAACTGTAAAATGGCACTCATCTCCCATGCTATTGCTTCCTTCATAGCTCAGTTGGTAAAGAATCTGCCTGCAGTGCAGGAGACCCTGGTTTGATTTCTGGGTCAGGAAGATCCACTGGAGAAGGGATTGACTACCCTCTCCAATGTTCTTGGGCTTCCCTTGTGGCTCAGCTGGTAAAGAATCCGCCTGCAATGCGGGAGACCTGGGTTCAATCTCTGGGTTGGAAAGGGAGACTTTCCCCTGGAGAAGGGAAAGTCTACCTACTCCAGTATTTCTGGCCTGGAGAATTCCATGGACTATATAGTCCATGGGGTCACAAAGAGTTGGACATGACTAAGCAACTTTTATTCACTCACTCACTCCCATGCTATTGAGGTTATGCTCAAAATCCTCCAAACTAGGCTTCAACATTATGAGAACTGAGAACACCCAGATGTTCAAGCAAGGCTTAGAAAAGGCAGAGGAACCAGAGATCAAATTGCCAACATTCACTGGATCATAGATAAAGCAAGAGAATTCCAGAAAGACATCCACCTCTATTTCATTCACTATGCTAAAACCTTTGATTGTGTCATAAAAAATCGGAAAACTCTTTTTTTTTTTTTTAATTTTTTTTTTTTTTTTTTAAATTTCAGGTATACACATGCTCCCCATCCTGAACCCTCCTCCCTCCGGAAAACTCTTACAGAGATGGGAATACCAGACCATCTGACCTGTCTCCTGAGAAACCTGTATGCTGATCAAGAAGCAAGTTAGAACTCTGTATGGAACCATTGACTGGTTCAGGCTTGATAAAGGAGTATGACAAGGGTGTTTATTGCCACCCTGTTAACTTATATGCAGCACACATCATGTGAATGCTGGGCTGGATGAGTTACAAGGTTGAATCAAGATTGCTTGGAGAAATGTCAACAGCCTCAGATATGAGGATGATACTACTCTAATGGCAGAAAGCAAAGAGTACATAAAGAGCTCCTTGATGAACATGAAAGAGGAGAGTGAAAAAGTCAGCTTAAAACTCAATATTAAACAACAACAACAAAACTAAGATCATGGTATCCAGTCTTGTCACTTCATGGCAAATAAATGGGGGAACCTGGAAGCAGTGACAGATTTCCTCTTCTTGGGCTCTAAAATCACTGTGGTTGATGATGGAAACCATGAAATTAGATGATTATTTCTTGACAGGAAAGCTATGACAAACTTAGACAATGTGTTAAAAAGCAAACAAATCACTTTGCTGACAAAGGTCTGTATAATCAAGGCTATGGTCTTCCCTGTAGTTGTGTAGGGATATGAGAGCTGGACAATAAAGAAGACCGATTGGTGAAGAATTGATGCTTTTGAACTTTGGTGCTGGAGAAGACTCTTGAGAGCTGCTTGAATAGCAAGGATATCAAGCTAGTCAATCTTAAAGGAAATCAACCCTGATTACTCTTTGGAAGGACTGATGCTGAAGCTGAAGCTCCAATACTTTGGCCACATGATGTGAACAGCCAACTCATTGGAAAAGATGATGATGCTGAGGGAGACTGAGAATAAGACAGCTGGATGGCATCACTGTTTCATTGGACCTGAACTTGAGCAAATTCTAGGAGACAGTGAGGGATGGAGAAGCCTGACATGCTTCAGTCCATGGTGGGGGGGTCACAAAGAGTCAGACTTGTCTTGGTGAATGAACAACATCAACAACATGCTTGCTCCTTGGAAGAAAAGCTATGACAAACCTGGACAGCATATTAAAAAGCAAAGACATTGCTTTGCCAACAAACATGCAGATAATCAAAGCTATGGTTTTTCCAGTAGTCATATACAGATGTGAGAGTTGGGCCATAATGAAAGTTGAGCACTGAAGAATTGATGCTTTTGAACTGTGGTGCTGGAGAAGACTCTCCAGAGTCCAGGGGATATCAAACTAGTCAATTCTAAAGGAAATTAATCCTGAATATTTATTGGAAGGACTGATGCTGAAATTGAAGCTCTAACATTTTGGCCACCTGACGTGAAGAGCCAACTCATTGGAAAAGACCCCGATGCTGGGAAAGAGTGAGGGCAGGAGGAGAAGGGGATAACAGAGGATAAGATGGTTGAATGGCATCATCAACTCAATGGACATGAGTTTGAGCAAACTCCGGGAGATGTTGAAGGACAGGGAACGCTGGCATGCTGCAGTCCATGGGGTTGCAGAGTTGTACACAACTTAGTGACTGAACAACAGCAGTATTCCACTGTAAGTGTGTTAGGTTTTCTTTTTATCTTATCATTTTCAAGTTTAAATGTAGTAAATGAAGAGATTAATCATGAAAAAATAAGACTAGGTAAAAGAGAAATAATTAAATATAGATTTAAATCATTGACTCTCACAATAATGAAGATTCTACTCTTTGAGTAAAGTTGATACAGATTTAAACTATGAAACAGAATAAATGGTTAAATACCATAGGAGTTTGAGATTGTGCTTTGCTTGAGGAATTTGAAATATCTGATCAGTGTATTTACATTAGCCAAAATGCATATGTATTGTACTATTAAAAATAACAATTTAGTAAAATATTTAAAGCTGACAACCCCTGTTGTTGATGGTATTAATCAAGCTCAGATCTTTCCCCATCCAGTGCATAGTTTTTAAAAATGTAATTTAATTATTCAATGGAAAACTACAGAGAAATTAATATGAACAAGTGGCAATTTCAAATAAACAAAACGATGATATCTCCATGCATTCTACCAAAAAAAAAATACCGAAAATATTACTTGCCATATAGCTTCATCTATGACAAATGCATATTTTTGCAAGAAAAATACTTGCAAAGTATTAATAGGAACAATAGTACTAATAGTGCTAAACTGTAAATATGCCAATGTATTCCAGGCTGATTTTTAGAATATCTGTTAACACAATTTAGTTCTAAGAAATATTTGTGGAAAGTGAAGATCTAGTCTAATATTTACATGAAAATGCAAAGGATGGTGATAGCCATAAATATTACTAAGTTGAATAATTTAAAATGTTTTATACCAACATATAATTTCAGGGGAAAAAAGCTTAGTTATGATGATATAGAAATTAAGGCTTTGACAAATTAACCAATGGGAATGATGAAAGGGTAAAAGAACTTTTGAAGTTTGTCCTAGAAAACAGTGAGGAAATAATTTTAAAAAAACTATCAAATAAACTCTGTTGGGTCTATTGTGTTATTCAGATCAGGAAACAGGGAAACATGACTGCTGTCATCCCATAAATAAAATAAACTCCAGATAATTTGTAGAGGAAATGTTTAAGGTACAAAAATAAAAATCCTAGAAGCTAATGTAGGAAAATATCTTCCTTAAGTTCCTATCTAGTGATAGTGCGTAAATTGGTCATATAAATAGTAAGTATAAAAGAAAATGCTTGTTCATTAATAGATGCCATAAAAATAGTGACAATGCAAACTATAATGTGCCTGAGATTTCTTAAACATATGTAAATAGCTGTTAAGAAAATATAAGATAATTCTAAAATAATAAAAATACAAACTTATAGGAAAATGAAAGGGGGCTTAAAGTGGTACTAAAATTTAAAATATTTGCACAAAGTGGTTTGTAGATCTAAATTTAACTGCTAAAATAGTTAGAAGAAAATCTTTGTAATCTTGATCTGGCAAAGCTTTACCAATTTTGACTCCAGAGAATATGGAACAAATGAAAAAAAACATAAATTGGACTACCTTAAAATTCCAAAGGTTTTACTTTAAAGGATATTATCAAGGAAGTAAAAAGACAATTCATAGTAAGAAAAATAGCTTTAAATTATGTATTAAGCTACTTTTATGTTGACTATACAAAGAACTCTTACAACTCAATAATAAAAAACAATAATATTTAATATTGTGAAAGTATCTGAACTGAAATTTCTACAAAGAAGATATATAAGTCAGTAAGTGTATTAAAAGATGTTCAACATCTTTGGCTGTTAGTGAAATGCATATTGAAATCTTGACATATTACACCCACTAGGATAAGTGTTGTTGGAAAATGGAAAGTGATTGCTAAGAGGTATGGGTTATTTTTTGAGGTGATGAATGTTCTAAAATTGATCGTAGTGATGATTACACCACTCTGTGTATACTAAAAAACCTGGAATGGTATGATTTATATCTCACTAAAGTTTTGTGACACATGTTTCAGTATGGTAAGAATGAAATATACCAAAAAGAATCTAATAATGTCTTAAGGAAATTAAGTATAGATAAAGGTAATTTCAAAAATCCAAGGCTAATTAATAAGTTCATAATTAAAATGCATTAGGCATCTATTTCTCCTGGTCAAGAGGGGAAAGCCTCTAGGTCCATAACCATTTGGAATGTAAAAGAGTGGCTCCATGGGAGACAAATTTGCAAATCTCTCACACCTGAGGTCTGTATTTAATTTCCAATGTTGTTTTTCATTGAAACATCCTTTTCCTCAGGTTACCAGCAGTCTGTGTTTAGGAAGTCCTGACTGTGAAGAAACAAGACTATTAATGAAGCTTTGTCTCCTGATAACTCTCACACACATACTTGCACACAAAAACATTCATATAGTAACACAAATACAGCTGATATATGGAGAAAAATACGTCAGTACACACCTATAAGAGTATCTAAATTAAAAACAAAAAGAAGAAAAAATGGAAGTAGGCAGTTATGTAGAACAATGAAAACTCTTATAGAGGGTTTGTATTGCCTATATCAGTTGTTCAGTCACCAAGTAATTCTCTTTGTGACCCTAGGGACAGCACCACATCAGGCCTCCCTGTCCCTCACCATCTCCCAGAGTTTGCCCAAGTTCTTGTCCATGGCTATATTGGTGATTGGTTTCAAATGGAATGGTGGAGAGGTTCTTATTAAAGAAGGTTAAATTTTGTGTGCTATTGTGATAATTTGCAATTCAATCATAATTTACAATTACAGACATAGCTAGAAATAAATTTCTTAAGCCCATAGATTTAATGCCAATAAAACATAATGTTTGTTTACAAAAATATCCCACATAAACATAAAAAATAACAATAAAATTAAAATTAGCATTACTTTAGTGTGACAGATGTTGTTTTGCTTAAATTAATCACATCCCCAAAGTAAAATATATTTCTATTGGTGAATTTCAATTGCAAATTATCACTCCAAAAAATAGTTCTGTCTTCCTAAATGGTAAAATATTTCAACCTGACAACAGTAGCAGATGCTTTTAATAGTGATCAGTTTGTTTTAATGAAATTAAGACATTTCAACTTAATTCTGCTGCATATATATATCCAAACATGAGCATAATATTCTTTTTTTTTTTTTTTTGTGGCCACACTATGAAGCTTGTGGGCCACACAGTTTCTTAGTTCCCGGCCAGGTATCCACCCCAGGCCCTTGGCAGAGAGAGCATGGAGTCCTAATCGCTGGACCATCAGGGAATTCCCAGCACTATATTTTTATACCTTTTTTATTAGTGGTATTATTACTCATTAACAAGTCAAACAATTCAATAGAGACTGACACATCACAAGTTGGAAATTAAACACGTTTGTATTTTAGATAGTTAAATATGTTTGTATAGAGCTTTTTTCTTAAAGAGAACAAAAGACTATGTATACCAAAGTATGAAACTGTTAGTCACTCAGCTGACTCTTTGCGACCCTGTAGACTGTTGCAAAGCCCCATAGCCCTGTTAGGTTCCTGTGTCCGTGGAATTCTCCAGCCTAGAATAGTTGAGTGGGTTATCATTCCCTTCTCCAGGGGATCTTCCCAACCCAGGGATCAAAACTGGAGCTCCCACATTGCAGGCAGATTCTTTATCACCAGGGCCACCAGGGAAGCCCATGTATATATTAAAAAAAAATAAAAAATAAAAACTGTTAAATATCCAGTGGTTATTGGAAAATTTCAACCTAACCATTTAGCAAGGAAATGAAGGTCTGGTTTAGCCTTAATAATACTAAGCTAACTAGACAATTATTTAGGACCTCATAGGAAATTGACCTTCTTATTCCTGGGGCACCAATCTGAAAAGAACTTTTCCCAAAGATGAGGGGTCTCAGCCTAGTTCATGTCAATGTTCTCATCCTGGAAAATATTGGTCAGGTACACCCTGTACTCTTTACTGTTCAACAGTCACCCTGACTTAGGAGGTCTTTTCTGAAGATTGTCACAATCATCCTTGATTTATAATAGACAAAAGTAAATACACAATAATTGTCTATAAAAAATAAACAAACAAGGATGCTCTTACCTTAATTACGGATTCTCAGTCCCTAAGACGTAAGAGTTGATTTAGCAAATCGTTATAAATTTATGTTTATTCTTCTTCTTCTGAAATTAGTTGTTTTAACATCAATTCTATTTCAGATTTTTGTTTATATATTTGTTTTTAGTTAGGAAGTTAAGACTTGAGCATATTATTTCAAAAGAGGCTGCTATGAGTGAGATCTACGTAGGCAAGAATTACAAATTAGAACTACTAAGCAACAAAATTATAAAAGTAGAAATTCCTTTTAGATAGTTTCCCAATTGCATTTTAAGTTATTTTCCAATTCTACCAATTGATTACATCTATTCTTCACTGAGTTCTCTTGGGCTCAGTTGCTAAGTCATGTCCAAATCTTTGCAACCCCATGGACTGTCGCCCACTGGCTCAGACTTTGTCCATAGGATTTCCTAGGCAAGAATACTGGAATAGAGTTCTCTTAGCTATTGTTTTTTAAAAGCTTACTACATTTATCACTCAACTTAATGTTATAAACATATGAAAGATGTTTCTTTTCCTTATTTTTTCTAAGTGCTTCTCCTTGTTTGAAATTTATCTTAATTTTTCTTATCATCATTTCTCAAACATTTCTGCTGTGCTTTGAATATAATATGCCTTGATTAAAAATTTTTCTCTCACTTTTGTTTTCCTGTTACGCAACCACTTTTGCTCTCAGAGTAAGAGGAGACATATACTTTTTCCAGAGAATACAACAGCTTATTGGAGAAACTACTACTTAATTACAGTGTCAACAGCAAATAGATGAACAAAATAATGAATACATTTCAAATGCTTTCTGAAAAATTATTCTTCTCTAGCACTGTTAGGTTATGAAAATGAAAATGTGATTTTAACCTCTATTTCTGAAATATGAATGTTACTGAATGTCAACAATTTATGACAATGTCAATGTTTTAGTTTGCTAAGTTTTCCATAATGCAGACAGTGTAACTTAACTAACAGAAATATAGTTCTGAAGGCTAGATGTCCAAGCAACCCATCAGCAAGTTTTTTTTTTTTTTTTTTCCTCCTGAGATCTCTCTCCTTGGCTTGCAGATGACTGCCTTTTGGCTATGTCCTTATGTAGTCTTTCCTCTATTCATACACATGTGTGCCTTCGTCTTTTTCATCAGGGTACCAGGTATATTGAATTAAAGTCCACCCATAGGACATCATTTTGCATTATTTACCTCTTTAAAGGCCCTGTCTCCAAGTACAGTCACCTTTTGAGGAACTACTAGTTAGGGCTTCAACTCTGGAACTTTGGTGGTACACAATTCAGTCCACAGTGGACAGCTATTAAATGTAGCATAATTACTGACCTAGTACTTGTTGCATATTCATATTTATAGAGCTGGAGATTAGCATATCTCATGAAAGCAATAATTTAAGAAGATAACCAAGTGAAGTAATATCACTCGTCAGCTTTTCAATGGCTAACACATTGAGCATTTTAATTTTTCAACCTCTGTAATTCTTTCACTGATAAGTACTGACATAAAAGATACACAAGGGAAATCAAAAATTCTTCTCTGGCTCTAATGGTAGCACCAATGCCAGATTATCCAAAAAAGCCCTGTCTGATTTAATCAGTTAGGACTAGTGTAGGTAACAAAAAATTTAAAAAGAAAATATTTATATTCATATAAAGATGGAAAGTATGTATATATATATATATATACATATATATATATTCATGCATTTATGCACACACACACACATACATATATGATGTTTTTCTTTCAAGTACAGCCCCACAATGTGATTGCTACCTATGATGACCTATCTCATCCCTCCATCATCTTTAGCATGCTATTACTGATATAAGATGGTTTCTGTAACTAGCATTTTTGCCTATGTTCCAATCATAAGGAAAATTTGAAATACATGAAAAAGATACACTTTTCATCTGAAGAAATCTCTTAGAATGACCACATGAATGTGTTGCTTAGTCAGTTTATAACTTGACCGTATGGATCAAAATAGGTTTGAGAAATATAGTGTTTTATCTAGATAATTGTTTTGAAATTAATTGTGTCCTTCTAAGTCCCAGTGTCTGAGTGTGATTGCATTTGAATACAGAATCTTGAAAGAAGAAATTAAGTTAAAATGAAGTCACTGGGGTAAGACCTAATCTAATATGACTGATGTCCTTGTGCCAAGAGGCAATTTGGACAGAGGGAAGACTATATGAGAGGATATGGAGAAGACTGCCATCTACATGTCAAAGAAGCAGGCCTCAGAAGAAACCAACCTTGCTAACACTTTCATCTGACTTCTAGCCTCCAGAACTGTGAGAAAATAAATTTCTGCTGCTTAAGCTACCCAGTCCATTATGGCAACCTCAACAAATAAATACAGCAAATACTTTATATGGCAGAACTGCCACTTCTTGAATGTTGACTGAATTTATCACTGTATAAAGACCTAATGTCAGGTCTGTGGTATGAGAGCAAGTGATGAGGTTTTATAAATATTTTTTCACATATAAAAAGATTTTGAAAGGCCAGAATTCAGTGTCGTGATAGAAGAACAGAATCTTGGGTGCAGGCAATACCAAACACAGTATATAAAATACTTTGTAAAGCTTAAAGCAGCATTAAACTATACTTTCTAGCAGTTCAGATAGCTTTACTTCTACTTGAAAATTAACCTCAATGATGCTTTGTTACATGATAATTGAACCTTTCTTCTAACGCTGCTACCCTGAGATATCAACCACCTTTTGGAAGGCTTTATTATCACCCTTTCTGCCGATTAAACCATTTCTTCAGAATTTACAACTTCTGTTGTGACATAAGAGCAGATGGAGATGGGCTCTGAGAGACAGAAATACATGTTGTCTCCCCTTAGAAGTTCTTCAGTCCCATACTTCAGTGAATACAAATCTTTAGAAATATGTTAATGTACAAAAATGTATAAAATACATAAATCCCAGAGTGTTTTAGAGTAAGTTTCATCTTCTCATGCATTCATGGTGGTGTATACATTTAAATTATACTGTTATTCTACCTTAAGCATCTTAGCACTGTGCCTTTTTACCAACCTCTCCCTATTTCCCCCACTCTGAAGTTTTACTATTTAAATATTTGAAATGGTATATTAAAATATTTCACAGGAGTTTGGAGTATTACCTTAAATTACCTGTTTAATAGTTGAAAATGTGTGTCAACTAGGAAATTCATTGAAAGAGATAATCCTCAGTTCAGTTCAGTTCAGTCGCGCAGTCCTGTCCGACTCTTTGTGACCCCATGAATCCAGGCATGCCAGGCCACCCTGCTGCTGCTACTGCTGCTAAGTCGCTTCAGTCATGTTCGACTTTGTGTGACTCCATAGACGGCAGCCCACCAGGCTCCCCCACCCCTGGGATTCTCCAGGCAAAAACACTGGAGTGGGTTGCCATTTCCTTCTCCAATGCATGAAAGTGAAAAGTGAAAGTGAAATCGCTCAGTCGTGTCCTACTCTTAGCGACCCCATGGACTGCAGCCTATCAGGCTCCTCCATCCATGGGATTTTCCAGGCAAGAGTACTGGAGTGGGGTGCCACGGCCTTCGCTGCCAGGCCTCCCTGTCCATCACCAACTCCCGGAGTTCACTCAGTCTCATGTCCATCAAGTCGGTGATGCCATCCAGCCATCTCATCCTGTCATCCCCTTTTCCTCCTGCCCCCAATCCCTCCCAGCATCAGTCTTTTCCAATAAGTCAACTCTTCACATGAGGTGGCCAAAGTACTGGAGTTTCAGCTTTAGCATCATTCCTTCCAAAGAAATCCCAGGGCTGATCTCCTTTAGGATGGACTGGTTGGATCTCCTTGCAGTCCAAGGGACTCTCAAGAGTCTTCTCCCACACCACAGTTCAAAAGCATCAATTCTTCAGCGCTCAGCTTTCTTCACAGTCCAACTCTCACATCCATACATGACCACAGGAAAAACCATAGCCTTGACTAGATGGACCTTTGTTGGCAAAGTAATGTCTCTAAATAATAACAATAGAATACTACCAAGAAACAAAATCTTGCCAGTACTTGAAAAGTATGGCTTTGTCTAATAATGTGAACCAAACACTAGTCTTATGTAACCATTTACATGAAGTTCTAGATTAAAAAATGCATTGCTACACATATTTTATACCGATAGGTTCAAAAATCAAAATCGTTGTTCTTACTACTTTTTTAAAAGTTAGCATTGTAAGAACATTTTGTCTCCATTCCACTCTGAAAATTCCATTAACAACAGTAAATTATGAGACTGGACACATATTTAAGTTACTATAAACAAAAACAAGAGAATTATCCATCAAAAACAGTTGTATACAATTTAGCAAGGAGGGTAGTAGTGATGTGTGTGCTTGCATGCTAAGTTGCTCAATCATGTTTAACTCTGCAACCCCATGGACTGCAGCCCGCCAGGTGCCTCTGTCTATGGAATTTTCCAGGCAAGAATACTGGAGCAGGTTGCTATTTCCTCCTCTAGTGGATCTTTGTGATCCAGGGATTGAATTCATGTCTAGGGAAACCCAAAATATCACTCATGCCAGCTGAAAACCAGACATTATTATCAGCACATATAAGGACACCAAAAATAGTCATGCCAAAAAACTGATTACAGAGGAACTAAATGTAGCCAGTGGATAGAGAAGTATTTTAAAGAATTGTTATTATCTTCAATATGGATATCCATTAAAAAAAGAGACCCTTGTGAAAAATAGAAATCAGAACATAAAAGACTAAGAAAATTAATTGCTATTATTGAAATAAGGAATGCAATATAAGTTAGTCTTGGAAGAAAACTTCAGGTGTTCTGAAATGGTAGTTACTAAATTTTTGTGGATGTTAGAATCAGCTATAGAGCATCTTCAGTAACGACATTTTAAACATAGCTATTCAAAATTGTCAATGATAACGAAATGGAAACCGAGAAAAATGTGTTAAGAGGTATACAGCAACACTCCTGGAAGCTAATACTTACCTTCTAGAGTGAGAAATAAAGAATTTAGAAGACAATAAAGAAAAACTTCAAGTGATATAATAAAAATAGTAAAGGAAAATTTACCATATAAGAAAAACTTGAATAGTTAGAAAAATAGTGCCTTCAAGCTGCTGCCCAGGATTTTTATGAAATCTCAAATCTTAAAAGTTCTTTAAAATTATTAGAATTAAAAATAACACTATAACAATTTATAACATAGAATTATATGCCACTAATATCAACCCTTTAAGAAAGAAAATAATAAGGACATATTCAGACATTAACACATACACACACACACATTGATTTCAAATATATTCTTTTTGGGAATGACCTCATTTTAACACTACCTGTGCAAAATAAAAATGAAACCTTTAAGTAAGAGGTTGTCATAGTTTCCAGGAGAGGGTACTTATACACAAACAAGACAGTGACAATCATCTCAGGATAAATGACCACCGTGTTGAAAAAGGAACTCAGAATATATTATATAATTCAACATACAGTAGTTGCTAAAGGCCTGGAACTTATAAATGATATGTTTGACCCAATGGACATGAGCTTGAGCAATCTCCGGGAGATGGTGAAGGACATGCCAAGGAACCCTGGCATGCTGCAGTCCACGGGGTCGCAAAGAGTTGGACACAACTGAGTAACTGAACAACAATGAAGGTTTAAAGATGATGCTGCTGGAACAAACTCAGTTAGAGGAATGACATAAGAAACTAATGGGTAAAATATGTCTACCTATGGCTGATTCATGTTGAAGTTTGACAGAAAACAACGAAATTCTTTAAAGCAATTATCCTTCAATTAAATATATAAATTAAAAAATATGAAACATACTAGCTTATAGGCTTATAGAATACTTATAAGAATACTTCTGACAACTTTTTGACATATAAGAAAAGAGAGAATATTTGATGTTTGTGCTTCAGTTTTCTCCTTTGAAATTTACATTTCATGATACCACTTTATTTATGGATCTCTTAAAACCATGTAGTTGTTGATATTTCCCTAAACTGAACCATGCAATCACTATTTATTAACTTTAAAAACCTACCTAAGGTAAAGCACAGAAGAATCAATTTTATAAGAATATAAATAGAAAATTAATATCATAGGTGAACATATTTGGAAGTGGGGGAGATACTAAATAAAAAAGTAAAAGGAAGATAAAGAACAAAATTTTTCTGATATATATTGGGAGGTTCTTAAAATTTGTGATCCTAAAGTATAATTTTAAAAAGTGTCAGAGAAGCTGAGATATAAATCTTTATCCCCCAAAGAGCAAAAAATATGATTTATGCTGGTGGTTTGGTGCTTTAGTCGCTAAGTCATGTGTGACTCTTGCGACCCCATGACTGCAGCCTGCCAGGCTCCTCTGTCCAGGCAAGAATACTGGAGTGGGTTGCATTTTCCTTCTCCAGGAGATCTTCCTGACCCAGGGTTGGAACTTCAGTCTCCGTCATTGCAGGCAGATTCTTTACCGATGATTTATAATAGCACGAAACTATTTCTCCTCCCAAATAGCCTATATTTTTTATGCCACAATATATCATTTAAATTCTAGTTTCTAAGTGTAATGATTATTAAAATATCAGCATTGTCTCTGAATATTTCTTATATTATTTGCTTTTGCAATCTAGCTCCATAATAAGTTTTCCAAAAGTAAGACTCAAAGAATCTTTCAAAGATTAAGAAGTATAGAGTTATATTTCACTCACTTTGGCACTCTATTTTTGAGAGTTTGTAAAAGCTACTAATAAAAAATCATTTCATTGTTATTCAGTCCCCAGTCATGTCTGACTCTTTTGCAACACAATGGATTGGGATTGTTTTAGGCAAGAATACTGGTGTGGGTTGCCCTTTACTCCTCTGGGGGGATCTTCTCCAACCAAGAATTGAGCCTGCATATCCTGCCCACACCTGCATTGCAAGCAGATTCTTTCCCACTGAGCCACTTCAATATTTTCCTAAGATTATTTTATTTAATGTTTTTCTAAACTAATATTTATTTCAAAGATGTTATGCTTATATGCATTGCTGTCTTTAATCTTCACTTTAGTTCCACTCATCACCATTTTTCAGATGAGAAAAACTGTGTTTCAATGATTTTTCACCTTAATGTCACAACACATGTTTTTTGTGAGTAGCTGGAATTTATACTCAACTAGATGCTTTTAGAGACCATACTAATAACAATATGCCTAAACTTATTATGATGTTAGCATAATAAAATCAAGGAGCATATAAGTTTAAGATAATTACTCTCAATGGAGCTAAATTAATTACCAAGACCCGAAAATATGATCCAAATTCAGTATCTTAAACTTATGTTTTACTCTTTGAAATTTATTAACATCGTAATTCTTCATCTCATCATTATATCCATCATTCATTGTTACCCATAGAAATATACTCTATTTTCATAAAAAAAAGCATAAAATAAAATCTCCAAACTATTTCAAAACTAGCATGCATTTTTTTAAAGAAATGGAGTGATATTTTCCAAGTTGAGCAAAAGAAAAAAAGCCATATTTCTCAAATTGAAATCCTGACTGTAACCATTTTCTAACCATTAGTGATAATTCAGTATAATTTAAGAATGTCAAACTATTTTTGAGAAGATTGTATGTAGATATTACACTTTCAGTTTATATAGAAAATTATGAGGATCCAAACTCAGAAATCAAATTTATTCATTAAAAGGTGCCATTTTAGTAGGTGGCATGGGATTCTCTTTGAGTCATCTGCTTCACTGGTGAAGTGCATGCTGTTATTAGCAGCCATGATCAAGCATGAAAAGTAATTCTGTTCTTTAGAGACTCTTCTGCTAATTTAGAGTATATGACAAATAAAGAAAAAAAAAATTAAAATGTGATAAATACTGAAATGTTGCCACCAGAACATATGCTTCTATTTCATCATGTTTGTTTCTCATTTTGATGCTTAGGTTGAACAGTTTTGCAAATAATTATAACTGGTTGGTTCATATTTATTCATGAAAGGGAGAAAAGAACCCCCCGGAATAGCTCTACACAGGAAAATTTCCCTCAGATAGCTCTGAATCTTGAAGCCTGGAACTGAATAAAACCCAGAGCAAGCCGTGAGCAGTGATAAAGGAATCTGAAACTCACATGGGATTTTTTTTTTTTAAATCTCCTACAATCTGTATATGTCATATCCAAATATGTGTTTCTACTGCCATACAATGTATATAGTCATATTGCTATAACTGTCTAGTAATCCTGCTTAAAGGAAGGAACTCAGTTATACCTACAAGCTTTGGATATAATTTATCATATTCAGCTAAAATCTCTCTTCTATGAATATTTATCTGATTTTAATTGTAAAAGATATGCATTTATACATAATAGGTTATTGATACAATTTTTATAAAATACTAAAAGCTCCAAAATACAAAATATGTTCTCTAGTAAGAAAATTATATATTTCTGCATGTTAAAAATGATGAATAAAATATTAAATATCTAAACAGGTAATTATAATGGGTAAGGTAAAATTGCTTCCCCAGTGGCTCAGGTGGTTTGATCCCTGGGTCAGGAAGATCCCCTGGAGAGGGAATGGCAACCCACTTCAGTATTCATTCTTGGGAAATCCCAAGACCATGGGGTCACAAAAGAATGTGATATGACTGAATGACTAAACAGCAAAAACAACAATATAAATATAGTAGCAGTTACTTTAGTCTAGGCTCCTAGTATAAAGAAATAATTTCCATCCACCTGAAACAATAATACTTCTTTCCTTGATATTTATCTTCAACCTGTCCAGGGGACAGCAATAAGTTCTTCCCATTTCCTTCTCTGGATATCTTCCTAGAGTGGAAGTCTCATCTTTTCTTTTATTCTCTTCATGAATTATTTCTTTCGGGAACCATTGTTCTATTCTGTTCATATGACTACCGATCACAAGATCATTCATGAGTGCCTATAATAAGGGAAGTTTAGGTACTATTAAAACTCTACCTACATAGTGGAATCCAAGGAATAAACTCAATCAATGTGCCCTGTTATGTAGACATTGAATTAAGAAGAAAAGATGAATAGTAGAGGAGAGGATGTGTATATGTTTCATATATGTGTTGCAGGTGGTACATATAATTTTCTTATAAAAGTAAAAGACAGTATGGTAGATATTCTAAAATTTAATAGATAATAATAGTCATCATTTCATATTCCAAATAGAAGGGATTGCTTTATATAATTAATGAATATCATTTGTAAAAATATATTTCTTTTGGACTTTTTTTCTAATACAATTAAATCTTTTACATATCTACAAATTAACTAGCAATATCAAAAAATAAGAATATATTCAAGGAATTTCTTTTCATATGTTGAGAACATTTTTGATAATTTGGTGTCATTTAGGACTATCTTTGTTTTGTTGATTGAATATAACACTCGCATTCTTAAGCATTTTGGGTGAAAAATCCACTTAGATGTACTAGCCTTAGTTTTTAGAAGCAAAATTCCAAGTAAATTCATTCACATTTTATCATTTTTTATACATATTTTAATATGGATTATATTTATGTTTAAAAACATTTTTGTGAGTACTAACATATAACTATTAATCAAATAAGTTACCAAAAATATTAAAAGCAACTTTTTTAAGGTTTAAAATTATATTTCTTAGTAGAGTACTTCAATATTTATCCTCCATTAAGATTTTAATGACAAATGAAATGAAGAAAATAGATTTTCATATTCCTACATACACTTTATTCTCAAGTATTGTGGATGACTATGCACTGACAGTGGAAATAGTATCAGACTTTATTTTTTCGGGCTCCAAAATGACTGTAGATGGTGACTGCAGCCATGAAATCACAAGACGCTTACTCCTTGGAAGGAAAGTTACGACCAACCTAGATAGTGTATTGAAAAGCAGAGACATTACTTTACCAACAAAGGTCCATCTAGTCAAGGCTATGGTTTTTCCTGTGGTCATGTATGGATGTGAGAGTTGGACTGTGAAGAAAGCTGAGTACCGAAGAATTGATGCTTTTGAACTGTGGTGTGGGAGAAGACTCTTGAAAGTCCCTTGGACTGCAAGGAGATCCAACCAGTCCATTCTGAAGGAGATCAGCCCTGGGATTTCTTTGGAAGGAATGATGCTAAAGGTGAAACTCCAGTACTTTGGCCACCTCATGCGAAGAGTTGACTCATTGGAAAAGACTCTGATGCTGGGAGGGATTGGGGGCAGGAGGAGAAGGGGACGACAGAGGATGAGATGGCTGGATGGCATCACTGACTCATGGACGTGAGTCTGAGTCAACTCCGGGAGTTGGTGATGGACAGGGAGGCCTGGCGTGCTGGGATTCACGGGATCGCAAAGAGTCGGACACGACTGAGCAACTGAACTGAACTGAACTGATGCACTGATTTGGAGAAAGCAATGACAACCCACTCCAGTATTCTTGCCTGGAAAATCCCATGGGCGGAGGAGCCTGGTAGTCTGCAGTCCATGGGGTCACGAAGAGTCTGACACGACTGAGCGACTTCACTTTCACTTTTCACTGTCATGTATTGGAGAAGGAAATGGCAACCCACTCCAGTGTTCTTGCCTGGAGAATCCCAGGGACCGGGGAGCCTGGTGGGCTGCCGTCTATGGGGTCGCACAGAGTCGGACAGGACTGAAGCGACTTAGCAGCAGCAGCATGCACTGATTTACTCTGTATTCATATAAGCATTCATTCAGTAACTCTAACGACTCTATATGAAAAAATTCTGATTATCACTGCATATAAAGTGATACAAGTTTCTCATATACATTACCATGTGTCAAACAGATAGCTAGTGGGAAGTTGCGGTATAACACAAGGATTTCAACTGGGTGTTCTATGACAACCGAGAGGAATGGGATGGTGTGGGGAGTGGGAGGGAATTTCAAGAGGAAGGGACCATATGTATACTTTTGGCTGATTCACATTGTTGTATGGCAGAAACCAACACAATATGGTAAGGCAATTATCCTCCCATTAAACCTTTTTTTTTTAAAAAGTTATACAACTTTCTAACTTCAAAGAGTATATCACCAAAATTTGAAAAAATATATATTATTAAAAATTTTACCAAAGGATTTTAGTATTCTCATAGAAAGTGAAATCGATTTAATGCAACTGAAGAGAAAAATTGAAAATCACTATTGAATATTTTTTCAGAATACTCTTATATAGTCATTCTGTCAGTATTAAGTGCCTACAGTTTGCTATTAGATGTTGTGTAAAGAATGACGGAAAAAAGATAATTTATGAATTCATCACCTACTGAGGATACAAAATCAGAGATTTGTTTAAAAGCTAATTTTGAAAAGGAATAGAATTGTGGTGAGCAAAAAAGCACATGAAGGATAATTTTAGGATGTTTTGTTTGTCCAGTTGAATAGCGATACCAGTCAGTGAAGGGAGTAATTGGTGATAAATGGACTTATGGAAGAAGAATGGAACTCAAAGGAATGCCAGGGGACTGAAAGGAAGAACTGTGATCAGAAACTGGAGCAGTGTGAACAAGAGTTTCTCAGTGCAGATGGCAGGCACACCAAATCGATTGTGTTTACCAGTTCATAACTGAGCACCCTGAGAGATAAACTGGAAAACCTCTTTTTCCAGTTCAAGTACCAGGGTAGAGGATGCAGTTGAAAATTTGGGGCAAACGTCTGTTAACCAAAGTGACAACTCTTCATTGTTTGTACCTGCTAGATGTCATACGAAAGAGGGATGATTTAAGGGTTTCAGAAAATGGGAGGGGTCCTGGCTAAAAGGCTATTGTCACCCACAAAGCAGGGTGTAGTAGCCCTACATATCCACAGGTTATGCATCCTCAGTTCAGTTCAGTTCAGTTCAGTAGCTCAGTCATGTCCAACTCTTTGTGATTCCATAGACTGTAGGCTCCTCCGTCCATAGGATTCTCCAGGCAAGAATATTGGATTCTCCAGGCAAGGATACTCAGTGCCCCCAAACCTGCACCAGTATCTTATCTCATGGAGAACTGGTCTTTTACTAGGACCCATACGTTCTCAAGCAGAGGGGTGTGTCAGTGGTGGCCTGCTGCAGGACTGGGGGCACTGAGTGTAGCAATACATGCATGGAATCTTTTGTGTGAGGTCACCATTTTCTTCATTGTTTCCAGCATAGTTTCAGTTCAGTTCAGTCGCTCAGTCATGTCCAACTCTTTGAGACCCCATATTCGCAGCACGCCAGGCCTCCCTGTCCATCACCAACTTCCAGAGTTCACTCAAACTCACGTCCATCAAGTCGGTGATGCCATCCAGCCATCTCATCCTCTGCCGTCCCCCAATCCCTCCCAGCATCAGAGTCTTTTCCAATGAGTCAACTCTTCGCATGAACTGGCCAAAGTACTGGAGTTTCAGCTTTAGCATCATTCCTTCCAAAGAACACAGGGCTGATATCCTTTAGAATGGACTGGTTGGATCTCCTTGCAGTCCAAGGGACTCTCAGGAGTCTTCTCCCACACTAGAGTTCAAAAGCATCAATTCTTCGGCGCTCAGCTTTCTTCACAGTCCAACTCTAACATCCATACATGACCACTGGGAAAAACATAGGCTTGACTAGACGGACCTTTGTTGGTAAAGTAATGCCTCTGCTTCTCAATATGCTATCTAGGTTGGTCATAACTTTTCTTTCAAGGAGTAAGCATCTTTTAATTTCACAGCTGCAGTCACCATCTGCAGTAATTTTGGAGCCCCCAACAATAAAGTCTGACACTGTTTCCACTGTATCCCCATCTATTTCCCATGAAGTGATGGGACCAGATGCCATGATCTTCATTTTCTGAATGTTGAGCTTTAAGCCAACTTTTTCCCTCTCCTCTTTGACTTTCATCAAGAGGCTTTTTAGTTCCTCTTCACTTTCTGCCATAAGAGTGGTGTCATCTGCATATCTGAGGTTATTGAGATTTCTCCCAGCAATCTTGATTCCAGCTTGTGCTTCTTCTAGTCCAGCGTTTCTCATGATGTACTCTGTGTAGAAGTTAAATAAGCAGGGTGACAATATACAGCATTGATGTACTCCTTTTCCTATTTAGAACCAGTCTGTTGTTCCATGTCCAGTTCTAACTGTTGCTTCCTCACCTGCATATAGGTATCTCAAGAGGCAGTTCAGGTGGCCTGGTATTCCCATCTCTTTCAGAATTTTCCACAGTCTATTGTGATCCACACAGTCAAATGCTTTGGCATAGTCAATAAAGCAGAAATAGATTTATTTCTCGAACTCTCTTGTTTTTTTCGATGATCCAGCAAATGTTTGCAGTTTGATCTCTGGTTTCTCTGCCTTTTCTAAAACCAGCTTGAACATCTGGAATTTCACGGTTCACGTATTTGTAAGGCCTCCCCAGACAGCCATTTTGCTTTTTTGCATTTCTTTTCCATGGGGATGATCTTGATCCCTGTCTCCTGTACAATGTTATGAACCTCAGTCCATAGTTCATCAGGCACTCTATCAGATCTAGTCTCTTAAATCTATTTCTCACTTCCACTGTATAATCATAAGGGATTTGATTTAGTTCATACCTGAATGGTCTAGTGGTTTTCCCTACTTTCTTCAATTTAAGTCTGAATTTGGCAATAAGGAGTTCATGGTCTGAGCCACAGTCAGCTCCAAATCTTGTTTTTGCTGACTGTATAGAGCTTCTCCACCTTTGGCTGCAAAGAATATAATCAATCTGATTTTGTGTTGACCATCTGGTGATGTTCATGTGTATAGTCTTCTCTTGTGTTGTTGGAAGAGGGTGTTTGCTATGACCAGTGCTTTCTCTTGGCAAAACTCTATTAGCCTTTGCCTTGCTTCATTCTGTATTCCAAGGCCAAATTTGCCTGTTACTCCAGGTGTTTCTTGACTTCCTACTTTTGCATTCCAGTCACCCTTAATGAAAGGACATCTTTTTTTGGTGTTATGTCTAAAAGGTCTTGGAGGTCTTCACAGAACCATTCAACTTCAGCTTCTTCAGTGTTACTGGTTGGGGCATAGACTTGGATTACTGTGATACTGAATGGTTTGCTTTGGAAACGAACAGAGATCATTCTGTCGTTTTTGAGATTGCATCCAAGTACTGCATTTCTGACTCTTTTGTTGACCATGATGGCTACTCCATTTCTTCTAAGGGATTCCTGCCCACAGTAGTAGATATAATGGTCATCTGAATTAAATTCTCCCATTTCAGTCCATTTCAGTTCTCTGATTCCTAGAATGTCAACATTGACTCTTGCTATCTCCTGTTGACCACTTCCAGTTTGCCTTGATTCATGGACCTAACATTCCAGTTTCCTATGCAATATTGCTCTTTACAGCATCAGACCTTGCTTCTATCACCAGTCACATTCACAACTGGGTGTTGTTTTTGCTTTGGCTCAATCCCTTCATTCTTTTTGGAGTTATTTCTCCACTTATCTACTGACCTGGGGAGTTCCTGTTTCAGTATCCTATCATTTTGCCTTTTCATACTGTTCATGGGATTCTCAAGGCAAGAATACTGATGTGGTTTTCCATTCCCTTCTCCAGTTGACCACAAGTGCGGCCGAGAGGAGCTACCCCATGTCCAAAGTCAGGGGCAGAAGCTGGGAGGACCCCATGCCCTAGGGGCAGCAACCAAGAGGAACTACCCCACGTCTGAGATCAGACGCAGTGGCTGGGAGGAGTTACCCTGTGTCCGAGGTCAGGGGCAGCAGCCGAGTGCCATGCTGTGACAGCACAGGAGCAGCTGAAAGGAGATACCCCACATCCAAGGTCAGGGGCGGCGGCCGGGAGGAGCAACCTCATGTCCAAGGAGCGGTGGCTGCACGGGCGCAGGAGGGCCTAGAGGAGCTACACCACGTTCAAGGTCAGGAGGGGCGGTGGCGAGGAGATACCCCTCGTCTAAGGTAAGGAGCTGCAGCTGTGCTTTGCTGGAGCAGCTGTGAAGAGATACCCCATGTCCAAGGTAAGAGAAACCCAAGTAAGACCCAAGTAGGTGTTGCAAGAGGGCATCAGAGGGCAGACACACTGAAACCATACTCACAGAAAACTATAGTCAATCTAATCACACTAGGACCACAGCCTTGTCTAACTCAGTGAAACTGAGCCATGACCTGTGGGGCCACCCAAGATGTGCGGGTCATGGTGGAGAGGTCTGACAGAATGTGGTCCACCATAGTTTGGCCCCAGGTAAATAGCAGGGAGGGAACACAGCTCCACCCATCAAAACAAAATTTGATTAAAGACTTACTGAGCATGCCCCCCCATCAGAACAAGACCTTTCAGTTTCCCTTTCAGTCAGTCTATCCCATCAAGGATTTTCCATAAGCCTCTTATCCTTGTCCATCAGAGAGCAGACAGTCTGAAAACCGTAATCACAGAAAACTAATCAATCTGATCACATGGACCGCAGCCTTGTCTAACTCAGTGAAACTATGAGCCATAGTTGGTGTAGGGTCACCCAAGATGGACTGGTCATGGTAGAGAGTTCTGACAAAATATGCTTCACTGGAGAAGTGAATGGCAAATCACATCAGTATTCTTGCCTTGACAACCCCATGAACAGTATGAAAAGGCAAAAGAATAGGATACTGATGCTACTCGAGATCAGTGGAAAAATAACTCCAGAAAGAATGAAGAGACAGAGCCAAAGTAAAAACAATACCCAGTTGTGAATGTGACTGGTGATAGAAGCAAGGTCCAGTGTTGTAAAGAGCAATATTGCATAGGAAACTGGAATGTTAGGTCCATGAATCAAGGCAAACTGGAAATGGTCAAACAGGAGATGGCAAGAGTCAATGTTGACATTCTAGGAATCAGAGAACTAAAATGGACTGGAATGGGTGAATTTAACTCAGATGACCATTATATCTACTACTGTGGGCAAGAATCCCTTAGAAGAAATGAAGTAGACCTCATAATCAACAAAAGAGTCTGAAATGCAGTACTTGAATGCAATCTCAAAAATTACAGAATGATTTCTGTTTATTTCCAAGGCAAACTATTGAATATCACCGTAATCCAAGTCTATGCCCCCACCGTTAACGCTGAAGAAGCTGACGTTGAATGGTTCTATGAAGACCTACTAGACCTTCTAGAATTAACAATCTAAAAAAGATGTCCTTTTCATTATAGGTGACTGGAATGCAAAAGTAGGAAGTCAAGAAACACGTGAAATAACAAGCAAATTTGGCCTTGGAGTACAGAATAGAGCAGAGAAAAGGCTAATAGAGTTTTGCCAAGGAAAGGTACTGGTCATAGTAAACATTAAAGTAGAATTATTTAAATAACTGCATGAATCAAAATACATTTTTTTTCTTTCTGTATCTTAATCATGCACACAGACACACATATTTTCTTTATCTCAATACTTTTTCCTTTCCCATTCCTTCAATCTCTTGCTTTGAAACAGACCATTAGGTCTTAATATCATGGAAGAGTTTGGAAGAGGTTTTTGCTAGATTTAAAAGGACAGAGTTGGCAGAAAATGTGCTCTTCCTGCAGTCACCTCTTTCTCCCTGTCTGTGATATGAATGAGACACCTAAAGCACAGGAAAATATCTTATGACTATAAAGTTATATTGAAAAAATAATCAATATCCAAAGGGGAAAAAAAGGAAATGGTTCCAGATTTATGTTTAAAGAAACAATAAATATTATTTTTTTAAAATCAATATATGTGTGTGTGTGTGAATTTGTACCAGAAGTTAAAGTATACACTGTAGAATTTATTCCTTGGAAGAAGCCAATATTAAATTGGGTCAAATTAGACATATTTTAGTGTTTTAAAAGAATTGGGTAATTTTTTTCTCACTATTGCAAGCATACAAGTATGCAATTGGGGCTTCCCTGGTAGCTCAGTGGTAGAGAATCTGTCTGTAATGCTGGAGTCACAAGACATAGGTTCAGTCCGTGGGTATGGAAAATCCCCTTGAGGAAGGCATGGCAACCCACTCCAGTATTCTTGCCTGGAGAATCCCATGGACACAGGAGCCTGGTGAGCTACAGTCCATAGGGTTGCAAAAAATCAGACGCAAATAAGAACACACACACACACAGTTTGACTAAAAGAAACCCTTTGTAGGCTCTGAAAGTAATTATTAGGACATTTGAGGACCATCTAAATTCTTTTGGAGGTCCAAGATACTGTGAATATTCATGGGAAAAAAAGTGATGCAAAGTCATCGCCCATCACATTGATCGCTTTTAAAATTAATTCAGTGTAGGAAAGCCTGATATTAGTACATTTACTGTGTTTTCAATGGAAAGTGGCAATGTGAACAAAATTCTATAAATATCAAATTATTTTGTTCATTACTCCCAGGCAAGAATTAACTAGACAACTTCAAATATGGCATGGCAAATGTAAAAATCTCATTTTTCATACATTTCATGCTAAGTTCCATTCTGAGGAATAGAAAGATTTTGAAAATATTTTCAAAAGCAAATGTTTTAAGTAGCAGGACACAAATGCTTTAAGATGTCTTCAAATAACCCCTTCATTCCTTAAGGGAATTCCATTCTGGGAGAGTTAAAAGAACTTCATTAAGCATGTTGGTAAACTTCTGTTGGAACAAAAAGACCATGGCACTGTGTGTGGCCTTCCTGGCTCATGCATATAGATCAGTTTATTGAATGAACTGAACTACATAGGGTGCCAGCAAAAAACAACTTTCTTCTTTGCCAAAACTATCCTGCCATTTACTCTCTCTTGTTTTTCTCACCCAGGATGAAATACATGTTTTTGCCAGTAAACAGAACACAACAAATAGTCTTTTGTTCAAATCATAAAATACAGTCCAGGAAAATGTGAAAAATGTAAACTTGTTTAAGTAAAATTCAAGGCTATCCTGAACCAGAAAAATCACAATGGGAACAAGAACATGTTTTGTCTTTTCTTTTTTCCTCACTTAAGGTCATCCTATGTTCTAGCAGTTTTGGGCTTCAACACATTTGGGAAAGGAGACAGAGTGAGGTATGGTATAGGACACATGGACAGAGATAATTGACTCTTCATTGTGGTTTCTAATTATGGCATATTTCAAATCTCACTTTCTTTCTTTTGTGGGGTGTTTTCTATAGGTTCTTCAGGAAAGCCATACCAGTGTGATCTTAACCTAGAGTTTCCTTGCTGTAATCAATGACTGTCACAAGTGCCTTCTTTAAGAGGCATCAACTCCAGCTTCCTGTCTCAGTTCCTCATGTGGTCTCATGTGGCCAAGAAACATGTCTTGTGTTGCAGTCTGGAAGAAATTGCCTTTCTCAAGCCTGTCTCCTATCCTCCTGACTAGCAGGCTATCAATCCACTTTGATTTCAACATCCTGCATTTCTCCTCCATAAATAAATTTCACAAAACAAAACAAAGAATAGATGCACTGACTTGCTTTTATTCAAAACAGATGTCCAACAAAATATATTGCTGATAAAGCTCAATAAAATGTATCTACACGTGATAAACTGTAGCTCATATAAATAGCAAAGCATAGGTATCCAGAATCTCTCTTTCTCTCTCTCTCTCTCATAATCCATCTATCAATAAAATGTGTGTGTGTGTGGGGGGGTACATCTTACAAAGAATGAAGAGAAGTTATTAACTGACAGTGTGTAGAAAATGAATGAAATGATAAAATAAAATTAAAAATCCATCTCACTTGATTTCAGATAAGTGAAAATTCTAATATATATTTTCCAAACACAGAAGACTTTAAGGTAAATAGTAAAATCAAATGATGACAGATTAAAAAAATAAGAATTGTCCTACTTGCTGATGGGATATATAATAAAGACTCTTGGAAAAACAATTTGCTAATACCTAGTAAATATGAACAGATACATATCATTTGATTTACAATTTTACTCCTTTATTTACATTGGGTTGGACAAAAAGTTCATTTGGATTTTTCCATGAGCTGTTACATGCATAAATACAATCTTCTGTATATGTCCAAAGTGAAAGGCCCAATAAGTGAATATTTATTATAGCATTATTTTCAATTACCAAAAAAATATTGAGACACTCTAAACATCCATCAGTACAAAATGGTATGGCTGCATTGTCAACCTTAAATCAACATAAATTGAAGCATATATACTAACATGTATTCTATCAAATTATATAGTGATGAGTGAAGAAAGTACATTTATTAAAATGTGATGTTATTTCTGATTTATAAATATATATTTAGCTAACATTTAGCTAAATGCTAACATATACATGAAAAAAGTAAACATCATATTCAGAATGCAATAAATGTAGGGAAATAAAGGAGGAGAATTAGTTTGAATACTTCAAATATGACTGAAAACCTTTCTTATTTCAATTATATGGAAATAAAATTGACCCTTGAACAACTTGGAAGTTAAGTTTACTGACCTTCATGCAATGGAAAATCCTGTGGTAACTTTACAAGTGGTTCTCTGTACCCAAGGTTCTGAACCTTCAGATTCAACCAACTCCGGATCATGTAGTGTTGTACTAAGTATTTATTAAAAAATACTCACATGTAAGCAGAATTGTGCAGTTCAAACTCATGTTCTTTGCAGGTCAACTGTATTATAATATTTAAGCCATATCAACAGGGAGTGGTGGATCATAACCACTCTTGCATAATTTGTTAATGTACAGTATGCTTGAAATTGTCTCAAGATAAAATGAATAAAATCACAAAAATTATGAATGTAAATTTTCATGTAAGTATTTTTCATCTGATTTATTTCTCCACAAAAGCCTGTATTTATTTTACAAATTGAATACTTTTTAAACATAAAGAATACTAGCATATTTTATTGTTACACATCTTATATTTTGTGTTTCCTCTGTAAATATGTATATTAGTTTTCTACTGTGTTCAGTCGCTCAGTCCTTCCAACTCTTTGCAACCCTATGGACGGTAGCCCACCAAGTTTCCCTGTCTATGGTATTTTCCAGGCAAGAATACTGGAGTGGGCTGCCATCAACTATTCCACAGGATCTTCCTAACGCAGGGATTAAACCTGCATCTTTTGTGTTTCCTGCATTGGCAGGTGGGTATTCTTTACCACTGTACCACCTTTCACCATGACACAGTGGTTTAAACTGGTACACATTTCTATCTCATGATTCTCTAGATTTTTCTGGATGTTCTGACCAGGGTCTCACTGCACTAAAATCAAAGTGCCTGCAGTCTTCTTTCTTTCTAGATTTTCTAAGAAAGAATCCACGTCCTTACCCAATAAAGTCAGCAGATTTTATTCTCTTTTAGTTACAGGACCAAGATCCCCATTTTTTTCTGGCTGTTCCCTGAGCATTATGCCTAGCTTCTACAGATCAGGGCATTTCTTGGTTCACAGCCTCCATTTTCCAGTTTCAAATCCTGCAACAGGGGTAGAGTTTATCTCATGCTCCCAGTATATTTTTTGAATCTGGACAAGGATTTACTCATCAGAACATCCACCAGAAAATTTGTGGTGTGTAATGTACTATTCTATTTTTCAGGGACTGAATGACTACCCTGGCCTCCCCCAAATTCCTGTGTTGAAGTACTAACTCCGAGTGTAATGGTGTTTGGATTTGGGACCGTTGGAATTAAATAGGTTTACATGACGTCATGTGATTAGGGATCTTACTATGGGATAAGTGTCCCTGTAAGAAGAAGAGAGACCAGAGCTCTTTCTACCCTTTGTCTCTCTCTTTCTCCCTTCTCTTTCCCCCTCTGCCATTTTGAGGGCTGAATGAGACCATGGCTGTCTGAAAGCCAGGAAAAGATTCTCACCAAGAACCAACTCCGCTTGTTCCTTGATCTTGGACTTCCTAGCTATGGTACCATGAGAAATGTTTATTGTTTAAGCCATCTGGTTTATGGTATTTTGTATAGTAGCCTGAGCTAAGACAATTTTCATTTCAGTTCTTTTTGCCAAATCCAATGGTTTTTCAATTTCATACATTTCTACACTAATTTCATGTCTTTCTTCATTTTTAAGAGGTAGTTCTGATTGTTGAAGAGGCCTAATCTTTCAATTGCATTCTTTTATTGATGTTTTACTAACTATTGCAGTTGTACACTTTTATGTTGCTTTTGATACATATCTTTACTTAATTTTACTAAAACTGAATGCTGTATCATACTTTAGAGACTCTCTTAAACTTATTTGTAATTCAAAAAGAGATCTCTCATGCCTTAAATCTCATCCTTTCTATGAGATAAGCTGGGTAAATGGAGACAAGCATTTTATGATATTGTAGAATATTATCAATATAAAATGAAGCATTTATATTTTCATTTGTAAATAATTTGTGTGTGTGTGTGTGTGTGTGAAATTTCTCAGTCGTGTCTGACTCTTTGCTATCCTATGGACTATAGCCTACTAGGCTCCTCCACCCATGGAATTTTCCAGGCAGGAATACTGGAGTGGGTTGCCATTTCCTTCTCCACGGGAATCTTCCTGACCCAGGAATCTAACCCAGGTCTCCCGCATTGCAGGTAGACGCTTTACAATCTGATCCACTAGGGAAGCCCAATACTTGGCTCTAAATTTATGTCCAGTATAGTTAATTCAAAATATACAGTTTCTTTCTTTCTCTTTTATACTATATGGGGTTTTACAAATAAATAAATATTCAATTGACAATGAACTCAGTTTTAAAATCACAAAAGGTATTTGATATGTAACTTGAAGTTGGTAACATCATGAATAAAGTTGCACCCCTAGCATAGATCTTCCACTTTTTAACTAGAATATATTCTGGAAGAGTATGATTAGATCATTTAATAATCAGCACATTATGACTATATGAGATTATTGCAAAAAGTATATTACTGATAAATACCTAAGCTGAATTCTTATTTCCTAAGAGGTGCCGAAATATATTAGGCTTGCTTAAGTCTTGCATTTTAGCTTTCCAGTTTTTCAAATTATTCTTTTTCCTGTTTTCTAAATGGAGAACATTTGAGTGGCAGCTCAATTGCATCCTCTGCCAATCAATCAAATATACATTTCATATGATGACTAAAAGGATATTGCACATATGACATGGGAAATCAGACTGAAGTTTATGGGAGCACAGGGAAATAATGAATAGTATGAGATGGGGTAAATGGTATTGTAATGGTTTTTGTGAATGCCAGCTTCAATAGATCATGGTATGTTACTCAATCATTGTGAAATATACTGTTCCCTATTTAAGAAAATAGATCTTATTCATTTAAGATATATTTAATGTAATTATATGACATTTTAAATAGATTATTCTATAGTGTAATTTTAAAAACATTTTTACTAGTAAAATGTGTTAAAATAGACTCTGTAGTTCTTTTTTATCTAGTAATAACATTTAGTTAACGAATTCTAATTTTTTCTTTATAAAATTATAGTTTTTATCTAAGAACTAAATAAATGTACAGGTACCTGCTTGAGAAAAGTTATTGAATAAAAATTAGTACAAATACATTTGAATCAGTTCTAATGAGGTGGATGAAACTGGAGCCTATTATACACAGTGAAGTAAGCCAGAAAGAAAAACACCAATACTGTATACTAGCTCATATATATGGAATTTAGAAAGATGGTACCAATAACCCTGTATACGAGACAGCAAAAGAGACACTGATGTATAGAACAGTCTTTTGGACTCTGTGGGAGAGGGAGAGGGTGGGATGATTTGGGAGAATGCATTGAAATATGTATAATATCATAAATAAAACGAGTTGCCAGTCCAGGTTCGATGCACGATACAGGATGCTTGGGGCTAGTGCAATGGGACGACCCAGAGGGATGGTATGGGGAAGGAAGAGGGAGGAGAGTTCAGGATGAGGAACACATGTATACCTGTGGTGGATTCATTTCGATATATGGCAAAACCAATACAATATTGTAAACTTAAAAAATAAAATTAAATTAAAAAAATTATAAATATATAAGGGGATTCCCTGATGGCTCAACAGTAAAGAATCCTCCTGCAATGCAGGAGATGCAGATGTGGGTTTGATCCCTGAGTCAAGAAGATCCTTTGGAGGACAAATGGCTACCCTCTCCAGTACTACCAAGAGCTACCGATTCTTGCCTGGAGAATCCCATGAACAGAGGAGCCTGGTGAGTTACAGTCCATGGGTTGTGATCCAACTGAGCACACACATACAATACATATATTCTAGCTTTTACTATTATTGTCCATTTAGAAAGCTGAATGGACGTATTCATTTGATCATTCTTTATCATCAAAATTTATAGCAATGTTTTTACTTTACTTCAGTCTACACAATTAATATATGTCTTACCAAGTTTAGTTATTCAAATGTTTTGTTAAACTGGATTAGAAATAGGAGCATTTAAATATTTTCTGTAATGCTTTTACATATTGGGTGTATAATTTACATTACTAAATATTTATATGTATTTAAAGTATCTTGTAGCTTCATATTTGTATAAAATATATTTTATGTGAAATTTTCTACAAATCTGAAAGTTGTAAAAATTATATTTTACTTTATTATTATTTATATTAATAGCATTTTTATATTATTAAAAATTAATTTTTCAAATTTAACAGTATGAAATCATTTCACATTTTGGTAGAAAATATCAACTGTTCATTTAGTATACACACCATCATTTAAGAAATGCTAGCAAAATGTGAATATTTTATCATTTTAACTAAGATACATCTCAATATCACTTATGACACAGTACAGATTTAAATCTCTTATCCTTACAAAGACAGACTCATTTAAAAGTGGAAACTTTTCAGCACAATGGTAGGAATTTACTATAGATTGTAAGTTTTTCCAATTGCATTTTTAGTGATCAATAAGTCAATGAGTCCAATCTCTTTGTAAAAGGATATATTTATTGAAAAGTTTTCCTCAAGTGGCAAGAGACAGAGTAAATATTTATAGCGCACCTATTAAGATTTTATGTAAAATATCAACTTCTTTAAATAAAACAATGAAAAATAAACAAGCTAAGTAACTAACAATAACAATAAAATATAAAATATAATAAAATAAAATAACAATAAACAATCCAAGTAGTTTAAAAAAGAAAATGAATAATTTACAATGTTGCATGGAACTTAGAAGTTCCATTTAGCCCCAGACACCACACGATATAGCCGAACTTTGAATTAATTAAAAACATGTTAATAATGTATTAATTATTTTTTCCTACAAAGTTAAGAAAACTTTGATATGAAGATTCATGAAATGAATTATTTTTAGAATATTATAAACATATTTTTAACTGTTTAAAAATTTTATTGAAATATAGTTGTTTTGCAATATTTTATTAGTTTCATGTTTATAATACAATGATTTAGTTATACATATATATCAGCATATATATATATATGTATATATATATATGTCATATGGTTTCCCTGATAGCTCATTTGGTAACGAATCTGCCTGCAATGCAGGAGACCCCAGTTTGACTCCTGGGTTGGGAAAATACCCTGGAGAAGGGATAGACTACCCACTTCAGTATTCTTGGGCTTCCCTTGTGGCTAGCCAGTTAAGAATCTGCCTGCCATGTGGGAGACCTGGGTTCAATCTCTGGGTTGGGAAGATCCTCTGAAGAACAGAAAGGCCTGGAAAATTCCATGGACTGTATAGTCCATTGGGTTGGGAAAAGCCAGACCAGACTGAGCCACTTTCACTTTCCTATATGTCATATATATATTCTTTTTTCCACTCTCTTCCATTATAAGCTATTACAAGATATTAATTATAGTTCCCTATGCTATACAATAAGCCCTTGTTAATTATCTGTTTTATATATAGTAGTGTGCATATTTTAATCACAAACTCCTAATTTATCCCTCTTCCCATTTGATAACCACAAGTTTGTTTTCCATGTCTATGTTTGTTTTCATCTTCTTTATACATTCATCTGTCAGTGGACACTTAGGTTGTTTTTACATCTTGGTTATTGTAAATAGTGCTGCAATGAACACTGAGGTGCATGTATATTTTCAAGTTATATTTTCTCTGAATGTATGTCCAGGAGTGGAATTGCTGGATCACATGGTAACTTTATTTTTAGTTTTTAAAAGAACCTCCATACTATTCTCCTTAGTGGCTGTACAAATAGACATTCCCATGAACAATGAAAGAAAGTTCCTTTTTCTCCATACCCTCTCCAATATTTTATTGCTTGTAAGCATTTTTGATAATGGCCATTCATGACCGGTATGAGGTAATATCTCATTGTAGTTTTGATTTTCATATCTCTAATAATTAAAGTTGAGCATCTTTTCATTAGCCTTTGGTCAATCTGTCTTTGGAGAAATGTCTTTTGAAACTTTCTGCCTATTTTTGGATTGGGTTGTTGCTTATTTGATCTTGGACAGTGTAAGTTGTTTACGTATTTTGAAGATTAGTCCCTTGTCACTTGAATTGTTTGCAAATATTTTCTTCTATTCTGTAGGTTTTCTTTTTGTCTTGTTTATGATTTCCTTTGCTGTGTGAAAACTTTTAAGTTTAATTCGGTTCCATTTGTTTATTTTTGTTTTTGTTTCCATTATTCTAGGAGATTCAAAAAGATATTGCTGAGGTTTATGTCAAAGAGTGTTCTGCTCAAGGAGTTTTATAGTATCCGGTCTCACATTTAGGTCTTTAATCCATTTTGAGTGTATTTTTGGTCCTGATGTTAGAGAATGTATATAATCATACAATAAAATATTATGTTTTCTTCATAAATTATTGATTTCAGTTTTTGGAGACAAAACAAGGTTTTACTTTTAAATACAAAAAGAAAACACAGAAGACTATATTTTTATATTTTATAAAATAATTTGGGCAGTTTTAAAAATATTATGCCAACCAAAATAAGAATTTATCCTTGAGGCAAGGCAAAGAGAAATTTTTCTTTCTGTATGTCAATGGAGGAGACTGCTAATTTGCTTTTTGAGCTAATCGCCTGTTAAGGAGTCAGCAGACTTATGCTGCTGGCCAAATCAATAAGACCCCTGTTTTGTGAGTTAGGAATGTTTTGTTTTATTTTAACATTTTAAAAAGACTGATTTTAAGTGATTGTGAAAGGCCTTGTAAATGATAGTCTCAATTTTGTTTCTTGGTCTAAAAGCTTGATATATTTACTATCTGGCTCTTTTCAGAAAACATTTGTCAACCCTTGGGACCTGAAGCATAAAGTGAGGAACTGTTTAAAGATTTAAATCCATATGTTGACATGTTTCTGAAACATCTTTCCTGGATTTTTAAAAAATTCCTGTAAAACAATTGCAAACAAATATTTGCATCTATTTCGTTGTTTTTCTTTACTATTGTCAGTATCTGAATGCAATATTTATTTCCTTCTGTTAGTTGTAAAGCTGCTACAGAAGTAACATAATGAAAATATCATTTACAAACATAATTAAATAAGTTTATATAGAATGATTGGATTCATGAATTTAAAAGTATAATAGCTTTTTAGTGGCAACCAAAGATTAAAAAATATATTTAAAGCATGAAAATGGTTATCAGTTAATGCAATGAAGCAAAATAGTGCTTGATAAAGTGATGATATACTGTACACAAGCAAGTCATCAAGGACGAATAGACTATATTATCTCAATACATACCTGAAGTCTTTGGGAATGCATGATATCAAGCTGGGTTAACTTACAGGTGCATTGAAATTTGCCACAAAATACAAAAATATAACACAGTATCCCAATATATCATATGTGCTAGATATAGTGGGTGTGACAAAATGTATTCTTGTTCTTTCATATTCTTTGCAAGATCATGAAAATACAAATAAGATTAATGTAATCTCACTTTTAAAGAATTATTGTAAGGAAACGTAAATTAAAATATTCTTCTGCCTTAAGCTTCAATGCACAACTTATTGCTTTTTATTCTAGAAAATATACTAAACCTTATTTCTGTGCATCTATATAATTTTGTACATTGATCTGCTTGTGTGTAATTTCAATTATTGGCAATGAAAGTGAAAGTATTGCTCAGTCGTGTCAGACTTTTTGCCACCCCATGGACTATACAGTCCATGGAATTTTCCAGGCCAGAATATTGGCATGGATAGCCTTTCCCTTCTCCAGGGAATTTTCCCAACCCAGGGATCAAACCCAGGTCTTCCACATTGCAGGCATATTCTTTACCAGCTGAGCCACAGGGAAGCCCAAGGATACTGGAGTGGGTAGCCTATCCCTTCTCCAGGGGATCTTCCCAACCCAGGAATCGAACCAGAGTTTCCTGCATTGCAGGCAGATTCTTTATCAACTGAGCTATCAGAGTATAGGTAATGGTAAAATGATGATTTTTTTAAAATTTTATTTTATTTTTAAACTTTATAATATTGTATTAGTTTTGCCAAATATTGAAATGAATCTGCCACAGGTATACCTGTGTTCCCCATCCGGAACCCTCCTCCCTCCTCCCTCCCCATACCCTCCCTCTGGGTCGTCCCAGTGCACCAGCCCCAAGCATCCAGTATCGTGCATCGAACCTGGACTGGCGACTCGTTTCATACCTGATATTAAATGATGATCTTTTAAGACTGGATTTCTGGATTCCAATCCAGAATTCAATTTCTTAGTTATATGAGCTTGGAGAAGTTATTCAGCCTCTCTGTGCCTCATGTTTCTTATCTGTAAAATAGGAATGTTTCATATCTATGTCTGATATAGTTGGTATATAAGGTGAAGAATTTATATTCATTACTTACTTACAACATGATCCTGCTCAGAACATTACTCAGAATCACAAATTGCATTTTGACAGGTATGAGTATGTGTGTAATTTTTATAGTATAATGGTATATCATATGGCACTCCTCTTAAATAGTATAGTATGACTATATTATTAACAATATGATCCTTTCACTTATGATTGTCTTGGAAAGAAAATTCTTTGGAATATCAATGACAACCATTATTTAAAATAAATGTAATATATAATATAGATATTAATATTTTGGCAAATAAATGTTTAAAAATTATGAGAGCATTTAAAATATTTACTGAAAGTTTACTTTCACTCTTGATTTCTTGGTTTTACATGAAACTTGAGCTGTCAGTAAAACAAATGCACCCAGGCATACAGCACACTTGTAAATACTATTTTTTCACTATTATGTCAAGAACACCAGTAGGAAAATTAAAATATCAAAGTATCAGACATGTTTGCTGAAACTATCTGATATGTTTTACTGCTGGAAAAAAATAGGTTTATGTTCATGAAATATTTGCATTTATTTTCACAGTACTTTTTAATTATTTTAATGAAGACAAAATGGCTATTTTCTCTGTAAATATGAATTTAGTGATAAAATGTAGAATGAGTTATTAGAAACATCCATACATTTGCTTCATTAAAGGTAATATATATTTTTGAAATTATTTTAACTTTTTAAGTTGGAGTAAGTTGATTTACAATGTTTCAGGTGTATAGCAGAGTGATTCAGAATATATTCATTCTTTTTCAGATTATTTTCCATTTAAGGTTATTACAAGATATTGAATACAGTTACCTATGCTATACAATAGGTCCTTACTGATGATCTATTTTATATACAGTAGTACGTATATGTTAGTCCCAAACTCCTGAATTATCCCATTTGTTAACTGTAAGTTTGTTGTCTATGCCTGAGTCTACTTTTGTTTTTTAAGTCAGTTTATCTGTGTTACCTTCTTAGATTCCACATAAGAGCATTGTAATATAATATTTCTTTTTCTCTTACTTCACTTGAAACTGAAAATGTAAGAAGTCTCTCAGTTGTGTCTATTTGTGACCCTATGGACTGTAGCCCACCAGGCTCTCTGTCCATAAAACTTTCCCAGCAAGAATACTAGTGTGGGTTGCCATTCCTTTCTCCAGGGTATCTTCTCAACCCAGGGATTGAACATGGATCTCCTGCATTACAGGCAGATTTTTTACCATCTGAGCCATCAAGGAAGCCCCTGGTACATAATATCTACTTTGGTCCATGTTGCTGTAAATGGCATTATTTCAGTATTTTACTTTTTTAGAACTAATATAAATGCATATGTGTGTGTGTATATATATGTATATACTGAGTCATATACACATACATATGTGTGTGTGTATATATACATACATATGTATATAATCAGCAAAGTGATTCAGTTATACATACATAATATACATATTATTTTTCAGATTATTTTCCTCTATGGGTTATTATAAGATGCTGAATATAGTTCCCTGCAGTATACAGTGAGTTCTTGTTTTTCATCTACTTTATATATATAGTAGTGTGTATATACTAATCCTAAACTCAAATTTAGAGTCTAGTACTTATTATTTGTAGACTTTTTTTTTTTTTTTTGTAGACTTTTTGATGATGGTTTTTCTGACTGATGTGAGGTGATACCTCATTTAGTTTTGATTTGTATTTCTCTAACAATTAGTGATGTTGAACATCTTTTCATGTTCTTATTGGCCATCTATATCTCTTCTTTGGAGAAATGTCTATTTAAGACAATATATTTTTAATACTTGGGGCAACATGATAACTTAGAGTAGTGAGGGTTGGTTAAAATCATGGTTATCTTTCTCATCTTTCATATTGGCTCTCTTGTGTTGACTTCAGTTGGGGATGCCATATTAGTTAAAGATAAGATTGAATTAATACAGTAAAAATTTAATTTTACTGGTTGGGATTCAGTTTTCTGTGTGGTTAAAATACAAAAAAAAAAAAGATACCAAATTTGAAGATTCCCTGAGAAGACAAAATCAGTTAAAGACACATAAGTGAAACAATTTAGCTTAGTCTGCAAAATAAGTTACATGTAACTTGGAATATTTTTTTTAAATCCCTCTGAAAACAATAAATGAAACTATACCTTCCAACAAATTAGCATGTGGCAACCACTTTCAATCAATTCCCTATCACCATAAAAACTCTAATTTATAACTGATCATTTTATAGAATAAACAGTCTTTGCATTCTCACTTCATTGTCTGAACAACAATATACCTCTAAGTCTCATTCAGCTTTTGATTTCAGAGTTCCCAGTTCACAAACCATTCTTGTATGCACAACAAATTCTTACTAAATACTATAAGAAATGGAGCTTGAAGTGGTGCATTTTCAAGGCAAAGTAGCTGGCCTTGGGTGGAAAATCATTAACAAATTGTTTCCCCCTCAGAGCTAGCTGGTTTTGTCTTTGAAAATTACTGGCAACCTAGTCTTGCTTAACAGAGAGACCCTAAGCTAACAGGATGGTTGGGAAGGGATAAACTAAAGTACTCATTGAGAAATGTAGACTTAGGATAGGAAGGAAGAAGAAAGAATACACTATGAAACTTAGAGGACACCCAAGGAAGATTGTAACCCCATAGTACTCAGCCACTGAGGAACTGGGGAGGGATCTGTGTGCCAGGGAACAGGAGTGCTTGCTGTAACTGTCCTGGGCGTGCCTGCCCACATCTGATCACACAAGACCCAATCTCGCAAGACCCTCATTAAAGGTCTCACTGTCGCTGTGCTTTCTGTCTCTGAGTTCAACCCTTGGTTTTGCTCTGGTGAGCATATTTCTCACAAATACCATTTTGCTGATGTGGTGGTTTTATTTTTACTTTTTCTGTATTTGTGACAGTGTCAAGTCAAATTCTTCTGTGTCATAGATTTCTGTTTTAAATTTTCTTCTTATTGAAATTAAAGCTATCATACTTGTTTTCACCACATTGACAATGAGAAGAACATTTTAATCAACCACTGGTTATTTAGGCCACCACAATTTCAGTGTACTAACATAAACCAGTACACCTGAATTGCACATAAGCAACACAAGAGAGAATCTTACTAATTCATCACATTAATACAACAGGAAAGTTATGTACTTATCTTTGCAGAAGTATACTTACTCTTTTCAGATATATCTTTCCATTCTATGAAAAAGGTATTTTTGAGTAAATGCTTTCTTCCTTGTAGTCGAACCTCTAATGATTGTATCTCTGTTCCACGTCACATTCCTCTCCTTCTTAACCATGCATTTGCAGGTCAGTCACCCTGCTTCTGCCTGCTTCTCCCCCCACCAACCGCGCCCCCCCCCCAAACAATATGCTTTAAAACCTCTTCTTTTCAATCCGCTAACAACCAGTGTCCTCACATATATTTCCAATATTTCTCCATTCAGGAGATCCTCTCATTGCAATGTCTAAACCTTTGCTATTTTCTCTTTTTCTGCACAGTCTCCACTTGATCTTAGACTAGGCATAGGCTTGGTAGTTGGCTCTTCTGAATTCAGATATTTACTTTCCTAGTTACAAGCAAAATAATCTTCGATTTACTGTCTTCCTCCAACCTATGATGCTGGCATAAGTTTTGAATGGTTTTCTGACTCTCCTTATAAATTTGTATGTTTTGAAGTATTTGTGAAAAAAATTAGGCAGCCTCTGTTACCCTACAAGAGTGGGCAGATCAGCTCTAATGACAGTCCCACTAAGGCTGTTCACAATGTGAATAGATAATTTAATAATTGAAAATCAAATGGTACTGTCAAAAAAAGAGGAAAGAATGAATAATTTTGTCTAAAACCGATAATGAACCACTACATATATTGCTACTATTGTCAGTTATTGGCTAAAATACAGCTATAACTCAATTATCTAAATTCAGGACACTGCCATTTGACTTCCATTATTACTTATTGTCTGACTGACTTTCTTGGAATTCAAGTATTAAAATCTGTCCCACCCTAACGAGCACTCCCCACTTCTGGTAGAAGACTGGATAATACTAATAATGAATCACTGGTTCAACCCTGGCCATCCCTATGAAGTTGAAGCTATTTTACCAGTCATTTCCTTTTTTGTTAGGTGATTTTTATTCTTCTCTCAGACTTCCATGAAAGTGGTTCCAATACACTACATGGTGAAGCTATTAAAAATAATTCTTTCAGTGTCAAAATTTAGAAAGTCATAATTGTGAATCACTTCTTGCTTATTCTGTATAACACAGATAAATTTGAAAGTTGGAAAGAACTAATTACCTATCTGCCATTCTAACCTTTGAAGTTGAATGCTAATTCTCATTCATCTTTTTTACTGGCAGCCCACAATATTCACTTTAAGAATATTTCTAGATTTAAAGTTAAGTGTGAGATGGCTTTTCTGATCTTTATGCCATATGAAAAAGAATGAGGTCCCCTTTAAGCTGTGTGGGCTTCCCTGGAGGCTCTGTTGGTAAAAAATCTGCCTTCAGTGCAGGAGACCTGGGTTAGATCTCTGGGTTTGGAAGATCTACTGGAGGAGAAGGAAATGGCAACCTACTCCAGTATTCTTGCCTAGGAAATCCCATGGACAGAGGAGCCTGGTGAGCTCCCCGCTAAGGGGTCACAAGAGTCAAGCACAACATAGCAACTAAACCACCATGACCACCACTAAGCTCTGAGTGCCTCTACCAAAGCAGTTCTGAGTGCTTCCAATTTGGCATTTCTTTTTTATTCAAACTCTCTTATTCTACCTCTACTGTACATCATAGTCAACTTTATTTAAAGCTCTGATTCAAATATTCTGTGCAACATTAATGGGATAATTCTGTATAACTTGCTGTTTTTTATTTTCTAATGATTTCATGCCACCATCCATTTTACTCACAATAAAAAAAGGTATAAATTCAAGAGGAACAGGGTTAGCTTAAGAGAGAACATAAGAGAAGGGAGAGCCCGGATAGGAGTAAAGCATGGGGTAAAAACCTTGAACATCAGAAGAATTAGTCACAATAAAGAAGACACACATAGATGTCTCAGTGGCTGCTTTGAGAAAGGATAAGGAGGGGAATAAAAGATTCAGATCAGAGTTGGCACAGTCATTTGGAAGATTTTGTACCCGTCGGAGGAAAACAGAGTAAAGAAAGAAGAAGCACGATCTATTAGTTTTGAATACAGATATGCTCCCTCAGTACATGAACCAACTTTTAGAAACAGCATGAGGAATTCATATGGCTTTAAGGTATTTGTTTTTTATTTGCAGGGAACAATGAACAAATAAATGGCAAATTTTAGGTAAGATTTATAAGATTTATCGCTGTACCTACATAGCTACAAAAAAATGGAAGATTATCTGTCTTTGTCTGATTTGGTTTCATTTTGGATTTTCTTCCATCTATGATTCTGCTATTTTTCTCTTCTTTATATGGGCATGATGCTGCTCCTTACTTGCCTCTCTAAATCAGGTTTTAAAATCATTCACATCTTTGGAACATCAGTTCAGTTCAGTCTCTCAGTCATGTCCGACTCTCTGCAACCCCAAGAATCCCAATACACCAGATCTCCCTGTCCATCACCAACTCCCAGAGTTCACTCAAACTCACATCCATCAAGTCGGTGATGCCATCCAACCATCTCATCCTCTGTCATCCCCTTCTCCTCCTGCTCCCATCCCTCCCAGCATCAGAGTCTTTTCCAATGAGTCAACTCTTCGCATGAGGTGGCCAAAGTACTGGAGTTTCAGCTTCAGCATCATTCCTTTCAAAGAACAACCAGGACTGATATCCTTCAGAATGGACTGGTTGGATCTCCTTGCAGTCCAAGGGACTCTCAAGAGTCTTCTCCAACACCACAGTTCAAAAGCATCAGTTCTTTGGTGCTCAGCTTTCTTCACAGTCCAACTCTCACATCCATACATGACCACTGGAAAAATCATAGCCTTGACTAGACGGACTTTTGTTGGCAAAGTAACATCTCTGCTCTTGAATATGCTATCTAGGTTGGTCATAACTTTCCTTCCAAGGAGTAAGCATCTTTTAATTTCATAGCTGCAATCACCATCTGCAGTGATTTTGGAGCCCAAAAAAATAAAGTCTGACACTGTTTCCACTGTTTCCCCATCTATTTCCCATGAAGTGATGGGACCAGATGCCATGATCTTAGTTTTCTGAATGTTGAGCTTCAAGCCAACTTTTTCACTCTCCTCGTTCACTTTCATCAAGAGGCTTTTGAGTTCCTCTTCACTTTCTGCCATAAGGGTGGTGTCATCTGCATATCTGAGTTTATTGAGATTTCTCCCAGCAATCTTGATTCCAGCTTGTGCTTCTTCCAGTCCAGCGTTTCTCATGATGTACTCTGCATAAAAGTTAAATAAGCAGGGTGACAATATACAGCCTTGATGTACTCCTTTTCCTATTTGGAACATCAATGAACCTCAAAGGCAGGGCAATTAGAGTTGGGAAGAAAAGTAACATTGTTGCTCTCCAAATTTTTAAAAGCTAAATATGAAGCAGCAAAGTGTAGAGTTATAAAGAAGTTTTGGAGTCATCATAACTCTTAATCTCAATTATCATTATTACAACATGAAAGAACTTGGGTAATGTATTTATTTTATAACATTTATTTTTTATGATTGATATAGGGAGATATTTGTTGATTCATTCATTCACTCCTTCAACACACATATCCACTTTTTCACAAAAAATAGAGTCAATCAAAATAGGCATGCACCCTGCCTCCCCAAGTTCACAGTACAAGGAACAGTAACATTTAAGCAACCTAACTTACAGGAATAATATGAATTGTTAAATAGACAATATATTAAAAACATTAAAAATTCACAAAAGGTCACATACAATGTTAGAGGTTCTTGTATTTTAAGAGTTGTAATTTCTTGAGAACAATTGTATTACTACCAGTGCCAGCTACATAAAATTCAGGACTCAGTATAAAATGAAAATGTGGGAAGCTTCATTTAAAAAAAAAAAAAGGAAAAAGTTCCATTACATTTTTCTCTCTTTCTCAGTCTCTCTTATGACTTGTAATTTTGATTTATTTAATTTATTATTTAACAGCATTCACTTCTCCATATGAGGACACTTGTTGGGTAAATGCAGACCCTTCACAAGCACACCATGACCCTACCCTGTAATTCTGCTTATGCACTCTCTGGGGTACACTGCTGCTGCTGCTGCTAAGTCACTTAGGTCATGTCCAACTCTGTGCGACCCCATAGACGGGAGTCCAACAGGCTCCGCCGTCCCTGGGATTCTCCAGGCAAAAACACTGGAGTGGGTTGCCATTTCCTTCTCCAATGCATGAAAGTGAAAAGGGAAAGTGAAGTTGCTCAGTCGTTTCTGACTCTTCACGACCCCATGGACTGCAGCCTACCAGGCTCCTCTGTCCATGGGATTTTCCAGGCAAGAGTACTAGAGTGGGTTGCCATTGCCTTCTCCTCTGGGGCACATTAGTCACTCTCAAACTCTGGTGCATCAGTGACCCTAAAGAGAAGGGTGAGAAGCTTACTCCCCCACATTCACTGTCAAAGCCTTTGGCAGTGCCAGCCTGGGTTAGGACAGGTGCTGGAATGTCCCAAAGTGTCCCTGGCCCTTTCCACCCCTTCCTGGGTTCACAGACATGTCCCATGGATCACAGAACATGAGCCTACCTGCTACTGTCTTCCTCCTATGCCTCTTTCCCCTTTAACTCATGGTTCACCAAGATGCAGGAAAGAATGGTGATGGGGCAGGTGAAGGGAGGGACAAGGGAGGCTCTGAGGGTAGGTGCAACCTGAACCCATCAGAAGAGACCCAGAGGAGCTAGAAATGGATTAGTATGCTAGCAAGGCTATTGGCGCATGTTAACATCTTCCATCAGACTTCACTTGCAAAGCACAAATTCAAGGATAGAAGTTATTCAGAATTGCCAGTGTCCACAGTATTAAGTTCCCATTGTGGGGACTCTGCACAGAGTTCTGTGCTATGGGATTGATCCCACATCTATGAAGCTATCCCTGACTACCATCTCTATGCACAACGAGAAAGCCCAAACTTCTGAGCTCTGTATACAAATCACCTGGAATCTATATATCAATCATTATAATCAATTCTTCCAAATATGTGTTAGAATTTAAGATTACCTATATGTACATGTGAGCTTCCCTGGTAGCTCAGCTGACAAAGAATCCATTTGCAATGCGGGAGACCCCTGTTTGATTCCTGGGTTGGGAAGATACCCTGGAGAAGGGACGGGCTACCCAGTCCAGTATTCTTGGGCTTCCATGGTGGCTCAGACAGTAAATCCGCCTGCAGTGTGGCAGACCTGGGTTCAATCCCTGGGTTGGGAAGATCCCTTGGAGGATAGCATAGCAACCTACTCCAATATTCTTGCCTGAAGAATCCCCATGGACAGGGGAGCCTGGTGGGCTACAGTCCATAGGATCACAAAGAGTCAAACATGACTGACTGAATAAGCACAGCACAACACATATATACTAGCATTTTTAAAATTACTAATTAAAAGGACTAGGAGAACTAAATTATCTTTTTTCTGTTCTTGTTTATTTATAGTCAATATTACCTCTTCCATCCCTAATAGGAGTCTTATGTAATTAGATTAAAATAATATGAATTAGAATATCAGTAAAACTGTATTATAATACAGTATTTTTTTCAGCTTTGGAAAGTTTGACAATATGCTAATAAACAGAAGGAATTAAATAAAATCTGTCGCCCAGCTCTCTATTGACTTAAATGGAAATTTCATGCATTATAATCCAACTTCAATGAATTATTTTAGTGATAACCACATTCCAGGAATTTTTTTAATCCTCAAAATATTTTAATAATATTTAATAGCTTGTTAGCTTCTTTAATTACTTCATCACATATTGTTACTGCTTACATATATCTTAAAAAATGGATAACAGGTATATGGCATATAATTACAAAAACTAGAATACACCAGATAAACATTATTTGATATATGACTGATTTAAAGTGAGCTTGAAATGCATTTAACAAACTGATTTTAAAAAATAACTTATTGTGCATTGAACCTGGACTGGCGACTCAGTGCACTGGGACGACCCAGAGGGATGGTACAGGGAGGGAGGAAGGAGGAGGGTTCAGGATGGGGAACACGTGTATACCTGTGGCGGATTCATATATGGCAAAACCAATACAATATTGTAAAGTTAAAAAATAAAATAAAATTAAACATAAAAAATAATAATGAAACTAGAAAAAAAATAACTTATTAGAATCTAGCATGTGGCATAGTGACTGGTATATAAAAGGCACTCCAAAATATCTGATGAAGAAAGCAGAAAAATGTTAATATGAAAAGAGACTGAGATTAGGAAAATAGCAAAATATATGCATGAAGATCACTATGCATTAAAACAAGTTAATTGTTTTCTTCCAGACATTAAGTAATAGCATTCACTATAAGAATATTTTCTATTAAGAAGTTTAAAGTTCTATCCAATTCCTGAAAAGAGTTTGGAATTTAATATTACTATTAATTTTTAATGATGAAATATAAATGAATAGGGAAAAATTCTAAGTAATTTTGAGTAAGAATTCTGAGTTAGGTCTGAGTCCCTATTCTGTCATGAATTTTTTTTTCTGTCATATTGAATAAGCTGCTTACTGTTTCTGAGATTTAAATGCTTTATCAGTCAAAATATACTAAGCCATATAACTTTCAAAGTCATGAAAGTTCGGTGATATATATATTTTTAGATTTTCAGATAATATCATTGAATTATTGTGCAATTTTCACAATTACAGGGAATACCTGTAAAAATAGATAGCACCCATAAAAACAAAAATCAGTAGTCACGTAAGCTTAGAAGAAATTCTTTGTTTTCCAGCTAACCTTCTTTCTTCCCCATAAAGCTGTTATGACACATATCTCATAGATGAATGTCTTGTTATAAGTACATATTTTTATGAGACATGAAAAAAGCGTAGTCAGTGAATGATTTAGTATATTTTCTTCACCTAGTATCATGGCTTATGCTATAAGGAAAACTTGGATAAAAATTGCTAAATCACACCTTGACTTTGTCCTCGTTCATGGCTCATAACTAAAAGCATTTACAGAATGGCTGCTGCTGCTGCCGCCGCCAAGTTGCTTCAGTCGTGTCGGACTCTGTGCGAACCCATAGACGGCAGCCCACCAGGCCCCGCCTTCCCTGGGATTCTCCAGGCAAGAACACTGGAGTGGGTTGCCATTTCTTTCTCCAATGCATGAGAGTAAAAAGGGAAAGTCGTGTCCGACTCAGCGACCCCATGGACTGCAGCCTACCAGGCTCCTCCGTCCATGGATTTTCTAGGCAAGAGTACTGGAGTGGGGTGCCATTGCCTTCTCCATTACAGTGTGGCACTGACTCTCAAAATGGTCATTCTGGGAGTTTTAAATCTAACAGAAATTCGATGGTCAGCCCAAGTGAATATGGAAATTAATAGTTGATACAGGAAGATCTAGCACTAGGTCAATTGATACAATCATGCTTTAAAATTTTTTAACTTATAAATGGAAATAAACTAAATAAACCAAGTCAATGAAGATGTGTCTAAAGTAGTAAATATTTTATATATGTTAACCATTTCTTTACAATCCAATATTTACTACAAGGATATGTTTTCCATTATGGCCTATTTTCCTTACCTTTCTGATTTCTATCTCAATCCTCTAACATATCCAAAATAAAGTGTTTATGTTAATCCAAATTTGCTCTTCTTCCATTGTTCCAGAATAAATAAATAAACCAAACCAAAAGAAACCCAAAACTATGCATTCATTTGATCATGCCATAACACCAGAAGTCATTCTCCCATTATCCTTAGCTCTCACAAACCACAATGTTAAGAATGTCAATTCTAACTCAAAATATATCTCTTGATTCAACCAGCCTCTTTCCATTTCTTTTGCCACCTACATCTAAAAAATCAACACATCTCCTGAAGTACTGCAAAATAAACTTCCCTAGACATCCTGTTTCCAATTTTGCCTTGCAGTCACTGTAAAGCACTTTCACAAGCAGATGGAGTAAGGTTTAAAATGGCAAACTTAGGTATGTCACTTTCCTGCTTAAAAGCCATGTGTAGATTTCCATTGCCCTTAGAATACTTCCCAAACATTTTGATCCTTGAACAGTATCTGCTCTCTGATTACTGTCATTCCAATTTCCTCTTGCTTATCTCTCACTTAATCAGTGGCCTCCAATATCAGTAATCTTCATTTCATTCAATAAATAAGTTTTCCCTTTCCTTCAACTGTGATCCATGGGAATTATTTTATTTATAAGGTACAAGATTTAGATTGAAGGTCATTTATTTTCCTTATGGATATCCAGTTCTTTCTAGAAGTATTTATTGGAAAAGTTATTTTTCCTTTACTGAATTGCCTTGAAAAAGTAGATCTAAATTTGGAAAGAAAGACATGTCTCCAAACTTTGAGAAAGACAAAAAGGGAAACAGCCCTGTACTTCATTTATTAGTCTATGCAGAATAGAACCTTTACCGGAACATTTGGTGTCCATGAGTCTGTCCTGTACAGGAGGATGAAGGGCCTCCCCCTCCCAGTAATATGTAGACAAACAGCTTACTGTGGGTGATTGGACATCTGACACTAAACAACTGCAGATAACTGTTCATAAGAGCACAGGGAAATCATCAGTCTTGGTGCTGGCTTAGAAGAATAGAAAGCAAAAAACAGCTAACTGAATTAAAAACCCAATAAAAGGGTAAGAACCCCAATTCCCTCCTGCCCTCAGAGCAGTTCATTATTCTACCACATTTATTACAATTTTAGGGCCTACGTTCACCTTTCTGATGATCATTTTGCAATGAATGTGACTTCAGAAGGAAGTTAAATATAAATTGTGATTATAAGCTAATTTGTCTTTTTTTCCAACTCTGCTGATATCCTTGGCATTATAATCTCCAATATATATTTGCTGTAGATACCAAGTATATAGATTTTAGACAAACGTGGAATTGACTCTTATTTTTAGTTTTGTATGTTGGATGGGTATTTATCTACTCTTCTAAGGAAACTATTTGTTAACTAATATTGCTTTGCTTGCTTTTCCTCTATCTGCTTCAATTAAATACAGTATTGTGATCTATATCACTAATCCATCCTTGCATTTCTGGAATATGACCTACTTGTGAATCTATTAATCAGGAAGTATAATAACAGGCAACTTTGTCAGTTAATTTGAGTAGTAGTGAACTTAATGTTCTGTATCATATAGTTGTTAGAATTTCAGGGAGAGCAAGAAAACCAAACTCTGTGCTTCTCATCCAGTAACAACTCAGCAGGAGGAAATGTCTAACTAGCCCACTGTCCTCTGTAGTAGGTGGATGCCTGCTAAATCACCTCAGTCTTGTCCAACTCTGTGCAGCCCTATAGACTGCAGTCTGCCACACTTCCCTGTCCATGGGATTCTCCGGCAGGAATACTGAAGTGAGTTGCTGTGCCCTTCTCCGGGGATCCTTCTGACCCAGGGGTCGAAACTGCGTCTCTTATGTCTCCTGCATTGGCACACGGGTCCTTTACCATTAGTGCCACCTGGGAAGGCCCAAGCAGATAGAAAGTCATCCCAACTCTTACCTTTCTTCCTGTTATAATTCTAGGAACCATAAGTGACTCATGATCATCAAATATTACTTTTACAAGAAACTAACCACCCCATATGTGGCCACCAATTCATATCTCTTACTCCCATTCTTGTATTCAGGATACAAGGGATTTATTGCATACAGTTAGTTGAAATGAATACTAATGAGCCAATATCCAGTAGTCAGCAGTAAATGAAACATTTGCCTCTGAAACCTCTATAGACAGGCTTCTTCCTACTTACAGTTTTCCACTACAGACACATCAACCAATATGCTCCCATACAGCATAACATTTTTTATTGTTGTTGTTGCTCTTTCAAGAAATGATAAGTACATTAACCCCTTAAGAGTGAAGATTGACGTAGTATCAGTAATCACATCCATCTTTGCATGTGTGCTCTCTCAGTCATATCTGACTCTTTGTGACACCATGGATGGCAGCTGGTCAAGCTCCTCTGTCCATAAAATTTTCCAGGCAAGAATACTAGAGTGGGTTGCCATTTCCTACTCCAGGGATCTTCCCAACCCAGGATCAAGCCCATGTCTCCTGTGTCTCTAGCACTGGTAGGCAAATTCTTTACCGTTGAGCCACCTGGGAAGCCCACATCCATCTTTAGCATGCCTATATTGCCTTTATTAAAAAAAAGAATCTAAACTTTATTCTCTGAGCTAAATTTCCATCTTCATCAAGTCCTATAGCGAACAGTAAGTTAAATAAAGCCAGGAGTCACAAAATAGAAATATATGTTGCCAACAAAGCTCAGAGACCATTAAGCATTTCCTTAGTCTTGAGGAGACAATGTGTATGTGGTTGTCTTACCTTTTGTGAAGGAAGCCTAATATACTCTAGACAGTTAGACCCTCCACTGAGGTGGGTGATGAAAATGTTCATCTCAGTTCAGTAGCTCAGTCGTGTCCAACTCTTTGTAACCCCATGAACTGCAACATGCCAGACCTCCCTGCCCATCACCAATTCCCACAGTTCACCCAAACTCATCTCCATTGATTTGGTGATGCCATCCAACCATCTCATCCTCTGTCGTCCTCTTCTCCTCCTGCCCCCAATCTTTCCCAGCATCAGGGTCTTTTCAAATGAGTCAGCTCTTAACATTAAGTGGCCAAATTATTAGAGTTTCAGCTTCAACATCAGTCCTTCCAATGAACACCCAGGATTGATCTCCTTTAAAATGGACTAGTTGAATCTCCTTGCAGTCCAAGGGACTCTCGAGAGTCTTCTCCAGCACCACAGTTCAAAAGCATCAATTCTTCGGTGCTCAGCTTTCCTTATAGTCCAACTCTCACATCCATACATGGCTACTGGAAAAACCATACCCTTGACTAGATGGAAATTTGTGGACAAAGTAATGTCTCTGCTTTTTAATATGCTGTCTGCTGCTAAGTTGCTTCAGTCGTGTCTGACTCTGTGAGACCCCATAAATGGCAGCCCACCAGGTTCCCCCATCCCTGGGATTCCCCAGGCAAGAACACTGGAGTGGGTTGCCATTCCCTTCTCCAATGCATGAAAATGAAAAGTGAAAGTGAAGTCGCTCAGTCATGACTGTTTAGGTTGTCTAGGTTGCTATCTATGCTATCTATGCTGTCTAGGTTGGTCATAACTTTCCTTCCAAGGAGTGTCTTTAAATTTCATGGCTGCAATCACCATCTGCAGTGATTTTGGAGCCACCCAAAACAAAATCCATCACTGTTTCCACTGTTTCGCCATCTATTTCCCATGACGTGATGGGACCAGATGCCATGATCTTTGTTTTCTGAATGTTGAGTTTTAAGCCAACTTTTTCACTCTCCTCTTTCACTTTGATCAAGAGGCTTTTTAGTTCTTCTTCACTATCTGCCATAAGGGTGGTGTCATCTGCATGTCTGAGGTTATTGATATTTCTCCCGACAATCTTGATTCCAGCTTGTGCTTCTTCCAGCCCAGCATTTCTCATGATGTACTCTGCATATAAGTTAAATAAGCAGGGTGACAGTATATAGCCTTGATGTACCCCTGTTCCTATTTGGAAACAGTCTGTTGTTCCATGTCCAGTTCTAACTGTTGCTTCCTGACCTGCATTCAGGTTTCTCACAAGGCATGTCAGGTGGTCTGGTATTCCCATCTCTTCCAGAATTTTCCACAGTTTATTGTGATCCACACAATGAAAAGCTTTGGCATAGTCAATAAAGCAGAAATAGATGTTCAATGTAAGAAAAACCCAAGTAAAATGGTAGGCACTGAGAGAGGGCATCAGAGGACAGACAGACTGAAACTACAGTCACAGAAAACAAGTCAGTCTGATCACATGGACCACAGCCTTGTCTAACTCAGTGAAATTAAGCCATGATATGTGGGACCATCCAGGGTGGATGGGTCATGGTGGAGAGTTCTGACAAAATGTGTCCACTGGAGAAGGGAATGGCAAGCCACTTCAGTATTCTTGCCTTGAGAACCCCATGAACAGTATGAAAAGGCAAAAGATAGGACACCGAAAGATGAACTCCCCAGGTCAATAGGTGCCCAATATGCTACTGGAGATCAGTGGAGAAATAACTCCAGAAAGAATGAAGGGACGGAGCCAAAGCAAAAACAACACCCAGCTGTGGATGTGACTGGTGACAGAAGCAAGGTCCGATGCTGTAAAGAGCAATATTGCATAGGAACCTGGAATTTTAGGTCCATGAATCCAGGCAAATTGGAAGTGGTCAAACAGGAGATGGCAAGAGTGAACGTCGGCATTCTAGGAATCAGCGAACTAAAATGGACTGGAATGGGTGAATTTAACTCAGATGACCATAATATCTACTCCTGTGGGCAGGAAACCCTTAGAAGAAATGGAGTAGCCATGATAGTCAACAAAAGAGTCTGAAATGCCACACTTGGATGGAATCTCAAAAATGACAGAATGATCTCTGTTCATTTCCAAGGCAAATCATTCAATATCATGGTAATCCAAGTCTATGCCTCGATCAGTAATGCTGAAGAAGCTGAAGTTGAACGGTTCTATGAAGACCTACAAGACCTTTTAGAACTAACACCCAAAAGAGATGGAGATGGCAAAACCCAAAATTTCCCAAGGTGTATACATCATCCTCTAGAACAAAGATGTTTTACAATGACATCCTGTGTAGCTTATACTTGCTGTCCAGCCAGTTCCACAAACCTCATTTCATCATTAGTGGACCAGCATGACTTCTAGTCCCTCTGAATAAATTACAACACATGTCAGGAGAGTTGCTGTGGCGCTGAGACAAAACAATGAAGGCATATTCCCACACATCTAGGAAAGACTGAACTTATTTTATTGTTAGCTGAAAAAGCATTTGGTACTTGCTATATGGCTGCAAAAGAGAGTCCAGGGGACTATTTTGATTTTCTTCTGCAAAGAGAACATAACTAGAATGGCAGCTACTATATTGGAGACACCATCTAATTAAGATGATAATAATGCATTGCCAGAATCTGAAGACAATCTGATATCAGAACAGCCCCAAATGGGGCAAAATAAATGGATAAGGGATAGAAACTGCCACTTTTGAATCATTCATTTTTTTAGTAGTGATGTTCATATTGGTAGTTACTTCATTTAGTGTTTCTTTCATGGTAGCAAAGATTTGGATGCAATTCTGCTTAAGCTAAAATTTGGAAAATGGAGTGTGAATAAGTGAAAACATATTTATAAGTTGTGAATGATCTAAATTTATTTCCCTGATGAAGTCTTCCTCATGGAAATTATGAAAAGGCTGAGGTTTTTATAGCAAGGACTTTTAAAGTTTTGCTTGATGATGAGTTCTCTGTATTAGACTGATATCTAACTCAATTTCTATTTCTAATGGGTCTTCAGGAATAATGTTGGTGTGATTGTTAAGGAGGAATTAAGTGTCTCAGGTGAGATAGCTAATGATTCTGTAAGCAAGATAGAAACAGCATTATAAGAGAGAAAGGAAGAGTCCCATTAATTCCAATTGAATCTTACTAGCGTTAGAGAATTCTGGGTAATCAAAACCCAAAATTTCATAAATGTTTTCATTCCAACTTTATGGTTTCCAAATGTCCTTAGTTAGTATCCCAAGTTCCACTTACCAATTTTGTGAGGCTTTGACTACACTAGTCTCATTCAGTAAGACACTCCAGAATCAGACTATTGGTTATGTAAACTCAATGATTTTAGATGATAAAAGGTAATCTGGAGTAGGCATTGAAGATGCTAAGTGTTCTGGCCAGGCCTTGAGCAGAAAATTTAAATCTTAAACATATATTTTTCTTTCTTTTCCTAAGTACTCTTTTATCATCATTAAAATATGAATAAATAGAGCTCAAAGTTAAAAGACTTTATACCAAATTATATAAATTGTATAAAATAAATAAAGCAAGTGTGTCCCAATAAACATTTTCACCTCTTTAATGACTTGTGTGTTCTTTGAGGGCTTTCCAGATGGCACTAGTAGTAAAGAACCTGCCCGCAATTTCAGGAAACATAAGAGACATGGGTTCGATCCCTGGGTTGGGAAGGTCCCTGGAGGAGGGCATGGCAACTCACTCCAGTATTCTTGCCTGGAAAATCCCACGGACAGAGGAGCGTGGTAGGCTGCAATCCATAGGGTCACAAAGAGTCAGACATGACCGAAGTGACTTAGCACGCACGCACATATCCTTTGAGAAATGATTAACACTTTTACTGAAGATAATATATATGACTTCTCATCTAAGTCATATGTTCTTGCATCAGTGCATGAAAGACCATGGATATTTAGTCCAGGGAAACAATGAAAGGTAGGGAGCCTCCCAATGCTGGAGAAGATAAAATGGATAGCTTTTTAAATTGATAATCTAATTTTATTTCATAATCAAGTTTTCAATTATTAGGTCAAATTAATATTAAAAATACAATGAAATTGTAGAATATCTCATTTGTTTTGAAGTTGCTCTGGAGGCATACTCCTGGGCCTTTTCTAGAAAAATAAAAACATTTCTGATAGACTCAGGTTACATCTAAATGCTAACACATTTTCTGTTAATTTAATGATAGGTCAAGAACTAGGTCTAACTGAAAAGCTGCTAGATGAATATTTCTACATTTACTTTTATAGAACTAAAATAAAAGTAAACATGGTGATTTACTTTATTCCTCAGAAGTATTTTGCTTGTTTCATGGTGTATTTGTCAATAAATAAGATAACATTCATTATCCTCATATCAGATATAGACTAGTGCTCATATCTAATTGAATTTAGACAATGACAGAGAAGATCTAAATAGTTATATATATATATACACACATATATACATAACATATGTATGTGTGTATATGGATATTAAATATATGTGAGTAATAAATATGTGTAAATAACAGATATGTACAAATAATGCATAGCTGAATATTATTTTTAAAAACACAGTAAATAAAGGACTTTTTAAACATTTAGTAGCAAATTTAATCCTTTTCATTGATAAATTTGCTTTCTGGTAATATATTTCACAAATAACTGCATAAAATTCTTTTTAAGTAAGTTCAGTTCAGTTGCTCAGTCGTGTCTGAATCTTTGAGACCCCATGAAATGTAGGACGCTAGGCCTCGCTGTCCATCACCAACTCCCAGAGTCCACACAAACCCATGTCCATCGAATCGATGATGCCATCCAACCATCTCATCCTTTGTCGCCCCCTTCTCCTCCTGCCCTCAATCTTTCCCAGCAACAGGGTCTTTTCCAATGAGTCAGCTTTTCACATCAGGTAGCCAAAGTATTGGAGCTTCAGCTTCAACATCAGTCCTTCCAATGAACACCCAGGACTGATCTCCTTTAGGACAGACTCGTTGAATCTCCTTGCAGTCCAAGGAGACTCTCAAGGGTCTTCTCCAACACCACAGTTCAAAAGCATCAATTCTTCGGCTCTCAGCTTTCTTTTTAGTTCAACTTTAACATCCATACATCAGAGAAGGCAATGCCAACCCCCTCCAGTACTCTTGCCTGGAGAATCCCGGGGACAGTGGAGCCTTGTGGGCTGCCGTCTATGGGGTCTCACAGAGTCAGGCACGACTGAAGCGACTTAGCAGCAGCAACACATCCATACATGACCACTGGAAAATCCATAGCCTTGACTAGACGGAACTTTTTTGGCAAAGTAATGTCTCTGCTTTTTAATATGCTGTCTAGGTTGGTCATAACTTTCCATCCAAGGAGTAAGTGTCTTTTAATTTCATGGTTTCAGTCAACATCTGCAGTGATTTTGGAGCCTAGAAAAATAAAGTCTGACACTGTTTCCACTGTTTCCCTATCTATTTCCCATGAAGTAATGGGACCAGATGCCATGATCTTCGTTTTCTGAATGTTGAGCTTCAAGCCAACTTTTTCCCTCTCCTCTTTGACTTTCATCAAGAGGCTTTTTAGTTCCTCTTCACTTTCTGCCATAAGGGTGGTGTCATCTGCATATCTGAGGTTATTGATATTTCTCCCAGCAATCTTGATTCCAGCTTGTGTTTCTTCCAGTTCAGCATTTCTCATGATGTACTCTGCATAGAAGTTAAATAAGCAGAGTGACAATATACAGCCTTGACATACTCCTTTTCCTATTTGGAACCAGTCTGTTGTTCCATGTCCAGTTCTAACTGTTGCTTCCTGACGTGCATACAGATTTCTCAATAGGCAGGTCAGGTGGTCTGGTATTCCGATCTCTTTCAGAATTTTCCACAGTTTGCTGTAATCCACACAAACAAAGGCCTTGGCACAGTCAATAAAGCAGAAATAGATGTTTTTCTGAAACTCTCTTGCTGTTTTGATGATCCAGAGGATGTTGGCAATTTAGTCTCTGGTTCCTCTGCCTTTTCTAAAACCAGCTTGAACAACTGGAAGTTCACAGTTCACGTATTGCTGAAGCCTGACTTGGAGAATTTTAAGCATTACTTTACTAGCATGTGAGATGAGTGCAATTGTGAGATCAGTTGGGCATTCTTTAACATTGCCTTTTTTGGGGATTGGAATGAACACTGACCTTTTCCAGTCCTGTGGCCACTTCTGAGTTTTTCATATTTGCTGGCATGTTGAGTGCAGCACTTTCACAGCATCTTCTTTCAGGATTTGAAATAGCTCCACTGGAATTCCATCACCTCCACTAGCTTTGTTCGTATTGATGCTTCCTACGCCCACTTGACTTCACATTCCAGGATGTCTGGCTCTAGGTGAGTGATCACACCATCATGATTATCTGGGACGTGAAGATCTTTTTTATACAGTTCTTCTATGTATTCTTGCCACCTCTTCTTAATATCTTGTGCTTCTGTTAGGCCCCTACCATTTATGTCCTTTGTCGAGCCCATCTTTGCATGAAATGTTCCCTTGGTATCTCTAATTTTCTTGAAGAGATCTCTGCTGCTACTGCTGCTAAGTCGCTTTAGTCGTGTCCGACTCTGTTGGACCCTATAGACTGCAGCCCACCAAGCTCCCCAGTCCCTGGGATTCTCCAGGAAAGAACACTGGAGTGGGTTGCCATTTCCTTCTCCAATGCATGAAAGTGAAAAGTGAAAGTGATGTTGCTCAGTCGTGTCCGACTCTTAGGGACTCCATGGACTGCAGCCTACCAGGCTCCTCCGTCCATGGGATTTTTCAGGCAAGAGTACTGGAGTGGGTTGCCATTGCCTTCTCCGGAATAGATCTCTAGTCTTTCCCATTCTATTGTTTTCCTCTATTTCTTTGCATTGATCGCTGAAGAAAGCTTTCTTATCTCTCTTTGCTATTCTTTGGAACTCTGCATTCCAATGAGAATATCTTTCCTTTTCTCCTTTGCTTTCACTTCCTGTCTTCTCACAGGTATTTGTAAGGTCTCCTCAGACAGCCATTTTGCTTTTTTTCATTTCTTATTCTTGGGGATGGTCTCGATTCCTGTCTCCTGTACAATGTCATGAACCTCCATCCATACTTCATCAGGCACTCTGTCTATCAGATCTAGTCCCTTAAATCTATTTCTCACTTCTACTGTATAGTCATAAGGGATTTGATTTAGTTCATACCTGAATGACCTAGTTGTTTTCTCCACTTTTTTCAATTTCAGTCTGAATTGGGCAATAAGGAGTTCATGATAGGAGCCACAGTCAGCTCCCAGTCTTGTTTTTGCTGACTGTATAGAGCTTCTCCATCTTTGGCTGCAAAGAATATAATCAATCTGATTTCGGTGTCAACCATCCGGTGATGTCCATGTGTAGAGTCTTCTGTTGTGCTGTTGGAAAAGGGTGTTTTCTATGACCAGTGCGTTCTCTTGGCAGAACTCTATTAGCCTTTGTCCTACTTCATTCTGTACTCCAAGGCCAAATTTGCCTGTTACTCCAGGTGTTTCTTGACTTCCTACTTTTGCATTCCAGTCCCCTATAATGAAAAGGACATCTTTTTTGGGCGTTAGTTTTATGTTTTTTTTTTTTTTTTTAATATTTATTTCCTTTATTTTTATTTTTTTTAATTTTATTTTATTTTTAAAGTTTACAATATTGTATTAGTTGTGCCAAATATCGAAATGAATCCGCCACAGGTATACTTGCTCCCTCCCCATACCCTCCCTCTGGGTCGTCCCAGTGCACCAGCCTCAAGCATCCAGTATCGTGCATCAAACCTGGACTGGCGACTCGTTTCATACATGATATTATACATGTTTCAATGCCATTCTCCCAAATCTCCCCACCCTCTCCCTCTCCCACAGAGTCCATAAGACTGTTCTATACATCAGTGTCTCTTTTGCTGTCTCGTATGTTAGTTTTAAACTGTCTTGTAGGTCCTCATAGAACTGTTCAACTTCAGCTTCTCTGGCGTTACTCATCAGAGCATAGACTTGAATTACCATGATATTGAATGGTTTGCCTTGGAAACGAACAGAGACCATTTTGTCATTTTTGAGATTGTATCCAAGTACTGCATTTCAGATTCTTTTGTTAACCATGATGGCTACTCCATTTCTTCTAAGGGACTCTTGCCCACAGTAGTAGATAGTATGGTTATCTGAGTTAAATTCACCCATTCCAGTTCATCTTAGTTCACTGATTCCTAGAATGTTGATGATCACTCTTGCCATCTCCTGTTTGACCACTTCCAATTTGCCTTGATTCATGGGCCTGACATTCCAAGTTCCTATGCAATATTGCTCTTTACAGCATCGGACCTTGCTTCTATCACCAGTCACATTCACAACTGGGTGTTGTTTTTGATTTGGCTCCATCCCTTCATTCTTTCTGGAGTTATTTCTCCACTGATCTCCAGTAGCGTATTGAGCACCTATTGACCTGGGGAGTTCATCTTTCAGTGTCCTATCTTTTGCCTTTTCATACTGTTCATGGGGTTCTCAAGGCAAGAATACTGAAGTAGCTTGCCATTCCCTTCTCCAATGGACCACATTCTGTCAGACCTCACCCGTCCATCTTGGGTAGCCCCATATGGCAAGGTTTAACTTTATTGAGTTAGACAAGGCTGTGGTCCATGTGATCAGATTGGCTAGTTGTCAGTGACTGTAGTTTCAGTCTGTCTACCCCCTGATCCCCTCTCTCAGTGCCTAACGTCTTACCTGGGTTTGTATTACCTTGGACGTGGGGTCTCTCTTCACAGCTGCTTCAGCAAAACACAGCCGCTGCCCCTGACCTTGGGCGCGGGGTAGTTCTTGGCCACGCTTGTGTGCCGTCACAGCCACCTCGCTAATAAATTAGTAAGTTTATTCATAAACATATAAACAGTATAAGTATACATTTGAGATTTCAAATGCATCAGAATTAATTTTTCCCATATGTAAAAAGCAATATGACCTAATTTTATTTAATTAAATCAGTTAGGATTTAGTAAGAATAATATTTTGCAGAAGAACAGGTCCCACTTTGTTGGGTTATATTTCAAAAAAGCAAATACCATAATGTGGATGGAAAAGAAAGCTGTTTCCAAGAAATGCAGCCCTATTATCTTTGGGGAAAGGAAGTTAGGCTATTTCTATATGGAAGAAATAGTCAATGTCTTTAACATTCGTCTGAGTTCCTATATGCTGAGTGAGAAATGTGCTTATTTAGTAAACCACCTCAGATTTATGTCTGCCATGGCTAAGTACATTTACAGAAAGAGCTTTAATGTCAACTGTAGTACTGCATTTGTCCACAGTATAAATCCACAGTAGGATATGTTTTTAGATATGTAGCTCCAAGTTTTCTTTCTGGGAATACATAGGGATAAAGATAGAGTAAAGAACTTGAGAGTTAGTCTGCTTTAAATCCCAGGTTCCAGTTTAACAGCATCCTGACAGGGTGAGCTAGGATAAAGTGGAATACTGAGTGGAGATGAGAAATAAAGCAAACAGCAACCTTTTTAAAAGTTGATAAACATATGGAAAGTTGATTAGAATATATACAGAAAAAATATATTTACACGTTATACAATAGATATAGACTATTTTATTTTATTCTCAAATATACAGATTTGGATTTCCCTTAGTTCACATGTTGTTTAAAGATAAATTGTTTTTGTCTTTAGCTTGTTCTTTAAATTGTTAAAAGAATCTGCCTGCCAATGCAGGAGACATGGGTTCAATCCCTGATCCGGGAAGATCACCTGGAGAAGAAAACGGCTAACCTACTCCAGTATTCTTGCCTGAAAAATCCCATGGGCACAGAACCTATTGGGCTATAATCCATGAGGTTGCAAAGAATTGGACACAATTAGCAACAAACAACAACTAACACCCCCTGAAAGGAGACTGATGTAGTTGACAAGGCAATTGTAGACAATTGTGTCTGTGGCTATTGTCTGGGACACAGTGGCTGTGCAAGCTGTCCTGAGCTAGTTTTCACTAAGCCACCTTGCTCCAAGCTCTCATCCTGAGATCTGTTACCGGCTCCAAAGAACCTGGAGTTCTCAGCTGGACACTGAAACCTGTCTCACATCAGCCTCTTAAATGACTAAGTTTGTGCCCTTGATTTCTTTTCAGCTTCTCACTAAAGCCTGTTCCTTTCAGCTTCTGATTTTCTCAGCTCATTCTCTCCTCTCCCTGCTTTACAATTGACTTTCCTGACATTTAAGAGGGAAACATTTTCATAATGTCTTTCATGTAGAATTTAACAAAGCTTAGTGGCATGTGTCAACTTGTGTAGAATTTTACAAAGCTTAGTGGCATGTGTCAACTTTGTGGAGAATTTTCCATTACATAACCTCAGCATATAATCAGTTCTTACTCCCTCCTTTTGTGGCTTCCTGGTTCATATTTGCATCTAACAGAGTGCTTCATAAATTATTGTTAATAGCTTTACTTGTGCTTTTTAATTTTTATTTTGCAAAGATTATTGATATCCGGTTACACAAATTAGGCCACATTTTAAGATCCAGATTTACTGGATTACCCTAGTTCTTAGTACAGGAATAAAAGGAATCAACAATTCTAATTCCTAATTAAATTCCTTTAATATGGGTATAATTAATATACAAGTTCATAAGTAGTGGCATGGTTCCCAACCTATGCAATTGTTTTTACAATGACTTGGATTATATATTCACTACCCTAACTAATAATATTTTTCCATTCTTGTAAATTGCCAACATTTTTATAGGATAATAATTATTTATATACATATATATGTGTATATATATATGTGTGTGTGTGTGTGTATGTGAAGTGAAGTCACTCAGTCATGTCTGAGTCTTTGTGACCCCATGGACTATACAGTCCATGGAATTCTCCAGGCCAGAATACTGGAGTGGAGCCTTTCCCTTCTCCAGGGCATCTTCCCAACCCAGGGATCGAACCCAGGTCTCCTGCATTGCAGGTGGATTCTTTACCAGCTGAGCCACAAGGAAAGCCTAAGAATACTGGAGTGGGTAGCCTATCCCTTCTCCAACGGATCTTCCTGACCCAGGGATCAACCTGGGGTCTCCTGCATTGCAGGCTGATTCTTTACTAACTGAGCTATCAAGGAATCCCATATACATGTATCAGAACATTATTCCATCATTTCCTGCCTCGTCGTATCAACTGTTTATGAATAGGAAGCATGTCTTATTCACAGGTGTAGTCCTAATACATTGTACCATAGTATATTACATTATATTATCTATATTTTATGAGTAAAATTAATTTCTGAATCAAATAGTTAATATATGCCGTGAATTCTTGCTATGGTTTCTTAGTTGTCAAAAGACATGTTAAACTATGGATACAGGAAGATTGAGCAACCAGATAGAGGGTAACAAGAAAATTATATGTCTTTGTGCTTTCTTGGGGATACATTTGGAGAAATGAGAGAAAAGTTGAATCTCATTTTTTTTCCTGTCTCATTGCAAGAATTTTATCTGTAGAAAGGATGCAGTGGTCTTAATAAGCATCTCAGGCTAGAGAGCAGCAAAAGTAGGCTTAAGGATATTTCAAAATTATATTGAAAATATCAATAAGTGATAATAATTATGAAAAAGGATGAACTATCAGAAAATAATCAGCTCTCTAAGAAAAAGAATTAAATAGGGTCACAATTGTCCATTTAATTGTGCATTTGATTATTAGAGGTTTTAGGAGTCATGTTACAGAGTTTTTTTTTTTTTTTTTTTTTCTTTTGATATGTTCCTATCCAACTGGGACCGTGAAACTGTTGGATAGTCACTGCTGGGCAAATTAATGCTTTGTTTTTAGAAAAACAGGTCAAGAGTTTTGCCCCACAGTAGTAAAGTTACGGTGTTCACTGGAAAGGGTCAGACTGTGTCACAGAAGCTAGTGAGACTGGACTCACTGTAGCCTCTGGCAAATCATGAAAAGATGTGAAATACTCTTAGATCCTCAGATGAAAGACAATACAAGGCAAATGCGGATGCTTTGAAAATGAATCTTAATTTATATTGTAATTTTCTACTTTAAAAACACTTCAAAAAAAGTGAAAATCAGAACAGATACTTTGCACATGAATTTTAACATACTTCTTTTCGCTAATTAAAACTAATGTGACAGCAAATCAGTTTTAGAAATCCTTTAATATTACTTTTCTCTTTTATATTTATTAATATGAGACATTTTAGAAATGATTCACATAATTCTGGGTCATGGGTATTTTTGATTCTAAACAACCACCATTTACAAATGTGACGGACTTTAAAAGATATTACAGGTAGTCTAGTATACTTGCATTTACAGATTAGGAAATTAGTACTTAGACTACTTCTTTCATTTTCTCAATTGCATAACTGCTAACCTTTCAGTTAGCCCAGTACTTGTTTTCCCATACCTTGGATATTTTCATGACTGGGTATGAATGCAATGATGATTATAATGATTTGAACTCATAATATGTTTTTCCTATTTTTCCCTATATCCCTAGGATATATTTACTCAATTTAAGGACAAAGACCCATTATATTCATTGTTTGAATGAGATTCTACTTCCATTTAAAATTTCTCATATTCTTTGTTATCTTCACCTAAGACTTTGTTTTCCATCAAGGAAAGCCAATGAACTGTGGAGTCCCACCAGATCATTTAATATGGGTTTATGACCTTTTGTGCATTTAAAGCATGACTATTTTAATAAGACGTTGAATTAAAATTAATCCAGATTATCCAGTTCTTAACATATTTCAGCAGAGACATTACTTTGCCAACAAAGGTCCATCTAGTCAAGGCTATGGTTTTTCCAATGGTCATGTATGGATGTGAGAGTTGGACTGTGAAGAAAGCTGAGCACCTAAGAATTGATGCTTTTGAACTGTGGTGTTGGAGAAGACTCCTGAGAGTCCCTTGGACTGCAAGGAGATCCAACCAGTCCATTCGAAGGAGATCAGCCCTGGGATTTCTTTGAAAGGACTGATACTAAAGTTGAAACTCCAGTACTTTGGCCACCTCCTGCGAAGAGTTGACTCATTGGAAAAGACTCTGATGCTGGGAGGGATTGGGGGCAGGAGGAGAAGGGGATGACAGAGGATAAGATGGCTGGATGACATCACTGACTCGATGGACGTGAGTCTGAGTGAACTCCGGGAGTTGGTAATGGACAGGGAGGCCTGGCGTGGTGCGATTCATGGAGTCGCAAAGAGTCGGACACGACTGAGTGACTGAACTGAACTGAACTGAACATATTTCAATGAAAATGGTAATCCTTTGTCTCTACACTGAGTCTCCATCAATGAAATTGTTCAAGCCAGTTGCCAAAGAATTTGTAAAGACTCTTTAAAATTTACTTAAACAGACCAACTCTGTATCTAAACATGTAATAACTGTAAAAGTTCCTCTTCATTTCCACATCTATCATTGTAGCAAAAATCATTAGCTGTGGTACTGAGATAGCTACAAAATAAATCACCTTATTTATTTAACCCAAATGATCCACATAATGTGTGCACAAGAACACACCCCCGGTGTACACACCCACACACACCCACACAAAGACACAGCAACTTGGTCAAGATGTTTAAATGTAAGTTTTATTTGACCATAACTTTAGATGTTGAGCCACACATTGGATTTGATGGTTATCACCTACATGGAGGAGTATATGTTTGTTTCCTGTGGATTCTACAACAAATTAGCATAAGCTTGCTGTCTTAAAACAACAGAAATATATGATTACAAAGTTGAAAGTCATAAATCTGAACTAGGCCTCACTGTTCTATAATAGAAGTATTGGCATAAGTTCACTCCTATCTGAAACCTCTAGGGGTGAATTCACTTTATTGCCTTTCCTGACTGTTACAGGAGGCCCCATTCATGACCCCTTCTGTTTTCAAAGACAGGTATGGTCTGCTAATCGCATCTTCCTCTTATTTTATTTTTTGCCCCTTTGGTCCACATTTAAAGACTCTTTATTTCCCTGAACCCATCAGGGTAATCCAGAATATTCTACCTACTTTAAGGTCAGTTGACAGGAGCCTTAAATTTATCTGTTACTTTTTCTTCTGTCATGAGACACATGAACATGTTCCAGGGATTAACAGGCAGGCAACTTTGGGGGGCCATTATTCTGCCTATCACAGCATATGATCAAAATCCATAAACCTCAAAATATGAAAAACATGAAGTTGTTAGTCTCAGTGCCCTCTCTCCAACTACTTATGTGACTTTATTTCATATCCCTCCAAAGTTTTACTACCACATTTCATGCTAGTTTTAGAAAAGGCAGAGGAACCAGGGATCAAATTGCCAACATCCGCTGGATCATTGAAAAAGCAAGAGAGTTCCAGAAAAACATCTACTTCTGCTTTATTGACTATGCCAAAGCCTTTGACTGTGTGGATCAAAATAAACTGTGGAAAATTCTTCAAGAGATGGGAATACCAGACCACCTGACCTGCCTCTTGAGAAATCTGTATGCAGGTCAGGAAGCAACACTTAGAACTGGACATGGAACAACAGACTGGTTCCAAATAGGAAAAGGAGTACGTCAAGGCTGTATATTGTCACCCTGCTTATTTAACTTATATACAGAGTACATCATGAGAAATACTGGGCTGGAAGAAGCACAAGCTGGAATCAAGATTGCCAGGAGAAATCTCAATCACCTCAGATATGCAGATGACACCACCCTTATGGCAGAATGTGAAGAGGAACTAAAAAGCCTCTTGATGAAAGTGAAAGAGGAGAGTGAAAAAGTTGGCTTAAAGCTCAACATTCAGAAAACGAAGATCATGGCATCTGGTCCCATCACTTCATGGGAAATAGATGGGGAAACAGTGGAAACAGTGGCTCACTTTATTTTGGGAGGCTCCAAAATCACTTCAGATGGTGATTACAGCTATGAAATTAAAAGACGCTTACTCCTTGAAAGGAAAGTTATGACCAACCTAGAAAGCATATTGAAAAGCAGAGACATTACTTTGCCAACAATGGTCCGTCTAGTCAAGGCTATGGTTTTTCCAGAGGTCAGGTATGGATGTGAGAGTTGGACCTTGAAGAAAGCTGAGCACCAAAGAATTGATGCTTTTGAACTGTGGTGTTGAAGAAGACTCTTGAGAGTCCCTTGGATTGCAAGGATATCCAACTAGTCCATTCTAAAGGAGATCAGTCCTGGGTGTTCTTTGGAAGGACTGATACTAAAGCTGAAACTCCAATACTTTGGCCACCTCACACAAAGAGTTGACTCATTGGAAAAGACTCTGATGCTGGGAGGGATTGGGGGCAGGAGGAAAAGGGGACGACAGAGGATGAGATGGCTGGATGACATCACCGACTCGATGGACGTGAGTTTGAGTGAACTCCGGGAGTTGGTGATGGAGGAGACCTGGCATCCTGAAATTCATGGAGTTGCAAAGAGTCTGACACAACTGAGTGACTGAACTAAACTGAACTGAAATAGGGAGATGGTGAAAGGCACAGTGCAGCCATGAAATTAAAAGATGCTTGCTCCCTTTGAGAAAAGCTATGACCAACCTAGAAAGCATACTGAAAAGCAGAGACATTACTTTGCCAACAAAGGTCTGTCTAGTCAAAGCTATGGTTTTTCCAGTAGTCATGTATGGATGTGAGAGTTGGACAATAAAGAAAACTGAGAACTGAAGAATTGATGCTTTTGAACAGTAGTATTGGAGAAGACTCTAGAGAGTCCCTTGGACTGCAGGGAGTTCAAACCAGTCAATCCTAAAGGAAATTAGTCCTGAATATTTGTTGGAAGGACTGATGCTGATGCTGAAGCCCCAGCACTCTGCCCACCTGATGCAAATAACTGACTTATTGGAAAAGACCCTAATGCTGGGAAAGATTGAAGGCAAGAGGAGAAGGGGACAGCAGAGGAAGAGATGGTTGAAAGGCATCACCAACTTGATGGAGTTGAGTTTGAGCAAACTCTGAGAGTTGGCAAAGAACAGGAAAGCCTGCCCTGTTGCAGTCCATGGGATCACAGAGTCGAACAGAGCTGAGCATCTGAACTGAACTGAAAATAGGGAAACAAATGAGGTAAATCATTACTTTGTGATGATATTTAAAAGTTTACTAATAAGGATAGACTGGTAATAAATGCATCAAGTTAATAAAATTTTTTGACCCCTAAGACAGACTGCTTTGTAATCTACTTCCTACTTCAGTTCAGTTCAGTTGCTCAGTTGTATCTGACTCTTTGCGACCCCAAGTACTGCAGCATGCCAGGCCTCCCTGTCCATCACCAGCTGCTGGAGTCTACCCAAACCAATGTCCATTAAGTCAGTGATGCCATCTAACCATCTCATCCTCTGTCTTCCTCTCCTCCTGCCCTCAATTTTCCCAGCATCAGGGTCATTTCAAATGAGTCATTTGTTCGCATCATGTGGCCAAAGTGCTGGAGTTTCAGCTTCAACATCAGTCCTTCCAATGAACATGCAGAACTGATCTCCTTTAGGATGGACAGGTTGGATCTCCTTGCAGTCCAAGGGACTCCCAAGAGTCTTCTCCAACACCACAGTACAAAGGCATCAATTCTTCAGTGCTCAGCTTTCTTTATAATCCAACTTTCACATCCATAAAAACCATAGCCTTGACTAGACAGACCTTTGATGACAAAGTAATGTCTCTGCTTTTTAATATGCTGTCTAGGTTGGTCATAAGATGGATAAGAGAGTTGTCATGACCAGTAACATGTCTGAAACACACTGAGGTGTGCAAGCAACAAAAAAAATTACATTGAACTAGCAAAAAGGAAACAACACACAAGTTACATTAATCTTTCCTTCCAATTGTAAATTCTATCAGTTAAATGTGAGTACTTTGGACGTTAATGTATAGAATCACTTACTCTAAACCCTGATCCATCCAGTTTTTTATACTGGAAATCTTGCCAAGTAAATTAAAATCAGTCTTCATATTCCATTGCCAATGATGGAACAGAGAAAATGTCAATGTTCAAAGAAAAGAACCTTCAATTTTTGTAATGGTTCAGTTATAGTCATAGTGTTTGGAACCACCAGGTTTATAATAGAATCAAATGAATTCAGTAGGAGATAATCCACTCCAGTTCTTTTTAATCTTCTAGCCATAGGAAGCTGCTATGTTAACATATGGTACCTCTATACTCCTGTGTATTGTAAGTCCTTAGTCAAGCCTGTGATTTTTTTCTTTCCTTTTGAGATTCTTTACTAATTTTGTTTGACCACTTAGGCAGAGACAGGGAGAAAGTTGGGGGACAATTTTGTGTTTCACCAACATTTGTCTCCACAAGGCTCCTCCCAACAAAAAGAGATCCCTCTAGGAATTATGGTACTGGGAAATTCACACATAAACATAAATTCCAACTATATGTTAAGATGCATTAGCAACAAAAACAATACAAGAAACTGGCCTAAAGAGTCCCACCCTTAAGTTCTCCCTAACTTTACCTCCACTCTGTGAACACTGCACAAATATCTATTAGTTTAATTCAGTTACCTCTTCTTTCTGTGGTTCTGATTTTTGTGTTTTTATCCAGTGGAGCCATGTATTGGAGTCTGCACCTTCTTGAAATTCCCCAGAAAACTCAGATCAGTCTATTTGACCTTCAGTCTTCCTTGAACACAGAGAGACCTCAAGCACACCTCTAATTTTCTTTGTCCTTAAAGTGTTTGGAATCAGGATAGAGGGAGAAAGAGGAATCAAAAGGTATAAAAGAAGAGAGTGGCTCCAAACCCTTAAACATGGCTTTAAATACACTTTGGGTTTCAAGTGGCATGATGAAGGCTCATAACATAACCAAATACACTTCCAAATGTTTTTGCTCTTCATCAGGTGATAAGATACTCATGGCTTTGGCCATCTACTTTAGCTTTGAGAAACTTGTGAAACAGCTATCATAGCCATAGTGCTTTCTGGCTTGAAACTACATTAGTTCATTGTTATTTTTGTGAGTTTGGAAGAAGGATTATTAATAACTGCTAAATTCAAGGCATATGCAATCCCATTCCCAAAATAATGTGTTTTGAGTCCTTGCCTGGGGACAAAATAATGACTGGGGTATATTTCAGTGTGTGTGTGGGGCTGACTGTAAGATTCTATTTAGATTTCTTTTTGTCAGTGTCTCATTAATCAGTGTGTCAATTTAATCAACATAGTAAACCCAATCTGGCATGATAAGAACACAGATACTAGTCAATATCTCATTTATATTTCCCCACAAGAGTTTAACACAGGAAAATCTCCAAGAAAAGACAACAGTATTTTTGTATCAACCAAGTCCCACTGGGAAAGAAAAGAAACAAACAAACAAAAAATACACATCCAAGAGAAAAAAGAAAACAAAACCTTGTGAGATGTAGACTCTCACCTTTTCAGGTTGATGTATGGTTGGTGTGACAGACTGTAAGGGAGATTAGGTAGTAAAACTTCCAAGTTGCATTTTTCTTTAAATATACATTACATACTCCATCCCCTTATTTCCCAAATAAACTTATCTGAAGTTCTATTAAGTGATCTAGTTTCTGACCACAGTAGTTGTGGACCTTCCTCCTTTTGAATATAGTGATGTGGGTTGGTAATTTGATCCACAAATGGGTCAGGAAGTTATTCCCACCCATGATAAATCTTTGTCCTATTTGATAAAATGTGGTGGACCTGAGACTGATCATCAGATTATCAAAAAAGGTCTTTCAACTCCCAAAAGTGTTAGCATATTCAGAGTTACAGTTTTGGCAACATCTGTATTGAACATTCTTTCCCATAATTTGCCACATCCACCTCCCTGAATCCTCCCCATTTAGATCAGATCAGATCAGATCAGTCGCTCAGTCGTGTCCGACTCTTTGTGACCCCATGAATCACAGCACGCCAGGCCTCCCTGTCCATCATCAACTCCCGAAGTTCACCCAGACTCACGTCCATCGAGTCAGTGATGTCATCCAGCCATCTCATCCTCTGTCGTCCCCTTTTCCTCCTGCCCCCAATCCCTCTCAGCATCAGAGTCTTCTCCAATGAGTCAACTCTTCGCAGGAGGTGGCCAAAGTACTGGAGTTTCAGCTTTAGCATCATTCCTTCCAAAGAAATCCCAAGGCTGATCTCCTTCAGAATAGACTGGTTGGATCTCCTTGCAGTCCAAGGGACTCTCAAGAGGCTTCTCCAACACCACAGTTCAGAAGCATCAATTCTTCGGTGCTCAGCTTTCTTCACAGTCCAACTCTCACATCCATACATGACCACAGGAAAAATCATAGCCTTGACTACACGAACCTTTGTTGGCAAAATAATGTCTCTGCTTTTGAATATGCTATCTAGGTTGGTCATAACTTTCCTTCCAAGAAGTAAGCGTCTTTTAATTTCATGGCTGAAGTCACCATCTGTAGTGATTTTGGAGCCCAGAAAAATAAAGTCTGACACTGTTTCCACTGTCTCCTCATCTATTTCCTATGAAGTGGTGGGACCGGATACCATGATCCTCATTTTCTGAATGTTGAGCTTTAAGCCAACTTTTTCACTCTCCATTTTCACTTTCATCAAGAGGCTTTTTAGTTCCTCTTCACTTTCTGCCATAACGGTGGTATCATCTGCATATCTGAGGTTATTGATATTTCTCCCGGCAATCTTGATTCCAGCTTGTGTTTCTTCCAGTCCAGCGTTTCTCATGATGTACTCTGCATATAATTTAAATAAACAGGGTGACAATATACAGCCTTGATGAACTCCTTTTCATATTTGGAACCAGTCTGTTGTTCCATATCCAGTTCTAACTGTTGCTTCCTGACCTGCATACAAATTTCTCAAGAGGCAGATCAGGTGGTCTGGTATTCCCATCTCTTTCAGAATTTTCAACAGTTTATTGTGATCCACACAGTCAAAGGCTTTGGCATAGTGAACAAAGCAGAAATAGATGTTTTTCTGGAACTCTCTTGCTTTTTCCATGATCTAGCAGATGTTGGCAATTTGATCTCTGGTTCCTCTGCCTTTTCTAAAACCAGCTTGAACATCAGGAAGTTCACGGTTCACATATTGCTGAAGCCTGGCTTGGAGAATTTTGAGGATTACTTTACTAGCATGTGAGATGAGTGCAATTGTGCGGTAGTTTTAGCATTCTTTGGCATTGCCTTTCTTTGGGATTGGAATGAAAGACAACAAATTCAAGGGCAATGTATTGACTGCTTCAGCAGACAATTTGATTAACATGTTCACTACTTTATTCCCATGGCTTTCTTTCAAATCCCAGTAATTAGTCTGTACACCTCTTGAACTTTCTTTTCCAGAAAATCATGTTTCTTTCAGCACACCATCATTGTCACCAGCTATCAAGGACTGTAAAGGGTTGAAGGTTTCACCTATGTGCAAGTTAATGAATATGAGGAGAGAGAAGTCTCCAGGATTAGAGTGGAACTTCAGTATATTTGTCCCCACAGTCAAACAGCAATAGGCAGAGTATGTCCAAAGTTTCCTGAGCACAAACTCCCACTTGGCTCTGAGAGGTAGATCAGTTGGCACTTGTATATTACAGAGAAAGACTGAGCTTAGAGAACTTGAATCTTTTCTGATGGGCATTACATGTGTCTGTTCTTCCCCTGGTAGGATATATCACTTTTTATTATCTGTGCATGCTGTTACTTCAGTCATGTTTGACTCTTTGCAACCCTATGGACCATAGCCCACCAGGCTCTTTTGTCCATGGGATTCTTCAGACATTAATACTGGAGTGGGTCACCATACTCTCCTTCAGGAGATCTTCCGAACCCAGGGATGAAACCCACGTGTCCTGTGTCTCCTGCATTGGCAGTCAAGTTCTTTACCACAAGCACCATCTGGGAAGCCCGCACCTTTCTTCCACTGGACAGTAAACATGCATGTCATTTATATTTATGTTATTATGCTCTTTTTCTTCCAAGACCATTTGCTGTAAAATAATTCTTTAAACATTTAATTTGGAACAAAGGGTAGTCTGTGCCTCACTTGCATAATATGAAGAAATTTAAGAGTCTTGTGGAGAACACTCTCTCATTTGAAACTGAGCTGGGCCCTTCAGGAAGAATGTCCAGGATCTGAGCACGCACCCTGCAATGTTTGCTACTAATGATGCCTTGGGAAACTTTTTGCTGAAAGCCATTGGTGAGTTCTGGCTTTTCAAGCAACTAACTGGCCTTTGTCCTTGCTTGGCACTGTCCTCCTCCTTTGCAGTAAGCACTGTCCTTTCTTTCACAACAACCAAGTGTCAGTGTTTTGGCTTTGCTGCCCATCACATGAAAGTCCAGTTGGGTAACACATGGGCTTACTTAAGTAAAACCATAGAACAAATGTAAGCCTCACTGATGATGGATATTCATGTACTGTGAATATGGCAGTGGTTAAATAAATGTGTATATCTGAGAAAAATTATACATTTATTTATAAAATAAATTCATGTTTATTAAATATAAAAATGGATACATTTTATTATATGCAAATTATATATTGAGAGTTATATTTTTAAAATCATACAGTAGGTGAGGTTAATAATTGCATGTATTAAAGCTTTTGAACTGAGAACTCAGAAAAACAGAGTTCAAGTATACCATTTCAAACTTGCATTGTGTTGACTTAAGCAATTGTTAATAAAAGTGTACACAGAATATGTCTGAAGTTAGAAGACTGTAGTAATTTATTTATTGAATTAAATCTAGGTAACTTAAATTGCCTAGTAAAGTAGTTTCAAAACTGTGATTTTTTTTTTATCCCGTTTCAAGACTTTGAAACACATCACTTCCATCCCATCCCTCATCTTCACTTAGTTAATTATATTCATCATGGAGAGTACAAGCTACATAGTGCTTTTCAATAGAAAGTTTTCCTTACAAATCTGATACACTTCCCCTAAGATTACTTTAGATAAGCTTTCAGAGAATACTTCCATTCTTCTTTGGATCAGTTATTCAAATAAAAACCATTTATTTATGTATTGCCTTTAATTTTTTTTTTCCTGAAATTAAATTATGCCTGGGTCATATTGAGTTCAGTTCAGTTCAATTCAGTTGCTCAGTTGTGTCCGACTCATTGCAACCATATGAATCGCAGCACACCAGGCCTCCCTGTCCATCATCAATTCCTGGAGTTCACCCAAACTCATGTGCATCGAGTTGGTGATGCCATCCAGCCATCTCATCCTCTGTTGTCCCCTTCTCCTCCTGCCCCCAATCCCTCCCACCATCAGGATCTTTTCTAATAAGTCAACTCTTTGCATGAGGTGACCAAAGTATTGGAGTTTCAGCATCATCATCAGTCCTTCCAATGAACACCCAGGATTGATCTCTTTTAGGATGGACGGGTTGGATCTCCTTGCAGTTCAAAGGACTCACAAGAGTCTTCTCAGCACCATAGTTCAAAAGCACAATTCTTCAGCGCTCAGATTTCTTCACAGTCCAAATCTCAAAACCATACATGACCACTGGAAAAACCATAGCCTTGACTAGACGGACCTTTGTTGGCAAAGTAATATCTCTGCTTTTCAATGTGCTATCTAGTTTGTTCATAACTTTCCTTCTAAGGAGTAAGCGTCTTTTAATTTCATGGCTGCAGTCACCATCTGCAGTAATTTTGGAGCCCCCCAAAATAGTCTGACACTGTTTCCACTGTTTCCCCATCTATTTCCCATGAAGTGATGGGACCAGATGCCATGATCTTCGTTTTCTGAATGTTGAATTTTAAGCCAACTTTTTCACTCTCCTCTTTCACCTTCATCAAGAGGCTTTTTAGTTCCTCTTCACTTTCTGCCATAAGGGTGGTGTCATCTGCGTATCTGAGGTTATTGATATGTCTCCCGGCAATCTTGATTCCAGCTTGTGCTTTATCCAGCCCAGGGTTTCTCATGATGTACTCTGCATAGAAGTTAAATAAGCAGGGTGACAATATACAGCCTTGACATACTCCTTTTCCTATTTGGAACCAGTCTGTTGTTCCATGTCCAGTTCGAACTGTTGCTTCCTGACCTGCATACAGATTTCTCAAGAGGCAGATCAGGTGGTCTGGTATTCCCATCTCTTTCAGAATTTTCCACAGTTTATTGTAATCCACATAGTCAAAGGCTTTGGTATAGTCAATAAAGCAGAAGTAGATGTTTTTCTGGAACTCTCTTGCTTTTTCTATGATCCAGTGGATGTTGGCCATTTGGTTTCTGGTTCCTCTGCCTTTTCTAAAACTAGCTTGAGTATCTGGAAGTTCACGGTTCATGTATTGCTGAAGCTTGGCTTGGACAATTTTGAACATTGCTTTACTAGTGTGTGGGATGAGTGCAATTGTGTGGTAGTTTGAGCAGTCTTTGGCAGTACCTTTCTTTGGGATTGGAATGAAAACTGACCTTTCCCAGTCCTGTGGCTTCTGCTGAGTTTTCCAAATTTGCTGGCATATTGAGTGCAGCACTTTCACAGCATCATCTTTCAGGATTTGAAGTAGCTCAACTGGAATTCTGTCACCTCCACTAGCTTTGTTCATAGTGATGCTTTCTAAAGCCCACTTGACTTCACATTCCAGGATATCTGGCTCCAGGTGAGTGATCACACCATCGTGATTATCTGGGATGTGAAGATCTTTTTTGTACAGTTCTTCTGTGTATTCTTGACAACTCTTCTTAATACCTTCTGACACAAGATATTTATTCTGACAGAATGTGGTCCACTGGAGAAGGGAATGGCAAAACACTTCTTCAGTATTCTTGCCTTGAGAACCCCATGAACAGTATGAAAAGAAAAATGATAGGATACTGAAAGAGGAACTCGCCAGGTCAATAGGTGGCCAATATGCTACTGGAGATCAGTGGAGAAATAACTCCAGAAAGAATGAAGGGATGGAGCCAAAACAAAAACAATACCCAGTTGTGGATGTGACTGGTGATAGAAGCAAGGTCTGATGTTGTAAAGAGCAATATTGCATAGGAACCTGGAATGTTAGGTCCATGAATCAAGGCAAATTGGAAGTGGTCAAACAAGAGATGGCAAGAATGAATGTCGACATTCTAGGAATCAGCTAACTAAAATGGACTGGAATGGGTGAATTTAACTCGTATGACCATTATATCTACTCCTGTGGGCAGAAATCCCTTAGAAGAAATGGAGTAGCCATCATGGTCAACAAAAGAGTTCGAAATGCAGTACTTCGATGCAATCTCAAAAACGACAGAATGATCTCTGTTCGTTTCCAAGGCAAACCATTCAATATCACAGTAATCCAAGTCTATGCCCCAACCAGTAATGCTGAAGAAGCTGAAGTTGAACGCTCTATGAAGACCTAAAAGACCTTTTAGAACTAACACCCCAAAAGATGTCCTTTTCATTATACGGGACTGGAATGCAAAAGTAGGAAGTCAAGAAACACCTGGAGTAATAGGCAAATTTGGCTTTGGAATATGGAATGAAGCAGGGCAAAGGCTAATAGGGTTTTGCCAAGAAAATGCACTGGTCATAGCAAACACCCTCTTCCAACAACACAAGAGAAGACTCTACACATGGACATCACCAGATGGTCAACACCAAAATCAGATTGATTATATTCTTTGCAGCCAAAGATGGAGAAGCTCTATACAGTCAACAAAAACAAGACCAGGAGCTGACTGTGGCTAGATCGTGAACTCTTTATTGCCAAATTTAGACTGAAATTGAAGAAAGTAGGGAAAACCACTAGACCATTCAGGTATGACCTAAATCAAATCCCTTATGATTGTACAGTGGAAGTGAGAAATAGATTTAAGGGCCTAGATCTGATAGATAGAGTGCCTGATGAACTATGGACTGAGTTTCGTGACATTGTACAGAAAACAGGGACCATCCCCATGGAAAAGAAATGCAAAAAAGCAAAATGGCTGTCTGGGGAGGCCTTACAAATAGCTGTGAAAAGAAGAGAAGAGAAAAGCAAAGGAGAAAAGGAAAGATATAAGCATCTGAATGCAGAGTTCCAAAGAATAGCAAGAAGAGATAAGAAAGCTTTCCTCAGCGATCAATGCAAAGAAATAGAGGCAAACAACAGAATGGGAAAGACTAGAGAGCTCTTCAAGAAAATTAGAGATATCAAGCGAACATTTCATGCAAAGATGGGTCATGTTAGGACCCAACAAATAGCTTCCAAATAATAAATTGGTACTATAATATGGGTATACTTTTAAAGCCTTTCCTGATTGATATCTTTACCCTTTTAAGATTGCTTTCCCCTGGAATCTGTTGGTTTCTTATGACCTTGGTGACCATAGCCCCTACTTTACAGGACTGCTTATGAGTGACCTACTAAAAGTTCACATTTTAGTAAGAAGGGTCATTTATATCAGAACATAGAAATTTGAAGACATTTATGAGGCCATTTTTTAAAAAGAGAAACAAAAATTCTTTGCCAGTGATGGCTTTATTCAATGTAGAATTCTAAATGATACATTTATGGTATGACAGTTTCTTGTCAAAAGAACATTATAGTCATTGTCATTGTTGCAAATCTTTCAGATTCTTCAGAGAATATCACTGATGCCTACTGCATGAATACCTTACACTGAAGGTGGATGTTTATTAAATTGGTGTCTGGATAAACAACGTATCATGGACCCCTTACAATATAATTGTAGAAAATGTATAAACTGCTTTAATACAGCTAATTAAATCATCCTCATAGGCATAATAAAACATACTGACTAAAAATTTAGGCTGAAATTTTTCTTTTCTTTGTAAAAATTTAGACAATATTTAGAAAAAGTTACATTCTTGTGACAATGGCAGACAACATTTTACTTACCCTGATATTTAAGCCATTATAATGAATACTCGAGTGGGCAGCCATTCACTTCTCCAGGGGATCTTCCTGAACCAGGGATCTTCCTAACCCAGGGATCTTTCCTACTCAGGGATCGAACCCCAGTCTCTTGCATTGCCAGCAGATTCTTTACTGTCTGAGCAACCAGGGATCCCTAGTGATAATTATGTCACTCTCTCAGTTATAAGTCCCTTGCAATTAATTAATTTCTACTGATGGCTCATTCAAAAGCAAAAAGTTTTCATATAATATGAACCATCAGATTGATGACATTTGATTTTAAGTTGGTGCTGAATAATTGGAGTATTACACCAACTGATGACATAAATTGGTAGATTACATAGCCATTTTTATTAAACTTAAAATGTAGTATTTTTAAGAGTGCAATTGGAAATATTTTTGCTTTACATATATTTTAGTTAATTCCATATTGGAGAGTGGGGAATTTGAAAAAGAAATTAAGCCAAATTAAATGATTATGATTTAACTTTGCTCACATGCTTATGACTTTTAAATTTACATTTCAGCTTAGAGTTTGCATTCATTTCTTTTCACCTATTTATTTTTTAAATATTCATTGAATGCCTAGGTGTCTGGTCCTGCCTGGTTACACAGTAATAAAGATTTACAATATAACTTATGTCCTAAAGATGCTTGTTATTTTACACAGATAAATTATAAATAAGTTGATAGCAAAAACAAACAAAACAAAACAATAAAACCAAACAGAGTTGAGAATAAGTAAAATAACAGATATAGTTATTCCATTTTTTGTTAATTCAATAAAATATATTTTGCAAAGTATTGATACATGACAAGTAATGTGTTAGGCACTGAATACATATCAATAGGAAAAAATTCAGAAACAATGTTTTATTCACTCACCTTACTGTGAAATAAACTGAAGTGCAAGATTAATCGAAGAAAGATGTAAGTAAAATCCATGACATATGCATTGAAGGGACAAAAATAAATAGAAGAGATGATTTGAAAATTAAACATTTTTATCCTAGAAAGGAAACTTAAATGATGAGGTGATGTCACCCATTTCAAATAAATGAAATCATGTCTACAAGGTTGAGTGTTGCAGGCATGAGGAGAAAACATGAAAAATAACTTTGTTTTTGAAGGCGGTGAGACAAGGCACTGAACATGTTAAAGCATGAATTAAGAGTCTCATTGTTTAAAATAGATGAGTTTTGCCACATAGATAGGAATTTGGAGAGTGGAATACTTTTTAAAAAACGCTTTTAAGTATAATATGTATGAACTGTAGCTATGCATTTTAGTTGTACAGTTTGATGAGTTGAAAATGCATATCCTCCCATGTAACCAAATGCACAATCAAGATATGGAATATTTCTATCACCTCAAAATGTTTTCTTGTGCCTTTGTGCAATCAGTCTCATTCCCATCCCATCCCCCACAACCCATCTCTCTAGATATCATGTTCTAGAATGTCTTATAAATGGAATCTTACAGGATTCATTCTTGTTTCTGTCTTTTTTCACTCAGTATAACATTGTTGAGATTGATGTCTTTTGTTGTTTGCATCAGTAGATGGTTCCTTTTTATTATTATTAAATAATAATATTATTTATTTCATTTGATGGTTACAATTGCAGTAAGGATATTTGCATGTATGTCTTTTATTTTGTCCTATTTGATTTTATTTTAAGATTGACATTATTCCTTAGAGCTCAGTGGTTAACAAAACAGATTTACTGTTTCATGGCTCTGTAGGTTCAAAGTTCAGTCTGGTCTGACTAGTTTTTGTGGTCAAAAATTGACATAGCCAGAATCAAGGTGTTGACTGGTTGGGTTGGTAAGGGGGAGGCTCAAGGGAAAGTTCACATCCTGGCTCTGTGGATGTGGGCAGACTCTGGTTCCTTAAAGCTGTAGAAATAAGCTTCCTGTTTCTTAGCTGTCAGCCTATGACTTCCCTCAGCTCTAGAAGCTTCTCTTTATTCCTTATACATAAGCCCTTAAATCAGATTCAGCTATGATATCTCAAATCCTTTCCACAGATGGAATCTCTGGGTCTTCACTTTTTGCCACATGTCTCATCCTTCTGGGATGAGAAAGTTCTGATGTGATTATATTGGGCCCACCTGGATTATGCAGGGTTATCTCTAAATTTGAAGGGCTAACTTTAAATAGGAAAAGATCCTTTCTTCATGTAACATAGATATTCACAGACATCAGGGATTAAGGCATGGCTTCCTCTCCCTCTACAGCTCCATTGGGCCTACCATGCCTTCCTTATTTGTGCCATTTAGTGTATGATAATGAGACTTAACAAGTCTTTGCTAAAACTTACACCATTTTCTGCCTTAGATAATAAGGAATCATAATGAGTGAACTGAAATGGTCCAATTTGCATATATCGACTGCCATGAGTGAGTGAGTCTTCAGTTGTGTCCGACTCTTTGTGAGCCCATGCACTGTAGCCCGCCAGATTCCACTGTCCATGGAATTTTTCAGGCAAGAGTAATGGAGCAGGTTGCCATTTCCTACCCCAGAGGATCTTCCCAACCCAGGTTTCAAAACAGTGTGCCTTGCATCTCCTGCATTGGCAGGCAGATTCTTCACCACTAGTGCCACATTTCCTTTTTTGAGAGAGTAAGAGTTCAGGATTGTGGCTATTGTTTATTTTCAATAGAGTTAGAGTTTCTTTTTATGTAACATTTATTTTAACTAAGTCATAATATTTCCATAAACTTGTAGATTTCTTAAGGCAACATTTTATGACTCACTTATCTTTTACTCAAAACATTGAAAAAGCAGATGTTCACTTAGTAAATAATTTGAAAGCTAATTAATTATTTAACTAAGTGATAAATGATTAATGCTTATTTATTACTAGAGTAGAAATTTTAAATATTTTATCTGAGCATAATGCGTGCTGTTTCAGCTAGTTGTATAAATATATGTAAGAGATCTCTAAGGAGCAGAATTCATCCTTTGGGAAAATAAGCCCTGTATTTATTTCTGTCCTTAGCAGTTTCATCTCACTTATTTAACTGCTCTTTTTTTTTTTTTTTGATATTCAGTTTCTTCATTTCCACTATTTTCTTCCTCAAGTGAAAACATGCTTATTCTATCTATGCTAAAAAATTGTGATAGACAGGATAATGCCACCTCACCTCCAAAAGATGCCCAAGCCCTAAGCCTCAAAATTTGTGAATATGTTATGTTGCATGACAAGGAAGAATTAAGATTGCAGGTAGCATTAAGAGTACTAATCATTAAAATAAGGTGATCAACCTGGATTATTCTGGCAGACCCAAAGCAATCACAAAGATTTTTTTTCAATTAAGTTTTTTTTTTTTGGCTGAATCAAGTCTTAGTTGCATCACATGAAATCTTTTAGTTGTGGCATGCAAGCTCCTAGTTTGGGCATGTGGGATCTGTACCGCAGACCCGGAATTGAAACCAGGCCCCTTATGTTGGGAGTGAGATTTCTTAGCCACTGGACCACCAGGAAAGTCTCCACATTTTTTTTTTTTTTTAAGTAACTGGGCATAGATGACACTTAGCTGTTTCAAATTTTGCATTGGTACTTTCCCATCCCACCAATTTTGTTGGTAAATTTACCATCAAGGTATATTATTATAAATACATTTTCATATATGTCTTGTTAGTTTGTACATAGGCTTTTTGTTTATTTGTTTTATTGTTTTCTTATTGATTCATTTTTATTTTCTCAAGTCACTATTTAATGGAGGTTGTATTTGATTACTTGATAGAAATGCATGGGTTGTATTTAATATTGTTTAGGTTTAAGATCTCTTTAAAGAATTACTTCATGTTCAACAAATTGTGCAACCTCAATTTTCATTTTTTGCTGAGACTTACTGACCTGTTGAAAATGTTTTGTTTTGTTTTTTCTTGTCAATTACCCCCTTAAACATCTCCATTGTTGCTGTTCCATACCTGCAATTTCTTGCTCATTGAGATAACCCACTATTCTTCTTCATTTGTTTCAAGCATTATCCATATGTGTATTAGGAAGAGAAGATCATATTATAGTTACATGGAGTCGATCTTAAAGTGAATTTTAACTCTTTTCATGACAAACCTTTTCTCAAACCTCACTTTGAAATGCCCTCATGCTAACTTCACAGATTCATTTTCTTTTCACAGTTTGTAAACAGACTTAGGTTCCCTAGAACAAGGGATTTTGAATATTTTCTATAGTTTTATAAAATAGACAACAACAAACTTTAAGAATCGATTATTTATGAAACAACCAATTCCTTAATAGAATATAGAGCATATTCCTTTTCTGTATATTTTACTCATACTGAAACAAAACAAAGCAAAAATTACTTGGTAATTTTAATTTTTAGTTAAAAAAATCTCAATGTCCCTGAGAGTAAACTTTTACCTACCCCTACAAATATTCACCTTTGAGTAAATGGTTAATATATATGAGGTATTTTCTCCTGTGGTAGCTAGGTTTACTGACCCTGGATGATGGATGAACATTTATGTACTGCCTTGATTGACCAGCAATGTTTTCCAGATTGAAGTTAAATGACCTTGACTTCTTCCCCTGATGCCAACCATCAATGCCATTAGGAATGTGAATGATTGGGCAGTTTATGGTGTCTACTCAGCGTTTCTTCTTTTATGGCTCAACCTTCTGTAACTATAATTTATTGTTTGAGCTTACATTTCACCACACTTCTAGACAACTTTTATAAATTATCACTGAGTTAGTTTCCCAGCAGTTATTCCTTGAGGAGTCTCCTGCTCTCTGCTTGACTGTCATATAAGCACTCCACACTAAAAGACAGTGTCTGCTTTTGAAAGGTTAAAAAAAATAAATAAATAAACTTCTTACACTGAATTTCTCCCGACAGTTTCAGGGTCTCCTCAGATGATAACTAATCTATCCACTAGTACATGAAAATTATTATAGGACTCGCTAATACTTCCATATACTATAGGATGCTGAGCCACTTCACCTTTACAGTCTTTTGTATTGCAACTCACTCGCTCAAAAAATCATGCTTCACTCATCTGGGAATTATTTTTCACATTTTGTTTTTTGTTTCTGAATCATATTTCTTTTCATCATTTTCATCAATAAATAAACTTTATTGATAATCATGTCCATATTACAAAAACAGATCTTTTTACATTTTTGTATCTATTTTTGTCTCTCTAGTGCAATACATTTTTATTGGCCTCAAAAATTTCTGAAGTTATGTATTTTTTAAAAAAATTTGCACTTTGAATTCAAAATACTATTTAAAATAATTTTAAATTGCTTTTAAAAAATCATTTATATATAACCATATTTGAATCTTCTAATTACAAATTTCAAATGAAATATTATTCCATATTTGTTTACTAATTATACTCTTAAAGTACCAATAAACATCATAATTATTGTGATTTTCCTCACATTTAAAAACAAAATTACTGAATATTTCAAAATTAAGTAATCTAAGTAAAAGTATATAGCATAACCAAACATCAGATTTTTCTATAAACTGCTTTCTTGGTTTGACAGAAACATACAGTAAACTTAGAATATGTTGATAAGCAAATTTATTTCCAATATTTGTTTACAAATCTCACAGGAAGAACAATTTTTCAATAACCAAATTTAGAGATGATATTTGAAATTTCTTTCTTTGCTTTTGTGGCTTTTTCTGATCTAGAGACTGAAAGTTTGGAGTGAACTTGTGGGTGATAACAAATAGCATGCATGCTCTGCTGGGAACACAGGGTGTAGTAGTAAATTAAAAAATTAAAACTTGAAGTAAGCAATGTAACACCAATAAACTCATAACTGATCATATACTATAATGTAAAACTGGCAACTACTTGCTCCCACTGATATTTATAGCTAGTAATCTTTCAGCAGATGTTATTTGGTCTAAGAAGAATCCTTCTAGTTTTACATGAAAGGCAAGTGACAAGACTTTTAATATTAATAAAGATTAATATAATATGATAAATTTTATTTAGCGTTGATTATGTGCCAGTCATAGCTCAGTTGGTAAAGAATCCACCTGTGATGCAGGAGACCCCACTTTGATCCCTGGGAGGAAGTTCTGCTGGAGAAGGGATAGGCTACCCACTCCAGTATTCTTGGGCTTCCCTTGTGGCTCAGCTGGTAAAGAATCCGCCCGCAAGGTGGGAGACCTGGGTTCGATCCCTGCATTGGGAAGAACCCCTGGAGAAGGGAAAGGCTGCCCACTTCAGTATTCTGGCCTGAAGAATTCCATGGACTACAGTCCATGGGGTCACAAAGAGTTGGACATGGCTGAGCAACTTTCACTTTCATGCGCCAGTCATAACTAAACATTTACCATGAATTAGCACATCTAGTCTTCACAATATCTTTTGAGGTTGGATATTATCTTCTTTTAGAAATGAAGAAATTGAGGTATATAGTTTAGTTAACTTGTCATATCAAACACTGAGGAAATGTCAGATCTTAATTCACACACAGGCAGTCTTTTCCAACTGTCAGTCTTCTATGTGTCTTAAAAGGAATGTGGATGGGAAATATACTCGGAATGTGTTGGGAAATAACAATCTCACATGACAGTCATTGAGTCCTTCTCAGTCAGCATAAAATGAGCCTTGAGTATGGAGCATTCTTATGAAGAGTTTATCTCAGAGTCCACACGGCCTGTGTTAGGCTTCTTGTCTTGTGTGGGAATATCTTTCTGTTTCAGTCTCATAGTATGCTCCTTTGTTATGCTTCAGGTTATATGTCAATGGCCCTCAGGCATGCTCCCAGCTTTTGGTATTTCAGATTCCTTCTGCCGTGACTTGAGAGGGATGTTTGGAGGCAAATAGGCAATTGCCCGGTGCCAGCTGCCAGCAGAGACCCGCTAACCATGATAGACGTTTGCACATTATCAGAGCTGATCTTGCTATGTCTCTTCTCCGTGTGGGCAAAGAATGGTTCCATCCAGAGTTTTACTGTGTTGTGTTTACTTTTCTGACTCCTATACCAAGATGCAATGAGCAAAAGCATTTGAATTCACCCTGGGATTAGGAAATGTGCACAATGTTGTGCTTCCCTGAGGTTAGTGCCTGGTGCATGGTACTGTGTTCAACAGAATCCACGGCTGGCCTTTGGGAAGAGGTAAGTCCTGAATACTGATCTTGAAGACACCTGGAAGCAAAGATGTTTAAAATTTGAATGCTTCAACTTAGATGTTCAACATTAATAAAAGCACCTCTACACCGAGCCTGTCTCAAGTAAGTTACTCTGAAATAGAATAATACCCTGAAGAAGAATTTACCTTGAAGGATAAGAAAGTCTTGTCTGGCAATTCAGTGTGAATTTTAGGGCATCAACACAGTATACCACCAATTCTCCAAAAGAACTGAATGAGATGATTCAATGGTAGTTTGAAGTTTTTTTTGTTTTTTTGTTTTTTTTTTTTTTTTACTGTTAAACAAATGGCTGAAATTGTGAACAGAAAATTATAGAAACTACTACTGGATTTTTAACCGTGAAGCATATTTGATTGAACTTGATATTACTTGAGCAGAGTTTCCCTCTTTTAAGAACTATTGTAACATATGCAGGAAAGTATAACCACAATAAAACTAGAAAAGAAGCTAGAAGGACATGATAGGGGACCCCAGGCTAGGGCTTTAGTGAAACACTATGGGCCAACATAGCAATCATGGTGCTCCTGAAATCATGCCTCGTGTAGGACTAATTAGAGCCTCTGATTCTCTTTTCATGGAACACATGAATTCATAATGGATCCCACTGGAATAAGAAAGCAACTGGAATTTAGAGAACATCTCATCCTAATGAGCATGTATTACAAATGAGCTATAAACCTCTGTGATTTTAATCCACTGAAATTTTAGTCCTTACTTAGAGCATTGAGCATCTGAGTCAATTAATTTTGCATGAACAGCAGGCATCACAAAGTCAAATGACCCAAACTAACTAAGTGTGTAGTTACTCAGCTGTGTCTGACTCTTTGCGATCCCATGGACTGTAGCCCGACAGGCTCCTCTGTCCATGGAATTCTTCAGTCAAGAATACTGGAGTGGGTTGCCATTCCCATCTCCAGGGGAATATTCCTGACCTGGGGATCCAACATGGGTCTTCTGCACTGAAGGTGGATTCTTTACTGTCTGAGCCAACAGGGGAGCCCCACTTCCCCGTTTGTGATTTTTCAGTGAACTGTACCACCATCTAGTTGTTTCAGCAATTCAGACACCTTGATGTCATCTTTGACCCTCCTTTTAACTACTCCAGTATCCAATCATTCACTAAATTCAATGATACTGATATTTCTACTTCTGTCTCTTGTGGCATTACACAGTTTTGGCCATTGTTTTGTTGTTGACATACAAGTCTACTTTTTCCTCCAAATTATAGGAAGAATAATCTTTGGTATCACAAGTTCATTCAGATTAATTTCCTGATTCAAATTTGAGTAATTCCATTTTGGTTTCTTACTTTATTTTACACAGTGTATAAGGCCTATCAAGGTGTGTCTTTTTTCAACATCACTCTTCCTTTTTCCCCTCTGCTTATATATACCCTATACTTTGGCCACACAGATCAGCTTGTCTCTTTAAGGACTCAACAGTTCCTCATTCTCATTCCTCAAACTTTCGGTTTCATATAGACTACACCTCTATCCCAGAGCTTTTGGAGCCCAGTCTTATCTTCAGCATATTGTTATTTTTCTTTATTATAACTGTCTGATGTAGTTTAAATCTGTGAAGAGAGGTATATTTGCTTTTCTCAGTTCACTTCAGTCACTCAGTCATGTCTGACTCTTTGCAACCCCATGAACGGCAGCATGCTGGGCTTCTCTGTCCATCACCAAATCCTGGAGCTTGCTCAAACTCATGTCCATTGGTCAGTGATTCCATCCAACCACCTCATCCTCCATTGGCTTCTTCTCCTCATGTCTTCAATCTTTCCAAGCATCAGGGTCTTTTTCAGTGAATCAGTTCTTTGCATCAGATGGCCAAAGTATTGGAGCTTCAGCTTCAGCATCAGTTCTTCCAATGAACATTCAGGACTGATTTCCTTTAGGATATACTGGTTGGATCTCCTTGCAGTCCAAGGGACCCTCAAGAGTCTTCTTCAAAACCACAGCTCAAAAGCATCATTTATTTGGCACTCAGCTTTCCTTATTTCCAACTCTCACATCCATACATGACTATTGGAAAAACTATAGCTTTGACTGGATGGAACTTTGTCAGTAAAATAATGTCTCTCTCTCTTATTATTATTATTTGCTTTTTAATATGATGTCTAGTTTGGTCATATCTTTGCTTCCAAGGAAGAAACATCTTTTAATTTCATGCTTACAGTCACCATCGGCAGTGATTTTGGAGCCGAAGAAAAGAAAGTCTGTCACTGTTTCCATTGTTTCCCCATCTATTTGCCTTGAAGTGATGGGACTGGATGCCACGATGCTGGTTTTTTGAATGTTGAGTTTTAAGCCAACTTTTTCACTCACCTCTTTCACTTTCATTAAGAGGCTTTTTAGTTTCTCTTTGCTTTCTGCCATAACAGTGGTGTCATCTGCATATCTGAGGTCATTGATGTTTCTCCTGGCAACTTTGATTCCAGCTTGTGCTTCATCCAGCCTGGCATTTTGCATGATGTACTCTGTACACAGTTAAATAAGCAGGGTGACAATATACAGCCTTGACGTACTCCTTTCTGAATCTGGAACCAATCTGTTGTTCCAGGTATGGTCTAACTGTTGCTTCTTGACTGGCATACATATTTCTCAGGAGGCAGGTAAGATAGTCTGGCATTCCCATCTCTTTAAGGATTTTCCACAGTTTGTTGTGATCCACAGAGTCAAAGGCTTTGGCTTAGTCAATAAAGCAGAAGTAGATGTTTTTTCTGGAACTCTCTTGCTTTTATGATGAGCCAACAGATGTTGGCAATTTGATCTCTGGTTCATCTGCCTTTTCTAAATCCAACTTGAACATCTGGAAATTCTCGGTTCGCTTACTGCTGAAGCCTTGCTTGGAAATTTTGAACATTACTTTGATAGCAAGATTGTTAGCATGTGAGATGAAAAAATGATATGACACTGAAAGATGAACTCCCCATATCGGTAGGTCCCCAATATGCTACTGAAGAAGAGTGGAAAAATAACTCCAGAAAGAAGGAACAGATGGAGCCAAAGTGAAAATAACATTCAGTTGTAGATATGACTGGTGATGGAAGTAAAGTCTGATGCTATAAAGAGCAATATTGTGTAGGAACCTGGAATGTTAGGTCCGTGAATTGAGGTAAATTGGAAGTGGTCAAACAGGACTTCACCATCTCCCAGAGTTTGCTCTAATTCATGTCCATTGAGTTGGTGATGCCATCCAACCATCTCATCCTCTTTCTCCCCCTTCTCCTCCTGTTCTCAATTTTTCCCAGCATCAGGATAACAAATATGTTTTCTGGTAAATTAACCAGCAAACTCTAATTACTGAGCCAAATCTAATTATTTCTATTCAAACTTTGATTATCTACCTTGCACTTTGCAAAATGGTGGTCTTTGTGTGGTTTACTTCTAAGATCCACCACCACATCCTTCTAGTTCTATACTGTGAGAATTCTTGCTGAGTTTTTTTTTTTTTTTTTTTTTTTCTGTTGCCTGTGTTTGCTAAGCAGCATCAAGCATTATTTCTGCTGCATAAGAATGAGATGGAACCGTTAGACATCCTATGAAAAAAGTAACTGCTTTCTGGTCAGAATACTTGTTGAAATTATGCTGCTTGGGTTTTATTACCATGGTATTTCCATGTACCCCTCCTGGGAACAACAGTTAATGACCAATACTATTTAAAAACTTAATGCCTTGTATTGCTTGCATTCTTCTTGAATTTAACTAAGACACATGCCATCTTTTTATTATTAAAAGATATAATTTGATTTCCCAAATCAAGTTTAGATAAATCAATATTACCAATCTTATTACTTTGCCTCTGATTATTATTGTATCTAACATTAAATTATTTTTAACATTAATTTCTTGATTTAAACTCATTTTTCAAGGGAGAAATCATCTTATTTCTGCAAACTATGTTGTGCATGAGATAAAAACATTGATTTATGTCTTAAAGACATATGTCTTCTGTATTTAAATATAGGGCAGATATTTGGCTACTTTTCTACCATTCCAGTATTCTTGCCTGGAGAATCCTGTGGACTGTAGCCTGTCAGGCTCCTCTGTCCATGGGGTCGCAAGAGTTGGACACGACTTAGAGATTAAACTACCACCATCACTAGCATTTTAATCAAGCTGACAGAGATTAAGAGAAATGAAATGCAAAATAAATATGTTATCTTACTGAAATTGAGACTATTTTAAAGGGGCTATAAAATTCTAAATCTGACTCCATTGCTTTCATGAATTATTTTCAGAATATTAAAAAAGAGAAAAAAAGAATAAAACTTCCTTGAGTTAAAGGACCCAGAAAGATTTGATCCCTCTGACTTGCTGAGCTCATCTCTCTCTCTCATTTTAAGTCCCCTGTTGGTATGCTGTGAAGAGCATGGTCTCTACTAAGCCAGTGCTTCCTTTCAGCTACCCTGCTTCCTTAGTGGGCAGAGAGCGCTTGATCCATGCTGCCCTCCTATTAGCAGGATCATCTTGCAGAGAAAACGCACTAAGCCTCACTTCAAATCATGTTTTAAGATGCTTGTCATGTAACCCCAGCCCTCCATCTAATAAACATCTCAGTGCTTCAGGCTTAGCTTATGTACACAGGCATTTCTTCTGGGCTTTGTTTTGTTCTGTTAAAAAGAGATTGGAAAAATCACCACTCTCTTTTTTCATTCAGTTGGAAAAAGAAACTGTTAGTATGGTCATTCTATTAAATTAGAAGAAGAAAATAAAAACTTCAGTCTTCTGTTTCTCTTGCCTCTACACTTTCTCTTTGAGTGGTCTTATGGCATTGTATTATAAACACCAAAAGGCAATGGATATAAGAAACATGGGTGCTGTGACTGGAAATGCGGAAGTAAAATCAAAGTTCAAAAAATCAATTCATGTGTATTATTAATTTAGTGCTGCACTGGTAATAAAAATAAGCTATGAAGCATATGAGTACAGGAAGGTGAATAAGGACAGTGATTTCTAAGTAACATAAAAATCAAAAAGACAGCAGTGATTTTATACAGGTTTTTTTTTAACCATTTCTGTATAAACACAAAGATTTTTAAACTCTTCTTCATGTAACTGTACACATGTTTCTCAAAGACAAAAATGGCTGTTATATGCAAGTGGAATAACAGTGTCACTTAAAAAGACTAAAAGAGTGGCTTACAAAAATAAGCTATTTGTTGTTTTAAAAATTAAATGCTTAATTTTTATAGCATTTTGATAAGTGATGCAGATAGTATGAAATATATGTTTTCAGGTAAAATACAGGATATTCAAATTTAAATTTCAAATAATCAAAAGATTTTTTTATTGAGGTAAGAGTCACAGAACATAAAATCAGCCATTTAAAAGTGTACATTTCTATGACAGTAGTATGTTATGATGTTCTACAACCAAAACCTAAATCAAGTTCTAAACATTTTCATCACTTTGCAAGATAATCTTATGCCCACTCCTCCCTCCTCCCAGCCATGGGGGACTATCAATTTGCTTTCCATCTTGATGGAGGTTATCCATTCTTGGTATGTCATATATTATATAACCTGATATCTCTTTTTGAATTTTTTCAATTAACAAGCTTTCAAGATTCATTCACTATGTAGCATGTATCTATACTTCACTCCTTATTGTGGCTGAAGAATATTCCACTACATACATATAGCACAATTCATTTATTTACTCATCCAATAAGGAATATTTGTACCATTTCCATTTCCACCTTTTGGCTATAGTGTATAGTGTTGCTATGAACAGGTGTGCACATGCACTTACTTGAATACTCATTTCAGTTGTTTTGGGTATTATATCTAGCAGTGAAATTATAGGCTCACATGGTCATTCTAGGCTTCCATCATAGCTCAGTTGATAAATAATTCACCTGTGATGCAGGAGACCCCAGTTCAATTCCTGGGTGGGGAAGATCCATTGGAGAAGGATAGGCTACACACTCCAGTATTCTTGGGCTTCCCTGGTGGTTCAGTTGGTATAGAATCCGTCTGCCGTGCAGAAGACCTAGGTTTAATCCCTGGGTTGGGAAGATCCCCTGGAGAAGGGAAAGGCTACCCACTCCAGTATTTTGGCCTGGAGAATTCCATAGAATCCTGAGTGCTCATTGGAAGGACTGATGTTGAGGCTGAAACTCCAATACTTTGGCCACCTGATGCGCAGAGCTGACTCAGTTGAAAAGACCCTGATGCTGGGAAAGGTTGAAGGCAGGAGGAGAAGGGGACAACAGAGGATAAGGTGGTTGGATGGCATCACTGACTCAATGGAGATGAGTTTGAGTAAACTCTGGGAGTTGGTGATGGACAGAGAGGCCTGGCGTGCTGTGATCCATGTGGTTGAGAAGAGTCAGACATGACCGAAAGACTGAACTGACTGACTGAAGCAGTCCATGGGGTCACAAAGAGTCAGACACGACTGAGTGACTTTCACTTTCACTCTTCATGGTCATTCTATGTTTAATTTTTTGATTACATGCAAAATTGTTTTTCCACAAGAGTTGTGCATTTTACAATGCTGCCAACAGTATATGTGTGTTCAAATTTCTCCATGTCTTAGCCAACAGTTGACGTTTTTATTTTCATTGTTGTTTTTGTTTAATATAGCTATCCTGGTGTGTATGAAGCTATAATTCTCTGTGGTTATGATTTTCAGTTCCTAATTAATGATATTGAACATCTTTTCACACTCTTGTTCTCTATTTGTATTTGCATATATTTTTGAAGAAACATTTATTTATGACTTTGTTCACTAATTTGAAGGAATACATTTAGGCACTAACTCAAAAATCTAGTCTACAGATGGATTGGTCTAGTCTAAGGAGTAGCAATAGTAATGTTGAGACTTCAGAAATAAAACAGCATAAAATCATAAAATTGTACAAACTCATGCTGGATTTTTAAAAAATTCTGCATATTCACAAAGAACTCAGACTAGGCAAAATGTGTACATAACCATTATAGTTTGGCCTTAATTTTCCATTAAGTCTTCAATTTATTTTGGCTTTTATATTTACCTATATTATTACCTTTATAAATATTATAATTTTAATGTAACTCCTCTTTTTTCTATATGGTTTAAGAAACAAATGAATAAAACATGATTATAACTTTATGTTATTGGCTACATAAGGTATAAAACTAAAACTTGTGATAATAACATAAAGGGAAGCTAAGACAGTATTAATTCAAAAAAGATTACAAAAATTAACGGTTAATTTTAACCCTCAGGTAAATTATGGACTTAGTTCAATTCAGTTCAGTCTCTCAGTCGTGTCCAACTCTTTGCGACCCCATGAATCACAGCACGCTAGGCCTCCTTGTCCATCACAAACTCCCAGAGTTCACTCAGATTCACGTCCATCGAGTCAGTGATGCCATCCAGCCATCTTATCCTCTGTCGCCTCCTTCTCCTCCTGCCCCCAATCCCTCCCAGCATCAGAGTCTTTTCCAATGAGTGAACTCTTCTCAAGAGGTGGCCAAAGTACTGGAGTTTCAGCTTTAGCATCATTCCTTCCAAAGAAATCCCAGGGCTGATCTCCTTCAGAATGGACTGGTTGGATCTCCTTGCAGTCCCAGGGTCTCTCAAGAGTCTTCTCCAACACTACAGTTCAAAAGAATCATTTCTTTGGTGCTCAGCTTTCTTCACAGTCCAACTCTCACATCCATACATGACCACTGGAAAAACCATAGCCTTGACTAGATGGACCTTTGTTGGCAAAGTAATGTCTCTGCTTTTTAATATGCTATCTAGGCTGGTCATAACTTTTCTTCCAAGGAGTAAGTGTCTTTTAATTTCATGCCTGCAGTCACCGTCTGCAGTGATTTTGGAGCCCAGAAAAATAAAGTCTGCCACTATTTCTACTGTTTCCCCATCTATTGCCCATGAAGTGATGAGACCAGATGCCATGATCTTCATTTTCTGAATGTTGAGCTTTAAGCCAACTTTTTCACTCTGCTCTTACACTTTCATCAAGAGGCTTTTTAGTTCCTCGTCACTTTCTGCCATAAGGGTGGTATCATCTGCATATCTGAGGTTATTGATATTTCTCCCGGCAATCTTGATTCCAGATTGTGCTTCTTCCAGCCCAGCATTTCTCATGATGTACTCTGCATAGAAGTTAAATAAGCAGGGTAACAATATACAGCCTTGACGAACTCCTTTTCCTATTTGGAACTAGTCTGTTGTTCCATGTCCAGTTCTAACTGTTGCTTCCTGATCTGCATACAGATTTCTCAAGAGGCAGGTCAGGTGGTCTGGTATTCCCATCTCTTTCAGAATTTTCCACAGTTTATTGTGATTCACACAGTCAAAGGCTTTGGCATAGTCAAGAAAGTAGAAATAGATGTTTTTCTGGAACTCTCTTGCTTTTTCCATGATCCAGTGTACGTTGGCAATTTGATCTCTGGTTCCTCTGCCTTTTCTAAAACCAGCTTGAACAACTGGAAGTTCACGGTTCACATATTGCTGAAGCCTGGCTTGGAGAATTTTGAGGATTACTTTACTAGCGTGTGAGATGTGTGCAATTGTGTGATAGTTTGAGCATTCTTTGGCTTTGCCTTTCTTTGGGATTGGAATAAAACCTGACCTTTTCCAGTCCTGTGGCCACTGCTGAGTTTTCCAAATTTGCTGGCAGATTGAGAGCAGCACTTTCACAGCATCATCTTTCAGGATTTGGAATAGCTCAACTGGAATTCCATCACCTCCACTAGCTTTGTTCGTAGTGATGCTTTCTAAGGCCCACTTGAGTTCACATTCCAGGATGTCTGGCTCTAGGGAATAGTGCTACATAAATAAATTCAGACTTAAGTCATCTCATACTTTTAGGGGAAATTTTTTCCCCCAAAACATACTCATAAAAATGATGAAATTCATTGATTGTTGAAAGCATATAGCTAAATTGTGTGATAATTTCACTAAATTGTGACTTTCAGAGTATTCTACCATTATTGAGACATTAGATTTTCATCAAAGGTTAAGAAATTGAATGTTTTAGTAAGTGGCCTGGGTTAAGTAAATTATGTAAATTAACAGCTAAGTTAGCCTACCCTAAAGAAATATGCTCATTTCTAACCTGCCAACTTAGTCTTAGAAAATTACTAAATGCTGGAAATGTCTAAACATTTCAATTTGAATGAATCATTAAAAATGTAAAGATAGATTTTCTTACTCCATTTGTACTTAACAACTGAAAAAGTTATTTTATGTGACTGTAATTAAGCTCTCTAAAGCTTTCTTTGATAACCAAGCCCTCTGTAGTTACTATTTTATTAAAACCAAATAAAAAGTTGCATTGATACTTAAAGTAATATCATATGTTAATATTTTATATGTTATCCATGGAACTTGGACGTCTCCATTCACTCCTTTACTTTTCAGTCATTTTGATTGTCTGTTATATCTAGAAATCATATTTATTCACAAAATCAGCTATACTTTATCAGATGGTTTGTTATCTCCATAAAATTGTCACATTTTCACCACAGGCTAGAAGCTCACAGATATAACATCTAATCTCAGAAGCTTGTCATCAGAGGTGTTAATATGAGACTGCCTTCTAAATTATTAATTATAACTTTTTACAGAAAGTAATAGGTTATTTCAATTTTTTGTTTGTTTTAATTTTCTTTTATTTAACTTTACAATATTGTATTGGTTTTGCCATATATCAAAATGAATCTGCCACAGGTATACATGTGTTCCCCATCCTGAACCCTCCTCCCTCCTCCCTCCCCATACCATCCCTCTGGGTCGTCCCAGTGCACCAGCCCCAAGCATCCAGTATCGTGCATCGAACCTGGACTGGTGACTCGTTTCATATATGATATTATACATATTTCAATGCCATTCTCCCAAATCATCCCACCCTCTCCCTCTCCCACAGAGTCCAAAAGACTGTTCTATACATCAGTGTCTCTTTTGCTGTCTCGTATACAGGGTTATTGTTACCATCAATCTAAATTCCATATATATGCATTAGTATACTGTATTGGTGTTTTTCTTTCTGGCTGATGCTTATCAAACCCGGGTCTTCTGCATTGCAGACAGACTCTTTACCCTCTGAGCCACCAGGGAAGCCCCTATAAATAAGCTGTTATTTAAAAAATGTTCTGTAAAAACAACTAAACCATAATAAACTATTATATATTTTACACAATATAATTTGTCAAAACATTTATATTCTTGACATAACCAAGAAGAACTTTTAAGACTTTTAAAAGAAAAGATCAAAGTGTTTATTTGCATAAATTAACTTCAGGGCAGAATTGTTATATATTTTTCAGACAGAAAAAAATAATGATATATAGCTAATTAGAGTAAAGCACAGTAAAGTAGTCAAACTTGCATGACACTACTGACAAATATGCATTATAATTAATTCAATATTTTCTATCTATTTTCCTGTATTATTTCATTTTCATATAAACTTTAACAATCATGATTCCATTATTGAATACAATGGGAAAGTACTTTTATAATTTATTGATATTTTGCTATTTATATTCATTTATGAAATAAATGTTAATTCCTTTAAGGTGAAATTATATTTCTCTGAGATAGTAATTAGTCAAATAATTGAGATCTTCTATTTCAAAATGGCTGACTCTCTTTTAAAACTGAGAATATATTAAAATCAAAATAGGGGAGTATAAAACAGTATAAGTTAGTAATAATAAAAAGTATAGGTAGAGAAAGAAGATTGTCTAAAACTTCTTAAAATAGAAAATAGGAAAATAAAAAGTAATATAATATGGAACAAAGAACAGCTTTCCAGTGGGCAGACACAAACACAGCCTTCAGTTCAGTTCAGTCGCTCAGTCATCTCCAACTCTTTGCAACGCCATGGACTGCAGCATGCCAGGTTTCCCTGTCCACCACCAACTCCTGAAGCTTGCTCAGACTCATGTCTGTCGAGTTGGTGATGCAATCCTACTATCTCATCCTCTGTCATCCCCGTCTCCTCCTGCCTTCAATCTTTCCCAGCATCAAGGACTTTTCCAATAAGATAGTTATTTGTTGCATCAGGTGGCCAAAGTATTGGAATTCCAACTTCTGCATCAATCCTTCCAATGAATATTCAAGACTGATTTCTTTTAGGATGGACTGATTGGATCTCCTTGCAGTCCAAGGGACTTTCAAAAGTCTTCTCTAACACCACAGTTCAAAAGCATCAATTCTTTGGTGCTCAGCTTTCTTTAGGGATTCCCTGGTGGCTCAGATGGTAACACGTCTGCCCGCAATGCAGGAGACCCATTCGATCCCTGGGTTGGGAAGATCCCCTGGAGAAGGAAATGGCAATCCACTCCAGTACTCTTGCCTAGAAAATTCCATGGATGGAGGAGCTTGTGTGCTACAGTCCATGGGGTCGCAAAGAATTGGACATGACTGAGCAACTTCACTTCACTTCACCTCACTTCAGCTTTCTTTATAGTACAATGCTCACATCCTTACATGACTACTGGAAAAAAACAAAGCTTTGACTAGACAGACCTTTGTTAGCAAAGTCATGTCTCTGCTTTTTAATATGCTGTCTAGGTTGGTCACAGCTTTTCTTCCAAGGAGCACGCATCTTTTAATTTCATAGTTGCAGTCACCATCTGCAGTGATTTTGGAGCCCAAGAAAATATAGTCTCTCCCTGTTTCCATTGTTTCCCCAATTATTTGCCATGAAGAGATGGGACCGGATGCAATGATCTTCATTTTCTGAATGCTGTTTTCAGCCAAATGTTTCACTCTGCTCTTTCATTTTCATCATGAGGCTCTTTAGTTCTTCTTTGCTTTCTGCCATAAGGGTGGCATCATATGTGTATCTGAGGTTACTGATGTTTCTCCTGGCAATCTTGATTCCAGCTTGTGTTTCATCCAGCTTGGCATTTTGCATGATATATTCTGCATATAAGTTAAATAAGCAGGGTGATAATGTACAGCTTTGACATACTCCTTTCCCAATTTGGAACCAGTCCATTGTTCCATGTATGGTCTAACTGTTGCTTCTTGAGCTGCATACAGATTTCTCAGGAGGCAGGTAAAGCTGGTATTCCCATCTCTTGAAGAATTTTCCACAGTTTCTTGTGATCCAAAGAGTCAAAGGCTTTGGCATAGTCATTAAAGCAGAAGTAGATGTGTTTTCTGGAACTCTCTCTATTTTTTGATGATCCAATGGATGTTGACAATGTGATCTCTGGTTCCTCTGCCTTTTCTAATTCCAGCTTGAACATCTGGAAGTTCACATATTGGTGAAGAGTGGCTTGGAGAATTTTGAGCTTTACTTTGCTAGTGCATGAGATGAGTACAATTGTGCAATATTTTGAACATTCTTTGGCATTGTCTTTCTTTGGGATTGGAATGAAAGCTGATCTTTTCCAGTCCTGTGGCCATTGCTGAGTTTCCCAAATGTGCTGGCATATTGAGTGCAGCACTTTCACAGCATCATCTTTTAGGATTTGAAATAGCTCAACTGGAATTCCATCACCTCCACTAGCTTTATTTGTAGTGATGTTTCCTAAGGCCCACTTGACTTCACATTCCAGGATGTCTGGCTCTAGGTGAGTGATCACACCATCATGGCTATCTGGGTCATGAAGGTCTTTTTTTGTATAGTTCTTCTGTGTATTCTTGCCACCTCTTCTTAATATCTTCTGCTTCTGTTAGGTCTGTATAATTTCTGTCCCTTATTGAGCCCATCTTTGCATGAAATGTTCCCTTGGTATCTCTAATTTTCTTGAAGAGATCTCTGGTCTTTCCCATTCTATTGTTTTCCTCTACTTCTTTGCACTGATCACTGAGAAAGTCTCTCTTATCTCTCTTTGCTATTATTTTGAACTCTGCATTCCAATGGGTATATCTTTCCTTTTCTCCTTTGCCTTCTGCTTCTCTTCTTTTCTGAGCTATTTGTAAGGCTCCTCAGACAACCTGAATACCATTTTTTCTTAGGTAATCAAGTAATAATCATCATCATAGTGATAAATCATGTTGATATCATGTCTTCATATAATGTGAGGAGAATGGTATTTTATCTCTATGATCTTCTTTTAAAAAACATAACCCCAGTGCCCCATGTAATCATAAGACCACCAGCCAAATCCTAATAGAGGGACATGCTACAAATATCTGACAATTATCCTTCAAAACTGTTAATGCTATCAAAAAGAAGGAAAGTTGAGAAACGATCACAGCGAAGATAGCCTTAAGAGATATGACAATAAAATGAAATGTGGTATCCTGTATTAGATCATAGAATAGAAAAACATACACTAGGTACAGCTGAAAAAATTATAATCATGTTTTAATATTGATCTATTAATTGTACAAATATTCCATAATAAGGAAAGATGTTAATAACTGAGTCTGTGCTATCTGGGAAGTCTCTGTACAGCCTTGAATTTTTTGTAAACCTGAAAATATTATAAGAAATAAATTTTATTTTGAAAAATTATTTGTAAAACATGTGAATCACATAGACTTGACCAACTTGACAATAAAGTTTCTAACAGTCACAATAAGTGTTAGAAATTAGAGGAAAATTTATGAAGGGCATTATTTTCAATTTATAAAGGACTACACCTATAAGGCATCCCTACCTTGTATATCTGTACCCCCTTCAACCTTAAGGTGAATTATATATGGATATACTGAAGCCACATACTGGAGTAATATCGGAACAGAATTTTTCTGAAAAATAAAAAGACTATTTAGAAATATACTCTAATCAAGATTTGCAGTGAAAGGAAGTCCCGGAATGTTTCTTTCACAGATAACTAATAAATTAGCCTTGACAGGTTGAAAAAGAAGATAGCAGGGCTTTGGAAAGGGTAATCACCAAATAAGAGATTTACATGTAATAGACACTATGACTCAAAAATGGATGCATCCAGGGACTTCCCTGAGGGCCCAGTGGTTAAGACTCTGAGCTTCCACTGCAGGGGGTGTGAGTACATTCCCGTTCAGGGAACTAAGGTCTCTGAACTAAGTAAATTAATTTTTTTTTAAAAAGAGGGTACATCCAAAGACCTGAGAACTGCATATTTGTCAGTAAAATCAAGCTAAATTTTATAAAATTAAATACTGGGAATTTAAAACATATTAGTACTCAAATTTATGTTCTTATTATGATATTTTTACTTAAGAGGTTATGAAGTTGGGCACTGGGACAAGAAGTTGTATTGTTTATGTTCTATGTCCTGTAGTAAAATATTTCACAAAAATAACATAAGCCACTTTTATTTTCATATATTGGCATCAAACTTCATGAAAAACTGTAGTGAGTATTGTGATAATACTATAAAAACATGACAGAAATTCAAAATCCCCAAGCTATGTAACCTTTCACATATTTAGATTATTTTCTATTTACAGTAATAAGTTTAACTCCATAGCACACACAGTTGAGGATTCACAAAATAATCATTTTTTCTGAAATATTTTAGTTTGTGAGTAAATATACATATCCACAAGTCTGTAGGGGAGAACTTAGATCTCACTTTGTATCACTATTTTATTGCAAAGAAACACATATCTCAAATCCTATGAAATATCCGTTTCTATGCTATATTCCCAACATACATTCTTAGTAGGCTAACCTTTTCTGTATATAAAGATAAAGGGTCCCTGTTCTGATTTTATTTTATACTTCAGGTTTTAAAAATGATGCCATCAATGCATAGAGAATAAAACCCAAAGCAAATCTTGCTATGTATCAGCAATCATTTCTAGATAAACAGGATTTGGCAGAGTCAAAAAGCTGGCAGTGAATTTATGAGGAGACTCATAGCAACGGATGAAAACTAGTTATGAGACTGAGGTCACATCATTCTTGTTGAGATTGCCAATGTGTAGGATTAAATTCACAACACATGTTTATGAGTGACCACCCATGCCAGAATATATTGTTGTTAATGGTATCAATACAAAAAATGCTCAGACCCTTTCTTCAAATTCAGATGGTTTAGTAGAGGAGACAGACATGTAAATATTCCTTAGTCCATTGTGCTGGGTGTAAATGTGATACAGATTTTAGGTGGGTTTAATGACAATTGAGATTTAGATATGATTTAAATTAAATTCATGTTCTGTGCAAGGTTTCTGTAGATACCTAAGTTCTCAGATTCTCATGATCACCTCTGGCTCCTGCTTTCTCCCCTGACTGCATGTATATCCTCCAAATCCACAACATTGTCTTTTATATCTGATATGGCATAGTGTAAAAGTTGGATTTCAGCCCCTCTTATATAAGTAACAGACAAATATCCCCCAAGTAAAGACACCAATAAAGACAAAATCAATTACCAGTCCCTGAATATCCCACATATCTTCCAGTTTATTTTGGGGGTGAAACACAGGTGATTTAGGCAGCTACAAAGCAAATTAATAAATTTTGAATTTTAGATATCCCAGTTCTCAAAAGTATGACAGCCAAATTGGCATAGAGCTGAGCCAATCCACTACTCTGCTATTTTTTCTTCTAAAAGTCACTTCTAAATTCAGTTTCCCTTCTAATGCAATGGGGGCCATCCATCTCTACTACTGACTATTTCCAGAATACTATGAATATTTCATATCTGTGATTCTTTTATTTTGATTGATTTATAAAAGTATTTTCCTAAATATTAATAAATACTGCATCCTTATAAGAATTTCTCTTAAAAGCATTACAGAAGCTTTTCCATATATCTGTGTTACTGTAAATTAATACATACACATAAATGTTAATGATATTTTCATTTTATGCATAATATTTATAATGCACTAAATTAGAGAATTTTGTAAATGCTACTCCAGCTTAGCAAAATGTTAAGAAGCATGGTGTCAGAAGTTAAGGTGCATGATGTTCTTCTAAAAGTGGCACATGGATCTTTAACTTTGAAGTATACTGTTGTTGCTGTTCAGTTGCTCAGCCGTGTCCTACTCTTTGCAACCCCACAGACTGCAGCATGCCAGGCTTCCCTGTCCTTCACCATTTCCCTGAGTTTGCTCAAACTCATGTCCATTGAGCTGATGGATGACCAAAGGAAACAGAGTGAAGGGAGAAATTTTGAAGAGGGAAAAAGGAATTTTAAGTACAAAGACAATGAGGTATGAAAAAGCATGGTTAGTACAGTGAAGTGGGCTTCTCTGGTGGCTCAGATAGTAAAGAATCTGCCTGCAATGTGGGAGGGCTGGGTAAATCCCCTGGAGAAGGGTAGGGCAACCCACTTCAGTATTCTTACCTAAAGACAATAGCAGAGCATGGTAACCAACTTGTAAGCTGTTAGTTTAGTCCACATGAGACATAAAGATGGCTGGGGAGACAGGGATAGCTGGGGAAATGTGTAAGTCTGATTACATTTTACAGTTAGAGCAGAAAGGAGATGGGTTATTAGTAACAAGAGTTGGAACTTCCCTGCTTCCAAGACTCCATGCTTCCAATGCAAGGGGCACAAGTTTGATCCCTGGTCGGGGAACTAAGATTTCACATGCTGTGCAACACAGTTAAAAACAATAATACACACACACACAAAATCCCCAAAAGAATAATAAAATAATTTTCAAAAAAATACTTTAAAAATACTGTGATTTAAGACTGTCAAGATTTTGGGACAAAGGAACTGAGTACATAGAGTTATGAGAGAAACAGCAAGATTCTCTATGAGTTTGGATTGAAACAAGATAAGTTTTGGACATAAGTTTGAGACATACTTGATAATTCAGAGAAGATTTCAAATATACCACTTTAGGTAGAAAGATGGAGTTCAGAAGAACTCAAAGAAAGAGTTGCTGGATGGATGAAAGCTTAAATAATATATAATTAAAGCCATATGCAGAGAATGCAATGGCAACCCACTTCCAAGCAAGTACTCTTGCCTGGAAAATCCCATGGATGGAGGAGCCTGGTAGGCTGCAGTCCATGGGGTTGCTGGGAGTCGGATACGACTGAACAGCTTCACTTTCAATTTTCACTTTCATGCATTGGAGAAGGAAATGGCAACCCACTCCAGTGTTCTTGCCTGGAGAATCCCAGGGATGGGAGAGCCTGGTGGGCTGCCGTCTATGGGGTCGCACAGAGTCGGACACAACTGAAGTGACTTAGCAGCAGCAGAAGCAGCAGCAAAGCCATATGACTATAATATCACGTTAAAGTCAAATGAGTGTAAGATGACTTCAGGATTAACGATAGAGGAGAGATTAAAGACTTAAATTTGGAAAATTGAAGCTAAGCAGCCAAAGTGATCAAGATTATATAACTAGTATGATGTATTTCAGTTCAGTTCAGTTCAGTCGCTCAGTCATGTCTGACTCTGTGCAATCCAATGGACTGAAGCCAGGCCTCCCTGTCCATCACCAACTCCTGGGCTTTACTCAAACTCATGTCCATTGAGCCAGTGATGCCATCCAACCATCTCATCCTTTGTTGTCCTCTTCTCCTCCTGCCTTCAGTCTTTCCCATCATCAGGGTCTTTTCAAATGATGTATCTTAAGCCAAGTAAAAAAATGTTACAGTGTGAAAGGATAGGCCACTGGCATTAAATACTGATGAAAAATGGCAAAAAGGAATCAATATTGATTCTGGAAAGTAAACATTTCTGAAGACTGGGAAGAACTGTTTGTGATTTTACCATAGTAATGAGGGGAGAATGACTAACTGGAATGGGAGTAAAAGGTAGAAATAATAAAGATATGGAGACTGCAAGAAAATAAACCCTTTCCAAGAGATTGATTGTAAAGGTGAGCAAAGATATAATATGGTAGTGGGGATGAACATGGGTCAGGAAGAGTTTCTGTCTGTGTACATTTGAAAACATACACACTGATGGAAATCATTTGAAAGAGAAGGAAAATGATAATGTAAAAGATATCCAGGTACGTATTTTCCACAGAACTAATGTCTTAAGTAGTGATTATCTACTAGCAAGTCCATAAATATATTTAAATGTTATATTTAATAAGTTATTAGTGGTATTGCAAAGCACCAATATTCACACTATTTTCTAAGTTAAAGTAATCCCACATTCCAAAACAGTGTGGACAAGGACATTTGCACCATTTTACGTTTTTACTATTGCCCATTGCATGTGTTAATTTGGATTTTGAAATCTTAAATGTACAGAAATTTCATATTTGATTTCTACGGAAATTAGTAAGATTCGTAAGTAATACAATGGTTTAAATGGCTTAATTTAAGTCGTGAAAATGTTAATACTCTTGTTCGTGGTTTCAAAGAATGTTAAGTTATTGACAAATTAGAGTGTGAAATTCATGTTCACAATGTTTCTGTGCAAAGTTCTTTGCATTTAGTTCTGTAATTGTTATTTCTTAGACAAAAATTTAAATCAGACTTATAATCAGCAAACACTTTTAATTAACTCAAATATTCAATAAAGTCTGAGTTCATACTCTACATTGTTTCTTGAGCAAATTTAAAACTATTTAACTAGCAATATTTTCCAAAGACTTTTTTATGTAACACGACCTGTCATAAACTTCTAAGTTTTGAAAAACACATATATTTAGTAAAATTGAAATGACACTAATAGAAACCTATATTCGTACAGAAATTCAGAATTTCTGTGGTTGACAATTAGAATACTAGTATGTTGAAGTGCCATGTAATTGTTATTTTTGTAGAGCAGTGACTCATCTCTAGGGTATAGTTGCCTCCACAGAGACATCATTGCCACTCTATGTGTCATAAACTTGTGTAGGGTCAAAATAAACTTTAAAACCCTGTAAATAATGACTATGTACTAGACACACTAATAGAAGAGACTTTCAAATTTAATTGGGGCCTAAATCAAACTTCACCTAATATTATATGAAATACTAACTCAACGAGCAAACTCCAACACTATTAGTGATGCTATGTATACATTAAAGCTTAGTATATCTATATTTTTTTAGTGAAAGTGAGTGAAGTTGCTCAGTCATGTCCAACTCTTTGCAACCCCATGGACTGTAGCCTACCAAGTTAAGTTAATTTGAAAGATCGAGGAAATTATTAAAAATTTTGTAGATTGTCTTTTTTGTATAATGATTCCTGAATCCAATAGCCTATTTTAGCTACAATCTGACATTTTTTTCTTAATGGTTTGAACTGTTCAAAGAAGCAGTAAATATTGATGAAAGTTTGGAATACAGAAGGGCAGAGATTTAGAAATAATGTTTTAGAAACTCATGTTATGTGAACAGATTGTCCAGCCTGGGTTCAAACAGAGCACACATCTGAATGTTGCAGTTTCTCATGGTGAGTTCTGATTAATTAATCTTTTTTAGGGCTTAGAGGTCTCTGAATACTTAATATGGGACCTGATTCAGGAATGCTGAAACCTAATAAACAGTCATCCACCAGGATGTGATTTAATAGGTATTTTGCAACCTATCATTCATTTTCAATTTGTACTCACCTATATGCAACAGAGATATGGCAAGTGTTAACATTTACTCCAAAACAGGATATAGATTAAAATACATTAAAATTCAGAGTTGAGTTAGTACTTGGCTCATGAAAGAGTCAATGAAAACCAGTTTTGAATGATACAAATTAAACACACTACTGAATTACTTGATTTTCATTTTAATTAATCCTTGTTTTTAATCCAGTCTAATTTATAATACTAAATACAAAATACTTATCAAGTGTCATGCATTATTCAAAGTGTGTTATATTAATTATCTTTTCACATTTAATGAGGAATATCCAGAGCTGCATTATAGCTACTGCTACTATCTTCAGTTTATGGATAAGAAAATGGTAAAGAGTTGTTATGTAAATTGCCACATGCCCACAGATAGGAAATGGTGAGGCCGATGTTCAAATCTAAGCAGTCTGTTTCTAGAACATCATGGTGGAACTGGGGATGTACATACACACACACACACATTTGACATATAACGTAACTTCATAACATATAGCAACAGTTTAAGTTAATTTTCTTCCCTTTCTAACCTGGAAGTGCTTAGTTCAAAATTAATTTCTTCCATACAGATAAATTTCAGTATTCACCACCATTTAAAACACTCCAAAGCACTGTGCATTTGCTGTCTTGTACTTTTATGATTTATTTGGATAAAGTATTTGTAAGAATAAGCAAGTGCATATGCAAGCCCTAGTTCCGCACAGCGCTGGAGCAGCGAGCGGCCAAGAGGAGATACCCCATGTCCAAGGTCAGGAGTGGCGCCTGTGCTTCGCTGGACTGCCCATGCAGAGATACCCCACATTCAAGGTCAGAAAAGCCCCAGTAAGATGGTAGGCACTGGAGCGGCTGTGAGGAAATACCCCATGTCCAAGGGCAGAGGAGAAGCCCCAACAAGACGGTAGGAGGGGCGACTTTGCATTTAAAAGCAAACCCCGTTCCTGCCAGAGACACTCAGAGGACTCGAACAAACCTTGTATACATTAGGATCCAGGGACCCCACAGAGCCTGAGACAGACCTGTGTTTGAGTGTCTCCTATGGAGGTACCGGTCAGCAGTGGTCTACTGCAGGGACAGGGACTCTGGGTGTGGGTATGGCAGAAGTCCTCTTGGAGGAGGTTGCCATTAACCCCACCATAGAGCAGCCAGAATTTAAACAAGACTGAGAAAACAGACTCTTGGCGGGCATAAAGAACCTTGTGCACCAGGACCCAGGAACAGTGACCCAACTTGTGCACCAGTGACCCAGGAGACTTGCCTGTGGGTGTCTGGAAGTTTCCAGCTAAAGTGTGAGTCAGTGGTGGCATGCTGCAGGGTTGGGGGCACCGACTTTAGTAGTACATGCCTGGGATCTTTTGAGGGAGGTCACCATTATCTTCATTACCTCCACGATAGTTTGGCCCTAGGTAAATAGCAGCGAGGGAACACAGGTCCACCTATGAACAGAAAATTGGAATAAAGATTTATTGAGCACGGCCCTTCCTATTATAAGAAGACCCAGTATTGCCCTCAGTCAGTCTATCCCATGAGGAAAATTTCATAAGCCTCTTATACTTATCCATCAATGGGAGACACACTGAAAACCACCATCACAGAAAATTAACCAATCTAATCACATGGACCACAGCCTTGTCTAACTCAATGAAACTATGAGCCATACCATGTAGGGCCACTCAAGATGGATGGGTCATGGTGGAGAGTTCTGAAAAAAATGTGGTCCACTGGAGAGTTCAGTTCAGTTCAGTTCAGTTCATTCGCTCAGTCATGTCTGACTCTTTGTGACCCCATGAATCGCAGCACGCCAGGCCTCCCTGTCCATCACAAACTCCCGGAGTTCACTCAGACTCACATCCATCGAGTCAGTGATGCCATCCAGCCATCTCTTCCTCTGTCATCCCCTTCTCCTCCTGCCCCCAATCCCTCCCAGCACCAGAGTCCTTTCCAATGAGTCAACTCTTTGCATGAGGTGGCCAAACTACTGGAGTTTCAGCATTAGCATCATTCCTTCCAAAGATATCCCAGGGCTGATCTCCTTCAGAATGGACTGGTTGGATCTCCTTGCAGTCCAAGGGACTCTCAAGAGTCTTCTCCAACACCACAGTTCAAAAGCCTCAATTCTTCGGCACTCAGCCTTCTTCACAGTCCAACTCTCACATCCATACATGACCACAGGAAAAACCATAGCTTTGACTAGACGGACCTTTGTTGGCAAAGTAATGTCTCTGCTTTTGAACCTGGAATGTTAAGTACATCAGTTCAGTTCAGTTCAGTCGCTCAGTCATCTCTGACTCTTTGCAACCCCATAAATCGCAACACGTCAGGCCTCCCTATCCACTACCAACTCCCGGAGTTCACCCAAACTCATGTCCATTGAGTCAGTGATGCCATCCAGCCATCTCATCCTCTGTCATAACTTTTCTTCCAAGGAGTAAGCATCTTTTAATTTCCTGGCTGCAGTCACCATCTGCAGTGATTTTGGAGCCCCCAAAAATAAAGTCTGACACTGTTTCCACTGTTTCCCATCTATTTCCCATGAAGTGATGGGACCAGGTGCCATGATCTTCATTTTCTGAATGTTGAGCTTTAAGCCAACTTTTTCACTCTCCATTTTCACTTTCATCAAGAGGCTTTTTAGTTCCTCTTCACTTTCTGCAATAAAGGTGGTGTCATCTGCATATCTGAGGTTATTGAGATTTCTCCTGGCAATCTTGATTCCAGCTTGTCTTTCTTCCACTCCAGTGTTTCTCATGATGTACTCTACATATAAGTTAAATAAGCAGGGTGACAATATACAGCCTTGATGTACTCCTTTTCCTATTTGGAACGAGAAGAAGGGAATGGCAAAACATTTCAGTACTCTTGCCTTGAGAACCCCATGAACAGTATGAAAGGGGAAAAAGATAGGACACTGAAAGATGAACTCCCCAGGTCGGTAGGTGCCCAAAATGCTACTGGAGATCAGTGGAGAAATAACTCCAGAAAGAATGAAGGGATTGACCCAAAGCAAAAACAATACCCAGTTGTGGATGTGACTGGTGATGGAAGCAAGGTCCAATGCTGTAAAGAGCAATGTAGCATAGGAACCTGGAATGTTAAGTGCATCAGTTCAGTTCAGTTCAGTTGCTCAGTCATCGCTGACTCTTGGCAACCCCATGAATCGCAACACACCAGGCCTCCCTATCCATCACCAACTCCCGGAGTTCACCCAAACTCATGTCCATTGAGTTGGTGATGCCATCCAGCCATCTCATCCTCTGTCATCCCATTCTCCCCCTGCCCCCAATCCCTCCCAGCATCAGCGTCTTTTCCAATGAGTCAACTCTTCGCATGAGGTGGCCAAAGTATTGGAGTTTCAGCTTTAGCATCAGTCCTTCCAATGAACACCCACGATTGATCTCCTTTAGAATGGACTGGTTGGATCTCCTTGCAGTCCAAGGGACTCTCAAGAGTCCTCTCTAGCACCACAGTTCAAAAGCATCAATTCTTCAGCACTCAGATTTCTTTATAGTCCAACTCTCACATCCATACATGACCACTGGAAAAACCATAGACTTGACTAGATGAACCTTTGTTGATAAAGTAATGTCTCTGCTTTTCATTATGCTGTCTAGGTTGGTCATAACTTTCCTTCCAAGGAGTAAGCGTCTTTTAATTTCATGGCTGCAATCACCATCTGCAGTGATTTTGGAGCCCCCAAAAATAAAGTCTGACACTGTTTCCATTGTTTCCCCTTCTATTTCCTTGAAGTGATGGGACCAGATGCCATGATCTTAGTTTTCTGAATGCTGAGCTTTGAGCCAACTTTTTCACTCTCCACTTTTATTTTCAACAAGAGGATTTTTAATTCCTCTTCTCTTTCTTCCATAAGAGTGGTGTCATCTGCATATCTGAGGTTACTGATATTTCTCCCAGAAATATTGATTCCAGCTTGTGCTTCTTCCAGCCCAGCATTTCTCATGATGTACTCTGCATATAAGTTAAATAAGCAGGTTGAAAATATACAGCCTTAATGTTCTCCTTTTCCTATTTGGAACCAGTCTGTTGTTCATGTTCTAACTGTTGCTTCCTGACCTGCATATAGGTTTCTCAAGAGGCAGGTCAGGTGGCCTGCTATTCCCATCTCTTTCCACAGTTTATTGTGATCCACACAGTCAAAGGCTTTGACATAGTCAATAAAGCAGAAATAGATGTTTTTCTGGAACTCTCTTGCTTTTTCCATGATCCAGTGGATGTTGGCAATTTGATTTCTGGTTCCTTTCCCTTTTCTAAAACCAGCTTGAATATCTGGAAGTTCACAGTTCATGCATAACTGAAGGCTCAATAAAGGACAGAAATGGTATGGACCTAACAGAAGCAGAAGATATTAAGAAGAGGTGGCAAGAATGCACAGAAGAACTGTACAAAAAAAGATCTTCATGACCAAGATAATCACGATGGTGTGATCACTGACCTAGAGCCAGACATCCTGGAATGTGAAGTCAAGTGGGCCTTAAAGAAAACATCACTACGAACAAAGCTAGTGGAGGTGATGGCATTCCAGTTGTGCTATTTCAAATCCTGAAAGATGATGCTGTGAAAGTGCTGCACTCAATATACCAGCAAATTTGGAAAACTCAGCAGTGGCCTCAGGACTGGAAAAGGTCAGTTTTCATTCCAATCCCAAAGAAAGGCAATGCTAAAGAATGCTCAAACTACCACACAATTGCACTCATCTCGCACGCTAGTAAAATAATGCTCAAAATTCTCCAAGCCAGGCTTCAGCAATATGTGAATTGTGAACTTCCAGATGTTCAAGCTGGTTTTAGAAAATCCAGAGGAACCAGAGACCAAATTGCCAACATCCACTGGATCATCAAAAAAGCAAGAGTTCTAGAAAAACATCTATTTTTTAAATTTTATTTTATTTTTAAACTTTACCTTATTGTATCGGTTTTGCCAAATATCGAAATGAATCCGCCACAGGTATACATGTGTTCCCCATTCTGAACCCTCCTCCCTACTCTCTCCCCAGGACATGGAAGCAACCTAGATGTCCATCAGCAGATGAATGGATAAGAAAGCTGTGGTACATATACACAATGGAGTATTACTCAGCCATTAAAAAGAATACATTTGAATCAGTTGTAATGAGGTGGATGAAACTGGAGCCTATTATACAGAGTGAAGTAAGCCAGAAAGAAAAACACCAATACAGTATACTAACACATATATATGGAATTTAGAAAGATGATAACAATAACCCTGTATACGAGACAGCAAAAGAGACACTGATGTATAGAACAGTCTTATGGACTCTCCAGAAAAACATCTATTTCTGTTTTATTGACTATGCCAAAGCCTTTGACTGTGTGGATCAAAATAAACTGTGGAAAATTCTGAAAGAGATGGGAATACCAGACCACCTGACCTGCCTCTTGAGAAATCTGTTATCAGGTCAGGAAGCAACCATTAGAACTGGACACGGAACAACAGTCTGGTTCAGAATAGGGAAAGGAGTACATCAAAGCTGTATAATGTCATTGTGCTTATTTAACTTATATTCAGAGTACATCATGAGAAATGCTGGGCTGGAAGAAGTACAAGCTGGAATCAAGATTGCCAGGAGAAATATCAGTAACCTCAGACATGCAGATGACACCAGCCTTATGGCAGAAAGTGAAGAAGAACTAAAGAGCCTCTTGTTGAAAGTAAAAGAGGAGAGTGAAAATTTGGCTTAAAACTCAACATCAAAAAACAAAGATCATGGCTTCTGGTCCCATTACCCATGGCAACTAAATGGAGAAACAGTGGAAATGGTGGCAGACTTTGTTTTGGGGGCTCCAAAATCACTGCAGTTGATGATTGCAGCCATGAAATTAAAAGATGCATACTGCTTGGAAGAAAAGTTATGGCTAACCTAGACAACATATTGAAAAGCAGAGACATTACTTTGCCAACAAAGGTCCATCTAGTCAAGGCTATAGTTTTTCCAGTAGTCATGTATGGATGTGAGAGCTGGACAATAAAGAAAGTTGAGTGCCAAAGAAATGATGCTTTTGAACTGTTGTGTTGGAGAAGACTCTTAAGAGTCCCTTGAACTTCAAGGAGATCCATCCAGTACATCCTAAACGAAATCAGTCCTGAATGTTAATTGGAAGGACTGAAGTTGAAGGTGAAACTCCAATACTTTGGCACCCGATGCAAAGAGTAGACTCAGTTGAAATAATCAAGCAAGTACATGATTCCAGCTTGTACTTCTTCCAGCCCAGCATTTCTCATGATGTACTCTGAATATAAGTTAAATAAGCACAATGACATTATACAGCTTTGATGTACTCCTTTCCCTATTCTGAACCAGACTGTTGTTCCGTGTCCAGTTCTAATGTTTGCTTCCTGACCTGATAACAGATTTCTCAAGAGGCAGGTCAGGTGGTCTGGTATTCCTATCTCTTTCAGAATGCTGGGAAAGATTGAGTGCACGAGGAGTAGGGGACGACAGAGGATGAGATGGTTGGATGGCACCACCGACTCAATGGAGATAAATTTGGGTAAACTCCAGGAGTTAGTGATGGATAGGTAGGCCTGGCGTGCTGCAGTCTATGGGTCGCAAAAAGTCGGACATGACTGAGCGATTGAACTGAAGTGAACTGAACTGAATTTGTGAGTATACACAGTACATTTTCAGTCAATGCTTTATACATACAGAAGATGGGAGTATACAATTTTTTTCTTGTAGAGCATTTAAAATACACTGTAAAATCAATTCTTGTATTTTTATATCAAAGAATTTCAATAATTTATAGAGCTATAAGTATGTATTTTAGAGCTTTATCAATTTTGCTCAGTGATTTGCTTGTATTTTTGCATACATCATCAAAAAATCAGTTATTTTCTAATGGAGTTTCTTAATTTGTTGCATTATGGCTTTTTTGAAAATTGTGATACTTTGCAGGATATGAATTGTAACTATAAATGAAATGTACATTTGAATTAAATAAGATATCACAAATAAAAGTGTTATAAAAATTGGTAAATGCACTAAAATGTGTATTTTTTATACTTGAAAAAATCTTTCAACCAAACTTTTTTATATTATTCAAGTAATAAAATCATCATAATAAAGCTCAATTTTTTAGTATTTTTATTATAAATTATGATGTATATTCCATTGTTTTTCATGAAAACAATTTCTGTTCCTTATCACTGATCTACTTAATACTTTAAAGGATGAGGAAGTGAAAGTATCATACCAACTGTAGCATACCTTTTTTCCAAAAGCTCATCTGTCATCCCAGCATAAAATAAAAAGCCAATTTTAAACATGCACCTTGAAGTTGTTTCCCCTTTTGCATGAATTGTGTCCTTTTAGTTTTATTTTTCAAGAAATCTCATCATGAGCTTTTATCTCCATCACTGTTTTAGAAATAAAGGACAAACACTTTTAATGTACAGTTAACTATTTTTATGTATGAGTAAAAAATTAATACATTTATTGAATTCAGGTATATTTCATCCCTTGATCTATAGAGAACTATGAAATAAATAAATATTTTGATATGAGGGTGATTTAGAGAAAGCTTTAAGTGGAATGGTAGAACAAAAAAGGTATATATCCCTGATTTAAATGTACAGATGGAATTATGAAATCCTATTTTGGGAGAATTATGTAGGTCACCAGGAAATGATTTAAACTAGAGGTAGAATTATGGAACATTTTGCACTTACTTGTTCATTACATTGAGGTAATCTACAGTAAACACCTAATTAGTGAGATTTGAAGGCTTTCCTGGTTGCTATGGCAATGATGATCTATCCTATATTGGTGACATTATAATGAACATCAAAATGAAGTAAAAATGAAGATTAATTAGTTATATTGATCTTGGGTGATGTTCTGGGGTTGCACTTGAAAGAGTTTATGGTGAGCTCATGACCAAAATGAGGTCATGGCATAAGACATGCAGGTAACATTTACAAGTTTAATGTGAGTGCATACTCAAGAGATACTGAGCCTTATGATCAGATCAGATCAGATCAGTCACTCAGTCATGTCCGACTCTGCGACCCCATGAATCGCAGCACGCCAGGCCTCCCTGTCCATCACAAACTCCCAGAGTTCACCCAGACTCACGTCCATCGAGTCAGTGATGCCATCCAGCCATCTCATCCTCTGTCATCCCCTTCTCCTCCTGCCCCCAATCCCTCCCAGCATCAGAGTCTTTTCCAATGAGTCAACTCTTCGCATGAGGTGGCCAAAGTACTGGAGTTTCAGCATTAGCATCATTCCTTCCAAAGAAATCCCAGGGCTGATCTCCTTCAGAATGGACTGGTTGGATCTCCTTGCAGTCCAAGGGACTTTCAAGAGTCTTCTCCCACACCACAGTTCAAAAGCATCAATTCTTCGGTACTCAGCCTTCTTCACAGTCCAACTCTCACATCCATACATGACCACAGGAAAAACCATAGCCTTGACTAGACAAACCGTTGTTGGCAAAATAATGTCTCTGCTTTTGAATATGCTATCTAGGTTGGTCATAACTTTCCTTCCAAGGAGTAAGCGTCTTGTAATTTCATGGCTGCAGTCACCATCTATAGTGATTTTAGAGCTCAGAAAAATAAAGTCTGACACTGTTTCCACTGTCTCCCCATCTATTTCCCATGAAGTGGTGGGACCGGATGCCATGATCTTCGTTTTCTGAATGTTGAGCTTTAATTCAACTTTTTCACTCTCCACTTTCACTTTCATCAAGAGGCTTTTTAGCTCCTCTTCACTTTCTGCCATAAAGGTGATGTCATCTGCATATCATGAATTTGTTCCTACTTCTGACTTTATTTGAAGACACTGTAGAGACATGTTTACTGGTAGCACCTTGGGCTTGACTTTTACCTTGATGCCATTCTTAGTCTGGAAGCCTTTAGCTATACGGCAATGGAGATTTGTTGCTGTTGTGCAGTCACTGAGTTGTGTCCGACTGTTTTGACCCATGGACTTTAGCACGCCAGGTTTCCCTGTCCATCACCATTTCTCAGAGCTTGCTCAAACTCATGTCCATTGAGTCGGTGATGCCATCCAACCATCTCATCCTCTGTTGTCCCCTTCTCCTTCAGCCTTCTATCTTTCTCAGCATCAGGGTTAGAACTAGTATATTTTTAAAATCAGCAATCCCTGCTTTTGCATATTCTCCAAACTTATTTTCGAAAACTGAGACTAATGCCTATTTAGTTATTCTTTCTCCTATTTTATGATCAGCAGCTAGAAGCCAGTAGATAATTTCCAAGCCCAGCCTGAAATCTTCCACGTTAGATTATCTCACATAAGCGCACAGAGATCTCCCCTGTCATTTTCAGATTATTATAGCAACAGCAGAAAATAGGTTCCTGTTTTCTCCAGACTGAAAAAACAGCCACCTCATTCTTCTTCAACATCTCAACAACAGCCTCAACAATTGAGGCCTCCAATTTTCAAAGCACTCTCTTCCAGGCTCTTTGGGCTTCTACTTACCACCATTACAAAGCAATGCTACATGTTTAAGTGTTTTTACATCACCACTTTCATTTTTAAATTATTTTCCAATGATTTATTGCGGCATAAGAAACTAAACTCAAATGTAATGGTTTAAAAATTTGTTTTTGACACCAGATTTTTAAAATTTATTTATTTTAATTGGAGGCTAATTACTTTACAATATTGTATTGGTTTTGCCATACATTAACATGAATCCACCACAGGTGTACACGTGTTCCCCATCATGAAACCCCCTCCCACCTCCCTCTCCGTACCATCCCTCTGGGTCATCCCAGTGCACCAGCCCCAAGCATCCTGTATCCTGCATTGAACCTAGACTGGTGATTCGTTTCTTATATGATGTTATACATGTTTCAGTGTCATTCTCCCAAATCATCTCACCCTCTCCCTCTCCTACAGAGTCCAAAAGACTTTTCCATACATGTGTTGACACCAGATTTTATATGTCAGAAACTTGGGGAAAACTTAGTTAGGTAATTATTTTGATCCACATGGTATCAGCTGAGGCACTTGGTCATATTCAGGCAATGAGCATGCTGACATAGAGAGTCTGATATGGCTTAGTTTCCATGTCTTGTACCTGGGTTGGAATGACTGGTAAAACCAGGAGTTGGTAGCACTGGTATATTGTAAAGTGGCCTTTCCATATAACAAGCCTGAACTGCCAAGAAGGTGGGGGATGTTCAGTGCATGAGTTAGTCAGAGGGTCACCACTACACCATGAAATGTAGCAAAGGAATGAAGAAGGAGAAAAACTCAAATATTTGGCTCACCCTCCTTCCTATTTTGATTAGTTCTCATTGGTCCAACCCAAGAAGAAGCTATGCAGCAAGACTGGAAATTTAATGTAGGGGGGAAAGAGTGAAGTGTTGATGTTAAACAGAGGGTTAAACAGAAAAAAATTGAATATTCCACCAATTTTGCTGTTCAGCAACTACTCATTCACTTTCTTTAGTTCAAGAAAATCTATTCCATTACAATGGAGGTAAAAAAAATTATCATCAGGCACCATATCATTTGACAAATATTAATTCAGTTGGAACCTCCAGTTCTAAAGTTTGTGGTGCTGGCAATAGTGTTTTGAACAGGCACATGTTTATCCAGGTTATGTAAGTTTCTCTTGGAGGACACATTGCAGTCTCTTCTATGAAAAATAAGTACAATATAACCTATCTTCTGAGTGACTGGGTGTTTCACATTGACCTTTGCTGTGGGTAGGTTGGACTCAAAAGTAGAGATAGCAAGATTCTTCCTGCTCAGCAAAAGCCTCCACTGTTTGAGAATTTTTGCCTCTAATTACCACAGTTTTGAATAAGTAAGTAAGTATTAGTCACTCATTCATGCCCAACTCTTTGCGACCCCATGGAGTGCAGCCCACCAGGCTCCTCTGTCCATGAGATTTTCCAGGCAAGGATACTGGAGTGGGTTGCCATTTCCTTCTCCAGGGGATCTTCCCAACCTAGGGATTGAATCCACGTCTCCTGCACTGCAGGCAGATTCTTTACCAACTGAGCTACAAAGTCATTATTCATAAAAGTAATATTTATCCCAGTAATTACAGCTATATTTCTCTTAAATTCCCCAGCCACAGGAAAAAAAAAAAAAGTTACTAATGTTATTAAACTGAAAGCTTACAAAATGAGGCTACTACTAGCTGGGGTGGAAGATTCTGATAAACAAGATAAATTTGAGTTTGCAGCTATGCTATGGTTGTAGATAAGACTATGACTATTACTTTTGTTGAGTTCGTTTACACTTTCAGTTATGCCACTGTGATCACATTGTACTTGTGCCTGTTAAATAGCATAGGTAGACAAATTACAGAGAAGGCAATGGCACCCCACTCCAGTATTCTTGCCTGGAAAACCCCACGGAAGGAGGAGCCTGGTAGGCTACAGTCCACGGGGTCAACAACAGTCAGACACGGTTGAGCAACTTCACTTTCACTTTTCACTTTAATGCAGTGGAGAAGGAAATGGCAACCCACTCCAGTATTCTTGCCTGAAGAATCCCAGGGAAGGGGGAGCCTGGTGGGCTGCCGTCTATGGGGTCGCACAGTGTAGGACACAACTGAAGCGACTTAGCAGCAGCAGCAGCAGCAGCCAAATGAAGGTGACCGCACAAGAAGATTTGGTTTATTTGTCTGGTTACTGAGAGACATTCTTGCAGAGAATGTTCTCTAATGTGCATCTCTGTGGGGAAAAAAAAATGTCTTCATACTTTGCATTTATTTTAAGTCATTTCAGCCATTCAGCCGAGTCTGACTCTTTGCAACTCTATGGACTGCAGCACATCAGGCTTCCCTGTCCATCATCAACTCGGGGAGCCTATTCAAACTCATGTCCATCGTGTCGGTGATGCTATCCAACCATCTTATCCTCTGTTGTCCCCTTTCCCCTCTGCCTTGTGTCTTTCCCATCATCAGGGTCTTTTCCAATGAGTCAGTTCTTCGCATTAGATGGCCAAAGTATTGCAGTTTCATCTTCAGCATCAGTCCTTCCAGTGAATATTCAGAATTGATTTCCTTTTGGATGGACTGGTTGGACCTCCTTGCAGTCCCAGGGACTCTTAAGAGTCTTCTCCAACAGTTCAAAAGCATCAGTTCTTTGGTGCTCAGCTTTCTTTATAGTCCAACACTCACATCCATACATGACTGCTGGAAAAACCATAGCTTTGACTAAAAGGACCTTTGTTGGTAAAGTAATGTCTCTGCTTTAAATGACTTCTCTTTGGATTTCCTCATCATCAATTTTTAATTTTTTTTTTTAAATTTTGAATTGGAAGATAATTGCTTTACAATGTTGTGTTGGTTTCTGCCATACAACAACATGAGTCAATCATAACTGTGTGTATATATATACATCCCCTGTCTTTGGATCATGACTTCTTAAGACCCTAATTAGCCACTCAACTCATTATGACTGTCCGTGAGTCACAAACCAAGATCCTCATCTCTGGCCACTTTTTCTTCCTAACAAAGTAGAAACATTTGCTCAAAGTACTGATGTTTTCTTTTCAACACTTTTTCATAACCAACCTTACATAGGGCTGTTTTGCAGCAGCCATCACTTTGAGATGTTACCAGCTTAAGATGCTGACTTAGCTGCAAACCAACCTGCATTTTTTTCTCTTCTGTTAATAGACATGGTGGATACCCCATGGGGTCATACCAGTGCTGTGAAGGAGATGCGACAGAACAGCAGGGGTAAGTATTATGGTAGTCTGAGCCACCTGTTCATGTGATTTATTTGCATCTTTTAAAACCTGTTTGGATCCAGTTTGTGTGCACCATTTCTATTTAAAGATGGAATGCTGCTGTGCATGCCTCAGATAATACTTGGTTTATGAATGGTAGCAAGATCCAGAGACTTCTTGTTCCATGGCCAATGTTCATGATTACTAAAATAGTTACTTATACATCTTGAGAAAATTCTAGTCAGCAGTATGAGGCCTGAATAATCACTACAGGCACAGGAAAATTACATTTCATGTATATAGTCTTGACATCTAAACTCTGTCTACTGCAATCATATGGCCACCAGTTAGATTCCTTAAACCCACACTTATGTGCTTATGTAGAATTATATCCAGGTTCCTGTAAGTTTTAAAAACCAAGAAAACTAGGGAATAAAAGAAATATTGTTCCTGTTTTATAGATGGTTTTGTGCAACATGATAGCTTTAACTTAAAGTCAATCTCTCAAAGGCTCCCTGGTGTTTCTTAGCACACTTAGTGGTAGACCTCAAGGTTAGGGATGGAAAGAAAAAAAAAAAGTCACAGTTGATAGACCTTTGGCCAACTATAAAGATAGGAAACAGATAGAGAGATAGATAGCCTGTACCTATATAGCTACATGTAGAACATGAACTTATATATTCATTGTACAGGAAGCAAAGGTATTTCATGAATAATGATCAGAAATTTCAAGGAAGTCCCTCAATGAAAGGTGACAGAGATGTCAAACGAAGGGGTATTTGGATAGAAACCTAGACAGTGTATTAAAAAGCAGAGACATTACTTTGCCAATGAAGGTCTGTCTAGTCAAAGCTATAGTTTTTCCAGTAGTCACGTATGAATGTGAGAGTAGGAGTATAAAGAAGGCTGAGTGCTGAAGAACTGATGCTTTTGAAGTGTGGTGTTGGAGAAGACTCTTTTTTTTTTTTTCAATATTTGATTTATATATTTTGAAACTATGATATTAGTTTTATACAACTTTAGAATATTCTTGGTGAATTGAAGCTTTTTTAAAATATAAATTTATTTATTGTAATTGGACGCTAATTACTTTACAATGTTGTATTGGTTTTGCCATACATTGACATGAATACACCACGGGTATACATGTGTTCCCCATCCTGAACCCCCCTCCCACCTCCCTCCCCATACCATCCCTCTGGGTCATCCCAGTGCACCAGCCCCGAGCATCCTGTATCATGCATCAAACCTGGACTGGAGATTCATTTCACATATGATAATATACATGTTTCAATGCCATTCTCCCAAATCATCCCACCCTCGTCCTCTCCCACAGAGTCCAAAAGACTGTTCTATACATCTGTGTCTCTTTTGCTGTCTCACATACAGGGTTATCATTACCATCTTTCTAAATTTCATATATATGTGTTAGTATACTATACTGGTGTTTTTCTTTCTGGTTTACTTCACTCTGTATAATAGGCTCCAGTTTCATCCACCTCATTAGAACTGATTCAAATACATTCTTTTTAATGGCTGAGTAATACTCCATTGTGTATATGTACCACAGCTTTCTTATCCATTCATCTGCTGATGGACAGCTAGGTTGCTTCCATATCTTGGCTACTGTAAACAGTGCTGAGATGAACATGAACATTAGGGTACACGGGTCTCTTTCAATTCTGGTTTCCTTGGTGTGTATGCCCAGCAGTGGAATTGCTGGGTCGTATGGCAGTTCTATTTCCAGTTTTCAAGGCATTTCCACACTGTTCTCCATAGTGGCTGTACTAGTTTGCATTCCCACCAACCGAGTAAGAGGGTTCCCTTTTCTCCACACCCTCTCCAGCATTTATTGCTTGTAGACTTTTGGATCGCAGCCATTCTGACTGGTGTGAAATGGTACCTCATTGTGGTTTTGATTTGCATTTCTCTGATCATGAGTGATGTTGAGCATCTTCTCATGTGTTTGCTAGCCATTTGTATGTCTTTTTTGGAGAGAGACTGCAAGGAAATCAACCAGTCAATCCTAAAGAAAATCTATCCTGAATATTTATTGGAAGGACTGATGGTGAATCTGAAGCTCCAAAGTTTTAGCCACCTGATACAAAGAGCCAACTCATTGGAAAAGACCTTGATGCTGGGAAATATTAAAGCCAGGAGGAGAATGGGATGACAAAGGATAAGATAGTTGGATGACATCACCGTCTCAATGGCCATGAGTTTGAGCAAGCTCTGGGAGTTGGTGATGGGCAGAGAAGCCTGGCATGCTGTAGTCCATGGGGTTGCAAAGAGTCAGACATGACTGAGTGACTGAAAAACAACAACAAACTAATGTAATATGGAACTTACATTCTGGATTACAACCAACACTTATTATAATTTTTTTTATTTTTTCAGTAAAAATATCAGATCTTTATGAATTAGTGGGCCTGGACTATTGGATATTGTCTATCCAAAGCTTAATAAAATTGTATTCATCCTCTTAACACATATAATTTGACTTTGTACCATATCTTCAGTTGCAAGTTAAAATATTCATGATCTCAGTAATTCAATAATACATTCTATGAAACTTCATTGCCTTAACTTATCCTGAAATTAATCTATTTCCAATGAAAAAGGCATTTTGAGTATTTCTAGGAGCTGACTGTTCAGAGTTAAATTTCCTGCATTTGATTCTTAGCTCTACTACTTACCATTTATTTGACTTTAGAAAGTTACTTAGATATTATTTCTTCAGTTTACTCAGTTATGAGATGAGGATAATAACAGTATTTACCCCATGGGTGTTTGTAAGAGTTAAAAAATAAATTAATTAAAAGTAATTAACACATACTTAGTACACCTCAAACAATATATAAACATTAGTTGTTCCTATTAATTATTATTAATTTCTGATTCTTTTAGTGTGTATGAATAAAAATGCATAAACCATAAAATGTATCAAAGGCATATGCAATGTCAGAAGTACATAAAATTGTATTTGTCTTAAAATTGTGTATATCTTAAAATTTTTGAATACATTTGGAGGAAATGTCACTCAATTTTGATAGGTGATATAAGTAAGAGTCCTGTATACATGAAACATATTTTGTAATAATACTAACTCTTTGAGCAAAATCAGACGAGATCAGATCAGATCAGTCACTCAGTCATGTCCGACTCTTTGTGACCCCATGAATCGGAGCACACCAGGCCTCCCTGTCCCTCACCAACTCCCGGAGTTCATTCAGACTCATGTCCATTGAGTCGGTGATGCCATCCAGCCATCTCATCCTCTGTTGTCCCCTTCTCCTCCTGCCCCCAATCCCTCCCAGCATCAGAGTCTTTTCCAATAAGTCAACTCTTCGCATGAGGTGGCCAAAGTACTGGAGTTTCAGCTTTAGCATCATTCTTTCCAAAGAAATCCCAGGGCTGATCTCCTTCAGAATGGACTGGTTGGATCTGCTTGCACTCCAAGGGACTCTCAAGAGTCTTCTCCAACACCACAGTTCAAAAGCTTCAATTCTTCAGCACTCAGCCTTCTTCACAGTCCAACTCTCACATCCATACATGACCACAGGAAAAACCATAGCCTTGACTAGGCAAACCTTTGTTGGCAAAGAATGTCTCTGCTTTTGAATATGCTATCTAGGTTGGTCATAACTTTCCTTCCAAGAAGTAAGCGTCTTTTAATTTCATGGCTGCAGTCACCATCTGTAGTGATTTTGGAGCCCAGAAAAATAAAGTCTGACACTGTTTCCCCATCTATTTCCCATGAAGTTGAGCAAAATAACCAGTGGCAATTAGGATGGTTAAAAATTAAGATAATTCTTGCCTCATTTATTCATCTTAGGATAATTCTCAATGCTATACCACATATACATTTCCTGTGTTATGCAAGACAGGAGGATAGGGATTTTACATGAAAAAAATTCTAGTGAAAATCAAATATCAATTAATCTAAGAGGGGAATACGTTTATGATATACAGAAAGGACATTTCAAATAGAGCTACTGGAAGGAATGGAAATATAAATGTTGTAAATGTTGGGAAAACTAAGCATGATAAGGAACAAGGATTCAGTTGCTATAAAGCCTTGTCTTTCTAAAGTCACATGCTCCTTTTAATGATGAAATAATTACCTTTCTTTAATATAGGCAAAGTTAAACTTGTGTTCACACCGCCTATGCCAAATAGGATATTTAACATTCTGAATGAAATAAAATGCACTCTTTGTGAGCAGAACTTTATTTATTTTTGTTTGTTTGTTTCTGGTCTTATGTTTAGATCTTTAATTATTTAACAACATATTCATATGTAAAACGTATTTTGGTGGACTTTAAGACTAAAATGCTGCATATGTTAAAGGCAGTTTTATATAGGGTTTTCTTGGGGAAGGGGGGAAAGCTAGTTTAAAGTGAATAAAATAGCAAGTGTGAAATCTCAAAGACACAGGAATGGAGAAAGGGGGTGGGGCAGAAGTAAATTCAAGGTGATATCATGAGTGCATGTAAGTAGTGATGGCAGGGGTGGGATGGGCTGAAGTTAAATTGAAAGATGTTAAACAATGATGTTGAGAAAATAGATGAAATATTGTGGAGGAAGATAAACCAACCAAAACTTTTAGCTTAAGCATTTATTGAAACTTGGCAATATGAGAATAACATGGAAATGTGTCCTTCAGGGAACAAGGAACTTAAAGATTTTAAAAAGTTAAATGGTGGGAGGGAGTCAAATTTTGAGTAGAACTAAGGCTTGTGAATCACAATAAACTGTGGAAAATCCTGAAAGAGATGGGAATACCAGACCACCTGACCTACCTCTTGAGAAACCTGGATGCAGGTCAGGAGGCAACAGTTAGAACTGGACATGGAACAACAGACTGGTTCCAAATAGGAAAAGGAGTACGTCAAGGCTGTATATTGTCACCCTGCTTATTTAACTTCTATGCAGAGTACCTCATGAAAAACGCTGGACTGGAAGAAACACAATCTGGAATCAAGATTGCTGGGAGAAATATCAATAACCTCAGATATGCAGATGACACCACCCTTATGGCAGAAAGTGAAGAGGAACTCAAAAGCCTCTTGATGAAAGTGAAAGAGGAGAGTGAAAAAGTTGGCTTAAAGCTCAACATTCAGAAAACGAAGATCATGGCATCCGGTCCCATCACTTCATGGGAAATAGATGGGGAAACGGTGTCAGACTTTATTTTTGGGGGCTCCAAAATCACTGCGGATGGTGACTGCAGCCATGAAATTAAAAGACACTTACTCCTTGGAAGGAAGGTTATGACCAACCTAGATAGCATATTGAAAAGCAGAGACATTACTTTACCAACAAAGGTCCGTCTAGTCAAGGCTATGGTTTTTCCAGTGGTCATGTATGGATTTGAGAGTTGGACTGTGAAGAAAGCTGAGCACTGAAGAATTGATGCTTTTGAACTGTGGTGTTGGAGAAGACTTGAGAGTTCCTTGGACTGCAAGGAGATCCAACCACTCCATTCTGAAGGAGATCAGCCCTGGGATTTCTTTGGAAGGAATGATGCTAAAGCTGAAACTCCAGTACTTTGGCCACCTCATGAGAAGAATTGACTCATTGAAAAAGACTCTGATGCTGGGATTGATTGGGGGAAGGAGGAGAAGGGGACGACAGAGGATGAGATGGCTGGATGGCATCACTGACTGGATGGATGTGAGTCTGAGTGAACTCCGGGAGTTGGTGAGGGACAGGGAGGCCTGGTGTACTGCGATTCATGGGTCTCAAAAAGTCGGCCATGACTTTGCAACTGAACTGAACTGAACTGAGGTGGTCAGATGAAAAATAATTTGTAAATGAGTGTGGATGATGCAAGGAATAGGAAGGAGTCAAGAAATTTCCCCAAATTCCAAGATTATATAGTAGGTAGAATAGTGGAATAGAACATTGTTTTCATATGGATACAAGATGGTGGAGGGAGACTTGAATGAGTAGGTGAAGGGATACCTGAATGAGTTTGTAGCACAGGGAAAATTAAGTGTTGGGCTTCCCTGGTGGCTCATGGTAAAAAATTCCCCTGCAATGCAGGAGCCTCAGATGTGGGTTCAGTCCTTGGGTTGGGAAGATCCCCTGAAAGAGGAAATGGCAACCCATTCCATAATTCTTGCCTGGGAAATTTCATGGGCAGAGGAGCTTGTGGAGGGGTGGCTAAATTGCATGGGGTCACAAAAAGTTGGACACAGCAGAAGTGACTGAGCACACATGCACATAGTGAAATTGAGGCAGCTGGAGACATCTAAGTAGGGATGAGCAATAGCAAGGTGGATACAGATGAGAAACAAGGTTTGTGCTGGTGTTAAAAATCATTAGCATTACTAGGATAGCTTACACCTAAGACTAGACTCCAGAACCTGACTGGCTAGGTATGCTATAGTTTACATTATGTTTTATCTTTGTGCTTCAAGGTACTTACTCTATTTAACAAATTTGATGGGTATATTTACATCATGGAAATTGTCAAAACAAACAAATGAGGGCTTTTTTTTTTTTTTTTTTTTGAAAAGTCTATTTTAAAACTTACCAGCAAACCAACATAGTGAAGGCTCTTTGCAGATGATGACACATCCATAAAGAGACACTGACTGGTCTCTTGGCTGTTTTTTGTTTGTTTGTTTGTTGTTCTTTCTTTTTTCAGAATCCCTTCATCACTGAAGGGCCTGAAACCTTAAATTACTGACCATGTTGAATTAGAAGCCCACATTTACCCAATAGGGCTTCTCAGGTAGCTCAGTGGTAAAGAATCTGCCTGCCAATGCAAGAGATGCCAGAGAGGCAGGTTTGATCCATATGTCAGGAAGATCCCTTGAAGGAAGAAATGGCAACCCGCTCCAGTATTCTTGCCTGGAAAATTCCACGGACAGAGGCACGTGGTTGGCTGCAGCTCATGAGATCACAAAAATTCGGACACAGTTGAGAGACTGAGAGCAAACCAAAGCACATTTACCCAGTAAACACTAAGGTACACTCACATGAGGCAAGTATTTCTCTGTGTATAATCTGGAGGAAACCGGGAAGAAAGCGAGCTCAGACTGAAAGAAATGATCAAGAAAGAATGACCTTAGGGTAAAAGCAAGAAAATCTAGCGCAAAACCCTGAGAAAAAATAAAAGGGAAGAAAAACAGAAAATGGAAATAACCAAAGAATGTAAGTTTTTAAAGAAGATGTAACATCGTGTCTGTGCACCTGTCATTGTGCTTTCCTGATAGCTCCACTGATTAAGAATCTGCCTGCAATGCAGGAGACCCTGGTTCGATTTCTGGGTTGGGAAGATCACTGGAGAAGGGATAGACTACCCACTTCAGTATTCTTTGGCTTCCCTTGTGCCTCAGCTGGTAAAGAATCCACCTGCAATGTGGGACACCTGGGTTCAATCCCTGGGTTGGGAAGATCCCCTAGAGAAGGGAAAGGCTACTTGCCCCAGTATTCTGGCCTGGAGAATTCCATGGATTGTATAGTTCATGGGGTCGCAAAGAGTCAGACACAACCACACAACTTTCACTTTCACTTTTTTCACCATGCTTCAGAAATGTCCAGGTGGGTGATATTGTCACAGTGGGTGAGTGCCAGCCCTTGAGCAAGACTGTGCTGTTCAATGTGCTCAAGGTCACCAAGGCTGCATGCACCAAATATTCCAGAAATTCTAAGACTGAATGCTTGCCCATTTCTCCAAACCAATTAATTTCTCAATATAAATAAATAATTTAAAGATATTAAACCTGGGAAGTCAAGTACGGACTCCTCTTTATAGTCTTTGGGGTCCATATCAAAAGTGAAGGTCTCATTCTACACAGTTTGCCAAGATCATTCAAGTAATTTCATCAGTTGCCTTGTTTGTTAACACTTAATAAATGAGTGAAGAAAAAACACAGATTTTCTTGCTTTTTCCTCAGTGAAGCACAAGCGACTACATATGTAGGAACATTGTTATTTTTCCAATATGCAAATGCTTTTGCTTCCTAGTTAAAAATGTTATACATGTTGATCACAAATAGTTACACAGGAATCACAAAACAGAAATTTCTCATATCCCACCACTTAGAAACAACAATGGTATTTTGGCAAATATTTTAACAAAATTATATATGTAAGCAAACACACATTCTCAGGAGACAATGATAAAATCATCCCATGCACCCTGGTTGTATATTGCATTTCTCACTGAACACCTGGTACACATTTCCCAGTGAATACACTCTTGATTAACTCATAAATGGATATAAAACTGTATTTAGCATAAAAAAAAATCAAGTGGCAAGTAATCAGTAAAGAATCATTATTATTATTATTAGAATTTCAATGACTGCTATGTATTCCATTTTATGAATTTACCATAATTTATTCAACTTGACCATTCTAATCAAGTATTAGAATATTTTCTACAGTAGTTAAAGACCTTGAACTTTCAAGTCAGCATAATATGATCATATATTTAATCTCTCAGAACCTCAGTGTTTTTATCATAAAATGTGGATAATTATGCAATTAATATTATGGTGTCCTTGGTGGGGTGGGGGGGATAAATGAAATAACATAAGAATGTTTCCATTGTAAGAAATAGTACATATTTACTAGTAAGTAATTCAAGTTTTTATTATTATGTTTTAATTATTTTTAATTTATACCCATGTTTCATTGCATATCTAGTGCACAAAATTGCTTGTTTTCTTTCTAATTATATGCTTGCAACTATTCTTCTTTTATTTTGTTCTACTCTATGACTTAAGAAAAATACCAAAGAAAAATCACAGATGTACTGATATTTGGATAATAGAGTATGTGGTGGGATAACAGTGCAATAATAATAGATATTAAAAAATAAAAAAGCTATTGTATGTCATTTTCCCTGTCAAAGTTTTAAGCATATAACATGGTATATTTCAAAATATCTCCCTGTGGAAAACATAACTATATTTATCTTGCAGAAGAATAAAATATGACCAACATGCAATTTGTTTAAGAATTGAAGATTTTAACTTAGTTCAAGTTTAATTCCTCCACATTTTCAGAAACACTGATAAGCATTTTAATTTAAGCAATTCATGTAAGTATGCAGTATCATCTCAATGGAATTTCAATTTGCATTTTCCTAGTAACTAATAATACATGCTAAGTTGCTTCAGTTGTGTCCGACTCTTTGCGACCTTATGGACCATAGCCCACCAGGCTCCTCTGTCCATGGGATTCTCCAGACAGGAATACTGGAGTAGATTGCCTTGCCCTCCTCCAGGGGATCTTCCTGACCCAGGGATCAAACCCATGTCTCTTACATTTCCTGCATTGGCCAACAGATTCTTTACCACTAACACCACCATAACTGTGGTGTTGGAGAAGACTCTTGAGAGTCCCTTGGACTCTAAGGAGATCCAACCAGTCCATGTGTCAATTAGCATATTTGAAAAAGATTCTATTCAAAAATTTTTTTCATATTATTTTTAATTGGTCATTTCCATTCTGATTATTTGGATTTCCCAGGTGGCTTAGTGGTAAAGAATCTGCCTGCCAATGCAGGAGATGCCAGAGATGCAGGTTAGATCCCTGGGTCTGGAAGATCCCCTGGAGCAGGAAATGGCAACCCACTCTAGTATTCTTGCCTGGAAAATTCCATGAACAGAGAAGCCTGGTGGTCTAGAGTCCATGGAATTGCAAAGAGTCAGGCATGATTGAGAACACATGCTGATTATTCAGTTTCAAGATTTCTTTCTAAATTTGATTGCAAGTAATTTATGAGATTTTTTTCTGCATATAAAAGACAGTTTTACTTCTCAATTTCCAATCTGAGTGTCTTTATTTTTCTTCCCTCATTGAGCTGGCTGGAAGTCAAGACAATATTGAATAGATTTAGCACTGAGGCAGGAGGCAGATGGTTCTCCCCCCAGGGTTAAAGCAATTGGAGATTTATTCTCTATTGACTGAAACTCCAAGACAAGATTATCAGGGCAATTAAGGAAGGGGAATTCCGCCCAAACTATATATTTCTCATTCCCTAAGTCAGGAGACCTCCTGGACCACAGGTGTACAGAAAAGACTCCTTGGAGTTTATGTGAAGGGATGTTCTACCCAGATGGTAGGATCCATCTTGGCTAAGAGATCCGTGCGCATACATGGAATGATTCTGAGATATACCAAATAGGGACTGTAAACTAGGCAAATCAAAATGATCCGCCAAAGGAAAACTGGAAGAAATGCCCCCATATAAGTGATTTAAACTGCCATGTGTGCACAATGTAGGGACTCTTCCTCTGTGTCTGCCCGTGTGCCTATTCATATGTATTGTACTATTTTCCTCCTAATCAATACTTTACTTGCTTCACTACATTCTGTCTTTATGGAAATTCTTTCCCACAAAGCCTAAGAGCCAGGGCCCTTGTCACTGACCACTGGCCTAGCAGCTAAGATTTGGGGCTCTCACTGCTGCAACCCAGCCCAATCTCTGGCTGGAAACACAAGCACTGCTCCAAGATGTTGCAGGCAGAGGCCATCCGAGATCAGCATAATTTGACATGTTGTCTTTTTATTGATGTTAAAGTAAAATACTCAAAATTTCAATACTCAGTGTGATTTTTTCTTTGGACACCCTTCTCAAGTTGATTCACAAGCACAAGCTGGAATCAAGATTGCTGGGATAAATATCAATAACCACAGATATGCAGATGACACCACCCTTATGGCACAAAGTGAAGAAGAACTAAAGAGCCTATTGATGAAAGTGAAAGAGGAGAGTGAAAAAGTTGGCTTAAAGCTGAACATTCAGAAAACTAAGATCATGGCATCTGGTCCCATAACTTCATGGCAAATAGATGGGGAAACAGTGGAAACAGTGGCTGACTTTATTTTTGAGGGCTCCAAAATTACTGCAGATGGTGACTGCAGTCATGAAATTAAGACCCTTACCCCTTGGAAGGAAAGTTATGACCAATCTAGACACCATATTAAAAAGCAGAGACATTACTTTGCCAACAAAGGTCCATCTAGTCAAGGCTATGGTTTTTCCAGTGGTCATGTATGGATGTGAGAGTTGGACTATACAGAAAGCTGAGTGCCAAAGAATTGATGCTTTTGAACTGTGGTGTTGGAGAAGACTCTTGAGAGTCCCTTGGACTCTAAGGAGATCCAGCCAGTCCATTCTAAAGGAGATCAGTCCTGGGTGTTCATTGGAGGGACTGATGCTCAAGCTGAAACTCCAATACTTTGGCCACCTGATATGAAGAGCTGACTCATTTGAAAAGACCCTGATGCTGGGAAAGATTGAGGCCAGGAGGAAAACGGGATGACAGAGGATGAGATGGTTGGATGGCATCACGGACACAATGGACATGGGTTTGGGTGGACTCCAGGGGTTTGTGATGGACAGGGAGGCCTGGCATGCTGTGGTTCATGGGGTTGCAAAGAGTCAGACATGACTAAGCAACTGAACTGAACTGAAGTTGAAAATTTCTTTTATCCTTAATTTACTGAGAATATTTATCAGAAATACATTTTGAATTTTTAAAAATGTTTTTAATAGCTGTTCTAAAAATCATATATTTTTATTTTTAAAGTAGATGATATGATATATTAAACTGATTTTGAGTGTGAAAGTAAACTCACATTTCTGCATTAATTGGTGATAATATAAAAAAAAAATAAATATATTTTTTGTTTCTACTTTTTATATTTTTGTTTATATTTTCTTTTTTTAAATTTTACTTTATTTTTAAACTTTACAAATTGTATTAGCTTTGCCAAATATCAAAATGAATCTGCCACAGGTATACATGTGTTCCCCATCCTGAACCCTCCTCCCTCCTCCCTCCCCATACCCTCCCTCTGGGTCGTCCCAGTGCACCAGCCCCAAGCATCCAGTATCGTGCATCGAACCTGGACTGGTGACTCATTTCATACATGATATTATACATGTTTCAATGCCATTCTCCCAAATCTTCCCACCCTCTCCCTCTGCAACAGAGTCCATAAGACTGTTCTATACATCAGTGTCTCTTTTGCTGTCTCGTACACAGGGTTATTGTTAGCATCTTTCTAAATTCCATATATATGCGTTAGTATCATACACTGATGCTCTTACTCTGCTTTCTTGATCCTGACCTCCTTGGTAAATTTTATTTAATTACCAATTACTAAATTAAAAAATTTTTTTAATTAAAATTTTATTAGGCATCTTTAAAATGCAGTTTTATACTTCTCATCAAATGTAGAAAAATCCGGCCCACGGCTTTTCTTTCATATACTTTGCTGTATCCCATCATCCCTTTTCTTCCAGGAATTCAAATTGCAGCTATACTAGACTTCTTAAATTTATCCTACAGCTTAGCATTTTTCTTCCTTTCTTTTAATTCTTCACTGTGCTTCATTTTAATAGTTTCTCTTTTTTTCACTTCAATTTGCTAGTATTTTCTACAATGATGTCCAATTTGCTGCTAATCTCACCTCAGTTCAGTTCAGTCGCTCAGTCGTGTCCGACTCTTTGAGACCCCATGAATTGCAGCACGCTAGGCCTCCCTGTCCATCACCAACTCCCGGAGTTCACTCAATTCACATCCATCGAGTCAGTGATGCCATCCAGCCATCTCATCCTCTGTCGTCCCCTTTTCCTCCTGCCCTTAATCTCTCCCAGCATCAGAGTCTTTTCCAATGAATCAACTCTTTGCATGAGGTGCCCAAAGTATTGGAGTTTCAGCTTTAGCATCAGTCCTTCCAATGCACATCCAGGACTAATCTCCTTTAGAATAGACTGGTTGGATCTCCTTGCACGTTTGTTTGTTTGTTTGTTTGTTTTAAATTTCCTACATTGTATATTTACATCTGGATGCACAATTTTAAAATATATATTTCATGCCTCTACTTACTTTTTAAACATATGAAATAAAGTTTTGATAATTGCCTCAAAGTCCATTTCTTCTAATTGGAACATCTATGTAATTCTCTGTTGGTTTGCATTAATTAGAATCTCTTGCTCTATGATTTATATCTTCCTGCTTCTTATCAAACTTGGACATTTTTGTGTTCTTATAAATGTTCTTGAGCTTTGTTCTCTGCAATTTAGTCCCTTGTAAAATCGTATCCTTTGGCATCTTGTTTTTATGATTGACTAGGCAGGAATGGAGCCATATTCAGGCTAGAGTTAGACTTGGTGGTATTGAGTCAGTCTCATCTCTATATTCATCACAATATCCCATGAATCTTTAGACTATTTAGTGCTACATGTAATCTTTTTGGCCCCATGTAAGCACTGGGCATCCTTACCCCTAATCTTTTCAAGATGACAATTTCAGGGGTCTCAGTTAATTGTGATACATATCTACACTTTTCAGTACACTACTGAATACTCAGAAGCACTCACTGATAAACTCCAGAGTTCTCCATGTGCAGTTCTTTCATCTGAAATTCATGTATTGTAAACTGCAGTCCCTTTGTCTTCCTGCAGCCTCAGATTTTTCTCCTGAACTCACTGTGTGTGTTTAGTAGCTCAGTCATGTTCGACTCTTTGTGACCACATGCACTGTCCTGTCTGGCTCCTCTGTCCATAGGGATTCTCCAAGCAAGAGTACTGGAGTGGGTTTCCATGCCCTCCTTCAAGGAATCTTCCCAAACCAGGGAACAAACCTATGTCTCCGACATTGCAAGCAGATTCTTTACTGACTGAGCCACCAGGAAAGCTTCCTAAACTCACTAAGGTTTTCTCCATTCACTATGATCTTCAAACCTTATGAGGGCACTATTATGGGACAATTATAAAGCTCACCTCACTTTTTCTTTTCTTTTTCTACAGGATCATTTTCATTTGTGTGTTAATCTCTAATACTTGAAAATAATTTTGCACATGTTTTGCTATTGTTTTGGTGCTTCTATGGGAAGGATAAAAATTCTATCTAGATATTTTACTTTGGCTCAAACCTTACTATTGTGTTTCTAGTCATTTTCTAGATTTCTGTAGAGGAAAAGCACACTCTGATCATCTAGGTTAACACACTCACAAGATATTTCTCTTCTTTAATTTTAACATTCATAATAATTTCATATCACAAATTATTTTGTGCTCTAGGGATTAAAAATAAAATGGCAGTTTCCATCCTTTATTTTTTATTTTTAGAAGATCAACATAGCAATTTTCAATATTGCCTTTTGAGAATTCTCAAGGTATGCACATAACAACATAAAAGAGTGTCATTGGCATTCAATACAGGTTTAATTGGGAACTTGGCAGATATTCAGCAAATGCTACCCAGAAGAGTTGATTACAGAATTACATTTGAATTGATGATTTGGAGTTTTCAATGGAAGAAGACACAGCATGAAAGCATTTCAGACGTAGGTAATAGGAAAAAATGTGCAAAAGTGTGAATGGAATATAATGCAAAGTTTCAAACAGACTAGTTCTTGATTATGAAGCAGAGCTCTGGAATGTTAATTCAGCATTGAAAGATGAGACTGAAGTAGCAGACTGCTGCTGGATCAAAAAAGAGCCTGTGTAATAGCCAACCTGACCATGCTCCATTGATGAGAGTAGGATAAGAAACTGAATAATGAAAATAAAATCTTTGAGAAGCCATGTGGAGGCTCAAACAAACATTAGAAAACATAATTTGTAGAATCAATCATATGATGATGAGATTTTTTTACTAATATCATCCCAAGTCATCGTGAAAATATTAATATTATAGCAAAAGACAGACAATAGGTTAATTCTAAGATGTGAGTTTTTTTTTTTTAAGATGTGAGTTTTTAACAGGTACACAAACAATGAAGCAGGATCAAGGGTTTTGTAGATGATGCTATGAAACTATAAAATGATCAGTCATAAATTTCAGCATTAGCCAAGAATGAAAATAATGTTGGTTTGCAGTTGGTACAACAAGAAAACATAGGAAATTGTTTTCTGGAAATGGGAATGAAGAATTTAGATTCTTGAAGCTTCCCAGTTCTAATACAATTAGTTCAGTTCAGTTGCTCAGTCGTGTCAGACTCTTTGTGACCACATGAACCACAGAACGCCTAGTCTACCTGTCCATTACCAACTCCTGGAGTCTACCCAAACCCATGTACATTGAGTTGGTGATGCCATCCAACCATCACATCCTCTGTCATCCCCTTTTCCTTCTGCCCTCAATCTTTCGCAGCATCAGGATCTTTTCAAAAGAAGAGTCAGCTCTTCTCAGCAGGTGGCCAAAGTATTGGAGTTTCAGTTTCAACATCAGTCCCTCTAATGAACACCCAGGACTGATCTGCTTTAGGATGGACTGGTTAGATCTCCTTGCAGTCCAAGGGACTCTCAAGAGTGTTCTCCAACACCAGAGTTCAAAAGCATCAATTCTTCGGCACTCAGCTTTCTTCATGGTCCTATTCTCACATCCATCCATGACCACTGGAAAAATCATAGCCTTGACTAGACGGACCTTTGTTGGCAAAGTAATGTTTTTGCTTTTTAATATTCTGTCTAGATTGGTCATAAATTTCCTTCAAAGGAGTAAATATCTTTTAATTTCATGGCTGCAATCACCATCTGCAATGATTTTGGAGCCACCAAAAATAAAGTCAGCAATGGTTTCCAAAGTTTCCCCATCTATTTGCCATGAAGTAATGGGACTGGATGCTATGATCTTAGTTTTCTGAATGTTGAGCTTTAAGCCAACTCTTTCATTTTCCTCTTTCACTTTTATCAAGAGGCTCTTTAGTTCTTCTTCACTTTTTGCCGTAGGAGTGGTGTCATCTGCATATCTGAGGTTATTGATATTTCTCCTTGCAATCTTGATTCCAGCTTGGGCTTCATCCAGCCCAGCATTTCTCATGATGTACTCTGAATATAAGTTAAATAAGCAGAGTGACAATATGCAGCCTTGACGTCCTCCTTTTCCTATTTGAAACCAGTCTGTTGTTCCATGTCCAGTTCTAACTGTTGCTTCCTGACCTGCATACAGGTTTCTCAAGAGGCAGATCAGGTGGTCTTGTATTCCCACCTCTTTCAGAATTTCCCACAGCTTATTGTGATCCACATAGTCAAAGGCTTTGGCATAGTCAATAAAGCAGAAATAGATAGATGTTTTTCTGGGACTCTCTTGCTTTTTTGATGATCAAGAAGCTGTTGGCAATTTGATTTCTGGTTCCCCTGCCTTTTCTAAAACCAACTTGAACATTTGGAAGTTCATGGTTCACATATTGCTGAAGCCTGGCTTGGAGAATTTTGAGTATTTACTAGTGTGTGTTCAGTTCAGTTCAGTTCAGTTCAGTGTCACTCAGTCATGTCCGACTCTTTGCAACCCCATGAATCACAGCACGCCAGGCCTCCCTGTCCATCACAAACTCCCGGAGTTCACTCAGACTCATGTCCATCGAGTCAGTGATGCCATCCAGCCATCTCATCCTCTGTCGTCCCCTTCTCCTCCTGCCCCCAATCCCTCCCAGCATCAGAGTCTTTTCCAATGAGTCAACTCTTCGCAGGAGGTGGCCAAAGTACTGGAGTTTCAGCTTTAGCATCATTCCTTCCAAAGAAATCCCAGGGCTGATCTCCTTCAGAATGGACTGGTTGGATCTCCTTGCAGTCCAAGGGACTCTCAAGAGTCTTCTCCAACACCACAGTTCAAAAGCATCAATTCTTCGGTGCTCAGCCTTCTTCACAGTCCAACTCTCACATCCATACAGGACCACAGGAAAAACCATAGCCTTGACTAGTCGGACCTTTTTTGGCAAAGTAATGTCTCTGCTTTTGAATATGCTATCTAGGTTGGTCATAACTTTCCTTCCAAGGAGTAAGCGTCTTTTAACTTCATGGCTGCAGTCACCATCTGCCGTGATTTTGGAGCCCCCAAAAATAAATTCTGACACTGTTTCCTCTGTTTCCCTATCTATTTTCCATGAAGTGATGGGACCGGATGTGTGAGATGAGTGCAATTGTGCAGTAGTTTGAGTATTCTTTGGCATTGCCTTTCTTTGGGATTGGAATGAAAACTGACCTTTTCCAGTCCTGTGGCCACTGCTGAGTTTTCCAAATTTGCTGGCATATTGAGTGCAGCACTTTCACAGTATCATCTTTTAGGATTTGAAATAGCTCAACTGGGATTCCATCACCCCCACTAGCTTTGTTCATAGTGATGTTTCCTAAGGCCCACTTGACTTCACATTCCAGGATGTCTGGCTCTAGGTGAGTGTGAGTGATCACACCATCATGATTATCTGGGTTGTCAAGATCTTTTTTGTATAGTTCTTCTGTGTATTCTTGCCACCTCTTCTAAGTATCTTCTGCTTTTAGCCCCATACCATTTCTGTCCTTCTTCAGCCCATCTTTGCATGAAATGTTCTCTTGGTATGTCTAAGCTCTTGAAGAGATCTCTAATCTTTCCCATTCTATTTTTTTTTTTTCTCTCTCTTTCTTTGCATTGATCGCTGAGAAGGCTTTCTTATCTCTCCTTGCTATTGTTTGGAACTCTGCATTCAAATGGGTATATCTTTCTTTTTCTCCTTTGCTTTTCACTTCTCTTTTCACAGCTATTTGTAAGGCCTCCTCAGATAGCCATTTTGCTTTTTTGCATTTCATTTTCTTCATGATGTTCTTATTCCATGTCTCCTGTACAATGCCATGAACCTCTGTTCATCAGGCACTCTGTCTCTCAGATCTAGTCCATTAAATCTATTTCTCACTTCTACTGTATAGTCATAAGGCTTTGATTTAGGTCATACCTGAATGGTCTAGCAGTTTCCCCACTTTCTTCAATTTAAGTCTGAATTTGGCAATAAGGAGTTCATGATCTGAGCCACAGTCAGCTCCCAGTCTTGTTTTTGCTGACTGTATAGAGCTTCTCCATCTTTGGCTGAAAAGAATATAATCAATCTGATTTCGGTGTTGACCATCTGGTGATGTCCATGTGCAGAGTCTTCTCTTGTGTTGTTGGAAGAGGGTGTTTGCTATGACCAGTGTGTTCTCTTGGCAGAAGTCTATTAGTCTTTGCCCCACTTCATTCTGTATTCCAAGACCAAATTTCCCTGTTACTGCACGTGTTTCTTGACTTCGTACTTTTGCATTCCAGTGGCTCAGAGGTTAAAGCGTCTTCCTGGAATGCAGGAGACCAGGGGACGATCCCTGGTTGGGAAGATCCCCTGGAGAAGGAAAATGGGAACCCACTCCAGTACTCTTGCCTGGAGAATCCATGCACGGAGGAGCCTGGTAGGCTCTAGTCCATGGGGTCGCAAAGAGCCGGACACGACTGAGCGACTTCACTTTCACTTTCATAATTAAAAGAACATCTTTTTGGGTGTTAGTTCTAGAAGGTCCTGAAGGTCTTCTTAGAACCATTCAACTTCAGCTTCTTTAGCGTTACTGTTTGGGGCATAGACTTGGATTACCGTGACATTGAATGGTTTGCCTTGGAAATGAACAGATATCATTCTGTCTTTTAGAATGACAGTAAATGACATTAAAAAAAAAAAAAAAAAGATATGAACTGGTTTTCCTTATTATGATTTTTTGTCCTAGAAGACAGTTTACTCCATTGATAATGCTGTGGCTATTTGTGGAAGATATTGATGGAATAAAGCATGATTTCTATAACATTTTAATGCCAAAAATAAAAGTTCTGGCCTCCTTTGATCCTGAAGCACTAAGTATGATCACCCTACACTACAAAATGTACAGACTACCCATTTTTCCTTCGTGACAAGCACTATCTAATCTCTGAGACTTACAGTATGCAAGGGTGTGTACTGAGACACTCCTTATAGTCACCCATTTTGAGAGGGTGGGCAATGAACCCTTGCTCATCTTTCAGGTTTCAGTTCTAATGTGACATTTTCCAAGAAGCAAGTCTTCTTTGCACCTTCCTCTGCTGCCCTCTCAGTGAGGTTAATGTGCCTTTTTGTATAAGCAGAAAATACCTATACTTACACTATTTGATGTGATATTGTCAAATTTCCAACTTCTGTCTGTATTCAAAACCAATATTGGGAAACTGGCATTGACATACATACACTACTATGTACAAGCTAGATAACTAGTAGAACATAGTATATGGCACAGGGAATTATAATTAATGCTCTGTAGTAAACTAAATGAAATCTAAGGGTAAGGGGATATATGTATACTTATGGCTGACTCACTTTGCTATATGGCAGAGACTAGCATAACATTGTAAAACAACTTTATTCTAATAAAAACTATTTAGAGCAACTTTTAACATTCTTTCTGAGGATCCCCAATGTAAGTATTAATAAGCTATGCACAGATCTTCAGTGAATAGTAACTGTTCATGTCCTCATTGAGAAATCTTTTTTCCTAAGGAGAAACTCTTCTATTGAATATCTTTATTTTTACTTTCAAATATTCCTTAAAACGCACTGAGTCACCAAGGACTACATATTATGCACCCCAGTGATCTTAAACATAACCTTTCTATAATATATCTATGTCACCTATGTTTGCTTTGCTACAGTGGCTTAGGAGGAAAAAAATTATCCTTTCACTGGCACCGTGGCAAATATTATTTCTCCATTTTTGCCGATGTCTGGGATGGGAGACTTACAGGCTCCTTAAACATGTCTTTCCGACACTGCTCCCTAAAGGTGTCTCATATGCTTACAACTACCATTGTTAGTACCAACATTCTGGATCTAGTGGTTGGGTATTTTTATTTCTCTTTCAGTTCTAACTCCTATTCCCTGTGGTTACATTTACTGCTGAGTATACATCTTTACTGCTGGCAGCTGCTGCAGCATGATGCTACATTAATGCCTACAGAACTGCTGCTGGTGCCACTGTGGAAACTTGCAGAAGCTGCTCCCCTGTGCTTCTGTGTCTTTTGTGGTGCGGTGCCATCCACAGTGGTCTAGTTCATACCCAGCAGTGACCCTAGGATTCCAATAATTCAGCAGACACTCTTTAGTGAAACACGTCTTTGGGTTTTCACTTGCTATTCTCTCTCCCAGGAATTCTGATCCAAGTCCGTAGGAATTAGAATGAGAATTAAATGTATCCACTTGTGCAGTTACTTACTGACTTACTAGCTCAGTCAACATACATTTATCCAGTTTCTATTAGGTGTCAGGTGCACAGCTAAGCTGTGAGAACACAGTGAAGGAATGGTTCCTGGCCAAGTCAAGTGGCCAGGCTAGGGGAAGAGAAAGACACTTGAGGCTTGTTTTGTTTTGTTTTTCATTTATCCCAAATATTTGAAGCACGGTATCCTATGTCAGGTCTTCAGAGAGAGTAATAACTAAAATTGATCAAGTCCATGCCTCTTGGAAATAAAATTTCTCTCCTCTTGAAGAGACTTATTAAACTATAAACTCAAGTAGTGACAGCTGTAATGAAGAAAAACAAAATGGAAATATATGACACTATTATATACAATGAATTATAGAGGAGTCTTTTAGGTAGAATATCCTCACTACCAATGTCATTTAAGCACAGATCTGATAAGGATACAGTGAAAATAGACCAATCAGAAGGGCAGTAGGCAATTACAGTAAAACATGCAAGGCCACTGTTATGATTGTTTTAAATAGTTTATGCTGTTATAGTTTAGTTGCTTAGTCATGCCAGAATCTGTGCAACCCAATGGACTGCAGCACGCCTGGCTTCCCAGTCCACCACCATCTCTCAGAGTTTACTCAAATTCATGTCTGTGCAGTTGTGAGGCTATTTAACTGTCTCATTCTCTGCTTCCCTCTTCTCCTGCCTTCAATCTTTCCCAGCATCAAGGTCTTTTCCAGTGAGTCGGCTCTTCACATCAGGTGGCCAAAGTATTGGAGCTTCAGCTTCAGCATAGGCTCTTTAAATGAATATTCAGGTTTGATTTCCTTTGGGATTGACAGGATTGATATCCTTGCTGTCCAAGGGACACTCAAGAGTCTTCTCCAGCAACACAGTTTGAAAGCATCAATTAATTCTTTGGTGCTCAGCCTTCTTAATGGCCCAACTTTCACATCTATACATGACTATTGGAAAACACAGAGTTTGACTTTATGCTCTTTTGTCACCAAAGTGATGTCTTTGCTTTTCAATATGCTGTCTAGGTTTTTCATAGCTTTCCTTCAAAGCAGCAAGTACCTTTTAATTTCATGGCTGTAGTCACTGTCTGCAGTGATTTTGGAGCCACCCAAAATTAAATCTGTCACTGCTTTCACTTTTTCCCCTTCCACTATCACAGTTTGCTAAGCCATGGTTTTATTTTATTCATGTTTAATGCTTATTTATTAAAATAATTCACCTATATATTCTGCCTCTTCTTTCTTTTACCCAGTACAGTTAAAACTACATCACACCTAACTTGGATAGAAGAAAAAAATAAAAAAGAAAAGAAAAAACACAATTTAATCATGCAATTTTTCAATTTAAACTTCCAGTTGGTTACTAGTTACTAAACATGGATTTAGTGCAGTCAATCTCCTCTTTTCAAAAATCATTAATTCTTTGATTGAAATCAATAGGCATAGGCAACCTAAATATGCACATTGATTAATCATCAACTGGGGTAATTCAATCAGTGAAGCTACATATAATTATTCTGGCCATTTGTAAAAGGTTATTAGATCCTTTCAATGCCAAAAAAGTTCAGATCTAGTCTTTATGAATAGCATATGCTGAAAAACGAACCATGATTTGTGTCTTTATCTAAAGGGATACAATATCAGAGACAAATTGGTTATGGCTCTTATATTTTCATGCATATATTTGTGTGTGAGAGAGAGATTTCTCACATTGAATGGTAATATGAAATTTCCTAGTTTATGTGGAATCACGAAGCATTTACTCTTGTTTCTCCAGTGGAATACATAGTATGCCTCAGTGTATAAAGTTAAAACAGTTTTCTTTAAGCCACAAAGCATATATCTATGTGTGTATGTGTATACACACACACACACACACACACACACATATATTCAGCTCAGTTCAGTCTCTCAGTCATGTTCAACTCTCTGTGACCCCATAGACAGCAGCAAGACAGGCCCCCCCATCCATCACCAACTCTTGCAGCTTACTCAAACTCATGTCCATCAAGTCAATGATGCCATCCAATCATCTCATCCTCTGTAGTCCCCTTCTCCTTCCACCCTCAATCTTTCCCAGCATCAGGGTCTTTTCCAATGAGTCTATTCTTCACATCAGGTGGCCAAAGTACTGGAGCTTCAGCTTCAGCATCAATCCTTCCAATGAATATGCAGGACCAATTTCCTTTAGGATTGACTGGCTGGATTTCCTTGCAGTCCAAGGGACTCTCAAGAGTCTTCTCCAGCGCCACAATTCAAAAGCATCAACTCTTCTCTTCAGCACTCAGCTTTATTTATAGTCCAACTCCCCCATCCATACATGACTACTGGAAAAACCATGGCTTTGACTAGACGGACTATTGTTGGCAAAGTAATGTCTCTGCTTTTTAGTATGCTGTCTAGGTTGTTCATAGTGTTTCTTTTAAGGAGTAAGAATCTTTTAATTTCATGGCTGCAGTGATTTTGGAGCCCAAAATAAAGTCTGACACTGTTTCCTTTGTTTCCCTATCTATTTGCCATGAAGTGATGGCACTGGATGCCATGATCTTTGTTTCCTAAATGTTGAGTTTTAAGTCAACTTTTTCACTCTCCTCTTTCACTTTCATCAAGAGGCTCTTTAGTTCTTCTTCACTTTCTGCCATAAGGGTGGTGTCATCTGCACATCTGAGGTTATTGATATTTCTGCTAGAAATCTTGATGCCATCTTGTGTTTCATCCAGCCTGGCATTTTGCATGGTATACTCTGCATATAAATTAAATAAGCAGGATTATAATATACAGCCTTGATATACTCCTTTCCTGACTTGGAACCCATCTGTTTTCCCATGTCCAGTTCTAACTGTTGCTTCTTGACCTGCATACAGATTTCTCAGGAGGCAGGTAGGTGATATTCCCATCTCTTGAACAAATTTCCACAGTTTATTATGATCCATACAGTCAAAGGCTTTGGCATAGTCAATAAAGCAGAGATGTCTTTTCTGGAACTCTCTTGCTTTTTCAATGATCCAATGGATGTTGGCAATGTGATCTCTTGCCTCTCTACCTTTTCTAAATCCAACTTAAACTTCTGGAAGTTCATGATTCAAATACTGCTGAAGCCTGGCTTGAAGAATTTTGAGCATTACTTTGGTAGCATGCAAGATGAGTGCCATTGTGTGGTAGTTTGAACATTCTTTGGCATTGCCTTTCTTTGGGATCGGAATAACAACTGACTTTTCCAGTCCCTTGGCCACTGCTGAGTTTTCCAAATTTGCTGGCATATTCAGTGTAGCACTTTCACAGCATCATATTGTAAGATTTGAAATAGCTCAACTGGAATTCCATCACCTCCACTAGCTTTGTTCTTAGTGTTGCTTCCTAAGGTCTACTTGACTTTACATCCAGAAGGTCTAGGTATAGGTGAGTGATCACACCATCGTGGTTATCTGGGTCATGAAGATCTTTTTTACATAGTTTTTCTGTGTATTGTTGCCACCTCTTATTAATATCTTCTGCTTCTGCTAGGTCCATACCATTTCTGTCCTTTATTGTGCCCATCTTTTCATGAAATGTCCCCTTGGTATCTCTAATTTTCTTGAATATATATAAATATATACACACACATAATTATAACTTCCAGATGACCAAGCTGGATTTAGAAAAGGAAGAGGAACTAGAGATCAAATTACCAAATTTTGCTTGATTTCAGGGAATTTCAGAAAAGCATCTATCTCTGTTTCATCATCTATGCTAAAGCGTTTGACTGTGTGGATCATGAGAAACTGTGGAAAGCTCATAGAGAGATGGGAATATCAGACCATCTTACCTGTCTCCTGAGAAATATGTATGCCAGTCAAGAAGCGACAGTTAGAACCCTGTATGGAATAACTGATTGGTTCAAGATTGAGAAAGGACTAAGACAGGCCTGTCTGCTGTCACTCTGTTTGTTTAACCTATACCCTGAGCACATCATGAGAAATGCTGAGCTGGATGAGTTACAAGCTGGAATTAAGATAGGTGGGAGAAACATCAACAACCTCAGATATGCAGATGATACCACTCTAATGGCAGAAAGTGAAGAGGAACTAAAGAGCTTCTTGATGAGGGTGAAGGAGGTGAGTGAAAGAGTCAGCTTAACACTACTGAAAAAAAAAAAAAAAAAAAACAACTAAGTTCATGGCATCTGTTCCCATTACTGCATGGCAAAGAGAAAGGTAAAGGTGGAAGCAGTGACAGGTTTCCTCTTCTTAGACTCCAAAATCACCACAGATAGTGACTGGAGCCATGATACCAGAAGACAATTGCTTCTTGGCAGGAAAGCAATGGCAAACCTTGACAGTGTGCTTAAGAGCAGAGACATTACTGTGCTAACAAAGTCCATCTAGTCAAGGCTATGGTCTTTCCAGTGATCATATACGGTTGTGAGAGCTAGGCTATAAAGAAGGCAGGATGCCATAGAATTGATGCCTTTGAACTGTGGTGCTAGAGAAGACTCCTGACAATCACTTGGAGAGCAAGGAGATCAAACCAGTCAATCTTAAGGGAGATCAACCCTGAATATTCACTGGAAGGACTGATATTGAAGCTGAAGCTGAAGCTCCAGTAGTTTAGTCATCTGATGTGAACAAATGAGTCATTGGAAATATCCATGATTCCAGGAAAGACTGAGGGCAGGAGAAGAGGGCATCAGAGGATAAGATGGCTGGACAGCATCACCTATGCAATGAACATGAGCTTGGGAAAACTCCAGTAGATGGTGAGGGACAGGGAAGCCTGGTGGTGTCCTGCATCCATGGGGTTCCAAAGAGTCAGACACTACTGGGTGACTGAACAATAACAATTATTATATACTATATATATACGGATTATTTTATTATCTTAGACAGTGTTGCTTTACATGTGATTTTGTGTCAGTAGTAAAGGGTTTTCCCCCAAAATATTCAATAATTCAGTCTTTATTTAAATTTAGGAACACTCTCTATATTTTTTTCGTTTTCTTTGAAAGTCCCTCAGTTGTGTCCAACTCTTTGCAACCTCATGGACTGTACAGTCCATGGAATTCTACAGGCCTGAATACTGGAGTGGGTAGCCTTTACCATCTCCAAGGGATCTTCCCAGGGATTGAACACAGGTCCCCTGCATTGCAGGTAGAATCTTTAGTATAAATTTGGAACCACCTCTTTTTTTCATGAGTAAAATGACCACTAATTTTAGCAATGGTTGTGAAATCCTCTTTGTTTCCTCATACAAACATACAGTGTGTGTTTGAAAAAACCCTCTCAGACATTGTGCCATGTACCTAAAAGTTTAAAGTCCCATTTATAGGGAACTGAGTTCTAGATATATTTATGGTCTTTTCAGGCAGATACAAAATGTATGAATATAGCTGTGATCTGCCTCAGAGGCGTTAGTAGAAAAAAATCAGGTCAGATTATAAATCCTCAAGGAATTTCAAGTAACATAATCATATAGTTAATTTCCAATGCCTGTTTTAAAATGACTGGTTGCATTTGTCATTAATTTATTTATTTTTAATTAATTTTTATTGAAGTACAGTTGCTTTACAAATTTGTTAGATTTTACTGTACAGCAACTTGCATCAGCCACACATATACATATATCTGGCACAGTGATATGTAGAAGGAAATGGCAACCCACTCCAGTGTTCTTGCCTGGAGAATCCCATGGATGGAGAAGCCTGGTAGGCTGCAGTCCATGGGGTTGCACAGAGTCGGACACAACTGAAGCGACTTAGCAGCAGCAGCAGCAGGCACAGTGGTAAAGAATCCGCCTACCAATGCAGGAGACACAAGAGACAGGCGTTTGATCCCTGAATTGGGAAGATTCCCCTGGAGAAGGAAAAGGCAACCCACTCCAGTATTCTTGCCTGGAAAATTCCATGGACAGAGAAGCCTAGTGGGCTATAGTCCATGGGGCCGCAAAGAGTTGGGCATGACTGAGCAACTTGAGCACGCACACATGCATTACCTCCCTCTTGGACTTCACTAACGTTCTGGTCAGCAGAGTGCATCAAGTAGAGTTCCCTATACAATTATCTATTTTATACATATTATCAATGGTGTATGATCACATTTTTCATTTATTGCTATACTACAAATTATCCCCAAAAATGGCAGCTAAAAAAAAAAAAAACAACCTTATTATCTGACAATTTCTGATGTGAAGAATCTGGATGCTACTTATCTGAGTCCTCTGGCCCAGGGTTTCTCATAATGCTGCAAAAACATGCTGCTGTTTGGAGTTGCAATCATCTCAGTATGGATCTATTGTTCATGAGGAAGCGCAGTGCAGTGTGTGTATGCTCATTAGTGTCCAACTCTTTGCGACCCCATGACTGCAGCCCATCAGAGTCTTCTGTCCATGGAATTCTCCAGGCAAGAATACTGCAGTGGATTGCCATTTCCTTCTCAGTGGAACTTCCCGACCCAGGGACTGAACCCACATCTTTAATGTCTCCAGCATTGGCAGGCGGGTTATTTATCACTGCACCACTTGGGAAGGGATAACCTCTATTGCTTTGTTCTCTTTGTCTTCTTTCTGTATACCACCTGAAGAATCATTGTAGCAGAAACAAATGGCTTCTGGCCAAAGACTTTAAATGGGAGAAATTTAGGTTACCAGTTAATGTATATGAAATCATCTAGAGAAATAAGACCTGGAAAATAATCCCAATAATAGTTTATAAACTCTTGTGCACAACTCAGACCTGTAAATACATGGATCTGATTCTAAGTAGCATGCCTAAGACTTTGTACACTGAGCAAAAAGATTTTCATTCAAGTCTCAGATCAACTCCTGAGCAGTGCACACACAGGGAAGAATGAAATAGCACAGTTGATCTTTTTATTATTGAATTATAAGTTACATATATATGTGTGTGTATATATATATAAGCAAATATATTCATATGTATGTATGTATATACATATTCTGATTATAATTCTTTATTAGATACATGATTTGCAAATATTTTCCTCCATTCTCTGAGTTGTCTTTCTTAATGGTGTTCTTTGAAGCATAGAGTTTTTTGGGTTTTTTTTGAAGCATAGAGTTTTAAACTTTAAGAAGTCTATTTGTGCTTTTGTTGTCATGAGAAAATGTTACCAAATTCACATTCACAAAAGTAACTCTTTTATGTTCTTCTAAGAATTTTTTAGTTTTAGCTATTACAGTTAGGTTTATGTTTCATTTTCATTTTGAAGAGGAGTCCATTTTCATTCATACTTTTGGATGTGGATAGACAATTTGCTGAAAATACTGTAATTTCCCCTTTCAACTGTTTTGACACATTTGTAAAAACTGAGTTGACCATAAATGCAAAGGACTATTTCTAGAAATTCAGTTCTATTCTATCAGTCAAGGTGTCTATACCAACACTGCACTGTTGAAATAGTGTGACTTTTAGTAACTTTTGCAATTGTGATTATGTCTTCTAACATTGTTCTCATTCAAGATTGTGTTAGCTGAGTAGATTATGGTGATTTTTCTAGCCATATTAATTTACGCAGTTTGAAAAATAAATTTAAAAGTACAAAAGAAAAAGAAAAGTTGAAAATAAAGTGAAAAAAAATGGTCTTAAATATGTCAGATTGACCACATAAGTGATAAACATATTATATATTATTACCATATAGTTTAGAGCTTTAAAATCTAAGAATTTAAAGTCTGTAAAGATATAATAGACATCCTTCAGATCTTTTATGTTTAACAGTTAATGTTGCTATTTAAATTATTTCATGGATTTTACATTAGACTGTACTGAATGCATAATTTAAATTGAGAACCAAAGTAAACTTAAAGTACAACAGTAAAACTTTTAAAATTTAAAAGTTTTTGTTAAAAACTGAAGTATGCTTGATTCACATTATTGTGTTAGCTTCTGGTGTAGAGCAAAATGATTGTTATATAAATATACTTATATATAAATATGAATTAATATATAAATAAATAATATGAAATACATGAATAAAGAATATGAATTCATATGGTTGAAGAAGATATATGTACATATATATGTATATATACTTTTTATGAGGCTTCCCAAGTGGTCCCAATGGTAAGAACCTGCCTGCCAATGCAAGAGACCCAAGAGATGTGGGTTGGATCCCTAGGTTAGGAAGATCCCCTGGAAGAGGGTATGGCAATCCACTCCAGTATTCTTGCCTGGAGAATCCCAGGGACAAAGGAGCCTGGCAGGCTACAGTCCACAGGGTTGCACAGAGTTGGACATGACTGAAGTGTCTTAGCAGGCACAAATATTTTTATGCAATTTATATATATTCTTTTTCATATTCTTTTCCATTGTGATTTATTATAGGATATTGAATATATCTCCTTGTACTATACAGCAGGACCTTGTTTATCAGTAAAAATATAAAGTTTTAATGAATATGTTAAGAGATTAAATTTGATTTGAAAAACCAAAATTTAATCATCAGTCTTAAAAATATAATTTTCAAGTCTAAATGACACTCAGAAATAAGGAACAGCGTTCCACCCAGATCTTGTTTTGAATGATTAAACAGAGACCTTGGAGATTGGGAGAGCTACATGACTGCAGGCCATTTTATGCCAGAGATCAAGGAAGAACACAATAAATAATAGTGTTTTTTTTGATCTGTTACTAAAACCAGTTTTAAGATGTCCTACTCCTTGAATGCTGAAGAATATACACACAAAATTGTATATTGATTAGTCATTGGACTATTCAAAAGAGAAAAATATTTCTACCATGCTTTCAACTTTTTTTGAGAAACAGACCATAGATGATATAAACATTTAACCTAGCTTTAAAAAAAAAATGGTGTTCATTCTCATTTAATGGCATTTTATTATGAAGTTGTCGAGTAATACAGAACAAAATATAATATCATGAAAATCACTACTTTGCTACTTTTAATGAAATAATAGAATTCAGGTAAAGATCATGGATAAATGTTACCATTGGTTGAAAGGTGATGCTTTATTATTCCATATATTACTTCCTAATTGAAAAGGACAGATGTTTCTCAGGGAGAAATCTGGCAGTCATCACTTTAACTAAATGTTTAAAGTAAACATTCCTAAAAGTTAGACATTTGCATTGTCTGTAACATGCGATGCTTAATGGAATGTAATATTAAGTACCCAAATCATTATGAAGAATTCTTGCTAAAAATGTTTAACCTGAGTCTAATGATGACTTAGCCTATTCTTCTCTTTGGACACAAAATTGAATGATTCAAGTTGAGGAAGTCTGATTGACGTAATTTAGCAATCTATTCAAACACATTGATTTAAGTTAATTCTTTAGTAAACGAAAAGGGTCCTCAACAGGGATCAATAAGAATGCTGACTGGATAGCATGGGGAATTACATTCTAACCTATAATGGAATACAGTATGAAAAAAAGAATACCTACCACTTTTCTATATACCTGAAAATAACATAATATTATAACTCAACTATACTTCAATAAAAATGGGGAAAAGTTAAAAGTAAAAAAACAGCATCAAAAAATAATGCAACTGGGGGAAGAAAGATGAATGGAGAATTAGTAAACCTAGGCATGTTTAAAAAAAATAGTAGTAGTAGAAGAACTAACCTGCAAATTTTTTATGTTGAAATTCCCAGAAATTATTTTTATTGTTTTCACTTTTTTTTTTTTTTTACAGCTAAGAAGGTATTTGCATGTTTATTTCAAAGTGAGAACTAAAGGGAGTTGGGGAGTTAAACATATTTTTCTGACCTCTCATTTAGCTGCAGTGTTAAGGACAAGAGTATTCAATAATAATAAAGGTAACTGTTATTTTCTTATTTCTGACTTCAATTTGAGTTGGTACTGCATGTCAACTTCATGTAGGATACTAACTATAAACTAGGAAGTAATTTCTGCCCATGATAAATGCTTAAATTTATCCCTGGCTTCAATAATGAATCAAAACTTTCATTAAAATTATTCCTTTAATTTACAAAAATGCAATATAATCATGTATCTTTTGAATGGTTGATTTGTAACATTGAAAAATATTCAATATTAAAAAATTATCCTTCATTTAAACACTTTTCTTACATGTAGCAGTGTAATCTTTAATTAATGTTGTTAATGTTTAATAGAATATTTATAACTTAAAATGATTTATTTGCATTAAAATTATGTATTCTAGGTTTTTTCTTATTCTGGTTTTGGTTTCAGGGTTAGCTTACACTGAAAAATGAATTGGTATATCTTTTCTCTGCTTTATATCAAATGACATAAAATTATATTTTTTGAATATTTGAGAAAGGAAGTTATTTTACATTGGGGTGAATTTTTTCAACGATCCATTTTATCCTCTTCATAAATTAAATTAATATTTGTAAAAAAAGCTATCAGAATCATTGGGATTTTACACATTTTCCATAGAATCACACATAATAGGACACAATTAGCTTATAAAGTTGATAGAAACTAAAATATGGATTTAAATAATTCATCTGTAAAGTAGATGAAAACTGCAGAAAATTGCCTCATTTTATTCTATATAAAAGATATTTTAGAAAATGAAATTAATCACTTAAAATTATGACAACTTTGTATACTACACATGAACAAAATTAAGCTTTACAATTATGGAATACTAAAAATGTACATTGAAAGAACATTTGAATATTTATTATTAGAAAATCTAAATGTGTATCTCTATATATAAATGCCTTGCTTTGGGTATGTTAATCTATTTTTTCTAGGCTAAGCTTTTGCATCAATAATTTAGAATATGTTTCTCATTTAATCCTTCCAAATGCAAGTAAATTTTTAGACATATTTACCCAGAATGTTAAAGGCAAATGTCCTATTTTCTACTTAGAGGTAAAAAGTTTTCTGTATTTTTATCCATTCAAAAATGTCAGTCAGAAAAGCTTTTTTAGACTTTATATTTATTTAAACATTTTAATATGCATATTACATAGACCTACAGGAAAAATTTATGTCTTAATATTTATGAGACAAGCTACTTAATAATAAATCCTATTAGTTATAAGAGATAAGTTGTATATATTTTTGAATTTTCTGAAACTATATTTATATTTTCAATGAAAATATTTTCCCAAGATTTTCTTCTCCATTATATATACTAAAACATTTTTAATTGCATTAGTCAAACCTACCAGAAAAGAAATATTGAAGTGCAGGAAGAAGCAGTCTTTTAACTTGCTTCTGTTCCCAGTAACAATATTGAATATTGATTGATTGAAGGTTGCTCAGTCGTGTCCAAGTCTTTGCAACCCCATGGACTATATAGTCCATGGAATTCTCCAGGCCAGAATACTGGAGTGGGTAGCCTTTACCTTCTCCAGGGGATCTTCCTAAACCAGAGACTGAATCCAAATCTCTCGCATTGCTAGCAGATTTTTTTTTTTTTTTTTTTTTTTACCATTTGAGCCACAGGGGAAGCCCAAGAATATTGGAGTGCTCAGCCCATCCCTTCTCCAGCAGATCTTCCTAACCGAGAAATTGAACCTGGGTCTCCTGCATTGCAGGCGATTCTTTATTACAGAGCTATCAGGGAAGCCCATTACAGCTTATCAAGACATTGATGAATTACCCGCATCATTGCTGAAAATGCATGAATTCAAGTATAGAGAGATTAGTGAAAATTTGCAGAGCTATTCTAAGATTTTTAGATTTATGTTTCATCTTATAATCCTTGAATGATAATATTACACCTATTTTACATGTGGTAAAATCAAGGCATAGAGAATTATTGTAACTTGCCACTGTAACACAGATTTTGTGTATGTGTGTGTATTTGTATGAGTGCATGTGTGTACTTACATATATTTGTGTGTAATCACATGTATAATCACACATGATACACACACACATAATTACATAGCCTCTTGTTTTTGTTGATTTGCAGTGTAACACAGAAAGAAGACCCTGACTGGAATGGGAAATGAGAAATAAAGATGCAATGTTTTGAATCTTTTGAGGAATATTAAAACAAGAGAGAAAAAAAAAAGATATGATTTTTTTGTTTTAAGATAGAAAGCATACAACCTTAGTAAAAATATTATGAAAACATTTTCAGCAAGGATGGGATTCCTTTAATGTGTCTTAAGAATAATATGATTTGATAAATTATGTTTTTTTTAGAGTTCCACTGGCCTTCTTTAAAAGTTTATTACAAATACTTTACACTTATAGGTAAAGAATTACTTATGAATTAATTTCAATAAAAACAAAACTTATCATTCAGTTATGTAGATACAACCAAAAGTCAATTTCAAATGATTTTCTCATCAAATGAATTCAAGAAATATCCTTTCGTATAAGAACAATAAAATTAAGCCTGTTTTTACAAAATTCATTCATAGTCTTTGCTCTGCTGTGCTTACTCATTCAGTCATATCAGACTCTTTGCGACTCCATGGGCTATAGCCCACCAGGCTCCTTTGTCCATGGGGATTCTCCAGGAAAAAATACTGGAGTGGGCTGCCATGCCCTTTTCCAGGGGATCTTCCCAGCCCATGGATGTAACCCAGGTCTCCCACGTTGCAGGTGGATTCTTTACTGTCTGAGCCACCAGCAAAGCCCAGGAATACTGGAATACGTAGCCTATGCCTTCTCCAGAGGAACTTCCCAAGCCTGGGAATTAAACAGGGGTCTCCTACATTTCAGGTGGATTGTTTACCAGCTGAGCCACCTGGAAATGAATTAATGTAATAAAAAGTGAAAATAAATATCAAGGAGACTGCTTCACTATTATTTCCATATGTTGCTATTAATGGCTGATAGACAATACAGGAAAATAAGAATATAAAATTCATCATAACAAATGTTGGGATTGTACAAAGCTTATTAGAGTTATATAGGAGTAGCTATCAAAAATTGAAATGGAAGTTTCTTTTACCCCAGTGGTTCATGTTTCAGACATACATACCTATGATAGAGTCTGTATTGTATGGATAGGAAGTTATTTAAATAATCCAAGTATGAAATAATGAATAACCATAACTAAAACAATATGAGACACTGATGTATAGAACAGTCTTTTGGACTCTGTGGGAGAGGGAGAGGGAGAGGGTGGGATGATTTGGGAGAATGACATTGAAACATGCATAATATCATATATGAAATGAATTGCTAGTCCAGGTTCAATGTATGATACTGGATGCTTGGGGCTGGTGCACTGGGACGACCTGGGGGGATGGTATGGGGAGGGAGGAGGGAGGAGGGTTCAGGATGGGGAACACATGTGTACCTGTGGCGGATTCATTTTGATGTATGGCAAAACCAATACAATATTGTAAAGTTTAAAAATAAAATTAAATTAAATTTTAAAAAAGAAATATATATGAAGAATTTAATATTTTTATATGTTCTTTTGTTTTTTTTTTAATTTGATTTTATTTTTAAACTTTACAATATTGTATTAGTTTTGCCAAATATCAAAATGAATCCGCCACAGGTATACCCGTGTTCCCCATCCTGAACCCTCCTCCCTCCTCCCTCCCCTCCCCTCCCTCTGGGTCGTCCCAGTGCACCAGCCCCAAGCATCCAGTACCGTGCATGGAACCTGGACTGGCAACTCGTTTCATACATGATATTATACATGTTTCAATGCCATTCTCCCAAATCTTCCCACCCTTTCCCTCTCGCATAGAGTCCATAAGACTTTTCTATGAAGAATTTAATATTTTTTAAAAATATCTAGGAAGTGAAATCTAAAGAGCCTTTTCTCTGCTTTAATGTGAATAGTGAGTAGAAAATGTAACCTTAGATTTCCTCTGGGTTTTATTTTATGGTGACTTGTAATAGGCAATACTAATGGTGAAATATAGAATATACAGTAGCACCTATTTGTCACATATTGAGTTGAGTTTTGATTTGGACTAGTTTAATGTGTATTGCCTAGAACACATCTGGTTACAAATATTCAGCTTATAGTCAAGGAAAATATTGTGAAATGAATAATAATAATTCATAATAAACTATGAAACAATATTGCAAGTTAGACGTGAGAGTGAAGATTTATTCAAAGGATATAAATTTTGGCCTCAGCATCATATAAATGGTTGTGGAAAACATGACTATGGATGAGGGCTCCAATCTGCATAGCTTTGCCTTTGTCTTCAGTAATGTTATCAGCCAAGAAGTAGGAGTAGAGAAATCAAATATTTTTATATGTGATTTATGGCCACAACTTGACAACATAGCATCTGAATCCCAAAAGCACAGTTCTTTTTTTAAATATATCAAACATATATTTCACCAAACTGGGTTGATGACTTTCTATGCATTACTATGTATTCTGCTTAAATTATAACACACACACACATGGACAAAATATGCTACATAGGCATGTCCTCCACACAATACAATGCTTTTGAAATTATCTTAGTATTTCATTATTTCCAGATTGATGTCACTTTAAGAATGTAAATCTCCCTTGTATTTAAGTATAAAGATCACTTGAAGTTAAAATTTATTTTAAAAATAAATTTATTTATTTTAATTGGAGGTTAATTACTTTACAATATTGTATTGGTTTTGCCATACATCAACATGTATCCGCCACAGGTATACATGTGTTCCCCATCCCAAACCCCTCTCCCTCCTCCCTCCCTATATGAGAAAGCAGAATAGTAGGCTCTTGCTGCTGCTGCTGCTATCCCACCAAATGCTTACTAGGTCTGACAGAAGTACACATATCATAAAATGTTCTCTTCATACTATTTGGCTGATTGATACTGGAAATATACTCCACTTTCTACAATTCATACTATTTAGAAGCATGCAGCTAATTTGGATGTTGCTCGGCAGATGATATTTTACTAACCTCACTGGCTTCCAGTTTTTACCCTAGATATGAAAAGTAGGAGAACATTATGTAAAGTACTATGAAGAATCGTATATGGCAGGAATAATTCAAATATCTCAAACATCTGAGATCAGATTGCTAACTTAAATATATGGCATGGCAAGTGTAATACTATCATAAGCTTTGGTTATGCTTAAAAAAAAAAAAAAAAAAAAGTGACCATCTCTTCTCCATCCCTTTTATTATTGCCGTTAATTATTTCACTTATATACAAGCACACACACACACACACACACACACACCTATGATGGGTAAAACTTGAGGTTGTCATGATTTTATGATTTCAGATAGTAGAAATTGAAACTACATAATTTCTGTTATAATGAACAGGAAATAGAACATCTGTCTTTCCATGACTATCTTTAAAGAATATAAATCTCCTTTCCGACCTATTTCCCTCTAACTCTTCCTTCCTTCTACTCTTTTACTGTTTTTCACGCTTCTAAATCGAAACACATTTAGTTCAGTTTCGACCTTAATGGGAGGAAGGATTTTCTGTTCAGAAGGTTAAATTCTATATCTCTTTTGAGATTATATTTTAAAGATTTGAACTTATGCATTTTTCATTGAAAAGAAGGATCCCAGATTTCCAGGACAATAAAGATGCGTGTTCTTGGAGAGAGAAAGATAAGTAAAGCTATTAATATATACTTCTAATTCCTATAGCAATGGAATCACAATGGAATTATTGACTCAAAGGATTTTATTTTTAAGTCACACAAATTTTTAATCTGTCAGATTCAACTTCCTGGGTATAAAAAACATAAGGTAGATTGGAAAGTTGACCCACTGTGTGGTTCATCTAAGTTCGGGATGCAGGAGAGTGTCGCTGAGTAGCAGTAACATTTTGCTTGAAAAGCCTCAGATTTTACCAGCTCTCAGCTACCTTGTGCTCCAGCCAACACAAGTAACTATAGAAACCTTAGCAGTCCCTCCACTGAAGGTTAAAGCCTGGCTTTTTCCAGTTCTTTCAGATTAAACAATACATTAAGTTTTCTGATGTCCCCAGTAACTATTGAAAGAGTCAAGTGACCACTACCAAAACTACGGAGAAGTTAATACCCTACAAGATACATTTTGATGATTGTGGATAAGAGATACAAGAGAGTGCTAAGGATAAATTTCTGCACTGTTTCATCCTTTGATAGACTGTTTCATCCTTTGATAGACTGTTTCTATACCACCTGCCCAGATATGTCCTCCACACTGATTGACTGGCTCTGTATCTTTTCTGGGTCTTGCCAGGTAGCTCAGTGGTTAAAAAAAAAAAAAAAATCAATCTTCCTGTCAATGTAGGAGATACAGGAGATGTGGATTCTAGCCCTGGGTTGGGAAGATCCCCTGGAGGAGGAAATGGTAACCCACTCCAGTACTCTTGTCTGAGAAATCTCATGGACAAAGGAGCTTGGTGGGCTACAGTCCAAAGGGTCATAAAAAGTTGAGCACAACAGAGGGGCTGAAGAGGTACACATATATCTTTTCTAGCAGTGAGTAATATATCTGTTCCAATTCTTTCTTGCATGTCCTCTTTTTCCTCACTCTCTTTGTCCTAGCCTTACACCTCTCAGTAAAATATTAGCCTTAACTTTCACTTGGTTATGTATTTTTAGCTAACCCTAGGCTAAGAAATCCTAAATCAAAATAAAGTTTATATGATCTATCATGAATCCAGGAATGGGTATAATAAAAAGAGAAAAAACATGAAAAACGTGATAGAATGGAAGCATGCAAAAAATTAAAGGTATCTTGAAGTATAACAGGTGTGCTTATAAATGAATGTTAGAAATTTTGAAATTTGGAATTCTCCAATAGTGGAAGTATTAAAAAAAAATATGTAACAGCATTGCTAATGCAGAAGAAAGTCTATAGTCTCTTTAGACTCATTGTAAGGAAAAGCTTCCCTGGTGGCTCAGATGGCAAAGAATCTGCCTGCAATGCAGGAGTCCTGGGTTCAATTGGTGCCTTGATAAATGGGGTCTGTTTGTGTAGGGCAGTTTTGTTTAGTATGATTTTTATTGTTTAGTAAGCTAGATTGGTGCAAGAGAAGCCATAGGCTCAATTATGAAGCAGGATTCAATTGATTCTAGGTGTTGAAGAGAACATTGGAAATAGCAACCCACTCTATCATTCTTGCCTGGAGAATCCCCATGGACAGAGGTGTGGGCTACAATCCATAACATTGCAAAGAGTTGGACATAACTGAAATGACTTAGCATAAGATAACTAATAGAGCTCATTGAGAATTACATGCAACAAATGTGGTATGACCAGATTGGAAAGAGAATCCTGAATATGGTTTGCTTTGTTTGAGCACAAAAGATGCAGAGGAAAGGCATTAATGGAATTATCTAAAATTATTCATTTTTTCACAATATTTTTGTTGCAGTTATTCATTTAGAATGGGCTGAGATCCCAAGAAGTATCTGGAGTAACTTCAAGGAATGTGGGCTGCCTGAGACTAGAGAAGGTTGTGAATGACTTGGAGTGAGCAAGACTGACTCCATCCTCTATGGTGTGGTGAATACCCTGCTTAGGAATAGATTCCCAGAAAGTTTGTATCAAATCATGAACCAAAAAATAAAAATAAGAGCCAAGATAAACTGATATAAAAAATGTAGGCTGATACCTGAAACTCTGCTATTATATTCAAAGCTATGCAATTTTGGCTTCAGTATAGGCTTTTATATTAATGTAACATTTGTATTATATGGACTGCATGGTAGACAGTTAAAAGAATCATCTCTTTATGAATAGTTGGTGATATAGAAGCTATTACTTTAACACTTTAAATAACCTCTTTTCATTTTTTATTCATAATATGTAGCATCAACAGCCATGAAATAATATTTCTTTTTCTTTTATTTCCGTAAGTTAGCTCATATGCTTTTCGAACAAGCTTAGGACACTCATTATTCCTTCATTTCTCTACAAGATAAGCCTCTCAGCATTACCTAAATCTCCATCCATTGTGGCCATCATTATTTTTACTTTTTTCATTTGTTTGCCTTTCATGAACATTCTCTTTAGTTTCACTGGTATCATTTCCACTGTCTTCAGGTTTACTATCTACCATCCTATCTGTTTCATCATTCAGCTCGCTCCTGCGTTATCAGGGATAATTATTAATTCTATTGTTCTGTTTCTCCTGGCTGATATATTTAACAGAATTGAATAAACTTTTCCTTCTTTCATACAAGATGAAGCCTCACTGTGCTTTTTGCTAATAATGACTTCCTTGCTATAACCTTTCATTTATTATGATTGTATTCAATGTTCTAGGGAGTAACAATTTGACTGATTATCAACCAAAATATCGTTACATGAGTAGTTTGTGATCTCATTAAAGCCATGAGTGTTTCCCCAGGTAATTCAATATTAAATTAATATTAAATCTTAATACATTATCATTGTATTTTCCAACTGTCCTAATTTATATAGTGTTGGTATTTACACAGTGTCATTTTGTTTAGAGTGGTTATAAGTTGTTACAAGGCTAATCTCATGTTTATAATTTACTCAATAATTTAGCTATGATTTTGGGTAAGTGACAGTATTATAGTTATATTTTTTGTAAATATACAAAAATGCATGCTATAGTTCAAGAAAACATTAAGATCACACAGATGTATTCATATCATAAATACATATTCACTGATCACTTTTTATATAACACGCATTGTAGTAAGCACCTAAAGAAATAAAAAATTCTCTTTCCTCAATTACTTTACAGCATAATGTAAAAGTTGCTCATAACAATGCAGAAGTGTACTAAGATTTTCAATGAAAATAAGAAAGGTAAATTTGGAATTGTCACTTTCGTGGTGCTTTGAGAGATATATGGATTCAAGGAAGTATTGCATATAGGTTTTTAGAAATCCACATAGATGGTAAGCCAGAAATAAAGACCTGGAATCTATAACCCTTGCTATGATAGCTATTGAAGGAGAGGGAATTAGATCTCTTATAGAATATGGGAGACACTGGTTTGAGTTTGTTTCAACTTTTATTTAATTTTAGTGAAAATAACAGATGGAGTAAAAGTGTAACTTGGAGCATAAAAATGTACACAGAGAATATAAAACCTTCTATTTATAATACAATCTACAATGAAAATTAAAGAGGGATATTAATAGAGAGAATACTTGCTTTTCTTTTTAAGATGGAAAGATCTGAGCTTAGGTAACTGATGATGTCAAAGGCCTGTAATAAAGAAGGATATTAGGTTAAGTCTGTAAGAGATGGACAAAACTAGGCTTAGGGTGGAATTAGCAAGTAGTTTATCATCTATTTATATTAATTGACTCTAGAAGTGTCTATGTGTTGATTGGTCTAATAAGTAAATCATTGTATAAACTCTTTAAATAGGATACTTCTGCAAATGCATTTATTACATTATTGCATTAAAAGGAGTGTAATATCTTGATGAAAGTGAAAGAGGAGCGTGAAAAAGCTGGCTTAAAGCTCAACATTCAGAAAATGAACATCATGGCATCCAGTCCCATCATTTCATGGCAAATAGATGGGGAAACAGTGGAAAGACTGGCTGACTTTATTTTTCTGGGCTCCAAAATCACTGCAGATGGTGATGCAGCCATGAAATTAAAAGACGCTTACTCCTTGGAAGGAAAGTTATGACCAACCTAGACAGCATATATAAAGTTAAATAAAATTAAATTAAAAAAAGATTAAAAAAAAAAAACAAAAAAGCAAAGACATTACTTTGCCAACAAAGGTCCGTCTAGTCAAGGCTATGGTTTTTCCAGTGGTCATGTATGGATGTGAGAGTTGGACTGTGAAAAAAGCTGAGCACCAAAGACTTGATGCTTTTGAACTGTGGTATTGGAGAAGACTCTTGAGAATCCGTTGGACTGCAGGGAGATCCAACCAGTCCATCCTAAAGCATATCAGTCCTGGGTGTTCATTGGAAGGACTGATGCTGAAGCTGAAACTCCAATAGTTCGGCCACATGATGCGAAGAGCTAACTCATTTGAAGAGACCCTGATGTTGGGAAAGATTGAGGGCAGAAGGAGAAGGGGAGGACAGAGGATGAGATGATTGGATGGCATCACCAACTCAATGGACATGGGTTTGGGTGGACTCTGGGAGTTGGTGATGGATAGGGAGGCAGGGTGTGCTGCTGTTCATGGAGTCGCAAAGAGTCAGACATGACTGAGTGACTGAACTAAACTCAATATCAAGAGCTAATACAAATGTAACTGTGTTCTTTTTATTTCCCTAAGGGAACATAACCTAATTGAGACTGAAAGGGGCACTTTATTTAATAGTATTTTCTCTATTATTTCCATACTGTCTTGAATGTTAATTTTGAACAAAACTTGTTGATTGTTATGAATTTCTGGCTAACATGTAACAATTTTCCATTTTTTCTACTCTAAAAAATAAGGATTAAAATAATTTTTACCTTATCATGGATGCATGAGACTGCATGCTTATAAGATTATTACAGCAGAGAAAGTACATTAATTTCTAGAAGAAGGGCAAGTGCCATTTCATATGCTCCATTAAAATTCCATCCATTTCTTAGGAAAGGAACATGATCTTTAATATTACTCTAGAGGTACTGTGGTTTATAAGTGTCTACTGGGCCACATTACTTGTATATAACCAAATGGTATCTTACTGTGTATTTATATGAACTATTGGATATAGGTTAGTAATTCTTTCTTACAACTAAAGAGACACACACAAATATTGGAACGCATATCCACTAAATTGCAGGCAACGTACAAGTGAAACAGTTGAAGAATGCTAAAACCTATATTTATTGTTTTTTTTTTAGACTAAATTTGACAAATCAGAATTCATTACTGAATTATTTAAGCGGCCAATTGTTGAATGGGCAATCTATTTCATTTAGAATTGTGCAATAAAAATTCAATGTGATAGGTTATTGAAATTCAATGTAGGGCTTAAGGTTCAATATGCCAGACTAGGAAGATTCCTTTGTTTTCTGTACTTCCCATGATGGCATAAGGTTACAAAATAGAGGCAGGAATAAACACATAATAAACAGGAAGGAGTTCAAAAACAAAGATTTTAGAGTATTTCAGAGAGAGGCTAGCATTAAAGTAAGGATGAAATAGAAATAAGCATCAAAGTCAGAGAAAAGAATATTTTTCAACGTAGCCCAATAAAAGGAAACAGAAGTCAACCCAAGAAGAGTCAGAGAGATTCTGGGCTCAGAGTCAGAAGGGAGGGAACATTTATAATGAAATTCATGTAAAAACCAAAGGGATCAACTCAGAACCTGTATTAAAAAGCCTTCTCCAATTAGTGGTACTGTATCCTATTACCAGCAGTATAGAGAATAGGGAGTCTGCATCATTCCCAGACAGTCTAATGTTGATGTGAATGCCAGTAGATAAGACCTCCGTATATCAGCATTTCTGGTGTCATTAGTGAATATTCATAATCCAACAGCATCCAAGTCTCCTCATCTGAAAGTGAACTTCGAAGTTATCTTCCAAAAGTGATGGCTAGAAAGTGCACAGAATTTTTATTCATAGGGATGGTCTGCCTATAACAGATCTGATTACTTAACAGGGAAGAAAAAATTAAATCTATGCCATTTCTGGGCTTAATACATGAATTGAGAAATATTAAAAGAGAATCCTAAGTATGACCAATAACAGCTAAACAAAAACAAAGTAACAATAGAAAACTAAACCAAAGGAAACAAAGATAATTTAGAAAAATGAAAAATTACAGTAAGTTAAATTTAAATTCAAATGAACATTCAAATATTCTGATATTTGGGGAAATGCATTCCTTAAGAATATGATAAAGTAAAATAACAATTAAGATAAAGTAAAATAAGAATAAAAATTAAGTAAAAAAAGAAATCTAAAAAAGACTAAACGTAGAATTTATATTTTAAAGAAAAATATATGGGCTATGAATTAAATTATATATTTAAAAATCCCCCTTAAGATATAAAGAAAGATATTAAAAGAAGGCATATGAAACAAAGATGGACAGATAGTTTTGGAGATGCTTCATCAGTTTAGATGGTTCCAATTGCACATAGGAGGAAATCTAACAAATTCTATTAAAAATGTGCTTGCTTTTGTGTCTGAAACATCCGGAAATGAAATAAGCAATGAAAGCTCCTTAAAAAGAGCACAGCCTCTTTCTCTGTGGCTATCGTAGTTTTGTTTTCCTCTATGCGTGATCTTATCTTCCAGCTACTTTCTCTGGCTGTAGCAGCAGTTCCTCTTGTCACATTTACATGACATGCTATCCAGATAAGTGAGTATCTTTCAAGTAGCTTCAGTACAACAGGAAGGAAGCGTCTGTTCCAGAAGCCCTAGCCACAGCCAGTTTCATGACCCTGCATCCATATTTCAGAGAAGGGTATGGTGAAAGCCCTTCTTGCCCTGGCCTGAGAGCCCAGAGTATGCTCTGGCTGGTGTGATTCAGTGGGTGTGAGTCTTTTGCCCATCTCTAAAACTAGGAATGTCCTAGCGCAGAGTTTTCAAAACCATGGGGATCATCCACCTGCTGCTGACTGAAGCTCTGAACACTGGGAAAACCTGATTGATTTCCCCACCTCAGGAGGGGGCAACTTATGGACCAGTATCAGGCACAAGGAGGCCAGTTGGTGTAATGAAGGGACATGGTGTCCATATTCACTTTTGAGAAGGCAATGGCAACCCACTCCAGTACTCTTGCCTGGAAAATCCTATGGATGGAGGAGTCTGGTAGGCTGCAGTCCATGGGGTCGCACAGAGTCAGACATGACTGAAGCAACTTAGCAGAAGTAGCAGAAGAAGAAATAAGTCATCTGACAAAATATCAAGTATGATTGAAAACAGAAAAATAGTGATAGTAAAGATACAAAAATAAACAAAATGTCAAGAAATTAGAAAATCTAATAAAAGTTTTATGCATAAAAATTAGTTTAAATAGAGATCAAAACAAAAAATGTGAAGAGATGGAAGTGTTACAATAATATAAAAATATTTGTTTTTGAAACAAAGGATAGTAATATTTGAGTGTGTGTTGATAATGTGTGTGTGTGTGTGTGTGTGTATGTGAGTCGCTCACTCTGCAACCCACCAGGCTCCTCTGTCCAAGGGATTCTCCAGGCAAGAGTACTGGAGTGGGTTGCCATTTCCCTCTCCAGGGGAATCTTCCTGACCCAGGGATCAAACCCACATTTCCTGTATCACAGGTGGCTTCTTTATTGTCTGAGCCACCAAGGAAGCCCCCTCAGTTTTTAGATATTATAAAAATTCCCTTGTTTTTGGGGGGGAAACTGAGGCACACTGACCCCCCCACCCCAAGCCTCTATTTGGCAGTCCAAGGTCTAACGTATACCTTCCTGCTCTCCACCTCCAGTGGAATGAGCTGCACACAAGCAGCTTTTGCTCCATACAGATGAAACTACAATATTTAAATTACTTTAAATTTAAAGTATTTAAAATATTTAGTATTTTAATTACTTAGCATAATTTTCTAATGACAATGAGAAAATTCTATAGCTTCATGATCTTATAATCTAGAGACATAGAATTAGAAAATGGTTTTTTGAAGGCAGAACATGAAAACTCATAACATTCTTGAAAATACTAATACAAAAGTATTGTTGACAGAAATTTGGAACATTGTGAGCAAAACCTGCTCTCAAGATAAGACTGAAATTTTGTTAACAGTTGATTGAAATAGACATAAAGTTTTTTGTAGATTTTAAAGTTGAAGCTATGTTTTATAGGAAGAAGTAAATGCAAATTTCATTACACTGATAAATAGGAAAAAAATGGATTAAATGTGTTCAGTACATATAAACGAATTTTAAGCATTTGCCTTTGAGGAGATGGGCTTGAAACGGGCAAGGAGAGTTTTGCAGAGATAAGGTTATCCGTCTACCAAACTTACTCATTTTCAGCCTGTGTATGAAAATAAGATAATAATCAAATTTTATGCCTCCATTTGGTAACATGTAACTAGTTTCTGCCAACAAAATGTGAACAGAGGGAAGCAGGCCTCCTGGCCACGAGCAGCTCACATTTTCTCCTATCTAAAGTGAGAACCACTTAAAGGAGGTTCTACTCCAGCAATTCTACTAGGAACCAGTGTTTGAAAGAGCAGTGAACAACATTTTCTATGTTAAGCTGCAAAAATCTGGGGATTTTATTTCACACTGGTTAGACATAATTGTACTGAATAATTCAGAATACAAGGAGACTGTTTCATGATAAACTCTTCTAAGTGCAAATGATATGCTATCACGGGTATGTATCACTCTGATGAAAACTGTTTTAAAAATGTCAACAAAAGTAAAAGTTAAAAAAAAAAAAAACACTTTGCTCTTGTTTTACTAAAGGTTAAAACTGCATGCAGTGCAATTTTCTGAATAGCATTATGTGCATAATGCCAGGTTTCAGAAGGCACTATGCTGAGATCTATGATTTCAATTTCTTTGAAAGTTATAAAATCTTTATTTTCCTGAGAAAATGAAAACAGTAACTTGATAAAGATACATGCGCCATGAGCATGCAAACCATGTTCATTTGCAGCCTTATTTATAGTGGTCAAGATATGAAACCATCTCTTTCTATCATTGGATAAAGAAAATGTGATATACATACACAGTGGAATGTCATTCAAACATAAAATAGAAAGCTTGCCATTTTGTGACCATATGGATGGACCATGAGGGCATTATGCAATGTGAAATTAGTCAAATGGAGGAAGACAAAAATGGTATAATTTAACACATATGTGGGATCTAACAAGAAAGAAACAAACAAGAGAAAACCAAAACTCATATTAATAGGTACAGGGAATAGACTGATGGTTGTCAGACACAAGAGGTGGCCAAGAGACACAAACTTCCATTTACAAAAATATAAGCCCTAGAGAGATACTGTACAGCATGGTGACTATAGTTAATAATACTGTATTATATATTTGACTGTTGTTAGGAGAGTAGATCTTAAAAGTTACCATCACAAGTAAAAATGTTGTAACTATGTGTGGTGATGGATGTTAACCAGACTTACTGTGGTGATCATCTCTAAAAATATACAAATACCAAATCATTATGTGGCACCCTCAAAACTAATATAATGCTATATATCAATTACATCTCAATATAAAAGTAAAATAAAGATATATATTCATATTGAAACATAACCAAAATATCATAAAATGATTAAAAATATGTGTAAACACTAGTGAACATTTTCATAAGAAATGATAAGATCATATGCTTGGCAAAAAAATCGTTAAATAAGAGGGACCAAATAATCACAATAGGCCTCAAACAATCAGAAAGCAAATAATTTAAATACCACAAAACTGTTTTATTAATGCAGGAGAGTGTGAAAGGAATGTTTTTTGAGTATATATTAACAAAACCATTAGACCAGGAGTCCTCAGCCTCTAGGATCTAGCGCTCGATGATCTGAGGTGGAGTTGATGTAATAATAATCGAAATAAAGTGCACAATAAAAGTAATGTTCTTGAATCATCCGGAAACCATCCCCACCCCAACCTTGTCTGTGGAAAAACTGTCTTCCATGAAACCAGTCCCTAGTGCCAAAAAGTTTCGGGTCTGCTGAATCCGAAGCTTTCTAATTCTTCTACAGTGCCCTCTGGCATATTATTAATAGTAAGCCTATTTCTTTATTCATGCAAACTATTAGCTTCACACTACCCCTGTTATAATTTAAACTTTAAAAAGAAGTGGTACAATGGACTATATGCTTACAAGGTATAAAAGCATCTAGAGTATATCAGTCAGAATTTCCTGCATTGTAAACCAATAGAAACTTAGTGACTCAAAGTAAAATCATTTTATTTAGCTCATAATTCTGTGGCTCAGCTGTGTGATTCTGTTCAGCCGGCTCAGCTAATCACTGCGGGGTTCTCTCAGGCCTCCACTGCCAGCTGATGAGTCACCTGGCTGTTAAATGTTACAGGATGGCCTCACACAAATATTCCACAGCTGGTAGCCTGATTTAATAGGGAATTCTGCTGTGACAACTCATTTTTGCTCTTCGTGTGTCCTTGTCAACCAGGAGGCTAGCCTGGGTTTCTTCCTGTGATATCCCACGGTAGTGATATCCCATGAAATCCCATGGTAGTGATATCCCATGGTAGTCTCAGGATTCCAAATGGCAGCAAGAACGCACATGCTTATGTACACCTGCCAAGCCTGGATTTGGATTTCAAAATTTGTAATGTCTCATGGCCAAAACAAGCCTCACCACGAGGTCAGAGTCAAAGGGTAGATGGAAAGCCTATACTTCTTATTGGCAGGATCCACAATGCATGCTTGCTCAGTCACTTCAGTCGTGTCCAACTCTTTGAGACCCTATGGACTGTAGCCTGCCAGGCTTATCTGGCCACGGGATTCTCCAGGCAAGAATACTGGAATGGGTTGCCATTCCCTCCCTCAAGGGGATCTTCCCAACCCAGGAATCCAATCCCGTCTCCTGAGGCTCTTACACTTCAGGTGGATTCTTCACTGCTTGAGCCACCGGGGAAGCCCAGGATCCACACTATTATAGTGCGATAGCATGGTTGCAACAAGGGGGCAAACTTGCGACCATTTGCAATCTAACAGAAATTGCAACTTTCATAAAACTGAATGTCAGAGTTTAAATATACCTTGTGTATGTATATGTATTTCTATGTATGTATGCATGTATTTTGTAATATATATACGCACTATTATATACACAAAGCCTGTGTTGCATACACATATTTTTCAAGGCATTATTTATTTTCTCAGCAATAATTTATAATACTATACAGTTTTCTCTTTTATGATGACTTCATGGACTTTCACTCATTACCCAGAAATCTTACCATAGTCAGGTTTGGAGAAATCATACTGAATTATCTATTTCAGGAAAGCCTGGGAAGCTCTGGAGCTAATATTTTATCATGAGAAAGACCAAAAAAAAAAAAAAGTTAAAAAAAGAATTGCAAATTTTTTTTAAAGATTTTGCTGGGAAAACTCTGGTTTAGTGGATCCACTAAAGCATCATAAGGACTGATGCTGAAGCTGAAACTCCAATATTTTGGCCACCTGATGCAAAAAACTGACTCCTTGGAAAAGACCCTGATGGTAGGAAAGATTGAAGACAAGAGGATTAGGGGACAACAGAGGATGAGATAGTTGGATGGCATCACCGACTTGATGGACGTGAGTTTGAGCAAGCTCTGGGAGTTGGTAATGGTCAGGGAAGCCTGGCATGCTGTAGTCTATGGGTTGCAGAGTCAGACATGACTAAGCAACTGAAGTGAACTGGATGGATCCACAAAAGATCTAGAATAACAATTTATTTAGGGTAACAAACGTGGTGGGCTTCCCTGGTAGCTCAATGGTGAAGAATCCACCTGCCAGTGCAAGAGGCACAAGTTTGATCCAAGTCAGGAAGATCTCTTGGAAAAGGAAATGGAGACCCATTCCAATACTCGTGCCTTGCAAATCCCATGGACAGAGGAGTCTGGCCAGCTACAGTCCGTGTGGTTCCAAAAGAGTCAGACACAACCTAGCAACTAAATGACAACAACAATAAACCTAGAGACACTTCTATACTGGTACAGGATTACAGGTAGTTTCCTGTGGCATAATATTTTCCTTTTAAACCACTACTACTTTTATAGCAAAATGAATTCAATTTCCCACAGTACAAGACTTAAGTACTTTTGTAATACCGAGAAGTTATTAAGTAAAATGTAATAAGTAGTTTAGAATTTTATAGTAGCCTCAAGAGTCTCTTCTTCCTATTATAATACTATGACATCCATTTCTTATAGTAGTGTTACGCCTTTATGTAGTAAAAAAATATTCTTGTCCTTCTAATAAGCATCTTAGCATAATAATAATTAAATATCTTAGAGTTTCTGTGTAGATCAGAGAGTTCTGATGTATGGTTACTCTTGAAGGAAGTTCTGTTAAGGTAGGGAACCTTGCATGAAAGACTACACTAGGTATTAATTTACATAATTCTAGCACTTTCAGTGGTATTAATTTGGTTTAAAAACAAGAGATATTTGGCTTAAATATTTTTAAAAAGTAAAAGCAATCACTGAGTTAAATATATCAATATTTTTTGTAAGTGGGAAACATAACAGCATTATACAAAATTTTTTGAAACTTGAAAGCAGCCAAAATGTCCTTTGGTAGGTGTGTGGTTAAACAAGCTGTGATACATCCAGACAATATTATACAGAGTGAAGTAAGTCAGAAAGAGAAATGTAAATATCATATACTAATGCATATATATGGAATCTAGAAAGATGGTACTGATGAGTTAATTTTCAGGGAAGCAATGGAGAAGCAGACATAAAGAACAGACCTATGGACAAGGGCGGAGGAGAGGTGTGTGAGGATAAGATGTATGGAGAGTAACATGGAAATTTGCAAAACCATATGTAAAATAGATAGCCAATGGGAATTTGCTGTGTGACTCAGGGAGGGAACTCAGACAGGGGCTCTGTGATATCTAGAAGGCTGGGATGGGGAGGGAGACGGGAGTAAGGTTCAGGAGGGAGGGGACATAGGTGTACCTACCGCTGATTCTTGTTAATGTATGACAGAAAACCACAGAATTCTGTAAAGCAATTATACTTCAGTTAAAAAAATAAAGTGGCAAAAAAAGAGAGATGAACTATCGGGCCAGGAAAACCCATGGATGAAATTTAAATACATATTGCCACGTGAAAGTAGCTAATCCAAAAAGGCTAAATACTATGATTCCAATTATATGATATCTAGAAAGGGAAAAAGAAAATGATCAGTAGTTTTCAGTAGGTTGGTGATGCAGAAAGATGGCCTGACAGGTGAAATATAGGATATTTGGGGCAATAATATACTTCTATGTAATATTATAATGGCAGAAATATGTCATTATGCATCTTTCAAGGTCCACAGAATGTGTATAGAATGACCCTAATATAGCTATAAGTTTTAGTTAGTAACATTGTATCAATATTGGTTCATGAGGTATAAATAACCTACCATACTACCATAAGATGTTAATAATGAGGGTAACTGTGTGTATGTGTATGTACTGGAGAAAAGGGGTATTTTGAAAACTCTTTGCTCAATTTTTTGTAAACTTATAACTATTCTAAAAATGTAGCCTGTAAACTAAAAATGACCAAAAAGTTTATTTGCTATCAGACAACACACAAAGAATCTAACACAAAAGAAAATTGTAGTCAAGGGATAGAGACTTTATTTTCTGTTATGCAGGACATAATACAGCTCCTATTTGTCTTTAGAGGATGCAGAGTCATATTTTTAACTTTATTTTATTTTTAAATTTATTTAAATTTATTTTTAACTTCAATTAGAAAAGTATCAATCCTGGTAAAATGATTAGAACTTAATACTTCCTTCATCTTAGTACACAAAATATTGTAGCACAGAGATGAAGTTAGTGTTTGAGATCAAAATGCTACTAAATGCTACAATGCTACTATAATAATAGTAGCATTACTAACATATATTCTACCAACAATCCAATTATACCAGCTGGTAGCATAACAATAATAAGCTGACTTAAGCATCAATCTCCAACTTTACTAAGAATATGATTTGCATAATATTTCTTTTTATGCATATGTCTAAAATTTATCTTTTCAAAATAATGGGTAATACTACATTATTACAGGGAATTCCCTGGTGACCCAGTGATTAAAACTGTACCTTCCATTGCAGGGGGTACAGGTTCTTGGTCTGGGAGCTAAGATTCCCCATGCCACTTGGCCAAAAAAATAAAACTTAAAACAGAAATAATACAGTAACAAGTTCAATAAAGACTTTACAAATGGTCTATATTTAAAAATCTTAAATCTTCATTATTACATTGTTTGTTTCAAATATCCATGAAAAATATTATGAGTTTAACATTTAGGAAAAATTCCAGAAGAAATAGCGTTAGCTCATAGGGGCTCTAAATGTAAGCATATTCAAACTTTTCAAATAATTATGTATACCTGAACTATGATTGCTTCAAAAACCATGGCTGCATGTAGTAATATAAAGAAAAAAATGTAATATTAGAGAACATCCCAGTTCTCTCTAAGATATATCATTTAAATGGGATTTCTGTTCTGTAAATTGAATCAAACCATTTACAAAGTAGTGTTTTCATACTCTTATGGATGGATGTGAATGAATTCTTTATCATTGTTGCTATCATAGCAGCTTAGAGAAATCTAAACAGATAGATACAATTTTTGCCAAGAACAAGATCAATTTCACTTTTTGGCAGTTTCTAAATTGTATTTGTCAATTGTTAGTGAAATTATGGAGATAGATGATCACTGATCTTGACCTTTCATTACTCCAAGGCCACAGTGTGAAGCAGCAGGTTGCAGCTGTAAAAATTTTTGCTTTGTTTCAATTTACAGGATCTCAGGGTTATTTCTTAAAGCTCAGAATGGGATAACTGTCTGGAAAGGCTTATGGAACATCCACTCTCACATTTTAGATGTTATAGCTAGCTTCTAGACTTTGGCACATCGTTTTATCTTATCCTACCTATTTATAGCTCAAATTGTTTTAATTATAAAACTATGCAGGCAGATTGGGGGGTATAACTGCCCCTGGTATTTTCATGCTTATTTATTGAATTTGCTTCATAATAAATTATTTTCCTTTGTATCCAATAACTAGGTGTGTCCTTCTTGAAAAATATTTTAAGTTTAAATTTTTAGTAGGAAAAAATATGGTCAGATGATTGAAATCCTCAAATCAATAGCTTTCTCTTATGCATATTTATTTAAAATATTAGAAATTAATTTTAAAAATGAGCAAGTCATGATCCTGCAATAACTCTGAATACTCACTCAGCCATCCATAGATTAGAAAAATTAATAAACAAATTGTGTGTGTGTGCTTAGTTGTGTCCAACTCTTTGCAACCCCATTGCCTGTAGCCCACCAGGGTCCTCTGTCCATGGGATTCTCCAGGCAAGAATACTGGAGTGGGTTGCCATTTCCTCTTCCAAGGGATCTTCCCAACCCAGGGATTGAACCCACATCTCCTGAGTCTCCTGCACAGCAGGCAGACTCTTTACCACTGAGCCCCAGGGAAGCCCCAATAAAAATGTTACTACACACTTAAAGTTTTTATATACGTAGACTTACATTTTAATTTTGGGAAAGACACATAATCACCATTTCCTCTCCCTCTCCACCCCACCCCTCCCACACACACACACCACACACACTCAATGAAATGCTATTTTGAAGAGATGTGAACCTTTCAGTGAACAATCACTTTCTATGGAAATTGGTATATCTACAATTCCAGAACCACCCATCTACATTGCTGATCTATTATTTTGAGGTCTAGTGTTTTTGCAAAAGAACCCCGTGCATACTCAGTTGCTTCAATCGTGTCCAACTCTTTGGGACCCACTGGACTCTATCCTCCCAGGCTCTTCAGTCCATGGGATTCTCCAGGCAATGGTATTGGAGTGGGTTGCCATGACCTCCTCCAGGGGCAAAAGAAAACCATTTCCTTTCAAATATTTTCCTTTTTATGGAACCATTTAATTACTACTTTGACTAAGCAATTCTCTTTTGGGGGACTTTCTATTAAAATTCAACTAACTTCATCTGGTATTTTTATTTATTTCTATCCATTTTCATCTTCAAAAGATTTACTATCAGACATTTTAATAATCACCCCAAAATCAGAGCTCAGTGTCCTGAAAAATATAATATTGGACAATTTTTAATGTAGGAAAGTGCCATGTACTATTGCTGCATAACAGTTGGTGAGCATGGGAACCACTGTGATTTCCTAAAAGGCTGTTCTGGTAGATGGAAGCTACATAAACCTGCATGCTACGTCACTTCAGTCATGTCTGACTGCTTGTGACCCTGTGAGCCTGCCAGGCTCCTCGGTCCATGGGATTCTCCAGGCAAGAAAACTGGAGTGGCTTGCCATGCCTTCCTCCAGGGGAATTTCCCAACCCAGGGATGGCCATGCCTCTCTCTCCTACACTGGCAGGTGGGTTCTTTACCATTAGCACCATCTAGGAAGCTGTGGGCTGCCGTCTATGGGATCGCACAGAGCTGGACACGACTGAAGTGACTTAGCAGCAGCAGCAGCAGCAACATAAGGTTGAGATTTAATCTTTCTCATCTAAAGTTTTTTCCATTACTTTATTAATTTTGTACTTTTACTTTTTCTGTTTTAGTTTTCATTATGTTGCTGACCACACATTAAATCCTAAATGCTATTTATCTTGGGTTTCCAGTATCACAGTAAGTGGGAAAAAAATGAGAGATCTCCTCTAAAACGATGGAAGGGAAAAGAATGATTTTTATTTATATAGACTCCAAACTTGGAGTACCTGTAATCCTCTTACTCATTATTAGTCTGAGTTCTTCCATTTTTATATACGTGAAAGCTAATGAAATTTCTTTTGCTCTTGCCTATGACTACTGTCGGAGAAGGCGATGGCACCCCACTCCAGTACTTTTGCCTGGAAAATCCCATGGAGGAAGGAGCCTGGTAGGCTGCAGTCCATGGGGTCGCTACAAGTCGGACATGACTGAGCAACTTCTCTTTCATTTTTCACTTACATGCATTGGAGAAGGAAATGGCAACCCGCTCCAGTGTTCTCGCCTGGAGAATCCTAGGGACAGGGGAGCCTGGTGGGCTGCCGTCTATGGGGTCACACAGAGTCGGACACCACTGAAGCGACCTAGCAGCAGCAGCATGCCTACTGTAATCTTGTATGGGTGACCATTTCAAGTAAATTCTTTGGTAATAATAATAATAACAAAGCTATTTTAAAATATATTATGTGTTTTGCCCACTAAGCTGTAGACTGTTGGAAAGCAAATCTATTTTACTTTGCTTGTTTCTTTTTTGTTTAAATCAGAAATGCTAACCTCACTATCTGACATGTAATAAAAAATCAATTAATATTTCAAATGAATGGGAGGACTGATGAAAAATCATTCATCATCTATAGACTTACATTTAAACTATTGCACAGACTTTCTGCTTAATTATCACAGTGATTCTTCAGTAAACTTTCACAGCCTAAGAAACCAAGCACTTCTCTCTCTGTAAAAAACTGACTAAAGAAAACTGTTAGTTCAGCTTATTTTTCATCATGTTTAAACCAACAAACAACTGTGTTTTACTCTTTCCAATGTATGTGCCTAGGTTTTACTTATATGTAAATTTTCCTTTCTATTTAGATGTTATGTTCTTATTTTTCTCATCTGTGTATAATGCAAAGCAAAATACTCATGCTTTTCATACTTCTGTTATGGCCCATATACACTAAATACATGTTTAAAAATATTCTAAAATGCAGCAAAGGGAAATAGGGACAATACGACAACAGAAAGAGGAAAGGTGGATTCTTTACTTAGAAGGAATTTGTATATTTACTGCAACGCTTAAAGACTCTAGCTAACAACCATTACCCAAACTGAACCCAACATGTAATGGCATTTTGCTGTGCTTAGTTTTTGTATCCAGCTTCTTTTGCTCAACATTAAATGTTCTTTCATGTTTCAGCATGTAGTGGTACTGCATTATATTTATTTTTTACTTTTTAATTTTTTTTTTCTTTCTGAAATAGTTATGGATTCACAAGAAGTTTCAAATAGAGTATAGAGTGTCTCCTGTCCCTTAGGTAATTTTTGAGGTTGGATATAATACTGATGCCCCAACCAATCAAAGTTATTATGAGATATTATTTTTTTATTCATGGACTTACATGCAACCATACAAAGATAATGTATTGGAGAATTAAATCCAGAAATAAAGTTTAAAAATAACATATGATTAAATAGAGTTTATATTGTGAATCTAAGAAGGTACCAATATTAGAAAACCTCTTGATATAACACAATTCCAAATTCCAAAGTTAATGGAAAATATTACTGATTGTTTCAGTAAATTCAAGAAATTTTTTCTAATACCATACAAGTTATAATAAAGTTTTCATGAACTTGAAGTAAAAGGGAACTTAATAAATTTCAAATATATTTTATTAGCTAAAATCTTTAGCAAAGATTACAGTTACTAGTGAAAAATTACTGGGGTTACTATTCAAGTGCTGAATTTTACCTGTGACTGTTGCTGTTTTCTATTTACTAGAGTTTCAATTGTCTCAATAAACATGGAAATATCAATAAAAGTAAGTTATGTGTTTATGGTTAAGGCACTTTATATAAGAATAAAAGGAAACTTACTTTACTAATCAAGATAATACAGCTAGAAAACAGAATACTTAGTAAACATTGCTAAATATAACTTCTATAAATGAGAAAAATCACACTAAAATAGATAAATAAGTAACTAACAGAAAAAACAATATTAGTACCTTCTATACTTAACATCTGTACAAATTTTCTTGATATTATTCAAAGGCTCTTGTACATCAATCAATGGTATTGTTTTTAAATTATACATCAATAACTTTACATAAAAACATTTATATTATTTTCACATGATATTTTACAACATGAAATTAAATTTTGTCATAGTCAAGTAAATGTAAATTAAAAGAACAATGAAATGCCATTTTTAAAATGTCATTATAGCAAAGCCAAATAATTTATAACACACATTGCTGAGGGAGTATGATGAGAATGCCCAGGACTCTCATATGCTTTTGTTGATGCTCTGAATTCTTTCTACAGGTTTTTTGGGCGGTTCAGAAGTGAGGGAAATGGCCAATCTTTAGTAATTTTAAAAATACATATATTCTATGACTTGTGAATTGCATCTCTAGAAATTTATCTTATATTTGTATTGACCAGGAAGGGCAAATGATAAGTAGTACTGTGCTATTTTTAATACTGTTACTGCAAATATATTTATGTTACCAAATTTCAGCAGACAATTGTTCACACTAAGTATGTTGTATATCATCATAACCCAAAGCACTAGAAACAGTAAAACCAGTGAGAAAAATAAAGATAACTACATATAATTCATTCATTTTTAAAAAATCGTTTTAAAAGGAAGATCCCCTGGGTCCGGAAGATCCCCAGGAAGAGGGCATGGTGACCCACTTCAATATTCTTGCCTGGAGAATCCCATGGACAGAAGGCCCTAATGAGCTACAGTCAATGGGATTGCAGATAGCCGGATGCGGTTTAGCACACACCTACCATGCAAATCTCCTATCGACATTGAATCGTCCCCTTTCCCAATCCATTTGTTCACCTGTATTTATCTAGTGGTAGATTATTATGTCAATAACTAACCAGTGCTTCATGAGAGAGATGCTAAACTTAATTATCACCCATCTCAAAGGTAAAAAAGACAATACTGAAAATGGCCATTGATCTTCAAATTCTCAGTTCTCTTCAATAGACTATTTGTTGTTGTCGTTGAGTAGCCAAGTCCTGTTCTGCTCTATGTGACCACATGGACTATAGCAAGCCAGGCTTCTCTGCCCTTCACTATCTCCCAGTGTTTGCTCAAATTCATTTCCATTGAGTCAGTGATGCCATCCAACCATCTCATCCTCTGTTGTCCCCTTCTCTTCCCGCTCTCAGTCTTTCCCAGCCTCAGGGTCTTTTCCAATAAGTTGGCTCTTCACATCAGTGGCCAAAGTATTGGAGCTTCAGCTTCATCATCAGTCCTTATAATAAATATTTGGGATTGATTTTCTTTAGAATTGACTGATCTGCTTGTTGTCCAAGGGACTCTCAAGAGGCTTCTCCAGCATCACAATTCAAAAGCATCAATTCTTCAACTTTTTATGGTCCTCAGTAGACTGTAACTGTGTGAATTTGTTCCCTCACATTTACCAAATTATATCATTATATCTTACATCAGGAATGCAAAAGTACAGAATCAGTTGCATAGGCAAACAAAGAATGCTAAGCCCTGTCAAATGGATGAGCTGAAAATTAACATAAATTTCACTTAATGTATCTGCTGCTGCTAAGTCGCTTCAGTCGTGTCTGACTCTGTGCAACCCCATAGACGGCAGCCCACCAGGCTCCACCGTCCCTGGGATTCTCTAGGCAAGATCACTGGAGTGGGTTGCCATTTCCTTCTCCAATGCATGAAACTGAAAAGTGAAAGTGAAGTCGCTCAGTGGTGTCCGACCCTCAGCAACCCCATGGACTGCAGCCCACCAGGCTCCTCTGTCCATGGGGTTTTCCAGGTAAGAGTACTGGAGTGGGGTGCCATCGCCTTCTAGATAACTCTATTTAGATGGTTTCTTTGCAAACACACTGTATTGTTTATTCTTCTGAAAGATGCAAATTATAAACCATATGGCTTGTTAATATGGCTTGAGAGCATATGAGCTGAACCACTTTTTACTGAAATGTGTATCAATAATCTATTAAACTTTAAAAAAGTTTTAATTGAAGAGGAAAGCAGTATATCAGCTTATCTGTTTAGAATGAATTTAAGATATTAAAGGGGGCCTTTCGTTTATAATGCTTATAATAATCATTATCAGCTATGACTTTTACAGAATTATATATTCTGTTACTGTTATTATTTCATGGTGGAAAATATCCAGTTGTAAAATATTTACGGGAGTTCTTTATTTAAATCTGCAATCTTCTTTCAAAAATATTTATTGGTATATCCATTTACTCCGTGCTGTGCTGTGTTTAGTCACCTAGTCGTGTCCAACTCTTTGTGACCCCATGGAATGTAGCCCATCAGGCTCCTCTGTTAATAGGGATTCTCCAGGCAAGAGTGGGTTTCCGTGCCCTCCACCAGGGAATCTTCCCAACCCAGGGATCGAACCTAGGTCTCCTGTATATTAAGTAAATTCTATACCAGCTGAGTCACCATGGAAGCCCATATATGTTTACTCTAATTTGAACGACTACTTAATGACTATCAGATAATTCCATGAGTATATGGTCTTTATTTATAGAAATGTTTATAGCATCTTTCATTAAAACAAAGGGCATATGTGTGATTAAGTCCATTTTTAATAGCTTAGTTTTTTTTTTTTTTTTTAAAGAGAGATCTCTTTGGAATTACCAATAATTATCATGCTGTCCCCTGTGGGATTTCTATTATTCTAGTCTTGGTCCTGTCCAACTGCCTTAATAATTATTGTTGCTAAACACTGTGATTATGCTTCTTGATTTAAGAGAGTATTTTTTTAATCACAACAGAATATCTAAATTAAAACTATTTATAAAAGGAAAATATTTTCTAAATGTTCATATTTGTAGTCTAAATACCTATCTACCTGTCTGTATATGAATATAGGTATATATAACTTCATATTTGGAAATTATGTAAAAATATAAATGCTTAATTATCCAAGGATGTTTGATCTTATTTCTAAGCTTATTTCTAAGATTTTCTAAAATAGATTCAAAGTAATTATATTCCTTAATCAACTTGATGTCAGATGAATTAAACACACTAAGAATTGGAGAGTTAATAAATATTTAATGGCAAAAATAATTGTTCTTTTATATACTTTAGAGAAAAATTTCTGAGCAAAGTATTGGACCAAGAAATTGGCAGTAGCATACTACTTCTTCAACTAAGATATAGTTAAAAGAGTTCATGTTTCCCCCAATATTTTTATTAGAAAAATGCTATTGATCACTTTCTAATTTAATTATACCAGTAGAAAGCATTAGTATTTCCAAACCAACAACAATCTGATGCCTTGAATCTCAGCCTTTTTAAATTATAGTTTCATTATTTTTGCTCTGACATTTGCTCTTCAATGTCTATTAACCTTAACAGAATCTCAGGGTTAAATGCAGGTTCATGACTGCTAAAAGATCTATTGCCCAGAATGTGCATTCAATCATCTCCTTTTCTTGCTTCTGATTAGAAGATCAAACAATATTAATTGAGAATACATGTATATGAGCAAAATGCAAGAAACAAAAGGCTGTGATGCAAAATGTAAGTAACATTGGTGCTACTCTGTGATCTAGTTTGCTGTTATGAAAAAAATCCATGTTTACCAGTTTCTTATGATTCTTTCAGGAGTAATTCTAAATAAATGGCTAGATAGAAATTCTTTCTCCATGCCTATCTGGAATTGCTGTTGTTTTAGTTACTAAGTCATGCCTGACTCTTTTGCAACTCCAAGGACTGTAGACCACCGGGCTCCTCTGTCCATGGGATTTCTCAGGCAAGAATACTGGAGTAGGTTTCCATTTCCTTCTCCAGGGGATCTTCCAGACCCAGGGATTGGATTCCTGTCTCCTGCATTACAGGTGAATTCTTTACTGCTGGGCCACCTGGGAAGGCAAGTGTGCATGCATTTTTACATAAATGATAAAATAGTCTATCTATATGCTCTCCTACACTTAAATCAAAAGTCTGTCCTGAAGATACTGTTAGTACTTACTGCTCTGTAAAGCTCTGTTTAGAAATCAGTAGACTCTGCTGACCTTAAGCTAGATGCTTGATAAATGGCTATATGTGTTATTTTTTACACTTTAGAATGTGATTAGAGCATCAGTAGATAGGAATTACAATTACATATATGGTAAGAATTATAAATTTGATATTCCTTAATCTCTTTATAAATATGTAACTGGAGAACTGACTCATCCTAAGCATGCTCTTTGATGAAACCAGTTTGCAATGATTCATGGAAGACATAATAATTATAAATGAATGGATTGTATATAACTTATTTTGTGACTCTTATAGCCTTTGAGATGACTGACCCACATGGCAAGAGAGATTTTAAGAAATGGTTTTGCTGCTCTGTGTATAATCCTAATCTAAAATCAAACCCACTTAGATTTTTGGCACAGTGTCTCTCATTTTATCAGAAATTGGTATTACCTGATATGTATGCTTATCTCCCAGGGTTACAACTCATTATCCAGACCATAAAATCCTAATTTTTGGTCTGCCTTTTATTGTGTCAGTTCAGTTCAGTTGCACAGTCATGTCTCCTGTGGCCCACATGTGCAGCACACCAAGTTTCCCTGTCCATCACCAACTCCCAGATTTTACTCAAACTCAGGTCCTTCAAGTTGGTGATACCATCCAACCATCTCTTCCTCTGTCTTTTCCTCTACTCCTTCTCCTCCTGCCTTCACTCGTTTCCAGCATCAGGGTCTTTTCAAATGAGTCAGTTTTTCACATCTGGTGGCCAAAGTACTGGGGTTTCAGCTTCAGCATCAGTTCTTATATTCTGAATATAAGAATATCAGTTCTGAATATGAATATTCAGCAGTGATTTTCCTTTAGCATTGACTGGTTGGATCTTCATGCAGTCCAAGGGACTCTCAAGAGTCTTCTCCAACACCACAGTTCAAAAGCATCAATTCTGGGGTGCTCAGCTTTCTTTATAGTCCAACTCTCACATCTATACATGACTACAGAAAAACCATAGCTCTGACTAGATGGACCTTTGTTGGCAAAGTAATGTCTCTGCTTTTCAACTTGCTGTCTACATCAATCAAAACTTTTCTTCCAAGGAGCATGTGTCTTTTAATTTCATGGCTGCAGTCACCATCTGCAGTGATTTTGGAACCCCCCAAAATAAAGTCTGCCACTTTTTCCATTGTTTCCCCATCTATTTGTCATGAAGTGATGGGGCCAGACGCCATGATCTCAGTTTTCTGAATGTTGAACTTTAGGCCAGCTTTTTCACTCTCCTCTATCATTTTCATCAAAAGGTTCTTTAGTTTTTCTTTGCTTTCTGCCATAAGGGTGGTGTCATCTGCATATCTGAGGTTATGGATATTTCTCCCAGTAAGCTTGATTCCAGCCAACATTTCACTTGATAAACTCTGCATATAAGTTAAAAAACAGGGTGATAATATACAGCCTTGATGTACTTCTTTCCCAATTTGGAACCAGTGCATTGTTCCATGTCTGGTTCTAACTGTTGCTTTTTGACCTGCATATGGATTTCCTGGCAGGCAGGTAAGGTGGTCTCTTTAATAATTTTCCACAGTTTGTTGTGATCCACACAATCAAAGGCTTTGGTGTGATCAATAAAGCAGAAGTATATGCTTTTTCTGGAACTCTCTTGCTTTTTCTGTGATCCAAATATTTTATTGTTTAAATTGTTGCAATACATAACCCCTGTCTGGGCACAGAATAATGGTCTGAAATTCTGACCCAATTATATACTTATATCCTACATGTTCCATTGGGTCAAATTCAAAAAATCAAATAAACAATACTTTATAACCACATTTCACTCACTTTCTATGCAAAATATCAGTTGCTAAAGACATACTCTATTTCCTTATACTTGCAGTTGCTTTGCAAATAGAAAAGGTGACCTGAACTGTGTTTTGGCAGATTCTCTTTAAACCTTGATGAGCCTCCTGAGGTAAACTTGCTCACCATTCCTGTATACTGTGTATGATCTGTCGGAGGTGGTGGGAACACTCTCTGAATGTCCTGGTACCTCAAAATCTGTCATTCACTGCCATCTTCTTCCTAGTAGGTCCCTCTGTCTTAGATGTCTAAGGAATTTGACACCTTAATCCCAGCTGTTCTCTTTATTACAAACCCCTAGTATTTGAAACTCATTTCCTAGTAATGTAATCTCCTGGTTGTTCCAAACCATTCCCTGGGTGCTCTGGGCACACATCAGCACAGCAGGCAATAGCATTTAGATAGTCATCCTTACCTTTCTCAAAAGTACTATGGTCATCCTCAGCATATACTCTGCTGAAACAAGCCTCCTTCAGGAAATTCAGTTCATTGTATTATTGTGATTCAATTATTCAAATGTTCTTATCCTTCATAATGGGTTCCTCTAAGCTGTATCTTTTCCGCCAAAGACTTGAGCCCATCAAAAGGATCCTGAACGTTTGAACCATGGAGTGGAAGTGGGGAGAGTGTCAAGCCCTTTTCTCTCAAGAGGCTACTTGCTCTGCAGTAGGTGTTTCTATTCCTGCCAGTGTGACAGCCCCACGGCAAGAATTTATGAGGAGCTCCCTTTGTCAGGTCAAAATAGGTCCTTTTATACCCTCACCCTGTCTAAATGTGCCTTCTGGCATAATATTTGCATGAATAAAAGAGGAAAATCATATGTCTTCTTAGCAGAACAAAGACGATATGTCCCAAGGGGACTTACTGCCTTGAGATTCAGAGGACAAAGAAAACCCAAGCACAAAATCTCTTAAAAACAATAAAGCAGAAAAATTTCTGTCCATTCTTTTTTTCATTTAAAAGTATTTTGCATGTTTGGGTGGTTTCTTTTCCTTCATTAATGTTTTAATAAATAGATATAAGTATTGAAGCACATTTTCCCTATTATCTTTTTTTCATAGATCCTATCTGATACGATGATAATTTACTAAACTTTTTAAAGTATGTTATATAATTAATATTTTTGAAGGACAGAATATGAAGTCATTGTTGTTGTGTTCAGTAGGTAAGTTGTGTCTAATTCTTGATGACCCAATGGACTGCAGCATGCCAGGCTTCCCTGTCCTTCACTATCTCCTGGAGTTTGCTCAAACTCATGTCCGTTGAATCAGTGATGCTATCTAACCATCTCATCCTCTAATGTCCCCTTCTCCTCCTGCCTTCAATCTTTCTCAGTATCAGGGTCTTTTCCAATGAGTTGACCCTTTCCATTAAGTGGCCCAAGTACTGGAGCTTCAGCTTCAGCATGAGTCTTTCCAGTAAATATTCAGGGTTAATTTCCCTGAGGATTGACTGAAATCAAGCATCCCCTTGCTGTCCAAGGAACTCTCAAGGGTCTTCTCTGGCACCACAGTTTCAAAGCATCAGTTTTTCAGTGCTCAGCCTTTTTTATGGTCTAATTCTCACATCCATACATAACCACTGGGAAAACCATAGCTTTGACTAGATGGACCTTTGTCAGCAGTTTCTCAGAGCTATCTGGGGTACTATCTGTAGAGTACTTATTGTGATAAATACAGTGTCCTTGGACAGAAATAATTAAATGCAGCTAATATTATCAAGCATGATGGGAAAAGTATTAAACATGGTTGCTCCAAAAGGTCATTTGTTCAACTGCCCATAAACTAGTTTAGTGAGACAAGTAAAAATTGTGGAAATTTAGAGTTAAGGTGTAGGTAAAATGTAAGGATAAGTAAAAATGTCTGTTTCCATATTATAAAGGACAAAAGGACCATTTTCCATGACCAAGGCTTCCTTAAAGATCCCTTTAGCATGATTAAACTTTAGACAGGCCTCTTCTCAAATATAGGTTCCTGACCTCCATTTCCTAGAGTATTTATTTAGAAAGTTTACAGTGTAAATTCTCAGCTCTTTGAAATGCAAATCCTCCCTCAGTTCAGTTCAGTTCAAAGGCTCAGTCCTGTCCAACTCTTTGCAAGCCCATGAATCACAGCATGACAGGCCTCCCTGTCCATCACCAACTTCTGGAGTTTACTCAAACTCATGTCTATAGATTTGGTGATGGCATGCAGCCATCTCATTCTCTGTCATCCCCTTCTCCTCCTGCCCCCAATCCCTCCCAGCATCAGAGGCTTTTCCAATGAATCAACTCTTTGCATGAGGTGGCCAAAGTACTGGAGTTTCAGCTTAAGCATCAGTCCTTCCAATGAATACCCAGGACTGATCTCCTTTAGAATGGACTGGTTGGATCTCCTTGCAGTCCAAGGGACTGTCAAGAGTCTTCTCCAACACCACAGTTCAAAAGCATCAATTCTTTGGCACTCAGCTTTCTTCACAGTCCAACTCTCACAACCATACATGACCACTGGGAAAACCATAGCCTTGACTAGATGGACCTTTGTTGGCAAAGTAATGTCTCTGCTTTTGAATATGCTATCTAGGTTGCTCATAACTTTCCTTCCAAGGAGTAAGTGTCTTTTAATTTCCTGGCTGCAATCACCATCTGCAGTGATTTTGGAGCCCAGAAAAATCAAGTCAGCCATCTATTTGCCATGAAATGATGGGACTGGATGCCATGATCTTAGTTTTCTGAAAGTTGAGCCTTAAGACAACTTTTTCACTCTCCTCTTTCATTTTCGTCAAGAGGTTGTTTAGTTCCTCTTCACTTTCTGCCATAAGGGTGGTGTCATCTGCATATATGAGTTATTGATATTTCTCTCAGCAATCTTGATTCCAGCTTGTACTTCTGCCAGCCCAGCGTTTCTCATGATGTGCTCTGCATATAAATTAAATAAGCAGGGTGACAATATACAACCTTGACGTACTCTTTTTCCTATTTGGAACCAGTCCATTGTTTCATGTCCAGTTCTAACTGTTGCTTCCTGACCTGCATATAGGTTTCTCAAGAGGCAGGTCAGGTAGTCTGGTATTCCCATCTCTTTCAGAATTTTCCACAGTTTATTGTGATCCACATAGTTAAAAGCTTTGGCATAGTCAATAAAGCAGAAATAGATGTTTTTCTGGAACTCTCTTGCTTTTTCCATGATCCAGCAGATGTTGGCAATTTAATCTCTGGTTCCTCTGCGTTTTCTAAAGCCAGCTTGAACATCTAGAAGTTCACGTATTACTGAAGCCTGGCTTGGAGAATTTTGAGCATTACTTTACTACTTTACTAGCATGTGAGATGAGTGCAATTGTGCAGTGGTTTGAGCATTCTTTGGCATTGCCTTTCTTTGGGATTTGAATGAGAACTGACATTTTCCGGTCCTGTGGCCACTGCTGAATTTTCCAAATTTGTTGGCATATTGAGTGCAGCACTTTCACAGCATCATCTTTCAGGATTTGAAATAGCTCAACTGGAATTCCATCACATCCACTAGCTTTGTTCATAGTGATGCTTTCTAAGGCCCACTTGACTTCACACTCCAGGATATCTGGCTCTAGGTGAGTGATCACACCATCATGATTATCTGGGTCAAGAAGATGTTTTTTGTACAGTTCTTCTATGTATTCTTGCCACCTCTTCTTAATATCTTCTGCTTCTGTTAGGTTCATACCATTTCTGTATTTTATTGAGCCCATCTTTGGGCTTTGGATGAAATATTCCCTTGGTATCTCTAATTTTCTAGAAGACATCTCTAGTCTTTCCCATTCTTGTGTTTTCCTCTATTTCTTTGCATTGATGGCTGAGGAAGGCTTTCTTATCTCTCCTTGCTATTCTGTGGAACTCTGCATTCAGATGCTTATATCTTTTTTTCTCCTTTGTTTTCAGTTCTCTTCTTTTCACAGCTATTTGTAAGGCCTCCCCAGACAGCTATTTTGCTTTTTTGCATTTCTTTTTCTTGTGGATGGTCTTGACCCGTGTCTCCTGTACAATGTCACGAACCTCTGTCCATAGTTCATCAGACACTCTGTCTATCAGATCTAGTCCTTTAAATCTGTTTCTCACTTCCACTGTATAATCACAAGGGTTTTGATTTAGGTCATACTTGAATGGTCTAGTGGTTTTCCCTACTTTCTTCAATTTCAGTCTGAATTTGGCAATAAAGTGTTCATGATCTGAGCCACAGTCAGCTCCCAATCTTGTTTTTGCTGACTGTATAGAGCTTCTCCATCGTTGGCTGCAAAGAATATAATCAATCTGATTTAGGTGTTGGCCATCTGGTGATGTCCATGTGTAGAGTCTTCTCTTGTGTTGTTGGAAGAGGGTGTTTGCTATGACCAGAGCGTTCTCTTGGCAAAACTCTATTAGCCTTTGCCCTGCTTCATTTCATACTCCAAGGCCCAATTTGCCTGTTACTCCAGGTGTTTCTTGATTTCCTACTTTTGCATTCCAGTCTCCTATAATGAAAAGGACATCTTTTGGGGTGTTAGTTCTAAAAGATCTTGTAAATCTTCTCTTAGCCTCTAGCTAGTTTTACAACACTAAGATGGATGTTTTCTCGAGAAACTATTAGGCATTATTTTGGAAATGCAATCATTAAGAAATACAGAGCTTCTATCATAGTCTTCAAGAAATGGTAGGGGCCTACATTTGAGAAGAACTAATTGGCAAATGCACATGATCTAATGGCATTGACCAACTTCCTGCAGGAGTCCTCCAGTCTTTTCCACTGTCTCCCTCTAGCTCAGCACTTGAGACCTTCTCCGCCAATTTTCTTTCAGCAGAATTGAGTTCAGTCAGCCCTCCCTATAGTAATTGTCTTGACCTTATTATAACAGCTTTGGATAAAGTCTTTTTTGCTGGATAACTAAATCAGGAACAATTTCTCTTTGGCATTCTCTTCTACTTTTTACTAGAGCATTTCATTACAGGAATAGTTAATCTGAGATTTTACTCTAACCTGTACAATGGGATGTCTCTGGGGATAGAGTTTATTTTCCAAGATTTACAATGCAGTGGTATCTCCAAGATTTCAAACTAAATAACCTTTAGGCATATAAAGATGTACCATAAAATTAACTCATACCATAAAGTCAGCTTATGTTTTTTTTCTCACAAAGTGTAAAGAAAACTGTTAGGAGTTATAGTTTCTGGTCTGTTAAGGGATCAAGGGGAGTAATTTTTCTTTTGCTTTTCTGTATAAAATGTGTGAAATTCTATTCTTACTTGATATCCCCTTTTAGGTTGTCTTACATGCCTGTTATTAACATTTACTTTGGTACAAAAAACAACCTCAAAATGGTGCCCTTCCCAATTTCCAGAACCTGTGAATGTGTGATATGGAAGAAGAGATCTTGCAATGTGATTAATTTAAGGATGTGGAGATAGGAGAGGGTATATTGAATTGCCTGGGCATACCCAAGGTAATCACAAGGGTCCTGGTAAGAGAAAGGGAAGCAAAAAAAGCAGAGGCAGAGAAGGAAATGTAACAACACACACGAGGCTTGAATGATATAGGTCTTGAATGATATAGGCCAAGAAATGTTTACAGCTTCTAGAAGTTGGAAAAAGCGAGGGAACCAATTCTCCTAGAGTCTACAGACAGTAAGCAGCCTCGCCAAATCCTTGTTTTAGGATTTCTGACATGCAAAACTATAGGAGAATATATTTATATGGTTTAAACCACTAAGTTTATAGTATTTTATCATAGCCATAAAGAGGTGGGGGGAGGTTCCCTGGTGGCTGAGCAGTAAAGAACCTGCCTATAGTGAAAGAGATAGAGGAGACACAGGTTTGATCCCTGAGTTGGGAAGATACCTTGGAAAAGGAAATGGCAACACACTCCAGTATTCCTGCCTGGAAAATCCCATGCACAGAGAAGCCTGGCAGGTCCATGGGATCGAAAAGAATCAAACACAAGGAAGAAACAAACACACATCATAACAAAAATAAGAAAAAGCTAATGTACTTTATTTAATAATGAATTATGTCATTTTTTATCTTCCACATTGCTACAGATGAGTCTTTTGATTAGTAGGATTCTTTTATTTCTGCAACAGTGTAAGAATAATGGCTGCAAAATTATATAATAAATGTAAAAGAAAATCCCTTGAGATTGTTGTACTGAATATTTGTGTCTCCCCAAAATTCATGTGTTGAAATTTCACCCCTCAAAGTGATGGCATTAGGAAGTCAGGCCTATGTAAGATGGTTAGGTTCTGAGGGTGAAATTCTTATGAATGGGTTTAATGTCCTTATGAAAGAGATCCCAGATATCTCTCTTGCCTTTTTTTATACCATGTGAAGACCAGTGAGAAGACCCCATATGAACCAAAGAAGTGGGCCCTGACCAGACACTAAGTCTATAGGCACTTTGATCTCAAACGTCACAGCCTACAAGACTGTGAGAAATAAATTGTATTGTTTAACCCATCTAGTTTATGATGCTTTGTAATAGCAGCCCAAACTAAGATTATGGTGTTTCTTGTACTGTGCAAGTTTAAAGCTGCTTCTTGGTTAATGATGTACTTTAAAAAATCTATAGTAAACCCCTTTGGTAATAATGAGATAACAAAATATAGTGGATTTTGAATAGAATATATGTACTGTATTTTCTTTTGAGAAAGTTCATTATAAACAAAATATATGTTGACATTAGAAACAAAATGTAGTGGATTTTGAATAGAATATATGTACTGCATTTTCTTTTGAGAAAGTTCATGATAAACAAAATCATGACATTAGCCATCTATCAGCGGAGAAGGCAATGACACCCCACTCCAGTACTCTTGCCTGGAAAATCCCATGGATGGAGGAGCCTGGCGGGCTGCAGTCCATGGGGTTGCTAAGAGTCAGACACGACTGAGCAACTTCACTTTCACTTTTTCACTTCCATGCATTGGAGAAGGAAATGGCAACCCACTCCAGTGTTCTTGCCTGGAGAATCCCAGGGGCAGGAGAGCCTGGTGGGCTGATGTCTATGGGGTCACACAGAGTCGGATGCGACTGAAGTGACTTAGCAGCAGCTTAGCAGCAGCCATCTATCATGACAGAGCAAAGCAGTGGAGATGTCACTGAAACCATGAAGTCAAAAGGATCAAATCCACTGGAGGAGAACCATCACCCACTCAACTGGTGAAAATATTGCCTATGCAGCTGCAGAAATGACATTTTCAAGTCACTCTGAAGATTTACTTTTTGTTTAGATCAAATGGCTCTTTTTCTAAATTAATTTTGATCATTTTATTCAAAGTTTCCATGTGTACATAGAGAAGTGAATTGGTATTTGTGAATGTTAGCTCAACTAGCAGAAGACAATATTTACAAGCATTTAAAGTCACATAGTTTAATCAATATCATCTAATGCATTAAACAGAAAATCAAGTATCTCCAAGAATGGCTCAAATATATTAATCCAATTTATGAGATCAAAGTAAACTTTTGAAAGCCCATTTTCTAAAGGTGGATTATATGACACTTTAAAGTATGTTACAAATTCAGTTAAAATTACGTCAGTGATAAAATTCTTTTTTGCAATGATAGAAAGCATTCCAAATGTGGTAATGTTAATGTTATTGTGTAAATAATATTTTTATTATATTCTGAAAACTGTGGAGCCAAAATAATTTTGCAATAGGTTTTAGTGATTCTATCCAAAAAAGCTCTAATATTCTGCCAATTAATGATAAGTTTAAGTTATTAAAATGCATAAACACACACATGTACAACAGACACAGACATATACCCACTGCCAACTTAAAAAACTTTAAATGTGGAGGCTGATGCTGGATACACAAAAATGGAACAGTATAACAATATTCACTTTCTTTTTGTTGCTTCTTGTTAATTAGAATTTATTATGAAACTTTAAAGATAGTGAAATGTAATGGTATTCAATGTTTTTATTCACAAAACACTATTATTGTGTTCAAAATCATTAAATAGAAGGCCAAAATATTTAATTCTTGAAATTTTTGGTGAATTACAAATGAACATGAAAGCAAGAAGCTATTGAAATCCATCAAAAAAAAGCAAGACAAATACAAATAAATTAATAATGAAATATTATCATAAACTAACATGATTGAACTTTGGAATATTTGTACATGTACAAAGAATCCTTTGATAGACCCATATTTCTAATTGGACAAATTGATGATCTTTATCTGAATACAATAAAAATGAGAGAATCAATAATTTTGTAGCATATTCATTTTACAATATATTCAAATATTTATAAATAGTGACAACTTAATTGATAAGTGTTGTCTTGTTAAAAAGTGTCTGCCAAAAACAAACTGTTTGGGGAAAAAACAAAACCAGAAAAATGTATTTGTGAAAACATTTTGCCTCCAGTATTTACAAATTTCAATTTTCAAATGGAATACAATACATTTAATCAAATTTATCCCCAGCTTACCAGGAACCTCAGCATATTTAGGGAGCATACTACATTCTACAAAGAAGATTTATTGATACTGTCAACCCTTCTAAGGCTTTTATGTTGATTTAACAGAAAATGTATTTTATTTTTCTGTTTTAATTTTTAAAAATTTGTTTATTTTAATTGGAGGCTAATTACTTTACAATATTGTGGTGGTTTTTGCTATACATTGACATGAGTCAGCCATGGGTGTACCTGTATCCCCCCATCCCTAATCCCCTCTCACCTCCCTCTCCATCCCATCCCACTTGATTGTCCCAGTGCACCTGCTTTGAGTGCCCTGTTTCATGCATCAAACTTGGACTGGTGATCTGTTTCACATATGGTAATAGACATGTTTCAATGCTATTCTCAAATCATCCCACCCGCGCCTTCTCCCACAGAGTCCAAAAGTCTGTTCTTTACATCTGTGTCTCTTTTGCTGGCTTTCATATAGGGTCATTGTTATCATCTTTCTAAATTCCATATATATGTGTAAATATACTGCATTGGTGTTTTTCTTTCTGACTTAGTTCACTTTGTACAATAGGCTCCAGTTTCATTAACCACAAAATGCAATAATATAGAAAACTCTATTAATTATTTAAAAATTAAAGATAATTAGGTCAAATTGACCAATAAAATTTTTTTTAAGGAAAATACTAGGATGTTAGAAATGGCTACGCTCAGAAACTTATTGTTGTACTTGAATATGTAGTAATGCGCTGTGCTGTGTTTAAGTCGCTCAGTTGTGTCTGACTCTTTGTGATCCCATGGACCGTAGCCTTCTAGGCTCCTCTGTCCGTGGGGATTAGCCAGGCAAGAATACTGGAGTGGGTTGCCATGACCTCCTCCAGAGGAGCTTCCCAATTCAGCTTCCCAATCGAACCAGGGTCTCTTGCATTGCAGGCAGATTCTTTACCAGCTGAGCTACCGGGGAATAGATGATTCTTTTATGTTATTGTTTAATATTTAGATAAACAGCATATTTTTGGGAGAAGGCAATGGCAACCCACTCCAGTACTCTTGCCTGGAAAATCCCATGGATGGAGGGGCCTGGTGGGCTGCTGTCCATGGGGTCGCACAGAGTCGGACACGACTGAAGCGACTTAGCAGCAGCAGCAGTAGCAAACAGCATATTTTTAAATTTTGCTTTTGTTTGGATGCATAGATATTATTTTCATTTTGTACAAATAAACTTATTTTTGAGAAAGGATCTTCAGTAGAGTTTTTCATAGGTCTACCAACATAATACAAGAATTTGTCAGACAGAAAAAATTATCAAATTTTAGTCATTTTATGATATCTTTTCATCCTAAAATTTCTGAATTTAAAATTAGATATATGATGACCTTGATCACACTTTTGTTTTATGTTCATCAAATGAGAGAGATATATCTTTTACTGTATCTCACCCAATAAAAGAATTCTCCAGAGACACTCAGTATTTATCACTTAAGGCCATGCCCTTCTCTGGCCCTTAGAATCTACCCAATTCTGTTCTCCCTGATTCTGCCATACCCTCTGGGGAACTCATACCAGGGTTATTTACTTATTTCTCACAAAGATTTTGTGAGCCAGTGTACATCATTTCACTCTGTGTCCCATCTCTGCACAGTATGTACGACCAGATTTTTCAACTCTGTGTTATGTGTGTGTGTGTGTGTGTGTGTTTCCTTTGGTAGGGTGGAGGTGGGCATTGTAGCATGATTTGAAAATTAAAAAAAAAATACTACTGAGAACAGTGTGGAGATTCCTTTAAAAACTGGAAAGAGAACTGCCATATGACCCAGCAATCCCACTGCTAGGCATACACACCAGGAAAAGCAGAACTGAAGGAGACACGTGTACCCCAATGTTCATTGCAGACCTGTTTACAATAGCTAGGACGTGGAAACAACCTAGATGTTCATTCGCAGATGAATGGCTAAGAAAGTGTGGTACATATACACAATGGAATATTACTCAGCTATAGTAAAGAACACATTTGAAACAGTTCTAATGAGGTGGATGAAACTGGAGCCTATTATACAGAGTGAAGGAAGTCAGAAAGAAAAAACCCAACAGTATATTAACATATATATAAGGGATTTAGAAAGATGGTAACAACAACCCTGTATCAGTTCAGTTCAGTTCAGTCACTCAGTCGTGTCTGACTCTTTGCATCCCCATGAACCGCAGCATGCCAGGTCCCCCTGTCCATCACCAAATCCCGGAGTTCACCCACACCCATGTCCATCAGGTCGGTGATGCCATCCAACCATCTCATCCTCTGTCGTCCCTTTCTCCTCCTGCCCTCAATCTTTCCCAGCATCAGGGTCTTTTCAAATGAGTCAGCTCTTCGCATCAGGTGGCCAAAGTATTGGACTTTCACCTTCAACATCAGTCCTTCCAATGAACACCTAGGACTGATCTCCTTTAGGATGGACTGGTTGGATCTCCTTGCAGTCCAAGGGACTCTCAAGAGTCTTCTCCAACACCACAGTTCAAAAGCATCAATCCTTCAGCACTCAGCTTTCTTCACAGTCCAACTCTCACATCCATACATTACTGCTGAAAAAAACCATAGCCTTGACTAGACGGATCTTTTGTTGGAAAAGTAATGTCTCTGCTTTTTAATATGCTGTCTAGGTTTGTCATAACTTTCCTTCCAGGGAGTAAGCGTCTTTTAATTTCATGGCTGCAATCATCATCTGCAGTGATTTTGGAGCCCCCCAAAATAAATTCAGCCACTGTTTCCACCGTTTCCCCATCTATTTGCCATGAAGTGATGGGACCAGATGCCATCATCTTAGTTTTCTGAATGTTGAGCCTTAAGCCAACTTTTTCACTCTCCTCTTTCACTTTCACCAAGAGGCTCTTTAGTTCTTCACTTTCTGCCATAAGGGTGGCGTTATCTGCATATCTGAGGTTATTGATATTTCTCCCAGCAATCTTGATTCCAGGTTGTGCTTCATCCAGCTCAGTGTTTCTTATGATGTACTCTGCATATAAGTTAAATAAGCAGGATGACAAAATACAGCCTTGACGTACTTCTTTCCCTATTTGGAACCAATCTGTTGTTCCATGTCCAGTTCTAACTGTTGCTTCCTCACCTGCATATAGGTTTCTCAAGAGGCAGGTCTGGTGTTCTGGTATTCCCATCTCTTTCAGAATTTTCCACAGTTTATTGTGATCCACACAGTCAAAGCCTTTGCCATAGTCAATAAAGCAGAAATAGATGTTTTTCTGGAACTCTCTTGCTTTTTCAATGATCCAGCAGATGTTGGCAATTTGATCTCTGGTTCCTCTCCCTTTTCTAAAACCAGCTTGAACATCTGGAAGTTCACGGTCCACGTATTGCTGAAGCCTGGCTTGGAGAATTTTGAGCATTACTTTACTAGCGTGTGAGATGAGTGCAATTGTGTGGTAGTTTGAGCAACCCTGTATGCAAGACATCAACCTTGTATGCAAGACAGCAAAAGAGACACAGATGTAAGAAACAAACTTCTGGACTCTGCAGGAAAAGGTGGGGGTAGGATGATTTGGAAGAATAGCACTGAAACATGTCTATTACCATATATGAAATAGATGACCAGTCCAAGTTTGACGCATGAAACAGGGCACTCAAAGCCAGTGCTTTGCGACAATCCAGAGGGATGGGATGGGGAGGGAGGTTGGAGGAGGGTTTGGTACAGGGGAATACATGTTAGCCCCTGGCTGATTCATGTCAATGCATAGCAAAAACCACCACAGTATTGTAAAGTAATTAGCCTCCAATTAAAATAAATAAATTAAAAATAGTATTGAATGCATAGACTGTTCTAAAGTCATAGATTAGTGAAGAATCCACACCATAGTTTAATGCATATTTCCTTTATATATTCTCCTTGGTCCTGTACTCAGGGATACCTAATCTTTGCTAAACTTCTAGAGTTTTTGCTTCTTCCACTCATTTTTGTCTTTTAAAACTCTTTAAATATCTCTTGGTGTGTTTTTATTAAAGGTGTATTTAGAATGAACAATCAATGTGTAAAACGTAAGAGAAAAAATGTCATTAATTGCAGTTATTTGTCACAGACATCATATGTGTTTAAAAGCTTGCTAAATCTAAATATATCAAATACAATTTTAAAAGGAAGTGATTGTGATGGAATAAGGAGCATACATTTTAAAATTTATGGAAAAACATTTTGTAGTCTGGATGCTTGGGGCTGGTGCACTGGGACAACCCAGAGGGAGGGTATAGGGAGGGAGGAGGGAGGAGGGTTCAGGATAGGGAACACAGGTATACCTGTGGCGGATTCATTTCAATATTTGGCAAAACTAATACAATATTGTAAAGTTTAAAAATAAAATTAAATTAAAAAAATTGAGGCAGATTTAATGCTACTTTGGTGCCTTGAAGCATTTGACTTAATCTTCATGATATTCAACTTATTAACAACTATAATTATTAAAGATTACAATTTTCACTACTCACAATTATTCTAAGAAAAATATTATGACTCATTTTTCTGTGATGGTTTTTTGATGTTGTAAGCCTGACAGAACTAATTTAGAGTGGAAAACACAAACACAATATTGTCACACTTAAAAAATGTATTCTACTTTCAAAAAGATACATATAACCTTGGTTTGCTCTCGAAGTTTGCCAAATGATGACATAAACAAACAATTTCTTATAAAGTCTTTTTCATTACAGTTGTGATATATCTGTGCTGATACAGAATTTCAAGAGTGAAATGTCAAAGAAAAGGTTTTTTAAAGGAACAAATAGCCTATTTTCCTCTTCCTCTCCTTTATGATTTCTATGTGACATGACAATGATTTTAGATATCTTGAGTTAAATAGTATCAGTATTTATGTATAGAAAAAAAAATTCTTCATTCCTAGTTAGGAGATACACAAGCTTGATGTATGGAAGGGGTGGGAAGGGGCAGGAAGCAATACAGAAAGGTATAAGACTGTACAAATTAAATTATGGTCACGCAGGAAAAAAACAAAAAAAGTATCAAGGAAGAGTTACAACCCAGTCTTGTTTTCATTTTGTCTTTCAAGTCTCCGGGATTTCTCTCTGGATTTCAGGCTGTGAGTTCATTTCTCATTCTTTCCTTTAGCTGGGGAATTGCTCACTCCAGGGAGTAAATCCACAAGGGGTCAAACCCTGCTGTGTGCAGAAAGAGAATCCCTATAGAGATTTTTTTTTTTTCCTCCAAAAAGTTCTTACTCTACTTTTTCACTGGGGGACAAAAAAAAAAAAATCTGACAGTTATCCTGAGAGTATTTTAACAGAAAAATATTTTAACTATTTGGCCTATATGGCTTGGGGAAATGCCACTAAAAGGAAAAAATAAATTAGAAGTGATACTTCTCCAATCTCTCTTTAAGCACGGAGATTTGACATTTTTTTGCTAATTGTTAGAATCACCTAGAATGCCTTTGAGATTGAGTGTAAATTTAACCTCTGGATGAAGATAAGAAAAATTCCTTGGAGATAGAACTTAACTTAAAAATCTTAACTTTGGACCAAAACTATGCCTATATACTCAAGACATTCAGAAATGCAGTGACAAAAGTAATGAGTTTGGCAGAGAATTGATACATGTGTATGTATGGCTGAATTCCTTCGCTGTTCATCTGAAACTATCACAAGATTGTTAATCAGCTATACTTGAATATAAAAATAAAAACTTTAAAGAAATTCTATTGAAAAATACATTGAGATACCCCTTTACCCCCATTAAAATGGATATACTAAAAATATAAACTTCCTGTTTCATCTCAGAGAGAAAGAGAGCAATAAACAACATTGAACTCACTCTTATTAAAATATTCTTCTCAAACTTCAAAAAATTAATGAATATTTTATAAAAGTATCTATATAATTTTATGCTATATTCAATTATTTAGGTTCCTTATGGTTTTATAAATGTATACAGGCTCTGTAGAAATATTTGTAAGTAATAATTTACATTTTGTGCCTTGATAGCTTTTAGATGACCCCAATCTCTGAATTTGGAACTTATATGCAATTGAGATCCTGTTTGTTGCTACATATTCTCAGTAGAGAATTGTTACCTCTACAGAGAGCTAGTTTTCAGATAGATTCTCTTTGTGGATCATTCTTTAGGATCAATTTATATCTAATCCATCCTTATTTAAAGTTTAGACCTTCGTGATCCATATTCATGTGGCAACCTTTATTGGAAACTCAACATTGGACAGGTTACAGATTTTATCACTTTTTCTCCAATTACACATTCAAAATAGAAGTTAAGATCACTAGGGTTCAGTGGATATTTCAAATGTAAAATCAAAGTCAGAAATGTGTCCTGTCTCTCAGCATTCATAATCATAACTTGTTTTTGGCTTCTGAGAATATTTATTATTTGAGAGTGTGGGTTTTTTTTCTGTCTCTATCTCCATCTCTATCTCCATCTCTGTCATCTACCTATTACAATTTCATAATATTTAGTGATGATATATCTGATAAAAATGTGTGCCATTCTGTAAGACACAATTTCCTCCATGTTTACTATCATTTGTGGCAATCAATTCAGATTCTGACAATAGATTCAGATAGTAATTCATCTTTTAACTTATGTTAAATACACTTTGGGACACATGCAATAGTATAAATCAGTGCTAACAAGAAAATATTTTAAATATACCCACTTTTTCTTCTTCTGTATTATTTTATTTCTGAAGTTAGATAACCACATGCCCATTTTTGTTTCTGTGAAAGTTGAATGAAACTCTTTGAATATAGTTTTAAACGTGTAACTGCTCCCTGCTTTGAGAAACTCCATGCACAATTTGCCTATCCTGGGAAAAGGCAATCCTGAAACTGACATCACTCATAAACTCAGGTAGACTATAACAGAAAGCTAAATCAATTCTACTTCTAATTTATATTTCAAATCTTCTTTGTTCATGGCCACAAAGATAGTACAATAATTAGTGTCAGATTTTTCATACAGGGCTACTTGTTATGAACTAGTCAACAGAATCATTTGCATCAGTCAATGGAAAAATGACAGTTGCTATTTTCAGTCACACTGGTATCAAGCTTTACACATCCCTAAGTTATGGCCACCTACTTCCCTGGTGCTCTGCCAATGAAAGAGAAGTAGGTTCAATCCCTGGGTTGGGAAGATCCCCCTGGAGAAGTGAATGGCTACCCACTCTAGAATTCTTGCTTGGGAAATCCCATGGACAGTGGAGCCTGGTAGGCTATAGTCCATGGGGTCACCAAAAGAGTCAGACACGACTTAGTGAGTAAACAACAACAAAGTTGTAGTAAAGAAACAAACCTGAAAAGTCTACCTCCAAACCTATGTTTATACTGATATGAAGAAGTCTTGGAAAATCAAAGATAATTTCTTTGTGAAAATTAAAACATACCTTGGTTTCTTTGGGTTTTCCTAATTCCTCAAACAGTAAAGAATCTGCCCGCAATGCAGGGGACCTGGTGCAATCCCTGGGTGGGGAAGATCCCCTGGAGAAAGGAATGGCAACCCACTCCAATATTCTGGCCTGGAAAATTCCCTGGACAGAGAAGCCTGGCGGGCTACAGTCTACAGGGTCACAAAGAGTCAGACACAACTGAGCGATTGACTTTCACTTTCTTTGGTTTCTTTAGGGCCGTAGGACTTGCAACATGATTTTCATGGCTTGAAAGAAAAAAGAAAAAAGCTAAATTATTTATAGCATTTTTAGACTAAGTACAATTGTTCCCATTCCTGGATTTGTATTAGATTTTATAAGTTTTATTCTTTACTTGATACTGCTGCATATATTCCAGGTCTGATGCCATGATAAACTAACCCTTGGTCATCAATACCCCACAGCTTGACAAATATCCAATTATACTATACAAACACACTGAATTTTATTGCACCTTATCTCTCTTCTAATAAACTGATTAAGAATATTGATTATAATATGAAAAGATAGCAGTGTTCTAGGAGTTCTGATGTGTATTATTCTGTCAGGGTGGAAACTAGGGAATGTCTAGATTTAGAGACTAAACAAACAAAAAAAAAATGCCATTAACAAAACCGATTTGACTGAGGACCCTTGACCTTTTCTACCTCCCACCCCCCACCATTTCAAAGTTGTTTCTAATGGTATACCATCACCCATCTCTTGCCTATTTATGTCACTTTACCAGATTTTTGTTGGTCTGATTAATTATGTTTTATCAGTTTTGCTTTTGTTTTGAACAACTAACCAACTTTCTATATATTAGGAGGAGCAACTATGGCCCCATCATTTCTAACAAAATGCTTCTATGTGAACATTTGCAGGTAACTGAATATCTCCACACCAGTCCTTGCTTATCCCAGTTTACAATTGTATTTTATTGTGTATAATCTGTCAGTTTGAATTGGTTTTCAAGTTTTGTGCTACCAAACATATCTGTTCAAATACATTTTTCAATAAAAATAAGACCAAGACTTTCTCAGAGGTATAAGGCCAACATGTGTTAATAGTTTTCTTTAACTCATTGCTAGCTAAGAAATAAGGCAAGTGTTTACAGCAAGGTTAAAGGAAGATGCAAAGAGCAGATACATTTATAGATCAAGAATATAAACTTGCTAATTATTTTTTTCAGTTTTTTTGGGGGGTGGGGATGGGAGAGAGTGTAGAGAGAGTGTGAATCTCTTCACAGGACAGAATTACTTCCATCTGTATTGCCATTAGTTCTTTTTATATACTTAATTTTAACATATTTCAAAGCAACCAAAGGCTAGAAACAGGTAAGCCAGAAATACGTGTTTATTCTAAACAATGGTCATTTTTCCATTGAAAATATTGTAAGGGTAAATAAAAATTATTTTTTCTATTTATAAATGGATAAGACACCATTTACTCTCTCTCTCTCCATTTCTTCCTGCACTATATTTCTTTGGAGACAAAGTGAATCTGATTCTAACACAGAATAGAGATAAATCTCTCTAGGGATGAAGCCCAATCTCCAGTTTTTACAATGTAAACTTATCTTTAAGTTTCCAGGCCAAATAACCTCTAGATATGTAAAAAATGTTCCACCAGAATTAGCTCAGGGGTCTCTGAGGAGACTTACAGGAGATTGTCAGGAGGTGTGACTCTTTTCTCACCCGAGGAGATAAGAGAAGTTTTAAATATTCTTTCTTCTGCTTTACTGTTTAAATTTGTGTGATATTCCATTTTCCTTTAAAAATTCACTTTTATACTATCTTACATAAATGTGAATATGTTAATGCCTACTTAGTAATTGACCTTTTCTCTACCTCTCTTCTATGTTTGTACAGAAAGATCTTTTGTTGGCAGGAATATTCTATTTTCCCAGCAAAACTCAATAACTGTTTTTGCTTATTCCATATTTATTTACAAATTTTAACTGATACATATGCTGTAGGGATTATAATTCTTTAGATGACTTAAAAAAAGAGAGGGATAACTATGGATCAATTATAGTCAAATTCTTATTTTGAAATAGTTCTTTAAAAATTAATATACTCTTTTGATATCAGTTATAATGGTCTTATTCTGACAATTTTATTGTTATGTACCTTAGAAACCAATCCTCCTGAAATATTCAAGTATATTAATTAAGAATTATATATACTAAAATCTCCTATGTTTTAGTACCCCATTTGGTTCCCCAAATATTACTATTTTTAGAGAAAAAAATTACTAAATATTTAGTTGTGCTTCCAGAAATACATGTACTATTTATACTTGAGAAAAACCCACACATATATGTAAAATTTTACTTTTAATATTTTCTGAATGATTTGAATATTTCCAGAATATTTCTAAAAAGTAATAAATGTGTTTTTGTGGCAATATAATGCCTATATCTAAAATAACCTGATGTATTTATTCTTTTATCCTTGTGAATTGATTTTTATTTTATACACACATAGGATGAATAATCAAAAAGAAACAAAGCACACACATACACATAACTTTTTTAGTTACTTCTTTCATTAAATTTCATTTCTTCTTCTTTAAACATTTAACAGCCACATACCATGTCTTAAAATATACTTCTGTGTATGTAAAAGACTATCCTTTGTTGACTGAATTTTCAGGGTCAAGGTTGAAAATTTGTTTTATTTCAGCAATACAAGAACTTTATTATTATTTATTTTCCATCATTCCTGAATTTCTAGAACTAGTTTTTATAGTCTCTGTGGACTGTTTTTTTTGCTAAAATGTATCTGTCAAGATAATGACTCATGTACATGATTGTTAAATAGATTTGCATAAAAATTCAGCTATTTGTATTAGAATTAGCTCAATGCTTTTATATGACATGCTTTTGCATGTCATTTTATTCCAAGGCTTTGCTATTCTGAGGTTCTTAATTTTACTTTATCTCCCTCTGGTGAATAAAGGAATATTACTTCAAGAATTAAAAATCTATCAAGTAGGGTTGTTTTCATGATTTTGCATGGCATATGACAGATACTCTGAATCTATATTAGTTGATGTCCTTTCAAGCCAGAAGATATTTATTTTTATTAGAGTAATGTTATAAATACTTACCTAATAATAAAATACAGCCAGAAAGATTTAAATTATAAAATGGTGGAAAATCCTTGTGATCTTCAATTTTTGATCTGCAGATGAAATAGTGCTTGATAATCTTTATGTTCATATATCAGAGAGCAATTAAAATGTGTTCTAAAGAAACCAGGAATATTTATAGCAGCATTATTCATAATAGTAAAAGTAAGAAACTCCAAATATCCATTAAGGGATGAATAGATAAACAAAATATGACATTTCCATGCAATGGAATGTTATTCAGTAAAAAAAAAAAACACAAAGTATTGATGCATGCTACAAAATGGATAAAACTTGAAAGCATCATGCCAAGTGAAGAAAGTCAATCACAAAGGCCATATACTAAATGAGTCCACTCATATAAAAGTCTAGAAAAGGGAAATCTATAGAGACAGGAAGTAGTATAGTTGTTAGGGATGAAGTGTTGAATGGAGAAGTGTGTAGTGAAGTGATAACTAAAGGTTCAGGTTGTCTTGTGGAGGTGGTGAATATATTCCAAAATTGATGACAGTAACAGTTATGCACTGAATTGTAGTGTAAACCCTGAGAGGTGTTTTGTCTTGTTTGTTTGTTTTGATAATGCAAATGCCAGACTTAATTAAGTTTTGGTTGTGATGGCATCCATATCAAAGAGGTATCCTTTTCAAGAATATCTTGAAGAAATCAGTTGCGAGCCACCTTTCTACCTTAGGTTTCTTTGGTTTGGAGATATGAGTTGATTTTAATAACTGATCATTTGGGTCACTTGTTTCTTCTCTTATTTTCCTTTAAATTCCTGTTTTTGTTTTAAACTCACTAGTAGACAGTGAGTCCTTGAATTATACTCCCAATTATGCCCCTACCCGAATAAAAATAAAACCCCAGGCATGCTCTCTCTTTCTACCTACTTTTTCTCTCTCCCCAGGACCTAGCTGTGTAGCCTCAGCTATGGTATTTCCATGACCTGTAACTAATAAACATTTTCCCCTAAGGTTTCCTGATGACTAATGAGAAAAAATGTCTTGCAATCATAAGAACCACAAGGTTCAGTATACCCACAACACTGGTTATCAGTAGGGTGAGAAAAACACAAAACTTGGATATACTAAAAACATGTTGAACTTTAAATTTTATGTGAGTGAATTATATGGCATATAAATTATATTTCAAACTACTAAAAAATTCAACATTTATTTCAAAAAAACAAAAAAGCGACTAACCATATATATTGTTTCAACAACTTTAAAAGATTGAAAACATTCAGTATATATTTTATGACTACTGTATAATTAATAAATCAGAAATTTTTAAATTAGACAAGGTATTTGGAATATATATTTAAATAAATATATAAATATTAAAATATATCTATATGTATACACAAATATATGTGTCAGTTCAGTTCAGTTCAGTCGCTCAGTCGTGTCCGACTCTTTGCGACCTCATGAATTGCAGCACGCCAGGCCTCCCTGTCCATCACCAACTCCCGGAGTTCACCCAGACTCACGTCCATCGAGTCAGTGATGCCATCCAGCCATCTCATCCTCTGTCGTCCCCTTCTCCTCCTGCCCGCAATTCCAATATATGCAAATACATATACACCAACCTATACTATATATACGTGTATGTATATATATGTTTGCACATGGGCTTCCCAGGTGGTGCCAATGGTAAGAAACTTGCCTGCCAATGCAGGAAACCCCAGAGACATGGGTTCCATAGCTGGTTTGGGAACATCCCCTGAAGGAGGGCATGGCAACTCCATTATTCACACCTGGAGAATCCCCATGGACAGAGAAGTCTGGTGGGCTATGGTCCACAGGATCACAAAGTCAGCCACCACTGAAGTGACTTAGCCCGCATTCACTTAATACACGTATGTGTATATATATATACATATAGCATATATGTATATACTATATTGACTATAGTGTATAATATCATATAAGAAATGAATCGCCAGCCCAGATTCGATGCAGGATACAGGAAGCTTGGGGCTGGTGCACTGGGATGACCCAGAGGGATGGTATGGGGAGGGAGGTGGGAAGAGGGTTCAGGATTGGGAACACGTGTACACCCATGGCGGATTCATGTTGATGTATGGCAAAAACAATACATTATTGTAAAGTAAAAAATAAATAAATAAAACACTTGTTCAATTGACTATAGAAAGTCAATAAAGTAGTTCCTTTAGTTAGTTCTATAATGGAGCTATTGATTTTGACTTTGAAAAGTACATGACTAGGAGATGGAAGCAGTGTTTTATTTATTGCTAAGTGGTTTAATGGGTACTTGCATTATAAAATTTTGTTAAACTACATGTGTTTTATGTAGTTTTTCCATATATATGTTTTCTTCAACAAAAACAAAAAATTATGAGAACGCAATCAATGTAAGTAACACCACTGCGCTGCCAAGTCACTTCAGTCATGTCTGATTCTGTGCGACCCCATAGAAGGCAGCCCACCAGGATCCTTTGTCCCTGGGATTCTCCAGGCAAGAACACTGGAGTAGGTTGCCATTTCCTTCTCCAATGCATGAAAGTGAAAAGTGAAAGTGAAGTTGCTCAGTCTTATCCGATCCTCAGCAACCCCATGGATTGCAGCCTACCAGGCTCCTCCATCCATGGGATTTTCCAGACAAGAGTACTGAAGTGGGGTGCCATTGCCTTCTCTGAAGTAAACACTGAGTGAACTTATTTCCATGAATAAAGTTACCCATGAGCAAAAAAATATGTGGCCTTGTCTAGAGTATACCAAGTGCAAGATCTAGTCTTCTTTTCAGAAGTAATAAAATGCCAAATCTTAAGGAAAAAAAAAATTAACAAGGAAATAGAGTAAGTATAGTTTGTGAACTTGGTCATCCATATTAGAAATATCAGAGAAAGTATTGTCCATATATAGGCTTTCTTTTATAAATCTAGTATTTGAAATATTTGATAAATTCAAGTCTCAAGCATCTGCTTTAAAATGAATGTGCTGAATTAATTAAACTAATGAAATTTCAGAACAATTTTATGTTCTATGCCTCTTCCCTTTGTAATAACACAATTTAAGTGTAATGACAGTTAAATAAAGATCTCTTGTGTTTTATAATGTGACATTTTTTACTTTTATATGATCATATTTTCTGTATCATTACACCTTTATATCTAAAATGTTATATTATGTGCATTTCACATCACATTGTAGAGTTAGTGAGATATTTCTGTCCTAAAAATGTTAATTTCCCAGCACTGCTCAGTCCAAAATTGATAAAAATCCATCAAATCATCTGAATTCCATCCAGTTTTATGTTTGCTACTTTCACTGATTCAGTTTATTACAAAGTTCTTGTCTTAACAGTGAGTGAATACCACTCAGTTTCCACTAAAGCAGTAACTTTCAGTCTTAGTTATCTGACTAAGTCACAGGATGGGTTGACTTTCCCTCTTTGATAATCATGTGACCTGAACTTTCAAATTATTTTACTATTATTACTTTTCTTAATGTCCCAATAATGAGATATTTTCAAGTAATTAACATTCATAATTCAATACTGTCAAACCACTTGGCATTTTTATAATTTATTTAATGAGTCTCAGATATGAGATAATTCCTAAAATGGTTTATACTATATTTTTATCTTTTATGGCTTTTCATTTCCATTATCAATAAATAGTAGACTATACGATTAAAAACATTTATTTTTCTTTTTCACTCAGTTTTAAAGAAAGCTTCTAGTCTAAGCAGTTTTTGAGTGAATGCTAGTAAATAAAATAAGTGAATCAATTTGTCACTATTTTCCACTTTCAGAAATGTCTCTTCACGTGTATGCTTCTTCAGCTATAATTCGGAAAAACAAATGCTTCTGCAGTGTTAATGTGAAGGCCCTTATTAGAAGTAACACTGCCAGTGTCTTACCAATGCTCCTGGTACTTATTTTGTTGTTGTTGTTGTTGTTTTTCCTGCCCATTAGTTAGACTTCTAAACACCAATATTTACATATTGTTGACTGAGGTCTGCTCTGGCTACTTGAATCTGGCTCCTTGCAGAGAAATCTGAAAGTGTCAAGGGTTTAATCAGTGATTAACACAATGTGGTAGACAAAAATATCTACCTCCTTTCTTGGGCAGCATCATGTTTAATAAGACTCTTATCTGAGTTGAATTACAATGGTATTCAGGTAAAAGGAAATACACTGGCCAGTATAATAGTTTTAGAATTGTCCAACAATAAGAAACATTTGAAAATTATCAGGGACAGTGAATTATAAAGGCAGTTAAGTCAGTTGATTTTTCTTAACAATATTTTGGCCACCTGATGTAAAGAGCTAACTCATTGGAAAAGACTGATGCTGGGAAAGGTTGAGGGCAGGAGGAGAAGGGGGCAACAGAGGATTAGATGGCTGGAAGGTATCACCGACTCAATGCACGTGAGTTTGAGCAAGCTCCGGGAGATGGTGAAGGACATGGAAGCCTGGTGTGCTGCAGTCCACAGGGTCACAAAGAGTCAGACACAGCTGAGCAACTGAAGAATATCAAATAATTAACACCCTTTTAAAGAAGTAACTTGCAAGGTCAGTTCAACCAAAAAGCAATTCAAAATAAGGTGTGACAGTCAGATGGGCTTTATATAATCACTGAGAGATACCCTCTCCTCCAGCAACCAGAGCCAAGTGTGATGGAAAATCTGGTTGAGGAAAAATGATAGAGTAACTAAATTGCTACCATGGTTGAATCCACAGCCAGTGCAAGTCCCTGTAGGAGAGTTGGTCCCTGGTAGGGAAGGAGAGAGTTCCAGCCACATGAGATAAGGAGATGCCGGTGAATGTGCTAGAGAAACTTGAATTCACAGATTCCCCTGAAACCTGTGGACTTCTCTCCACAGTGACTGTGGACTGCTCTCTTCCTTGCTAGAGGAGAAGCCTTTGTCTGGAAACTATGCAGAGGCCTCCCCTGCATTAGATAACTCCTTGATAATGTTTACTATATCCAGAACTATGAAGTGTCTGACAATTTTTTGGTGTGAGCTAACATGTTAATATATCATAGTTTCATGAATTCTAGTAAATAACACAAGACTCCTGTTTCAGGGAGGAAAGGTTTTATTACTCATACCATTCCAAGCATGATCACATTTGTCTCTGCACTTGAAAAGCAAAATCTGACAGTTTCCCACCATTACTCATGAGGTAGTATTTCAGAAGATACCCTCCCATTGACCCAAGGAACAAATCAGCTTGCATGTTTAATCGGAAAACATGCACAGGCATGTTATTGATACAAGAAGAATTAACAGAAAAAGAAGCCAATGATGTCCCACATTCTAATCTGTGTAACAAACACCTGACTTTATTAATTGTATTGGTTTTGGTTGGACTACCCTGTAGATGAAAATAAAATAAAAAACATCCCAGAATAAGTGAAGTTTAAGAAAAAGGCACAGATGAACTTATTTGCAAGGCAGGAATAGAGACACAGACATAGAGAACAGACTTGTGAACATGGGGTTGGGGAGGAGAGAGTCGGATGAACTGAGAGAGTGTCGCTGACATATTTACACTACCACGTGTAAAACAGATAGCTAGTGGAAACCCGCTGTATAACCCAGGGAGTTCAGCTCAGTGCTTTGTGATGGCCAAGAGGATTGGGATGGGGTGGGAAGAGGCTCAAGAGGGAAGAGATGTATCTATCACATATAGCTGATTCACTTTGTTGTACAACAGAAACTAAAACAATATTAAGAAGCAATTATAATCCAATAAATAAAAGCAAAATGACAGTTTCATTTACATCTAAAATAAAAGCTCATAGGAATGCAAATAAGAGCAGTCATGCAGGCTCTGTGACGTTAAGTTCTCAGAGACCCAGGATCAAGTTGCATTGACCACTCCACCTTCTACAATGTGACCTTCATGGTCCAGGACTTTGACTTTACTCCAGGAGGAAGCAGAAGAAAGACAAGGAATTAAGAAAAAGAAATGAAGGTCATTCCCAAACCACTCTTTAAGCAAGGGTTCTAGAAACCGCCTCTCAATACCCCCACACTTTTTTGATTCATCAGAATATAGCCCCGTGTATTCACACAGCTACAAAAGAAGATAGAGAATAGAGATCTTATTTTAGAAAGACATGTGCCAAACTGAATATTACACCACAGAGGAAGATGGGGAGAAAAGACTTCAAGAGTAGCTATCAGTTTCCGCTCAAACAGCCAGTTTCCAGTTTAACAGCTGGTTGTTTATTTTATCTTACCCACAGAGCACATTTAATTCCAGAACAAGCATCTCAACAGATTATTATATTCGCCTCAAAGCCCATTGTATCGAGCTGATGCAGAGTCTCTTCAATCAAGTCTGGAAGTGTCTCCTCTTGGTCTGAGAAACTGTCATAGCCAAGAGGACTCTTGACAATGAAATGTGAAGTGCAATGGGATGGTGCAACAGAAAAAGGACATTATATGAAAATTTAGGAGATCTGAATAGAATATAGACTTTAGTGATAACAAATCGATATTTCTTCAATATTTGTAAAAGTTGTAACATACCATTGTGAAATGTTAAAAATAGTGTAAACTGGGTATGGAATATATGCTAGCTTTCTGTTCCAAACTATCTTCATGTCTCTTTTCCTTTTCTATTATTTTTCATTTAATTATTTATTGTGGATGCATTCGGTCTTAGTTGCGGCAGACAGGACCATTGATCTTCATCCTGTGGCAGGATGGCAGGCAGGATCTGCAGTTGCTGCATGTGGGATCTAGTCCCTTAAACAGGGATTGAACCTGGGCCCCCTGTATTGGGAGCACAGAGTCTTAACCACTGGACCACCAGGGAAATCCTCCAAGTTGATTTTTCTATCAATCTAAATTAGTCTAAAAATAAAGTCCATTCAAAGTATATGGCAATGCACATGTGGGTTAAAGTCATATTACTCCTTTGTTGCAATTTTAAAGTTTTACCTATTTTTGGCTATGCTGAGTCTTTGTCTGTACGTGGAGGCCTTCTCAGTTGTGGCGAGTGGGGGCTACTCTTAGTTTTGGGGTACAGGCCTCTCATTATGATGGCTTCTTTTACTGTGGAGCACAGGCTCTGGGATTCATGGGCTTCAGTAGTTGTGGGGCATGGGCTTAGTTGCTCTGATGTATGTGGGATCTGCCTGGGCCAGCTACTGAACACATCTGTGCCCCCTGCATCGGTAGACAGATTCTCAACTACTGGACCCCCAGGGAAGTCCCTAATGCAGATTTTATTCATATTTGTCTATAGTTTTCTATGTACTACTGCATTAGTAAAACAGTCTGAAATTATACAGGTTAAATTGGTCTTTTCTTCATTCGGTTAGCCTAGCATAATTACAAGAAATGTGTTAAAATGCTACTATCATGTTCAATGAAGAATGCTATGGTCACATTCTAAAATTAGATAATAAACTATTTATCCTATAGATATGTTTTGCATAACTTGAACTCTGAAAGGAAAATTTCAAATATTGAAATATTTGATGTGGAAATTACAACCTACTTTTAAAAGTTGCAATTATTGGAATTCTTATTTCTTCACACCCAAAGAAAATCACAGTGTGCCAATGAATATTATCATTATAATTCCTCAGAATATATTGCTTTGGCTTTTGACACTAATATTATCTATTTATGCCTATCCCATTAAATTTTAGATTGATTCATCAGTGTTATTCAAATTGTAATAATATGTCACAGGTCATACCCTTAAATATTGTTAATTTTAAATTGTGACAGTGAAAACTATATCTCCATTTTATGATGAAGTAAAGAAATAAGATGAGCCATGCCTTCTTTAAGAAAAACTCCTTATTGCTAAATTCAGACTTAAATTGAAAAAGTAGTGAAAACCACTGAGATCATCAGATATGACCTAAATCAAATCCCTTACAATTATACAGTGGAAGTGATAAAGAGATTCAAGGGATTAGAATCCCTTGAATTAGATTAGGGATTAGATCTGATAGACGGAGTGCCTGACGAACTATGGATGGAGGCTTGAGACATTGTACAGGAGGCAGGGACCAAGACCATCCCTGAGAAAAATAAACTCAAAAATGCAAAATGGCTGTCTGAGGAGGCCTTACAAATAGCTGAGAAAAAAAGAGAAATGAAAGACAAAGGAGAAAAGTAAAGATATACCCATTGGAATGCAGAGTTCCAAACAGTAATGAGAGATAAGAAAGCCTTCCTCAGTGATAAATGCAAAGAAATAGAGGAAAATAATAGAATGGGAAAGACTAGAGATCTCTTCTAGAAAATTAGAGATACCAAGGGAACATTTCATGCAAAGATAGGCCATAAAGGAAAGAAATGTTATGGACCTAACAGAAGCAGAAGATATCTAGAAGTGGTGGCAACAATACACAGAAGAAATATAGAAAAAAGATTTTCATGACCCAGATAATCACAGTGTGTGATCACTCACCTAGAGCCAGACATCCTGGAATGCAAAGTCAAGTAGGCCTTAGGAAGCATCACTAGGAGCAAAGCTAGTGGAGGTGATGGAATTCCAGGTGAGCTATTCAAATTCTAAAAGATGATGCTGTGAAAGTGCTGCCCACAATATGCCAGCAAATTTGGAAAACTCAGCAGTGGACACAGGACTGAAAATGGTCAGTTTTGATTCCAATCCCAAAGAAAGGCAATGCCAAAGAATGCTCAAACTACCACACAACTGTACTTATCTCAAACACTAGCAAAGTCATGCTCAAAATTTTCCAAGCCAGGCTTCAGTAGTACATGACCCGTGAACTTCCAGATGCTAAAGCTGGATTTAAAAAAGCCAGAGGAACCAGAGATCAAATTGTCAACATCCGTTGGATCATCAAAAAAGCAAGAGAGTTCCAGAAAAACATCTACTTCTGCTTTATTGACTGTGCCAAAGCCTTTGACTGTGTGGATCACCACAAACTGTGGAAACTTATGAAAGAGATGGGAATACCAGACCACCAGATCTTAAAAGATGGGAATTTCAGACCTCCTGAGAAATATGTGTGCAGGTCAGGAAGCAACAGTTAGAAGTGGACATGGAACAATGGACTGGTTCCAAACTGGGAAAGGAGTACGTCAAGCCCGTATATTGTCACCATGCTTATTTAACTTATATGCAGAGTACATCATGAGAAACTCTGGGCTGGATGAAGCACAAGGTGGAATCAAGATTGCCTGGGGAAATATCAATAACCTCAGATATGCAGATGACACCACCCTTATGGCAGAAAGCAAAGAAGAATAAAAGGCCTCTTGATAAAGTGAAAGAGGAGAGTGAAAAAAGTTGGCTTAAAACTCAACGTTTGGAAAACTAAGATCATGGCATCTGGTCCCATCACTTCACGGAAAATAGTTGGGGAAGCAATGGAAACAGTGACAGACTTTATTTTTGGACTCCAAAATCACTGCAGGTGGTGACTGCAGCCATGAAATTAAAAGATGCTTGCTCTTTGGAAGAAAAGTTATGACCAACCTAGACAGCATATTAAAAAGCAGAGACATAACTTTGCCAACAAATGTCCATCTAGTCAAAGCTATGGTTTTTCCGGTAGTCATGTATGGATGTGAGAGTTGGACTTTAAAGAAAGCTGAGCGCCGAAGAACTGATACTTTTGAACTGTGATGTTGGAGAAGACCCGTGAGAGTCCCTTGGACTGCAAGGAGATCCAACAAGTCCATCCTAAAGGAAATCTGTCCTAAATATTCATTGGAAGGACTGATGCTGAAGCTGAAACTCTAATATTTTGGCCACCTGATGTGAAGAGCTAACTCATTTGAAAAGATCCGGATGCTGGGAAAGATTGAAGGAGGGAGGAGAAGGGGACAACAGAGGATGAGATGGTTAGATGGTATCACCGACTCGATGGACATGAGTTTGAGTAAACTCCTTGAGCACCTGGCAGATTTTGCAGGTTGGCCTCTGTTGTCTTTTTAAGCTCTGGTAATGTAATAATAGTCAATTATAAGAACATAAAGACTCTTTCCTTCCCTTCTACCCACCAACTTAAGTACTTTGAGTTAGAACTATACAACATGAGAAAACATTTTTACAGCATTTAATATCTTTAAAAGCAGTCCAAATATTAGCTAAAGAAATCAATCCAAATCTTTGAAACTTCTCCATGATCTTATAATGTTAAGAAGATGAATGTCCAGACCATTGAGGGAATATGTTCACTTTTTTTTTTTTTAATTATTACATTGGAGACAGATAAGGGCTTTGCTGGAGGGCAGCAGCCAAGAATGGATTAGAATTGCATAATCAATATTCCAGTACAATTCCTTTAATACTTTGATTTTAATTCTTCAATATTAATACTATTTTTTTAATGTTAAAAAAGGAACTAAATTTTGTTTGGAAAATCCTACCAGAATATTGGTCTTGCATATAGTCCAGCTGGTCAAATTGAAAAACTGTTTGATTGGTGCAGAGTAAGTGTAACTGAAGGTTTGGAGAAATGACTACATTGATTACTTACACTAATAAAAATAGTTGTAGGAATTTTACACATGTATTTTTCTATATCTTAATTTTTAACATGAAATTTACAGCTAACTACTACTACAATTAACTAAAAACTAGGACAGTGAAAAAGTTGGCTTAAAGCTCAACATTCAGAAAACAAAGATCATTGCATCCTGTCCCATCACTTCATGGCAAATAGATGGATAAACAGTGGAAAGAGTGGCAGACTTTATTTTGGGGGGCTCCAAAATCATTGCAGATGGTGACTGAAGCCATTGAATTAAAAGACATTAACTTCTTGGAAGAAAAGTAATGACCATCCTAGACAGTAAATTAAAAAGCAGAGACATTACTTTGCCAACAAAGGTCCATCTAGTCAAGGTTATGGTTTTTTCAGTAGTAATGTATGGATGTGAGAGTTGGACTACAAAAAAAACTGAGCGCTAAAAAATTGATTCTTTTGAACTGTGGTGTTGGAGAAGGCTCTTGAGAGTCCCTTGGACTGCAAGGAAATCCAACCAGTCCTTCCTAAAGGAAATCAGTCCTGAATGTTCATTGGAAGGACTGATGTTAAAGCTGAAACTCCAATACTTTGGCCACCTGATGCAAAGAGCTGACTCATTTGAAAAGACCTTGATGCTGGGAAAGATTGAAGGCGAGAGAAGGGGACTATAGAGGATGAGGTGGTTGGATGGCATCACCGATTCAATGGATGTGAGTTTGAGTAAACTCCGGAAGTTGGTGATGGACAGGGAGGCCTGGTGTGCTGCAGTCCATGGGGTCACAAAAAGTTGGACACAACTGAGCGGCTGAACTGAACTGAACTGACAACTAACACCATCCAATTTGGTACTTCTTATTTTTTTTTAGTATATATGGACTACAAATATGAGGTTGTCCGCCTCTTAACTTCTCCTTTCCACTACACACCATGTGACAATCTTACCACTGATGTTAGACAGCTGAGGAGGAAATAAAATTGGTGTATGATTTTCTGAGCTTAGATTATGATATGTCTCCAATATTAAACAGGCCACGTCTATTTTCAGTTCTGGCTTTGACACACTTACTGGTAGTTTGATGTTGAACAGTTTATTGAAACCATCTTAACCTCAGTTACAAACTTCATTTGTAAAATGCAGAACACAAGGCTAGTTTTTAGAGTTGGTAAGTTCAAATGACATGAATATGGCAAAATATAAATTGGCACATTTTTGTCCTACTCTCAAAAATTGTTTAGACTATTAAAACTTCTAAGTGAATTGTCCTTTTCTGACAATCTATCAATGTGAGAAAGAAATGATTTTTTGCTTTTTGTGAAATAATCCATTTTTGCTTTTTGTGGTTAGAAACACAAGTATATCTATATACTTTACATGACTTTAACTTGTACCAATAATGTGCTATATAGTTCACTAAGGAAATTCATTTATTAATTATGCAGTTACTCATACAGTATTAGATGGCACTTAACATTTAAATAAAATATAATGCATCTAAAATTCCATCTGTGCTGTATGAAGAAATGAAAGTAAGCTCATTTTTCTCTTTCTTTGTTTTTACAAGTCAGAACATGTAGGTTTGCCCTTTGACACTTAGTTTCACATCTCATCTATCTGCTGATTATTTTAGAAAGAAGATATTACTAAATGACCCAAGAGAATTTTGCCCTTATGCCTGGAAACCATGTGATTTATTTTTCTCCAACAGCAATAATTTACCAAAATATGAACAGATACTAGGGTCCATCGTAATGAAATGATTTTATGGATGGTCAGAGGTGATATTTTGACAGCCAAATAAATTTTCCCGTGTGTTGATGAAACATATAAAAATTCAATTTCTTTCTACTTAGCTATTGATTATACTTCACTTTTTTAGGTCCCAAATAATAATTAGTTTTTAATATATTACTTGGTAGTTAACAAAGCAAAATTTGTAATTAAAAAACCTCTGGCATATCAGGAAATATCATTATCTTTTTTTTTCACTTTCTTTTTTTATTATTTTATTTTATTTTTTAACTTTACAATATTGTATTGGTTTTGCCATATATCAACATGAATCCGCCACAGGTATACACATGTTCCCCATCCTGAACCCTCCTCCCTCCTCCCTCTCCATACCATTTTTGTTCTAATTGGCTTGTATTCATTTAACTTATTGATTTAACTATATTTTACTAAGTGGCCATATATCAACTATATGTTACTATATTTTAGTGAGTGATAACTTCAAGGCAAGCAGTGTGACAAGTACCTATTATTTGCAGATGACTTCAAAGCATTATTTATGAAAATGGAATTTAAGAACTCATGGGAAGTTAACAAAAAATATAGAATATAATAAACTCCAAAACAAGGATGTATAGAAATTTGTTAGTCAGTTTATGTTCACATAATGAAATACCATAGACCAGGTGCCTTACATGATAGGAAAGTATTTTCTTAAAGGTCTGAAGGCTGGGATGTCCAAGACTAATACGTCAGGTGATTCCATTCCCAGCTCATAGGTGGCCATCTTTTCACTGTGTCCTCATATGGAGGAAAAAGAAAAAGCTCTGGTTCTTCCTCTTCTTATAAGAACACTAACCTGTCGTAGGGCTTCATTTTTGGTTGTTGTTGCTTAATCGCTAAGTCGTGTCTGACTCTTTGTGACCCCATGGACTGAAGCACGCCAGGCTTCCCTGTCCTTCACTATCTCCCACAGTTTGCTAAAACTCATGTCCATTGAGTCGGTGATGCATGCCATCCAACCATCTCATCATCTGTTACTCCCTTCTCCTCCTTTATTTACAGGAAATAAACTAAAAAAAAAAATAGTCACAGTCTGTAGCTAAATATTTATGTTATATCTGGACATGGTCCTTTTCTTTTTCTCTACTCATATTCAGTTTTGCAATGCAGTTTGGATAATCTCCCCAAAAGAAAATATTATTATTGAAGCTTACTGTGTACCTAGCACTAAGAAATCTTACCTTTGTTTCAAAACTTAGAAATCAAGCAGGATCCTACAGAGCATTGGGGAGGAGGGAATGGGGAATGATTGGATCAGTCTCACAGTAACCTTTCAAGTCAATGTTTCTGTTAGTCCTGCTTAGGCAATAAATCATCTATGTCTTTTACTTACTGACCTGGACTTTATATTATAATCTTGTTTAAATGTTTGGATAACTACCTCTTCTGTATATAAATTCAGGTATTGTTTGTATGCCTAGTTCTCTGATTCTCCAAAAAATGGAATCACTTTGATCTACTATTATCTTCCTTGATTAGACTATCTCTTCCAATATCAGTAGTTTCTAGAGGTACTCTGCTTGCAGATTTGAATACTGTTTCAAGTGTTATCACTTATTGGCCCAACTATTGCTGAAACAGAATTTATGTACTATTCATTTTCATTTCAAAATATCTCTTCTCATCTGTATGTCTATATCCTGAATTGTATGGTGGGTGAAAACTACTTGAGTTCTTGTTGCATCTTGTTCTGCTGACTGGTAGTTAATCTCAACACATCTCTTCTCCAGTCCTGGCTTGAAACAAATTTTTCTAAGTATTAAGAGGAAATATCTGACTTTTTTTCCCGGTAGACATAATAGATTTCAAACAAAAAGAAAATTAGGGTGATATACTTCTTCTTTGATACAATGTTAAATTTACTACTTTTTCAAAAAGTCCTAATTTTCCATTCCAAATACAATTTTATTTACCAATCCTTTTATAGTTAATGTACTATGCCTTGTAATGCCTTATAACAGATATTATATTTTATTTAAAAACATGTTAAGGATTTTTGGAAAACAAATGTACATATTTGACTTCATATGTATTTATTAATGCATTTATAAAATTTCAACATTCCCAATTCAGTGCCAATCACTTTGACTCAAATGTTTTTCAAAATAGAGTAATAAAGTGATTCCTCTTTACTTATGCTCCAAGTTATGCTCCCACACAAAATGTTAAACCTAAAATAATCTTAGTAGTACATCTACTGATATAATTGTGTGTGTGTGTGCATGCACCCTCAATCATGTCCGACTCTTTGTGACCCTTGGACTGTAGCCTGCCAGGCTTTTCTGTCCATAGAATTTTCCAGGCAAGAATACTGAAGTGTGTTGCCATTTCCTTTTCCAGGAGATCTTTCCGACCCAGGGATCAAACCTGCATCTCTTGCTTCTCCTACATTGGCAGGTTGATTCTTTACCAGCTGAGCCACCAGGGAGGACCACTGATATAACTAATGAAATATAAATAATTTCCTCCCCAAATCCTCAGTATATTTTCTTGACAGCTGCACTGAATTAAATAATTAAGGTAAATACTAACTAAGTGCAAGGAGCAAATAAGTGTTTTTCAAATATGTGTGTAATTACCATGTTACTCTTCAAGGAAGCTCTTAGTTTATGTCTTGCTCTTTTTCCCTCTTCCAAAGTGACTAAGTATTCCTATCACTGGTTTTTTATAAGTTTTATTTCCAACTGAAAATTCATTATGTTGCCATGAATTTATGACTTGATTTTCATTAGAGATTATTATACTACTGAGAAATAATCATATCTCAGAGACAATACAAACAGGTATAGTCAGCCTTAATTACATAGCACTGTGCTTTTAAATTAATGTCTGAACACTGAGATCAATTAACGTTTTTAAAGAAAATATTTCCTGCACAACAAATTGCATTTAAATTATCTTGTGGGTAGTTCATTTTCATAAAATATAATTTTAAAAAATCTTATCACCCCTTGGTTATGATGAAATGGAAAGTCTGATAAACATTAACCTCTACAATAGATGATAAGGAAATAGGAAATGAAAGTTCTCTTTAAGGTGTTGAAATGTTTTAGGATCGATTTTCATGCCAGATGACTAATATGATATATAAACTAAAGCAGAATGCTTAAAGGATTATAAAAGGAAAATAACAGTGTCAGTTTGTGCCTTGAATCTTTGAAACATTTTGCAGATCGGCTAACATAACTTTTTCTCAAGCAATAATAACTCACACTAAATTGAAAGAAAGAATATACTTTTTGATGAATAAGATGAATTATAAACATATATTTACCTATTGAATCAGAATACAACTCTTTTGAGAAAATGAAAACAAAATGACTTTACTCTTATTGGGGAAATGTCCTAGACTCCATGGCAAGATGTTTCAAACAAATCTGGGAAGTTATAATCAACCTCAAGAAAATGACTCCTTACCTTTTTGCAACAAACGTGTTTTCTTCCTTGAATACAAGCTACAGTTCTGATTATAATCATGAAAAATGTTTTTGCTCTGGTCACATGAACAGATACTGAGAGCAACCTTGAGGATGTGGTGTAAATGATAAATTTTGTGAACTAAAGTCAAGTTTCAGCCCAATGACTCTTTCTAGAGTTCCCATCCAATGCAAGAATTTAAAACTCAACCTTAAGGAAAAAATAGGATATCTTTTCACCTAAAAGTAAAGTGAATAAAATACCCCCAAATTAAGAAGCACAACTGAAAACAAATGCCTATAAAATTGCAGTATACTATCTAGAACTGACATAGAACACACCATTTTATCATTGGCACTAGAGTTCAGAAAGTTCAGATATTGTCTGGAATATTAGACATTTAAATTGCCAATCTTTGGAGTAAAGCTGTTAAAAATCTTACTTTTACATTTATCATGCATTGACCGTTTTTATTTATAACATGTGTCTGGGCAGTGTGCACATTTTGTTACTTCCTTTAACAAAGGAAGTAACTCTTCCTGGCCTCTTGGCCTCTTGACTCTTCTTGGCCTCATTAAATACATATCTATCTATATCTGTATTTATATCTATATGAATATATATATATATATATATATATATATATATATATCAGAGAAGGCAATGGCACCCTACTCCAGTACTCTTGCTTGGAAAATCCCATGGACGGAGGAGCCTGTTAGGCTGCAATCCATGGGGTCGCTAAGAGTCGGACACGACTGAAGTGACTTAGCATAGCATGTATATATATATAAAATTACTTCAGTTGTGTCCGACTCTGCTCGACCCCATAGATGGCAGCCCACCAGGCTCCAGTGTCCCTGGGATTCTCCAGGAAAGAATACTGGAGTGGGTTGCCATTTCCTTCTCCAATACATGAAAGTGAAAAGTGAAAGTGAAGTTGCTCAGTCGTGTCCGACTCTTAGTGACCCCATGGACTGCAGCCTACCAGGCTACTCCGTCCCTGGGATTAGGCAAGAGTACCAGAGTGGATTGCCATTGCCCTCTCCAAATATATATATATATATATTTTTTTTTTTTTAATAGTGGCAAGGTAACTTTTCAAAAAGATCTCCAGATACTCAGATACTCAAAATGGTGTGATCACTCAATGAGAGCTAGGCATCCTGGAATGTGAAGTCAAGTGGGCCTTAGAAAGCATCACTATGAACAAAGCTAGTGGAGGTGATGGAATTCCAGTTGAGCTATTTCAAATTCTGAAAGATGATGCTGTGAAAGTGCTGCACTTAATATGCCAGCAAATTTGGAAAACTCAGCAGTGGCCACAGGACTGGAAAAGGTCAGTTTTCATTCCAATCCCAAGGAAAGGCAATGCCAAAGAATGCTCAAACTACTGCACTATTGCATTCATCTCAAATTCTAGCAAAGTAATGCTCAAAATTCTCGAATCCAGGCTTCAACAGTATGTGAACTGTGAACTTTCAGATGTTCAAGTTGTATTTACAAAAGGTAGAGGAAACAGATCAAATTGCCAACATCTGCTGGATCATGGAAAAAGCAAGAGAGTTCCAGAAAAGCATCTATTTCTGCTTTATTGACTGTGCCAAAGCCTTTGACTGTGTGGATCACAATAAACTGTGGAAAATTCAAGAGATGGGAAAAGCAGACCACCTGACTTGCCTCCTGAGAAATCTGTATGCAGGTCAAGAAGCAGTTAGAACTGGACATGGAAAAATGGACTGGTTCCAAATTGGGAAAGGAGCATGTCAAGGTTGTACATTGTCACCCTGCTTAGTTAACTCATATACAGAGTACATCATGAGAAATGCAGGGCTGGGTGAAGTGCAAGCTGGAATCAAGATTGCCTGGGGAAATATCAACAACCTCAAATATGCAGATGGCACCACCCTTATGGCAGAAAGTGAAGAAGAACTGAAGAGCCTCTTGATGAAAGTGAAAGAGGAGAGTCAAAAAGTTGGTTTAAAGCTCAACATTTAGAAAACTAAGATCATGGCATCCAGTCCCATCACTTCATGGCAAATAAATAGGGAAATAAGGAAACAGTGACAGAGTTTATTTTTGGGGGCTCCAAAATCAATGCAGATGGTGACTGCAGCCATGAAATTAAAAGGCACTTGCTCTTTGGAAGAAAACTATGACCAACCTAGACAGCATATTAAAAAGCAGAAAAAAATAAAATAAAAAGCAGAGACATTACTTTGTCAACAAAAGTCCATCTAGTCAAAGCTATGTAGTTGTGTATGGATGTGAGAGTTGGACTATAAATAAAGCTGACTGCTGAAGAACTGATGCTTTTGAATTGTGGTGTTGGAGAAGACTCTTAAGAGTCCCTTGGACTGCAAAGAGATCCCAGTCCATCCTAAAGGAAATCAGTCCTGAATATTCATTGGAAGGACTGATTCTGAACCTGAAACTCCAACATTTTGGCCACCTGATGTGAAGAACTACTTATTGGGAAAGACCTTGATTCTGGGAAAGATTGGAGGTGGGAGGAGATGGAGAAGACAGAGGATAAGATGGTTGGATGGCATCACTGACTTAATGGGCATGAGCTTGAGGAAGCTCTGGTATTTAGTGATGGACATGGAAGCCTGGTGTGCTACAGTCTATGGGGTTGAAAACAGTCGGACACAACTGAGCAACTGAACTGAACTTTTCAACAATATGAAAGTTGGTCTATCACCAACTCCCGGAGTTCACCCAAGCCCATGTCCATTGAATCAGTGATGCCATCCAACCATCTCCTCCTCTGTCGTCCCCTTCTCCTCCTGCCCTCAACCTTTCCCAGCATCAGGGTCTTTTCAAATGAGTCAGCTCTTCACATCAGGTGGCCAAAGTATTGGAGTTTCAGCTTCAACATCAGTCCCTCCAATGAACACCCAGGACTAATCTCCTTTACGATGAACTGGTTGGATCTTCTTGTAGTCCAAGAGACTCTCAAGAGTCTTCTCCAACACTACAGTTCAAAAGCATCAATTCTTTTGCACTCAGCTTTCTTCACAGTCCAACTCTCACATCCATACATGACCACTGGAGAAACCATAGCCCTGACTAGATGGACCTTTGTTGGCAAAGCAATGTCTCTGCTTTTTAATATGCTGTCTAGGTTGATCATAACTTTCCTCCCAGGGAGTAAGCGTCTTTTAATTTCATGGCTGCAGTCACTATCTGCAATGATTTTGGAGCCCAGAAAAATAAAGTCAGCCACTGTTTCCACTCTTTCCCCAACTATTTGTCATGATCTTCGTTTTCTGAATGTTGAGTTTGAAGCCAACTTTTTGACTCTCCTCTTTCACTTTCATCAAGAGGCTCTTTAAGTTCTTCTTCACTTTCTGCCATAAGGGTGGTGTCATCTGAATATCTGAGGTTATTGATATTTCTCCTGGCAATCTTGATTTCAGCTTGTGCTTCCTCCAGCCCACATATGTAAGTATGTGATGATGAATTTAATTAGATTGTATTGTCAAAGGTGTAAATGAATATATGCCAATATATGGTTAAATGGAAATACTGCTTACATGTACATTAAAAAGTGGATCTGAAATCTCTGAATGATAGTTTATTATTTCATCAGAAAAATTAGAATTATAGAGAAAAACATATTATTGAGGAGCCAGTAGCATACAAAAATATTTTGCTACTAATGTAAAAATAATATCCTACTGCTATTTGTAGATATAAATACTTAAAAGGCAGTTATTTCAAATATAGTAGTAATTCTAGTCACACAGATGCTAAAATGGGAAGTGCAATAGTGATAAAGAGAGTGAGTTAGAATCACAGATCTGTCACTAACATGCTTGTATAAAACTTGACACTTTAAATTTTGTATAATTCAGGATTATTATTTTAAATGGTACTGAGAATTTTAACCTCAAACATTTTTTGTGAGGAATTTATAAGAGTAAAAGTCCTAGAGTCTGATGAACATGTCAGATTATGTATGTATTTCCCCTTGCAAATATATGTTACCTTAAATCACTTTTTAATAAATACAATAAAAGTAAAATTTAATTAAATTGATGAGGATTTAAGCAATCCCATGTATTCATACACAGTAAAAATAATTTTATAATTATATTTTTAATGAAAATCCATAAAAGATAGTTGCTTTGTTTTATTCACTCTTCATACAACTTCTCCTGATATAATTCTGTATGTAGGCACCAGAAAGGACTAATTAAGTTAGATATTTCTCCTTAATTTCCATTAACATATAAAATAAATAAAATATTCATTATGAAATATTAATTGACCACAACTTCAGTTTTTGAGCTAATTTTTATTTTCATCATTTCTCCCTTGAAAGTTGCCACTTAACACTACTGACATATTGCATAAGTGGAATTTTCTTCTAATGGATGGATTTCAGAGATACGCATAAAATCCTGAACAGATTAAAGAAATCTTGGCTTTATCGATAGTCCAACTTCCTCACAGTCATTAATAAACTGGTTCTGTTACATATACTGATACACAAAGAGCCAAAATTTCCATGACACTTTTGAAGTGGGAGAGCTGTCTTACTAGAAACCAGTATATACATGGGGGTAATTTAGATCTCCTGCCAACAGGGCAGACAAATCTATATCAGTAGTACAAAATGCTGCTCCTTCCATCATGGAAGCAGTAAAACGTACCCAACCTGCCTTCAGGTGGAGCTCAGTATTGGTCTTTACTGCTGACAAATTAAATATTCATCAATTGGCCTTGGTGAGTGGAAGTCCACATGGCTGGGTCCCTGCATGACTTTCATTCCTGCCACCATGGCCCCTTTGTGTTACAAGCCAATTGGGAAACCACAGAGATGACTGGGGAAAGAAGCTGACTGATACCCAAAAAATGGGGCTGACTTAGCCTCTTTATTATTAAAATTCTTCTCTCCTGAGTTCCTTGTGGTTTGGTGAGCATTCACAGAGGACATGCTTATCTTCACATCAATCAATGTAATACACCACATTAACAAATTGAAAAATAAAAACCATATGATTATCTCAATAGATGCAGAGAAAGCCTTTGACAGAATTAAACACCCATTTATGATAAAAACTCTCCAGAAAGCAGGAATAGAAGGAACATACCTCAACATAATAAAAGCTATATATGACAAACCCACAGCAAACATTATCCTCAATGGTGAAAAATTGAAAGCATTTCCTCTAAAGTCAGGAACAAGACAAGGGTGCCCACTTTCACCATTACTATTCAACATAGTTTTGGAAGTTTTGGCCACAGCAATCAGAGCAGAAAAAGAAATAAAAGGAATCCAAATTGGAAAAGAAGAAGTAAAACTCTCACTATTTGCAGATGACATGATCGTCTACATAGAAAACCCTGAAGACTCCACCAGAAAATTACTAGAACTAATCAATGACTATAGTAAAGTTGTAGGATATAAAATCAACACACAGAAATCCCTTGCATTCCTATACACTAATAATGAGAAAACAGAAAGAGAAATTAAGAAAACAATTCCATTCACCATTGCAACGGAAAGAATAAAATACTTAGGAATATATCTACCTAAAGAAACTAAAGACCTATATATAGAAAACTATAAAACACTGGTGAAAGAAATCAAAGAGGACACTAATAGATGGAGAAATATACCATGTTCATGGGTTGGAAGAATCAATATAGTGAAAATGAGTATACTACCCAAAGCAATTTATAGATTCAATGCAATCCCTATCAAACTACCAACAGTATTCTTCACAGAGCTAGAACAAATAATTTCACAATTTGTATGGAAACACAGCTTCATGTGTTTTTGTTTTTCCTGTTCAGTCATCGCACACAGCTCTTCCCCAGATTTCTTTGTTACTAGTTCTCCAATTATCTTCAGTATAAGTCCCTGATACTGCCAAGCCCATAAATCAACATATTATTGCAAATTTGGCCATTTCTGGCCATTTCTCTTTCAAAGTAAAGTAAACCACTAGAGTAAACCAGGCTCAAGTCTTCTCTTCCCCTGTTAATTTATATAGAGAACACTCCCTGAGATACTATCTCAGGGAGTCAGCAAGATTTTTAATAAAAAATGGCAAAGGTGTTATCCAAGAATTTCTTAAATCATAGCAAAGGTATCTAATATTTCCTAGTGAGTATAGCAGAAGAATGAAAGATCCTTCAGATAGAACTATAAGCAAAGTTTTCATGGAAGGGGAGTAGTTTAAGAATGCGAAGAGCTAAATGGGGTATCAACAAACATACTAAAGCAGATGTGTGTGTGTGTGTGTGTGTGCATGTGCGTGTGTGTGTGTGTGTGTGTCTGTGTGTGTTAGTCACTCAGTCATGTCTGACTCTTTGTGACCCCATGGACTGTAGCCCTCCAGGCTCTTCTGTCCATGGAATTTTCAAGGCAAAAATACTGGAGTGAGTTGCCAGAGAGCCTTCCTTACTCAAGGATCGAACCCAGGTCTCCTGCATTGCAGGCTGATTCTTATCATCTGAACCACCAGGGAAGCCCTACTAAAGCAGATAGTTTATTCTAAAGAGTCATCCATTAATTTGGATTGAGAACTCAGATATTAGGCAGGTATTTTGTTGTTATTGTTGCTGTTGTTTTGCCAGTAATATACATGAGGTTGTTTTCCCAGGTAGCTCAGTGCTAAAGAATCCACCTGCCAACACAGGAGACTCAAAAAACGCAGGTTTGATCCCTGGGTCAGGAAGATCCCCTAGAGAAGGTAATGGAAACCCATTCCACTATACTTACCTAGAGAATTCCATGGACAGAGGAGCCTGGTGGGCTACAGTACATAGGGTCATAAAGAGTTGGACATGATTTAGAGGGTCAACAACAATAAATATAAAATAACCAGCCTCAGGCTTCCCAATATTTCTGAAATACTTTCATAGAGTAGTGTTTAAAGGAAAGTAAGTTTTGTTAGAGCCAGATGTGCTGTGCTGCTCTAAATCATTTCAATGGGGATCTAACCTGTGTCTCTTAAGCCTCCTGAATTGGCTGGCAGGTTCTTTACCACTAGCGCCACCTGGGAAGGCCCCTAGAGCCACATGAGTTTGTTTGATAAAGAACTGAGTGGAGATTGGAAAGCAAAAGAAATTCAGCATTAAATACAGAACTACAGAGATGAGTTTGGATTCTTTTCCAAATATGCAAGAGGGCCAGAAATATATGCCACAAGCTGCTGCCTTCAGAGACCTTGGGAAATGAGAACTATTTGTCAAAAATATAAATCGAGGAATGATTGTGGCAGGGGAGCTGAAATGAACTCCGGTATTCTCAGTTGGCTTCTATTTGTTTTTGCAGAGGGACTAACCAGAATGCTAATTCCACTTAAATTACCGAAAGGAGAGTGAACAACTGTTTGCAAAGAAATAATGGGATCAAGATTTAATAAAATATTTGCATTCTTCTTAGCTCTTCACCTGATGGTTTACAGCAGGCATTGACCTGCTGATTCTTGTGAATCTCACTCTGATCATGAGTTCAGTTACCTTATAATGTATTTGTGTTACACCTATTATTTGCTTAGGGGAAAAAATAAGTGTGAATGCTAAAAGAATCAAAATGATATTTGAAAGAATAAAGGCAACATATCTTGACTATTTACATAACAGAATATTTCCAAAATTTAAAGAAAACATCTTCTGAGTTCTAGAGATAAAAAAGATAATGATGCTGTCACACACTGCTGGTCACTATTTTAAACACCAAAGGAGATCAGGCTAATATCTTGGACAGCAATAAAGAAAGAACCATTAGACAAGACCCTAACTCCCTGGACACAATCCTTGATTGCCTTGGTACAAACACGGAGGGATATGTAATGCACATAATACTTTTGAAAATCACCTGAACTCCATTATTAGTCACATGTCTATCAATAATTGCGAGTAGTGACCATGCTGGGGATCTCAGAGTCATTAGCATTAGACTGTGAGCACAGTAAACTAAAACAAGAGAGAAAAAAAATTGGTGGCAGCCACAAAGCAGTTATATGAGTAGGCTATTCAAGGTCTAAAATTCAATATTTATGCAGCTATGATAAAAAGATGGAAAAACACATAAAATAGAAGAAAATATATTAGCAATCTGACTGGTAACTATTATGTGGCACCATAATATATTTATGATTTTTCAATGTCATACTTAAACAATTTAAAAGTAAGTTGACATTTCTTTTCCATCCTTAATTTAAATGTTTATTTCTGCTACAATGCATTAAAAACAAATATACAAACAAAAACTTGTGATCATTATTTTGTTGGTTTGCCTAAGAATCTTCCCTTTCGTCACCCTAACTACAAATGACAATCAGATACTCAGATACTTCCTCTGGACAGTGCCACATAGTCATTTATTTACAAATATCTGGATGATTAACTGAAATGTACTACTTCCTTTTCAAAGTTTCGTGACCTATAAGTAACATTTAAATTGTGTCACCATCCTTATTCCTTGGGCTGCTGGCTGCTTAACAGAGTACTATCAAAGAAGCCATCGCCTCAGGCTCCACTTTTTGCAAAACTGCCTGAGAAAATATGACTGCCTTTACAAATATATCTAACTTCGATTTAATCAGCATGAAGAATTTTAATTTGGATAAAATGCTAAAAAAGAAGGCACAAGCTACACTGAATACATATTTTAATCCCTTGAATTTTTAATTCTTTTGCCTTTTCTGAAGATATTCTCTTGACATAATGAAAAAAACTGCATGACTAATAAGTGGTCTTTTAAAATGCCTTTTGCTGTTAATCAGTATTGTACTAATTATGTTTCTGAGTATATAATTGTCTTTGCTCTCCTGAAAAGGAAAAAGAATCAGTTTTCATGAGACAAAGATTTTGTCTTCAAATGTGAAGAAAGCAATTTCTTTAAATTCCTCAAATTATAATCATATAGGTTTCCTTGCAAACCATAATTACACAGTGCCCCTATAATTTCTCTCAGCACAGATTTAGCTCCTCTTCTGTATGATTATTGTACAGCAACAACACAATAGCTTCTTCTCATGTGACTGTATTGTGGCTACACTCCCTGGCCCACATTACCGTAGAAGGCATGAGAAGCCAAGAAACTGGCAAGACCAAGGAAATTTACAAACTATTTTTTTAATTGTTAGTTTTGCAAGCCATATGTATTTGTTACCTGAATTTCCTATAAAATTACTTGATAAGTTGCATATTTTCTGAGTCCCTGACAATGAAAATCTTTTAACATCAAGTCCTTAAAGCAAATTATGGAAAATAGGAAATTATTGACATAAAACACAATCTTTATCTTCCTCCACTAAATATATTTATATAACTATTTAAGAAATCATAAAGTCTAAGAAACACATTAACTTTGCTGACAAAACATGAGCTATTTTGTCAAAGTAATTTGAAACAATTTGATGTTTCTTGCAAAACTCACATTGAAGTCTAGTCAACTCTTTTCAATTCTTTATCATACCAGCAGGTGGCAGAATTAAGGCACAAAATTGCAGAATCCTTGAGAAAGGTAGAAACAGCCCTTTCAATGTCTTGGGATGGCAGTTTTAATTTCTGTGACTTCAGGTGACTGAACTCACTCAGTTCTAGTCCAGAGCAGACGCAGCCCTTTCTGTGAACTAGCTGAGGCTGTACCCTTTGATCACAAATCACTACTTTGCTGCAATAATTTTTAGCCTTTGCCATAAAGCAGATCCAAGGAAGCATATGGTGCACATAAATTTGTATCTTTTTTAACACTAAGTTACACCAGGCATTCTCTGGGAGAATGACTATTCATATGAAAAGGGAAAAAGATGAAATCAATCTTCCCTTATATTATCAAAGATAGTTTAGTGAATAGTGCATTTTTGCCTTGCTCCAGAACAAAGTAGACAATAATTTTATGGATTACATGTCTTTTGAGAAATGATTCAAGGACTTAGTATATGTAAGCCTGCTGCTTCATTTCCATTGAAATTTTCTCACATGTTCTTAATTTATTACCTCTGTTAATAAATATACACCTCTTCGGTGGTGAAAATGTTTCCTAATAGGTTTTCTGTAGCGTCTACTACCCTACAGAGGGTGCAGGACTGAGTAGTGACTACATTTTTTTTTTTTTTTTTTACTGTTCTAATCTCTGAGTTCTCTCATTAGGTTATTTTTCTTAAAAGGATAATCATCTCTGCATATTTTCTTTGCAATACTTTGGAATAGTGTATAATCAAATCAGAATACAGCACAACACACTAAACTAATCAAGGGATGTTCCTATAAAAACTGTATTCATTAATCTCATGTTAATTAAAAGTATTGAAAAAATTGCATTTTGGTATTACCAACTCCTAAGATCTTTGTAAATATTTGTCTAATAATTAAAATGAGATGGTGGATTTAAAAGGCCTGCCACATAGTCAATTTGTATGTATTACATTTTAATATCTTTCCCCTATGTTCAGTGTGTAATCAAAATTTGTGTTTTAAGTAAAATTATTTTCTTAATTAAAATACCATGGAATGAATCTAGATATGTTTTCCATTTTATGAAATAAAAGGAAAATATTTTAAAAGGATCATTTAGAGGGGTGTACACAATGTTATCAATTGTAATATTATATACATATACATATACATATATATATGTCTAATATTACCTACCACATATCTTGAGGATTTGGCAAAGGCAGCAAAAGGCCAGAAAACAACAATACGGCAAATCACTAAAAGCATAATACACTATTTACAGAGTTCTTATCATATGTCACAACACAGAAGGTAAGTGATATTTTCCTCAGTTTAATTAAATGGAAGCTCTCAGACATAAAGTAACATATTTATCACCCAATCTCAGAAGGAAGAACTGGTATTGAAACCTAAGAGTTAAAACCTGTTGCTCCTACAAGTCACAGTTGATAGTGTGAGGTTCTGTGGTCACACATTTATTTTATATTCAGTTTTGCATATCCACAATTTCAAACACATAAACTGCTACACAATTTAAATGTCAGGCTGAACTCCTCTCATATGAATTTGTTTAAAAATAATAGCAACATTAGTATTATTAAGGTATCTGCTGCTGCTGCTGCTAAGTCGCTTCAGTCGTGTCCAACTCTGGGACCCCATAGATGGCAGCCCACCAGGCTCCCCGGTCCCTGGGATTCTCCAGGCAAGAACACTGGAGTGGGTTGCCATGTCCTTCTCCAATGCATAAAAGTGAAAAGTGAAAGTGAAGTCGTTTAGTTGTGTCCGACTTTTAGCGACCCCATGGACTGCAGCCCACCAGGCTCCTCCGTCCATGGGATTTTCCAGGCAAGCATACTGGAGTGGGATGCCATTGCCTTCTCTGTAACTGACTCCTCCTCTATTACACTATAATAGTCCTACTATGATTGGCAAAATAATATGATTAGTGTACAAGACCCACTGTTCTAGTTTTATGTATTAAATATTATTTAATTTCTTACAATCCTATGAGGTAAGCAGTACTCATATCCTCAACAAAAATGTAAGAACTTGACCAAAATCACACAAAGTGAAATATAAATTTGAATCTACACAATCTGAGTCCAGACCCTGTCATTTGTTTTGTCAAAGAAAGTTCTCAGCAGTATAGATGCTATGTTTGTAAGAAGGTATTGACAAAGCATCTTTTGTTAGACCTGACACTTGGAAACTGTTCCATAACGAGTTAGCCAATTTTCATAGCAGCATCTGTAGGTGGCGAGGGCAGGAATAAAGTAAGAATCAGCAGGAAAGAACAGAATGGAGGTCATGGTTGCCTAAGTGGAAAAGAGGAGTTGTGACAAAAGAATGAAGTAGAGCACTGCCAAGACAGTGAACTTCATTTTTTCACTCATTTGACCTTGGGCAATGGCTGGACCATTTGATTAGGAAGGCAGAAAGAATGATGGCCATTCTTAATCATGCAGTAATCTGACAAGGCAAGCTGTGAAATGTGGTTTCTGAATCAGCATGTAATTGGTTTTATAAATAATATGAAAAGACTTGCAGTGGTTAAACTTGATCAGAATGGTCATGCTATATGTAGTCCATGTCACCTTCTGTCCTAAAGGCACTTTATGTATAATTTTTCCACTATGGAATCCCTTGAGTATGACTATTGTTTCTCTGCCTTAAAAGTGTAGTGTCTGGTGATAAAATTTCTTTTTAAAAACTCCTTTTCATTTATTCATTTTTTTTCTTCAGTTTTTATTTTTTTAATTTCTAATGTCAGTCTTTTAAATAACATATCCCTCTAAGGAACATAGAGATTAAAGAAAGTCTTGTTAGAATTTCAGAGTGTCCAAATGCCACAAGGATATAAGAATAATACCTAAAGTTGGTATGTATAATAATATATGATTTTCTTAATTTTCTCTTGAAATAACTTCCAAAATTTCAGGAATTTCAATTCTGTCTATATATCTTTGAAGACTTGATTTCACTTAATTAGGGCTTCCCTGGTGTCTCAGATGGGAAAGAAACCACCTGCAATTTTATCAGTTGCAATAACATCTCCAGCACCTGCAGTGCAGGAGACCTGGGTTGGATCCCTGAATCATGAAGATCCTCTGGAGAAGGAAATGACTCCCCACTCCAGAATTCTTGCCTATCCCTAACATTTAACTTTCACTTTTCAAGGCTAACACATTTCAGTTTATTTCCAGTTCACTTACATCTAAAATTTTTCATTAGTAAATTAAACATAATGAAACAAAGATATTTAAGGTAAGCATATGTCAATGTAAATGCATTACTTGCAATGATCTTTTCTTATCAAAAAGCACTGCAAGTGAGCAAAAATGATTCAAATATGAAATGCAGATTGAGTTAAAAGTACTTGAATCCATTATACTTTTTGGTCTGAGTCTATCTGGGATGTTCCAACTGTGTACTTCCATCAGATTTTTAAAAACTTTTTATATATGGCAGCAAACTTTCCAAAAGAAAATTAACCATCCAAAGAATGGGCTTATTTATGTGTTAATGTGTGTTTTAACCGTTCTCTTTCTATTGGGCTCTGTTAGAATTAGAGAAAATCTTGAAGTAGTGAGGGACAGGGTCTTATAAATAGAAGGACAAATATTGATTTATTCTGATGCTACAGATGTCATTTAAGGAAGATAGAAAAATGCTCATCCTAGAATGAGATGAGAAGATCAAAAAAGATTTTTTTTCCTTTAATGTGACTAAACCTAGGTTGCTGTTGCTGCTGCTGCTAAGTCACTTCAGTCGGGTCCGACTCTGTGCGACACCATAGACAGCAGCCCATCAGGCTCCCCCGTCCCTGGGATTCTCCAGGCAAGAACACTGGAGTGGGTTGCCATTTCCTTTTCCAGTGCATGAAAGTGAAAAGTGAAAGTGAAGTCGCTCAGTCGTGTCTGACTCTTCTCGACCCCATGGACTGCAGCCCACAAGGCTCCTCTGTCCATGGGATTTTCCAGGCAAGAGTACTGGAGTGGGGTGCCAATGCCTTTTCTGAAACTTAGGTTAAGAGTAGAACATTTAAGGCCCCAGAACACCAATATCAAATGTTTGCCATAGGTAACTTACTTATCAAAAGGGTTTCTTTATCTCACCTGGCTCAACAATGCCCCAGTATCTAATGAACAACCCAGGACTGAAAATGTAGCTTGATGATGTCATCAACACATGAGTGTATTTTATCTTTCTATTTTACCTACCTTCCATGGAAGGTCATTCTCTTCATATTCAAAAAGTAGCTTGGAATCTCCAACATTGCAAAGACACTACAAACCAGAAGAGTTTAGAAGAATAAAGAAAGACAAAATGCTCATACTAGGTGAGATAGACATAGACAGAGAGAGATTGACTAATATAACAAGACATGTAAAGATATATATTTTTCCATCATATGCAAGTATTTATGGTTTCATTTACTGTTTTTTCATTCTGTTCATATTCTTAAACTAACGAGTGTATTTTGTGGCAACCCAGCTAAGTACCTTCATAAAATCCACCATTTTTTTTTTTTTTTTTTACTCCTTATTACTAGGATATCATGTTTCTTGGAGCAGCAGGCAGCTGGGGGGCGGCAGGGGCGGGGGTGGTTGCGGTGAGCAAAGAGCCCAAATTAACAGAAATCAGATTGTCTGGAAACTCCAGCGGTAGACTTCCACTTACATTTATTTGTCACAGTATGTTGCATCTCCTTTCATTGTTTTATGGAAGCCTGCAAAACCATTAATCTGGGCTCTTTGCTGCTTCCCCCAAAACATGATATTCTAGTACTAAGGAGTAAGAAAATGATGGATTTTATGAGGGTACTTAGCTGGGTTTGACACAAAACACTTTACATTTGTACATTTAAGAATAAACATGTAATTTTAAGAATATGAACAGAATGAAAGAACAGTAAAACCATAAGTACTTGCATGTGATGAAAAAATTATAGATCTTACATGTCCTGTAACATCAGTCAATCTCTCTATGTTTCTATCTCTCTCTCTCCGCTCTCTGTCTCTCCACCTGTCTCTCATCCTGATCTCACAATTCATGTTAAGTCTTTTCTTCCTCATTCTTGAAGAAATTAATCCTGACTCAAGGGTCGGGGCAGAGAAGGCAATGGCACCCACTCCAGTACTCTTGCCTGGAAAATCACATGGACAGAAAAGCCTAGTAGGCTGCAGTCCATGGAGTCACTAAGAGTCGGACACGGCTGAGCGACTTCACTTTCACTTTCATGCATTGGAGAAGGAAATGGCAACCCACTCCACTGTTCTGGCCTGGAGAATCCCAGGGACAGGGACGGGGAAGCCTGGTGGGCTGCCGTCTATGGGGACACGCAGAGTCGGACACGACTGAAGCGACTTAGCAGCACCAGCAGCAAGGGGAGGGGAGGGCTTTGTTTTAATAGATACAATATAGATAGTATGGCCCACAGCAACTAAAATGATTTGCTTGCTTTTTTTGTTCGTTTATCTTGAAGTATATTAATTGTCTAATATTCTGTACATATGAGCTTTCCAGGTGGCTAGTAGTGAAGAAGGCGCCTGCCAACACGGGAGACATAATAGACATGAGTTCGATCCCTGGGTCCTCAAAAGCCCCTGGAGGCGGAAACAGCAACCCATTCCAGTATTCTTGCCTGGAGAATCCCATGGACAGAGGAGCTTGGTGGGTTACGGTCCATTGGGTTGCAAAGAGTGGGACATGACTGAAGCAGCTTAGCATGCATACCTTCTGTACATATAAAATAAAAAGCTGCTTAAGGTATAATTTCATTTTTTTCTGAGATTTTTAGTTCCTTTGGGTCTCAGTGAAAATACAGTGTCAAAACATGATGCCATTTTAGTTACTTAGCTTACCTTAAATGTGTTTTCCTACAGTCAAATTACTTAGAGCAAATGCTTAATTATTTACTTTCGTTTACTTGTGTTATTTTGTTGTGGTAAGAACATTTAACATGTGAGTTACCCTCCTAATTTTTTTTAAGTGTATAGTACTTTATGCTATATATAAAATGTTGTATAGCAGCTCTCTAGAGCTCATTCATTTTGCTTAATTGAAACTTTATGCCTGTTAGTAAGTAACTCTCCATTTCTCCCTCTCCTAGTCCCTGGCAACCAGCTTTCTATGAATCTGGCTAATTTAGAGAACTTACATAACTGAAATAATGCAATATTTGTCTTTCTGTCACTGGCTTATTTCACCTAGCATGATGTCACAAAATGCATTCACGTGGTCACACATTGCCAAGGTTCTTCTTTTTAAAGGCTGAATAATATTCCACTGTATGTATATACCATGTTTTATGCATCTTCTCATCTGTCAATGAGCATTTAGGTAGTTTCCATAATTTGGAGTTAATTATTCCGTGTTTGGAATTAATTATCCACTATTGTATATAGTGCTGTAGCAAACATGGGAGGTCAGTTCTTTTGGAAATTGGTCTCTGAAATGATTTAATTAATATGACATGAAAAGTAAGGACAAAAAAAGCAAAAATAAGCAAGTGAGACTACGTCAAGCAGCAAGTTTCTTCACAGCAAAGGAAACAATCAACAGGGTGAAAATACAGCTATTGGGATAGGAAATTTGCAAAGCATATATCTAATAAGAGGAGAATCTCCGGAATATATAAGGGACTTCAACTTAATAGCTAAAACAACTAATAACCTGATTTTGCAATGGGCAATGGCACCCCACTCCAGTACTCTTGCCTGGCAAATCCCATGGACGGAGGAGCCTGGTGGGCTGCAGTCCATGGGGTCGCTAGGAGTCGGACACGACTGAGCGACTTCACTTTCACTTTTCACCTTCATGCATTGGAGAAGGCAATGGCAACCCACTCCAGTGTTCTTGTCTGGAGAATCCCAGGGACGGAGAACCTGGTGGGCTGCCATCTCTGGGGTCACAGAGTCGGACACGGATGAAGCGACTTAGCAAGGACTTGCAGAGTCATTTCTCTGAAAAAGACATACAGATAACCAACAGGTATATGGAAAAATGCTAAATATCACTAATCATCACGGAAATACAAATAAAAATGACAAAGAAACATCATCTCATACCTGTCAGGATGGTTATTATTAAAAACCGAAAGGCACTAAGTGTTGGCAAAGATGTGGAGAAATTGAAACCCCGGCACACTGTCATTAGAAATTCAAGTTGATGTAAGCTCTGTGGGAAACAGTATAAAGGCTCCTCAAAAAATTAAAAATAGAGTTACCTTGTGCTGTGCTGAGTTGTGTCTGCCTCTTTGCAACCCCATGGACTATAGCCCACCAGGCTCCTCTGTCCATGGAATTCTCCAGGCAAGAAAACTGGAGTGGGTTGCCAAGGCCTCCTCCAAGGGATCTTCCTGACCTGAGGATTGAACCCAGGTCTTCTTCATTACAGGAGAATTCTTTACTGTCTGATCCATCAGGGAAGCCCAAGAATACTGGAGTGGGTAGCCTATCCCTTCTCCAGGGGAACTTCCCAACCCAGGACTTGAACTGGGGTCTCCTGCATTACAGGCAGTTTCTTTACCAGCTGAGCTACCTGGGAAGCCCAGAACTACCTTATGACCCAGCAATTCCACTTCTGTGTATTTATCCAAAAGAAGTGAATGGTGCATCATATTGAATGTGCTCAACAAATGTTTCAATACCTTTCAGACTCAGAAAGCCTCTGAAATCATTATTATCCACTCATAAACAAACTAATTTTTCTATAATTTAGTCAATCCATTATAAACTTTTTTTGGGAACACTGAATTACTATCAAAGAAAGCACAGTAAAATATTTATCTTTCCATCTCTGTAGAGCAACACGGGGTAACTAATTGGAACTAAAATTTTGTATCAAATTAAAATACTGTTGGAGTTCATATTCCTTCATTTGAAAATGGAGACGATATTACTTTACCTATTTAATTGTAGTGGAATATATATATATATTTTTAATTTAGATTTATTTATTTTAATTGGAGGCTAATACTTTACAATATTGTATTGGTTTTGCCATACATCAACATTTATCCTCCACAGGTGTACATGTGTTTCCCATCCTGAACCCCCCTCCCCCCTCCCTCCCCTTACCATCCCTCTGGGTCGTCCCAGTGCACCAGCCCCAAGCAACCAGTATAATGCATCAAACTTGGACTGGCGATTCGTTTCATATATGATATTATACATGTTTCACTGCCATTCTCCCAGATCATCCCACGCTCTCCCTCTCCCACAGAGTCCAAAAGACTGTTCTAAACATCTGTGTCTCTTTTACTATCTCACATACAGGGTTATCATTACCATCTTTCTAAATTCCATATATATGCATTAGTATACTGTATTGGTGTTTTTCTTTCTGGCTTACTTCACTCTGTATAATAGGCTCCAGTTTCATCCACCTCGTTAGAACTGATTCAAATATATTCTTTTTAATGGCTGAGTAATACTCCATTGTGTATATGTACCACAGCTTTCTGATCCATTCATCTGCTGATGGACATCTAGGTTGCTTCATGTCCTGGCTATTATAAACAGTGCTGAGATGAACATTAGGGTACACGTGTCTCTTTCAATTCTGGTTTCTTCTGGGTGTATATGCCCAGAAGTGGGATTGCTGGGTCGTGTGGCAGTTCTATTTCCAGGTTTTAAGGAATCTCTACACTGTTTTCCATAGTGGCTGTACTATTTTGCATTCCCACCAACAGTGTAAGAGGATTCCCTTTTCTCCACACCGTCTCCAACATTTATTGCTTGTAGACTTTTGGATCGCAGCCATTCTGACTGGCGTGAAATGGTACCTCATTGTGGTTTTGATTTGCATTTCTCTGATAATGAATGATATTTAGCATCTTTTCATGTTTGTTAGCCATCTGTATATCTTCTTTGGAAAAATGTCTGTTTAGTTCTTTGGCCCATTTTTTGACTGGGTAGTTTATTTTTCTGGAATTGAGTTGTAGGAGTTGCTGATATATTTTTAAAAAACATTTTAAATATGATGAATTCTAAGTAAAAATGATGACAACATGGATAAGGAGACAAAGAGAGAAGCAGAGAGAGAGAGTAGAAGAAAGTGACAGGAAAAGAAAAAAAGATTATTTTATAAAGATCTGATTTCTTAAAATTATGTGTGCTTGGATGGTTTCATATTATTAATACTGATATTTAATATTCAAATTCATAACTCATATGCACACAAATGTCATCTTTTGTTATACTCTTGAATGGAATTCTCCAGCTTGCAAACAAGAATATTATTTTAACTTGCCTTTTTCGCATGTGTGTCTAAGCTTTTAAACACCTGACACTTACAAGAGTGCAAGCATTCATACTTCAACAAGATTTTTTAATTTATGTGAATTTAATCCTTATGAATTATGCCATACCTGTGCATGTTTTTTATATCTTGCTTTTTTGAAGGTCTCATTTATTTATTTTGTATTATAGTTTCTATAGCAACCAGTTACTTGACTATTTGGTTTTATGGCTTTTTTGATAAGGCTATCTCCAAATTACAGCATGTCTAGAACTTCTTGGATCATAATTTAACTTTCACTGTGAAGAAACAACATATTAGTCCCATCTTGGCAGATTTATATTGGCTTCCTGTTTCAACTAGAATTATCTCCAAGCTATTAATTCTAGAGGATTTTCTTTTTCTTCTGGTGATTAAATGGGCTAGAATCCCCAAATCTTTTAGGATGTCCAGAGGAAAATATCATCTCTACAACCTTACCCTTACGATGAATGCCTTTGCGAATTATGGTGTTTTCAACTGGAAAATGCATGTCTAAAAAATTATTGTTGCTGGTGCTATTTTTCCATTTACTTTGGAAGGCTAAGATTCATTATTTAAAAACTAAGAATATTGGTCATTCAGATTTTTGAAAAGCTGTCAACTGCTTGAGAGAATATCTGTTTTTCATATTCATTATCAAAATAGAAGATTGTGCTGAGTGATTATTTCAGTCTAATGGACTTACTTAATTGCCTAATCTTAACCTCAATCTAAATTACATTAGTGATACTATTATTTGAATTGATATAGGCATTTAAACAATGCAGGTGTTGGGTCCAACTCTTGTGGAGATGAAAATCCACTCAAGGTTCTACATCAACAAATTCAGTCATTAGCAGATTGTATATTATTGTATTATTTATTGAAAAAATGTGCCTATAAGTAGACTGATGCAATTCAAACCCTTATTGTGTTGTTTGGGATCATCTGTATATATTTAGTCTCAATATACAGAAAACAATATATCCACAATACGTGGAGCTGAGGGAAGCCCCAAACTGTTGAGCTCATGAAACCCTGTAGATACTCAGATTTGTTTATAGCAACCACACTAAACCAGGGATTTGTAGACTTACTTTTTATGAGCACTAACCACATTTTTCACTCTGGTTGTCTCAGTGTGTTCATGGGCTTCATTTACTTTCCCTTTGAGCCCATTTAAATAAACATTTGGAGATATTGACTGACAAAATATGACTCTATTTTAGGATAATGATTTAATTCAAATAAGGATGAAAGTTGTCTAGCTTTTCCTCAGAGATTGCCAAAGGAAAATAGACAAGTGAAAGAAAATAAGTGGAATTAAAAACAAGGCTGGACCTCAGTATTGGCTTGGGGAAAAAAAAGGAAAAGAAAAGAAAAAAAAATTATCAAATGTACTGAATTTCTAGCTGCCTTTTCATGACAAAAAAAAAAAATTACAGCTTTTCTTTCATGATTATGCTGTTAGTAAACATTGCAATATTTCCTCAAACATCATCACAGCAAAATGGATTTGATATTTTGTCAGAAAAATTTGTTCTATTTAGTTTGGATATGAGACATATTTCAGTTTGACCCAGTTTTGTTGTTGTTATTGTTTATTTCTCTAAGTGAGCAAAGTGCTTCTTTTTCCTTTCTTTCTGGGGGAAGTAATATATGTGATTATTTAAAATGGAGGCAGAGCTAAGTGTGAGTTTTGTGTTCTTACATATCATTCTGTTACTTTCTCAATATTGTTTTGTTCTCATGGCTGTCCCAATTTTGACATAGGTAGCTGTTCACTCACTCTGTAGCTATTGCTGTTCTGGATATATTGGACACGACTCCCTTGATAGAAGGTTGATCCATCTCATTGGATGCCACAGAGAAATTAATATTGAGCAAGGTTTATATCCATTTGCTATTCCTTCCCTTTTTTCTACACAGCACAAAGGAACTTCAGACGTTACTGAAGTTTGGGGAAAATATGAAATTAATTTATTGTTGGTGTTTAGTTTTTAAGTTGTGTCTGAGTCTTTTGTGATTCTATAGACTGTAGCCCACAAGGCTCCTCTGTCCGTGGAATTTTTCAGGCAAAAGACTGGAATGGATTACTACTTCCTTCTTCAGGGGATTTTCCCCACTAGAGATCAAACCTGCATCTCCTGATTGGCAGGCAGATTCTTTACCACTAAGCCACCTGGGAAGCCCATTAAATTACAGTTCATGGAATTCTCCAGGCTAGAATACTGGAGTGGGTAGCCTTTCCCTTCTCCAGTGGATCTTCTCAACCCAGGAATCGAACCAGGGTCTCCTGCATTGCAGGCAGATTCTTTACCAACTGAGCTATCAGAGAAGCCCAGAATTACTATACAGATACTGAAAAAGGAGCTATATGTTAAATACCACTTATTTTATAATCTAGGTAAGTTGAATTATCGAAGTCAGACTATCAGTCTCTTGAGTACCTTCATTCCTTGTACATGTCTTGTACATGTCTTCAGGTTTGCCTGAGAGCTCTCTGAAATTACATTCTTTTGATCTCAGAAAGCTCCACTCAACATAGAGACCACTTTCTCAACTTGCTAATGCTTTTAAATTCCTTCTCTCACAGTACATTTCTCTTAGTTATTTGTTTTAGAGTTTTCCTCAAGGCCCTCCAAAATAATTCTTGAAGTCTGATAAAACAGTCATCGATTGGTGTATCCCAAATATGTCTACCATTTAAACAAGTACAGTTGTATTTAGGTCATTGTATTCTGCCTATAGTCCTGAAAGTAAGTAGTTTGAGAGATACATATACATAAATACATACAGCACACATAACAACCCCAACCCTAACACATACCTACCCACACACATACATATACACCACTCTAGTTCCCTCATATGAAAGTCAGAAAATTGGTCAAAAACCAATGAAACATGAGAATTAGAATAGAGGCTTTGGGAGGACTTGGTAAACAAGAAGCACCTCAATTCCTAAACCGTATTGTAATTTCCTTGCCAGCCAAGTAATTCCCTCTATCTCTGTTACAGGCAGATGCTCCTGTCTGATTGGAGGATGTGGAATGATACAGCCTGAGACAATTCCTTTTCAAGGGAAAGAAAACTGTCCTCATTTCTCATCTATATCAACCATCTTTTTAAGGCCTAAAGTCTTATTGTGGTATAAGACCTACAATTAAGCTATTCTGTTGTTGTTTAGTTGTTCAGTCATGTCTAACTCTTTTGCAACCCCATGGACAGTAGCCTGCCAGCCTCCTCTTTCCTTGGGATTCTCTGGGCAAGATTACTGAAGTGGGTTGCCATTTGTTATCCAGGGAATCTTCCCCACCCAGGGATTGAACCCACATCTCCACGTCTCCTGTGTTGCCAGCTGATTCATTATCGCTGATCGATCTGGGAAGCCCTCAGTTAAGGTAAACAATTTTATATATTCTCCTCTGATGGCTAATAAAGTCAGCAGGGTTTCAATTGGCCTAACCACTAATCAATATTTAGGAACAGATACCTTACTTAACTCCACAGAGAAGTATGGTTAGAATTCCTGAAAAATGAAGCAAGATCTTAATAATAAGCATATCTTTAACAGCTTCAGTTTTGAATCAATGTGTACCTGAGATGCTCTATGAAAGAAATCATTTTAATCTGAAATTTTATCTAGCAAGGTGACAAGAATATCATACCATAAATGAGGACATACTGATGTAAAGAAATGATCGAGTTAATAAATAAATGGAGGATGAGAGACAAATCTTCCTTGTAGTAGAATTGCAAATACATTGAGTAGTACACAGCTTTCATGGAAGAGGAGAATAAATTCCTACTCCTCAAGTAGACAATATTGTCTTCTTACTCCTAAGAAGACAATACGCAAAGTGGGGATGGGGGTGGAGAGGGTATAAGCAATGAGAAAACCTGGAAAACAGTAACCTCCTAGCCAGGTGATCAAGGTCAACATCACTATCATTATTAATATTACTAATGAAGTTAATAGTATGTGTCCTTGTTGCTGCTGCTGCTGCTAAGTCGCTTTAGTCGTGTCCGACTCTGTGCAACCCCATAGACGGCAGCCCACCAGGCTCCCCCGTCCCTGGGATTCTCCAGGCAAGAATACTGGAGTGGGTTGCCATTTCCTTCTCCAATGCATAGAAGTGAAAAGTGAAAGTGAAGTCGCTGAGTCGTGCCCGACTCTTAGCGACCCCTGGGCTGGAGCCTAAAAGGCTCCTCCGTCCATGGAATTTTCCAGGCAAGAGTACTGAAGTGGGGTGCCATTGCCTTCTCCATGTGTCCTTGTTAGGATGGGATAAAGTGGGACTTTATAGATTTCCTCCCTAAAATCTGTAACTCAAGCCTGCCTATAAGGGGTAAAAACCCAGATAAATTCCAACTGAGGACCAGTTGGAATATTAAAAAAATACCAAAATTCCTCAAATCTTCCAGAATCATCAAAAACAGGCAAAATCTGCCAAACTGTCACATCCAGGAAGAGCATAAGGAGATGTAATTCTGTACCATCTGAGCCACAAGGGAAGCCCAGGAGATGTGCAATAACATCTAAATATCATGTAATATCCTGGATGGGATCTTGAACAGAAATATATATTTATATACATAGACATATATATATATGGTAATAACTAAGAAATGTTGAGTAAAGTAGAGAGTTTAGTTAATTACATTACTGGCTTGGCATGCATTGTGTCAGACAGAGAGCTTCAACTGAGGAGTTCAATGGGAGACCTGGGCCAGCAACTTCAGACCTTGCCATAGCAAGCAAAATTTGTGAACTATCGCTTCACGCTTAAGCACAAAGGAAAGTTTGTTAAAGCAGAGATATCCTCTCAGAGGGAGAGTGGGCTGTTTCTGTGAGATGAAACCAGCATTCCTATATGGGCTTAAGAGTGCTTATAAAAAGTTGTTCTGCCCAGAGACATTGGGTGAGAGTGATGGGGAGGAATCAAGAGTGATAATGGGTGAGTGACAGAGGATCTCTATTTGACTGACTGTCTTGAGTTCTGTAACAAGTTATCATTATTGTACATGCCTTACACTTGAGTGATTAAGAAACACCCACTCTAGGGAGGACAAAACCACATGTAGATTTTATTATAATGTGGTGGCTCAGAAGGTAAAGAATCCGCCTGCAATGCGGGAGACCTGGGTTCGATCCTTGGGTTGGGAAGATGCTCTGGAGGAGGGCATGACAGCACACTCCAGTAGGCTTGCCTGGACAGAGGAGCCTGGCAGGCTACAGTCCCTGGAGTCACAAGGAGTCGGATATGACTGAGCACATACACACAATGAGTTTGGCGTTACTAGAGGTTTTATGCCTCTCTAGTCTTGGCATGTGTAGCTGGGAGAAGTTCTCTTGTGTCATGTGCTCCCTCTTTATCAGGATAAGTTGCCCACCGTCTGACCATAGTTTCTGAGTGAGAACAGGTAAAGATCTCCAGATGGTTGGGGCCTAACAGGACTGAACCCCTCTTGTCTTTAGCCACCATCACCTCTTTGCTGTTACGTCAAGGATGGTTCTCCAGATTTGGGCTTAGCTTAATTATTTCCCTCTTTTTTATTTTTGTTTGTTTTTTCAACTATGTCATCTCATTGCTGCTAGTGTCTAAACAACTACCTAACAATTACAGTGGTTTAACATTGATTCATCACTGTAGCAAAAGCACTATGCTCATATCAATTGTTAATAACAGGGAAACTGTGTGCAGGGTATAAATGAACTGTGTGTTATCTCAATTATTTTTCCTGTAAATCTAAAACTGTCCTAAAAATAGTTAAAAGTATCCAAACTATCTTCAGTTCAGATCAGTTGCTCAGTCATGTCCGACTCTTTGTGACCCCATGAATCACAGCACGCCAGGGCTCCCTGTCCATCACCAACTCCCGGAGTTCGCTCAAACTCATGTCCATCGAGTCAGTGATGCCATCCAGCCATCTCATCCTCTGTCGTCCCCTTCTCCTCCTGCCCCCAATCCCTCCCAGCATCAGAGTCTTTTCCAATGAGTCAACTCTTCGAGGGAGGTGGCCAAACTACTGGAGTTTCAGCTTTAGCATCATTCCTTCCAAAGAACACCCAGGGCTGCTTTCCTTCAGAATGGACTGGTTGGATCTCCTTGCAGGCCAAGGGACTCTCCAGAGTCTCCTCCAACACCACAGTTCAAAAGCATCAATTCTTCCGCACTTGGCTTTCTTCACAGTCCAACTCTCACATCCATACATGACCAGTGGATAAACCATAGGCTTGACTAGACGGACCTTTGTTGGCAAAGTAATGTCTCTGCTTTTGAATATGCTATCTAGGTTGGTCATAACTTTCCTTCCAAGGAATAAGTGTCTTTTAATTTCATGGCTGCAGTCACCATCTGCAGTGATTTTGGAGCCCCCCAAAATAAAATCTGACATTGTTTCCACTGTTTCCGCATCTGTTTCCCCAAACTATCTACTACATCTTTAAAATTTTATCACCAGTTTTCAAATTTTCTGTAAGATAGTCTTTTTAAAAACCTATACCTCCTATTTTCCAATGGAACATAAAAATTCACCTATTCAAATTTCAAATCTTCTGTGTTTGTGTGACAACTAGAAATCACCTTGTGTTGCTTGTTAAAATCCAAATTCTTTACCTTTTTTGAGTCCAGTTCTAGTCTTACTTCCTCTATGAAATCTCTCATCATTTCAAATCTGGCTTCCCACTTCAACTGAGCTTTTGATGAATGTATTCTTGCTTGGTGTACACAGACCTTTTTTTTTTTTTTTTTATTGCAGCCTCACACATTTATTACAGCTTTGTGTCTAGTGGATGCTCACCATATGCTTATGAATTGAATTTAATTTTAATATGGGTAAAAAGTATACAATTGTCTTGCATAATGAACACCCTTGTTTTGTTCACCACAACCTGATTTATAGTTCTCTTGACTTCTCATATGGAATAGAAGTTGTTCAGGGAGATAAGCAATGGATTTTATTTCCTGTGCTATCTTTTTCTCTACATTAGCACAAAGATGAATTTACAGTAGGCTCTTGATTATTAATCATTGGCTGATTACCAAACAAGTAAATAAATATTCAGAAACAATGAGCATGCTTGATTCAAGATACGGTGTTAATGTAACTGGGATAAAACTGATTGGGTGGAATTCCTAGAGAAAAAAAATGTAGTATTCAATAAATTGACATCATGACTGCCTATTAGCAATTCAAATTTAGTTATGCAAGTATGACCTTAATATATCTATATTACCTTATGAGGTAAAGCACGTATGTCAATAAAATGCCAATATCAAATTCTGCATAAAATCAAAATCAGAAAATTGTAGCCTATCAAAGATATTTCTTTTGTTTTATGTTTTTTTGTGTTTTTTTTTTTTGGCAACACCCCATGCCTTGTATTATTTTAGTTCCCAGACCAGGGGTTGAACCTGGATCCTTGACAGTGAGAGCACAGAGTCCTCACCACTAGACCTCCAGGGAATTCAGGTATCAAGTTTTAAATATCATTTATCTCCAAATAATTTGAAATTAATCTATATAAGCTGCTATCTTTCAAATTGTAATGTAAAAATTAGTACTGAGAAAGAAACATTTTTCTCTCACATCTTCATATCAAAAATTTCATACTCCACCCTGCTTTACCACGTTCTTTCTTCTGTTTTCAAGTTGGTTATGTCTGATAAGAATAAAAGATTATTAGAAAAATAAATTATTTGTGAGTTAAGAATACTTTTTTTTAAATTTTATTTTATTTTTAAACTTTACAATATTTTATTAGTTTTGCCCAACATCGAAATGAATCCGCCACAGGTATATCCGTGCTCCCCATCCTGAACCCTCCTGCCTCCTCCCTCCCCATACCCTCCCTCTGGGCCGTCCCAGTGCACCAGCCCCAAGCATCCAGTATCCTGCATCGAACCTTGACTGGCGACTCGTCTCATACATGATATTACACATGTTTCAATGCCATTCTCCCAAATCTCCCCACCCTCTCCCACTCCCACAGAGTCCACAAGACTGGTCTATACATCAGTGTCTCTTTTGCTGTCTCGTACACAGGGTTATTGTTACCATCTTTATAAATTCCATATATATGCGTTAGTATACTGTATTGGTGTTTTTCTTTCTGGCTTACTTCACTCTGTATAATAGGTTCCAGTTTCATCCACCTCATTAGAACTGATTCAAATGTATTCTTTTCATTGCCCATTGAGTGATCAATTTTAACATGATAGATATACATTTGTAGCAAATCCACTAGCAAAGGGGCATGAACCACATAAGTGAAATGAGTTAGCAGAATAAATCCTGGCGGTGAGTTAAGTAAAATAAAAAATAAGGAAAGAAGGGGATATTTAAGTGTCCACATGAACTTAACTCAGTGAATGAAAAGTTATAGTAGTGTGATATTCAGTGATTAACTGCTGCTGCTGCTAAGTCGCTTCAGTCCTGTCCGACTCTGTGCGACCCCATGGAAGGCAGCCCACCAGGTTTCCCCGTCCCTGGGATTCTCCAGGCAAGAACACTGGAGTGGATTGCCATTTCCTTCTCGAATGCATGAAAGTGAAAAGTGAAAGTGAAGTCGCTCAGTAGTGTCCGACTCCTAGCTACCCCATGGACTGCAGCCCACCAGGCTCCTCCGTCCATGGGATTTTCCAGGCAAGAGTACTGGAGTGGGGTGCCATCGCCTTCTCCGAGTGATTAACTACATCATCCTAAATCAGCAAGTTTTTTAAAAACCTTAATGTTTTACTTCCAGTGAGGAGTTAAGAACAATTATATTAACGGTTTGTTTTAAACTGTTATGAAAGAAAATCAAAACAAACAAAAAGTAGTAGAAGAAGGAAAATAATGACAATAAGAAACTAATGAGATAGAAAAAAAAATCACATAGACTAGCAAAAGTGATAAAATTTAGTTTTTGAAAACACAGACTGAAAAATCCTAGGGAGAAGAGTTAAAAACAGAGGGGAAAAATGAGAAAATACAAGTTAAACAAAATCAGAAAGAAAAGCAGGCCCTATAACGGATGTTGCACACATTTTCAAAATGATGATTTTCATGAAAAAAATATTTACCAACAAATTTGATGGTTTTTATGAAATGGAAAAAGAATTCCTGAAAACACAGTGCCACTAACAAGAAGGCATAACAATTTTTTTTAAGTACTGTATCTATGAAATAATTTAAATCTGCCATTAAAAATTCAATCACAAGGAAACTTCATGCCCAGATGACTTCACTCTGAAAGAACTACCAAATAATTAAAAGACAGGTAGAATACTGTTATATGGTAGCTGCCAGAGAGTCTAATGAGAGAAAATGCTTCCAAACTCATTAAGTTGGAGCAACATGTCTGGATAGAAAAGTGAGACAAAAATATTACAAGGAAGAAAAATGACAGTATGGTGCATCTAAAATAAACAGAAAACCCAACAAATATATTTTTAAAACTAAATCTATAAAATATTTTTTAAGATAATTCATCACATTCAGTTGGATTATACTTCAGGCATATGTTGTTAACATTTGAAAATCTATTACTACAATTCAGAAAATTCACAGAATGAAGGAGAGAAAGAAAACTATTATCTCAAAAAACTCAGAAAAAGAATTTGATAAAATTCAACATATATTAATGATACACAACTCAGAAGTTTGGACACAAAGAAGAATCTCTACTCTTGGCAAGAGTTGGCAAAACATGGCCCTAAGACTGTGCGATTCAATCTTGTAATAAAATAGAATTTCATATGCCCAGAGTTGCAGCTATTCATTTGCATATTACCTCTGACTGTGTTTTTGCTCCATTGTCAACTTTGCAGTAGTGACAGAGATTGTATGGGCCACAAAGATGATGATACATATATTTGTCTCTTTATAGGCAGTTTGTTGATTCCAAAACTCAATAAAATAAAATGTCTTCATGAATTGGGTGAGATTTTCTTATTAGAAGGATGACTGCTGTTCCACTCACTGTTTTACCAAGTGACCTAGCCCATACATTGACAAGGAAATAAAAGAGGTCCTAAAGACTGGAAAAGAGGACATTAAAATGTCTTTATCCATATATGACACATAGAGAATATGTAAGAGTTACAGACACTAATATATTTCATAAATGAAGCTTTCAGGGTCACTAGATAATCATCAATATAAAAATCAACTTTATTTCTGTATTCCAGTTGCTAAACATCAGAAATGAAAGGTTAAAATAAGTTCAATATATTGAAAAATTTTAATCACTTAAAAAGAGCTCTGCTGAATAAAATGTCAGGTTACAGAGAAAAATATAACACTAGTGAGATAAAATTACTTCAGTTAATTGAGGTTTATACTATGTTGTAATATTGACTGATCAATATTGCAAAAATGCTCTTCTCCCAATTTGATTTATAGATTGAGTGGAATCTGAATAAAGGTCCCAGATTGTTTGGAAAGGAAGCAGAGTGGGAAATTAATACACTTATTTTAAATGTACCATGAAATGCCAAGAAACAGACAGTAAAGAAAATTTTGAAGACAAAAATAGGTACAGGACTTACATTTACCGTATTTAGTATAAATCTAACTCAAAAATTATAATCATTTTATGAAGACAATTGTTCAACTTTACTGAAGAGCTTTAAAGAAGACCTAAATAAATTACACAAATGTAATATTCTCACCATAATAAGACTCAGTATCATACATATGTCTACATGTTTATTCTCTCCTCACAGAATGTTTTCATAAAATATTCTAGAGTCAATTCTAAAATGACTTCTCAATATGAGAAGCCAAGTGCCAAGTGGCAGGACTATTCAAAAAGTAAAAGTAGGTGGGTAAACATGTAACTGCTATCTTTATTTATCATGAAACAATTTAATTGACAGAGCGGTGTTTGGGCAAGATTAGATATGTAGACCATTGGAACTGAAGAAAGCTGGACAGAATCATACATATGCACATATAAATTATGACCAAGGTAGCATTACAAAACAGTGAAGAAAGATAAATCTTTATAATTACATCTTTGGATTCAATGAGATATCTTTATAGGAAAAATAAATATTTCTTCCTCCTCATACCATAAAATATTTAAATAAATTCAACTGTAAGTAGAAATGTAAGACTTCCCTTGTAGCTCAGTTGGTAAAGAATCCGCCTGCAATGCCGGAGACCCAGGTTTGATTCCTGGGTTGAGAAGATCCCGTGGAGAAGGGATAGGCTCCCCACTCCAATATTCTTGAACTTCCCCTGTGGTTCAGATGGTAAAGAATCCACCTGCAATACAGGAGACCTGGATTCGATCCAGGTCGAAAGGGAAAGGCTCCCCACTCCAGTATTCTGGCCTGGAGAATTCCAGGGACTATATAGTCCATGGGGTCACAAAGAGTCAGACATGACTGAGTGACTTTCACTTTCAGAAATGTAAAAAGTTAAACAAACAAACAAAATTTAAAGAATATATGTGAGAATTCCTTCATTAACTTGAGCAACAGACTTTTAAAGAATTTACACAAGCCTCTAAACAGAAAATAATTAATTTGAATACATTAAATTAAGAGTTTCTGTTCACTAATAGAAAATAGTAATAAGCAGTCACCACAGAGTGAGGAAGGATAGCTATAAAATTTATAGCTAAGAGATGACTTATTTATAATGAATACAGGTTCAATAAGGCAAATAACTAAATAAGACAACTAGCTAAAAAAAAGTACAAAACCATGAACAAGGAGATCACAAATGATGCTTTTCAAGTGGTTAATAAACATTTGAAAATATCTTCAAACTTAGTATTCATGAAGGGAATACAAAGTAAAAACTAGGAATAGTATACATACTTAATAAATAAAAAAAAATATAAAAAAGTGACTACTGATAGGTGTAAACTGTTATAAAAACTTTGTAAGTCCTTTGGGCAGTATATACTGAAAACAGACATAAGTATAACTTGTCACTCAACAATTTCACTCCCAGGGCAACAAAACATGTATACATAGGTATTTATAGCAGAATCACTCATAATAGAAAAACAATTGGAAACAACATAGACGCTTAACAGTAAATTAAATATATAAATTTAGTACTAGGGGCTTCCCTGGTGGCTCAGACAGTAAAACATGGTGGTGGCGTGTTTACATTGCAATAAAAATGATTTAACTATTGCTACACCCACACCATGGATAAATCTCACAAGCATAACATTGAAAGAAATGTCAAATACACAGCTCATACTGAGTGGTTTCATTTATATAAATTTAAACAACAGGTAAGTATAGTTATGGGTTAAACTTTGGAATAGAGTTTACCTATGGAGAGCACAGTGATTAGCAACTGGGAGAACTTCTGCAGGGGGCTGTCGGGCTGCGGGACAGTTTGTGTAACCCATCAAGCTCTCCGCTTGGGAGGATGTGTACTTTTTCTGTACATGACCCCACATCAATAAAACAGTTAACAAAACAAAGACAAAAATGCATCGTTTGTCAATACAAGAATAACCTCATAGTTAAGAGGGCAGCTTCTGGATGTGCCATGTCTTGACTTGCACCCAGGCTCTGCCAGGTCCGATATGGCTAATCAGGAACAGCTTACTGCCCTGCCTCTTCACCTCTCTTTCACCATCTGTCAATTGAGGATAATGTAATTTCTATTAGTTTTGAAGGTTAAATGAGCTAATACATGTAAAACCACTGAACAGTACCCAGCACATATAAAGTTCTGATTAAATGTAGACTATTTATTTTGTTGATTAAGATTCAGCTCTAAAATGAAAAAGAATTAAGTTCATCTTTGTAAGAAAACTGAGATTTCTTCTCCGATGGAGATTGAAGAAGGGATCTGCTCATAGCATTGACGGTCTTAGAAAACACTGTTAGAAATAGGGACCAGTGAAACACTTTTCCTACTCTTATGGGCAGGAAGGTGAAAATGGTATAAACATAAAAGATTAGAGTCACTGTGGTGGCCATTTGATTCACCCCTTCAGAGTCCTTGAGAACAACCCCAAATCAGGTGTTTTGACTTCATGGACCTGAGCTTTGTACAGTGTCATAGGCTCCAAAAGTTGTTTTAAGATTCTGCCGTTGATAACATTCTTCAGACTCTTCATAATTTTTGAACAAGAGGCACTGAATTTTCCTTTAGCATGTGGTTCTGCAGATTATGAAACTGGTCCTTCCCAGAAATGTTCTGTCAAGTGCATAATCTTTATCATATTTACAGATTTGTTTGAGGGGATTTCTATGGGTGTTGAAAGTATCCAGAGTTAGGGGAAAAAAGACATTCCATTTTCTGCCTATTTGGCCATGACTTGCCACCCTATTCACACACACCTGTAAAGAATGCTAGGGCTCTTGAAAGGCTATCAATGCTCTTGAATACCTTTGCTCTTTCTGGGAGATTGATTCAAATCTCCCTGAGAAAGCTGTGGGAGTTCTTTACAAGTAGCTGACCATTAAAGAAGACTGCATTCTCAATACCAATCTCAGGGGTAACAAGTACAGAGACCATACCTATTGAATATATTTATTTGATAACTATGTTTACTTTTGTGAAAGATTGCTATAATGTGAAAAGTGAGAAATAGCTTGAATATTTCTTTCATAATAAGTTCCAAATAATTGGAACTGACTATAACAAGTCCTGTTTCTTTTTAAAGGAATATTTCACCAATTATTTTGACATCATAAGGACACAATGGAAATCTACAAGTTCACAAAAAATTAAGGTCTAAAGAACTGCTGACATTTTGAAATCATAGAGAGAAGCTTAAAATCTAAAAGATAACATTGATTTCTCTCATAAAAACTGAAATTTATTCATGACTGTATAAATATATTACTGCTTGAATTTTTACCATTTGTACTGAAAACTCTAATGAGCCTAAATGTAAGGGGTATTAATAAGTCAAAGTTGCCTTAAAATTGACTTAATTTTATTTACCAATTTTATTCCAACATATTTTCCATCCTGTACATTTACTATAGTTAAGATTCTGATAACAAATTGTGATTAGACTGATGTATTTTAAAAATGGATAATATCTTGTTGCAAATGTAAAAACCCAATTGAGCCCAATTTATTTTCATATAACATAGGCATAGCACAATACCTGCACAACAAAGATTTCTCTGATTGTTGAGGATGTGTGTGTGTGTTTGTGTGTGTTCATGTACCTATGTGACATGGAAGGACATGAATACAGTGTGCTGAATAGAATTTCTCTGCAAAAACTTTAAGTTTCCCAAAGAGCAAAATTAACATGAAATAAAATGAATGTTTTCACATAGAGAAAGGAAATTAACATGGAATTAATCAATTTAGTAGTTAAAGCAGTGATGATACCTACTATATCTAGTCTCAGCTAAAACTAAGAAACAAAATACTAACATGTTGATGGAAAAAGAGCAACCTGGACAAGATTTCACTTTAAACAAAACTCCAAAGTAATGTAACTTATTGGTTTAGTAGAGCTCACAATTATTTCCATCATCTAACACTTCTCCCTCTAATTTCTAGATATAATTAGACAAATCTTTATATGAGTTTCTCCAGCTTATTTGAATAAAAATTTCAAGCTTGTAGAATAAGTATGAGTTAACAAAACTAAAGGCACAACTTTTTAAACTGATAAGGAAGGGTAAAGGATATATAATTATTCAAAATTTAGAATCTTAACAATACTTATAAAAGACTGAAGCAATTGTATGCAAAACCTGGAGAAGATAATGGGTGTTGTAGAAAGGAGTAATCTAAATTGCTTGCAAATTACCTGCCCTAAATGATTTTTATTCTGGGCAAAAGTTTTTACTCCCATTCATAAACTCATCTACTCTTTCCAAATTCTAAAAGCATTACTAAACTGGAGAAATTACTTATGAAAAAATGTAATACAGAATGAAGTAAGTCATAAGGAGAAAAACAAATATCATATGTTAACACATACATGTGGAATCTGAAAAAAAATTTGTGTAGACAATCTTATTTGCACAGAAGAAATAGAGAAACAGACATAGAAAGCAAATGTATGGCTATCAAGGGAGGAAGGGAGAAGTGGGATGAATTGGGAGATTGGGACTGACACACACTAATGACACTACATATATGATAGAACCTAATGTATAGCACAAAGAACTCTACTTAGTGCTCTGCGGTGACCTGAATGGGAAGGAAATCCAAAAATGAGAGGATGTATGATATGGATAGCTGATTCACTTTGCTGCACAGTAGAAACTAATACAACATTGTAAACAATCTGCCTGCAATGCTGGAGACCGCAGTTTTGTTCCTGCGTCAGAATGATCCCCTGGAGAAGGGATATGCTACCCCCTCCAGTATTCTTGGGCTTCCCTCATGGCTTAGACTATAAAGAATCCACCTGCAATGTGTGAGACCTGGGTTCAATCCCTGGGTTGGGAAGATCCCCTGGAGGAGGGAACCTCACAGTTCTGGAAGTTAGAAGTCTGACATCAAGGTGTTAGAAGAGCTGGTTTCTTCTGAAAGTACCTAGAGAGAATCTGTTCCATGATCCACTCCTACCAGTAAAACTTGGTGTTTCTTGGCTTGTAAATTCATCACTCCATTCTCTGTCTCTGTCATCACATGGCATTCGCACTTTCTGTGTCTGTGTGTCTTCCTCTCTTTTTATAAGGATACCAGTCATACTGGATTTATACCACTCTTAATCAAAGAGAAGCAGAAGATATTAAGAAGAGGTGGCAACAATACTCAGAAGAACTCTAAAAAACAGATCTTAATGACCCAGATGTCCATGGTGGTGTGATCATTCACCTAGAACCAGACAACCTGTATGGGCCTTGCTGCTGCTGCTGCCAAGTCACTTCAGCCGTATCCAACTCTGTGTGACCCCATAGATGGCAGCCCACCAGGCTCCTCTGTCCCTGGGATTCTCCAGGCAAGAATACTGGAGTGGGTTGCCATTTCCTTCTCCAATGCATGAAAGTGAAAAGTGAAAGTGAAATCCCTCAGTCATGCCTGACTTTTAGCAACCCCATGGACTGCAGCCTATGAGGCTCTTCCATCCATGGGATTTTCCAGGCAAGAGTACTGGAGTGGGTTGCCATTGCCTTCTCCACAAGTGGGTCTTAGGAAGCATCAATATGAACAATGTTAGTGGAGGTGATAGAATTCCAGTTGAGCTACAAGGATGATACTGTAAGTGCTCTACTGTATATGCCAGCAAATTTGGAAAACTCAGCAGTGGCTAGAGGGCTAGAAAAGGTCAGTTTGCATTCCAATCCCAAAGAAAGACAGTACCAAATATTGTTCAGACTACCACACCATTGCACTCATCTCAAAAGCTAGTAAAGTAATGCTCAAAATTCTCCAAGCCAGGCTTCAACATTACGTGAACCATGAGCTTCCAGATGTTCAAGCTGGATTTAGAAAAGTCAGAAGAACCAGAGATCACATTGCCAACATCCATTGGATCATCAAAAAAGGAAGAGGGCTCCAAAAAAAAATCTACTTCTGTTTTATTGACTATGCCAAAGCCTTTGTGTGGATCACAACAAACTGTGAAAAATTATTCAAGAGATGGGATACCAGACCACCTGACCTGCCTCCTGAGAAATCTATATGCAGATCAAGAAGCAACAGTTAGAACTTGGCAGGGGATAACAGGCTGGTTCCAAATCAGGAAAGGAGTATGTCAACGCTCTATATTTTTACCCTGCTTTTTAAACTTCTATGCAGAGTACATCATGAGAAATGCTGGGCTGGATGAAGCACAAAGCTGGAATTAAGATTGCTGGAAGGAATATCAATAACCTCAGATATGCAGATGACACCACCCTTATGGCAGAAAGCAAAGAAGAACTAAAGAGCCTTTTGATGAAAGTAAAAGAGGAGAGTGAAAAGTTGGCTTAAAAGTCAACCTTCAGAACGCTAAGATCATGGCATCTGGTCCCATCACTTCATGACAAATAGATGGGGAAACAATGGAAACAGTTATAGACTTTATTTTTCTTGGGCTCCAAAATCACTGCAAATGGTTACTGCAGCCATGAAATTAAAAGATGCTTGCTCCTTGGAAGAAAAGCTATGACTGACCAGACAGCATACTAAAAAGCAGAGACATTGCTTTGCTAACAAAGGTCCATCTAATCAGAGCTATGGTTTTCCAGTAGTCATGCATGGATGTGAGAGTTGGACTATAAAGAAAGCCGATTAAGTGCGTGTGTAGAGTTAAGAAGCTGTTGTACATTTATGATTTAATAAAATAATTCTAAAGGAAAAAAAAAAAAGAAAGCCGAGCACCTAGAACAGTCTTATGGACTCTGTGGGAGAGGGAGAGGGTGGGAAGATTTGGGAGAATGACATTGTAACATGTAAAATATCATGTAAGAAACGAGTTGCCAGTCCAGGTTCGATCCACGATACTGGATGCTTGGGGCTAGTGCACTGGGACGACCCAGAGGGATGGTATGGGGAGGGAGGAGGGAGGAGGGTTCAGGATGGGGAACACATGTATACCTGTGGTGGATTCATTTTGATATTTGTCAAAACTAATACAATTATGTAAAGTTTAAAAATAAAATAAAATTTAAAAAAAAAAATAATAATAATAAAAAAGAAAGCCGAGCACCAAAGAATTGATGCTTTTGAACTTTGGTGTTGGAGAAGACTCTTGAGAATCCCTTGAACTGCAAGGATATCCAACTAGTCCATACTAAAGGAAATCAGTCCTGAATATTCATTGGAAGGACTGATGCTGAAGCTGAAATGCCAATATTTTGGCCATCTGCTGCAAAGAACTGACTCATTTTAAAAGACCCTGATGCTGGGAGAGATTGAAGGTGGGAGGGCAAGGGGATGACAGAGGATGAGATGGTTGGATGGCATCACTGATTCAATGGACATGAGCTTGAGTAAGCTCCTGCAGTTGGTGATGGACAGGAAAGCCTGACATGCTGCAGTCCATGTGGTTGCAAAGAGCTGGACATGACCGACTGACTGAAGCGAACTGAAATCTGGTATGACTTCTTCACCTGATATATATACAAAAACCCTATTGGCAAACAAGTTTACATTTCTTGGTTATGGAGATTAGGATTTTTGCACACACTTTTTTTTTTTTTCAATTGGAGGATAATTTCTTTACAATGTTGTTTTGGTTTCTTTTGTACAATCAGCTGTAAGCATACATATAACCTCTCCTTAAGCATACATAAGCCCTCCTTCTTAGCCTCTCTCCCACCCCATCCCTCCAGGTCATCACAGAGCACCAGGCTGTAATATACAGAACCCTGTGTTAAAAAGCAACTTCCCATTAGCTATTTATTTTACACACATGTTTTTGATATATACAAATAGTACCATGACACTATGCTTTAATCATTTAAAAAAACAAAATAAGAGCTAACACATGAGCATTTATTAAGCATCAGAAACTTCTCTGAACACTCTATACATAACAAAATATTCCTTACACCAACTATGGAAAATTTATATTATTATGAAACCCCATATGTTACAGGTGGTAAAGTACAACATAAAGATTCTTATTGCCTAATATCACAGAAATGATCATTACACACTTGGCTGTGGCCTTAATATCTTCATCATATAATCACTCAAATTTATAAATACCATTATGTGTATGCTCATAAATAATGCAAAGTATAGCCAAATATTTTTCTAAGAATAAAAGTATATCTAAAATTCAAATGCAATATTAAGTTTTACATTATTCATATCTGATTTATTTTCTGTCATCACTCCTCCTAAATAACTATTTTCTTCAGACCAATCTCAATGTTAGGCCATGTTTTCTATACCAAATGTATAATGACTTGGAAAAGTTTTTTTCTGATGACACCTAGTTTAAAACTTTACTGCTACTACTGCTAAGTCACTTCAGTTGTGTCAGACTCTATGTGACCCCATAGATGGCAGCCCACCAGGCTCTGCCGTCCCTGGGATTCTCCAGGCAAGAACACTGGAGTGGTTAAAACTTTTAGGACATGTGAATAACATTTTTTGAGTCAGAAGCAAACCAAATATATGCAGTTGTGTGTTTGTATATGTGTGTGATTGTGAAAGTAGGGGACAGTGTTCCAAACCCAATTAAGAAGGCATAAAATGTAAAACCCAAAGTGAACAGGAAGGTAATATATATCAATTTATGTAGTAGGGACATGGATGGCCAGAAATTCAATCTATCACACATATCAAAAGTGAAGCTTCTTCTAGAATACATAAAAAATCTGAATGCACCAACAGAAGAGATTACGTTCTTAGAATCCACAGACAGAAAAGGAAATGATTAAAATTGTATGTTGCATGGATTTGAAATGAAATTGGATTCCTTCAGTAACTGACCAAGGTGCTGTCAAATCCGAATGAGCAAACAATACATCGTACACTTCAAAAGAGGGCTCTCTCAACTAATGAATAAAAATGTCTCATTTCAACCAAAATATGAGAAGATATTTTGATACAAGATTATTCTCTCCTTGCCATTCTGTCTCATTTCTGGTGATAGCCAGTTCCTTTGTCATCATCTAAGGATCAGAATCACTAGAGAATATTAAGAAAAACATTTTTGAGCAGCCTGCATTAAGAATATGGGCTTATTGTTTCTTCTCAAAAAACCAACGAAAATATGAATATAGCTTTCTAATTCTTAGTGCAAAATTCTAAGGGTTTACAACTGTCATAAAAGTCTCTGTGTTTTCAGTCTGACTTCAAATTGTTCCTATTTTTCTTGAAGGACATTACATTACAATAACTTTTCTCCTTAACAACTTTTATCTCAATAACCAAGATCATGAGTGGGATTAATCTTGTCTGAAAACAGAGTATATCATACTAAGGTTGAAATAGGAAGCAGCCATAGGTGTTCTGCCTCAGAGCCTTTGTACTAAAGCAAACTGGATAATCTTTGTAGAATTCTCCCCCTGGAAGGATATTGGTTTTTTATTATTTTTATAAGTTGACGTGATAGATCATGAGTTTAGGGGAAAAAAAAAATATATATATATATATATATATTTTAAAAAAGTAAGCCTAGAATTAGTCAATGCATTTTCTGCCATAATTGGTGCTTTTTTTTTTTTTTTCCCCTGTTTTTCTAGTCTCTGAGATTCTCTTATTCTGCAAAAATTTCCTCAGGATTCATTTTAAAATTATTTTTTAGATAAACCAGCTAGTCAGGTGTACGAGAAAGCCACCAAAATGCTCAGGGTACTAAAGCTCTGAATACCTAATCCCTTTGAAATATATGTAATTAACAAGAAATATATCTTGAATAATGTGGTCAGAAGATAAAGTCCAAACAACAGGGAGACAGGCTTGGGCTGCACTGGGACCTATTTGTGCTTTTATCAAATAATTAGATACCTTGCATGATCATTTTAAAAATAAAATACAACTTGGGTTCAAATCAAAGATGTACATACATGAGGATCATTTATTAGCACATGTGCAAATTGTATTTAAAACTGCTTAGCTTTGATGACTCATAAACAAAATTATGTGGAAAGGGAAAATAATTGAAATACTTAGAACTAACACCCACTCAGTGAGAGGTGATTAATCCTATTTTAGAAGGGGAAAAAAAAAAAGAATCTCAGAACTGAAGGTCACCTCAAGGCATAGCTATGCTTATCTACTTGGAGCAGATTTTTTAAATCCTATATTTAAGGATATCTGTGATAGATATCTCATACCTTTCTTTTGAAATATAACCTTCTCTTTAGTCAACTGTCCAATCAATAGCATCTGCTTAGGTCTAAGTTTCTCCAGTATTACACATAAGAGTCACCTGAGAAGTCTATAAGTAATGCAGATCACCAAGACCCACTCCCGGAATCCTGCTTGATTTAGTGGGTTAGGAGGATGAAGTAAGAGACATTGTAACAATTCCCAAGTGATTCTGGTGTAAGTGTCTTGTGGACAATATTTCGGGAAACAATGTGTCAATTAACTCAAACCCCTTATAATGACCTTCCAAATTCCTGACTCTGGAATCTAGCCATAATAAATATCCAATGTTCTTTACCACCTGTATAGGTATACTTATATTATAAAGACAAGGGAACCTGTGATACCAGTCAGGAGTATATTAAACCCCTCAGATTAAGAGAAGTGTTGATTTAGCTTCAGGGAAGATTTGCTCTTTGTCCTTATCTTTTGGTTGTAATTTTCCATTTGCTTCATTTCTATGATCATACTATTCTTGTATTATATTTCCAGTGTAAATATTAAGTCTCTTACTAACTTACTAAGAAGATCTAGTCTTTCTTAAACTTTAGTTTTCTCTTTTTCTAATGGTATATCGACTCTCCTGTGTGGTCAAATTTGTTCTTGAACTACTCAACTACTGGAAAATCCTTTACCATCAATTCTCAGTTGCACAATATTGATCACCTTTGAGACTACAAGTCCACACATTAGCATATACTGGGACTCCATAAGTGTCCTTGCTTCAAAATGAAATGATTTCTAACTGTTAGCATTACAAAGCCTCAGCATGCATTTTTATGTGTAATACATGTGCACAGTACCTCTACTGTAATTTAGCTTAAAATGATGTCATGTATATAAAGTCAGATGACTTAATATCATACAGTTTGACTTGAGAAATGGGCTTTGTTGGGAAAACTTTGGGACCAAGATTAAGTAATAGAAGGTACAGATTCTCCAACCCATAGTCATCTCAAAGAGGCATGCATTCAGTGGAAGAGGTTCTCTCTTCATACCATTATTCTTCTTGCTTATGGGCAAGGCAAGAAAGCAACCTTGTCTGTCAGAAAATTAAGCAGATGGATGAACCAATTTGCAGGGCAGGAATAGAGATGCAGACATAGAGAATGGACATGTGGACACAGGGTAGGGAGGGGAGAGTGGGTGAATTTGGGGATTAGGACTGACATAGACACACTTTGCTTGTTGTTGTTTAGATGCTAAGTTCTGTCCAATTCTTTGTGACTCCATGGACTGTAGCCCACCAGGCTCCTCTGTCCATGGGGTTTCCCAGGCAAGAATATTGGAGTGGCTTGCCATTTCTTCCTCCAGGGGATCTTCGCAACCCAAGGATTGAACGATTGAACTTGCATCTCATGCATTGGCAGGCAGATTCTTTTACTGCTGAGCCATCAGGGAAGCCATACATATATATATGTGTGTATATATATATATATATATATATATATATATATATATATATAATTACCACATGTAAAATAGATAGCTAGTGGGAACCTGCTGTATAGTAAAGGGAGCTCAGTTCAGTGCTCTGTAATGACCTAGATGGATAGCATGGGGGGTGGGGAGAAAGGTCCAAGAAGCAGCAGATATATGAATCATACATATATATATATAGGTGATTCACTTTGTTGTATAGTAGAAATTAATACAACATTGCAAAGCAATTATAATCCAATTTTTTTAAAAGAGAGAATTTCTTGGCACTAAGCTTTTAGTTATTTCTGGAGTTGTCAAGAAAAATCTAGCTGCCAGAATTTGAAGAATTTGAGATGAATGAGAGGTGAGTGACAAAATTTTCTGCCACAGAGGAAAAAGCTATCAATTCCCTTAGACTGGAGGAAAGCTACCTGACTTACTAAGAAAAGGGAATAGCTACTGGTCCTAGTTAGCTGGCTCTCCAGATAAACAGGAATGACCTACCATGTTCATTTAACACAATTCAGTATGTTTAGTTTTACTTATGTTTCTATACACTGTCTTCTAATGACTGTGGTTTCATCCACAATTTTCACCTTATATCTAAGGAGAGTTGGAATAAGAAATTTTACTAAGTTACAGTATTTGTGATACAATGGACTAGTCATTGCATTATCTAAATCTAAAGTAAATAAGTATATAGCCACTATTTTTTTCAACCAAATATTCAATAAACACAAAGCTTTTACAGTGTGCCAATGAAAACCACCTTGTGTATAACCTCTTTGGAAACAGTGGAATAAGTAAAGAATTAAGAGGCAAATATTTGACTTCTGTTTACACATTATAAACTTCAGATTACCTAACTTTTAAAAATTTCAACTTACTTAATTTTGTTAATAATGTGGACAATTTGGATTTTATGTTCTCTAGATCATTTAAAGCATTAAAATTGTATGTCCCCAAGTTTATGTGTTAATGTAACCCCCCTAAATTAGCTATAAGTCTGTTATTAAATGATATTTTTCACCATAGCTTTCATTACTGTGATATGCCTTCAGAATAAATATGTTTCCAACTGCCATAAGGGGAAACTGTTTCTGGTATATGTTTGTATAGGGCCTTAGCCTATTGGGTATTCTAGTTTTCAGTTACAAATCTTTCTAAATTTGTTTATTTTGCTAGCAGCTGTTTGCCCATTTTGAAACACTTTGTGTGTCTTCTTTCTTATTCCATCTCTGTATTGAGATTAATAACAGCTGACTGTTGTCCTCCTCTTTAATATTTCACATGATTGAGCCAGTTAATATCACCCATTTTCCTATTCTTCTGGAGGCTAAACAATCTCAACTGATTGAGATGTTATGGATCATTCTATTTGACTAATTTGTCCATTTAAATTTGCTCTTTTCCTCAGGAAAAATGTATGAATTAATATTCTAATGAGGATTTCTTAATGTAAATTGTTTGAATGGGATTACATCCAGGATGAAACAAACGACTTGAAGTATTTTTGTTTGTTTTTTTAGCTCCTTGTTGGCTATCCGTTTTAAATACAGCAGTGTGTGCATCAATCCCAAACTCCTAATATAACCCCACCTTCCCTCCTGGTAGCCATAAGTTTGCTCTCTAAGTCTGTGAGTCTGTTTCTGTTTTGTAAATGAGTTTGTGTCATTCTTTTTTCAGATTTCACATGTAAGTGATATCATGCTACTGTCTTTCTCCAAGTATTCAAAATAGAGGGGATTCAAAGGGAATAAATAATCAGTTTAATAGATGATGGAACAGCTTAGGCAACAGACATAATGATATTACTGGAGCCCAGAGGACATGCCCACCAGGCAAAAGCTGTCATCACAGAGATTTGCTTAGCAATCTCCTAGTTATTAAGAAAACAGGCAGCAATGACAAGAATCTGCTAGACAGAAAGAAAAGAGAAATGACCTCTGATCCTTCATCCTCTGATACCCTGCTGCATTTCACATTGGGCAAGCCCAGGCAAAAATCAGTTGTCATGGGCCACAGGCAATGGGCAATTCCCTGATAATGTTAAACAGAACAGGTAATAGGGCATAAGAAAGTGCCTGAGGGCAAAAGTGTCACACCTGTTAATTAGAGTACACCTGTTAATTAGAGTATTTCAGCATGTATATTACCACACTGCTCTAAACATTAGTGGATAATGTTGATGGGAATAATTATTGGATATGAAGAAACCCAAAAGCAGAACTCATCAGAATTTTTAAAAGTATGTTTTTAAAATTTTGATATTTAACAATTGGATATGAGTACAGAGTTAGCCAATAGCAATATTCAAATAATATAAAGTACTGGGAGGAGATAGTAAAATCTGAGTTGAATCTTCACATGTAATTGTAGACCATCAGTAGATACTGCAAAAATCTGTCAAATCAATAGTTGATAGCAGTGGTAAATGATGAAAGGCAAAATCAGAAAAGCTGATTAATACTGATTCTGTGAAAGGCTGAGATAAAATGGATTTTTATTCAGGAAAACTGGTATAAAATTTATGGTTAAAACATGCATAATATTATACATGGAAATATAAAATTTGAGCTTGGAAAACTTTCATTGTGACAAACATCAATAGAGGACTCCATAGAACTTTGAGGTGTAGGATTTGAACAGCTTCAATCTTTCACTACCCTCTCAACATAATTTTAAATTACTACTTATTTTTTCTATGGATGCACTTTAACTTTGCTTATTTCTGAGAATTCTTTTTAAATTAAGCTTCAGAATGCATTTGGTTTATCGATTGAATTAAAGTAGCTTGACATGTGTACATCATTGAGTCTTTCTCTCAAAGAACAGAGCTGGAAGTCCACAGGGCTTAAGACACTGAGAGTCACAGAGTAAAGTATTTGAGAGGACAGAGCTTCAAAGAGAGAAAACCAGAGATCTTCAGGGGATTCCCCAGTAGTGGAAACTGTCTAAGGCCAATGTATTAGTCTGCTAGGGTTTCCATAAAAAATGATACAGAATGGATGGCTTAGAAAAGAGAATTCATTTTATCACAGTTCCATAAGATAGAGACATCACTTTGCCAACAAAGGCCTGTAGAGTCAAAGTTATAGTTTTTCCAGGAGTCAAGTATGGATGTAAGAGTTGGACTAATAAAGAAGGCTGAGCACCAAAGAATTGATGCTTCTGAACTGTGGTGCTGGAGAAGACTCTTGAGAGTCCCTTGACTAGCAAGGGGATCAAACCAGTCTATCCTAAAGGAAATCAACCCTGTATATTCATGGAAGGACTGATGCTGAAGCTGAAGCTCCAATACTTTGGCCACCTGATGGGAAGAGCTGACTCATTGGAAAGGACTCTGAGGCCAGGAAAGATTGAAGGCAGGAGGAAAAGGGGGTACAGAGGATGAGCTGCTTGGACAGCATCATCAACTCAATAGACTTGAGTTTGAGCAACCTCTGGGAGATTGTGAATGACAGGGAAGCCTGGCATTCTGCAGTCCATAGGGTCACAAAGAGTTGGACAACACCTGTCAGGAAGCATTTAAGAGGAGGCTTCCTGTGTGCTGTTTTGGATCTGTCAGGAATTCTCTGTTCCTTATTAATTCCTGAATATTCAGGAATTAAGAGGAGACGCAAGCCTCTCCCAGGGGCTGATGAATCCAGGCATTTCCTTTATTAGTTTTTCTATATGGGGATAAGTACCCTCTTCCTTTTTATGAACCATATGGTAAAAGTGATTATTTACAACCTTCTCTCTTTCATATGCATGGCCTCATGTTTCCTTGATAACTTGTAAGTTTTTATTTTATCTCTGCTGAAAATAGCTGCCTTATGAGACAGTATAAATACTCACACAATGTTGAATAAAACACCTCTGCTCCATCAGAGTTTTGGTCCCTGTGTCTTGCTTTCTCTCTCTTTCTCTCTCTCTTTTTTTCAGGCTGATCCCCTGGAGCACAGAGGTCCTTTGGTTCACTCCTGCCCAGGCTTCTAAGACGCTCTTGAGAAGGTGCTCTGCGACTTCACCCATTCGAAAGGGCACCTGAGGCCTTCGTGAACAGAGCAAGCCCCGTACCAGGGGCTTTACTGGCTTTCTGCATAACCAAGGAAAATCAGCCTCTTTCTCTCTCCTTTACTTTCTTATCAGTCAACTCCAGACCACCAGGTTTCAGTCCATTAAAAGATCTCAACAAACACTGAGTGACTGAACAACAACAGAAACTAGAAGTCCAATATCAAAATGTCAGTAGCTTTGTTTTCCCTACAGACGTCTCTGCTTGGTTTGAAGATGCTTTCTTCTCACTTTACCCACATGTAGCCTTTTCTCTACTCATATGTATCCGTGGTGCTTCCTCCTCTTCTATAAGGTGAAAATCATATTGAATCAGAGCCCTACCCTTTCAGTTCAGTTCAGTTTAGTCACTTAGTCATGTCTGAATATTTGTGACAACGTGGACTGCAGCATGCCAGGCCTCCCTGTCCATCACCAACTCCCCGAGTTTACTCAAACTCATGTCCATTGAGCCGGTGATGACATCCAACCATTGCATCCTCTGTCATCCCCTTCTCCTCCTGCCTTCAATTTTTCCAAGCATCAGGGTCTTTTCAAATGAGTCAGTTCTTCACATCAGGTGGTCAAAGTATTGGAGTTTCAGCTTCAGCATCAGTCCTTCCAATGAATATTCTGGACTGATTTCCTTTGGGACTGACTGGTTGGATCTCCTTGCAGTCCAAGGGACTCTCAAGAGTCTTCTCCAACACCACAGTTCAAAAGTATCAATTCATCGGGCTCAGCATTCTTTGTAGTCCAACACTTACATCCATACATGACTACTGGAAAAACCACAGCTTTGACTAGATGGACCTTTGTTGGCAAAGTAAAGTCTCTGATGTTTAATTTGCTGTCTGGGTTGGTCATAACTTTGCTTCCAAGGAGAAAGTGTCTTTTAATATCATGGCTGCTGTCACCATCTGCAGTGATTTTGGAGCCCAAGAAAATAAAAATCTGTCACTGTTTCCATTGTTTCCCCATGATCTATTTGCCATGAAGTGATGGGACCAAATGCCATGATCTTAAGTTTTCTGAATGTGGAGTTTTAAGCCAACTTTTTCACTCTCCTGTTTCAATTTCATCAAGAGGCTCTTTAGTTCTCTTAGATTTCTGCCATAAAGGTGGTGGCATCTGCATATCTGAGGTTATTGATACTTCTCCCAGCAATTATGATTCCACCTTGTACTTCATCCAGTCCAGCATTTCTCATGATGTACTCTGCCTATAAGTTAAATAGGCAGGGTGACAATATACAGCCTTGATGTACTCCTTTCCCTATTAGTAACCAGTCTGCTGTTCCATGTCCAGGTCTAACTGTTGCTTCTTGAGGTGCATACAGATTTATCAGGAGGTAGGTCAGGTGGTCTGCTTTCCCATCTCTTGAAGAATTTTCCACAGTTTGCTGTGATTCACACAGTCAAAGGCTTTGACATAAGCAATAAGGAAGAAATAAATATTTTTCTGGAGCTCTCTTCCTTTTTTGATGATCCAATGGATTTGGCAATGTGATCACCAGTTTTTCTGCCTTTTCTAAATCCAGCTTGAACGTCTGGAAGTTCTCGGTTCCTATACTGCTGAAACCTGGCTTGGAGAATTTTGAGTATTACTTTGCTAGCATTGCAGACGAGTGCAGTTGCGTGCAGTTGCGTGGTTGAGGACTCTTTGGGTAAAGTGAGAAGAGTTGAGGACTCTTTGTCAGTGCCTTTCTTTGGGATTGGAATGAAAACTGACCTTTTCCAGTCCTGTGGCCACTGTTGAGTTTTCCAAATTTGCTGGCATGTTGAGTGCAGCACTTTCACTGTATCATCTTTTAGGAGTTAAAATAGCTCAACTAGAATTCCATCACCTCCACTAGCTTGCTTGTAGTGATGCTTCCTAAGGCCCACTTGAGTTTGCATTCCAGGATGTCTGGCTCTAGGTGAGTGATCACACCACTGTGATTATCTGGGTCATGAAGATCTTTTTGGTATAGCTCTTCTGTGTATTCTGGCCACCTCTTCTTAATATTCTCTGCTTCTGTTAGGTCCATACCATTTCTGTCCTTTATTGTGCCCATCTTTGCATGATAATTTTTCTTGGTATCTCTAATTTTCTTGAAGAGGTCTCTAGTCTTTCCCATTCTATTGTTTTTCTCTATTTCTTTGCACTGATCACTGAAGAAGGCTTTCTTATCTCTCCTTGCTATTCTTTGGAACTCTGCATTCAAATGAGTATATCTTTCCTGTTATCCTTTGCCTTTCACTTCTCTTCTTTTCATAGCTATTTGTAAAGCCTCCTCAGACAACCATTTTGCCTTTTGGCATTTGTTTTTCTTGGATGTAGTCTTGATCCCTGCCTTCTGTACAATGTCATGAACCTCTGCCCACAGTTCTTCAGGCACTCTGTCTATCAGATCTAATCTCTTGAATTTATTTGTTACTTCTACTGTATAATCATCAGGGATTTGATTTAGGTTATACCTGAATGGTCTAGTGGTTTCCCCTGTTTTCTTCAATTTAAGTCTGAATTTGGCAATAAGGAGTTCATGATCTGAGTCACAGTCAGCTCCCAGCCTTGTTTTTGCTGACTCTTTAGAGCTTATCCATCTTTGGCTGCAAAGAATATAATCAATCTGATTTTTGTATTGACCATCTGGTGATATCCATGTGTAGAGTCTTCTCTTGTGTTGCTGAAAGAGGGTGTTTATTATGACCATCGTGTTCTCTTGGCAAAACTCTATTAGCCTGTGCCCCACTTCATTTTGTTCTCCGAGGTCAAGTTTGCCTGTTACTCCAGGTATTTCATTACTTCCTACTTTTGCATGCCAGTCCCCTATAATGAAAAGAACATCTTTTTTCAGTGTTAGTTCTAGAAGGTCTTGTAGGTCTTCAGAGAGCCATTTAACTTCATCTTCTTCAGCATTACTTTTTGGGGCATAGACTTGGACTACTGTGATTTTGAATGGTTTGCCCTGGAAACGAACAGAGATCATTCTGTCATTTTTGAGATTATCAGCACTCTGATAAAGGGAAATAATATCTTAGTACTGTTATAAAAACAGTTTTGACCTTACAGTTTTTGAGTCAATATTTCCCTTAGGTGAAAACAGTTACCTGTAGCACAGTACTTTGATCAGATTCATTTTAGTTTCTTTATAATCCCCCCAATACTGATGAAAATATTTGAGCTTTACAATTCCAATTTCATTTTATTCTCATAGAACAATTCTTTTAACATTTAATCTATTTATCCATCTAGACAACTTCATATAAATGATGCTAGTATGTTAATGATTCTCTCAAATGAGTATTGAAAAATTGTGCATTTGTGTTAGTAACATGTGAAATGACTCTTTTCCTTCTGTGTGCATTAAGGAAGGAGCATATATATATGTATATATATATATACACATATGTGTGTATATATATATATATATATATATATACACACATTATTTTAATAGAATGTATCATTGCATAGTTTAGTGGAAAAGATCCTTGCAGAAAAAACAATGGCAATTAGATCATAATACATAACAGCTACTGTGGCTAGAAGTGTTCTGAGAACTTGCTAGCCCAGCATGATTGTTTCAGTCCCTGGTGGACAGAAGAGTATCACAGCTCAATTCAAAGCCGGCTATGTCAAGCCCTTCAGACTCACTTCTCATTCAACAACTAAAATTATCTAAACTGGTCTATTCCCATTTGCCACAGTTGATGGGCAGAAAGTGTTTGTTGGCTCTGCCTTTTACCTTTTAATAGCTGCATTCATCAAAGTTTTATTGCATCTACTGTTTACTGGGCACTTTGCTAGGCACTGGGGATAAAGAAATCATATATGACTTGGTCCCTGACTGCAAAGTGTTTGTAACCTAATTTATAGTCTAAATATGACTTCTCAGCCCCATAACGCTACGGTTCCTCTCGATATAAAAAGGGATTGGCTACTATCATCGAATTCATGCTGTCATCTAAGACTGCTTTGGGAAAATATGAGTTTATCCTTTACTCTGGGGATGGATATTTAATCATCATATATTCTACATTTTCTGTATACCAGGTGTGAGGCTAAGTACTTTATGAAAATAAAGAATATTTCATTTTGTTCATATAAGTAACTTCTGAGAGACATTTGAATCTGTCACTTTGATACTAGTGAAAACCGAGGCTTAGAGAGGAAAAGTCGTTTTCCTAAAGCTCTCAATACATGTGCCTCAGATCAGCCCAGGTCACTTTCTGCACAGTTCCTGCTTGTTCTCATTCTATTATCTGCCTTGCTGCATAGCAACTCAGGGACAAATCCACTTATGCTGATGAGAGTTAATCCATCTCTAAAATATTCTAAAAATATTGGATTTTAATCCTTAGTACACACCAGGAATGGGGACGAAGAATAGTTGCCAGAATCAGGTTTACTATTGTGATAGATGCCAGGTTAATATCGGAGTTATTTAGAGTCTTTCTGGAACAGTGTGGAGTATAACTGACATTATAATGCTTGTTGTTTGGAAATCATCCTTTATCATCAGATTTCATTCAATCCCTACCTATATATAATATATATAGTTCATTGCAAGTTCAGTTCATTGCAAGTGAACTGAAACTAAAGTTAACACTGAAACATGGAAAATCAAAATTTGGTTCTGGCTTGAACCTGTTTTAACTGGATCAAGAAACATACAATTAACATGGAATTTGCTGTTTGTTTTGGTTTTCATCTTTCTTCGCGTGGTTGTTTTCTTGCTGTTATTTGACCAAAGGCCACCTCAGAAGCTAAGCTTTCATGAATATTTTTCATTTCAAAATCTTGCAAAATTTGATTTGTGGGAGCTCTGTGACTAATTCAAGCTTGATTTTCACTCTCTTCATCAATTTCAGCTAGTTTCTTTCCCATGGCTTTAACAAAATAGATCTTGACTTTTTTTCTTCTTCCTTATTTATCAGTTCAGTTCAGTCGCTCAGTCATGTCTGATTCTGCAACCCCATGGACTGTGGCATTCCAGGCCTCCCTGTCCATTATCAACTCCTGGAGTTTGCTGCTGCTGCTGCTAAGTCGCTTCAGTCGTGTCTGACCCTGTGTGACCCCATAGACGGCAGCCCACCAGGCTCCCCCATCCCTGGGATTATCCAGGCAAGAACACTGGAGTGGGTTGCCATTTCTTTCTCCAATACATGAAAGTGAAAAGTGAAAGTGAAGTCGCTCAGTCTTGTCGGACTCCCAGCGACTCCATGGACTGCAGCCTACCAAGCTCCTCCATTCATGGAATTTTCCAGGCAAGAGTACTGGAGTGGGGTGCCATTGCCTTCTCCGTCCTGGAGTTTACTCAAACTCATATCCATTGAATCAGTAATGCCGTCCAACAATCTCATCATCTGTCATCCCATTCTCCTCCTGCCTTCAATCGATCCCAGTATCAGGGTCTTTTCAAATGAGCCAGCTCTTCACATCAGGTGGCCAAAAGTATTAGAGTTTCAGATTCAACACCAGTCCTTCCAGTGAATATTCAGGACTGATTTCCTTTAGGATGGACTGTTTGGATCTCCTTGCAGTCCAGGGACTCTCAAGAGTCTTCTCCAACACCACAGTTCCATGATAGTTCCATGATCTTAGTTTTCTGAATGTTGAGCTTTAAGCCAATTTTTTCACTCTCCTCTATCACTTTCATCAAGAGGCTCTTTAGTTCTTCTTCGCTTTCTGCCATAAGGGTGTTGTCATCTGCATATCTGACATTATTGATATTTCTCCTGGCAATCTTTATTCCCTCTTGTACTTCATCTGTCCTGGTGTTTCTCATATGTAGTCTGCATATAAGTTAAATAATCAGGGTGACAATACAGTACAGGCTTGACATACTCCTTTCTCAACTTGGAACCAGTCTGCTGTTTCAAGTCCAGTTCTAACTGTTGCTTCCTGACCTGCATACAGATTTCTCATAAGGCAGGTAAGGTGGTCTGGTATTCTCATCTCTTGAAGAATTATCCACAGTTAGTTGTGATCCACACAGTCAAAGGCTTTGGCATAGTCAATAAAGCAGAAATAGATGTTTTTTCTGGAACTCTCTTCCTTTTTTCATGATCCAGTAGATGTTGGCAATTTGATCTCTGGTTCCTCTGGCTTTTATAAATTCAGCTTGAACATCAGGAAGTTCATGGCTCACATACTGCTGAAATCTGGCTTGGAGCATTTTGAGCATTACTTTGTTAGTGTGGGAGATGAGTGCAATTGTGCGGTAGTTTGAACATTCTTTGGCATTGCCTTTCTTTGGGATTGGAATGAAAACTGACCTTTTCCAGTCCTGTGGCCACTGCTGCGTTTTCCCAAATTTGCTGGCATATTAAGTCCAGCACTTTCACAGTACCATCTTTTAGGAGGTGAAATAGCTCAACTAGAATTTCATCACCTCCACTAGTTTTGTTCTTGGTGATGCTTCCTAAGGCCCACTTGACTTCACATTCCAGGATGTCTAGCTTTAGGTGAGTGATCACACCACTGTGATTATCTGGGTCATGAAGATCTTTTTGGTATAGCTCTTTTGTGTATTCTGGCCACCTCTTCTTAATATCTTCTGCTTCTGTTAGGTCCATACCATTTCTGTCCTTTATTGTGCCCATCTTTGCATGATAATTTTTCTTGGTATCTCTAATTTTCTTGAAGAGATCTCTAGTCTTTCCCATTCTATTGTTTTCCTCTATTTCTTTGCAATGATACTGAGGAAGGCTTTCTTATCTCTCCTTGCTATTCTTTGGAATTCTGCATTCAAATGGGTATATGTTTCCTTTTCTCCTTTGCCTTTCACTTCCCTTCATAGTTATTTGTAAGGCCTGCTCAGACAAACATTTTGCCTTTTTGCATTTCTTTTTCTTGGGGATGGTCTTGATCCCTGCCTCCTGTATAATGTCACGAATCTCTGTCCATAGTTCTTCAGGCACTGTCTCTATCAGAGATCTAATCCCAAAAATCTGTTTCTCACTTCCACTGTGTAACTGCAGCAGATTTGATTTTGGTCATACCTGAATGACCTAAATCTGAACTCCAGAAAGATTGAAGGGATAGAGCCAAAGAAAAAGCAACACCCAGTTATGGATGTGACTGGTGATAGAAGCAAAGTCTGATGCTGTAAAGAGCATTATTGTATAGGAACCTGGAATATTAGGTCCATGAATCAAGGCAAATTGGAAGTGGTCAAACAGGAGATGGCAAGAGTGAACATTGACATTCTAGGAATCAGTGAACTAAGATGGATGAATGGGTGAATGTAATTCAGATGACCATTATATCTACTACTGTGGGCAGGCGTCCCTTAGAAAAAACGGAGTAGCCATCATAGTCAATAAAAGAGTCCAAAATGCAGCACTTGGATGCAATCTCAAAAATGACAGAATGATTATTGTTCATTTCCAAGGCAAACCATTCAATATCATGGTAATTCAAGTCTATTCCCCGACCAGTAATGTTGAAGAAGCTGAAGTTGAATGGTTCTATAAAGACCTATAAGACCTTCTAGAACTAACACCCCAGAAAGATTTTGGGGTCCTTTTCATTATAGGGGACTGGATGCAAAAGAAGGAAGTCAAGAAATATGTGGAGTAACAGGCAAACTTGGCCTTGGAGTACAGAATGAAGCAGGGCAAAGGCTATAGAGTTCTGCCAAGATAACACACAGGTCATAGCAAACACCCTCTTCCAACAACACAAGAGAAGACTCTACACATGGACATCACCAGATGGTCAATATGAAAAGCAGATTTATTACATTCTTTGCAGCCAAAGATGGAGAAGCTGTATACAGTCAGCAAAAACAGGACCAGGAGCTGAGTGCGGCTCAGATCATGAACTCCCTATTGCCAAATACAGACTTAAATTGAAGAAAGCAGGGAAAACCAGTAGACCATTCAGATATGACCTAGATCAAATCCCTTACGATTATACAGTGGAAGTGAGAAATAGATTTAAAGGACTAGATCTGATAGACAGATTGCCTGATGAACCGTGGATGGAGGTCCATGACATTGTACAAGAGACAGGGATCAAGACCATCCCCAAGAAAAAGAAATGAAAAAAAGCAAAATAGCTGTCTGAAGAGGTCTTCCAAATAGCTAAGAAAAGAAAGGAAGTGAAAAGTAAAGGAGAAAAAAGACAGATATACCCATTTGAATGCAGAATTCCAAACAATAGCAAGGAAAGATAAGAAAGACTTCCTCCATGATGAGTGCAAATAAATAGAGGAAAATAACAGAATGGGAAAGACTAGAGATCTCTTCAAGAAAATTAGAGAATCAAGGGAACATTTCATGCAAAGATGGGTTCAATAAAATACAGAAATGGTATGAACCTAGCGGAAGCAGAAGATATTAAGAAGAGGTGGCAAGAATACATAGACAGACTGTACAAAAAGTATCTTCACAACCCAGACAATCATGATGGTGTGAACACTCAAACTCACCTAGAGCCAGACATCCTGGAATGTGAAGTCAAGTGGGCCTTAGGAAGCATCACTAAGAACAAAGCTAATGGAGGTGATGGGATTCCAGTTGAGCTATTACAAATCCTAAAAGATGATGCTATGAAAGTGCTGCACTCAATATGTCAGCAAATTTGGAAAATGCAGTAATGGCCACAGGACTGGAAAAGGTCAGTTTTCATTCCAATCCTAAAGAAAGGTAATGCCAAAGAATGTTCAAACTACTGCACAATTGCACACATCTCACACGCTAGTAAAGTAATACTCAAAATTCTCCAAGCCAGGCTCCAACAATATGTGAACCATGAACTTTCAGATGTTCAAGCTGGTTTTAGAAAAGGCAGAGGAACCAGAGACCAAATTGCCAACATCCACTGGATCATCAAAAAAGCAAGAGAGTTCCAGAAAAAACATCTATTTCTGCTTTATTGACTATGCCAAAGCCTTTGACTGTGTGGATCACAATAGACTGTGGAAAATTCTGAAGGAGATGGGAATACCAGACCACCTGACCTGCCTCTTGAGAAATCTGTACGCAGGTCAGGAAGCAACAGTTAGAACTGGTCATGGAACAACTGACTGGTTCCAAATAGGAAAAGGAGTCAAGGCTGTATATTGTCACCCTGATTATTTAACTTATATGCAGAGTACATCATGAGATATGCTGGACTGGAGGAAACACAAGCTGGAATCAAGATTGCAGGGAGAAATATCAATAATCTCAGATATGCAGATGACACCACCCTTATGGCAGAAAGTGAAGAAGAACTAAAGAGCCTCTTGATGAAAGTGAAAGAGGAGAGTGAAAAAGTTGGCTTAAAGCCCAACATTCAGAAAACTAAGATAATAGCATACGGTCCCATCACTTCATGGCAAATAGATGGGGAAACAGTGGAAATAGTGGCTGACTTTATTTTGGGGGGGGCTCCAAAATCACTGCAGATGATGATTGCAGCCATGAAGTTAAAAGACACTTACTCCCTGGAAGGAAAGTTATGACCCACCTATACCGCATATTAAAAAGCAGAGACATTACTTTGTCCAGAAAGGTCCTTCTAATCAAGGCTATGATTTTTCCAGTAGGCATGTATGGATGTGAGAATTGGACTATAAAGAAATCTGAGTACCGAAAAATTGATGCTTTTGAATTATGGTGTTGGAGAAGACTCTTGAAAGTCCCTTGGACTGCAAGGAGATCCAACCAGTACATCCTATAGCAGATTAGTGGGTGTTTATTGGAAGGACTGATGTTGAATCTGAAATTCCAATACTTTGGCCATCAGAAGCAAAGAGCTGACTCATTTGAAAAGACCTAATACTGGGAAAGATTGAGGGCAGGAGAAGAAGGGGATGGCAGAGGATGAGATGCTTGGATGACATCATGACACAATGGACATGGGTTTGGGTACACTCTGGCAGTTGGTGATGGACAGGAAAGCCTGGAGTTCTGAGGTTTATGGGGTTGTGAAGAGTAGGACACGACTGAGCGAGAACTGTACTGAACTGATACCTGAATGCTGTAGTGGTTTTCCCTACTTTCTTCCATTGAAGTTTGAATTTGGCAATAAGGAGTTCATGATCTGAGCCACACTCAGCCCCTGGTCTTGTTTTTGCTGACTGTATAGAGGTTCTCCATCTTTGGCTGCAAAGAACATAATCAATCTGATTTCAGTGTTGACCATCTGGTGATGTCCATTTGTAGAGTCTTCTCTTGTGTTGTTGGAAAAGGGTGTTTGCTATGACCAGTGTGTTCTCTTGGCTTAACTCTGTTAGCCTTTGCCCTGCTTCATTCTTTACTCCAAGGACAAATATGCCAGTTACTCCATGTATTTCTTGACTTCCTACTAGAACTGATGCTAGTAGAATTCTTCTTTCTACAACTGATCCTACTAGAATTCTTCCTTCTAGAACTAACTCACCCCCCAAAAAATGTCATTTTTATTATAGTGGACTGGATGCAAAAGTAGGAAGTCAAGAAATACCAGGAGTAACAGGCAAATTTTGTTTTGGAGTACAGAATGAAGCAGGGTAAAGGCTAATAGAGTTCTGCCAAGAGTACGCACTGGTCATTGCAAACACACTGTTCCTTATTTATAAGACTCTCTCATTTGCAGGGGGGTTCAGCAAATATATTTTGTATAAACTGTTTAATGGCTATCTCAAGATAAAACTGACTTCTGATGTCTTCTTTGGTTTATCATGACTCAGAATGAATTCTTCCCTATGCCTAGTCTATTACCATGCCCTCAAACATTTTCATTTGCTTTGACGTCTAAAGTTTTATTTTTTTTTCCCCACATGTGTTTATTTGATCTATCCTAATACATGAATTCTTTTTGATATCTGCTATCTTATACTGCTTTATTCCATCACTGACAATTCAATACATTCTTGAGAAGTACTATTCGTGAGAATGATTTAAAAATAAACCCAAAATACTTACCTACCTTTATAACTACTGAGTATTGTCTCAAATGTTCTACTATTTCTGCTTGCCAGTGCAGAAGACCCAAAAGACAGGGATCTGATCCCTGGGTTGTGAAGATCCTGTAGAGGAAGGCATGGCAACCTATCAATATTCTTGCCTGGGAAATTCCATGAACAGAGGAGCCTGGTGGGCTGCAGTCCATGGGGTTGCAGAGAGTCAGAGACAACAGCTCACACACACACCCAGGTTTTTATTATGTTCTAATTTTAATTAGCATGTTCACAGTGTATTTACCTCACCTTATAGTTCACAAACTAAAACATACTACTCATATCTGTTATTTCAATTAATCTTACCTACATTTATGGAAAGTAACACAGGCAGATATTTTATTTTTAAAATATTATAGTTTATGAAAACAAAATTTTAAAAACTAATTAACTTGTCCAAAAATCCCACTGCTGTGAAACTGGCACTGGCAATCAAATATTCCCACATCAAGCCTTTGTAGTTTGTCTTGACATTTTCCACTTCTTAGGGATGTACCATGATATTCATTAACAGGAATAGATGCAAAGGAAAAAAAACATTTAAAATGGTCTTGTCTCTTTTTTTAATAAAAAAAATATAAAATAAAAAATAAATAAAATGGTCTTGTCTCAAAAAATTCTTGTTAAACTAGTATGAAACTATACTTTACAGATGTGCATTTCAATCAGTAAAAGTCACATCAATGAATGAAGATGTTGATTAAACTTTCATCATAGATCACAGATCACTACTTCATTACAGGCCAACCACTCCAAAGTCCACAAAATAATTCCCTTTAAGTATCAAACCTCTTGGCAGTCTTTTCTTCATTCAATTAGTACTATTTAGAGTACACATAACCCAACAGATCAGCTTTTATAGTGAGCCACTGTACTCCTGTGATGGCAAGACTGATATGTGAGAAAACTGTCATACTGCAAAAACTGCCCTTGGATGAGTATAATCAAAAGGTACTGACAATATTTGATCTGAGGGCAACACAAATTGTTTACAAAACAAACCTTGCAGCATTTGCCAAGTACATTTGCAGATTCTCACTTTCAGTTTTTTTGTTTGTTTGTTTGTTTGTTTTCATTTGTGTTTATAGGCATAATACCTGAGATATCCTATATCCACAAATGATATTCTAAGGAAAGTTTATCTGAATCCCTTTTTAAAAATGTCAGAAATGATGGAAACCTGAAACTCTAATTTTTGAGTCAATTATCCTGTAGAATAGCAAGCCCTTGCTTTGTGAAGGCAGATGGCATTGTATTAGAAAGATGTCAGCACTTGGAGGCAGAAAAAATATTCTGACATTCTGTTACTGAGATCCATAAGTGATCTAGGCCCAGTTGAGGAAATCAAAAAAGGGATCAACAATAGTTGTCATTCTCAAGGAACTTGGCTTAATTGATGGTTTAACACAAAATATAAATTTAGAATTATCTACATGTTTAAAAATACAAATTTCATAGTATGGAATTACATATTACATACTCAGATTAGGGAGAGATTTACTACAGTATTACAGATCATGGAAGCTTTTCGAGAACAACAAGTTAATAATTTGGAAGGCTTCAGTATACATAAGATTTTAACTTGTATAGAAAAAGAAAAGAATTCTGCATAAAGGGAACTTATTAAGTAAAGGAATAGATGTAAGAAATCATGGGGCATAGCTTGCAGAAAGTATATGTATTAAATAGGAGGAGCCTTAGAAATCAAATAGGGGCATTTATTTTAGACAATAAATTCAACAGAAAATCATGAATGCAAAACAGGATAAGTGTATTTTACTGTAAAAATAAGGAGTCTGAAGGTTTTGAACAGGAATGGGATTAATCTAGGGAAGTCTCGACTGGCATTGACATATACATTTGTTTACACAAGTCAGAGACTAAACATAAGGAAATTAGCTTTGAGCCACTACAACTTCATAATACAGATTAGAATTAAAGTATAGAAGAAGTATCACAGAGGATTTGTCTCCACATTTTTTTAAAACTTTGATTCATCAAGTATCTGGTGAATTTAATATGAGACAATTTAAGACACAGAGCAAAAGACACTTATTATTAATAAACATGTTGCCACTACATGTTTTGTTTTTTATAGGCCAGACACTTTATTAAGTATTGTACATATATTATTTTCCCCATAGTCTCAACTATTTATGAAAAGTTTTATTTGTATTTTATACTGAAGAAGCAAGGGCTTAAATAAAATAAATACTTTACTTACATATCAGAAAGAGCATGTATCCGATTCAAGATTCATTTTTGTGTCTCAACCCCAGAAAGACTAAACAATTTTCACTTTGACCCTTGCAAGCCATTCATCCACTATCAGTCCTATCCGTCTTGTTAAACACAAGGTCGCCTAATCAATGACTTCTAATCTGATAACTTCTGTCCTATATTAATATATCTAAATATCTTTATATAACCCAAGAATTTGAATAGTGAACAATTCTCAGTACCAGTCTGTACTTAATCGTTGTCAGTTCAGTTCAGTCGCTCAGTTGTGTCCGACTCTTTGCAGCCCCATGAATCGCAGCACACCAGGCCTCCCTGTCCATCACCAACTCCCAGAGTTCACTCAAACTCATGCCCATCAAGTCGGTGATGCCATTCAGCCATCTCATCCTCTGTCGTCCCCTTCTCCTCCTGCCCCCAACCCCTCCCAGCATCAGAGTCTTTTCCAATGAGTCTATTCTTCACATGAGGTGGCCAAAGTACTGGAGTTTCAGCTTCAGCGTCATTCCTTCCAAAGAACACCCAGGACTGGTCTCCTTCATAATGGACTGGTTGGATCTCCTTGCAGTCCAAGGGACACTCAAGAGTCTTCTCCAACACCACAGGTCAAAAGCATCAATTCTTTGGCACTCAGCTTTCTTCACAGTTCAACTGTCACATCCATACATGACTATTGGAGAAACCATAGCCTTGATTAGACGGACCTTTGTTGGAAAAGTAATGTCTCTGCTTTTGAATATGCTATCGATTCCCTATAAATTCTGAAATCTAATTGTGTTCCCCCATGGCACTCATTACAAAGCTGTCCATATTGTGACATTGTAATAAAGGTGTAAGCTAGTGGTTTCAAAGGGGTTTTCTCCTTCCACATGCAAACAGGAAAAAAAAAATCCTTAATAAAGAATCTTAAAGGAAAAATATTGAGAAGAGACAGTAAATATAGTGAGGTCCAGAAAGGGAACTGCTATACAGAGAAGAGGACCAAGGGTCATGCTGGGGAAACTGTCTTGTAGAGATTTTCTCCAAGGAGGAGACTGAAGTTTACTTTTCAGTATTCAAAAAAATTAGCAACTTCAGGCTTGTATTAGGAAAGCACTGGTAAATGAGATGATGCATTCAATCAGATTATGATGCAGGTAAGGGGAGGTTTCAAAGACAGGGCATGCCATGGTTGGGTTTAGGGGAGCATCATGGTTACAATTGAAAACTCTGTTGAGTACAAGAAACTAGAGAATCAAAGAGCATAATATGATCTAGTTCTTATAGATACCTGAAATACTGGTCTTAATAATTTGTTTTATGTGACTGTGTTTAATATCCCATTATTACTCCACATTTGTGTTAAGTCAAATTAGCCACTTGCATTTCAGCCATAATATTTAAATTTTACCCTTTGGGGTGTGCTTGCTAATGTATTTCACTCATTTTTTTTTTGTTTTGTTGGCTCTATTAACTTTAATATTACAGCAACTAAATATCTAAATTGGGAACAGTTTTATAGTAAATTTGATCCCTGGGTTGGGAAGATCCTCTGGATAAGGAAATGGCAACCCAGTCCAGTACTCTTGCCTGGAAAATCCCATGGACCAAGGAGCATGGTAGGCTACAGTCCATGGGGTTGCAAAGAGTTGGACACAACTGAGCGACTTCACTTCACTTCACTTCACTTTATAGTAAAGGAAGGGTCACATTTGAAGGAATTGAGATATTTCATATTAATTGAGTAATACTCTAATATTCTTATATGTATGTGCATGTATATCTGTTCTCTTGTCCACATAAAGTATGTGAATTTCATCCATTAAGTTACATATGTCAGTATCATCTTTTCATTGCTGAGTAATATTTCACTGTATGACTATGCAACAGTTTGTCTATTTATCCTTCTCTTGATATATTTTCTTATTTTCCCATTGTTTTAGTTTGGGGCTACTATGAAGAAAGTTGTTAAAAATGTGCTTATAAATATTTTTGTGTTTTATACATATATGTATACACACACACGTGTGTGTGTGTGTGTATATATATATATATATATATATAGGCTTCCCTGTTGGCACTAGTGGTAAAGAACCTGACTGTCAATACAGGAGACATAAGAGACAAGAGTTCAATCCCTGAGTCAGGAAGATCCTCTGGAGGAGGGCATGGCAACCCTCTTCAGTATTCTTGCCTGGAGAATCCCATGGACAGAGGAGCTGCGTGGGCTACAGTTCATAGGGTCACAAAGAGTCAGACTGATCTAAAGCAAATTAGCATGCACACATGCACTCATATATATAAAAGTTTTGGGAAATAGATATAGAAGTCCATATGTATATATGCATATATATATATATATATATATATGTAATTGGCTCAGTATCTATGAATAACATTGCTTAATCAAAGATATATATTTAACTTTATATTATACTGTAAAACTTTTCTAAAGTGGTTGTATTATATGAGACACCATCAGCAATGTGTGAAGTTGAAATCATTTTTCCTTTTTTTTTATTTTATTTTAAATTATATAGTTGCTTTACAAGGTTGTGTTAGTTTCTGCCATACAGCAAGGTGAATCAGCTACATGTACACTTATATTCCCTCCCTCTTGGATATCCCTCTTCTACCCTGCCCACACTCCATCCATCTAGGTCATAAAACAGAGAGCTGAGCTCCCTGCACAGTACAGTAGGTTCAAACTGGCTGTCTCTTACACTTGACAGCATATATAAGGTAATTCCAGTCTCCCAAGTCATCCAAACCCCTGCAGTGCCCACACATCCATTCCTTACATCTTCTTCTCTATTCCAGCCCTGCAAATAGGTTCACCTGTACCATTTTCTAGATTCCACATACATGCATTAATATGTGATGAAATCAAATACTTTTATCTGAATTTTCCATTCCTTAAATTAAGCTTATGGTCATCTCTATAAGGCCTGATGTGAAAAATTGACTCATTTGAAAAGACCCTGATGCTGGGAAAGATTGAAGGTGGGAGGAGAAGGGGACAACAGAGGATGAGATGGTTGGATGGCATCACTGACTCAATGGACATGAGTTTGTGCAAGCTCTGGGAGATGGTGAAGGACAGGGAAGCCTGGTGTGCTGCAGTCCATGGGGGTCACAAAAAGTCAGACAGGGTTGAGAGACTGAACTGACTGATGGTCATCTGTTGTCTACATAATTAAAACGGCCTGTTACTAAGTCTCCCAGACTACAACGAAGCTAGTCTCTATTCAGTCCTCACTCATTCAGAATTCAGAGTGATAATTCAAAAATACATAATTTAATACTTCAGGTCTTCCTGCATGTTTTTGAAGTCTGTCAGCATCTTCTCATCTTTAGTATAACATCCACTTTTTTATGAAGAAAATGGCATTGAATGCCATGACTATACTTATCATAACCTATATGCCCCAGCTGTAAATAATTACTGTGGTATTTCTAGTTTTTTATTTCCCTCCTGTCTCCAACACACTCTCTCTATTCCCCTGAGCTAGTAATCACCTTTACATTTTGTGTGAGACTGTATAGCCCTCATTTCCAAAGGCTTACAAAACTGACACACAGTTTCTCTTTCACAACTGAGATGTTTTTACTTATATAGATATTGAAACTGATTGCCTCAGATTAAATTTTCTGTTGATTTTTGTGTCCCACATGAGTTTGGAAGCATATTGAAAGTAAAAACAATGTCTTATTTAAGTATATGGGGAATAGAAATTAATAAACATTTGCTTTATAACAATGCATGAATAATTATAGCAATTAATAAGCAGTTAAAATTAGATTATTGTGAATCTGACAAATATCTGCCATTTTCAGATATGGCTACAATTTAAATTTTGATGTGAAAAGTGTGATTGAAAAGTAATAATAGTTACCAGTTAGAGATAACAATGTGACCATTATTTTTTCATAGCACATTTTTGGAACTATATTTTGTTATTTATTGAAGTGAAAATAGAGCCCTAGAAATGAATGCAAGTAACTCTGTGGAGGTAACTATTGGATGTAAGATTCAAATCCAGTTGTCTCAGCCCTATGTTCTTTCCAATATTTTTTTTGGGTAATTATTGGATTAAAAGTGATACTCTTTCATAAGACAATCTAGGTAATAGTGAGCAGAACATTTTTGGCATTCTTAAATAATGATATTTCAAACATTATCTTCTCTGCCTCTGCAAATTTCTAGATCTTCTTTATTCTTTTAAGTGAGCAGGAATAACAATTTTTACAGTAGAATGGGTATATGTTAGCTTAGCTGTGTTACTGTACTATACCTATGAATGTACATTCTTATTTACGTATATGTTTATATATGTGCAAATATATACATATATACATATGTGCATATACAAGTGTATTCATATGAATATCTATTTGTTTATGCTATATATCAATACTTCTATGAATACAATTATATGAATCTACATATTGATATGTCATTCAATGTTCTTAGAAAAATTAAAGAAAAGTGGTTAACTGTTAGATAACATCATTGTACACAAAAGTAAAACCATTTTTTTTTTAACTTTACTTAATGAGGGAAAATAATTCAGTTGATCTCAATTTTCTCAAAGGCAACATTCAAAATCACAGTCCAGTTGAATTACTCCTACTATATAGTTAGATAAGGAATGTGTGATCCATGGATTCTGTAATAAGTTCAAACTTTCTAAAGTATAAAGCTGGTATAAAAATTATTTTAAACATGCAAGAGCTCATTTTTTGCTCGTGAGACTGTCTTGGGAAATTACTGGAGGATGAGCTTTAGGCAACCAAGAAATGACTTGGGAAATTACAGCTAAAGGACAAGCAGTGATAATTGAATATATTTATATGAAGAATAAATATTAAAACAAATATGAATATTAGAGTGACAGAAAGATTGCAAATGTTATGTCTTCTAACCATGTGGATATGGATCAAATTTAAACCAATTAGATGAGGAAGAACAAAAAAGATGGGAAGTAAAGTGAGTCCATGGATCATCTCCTCTATTATATTGAAAGTCAAATAGTGTAATTTGATTGGAATACCAAGTACAGAAAAAGAAAAAAAAAAAAGAAAGAGGAAATAGAAATGTGCTTGTGCAAGCATTTTCTTGCCTTGGATAAATGCACAAGAATATAATAATAGTACCTACAATTTGAGGAGGTATGAGGCAATTGAGATTAATAATGCCACAATTTAAAAAATCATGCACTAACATAGTTCTGAATATTTTATTTTGTATTTATCCATTATAACCTTGATATGTCTATTTGTAACTGCACATATATTATATATCTATTTCTGTAACCTCTATGTCTCATATATATTATTTATGGTAAATATAATATATAACATACATATACTATACCCATTTTAACCATTGTATTAAAATATTTGATTTGCTTACAGTTTGAACTATTAAAACTTATGCCTATAAAACATTCTTATATGTTTCATTTTCCACCTATGTACACAGTAAGTATACACATAGAAGTGAAATTACTAGGTCAGAGGACCTGTCAACATTTAAATACAAAACAATTTTCTAAAATAGCTGTATTTGTTAAATATTTTGATAATTATTTTAAAACTGTTAAATATTGAACTATTCATTTATTCAGTTATTTTTGTGTTAATATATGTTATATAATTAAAATAGCAAACATTCATTGACTACTAACTACATGCATAAAAATTGCTGGCTAGAGGATGAATGTAATGAAGAAAAGTAAGCATAGAAGATTGTTGCAAATTATATCTTTTATTTTTTAATTTTAATATTTCTTATCCTCCTTTAGTTTCCCACCTTCTAGAAAATCTTAATTACTGCTCATTTCTCAGCTAAGTTTTTCTACATGCTCCACACTTTATAGTATGTGTATAGTATCAAAATTGCAAACTTTGCCATCATTCAGACATCACTGAATTAGACTATGATTGGGACTAGTATATACAAATTCTAATAGGCATTTATAAATACTACATTATGAAAGAAGTAAAATTGAGTTAAGGTTGTCATTTAGTCTAAAGTCATATATATTTTAGTTTTCATAGACTCTGATTTATAATGCTCTAGGCCAATAGAATTTATTAGACTAGGAAAAGAGAGCAATCATATTTAGTATATTTTGTGTAAGATGTTATTCTGTCATATTTTATGCTTATTAACTTATTCATTTCATGGATATTAATTAACTACTTATTGTTTTGTCAGATGTTATTCATGTCAAAGTTTATACTATGGCTAAACATTTAATTGTCTTACTAAAAGAGACATCTTTGCAATTCCAGTCAGAAGCAGTAGAAAAATGCAAGTATAAATATTCTCTGATGTCATGGACTGCAATGATAATGGAACATTAAAAAAGTAATTTTTCTGCCTGAAAATTTCTATCATTTTAGTTTTTGAGTTATAAAGAGATCAGATAAACAAAAATTTTATCACCAACCAACAGGGTAATAAAGAATTTTTATTAACTTTCCCCAGGAGATATTATTTGTTGCCATTATTTTATTTGCTTCTCATTCCAATTTGGTTGCTTAGAATGTGGCAGGAAAATTAGAATCATATCTGAAAATAAGTTAGGAGGAAAGTAAAGAAGAATTTATTCATAGCACAAATTCATGGAGAGGATTATTGATTTAATTAAAATTTTAAATAGCTTTAACAAAATGATTTATACTACCCCGTATTAAAAGACAGTTATTAGTCTTATAGATACATAAATAGAAGTCGGGAATTTGTGTTCCAGCTTCTAACAATTACATTGTATGGCCCTCTCTCGATGCATCTGTACAACGCAGTACCCCAGGTGTTTGGATGAACTTAGTTAGGAAAATATCCCATTGAGAAAGTTGATTTTACATTGAACATATTTTATTTATATTTGGTTCTGTGTATTTTAATCCTAATGAAGGAAGGAATACCAAATGTTACTAAGTCTAAAGTGAAATAAATGATCATATTAAATACATATTATTATAAATAAATAATACTGAAAATCAATCTGCTTACAATATTGATGAGTGTTAATAGTTTTGAGAAAATAAAAGAAATATAGTATACTTTTTCTCAATTGTTTTAATACAAAGGTTGTTTTAAATAATACTGAATAATATAATAATTTTCAGTTGTAAGTTAAGTCTTTTAAAATAATTCAAAAGACTTAATATGCAGTATATTCTTATCTTTCATTATTCTCAGCAAAATGTTTTCTTATGTGATCATCCAATATCTGATGAAAGCACCGAATTCAAGTTGCTATATTTTCATTATATTGCTGTAAAATAGAAATAAAGATATGTGTGAATACTTGTAAAGATTTTAATAATTATATTTGTGTTATAGCTGAATTGATGTCTTATAGAAACAACTGAATCTCTGAAATGTTGCTTTGACAACAATTGAGGTTGATTAATATTTATTTTCTTAAGTTTTAAACAAACGAGATCACACATACATTATGAAGTGTTAGTCGCTTAGTTGTGTCTGACTCTATGACCCCATGGACTGTAAGGCGGCCAGGCTCCTCTGTCCATGGGGATTGTCCAGGCAAGAATACTGGTGTGGGTTGCCATTCCCTTCTCCAGGGGATATTCCCGACCCAGGAATTGAACCCAAGTTTCCTGCATTAACGTCTGCAATGCGGGAGACCTGGGTTCAATCCCTGGTTTAGGAAGATCCACTGGAGAAGGAAATGGCAACCCACTCCAGTATTCTTACCTGGAGAATCCCTTGGACGGAGGAGCCTGGTAGGCTACAGTCCACGGGTCGCAAAGAGTCGGACACCACTGAGCGACTTCACTCACTCACTCACTTCCTGCATTATAGGCAGATTCTTTATCATGTGAGTTACAAGCAAGCCTCCCACATACATTATAACAGCACTTAATTTATTAAGATAAGCTAATCATGGGATCAAACGCATGACAGGACGTAACATTTACAAATGATTGGGAAAGTTTTAGCTGAGAAAATGTGGGGGTTTATTTGTTTTTTTTTTTTAATAAGTCAAAGATGGGACCTCCTTGGCTGTCTTGTGGTTAAGCCTGTGTGCCCACTGCAGGGGCCATGGATTTTATCACTGGTCAATGAGGCCAAAAAAAAGAGTCATTGATTAGTCCCACTCTCTGGAGAAATGGAGTAAAATATACCAGTTTTTTCTAATAGTTCTATCAAGTATTTGTCAATCCTACAGTATTGAAACTATAGGCTTTTTCATTTGGTAACTATGTGAAAATGGTCATGTTTCCAAATCTCAATGATTTTTAATTCTTAATTAAAGATCCTAGTATCTCTGAAATAAAATAACTTTTTCATAGGGTTGAAACAAGGATTAAAATAAATAAGTATATTGCTAATTAAAATTTAATACACACAGATCATTCAACAAATATTATCATTATTAATATTTTTATGGACCATTGTTTTCTTGTATGTGAATTGTGCTTGTCAGATGAAATAGTGAGTTAAATAAAATATAATAAAGGTTCTTGTTTTAAATAAACTTAAAATTGATTTGGGAACCAAGATATTACTAACTAGATTGACAGACATACCCACACACAACAGTTGAAATATTTAAATAATAGGTGAATTTTAACAACTGTAGTGAGCATATGAAGTATTCTAAAGATTATCATAAATTCTAAATTCACTCATTGCTATTCAAAACATTGTTATCAGGGAATAAATAGGCAAAGTGTGTCATAATTCCCTTTGCTAAGTGAGTGTATATCTATAGATAAAAAGAAAAAGAGTCCTGAAAAGAGTTTGAAGGAGGTAGGGTTTCTTTCTTTTTTGTGTTCAGACAAGATATAACTTCTTACCTCTGACAGTAGAAAAGGAAGTAACTCTACCTGGGCCTTTTAGTAAAACTGCATAACCCCAAAGGACAAATTTGAAGATCCCTTGTGAAAATATTTTCTGATATGAAATGCATCATGGTCTTCTCGTTCTTAATCTCTCTGCTGTCTCATTCAAAACCTGAGGTGTAAGACATTTCATTACATTCTGACCTCCTCTGTGATGAGATAGAATGGTGCAGCTAATAGAAAGATAATGGCTCTTTTATTTTAATGACAATCATTTTTGGATTAGTATATTAAAAAGTCATGCTTAAAACTTCCCAAAGAGTTGATCACTGTAGCTAGATTTGTTAAGAGAAGTCGAGACCCCTAGTACAACTGAAAAAGGAATAGGATATGTCACAGATACATGACAAATGAAGGTGTGACTAAGTTCTTGATTCTCATTTTCAAGTTTCGTAGAGACTGCTGCCTCACTCTAAGATTTGGTACTATTTTTATAGTAGAAATATATCTATGGATGATATCTTAGGTGTTATTTTATTAATATTTAAACATTTTAACAGTAAGTTAAACACTATTAACAGCATTTTTTCATATTTAATTTATCATTCTGGTCCCCAGATATATTTACCCAATATGGTATATTTGTGTGTGTTAATTTCTCTGTATCTGACTCTCTGTGACCCCATGGACTGTAGCCCACCAGGTCCCTCTTTCCATGGGATTTCCAGGCAAGAATACTGGAGTGGGTTACCATTCTCTTCTCCAGGGGATCTTCCTGATCCCAGGATTGAACCCAGGTCTCCTGCATTGCAGGCAAATTCTTTACCGTCTGAACCACCAGGGAAGTCCAAATGGTATAAATATGTGTCTCAAATTTATGAAATATTTTCCTATGGAGACCATTTTAACTCTAAATATTCAGCACTGAACCATATTTAGCTAAACTTGTATCAGCCAGGAACTTATCATAAAACAGATAGCCCACCCACAGTAAGATAATTAATAGGATAATTCAGGAGGTCATTTACAAAGAGTAGATGAGTTATTGAGCAGGAAGAAGATAGTACATTAACTGTTGTTTAGCCACATGTTGCTGTGACTGCCTTCGTGAGGATGAGGGGACCTCCCATTACTAGAATCCAGAAATGTAAAACAATGTACTTGTGAAGTACAGTGTACTTGAAGTAATAAATTTCACACAGGAACACAGCCAGCCCATAGTGGTCACACAGAGAGTAAGTGAAATACATGGGTGAACCACTCTTTACCCTTACTTTGATATTCTTTCAGGGTGTCTAGGCCTGTTTGGGCTGCTCTGACAAGATGTCATAGACTGAGTGGTTTGTAAACAACAGAAATTTAATATTTCTCAATTTCTAGAGGCTGGTGGTCCAAGATCAAGGTATCAACAGATTTGGTGTCTGGTGACAACCACTTCCTAGTTCATAGATGGCCATCTTCTCACTGGGTCTTCACAGGGAGGAAAGGTTCTACTATCCTGACCTAATCACTGAAAGGTTCAGTTCAGTTCAGTTCAGTTCAGTTCAGTCCCTCAGTCGTGTTCGACTCTTTGAGACCCCATGAATTGCAGCACGCCAGGCCTTCCTGTCCATCACCAACTCCCGGAGTTCACTCAGACTCACATCCATCGAGTCAGTGATGCCATCCAGCCATCTCATCCTCTGTCGTCCCCTTCTCCTCCTGCCCCCAATCCCTCCCAGCATCAGGGTCTTTTCCAATGAGTCAACTCTTCGCATGAGGTGGCCAAAGTACTGGAGTTTCAGCTTTAGCATCATTCCTTCCAAAGAAATCCCAGGGTTGATCTCTTTCAGAATGGACTTGTTGGATCTCCTTGCAGTCCAAGGGACTCTCAAGAGTCTTCTCCAACACCACAGTTCAAAAGCATCAATTCTTCGGTGCTCAGCTTTCTTCACAGTCCAACTCTCACATCCATACATGACCACAGGAAAAACCACAGCCTTGACTAGACGAACCTTTGTTGGCAAAATAATGTCTCTGCTTTTGAATATGCTATCTAGGTTGGTCATAACTTTCCTTCCAAGGAGTAAGCGTCTTTTAATTTCATGGCTGCAGTCACCATCTGCAGTGATTTTGGAGCCCAGAAAAATAAAGTCTGACACTGTTTCCACTGTTTCCCCATCTATTTCCCATGAAGTGATGGGACCAGATGCCATGATCTTCGTTTTCTGAATGTTGAGCTTTAAACCAACTTTTTCACTCTCCACTTTCACTTTCATCAAGAGGCTTTTGAGTTCCTCTTCACTTTCTGCCATACGGGTGGTGTCATCTGCATATCTGAGGTTACTGATATTTCTCCCAGCAATCTTGATTCCAGCTTGTGTTTCTTCCAGTCCAGCGTTTCTCATGATGTACTCTGCATATAAGTTAAATAATCAGGGTGACAATATACAGCCTTGATGTACTCCTTTTCTATTTGGAACCAGTCTGTTGTTCCATGTCCAGTTCTAACTGTTGCTTCCTGACCTGCGTACAGATTTCTCAAAAGGCAGATCAGGTGGTCTGGTATTCCCATCTCTTTCAGAATTTTCCACAGTTTATTGTGATCCACACAGTCAAAGACTTTGGCATAGTCAAAAAAGCAGAAATAGATGTTTTTCTGGAACTCTTTTGCTTTTTCCATGATCCAGCGGATGTTGGAAATTTGATCTCTTGTTCCTCTGCCTTTTCTAAAACCAGCTTGAACATCAGGAAGTTCACAGTTCACGTATTGCTGAAGCCTGGCTGGGAGAGTTTTGAGCATTACTTTACTAGCGTGTGAGATGAGTACAATTGTGCGGTAGTTTGAGCATTCTTTGGCATTGCCTTTCTTAGGGATTGAAAGGTTACACCCCCAAAGAGCATCACTTTGGGACTAGGTTTCATAATATGAATTCTGGGGGGACACAACTATTGTCTCTAGCATTCTAGTATTGGGCCCACAGATTCACATCCCTCTTATACACAAAAAGCATTCATTCAACTGAAATACTTCCCAGTCTTAACTTGTTCCAGCCTCAGCTCAAAAGTCTAAAGGCCAAAGTCTAATCTAAATGTCATCCAAATCAGAATGGGTGAGACTCAAGGTATAATTCCTGAAGCATATTCTTCCACAGCTGTGAATTGGCGAAGTACTTCTAAAGCATAATTGTGAAACAGAGTTAGGATAGACATTACTAATCCAAAAGGGAGAAATCAGAATAAAGGAGTGAGAGGAAGGAGTGAGGGAAAGGAGTGATTTTGAGAAATCTAAAATAGAACAAACAATTTTAAATCTTCAGGCTCAAAAATAATATCAGCTGGGTTTATGGTCCTACCTCCTTAGCTCTCAGGGATTGGAGTCTTTTGCCTGCAATTCTTCTAATTCTGCTTCTGCTGTTCTTCCAGGTGAAATCTCCCACCTGCATTTCCCAAGGGGAGAAGAGAGCTCTTCTGATTTGGACTCTCTGAGCTGGCTTTGCCTTCTCCAGGGCTCTCTGCAGGGATACCACCGGCTGAAATCTAGGTCAAGTCAGCCTTGTCCCCATGGCCCAGCTCCTATGCTCTGTGTGCCAACAGAGAAAGCACTGAAGACACTGACAAAGGTTACTACCTGCTCCCTCTGGGGAGGTGGCCACCATGCCTGTCCTTCACTAAAGCCAGTAAAGCCAATCCCGGGTTGCTTCAGACACAGGAAGTGGAGCCTGCCATGGGAGACGGTGCCAGAAGGACCTGATTCATAAATGCCAGCAGTCTGTCCTTTGAAACCTGTTTGCCTACTGAACATTAAACTCAGAGTCCCTGAGAAGAGGGGCAGCCCTGGTAATTTCTGAATTGCCTTTGGGTTATTCTTACATTGCTTTGGACAGCAGTCCCTGCCTTCGGTTGAGAGGACTGACTAATCTTTTAATAGTCATGTGGCCCCACCCTCAGTGTTCTCTCCCAAACAGGTTTTCTCATTCCTTCAAGCTGTGCTTAGTTATTCAGTCCTGTCTGACTCTTTGCAACCCCATGGACTATAATCAGCCAGGCTTCCCTGTCCGTGGAATTCTCTAGGCAAAATACTGTAGAGAGTATTTGTTTTCCCTTCTCCAGGGGGATCTTCCCAACCCAGGGATCAAACCCAGGTCTCCCACATTGCAGGAGGAATCTTCACCATCTGAACCACCTAGGAAGCCCTTCAAGAGAATTGTCCAAAAGTTATAGTTCTATTTCCTTTTTGATTCACAATTTCATCTTCAGGTCATCATTCTCATTTCACGTTTCATGATAAGCTTTCAGGAAGAACCAGGTCTTTCCTTCAACACTTTGCTTAAATATTTCTTCAACCAAACATCCAATTTCATTTCTTGTAATTTCTACCTTCCACAAAACACCAGGCCATGAACACAATACAGCTAAGTTCTTTTCCACTTCAAAACAAGAAACACCTTTCCCCCAGTGTCAAACATGTTCCTCATTTCCATCTGAGCTCTCATCAGAGTGGCCTTTATTGTCCATATTTCTATTGATATTCTGTTTAGGATTATGCTTCCCTGGTGGCTCGGATGGTAAAGAAGCTGCTTGCAATGTAGGAGACCTAGGTTTGATCCCTGAGTCAGGAAGATCCCCTCGAGAAGGGAATGGCTACCCACTCCAGTATTCTTGCCTGGAGAATTCCATAGCCAGAGGATCCTGGTGGGCTACACTCCATGGGTTTGCAAAAAGTCGGATAGAACTGAGCAACTGACTACTTTCACTTTCACTTCACTTTCATGTGTTCTCTAAGACTAAGGCTTTCACCACAGCTGTCTTCTTCTCTTTCTGAGCTATTATCAGAATCCCCTTTAGAGGTCGATTTATGGTATGATAGGCTCTGTCACGCAACTCAAAACTTTTCTGACCTTGGCCTCAACCAGCAGTTCCAAAGTCACTTTTACATTTTTTTGGTGTTTGTTATAGTGAGTGTATAGTTATATACTCACTTCTTGCCACTGATTTTTGTCTTAATTTGTTGCCATAGAAGTGAGAGACTTAGAAAAAGCCAACATTTATTCTCACAATTCTGAAGGCTGAAAAGCTCAAGATCAAACCACCTAATCACCTTCCATGTCTGGTGAGCCCTTGCTTCCTGCTTCCTAGACAGCCCTCTTTCCACGGTGTGCTGGCATGGCAGAAGAGAAACAGGAATGCTGAGGTCCAGCCTCGGCTGATCCAGGGAGTTCAAAGCGGGGACAGCGTTGGCGAGGATCAGGATACAATAGCTTCAATTAGATATTAATTAGAGATGTAAAGAGTAATAGAATGAGGATAGCTCAGCAGGAAAATTCAGTGGAGAAAAAGAGGCTGAGTAGCTTGGTTTACGCGGGACACCAGTAAAACTTAAAGACAAGAAGTTTGCACCACTTACGTAGGCCGCAGGCGTCCTTCCGTTCTCCCCAAGGAGAGGAGACACTGAGGCCTCCCCGGTCGGATCTTAGAAGCCCAGGCATAATTAGTAAGCATGGTGGGTTCTGCACTCCAGATGAAGACTCAGCCAGAGTTTGAGAGAGAGAGCGACATGGGGAGACCAGTCTTTCGAGGAACTGATCCCAATTCTTTATTTTCCATGGTCTACTTTTCTACACTGAGATGTTACACAAAAGTCACGTGGGGTCAGCAGTCCTGACTTTTATCAAAGTCAGATGCTTCATACAAATGTATATGGAGGTCTTAGGGGTGTTACATCATCTTCTGGCCACGGGGCCTGCTGACAATTTATGACCCTCTCCTTGTGACAGCGGTCAGTCAACCAGGACACTTATTTCTCCAGGGGTGATTATTCTTAAAAAAGACTCCACCTTCCGAAGGTACCAGATAAAGTTACATTCCTATAGGGTGAGGGTGTAGTGGGTTTTAATTAAGGAAAGAATTTACTTAGCCTAAGGTCTAACGTGATTAATATCAAAGGTTAATACTTATTTCTTCTATATATTCATTAATGTGTGTAATGGCAGGGAAGGTGGAGTCTTAGCAACAAACATTGGCTCAACAAATGAAAATCCCTTCACCAATACAATTTCTAATCAGCCCACTATACTTCTACTAATGGTTTTCTAACTTTTCTAAGGAACCTGTTTTTAGAAGGTTTAAAGCATCTTGTGCCTTTCACAGTTGGGAGGCTGTGAGCAATCACATGTGGCCGGACAAGCCTGTCAGGCAGGCTAGAGAACCTTCAGAGGAGTTTGAGGTTAAAACACTCTTGTCACACCCAGGAATTATTATTAACTGGAGCTCTAATTTAACTCCTTCTCCAAAACAGGTGATGGGGGACAGCCCCCTGTAAAGTCAGAGGTGTAGGTGAGAGCACAAAGTAGTAAAGTAGGCAGGCTCTGGTTATGGGGGTAGATGCTCAAGGATTTCCAGGGGGACTCCTGAGGCTCGATCCTGCCTTTGCATATGTGGAGCCTCCTTCCTCATGACCTTTGCCACGGGCAGAGTGCCTCACACTGGCCCCCAACACAGGAACACTCTTTCTGTTTCTTTTTCTTTTCTGTTTCTTATCTTTCATAAGGCACTAATCTCATTCTTGATGATTCTGCATAGGTAGTGGATGACATAGCCCATTTATGTCATCTACTCAATACACAGAAAATGATGAAGACTGGAGACTAGATCCCAGTTGCAAAAGGAAGATATCATGGTATACTATTTTTAACTAAAATTTAGATTAGTTCAACCACTATTATCAGTTTGTAGAAATTTATTAAATTTACTGGATTTGACTGGAAAAAGATTAATATATGATAACCACTAAAAAACTAGAAAATATTTGTAAAGGAAATATAATGAATATGTGTTACAACAAGACTGTCAGTGGAAGAATACTATGACAGCTATAAACAGAATGCTAAAGAACTGATAAAAGAGTAAATAAATCCCTATCTATGATTAGCAAAACCTTTTAGAAAAGAGATAAAATTGAAATAAAAATTTTTGAATTTTTAGAAACATTAACTAGGAATTTAAGAAGGTAATACTTGAAGAAAAAAAAGATCTTGATATAATAGTACATTTTCTTTTATGGAGTTTCTCTAAAATACTACCCATTTTGCTTAATTTGCATGCCTCTGTAGTCTTTTGATGCTCTAGTATTATCTGGCAACGGCACCCCACTCCATCACTCTTGCCTGGAAAATCCCATGAATGGAGGAGCCTGGTGGGCTGCAGTCCATAGGGTCGCGAAGAGGCGGACACAACTGAACGACTTGACTTTCACTTTTCACTTTCATGCATTGGAGAAGGAAATGGCAACCCACTCCAGTGTTCTTGCCTGGAGAATCCCAGGAACGGGGGAGCCTGGTGGGCTGCTGTTTATGGGGTCGCACAGAGTCGGACACGACTGAAGCAACTTAGCAGCAGCAGCAGCAGCAGTATTATCTGGAGCCTCACTGCCACACAATCAATAGTATTTTTGTTGTATTTTTGCTGTAGCAACATAAACAGACTAAGACAGTAATATTTTTTTCCAATAGCAGTGATCCTTTTGTGGGAATAATCCTTCTGTTGACTAGGTCAGACTTGTAAGCCATGCTGGTAAGTTTTCTCCCATTTTCAACAAGTGGTGCAGAATTAAAACTTGCCAAATTGTGATTTATTTCTTTTCTGCTTTTATCCAATGTATCCAAATATTTTACAACTTTTGCCAAAATGGCATTGATGAGAATATAAAAATCTCAAATTTAGAGCCAAAAATTTTGTATTCAACTTACCAAGTAGTTAGGAAATACATAGTATTTTGAAGTCATGATGGGGGTAGAGCTTTAGAGAGATGATTGAGATGATTATATATCAAAGTTGAATAAGTAGAGAATGGAGGTTGGTATGGAAACTCTAATTCAGTAAAGATTTGAATATATGACTGTGAAAAGAACAAAACAAATACCAATCTCAATGGATTAAAACAAAAAAAGTATTTCTTTATACCCCATTTCTATCAGAGGTCAAAAAAATTCTCTGCTTATCATAGTTATTTAGAGATTCAGGCATATGAAAGCTTCATCTCAAACATGCTACCATGGTTACCGAGGCAGGAAAGCTAGAATAAAGTGAACAACTCTTAAGGGTCTGCCCAGAAGAGTCACACATTACTTCCATGTATGGTTTATTGAATACAGAAAATAAAATGATCCAATGTAGCTCTTATGGGATGAGACTAAGTCTCCATATGCAAGAAAAATATCAAGCATAGAATATGAAGAATTAATGATTGCCACATAAAAGTAGGAAAGGAAGTTGACTGCATTGATAACGTGAGGAATAAAATTGATTAAATAGAAATTTCTAAAGTAGAATCTATAAGAGTTAAATCTGAGACAGTGTTTCCACTGTTTCTTTTGTCTATTTTTAGTGAAGTACCTACATGTCCCCTTTTGCTTCTTGAAGACTTCCAATATAATCATCTAATATAGAATTGCATTAGAGTGCTGTACACCCTCTCATGTTGCAGAGAATGAGAGGTATGGAAGCAAACTAACCCAAAAAGTCTTTGCACTTCTAAATCTGACTATCCTAAAAGGTTTTCATGCAATCTATTCAAAAGAAAGCTGTAAATATGAGCTTGCTTTGAGAAAAAGATTACTGTTTTTAGGCATCCAAAATGAAATGCAGATATAGGGAACTGACTTGTCAACACAGTGGGGAAAAAAAAGGGTGGAACAAAAGGAGAAAGTAGCATCGATGTATATTCACTACCTTATAGCTGGTGAGAAGTTGCTGGTGAGAGTGCCCAGCTTGGCACTCTGTGATGACCTAGAGGGCCGGGATGAGGGGATGAGAGGGAGGCTTAAGAGGGAAGGAGTATATGTATAGCTATGGCTGAATTGCATTCCTGTACAGCAGAAACCAACACATCATTGTAAAACAATTTCCTCCAATTAAAAAATGAATTAAAATAAAGTAAAAACAAACAAACAAAAATGACCAAAGTTTATATTCTACACCAGCAAGTTACTCTTTGACAATGTGGCTCTTTGTCTGACATATGGGAGGTAAAGTACTGACTACTTTTATAAACTTGTAGCACTTGTAAGTGATAGCTCAGTTGGTAAAGAATCCGCCTGCAATGTGGGAGACCCCGGATTGATTCCCAGGTCGGGAAGATCCGCTGGAGAAGGGATAGGTTACCCACTCCAGTATTCTTGACCTTCCTTTGTGGCTCAGCTGGTAAAGAATCCACCTGCAATGCGGAAGACCTGGGTTCAATCCCTGGGTTGGGAAGATCCCCTGGAGAAGGGAAAGGCTACCCACTCCTGTATTCTGGCCTGGAGAATTCCATGGACTATACAGTCCATGGGGTCACAAATAGTCGGACACGACTGAGCGACTTTCACTTTCAGAATCTGTAATGCTTATAGAAATTAAATAAACTGTTTCTGTGGATATCTATTTGTGAACTGAAAGAGGTGGCTTAGAGGAATTTTTACTTTTTGTTTTCAAACGTTAAATTATTGTATGAATGCATTATATATACAATAATAAAAGAACCATGTATTTCATGTAGGAAAAGAAAGAGAAAATACAAGGGAGGTTTGGGTGAGCCTTCATGTGTTTCTTAATAATAATATTGACTTTGCAAAACTTGAAAGATAAAAACAATGAGACAGAAAACAGGATATAGTTTTGAATCTGAAGACAAATATTTCAGAGTCAGAAATCTCTAAAAGTTGAAACTCTGATAAATCAAAAGATCATGAATCCACAGTTTGGAATGTCGTCAAGCAATGATCTGGAAATCCAGACAAAAATAGCAACCAAGTGAATTAATGACCTAAAGTTCTATAATTTTATTTCAAAAAACAAAGAGGGATTTCTTAAGGTTGAAATCAAAACATAAAATCTAATCAGTATACAACAGAAGAAAAATTATGGGAATCACATTTTTTATCCACCTATCTACTTGAGTGTTAGTCCAAATATTGTTACAAGCTAGAGATAAATTTCATTTTTATATTCTAACTTAGTGCTCAGATAGTTGAAGCCTCCTGTTTAAATGTTAAAAAAAGGCAAGAGACAAATGTAACAAATTATAATACAAAATTTAGAAAAAACATTTCCTTCAGAGTACGTCAAGGCTGTATATTGTCACCCTGATTATTTAACTTATATGCAGAGTACATCATGAGAAACACTGGGCTGGAAGAAGCACAAGCTGGAATGAAGATTGCCAGGAGAAATCTCAATCACCTCAGATATGAAGATGACACCACCCTTATGGCAGAAAGTGAAGAGGAACTCAAAAGCCTCTTGATGAAAGTGAAAGTGGGAAGTGAAAAAGTTGGCCTAAAGCTCAACGTTCAGAAAACGAAAATCATGGCATCTGGTCTCACCACTTCATAGGAAATAGATGTGGAAACAGTGGAAACAGTGTCAGACTTTATTTTTTGGGCTCCAAAATCACTGCAGATGGTGACTGCAGCCATGAAATTAAAAGACGCTTACTCCTTGGAAGGAAGTTATGACCAACCTAGATAGCATATTGAAAAGCAGAGACATTACTTTGCCAACAAAGGTCCATCTAGTCATGGCTATGGTTTTTCCAGTGGTCATGTATGGATGTGAGAGTTGGACTGTGAAGAAAGCTTAGTGCTGTAGAATTGATGGCTTTTGAACTGTGGTATTGGAGAAGACTCTTGAGAGTCCCTTGGACTGCAAGGAGATCCAACAAGTCCATTCTGAAGGAGATCAGCCCTGGGATTTCTTTGGAAGGAATGATGCTAAAGCTGAAACTCCAGTACGTTGGCCACCTCATGCGAAGAGTTGACTCATTGGAAAAGAGTCTGAGGCTGGGAGGGATTGGGGGCAGGAGGAAAAGGGGACGACAGAGGATGAGACAGCTGGATGGCATCACTGACTTGATGGACGTGAGTCTGAATGAACTCCGGGAGTTGTTGATGGACAGGGAGGCCTGGCATGCTGTGATTCATGAGGTCGCAAAGAGTCGAACACGACTGAGAGACTGAACTGAACTGAATCAGTATTTAAAATTTTTCATTTTACATTTAAAACGTGCTGCATAATAACAATAGCAACAAAAGTCATTTGATAATCAGTCTTATCATTTCACTTCATGTATATTTGGCAATTAATTGGTTCCACTGAGAACCAATTAACAGTAGAAATCAGCTTCTATTTAGGGCATGCTTTATATATGTGTATTTGACCAGAAATTAGGTTTGTTAAGCTTTTAAGATATATTGATAAGAAACATAATAACATGACATTGATTCCTTTTTAAAGAAAATGCTCTGAATCCATTGCTTTAGTGTTTGGCATAGTTTTGATTAGATAGCCAATCTAAAAAGTTTGTATGTACTAAGCCAATGAAAGCACTGATTATGGTCACACTTTTCTCCCACAGGCTAAATATCTCATAAAGAACACTTCAAATCTATATGGATAATAGCATAACCTTATGAATGTATTGCTTTCAAACTCAACTAAACCAATTTTTCTATGTTAACTCTACCTCTATTCTTCCTCATTTATTTCAAGGAGAAGCATGCTTAATCTGACAGTACCATAAATGTAGGAGTAATGCCAATCAGGAGAGAAATGAAGTAAAAGGTTCCAAGTTCTATACATAGGTGAAAACCTAGAAGTAAGACAGAATAATGTATTAGAAGATATCCAGAGTCTGGAACATGAACTATGTCAGAATTATTAATGAGTTATTCTGCAAGTCAAAGTAACTAGATCTTTATTCTCCATATAAAGGGAACTCATTAGCTGACTTTCAGGAGAATTGTGATTCAATCTACATTTTTAAAAATAGAATCTCATCATCTTGGAGATGAATTGATTGGAGGGGAGCAAGACTACCAAAAACAGTAGAGAGGGAACAAATTGGACAGGTGGGAGAGATATTTGGGAGCTGATTGAAACAGCTTGATGACAGACTAGAAGTGGAGAAATAAGATAGCATTGAGATGAATCTGTTTAGACATGGATTTATTACCATTTTCTGGGATAATGAGCCCTGGAATGAATAATTATTGAATAAAATGTTACTTAATTTTACTTATAATATGTTTGAATTGTGGGTAAGTGGTTGAAGAGATATTTGTGTTGAACATGTGCATTACAAACTTCAAGCATATATGTGCCAGTAAATCCAGAGAAGAGGGTATTTTCTGCCTCAGAAGTCTATGTCAAGTAGATGTGCTAGAAATGAGTTGTTAATTATATCAGTATTTCCAGAGTGGATAGAGACTGAAATGTCAGAGAAGCAGAGTGAAAATACATTTGGTGGAGCGATAAGAGGGAAAACAAAATCAGGAAAGTGTAGTCAATGACACTGACCTTTCTGGAACTAATGACAATAGATAGAAGATCGAATGTCCAAATAGCACAAAATTAAAAATGATGTTCAACCAACAGTAAGATAGAGAAGTCAATCATGTGGGCCCTGCCTTTCAACCATAAGGACAGAGCATGAAGTGGGTCATGGCAATGTCAAAAAACTGCCAATGGACAAAAAAAGGGAAGCTTTACAACAAAAAAAGTGAGTGGAGGTGATGGAATTCCAGCTGAACTGCTTAAAATCCTAAAAGATAATGCTGTTAATGTGCTGGACTCAATATGTCAGAAAATTTGGAAAATTTAGCAATGGCCACAGGACTGGAAAAGGTCAGCTTTCATTCCAATCCCAAAGAAAGGCGATGCCAAAGAATGTTCAGACTATTGTACACCGCACACCACTACCACATACTGAGAACTTCCAGGTGTTCTGGAATTTAGAAAAGGCAGAAGAACCAGAGGTCAAATTGCCAACATCCGTTGGATCAAAGGAAAGGCAAAGGCATTCCTGAAAAACATCTACTTCTGCTGCATTGACTGCAATAAACCCTTTGACAACAAGATGTGGAAAATTCTTAAAGAGATGGGAATACCAGACCACATTACCTGGCTCCTGAGAAACCTGTATGCAGATCAAGAAGAAACAGTTAGAATGGGACATGGAACAATGGTTCCAAACTGGGAAAGGAGTACATTGAGGCTGTATTTTGTCACCCTGCTTATTTAAATTATATGCCAAAAAAAAATTATATGCCAGATACATCATGCAAAATGCTGGGCTGGAGGAATCACAAGCTGGAAACAGGGTTTCTGGGAGAAATATCAACAGCATCAGATATGAGGATGATACCATTTTAATGACAGAAAATGAAGAGGAACTAAAGAGCATCTTGAGGATGGCAAAAGAGGAGAGTGAAAAGATTGGCTTAAAACTCAACATTGAAAAAACTAACATGACATCTGGTCCCATCCCTTTATGGTAAATAAAAGGGGAAAAAGTGGAAACAGTGACAGATTTTCTTTAGAAGGGCTCCAAAATCACAGTCATGAAATTAAGACACTTGCTTCTTGGAAGGAAAGCTATGATCAACCTAGACAGAATATTAAAAAGCATAGACATCACTTTGCCAACAAAGGTCTGTCTAGTCAAAGCTATGGTTTTTCCAGTAGTCAGGTATGGATGTGAGAGTTGGACCATAAAAGTGAGTGCCGAAGAATTGATGCTTTCAAACTGTGGTGTTGGAGAAGATTCTTGGGACTTGCACAGCAAGGAGATCAGACCAGTCAATCCTAAAGGAAATCATCCTGAATATTCATTGGAAGGACTGATGCTAAAGCTGAAACTCCAATACTTTGGCCACCTAATGTGAAGAGCTGACTCATTGGAAAAGATCCTGATGTTAGGAAGGATTGAGGGCAGGAGAAGAAGAGGGTGACAGAAGATGAGATGGATGACAAAACCGATGCAATGCATGTGAGTTTGAGCAAACTCTGGGAGATAATGAAGGACAGGAAAGCCTAACATGCTACAGTCCCTGGGTCACTTAGAGTCAGACAAGACTGAGTGACTGAACAACAACAATAGATCCATAGAATGTTAAAAAAAAAAGATAAGCTAGTTCTGACTTTACTATTTTACAAAATCACACCTTTCCAAATAAAAATATGAAATTTACCTGTTATTACACAATCAAATATGTAAACTTTATTTCTTACAGTTTATACTGTTTGGATACCATAACTAAACTTGGTTACCATAACAAAAGTTGGTTACCATAATAAAACTACTGGCTGCTAACAGACTAGCTCATTATGCCTTTAAAAATGCACAATTAAATGCTGTTTCCCAGTAAATTATTTATATCAATAAATAGTAACAAAAACAAGTTGACAAAATTATCTCAGTAAATCTAATGTGATAGATAATTCTTATTAAGTTGATGAATCTCATATGTCAAAAACTACTTTCCTTGAATAAGATTATTAATGATAATAAATACTTAGATTAAAAACCAAAATCTTACAGATTATCACAATCCATATGATGTAGCATTTTTCATATACCAGTTACAGTAAGGTGACTTTCAATTGCTTTGCAGAATTCTAGACAAAGAATCAAATAATTTAATCTTATTTATCTAAATAACTGTTCATAATGCCATGAAAGATTTGTAGAGTCTTTGTAAAAATCAAATGTAACTATTATAAAATATTCTATGAGCTATGCTATCAATCATATACATATATATACATACATGCACACATTAATGTATTATTTTATTTAACTTTTGTAAAAAACATAATGTACAGTACCACATATGTTAATTTGTTAGTAAACTTGTTTTCTTAAATGCAGTCATGATAAACATAAAAGTATAAATTTTAGTCAAATATGCTTATAAAAGGCTTTTTAAAATAATTAAATAATTTTATTGCATGATGCTATATCTGCTGTGCCAAGTCACTCTTAGCAATTTCAGTTGTGTTTGACTCTTTGTGACTCCACCGACTTAGCCCTCAAGGCTCCTCTGTCCATATCCATGGGTTCTTTAGGCAAGAATACCAGTGTGGGTTGCCATGCCCTCTTCCATCTGATCTTCCCAGCCTAGGGATCAAACCTTCATCTCTTAAGTCTTCTACATTGGCAGATGGGTTCTTTACCACTTAGGGCCACCCAAGAAGTCCTTATTTCATGATATTCTTATAATTGTAATGTAGACAATTTATTGTTGGTAAATGAACCAAAGTAGAAATGTCAGTGTTCCAGCTCTTCTTGATGAATAATGCTAATATAAATGCAAGTTTTTGATCAGCTTAAGTGAAGTCAGGAAAAAACTAACTTGTAATCTTCATACCAAAATGTGCTATTACTTCTTTAGCATTCTAGACCTGTAAGCATTATTGAATTATAACTTTTTAATTATTCCCTTATAAAACATTTCAAAAGTCATAATCATTTTTTCCCCAAATATGATGTGAAAGAGATTAGAATTAACTTGGTATATCATGCTTCCTCACTTGTTTTGGACTCTAGTTAATTCCTACTGGTATCTAGGTAACCAGAATACTTCTTGCTTTGAGAATATATAGTTTACTTTTTTTCAATGTTGTAAATGAATATAATTTCTAAACTATACTATCTTTTATGCATTGCAAGTATCCTTATTCATAATGTATACACTGTGTGGGAGATATAATTAAATAGCAAAATTTGCTTAATTTTTATAATTTATAGATCTAAATTATAGTAGTATGAAAAATAGGACATTCCTCATTAGCACAATATTTTAAGACAAAAATCTACCAATCTGTGTTACTTAAGAGATGAGTTATGGGAGATATGAAAGAAATCTTCATGAATAAAGAGAATTTCATAGACAAACTGGTAAACAATGCATGTTCTATCTCCTCTTCCTGACCTGCAATATTTATAATCTATTATTAATGTCTGTAATAAATCATCAGACAAAAATATACTTAATATAGTTAATGTGGCGTTACCTAAATCCATTTAGTACAGACAGAATTATTTTGTCACAATGCAACTTTTTTTTTTTTGGTAGAATATTGTCTTGCAATCCTATGGGATGATACTTTCAAAGATGTCTATTTAAAGTTAATTTTAAAATTTAGAATCTAATTATGAGGTACTATATGTCAAGTATTTTTCTAAGAAGTTCAGAAATATTACCTGGTTAAGTCTCCTAACAAAGCTGTGAGGAAGTATGATTTTAATTTATACTAGTGAGAAAGCAAGCACAGACAGGGAAATTCCCCTTGATCACACACATGAGAGTTTTTAGGGTATGGACCTAGAGGATTTGGTTCCAAAGTACAGATTTACTATTTTGACTGGATATCATTTCCATTTTGTCTTTATTTCATGTCATCTTATTTCATTTTATAAACTGTAAATAATAGAACTGATTATAGGATTGCTTGTACAAATTAGATTGTATGTTCTATCCACACCAGCACCCTTGCTGGGAGACCACTGTATCTTGCATGATAGTGATATGTTCCACAGGCCAGAATGGTTTCAAACAGAGCACAGGTTAAACTTTTAAGAACTCATGACAGCAGATCAGTAGCAGATGCCAGTGAGAGCTAAAATACATAGTGAGAGAGGCTGGAACTCTGAACTTGACTTGCTTGAGTGGGTGTATTTGTGATTCTGAAAAGACTATCATTTGAACATTTTTAGAGTGAGAATTGAAAAGTACCCTCATAAAACCAGGAGACATTTGTAGCTATCAACATGCAACTGTATTCACAGTCCAGGTCATTCCTGGAGACTCTAGTACCTTACTCTTCTTTGTCCTCAACAAACTGAAATATATACAAAGGGAAGAAACAATCATACATGAGGTAGTCATTGATTCTATTCTAAATTAGAAGGGTGTGAGATGAATTTCCACTGAAAAATGTATTACATAGATATTTAAATGAAAACAGTGTTAATGCTTGGTTACTTTGTGATAAGGTTAAAGTGCTAGCCATTGAACTAATTGGGATAAAAACTGGGGACTTTTCACTACAGATATTCTTTCCGTAATGAAATAAATAGATGAATATTTTCTGGAAAAAGTTAAGTTCACCAAATTTGGACTCAGGAGACTGATTTCTTACATTGGATTTTTCAGTTACTAGTGATTTAATTTTTTGATTTCCGATTCTTACCTTCAGTTCAGTTCAGTTCAGTTCAGTTCAGTTGCTCAGTCGTGTCTGACTCTTTGAGACCCCATGAATCACAGCACGCCAGGCCTCCCTGTCCATCACCATCTCCTGGAGTTCACTCAAACTCACGGCCATCGAGTCGGTGATGCCATCCAGCCATCTCATCCTCTGTCATCCCCTTCTCCTCCTGCCCGCAATCCCTCCCAGCATCAGAGTCTTTTCCAATGAGTCAACTCTTCACATGAGGTGGCCAAAGTACTGGAGTTTCAGCTTTAGCATCAGTCTTTCCAATGAACACCCAGGACTGATTTCCTTTAGAATGGACTGGTTGGATCTCCTTGCAGTCCAAGGGACTCTCAAGAGTCTGCAACACCACAGTTCAAAAGCATCAATTCTTCAGCGATTCTTACCTTACTTACTTCCTTTTCTTGTGTGTGTGTATGCTTAGTCATTCAGTTGTGTCTGACTCTTTGTGATCCTATGGACTACAACCCACCAGACTCCTCTATCCATGGGATTGTTCAGGCAAGAATGGGTAGCTATTTCCATCTCCAGTGGATCTTCCCAACCCAGGTATCAAACCCCTGTCTCCTGCATTACAGGCAGATTCTTTATGATCCGAGCCACCAAAGAAGCCCAATTCCTTTCCATAAGGGAGTTCAACTGCATAATTTCTTTGGTATTTGCAAAGCTCAAGGTTGTTTTATAATCAGATATTAAGAGGTGCAGTCAGGTGTTTACAATCACATGTCTTCTCTACAAATGGTCAAATAAAGGAGGTTAAAAGGAAGTTTCCTGGATGACCTATGTGTTTATTCAATGTGTTTACCCACAAACGTGTTATATACAGTAGGGGCTGGGTAGCTGTCCTATAGTCACATTGATAGTTTTTCATACAAACAACACATACTCAGTTTCCTCCTATTGTACCAGGTATTGTGTTAGCATTTGAAAAACAGCAGGGGTCAGTCATACAAGTCCCAGCTTTCACTAAAGTTTGACAGTATTTGTGATTTGGCTCATGAGATTTTACAGCCCAAAGCTTCTGGTACTAATAAGACAGGGAAAAATACAGAGTCCAGGTAGACTAGATGAGACAGCACAGGTTTTGTGAGTCACTAGAAATTTGTTTCCATAAGTAATGATGTAGAAGCTCAGACAAGAGGGATTCATGATCATTATCCAGGTGAAGAAGGCAGGGTGCTACAAGATGAGGGAAACATCAATGTCAAAGCATGGGGGTGAGATGGATGGGGTATTTGGGAATTGCAATTAAAGTCTGACTTGAGCACTGAGTTTAAGAATAAGAAATGATACTGATAAGGCAGAACTTGTTGGCAGGATCCAAGCCATTATAAAATTTCCTGAGTAAAGACATTAAAGGAAATGGTTCCTTTAAGATGAAATAATTTATATCTGTGAGGTGCTGGAAAGCAGGAACAGAAACTTGTTCCTGATTTCTAGTGCTCTCTCCACACTACAAGAGGCTGAACAAAATCAAGTTCTATTAGCATCCGATAGTACTCCCATTATCTGTCTGTCTTTCTTCCTTGCAACTATTTGTCCTAGATGTAGAGTAATTTCTCATAGACACATCTTTGCTGTCCTTGAATGTTCTTGATGCAAAATGCATATGAAGCTACAAGTTGCTCAGTTAATGCCAAGTTTCCTCAATTCCATGCTTTAAGTGTAGCTGCCTGTGAGGCACACAAAGGAGTCCAGTCTCAGCAGGAATCTCCCCAAAAATCAGAAGTTCCTCATGAAAATGGTCCCAGTGCCTTGTTTTGGAGAAGAAAGTGGCAAACCAGTCCAGTATTCTTTCCTGGAGAATTCCATGGGCTACAGTCCATAGGGTCCCAAAGAGTCGTACATGACTGCTTTAGGCCAGAGAATTTATCAATCTTTCTTCATTATCACAATGACAACCTTCTAAGATTTTTCAGTTGGTAAATGTTCTTACTCTCTGAACTTTCTTTTACCCATTTATCAGAAAAACAAAAAAGATGATTTAAGTCCTGCCTCACTTTTTAAATGTTGTACTTTTTAAAGGTTCATTTCAGGTTAGACTTTGCCAGGCAAGGATACAATTCAGTTCGTCAATATTTTCCATAGATTGTCCCTTCTAATTTTGCAACTAAAATATTGATAATTTTAATTAAGTATATTTTATAAAACATGAATAATTCAAGCAGTGAAGCAACAGAGAAAATGATTGCTTTATAAATCATTTATTCCATAGTAATCAGTCATATGATTTAGAATAATCACAATTTGAAGGGGAAATACACAAATTAGGCTGAATTTGGGGAAAGACTGGAAAAAGAGAACCTTTTAAATATAGCTGATGAGGCTTATAATGATCAATTAATATTTCAAACCTGATTTGATTACATAACTGCCATTTGCTGCTGCTGCTATGTCGCTTCAGTCGTGTCCGACTCTGTGCAACCTCATAGACGGCAGCCCATCAGGTTCTACCACCCCTGGGATTCTCCAGACAACAACACTGGAGTGGGTTGCCATTTCCTTCTCCAATGCATGAAAGTGAAAAGTGAAAGTGAAGTCGCTCAGTCGTGTCCGAATCTTAGCGACCCTACAGACTGCAGCCTACCAGGCTCCTCCGTCCATGGGATTTTCCAGGCAAGAGTACTGGAGTGGGGTGCCATTGTCTTCTCCAAATTGCCATTTACTATAGTGTTATTATCAAATCATGATGGCTTTAGGCTATTTCCAAGAATAAAATTCAGCTTCCATGAAAAAATATCCTATTACATTAAAAATATTCAAAACAGTACATTTATGGGAGCAATTAGACAAGAGTTTCAAAAACTCCTTTGAAAATCTGACCTACTTATTTGGGTCAATATATTCTTTTAAGTGTTTCCTTGAAGAGGGTAGCACTCTAGGAAACTGAATTTACCAACTTTTTGTGTCAAACATTAATATCAATAATTAAAATGTTAAAATTCATTCCATATAAATGCTCTTTAGAAACTTGCTCGAGCATGAAGAAATGAAAGGGAAAGTTTTACTTTGAGATGTCAATTATAGATTTTATTGAAAATACTACATAGCTTATTAAAATATTCAAAATCTCATTTAAGAAGAAATTATTATATAAAATACCATTTAAAATCACCCGTTCTCCTGATAATCAATGTTCAATGGAAGAATGGATAAGCTCAACACTTAAAGAATCTTTCAATTTATTGCCAATCTTCAAAATAAAGACTTTTAATTATTTTGCCACACCTCAATTTATTTTTCAGTATAGAAAAGAAAGTGATCTGTATAATACAATTGCTTCTAATAACATGATATACATGGAGGAAGCATGAACTATAAGGGGAGGTAATTGTTAGGTCTTTGAAAGCAACTATGATAAGGAATCTTAAACTTTTCTTGAGTTCCAGCAAAGTAACTTAACTCTGTGTTTCTCTAGTCTGCAAATGGAAATGATACCATTTCACAGGTTTCTGTGACTTTAAAATGGAAAAATTATGCATAGAAGCATTTATGAGCTATAGAAGTAAACTATGTGAGTTATTTTCAGTGACCCTTGGTAAAAAGAACATAATACTATACTGAAGAATAATTTTGAAGATTAAAAGAGATAACATAAAGTAAATAACAAAGTGTCTGACATAGTGTAAACACTGAATAAAAGTAGATATTTGTCAAAGTAAGAAAATAGCAACATCTCATTTTAAACTTATTTATAATATCAATTATATAAAGACAGCCATCATGTTGAAATATAACACATGCTGTTTAAGGGAGAATGCATTGTTAGTAATCTACTCTTTAGTTTTATTATATATTTCCTGTTCCAAATCTAAAACAACATTAAACAATCAACATTCATCTGTAATTTGTTTCTTTATATATAATCAGATCTGTCTCCTAGTCTCTGTCACAGAAACATTGGCTGTTTCTTTTTAAAAATAATCTGCTACTAATCCGAGGTCAACATTCAACAGCTCTCTGGTAGCCAATGTGTCTTATAGCTAAAAAAAAAAAAAAAGCCCATAACAAAGATGACCTTGAGTTCTGCCTACTTGTTACAATAAGAATAGTCTTATTTAAGAAAATGGTTTTGATAGCCATTTTGTAATGCATGTAGAAAAGTGTTTAAAAATATATGTAATAGGTAAATGTGGTTATGAGTAATTTTTTTTTTTTTTAGTTTAAATGGATGTTTAATCTTATGAGAAATAGAAACCCTTTTATTTCCCAAATTGACTGTACCACTTTCCATTCCCACCAGAAATATATGAATACCAGTGACTTTTAGTACATCTTTGCAAGTATATAAATCACAAAGAGATGCTACACATTCTAGTTATAATGATGAAAAAAAGAGACAAACCAAATAAAATTTTGAAACTTCCATTTCAGTGCTATTTTAACTCTATGCTTGAGAACATGAAAAAGTGTGTTATTCATCCAGTTGTGTCCAACTCTTTGTGACACTATGGACTGTAGCCTGCCAGGCTCCTCTGTCCAGGAAATTTTCCAGGCAAGGATACTGCAGGGGATCTTCCTGACCCAGGGATAGAACCCGGGTCTCCTGCATTACAGGCAGATTCTTTGCTGTCTATCTGAGCCACAAGGAGAGCTTGAGAAGATAATTTTTATTAAACAAATGGTGAAAGGGTTGACACACAGGGTCAAGTGAGGGTGTAGATAGGAAAAAGCTTGCCTTCTCTTTCAGTATAAATGAAATATGAGTTTAGTAAAAACATGGAATAGAAATTCTGGATCTCTGAACTATCTTGAACATGTTGCATTTAAATTTGATGACATAATACTTCACCTATAGGAATAAAATGTAATTTACCTAGTGTAGTTCATTCCCTCAAATTGAAAGGCTTATTAAACACTGCCTTATGTAATAAGTGGAGAAAGACTTCTACATTTTTAAAAATGTCCATTATATCTTCTCTATTCTAAGACTGCTTTTTAACATGGCTCTCTAGCCACTAATTTCAAAGTCAGGTCAGAGCTTAATCAGTACTTTCTTTCTCTTCCCTAGTGGAGGAGCATTTGTAAAACTGGAGAAGTCTGTGATCTAAATTAACAATTACAATTTCAAAGCACAAAACTCAGCAATGTAGGTACTGGGTGAAGAATTTGATAAAGCCGAGTAGTTTTGAAATTAGTAAAAAAGAGAAACTACAAAGTGAAAAATGGGACATAAAACGTTAGAAGTCTGTCTGAGCTTTTCACTCAGGGTCAAAGTGACTTTCCAGTGCACTGGTAAACAGGGATTATGAAACAAAATGATGCTAAAACCCCAAGGAGGGTGGGAAAGCCTTGTCGCATTCTCCCTGTCTCTGTACCTTATTTCATATCTCTCAGCCTCAGCACAAATGACAATTATAGGCAGATGTTCTGCTGAATGTTTCTTCTTTTATGAGAAATAAGAAAGTTAGAGAATATATAGGCATAACTGCATTGAAAAGAGATTAAAATGATAGATTTTGAGCTAGACATTCAGTCATATGAAGTTTAATGCCTTCTGAAGAATTTTCAGTGGTACAAATTATTACACAAAGGGCCCGTATCAATGTAACAATTTGTAGATATACATTTTTCATATCTGAGAAAATTAATGGTAAACAATTCAAGCCATGCAATTAAATATAATATTAGCTCTTTGGTAGCATTTTAAAATGTATGTTTGTTATTTTATTAAAAAATGTGAAAAAGATCTGGTGTCGATTATGCTACGTCCCCTGTTAATGAGACAACCTGGAATACACTATCTGAAATGTACAATTAAAGATTCAACTCACTCTAAAAATGGTATTTGGAGAGTAATAATTGCTACAAGATTGCAAAACTGGGTTAAAATTTTCTGTGTGTCTAATTGTAATTCATATACATTAGTCACTGGGAAGAGTCATTATTAAATCATCCAAAGTTTAAATTACTCATTTAAAGTTAATTATGCCCTAAAACTTTGTCAGTATTGTGCTATCAGTTCAGTTCAGTCACTCAGTCGAGTCTGACGGTTTGCGACCCCATTAATTACAGCACACCAGGCCTCCCTGTCCATCACCAGCTCCCAGAGTTCACCCAAACTCATGTCCATCGAGTCAGTGATGCCATCCAGCCATCTCATCCTCTGTCGTCCCCTTCTCCTCCTGCCCCCAATCCCTCCCAGCATCAGGGTCTTTTCCAATGAGTCAACTCTTCTCATGAGGTGGCCAAAGTATTGGGGTTTCAGCTTTAGCATCAGTCCTTTCAAATAACACCTAGGACTGATCTCCTTTAGAATGGACTGGTTGGAACTCCTTGCAGTCCAAGGGACTCTCAAGAATCTTCTTCAACACCACAGTTCAAAAGCATCAATTCTTTGGTGCTCAGCTTTCTTCACAGTCCAACTTTCACATCCATACATGACTACTGGAAAAACCATAGGCTTTACTAGACGGACCTTTGTTGGCAAAGTAATGTCTCTGCTTTTCAATATGCTATCTAGGTTTGTCATATGTTTCCTTCCAAGGAGTAAGCGTCTTTTAATTTCATGGCTGCAATCACCATCTGCAGTGATTTTGGAGCCCCCAAAAATAAAGTCTGACACTGTTTCCCCATATATTTCCCATAAAGTTATGGAACCACATGGCATGATCTTTGTTTTCTGAATGTTGAGCTTTCAGCCAACTTTTTTTCGCTCTCCTCATTCACTTTCATCAAGAGGCTTTTTAGTTCACCTTCACTTTCTGCCATAAGGGTGGTGTCATCTGCATATCTGAGGTGATTGATATTTCTCCCAGCAATCTTGATTCCAGCTTGTGCTTCTTCCAGCCCAGCGTTGCTCATGATGTACTCTGCATATAAGTTAAATAAGCAGGGTGACAATATACAGCCTTGACGTACTCTTTTATATCTGAGACTAAATAAAGGAAGAAGAGGTTCTGTTCTTAAACAACTCAACATATTGTGGAAGAGAAAAAGAAACAGAAAATAAAAATGCTATATAAACTAAGATGCATGAAAAAGGTAATAGTTCAGCATGGGAGGAGATATATGATTTCAGTGCACTCTGTTGAAAATTGTCAGTATGGCTGCCAAGGTTCTGCCTGATCTGACTCCCAAGTTCCATGATGGTTGATTATCTCTTAGAGTATCTTTCAGTGTATTATATTATTATGTACTCACCACATCCTAGCCATACCATTCTTTTGTTCATTGTTTATTCTATAAACTAGGATTGTTCCTGTCACTTGGAGCTTTTGAGCTTTCTATTTCCTTTAAAATGAAATAATTTTTTTTCTGATTATTTGCATAGCCTGCCCTTTATATTTTTCTAGGTCTCATTGTCAGTATCAACCCCTCAGAAGAGCTTTCTCCATCTTTCTACCTGAAGCAGCCTCTCAGCCTGTTATTTTGAATGGTTGTACTGTTTCTGTTTGGGCATCCCTGGTAACTCAGTGGTAAAGAATCTACCTGCCAATTCAGGAAACACAGGTTCATTCCTTGGGTGAGGAAGATTACCTGGAGCAGGAAATATCAACTCACTTCAGTATTCTTGCCTGGGAAATTCCATGGATAGAGGAGACTGGCTGACTACATACAGTCTATTGGGTCTCAAAAGAGTTAGATATGATTCAGCAACTAAGGAGAAGGCAATGGCAACCCACTCCAGTACTCTTGCTTGGACAATCCCATGAATGGAGGAGCCTGGTAGGCTGCGGTCCATGCGGTCGCTAAGAGTCGGAGACGACTGAGCATCTTTACTTTCACTTTTCACTTTCATGCATTGGAGAAGTGGCAACACACTCTAGTATTCTTGCCTGGAGAATCCCAAGGACAGGGGAGCCTGGTGGGCTGCTGTCTATGGGATCCCACAGAGTCAGACATGACTGAAGCGACTTAGCAGCAGCAGCAGCAGCTAAACATCAACTCTTTATCTGGGAAGCCTTTGTTTCTTCACCCAGTTGTCTGTTGTTTATCCACTAGAACACATGCAGTATGAAGGAAAATAAGAATTTTTACATTTTGTCCTGATATTCTCAATTCCTAGAGCAGTACATAGCAGTTCCAGTTTCCTCATCTGTGAAATGGGGATAAATTATAGTATGACTTCATGTGGGTGATTTCTTAATAAAATAAAATGTATCTAAATTTTTAAAAATAGTGACTACAGTGAATACTAAATATATATATATTTACACCTAAATTTTTGTGCTGATAATCTTTTACATGGTACCAGTGTTTGGCTACAGAAGGGAATAAATACTGTCCAGGTTCGATGCAAGATACTGGATGCTTCGGGCTGGCGCACTGGGATGACCCAGAGGGATGGTATGGGGAGGGAGGAGGGAGGAGGGTTCAGGATGGGGAACACATGTATACCTGTGGCAGATTCATTTTGATATTTGGCAAAACTAATACAATTATGTAAAGTTTAAAAAAAAATAAAATTAAAAAAAAAGGAAAATAATAACATTGGTGAGGACGTGGAGAAATAGAAAGCTTTATACACTGCTGGTGGAAATGTAAAATAGTGCTGTCATTGGAAAACAGTTTGGTGGTTTCTCACAAAGTTAAACATAGGATTACCGATTTCATACCTTAGTATACACACAAAATGACTAAAACTAAACTCAAAGAAATGCTTGTACCAGGATTTTCATAGCAGCAGTCTTTGTGGCAATCAAAAGATCAATCAACTGATGAATTAATAAATAAAATGTAGTATACCCATACAATTGAATGTTATTTTGCAATTAAAGAAATTAATTCATACCATAATGTGGGTGAACCTTGAAAAACATTATGCTAAGTGAAAGAAGCCAGTCACATGTTGTATGATTTCATTTATATGACATGCCCAGAATAGGCAAATTTGTAGAGACAGAAAGTAGATTAGTGGTTGCCAGAGGCCAAGGTGGGGGTTAGGGAAATGGAATGGGGAGTGACAGCTGAGGTACATGTGGTTTCTTCTGGGGTGATAAAATGATGCTTGTACAAATGTATTAAAGGCCATGGAATTGTACACTTTAAAAGGTATATGAGTTATATCTTAATAAAACTGTTAAAAGTAAAAAAAAAAATACATTCAGTGTATAGAAATACAAATATTTCATATTTTATATATAGTGGATATCAATGATATAACATAAACATAATGGACATTATGCAAGTACACAATAATAGTGTTATTGATAGCAGATATTACATATATATCCAATACTAGAAGTAACTATATGAAGTGAATAAAGTTTTGTGTTAAGTATCATCATATCAGCATTACAAATGAGTAAAATAAACATATAAACTTCTGAATCTTTCTATACACATATAAAATTCAATTTAATGGGTTGGTATTTTGAAAGAATAAAATTGATCTTAAATGTAATTTAAAGTTGTAAGTTAAGAAGTTATTATAAATTTGAATATAAAGTAAAAAAGAAAACAATTTGTCTTTTACTAAATTTCCATTTTTGGGATGAATTCTTTTCTTCTTCTTATCAGAGCTTCTGTAAAAAGTTAAATGACTATAATGATGAGCAATTACAGAATGAGATATGTTTGGAAATCAAATAAGCATGTATCACTACTGCTTTCTTTAAAAACTGATATTGTAATTATTAGACTAATACCTGAGCTGTGGGAAACTTATGATTTTATGATTAAGTGCAGAAGTCAAATGAGAGCAGTTATAGATATTGCACCACTTGCCTCACAAAAAACTAAAAGTGTAATAAAAATAGTAAATTTTGAGGATAGAAAAATTCTATTGCTTTTAAAAAGAGCTTTTTATTAAGAAGATCATAATTTCCATTACCATACCTTATAATTACTTTAAAAATTGGCAAAATAATTGTGTGAAAAGGAAGATAAATTTAAAATAAGGAAATAATTCCAAGGTTAAAAGGATGCAGAATATCACTGATGGGGTGAGGTGGGAGTAAGATTTGAGGAAATGCCTTAAGCACATATTATATACAATATCAAAGAAAACAAAGAAACAAAACCAAAAGTAAAAAAAAAGCAAATCATTAGACTACAATTGAACTGACCCTGAATAATCTTTTCTGAAACTTGTCGAATAAATCTTCCTTTTAGAAAAAAAAAAATAAAATAAAATAAAATATATTTAAGATATTACTCTTTCATTTGAATGTTAATTAAAGTCATGGCATTTAATTTTCCTAACTTTATAAAAAGTAATGAAATTAATGTGACTTTCTGTATTTTATCTTTTCCATCATAGTTCCCCCTGTCTTCACCCCATCATAGTTCATATAATCATTTTCTCAGTAACACTTTCCACTTCTGTTGATGGCTCTTTCAATTAATTAGGTTTTCTTGTGATTTTTAAATATTAGTTTTCTATGCTTCTTTTGCAATTTTATGCTCCATTTTCTCAGTTAGTAGTTATATCTACAGGCAATATGCCATTATGAAAAGGGTTCATAGGTTATAGATTATGATTTTCTTCTAAATGTGAGCTGTTTGTAAGCCATGTCCATGGTAAGAATGAAAGAGAAACAGACTTATTGTAACCTTCTTTTTTATATCTGCCTTCAGGTTTCTATCAGACTTAATTATGTCAATACAACAAATATTTTCAAATATAAAATGCCTTTGAATAACCAAGAATAGATGACTTAGAGCTGGAGTGATGGGCTGGAAGTTTACTTTTTCATAATCTTAATTTGATAATCTAACACAAACTAGCCATATAATTAAAATAAGCCTATTTCTCTTTTTAATTTCTACAGAACTATTTTATATTGCATTTTCTGTGGTGGCTCAGATGGTAAAGCGTCTGCCTACAATGCAGGAGACCAGGGTTCGATCCCTGGGCCGGGAAGATCCTCTGTAGAAGGAAATGGCAACCCACTCCAGTATTCTTGCCTGGAAAATCCCATGGACGGAGGAGTGTAGTAGGCTACAGTCCATGGGGTCGCAAAGAGTTGGACACGACTGAGCGACTTCACTTTCACTATATTGCATTTTAATTAAATTTTAAAAATGGGACTTAATACTGTACTTTGTAACGAAAAGATCTTTTGTTTAAAATATCGGGCAACTAACTAAATCTGTAGTGAAGCTCAAATATTGTCAAGATCTAAAAACCAAGGATTCTAGGAAACACTCATTGAAATGAATATGCATCAACTATTTTTAAAGTTTACTTTCCAAGAGAATATCGTTTAACTGTTCTATTTTTTTTAACTCATAGTTTTCCTTTTTGTTCCAGAAAAGAAGTGTACCTTAATTATTAATAACTTCTGGAGTACACACAATAATGTGAAAAGTAATTCTCTACCCCAATTGAATTTTATAATTGAGAAATAATTTGGGGGCCAGTAAACTGAGCACCGAATAATTGATGCTTTTGAACTGTGGTGTTGGAGAAGACTCTTGAGAGTCCCTTGGACTGCAAGGAGATCCAACCAGTCCATTCTAAAGGAGATCAGCCCTGGGCTTTCTTTGGAAGGAATAATGCTAAAGCTGAAACTCCAGTACTTTGGCCACCTCATGCGAAGAGTTGACTCATTGGAAGAGACCCTGATGCTGGGAGGGATTGAGGGCAGAAGGAGAAGGGGATGACAGAGGATGAGATGTCTGGATAGCATCACTGACTCGATGGACATGAGTTTGAGTAAACTCTGGGAGTTGGTGATGGACAGGGAGGCCTGGTGTGCTGCAATTCATGGGGTCTCAAAGAGTTGGACACCACTGAGCTACTGAACTGACAGACAATTCACAACCATTGTAGCCTTTTTCACACTTCCCAACATTCTTTTAAACTATTATCTCTAATATGTCATGAGTAACCCATCTTTTATTCTCTCAGTGACTGAAGTAAGTGGGCTTTGTTGCTGTTTTCTGTTTGTTTTTTAGTCATGAAGGTAGCACAAATTCAGGTGAAACTCAGCAGAGAGTAGCTGCATATGTTATCGATGAAGTAACCAAACTACCAGGAAACCTGTTTAAAACTTTCAGATGCTAATTAACAGAATTCCACCCAAAGAAGCACCAAGGAATTAGTTCAGTGAAGACACGATTGCCACTAATGTAGAACATTGCAACCTGCAGAGTTTACCACTTGAATGGAACATAAGATGTTGATATGAGCTCCACCAGAAGTATATCACAGATACTGGACACTGTTCTGACAGTACAGATATGACAAACAGTGAAAGAAAACTAAATTACATCAAAATCCTGTATGCTCTGAATGTTACCATCAAAAAGTGAAAACATTTGAGAAAAAAAAATACATAAACCTTCATGCCTTGTATCTCACAAGTGACTTTGATTCAGAATCTATGAAGAATTCTTCCAACTCAATAATACAAATACACAAAAAAAGACAAACCGATAAAAGCTGGGAAAATGATTTGAATGCCTTTTCCACAATCAACCTTTCTAAATTTATATTAATTTTAAATCTTTCATAAATACCCAAACCTGTTGGTCATTGGATTTCTTGTCACTTTTTTATTCATTATTTTATTTTGCTATTTTTTAATTTGCTTTTACATCCCACAGGTCTTTTATTTATTTGCTCCTCCAAGTTGGAATGCAGAGGGAGAATTACTATCATGCTATAAAATTTCTATGCACACTTCAACCCTCAGATCAAATATATTTCACTCATTAACATTCACAAAACTGCCTGTGGAGAAATTAGTCTCACCATTATTGCATCCCTGTAGGAGACTATTTGTATCTTTTATGTTGTTATTTATTTTTGTGGGTCATGTTTGCATATGTTACTGCCTATCTTTGGAAGGCAGGGATAATACTTTGGCTCTCACTTTTTGTGAGCTTTGTATTTCACAAGAATCAAAACAGAGCCCTGTAAAGGTAGAAGTTCAATAAATTTGAAGAATTGAATTCAGCACACTCACATTCAGTATTATTTAACAAATCAAGATATATTATTTTACACCTATGGGTGAGATACATATTAGTTATCATGGTGATTATTAGTGTGAATCTGAAGAGGAGGAAGATGAGGTATGACGGAGGTACTGAGGTTGCAAAGATTAATAAGACATAGTCCTTTCATTCAGTTTGTGAAACATCCATAAACAAAAATGCAACACAGTGTTTGAAGAACTGTGCTTGAGTTATTTTCAGGGTAGATGGGACACTAAAGTAATGTGTTCACATATATCAGTGGGTGGATAAGCGGTAAAACCTCATAACAGATGAGTTTTTGAAAGCCAAAAGGATATTCTAACTCGAGTAAGTAAAAGCACCAAAGAATATAACAGCATGATGTGTTTGAGGTACTGTATGTTGATCACTATGGCAGGGGGCCCAGGTTGCAAGGAATGAGTAAACAATGTTGCTGAGTGTTTATTATACTGCAATTTTAATTACTGGATCTGATTTCCTTTTCATTAAATAAAATTGGAAACAATGTGAAATAGGAAAAAGATGAAAAATGATATGATGCTGCTGAAAAGAAAATTTTTTGTAGAGGAATGTGGATAGATACTTGATGGATTTATGAGTAATGTATAAGAGTTACAGTCAATAAAACTTGTAGATCAGATCTCTGAAAACTGATTTTTTGTTTTTACAACTTTCTGTTATAGTGATTTTTTTAACTTTTATTTTAAAAGAATTAAAATTTTTCAATTTGAAAACACCTGGATGTATACTTTCCTTATAAACACTACACAATTTACAACTGAGTTTTGGAAAATTCCCCCTTTCTTAGGATATGGGATTTAATTTAAATCTCTAAAATAAAATATGGGTATAAACAGATATTTCAGACATAAATTGTAGCAGAAGTTAAAATGATTTATATTTTTAAAGAAATTTCAAAATATTCATTACCCAGCATTGTGTAATATGATGTATTCATAAAGTCTTCTATGATTTTAGTTTTAATTAACATGTACATGTGGAGAAGGAAATGACAACCAACTCCAGTACTCTTGCCTGGAAAATCCCATGGATGGAGGAGCCTGGTGGGCTGCAGTCCATGGAGTCATGAAGAGTCGGACACGATTGAGTGACTTCACTTTCACTTTTCACTTTCACGCATTGGAGAAGGAAATGGCAATCCACTCCAGTGTTCTTGCCTGGAGAATCCCAAGGATTGGGGAGCCTGGTGGGCTGCCGTCTATGGGGTAGCACAGAGTCGGATACGACTGAAGCGACTTAGCAGCAGCCACAGCAACATGTACATAAAATATTTTTAAAAGTATTGGTATATACTTTCAGTATATTTAAGTCATTAAGTGAACTGAGATGAAAAATACTAACTTGAAGGCAGCAAATATATTCTTCTTACCTGTTTAGCAAATATTATATATTTTGCATATTGATTTTATAGTAGTGTACAGAAAATTGTGAAATATCAGGCAAGATACTTGGAAGCTTTCCTCTTGTAAAATTAATTTGAAGCTCCTAGTGCTGTTTCCATTAGAGAAATACAGCTTTTACCTACTTAAATTTCATATGTGTGTTTGAACTATGATTTTACTGCTAAAATATTATTTGCAAATATTTAGTTTTATTAAATAATGGTTAATAACCTCTAACATATGTGAATAAATTTTTGATTCAAATTATTGAAATACCTCAATATAATTTTTTATCCCAGAATTAACCATGTTGTAATATAACCAACTTCTAAGAAATATTGTAAAATAGTAGTCTAGGGGGATTAATATGTGCCATTAGATAGGATACAAAAAAATAAATTCCCTTGATTTAAGGTGCCATGGATCCTAAATGGGTGATATTTTATAGTAAAATTCTAAGAGTTTTTAAACAAATGGAAAACAATAACAATTAATGATTTCAGGTGGTAGACATCCATCAAGCGAATTAATAACATGAACGGCAGTTGGTCAAAGTCAACATGTTTGGTGATATTTCAGTATAGTTTATGGGCAGAAGAAATGTGCTAATTTAGGAGACCATGAAGGACCACTGAGTGATAGATTAAGAGGTATGATTTCAAGCTACAGAAATCAAGGAAGGAAAGGCTTTAAAAAAATACACCCTTAACTGATGTTAATTTGCAATGTGGCTGGGAGACTGAAGACAGAAAGTAGATTTTCATATGTCATTGCTCAGTTTTGAGAAACATTTTCAATAAAATAATGTTGAGGGACAATACTAATTGATGACAGTAACAGCATGTGCTTTTTTATAATAAATTTTACATTAGATTAAAAAAATAAGCAGGAGTAGATTTGAAAATTAAGTAGGAGTGACTCCAAAATGGAAGATGAGATTTAATAAATGATGAGACACTATGACCTCATATCCATTAGAAAAAATGAGGTGAGAGAGAAGTGAAAACAGATGAATGTGGCTGAAAAGAATTATTTAATTCTTCCTGTATTATTTACCTCAGAATAATGGCACTATTAGATCATTTATAATTCTAATAACCAAAATTTGAAAACCATATATTCTTTCTCAAATAAAGTAGTTTTATACATCAATTGTTACTTTTTTGAAGAAGATGATAGAACAAAGTCTTAGATTAGATAAAAATCCAAATACATATACTAAAGTAAAATAAGAAAAAGGCTTTTTTCAAATCTTTGGATAATTTCAAACTTGGAATTTGAAGTACATGCACTGCAAGTGTTTACCTTAAACTAAGATTGCCTATTAAGAAAGCATAGAGAGTACAATGAATAACAGTTCTTTTAGAAGATTTCTTTCAAACAGAATGATCACAACTATGTTCACAATGAGAGCTGACAGCTACAAAAGTGTTATTATATTTCTTGATAAGAGTATCACATGTTGGTACTTTGGTGACTAAGATCTGCTCAAAAAGTTTTAGCTTTAGCATTGTAGCATATGGCAGAATAACAGTGAATGTTTAGAAACAAATCTTTAGGTCAGAGCCAAAGGAAAAACAATACCCAGCTGTGGATGTGACTGGTGATAGAGGCAAGGTCTGATGCTGTAAAGAGCAATATGGCATAGGAACCTGGAATGTCAGGTCCATGAATCAAGGCAAATTGGAAGTGGTCAAACAAGAGATGGCAAGAGTGAATGTCGACATTCTAGGAATCAGTGAACTGAAATGACTGGAATGGGTGAATTTAATTCAGATGACCATTATATCTACTACTGTGGGCAGGAATCCCTCAGAAGAAATGGAGTAGCCATCATGGTCAACAAAAGAGTCCAAAATGCAGTACTTGGATGCAATCTAAAAAACGACAGAATGATCTCTGTTTGTTTCCAAGGCAAGCCATTCAATATTAGAGTAATCCAAGTCTATGACCCAACCAGTAATGCTGAAGAAGCTGAAGTTGAATGGTTCTATGAAGACCTTTTAGAACTAACACCCAAAAAAGGTGTCCTTTTCATTATAGGGGACTGGAATGCAAAAATAGGAAGTCAAGAAACACCTGGGGTAATGGGCAAATTTGGCTTTGGAATAAGAAATGAAGCAGGGAAAAGGCTAATAGAGTTTTGCCAAGACAACACACTGGCCATAGCAAACACCCTCTTCCAAAAACACAAGAGAAGACTCTACACATGAACATCACCAGATCATCAACACCGAAATCAGATTGATTATATTCTTTGCAGCCAAAGATGGAGAAGCTCTAGACCGGGAGCTGACTGTGGCTCAGATCATGAACTCCTCATTGCCAAATTCAGACTGAAATTGAAGGAAGTAGGGAAAACCTCTAGACAATTCAAGTATGACCTAAATCAAATCCCTTATGATTATACAGTGGAAGTGAGAAATAGATTTAAGGTACTAGATCTGATAGATAGAGTACCTGATGAACTATGGAATGAGGTTCATGATATTGTACAGGAGATAGGGATCAAGACCATCCCCATGGAAAAGAAATGCAAAAAAGCAAAATGGCTGTCTGGGGAGGCCTTACAAATAGCTGTGAAAAGAAGAGAAGTGAAAAGTAAAGGAGAAAAGGAAAGATATAAGCATCTGAATTCAGAGTTCCAAAGAATAGGAAGAAGAGATAAGGAAGCCTTCCTCAGCGATCAATGCAAAAAAATAGAGGAAAACAACAGAATGGGAAAGACTAGAGATCTCTTCAAGAAAATTAGAGATACCAACGGAACATTTCATGCAAAGATGGGCTCAACAAAGGACAGAAATGGTAGAGATCTTAAAGAAGCAGAAGATATTAAGAAGAGGTGGCAAGAATACACAGAAGAACTGTACAAAAAGATCTTCACAACCCAGATAATCAGGATGGTGTGATCACTCACCTACAGCTGGACATCCTGGAATGTGAAGTCAAGTGGGCCTTAGAAAGCATCACTACAAACAAAGCTAGTGGAGGTAACGGAATTCCAGGTGACCAATTTCAAATCCTGGAAGATGATGCTGTGAAAGTTCTGCACTCAATATGCAGGCAAATTTGGAAAACTCAGCAGTGGCCACAGGACTGGAAAAGGTCAGTTTTCATTCCAACCCCAAAGAAAGGTAATGCCAAAGAATGCTCAAACTACCGCACAATTGCACTCATCTCACACGCTAGTAAAGTAATGCTCAAAATTCTCCAAGCCAGGCTTCAGCACTACATGAACCGTGAACTTCCTGATGTTCAAGCTGGTTTTAGAAAAGGCAGAGGAACCAGAGATCAAATTGCCAACATCAGCTGGATCATCCAAAAAGCAAGAGAGTTCCAGAAAAACATCTATTTCTGCTTGATTGTCTATGCCAAAGCCTTTGACTGTGTGGATCACAATAAACTGGAAAATTCTGAAAGAGATGGGAATACAAGACTACCTGATCTGACTCTTGAGAAACCTATATGCAGGTCAGGAAGCAACAGTTAGAACTGGACATGGAATAACAGACTTGTTCCAAATAGGAAAAGGAGTACGTCAAGGCTGTATATTGTCACCCTGCTTATTTAACTTATATGTAAAGTACGTCATGAGAAACCCTGGGCTGGAAGAAGCACAAGCTGGAATCAAGATTGCCGGGAGAAATATCAATAACCTCAGATATGCAGATGACACCACCCTTATGGCAGAAAGTGAAGAGGAACTCAAAAGCCTCTTGATGAAAGTGAAAGTGGAGAGTGAAAAAGTTGGCTTAAAGCTCAGCATTCAGAAAACGAAGGTCATGGCATCTGGTCCCATCACTTCATGGCAAATAGATGGGGAAGCAGTGGAAACAGTGTCAGACTTTATTTTTCTGGGCTCCAAAATCACTGCAGATGGTGACTGCAGCCATGAAATTAAAAGACGCTTACTCCCTGGAAGGAAAGTTATGACCAACCTAGATAGCATATTGGAAAGCAGAGACATTGCTTTGACAACAAAGGTCCGTCTAGTCAAGGCTATGGTTTTTCCAGTGGTCATGTATGGATGTGAGAGTTGGACTGTGAAGAAAGCTGAGCACCGAAGAATTGATGCTTTTGAACTGTGGTGTTGGAGAAGACTCTTGAGAGTCCCTTGGACTGCAAGGAGATCCAACCAATCCATTCTAAAGGAGATCAGTTCCTGGGTGTTCTTTGGAGGGAATGATGCTGAAGCTGAAACTCCAGTACTTTGGCCACCTCATGGGAAGAGTTGACGCATTGGAAAAGTCTCTGATGCTGGGAGGGATTGGAGGCAGGAGGAGAAAGGGACGACAAAGGATGAGATGGTTGGGTGGCATCACCGACTCTATGGACATGAGTTTGAGTGAACTCTGGGAGTTTGTGATGGACAGGGAGGCTTGGTGTGCTGCATTTCAAGGGGTCGCAAAGTGTCGGACACGACTGGGCGACTAAACTGAACTGATGATATTTTCCAAGTTTCTAGGCACTGTTGATGTTATAAATTATATGACTTCATAATATTTCAGTATGATGCCATAAATTTCCATGTCTAACAAAATTGAAAATATTCATTCACTAGCACTGATCTCAATTTGAGTTTTCATTTATTTTTCTCCCTAGGTTGTCATTTTCTTCTCCAGGTCATCTTCCAGACTCAGGGATAGAATCCACATCTGCTGCAATGCAGATGGATTCTTTACCACTGAGCCATCTGCGAAGCCCTTTTGCTACCTTCCGTTTAGTTCAGTTGCTCAGTCATGTTCGACTCTTTGCAACCCCATGGACTGCACCATGCTAAGACTCCCTGTCCATCACCAATGCCCAGAGCTTACTCAAACTCATGTTCATCACATCGGTGATTCCATCCAACCATCTAATCCTCTGTCATCCCCTTCTCCTCCTGCCTTCAGTCATTCCAGCATGAGGGTCATTTCAAATGAGTCACTTTTTCACATCAGGTGGCCAAAGTATTGGAGTTTCAGCTTCAGCGTCAGTACTTTGAATAAATATTCAGGAATGATTTCCTTTAGGATGAACTGGTTGGATCTCCTTGATGCCCAAGGGACTCTCAAGAGTCTTTTCCAATCACTACAGTTCAAAGGCATCAATTCTTCAGCGCTTCAGTTCAGTTCAGTCCAGTCACTCAGTCATGTCCGACTCTTTGCGACCCCATGAATCGCAGCATGCCAGGCCTCCCTGTCCATCACCGACTCCCGGAGTTCACCCAGACTCAAGTCCGTTGAGTCAGTGATGCCATCCAGACATCTCATCCTCTGTCATCCCCTTCTCCTCCTGCCCCCAATCCCTCCCAGCATCAGAGTCTTTCCAATGAGTCAACTCTTCGCGTGAGGTGGCCAAAGTACTGGAGTTTCAGCTTTAGCATCATTCCTTCCAAAGAAATCCCAGGGCTGATCTCCTTTAGGATGGACTGGTTGGATCTCCTTGCAGTCCAAGGGACTCTCAAGAGTCTTCTCCAACACCACAGTTCAAAAGCATCAATTCTTTGGCGCTCAGCCTTCTTCACAGTCCAACTCTCACGTTCATACATGACCGCAGGAAAAACCATAGCCTTGACTAGACGAACCTTTGTTGGCAAAGTAATGTCTCTGCTTTTGAATATCTATCTAGGTTGGTCATAACTTTCCTTCCAAGGAGTAAGCATCTTTTAATTTCATGGCTGTAGTCATGATCAGCTGTGATTTTGGAGCCCAGAAAACTAAAGTCTGACACTGTTTCCTCTGTTTCCCCATCTATTTGCCATGAAGTGATGGGACCAGATGCCATGACCTTCGTTTTCTGAATGTTGAGCTCTAAGCCAAGTTTTTCACTCTCCACTTTCACCTTCATCAAGAGGCTTTTAAGTTCCTCTTCACTTTCTGCCATAAGGGTGGTGTCATCTGCATATCTGAGGTTATTGATATTTCTCCCGGCAATCTTGATTCCAGCTTGTGCTTCTTCCAGCCCAGCGTTTCTCATGATGTACTCTTCAGTGCTTAGCTTTCTTATAGTCCAACTCTCACACCCATACATGACTACTGGAAAAACCGTAGCTTTTACTAGATGGACCTTTGTTGGCAAAGTAATGTCTCTGCTTTTTAATATGCTGTCTAGATTGGTTTAGCTTTTGTCCTAAGGAGCAAACATCTTTTAATTTCATGGCTGCAGTCACCATCTGCAGTGATTTTGTAGCCCAAGAAAATAAAAGCTGTCACTGTTTCCATTGTTTCCCCATCTATTTGAGATGAAGTGAAGGGACCAGATGCCATGATCTTAGTATTCTGAATGTTGAGCTTTAGGCCAAATTTTTCACTTTCTGCTTTCAGTTTCATCAAGAGGCTCTTTAGTTCTTCACTTTCTGCCATAAGGCTGGTGCCATATGCATATCTGGATTTATTGATATTTCTCCTGGCAATCTTGATTCTAGCTTGTGTTTTATCCAGCCCAGCATTTCTCATGATATACCCTGCATATACGTTAAATAAGCAGGGTGACAATATACAGACTTAACGTACTCCTTTCCTGATTTGGAACCAGTCTAATTCCGTGTCCAACCTAACCATGCCAGTAACCATGTCCAGTTATAACTGTTGCTTCTTGACCTGCATACAGATTACTCAGTTGGCAGGTCAGGTGGTCTGGTATTCCCATCTCTTTAAGAATTTTCCAGTTTGTTGTGATCTGCACAGTCAAAGACATGGTATTGAATCATCTTTTAGGAGTTGAAATAGTTCAGCTGGAATTCCATTACCTCCACTTGCTTTGTTCACTGTGATGCTTCCTAAGGCCCATTTGACTTCACATTCCAGGTTGTCTGGCTGTAGATGAGTGATCACACCATTTGGTAATCTGGGTCATAAAGATCTTTTTTGGATAGTTTGTCTGTGTATTCTTGCCACTATTTCAACTCCTAAAAGGTGATGCTGTGAAAGTACTGGACTCAATCTGCCAGGAAATTTGGAAAGCTCAACAGTGGCCACAGGACTGGAAAAGGTCAGTTTTAACTCCAATCCCAAAGAAAGGCAATACCAAAGAATGCTCAGACTATCGCACAATCGCACTCATGTCACATGCTAGCAAAGTAATGTTCAAAATTCTTCAGGCCAGGCTTCAACAGTACATGAACTTTGAACTTCCAGATGTTCAAGCTGGATTTAGAAAAGTCAGAGGAACCAGAGGTCAAACTGCCAACATCCATTGGATCATCAAAAAAGTGAGAGAGTTCCAGAAAAATATCTACTTCTGCTTTACTGACTATGCCAAAGCCTTTGACTGTCAGTCTACAGTCCATGGGGTAAGAAATAGTCAGACAAGACTGAGTACACATGCACACACATGCTGAAAAATAACACTTTTCTAAATGAATATTTATGATTTCATATTATTTTATTTTCTCTTTTACTACAGAAATGCAGCTGGATTTAATTTTTAAAGAAGTTCAACACAAAATTATTTATTTAATTCATATTTCTTTACATTCTGAAGTTGTGATTTAAAAATTTGTATTCCTATATGATATTTGATGCAGGTTACAGGAAGCTTGGGGCTGGTGCAGTGGGATGACCCAGAGGGATGGTATGGGGAGGGAAATGGGAGAGGGGTTCAGGATGGGGAACATGTGTACACCTGTGGCAGATGCGAGATGATGTATGGCAAAACCAATACAATATTGTGAAGTAAAAAAAAAATTTAAAAAAAATAAAAAAATATTGTATTCCTATCAGAGATCTGATCAGATCAGATCAGTCGCTCAGTCATGTCCGACTCTGTGTGACCCCATGAATCCCAGCATGCCAGGCCTCCCTGTCCATCACAAACTCCCGAGGTTCACCCAGACTCACGTCCATCGAGTCAGTGATGCCATCCAGCCATCTCATCCTCTGTCGTCCCCTTCCCCTCCTGCCCCCAATCCCTCCCAGCATCAGAGTCTTTTCCAATGAGTCAACTCTTTGCATGAGGTGGCCAAAGTACTGGAGTTTCAGCTTTAGTATGATTCTTTCCAAAGAAATCCCAGGGCTGATCTCTTTCAGAATGGACTGGTTGGATCACCTTGCAGTCCAAGGGACCCTCAAGAGTCTTCTCCAACACCACAGTTCAAAAGCATCAATTCTTAGGCACTCAGCCTTCTTCACAGTCCAACTCTCACATCCATACATGACCACAGGAAAAACCATAGCCTTGACTAGACAAACCTTTGTTGGCAAAGTAATGTCTCTGCTTTTGAATATGCTGTCTAGGTTGATCATAACTTTCTTTCCAAGGAGTAAGCGTCTTTTAATTTCATGGCTGCAGTCACCATCTGCAGTGATTTTGGAGCCCAGAAAACTAAAGTCTGACACTGTTTCCACTGCTTCCCCATCTATTTCCCATGAAGGGGTGGGACTGGATGCCATGATCTTCGTTTTTTGAATGTTGAGCTTTTAGCCAACTTTTTCACTCTCCACTTTCACCTTCATCAAGAGGCTTTTGAGTTCCTCTTCACTTTCTGCCATAAGGGTGGTGTCATCTGCATATCTGAGGTTATTGATATTTCTCCCAGCAATCTTGATTCCAGCTTGTGTTTCTTCCAGTCCAGCGTTTCTCATGATGTACTCTGCATATAAGTTAAATAAACAGGGTGACAATATACAGCCTTGACGAACTCCTTTTCCTATTTGGAACCAGTCTGTTGTTCCATATCCAGTTCTAACTGTTGCTTCCTGACCTGCATACAAATTTCTCATGAGGCAGATCAGGTGGTCTGGTATTCCCATCTCTTTCAGAATTTTCCACATTGTGATCCACACAAAGGCTTTGGCATAGTCAATCAAGCAGAAATAGATGTTTTTCTGGAACTCTTTTGCTTTTTCCATGATCCAGTGGATGTTGGCAATTTGATCTCTGGTTCCTCTGCCTTTTCTAAAACCAGCTTGAACATCAGGAAGTTCACGGTTCACATATTGCTGAAGCTTGGCTGGGAGAGTTTTGAGCATTACTTTACTAGCGTGTGAGATGAGTGCAATTGTGCGGTAGTTTGAGCATTCTTTGGCATTGCCTTTCTTTGAGATTGGAATGAAAACTGACCTTTTCCAGTCCTGTGGCCACTGCTGAGTTTTCCAAATTTGCCTGCATACTGAGTGCAGCACTTTCACAGTATCATCTTTCAGGATTTGGAATAGCACCCATATAGGAATACATAGTGTTCATACTGTATGTATTCCTATATGGGTGATTTTAAGAACATACATTTAAAAAGATATTGTAAGAAAAACTACATTTTATTTTTATATTTACAGTAGTAGAGGTAGAAATTTTGCTGTGATTTTCTTATATTTTTCTCATAAAATAGACAAAATACGGTTGGATTTTAGCTATCATGAACAAGAACTGATGATAAACCATCTATTGATAAAATTATTGACACCCCTTTGAGTAAGAACAACTATTGTTAATATGAATGTATTTTTTGGAGACAATCAGTTGATTGTAAATTTATGTCATGTATAATTTTGTCATTAAAATTCAATTAGATGCATATTTATGATACTTAATTTGAAGTATTGTCATGAGAATACTCTGAATTTTTATTGGATATTTAGTGAATGGCTTAACTATGAGAATTTGGTTTATAATACTTAAATATAAAAGCAATGTTATTAGTAATTATCTTTTTGCTTATATTTCATTATTTATAAAATTTATTTTAAATTTAAAGTCAGTTTAAGTCCAACACTTAATGCAACACAGCTATTTTAAAGAGAGAATATTCAGTTATCTTTCTTGTATTTTATACTAAACATATTTCTTATATATCTGTGTATGTTAATGTATCTGGATTTACTACCAAGAATGCATTTAGATGCATCTATTCCTTTATTTTTCCCAGTTCTCTGATGATAGATGTCTAAGTGAGACATCTGTCTAGATGTCTAGTTCCTATTCTGGACAATAACAAACATCACTGCATTGCACATTCTTATAAATGTCTCCTTGCAAATATGTGCATATATTTCTCAGAAAGGTGAATAGTGGGGAAACTGCTGGGTCACAGAATATTAATGTATATTTATAAGTAATTCATTACACGCTTTCACAAAGCAGTTACTTCAAATTTGCACTAATATTTGTTATTATTTGACTTTGACCTTTTCAAATATCAAAAGGTAAAAGTCTTTTAAAAATTTACCTTCCATGTTAACTCATAAAGTTATAATCTCTTTATAGATTACATTCATGATATAGCATTCTAGGAACAGTTAATTCACTTATTGTTCACTTTTATTCTAATTTATTACATTATTTAACTTTCAGGAATTTGTTGGATGGTGTTGATAGCAGTTTTTGCCAATTCTATTTATTGGAAGTATTTCTCTCAATCTATCTACTCCGTTGAGGAGCAGAAACACAAAAGCTGGGACTGGTTTACTTGAATGTTATGATATGGACACCAGTTTCAAACAGTATAGCCATGCTGCCTCAATCCATGGGTTGCAAAGAGTCAGACGGGACTGAGTGGCTTCATTTACATAAACAAAGGACACAATGTTCAGCACTCTCTTTTCCATTCAGACAAAACATTTTTTACTCCTTTGTCTAGTATCCATTGACCAAAATCTTCTTCTTGTTTCATTTTACCTGAATATGTTATATAATATTGCTCGGTAATCATTAGTCTATGTAAGCAGCTGTGAACAGAGGAGCCTGATGGGCTACAAGCCATGGGGTTACAGAGAGTCAGACATGACTGAGTGACACACAAAAGGACTATGTGCTTAATCAGTGTATATATCACATATAGAATGTGAATATAAATAATATTTACATCATTTATTTCTTCATATATTTTTTACATATTAACATGAATATGTAACTGAATTTATGCTTAAACTGTCTATATTATTAAGAGTTCTATTTTACTCTAAAACAACCTAAAGTTCATGAGTATGTGTGTGTGTGCTCAGTCGCTCAGTCCTGTCCAATGGAAGCTAATTTTTTCTCCAGTTTTGGTATTCTTTTCATACTCAGAAATACACTGTTGTTGTTGGGTTTTTTTCCCCCATTGATAGAGTGAAATGAGTCAGACAAAATGACTTTCCACATTTTAATTTATTTATCATTTCTTAGAGAAGAGTTCCAAAAAAGGAAACAGTTTCTTGTGTGATATTTAGCAATGAAAACTTGATTTTCTCACTTGATTTTCTTCTCTAGTTATTCCTAAAGTGCTATGATATTTCTGTTTCCTCAAAAACCTCTTCTCTAAAAAAGATGTGGTAAACCTAATTGGACAAATTTGATCATTAAGATTATTTAGGTTAAATGAAGCAGAATATAAATCTGAAATTAATAGAACAATAAAGATGATAATTCACTTTATTGTGAAAAGAAACTCCAAGTTTACATGGTAAAAATTAGGAATCCCCATTAAACATTCATTAGTTTAACTTAATTTATTATATAAATGCTCTGAGGGATAGAAAGTCAGACTTGTGAGCATCTATGCTCTAGCGTGTCATCCTACTACTGAAATCACTTTATATTCCTGAGAATATTTTTACTTTTACAATAAATGGAGGCCGTAATTTAGAAATCACTGAAGATGGTCTGTAGTCCTTAAATACAATGGATGAAATGAGACAATGATTTTAAACTGCCTCTTTCCAATATAACAATATTTTCTCAATGTCTTGTGTTACTTTGGGTGCTTAGGGTTTTTGTGTGTTTATCCTCTACTCTTTAATCAATTTGTATAATTCAAGTTAATCCAAGTACTAATGACTAGAGAAAGCTTAAGTCCTTTCTTTACATTCATTATCATTGACATGGAAATATAAGATATCAGAATGACAAAAGTGTATTCAGTAGTCTATTTTAAAACTCTTAAAAAAATAGGTAGTTTACTATCCAGTAAATAATGGAACATAACCCTACTTACTTTCATAAATTGTTTTGTTCATATTGTGTGTTAAAATGTACATGCTTTAGAAGTTACTTTTGTATTAAGTCCAATATCAGTTTATCTGGAAATAAGGAAATTTTCAGTTCAGTTCAGTTCAGTTGCTCAGTCATGTCTGACTCTTCACGACCCCATGGGCTGCAGCATGCCAGACCTCCCTATCCATCATCAACTTCCAGAGTTTACTCAAATGCATCTCCATTGAGTCGGTTATGCCATCCAACCATCTCATCCTCTGTCATCCCTTTCTCCTCCTGCCTTGAATCTTTCCCAGCATCAGGGTCTTTTCAAATGAGTCAGCTCTTCACACCAGGTGGCCAAAATATTGGAGTTTCAGCTTCTACATTAGGCCTTCCAATGAACACTCAGGACTGATCTCCTTTAGAATGGACTGGATAGGGTCTCCTTGTAGTCCAAGGGACTCTCAAGAGTCTTTTCCAACACCACAGTTTAAAAGCATCAGTTCTTAGGTGCTCAGCTTTCTTTATAGTCCAACTCTCACATCCATACATGACTACTAGAAAAACCATAGCCTTGACTAGACAGACCTTTGTTGGCAAAGTAATGTCTCTGTTTTTTAATATGCTGTCTAGGTTGGTCAAAACATTCCTTCTAAGGAGTAAGGGCCTTAATTTCATGACTGCAGTTACAATCTGCAGTGACTTTGGAGCCCAAGAAAATAGCCACAGTTTCCACTGTTTCCCCATCTATTTGTCATGAAGTGATGGGACCAGATGCCATGATCTTAGTTTTCTGAATGTTGAACTTTCAGCCAGCTTTTTGGCTCCCCTCTTTCACTTTCATCAATAGGCTCTTTAGTTCTTCTTCACTTTCTGCCATAGGGTGGTGCCATCTGCGTATCTGAGGTTATTGATATTTCTCCAGGCCATCTTGATTCTAGCTTGTGCTTCCTCCAGCCCAGCATGCCTCATGATGTACTCTGCATATAAGTTAAATAAGCAGGGTGACAGTATACAGCCTGATCCACTCCTTTTCCTATTTGGAACCAGTCTGTTGTTCCATGTCCAGTTCTAATTGTTGCTTCCTGACCTACATACAGATTTCTCAAGAGGCAGGTCAGGTGGTCTTTATTCCCATCTTTTTCAGAATTTTCCACAGTTTATTGTGATCCACATAATCAAAGGCTTTGGCATCGTCAGTAAAGCAGAAATAGATGTTTTTCTGGAACTCTCTTGCAAATTTTAGCTATTTGTTTTTAGTTTTCCACTTCCTATAGCTAAATATTTTAATTTTGTGCCTACTATAATCACATGAATCCTCTGGAAACTAATAACATAGTTTTCCATTGAAAAACTGCTTATATATTTTTGGTGACTGTTTAAACTTCCTGCATTATGGGAGGATTTAACCAACATCATCTATTTCATTAATGATACCAATAGGATATATCTATTAAATTATCCTTGACTAAAAAGAAATAAAATGGTCAAAAATGCATAGAAAGTGCATCAACAAAATATTCCTAATCACAGAAATATTAATTAGAAAACTTTACTTGAATAATTGTGTTTAAAGAAGATTAGCTGTAAGATAAATTTTACCCATGCTTATCCATTTTTACCCGTTCTGAAAAGAAAGCTAAATAATATGTTACCTCCTTTTCTTGCTTCAGTGTTGAGAAAAAGACTTACAACTTATCAAGTTTATATGTAAAGTATCCATGACATACTTTATGAATTTCTTCATTAACTGTAAGACAGACATATCTTGGAAATATTTGGTATTTTGTCCCATACTATCACAGTAAAGTGAATATCACAATAAATTAAATCACAATTTTTTTTTGTTTTCTCTGTGCATACAAAAGAAATGTTTACACTACATGGTAGCTTATTAAGTCCGTAATATTATTAGGTTTTTAAAAACTATGCATGCCTTAATGAAAAATACTTTATTGCTATAGAAGGTTACCATCATCTGAGCCTTCAGAGTTGTAACATTTTTGCAACAGGGAAAGTCACCCAGTCATGTCTGACTCTTTGTGACGCCATGGACTATATAGTCCATGGAAGTCCCCAGGCCAAAATACTAGAATAGGTAGCTTTTCCCTTCTCCAGGGATCTTCCCAACCCAGGGATTCAACCCAAGTCTCCTGGATTGCAGGTGGATTCTACCAGCTGAGCCACAAGGGAAGGCCAAGAATACTGGAATGGGTAGCCTATCACTTCTCCAGCAGATCTTCCTGCCCTAGGAATCAAACCAGAGTCTCCTGCATTACAGGTGGATTCTTTACCAACTGAGCTATCAGGGAAGCCCCTTTCAAAAATCACTGATGGCAGATCACTGTAACAAATGCAATAATACTGAAAATTTTTGAATTATTGCAAGAGACACAAAGTGAGCAAATGCTGTTGAAAATTATGGTACCAATAAAATTTCTCAATACAAGGTTTCCAAAAACTTTCAATATGTACAAAAATGGGATATCTATGAAGTACAGCAAGTTCAGTTCAGTTCAATCACTCAGTCCTGTCCAACTCTTTGTGACCCCATGAATTGCAGCACGCCAGGCCTCCCTGTCCATCACCAACTCCCAGAGTTCACTCAAACTCACGTCCATCGAGTTGGTGATGCCATCCAGCCATCTCATCCTCTGTCGTCCCCTTCTCCTCCTGCCCTCAATCCCTCCCAGCATCCGAGTCTTTTCCAGTGAGTTAACTCTTCGCATAAGGTGGCCAAATTACTGGAGTTTCAGCTTTAGCATTGTTCCTTCCAAAGAAAACCCAAGGCTAATATCCTTTAGAATGGACTGGTTGGATCTCCTTGCAGTCCAAGGGACTCACAAGAGTCTTCTCCAAGACCACAGTTCAAAAGCATCAATTTCTTGGTGCTGAGCTTTCTTCACAGTCCAACTCTCACATCCATATATGACCACTGGAAAAACTATAACTTTGATAAGATGGACCTTTATTGGCAAAGTAATATCTCTGCTTTTCAATATGCTATCTAGGTTGGTCATAACTTTTCTTCCAAGGAGTAAGGGTATTTTAAATTCATGGCTACAGTCACCATCTGCAGTGATTTTGGAGTCCCCCAAAATAAAGTCTGACACTTTTTCCACTGTTTCCCCATCTATTTGCCATGAAGTGATGGGACCAGATGCCATGATGTTCATTTTTTGAATGTTGAGCTTTAAGCCATCTTTTTCACTCTCTTCTTTCGCTTTCATCAAGAGGCTTTTTAGTTCCTCTTCACTTTCTGCCATAAGGGTGGTGTCATCTGCATATCTGACGTTATTGATATTTCTCCCGGCAATCTTGATTTCAGCTTGTGCTTCTTCCAGCCCAGCGTTTCTCATGATGTACTCTGCATAGAAGTTAAATTAGCAGGGTGACAATATACAGCCTTGATGCACTCCTTTTCCTAATTGGAACCAGTCAGTTGTTCCATGTCAAGTTCTAACTGTTGCTTCCTGACCTGAATATGGGTTTCTCAAGAGGCAGGTCAGGTGGTCTGCTATTGCCATCTCTTTCAGAGTTTTCCACATTTTATTGTGATCCACACAGTCAAAGGCTTTGGCATAGTCAATAAAGCAGAAAGAGATGTTTTTCTGTAACTCTCTTGCTTTTTCTATGATCCAGTGGATGTTGGCAATTTGATTTCTGGTTCCTCTGCCTTCTCTAAAACCAGCTTGAACATCTGGAAGTTCACAGTTCACATATTGCTGAAGCCTGGCTTGGAGAATGTTGAGCTCTACTTAACTAGCGTGTGAGAAGAGTGCAATTGTTCAATAGTTTGACATTCTTTGACATTGCCTTTCTTTGGGATTGGAATGAACACTGACCTTTTCCAGTCCTGTGGCCACTGCTGAGTTTTCCAAATTTGCTGGCATATTGAGTGCAGCACTTTCACAGCATCACCTTTCAGGATTTGAAATAGGTCAACTGGAATTCCATTACCTCCACTAAGTTTGTTCGTAATGATGCTTTCTAAGGCCCACTTGACTTAGCATTCCAGGATGTCCGGCTCTAGGTGAGTGATCACACCATCATGATTATCTTGGTCATGAAGATCTTTTTTGTACAGTTTTTCTGGGTATTCTTGCCACCTCTTCTTAATATCTTCTGCTTCTGTTAGGTCCGTACCATGTCTGTCCTTTATTGAGCCCATATTTGCATGAACTGTTCCCTTGGTATCTCTAAATTTCTTGAAGAGATCTCTAATCTTTCCCATTCTGTTTTCCTCTATTTCTTTGCATTGATCGCTGAGGAAATGTTTCTTATCTCTCCTTGCTATTCTTTGGAACTCTGTATTCAGATGTTTATATCTTTCCTTTCCTCCTTTGCTTTTTGCGTCTCTTCTTTTCACAGCTATTTGTAAGGCCTCCCCAGACAGCCATTTTGCTTTTTTGCATTTCTTTTCTGTGGGGATGGTCTTGATCTCTGTCTCCTGTACAATGTCACGAACCTCAATCCATAGTTCATCAGGCACTCTATCTATCAGATCTAGTCACTTCAATTATTTTGCACTTCCACTGTATAATCATAAGGGATTTGATTTAGATCATACCTGATGGTCTAGTGGTTTTCCCTACTTTCTTCAATTTCAGTCTGAATTTGGCAACAAGGAGCTCTTGATCTGAGCCACAGTCAGCTCCTGGTCTTGTTTTTGCTGACTGAATAGTGCTTCTCCATCTTTGGCTGCAAAGAATATAATCAATCTGATTTTTGTGTTGACCATCTGGTGATGTCCATGTGTAGAGTCTTCTCTTGTGTTGTTGAAGAGGGTGTTTACTATGAACAGTGCATTCTCTTGGAAAAATTCTATTGCCTTTGCCCTGCTTCATTCCTTATTCCAAGGCCAAATTTGCCTTGTACTCTAGGTGTTTCTTGACTTCCTACTTTTGCATTCCAGTCCCCTATAATGAAAAGGACATCTTTTTTGGGTGTTAGTTCTAAAAGGTCTTGTAGGTCTGCATAGAACCGTTCAACTTCAGCTTCTTCAGCATTACTGATTACTGTGATATGACATGCTTTGCCTTGGAAATGAACAGAGATCATTCTGTTGTTTTTGTGGTCGCATCCAAGTACTGCATCTTAGACTCGTTTGTTGACCATGATGGCTACTCCCTTTCTTCTAAGGGATTCCTGCCCACAGTAGTATATATAATGGTCATCTGAGTTAAATTCACCCATACAGGTCCATTTTAGTTCGCTGATTCCTAGAATGTTGACGTTCACTCTTGCCATCTCCTGTTTGACCACTTCCAATTTGCCTAGATTCATGGATCTAACATTCCAGGTTCCTATGCAATATTGCTTTTTATAGCATCGGACCTTGTTTCTATCACCAGTCCCATCCACAACTGGGTATTGTTTTTGCTTTGTCTCCATCCCTTCATTATTTCTGGAGTTATTTCTCCACTGATCCCCAGTAGCATATTGGGCTCCTGCCGACCTAGGTAGTTCCTCTTTCAGTATCCTATCATTTTGCCTTTTCATACTGTTCATGGGGTTCTCAAGGCAAGAATACTGAAGTGGTTTGCCATTCCCTTCTCCAGTGGACCACATTCTGTCAGACCTTTCCACCATGACCCACCCATCTTGGGTGGCCCCACAGGACATGGCTTAGTTTCATTGAGTTAGACAAGGCTGTGGTCCTAGTGTGATTAGATTGACTAGTTTTCTGTGAGTATGGTTTCAGTGTGTCTCCCCTCTGATGCCCTCTTGCAACACCTACCGTCTTACTTGGGTTTCTCCTACCTTTGACGTGGGGTATCTCTTCACAGCTGCTCCAGTAAAGCGCAGCCACTGCTACTTACCTTTGATGAGGGGTATCTCCTCACCGCCGCCCCTCCTGACCTTGAACGTGGAATAGCTCCTCCAGGCCCTCCTGCTCCTGTGCAGCCACTGCTCCTTGGACTGAGGGTGGCTCATCTCAGCCGCCACCCCTGGCCTCGGGCATGGGGTAGCTCCTCTTGGCTGCGCTTGTGCACCGTCGCAGCCTAGATTTATATTTACATATGTGTGAGTGGGAATTTCGACACTATATAATTTAATATTAAACTTGGACACTATAAAATTCTATGTTAAACCAACCTCTATATTTAGGACATTGCATTGTTATAGCTAAGCACAGAGGAAAAATATGACATGTATTATATTCTAAACAAGAGGAAATGACAGAAAATTATTTAGAATTTAAATGCATAGCAAAGTAAGTATAAGCAAATCAGAATGTTTATTTTGTAAGTTTATGTGGAAAAATATATGTGGGAGAACACCTAGAAAAGTTTTGATGAAGAAAGATGTTCAAGCTTTAGAAAAGGCAGAAGAACCAGAGATCAAACTGCCAACATCTGCTGGATCATGGAAAAAGCAAGAGAGTTCCAGAAAAACATCTATTTCTGCTTTATTGACTATGCCAAAGCCTTTGACTGTGTGGATCACAGTAAAATGTGGAAAATTCTGAAAGAGATGGAAATACCAGACCACCTGACTTGCCTCTTGAGAAATCTATATTCAGATCAGGAAGCTACAGTTAGAACTGGACATGGAAAAACAAACTGATTCCAAATAGGAAAAGGAGTACATCAGGCTGTATATTGTCACCCTGCTTATTTAACTTCTATGCAGAGTACATCATGAGAAACGCTGGGCTGGAAGAAACACAAGCTGGAATCAACCTCAGATATGCAGATGACACCACCCTTATGGCAGAAAGTGAAGAGGAACTCAAAAGCTTCTTGAAAGTGAAAGAGGAGAGTGAAAAAGTTGGCTTAAAGCTCAACATTCAGAAAACGAAGATCATGGCATCTGGTCCCATCACTTCGTGGAAAATAGATGGGGAAACAGTGGAAACAGTGTCAGACTTTATTTTTGGGGGCTCCAAAATCACTGCAGTTGGTGACTGCAGCCATGAAATTAAAGACACTTACTCCTTGGAAGGAAATTTATGACCAACCTAGATAGCATATTTAAAAGCAGAGACATTACTTTGCCAACAAAGGTCTGTCTAGTCAAGGCTATGGTTTTTCCAGTAGTCATGTATAGATGTGAGAGTTGGACTGTGAAGAAAGCTGAGCGCCGAAGAATTGATGCTTTTGAACTGTAGTTTTGGAGAATACTCTTGAGAGTCCCTTGGACTGCAAGGAGATTCAACCAGTCCATTCTAAAGGAAATCAGTCCTGAGTGTTTTTTGGAAGGAATGATGCTAATGCTGAAACTCCAGTACTTTGGCCACCTCCTGTGAAGAGTTGACTCATTTGAAAGACTCTGATGCTGGGAGGGATTGGGAGCAGGAGGAGAAGGGACGACAGAGGATGAGATGGCTGGATCGTATCACCAACTCGATGGACATGAGTTTGAGTGAACTCCTGGAGTTGGTGATGGACAGGGAGGTCTGGCGTGGTGTAATTCATAGGGTCGCAAAGAGTCGGACACCACTGAGCGACTGAACTGAACTGATCTGAACTGAACTGATCATATAAAGACCTAATCTTATTAGGAATTGAAATGCCTTTTAATATTATTGGGCTTCCCTGGTGCCTCAGACGGTAAAACCTCTGCCTACAATGTGGGAGACCAGGGTTCAATCCCTGGGTCGGGAAGATCTCCTGGAGAAGGAAATGGTAAGCCACTCCAGTATTCTTGCCTGGAAAATCCCATGGATGGAGAAGCCTGGTAGGCTACAGTCCATGGTGTCCCAAAGAGTAGGACACCACTTAGCGACTTCACTTTCACTTTTGATATTATTATGTGTAAACGGTGCTACCCAAGGAATAAGTGATCATAGCAATAGAGTTAAAAGTATGGAATAATGTGGGAACTTAAATTATGTTAAAGATCATAATTCAAACTAACATGGGAGAATAGATGATTTAGCAAATTGTTTTGGAAGTAGCTATTTTAAAAAATGAGAAAGCTAGATATCTGTACAAATCCGTCTACACAAATCCGTCCTGTAACTTCTTCATCAATCATCTAAACTGAACACACATTAAAACTACAGAAAAATCCAGAGACTATTATATTCATAGCATTGTTATGGAAGAAGGACTTTCAAATAATCAAAGGAATCCCAGAAACTATCAATGGAAAGACTAATGGCACACATACAATAATAAATCAATAAGCAAAATTTTTGTGGAGTTAAAGGGAAAACATTAAATGCACTAAAATTAAATATAGACATATACACATACACAGATTTTATATAAATATAAAATATATAAATATATTGTATATATCATATATGTTATTAAAGGTAGATATACGTGTATGCATATATACATATATTCTATGTAAAAGCTTAACATTTATGTTTACTTAAATATTAAATTTATGAATACCTGAGTGTATTTTACCAGTAAGAGGAATTTTTCTTTTTGCAGTAACAGAAACTACTTATAGAAATGGATAAAAGAAATTTCACATCTGTATATTCTCACACATAAGCCTATATACATACATACATATACACTCCAAGACAGTGAATATTTAGAAATACACTTAAAGCTTTCTTTGGTGCAAATGTTCTTTGCATTCCACACCTTTGGAAAGGTGGAAGGCCTGTGACTTGATATTGCCAGTGAAGTGTGAGTTCCTATGAGTAGAACCTGTAGAATAGATTTCTAGACAGTTTTGGCATCAAATAATATATGCAGTTTAAAATTCAATAAATAGTTTTCAGAAAAAAGATTGCATAAATATACATGGTGAATATGTTTCTTGTTTTTGCTGTGATTTAGTTGCTAAGTCCTATCTAACTCTTTGTGACTCAATGAACTGCAACACACCAGGCTTCCCTATTCTTCACTCTCTCTTAAAATGTGAGTCTATCTAAAACATACTAAGAAGAGTTTCACACAGACATTTTTATTTTATTTTTTTGCCTCTGTCAAAGTCAACCTTTAGGCTGTGTGCACTTTGATGGCAAAATGATTCTTAAATATATAATTCAAGAATGGAATTTCCAAGATTCTAAATGAATGCACGTTAAAAAGTTTTAGAAAATATTTAGTCCAGGTTGAATTTCACCAGAGCTAGATTAATTGTCTTAGTTCTGAATTGATTAATGAATTTGACTTCATTTTTAATGAAAAATATTGCTTAAAAATTTGATAGATTTTCCTAGGAATGACTAATGGAATATAAAATATATATTCTTATTACTTCATATAGTTTATTTCTCAAAAAGCACTTTAATTCATTTTTTTGATTAATAACAATGTCCACAAGGAAGACTAGCCCCCAGCAACATACTGCATCATTGCTGACAACCAAAAAATAAAACAAACTCATGAATATTTAATGTTTAATAACAATTTACAAAATTACAGACTACAGTAATAAGAGATTGTGGTATTTGAATTCAGTCTTGATACTAATTATGCAGTACAAATAATGACAATGGAAAATGTATTGAAGCAAGATTTTGCAGGTGCCTATATTCTAATAAAACTTTTTAAAAAGATAAGTAGGTGTCAGTAATCATAAAGTAGTTTAGGAATGTGTTTTTAAATGACAGAAACTAATTACCATATCCTTAGTTCTTAGGACATAATTAGTATTATAAATTAATGCAAATAATAAAATTGGCCTCAGATGACCTAACCACTAATACAAAATGCAAGGAGTTAATTAGGTTCATTTCATTAAGCACAAAATGAGGGTGATATTCCACTCTCAAAAATAAAACTTTCACTGCTTTAAAAACCTAATCCTACATTATGGAACAGTCATTGACTAAAATATATTTATTTTGTTACATCATGTGATGAACACTGTGCCAGGCATAGATTTTCTCATTTTTAAATTTCAAAATTTAACTAAACTGTATAGTTGAATTTTCTATCAAAAGTTATTATATATATATATATATATATATATATATATATATATATACATACATACACACAATAGGAATAAAATCACTTTGTCCAATAGTATCAGAAGATGAGATTTTGTAAATGCACTAATTATATATATATATATATATATGTATGCATATGTGTGTGTGTGTGAATGAAGATGGAAGTTGCTCAATTGTGTCCAACTCTTTGTAACCCCATGGATATACAGTCCATGGAATTCTTGAGACCAAAATACTGGAGTGGGTAGTCGTTCCATTCTCCAAGGGATCGTCCCGACCCAGGGATCGAACCCAGGTGTCCTGCATTGCAGGAGGATTCTTTACCAGCTAAGCTAAGGAAATGGCAGCCTACTCCATTATTCTCGCCTGGGAAATCCCATTGACAGATGAGTCTGGCAGGCTACAGTCCATGAGCTTGCAAAAGAATTGGTCGTAGCCAGTAAACAACAACAATTAGACTACTTAGATAATACGAAAGTTGTGTTTTAAGAAGCAGGGAAATAGTCAAGGCATTGGTAAGAAAATCAACATCAATGATTAATCATAGCAAGCCTTTATATTTAGTAAACAAGATTTCAACTGTACATATAATATATATAATTATATGTATATTTATGTATATAAAAAAAGAAATTTTCATCAGTTTCAATTTAAAAAATGGTGAGAACTAGTGAGGAAATATTTCTAATAGATTTATCCAACAGAGAACTTGTACTAAAATACATAATTACTCTTAAAAATCAATGCAAAGTAAGTTACCCAATTAAAAATGAGTAATGACTTGAATACTTCACACACATATACATATATACAATATGCAGTTAAGTACTAAAAACAAAAAGAGATGAGCAACTTCATCATTATTCACAGAACTTTGAATTAAATTCCAATGAGGTATTACTTAGCCATAAGAATGAAAAAAAATTAAAATTGTTATAATGCCAAGTGTTGGCAAAGAATAATAGACCAAGTACAAAGCACAAGCATTGCTGCAGTTGTTGTGAAACAGTAGAACTACTCTGGAAAAGTGCTTAATGTTTTTAATGGTAAAATATGTCTACTTAATGATCCAACAATTCCATTCATGGTTATTTTGTTGGCATCAGAAAACTATGACCACAAGCACTCATACATGACAGTTCATAACAGCTATTCACAGTAGCCCAAACCTAGAAACAGCCCAAATGTTCAAAACAGAAGAACAATAAACATAGTGTGGTTATACTCATTCAGTAAAATATAATTCAACAATAAAAACACACTAGTGACTCACACAATGCCACCTATGCATTTCAAAACCATTATGTTGTAGTAAAGAAAGCAAACAAAAAAGAGAAAATATCACTTTATTACCACTTCCATGAACTTAAAAAAAGGGGCTAAAGTAATTATGGTGATAGAAATCAGGGAAGAATTACTTTGGTGTTTGGGAGATGGCAATGCAGGATCGACTGAAAAAAGTCATCGAAAGAACTTTCTGGAATAAGAAAAATGTTCTATCTCTTGATTGGTGGGATGGTAATATGAGCATATTCATTTATCAAACTCATCAAAATGTATGTTTAAAATGGATATAGTTTTGTGTATGTAAATTACACCTTAATAAAAATGCAAATTATATTACAGAATATTGGGACCAGAAAATATTGGCATATCACTTATCGAATGGAGCTGTTTAAAATTCATCCCTGGAAGAAATAAATTGACTTGAGTTAAAACAGCAGTGCTTAAATGCTGAAATTCTCTTATTTATCATTGTAATGGTGGCTAAGGGGAGACAGACTCAAAGGAATGGCAGAGATATGAGATGGATATGTTCTCCCAGAGCTTAGGTATTTTATTATGGCGATGTCCTAGAGATATGTAATGCTGACAACACTGTTGTCTGGTGGAGGGGATGTAAATCTAAGGCTCTGAGGCTACTTTTTAGTATTTTTAAAAATATTTAAAGATTCATTTGTTTGACTGCATCAAGTCTTAGTTGCAGTACATCAGACTGTGTCATGCACATTGCATCATGCAAAATCTTTCGTGTGCTATACAGGTGCACAGGCTCTAGAGCATGTGGGCTCAGTTGCCCACACAGTATGTGGGATCTTAGTTCCTTGACCAGGGATCAAACCTATGTCCTCTGCATTGCAAGGTAGATTCTTAACCACCGGACCACAAAGGAAGTCCCAACTTTTTTGTATTTTCTGATAAACAGATACCAGAATATTATTATTGGCAGCAGTAGCATTTAATCATGTGCATCCAACTAAACTATCCCTCAACATGCAAACAGGTATTAATATTTATACTTAATTTTTTTCAGAGTGGGTTTTACTAATAAGCTGCCTTTATTACAGTGTAATGCTAAGTTCTAAGTTCTGTGGAGCCAGAAATATTTTTAATCATTCAGATCAGATCAGATCAGTCGCTCAGTCGTGTCTGACTCTGTGACCCCATGAATCGCAGCACGCCAGGCCTTCCTGTCCATCACCAACTCCCAGAGTTCACTCAGACTCATGTCCATCGAGTCAGTGATGTCATCCAGCCATCTCATCCTCTGTCATCCCCTTCTCCTCCTGCCCCCAATCCCTCCAGCATCAGGGTCTTTTCCAATGAGTCAACTCTTCGCATGAGGTGTACAAAGTTCTGGAGTTTCAGCTTTAGTATCATTCCTTCCAAAGAAATCCCAGGGCTGATCTCCTTCAGAATGGACTGGTTGGATCTCCTTGCAGTCCAAGGGACTCTCAAGAGTCTTTACAACACCACAGTTCAAAAGCATCAATTCTTTGGCGCTCAGCCTTCTTCACAGTCCAACTCTCACATCCATACATGACCACAGGAAAAACCTTAGGTAGACTTAATCAGTCTCAAAATTTGTTAAAAAAAAAAAAACAGAATTGTATATTTAGAAAAAATAGATCCATGCTCTCAAAAAGTAGAAAAATTCCTTGTTGATTTTATGAAGAAAGTGATTAGGTTTCACATTTATGGGTGCTTAAAATTTATTGATTAATCAAAAGATTGTTGCAATATCTGCTACATGGTATGACAGCCACTGTGTAAGATGTAAGATTTTTTTAATATAAATTTATTTATTTTAATTGGAGGTTAAATACTTTACAATATTGCATTGGTTTTGCCATACATCAACATTAATCTGCCATGGGTAAACAACAACAAAAAGATGTAAGATGTTTAGCAGAGAGCCTTACTTATCTGCTTACACTACCCAATGCTCCATATTTACATGCACATAGCCTCACTTATTTTTTTTTAATGTCTGAATACAATGGATCTAAGAAGTAATTCATGATGACATTACATCTCTGTTGTTATTTTTTTAATTAATTAGGTGTTTATTTATTTTTGCTGTGCTGGAGCTTTGTAGCTTGGTGGGCTTTTCTCTAGTTGGTGGGGAGCCTTGTGCAGGCTTCTCCTGTTGTGGAGCACAGGGTCTAGGTGCGTGGGTTCAGTAGTTGTAGTTCCCCAGTTGTAGAGCACTGGCTCAGTAGTTGTGGCGCACAGGTTTAGCTGCTCCACAGCATGTGGGATCCTCCCAGACCAGGGATGGAACACCTGTCCCCTGCATGGCAAGGCATATTCCCTACCACTGAACCACTTTTCAATTTCAACCACTTCCTTTGTCCACAGGACTCCACTCATCCCAACCTAAGTGCGTATACAAAGCAAAGCACCAGGCTGTTAGGCAGTCCCTTGGGGGAGTCCTTAGCCAATATCTGATGGAATTTATCCTTTGTTTACTATAAATTTGAGGGATTAGCCATACTGCCTTCTAAGCTTTTCCAGAAGAATTGTAACTCAGTTGCTCACATTAGCACCTGCTCAAAAGGAAACATCTTTTCTTTCCCAAATTCACTCCTTCACTCCTACTAGTAAGACCTAAACCACTGTGGATAGAAAGGATGATTGAACTGGGTCCAGGTGCTGTGGCTTTGGTTTTGATAGTCACCTGGTTTCCTGGGTTCCTCTTAATATTGCATCTCTTAGGGACTATTGTCTCAGTTCAGATGCATGAGATTATGAATTTGTTATTTATAACACTGAACTCTTCGGTTGGTTTGTTATGCAGCCAGCAATAGATTACTGGAGCAAATAAAAAGATATCCACATTTTGTTACCAATATAGTGAATCACTGTGATATTCTGCAGAGGACTAAGATGTTCTGAGACTTTCCCACTACATGACTGAAAGCAGAATTAAAGTATCCTTTGGACAATTCAGTGGATGTGTAATAGTCTCCTTTTCATGTTAAGTTTTACAATTATTTAGCCTTTATCTTGAAGAGGGTCTAAAAAATTGACTCAGCAGATCTGCATACCTGGTGCCAAAGGCTCTTACTCTATTAATACATAAAATAAAGATTAAATATCTTTCACAGAAGATGATACTCAAGCTATAAACTGGGTAGGTTTGTAGTCAAATACCATTCACCATTCACCATCTGTTTCTCTTTTGTTTTACTTATTTAATTTTTTCAGAACCCTAACCCTTATTAACTGAATAGGAGTATAATAGGCATAATCCCCCTTATATTAATTAAAATTTCAATGCTGGCCCTTAACCATGCAATTTCACCTGAGATGTGGTATTAGTTTTATTTATTTATTCTTAATTAATTAGTGCTATACATAAATGACATTTGATATAGAAGAGAAAACATTTGATATAGAAGACATTTGATATAGAAGAGAAAAGCAGGAGTAACATTTGTTCCTATGTAAATTTGATGTTGGTACATAGTAGAAAAACTCAAGAAATGATTGATATTTGGTCTCGGTTGCAGAGTGCTCATTTGAGGAGAGGGAGAAGGTGGGATGATTTGGGAGAATGGCATTGAAATACGTATAATATCATATATGAAACGAGTCGCCAGTCCAGGTTCGATGCACGATACTGGATGCTTGGGGCTGGTGCACTGGGACGACCCAGAGGGATGGTATCGGGAGGGAGGAAGGAGGAGGGTTCAGGATGGGGAACACATGTATACCTGTGGCAGATTCATTTCGATATTTGGCAAAACCAATACAATACTGTAAAGTTTAAAAATAAAATAAAGTAAAAAAAATAAATGATCACAACGTTGTAATTAACACCCAATTAAAAATAAAATTATTGTAAAGTAAATAAATAAATAAAATGCTGAATTATGTGTAAACTACATTTTACATAGAAATGTATCTCAAATAGTTCCCATTTGTGTTCTCTTCCATTAGAGGTCATTTCTATGTAAAACCATCAAAATTGCCTTTATAGGTCATGTCCATTTGATGGCCTCTAAACTCTTCAGTTCAGATGGTAAAGCGTTTGCCTGCAATGCGGGAGACCTGGGTCCGATCCCTGGGTCGGGAAGATCACCTAAAGAAGGAAATGGCAACCCACTCCAGTATTCTTGCCTGGAGAATCCCATGGACGGAAGAGCCTGGGGAGCTACAGTCCACAGGGTCGCAAAGAGTCGGACATGACTGAGCGACTTCACTCACTCACCCATTCATACTAAATGAACATAATCTATTACTTATAGTAAATAAGTTTAAGGGGCTTCGTTCAGTTCATTCCATCATAATGGCCCTTACTTCAGTGGTTGACAAGTAATGTGAGGATTCTGACAGCTGTCAATAACGTGCTTCAATTATATACCAAGGGATTGGAGAAATGAATGCAGGATCAGTCTTCAGAGACCCAACCATGAAAAGAAATCATCTTATACTTATCAATGTGACAGATACTTCAAAGTCCAAAACTTCTAAACATTGAAGGAGATATAAAATAATAGGAATTATAATTACTTGTTTAAATTAAATTAAAAGGCAAGTTTTGACAAAAATTATCATAATAAATTTAAATATATGGATTATAAATTCTGACCTAGTAATTCCTTTCTAGTTAAAATTCTAAGGGAATTCCTTTACAGCTACATGGGAGGAATATTCATATCAGTATTTGCTGTGAGTTAAGCAAAATAAATAAATAAATAGAAGACAGCAAGTTCTCAACAGACAGGAGAATGAATAAATAGATTGCAGCAGATTCATTTACTGGCCTGATATTGAGCAGTTTATCTCTATTTATAACCCAAACATATTTCAGAAAATAATGTTGAATTCAAAAAATTTCACATTAATACACATAGCATGATACATTTTTATACCATTAAGGTAAGCAAGAAGGTGATAAAGATAGAGCTTGGAATAATATGTATCCTTAGGAGAAGAATGTGATTAAGAAGGTGTTCAGTAGGGGCTAAGGGTATTACTAATATTTTGTTTCTTAAATTGGGTAGAATGTACACAGAAGGTATGTGTGTGTGCATGCATGTGTGTAAATGTGTACATTTCATAATAAATAAAGGTATATAAATAAATCAAAGAGCATCTGAAAGGAGGTAATGATCAAATTTGTCAGATGGCTAACAACTCCAACGAGTATATAAAATTCTCCATATGTACATTTTGCTTACAAAGAGGTAATGGATGAGTGTAATGGGAGATTCATTTGAGTCCTGAAAATTAAAGCATTGTTGGGTTGGATTTAAGACAGTGGGTTTCATAGAGAATAAAGTGAAGACTTGGTGTTGGTAAGTTCAGATTTCTTAGAATTATTGCACAGAGATGAATAGAGAGAGAGGTTCAGTAGCTAATGATCAAAGAAGGGACATAATATATTTTGTTTTGCTTTATTTTTCTTGTAAGTTTTTAAATGAAAAACATTACAACATTTTGTTGACTCTGTTAATAAAAAGAATTTTGCCATGCAGAGAACTAGGGCCAAATTACAGGTGTGGAGTCCTCTATTAGGTGAGTAGAAATGGGATGCAATGGTCAAGATGGGCAAATTACAGTTATTCAGGGAAAATACAATTCATAGAAGCTACACTAGGAATACATAGAGAGATTTGGTGATGGGCTAATGAGAAATTTCTCTCAAAATTGTCTCTTTAATCTCAGACAAGAAGGAAAAGTGGAGATGCTAGAGACTTGAAGAGATAGACGATATGAAGTAAGTTTCCTATGGCAGGATGGAGGGAATCATTTTGAACTGCTGTAGGATTTCCAGGCACTATTTAAAAACAACTCTGTGATCATTTGGAGTTTTGCCTAATGAATATGAGAGAGGAAACATTAATGGCATTATTGAAAATGATGCAAGAGGTAATCATAATGAGCCAGAGAATACAAGGTAAAGAAGAAGGGAGTTATGTTATGAAAAGTCAAGGAATGATGAGTGTAAATGTAAAAAGCCTAAGAGAGGTGCTGTAATTGGAGTAAAAGAGAAACAAATGAACCTGTGTGGTACCAAGAGATCTGAAGGAAAAACCTTTGAACAGATAAAGGGCAGAGACAATAATAACTCTGGGAGTAATCAAGTATTACACTGGTGGGTTGGGATGAGTGTTTTGTTCAGTACAGAATGGTTTCTGTCAATAAAGAACAGTGAGCTATAAGATAAAGGAAAAAACTCACTCTGGAATAAGAATTTTCTATTTCCAAAATATTATATTTCCTCTTACTTTATATGTGGAAAAGGAAGAAGACCACATAAAATCATGACAGTTCAACAAGACTATGTATCCCCAAGCATCTCACCTGTCCTTATATTTCTGTATAAATCTGACCATCAATCAATCAAATGTTGACATTTATGGCTGATTAACCTAACACCTTGAGCACAGTCAAAGGCATGAAAAACCAACCAATGCTAGAGTTTATAAATACTATTTTTCCTGAAAGAGTATTTAATACATGTATTTGTCTGCCTTATAAATTAAAGTAAGTATATTTGGTTTTATTTACTTAATGAATTTTTAAAACTTTGATTTTTCTCTCCAAATTAATTTTATTGTATTACAATATATGTATTTTGAAAGACAGCCTATAGACACAAGCAAATATAAACACAACTTTTTATGTTTGCTTGAGTGATTGACTTTTCAAAGATGTTATTACCAAAGATGATGTTTTTATGAAAACTTAGTAGAAAGAACTTTAAAGTGAGAAACAAGATTATACTAATTTGCTGATGTACCTAATGCCTTAATATTAACTTGATATTTTACTGAGAAAAGTATACATTTTAACTATCAGTGTGACAATCATCAAATAATGAGTATATTTGTTAAATAAATCTTTGATTTATTTTTTATCAGTACCACGTAACAGAATTTTATCTACTTGAATAAAACAATTAAATAGCAAATACAGAATAGAGATTTAGCAAAGGTTTAGAATATTTTTCTGAAAATGTACATAAGCTAGTGTCCAGGGCAACATACAGAATATTATGCCATTCTTATACTATTTCGATTAGTTTAAGCACTGACAAATCATTTTTGAGAATGTTTAATGGTAAATAGGGCTTCTCTGGTGGTGAAATGCTGGGGTGGATCAATCAAGAGCTGGAATCAAAATTGCTGGAAGAAATGTCGACAACCACAGATATGCAGAGGATTTCCTGGTGGCTCAGACAGAAAAGTATCTGCCTGAAAAGCTGAAGACCAGGGTTCTATCCCCTGGAAAGGGGAATGGCTATCCACTCCAGTATTCTTGTGCCTGGAGTATTACATGGACAGAGGAGCCTGGTGGGCTACAGTCCATGGGGTCACAGAGAGCTGCACATGACTGAGTGGGTAACACTTGATAAGTAATTACTTGTGTGTGTTAATCGCTCAGACTCAGTCCTGTCCGACTCTGCGACTCCATGGACTGTAGCCTTACAGGCTCCTCTGTCCACGGAACTCTCCAGGCAAGGATAGTGGATACATTCCAAGGATACACTTCCTTCTTCAGGGTATCTTCCCAACCCAGGGATGGAATCAGGGTCTCCTGCACTGCAGGCAGATGCTTTATCATCTGAGCTACTAGGGAAGCCCACTAATGATCTTTTAATATCTAGGAAAGAAATGTGAATTGTCATTATACATAACCAAGTCTTAATTACAAATAAAAATGATTAGTGTTTCATTTAAATTTTCATCTAGTGCATTGTAGCAAATACTCTCCCAGAGTACTGTGGTGTTGTAGAAGACTCTTAAGAGTCCCTTGGACTGCAAGGGGATCCAACCAGTCCATTCTAAAGGAGATCATGTCATCTGCAAATCAGTGAGAATTTTACTTCTTCTTTTCCAATTTGGATTCCTTTTATTTCTTTTTCTGCTCTGATTGCTGTGGCCAAAACTTCCAAAACTATGTTGAATAGTAATGGTGAAAGTGGGCACCCTTGTCTTGTTCCTGACTTTAGAGGAAATGCTTTCAATTTTTCACTATTGAGGATAATGTTTGCTGTGGGTTTGTCATATATAGCTTTTATTATGTTGAGGTATGTTCCTTCTACTCCTGCTTTCTGGAGAGTTCTTATCATAAATGGATGTTGAATTTTGTCAAAGGCTTTCTCTGCATCTATTGAGATAATCATATGGTTTTTATTTTTCAATTTGTTAATGTGGTGTATTACATTGATTGATTTGCAGATATTGAAGAATCCTTGCATCCCTGGGATAAAGCCCACTTGGTCATGGTGTATGATCTTTTTAATGTGTTGTTGGATTCTGATTGCTACAATTTTGTTAAGGACTTTTGCATCTATGTTCATCAGTGATATTGGCCTGTAGTTTTCTTTTTTTGTGGGGTCTTTGTCAGGTTTTGGTATTAGGGTGATGGTGGCCTCATAGAATAAGTTTGGAAGTTTACCTTCCTCTGCAATTTTCTGGAAGAGTTTGAGCAGGCTAGGCTCTTCTCTAAATTTTTGGTAGAATTCAGCTGTGAAGCCATCTGGACCTGGGCTTTTGTTTGCTGGAAGATTTTTGATTACAGTTTCAATTTCCGTGCTTGTGATGCGTCTGTTAAGATTTTCTATTTCTTCCTGGTCCAGTTTGGGAAAGTTGTACTTTTCTAAGAATTTGTCCATTTCTTCCACGTTGTCCATTTTATTGGCATATAATTGTTGATAGTAGTCTCTTATGATCCTTTGTATTTCTGTGTTGACTGTTGTGATCTCTCCCTTTTCATTTCTAATTTTATTGATTTGATTTTTCTTCCTTTGTTTCTTGATGAGTCTGGCTAATGGTTTGTCAATTTTATTTATCCCTTCAAAGAACCAGCTTTTGGCTTTGTTGATTTTTGTTATGGTCTCTTTTGTTTCTTTTGCATTTATTTCTGCCCTAATTTTTAAGATTTCATTCCTTCTACTAACCCTAGGGTTCTTCATTTCTTCCTTTTCTAGTTGCTTTAGGTGTGGAGTTAGGTTATTTATTTGACTTTTTTCCTGTTTCTTGAGGTATGCCTGTATTGCTATGAACTTTCCCCTTAGGACTGCTTTTACAGTGTCCCACAGGTTTTGGGTTGTTGTGTTTTCATTTTCATTCATTTCTATGCAAATTTTGATTTCTTTTTTGATTTCTTCTGTGATTTGTTGGTTATTCAGCAGCGTGTTGTTCAGCCTCCATATGTTGGAATTTTTAATACTTTTTCTCCTGTAATTGAGATCTAATCTTACTGCATTGTGGTCAGAAAAGATGTCTCACTATTTGCAGATGACATGATCCTCTACATAGAAAACCCTAAAGACTTCACCACAAAATTACTAGAACTAATCAATGATTATAGTAAAGTTGCAGGATATAAAATCAACACACAGAAATCCCTTGCATTCCTATACACTAATAATGAGAATACAGAAAGAGAAATTAAGGGAAAAATTCCATTCACCATTGCAACTGAAAGAATAAAATACTTAGGAATATATCTACCTAAAGAAACTAAAGACCTATATATAGAAAACTATAAAACACTGGTGAAAGAAATCAAAGAAGACACTAATAGATGGAGAAATATACCATGTTCATGGATTGGAAGAACCAATATAGTGAAAATGAGTATACTACCCAAAGCAATTTATAGATTCAATGCAATCCCTATCAAGCTACCAACAGTATTCTTCACAGAGCTAGAACAAATAATTTAACAATTTGTATGGAAATACAAAAAACCTCGAATAGCCAAAGCTATCTTGAGAAAGAAGAATGGAACTGGAGGAATCAACCCACCTGACTTCAGGCTCTACTACAAAGCCACAGTTATCAAAACAGTATGGTACTGGCACAAAAACAGAAATATAGATCAATGGAACAAAAAAAATCTCAGAGATAAATCCACACACATATAGACACCTTATCTTTGACAAAGGAGGCAAGAATATACAATGGATTAAAGACGATCTCTTTAACAAGTCGTGCTAGGAAAACTGGTCAACCACTTGTAAAAGAATGATACTAGAACACTTTCTAACATCATACACAAAAATAAACTCAAAATGGATTAAAGATCTCAATGTAAGACCAGAAAATATAAAACTCCTAGAGGAGAACATAGGCAAAACTCTCTCCAAAATATATCACAGCAGGATCCTCTATGACCCACCTCCCAGAATATTGGAAATAAAAGCAAAAATAAACAAATGTGACCTAATTAAACTTAAAAGCTTCTGCACAACAAAGGAAACTATTAGCAAGGTGAAAAGACAGCCTTCAGAATGGGAGCAAATAATAGCAAATGAAGCAACGGACAAACAACTAATCTCAAAAATATACAAGCAACTCCTACAGCTCAATTCCAGAAAAATAAATGACCCAATCAAAAAATGGGCCAAAGAACTAAATAGACATTTCTCCAAAGAAGACATACAGATGACTAACAGGCATATGAAAAGATGCTTAACATCACTCATTATCAGAGAAATGCAGATCAAAACCAGTATGAGGTACCATTTCACTCCAGTCAGAATGGCTGCGATCCAAAAGTCTACAAGCAATAAATGCTGGAGAGGGTGTGGAGAAAAGGGAATCCTCTTACACTGTTGGTGGGAATGCAAACTAGTACAGCCACTATGGAGAACAGTGTGGAGATTCCTTAAAAAACTGGAAATAGAACTGCCTTATGACCCAGCAATCCCACTGCTGGGCATACACACTGAGGAAACCAGAAGGGAAAGCGACACGTGTACCCCAATGTTCATCGCAGCACTGTTTATAATAGCCAGGACATGGAAGCAACCTAGATGTCCATCAGCAGATGAATGGATAAGAAAGCTGGGGTACATATACACAATGGAGTATTACTCAGCCATTAAAAAGAATACATTTGAATCAGTTCTAATGGGGTGGATGAAACTGGAGCCTATTATACAGAGTGAAGTAAGCCAGAAAGAAAAACACCAATACAGTATACTAACGCATATATATGGAATTTAGAAAGATGGTAGCAATAACCCTGTGTACGAGACAGCAAAAGAGACACTGATGTATAGAACAGTCTTATGGACTCTGTGGGAGAGGGAGAGGGTGTGAAGATTTGGGAGTATGGCATTGAAACATGTATAATATCATGTATGAAACAAGTCGCCAGTTCAGGTTCAATGCACAATACTGGATGCTTGGGGCTAGTGAACGGGGACGACCCAGAGGGATGGAATGGGGAGGGAGGAGGGAGGAGGGTTCAGGATAGGGAACACATGTATACCTGTAGCAGATTCATTTCGATATTTGGCAAAACTAATACAATATTGTAAAGTTTAAAAATTAAAAAAAAATTAAAAAATAATAATAATAAAAACAAATAAATAAAATAAAGGAGATCAACCTTGGGTGTTCTTTGGAAGGAAGGATGCTAAAGCTGAAACTCCAGTACTTTGGCCACCTCATGCGAAGAGTTGACTCATTGGAAAAGACTCTGATGCTGGGAGGGGTTGGGGGCAGGAGGAAAAGGGGATGACAGAGGATGAGATGGCTGGATGGCATCACTGACTTGGTGTACATAAGTTTGAGTGAACTCTGGGAGTTGGTGATGGACAGGAAGGCCTGGTGTGCTGTGATTCATTGGGTCACAAAGAGTCGGACACCACTGAGCAACTGAACTGAACTGAACTGAATGTTTCAAGACATAGAGTAAAAAAAAAAAAAAAATTCCACATTTTTTTCTTTCAGCAAGAAATATATTTTATTCCCAGTTTAAATTCTTAGATGTTGTAAAGTTTTGCTTATTTAATAAATGAGGTCTCACTTTTTTGTTATTATTATAAAAATGAAAATATATCATGTAATCTACCTATCCATACAATATATGGAGAAGTCAAATAATACATCTTAAATTATGGTTTAATCTTCAAATTGATCTTCAGAAATTGGGCAATACATTAAATTCCCATGAATGTGCATGTCAGAGCCTATTTTTCTCATTGTTCTCTCAGTTTTTACATTTGCATTTACCTAATAACAGTGAGTTGGACAGTCATTTTAAGTACTTATGTGTGTTATTGACATTTCTTTATTTGTTAAATGCATTTTAGACACTCAGCACTTTTTTAGTGGATCATTTGTCTTTAATTATTGATTTATATATATTTTTTCTGGTTTTAAATATTTTATTTAATTTCTTCAGAGTTGGCCAGGATATGTGCCAAGCGGATTCTCTGGACCACTTTTCTTTTTTTTTTAACTTTAAAATATTGTATTGGTTTTGCCATATATCGAAATGAATCTTCCACAGGTATACATGTGTTCCCCATCCTGAAGCCTCCTGCCTCCTCCCTCCCCATACCATCCCTCTGGGTCGTCCCAGTGCACCAGCCCCAAGCATCCAGTATCGTGCATCGAACCTGGACTGGTGACTCGTTTCATATATGATATTATACATGTTTCAATGCCATTCTCCCTAATCATCCCACCTTCTCCCTCTCCCGCAGAGTCCAAAAGACTGTTCTATACATCAGTGTCTCTTTTGCTGTCCCGTATACAGGGTTATTGTTACCACCTTTCTAAATTCCATATATATACGTTAGTATACTGTATATTTTTAATATAATTACAATGTTAATGTTTTACTCTCACTATATTTCCAATGGCCCTTGTAATCAATTTATACTTAAAATTCAAATATATTAGTCATGGGGTGTTTTTCAAATCAGTGTAGTCAGGGCAGATTTTCTGTTTGGATTCTTGACTTTTCCTTTCATTAATTCTGGGTTATATTACCTAAGCACTCTTCCCTATCATGCATTGTAAAACATTAAATTTTAGAGTTTCCCTGTTTTTCTTTCCTGAATTTAATTTGGATGGGCTATTTAAAGACAATTAATATTTTAAGTAGACTATGAAATAGTAAGAAAAAATTGTCTTCCTGTGCCCAGTTTCCCAGTGTTAACATAAAGATCCACGATCATTAACAAATCATTCATCGCAAAGAGTCGGACATGACTGAGCGACTGAACTGAACTGAACATGCCCAGATATCTGGTTGAACATTATTTCTGAGTGTGTCTGTGAAGGTTTTTGGAAAGACTGGCATCTGAATTGAGAGTCTGAACAGAACAAAAATGTGGAGGAAGGGAAGATTTTCTCTTTCCTCTGCCTGACAGAGAAAGCTTAACACACAGCTTGAGCCATGACATCTGTCTTTTGCTGTCAGCTCTTCAGACTATACCACTGGCTGTCCTGGGTTTCCAGCTTGCAAATGGCAGACCATGGGATTTCTCAGCCTCCATAATCACATATACTAATATCTTATAGTAAATCTCTTCATATGTACTCCAGATAGTTCTGTTTCTCTAGAAACCTGACTAACACACTATATTATTGTAAGAGGACTTTGTGCATTGCATGTCTTTTTGTGAACATTCAGCTGAGACTCCCAGGTATGTATTTCTTTCTCTAAACCTCTTTGTTAGCAATCTTTCAATCCTATTCTTTCCAAGCAGTCAAAACACTTAGCAACTGCATATGAATTGGTGTTGACCTGTGCTATTAACCTTATATGGGTCCAGACAAAATAGAGAAGCAAATTCACTGCTCAAAGGAGTTTCATTTACCCCTAACCTTTAGTGACAACCCCGTGTAGGTCTCTAATGCTTCAATCATCCATTTCTGTTTGGTGCCATGCTATGTGGAATTGTCTATACATCAGGCCTGAGTTTTTCCTTCTTCTAAACTAATTGTAAGAAACTTTTCTTGACATCATAGGTATAGGTTGAGAAAGAAGAGGTGGTACTAAAAGAGCAAGTGTTGAAGAAGTTGGGGCCACTAACACACATAGTAATTGTATCTGAATCTTTTCATACCATTTCCACTTGATAGTACATTGTTTCTGAGCCTTCTCATCCGTAAGACTTCATGTCAGATAACGTACAGCTTATAATGAATAGTTCTGAATGGATGGTATTTTATATCCCACTATTGAGCATTCAGCCTTTACTTGAGTATAGTAGTCAAAGTCTGTTTCTCAAAAAGAAAATAGTTATTGGACAATGAAGGACAATATCAGAACCTGAGAGGCCAGTGTGGTGATTTTCCCATTGATGCTTGCCAGATGCTTCATAAAGTATTCTTATTTGCCACAGACCCTTAAAGAACCATGAGATCTGCTGGGTTATAACATCCAAGCAGAACAAGAAAGTGTACTAAAGCCTGCATGGGCTCCACCAATTCCTTCTGCTCTCCTTCCTGGTCAAAAGAAGCATGCTTGTGGTTTATACAGTAAGTGCTTTACTCAAATGTGAAACACGTTGCTGCTATATTCAAGAAATCCTACTGATAATGATGCCTCATTTTTACTTTCACCATGGAGAGGATATATTAACATTTTTCAGATATAAAACTGCATCAAAAGTTGACCCTAAATTGTTTAACTTTGTATGATTTGCTTATAATCATTAGCACATACACACATATATGTATGTATATTGCAATATACATATAATGTATAATATGTGTATAATACAGATAATTATAATGTACATTTTGTATATATGTATATTTATCAAGTACAAAAGTCCATCTAGTCAAGGCTATGGTTTTTCCAGTGGTCATGTATGGATATGAGAGTTGGACTGTGAAGAAAGCTGAGTGCCGAAGAATTGATGCTTTTGAACTGTGGTGTTGGAGAAGACTCTTGAGAGTCCCTTGGACTGCAAGGAGATCCAATCAATCCATCCTAAAGAAGATCAGTCCTGGGTGTTCATTGGAAGGACTGATGCTAAAGTTGAAACTCCAGTAGTTGGCCACCTCATATGAAGAGTTGACTCATTGGAAAAGACCCTGATGCTCGGCGGGATTGGGGGCAGGAGGAGAAGGGATGACAGAGGATGAGATGGCTGAATGGCATCACAGACTTGATGGCTGTGAGTTTGAGTGAACTCCAGGAGATGGTGATGGACAGGGAGGCCTGGTGTGCTGTGATTCATGGGGTCGCAAAGAGTCAGACATGACTGAGCGACTGAACTGAACTGATAGTATACTTTATGTTGCACATACAATATTTTATGCCAATATAATCACAGTTCTCCTAAATTACTCTTGCTCTCTTCTATTTTAGCATTTAAAAAGTGTTCTTGACTATGAAAACCTTCACCACAATATTTGATTGAGTCTTTCCTGCTTTAATGTTCTTGTAAGATACTTGATGGAGATTCCCAGGTGGTTCAGTGGTAAAGAATCTGCCAATTAGAAGATGCAGGTTCAATTCCTGGGTCGGGAAGATCCTCTGGAGAAGGAAATGGCAACACACTCCAGTATTCTTGCCTGGGAAATCACATGTACAGAGAAGACTGTTGGGCTATACAGTCCATAGGGTCACAAAAGAGTTGGACACAGCTTAGCAACTAAACAACAACAACAGTGTCCCCTCTATGCTCATTTTCTGGAGACTTTTTATCATAAATAGGTGATGAATCTTACCTGAAGCTTTTTCTGCATCTATTGAGATGATGTTATGGTTTTTATTTTTCAATTTGTTAATGCTTTGCTTTAAGCTTCCCAGGTGGCACTAGTATTAAAGAATCTGCCTGCCAATGCAGGAGAGGCAAGGTACTTGGGTTTGATCCCTGGGTCAAGAAGATCCTCTGGAGAAGGAAATGGCAACTTACTCCAGTATTCTTGCTGGAATAATTCTTGCTATGGGTAGAATTCTTGAATAGTATTCTTGCTATGGATAAAAACCCTGGCAGGCTACAGTCTGTGGGGTCACAAAGAGTCTGACACAACTGAAGTGACTAAACATATAAGCATGCATGCATCTTTATATGAATTAAAAGACTCTCCATGACTGGTATTGTAACGCGTTCTGATTCCTCTCTGATCATTTAACCTCGTTTGTGACAATAATTATCGAATATTCATCAATTTTTATATTTAAGAGAGAAAACTGTAAAAGATAATAGATTTCACTGATTTTACATAAAGTAATATTCTTTGCTTGGTTGAGTATTCCCAACTTATTTTAATGCAAAACATAGTAATTTTACAAACAAAGATATCTGTAATAATAAAATACAACCACATAAATACACATATTCTGAAGAAGTCATAGTAGAACATGAGTGTTAATCTTTATTGCTGTAGCTACAGAAAATGTAGAAGAGTCATCACTTTGACCATCTGTTCTACTTTCTACTCATTCATTCTAATGGAAGAGAAAATCTAGAAAATGTATAACTGCCAAGAATATAAATATACCTACTGGCAAAGATTAATGATCTGGTACAATGAATGGTGAATCAGCTGTATGAATTCCATCCCACTTGAACAAACATCCTGAGCTGTGAAAAATAATGTGAATTAGACTTACAATATGGTAATGGAAATCTCTGATATAAGAGATGAAAACAATGAAATTCCAGTAGCCTATTAAGTTAATTTACTGATCAGTAGCTTGGTAAGTTTATAAATTAACAAGACAGTTAAATAATTAATTTCACTTGCGAGCAGGGCAAAAAGTGAATAACTCACAGGCAAGAAGGCAAAGATTTAAACTGAGATTTCCTATTTTTGTAGGTCTGCTACTACAGCAAGGCTACAGAAAATCTAGATTGCATATTAGGGTCTGACACCAGAAATGGCAGTTAGGAGTTGAGTGGAAGACTGAGGGAAAGTCATCCCTTTAGGCTGAGCTGATTGCCAAAATAGAGGCACATCATTTGACTTAACATTATTGAAGAGTAAAGGTGAAACTGAATACAAGATGGCAGAGTAGAAGGATGTGTGCTTATCTTCTGTGAGAACTCCAAAGTTACAACTCTGCTGAACAACCATTGACAAGATAATGTTGGATTCTACCAAAGAAAGATACCGTACATCCAAGGGCAAAGGAGCAGCCCCAGAAGACAGTAAGAGGGGCAAAATCATGTTTAGAATTAAATCCCATAACTGCCAGAGATGCTCAGAGGTCTGAAACAAACCTTGTGGCCACCAGGACACAGAGACCCCACAGAAACTGAGCCAGAACTGTGTATGAGTGTCTCCTGTGGAGGTATGGGTCACCAGTGGACTGCTGAAGGTGCAGGGGCTCTGGGTGCAGTAGACTTGGGTATGACATAAGCCCTCTTGGAGGAGATCGCCATTAATCCCACCATAAGCAGCCAGAACTTACACAGGACTGAAGAAACAGACTTTTAGCGGACACAAACAAAAGCTTGTACATGCCAGGACCCAAGAGAAAGGAGCAGTGACCCCACAAGAGACTGACCCAGACTTGCCCACGAGTATCTAGGATCTCCAGGAGAGGATTGGGTCTGCAGTGGTCAGCTGCAGGCTGGGGACACTGAGTGCAGCAGAAAGTGAATGGGATCTTCTGAAGGCGATCATGATCATCTTCATTACATGAACCATAGCTTAAAGTGAAAGTGAAGTCGCTCAGTCGTGTCCAACTCATGGACTGTAGCCTACCAGGCTCTTCTGTCCATGGGATTTTCCAGTCAAAGGTAGTGTAGTGGATTGCCATTTCCTGCTCCAGGGGATCTTCCCGACCCAGGGATCGAACCTGGGTCTCTGGTATTCTAGAAAGACGCTTTACATTCTGAGCCACCAGGAAAGTCCAACATAGCTTCAGTTCAGTTCAGTTCAGTCGCTCAGTTGTGTCTGCCTCTTTGCGACCCCATGAATCGCAGCACGCCAGGACTCCCTGTTCATCACCAACTTCCGGAGTTCACTCAGACTTACGTCTATCGAGTCAGTGATGCCATCCAGCCATCTCATCCTCTGTCATCCCTTATCCTCTTGCCCCCAATCCCTCCCAGCAACAGAGTCTTTCCAGTGAGTCAACTCTTCGCATGAGGTGCCCAAAGTACTGGAGTTTCAGCTTTAGCATCATTCCTTCCAAAGAAATCCCAGGGCTGATCTCCTTCAGAATGGACTTGTTGGATGTCCTTGCAGTCCAAGGGACTCTTAAGAGTCTTCTCCAACACCACAGTTCAAAAGCATCAATTCTTCGGTGCTCAACGTTCTTCACAGTCCAACTCTCACATCCATACATGACCACTGGAAAAACCATAGCCTTGACTAGACGGACTTTTGTTGGCAAAGTAATGTCTCTGCTTTTAAATATGCTATCTAGATTGGTCATAACTTTTCTTTCAAGGAATAAGTGTCTTTTAATTTCATGGCTGCAGTCACCATCTGCAGTAATTTGAGAGCACCCCCCCCCAAAAAAAAAAATTAAAGTCTGACACTGTTTCCACTGTTTCCTCATCTATTTCCCACGAAGTGATGGGACCAGATGCCATGATCTTAGTTTTCTGAATGTTGAGCTTTAAGACAACTTTTTCACTCTCCTCTTTCACTTTCATCAAGAGGCTTTTTAGTTCCTCTTCACTTTCTGCCATAAGGGTGGTGTCATCTGCATATCGAAGGTTATTGAGATTTCTCCCGACAATCTTGATTCCATCCTGTGCTTCTTCCAGCCCAGCGTTTCTCATGAGGTACTCTGCATATAAGTTAAATAAGCAGGGTGACAATATACAGCCTTGACATATTCCTTTTCCTATTTGGAATGAGTCTGTTTTCAATGACCAGTTCTAACTGTTGCTTCCTGACCTGCATACAAATTTCTCAAGAGGCAGGTCAGGTGGTCTAGTATTCCCATCTCTTTCAGAATTTTCCACAGTTTATTGTGATCCACACAGTCAAAGGCTTTGGCATAGTCAAGAAAGCAGAAATAGATGTTTTTCTGGAACTCTCTTGCTTTTTCCATGATCCAGCGGATGTTGGATATCTGATCTCTCATTCCTCTGCCTTTTCTAAAACCAGCTTGAACATCAGGAAGTTCACAGTTCATATATTGCTGAAGCCTGGCTTGGAGAATTTTAAGCATTACTTTACTAGCGTGTGAGATGAGTGCAATTGTGCGGTAGTTTGAGCATTCTTTGGCATTGCCTTTCTTTGGGATTGGAATCAAAACTGATCTTTTCCAGTCCTGTGGCCACTGCTGAGTTTGCCAAATGTGCTGGCATATTGAGTGCAGCATTTTCACAACATCATCTTTCAGGATTTGAAATAGCTCCACTGGAACTCCATCACCTCCACTACCTTTGTTTGTAGTGATGCTTTCTAAGGCTCACTTGACTTCACATGCCAGGATGTCGGTCTGTAGGTGAGTGATCACTCCATCGTGATTATCTGGGTCGTGAAGATCTTTTTTGTACAGTTCTTCTGTGTATTCTTGCCACCTCTTCTTAATATCTTCTGCTTCTGGTAGATCCATACCATTTCTGTCCTTTATTGAGCCCATCTTTGCATGAAATGCTCCCTTGGTATCTCTAATTTTCTTGAAGAGATCGCTAGCCTTTCCCATTCTGTTGTCTTCCTCTATTTCTTTGCATTGATGGCTGAGGAAGGCTTTCTTATCTCTTCTTGCTGTTCTTTGGAACTCTGAATTCAGATGCTTATATCTTTCCTTTTCTCCTTTGCTTTTTGTTTCTCTTCTTTTCACAGCTATTTTTAAGGCCTCCTCAGACAGCCATTTTGCTTTTTTGCATTTCTTTTCCATGGGGATGATTTTTATCCCTGTCTCCTGTACGATGTCATGAACCTCAGTCCGTAGTTCATCAGGCACTCTATCAGATCTAGTCCCTTAAATCTATTTCTCACTTCCACTGTATAATCATAAGGGATTTGATTTAGGTCGTACCTGAATGGTCTAATGGTTTTCCCTACTTTCTTCAATTTCAGTTTGAATTTGGCAATAAGGAGTTCATGATCTGAGCCACAGTCAGCTCCTGGTCTTGTTTTTGTTGACTGTATAGAGCTTCTCCATCTTTGGCTGCAAAGAATATAATCAATCTGATTTTGGTGTTGACCATCTGGTGATGCCCATGTGTAGTCTTCTTTTTTGTTGTTGGAAGAGGGAGTTTGCTATGGTCAGTGCATTTTCTTTGCAAAACTCTATTAGTTTTTGCCCTGCTTCATTCTGTATTCCAAGGCCAAATTTGCCTATTATTCCAGGTGTTTCTTGACTTCCTACTTTTGCATCCAGTCCCCTATAATGAAAAGGACATTTTTTTGGCTGTTAGTTCTAAAAGGTCTTTTAGGTCTTCATAGATCCGTTCAACTTCAGCTTCTTCAGTGTTACTAGTTGGGGCATAGACTTGGTTTACTGTGATATTGAGTGGTTTGCCTTGGAAACAAACAGAGATCATCCTGTCATTTTTGAGATTGCTTCCATGGACTGCATTTTGGACTCTTTTGTTGACTATGATGGCTATTCCATTTCTTCTGAAGGACTCCTGCCCCCAGTAGTAGATATAATGGTCATCTGAGTTAAATTCACCCATACCAGTCCATTTTAGTTCTCTGATTCCTAGAATGTCAACTTTCACTGTTGCCATCTCTTGTTTGACCACTTCCAATTTGCCTTGATTCATGGACCTGACATTCCAGGTTCCTATGCAATATTGTTTTTTACAGCATCGGACCATGCTTCTATCACCAGTCACATCCACACCTGGGTATTGTTTTTGCTTCGGCTCCATCCCTTCATTCTTTCTGGAGTTATTTCTCCACTGATCTCAGTAGCATATTGGGCACCTACTGACCTTGGGAGTTCCTCTTTCAGTATCCTATCATTTTGCCTTTTCATACTGTTCATGGGGTTCTCAAGGCAAGAATACTGAAGAAGTGTTTTGCCATTCATTTCTCCAGTGGACCACATTCTGTCAGACCTCTCCACCATGATCCACCCATCTTGGGTGGCCCCATGGGCATGGCTTAGTTTCATTGAGTTAGACAAGACTGTGGTCCTAATGTGATTAGATTGAATAGTTTTCTGTGAGTATGGTTTAAGTGTATTGCCCTCTGATGCTCTCTTGCAAGACCTACCATCTTACTTGGGTTTCTCTTACCTTGGATGTGGGATATCTCTTCATGGCTGCTCCAGCAAAGCACAGCCACTACACCATAGCTTGGCCCCAGGTAAATAGCAGGGAGGGAACACAGCTCCAACCATCAACAGAAAATTAGGTTAAATATTTACTGCATTGATTATATTCTTTGCAGCCACAGATGGAGAAGCTCTATACAGTCAGCAAAAAAAAAAAGACTTGGATCTGACTATGGGTCAGATCATGAACTCCTTATTGCCAAATTCAGACTGAAATTGAAGAAAGTAGGGAAAACCACTAGACCATTCATGTATGACCTAAATCAAATCCCTTATGATTATACAGTGGAAGTGAGATATAGATTTAAGGGACTAGATCTGATAGATAGAGTGCCTGATGAACTATGGAATGACATTGTACAGAAGACAGGGATCAAAATCATCCCCATGGAAAAGAAATGCAAAAAAGCAAAATGGCTGTCTGGGGAGGCCTTACAAATTGGCCTCCCTTTTCTCCCTGTGAAAAGAAGACAAGCGAAAAGCAAAGGAGAAAAGGAAAGATATAAGCATCTGAATGCAGAGTTCCAAAGAATAGCAAGAAGAGATAAGAAAGCCTCCCTCAGCGATCAATGCAAAGAAATAGAGGAAAACAACCAGAATGGGAAAGACTAGAGATCTCTTCAAGAAAACTAGAGATACCAAGGGAACATTTCATGCAAAGATGGGCTCAATAAAGGACAGAAATGGTATGGATCTACCAGAAGCAGAAGATATTAAGAAGAGGTGGCAAGAATACACAGAAGAACTGTACAAAAAAGATCTTCACGACCCAGGTAATCACGATGGAGTGATCACTCACCTACAGCCAGACATCCTGGCATGTGAAGTCAAGTGAGCCTTAGAAAGCATCACTACAAACAAAGGTAGTGGAGGTGATGGAGTTCCAGTGGAGCTATTTCAAATCCTGAAAGATGATGTTGTGAAAATGCTGCACTCAGTATGCCAGCCAATTTGGAAAACTCAGCAGTGGCCACAGGACTGGAAAAGGTCAGTTTTCATTCCAATCCCAAAGAAAGGCAATGCCAAAGAATGCTCAAATTACCGCACAATTGCACTCATCTCACACGCTAGTAAAGTAATGCTTAAAATTCTCCATGTCAGGCTTCAGCAATATATGAACCGTGAACTTCCTGATGTTCAAGCTGGTTTTAGAAAAGGCAGAGGAATGAGAGATCAAATATCCAACATCCGCTGGATCATGGAAAAAGCAAGAGAGTTCCAGAAAAACATCTATTTCTGCTTTCTTGACTATGCCAAAGCCTTTGACTGTGTGGATCATAATAAACTGTGGAAAATTCTGAAAGAGATGGGAATACTAGACCACCTGACCTGCCTCTTGAGAAATTTGTATGCAGGTCAGGAAGCAACAGTTAGAACTGGTCATTGAAAACAGACTCATTCCAAATAGGAAAAGGAATATGTCAAGGCTGTATATTGTCACCCTGCTTATTTAACTTATATGCAGAGTACCTCATGAGAAACGCTGGGCTGGAAGAAGCACAGGCTGGAATCAAGATTGTCGGGAGAAATATCAATAACCTTCGATATGCAGATGACACCACCCTTATGGCAGAAAGTGAAGAGGAACTAAAAAGCCTCTTGATGAAAGTGAAAGAGGAGAGTGAAAAAGTTGTCTTAAAGCTGAACAGTCAGAAAACTAAGATCATGGCATCTGGTCCCATCATTTCATGGGAAATAGCTGGGGAAACAGTGGAAACAGTGTCAGACTTTATTTTTTCAGGCTTCAAAATCACTGCAGATGGTGAATGCAGCCATGAAATTAAAAGAGGCTTGCTCCTTGGAAGGAAAGTTATGAACAACCTAGACAGCATATCGAACAGTCTTATGGACTCTGTGGGAGAGGGAGAGGGTGGGGAGATTTGGGAGAAGGACATTGAAACATGTATAATATCACGTTTGAAACGAGTCGCCAGTCCAGGTTCGATTACGATACTGGATGCTTGGGGCTGGTGCACTGGGACGACCCAGAGGGAGGGTATGGGGAGGGACGAGAGAGGAGGTTTCAGGATGGGGAACACAGGTATACCTGTGATGGATTCATTTCAATATTTGGCAAAACTAATACAACATTGTAAAGTTTAAAAATAAAATAAAATTAAAAAAAAAATGAAAAGCAGAGACCTTACTTTGCCAACAAAAGTCCGTCTAGTCAAGGCTATGGTTTTTCCAGTGGTCATGTATGGATGTGAGAGTTGGACTGTGAAAAAGGCTGAGCGCCAAAGAATTGATGCTTTTGAACTGTCGTGTTGGAGAAGACTCTTGAGAGTCCCTTGGACTGCAAGGAGATCCAACCAGTCCATTCTGAAGGAGATCAGCCCTGCGATTTCTTTGGAAGGACTGATGCTAAAGCTGAAACTCCAGTATTTTGGCCACCTCATACGAAGAGTTGACTCATTGGAAAAGACTCTGTTGCTGGGAGGGATTGGGGGCAAGAGGAGAAGGGGATGACAGAGGATGAGATGGCTGGATGTCATCACTGACTCGATGCACATGTGTCTGGGTGCACTCCGGGAGTTGGTGATGGACAGGGAGGCCTGGCGTGCTGCAATTCATGGGGTCGCAAAGAGTCGGACATGACTGAGAGACTGAACTGAACTGTCTGACTCTTTGCAACCCCATGGACAGTAGCCTGCACCAGGCTCCTCAGTCCATAGGATTTTCTAGGCAAGAGTACTGGAGTGGGCTACCATTTCCTTCTCCAGGGAATCTTACTGACCCATGAATTGGACCCAGGTCTCCCACATTGATAGACAGACGTTTTACCATCTGAGATCCAGTTACCCTCTTAATCAGTTTCTCCCATCAGGAAGCTTCCATAAGCCTTTTACCCTTCTCCATCAGACAGAATAAAAAGCACAATCACAGAAAGCTAACAAATCTGATCACATGTATCACAGCCTTGTCTAACTCAATGAAACTATGAGCCATGCCAAGTAGGGCTGCCCAAGATGGACAGGTCATAGTGGAGAGTTCTAACAAAAGTTCCACTGGAGAAGGGAATAGCAAACCACTTCAGTATTCTTGTCTTGAGAACCCCATGAATAGTGTGAAAAGGCAAAAAGATTGGATACTGAAAGATGAACTCCCATGGTCGGTAGGTGCCCAACATGCTAATGGAGATCAGTGGGGAAATAACTCCAGAAAGATTGAAGAGACAGAACCAAAGCAAAACCAACACCCAGTTGTCAATGTGGCTGGTGATGGAAGTAAAGTCCAATGCTCTGCAGAACAACATAGAATAGGAACCTAGAATGTTAGGTCCATGAATCAAAGCAAATTGGAAGTGGTCAAACAGGAGATGGCAAAAGTGAACATCAGCATTTTAGGAATCAGTGATATAAAATGGACTTGGAATGGGTGAATTTAACTCAGATGACCTTATATCTACTACTGCAGGCAGGAATCCCTTAGAAGAAATAGAGTAGACATTATAGTAAATAAGAGAGTTTGAAATATAATATTTTGATGTGATCTCAAAAACAATAGAATGATCTCTGTTCCTTTCGATGGCAAAACACTAAATATCACAGTAATCCAAGTCTATGCCCTGACCAATAATATTGAAGAAGCTAGAGTGAACAGTTGTATGAAGATCTACAAGATCTTCTGGAACTAACACCCAAAAAGTTATCCTTTTCATCATAGGGGACTGGAATGCAAAAGTAGGAGGTCAAGAAACACCCAAAAGTAACAGGCAAATTTTGCCTTGGAATACAAAACAAAGCAGGTCAAAGGCTAACAGAATTTTGCCAAGAGAACACACTGGTCATATCAAATGCTCTCTTTCAACAACACAAGAGAACACACTGGTCATATCAAACACTCTCTTTCAACAACACAAGAGAAGACTCTACACATGGCCAATCACCAGATGGTCAATACTGAAATCCGATTGATTACATTCTTTACAGCCAAAGATGGAGAAACTCTATACAGTCAGCAGAAAAAAGACTGGGAGCTGACTGTAGCTCAGATCATGAATGCCTTATTGCCAAATTCAGGCTGAAATTGAAGAAAGTAGGAAAACCACTATACCATTCGGGTATGACCTAAATCATATCACCTACAATTCCCCTACTTCCCCTGGAAGTTACAAATAGGTTCAAGGGATTAGATCTGATAAAAAAGAGTGCCTGAGAACTATGGATGGAGATTCGTAACATTGTTCAGGAGGCAGCAATCAAGACCATCGCCAAGAAAAATAAATGCAAAAAGACAAAATGGTTGTCTGAGAAGGCCTTACAAATAGCTATGGAAAGAAGACAAGTGAGAGACAAAGGAGAAAAGGAAATATATACGTATTTGAATACAGACTTCCAAAGAATAACAAGGAGAGATAAGAAAGGCTTCTTCAGTGAAAATGCAAAGAAATAGAAGAAAACAATAGAATGGGAAAGACTAGAGTCTCTTCAAGAAAAATAGAGATACCAAGGGAATATTTTATACAAATATGGGCAAAATAAAGGACAGAAATGGTATACACCTAACAGAAACAGAAGATATTAAGAAGAGGTGGCAAGATACACAGAAGAACTATACCAAAAAAAAAAAAAAAAATTTAATGACCCAGATAACCACAATGGTGTGATCACTCACCTAGAGCCAGACATTCTGGAATATGAAGTCAAGTGGGCCTTAGGAAGCTTCACTATGAACAAAGCTAGTGGAGGTGATGGAATTCCAGTTCAGCTATTTCAAGTCCTAAAAGATGATGCTGTTAAAGTGCTGGACTCTATATGCCAGCAAATTTGGAAAACTCTACAGTGGAAACAGGACTTTAAAAGGTCATTTTTATTCTAATCCCAAAGAATGGCAATGCCAAAGAATTCTCAAACTATTGCACAATTGAACTCATCTCACACGCTATGAAAGTAATGCTCAAAATTCTCCAAGCCAGACTTCAATAGTATGTGAACCATGAATTCCCAGATGTTCAAGCTGGATTTAGAAAAGGCAAAGGAACCAGAGATCAAATTGCCAACATCCGCTGGATCATTGACAAAGCAAGAGAATATCAGAAAAATACATACTTCTGCTTTATTGACTATGCCAAAGCCTTTGACTATGTGGATCACAGCAAACTGCGGAAAATTCTGAAAGATATGGGAATATCAGACCACCAGACCTGCCTCCTGAGAAATCCGTATGCAGCTCAAGAAGCAAGTTAGAACTGCACATGGAGCAACAGACTGGTTCCAAATCAGGAAAGGATTAAGTCAAGGCTGTATATTGTCACCCTGCTTATTTAACTTATATGGAGAGTATTGTATGTGAAATGCCAGGTTGGATAAAGCACAAGCTGGAATGGAGATTGCTGGGAGAAATATCAATAACCTCAGATATGCAGATGACACCACCCTTATGGGAGAAAGTGAAGAAGAACTAAAGAGCCTCTTGATAAAAATGAAAGAGGAAAGTGAAAAAGTTGGCTTAAAATCAACATTTAAAAAATTAGGATCATGGCATCCACTCCCATCACTTTATGGCAAATAGATGGGGAAACAATGGAAACAGTGAAAGACTTTATTTTGGGGGACTCCAAAATCACTGCAGATGATGACTGCAGCCATGAAATTAAAAGATTCTTGTTTCTTGGGAAAAAAGCTATGACCAACCTAGATAGTATATTAAAAAGCAGAGACATTATTTTGCCAACAAAGGTCTATCTAGTCAAACTATGGCTTTTCCAAGTAGTCCTGTGTGGATGTGAGAGTTGGACTCTAAAGAAAGTTGAGTACTGACGAATTGCTGCTTTTGAACTGTGGTGTTGGACAAGACTCTTGAGAGTCCCTTGGACAGCAAGGAGATTCAACCAGTCTATACTAATGGAAACCAGTCTTAAATATTCATTGGCAGGACTGATGCTGAAGCTAAAACTTGAATTATTTGGCCACCTAATGTGAAGAACTGACTCATTGGCAAAGACCCTGATGCTGGGAAAGATTGAGGGCAGGAGGAAAAGGGGATGACGGAGGATGAGATGGCTGGATGGCATCACCAATTCAATGGACATAAGTTTGAGTAGGCTCTGGGAGTTGGTGATGGACAAGAAAGCCTGGCATGCTGCAGTTCATGTGGTCACAAAGAGTTGGACACAACTGTGTGGCTGAACTGAACTGAAAGTTGATATAGGAGACACAGCTTTGACCCCTGGAATGGGAAATTCCCCTGGAGAAGGTAATGGCAACCCACTCCAGTATACTTGCAGGGGATACCTCCTGGACAGAGAAGCCTGATGGGCTACAATCCATGGGGTCACAAAGAGTTGGAAACAACTGAGTATGTACCCAGTGCTACCAAATATAATAAAACAATTCTGAATATGAAATATTGTGATTTTACTCTGTGTGTTTGTGTTTGTGTGTACTAGTCACTCAGTGTGTGCAACTCTTTGAGACACCTTCGACTGTAGCTTTGCCAGTCTCTTCAGTTCATGGAATTCTCCAAGCAAGAATTCTAGAGTGGGTATCCATTCTCTTCTCCAGGGGACCTTCTCAACCCAGGGATCAAACGAAGAATTCCTGTATTGCATGCAGATTCTTGACCACTGGGCCACCAGTGAGCCCCATTGATATTGTTAAGTCATGGTAAAAATAAACTATAAAATTCAGTTAAATATATCATGTATATCTCTGTCTATTAACTATACACAAACAGATGTATGCATGAGTACTTATGTATATATACATACATTGTTAAACCTTATATTAATAATATGTATAGACAAAACAATATTGGAAATTAATTTGAAAAAATCTTAAGAAGAATACTAAGGTAAAATATTTTTTGTTTTAGTTTCTACAGAGCTTTATAAAGGGAATGCTAAGCAATAATTCAGAGAATATAGATGATGAGAATAAACCTCATTACTAGTGCAGAAATTCCATCATGAATACCTCAAATCAAAGTCCTTGGCACTTAAAAATGCTCATTAACACAGTGTTTCCAGGGATTTTTTTTTTTTCCAGTTTTGGTAAATTATATATTTTTAGAGTTTATCCAATAATTTTTCTTTTCAACTAGTTGAATTTTACTAATAGCATATAAAATCTGTTTAGTTTTCATCAAAAACTCTTGTGAAATGTTAAAAGAATATGACTCACCAAAATCCACATAACCTTCTAGGTACTATAGCCAAGTTGCTTATGAAAAGAATAGTGTATTAAAATTAGGTTAATTCAATTTTTAAAGTATAATATGCCATATTAGCATATAAACTAACAAAGATAAGTAAAGAGAGAAACCAAAAATAAAGATGTACAAAGTTAAAGATAATTTATTCTAGAGAGAGATGAACTGATAAAATACTTCCAGTCTTGATGCTGAGTCAAGTAAAGTGATGTTGGAAAGTGATGGACAGAAAGTGTTCATTGGGTTTGGTCCAGTTTTCATCCGTGATGAATTTGATAAATTTAAATATGATAAAGGTGAATGAAAGGCTGGAAGAGTAAATGGGGAGAAATGTCTTTTCTGGTATTATTGCTGACAATGCATCCAGCTTACATAACACCTGAAAATATTTGATAGTGTATATTGCAAATCATTTATGACCTGATAAATTTGCAAGTATTCATTGTGCCAACCTCAGTGAAGTAAAGCAAAAGCTGATTCTTCCTTGAGAAATTTAGCAAAGAAGAGAAACTCAAACATTGGTTTTCATAGACTCAAGTTTTGTGGAAGGGTAGAGAAATCTTTATGGCAGTACACGTGTAATAAAATTTTTGCCTATAAGACTGACATCCCTAAAGGTTGTTTTCTATCTTCAAAGGCCACAAGGTTGTTTTCTATCTCCAAAGGCCACAAGAATTGCTTTGGCATTATGTGAAGTGGGGGTGTGGCAGTCCTTAAGAAGTTTTAAACCAAAGCTTATATTGAAAATTTTCTATAGATATAATTTACACTGTCTAGAATGCTCAAAAGCATACCAACTTCGGAAGGAAATCAAACTGAATAATCCGAAACTCCAGAGGGACAGTCTTTATACAATAACAGTATATCATTGAATATTTTCTTCATAGAGATCATTTACTAACCCTTTATATGGCTGTTGACTGAACTTGACCTTAATAGAAAGTGCTCAACTTGGGAAAGAAAATCTATCAAAGATTTGGGTATTTGTGCTATTCTGGCTCTATAATTTTGAAAATTCAGGCCCTAAATGCTTGGTTGTGTTTATCTCACAGTCTGTTTGCCAAATTCTTTTGCTAAGTATCAGGTTAAGATTTTCTATAAAGTGAAATACAATTTATGTAATCTTGTATTGTTTAGAAGAAATATTTACACCTAAAGAATGGGGCCTCTCTCAAGTGCATACCATGCTTTTCACACAAGACATTCCTTATGATTGGAATAGGGTGCAATAGAAAGAAAAGCTACAAGGCCTGAAATCTCCAAATAACAGACTCACACAATCCTTCAGCTGAGACTAGAGACCCAATCAGAATTTCAGATAACAAAAAATATTAAGCACATTGTTCTACATTGAATTTTGTACCCCTGTTCCAAATTCATGTGTTGAATTCTAATTCCCCATGTGATGTATTTTTCTGTTCCTTTCTATATTTTGTCTAGGATAACATACAAATTATTGCATGTCAAGAAATAAGATGATATAACTCATAACAAAGAGGAAAACAAACATTAGAATGAGATCCAAAGAAAATCTAGACATTGAGATTAACAGATAAGGATTTTAAAACAACTGAAATAATATAAAGGTATGGAAAATAACAAAATATGTTAGACAAATAGATGAAGAATGGAGAGTATTGATATCAATAAATGGAATCACTTATAAAGGATACAAATACAAAACAGCATAGCTATAATTTATAACTCTTTGTATAGTTTTAATAGTAGAATGGCACTGTAAAATACTACTTGTTAACTTGATAAGGAAAATATAAAATATCCAAACCTGTTGAGAGGGAAAAAAAAAATAGGGGTTGAGGGGAGGAAAGCAGAGACTTTGACATAAAGACAACATAGTAAAAGTCTAAAATAAGTGTAAATGGAGTTCCAGAAAGGAGAAAGGAAATGTAGCAGGAGAAAAAATTAATAATCTATCAAAGTTAGCAATGCATATGTTCATGAAGATAAGTGGACACAAATTGTGAGAAATACAAGGAGAGGCATAATTGTATACGTCATACTCAAGCCTCTGAAAAAGAGAAAGGAAAAGCAATTTCTCAAAACATCTTGAAAGGAAAACAATATGCTATGATAAAGAACCTGAGAAGACTTACAGAGAAAAATTTAACAAAGTCAATGAGTCAGAAAATAGGAAAAGGGTAAAAATAATTTCAATCATTTCCAAAAATATACAGATATTGAAAAACATATCCAACAGAAAATTTCCTGAAAATTTATGTGAAATAATTTCAGGTAAAATAAGAACAGTGCTATAATTTGTCACCGACAGTTGTGTACTACCAGGTGTGCATAAATTCAAGCCTAATTTCCACACTTAACTAGCTGAGTGCCTTTTTCCATGTTCATTTACCTCTCTGTGTCTCAATTTCCTTATCTATGAATATGAGATACAAATATTGCCCTTTTTACAATAACATGGTTTTAAAAGCTCATGGATTTGATAAATTAAAGACACTTAAATCTATTTCTAGACTGCAAAATACATTTAACAAATTGTTTATTTCTTTATTTTTGGCTCTTCAGGGTCTTTGTTGCTGCATGTGGGCTTTCTCCAGTTGTGGTGACAGGAGTTCCTGTCTAGTTGGGGTGTATGGGCTTCTCGCTGTGGTGACTTCTTTTGTTCTGGAGCACAGGCTCTAGACACTCGGGCTTCAGTAGTTGTGGAATATGGGCTTAGTTGTTCCTCGGCATGTGGGATCTTCCCAGACCAGGGATGGAACCCATGTCCCTTGCCTTGGCAGGCAGATTCTCAAAGACTGGACCATCGGAGAAGTCCTTAACAAATGATTTTTCATTAGTTTGAAACACTGTACTCAAACCTACTATTTACTGCTGCACAGTATCTCATTGAGAGAATATGCTTCAGTCACTGATAGACAAGTTTATGTGGACATTATGAACTAGGAATTGGAATTTAACTTGAATTGTATCATTAATATAAATCTTTGTATTCCAACATCACATTTATAATTCTGAGCAAGTTGTATTATCTCTCTGTGCATCTATTTTTGCATCTATAAATTATAAACATTATATGTAGCTAACATTGTGTGACATTGTGAGTTTTAAGTTATGTAATGTATGTTTAGAGATCATAAACGTATATATTTTTTAAGTATTATATATTGGATTTTTAGACATTATACACAGGACTGTAATAGCAACTACTATACCTATCTCTATGTGCTCACCCAGGATCAATTCCCAGAGATACAATACTTGAGGGTAAAAAGTTATCAACATTTTTTAAAATGATGAGTACCATTAGACTGTTCTTTGTGTGCATGATAAGTCACCTCAGGGTGTCCGACATTTGAGACCACATGGACTGTAGCCCACCAGGCTGCTCAGTCCATGGGATTCTCCAGCAAGAATACTGCAGTAGGTTGCCCTTTCAGTTCAGTTCAGTTCAGTCGCTCAGTCGTGTCCAACTCTTTGCGACCCCATGAATTGCAGCATGCCAGGTCTCCCTGTCCATCACCACCTCCCAAAGTTCACTCAGGCTCACGTCCATCGAGTCAGTGATGCCATCCAGCCATCTCATCCTCTGTCGTCCCCTTCTCCTCCTGCCCCCAATCCCTCCCAGCATCAGAGTCTTTTCCAATGAGTCAACTCTTCACATGAGGTGGCCAAAGTACTGGAGTTTCAGCTTTAGCATCATTCCTTCCAAAGACATCCCAGGGGTGATCTTCAGAATGGACTTGTTGGATCTCTTTGAGGTCCAAGGGACTCTCAAGAGTCTTCTCCAACACCACAGTTCAAAAGCATCAATTCTTCAGCACTCAGCCTTCTTCACAGTCCAACTCTCACATCCATACATGACCACTGGAAAAACCATAGCCTTGACTAGACTGACCTTTGTTGGCAAAGTAATGTCTCTCCTTTTGAATATGCTATCTGCTACTGCTGCTAAGTCACTTCAGTCGTGTCCGACTCTGTGCGACCCCATAGATGGCAGCCCACCAGGATCTGCCATCCCTGGGATTCTCCAGGCAAGAACACTGGAGTGGGTTGCCATTTCCTTCTCCAGTGCATGAAAGTGAAAAGTAAAAGTGAAGTCGTTCAGTCATGTCTGACTCTTCGCGACCCTATGGACTGAAGCCTACCAGGCTCCTCCGTCCATGGGATTTTCCAGGCAAGAGTACTGGAGTGGGTTGCCATTGCCTTCTCCAATATGCTATCTAGGTTGGTCATAACTTTCGTTCCAAGAAGTAAGCATCTTTTAATTTATTGGCTGCAATCAATCCTAAAACCTAAATGCTCAGTCTCTGTGGTGCTCAGTCATTCAGTTATGTCTTGAGTCTTTGCAGCCCAGTGGACGGTAGCCTGCCAGGCTCCTTTGTCCATGAAATTTTCCAGGCAAGAGTACTGAAGCAGGTTGGCATTTCCTTCTCCAGGGTATCTTCCTGATCCAGAGATAGATGGAACCCGTATCTCTTCTGATTCCTGCATTGGCAGACAGATTCTTTACCACTAGCACCTCCTGAGAAGCCCACATATTCATTAGGAATGTATAAAATAGTCCCTTTCAATACATCCCTAAAGAAAATGGATAAAAGCATTGTTACATTCACATAATTTTTCATGTATTTCACAGCTGACTGAATATTTTCCCATTTTCAGCTAATAAAATATGGTAAATCACTATGGTTCATGATATAACATGCTCAACGAAAATATTTTAAAAGTAGAATTCTAACAATTGAAACTTAAAAAGTCATTCATGTTCACTGGTGGCTGATTTCATGTTGATGTATGGTGAAAACCACCACAATATTGCAAAGTAATTATCCTCCAATTAAAATAAACTAATTAATTTTAAAAAGACATTCAGAGTACTAAACACAATCTGTTTTATTGATGATTGTCCACATAACGTTATAATTATAATAATGACCTCTATCTGATTGATAAGCAACAATTATTTGCATAAACAATTTTCATTGGAACATCACAATGCTCCACCCTTTAAACTTTTGACAATATGTTTTATGACTAAACCTAATTAGAACTCTTTCTTCCCAAATGAAACAATGATATATATTTGTGGTTTTGTACCCTTTATCTTCTTTGAACTAAGAACAAAATGAAGTCTATAAAAAATGTGCTCAGGCTAATTAAATGAGGAATGGACACACTGAACTTATAGATTATTAGGGTTTTAGATGTCCTCAGAGATCATTTTAATGTGATTTTTTTCCCCCAACTTTGAAACCCTTCTATAACTTCCTTAATAGTTATGCATTCTACACATGAAAAGGAATGATTAGTTTTTAGAAAGTACTTTTTACATTGAGCCAAAATTTCTCTAGTTTTGGTTTAATTCACTAGCCTGGCCCTGATTATGCCCTAATGATGTCTTAAGGCATCTTCAACACAATGTTTTTTTTAAGTGTAAGAAAACTGTTTAAAAACGAATGAAATACTAACTTTTGATAAACCAACTTTGCTTTGAATATTATAATGGTATTTGATTCCCCCTCTTCCTGGCTCTTCTCACTGGATAAATTCAGTATCTCAACATTTTTTTGTACTGAAGGAAAACTTTATTAATTTAATTTAAGGCTTTTATTAGTTTTATAAATATTGCTTTTTTAAAAAGATAAATTATGTAAAGATTTATTTTCCACATGGTCAATGCATCAAGGAGTACAAAGTACAGTATTTGCATGTCTCTTTATGAACTCCAGCAACCAAAAGAAATGCAGAGGAGAACTGAGGGGTTCACGCACGTATATTAGGCATATTAATCAAAAACAGTATTTGATATTGAGCCACACAATATTTAAACATTTTAAAAAAACATTCCAAAAATTAAAATAAATATATATGACATTATCTTCTTCTTGAATGTCACCAAGCTGTAAAGATTCTTTTTAAAAAAATTCAGTTTGCTCAGAGCTCTAAATTTTCTTTTATAGTGAAAATCTCTGGACACAAAAAGTAAAAGTAAGCTCATCTTTTTATTCTAAGTAGCTAAACTTAACTTGTAGGTAAAGATTAATAGGAGACAAAAATGTCTTTGATAATCATGAGTTAATTGTCAAATATAAAAATCAGAAAGTGAAAGCAGTTTAAATACTTTGGCCACTTTTTGGCCAATGTCTCATTTACATCTTCATATTTTTAGAATGAGCATCTAAAATGGAGAATACCAAAATTCACACCACAGAAACAGAGGATAAGCTTTAAAAAGGCAATTCTTTCTGCTGCCACAGCTAAAGCTAAAATCGCCCTCCAGGTAATTGCAATTCTCTGGTACATTTAAGTAGTTCTCAATTACTAAAGTGGAATAAGGCAAAATACTCTGAGGAGAAACCCCTTTGTTTCATTTTTGATCACAGCAGTTTCTATAAGAGATCAAATTTTAATGAAAGAAAAATTAATACATGTTTAGAAGATGGAGACAAACAGTTCCTCCAAACAGTCCTTTTGATAAAAAAAGAGACACTAAACAATTACTCACATGAAGTCTGCTTATAGATCAATTTCACAGCATTTCAATTTTGCTTGAATGAATAAAATTGCTAGAGGACATATATTTTCTCTTCCTTAAAATTGGCTAATAATCTGTTAAAGTCATTGCTAAAGGTACCTTTGGACTTGCTGTGTTCTGATTCTAAACAACCTAGTTTAGCTCTTATAAATGCAAGAACATACTCTCTATTAATCCTTTCTGCTTAGCCTCTCAGCAGGATGAATTTAAAGTTATCTCAATGGCCCCAAGCAATATTTTAAAAAAGAAGCATAGAAAAATCTTAAGAGATCATTCTGATCATTCTGATGTCAGAAAAATAACACTCCTAAATACAGCCTTCAGTGTTCTATTTCAGACTCATTTTCAGATTCCAAAGTAATAGAGTTTTAATATCAGGAAGAGATGTTAATCAAGAATAAATTTATAAAGTTATTAAAAATAGTTCAGTGAGAATTTACTCATTAGGGATGATTTGAGGTGCTTTTCATACCATGTGCCAAGGGGAACTGGTTTGTACACAAATTTGATGAATTTGATAAAATGAGGAAGGATTTAGGTTGATCATAAATAATTTTAATAATATGAAAATTCTTTAGAAGAAATGAAATATATTACTAGCAAAGAATATGACAAAAGATAAATGATTAGTTAAAATTACATTAATATTGTCAATATAAAACTTGAATATTCTTCCAAACATAATTTTATTAGTAGAGAAATATATTTGGACCGAAAATAAACACATAAGTGTGTTAGTAGCAAAGAGGAGACTCTTTGTAACCCTGTGAACTGTAGCCCAGGAGGCTCCTCTGTCCATGGGATTCTCCAGACAAGAATACTGGCGTGGGTTGCCATTTCCTTCTCCAGGAAAATAAACACATATACTAATTTGCAAGTTGTGGGAAACTTGGATAACCAAAATATATTTACTTTTTTTAAAATGCATAAGTAACTCAGGCGATTTCTACCTAAAATCTAAATATACAATGTGGCATTTTACTGTAAATGAATGTTTTTAGAACTTCAAAATTAATAGAGATTTTCCAATAGCAGACTTTATGTACTTTATTAGAAATTTAGTTACTAAACAATTTATATCTGGTTCTGTATATGATGTTTGTTTTGTTATGAATCTAGGGTTAGGTATTTATGATAAAAAACAGTGTCTAATGTTTCTTTTTTATTGGGTTGGTCAAAACGTTCATCAAGTTTTCTGTAAGATATGGAAAAAACCCGAATGAACACTTTGGCCAACCCAAATTTGTATACATTGAGAATATATGACTAAAAGTGTTGGAGTTGATTGGAAAGAAAAAACATATTTTTTTTCCTCTTACAGGAATAATCTTTAAATCTATTAGTGACAAAGTTGCACTGTTACATTTATCTTTTACTTAATATTATGTTTAAAATCATGTTCTTTTAAACTAATAATAAATCTTTCTTAATTATTTAGAGAAGAGTCTTGGAAGTATTTGCATAAATGAGATGATATTTTAGGAATGTATGGATTTTTATAAGAGAATGATGAAGATGAAAGTATGATATTTAAAATAGAGCAATAGTGTGACATGGAAGCTATCCCATATTAAAAGTTGAGCTGCTTGTATTATGGCCATTCCTGTGGAATTAATTCCTGGCATTTTGACTCACATTATAATTTACTGATAACAATCACTTATTGGCTCTATGAAACTGCACAGCCCATATTTTAAAGCACAAATTATCAAACAAAACTACCTACATTAACATTTGGGTTTGTAGATATTGTGATATTTAATGATGTTGTACCAAAAGTATTTTATCATCTATCTTTCTCCTTCAAATGAACATATAAAATATATACATTTTATGCTCAAAATGCCAGCAGATTTTGTCTTCTGGTTCTAGGTAAGATGGAGTAAGCATATTTCACTCTGACTCTTCCACCAAAAGAAAGTATGAATCATTCCAAGAATGGATTTAGTATTAACAACTGATTAAGGATTTTGAAAAATAAATAGTTGCAGACTGATTGGGGAGAATTACAAGTAACCCTGAACCAATGGTGATTTACCAATTCTTTTCCCACTGTTTTCTCAGGACTACACTACACAGCATAAAATACAAAAGTGAGTGCTTTTCTATAGATAAAAGAAATCCAGGAAACCCCTCCTGTTGGGCTTATAGAGCTTGAAAGTGACCTTTTAAAAATCACCAAATGGAAAAATCATAAATGTCACAGCAAGAAAACACAAGATCCAAGACTCTGAAGAAGAGGAACCTTCCTTTTAGATTGGTGGACCTCTAGTGCTAGGAGGTTGGAACAAACCCCTGTAACATTTGCTCTTTGTGTTAATTCTAGCACTTAACTGGAGAAGGTGATGGCACTCCACTCCAGTACTCTTGCCTGGAAAATCCCATGGGGTCGCGAAGAGTTGGACACGACTAAGCCACTTCACTTTCACTATTCACTTTCATGCATTGGAGAAGGAAATGGCAACTCACTCCAATATTCTTGCCTGGAGAATCCCAGGGACGGGAGCCTGGTGGGCTGCCGTCTATGGGGTCACACAGAGTCGGACACGACTGACGTGACTCAGCAGCAGCAGCAGCACTTAACCACAAAAATTTAAAAAAAAAAAAGATACTACATACCGCAACAAAGACCCCCCATGCTGCAACTAAGAACCAGTGCAGGCATATAGATAATATTTTTTTTTTAAGTCAGATGTATTGATGGATGGATAAAGGCATGAGACAGACATGTGATAGAGAAAGTATAATAAAATATAAATGGTAAAAGACCATAAATAATCTAAACACCCACAAAAAAAATAGAAAAATAGGGTTGTTTAAAAGTACAAAGAAGAATAAAGATATACCTACTGTGCAAACACATCAAAACACGACAAAGCTAGAGTGGCTCTACTAATAACAAAAAGAATAAGAGCAAAGAACATTACCAGGGATTGGTGGGGCATTGCTTATTCACCAAGAAGTCACAATAAGTTGAATATTTTTGTGCCTAAAAACAAAAGTTCATGAAAAAAAACTGACAAAACTTAAAGGAAATTTAGATAAAACTACAGTTACAGTTAGAGACTTCAATATTTCTCTCCCCATAATAATACATAGAACTATTAAACAGCAAGTTGGTAAGGTTATAGAAGAAATGAATTCCATAAATCAACGGGATTTTATCAACATTTTTAGGACATTTTACCCCAAAACAGCAGAATTGCTTTCTGAGAGCATGTGAAATAAAATTTTCGACATATCCCAATATATTATGTTATTTTTTTTTTAAAAAAAAGCAGAAAATGAGTCAATGCTAGCTTCACTCCAAACTTAATCTCTTTAACTTCAATGTAAATTGCAGGTGCTTATATCCTTTAACTTGATGTCTTTTCAATAAACTAGTGTCTGAAAATAATTATATTTAAGGTTCCCAAATTTGTGCATTAAATCTTAAGTCTCTATAAACTCCAGAAGGAAAGGAGAAAAGAAGAGAATAATAGAGAATGTCCCTTATTGTCTAGCAGTCAGGTCACAGATGGTGGGATAGATAGCATATAGTAGCTCTATTTTTATTTTTTCAAAAACTTCGATACTATATTCCACAGTGGCTGCATCAATTTACATTCCTACCAACAGTGTACAATGGCTCCCTTTTCCCTATATCCTTGCCAACACTTTTTATATGTAATTTTTTGTTGATAATCATTCTGACAAGTGTGAGATGGATATCTCACAGTTATTTTAATTTGCATCTCTCTAATAATTAACAAAGGAGAATCTTTTCATGTGCCTGTTATCCATTTGCATGTCTTCTTTGGAAAAATGTCTATTCAGGTCTTCTGCCCAGTTTTTATTGGATCATTTGATTATTTGATATTGAGTTATACAAGCTGTTTATATATTTTGGATAATAACCTCCTGTCACTTATATCATTTGCAATATTTTTCCTCATTCTCTAGGTTTCTTTTTGCATATACAATTTCTTTTGAATGAAGGAAACACAATTTTAAAACATTCTCTGGATAAAGCTATAGATAAATGCTTGAAATCTGGAGAGTTAGAGGAATAAGCCTTATTTTTGTATATTTTCCTTACATTTTTATAGTTCCTTGGGTCATTTACTCTCTACAATCTCTGAAATGATGGCCTTAGATTAGATGTGCCCTGTTTTGCCTTTTGATTCTTTGTTTTCAAGTCATGGAGGCATAACGATTTTAGTTGGGAATCCAAATCAAAATGATATTTCATTTAAACTTTAAAGATATCTATTTAAATAGAAGGTAAATGTATTTTTAGAATAATAGAGGGTGGTAAGGATGAAAACATAAAATATGTCAACATAAAATAAGTTGTATCTTATAGCTAATGTGCACTTGCTCATAAAGCTGTTTGTGGGCATCTATTCCTGATAACTTCATGTCACATAAGTTGAATGATATCAGTAATGGTAGAAGAATTTACAGTATGGAAAAAGCAAAAACAAATAATTCTGCCCACCCATTATCTGGACATTAGCCCCAAAATGTGCCAAAAATAAACAAAGAAAAAAATCTAACAACTGTCCAGAGGAAAATTAGATAATTAACAGACAAAGGTACACAGAGTCTCCAAAAATGTTTTCATATTCTTGGCAAAAATTAGAAACCAAATATAATCACAACAATTATGTTGACCATTCAGATAAAACTTTCACCTCACTTCTTCCTTCCAGTAGATTTAAAGGACAATTCAGATTTCACTGTATGAATTTCCATATGCTTTCACATGCAATAGTTTTTGTTCTCCTGAAATAAGCAATTCTGTGATAGATCATTTCTCTTCTTCCATCAGAATGTTCAATCACTGTGCTTCAGTCTAGCGTCTTACAGATACCCTCTTGCCAGTGTGTACCGCTCAGAATCACAAGTTTCAGGAAACATCTTCTGATCCTGTTCCAAAATTTCCTTCCCTGGTGGCTCAGCTGGTAAAGAATCAGCCTGCAGTGTGGGAGACTTGGGTTCAATCCCTGGGTTGAGAAGAACTCCTGAGAAGGGAAAGGCTACCCACTCCAGTATTCTGGCCTGGAAAATTCCATGAACTGTATAGTCCATGGGGTTGCAAAGAGTTGGACATGACTGACCGACTTTCACTTCACTTCACTTCAAAATTTGCAGCTCTCTCCCCCTAAGGAGCCATGTTCTTATTTTGCAGTCAATACTTTAATGATCTTTCTATACGATGTAGATATTTTACTTCTGTGAATTTTTTGAATACCAAAGAATGTATCACTGACAGTAGCACCTCAGGGATCACATTGCTCTTATAACTTCAGGGAAGAGCAAAGCATGTTGGGGCAAAACAGTAGAAAGCTCTTTGCAAACACTGTGCTCTATTGTAAATAAGTTGCTTACTTCCAGTGACACAAAAGCCCTTGGAAATAGGCAGACTTTTATTACCTCTTTAACACTTTCTCATATTCTTGAAATGGAGAAGGCAATGGCACCCCACTCCAGTACTCTTGCCTGGAGAATCCCATGGACGGAGGAGCCTGGTGGGCTGCAGTCCATGGGGTCGCACAGAGTTGGACACGACTGAAGCAACTTAGCAGCATCAGCAGCAGCAGCATATTCTTGAAAATAAAAATACCCATGATCACAATCATGTTTATATCAACGATAATCAGACAGATAAGGACAGCTGTTTAAATTGGGATATCTCCAAAGTATTGCATGGGTTAATTTACATATATCCATAAATGTTTCCAGAATCATTAAGGATGAAAATTATAAAAGCACAGGCATAGTGAAAGATTCACTCTTTCATATCACTTATAACTCATTTTAGCTACATTATAATATTCAAAACATGTACTGAAAACTCCCCATGCAATGTTTCAGTCTTCAGTTCTAATGAGGTGGATGAAACTGGAGCCTATTATACAGAGTGAAGTAAGCCAGAAAGAAAACACCAATACAGTATACTAACGCATATATATGGAATTTAGAAAGATGGTAACAATAACCCTGTATACGAGACAGCAAAAGAGACACTGATGTATAGAACAGTCTTTTGGACTCTGTGGGAGCAGGAGAGAGTGGGATGATTTGGGAGAATGGCATTGAAATATGTATAATATCATATATGAAACGAGTTGCCAGTCCAGGTTCGATGCATGATACTGGATGCTTGGGGCTGGTGCAATGGGATGACCCAGAAGGGATGGTATGGGGAGGGAGGAGGGTTCAGGATGGGAAACACATGTATACCTCTGGCGGACTCATTTCGATATATGGCAAAACCGGTAGAATATTGTAAAGTTAAAAAATAAAATTAAATTAAAAAATATAAAGATAATTCATCTAAAAAAATTGTCATATAACAAGCAAATTGAGGAAACTCTAAAAATATTAGTTTAAGATCAAACAGTTTTATATCGAGACTATTATATGAAATCCTGCCTGCTTTCCAACTCTGATATCCATTTACACACTGACCACAAGGATGAAATATTTTTATTTAAAATGTATTTGCTATATGAATAATATGTTCATTACATTCAGGGCACAGAATTAGGTAAGGGAAAAATGAAGATCAATAAATTGAAGAACTCACTCTCAAGGAACTGAGTCCAATAGGGAGACCAAGAGACATGCATACTCTAGAGTTAGGTTTGTGATAATTGCCTGGATATTCAGTGTTAGCAAAATAAGCCGAGAGATTCTAATGTGCTTACAGATGACCATACCTAATGGAGTCGTCCCAGTATTAAGCAGACATATTGAAACATGCTTTAAATTACAGTATGCTGCTGCTGCTGCATTGCTTTAGTTGTGTCCGACTCTGTGCGACCCCATAAACAGCAGGCCACTAGGCTTCCCATCCCTGGGATTCTCCAGGCAAGAACACTGGAGTGGGTTGCCATTTCCTTCTCCAATGCATGAAAGTGAAAAGTGAAAGTGAAGTCGCTCAGTCGTGTCCGACTCTAGCGACCCCATGGACTGCAGCCTACCAGGCTCCTCCGTCCATGGGATTTTCTAGGCAAAAGTACTAGAGTGGGGTGCCAATTGCAGTATAAATAGGTCAGTTCAGGTCAGTCTTGAATTAATGGCCATTATTATGGCAGAAGGAGAAGGCAGACACGACTGAGCGACTTCACTTTCACTTTTCACTTTCATGCATTGGAGAAGGAAATGGCAACCCACTCCAGTGTTCTTGCCTGGAGAATCCCAGGAACAGCAGAGCCTGGTAGGCTGCCCTCTATGGGGTCGCACAGAGTCGGACATGACTGAAGTGACTTAGCAGCAGGAGGTGGCCAAAGTACTGGAGTTTCAGCTTTAGCATCATTCCTTCCAAAGAAATCCCAGGGCTGATCTCCTTCAGAATGGACTGGTTGGATCTCCTTGCAGTCCAAGGGACTCTCAAGAGTCTTAAAGCATCAATTCTTCGGCGCTCAGCTTTCTTCACAGTCCAACTCTCACATCCATAAATGACCACTGGAAAAACCATAGCCTTGACTAGATGGACCTTTGTTGGCAAAGTAATGTCTCTGCTTTTCAATATGCTATCTAGATTGGCCATAACTTTTCTTTCAAGGAGTAAGCGTCTTCTCATTTCATGGCTGCAGTCACCATCTGCAGTGATTTTGGAGCCCAGAAAAATAAAGTCTGACACTGTTTCCACTGTTTCCTCATCTATTTCCCATGAAGTGATGGGACCAGGTGCCATGATCTTCATTTTCTCAATGTTGAGCTTTAAGCCAACTTTCTAACTCTCCTCTTTCACTTTCATCAAGAGGCTTTTTAGTTCCTCTTCACTTTCTGCCATAAGGGTGGTGTCATCTGCATATCTGAGGTTATTGACATTTCTCCCGGCAATCTTGATGATGTATATTAAATGTTTGTAAAAGAGAAGGCAATATATGAAATTTGTTTAGTTATGTATTTGGAGATAAAATATTTTTATCAAGTTTATTTTAATGTAAAATATACTAACAAAGTCAAAAAGCAAATGAAAAGCACAAGGCATTCATTTCTCAGGCTAGGAAAACACTAGAAAAACACCAATGGCCCTTCCTCCCATGCCTGATCCTCCATGGTTAGAAATACACTAACATTATTTTAAGATTGAGAAGAGGATGACTCATTCTGACCTTTCTTTCTACTTATGTTGAGCCTACTATTTCCTACAAAGAGATAGATTCTTGGATTTCTTTCAACCATGTATGAAGTTTTGCAAGGTAGGTTTAATCACTGAGAAAAAGATAAATTAAGAAGTGTCCTAGAAAGAAAGACACAATTTGGGCATATGAAAGATCTCTATCTGCCATTGAAAGTTATTTTATTAAATAAAGCTAACATTTTGATCATAATCTGTCTTTCTTTTGTATCTTATCATTCACTCCCTAGAACTCATTTAATTTCATATCTTTGAACTTAAGCTCTTTCCTAATGATTTCTGCATGTTAACATCCAGCTCGGTTTTCTCCCCAGAAACATAGACTCATTATCCAACTGTAACTGTTTATACATAGAGTGTGATGAATATTACTAAATAAGGGAATGGATGCCTGAGGAAGGAGATAGGAAGATCATGTACCAGAATTAAAATTTTATTTCAAACATTACTACACTCAAAATATTTCTTGATAATGCAATATCATCACCATTTTTATTATCATTGTTCAGTTGCTCAGTCAGGTCTGATTCTTTCTGACCCCATGGGCTGCAGCACACCAGGCTTCCCTGTCCATCACCATCTCCTGGAGCTTGCTCAAACTCATGTGCATCGAGTCAGTGATGCCATCCAACCTTCTCATTCTTTGTCATCCCCTTCTTCTCCTGTATTCAACCTTTCCCATCATCAGGGTTTTTTTTCTAATGAGTTGGTTCTTTGCATCAGGTTGCCAAAGTGTTGGACTTCAGCTTCAGCATCAGCCCTTTTAATGAATATTCAGGACTGCTTTCCTTTAGGATTTACTGGTTTGATCTCCTTGCTCCCCAAGGGACTCTCAAGAGTTTTCTCTAAAACCAGAGTTCAAAGACTTCGGTGCTCAGCCTTCTTTATGGTTCAACTCTCACATCCATACAGGACTACTGGAAAAAACATGTGAAGGGAAGGGAAGTGAAGTCACTCAGTCATGTCTGCCTCTTTGCCACTCCAAGGACTGTAGCCTGCCAGGCTCCTCTGTCCATGGAATTTTTGTTGGCAAAATAATGTCTCTTCTTTTTAATACTCTATGTAGGTTTGTCATAGCTTTTCTTCCAAGAAGCAAGAGTCTTAATTTCATGGTTGCAATCACCACCTGCAGCATGAATGGAAAACTGCAGCACAGAAATGAATGGAAGCAGAAAAACTGCATGAAGACCACAAAGTGAAGTGATTTTGAAGATCAACACAGTAAAGTCTGTTACTGTTTCCATTGCATCTCAATCTATTTGACACGAAATGATATGGCTGGATGCCATAATCTTTCCTTATTGAATGTTGAGGGTTTTTTAAAATTTATTTATTTTAATTGGAGGCTAATTACTTTACAATATTGTATTGGTTTTGCCATACATCAACATGAATCTGCCACGGGTGTATACATGTTCCCCATCCTGAACCCCCCTCCCACCTCCCTCCCCGTACCATGCCTCTGGGTCATCCCAGTGCACCAGCCCCAAGCATCCTGTATCCTGCATCGAACCTGGACTGGCAATTCGTTTCTTATATGATATTATACACATTTCAATGCCATTCTCCCAAATCTTCCCACCCTCGCCCTCTCCAACAGAGTCCATAAGACTGTTCTATACATCTGTGTCTCTTTTGCTGTCTTGCATACAGGGTTATCATTACCATCTTTCTAAATTCCATATATATGCATTAGTATACTGTATTGGTGTTTTTGTTTCTGGCTTACTTCATTCTGTATAATAGGATCCAATTTCATCCACCTCATTAGAACTGATTCAAATGTATTCTTTTTAATGGCTGAGTAATGCTCCATTGTGTATATGTACCATGGCTTTCTTATCCATTCGTCTGCTGATGGGCATCTAGGTTGCTTCCATGTCCTGGCTATTATAAACAGTGCTGCCATGAACATTGGGGTACACGTATCTCTTTCCCTTCTGGTTTCCTCAGTGTGTATGCCCAGCAGTGGGATTGCTGGGTCATAAGGCAGTTCTATTTCCAGTTTTTTAAGGAATCTCCACACTGTTCTCCATAGTGGCCGTACTAGTTTGCATTCCCACCAACAGTGTAAGAGGATTCCCTTTTCTCCACACCCTCTCCAGCATTTATTGCTTGTAGACTTTTGGATCGCAGCCATTCTGACCGGTGTGAAATGGTATCTCATAGTGGTTTTGATTTGCATTTCTCTGATAATGAGTGATGTTAAGCATCTTTTCACATGCCTGTTAGCCATCTGTATGTCTTCTTTGAAGAAATGTCTATTTAGTTCTTTGGCCCATTTTTTGATTGGGTCGTTTATTTTCCTGGAATTGAGCTGTAGGAGTTGCTTGTATATTTTTGAGATTAGTTGTTTGTCAGTTGCTTCATTTGCTATTATTTTCTCCCATTCTGAAGGCTGCCTTTTCACCTTGCTAATAGTTTCCTTTGTTGTGCAGAAGCTTTTAAGTTTAATTAGGTCCCATTTGTTTATTTTTGCTTTTATTTCCAATATTCTGGGAGGTGGGTCATAGAGGATCCTGCTGTGATGTATGTCGGAGAGTGTTTTGCCTATGTTCTCCTCTAGGAGTTTTATAGTTTCTGGTCTTACGTTTAGATCTTTAATCCATTTTGAGTTTATTTTTGTGTGTGGTGTTAGAAAGTGTTCTAGTATCATCCTTTTAAAAGCGGTTGACCAGTTTTCCCAGCACCACTTGTTAAAAAGATTGAATGTTGAGTTTTAAGGCAACCTTTTCACTCTCCTCTTTCACCTTCATCAAGAGGCTCTATAGTTCCTCTTCACTTTCTGCCATAAGGATAGTGTCATCTGCATATTTGAGGTTACTGATATTTCTCCCAGCAATCTTGATTCCAGCTTGTGCTTCATCCAGCCAAGCATTTTGCATGATGTACTCTGCATATAAGTTAAATAAGCAGGATGACACAAATAGCCTTGATGTTCTCATTTTCCAATTTTGAATCAGTCCATTGTTCCATATCCAGTTCCAAGTTCATTCCCTTGGAACCTCTGGGATGTACTTCCACAGCATTACTGTAGTTGGTTCCCTGTTGTCAAATTTGGCTTGTGAAATCCATCCTCACTCTGAATGAATTGATAAATGGATCAATCAAGTAATCAAAGTATGGAACTGCAAAGGAATTTTATCATAATGTTTTCCATTTCCAAAATGAAATTTTCCCATAAGTATATATTAAGTACAGGTTGATACGTGAGATCTCTATTTTTTCTGGCTCTGCATGGTCTGACTGCAGTGAAGTTTTCCAGAGTTTTCAGGTTATGCCATGTTGTCCTCTTCCTTTATGTGCTAACAAAATGTACTTGCTTGATTCTATGGTCTTCATGCAGTTTGTCTGCTTCCATTCATATCTGTGCTATGGTTTTCCATTCATCCTGCCAGTCTCTACTCATATTGCATCTAAGGAATCTTTTTACTTCCTCTTATTCTCAAAGAGCTAAAAGTATATGTATTGAACAATACTATGTGCTAGGCACTGAGTTGGCTATTTTTTCATATAGTAAATAATCCTAAGAAAGAGAGTTGATATTTTATCTGAAAATGGAGGAGCAGATAAGCAAGGTCTTAAAGTTACAGAGTGTGAGGCTATCAGCCATACTCATATATGCTGGTCCCAAAAGTACTTTGTTGTTTTCAACAGACAGAATGACATGAAATGGGCATTATATTGTAGCATTCACAACACATAGTTTTATTCTTTATTTTATTCTGTATTTGCAGCAAAGCAGAGTAGCTAAAGAAAATTTTAAAAAGGACTCAGCATCTCAGAGATATGGATAAATAGTTATATTAGCTTCTAAATTCTTGTCATAAAGATATAAAGAATGTCCTTAAAAGGAAAACTATCAATTATTTAGTAAAAAAAAAAAAAAAAGAGCAATAGGAAAGAAGTGTATATACAGGATATTAAAGTAAACATCTTAAAAATGAAAGTAAAGTGACTTCTTTATAAAATGTTAAAGATACTCTGGCTGTCACAAAAACATGTTGTGACATTTGTTTTCAATCCAATGTGGCTCCATGGCTGTCATTTAGCATAGCTGGGGAATTCCCTTGGAAATGAAATGGCAAATGAAATTTTCATTTTAATATTGCTTAGGAGTAGCCAAAATTAGGTTGCTAATTATAGAATCAGTCATTAGCAATACAGCATCTCTATACCAAAAATGTTTCTTTTAAAGGAAAAGCAATGCACATTTTCATTTACAGATAAGCATTATGTAGAATATGATCCTCAGTACTATTCTGAATTTCTCCAGAGCCACACAGAATAGTTAGAAATAAAAGGATTGGGAAGGGCTATTTGGCTTAAGCTATTTTACTGTTTAGCAGAAGCTTCATTCTAGCTCTCTGCATATTGAAAACGCTTCTTTTGGTGGAAATCATTTTAATCCCTGGGGAAAAAGTGCATTTCAATGTTGGGTCTTTATAATTAGCTTTGCATTATATACACATTTTCAGTAATCAAATCCTAACTTGTGGTTCAGAACATACATTTGTTTAGAAAGAATTGTTTATAGCAGACATATCCCCTCAAAACAATGCATAACTTGAACAACATACCTGAAAAGGCAGGAATAGCCTGTAAGGAAATTTAAAGCTTTATTGTTCTTAGAACCATGACATTATAATACCATGCTTCATGCAATACGGATTTACAATTTATGCTATCTCTGTCTTTTTTATAAAAACTTTAATTGAGGGTGAACTCTTTGGATAATGTTTTATTTTTCTTTGATGTGTATTGAAATGCTCATCTTCAGCTTCCTTTGTGGTTCCGATGGTAAAAAAAAAAATCTGCCTATGATGCAGAAGACCTGGGTTCCATTCCTAAGTCAGGAAGATCCCCTGGAGAAGGGAATGGCAATCCCCTCCAGTAAACTGTGGAAAATTCTGAAAGAGATGGGAATACCAGACCACCTGATCTGCCTCTTGAGAAATTTGTATGCAGCTCAGGAAGCAACAGTTAGAACTGGACATGGAACAACAGACTGGTTCCAAATAGGAAAAGGAGTTCGTCAAGGCTGTATATTGTCACCCTCTTTATTTAACTTATATGCAGAGTACATCATGAGAAACGCTGGACTGGAAGAAACACAAGCTGAAATCAAGATTGCCGGGAGAAATCTCAATAACCTTAGATATGCAGAAGACACCACCCTTATGGCAGAAAGTGAAGAGGAACTAAAAAGCCTCTTGATGAAAGTGAGAAGAGAGTGAAAAAGTTGGCTGAAAGCTCAACATTCAGAAAATGAAGATCATGGCATCTGGTCCCATCACTTCATGGGAAATAGATGGGGAAACAGTGGAAACAGTGTCAGACTTTATTTTTCTGGGCTCCAAAATCACTGAAGATGGTGACTGCAGCCATGAAATTAGAAGACGCTTGCTCCTTGGAAGGAAAGTTATGAACAACCTATATAGCATTTCAAAAGCAGAGACATTACTTTGCCAACAAAGGTTTGTCTAGTCAAGGCTATGGTTTTTCCTGTGGTCATGTATGGATGTGAGAGTTGGACTGTGAAGAAGGCTGAGTGCTGAAGAATTGATGCTTTTGAACTGTGGTGTTGGAGAAGACTCTTGAGAGTCCCTTGGACTGCAAGGAGATCCAACCAGTCCATTCTGAAGGAGATCAGCCCTGGGATTTCTTTGGAAGGAATGATGCTAAAGCTGAAACTCCAGTACTTTGGCCGCCTCCTGCGAAGAGTTGACTCATTGGAAAAGACTCTGATGCTGGGAAGGATTGGGGGCAAGAGGAGAAGGGGACGACAGAGGATGAGATGGCTGGATGGCCTCACTGACTCGATGGACGTGAGTCTGAGTGAACTCCGGGAGTTTGTGATGGACAGGGAGGCCTGGTGTGCTGCGATTCATGGGGTTGCAAAGAGTCAGACACGACTGAGCGACTGATCTGATCTGATCTGGTCCAGTATTCTCGCCTGGAGAATTCCATGGACAGAGGAGCCTGGTGGGTTACAGTCCATGGAGTTGCAAAGAGTTGGATATGACTGAGCATCTAACACTTCCTATTTCAGCATTTATGAGTATTTTGATAATAATTTCGCCTTGAACTATGAAAGTGAAAGTCTCTCAGTCCTGTCCAACTCTGTCCCTGGGATTATCTGGGCAAGAATACTGGAGTGGGTTGCCATTTTCTTCTCTAGCTGATCTTCCTGACCCAGGGATTGAATCCACGTCTCCTGCATCTCCTGCATTGGCAGGTGTGTAGCTCACCAGGCTCCTCTGTCCATGGAATTTTCCAGGCCAGAATACTGAGTGGGTCGCCTTTCCCTTCTCCAGGGGAATTCCCAATCCAGGGATCAAACCCAGGCCTCCTGCATTGCAGGCGGTTTCTTTATCAGCTGAGCCAAGAGGGAGCCCTCAGGATCTATTTACGTTTTAATCCCAAATTTATGTGTTTACATTGAGAATGCATATTCCATATGTATAGCATTTATCTAAAATTGCAAAATAAATGAGCAAAGATAAATAACTACATTAGCAATATCCCAGACTATCAACCTCAAGAAACTATTGTTCCAACATCATTTTAAAGACATCACTTACTAGAAGACTATGAGAAAAAAACAGCTAAAATTTGAAATATAAAATATAGCTCTAAGAGGAGCTGTCTACATAGGAGAAGATAGGGACTTAGCTTTCTTTCATTATTATTTAATAAGAAAAATGTTTAAATCTCAAAATAGGTGAAAATAACTTTATTTTATCTGCAAAGTGTATTTAATTAATCATCCTTATAGCTTGGAAAAACAAAGATGATACAAAAGTTATTCAAATACATAGGATGTTACAAAAATTACATTTTATTTTAATTTTTATTTATATTCAAATTATGATATAGCATAAGCAGATTTATTTGATTTTCTAAAAGTAGGAAGAAGACTGAGGGTTTAAATCTTTTGATTTCTTTCCTGTTTTAATTTTTACTGTTTTATACACTCAAAATTTTCTTCCCAACACACAACATTATAACAGATGAATATGTGCTCTAATTTTTAACCGAGCAATGCAAATATAGTTATCAAAAGAGCACATAATTTAATGGTATATTTTATAAGTTTTATGGTTGATAGACAACGATCATGCACCTCTGACATTTTGTCATCAATAAGTAGATTGGATCTGCAATTGGTAATCAATTCAAATATTAGTAGAAGAAACGTTGTCTCAATTTTGTGTAGAAGGAAAATCCTTTTTTTTTTTTTTTGTAGAAAAAGACCACAATTTTATTTTTAGAAACATTGTTTATGTATAAATCAAGAGCTTCATGTAACTTTATATGTGTTTTGCAAATTCACTGCAGTTTCTGCATGTTTAAAAAATGAGGTATGTGTGTATGTGTTTATGTGTGTGTATGTGTAATTCTACCTAGTTTTGGTTAGGTTACTTAAGATCATGGCAATATGAACTATTTTCTCTTGATCTCAAAATTATCTGTGACAATAAATATTAGTGAGAGTGGGCTTCTTCCTTCCGTTTCTGAGAGATGTAAAATCTTCCATAATTACAATAACTGTGATAGTACAATATATTCAGCTATGTATTTAATATAAAGCATCTATTGAGCATTAACCAAATTTTAGATATCTTTGATTCATAGTTTTAATTTGATACATTTTCTGTCTGCTAACTGCCGAAATCCATCAACAGAACACATACAATCAAATAATAATTGAGCCAAGTCTTAGCCTAAGTACTTTATAAATGCATTCAAAAAATGAATTTTTGAGCATTCAAGAATATGATTAATATAATATTTTATAAATTTAAATATATTAATACAAAATCTTTGGATTTTGTTACTGATCTGTTTCTTAATAAAAATATATGTGGATTTCTTCTGTTTATTCAGGATCTTTTTACAATTAGTCTAGTCCTAGAAAGTCCTGAAATTTAGTCTAGGCACCTACATATAAACCTTGAACGTAGAAATGACCATGTCATATTCATATAAATACAATTTGCTGCTGCAAACGTGAAGAAAATATTTAAATAATTTTTTAATCAAATCCTTATAAGGTTCTTGTGTCTCCCTGTGTCCTAATCTCTTCTTCTGTTAAGGGTACTGGTCAGATTGGATTCGCTCCCATCCTAATGGTCTAATTCTAACAATCAACTTGTTAAACTTATTTACAAATGCATTCACAGTCTGAGGTTCTGAGAGTTAGGCCAGCCTTCGTGCCAGCTCACTGTGTCCTTACTTCTGAAGCTCTAAGTAATAAACTTTCTGACTCTACTTCCTTTGTGTGGGTATATTGAAACCCTCTTCAATCAAAATAAGCCCTTGGGTTTCACTTACCCAAAGTGGGAGTTTGGATGCTAAAGAAGTTCCCTGCTTCTCCTGTGTGGGTAGTTTGTGCCTCTGAATTCAGCAGGTTATAATCACTTATTCTAAATTCAATACACCAGCTCCAGGTTCTCAGCACATAGAGCTTCAAAATATTAATTTTGGGGAAAGACACAATTCAACCCGTCATAAATCCTTACAGAACATCATCCACCATTGCTGTTGTGGTAGACACTGGTAATATTTTCCTCAAATTCCTGACATAAAAGACACTCACTTCTCAAGATTCATTGAAATTAGCAGTAGCTAATTGAAATTGATTGAAATTAGCAGAGTAGTATCTTACTCTGACCAAAGAGATATGAGAGAAAGTGACATGGAATTATTTCAACACCAGTGCTTGACCCTTCCTGGGCTCTTCTGCTGCCTCAACCAGTGAGATTCCAGATGATGGAGCTTCTGTCAGCCTAGAGGTGGGGCTAGGTACAGGATTCCTGACATAAGAGCCTCATGTGTGTTCTGTGGAGTTGGGGCATTCTCACTTGTTTATAAAGCACAGTTATATGTTCCCTGTTCTTTCTTTTGAGACCACATAGCCTGGGATTTGCTAACTAATAGAGCTGCTATTGGAGAAGGAAATGGCAACCCACTCCAGTGTTCTTGCCTGGAGAATCCCAGGGACGGGGGAGCCTGGTGGGCTGCAGTCTATGGGGTCGCACAGAGTCGGACACGACTGAAGAGACTTAGCAGCAGCAGCAGCATCAGAGCTGCTATTACTATTCTGACGACTCCTGGTATATTTATGATGTCTTACTCTGTGCTTCATTGTGCATCAGAGTCCATTCACACCCATAATTTCCTTTATGCCTTCTTACTGTACCTTGGTTTACATTTGCCCTTATGGCAAGCTTTCCTTTATTATTTTCATCCAACTAAAGCAAAAGTTCGATGACTTCCTTTGTGTCATGTGAGTTTTTATCCTTTACTTGAGCCTCCATTATTGATTACTATGCCACCTAATTTCCACTCTGATCGTTTTAGGACTCCAAAGATTATTGATTCAGCAAATACCACTGAATCTAGATATATCCTGGAGTTTGATTAATTTTGATAATTTATTTCAGTATGTTGTGAAAGGTTGCTTTTAGCCTGGTAAAAACACACATTTAAAAAAAAGGAAAATCTTCATGTTTTGGATTTCCTTTTTAAAAATTGACCAAAACACTGCCTTATTTAGGGAAAGACTATTTTTTTGGCATAAAAGACATTTTTTTTTTAGCAGAAGTTTTTCTTCAGGCAGGACACGTTGACATTAGGACACTAAAAGAGCTAAATATCAAAGAGCAGAAAAGAAACTCTCTCCATTAGATATGAAGTCATATTCTAAAATCAATTTAAGTAATAGAGGATTGACTAAAGAGGTGAAAGTCCAGTAACATGCATGAGTTACTATATCATTTCATTTTGTTTGGAGAGAAAAATAAGAGAGAGAGAGTGGATGGAGACAGGGATCTATTTGAGCATGTTTATTACAATGTTAGGCTTCAAAATAAGTGGTATACATCATGTTTTGTTACACAAACCAAGTTTTTTTTTAATTTGTCATTTTTAATCCCACAAGGATTTATTTAATTAATTTATTGATTTTCAGAAGGTAAAAACACAATATTAACCTATACTGTATATAAGAGGTACCCTATGTCATAGTTACGTACATTGAGAAATAAATCAATTTCTCCTGTCTCTTCCTCCCTTCTATTGTGTGGATCATGAATGTAAAGGTGAATGATTAAAGTCTCCTCTGGAAATGACAAACACAGAGTTAATAGCCAATCCCTAATAATGTAAGAGAGAGATACAGGTATCCTTCACTTTTTGAAAATCCTCCTTATGTCACTTAATTTTAACAAAAGATCCATTTTAATATCCTGCTTTTTCTAACTGAAAAAAATTCAGAGATGATATCATTTAAAAAAAAATAGCAGAAAAGTGAAAATAATGTGCAGTGCTGGTTTTGTAGCAAGTCATAGGAGAGGAAACAGGCATCCTGAGCAATGAGAATAACACCACTCAGTTCCTTCCATGAGAGCCACACTCAATGTCTCAGCATCAAGCCTTCATAGCTCTGAACTGTGTCCATAGCATTTGTGCTTTATCTCATTTATTTTGTGTATCCATGAGCAAGGTGTGTCATAAGGTAACTGTTTCTTTGTCATTTCAGTTTAGGAAAGATTTTGTAAGAATGTTACTTTTGGATGGGGGCATGTAATATGTTTGTGTGCATCACACTTATTTTCTGGATGATGAAGAGGGAGAGGAAAAAGTACATATGGGTGTGCTAAGATGCTTCAGTCATGTCCAACTCTTTGCAACGCTATGGACTGTAGCCCACCAGGCTCCTCTCTCCATGGGATTCTCCAGAGAAGAATACTGGACTGACTTGCCATGCCCTTCCAGGAAATCTTCCCTACCCAGTGATCGAACTCCTATCTTTCATGTTCCCTGCATTTGCAAGCCAGCTCTTTACCACTGGTGCCACCTGGGAAGCTCAGGTAAAAAGTAGTCACACCTAAAGAGCAGGACTAAAAGGCCAGTATGAAAGAGTGGCTTTCACGAACTCGTGGGGTCTTTGAACATATTTCTCCTTCAGTTCACTTCAGTTCAGTTCAGTCACTCAGTCATGTCTGACTCTTTGTGACCCCAGGGACTGAAGCATGCCAGGCCTCCCTGTCCATAACCAACTTCCAGAGTTTACCCAAACTCTTGTCCATTGAGTCAGTGATGACATCCAACCATCTCATCCTTTGTCATTCCCTTCTCCTCCTAGCCCTCAATCTTTCCCAGCATCAGGATCTTTTCAAATGAGTCAGCTCTTTGCATCAGGTGGCCAAAGTATTGGAGTTTCAGCTTCAGCATCAGTCCTTTCAATGAATATTCAGGACTGATTTCCTTTAGGATGGACTGGTTGGATCTCCTTGCAGCCCAAGGGACTCGCAAGAGTCTTCTCCAACACCACATTTCAAAAACATTAATTCTTCAGTGCTCAGCTTTCTTTATAGTCCAACTCTCACATCCATATATGACTACTGGAAAAACCATAGCTTTGACTAGACAGACCTTTGTTGGCAAAGTAATGTCTCTGCTTTTCAATATGCTGTCTAGGTTGGTCATAACTTTCCTTCCAAGGAGTAAGCATCTTAATTTGATAGCTGCAGTCACCATCTGCAGTGATTTTGGAGCCCCCCAAAATAAAGTCTGTCACTATTTCCACTATTTCCCCATCTATTTGCCAGGAAGTGATGGGACCAGATGCCATGATCTTAATGTTCTGAATGTTGAGTTTTAAGCCAACTTTTTCGCTCTCTTCTTTCACTTTCATCAAGAGGCTCTTTAGTTCCTCTTCAATTTCTGCCATAAGGGTGGTATCATCTGCATATCTGAGGTAAATGATATTTCTCCCAACAATCTTTCTGCAATATTTCTGCTTAAATATACAGAAATAAATTAGAGAAAATAAAGTAATTGCCTTAAAGCAAAATACGTGCATATATATATATATATATTTATATAGTATATGTAATTTTACTTTAAATGATTTAATTTATTCAATTCACTAAATTGCTTTCTTCCTAGGCAAGAAAATTGAATCACTCAATGGGAAAGAAATTCAAACAGACATTAGACATGTCATTATCATCATTCAAAGTGAAAGGCAATAGAATGACATCTGTGTGATACTCAAGGACAAAAAGTACGAAGCAAGAATGTATATACATCTCACCTATGCTTTAATAATCAGAAATAATTTAAAAATCATAAAATATTTAAATATTAATTTGGAAAATATCACACTAACAAGACCATACCCTTTCCAGGAACCTAAATTTGACATCATCTACTTAAGATGCTGAGAGGAGCTACCCCACATCCGAGGTCAGGGGCAGTGGCTGAGAGTGCAAGGCTGTGACGGCACAGGAAGGGCCGAGAAGAGCTACCCACGTCTGAGGCCAGGGGCAGAGGCCTGGAGGAGCTACCCCATACCCCAATGCCCGAGGCCAGGGGACACGGACGGGAGGAGCAACCCCATGCCTGAGGCCAGGGGCAGCGGCCAGGAGGACCAACCCCATGTCCAAGGAGCCATGGCTGCGGGGGCGCAGGAGGGCCTAGAGGAGCTTTACCACTTTGAAGGTCAGGAGGGACAGTGGTGAGGAGATACCCCTCGTCCAAGGTAAGGAGCAGCAGCTGCACTTTGCTGGAGCAGCCGTGAAGATATACCCCACGCCCAAGGTAAGAAAAACCCAAGTAAGATGGTAGGTGTTGCAAGAGGGCATCAGAGGGGAGACACACTGAAACCAGACTCACAGAAAACTAGTCAATCTAATCACACTAGGACCACAGCCTTGTCTAACTCAATGAAACTAAGCCATGCTCATGGGGCAACCCAAGATGGGTGGGTCATGGTGGAGAGATCTGACAGAATGTGGTCCACTGGAGAAGGGAATGAAAACCACTTCAGTATTCTTGCCTTGAGAACCCCATGAACAGTATGAAAAGGCAAAATGATAGGATATTGAAAGAGGAACTCCCCAGGTCAGTAGGTGCCCAATATGTTACTGGAGATCAGTGGAGAAATAACTCCAGAAATAATAAAGGGATGAAGCCAAAGCAAAAAGAATACCCAGCTGTGGATGTGACTGGTGATAGAAGCAAGGTCCGATGCTGTAAAGAGCAATATTGCATAGGAACCTGGAATGTCAGGTCCATGAATCAAGGCAAATTGGAAGTGGTCAAACAAGAGATGGCAAGAGTGAATGTTGATATTCTAAGAATCAGCGAACTGAAATGGACTGGAATGGGTGAATTTAACTCAGATGACCATTATATCTACTACTGCAGGCAGGAATCCCTCAGAAGAAATGGAGTATCCATCATGGTCAACAAAAGAGTCCGAAATGCAGTACTTGGATGCAATCTCAAAAACGACAAAATGATCTCTGTTCATTTCCAAGGCAAGCCATTCAATATTAGAGTAATCCAAGTCTATACCCCAACCAGTAATGCTGAAGAAGCTAAAGTTGAATGGTTCTATGAAGACCTAAAAGACCTTTTAGAACTAACACGCAAAAAAGATGTCCTTTTCATTATAGAGGACTGCAATGCAAAAGTAGGAAGTCAAGAAACACCTGGAGTAACAGGCAAATTTGGCCTTGGAATACAGAATGAAGCAGGGCAAAGACTAATAGAGTTTTGCCAAGCAAATGCACTGGTCATAGCAAACACCCTCTTCCAACAACACAAGAGAAGACTCTACACACAGACATCACCAGATGGTAAACACTGAAATCAGATTGATTATATTCTTTGCAGCCAAAGATGGAGAAGCTCTATACAGTCAACAAAAACAAGACCAGGAGCTGACTGTGGCTCAGATCATGAACTCCTTATTACCAAATTCAGACTTAAATTGAAGAAACTAGGGAAAACCGCTAGCCCATTCAGGTACGACCTAAATCTAATCCCTTATGATTATACAGTGGAAATGAGAAGTAGATTTATGGGCCTAGATCTGATAGATTGAGTGCCTGATGAACTGTGGAACGAGGTTGTTGAAACTGTACAAGAGACAAGGATCAAGACCATCCCCATGGAAAAGAAATGCAAAAAAGCAAAATGGCTGTCTGGGGAGGCCTTACAAATAGCTGTGCAAAGAAGAGAAGCGAAAAGCAAAGGAGAAAAGGAAAGATATAAGCATCTGAATGCAGAGTTCCAAAGAATAGCAAGGACAGATAAGAAAGCCTTCCTTAGCGATCAATGTAAAGAAATAGAGGAAAACAACAGAATGGGAAAGACTAGAGATCTCCTCAAGAAAATTAGAGATACCAAGGGAACATTTCATGCAAAGATGGGCTCGATAAAGGACAGAAATGGTATGGACCTAACAGAAGCAGAAGATATTAAGAAGAGATGGCAAGAATACAGAGAAGAACTGTACAATAAGATCTTCACAACCCAGATAATCACGATGGTGATTATTTGACCATCTGACATCTGATGGTGTGATCACTGACCTAGAGCCAGACATCCTGGAATGTGAAGTCAAGTGGGCCTTAGAAAGCATCACTACAAACAAAGCTAGTCGAGGTGATGGAATTCCAGTTGAGCTATTTCAAATCCTGAAAGATTATGCTGTGATGGTGCTGCACTCAATATGCCAGCAAATTTGGAAAACTCAGCAGTGGCCACAGGACTGGAAACGGTCAGTTTTCATTCCAATCCCAAAGAAAGGCAATGCCAAAGAATGTTCAAACTGCCTCGCAATTGCACTCATCTCCATGCTAGTAAAGTAATGCTCAAAATTCTGCAAGCCAGGCTTCAGCAATATGTGAACCGTGAACTTCCTGATGTGCAAGCTGGTTTTAGAAAAGGCAGAGGAACCAGAGATCAAATTGCCAACATCCTCTGGATCATGGAAAAAGCAAGAGAGTTCCAGAAAAACATCTATTTCTGCTTTATTGACTATGCCAAAGCCTTTGACTGTGTGGATCACAATAAACTGTGGAAAATTCTGAAAGAGATGGAAATACCAGACCACCTGATCTGCCTCTTGATAAAACTGTATGCAAGTCAGGAAGCAACAGTTAGAACTGCACATGGAACAACAGACTGGTTCCAAATAGGAAAAGGAGTACGTCAAGGCTGTATATTGTCTCTCTGCTTATTTAACTTATATGCAGAGTACATCATGAGAAACGCTGGGCTGGAAGAAGCACAAGCTGGAATCAAGATTGCTGGGAGAAATATCAATAACCTCAGATGTGCAGATGACACCACCTTTATGGCAGAAAGTGAAGAGGAACTAAAAAGCCTCTTGATGAAAGTGAAAGTGGAGAGTGAAAAAATTGGCTTAAAGCTCAACATTCAGAAAACGAAGATCATGGCATCCGGTCCCACCACTTCATGGGAAATAGATGGGGAAACAGTGGAAACAGTGTCAGACTTTATTTTTTTGGAGCTCCAATATCACTGCAGATGATGACTGCAGCCATGAAATTAAACGACGCTTACTCCTTGGAAGGAAAGTTATGACCAACCTAGATAGCATATTCAAAAGCAGAGACATTACTTTGCCAACAAAGGTCCATCTAGTCAAGGCTATGGTTTTCCCTGTGTTCATGTATGAATGTGAGAGTTGGACTGTGAAGAAGGTTGAGTGCCAAAGAATTGATGCTTTTAACTGTGGTGTTGGAGAAGACTCTTGAGAGTCCCTTGGACTGCAAGGAGATTCAACCAGTCCATTCTGAAGGAGATCAGCCCTGGGATTTCTTTGGAAGGAATGATGCTAAAGCTGAAACTCCAGTACTTTGGCCACCTCCTGCGAAGAGTTGACTCATTGGAAAAGACTCTGATGCTGGGAGGGATTGGGGGCAGGAGGAGAAGGGGACGACAGAAGATGGGATGGCTGGCATCACTGAGTCGATGGTCGTGAGTCTGAGTGAATTCTGGGAGTTGGTGTTGGACAGGGAGGCCTGGGGTGCTGCGATTCATGGGGTCACAAAGAATCAGACATGACTGAGTGACTGAACTGAAGTGAACTTAAGAAATAACTGTGGAAACCTCAGGAAGGGGACTGAGCACTATATGTGTTTAATTGTGGAGCTAAAGTTAAGACAAAAGAGAAGTTAATGGTTGAGTATTGCTGTGCTTACTGTAGATGATGTTGATAAAAAACAAAACTAAAAAAAAAAGCTTGAAAAAAGAAAGCACAGGTACAAGAAGAGGACTATGTTTCTCGATTGTCTCATAAGGAATATTTGAGTTTCAAATATCATTCTGTAAAGTTTTAAAATTTTGAGCATAACATACATAGATGCTAAGGAAGACACTGCTATTGAGTAGATTAGATATTGGAGGAGATTAGCACAAAGGGTAAAAATATGTTGAGATAATTTTAATATTACTTATAATTGAGAACCGATCATTACAGTACAAAGGATGAAGGCCACTACATGCATCATTCATCCATCAGATTGGCTAGCAAAATAAAATTTAATTATATTTTAGATACAAGACACAAACATGATCAGAAGTATTAAAAATAACAAGATGAATATAAAAACACCACATACAGTCAAGTAAACCAAAAAAAAAAAGGAGAGGAAACAATAGCTATACTTTTAATAGCTTGCAGAAGTAAAAAATCTAGCTAAAACTCTAAATGCGAAAAGAAAGAACATCTATAGGTCTTAGAGTAGAATATAGAAAGAATAGAAAGAATAATAATAATAGAAAGAATTCTATTCTTACAATAGAATTATAGTTGCTATCAACAACTATGCACAAGCAAACAAAAAGTTCAATAGGAATCTTTTTGAAGCAAAAACTAAGGGATCTGAAATATAGAAAGGAACACATAATAGGAGGCAATATTCCTTCTTCAGTCTAAGAAAGATTAAGTGTATAAAAACTTCATATGGGTATAGGAGATCTAAATAACATATGTGTAAATATATGTAAATATACACACACACATATATACATCAAATTCTGTAATCTTAAAGATTATAATTTTTTCAGCTATATAGAAAAATTTACAAAAAAAGACGGCCCTATAAAAAGCCTCAAAAAATATTCCTGATACATTTTAAAAAATTTGTGAGAATAAAATAAAAGTAGGAATGAACAGAAACTCAAAATAGTTCATCTTGATGTTGAAATTATGATTTGTCCTTTTAAAATAAACAGCCCTTGTGTAAAAAAACAGTTTTCAATATTTTCCAGAATACAATTGAATCGAAAACAAATTCAAATATTTTATATACCTGAGCAATTTTAGAAGGCAATGGCAACCCCACTCCAGTACTCTTGCCTGGAAAATCCCATGGACGGAGGAGCCTGGTGGGCTGCAGTCCATGGGGTCACTAGGAGTTGGACACGACTGAGAGACTTCACTTTACTTTTCACTTTCATGCATTGGAGAAGGAAATGGCAACCCACTCCAGGGTTCTTGCCTGGAGAATCCCAGGGACAGGGAGCCTGGTGGGCTGCTGTCTATGGGGTCTCACAGAGTCGGACACGACTGAAGTGACTTAGCAGCAGCAGAACAATTTTAGAAGGAAAATGCATAGTATTCTAACACCTACATTAGTAAAAATAGTAAAAGAATAAAATGTCTAATAGCAAAGCTAGAAAAGTGCCAATAAAATCAATAAGAAAAAGTAGCAGAAGCAAATAATTCAATAATATAAAGAAGTAAATAATGAGTTTTTTAAAAAAGCAGATAAATTAGACACAATAACTAATTGTACACTACTTGGTTATAAAAGAAGAAATATCAACAGCATAAAAAACTGTGATTAATTTTTAATCCAGAAAAGAAGGGGAAAGCTTTGGTTACTTCCATATCATCACAGAGTCCCACACCCCATTTTCATATATTCCGTTCTAAACAAACTGAGCTTGTAATCTAGAAGCTATATTTCCAAGGACCCCATACTACTTGGCCTCTTACTAGATTTAGACTAGGTTTAGAAGGTGGTTGGAAGGGAACATTGCTGTGTTTGGTCCCCAAAATACGTCTATCACAGGTAGCGTCTGCTTGTAATTGCAATGCCAGGGCCAGGGTTCTAGATCTGCTCAAGCCAGGATGTTTGAAAGATTAAGCACCAAATGAGAACCAAGTCAGAGAAAGTTCTGAAAAATAAAAATGAAAAACCAAATGAACATATGATTATTAGTTCAAAATTTCAAACAGTAATCACAGGTATAGAGTATAATAAAACACTACAATTTTTACTACAAATTTCATCTGGTTGGATGATAAAAATTAAAATACTCATCATAAGTGGTAATAAACAAAAAAAGAAATGCTTAAAAATGAAAATGTGCTCAACATAATGACAATCTTCCTTTATAGGAAGACTCATTAAAAAGAAAAATGACTGCCAAATAAAGTTATATATTTGATGAAATACTAATACAATGCCAAGAGGATTTTGTGTCTAAAAGTAGACAAATTTATTTAATTTTTTTATAGAAAAATATACAGAGTTAAAACAACCAAGCAAACCTTCAAAAAGAAGGGCAATGACGTGGATGAGAAAGAATGGGACTAGCTCAGACAAAAAATAAAAATATAGTATAAATACTTTATAAATAAAGCTGCATGATATTGACATAGAAAGACTGCCAGAAAAAAAACACAACAGCCCAGATCCAGAAATAGACTAAGCAGTTAGTATGTGATAAAAGTGCTATTTCAAATTGGTGGGAAAAGCATTTTTCTAATAAAGAATTTTGAGACCATAGGCAATAGTCGCATAGAAAAAATGAAATTTCAATTATACTTCATAAAATACATCATTAAAAACTCTAAGTGTTAGGAGATGCAACGAAAGTAAAAAAAAAGAAACATAGTATCAAAATAAGCAAGATCTAGGAGAGATGAGTGATTTTATTTATATACTAGAAATAATGAAAGTTTTTTAACTGAGTCAAAAATTAGTAATAAGTAAATGATTGATAAATGCAACTACAGAAGCATTAAATATTAATGTATAATGTATATAGGTATATGCCTATCATATTTTATGTTTATGTGTGTATATGTTTAATGTAATATATATGCATATATGGGCTTCCTTGGTGGCACAGTGGTAAAGAACCTGCTTGCCAATTCAGGAGACATGGGTTCAACCTCTGGGTCAGGAAGATCCCTTGGAGAAGGAAATGCTAATTCACTCTAGTATTCTTGCCTGGGAAATCCCACAGACAGAGAAGCTTGGAGGGTTACAGTCATGTCTTAGTGACTAAGCAACAACAACAAACTAGTTTGTGTGTATAGATAAACAGATAGATATTCATTTATCTAAACATCTATAAAAAGCCCTAAATTAAAGACTGAATATGGCCAGAAATATTTTAAAATAGTTGTAAATAGAACTACCTATGTCCATATTGCCATCAACTAACCACATTCATTTTTGTATGCAAAATTTCAAAGGAATTACAAGACAAAATCCTATATAAGTACTTTTGATAAAAATGTACAAAGTATGTTGAAAAGAAATCATGAATTAAATACTTTGAGTCCTGCTCATGGGTTCCTCTTTTGCTAATATGGAACAATCATACACGTGGTGATATTTGTAGAGAGTAAGCATTATTTTGCCCCATGTTTGTCTAGGAAATATATTCTCCTTTTTGAACCTACTCCTATTTCCCACTCATCTCCATTATATTTGAAGGTGCCTCACCAAACATTCTAGGAGGGGACTTGAGAAAGAAAAGTCTGTCTTTGATTTTCTGTACCTATGTAATAAAACAAACACTTTCTGTCATTCAGACATGAAAAATCGGCAAAATCAGAATGAGGAAAAGAGTTAGAAATGGAAGAGGATAGAGAGTGAAAGAGAGTTATTGGCTCATGAACTGACCAGTGTACATGGAGGGTAAGGAAAGAGCAAATTAAAAGAGCAAGAGAGCTTACTATAAGGCTTGTCCTAGGCCACTGAAATGTGGCTGACGCTCCGCACCCACCTATCAGAAACGTAAAATCTTACAGGCTCTTCTGTCCACAGGATTTTCCGGCAAGAGCCCTGGAGTGGTTTGCCAGGCCCTCCTCCAGAGGATCTTCCCAACCCAGGGATCGAACCCATGTCTTTTATGTTTCCCATATTGGCAAGCAGTTTCTTTACCACTAGGGCCACCTGGAAAGCAGATAAGGAGACTCCAATTGCCAAGACAGAGATTTCAGGTGAATCTGGATCCATGTCCTCTCAGTGGACTTCCTCCCCCTTTTCTACAAGAGTACACACATAAGGAGAATCTGGAATGAGAGCAAAGCTCGTGCTTACAAACTGTTGTCTGTGTTTGTTCCACAACCACGCTTTTCTCCCCCATGTGAGCCAATCTGACACCATTTTGTCAGCCCCATCTTAAGCCTGTAGATCTACTCTCTCCCCTTTCTGCATGACTGAACTTTAGCCTGCTCACAAGAAATGAACCCAAGCCAGGTAAGGTCTCTATCAACTTTTATCCTTGCCTTCATCTGAGATCAAAGCTGAAAGAGCGCCTTCTGCTGACACTCATAAGACTTCTGGGGGAGAGGAAAAGCCCCTGGTTCCCAAAGGTAGTCAGAGTAAATCTTTAGCTTTGGTCCCCTTAAATTCCCCTGCACTCCTTTGGGTGGTGTCACATGCAGCTGCAAATGCCCCTGGATTATTGTCTACCTGAACCTGCCTGTATGTAAGTTACCCACATAAACTTCATTATTGAATTTTGTGACGTTGCCTGCTTTGTTTTTTGGTCTTGAAGTTCCTTCTTAGTTTAGAAGATATTATTCAATATCTCCACCTCCCAATAGTCCAGTAAGTTCCAAATGTCTGCTGAGGACCTTTATAATAAATTCCTCTAAATACTTAGGCTAATGTAGGTTAATAAATCAGTCATGTGCAATCAAAACTGCCCTTACTTATCCAGTTACTGTAGAAATCAAATGAAAGCACCTCATAGACTCTAAAGCCCTATACAAATATATGGTATTATTATCATAATGACACAGTAATTTCCTCATGTTGACTCAGTACTTATGAGTGTCTACTTCACCTTTATTCAGAGATTTTTAATGATTAATAATATTCAATTAGTAGTGAAAAGACACAATTATATTACTCAGTGAATTTTCAGATCCAGGGGATAAGTGCAGCTATGAATGGATTTGAAGTCTGAGAATTTCATTATAGCACTTTATGAATAAAAGTGAGATTTAAACTTTTGTATATTATCACAATGATTACTGTTATGAGAAAGAACACTTTTTATGACTAAGCAGAGACAAAAAATGTTTTAAATAAATTATCACACATTAATTTTAAAATATCTTGCTAAGATGAAGGAACATTTTGAACCCAGTAATGGACAGTAAAGAACAATTTGCAAGCATAGAAAATTCAGCTGTGCTGTAAAAAACTTTGGAAAGCTAATTTATTTAACAATAGTTTTACAAGCCAGTAATACTTGATGTATTTTTGTATGTTAATTTTTCTGTTACCTTAGCAGAAATAAAAAACAAAATATTTATATTCAAACAAAATATGCAGGCCATTCTTGACTTTTTAGGTTTCATAACACAAAGGAAATTTACCATAAGCCATAAAAATTCTGTTTTCTTAGTTTTTCTCTTTTATATCGTTCCTGCTTCACTTTCAAGGACTGATACTCCTTTTTTTCCTTCTAAGGTCTAATTCCCCCAACCATGCACCCTCCAAAAACCCACATATATTCTATTTCTCAAAAAAGTATTTGGACTATCATAAAACAAAATTAGGCCACACGCATTTGTAAAATGCAATTTCTATTTTAATTCCTTGTATTTTACTCCAGGGAGTATATCAATGTGATAATGTGTATTTGTTATTTCTATCTCACCGAATACTATCTTCTATTTCTCTCGATGTTATCCATTTATGAAAATTAACAAAATTTTTGTTTAAAATGATCCTGAACCTATCCTACTTTAGCAGATTGTTTTTAGAAAAAAGCAGCTCTTTTTGTAAATGTTCTTCAGCTACTCTCATGATGGTGGTTCCAACCATTGAATCCACTTAATTTCTTTTCTGTATGTTTTATGACTATAACAGACTCTAACAAATGTGGAAGGAGATGGGTGGAAAGATGAAGAAAAAAATCAGATTGAGCTCTAGTGTATATAAATGTAGAGCATGAAGCAATCACATCCTGGGATTCTCCAATTATAGAGAAACTAAATGTCCTTTTCTCTTAAAAAAAGAAGAGCAAACTTTGAGTGGAATGTCATTCATCTGCTAGTGAAAATGAAAAGACTACTGTTAATGACTAACATTTATTCAGAGCTTATTATATGATAAATGCTAATATATTCTAGATATTATTTTAAGGTGTACTTTTCCAAACTTTGTCATCCTCATAGATTTTCTGGTGAGCTCATTTTATTTTGATTTTTGAGATGACTTATTTCATATTTTAATATATTTTTGTCATATTTGTTAACAAAAATATGATTAACAAAAAATAATAATGCATGATCATCCAGATCATGGCTTAAAAGTTAACAGTTTTTTCTGGTTTTCATTCTGTATATAGTTCCAACCTTCCCTGATCTTCAAAAAAAAAAAAAAGGCCTTTTTCAGAACAATGAATAGTTTTTCTCCAAGTTTTTTATTTCACACTGTTTCTCTTTAGACCATTCCTAAGATGATTTTATTACAATGTAAGTTTTCCTTTTATGTTTCATGTTTAATATTCCCTTTCAAATGCTTAATTAATGGTTTCCTATTTCAAGTTTTAGTTCTAAAGTCTTTTCATCTTGAGAAGCTCACTGTCTTTTTTTCTTTAGTTCTTAAAGCTAGTGTATGATTTTTCCCCATCTTTAGTCTTGATTTTTACAGAAGTGTGTTTCAGTAAAGTTCAGCAGAGAATCATTAAACTTTGAAGGAATTTAGGTAATGTTTGTAGGTGTTAAAACAGAAATTAAATCTATGTGGAGTCAAATTAAGGAAGTTTATAGGGCTGGAACATAAACAGAGCAATTGCAAAATCATTCTAGATCAACTATTAGTTTAAGATAGTTGGATTGATATTTGGAAGTTAATTCTTGTGTGGAAATACTCTACTGAAAAAGGTAAAAATTGGTATATCTTCTTAAAATGTGATTTTACAGTTATAATTACAGACAGAATTAACCATATAATTTCTGGGGTCCAGTGCAAAATGAAAAGGTGGGGGGTCCCTATTTAAAAATTGTTAATAAATTAAGGGGTCAACACCAAAGTTTTCTGTTGTAGTTTTTTTTTTTTTTAACTCTACTCAGATTTCCAGGAGATTTCCAGGTCCCCTCAGCCCTTACTCCCACCCCTATTTAGGAGGTAACCACTGTTTTGTCCTTTAAAGCCATATATTAGTTTTGCCTGCTTTTGAACTTCATATAAGTAACCATCACATAATATGTACTCTTTAATGTCAGGTTTCTTTTCTGTGCAACATTATTTCAGTGAAATTTTAGTCATGTTCTGGTATGAGGCCGCACTTTGTTCTATTTCACTGCTATGAGTTATTTTGTTTGACTATATTACAACTTAGTTGTTCATCAAAACAAACTTGGATTGTTTCTGGTTTTTAGCTATTAGAAATAGTGCTGCAATGAACATTGTTGAAAATGTTTTTGTTGGACGTAACACCAAGAGTGGAATTGGGTCACAGGATAAACCCATACTTAGATTTAATAAATGAGGCAAAAGTTTCCCCAAGGTACTATTTGTTTACACTCCTATCAGCCATGTATGAGAGTTTAGTGTTGTAACCTGTTAATACAGGGGTAGATTCTTTTACTTTTTACCAGCGTTTTACATTAAGCACAAACCCTTTTAAACCGAGTACCATGTGTGATGGTACCAGAAGCAGTGTTTCCTCACAGCTGGCAAGGATCATTGTCATGAGGATATGCCTATTAGATCTCTGACCTCAGGGAATCTAATCGACCACTGGTGCCTGTTGCTATGCTTTGACACTCATCACTGCACTCTCAGTAATCACATACATTCAATAGGGTCTTCTTGGCATGGATGGAGTGTGTCAGGGTACTGGAAGCTGAACTGTTTCTGGGAAATACATTACACTGCTAATCAGCAACTTGGGCTTAAAGGCTCAACAATGTCCTTGCCATTAACTTTCTTAGAACTATATTAGATTTTGTTTTAATCTAGTCTTTCTTACTTCCCTTTCTCCTTCACAGAAGTCAGACCTGCTTTATGATCTGACAGCTTTCCTGATCTACGCCAACTCTTTCACATTCTCTCTCACCCAATAAATCTCTTGTATATTGAATTTTTATTGGAGTCTGTGTCTTTGAGGACCCAAGCTAAAAGATATGGCACCAGTAGTGGCTCTGAACTCTGGGACCACTTATTCACCACCTCACGGGCACACTTGATGATATCCAGAATATAGCACTGATGGAGTGGCAATCCAATTGCTAAAGAATTCACTGTAGGAGCCCTGGGAAATTGTTACACACATGGGAAATACCCTTTCAAACACAATGATTCAGGCATCCAAAGTGTGAAAGATAGTGAAAGTGTCTGGTTATCCCCAGAAGGATATCCTGAAAGATGATGCTGTGAAAGTGCTGCACTCAATATGCCAGCAAATTTGGAAAACTCAGCAGTGGCCACAGGACTGGAAAAGGTCAGTTTTCATTCCAATCCCAAAGAAAGGCAATGCCAAAGAATGCTCAAACTACCGCACAATTGCACTCATCTCACATGCTAGTAAAGTAATACTCAAAATTCTCCAAGCCAGGCTTCAGCAATACGTGAACTGTGAAATTCCTGATGTTCAAGCTGGTTTTAGAAAATGCAGAGGAACCAGACATCAAATTGCCAACATCAGCTGGATCATGGAAAAAGCAAGAGAGTTCCAGAAAAACATCTATTTCTGCTATATTGACTATGCCAAAGCCTTTGACTGTGTGGATCGCAATAAACTGTGGAAAATTCTGAAACAGATGGAAATACCAGACCACCTCACCTGCCTCTTGAGAAATCTGTATGCAGGTCAGGAAGCAACAGTTAGAACTGGACATGGAACAACAGACTGGTTCCAAATAGGAAAAGAAGTATGTCAAGGCTGTATATTGTCACTCTGTTTATTTAACTTATATGCAGAGTACATCATGAGAAACGCTGGGCTGGAGGAAGCATGGGCTGGAATCAAGATTGCCGGGAGAAATATCAATAACCTCAGATATGCAGTGACACCACCCTTATGGCAGAAAATGAAGAGGAACTAAAAAGCCTCTTGAAGAAAGTGAAAGAGGAGAGTGAAAAAGTTGGCTTAAAGCTCAACATTCAGAAAACGAAGATCATGGCATCTGGTCCCATCACTTCATGGGAAATAGATGGGGAAACAGTGGAAACAGTGTCAGACTTTATTTTTCTGGGCTCCAAAATCACTGAAGATGGTGTCTTCAGCCATGAAATTACAAGACGCTTACTCCTTGAAAGGAAAGTTATGACCAACCTAGATAGCATATTCAAAAGCAGACATTACTTTGCCAACAAAGGTCCATCTAGTCAAGGCTATGGTTTTTCCAATGGTCATGTATGGATGTGAGAGTTGGACTGTGAAGAAGGCTGAGCACCAAAGAATTGATGCTTTTGAACTGTGGTGTTGGAGAAGACTCTTGAGAGTCCCTTGGACTGCAAGGAGATCCAACCAGTCCATTCTGAAGGAGATCAGCCCTGGGATTTCTTTGAAAGGACTGATGCTAAAGCTGAAACTCCAGTACTTTGGCCACCTCATGTGAAGAGTTGACTCATTGGAAAAGAGTCTGATGCTGGGAGGGATTGGGGGCAAGAGGAGAATGGGACGACAGAGGATGAGATTGCTGGATGGCATCACTGACTCGATGGACATGAGTCTCAGTGAACCCCGGGAGTTGGTGTTGGACAGGGAGGCCTGGCGTAATGGACTTCATGGGGTCACAAAGAGTCGGACACGACTGAGTGACTAATCTGATCTGATCCGATAACAAATAAAGACTAAGTTTAGAGTCAAAGTTTTTTGTTTGTTTTCTTTTAGTTTCTTTAGGTTTTTTTTTTTTTTTTTCTTTAGATTACAAGTAGGTCCTTGCAGGGGAAAGATGAACATAAATGAATGGAAAATAGAACACCAAACAATTAGAGGTACAGATTCAGTGGATATTAAATACTCAACCAAGACATAATCAGTCATCATGGGACTATCCAAGGTTTTGAATATCAAAGATGCTGGATCAAGAGGGTGAGCATATAAAAATGGGTAAATAAAACTTCATTCACTTGAGAGCACTTTCTAGGGATATGGGATTTCACAACCTGGCAAAAATCCTAGGAAATGGATCAAACTCTCTGTTGGGGTGACTCTGAGAGATCTGGAGAAATTGATGACTAATGCCAAACAGAATAGAAATGATACTTACTCTCTCTGCAAGCAGAGGTAGAAAGGGAATGACTGAGGGAGGTAGACACACTGAAATCAAAATTTCCTGTGAAGTCAAGAAAATTGCCTGAGTATTGTGTTCTACTGGAAAGTGAAAATGACATACCATTCACCAAAGCTGTCAAGAATGTGTCAGCAAAAAGCACAGTCTTCACTAGGAAGTTTGGTGATGGCTCTCTGTTGCAGACTAGGTATGACATTGGGGTAGTGATTACAGTACTTAGTTTGTTAATATCCACTGGGCCCCAGACTAAAAGAGGCCAGGTGACAGCACCTAACTGCCAAGCCAGAGGCTGCAATTGCTATAATGAAGAGTAAGGCTGGAGGGGCAGACAATGGGGCTTCACCAGCAAGAAACTTTATGAACAATTAATAAAGCATAATGTCCCAGGATCAGCAAACAATGGTGCAGGAACAGGCAGCTAAGATTGGTTCCTCAATAAAAATTCATACTTGCTCAGTTCTCAGCCCTTAACTGATTTTCAGTTCTGGAATCTATTGACTGGAGAAATTGTAAAATCCTTAGGAGGAAAATTTTGCAACTGAATACCAAGGTTACACCATACTGATTCCTCCAGTTCTTTCCAAAAAGAATCTATGGCCATTCACTTGGTTTACTTTACAATAAGGAAAGGAGAATAATTTTATATTTTGACAACTAATGAACACAGTTTTGAGATGGCATGGATTCCCAGAGACCTAGTATATCAGCATGGACATCATGGTGGAGGCAGCTTATGGGGACCAAATAATAAATATCATAGTTGACCATGGGCCCTGCCTGTGGGGGTAAGAGTTAACACTGCAGAAATTCACATCCCTGTCTCCGAGTTTCACAAAGCAATATTTTCTGTGCTTTGGTAGAAAAATGAATGAACTAACCTGGAAGCAAAGAGAGAGGAAGATACTGTGATCCAGCCAAAAAAAATGTGACAGAAGTAGACTAAAGATAAATTGAGAATTAAATTTAAAAATATGCTTTAACAACTGTGTCTGCTTCAAAGGATTAGAGGAACAACAAGGGAAATTAAACATTAAAGGAAGATCATAAGTATATCTAATTGTTATGGTAAAGGAGGTCTCAAGTAAAGAGTGTTTATGCAGTCACTGATGTTCTGCAAGTTATTTGAGACATGGGAAACTCAAACACTGAGGGAAGGCAGTGCTTTGGGGAGAACCAGCTGGTAGTTTCTCGCTGGATGCGTAATGTAACAGAATTTAGAAGAATCAATACAGTCAGCTTCAGTTCAGAAATCTGTTAATGATGATTTTTCAGTTGGTATAAATGTTCAGAGAAGAGGGAAGTTTTTCCAAAGGGCTGAATTTATGGACCTAGAGAACTCAGGAAGAGAAGAGAAAAATGAGTGAAAGTTAGTCAACAAATAAAATACATTCCAAAATGGCCTTGAGTTTCTCATAAAATGGAAGAAAGACAGACTGAATAACATGAGAGTGGATTATGTTAAGGCTGAAAATGGCAACTGTGGCTTGTTCTCAATTTAGAGTGCCCTGTTCATCATAGAGAACATATTTATGCATTGTGATTCTTGCATGGAGCTATTAAGGAAATGGAAATAGAGTGGTTTCAAATATTGAAGAGCTCCATTATGGGTAGAAAGCATACCAAACTATTGTTATTATACCTAATTTGGACATAGAAAGAGGTCATAATTAATCTCCTCATGGTTGATGTCTCTCATTTGATTTCAAAATCTCAATCCATAGGATCTGGTCAAGTGGTATGGATTGATTGGATTTGGGACAACCAAGATGCATTTCTCTGTTTACTATTTATTCTATAAATCAATATCTAACAAATATTAGATAAAGATATTACTTAAAACAATATTTTTGCTTCAGTAGCCTGAAATATAAGAGTGTAGAGATTGAATGTGATATCCTTCTGTCCTTTTGAATCATGAGTTCAATATGAAGCAGGCATTTGCATGAATTTAATAAATCTCTTTTAGGGTATCCCAACAGAATTCTAGGGTGCCAATGCTGGAGCTGCAGGAAACTGCGGGTTCAATCCTTGGGTAGGGAAGATGAGGGAAATGGCAACCCAGTCTGGTATTCTTGCCTGGGAAATCCCCACAGTCCATGGAGTCGCAAAGAGTCAGACACAACCGAGCATGCACACACTCACACAATAGAGTTCTATTCATTATCAAGAATAAAGTCCAAACTGAAGCTACCGAGCAGACAGTCTAGATAACAGAGTTCAGGCCATTACTTGAATACCTATAATATTTTTTTTATTCAGCAGTGGCTATACACTGCTTCTAAGAAACATTAATTATGCATCTACAAATAAGGCTCATAAGATAATCACTTTTTCAATTCTTGTCTCCTGGTTTGATATTTTGATTGATTCAGGGGTCTTGATTTCATCAAAGTAGACTGAACTGTTTTTTTAAGCTAAGCAAGAGTTCAAGTGTTTCTCTGAGGACAAGCCTACTTACTTTCTGTGAATGTCCTTGTTTCCTGACATGTGTTGGAACCCTGCCTGGAAAATTAAACCAGTAATCAATGGGAAGCGGAGACAAGAAATGAGGTGAAAAAGATTTCATGGTGAATGCCGTGGTTCCTTTAGTACTGAGGACTCTACTGCTTTTCTACAGTAATGTGAGTCTTCTGAAAAAGGTTTTTTGGGCAGTTACTTGAATGTGGGATTTCTTCCAGTCTTTATAGTGCTTCTCGGGTGGCTCAGATGGTAAAGAATCTGCCTGCAATGCGGGAGACCTGGGTTTGATCCCTGGGTTGGAAAGATCCCCTGGAGGAGGGCATGGTAACCCCAGTATTCTTGCCTAGAGAATCGCCATGGATAGAGGAGCCTGGCAGGCTACAATCCATGGAGTCACAAAGAGTCAGGCAAGACTGAGCAGCTAAGCACAGTCTTTGTACTGAAGTGAAACAGAGGAGAAGATGCATTTTAAAAACTGGTTTTCTGAAAGGGATTTGTAATACTACTTTTTAAACTCTAACTTATTATTTTATAATATATGGTACTTGAAATTGGACAGAAATGGTAGAATTAATTTATGAACAATTTTATTATTGCTGAAATTGTTTCACTTGAGATGTGTGGTCATTTATTTAATCAGATCAAAGTTCTGTAAAACAAGGGGGTTTATCTGTTTGTTTAAATATCTAGCCCAAGAAGAGCTCAATAAATATTTTGTGAATTTTAAATGTACTGTGCATTGTGGAAAAACCAATAAGACTTAAGATGGACAATTCAGTTAGAATAGCTTTTTTGAAGCTTCTTGAACTAATAGAACATGAAAAATTTAGAAGACTATTTAGAGGTTCAGCTGCCATATCACTGGTCTTATAAAAGTCATATAAAAAGCAGATAGATGAAGACCGAAGAACTCTCCCAGATTGAAGGAGAATAAATAGAAGCGACAAACTAAATGCAAAATACGATTCTGCAGTGTCTGGAATCAACTGGAATTCAGCTGATCTTAGCCATACTCCACTGGTCTTCACTCTGGTCTATGGAATGAGTCATCCGTCTTATGTCTTTCATTCCCTGAATCAGTAGGTACCTGAGGCACAAGCTTTTCCAAAATTCAAGGCAAGCTCAAGTTGAGCACAGGTATAGAACAATGGCAACAAGTGGATTGCCACTGCAATTTTCTGTTCACTTGATGTCTAAAATCATCTAATTTGCTAACGTATATCATAAAGCCAAGCCCCATGCCAAAGTCTGGGAACAAAAATGGCTGGAAACACTGCTACAATGGAGCAGTGAAGAACTGAGACCAATACTTCAGTACACCTCTTTTAATACGTACCTTACACTTTTGTATTAAATAGGTTCACTATACGGTCTGGCCCATGGTGAATTCCTACCCAAGTTATGAATGCCAGTCACACTGCTGAACCAAAGGAAGGTGTTTTTTCTTACTAATCTATTGAAGGTGTTTTCTTCTTACTAACATATTACCCCATTGTTATTGCTGTTTATTTACTAACTTTTGTCCAACTCCTTTGTGACCCTTTGGACTGTACCCTGCCAGGATCCTTTGTCCAAGGGATTTTTCAGGCAAGAATACTGGGGTGAGTTGCCATTTCCTTCTCCAGGGGATCTCCCTGACCCAGGGATCGAACCCTCTTCTCCTGTATTAAAAGAGAATTCTTTACAGCTGAGCCACCAGGGAAGCACTAGTAAGTTCTTTCTGGCCCTTGTTGATATGAAGAGACTATCACGTTAATGGTCTCCAAGTACATTGATTTGAGGCAAAGATAGCCTTCCTGCATTATGGACCTATCATTATAAAATCTGCAAACATTACGTATCATCAGTCCTTTTCTTTTTTTTTTTTTTCCCTGGCCTGGAAAAAAAGATCACAGATGTGATTTTAAAAAGAGAGACAGAGAGTGAGAGAAGCATGAACAAGAGTGCTTATTATAGCATGGTTTGTGAGAGTGATAAAGTAGAAAATCCCAAAGTGCCCTCAATGAGTAGGAGCAAATAACACTGGTTTTTCTACAGCAGATAAAAAAGAATAAAGGAGAATTTTAAAGAAAAAAAATGAAATAGTGGTGAAATAAGCTGGCTTTAGGACACAATGCCTGGATTTATATGCTGGCTCCAGCATATAGAAATTCCAGGACCTGGTGAAAATTGCCTAACCTCTCCGACTTAATGCACTTTTCTGTAAAATCAAGAAGTGAGAAGCATTTATTTCATGGAATTATTTGAGAATTAAAGGTAAAAACAATGCTCAAAAATGGTGCCTAGCCTAGTCCATTTCAAAAGCTCCTAGTGCTTAACACTACCGTGAAATTTCTATTTAGTAATTCTTTATTATTATTTTTAAGCATGATAATAAAAATGGTCTATCACTCAGTTTAAAAAAAAAAACAGACCAATAAATAAATATGAAATGTTCCTGAAATTTAGTTATGTATCACTATATACACTATATGCATATATCAACTGTATATATGCATATATTAATTATATATAAATATATATATATATATGCATCACTAAATACGACTTATCCATAATAATGTGCAAATAAAATATCTCCTGATATCATTGGAAAACTTCATTGGAAAAATTAATTTTTAAAAAGTGATACTCTAGTTAAACATTTGAAAGAAAAATAAAACTAGATTGTCCTTCCCTAAAATATTTTAGAGCATTATTCCAAAAATTAAATTAGCCATATGTTAATACAGATCTATATATTATATATGTATATATAAATGATTTAAATTAGGTTAAACCTTCTTAGTATGAGGATGAGGACACAATCTACAACAAACTTTAATAACTAATTTTCTACATTAAAATTATTCCTTTTGTAATAAAACAAAGATTACACAAATGCGAATGCATAGAGTGAGAAGATACTTACAGAAAGAATTTTTAATGAATTAACTATCTTCAAATTTAGTGAGATAAATAAATAATAAATTGAGATAAGAAGATAGATAAAGATAGAAATTCCTGTATTACTTTTTAACAGTGAAATGCAAACTAAATGAAGTGTTAGGAACTTTGTTTATATCACTAAAAAAGGGAAAAAGCAAGGCTTTTTTTTAAATGAAATATTATATTCTTTTCTATCTTAAGATAATCTGTTCTTAAAATATTTAATTTGTAATGTTTTGCTTCATTACATAATTAAACTTCTATAAAGTCAAAGATTCCAGTAGTTTCTAATTCTTTTGTTTTGTTAAAGCCAATAATATCAAATAAGTTTAATTTCACTGTGTTTAGAAGCACTTTTAACAGGAACTACTTCACCCAATCCAATTTAATAGGAACAGATATCTGAATTAACTTGTGAATTAGTTTACTCCCATACTTATTCATTTATCCATTCAAACTTAAAAATTGAATATTAATTATGGACAAAGAGTAAGACTTAGCACTCCTTATATATACTTAGCATTGTCAATTGTTATGTTTTCAATTTGGCCACCACAGAGACTTCACACACAGAGAGAAAAGGTCCAAACTTAGAATAATCTTCCTTATATTTATACATTCATTCATTTATTTACCTCAATTTATTGAGTATTTATTGCATGGCAAGAAGTTTTCTAGGTTGCTTCATGGACTTTATATGGTAAAATATGATAAATAAACAAATAAACATGATAAGTACAAAAATAAAATATAAGATGGTGATAAGTATAACAAAATAATAAAAGCAGATTAAAATTATAGAAAAAATATTCAATGATGTGTAAAATTAAACAATATTTTAGTCACTACTAATTTATATCAAAGGCTTATAACATTTTGAAAATTATTTTAAAAATTTGCGCTACATCCGACAGAATTGTTTTTTATCATTTTTCCAAATGTTAAATATAATTATACTTCCATTTATAAGAATACAAGATCATTTAACTCACTACCTAACATTCCAAGTAATTATTAATCTTATAAAATGCTGTATGATTTTTAAAACATGTGTATATTCTTTTATATCTTTCAATTTTGTTAGAGATATTAATCTAATTTTTTCCTTTTGAGATACTATTTCCTATTGACAAGGTATAAATATACAGATACTTTCAAAATAAAATAACAGACTACAATTGTGTCTAATATTCAAATTACAAAATGCGTTTTTTTTTTTATTATGTGTACTAGTAAGTTAACTGGGAGAAGGCAATGGCAACCGACTCCAGTACTCTTGCTTGGAAACTCCCAAGGACTACAGTCCATGGAGTCGCCAAGAGTCGGACACAACTGAGCGACTTCACTTTCACTTCTCACTTTCACGAATTGGAGAAGGAAATGGCAAGCCATTCCAGTGTTCTTGCCTGGAAAATCCCAGGGACGAGGGAGCCTGGTGGGCTGCTGTCTATGGGGTCGCACAGAGTCGGACACGACTGAAGCGACTTAGCAGCAGTAAGTTAACTAGTTCAGGAAAAAATACATAAGTAATTGTTTTGACTTCAAAAATTAGACTTCAGATTTGAATACTTTCTGTTTTTTTATTATTTTCTTCCACTCTTGACTACTCTTCCTTAGAAGAAATTTTGTTTCTCATAAAAGGTACTTTACTTATACGTTGCATTACCTACTTAAGTCGTATGTAACACATTCCTTAATGCATGTATGAATGTATTAATTGATTACTCTATCATTCGTTTAATGTCTAGTTAAAGAGTACCTTCTAGATGAATGACAGTGCCCTAGGTACATGAATGGACACTGAAATCAATGATGTCTGTAAGAAATAGATTTGGTATTAACTAATTTGATTTCATAGAATCTAAGAATTATAGTGCATGATAAATTACTAATGGCCTGTAAATGGTCATGAAAATGTTCTTTAGAACTATCTGACACGTTCATGTTGATGTATGGGAAAACCAATACAATATTGTAAAGTAATTAGCCTTTAATTAAAATAAATAAACTTAAATTAAAAAAAATAAAGTTACCATAAATATGAAAAAAAATAAATAAAACATTTATATTCAATTAAAAAAAAAAGAACTACCTGACATGTCACACTGGGGCATTCTCTGCAATATAATGGCATTGCCTTCTAAGACTCATTAAAGATGGGATTCTAATTATGAATGGGCTCCAGGTGTTCCCTAGTCTAGAAAACAGTAAAGTCTATGAGACTATTTTAGGACACTTCACAGTATTCCAACTTCTCCCTCTACTGCCCTAAATGCATTCTGCGGACAAACTTGATTTTTCGCTCATCCTTGCACATATTCCCATTCTTCCTAGTCTCCATTTTACTTTTCTTAATTCTAAAATGTGCAAAGTATCTATCTACTAGTGACTTCAAAATACTTTAACTTGTCTCTCCCTGGCTTCCCTCAATACACAAGCACACACACACACAAATACATACACACACACACAAACACACACACATTCACCACAAACTTCCAAACAGTACAACTATTGGTAAAACCGAAGTGAACTTTCTATGGAAATATGTCTTCCAGTCAACTCTTCTGACCACTTTCAAAACACCCACCCTTAAGAACTAGTAGTCATCACAACCATCTTCATTCAAGCCACCTAGACATTGAAAACTGACTCCAGGGAAAAATGTGTTCCCCGTGTTACTGAGCCAACACCTTTTATTTATTATAATAATACTAACAGCAATGTTAAAAACAACAGAAAACAACACTATAGCTCTGATCACCACTTTTCATACACCAATCATCTATGTAATGAAACAAAAGCATTTGTCATATTATTTTGGCAATTGAGTACACTTATAAACTTATTACTTAGATTGTTACATTTTAGAAGGAAAAGCCTGTATAATATTTTTTTATCTATTTATCTATTGTGTTCTTAGTGGCATATAAAAAGGACATTCATTAGGTATTTATTGAATTTAGTAGGTAATAGAAAATAACTCATGAGTACTAAAAGAATATTGGGTGCATCATTGTACTCTTTAAAAGAATTAGTTTTGTTTCCCATCATGTCCTCATTGCATTTAATGCTACAATTAATTATACTTAATTTCTACAATTGTAGAAAATTGGATAAAAGTGGAAAAGTGTTCTGATTTTTGTCATAAAGCCCACTAATATTTCTTGTAAAATTCTGTTAAATCTTAAATCATTTTTTTTTTTTTTAAGTACAAGTGTGTGGGCTGTGATCCTGACAAGCTTCTGAAAAATTCTTATCAGACTCTGGTTGCTCTGGTGATCAACCATCTGTTTATACAACTGGAATTTTATTTCTTTTGGAAGATTAGGGGGAAAAAAAGGAAATGAGAGCGTCTTTGCTTTTCATCATTTTACTTTGTTATAGAGCAGTTAGCATTGGAAATTACAAATTACGATCATTAGAATAGTTTTCAGAGGGAACCTTTGATTCTATCTGAAATTAAAAAGATTATGACCTTGAGAGCTTATGATAATCCACTAATAAAACCTTTCTGCTAAGTATATAAGAATGAGCATCAATATAAATTCTTATATAGACAGACACATAGGAAATGGAGACTTTTAATTTTTTCAACAGAGACACTCAAAGTGACTGTTTTAAGGTAATAGGCCAAGTAGAAATTCATAGAAATGAGGCAATAATTTTAATTGAACCACTTAAGTGGGAGGGAGATGAAAAGGAGAAATTGGAGCAGAAAAAAGAAATATTAACCAATTACTATGAAAATCTCTAAATTTTATAAAATCATTGTGACTGTAAGTAAATATGATTAAGATCCCTCCGTATACCCCTGAAAAAGCCCGTATAAGTAAAATCCATAAATTCTGAGCTTCATTCGCTTCTTAATAATTCTGCCTCTGGTAAAGGTTATTTAAATTTTGGAAAATCTTGAAAGCTAAAGGAAAGAATCCTCTAATTCTAAATGGGAATATATATCAGGCTCAGAGTAAGAAAGCTGCAATTCAAAACAAAGAAAGTAGTTAATACACAGCTCTATTCAATGAGAGTGTATACAAGTAAGTTTATGTAACCTTAATAGTTATGAATAATTCTTACATGAAACATTTTTAAGAAAAACTTCAGAAAATTTGTATTTTACCTATAATACTGAGCCCTGAGATATGAAAATACCAGAATTTTTTTTTCAGGAGTTCTTTTGGCTAAAAATTTAATTAAGATTGACTGAAGAACCCAAGTAGATGTAAAGATGCTTTAAGCAAAAGTAGAAAAAAAAATCAGCATACTCATTTTGGTAGTTTAACTTGTGTTTGATCCCTCTAATAGAGAAAGAAAATCAAATAAACTCTGTGTAGTATTAAATAAAAACAAAATGGCCTCTGAATTATAAGCTCAGTTCTGATAAAGTAGATGATTAATGCAGAAAATTATAAATGCATACATAGATATATTGATATTTTATACCATTTTAAAATTGCCTTATCCAGGAACTATATATTTTTCATAATATTGTTGACCTACCAATATAGATTTTCCCTCATTCTCCATTTATCAAATATCATATCTGGTTCTTCCTCTTCTGGAGTGAAAAATTTGCTATGCTTTATATTAGTGATATCATTATTAAAAAGTGAACTCCAGACAATGAACTCTGAAATGAAAACACAAGCTCACCAAAAGAGTTGTTTCAATGGAGTTTGCAAAATAAACATCCACTTAAGGTTATTAAGAAAATTTTTATATTATGAATATTTTTCTTAGTGATCTAAAATCTTTAAAAAGAAAAGAATAAGTGGTCTATAGTTTAATAAATAAATAGACTTTTTATTATATGTTGACTAATCAAAATAGCTTCAGAACTATTTGCTCATTAAATCTTTCATGCCAGTTTATCATTTGCCTACTTCTACAAAATTTGACTAGCCCCAAAATTCCATGTGACTTTTCAATGCATCATAATAGGTAAAATTTTTCAATGCATATCCTTATGTACTTTATTTCCATATATTTTCAAAGAGTTCAATAAAAATTATTTAAGAAAAATAAAAGATTTATAAATAATGATCATTCCTTTCAAGACTTGAAGCCTGATACTTTGAATTAAGGATTGACTGCCATGTCACAAGCATGTGACAGACTCAAATATCCCTTTCAATTAATCATACTCCAATCAAGTTCATTCGGAGAAGGCAATGGCACCCCACTCCAGTACTCTTGCCTGGAAAATCCCATGGATGGATGAACCTGGTAGGCTGCAGTCCATGGGGTCGTGAAGAGTCGAACACGACTGAGCGACTTCCCTTTCACTTTTCACTTTCATGCTTTGAAGAAGGAAATGGCAACCCACTCCAGTGTTCTTGCCTGGAGAATCCCAGGGAGGGAAGAGCCTGGTAGGCTGCCGTCCATGGGGTCGCACAGAGTTGGACACGACTGAAACAACTTAGTAGCAGCAGCAATCAAGTTGATTAATGTCCATTATGTAGAATTACTTTAAAAAATTCCATTCTAGCAGAATTATGCTGGTGGCACTTAATGATAAATGCTGTTCTAGTTATATGTATGAGACCCACCATTTTTCCTGTAATCAGAGTAAAAACCAGTTGATCCATTGCTACTTTACTGCAATGTAAAAGGATGGAAAAATGGTTATATCACTTTGTGTTATAAATAGATTCTTGCTTTATGATGTCAGAATGCTGGCCTTGGTCTAAGTGCAGCCACTTTTTTAAAGCAAGCTTGTTAGGAATATTATCACATTATATCCTCATGGTGTAGTCATCCATCTAGCTTTAAAAAGTAGTAGGAATTGTCTTGTTACTTTCAGGCTGGTATGCAACAATCTTTCGCCTGAAATGTTAAATGAAGTATGCTGCTAGTTTTACAGGCTCATCCTGCTGCTACTGCTACTGCTAAGTCACCTCAGTCGTATCCGACTCTGTGTGACCCCATAGACAGCAGCCTACCAGGCTGCCCCATCCCTGGGATTCTCCAAGCAAAAACACTGTAGTGGGTTGCCATTTCCTTTTCCAGTGCATGAAAGTGAAAAGTGAAAGTGAAGTCGTTCAGTCGTGTCCGACTCTTAGCGACCCCATGGACTGCAGCCTACCAGGCTCCTCTGTCCATGCGATTTTCCAGGCAAGAGTACTGGAGTGGGGTGCCATTGCCTTCTCCTAGTTCATGTTAATTTTTAACAGTAAGAGAACTATACTAGGGTTTTTTTGCATCCATTGATAACATGCATCCATTAAACATTTTATAACTTGTGCTAATATCACTAGAGACAGCAAGAAAATATAACTGAATCTTGCCTAAAAGATAATTTAAAATCTTGGGGATTTTTGTTTTTGTGATGCAGACACCTATACTACATTATATTCTGCTGTGTATGTTTTTGCTTTTTCTCCTGTCATGTAAAATGAAGATTAAAGTGGTAACCTTCTGTACACACACACAGAATCAAAACTTTTGAAATCTCTACCCTATAATTCTCATCTGGAAAATTCCATGGGCAGAGGAGCCTGGTGGGCTATACAGTCCATGGGGACATAAAGAGTCAGATACAACTGAGTAACTGAATACACACACCTTATGATGTCCATTTGATTATGTTATTTCCATATTAAAAGTTAATAAATACTTCATTTTCTAAATTATATACTCAAAGATTTGAACGAAATAATCCCACGCCTATGTAGAGAATAAATCAAAGATCTATTAGAGGAATGAATTTAGCATGTTAAAAATTGAAACCATTTTCTTCCTCTTCAAAATATTCTCCATTCTTGCTTACAGTTATTGATCCCATATGATTAGTTTACACATCTTAGACAAAGTTCTGCTGCATGATTCCTGTAGATAATTTCAGATCTATAACTACACTTACTAATCTGGAGGACAATTAAGGTAAATTAACAATTCTCCAAAGACAGCCTTCAGAATGGGAGAAAATAATAGCAAATGAAGCAACTGACAAAGAACTAATCTCAAAAATATACAAGCAACTCCTACAGCTCAACTCCAGAAAAATAAATGACCCAATCAAAAAATGGGCCAAAGAACTAAACAGACATTTCTCCAAAGAAGACATACGGACAGCTAACAAACACATGAAAAAATGCTCAACATCACTCATTATCAGAGAAATGCAAATCAAAACCACAACGAGGTACCATTTCATACCGGTCAGAATGGCTGTGATCCAAAAGTCTACAAGCAGTAAATGCTGGAGAGGGTGTGGAGAAAAGGGAACCCTCTTACACTGTTGGTGGGAATGCAAACTAGTACAGCCACTATGGAGAACAGTGTGGAGATTCCTTAAAACCTGGAAATAGAACTGCTTTATGACCCAGCAATCCCACTGCTGGACATACACACCAAGGAAACCAGAATTGAAAGAGACACATGTACCCCAATGTTCATCGCAGCACTGTTTATAATAGCCAGGACATGGAAGCAACCTAGATGCCCATCAGCAGATGAATGGATAAGAAAGCAATGGTACATATACACAATGGAGTATTACTCAGCCATTAAAAAGAATACATTTGAATCAGTTCTAATGAGGTGGATAAAACTGGAGCCTATTATACAGAGTTAAGTAAGCCAAAAAGAAAAACACCAATACAGTATACTAATGCATATATATGGAATTTAGAAAGATGGTAATGATAACCCTGTATGCAAGACAGCAAAAGAGACATAGATGTATAGAACAGTCTTTTGGACTCTGGGAAAGAGCAAGGGTGGGATGATTTGGGAGAATGGCATTGAAACATGTATAATATCATATAAGAAATGAATTGCCAGTCCAGGTTCGATGCAGGATACAATATGCTTGGGGCTGGTGCACTGGGATGACCCAGAGGGATGGTACGGGGAGGGAGGTGGGAGAGGGGTTCAGGATGGGGAGCACCTGTATACCCGTGGTGGATTCATGTTGATATATGGCAAAACCAATACAATATTGTAAAGTAATTAGCCTCCAATTAAAATAAATAAATTTAAATTAAAAAAAAGAGTTCTCCAACTTCTAAATACTGTCTTATATTTTATCTAATTTAATCTATTAAAATTACATAAAACAATATGACATTTTTTAGAAAATAATGAATATTGAGTGAGTTCCTCCCCTTCAAATTTTCCAGACCTTATACCTTGCTGAATTTCCAGTACAAATAGCACTAGATATTATCAAGAGATGTCTTAACTTTTGACAATGTTGATGATAGGTTTCTTAATTTTCCAATATGAAACCACATTTGAAATTTCCTTATTAGGTCATAACTTTTAAAAAATATGTGAATGATAGTGAGATTACACAAATAATTGTATTATCAGATTAGACTCAACAAGATTGTAGATCTTAGTAATCATTAAACTTCATTAAAATTAAAATGGTACAGTTTAACCATAAAGCGTAAAACAGCTGACAAACTTCTGAGGTTCTTCCTAGTTGAATTTTAACATTCAACAAAAGTGGATATATAAAACCAGATAAAGTCTGAGAATCAAATAAAATATTATAGTCAATCACAAAGTAGTAGAAAAATAAAACCTACAGAAGGAAATAATTTCATTTGATCTTCTCTTAAACGTTAAGTACAATGTCCTATGTGTGTGCTCAGTTGCTCAGTCATGTCCAACTCTTTGCAAACCCAGGGACTGTAGCTCACCAGGCTCCTTTGTCCATGGAATCCTCCAGGCAAGAATGCTGGAATGGATTGCCATTTCCCACTCCAGGGGATCTTCTCAATCCAGGGATCAAACTCATGTCTCTTGCATCTCCTGCATTGGCCAGCAGATACTTTACCAGTGTAAATATATGATTTTAAATACATGATTTGTCCCTTAAATAGAAAATGTAGAGTAACAACTATAGTATAAGTATGATAGTACTTTATCAAAAATAATGAAAAGATAAACAGATGCAATGAAGATGAATTGCAATTCACTCAAAATTGATTTTTTAATTATCATGAATAGAACTGCAGCATAGTAGAATGCAACTAAATGATAATCATATGTCTAATTCACTTTTCTGAATCTACAGTCCACAAACAAGCCATCGGGAATAACTTCTTACACAAAGCATCATGGGATGTGTGTACCGGCCTCATCTAATCCATTACTCATATCCAATGTCACTGCTCCTTGATTATATATATATATATATATATATATATATATACACACACACATATGTATTATATGCTTTAATGTTGCTGTCAAATTAGCTAATTTCCTTTTGCTTTTATCATCATTGATTTCTGTTCACTAAGTATACCAAGAAAAAGATTAGGCAATTTTAGCTCAGAGATTCCAGTTTAAACATCCAAATTGTATTTTCAATATAACTGAAAATAACAAAGCTTTTAAAAATAGTACAGATTATAGCACATCTTGCAGTATTTTTTCCTTAGAGGCAGGAAACATGACTCTTCTTACTGACATCATTATGAAGATTTTCCAAAGTCAGTTTTCAGTACCTTTTGGTTTATTTGATTCACCACCAAGCTGGCAAAATAAGCATGCATATTTTCCTTCCTCCTCCCTCATGATAACTTATTAAAATGAAAATACTATGATGCAACAGGGTATAAACCCACAAAAGCTAAGATTATGGAGGGAGAGAGATCAGAGAAAGATTTTAACTTTTTTAAAAAATGAATAAATCAGTTGGAAGTGAGTTTACTAATGAAACAGAAAAAAGAGAGCATATTTCTAAAATAGATTCAGTATCAGACTGCTTAGAAAGTGGAGTCAGTTCTCCAGGCAGAGGATGAGAGAATTTCCAAACATGGTATACACATGGGAACAGTGGGAAGCTGCAGCTGAAAGTAGCCTCATTAACTAAAGGTCTAGCTATGAATTCTTTGTACTAGTCAGCACTTAAACTTGTCTCTTTCACTCCATTATGGAGAGTACATATCAAGAGATTAAGACCAGGTAGAAACATGAGAAATAATCTCCAGTGAATATTAATAAACTGCCTAGGGAATACTGGGGATACTATTGTGTATATTGGTGACTCAGGATTAAGCTATAATTACTTATTCCCCAGAATAACTATCAGTTTACTGATATCAGTTATCTTGCCTTCCTTGGAGGTCCAGTGGTTAAGACTCTATGCTTCTACTGCAGGGAATTCAGATTTGATCCTGGGTCAGGGAACTAGGATCCCAGAAACAGCACAACTGGTATTAAAAAAAAAAAAAAAAAATGAGGTTAAAATATAATCAAAATGGAAAAGGTCCACCAGGGAAACTGGAGAAGGAAACGGCAACCCACGCCAGTGTTCTTGCTTGGAGAATCCCATGGACAGAGGAGCCTGGCAGGCAACAGTCCATGGGGTCGCAAGGGTCAGTCACGACTTAGCGACAAAACCACCAGGGAAACAGAACTATAAACAAAACAGAAAATGAATCCCAAACTTCTTTCTAGAAAATCAACTCATTATTTTTTTGTTTTTGGTAAACAAAAGAACAACTTTATTCTGAGGTCTTAACATACAAGTTATTAAGTTAATGCATTGGTGATGGGATCCAGTTTATCATGTCTAGTAAGTAACACTTATAATTGGGCATAGAGTTTTCATAGATTTTAAAAAGCAATCTCAGATTTCTTTTTTTTATGATTAATTTTTTTTAAATTTTATTTTATTTTTAAACTTTACAAATTGTATTAGTTTTGCCAAATATCAAAATGAATCCGCCACAGGTATACATGTGTTCCCCATCCTGAACCCTCCTCCCTCCTCCCTCCCCATAAAGGTTGTAAGTACAGTATAACAAAAATTTTGCCCTGAGTCTTTTGTAATTACATTGATGGCATGTGGTCATCCCCATATACTTTAGAATATGATTTCTACAATCACGAACATTATTCTTCATAACCACAAAACAATTATAGATTCAGGAAATTAATATCTATACATTGTATTATATTGGAAATTAACATTGGTATCATGTATTACTCAAATGCCATTCACATTTGCTAGCTCTCCCATCAGTTTTTTAATTACAGAAAAAACATTTATCATGAGATCCATCTTCTGAATTACAGAAAAAACATTTATCATGAGATCCATCTTCTGAATTTATAAATGCACAATAGAGTATAAATACACAATAAAATCTTCTTGTTTCCCTGTCATCTCCCAGGCACTGGCAACCACTCTTCCACTCTTTAATTTTATGTATTTGACTATTTTGTCTTTGTGTTTTAGGGTGAGATAAATATAAGGGCGTCTAGTTCCTTTTCAAATAGGAGAAAGAAAAGAGAGCATTTGATAATTGTGGTACCCTAGGGCAGGTAGGTTCATCTAACTTTTCTTTAAGGCCTTGAAGGCTGTGTTATCTAATTCTTCCCATAAAATTGGGCCATGGGTATTACAGTTGAGTAAACCATAGAGAGGTTTGGCTATAAGAGAGAGATTCAGAATCAGATTTCATCAGTAACTGACAAAACTTGGAAAGCCTCCCAGTTGGCACTAAGTTTTAAGTTTTGAGAAACTTAGAACACCAAGAAGTCCATCTTTATATAGATGTAATCCTGGTTCTGATATCAGATGCCTTCAATATCTAACCTGGGTTTGGGCAAACTGCAGTTTTTCTTTGGTGAACTTGTGTCTTTTTATGGTTAAAAGTTTTAGCAGCTCGATGTTGTTTTTTTTCTGTTAGGAAGCTTGAGGAGGAGAGAGAAGAAGCAAATCATCCACATATCACAACAAAACAGAACCTGTGGGGAACTTAATTCATCCAGATCACCCTTTAGGATTTCTGAGAAACAAGAAAGATTATCAGTAAAACCCTGGGGCATTACTATTCTGGTGAATTATTTTTCTTGCCAAGTCAAGACAAGTCCACAGGATCACAAAGAGTCAGATACGACTGAACGACTGAACAACAAAGTCAAGGCAAAAATGCATTGACTAGCTTCATCAACTGGAATGCTAAAGAAGGCACTGCATAAATAAATTACAAGAATCGACTTATGTATGCCTTTTACTACCTTCACATTTTTTTCCTGTAAATCTAAAACTATTGTAAAAAATAAAATAAAATGAAAAAAAAAAAAAAAAAAGAATCGACTTCTGGTGGGAATGGATGCTAAAAACATATAAGGGTTCGAAATATCACAGTATGGAAGAATAACATTGCTGTTTATTGCAGGGAGGTCCTGGACAAAAATCCACCCTTGGTTTTTAAGCTTCTCACTGCTAAAATTGGAGTGTTATGGAGATGGTATAGAAACTAATGAAACCTGAAGACTTGTTACCTTTAGGAATTCCCTGATGATCCAGTGGTTAAGAATCCACCTTCCAATGCAGGGGACATGGGTTCTATCCCTGATCAGGGAAGCAGGACAACTAAGCATGTATGCCACAACTAGAGAGCCTGCTCACCATAATAGATCCAATGCAGCCAAATAAGTTTTAAAATATCTTTTTCAAAACAAAATTTTCTTTATTTGTAAATGGCATGGTTGCCCATGAAAAAATGCAAGACAATATACAAATGATTAGACTTAGAAAAGAGTCTCCTAGTCTGTTTGGAGAAACCTGAAAGTTGTGGTGGTGATGGTGGTGGTGGTGGCGGTTGTGGTTTCTTTACTAAGTTGCATCTGACTCTTGCACCCCCACGAATCCCAGCCTGCCTGGCCCCTGTGTCCATGGGTCCTCCCAGGTAAGAATATCGGAGCAGATTGCCCTCTCCCTCTCCATGGGATCCTCCCTAAAATATATTTTTTAAGACTTTTAACCTTCTATTATGGGTTTTATGCCTTGAAGGATTATTTTATTTATTAAGTATTGCTTCATTCTGAGAAAAGGTTTTAAGAGTCTATATGAATTTTGATGGGGGATATGCTGTGACTTTTGCCAACAGTAGTCAGAGATCTTGCTCATAAGAGAAGTGATAGCTAATTCAATAAGGACAAATGATCAGCATTTCTAGAACCTGCTCTAGTACTTTCAGAGAAGGAACAAATACAAGATGTGAAAGGGTTATTTAATTCCCCTAGTTGATTACTTTTATGACTACTTTCAAGTTTCTAGAATTACTTCCCTCTTTGGGGAAAAAGAAATTCCAGAATTATACTTCTCTTAGAAATCTCAGCCTAATAAATGGATAGGGGCAAAGGATCTAAGGAGAAAAGAGGGTGTATCTTTCAACCAGCCTAAAAAAAAAAAAGGAAATGAGTTCAGAGACAGGAACTTCTTCAAGCTCATTAGAGATCTCCATTATCTGAAATTTTAGCTTTCGGGGCTGCTTTGTAACAGCAAAGTTAGGCACCACAAGTGTGGTTCCAGTATCAATTAGGAATGGAAGAATTTCATCCCCATTCTGGAGAAATGTTTCTCCATGTCAATTAAGAAGGAGAATTAGGGAGAGTCCCTGTAGTTCCCTGGATCCCCATCACTGAGAATTGAGAGGACACTGGAGAGGCTGGTTAGAAGGCTAAAATGCTTACTTGTAACAATCTCTTTTCCAGTGCCCTGAATCTTTGCAAAAATTGCATAAAATTGAAGGGTTTGGGTTCATTTAAGAGCCTGCAGATGGTGACTGCAGCCATGAAATTAAAAGATGCTTACTCCTTGGAAGGAAAGTTATGACCAACCTAGATAGCATATTCAAAAGCAGAGACATTACTTTGCCAACAAAGGTCCGTCTAGTCAAGGCTGTGGTTTTTCCTGTGGTCATGTATGGATGTGAGAGTTGGACTGTGAAGAGGGCTGAGTGCCAAAAAATTGATGCTTTTGAACTGTGGTGTTGGAGAAGACTCTTGAGAGTTCCTTGGACTGCAAGGAGATCCAACCAGTCCATTCTGAAGGAGATCAGCCCTGGGATTTCTTTGGAAGGAATGATGCTAAAGCTGAAACACCAGTACTTTGGCCACCTCATGGGAAGAGCTGACTCATTGGAAAAGACTCTGATGCTGGGAGGGATTGGAGGCAGGAGGAGAAGGGGACGACAGAGGATGAGATGGCTGGATGGCATCACTGACTCGATGGACACGAGTCTGAGTGAACTCCGGGAGGTTGTGATGGATAGGGCTCGCAAAGAGTCGGACACAACTGAGCAACTGAACTGAACTGAAGAGCCTCATCTCAGGAGAGCTGAAAATCAAGAATTTGGCAGTCTTCCTTTCAGGTGACTTGACTAGTAGAGAGCTGGTTTGGTAAATCTGGAGTGGACACAGTTTAGCATTCTATCGTGGCCTCTTTATTAGAAGGGCTGTTTCAGCCCATGAATAAACAGAGAATTAAATGCTATCCAGGTTGGATCAACATCTGAAGGAAGACCAGAATTTTCTTTAAAAAAATCTGAAGTTAGTTGTAATAATCATGAACTGATTCATCATATTTCTCTGTGCAAGGCTGAATTTTGTTCCAATCAACAAGTTTGGAACAGCCTTAGGACTTGCTCTTTGAAGTTATCTCATAATATTTTAATAGGTCAGCATAGTGTTCTCCCTGTTGTAAATCTAGAGATCTTTTAGGATTTTCTCAATTAGCAGCTTTCATCAAATACTGGACCTGGCCTTCATGAACTAACTGGTTATAATTTAGAGAAACCAGGTTGATAAATTTGAATGACTATAGTAAATTCCTCACCAAATCTGTGAGGATCTCTGGTTATTTTGGAAAAGTCTTTGACCATGCCTTGCATTTAAAGTTTACTCCAGGGAATACAAGTTAAGGGTTTAACCTCTAGAACCTCAGAAGGTTTAATTTCAAAGGGACAGATTCTGATAAGTTCAGAAGAACAGGGAATGGAGAGAGTTTCAGAGAAAGAGGGAATTTTGGTGAAAGAATTAACATGAGACAAAGAAGCCAAGATCGCCTTCAGGAGTATTTTTAGCTTTCTATCATTCTTTCCTTACCATTGTTAATTTAAATTCTTTATTTATTTTTATTTTTTGGCAGAAGGCAATTTTAGACTTCTGATAACCATTTGGAAGCCTCAAAATGCCAATTGAAATAAGCATTCCACCATTTTTAGAAGCTTCTGAGCTATTGTAGTCCAATTCGATTGTAAGGAAATTAAGTTTGGAGCTTTCAACAGTTCCTCATACTGGTCATTAATATTCTTTGTTGCCTTAGGTCAGGTCAATTTATTTGGTTAAAAGTACACAGGAGCAAGGACCTGAGTCCTTAAACATAAAATTGACTGGAGTCTCTGATGCAGGGCTTGCATGCTTTCTCACTCTTTGCAACCCTGTGGACTGCAACCCACCAGCCTCCTCTGTCCATGGGATTCTCCAGGCAAGAATACTGGAGTGGGTTGATATGATCTACTTCAGGGGATCTTCCCAACCCAGAGACTGAACCCATGTCTCTTATGTCTAACCTGCATTGGCAGGTGGGTTCTTCACCACCACCAGCAGCACCCTCAAAATGCTTAGATAACCAGGATCCCATTTCCTAAAAGTGCTGTCTCCATAATAAAGAGCAACTTTCAAAGGGTTTGAGCAACTTACAACACAAACTGCTGAATTCAAACAGCCTGCAAAAGAATCCTGCCCAGTCCTACAGTACTAAGAAGACAGCCTCCTTTCTGGAAATTAAGCTAATTTTTTTTTTTTTTTTCCAGTCTCCAGAGGGCAGCCCTTCCAAAGGAATAGGCAAAAAACTGAAAAATTCGGCACTGTTTCCAAGAAACAACTCTTATTTCTAAAAGAATGAGTTGAAAGTTAGCCAATTTCTGGAGAAGAAACCCCTGCTCTGAGGGGAATGGGCCAAAGGCTAGTTGATTTCAGTGGAATATCCTGATATTAAAATCAGATTGAGCTGCCAAACGACTACGTGCATATAGAACAAGATCTTAAACAGAAAGACAAACTTTTAAATAGATCCTAATAAAGCCTGAAAGTGCAATTGCTAGTCGCTCAGTGTTCATCTCTCTGAAACCCCATGGACTGTACCCTGCCAGGATCCTCTGTCCATGGAATTCTCTAGGCACGAATACAGGAGTGGATTGCCATTCCCTTCTCCAGAGGATCTTCCTGACCCAACAATCAAACCTAGGCCTCCTGCACTGCAGGTCGATTACCATCTAGGGAAGTAAGTGTTAGTTGCTCAGTCGTGCCCGACTCTTTGCGACCCCATGGACTGCAGTCCACCAGGCTCCTCTGTCCATGAGATTTTCCAGGCAACAATACTAGAACGGGTTGCCATTTCCTTTTCCAGGGGATCTTCTCTACCCAAGGATCGAAACTGGGTCTCCTGTACTGCAGGCATATTCCTTACTGACTGAGCTACAAGGGAAGCCCTAGCCACCAAATAAAACTTGGAGAGCTTTAAATGCAAAAAGAGTGTGAGCTTGCATCCAGGAGAAAGAGATAGCTTACAAAAGCAGTGAGCAACCATGGGCTCAATTGTGGGTACCATACCTGTTTGCTTTGGTGACTCCTGGAGCCCTCAGGATTCCTCTCTGGTCCCGCCATGTGCCAACAAAATGCTGATCTTAAATAAAAAGCCAGATCATTCTTCAGCAAAGATGAGAGTTTATTTGGAATTAACAGAGAAATGCAATCTATTTCGATTCTGCAACCAGGGTAAGCCACTTGCAAGTCCAGTCACAAGAATGAGAGGAGAATGTTTTACAGAGAGGAAAATAAGTTGGGGAGGGCTCTAAGCAAATAAGGAGCCATGGCTTTCATTGGTTGAATCCTTTTCAGGAGAAGAGTGTAGTCTTTCTTCCTGTTGGGCTGTGCAATTGTCAGAGGGTGTGAGAGGTCCTGTTTCCAGTTTCAACTCTAGCTGAGGTTTCCATTGATTAATTTTTTACATTACTCTAATATAAATATGTAAGTGTAACCAATACTTTCAACCATAAAACTGATATTTTAATAATATTCATTAAAAATTGATCTGTTTGATTAAGCAATTAATAACTTGACTTGCCATTTAAACTTTTAATGATGTTATTAAACCAGAATCTATATGCATATGTGTGCATACATACATACATGTATACATATAATACCATTTCATATATAGTGAATTTAAAATAGTTAAAAGATGGTAAATTCAGATGGCTCAGTATTTCAGAATAAGAGGTTCTGAGAGAACATACTAGATAAGATAAAATCTCTGAACTAATTATGTCATAAAAATATTCATAACTGAAGGAAACAAAATGGCTTAGAATTATAAGATAAAATAAATGTCTGGGAGCCTGAAATTTAAAAGATGCATGTATATTTATGTGTGTGAGAGAGACAGACAGACAGAGACAGGGAAAGAGAAGGTCACTATAAAATAAAGTCAAGGAAGTCATACTAATACCATAATTTTCATCAGCAAAACTAGTTGCTGAAAGATGATAGGAAAGAATAATTATGGAATTGGAAGACAGTATATTTTTAAATTCTGCAACATCAGTCAAGTATTATCTTAAGTAATACATGCATAATTTAATGACTTTTATAGATAAAATGATTCAAAAAAGATGGTCATCATTCATCCTTGTTGAGAAAATTAAATGTAATTGCAGCCCAACATTATTAACATTCACACTAAAAGAAGGAAAGTTTAGGGTTTAAAAAAGTTGGAAATGAACAAGAACACTATCTTATCTGAAAAGCTATTATTTCAAATTAGATAGTGAGACAGTAAGATCTGAAAAAAAAAATGTCTTAAGAAAGAAAAGAAAAACTTCACATAACAAAGATGAAATGCATGGACTTTCTAACACTTCAATAAAAACACACTTAATCGCTCAATAAAAATAATTAGGATCTCCAAAGGAAAGGTATTTGTAAAATAGAATCATGATACAAGTGCAAAACTGAAACATGACATTGTTTTAAGAGTTGGTGCACAAAAAAGCATAAGTAATTTGACCTCTGTACTAGGCACTGCTCACACAAATTTATTTTGTTCCATTTGCTGCTGAATCAATGATATTTGTGGGTTCTGAGCAAATCCACAGGTACCTAACCTGACAGTTTCTTTCCTCAGAATGACACCGGCATCTCTTATCTCCTCCCCAGAGGTTGCCTGTTACCCCATCACAGACAGCTCTGTATTTGTGTTTGTGTATCTTACAACTGTTGGGGCCTTAATATCCCCTAAGCCTCACCTTTGACTCTGAATTGGCAGCTGGTGGAGGGATTTTCCCCGTTTTGCCTCAAGTGAAGGTGCTGAACTGCAGTTTATATAGCCCCTCTGAGAAAAGACTAAGGGCATTGACAACTCAGGAGCAATTCCCAACTCCTAAACGCCTTTCCTTATAGGTCTCTACACTATTTCCCGCATCATTCTTTTTAGCCCTAATCCTTGCAGTTATACTTCCCAATTAAAATAATTAAAAATATGTCCTCTGTTTATGCTCAGGTATTCTGGGAAACAGCTAAAAGAATGATTAATTTAGGGTTTTTTAAATTTATTTTTAAAATTAGGAATTGAAATCATAGGAACATAGAGAAATAAAAAAGAATGATCACAAGTAAACACTACTTGCTAAGTCACTTCTGTTGCATCCGACTCTATGTGACCCTGCGGACTATAGTCTGCCAGGCTCCTCTGTCCATGGGATTCTCCAGGCAAGAATACTGGAGTGGGCTGTCATGCCCTCCTGCAGGGGATCTTCCCAACCCAGGGATCAAACCTGCATCTCTTATATCTCCTGCATTAGCAGGCAGATTCTTTACCACTAGTGCCCGCAATAATCCAAATAAAAGTTATTGTGTTTAAGGTAGTAGAAATAAAGGTTATTGTGCAAACTGGAAGCCCAAGCTGATATTAACTCTTTTATTAGTCTGTAGAATATTTTTTAAAAATATTTGTTTGGATATGAAAGTCTCAACATTGGTCATTTGTCACACACTAGGCAATCCATCATTATTTCCAGTTATGTTAAATAAGTCTCCATTTATATTTTGTCCATTACTATATGTTTATTTTCTATTTTATTAATTTTTAGATCTCTTTGTTTTTTTTAGTTCATTCTTTCTATTTTCTTTGGGTTTACTCTGTATTTGTTATATTTTGGTTGTTTGGAGTGTTTTGCTTCTTGAGATGGATATTTACCTTCTTTTCTATTTTGTTTTTTTGTTTTCTTTGTTAGGACTTTAATTTTCTAGAGAAGTTTTAGGTTCACACCAATATTGAGAGGAAGGGAGATTCCCCATATAACCACTACATTTGTTTTTGTCATTGACCTCAACCCTTAAAATATCTGGTTTTGTAGCTCTGTGGAAATATGATTAAACAAAGTTACTGAACAGAGCATGAATGTGGTTTATCTTGATAATTTAAAAGCAAACATACAATTGAGATATAGGTAAGTGGGCAAGAATAAGGGACGGTTGAATAAGTTCATAGAAGTATGAGAGTTACCCATGCTGAGAAATCTATAAATAATTTTTTAAATAAATGGATCAAAATTGGAAACTTACAGATATTATTAAAACTTACAAAGGTAGCAAAAAAAAGTGTTTACTAATAATAAAAGTCAAACATTTTTAAAACAGCAAAGCTGACTTAGTATTGTTTTGAGGATTTGAAATTTTAATTTTCAGAATGGGGTGTTGATATACAATGTCTAATCAGTGATTCTCCATAGGGGTTATTTTGTTCCCAACAGGATACTGGGCAATGTCTTGAGCCATTTTTGATTGTCATTACTTGGAGTTACGGGGTGTGGAGAGGATGTATGTGTGTGCAGGGAAAAACCTGCTCCAGGCAATGAGTGGAGAGAGATCAGAAATGTCAGATGCTCCTAGACATCCTATAGAGCTCTGTAATATCTCCTGCAATGAAGAATTCCCTGATAGCTCAACCAGTAAAGAATCTGCCTGCAACGTAGTTGACCCTGGTTTGATTCCTGGATCGGGAAGATCCCCTGGAGAAGGGATAGTTTACCCACTCCAGTATTCTTGAGCTCCTATGATGGCTCATAAATAAAGAATCTGCCTGCAATGCAGGAGACCTGGGTTTGATCCCTGGGTTGAGAAGATCCCCTGGAGGAGGACATGGCAACCCACTTCAGTTTTCTTGCGTGGAGAATCCCCGTGGACAGAGGAGCCTGGCAGGCTACAGTCTATGGGGTCACAAAGAGTCAGACACACTGAACAACAAAGCACAATGAAGCATTACCCATGCAAAATGTCAATATTGCTGAGGTAATGCAATTTTGGTCTAGTGTTAGTATATCAAGAAACTTTTATTAAGCAATTTAGAGTTATGGAGTTTACCACAAGACACTCAAAACAGAAATAATTCAGTTTCTGCTTTTAATGAGTGGAATGGCTGTGGGAATGCTAGGATAGGAAATTGTTGCTTTCCATTTTAACTCATCTATAACATGATTTTTTTTAATTATATAATTTAGTCATTTAAAAATATTAATAGCAATGATAACTTTTAATTGTCAGCTACCAGATTTTTTGGAATAATTGTGTGGATTTTAGTCCAAATTATTATTAAAAACTGTAATAAACAGATGGTGGTTTTTGAACATGTTGAAAGTTTAGCATTAAGAAAACAACGTAAGTTGGCAAATATGTAACACTGGCTATTATTGTACACATGGATTTTATAAACAAGCATTAGTATAAAAAAAGCAGAACTAACTAATGAGAATTTTTATATTTAAAATAAAAGAAACAACTTATTCCAACCAAGTTGGAACAAGTTAAAGCAATGTAGTTCCAAGAGTTTTGAAGAACAAGAAAATCAAACAGGAGATTATTGCAAGGACAATTATTTTTTGGTTTTGCAAAATGTCCTCATCCAATTAAAAAACTGTGATTATGCTGATTACTTATTACACCAGCTGCATTAAAAGTAAAAACTTATGTTTGGGTTTCCAGCAACTGAATGCATTAGTGAATTACAATCCCTATGGACGCTTCCATAGTTTAGACATCTTGTAATATGAAAACACAAATTTTAAAAAATGAAAGGAAAAACATTGTTGGTTATAGTGTAGTCATTTGTGTTTAACATAAGCTTCCTTTGACCAATAAATTGGCGTAATACTTTTAAAAATAATTCCTTTTTGAACCCTGCAAAATTAATATTTGAGTATCTTTGCTACATATATAAAAATTCTCATAAATAAAACTTTATTTAAGATGCTTCTTACATAACCACAATGAATTTCTATAAGACTTTTAATTTATAACCATAAACTTGGATGATCTTAGAGTATCAAAATAGAATGTATATGGATATAAGCATGGGGAGACATTTATAAATCATATTCAAATTGATTCTAAAACATTTTTACAATATGTTCATTAAAAAAGTTATCTCTGAACTATAATTATAATTAAGACACTATTCATGACAAAAAAAGTAACATATAAATCATCAATATTGTTGTTGTTGAAGATGATTCCAAAAAGTGATGGTGGAATGAGGAAGTGAAATATATAGAGAGAATAATAAGGAAAATGAAGTAATAGAATATTCATTTTATATTCAGTTCAGTTCAGTCGCTCAGTCGTGTCCGACTCTTTGCTACCCCGTGGACTGCAGCATACCAGGCTTTCCTGTCTATCACCAACTCCTGGAGTTTACCCAAACTCATGTACATCAAGTCAGTGATGCCATCCAACCATCTCATCCTCTGTCGTCCCCTTCTCCTCGTGCCTTCAGCCTTACCCATAGGGGTCTTTTCAAATGAGTCAGTTCTTCACATCAGCGGCCAAAATATTGGAGTTTCAGCTTCAGCATCAGTCTTTCCAATGAATATTCAAGATTGATTTCCTTTAGGATGGACTGGTTGGATCTCCTTACTGTCCAGAGGACTCTCAAGAGTCTTCTCCAACACCACAGTTCAAAAGCATCAGCTCTTTGGTGCTCAGCTTTCTTTATAGTCCAACTCTCACATCCATACATGACTACTGGAAAAACAGTAGCCTTTACTAGACAGACCTTTGTTGGCAAAGTAATGTCTCTGCTTTTTAATATGCTGTCTAAGTTGATCATAACTTTCCTTCCAAGGAGTAAGCGTCTTTTAATTTCATGGCTGCAGTCACCATCTGCAGTGATTTTGGAGCCTCCAAAAAAATAAAGTCAGCCACTGTTTCCACGGTTTCCCCATCTATTTGCCATGAAGTGATGGGACCATTTTATATTACTGATTTTTAACTTCCTCATGTTCCTGAAAACATGTGAGCTAATTTACTAAATACATAAAATGTTCCTTAAAATATTTGCACTCCCCACAAATTTGCTAAAAATTTACGTCAATAGAACCAGATTTGAGAAACAAACTCTAGTCTCCTTCTTGAGAGTTTCAGGGGTTTCTAAATCTCAAGATAGTTAATGGAAATAACATCTATTCTACTCCTCATGTAGAAAAAACGTCTATTCTACTCCTTATATAGAAGGTAGGAAATCACAAATTGACTCCAAAAAGGAAAATAAATTTATAAGAATAAGTTATCTGATTTAATAATGTGGGAGAAATAGTAAGATTGCCATGCTGAGTGAACCTGTGTGTCCTCCTATTTTTGATACTACTTGATTTCAGCCATGAAATTAAAAGATGCTTACTCCTTGGAAGAAAAGTTATGACCAACTTAGATAACATATTCAAAAGCAGAAACATTTCTTTGCCAACAAAGTTCCGTCTAGTCAAGGCTATGGTTTTTCTAGTGGTCATGTATGGATGTGAAAGTTAGACTGTGAAGAAAGCTGACCACCGAAGAATTGATGCTTTTGAACTGTGATGTTGGAGAAGACTCTTGAGAGTCCCTTGGACTGCAAGGAGATCCAACTGGTTAATTCTAAAGGAGATCGGTCCTGGGTGTTCTTTGGAAGGACTGATGCTAAAGCTGAAACTCCAGTACTTTGGCCACCTCATGAGAAGAGTTAACTCATTGGAAAAGACTCTGATACTGGGAGGGATTGGGGGCAGGAGGAGAAGGGGATGACAGAGGATGAGATGACTGGATGGCATCACTGACTCGATGGACATGAGTTTGGGTGAACTCCAGGAGTTGGTGATGGACAGGGAGGCCTGGCATGCTGCAATTCATGGGGTTGCAAAGAGTTGGACATGACTGAGAGACTGAACTGAACTGAACTGAACTGAGTGCTGAAAGGGTAAATTCTTGTCTTCTCTTCATTATTTTGCATATTTTCTAGAGCAGATTCTGCCTTGAGAAAGCAAGTTCTTTGGGTCATTGAATTTAGTTGAAGTGATGACAGTAAAAAGAATCTCTTTGAAGTCATGTATCTAAGCCATATTCTCAAGAAAGCATATGTCATTAATAAATCAGGTATTTGTATCTTGATTTATTAATGGGAAGAGGCAAAAGGAATATTCATTATTGAAGCCATCATATCCTAAAGTCCAAAATCAATTATATTTACTTATATAGTAATTCAAAGAAATAGTATATCTCCATAATTAACTACATGTTACAATTTAGCCATTTTTATGTGGACAGAAATACACAATAGTAGAAAATTATCAGTATTTGGGGTGAAAAAAAGATACCCAGATGTTGCAGTTAGGTTGTCTTACGTAATAAATCACCTAAAGATTTAGTTGCCCATGACAAAAAAAAATATTATTTCTTACAATTAATGGGTTTTGCTGGGGAATTTTTTTTCATCTGAGCCAGCCTGGGTAGGTTTCGATGGTCTGAAATGACATCCTTGACATATATGGAGACTCAGCTGAGATGGCTGAGGTTATTTCTGGGACTTGGAAATGGTCAATTCCACTCTCTAACTGCATTCCCATCCCTGAGATAGCTCAGATTTATTCAGTTGTTGGCAGTAGGAAGGGGCAAATACCAATGTACAAACATCCTTTCAGTTTCTGCTTATATCAAAATTGCTACTGATTAGTCAGTCAAAACAAGCCATGTGACAAAAACCATAATTAATGTGGAAGAGGTTTAACCCAACTCATGAGTACAGGAAGGAGGGTGGTCACAGCCATTTGTCAAATGATCTACAACATCAGTAAAAGAAGAAATGTGTTTCTGATTCATTTATACCAGAGTGCCAGCTATTTTTATATTTCAGTTCACTTCAGTCACTCAGTTATGTCCAACTCTTTGCGACACCATGAACCACAGCCTGTCCATCACCAACTCCCAGAGTTCACCCAAACCCATGTCCATTGAGTTGGTGATGCCATCTAACCATCTCATCCTCTGTCATACCCTTCTCTTCCTGCCCCAAATCTTTCCCAGCATCAGGGTCTTTGCTAATGAGTCAGCTCTTCCCATCAGGTGGCCAAATTATTGGAGTTTCAGCTTCAGCATCAGTCCTTCCAATGTATATTCAGGACTGATCTCCTTTAGGATGGACTGGTTGGATCTCCTTGCTGTCCAAATGACTCTCAAGAGTCTTTTCCAACACCACAGTTCAAAAGCATCTATTCTTCAGTGCTCAGGTTTCTTCACAGTTCAACTCTTATGTCCATACATGACCACTGGAAAAACCATAGCCTTGACTAGATGGACCTTTGTTGGCAAAGTAATGTCTCTGCTTTTGAATATACTGTCTAGGTTGGTCATAACTTTCCTTCTAAGGAATAAGCGTCTTTCAATTTCATGGCTGCAATCACCATCTGCAGTAATTTTGGAGCACAGAAAAATAAAGTCTGACACTATTTTCACTGTTTCCCCATCTATTTCCCATGAAGTGATGGGACCGGATGCCATGATCTTCATTTCTGAATGTTGAGCTTTAAGCCAACTTTTTTACTCTCCTCTTTCACCTTCATCAAGAGGCTTTTTAGTTTTTCTTGACTTTCTGCCATAAGGGTGGTGTCATCTGCATATCTGAGGTGATTGATATTTCTCCCGGCAATCTTGATTCCAGCCCATGCTTCCTCCAGCCCAGCGTTTCTCATGATGTACTCTGCATAGAAGTTAAATAAGCAGGGTGACAATATACAGCCTTGATATACTCCTTTTCCTATTTGGAACCAGTCTGTTGTTCCATGTCCTGTTCTAACTGTTGCTTGCTGACCTGTGTACAGGTTTCTCAAGAGGCAGGTCAGGTAGTCTGGTATTCCCATCTCTTTCAGAATTTTCCACAGTTTATTGTGATCCACATAGTCAAAGGCTTTGACAGTCAATAAAGCAGAAATAGATGTCAGATAAAAGTATTCTACAAAAGCAATTTTGAGTAGTCTTCCAAAATGAAGCTCTTTCAATAGATGAATGGGCTCTATTTTCCAGTGTATTTCTTAATTGTACACACTAAATGAAGACAGCTTAGACAAACATTCCAGATACGTATGCAAAGCTCAGAAACCAGATTCTACTTTTGGTCAAAAGTTAATAAGAAAGAGGGGCTTCCCTGGTAGCTCAGACTAAAGAAGCTGCCTACAATGTGGGAGACCCAGGTTTGATCCAGGGTTGGGAAGTTTCCTTGGAGAAGGGAATGGCTATCTGCTCCAATTTTCTTGCCTGGAGAATTCCATGGACAGAGGAGCCTTGTGGGCTATAGTCCATGGAGTCGCAAAGACTTGGACACAACTCAGTGACTAACACTTTAGTAAGAAAGATAGCTGAGAAAACCAGTACTAGGAATTTACCTATCATTTTAAATCAGCAGATGTTTAAGGAATAATATGAAGTAAAATTTTAGAAAAATAAGTAATCAATAAATCAATAAGAGTTTCCCTGGTGGCTCAGAGGTAAAGAATCCACCTGCAGTGCAGGAGACACTGGTTTGATTCCGGTTCAAGAAGATCCCTTGGAGAAGGAAATGGCAACCAATTTCAGTATTCTTGCCTGGGAAATCCCAAGGACAGAGGAGCATGGTGGGCTACAGTCCATGAGGTTACCAAAGAGTAAGACACCTCTTAGGGACTGAACTACAATAAAACGACTAATAAACAGGCAAAGATTATACCAGCATACACGTGTTCTGAAGGTAATATTAGAAAAATGGCACAACTAAATAATGCTTATTGGTATATTAAAATTAACTCAAGATAGCATTAAAGCTACAAAAATTTCAATGTGCGGTGAGGTGGACAATCATGTATTCTTAAAAATGTTCAAGTACAAAGTTTAAATTTTAAACAAATTCAACTGCCAAGCAAAACAAGACTGATTCTTGGATTTAGCTTGGAAGTTTATTTCCCTGGCTTCTGCTCTATAAATATTTATTTTATAATTAAATAATAATATAGAATATTGGCAATATATGAATTATAAATTACACACATATGCATCTTTTTCAAATATCTGAATAATTTAAAGGATTCACAAGACTCTACAAATTTTACTCACATAAGATTTTATTTTTAATGCAGAGAAAGTATATGGTACAGCAGGAAAACAAAATCACAGATGAGAACCAGGAGCTTGAAACACTTTTTGCACAAAATATGGTCAAATTTGTATGTATTGTCAAATACATACAAGAAATCTTGGTTTTTGTAGAACTTGAACAACATTTCTAGTGAAATTTTTATGTCCCACTGGTCACACAGGCAAATGAGAATGTACAGCTGGGGGAAATCACCATGTAAACATCCCTTAAGAATAAAACCACCTGGCACAAGGTCTTTCTAGAATTTTAAGTATTGCATAGAGTGCTATAGATTATTAATATTCTGCATTGTCCTTCAGTTTCCTGAATTGGTTCCATTCTTCTAAGTGCTTCTAAAGATCAGCATATACCTGCACCTGTCCAGATGTATGATGACCGTACTTTACACTACACATATGGGCAACTGTACATAGTGACTCATTGGAAAAGACCCTAATGCCAAGAAAGATTGAAGGCAGGAGGAGCAGGGAATGACAGAGGATGAGAAGGTTGGATGGCACCCCCCACTCATTGGACTTGAGTTTGAGCAAGCTCCGAGTACTGGTGATGAACAGGGAAGCCTGGCATGCTGCAGTCCATTGGGGTCACAGAGTCAGACACAACTGAGCAACTGAACAGACTAACTGATACATCAGTGAATAAGTTATTTTTAATAACCTTACAAGATAGAATTTTACTTTTGCCAATGTGCAGAAAATGTATCTGAATTGGTTGCAAATAGTGTATTATTTTTTGCAGATTTATGAGTAAGAAAGATAACTCCAACATGACTTGGAAATACAAAATATAAAAATTATTAGAAATCTCAGTATCTATCAAGTGGAGCATTAAACAAAATTAATTTCAGTACAGTGTAGACATGACAAATGATGAGTGCTAACAGATATTGAAAGAGACAGAGATAGAAAAAGAAATCCAAGTAATTCGATGAATTAAACATAAAGGTGTGTGTTTATATTTATTCAGTGATATCCAGATAAAATAATTTTGTCCCTATGTATATATTACTTCCTTGGTGGCTCAGGCAGTAAAGAATCTGCCTGTAATGCAGGAGACCCAGTTTCCATCCCTGGGTTGTGAAGATCCCCTGGAGAAGCCAATGGCTACCCACTCCAGTATTTTTGCCTGGAAAATTCCATGGACAGAGGAACCTGGCAGGCTACAGTACATGGTGTTTGTCCGACAGAGTCCAACATGGACACGACTGAGCAACTAACACTTTCACTTTCACTTTTTATGTATATTTTTATGCATATATGATTCCATGCATTGCATGTTCATATGCACATCATTGTAAAATGGTTTGAAAGAGTACACAACAAAATTTTTCTGTGATTACATTTAAAGAAAAGGGTATTTTGAGGTGACTAGGTGAGTGGAATTTCTTATTCTGTATACTTTACATTCTGTCACAAATCTGTATAATCTTACAGTGTTCATTTTGTATTGCTTGTTTTCAATCATTTTGATATGTTAAATGTCAAATTAGTTATAAATGATTGCAATTGTTAAAATTGTTGAATATAGTCTAAGTGTTGTTTTATCGATTTGGCCCAAATATGTGAGCAAGAAATATCAATAAATGGATTTTTCAGGTACAATGAAAAGTAAGGAAAATCAAAAGTTGGCTTGTTTTATCTACTTTTTTAAAATTATTTGGATTTTAAAAGACAAGAGTGAAGCTTTGTTTTACATTTACAGTAATTGTGGATTAAACTACAGGATTGATTTTGCAAGTAGAAATAGATAACTTTAGGACGGACAATAGGAGAGAAAGTGTGCTGAAATTAAGCAAAGAAAATTGGTGAGTGGTGTATTCTGTTTTGCAGATAATCTGTTTTTACACAAAATTTTGTTTTCAAAAAATTATCCTACTAATTTGACCAATTGTCCACTTATATTCGCTTTCTTAAAACTATTCTGTTGCTGTTTAGTTGCTAAGTCATGTCCGACTCTCCATGTCCCCATGGAATGCAGCACGCCAGGCTCCCCTGTCCTTCACTACCGACTGGAGTTTGCTCAAACTCATGTCCGTTAAATCAGTGATCCCATCCAACCATCTCATCTTCTATTGTCCACTTCTTCTCCTGCCTTCAATCCTTCCCAGAATCACCATCTTTTCCAATGAGTTGGTTGTTCACATCAGGTGTCTGATATATTGGAGCTTCAATTTCAGCATCAGTCCTTCCAGTGAGTATTCAGGGAATTTCTGTATTAAATTACCCATTCAATTACTATATTTTAAGGCAAAATTTTAAATGACTAACATCAATAAATAACTGGTAAATTTTCAAAGTTTTTCAGATCTCTGTAGGAAAGATTAATATAGTTTCTAGTAATATATTAATAGTGTACACAATTTATTTAAATTTTAATTTATTACAAATAGATGTGAAGGAGTTTTGTACTTTATTATGTTCAGCTGTTTTACAGTCCTGTGAGGTGAGTGCTGTTATAGTCATTTTTTTTCATGAAGGCCAAAATCTTAAGGAAATTAAATAACTTGCTTCAAAACTCACAGTTTATAAGTTATGGACCCTATACTTGAAGTCAGTTCTACCTACTTCCTGGACCTGAATTATTGGGTATTAGAAGACATGATAAATATAATATTTTTGAAATATTGAGAAAAAACTAAATATGGGAACATATTGCAAGGACAGTTGCTAATTATTTAAAAAACTATTCAATATTAATGGACATGTGTAACTGATTAAGAGAGCAAGCCGTGCTATGTCACTGAATATTGCCATCATTTTCTATATATTCCAATTTAATTCATATATTTAGATATGGGCAATATGAATAATTTTATCTTTGAGTAAAGAAAATATTTCATTATTATAACCAGATGCTATAAATATATCTGAGTAATATGTTGTTGAAAACTGGATTTTATAATAATGAATATTTTTATTTCACCATGATTTTTTCAGTTTTTTTGCTTGGATAGGAACTGAATTCAGTTCCATTCAGTCGCTCAGTCATGTCTGACTCTTTGGGACCCCATGAATCGCAGCACGCCAAGCCTCCCTGTCCATCACCAACTCCCGGAGTTCACCCAGACTCACGTCCATCGAGTCAGTGATGCCATCCAGCCAGCTCATCCTCTGTCGTCCCCTTCTCCTCTTGCCCCCAGTACCTCCCAGCATCAGAGTCTTTTCCAATGAGTCAACTCTTCCCATGAGGTGGCCAAAGTACTGGAGTTTCAGCTTTAGCATCATTCCTTCCAAAGAAATCCCAGGGCTGATCTCCTTCAGAATGACTGGTTGGATCTCCTCACGGTCCCAGGAATTCTCAAGAGTCTTCTCCAACACCGCAGTTCAAAAGCATCAATTCCTTAGTGCTCAGCCTTCTTCACAGTCCAACTTTCACATCCATGCGTGACCACAGGAAAAACCATAGCCTTGACTAGATGAACGTTTGTTGGCGAAGTAATGTCTCTGCTTTTTAATATGTTATCTAGGTTGGTCATAACTTTTCTGCCAGGGAGTAAGCTTCTTTTAATTTCATGGCTGCAGTCACCATCTGCAGTGATTTTGGAGCCCCCCAAAATAAAGTCTGACACTGTTTCCACTGTTTCCCCATCTATTTCCCATGAAGTTATGGGACTGGATGCCATGATCTTTGTTTTCTGAATGTTGAGCTTTAAGCCAACTTTTTCACTCTCCTCTTTCACCTTCATCAAGAGACTTTTTAGTTCCTCTTCACTTTCTGCCATAAGGGTGGTGTCATCTGCATATTGGAGGTTATTGATATTTCTCCCAGCAATCTTGATTCCAGCTTGTGTTGCTTCCAGTCCAGCGTTTCTCATGATGTACTCTGCATATAAGTTAAATAACCAGGGTGACAATATACAGCCTTGACGTACTCCTTTTCCTATTTGGAACCAGTCTGTTGTTCCATGTCCAGTTCTAACTGTTGCTTCCTGACCTGCATACAAATTTCTCAAAAGGCAGGTCAGGTGGTCTGGTATTCCCATCTCTTTCAGAATTTTCCACAGTTTATTGTGATCCACACAGTCAGAGGCTTTGGCATAGTCAAGAAAGCAGAAATAGATGCTTTTCTGGAACTCTCTTGCTTTTTCTATGATCCAGCAGCTGTTGGCAATTTGATCTCTGGTTCCTCTGCATTTTCTAAAACCAGCTTGAACATCAGGAAATTCACAGTTCACATATTGCTGAAGCCTGATTGGAGAATTTTGAGCGTTACTTTACTAGCGTGTGAGAAGAGTGCAATTGCGCGGTAGTTTGAGCATTCTTTGGCATTGCCTTTCTTTGGGATTGGAATGAAAACTGACCTTTTCCAGTCCTGTGGCCACTGCTGAGTTTTCCAAATTGGCTGGCATATTGAGTGCAGCAGTTTCACAGCATCATCTTTCAGGATTTGAAAGAGCTCAACTGGAATTCCATCACCTCCACTAGCTTTGTTCATAGTGATCCTTTCTAAGGGTCACTTGACTTCACATTCCAGGATGTCTGGCTCTGGGTCAGTGATCACACCATCGTGATTATCTGGGTTGTGAAGATCTTTTTTGTACAGGTCTTCTGTGTATTCTTGCCACCTCTTCTTAATATCTTCTGCTTCTGTTAGGTCCATACCATTTCTGTCCTTTATTGAGCCCATATTTGCATGAAATGTTCCCTTGGTGTCTCTAATTTTCTTGAAGAGATCTCTAGTCTTTCCCATTCTGTTGTTTTCCTCTATTTCTTTGCATTGATCACTGAAGAAGGCTTTCTTTTCTCTTCTTCCTATTCTTTGGAACTCTGCATTCAGATGCTTATATCTTTCCTTTTCTCTTTTGCTTTTCACTTCTCTTCTTTTCACAGCTATTTGTAAGGCCTCTCCAGACAGCCATTTTGCTTTTTTGCATTTCTCTTCCATGGGGATGGTCTTGATCCCTGTCTCCTATATATAATGTCACAAACCTCAGTCCATAGTTCATCAGGCACTCTATCTATCAGATCTAGGCCCTTAAATCTATTTCTCACTTCCACTGTATAATCATAAGGGATTTTATTTAGGTCATACCTGAATGGTGTAGTGGTTTTCCCTACTTTCTTCAATTTCAGTCTGATTTTGGCAATAAGGAGTTCATGATCTGAGCCACAGTCAGCTCCTGGTCTTGATTTTGCTGACTGTATAGAGCTTCTCCATCTTTGGCTGCAAAGAATATAATCAATCTGATTTCGGTGTTGACCATCTGGTGATGTCCATGTGTAGAGTCTTCTCTTGTGTTGTTGGAAGAGGGTGTTTGCTATGACCAGTGCAAAACTGGTCATAACAAAAATCCTGGTCATAACAGTTCTTGGCAAAACTCTATTAGTCTTGCCCTGCTTCATTCCGTATGGCAAGGCCAAATTTGCCCGTTACTCCATGTGTTTCTTGACTTCCTACCTTTGCATTCCAGTCCCCTATAATGAAATGGACATCGTTTTGGGGTGTTAGTTCTAAAAGATCTTATAGGTCTTCATAGAAGCGTTCAACTTCAGCTTCTTCAACGTTACTGGTTGGGGTATAGACTTGGATTACTCTAATATTGAATGGCTTGCCTTGGAAACGAACAGAGATCATTCTGTTGTTTTTGAGATTGCATCCAAGTACTGCATTTCAGACTCTTTTGTTGACCATGATGGCTACTCCATTTCTTCTGAAGGATTCCTGCCCACAGTAGTAGATATAATGGTCATCTGAGTTAAATTCACCCATTCCAGTCCATTTTAGTTCACTGATTCCTAGAATGTAGACATTCATTCTTGCCATCTCTTGTTTGACCACTTCCAATTTGCCTTGATTCACGGACCTGACATTCCAGGTTCCTATGCAATATTGCTCTTTATAGCATCGGACCTTGCTTCTATCACCAGTCACACCCACAGCTGGGTATTGTTTTTGCTTTGGCTCCATCCCTTCATTCTTTCTGGAGTTATTAAAAGAATGTGCTGATCAATGAGGGAGACATAAGATATGTGGGTTCAATCACTGAGTTGGGAAGATGCCCCGGAGGAGGGCATGGCAACTACTCCATATTCTTGCCTAGAGAATTGCTCAGACAAAAGAGCCTGGTGGGCTACAGTCCAGGAGGTCAAAGAGATGGACACAACTGAAGATACTTAGATCTTACATTTTCTCCAATAGAAATATCAACAATATTCTAAAACTTTATTTTCATTTTTCTAATGATTTTCTTTACAGAATTAAATAATCAGAAGGTTTTTCATGTAGTAAAGCATAACATATATATCTAAGAGACTAGATAGGGAGAGTTTTAGAATCACCTGAGTATATAATTTCTTTGGCATCGCCTTTCTCTGAGGTTGGAATGAAAACCCAATGGAAAGTTTGAAGGCAGGGGGATACAGAGGAGGCATGGGGTGACAGAAGATGAGATAGTTGGTTGGTATCACCAACTCGATGGACATGAGTTTGAGCAAACTCAGAGAGATAGTGAAGGACAGGGAAGCCTAGCGACTTAGAGACTGAAATTATATACCCTAATATTACCAATAAATCTGTGATGAATACCATGCACAGGTTTTGATATGAATATAAGAATTCATTTTCTTAGGGTAAATATCTAAGAGTGCAATGGCTAGGTGAATTTGTTGTTACATGATTAGTTTCTTAATCAACTGCCAAACTGCCTTAGAGTGGCTATGATACTGTACATTCCCATCAATAATACTTAGGTGATTTAATTTTCTCACATTTCCCCTGCTTTTGGTGTTATCATTATTTTTTTCAGCCATTCTAATCAGTATATAGTGATATCTCAGTGCAGTTTAAATTTGTGTTTCCCTAGTGAACAACTTTGTTGAACATTTTTCCTCCTCTTTTTTTTTTTGCTATATATATATATATATCATTTTATGTGAAACAATTCTTCATGTGTTTTGTCCATTTTCTAATGGACTTACTTGCATTTTACTCTTAAGTATAAGATAATTGTATTATTTGCCATTTATATTATTATTTGTTTTTATACTATCTTTTTATTAATTAATTTAGTTTAATTGGAGGCTAATTACCTTATAATATTGTGGTGGTTTTTGTCATACATCAACATGAATCAGCCATGGGTGTACATGTGTCCTACATGTGTCCCACCATCCTGAACACCCCTCCCACCTCCCTCCACACTCCATCCCTCTGGGTTGTCCCAGAGCACCAGCTTTGGGTGCCCTGCTTCATGCATCAAATTTGCACTGGTCATCTATTTTACATATGGTAATATACATGTCTCAGTGTTATTCTCTCATATCGTCCCACCCTCGCCTTCTCCCAAGGAGTCCAAAAGTCTGTTATTTATAAATGTGTCTCTTTTGGTATCTTACATATGGGGCCGTCTTTACCATCTTTCTAAATTCCATATATGTGCATTAATATATTTGTGTTTCTCTTCCTGCCTACTTCACTCTGTATATCCTAGGCAAACTTGTCCTTTTTTAAATATGTAGTGTTCAAATATTTTCTCCAGCTCTGTAATATTTTTAATCTTCTGGATAAGGTCTTTCATAAGCAAACTGCTTTTATTTTGATGAAGTTCAGTTGATCATGTTTTTATCTTTTGTATTTTTTTTTTTTTTTTTTTTTGCCATCAAGTCTAAAGACTCTTTGCCTACCCCTAGATCCTGAAGATATTTTTCTCCTATATTTTCTCCTAAGTTTTGGAAAGTTCTACTGTTTGCGTTTTAGTCATGATTCACTTTGAGTTAATGTTTGTATGATGTGAGACATTTAATTCATGAGATTAAAATAAAAAAGCAATGGATACTCAGTTACTCCTCCAACTCTTTGTTGAAAAGTTTATATTTCCTATATTGAATTGCCGTTTCCTCTTTGTCAAAAACCAACTGGACATATACATGTAGGTCTATTTCTGAACTCTCTTTTCTCTCCCATTGTCTTAATTTGTCTGTTCCTCAACAAATACACAGCATGTTACTTATTGGAACTATGTGACAAATCTTGAAGTTGGGCATGTGATTTCTTTTCTCTTTTTCCTTTTTTTTTTTTTTTTTTCAGCTATTCTAGTTCTTTTCTCTGTCCATATAAAATAACTTTGCCTGTTAAACAAAAGTTTTCTGGGATTTGGTTAGGAATTTCATTAAACCTGTATTCACATATAGGGAGAATTAATATCTTCACTATATTGAACATTCCAGTCCCTGAACACAGAAACTTTCTCTGTTTATTTAAATCCTCTTTGATTTATTAATATTTCATCAGTACTATGGTCTTTCAGGCATATAGGTACATATTTTGTTCACTTTGCAGAAAAATATTTTATATTTTTGAGCTGCTGTAAATGGTAATGTGTGTTTAAGGTCACTGTCCAAATGTTCACTAATATAAAAATAAAACTGATTTCTGTATGTTTATCATGTATCATTTGACTCACTAAATCACGTATTAGTTCTAAGCTTGGGTGTGTTTTGAGATCCCTTGGCCTTTTCTGTGCAGCCAAAATGTTCACAGTAAAGAAAGTTTTGTTTCCTCTTTTTCAATTCATGCTTTCATTGTTATTTATTTTTTTTAAACTTAACTGCACTTGCTAGGATATGCAGCACTATGTTGAATAGGAGTGATGAGAGTGGGTATGCCTGGTTTCTGACCTTGTCATTCACTCCTAAGCATCGGTTCAATTCATTTGCTCAGTCGTGTCCGACTCTTTGCAACCCCATGAATTGCAGCACACCAGGCCTCCCTGTCCATTACCAACTCCCGGAGTTCACTAAGACCCACGTCCATCGAATCAGTGATGCCATCCAGCCAGCTCATCCTGTCATCCCCTTCTCCTCCTGCCCCCAATCCCTCCCAGCATCAGAGTCTTTTCCACTGAGTCAACTCTTTGCATGAGGTGCCCAAAGTACTGGAGTTTCAGCTTTAGTATCATTCCTACCAGGGCTGATCTCCTTCAGAATGGACTGGTTGGATCTCCTTGCAGTCCAAGGGACTCTCAAGAGTCTTCTCCAACACCACAGTTCAAAAGCATCAATTCTTTGGTGCTCATCTTTCTTCACAGTCCAACTCTCTCATCCATACATGACCACAGGAAAAACCATAGCCTTGACTAGATGAACTTTGTTGGCAAAGTAGTGTCTCTGTTTTTTAATATGTTATCTAGGTTGGTCATAACTTTCCTTTCAAGGAGTAAGCGTCTTTTAATTTCATGGCTGCAGTCACCATCTGCAGTGATTTTGGAGCCCCCAAATATAAAAAAAATTCTTTGAATTTTGAGCTTTAAGCCAACTTTTTCACTCTCCTCTTTCAACTTCATCAAGAGGCTTTTTAGTTCCTCTTCACTTTCTGCCATAAGGGTGGTGTCATCTGCATATCTGAGGTTATTGATATTTCTCCCAGCAATCTTGATTCCAGCTTGTGCTTCTTCCAGCACAGTGTTTCTCATGATGTACTCTGCATAATAGTTAAATATTCAGGGCAACAATATACAGCCTTGACGTACTCCTTTTTCTATTTGGAACCAGTCTGTGTTCCATGTCCAGTTCTAACTGTTGCTTCCTGACCTGCATATAGTTTTCCCAAGAGGCAGGTCAGGTGGTCTGGTATTCCCATCTCTTTCAGAATTTTCCACAGTTTATTGTGATCCACACAGTCAGAGGCTTTGGCATAGTCAAGAAAGCAGAAATAGATGCTTTTCTGGAACTCTCTTGCTTTTTCTATGATCCAGTGGATGTTGGCAATTTGATCTCTGGTTCCTCTGCCTTTTCTAAAACCAGCTTGAACATCTAGAAGTTCATGGTTCACATATTGCTGAAGCCTGGCTTGGAGAATTTTGAGCATTACTTTACTAGTGTGTGAGATGAGTGCAATTGTGTGGTATTTTGAGCATTCTTTGGCATTGCCTTTCTTTGGGACTGGAATGAAAACTGACCTTTTCCAGTCCTGTGGCCACTGCTGAGTTTTCCAGATTTGCTTGCATATTGAGTGCAGCACTTTCACAGCATCATCTTTCAGGATTTGAAAGAGCTCAACTGGAATTCCATCACCTCCACTAGCTTTGTTCGTAGTGATGCTTTCTAAGGCCCACTTGACTTCACATTCCAGGATGTCTGGCTCCAGGTGAGTGATTACACCATCATGATTATCTGGGTCATGAAGATCATTTTTGTACAGTTCTTCTGTGTATTCTTGCCATGTCTTCTTAATATCTTCTGCTTCTGTTAGATCCATACCATTTCTGTCCTTTATCGAGCCCATCTTTGCATGAAATGCTGCTAAGCATAGTGTTAGCTATATATTTTCTGTAGACAGTGCTATTATATGGAGGAATTTCCCCTCTACTCTTGTTTTTCTAATCATTTTTATCATGAATGAATGTTAAATGTTCAGTAAATATTGCATTCCTTGATATGGTGAAGGGTTTTCTTTATATTGTTGGATTTTATTTCCACATTGCTTTTGACATCTTTCACTTAGTTTAGGGTAGTGTACATCTCTCTTCCCTCTACGACTACCTTCCTTAGTCTCTCAGTCATGTCTGACTCTTTGCAACCCCATGGACTACACAGTCCATGGAATTCTCAAGGCCAGTATACTAGAATACTGCCACAGATCTTCCCAACCCAGGGATTCATCCTGGGTCTTCCACATTGCAGGCGGATTCTTTACCAACTGAGCTACCAAGGAAGCCTAAGAATACGGGAGTCTGTAGCCTATCCCTTCTCCAGTGGATCTTCCTGACCCTGGAATGAAACTGGGATCTCCTGCTTTACAGGCAGATTTTTTACCAGATGAGCTACCAGGAAAGCCCTCCTTAGAAACAATTTGAAGCAAAGTCTTTTCATTTGGGGACCTTAGTCTGAAGTAAGTAAAGCCAGACTGTGAATGTTATTGTCACTCTCTTTGTGTAGCCATCAAGCAGAGGTCCAGTTCTTTTCATAGGCTCTTCCAGCTGACAATTAAGCATGTTTTCCATTTTCTGGAAAAAAACAAAAAAACCTCGCACTATTATTATCCCAACATTATCTCCACTTATGACCTTCTTTTATCTGCCTGTTATCTGTCTGGACAAATTAAATAGCTATTTCTTCTTGTTGTAACAATTAGTGCCTTTCCCCTTGTGTTAGATCTCGGGCATTCTGAAAAGGCTCTGTGTTAACAGCAGTCATCTGATGTACACACTGCTGATCTTTTATTAAATATTTCTGCTATTCATTTATTTTTGTTATGTAATAAACATCTATCTGAAGATTTACATAATAACTTTAGAATATCACTTTATATTTTAATTTTTCAATCTATAAATAATTTAGTTTTATTGCACATAAGTGATATGCAAATATAGTCATTTTAAACTACATTAAAAAGCAATTTGTTTGCTTATTTAGAGTATTACTTTTTCCAAGGAATCTCCAAAGGTTTGTGTGTTTGTGTGCATATTGACTTTTATTAAAAAAAATAGACCAAATCAAAATAAATTTAAAGATAAGATGAGCAATGCCAGGAGTTAGTGATTATCAGCTTAATTTTAAGTGGTAAAGCCTCAACTCCATATGATATTCATCTAAACAGTAATTTTAGCAAATTTCAGACAAAATATTTCATATTCTGGCTAGTTTATCTCATTTTGAGTCCACCCATGTTTTCTTTTTGAACATGTGTACATGTGGGTTATCACCAACGAAGTTTCAGGGCAATAAGGACCCTGATTCTCTGATTCACTCTGCTGCACAGTGTAAATAAATCTAACCAGCGATTTCCTCAGGTGTGTGGGTGTGTCTGCTTCCAGTGGAAGTACATAGAAACACATCCATCTGAGAAGTAAGGTAATCAGTCCACAAACCGTGTCATAAAGTTACAACAATGGTATCAAATCTTCAAATTTATGCTTACAAAGTACCAGCAGGTGATTTAAAATTAAATTTACTTGAATGTGTACATGATTCATGGTGTATCTTTTAGTATAAGTTCGTACGTGCTGAGTCGCTTCAGTTATGTCTGACTTTTTGCGACCCTGTGGACTGTAGCCTGCCAGGCTCCTCTGTCCATGGAATTCTCCAGGCAAGAATACTAGAGTGGACTGCCGTGCCTTCCTCCAGGCGAACTTCCCCATCCAGGGATGGAACCCGAGTCTCACGTCTCCTGCACTGGCAAGCAGGTTCTTTACCACTAGCGCCACCTGGAAAGCACATCTTTTAGTATAAACATTTATAAATAAAATAATGACCCAGATCTGAGAAGCAATGTATTTTTTGTCAATTATGGAGCCTAGTGAGATTGTTGATTCATATATCCTACTTTTCTCTGAAACAAATTCTCACTCAGATCCCTTTTGAATGCCTCACAGAATAATTTAAAATATGTAATTGATGAGAAAGATGGGTTTTTATTAGTAGTAGTATATCTCGATATTCTTCTAATTCATAGTTGTGTAAGAATATCAGTACAACATTGTTAACAGTGTACCTATTAAAATCCTCATAGTAAATAGCTCTATGTCACATATACAGTTATCAAATATCAATTTGAGTTTCATCTAACTTCTTCCATAGAAGGATAGTGTTTTCTTAATTTATAATAATAATATTTATTGTCATATTTAGTATGAAATAGACATTTACATATGCTTGTAACTCTTTAGACTTACCGGATTGTGTATATTTGTCTTTAATTGAAGGCATTGCATTCTATTGTGGTACTATAAATTTCATACCAAGTGTATTACTGGAATCACAAATTCTATTACTGGAATAACATTCTATTATTAATAAAAGCATTTTTTAGGATCTGAAGTTAACTGATTATATTGTAAAATATAAACTTAATGAGTTCTAAGTTTTGGCAAGCAGTGATTTTTGCCATGGTAGTCAATCACTAATTCAATAGAATCTCCTCTCTCTGATGTTACCTATGTGATAATGGGATTGGGGATGGGACACGACAATGTTAAAAGGAAGGGGTGAGATATATAGAGAGAGGTATTTTTATTGATAGACTTTTTTCTAATTTTTAAGGACACCATATTTCATGTCATTGTACTGTGCTAGCTATCAATATGCATACTTCATCACTTGAACTGCAATAGTGAAGTCCCTCTAACCATTTTTCTTCATATTACCTGGCACCATGTTTTATCTCTGGAGGCTACTGGAGGGTCACTGAAGGAGTGAAGGGCCTGTCTTCTTGGTTCCAGAAGGGCTTGTGTTTCTGTCCCTCTTATTTCTCCCGTGGCTGTTAATGGCAAGTATATATCAAATTGTACTCAACAGTCATCAAGTTTCAACACCACCCCGCTAGTGGATGGCTTCTCAGTGCATTTCTGTGAGTTCTTGGCAAGTTCCGCCTGTACCCCAGTGGGCAACGTTTATAGGCATGCCAAGTGGGTCTCAATGGCATTTCTGTACAGGCTTTCCAAGTGATTTTAATTTAGCATGTCTGAGAGTTGTTACTCACTTGGCTGCCCCAGCCTGTGGTTTCTCAGTGGACTTACCTGTCTTATAAGTAATGACTGCAAACTTCTCAGAAAAGGCATTGGGTTAGGGAAGGTTATCCATTTGTTTCTTTCCTGTTTGCTCTCTTTCAGCATCAAGGGCGTTGTTCCTCCTGACATCTAATATTATGCTGTTCATTAGAAGTTTTCTGTTTGTTTTTGCCCATTCATAATTAATCTCTAGTTTTAAGATAATGATTCTTTGCATTCAGTATTCACTGTTCAGATCACTATGGTTTTTGCCTATTGATTGACCTTTGAGTGATACAAATAATAATGTAGAGAAACAACTAGATCTGAACCCTAAACTGTGTCCAAGATAGGAAATGATCATATCAGTAGGAAATAAAACTACTGTCTTACATTCTTCCCTTTTTGGTATCTACTTTATGTAATTTCATAATCATTCTTTGTTATTTTTAAAAGATATAAAGGTTAGAAGATGAGAAAAACAATTTCAATTACACTTGGTTTTTTTAAATACTGTGTTCAAATACTGGATTAGGAACCAGATCTGCTTTCAAGCAATGAGTATGCTGTTCTGTTTTATAACCTTGGCCAACTCAGTCCTCAATGCCTTTCCTGTCTTGCTTTGTTTGTACTGGTTAAGACATATATTTGTTTTTTACTTTTAAATGTATCTATATTCTTCATTAACTTTTAGCAGAAACAATTCATCTTGATAAAACAACCTGTTTTCATTACAAAGAGCATTTTCTATTGTAAGCAAGTGTTTTGTCAACACTAGTCTTTTAACTGTTTAACATAAAGATTACTTTTTTCACTTTGATTCCTTAGAAGCTCAATAATAAAGCAAGAGTCTGTAAGAATCAAGTAATATTTTAAGTCACTAATTTAAGAAATTAGAGGCTGACTTGATGCTTTTAAGTGTGCTAATCAGGCTTTCCTTTGAAACTTTAATGGTGGATTCAAAAAATGTTTAGGATAATAAAGTCTACAATATCAAAAGAATACATAAAAATAAGTAGATGTTTGCCACAAGTTCCAAAGTCGGAAAGATTGTCATATTTTGATGAGGAAATAGTGTTCCATACCCTTTAAATTGCTACTAATTAATAAGGTTGAAAATGATATTTATAATAATGCCAACTACATACTAATATTTTTGCCAAACAATATAAAGATATAAGGTGCCTATATTGGATCTTCAATAATCGTAAACTTTTAATGGACTGTAATTATGTAATTCATTTTATAGGCAAAGAAATGGGGATTTAGATTTTAGGTAGTATGTGAGAGGTCATATACTTCATAAGAGACAGAGCCATGATTTAAAATCAAGTTGAATATAAAATAGATAACTAATGATAACCTAATGTATATCACAGGGACCTCACATCTACATAGTGGGTTTGTAATATTTTTTAGTAAACAAATTCATATGGGTATAAAAAATAATACACCAATTCATGGCTGTTTACTCTTTAAAAATGCATCATTAAATCTATTAATATATTCCTTCTTCTTATATTTCAAGATGTTTGTTACAAACTAGGTTACTAGCATTTTGCCAACTCGCTCAAAATGTTGAATATTTTTTCAAATATTTGTAAAAGGCCTAATTTACAAGTCCGTAGCCACAAAATGAATAACTAACCAATAAAAGTTCTCCCCCGATTTAAGTTCTATCAAATGCTAGGCCTGCAATTGAAAAGTGCAATCCTTACCCTTTCAAACATGCTTTACTAAGACTGCTTTCATCAAGTTTAAGAGGAAGCAAGATCTGAATTTGAAATTAGATAGTCTAGCCAGACAGGCAAGATAAAAAGACCTAGGGGAGCAGAGGAAAAGGGACTCTGAAGAAGCCAGCAGTGTAAAGCAGGCATTATCTGAGTCCTTTTTTCTTTGCAGGTTTGTGATTGGTGCCTTCACAGAAGGTTTTCAGTCACATACTGAGAACTCTAATTAAGAGAGCTATCTCCATTTGTGCAGGCTTGAGGGGGCACTTCAATCAAGTAGAACCTGTTGAAGTGTGAATGAGAAGAGCAGGGGAAGTAAGAGTGTCATCTAGAGAAGTAAGTTGGCTGTCAAACAAGTGGCATCACAGGACAGCTTTGCTTTGGCAAAATGTCCACAATCTACTATGGAGACTTGAGACAGAAATTATCTTTTGTCAGTACCCTGGACATAGATCTGCTCCTCTGGGGTAGACTGATTAACTCTCACAGGCTGATATGTAAGCTCAAATGCCAATTTCTTACTTTGCAATGAAACACACTGCTTATTTCTTGCCTGATTAACATATATCCCCTGTTGAAATGGATACACACTAGAAGTTGACACAGTTCTTGAGAGTGGCTTGGTAGTCGTGAAATCTGAATAAGGGGAGAATTTTAAGCAATAATACCTTCTGATCATCTGTCTCCTCAGCAGAAATAAACCTGTCCTTATAAATGGAGAGATCAGACATCTTCTCTTTCCACTGCTTGAAAAATGCTGGCAGTTTTTCTTTTCCAACCTGGTTCTTTTCTCAGTTTTGATATTTGACCAATCCTTCCAACTGATCCATTTCAGAGAATCTGTTGGTGATATGAACATGCATTCCTTCCAAGAAGTTGGAGACACATTAGGCAATTCATAAAAAAATAATAAACTAGACAAATCTGACACCACCAGAAATGAGTAGCAATCTGTGAAGTAACCAAGAGTTCATTTATCAGAGTATGCTAAGTAATTTTAGAAGACTCACATTCTATCACATGAAGACTGATCCAAGAAATAGATGGCTGTTGTTCAGTCTCTCAGTCATGTCTGACTCTTTATGGCCCCATGGACCGCAGCAAGCCAGCCTTCCCTGTCCTTCACCATCGCCCGGAGCTTGCTCAAACCCATGTCCATTGAGTCAGTGATGCCATCCAACATCTCATCCTCTGTTGTCCCCTTCTCCTACTGCCTTTGATCTTTCCCAGCATCAGAGCCTTCTCTAATGAGTCAGCTCCTTGCATCAGGTGGCCAAAGTATTGGAGTCCTTCCAGTAAATTTTCAGGATTGATTTCCTTCAGGATTGACTGGTTTGATCTCCTAGCAGTCCAAGGGACTCTCAAGAGTCTACAGCGACACCACAATTCAAAAGCATCAATTCTTTGGCACTCAGCCTTCTTTATGGTCCAACTCTCACACCCACACATGACTACTGAAAAAGCCGTAGATTTGACTATACAGACCTTTGTCGGCAAAGTAATGTCTCTGCTTTTTAATATGCTGTCCAGGTTTGTCATTGTTTTTCTTTCAAAGAGCAAGCGTCTTCTAATTTCTTTGCTGCAGTAACCATCTGCAGTGACTTTGGAAACCAAGAAAATAGAGTTTGGCACTATTTCCGTTGTTTCTCCATCTATTTGCCATGAAGTAATGGGACTGGGTGCCATGATCTTAGTTTTTGGAATGTTGAGTTTTAGGCCAGTTTTTTCACTCTCATTTTCATCAAGAGGCTCCTTAGTTCCTCTTTCCTTTCTGCCGTAAGGGTGGTGTCCTCTGCTTATCTGAGGTTATTGATATTTCACCTGGCAACCTTATTTCAAGCTTATGCTTCATCCAGCCTGGCATTTCGCATGATGTACTCTTCACAGAAGATAAATAAGCAGGGTGACAATATACAGCCTTGACGTACTCCTTTCCTAATTTTGAACCAGTCCATTGTTCCATGTCCAGTTCTAAATGTTGCTTCTTGACCTGCATACTAGTATTCTCAACTTAAAGAATTTTCCACAGTTTGAATTGATCCACACAGTCAGGGGCTTTAGTATAGTCAATGAAGCAGATGTCGATGTTTTTCCTGAATTTTCTTGCTTTTTCTATGATCCAACAGATGTTGGCAATTTGATCTCTGGTTCCTCTGCCTTTTCTAAATCCAGCTTGAACACTCGTAATTTCTCAGTTCACATACTGTTGAAGCCTCACTTGCAGAGTTTTGAGCATTACTTTGCTGGCATGTGCAATGAGTGCAATTGTGTAGCAGTTCAAACATTCTTTGGCACTGCCTTTCTTTGGGATTGGAATGGAAACTGGCCTTTTCCAATTCTGTGGCCTCTGCTGAGTTTTCCAAATTTGCTGGTGTATTGAGGGAAGCACTTTCACAGCATTATCTTTTAGGACTTGAAATAGCTCAGTTGGAATCCATCACCTGCACTAACTTTGTACATAGTGCTTCCTAAGGCCCACTTCACTTCGCATTCCAGGATGTATGGCTCTAGGTGAGTGATTACACAGTCATGGTTATCTGGGTCATTAAGATCTTTTTTTGTATAGTTCTTCTATGTATTCTTGCCAGCTCTTCTTAATATCTTCTGTTTCTGTTAGGTCCATACCATTTCTGTCCTTTATTGTGCCCATCTATACATGAAGTCCGGAGAAGGCAATGGCACCCCACTCCAGTACTCTTGCCTGGAAAATCCCATGGATGGAGGAGCCTGGTAGGCTGCAGTCCTTGGTGTCGCTAAGAGTTGGGGACAACTGAGCGAATTCATTTTCACTTTTCACTTTCATGCATTGAAGAAGGAAATGGCAACCCACTCCAGTATTCTTGCCTGGAGAATCCCAGGGACAGAGGAGCCTAGTGGGCTGCTGTCTATGGGGTCCCACAGAGTCAGACACGACTGAAGTGACTTAGCAGCATACATGAAGTCCCTTGGTATCTCTAATTTTCTTGAAGAGATCTCTAGTCTTCCCCATTTTATTATTTTCCTGTCTTTCTTCACATTGTTTACTTAGGAAGATTTTCTTATCTCTCTTTGCTATTCATTGGGATTCTGCATTTAGATGAGTATATCTTTCCTTTTCTCCTTTGCCTTTCTCTTTTCTTTTTTTCTGGGGTATTTGTAAGGCCTCCTCAAACAATCATTTTGCCTTTTGCATTTCTTTTTTGGAGATTGTATCATGACTGTCTTTTGTTAGCTAAAATGTAATTTCATTTTCCTTTTTTTTTTTTCCATTTTTTAACAGATAAGTTCACAGAATTAGTTTAATCCTAACATATTTATCATTGTTTCTTACCAGCCTCTATCCATCCATGTCTTTTTCTCTATACATTTCTATAGTAAAAGTATCATGCATTTGAATATTAGAAAGGACCCAAACTTAGAAACACTTTTTTGGTCTTTCCTCATCTCCTTCTTTTCATTCCTCAACCACTGATATCTCTATTCTAAATTTATTATTCCCTTGTTTTTGATTTGTTGGCAAAAGTAATTGCAGTTTTGGACCATGAATTTAAATCATTATAACTGAGCTCAAACACATCTTTATTAATCAAAATAGGATCCATTACAGTCAATGCAATTTTACCAGTGAGAAAAAAATTTGTTCATTCCTGTAGCATGAAAATCCTTGCTTCGGGATTCCACAAACTCTTGAAAAGCATTTTCTGCCTCTTGCTGATTGAGAAAGCATTTTCCCTGCAAAAAGTTGTTGAGATCCTTGAAGAACTGGTAGTCACTTGGTGAGAAGTCAGGTGAGTATGGCAGATGAGCCAAAACTTCATAACCCAATTCATTCAACTTTTGAAGCATTCGTTGTGGGACAGGTGGTCAGGCATTGTCGTGGAGAATTGGGCCCTTTCATTGACCAAAGTCAGCTGCAGGCTTCAGTGTATCTCATCAATTTGCTGAGTATACTTCTAAGATATAATGATTTCTCTGGGATTCAGAGAGCTGTAGTGGATCAGACTGGCAGCAGACTACCAAAATAGTGATCATGACCTTTTTTTTTTTTTTTGGTGCAAATTTGGCTTTGGAAGTGCTTTGGAGCTTCTTCTCAGTCCAACCACTGAGCTGGTGGTCACTGGTTGTCATCTAAAATCCACTGTTCATTGCACATCACAATCTGATAGAGAAATAGTTCATTGATGTTGCATAATAGGAGAAGACATTTCAAAACGATTATATATATTTTTTTCAATCAGCTCACGAGGCACCCACTTATTGAGCTTTTTCACCTCTCCAACTTACTTCAGATGCTGAATGACCATAGAATAGTCTACATTGGGTTGTTCAGCAACTCCTTGTATATTTGTAAGAGGATCAGCTTCAATGATTGCTCTCAATTGTTCGTTGTCAATTTCTGATGACTGGCCATTACACCATTATTTTAATGTATGATGAAAGGATGTGTGAGATATTTCAACCACAGCTATGAAGAATCCCTGAAAGAGTCAAATGATCTCTAATGGTGAGAGAGAAAGAGGATGAGTGAGCAACTTGATAGTTACATAGGTTTGGTGAAAAAAAAGAGTAAAAGTCACTCACTCTTGTCTGACTTTTTGTGGTCCCATGGACTGTAGTCACCAGGCTCCTCTGTCCATGAAATTCTCCAGGCAAGAAAACTGGGTAGCCATTCCTTAATCCAGGAAAACTGCAGGCAGATTTTTTACTATCTGAGCCACCAGGGAAACCCCTCAGCTGAAAAATCTTTTCTAAAGATCTTTGTTCTGATTTCAAGTTCACCTAACAATCTAATAGTTACTAGACTACAAGGAAATTGCTTAGAGATAAAAATGCTCTAAGAACTTTACAAAATATTTTGTCTAACCAAGAGTTTGCATTTCTCATAAATTTGATGGACATTGTGATTCTAATTTGCCTTGCCATGGAGTATCCCTGGGGGCAGAGAACACACAGATTGAATCTTTGAACACTCATGCCGGAGATGCAATTGTTATGTTGAAAGCTTGGTGTGAAATCAAAACATCTTGTGGAATATTTTGAGATAAAAATTAACAATCAAAAATTATCTTCCACAGTGGTGACAAAAATAACAAGTAACATTCAAAATATTTAAAAAGTATGGTCTTTGGACTTGTCCTCAATTCCAGATTGTGTCAGTTAAAAACTCTGTATACACTTTGATTCTTGTATCAAAATCCTAATTATAATAACCTCTTGGATTCTTCTCAAAGTTACTGAGTGTATGAGAAAGCACCTAGCACAGTTTCTGACACATAAGAAGTGCTCAATCTATAATGTTGTTTTGTTTTGCTTTGTTTTTTCCTTGGCCTCCTCTTCTTCATTGCAAGGTAAGTTCTCCCTATATTGCACCAACATACTAGTTTCTTATTTATTTCTTTACATCAATTTCAATTGCATGCCTATAGAAAATAATTATTTTGGCCAAAATATTTTTAAAAGGCATTCTTGAATAGGACCAATATTGTGTCCAAGATCATGTAAAAATCATCTTCTTTTCTACTGTATCATTGAATTGAAAACTTGAGACAGACAAATTACTGACACAACTAGCTTCTGTGGAGTGCCAGCTCTTCAGATAGATTACAAGATTCACATGCTATGTGAAATCCCAAATGTGTAACTTTTCAATAATATTATCCAGAAATAAGCATCATCAGAACTAACCAAAAAGCTTTAAAACACAATTTGGAATCTGCTGTGACTAAATGAAATAAGACTCCGTGAGTGCTTGCATGCACGCTAAGTCAGTTCAGTGCCACCCCATAGGCTGTAGACCACCAGTCTTCTCCGTCCATGGGATTCTCTGGGCAAGAATACTGGAGGGGGTTGCTATCCCCTTCTTCAGGGAATCTTCCTGACCCAGAGATTGAACCTGAGTCTACCTCATCATCTGCATTGCAGGAAGATTTTTTGCTGCTGAGCCACGGGGGAAGCCCAGAATACTGTATTGATCTCTTAGCCTAAGCACCTAATCAGTAGTACTAATCAGACTAGGAGACAAGAATGTAGATAGGTCTTTAGAAGATAATTGTTAAGAAAAAAGAAAAAAAAAAAAAGGGAAACTTTTTATCAATACAAAGTACAAAACATCAGTAATATGGGCATTTGTGGGGTGACTTTGCAATACTGATCCTTGCAATATCATCACAAGTTTTATCTATTTAATCTGTATTTTAGAAACAAATTTTCTGAGAACAATGCCATTTATGCCAAGCTGCTATATGGAATTTTATGTTTAAGGAAAATCTCCAAAATTGTTAGTATAACAACAATTAAAAATAAAAGAATGGGCAGATAATGATAAAGATTGCTTTAAAAAATGAATGGCTTTGTAATTTTGCAGAAAATTAAAATTTCCAATCTCTCATTAGATTAACTGGTATGTAGACCCTAGGAAACTATACATGTTGGGATGCACAAATGATTCTTATGCATACTTAAATTTGAGACCAATATCCTAAGAAATTTTTCTTGGATAAATGCCCTCAAACAAGGAGAGCTTTAACTGTAAAAACCATTAAAAAATCCTTTCTAAAAAAATGCTCTATGTAGAGGATCATGTCCTGTGTTGGGTGCATATAATACATCACAGCAGGATCCTCTATGACCCACCTCCCAGAATATTGGAAATAAAAGCAAAAATAAACAAATGGGACCTAATTAACCTTAAAAGCTTCTGCACATCAAAGGAAACTATTAGCAAGGTGAAAAGACAGCCTTCAGAATGGGAGAAAATAATAGCAAATGAAGCAACTGACAAACAACTAATTTCAAAAATATACAAGCAACTCCTACAGCTCAACTCCAGGAAAATACATGACCCAATCAAAAAATGGGCCAAAGAACTAAATAGACATTTCTCCAAAGAAGACATACAGATGGCTAACAAACACATGAAAAGATGCTCAACATCACTCATTCTCAGAGAAATGCAAATCAAAACCACTATGAGGTACCATTTCACACCAGTCAGAATGGCTGCGATCCAAAAGTCTACAAATAATAAATGCTGGAGAGGGTGTGGAGAAAAGGGAACCCTCTTACACTGTTGGTGGGAATGCAAACTAGTACAGCCACTATGGAGAACAGTGTGGAGATTCCTTAAAAACTGGAAATAGAACTGCCTTATGACCCAGCAATCCCACTGCTGGGCATACACACTGAGGAAACCAGAAGGGAAAGAGACACGTGTACCCCAATGTTCATCGCAGCACTGTTTACAATAGCCAGGACATGGAAGCAACCTAGATGTCCATCAGCAGATGCATGGATAAGAAAGCAGTGGTACATATACACAATGGAGTATTACTCAGCCATTAAAAAGAATACATTTGAATCAGTTCTAATGAGGTGGATAAAACTGGAGCCTATTATACAGAGTGAAGTAAGCCAGAAGGAAAAACACCATTACAGTATACTAACACATATATATGGAATTTAGAAAGATGGTAACAATAACCCTGTGTACGAGACAGCAAAAGAGACACTGATGTATAGAACAGTCTTTTGGACTCTGTGGGAGAGGGAGAGGGTGGGAAGATTTGGGAGAATGGCATTGAAACATGTGAAATATCATGTATGAAACGAGATGCCAGTCCAGGTTCGATGCACAATACTGGATGCTTGGGGCTAGAACACTGGGACGACCCAGAGGGATGGTATGGGGAGGGAGGAGGGAGGAGGGTTCAGGATGGGGAACACATGTATACCTGTGGCGGATTCATTTTGATATTTGGCAAAACTAATACAATTATGTAAAGTTTAAAAATAAAATAAAATTTAAAAAAAAATGTTAAAAAAAAAAAAAGAAAGAGCAGGTCTCAGGCTAAAAATCTTTAGCAGACAGCACGTTAGAGTTTAATAACATTGTTTTGTGTGTGTGTGTGTGTAGCATTTATTCCCTATGCACACCTTCTGGTTTCTGGAAAGTGATCCCAGTTTTTTATGTACTAGAAATTTTTATAAGTAAATTTTGAGTAAAATGTGAGTAGATTTAAAAAAAAAAATGCTCTTTTAGACTAGCACCTTGTATGGACAGTCAGTTCAGATGAAGATGGAAACTCCCAAGGCTTATTCCTGGCAAGACTGTCATCACAAATAGAAATGCTTATAAAGATTGCTATTTTTCTCCCTATAAGAGAAATATATTCCTAATAAGAGATCAAATTGTGATAAATATTGGCATATCAATTATAGATATTGTTGACCAGACTTTAAGGAAATAGTTATTTTTATATTTTACCATTTTGAGTACAAATGAAAGAGCCACATAGAAACAAACTTACAAATGGCTACCAGTATTACACATGTATTTACACATCAAATCACCAATCCACTTTTGAAATAGACCCTGTAATATATTTATTTACATAGTTACACACATACATAATCATCTACATACAGAGCTCTTCCTAGCAACATCATTTATAATAGTGAAAGACTGAAAAAAATCAATGTCAAGTAATATGAGATTTGTTAAATAAATATGTTGTGCTTATGCAGTGGAGAACTCTGCACAGAGAGCTATAGACTGACATAAAAGTAACACTTTTATGTCACTCACTCACTCTATACTGAGTTTAGAAAAATTGCATAAGAGGGTATGCCATATACTAACATAGATAAAGAAGATAGAATGTAATGAAATATATCTATATTTATACTAAATCAGTTATGTTTTATTGAAAAGTATTTAAAATCAATTTTTATGGGAAGATGAAGGAACAGTTGGTGTTGGAACAGTGTTGAGACAAGACCTATCAATATATACATTTTTATGTCATTTTCTTTTTGACTTTGTTAGTATATTTTACATTAAAATAAATTTGATAAAATATATTTCATCTCCAAGTACATAAAAATCCTTGTTATACCCAAGTAAACAAATTTCACATATTGCCTTCTCTTTTATCAACATTTAATATACATCATCAAGATTGCCAGGAGAAATATCAATAACCTCAGATATGCAGATGACACCACCCTTATGGCAGAAAGTGAAGAGGAACTAAAAAGCCACTTGATGAAAGTGAAAAATGAAAGTGAAAAAGTTGGCCTAAAGCTCAACATTCAGAAAATGAAGATCATGGCATCTCGTCCCATCACTTCATGGGAAACAGATGGGGAAACAGTGGAAACAATATCAGACTTTATTTTGGGGGGCTCCAAAATCACTGCAGATTGTGATTGCAGCCAGGAAATTAAAAGACACTTACTCCTTGGAAGGAAAGTTATGACCAACCTAGATAACATATTCAAAAGCAGAGACATTACTTTGCCAACAAAGGTCCGTCTAGTCAAGGCTATGGTTTTTCCAGTGGTCATGTGTGGATGTGAGAGTTGGACTGTGAAGAAATCTGAGTGTTGATGAATTGATGCTTTGAACTGTGGTGTTGGAGAAGACTCTTGAGAGTCCCTTGGACTGCAAGGAGATCCAGCCAGCCCATCCTAAAGGAGACCAGTCCTGGGTGTTCATTGGAAGGACTAATGCTGAAGCTGAAACTCCAGTACTTTGGCCACCTCACGCGAAGAGTTAATTCATTGGAAAAGACTCTGATGCTGGGAGGGATTGGGGGCAGGAGGAGAAGGGGCGACAGAGGATGAGATGGCTGGATGGCATCACCGACTCGATGGACATAAGTTTGGGTGAACTCCGGGAGTTGGTGATGGACAGGTAGGCCTGGCATACTGCGATTCATGGGGTCACAAAGAGTCGGACACGACTGAGTGACTGAACTGAACTGAATATACATCAAAGACTCTGTCAACAAAACAACATTTGGACAAATAATAAACTGATCCACATGAGTGTTGAAGGAATTACCACTCAATACTCAAATTGCTTTCAATTTCTTATTATGTTCATTTGCAATTTTTTTTTTTTTTTGCCAATTCAATAAAAGCTTTGAATGATTCAGGTCAAGAAGCAACAGTCAGAACCAGATATGGAACAATGGACTGGTTCAAAATTGTGAAAGGAGTACATCAAGGCTGTATATAGTCACATAAAGAAGACTGAGTGCTGAAGAATTGATGCTTTTGAACTGTGGTGTTGTAGAAGACTCTTGAGAGTCCCTTGGACTGCAAGGAGCTCAAACCAGTCAATCCTAAAATAAATCAGTCCTGAATATTCATTGGAAGGACTGATGGTGAAGCTGAAGCTCCAGTACTCTGGCCACCTTATGCTTTGAGAAAAAGACCCTGAAACTGGAAAAGATTGAAGGCAGGAAAAGAGTATAACAGAGGGTAAAATACTTGAATGACATCACAGACTCAATGGACATGAGTTTGAGTAAACTCTGGGAGATGGTAAAGAACAGGGAAGCCTGACTTACTGCAGTCCATAGGATCACAAAACATCAGACAAGATGGAGCTACTGAACAATTACAAAGAAAGCTTTAAATGATGACCCTCTATTTCAGATTAGTCTTGACTGTTTATATCTATTCAATTTCCTTAGAAGTATAAAAGTTTCAGACTATAAGGAAGCTTTTTCACAAGGACCAAAGTTTGAAAATATAAGCTTTAGCTGAAGCTGATAGTTGCAAGAACAGAAATGTCTATGACTGTGCCAGTTCCCACTGGAATGAACTAGATTGAACCATAATTTTCAATTTAGAATAATTCTTATAGTTTAGTATAGGCAGTCAGAATCCAAATCTAAATCTGTCTTAGTCATGTTTATAGAGAACAGTCTGGCGAATGAAGAACTATACTTCAAAGTCCCAGTTGGCCATGCCTGCAACATCTATTTCAATTAAGGTAGAAAAAGGGAAACTGAGAATAAATCTGTTTAAAGTACTCCCTTTGTAGATATGAATGTCCAAAGTATTCTTAGAATAGGAATTTGCAAGTAAATTCAAAGGAAATATTTGTCAAATTTATGAGTGATAAACATCTTTTTTTGGAAAGTAAGGTTTTTTTTCATTAGTTTTCAATCTTTCCAGTCAAAAAGTTACCTAGAGAACTGAGATATTTTAAATTGTATGTGTGTGTGTGTGTATATATATATATATATATATATATATATAGAACTGTTTTACTTACATGATACATATTTGAGTGAGTCTTCTGCTTTTCTGAAATAAATCAGTGAGCACACAAAATAGTTTTTGGAGGGGGTTAGCTTTCAGAAAGGTTCATTTTATTCTTTCTGTAACACTTAATAGTACTGTGACTTTGAAAAAAGTAAATGAAGCCACCAGAGCTTTAGTCTCCTTATTTATAAATTTAAAAGCTTAATTCAAATAATGTACTCATTTATTTTCAACTTTTATGATGCTCTGTGGTTCTTAAAATTCTTAAATCATGTAGTCTTCATGATAAGCTAGAAATAATCACCATTTTAATTCACCAGTGATAAAACTGAAATAAATAGGCATTAAATAAGTTTTCTAACCCTATCAACAATATAATTCCTACTTTGTAGACTTGGCATTTTGAATATAAAACATTTCCTTGAGGAAATAATTTGAAACTATTATTTACAAAAACAAAGACAATTTATATTAATATTAACTTCTATATATTTTCTGCCTGGAGAAATAATAATATCTGTATGCCTGGGTGTTACTTAAATGGATGTACAGCTTTTAGCCTTTGACTTTAATTGTGGCCTGTTATACATTCACAACTTATTTATTTGTCCTTATTTACTTTTGTATGCATGGCAACTTCTGAATAGAACCATCTATAAATTATTCATTGGATATCACATTCAAAATTTGTGGTTCAGGTCAAATTCCAAGATGTTCATGCTTAAAATTCAGACATCGTCAGTGCTAAAGGGGACTGTAGAGGAGGAGTTAACATTTGGATTATGAATGCATATAAAGCTCTTTTTTTTCAATCTTCATCCTTCTTTGTAAATTTTAATCACACCATTGTATAGACTTATCAAGTAAAATGGACTATTTTGCATCCTCAGAGTTTATATAACTGATCTATCTCCCAGACATATTTTCATGAAGTCAATGGTCATCAAGTTTTTAAAAAACATTTTGATAAGCAAGACTTTTAGGCCTAATTAGTTGTAACCTAGAAATCCATTCTATGGACAGAAATTCAGGAAGAATATCTGTCCTGAATGGACTAGAGAAATGATAAGCTAATCACAGCATTAAAAATCTAACCAATTGTTCCAGAAGCTGCTGTTAGGAGACTGGAAAGACATATTTGTGCCTCTTATAGATTGTGTCCCCAGGGGCTCAGATGGTAAAGAATCTGCCTGCAATGCAGAAGACCCAGTTTCGATCCCTATGTTGGGAAGATCCCCTGGAGAAGGGAATGGCAATCCACTCCAGTATTCTTGCCTAGAGAATTTCATGGACAGAGGAACCTGACAAGCTACAGCCCATGGGTCACAGAGAGTTGGATAGGGTTGTGTGAGCTACAAAACATGGAGTTGCAAAGAGTCGGACACGACGGAGTGACTAACAGTTACACTCTATATACAGCAAATACTCCGATATTAGAAGCTTTTTTGCAGATTCTGATTGTCTTCTACTGTTTGTCCTGCCCTCATATGTGGCCATATTGAGAGATGCTAAAATCCTTATTTAATGCTTCTAGGGAGACAAATTTTCTGTTAATCCTTTGGGAAAGTATGTAATTAAATTTTATCAGTAAAGGAAAATTCTCTATCATTAAGGATTTCTCTTCACCCTTCTTCCACTCCTGTCCTTGAGGTGAGGAGCTGGGTTTGGGAGATACCCAGGGTGTCTTTGAAGGCTGCAACAGGAATAAAACTACCCTAAATAGTCTCTGAGGGAAAACTATTTAAAGCTTTATTGAGAAATGTTAGCTTTTGCCCAGGAGCTAGAAATTGCATAACAGCAAAGGGAAGACTGGGAGGTTGTACTACAGGATATGGCAGCAGGGGGCTTCCCCGGTGGTGCTAGTGGTAAAGAACCTACCTGCCAATTCAAGAGACACAGGTTCAATCCCTAGGTCGGGAAGATCCCCTGAAAGAGGGCAGGGTAACCCATTCCAGTAGTCTTGCCTGGAGAATCCCATGGACAGAGGAGCATGGCAGGTTACAGTCCATTGGGTCCCAAACAGTCTGAAAGGATTGAGTGACTAAGCGTAATATGCACATATGGTAGCAGAGCTCGCCCAATAGTAGTCAGGACATGAGGCAGCATGATTACCAAAAGCTCCAGGCTGCCAGTTTATCTCAGAAGCTCTTATGGCACCGGATTTCTTGTTGATAACAAGGAATATCACAAAAGCTTTGTGCTAATTAGTTTTGCTGGAATTATTGAGCTCACTGATTGGAGCCAAATGAATGCAGGAGATGGACATCAGAGATAAAGAGTAAAAGTCACTACTGTCTGAGAGAATTGTTGAACTGTTAGAAATAGGGCTGAGTAATCTCTACTTTTTATTAAGGTAAAACGTCAGTGAACAAATAATGATTTTTTTTAGTCTTCGATTAGGAATTGAGTTTGTTCCATGAAAACAGAAGTGCATTGGCAGGGCAATTAGGAAGAGGCAAGAGCTACAAAAGAGTCTTTGCATTAGTCCATTTGAGCTTCTATAACAAAAATACCATAGATTGGGTGACTTACAAACAACAAACATGCATTTCTCACAGTTCTGAGGCCAAATAGTCCAGAATCAATGTTCTGATAGCTTCCCATGTCTGATGACAGCCCACTTCCTAGTTTGTAGATGGGTCTTCTTGCTGGAATCTCTTTAATAAAGGCACTAATTCCATTCATTGGAGCTCACCCTCATTATCAAATCACCTCCTAAAAGCCCCATCTCCAAATACCATCACATTGGGAAATGGGTCAACATATGGATTTTGCAAAGGCATAAACATTTGCACGCTATAGCAGTCTCTGCTGCTGCTGCTGCTGTCGCTTCAGTCGTGTCCAACTCTGTGTGACCCCAGAGACGGCAGCCCACCAGGCTTCCCCGTCCCTGAGATTCTCCAGGCCAGAACACTGGAATGGGTTGCCATTTCCTTCTCCAATGCATGAAAGTGAAAAGTGAAAGGGAAGTCGCTCAGTCGTGTCCGACTCTTAGTGACCCTATGGACTGCAGCCTACCAGGCTCCTCCATCCATGGGATTTGCCAGGCAAGAGTACTGGAGTGGGTTGCCATTGCCTTCTCTGATAGCAGTCTCTATTAGCCCATAATGATGTAACAGATAACACTGAGCTGCAATTTTTGGAACTATTTAAGAAAAAGCAAACTTTGAAGTCAGGCTTAACCACTTGATGACTAACATTAGAGAGTGTGTTCTTTACAACTTTTCTTTATCCTTTTAACAAAGGAATATTTTTCACACAACTAGTGGACATTTTGTCAATAAACAAAATAATAGCCAACATATATTGAATGTTTATTGTGTATCAGGCAACTTTTTAAGCACTTCACTTATTAGCTCATTTAAACTTCACAGAAAATGTGTGGTAGGATATCAGCTACTATTAAATACTTTGATTCTTAAATTAAAGGTAAGGAAACTGAATCAGAAAAAAGTTAAGTAACTTGAAACATTAATACAGCTACCAACTAGCAGCACTGGCTCTAAATTGTATTCAGTTAATCATTTAGTAATCGAATTTGGCCTATACTTACATGCTGTCTCTTACATATAAAGAAGTGTTAATCATATTTAACAAAATTAATTTTTAGATATTGTTAATATAACAAAAGTAATCAGTACTTTAAATAACATATTACTGTCTATTGGAAATTAATCTATTTAGCCAAAATTCTTTTTAAAGACCTATAATTTTCATGTTGTATTTAGAGATATTTTCTAACAGCAGCTCTGAAATGAAAGATTATTGTTCCAACGTAAGAGAAGAGACTTTGAATAATTCATTTTCTATGAAAATTATCAAACAGATGACATTGTTGATCTACCTAACTTTGTAAATAAGAAACCTGAGGCCAGATGAGGGTACATGACTTGCACTAGTAAACTGAGGGTTTGTACAGAAGGAGCCTATAGAGAGATTTCAACCTGTCTCCTCATGTACAGGGAGATATGGACTTATTTCAGTCTTTTGGATTAATAAATATATAGAGAATAACCTAAGACATAGGCCACACTGTATTATAATTGTTAATACATATTAGGAATATTTTCTTAGAAATATTTTTTTTCAGTGAAAGCATGAATTTTCATGTGTGCTCAGTCGCTTCAGTCCTGTCCCACTCCTTGAGACCCCATGGACTGTAGCCCACCAGGCTCCTCTCGTCTCCTCACTTGAAACACTTGGGTTTAGAATTTTTTGGCTTTTCAAAAAGCAAGCAAGTTCATAACCATTCAATATGTGCAACCTACAACGATCTTTGGCATCGGCTCTATAGCAACACATTAACATTTCTACAGCTAAAAATGATCACACTAAGATGCACAAAGAATATAAATAGCCTGAGGTCCATTCTCCTTAGATTTGCCATTAAATACATTTATTATGATATTCAGAAATTTTGGATTTCAGAATTGTGAAAAAGGTTATGTCTAAAAGTCATTAATTTAGATCGCTAATTATATAGAAGTTAAAGTGAAGGCATTAGTGGACAAGAGAGTGAATACCAAACAAAAACTGCTATTTGGAGGGCAAAAAATACAGAAAGTGGTTTTAGAAACATTAGAGCCTGTGGGCATACGAATATTTTCTTTTATTCTTTTCAAGACTGATGCTTAAGAAACCCTTTGGCAAATCTAGGTAAATAAATGGATCTTAACATGAAATATACAGAACATAAAGTAGTAACCCAAATAAAGAGGTGGATAGACAACAATGCCATATATGATAGCCATCCAACTTGCTAAGACCATGTGCTGTGCTTAGTCGCTCAGTCCTGTCCAACTCTTTGCGACCCCATGGACTGTAGCCTGCCAGGCACCTCTGTCCATGGGGATTCTCCAGGCAAGAATACAGGAATGGGTTGCCATGCCCTCCTCGGGGGATCTTCCCAACCCAGGAATCAAACCCAGGTCTCCTGCATTGCAACTAGATTCTTTACCATCTGAGCCATCAGGGAAGCCCAAGAATACTGGAGTAAGTAGCCTATCCCTTCTCCAGGGCATCTTCCCAAGCTAAGAATTGAACCAAATCTCCTGCATTGCAGGCGGATTGTTTACTAGCTAGAATCAGATCAGATCAGATCAGTCGCTCAGTCGTGTCTGACTCTTTGCAACCCCATGAATTGCAGCACACCAGGCCTCCCTGTCCAACACCAACTCCCGGAGTTCACCCAGACTCACGTCCATCGAGTCAGTGATGCCATCCAGCCATCTCATCCTCTGTTGGCCCCTTCTCCTCTTGCCCCCAATCCCTCCCAGCATCAGAGTCTTTTCCAATGAGTCAACTCTTCTTAATTATTCCAACACAATATAGAATGATAATGCAGTTCAGTTCAGTCATGTCCGACTCTTTGCAACCCCATGAACTGCAGCACGGCAAGCATCCCTGTCCATCACCAACTCCCGGAAACCACCCAAACCCATGTCCATTGAGTCAGTGATGCCATCCAACCATCTCATCCCTGTTGTCCCCTTCTCCTCCTGCCCTCAATCTTTCCCAGCATCAGGGTCTTTTCAAATGAGTCAGCTCTTCCCATTGGGTGGCCAAAGTATTGGAGTTTCAGCTTCAACATCAGTCCTTCCAATGAATACCCAGGACTGATCTCCTTTCGGATAGACTGGTTGGATCTCCTTGCAGTCCAAGGGACTCTCAAGAGTCTTCTTCAACGCCACAGTTCAAAAGCATCAATTCTTCTGCGCTCAGCTTTCCTTATAGTCCAATTCTCACATTCATGCATGACCACTGGAGAAACCATAGCCTTGACTAGACAGACCTTTGTTGGCAAAGTAATGTCTCTGCTTTTAAATATGCTGTCTTGGTTGGCCATAACTTTCCTTCCAAGGAGTGCTAACATTACTACAATTTTACATGATGTGATAAAGGTGTTATCATTGTTACAATCTCAATCATATTACAATAAATAAATTTATTAAATCTGCATGTTGAGCAACAAATTTACATATTTTATGATCTTTTGTATCTAGTATATTTCAATAATAAAAAAAGAACTGCATAGAGCATCATATGTGTGCCTTGATTAGAGAATATAGACCTTTACCTAAAATTGACATAAAATTACCTTATGGAATTATCATTTTAAATATTAATAACAGAATAAATATGTCCAAATATTCAAATTTTGTGAGATAATTTATTAATCATTGTGTATATTATTGGTAGATTAAAACATACAAGAACCCTATATATATTTCAAAATGCAAGACATTACTTCTGTTACTCAGTTTTACTAACTCCAGGCAAGTAGCAGTACATTAAGTTAACATGACAGTGCTTAAATAAAATGGGCATGAGATCTGTTCCTTTGTATCTTACATTTAATGAATGCATGTGACCTTAAGACAGAATGTTCATTGCTTAGCAATATACTTTTGTTTGATTCACGGCTGGTAAGAAAATAACATAAGGCAATTATGGAGGTAATAATAATTTTCTGTTTTCTACTACGTTGCTTGATTAACATGGCATATGAATATTTTTATTTTATTGAAAGTTCTGTTTGGTGAACACATTTGATTACTTTTGAAGTTTTTAAGTTCATCTGAAAGAGTAAGTATATAAGTATACCAACAAATTTTAAAGATAAATCGATGATAATGAAATAGAAATTATCTGACATCATGTTAAAATGAAATAAGTTAAAGTCTGAAATAGCAAAATGTATAGACAAATAGAACATTGAAACCAAGATAATCTAAAGTTATTACCTAATAAAGGGGGCTTAGTAAAAAGAAAATAAAGACAAAATAACAGATTATTAAATGAGTTATGATTACATAACTAGAAAACACATTAGTAAAATTTAAATATTACCTTATTTTATTAAAACAACCAATGATGATTTAGTTTCTAAATAGAGAAACAAAATAAATAGAAAATATACTGTAAGGTAGTATATAAGTTTGATAAAATGATAATTCTTAATTTCTGGTTTGCAGTTTATCAAATATATGTGAAACATTGATTTTTCCAAAATATCCTCAAATTCTCCAATTTACTGATTTTGTTTACACATCAATATTAACTTTTTGCAATGCAATTAGAGTGAGGATTTTTTCTGGTTTAGTAAATTGACACTGAGAAATCTGTATGCAGGTCAGGAAGCAATAGTTAGAATTGGACATGAAACAACAGACTGATTCCAAATCGGGAAAGGATTATGTCTGTGTATTGTCTATGTATTGGCTGTGATTATGTCTGTGTATTGTCACCCTGCTTATTTAACTTATATGCAGAGTACATCATGTGAAATGCTGGGCTGGATGAAGCACACGCTGGAATCAAGATTACTGGGAGAAATATCAATAACCTCAGATATGCAGATGACACCACCCTTATGGCAGAAAGTAAAGAGGAACTAAAGAGCCTCTTGATGAAATTGAGAGAAGGAGAGTGAAAAAGTTGGCTTAAAACTCAACATTCAGAAACCTAAGATCATGGCATCTGGCCCCATTACTTCATGGCAAATAGATGGGGAAACAATGGAAACAGTGAGAGACTTTATTGTTTTGGGCTCCAAAATCACTGCAGATGGTGACTATAGCCATGAAATTAAAAGATGCTTGCTCCTTGGAAGAAAAACAATGACCAACCTCGACAGCATATTAAAAAGCAGAGTACTTTGCCAACAAAGGTCCATCTAGTTAAAGCTATGGTTTTTCCAGTAGTCATGTATGGATGAGAGAGTTGGACTATAAAGAAAGCTGAGTGCCAAAGAATTAATGCTTTTGAACTGTGGTGTTGGAGAAGACTTTTGAAAGTCACTTGGACTGCAAGGAGATCCAACCAGTCCATCCTAAAGGAAATCAGTCTTGAACATTCATTGGAAGGACTGATGCTGAAGCTGAAACTCCAATACTTTGGCCACCTGATGCAAGGAACTGACTTATTGGAAAAGGCCCTGATGCTAGGAAAAATTGGAGGTGAGAGGAGAAGGGGATGACAGAGGATGAGATGGTTGGATGACATCACTGACTCAATGGACATGAGTTTGAGTAAACTCCAGGAGTTGGTGATGGACAGGGAAGCTTGGTGTGCTGCAGTTCATGGGGTCACAAAGAGCCGGACACGACTGAGCAATTGAATTGAACTGAAATTGACACTTTAAAAAAAAATGTATTTTATTGAAGAATAGTTGATTTAAATATTGTGCTAGTGAACTGACAGTTTTGTCTAATTCCCTTATTTAACTCCCATAGATAATATGGTGGAGAAAGCAATGGCACCCCACTCCAGTACTGTTGCCTGGAAAATCCCATGGATGGAGGAGCCTGGTAGGCTGCAGTCCATGGGGTCGCTAAGAGTCAGACACGACTGAGCGACTTCCCTTTCACTTTTCACTTTCACACATTGGAGAAGGAAATGGCAAGCCACTCCAGTGTTCTTGCCTGGAGAATCCCAGGGACGGGGGAGCCTGGTGGGCTTCCATCTATGGGGTCACACAGAGTCGGACATGACTGTAGTGACTTAGCAGCTTAGCAGCAGCAGATAATATGGAGATTTTCACGCAAACAGCTGGCCCCATTCTTAGGTATTATTTTTGAAGGAGGTGAGGTTGGAATATCTGAGAGGGGGCAGTTTATCATTGTTTTCATAGTCTTTGTTGGGTTACAGGAAAGCCTTAGCAGTCAGGGCGATCATTTTCTTGTTTCCCCTATCCACATTAACACCTGGAATTATCCACAATTCAAAATTCTGCCAATCTAGTGGATGTGAAATAATATCTCATTGACGTTTTGCTTCTTACAGTAACTTTGTCATCTTCTTACTTTTGTAAGGCATTTAGATTTTTGATTAGAGGACTGCTATTCTTAATGGCTTCCCTGGGGGCTCAGATAGTAAAGAATCTGTGTGCAAGGCAGGAGACACAGTTCTGGAAGAGACCCTGGAGAAGGGAAAGGCTACAGCCTCCAGTATTCCTGTCTGGAGAGTTCCATGGACAGAGGAGTCTGGTGAGCTACAGTGCATGGGGTTGCAAAGAGTTGGACAGGACTGAGTGACTAACACTTTCACTGTCACTTGTGCCTATTATTAATTTTCATCCATTTTCTATTTTGGTTTTATTTTTAAGTTTGCTTGTATGCAACAGTTTCTTGTCGATTTTAGATACGACAAATATGTTCTTCCATATTGACATCCATCTGGTAATTTTACCTAGGTCATCATTTACTAAAAATAAATCCATAAATTTTTATAATCAAATGTATCAACTTACCTTAGGCATTATGTTTTGAGGTACTACTTAAGGTATTCTTCTACAACTCATAGTCCCAAAGATGCAGCCCTCCCTCCATATCCAAATGGTGGGGGTGGGGGGTGGGAATTGATTTCAGGACCCCCTGTGAATACCAAAATCCAGGGATGCTCAAGTCTCATAGTTGGCCCTTTTATCTGAGATTCTGTATACACAGATTCAACCGTTATTGTATAATAATGTATTTATTGAAAAAAAATGACCATGTAACTGCACACAGTTCAAAACTGAGTTGTTAAAGGGTAAAGTGTATTTGTGCACATTTAATCATCGAATTTGTTTTGCTTCTTTAAGGAATACAGATTTTATATTTCAAAGTAACATGAGATAAAAATTCGTCTTAAATTTTTTCCAGCGATTAATTGCTTCTTCCCAAATACTCTCTACTGATGTGTTCTTGCTTCATACATTTATTACAATGTCAATTTTATTGTTTACTTTTTACCATTATTGCAATGCCAATTTTACTGTCATAAATTTTTCTATCTATTGATGGGTCTGCTTCTGAGCTTTATATTGTGACACATTTGATTTTTTGTCATATCAGTATCATACTTCTGATTATTTTTGTTTCCTCTTTTTTTGGCTGTTCTGCCTTATGGCATATGGGGTCTAGTTTCCTGACCAGGGATCACAACCATTCAGCCTGCACTGAAATCTTGGTCTTAACCACTGGACCACTGGGGAAGTCCCTGATTATATTTTTTTAGAGTATATTTTTATATGTGGTTGACTAAAACTTTCTCAAATTTATTTGACTCATAGAAAATATGTTGTCTTCCATATAAATTTTAAAATCCATTGAATTTCTCACATATTTCTTTGATTTTTAGTGAAATATGCTTTTCTGGTTTGAGTATAAAGACATCATATAATGTATCTTCTATATCATTGCTCATCTTTTGACAGCTTGTTTTGTTGTTTTCTGAGAGAAGTATATTAAAATTCCCAGTGATAACAGTTGATTTATTTATTTCTCTCAATAGTTTTGTCAGATAAGAATTCATTGTGGTGCACATGTATCGATTATTGCTTTATCTTCTTGATGTGCTATTTGTCTTATTAATAGATAACATCCTACTTGTTCCTTATATTGTATATCTTTCAAAATATATTGTCTTTTATAATGAATTTGCTACGATTGATCTATTTTATTTGACATTTGACAATTATTTTGATTGTGATCAAATTTCCCATCCAAAGTATTTCAACTATGAATAAAAATATCTTAAGCTAACTAACATTTAGAAATGTGTTGATTTACTGGCATTTTGATTTACTTTATATGAAGAATATTTAATCTTTTAGTAGCTATACATCTTTGGTTTTCTTTAAACATATTTTATTCTTACCACCAGAAGGATACACAAATTTCCCATTAGTGGCTTCATAAATATTCATATCAATTTTCCAATAGTTATGGTTTGACTTATATTTATTTGCTAAAAAGCAAGAAAAATATTTTGTTATACATTTTGAGGATCTAAATTTAGTTATTATATCCATAAAACAACCCAGTGAAACATAATTCACTTTAATGATTTGTGATTCATTCACTTTTGTGATAACAAAATTGTTTAGAGAAAATAGTTTATATTTCTGGACCATTTCCTCAACGATGTCTTTTCCTCTTATTTTGCTAATAAAACACTTATAAGTATTGTACTTCTTTCCAATAATTTAATATTTCATTACTCTTCAGACTTTCCTCTAAGAATCTTACCTAGCTATACTCTCAGATACATTAATATACAGTAAAAGAGATATGGACATCCTTCTTTGATTAAAGAAATAATTTCTGTGCCCTATCCTACTGTGTTATTAGAATTTCCATGTTCATCCATTCTATTATTACTCCTAATAAAAATTACTTGTAGATTTAAAATTAGCTTTTGAAGTAGTGCTTTTTCACAAAATTATCTTGAGTCTTCAATAAAAATAATAAAATTTAATCATTATCAAATTGCCATTATTTCTGTAAATTTGACTTTCTCACTTCTATCCTACACACATCTCCATTTTTTGTATACCCTAGAAAAAAAATCTAGAAAATTTATATTTTTTAGACAGTTCAGGGCAATCAATTCTTTTGTTAAACTTTTGCCTGCTTCTTGCTATCATCATTGAATTTCAATAGGTTATACCTTTGAAGTATTAAAATAACCTCTGCAAACCTGAAATTATCTAAAATGTCAGGTAATAACTGTATTTTTTCCTGATGTAGCCCAGTGAAAATTAGTAAACAATGCTTATAATCTATTGTGTAGTATATGGAGAAAAGTCAAAAAATACATTGCCATTTTCAGACTATTAAAGATAAGATTATGGTAAATATATAACCTTTTAAATCCAAAATAAATTTACTTTCAACATATACATGTAAATGATTTAGCTGTTTGTGAACATATTCAGAATTTCTATTGTACTCAATTGCAACTGCATTAGGATTTGAGTGGTTAATATACGATGGCAGTAAAGAAAAAACTTTAATTGATTGAATTTGGATCAGTCAGACTAACTTTTTACTCTGTAATTTAACTGGAATGTGTTTTAGACCAACTAAGGTAGGGTGCTACCTTCTTACTGGTCCTCTTTGAAACAGAAATGTTCCATTTCATTTTGCTTATTATGAATTTGTTTATACTAATCAGTCCTGCCAGAGTGGGGAAAAAATGGATAAATGACAGTCCATTGCTAAATGCAAAGGTTTATCAGGGATCTCAAGATCTCAAAGGAGATTTTCTCAATAAGACTAGTGGCTATGTGACCCTACTGACACTCAAGAAGTGCCTTTTGGAAATTTGTGTGTTATTTGGATGTAATTTTTGATCTAAAAACATTGTGTGGTTCACGACAGTTCTCCCACTATGGCTTTAACAAAGCAAATATGTTTGTCACCATACCTCCTGTGAGATTAGAGCAGGAGAAAGGTTTTGACTCTTACAGCATTAGGAAAATGTATCATTCTAGATACTTCATTTTTCAAGCTGACATTTGAGTAGTTAGTCATTTTTTCATACATAAATCTAAATTGACAGAGATACACATTCACGTGTGTGTGTGCGTGCCCCCATGCCTGCACTCACTTGCTCAGTAGTGTTCAACTCTTTGTGACCCAGTCGACTGTACCCCACCAGGCTCCTCTGTCCATGGAATTTTCCAGGCAAGAGTTACTGGAGTGAGTTGCCATTTCCTACTCCAGGGGATCTTTCCAACCCAGGGAATCAATTCTCTTGTGTCTCCTGCATTGGCAGAGGATTCTTTACCATTGAGCACAGAAATAGTTAATGCTTCTTAGTGAAAGTGAAATCATTCCCCATGGCTCAGATGGTAAAGCGTCTGCCTGCAATACGGGAGATCCAGGTTTGATCCCTGGGTCAGGAAGATCCTCTGGAGAAGGAAATAGCAACACACTTCACTATTCTTGCCTGGAAAATGCCACGGATGGAGGAGCCTGGTGGGCTACAGTCCATGGAGTCGCAAAGAGTCGGACACGACTGAGCGACTTCACTCAGTGAAAGTGAAAGTAGCTCGGTCATGTCCTACTCCTTGTAATCCCATGGACTATACAATTCTCCAGGCCAGAATACTGGAGTGGGTAGCCGTTCGCTTCTCCAGGGGATCTTCCCAACCCAGGGAACGATCCCAGGTTTCCCACACTGCAGGCAGATTCTTTACCAGCAGAGCTACCAGGGAAGTCCTAATTGCTTCTTGCTGCTGCTGCTGCGAAGTCACTTTAGTCTTGTCTGACTCTGTGCGACCCCATAGACAGCAGCCCACGAGGCTACTCTGTCTGCGGGATTCTCCAGGCAAGAACACTGGAGTGGGTTGCCATTTCCTTCTTCAATGCATGAAAGTGAAAAGTGAAAGTGAAGTCGCTCAGTCGTGTCCGACTCTTCGCTACCCCATGGACTGCAGCCCACCAGGCCCTCCGTCCATGGGATTTTCCAGGCAAGAGTACTGGAGTGGGGTGCCATTGCCTTCTCTGCCACCTTTTAAAACTCTAGCAAAGAACCAAGCAATTCTTGAAAAGCCTGATAATTTCAGCTTTCTTCATTAACCCTTTGCCTTTTGACTTACTAAAATTCTATTCTAATATACTAAGTCTATTGGTATATTTCATGTAGTTTAGGCTATGGTTTTTCCAGTGCTCCTGTATGGCTGTGAGAGTTGGACTGTGAAGAAAGCTGAGCACCGAAGAATTGATGCTTTTGAACTGTGGTGTTGGAGAAGACTCTTGAGAGTCCCTTGGACTGCAAGGAGATCCAACCAGTCCATTCTGAAGGAGATCAGCCCTGGGATTTCTTTGGAAGGAATGATGCTAAAGCTGAAACTCCAGTACTTTGGCCACCCGATGCGAAGAGTTGACTCATTGGAAAAGACCCTGATGCTGGGAGGGATTGGAGGCAGGAGGAAAAGGGAGCGACAGAGGATGATATGGCTGGATGGCATCACTGACTCAATGGACATGAGTTTGAGTGAACTCCAGGAGTTGGTGATGGACAGGGAGGCCTGGCATGCTGCAATCATGGGGTCCCAAAGAGTCGGACTCGACTAAGCGACTGAACTGAAGTGAACTGATTGATGTATTTACAAAGTTGACACTTCCTAGTACTAAATTTGCCAGCAAATTTGGAAAACTCAGCAGTGGCCACAGGACTGGAAAAGGTCAGTTTTCATTCCAATCCCAAAGAAAGGCAATGCCAAAGAATGTTCAAACTACCACACAATTGCACTCATCTCACACTCTAGTAAAGTAATGCTCAAAATTCTCCAAGCCAGGTTTCAGCCATACGTGATCCGTGAACTTCCAGATGTTCAAGCTGGTTTTAGAAAAGGCAGAGCAACCAGAGATCAAATTGCCAAGATCCGCTGGATCATTGAAAAAGCAAGAGAATTCCAGAAAAACATCTATTTCTGCTTTATTCACTATGCCAAAGCCTTTGACTATGTGGATCACAATAAACCATGGAAAATTTTGAAAGAGATGGGAATACCAGACCACCTGACCTGCCTCTTGAGAAATCTGTATGCAGGTCAGGAAGCAACAGTTCGAACTGGACATGGAACAACAGACTGGTTTCAAATAGGAAAAGGAGTACTTCAAGGCTGTATATTGTCACCCTGCTTATTTAACTTATATGCAGAGTACATCATGAGAAACGCTGGTCTGAAAGAAGCACAAGCTGGAATCAAGATTGCTGGGAGAAATCTCAATAACCTCAGATATGCAGATTACACCACCCTTATGGCAGAAAGTGAAGAAGAATTAAAAAGCCTCTTGATGAAAGTGAAAGAGGAGAGTGAAAAAGTTGGCTTAAAACTCAACATTCAGAAAACGAAGATCATGGCATCAGTCCCATGACTTCATGGCAGACAGATGGGGAAGCAGTGGAAACAGTGTCAGACTTTATTTTTGGGGGCTCTAAAATCACGGCAGATGGTGATTGCAGCCATGAAATTTAAAGACGCTTACCCCTTGGAAGGAAATTATGACCAACCTAGACAGTATATTAAAAAGCAGAGACATTACTTTGCCAACAAAGGTCCGTCTAGTCAAGGCTATGGTTTTTCCTGTGGTCATGTATGGATGTGAGAGTTGGACTGTGAAGAAAGCTGAGTGCCGAAGAATTGATGCTTTTGAACTGTGGTGTTGGAGACTCTTGAGAGTCCCTTGGACTGCAAGGAGATCCAACAAGTCCATTCTGAAGGAGATCAGTCCTGGGTGTTCTTTGGAAGGAATGATGCTGAAGCTGAAACTCCAGTACTTTGGCCATCTTATGCGAAGAGTTGACTCCTTGGAAAACACCCTTATTCTGGGAGGGATTGGGGGCAGGAGGAGAAGGGGATAACAGAAGATAATATGGCTGGATGGCATCACCGACTCGATGGATGGAGTTTGAGTGAACTCCAGCAGTTGGTGATGGACAAGGAAGCCTGGCGAGCTGCAATTCATGGGGTAGCAAAGAGTTGGACATGACTGAGAGACTGAACTGAACTGTACTGAACTACTAAATTAATGATCTTATAGTTTGTTGTTGGGGAGTGCACAAATTTTATCCAAATCTTCTTCCAGAAGTTACTGTTTTTTCACATCCCCAGTAGTGAACAAATTGGCTAGATATATCTTTATTATATTTAAAGAATCTTTTTGCTAAACATGCAGGTTTTTGTTAAAAAATATTGACAAGATGACCAAATATAAAAATGGTAATTGGAACAGAAAACCTATGAAATTAACACACATTTTTTACAGCAAAACTATTATATTACAAATGATAAGACTCAAAATTTAATGCAACGGTTTCTTAGTGTTCCAAGCTCACTGACAGTCTCTTGGTAGTTGTTTTATTCATCTACAATTGTCATACCATGAAAATTAACTCTTTTAGATGGTTGTTTCATTGGTTTCTAGTATGTTCACAAAGTTATGAAAGCATCACCACTGAATTGTGAATATTTTCATCACTCTCCCCAAAATTATTTAACCATTAGCTGTCATTTCCCATTTACTCTTTATCCCAACCCCTGAAAAAAACTAATCCACTTTATGTCTTTACAGATTTGGCTATTCTGCATATTTGGTATAAATGGAATCATTCAGTATATTATTTGGGAGCTGGCTTGTTTATCATAAATATTTCATGTTTATTATTCTTTTAGCATGTCAGTAGTGCATTTCTTTTCATATCTGAATAATATTTTGTTGAATGGATATATCAAATGTTGTTTACTCATTAGTGTAAAGATAGAGAAAAAAATGAAATTTTATACAAAAAATATTCTAAATCAATCACAATCAGGTAAATAAGAATTAAATGTATAAATATTTTGGTGACAATTAATTTCAAGAACAAAAAGAAACCTACAATTACTATGTCATAAAATAAGTTGTAGAAACAAGAGAAATAATGCATTGCCCTGAGAGCTGTCAACATTTTTAAAATTTGAATACATTAAATCAGTGGTTCCACCTTCATTTATCAATCTTTTGACAATAAAATGAAGTAGAAGTAAGAGACTTAGGCTTGATCCCTGGGTCAGGAAGATCCCCTGAAGGAGGGGATGGCAACCCACTCCATCATTCTTGCCTGAAGAACCTCATGGACAGAGGAGCCTTGTAGGTTACAGTCCATAGGGTCACAAAAAGTAGGATACAACTGAAGTGACTTAGCATGCATGCACACCTGTATAACTTAAACATTAGAAAAAATGAATTATTGTAAAGCTAGAAGCTAAATTCAAAATTATTTAGTTAATATAAAAATACAAAAGAGAAGAATTTTTTTAAAATCAAGTGTATTTTCATAAAAAATACCACATTAGACACACAGAAATGTACATTCAATTAATTTCAAACAGCATATATTTGAATATCCCTTCTTCAAAGTAGGCTTCCCTGGTGGCTCAGATGGTAAAGCATCTGCCTGTAGTGCAGGAGACCTGGGTTTGATCCTTGGGTAGGGAAGATCCCCTGGAGAAGGAAATGGCAACCCACTGCAGTACTCTTGCCTGGAAAATTCCATGGACAGAGGAGCCTTGTAGGCTACAGTCCATGGGGTTTCGAAGAGTTGTACATGACTGAGCGACTTCATTTCACTTCTTCAAAGTAAGCAAAGCCTTGAAACAAATTTAGTGTTAAAGGGCTAAAATTAGCTCAATTTTTTTATAGTTTTGCTCTATAGGCACTCGATAGCTATCATCTTTTAGCACAATGTAGTTTGATTTCCATATACTACTACCTTGGCTTACTTCCTTGACTAATAAAAAGTTGCTAGAAGTTACCATTTGTGAAAATATTACTATGACTCTTGTTACTTCATTTTCAATTTGTATGGCATGTTAATTTTTCTATGCGCCTACCTTATGAAATTTAAATATGTTTTATTTTTATTACATTTAATTTGTTCACTAAAGCATATCTGACAGGTGCTATCCAATGCTGTATTTGCTTTGTCAATTTGAGACAAGCTGCTATATTTATATCTATTTTGTTCTGCCTAAAAATGTTGGCAGAATACAATACTGACATTTTAAAGTAACAGAAATCATTTAAACAAATTATACCCCACATTAGAAATAGGAAGTGGAAAAAAGATGTCAAGTCAAGGCAGACAGATTATTTAAAAAGCAGTTCAAAATGGTAATATGCAAATACATAGTTGATAAAGTACTACTATATTGGCCCAAATCAAAGGCAGAAATGATGATTATCCTTAGGCTTAGTTGAAGCTTTAATGTTAATAAAGTATTAATCTTTAATGCTACTACAGTATACATAGGTAATCTACATTTATGGTTTTCTATATATGCATATATAATATACACATGTATATATATATATATTAATATTAATATATTATATTATGTTATATGGACTTCCCTGGGAGGTCAGATGGCAAAGAATCTGCCTGCAATGCAGGAGACCTGGGTTCAATCCCTGGGTTGGGATTATATCCTGGAGAAGGGCATGGCAATCCACTTCAGTGTTCTTGCCTGGAGAAACCCCATGATCAGAGGAGCCTGGCAGACTACAGTCCAAAGGGTAGCAAAGAGTTGTATGAGACTGTGCAAGTAAACACACATGAGCACATGCTATATAATATTATATTGAGACTATGATAATGAGCAAGGTAAGATTTTGATAGAACATTGCTATTCTATGAGAGCAGAGGGAATGCCTAGTCTCTTACATTCCTTAAAAGTTAAAGAGAGCTTGAAAACTGAGTGTAATATTGTACCAATCCTGGAGGATCCTGTCTGTCAAGTGTTACAGAGACTACTACAAACCCAATCTGGAACCAGTAGGCAGTAAATATTATCTGGTTTTAGGGAGGAATTTTTTTGAATCTTTTGTTTTACCACAATTAGATAGAATTATATGATCCATAGTGCCAGAGAGTAAACTCACATTTTTTTCCAAATGCCTGAATCAATGGATGGGGAAGCCCTGGCTTCCCCATTTTATAAGGTCTGGACTTTAATCATTATACACCGTAGATTAGGGCTTCCCAGATGGTGTTAGTAGTAAACAATTCACTTGCCAAATAAAGAGATGCCAGAGATATGGGTTTGATCCCTGGGTCAGGAAGATCCACTAGAGAAGAAAATAGCAACACACTCTAGTATGCTTGCCTGGAAATAAAGACTGACAGACATAGCTTCAGCCTTTCTTGTCTTAGTGGAAAGACTTTGCTCTGCTTCTTAGCCAAGAGGTTATTTTTAATTTAAGAGTGTCTATAACATGGTATTTGACAGAATGTGGTCCACTGGAAAAGGGAATGGCAAACCACTTCAGTATCCTTGCCTTGAGAACCCCATGAACAGTATGAAAAGGCAAAATGATAGGATACTGAAAGAGGAACTCCCCAGGTCAGTAGGTGCCCAATATGCTACTGGAGATCAGTGGAGAAATAACTCCAGAAAGAATAAAGGGATGGAGCCAAAACAAAAACAATAACTAGTTATGGGTGTGACTGCTGATAGAATCAAGGTCCAATGTTGTAAAGAGCAATATTGCATAGGAACCTGGAATGTCAGGTCCATTAATCAAGGCAAATTGGAAGTGGTCAACAAGAGATGGCAGGAGTGAATGTCGACATTCTAGGATTCAGCTAACTCAAATGGACTGGAATGGGTGAATTTAACTCAGAAGACCATTATATCTAATACTGTGGGCAGGAATTGCTTAGAAGAAATGGAGTAGCCATCAAGGTCAACAAAAGAGTTCAAAATACAGTACTTGGATGCAATCTAAAAAATGACAGAATGATCTCTGTTCGTTTCCAAGGCAAACCATTCAATATCACAGTAATCCAAGTCTATGCCCCAACCAGTAACACTGAAGAAGCTGAAGTTGAACGGTTCTATGAAAACCTACAAAACCTTTTACAACACCCAAATAATATGTCCTTTTCATCATAGGGAACTGGAATGCAAAAGTACGAAGTCAAGAAACACCTGGAGTAACAAGCAAATTTGGCCTTGGAATAAGGAATGAAGCAGGGCAAAGACTTATAGAGTTTTACCAAGAAAATGCACTGGTCATAGCAAACACCCTCTTCCAACAACACAAGCGAAGACTCTACACATGGACATCACCAGATGGTCAACACCAAAATCAGATTGATTATATTCTTTGCAGCCAAAGATGGAGAAGCTCTATACAGTCAGCAAAAACAAGACCAGGAGCTGACTGTGGCTCAGACCATGAACTCTTATTGCCAAATTCAGACTGAAATTGAAGAAAGTAGGGAAAACCACTAGACCATTCAGGTATGACCTAAATCAAATCCCTTATGATTATACAGTGGAAGTGAGAAATAGATTTAAGGGCCTAGATCTGATAGATAGAGTGCCTGATGAACTATGGACTGAGGTTCGTGACATTGTACAAGAGACAGGGATCAAGACGATCCCCATGGAAAAGAAATGCAAAAAGCAAAATGACTGCCTGGGGAGGCCTTAAAAATAGCTGTGAAAAGAAGAGAAGCAAAAAGCAAAGGAGAAAAGGGAAAATATAAGCATCTGAATGCAGAGTTCCAAAGAATAGCAAGGAGAGATAAGAAAGCCTTCCTCAGTGATCAAGCAAGGAAATAGAGGAAAACAACAGAATGGGAAAGACTAGAGATCTCTTCAAGAAAATTAGAGATACCAAGGTAACATTTCATGCAGAGATGGGCTCGATAAAGGACAGACATGGTACGGACCTAACAGAAGCAGAAGATATTAAGAAGAAGTGGCAAGAATACACAGAAGACCTGTACAAAAAAGATCTTCACAACCCAGATAATCACGATGGTGTGATCACTGACCTAGAGCCAGACACCCTGGAATGTGAAGTCAAGTGACCCTTAGAAAGCATCACTACGAACAAAGCTAGTGGAGGTGATGGAGTTCCAGTTGAGCTATTTCAAATCCTAAAAGATGATGCTGTGATAGTGCTGCACTCAGTATGCCAGCAAATCTGGAAAACTCAGCAGTGGAAACAGGACTGGAAAAGGTCAGTTTTTATTCCAATCCCAAAGAAAGGCAATGCCAAAGAATGCTCAAACTACTGCACAATTGCACTCATCTCATACGCTAGTAAAGTAATGCTCAAAATTCTCCAAGCCAGGCTTCAGCAATACATGAACCGTGAACTTCCAGTTGTTCAAGCTGGTTTTAGACAAGGCAGAGGAACCAAAGACCAAATTGCCAACATCTGCTAGATCATGGAAAAAGCAAGAGAGTTCCAGAAAAACATCAATTTCTGATTTCTTGACTATGGCAAAGCCTTTGACTGTGTGGATCACAAAAAACTGTGGAAAATTCTGAAAGAGATGGGAATACCAGACCACCTGACCTACCTCTTGAGAAGCCTGTATGCAGGTCAGGAAGCAAAAGTTAGAAGTGGACATGCAACACACTGGTTCCAAATAGGAAAAGGAGTACATCAAGGCTGTATATTGTCACCCTGTTTATTTAACTTCTATGCAGAGTACATCATGAGAAATGCTGGTCTGGAAGAAGCACAAGCTGAAATTGAGATTGCCGGGAGAAATATCAATAACTTCAAATATGCAGATGACAACATCCTTATGGCAGAAAGTGAAGAATAACTAAAAAGCCTTTTGATGAAGGTGAAAGAGGAGAGTGAAAAAGTTGGCTTAAAGCTCAACATTCAGAAAATGAAGATCATGGCATCTGGTTCCATCACTTCATGGGAAATAGATGGGGAAGCAGTGGAAACAGTGTCACACTTTATTTTTGCAGGCTCCAAAATCACGGCAGATGCAGCCATGAAATCAAAAGACGCTTACTCCTTGGAAGGAAGGTTATGACCAACCTAGATAGCATATTTAAAAGCAGAGACATTACTTTGCCAACAAAGATCCGTCTAGTCAAGGCTATGGTTTTTCCTATGGTCATGTATGGATGTGAGAGTTGGACTGTGAAGAAAGATGAGCACCGAAGAATTGATTTTTTGAACTGTGGTGTTGGAGAAGACTCTTGAGAGTCCCTTCGACTGCACGGAGATCCAACCAGTCCATTCTGAAGGAGATCAGCCCTGGGATTTCTTTGGAAGGAATGATGCTAATGCTGAAACTCCAGTACTTTGGCCACGTCATGTGAAGAGTTGACTCCTTGGAAAAGACTCTGATGCTGGGAGGGATTGGGGGCAGGAGGAGAAGGGGACGACAGAGGACGAGATGGCTGAATGGCATCACTGACTCGATGGACATGAGTCTGAGTGAACTCCGGGAGTTGGTGATGGACAGGGAGGCCTGGCGTGCTGCAAATCAAGGGGTCGCAAAGAGACGGACATGACTGAGAGACTGACTTGAACTGATTACAAGGTATTTTAAAATATTTGATTTGCTATAATTAGATTTAGAAGAGAGAGAATTAGTTTATAATATTAAATTATAGTGCTTTACAAAATTGTAAACTCTCTACTTATTGATATTTCTGAGTGAGAAGTCAATTTTGAAATTAAAAAGGTATGCAATTGTATCTCTAATATTTTTTCACATATAGAATTATTTTACGAGACAGCAAAAGAGACACTGATGTATAGAACAGTCTTTTGGAAAATGTGGGAGAGGGAGAGAGTGGGATGATTTGGGAGAATGGCATTGAAATATGTATAATATATATGAAACGAGTCGCCAGTCCAGGTTCGATGCACGATACTGGATGCTTGGGGCTGGTGCACTGGGACGACCCAGAGGGATGGTATGGGGAGGGAGGAGGGAGGAGGGCTCAGGATGGGGAACACACGTAAACCTGTGGCAGATTCATTTCGATATATGGCAAAACCAATACAATATTGTAAAGTTAAAAAATAAAATAAAATTTAAAAAAAAGAATTATTTTATTTTGTGTCAATGATAATTTTGAAATTCTTTTCTCATGTTAATGTATAACACATTTTTCTAGTGATACTTTATCACATGAAGATAGTTGGTTTTACACAACCTGAACTATGTCTACATACCAAGAAATTATTACTATTAACAATATAGCATTTTATTTGCAAAGATAGTAAAACACAAGTTTTTTCACACATATACACATATTCACATGTTAGCCACTGTTTCAGTATCTAGAGCAATTTCTATAACAGCTGCTCAGACCTCTATTCTTTGAACTATGTAAGTCATAGCTGTTTTCAAATGTCTTTGAATTCACTGGAAAAGCCCATAATAATAATTCCCCCTTTAGCCTGGATTCTGATTTTGAATATACTTTATCTTTAATGGAATACATCAATCCAGTAGCCATACAAAATGAATGACAAACAAAATATAAGAATTAATTAACTGAAAATTAGGAGACTTTATGAGGAAAAGTTTTTATTGAAGCCAGAAATTCTCCTCAGAATCATTCTAAAAGTTAATTCCTTGCTATGTGATATCCCTGGCTTCTGACATTCACTCTCTTAAGATCAACTCCCAAATTATCCTCTTCTTCCATCATGGTGAATTACTGTGGATCCTGCTGGTTCTGTGTCCTCTTAATTTCACTTTCTACCTCAGGAAGTTTCTAGAAGTATTTTCTCAAAATATAATAACAATTCTCATGTCAATTCTTGATGTATTCATGTTTTGCTCATTATATACAGAGGATGAATAAAGGATAAATACTTGTTATAATCAGTTTTTGTCAAGAATTGCAAGACCAATTCTTGCATTCTAAGGCAATTTTTACCTTCTCTGTAAAACAAGCCCTGAAAATCTCAGTTGGAAATGTTGTTTTCATATTTTCTTAACTTCAATAAATCTTTGTTCCACTACATGTTCCTATATTTTAATGAGGTCTTTTGTATTTACTTTGCATCCACAATGTCATGAATCCCATGAGGATTAAATCCACAGTTTCCACCTACCCTTTAGCCCTCCATGTCTTATTTTTTTAATTATTGCAAGTACAGGAACATGTCCCAAGGAAGCAAGCTATATATCAGTATTTTAAATGTAGGAAAAAAGGAGATTTTCACGTTGAGAAGAAAAACAAAGTTAAAAGGCATAAACACATTGCAATTTTGCAATGTAGCATTTGGCAGGTTAAATAATGTGGGCAAATGCACTAAACTTTGGAACCTCAATTCTTCCTATAAAAGAAAAGGCAGAAATACATTTCTATTAAATTTGGATCCTTTCTGAATCAAAATTGCCACAAAGTGTCCTAGATCATTTATATTGATAAAGATATAAATCAATATATCATTTATATCAATACTTTTTAGGAACCCAAGAGTGTCTTGAATTCTTTAAACTACTGAATTAAGTGAACTAAAAATAATGTTTTAGGGCATTTTCCATAGGAAACATCCTTGTTACTCAGCAACTCTCATGTCACAAAGACACTAACAGAAGATTTAATAGTCATACATTATGTCATACAAACATTTAACATACTACTGCTTGTATGAGTTTCTTTATTTAATAGCCCATAGTTTCGAAAAACATATTATTGAACATTGGTGTTATATAATTTTTGAAAGCTGCAAAACATACAATTCAATAAATCTAGCTACTACCACTTGAATAGAGAAGCAACGTAAAAGAGAAATAGTGAAAGGTATTTAATGTAAATAACACCAAGTATCCTGTTGTACTGCTCATGTAATTAAATTAGAATTTCTTAAAGGATTTTCCCTCATCGTATTGGTAAAATGCATACCTCTCCAAGTTCACTTATAAAAAATAGAATTAAAAGTGCTTGTTCTATCCCAGGAACAAATATTATTTGTGCTAAACTGATCTTTGCATTTAAAACAAAAAAGGAAGTACCAATGTTGTTTATTTGTATAAATGTGCTTCAAGGACGACCGATTCCCTTTACACACCTCATAAATGTCAACCTTTCTAATGGAAAATATTATTTTCTATGAGAGCTGATGCCATTATGCAGTGTCACTTCCCTTCTCCCTGTGGAGTAACTGATGCCTTTACTACACGTGAGTCACCCATTTACAATTACTGTTGCCGAAGACAGCCTGTCCACTGCTGTTTCTCCACACCCCATTGCTGTGTCATGTTGTGTGAAGCTGTGCCTCAGTGAGCGCTTGCAGCATTTCTCCTGCACTCTGTGCACTGGTGGTTTCCCTCCTCACCTCACCATATCGCAGCTGTCATCTCGGTGTCATCTGTCTTGCTGGATGTCTTCCCCAGCAGCGCTGTGTTACAATATGCATTGCCTCATTGCTTAGGATCTGGCCGGGATCCAGGAACTCAGATTTGGCAATCCTTATGAATGAAAGCTTCTGCCAGTGAGCTTACTCATTGGAAGTAGATGGAAATTTTGCATGCAGGACACAGATAAATTTTATTCAGGCCTACATAAATGACTGAAAAGAGAGTTGGTAAATTGAGAATTTCAATGCTAATTTACACTGGGTAGAAAAATAAGTAAAGAGTCTGTTTTACTCTGTTCTCCAGAGAAACAGAACCATTTTATATAACCATTTTATATTATATATATATATATATATATATATCAGATCAGTCGCTCAGTCGTGTCTGACTCTGTGACCCCATGAATCGCAACACGCCAGGCCTCCCTGTCCATCACCAACTCCCAGAGTTCACTCAGACTCACGTCCATCGAGTCAGTGATGCCATCCAGCCATCTCATCCTCTGTCATCCCCTTCTCCTCCTGCCCCAAATCCCTCCCAGAATCTGAGTCTTTTCCAATGAGTCAACTGTTCACATGAGGTGGCCAAAGTACTGGAGTTTCAGCTTTAGCATCATTCCTTCCAAAGAAATCCCAGGGCTGATCTCTTTCGGAATGGACTGGTTGGATCTCCTTGCAGTCCAAGGGACTCTCAAGAGTCTTCTCCAACACCACAGTTCAAAAGCATCAATTCTTCAGCACTCAGCCTTCTTCACAGTTCAACTCTCACATCCATACATGACCACAGGAAAAACCATAGCCTTGACTAGACGAACCTTTGTGGCAAAATATGTCTCTGCTTTTCAATATGTTATCTAGGATGGTCATAACTTTCCTTCCAAGGAGTAAGCGTCTTTTAATTTCATGGCTGCAGTCACCATCTATAGTGATTTTGGAGCCCAGGAAAATAAAGGCTGACACAGTTTCCACTGTTTCCCCATCTATTTCCCATGAAGCTGTGGGACCAGATGCAATGACCTTCGTTTTCTGAATATTGAGCTTTAAGCCAACTTTTTCACTCTCCACTTTCACTTTCATCAAGAGGCTTTTGAATTCCTCTTCACTTTCTGCCATAAGGGTGGTGTCATCTGCATATCTGAGGTTATTGAGATTTCTCCTGGCAATCTTGATTCCAGCTTGTGTTTCTTCCAGTCCAGCGTTTCTCAAGATGTACTCTGCATATAAGTTAAATAAACAGGGTGACAATATACAGCCTTGATGAACTCCTTTTCCTATTCGGAACCAGTTTGTTGTTACATGTCCAATTCTAACTGTTGCTTCCTGACCTGCATACAAATTTCTCAAGAGGCAGATCAGGTGTTCTGGTATTCCCATCTCTTTCAGAATTTTCCACAGTTTATTGTGATCCACACACTCAAAGGCTTTGGCAAAGTATAGAAAGCAGAAATTGATGTTTTTCTGGAACTCTCTTGCTTTTTCCATGATCCAGCAGATGTTGGCAATTTGATCTCTGGTTCCTCTGCCTTTTCTAAAACCAGCTTGAACATCAGGAAGTTCACTGTTAACATATTGCTGAAGCCTGGCTTGCAGAATTTTGAGCATTACTTTACTAGCGTGTGAGATGAGTGCAAGCAACTGTGCGGTAGTTTGAGCATTCTTTGGCATTGCCTTTCTTTGGGATTGGAATGAAAACTGACCTTTTCCAGTCCTGTTTCCACTGCTGAGTTTTCCAAATTTGCTGGCATATTGAGCTCAGCACTTTCACAGCATCATCTTTCAATATTTGAAATAGCTCAACTGGAATTCCATCACCTCCACTAGCTTTGTTCGTAGTGATGCTTTCTAAGGCCCACTTGACTTCACATTCCAGGATGTCTGGCTCTAGGTCAGTGATCACACCATCGTGATTATCTGGGTCATGAAGATCTTTTTTGTACAGTTCTTCTATTTATTCTTGCCACCTCTTTTTAATATCTTCTGCTTCTGTTAGGTCCATACCATTTCTGTCCTTTATCAAGCTCATCTTTGCATGAAATGTTCCTTTGGTATCTCTAATTTTCTTGAAGAGATCCCTAGTCTTTCCCATTCTGTTGTTTTCCTGTATCTCTTTGCATTGATCGCTGAAGAATGCTTTCTCATCTCTTCTTGCTATTCTTTGGAAATCTGCATTCAGATGCTTATATTTTTCCTTTTCTCCTTTACTTTTCACTTCTCTTCTTTTCACAGCTATTTGTAACACCTGTCCAGACAGTCATTTTGCTTTTTTGCATTTCTTTCCTATGGGAATCGTCTTGATCCCTGTCTCCTGTACAATGACACGAACCTCATTCTATAGTTCATCAGGCACTCTATCTATCAGATCTAGGCCCTTAAATCTATTTCTCACTTCCACTGTATAATCATAAGGGATTTGATTTAGGTCATACCTGAATGGTCTAGTGGTTTTCCCTACTTTCTTCAATTTCAGTCTGAATTTGGCAATAAGGAGTTCATGGTCTGAGCCACAGTCAGCTCCTGGTCTTGTTTTTGCTGACTGTATAGAGCTTCTCCATTTTTGGCTGCAAAGAATATAATCAATCTGATTTTGGTGTTGACCATCTGGTGATGTCCATGTGTAGAGTCTTCGCTTGTGTTGTTGGAAGAGCGTGTTTGCTATGACCAGTGCATTTTCTTGGTAAAACTCTATTAGTCTTTGACCTGCTTCATTCCTTATTCCAAGGCCAAATTTGCCTGTTACTTCAGGTGTTTCTTGACTTCCTACTTTTGCATTCCAGTCCCCTATAATGAAAAGAACATCTTTTTTGGGTGTTAGTTCTAAAAGGTCTTGTAGGTCTTCATAGAACCATTCAACTTCAGCTTCTTCAGTGTTACTGTTTGGGGCATAGACTTGGATTACTGTGATACTGAATGGTTTGCCTTGGAAACGAACAGAGATCATTCTGTCGTTTATCAGATTGCATCCAAGTACTGCATTTCGGACTCTTTTGTTAACCATGATGGCCACTCCATTTCTTCTGAGGGATTCCTGCCCGCAGTAGTAGATATAATGGTCATCTGGGTTAAATTCACCCATTCCAGTCCATTTCAGTTCGCTGATTCCTAGAATGTAGACATTCACTCTTGCCATCTCTTGTTGACCACTTCTGTTTTGCCTTGATACATGGACCTGATATTCCAGGTTCCTATGCAATATTGCTCTTTATAGCATTGGACCTTGCTTCTATCACCAGTCACATCCACAGCTGGGTATTCTTTTTGCTTGGCTCCATCCCTTCATTCTTTCTGGAGTTATTTCTCCACTGATCTCCAGTAGCATATTGGGCACCTCCTGACCTGGGGAGTTTCTCTTGCAGTATCCTATCATTTTGCCTTTTTATACTGTTCATGGGGTTCTCAAGGCAAGAATACTGAAGTGGTTTGCCATTCCCTTCTCCAGTGAACCACATTCTGTCAGATCTCTCCACCATGACCCGCCCGTCTTGGGTTGCCCCATGGGCATGGCTTAGTTTCATTGAGTTAGACAAGGCTGTGGTCCTAGTGTGATTAGATTGACTAGTTTTCTGTGAGTATGGTTTCGGTGTGTTTGCCCTCTGATGCCCTCTTGCAACACCTAATGTCTTACTTGGGTTTCTATATAAATCATATGTAAGAGGTATGTGTGTGTGTGTATGTGTGTGTGCTCAGTTGTGTCTGACTCTTTGTGATCCCATGGACTGTAGCTCGCCAGTTTCCTTTCTCCATGGCATTTTCCAGGCAAGAATACTGAAATGGGTTACCATTTCCTACTGCAGGGGATCTTCCCAATTCTAGGGATCAAAGTTGTGTCTCTTGTATTGGTAAGTGGATTCTTTACCACTGAGCCACATGGGAAATGTTGCTTACGTTGCTCAGTCATGTCCAACTCTTTGTGACACTTTGGACTCTAGCCTGTCAGGTTCCTTTGTCTGTAGGATTTTCCAGGCAAGTATACTGGAGTGGATTGCCATTTTCTTCTCCAGGGAATATTCCTGATGGAGGGATCAAACTAGTGTCTTTGGTGTCTCCTGCATTGTAGGTGAGTTCTTTACCCTCTGAGCCACTGGGGAAGCCCAAACCACGTGGGAAGCCCCATGAAAACGGTAACATGATTTATAAATATCTTCAGATATATATTTTATATTTATGTATTATACATAATATTTACATATTTATTATTTTACATAAATATTTACATCTATATGATGTATTATAAGGAATTGACACACATGATTATGGAGACTAGCAATTCCAACTCTGTAGTACAGGACAGCAGGTTTGAGACCCAGGAGAGGAGATGGTACAGATGATACTTGTGGGTAGTTTACTGAAGAGTTCCCTCTTACTCAGGGAGGCAGATCGTTTTATTTTACCCAGTCCTTCAGCTAATTGTTTGAGGCTCACTCACACTATGGAAAACTCCTCTCCCTGCTGAACCTCCCTCAAATGTTAAACTTTTTAGCTCATATGTTCCTTAAAGTCTCGTTATATCATAAGATTTCTGCTATGTTATTTACATTCGTTTTATTAATTCTATCAGTAAGTGATATGCTCATTCTTCTAATATTTGTGTAGTTCGGAGAAGATCTATAGAAGTAATTATAACCTTTCTTTATCACTATGGAGAAAGTTGAGAGCCAAGGGGTCTGAGAAAATGCACACTATAAAATCTCTATAGAAACACTAAGTGAATGAAAATAATCTTTAAATAACATATCTTTGTAGCACACATACTGACATCTGGATTTAAGTGCAGTATGGGGCCCCCTGCTTCTCTGCATTAGAGCACAAAATTAGCAATCAACTAGTTCATTGTGGAATCAACTGCTGTTTCCAAACAAAGAATGCCAGCAGCCAATGTCAGGGTTGCTAAGTGCCTGATTACACTAAGACAATGATGGCCTGCCAAAGATCTCCCTCAATCCAGCTTTAACACTGAGACCAAGAGACATTTGGTATGCAGAGTGGAATGTCATCAAACATGGGTAATTGAATGACTTAAATTAGGTTTTGTCTGTATCCCTTTTTCTTACAGTCACATTCTTATATTCTCCCTGGCTGTGTAAAGGATCTGTTTGGATCTATATGATTTTTATGGAAATGGTGTAAAGATCCACTAAAATATCAGACTGTCTATACTTGCTCTATCTTTATCGTTTTTGAAGTGGTTTTCAGATTTGTGAACATTCATTCCTATTTAACCTCCTGGCATCTGTCACTGTAATTAAGGGCCTAATAATCAATTCCCTAAAATTATATTAGATGTTCTCAGTGAAAAATTACCCAGAGGTATATTCTCAACCGAGATTTCACACACAGCACAGTCCTGACCATGTTAGCCTTGGTGTTCGTAATCACCAATGGATCTCCCTGAATGTAAACAACTTGACAGATGATGTGGGAAAAACGGGAAAATTAAGTTTATTCACTTTCAAAAATATGAAACATGTCTGGAATGTTTGATTGCTGAATGAAATAGTCCCTTAATCATTTCCTAAGTTGCATAGACTCTGTTCCTCAAATTTTATTTTTTCCCATTATTGATCCACCCAACTTCCATAGCTATCAATATAATAATCAAAAGACACTTTAGATTCTCACATTCATGTATACTTATATAATTCCAAACTTAAATGCCTTACTCATATATCCAACGTCCTGCTGTTATTTCTACCTGCAATATTTTTTTACTGTTCCTTTTAAACTGACTACTACATAGTTCTCCCTTCTGGTAATGATATTACAATATATACCTTATTTCACAAGTTAGGAATTTGTTGTTTATTTTTTCATCCTTCTTTTTCCTGCAATATCCTCCATGCATTTAGAGTCCCAGCATTCCTTGCATTCTAAATGCTTTATCTCTCTCCAGTATTATCCCAGGAGGTATAGATGGGACAATCCCTCATCACTTCCTTAAATAACTAACCTTCAATTGTAGGATAAAGATAAAGCTCCTTTAAGAAGACACTACATCGTTTGAGTCCTATCCATTGTGCAAAACTCATCTTCCTGACACTTCATGACCCAGCACACTTGATTTCCTATAGTTTCCAGAGAAATTATGTTGTTTTGTGCAGCATTCATTTATTTATTTACTGTGTCAGAAAATACTAAGAGCTTCGCTGGATCTTTGCTTACTCTTTTTTCCAGAAGATGCTTCCTCTTACTTCAGCTAGCTAATACTTACCTTTATTTAACTCATATCCATGCTGTGATGGTTTGTTTTATGTCTAAACTTGAATGGTTCAGGGATGCCCAAGTTAAACATTATTTCTCATCGGGTCTGTAAAGGTGTTTCCAGATGAGGTTAGCATTTGAATCAGTGGACTCACTAAAATAGATCAGCCTCCACAATGTGAGTGGGCATTATCCAATCTGTTGAGACCTTGAATAGAACCAAAACATGGAAGAAAGAGGAATTTGCCCCCTCTTCCTTCCTGCCTGCCCAACTGAGCTAGAACATAGGTCTTCTCCTGTCCTTAGACTGGGATTTACAGATCCCCTGGATCTCAGGTCTTCTGACTTGGACCAGAATGAAACCAATGGCTTTCCTGGGAGTCCAGACTGAAGACAACAGATCATGGGACTTTTCAGGACCCAATCACAGGTGCCATTTCTTCATAGGAAACTGTTCAAATGTGTGTATATACACATATATATTATTTATTTTGTTTTTCTGGAGAATTTTAATACAAATGTCATGTTCAGAAAGTTAATCTTAACAACCTCACAAGTTTCTAGTTACTCGCACTTTGACTTTTTTCTCCTTGTTGTTTAGCCTCAAAGTCATGTCCGACTCTTTGTGACCCTATGGACTATAGCCCTCTAGGCTCCTCCATCACTGGGATTTCCTAGGCAAGAATACTGGAGTGGGTTGCCATTTCCTTCTCCATGGGATCTTCATAATCCAGGGATTGAACCCATGTCTTCAGCATTGCAGGCATATTCTTTACCATTGAGCCAAGAGGGAAGCCTTGACTCCTACAAATCTACAGCTATCTCCAACTCTAGCTCTCTGCCCACGGAGCAGTGCACCTCTTTCTCAGTTGTAGAAGATCCCACTTATCCAACTTATAAGGGATATCGCAATATGCCTTCCACAGTAAAAAGAATTATTAAATTATTTACTAAGATTCTATTATTTTTTGAAAATATTTTCAATACATACACTTACATATCTAGAAAAGAATACAAACTTCAAATGATCACATAAGCTTGATAAACTTGGAATCTTTTTTTAAAACTCATTGTTCACCTCATTAGAACTGATTCAAATGAGGTGGATGAAACTGGAGCCTATTATACAGAGTGAAGTAAGCCAGAAAGAAAAACACCAATACAGTATACTAATGCATATATATGGAATTTAGAAAGATGGTAACAATAACCCTGTGTACAAGACAGCAAAAGAGACACCGATGTATAGAACAGTCTTATGGACTCTGTGGGAGAGGGAGAGGGAGGGAAGATTTGGGAGAATGGCATTGAAACATGTATAATATCATGTATGAAACGAGTTGCCAGTCCAGGTTCGATGTACGATACTGGATGCTTGGGGCTGGTGCACTGGGACGACCCAGAGGGATGGTATGGGGAGGGAGGAGGGAGGAGGGTTCAGGATGGGGAACACATGTATACCTGTGGCGGATCCATTTCAATATTTGGCAAAACTAATACAACATTGTAAAGTTTAAAAATAAAATTAAATTTAAAAAAATAAAAAAAATTTTTAAAAGGTCATTGTTTTTCTTAAAACTCATTATTTGAAAGTTTCTAGCTACAAGTTGAAAAAAAAATAAACTTTTACATGAAGACAACTTGATTCCTGAGTCATTATTAGACTAAAGTTATGGAATTAACAAGAAGAAAAATATGGTACCCTTGTATTTTGGGGGCACATTCTCTTCATTTTGAAGAGTCTTGGAAATTGTTTTTCAAAGTTGAGTTGAAATATGATAGAAAATAGAGTTAAATGCCTGGACATAAATGAGTTGAGGAATTTGTAAAATGCAGGTGCTATTCAGTTCTAGAATTTCTGTTAGAGCACTTGTACTCCTTGTGTAAGATTGTATTTGAATTCAGGTCCTTCAGAAATACTCAGCTTTTAAATTCATGTTTATAGAAAAAAAATGTCATTTTTTTTTAAACGTTTTACTATGTCTACAGTGTCTTAGGACCTATGTAAAATAAGTATGTAAAACAATTTCTTCTCTCTGCCTGATCATTTATAAGTTAAAACTACTTAGGCTAACATTTCCTGTTGTGGCAATGACTGCAAAATCTGAAGTTGTACCAAAGTGAGTTTCACTCCTGGCTGTGTCACTTAATAATTGTATGATTATTAGCAAGATTTTAACTTCTCTAGTCCTCAGTTACTTCATTTGGAAAGCAGAAGCAATAATAATACCTACCTCAACTATTATGAGGATTAAATAAGATGACAGGCACCTGGAAGTAAAAACAGGCCCAGTACATCTTCTGTTTATCACTAATGTCATGTGTCTCCTCTAACATCTGCAGTGTTACTTCCAATTCTCTTCTAAAAATTAAAATTCTGTATACCTCTCTTGTTGTAATTTTTAAATAATTGTTTGAGGATTAAACTTGATTTAGATAAACACTGATGACTGACTTTCACAAATAATGAACCTAATTATCTGTCACTTAATGATACACATAATTTGACTGCTGTGTGCAGACAAGTCTATTCTTCAGGAATACATACACACACACATATATATATAAGAATAAAATATAGCCTCTACTCTAGCAGAATGTTTTATTTTGTGTATGTATTGATTTTCACATATACAAAATATTATTCTTATTTTGAAATCTAAATATTTCATTTAAAATACAAAGTAATAAATAATAAACTATTACAAAATATGAAAACTAAAACAATTTGATATTATGTCAGTATAAAAAGTAGTGTACTAAAAAAAAAAACAAAGTAGTGTACTACTTATTCAGAGCAGTTTCAGGAACAAATCCAAAGAAAAAAATGACAGGAGTGAAATGGTCTGCCAATTTTTAAAAGACAAAAAAAAAAATGACATTGTTTAGAAGTGAGAACTTTGGTCATGTGAAAGTTTAAGCCATCAAATCATTTTTATATATAGTTTTTCCAGTGTTTGCCTAAAAATATGTATCTCTAAATATTGTCCCTTAAAAGCTAAGTTAATTTTTCTCCCTCCTTTCATAATAAATGTTGAGTGGAGACATCAGCATAATCAGAAATTGAATTCAGCCACTATTCTGTGTGTCAATTTATTCTTCTATCATAATTTTCAAATACTTAAGCACATTTTGTTTATAGATAACACTCTATAATTTGATAAAGTAGAGTAAACCTTAATTCTCTTTTTTCAAGAATAAAATATTCATTGTAATGCCCAATACAATAAATATTGCATAGAACGCATTTTGTGAACTTCAGTCACATGCAATAAGCACTAAGTGGACACACGATGTACCAGATCCCAGGACAGATTACGAAAATACACCTTTGAAAAACACAGACATGGCTTCTATCTTTAAGGATCTTACGTATTTTCACATCTTGAGATATGAAATGAACATCTCCAGGCAATATCTTTCCAGACTTATTAGCTCCTTTCAAATACTCTACATTTTCATTAGCTTATAATAATTCTTAATTAATACAATTGGTAAGAAGGAATAAATAGGAATATGTACAAAGGAAATGAGAGTCATACTGACTAAATTATGACTAGCACACACACTTCTAGTTTACTACCAGCGGTCAACTACATGTAGCATAACAAAATATGACTGAAGTATGTTTTACCATAATGTACAAATGACTACTAAATTTGGATATTTTAGGTATTTGACCCATTATGTATAATGGAAACTTGTCTTAAGCAAATATGGAGAGTGAAAAATCCAAGATGTGAAAAATAGAAAGACCCAGGAGAAGGAATGATATAACTCCAATCTGAGTTCCAAAGCAGGAAAACAGATGGTGTAATTTCCAGTCCTAATCTGAGAGTCTGAGAGCCAGGAGAGATGAGGGTGTGAGTCCAAGTATGGAGGAAGATGGAGACCTACATCTTATCTCAAAGACAGTCAGGAAGAAATAATTTTTTGTTACTCAGCTTTTATTTAATTCAGGTCTTGTGGATTGAATGATGATCACTCATATTGGGAAGAGCAATATGCTTTACTCAGTCTACTGATTTTCATGCAGAAATGCCATTACTGACACACTCAGAAATAATGTTTAACTGACTTTCTAGGCACTTGGTGGCCCAATCAATTAGATTCACAGTATTAATTATCACAATATCATGGAAGAGAGATTAATAACAAAATGATTGAGTGCATGCATTGAGTCACATTGTATATTGAAATTGTGTAGTTACATGACTTAAGTTTATTAAGCTCTGGGATATAAAACAGGAAGGGGTTCACAAATATATTAATATATTCTTATAGCTGGTGTTTATAACAAACAGTTTTGGTGATTTCAATAGCATAATAAAACTAATAAAGTTAAAATTCAGAAATAGGCATTCATAATTGAAACTCTACAACAAATTTATACCTCCAGTCCTGAGCTTGTAATAAATACAAGTCCTTTGATCATGTGTGTGCAAAGTCACTTCAGTCATGTCTGACTCTTTGCAACCCTATGGACTGCAGCTATCCAGGCTTCCCTGTCTATGGAGATTCTCCAGGCAAGAATACTGGAATGAGTTGCTGTGCCCTCCTCCAAGGGATCTTCCCGACCTAGGGATTGAACCTGTGTCTCTTATGTCTCCTGCATTAGCAGGAAGGTTCTTTACCACTAGCGCCACCTGGAAAGCCTTTTCTCATAAACAACTAAATAACTGGGCAGGAGCACAAAATAAATGGGGATTGATGTTGAGCAGTAGAGAGTTCAGAAATTTAATCTGTGATATAAGGAGCTAAATGAGATGATCTCCATGATTATCCTAATCCTCTGCCTAGTGACATTTTCTAAACCACAGCATATGTAGGGCTTCCCAGGTGCAGTGGTAAAGAATCCACCTCCTAATGCAGGAGACACCAGTTCGATCCCTGAATCAGGAAGATCCCCTGGAGTAGGAAATAGCAACTCACTCCAGTATTCTTGCCTGGAAAATTCCATGGACAGAGGAGCTTGGCGGGCTACAGTCCATCAGGCCACAAAGAATCGGACACAACTGAACACACATGCTCTGAGACAGTAGAAGCATATACAATATGTGCTTAGCCTTGTTAAGCTAAGATCAGAGTTGTAGTGACTAAGATGTTCAAACATTGCAGGATGAAGTACTAAAGAAGAAGCAGCTGGGCAGAGGAAAAGAAGTAACAGTCTTCTTCCCTTGAGTTTTGGGCTGTATCCCATACTTGCCTACTCTTTGCATGAGGCTAAAAAGAGAACAACTATTGGGGAAAACGAAACAAAACAAATACTGGCATAAGAACCATCATCCAGGGACTGTGAGATGTGTACCGCTGGAACTCATAAAAGGCTAGAAGATAATTGTGTTTGAAACAATCTGATTGGAGAGGCACTTTGAACACCCCCAGCAATCAGCAGGGAATCCAGAATTCACAGAAAGCTCTCTCCATATTAAGGGCTAAACTAATTCAAAAGTAACCTCAAAAAGTTCTCTCCATAATATTATGGGTAAACTAGATCAAAATCAAACACCACACACAACTGAGCACTATTTGTCTAATAAAATCTAAAATGATCCTCAAAAAGAGCAAGCCAATTTTCATGTAAGATGAACATAAATAAAATCAAACTGAAAAATTGTTTCAAAAAAGGCTGGTAACTAAAAATAAAGATCACTTAAAATTAGAGGAGTGAAAATATGGATCATTGAGTTAAAAATAACATCAACTAGAAAAATTCCCATGAGAAGCTAAACAGAAAACACTGAAATGATAATCTTAAGAAGCTGATACAAAACAAAACAACAGTAACAAAACCAAACTTCTGACCTAGAATTTTTTTCAAGTAAAACATTCTTCTAATTGAAAAAGAACTGTTTACATTTTCAGACAAAAATTAAAAGAATATACTATTAGCAGACCTACACAATAAAACTGTTAAAGGAAGTTCTTCAGGTTCTAAGGAAGCTTAAAGGATTTCAGACAAAATCTGAGCCTCCACAAAGAAATGGAAAAGAGAAATGGTAAATAACTGAAAAATATAAAAATACTGAGCACTGTTTATTTCTTAATCAGATGTTAAGATACTCTATTACAGAATTTTTTTTTTTCCTATTACAAAATTCAAAATGTATGTAAAAGTAGGTGTGTGTTTTCCAGTATATAATATAATGCAAAAAAAAAAAAAAAACTAAGAAAGACAGGAGAAAACTTTTGAAGCTCACAAAGAGGTTTATGGCATAGAATGAGATGATGGTTTCATAGATATATACTTATCTCCAAACTTATCAAGTTGTATACATTAAATATGCAAAACATTTTATATGTCAGTTCAGTTCAGTTCAGTCGCTCAGTCGTGTCCATCTCTGCCAATTATACCTCAATAAATGGGTTTTCCAGTGTCAAACCTTTTTGCCTTTCCATACTTTTCATGGGGTTCTCAAAGCAAGAAAATTAAGTGGTTTGCCATTCCCTTCTCCAGCAGACCATCTTTTGTCAGAACTCTCCACCATGTCCTGTCCATCTTGGGTGGCTCTATAGGGCATGGCTCATAGTTTCACTGAGCTAGACAAGATTGTGGTCCATGTGATCAGTTTAGTTAGTTTTTTATGATTCATTCTGTCTGCCCTCTGATGGATAAGGATAAGAGGCTTATGGAAGCTTCTGGATGGGAGAGACTGACTGAGGAACCAGATATCAAATTGCCAACATCCGTTGGATCATTGAAAAAGCAAAAGATTTTCAGAAAAGCACTTACTTTTGATTTTTTGACTATGCCAAAGCCTTTGACTGTGTGGATCACAACAAACTGTGAAAAATTCTTAAAGAGATAGGAATACCAGATCATCTGACCAGCCTCCTAAGAAATCTGTATCAGTTCAAGAAGCAACAGTTAGAACTGGACATGGAACAATGGACTGGTTCCAAATCGGAAAAGGAGTATGTTAAGGCTGTATATTGTCACCCTGCTTGTTTAACTTTTATATGCAGAATACATCATGCAAAAATGCCAGGTTGGATGAAGCACAAGCTAGAATCAAATTTTCTGGGAGAAATATCATTAACCTCAGAAATGCAGATGACCACCCTTATGGCAGAAAGGGAAGAAGAGCTAAAGAACCTCTTGATGAAAGTTAAAGAGGAGAGTGAAAAAGTTGGCTTAAAACTCAACATTCAGAAACCTAAGATCATGGCATCCAGTCCCATCACTTCTTGGCAAATAGATGGGGAAACAATGGAAACAATGAGAGACTTTATTTTGGGGGGCTCCAAAAAAATCACTGCAGATGGTAACTGCAGCCATGAAATTAAAAGACTCTTGCTCCTTGGAAGAAAAGCTATGACCAACTTAGACAGCATATTAAAAAGCAGAGACATTACCCACAAAGGTCTGTCTAGTCAAAGGCTATTATTTTTCCAGTCGTCACGTATGGATGTGAGAGCTGGACTATAAAGAAAGCTTAGCGCTGAAGAATTGATGCTTTTGAACTGTGGTGTTGGAGAAGACTCTTTAGAGTCCCTTGGACTGCAAGGAGATCAAACCGGTCCATCCTAAAGGAAATCAGTCCTGAATATTCACCGGAAGGACTGTTGCTGAGGCTGAAATTCCAATACTTTGGCCACCTGATGGGAAAAACCAACTTATTGGAAAAGACCCTGATGCTGGGAAAGATTGAAGGCAGAAGGAGAAGGAGATGACAGAGGATGAGATGGTTGGATGGCATCACTGACTCGATGGACATGAGTAAGTAAACTCTGGGAGTTGATGATGGACAAGGAAGCCTGGTGTGCTGCAGTCCATTGGGTCACAAATAGACATGACTGAGTGACTGAACCTACAATGGGTTTTTAAAGCTTAAAATGTATGATAATGTCACAAAGAATGGGAAATGGATAAATAATAATTTAAGATTCTTACAACAAATATGGAATAATATTATTTTGAGGTAAACTTTAATAAACCAATGGTTACTGTAAACACTAAAAGGATCACTACAAATTTAAAACAAGATATATATTCAATAAGTCAATGCAGTAAAAAGTATTTAGTGTATCAAACACTATCTAGAAAAAGAGGAAAATGTCACCAAGAACAAATTGGATACATAGAAAAAAACAGCTTGATTAGAATTAAGTATGATGTGGTTCTGATTTTGTTGCTAAGTTGTGTCCAACTCTTGTGACCTCATTGACTGTAACCTGCCAGGCTCCTAGGTCCATGGGATTTTCCAGGCAAGAATACTGGAATAGGTTGCCATTTCCTTCTCCAGGGGACCTTCCCAACCCAGAGACCAGACTTGGGTCTCCTGCATGGCAGGCAGATTCTTTACTGACTGAGTTACCAGGGAAGCTTCTAAGTATAGCTATGTAGATAATTGCATTAAATGTAATTCAACAACACAGAACAATTAAAATAAAAGACAAATTACAGACTGCATTTTTTCAAAAATCAAGATTTAACTATACAGTTTACAATAGAAACAGGTAAAACTCAAGAAAACTAGAGTGTCTACCTTATCATGGGACAATGAAGAACTGATCTTACATTTATGCACTTAAAAAGTGCTTTGTTTTTAGTCATTAAAGAAGAGCAAATTGAAACCATATTGAGATACCATCACACTGACTGCAGTGGTAAAATCTTTTAAATTATGACAACAGTAAATACTGGTGAAAATGTAGTAGAGATGGATATTGGTAGAGATGGATACTGGTAGGACTGGTAAGCAGATAAAATTGTGTGGTCATTTTAAATATTATTCTGACATTCTTTTTCTATAAATTTATACCCACTTTATGACTCAGAAATTCCATATCTAGGTATTTCCCAAGATAAATCATGAGCTCAAAGACACACACATAAATGTTCAAAGCTGCTTTTTTTCATAATAGCTCCAAATAGGAAACAACCAAAATGTCCAGTGTTATGAGAACATATAGGCAAGTTTTTCTTTGTTCCCATGAAAAAATACTATCCAGCAATAAGTGAATGATCTAGGGAAGTGTGAAGCAACATGGATTAAATTCAAAGAATAATCTGTTGAGTAAAAAAGTAAGATGCAAAAGTGTATACCCAGTGATTCTTTTATATAATATTCCAGAAATGACAAATCTAGTCATAGTGAAAAATGTCAGAACAATGGTTGGAAAGACAGCAGGGTCAGAGGGGATGACAATTGACTGGAAGGTGTACAAGTGATGTTTGTGAGTGACAGAAACATTCTATAACTTATCTGGGGCAAAGAGTACATGAGTATACACATCTGAAAACTCATAAACAGACTTCCATGCTTAAGCTTTTTGTGTGACACTGCATATAAATGATCCCTTAATAGTTCAGTTCAGTCGCTCAGTTGTGTCCGACTCTTCGCAACCCCATGAATCTCAGCACACCAGGCCCTCCTGTCCATCACCAACTCGCGGAGTCCACCCAAACTCATGCTCCATTGAGGTGATGATGCCATCTAACCATCTCATCCTCTGTCATCCCCTTCTCCTCCTGCCCTCAATCTTTCCCAGCATCAGGGATTTTTCAAATGAGTCAGCTCTTCGCATCAGGTGGCCAAAGTATTGGAGTTTCAGCTGCTACGTCAGTCCTTCCAATGAACATCCAGGACTGATCTCCTTTAGGATGGACTGGTTGGATCTCCTTACAGTCCAAGGAACTCTCAAGAGTCTTCTCTAACACCACACTTCAAAAGCATCATTTCTTCGGGGCTCAGTTTTCTTCACAGTCCAACTCTCACATCCATACATGACCACTGGAAAAACCATAGCCTTGACTAGATGGACCTTTGTAGACAAAGTAATGTCTCTGCTTTTTAATATGCTGTCTAGGTTGGTCATAACTTTCTTTCCAAGGAGTCAGTGTCTTTTAATTTCATGGCTGCAGTCACCATCTGCAGTGATTTTGGAGCCCAAAAAAAGTCTGCCACTGTTTCCACTGTTTTCCCATCTATTTCCCATGAAGTGATGGAACCAGATGCCATGATCTTAGTTTTCTGAATGTTGAGCTTTAAGCCAACTTTTTCACTCTCCTATTTCATTTTCATCAATAAGCTCTTTAGTTCCTCTTCACTTTCTGCCATAAGGGTGGTGTCATCTGCATATCTGAGGTTTTTGATATTTCTCCTGGCAAATACCTTAAAAAAAATAATTTTAGTTAAAAAAAAACAGAATTTCTGAAAGATATAGCTTATATACTCTCTCCTTCCGGCCTTATTTTTTCTCTTCCTTCTCTTCCCCCTACCTACCTCTGATACATAGGAAATTGAGACTAGTTGGAAAGCATACTAAATTTCACAGAAACTTTGATAATTGCCTAGTTTATTTCAAAAGCAATTGAATAATTTTCTTTATCACATATACAAAGAGATTTCTGAAAGTTATAAAGCTATAACCTCATTGCCTATTACATTCACACAGTTATGCTCTCCTTGAATAAGCATTAGCTCCAAAAAAATCATTATTGTAGAAATAAAACTTGACATTGAGTTTTAGGACGTTATTGTAATTTCCTCCACAAACACAGGGGTTTATAGTGTTGTTAATACAAGTTTTCATTTACTCTGCTGGCCAGGGTACTGGCAATTTCCCTTAATTATAAAAAGTCCTTATGTTTCGAGCATAATGCACATAAGGACAAGGCAAAATGTTAGCAATTAATTCTTAAGTAGGAAGTCATGTGGGTACAATGCAGCATGAGTTATTCTACCCTATTTCAAATCCCACAAAGGGACACTATCAACAAGAGTTTCACAACAACTGGCTTCAAACATATAGTTAAAATTAATACAACGTGTTCTGCCTTTGGAACTCAGTGTGAGCTGCATGAACCATTTTAGAAAATGCTTACCCTAATCTCAAACCAACTGTAAATAGTGAACTTTTCTCTTTTAAACTCTAATAACCTGTGGCTTGATTTTCTGTGAGCAATTCTAGCATTCTTGTAATTAAATTTCTAAAGAAATGGCATGCTAGTCTAAAGAAGATAAAAACATTTGTTATCGCTAATCTGTTTTCTGTGCCAGTGTTATTGGTCTGACACTTTGGATGGAACTTAGGGTTGATTGATTCTCTTTTTAAAACTGGTCCTTCTTTATTCATCGGAATGACAATTTCTTTCTCAGAGGTTCCAAGAGCAGAATTTCATACCTTATATACAGTTTACATGCAATATTTATGGTATTATTAACCAAATATTTTAAATATAAAGCTAAAATAAAATTTCTATGAACATATACTTCTGTAAATGTAATACAATATGAGGGAATGTCACAGGGAAGAACAACATGACTGCATATTGAATCTATTCCCTTAGCTGTAAGTTGTGTTCTGTTGCCTGTGCTTAGTCAAACTGGCTCTGTGACTTGTCTCCTCAAACAAAAGGATGTTGCCTATAGCCTATAATAAATATAATAGCTCTTTCTCCAGGCTTTGCCTCCCAGGCTTGACCTTTAATGGCATAACACTTTTCATTCATATAGAGATAAAAAACTTGCAGAACAAAAAATATTTGTCTTGTTTAAAGTTTACAAAAACCTAGTTATGACAAGACCTAGTGGACAGCTCCAAGAACAAAAGAAACTCACATCCCCTCTGGGGTCTGGCCAAGCAACAAGAAGTCCACAACAACCAGCCACACTACCTCTCATTTTAGAATAAAAGAAGCTTGAATTCTGAATTCAGGGAAGATGGTTCTTGGGGACACTCTTCTATCATCTTCCCAGTCTGCTAGTTTTCTGAATAAAGTCATTACGGTATTCTTTGCCACAATACCTCTTCTCTCAATTTATTGTCTGGTCTGTTTTTCAAAGGACAGTATGAAGTTGAACTCTATATCAGGCATATTATATATGACAAAGGTTTAAAGAATCAGAGATGAAACTGAGAGAATAGTACATATAGGGAGAATATACTTGAAATGCATATTTAGTTATTTTAAAAAATAAAAATAAAGAGATAACTGAATTAAGAATGTAATCATCATTTTATGTGTACTTTTTAAAAAATTCTTGACCATTGTATTAGGTTTCTAGGTCTGCTATAACAAAGTACTGCAAAGGGGTGGCCTATAACAATAGAAATTTATTCTATTACTGTTGTGGTGCTGGGAAAAGCCAATTCTAACTCCGTCTTGGAACTGTTTCTTGGACTTACCTTTCATTGCTTTCCTTATTATAATTATACAAAATGGCCTGCCTCAGAGAATCCTGCCCCTCTGCCTGATTGTTAAACTAAAGTGCCTTTGTACATAATCCTATCACATGTAAATTGCAGGATGGAAAAAAAATTAATACATCCCCTGCCTGAGGTTTGCCATTCTAGGTAATATTGCAAGATTAATGGTCTTTTACTTTGCTTCCTCATCTCTCCAGCATCTCTGTTCTATAAAAGAATCTGGCATCAGGACCCCAATAAGATGGTTATTTTTGAGACATTAGTCTTCAATCTTCTTGGTCTGACAGCTATCCAAATAAAGTCATATTCCTTGCCTTAATGCCTTGTCCTTCCAATTCTTTGGCCCATTGTGCAGCAGGAAGAGCAAGTTGGATTCAATAACACTGGAAGCTAGAGGACCAAAACCAGTAAATGCCAAACTCTCTCTAGAATCAAGGGAATAATATTTTCCATGCTTCATTCCACTTCTGGGTATTTTTTCTGGAGAAACAAAAACACTAATTTGAAAAGGTATTTACACCTCTATGGGATTCCCAGCTGGCACTATTGGTAAAGAACTTTCCTGCCAATGCAGGAGACACCAGTTTGATTCATGGGTTGGGAAGATCCCCTGGAAAAGGGCATGGCAACCCACTCCAGTATTCTTGCCTGGAAATCCAATGGACAGAGGAGCTTTGCAGGCTACAGGCCATAGGGTTTCAAAGAGTAAGACACGATTGAAGTGACATAGCAACCATACACTCACACATACCCTCCTATATTCACTACAGCACTATTCGTGATAGCCACGATATGGAAGCAACCTAACTTCCCATTAGGTGAATTGTTATCAGATGAGTAGATAAGGAATATATTGTATATATACACAATATAATATTAGTTATAAAAGATGAATGAAATCTTGCCATTTTCAACAACATGGATGGCCATTGTGGGTATTATGCTAAAGGAAACAATTTAGACAGAGAAAGACAAATACTGTATGATTTTACTTTTATGGGTAACCTAAAAAAAATTGTTTTGAAATGAAAAAGCATAAAAAAAACAAACACACACACACACAAAAAAAAAACAGATACAGACTAATACAGAGAACAAACAGTTGGTGCCAGAGTGGAAAGGGTTGGGGAGGATGACTGAAATAAGTAAGGGACATCAAGAGATATTAACTTCCAATTATAATATCAAGTCATTGGAATGAAATATACAGAGCATTGGGAATATAGTCAAAAGTACTATAATAACTATGCATGGTGAGAGATGGTGGTTAGGCCTATTGTGGTCATTTTGTAATGTATAAAAATATTGAATGACACTGTTGAACATCTGCAACTAATATAATATTTAAGTCAATTATGAGAGGAGCTACCCCACATCCAAGGTAAGGAGCAGCGGCTGCTCTTTGCTGGAGTAGCAGTGAAGAGATAGCCCACGTCCAAGGAAAGGGAAATCCAAGTAAGATGGTAGGCACTGAGAGAGGGCATCAGAGGGTAGACAGACTGAAACCAAATTCACAGACAACTAGCCAATCTGATCACACAGACCACAGCCTTGTCTAACTCAATGGATCTAAGCCATGCCATGTGGGGCCACCCAAGACAGACAGGTCATGGTGGAGAGGTCTGAAGGAATGTGGTCCACTGGAGAAGGGAATGGAAAACCACTTCAGTATCCTTGCCTTGAGAACCCCAAGAACAGTATGAAAAGCTAAAAAGATAGGACACTGAAAGATGAACTCCCCTGGTCGGTAGGTGCCCAATATGCTACTGGAAATCAGTGGAGAAATAACTCCAAAAAGAATGAAGGCATAGAGCCAAAGCAAAAACAACACCCAGTTGTGGATGAGATTGGTGATAGAAGCAAGGTCTGATGCTGTAAAGAATATTATTGCATAGGAACATGGAATATTAGGTCCATGAATCAAGGCAAATTGGGAGTGATCTAACAGGAGATGAGAAGAGTGAACATCAACATTCCAGGAATCACCGACCTAAGATGGACTGGAATGGGTGAACTTAACTCAGATGACCATTAAATCTACTACTGTGGGCTGGAATCCCTTAGAAGAAATGGAATAGCCATCATAGTCAACAAGAGTCCAAAATGCAGTACTTGGAAGCAATCTCAAAAATGACAGAATGATCTCTGTTCATTTCCAAGGCAAACCATTTAATATCACAGTAATTCAAGTTTATGCCCCAAACAGTAATGCTGAAGAAGCTGAACAGTTACATGAAGACCTACAACCATCTAGAACTAACACCCAAAAAAGATATCCTTTTCATTATAGGGACTGGAATGCAAAAATAGGAAGTCAAATACCAAGAGTAACAGGAAAATTTGTCCTTGGAGTACAGAATGAAGCAGGGCAAAGGCTGAGTTCTAGCAAGAGAACACACTGGTCATAGCAAACACCGTCTTCCAAGAACACAAGAGAAGACTCTAAACATGGACATCACCAGATGGTCAACAATGAAATCAGAATGATTATATTCTTTGCAGCCAAAGATGGAGAAGCTCTATACAGTCAGCAAAAAAAAAAAAAAAGACTGGGAGCAGACTGTGGCTCAGATCATAAACTCCTTATTGCTGAATTCAGACTGAAATTGAAGAAAGTGGAGAAAACCACTAGACCATTCAGGTATGACCTAAATCAAATCCTATATGAGAATATAGTGGAAGTGAGAAATAGATACAAGGGACAAGATCTGATAGACAGAGTGCCTGATGAACTATGGACAGAGATTCATGACATTGTAGAGGAGACAGGAATTAAGACCATCCCCAATAAAAAGAAATGCAAAAAAGCAAAATGGCTGTCTGGGGCTGCCTTACAAATAGCTGTGAAAAGAAGGGAAGTGAAAAGCAAAGAAAAAAGAAAAGATATACCCATTTGAATTCAGAGTTCCAAAAAATAGCAAGAAGAGATAAGAAAGCCTTCCTCAGTGATCAATGCAAAGAAATAGAGGAAAACAATAGAATGGGAAAGACTAGAGATCTCTTCAAGAAAATTAGAGATACCAAGGGAACACTTCATGCAAAGATGGGCTCGATAAAAGGCAGAAATGGTAGGGACATAACAGAAACAGCAGATATTAAGAAGAGGCATCAAGAATACACAAAAGAACTGTACAAAAAGATCTTCACTACCCAGGTAATCATGATGTGGTCACTCACGTAGAACCAGACATCCTGGAATCTGAAGTCAACTGGGCCTTAGAAAGCATCACTATGAACAAAGTAGTGGAGATGATGGAATTCCAGTTGAGCTATTTCAAATCCTGAAAGATGATGCTGTGAAAGGGCTACACTAAATACGCCAGCATATTTGGAAAACTCAGTAGTGGCCACAGCACAGGAAAAGGTCAGTTTTCATTCCAATCCCAAAGAAAGACAATGCCAAAGATTGCTCAAATTACCACACAATTGCACTCATCTCACATGCTAGTAAAGTAATGCTCAAAATTCTCCAAGCCAGGCTTCAGCAATACATGAACCGTGAACTTCCAGATGTTCAAGCTGGTTTTAGAAAAGGCAGAGGAAACAGAGATCAAATTGCCAACATCCGCTGGATCATGGAAAAAGCAAGAGAGTTCCAGAAAAACATCTATTTCTGCGTTATGGACTATGCCAAAGCCTTTGACTGTGTGGATCACAATAAACTGTGGAAAATTCTGAAAGAGATGGGAATACCAGACCACCTGACCTGCCTCTTGAGAAACCTATATGCAGGTCAGGAAGCAATAGTTAGATCGAGGCATGGAACAACAGACTGGTTCCAAATAGGAAAAGAAGTACGTCAAGGCTGTATTTTGTCACCCTGCTTATTTAACTTCTATGCAGAGTACATCATGAGAAACGCTGGGCTGGAAGAAGCACAAGCTGGAATCAAGATTGCCGGGAGAAATATCAATAACCTCAGATATGCAGATGACACCACCCTTATGGAAGAAAGTGAAGAAGAACTAAAGAGCCTCTTGATGAAAATGAAAGAGGAGAGTGAAAAAGTTGGCTTAAAGCTCAACATTCAGAAAACTAAAATCATGGCATCTAGTCCTATCTCTTTATAGCAAATAGATGGGCAAACAGTGGAAACAGTGTCAGACTTTATTTTTCTGGGCTCAAAATCACTGCAGATGGTGATTACAGCAATGAAATTAAAAGATGCTTACTCCTGGAAGGAAAGTTATATCCAATCTAGACAACATATTGAAAAGAAGAGACATTACTTTGTCCACAAATGTCTGTCTAGTCAAGGCTATGGTTTCTAGTGGTCATGTATGGATGTGAAAGTTAGACTGTGAAGAAAGCTGAGCACTAAAGAATTGATGCTTTTGAACTGTGGTGTTGGAGAAGACTCTTGAGAGTCCCTTGGACGGCAAGGAGATCCAACCAGTCCATCCTAAAGGAGATCAGTCCTGGGTGTTCACTGGAAGGACTGAAGTTGAAGCTGAAACCCCAATACTTTGGCCACCTGATGCAAAGAGCTGTCCCACTTGAAAAACCCTGATGCTGGGAAAGTTTGAGGGCAGGAGGAGAAGGGGACGACAGAGGATGAAATGGCTGGATGGCATCACCGACTCAATGGACATGGGTTTGGGTGGACTCCAGGAGGTGGTGATGGACAGGGAGGCCTGGTGTGCTGAGTTTCATGGGTCACAAAGAGTCGGACACGGCTGAGTGACTGAACTGAACTGAGAGGACATGAATTTTTGAAGAGACAATATTCAACCAAGTACATAATAATCAATAAAAAGTATTTTAATGTCAGTCTCCTTTAGTCAATATAATTTAACTAAGCATATGGAATGATGATATTGTATCATTTACTAATTTATTTATTTGTTCATTCACAGACACTTACAGCGCACCTATACAGTGATAGTCCCTGTGGTGGCGGGTACTGAGGAAAAGAAAGAAAAAGTAAAAAACAAAGGAAGAGAATGAGAGGGAACAAGGAGGGGAAAGAAGGAAGGAAATACAAAAATAGAGACAAAACAAAAAAATACAAAATGTATTAATATTTTAAGTTGACTAGGTCATTTTTTTCCTTTAAAACATGTATTTGATGCAAAATTACTCAACAGAAAATGTTCTGTGATGATACTAATGTAATTTCTACAAAGGTGGTGTCACATGCCCTATTATTTACACAGCATATTTAACTCCCAAATGTTAATTTCCCAGACTCAGTGGCTGGAAAAAGTAATGAATAGAACCATAACCATCACATCCTAGAGATACTCGTTATTTAGTAACTAGGAAAACAAGATTAAACAAATTTTTCCCTAAAACAACACTCCATGGACACTGTAAGCAAGATATACAAAGAAAGCAATATCAACCTCTATTATCTGCTAGATTTTCAACCTCAGACTCTAAAAATGAAATATCCACTGCTAACTAGGTTAATTTTCAACCTATTTCTGACCCATCATACACTAAATCTCAAAATATGCTGTCGAAATCACTGTTAAAATTGTCTGTAAGGACTATTAGAGACATTCTTTGGCATGACTACTAACTTTTTCAGAATCTTCATTGATAAGTACAATAATTTGCATTTAAATTAGTTCTTTAGCAGATTCCTACATTAAAATTTAAGAACCAATACTGTAACTCATAAACAATATTGTATGTGCTTAATCACTCAGTAGTGTCTGGTTCTTTGTGACCCCATGGACTATAGCCCACCAGGCTTCTCTGTCAATGGTATTCTTCAGTCAAGAATACTGTAGTGGATAGCCATTCCCATCTCTAGGGGATCTACCTGAACCACGGATCAAACCTGGGTGTCCTGCATTGCAAGCAGATTCTTCACCATCTGAGCTAACACAGAAGTGCACCCCACTAAAAACATTACTAAAAAGGCATAAAGAAAAAGAAAAAAAGACCTTACAACAAGAACTGTTACAGTATGGAAATACTAAAATGAGGCAGGAAAAAATAAGAAAGAACCACTGCTGATGCTATGAAGAGACAATAGTTCTGGGGTGGGTGAGTAGAATTGACAAGGAGGGCCATCTGAAGTCTTCGCTGATGAGATAAAATGCATGAAACACAGTAAAAACTTGCTGAAATGTTGATCTTACCTATAGTCAAACTCCAGAAGCTCACAGATTTTTTTTTTTTTAACTAGTATTCTAATTCAGTTCCTTGAAATCTAATTTTCTCTTGAAGTGAAGTGATCTCACCTATCTAAGGAAAGCATTAAAGATGGAAAGTATATAAAAATTTCAAGTGGTCCTAGCCCATTGAATGGAGTGAAGGAAGAAAAAATCATTTTAGTTGGAACCTTGGTAACTCTTGGTAATTCTTACCTCACTTGTGACATATTGTTCAGTAATTCATGATCTGGGAAGAACTATTTGAAAATTAATATTCTAAAACATAGTTAAATTCAGTATGTAAACATGTGTTAAGATTCTGTGTTTTGTTATATTATAAAAATATATGAATTTGCACATGTCTATCAGAAATAGTTATTTATATAATACCTTAAGGGAGGGCTTCCCAGGTGGCTCAGCAGTAAGAATCCGGCTGTCAATGCAGCAGACACTGGTTTGATCCCTGGGTCAGGAAGGTCAGCTGGGGAAGGAAACGGCAACCCACTCCCATCTCCTTGCCTGGGAAATCCCAGGGACAGATGAGCCTGGTGGGCTGCAGTCCATGGTGTCACAAAAGAGTCGGACTTGACTTTGCGACTAAACAACAAAAACAACGAAACATAATACCATAAATCCTTTTGGTGTTAGTAGATTGGACTAGATTCTTGATCATAAAACCAAAATTTTATTCTAATCGAAGCATCCCTGAGTTCAGGTTTTTAAAACTATGTAAAAATCCACAGATTAAAGAACATCAGGCCATATTCTTTTCACTTTCTTGCTAAAAGGTAGTGTAAAACCCTGATGTGCCAGAGCAGGCTGATCCAAAGGTTTATTTTTCTTAGGCTGAAGGCCAACCTTAGCAGTTTCTTCTCCTTTTGCCAGTAGTACCACATCAATTTGATAAGAACTGTAACAATAGTCACAAAGGCGCATATGCCCAATGACAGCTCTAAAGAAAATCAAAAGAAGAGCTGGAGATTCGCCTTCAACTCAGAGAATGGCTGACCTAATCTTCCCAGTGCAGGCCTTTCTGAAATAAGGATTTGTTCCAAGGAAAACTAGGCACAATCCTTTTTTAACAGTACATCCATTCAAGACCAAGAGAAAAAAAAAAAAAGAGTACCCTTCAACAAGAATTCATTATCACATGTAGAGTCTAACCCATGGCATATTGACCCAATTAATAGCCTTGAATGTCATCTACTCCCAGAGGTATTTTATTTTTGTCTTGTGTGTTATTTATTTGTGTTGTTTATTTGTGTGTATGTTAGGGAGGAGGAGTTGTGGGATCCCTTAAAAGCAAATAACACATGAAGCTCCACCTCATAGATCACATAACTTAATTTTTTACTAAATCAAAGGATAGACTGTAAATAGCATTTTATAGATTAAAAAAGTTATGGCATAGGCAGATAAACTTGTTTAAATTTTATAACAGTGACCTTACAATAAGTTGTCATCTCAGACTGGGAAATCAATAGTTTTAACCAGGTATTCAACTTTCAAGTATTCATTTTGTTTTATATTCTATCATTACAATTATATTGAAATACTAAATGGGTACTGACAAAAAAAAAAAAAAAAAAGCTTAAATAAAAAGGTACAGCTCAACGAACTTTCAGGAACTGAACCACAATCAACATCAAGAAACAGAACCACTTAGAAGCAGCCACCCTCATGCCTCCTCTTCATCAAATACCTTTCCCCAAAGGTAACCACTATCTGGATTCACAGCACCATGGATCAGTTCCACCTGCTTTTGAAAGCATGTAAATGAGATGATACAGTTTTAATTTATGTCTGGTTACTTTTTCTCACTAGGGCTTCCTTACTGGCTCAGACAGTAAAGAATCCGCCTGCAATACAGGAGACCGAGTTTAATTCCTAGGTCAAGAATATACCCTGGAGAAGGGAATGGCAACACACTCCAGGATTCTTGCTTGGAGAATTCCATGGACAGAGGCTTCTGGTGGGCTACAGTCCATAGGGTCACAAAAAGTTAGACACGACTGAGGGACTAACCATTTCACTTTCACTTTTTTTCAAACTCTATTTTAAAAATAGAGCTCTGATGTTGCTTGTTAAGTTCAGTTCAGTTGCTCAGTCACATCTGACTCTTTGTGACCCTGGACTGCAGCACACCAGGCCTCCCTGTCCATCACAAACTCCCGGAGCTGGCTCAAACTCATGTCCATCAAGTTAGTGATGCCATCCAGCCATCTCATCTTCTGTCGTCCCCTTCTCCTGCCTTCAATCTTTCCCAGCATCAGGGTCTTTTCCAATGAGTCAGTTCTCACATCAGATAGCCAAAGTATTGGAGGTTTAACTTCAGCATCGGTCCTTTCAATTAATATCAGGATCTTTAGGATTGACTGGTTGGATCTCCTTGCAGTCCAAAGGACTCTCAAGAGTCTTCTCCAACACCACAGTTCAAAGCATCAATTCTTTAGTGCTCAGTTTTCTTTATAGTCCAACTCTCACATCCATAGATGAATACTGGAAAAACCATAGATTTGACTATGAACTCCAAAATTACAACTCACTGCTGAACAACCATTGACATGAGAATGTTGGATCCCATCAAAAAAGATACCCCAATGTCCAAAGGCAAATGAGAAGCCCTAGCAAGACTGTAGGAGGGGTATAATCACATTTAGAATCAAATTCCATAGCTGCCAGAGATGCTTAGAGGTCTCAAACAAAGCCTTGTGTGCACCAGGATCCACGTCCCACAGAGACTGAGTGAGACCTGCCTTTGAGTGTTTGAGTGTCTCCTGCAGAGGTACAGGTCAGCAGTGGCCTGCCGCAGGGGCAGGGGCTCTGGGTGCATCAGACCTGGATCACACCTCATGTGGCATAAGCCCTCTTGAAGGAGGTTGCCATGAACCCCACCATAGAGCCACTGAGTAGATGACCCACAAACTGCAGAACAATTATACAAAACAAATTATTGCACAATTAAGAAAGTTTTAGGACCCACAACAGATATCCCAATGTGGGAATCTAGCAAAGGGACTGAGAACCCCAGGGAATTTGACTTTGGAGGCCAGTGGGATTTGATTATAGAACTTACACAGGACTGGGGAAACAGACTTTGGGAGGGCACAGACAAAACCTTGTGCACATCAGAACCCAGGAGAAAGGAGCAGTGACCCCACAAGAGACTGACCCAGACTTGCCTGTCAGTGTTCAGGAGTCTCTGGTGGAGGTGTGGGTCGGGGGTGGCCTGCTGCAGGGTTGGGGGCACTGAGTGCAGCAGTGTGTGCACGGACCTTTTGAAGGAGGTCACCATTATCTTCATTGAGAGTGAAAGTAAAGTCGCTCAGTCATGTCCGACCCTGCAACTCCATGAACTGTAGCCCACCACGCTCCTCCATCCATGGAATTTCGCAGGCAAGAGTACTGGAATGGGTTGCCCTTTCCTTCTCCAGGGGACCTTCCTGACCCAGGGATAGGACCTGGGTCTCCCAAATTGCAGGCTTTAGCATATGAGCTGCCAGGGAAGCCCATTATCTTCATTACCTCCTTCCTTCTGTAGCATCCTTGAAGGCCACACAGATGGGGTACCACAGATGGTAGAACCTCCAGAAGCCTAGGGTCCTGTGTAGTGAAGTGAACCCCACTGACAGTGAGCGTGTAAAATGAGTATAGAATTCACCTCAAGTAGTGGATGTAACAAGAGCAAAAGAATGGGTATATTTGGCAGTGATTTAGCAGTCAGCTTGTAAATGGTAAGAAACTGATATGCATATGCTTAGTCTCTCATTTGTGTCTGACTTTGCCAACCCATGGACTGTACCTTGCCAAGGTCTTCTATCCATGGGATTTCCTAGGCGAGTATACTGGAAAGGATTGCCATTCCCTTCTGCAGGAGATCTTGACCCAGGGATCAAACCTGGGTCTCCTGCATTGCAAGCAGATTCTTTACCATTTGAGCCACCAGAGAAGTTGACAAGAACCTGATATGGGAAGTAAGAAATAAATCCATATACATTATATGAGGACAACTTATTTGGTTACCTTGCTGCCCACTTATCTTCACATGGCAATCAAAATCCCAATGAACTTGTAACTATATGGAAAGCTTTTAAGAAAAAAATGAGGTTAATAGTGTATATTGGTTACTACAATAGTGTGCATTGGTTAGTGGGTTGCCATTTCCTTCTCCAGAGGATCTTCCCAACCCAGGCATCGAACCCAGGTATCCCACATTGTAAGCAAGACACTTTACCGTCTGAGCCACCAGGGAAGTCCTAGGTTAATATATAGAGGATATATTTGGCAAGATGTTATAAAACAACAATGAGCTCATGAAAGAATGGGCTAGTCCATTAGAAGAAATGAAATATGAAGAGAGAATCCAGAATCTGTGTGAATTGTGAACACTGATTGCTTTTAGTAAGAGATGAAATTGAGGAAGCTGTTGAAAAAGATTGATTTAATGTGAATGGCCCATGCAATGCAGTATTAGTTTATGGGAAAAAGTGAGCACCCATTTTTGAAATAAATAGTTTGATAAATATCTGACATAGGCTGTCTTGTTACAAAGGCACCATGAAATCAATTAGGGAAACAGAGTAGATGGTAAGATCCTCACATTTCATATTCCTATCAGCCCTTACATTTTCAATTTTCAGTTGTACAGCCAGACGTATCCTTTCAAATTCTCCCAAAATGTTGCAATTTTTAGAGATCAAATTTTACAAGAACATTTCTCACACCTACATTAACATTCTGTCATTAAGGTCTGGCAGCACACTAAGACGTCCCCTAAGATTTTCCTCCTTCTGGTGTATGTGCCCTGCATAATTCTCTGTGAAGATGAAAATGTCACTCCATGATTAGGTTATGTTATACTGCACAGTTGATCTTAAAATAAGATGATTATCTGGTGGGTGTCATCACATTAGTCCTTTAAAAGATATTTTCTCTTACCAGTAGAAAAAATGGACATCTGAGAGACAGTCCCAGCTGACCTGAAAGAAAGCAAAAACCCATGCTGTGAACTGCCTATGGAAGTGGGATGCCCTTCAAAAGCTTACAGTGATCCTAGCACACTGTTAGCAGGAAAGGGATGACTTTGGTCCCACAGTGGCAAAGACATTAAGCTTCAACCATCTAAATAAAAGTGGATGAATTATTTTTTTTTTTCTAATAAACTTTTACAGGACTAAACTAGAACAGAATTGAAACAGAATGTTAAATTTATCCATGGTCAGAATATCCCTATGTTATATGTGACATCCAAGTTTGATTTAAGACAAATAAATGTCTGAATATGAATGGCACATTAATGGATCTCATCTAATAACTAAGGGGGTGATGCTTTTTAGTAAAGCTGAGAGTCTCCCAATCTTCATAAACCCTAGATATATAATGGGTTTGTGAATTTTTCTTTCAAAGATAGATACTCTGCCATAGTGCAGAATAAATATATTCTAAGTGGAGAACACTATTTTGGACACTAATTAGTTTGAAAAAGAGAAAAATATAGTATTTTAAAAATCGAATGTGCAGAAAACAAGCATAAGTTAGTTTACACATGTGCTAATATGCACGTATAATTTTGAATATACATGCAAACACTGAAGTTGAATGTAAGAGAGAGCTTTCTGTGATGGTAAAATAGAATGAATAAATATTTGGTAAAATGGAATAATGCTGTTGCATTATCCCAGAAATCATGATGATAAATACATACATACGTATTTTTATGAGATTGTGTGTATTTTACCTATACAAAGACACTACAAATTTATTGAATACATGGTTTATTTTGAATAAAAGTCTTGCCAGTAATTAGGAGCAATGAAAAGCACTCTCTTAATTATCTATATATATATATAGATAAAAGTCTTTAATTTTTATTTGACATGAAATTAGAGTTAAAAAGCAGTAGATGAGGCTTTTCTTTTTTATTTTGAAGAACTGCTAATAGCATAGCTTCTAGGTGCACAGATAACAAAACACTTGATAGTTATTTTTAGAGACTATTTGTCATCTATGAGGATTATTTTTAAAAGACAGGAGACATAATAAATTACAATACTCAGTTTGTCTATTGATTATATGCTTGATTTAAGATAGACATTTTCATGGTAAAAATCTCTTAAATAAATGTTCATTTAGTTGTGTCAGTTTTATTCATGTGACATTCAGACTCATCAGAAGCAAAAGTAAAGTTATATTGTAGGCACTGGAAGCTTCCATTCAAACCTGAGTTATATATGAACAGCCTTAGTCACATCCACTTTTGACTTGAAGGAAATCTGAAAAGACAAACAAGAGTATCTTTCCAAGAGAATGAATCCAACATTCAAGTATCAGCGTTTGTTTAACAACTCTAGTCAGGACTAGCTGGTTTTTTTGTGTACAGAAGCTTGTGCATGTATATAAACATATATACTTAGTGTGAGTTAACTATAATGATTTGCACAGATCTAGCTAGAATTTATTATCAGAATAAAAAACCACCTCTGCAGAGCAGCATCTTCATTCCAGTAAAGAGTTTAGGATCACATTTTGCTATTAGCACCAGGATATTCCACACTGACTTATCTATGCATTGTTCTGCTAAAGGTAGACATGCCTTCAGGCAGCTCTTGCTGAGCTGTCTGGATACTCAGTGTCCTCTGTTCTTTGATCCATGCATTCTGTACTCTTCATGTCTAAATCCCAAGGATAATATGATCATCTGACTTCCTGACATGCTGACACTTCTCTCTAGGTAGCAAAATGAGCTAATGCATTTATGAATAAACAAACAGACAAATGAAATTGGTGTGTCTATTAATTTCTCCATGCCTTCAGTACAATCTTGGACATGAGCCTTGCTTATGGCAGTGGGACATTTGTCAATATGACCCAGGCAGATGCTTGAGAAACACATTCACTTGAGGATTAGTCTCATCTTGCTGTTCTTTGCAAAGCACACAAACATCAAGAGATTTAATACAACCAAGCCTGCTTAAGAAAGACACATGACCTAATGTTGGCTGACATGTGAATGAGGTCTCAAAAGCTAACCAGCCAGCCAACCACTAAATCTGAAAGACATCATACAGGATGCCGTAGTTCCATGGTATAATGGTGAGCACTCTGGACTCTGAATCCAGAGATCTGAGTTCGAGTCTCAGGGGGACCTTTCCCTATAGGCTGTGCCCAGTGTCTTTGGGCTTCCCAGGTGGCTCAGATAGTAAAGAAAGAGCCTGCAATGCAGGAGACTCAGGTTCGATCCCTGAGTTGGGAAGATCCCCTGGAAAAGGGAATGGCTACCCACTCTAGTATTCTTGCCTGGAGAATTCCATGGACAGAGCAGCCTGGTAGGTTATAGTCCATAGGGTCACAAAGAGTCAGACATGACTGGACAACTAACATTTTAACATTCTTTGGCATTGCCCTTCTTTGGGAATGGAATGAAAACTGACTTTTTTCCAGTCCTGGGGCCACTGGAAAATTTTCCCAATTTGCTGGCATATTGAGTGCAGCACTTTAATGGCATCTTTTAGGGTTTTAAATAGCTCAGCTGGAATTCCATACTAAGTATATAGTGTTTACCATTTCTGTAGTCCTTCATGTTTTATTTTAAAGATACTTGGTGAAGCATACTGGGAAACAGAAATGGTTAAAATACAACTTTTAATTACACCTGACAGAAATTTCTGAGTCACAAACAAAACATGCTTAAATTATTATTTACAAAACTAGTTTCTGGCTATCAACCAATAATTTGCTTTTTCAAAATTATTGCCAAATTATTAACTAATAGATAAAAAACTAAAGAAACTAGAGAAACTTCAATGGTACGATCAAATTAAAACTAATAGTAAAACAAATATTACTATTTGGAACTACCCAGTGTTTTATTCATGACATTTTAAGCATCAACTCAGGAAATTAAGGATAATGTGAGGGAAAATAATAAATAAGGGAAAATTGGGCCAATTCTTCCTCAATTTGTTTTTTTAAGTTTTTACCACATGTTGATTTTTTTTCTGTTTCCAATCATTATGTATTAGTCTTTATTTTTTTAATTTTATTTTATTTTTAAACTTTACAATATTGTATTAGTTTTGCCAAATATCGAAATGAATCCACCACAGGTATACATGTGTTCCCCATCCTGAACCCTCCTCCCTCCTCCTTCCCCATACCATCCCTCTGGGTCGTCCCAATTTGAAAAGTTAACTTTTTTTATCCAATGTTTAACTATAAATTGGGTGAAAGGAAGAGAAAGAGGAATAAAGGTTTGGAAGAAAAAGGGGAGGACAGTGGAGAAATTAGAGAACGCCACAACAAAAAGAAAGAGGAAAGAATTATTTTATTTTATTTTTTTCAAGAACTGTCTAAAGAACTTGGGTATAACTCTAGGTATCACTTACTGTAAAAGGATGAAGTGCAAGTAAATGACAAAATACTCTGGGGGGTTACAGGAAACAGTAGAAGAATTACAAATACAGTAATTGAATGAGTAAGACCTGGGTTTAAAGCTTTACTTTCCAGATGGAACTATTAAGTAGAAATTACGAAAGCTTTATTACCATAACTTTTATTTTGTATAAAGTGCTGATCACTAAATTCCATCCAACATAGTAATTAATAACTGTTGTTATTTTTGTCATTTACAACAGAGGTAAGCCACTGGTAAAGAATCTACCTACCAACACAGGAGACGCAGGTTCAATCCCTGGGTCAGGAAAATCCCCTGGTGAAGGACATAGCAGCCCACTCCTGTATTCTTGCCTTGGAAATTCCATGGACAGAGGAGCCTGGTGGTTTACAGTCCATGGGGTTGCAAAAGAGTTGGACACAGCATAGCGACTAAACAACAGCAAGTCAGGGATCTGTAATTTAAGAGGGTTGCATTCAACTTCAGAAGTTTAAGAATGGTTAAAAACATTAAATTCAGAGGATTTCATCAGTTTTGATTGGAAAGATAAAAAAAAATTTATGGTAAATATAGCACAACTAATAATAAGGCTCTTACACTAGATACAGCTTCTCAGTTGGTCAACATTTTAAGCAGAGTTGAGTCTTAGGAAATTTTATCTGACAAGAGGGAATGGAATGAAGAGAAATAGGAAGATGGAAGAAAGAGGAACTATTAAATGACATTATCAATGTTAAGTCATTAGTGAGATTCTACTTCAGATATTTGAAAAAAATCTGAGCTCAACCATAAATCATTTTGCAGAAGGAAATGGGAACCCACTCCAGTATTCTTGCCTGGAGAATCCCATGGAGAGAGAAGCCTGTCGGGCTATAGTCCATGGGGTTGCAGAGTTGGACACGATTGAGCAACTAACACACATAAATCATTTAAATAAATTCATAGATAGTTAACCATTCCAATTGAAAATCTAGTGATGAATGAACTGGAGTCCCCTAAGGATTCATCATTACATAAATATCAGTTCATTGTCACTAAATATTGCTATACTCTGGGAATACAAACAAAGAGATCAATTCAGTAAATCTCTCTCCTCAACTTCCAATTTTCAAAAAAATTAGATTTAGGAAGACATTGTTTAAATTGGCAGATGGCACAAACCCAGAGAAAATAACTAATATAGTAAATATGACAAGTTGATAAATTTTTTTCAAAAACCTGAAATTTAGTAAAAACATATAGTTTAAAAATTGTACAGTTATTGGGTGGAACAGTTCATATAAAGTACAATTTAAAGGCTTACCATTATGATCTGACTGCAAAAACAATAACAAAGAAATTTAAGCCTAAGAGCTGTAGAGAACATTTTTTTCTGTGCTTTGCACAAAAAACTGGATCCAAAACACAGGCAAGCAGTACATTTGGTTCTTTCTAGAGAGAGAGAGAGAAATAGATTAATCATGATAACACCATTAAATGGTAAATATTTTTCACACAATTCTAATGTATCTGCTCTTTTTCTGATTCTCAGACTTCAGTTGAACTGTCACACATAGTCCTCACAAGCACGATTTAACAAGAATATTGTTAAGCTGGATTTCTTCCAAGTGATAGCAGTAAGGATAGAGAGGAAAGAAATCTTGTCAGAGGAGTTCTAAGGGAGAAGATTCTTATTAGACTGGGTGAAATTTCAGACAAATATGATATTTCAGATATTTAAAATGCTTCCTTTGCAAATAGAATTTAGATATTTTACCTGTGGCTCTGAAGAGCAGAGATTTTGCAAAGCAGATGTGTGTAATGTCATAAAAGCTTTACAATAATTAGAACTGCTACCTTGTAATAGCTTCAGAAGGTTACCTCCAGGGTGAGAATGGTAGGATACTTATCCCTGAGTTGTTAAACAGATAATGAAGAAAAACTTTGGTGAATGTCAAAGTATGGAGAATTGGCTAATGCAGATAATCTTTGGTTTTCATTCCTTTCCAGTAAATTCATGGTTCTATAAAAATGAAACACTTTTGAAATCAATACAATGGATCAAAATTAACATTATTTTGTCATATTTTACGATTGTGTATTTTGCTCAATATGTAGAGCTCATCTTTTGAGTGTACATATGAAAGGATTTCAGCCTTTAAAAAAATTCTGAAAAAACTTTTCTCAGGTGTTAATTTGAGATATCCAGATATTCACCTCTGCCTTAGTGTGTCCCAATCATTTTTTTTTTTTTTTTTAACATTTGAAAGTGTGATCTTTATTAGATTGGCTATGGGAGTCAAGCAAATAAATTAGCATTACCTAGAGAACCAAACTGAGAAGCCAATGGCACCCCACTCCAGTCCTCTTGCCTGCAAAATCCCATGGACGGAGGAGCCTGGCAGGCTGCAGTCCATGGGGTCGCTAGGAGTCGGACACGACTGAGCGACTTCACTTTCACTTTTCACTTTCCTGCATTGGAGAAGGAAATGGCAACCCACTCCAGTGTTCTTGCCTGGAGAATCCCAGGGACAGGGGAGCCTGATGGGCTGCCGTCTCTGGGGTCATACAGAGTCAGACACGACTGAAGCAACTTAGCAGCAGTAGCAGAGAACAAAAGGGAAAAAACTCCAGACTCAGATTAAAGTCAGAGTCAGGGCAAGACTGAAATATCTTCCTCTTTCTGGCCCAGTAGGTATGGAAATCACAGTTGACTATTTCCAGACAAGGTGAAGTTTCTCATCTGTGGAAACCTGCAGTCTGTCAACAACAGCCAAGTGAAGAAAAAGGCAGGACCCTAACTTCTCTCCCTGAATCAGGAGAGACCTGAAGAAGCACACCTGCTCATCTGATCTTATCTTCTTGAACACTGGCCATGGTCCACACAGAACAGAAAGTTTTGTTTTTATGCTGCTGCTGTATATACATTGATAAATCACACATAGGGTTTATCTGTGTGTTTAATGTGTATTTAAACTTGTCCTGTGTGTTTTCACATGTATATATCCTGACAACTTCTTGATTCTTCAATTAACATTTTGGTTTAAGATCAATAATATTAAAATATGTGGTATGGTTATGTTCTATTCTTTAGCTCATCTGTGTGATGTTTTTATATTTTCCTTGGAAGGAATTCCTTAGGAATATTATTTTATAATGCTAGTACAGTCTTGAAGTTGTTTAGGAACAATGCAAGGAAAATATAAAAACTTATCACACAGATCACATGCCCTGATGGTAAAAATGTATACTATAATAAAAGTATAATGAACTATAACTTAGATCCAACCAGTCCTTTCTGAATGAGATCAGCCCTGGAATTTCTTTGGAAAGAATCATGCTAAAGCTGAAACTCCAGTACTTTGGCCACCTCATGCAAAGAGGTGACTCATTGGAAAAGACTCTGATGCTGGGAGGGATTAGGGGCAGGAGGAGAAGGGGACGACAGAGGATGAGATGGCTGGATGGCATCACTGACTCGATGGACATGAATCTGAGTGAACTCCGGGAGTTGGTGATGGACGGGGAGGCCTGGCATGCTGCGATTCATGGGGTCACAAAGAGTCGGACACGACTGAGCGACTGAACTGAACTGAACTGATATATATATTCTTAAGTTTGAGGAAAAGAATTGACAGTTATATAACAGTAAAGTAAAGCTTGTATTGCTATGTGAACCTCTTATTATTTGCTTTTTCTGTGAATATATGGAATATATATTTCTGTCTCTTATGATTGTTGATAGGTATATTTGCATTTATGTTAACTATTCTATTTATGCTCTTTTGGTCACTATTTCTCTTTTTCCTTTTTCTTAATATCCACTAAGCTATCCATTGATCTTTCTTTTTTCCCTCTTTATTTCATGGGATTTTGTTGTTTTCCAAGTTCATAGACTCCAGTTTGTCTTATTCAGATGCCAACTCTTAATATACATCTGGTTCTCATAGCCCCATAGTCTTCTAGTGTCCTCTTACATTGAGTTTATTCTTAATTTATATAATGAGGAGGTTTCAGTTATTTAAATTGCTGTGACAATGTATGTTTTAAATGTTATGGTATACCCAATATAATAGTGGGGTTATATCAGGGGAGTTAGGTCATGTAGGCTTGAGATGGAGTTCAGTCAGACCAGCCCAATTCACCATATTTATATTTTTATGAATCAAAATTAAACACACAAATGTATATATATATATACTCACACATACACACATATCTATGTGACCTTTATATTATTGCTATTTAATGACTCTCTTTCATAGACAGTAAGATGGATGCATGTAGGAATCATGGAAACACAAAATCCAAACTACATACACTGTTGAATTTGTATGTCCCAGCTATGTCAATGTCTGGTACACTTCAACAATCAACATTTTCTCATTTGATTATAAGTGACAAAATGACTGGAACAGGAAATAAAAATGAATAGTACAATATTCTTTAAAATACATATGGTAATCTGGGGAAAATTCAAAAAAGTTCCATTTGGAAGCACAAACACATGAGCTTACCAGGCTCCTCTGGCCATGGGGATTCTCCAGGCAAACATACTGGAGTGGGTTGCCATTCCCTCTTCCAGGGGATCTTCCCAATCCAGGAATCAAACTGGGGTCTCAGCATTGTGGGCAGTTTCTTTACCAGTTGAGCTCCTAGGGAAGCCCCTAATTAAATGTCTAGGATTTATTAACCTGGATAAAATAAACACTTGTGTCCACCTCTTTGTGACCCTATGGACTGTAGCCCACAAGGCTCCTCTGTCCACGGAATTCCTCAGGCAAGAATACTGTACTGGGTTGCCAGGAACTCCTCCAGGGGATCTTCCCAGCACTGGAGTTGAACCCATGTCTCCTGCATTACAGGTAGATTCTTTACTGGTGAGCCACTTCAGAAGCCCAAATGAACACTACAGATGACATTTATTTAAGTAAATGTTCTAGTTGTCAGACATAAATAACTGGGCTTAATGTACAAATAAAATAAATTGAAAATGTTCTTTCTCTGTGAAAAATAATTTCACCAATATCTCCAAAATATATTGTTAAAATTCTAGTCATTAAATTTTGTATACAAATGATGTTGTGAGTAGTTTACAACTCCTCATAAGGTGAAACATGAACCAAATAACCTCTTACATGTTTCTTTATATTTAGTAAATAATTTATTTCCAGACTTACATACCAAATGGGGCTTCCCTGGTGGCTCTGATGGTAAAGAATTCCCCTGCATAGCAGGCAGATTCTTTGCCATCTGAGCCACCAGGGAAGCCCAACTGCACAGTATAACAATTTGAATTTCCTAAATAGAGAATTCCTCTCCTTTAATGCAGCATTGATTTTTTTGGGGTGTATCTTGCTCTTCTTCTCATCACATTGTAGGAGTTAGGTTCAGAGAGTTGGCACAAGAAAGTGTTGGTGTTCTGCAACTTTTCTTGCTCTTAGTAATAAATGCCTTGTCCCTGACACAGCTTTTCATGCCTTTCTCCAGTATATATGTGAAACTGTAGCAGGCTAACTTGTTAGCTTGCAAATATGATAAAACCTTCATATCTACTAGTTGTTAACAAACACTAAATAAGATGGAGCTAATTTGTTTATAAACACAATCACATAACCAGATACAAATTCATATATGAATGCACACATAAAGCTGTGTTTTTCTTTTCTCATGTATTTCAGAGTGTACTCAAGGAAATAAAATAGTTGATGAATATACTTCCTTAGAAAATGTCTATGTCAAGTCTCAAGGCAAAATGCTAGTGAAAAATCTTGAACTGAATTGTTATATAGTGACTTTGAATACACTCCTGTGATAATGATTGTCTTTTAACATAACATTATCCTTAGAAATTTTTATAACCCATTATTTAGTTTGTTTGACATCTAGACACCTCAAATAGTGCTAAAGCAAAGCATTTTAAACATTTAGGTACATATTCTATGCTTTTAAAAATATGTTTTAGATACAGGTTTCTTTGATCTTATAATAAAATTCCTTAGTTACAAAATCACAGACTGAATGGTCAGAGAGTAATGGAAAGTAATAGAATCTACTTACATAGTGTCTAATATATGTATAAGAAAATAGCAGAGCACAAATAAATGGGGCACATCTAAGCTAATAGCCTGAAGAATTCATTTAAGGGAGTGTTTCCACCCCAATGGTTAAAATCATAGAAAACCAAGTCAAATAGCTCTGAACTTTTCAGAAGCAATGGAGGAAAAAGTGTAAAGTTCAAATGAGACTATGTTTGATATTAGCTCTGAATAATTAATTGTAAAACATTTTTCTCTCCTTATGTTTTAAAAATTGCTACACCATAGAAACAATCAGAATCATCACAATATTTATGAAGGCTACTGAGAACTTTACATGTTTAGTATAGGGTTATTTGAGAAAAGGCACTTGATTCAATTTTCATCAGATTTCTTATCTTGGAGTATTTGGTGAATTTGAAAATGTCTATCTTTCACTTGTTTGATTCAAATAATACTTATGACCAACTAAACTTTTCAGGACTACTAGTTCTAAGTTAAAAGAAGAATAAACAGTACTCTCTGTAAGTAAGAAAGATTTTCAGTTTTTCCTAATCTTTCATGTTTATCAAAAGTGAAATCATGAGGGTCTGACTATATCATAGATGCTTTAAAATGTAATTTACTTTTCCTGTAATTAAGCAAAAGAAAAACAACTCTTCTTCCTAAATATAGTGGAATACAACTTTAATTTAAAGTGCTTAATTTGCTTAATTTGTCAAGTTCATTTGAAAATCAATATGTATATCTGTAACCATTTGTGTCTCTAAATGCAAATACAATATATACCTCAATCTAAATTGTACTGCTCATTATTAGAAAATGCATTTATATTTTAACATGAATAAACTATAATGTAATAGTTTAAGAATTAGTAACATGTGAAATAAAATGATGACCTCACTCTGTAGATACTTTATCAGTAGATACTTTATAGAAACCAATTTATTAAATTACTAGGACTAACTTAAAGAAGTACAGGTTTTCCCAATATCCAAAAGTAGAACAGTCCTATGACATCTTTCTTAAGTTGAAATGGCATACAGGAAATAGAAGAAACAACTACCTTTGGTCATATCTTACTAACTGATGCACAAAATAAGAGGAGATAAAGCACAAATGCTCACAGACACACTTCAAAGCCACGTCAGTTTGAAGTCGTGATGCTGAGTGTAGTTTCCAGGTCAGGAGGTTGGCAGCACCTCTCTTTGCTGCTCTGACACTTGTTGCTCAGGATGCGTCTTGCCTCAGTAACTGCTGACTACAAAACCAACGCTGAGCATTGTTTTCGCTTTTCACCCTTATTTGTGAAAATTCTCTTTGAATCTTTTTTTAGTTAGTGAAAACAGGTACTAATGCAGGTCTTTTGTAAAAGTGAAGTAGTGTAAAGTGAACATTTGAAAAGAGGCTGATGCCTGCATCTCAAGCTGGGCAGCTTAAACAACAGATATTTGTTTCGGAATGTAAGTTAGAAGTCCAAAATCAAGATGTACCTTCTGAGGTCTAAGAGGGAAGGATCTGACCCACACCTTTCTTCTTGGCTCATAGAAAGCTAAATCTTTATGTCTCTTTTTATCGCCTTCATCATGAGAATGGCTTTGTGTCCAAATTTTCCCTCTTACTAGAGACACCAGTCATTATTGAATTAATATCCACTATAGTGACCTCGTTTTAACTTATCTCTGTAAGTATCCTATCTTCCAGGAGGTTACATTCTGAAGTATTGGGGGCTGGGTCTCCAACATATACATTTTGGAGGAACATTTGTAACAACTCATAACAACCATTTTGTACCATGTAAATCTGGAAAATCAAGAATAGTATATAGATTTATTACAAGCTATTTTAAATTATTATTGAAGTAGATTATATGATTTTTACAAGGGCAAACTGATAATTTAAAATAGTGATCATAGTTTTTAACACACTGACTCAACCATATTTTGAGATTTTAACATGATAAACTATAATATGAGAGTATTCCTTATTCTTTATTTTTTGTTTCTAATTTAAAAATCATTTCAAAGCCCAGGACCAGATGGCTTCACTAGTGAATTCTCTCAAACATATAAAGAATAATCATACCAGTACTTCTCAAATGCCTCCAAAAACTTGAAAAGGGAAAAACATTCTATAAAGCCAGAATTGCCATGATTGGGAAAAAAACAAAAGCCAGAAAAGCACATCGTAAAAAATTAAAACTACAGACATTTATCCCCGATGAATAACAGGGATAATGCAATTGCTAATATCAGCAAAATAAATATTATGTTTGATGTTAAATGCAATGATAACAGCACTGGTTATAAAATTGGCCAATTATTCATGTTCTATTTTAATGGCAATTAATCAGGAAAAAAATGTAATCTTCAATGTCTGCTAGACTTGTCTTGTACTTGAATTTTAACAATCATTAGGATATCTGTAGGGAAAATAATCTAAGTATAGAACACTTTGGATATATTATTACTCCTTTTAAAATAACATGTACAGCTATGCATGCTAAGTCACTTCAGTCATGTCCAACTCTTTGTCACCCCATGAGCTGTAGTCTGCCAGGCTCCTCTGTCCATGGGAATTCTTCAGGCAAGAATATTGGAGTGGGTTGCATGCCTTCCTCCAGGGGATCTCCCCAACCTAGGGACCAAACTTGTGTCTCTTATGTCTCCTGCATTGGCAGGCAGATTCTTTACCACTAGTGCCACCAGGGAAGCCCATATACATGTATATGCATTTTTATATTTATAATTGTAAAATATTATCAAGAAAATATCTAGAGATACCAAGTAAATCTGACCACAGTAATAGAAACACAAAACAATTTTCATTAATATTACTGAAACAACATCTACATTGTTGTTTCTTGCTGTAAACTCTTATTAAATTACTAGAACTGCCACAACAGTGTATGACAGACTGGATGGCTTAAAAGGGAAATCTATTTTCCCATAGTTCTGCAGGCTAGAAGTCAGAGATATCCCTTTTTGCCTCCTAGTCATGTCTTCACAAACCTCAGGTAAATGAGTGTATCTTCCTATAGATAAATAAACAAAAATACAAATGTTTAAAAACTGTTCTTTCTCCTTTTCATTGCCAGAGTGAATATGTGTGTTTTTGTTTTGATATTCTTTTCTTTGCCTACTTATGTGATAAAAGTCGACTGAAACACTACATGAGATTTAATGCTTGATGTAAGATCATTTGGTGTGCTTTCAGTCAATGAAATTTTGGTTATGTTCCATGAAAATGTATTCTTTCTTCTCCTTTTCAAACACAATAACTAGTTTATGAGCACTCATTATTAATTTTTGGTTAATTTTGGATCATAATGTCCATCAATTCAAGTGTGGAAGTTTTACTTAGAGGCACAAAGGATGTTTCATTGATCACACCATTGTGTTTGAAATAGAGTACAGCATAACACATCTCAGACCATAACTGAAGAGGCCTAAATTTTTTTTCCTCAAACTAAACTGATCTTCATTTTTTAAAAAGTGCATATGCATACCAAAACATCAAAATTTGTCATGAATTAAATGTACATTAAAAGTAAATAATGGTGGTTAGAAACAACAGCTTCTGACTGCTGCTTTTGCAATTCCCTGAACAATCCATGGATTCCTCCTTCCCATGCCTGGGTTGTTCAATTCCTCCTCCTACCTCAGGAAACCCATTGTTTCTTTAAAAAAATTTTTTTTTTTTCCCTTGGCTTAAACTAGCCAGAATTGATCTGTGTTGCTAGCAACAAAAAGAACATTAACCAAATCATTCACTAACAGGGTATTTTTAAACCTCATACACAATTGATAACTGTCTTTCATTATCTGAAGAAGAGCAATATGGAAAATAGACTAAATTTATTCTCTGTAGCTCCAAAGGACCCATAAGTGGAAGTTGCATGGAAATTAGATTTCATCTCAATATGGGAAGAAATTTCAAACAATTGGGGTTGCCAAGGCGATGTAGTAAGTGTTCTGTCCCTGTCAGGAGTTTTGTAGAAAGAATTCTCATGCTAATACCTGTGGATCAGGAAGAATTTTACCAGGCCTTATTTTCTGCATTTATTTATAAAAACTATATGTATGTGAGGGATTCCTAGGTGGTGCAAGTGGTAAAGAACTCACCTGCCAATGCAGGAGATATAAGAGACGTGGACTCACTCTGGTTTAGAAAGGTCCCCTTGAAGAGGGAAGAGGGCAATCCATGCAAGTGTTCTTGCCTGGAGAATTCCATGGACAGAGGAGCCTGGTGGGCTACAGTCCACGGGGTTGACAAGAGTGGGACACGACTAAAGTGACTTACCACAAATGTATCAGATATTAATAGTGACTTGGAATGATCTCACAATCTGATTAGGATACCTACCTAGATAAATTACATATTCTCAGTGGAATATTAGATGATTCATTAACATTTGAAGAATAGTTTCTAGGTAACTTTCTGCATTAGGATGTCCATTTGCTTCTTGTCTCTAGCAGTTTCCATAGCTGAGAATCTGCCTAGATTTTACATGGCAGTCCAGACAACTTGCCAGAGTGCTGCACTACATATCAGCTAATTGGACTACTAATGAGCTGAGTGACTTTTTAATACCAACTGACTGCAAACCACCCAGTGTGATTGCAGATGGCCTCTTAAAAGTGAGCCACTTCAGAATTAACAGGCCTTGTTTCCTATGGGTCAACGATGTAAAGCACAAGATGGGAATTTAAACATTTGAATAGCAATCCATCACCCTTCAACACAGCTGGAAACTTAATCTTTTCCTTTCAAGTAATATACAATTAAAATAGCCAGATTACCATGAAATCAAAAAATTCATATAGAAAATTTTATTTTCTCTGTGCTAATAAGAATTATTTCTACACTAAAGTTGAACGAGTTTCATAATTTTCAGTTATCTCAGTTAAAGCACAGCTTTTACTTGCAGACATATACCTTTGACATTTTAAAATTAAGGCACAGATTAAGAAAAGCAACCTCATGTTAAAACCTTCAGATGTAATTTTCATAGATATTCTCTACTTCCTTTACCAAATGGCTGCATCTAGGCTTATATATGTAAAATAAATAAAGCTGGCACAACCTGGCTTGGGTACATCTCTTTAATTTCAAATAAAAAAAGAACAAAAACAAAAACTTAAACTTAAATCCGTGGGGTTTTGTTTGCTTGTTTTTCTATAGATAACCATTTGGGGTCTCCAACTATAGTAATCTACTTTCTCTGAAAATGATCTACTAATATTGTGGTGCAGTGGTAAAGAATCCCCCTGCCAATGCAGAAGAGGAGAGGCAAGCAACTCCGGTTTGATCCATGTGTTGGGAAGATCCCCTGGAGAAGGAAAGGGCAACTCACTTCAATATTCTCACCTGGAAAATTCCATGACAGAGAGGCCTAGCAGGCTATAGTCCATGGGGTTGCAAAAAGTCAGACAGGACTGAGCACACACATTATATTAGATTAACGTTGTCACTAAGAAGGTAGCTATATGGCTTTTATTTCTAAAGCATTTTTTGAGACTGTTATTTCCATTCAATTGCACCCCAGAGAGAGCCAATAAGTATAATCCAATGAAGGTAATTTCTTTGCATTAATAGTGATTGGACCGATCATATGGAAACTGAACTCTTTTTAGGGCAGTAAGATCTAAGGACAGTGCTTCTAGGACAAAAATTTCCTTTTCCTTAGTGATTCACAGGGTGTCAGTCTGTCCACTGAATACAAATGAAGCCCATGAAGCAATGATTACTAGAAGTAGCCATGTATGGACTACAGGAAGAATATATTTAAGTAAAACCAATACTCCTGGCCAAGCACCGAGGCATAAACAAGACTGGCTCAGACCGGTGGATATGTGGGAAAGCTCTGCACCCCTTCTCTATTTTGTGTAAACCAAAGCTCTTGTATTAAAAAAAAGTCTTAAGGAAAAAATAGAAGTTTAATTCTTGAGGGTATAATTATCATTTATATCACAGCATCTCTTACCACAAATAGAAGAAAGAATATATCCTCACAGCACTCATCTATTCACAGGTATTTGCATTAGTACCAGCTTTGGATTTTATTAATACAGCTTCTATAATATTCCTATACCATTTTCAGTCTGTAAAGAATCTGCCTACAATGCAGGAAACCTCGGTTCAATTCCTGTGTCAGGAAAATTTCCTGGAGTAGGAAACGACAACATGATCCAGTATTTTTGCTGGAGAATCTCATGGACAGAGAGGAGCCTGGTCCATGGGGTTCCTAGAGTCAGAGAATACTTTGCCAGTAAACCACCATCCTTTTCTTGATTTATGATTTTACTTCTACTAAAAATGTTCAGGTCATTACTCAGCTTTATATTTAATTTCAAAAGAAGCTTCCAAGTTTTTTTTTTTTTTTTTTAACTGCTCAGTTTATGCGAAGTGGAAAAATAACATCCATTAAGTTTTGCATCTCAATAGCAATTCCAGTCCCAGTCAGCCTAGTTGAATCCTGGGCCGCTTCAAGTTAAAATGTCCACTTCTGGCTGCCTTTCATTTGGCCCTGCTTAAGACTCTTGAGAGTCCCTTGGACTGCAAGGAGATCCAACAGTCCATGCTGAAGGAAATCAGCCCTGGGATTTGCTTGGAAGGAAAGATGCTAAAGTGGAAACTCCAGTACTTTGGCCACCTCATGTAAAGAGTTGACTCATTGGAAAAGACTCTGATGCTAGGAGGGATTGGGGACAGGAGGAGAAGGGGACGACAGAGGATGAGATGGCTGGATGGCATCACTGACTCGATGGACGTGAGTCTGGGTGAACTCTGGGAGTTGTTGAGGGACAGGGAGGCCTGGCTTGCTGCGATTCATGGGGTTGCAAAGAGTCGGACACGACTGAGTGACTGAACTTTTCCGAACTGAACTGAAGACTATAAAGAAAGCTGAGCACTGAGAATTGGTGCTTTTGAACTGTGTTGTTGGAGAAGACTCTTGAAAGTCCCTTGAACTGCAAGGAGATCCAACCAGTCCATCTTAAAGGAGATCAGTCCTGGGTGTTCATTGGAAGGACTGATGTTGAGGCTGAAACTCCAACACTTTGGCCACCTGATGCAAACAGCTTACTCATTTGAAAAGATCCTGATGCTGGAAAAGATTGAGGGCAGGAGGAGAAGGGGACGACAGAGGATGTGATGGCTGGATGGCATCACCTACTCGATGGACATGAGTTTGAGCAAGGGAGGCCTGGCATGCTACGGTTCATGGGGTCTCAAAGAATCAGAAACGACTGAGCGACTGAACTGAACTGACTGAATCTAAAAGGGTTGGGATTCCCTGTCTCTCAGCTGGCACATCGGAGAGCTAACTTTACCACATACAACTCAGTCTCCCACTCCTCGGCCACCTGCCGGGAGTTGCCGGTGTGCCCAGCAGCGCAGGTGCAGGACTAGGTGGGACGAGCCTTAGCCAACAGCAGATCAGTCCTCAGCTGTTCTGTGTAGTTGAGGTTCCAGAACCTCCTCTTAGTGAACAAGAAAAATTATGCCAATTTGGCCCTTTTCTACCATCAGAATGGCATCAGGGAATGGGTAGATTAGGGATCTGCTGAGGATGCTAGGGGCAGAAAGGCAAGGTGCAGGTTGACGGACGCTGGTCCAGGAAAGATGCTGGAAGCTTTGGCCCCTTCATAAACCACGTGTCCCTCTGCACACAGCTGGGGGTACTGTTCAGTGGGGACTTGGAGCACCTACAGGTCATTTTGTGGTATTTTCAGAAAATAACACCATGTGTGCCTGAAAAGACTTGTGTGTCAGCCCTTTTATGAAACCCTTTCCTGCTACTTTCCAGTCGCTGCTACTGAAGGCTTTCCAGAAGTGACAGTCTGTGTGGGGCCTTATTCCCTGGATGCCTGAAGTGTTTTTCAAAATGAGTGTACCATTATGTTGTTACTTAGTTGCTAAGTTGTGTAGGACTATTTTGCTACCCCATGGACTGTAGCTCCCGGCCCCGCACCCCGCACCCCATCCCCCTCGTCTGTCCATGGAAATTCCTGGGCAAGAATACTGGGTTGGGTATATAATAATGGGATGGGTTGCCATTACCTGCTCCAGGGGATTTTCCTCACCCAGGGATGAGATCCCTGGCTCCAGCATTGCAGGCATATTCTTTACCACTGAGCCTCCTGCAAAGCCCAATACCACTATACACTACTGCTAGCAATGTGAGACCGAGAAGGCAATGGCACCCCACTCCAGTACTCTTGCCTGGAAAATCCTATGGATGGAGGAGCCTGGTGGGCTACAGTCCATGGGGTCGCTAAGAGTCGGACACGACTGAGCGACTTCCCTTTCACTTTTCACTTTCATGCATTGGAGAAGGAAATGGCAACCCACTCCAGTATTCTTGCCTGGAGAATCCCAGGGATGGGGGAGCCTGGTGGGTTGCCGTCTGTGGGGTCACACAGTCGGACATGACTGAAGTGACTTAGCGTACAGACTGAAATCAGGGTAAATATAGAGGTCTCCCTCTCTGTGTTCCTTCATTCAAGAAGGACAGCCCTATGATATTTGTTGTCCACAATTATTTGCAATATTCCTCTCTCTGTATTTTTACTGTAAAAGTTGATTATGGTAATGTGGAGACCTACTACCAATATTTTAATCCTTGGCTCTGATGATTTTAGTTTTGTTATTGTTTTGTTGTTGTTTGATTTATTTTTAATTGATTGAATATTAGGAACTTAAAACAGCTAACAACTTACCTGAGTTTATCTATGCTTTCTCCTGAATCCCAAGAATGAAAGAGAGATAGCAATCAAATTTTTATTTGCTGTCAAGATAATGTGCATGCATGCTAAGTCACTTCAGTTGTGTCTTATGCTTTGCAACCTCATGGACAGGTACCTACCAGCCTTCTCTGTCCATGAGATTTCCAGGCAAGAATACTGGAGTGGTTTTTCATTTCTTCCTTCAGGGGATCTTCCCTACCTAGGGATTGAACCTGAGTCTCTTATGTCTCCTGCACTGCCAGTCAGATTCTATTACCACCAGCTAAAAAGTCCATCAAGATAATAAATGGTAATTTAATAAGCATAGTAGAAGTCGTAGATTTTGTTGTTTAACACTAAGTTGTGTCTCACTCTTTGGCAACCCCATGCTCCTCCGTCCATGGCATTTTCCAGGCTAAAATATTGGTTTGGCTTGCCATTTCCTTCTCCAAAGGATCTTCTCAACCTACAGGTCAAATTCATGTCTCCTGCATTGCAGGTGGGTTCTTTCCACTGAAGCACCAGAGAAGCCCCATAGTAGAAACAGCTACAGCTTAATTGTCTGTTGTTTGATGTGGTGTGTGTGTGTGTGTGTTTAGATAAGTTAAGAAGGAAGCCTATTTTTGCATTACTGTTTGGATATTACAAGCACCTCTGAAAGCACTTACATTTGTGAGGGAGGTAAAAGAAAAATAAGATAGATCGAAAACTCTAGATCCGTTGAATTTTTTCTGAAAGTAAACATCCATATGACCCTCTTTACCAATTTAGGGAAGACATTTACAAATTTCTCACTGTAGTTTGTGCTAAAGTGACTTCCAATGTTTATTAGCTAATGATGGGTTTTAAAACTGAAATCAGAAGGAATAAATGAAAGTGCCTATGCTGACTATAGAAATGTCACAACCTTATTTCATCTCAGCTCTAAGAACAGTAACATTAATGTTAATTCACCATGAGCAAGTGAATATAGGAATCTCTTCTGATAAATATTTAGGTTTAAGTGATAAGCCATAAAATGATGTTTGGAGGGAAGAAAATAGCACTATACTGACTTGTCTTGAGTATATGGTGTTTCCAAAAACTGTAGAAAGCATATGTAACAAAAACTCAATGTTAACTACTGGTCAAAGATCACAGAAATAATTGAGGAAGGGTTGTTACCAATAACAGAGGGGAGAGAAATGAGTTGGAAGTCAGTTTCACTTGACCAGTGAAAGGACAAAAATATAGGATAATTTAAACCTTGATTATGGACATTCAAGTTACAATTATGGTAGAGTACACACTTTGCCAATTCAAAAAAGCCTTTCCAAAATTTCCAGTATGTTACTTTGCTCCCATAAGCCTTTAAAATACTAAATTCTTATTGTTGCATCACCAGTGTTGTGCTTTGTTCATTCAGTTCACATTCCTCCCTACAGAAAACGGAAAGTTAGATTTCCTGTAGGTGGGGTATGCTTATTGCACTGCTTCATTCTTAGGACTTTTATAGAAGTATGATTTATTTTGTTGAGTGGGGAAATTTTGGTAAAGTAGAAGACATTTCATTTCTAATAAGCTACCTCTTCTAATACTAACTGAAAGAAACACTTGTTTGCCAAATATTATCAATAAATACATCTCACAGAATAAATTACAAGAGTTGTGGGGTTAGTTTTACCGATTTTGTTGAATTTAGGTGGAGAAAATAAAATAATTTGTATGAAAGCATTCAAAAAGTCTCTCACAACTCAAAAATATTTGCAGGTTCCTTTCTTATTTAGTATCAAAGTTCACTCTGCCTCAGGATTTTAATTTAGAAAGTATTTGGATTCTTGATTTTATTTTTTTTAATTATTCATGGCCTATTACTATGAGTTACAAATGCATAAATTATGTGTAACTTTGGGAAAACTTTGGTATGGACCTAACAGAAGCAGAAGATATTAAGAAGAGGTGGCAAGAATAAACAGAAGAACTATCCAAAAAAGATCTTCACTATCCAGATAATCACAATGGTGTGATCACTCACCTAGAGCCAGACATACTGGAATGTGAAGTCAAGTGAGCCTTAGAAAGCATCACTATGAACAAAGCTAGTGGAGGTGATGGAATTCCAGGTGAGCTATTTCAAATCCTGAAAGATGATGCTGTGAAAGTGCCATACTCAATATGCCAGCAAAATTTGGAAGCAGTGGCCACAGGACTGGAAAATGTCAGTTTTGATTCCAATCCCAAAGAAAGGCAATGCCAAAGAATGTTCAAACTACCACACAATTGCACTCATCTCACATACTAGTAAAGTAATGCTCAAAATTCTCCAAGCCAGGCTTCAGCAGTAAGTGAACCATAAACTTCCAGATGTTCAAGCTGGTTTTAGAAAAGGAAGAGGAACCAGAGATCAAATTGCCAACATCCGCTGGATCATCGAAAAAGCAAGAGAGTTCCAGAAAAACATCTATTTCTCCTTTATTGACTATGCCAAAGCCTTTGACTGTGTGGATCACAATAAACTGTAGAAAATTCTGAAAGAAATGGGAATACCAGACCACCTGCCCTGCCTCTTGAGAAACTTATATGCAGGTCAGAAGGCAACAGTTAGAACGGGACATGGAACAACAGACTGGTTCCAAATAGGAAAAGGAGTACGTCAAGGCTGTATATTGTCACCCTGCTTATTTAACTTATATGCAGAGTATATCATGAGAAACACTGTGCTGGAGGAAGCACAAGCTGGAATCAAGATTGCCAAGAGATATATCAATAACTTCAGATATGCAGATGACCCCACCCTTATGGCAGAAAGTGAAGAGGAACTCAAAAGCCTCTTGATGTAAGTGAAAGAGGAGAGTGAAAAAGTTGGCTTAAACTCAACATTCAGGAAACGAAGATCATGGCATCCAGTCCCATCACTTCATGGGAAATAGATGGAGAAACAGTGGAAACAATGTCAGACTTTATTTTTGGGGGCTCCAAAATCACTGCAGATGGTGATTGCAGCCATGAAATTAAAAGATGCTTACTCCTTGGAAGGAAAGTTATGACCATCCTAGATAGCATATTCAAAAGCAGAGACATTACTTTGGCAGCAAAGGTCTGTCTAGTCAAGGCTATGGTTTTTTCCAGTGGTATGGATGTGAGAGTTGGACTGTGAAGAAAGCTGAGCGCTGATGAATTGATGCTTTTGAACTGTGTTGTTGGAGAAGACTCTTGAGAGTCCCTTGGACTGCAAGGAGGTCCAACCAGTCCATCCTAAAGGAGATCAGTCCTGGGTGTTCATTGGAAGGACTGATGCTGAAGCTGAAACTCCAATACTTTGGCCACCTCATGCGAAGAGTTGACTCATTGGAAAAGACCCTGATGCTGGGAGGGATTGGGGGCAGGAGGAGAAGGGGACGGCAGAGGATGGGATGGCTAGGTGGCATCACCAACTCGATGGACATGAGTTTGAGTGAACTCTGGGTGTTGGTGATAGACAGGGAAGCCTGGCATCTGTGATTCATGGGGTTGCAAAGAGTCGGAGATGACTGAGCTACTGAACTAACTAACTTGGGCAAAAAACAATTAAAAATTGCCTTATTTTTTGACTTACTGTATGCTTAGTCACTCAGTCATGTCTGACTTTTTGTGATCCCATGCACTGTAGCCTGCCAGACTCTTCTCTCCATGGGAATTCTCCAGGCAAGTATACTGGAGTGAGTTCATCTGCCTTTCTCCAGGGGCTCTTCCCCACCCAGGGATCGAACCCAGGTCTTCTGCATTGCAGGCGGATTCTTTACTGTCTGAGCCACCAGGGAAGCTTTTTAGATTTACCAGTATTTTATTATTAACATGTATTTTACACTGAAATACATTTCTTTAAACATTAAAAATTTGATGAATCTCTCTCTAGTTTTTGCTCTTGCTCTCATTCTTCTTTTTGTGGTGGTGGAGTGATAAAAGAAATAAACTTTGTTTTAAGTGATGTTAACAATAATCTAAAATTTATTTTCCATAATAATTTTCAATATTTCAAGTATTTTAACCTTATAGTTTGCAAATTATATAGGCACACACATATTATCATATTTATATTGTTACCTTAAACTAATTTAATTTTACATTCATATTTTTCAATACTACAGATAAATCAGGTTTTTCTTCAAAATTTTCTCTGGAATGTTACAATTGTTTTTACACCAAGTTAATTATGATAGTTTGACTCCCATATTTACTTAATTCACATTCTTTTATAAAACTGTGGTTTTACTGTCATAGCAATCTGTAACTAGTATGATATGCTTCATTGACCTCATAATTTCTAAATTTTAGCATAGCTGTTTCTCCATATTTCTATTAAGCACAGACATGGAATCAGAAAACTATTTTACTTGTCCTTATTTTAGATCATGTAATGAATAAAGTCATCATAAAATATCCAGCTAACAATCAGATACTTTGACCTTTACTTGTTCTAATTTAATTTGGTAAGAATATGAAATGGTGTTTACACTCTCTTTGGGCAGGATATATTTCTCATCCAATGCTCATAGTTGTTTCAAGGACATTTAAAATGGCATGATTTCAATAACAAACATAAAATGTTTCTATATCTTTTAAGTATATTGCTTGAATGTATTTCAAAATCATAACTCTTTCTAAACTATTACTGCTCAGAATACAAATGAGTTTTCATTAACCATTCATATCTTTATCCTCTGTTCACTTAACTTAGTTTTGTTCTATTTATGTTAAGGCAATTTTATAAACCACCATCTAATTATACTTCCTGAGAGTATATTTTGGACTGCTTAAACTTGATATAACTGAAATGAAATATCTATAACCCAACTGGCTTTAAAACATATGCATGAAATATTATGAGAAATTAATAACACACTGAGATGACTAATAGAAGGTTACCAAAACTACTCAGGCCCTTAACTATAATTTATCATATGTTAGGGTGTTCTTTTTTTCTCTGCAATCAGTATCAAATCCTGAGAAATATATTTTAACAAAAACTTCATGATGTATTTCATGATAGAGAAAACATGCTTGAAAATGGCATTCTGCTTTGTTAAAAAAAATGAAACAAGTATTAATAATCACTTTTTAATTAGAAGGGTAGAATTTGCCTGTCCAAACACAAAAATCTAAATCTAGTACATATCTGATTACTAAATTTATTAAAGTAGGTCAGTGATCATTATATGTTAATCCCCAGATCTTGAGACAGTCAACACCCATGTATGGATGATTTATACTCACTACTGACCGTGAATAGCACCATATGAAAACAAACACCCATTTTTTGTAAATTGCTTATGTGCTTTAGAGAGAACTCAGAGTAAACAGATTTACCTCATTTTCCAAACTTACTTAGTCATTGCTTTCAAATAATTGATGCCCAGAAGGCAATTGGATAATGATGGAAAATATGGGATATACAGAACTAAAATAATAAATTATCAGCACATTCTGTTTAAAAATAATTTTAAAAGCATGGTTTGAACAAATATATATATAAACCTAATTATACAGTGAAACAATGAGATTGATATATGGTAACTACCCTGGAGGATTGTTGAAAGAAGGAGTCATGCAAATAGAATCTCATATATAAGACCAAAAATGATAAAATAGAAATTATATATGGTGATGAAAATGCACTGAGAAGGTATTTGAAAAGAAGTTTAAGAGATACACAAAGAAGACATAAGAAGGAAAACAATTTAGGCCAGGCTGAAGTTTATTTGTTTATAAAAATGAAATATGATGCAAGGGATAAGCAGCATGATGTTTAGGGAGAAAATATGGAGAATAATTTTGAATAAGAAGCTTTAGATGCCTAGAAAATAATTAGAAATTATATTGCTATGGGCAAAGTTAGAAAATTAAATAGCTAAATCTTAGAGATTTCTATGCTGAAGAAGTCACATTTCTGGACAAAAAATAATCCTTTTAATTATTTAAACTTCTTTTTTATAAAATTATAATAATGCATATTGAAAAAAACAGAATGCAATATTTTACAGTGTTTAGAACTACTGAGAAGTAATTAATCACCTATAACCATACCCATGTCTAGTAAAACAATATATTTTAGTATTTCCAAGAAAAGAAAAGTTATGACCAACCTAGATAGCATACTCAAAAGCAGAGACATTACTTTGCCAACAAAGGTCCGTTTAGTCAAGGCTATGGTTTTTCCTGTGGTCATGTATGGATGCGAGATTTGGACCGTGAAGAAAGCTGAGCTCCAAAGAATTGATGCTTTTGAACTGTGGTGTTGGAGAAGACTCTTGAGAGTCCCTTGGACTGCAAGGAGATCCAACCAGTCCATTCTGAAGGAGATCAGCCCTGGGATTTCCTTGGAAGGAATGATGCTAAAGCTGAAAATCCAGTACTTTGGCCACCTCATGCGAAGAGTTGACTCATTGGAAAAGACTCTGATGCTGGGAGGGATTGGGGACAGGAGGAAAAGGGGACGACAGAGGATGAGATGGCTGGATGGTATCACTGACTTGAATGGACGTGACTTTGAGTGAACTCCGGGAGATTGTGATGGACAGGGAGGCCTGGCGTGCTGCGATTCATGGGGTTGCAAAGAGTCGCACATGACTGAGCGACTGAACTGAACTGAACTGAAAGACACTTATATGCTTTCTTGTTGCCAAAATTTGGCCTCCGTTCACTGGTGCTGAATAGAAATGGGGAAACAGAGTTTTGAGTGAAGTAGAAAAGAGTAGCTACTATTGCTTTGCAAGCAAAGGGGGCCCCAGTGGGCTAATGCCCTCAAGACCATGGGACCCACCCTGGAGTGGGTAGTGAGTTTTATAGTGTTCAAGGAGTGGGGCATGATCAAACTGTGGACAATTCTTGCATTGGCTGGCATCAAGTTATAAAGTTTCAAGCATCAGTTCTTTTCTGATTTCAGCCAGTCTAGAGTCTGTGTTCATGTGGTCAGCAGTTTTCATCTGCAGGGGTCTGCTTCCTGTAAAAACAACTTAGGAATGTGTGTCAAATCTTTATCTATACCTTTCACGGAACTAAGAGTTTGGTGATTCTGCTTTGTGGTAGAATTATAGTCTAAATTTGTTACCAGTTCCCTAGCCTGATGGCCTACATCTTCGAATTGTTTCTGTATCTTCACCTTTCCTAATCATTAACTCTTGAGTCAGCATTTTATTAATACTTCAAAAGACAAGGACACAAGGGCTTGTACATGTTTTCATCCTCTAATCACTACTTTCTCTCTTTCCTAAAACAGGCAGAATCCTGATTTCTAATAGTGTAATTCCGTTTTGATTGTTATTGGATTTTATGCAATGGATTCATATGTTAGATGTTCTTGCCTAACTTGCTAAACTTGACATTTTGGAGATTTAACTGTGTTGTTGCATGTAAGTGTTGTGTTTATGTGTATTGCTGTATTTTTCCTCAAACTTTTCACATAGTCTAGTGTTAATTGACATTGGTGTGATTTCTGGTTCGATGTTGATAAACATTCATGTGCTGTGCTGTGCTGTGCTTAGTCACTCAGTCATGTCTGACTCTTCACGACCCCATGGACTGTAGCCCACCAGGCTCCTCTGTCCATGGAGATTCTCCAGGCAAGAATACTGGAATGGGTCGCCATGCCCTCCTCCAGGGGATCTTCCCAACACAGGGATCAAACCCAAGTCTCCCACATTACAGGCAGATTCCTTACCGTCTGAGCCACCAAGGAAGCCAAAATCATTCACGCATATGTTTAAAGGCTCAATACATGCATTATTGTTAAAAACACATCCAATTTGAAGAATCACTTTGTCATTGAATTTGTGTATATTAAACTTTAGTGACTATTGAAACATCTATTGGCATACTTGACCATTCTCTACAACAATGAATAAATATTACAATCTGTACTCCACTATAAAACTTGGTGCTGCTGCTGCTGCTGCTGTTAAGTCACTTCAGTCGTGTCCGACTCTGTGCGACCCCAGAGACAGAAGCCCACCAGGCTCCCCTGTCCTTGGGATTCTCCAGGCAACACTGGAGTGGGTTGCCATTTCCTACTCCAATGCATGAAAGGGAAAATTGAAAGGGAAGTCGCTCAGTCGTGTCCATCTCTTAGCGACCCCATGGACTACAGCCTACCAGGCTCCTACATCCATGGGATTTCCCAGGCAAGAGTGCTGGAGTGGGGTGCCATTGCCTTCTCCATAAAACTTGGTAGTAAGATCTATATCTCATATAATCCTCAAAAAATTTTATTATTTTTTATATAAATTTTGCTCTTTCCTTTATAGGGAAACTAATTTTGAGACTGCTTTGAGGCTGAGCAATTTTAACTTTCTTTCTCTTCATATTAGTCAATTGGGTTAAAGTCACGTATTGAAAACACTGTCCTTTCTTCATTTCTCTGCAGTGCCATTTGTTTCCATAAATTAAGTAAGCATGTGTGCATTGGTCACGTCTGTGCTCTCTATGCTAGTTCATTGGTAACATTTCCTTTTGCTTAATTTCAATAGTTCTGCCCTAAGTGTTACTTTCCATTAGAACTGGTCCTTCCATTGTGTTGATCTTAGCTACTTGTGGCCCTTTATAAGTCCACTTAAGTTTTCAATTGCTTATCTAACTTCACACATACATACATACTTATACTTGCAAGCACATATACTTATGGAATTTTGATGGGATGGCACAAAATGTATAACTAATATGGGTAAAAATTACATATTTACATTTTTAAATATTCAAATTCATGACATTCTTCCACTTATGTAAGTGTTCTTTAATTTTCTCTTTAATATTGTAGAGTTTAAAAAGTTTTTCTCACTGTTTTTAGATATTTTTATTGTTATTTGGAACTTTGGTGCTGTTTTAAGCTGTATTGTTATCAAACTCAAACTCTCCTTTGCCTTTCTGTTGTTGAAATTTGGAAGTGTTCTTTTTGTATTTCAGTATATACAGGCATTTTATGCTAATGGTATATACCTTTAAGTACTATAGAAAAATTTTGAATGCATGACAACTTGATGAATGATAATATTTATTTTAATACATTTTTATAGCTCTGTATCTTTGTATACATTCATAAGATGCTGTGGTGATTTTGCCATGCCTATTATTTTACCCTTTGTAGAAGGACTTTCTCAGAGATTTAGACTGAGAGAACAAAACACATTATTACATAAGAGGAGAAAAACAATAATTTTTCAGATGTAGAACTACTTAAATTTTTCTCTATTTGAATAAATTAATGAATAATAGATTCTGAGACATTTGAGCATAATTTTATAATAATTCTTGACATTTATTCCACCTCTTCTTATCTTTTTCAGGCTTTAACATGATTAATGCACCTGACAAGGGGTGATTGTGGCTGTTGACTTAGGAGTCCCACTAAGACTTCTTTGTCAACACTGGTTTCAACTGATGACCCTATAAAATTTCTTGCTGCTGTCCATGGCAGTCAACTCCCAATTCGTTTCACACATGCAAGGCTTCCCTATTGGCTCAGATGGTAAAGAATCTGCCTGCAATGTGGGAGACCTGGGTTTGATCCCTGGGTCAGGAAGATCCCCTGGAGAAGGGAATGACTATGCACTCCAGTATTCTTGCCTGGAGAATCCCCTGGACAGAGGAGCATGGTGGGCTATAGACCAAGGGTCATGAAGAATCCAATATGACTGAACGACTTAACACTTTCACTTTCACTTTTTACATGCAAGGGTAGAGAGCAGAAATTACTGAGGCACTGCAATCAGAGTCATGAGACAACAACAACCATCAGAGGCATAGGAAATCTGAAATTAGAGGGGTTAATAACTTGGTCCTTTGGCTTGTGCAAGAAGTGTCAGATAGGAAAAGCATATATCTTAAAGTGCAGACCAATTATGTAAATACCTTGGGAAGGTTTTATTTACTTCTACTCTATGAAATTTTGTTATGGCTCTACATTATTGTATGTAGTGTATTCTGTGTATGTATAAAACTTAAAATATAGGTGTATACATGTATTCCATATTGTTGTCTCTGTACAGAAATGTCTCCTATACATAAAAAGACAAAAATAAGATTAAGCTCGCCATATCTAATGGATTGCAATTCCCAGAAATCTAGTAGGACATAATAATGTTGGGTTTTCCATTGTGTTCCATTGAGCTGTTTGTTTACACATACACCAGTGCTAGACTGGCTAGATCGCTGCAGTTTTATAGTAAATCTTGAAGTCGGATTTTCTGAGTCCTCCAACTTTGTTGTTTCTCAGTACTGTGTTGGATAATTTGAGCCTTTGGCTTCTCCATATAAACTTTAGAATCAGTTCGTTGATATTCAAAAAGATAACTAGCTAAGATATTGAAGGAAAATGTATTCAATCTTTAGATCAAGTAATTAATTTTTATTTCTCCATACACATATTTTAAGGCTATCTAGTGAATGTTCTTGGTGGTGGACCCAAGTTATAGATACTAAACCTTGTGGCAGTTACACTATTGGCATTATGATTAATGAAGTCAGTATGGGCTTAGAAACAAGCAGTTATATATTTGAATTCTAGATTACTTATTTATTAGCTATATGATTCCGGCCAGATTCCTCAAACCATCTGAGCCATAGTAAAATAGAAAAATCATTACATTGTATAATTGAAGATTAAATTAATAAAATATGCTTTACCTAAGTTAATAACATGTTGCTTGATATATTGAAATATTTCTATTAATGGGTGGCAGAATAAAATAGTTGTACATATAATAAACATGATGTGAGGGAGGTGGGTATTGATGTTATAATAGTAGCAGATCTATTTTCCTATTTCCTCTTCAAGAAAAATGTAGGGATAAATTATTTTGAGTTTTATCATCTAATTAGATAACATTTAAAAATCTCTCTAGACAGGGATAAGTCCAAAGCCAGTAGTAAATAGTCAAAACTTTAAACATTTAATAATAAAATGGAAATTTGAATAAATTTATCTGAACTTGTTTCCTACATCAAAACTGTTCCTAAAACTTCATCTATGCAGAAAATTTCCCTGGACTCATTCTCAACTGAATAACACATCTCTTTTACTTACTTTTTATTGTATTTTTATTTTATTAGTTCTGGGGCAGCATATTACTCAGACTATATTTCAAACTTAGTGCAAAATTTTACCTGGGCATTGATAAGTCTGGCAATTCTCTGATTTATATATTTAGTGTCAGGCAGGAAACCTTCTGTCAGCAAAGATAATTTTCTGTGATCACAGTAATAGAGAACTTCACTTGCTGGAATATTAACACTTTTAGTCATAAATGAGAACTAATGACTTGTTCAGGTTGCCTAGAAATGTATTTTCACATGGATCTCTCACAGCTAGGAAATTATGCAAAATATCTGATGTTGTAAAAGAGACATCCAATCAATGAACAGTACCAATAAAAATGAGATTGTATTATGCACTTTACTATTGATATTATTTTAAATGTATGTACATAGTCAGACAATAGTTTTGTCTATTTAATTTCTGTTTGAGAGGGTACAATTTAAAAAAATAAATTGCAAAACAGCACTATAAATAAATGTTGGCTATCTTATTTGTGTATGTAATATAAGAAGTCTACATAAAGAAATAAATCTAAAGCTACTTAATGAAATGAGTTTGAAAATATGATTCAGTACAAAATTTCTCATTTTAAAAATTTTGTCTCCAAATAATATGATTCATAATGCCAACCCTCATATGGTTTTGCATATGTTGGAATTATATTGTATTCTTAGAGTTTTTGTATGTAATACTTAAACTGAATAAAATGCATACTTAGGGTGTTCTGCTCTCAATACTATTGTATTTTATTGAGTTAAACTGTCTTACAAAATCTGTGAATCAATAATTTTAAAAGTTATCGCACATACATTATCTACATGAACAGACATGGGCCCTGATATCAAGGAGTTAGCCTGATGGAGAGACTGACAGCTGGATAACAATTATAAAATATCATTAAACTGTATACAAATTGTAAAGAAAACAAGTGCCTTTAATTCTTTTGGGAAAAATATTAAGCTAACAATATGTCAGATGATGAAATGTGGAGGATGCAATCCAGAATGAAGTAATTACTATTAAAAAATAAAATGAAATCATAATAATGGTAATAATAATAATGAGAAGGTGGAGGAGGAGAGGAGGAAGAAGAAGAGGGGAAGGGGAAGCAGGAGGAAGGTAGGAGAAAGATAATCTCATTTGTGTACATCACAGCAAACTGTGCAAAGTTATTAAAGAGATGGGAATACCAGATCACCTTACCTGCCTCCTGAGAAATCTGTATGCACCTCCAGAAGCAACAGTTAGAACCAGACATACAACGGACTGGTTCCAAATTGGGAAAGGAGTACATCAAGGCTATATATTGTCAGCTTGCTTATTTAACTTATATGCAAAGTATATCATGCAAAATGCCGGACTAGATGAGCACAAGATTCATCAAGATCAAGGTTTCTGGGAGAAATATCAATAGCCTCAGATATGCAAATGACACTACCCTTATAGCAGAAAGTGAAGAAGAACTAAAGAGCCTCTTGATGAAAGTGAAAGAAGAGAATGAAAAAGCTGGCTTAAACCTCAACATTCAGAAAACTAAGATCATGGTATCTGGTCCCATTGTTTCATGGCAAATACATAGGGAAAAAATGGAAGCAGTGACAGACTTTATTTTCCTAGGCTGCAAAATCCCTACAGATGGTGACCGCAGCCATGAAATTAAAAGACGCTTGCTCCTTAAAAGAAAAGAAATACCCAACTTAGACAGCATATTAAAAAGCAAAGATGTTGCTTTGCTGACAAAGGTCCTTCTAGTCAAAGCTATGGTTTCTCTAGTAGTCATGTATGGATGTGAGATTTGGACCATAGAGAAACCTGAGTGCTGAAAAATTGATGCTTTTGAACTGTGGTATTGCAGAAGACTGTTGAGAGTCCCTTGGACTGCAAGGAAATCAAACCAGTCCATCCTAAAGGAAATCCGTCCTAAATATTTATTGGGAGGACTGATGTTGAAGTTGAAGCTCCAATACTTTGGCCACCTGATAGGAAGAACTGACTCATTTGAAAAGACCCTGATGCTGGGGAAGATTGAAGGCAGGAGGATAAGTGGAGGACAGAGGATGAGATGGTTGGATGGCATCACCGACTCAATGGACATGAGTTTGAGGAAGCCTCAGGAGTTGGTGATAGACAGGGTAGCCTGGCGTGCTGCAGTCCATGGGGTTGCAAAGAGTTGGACACAACTAAGTGACTGAACTGAAGTAAATACTTCAGAATTTCTGGAGTGTGAATTCAGATGGAGAAAGAGATAAGATTATGCTTGATTTTAAGACAAAGATAAGCATAAAGTGCTAGTGTGATAGACAAAATGTTGAGATTTACCCTGTAAGTCATGGATAGATACTTTGAAGCTTGAGGGTGTAGAGAGTGGTTTGTTAAGGATGCAAATGATGGGTTGAGACCATGGGCTGTGTAGCAAAGACTGCTGCTTGCATTTCAAAACCTGCTCATCTTTCTTCATGTGCACTTAGCTACATTTTCAGTCTTTCTTTACATTTAGTGTGGTTTTTGATTTATACTTAACATGTGAGCAGAAGCAATGTGTGCTACTTGAGGATCATGGCCAAAGATGCAAAAGTGTACCTTTTTTGATGTTCTTTTCTTTTTTTTTCACGGAGTGAAACCAGAAATGACCAAACACTCCTGCTGTAGATAATAAATGATCTTAAGGAATGATAGAAGGACATTTAGAAATGCATCAAGCTGTCTTATAGTCATGAGGCATTCACTTTGGCAATTTAACATGAGAGATAAAGAAAAGTATTTGTTCTATAAGTTAGTATATAATCAGGTCTCTTGCTTCTTCTAGCTCACCTTCTACCAATATGGGATCTAAGCACATTAACACAAAATGAAGAAGAGAGTTATTGAAAGTCCAAGTTGGAATAGTTTTGAGGAAATAGAAGTAAGATCTAAAAATAAATAATGTATAGGATATATGGTTAAGTGGATTTAAATATTAAAAGTCAAAAGAGATGTGGGTATTAAGGATAATTTCTAACACTTAAATTTTTTGACCTATAGCACAATTTATTGAGTTAAAAATAAAGTATGTACATTCGTATCTATGGAAACAATGTTGGGGAAGAGTTTGGTTTAAACTTGTTTAAATTTGAAATGGTGTTTGTACATTTAAGTGGAGGTAAATGTAAGTGAAATTTTTTGGAATTCAGCATATGTTTCTAGCTTTGGATTTGAGAATTGTAGAAACTTCTGTGGCAAATGAAAGCAAGCATTGATAGATTTTCTTAAATGCATGTGAAAAATGAAACAAAAGGGAGTCCAGGGAAATTTTTCTGAATTATGATTTAAGGACCATTAAAGGAAAGTATGTTTCTAACAAGAGAGTTGTTAGAAAAGTAAAATAGAGAAGGACTTCTTGGAAGCCACTGGGGGGGAAAAAAGAGTTTCAAAATTAGGTGTATGTCAATAGCACAAATGCCTCAGAGGTAGAAGAAGTTTAAAAGAAGAGAGACAGAATTACAAAGAGTTATTCTTTCTAAATAAATTAGGTAAATGCAACTGACCCTATTCCTTGATATCAGAGAGGTATTCTTCAAGAGCAGAGAGAAATAAAGTTTTGTGAGTCAGGTGTCAAGTAAGGAGTAAGGTCAACCTAAATTGACAGACAGATTCGATTCCAAAATGTGCAGTTTAATGATCCGAGGGAGTGACACTAGGAAATCATGATTATGCAATAATCAGATGTGGAGAGTTAAGAATATATCAAAGCTAGTAAGTTTAGTTAGTTATTCAATATATTTTAACAAATACTCATTACTTATCCTTTTCCACATAAAAGTCAACATATTTTTAAAGATTTCCATTTTCCTGTCAATAAACATAATATATAAAGAACACATAATTTTTTTATCCTAATAATAAAGCAAACTCAAAAAAGACTTGTTTTTAATAAACATCTTGATGTAGGAATAATATGACTCTCTTCTCAGGTCAGACTCTGAGACCCCATGGGCTATACAGTCTGTGGAATTCTCCAGGCTAGAATACTGGAGTGGGTTGCTATTCCCTTCTCCAGGGGATCTTCCTGACTCAGGGATCGACCCTAGGTCTCCTGCATTGTAGGCACGTTCTTTACCAGCTGAGCCACCAGGGAAGCCTAAGACTACTGGAGTGGGTAGCCTATCCCTTCTCCAGGGGATCTTCCCAACCCAGGAATCGAACCGGGGTCTCCTGCATTGCAAGCGCATTCTTTACCACCTGAGCTACCTGGGAACCCCATTTAATACATAAAGAACACGTAAGTATATTTATCTTAATAATAAAGAAAGCTCAAAAAAACTTGTTTTTAATAAACAACTAGACATAGGAATGATAGGACTCTCTTCTCAGGTATCAAAGTGGCTCAGTTGTGTCCAACTCTTTATGACCTCATGGACTGTAGTCCATGGAATTCTCCAGACCAGAATACTGGAGTGGGTAGCCTTTCCCTTCTCCAGCAGATCTTCCTGACCTAGGAATCAAACCAGGGTCTCCTGCATTGCAGGCAAATTCTTTACCAACGGTTCCCTGATAACTCAGTTGGTAAAGAATTTGCCTGCAATGCAGGAGACCCTGGTTCGATTCCTGGGTCAGGAAGATGCCTTGGAGAAGGGATAGGCTACCCACTCCAGTATTCCTGGGCTTCCTTTGTGGCTCAGCTGGTAAAGAATCTGCCTGTAATGCAGGAGACCTGGGTTCAGTCTTAGGTATCGAAACTTCTAGGTATAATACACAAGAATCAGATAATAACATCCATCTTCAAAGCACAAAAACCTTCAAGGGATCTAATCATAGGGTTCAGTTTTATAACATTTCTGGAAATCTAATTATCAGTCTAAATTGAATATTTCTACTATTTTGAACCCAACCATTTCAATATTTATTTAAGCTTTCCAGTAATTCAACTACCAATAACCTGTTCTTTGACCTATTTATATGTCATATTTCCTTCTGTATAACTGTAATATTTGATATCCTTTTATTTCCTGCTTTTTATATTAGGTTTTTGCATTCTGTCTCACTTTTCCTGGTATCTGATTTCAGCACACTTGTGATTTTCACTCCATGAGTCTAGTCTCAAAGCTCATAATTAATACTAAACTTTCCTTTATCTGTGGCTAATAAAGTTCATATAAGACATTGCATACAATTACCTGTACATCCAATATTCTGGCTGTAGAATAGTGCCCCTCCCTCAGTTTCCCTCTGTTCTCATCTAGTTATTTATTGAATAATTATTTTCATTTAAGAGAACAAGAAGTAAGTCAACTAGTTTACTCTCTTTTACACAACTTTTTGTGTATATATATATGTATATTTATGTGTGTATGTATGCATATATATCCAAATATATATATGTGTGTGTATACATATATATATCCTAAGGCATTTGTCCTGTCAACTGTATTTTTCTTATGTTGATGAAAGTCATACCCTGAGGACTTGAAGAAATAAAAGCAGAGATAAATAATCTGTCTCCCAGCTCCTCTAGATAGGTTGATTTGATTGCTCAAGATTAGAATTTTCATTTTTTTTGTAGTTTCTTTTTTTTTAATTTTTATTATTATTATTATTTTTTATTTTACAATATTGTATTGGTTTTGCCATACATCAACATGCATCCACCAAGGGTGTACACCTGTTCCCCATCCTGAACCCCCCTCCCACTTCCCTCCCCATACCATCCCTCTGGGTCATCCCAGTGCACCAGCCCCAAGCTTCTGTATCCTGCATCGAACCTGGACTGGCAATTCGTTTCTTATATGATATTATACATGATTATAGAATTTTCAAAAAGAAAAAGAAGCCGTTATTTAAAAATGAAGATTCAACACTGCTATTTTTCTTTATAGCATTTAGAACATTAGTATTGTTGTGTATCTTTCAGAGTTCATGTAGTCCATATATATCTTACACACTTGATTGTAAGGTCCATTAAGATAGGTACTGTAATTTTATAACATACAGTCTCCACCACCTAGTTCACTGATTAGTTCAGTAAATATTGATTGAATGAATGAACAAATGAATTAATGCTAATGAAGCAATCCATAAATTAACTTGCCCACTGTCTGTTCAAAGTCATGCTATAAGTCTAGTTATTTTATTTTGGGCTGAATGTTGCCAGGTCTTTCCTGGACTATGACTTCACTACTTATTGGTACCTAATGTATAGTATCCAAAATAATAAATTTGCATATGAAATAATATGGTATGATAAAAATAAATAATGTTCAGGTTCTTTACATGATTGAACACATAATACAGTTATTCTTTTCTCATTTGGTCCAAATGTCCTAAATTTATTATGGCAGATGTCCTGAATCATAGGCTTATTTATTCCATAGATGTCACTCAATACAAGTGATTATCTATTTTTCACTCAGCTAGTACATGTATTTCAGTGAGAATGTTTACAAATGTAATTAATATTATTCTGTCATAAAAAATGGTAATTATATAACTTTGAGATCAGGGAAATCCATATATCGTTTGATGTTCTCTGTCTAGAGTATAGACACTCTTTTGTATAGAGTATAGACACTCTACTGTTGCTGACTCATGGCTGGGAGCTCTGTAGTGTGGAGACAACTTTCTGGACTATAGACACTGGTCTGAAAAGGAAAGGTTAAAGTTCCTTGATGTTGAATTTTGCTTAAAAAGTGATGTGGGATTTTGAAGTATTTAAGAATTTGTAGACTGTTTTTAAGCTGTTTATTTCTGGAAATGGAGGTTTAAATTTGGCTGTGGCAGTCTGAGCTCTTTAATTGCTGAAAATGACAGAACATCTTACATAAGGAGAAAAAATTCTGCACTTTCATTCCTTAATGGTGTTTTAATTTGTAACAGTTTCTAATTTTGATGAAGTCTGTTTGTTTTTTATATTGTTCTAATTATGCCTGTCCAAGATCTTAAAGACATTGGTAAGATTTCACAAAGTATACCAGCATAAGGCTTTACTAAAAGAACAGAAGGAATAAAACATAGATGAGCATCAAGGAGTCCAAAACATCTAGCATCAAAATCAAAGTTCTTTCTTTGTCACACAAGACATACTTTATTCACAGATCAAGATATTTGTGAAATAACTCAGGTTTAGGGAAGGCGCAGTCTTAACTAAGAAGGGATATTTTGCATACATCTGGTCATAGAATTGAAAGTAGACAAGTCATTAATACACATATATAAACATTGGTATCTATGTGATGCATCTCGTATGTCTCAAGTCCTTATGCAGATCTTTACCAGTCAATGAGTATGAATACATTCTGGTTTGGCCAAGTGTTAGCACCATTGATCCAGACATTTGTTGAGAAAACATGTGGATGCTACAGACTAGTTGGTATTATTGGTTACCATTGTGTCAAGAAGACATTCTCCTACTTTTTGATCTAAAAGGTTTCAAATTATAAAGTGTCATATATATTTTTTATATTATCAGACTCAAAGGAATTTTGAGTATCAGGTGAGGCAGAGATGCTGTTTTGTTTTAGGTTTTGTTTTTTGGGTTGTTGTTTTTTTTTTAATACGGATATCTAAATATTCTAACTAATGTTTTCACACAGATTTTACTTTCCCCATTGAAAATATAGAGGATTTTGTGAAAAGTCAAAATACTTATTATGTAGGTATTATGTAGTATTCCTCTTTGGGATACATATATAATAGATGTTTTGTGTATTCCTCTCTTGTATGTAGGGTTCCTCTTTTGTTCTATATGCCTATGTATATTTGTTTTACCTTAGGCCAACAATATACCTCCCTTAATACCCTAAATTTAGTGTAGAACTTGAAGTGAGATAATGTAAATTACCCAAATTTGTTCTTTCATTTTTTAAAAATTCTTTGTATATTTTAGGCTTTTTTACATTTTTTAGTATATTTTAAAGGCAGTTAGTTTCTACAAAAATGTTTTGATTGATATAAATTTTGCCTAGAGAAGATCGAGTCTATAAATCAATTTTGAGACAAAGGACAACTTGAAAATATTTTCCACTCCATAAATATGATTCACGTCTTAATTTATAATTTATGTGGGTCTTTTTATATTTCTATCTGTAGCATTTTATAATTTTCAATGTAGAGAACTTGTAAGAATTTTCATTCTTTCTTTTTCTTTCTTAACCCTACCTGCTTTGAATTTATTGACACTATTGTAAACAAAATTATGTTTATTTTCCTTTCCTTTCAATGTGTCTTAAGATTATATAAGATATAACTGATATTTTATTTATTAACATTATAGCCTACAAATTTGCTAAATTTATATTATTAGTTTCAGTGAGTTTTCATAGATTGCTTTATATCTTAATATAAACTAATATTAAAATCTATCAAGCTAGGCTTCAGGGGTGTGTGACACAGGAACTTCCATATGTATAAGCTGGATTTAGAAAAGACTGAGGAACCAGAGATCAAATTGCCAACATTCTTTGGATCATAGAGAAAGCAAGGGAATTCCAGAAAAACCTCTACTTCCACTTCATTGACTACACTTAAACTTTTGTGTGGATCACAACAAACTGGAAAATTCTTAGGGAGTTAAATACTAGATCTCCTTACCTATCTCCTGAGAAACTTCCATGCAGGTCAAGAAGCAGCAGTGAGAACAGGACATAGAAAAATGGATTGGTTCAAAATTGGGAAAGGAGTATATCAAGGTTGTATATTGTCACCATGCTTATTTAACTTATATGCAGAATACATCATGCAAAATGCTGGGCTGAATGAATCCCAAGCTGGAATCAAGATTGCTGGGAGAAATATCAATAATCTCAGATATGCAGATGAAACTACTTTAATGGCCAGAAGTGAGGAAGAACTAAAAGTCCTCTTGATGAGGTTGAAGGAGAAAGTGAAAAAGCTGGCTTAAAACTAAACATTCAAAATACTAAGGTCATGACATCCAGTCTTATCACTTTATGGCAAATGAATGGGAAAAAGTTGGAAATAGTTGCAGACTTTATTTTGGGGGCTCCAAAATCACTGCAGATGGTGACTGCAGCCATGAAATTAAAAGATGCCTGCTGCTTGGAAGGAAAGCTATGACAAACTTAGCATATTGGAGACATCACTTTGTCAACAAAAGTCCGTACAGTCAAAGCTATGGTTTTTCCAGTAGTCATAGTACAGATGTGAGAGTTGGATCATGATACAAGCTGAACGCCAAAGAATCAGTGCTTTCAGACTGGAGTTGGAGAAGACTGTTGAAAGTCCCCTGGACAGCAAGGGGATAAAACCAGTCAATCCTAAAGGAAATCAGTCCTGAATTTTCATTGGAAGGGCTGATGCTAAAACTGAAGCTCCAATACTTTGGCCACCTAATGCAAATAACTAACTCATTGGAAAAGACCCTGACGCTGGGAAAAATTGAAGGCAGGAGAAGGTTACAACAGAGAATGAAATTGTTGGATGGCATTACCAACTCAATGACATGATTTTGAGCAACCTCCGGGAGATATGAAGTACAGAGGAGTATGGCATACTGCAGTCCATGGGGTTGCAAAGAGTTGGATATGACTTAAGGACGGAACAACAACAAATATTATACTGCTATATATTATAAACTGCTATTAAACTAGGGCTTCCCAGGTGGCACTAGTGGTAAAGAACCTGCCTGCCGATGCAGGATACATAAGAGAGGGGGTTTTGATCCCTGTGCCAGGAAGATCCTCTGCAGAAGGAAATGGCAACCCACTCCAGTATTCTTGCCTGGAGAATCCCATGTACATAAGAGCCTGACAGGCTACAGTCTGTAGGGTTGTACAGAGTCTAACACAACTGAAGTGATTTAGCATGCACTATTAAACTGTTTAATTTTATGCAAATATGTAAAGCTGTCAGTTTCAAGTTACTGTTACAGAATTATGCTATAAATCTTGATATGCTCTATTCTTAGAATCATTCAGTTGAAAATGTTTACTTATTTCTTTAGTGATTTTTTTCCTCTAGACTCATGTGTTATTTTTAACTGTGCTGTTCTATTTTCAAATATCTATAATTCCTAGATATATTATTAACATGAAGTTTAATTTATGCCATTTTTGGAAGGAAACATAATCTAATTTAAGTCTTTGAAGTGTATGAATACCATTAAAACTCATGGGCTATCGGATACACCTACCTTTTGCCCTTGAAAATAATGTATGATTTGATGTTGCAGCTACTTATATTTGGTCCAGTTGTTTTATCAATTACTGAAAGAAGTGTTTTTAAAATACAAGCTATGGTTTTGTTTTTGTCCGTTTCTCCCTATCTAGTTCTATTCATTTTGATTCATGCATTTTGAATTAATTGCAAATAATTTTACTTCCTAGTATAAAATTGCTCCTTTTAGCATTAAGATAATTCTCTTTGGCTGCTTTATTTTACATGAAGTCTATTTTATCTGAGAATAATATAGCCACCCCATCGTTCTCCTCACTATAACATAGTGTATCTTTTTAATACATTTATTTTTTCAGCCTATGTATTTATATAAAAGTATATCAATATAAATAGGCTTTCCCCCTTCAAATTCTAACAATGTACCTCTTAGTGACATCAGAAATAATTTGTCTATAGTTGCCATAGAGCAGAGATTGTATATTCTACAAGTTCACCAAAGCACATAATAAAAATCACTACATTATTGATCAGCCTTCAGTTTTCTCACATCATCTGTCATAGCCAGTATACCCACTTTACAAAGTACCAGAAATCTTATTAATTATTTAGCTCATTAATTTGTTTATTTCTCTCTTGTCAGTTTTAAAGCCTTTCTCACTACACATTCTTGTCACACAAAAATGTATAGAACAGTCTTTTGGACTCTGTGGGAGAGGGAGAGGGTGGGATGATTTGGGAGAATGGCATTGAAACATGTATAATATCATATATGAAATGAATCACCAGTCCAGGTTAGATGCACAATACTGGATGCTTGGGGCTGGTGCACTTGGACGACCCAGAGGGATGGTACAGGGAGGGAGGAGGGAGGAGGGTTCAGGATGGGGAACACGTGTATACCTGTGGCAGATTCATGTTGATATATAGCAAAACCAATACAATATTGTAAAGTTAACAAATAAAATAAATAAATAAATAAAAATTAGAGATTAACAAATCTGGTTATGTCCTACAATTTTCTCTTTCTTCTACTTTTAGTTATGTCAACTTTGCTGTCAAAAAAAAAACATATATAAAAAATTAATGTGAAATATGCAATTACACCAAATATTTATTACAGTGAAAGTGAAAGTCGCTCGGTCGTGTCCGACTCTTTGTGACCCCATGGACTATACAGCCCATGGAATTCTCCAGGCCAGAATCCTGGAGTGGGTAGCCTTTCCCTTCTGCAGGGGATCTTCCCAACTCAGGGATCAAACCCAGGTTTCCCTGGGTTGCAGGCAGATTATTTACCAGCTAAACCACAAGGGAAGCCCAAAAATTCTAGAGTGGGTAGCCTATCCCTTCTCCAGAGGATCTTCCTGACCCAGGAATCACACCAGGGTCTCCTGCATTGCAGGTAGAGTCTTTACCAACTTAAGCTATCAGGTCAACTTAAGTCTTTACCAACTTAAGCCCAAATATTTGTTAACTGAGTTTCTTATCTGAGTGCACTAGAAATATTTGGGGTCCAAAATCATCAAGTTTTCTGTAAAAATTTTAATCTATATTTGTATTATTATTAAGGAAAAAATATATACTAATCAGAATGAGCAAAATTGGAATGACTAGAATGAACATTTAAGTGTCCATTCTATTGTTTGAATTTATTATTTATAGTTTCATAAATCTTTAGATATACTTCAAATTAGAAAAAAAATCCGTATTGTTCAAATTGTACATTTAAACATTTTAAAGAAAGTATTTCAAAAGGGATTTGAGCATCTACTGAGGCTAAACATAAGGCTAGGACCTGAATTTGTAGATATAAGTAAGAATTTGTCTTTCTTTGAGGATCTAAGAATTTAGTGACTGAGTGTTCAATAACTTCTAGATATTCAAGAACTTTTTAAAAACTTTAATATTCTTTTACAATATGTATCTTAAATACATAATTTTCTTTGTTTTATTCTTTTCTATAGCTAGTATATAATCCTTTTCATCTTAGAAACAGATATTATTGAGTCCCTGAGTCCCCTCATTTTCATAAATTGAAGATGAATTCATATAAAGGAGTCATGGGGTGTGTAATAGAATCATCTTCATATTTAAAGATATAATTGGAATGATAAATTAGTAAATTCTATGGCAAGAGCTATCATACCTTTTAAAAAGATAGAAGTTGGTGAAAAGTATCAAAAATAAAGGTTAATGGAAATTATAATGTCAAATTAACATTTCTTTCAATTACTGAACTTCATTAGCGCTAATCTGTGCATGATTTATGGTCAGTGGAGAAAAATTCAAATGGCAATTGTTGAATAAGACTTGTTAGAACAAATAGACTTTTTCTCATCTTTAAAAGCAGATAATTTAGATATATTCCCAGCTAAAGTATTTTCAGAAAATTTCATAAATTTCTCATTTTAAACTGTTAAAGTGACTTGCTCTATAGTTTCAAAAATTATTTCTTTGTAATTATATTTCAATAGTAATGGAATATACAGAATATCCTTAAAATTAATGTGCAAATACATGATCTAATTAACATATTTTCTTTAGGAAGATATCTGGCAAAGCTTATTATTTAGTTCAGTGTGCATTCTCCCCTTATATAAAAAAAGGTTGTCATGACAATGAGAGGAGATTAATATCCTGTAAGTCTTAGCTGAAAATAAATTCCCAGCTTAAAAAAAAAAATGAGTGCCTACATTATTCCATGCATGACACTAGCCACTAAGCTTTGACTAAATCATTTGTTTAGTGTAGCAGGGATACAGAATATCATACCAGAATATTCAAAGTAATGTACAGAGTGCTGTTGCATTTTCAATGGATATTTTGGTTTGTATTGAGGATCCAGGACTCAATTGGATTCAAATATGTCATTCTGTATCCTGGGATTTCCTTCAGGGAATCTTACACTTGGAAGGTGCATTAAGTGGACAACCTAGGGGATATGCCTCATGATTTCAACCTCATAAGATTATAATAGTGTAACAACAGAATTTAAAACACAATTGATCTGTTTCAGATTTCATTTTTAGTACATACTTACTTTTCCTCCTTAATGTCAAACAGGAGATGGCAAAAGTGAACGGTGACATTCTAGGAATCAGCGAACTAAAATGGACTGGAATGGGTGAATTTAACTCAGATGACCATATCTACTACTGTGGGCAGGATTCCCTTAGAAGAAATGGAGTAGCCATCATGGTCAACAAAAGAATTCAAAATGCAGTACTTGGATGAAATCTCAAAAATGACAGGATGATCTCAGTTTGTTTCCAAGGCAAACCATTCAATATCACAGTAATCCAAGCCTATGCCCCAACCAGTAACACTGAAGAAGCTGAAGTTGAACGGTTCTGTGAAGACCTACAGGACCTTTTAGATCTAGCCCCCAAGAAGATGCCCGTTTCATTACAGGGGACTGGAATGCAAAAGTAGGAAGTCAAGAAACACCTGGGGTAACAGGAAAATTTGGCCTTGGGATATGGAATGAAGCAGGGCAAAGGCTAATAGAGTTTTGCCAAGAGAATGCACTGATCATAGCAAACACACCTTCTACAACAACACTAGAGAAGACTCTACACATGGACATCACCAGATGGTCAACACCGAAATCAGATTGATTATATTCTTTGCAGCCAAAGATGGAGAAGCTCTATACAATCAGCAAAAACAAGATCGGGAGCTGACTGAGGCTCAGATCATGAACACCTTCCTGCCAAACTCAGACTTAAATTGAAGAAAGTAGGAAAACCACTAGACCAGTCAGGTATGGCCTAAATCAAATCCCTTATGATAATACAGTGGAAGTGAAAAACAGATTTAAGGGACTAGATCTGATATACATAGTGCCTGAGGAACTATGGACAAAGGTTTGTGACATTGTAGAGGAGACAGGGATCAAGATCATCCCCAAGAAAAAGAAATGCAAAAAAGCAAAATGGCAGTCTGGGGAGGCCTTACAAATAGCTGTGAAAAGAAAATAAGCTAAAAGAAAAGATATAAGCATCTGAATGCAGAGTTCCAAAGAACAGCAAGGAGAGATAAAAATGCCTTCCTCCACAATCAATGCAAAGAAATGAGGAAAATAACAGACTGGGAAAGACTAGATATCTCTTCAAGAAAATTAGAAACACGAAGGGAACATTTCATGCAAAGATGGGCTCAATAAAGGACAGAAATGGTATGGACCTAACAGAAGCAGAAGATATTAAGAAGAGGTGGCAAGAATACACAGAAGAACTGTACCAAAAAGATCTTCATGACCAAGATAGTCACAATGGTGTGATCACTCACCTAGAGCCAGACATCCTGGAATGTGAAGTCAAGTGGGCCTTAGGAAGCATCACTATGAACAAACTAGTGGAGGTGATGGAATTCCAGTTGAGCTATTCCAAATATTGAAAGATGATGCTGTGAAAGTGCTGCACTCAATATGCCAGCAAATTTGGAAAACTCAGCAGTGGCCACAGGCCTGGAAAAGGTCAGTTTTCATTTCAATCCCAAAGAAAGGCAATACCAAAGAATGCTCAAACTACCACAAATTGCACTCATCTCACAGGAGGGCAAAGTAATGGTCAAAATTCTCCAATCCAGACTTCAGCAATACGTGAACCATGAACTTCCAGATGTTCAAGCTGGTTTTAGAAAAGGCAGAAGAACCAGAGATCAAATTGCCAACATCCGCTGGATCATGGAAAAAGCAAGAGAGTTCCAGAAAAACATCTGTTTCTGCTTTATTGACTATGCCAAAACCTTTGACTCTGTGGATCACAATAAACTGTGGAAAATTCTGAAAGAGATGGGAATACCAGACCAGCAGACCTGTCTCTTGAGAAACCTATATGCAGGTCAGGAAGCAACAGTTAGAACACGACATGGAACAACAGACTGGTTCCAAATAGGAAAACGAGTACGTCAAGGCTGTGTATTGTCACCCTGCTTTTTAATTAAATGAATGTACATCATGACAAATGCTGGGCTGAAAGAAGCACAAGCTGGAAACAATATTGCTGGGAGAAATATCAATAACCTCCGATATACAGATGAAAACACCCTTATGGCAAAAAGTGAAGTGGAACTAAAAAGCCTCTGATGAAAGTTAAAGAGGAGAGTGAAAAAGTTGGCTTAAAGCTCAGCATTCAGAAGACTAAGATCTTGGCATTGGTCCCATCACTTCATGGAAATAGATGGGGAAACAGTGGAAACAGTGTCAGAATTTATTTGGGGGGGGGGTGGCTCCAAAATCACTGCAGATGATGATTGCAGCCAAGAAATTAAAAGACACTTACTCCATGGAAGGAAAGTTATTACCAACCTAGATAGCATAATAAAAAGCAGTGACATTACTTTGCTAACCTTTGCTAAAGGTACATCTAGTCAAGGTTATGGTTTTTCCAGTAGTCATGTATGGATGTGAGAGTTGGACTGTGAAGAAAGCTGAGTGCAGAAGAAATTAGGTTTGAACTGTGGTGTTGCAGAAGACTCTTGAGAGTCCCTTGGACTGCAAGGAGATCAAACCAGGCCATACTAAAGGAGATCAGTCCTGGGTGTTCTTTGGAAGGACTGATGCTAAGGCTGAAACTCCAATACTTTGGCCACCTCATATGAAGAGTTGACTCACTGGAAAAGACTTTGAAGCTGGGAGGGATTGGGGGCAGGAGGAGAAGGGGACGACAGAGAATGAGATGGCTGGATGGCATCACCAACTCTATGGACATGAGTTTGAGTAAACTCCGGGAGTTCATGCTGGACAGGGAGGCCTGGTGTGCTGGTATTCATGGGGTCACAAAGTGTGGAACACAACTGAGCTACTGAACTGAACTGAATGTTTACATGGTAATGGGGAGCAGAGTGCTTTCCTTAAACCAATGATAGGAAGAAATATGATATTTAATCAATTATTTAATATTTATTCAATCAGTTCATTCACTCAGTCATGTCCAACCCTTTACGACCCCATGAACTGCAGCACACCAGGTCTCCCTGTCCATCACCAACTCCTGGAGTTCACCCAAACTCATGTCCTTTGAGTCAGTGATGCCATCCAACCGTCTCATCCTCTGTCATCCCCTTCTGCTCCTTCCCTCAATCTTTTCCAGAATCAGCCCTTTTGCAATGAGTCAGCTCCTGGAATGAGTTGGCCAAAGTATTGGAGTATCAGCTTCAACATCAGTCTTTCCAATGAATACCCAGGACTGATCTCCCTTAGGATGGATTGATTGGATCTCCTTGCAGTCCAAGGGATTCTGAAGAGTCTTCTCCAACACCACAGTTCAAACCTAAATTCTTCTGCACTCAGCTTTCTTCACAGTCCAACCCTCACATCCATACATGACTACTGGAACAACCATAGCCTTGACTGATGGACCTTTGCTGACAAAGTAATGTCTCTGCTTTTTATTTTTATTTTTTTGTTGTTGTTGGCAAAGTAATGTCTCTGTTTTTATTTTTTTCACTTTATCCATTGTTTTTTTTATTTTTTTAATATAAATTTATTTATCTTAATTGGAAGTTAATTGCTTTACAGTATTGTATTGATTTTGCCATACATTTTTCTTTCCAAGGAGTTCAGTTCAGTTCAGTTCAGTTCATTTGCTCAGTCCTGTCTGACTCTTTGGGACCCCATAAATTGCAGCATGTCAAGCCTCCCTGTCCATCACCAACTCTCGGAGTTCACTCAAACTCATGTCCAGCAAGTCAGTGATGCCATCCAGCCATTTCATCCTCTGTCGTCCCATTCTCCTCCTGCCCCCAATCCCTCCCACCATAAGAGTCTTTTCCAATGAGTCAACTCTTCCTATGAGGTTGCCAAAGTATTGGAGTTTGAGCTTTAGCACCATTACTTCCAAAGAACACTCAGATTGATCTTTAGAATGGACTGGTTTGATCTCCTTGCAGTCCAAGGGACTCTCAAGAGTCTTCTCCAACAGCACAGTTCAAAAACATCAATTCTTTGGCACTCAGCTTTCTTCACAGTGCAACTCCCACATCCATACATGACCACTGGAAAAACCATAGCTTTGAGTAGACAGACCTTTGTTGGCAAATTAATATCTCTGCTTTTAAATATGCTATCTAGGTTGGTCATAACTTTCCTTCCAAGGAGTAAGTGTCTTTTAATTTCATGGCTGCAGTCACCATCTGCAGTGATTTGGGAGCCCCCAAAAATAAAGTCTGACACTGTTTCCACTGTTTCCCCATCTATTTCCCATGAAGTGATGGGACCAGATGCCATTATCTTTATTTTCTGAATATTGAGCTTTAAGTCAACCTTTTCACTCCCCCCTTTCACTTTCATCAAGAGGCTTTTTAGTTCTTCTTCACTTTGCCATAAGGGTGGTGTCATCTGCACATCTGAGGTTTTTGATATTTCTGACAGCAATCTTGATTCCAGCTTGTGCTTCCTCCAGCCCAGCGTTTCTCATGATGTACTCTGCATAGAAGATTAAAAAGCAGGGTGACAATACACAGCCTTGACGTACTCCTTTTCCTATTTGTAACCAGTCTGCTGTTCCATGTCCAGTTCTAAATGTTGCTTCCTGACCTGCATACAGATTTCTCAAGAGGCAGGTCAGGTGGTCTGGTATTCCCATCTCTTTCATTTTCCACAGTTTATTGTGATCCACACAAAGGCTTTGGCATAGTCAGTAAAGCAGAAACAGATGTTTTTCTGGAACTCTCTTGTTTTTTCCATGATCCAGCAGATGTTGGCAATTTGATCTCTGGTTCCTCTGCCTTTTCTAAGACCAGCTTCAACATTTGGAATTTTATGGTTCACATATTGCTGAAGCCTGGCTTGGAGAATTTTGAGCAAATCTTTCTTAGTGTGTGAGAGGAGTGCAATTGTGCAGTAGTTTGATCATTCTTTGGCAGTGCCTTTCTTTGGGATTGGAATGAAAACTGACCTTTTCCAGGCCTGTGGCCACTGCTGAGTTTTCCAGATTTGCTGGCATATTGAGAGCAGCACTTTCACAGCATCATCTTTGGGATTCGTAATAGCTCAACTGGAATTCCATCACCTCCACTAGCTTTGTTTGTAGTGATGCTTCCTAAAGGCCCACTTGACTTCACATTCCAGGATGTCAGGCTCTAGGTGAGTGATCACACCATCATGATTATTTGGATCATGAAGATCTTTTTCATACAGTTCTTCTGTGTATTCTTGCCTCCTCTTAATATCTTCTGCTTCTGTTATGTCCATACCATCTTTGTCCTTTATGGAGCTCATCTTTGCATGAAATGGTCCCATGGTATCTCTAATTTTCTTGAAGAGATCTCTAGTCTTTCCCATTCCTCTATTTCTTTGCATTGATCACTGAGAAAGGCTTTCTTATCTCCCCTTGCTATTCTTTGGAACTCGACATTCAAATGGGTACACCTTTCCTTTTGTCATTTACTTTTTGCTTCTCTTTCTTTTCAGAGCTCTTTATGAGGACTTAGACGCCATTTTGCTTTTTTGCATTTCGTTTTCGTGGAGATGGTCTTGATCCCTGTCTCTTAGTTTAATTTTTATATGACTGCAGAATTTTCTTCATAAATCTTGATTACATTGATAATTTAAATATGTAAATGTAAGCTGAACTGTTTAAATGATAGTTATTAGGAAATTTGTGAAGTCATAGGGCATCAATATATGTTTTGTGGGTCATTGAACAGTTGCTGGTGCAGAAAAATGCATATTTTTCACAACCTATTATGAGAGGCTTGCTCACTAGTGGGATTTGGATATTTTACTTTTCTGTATGTTGATTTTCTGCATTTTCTAAAATTTCTGTAAAGTTTGCAGTTACTTTGTTTAAAAAATGATAAATGCTCAACTTTCCACCTTTCTCCATCTTCTTTACCCTTTCTTATTTTCTTCTTTCCTTCCTTTCTTTATTACTTCTTTTCTTTCTTTCTTCCTGAGAGAAAAAAGGCAGAAACATAAGAAAAATAAACAAGATGGTTTACATAATTCAAATCGAGCAGCATGAATTATTCCTCAAATTCTGACTCACTCCCCAAATCTACTCATATTTATCAAAACATAAATATGTGACAAAGAAAAGCTTCAAACATTAAGGAAAAACTCTTGGATGCTACTTAACAAAGATGATTTATCTGAACTTCAGAAATGTGGAATGTATCAAATAAAAATTGTTCTAATATTATATTTTTAAATAAACTTCCTTTATTTTTTTCCACTATGCCGTTCTTAATTGAAGATGTCAGTAATGCTTTGATAATAATGTAATCTGCTGGAATTTGAAAGACTAGCAATGATTTAACACCAGCCCTGACCAAGTGGTAACCTGTAAATATCTAAAAGAACCCAGTGATGTCATGGTGTTTCCACAGTTGTAAGACTTGGGCACTGTTAACAAAGTTGAAGATTAAAAAGGTCTTCACTAATGTTAATAACTGTCAGTTTCACTGGATTCACTGGTAACATTCAAATCAGACTGGCTGCAAAAGCAAACAGAAAATGAGAATTTAGAAACCCTAATTGAAGATTTCTGATTGAAAGTCTGAATTGCAGGGAGAGTGAAGATGATATTCAAAATCGGAGTGGTTGAGGTGACGTACTAGAAGAGACAATGGACCTGTGTACCCTAGGTCAACAGTTTTCTTAGTACAAGACTAAGATTTTGAGAGACGTAATTTGGAATGATGTGGGACTCTCATCATCATATAAAATTAGATCATGTCAACTTTATTTCAAGACTTATATCAGCATAAATCTTGGTCAGTGAATGTTTCGGTTCATTTCAGTTCGCTCAGTTGTGTCCAACTCTTGTGACACCATGAATCACAGCACACTAGGTCTCCCCTGTCCATCACCAACTCCTGGAGTCCACCAAAACCCATGTCCATTGAGTCGGTGATACCATCCCACCATCTCACCCTCTGTCATCCCTTTCTCCTGCCCTCAATCTTTCTCAGCATCAGGGTCTTTTCCAATGAGTCAGCTCTTCGCATCAGGTGGACAAAGTATTGGAGTTTCAGCTTCAACATCAGTCCTTCCAATGAACACCCAGGACTGATCTCCTTTAGGATGGACTGGTTGGATCTCCTTGCAGTCCAAGGGACTCTCAAGAGTCTTCTCCAACACCACAGTTCAAAAGCATCAATTCTTCAGCACTCAGCTTTCTTTATAGTCCAACTCTCACATCCATACATGACCACTGGAAAAACCATAGCCTTGACTAGATGGACCTTTGTTGACAAAGTAATGTCTGCTTTTTAATATGCTGTCTAGTTTGGTATAATGTTATATGGAATATTTTAGTGTGTAGTTTATTTCTCAGTCTCTGAGTTCCACTAACAGTGATCATCTTTACATAGCTCATTTTCTGCAATAGAATCAATTTATTATTCTGAAAGCTCAAGGCTAGGTTTAACATTTGAGATCAGACAGTCTTTTGTCCTACAATTTTCTTCCTTAACAAAGTAGCTGAAATTCAGAGAGGTACACTCTCTCTCTCTCTCTCTCTCACACACACACACACACATAACTGAAAAGAGGACCCACTCTGATCTTGTAAACGTTACCATTTCAGAATGCTTACTCTTTTTTATTCTGCTTGGTCTCTGACTTAGATTGGCTGTCCTTAATTACCATTCACTTAATTCTTTACAACTAATTTTTGGATTCCAGTACCTTTCCAAAATCCATAAAGTTTCAGCCCATAATTTGTAAGAGCATAAGACTTAGAGACACATCCATAGTTTTTAAATCTCACTTTATACCTCTCTGGCTGTGTGGGCTTGCGATATTATAATGCGCTTCTTAAAATTAGGTTCTTTGTCTTTTAAATGGGATAAAATTGTGAGGATTAATGATAAAATGCATATAAATCTATTTGAATGTACAGGTTTCACAGTACTTAATAAGTTACAGCAAAACTCTTTAAAGACTATGCCTTGATTTCTGGTATATTATGTGCCAGAAAGTGGAGGTCAATTTGATTTGAGAGTTACTTTGATATTATTTTTCTTCCTTTTTGTTACTGAATAAATCAAAATTATCACCAAGATATGATTAATTGCAGTGCTTATTCAGTAGTATAGCCTGATAAATTGAATCCTTTTTAATATCACTTTCTAGCAGCTTTAAATCCCAGTAAATTATTTTCTACTGTGTCTTTATATTCCCTCTGTTTATTTTCTTCTGGCTCATATTTGAAAATAATCATAAAGCATATGAGTGTTTTTGATACTGTATATCAACCTTCTCTTTCCTGTTTCTTGAATTGAATATAAAAAGTTTGCACTGTCCATGCTATTAATTCTACTTTTCAGATATGCCATGTCTGCAATGTATTACTTCTGATTAGGATTATCTTATGCTATAGAGATATGTCTTCTCCTCTTAATTTCTTCTTTAATTTTAATGTTCCTATTTGTAGAAATTTCACCTTTTTATTAAATAGATACTTCCTCATATTTTATTGATATTAGAAACTACATGCATTTAGAATACATGATTAGAAGTACATGGTATGATCTGTCCCCTTATATGTATTGTTAATGTAATTTTTCCGAACCATAAGAGCCTCTTGATGAAAGTGAAAAAGGAGGGTGAAAAATCTGGCTTAAAACTCAACATACAAAAACTAATATCATGGCACCTCGTCCCATCAATTCATGGCAATTAGATGGGGAAACAGTGAGAGACTTTATTTTCTTGAGTTCCAAAATCACTGCAGATGGTGACTGTGGCCATGAAATTAAACCCTGCTCCTTGGAAAAAAACTATGACCAAACAAGACAGCATATTAAAAAGTAGACATTACTTTGTCAAAAAGGTCTGTCTAGTCAAAGGTATGGTTTTTCCAGTAGTCATAAATTGATGTGATATTTGGACCATAAAGAAAGCTGAGTGCCAAAGAACTGATGCTTTTGAACTGTGGTATTGGAGAAGACTCTTGAAATTCCTTGAACTGCAAGGAGATCCAACCAGTCAATCATAGAGGAAATCAGTCCTGAATATGTATTGGAAGGACTGATGCTGAACCTGAAGCTCCAGTACTTTGGCCACCTGATGGGAAGAACTTACTCATTGGAAAAGACCCTGATGCTGCAAAAGATTGGAAGCAGGAGAAGGGGACGATAGAGGACAAGATGGTTGGATGGCATCACCAACTCAATGGACATGCCTTTGAGCAAGCTTGAGGAGTTGGTGATGGACAGAGAAGCCTGCAGCCTGGTGTGCTGCAGTCCATGGGGTTGTAAAAAGTTGGACATGACTGAGCAACTTAACTGAATTGAACTGAATCATCTAGAATAATGTATAAGCCATCACTAAACTTTCCTATAATATTTATTTTCATTCACCACTGAGGCTCAAAAACATGATTTAAGATTTCCTGTTTATTTACATATTTTTGCTTTTAGACAATGAGGTAGGGTTTAAAAAGAGTTGTGAAATTAATGGTTGAACATTATCAACTTCACAATTTTAGAAATTCTTTTTCACTCTGATGGAAATAGAATTTAGTTTCTTTTTTTCTTTTTGTCTTTCCTTTCTCTGTCTTTCCTCCTCCTTCCTTCCCTCCCTTCTCCTTCCCTCTCTTCCTTCCTTCCATGTTATATAAATTTCTATGCCTTACACAAAAATTATGACAAATTTAATGGCTTAAAACACCAGACAGTTATTATCTGGAATATAGTTGGGTAAATTAGAACTTGAGTATTGGTCTCACTTTCATAAAATAAAGGTATCTGGAAGTCTTCATTACTGGATAGAAGCTCTGGAAAAAATCATCATGTCCTTGACTTTCCTAGTTTCAAAAGGCAACCTACTGTTCTTGGTGGTGACCCTCTTCCTCTCTCTTCAAAGTTAACATTATATCTCCCTGATTATTCTACAGTGCTGTCTCTCTGGCCCTGAGCTCATTAGGGCAAGGTCTCTATTTTTAAGGAATCTCATAATTAGGTTGGGCAGGCCTGGATAATCCAGGATAATCTCCCTATCTCAAAGTACATGATATAATCACATCTGCAAAATCTCTTTCACTGTTTAAATTAACATATTGGTTGTTTGCAGAGATCAGGACTTGGACACTTTGGAGAGGCCATTGGTCAGCCTACCAAACAGTGAAGTATATTTTGATGAAGGAGTACAATACAGAAATATTATCCAGCAAAGATCAGTGGCTAATGTATTAATAAATTTAGGATAGAATTTTTTAAATCAGTTTTAGTAGTCCAGTTAACCAATTTTTATGTATTACTAAGCAATTTTCCCCCATAAACTTTTTAAATGAATGTCTTGTACACAGATCCTTTGGCTGTGTATTTCATAAATTTTGAATCTGGATACTAGATTATTTGCATATATTTCATGTTAACATCAAAGTTTTGGAAATGGCTAGGTTTTTGAGTAGTGGTTCATCTTTTTAAAATACAAAGGAAACACATTGTATAACACCAAAAATATTGAGGATAATTTGAATTTCCTTTTCAGTAGGAATTAATTGCTATGTGTTCTAAAAAATAGCGTATTAAGGGAAATAAGTTAGAAATAAAAAACTTTTGGTTAGAAAAAAAGTTTAAAAGTATTTTCTTTTTTTCCTGACCTTTGGGACCGAGGGCTTTAATTAACCTCTTAACCTCTTTGAGTTCTAAATAGAAAAGATACGGTTAACTTTTTTTGGTAGGGGAGTATAGATTATAAATGTAACCAACACAGTGAATATTCAGTAGCTATATGAAATGAGAAAATTGTAAATAGTCATTTCTTTTAACTATGTGTTGTTGTGTGTATTCTATGCATGAACGAAACCTTCACATACACAGGACAAAATTGATTTTTATCAAAAATGGCACAGTATCATCCTCATCTAGGCATATCCTTCTACTTAGATTCTCTTTATCTTCTACTCAGTCATTTATGCTTCCATAAAATGTCAAATATCATATTCTAAATATTTAGCACTTGAGCTGTCTTCTAAAACTTGCAGATTTATCAGTAGAATTAAAATAAAATTCAAAATCAATATCCAAGTTAATTTATAAATATATAAAAACAAGCAATAAAAATCAAAATGAGATCATACTTTAATTTTTATAGTATTGATATTGAGTATTATATCTCTCTTTCATGGTTTGTTCTACCTTGCTTCATTTTGATTAATTGGTTCCCACATTATTAAGTATCGAGTCTGTTTCCAGTTTTCCACTGTGAGAAATGATGAAGCACTGAACATCCCTTTACATGTCTCCTAGGAATACAATTTTTAGGTCACTTAACACTTTTACTCAATGGTTAAAATGCTCTCCAAAACAGCTATCCTTAGCTATATTCCCACCAGCAACTTCTCAGAATTATGTCTGTTTTGTGTTCTACCTGTTCTATGTACCTTCCCATAAAAGTTGTGTGCGTCACTGTGCTGTTTTGCTATTGTTTTTAGTCACTCAGCCATGTCTGATTCTTTTGCAACCCCATGGACTATAGCCCACTAGATTCCTCTGTCCCTGGGATTTTCCAGGCAAGATTACTGGAGTAAGTTGCCATTTTCTTTGTCCAGAGGATCTTCTCAATTCAGGGATTGAATCTTTGTCTCCTGCATTGGCCAGGGGTTCTTTACCACACTGAGCCACCAGGGAAGCCCTTTATTTCATCTACAATACTTATAACTCTTTGCTAATAGCTCATCTTAGCAGTCACGCTGCACTTGACAACTTGCCTACTTCTTTGCTTTGGGATGCGAGAGATGTCTGTCAGTGCCTGAGCATCTAGCTTTATTCCAGTGCAACTGGGATTTGAATGAACTGCTCCAACAGGCAGTCTCCACTGAGGGTATTTTTTAGCTTTCCCTAGTTGTCAGCTTCCCAGAGCACAGAGCACAGTCCTGCCTTTCTTATCCCAGAAAATGTCCTGCTGTGGACATATAACCCCACCCCTTCAGCTCTTAGGTGGGTGCAGAAATGCATGGCAATTAGCAGCCTATTTCCAGGCTGGAAACCTAACTTTATCAAATCCTTTGTTTCCAGGTGCAGTGTCTTTGCTCCAGATTTCTCTGAAATAACTCTGTAATGAAGATTCTGACTCTGTTTTCTGATGTATGACTGTTGACAACTTTTAAACCTCAACCTTTGTCTTCCCACTCTGCCCTTCATCTGGACTTGTGAATGAGAATGTCAGATGCTCCCTTCTCTGGCTAAGTGGGAGACTCAAGGCATACCAGCTCCTACCTACCTACGAAAACCCTCACCGGGCTCTATACCTAACCTCAGTAAAAAAAAAAAACCCTGGCCCCAGTTTCCTTTTTTCTTTTAAGCCATTTAGTACTTGCTTGAGAGGCCTGCCCTCCTCGCCACAGAGACCTCAAGTATATATGTAACACATCTTTTCATACCTTCTTGATACATGTCGCATCATCAATCTCATTATCTGAACAGAATTAGGGGGGAGTTCCCCCACTCTGCACAGTTGCTACAATACTATACTGTCCCAGAAGTTGCTGAATCATATCAAAATATGATCTCTTGCTTTTCACCATTATTTCTACTTGCTTCAATTCTCCCATGGATTATTTTAGTTCCTGTTTTTATGAAGGTCTTACATTTGTGTGTATGAACAAGATCCTGCATTTGCCAATAATTAAAATATTTTAATAATTACTGAAGTTCAGGTGGAATTAGTAAGGTCACAGAATGGACTATCTTGATCAGAAGGCTTCTATTAAACTTTATACAATCCTTCTTTCTAACTCATATGTATATTTTTTCTAGTAGCTTTGTACTTATCTCAAACTATGTAGAAAATAATTAGACACAGGAGTACAGGTTTTATTATAACTATCAATTTAATATTGCACATTAGAAACTGTAATTTTCTTAATGAAGTTTCTACTTGTGCAACTGTTACTATATATCCTTTGAAAACATGTCAGATGCTCTATTCTCTGGACAAGTGGGAGACTCAAAGCATACCAGCTCCTGTCTATGTAGGAAAAATAATTTTGTGGAAAAAAAGTAAATTATGGAATTGTCAGCCAAAATACATATTTTAGTAACAACATGTAGTTGAGGAAATTGTGTCTTAATTCTTTGTTTATATTCACTAAATCACAATCACTGGAAATATTAATATATTAAATATTATTTTCATAATAAATTATCATTAAGTATTTATTGGATGTCAGGCATTTTTATGAAACTTTTATTTGCCAAACATATTTTCCAGTGTTTGGAAATTTCAATAGTTCTTCCCCTCCCACTGAACTTCTCACAATAATGCATATTACAAAATATGGCCATAAAACTTAGCTGACATATCATTCTTTCTTTTTAGACTTTAAAGCTTTCAATATATAGATTAATCATTTTCTCCCCTCCCCAGTACTTAAACTATTTAAAGAGATATTATCTATTTCTTTACTTATTATTTTGGAATTACCTAGACAGTATCACCTGTCCCATCATGTTCATTTGATTAGGAAGAATCAATCCCAAATGACGCATTGGTAAGCATTTGTTGAATACTTTCCAGTACTTTCCAGTTTTGGTCTTCAGATGGTATCTGCAATGCTTGTTGACAGACACCATTGGTGATACCAACACCTGACATATTGGGTTTTTATACAGAAAGTCATTGTGAACAATGAAGGCTACCTCTTAAACTTTGGGGAATTACTGCTTAGTTGTCAAATAATCCACATAGAGGAAAGCAAGCTGTGATGTCACTGACTCTACATATGAAAAAAGACATATGCTGAACACTGTTAATGTAAAAAATACCTTGAAATTTCTGAAAATGTGGAAATGTAAAAAGTAAGGTGAAAAAGATGCAATTAAATATATATCAATACAGCAATAATTTATATATGTGTAGCAAATATTTGATTACATAGAGTACATCAACATAAAAAAATGTTTGGTGTCATGATGTCAGAAATGGTAAACATAAAATAATCTGAAATGAGTGATGAGTACTAATTTCAAATTTGTTTACTTATTCTCTTCTCAAGCTATTTATAATGTATATCTACTATTACATAATTATTGTAATATTATTTTAATATATTTAAATTTATTTTAATAATTAGTCCATTTGAGAGAAGCTGCTTTCCACTTGAGAAACATGTTGCATATTAGCAAAATTAATAAGAAATTTATTTTCAAATAAACTTAAGTGGAAAGTTGATTATATGAGATTTCCTTTTGAAATTTTGATTATTTAGGCATAATAGTCTATGGTTCATTGATAATTTTCATGTAATTCAATAGTAATAGGTCAAAACATATAGTGGTTTTATATATATTTTTCCCTGTAAAAGCCTATATGACTGAATTTCTGCTTCTCAAATTCCCAGTGTAATTATTCTCAGCATATAAACTTGAGAGAAAACATCGCTAGAATACACTGTAATAAAATTGAAATCTCAAATTACACAGGAAAGCTTGATTTATGCAAGACATGATAATGGATATTTGTTATTTTAATTTATTCCTTGTTTACTTGTTATGAAATAAGAAATCAATTTCAATAAAATAGAAGAATATTTATAAAATGAAGTTTAGAAGTGAAGTCGCTAAGTAGTATCCAACTCTTTGCAACCCCATGGACAGTAGCCTACCAGGGATTTTATATTTTACCATGGGATTTTCCAGGCAAGAATACTGGAGTGGGCTGCCATTTCCTTCTCCAGGGGATCTTGCCAACCCAGGGATTGAACCTGGATCTCCTGCATTGCAGACAGATGCTTTACCATCTGAGCCACCAGGGAAGCATGCCCTAAATCAATTAAAATAAATAAATATATATATATATATTTATATTTATATTCCGTATTAGTTTGCAAGGAATGCCATACCAAAATACCTCAGAATGGATAGCTTAAACCACAGAAATTTCTTTTGTCACAGTTTTAGAGAATAGAAGTTGGAGATTGGTGTTGCCAGAGTGGGTTTTTTCCTGGGCCTTTCTTGATGGCTTGTAGCTGACAGTCTTCTTTGTGTCTCCAAGTAATTCCTTCTGGGTGTATCCTAATCTCTTCTTCTTATAAAGACACCAGTAGTATTAGATTAGGGCCCATACTAATGAACCCATTTTAATTTAATTTCCTCTTTAAAGATGCTATATCTATACACAGTCCCATTCTGAAATACTGAGAGTTAGGATTTCAGTTCAGTTCAGTCACTCAGTCGTGTCCAACTCTTTGTGACTCCATGAACCACAGCACGCCAGGCCTCCCTGTCCATAACCAACTCCCAGGGTCCACCCAAACCCATGTCCACTAAGTCGGTGATGCCATCCAACCATCTCATCCTGTGTTGTCCCCTTCTCCTCCTGCCCTGAATCCCTCCCAGCATCAGGGTCATTTCAAATGAGTCAGCTCATCTCATCAAGTGGCCAACGTATTGGTGTTTCAGCTTCAGCATCAGTCCTTCCAATGTACACCCAAGACTGATCTCCTTTAGGATGGATTCATTGTATATCCTTGCAGTCCAAGGGACTCTCAAAAGTCTTCTCCAACACCACAGTTCAAAAGCATCAATTCTTCGTTGCTCAGCCTTCTTCACAGTCCAAATCTCACATCCATACATGACCGCTGGAAAAATAATAGCCTTGACTAGATGGACCTATGTTGGCAAAGTAATGTCTCTGCTTCTGAATATGCTGTCTAGGTTGGTCATAACTTTCTTTTCAAGGAGTAAGCATCTTTTAATTTCATGGCTGCAATCACCATCTGCAGTGATTTTGGAGCCACAAAAAATAAAGTCTGACGCTGTTTCCAATGTTTCCCCATCTATCGGCCATGAAGTGATGGGACCAGATGCCATGATCTTCATTTTCTGAATGTTGAGCTTTAAGCCAACTTTTTCACTCTCCTCTTTCACTTTCATCAAGAGGCTTTTGAGTTCCTCTTCACTTTCTACCATAAGGGTGGTGTCATCTGCATTCTGAGGTTATTGATATTTCTCCCGGCAATCTTGATTCCAGCTTGTGCTTCTTCCAGCCCAGCGTTTCTCATGATGTGCTCTGCATATAAGTTAAATAAGCAGGGTGACAATATACAGCCTGTGTTACTTTAGGCATGTCATTTAGCGTCTTTGCCAATGTAAATAAAGTAATTTAGTATCTAACACATGGTGTACATTTGTAAGGCTTTAATGGAGCAGTACATGTAAAGTGCTCATCCTTATTATCCACGTTAATTTCAGTTTTATATTATGATAGAGAATTTGAGAAGAAGAAAAAATAGCTTAACGAAGGTTATACTGGCATCTAAGCTATACTGAAATAACGCTTACTTTGAAACTAAAACTTTCAAAGCAAATATATTCTTGTAATCCACATAAATTGGTATCCAATTGTATCCCTCATACCCACTTAACTTTGTCTAAGGTAATATCTTGCTAGTTGAGTACCACTAGTTGTTATTTCTCCTTATGCATGCATGAGTGCCTTTGCCAATGTTTTATGGTTTTCAAAGCAGCACTTCCTTCTATATTTTTGCAAAGTTTTTCTAAGTTAACCATTGTCCCTTTTAGAATCGTTGGAATAAAGATCTAAGTGCTAGATTGTTTTGAGATCTGATCAGAGACACCATATAAAACAATTAAGGAAGCAAACAAACATATAAAATAGTTAAAGAACAATCAAAACATGGGTTATCAAGCACAAGTTGCTTAAATCTAAGTTGTGAAAAATATCCTTGTCTGCCTTAAATCAAATAATATGAGATAAATCTGATACATTCCCTACGCAAAGAACATTAGTTTTATTGATTTGTCAGGTTTTTACTTATTTAATTTTTTAAGTTTGAGAGCATTTCATGGTACCTTTCCAAGACCCTAGCAAAACTTATAAATGTGTTCACATTATTATCCCTTTAGTCAGAATGTCAAGGTATTATATTTAGTATTACTTTTTAAAAATAGCTCACCACTGCCACTAATTGTATAAGCTTTAAGCCTCATAATGCTTGAGTCTGCATCTACAGTGTTTCATATACATAAATATCAAAGAAAATGCACATTGTCATTCCCTCCAGGACTGTGACTGTTGTAAATTCTTTTTATTTTTCTCAGGCACTGACTGATTTGAATTTGTGCTGGGAATTTTTAAATACCTTCTGTCTGTCAAGGTAATAAAAATAAAACTGAGGCAGTAAGGATATGTAGAATTTGGGATGACTAGAAATGGGAGGAAAAATCTGGACTGAACTGTCACAAGATACTAATAAGGCCTTGTAAAACCCAAAGACATAAATGCAGATGTATTTTACATGATCGGTACTGTCAATTAGTATTCCACCCTTTCATAAACCTTTCCTATATATTTAACCCAGGTGGGGATAGATGTTAAATGAGTATCACATCTCAGAGCTATAGTCTAAACAGAGTCCATGTTTGTCACATGATTACAAAAGGGAAACAAAGCTCTCTTAAGGATGTATCATGATCAAGTCCTTTAGCTGCTGTCTCCCTCTGTTCATTTCTATTTGATATCCATTGACACTGTATTACTGATACATATTTAAATTGCTTCTTTATCTCCTGCTTTGCTTCTAATATTTGTGTAATAATTGACTGCAGGTATAACTGGGTGAAATGGGAATGAAGTACACACTGAGTCAAGGAAAACATGAATAAAAATGAAATTCATTATTGAAAATGCCTGTAAATGATTCATTATCTGATTTTAAGACCAGAGTGATGTGATTTTGGTGATATAAGTGTATGTTAATATGGGTATATTAGCATATTTTGTGTGCATATTGTATATTACCATACAGATAAAATATTATCTCTGTCCCAGATTTAATGGCCATGCTACATGTTTCATCAGTACATCACATGTTTTGCTACATCATGATTGATTGGTATCTGTTAAAATAATCCCTCCACATATTCCAGCTCATTTAATCATGATAAAGAGATTTTGGTCTTTCTTGTTTATGTTTCTGATGAAATAGCCTTGCCAGAAATGATCAGAAACTGGTGTTACTCCAAACTTGGCTGATAAAATGTCCTATTTCAAATATATCTTTGGCCATTCAAATAGACTCTTTAACCACTGAATTTAAGGGTATTTCCACAGTACTCATCTTTCCACATGGAAACTATGTTTTTAAATATTTTCCATTTTTCTTCAGTAACATTTTACCTTGACCCTCTTCAGTATTGATTGCTATTTCTCATTCATGGTCAATATTTTTTCTCTCCCATAAAAATTGAAAACTGTCACTTTGTATGTCACTAAAAACCATCAGTGTAAATTAAAAATGCAATTAAATTAGACAAAACAGAAATTATGATATAGTTTTGTTGGAGGAGGCTATTTAGGCAACAAGATATTCACTAATATTAAATTTTAAAATGTATTATATTTCCTTTCATAGTAATGGTTACATTATCAACTATCACTTTCTATAAATCATAGACTCTTTGTGTTCATAGTAATAGTCCTTGAAAATAAAAATACAATTTACCTGTTCTAAATACAATTTTAAAACCTACAGTTAATCCCACTTTATCAGAATGCTGTACATTAAATTGGGTCTATGTTGACATATTTTGCTCTCTGTCAGTCAGTCAGTTCAGCTGCTCAGTCGTGTCCGACTCTTTGTGACTCCATGAATTGCAGCACACCAGGCCTCCCTGTCCATCACCAACTCCCGGCTAAAGCTAAGGCTAAATCACTTCAGTCGTGTCCGACTCTGTGCAACCCGAGACGACAGCCCACCAGGGTCCCCCGTCCCTGGGATTCTTCAGGCAAGAACACGGGGTGAGGCGGGGGAGGGGGGGACGGGTTGCCATTTCCTTCTCCAATGCAGAAAAGTGAAAAGTGAAAGTGAAGTCGCTCAGTCATGTCCAACCCTCAGCGATCCCATGGACTGCAGCCTTCCAGGCTCCTCCGTCCATGGGATTTTCCAGGCAAGAGTACTCGAGTACGGTGCCATTGCCTTCTCCACCAACTCCTGGAGTTCTCTCAAACTCATGTCCATCAAGCCTGTGATGCCATCCAGCCATCCCATCCTCTGTTGTCCCCTTCTCCTCCTGGCCCCAATCCCTCCCAGCATCAGAGTCTTTTCCAATGAGTCAACTCTTCACATGAGGTGGCCAAAGTATTGGAGTTTCAGCTTCAGCATCAGTCCTTACAATGAATACCCAGGACTGATCTCCTTTAGGATTGACTGGTTGGATCTCCTTGTAGTCCAAGGGACTCTCAAGAGTCTTCTCCAACACTCTCTGTAGAATATTATAATTTTAGTGTGGCTGTAACTCTGTAGCCAATCACAAATAGTTGGACATGACTGGGTGACTGAACAAGAACAACTTTAGCATAGTTCATGTTCAGATTTGGATTTACTTTTTTTTATTAAAATAGCTTCATAGTGTGTATATGTCATCTTAAAATATAGATATATTGATAAACATTGAAATTAGATAAATAATATGACTATTATATTTGGTAAATTATGTATATAGTTTTCATTGGAATAAATATTTTATTGTTTTCAAATGTACATCTTATTTGTAGCTGTTTCAAATTAATTTATTGTATAAACAATTACCATTCTTTTCTATTTTGAAAAATCTCACAACACAGATCTATCCTCCAGTATCTGTTCTGCAAAACATTTGAATTCTGCAGGCAGCCAAGAATAAAGGCGTCAAAGAGAAGCCTTGTCATTTAACTTCCATGTTTTCTTCTTTCAGGCTATTTAACTTTCCATTAGCTCACTCAGCCTCCTCAGAACGTATCAGGAAGTTAAGTGGAAATGCAGACTTTTTACTGTTGAGTTCAGTTTATATGTTCTTATTTGAGCACTTAACAGCTTTGTTAGGAAAATATGAACTGAAACTAAATATTCAGTGGCTCTCCTGACATTTGGATAAAGGGGTCTGCATTAAATTCAACGGAGCCAGAAGAATCAACGTGGAGGCTGTTTGCTTAGGAAGTTAGGAAAATGAAATGACCTCAACCAGGTATAAAAAATTCTGATCAACTGACACCAAATTTTTAACAACTTTATAACTTTTTTCCCAAAACACTTGCAAATGTTTTTGCATGTAGTGCCACTTGACATGTTATAAAGTAATTTTCTGAATTATTTTTTCTTAATATTCCAAAATAGATTTTTAACTATGTATTGCACATAATGAAGTGAATTCCAAATTTGAGTTTAACTGAGATATCATATAGGAAGTTAAAGTTAATCTAGTTCATTTGATCTTTGAAAGTAGTTCAGTTTATAAACATGAATGTCGATAAATGATTTTGTTATCTTATACAAAATCATGTAATCATTCTATCAATCAGCAGTTGGTAGAAAGAATGACTGTATGAAAGGCTTACATTCAGCAGGGAGACACCTGTTCATCCCTTCCTGGGCCTGTTGATCGAAGCCCATTCTATGCAAGTTAAATATTTTGAATGTCACCTTGAATATTAAACATGCTGAATGTTACTCTTGAGCAAGAATATTTGTTATATGTACATGAATATTTATTAGAAGTATATATATTTAATAATTAAGAACACACAACTTTTCAAGTGTTTCCTTCTGATTAGAAATAGATTTCCCTCTGTGACCAGACTTACTAATCAGAAGTAGTTCAACTTTAAGTTTCTAGATTTCCATTACCAGCAGACAAGTATAACCAGCACATGATGCTAACAAGAAGAAGAGGGTAAAATATTAATATTGCCAAGCTACACCACCTATTAGAGAGAGAAAACGGAAGTGGTTCATGTCTATTCTATTTGCCTTTTCTCAACTGCTTTCTCTTCACAGACTAAGCCTCATATAACCTTGAAAAATATTAAGCATTTAATTAAATTTGGCTGTGCCTTCCTCCATCTTAATAAATGGTACCCTAAAATTCTTCTTTATATCTTCCTCATGCAGTAGGTTATATAATATAACTTAAAAGAGAGCTTCCTACCACTCCAAAACCATTTTTTAAATATACGGGTTTACCTTGTTTTGTTGAGCTTCACAGATACTGCATTTTTCTACAAATTGAAAGTTTGTGGCATCCCTGTATTGAGTATGTCTATTAATGCCATTTGTTTCCAACAGCATTTGTTCACTTTGTCTCTAGGTCACAGTTTGGTAATTCTCACAATTTTTCAAACTTTATTATTATTTGTTATGGTTATCTTTGATGTTACTATTATAATTGTTTGGGGGTACCACAAACAGTGCTCATCTAAGATAGTGAACTTTATTGATAAACATTTTGTGTGTTCAGACTGTCCTCTAACCACCATTCCTTGGTCTCTCTCCCTCTCCTCCAACCTCCCTACTCCTTGAGATAACAATAATATTGAAATTAGGCCAGTTAATAACCCTACAGTGACCTCTTAAGTATTCAAGAGAAAGGAAGAGGCACATGTCTTTCATTTTAAATCAAAAGCTAAAAATGATTAAGCTTAGTGAGGAAAGCATGCAAATGCTGAGACAGGTCTAAAGCAAGGCCTCTTGTGTCAAACAGCCAAGTTGTGAATGCAAAGGAAAAGTTATTGAAGGAAATTAAAAGTGCTACATTGTTAATTGCCACAAATGATAAGAAAGTGATACAGCCTTATTTCTGATATGGAGAAAGTTTTGTTCAGCTGGATAGAAGATCAGACCAGTCCCACATTTCCTTAAGCCAAGCCTAAATCAAGGCAAGGCCCTAACTATTTAATTCTATGAAGGCTGAGAGAGGAAGAAACTTCAGGGAAAAAGATTGACACTTTAGGAGGTCGATGCACGAGGTTTAAGGAAAGAAGCTGTGACATAGAAGTGCAAGCTGAAGCAGCAAGTGCTGATGTAGAAGCTACAGCAAGGTATCCAGAAGATCCAGCTAAGATAATGAAGGGGACCACACTGAACAGCAGCTTTTCAGCATGGCCCAAACAGCCCTACATAGGGAGGTGTACATAGGACTTTCATAGCTAGAGACGAGTAGCTGATGCCTGGCTTTAAATCTTCAAAAAACAAGCTGACTCTTGTTAGGAGTGAATGCAGCATGAGATTTTAAGTTAAATCCAATGGTAATTTACCATTCTAAGTATCCTAGGACCCTGAAGAACGATGCTAAATTTACTCTATCTATGCTCTATAAATAGGAAATAACACACAACATGGTTTATAACATGGTTTGAGATTGCTGAATATTTTAAGTTTGCAGTTGTGGCCTACCGCTCAGAAAAAAAAAATCAAAATATTGTTTCTTATTGACAATGTACCTGGTCACCCAAGAGTTCTGATGGAGATATACAATGAGATTACTGTTGTTTTTATGCCTGCTAACACAGAAGATATGCCTGAAACTTAAAATAGTGTATCTTATACTTTTATGTTAACAATATTTGCCTACATCTTCTCTAAAGTTGAGTTCATCCATTTTTCACATTCAATTTCAATTTTTTCAAACATCACTTTGTTTTCATATCAATCATAGATCAATATGAGTTTAACGAGGGTAGAAGTAAAAGTAAGGAAAGATATGTATTTTGGGTCTACAACTGATTTAGATCTGATGGGCTTTAAACATCCAGAAGAAACATCAAGAAGGGCATATATTCTGAGAAACAGGATACAGAGGGTAACCAATATGTAAAGTGTGTCAGACATACATAGGTTAACACAAAGAAAATATTAATTTATTCAAAATTCCTGTAGTCAACTAAGACCTCTCCTCTTTTCAAAATGCTAACTGTATTTTTAATTTTATTCTTAAATTCTTATTGATATTTGAAAATACTGCAGGTGTCTAGGAAGGGGAATGCTCTGGGAACAAGATAAAACAAATTATAGTAACCTTGATAATAAAAGTAAATTCTGATCCTGCTGATGAGACAATAATAGAAGTTTATTCTATATATCTGCCCATATTTCAGAGTAATAGAGTCTACTCAGATTTTTCAGCCATTTTATTCTGACGCAGAAGGAAAAAAATACTGTGGAAAGCTGTCCACTTGTTAGACTCTAAATCAAAACATCTATGTCTGGTCTTAGCATAAAGTTTTCTCATTTTAGAGTGTTAAATATGTGTTTGTGAGAAGTTAAACTTGTTAAATACTTGATGTCTTGGAGGGAGTAGGTCAAACAGCATCAAGCACAGAAGAATTCAACTAATGAAGTATAACCACTGACAAAAGCACATACTGGAACTTACCAAAAAATACGCTGCATCCATAGACAAAGAAAAACCCACAGTGAGACAGTAGGAGGGGCACAATTGGGATAAAATCAAATCCCGTACAAGCTGCATGGGCGACCCACAAACTGGAAAATAATTGTACCACACAAGTCTTCCACAGGAGTGAAAGTTCTGAACCCTATGTCAGATTCCCCAGCCTGGTGGTCTGACAATAGGAAGAGAAGACTTTTGAGAATCTGGCTTTGAAGGTTAGTGGCCTTTGATGGCAGAAATTTCACAGGACTAGGGAAAAAAAATTGTACTCTTGGAACATGCATACAAAGTCTACTCTGCACCAGGGCCCAGAGAAAAAAGCAGTGACCTCATAAAAGACAGCCAAATCTGCCTGCTAGTATTGAAAGGTCTCCTGAGGAGGTGGGAAGTGGCTGTGGCTCACTGCAGGGTCAAGGACCCTGGTGGTGGTAGTTCTAGGGAGTACTCATTAGCATGAGTACTCTTAGAGGCCACCATTTTTTCACCAAGACCTGGTCCCACCCAATAGCCTGTAGGCCTTAGTGGTGGGATCAGTTCAGTTCAGTTTAGCTGCTCAGTCATATTTGACTCTTTCGTGACCCCATGAACTGCAGCATGCCAGGCTTCTCTGTCCATCACCAATTCCCAGAGCTTGTTCAAGCTCATGTCCATAGAGTCATTGATGCCATCAAACCATCTCATCCTCTGTTGTCCCCTTCTCCTCCTGCCTTCAATCTTTCCCAGCATCAGGGTTTTTTCAGTGAATCAGTTCTTTGCATCATGTGGCCAAAGTATTAGAGCTTCAGCTTCAGCATCAGTCCTTCCGATGAATATTCAGGATTGTTTTCCTTTAGGATAGACTGGTTTGATCTCATTGCAGTCCAAGAGACTCTCAAAAGTCTTCTCCAACACCACAGCTCAAAAGCTAGGATGCCTCAGGAAAAGCCACATTTATCAGCATATAGGCTGCTTAAAGTCCTCCCTAGCACACACCTGCCCAATAAACACGCCCTGACATAGTTCTGCCCACCAGATGGATAAGAGCTAGCTGCACCCACCAGTGGGCAGAAACAAGTCCCTCCTCCAGAGCCTACAGAAGCCTCTTAGACAGCCTTTTCCACCATGGGCAGACAGCAGAAGCAAGAAGAACCACCCCACAGCCTGTGAAATGGAAACTGCAAATCACAGAAAGTTAGACAAAATGAGATGGCAAAGATTAGGTCCTCGATGAAGGAAATAAGATAAAATCCAAGAAGAACAAATAAGGGAAGTCGAGATAGGGACTATACCTTAAAAAGGATTCAAAGTAATGATAGTAAAGATGATTCAAGATCTCAGAAAAAAAAAGGAAGGCACCAACCAAGATGATACAAGAAACACTTTTAAAAGACTTAGAAGAACTAAAGCACAAACAAGCAGAGATGAACATATAATAACTGAAATGAAAAATACACTGGAAGGAATCAATAACAGAGGCAGAAGAACAGATAAGTGAGCTGAAAGACAGAATGGTGGAAAACGCTGTCATGGAACAGAATAATAATTTTTAAAATGAATGAAAATAAATGTTGACAGTCTAGGAGACTTTTGGACAACACTAAATGCACCTACATTGGCATTCTATGGGTACCAGAAGCAAAAGAGGGAGTGAAGTACCAAGCTCTAACTCTGTAACAGCTAGAAACTATCTTTACAAAAGTTTCTCTTGCTCCAGGCCCTCTTGGAATCACTGAATCACAAATAAACCAAATATCAGGAAACTTTCAGTAGTCTGCAAAATATGCTTTTGCATTTCTTTTTTTTTCTGAAATAAAATTGACTTCCTTTGATTTCTAAGCATATATTTTGATACAATATTTAATCTTCCTTAGGTGATTACTTTGATCTAAAAGGAAACTCACTACCATGTTTGAAATCAAGGTTTTAAAAATAAGATCTGGAATTAGTTATGTCAATACAGGTGTTTGCTGCTTAAATGCAACTCACAGCCACATATACATGCATGACAAATACATAACAATGCAGTGTTTTATAAATATAAAGACTGAGCAGATAAAGAAAATAAGATACAGACAGCAGATGTTCCGTCTGTTCCTCACCAAAATCCCCAGAATTGATGAATGGGGGCAGTGGCTGGGTCAGGGGTGCAGAAGAAAAAAATAAAAATAAAAAGCAGTATCTTCAGGGGGGAAATATCTTAAGGATCCTTGAAATATAGGAAGCATCTTGTGTTTCTTCAGGAGGGAAAGCATCAGTCCAGGATATATGTGAAAAACGGCCACAGCAAAAGAGACAAGTATCAGAAATATTAAAAGGTAATGGCACCCCACTCCAGTACTCTTCCCTGGAAAATCCCATGGACGGAGGAGCCTGGTAGGCTGCAGTCCATGGGGTCGCTAGGAGTCGGACACGAGCGACTTCACTTTCACTTTTCACTTTCATGCATTGGAGAAGGAATTGGCAACCCACTCCAGTGTTCTTGCCTGGAGAATCCCAGGGACGGGGGAGCCTGGTGGGCTGCCGTCTATGGGGTCGCACAGAGTCGGACATGACTGAAGCGACTTAGCAGCAGCAGCAGCAGCAGCAGCAGGCCAAGACTGATAGACAGAAGCAAAGCAGGGACATTGTTTGATTGGCTATAACTTAAACAGTTGCCTTCCTTGGGAAAGTTTAGTGACTGCTTGTGACTAGTTCTTAAGTTTCGTTTTCTCAGAAAGCTCAACATTGACTCTGTCTTAGGTTCTGGTTTCCCTGCAAGACTACTAAGATATTAGAGCCACTTGTCTATCGGCTGCATTGCTTAATTACTTTAACAAAGTGCCTTTCCAAACTGAGAGAAGGGAGAGGTAGGAGGAGGAAAGAAGTAGGACTTTGGGACCCCTCCATCAGTGTCACCAGGATGGAGTGGTAGGATAGAATGGGAAGATGGCTGCCAGGATGGGAGTGACATCAGGAGGGCTGAAGGCTGGTAACATTCAGAAGACAAAGAAAGTCCCCAGGCAAGAAACTTCCAAGTCACTACCTGGCATACGTTTACCAAACAGGACAGCATCCAGTTTTCAAAATCTGTGCTGGCAGGTTGAAATATTGCATCAAAATATTGCCTCAGTAGAGTGGCTTCATACCTTAGATATCAAGCATGCCCAGTGTTGAAATAAAGACAGAAATGAAGATGTCCCAAGTGTCCAAAAGGTACATTATAGAGTGCATTGTGAGGGGAAAGATGGAACTAAAATTTTCTCATAAAATGCAACAAAAAGGTCAGTGAATGGGTACCATTATGCTCATTATAATAGACCAAGTGAAAGTAGCTAATAACTTTGAATATGAAAATATGATCAAACCTCTTTAAAAATAGATGGAAATTGCTTTTACTTGTAAAGAATTTCTTCCAGAAATATACATTAATCATCAAGTACGTTGTTATATCATTGGAAGTATTCCCATAAATGCTAAGAGCAGGATGCTAACTAGTATGTATATTCACAATTATATTATGAAATATACTATGAATATAGTAATTAATATATAGTTAGAGAATAGCAAAAATTAAAATCTAAAGCTGGAAAGAGGACTTTTACCTATATCAGGAGGATGGTCCCATATTCAAAAATATTTGCCTCTCCTTGACCTGTGTACTATTTCTATCCAGATAGTAAGTCTGTCTGTTTTATGTTTTCTCACTTCAAAAATGAGTGATGTTTGTCGAGATGTACTCATAATATGTTTTTTTCTTTTGCTCTCAAAATTCAGATTAATACAATAGCTTTCAGACAGAAGTTTGGGGAAATTTTTTTTTTCTAAATTTTAAATTTTAGGGACTTCCCTGGTGGTCCAGTGGTTAAGACTCCGTACTTCCAATGCAGGGGGAACGGGTGTTCATATTGGAGGAACTAAGATCCCACATGCTGCATGGTGCAAACAAAACAATAAATACATAAATAAAGCATTTATGTATTTATGTTTTTATCAGCATTTCTATGAAATTATCTTTACTTGTTATTTCATCTTTAAAGATAAATTCCTTGGGAGAGAATTCTAAGCTTGCAAAGTTTTGTGTATATATACTTTGATGTTATTTCATCTTACCACCACAATCTAAAGAATTAGTGCTCTTAATCTCAGTTTCAATATCACTTCTAAGAATTCAGATATGTAATTCATGATTATCCTTTTATATATTTGGGTATTTGTATGTGTATCTGTGTATAAAAATATACTTTTTATAGTATACTCGTTTATCTCTGATTACTTTAAAGATATTTTCACTTACTGTCTGAAATTTATGATAGAGATTTCTATTAGTGGATATTATTTATAATGTTTGTTGTTATCTGTGCTTTCTAAAAATGTGGATTCATATTGTTCAGTAGTTTAATTTCAAAATCATTAACCCAGTGAAGATTTTTAAACTCATACTAATTTATTTATTCTAGGACTCTAACTGGATATATTTTGAGCCTTCTCTTTCCAAAACTCTGTTTCTACACACATCTCTTATTCTTTCTTCATCATACTTGCATGCAGTGGAGAATGTTCAGATTAGATTTCACTAAATGGTAATACTAATATTTATATTTTGTTATTAAGAATTATATTTGTTTATCTTTCAGTATTTCCTGGTCGTTTTAATAAGCTCCTGCTCTCAACTCATTTTTTGTTCTTGCATTAAACTGTGTATGTGTGACATTTATACACATGTATACACATATACCTGTGTGTGTGTGTGTGTGTGTGTGTGTAATCATTCATTTCTTACAATAGGAATGAGTTTTTTTGGTATCCAGATTTTGTATTATTTGCATTTTTGATGCTTGTTTTGGTTGCCAACTTTCAGTCAGTATTATTTCTTTCTGAGTGTTTTTAAATTAAGTTTTCCTTTAATGTTAAAAGCATCTATTTGTTGAAACTCTATACTGGTAATTATGTATGCCTGAGACATCAGTTGCATGAATGACTGTACTTGCGTGGTATGTGTGTGTTACAGGCAATGAAAGTCATATAACATAGGGTCCCAGGTCACTGTGAGGACTAACCAGTGGCAAAAACTTTTAAAGGAATTCATTTTCCTTTATAAAGAGCTAAGTCTGTGGTAAAGACTTAAACATTTTGTATCTGCATTGTTTTGTGAAAAGTGTTTTCCCAATTGTGCCCATTTTCTGTATTATAGATTCATGATACATGGTCTTTAAGCTAACCCCTCAGTATAGCTTAATCATCTCCTTGTGCCCTAAAATCCTAAAGCTACTTCTATTCATATCCAGAGGATCTTCCTAACCAAGGGATCAAACCCAGGTCTCCCGCATTGTGCGAGGATTCTTTACCACCTTGTAGCTGAGCCACCAGGAAAGCCCAAGAATACTGGAGTGGGTAGCCTATCCCTTGGAGTGGGTAGCTTATCCCTTCTCCAGGAGATCCTCCCAACCCAGGAATCAAACCAGGGTCTCCTGCATTGCAGGCAGATAGATTCTTTACCAGCTGAGCTACCAGGGAAGCTGGATTTTCAATAACTTAATCCTTTCCCTGTGCCCTAAAATCCTAAAGCTACTTCTATTCACAGATAAGCTTGTGATATATTGCAGATTAGAGAATCCTGTACCTTCATAGATCTATGTTCCAGGTGTGCTTTTGGCCTAAGATGATTTCTCTTAATTTCTTTCAAGGCATTTATTTACTCATTTAAATTTTTCTATAATTTAGTAATTTGTAGCAATGTTTGTAGTGTGAGGATTACACAATATTGCTGAAAATAGAATTCAATAAAAAGTTTTCTTAAATTCAATCAGCACTTTAGGCACATAGTTCTTATAACCAAACTGAAAAAAACAAGGACAAATATTTTATTTGTTTTAAAATCAATATAAAAATATTAATATTTTCTTGATAGAGATATATTTCTAGAACCTAGAACATAGCACAGTTGCCATATAAATTTGATTTAGTGGACTCAGTTTTTTTTTTTAACAAATGAAGTTTTTAATTTGAATCATGAAAAAAATAAAAATTTAAATAAAACTATGAATATTCCCATGTATTTATAATGTACACAATTCAGCATTATATTTGAAACTGCATTTGAGGTTCTTAGAAGATCAATATTCTTGAGTAATGGAAAATATTCCTGAAATCAGAAGTTTTATCACACTAAAGTTAATAAACATATTTTGTACAACATGATTGCACAAAAATGCACAATTTCTCTTGACAGAACGTTGGAACACTTAAGATTTTTTGGAAGTTAATTGCACTCTCATTTAGCTTAATGAACATTTTTAGTAGCAATATTATGATTCATGTTTATCTGGGAAAGAGCAGCTTGATACTTTGGAAGTGTTGAGTTGTTCTGTGCAAGACATGTGGCTACTTTGGGAATGTTTTTTACCAATTAGCTCAATCTTACATTGCCAATTATTTCTTAAAGAAATGTGTTCTTATATTGCAAATATGTTCTTAATGCTTAGAATAATGAAACTAAAATTCCAACAGTAAAATAACTATTCTAGAGAGAAATTTTGCTTGGTTGTATTAGCCCCAAATATTTCTTTACTTGCAAAATTCCCTCTGAAACACATCATCAACTAGCTGTCTCATCATTTGACGGGAAGACTGCAAGGAGATCCATCCAGTCCATTCGAAAGGAGATCAGTCCTGGGTGTTCATTGAAAGGACTGATGCTAAAGCTGAAACTCCAATACTTTGGCCACCTCATGTGAAGAGTTGACTCATTGGAAAAGACTCTGATGCTGGGAGGGATTGGGGGAAGGAGAAGAAGGGGACAACAGAGGATGAGATGGCTGGATGGCATCACCGACTCGATGGACATGAGTTTGGGTAAACTCTGGGAGTTGGCGATGGACAGGGAGGCCTGGCATGCTGCAATTCATGGGGTCGCAAAGAGTCAGACACGACTGAGTGACTGAACTGAACTGAGGAAGGAGAACCTTTCTAAAACTGTCTAGATAGTGTTTTTCATTTTGTGTTTATGGATTTTTAAATCATTATCTGTAAGTAAAATTATCATAAAATTGAGATTTTAGAAGAGTCAAATAATAGCACTATTTTTTAACCATCTCAAGTTTGGGCCCAATTGACTGAAAGAAGTATAAGTTAAAATGTCATCAGTTTTATTATTAATAAAAGATATTCTACTCTGGGAGCCCAGAGTGTGTGTGTATGCTTAGTGGTGTCTGACTCTTTGAGACCCTTTGGACTATAGCCCATGAGTCTCTGCCCATGAGATTTTTCAGGAAGAGTGCTGAAGTGAGTTGCCATTTCCTCTTCCAGGGGATCTTCCTGATCCAGGGGTAGAATCCGCATTTCCTTTTTCTCCTATATTGCTGGCAGATTTGAACACAGCATATACCTGTTTCCAAAACTGCATGATCCAAATTAAAGAAATACCCTGCAAAGAATTTTTTCCAAGATACCATCATTTCTTGGTGGTTCAGCAGGCCAGTGGGAGTGATTCTCTAGAGGATATTGTTAACTGTATAAAGTGTCTTTAATTTTATAGTTAGAAAGTTATCATCTCTAAATGTTAATTTACTCTAATAGCTGAGATCACTTTAAAAGTCTTAATCTAGTTTTCCTTCATAAACACAAAATTTAGCCTATTTCATGAGCCAATATCTAAAATATTAATGTTTGAAATGTTAGAATTTTCAAATTCAACACAATGATATTTCACTCTATGGATGCAGTTGTTTGTTTAAATTTCACTGTCATTTGGGTTTCTAGGGTGGTATAATCAAAGCAGCATTTTTAGATTCAGGAAGAATTCAGTTCATAATTTAGCTAAACTGAATACTGTGTGATCTTCTGTGCATTAACTTTCTCATCTAGAAAATGAGTTTATTAATGCCAACCTGCTGAGGGAATTTATTGTTGTTGTTTTTCGGTTGCTAAGTGGTGTCCAACTCTTTGTGACACTGTGGACAGTAGCACACCAAATTTCTCTGAATTAACTTAAAATAGCACCATAAATATTTCATAAAATAATAATCCATATACACGCATATATGTTGATTTTTAATCTGCATAAGGATAAATTTCATTTAATATCATTTTTAAACTACATATTTTAACAATAATTTCTGTTGTATGAAACATGAAAAGTTACTCAGGTTGAAGAAAGTAGGGAAAACCACTAGACCATTCAGATCAGATCAGATCAGATAAGTCGCTCAGTCCTGTACAACTCTTCGCGACCCCATGAATCACAGCACACCAGGCCTCCCTATCCATCACCAACTCCCGGAGTTCACTGAGACTCACATCCATGGAGTCAGTGATGCCATACAGCCAACTCATTCTCTGTTGTCCCCTTCTCCTCCTGCCCCCTTCCCTCCCAGCATCAGAGTCTTTTCCAATGAGTCAACTCTTCGCATGAGGTGACCAAAGTACTGGAGTTTCAGCTTTAGCATCATTCCTTCCAAAGAAATCCCAGGGCTGATCGCCTTCAGAATGGGCTGGTTGGATCTCCTTGCAGTCCAAGGGACTTCCAAGAGTCTTCTCCAACACTACAGTTCAAAATCATCAATTCTTCGGTGCTCAGCCTTCTTCACAGTCCAACTCTCACATCCATACATGACCACAGGAAAAACCATAGCCTTGACTAGACGAACCTTTGTTGGCAAAGTAATGTCTCTGCTTTTGAATATACTATCTAGGTTGGTCATAACTTTCCTTCCAAGTAGTAAGCGTCTTTTAATTTCATGGCTGCAGTCACCATCTGCAGTGATTTTGGAGCCCCCAAAAATAAAGTCTGACACTGTTTCCACTGTTTCCCCATCTATTTCCCATGAAGTGATGGGACCGGATGCCATGATCTTCGTTTTTGTTGAGCTTTAAGCCAACTTTTTCACTCTCCCCTTTCACTTTCATCAAGAGGCTTTGAATTCCTCTTCACTTTCTGCCATAAGGGTGGTGTCATCAGCATATCTGAGTTTATTTATATTTCTCCCGGCAATCTTGATTCCAGCTTGTGTTTCTTCCAGTTGAGTGTTTTTCATGATGTACTCTGCATATAAGTTAAATAAACAGGGTGACAATATACAGCCTTGATGAACTCCTTTTCCTATTTGGAACCAGTCTGTTGTTCCATGTCCAGTTCTAACTGTTGCTTCCTGACCTGCATACAAATTTCTCAAGAGGCAGGTCAGGTGCTCTGGAATTCCCATTTCTTTCAGAATTTTCCACAGTTTACTGTGATCCACACATTCAAAAGCTTTGGCATAGTCAATAAAGCAGAAATAGATGTTTTTCTGGAACTCTCTTGCTTTTTCCATGATCCAGCAGATGTTGGCAATTTGATCTCTGGTTCCTCTGCCTTTTCTAAAACCAGCTTGAAGATCAGGACGTTCACAGTTCACATATTGCTGAAGCCTGGCTTGGAGAATTTTGAGCATTACTTTACTAGTGTGTGAGATGAGTGCAATTGTGTGGTAGTTTGAGCATTCTTTGGCATTGCCTTTCTTTGGAATTAGAATGAAAACTGACCTTTTCTAGTCCTGTGGCCACTGCTGAGTTTTCCAAATTTGCTGAGGGCAAATTTGAGTGCATATTGAGTGCAGCACTTTCACCGCATCATCTTTCAGGATTTGGAATAGCTCAACTGCATTTCCATCACCTCCACTAACTTTGTTCATAGTGATGCTTTCTAAGGCCCACTTGACTTCACATTCCAGGATGTCTGGCTCTAAGTCAGTGATCACACCATCATGATTATCTGGGTCATGAAGATCTTTTTTGTACAGTTCTTCTGTGTATCCTTGCCATCTCTTCTTAATATCTTCTGCTTCTGTTAGGTCCATACCATTTCTGTCCTTTATCAAGCTCATCTTTGCATGAAATGTTACTTTGGTATCTCTGATTTTCTTGAAGAGATCCCTGGTCTTTCCCATTCTGTTGTTTTCCTCTATTTCTTTGCATTGATCACTGAGGAAGGCTTTCTTATCTCTTCTTGCTATTTTTTGGAACTCTGCATTCAGATGTTTATATCTTTCCTTTTCTCCTTTGCTTTTGCTTCTCTTCTTTTCACAGCTATTTGTAAGGCCTCCCCAGACAGCCATTTTGCTTTTTTGCATTTCTTTTCCATGGGGATGGTCTTGATCCCTGTCTCTTGTACAGTTTCAACAACCTCATTCCACAGTTCATCAGGCACTCAATCTATCAGATCTAGGCCCATAAATCTACTTCTCATTTCCACTGTATAATCATAAGGGATTTGATTTAGGTCGTACCTGAATGGGCTAGCGGTTTTCCCTAGTTTCTTCAATTTAAGTCTGAATTTGGTAATAAGGAGTTCATGATCTGAGCCACAGTCAGCTCCTGGTCTTGTTTTTGTTGACTGTATAGAGCTTCTCCATCTTTGGCTGCAAAGAATATAATCAATCTGATTTCGGTGTTGACCATATGGTGATGTCCATGTATAGAATCTTCTCTTGTGTTGTTGGAAGAGGGTGTTTTCTATGACCAGTGCATTCTCTTGGCAAATCTCTATTAGCCCTTGCCCTGTTTCATTCCTTATTTCAAGGCCAAATTTGCCTGTTAGTCTAGGTGTTTCTTGACTTCCTACTTTTGCATTCCAGTCCCCTATAATGAAAAGGACATCTTTTGTGGGTGTTAGTTCTAAAAGGTCTTGTAGGTCTTCATAGAACCATTCAACTTCAGCCTCTCCAGCGTTACTGTTTGGGGCATAGACTTGGATTACTGTGATATTTAATGGTTTGCCTTGGAAACGAACAGAGATCATTCTGTCGTTTTTGAGATTGCATCCAAGTACTGCATTTTGGACTCTTTTGTTGACTATGATGGCCAATCCATTTCTTCTGAGTGATTCCTGCCTGCAGTAGTAGATATAATGGTCATCTGAGTTAAATTCACCCATTCCAGTCCATTTCAGTTCGCTGATTCCTAGAATGTCAACATTCACTCTTGCCATCTCTTGTTTGACCACTTCCAATTTGCCTTGATTCATGGACCTGACATTCCAGGTTCCTATGCAATATTGCTCTTTACAGCATCGGACCTTGCTTCTATAACCAGTCACATCCACAGCTGGGTATTGTTTTTGCTTTGGCTCCAACCCTTCATTCTTTCTGGAGTTATTTCTCCACTGATCTCCAGTAGTGGTGAGGAGATACCCCTCATCCAAGGTAAGGAGCAATGGCTGCGCTTTGCTGGAACAGCCATGAAGAGATACCGCATGCCCAAGGTAAGAGAAACCCAAGTAAGATGGTAGGTGTTGCAAGAGGGCATCAGAGGGCAAACACACTGAAACAATACTCACAGAAAACTAGTGAATCTAATCACACTAGGACCACAGCCTTGTCTAACTCAGTGCAACTAAGCCATGCCCGTGGGGCAACCCAAGACGGGCGGGTCATGATGGAGAGATTTGACAGAATGTTGTCCACTGGAGAAGGGAATGGCAAACCACTTCAGTATTCTTGCCTCGAGAACCCCATGAACAGTATGAAAAGACCATTCAGGTATGACCTAAACCAAATTCCTTATAATTGTACAGTGGAAGTAAGAAATAGATTTAAGGGACTAGATCTGATAGGTAGAGTGCCTGATGAACTATGGACATAGGTTCGTGACCTTGCACAGGAGACAGGGATCAAGACCATCCCCATGGAAAAGAAATGCAAAAAAGTAAATGGCTGTCTGGGGAGGCCTTACAAATAGCTGTGAAAAGAAGAGAAGTGAAAAGCAAAGGAGAAAAGGAAAGATATAAGCATCTGAATGCAGATTTCCAAAGAATAGCAAGAAGAGATAAGAAAGCCTTCCTCAGTGATCAATGCAAAGAAATAGAGGAAAACAACAGAATGGGAAAGACCAGGGATCTCTTCAAGAAAATCAGAGATACCAAGGGAACATTTCATGCAAAGATGGACTCGATAAAGGACAGAAATGGTATGGACCTAACAGAAGCAGAAGATATTAAGAAGAGGTGGCAAAAATACACAGAAGAACTGTACAAAAAAGATCTTCACGACCAAGATAATCATGATGGTATGATCACTCACCTACAGCCAGACATCCTGGAATGTGAAGTCAAGTGGGCCTTAGAAAGCATCACTATGAACAAAGCTAGTGGAGGTGATGGAATTCCAGTTGAGCTATTTCAAAGCCTGAAAGATGATGCTGTGAAAGTGCTGCACTCAATATGTCAGCAAATTTGGAAAACTCAGCAGTGGCCACAGAACTGGAAAAGGTCAGTTTTCATTCCAATCCCAAAGAAAGGCAATGCCAAAGAATGCTCAGACTGCCGCACAATTGCACTCATCTCACACACTAGTAAAGTAATGCTCAAAATTCTCCAAGCCAGGCTTCAGCAATACATGAACTATGAACATATTACACATACAGAATTAAATAATCACCAAAGGCATAAATTATTATTTGCCTATTTTTAACTATTTCTCTTCCACATTATGAATAGAAAAAATTATCTCATATTTTACCACACCAAAACATTCTCATACTATTAAAATTCTCTTCAACACTATAATCTCTATTTTTGTCAATAACATGTTTGTTCATATTCCCCTCACCATTTTGAAAAATTTCTAAAAGTCACTGCTAATTTTCCTATGATTTGGATTAATTGCTTAATTTCATTGCCATCCATATATTAATATACTTCATATATTGTATATTACATTGCATATATTAATTTAGGGGCTGTATGACAAAAAGAAAAAAAAATCAAGTGCCTCATAAAAATCCTATTTTGAAGACAATGGCTTAAATTGAAATATGTTAAATTACAGTTATAGCAAAAAATTGCTCAAACATTCTTACTATTTAAACTTTTTATCCATTTAAACTTCAGAACTATTTCCCAAACCTATTTCTTTTAGAAATAACATAAAACATGATCACATTTAATCTTTATAAGATGAATTAACGGAAACACCTCACTGGAAAATTTTAACAGAAAATCAAAACTATTTATATGGAATAGAAATATTGCTCAGATTATTGTCTGTGAAATATTAAAATATCAAGTTAATGCTATAAAAATCATAGAATTGAAATACTGTAACAAGAATGAAAGATGCTATAGCAAGAATCAAGATGCTATAACAAGAATCAAAGAATCTCAAATATAAAATTATAAGTGTTTAATTATGTTTATTAGAATAAAGTAACTTTTTAAAACTTTTTTCATATTTTCTCTTTAGTATTAGGCAAACAATTGTAATATAATTAGTGTATTGCTATGTTCCCTTCTGTCAGCTTTCTCATTTTCTCAGTTATTTTAAGTAGGCTTCTAGTCACTTTTGAAGTAAACTTTTTCATTGAAACATGATATATGTTATATTATGGCTGATTAGCATTGTTGTATAGCAGAAACCATGGCAGCATTGTAAAGCAATTTTCCTCCAATTAAAAAATGAATTAAAAACGTAAAAAACATAAGATACACAGAGAAAACTTTCCTTTTTTAATGGATGTTTGCCTATTGAATAAACCAGTATATCTATTGCTCAGATCAAGAACATTACCAGAACCTTAGAAACTTCTCTGGTTTCACTCCTGAGTCCACTACCTTTTTTTCTGGTCCAGTTAGGAAGTGAGAAGTTAAAACTACTGACCTATAACCTGTTTCTCTTCTGATTACCTGTAAATCCTAATAAAAGAGCCAACTAGGCATAATTTCACCTTAAAACGTTTTTTTTTACAAAGTTTGCCTCATATCTGGATACTTTAATAATAAAATATTAAAAGATAAATTTTATACAAAAAAATCTAAAGAGAAAACAGAAAAATAACTGAATCCTTTGATGGACAATATATAGTAGTGATTAAGTTACCAAATTGTGCAAAAATTCAAAGGTTAGTGTTATTATGTATTAAATCATAAAACTATTGAATTATAGTTTGCCCACTTGTTTTAGTATATTAAGTAGATGCAGCATCTATTGCCTTAGCCTGTTCATCAGGCTTAATCAATTATTCTTGTTCTATGTATTATTATTATTATTTCTTCATCACTGCCACACACACAAAAAAATTGAGTAGAAAATTGATGCATACAATGCTGATTTTAATAACAATCTGGAAAATGTGTAGAACTTGTAGAGCATGAAGATCCTGAGAGCAAAAAGAAATATGTTTGTTTAAACTATAAAGGTGTACTGAGTTGATTTAGGATTATTGACATGATCTTGTTTTGAAAATGATAACTGAACTTCTGGGTAAAGAGATGAATAGCACTTGCTAAGAGAAGGATATTTATCTATGGAATATCCTAAAAAGGTTGTCCCTGATTAAGAGCTGTATATAGCTAATAAGTCTAGAATCAATAAGTTAATGTGGCATGACTCCAGAGAAAATGGCACATAGACAGTAAAATAAAATGGAGATGACTCATAACCTGAATGCTTTTCTGCTGTGTATTTAAAATCACAAAACCTCACCTGGAATCTTGACAATAATTCTAGGCTAGATAGTCTACTTTTGATGTAGACCCAGGAGCCACCCTCTGGATGTAGACTTCCCAGGCTTTTTCTGACATTGCCAATTGCCTATAATCTGGTATTTACCATTAAAGCTTCAGATCAGATCAGATCAGTCGCTCAGTTGTGTCCGACTCTTTGTGACCCCATGAATCACAGCACATCAGGCCTCACTGTCCATCAACAATTCCCAGAGTTCACCCAGACTCACGTCCATTGAGTCAGTGATGCCATTCAGCCATCTCATCCTCTGTCGTCCCCTTCTCCTCTTGCCCCCAATCCCTCCCAGCATCAGACTCTTTTCCAATGAGTCAACTCTTCACATGAGGTGGCTAAAGTACTGGAGTTTCAGCTTTAGCATCATTCCTTCCAAAGAAATCCCAGGGCTGATCGCCTTCAGAATGGACTGGTTGGATCTCCTTGCAGTCCAAGGGACTCTCAAGAGTCTTCTCCAACACCACAGTTCAAAACCATCAATTCTTCGGTGCTCAGCCTTCTTCACAGTCCAGCTCTCACATCCATACATGACCACAGGAAAAACCATAGCCTTGACTAGATGAACCTTTGTTGGCAAAGTAATGTCTCTGCTTTTGAATATGCTATCTAGGTTGGTCATAACCTTCCTTCCAAGGAGTAAGCGTCTTTTAATTTCATGGCTGCAGTCACCATCTGCAGTGATTTTGGAGCCCCCCAAAATAAAGTCTGACACTGTTTCCACTGTTTCCCCATCTATTTCCCATGAAGTAGTGGGACCGGATGCCATGATCTTCGTTTTCTGAATGTTGAGCTTTAAGCCAACTTTTTCACTCTCCCCTTTCACTTTCATCAAGAGGCTTTTGAGTTCCTCTTCACTTTCTGCCATAAGGGTGGTGTCATCAGCATATTTGAGGTTATTGATATTTCTCCCGGCAATCTTGACTCCAGCTTTTGTTTCTTCCAGTCCAGCGTTTCTCATGATGTACTCTGCATATAAGTTAAATAAACAGGGTGACAATATACAGCCTTGATGAACTCCTTTTCCTATTTGGAACCAGTCTGTTGTTCCATGTCCAGTTCTAACTGTTGCTTCCTGACCTGCATACAAATTTCTCAAGAGGCAGATCAGGTGCTCTGGTATTCCCATCTCTTGAAGAATTTTCCACAGTTTATTGTGATCCACACAGTCAAAAGCTTTGGCATAGTCAATAAAGCAGAAATAGATGTTTTTCTGAAACTCTCTTGCTTTTTCCATGATCCAACGGATGTTGGCAATTTGATCTCTGGTTCCTCTGCCTTTGCTAAAACCAGCTTGAACATCAGAAGTTCACGGTTCACATATTGCTGAAGCCTGGCTTGGAGAATTTTGAGCATTACTTTACTAGCGTGTGAGAAGAGTGCAATTGCACTGTAGTTTGAGCATTCTTTGGCATTGCCTTTCTTTGGGATTGGAATGAAAACTGACCTTTTCCAGGCCTGTGGCCACTGCTGAGTTTTCCAAATTTGCTGGCATATTGAGTACAGCACTTTCACAGCATCATCTTTCAGGATTTGGAATAGCTCAACTGGACTTCTATCACCTCCACTAGCTTTGTTCATAGTGATGCTTTCTAAGGCCCACTTGACTTCACATTCCAGGATGTCTGGCTCTAGGTGAGTGATCACACAATCTTGATTATCTGGGTAGTGAAGATCTTTTTTGTACAGTTCTTCTGTGTATTCTTGCCATCTCTTCTTAATATCTTCTGCTTCTGTTAGGTCCATATCATTTCTGTCCTTTATCGAGCCCATCTTTGCATGAAATGTTCCTTTGGGATCTCTGATTTTCTTGAAGAGATCTCTAGTCTTTCCCATTAAAACTTAATTTTTTGTAAAAGCTCAAACTTATGTGTTTGATTTGCAAGTTGACCCTTCATGTTAGTTTAGTCAGAGATTAGCCTATTTTTGAATTGTACTTAAGTAGCATTGTACATGATATATAAAAACATTGTACACAATACATAAATACTTATATCTGAATTATTTGTCTTAATATTAACTTTATGACATTCATCCATAGCAGTGTATTTGGCTGTGCTTGTCATTTACATGTATGTGTGTATATATGCATTCACATATATGTATGTATGTGGATATAAATAATATCTAAACTTCGTTCTTCAAAATTTGTCAGTGTCAAGTATGTAGTAAGAGATGTCTTTAAGGAAAAGAGAACCACTTTTATTTCTTTTAGTCTTTTTTTGTCCTATCCTAATGACTGCATCACAAAGCTCATTTAAATGTTTTAATATAAAATTTATACCCAGTTAATATAATCTTCTAAAACTGAAAAAGAGTAGAGGAGTGATTAAAAATTGTTTCAACTGTACTGCAATTTCCAGTGTTATTTCCAATAGAATTTGGACTTTACGTCATGGATTTGCTCTCAAAGGGTTTATTATGGAAATGTTTCATGTGTCTTAAAATGCATGCCTGAGGCATGAATTGGTAATACTACCCATTTTTGTGGTTATTTTGTGCATCTACTTTGTGAGAGAAAAATCAATGAAAGTATTTCAGGGAGACATCTGTAAAATGAGTTTTACATGTTATTTAAAGTGAAGCTCTCCTCTCCATAAATAGTTTCACTGTATTAAACCAGGAATGCATTGAATTGTCAGCCCCATACCCCCCACCAAGATGTTATAAAATAACTCAAAAAAATGATAATAAACCAGAAGGAAAATGCCCCACCCCTCACACTAAGCCTTGCAATTACACTTCTTCCAGTTTTGGTTGCCTCTCCTGTGACTGGACTGGAACACCTTCCTGATCTCTTTGCCTATGTGCAGAGCAGAAGGTTTAAAGCAATTTTTAGAGTTATGCTGATTGGGATAATCTTCTCCATGATGTGCTGATCTCAGAGTTTGGTATCCCTGGGGTTGAATTTGAAAAGATGTAAATCGGTTTCCTAACACTACATTTTGCAATGTGTAAATTAATAACTTGACATTTCACAGCTGTTTTAAAGCCTGTGCTTTAAAGAATGAAATATCAATCACAAATATACACCTACCCAGAAATGTCAAATCCCACCCAAATGAATACCACCGCAAATTAGCAGCGGGTCACATTGTTCTGCTGCCTTTCACCTGTGATACATTTCCTTCCTTTCCAGGTTAAGAGCTCCCCCCGGAGAGGCTTAAACCTGTTTTCTGCCTCATATAAAAGATGGGTGGTGAGCTGCTTTAATAACAGAACATAGTATCCAAATGTTAAACCTATTTGTTAGAGACAAGGCTGGTATAGTAAAAGGAGAAATTAAAATTGGAGTCAAAATACCTGTATTGAATTCCCAAAGCTGTAGTAAAAGGTTGTTTGTTCCAAGGTTCTCCAATGGCCTCAGTTTTCACATCTTTAAATTGGCCTTGCCACTTTCACAGAATTACTGAAAATTGTCCTGCCTGTCTTGCAGGGGCTTACACACTTCGAATGAGCTAATAAATGTTCCATTTTAATTAAAAAAATATGCTTACAGAATTACAAAGGATTATCAGTACTCTAAAGAAAAATGTTTCCTCTCTGCATATATATGGTTATGTTTTGATATATACTCTGCCCATCAGGTCATTAGAGGAAAGACATTTTGTCTCATGTAAGGAATAAATAGTTAAATAAATTGTCATCCGCAATTGAGTGCGCATGAGGAAATAGGCAAGAACTGCTTGCCTACATTTCACATCTAAAGGGCATTATCTTTTCACTAATTTTCAAAATACAGTTCAAATTCTGTGTCTCTAATATGCCACTTCTGATTCCCAATAGTGGTTAATTCTTAGAATTCTATAGGATATTTCTATAATTTTACCATATGTAGGGAATATATATTATATTATAAGTACTTGTTAAATAAAATTTGTATTTCACTAACTGGACTATAAATGCTTGAAAATGGGAAGAATGTTTTATTGAATTCTATGTACCATTAATTGAACAGTAATATGTACATGTAGAGTTGAACAGTGATGTACACATGTAGGATTCAATAAAAACATGCTGAGTGAATGAATAAGATACAAGCTGACTGCATATTATCTCAATTATATGATTATTGGAAAGATACTCCAATCTTTGATCTGAGAAATTTAGGCATGATGCAGATTGTACTTAATTGCAGTCAGCCCTGGGCAAACCAATATTTTTTGGTATCTTTTTATTTTAAAGAGTTATCAATATGAGGGATATTCTTAAAAAGATATGTTCAACCATTCATTAATGTATTCTTTTGAATAAGTTATGCTTACTTGTTTAATGTCAAATATTTTGCTGGAAAAGCTTTGTATCGAAGCACTGTTTATTTAAGTACAAGTTTACCCAAACCATATGATTCACCAAGACTTCCCAGTTGGTTCAGTGATAAAGAATCCACCCCCCAATGTAGGAGAAGCAGGAGATACCAGTTCCATCCCTGGATCAGGGACATCCCCTGGAGGAGAAAACAGCAGCCCACTCCAGATTCTTGCTTGGAAAGTTCCAGGACAGAGGGGCCTGGAGGGCTACAGTCGATGGAGTTGCAAAGAGTCAGATACAACTTAGGGACTGAACATATGATACATTCAGTTCAGTTCAGTCGCTCAGCCGTGTCCAACTCTTTGCAACCCCATGAATCGCAGCACGCCAGGCCTCCCTGTCCATTACCAACTCATGTCCATGGAGTCAGTGATGCCATTCAGCCATCTCATCCTCTGTCTTCCCCTTCTCCTCCTGCCCCCAATCCCTCCCAGCACCAGAGTCTTTTCCAATGAGTCAACTCTTTGCATGAGGTGGCCAAAGTACTGGAGTTTCAGCTTTAGCATCATTCTTTCCAAGGAAATCCCAGGGGTGATCTCCTTCATAATGGACTGGTTGGATCTCCTTGAAGTCCAAGGGACTCCCAAGAGTCTTCTCCAACACCACAGTTCAAAAGCATCAATTCTTCGGCGCTCAGCCTTCTTCACAGTTCAACTCTCACATCCATACATGACCACTGGAAAAACCATAGCCTTGACTAGATGGACCTCTGTTGGCAAAGTAATGTCTCTGCTTTTGAATATGCTATCTAGGTTGGACATAACTTTCCTTCCAAGGAGTAAGCGTCTTTTAATTTCATGGCTGCAGTTATCATCTGCAGTGATTTTGGAGCCCCCAAAAATAAAGTCTGACACTGTTTCCACTGTTTCCCCATCTATTTCCCATGAAGTGATGGGACCATATGCCATGATCTTCGTTTTCTGAATGTTGAGCTTTAAGCCAACTTTTTCACTCTCTCCTTTCACTTTCATCAAGAGGCTTTTTAGTTCCTCTAACTTTCTGTCATAAGGCTGGTGTCATCTGCATTTCTAAGGTTATTGATAGTTCTCCCGACAATCTTGATTCCAGTTTGTGCTTCTTCCAGCCTAGCGTTTCTCCTGATGTACTCTGCTTATAAGTTAAATAAGCAGGGTGACAATATACAGCCTTGATGAACTCCTTTTCCTATTTGGAACCAGTCTGTTGTTCCATGTCCAGTTCTAACTGTTGCTTCCTGACCTGCATACAAATTTCTCAAGAGGCAGGTCAGGTGGTCTGGTATTTATCTTTTTAGTTTTTGACACTTTTTGCTATAAATAGAATGAATTTACCAAACACAGGAGAGTGATTCAAGAAGTATTATGAATGCATGTTGTTTTTTCGTTTCTAAATCATGTCCAGCTATTTGCTATCTCATGGACTGTATGTAGCCTGCCAGGCTCATCTTCCCATGGGATTTCCCGGGCAAGAATACTGGAATGGGTTGCCATTTCCTCTTCAAGGGAGCTTCCCAACCCAGGGATGGAACACACATCTCCTGCATTAGCACTGGATTGTATACCACTGAGCCATGAGGGAAGCCACAGTGAATGCATGCATACGTGTTCATATTTGTCAATTGATTGAATAGAATCAATTATACATGAAGGTTTAATAGTACTGTTTCATAAATTATTTTTATTTAGCTCTGTGTTAGAATGTGTAAAACAAGTTACTCAGAAATTAAAATAAAATGTTTCTGTTTCTTAAGTGATATTTAGGAGAACCGTATTCTAAGGAATTCACAACAAGCAATTTGTTTATAAAGTGGGATCTCAAATTATAGAAATCATTCAAAGGAACTATTAAACATTGAGACACATGAGAACATCAGTTCAGTTCAGTTGTTCAGTCATGTCCAACTCTTTGCGACCCAATGAATCGCAGCACTCCAGGCCTCCCTGTCCATCACCAACTCCCGGAGTTTACACAAACTCATACCCATAGAGTTGGTGATGCCATCCAGCCATCTCATCCTCTGTCATTCCCTTCTCTTCCTGCCCCCAAGCACTCTCAGCATCGGAGTCTTTTCCAGTGAGTCAACTCTTCAAATGAGGTGGCCAAATATTGGAGCTTCAGCTTCATCACCAGTTCTTCCAATGAACACCCAGGGCTGATCTCCTTTAGGACGGACTGATTGGATCTCCTTGCTGTCCAAGGGACTCAAGAGTCTTCTCCAACACGACAGTTCAAAAGCATCAATTCTTTGGCGCTCAGCTTTCTTCACAGTCCAAATCTCACATCCATACATGACCACTGGAAAAACCATAGCCTTGACTAGACGAACCTTTGTTGGCAAAGTAATGTCTCTGCTTTTGAATATGCTGTCTAGCTAGGTTGGTCATAACTTTCCTTCCAAGGAGTAAATGTCTTTTAATTTCATGGCTGCAGTCACCATCTGCAGTGATTTGGGAGCCCCAAAAATAAAGTCTGACACTGTTTCCACTGTTTCCCCATCTATTTCCCATGAAATGATGGGACCAGATGCCATGATCTTCGTTTTCTGAATGCTGAGCTTTAAGCCAACTTTTTCACTCTCCTCTATCACTTTCATCAAGAGGCTTTTTAGTTCCTCTTCACTTTCTGCCATAAGGGTGTGTCATCTGCATTTCTAAGATTATTGATATTTTTCCCGGCAATCTTGATTCCAGCTTGTGCTTCTTCCAGCCCAGCGTTTCTCATGATGTACTCTGCTTATAAGTTAAATAAGCAGGGTGACAATGTACAGCCTTGATGAACTCCTTTTCCTATTTGGAACCAGTCTGTTGTTCCATGTCCCATTCTAACTATTGCTTCCTGACCTGCATATAGGTTTCTCAAGAGGCAGGTCAGGTGGTCTGGTGTTCCCATCTCTTGAAGAATTTTCCACAGTTTATTGTGATCCACACAGTCAAAGGCTTTGCCATAGTCAATAAAGAAGAAATAGATGTTTTTCTGGAACTCTCTTGCTTTTTCCATGATCCAGCAGATGTTGGCAATTTGATCTCTGGTTCCTCTGCCTTTTCTAAAACCAGCTTGAATATCTGGAAGTTCGTGTATTGCTGAAGCCTGGCTTGAAGAATTTTGAACATTACTTTACTAGCATGTGAGATGAGTGCAATTGTGCGGTAGTGTGAGCATTCTTTGGCATTGCCTTTCTTTGAGATTGAAATGAAAACTGACCTTTTCTAGTCCTGTGGCCATGCTGAGTTTTACAAATGTGCTGGCATAGTGAGTGCAGCACTTTCACAGCCATCATGTTTCAGGATTTGAAATAGCTCCACTGGAATTCCATCACCTCCACTAGCTTTGTTCATAGTGATGCCTTCTAAGGACCACTTGACTTCATATTCCAGGATGTCTGGCTCTAGGTGAGTGATCACACAATCTTGATTATCTGGGTAGTGAAGATCTTTTTTGTACAGTTCTTCTGTGTATTGTTGCCACCTCTTCTTAATATCTTCTGCTTCTGTTAGGTCCCTACCATTTCTGCCCTTTATCAAGCCCATCTTTGCATAAAATCTTCCCTTAGTATCTCTAATTTTCTTGAAGAGATCTCTAGTCTTTCCCATTCTGTTGTTTTCCTCTATTTCTTTGCATTGATTGCTGAGGAAGGCTTTCTTAACTCTGCATTCAGATACATCTCTAAAAATTATAAATATTGCTTAAGGATGCTGGCTTTCATATTTTATACAATTTTATTAAAATAATACTGTAAAATGAGTCTATGATCTATGTCATTCTTCTCCATCTTTATAGGAATAAGTAGAACTATGGATTCCTGGTGGCTCAGACAGTGAGAATTGCCTGCAGTGCCTGAGACCTGGGTTCAATCCCTGGGTCAGAAAGGTTCCCCAAAGAAGGGAATGGCTACCCACTCCAGTATTTTTTCCTGGAGAATTCCATGGACAGAGGAGTCTGGTTGACTATAGCCCTTGGGGTATCAGAGAATGGGACATGGAAACTAACGCTTTCACTTTCACTTCACTTCAGAGCTATGGAGGATGGCTTCATATTTTAATGTTTCTAGCAGTAGACATTATGTTGTGTTTCTTGTCCTGGAATGAAATTAGCTTTCCATAATTATCTCTACACTAATACAAAATAAAATCTTATTTTGGATTCTTCACACTAATATAAAACCAATTTTGAAGATATACTTATTAAAAGGATAGTTTTCTGATACACTGTAGGACTTTGTGGTGTTCCTATGAAGATTCATATACAGAGAAAGGCTGAAACACTATAATTACATGTAAAACTAAGTTGAGTTCTGATTGCCTAGTGAGTCATAATTTTAAAAAAATTGTTTCCTACAAGGACATAATCATTGGATATTCTAAATTTTAAGAATGCAGGCATGCATACCCTAACTCATAGGCATACTTTCCTTTTGTCTCTAAACAGATTTAACTTTTAGTTGTATCTCTAGAATTGGGCTCAATTTCCCACCACTATTATCCACATGTTTAGTGGTAAATCACCTATAATTTTATCAGATAGAAACCAAAGGAGTTGGTAAATATATGAACTATTTTGTATTCTTCATTTTGGTGAATTCCTAATTTTGTAGATGTAGATGATGATTACATTAGACTAATAAAATTTTAAAGATGTGCAAAAAATTCACTTATTTCCTTCCTCCCTCCATGGAAAGTCAATCTCAAATTGTTTTTACACAGTTTTTACAAAGGCTCTATTTATGTTTTAAAACTTCATAAAAGAGTCCCATAGATTGTGCAAACTTAAACCTCTCAAAGCTTCCCTGATAGCTCAGTTGGTAAAGGAATCTGCCTGCAATGCTGGAGACCCTGGTTTGATTCCTGGGCCAGGAAGATCTGCTGGAGAAGAGATAGGATTCCCATTCCAGTATTTTTGAGCTTCCATTGTGGCTCAGCTGATAAAGAATCCACCTGCAAACCTCTCAAAACCCTTTCTATGGGTAGAGCAGTTTTTATTTCTCAAGTATAATATTTGAAACATTTGAATGAAGAGAAACAATATTTCTAAAAAGTATTTTTGGACATTGACATTTTATTCCATTGGGAAACCTTATTGAAATAGTCAAGGAATAATCATAAATCAAGGGGCTGCCTCAATCTCCACATTTACTAGTTCTGTGTACTTGAGCACTGTGCTCAGTTTCTTCTCCTGTAAAACAGGAATGAACTGATACTTTGCCATGTTGAGTAAGATAATGGGAACATATTATGGGGACAGTGAGTGGTGGGTAGTGGGTGGACAGTAACTTCTAGTTGTTAGCAATAGTATTAATAGTAGTATTGGCAGTAGTGTTTGTCTTTGGGTGTAATTAAAAGAAAATATTTAGGAGCCATACAGGAATCCATAAACTCATGTTGACAAAGGTATTCCAAAAAGATGAGATGTCATAAAAAGACATTTTTCCTAGTTCCAATATTACCTCCTCAACATGTATTACAGACATCCTCAAATTCTTCCCAACTTATTCTAATTAATCATTAAGGATGTTTTGCTTGTTTTTTTTTTTTTTCCAAAATATTATAGTTACTACTGCATGAATCTTCCCAGTTTTGAAATTTCTTCATTTTGTTTACATCAACTCTTGTTATATCATTAATCCTGAGTGCTCGGAAACAAAGATTTTCAAGCCCATGTTGCTGATGTCTGAGCCAAGGAAAGCCTGACCTTCCATCATTTCCAGAAAGGATTCTGACTCATGTTCCCGATGAACAATAGAGATGATTATAGCAGTTTGAGTATGATAAATTCAGTAGATAAAACCTACACAAACAGAAGCTCTTTGGGTGCTCAGTGATTTTTAATAGTGCAAAGGGGGCCTCAGGGAAGCAAAATTATAATGAACATGCTCCTATTTAGAGCAGAAGTTATGTAAATGTACCACTGAAAGAATAAGTCCTGACCATAGGCCCTGACAACTATAGGTTGATTACATGGGGATGGATTAGTTGATGAGCCTGACCTTTAAAACAACTGCAGTTTCATGAATAGCAGCAGCTGAGCCAACATCCAGGAGGCATCCTTGTGTTTCCCATCACCCATCACTTATATCTTGTAGGACAAGGCCCACGTGGACCTTCTTACCAATGGTGAGAAATTGAGAGATTTGCTTGATGCCACTGCATCTTTCTTCTAAAAGTCTTGCTGTAGAAAAATTACATTTGAACTGCTTTTGTGGAACAATGGCCATGCTTACTCTGCCATATTGCTGTGCTTGCTTCATTTCTCTGATTAATTCATGTTAGAAAGATACATGAGATATGATGAATATTCAGTCAATTCACAAATTCCTGTGTAAAGTAAAATCTTCAATTCTGGAACTTAGTTGAATTATTAGAACGGAACACACTGTACTGCTTTTGTTATTCTTCATGGCTCTGTGTAACATTCGTGTATTCTTTGTGGCTAGGAAAGAATCTGGAACTGGCTCTACATACAATGAACACATAATAAAACATAAATAGTCAACTTTCAATAAAATTTGACTGTAAATTTCTTACATGAACAAGGTATACCAGAGATTCACTTCAATTATATTTGTTCTCTCAATTAAAAAAATCTCATATATAAATATCTCTAATACATAAACATCTCTAATAATAAATTGCTCTTGAACAATGAATTTTGAGTTATCTTAGCCACAAAAGATTTAAATATTTTTGGAACTTATGATATTGTGATATTGAGCTATATATCTTTGTCTTTTTCTTTGCCTTTGTAATAGCATTCTCTATATTTCTACCCACCAGTATAGCCCTAGTTTTATGCAAACTTAGTTTTATCTCTAAAGGCCATAGGAATATACATCAATCATTCTTGCTCCCTAATTTTCCAAACAGTAAAACCTGGCAATTTCTCCTCCTCAAGTTGTTATCACAGAACACTCTTGAAATCTTTAATGAGTTTGATTCTAAATCTGAACTTGCTTCATGAAGCAAAACTCTTTCTGTTGCAGCCAAGTAGCAACTCCCCTTATTAAATAAAAACACTGAATTTTTTTTAATTTTTTTATTTTTTATAATTTTATTTTATTTTTAAACTTTACATAATTGTATTAGTTTTGCCAAATATCAAAATGAATCTGCCACAGGTATACATGTGTTCCCCATCCCGAACCCTCCTCCCTCCCTCCCCATACCATCCCTCTGGGCCATCCCAGTGCACCAGCCCCAAGCATCCAGCATCGTGCATCGAACCTGGACTGGCAACTCATTTCCTACATGATATTTTACATGTTTCATTGCCATTCTCCCAAATCTTCCCACCCTCTCCCTCTCCCACAGAGTCCATAAGACTGTTCTATACATCAGTGTCTCTTTTGCTGTCTCGTACACTGGGTTATTGTTACCATCTTTCTAAATTCCATATATATGCGTTAGTATACTGTATTTATGTTTTTCCTTCTGGCTTACTTCACTCTGTATAATAGGCTCCAGTTTCATCCACCTCATTAGAACTGATTCAAATGTATTCTTTTTAATGGCTGAGTAATACTCCATTGTGTATATGTACCACAGCTTTCTTATCCATCTGCTATTTTCTTACCTTTGCTTTAGAGATAGAGTTCACAACATTTTAGAGATGGTGTTTGCCATTTCCACAAACAAATCAATTTAAACTGGCCCAGCCAGGACACCCTGTTACATGCTCTTGCCAACAAAATACTTTCATCTTCCAAAAGCTCTGGAAGCTCATCCAGATATTCTTCCCTGGAGGTAATGGCACTAAGCAAAAGGTGTCCCAAGAGATACTTACTTTCACAGTTCAGCAATCAATTTAATGTAAACTTCTAAGAATTTACCATATTAGCTTTTTTTTAAAAAACTCTGGGGAAAAAAAGTTTATTATAACCCTCTTATTTATACTTATTGAAAAATACAGGCACAGATCTTGATTAAAATCCTTAATTCCTCTTCTGATCGTAGGACATCACAATGCTTGTGCAAGGTCTTTTTTCTTTAATGTGCATCTTCACCAACAGAGGGCTCAGAACAGCAACTGACTCAGGACCACTCCCCCCCACCCCCCATCACTGCTATGTCCTTTCATCTTTACAAAAGTCAGTGACTGTGTCTCCATTGCTGGCCTGCAAATAGGTTCATCAGTACATAGAGAACAGACTTATGGACACAGGGAAGAAGAGGGAGAAACGAATTCAGAGGATAACATTGAAACATATACATTACCATGTGTAAAACAGATAGCCAGTGGGAATTTGCTGTGTGACACAGGGAGCTCAAACCCAGATCTCTGTCACAACCTAGAGGAGTGGGATGGTGAGGGAAAAGGGAGGGGACATATGTATACCTGTGGCTGATTCGTGTTGATGTAACTAACACAATTTTGTAAAGCAATTATCTTACAATTAAAAATGTAATTAAAAAATACAAAGTAAATGACCCATAAAAAAAAAAAATAGAAAGTTAGTGACCGGCACTCACTCAACCCTTCTCCCTGGCATTTAGAAAAATCATTACATGCTCAGTTTTCACCTTCCTCCTGGAACCCTCCCTCCTTTGGTAACTTCCAAGTCCACCCCAAAATGCTCCACTCTTAGCACTACCACAAAGTATGAAAGGAGAAGGATAGGCTTGGGAAACTTCTGAAAGTTCCAACCTTTTTCTGATATATTGCTCTTCCAATATAATTGTTTGAACAGAATAAAAATTCATCATTTCCAGAAAAAGAGACCTGGAATTTCTTACAATAAGAAAAAATTTAAAGAGAGATATGAGAATTGAAAGATAATCTCAAAAGCTGAATTTGCAGAAATAACTGAGGCTTATATTTTGTTTTTTCAAATCTTGCATATAATTGAGTGTAGAGAACTGGAATCAGAAGAAAGGGAAATAAAATTATGAAATTTTGTATGAAAATAGATTACATTTCAGATAATATATGATATAATGCATGCATCCTGAAGATATTTATATTCAGGTAAATTCCATTAGTTTAATACTGCTTTTCAAAAGAAAAGGTTTAAGATGCATACTGAAATTAAACCTGAAATACTGCATACAGAGCAATGTTTTTTTGTGAGCCACGTTGTGTTTGACATACAAGTTGCAAAACCTGGTTGGTCGATATATTTTTATTCAGTTCAGGCCCACCAGATTATTCCATGGAATTCTACTGCTTGTAGTCCAAGAGAAGAGAGTGTGTATAGTATCACAAAGTTCTGTTAAACACTATGCTTCCTGTATCAGTCCTTCAAATCATTTTCCTGGTGACCAGTGATATTATCTGTGCATGTATAGCCATACATAACAATCAGTGGAAGCGGAACATTCACCTTCTTCTAGGGCCCTATTATATTTCAATTTCTTAGCCACCTTCTAAAGATACAGGCTCAAATGAATTTGTTTTCTTCTCCCTTCATTCTTAAGATAAGGGGTTGTTCTATCTCTAAATTCTCTACAAAACTTTCTTTTCTCTCTTTTACATCATCTATTTCTCCTTTAAATTTCCATAAGTAGCAGCTTTTGAAGGCAGGAGTGTCAGTCATAGGCTTTCCTTATAAAAATTCTTTGGTTATACCCTCAAAAATAAAATACCATGACAAAAGAAAACTGAAAAATACAAGAGACAAAGGAAATACTCAAGACTACAGTTATAAATTCTTCAAATTATGGCTCTTCACTTTAGAAAACTAAAAATAAGTATGGTTTCAGAAGGCTCCATACATGAAAACTGTCTGTTTGTGAACTTAATCATAATCATATTTTAAATATGCTAAAATATGGAAGGCAGAAAGAAAGAAAAGAAAGAAGGGAAGGAGGAATGGAGGAAAAAAATATAACATCAAATCTGTAAATAAAGATAAATACACATATGGTTTCTTATTTTTAAGTGCTCTGGCATCTTTATACAAATAATTTTGAAAGCTTATAGGAATAAAAATGTAGGCAAATTTTCAAAAATGATTTAAGAGAAAATGTTAAAGATTAAGAACCCTTAAAATTAGGCTATATTTGACACTTCCTGCCTCTGCTGACATGAAATTAATGTCTTTAAAAACATTGCTAAATACATATATAACAGATTATATAGAGAAAAATATAGAAAAATTTTACCAAAATATGCATATCTTAACACAAATTGTTTTTGTGAATATAAAAAAAGAAAGGCCAATCCAAACTATTTATATTTTTTCAAAAGCATACTGGAATACTGAAATTAAATAGGTAAAAATAATGATGCCACTTTGACATGATTAAAAATTTGTAATCTATTAACTAATTAAATTTATAAATACTTCCCAAATGTATTTGTCCACATGGAGAATCTACAAAAAAAAAAGAAAGAAAATAGAAACAATAAGGGAATCATACATCATTTCTGAATATGGACCACCATACACAAGTCACAAGCATTCCCCAGACCCAGTAATATTCATTCAGACAACATAACACAATTTGAAAAAAATCACACTCACATCGACAAAAAAAAAAAAAAAGACATCAATTACCTAGGAAATTTATGTATTTTAAATCATAATTTGTGAATAAACTTACAAAACTGCAAACACAAATTACCAAAATAAGTAGGAAGTAAAATTTAATCTAGGCTTAATGAAAGCTCAATCACAAAAGACAAATAATAACCAAAAATATTTACAAAGGTATAATGCAAATGTAAGACTGGGAAAGACATCAACTTTTTATGTTCACTGCTGCCAAGATGTTGGTTTTGAATCACTCAAAAACAATGGGCCAATGTGCCGCACTACCTCCCTCCAAGTGCCAGCTAATCTTTCTCCTTAGGAAAATAGAGCAACAGTCCCAGTAGACATAAAATCCAGAGCTACTGTAAATCACATGAACATTTGTTGTTTGCTGACATTCTTAAACTGAGATTCACATTTTGAAAAAAAAATGGATCTAAGTGTGAAGGTTTCTTCAGTTCCATAGTCATTTTGCCTATCTATTACTTCTTTATAATGATTTTTATTGAATAACAAGTCTTTTCAGCTGAGTATAAGAATTACATACACCTTTATTTATTGCTGAAACTTAAATAACTTCTATAGGAATAACATCCTTATTTTCCCAAAATATCCAAAGAAATGGATGCTTTTATCATTATTAAATGTATCTTTATTTGCCTGGTAATATTTCTTCCCCCAACATTCACTTTGATACTAATTTAGATACAGCAAATTTTATGTGATTTGTATCTCTTTGGTACATATATTTCTATTCACTTTGCAGAAGACAAAAAAAATTTTTTGTGTGTTAGGAAAAAATTTGTAGGTATGCGGACAGAGAAACCAAACAGTTTGAGTGCTAATAAACCAATGATTTATGTTAGCCATGAAACACAATAACTTTCGACTCCTGATACAGACATTGCTGGACAAACGTCATTTCTACATGGAAAAACCTATTGCTTATATGACTGGATGAGTATGAAAGCAGTTCAGTTCAGTTTAGTTGCTCAGTCGTGTCTGATTCATTGCGACCCCATGAACCACAGCACAGCAGGCCTCCCCGTCCATCACCAACTCCCGGAATTTACCAAAACTCAATGTCCATTGAGTCAGTGATGCCATCCAACCATCTCATCCTCTGTTGTCCCCTTCTCCGCCTGCTTTCAATCTTTCCCAGCATCAGGGTCTTTTCAATTGAGTCAGCTTTTAGCATCAGGTGGGCAAAGTATTGGAGTTTCAGCTTCAACATCAGTCCTTCCAATGAACACCCAGGACCGATATCCTTTAGGATGGACCAGTTGGATCTCCTTACAGTCCAGGGGACTCTCAAGAATCTTCTCCAACACCACAGTTCAAAAGCATCAATTCATCGGTGTTCAGCTTTCTTTATCACCCAAATCTCACATCCATACATGACTAATGGAAAAACTATAGCCTTGACTAGATGGACCTTTATTGGCAAAGTTATGTCTCTGCTTTTGAATATGCTGTGTATGTTGGTCATAACTTTCATTCCAAGGAGTAAGTGTCTTTTAATTCCATGGCTGCAGTCACCATCTGCAGTGATTTTGGAGCCCAGAAAAATAAAGTCAGTCACTGATTCCACTGTTTCCCCATCTATTTCCCATGAAGTGATGGGACTAGATGCCATGATCTTAGTTTTCTGAATGTTGAGTTTTAACCAACTTTTTCACTCTCCTCTTTCACTTTCATCAAGAGGCTCTTTAGTTCTTCTTCACTTTCTGCCATAAGGGTGGTGTCATCTATATGGTGGTGGTGTCATATCTGTGGTTATTGATATTTTTCCCGCCAATCTTGATTCCAGCTTGTGCTTCATCCAGCCCAGCATTTCTCATGATGTACTCTGATTATAAGTTAAATAAGCAGGGTTACAATATACAGTCTTGACATACTCCTTTTCCGATTTGGAACCAGTCTGTTGTTCCATGTCCAGTTCTAACTGTTGCTTCCTGACCTGCATACAGATTTCTCAAGAGGCAGGGCAGGTGGTCTGGTATTCCCATCTCTTGAAGAATTTTCCACAGTTTATTGTGATCCACACAGTCAAAGGCTTTGGCATAGTCAGTAAAGCAGAAATAGATGTTTTTCTGGAACTCTTTTGTTTTTTTCGATGATCCACTGAATGTTGGCAATTTGATCTCTGGTTCCTCTGCATTTTCTAAAATCAGCTTGAACATCTGGAAGTTCACGGTTCATGTATTGCTGAAGCCTGGCTTGGAGAATTTTGAGCATTACTTTACTAGCATGTGAGATGAGTGCAATTGTGCGGTAGTTTGAGCATTCTTTGGCATTGCCTTTCTTTGGGACTGGAATGAAAACTGACAGTTTCCAGTCCTGTGGCCACTGCTGAGTTTTCCAAATTTGCTGGCATATTGAGTGCAGCACTTTCACAGCATCATCTTTCAGGATTTGAAATAGCTCAACTGGAATTCCATCACCTCCACTGGCTTTGTTCATAGTGATGCTTTCTAAGGCCCACTTGACTTCACATTCCAGGATGTCTGGCTATAGGTGAGTGAATACAGCATCGTGATTATCTTAGTGGTGAAGATCTTTTTTGTACAGTTCTTCTGTGTATTGTTGCCACCTCTTCTTAATATCTTCTGCTTCTGTTAGGTCCATACCATTTCTGTCCTTTATTGAGCCCTTCTTTGCATGAACTGTTCCCTTGGTATCTCTAATTTTCTTGAAGAGATCTCTAGTCTTTCCTATTCTATTGTTTTCCTCTATTTCTTTGCATTGATTTCTGAAGAAGGCTTTCTTATCTCTCCTTGCTATTCTTTGTAACTCTGCACTCAGATGCTTATATCTTTCCTTTTCTCCTTTGCTTTTCACTTCTCTTCTTTTCACGGCTATTTGTAAGCCCTCTTCAGACAGCCATTTTGCTTTTTTGCATTTTTTTGTTGTTGTTGTTGGGGATGATCTTGATCCCTGTCTCCTGTACAATGTCACGAACCCCTGTTCATAGTTCATCAGGCACTCTGTCTATCAGATCTAGTCACTTAAATCTATTTCTTACTTCCACTGTATAGTCATAAAGGATTTGATTTAGGTCATACCTGAATGGTCTAGTGGTTTTCCCTACTTTCTTCAATTTAAGTCTGAATTTGGCAGTAAGGAGTTCATGGTCTGAGACACAGTCAGCTTCCAGTCTTGTTTTAGCTGACTGTATAGAGCTTTTCCATCTTTGGCTGCAAAGAATATAATCAGTCTGATTTCGATGTTGACCATCTGGTGATGTCCATGTATAGAGTCTTCTCTTGTGTTGTTGGAGGAGGGTGTTTGCTATGACCAGTGCGTTTTCTTGGAAAAACTCTATTAGCCTTTGACATGTTTCATTCTGTACTCCAAGGCCAAATTTGCTTGTTACTCCAAGTATTTCTTGACTTCCTACTTTTGCATTCCAGTCCCCTATAGTGAAAAGGACATCTTTGTTGGGTGTTAGTTCTAAAAAGTCTTGTATGTCTCATAGAACTGCTCTACTTCAGCTTCTTCAGTGTTACTGGTCAGGAAATAGACTTGGATTACTGTGATATTGAATGGTTTGCCTTGGAAATGATCAGAGATCATATTGTCATTTTTGAGATTGCATCCAAGTACTGCATTTCAGACTCTTTTGTTGACTATGATGGCTACTCCATTTCTTCTAAGGGATTATTGCCCACAGTAGTAGATATAATGGTCATCAAGTACAGGGAATGAAAGCTGTGTGAAAAAGAAGGAACAGAAAGAATAAGAGATGGGCAGAGAAAGTCTGAAAGTATTGTGCCTGTGCTCTCTCCTCTGGGTAGAGGAATAGACATTCCCTCCATTTTAGGTAATATGAGAAGTGAGAAATGTATTTCATCCCAGAAAATACAATCTTGCAACATGCTATCATCTCTATATGTTACAGATGGGAAATTAGAAACTTACAGAGTCATATTAATTAGTCACATAACTAGTAATTGAAAAATCTAGAGTTGGAAACCAGAATCATCTGGAAAAATGGCCTGCCACATTCAGAAATTCCACACTTCATTGGTACATTCATACATGCAATCATGAAATATTTTATGGCAGGCTATTAACAGCTGGGGAAAATATAGTAGAAATAACAGAAGCCATGTCTTCCCTTTTAAAACATATGGCACAGTGGAAATTCAATTAAAATGCTGCATGATAAAGTGTTTTGATAATCAAGTTTGGCATGTGATACAACTATAGAAAACTACACAGGCTTCATCTCGGGGCTGGTGAAAGGAAGTGATCCCTCTACAATGAGTAAACATTGGCAAGGTGAATGAATCATGGATGCAAGTGGGAGTAGCAGTAAAAAAGAACATTTTGTGCAAAACATAGGATAAGAGAAAATACAGAGCCATTCAGGAAATAAACAGCACTTGATTTGTGTGAATAAGAGATTACTGGTAACATTGAAGAGACATAATTCAGGACCATACAAGTGTTGTTAAGGATTTGGGTCTTCATTCAAAAAGCAAGAGGGGGGAAGATTGAATATTTTTTTAAATAAACTAAAACTTGATTTAATTTGTGCTCTAAATGACTTGAATAATGTGCACGTTAGAAAATGGATTAGTTGGAAGTTATAAACAAATAATGAGTGATTTCACTTTCACTTTTCACTTTCATGCATTGGAGAAGGCAATGGCAACCCACTCCAGTGTTCTTGCCTAGAGAATCCCAGGGACGGCAGAGCCTGGTGGACTGCCGTCTATGGGGTCGCACAAAGTCGGATACGACTGAGCGACTTAGCAGCAGCATCAGCAACAGAGACAAGAAATGATGTGGGCCAAATCTAACTTTTACTGTAAACATAAAAATGTGAAATATAGAGAGAAAATATATAAAGAAGAATGGGAAGAGTTGGGCATCATTTGGATAGAAAGGAATAGGAATTGGAAGGGAAATGTTAAGTTTGCTCCTGGAAACAATTAATTTCATCATATTGCTTTTCACTAGGGCTCATGATAAATGAATTTTCTATCCCAGATGTTTTGAGTTTGATGTATTTTCAAGTCAATCAAATAAAAATGTGCAATTAGCTAATGAATAATCAGGTCCAAAGTAAACACTTAAAAATAGGGATACTGATTTGGATAATGAAAGTTCAGTTTACAATTTAGGGGAAATTTCTGTCCCTGAAAAGAGACAGATGAAAGGGGTAAGTGGAAAAAACCACAGTAAATAAAATCAAAGAGAATCGACTACCATAAGAAAAATGAAAGTGATGGGATTTGGAAAGTAATCCAAAAGTTTTTGAAATAATATTAGTACTTAAGGATCACAGAAGTTGTGGGAAGATTAAGCACTGATATGACAGAACTGGATAAATTAATGGCAAATTTAAGAGCAGAAAGATAGATTAAGAAATCCAATTAAAACTTTGCTGCACCACTAAATAGAGATGAAGTCAAATTCTTTCCTTGATTTGGAGTTGGCCTGAAATTGCCAACATCCAATGGATCATCAAAAAAGCAAGAGAGTTCCAGAAAAACATCTATTTCTGCTTTATTGACCATGCCAAAGCCTTTGATTGTGTGGATCACAATTAACTGTGGAAAATTCTTAAACAGATGGGAACACCAGACCACCTAACCTGCCTCCTGAGAAATCTGTATGCAGGTAAAGAAGCAACAGCTAGAACTGGACATGGAACAACAGACTGGTTCCAAATATGGAAAGGAGTATGTCAAGGCTGTATATTGTCACCATGCTTATTTAACTTATATGCAGAGTACATCATGAGAAATGCTGGGCTGGATGAAGCACAAGCTGGAATCAAGATTGCTGGGAGAAATATCAATAACCTCAGATATGCAGATGACACCACCCTTGTTGCAGAAAGTGAAGAAGAGCCTCTTGATGAAAGTGAAAGAGGAAAGTGAAAAAGTTGGCTTAAAACTCAACATTCAGAAAACTAAGATCATGGCATTCGGTCCCATCACTTCATGGCAAATGGATGGGGAAACAGTGAAAACAGTGTCAGACTTTATTTTTTGGGGCTCCAAAATAACTGCAGATGGTGATTGCAGCCATGAAATTAAAAGATGCTTACTCCTTCGAAGGGCAGTTATGACCAACCTAGACAGCATATTAAAAAACAGAGACATTACTTTGTCAACAAAGGTTCGTCTAGTCAAGGCTATGGTTTTTCCAGTGGTCATGTATGGATATGAGAGTTGGACTATAAAGAAAGCTGAGCACCAATGAATTGATGCTTTTGAACTGTGGTGTTGGAGAAGACTCTTGAGAATCCCTTGGACTGCAAGGAGATCCAACCAGTCCATCTTAAAGGAAATCAGTCCTGAATGTTCATTTGAAGGACTGATGTTGAAGCTGAAATTCCAATACTTTGGCAACCTGATGTGAAGAACTGACTTATTTGAAAAGACCCTGATGCTGGGAAAGATTGAAGGCAGGCAGAGAAGGGGGCCACAGAGGATGAGATGGCTGGATGGCATTACCGACTCCATGGAGATGAGTTTGAGTAAACTCTGGGAGTTGGTGATGGACAAGGAGGCCTAGCATGTGGCAGTCCATGGGGTTGTAAAGAGTTGGACATGACTGAGTGACTGAACTGACCTGAAGGACCATTTGACAAATACACTATAGTGGAGTGGGACAGTCTAGGACTTCCAAGGCAAAGCCTTGAAAAGTTTATGAGCTGTACCATAGCTACTATGATTTCTAAACCACTTGTGAATAAGTGTGACTACTTAGCTGGAGATATAGTGTGAAGAAACTCTAAAATTACTTGGAAAGAGAGAGAGGCTCAGCTTTCTCCCAATGCACCAGGCCTGTGAGAAAAGGTATCTTGGAAACCACTCCTGCCCACAACACAGCTGACAGCTAAATTGCACATTACCCAAGTCAGTGCCCTCTGAGATAGAAAACATGTGCCAGCCAGGCCTTGACTAAATCTAAGAATCTTAAAATCATAATATATGATTAAATGGCTATTATTTTAATTTATCCCATGTGTGTGCACCCCTGTACTTCTTTGTACTTCTTTAGCACCGTCTGAGAGGCTGGCTTCTGGGGTATAGTCCTCATTTTGCCCCCCAAAAAACTTAACTCACAACCCTCACGTGGTACACTTAGTTGACAGTAACATGGAGGCCAGAAATTATAGCTAATCAACAGTGGACTTAGATAGATTGAATTTCAAATTAAATGTTAAATATGACAATGAATTCAATTTTCTTGCTTGTGATAAAGTACAGATAAAGAAAGATGAACTAAGAAACAGCTTTCAGTGTTCAAGTAGAATTTAGAGGGAATCTAAATGAACCAGGATTTACTGAGTTCAAACATTAAAGAATTTCACATCCCCGGTTTCTCCAAGAAAAGAAAAAGTTATCACTTAAGGCATGGATTCAGGGAAAATGTTCAGTATCTAGTGCACTATCAGTAAAGCAGATAAAACAGTAAAGATATTGAGAAATGTGACTATAAGATCTTTTCTTTTGTTTAATTCTTAGAACAAGTTGTGTGTATGTGTGAGTGTGTTAAGAGTGTTAAATGTTAGTCGCTCAGTCTTGTCCAATTCTTTGAGACCACATGGATTGCAGCCTGCCAGGCTCCTCTGTTCATGTTCATTCTCCAGGCAAGATTACTGGAGTGGGTAGTGATTTCCTTCTCCAGCAGATCTTCTGCATCCAGAGATGGAAGCCAGGTTTCCTGCACTGTAAGCAGATTCTTCACCATCTGAACCATCAGGGGGAAGGCCAATTTAAGGGTAGTGAAAGTGAAGGTGAAGTCGCTCAGTCGTGTCTGACTCTTTGCAACCCCATGGACTGTAGCCTACCAGGTTCCTCTGTCCATAGGATTTTCCAGGCAATAGTACTGGAGTGGATTGTCATTTCCTTCTCCAGGGGATCTTCCCAACTCAGGGATCGAATCCAGGTCTCCCGCATTGTAGACAGACGCTTTTCCGTCTGAGCCACCAGGGAAGTAGGTATTAAGTTTATGAAGCTGCCCGTGTCCCGTCACCTAGGCAAAAGACCTCGAAGAATCTTAAAGTCCATTCCACAGCTCTGTGATGCTCAAGTGCATGTAGATGGGGTCTGTCTTACAAAGAAAGTAAGGTGCTCTTTGTCTCATAGAGCAGGTTATAATTTGATCTATAAAAAAGGTATTTGACCAGCTTGGACTGAAATTGAAGAATAGCAAAGTAAAAAAGGAAAATTCAAGGGAATCTGGTCTCTCAAACTTTCACAGGCAGGAAGCAGGCTGAGAAGGCTACTCAGTGCCAAAGACCAGCCATTTCTTACGTTTAAAAAAAAGTAGATTCAGAGTCAGAATATAGAGCCAAGAGTGGTAGAGAATCATTTCCAGGAAGTAGGAATTGGCCTTAAAGAAGAATCTGGTGACAAATGCAGCTTTTATAGCTGCTTTTCATCAATCCAGTGCACTATTTCTTTGTCATCCATTCTTCAGTTGACTACCAAGGCAACAATCTCCAGATTTGTCTCTTAATTCATTATTTGTTTGCTCTCAGCTTTCTTTGCTTTAGCAAAACTTGTATTTGTCCCAAAGTTTGTAATTGTGGACTACACCAGGGCTCATCCTGACTATATTCACAGTATTGACAATTTCATTTATTCTTCTGGCTTTACATGATGCTAGAATGCTGATGCTAATTTTAAATTCTCTCCTAAATTCTGGACTCATTTATCCACATATTGATATGACATCTATCATTGAGTATCTAATAGATTTCTCAAGCACCACATGTATAAAACTTAACTCCTGTTCTCGCTCAAACTTTCCACAAAATCTGCCAACTGATTTGATGACAGCACCAATATTCCTGTTGTTCATTCAAATGGTTTGGAATTATCCTTTACTTTTATTTTCCTCTCTCACTCCACATGCAATCTATCAAAAAATTCTATTGCCTCTATCTTTAAAATATACCCATCACTTCCTTCATTGAATTTTTCTGTTGTTCAGTTATCCTCAAAATTCAATTCTTCTAAGAGTCAGAGTTAAATTGCCTTGGAAGAGGTCCTTGTGTGATTTGGAGACAAAAGTGAACCCGTGGCTGCTGCTCTTTGAAGGGCATGGTAAGGAATTGTGGTGACAGCTCAAAGCCTAGAAGCTGGCAGGTTTCACTTTGCCTTATCCTCCTCGAAGCCATTTCTAATTCTTCCAATTTCTGACCATGTGCACCCCCAAACCTATCACCAGACAGTTAATCATGAGCCCCCAAATACCTGCCATGGACTGCCTTAGAAGTTGTCAGTTCAGAATCCCACTGGAGATTATTTTGCTCTCAGAGTGACCTGTTGGTGACTCTTTCTGATTCCCAAACCTCCTTAGACCTTTACTTCTTAATTTTCTCCAAAAATTATGCAAAGCCTAATATGTGTATTTGGACACTTATGTATGTATTCTGCTTCTCTGGGAAAGCCTAAGTAATAGAACTAAGGGTGGTTCTAGAGGAATAGATTTTTAATGGGCTTTATTGAGGTATAAATGATATAAAATACTGCACATATTTAATGTGTATAATTTAATGAATTTTGACATTTGCATATACACGTGACACCATCACAAAAATTAAGGTAATAAACAACCGACAGATCTGCAAGTTCCCTTGTATAAAGACACTACATTTTAAGACTGAATATTCAAAACTGGATATGGTGTTCCTGGAAATGGCTCTTTGACGTGTATTCAGAAAAATAATGATTCTATTTCCAGTAGTAGAAAGACTAATGATAACCTGTGTCAAGATCATCTGGCAATAGATATATACAAAATATCACTAGTGAAGATAGATATATTTATATATATATATTCCCATATACTCCCTGCCTCCTGTTTCTCTGGAGCTCCTGTTTCTATAGAGAACTCCCTGATATATATATATATATATATATATATATATATATATATATATATATATACATATATATAAACCCAGTTAGGCTATTCCAAATCCTGAAAGATGATGCTGTGAAAGTGCTGCACTCAATATGCCAGAAAATTTGGAAAACTCAGCAGTGGCCACAGGCCTGGAAAAGGGCAGTTTTCATTCCAATCCCAAAGAAAGGCAATGCCAAAGAATGCTCAAACTACTGCACAATTGAACTCATCTCACACGCTAGTAAAGTAATGCTCAAAATTCTCCAAGCCAGGCTTCAGCAATATGTGAATCATGAACTTCCTGATGTTCAAGCTGGTTTTAGAAAATGCAGAGGAACCGGAGATCAAATTTCCAGCATCTGCTGGATCATGGAAAAAGCAAGAGAGTTCCAGAAAAACATCTATTTCTGCTTTATTGACTATGCCAAAGCCTTTGACTGTGCGAATCACAATAAACTGTGGAAAATCCTTCAAGAGATGGGAATACCAGACCACTTGATCTGCCTCTTGAGAAATTTGTATGCAGGTCAGGAAGCAACAGTTAGAACTGGACATGGAACAACAGACTGGTTTCAAATAGGAAAAGGAGTACATCAAGGTTGTATACTGTCACCCTGTTTATTTAACTTATATGCAGAGTACATCATGAGAAACACTGGACTGAAAGAAACACAAGCTGGAATTAAGATTGCTGGGAGAAATATCAATAACCTCAGATATTTAGATGACACCACCTTTATGGCAGAAAGTGAAGAGGAACTCAAAAGCCTCTTGATGAAAGTGAAAGTGGAGAGTGAAAAAGTTGGCTTAAAGCTCAACATTCAAAAAACGAAGATCATGGCATCCAGTCCCATCACTTCATGGGAAATAGATGGGGAAACAGTGGAAACAGTGTCAGACTTTATTTTGGGGGGCTCCAAAATCACTACAGATGGTGATTGCAGCCATGAAATTAAAAGACGCTTACTCCTTGGAAGGAAAGTTATGACCAACCTAGATAGCATATTCAAAAGCAGAGACATTACTTTGCCAACAAAGGTTCATCTAGTCAAGGCTATGGTTTTTCCTGTGGTCATGTATGGATGTGAGAGTTGGACTGTGAAGAAGGCTGAGCGCCAAAGAATTGATGCTTTTGAACTGTGGTGTTGGAGAAGACTCTTGAGAGTCCCTTGGACTGCAAGGAGATCCAACCAGTCCATTCTGAAGGAGATCAGCCCTGGGATTTTTTTTCAAGGAATGATGCTAAAGTTGAAACTCCAGTACTTTGGCCACCTCATGCGAAGAGTTGACTCATTGGAAAAGACTCTGGTGCTGGGAGGGATTAGGGGCAGGAGGAGAAGGGGACGACAGAGGATGAGATGGCTGGATGGCATCACTGACTTGATGGACGTGAGTCTGGGTGAACTCCTGGAGTGGGTAATGGACAGGGAGGCCTGGCGTGCTGCGATTCATGGGGTTGCAAAGAGTTGGACACGACTGAGTGACTGATCTGATATATATATATATATATATATATATTTAAAGAAATTCATGATGAGGACTGACCCATGTGACAGATGAGAGCCAAGATAAGCAGCTTGCAAGCTGTAGACCCAAAAGAGCTGATTTGTATACTTCCAGTCTGAGTATCGGAGAAGGCAATGGCACCCCACTCCACTACTCTTGCCTAGAAAATCCCATGGACGCAGGAGCCTGGTAGGCTGCAGTACATGGGGTCGCTAGAGTCGGACATGACTGAGCGACTTCACTTTCATGTTTCACTTTCATGCATTGGAGAAGGAAATGGCAACCCACTCCAGTGTTCTTGCCTGGAGAACCCCAGGGACGGGAAGCCTGGTGGGCTGCCATCTATGGGGTCGCACAGAGTCGGACATGACTAAAGCAATGTAGCAGCAGCAGCAGCAGCAGTCTGAGTATAAAAAGCTGATAACCAGGAAAACTGATGGTATAAATGTCATTCCAAAAGCTGTCAGACAAGAGGATTGGGGCGGGGAAGGAAATGGGAGGGATGTTTAAGAGTGAGGGCGCATATGTATACCTATGGCTGATTCATATTAATGTATGATAGAAACATCATAATATTGTAATTATCCTCCAATTAAACATTAATATTTTAAAAAAACTGCCCAGATGGAACGTTTCAATGGAGTCTGAAGGCTGGAAAAGACTAGTCTCCCAGCTCATTAGGTCAGACAAGAAGAATTCTCTCTTACTCAGCTTTTTTGTTCTATTTAATTTTCAATTGATTGCATGAGGCACATCCACATTATGAATACAATCTGATTTACTTAGTCTACTGATTCAAATGTTATTCTCAATCAGAAATACTCTCACAGACAAACCTGGAATTATGTATGACCAAGTGTTTGGCCCCCAAAACACATAAAATTACCCCTCACTTTGAAAATGCAGAAGACTCAGAAGACTCTGTCTTCAAGATTTGTATAGAGCTATTATTAATATAGTGAAGATAGTGTGGATCAGAGAAAGAATGCCTAAATAGGTCAGTGAAACAGTATATAGAGCCCAGAAATACATCAACACAAATATAGTCAACCTGTTTTTCACAAATTAACAAAGGCAATTCAAATGAGAAAGAGCACTCTTTTCAACAAATAGTACTGGAATAACTGAACATCCACAGGGGGAAAAAAAAAACAAAAAACACCTGTTCTTACATACTGATGTTGCATCTTTACAATAATTGATTCTAATGGCACATAGATTTTAAACACTAAGTCCCAAAGTATAAAACTTCTAGAAGATAACATAGGAAGAAATCTAGGTGATCTTGGACTTGACAGTAAGCTTTAGATATACCACCAGAAATCAAAATCTATGAAAGATAAAATAACAAGTTGAATTTCATTAAAATTAAAAATTTCTGCTTTGTGAAAGATATTGTTAAAAGAATGAAAGGCAAGCCACAGATTGGGAGAAAATATTATATATATATATATATAAAATTCAAGACTTATGTCTTACAAATATATAAAAATTCTCAAAATTCAATAATAAGAAGACAAACAACCAATTCCAAATTGGGCAAAAGACATCTCACCAGAAAGAATATGCAGATGGCAAATAAATACGTGAAAAGATACTCACTTGAAATTAATTTAATTTTACACTTGAACCATATTTCAATAAAAATGTAAAAATTAAAATATTGAAATTGAAAAAGAAAAGGGGTTCAACATTATTAGTGACTTGCAAATTTAAAAGCAATATGTTATGACTACTTATCTATTGGAATGGGTAAAATTCAAAACATCAAAAACACTCAGTGTTGATCAGGATACAGAGCAATAGGAACTTCGCATTCATTGCTTGTGAGAATGCAAAATTCAGGCACTTTGGAAGAATTTGTTCATTACAAAATATATAAAAGACCTTAATATAGTCTTACCATACAATCCTGTAATCACACCCCCCAGGTATTTAACCAAATGAACTAAAAACATATCTACACAAACCCCACACACACAAAATGTTTATAGAAACTTCAAAAATAATTTCTAAAAATTAGAAGCAACCAAGATTTTCTTCAGTTGAATGTATAAGCACAGGATGGTGCATCCACATGATAGACCATTAAAAAAAAATGAGCTATCAAGCTATGAAAAGTATGAAGGAAACTTAAATGCATATTCCTAAGTGAAAGGAGCAATACTATATATTGTTTGATTACAATTACATGCCATTCTGTAAAGGGGAAAATTATAGATATACAAAGACAGTGGTTGGTAGGGGTTGAAAAGAGAAAGGATAAATAGAGAGTGGATAAATAAGACCACAGAGGAATTTTAGGACAGTAAAAGTATTCTGTGTAATACTGCTATGGTGAATACATATTGTTAAATATTTCTTAAAACCTATAGAACTGTGTAACATTAAGACCAAGCTTTCATGTAAACTGCAGGCTTTAGTTAATAATTATTTACCGATATTCTTTCATCAGTGTGGTAACAAATAAATCACTCTAATTTAAGACATTAGTAATGGGGAAATTGAGTGGAGAAGCAGGAGGTAGGTGGGTACTCTGTACTATTTTCTCAGATTTATCCAAACTTAAAACTTCTCTAAAATTTAGTTACTCTTATTTAAAGCTAAATTTATAATTTAAAAAGAAATTCATATCATTATTTTCCTATCAAAGGAGAAGTATTTCTCTAAAAGTCCAAAAGAAAAACACAACTGAGTGTTATGAAAGCTATCACTGGAGGAGGAAGTAGCAACCCACTCCAGTATTCTTGCCAGGAGAATGCCATGGAGAGAGAAGCCTGGCAGGCTACAGTCCATAGGGTCACAAAAAGTCAGACATGACTGAATCAACTTAGCACATATGCAAGAAAGTTATAGCAAAGAATAAACAAACCAATATACATTTAAACAAAATAAATGTACATTTACATCAATCACACACACATAGAAGCATACAGATATTGATAAGCATATATCTTTTTAAATGATAATGTTATATATGTGGCAGTGTTTTTAAAGCTCATATTGGAGTAGTTGATTAAATATTAAGAATAGTTTGATCAATAAGAAATTGGTAGCTTGCACAAACTTTATGAATATCACAAAATTAATAATAAATGCTGCTGCTGCTGCTGCTGCTAAGTCACTTCAATCGTGTCCGACTCTGTGCGACCCCATAGACGGCAGCCCACCAGGCTTCCCCATCCCTGGGCATGAAAGTGAAAAGTCAAAGTGAAGTCGCTCAGTCGTGTCTGACTCCTAGCGACCCCATGGACTGCAGCCTACCAGGCTCCTCCGTCCATGGGATTTTCCAGACAAGAGTACTGGAGTGGGGTGCCATTGCCTTCTCCAATAATAAATGATATGTTCAAAATTCTATTTGCGACCCCATGGACTCTAGCCTACTAAGCTCCTCTGTCCATGGGATTTTCCAGGCAATAGTCCTGGAGTGGATTGCCATTTCCTTCTCCGGGGGATCTTCCCAACCCAGGGATCGAACCTGGGTCTCCGGCATTATAGACAGACACTTTACCATCTGAGCCACCAGGGAAGTCATAATTTGTACTAATATGAGAAAATTAATACTGCAAAACAAAAGTTCTTATGTATGTGTGGTTTTATAAACTTGTAATTAGATATGGTTATGTTGTCTTGCTATGCGTGGTCAACAAAAATGTATATGAAATGCACACCTTTGTGAAATACTTATTATGTTACATCATATGGCCAAGACACAAAGTTTGTGTTGTCCTGGCATTGCTAAGCAAATTTAACAGTTTCGTTTCCTCCTCAGAGAATAAGATTGCATCTCCTTTTATCATATTTGTAGGGCTGGTAGCATATTCTTCCTCTGGTATATAGTATTTTCATTTACAACACCTACACAAGCTAAAAGAAAATACAGAATTTGCAAATAACTCATTTGCATTAATGAATATGCTTTTATAAGATCAATTTCAGTAACAAGTGTAAATAATATTGTTAATAAGATTTCAAATGTAATGCTATTATTATCCATTGTAGTACATACTCAATATTTAGGGGGATAAATATTGATTGTGTAAAATCAATAAAAATAGCACGTTTATAAGTAAGCCTTGGCATTTTTTTTGAAAATTCAAAAAGTCACATTGTAATTTTTATACAAATTTTGTGTAATTAGATAACAATCTGAAGAAATTGATAAATGAGTGTTTTGGGGTTAAAATTTGAAGGAAAATAATTGGTAAGGAATTGGCAGCTTTTTCCACTATATAATAAATACACATTTTTGGCCAATTTTGTTGTTTCTTATGGGTTCATGAAAAGAAGTAAAAAAAATTTTTTTTGGCCATGCCACATGGTATGGAGAAGGCAATGGCACCCCACTCCAGTACTCTTGCGTGGAAAATCCCATGGATGGAGGAGCCTGGTAGGCTACAGTCCATGGGGTCGCTGAGGGGCAGACATGACTGAGCGACTTCACTTTCACTTTTCACTTTCATGCATTGGAGAAGGAAATGGCAACCCACTCCAGTGTTCTTGCCTGGAGAACCCCAGGGACGGCGGAGCCTGGTGGGCTGCCATCTATGGGGTCGCACAGAGTCGGACACGACTGAAGTGACTTAGCAGCTGACGTAGCACATGGTATGTGGGATCTTAGTTCCCCAACAGGTATCAAATCCACATGCTTGCCATGTAAGCACAGAGTTTACCCACTGGACTATAAGGAACTCTTTTAAAAAAATTACTTTGCATATTTCTTACTTGAATACACATTAATTATAAATCAAAAGGTTATATTGTGTACACACCTTGATTACTGTTGATTCAAGTTTCTCCATCATTAAAATTGATTCTTTAAAATAACCATTTGATTGGGAACACTTGTTCTACACATATTTTGGTAGGAACATTTTGTAAGTAATGTATTATTTCTACTTCTTGAAATTTCAAGTTGAAATTAATGAAAAGGAACTTTCAAAAAACTGAACGCAGACTGTTAAGCTTTCTGTGACATTTGAGAAAAGCAGTCATTTATTTGTGAAACTTTTCAAGACACGATGTTTCCCTCAGGGTCTTCCATTTCTTAGAGATGAATACACATGGGAAACGTATCTGATATAATTAGCAGATAGTTGATGATAAAGCAATTAAATAAAAGGTCATTTGCCTTATCTCTGAACAACAGCAAAAAAATACCATCCCTGTTAGTCTATTAGTTGGTGAATAATTTGTTTTATAAATGTTTCTGTTCATGCTGAAAATCAGTAACTCTCATCATGGAATGCCCTGGTTGAACCTAGTATACACAAATTGTAGCACCTACTGCTATGGTTGCACTTTAAACTGATACGTTGTCACGTCAAATTACTTTGCATTGGCATCTGTGGTTATTTAGAATTACAAGTTAATTTGGATGACTTCCAGAACAAATGAACAAGTGCAAACCTGTCTCAATGCATTTATTGTGCTTGAATGATTGCAGGACTTTTTTCTTTGGGTTTTAATGTTCCAGAATAATTTTATCTAACAGCAGGAAATGGCTAGACTTCCAAACAAGCTGTTCTTTTATTGTAAATTATATTAAATCTGCATGAAAAAGGATATTTAATTTTAATTACAATAGTAATAAATACAAAATGACTAAAGCATCTTTAAAAAATTATCTGCATACCATAATGACAATAGTAACTATAACAGTAAAATAGAAATGGCAATAGTGATAGAAAAAACTTAATAAATAGAAAAAGTAAGAAATTCAAACCACTCATAATAATCATGTTATAATGAACAGAAGACTAGAACTATTCAAAACTGCTAAACAAAAAGTGTAATGCTCAAAAATAATTTAATTTTGGAATCTAGCAAGTGGTATTTTCAATGAGAATTTACCAATTTTTTTGTCATCTAAGAAACCACAGGCAAAATGAATACACATCATTTATGTCTAGGGCCATATCCATGAATTTTCAGACTGCCTAACTCATCAAAAAATTTTCAGCTTCTTAGTCCCCATCCAATTCCTTAAACACATTCCCTCTCTGTTTCTCTTCCCCTCATATATATATATATGAAAATTATTATATTAATATATATGAGTAATATGTAACATGGATACTGCAACATGGTGATGGCTCTCTACTGAGACACTTCTTTTTTCCATCTCCATGTTCACTCAAAGAAATCTCATCAAGTCTCATGTTTTAATCTACATGTATAAACATGTATTTTCTATCCTAATTTCCTGCTACCATATAAAACGTCCTAGGTTTAATTACTGTGATGGTTAATTTTATATGTCAACTTGGCTAAGCTGTGGCTCCCAGTTTTTGGTTAAACACGAGTCTAGATATTTCTGTGAAGATATTTTTCAGCTGTGATTAACTTTTAGATCAGTGAAAAGTGAAAGTGAAGTCGCTCAGTCGCGTTTGACTCTTTGCGACCCCATGGACTGTAGCCTACTAGGCTTCTCAGTCCATGGGATTTTCCAGGCAAGAGTACTGGAGTGGGTTGCCATTTCCTTCACCAGGGGATCTTCCTGACCCAGGGATCGAACCCGAGTTTCCCACATTGTAGGCAGATGCTTTAGCCTCTGAGCCACTAACTTTTAGATCAATAGGCTTGAGTAAAGAAGATTGCCTCCTTAATGGAGGTATGAGCCTCATCCAGTGAGTTGAAGGCCTTGAAATCTAAAACTGAGGTTTTTCCAAAGAGCAGTTCTGCCTCAAGACTGCAAGATAGAGGCCATATCTGGTTTCAGCCCACAGATTTCAGTCTCAAAACTGAAACATCCACTCTTTGAATTTTCAGATTGCCTACCTGGTTGACAAATTTTCAGCTTGTCAGCCTCCATCCAATTCCTTAAACAAGTATTCTTTCTCTCCCTGTCTCTTATATATATCCACATATTAGTGGTAGTGGTAAAGAACCTGCCTACCAAAGCAGGAGACGTAAGAGATGCGGCTTCAGTCCCTGCATTGGGAAGATCCCCTGAAGGAGGGCATGGCAACTCACTCCAGTATTCTTGCCTGGAGAATCCCATGGACAGAGGACCTGACAGGCTACAGTCTACAGGGTCACAAAGAGTCGACATGACTGAAGCGGCTTAGCACACATGCATATGTGAAAATTATTATTATATGAATAAAATTATAACACTTTGCCTAAGGTATATATTAGAAACAGTTGTTTTCTAATAAATGGGTGAAAGTAAGAAAAGCCAAAAGAGAAGTGATGGTTGAAATATTTAACAAACAATAATACGAGGGTACCAATAAATTAGAAAAGACTTTAAGTCTTTAGAAAAATAAATGAACCTGAAATATCTTAATCAGTCAAGTGTTAGTACAAGGAAAAATCTCTCTAGCTGAAAGCAATTTTTGTCCTTCACCAGAAACACAAGAATCCATTCAATGCCTTGTTCTAAGCCTTCAAAAAATATTTTCTGGAAAGTATGATTTCTGTCCTTTTTTATTATAATTTCAACTTTTTGTGAGAGAACGTTCTTCAAAATCAGAGACCAGTAACAATTTGTGAGTTCTTATTATTGGGTTCCACTTGCATTTAAAAAGCTAGGCTCTGGGGAAGACATAACTGTAATTGCTCACACTGGTGCGGCACCTTAACAAAAATTCAAAACCACAAGATGCTCCAAATGACTTTGTGGCAAATAATAAATAAAACCATTGTTATTCAGTGATAAGTTTCCTAAGAAAACACATTAATCATACCTTTCATGGGAGTATCTTAGTTTAAATACTGTGCAAAAACCTGTTTATTTGACATGCTCTCTTTTAATTAAAAGGTATCTTTCTAAAGTTTATGTAAGCTCAGTAGTTTACACTCTCATCTGTATATTTCTCTGGAAGTGACAAACATAAGATAAGGACATAAATTAATTCATGCTAGAAAGAAGGAAGACTGCTGTTCTTAACAGGAAATAGCCAGCTAAGGATGTTAGACGTAATGTGTACTGAATTGGATATGTTGGAAAAAGACAAATGAGACATCTTAAAATTCTGACTCCCATTAAATAGCAGATTGGGTGTATAAAAAAGGTCTTACAAGGTCTCATTAATATTGCCAAATTTGGAAGTCAGATAGAAGAATATAGGCAAATAGACCGAAGAGATATTCTGCATAATGAGATGGGTCACTCACTCCTTCCCAAAAGAATGGTCCCAATAAGCAGAAAATCAATGCTATCAGGATTCCTTATGAATTACTGAGCAACCACAACAACTACTAAGACTTCTGAAAATACATTACAAATTTTAAAGAGGGAATGACACTGAATTAGCAGAGGAAATGCATTTATTTTAGATTAAACTACTAAAAGAAACTATAATCAAGTTTCCCAAGATATTCCCAAGGGAGAAACTCAGGCAAGTAATAATAAAGAATGAAAAAGTTAATGACAATAAAGATAATGTGAAAATGTGCTTTGAAATAAAATTATTGAAAAGTAGATTACTCATTATTGAAAATTGATTTAGTAAAGAGGAGTTAAACCGAAAGTGGTTCTCAAGTAAACATTTAACGTAATGCTTAACTGTGAAATAACAGAGTTAGTCCCACCAAAGTCAGCAAGAAGATTATATCTTTGCCCTGACCTTTTTAATATATTAAAAAAAATTCCTGGCCAATGAAATACCATAAGAATAGACATGAAAAAAAAACACTTTTAAAAACATAAAAATTTGTATTATTTGTAAATGAAATACTTTTCTTCCTTGAAAATGCAAGAGAAAAACCTAAAATCTCACAGATGTATAAGTTCTATGCAATGTATAACATAATACATATACAAAGAGGCATATACATGTATACTGGAGAAGGCAATGGCACCCCACTCCAGTACTCTTGCCTGGAAAATCCCATGGATGGAGGAGCCTGGTAGGCTGCAGTCCACAGGGTCGCTAGGAGTCAGACAAGACTGAGCGACTTCACTTTCACTTTTCACTTTCATGCATTGGAGAAGGAAATGGCAACCCACTCCAGTGTTCTTACCTGGAGAATCCCAGGGACAGGGAAGCCTGCTGGGCTGCCGTCTCTGGGGTCACACAGAGTCGGACACGACTGAAGCGACTTAGCAGCAGTAGCAGCAGCATACATGTATACAAATAATATTTACATAGTTGAAATATATTACATGTTATTGATAAATTAAAATCAATGAAGATATTGTCAGTCTAAAAAAGACTGCCAGTTTACTTCCCTAGCAAATACAGGTTTACTCAGGATCAGTGAAGAATTGAGATTCAGGCTCTCAATTTGAGTTTTCAATAGCAAGCCACATGAGAATTCCCCCTACAGCCAAAAAGGACTACGGTTTTCATAGAGATGAAAAAGAAGCTGAGAGGGATATAGTAAACCAAAATCCATGGTGTAAGGGTTCAGGGCAGACCAACCCAAAATATGTCATCGTGGTGTATGGATTATTTTGATTTAAAATTACTCAAGAAATGGACCTCCAGTACTTTGCCCACCTGATGTGAAGAGCTGACTCATTGGAAAAGACTGATGCTGGGAGGGATTGGGGGCAGGAGGAGAAGGGGACAACAGAGGATGAGATGGCTGGATGGCATCACTGACTCAATGGACGTGAGTCTGAGTGAACTCCAGGAGTTGATGATGGACAGGGAGACCTGGCATGCTGCGATTCATGGGGTCACAAAGAGTCGGACACGACTGAGTGACTGATCTGATCTGAAGAAATGGACAACACAAAAGGGATACTCTACCCCTCTTTTCTATTTGTAAGCAGGTAATAAATCTCTGATGCAAAAGCACCTGGAGGGAGAAGGACAGTCTTATCACCAGAGAGAGGAATTCAGATGAGAAGCCTATGTGAACAAACCTTGTCACTTCCTTAATTACTACCCCAGGTCTACATTCTTTTTAGATTCTTCACTGAGTTCCAAAAGACTGAATTTCGTTGTTCTGTCAGTTTCTCAGAAATGTATCATTTCTCTTCTAAAAAATTTAAAAGATGCCTCTTTGACAACTTCTTAATGCCCTATTTCTATAAGACCTCTGTTCACAAAGTAAAATTTGTTTCTTTTTCTCCTATGAATCTGTCTTGTGTCAATTTGGCTATTAATCTAACCACAAGATCTTAAGAGGGATAAAGGGAAAATTTCCCCTTCGCCAACCACTTTCACGACTTCTCCATTGGTGAGTTTCTAGAGATTTGTCCGTCTTTTTCTTCCTAGTACAGAGAAGACACCCTGACAAGTGGAAGTTTCCCCTATAAAAGTAAACGTCTCTTACAAAATGATAACTTCTTTTTGTCTTTCAGAGCTTTTCTTATGTTTGAAATTGGAAGAGTTAGTCACTCAGTCCTGTAGGATTTTTTGTGACCCGTATGGACTGTAGCTTTCCAGGTGCCTCTGTCCATGGAATTCTCCAGCCAAAAATAATGGAGTGGGTTGGTGTTACCTTCTCCAAGGGATCTTCCCACCCAGGGGCGGAACCTGAGTCTCCTGCATTGCAGACAGATTCTTTACCATCAGAGCCACCAGGGAAGCCTTTTTGTCTAGGGTTTCTTAAAAATAACCAACTCAAAATAATCCTTATGCTAAAGAAACATATTTTGGGATGGAAAATTGTGCTTCCCTTCAGTGCAATGTGTTATAACTCATGTAAATAAATATATGATTTTAGTTCAGTTTAGTTTAGTTCAGTTCATTTAAGTTCAGTCGCTCAGTTGTGTCCGACTCTTTGCGACCCCATGAATCGCAGCACACCAGGTCTCCCTGTCCATCACCAACTGCCGGAGTTCACTCAGACTCACATCCATTGAGTCAGTGATGCCATCCAGCCATCTCATCCTCCGTCGTCCTCTTCCTGCCCCCAATCCCTCCCAGCATCAGAGTCTTTTCCAATGAGTTAACTCTTCGCATGAGGTGGCCAAAGTACTGGAGTTTCAGCTTTAGAATCATTCCTTCCAAAGAAATCCCAGGGCTGATCTCCTTCAGAATGGACTGGTTGGATCTCCTTGCAGTCCAAAGGACTCTCAAGAGTCTTCTCCAACACCACAGTTCAAAAGCATCAATTCTTCAGCGTTCAGCCTTCTTCACAGTCCAACTCTCACATCCATACATGACCACATGAAAAACCATAGCCTTGACTAGACGAAACTTTGTTGGCAAAGTAATGTTTCTGCTTTTGAATATACTATCTAGGTTGGTCATAACTTTCCTTCCAAGGAGTAAGTGTCTTTTAATTTCATGGCTGCAGTCACCCAATAGGAAATGATTTACAGTAATCAGCAATATAATTATTTTTTTCTTCCATAGAGTTTTACCTTATATCATGTCTATTTCATATTTTAACACGTAAAATTTAATTTCTATTTTTAATTAACAACAGAATTTATATATATATATAGATAGATCAAATAAAAATCAAAGTTTATTTCTGGTTTCCTGGTTAAAATAAGGACAATCAGTGATGTTAATTAGATACATTTTCAATGATTCAAGGAAAAATTGTGTAAAAAACAGACCAGTGTATACATTTATCTTGATTCTGGCTGAGCTTGTGATAAAAAATCTATTGCTTTTGGTAAAAGAATTAGAATTATACAAAAGACAGTAGAAGCTAAACATGTTAGGCATTCAAATAACTAAATTTCTGGGAAAATAAGATAAACTCCTAGGAATGTAAGATAACTTTTTAAACAAAAAAAATTTTGGTTTTCTATTATTAGGAATTAGACTTCCATTCATAGAATTATTTTGAAGATTTAACATGCCAATTGTGTATGTAAATACATCTGAAGTTTTAATAGCTCACAGGTCCTCAGAGTATTCACATATTAAATATGGTTTTCTTTGTGGCTATTTATCTTCCTCAGTATGTCTAACTTCATAAGTTTAATGGGGCAGAGGTTTGCAGACTGTATTACCAGATGAGAGTACAGCAGATGCATATGGCAATTGTTTCAAAAAAAAAAGAACAAATACACTTTTGTTTAAACTTATGCTTTCCTACTTTCAAAAGAAACAAGTTAACACTAATGCTAACTTTAACAGATACATGTTTTGTTCAGTCCCTTGCTTATGAGCAGAGTACATCATACAAAATGCTGGGCTGGACAAATCACAAGCTGGAATCAAGATTGCCAGAGGAATGTCAGTAAATTTAGATATGCAGATGATACCATGCTAATGCTGCTGCTGCTGCTAAGTCGCTTCAGTCATGTGTGACCCCATAGACAGTAGCGCACCAGGCTCCCCCGTCCCTGGGATTCTCCAGGCAAGAACACTGGAGTGGGTTGCCATTTCCTTCTCCAATGCATGAAAGTGAAAAGTGAAAGTGAAGTCGCTCAGTCATGTCTGACCCTTAGCGACCCCATGGACTGCAGCCCACCAGGCTCCTCCATCCATGGGAGTTTCCAGGCAAGAGTACTGAAGTGGGTTGCCATTTCCTTCTCTGACCATGCTAATAGCAGAAAGCAAAAAGAAACTAGAGAGCCTCTTAATGAAGGTGAAAAAGGAGAGTGAAAAGACTGGCTTAAAACTCAACATTCAAACACTGAAGATCATGGCATTTGGTGCCATCGTTTCATGAAAACTAGATGGGGAAACAATGGAAACAGTAACAGACTATATTTACTTGGACTCCAAAATCACTGTGGATGGTGACTGCAGCCATTACATTAAAAGACACTTTTTCCTTGGAAGAAAAACTTTGACAAATCTAGGCAGTGTATTAAAAAGCGGGGACATCACTTAGCCAACAAAGGTCCATATAGTCAAAGCTATGCTTTTTCCAGTAGTCTTGTATGGATGTGAGAGTTGGAAAATAAAGAAGGCTGAGTGCCCAAGAATTAATGCTTTTGAATTGTACTGAAGACTATTGCGAGTCCTTTGGACTGAGGAATTTAAACCAGTGAATTCTAAAGGAAATCAATCCTGAATATCCATTGGAAGGACTAATGCTAAAGCTGAAGCTCCAATAATTTGGCCACCTGATGCAAAGCACCAACTCATTGGAACAAGACCCTGATGCTGGGAAAGATTGAGGGCAGGAGGAGAAGGGAGCAACAGAGGATGAGATGGTTAGACAGCATCAGCGACTCAATGGACATGAGTCTGAGCAAACTCTGGGAGACGGTGAATGACAGGGAAGCCTGGCATGCTGCAGTCTATTGGGTTGGAAAGAATCGGACATGACTAAGTGACTGAACAACAACAACAACACAAATAGAAAGGTTTGGTTTATTATGTTCCTGAAGGAACACAGAAAAGAGTCTGACTGTAAAGTAGAGCAGAATGAAGTGACTCTGAGAATTGTATTTGCTAGTAATTAAGATACCTTTGCTGAAATTGGTACATTTTTTGAGAGTGAAAGCATTAGGACATAGCCCATCTTTAAAACCTAGGGTAACAGATACAACCCAGGATTTTCCTGGACAAAGTGGAATATATGGTCATTATTCATCTAATTCAGTCTTAATTGATGCATCATTTATAGCTTAAGAAACATAATTCATACAAGCAATTTTGAGCATAATCATTCTGAATGGTGTTTTAATTGTAATTTTGGTGGTAAGTGACACTTCTGGTCTTTCCAGTGTTTATATAAGTAAGCATCAATGTAGCTATAGCATACGAGACTGAAGTATTTATTTGAGAATTGAGAATAATAAGTTACAAAAATGGAAATTATGCACATATAGTATATGCACAGATAGTATGTGCACTTTCATGCATTGGAGAAGGCAATGGCACCCCACTCCAGTGTTCTTGCCTGGAGAATCCCAGGGACGGGGGAGCCTGGTGGGCTGCTGTCTATGGGGTAGCACAGAGTCGGACACAACTGAAGCGACTTAGCGGTAGCAGCAGTATAAAAGTCAAATATATAATGTATAAATTAACCTACCACTCTAAACAGAGAAAAATATTTGAAAATATTTAAAATCCCATTAAAATGTCTATGTGTTAGTTGCTCAGTCGTGTCCAACTCTTTGCAATCCCATGTACTGTAGGCCTGCCGGGCTTCTCTGGTCCATGGAATTCTATAGGCAAGAATATTGGAATGGGTAGCCCATTCCCTTTTTCAGGGGATCTTCCTGATCCAGTGATCAAACCTGGGTCTCCTGCATTGCAAGCAGACTCTTTACTGTCTGAGCTACCAATGATATCCTTAAGATGTCTGCAGTGATTTATAAAATAAAGTAATTTAGACTAAAATTGCTTAGGTTTTTGTTTAAAATAGAGCAAGATAATTTTAACATATACAGTGTTAGATTCAAAATGGCTTTATAATTAACTTTCAGAAATATATTTCTTCTTTTTTTAATTCAGAATCTTAGAGAATGGGCCCTTTTCACTGAAGTTTGAAAAAACTCATTAATTTTAAATGAAATTCCTTTTACTTTCTAATTTCAATGTATTTCCCCTATGATAGAAGCCTATATTAAGACCAGATCTTCAAAAATCTTTATTTTTAAAAACCATGATTTTTCAAACTTGGCTGTACATTATAATCACCTGTGGAGATGTATTAAAATGTCAATTTCAGGGCCCCACTCCCATGACCCTTAGCTAAGTGGCTTTGCTGTACTCCTGTCATGTGAACATTCTACATGTGAATCTAATGTGCAGTCAAATACAACCAATATTTTAAAATATGAAATGGAAAATTTAGATTAAAATGGACATAACGAAAACCCCTACCTCTTCTCCAAATACCCTCAAAATACCCATGAAAAACAGAATAGGTATAAAATTATAGTACTAACAACAAAGTTACAAAAATAATTAATTTACAGATTCTCAAAGTTATTTTCACTACGTATAAAGCCAAAGAAGCCAGAATGGAAAATGCTTATATTTAATTTAATTTAACAACATGTTTCTTCTAATGATAAAATAAATGATTTTTGTCTTTATTTTATGGGTTTCAGTTTAACACAGTGAGATTTCTTAAAGGTCCAAACAAGAGTTTTGAGAATGTAAATCCAGCTAAACATAAGAATAAAGACAGATAATCCACCAAAAGGAAACTGAAAGTGAATATTATGCCTGCTGCTGCTGCTAAGTCACTTCAGTCGTGTCCGACACTGTGCAACCCCGTAGACGGCAACCCACCAGGCTCCCCCTTCCCTGGGATTCTCCAGGCAAGAACACTGGAGTGGGTTGCCATTTCCTTCTCCAATGCATGAAAGTGAAAATGCCTAGACACTTTAAATTCAAAGATCATTAAATGAATGAAATGGCAATGACTGTAGGATTGGTCTTGGGCTACCTAATTTAGCTACAGTAGATCAAAGAAGAGAAATATTGATAGTCACCTCTCTTGAAGGGATTTTATGTGTTTTTACTTGGCCAAAATTTTATTTACACCTACTGCTTCTCATGACTGCTGCCATGAAACTAAAAGATGCTTACTCCTTGGAAGAAAAGCTATGAGCAACCTAGACAGTATATTAAAAGCAGAGACATTACTTTGTTGATAAAGGTCTATCTAGTCAAAGCTATGGATTTTCCAGTAGTCATGTATGGATGTGAGAGTTGGACCATAAAGAAAGCTTAGCACCAAATAATTGATGCTTTTGAACTGTGGTGTTGAAGAAGATTCTTGAGCATCCCTTGCACTCCAAGGAGATCAAACCAGTCAATCCTAAAGGAAATCAGTCCTGAATATTCATTGGAAGGACTTAGGCTGAAGCTCCAATGCTTTGCCCTCCTGATGCGAAGAACTAACTCATTGGAAAAACTCATAAGGCTGGGAAAGACTGAAGGCAGGAGAAGGGGATGACAGAGGATGAGATGGTTGGATGGCATCACCAATACGATGGACATGAATTTGAGCAGACTCCAGGGGTTGGTAATGGACAGGGAAGCCTGGTGTGCTGCAGTCCATGGGGTCATAATGAGTCAGACAGGACTGAGCAACTGAACTGAACTGAACTCTCTCCTAAAATTCCCAGAAACTTGGGGTGATGGACTAGAAGGCCAGCCTGAGGGAGGCTACTGATACAAATGGAATGACAGTCTTCAAGAGTAAAATGTAAAAATCAGAAACATCTGTGGTAACACCACATGCTGAAGATTGTATTAATAGCTTTTCTTGTCCACTTGGATTGGAAGTTCAGAATATTAGTTGACTGTGGTTAAGAGTGGCTTCATTCTGAAGCCACCACATCAGAAAGCGTGAGAAGGGAGCTCAAGCATGTTCAGATCAACCTCATCATTTGAATACTCTGACATAAGCAAAGTAGTTAGAATAAATGAGCACCAATGTAACAGATACATTTTGTACACTGACTAACACTGGGTAGGGCTTCATTAGTTTCTCTGCACTTAAGTATGAGTCAAATTAACTTAAGATAACAAACAAAGGCTTTGGGGAGAAAATACCACAGAACAAAAACAGTGATGTGATCCTGAAGACTCAGAGGATGCTAGGTTGCTTCAGTTGTGTCCGACTCTGTGCGACCCCATAGACAGCAGCCCACCAGGCTCCCCCGTCCCTGGGATTCTCCAGGCAAGAACACTGGAGTGGGTCACCATTTCCTTCTCCAATGCATGCAAGTGAAAAGTGAAAGTGAAGTCGCTCAGTCATGTCCAACTCTTAGCGACCCCATGGACTGCAGCCCACCAGGCTCCTCTGTCCATGGGGTTTTCCAGGCAAGAGTACTGGAGTGGGGTGCCATTGCCTTCTCCAGAAGACTCAGAGGATAGGATGACTTTAAAAATTATTTATCTCAGAAAAATAAGTAACATGCTCTGCTGAACCAGATTTGGGGAAAAAATAAAATTTCTGTTCTTCTCAAGAATTTTTAAATGGATACAAAATTATTTTATAATATTTACATACTTAAAATGATATAAGTTCTATGAAAATATATGTAAATATTGATATCTTAAACCAAGTTTATTTTAAAAAATCATTTTTTAAATAAAATTAATGGAACCAAACACTGTCACTCATTTTTTAAAAATCATGAAAAAGATGTAGGAAAACATAGGAAAAGTCACAATTTTCTTTTTGCTCCTTCAATTTAGTATATTTCACTTCCCCTACAGAATTTTATTCTTTATTCTAAAGTTCATTGCTCAGTTGCTCAGTTGTGTCCTACTCTTTGCGACACCACAGACTGCAACATGCCAGGCATCCCTATCCTTCACTCTCTCCCAGAGTTTGCTCAAACTCATGTCCATTGAGTCGATGATGCCATCCAACCATCTCATCCTCTGTTGCTCCCTTCTTCTCCTGCCTTCAATCTTTCCCAGCATCAGGGTCTTGTTCCAGTGAGTTGGCTCTTCACATCAAGCGGTCAAAGTATTGGAGCTTCAGCTTCAGTATCAGTCCTTTCAAAGAATATTCAGTACTTAATTCCTTTAGGATTAATTGGTTTGATCTCCCCTGTCATTTCTGAAAGCCTTTATTAAATACTATCATTTTTGTCTCACAGTTCAAACATGCATGTAAATTTAAATTGAGACTTTCAAGTTCTTGTGACCAGGCTTTAAGTGCTCATTTGCCCCTACACCTGGTTAATTTTATCATTAAAATTATTAATGTTATTCAATTGAAAATATATATGGTACAAATTTTAATTAAGTATAATAACTAAGTCACCAGTCCAGGTTCAATGCATGATACTGGCTTGGGACTAGTGCACTGGGGCGACCCAGAGGGATGGTATGGGGGAGGGAGGAGGGAGGAGGGTTCAGGATGGGGAACACATGTATACCTGTGGTGGATTCATTTCGATATATGGCAAAACCAATACAATATTGTAAAGTTAAAAAATTAAATTAAAAAAAATAAAAAATAAAATAAAAAATTTATTGGAAACGTATCTAAATTAGTTAAATAACACTTATTTTTTTTCAGTTAGATTGTATTTTCATGGATAAATATTTCTTATCACTAATATGCAGCAGTTTTAAATATCATTCTAGTTTTCAATTTATGGCTGTAACCTCTTAGAAAACTTTTTCACATAGAGATGAAAACCATTTTAGCAATGCCACTGGATATTTAATTACTTTCAGATTATATGCCAGAAGTACAGAGTAATTAGATTTTATTAATTAAAGTAAATCAGAAAAACTTGCCTGCCATAAGAGACAGTCCCCAGTTTTCAGTCAGCCACATTCTTAACAATACTAGGACATAGCATCTTAAGAAGACTGAGGGAGGTTGAGAAATATTGGTGTATAATTTATTTATTTTATAAATACTAATTTTGTAAATATTTATGATTTATTTTAATTACTATTATTTCATAAATAAAATAAAATAATTTGTTTTACATGATAAAAAGAGATTTTTAAAGATTAGATAGATAGGAAAAAGCAGACTAGAGTAATATTTCAGGCAGATTACGCTAAGAAAGAAAACACCTGAAATTTAGTAACTAAATAATTGTAAAATTTCTGTTCTTGAGTTAGCCTATTGTAGACCCATCTTTAATCCCAGGTATGTGCTTTTACTTTGAAGACAGCTGTAAAACTATTAGTGGCTTCCTCTTTGGGGAAGTAGGTTGCTTAACATACCAGGATAATGACACCTTCAAGCCTATATGAGACTTTGCCCTGCTGAGCTCTCAAAGGGAGGAAGGGGCAAACTGATTTGAGAGCAGGGTGTTCAGGGATCTGTTTTTCTCATGGATACAGTATACGACTATTAAAAAGTTGCCAAGATTTGAAAACAACCTACCTAAATGTCCATGTCTATCGATGGATGAGTAAAGAAAATGTGATATACATGTGTGTGTGTGTATATATCAGTATCAGTTCAGTCACTCAGTTGTGTCTGACTCTGCAACCCCATGGACTGCAGCATGCAAGGCTTCCCTGTCCATCAATAACTCCCAGAGCTTGCTCAAACTCATGTCCAACAAGTCAGTGATACCATCCAACCATCTCATCATCTGTCATACCCATTTCCTCCTGCCTTCAATCTTTCTTATTTCTCTCAATCTATATGCTGCTGCTGCTAAGTCGCTTCAGTCGTGTCTGACTCTGTGCAACCTCATAGATGGCAGCCCACCAGGCTCCCCCATCCCTGGGATTCTCCAGGCAAGAACACTGGACTGGGTTGCCATTTCCTTCTCCAGTGCATGAAAATGAAAAGTGAAAGTGAAGTTGCTCAGTCCTGTCCCACTCTTAGCGACCCCATGGACTGCAGGCCACCAGGCTCCTCTGTCCATGGGATTTTCCAGGCAAGAATACTGGAGTATATTGCCATTTACTTCTCCAGGGGATCTTCCCAGGGATCCAAACCATGTTTCCTACATTGGAAGGCAGATTCTTTACCACCTGGGAAGCCCGTGTGTGTGTGTGTGTGTATTATTCAACCATAGAAAAGAATGAAATCTTGCAGTTTGAGAGAACATGGATGGACCTTGAGGGTATTATGCTTAGTGAAATAAGTCAGACAGAGAAACACAGAATACTATATGATCTCACTTATATGTGGAACTTAAAAAACAAACAAAAATTAGTGTCATAAGTACAGAGAATAAGTTGTTGGTTGCCAGAGACATGGGGTGGGAGGTGGACAAAATGGTTGAAGGGGGTCAAAAGGTACCACATTCTAGTTATAATTTAAACACGATCAGTTCAGTTCAGTCTCAGTCATGTCTGACTCTTTGTGATCCCACGGACTGCACCAGGCTTCCCCATCCATCATCAACTCCTGGAGCCTGCTCAAACTCATCTCCATTGAGTCAGTGACGCCATCCAACCATCTCATCCTCTGTCATCCCCTTTTCCTCCTGCCCTCAATCTTTCACTTTTCTATTCCTACAACTTTTATAAATTCTTTATTATTAAGCTCATCAATAATCTGCTATCTGCAAATATAAGAGAAATACCCAGCCTGTGTTTTTCAATTTTAATTTTTGTGTCCTTCTAAAAAAATCTTTTGTCATATTTGAAAGCAACCATGTATACTGTATCCAAATTACTGACCTAAATTGTAGCCTAAAATCTAGGTGTGCCATGTCTTCTTAACTCTTTAATTTATAGCTATCATTATATCTCATAAGTACCTCAAATTAAGATTCAAAAGCATAAGTCAGTATCATATTAGCCCAGTTCTTCTTCTTCATAAATTGCCCATCTGGTTGATTAAATGGGTTTTCTTCATTTATTTTTAGCCAATAATTAATTTAATATTTATCAAATATTTATTAAACATTGCTGAGTATCAGGTACTGTTAGAACCCAAAAAGTTTAGCATAATAAAATAGATACTTTCACCACCTTCATGAAATATATATTGTACTGGAGTAGAAAGACATTCAAACAGTCACACAAGAAAATGTAAAATTGCAGTACTGTTTACTGCCATGAAGGTACTTGAATTTATGGTCATATATAATAAGAAGGCCTGAGCTAGCCTGGAACAGATTTTTTAAAAAGCTTCTCTGATAAATTATTTTCACAAGAGAGTGTGTATCCTGGTGGGAAGAAGAATAAAGCAGAGAAAGGAAACTGCATGTAAATATACTGTGGTGGAGGAAATTACAATAATTTAAAAATCCTTGGTGGTAGGCAGAATTTAAATATGTCCTCTGCTTTAACTTCTAGGACTGCAGTAAGAAAGTTCTACAGACTGAGTAGCTTAAATAGCAGAGATTAATTTTCTCATGGGTCTAGAAGTCTGAAATCATGGTGTTAGTTGGGTTGGTTTCTTCTGATGGCTGTGAGGAGAACTCCATTTGAAACTTCTTTCCTTGACTTGTAGGCAGCCATATTCATATTCATGTGGTGTCTTCCTCGTGTGCATGCCTGCATTCAAATTTCTCTCTCTTTTACAGACATTAACTGTATTGAATTAGAGGACTATGCTACTTTCATGGGCTTCCCTGGTGGCTCAGACGATAAAGAATCTCCCTGAAGTGCAGGAAACCCAGGTCAATCCCTAAGTTGGGAAGATCTTCTAGAGAAGGGAATGGCAACTCACTCCAGTATTTTTGCCTGGAGAATTCCATGGACAGAAGAGCTTGGCGGGCTACAGTCCATGGGGTCATAAGATCACATTCTGAAGGACTGAGGACTAGGACTTCAACAAATGAATTTTGAGATAGACATAATTCAACCAAATTTAACTTCAGATCCTCACTCCTTATGTACATAAACCTCCCAGTTAATCAATGGAACACTAACCTAGGTGCTGCTGTGAAGAGATTTTGCAGATGCAATCAAAGTCTTAAATCAGTTGATTTTAGACAGGGTTATTACCTTGTGTGAGCCAAGCCCAATCAGGTGAGCCATTAAAGAGGACTGAACTCCTTTTGGCCACAGATCTATGATATAGATTTTTCTGTGAAATAGTCTCTGTATAGCCACCAATTATCCTTATAACCTTCTTGTATTCCTTATATATTTTTTTATATTCTTCTGTAATGTACCACTTGCTACAGGCTGACATTTTATTTGGTAGTATATAAGTCCACCATGGGGCTTCCCAGGTGGCTCAGTGGTTAAAGAATCCAGCTGCAAGGCAGGAGATGAAGGCAGACAAGAGTTCAATCCCTGGGTCGGGAAGATCCCCTGGAGGAGGGCATGGAAACACATTCCAGTATTCTTGCCTGGAGAATCCCACTGGACAGAAGCACCTGGTGGGCTACAGTCCATAGAGTCATGGCCAAAAAGAGTCACACACGACTGAAGCAACTGCACATACACACATGTAAGCTTACCATGATCCTTACAGAAACAATTTTTTTCAGTCTTTTTTTTCTTTTTCCCACAAGCGTACTAAACTAGAAGTGATTCTTTAGGTGCACCTTGATTTGTTTTGATTGTAAGTCTTTAAACTTACGTTTTTCTCTTCCTTGAATGCACTTTCTTACTTTGGAACCTAACAAGATTGCCCATCAATCTTTTAGAATTTAACTGCTAGCATCTTTTCTGTGATCTCCATTGTTTTTTCTTACTGTCAAAGATAGCCTTCTGATTACCAATATTTTTAGGTTTAAAATGTCAGGCTTCAGTGAAATTTATAATTTACCCATTATAGTGCATTTTTACATGTATAAATTCATATTTTCTGTCTCTGGTTCAACAGTATTCTGGTGATGATGCACTTAATGAATTGGAATAAGTAGGCTAAACTGTGTAATCTGCTTTCTCTCATTCTTTCATCTCTATGTCCATGTAAAAATTATGATTATTTCTGCTCTTCTCTATCTTGAGATTTCCTGATGGCTTCGTTTTGCCTAAACCCAGCCACCTGCTATCTGACTGTCATTCACCAACCTGGTCACTTGGCTAATGCTGTTTTACAGGCATTTCCATTTGTGTCACATAGTCCGAGGTTGTATGTTACAGTTGCTACCAGCCATTCCTGTAGGTCATCTCCTGCTGTTAACCAGCCTTTGTATACGCTCAGGCTTGTAGAGCTGCACTGGAGCAAAACAATGCTGACAGACTGGCAGCCTCCCAAATCCTTGTTGGTAAGAATCCTGTCGCGCCATTTGGTCTCTCTCTCAAGGCTGACAGCACTTCCAAATCATCGTGCATTTTTTGGCCCCCAAATGATTTCTACTTCATAGACAGCTTCCTTGAAAAGCATTTCCTTGAACAATTTTTTAAAAGATGAAAGTCTGTCGCTAAATCATGTCTGACTCTTTTGCGATGCCATGGACTGTAGCCCACCAGGCTCCTGTGTCCATGGGATTCCCCAGGCTAGAATACTGGAGTGGGTTGTCTTTTCTTTCTCCAGGAGATCTTCCCAACCCAGGGATGCCAAACATCTTTTGCACTGCAGGCAGATTCTTAACCACTGAGCCATCAGAGAAGCCCTTTCTTAAACAATGGTAAGAGACTATTACATGTTCTATGAACATGTAAGTATAAGTTTAATAGGAACTATTTTTTTTTTACTTTTCATTTTAATAAGTTAAAAATTTATAGAAAATGTATAAGCATTGAATAAAATTCCCCACATCTTCCTCAAATAGCTTCACTGAATGTTTGCATTTTGACACATTTGCATCATATTCTGTGGGTGTCAGTGTGTGTGCACACCTGTGCACATGTATATAGATATTCTATATAGAAATAAGCATTCAGCTACTCAGCCTCCCAAAGTCTGAGGCTAAAGCAATGTAAATACTCTCTCACACATATAAATATAACAAAAAAACATACATCTGTTTATATATTACATGCATAAACATACACATTCATATGTAATTTTTGGCGAATTATTTGAGAATGTTGCAGATGTAATTTTTACTCCAAAAATTCAGTGAGTATTTCCTGAACAAAACTAGTTCCTTGCATAACTACAGTACAATTTTCTAATTCAGCAAAGTTAACATTTATTATTATTTATATGTGTGCATTGGTGCTCAGTTTTATCGAACTTTTTGCAACCCCATGGACTGTAGCCCACCAGGCTCCTCTGTCCTTGGGATTCTCTAGGCAAGAATATTGGAATGGACTGCCATTTCTTCCTCCAGGGAATCTTCCCAACCCAGGGATAGAATCCACATCTCTTGCATATCCTGCACTGGCAGGCACATTTTTTTTTTTTTACCACTGCACCACCTGGTAAACCCATTATTTATATACTTTACTAATATTACTCAGTTTTGTCAAGTACTCAATGATGTCTTCTTTAAAACACTGGCTCACTTGATTATCCAACTCAGTTTACGAGTGTACACTGAATTTAGTTTTCATATCTCTTCAGTCTCCTTTAAACTGGAGTGGTACTTCTACACTTTTTAAATTTTTCATGATATTGACATTTAAAAATATTACAGAATGCAACCCGATTGCTTTAAATTCCATAGAATATTACCAAACTCATTTTTTTTTTCCTGGATGTGTTCTCAAGATTAGCTCCATGTCCTATAATTTTGGACAAAATCAATATTGTGTTTGGCATATTTCTAATACTCAAAAGTGAATAAAGTATTACTTCTTGCTGTTTTATATGTTAATGGAGATCGCAGGGGATGCAAGGATGTCAGAGATAGATTTGGATGTTTTCACTGCACTAAAGAGATTTTCAGAAAGTAACAGCAAGCAAAAAGTGACAATAATTCTAAGACGGTATTTACGGGCAAGCTATGTGCCCTATTTGTTTTAAGGGCTTTTATCTTTTGAAAAACCATTTCGATACTTGGCAAAACTAACACAATATTATAAAGTTTAAAAATAAAATTAAATTAAAAAAAAATAAAAATAAATTTAAAAAATTGAAAAAAAAAAAAGAAAAACCTATTTTTGAAAGGTATTTTTTTCATGTATAACACCAGGACATATTTAATGTTTACACCTTGATGAATTTAGAGATATGCATATAGTCATGAAACTATCACCAAAATCAAGTTAATAAATGTATCTATTGCCTACTAAAATTTCTTCCATCCCCGTTTTCTTGTGGTAAAAACACTGAATATGACATCTCCCCTCTTAATACAATTTTAAGTATACAGTATGTAATTGTTAACTATAGGTACTATAATGTACATCAGATCTCTGCTACTGCTAAGTCACTTCAGTCGTGTCCGACTCTGTGCGACCCCATAGACGGCAGCCCACCAGGCTACCCCGTCCCTGCAATTTTCCAGGCAAGAACACTGGAGTGGGTTGCCATTTCCTTCTCCAATCTCTAGAACTTATTTATCTTGAGTGACTTCCCTCACCCCCTGGCAACCACCATGGTACTTTGCTTGTATGAGTTTGAATCTTTTAGCTATCTTATATAAATTAAGTCATGCAATAGTACTGGATTATGCTTAGCCTAATAGTCTCCAATTCTACCCAAGTTGTTGCATATGGCAAGACTTCCTTCTTTCTCAGGGTTGAATAACATCACATTGTATACAGTATTTTCTTTATCCATTCATCCACTGATGAATATTTAGGTTGTTTCCATATCTTGGCCATTGTAGATAATACTTCAATAAATATGGGGGAACAAATACACTTCAACATAAGGATTTCAATTCTTTTGGATATACCAAGAAGTGAGATTGCTGGATCATATGATAATTTTACTTTTAATTTTTTTGAATACTTCATAATGTTTTCCATAGCAGCTGCACCGTTTTACATTCCCACCTACAGTGTACAACAGTTCCAATTTCCCCACATACTCACCAACACTTATCTTTTGTCATTTTGATGATAGCCATTCTAACAGATATGAGATGATATTTCATTGTGGTTTTGATTTGTAATCTCATTATGGTTAGCAATGTTGAAAACCTTTTCATATATATTGTCCATTTGTATTTTCTTTTTTTGGAGGAATGTCTACTGATCTACCCAAGTCCTTGCCCAATTTGTAATTGGGAGTTGTGTTTGTTTTGCTATTGAGTTGTGTGAGTTTCTTATATACTTTGAATATTAATCCATATCAGATACATGGTTTCCAAATTGTTGTTGTTTAGCCACTAAGTTGTATCCAACTCTTTTGCCACCCCATGGACTGTAGCCTACCAAGCTCCTCTGTCCATGGGATTTCCCAGGCAAGAATACTGGAATTGGTGGCCATTTCCTTGGTGGCCTTTTCATTTTGTTGGTAGTTTCCTTTGCTGTACAAAAGGTTTGTTACCACTGGAAAATGGGATTCTGGCACCAGCTGCCAATTTATATTATCACTGGTGCTCACCTACATTGAAATGCCTGTCGCAGAATTCGCTTTGGCAGACTGGCTAACTACTACTTTAGATGTTGATGGAGATCATGTGGGATAGAAAGATGTCAGAAATGGGTTTGCATGTTCTAACTGCACCACAGAGTTTGTTTGTTTGTTTTAAGCATTGTCAAGCAAGGAGATTTAAGTTCTTGCCTAAATGCATAGTCAGGAAAACAGAAATTTTATGAAGGCTTTAAAAACTCATAAGTTACTAAAGTTCAGACATCAAATCTGCTCTCTTAGTTACTGACTTACAACCCAGATTGTATTTTCAGCCCACCAAATCCACTAGTTGAAATTTAGGACATTGATGGGAAAGTGGAATTCTGTGAAGTAGAATTGTAATAATTGAAGTTATTCTGTTGACTCTATATCTAGACTCCAAAAACTCATCAAGCCTTCCAGGCCACTGAATTAGTTTGATTTTCACCTGTCTAGTAAAATTGTTTCTGCTTTGCCAGAAGAGCCTGTACTGATATTGTCAGAAGTAGTTCCTCTGGATGAGACAGAAATTCTCTTTGTATTCCACACCCATCACCCTACTGCCTCCTTACCTATAACAAGAATCAGATATTTACATGTTCCTCAAATCATTTGAAGAACAGGTGTGTGTGTGTGTGTGTGTGTGTGTTAATCAATCAATCACATCCAACTCTTTGTGACTCTATGGTCTGTAGCTCACCAGACTTTTCTGTCCCTCTAACTCTCCAGGCAAGAATACTGGAGTGGGTAGTCATTTTCTTCTCCACGGGATCTTCCCCACCCAGGGATCAAACCCGGGTTTCCTGCATTGCAGGCAGATTCCTTACTGTCTGAGCCACCAGGAAAGCCTGCAGAGCATAAAGCTTACATACAAATGATAATAATAAACAAAAAAATGATAATTGTAAAAGTGTGCTAATATATGTTGGTTAAGTCTTAAGGATCACCTGTGGAGAATATTTCTGATGATATTAAAGCCATTAAGGGAAGAACATAATTTTACTTCAGTTTGAATTAATAAATATGGATATACTAACAGAAGTTATAGATTCAATTCAAACTTTAGGCAATTTGAATTTACTAAATTTTGTTATAGGCTTAATAAAACCTTCTCAAAGATTGTTTGTACTGACTGATGTTACCAATCAAAATCTATAACGTCAGGAAGGAAAAATCCAAAAACCTGTGAAGTTGCCATCAGCTCAATTGTTTGCAACCATGATATCAGACAGGGCTGTGAGGAAACTTCCTTCACCACATTTGAGAAACACAGGATAGTCGTTGTCTCATTTTTGATGAGGGGAAGGAAGAAAACCAAACAGTAGATATAAGTTGTTGTCAAAGTTATATTTTTATTTTAATAGGGTAGTAGTTTCACTGATATCCTTACTAAGTACAATTTAGTAAATAAATGTTTAAATGGAAATATTTATATAGGTCAATGACAAGAGTATGTTACAAGCCAACGATTATGATTAAAGGAAACAAAGGAAAAGAAATGCATTGATAAGGACAGCAAGGACATAATTCAAAAGTAGTGTGGGATGGTCTGACTAGTCCAAGCATGAACGTCAATGGCTCTGTGCTTAAGACGGTGTTTCAGAAATCAATGTGATATGGAATCCTAGGATAGTTTAAGCCAAAAAGCTGCATTTAACCATCAGAAGATGATGTAGTGGTTACTATAATAGATAATGGATATATTACATATAATATATTAATTATATATATCATTATCATTATCATCAGATATGACTAAACAATTTATGGGAAACTTCAGTGGGAAGTGGTTGGACAGCATTTTAAGGCACTAGCTCTTTGTATAACCAAATCCAAATCCTATTCATGAGGAGGCCTGAATTGAGTCACCATGATCAAACACAGTGGCCCCTCAAACAATTCCCATGCCCAAGATCCAAAGGCAAACGATCAAAGGGAAGAGGGTAGGTAACCTTTGAAAAGACCCTTAATATCATGAGAACAGTCACTAAGTATTCTCACAGTCGTTCATAACAGGGTCCAATACCATTTATTTGATAACTATGCCACTACGGAAAGAGAGTTGCCAGTAATCTTCGAGTGTAAGAGAACATTCATTCTGAAGTCATTCCAGTTACTACTGTCCAATCAAATAGATGTGGTCCCATATTCAGTATGGGGACTTAGCAGAATCTGGAGTAAACGGATTTGAATGAAAGGCCACCCCTAGGAGTTAAGTGATTTCATCTGATGTTTATTTTCTTAGACCTGAAATGTGTAGCTTAAACAGACGTACTTAGCGCTTGATTGGCAAAAATCCAAGATACTCTTGATTACTTGGATACAAATATAATATTCTGTGTCTCCACTGTTGAACAACAACTCTATTTCTCCTTGATATTCAGATAAATTACCTCAGCCAGTTCAATAAAATGTAATGAGTAGCCCCTTTTAGGTACAAATATGAAGATGACACTGTCAGTCAATGAATTCGTTTCAAATATTATATTATTTTTCTGATAATTTAATGTTATGAGTCACTTAGATTGCACAGTGTATATCTCTATGTCACATTCAGTATGTGACTCAGACTCTGTTATCCCTTTATGTGAACATATCACAGTGCTCTAAGTACGGGAAGGAAGGAAAATGACGGATGCTACATTAGGTGTTATATTTAAGGTGACCATGTATCCTGGTTTCCCCGGGACCATCCATGTCTCATTTTGTAGAATTGTCCCAGCAATCTATCCAACTTAGCATTTCTCTTGGATTTTTTCATTTTCAAAGAAAGTATCATTAATATTAACATTGAACTACTTGTAAATGAACTTGGTGGTCATTCACACAACACACACAACTTCCATTATGATCTCATGCAATATATACTGATTCAGACCCATTTTGGATATGTGTCCTGACCCAGGAAAACCTGTTGATAATCTAAAAGATGTATTAAAAGTGTCCCAAATGGGATAAGCACCACCTTGACAGAGCCTCAGTAATGACTCCAAAGGTAGAATTCAAAGAACGGCACATAGAGAATATTGGGGGCTGTGTTTATTCGCAGTGATTTTAGAGAAGTTGATAAGCAAAGTCTCTGAGAGGAGGTTACCACATTTTGTAAACTACAGGTTTCCTGGAATTGCCAGAGGTCTTATTTTGGAATACAGTAGTCTAGGAAGAGTTTCTATCATTGTGCCTTATCTTGAAACATTCAGATATGAAAGAGGCGGTTTTAAAACAACTTTGATACATTGTGCTGAGTGTAATGGTTTGATATAACTTATTCTGTTGCCTCATAAATATTTTGAAAATTGTAATTTGTCTTTCATTTATCTACACAATGCAATGAGCAACTACCTTTTAAGGCCAATCTGTACAGTAACACTAATTTGTCAGTCAAATTCAAATTTCAAATAGTATATAAATTTAATTATTTTAGTGTTAGTTTTTACTCTTTAAATTTCCCATTGTGTGTGTGTGTGCGTGCACACACGCTCAGTTGCTCATATCTGACTCTTTGGGGACCCATAGACTGCAGCCAGCCAGGCCTCTCTGCCCATGGAATTCTCATTGTAATAAGATAAAATCATATGTAATTCTACTTATATTGAGAGGAACTATTTTTATTTTTATCCTTGTTTTCAGATCCTTGTATTCAGACAACAGAAGATACAAATAGCATCATACATAATCATGTACCTCATTCCGTAAGCCAGCACCCCAAAATTGCATGACATTGTTTTCCACTTAGTATTTTAAATGAGGCTTCAAGGAGTTATTCCGAACTTCTTTAAGTCCAACTTCACTTAGATAATATGGAACATAGATGAGAACAGTGAATATTGTGGACATTAGCACATAACCATAATTTTTTTCTTTGGAACAAAATTTTCTTCAGATATTAACTTGCATGGGATAACATTAGAAATATAATTTCAATGGATATAAAATCAATAGAATTTTTACAAAATAAAAAATGTACTAAGAGTGTTTTAAAGACAAAACGACAAACATCAATCTAAGGAGAACAGAGCCAAACTGTGGTAGAACAATTCCTTTTACTCTATGAATAGATTCCTGTTGAGTTTGAGCCTTTATGGTCTAGGATTATCTGGTGTGTGTGCTTAGTCAGTCAGTCATGTCCAACTCTTTGTGACCCCATGGACTATAGTCTGCTGGGCTCCTCTGTCAGTGGGGATTCTCCAGGCAAGAATACTGGAGTCAGTTGCCATGCCCTCCTCCACGGGATCTTCCCAACCCAGGGATTGAACCCAGGTCTTCCGCATTGAAGGTGGATTCTTTACCATCTGAGCCACCAGGGAAGCCCATGAATATTGAGTGGGTAGCCTAACCCTTCTCCAGGGGCTCTTCCCAACCCAGGAATCAAATGAGGGTCTTCAGCATTGCAGACAGATTCTCTACCAATTGAGTTACCAAAGCAGCCCCTAGGATTGTCTACTTTACAGCAAACCGAAAATCTATTCACTTTAGAGATGAGATGGTCTACTTAGACTAGATATTTAGACTAGTCTAGTTAGACTAGATAATTATAATCAATAAATTGTAAAAAGAAATAAAAGAATGTAAAAACCATCTTAATGGAAACACATATTTGTATTTTGTTAAGATTCAAAGGATCTTGTCACTGTGACCCAATCATTTCCCATTCCACTTTCTACCTGTAAGAGAAGCTTGAGTATCCTCTGAGTTACTATCCCACTCTGTCTTTGCTGTTTGTGAAGCTTGATGTTGAATCTGCCACCATATTAGGAAGCATTGGAATCAAGACAGACTAGGCAGCATCTAATTCCTTGGCCCCACTGACTGGTCCAGATAAGAAAGCAATATACCTTGTTTTTCTATATACTGTTAATGGCAAACGACAAAATTTATCATAAGGTTGAAATTTGTCTCTCCACTTTTCTCTCATATGTCTTAGGACTCTTTTTCTTCCTTATCCAACCAGTCTAATTTTATAGGCATTTGGGAAATGTATTATTATATATGCTCTCTACTCACATTCAAGGAATATTTACATGTTGTGCTGGAGTCTTTTCTCTCAGTCTGTACAATTGGTGTTGTGCCTTAAGACAGTTATTTCTGATTTGGGCAAAAAACCTTTTGCCAACTTTGATATGAATACACTCTTCTTCAAAGAAAATATTTCTCAGATTCTTACTATATGGATTATGCATAATAATTTTTGGAGTTCTTGTGAGTTATTATTTTTTATTGTTCTCATTTCATGAAAAAAATCTAGAAAAGATAAAAGATAATTAATTAAGCATATTGGTCTAGATCGTCATGGAATCATTTTACTTTTGCAGTTTACTAGAAATCTAGTGTTTTATATATTTATTTTTTAAAATACTAGCATGGTCATTTTCATAGCTTTGTCATATTTTTCTATTTTCTGTCTTTATAGTTTTAGTTTCATCTCAAACCTTGTGCTATGTATTTTTTCTTTCTCTCTCATTTATTGTTTATATATGAGAGTATAAATATATTTCTACAGGTTTTACAACTTTAAAAAAAAACCCTGTATATGAGACAGCAAAAGAGACACTGATGTATAGAACAGTCTTTTGGAAAATGTGGGAGAGGGAGAGGGTGGGATGATTTGGGAGAATGGCATTGAAATATGTATAATATCATATATGAAATGAGTTGCCAGTCCAGGTTCGATGCGCAATACCGGATGCTTGGGGCTGGTGCAATGGGATGACCCAGAGGGATGGTATGGGGAGGGAGGAGGGTTCAGGATGGGGAACACATGTATACCTGTGGCGGATTCATTTTGATATATGGCAAAACTAATACAATGTTGTAAAGTTAAAAAATAAAATAAAATTTAAAAAAAATAATAAAAAGAATTTTCTAAACTATATGTTATGTTATTTTATGTTATATTTCTCTTGTGTATTTCTATTGCTTTCTATTTCCTAATATCTTATACATTGAAGACCATAAGCATAATAAATCAAATGTATGCATTTGTATTAAGTCAGAAATGTGCTCACATAATTTTTTTGCGTTTGTTTCTTAATTAATAATAATTTAATCTCCCTTAATCCATTATTTGCCTTATTGGCTGCTGACACTTTCTCTTACAAGATATAATGTCTCAGGTCAGTTGGTGGCTGCATTTTGTTCCTATTTCAGTTCCTACTGTCTAAAAAAATATCAGGTTGGCCCTGATATAAGATGAGATTTGTACATTCTCTGACTACCTGATCTGTGTAAATATATCTGCTCTAGATATATCATGTAAATAAAAAGCTATAACATAAAATCTACCCTGGAAGTGGGATTCTTTCTGCCTCTATAAATGCTCTAGGTAATACTTATAAGTCTTAGAATAGAAGTCTGTGCTTCTGCTACATGGCAAATTGGAATATGTAGAAAATAAAAAGACTAATTGGGAAAACATTCTGGATGTGACAAGATGGAGAAATCATGCAGTGAAGAAACAGCATAACAGTTTTCAGTTCGCTTTTGTCTGTCTGTCTCTAACCTCTTAATTATTGATATATGTAGATTAGGAATTAATATTTGTGTTTGTTGGAGCAGAGCACACAAATAGGATGCACCGATCCAGGTGATTCATTCTAGTAATAAAAGTTTCTTCTTTTTTTTAATATAAATATATTTATTTTAATTGGAGGTTAATTACTTTACAATATTGTATTGGTTTTGCCATACATCAACATGAATCTGCCACAGGTATACACGTGTTCCCCATCCTGAACCCCCTTCTCTCCTCCCTCCCTGTACCATCCCTCTGGGTCATCCCAGTTCTTCCAAACATTGTCAGTAACTTGATTTTCTCCAACTGAATTCTTAGTATTGTTGTTCAGAGTTTCGTTTTCGTATGTGTTTTGGTCACCATTTGGAAAAGACTTGAATCAGGGCCCAAAAGCCAGGTGATGTCTTAAACCTGCAATGTCACTGTTTAAAACAAACAAACAAAAAAAGGAACAGTTAAAGCAAAATAAGAATTTCTTGTTCAGTGTAAGTCAGTTCAAGTTAACATAAGTTATACTCAGTATTTCTTGTTCCCCAACTCTAACACAACTCACATACTGACTTAATACCAATTTGCAGTCAGACATATGCTTATATTCATACATCCTATTTAGATAAAAAAAAATATCAAATGATCAGTCACACATTATTTACTTTCCCATCTTACTTTCTGGCTGGACCTCCCTGATGACTCAGATGGAGAAAATTTTGCCTGTCAGTGCAGGATACCCAGCTTCCATCCCTAAGTTAGGAAGATCCTCTACAGAAAGGAATAGCTACCCACTCCAATACTCTTGCCTGTGAAATCCCATGGACGGGGGAGCCTGGCAGGGTACAGTACTTGGGGTCACAAAGAGTCAGACACGACTTAATGACTTTCACTTTTATTTTACTTTACTATCTGGCAATTTCTTTTCTTTTTTAAACTAAGTCCATTATCATTTTATCTCCATGTAATGCTTCCTCTCAAGGACTGTTTTTAGAGCAAACTCTGGGCTACTTGACACAACTGCCTAATAAAAACTGTTTAACCCAGGGATGGACATTCAGCTCAAAACAGACACAATGGAAACACTTGTTCCCAGGAGTTAGGAATGAAAACACAAAAGTTACCACTGATAATATGCACTTTAAGAGACAACACAGGGATGTAAGTGCTACAAAGGAAGGAACAAGACAGATTAAGAAAGAGGGGCAATGGGACAAGACAAATAGCCTCAGATAAAGAGAAACGAAGCTCAGAGAAAAATGACTCTGGTTCCTGAAATTTTGCCAGTTCCTTAACTAATGACATGGTAAAGCCAGGCTGAACTTTGTTCTCAAATTCTCTTTGACTCTTCTGTAACCTTCCAACACACTTTCTATTTGTCTTAAACTCACTGGAATAAGTTTTTGTTCCTGGTAATGAAGAACCTCTAAGAAAGGCAGTCACTTTATTTCTTTATATTTCCTTTATATAATCATTGTGTTTTTATGAAAAATTCTTATTCTGATTCCTCAGTATTTCTTATTGACTTCAGTGGCTAGTGATCAATGTTCACATTCATTTCTCATAAACCTGCCTGATGTCTAATTATCACTGCCATTATACACTGTTGGCTACTCAAAGATATCTCTCATATATAAACGTTTTTCTATAAAAATCCACTTCTTTAATTTTCTGAATATAAATATAGAATGTGTCAAAAAATAATTTGTTAAATGAATGAATTGAGCTTTGATAAATAACCTAATCCACTAAAAATAGAAATTATTTTAACTTATTCTCACTTTCACATTTATATTGAAATTGAAATTTTCAATGAATTTTTACAACATGAACTACCATGTGGGGAAAAAACAACAAAATTCTACTCAATAAGGATTTTTAAACTGAGAAAAAATGGCATCAGATTGCTCCTGTTGGGTATTATGAAAAAGCTTTTATTTATATATACTGAGTAATAGTAGAAGAAAGAACAAGCATATAAGGTGGAGTAATGAAAAAATGAAGGAGAATAAAGGTTAAGAGTTGATTGCAGTTGCATTGCCAGTATTTCATTAAATTATTATAAATTACATTTTATATCTAAAAAATATGATAATATTCATTTCTTTCAAACTATCATTTTGAAAGCTATCATTTTGCAGTTGAATGAACTGAGTTTCAGGAAACATGATTTACTTTCTAAAGATCATGGAACTCATTTTTAATAGAACACAGTCTCTTTATCCTTTGTCTAGAGTGTTTCTACTTTGTAATTCTATTGTAACCTGAAAAAAAATCGTAATTCTACTTGCCACATTTTCCTGTTCATACTCTTTCAATCCATCACTGACTTTAGACATCTGTGACTTAAAATTCTCATGCAATAATAGGGAAAAAACCAACAATGTTGGCTTCTGATTCATCATGTGGTGCATGAAAATTAAAATATTCTATCATATTTGTATTGGTAATCATTTTGTTATTACCATAAAACGAGGGAAAATGTATCTACATCATTTTAGTACTATTGAAATGCCAAAAGTTATCATAATAGGAAAGATAATTATGTATTCTTGCTATATGGTACAAACAATATCTGTTTAGAATTACAAGGCACAGAGAACATAAGCATAAGCATCAAGTTGCTCAGTTCCTATAAATCGATTGCATTTTTGCAAGCATCAAATCAATGTATTTCTTCTTTCAAATCTACTAATTTATGGTAATCTGTACTGCTAGCAGGCTCTCTGAATATTTTTGCATATTAAATGCATTTGGATAATACAAGAGCTGTTTTTTCATCATTAAAGTAAGGGAGCTCTTTTTTCTTTAATAATAAAAATAAGATATTTTTTTTTCTGGTAAATACAGCTCAAAATATTTCCCAAGAGATCATTCAAGAGGAAAAATGACTTCAATGTTCAAATGAAAAACACATTCTGAAAATCCCAGCTCTTTCATTTCCATTTTCCAAAGTAGTCCATGGTATATATGGAAGAGTGTGTATCATTTCCTCATTTCACATGTGTACTGTTCTTTTGCACTTACTGCAGAAGCTATGTAAATTTCTAAAGACTGTGACTCTGGCAGGAAAATGCCAAGAAACAGACCCTTGTAATTTCCAAGTCACTAGATTACATGAGACATCTTTAGGTTTTCTAAGATTACCTTCTTTATCCCAAGGTCTCAGGTTACTGCCTGCTCTGCCAAATGCAAAATTCACAGTTTGACATTCTTCAATGGGAATATGGCTTGTGACAAGCAAGAAAGGATGTACTGGAAGTTATTTCCCTGAAATTAAAAAATATTGCCACCAGGGGAATATATGTTTCAGTAGTATTGATGAAATATGCATAGATAGATAGATAAACATAAATTATGTAGAATAGATACAACTAAAGCTAAGAAGTTTTTTCTTTTAAAGATATTCATCTTGGTGATGATCAACTCAAGAGATTATTACCTAATTTTCTGATACAAATGATAATGCTCTTTATAAACGAACCATTTCCATCATCTCCAATATCAATTTGCTGTCAGGATGTAAGTTCTCCCTGTGATTATGACATAGTGTAAAATCACAAGAGGATTTCTACTGCAGATAATCATTTTCAAATGAACACATGATTAACCGAGGTCCACAATGCCCTCCACATGATGGCACGAATCGTGGAAAGCAAATAAATATATAATTCAATATATAATTCAAAACCCTGGAGAAAGAAATGGCAACCCACTCCAGTGTTCTTGCCTGGAAAATCCTATGGACAGAGGAGCCTGGCAGGCTACAGTTCATGGAGTCACAAGGAGTCGGACACGACTGAGTGACTGAGAACAGTAACTAATATTGCATAGTAATAATACAATTATACACCAAAACAAAAAAAGAATTACATTCTGAGTATCAGAAAGATTTATGCTTTCCCCATCCTTACAGTAGTTGAAGACTGAAGAACTGCAGAGACTATACTTACATGAAGGTTCAGATTCACTTTCTTCCTATGAAACCTTCCAATAGATATGGGAGTTGACTCTTTGCAACCCTGTGGACTGTAGCCCAAAAAGCTCGTCCATCCATGGGATTCCCCAGGCAAGAATACTGGAGTGGGTTGCCATTTCCTTCTCCAGGGGATCTTCCCGACCCAGGGATCGAACCCAGGTCTCCTGCATTGCAGGCAGACGCTTTAACCTCTGAGCCACCAGGGAAGCCCCTAAGGACAAAATGATGATCATGATCATTTTAACAAGTGAGCATAAATTATAGAGAAAACATTATATTTAGAATTAAAAGTTAATTTAAAAGGCTAAAAACTCTGTATATCATTGATCATGAAGAGGTTGTTTTCTCTTTCTTTCACATCCCTGAAATTTTTGGTTTTAAAGCACTGCAACAACTTTGTATTTAGCTTTGACTATCACTGAAAATTCTGATTCTTAAATTTTTGCAGTAAATTATAAGGTTGGTCTTCTGCATGCTGGATACTCTTGTTCAATTATGTTATTGGGTCCTGAGGATTCTCCTAAGGTTGGACACATTTTGCATCTTGCTGATACCCATTCAAGAGGGTAGCCACAATCTTAAGTGCAATGTGAGGGTGGAAGATCAGGTAGATGGAGAGAAGAAATCAAAATCAGCATATCACGGTAACATAATTTTAAAGCCTTTACTAGGGAACTCCCAAATGATTCACGTACTCTTCTCAAAAGAATTAGTCTTTCTTATCTTTGGCACAATAGAAATAAGCCAGAAATGCTATCACAATCAACAGGAAGGACAGAAAAGAAAAGTTATAAGCAACCAAGAGACACTTACCTATTTTTCTTCTTTTCCTTGTCTAATTCCAATTATCCTAGAAGATGAAGGAAGAAAATGTGCATGTCTCATATATAGACAATACACCCTCCCCTCAAAGCTGAGGAAAGGAAAGAATAAAATAACAGACCACATTCCTATAACACTGATGCTCAGTGCTGGCGAGAAGGGTTCATATTTATTTATTTTAAAAAAATTTTATTTATATATTTATTTATTTATTTTTGTCTTTTTTTTTTATTTTATTTTTAAACTTTACAATATTGTATTAGTTTTGCCAAATATCAAAATGAACCCGCCACAGGTATACATTTGTTCCCCATCCTGAACCCTCCTCCAAGGGTTCATATTTAACTTTGCATATGAAATAATAATTCATAATTAGAAACAACTGAAGTTTTTTTATGTAACCAAAAACACTAGGGAAATTATGGTATTTCCTACACTATTCATAACATAGTCCACCCAATAATGAAGCAAAAGAACTCAGAGTAGAGTGAGGGTGAGTGGATAAAAATAATATCTTTATTTTTGTTTTTATAACTAACCTGAAGTTCAGACTGTTCAATAAATTGTTATAAAATTTTTCCAAAAGAATAATACATGATTTTCTGTTCTAAATTTGCGAATATTTGAAGTGATTTATGTATTTTCTTTGAAGTAGGCTTTAAAAATATTCTGTTTCTTCATAAATCGTTTCTGAAGGTCTCACAGAGACTGTTTAGTGCAAAGAGTATTCAATTAGAAGTTGGAAAACCAGCATTCTAACCACAGCTTTGTCAATATGAAGCTCTATGGTCTTTGACAAGATTAAACCTCCCTTAGTCTCAGTTTGCACATCTTAAAAAATAAGGGGATTGTGTGTAAGGAATTTTCATTGCTAACATTAAATAAGAGGATTGTGTGTAAGGAATTTTCATTGCTAACATTTTATAATCCAACATAATTCTTTATATAATGGATAGCAAATAACATTGAAGAAATAAAAGCACAAGGCAATTATAAAACTAGTAGTCTTTGATTTTAAATGTGTAGTTTTATTAATATTTTTACAAATATGGACAAGAAAATATAGTTGTCTAATAATTTATGGGAATTTATGTTAATCACTGTATATTTTGATTGATTAATTATGAATATTGCATCTGTAGATATTGAAATAAAAGAGATAAATATAAAATGTGATTCTCTTCCATAAAAGAAGTTAACACCACCTAAGCATAATTGAAGAATCCAAAGAATAAACTTTAGTTCAGCAAAATAATATAAACCTTATCAACAAGCAGTATGAAATTACTTCAAATTAGATTGCATAGCGAAGAATAGCTATAAGACTTTATATATAAAATAGAATGGAGTAATCGCAAAAAGCATCAAAGAAAGTAAATATGAGGATTTTGCTAAAGACAGCTGACAATTAGATATAGCAAAGGCCAGTGAATGAAAGCATTGCACAAACAAAAGCATGAATTCTGGGAACCAGATATGCACTGAAAGACCGATGTTTTTCTTTTACAACTTCGTAACTTGGGCAGTTCTGGTTCCAGTTGTCATGGAAAAGTGTTTATTGGGACTTAACCATAATAAACAAAGTAATATCAAATGTATTACATGAAACAATAGTTTTTCAGGCCTGGGACACAAAAGAGTCCTGGTCTGTAAACCATTTGATAAGGAAGCATGTAAGGTGGTGTATGCACAGTGTAACTTTCTAGCTCAGAATCTGTTTCCTACAGTAGCACAGACAAGTGGAATTCTGGCCGAGTTCAGCAGTCTCAATGGCAGAAGAAACATGTTAAGAGTTTGGGAGTCTGGAGATGAATAAAATTTCAAATCAGGGGTCTGGAGAGAAAAGACCAAACAGAAGAGTACTAAAATTTTGCAAAGAACAAACAGAAGAGAAGTACCAAAAATCCACACAGAAGTCTCTTAAAGTGTTTGGCCAAATACATAACTATGCATGTACAGAGTGAAACACGGTGATGCTTGGGGAAAAAATTGCTAACGGAGGGCTCTGAGCCAAATGGACAAACTATGGTTCACATTTTTCAAACAACTGGTAGTGTTTAGAGGTACCACTAAAAGCTCAGTGAGACAATTGTGAATACAAAAAGACTATGCCTTTTAAGTGAACCCATCTTGCCCCCAAATAAGAACTACATGTAATGAGAACTATGCAAAAATATAAATATATGGAATTCCCTGGTAGCTCAGATGGTAAAGAACCCACCTGCCAATGTAAGAGATGTAGGAGACATGGGTTCTATCCGTGGATCGGGAAGGTCCTCTTGAGGAGGGCATGGCAACCCACTCCAGTATTCTTGCCTGTAGAATTCCATGGACAAAGGAGCCTATCATTGCAAACTAAATTATTTCAACAAAATTCTAATTTTATAAAAAATATATTAAAAATCATCCCTTCAAACTTCGGCAGTAACTTAGATGCTGAGTAATCTTCATCTGTCCTAAAATACCTTGAGGATTGCATATGAACATTTGAAAATACTTTACTTTTAATTCCGATACTTTTAGTGAAAGATGAAATGTGGCTGTAAAAAAAATGTATTTGATCTTTTGCCTTAAACCTTTTACACTGTATGTTTTCCCAAATCTATAGTATTGTAGTCACAAGTTTTGTTTATTTTTCTATCTCTTTTTACACTCCATTAGTGATTTATTGGCACGCTGATTGACTTTTGCTTTGGCATTACTCATTTATTTTGCTTGGTTAAGAAATATCATACTCTGAAGATCTAGAATTTTCAAGCTTGTTAAGGCTACAAGGAAGGCTACTTAAGTCTTTCCCTGAAGCCAATGCTACTGTCAAGAGTTTTCACTTTCTCTCAACTTACATCAATGTGATATCTACTTAAAAGTAAAAGTAAATTAAGAATGGCTCAGTCGTGTCTGACTCTTTGTGACCCCTTGGATTGTAGCCCACCAAGCTCCTCTGTCCATGGAATTCTCCAGGCAAGAATCCTGGAGTGGGTTGCCATTTCCTTCTCTAGGGGATCTTCCTGACCGAAGGATCAAACCCCAGTCTCCTGAATTGTCAGGCTGATTTTTTACTGTCTGAAATAACAGAGAAGTCTGATATCTATTTAGTGAGGTTACTAAATGCACACATTCATAGATAACTTCAGAGTCAATATGACATTGACTTTTTTTTTTTAATTGTAACATAGTTCATTTATAATGTTGTGTTAATTTCAGGTGTACAGTAAAGTGAATCATTTAGACATATAGATGTATCTTTTTTTTTTAGATTGTTTTCCCATATATATTATTACAGAGTACTGAGTGAAGTTCTCTCCATTATACAATCCCTATGAGCTTTGAGTACTGGCATCCTTCCTGTTTTGTTCATTGCTCCTTTCTCAGTAGCAAACAGAATACTTTTAATCTAGGAAGGATCAATAAATAAATTATAAAAAGCGATTTGTAGAATTATCGGTTGCTGTCTGTCTTCTCCTGACCTTTTTGTCCATTTGAATCAATGCTGTTTGATGGTTGAAACACACATCAGCTTAAATGTTTATATATAAGCAGAACGGTATGTGTCTTAATAGCTTTGGTAAATCCAGTTCCTCCACTTGATGGGGGAGCCAGCTCATTAGTGTTGAAATCTATTACTAAATTTATGTTTTAAGTGTTTTCCTCTGCCCACATATAGATAACTAATATCTCTTAAGTATACATTTGGATTGGTTACATAGAAGTATTAGAATGGGCACTTTCTAGTCTAAAAGATAGATATAAGTTATGTTTGGAGAAATACAGGTGAAATTTAGTACAAATTTTAGTATTCAAGTCTTGCCCCTACCAAGTTATATTATGCCTTAGCTTTTTGCATTTTAATCCCATTAACTATCCGCTCCACACACACACATACAGACAAAAAATGAAAATCAGATGTATACTTTATTGCTTATTTCATTTAAAAATCCAGCTATCTGTTGCATGTTCTCCTCACAGATAAAGTACATTCAATAATTTATTCAGTGTTTTGTGTGAAAATCCTAAGAAGCATACTGCATAGCTAAGTATTTTTTACAGATCATTGGTGTTGTTATTTACCTCTAATTTGTAACATATCATCAAGAGAAAATATACTTAAGATTTGTTTTCAAATCCCACTTGCAACAGTAAAATAGATATATTTGATTTACCATTTTGCCAGTTTTAATATATTACATACAACATTTTGAAAGTTCTGTACATTTAGAAGTAAATTTTTACTCAGTTTCCCCCATTTTTGGCATAGCCCACCATAATATTTGATTTACCAGTCTATAGCTAAGTATATTTGACTTCTTTTCCTTATTGTCAATGACAATAAATTTGCCCAATTTCCACATACCAGTGTACTAGACTCTAGGTTAAATCAACACCATGGTTTTACCATTTCCAGCCTTTGGATCTGTTCTCAATATATAATTATGATTACCAGCTTTTATTTCAACAATTGGGCTTGTAAAATTGATGTGTGTCCTTAGTAACATGTCGTAGTAGTAGTAGTGTAGTTGCTCAGTTGTGTCCAAATCTTGCAACTCCATGAACTGTAGCCCACCAGCTTCCTCTGTCCATGGAATTCTCCAGGCAAAAATACTGGAGTGGGTTGCCATTCCCTTCTCCAGGGGATATTCCCAACCCAGGGATTGATTCTAGTTGTCCGGCATTGCAGGCAAATTCTTAACCATCTGAGCTACCAGGGAAGCCCCCTTTTATTAACATGACACTAACATAGCTGCTCTTATATTAAGATAACTGGGCTTACACTGGTCAATAAAATGTGAATTTTTAGCAGAACTTCTTTTACCTTCCATCTATTACCAACCCTCACACCTAAGATCAGTAAGTACATTTTTAATTGTATATTATTATATAGGGCTTCCCTGGTGGCTCAGATGGTAAACCGTCTGTCTGTAATGCGGGAGACCTGGGTTCGATTCCTGGGTCGGGATAATTGTAGAATATACATTATAAATTTGATTAATTTATTAATTGCTAACTGATTGTTCTATACTTTAATAATACTTAAAAAAATTTTTTTCTGAAAGTAAGAAATAGTACAAAAGTTAAGGAGTTTGGGCAATCTTATAGTCTTTTGAAGCTGTGTGAATCTGCATTTTAAAATTCTCTCAACAATTCCTTTTTCTCATCTTCTCAAGTTGTGACCCATTTCACTATGTTCATGTGGATATAATTCAAACTAAGTAATATCTTGCTTCCTTGTGATAAAGATACTTATCTATATTTTATGTCAAAATAAACACCACACTTCATGCTAAGAGTTTAACTTGAAATTGAAATATGATATAATTACCTAGAATTGCATACAGATAAACTTGGAGTATAATGTACCTTTGGGGCAGAGTGTGTTTTCTGCCAATATCAAATTCCAGTACCAAGAATGGATGCAAAAATGGTGTAAACTATGACTCACTTCTATATTTTCTTTTTCTCCACTATAATATCTGCAATTTTATCTTACTTATCTTTGTATCATCAAGATGGAACACAGAATCTGAACCTAAGCACAAAGGTAATAGTGTAGTGATTGCAGGGATCTTGAAGTGATTTAATTAATGTAGGATTTAAGAAAATTATCTAATCTTTCTTTGTGTCAAATTTATCACCTGTAAAGTGACAATAATAATAAAACCTTTATCAAATAGTTGAGAGAGAATTTAGAGAAATGACCTAAGAAAGTCATTAAGCAAAGAATTTGGCACATAAAAGTTCCTTAAACTATAAATCAGCCATTCTGCACATGATATAATTCTTGGAAGTATATGTCTCTCATTTTATTACCTCCTTACAACAAATTTATGCAAGGTAAGTAAAATAAAATTTTTGAAATTAAAATAAATTTGTATGACATAGAGCCAGAAATTAACCAGAGAAATCTGACCCCAAAATTCCTATATTTCATTTCTGTTTAATATAACTGACATTAAATGATCAAATAGATCCAGAGTTATAGGATTCCTTTTGATATAAAACTAGAATTCATTTATAGCAACACCACACGTTTATTTAATTCCAAATCCATGTTCTTTTAAGTGTAGGCTATAGGTTGAAAATATGATTATAAATTATTTTGGAAGCTGTATATCCATAAAGCATAAAACTGCCAAGTTTTTCCCACTCTGGGGCTCTGGTTGAGGAAGGACACGTACAAAGCCAAAGCAATATCAACATACAAGCCTCATCAATGACCATCTACTTAGAACAGAATTAGATGATGAAGTTAGGTTATTATTTTCTATTTCAGAATCAAAGAACATGACCAGCTATTGCTGGATTATTAACAGAATGTTTTATTCCTCCAAAATATTTCCAGAATGGGCCACAGGGCTATAGCACCCACTGTGCGTGGTATTCAGTCACTTAGTCATGTCCAACTCTTTGCGACCCTATGGTCTGTAGCCCACCAGGCTCCTTTGTCCATGACATTCTTCAGGCAATAATACTGGAGTAGATTGTCATTTTCTACTCCAGGGGATCTTCCCAACCTATGGATCTAACCCACATTCCCATGTCTCCTGAGTTTACAGGTATGTTCTTTAACACTGAGCTACCTGGGTAGCTCTAGCACACCTACTGTATACAGTATTAAAGGAAGAAGGAAAAAAAAAAAAACTCCTAAGAAACATCATCTTAAAAAGGTAGACACAACAATTAAATTGTATATATTTTGTTTTTACTTTGGGAGAAAAGGAAAGATATACCCATGTGAATGCAGAGTTCCAAAAAACAGCAAGGAGAGATAAGAAAACCTTCCTCAGCAATCAATGCAAAGAAATAGAGGAAAGCAATTGAATGGGAAAGACTAGAGATCTCTTCAAGAAAATTAGAGATACCAAGGGATATTTCATACAAAGATGGGCTAACTAAAGGACAGAAATGGTATACACCTAAAAGAAGCAGAAGATATTAAGAAGAGATGGCAAGAATACCCAGAAGAACTGTATTAAAAAGATCTTCATGACCCTGATAATCATGATAGTGTGATCACTCACACTCATCTAGAGCCAGACATCCTGGAATGTGAACTCAAGTGGGCCTTAGGAAGCATCACTATGAAAAAAGCAGGTGGAGGTGATGGAATTCCAGTTGAGCTATTTCAAATCCTAAAAATGATGCTGTGAAAGTGCTGCACTCAATATGTCAGCAAATTTGGAAAACTCAGAAGTGGCCACAGGACTGGAAAAGGTCAGTTTTCATTCCAATCCCAAAGAAAGGCAATGCCAAAGAATGCTCAAACTATTGAACAATTGCACTCTTCTCACACGCTAGTTAAGTAGAGCTCAACATTCTCCAAGCCAGGCTTCCGCAGTATGTGAACCATGAACTTCCAGATTCCAAGCTGGTTTTAGAAAAGGCAGAGGAACAAGAGATCAAATTACCAACATTTGCTGGATCATCATAAAAGCAAGAGAGTTTCAGAAAAACATCTATTTCTGCTTTATTGACTATGCCAAAGCCTTTCATTGTGTGGATCACAATGAACTGTGGAATATTCTGAAGGAGATGGGGACACCAGACCACCTGACCTGCTCCTTGAGAAACCTGTATGCAGGTCAGGAAGCAACAGTTAAAACTGGACATGAAACGGCAGACTGGTTCCAAATGGGGAAAGGAGTACGTCAAGGCTGTATATTGTCACCCTATTTATTTAACTATATTCAGAGTACATCATGAGAAATGCTGGGCTCGAAGAAGCACAAGTTGGAATCAAGATTACTGGGTGAAATAACAATAACCTCTGACATGCAGATGATACCACCCTTATGACAGAAAGTGAAGAAGAACTAAAGAGCCTCTTGATGAAAGTGAAAGAGGAGAGTGAAAAAGTTGGCTTAAAGCTCAACATTCAGAAAACTAAGATCCTGGCATCTGGTCTCATCACTTCATGGCAAATAGATGGGAAAACAGTAGAAACAGTGGCTGACTTTATTTTTAGGGCACTGCAGATGGTGACTGCAGCCATGAAATTAAAAGACACTCCTTGGAAAGAAAGTTATGACCAACCTAGATAGCATATTCAAAAGCAGAGACATTACTTTACCAACAAAGGTCCATCTAGTAAAGGCTATGGTTTTTCCAGTAGTCGTGTATGGATGTGAGAGTTGGACTATAAGGACAGCTGAGCACCGAATTGATGCTTCTGAACTGTGGTGTGGGAGAAGACTCTTGAGAATCTCTTGGACTGCAAGGAGATCCAACCAGTCCATTCTGAAGAAGATCAGCTCTGAGATTTCTTTGGAAGGAATGATGCTAAAGTTCAAACTCCAGTACTTTGGCCACCTGGTGTGAAGAGCTAACTCATTTGAAAAGACCCTGATGCTGGGAAAGATTGAGGGCAGGAGGAAAAGGGGACGACAGAGGATGAGATGATTGGATGGCATCACCGACTCAATGGACATGGATTTGGGCAGATTCCTGCAGTTGGTGATGGATAGGGAGGCCTGGCGTGCTGTGGTTCATGGGGTCACAAAGAGTCGGACACGACTGAGTGACTGAACTGAACTGAACTACCTTGGGAGGTGAAAGTGGAAGATGCATGGTGAAAACAGACGTGGTGTCTCTAAAGACATTCTCAAAGTGAAGGATGGTGACACTTGAAATTTCTCCTGTGGAAATGTTATTAATTAAAGGAGAAATCAACAATTATCACTCAATATTCTGATAAACTTTCAATGACTTGTTCAGGAAGGGCTGCTATACAGTATCAGCTGAATGAGACTTCCTGGTAGACTGTGATGATGTAAATTGGTTTTGTAGTGTAAACCACAAATTAAACTGAAATGTTACATAAACTGGGTGAAAGGGAAGAATATGAAAGCAGAGATACAACAAACAGATTTAGGAGGGAAAAGGGTTTAATTTAGTTTAAAAGATCTTTTTAGGAGAGAAATAGATGGAGAAGGCTAAAGTGTAAACAGCAGTCCTTTAGGGCCAGGCCTTCTCTCTCTCTCCTTATGTGTATATATATATTTATACCATTTATACACATATATTATTGAAATATGTTTAAACCTACATGTTTTAATATTTAATTATATGTTTATGTATATAAAGTTAATCTGTCAAATTGAGAATAATAGAAGGAGAAATTGGAAAGTGCAGGATTGCTTAGGGAACTAACTACTGGAAAAATAAATGTGTCAGATACACACCTTATATACACAAGATGTTATATGGGTTTCAAATAGTCTTTTATTTAGAAAGTTCATAATAAAATTACAGGTATGAAAACAAAAGCTAAGACAAAATTATTTTTTGTGCATCAGCTCAGTTCAGTCACTCAGTCATGTCTGACTCTTTGCAACTCCATGGATGGCAGAACGTCAAGCTTCCCTGTCCATCACCAACTCCAGGAGCTTGCTCAAACTCATGTCCATCGAGTCAGTGATACTATCCAACCATCTCATCCTCTGTCGTCCCTTTCTTCTCTTGCTTTCTACATTTACTTGCAATAAAATAATTAACATCATTTGAAAAATATATTTTAGTATGACTTAAATGTGTATGCATTTTAATACATTTTCCAATGTGCTATTAAATAAGCAAGATTTCCAGAATGTCAAGGGAATAATGGGTAATCTAAATATGTAATTGGGGACTGGCAGCAAAATTTATTTTTGTAACCATGTAATTTCTGGTCATTTTTTCTAGCACTTGTTTGATTGAGGAAACAAGACAGTTGCTTCATTACTTAATGGCCCCTCTCCTTTTTCTAGTTTGCAAAAAATCCTTTTGGCTAAATCATACTTTGGGACTATGAATTTTTGGGGGTCTTTTACTTAACTTTCTATAGAGTACTACCTACAAAAGTAACGAATAATCATATGGATAATAATAAAGTAATACTAGCATATATTACGGAGAAGGCAATGGCACCCCACTCCAGTACTCTTGCGTGGAAAATCGCATGGACAGAGGAGCCTGGTGGGCTGCAGTCCATGGGGTCGCTAAGAGTCGGATCCGACTGAGCGACTTCACTTTCACTTTTCACTTTCATACATTGGAGAAGGAAATGGTAACCTACTCCAGTGTTCTTGCCTGGAGAATCCCAGGGACGGGAAAGCCTGGTGGGCTGCCGTCTATGGGGTTGAACAGAGTCGGACACGACTGAGGTGACTTAGCAGCAGCAGCATCGTATATTATGTGTATAGTTCATTCTGTATGAAGCATTGTTTTAACACTTTATGGCACAATGTTTTTCACCGGTCACAGTCAACAGATAAGACATACAGAGTGCTTTTCCAGATGTCCAAACAAGTGTGAAGACTGACTCACACATTCACTTTATTTTGCTTTCAGTGTTTCTATCACTAAGTTCAACAGCTTAAATTTGACCTTTCTGTACCAATGGGAGTCATTTTCTTTCGATGCCATGTCTATGATTCTAAATCTGACTAAGCTGAAAATATCTACTTAAAATAAAAAAAAAAATTTAATTTAAAAATATGAAAAAAAGTTTATTTAAATTAAAAGTTTGAAAAATATGACTATTAAGTTTATATGGTAGATTTTTTTTCTTACTTTTGTATGTTAGTTCTTTATCAAGTATCAGAGTAAAATTCAGAAAAGAAATTTGGTTAAAGTGTGAGTAACATACTCTTCATAAGATGTAATTATAAGAATATAGTGTTTACTTTTTATTTGCATTTTATTTTCAAATTTTATTTTAAATGAGCATATCTAAATTTCATTTTAAATGAACATATTAAGAAAACGTGGCAAGAACACAGAAGAACTATACAAAAAAGATCTTCATGACCCAGATAACCACGATGGTGTGATCAGTCACGTAGAGCCAGACATCCTAGAATGTGAAGTCAAGTAGGCCTTAGAAAGCATCACTATGAAGAAAGCTAGTGGAGGTGATGGAATTCCAGTTGAGCTATTTCAAATCCTAAAAGATGATGCTGTGAAAGTTCTGCACTCAACACGCCAGCAAATTTGGAAAAACTCAGCAGGGGCCACAGAAGTGGAAAATGTCAGTTTTCATTCCAATCCCAAAGAAAGGCAATGCCAAAGAATGTTCAAACTACTGTGCAATTGCGCTTATCTCACAAGCTAGCAAAGTAGAGCTCAAAATTCTCCAAGCCAGGCTTAATCAGTACATGAACCGTGAACTTCCAGATGTTCAAGCTGGATTTAGAAAAGCCAGAGGAACCAGAGGTCAAATTGCCAACATCTGTTGGATTATCAAAAAAGCAAGAGAGCTCCAGAAAAACATCTATTTCTGCTTTATTGACTATGCTAAAGCTTTTGACTGTGTGGATCACAACAAACTGTGGAAAATTCTTCAAGATATGGGAATACCAGACTACTTGACCTGCCTCCTTAGAAATCTATATGCAGGTTAGGAAGCAACAGTTAGAACTGGACATGGAACAACAGACTGGTTCCAAATGAGGAAAGGAGTTTGTCAAGGCTGTATATTGTCACTGTGCTTGTTTAACTTATATGCAGAGTACATCATGAGAAATGCTGGGCTGGATGAAGCACAAGCTGGAATCAAGATTGCTGACAGAAATGTCAATAACCTCAGATATGCAGATGACAACACCCTTATGGCAGGAAGGGAAGAAGAACTAGTGACCCTCTTGATAAAAGTGAAAGAGGGGAGTGAAAACAGTTGGCTTAAAATTCAATATTCAGAAAACTAAGATCGTGGCATCCAGTCTCATCACTTCATGGCAAAAGGATGGGAAAACAATGGAAACAGTGGCTGACTTTATTTTGGGGGCTCCAAAATCACTGCAGATGGTGACTGCAGCCATGAAATTAAAAAAACACTTACTCCTGGAAGGAAAGTTATGACCAACCTAGACAGCATATTAAAAGCAGAGATATTACTTTGTCAACAAGGTCTGTCTAGTCAAGGCTATGGTTTTTCCTGTGGTCATGTATGGATGTGAGAGTTGGACTATAAAGAAAGCTGAGTGCCAAAGAATTGATGCTTTTGAACTGTGGTGTTGGAGAAGACTCTTGGGAGTCCCTTAGACTGCAAGGAGATCCTATCAGTCCATCCTAAAGGAAATCAGTCCTGGATATTCATTGGAAGGACTGATGCTGAAGCTCCAATAGTTTGGTCACCTGATGCAAAGAACTAACTCATTTGTAAAGACCCTTATGCTGGGAAAGATTGAAGGCAGGAGGACAAGGTGACAACAGAGAATTAGATGGTTGGATGGCATTACTGACTCGATGGACTTGAGTTTGAGTAAGCTCCAGGAGTTGGTGATGGACAGGGAAGCCTGGCGTGCTGCAGTCCATGGGGTTGCAAAGAGACACAACTGAGCAACTGAACTGAACTGCATATCTAAATTACAGAGAATATTTTAATTAACTCTCCTATATCCATTGCTTTAATTTAATAGTACAAAGTGTTTACTTTGTATTTCCATTTAATTTTGTTAGTGGTTTTTGTTGCTGAAAACTGGGTTGCTGGTAAAGTTTCTTTTTCCCTACAACCAGCAAATGATCTGTGGGTGAACTTTAGCATGCTATGAAGAGTAATTTTCTACTAACATTTGACCTAAATTTTTTAGCATTCACTCATGTTACTTTTCCAGATCAATTATTTCATCAGTTTTTGAAAAATGGTGAATTTGCTAATTAATTTTTCCACATTCACTGATTAACTGATAACATTCTGTAAAGAAAGGCTTAAACTGATCATACATAACATATTCTTTATAAATCTTAAACTAAAAGTAAACAGCTGCAAATATATTTAGGTATATTTGATGGTAAGAAAAATAGTTGGATATCTAAGACTAAAAAAAATTTAGAATTTCTTGCCATTTCCTCAAATTAATTCCTTTAAACTATCTAAATTACCGCATGTTCTTTATATAATAGATCTTGTAGATTTATATACATTATCACAATTAAATACATACTTGATTTCCTAGTCCTCACACAAATAGCCATATGTACATTTACAATGATGAGCACTGAGACAGGATGTATTTTGAAAGAATCAAAGTAGCATCATCTTAAAAAAGCATTCTTAAAATGTTATATATCTTCAAATAATTATGTCTTAAAAATCACACTGTGATTAATTATCTCCAGAGAGTATATTTATTTATTTTAGAAGCATCTGCTAAAAAGAATTAGAAAGGAGAAAAATAACTTTCTGAAACCTACTTTTTATCAAAATCATTTTGACAGATCCAGGTTACCTGCAGACTCAAATCACCTGAAAGGCAATGATATAACATTATGTCAAATGTAGTATAAGCAAATAATCACCAGTGAAGCTCAGAAGAGTAGCAGGAAAATATAATTTGGGGTATATGATTCTGTTAAATCAAATAATGCTAAACTTTTCTTAATATGCAAGAAAAATTGAGGTGACATTGAAAGTTGGCAATATTAAAGATACCTTTGCATAGTTAATCAAATATTATAATGGTGTTTCATTCTAAGTTTTTAATCTTCATTAAGTTATGGCTATCAGAGATCACTAATTATCTTTTTAAGACATATAGCATGATCATATTGCATTATATACACTTAACATGTTTCTAGATTTATATACATCATTACTTGATCATTCAAATTTACTTCAAATTAAGCATATTTTTAAAAACTGGCTTTGGTCATATATTTCAATAAAAAATGAGTTACTATTTGACTTAAAAATGAAAATCTATTAATTAGATATCCACTATATAAAAAAAGAAAGTGCCACAGAAGCCACAAAAGTAAATTGACCCATGGCAATAAATTGGTCGATCCATAAAGGAAAAATGACATGTCCACACATCTGAAGTATAAAGAAGTATGGGTGTAATGTATATTTGCATAACCAGGATATATAAAAAATAAACAAATCTTACTTATTAGAGCCGAGTTTCTCATTGGATGGATGGGTATATTTAAAATTTATGAATATGTATATAATAGAGGTTAACATATAAACACATATTTCCTTAGTCAGAGGCACATTTTAGAAGCCATGACATCCCAACAGTAACAAACACATCCAGTACATAGAGTATAACAGAAAGCAAGAAAATAAATTACTCCATATATATATATATATACAGATTCAGGCCACCTGCAGACTCAATTCACCTGAAAGGCAATGATACATTTATGTCAAATGTAGTATAAGCAAATAATCAACAGTGAAGCTCAGAAGAGTAGCAGGAAAATAAAATTTGGAGCATATGATTCTCTTAAATCAAATAATGCCAAAGTTTTCTTAATACACGAGAAAAATTACATATAATTATATATAATTTTGAGATATATATCAAATAAACCAGGGAAAGAGATGCAAATAGCCAAAGCTAGGCAATTTAAGCTGCAAAATACAATGGTATTGGATTATAACCCAAAGTATACAGTAAGTCTGAGAAGGCAATGGCACCCCACTCCAGTACTCTTGCCTGGAAAATCCCATGGATGGAGGAGCCTGGAAGGCTGCAGTCCATGGGGTCGCTAGGAGTCGGACACGAGCGACTTCACTTTCACTTTTCACTTTCATGCATTGGAGAAGGAAATGGCAACCCACTCCAGTGCTCTTGCCTGGAGAGTCCCAGGGACGGGGGAGCCTGGTGGGCTGCCGTCTATGGGGTCGCACAGAGTCAGATACGACTGAAGCGACTTAGCAACAGTATAGAGTAAGTAGAACTTCCCAGGTGGTGCTAGTGGTAAATAACCCACCTGCTAATGCCAGAGACATAAGAGATTCCTGGTTAAATCCCTGGATCAGAAAGATCCCTTGAAGGAGGCGCATGGCAACCCACTCCAGCATTTTTGCCTGGAAAATTCCATGGACATAAGAGCCTGGTAGGCTACAGTCCATAGTCACATAGAGTCTGAGCAACTGAGCAATTGAGCACACACAGGCAGTACTTCTTGCCAAATTGTACTGTTTGGAAAGGGAGGAAAAAAAGAGTACTTTTAGAAAGAAAAATCATATTGAATTAATTCAACTAATCAAGATTAACACCAACAATAATAAGTCATGTTGACTTGTTTTAGCCACCAAGTCATGTCCAACTCTTTGTGACCCCATGAACTATATCCCACCAGGCTCCTCTGTCCATGGGATTCTCCAGGCAAGCCTACTGGAGTGGGTTGCAATTCCCTTCTCCAAGGGATCTTCCCAACTCAAGGATCTAAGCCAGGTCTCCTACACAGGTAGGCAGATTATTTACCACTGAGCTACTAGGGAAGCCCCATGTTGACTATATATGTATATATTGCATATATATGTATATATTGCTTATATATATATATTGTGTATATATATATATATTGCATATATATATACACACTGCTGCTGCTAAGTCACTTCAGTCGTGTCCGACTCTGTGCGACCCCATAGACGGCAGCCCACCAGGCTCCCCCGTCCCTGGGATTCTCCAGGCAAGAACGCTGGAGTGGGTTGCCATTTCCTTCTCCAATGCATGAAAGTGAAAAGTGAAAGTGAAGTCGCTCAGTTGTGTCTGACCCTCAGCGACCCCATGGACTGCAGCCTACCAGGCTCCTCCGTCCATGGGATTTTCCAGGCAAGAGTACTGGAGTGGGGTGCCATTGCCTTCTCTTATATATACACACACATATATTCTAATATGTGTCCTAATATTTGTATCTCTGTCTCTATATATCTATCTAAATTGTCTTATTTATCCTATGCCTCTGGAGAACCCTGACTGATAAGAAATGAGAGTACTAATATTGGTATTCAGTTTGCTGTGGTATGTACATTTGATGGGATATTCTAATCCTGTAATTCCTGTATCTTTGAGAACAAAGATTTGCAGTACGGAAAAAAGGAGATATGGTTGCTATACAGAGGCATTCCAGTAAAAAGTTCAGTGTTTCAATTGAAATCACCTGTGTGAACACAGTGTAGTGTGTGTTTGTATCATATATTTTCCTAGCCATAACTACTGAAATGCCTAGAAATGATGATCCACACAGTAGCAATGAACATTCCTAGAGATCCGACTGTGGTCATAACATGCCATCTTATACATAAAGAAATATTGCTTAGAGAGAAAAGACTATTTCTGTTTTGAGACCAAAAAAAAAGGAAAAACTATGTAAGATTAGCCTGAAGGTTCCTGTTAAATCACATATCAGAAACCTTTCAGTGTTTATTGGCATACTGTCAAAAAGCTAGAAAACCAGCCTGAAAAGTTTCCTGCTATCGAAGACAATACTATTTGAACTAATTAAGAATAGTAATTGCAATGAATTAAAGCCAATCAAATGTGTTCAAATCCATTACTTTATAAAGATATTAAAATTATTAACCTCTATAGATAATAAGCAACAATTTTAGTACCTTCAAATATAGAGAATGAAACATACAAACAAATGATATATTTATACTACCTTTTTCTCTGTGAGACATAACACTGCATAATCAAAAGAAGATAAGTAATTATTTATAAAATTGTTCCATATATAAATAAAAATATATGACAGGAATTAAAATATTACCACTTGTCAAACAAAGGATCTATCTATTAGTATGAATGGCTATTAAAGGATCTATCTATTAATACTGATGGCTACCAACGCCACAAAAGGAAGGAATAGCAAACATATGAGATTCCTTATGAAAGAGCATAGCATCACCCAAAATCTGGATAAAGGAGTAAAATTTGAGTCCTACCTAACTTCTATTCCCATATGCCACTTTTCAGGAACTACAAAGGACATAGGAACATGAAACATGAGTATGTAATCAACAAAAGCAAGACCATGGGAAGCTCCACAGGCCAAAGAGAACAAGAACATCATTAGATAAGGTGTTGAGAAAGAAATCAAACAATGGAGAGAAAATCTGTAAATTAAATACACCTTAAAAACAACAACTAAAAACTTTAGGATCTGTGCATGCTAAGTCACTTCAGTCATGTCTAACTCTTTGCAACCCCATGGATTGTAGCCCACCAGGTTCCTTTGTCCATGGAATTCTCCAGGCAAGAATTATTGGAGAGGGTTTCCATGCCCTTCTTCAGGGGATCTTCCTGACCCAGAGATTGAACTGGCATCTCCTGTATCTCCTGTATTGGTAGGCAGATTCTTTACCACTAGTACCACCTGCGAAGCAATAAATATACCTTAAAAATAACAACTAAAAACTTTAGAGTCTAAGTTTACACATTTAGATAGTAAAACTATAAAGAAACATAAGCATTGATGACTAAAAGGACAGACTGGTGACTACTTATGTAGGAAGGGGAGACTTGATATTGGGACAGGGCACGGGAAGGCTTTACATGGGTGTTTGGCAAAGTTTTATTTCTTGAACCGATATTGGTTAGAGTAATATTCGTGTCATAAAAACTTATTCAACTATATTTTATTGTGTATGCTTTTTATGTATGTGTTTTATTAATAATAAATGGTTAATACCAAAGGATATATTACCCAGTAGGTGCTTTATATGCAATAATCTTTTCCATGTATTCAAAATTGGCTTATCCAAGGGTGACGTTTTATACCTCAACAAGTTCAAAGAGAGATATTTTATATCCCTTAAATTACCAGAGTTCTGTTAGGGAATGTTCCATTAAACATTTTAAAATCTTCATGTGCATTTATGAAATTTTAAAGAGTAATTTTCATTGTTAACTAATAATTTAACTCCTTTCTGTAATTAAGCATCATTTCTAAGTGTACTTTCCATGCATTGACTATTATTCACCATAAATACCATTTCCAAAACCTAATACTTTGGCATGGGACTACCTAACATCCTTAATTCCTTTTTGGAAAAGTCTCCTGTCAGTCTACTCTCAGAGTTCAGAAGAACAATGCAGGTCTCTGTCCCTGGCACCAGGCTTGGGACATGTGATCCACATGCAGCCGAGCCAAGAACCAAATCCTCTTATCCACATGGTTTTTATTAGTGAAACACCAGATGAAACAGTCCTGGTAAATCTGTATAGAACTAGCTCCTGGCCACAGTGGTTATTTCAGGAGCAGACAGATTATTCACCTTGTAAACAAAGTAAAGCATGAAAATGTATGATAATATACTAAAATAGAAGTCCTCTTGTCTTGCTGTTTTGCTAGCTTACTGATAGAGAGAATTAGGTCTGAGGGCACTAATTCTGCTTTCATTAGATGTGGGAGAAAACCAATAAGAGCAGAAGTATACGATAAAGAGAAAGGACTGTTTCTGGTGACAGTGTTTGACACAGATTAAGACAGAACTGCTGACACTAAAATTTGGGGCATTTCATTTAAATAATATAATTGCCTTTTTTGCTTAAATCAATTTGAGTTGGATTTTGTGACAACTGCACTATTATATTTGCTATGTTTCATTCAAATGATGTCATGTCCAAATAGCATAATTGTTTGTTATGATGGCTAGGCTTGAATGTGTTTGAACATATCAGGAACAATTGATAAAAATGTTTGCATAAAATATTTTGTCAAACACTGTCAAAGTTTAGATAAATAAACTTTGACAAGATTATTGTTACATTTTCCATCCTATGTCTTTGTTCATTTATTCAAAAGGCTCATAATCTCTACTGTATGAAGCACACGGCTCCAGATATGGGGTATGTGTCCTGTGTGGGATCAATCTCAAGGGGTATAACTGCAAGAGATATAAAATTGAAGAAGATAAGATTCCTGCTTTTAAGAACCTCATGAATACACACGTGCACACACATGACCTATGAAAACATGAGTTTGAAATTATTTGTCTACCTCTTTTATTCAGCTATCTCACCTCTTTGCCTTCTTCTACTACCTTAAATACACCCTAAAACCCAATCTCTATGTATCATGTGGTTTGATACAATATGTCTTTGGGGGCTTCCCCCGTGGCTCAGCCATCAAGAATCGCCTGCAGTTCAGAATATGCAGGAGATGTGGGTTAGATCCCTGGGTTGGGAAGATCCTCTGAAGGGGAAAATGGCAACTTGTTCCAGTATTCTTGCCTGGGACCCATGGACAGGGGAGCTTGGCAGGCTACAGTCCTTAGAGTCACAGAGTCCAACATGACTGAATGAACATACACACATGCGTGTGTCTTTGGTTGGGTTCCCTGGAGGCAGAGCCTGAGATAGAAACTATTGTTCAAATTATTCAGAGGGATACTCTCAGAAGAAGCGGGGGGGGGGGGGGGGGTGCGGGGGGGCGGGGGGGCGGGGGTGTGAATAAAACAGGATAGATCGGGGAGAGAAAACTAAGCAAAAATGAGTTCTTAGCTGGAAACCGGTTAGCTTGAACCATGTGGGATTTAAGGAGCACAATTCCTACTGCAGACTTAGCTTTCTGTAAACAAGAGGGAAGAAATGTGTGCCCTGTGTGTCACTCAGACATTGGCTGAGGAGGTCCACCTCAGGTAGCAGAGATGAATGCAGCTTCAGGTGGGCAACACTCAGGAAGGCACAAGGCCCAATGTCCTGGACAAAAGACCAGCTGTGACTGGCTATCAGCCCACACTTGCAGCTATTAGGGATGAATATGGTGGTCAAAGTGGATCTAGCAAGGTACCACCAAGAGTCCACCCCTCCATGTCCATCCAGGTAAACATGGTGTGTTGTTTCTCCCCACCTAGGCTGCCCATCAAGGGCTTCCCCTGTGGCTCAGAGGTAAAGAATTCACAGGAGATTCAGGTTCGATCCCTGGGTTAGGAAGATCTCCTGGAGAAGAAAGTGGCAACCCACTCCAGTAGTCTTGCCTGGGAAATCCCATGCACAGAAGAGCCTTGTGGGCTACAGTCCATGGGGTGGCAAAAGAGTCAGACAGGACTTAGTGTCTAAATAACAAAGGCCGCCCATCAAAGCCTGCTGTGCCATAGAAAGGTGAGCACAGTTCATTTGTTGCTTCTGCAGCACTTTATGATTCAATGATCACTTATTACAGTATAATATAATAACCTGCTTACAACTGTGCCTGAGTATTCATTAAAGATAGTAATTAAGTCTAATTAATCTTTATTTCCCCAGTGCCCAATGCAGTGACGTGACCTCATGTTATTATTGATTGCATGTATGCTAATTTTTAAATGTTTGAAGGAGCTAACAAAATGGTAAAGACAAAACTGAAATTTTGAGTACATAGACTACTTGGTATATTAATAGAATGCTTTAGAGCTAAGTCTCTCAAAGTAAGCTATTGAGCAAACATATGACCTGGAAGTTCTTTTAACTCTTCAAGTCTTTGTTTCTTAATGTAAAAAACAGGGATGATAAATATTGCTACAGGCTTGTTACTGGAACTAATGAAGTTTATACGTATTAAGGGCTTCTCACAATAAGTAATAAATAGTAAATATTGAATACATGCTAAGTATGCTTTAGCTTCCCTGGTGGCTTTAGCTTCCTTCGGGCTTCCCTGGTGGCTCAGAGGGTAAAGTGTCTGCCTACAAATATGGGAGACCTGGGTTCGATCCCTGGGTTGGGGAGATCCCCTGGAGAGGAAATGGCAAGCTACTCGAGTACTCTTGCCTAGAAAATCCCATGGACTGAGAAGCCTGGTAGGCTACAGTCCATGGGGTCGCAAAGAGTGGGACATTACTGAGCTACTTCACTTTCACTTTTCTTTCATGCTTTAGCTTATATTAACTGATGATCTTACTGAAAGCTATAATGATTGTCAGGTGGTGCTAGTGGTAAAGAATGTGCCTGCCATTGCAGGAGATGTAAGAGACATGGGTTCCATCCTTAGGTCAGGAATATCCACTGGAGGAGGAAGTAGCAACCCACTCCAGTATTCTTGCCTGGAGAATCCCATGGACAGAGGAGCCTGGTGGGCTACAGTCCATGGAGTTGCAAAGAGTTGAATAGGACTGAAGTGATTAGCATGCATGCATAATGATTGCAAGAAAATCTTGAATTTCAAAATCTCATCCTGAAATTTAATGGCTTAAGTTTTTTTAAAGAGTCAACAGAGAGTAAAGAATATTAGACCTGAATTATATATCTTCTGTATACTGTGCTTTATAAGCTATTCAAATTTGTGGCACATAACAATATTTATCACAGATATCACTGCTTTTGCTGTAGCTCCTGGAATCATTTATCTTCTTATTGCTGAGGCTAGAATTCATCCTCACTGAGGTGAATGTACCCACTCCAGTGTTCTTCACTGGAGAATCCCAGGGACAGGGGAGCCGGGTGGGCTGCCGTCTATGGAGTCGCACAGAGTGGGACTGAAGCAACTTAGCAGCAGCCGCAGCAGCAGCAGAAGTGAGTTTAACATATTAACATCATCCTGTTGTTGGTCCCCAAAGGAGAATTCCATATTTTAATCTCAAAGAGCTCTATTAGTATATCTAAGGAGTGACAGACAACGTGAAAAAGGAAGTATGATGCATAATAAGGACATATCTCCTTCAGCTTTCTTAATTAATTCAGTTTTCAATCAATTATCCCAAAAGATTGTCCTCATTATATAATGATTCACCCTGCCCGACCATAAGATTGCTCCTAAAATAATTTTTTGAAGTTGTTATTAGCTAAAAATATGGCTTCAAGAAAGTTCACCATGCTAAATTATACCAAGACATAGATTTTAATACATTGATTATAACAATAAATTATCTTTCTTCTGAAATCTTTACTAAGGAACATCATTAGAAATTTAGACATCTAATTATAGATGAAAGGATTCTATTAGACTTTGTCTTTTATACCCTTTTTCTTATACCCTATTCTTTCTGTATGCATATGTACATGCTAAGTCATTTCAGTCCTATCTGACTCTGTGTAACTCTATGGACTGTAGCCCGCCAGACTCGTCTGTCCATGGGATTCTCCATGCAAGAATACTAGTGTGCGTTGCCATGCCCTCCTCCAGGGGATTTTCCCAACCCAGGGATTGAACCCAGGTCTCTTGGGTCTTCTGAATTGGCAGGCAGGTTCTTGACGACTAGCACCATTTGGGAAGCCCATTCTTCATATATCGCTTATTATTAATCAAAATTTGGGGATTAAAGGCTTACTTGATATGTGTAAATCAGAGAATGTTAAGAACTCCCTAGTTTTCCATTTTTGGTAAAAGTTCTAAGTGAGTTAGAGTAAAATGTGTTGGATTAAACCATAATATGTTTTCATGTAAATAAAAATGAAAAATGTAGACAAAACATTCACACTTTTTTGTTACTCAATCTACCTATTAAGTCTGTTCAGATTTTCACAATCCATTGTCTAATGCCTTTCTTCATCATAACAGTCCTTGTTTTGGCCTTTCGTAAACTCTAAATTTCATTTTTCATAGCAATTTTTTAATTCATTTATTCATTGGTGACAAATAACTACTAAATATGTATTAGTTGTCTGACACTATATTAAATGCTGAGTAAAAAGTTACATAATTCTAAATATTTGCAACAAAAATTGAGGAATATCAAGCCATTAACTAACAACTTTTATAAGTTAAAAACAAATACAGATGGTTTAGGATAATTAACTGATGACTCCTGTTACATGATCATTTATATGTGCTGACCATATATGCTGGAGTATCAATATTGAAAATTGCTTACAGAAGGTGGAGCCAATGATGCCAGACCCTTTTCAATCCTGTCTTCAGAATGCAACAAGGAGCAGAGTGAATGTTGTAGAATAGTTTATCAGAGCTGATTTCCATGTTTTTCTGTCACCTACATGATTCAATAAAATAAGCATGCTAAAATAACAGGCATTGAAAGATATTTTGAAAGACTCTGTGTTTACATATGGCCACACTTAAAATACTGAATTTCCCAATTTTAGCCTCTTTTCCAATTTTCAGAATTTATATTGAATGTCTAGCTTTTCAAGTTGTTTCTGAGTACTTTTCCTTTCCCACACTTTTCTGGGCAGTATTTTCCAGATATACTGTAATGAAGATTTACAAAGTTTCTGCTATAAAGATGTCTGTATATGTGTCAGTCCCTCAGTCGTATCCAACTGTTCGCAACACCATGGACTGTAGCCCACCAGATTCCTCTGTCCGTGGAATTCTCCAGACAAGAATATTGGAATGGGTAGTTACTTCTGTATTAATTGGGAAGACAAAATAGACTTAAAAGTTGAACAATATCAGGTCATAATAAGGACTGTTGAGGACAATATAGGGCAAATCATCAAGTGTATTGCAGGAAGGGGGATACTGAGCAGAGGTGACCTTCAGTTCAGGTCACTTCAGTCTCTCAGTCGTGTCGGACTCTTTGTGACCCCATGGAATGCAGCACGCCAGGCCTCCCTGTCCATCACCAACTCCCGGAGTTCACTCAAACTCACGTCCATTGGGAGAAGGCAATAGCACCCCACTCCAGTACTCTTGCCTGGAAAATCCCATGGACAGAGAAGCCTGCTGGACTGCAATCCATGGAGTCGCTAAGAGTCAGACATGACTGAGCAACTTCACTTTCACTTTTCCCTTTCATGCATTGGAGAAGGAAATGGCAACCCACTCCAGTGTTCTTGCCTGGAGAATCCCAGGGACGGGGGAACCTGGTGGGCTGCCGTCTATGGGGTCACACAGAGTCGGACACGACTGAAGCGACTTAGCAGCAGCAGCAGCAGCAGCAGCATGTCCACTGAGTTGACGATGCAAGAAGGGGGATACTGAGGAGAGATGACCTTCAATTCAGGTCACTTCAGTCGCTCAGTCATGTCGACTCTTTGTGACCCCATGGGCTGAAGCATGCCAGGCTTCCCTGTCCATCACCAACTCCCGGAGTTTACCCAAACTCATGTCCATTGAGTCGGCAATGCAGGAAGAAGGATACTGAGCTGGGGTGACCTTGGTGAGGAGCTAATATCTAATCAAAGACCTAAGTGAAATGAGGGGAGCATTGCTTACTGGGAACATAGTGTGTATAGAGTTAAGGTGGAAATATTCTTGGAATACAAGAGATGCAGGGAAAATGCCCCATATGTGATAGAAGGAAAACTTAGGGAGAGCAGGATAAGGACTCTAAGTTCTTCTCTTGGCTGTTTTGGACCTGCATTTATTCACTTTTTATAAAGTTGGCAAGCTCCAGACATTCTCTGATATTCTTCCCCTTTCCTTACCATTCCCAGCATTTATTTCCCTGAACTTCAAGTCTGCTCCTAAGTAGTCCTAAAACTGTTTCATATAAATTAGGGGCTTATTTTTCACTGGTCTAGTTAGCCCTAAGTTTCAGTCAGAGAAATATGGAGTCTAAAGTTATTCCTGGACCTATAAACCTCTCTTTCTTAGAGATTTAGAATTTAGTAGTACCTAAGAAGATCATTCTAACTAACATAAAGTTACATAGACCAATTCACTTTAAAATAAAATCCCCTGCCAATCTGATAGAGTAAGATAATAAGGTTTTCACTTTTCTTTTGTAAAAGGAGGACATTATCAAATGTTCTTTAGGGAAATTCTCTAAACTGATGCTGCCCTTCATTTTCATCCTGTAAGTCAGATGTTCACAACGGAACTTTAAATGATATTTTGTATGATGCAGAATAGTATTTCTATCCCTTTGACCACTTTCATATCTTTAGACAGTTATTAGTTAATTATTGAAAATAGTTTCCTTATCCTGAATACTCACAAATCAAGAAATATTTGAGGATCCTATCATTAAGCCTTTGTTCATGAATAAACCAGCTATGACCATGATACTGAAACCATAAGAGTAAATATAAGTAGAAAAAAAGTAAATATTCTCCCACTAGGAAATAAAGGAGATCCCCACCTCTAGTCACCCTGCCTTTCTTTTCTTAAGAGCATTTACTTAAGAACATTTGCAAATATAAGCTCTTTCTCTAAATACTTTTTAAAATTACATAAAGCTCTAATCAGTTTTGAGGCCTAGGAATGTCTTTCTAAAGGATCTGGGAACCAGTTCTCTCAAACTCAATCATTAAAACCTTACTTACAGGGAAGGAATGGAGATGCAGATATAGAGAACTGGCTTATGGACATAGTACAGGATGGAAAAGAGTGGGACAAACAGAGAAAGTCGCATCAGAATATATACACTACCATGTGTAAAACAGATGGCTGGTGAGAAGTTGCTATAAAACACAGGGAGCCCAGCCTGGAGCTCTCTGATGACCTAGAGGGGTGGATTGGGGGAAGAGAAGGGAGGTTCCAAAGATGATAGATATACCTATAGTTGGAGAAGGCAATGGCACCCCACTCCAGTATTCTTGCCTGGAAAATCCCATGGACGGAGGAGCCTGGTAGGCTGCAGTCCATGGGGTCGCTAGGAGTTGGACACGACTGAGGGACTTCACTTTCACTTTCATGCATTGGAGAAGGAAATGGCAACCCACTCCAGTGTTCTTGCCTGGAGAATCCCAGGGACAGGGGAGCCTGGTGGGCTGCTGTCTCTGAGGTCGCACAGAGTCGGACAGGACTGAAGCGACTTAGCAGCAGCACAGCTGATTTTCGTTGTTGGGCAGCAGAAACAAACACGATATTTTAAAGCAATTCTCTTCCAATTAAAAAATAAATTTAAAAAAGGAATCACAAATTGAAAAAAAAAAAGTTAGAAGAACACCCCAATCTCCCACTTTCTGTGGGAAGGCAGAAAACTAGCTTTCAGCAGGCAACTTACTCCAAATGGCAAACTTACCTCTTGTTGTAAAGATAAGAGTAGTTTTTCTTTCTCCAGATAAAGCTACTTAGTTAACAGAGGTATCACCCCTATTACCAGGTAAAATGAAGATGAACTATGTGTGCCCAGGGGTGATGTCAAGTCCTCTTACTTAAGGACAGGCTATTATTTATCTTGAGAACATGTATGATGGGTGGTATCTGCTGGGGCATATCAAGAAGTGAGATCTCTTTAGGTCTCTGCAATCTTAGTGAATTGCTTGGGATGTACCCCACATTCTGGTCTAATACTTATTTAATAATAAAACTGCTTTCTTTCTCTTTTAAGCTGGTAGTGAGATTTTCTTGGCTGAAGAAGATTTAAGCTTTAATTATATTTCTCCAGAAATACTGAGCCAGGTCTGAGATTGGGGAGTGAGGTGGTATGTGATTGTGAGTGATAAAATGGGAGCTGACAGACATGCAAAGAAAAACCAGAAATCATCAAGTTGAGGAAAGGTATTATAAGAGTGTGAATCTAAAGCTGCAGATACCAGGAACTGAGAAATGAATCCAAGATACAACAATGGCTTCCCAATTGTGATTTGAAGACTGAACATACATTTCCTAAGATGCTATGGCATAGGGGTGGGGGTGATGGCTTCAGTCGTGAGAAAGAGTGATAATACTGTTCTGACATGGTTGAGGCTTTGCTGGAATCTTGTACTTAAAAAGTGCATTTAAAAAAGCTAAAAAGCAAAATTCTTTTTTTTTTTTCCTGGCATAAAAACCTTTATGCAGTTCACTTTTGAAGAGAATTCATCAAAATGCCAAGATAGTTTTTCAAATACCACTTCATATACCCAGAAGGTAAAATTGAATAAATAATTTTGAATTACTAATTTTATTTTGTTCTTTAAAATTAGCAAAAAAGAAAAGATAGATTCAAACAGTGAAAATAGACTTGGGGGAGGGGATGGTGGAAATAGAATATATTTGTCCTCATTCTCCCCAAATTAATGCTAATGAAGAGAAGGCAAACAATTATGTGGGCATTATGAACATGTAATTAGTATTTTTCTTGCCATTTCTCCTTCTCTCTAAAGCAACTCACAACTTAAGTTGCTTTAATTAATCATCTGAGGGCACTCTCAGTTCAGTTCGGTTCAGTTCAGTCGCTCAGTCGTGTCCAACTCTTTGCGACCCCATGACTTGCAGCACGCCAGGCCTCCCTGTCCATTACCAACTCCCGGAGTTCACTCAAACTCACGTCCATCGAGTCGGTGATGCCATCCAGCCATTTCATCCTCTGCTGTCCCCTTTTCCTCCTTCCCCCAGTCCCTCCCAGCATCAGAGTCTTTTCCAATGAGTCAACTCTTCGCATGAGGTGGCCAAAGTACTGGAGTTTCAGCTTTAGCATCATTCCTTCCAAAGAAATCCGAGGACTGATCTCCTTCAGAATGGACTGGTTGGATCTCCTTGCAGTCCAAGGGACTCTCAAGAGTCTTCGCCAACATCACAGTTCACAGTTCAAAAGCATCAATTCTTCGGTGCTCAGCTTTCTTCACAGTCCAACTCTCACATCCATACATGACCACAGGAAAAACCATAGCCTTGACTAGACGAACCTTTGTTGCAAAGTAATGTCTCTGCTTTTGAATATGCTATCTAGGTTGGTCATAACTTTCCTTCCAAGGAGTAAGCATCTTTTACTTTCATGGTTGCAGTCACCATCTGCAGTGGTTTTGGAGACCAAAAAATAAAGTCTGACACTGTTTCCACTGTTTCCCCATCTATTTCCCATGAAGTGACGGGACCAGATGCCATGATCTTCGTTTTCTGAATGTTGAGCTTTAAGCAAACCTTTTCACTCTCCTCTTTCACTTTCATCAAGAGGCTTTTTGGTTCCTCTTCACTTTCTGCCATAAGGGTGGTGTCATTGGCATATCTGAGGTTATTGATATTTCTCCCAGCAATCTTGATTTCAGCTTTTGCTTCTTCCAGCCCAGAGTTTCTCATGATGTACTCTGCATATAAGTTAAATAAGCAGGGTGACAGTATACTGCCTTAATGAACTCTTTTTCCTATTTGGAACCAGTCTGTTGTTCCCTGTCCAGTTCTAACTGTTGCTTCCTGACCTGCATATAGGTTTCTCAAGAGGCAGGTCAGGTTTGTCTGGTATTCCCATCTCTTTCAGAATTTTCCATAGTTTATTATGATTCACACAGTCAAAGGCTTTGGCATAGTCAATAAAGCAGAAATAAATGTTTTTCTGGAACTCTCTTGCTTTTTCCATGATCCAGCGGATGTTGGCAATTTGATCTCTGGTTCCTCTGCCTTTTCTAAAACCAGCTTGAACATCTGGAAGTTCACGGTTCACGTATTTCTGAGGGGACTCTCATTAATGTACAAATCAGCACATAATTTTTATTGGGGGTTGGGGGGAGGGAAGTGATTATTACCTGATTTTATATCACAAGAATAAACTTAGGTTCCAGTTTTATAGAGGTGGGATTCTAAGTTTTAAAGGAATATATTCAAACCATAATACCTCAATTGGCTGTCTGTGTTTACTGGCAGGAGGACTACAGAATTTAGCCAAAGTCTGAGAGGATCAGCAAAAGACAGAGTGAACATACAGGTCGCAGAATAAATAGGATTTGTCGTCTAACTGTGTAGAGAATCTGTGCTCTATTCTAGTTGATGCACCCTATGTGAGGGTACAGATTCCCAGGTGCATGCTTGTGTATACATGTGTGTGTGCATGTATGTGTATGTGTGTGTGTGTGTAATTTCTCAGCCAGTAAGCAATTAAGCTATTCACATGAGCTCAGTCACTTCAGTTGTGTCCAACTGTTTGCCACCCTTCAGGCTATAGCTCACCAAGCTTCACTGTCTGGGATTCTCCAGGCAAGAATTTTGGAGTGGGTTGCCATGCCCTCCTCCAGGGGATCTTCCCAACCCAGGAATCAAACTCTTGTCTCCTGTGTCTCTTGCATTGCAGGCAGAGTCTTTACTGCTGAGCCACTAGGGAAGCCCAAGCAGTTAAGCTATAATTGTCCTTATTTACCATAGTGCTGGGGGATTGGGATTTCTTGAGATTTATAATCAAATATGTGACAGGAGATCCAATTTGAACAGAAAAAGTGAATTTCATTTGTGTCTATGTGTGTGTATATACATATGTATATAGTATTTATTTTCTTATAAATTGAATAATTCAAGATTGCATTTAATCCAAGCTCATTACAATTATTTATATGTCTGCCTTGCATGCTAAAGAAACAATTTAAATTTCCATTCTTATTCCTAACATCTCATGGAATAAAAAAAAAAAAATTCAGATTGTCCTAAATGACTTTGATTTTCTCATAATGTGAATATCTTATATGTATGTTCAATTACATTATTTTGCATAAATATGACATAATTAAACTTTATTGCTTGTAATTTACACCATGGTTAATCATAGCTGAAAGGCCATGCTTGCATTCTACAGAGTGATTTAAAATAAAATGCCTTTCCAAATGAATAAATGTTCAGTATTAATAACTGCACTTGGAAGTGTTGTTATCCAAAAACACTTGTATGATAATTTTAGAAATAGTCAATGTCAGTAAGTGGCATTTTAACAGATAAACTACTTTCTATAATAGCAAACCATTTATTTAGTGAAATGCAAAAGATTTGGGAAAGTAACTCCCTGCCAATAAAATGCAACTTTTGTATGTAAATTTTATTACTGGAAAAAAAAATTTTACCAAGTTTTTCTTTTTAAATATTTGACACCTGCAGTTTATATTGGAATATTTTTAAGACATGAAATTATTAGCAGATAGCTATACATCTGAAACACTTAAATTCTGTAAATAATGTAGATGATCACATTTCAGTAAATTTATACTAAAGCATAAATTCATAATTTAGCTATCCATCATGAAAAAGGTACCATAAAAAGGAAAACAATGCTAGTTGTGAAATATACTTTTCCGTTATTCTGGACTATGTCAGAAATGTGTAGCATACTTGATTTTGAAGGTATCATAACACTCATTAAAACACAAACTTACTTTCTTTAGGCAAGTAATAAACGCAGTTGTGATTGAGGAAAGGTGAACCATGATGGGTGGCCAGGTACAACTTTGCATCACTTCCCTGCACCGCCCCTGCTTGAGGAAGTCAGCAGGATCTCCAGCCAAGAGTAGCACTATCCCACTTCTCTAACCAAAGGTAAGGAGGGTAAAGTTAGAAAACCAGAAATCACCCTAATTACTAAACAAAGACAATGTAATACAGTATTAGTAATTGGTTAAACAGATCAGAGAACGAAAAGGAAAAAAAGGAGCCCGAAACAGCCGCAGGGTACCCGAGGACACAAAGGAAACGTGCTGTCTTCGCCAGCTCTAGAACCCTGGAGGCCGGCCCTTTGACCCTGCCTCTGGGATGCTGGCAGGTGCTGGAACCTCTGAGAGATGTGAGGAGAATGGTTCTAGCAGGGCAGCAGGAAGCTGGAGCTAGGATCCAAAGGCCACGTCAAGGTGAAAGTGCATTGCTATGGCAACAGCAACTGAGACTCAAAGCAAAAGGAGGACGCCTCCCTTACACCCTTCTTCTCCCTTTCCAGCCTTTATGTATTGCTGGAACGTAGACCCCAGACAAACAGCCACCAGACAGAGGATACTTCAGCCTGTAGGCTTCCAGTTCAGCATCACAAAGGAGTATTTAAAAGGGTGGATTTGAAGAAAGGAGGAAGTAGCTTAATTATCTGCACTTGAACCTGACCTGAGAATGAATCACCTGAGGGAATTAAATGCTGCAATGTCCGTGATAAAATTTTTTGGAAGTGAAATAGACTTTAAACCAGGATCTCCTGCAGCTACTCACTGCTTTGGGCTCTGGAAGGGTTCAAGGCTAAATTGGAATATCCCTACTGTGATGAATGAAAGGCAGTGGCCTACCAAGGCAAGCCTCCAGACCTGAGTGCATCCACCATGACGGGGTGTTAGCCCTGCTGGGAGCCAAGGTCGGCATAGGCTGCCAGCCCACAAGACATGGGGCTAAAGCCACCCAATACCCTGAATGAGCTTGGAAGTGGCTTAAGCCCTCGACCCCACACAGAAGAACCTACAGCCCTCTGGACAGTTTGATTTCAGTCTTGTAAAAACCGGAGCAGAAAAAGTAGGTGAACCACTTTATGTCCCAGACTTCTGACTCACAAAAATGCTGAGATGATGAATGAATGCTATTTTCAGCCACTGAATTGGTAGTGATTTGTTAGGGCAGCAATAGAAACCTAACATAGAGGGCCACCAGGGTGTATTTGCTTAAATCTTCATCCCTCGGCTTCTCATTGTCCAGGAAGTTTCTGATTTCCTTGTTTCTATCTCCTTGAACCAAAAATGTGAAGTGATGGACAGACCAGTGTTATAGCTCAGTTTTATTGGCTAGCAAAGGGAAATACATCCTTGAGCCATGCAGGAAGGCCGACCCCAAAGACAATAAGCCCCTAGAGGCCCCCAGCCCTACCTCACTCAATTTTGGCTCTTCTTTTGTTATGTTTTTTTCTTCCCCTACTAGGTCTTCCCTATGTAAACTGAGCTAGCCAAGAGGGCGGTTTGTTTTCCTTGAGAGCCTCATTCTGGTCCTCGGATCTTCCTTTGTTCTGTTTTCTCGGGCTTTTCCCTTCTTTGTCTTCTTTTAGCCACCACCATTTTGGACTCCTTTTTCCTCTTCTAACTACCTAACATCATAACTGTGGAAAGGTTCAAAATTTCAAAAGAGAAACGTCTTCTGTAGTTAAGTGCAGTGAAAAGTGCTAGTGTTAGTCACTGTTAGGTAGTTAGAATAGGAAAAAGGAGTCCAAAATATTGGTGGCTAAAAGACAAAGAAAGGAAAAAGCCTTGGCAGGGGTTGTACTCCAAAATAGACAGGAGATAGGTCTCCTGATCCCTGAACAAAAAGGGCCTTGAGCCATCTTGAATGAGACATATTCTTTCTGAGTAAATACCTCCAATTAAGTTAAAGAAAGTCTCAGAGTCCTCAAGAAAAACAATTTGATACTGCAGAATTTCAAAGAACGAGCTGGAGAGTTCTCGGGGTGGCTATAATCTCTCTTTGGGGATCCTTCTCCAGGTAAGGGGGACTTTGGAGTTGGCTAATACCTGTACTAATCTCTGTTATCACCATATTGATGCTGCTTATGATTGTCCCATGTATTATCAATTCTCTAACCCATTTTGTCTCTGCCCAGGTCAACAGGCTACAACATGCAGTGCCAGTTCAACAAGAATATATAAAACTACACCCAACCATGGAAAATATCACTCACCCTTACATGGACACTGCTATAAGGACTCTGAGGCTTGAGACTAGCAAGAGGGGGAGGCCCAATGCCCCTCGCCATCCCAGCTCAGCAAGAAATAGCCAGAGAGTCCTCGATGCCTCTACTCCCAAAGAATTGGGCCTCCTATCTCTTTAGGGGAGAATATTAGGTAGTTAGAATAGGAAAAAGGAGCCCAAAATAGCAGTGGCTAAAAGACAAAGAAAGGAAAAAGCCCAAGAAAAGAGAACAAAGTAATATCTGAGGAAAGGAGTGAGAGCCTCAGGTGAAGCAAACAGCCCTCCTGGCTACCCCAACTTATGTAGGGCAGGCTTGGGGGAGGGAAAAAAAATGTATAAAAAGAGGAGACAAAATTGAGCCACTCTCTTCTTTTGGGTCAGCCCACCATCACACCTCAAGAATGTATTTTCCTTTGCTTGCCAAATAAAATTGAGCCATAACTGAGCTGTAACACTGGTCCATCGCTTCAAATTTTTGCTGTAGCAAGACAGAACTGAGGAAACTACACAGTCCTCTGACAGTCACTCAGTCATGTCTGACTCTTCATGGCCACGTGGACTGCAGCCCGCCAGGCTCCTCTGTCCATGGAATTCTCCAGGCAAGAATACTGGAGTGGGTAGCTGTTCCCTTCTCCAGAGGATCTTCCTGACCCAGGGACTGAAGCCCAGGTATATTCTTCACCATCTGAGCTACTAGAGAAGCCCTAAGAGTGCAGTGGATACCCTCAAACTGTAACCCAGAATGCCCCTTTAGAAGGAAAAGGCTTCACAGGTTCCCCTCAGCCTCTGTTCTGCATGTAAATTATTCTCCTATTCAGCAGTGAGTTTATTCTAATAAAATGAAGACTGGGGGAAAAGTCTGTGGCCTGTTACCCTGAATGAAAGTGCTGATTGTATTCTCCAATTTTTTATGTACACTAGGAAAACAAAAACAGAAACAGAAACAAAGAAAAAAGGTTTCTAGTTTGCCAAACAATGCTGGGCTTCCTTGGAATGAAGCTCAAATATCTATTATTCCTGGTATCCCCTGGGTTAAAGTAATGCTTTGATAAACAAATATGCCTCTCAGCATTATCAAGGGGCATTACTTTTGGCCTAAAAAAAGTGGTTAAGTTATTCTGGGGATCCTGGATTCTTTGATTGGTTTGTGATTGATGGTCAGTTGATAAATATTATTTGATATGAACATATGGGATGTGTAAGCCCAGTGCAAACATGCAGACTGAGAGTTGGACACATTCCATGAACTCCTGCTGGCAAGTTCTATATCCACATTTGTCTTGTTTTGCCAGGTACCCTCTATACTTGTAGAGCTTGTCAAAATTATAGTTGAAATAAGAAAAGAAAAAGTACTTGGTATTTTAACAAAAGATTTCATAGAGGCAGGGTCCTCTGCAAAACTATTCCATTAACAGTAGACATCACTGATGCTTACCCCCTCTTCTGTAGAAAATCAGAGTTGAAACAGGAACACAGATACTACTGCACAGATGAAGGCTAATACCACAACTGTCAATTACGGTACCTGGTATAAATGTGAACTGTGAACTTCCTGATGTTCAAGCTGGTTTTAGAAAAGGCAGAGGAACCAGAGATCAAATTGCCAACATCCGCTGGATCATGGAAAAAGCAAGAGAGTTCCAGAAAAAACATCTATTTCTGCTTTATTGACTATGCCAAAGCCTTTGACTGTGTGGATCACAATAAACTATGGGAAATTCTGAAAGAGATGGGAATACCAGACCACCTGACCTGCCTCTTGAGAAATTTGTATGCAGGTCAGGAAACAACAGTTAGAACTGGACATGGAACAACAGACTGGTTCCAAATAGGAAAAGGAGTTTGTCAAGGCTGTATATTGTCACCCTGTTTATTTAACTTATATGCAGAGTACATCATGAATAATGCTGGACTGGAAGAAACACAAGCTGGAATCAAGATTGCAGGGAGAAATATCAATAACCTCAGATATGCAGATGACACCACCCTTATGGCAGAAAGTGAAGAGGAACCAAAAAGCCTCTTGATGAAAGTGAAAGTGGAGAGTGAAAAAGTTGGCTTAAAGCTCAACATTCAGAAAACGAAGATCATGGCATCTGGTCCCGTCACTTCATGGGAAATAGATGGGGAAACAGTGTCAGACTTTATTTTTCTGGGCTCCAAAATCACTGCAGATGGTGACTGCAGCCATGAAATTAAAAGATGCTTACTCCTTGGAAGGAAAGTTATGACCAATCTAGATAGCATATTCAAAAGCAGAGACATTACTTTGCCAACAAAAGTTCACCTAGTCAAGGTTATGGTTTTTCCTGTGGTCATGAATGGATGTGAGAATTGGACTGTGAAGAAGGCTGAGTGCCAAAGAATTGATGCTTTTAAACTGTGGCGTTGGAGAAGACTCTTGAAAGTCCCTTGGACTGCAAGGAGATCCAACCAGTCCATTTTGAAGGAAATCAGCCCTGGGATTTCTTTGGAAGGAATGATTCTAAAGCTGAAACTCCAGTACTTTGGCCACCTCATGTGAAGAGTTGACTCATTGGAAAAGAGTCTGATGCTGGGAGGGATTGGGGGCAAGAGGAGAAGGGGATGACAAAGGATGAGATGGCTGGATGGCATCACTGACTCGATGGACGTGAGTCTGAGTGAACTCCGGGAGTTGGTGATGGACAGGGAGGCCTGGCATGCTGCGATTCATGGGGTCGCAAAGAGTCAGACACTACTGAGAGTGACTGATCTGATCTGATCTGATCTGATGAATCCTTGGACATCATCAACATTTTCTGTTTTGTGTTCCTCCTAAAAAAGATCAAGATTAACTGGATTCCATGTGACAAGGCCTATAATATCTCTTTACACTCCTTTCACAAAGCTATTTGAATTATTCTGCAGTATTTCATCTGTAGGTCAGACACGTTTTAACACAATATGAGCTATTAGTAGGTGTTTAAATGTTCCTTTATGTTGAAGGCATTCTGATGCTGACTTCCAAGGAGGAAATTGCTCACACTGCAGTGATTAAAAATATGCCTTAAATGAAGAGGAAATTCAAACCATGATGCACCATTTTCCTCCACCATGAAATAGAAATGTCACTTTCCAGAAGGGCCAACCCAGGTTCCTATGGCCTTGGTCAATTTCAAGAAGAGGTGGCCACATATTCATGAGTTGCAGAAAAAGCATTCCACACACTGTATTATCTAACCTACCAATACAAAAGGACTTTGACAATTAAACTTGCTAACTGGTAATATAGCATGATTCACTGATTAAACCAATGGCCACTACGGTATAGCTTGAGTATAAAACATGCCATCTTAAGTCTGTTGAAACATGTCCTCATGTAGACACCTGAATAATCACTAACAATGGATTTAGCTCTCAGTTGAGAGTGTTGTGACACCAAAATAGTGGTAAATAATTAAATTAAATATAGTGGTATGGTACTTTCCAGGTGGCACAATAGTAAAAAAAATCCACCTGCCAGTGCAGGAGACATGGGTTTAATCCCCGAATTGGGAAGATACCCCAGAGAAGGAAGTGACAACCCACTCCAGTACTCATGCCTAAGAAATCCCATGGGCAGACGAGCTTGGTAGGCTATAGACCATGGGGTCACAGGAGTCAGACATAACTTAGTGACTAAACAATAGCAAGATAGAAAACTGTTGTTACTATCAACCAGGAGATGGAAAATTGCTGACATTTTAATAGCCTGGATTTAAGAATGTTTAATTTAAAAAAAAAAAAAAAGAATGTTTAACTCATGCCACATATAAGTGTGTGTTAGAAAGGAAGAAGGATCCTTTCAGCATTATTTCCTAGGAATTCCCCACTAATTGTTTGAAATAGTTACATTAAAAGAAACATTTGACATTGGTGTTCTAAAGGATTTTCACAGGTTTCCTTAGAAAATGAACAAAGGCAAACCCAATATTTCTCTTTTGTTTTTTCTTAATTTTGTGCTAAATAATATATTAAAGATAAGTGGTCATACAGTTTATCATTCATTCCAGGCCAAGTTTGAGAGCAAAAATGAAGGTTTTTGAAAGTGAGGGTTATTAAAATTATGCCAAGGTACAACTTGGTTGGTTGGTATTTGGTTATCTTAATTACACAAATTACACAAATTATTTAGTATAATATCACTAAATAATATCACTAAATAATATCACTCGTTCTATCAGTATTTGATTTTCAGTACATATAATGCATCTACCAAAAAAAAAAAAAAAAATAACAAGTTTCTTAACAATGACTGTGTATTTGGACAATTTGGATTGCCAAGGTTTCTAACATACTGTAACCTTAATTCAAAATTCCCTGCTTTCTAATACATGCCTTATTTAAAAGATTTCTAAGGAGTTTATGTCACTTTCAATATTGGGTGCCATTATCTTCAGACACTGAAGTTATTTTTATTAATAAGTGAATTGAATAGTAATGGCTCCATACCACTTTGACATATATTAAATATGATGTGAAGTTATTGATCTTATGAAGAAATTGGAAAAGGCTGTTTCAATGTGGTAGTATATACTGTGACATTTTGAATTTCTAATGGTCATCAGTTTTTATTCATATTACTGAGCAAAGATGCTAAAGGTGTCTTAGATATTAGGTTTAGAATACGAAACATAATTTTTTCTTAGTAATTTTGTGATATCTTTAATCTGCACATGTGCACTTTGCTCAACTTTGTATCAAGGTACATAGCATTTCTTAGTCTAAACAGAGTACAAGTATTTTACTTGAAAGAAACATACTTTGAAAAATCTAAGTCACGTAGAAAATAGATGTTATTGATTGAATCCCTGCCACAGCCCTGCCTGTGTCAATTTTTCTCTTCTCCCAATTTTTGTATTTTGGATAAAATTATAGTCAGATTCCAGTGAAGATTTATTAAAATTGTGAATTAAAAGTTATAACCGTCAAAGTTTTCATCAACCTAAAGCTTTTTGTCTTCAAAATATATTCAGCTGTTACGTAATAGGCTGGATTTTTTAACAAATGTAAATTTAAAAAATATAGTGACTTTTTTTTCATTGAAACATATTTGTTCATATCCCAGACAGTAGACCCTGAACTTTCTAAGGCCCAGAGTCATGCTTTAGAACCTTTGTGTCCTGTAAACAAATGCAATGCTTTGACTCAGAAACATTTATGCATCATAAATAAATGAATGCTAGCTGTCTACAATTATTCTGCTTAGGGAAATCCTAGTCTGTGCTGTTTGGGAGACAGTGATTTAAGCTGGGGATTTTTTATTTGGGTCCACAGCTCTAGGCAAAACAGATTTCTGAATCGAATCTAAATGCTCTCTTGGGAAGATGTGAGAATGTAATCTGCTTAGGTGTTGAGATTCAAATCCGCATTTGAGAAGGTATTTTGAAAATTTACATATAAAATCCTCCATTAAATCTTCCATTACATTATCATCCTCAATATAGAAGTCACTTGAAGAAATACATTTATTTCCATGATCTCTCCTATAAATCAAAAGATTGCAGTTATACATCAAGATTTTTTTATTCTTTGCGAATACTATCTAGGAGGCAAATGCATTTTTATTGAACTGCAAACCAATAAAATAGAGTTAGTTAAAGACTAGATGACAGATTTTAATTAGCATTGAATCCAATTATAGATGCTGTTTAGAAATATGATGGATCACCCGTTTTTTTAAACCATAATTCTATTTTTAAGAGATGTTAATATACATATTCTTTGGTTTCTTATTTTCCTTCATCATTTCTCTCTATAATATGGCTAGCAATGTTCCCAACATAAAAATTAGAAAAACACCTGTAATGTTTTTTCTTCTGCTAGTTATCTCTTACCTGCAATCTCACCTGATTGGCATCTTTGACTGCACTCTTTCTCATACATCAAATTTTGCCAATTATGGTTGGCTTCCTAGGTGGTGCTAGTGGTAGAACCTGCCTGCCAATGAAGGAGACCTAAGAGACATGGGTTCTGTTCCTGGGTCAGGAAGATCCCCTGGAGAAGGAAATGGCAACGCACTCCAGTATTCTTGCCTGGAGAATCCCATGGACAGAGGAGTCTGGCAGGCTCCAGTCTGGAGTTGCTAAGAGTTGGGAACTACTGAAGTGACTTAGCACAGCCTGTTCCTTAACATATATCCTGAAACTAACCAAATTCTCATGAATTTCACTGCTAGTTTATGCCATTAATATCACTCATCTACACTACTACATGAAGCATTTTTACCAATCTTACTCCTTTTATCCAGTTCCCCACAGACAATTCTCTACAAAGCATCCAGGATAACCATTTTAAACATCTCATTTTAGCATTTATCCACCAAAACCATACTATACCTACTTATCTAAGTTGAAGTGAAACAAAAACTCCTAACCATGACCCTTAAGTCATCATGTGAACTAGCCTCAATCTATTTCTTGGACTGCTCCTAACCAGTTCAGTTCAATCACTCAGTCGTGTCAGATTCTTTGCAACTCCATGGACTGCAGCACTCCAAGTTTCCCTGTACATCACCAACTTCCGGAGCTTACTCAAACTCATGTCCATCGAGTCGCTGATGCTAACCGATCATCTTATCGTCTGTCATCCGCTTCTCCTCCCGCCTTCAATCTTTTCCAGAGTCAGTTCTTCAGATCAGGTGGCCAAAGTATTGGAGTTTCAGCTTCAGTATCAGTACTTCCAATGAATATTCTGGACTAATTTACTTTAAGATGGACTGGTTGGATCTCCTTGCAGTCCAAGGGACTCTCAAGAGTCTACCTCAACACCACAGTTCAAAAGCATCAATTCTTCAGTGCTCAGATTTCTTTATAGTCCAACTTACATATCCATACATGACTACTGGATAAACCATAGCTTTGAGTAGATGGACTTTTGTTGGCAAATAATATGCTGTCTAGGTTGGTCATAACTTTTATTCCAAGGAGCAAGTGTCCTTTAATTTCATGGCTGAAGTCACCATCTGCCGTGATTTTGGAGCCCAAAAAGATAAAGTCTGTCATTGTTTCCATTGTTTCCCCATGCTTTGCCATGAAGTGATGGGACCGGATGCCATGACCTTAATTTTCTGAATGTTGAGTTTTAAGCCAACTTTTTCACTTTCCTCTTTCACTTTCATCAAGAGGCTCTTTAGTTCTTCTTCACTTTCTGCCATAAGGGTGGTGTCATTTGCATATCTGAGGTTATTGATATTTCTCCTGGCAATCTTGATTCTAGCTTGTGTTTCTTCCAGCCCAGTGTTTCTCATAATGTACTCTGCATATAAGTTAAATAAGCAGGGTGACAATATACACCCTTGACATACTCCTTTCCTGATTCGGAACCAATCTGCTGTTCCATGTCCAGTTCTAACTGTTGCTTCTTGACCGCCATACAGATTTTTTAGGAGGCAGGTCAGGTGGTCTGGTATTCCCAACTCTTGAAGAATTTTCCACAGTTTGTTATGATCCACACAGTCAAACGCTTTGGCATAGTCAATAAAGCAGAATAGATGTTTTTTTTCTGAAACTCTCTTGCTTTTTCTATGATCCAACAGATGTTGGTAATTTGGTCTGTGGCTCCTCTGCCTTTTCTAATCAAGCTTGAACATCTGGAATTTCATGGTTAATGTACTGTTGAAGCCTGGCTTGAAGAATTTTGAGCATTACTTTGCTAGCATGTGAGATTAGTGCAATTGCGCAGTTTGAGCATTCTTTGGCATTGCCTTAAGGAAATGGCAATCCACTCCAGTACTATAGCCTGGAAAATCCCATGGACAGAGGAGCCTGGTAGGCTACTTCAATGGGGTTGCAAAGAGTCAGACACGACTGAGCAACTTCACTTTCTTTCACTTTTCTTTGGGATTGGAATGAAAATTGACCTTTTCCAGCCCTGTGGCCACTGAGGAGTTTTCCAGATTTGCTGGCATATTGAGTGTAGCACTTTCACAGCATCATCTTTCAGGATTTGAAATAGTTCAACTGGAACTCCATCACCTCCACTAGTTTTGTTTTTAGTGATGCTTCCTAAGTCCCACTTGACTTCACATTCCAGAATGTCTGGCTCTAGGTGAGTGATCACACCATCATGGTAATCTGGGTCATGAAGATATTGTTTTGTATATTTCTTCTGTGTATTCTTGCCACCTCTTCTTAATATATTCTGCTTCTGTTTGGTCCATACCATTTCTATACTTTATTGTGCCCATCTTTGAATGAAATGTTCCCTTGGTATCTCTCATTTTCTTGAAGTGATCTCTAATCTTTCCCATTCTATTGTTTCCCTCTATTTTTTGCATTGATCACTAATGAAGGCTTTCTTATTTCTTCTTGCTATTCTTTGGAACTCTGCATTCAAATGGGTATATCTTTCCTTTTCTCCTTTGCCTTTAGCTTCTCTTCTTTTCTCAGCTATTTTTAAGGCCTCCTCAGACAACCATTTGCCTTTTTGCATTTTTTTTCTTGGGGATGGTCTTCATCACACCCTCTTGTACAATATCACGAACCTCCGTCCATAGTTTTCCAGTCACTTTGTCTGATCTAATCCCTTGAATCTATTTGTCACTTCTACTGTATAATCATAAGGGATTTGATTTAGGTCATACCTGAATGGTCTAGTGGTTTTCCCTACTTTCTTCAATTTCGGTCTGAATTTTCCAATAAGGCGTTCATCATCTGAGCCACAGTCCGCTCCTGGTCTTGTTTTTGCTGACTGTATAGAGCTTCTCCATTTTTGGCTGCAAAGAATATAATCAATCTGGTTTCAGTGTTGACCATCTATTGACATCCATGTGTAGAGTCTTCTCTTGTGTTGTTGGAAGAGGGTGTTTGCTATGATCAGGACATTCACTTGGCAAAACACTGTTAGCCTTTGACCTGCTTCATTTTGTACTCCAAGGCCAAATTTGTGATATCATTTATATGTGGATTTTAAAAAAATATACAATAAATTTACACCCCACACCAACCCCACATTTATGATACTAATGTCTCTACACCTCCTGTATGCAGAACTGAGTTCTGATCCTCAAATATCTAACCTATAAATGTCTTTATGCAGGCATGAGAACATCAAGCTCTCTGTAAAGCAGGAGGGATAGTGGTGGATCGCAAAATGTTCACTCTGTATCTTGCTCAGTTGGATGTGACCACTTGACTTGTCTTATAGGAGAGAAGACTAGAAGAACACACCACAGTCAGACATACTTTGTCAGAATCTATCACATTCCACATCTGTTCTAGACTCATTTAATCTCCCCCAGAGTCCCTCAACCCCTCCCTTTCCTCTGTTAAAATTATGTTTAAACCTGAATTCTAAGCCACCTCAAGTAGTTCTCTGATGTTATTTCTCTGGCTACCTCCCATGTAACATATATTACACATATGTTACATATTATTAACATGAGGAATACATGTTAATAAGCTTCTGTTTGTTTTCCTCTTGCTAACTTGTCTTTCATTACAGAGATCTCAAAATTGTATATCTATCATACTGATGCATACTTTTCTACTAATATTTGAAAACAGAATATTATTTTTTAAGGTACACCATTTCCTCCATAGGAATCTCTGTCTCTTTTGACATGATGACCACTTAGAATGTGGCCTTTGGGATATCTATACTTCTGTACTCTCCACCACTTCCTATCAATGAACAACAAAATTATTTTGCATATATCCTGTTCCTCAGAGTCCTAAAGTTTAGTTGAAAGAGAAGGTCTAGTATTTTCAGGCATAAGCCACTATTGAACTTTTTTTTTTTCCCCCCATAAAGAGCCAAATAGTTAATACCTCAGGTTTTTGGTAGATACACTATTGATGTCATGACTATTCACATTTACTGTAATGCAAAAGCAGCCATAAAAATCCATATATTAGTGTATATGCTCTTGTTTCATAAAAAGTTATTTACAAAAACAAGCAAAGGCATGATTATTTTGTTCACTGCTGGTCCAGATTAGTAGCAGAAATTTCCCTAGACAGTATCTCTTTTCAAGACTTCTTCTTTAGAATTTAAATCTTGTATCCTCATCTATCACCTTGCATTTATATTTATTATAAGAGTCTTTCACAATTAATTGAAGTATAGTTGATAATACATACATATATATGTATGTATTATTTTCCAGATTCTTTTCCATTATAGGTTATTACAAGGTATTGACTGTGATGCTCTGTGCTGTACAGTAGGTTCTTGTTGTTTATTTTATAGACAGTGGTATGTATATATTAACCTCAAAGTCCTAATTTATCTTTCTTCAACTCCCCTTCCCCCTTTGATAACCATAGATTTGTTTTCTATGTTTGTGAATCTATTTTTGTTTTGTAAATAAATTTCTTTGTCTCCTTTTTTTAATTTCACATATAAGTGATATCACATAACATTAGTGTTTCTCTTTCTGATGTACTTCACTTAGTATGATGATTTCTAGGGCCACCCATGTTGCTGCAGATGGTATTATATTCTTCTTTTTTAATGGCTGAGTAATATTCCATTTTGTTTATATACACATCTTCTTTGTCCATTCATCTATTGATAGACATGGGTTGCTCCCTTGCCTTGGCTATTATAAATAGTGTGGCAATGAACACGAGGGTACATGGACCTTTCAAATTAGAGTTTTCCTCTTTTCCAGATAGATGCCTAGGAGTGGGATTACTGGATCATATGGTAATTTTATTTTAATTGTTTTTTGAGGAAACTCCATACTGTTCTCTATGATGGCTGTACAAATTTACTTTGCCACCAACAGTGTAGAAGGGTTCCCTTTTCTCCACACCTTCTCCAGCATTTATTATTTTTAGGCTTTCTGATGATGTCCATTGTGACCAGTGTGAAATGATATCTCATTGTAGTTTTGATTTGCATCTCCCTAATAATTAGTGACATTAAGTATCTTTTCATGAGTCTGATGGCCATCTGAATGTCCTCTTTGAAGAAATGTCTCTTTAGGTTTTCTGCCCATCTTATGATTGAGTTGTTTGTTTGTTTGTTTATTTTTACATTGAGCTGTATAAGCTCTTTGTACATTTTGGAAGTTAATCCCCTGTCAGTAGTATTATTTGCAAATATTTTCTCCCATTCTGTATATTGCTTTTGCTCTTTGTCTATAGCTTCCTTTGCTCTGAAAAAGATTTTAAGTTTAATCAGTTCTCATTTATTTATTTTCACTTCTTTTTTCATTAGTCTGAGAGGTAGATCCAAAACAACATTGCTGTGATTTATGTCAACAAGTGTTCTGCCTGTGTTTTCCTCTAGGAGTTTTATAGTATTTAGTCTTACATTTAAGTCTTCAGCCCATTTTGAGTTTATGTATATGGCATTAGAGAATGTTCTAAATTCACTCTTTTACATGTAACTGTCTAGTTTCCCAAGTACTATCTATCTACTGAAGAAACTTGTCTTTACTCCATTGTAAATTCTTTCTTCCTTTGTCATAGACTCAGTTTAGTTCAGTTCAGTCGCCCAGTTGTGTCCGACTCTGCGACCCCATGAATTGCAGCACACCAGGCCTCCCTGTCCATCACCAACTCACGGAGTTCACCCAGACTTATGTCCATCGAGTCGGTGATGCCATCCAGCCATCTCATCCTCTGTCATCCCCTTCTCCTCCTGCCCCCAATCCCTCCCAGCATCAGAGTCTTTTCCAATGAGTCGACTTTTCGCATGAGGTGGCCAAAGTATTGGAGTTTCAGCTTCAGCATCAGTCCTTCCAATGAACACCCAGGACTGATCTCCTTTAGGATGGACTGGTTGGATCTCCTTGCAGTCCAAGGGACTCTCAAAAGTCTTCTCCAACACCACAGTTCAAAAGCATCAATATTTCGGCCCTCAGCTTTCTTGACAGTCCAACTCTCACATCCATACATGACCACTGGAAAAACCATAGCCTTGACTAGATGGACCTTTGTTAGCAAAGTAATATCTCTGTTTTTCAATAAACTATCTAGGTTGGTCATAACTTTCCTTCCAAGGAGTAAGCGTCTTTTAAGTTCATGGCTCCAATCACCGTCTGCAGTGATTTGGGAGCCCAAAAGAATAAAGTCTGACACTGTTTCCCCATCTATTTCCCATAAAGTGATGGGACCAGATGCCATGATCTTGTGATAGATTAATTGACCATAAGTGTGTGGGTTCCAAATCCCAACCTAGAATCTCTATTTAGTTTCAATTATATCTAAAATGTTTTCCTCACTTAAGGCAAGGGGTGAAATATCTCTGCATTCTTTGAATTATGAAAATATCTCTATTTTTTCTTGTAAATTAAATTATGGGTAAGTATTTAATGATTGACTTACAATCCTTTCCTCTACAAATACCCTTATCCTGACTTCTAGATTCATTCATGCCTCTCACATATCCATTGCCAGTCTGATTTTAATTTTCCTTTTCAGGTGATTTATTTTTTTATGGTGATTCATAAGAATTTCTCTTTAACTTTAGAATTCAAGTTCTTTGTCAGAGTTTGTCTTTTCTAATCAATCCTGCATGAAACTAGGTCAATTCTTTTAACATAGATCAGGTTTTTGCCATGGGAACTTATTTTCTGTAACTTATGACATCATTGCCTCTTCTTCATTGCATTTATTTTTCCCTTTAGGAATAACCATAATTTCTCTACCCCTTACTCCTCTTATCTTTTCATCCTGATCTCCAATTCAACAATTTTCCTCTGTGCTTCAAGATAATTTTCCAACTTGTTTTTCACAACCATCAATAAGCCTCAAAATCACATTTTTCTGCAATTTACATACTAATTATAAAAATTATTTTTTAATTTATTATTTCTAGGAAATGGTTGTGATTCACTTGGATCTTTTGATATATTTTGTTATCATTATTAATCATTAACTTTCTTATGTTCAAAATTCATCATTGGAAGCCAACTGTTTCCTGAAACCTGCTTGTTTTTTCATTCTTTTTATTTAAAGATTATTTTTATGTGGATCATTTTTAAAGTCTTTATTTAATTTGTTACAGTACTGCTTCTGTTTTATGTTTCAGTTTTTTCGTCCCAGGCATGTGTGACCTTAGCTCCCAGGGATCCCTACATTGGAAAATGAAATCTTAACCACCAGACAGCCAGGGAAGTTCCTGTATTTTCACTCTTTTATTGTTGAACAACATTATGCAAGTTATTTTTATGCAATGAAAGGAGTGCTTTGACCCTTTCAGGACTGCCTGTCAATTGAGTGCAGTCTGACTGCATCTTCTTTGCAAAAGCTTGAAACAATCTCTTCATGCACAAATATATTTCTGGCAGTGATACAATTTTCATGACCTTGATTGTGACAATGGTTTCAAGAATATAAAATTATAATTTATACGTGTCATCTTTGTATCATATATAAATAAAGCTGCTTTTCTAAAAGTATATTAACAGAATCTTTTAAGCTGTAGTAAATTGTGGGAGGTGTCAGTGTTGACTAGGAGAGCTGTCTTGGCAGTGGTGAGGGATGGTCTCAATAGCAATGAAATCAATAGTCAACCTTTTGTACTGGCCACTGATGCTTTTGAACTGTGGTGTTGGAGGAGACTCTTGAGAGCCCCTTGGACTGCAAGGAGATCAAACCAGTCCGTCCTAAAGGAAATCAGTCCTGAATATTCATTTAAAGGACTGATGCTAAGACTGAACCTCCAATGCTTTGGCCACCTGATGTGAAGACCTGACTCTTTGGAAAAGCCCCTGATGCTGGGAAAGATAGAAGGCAGGAGAAGAAAGGAACGGCAGACAATGAGATGGTTGGATGGCATCACCATTTTGATGGACTTGAGTTTGAGTAAGCCCCAGGAGTTGGTGATAGACAGGGAAGCCTGGCGTGCTGCAATCCATGGGGTCACAAAGAATTGGACACGGCTGAGTGACTGAACTGAAATGAACTGATAATCAGAATATCAACACATGCAAGTTCTTAGCAGGCAACAGCATGCTGGATGTATGAAACGGTTTCTTTATATATTTGTGTATGTGTGTGTGTGCGCATGTAAGTTCATGCTTAGCCTAGTTTATATGAAGTTACTCAAATCTTCTGAGAAGCCTCTGTTGATCTTCTCTTGGTATGATGCAGGGACTCCTTGATGGAAGAGTGTTTATTCTTTGGTCATGTGCTTAGGAGGTGTTAGTTGCTCAGTCGTGTCTGACTTTTCCCAACCCCATGGATTGTAACCCAACACTCTCCTCTGTCCATGAAATTTTCCAGGCAAGAATACTGGAGTGGGTTGCCATTCCCTTGCCCAGGTGATTTTCCCAACCCAGGGGTTGAACCCAGGTCTCCTGCATTTCAGGCAGATTCTTTACTGTCTGGGCCATCGGGGAAGCTCAGGAACTTCTGGTCCTGTTCTCAGGAAAGCTGCAACCCTGCCTTCTTTACCTTCCTAATATTTCTCCCTGTCTCTCCATCTTATTTGTCAAGATTTTATGGAAAGGATTGGCCCTGTACAGTTCTGAGCAATTGAATTTAATTTTCATCTCTTCCTTAAGGTTGCATGTATATTAATTAGCTAAACTGTGTTTTTAACTCCCATACTACAATGCTTTGCACATCCTAATAGATAAACCACTTCTATTTTTAAAATAGAAATAGTAATGTCTGTTTTACAATTTCTCAAAGATCATAATATATCACAAAGATGAAATTAAAAAGAAAAGTGATTTTAGAACTGTAAAATAAAATTTAGATGCAAGTGGGATTTTACATAGAAATACTTCAAAGCATTGATATAATAGGCAATACAAGATTAGGTTATAAACACAAGACTATCTTTTGCATATTGTTCATAGTAATTTGTTGTTGTGGATTACTTTTCTCAAAGAAAATAACACTTCTAAGTAGAAACTTTTAAATGAATATTTTCAATATATTATTAAGATATTTAATATATTAAATATATTAATATATTTAATATATTATTAATATATATAAAACCTGCATTTTAAAAGACATTTCAAAAAAGTGAATGATACAAATAACTTTTGGGCAGTGAAAGTACTTTAAGAATCTTTCTAATACTTTCTGAATCTTTTCAAGTCAGGAGAAGAGCACATGTAGTTTTAAATTACATTCATTTTCCAGAAACAGTTATTACCTATCATCTTAACTCTCTCTTGCCTGTCAAGACGTGTCACACTACTTTTAACACTAAAGCAAAGAGATATGTTCATAGCTATCAATTTTTATCCCATAAGTATTTACAAGGAAAAATATATTTTTCTTAGAGCTCACAGATTAATCCTGAATCAAGTTGCCATTTCCTGAAAGCCCTATGAAATTGTATGGTTTTAAAAAATGAAACAATTTCACTCACTAGAGAGAAAATCATGTATCTATCTGAATCTTTTTAGGTAAAAATACATAATTTTTATAAAGTTTTTGTTTTCTTTTTCATGAAAAAGAAACTTTCCATGTTAAGATGAGGATGAAAAGACAGTGCTGGTATACTTTCAAGGGATCAGAGACAAATGCTTTTCTTAATATTCTGAGATAAAGAACATAGTTATAATTAGGTTTTCTTTAATAGGATATAGATACAAAATCATATTGCTCATCACTTTTTCTTATTCCAAAAATATTTAAATGAGCCAATGTTAGCTATATTAAGGGAAATAAAATGTACTTTCAGTTGCCTAAGTGCAGATGAAGGTGATGATTAGAAGGGAGGAAGTTGGTGTGAAGCCAAATGTTATAGGATTTAAAATAAAAATTCTGTTTAAAATTTCTCCTGTATAGCAACCTATTTCATTTCATCCAACACATCTCCACTGAACTATGGATTTTAGACAAAATATATATGTATTATATCTGGATCTATCCATCTCTATCTACCTATTTAAAGAACATGTCAATGATTTTCATGATTTTATGTGTGTGTATATTTGTGTGAAAACCTAATAACTATGGAAGAACTGTGTTATTTGCTTAGTGTCATCATTATCTTCATCACCTAAGTAATCATAATGTGGAACTTCACGTGCAAGACTTGCAGTGAAGTGGAATGCAGCCTCTTCTTACATAGACATGAGTGTTATCCTATAAATAATATGAGTATTATAAAATTAGTAAATTTTATAGTAAATAACATTAATAATGTGTAAGATTTTTTAATGTTTTATAGATTTACTTTCAAATTACCATATAGTTTGCCTCCTTCTCTCTCTTTCTCCTAATTAGAGAAACTATGCTATCTATCAGTTTATCATCACAGGTTAAGTGCTTTTTTTTAAAGTAACAATGTTTCCAGTACTGTATTATGAATACAATTGTAATCTTTTATGTCATAAAAATTTATAGCAATTTGTAGCATTACTGTATAAGCTAATGAAACAATTATTTCATTGGGCTACCATAAAGCAATCATATTGCTGCTTCTACATTATCAATGCATGAATTGCTATACTTGTAAATAAACATGAATTTCTTTTTCACATTATCTTTCAATTTTTTTTATCTTGGAATTTTTATTATTATTATTATTATTTTTTACTTTACAATATTGTATCGGTTTTGCCATACATCAACATGCATCATGTAAGATAATACTGATGTAGATAATAGAAAATTACCTACAATTATAAACAGTCAATTTATCTTATAAACAGATGACATAAACATACAGCAGCAATATATACATAACACTACTGTGAATATATTCTCTCTTTCATATGATTTTCCTGAAAACAATTTCTTTAACTTAACACTGCTGTAAGAATGTAGTATATAATACAAATAACATACAAAATATGTGTTCATCAATTTTTCATGTCACTGGTAAGACTTCTGGGAAAGGTAGGCTATTAGTAATTAAGTTTTTTGGGGGGAAAAGGTTAAACTAGGATTTAGGGTTGCACAGGGGTTGGTTCTCCTAATCCCTGAGTTGCTTAAGGGTCAACAGTAACGCTGCTGCTGCTGCTAAGTCGCTTCAGTCGTGTCCGACTCTGTGCGACCCCAGAGACGGCAGCCCACCAGGCTCCCCCGTCCCTGGGATTCTCCAGGCAAGAACACTGGAGTGGGTTGCCATTTCCTTCTCCAATGCATGAAAGTGAAAAGTGAAAGTGAAGTTGCTCAGTCGTGTCCGACTGCTAGCGACCCCATGGACTGCAGCCTACTAGGCTCCTCTGTCCATGGGATTTTCCATGCAAGAGTACTGGAGTGGCGTGCCATTGCCTTCTCCCATCGGTAACGCAGTGAATAGAATATTTTAATGTTAGTTTTTGTTTATGTGTGACTATTAGTTAAAACACCTTTGATTATTATCAACACTAAACAGTAATTAATATCTGGTTCTTAAACAATAGTCGAAATAGAATATGAGATGAAAGGATTATCAACATCATTTGATTTGATGTTTTTCAAGTTCTATTCCATGCTGCCTTAAAGCTAGAGTATTTTTAAACATTTTAATTAAGATAGTCATTAAGAAAAGCCTTTTTGTGTTTCTGTAGCTTAAAACTGGGGAGTAAAGCTTTTGACATCTTCTGATATTCCTATTTTACTGTTGAGAAGTCTTGAGACTCCAGAGCTTCGTAAATCACTGGCAATTGTCTCAAAATAGCCAATTAGCAGCTGAAATTTTGTATGAACTTTGGGTCACAAAAATAATAAAAAAACAGTTGTTATTCTCAGAGTTAATTGAATGCTAACATATTGTCTAGCTCTTAGAAAGCGGCTATGTTTAACTTTTTTGAAGAAATGATAGTTTTATATCAACTTTATTTTTATGTGCATAATTGTCAAAGCCAAAATATATATTCACTGAAGCAAATATTTTTCCCTTTTCCTATTGAAATCAAATTGAAAATTTCTTGGTGCAGCTTTCAAGTGTGCATTTTATGCAAAGCAATAGTTGATGATCCACCAGTAGAAATTAAGAAATGATCCTTGAATATATGTACAATGTAAAATGGTCATTTGCAATAAAATGGTGTTCATCTTGTAAATTAAGAATAATATCATGTTCTGAATCAATAGCTGGAATTAGTAAGAATTGTGTAAATGTAACTGATTTCTTAGTATCTACTTTTCATTTTTACCAATCATGTGCTGCTTTGTGGACATCCATAAATCTATACATCGCTTTTTCCAGTATTTTTATGCAGGTTTGTGTGTGTGTATGTGTGTGTGTGGCATAATTGCTACAAAAGAAGCTACCAAGCATATTTAAAAGATTTTGTGTGAAGCACTTTTAAACACAGTCCAAAAAATATTTGGCTGTCATGACTGGTTATTACGACACAAATCATGTGTAGGCCTATAGCTGTTGAAATCCCTAGCTGCTGAATGTCCTAGAAATTAAATTATATTTTTCTTTTTCAGCACTCTACAGAATTTGAGGCTGATCTCTGAGGTTAAATCACTTTTTTGACCTCGAAGATCTTTCAAGAAGTATTCATAAGAAGCTGTCTCTAGAGCCTTCCACTTTAAGGTAACAAATGATCTGAACTATGTTCCCTAGTGAAAAAAAAAAAAGCAAAAAAATGTTCAGCTAACAGAATCCAAGCTCACAAGAATTATATTCCTTTTACTAAATGTTTGTCCTTTTTTCATTTTCCTATTTATAACAATTATGCAATTTCTTACCAAAATAAAATAATAATAGTCCATAATACTTTAGTACCCTGGAAAGATACATAGTGTGTAGAGTAGTGTTAGTCACTCATTTGTGTCCAACTCTTTGTGACCCCGTGGACGATAGCCCTCCAGGTTCTTCTGTCCATGGGATCTTCCAGGCAAGAGTACTAGAGTGGATAGCCAGTCTCTTCTCCACGGGATCTTCCTAACCCAGGGATAGAACCTGCATTTCTTGTGTCTCCTGCATTGGCAGGCAGGTTCTTTACCACTAGCACCGCCTGGGAAGCCCCATGAAAAGAGGTTTTTCTTTAAATGTCCCCAGGCTTTAGTTTCAACATTCATTTCTGTGGACCAAGATGATTTGAATTCCCTGGTAAGTGACCAGTGATGTTTCAGTTTCTTAGTTGGGTAGTGCTAGTTTATCATAAGTCCTGTATATAGGGTGAATTTGCCTTTTTATTTTATATTTATTTTTCTAGCACATACACATGGGAAGTGATATTGTTAGTAAATAGATCTCCTCTGTGTGTGTGTGTGTGTGTGTGTTCAGTCACTCAGTTGTGTCCAACTATGCGGCCCCAGGGACTGTAGCCCACCAGGCTCCTCTGTCCATGGAATTTTCCAGACAAGAATACTGGAGTGGGTTGCCATTTCCTCCTGCACGAGATCTTCCCCACTCAGGGACTGAACCAGCATCTCCCAATTCTCCTGTATTAGCAAGTGGATTCTTTACTGATGAACCACCAGGAAAGCCCAGGTCTCCTCTACAAGTTCAGCTTTTCCCTCAGAATTTTCCAAACACTAGACTGTGAGTCTAGTGATCATACAGTTTTTAATCTCACAATAGATAGTTTTAAATTTCAGTTTTGCTAGTAATATAGGTGACATTAGGGTTCTCTACTAGTTTTTCTTTCTGATTTTTTAAATTAATTCTACATTTGGTTGGGGAAGTGGTTGGATTCCTCCTCACTAGGTTCAGTCATGGAAATTTATTATTCTAATAGTAATAAAATATGTATTAATTCTTCATGAGTTGTATGGTAAAGTTTTAAGTTACATAAACCTGTTCCCACTTATTAAAACTGAGTAAAGAGTTTTATATAGTAAGCTTTTTCCCAGTTTTATTGATATATAATTGACATACAATATTGTATAAGTTTAAGGTGTACAATGATTTGACTTACACACATTCTGAAATGATTTCCACAATAAGTTTAGCAAACACCCATTTTCTCATATAGACACAAAATTAAAATGATGAGAAATCTTTGGATTTGCTCTTCCAGCAATTTTCATATATAATAGACTATAGTGTGAGCTATATTTATGTTGTACATTATATATATATATATGTATATATACTGAGCTTTTATTTCTTATTTTATCAGTAAGGTATAATTAAAAGTTATATGTCAGTTCTTGTCATTTCTGTCTTTTTCCTATTTTACATATAATGGCTATTCTTATTGTAGATTATATAACAAAAACATCATGGAAAGTTCTAAGAGGATTCTAGGGTGCAACTCACATACCAAAATTAATGTGAAGTTAGCAAACAGAGCAATGAATAAGATAGATAAATCATTTGTGATGCATCTTTGTAAATGTAACTGATTATTTGATAAGCATATATAGACAAACATGCATTATTATGTTAAACAAATATGAAAGTATAAAAAAAAATTTTAAAGCTTCATGAGTATTATGTATTTGCTTAAGGACAATTCACATAGAGGAGCAAAATATCTTTACCGAGGGGGCTGTTTAAGTCAGTTTCCTGAAGGTTGTTACGTGAAAGGAGTGACAGTGGTCAAGGGAATATGTCCAGTGAATGATGTATTTTTAATTTCACACAAGTAAAAGAAAAGTTGCTTTCATAGGTGAGTGTTTATGCGTATGTGTCTGTATGCTTTGCACTATGAGTGAGATTCAATCAAATCTGTTTGACTTTTAAAATTAAGGGTTCAAAAACAGACTTGTGCACTCAGTGGGAAATGGAGATGGTGGGACAAATTGAGACAGTAGCATTGAAACATGTACATTACCATATGTAAAATAGATAGCTACTGGGAAGTTGCTGTATACACAGGGAGTTTAACCTGGTGCTCTGTGACAACCTAGAGAGAGTGAATGCGGCAGGGAATGGGAAGGACGGTCAAGAGGGGACATATGTATACTTATGGCTGACTCGGAGAAGGCAATGGCACCCCACTCCAGTACTCTTGCCTGGAAAATCCCATGGACGGAGGAGCCTGGTGGGCTGCAGTCCATGGGGTCGCTAAGAGTCAGATACGACTGAGCGACTTCACTTTCACTTTTCACTTCCATGCTTTGGAGAAGGAAATGGCAACCCACTCCAGTGTTCTTGCCTGGAGAATCCCAGGGACGGGGGAGCCTGGTGGGCTGCCGTCCATGGGGTTGCACAGAGTCAGACACGACTGAAGTGACTTAGCGTAGCATAGCATGGCTGACTCACATAGATGTATGGCAGAAACCAACACAACATTGTAAAGCACTTATCCTCCAATTAAAGAGAAAGAAAAAAGAATTAAGGGTTCAAGCAATTAGAAGAAAAACAGTGACTGTCTTTTTTTAATGATTCTGACTATAGACATCACTAACTCCTCTCCTCACTACTACTACTACTACTTTTAAAAATGTGGGGGAGAGATGTCAAAATGGGTTGTATCTTTTGAGGGCAACATGGTACCTTGTTATTCACTGGCATTCAGTTGGGTTTAAATATCAATTTGACAAGCACTCCCCTTCCAAAAGTATTTTTGAGCCTAATCATGTTATCTTAGTTTAGGATGCATCACTGAGGTGCAATTTGTCCCCCAAAGAGCACCAAAATTGATTCTAACACCTTCTCCATAGAGTCTAACTCTGGCAGACTAGGGACTTGTATTTGTTATTGTTGTTTAGTCCTTGTGTCTGACTCTTGCGACCCCATGGATTGTAGCCCACCAGCCTCCTCTGTCCATGGAGATTCTCTAGGCAAGAATACTGGAGTGAGTTGCCATGCCCTCCTCCAGTGGATCTTCCCGGCCCAGAGATTGAACCCATGTCTCATGTCTCCTGCATTGGGAGGCAGGTTCTTTACCACTGAGTCACCTTGGAAGCCCTGGAATCCCCTGAGGACTTGTATTAATTCTCCATTATCCATTTTTGGGGGCAAAAAACTAACAAAAGGACCAAAAACCTTTTCAGCATGCCCATGCTTTCATGATGATGCTTACTCTCTAGATATCTTCATGTGACCATAAAGCTCTGCTGCATTTGAAGGTGTTCTATGCATAGATAACTTTTGTTCTTGAAATATTAATGTTTAGTTCACTGGCTGTGATACTCCTATCAATTTGAACTGCTTATGTAGGAAATACACAAATTTCATTTCTGGAAATCAGATCTCAACATTGCTGTCTAAATTATTGCCCATTTGGGGAAATCCAGAATTTCAGCTATATTATTATCAGTTTTTCATATTTTACACCTGTATTGATCGTGACTTAGCAGAAATCAAAGTAAGACCATGGGACCATGCCTGTTTTGCTCATTACGTGAAGCTCAGAAGATGTTCACTGAAGCTTATTAATTCCTAAATCTTTCCTTTGTTGAATATACCTATTATAATCAAGGTCTCTTATACTAGAAAAACACTGACTTAGCAAATATCTGACCTGCTTAAATGATATCAGAAACAATGCTCTTAAATGAAAAAGTTATATCTAAATCTATGTAAAGTATGTCATAGGATATTAAAACAAAAAGATTGAGCTGAAGCACAGTAAATTATATATTTTGAGGTGAGGTATTAGAGACTTTAAGAAGTATTCCAATATATTTTACTTTATCATTATAGTCAATATTCCTTATTATGAAAACTCCTGAAGCCAGGCTGGGTTACAGTTATAAAAACCCAGTTTTTCTGTTTCTCTTGCTTTTAGCATAGTCATAGAAACAGGTCACAGTAGTAAAAAGTGAAATGGTGTAACTTTGAGGAAGAAGTCTTAATGGGAGAGGGCACACTCTTTACCTTTTCTTTTTTTCATTTTTACTGCAAAGTCTCTGGATACCTATCTCCATAAAGTCCTCGTATGGCTGGAAGGCACAGTGCATTTTGGAGGCTTTATGGTGGTCTTTACTTACTGGTATGTGTGTGTATGTATTTGCTTAGTTGTGTCTAATGGTTTATGACCCTTTGGACTGTAGCCCACCAAGCTCCTCTGTGTGTGTGTTACTTGCTCCGTCATGTCTGATTCTTTGTGACACCAGGGACTGTAGCTCACCAGGCTCCTCCATCCATGGGATTCTCCAGGCAAGAATACTGGAGTGGGTTGCCATATCCTTCTCCAGGGATCTTCCTGACCCAAGGATTCAACCCAGGTCTCCCACATTGCAGGTAGATTCTTTACCGTCTGAGTCAAAGAGACCCATGTTGATGATAGAGATCTAAAAGAAGCCTAGATCTTTGATGAATCATAGAAATTGACGTTCTCACATTTTAAAAGTGATATCAGTACAGTTCAGTTCACTAGTTCAGTCATGTCCAACTTTGTTTACCCCATGGACTGCAGCACACCAGGCTTCCCTATGCATCACCAATTCCTGGAGCTTGCTCAAATTCTTGTCCATCAAGTCAGTGATACCATCCAACCATCTCATCCTCTATCATCCGCTTCTCCTCCTGCCTTCAATCTTTCCCAATATCAAGGTCTTTTCCAATGAGTCAGCTCCTCACATCAGGTGGTCATTGTGTTGGAGCTTCAGCTTTATTATCAGTCCTTCCAATGAATATTCAGGACTGATTTCCCGATTGACTGGTTTGATCAAATTGACATACCGCATACCTTAAGTCACCATTTAATGCCTCTGGGGAAATACAGCAGTTACTCTATTTTCTCCCAGCTAAGCTCCTTTTGAAAACCCTACAGTCAGTCTCTGTTTATTTAGCTCTGATACATACTTAGGATGATCTTTATCCCTTCTACCTTTTCTGAACTCCTTCTTCGAAGATTTTGTGATTGCGTAAATGATCTGGAAAATTTTGAAAATACCCCCAAACAGTTATTTTTGCCACCTTATATCCCCTTAAAGGATTAATTCATTTCTTGGAAACTAATTTTAAAAATTAATTTTGGTGAATTTATCTCCAGATGGCATTACCTAAGTATATATTAGCTCTTGGGTAACATTATAACATTTAAATGGTCCTTTTATTCATTACAAGTAAAGGTCACATTAAATAGTGTGACTATTTCAGGCAAGTGGATTATCAGTTGCAAGATGAGTTAAATTTCATACTTCCGTATGTAGACTGTAGCCTGCTAGGCTCTTCTGTCCATGGGATTTCCCAGGCAAGAATACTGGAGTGGGTTGCCATATCCTTCTCCAGGGGATCTTCCTGACCCAGGGATCAAACCAGGTTCTCCTACGTTACAGGAGATTCTTTACCCCTGAGCCACTGGGGAAGCCCAGAATTGCTATAAAACAAGTGCAAATTAATAACTTTCCAATGTAGCACACTGAAAAAATATACATCATTTGACTTTCACCTTGGGATCAGACACTCTTACCCTACAAGCATTGAATTCTTATGCTGCATACTTAGACTGCTGACCGCTACTGAGTAAAAAGTCAAATGAACAAGGTCCCATTTGACAGTCTAGCTGATAGGAGGATTACTCAGTTTACTGTGACAAGTCGGCAGTTCTAACATAAATAGCTCCTATCTATGCTTTGGAAGGGTTATTTTCCTTAGATGGCTCTGTAGAAACCTCTGTGACAAGCTGTTATGTCTTTTACAAATCTGCTAGCTACCTTTTATGAGCTTCAGTTGCTCTTTATGACTCTAATAAAAGAAGAGTAGCAACCATGTTTGTATCCAATGGTTCCCAAAGCAAGCACCCTTTTACAGAGAATATAATGAGATCTTTGGATGGTCTTTTCCTTCAGCTGTCATGTTGCTGTCTTAACTCTTTTTTCCAAATCATTCCATTGTTACTTTAATAAAAGTAGTATGTATGAAGTATATTTGACAGTTTTCATTATTGTTAATTAATCTAATAATTAACAAAATAGTATGTACATTTCACTTTCACGCATTGGAGAAGGCAATGGCAACTCACTCCAGTGTTCTTGCCTAGAGAATCCCAGGAACGGGGGAGCCTGGTGGGCTGCTGTCTATGGGGTCGCACAGAGTCGGACATGACTGAAGCGACTTAGCAGCAGCAGCAGCATGTACACTATCAAAAAATAACACATAGCTAAATAAGGAAATCAACATTTCCAGTAATCTAAACAGTACCATTTGATAGATGTCTTGTAATAAGTTTAGTTAAAATGTATTCACAGTGCAATAAAATTATATTTTTGATAATTATTTTTAAATGTTCTAAGTATAAATTTGAGACTACAGTCATTTTAAAAGGACATAGTTAAAATAACACCATGTGTATAAATGTATCAACTCTTTAGATTATTCCAATAAATTCATAAATTTGTAATTTCCTTTAGTTGTATATCTATATGGATGATATTATGGAATTTTAATCCCTCATAGACTACCATAATAAACATTACCATTAAAAAGGTTGATTAAAAACTATGCCAAAAATTCATTATTGTACTTCATTGCCATTATATGTCAAATCTGTTCTTTAACATACAAGTGATATCCTTTAGGTCTCCATTCCAAAAAAAAATGTAGTTATTTTTAAAAGTTTGAGTATATTTTAAGGTACTGTGGTTTAAGTTACTAGTTTTAAATTTTTTTTTAGTGTATAGAAAACTCAGAGCTAACTTAGAGTATTTCATTTTGATGACATGCAGAATTTATTATGTAAATTTTGGACTCTGTCCTCATTCCTTGTTGTTATTTAGTTGGTAAATCATGTCTGACTCTTTTGTGACCCCATGGACTGTAGCCCACCAGGCTTCTCAGTCCATGGCATTTCCCAGGCAAGAATACTGGAGGGAGTCACCCTTAATCCTAATCAATATTGTATTTTAACTTTATTTTCCTTCCAATTTCCTCTTTATATTTTTTCTTGGTTTTGTTTCTTTTTAAAATTATAGAAAATAAGGTAATACATATTTTTATAAATCATTACAATTTTTTTTCTAATTGAGGTCCTGGTATAAAGCAAACACATATTCTGTGCAACTGACTCAAGACTTTTCTTTCTTGAGGTCAGCCTCATGGTTTTTATTTCTCTCTCTGCATATGTCTCTATTTTCCGTACAATGAAATCTAAATGCAATAGTCAATATACAGGTACCTGTATGATATCCCAGTCATTAACATTTGTTCCTAGTTGCTATTTGCTACTATTACCAGTTTGAGGCTTGCTTTATACTTCAGCGTCATCAGACTGCTTTTAGATCCTCGCATACAGAGAATTTTTGTTCCCTTGTTGTGCCCTATACCTACATTTTTTTATCCATGTGTTTTTACCTCTGGAGTTCTACTTTATGATTTAATGTTGACATAGCCTTTTTCACTAGAGATGTTTTTGATTTCCTCTTGAGTTCACTTTCTTGAATCAATACTTTCCCACAATGCTCTCACCTGTATATGATCAGTCCTTCCCCATTAATTGGTACCTAAACAATGACCTCCCACTCTGATCTCATTGCCATTGACTATTGCTTTTTGTTTGTTTGTTTGTTATTTTCCTTCCTTTTCTCCACATGGTTTTTATTGAGACCTCTCTGTTCTCTATATTTTCCTCCATTTTAATTGTCATTCAGGACTTACCTTCTCATAAATCATTCCTCGATGTCCAAAATTTTCTGACCCACCATTCCTCTGACTACTGTAGTCTTACTGGTCATGCTGTTCATCTGGTATTTCATGGGTATTGTAGGTTATTGTTGTTTAGTGTTGTTAATGGCTTCTAAAGTTTGTGTCATCTTCAGTTAGTTTGAAATGTTAAAGTACTGGCTCTTAATCGGGAGTTCACATCTATCTGTGGGTGTTCTAAAGATCTATGAAGTTTTAAAAATAATGTATAAGAAAATGTATATATGTACATTTTATATGCGATTTCTTTTTCAAAGAAACAGTGTCTAAAATTTTCTATCAACTAAACAAAACACCCATGTCTAAAAGCCACCAATATAAAAGATTAAGAATCATGGTTTGTACTGTTTTTTTTCTTCTTCCATCAGGCATAGAAATGTGATGTATTTGTATTTATATCCTATTTCTGTATTTGTGATTAATTTCCCAAACCCCAAGCTCTCAGTTTGGATCACTAGGGAATCATTCCCTAAAGTATAGAAAAACCAGAAACAGACCAAAATTAACAAAAAGTGCAATAAAGTCATGAATTAGCTCAAATCCATATTTTTTCTATCTAGGGTTGTATTAGTCATGCTATCCATTCAAAAGCTTTTTAAACATTTTATCTTATCACAAAATATAAGTTATAACCACACATTTTGTAAAATATATATGTATAATTCAAGGACAAGTTGAAGATCAAGATTTAGAAAATTGCCTGTACCCAAGAAGTCCCTTAGAAGACATTCTACATAGCAATTCTATTTTTCCTCTTAGTGATAATATTTATCCTAAATCTATAACATTAAAGTAGAAATAAATAAAAATTGAGATATGCTACAGTCATAGATTGGGAGACTTCTGTTGGGAATTCTTTTTTGCTATCTATGTTTCTGCATATTTTTCTTGCAGACTCACAACTCTGTCTTTTTGTGAAATGATTTTTTTAATTAATTTATTTTAATTGGAGGTTAATTACAATATTGTAGTGGTTTTTGCCATACATTGACATGAATCAGCCATGGGTGTACATGTGTCCCCTATCCTGAATCCTCCCCACCCCCACCTCCTTCCCCATCACATCCCTCAAGGTTGTCCCAGTGCACTGGCTTTGAGTGCCTGTTTCATGCATCAAATTTGGACTGGTGATCTATTTCATATATGGTAATATACATGTTTCAATGCTATTCTCTCAAATCATCCCACACTTTCCTTCTCCCACAGAGTCCAAAAGCCTGTTCTTTATATCTGTGTCTCTTTTGCTGTCTCACATATAGGGTCATTGTTACCATCTTTCTAAATTCCATATATATGCATTAATGTATTGGTGTTTTTCTTTCTGACTTACTTCAGTCTGTATAATAGGCTCCAGTTTCATCCTCATTAGAACTGATTCAAATGTGTTTTTTTTAATAGCTGAGTATTATTCCATTTGTATATGTACCACAACTTTCTTATCCACTTGTCAGCCAATGGACTTCTGGAAGAGTTTGAGTAGGATAGTTGTTACCTCTTCTCTTAATTTTTGGTAGAATTTATCTGTGAAGCCATCTGGTCCTGGACTTTTGTTCGTTGTAAGGTTTTTTATTATCATTTTGATTTCTGTGCTTGTGATGGATCTGTTAAAATTTTCTATTTCTTCCTGGTTCAGTTTTGAAAGGTTATACTTTTCTAAGAATTCAACTATTTCTTCCAAATTGTCCATTTTATTGGCATATAGTTGCTGATAGTAGTCTCTTACTATCCTTTGTATTTCTGTGTTGTCTGTTGTGATTTCTCCACTTTCATTTCTAATTTTGTTGATTTGATTCTTCTCCCCCTTTTTTTTTTTTTTTTTTGATGACTCTGGCTAATGCTTTGTCTATTTTATTTATCTTCTCAAAGAACCAGCTTTTAGTTTTGTTGATTTTTGCTATATTCTTCTTTGTTTCTTTTTCATTTATTTCTGCCCTAATTTTTATGACTTCTTTCCTTCTACTAACCCTGGGGTTCTTCATTTCTTCTTTTTCTATTGCTTTAGGTGCAAAGTTAGGCTATTTATTTGATTTTTCTCTTGTTTCTTGAGGTAGGCTTGTATTGCTTTGAACCTTCCCCTTAGCACTGCTTTTACTGAATCCCGTAGGTTTGGGGTTGTGGTGTTTTCATTTTCATTTGTTTCTATGCATATTTTTATTTGTTTTTGATTTCTTCTGTGATTTGTTGGTTATTCAAAAGCATATTGTTTAGCCTCCATATGTTTCTATTTTTAATAGTTTTTTTCCTGTAGTTACTGCATTGTGACCAGAAAACATCATTGAAATTATTTAAATATTTTTTAATTTATCAAGGCTAGATTTATGGCCCAGAATATGATCTATCCTGGAGAATTTTCCATGTGCACTTGAGAAAAGTGAAATTCATTGTTTTGGGGTGAAATGTCCTAGACTATCAATTAGGTCTAACTGGTCCATTGTATCATTTAAAGTTTTTTGTTTCCTTGCTAAATCTCTATTTGGTTGATCTATCCATAGGTGTGAGTGGGGTATTAAAGTCTCCCAGTATTATTGTGAAATGTCTTTTCAAGGATATTTGTATCACAAACAGCCTTTGAAGACAGAGATGAAGGGTCTTTCTCCTGAGTAAAGAGAGTTTGTTTATGACCAATGTAATAAAGATAATATTATCCTCGTGGGCATAGATTAGTTGGATTTATTGTAAAAAGTATGTTTCCTGGACCAGCATTTGTGAAACTGTAGCAGGCTGGCTTGATAGCTTACATGTAGAATGAAATTTCATACTCTTCGTAATTCTGCACAATTGCATTGTATAAAAACATTAATTCCCATTAAATTTATATGTCAATTCAGTGTGATTGCTGGATTTTTCAATGAAATTGACAAATTTATTAATATGTAATTAATGTAGTGTATAATTTACATGTATATTAAAAAGACAATACTAAGCAAAATATTTCTAAAGGAAAAAAGTGGAAGACAATCATCTACTTTTTGTGCAGTTAAAGTGATAAAGGCAATGTGTAATTGTTGCAATCATTGAAAACAGGCTTTGGAATAGAAAACTGAGCCCTCAGTAGAGTCACGGGGTTCCCTGGTAGCTCAGTGGTAAAAAGTCTGCCTGCCAATACAGGAAACAGTTTCTATTCCTGGATCAGGAAGATCCCCTGGATAAGGAAATGGAAAACCACTCCAATATTTTTACCTGGAAAATTTCATGGACAGAGGAGCCTGGAAGGCTATAGTCCCTGGGATTGCAAAAGAGTTGGATACAACTTAGTGACTAAACAAGAGAGTAGAGTCATACTGTTATTGACAATTGATATTTGAGAGATGTGTCATGGCAGATAAATGAGGAAAAAACAGACATTTTAATAAATGGGAATAGTACAACTGCGTATCAACATAAAGTGAAATTGGTGTCCTATACCACATCACTTCCAGGAATTAATGCTAGGTTTATTAAGTATGTGAATGTGAACAGAAAGGGGGAAAACTTTTAAGCAGTTAATATATCTAGCTTTACCATGAATGTAATTCATGCAAAGCATACAATATAAAGGAAAATATTTATACTCATAATTGTGAAAAATAAGGTTTTATTCATTAGAAGACACTACTGAGAGGCTGAAAACACAATGCATAAAATAAAAGGCATTTCATATATATATATATATGAAAGTGAAACTCACTCAGTCGTGTCTGACTGTTTGCAACCCCAAGGACTATACAGTCCAGGAAATTCTCTAGGCCAGAATACTGGAGTGGGTAGCCTTTCCCTTCTCCAAAGGGTTGTCCCAAACTAAGGATCAAACCCAGGTATCCCGAGTTGCAGGCAGTTTCTTTACCAAGTGAAAGAAGTTCAGTTCAGTTTAGTCACTCAGTCGTGTCCGACTCTTTGTGACCCCATGGACTGTAGCCTACCAGGCTCCTCGGTCCATGGGATTTTCCAGGCATGAATACAGGAGTGGGTTGCCATTTCCTTCTCCAGCAGATCTTCCCGACCCAGGGATCCAACCCGAGTCTCCTGCATTGTAGGCAGACGCTTTACTGTCCGAGCTACCAGGGATGATTGTATGTATATGTATATGTATATATATATAAGCTATGTCTTTCTAAGCATGAAATAATTGTGTTCTGTTTTTTAATTGACTTTAACAACTTGTTTCTTAGATGAATTTTTTTTAATATCTTTATTTTAGTAAAATTACTAATATGTTTAAGTCAAAATTACTTTGTGCTTTCTGTTTGTCCTAGTATAGTTTCTTTTTCTATACCTTTTATATTATTTCATCATTATACTCTTTTATTATAATATTTTCTACCAGTTTGAAATCTTAAGAAATTGCAACATTTTAAATTATTTAAACTATAAAAGCCTAATTATAATATATTTATTACATTATTGCTGAGCCATAAAGAAAAATGACTAACTTTATCCTCCTTAACTATTTAGCTCCACCTAACTTATAATTATTTTAGGTTATAATTTTATCTTGTTTATTATAGCAAGACTTTTGTTTATATATACATTTGTTTTAATTAAAAACATTCCCTCTCTTTCCCTTCCTTTCCACTTTCTTTCATTCGTTCTTCTTATAATTTTTCTAAATCTCTAACCTTCTTTGTGGAAGTAGTATCCATCTGACAGAGGTAACTTCCTCTTATCTTATTTTTAGTTATGGTTTGTTTTGTCAATGTTTTAGCTTTTTAAAATTAAATATTTATTTAAAGAATATTAAAATTATTAAATTTTTAAACTGTTTATGTAACAGACTTCAAGTCTGATACTTATTTTCTTAACAACATATTGATGATATCTTCTCTCAGCTATTATTTGTCTATCTGCTGACCTTCATTGTTTCTGAAAAATTAGTTATTGTTCCCTTTAAATTGCGCATGTTTTTCCTCTGAATATTTTTGGATCTTTTATTTATCTTTACATTTCATCAGGTTCTTTCAAATGTGTCTTGTATATTTTTTTCTTAATTAACTACTCTTTGTTTTCACTGAATTTCTAGAATCTACTCATTAGTGACTGTAATAAATTTTGAAAAAATTTACTCAATAACATCATTTGTGATGTCACTTTCTCTCTTCTCTTCTTCCTACTGCAGTAAAATTTATGTAATCCCTACTTACTTTATTCTTTTTGCCCTTTCATTTATATTTAAGTGTATTATTCTTCTTGAGTAAATTGAGTTGAGTTTTACAACATCCAAGCAAATGTTTAATCAACAGAAAAAACAACTTAAAAATGGTTGGATTGTTTTGTTGGGTCTGGTCCATGGTGAGACTGCTCTTGACTCACCTCCTCCCCAACTTAGCAGCTATCTTACAGAAGCCAGCCCACACTCCTAGCGGGATCCTGTTCACTGCTTTTAGAGGAAGCAGAGAAGCCTTTATTCACAAATTATTGTGTTTGTCGTTCTAAAATATCTGAAGTTACCTGAGGGACTGACACAAGGCCGTCACCTCTATTTTGCTTAGTTTGGAATCCATTTAGAGTGGAAAAGCCATGAGAATTTCTCAAAACATTGTAAGATGATTGAAAAACCTGAAGCTCTCAAGGGCAAGATATTATGGTTGAAACATAGAAAAGACTACATCAAGAGTAGAAGGAAAGTCTGTGGAGAGAATTTCATCTGGAAATTAAGAGATTCAAAAGTCCTTATGTATATTTGGGAATTTGTAAAGTAGTACACAAGTCCAGGATGAGACACATGCTCATAAAAGATCAAAAAGACTCTTAACTTTTCACCACTGGTTGGTCTATAGGCTCAGAATAAGCAGAAAGTAAAGGTTGAGGGTGAAGCAGAATTGTGAGTGGTCTAGCCAGTGTTAAGGGAAGATCCCACCACAGAGCTAATCACATAGATTGAGAGAGGAGTTTTTGTTTTGTACTCTCTTATTTAAACTTCTGGCATTCAGGGATATCTCTGTTAAAAGCTGGATGAACAAAAGCAACAGTCAAAAATATCAAACCTAAGGATGGGGTGGGATGGATTGGGAGATTGGGATTGACATATATACACTACTATGTAAAAAAATAGATAATGGATGAGATCCTGTTGTATAGCACAGGGAACTCTCCTCGATACTCTGTGGTGACCTAAATGGGAAGGAAATCCCTGGAAGAGGGGATATATGTATATGTGCAGCTGATTCACTTTGCTATACAGCAAAAACTAACACAACATTGTAAAGCAACTAATTTTTTTAAAAACAACAAAAAATTTTTAAAAATAAAGTAAAATAGTATTTTTGGGAAAAAAATCAAATCTAGAGAAGGTGGAAGGCCGGATTTATAATGTTACCAAATTGTAATATTAAAACATCCATTTTAAGCAAACAAACAAAAGAACAAACCACACAAAGAATTAAGAAAGTATAGTTCATTTGAAGAAAAAAGAAACTTTCTGTGAGGAAAAGAGACATTGAACCTACTAGGCAAAGACTTTAAACCATCTTAAGTACTCAGAAAACAGAAGAACTAAAGAAAATCAGAAAAATGATGTATGAACACAGTGAGATTGCCAATAAAGAGACAGAAATCATAGGAGGGAGCCAAATAGATATTCTGAAGCTTAAAAGGACAATAACTGAAATAAAAAATTTACTAAAGTGTCCAACAGAAGATGTAAGCTGTCAGGAGAACGAATCAGTGGAATTGAAAATAAACAATTGAAATTATGTAGTCTTAATCATGGAAAGAAAAACAAATGAAGACAAATGAGCAGTCTAAGGGATCCATTAAGGGGACCGACATACACATTATGCTAGTGCCAGAGTGAGCAGAAAGAAAGAGACAGAAAGACTATTTGAAGAACTAATGGCCAAAACCTTTCAACTTTGATTAAAGACAACATTTCAAATTTGATTAGAGACCCCTGAGGTTTGTGAGAATTTATGTTAACAATCCAGGCACCTACTGGTGTTATCATCTTGGAAAAGTACCTGTATCTAAGGCTTGCAGTGATATGGACCACCCTAGAAAGTGGATTTGTGACTGTCGTTCCATAGGACTCAATGTGTAAGTTCTGTTGCTCAATGACTCTTCCTCTGCTCAGTACCAGTGCAACTTTCCTTTCAGATTCCTCTGGATAAGGGAGTTGCTGTTGTTGCTGTTGCTTTCCAGTCACTAGGTCGTGTCCATCTCTTTGCTCCCCCATGGACTGTAGCACGCCAGGCTACTATGTTTTCCACTACCTCCTGGAGTTTGCTGAAATTCAAGTCCATTGAGTCGGTGATGCTATCTAACCATCTCATTCTTGTTGCCCCCTTCTCCTTTTTGCCTTCAATCTTTCCCAGTATCAGGGTCTTTTCCAGTGAGTCAGCTCTTCACATCAGGGTGGCAAAATATTGAAGCTTCATCCATAGTCCTTTCAATGAATATTCAAGGTTGATTTCCTTTAGAATTGACTGCTTTGGTCTTATTGAAGTCCAAGCAACTCCAAAAGATAAACAATGGTTTTACTTCTAGCTCATGTTGGAGTTACAGTCCTTTAGTGCCTAAGCTTGGCTAAAGTCTCATATTACAAGTTCCATCAAGAGCAGACCTGGAGTTTTCATTTCTGTCTCTTCAAACCTAAGTATTATTCTGCTAAGTGGTGAATATCCTCGGAGAATTATCAGCTTGGTGCCACCCTTTCCTTTCTGGAGTGCCAAAGTCACTTAAGATTTTGGTCAGATAATTCCTTGTTATTTGACAGAACTCCCACATTTATAAGAGGATTAAAAACCTGTTTTCCTAGTGTTGCATCCTAAATTCAGGCCAAGGTTAACTTAAATATCCAAAGGTTAACCAAATATCTAGCATATTAATAGAAAATTTCCCATTGCTTTACTTTTTTTAAATTTTATTTTATTTTTAAACTTTACATAATTGTATTAGTTTTGCCAAATATCAAAATGAATCCCATGTTCCATTCACATCCATTTTATATATGCATATGTATCACAAACATATGTACATATACATATGTGTACATATATGTGTATATATAATTATATGAAACCACCTACTTTAATTTTACCCTCATACCATTTACATAAGAATATTTCCTTTCTGTGGATTCCAACTGAGCTTTAGTTGCATTCATGTCCGTGTTTGATTGGAATTATACACTTCCTTGGCAGTCTAACACTCACTTTCCTACTACACACAGTCCCTGTCTACATACTTGGTGAATATCATTTTACAGGCAGAGACAGAACCAGAATGATGGCAATGCCAATTTGATTTTATGAATTGGTGAATGCTTTAAATGTGATGCATTGATTATAATTATTTAATTTTAAACACTTTAAGTATATGCATGTTTTCTCTATAATTTTCATTATTTTCAAACGTGTTCTGTTGCTATTATTTATAATATAATGCTACATAAATTATATTTATGTTAATGAGATTGTAGTCTTCATATATCAAAGTATTAAGAATTTTTTAACATTAAAAATTATTTTACTTTAAAATGTTCTGACCAATTCCTTATTTTTAGTCCTAATTATTGATAATGTATGGTCCAACACCCTCAAGCACTTTGCTGATGGCAGTTCTATTTTACAGTATAGATTGATGCTCTCTCTGTCTCTTCCGAGATCCTTTTGTTTATTCTTGCTTTGTATTACCTTCAAGCCATGTAGGAATGACTGTTTTTCTCAATCCAGCCTTTATTTGGATGAAGTAGAAAGGGAACTTCTGTTTCTTGTCCCAGTCTTTATGTCTTCATCCAGAAAGTTTACACATTTTTACTAGTATATGAGGGAGTGTTTTGTGTAAAAAGCAGGAAATAGGCTTTACATCATTTTTCTGATGGATCGCTAAGAAGCTCCCTTCAATTTTTTTTTCCATGTAGTAAGTATCCTATGAAGGTAACCCTAACAACCAAAGCAGGAAATATAAACAATTCTTTTGCTTTCCCACTTAATGACAGGTAAATTTTACCAGATTCTTCAACCTAACTTGTGGGATAGGAAAGTGAAAGTGGCTCAGTCATGTCTGACTCTTTGCAACCCCATGGACAGTAGCCTGCCAGGCTACTCTGTTCATGGAATTCTCCAGGCAAGAATACTGGAGTGGGTTGCCATTCCCTTCTCTAAGTGATCTTTCCAACCCAGGGGTCCAACTCAGGTCTCCTGCATTGGAGGCAGATTCTTTACTGTCTGAATCAAAAGATCCTGTCCTATTCTCTACAAACCGAATAGTCCCACTACTTTAAACCCCACTTAATTATTCCCCATCAGTGGAGGAGTGAGACAGAAGCTCCATAAAACTCAGACCTAATGATGCGTTGGCATGGAAATCTTGACACGAATTGTGAGAGCAAACAAACCACAGCTGGTTTTGCAGGTGCGGTCCAGGTGGGCCTTGGCAGATCATTTTGAACTGTATGAGTTGTAGCTCTTTTTATCTGGGCTGCAGCTGACACTGTACATTCAGCTAAAGTAGTAAATTATCGGGAGGCATCATTAACTTCCAATTAAGATTCGCTTCCAAACAGGTGGCTGTTCAATCTATGATTTTTCTTTCAAATACAGCTGGATTCCACATGTTCATAAGCATACACTCACACATTCCAGTTGTGCACGAATCTCAGAGCCATTGGTAATTAGATTTATGGGAACCACTAGGCAGAAATAAAATCATCCATCTACCTTTCCTTAGTCTTACACCAAAATGAACACTGCAATTCCAAACTCTGACCGCAAAGAATTACAAAAATTCCATATAGACGTTCTGCCCCAAAGAAAGCAAAATGTTAAATTCCCACTTACAAAGTGTGGGCTACACAGAGTGACTTCATTCTAAAGAGAAAAGTATGAAAAGTATGGGGAAAAGAGTGATTTTAAAGTCAAGAAATCTGATAAATACTATCAAAAATCTAGATAGCATATTAAAAATCAGAGATATTAAAAAGACAAAGGTGTGAAGTAAGCCAGAAAGAAAAACACCAATACAGTACACTAACGCATATATATGGAATTTAGAAAGATGGTAACAATAACCCTGTGTATGAGACAGCAAAAGAGACACTGATGTATAGATCAGTCTTATGGACTCTGTGGGAGAGGGAGAGGGTGGGGAGATTTGGGAGAATGGCATTGAAACATGTATAATATCATGTATGAAACGAGTCACCAGTCCAGGTTCGATGCACGATACTGGATGCTTGGGGCTGGTGCACTGGGACAACCCAGAGGGAGGGTAAGGGGAGGGACGAGGGAGGAGGGTTCAGGATGGGGAGCATGGGTTTACCTGTGGCGGATTCATTTCGATGTTTGGCAAAACTAATACAATATTGTAAAGTTTAAAAATAAAATAAAATTTAAAAAAATAAAATAAAATAAAATAAAATATTCAAATAAAAAAAAGACAAAGGTCAATTAAAAAGACAAAGGTCATATTAAAAAGACAAAGGTCAATCTAGTCAAAGCTATGGTTTTTCCAGTAGTTATGTACATATGTGAGTTGGGCCATAAAGTAGGCTGAGCACCAAAGAATTCATGCTTTCCAAATGTGGTGCTAAAGAAGACCCTTGAAAGTCATTTGGACTGCAAGGACATCAAACCAGCCAATCCTAAAGGAAACGAACCCTGAATATTCATTGAAAGGGCTGATGCTAAAGCTGAAGCTCCAATGCTTTGGCCACCTGATGCAAAGAGCTGACTCATTGAAAAGAACCTGACACTGGGAGAGACTGAAGGCAGGAGAAGAAAGTGACAACAGAGGGTGAGGTGGTTGGATGGCATCACTGATTCAATGGACATGAGTTTGAGCAAACTCTGGGAGATAGTGAAGGACAGGGAAGCCTGGCGTGCCGCAGTCCATGGGGTCACAAAGAGTCAGACATGACTGAGGGACCGAACAGCAACAACAGTCTCAAACCAGTGATCAAGGTAAACATCAACAGTGATAGGTCATGTCAATAGTATGTATCTTTGACATGATATGAGGGGAATGTCAGTTCTTCTCTGTGGTTTTCCTCCTGAAAACCCATATGTCCAGTTTACTCATGAGATGAACGTCATGAAGGGACACACTACAAAGTACCTAACCAGTACTACTCAACACTGGCAGGTCATCAAAAAGGAGAGACTGAGTAACTGTCACAGACAAAAGGAACCCAAGAAGACATAGATGCCTCAATATAATATGAATCCTAGACAGGCCTCTAGGACAGGAAAAGAACAATGGGTACAATCTAAGGAAATCTCAATAAGGTAAGGATTTTAGTTAATAATGTATCAATATTGGTTCATTAGCTTCCCAGGTGGCTCGGTGGCAAAGAATCAACCTGCCAGTGCATGAGACACAGAAGACTCGGGTTTGATCCCTGAGTTGGCAAGATCCCCTGGAGGAGGAAATTGAAACCCACTCCAGTGTTCTTGCCTGGGAAGTCCCATAGACAGAGGAGGCTGGCAGGCTACAGTCCATGGGGTCACAAAGAATCAGACACGACTGTGCAACTGAGCATACACATACATTGGTTCATTAATTGTGACAAACATACCTAATGTACGATGTTAATGATATGGGAAACTGGGTGTGGGATATATGGGAACTCTTTGTACTATCTGTAAAATAGCCTAAAACTATTCTAAAAGAAGAAGATATTTTTAGAAACATAAGTAACACTCAAAAAAAGTGGCTTCTGATTCAGTACATGTGGTTTGGAGCCTGGGATTCTGAATTTCTAATAAGCTCCTGGTACTGCTAGCACTGCTGGCTCTGTTGGTCTTGGTCCATGCAGGTGTTCTCAAAGAGTGGTTCCCAGGTCATCAGGATCAGCATCACCTGGGACTTGGTGGAGACGCAAATTTTCCTGCCACCAGCCTACTGAATCAGAAAGGCTGGGGTTGGAACACAGAAATCTATTTTATAGCAAGCACTCCTGGAATGCTGATTCTGCTAGCATGGAGACCAAAATCATTTTTCCTCTTTGACTGTCTGCTGTAGTCATAGTTTGACTCCAAGCCCTGCACTGGACATGAAGGCAAAGACCTTTCACAGATCTCTTCAGCAGCACCAATGTGTGGGTGGACCCTGGTTAAAGGCATTTATCTTTTATCTTCTAGCAGCTTTCTTTTCAGCCTTTACTTTCTTAACTTTGGACAAAATAAGTAAGGTCTTATCTTTAAAATAATCCCCTTTATTTCCATATCACACACACTGGTTCTGGTTTCCTGTGTGCATGCTAAGTCGCCTCAGTTTTGTCTGACTCTTTCCAATGCCATGGTTTATAGCCCGTTAGACTCCTCCATCCATGGGATTCTCCAGGCAAAAATACTGAAGTGGGTAGCCATGCCCTCCTCCAGGGGATCTTCCTGACCCAGGGATGGAACCTGTGTCTCTTACATCTCCTGCATTGGCAGGTGGGTTCTTTACCACTAGCAACACCTGGGAAGTTCTCTGGTTCCTTCAGTTCAGTTCAGTTCAGTTCAGTCGCTCAGTCGTGTCCGACTCTTTGAGACCCCATGAATTGCAGCACGCCAGGCCTCCCTGTCTATCACCAACTCCCGGAGTTTCCTACCATCCCTAAATAATAGACATAAATTCCCTTTAATCCATAGATTATTAATACATGGAGAATTGATATGTTTGATAAGATAAGATAAAGATCTTTATTTTCCTATAAAAATAAAATTGAGCCAGCATCACTATCCAATAGCTTATCTAATGTCATATACATGTGTATGTTTCTGTTCTTTCACATTGATAAGTTGCATTCTGAAACAATTTCATACTGGCCAAATTAATATCTTTTATAAATTGCAATTGTGATATACATTCATATTTATTAGGGTATGTCATACAACATAATTCTTCAGTTGTGTCTTTTTATTTTTGGTTTGTTGCAGCACATACATTTTTTGGAATAAATTACAAATAGGTTAATTTCAGGAGAATATATGTCTTAATGATATCAACTCTTCCTATCCATGAACATGGTAGATATAATTTTGGTGGAATTTAAACTGATAATCTGTATTCAAATTGGTCATATTGTTATGATGCTTGCTTGCATTTTCTCAGGATACTCGATGTGGTTCATATAGGTCACTTTACACCCCCTTCTGATATAGCTGTGTGTTCTTTGTTTAAAGTTGATCCTATTATGACAAATTTCAGACCATTTTCAGGTTAAAATGAAGTCTATATACTAATTTCCAGGATTTTTTTTTTGTTGTTGTTCACAGGAAGAAACTTTATGAAGGTGAGAACTCCCTTCACACGTTTCTTTCCCAAGAAATGACTGTAAGTTTAAACACTGACTCAGAATTAACCTTGGATGCAGGAAGTAATGAAGTCTAAAAGAAATTTTGATGAAAGAGAAGTCTATTTCCTTTCATGTATATAGAGGGGCAGACACTGGCAGAAAAAGGATGAGACTGTATCTCTCTAGTGCTCAGGAACAGTTTCCTTCTAGTTCATCATCCTGACATCCCTGAGTGTGAACTTCATCATCATGGTCTAGGATGGCTGCTGGGGATTCTATTATTTCATTTGTATACCAAGAAATCAGGTGGAAGAAGGACCGGAGCAGTGGGCCACGTGCTATAATCAATGGGCACGCAATACTTCCATCCATCTCATTGCCCAGAGCTTGGCCATTTGGCCACACTTTCACAGAAAGGAATGCTGGGGAATCTTGTCTTTACAATACGTAGCCATTTTCCCTCTTTAAATTTGGGAGGTCTTGATTAAGGAAGATAAGATTTATTTTAAAGATAAAACCTTGCCACAGTATATAGACCACATAGAACAAACGGGGAAGTTGGTAGGAACCACACTTTAGTGATCTTGAGCTCTAAAGGTAAAAGCCTTCAGAGTGTAGGGTACTAGGGGGAAGAGTCTGCTTCTGTCTTTCTAACTGCTTTCCATCCCTTTTAATGGAATCAGTTCAGTTCAGTCGCTCAGTCGTGTCCGACTCTTTGTGACCCCATGAATCGCAGCACGCCAGGCCTCCCTGTCCACCACCATCTCCCAGAGTTCACTCAAACTCATGTCCATCGAGTTGGTAATGCCATCCAGCCATCTCATGTTCTGCTGTCCCCTTTTCCTCCTACCCCCAATCCCTCCCAGCATCAGACTCTTTTCCAATGAGTCAACCCTTCACATGAGGTAGCCAAAGTACTAGAGTTTCAGCTTTAGCATCATTCCTTTCAAAGAACACCCAGGACTCATCTCCTTCAGAATGGACTGGTTGGATCTCCTTGCAGTCCAAGGGACTCTCAAGAGTCTTCTCCAACACTACAGTTCAAAAGCATCAGTTCTTCGGTGCTCAGCTTTCTTCACAGTCCAACTCTCACATCCATACATGACCACTGGAAAGACCATAGCCTTGACTAAATGGACCTTTGTTGGCAAAGTAATGTCTCTGCTTTTCAATATGCTATCTAGGTTGGTCATAACTTTTCTTCCAAGGAGTAAGCATCTTTTAATTTCATGGCTGCAGTCACCATCTGCAGTGATTTTGGAGCCCAAAAAGATAAAATCTGACACTGTTTCCCCATCTATTTCCCATGAAGTGATGGGACCAGATGCCATGATCTTCATTTTCTGAATGTTGAGCTTTAAGTCAACTTTTTCACTTCTCCTCTTTCACTTTCATCAAGAGGCTTTTTTAGTTCCTCTTCACTTTCTGCCATAAGGGTGGTGTCATCTGCATATCTGAGGTTGATATTTCTCCCGGCAATCTTCATTCCAGCTTGTGCTTCTTCCAGCCCAGCGTTTCTCATGATGTACTCTGCGTATAAGTTAAATAAACAAGGTGACAATATACAGCCTTGATGTACTCCTTTTCCTATTTGGAACCAGTCTGTTGTTCCCTGTCCAGTTCTAACTGTTGCTTCCTGACCTGCATACAGGTTTCTCAAGAGGCAGGTTGGGTGGTCTGATATTCCCATCTCTTTCAGAATTTCCCACAGTTTATTGTGATCCACACAGTCAAAGGCTTTGGCATAGTCAATAAAGCAGAAATAGATGTTTTTCTGGAACTCTTTTGCTTTTTCGATGATCTAGCGAATGTTGGCAATTAGATCTCTGGTTCCTCTGCCTTTTCTAAAGCCAGCTTGAACATCTGGAAGTTCACGGTTCACATATTGCTGAAGCCTGGCTTGAAGAATTTTGAGCATTACTTTACTAGCATGTGAGATGAGTGCAGCTGATATCTGTGATATTCTTTGAATTATATTTAATTATTGTCTACAAAATGCTGTTTTTAAAGCAAGAAATAGACTGACTGTATAGTTTGTCTCATGAAATAGTAAGAGAAACAATGTCACTTTCTCTGCTTTTTCTCCCTGAATGATAATCACAGTTCAGAACAGATCCATTTGCAATTTTCAGATTCAACCAAAAGAATAGGAAGAGTAACAGATATGCAAAATTTCTGAAGTTCACTTAAGTTACAGAGCGGACATTTAAAGGTTGTCACCCAAATTTAATTCTGGATTAATTTCGGTTTTCATTGGTGATTTACAGTTTTGAATAAACAGGATTTTTAAAGTACACACAGAATGAATTCTTAATGTAATTCAAACAAAAGTCATGTATCACTTAATTTCAAAATGAATATGTGGAGTATTACAAAAAAACAATTATAGTCAATTAAGGAAATAAAATAAAAAAACAATGAAAAAGCATATTTCTGTTAATTTGATGCTGCTAGTTCAATTCTATAATAGCCGTTGCATAACCACTAAGAATTTTATGAGCAGTTCCTAAACTAAAGGTTATATATTAGAAATTACATTTCATAAAAAAAGTTACACATAAATCCAAGCTCCTATTTATAAACGAGTCCCTTAACTCATGGATATGGATGATGTTGTATGGCTTCTTGCTGACCATCCCTGTAATAATTTGCAGGCTCCAGTTTCTACAGTACAGCTGTGAAGTCAATAGGGAGTCATTCAATTATGTGTGATTTTACACATCTGTCAGTTAAATCTGAACATCAAATGCAAAATTGTACACAGAGGGACATTATGTGGATTTGTGACTCTCCCTGCTGGGTGTTTGATCCATATACGAACAAAAGATCCATAAATGACTCTTTTCAAACATAAGAGATATATATTCCTTTTTCACTAATGTTAGGCTATGCCAGTCCCAAGAATTTTCAAAACAGAAGGACCTGTAATCATCAATAAGCAGAAAATTGATCCTACAGATTAATTTGACACTTTCTTTAGAAAATAGGAGAGTTCTGAGTGCTGTGTGATGTCCTTATCACTCTTTATTTTTAATAAGTTTTACATGGCTGGAGGGAAAAATATGTGGATTGCACATTCTTCACATCCATATAAGTTTGAGTGAAGGTTTCATATGAATTGAACATGTCACAGAATTAAGACTACATGATACACCCTTATACTTTCCTAATTATACAATATTCCATTATTAGGGTGATTCTTCCAGTGTCAAATCAATTTCAGGACTAATGTTATGTTAATTGCTATTCTTATTTAAAAACTTCAAACCACATATACTATGAAATTCCATTTTCTATGTAATTATGAAAATTTATGGATTATTTGGACTTTCCAGGTGGTTCGCTGATAGAGAATCTGCCTGTCAAGCAGGAGATGTAGGTTCAAAACCTGGGTCAGAAGATCCAGTGGAGGAGGAAATGACAACCCACTTCAGTATTCTTGCCTGGGAAGTCCCATGGACAGAGGAGCCTGGTGGGCTACAGTCCATGCGGTCACAAAGAGTTGGATACGACTGATGGCATCACCGACTCAATAGACATGAGTTTGAGTGAACTGTGGGAGTTGGTGATGGACATGGATGCCTGGTGTGCTGTGATTCATGGAGCCGCAAAGAGTCGGACACGACTGAGCTACTGAACTGAACTGAACTGAGTGACTAACACACACACACACACACACACACTAATCTAAGGACAAGTGTACTAAGCAGAATGCTAGAATGTTAACCAAATTTTTTCTGGCCCATGATATTTTTTATGGCATGGTGCTAAGAATTTAAAGATAAGACATGAATTAAAAAATAAGAAAGGTTAACACTAATGGTAAAGAATCCACCTACCAATGTAGGAGATGTAAGAGACATGATTCAATTCCTTGGTCAGGAAGATCCCCTGGAGGAGGGAATGGCAACCCATTCCAGTACTCTTGCCTGAAGAATCCCATGGACAGAAGAGCCTGGAAGGCTACAGTCCATTGGGCCACAAAGAATTGGACACAACTGAAGCAACTTAGCATGCATGACAAATGCTGTCATGCTGTGATAAAGACTGCCCAGTCTGAGAGTCTTCTGTGTTTTGTTATAGGAATTAAAAAAAAAAAAAAAGAAAAGAAGTAGTAACTGACCTGACAACTCAGTTGTTACCATGGAGCTGATTGATAGAAACAAGATCCATGTCATTTGAAGAACAAGATGGAATAAACAAAAATTAATTGACAGGATTTCTACTGGTGACTTGAAAGTTGACTATGTCGTCAATGAGATGGAGGAGTCACATGACCCTATATGTTAAAACACCAAGAAAAATTTTTTCTACCTATCCTAATTTAGAGAGAAATTAAGAAGATTATGATTTAGGACAGAAACATTTGAACAGAGGCTGAATTTTCCTCCAATTAAAATGGTGGTATTTGACTAAGATTTACCGAGAGGTAAAAAATGTGTTCTTCCAATTTCTAATGAAAGCTCTTAGGCTAGATGCAAAGATTTAGGTCAATTAGCCTTCTAAAACTCGGGGCAAATGTTATGCACAACTATTTTGGTTGAGAAAAGGGACTAATTATTTTACTGTAATAGAACATCAGACCCATCAACAATACCAGCAGTGTGCTTAGAAACCCTCACCCAGAAGGACGATTGACATTCTAAACAGTGTGGGAACAAAATGATTTTAAAGGTCAAAATTGCTAAGTGGGGAACAGTAGCGGTCATTTATGGGAACACTGTATAAGCCTCAGGGCAGAACATCCCTATGTTTTCTTTACCTTTATTCTCAGATGCCATGGGCAATGCAGATTAAAAAGAGAATTTGACCTTTTTATAGAGCAATTGGCTTCCCTGGTGGCTCAGACAGTAAAGAATCTGCCTGCAGTGCAGGAAACCCAGGTTCAATCCCAGGGTTGGGAGTATACACCTGGAGAAGGAAATGGCAACCCACTCCAGTATTCTTTCCTGGAGAATCCCATGGACAGAGGAGCCTGGCAGGCTACAGTCCATGGGTTCGCAAAGAATCGGATATGACTCAACAACTAACACGCACTAGTGGAGGTTGGTTGTAACATGGTCACTTAAAGTAGTATAATAGTATAGAGCAATTGGTTGGATTTGGACAGAGGAAAGAATCCCCACAGGAGCTGATGAATAGTGATAAATGTGCCACTTGGAAGTCAGTGTTTATAAAAACCCGAGGTAGATATCTGGAATACAGCTATGTTCACAAACTAGTATATTCTGTAATTATTAGTTAATGGCATCTGGTTTCTACCCAATCACTGGTAGTATGTAGTAAGTGGCTAAAGATCATTTATGTTGAAAAAAAGTAAGGATAATATAATTTAATTGATGTACTGTGTATAAATTAATATTTTTATCTTTCTTCTAAATGTATGTATTGTAAGAAAAGGGTTATAAATTCATTGCTAGAACTAAATGAAAATTAAACCTACATACACAGTGACTCATAGGAAAAGAGTATATTTCTGGAAGCTCATCTGAAGCATCTAATTAATGTAATACCTATGGAGAATTGGGGCTTCGCTGGTGGTGTAGATGGTAAAGAATCTACCTGCAGTGCAAGAGACCCAGGTTCAGTCCCTGGGTCAAGAAGATCCCCTGGAGAAGGAAATGGCAACCCACTCCAACATTCTTACCTGGAGAAACCCATGGACAGAGGAGCCTGGCAGGCACAGTCCAGGGTGTTGCCAAGAGTCCAACACAACTAAGCAGCTAACACCTTCAATTTCACGGAGAATTACTGGCCAGAAAAAAGAAAATTAAGTGGCTTTAGAAAGATTACATACTCTATTACAATCTTACACATGTTCAAATGACTATGGATAACAAAACAATAAAAAGCAAGGTATCTGATCTTGAAGTTTACTGTTAAAAGGTCTCAGAAGGAATATAGCTCCTATCAACATGCTTATATGTGAAAGTTGCTCAGTCCTGTCCTACTCTTTGTGACCCCATGGACTACAGCCTGCCAGGCTCCTCTGTTCATGAAATTCTCCAGGCAAGAATACTGGAGTGGGTTGGCATTTCCTTCTCAAGGTATCTTCCTGCCCCAGGGATCAAACCCAGGTCTCTCATATTATGGGGAGACTTTTTATCATCTGAGCCACCAGGGAAGCCCATCAATATGCTTAGTAGCAATAATTCATGATGCTCAGTATATGTTTCAAAACCAAGATGGTCATTGGGATGTTAAAAGGCTTTCTTTAAATGAAATATTACAGAAACTGTTTTAAGGCAAATTACACAAAGATAATTGAGACATACATCTCAAGGATATATTAATGGAAGTAAGAGAGTACATTGAGAAGAAAATTACCCAGCAATCATACAATCCATTCTGGTCAAATCCCTTTGAAAACATGCTAATGACAGATATTTGTTAAAGTTGCTGATGGTATTTACTAGCAGAATATGCCTTATTTCACTAGGATTGCTTATAGAACAACCAACATCCCATTGATGTTGGGGATGCATAGCTACCTGGAAAATGTCAGACAAGTTATTGATAGATAAAATGGATACATTGCACTATGATACTAGCTACCTTTTATGTGATCAGGGATGGCACATAGCATTTAGAAAACTCCAACATTATGTCTGAATCTCAGTATTTTCTAATGAGTTATGAAAATGGGAAACTAGTCTGTAATCTAGGCATATTGCTGCTTCACTTGGTGCCTCATGACTACTTACATCTTTGAAATTATGATTGAAGTTTGACATCGTGTAATTCTCAGATTCTTGTAGTGATTTGATGATCTGAAATCTCATTTTATCTCAATGTATAATTTCTTGAAAGGCATTATACACTCTACCTGAATTGCAAAGCTTTAAATGGAGAATGCCCGTTTTTTGCTTAGTTTTCTTCTCTAAGAAGGAGGAAAGAGAAACTACCATTGCTATAGGAAAGCATGCAAGTTACCATTCCAGGCTCTAAGACCAAAGAGTGACCTCTCCTTTCTGAAGTTCATGACTTTTTTGTTTGCTCAAAATGGGGGAAATGGATTTTAAGACAATTCTTGTTTGATTCACTAAACAAACATATAATTTACTGTCTGTTTTCTATTCCATGTTTTGATTTGTGATGTGAGAATGGGTCATTTTCTCAAGGACTAAAAGACAATATAAGAATAAACTTTTAAAAAAGAGCAAAAGAGTTATATCAAAAGAAAGCTATGCCATGTGCATGCTCAGTGATGTCTGACTCTTTGCAGCTCCATGGACGGTAGCCTGCCAGGTTCCTGAGTCCATAGAATTCTCCAGTCAAGAATCCTGGAGTGGGTTGCCATTTCGTACTCCCGGAAATCTTCCTTACCGAGGGATTAAACCCCATGTCTCTTGCCTTGGCAAGCAGATTCATTACCACTGAGCCACCTTGGAAGCACATATCAAAAAAATATTTAACCAAAAATAGAATATTTTTTCTAATTGCTATCATCAACCAATGTACAAGTCACTGTTCCTGTTTGTGAGATTTTTGAATTTTAGTTTACACAATTCCTCTACAGTTATACTCCTCATGGCATCAGTGTCCATATACACAAATTGCTCAACATTCTGGCCTCTAAATTTATTTTTCTCACCAAATAAATCATTGCTTATTTTCTACTTGGGCTTCCCAGGTGGCTCAGTGGTTAAGAATCTGCCTACCACTGCCAATGCAGGAGGCACGGGTTTTGATCCCTGGGTTATGAAGATCCTCTGGAGGAGGAAATGGCAAACCACCCCAATATTCTTGCCTGGAGAATTCCACGGACAGAGCAACCCAACAGGCTACAGTTCATGGAGATGCAAAAAGACACGACTGAGCACAATGAAGCCTGGGCTCAACACCCAATCTTATTAACCACACTTTCACACCATTTATCGTATTAGCACCATTTGTGAAATAGCCAGTTGAAGTATTCCACAACTTGAAACTCCTGCCTACATTTCTTACACATTTAAGTAATGCAGTTTCAAAATCTCTTAGCTGCAATTTCAAATGCTGAAAATGATGCTTTTTTAAAAAAATAACTTTGTGCTAAAATTCAGTTTGTAGTTAACTTGACCTGATTGACTTTCTTTGTCTCACATTATAGTCATTGGTTCTCTCACTTTATGTGACTCTGCATACATTTAGATGAAGGAAATAATTTTCTTTGATCAATGAGTCCTTCTCCAATCTCAGTTTGAAATGTTACACAAGGTTAACTTACGTGTTACTTAGCGTATTAACTTATGTAATTCTGAAGCGTGCTAAATTATAAGAACATCTGGTCCCAAGGGTTTTAGATAAGGGATTATATATCAATAATTGACTTAAACCTGCCCAAGATATAAAATCCTTGTATTCAGCCAATTTTTGTTTTTACTACCACAATTCACCACCTTTATTCTATTTCTCAGTACCTTGTTTAGAATAAGTCCATCATTTTAATGAAAAATTACAAACTCCACAAGATATTCTTATATTATTAACAAAACAACAATCCACTTGCATTTTTCCTGTTTGCATCTCAAACAGGAAGTTACATGACCAGTTTGCTTTAAATTTATCATTAAAAAATAGTAGTTTCTCAGCTTATTCCCTAGCAATGACAAATTCCCTAAACCAAATGTTTTCTAATAGTTGTATTCACTTTCAGACTGACATATCTTTTTCTACTCTTAAGTAATTGCCAAATGATTCTACACCCATCCATTATTGAGGTAACTGAAGGACTCAGAGAAGAAAAAAACCATACCTTTCCCCCTGTAAACCCATAGTTTGTCCTCAATTGCTCTATCTCAGTTAATGTTGATTTTCTCATAACATACATTAACTTGGAGGTATCTTAATGCTTATTTATTTAGTTGATTATTATGTCTCCATTCCAGCCATATTAGAAGCTCCAGTGAAAGAAAGAAATAGCTTCTGTCTTATTCCCTCTGATATCTCCAGCTCTAGAATTAGTGTCTGTTCTATATAAGATGTTTGAACACATTAATTACCCAATTTATTCTTGAATATCCACTTTATTATAATTTACTAACAATTGACTCCTAGTTGTAGGTGAATGAGTTCTAATTCAAAAGAGAAAGGATTTTTTTTTTTTCCTGTGCCAACAGTTTTAAGATAGATGACTTTCATTTTGCTTATCATTAAACAAAAAAATTGGCACCTAATAAAAGAAGCTGTATTTACTTTTCTTGGAAGAATTTCCATTTGCATTTTACTGAATTACCTGAAGGAGCATAACATTTTCAAAATGTAAACATTAAAAAATGTGGATGCTTCTTTCAAACCAGATCAAAATCCTCTTCTTGATGTGTTTAACACTTTATGAGACTGTCAAGCATAGGATGTGGTTCTCTCAGTGTGATCTGATGTTTAGCTATTGTTTATCCAAGAAAGATGATTAATGTACTTTTTGTTTTCTGAAGACTCTCTCGCTTTAAGTTTTGACACTTCAAGTGTATTCACAAAGTGACTACGTACTTTTTAGCTCTGTGTGTTTGGCACAGGGTCCTTTCAGAGCCTTATTTTTTTGTGATTATATTTTAAAAGAAGAAGAAAAATGGGAGGAAAGAGTGGAAGAAAACAGAGGAGGAGGAGGAAAGATGAAGATGATAGCGAAGCTAAAGCCACACTGTCTCCAGCTTTAGCTTATATACTGTGAAGCTAGACTCATAAAGTTTTATCTCCCAGCCTCTCTTCCTATGCTATTCCTGGAATATATGAGCCTTAAAACACACTTCAGGAGGTTTTCTTATCTTTCCCTAGATACTGAATTAAGGGCCAGCACAATTTCACATTGCATAAAACTGCCACCCAGGGCTCCAGATTCTTCTTTTAGTGCCCTTTCCTTTAGTCAGCTTCTCACATTCTTTGCTCATCCTGTCTCTCTAGATACTTTGGCTGTCATTATTGATTCACACTTTCCATTCAAAGTATGATTTTTTTTTCTCTTCTCTAACAAGACTGTTTTTCTCAATAACATTAAGCCTTACTCGAAGATGGGACCTTTGGGTGAGATTGTTCTCATTACTTTGTCCAAGCCTTGGGAAATAGGAGATAAAATGGAAGTCTCAAAACTCTGCCCCTGTTCACACATATCCATTTCTTGACCGAAGAAAAGCAAGATTGGGAATTTATTTATTGATTTATTTTTTGCATAAGAAGCTATCATGCAATAAAATATTATGTAGCAAGTATGCTTGCTATCACACCAAATTATATGCTAACTTATTGGAACACATGAGTAATAGAAGAAGCTATGTAACCTAACCGTACTGCTGAATCGACCTTGTCAATTTCTACTCAACATCAACCACAGAAGCAATTATAAACCTAATATCCTGGTTTTCTATAATGCTTTGTATCTGGAAAGCCTCTTCTGGAAGCACCCACACTTTTCTCAGAGCCTGGTCATCGGGTCTGCCTGAACCTTTATCAGATTTCGTTACTCTGGGTAACACAGTATGTAGAGCACTCATCTGCGCATTCTCTGTGTTGCAGGATACTTGAGTTCAGTAAGTGTTTTTTACCTCGAAGAAGGTCACCATTTAAGGTTTGATTAAATCATCAAGTCTTTTGAGCTTTTACCAATTAGCTAATTCTTCTCACAAATATTATCCTAGGCAGAAAACCACCTGCCACAAGACACCCCAGATATTTGTTGGGATTCTAGGACTGTAGACTCAAGGGTAAAATAATAAATCAAGCCTTTGTCAATTAGTCGGAGAAGGCAGTGGCACCCCACTCCAGTACTCTTGCCTGGAAAATCCCATGGACGGAGGAGCCTGGAAGGCTGCTGTCCGTGGTGTCGCTAAGAGTTGGATACAACTGAGCGACTTCACTTTCACTTTTCACTTTCATGCATTGGAGAAGGAAATGGCAACCCACTCCAGTGTTCTTGCCTGGAGAATCCCATGGACGGAGGAGCCTGGTGGGCTTCCATCTATGGGGTCACACAGAGTCAGACACGACTGAAGTGACTTAGCAGTAGCAGTAGCAGCAAGCCAGGGGAATGTGCACAAATGTAATGTATTGAGCTATTATGTGCCCTACTCTCCATTTAGCCTCACTGAAGTGATTTATATTTTAAAAGTGGACATTTTACTGTTAGTAATGAGAGAATTGGTTCTCAGCGAGTTAAAGTCAAGTTGAAGTTCAAGTCTTTAAATTACTTCCTGGTGTGTTCAATAATGTTTGGAGGTAAAGTTTGGGAATAAATCCACTAGTGATATATACATATACATTTATATATCAAAAGCTAAGCTTACTTTAAGAGAATTTATTATGATTACCAAAACAGCATTTTAGCATTGTTTAAATGAATTATAAAGATTTGATTAAGAAAAATATTGAAGTAGAACTGTTATCTGAAATATTATTTTTTTCAAATGAACTAAATTCAACATGCAATCTCATCTATTAAACAAAGAAATAAATATTTTGCCTCTGTTAGGTTATGTCATTTGACTCCCCAAATGCTCAAATAAAGTTCATGACTACTGAGTGTGTAACCTGCGGCTTCATAATGCCAAGATTCAGAACTCCTTTAATATTTCCTTAGAAACATTTTTGAAAGCACATATTTTTATTCTTAACTTATGAACACTTTAAAACCAATGTAATTGGTCATTCAAAACAATTTCTGTAGTGGGGCAATTACCTGCTCAATTTCTAGAGCAAACTGGAAAAATAGAAACTGGTACTGTTGAAGTTTATAATGTCAAGAACCACATTGGATCCTTCATACATCCTTCAGTTCTATGCTTCCCATTTGCATTCTTAATACTAATACCCTGCAGTGCTGCTGACAAGTGTTTAAATAGAAATGTAATAGGCTTTGCAGACCATGTATTCAGTTTTCTGCACTTTGTTTATCAAACAATTCTCTACAACATTAGGAGCCATTAAGTAAGCCACTGTAAAATGCACAGTTCTTTTTTTTATTTCTTAATTATGTTTAGAAAACATTTTAGGTTTCAAGTGATATTAAAATTAGATGTGAAAGGTCTATAAGTTTATGATGCTGAATTAACTTTATGTAAATTTAAAGCATTGCAGGAACAGAATTCAATCTATATTGAAAGCAAGAAAAACTAATTATCTTTACTGTCACTCCAGAATGACAATAAGAGAATTTTTAAAAAATACCCACTGAAACATAGTGACTGTGCCATCTATTAATTCTTTCTAATATAATAGATAAGTTATTCAGAAAGAAAGAAAATGACCCCACAAGGAAGAGTGAAGATGTGTGGCTGGAGCCAAGAAAAATCTGTAAGTGTATGGGTAAATCTAAACAAATGTTGAAACTGCAAAATCAAAACACTCCCACTGGTGATAACTATAAGATATAATCAGAAGAGCAGACAATAATATATGTTTGTAAGAAACAGAAGAGAGAAAATTTTAGATGCAGTATTGCAAGATCATTTATTGTTTTAAAAGAGAATGAAGACATTTATTCACTTCAAATTTTTTAATGAAACAGGCATTATAATTTCAATAATAGCTGCTTTAAAGTAGAAGTAGAGTGCATAACTTCCAAATGCTAAGATAAACAGGTAACAAATATATATTTTATGTAACACAGAAAAGAAAATAATAAAATAAAATGGAAATTCAAAGTAATACAGGATAAATAAATCTCAATGTATAACATTTCCATATTAATGAAAAACACTTAAAACTGAATGATAGTACAAATACTACTGATACAGACTGAGGGATAAGGCCCAGAAGACATTTATACTTTTAAAAACTTCTACAGGGGAAATAGCTAGGCATTATTTTTATGTCTTGGAGATTATGAAGATAAGTATGACATAAAAGCAATAAAGCATGGATTGATACATTTTACTACATCAATATTTTAATTTTCTTTATTTCAAAAAATGTTTTAATCTAGAAGAAGATATTTCCAAGGCATAAACTAGATTATTATTCATCAAACAAACATAGGGAGGGTCCACAAATAATAAGAAAAAACAAGCAGTTCCACTTTTGTGTATAATCTAAGGCTTTCCAGGTGGCTCAGTGGTAAAGAATCTTCCTGTCAAGCAGGAGACTGAAGAGACATGGGTTTGATCCCTGGGTCAGGAAGATTCTCTGGAGGAGGAAATGGCAACCCACTCCTGTGAATCCCAAGGACAAAGGAGCCTGGTGGGCTACAGTCCATGGAATCCAAAGAGTTGGACACAACTGAGCACACACATCTAAGAGAAAATGCTTATACAAAGTAAGAATGGATTAGTATGTATTAAAATGAAGAAACCAGCCTAATATCCAAATAACTTTTGGATAGCAACATAATGGATCAGTAATCCACAATGAAACTGGGTATACTGGAGCTATGTATTTCAAAGTTTTAATCAGTATTGAATTTAATCAATGTAAAATTTCAAAAACAGATTGACAAATACCTAAGTAGGATTTATATAAAGTACAAAGTGTAAAACACAGTTAGGCTATGAATAGAACATAAAGAGTAAATTTTTTAAAAGTTACATGAATATTCTAAAGCAAATTTGGGCAGAGAGAAAGGATATTATCAGTCTAGGAAAATCGGAGCTTCAAATGAACATTTTTAATTTTATTTCTGAAATGGATTTTAATACAGAAATATTTAATTGCATTATTTTTCATACTTTTTGAATATTAAATACATGACATGATTGATTTTGAACTGTACTAATTACATCTCAGGTTATTCTGAGGTTTAGTGTTATAAAGGTATTGCATGAAGCACAATATCTAGTACAAATTTTTTACAGTTATTACAATTATTCTAAATATATTATTTAACTATGCCTCCCAATAAATGTACGGATATGCTAGAGTATCTTCAAACTCACATATTGAAAATTGTGTTTCAAATATAAAAAATCTCTTTGCTCATCTGAAGACCATCTCGTCACAATCTCACAATGTAGCAGTAATTTTAAAAATAACAATATGATACCAAATTTATGAAAACTTCTGTTTTCTGTTTGCTTTAAACATTATTTTCCTTTGCTCTGAATTTAATTGTTAGTGTTTGAATTGATATTCTTATTTAATAATATGTATATTTTTACTAATATCTTCATTGAAATACATTGTTTGCTTTCTAGTCATGATGTGAATCAGGTAAGAAATAACAAAAATATAATTCATGGGAACATTTCTGTTAAAGAAAAATCATAGAAAGCTAAAGGGAAAAATATATGAGTATAATGAAAGATAATACACTGAGATTTATTAAATAGATAACAAAATTTCATCGTTCTTTGTGGCATTCTCTTCATGTGCCTTAATATTTCATGTGATTTTTTAATTACATTCAAATCATCAAAATCCAAGGGGATAAAAAGACTGATTAATTGTAAATTTATTTGTCAGTTTTTTCTTCTCATCATTTAAACTATATGGGGCTTATTTCTTGTATGGGTTTTGCATTAGACATGCTTCTTCAGTTGGGACAGGAATGCATTTTCAATTTTAGATACTGTCACCATATTGTACATTATAGCTCTATAGCTTATTCATCCTGCATTAGTGAGTCTTTGTATCTTTGACCAGCATCTCCACACTTTCCTCACCCACCAGCCCAGGGCATCACCATTCTACTCTCTGCTTTCTCTGCTTTCATGAGTTCAACTTTTTTACATTCTACATACAAATGATGTCATGCAGTTTTTCTCTTTTTGTGTCTGGCTTATTTCACTTTGCATAGTGTGCTCCAGGTTCATCCATTTTGTCCCAAATGACAAAATCCCCTTCTTTTTTAAGGCTGAATCATATTCCACTGTACATACATACCACATTTTCTTATCTGTTCATCCATCTTTTGACAATTAGGTTGATTCAATATCTTGTCTATTGTGAATTATGCTGCAATGAACATAGGAGTACAGATGTCCCAAGATAGTGATTTAATTTCCTTTGGATGGGTAATTATAAAATAAATGATGGATCATATGTTGGCTCTATTTTTAATTTTTTGAGAAACCTTCATAATGTTTTCTGTAATGGCTGAACCTGTGTCCATTCCCACCAACAGTATACAAAGTTTCCCTTTCCTCCACATCCTTATAAACCTTTGATGAAATCTCATTTTTCATTTTTCCTAACATGCACTGTTAGCCAGATAGGACTATTTTTAACAGTAAATGTATTTAGGAAGGGGTTTCCCTGGTGACTCAGTGGTAAAGAATCCACCTGCAATGTAGGAGACTTGCAGAAGACACAGGTTGGATCCCTGAATTGGGAAGATCCCCTGGAGGAGGGAATGGCAACCCACTTTAGTATCCATGCCTGGGAAATCCCATGGACAGAAGAGTCTTGTGGGCTACAGTCCATGCACACAGAGTTAGACACAACTTAGCAAATGAGCACGAGCACATATTTAGGAAACTATAGACAGTGTTTTTCTTATCTATGTGTGCTGTTTAAACAAATAAAATGGTGCTGGGAAATCTGGTCAACCACTTGTAAAAGAATGAAACTAGAACACTTTCTAACACCATATACAAAAATAAACTCAAAATGGATTAAAGATCTCAACGTAAGACCAGAAACTATAAAACTCCTAGAGGAGAACATAGGCAAAACACTCTCTGACATACATCACAGCAGGATCCTCTATGACCCACCTCCCAGAATATTGGAAATAAAAGCAAAAATAAACAAATGGGACCTAATTAACCTTAAAAGCTTCTGCACATCAAAGGAAACTATTAGCAAGGTGAAAAGACAGCCTTCAGAATGGGAGAAAATAATAGCAAATGAAGCAACCGACAAACAACTAATCTCAAAAATATACAAGCAACTCCTACAGCTCAACTCCAGAAAAATAAATGACCCAATCAAAAAATGGGCCAAAGATCTAAATAGACATTTCTCCAAAGAAGACATACAGATGGCTAACAAACACATGAAAAGATGCTCAACATCACTCATTATCAGAGAAATGCAAATCAAAACCACTATGAGGTACCATTTGACACCAGTCAGAATGGCTGCGATCCAAAAGTCTACAAATAATAAATGCTGGAGAGGGTGTGGAGAAAAGGGAACCCTCTTACACTGTTGGTGGGAATGCAAACTAGTACAGCTACTATGGAGAACAGTGTGGAGATTCCTTAAAAAACTGGAAATAGAACTGCCTTATGATCCAGCAATCCCACTGCTGGGCATACACACTGAGGAAACCAGAAGGGAAAGAGACACATGTACCCCAATGTTCATCGCAGTACTGTTTATAATAGCCAGGACATGGAAGCAACCTAGATGTCCATCAGCAGATGAATGGATAAGAAAGCCATGGTACATATACACAATGGAGTATTACTCAGCCATTAAAAAGAATACATTTGAATCAGTTCTAATGAGGTGGATGAAACTGGAGCCTATTATACAGAGTGAAGTAAGCCAGAAGGAAAAACACCAATACAGTATACTAACGCATATATATGGAATTTAGAAAGATGGTAACGATAACCCTGTATATGAGACAGCAAAAGAGACACTGATGTATAGAACAGTCTTATGGACTCTGTGTGAGAAGGAGAGGGTGGGAAGATTTGGGAGAATGGCATTGAAACATGTAAAATATCATGTATGAAACGAGATGCCAGTCCAGGTTCAATGCACGATACTGGATGCTTGGGGCTGGTGCACTGGGACGACCCAGAGGGATGGTATGGGGAGGGAGGAGGGAGGAGGGTTCAGGATGGGGAACACATGTATACCTGTGGTGGATTCATTTTGATATTTGGCAAAACTAATACAATTATGTAAAGTTTAAAAATAAAATAAAATTAATTAAAAGAAAAAAAAATAAAATAAAGCACTCAAAATTGTGCTTTTTAAAATATTTTTGTTTTATTTTAAAATAATTATGTATCCACAGAATATTGCAAAGAAATGTAGGCATTTACTTTCCACTCTTCACTTAGCTTCCCCTCTATTAACATCTTGCATAGCTATAGTATAGCATTACAACCAGGAAACTGACATTGCTAAAACCAACATGAATTATTCAGATTACACTAGTTATAAATGCACTCATATCTGTATGTGTGTGTGTGCATGTGTAGATTTAATCAACTTTAGCACATACATTGTTTTATGTAGATTTACATGCTATCCCTCAAATCTCTAATCTGGCAACCACTAACATGATAATCTGTTCTCCATCTCTACAAATATGTTATTTCTTGATGGACATGACTGAGAGACTGAACTGAACTGAACTGACATGCTATCCCTCAAATCTCTAATCTGGCAATCACTAACATGGTAATCTGTCCTCCATCTCTATAAATATGTTATTTCATGAATGTTAAATAAATGAGATCATGTAGTATGTATCTTCTGAGATTGGCTTTTTACATAAAGTATAATTTCTCAAGTTTATTCAAATTGTTATGTATATCAATGCTTTAATTTTAATTACAATTTATTTAAATTTGTGATTAAAGGTATTCAGAACTCTGAATACAAGATGATGATTTCAAAGAATCACAAGGAAAGCTTTGGGGATGTTTATAGTATTCTATTTCTTGATCCAAGATACATGAGTATATTTACTTTGGACAAATTCACTGAGCTGTATATTCATAATTTGGGAACTTTTAGAATATATTTAATCCTGTAATATGAGCTTAAAAAGACATGGAAATGATAGAGACCAGTCTGAAATAAATACAGATGAAAACATCTTAAATGGAAACTTAGCAAATAAAAAGCCACTAGCTCTGGAACAATTTATGATTAAATTGTGTTTATTCCTGTAAATTTAATTTAAAATTATGACAGGTAAAATGACAGTCACAAATTAAAGAAATTGAGAGACCTAAAGGCATTATTATCTAATAGAGGAGAATCATTAGGTATGATAAAATCCTTCCTTATATCAAGGGCAATATTCAAACCTCAAAAGATTAAAGGTTTAAATGTGGCAGAAAAAGTTTTAATAATTTCAAAATAATGTTTAGGGAAGCATTTTATTATGTTGGGAAAAGAATAGAATTTCTTAAACAAGACACAGTGCTAGTCTTAGAAGAAAAGTTTGTATAAATACAAATGCGCTAAAGAATAAGTATTTATTAAATGCATCCTTAAAAAATTAAAGGGTAAATTATAATCTGGGAGAAAATATTCACAACATAATTGATAAAAGATGATTTTTAGAGAAAAGATGCTATCTTAAAAACAAAAATGAAGAAAAATATGATTGATAAATGGGAAAAATACATGAATAGTTCAAAAAAGTGAAGATAATGAATGGAAGTTTTTTAGGCTTATTTTTACAAGTGCAAACAGTTTAATATCTGCATGCACATCAAAATACTTACTTAAAGGGATAGATCCAAGATGAATTTGAATCCAGCAGCACTCCACTGCCTATAATTAGTTGTGTGGGACTAAAACACTTTAAGCATTAGGAGATAAAGTGGTCTAAATCTGAGCTGATAATTAGGACACTGGATTTTGCATTCTAAAAGTATGGTTACAAAATAAAATGGAGAGAATGCAAAAGAAAGGAAGGGGAAAGCAAAAGCAGTCACAACATTGGCAATAGCAGAGACTAAGTCTTGAGTGTTCTGACTTCTAAGTTTTCACCATGCACAGGACTCCAAGAAATGGAACAAATTTTTTAAGATGACAACGAGTCATCCACAGGATCAGGATTCTAAGTCAAATCTATCCAATTCAGTAGAGACCTTGCTTTTCCACATGAAACGCTATTAGAGAACAGAAATCTAATTCTCATTTTTTTGGTGTATTTTGACTTGGTATCACCTTAATGACTCAGATTTAGAAGACTTGTCTTTTTAAGATTTCCAAAAAAGAATGCTTGACAAGTTAGTGAGCATGTATCTCATTAGCTCCTGGGAAATGTCAGATTCATTCACACATTCAGAGAGTTAATGATACATTTCTGGATGTTTTCTTATAAGTAACTATTTTCTACCTAATTATAGAACACCTAGAAAGTTCTGTTCTGTGAATTGTGGAAATTCAATCCTCTGAATGTGTGGAGAGTACTATATGGATATACATGAAATACTTTTGAATACATAGAGAGTAATATGCAATATTTTTCTGTCTAGTGTTTTACTGTATATACTATAAATGTGTGTGTGTGTGTGCATGCTCAGTCCTATCCAACTCCGCAACCCTATGGACTGTAGCTCTCCAGGGTCCTCTGTCCATGGGATCTTTCAGGCAAGAATACTGGAGTGGTTACCATGCCTTCCTCCAAGGGATCTTCCTGACCCAGGGATTAAACCTGTGTCTCCTGCCTCTCCTCCATTGCGGTGGATTCTTTACCCACTGAGCCATCTGGGAAGCTCATATAGTATTTTACATATACATATTATATACATATTTTTCTGACAGTTGGAGAAGATATCTATGATAAAGTTTCATGACTGTAAATGTTCCTCTTAAAATTGTGATTAATATTTTACTTCCTAAGCATGTAAGAAACTATGACAAGATATTAAGTTAGTTATTTCTAACAATCCATCTGTCTCTTTCCACTCTATAAATGAGTCAATTTTTTAATTATAAAAACTCAATTTATGCATCCACTTTAAGTAGCAATCAACCCATATTCTTCTAAAGTTTTATTAAGATACAGGGTACACTGCTGACAAAATGCAAGGGGCTTTGGTTCAGTTCGGTTCAGTCACTAAGTTGTGTCCGGCTCTTTGTGACCCATGGACTGCAGCACACCAGGCTTCCCTGTTCATCACCAACTCCTGGACCTTACTCAAACTCATGTCCATCGAGTTAGTGATGCCATCCAACCATCTCATCCTCTGTCATCCCCTTCTCCTCCCGCCTTTAATCTTTCCCAGCATCAGGGTCTTTTCTAGTGAGTCACTTCTTTGCATCACGTGGCCAAAGTATTAAAGCTTCAGCTTCAGCATCAGTCCTTCCAATAAGTATTCAGGACTGATTTCCTTTAGAATAGACTGGTTGGATCTCCTTGCAGTCCAAGGGACTCTCAAGAGTCTTCTCCAACACCACAGTTCAAATGCATCAGTTCTTCAGTGCTCAGCTTTCTTTATAGTCCAACTCTCACATTCATACATGACTACTTGAAAAACCATAGCTGTGACTAGAGGGACTTTTGTTGGCAAAGGCTTAAATTAAGCAAGAACTTAAATTAGATTGAAAGTTCTTTCACACACACAGAACCACTTAAAAGCCCAAAGAGTCTAGGTACATGGAGCAGGTTTGTTCTGTGATTCCCGCCCCGCCCTCCACCACCCCAGGGATTTGTTTTCTTATTTCATGCTCCATCATTTCCATAGCTATTGGCTTCATCAGCATGGTTTGATGTTGTACTTCCATCACAACGGACATTTCAATCTGCAAAAGGGAAGAAAGGAAGACAAGGGTAAGAAGTCTTCTTTTGAACAAGCATCCCTCACTTCTGTTCATATTTTCCTGGTGAGCACTTAACCTACAGAGCCATACCTGGCTATAAGTGTGAAGATGAGAAAAGTAGTTCATAGGTATGCAGCCCAGAAAGTGTGCCCATAAAGTAAGTAAAATCTTGTTTTGAAAGTAAGTAAAGTATTGCTTGGAGTTACTACTTTATTTTAATAAGTTGCATAAAAATAAGTAAGGATCAGAATTCGTATTATGGCTTTTTACAACTATTTCCCCCAGAGATACAGGCTCAAGAACCATGTGTTCTGCTTTACAAGTTTTCAAATATGACTTTACCAACTGTGATGACATTACAAGGGTCACCAACTTTCCAACTTTATGGGTCCATCCCACCTGACCAGAAATCAAGGTCGCATATTATGTTTATATTATAATTTCTGCTTTATCTTAATTAAAGTTTAGGCTGCAGTATCAAGAAGTCCTCAAGTGAAATAACTATATTTTGTAGCTTCACCAGAAGATAGGTGCAGCCAGGATGACTTGAGGAATGTATTTTGGGATAAGTAGCACAACACTTTAAAAACTGAAATGCCACTATCATGCTAACATGCACCGATAAAGGTCATCTAATAATTCGGTTACACGTTATGCCTTACTTAAATACCTTCCCCCAAACACTCTTCCATTATTTCATTCTTCTGTCTTACAATAGCTTAGTATTGGACAACAATACTCCCAGCTTGAGTATTCTCTTTTGCTGTGCTGTGCCTAGTCGCTCAGTCGTGTCCAACTCTTTGCAACCCCATAGACTGTAGCCCACCAAGTTTCTCTGTTCGTGGGGATTCTCCAAGCAAGAATACTGGAGTGGGTTGCCATGCCCTCCTTAGGGGATCTTCCCAACACAGGGATTGAAATCCAGGTCTCCCACATTGCAGGCAGAGTCTTTACAATCTGAGCCACCAGGGAAGTAAGATTTAATTCTCTAACTCATCTTCTCTTTTTCATGATATCTTGCCTTCATTTTAGCAAGCTCTGTAGTTCCTTAACTGCCTACTTTTCTTAATTTATGTTTTATGAAAAGTGAAAGTGAAAGTCACTCAGCTGTGTCCAACTCTTTGCAACCCCATGGACTATACAGTCCATGTATAGAATACTCCTAGTATTCTCTAGGCCAGAATACTGGAGTGAGTAGCCTTTCCTTTCTCCAGGGAATCTTTCCAACCCCGGGATCAAATCCAGGTCTCCTGCACTGCAGACAGATTCTTTACCAGCTGAGCCACCAGGAAACCCCTCTATAGTTCTTAAATTTCCCTTCAAGCTCTACTTCTTATTTCTAACTATCTGATTATATCTCCACATTAAATGTGCATTCATCTATTTATTGGTTAAAGAACATGTGCACTCTTTTCTAGTTCAAGCTTGCCATTGTTCATGATATGTCCTTCTTTATTTTGCATAAAATCTTGTTTGTTTTGCTTTCTCTTTTTGTCAACATTCAACGCATTCTTCAATGCTTATGTCAAATGCTAAGAATAAAATACTCATAAGAACTCAGTATTATATGAAGATTTTATCTGTTAAGCTTCAATACAGCTCTACATCTTTTTCTGGAACTCATTCTTCAACCAAAGTTCTTTTCCTTAGTCATCTTTTTAAGATCATCTTCCCATAAAGTTTCCCAGGTGGCTCAGATGGTAAAGAATCTGCCTGCAATGCAGGAGACCTGGGTTTAGTCCCTGAGTTAGGAAGATGCCCTGGAGAACGGAATGGCTACCCACTCTGATCCTGTTGCCTGGAGAATTCCATGGACTGTGAAGCCTGGTGGGCTACAGTTCCATGGGGTTGCAAAAGAGTCAGACATAACTGAGTGACTAACACTTTTCCATAAAGCCTACTGTGGAATACTAGGATTTATTTGACATCACTTCAGGCATCTGCTATTTTGAATTCCATGCACTTCTTCCCAACATCTGTCTCCATGGTAAGCAAGTCCATTCAGAATAGATACATTGAGAACCCTCTCAACATGTCTAAAAAGACATCAGTGGAGATTTCAAAGTGCCGGACTCAAATTATTTTATGTCACAATAAATGTCCACAATAACTTATGCAATGTTAAGTACTGCATGTATGTTATGTGTGTTAGAAATTGATATGTACAATTTCTGAAGTGGTGAGAACACTACAGAAAAATTCAGTTATAAGAGAAAAACAATTAATAGTACTGTTCTAAATTCCATTGTAGTTCATGAAAAATGCAAATACACTAAGACTTTAACAATGATTGTGCTGTGAAACCCCAGTTTCTAGACTTGTTTTTCTTTCTTCTGTATCTATATTTTACCTCCAGTTTATTTATTCTCTCCAAGGTTATGTCTCATCATTGGTTTCATTCGTCTATTTTTTTGCTTTTTTGTTTAATTCAAGGACTACATTTTTGTTTACAAGATTTCTAGTATTTTGTTTGCCTGCTATTTTTATATAATATCCTTTATTCTCACAGTTTCTAGTCCATTTCTCACTTAGAACAGTATAGACATGCTTTTTCATAGTCCTCTACTATCTTTAGTTCTTTGTCAATTATTTCATAGGTATTGTGAAAATTGGTTTTTGGTTTAATAACCCTGAAATGAAAAGACTTTCTATAAAAAATTTCATGCTTTGTAATTATATGGGTTATCTAAATTCAAAACACTTTAAAAATTAATTTTTGACATGGAATTTCTAATACTCATTGATAATTTATAGGCATCTTGCTTCCTTGCTTCATATCTAAGACATTGCAATAAAAACCTATAGGATCATTTCAAAGATGAGGCAGTATTTCCTCAATGTTGATTTAATGCAAAATTATTGGTTTCATTTCCCAGTAGCTGAATGTGATGGTCTATGTCATGGCCATTTTCTTACTGGAACTTAACTTATGTATCACCTTTTGATGTCACCTGAAATGGTTAACCTTACTTCCTAGTTGCAGTTTTACTTTATCCTCTTTTAACTTATAAGTTAGAATCGATTTTCTTTACATTTCTTGAGCTTAATTTGTAGTGTCTGATACTTTGTGATGATATGGACTGTAGCCCAACAGGTTCCTCTGTTCTTGGGATTTCCCATCCTAGAAAACTGGAGTGGGTTGCCATTTCCTTCTCCAGGGGATCTTCCCAATCCAGGGATTGAAACCAGGTCTCCTGGGTCTCCTGCACTGGCAGGAGGACTCTACCACTGAGCCACTGAGAAGTCCTCTGAGCTTAATTATATGCAACTAGAATTTACATATTTCTTAATGTGGGGACCCACCCCCATTAGTTCAGCCCACCATGTTGACAAGAGTCCTCTCCCTCCCATCTGACTGCATCCTTTTTCAAACAAATGGCTATTTATCATGGTTCTCCTTTAAGGAGAAATCTATCCCTAATCCAACATGGCTTTCTCTTACCTCAGTCCTGGTCCCCTGATTCAGAAAATCTGAAATATACACTCAAGAATAACACATTATACAATTAGAGATACAGTAGCACTAGCCAGGGCTTGGCTCTTAAAGAAGCACAGAGCCTTTCAGGATGGGTGAGGGCATTCCAAGTCCTATCTTTTTAAAGACTATTCCGCGAGATAGCTCAGGTGCTTTATGACATTTTTGGAGATTAGGCAATTAGGTCAAATAACCATACAGACACAAACATTAGAGCAAAAATACCTGGCTTCAGATGCACTGCCATATAAGTAACAGTAAGAGAGAAATATATTTTTATCTATATATAGCTCCTGCTATGGGAATATGATGTAATTTATCATTAAGAAATGTCAAAATTCTCTTTCTCTTTGTTTATTAATCTTTCCAGGCTATATCACTAGGCATAGGTGCTCTGAACTCATTTTTTTTTTTTTTTAATCATCAATTGGTAACAAAAAGTTGGGATTTTCAAATTAACCATTTCATGTCCTTCTGGGTCAAACCAAAATGTGAGATCAAGTACCATCTTTCCATGGGGCATCTCTGGTAGCTTAGCTGGTAAAGAATCCATCTGCATTGTCGGACGGAGAAGGCAATGGCACCCCATTCCAGTACTCTTGCTTGGAAAATCCCATGGATGGAGGAGCCTGGTGGGCTGTAGTCCATGGGATTGCGAAGAGTCAGACACAACTGAGCAACTTCACTTTCACTTTTTACTCTCATGCACTGGAGAAGGAAATGGCAACCCACTCCAGTGTTCTTGCCTGGAGAATCCCAGGGACAGAAAAGCCTGGTAGGCTGCCATCTCTGGGGTCGCACAGAGTCAGACATGACTGAAGCAGACCCCAGTTCGGTTCCTGAGTAGGGAAGATCCCCTAGAGAAGAAATAGGTTACCGACTCCAGTATTCTTGGGCTTGGTGGCTCAGTCAGTAAAGAATCTGCCTGCAGTGTGGCAGACTTTGGTTCAATCCCTGGATTGGGAAGATCCCCTGGAAGAGGCCATGGCAACCCACTCCAGTATTCTTATTTGGAGAATCCTCATGGACAGAGGATCCTGGCGGGCAGCAGTCAATGGATTCATAAAGAGTCAGACACAACTGAGCAACTAAGCACAGCACAGCACATCTTTCTATACAAATTTTGGATACTCTAATGACAACAGATATTATGAATCAATAGATCTGGAGGGGAAATCAGCTTTTTTTTTATTAACCCTGATCGCATATGTAAAACTGGCAAGTTTGTCTTAATCAAGCTACTAGACTATGAAGCTTTAAAATAGGAAGAAAGTTTCCAACACACTGTTTTCTACAAGTCAGGTGATAATTTTTTAATCTGTTAATTAAATTTTAATTGTAGTAATGTTTGTTTGGGCTTCCCAGGGGACTCAGTGGTAGAGAATCTGCCTACCAATATAGGAGATGTGGGTTCGATCCCTACTTAGGCAGATCCCTGGAGAAGGAAACAGCAACCTATTCCAGTATTCTTGCCTGGAAAATCCCACAGAGAACACTGGCAGGCTACAGTTGAAGGGGTCACAAAGAGGACTTAGAGACTAAACAGTGATCGTGTAGAGACACATCAATCCCACAGGACTGAGAATTAAAGCCTAACAGAGTGTTTTAGTATAAAAAATTCAGAGATTTTCACAGGCTAAACCAGACACATTTTCAACATCTCTTTATCTATTTTGTAAATATCTATAAGTTCCATAGTTGATCTTAGAAAATATTACTTTTCCCACAATTTTATAAAGTACAAAAGCTTATTACTAGTATTTGTGACCATAACTTGCAATTTTCTCTATCAGGATATGAAATAAATCATTATATAGAAAGAAAAAAAAAAAAGCTTATTTTCCTGTTCATTTTTAAAAACCTATGCTTTACTGTTGAAGAAAAATACTCCATTGCATTAAAATAAGCACTGTTTTGATATCATTTTATGTCTTATATGTGTTTGGGTAAAAATTCATGAAAATTAATCATTTAGAGAAAAAATCCATAACTCTTTATTGCAATAAAAACATTATGTTTAAGAAGAACAAATAATATTAGTAGTTATTTAATAGTCCCATAATTGGTGATATTAAGTTTGGTCATTTACTTAAGATAGTATTTGACAGTTATTTCCACTGTAAAATTAAGTTTTTGCTTCTTTTTCCATTAATTAGTGATCTGTGAAAAATAATTTTAGACAGTTATATCCTAACATTTATAATATAAAGATTTCTCATTAACTTTTGACTTTTTGCCTAGTCAATCACTACTACTGTAGTGGTTAACTGTTGATTTTTTCTATTTCTATCATTTTCTCTAAGTTTTTAACCAGCATTATTATATAAATAAATTTTTTCCTCCCCTTTTTAATATTTTAATATTAAGTGTCAACATTTGGTAATGATTAAGTGCAATACTTGAGTATAACATAAGAATATAGGTCAAGTGTATACCTATAATTTAAAAATACATTTTTATCCAAAAATCTTCATATATTTTTAAAAAAGAATAATTTAACTATCTTTATAAAGATCTCTCTAAAAAGCAGTTTTACATTAAATGTAATAGAGTGAGGTTAATTTTTTAAAGGCTATCGTTGGACTAAATCTAAGGGTAAAATTAGGAAAACTTGTAATTTTCACTTTAATTCAAGCCACTAAAGGCAAGAATTGTTTTTATTGTTTCTTTCAAATTTATATGGGGCAAATAAATGGCTGACATATTTGACAAAGAGATATAAAACAAACTTTAAAGAAGAGAAAATAAAAGAATTTCTTCACAGTAGATAAGAGCAAACAAGTATAAGAAAAGGACATTGTCATCCAAAACCTGGTGCTACAGGAAGATTTTAACAGGAACTGAAATTGATATATAACATGAAATTTTTAAAAACATTGCCACATTGAATAAAAGAAAACATTCCAGTATAATTTATTCATAAGATAAATGAGTGTGTTTATTATATCCTAGCAAGAAATGACTGAGACATACTTAAATTGATTGATATTTTAATTTACTAAAAGGAGCTAAAAATAAGATCATATATAAAAAGTACTTAGGATTTTATGTCAACAATATTTAAATTTTAAAAAGAACTTATAAAACATCAATACACTATACAAGTACAATATACAATTATTAATAATTTCCATCATGTGATTTCTGTACAATAGGCTTCAATAATTGAACAGAAGTATCAGTTATTTTTTCTAATATAAAAATGCTATTTCTAGAAGGCTGTCTCACTACCATGAATTACAGAGAATCTCACAATTTTGACCATATATATTTAACAATTTCAAAAGCTCTTGAACACTCTGAAATGTTATTGAATGTGTGAAATATAACATATTTAACAGATATCTTTAACACTGGAATGACTATGAAGACATTGGGAGAAACCAAATCCTACTCCTTGATGTCAGGTGCACAAGAGAGTCCTAGTTTCACAAGGTCATAGTTGAGTAAATATGACAATTACAATGCATTCTTTCATTTGAAAGATGGTTTTGATTTGTTCACAAAACAGTTATATCATGATTATGAACATACAAGGTTATTTTACAATATTCCTCCCAAATGATGTCTTCTTATTTCAAGAGTAATAAGTTTCTCATTTATAAATGAGAAACCTTGAACTTTCATGGAAATTCCATGAAATTTTAAATAAATACAAATATAAACCTACAAATACCCAAGAAATTATCAGCATGAGTGTACAATCTGGGGCTTCCCTGGTGGCTCAGACAGTAAAGAATCCGTCTGCAATGTGGGAGAACTGGGTTCAGTCCCTGGGTTGGGAAGATCCCCTGGAAGAAGGCACGGGAACCCACTCCAGTAGTCTTGCCTAGAGAATCTCCATGGCCAGAGGAGCCTGTTGGGCTACAGTCCATGGAGTCGTAAAGAGTCAGACACAACTGAGCGACTAAGTGCACACACACACAATTTTTAAAATAAAAGTTTGAAAGAATATTGACATAGTAATTGATGGCACTTCCTATTAAGGACTGAAATATAGCTCAAGAAGAAGAGCTATGGATATTGGGGAGGCTATAGCCTTCGTGAAACTGAGATGAACTTATGAACTTATTTCTTAAAATATATAAACACCGTTTTATACTTTCTGATGCTAAAACCCTTTTTCTATTGCTGGAACAAAACAAATTAAAATGTGATATAGTTTATATACATACATTGCAGGTTTCAATTTGGTGACACTGTATTTATGCTTTCTGCACTTACATGTATAAGTGAGTTTCTTCTAACAGGTTTTTTTTTTGTATTTTTTTTGTGTGCAGTTTTATAATTGAGGTCACAGAACTGGTAAAATATGTTGGGGAGTTCTTTTTTCTCTTTTTAATTCTCTGACAATCTTTTGTAAGATAAGGATTATTTCTTTCCTGAAAGGCTTGTTAAGTCTGCTCCAAACATAAGTGTGTTAAATGTTAGTCACTCAGTCCAAACCTATTTGAGCCTTCTTTTCTTTTCTGAAACTTTTTATAGAAAGTTTTTTCTGGCCACTGATTCACAATTTTATATTAATGATATGTAATAAATATTAGTTTAAAATATTTGTTTCTAAAATATCATCTATATTACTCTTTTTCAAATATATTGTCATTAATGTTTTCACAAGTCTGAAGATTTTTAAACATCTTCTACTAATTTATCTTTTCTATTTTAATATTAATTTACCTTCTCTGTGCTTTTTTCCCTTTTCTTAATTCCCTAGATTCTCCTAATAGATAGTCTTGTATTTTTACTCTTAAAGAATCAGTTTTTTGTTTTATTATCTATTTAGTGCCTTTCTCCATGACTTAATACTTGTTTTATTAATGTCTGATTCTTAAGAATTTCTTTCTCCTACTTTTCTATTTACTCTGTACTTTTTTCCTATTTTCTTGAGTGAAAAATTTTAATTAATGTAATTTCATCCTTTCTTATTATTTAATTCATACACCCTCCATTATAATTTGCCTCTAATCACCACTTTGACCACATCTGACAAGTTGTTATATCTATTACTTTCATTTTTATCCTGCTCTAAACAGCATGCAATTTTTCATGTGATTTTCTGTTTGCGTGCCTGCATGCTAAGTCGCTTCAGTCATGTCTGACTCTCTGCAACTCTATGGACTGTAACCCACCAGGCTCTTCTGTCTCTGGGATTCTCCAAGCAAAAATATTGAAGTATGTAGCCATTTCCTCTTCCAAGGGATCTTCCTGACCAGGGATGAAACCCTCATCTCTTACACCTCTTGCATTGGCAGGCAGGTTCTTTACTACTAGCACCACTTGGGAAACCCAATTTCCTATTTATCTCTTATCATTTACACATGTGCTCTATACTTTTCATTTGGATGTTTGTTGTTTTCTGGGTTTGTTTGCTTGTTTTAATGTTTAGATTGAATTACACTGTGATTTCCATAATATCAGATTTTTTATTTTTAAAACTTCATCAATACATTATTATCTATTTTAAATATATTCTATATGGCTTCCTTTATAGCTCAGTTGGTAAAGAATCCACCAGCAATGCAGGAGACCCCGGTTCAATTCCCAGATCGGGAAGACCCGCTGAAGAGATAGGCTATCCACTCCAGTATCTTGGGCTTCCCTTGTGGCTCAGCTGGTAAAGAATCTGCCTGCAATTTGGGAAACCTGAGTCCTATCCCTTGGTTGAGAAGATCCCCTGGAGAAGAGAAAGGCTACCCACTCCAGTATTCTGGCCTAGAGAATTCCATGGATTTTATAGTCCATGTGGTCACAAAAGAGTCAAACATGACTGAGCGACTTGCACTTCACTTCACTTCATATGTCCTTGAAAAGAATTTATGTCCTTATTATGTGTGTAAGGATCAACATCCACCTATTAGACTGGATAGGTTAAAATTTTATTTTTAGTTTTTGTAGTATTTTGCTTTAAATATTTTAAAACTATGTTGTTATATTCTTATGCATTAATGATGTCATCTATCTTTGGTGTATTGTTGAGGTTGTAGTTATGCTATTTATATAACATCCTTAGGATAATGTCATTCCATTTTGATTATGATTAATAGTTTTAGATTAATGTTCTCTGTGTTTCAATCTTTGTCTCATTTCTTTCTCTGACATATCTATGTATTCAGCTTTATGCTCCTACATTTTATGTCTCTCCGAATAGTAGATAGTATTTTAAAATAAAACCTTATAGTATTTGTTAGTAAGATAATCACATTCCATTTTCATAAAGATAATATTTGGATTTATGTCTGGTCTCTGTGGGTTTCTATTTATTATGTCATTTTAATTTTCTCCTTTCCTTTTTCTTATTGAAATGATGAATATGTCTTTAATTTTTCTTTTTCTAATTTTGAGCCTAATAGACATATTTAAAGTGTAAGTTTTTTATATTAATTGGCATATATTTAACCTTTAAATATGGTTTAAAGGTTATATTTAACCATAAATCAAACCCACACCTGAAGAGATTTCACTAAGCACAGAATAGCACTTTCCATCTCACTTGTTATGATTCCCTTAAACTATGACATTTATTTTGTTCAGTTTTCATTCTTATAAATAAACTGATATAACAGTAAGTCACTAGCTAGATGATAGCTAATGGGATAGACAAATGATTAAGGTTCTCTGGAGAAACAGAATCAATAATATAAACATAAATAGATTTATTTTAAGGAATTGACTCATACTATTGTGGAAGCCAAGAATTCTGAGATCTGCAATCAGCAACCTGGCTCCCCAGCAGAGCACATGGTACTCTTACATGTCATCTATCTTTGGTGTATTGTTGAGGTTGTAGTTATGCTATTTATATAACATCCTTAGGATAATGTCATTCCATTTTGATTATGATTAATAGTTTTAGATTAATGTTCTCTGTGTTTCAATCTTTGTCTCATTTCTTTCTCTGACATATCTATGTATTCAGCTTTATGCTCCTACATTTTATGTCTCTCCGACATAAAAGCATGTCTCTCCGACATGCTTCTGAGTTCAGAAGCATGAGAACTAGGAGAATTGACCTTGTCGTTCCAGGCAGACTCCAAGGCCTAAGCCTGGAGAGCTGATGTCCGTGCAAAAAGATAGGCAGAGACAGTGAATTCTCTCTTGCTCCCCTTTTTGTTCTATTTAGGCCTCCAATAGATTGGATGTGGCCTACCTACACTGCAGAAGGCAATCTGCTTTATTCAGTCTACAGATTCAAATATTAATCTCATCCAGAAACACACTCACAGACACACCTAGCATAATGTTTAACCAAATATCTGAGTAGGATGTCCTTGGGGGCTCAGTGGTAAAGAACCCACCTTTCACTGCAGGAGACATGAGACTTGGGTTTGATCCCTGGGTCAGGAAGATCTCCCTGGAGAAGGAAATGGCAACTCACTCCAGTATTCTTGCCTGGAAATCCCATCACAAAGAGTCGAACATGACTTAGCAGCTAAACAACAATAACAAGTATCTGAGTATCCTGTTGCCCATTCAAGTTGACACATAGAACTAACCATAATAGTTGGAGAGACAGATAGATTCACTTACTGTTGTATTTCACCACTTCCTTGATTTCTGTCTTCGTTTTTCTGACTCCTTCATTCTGTCTTCTTTTTCTTCTCTTCCTGAAGTAAGTCCTTATGTAATTATGTCATTGTGGGTGGATCCATAGGCATTACTATCCTCCTTAGATTTTATATAACTTTAAAAGTCTTTGATTTTCATGCTTGCATGCTTAGACGCTTCAGTCATGTCTGACTCTGTGACTCCATGAACTGTAGCCCGCCAGGCTCCTCTATCCCTGGGATTTACCAGGCGTGAATACTGGAGTGGGTTGCCATTTCCTTCTCCAAGATTTTCATAGGTGAATGAAATTTATCTGATCACAAAGTTGTCAGAATATGTTTCCTTTGCTTCAGTGCTTTGGAGTCATCCTCCTTCCCTCCTTCTGGCACCTCTTGCTGAGGTTAAGTCTGCTGGTGTTAAAGGTGATCCCTTTTTCCTCCTCAGGAAGGATTTTCTCCTTGCCTTTCTCACTCTATTTCTCAATGATAATCTACGTAAGAGTGTCCTTAATACATCCTTCATGTCTGTTGGGGTTCCCAGGTGGCACTAGTGGTAAAGAACCCACCTGCCAATGCAGAAGTCATAAGAGATGCAGGTCCGATCCCTGGGTCGGGAAGATCTCCTGCAGAAGGGCATGGCAACCCACTCCAGTATTCTTGCCTGGAGAATCCCATGGACAGAGGAGTCTGGCAGTCTATAATCCATAGGGTCACAAAAATCTGGACACAGCTGAAGAGACTTAGCAGGCAAGCATATCTGTTAATTCCTCTGTTTTCTTTTTTCTTCTAACACTTGTCATGATGGGCTGAATCTCCTCTGAATGCTTCAATACAAATATTGTCTTTGTCCAGTCTGGAGCTTCCTTGTTTTTTGAATTACTCATTATCACCATCTTTTATTTTGATTTCCAGAATTTCTAATTTGTTTCTTCTTACATTTATCTGTTGCTATACTCAGAGGATTTGCTATGGAAAGTATGATTCTCTAATTACCAGAGACAGTATCACCTGGGAGCTTGTAAAAAATGCATAATCCCAGGCCCTGAACTAGATTTACTAGCTCCAATTCTATATATTAACAAAATCTCTCAGTAATTCTTATATCTGTTGGACTTTGAATTTCATAGACATATTCATATTGAAGTCATCTTAACATTGTTCTAATTTGCTTTTATCAGAAATGAATTCATTTCTTAATAATGATATTGTCTTTACTTAATGTTATTAAAATTTATTTTTAATTGGAGGATAATTGCTTTACAATATGGTGTTGGTTTCTGCCATACATCAACATGAATCAGCAATAGGTATATATATGTCCCCTCCCTCTTGAACCTGTCTCCCACCTCCCACCCCATCCCACCTGTCTAGGTTGTCCCAGAGCACTGGGTTTGTGCTCCCTGCTTCATACCTTGATTGCATTTTCCACTGTTAGTTTTCAACTTGGACTTTGGACACATTTTTTGATCCAACTTGAGGGCTAGGGTCTTCTAAAAATTTTTTTCTTGTCTGTGTTCATGCATTAGAGTCATCTTTGTGCTATCTACAATCTAGACTCTAACACGGCTATGAAAAGACAATGGTACGGGAGATACTTGCACATTTAATCACTGATGGAACCAATAGTCTGTAGTGAATCTCCTGCTTTTGCTGCTTCCTGCAACTACCCCAGATGAAAGCTGTGGACCAGGCATAGACTTTATGTCTCATCTTTACTCAGCAGCCCTCCTACACATAAGAAACCTAGTTTTCTGGCAGGAACTTTCTGACAGTGAGAGTGGTTTTCTTCCCTTTCACAAACGTTGGGGGATTTTTGATGTCTATTTTCTTGCAGCAGTAAACTCCAAGCTACCTACCTGCTTCTGTCCCACCAACCAGTACTTCCATGACTTTAGCTTACACCCTGGATTGCATTTCAGTACTTTTCCTGGTGACCAGAGCTCTTTAGTCATAAATTTGTATCACAGGTATATAATCTACATTAATTTCCAGTTTTCAATCTCAATTTCTGTGTGTTTGGAGAAGGAGGAATTTTAAGCATAATCTCAGAGTACCATATGGACTTCAAACCCTAGGCTCTTTAAATATTTTATTTAATACTCAGCAATTACTTGGTCAAGTATTGTTATATTCCCTTTTAACAAATGAAAAAGCCAAGGATTATGTTAATTAAATCTGTCCCAAGTCATGCCAAGCATGTTAAACCTAGGTCTTGTTAATAGAAAAAAGCTTGTTCATAATGGCTGTAAGTAAATAGTTTTCCATATTTGCTTCTATTAAAACTTCAGAGCTCATTTAGGCCTTTTGTATGATAAATATAAAAACAAGAATAATAATAACACAATAATCCATTTTCACAAATATCCCAGATGACTCAGTGGAAAAGAATCTATCTGCCAAGCAAGAGATAAGGGTTTGATCGCTTGGTTGGAAAGATCCCCTGGAGGAAGAAATGGCAACTCACTGTATTATTTTTCCCTGGGAAATTTCATGGACAGAGGAGCCTGGTGGGTCACAGTCCTTGGAGTCACAAAGAGTTGGGCATGACTGAACCACTAAACATACACACACATGAGCATCAAGTACAGGCATTGTTTGGCATGTGGGAGCACATTATTTTTTGCAAGAAGAAATTAGCACTAAAAAACATACAAGTGGAATTTTAGTAAATGTTATAATGAGCTGCAAATCAGTGCTATGAAGGAGAAAATAGTTAAGATGGAGGGATGCATAGAAAACTTTATTTAGCTACGGAGGTCAAGGAAGTCTATGAAGAAAAGGGAAGGAGATGACTTGGCTATCTGAAGGGATGAAAGGAAGGGAAAGGTTTTGCTGGCACTGGGAACTGTATGTAGGAAAGCATGTCATGAGCCAGGAGATGAAACCAGGAGATTAGAGAGCCAGGAGCAGAGTAAGAAAAAGGGAAGTAGCTCAGATGGAACAGGGAGAAATGGGCAGAGGAGAGATCATGGAGGTGGAGGCAAAGGAACTCAGATTTTGTAATAATGCAATACAAGCCCATTGAAATGTTTAAGCAAGGGAGTTAAACATGACTTAAAATGTGTTCTGAGTAAATCAGAGAGTATTTGAGTGTTTGGAGAACCTGAATATTCTCTGAAGACTGAATAGGGGCAGAGAAAGAATAGGCTGAACAAAGAGGAAGCTGGTGCAGTTATTTAAGTGAGACCAATCATTGATTTGGACTGAGATGATATCAACAGTTGAAGATGAAAAGATTTGAATAATTTCTTAAAGATATAATTGGTAAGACCGTACTCATAGTTCTACAAAACTGAGTTCAGTGGTGTGTAGTGTATGAGAAGCTTATTCCTTTCTCACCCCTCACTTTAAATTATCTCTGTCCGATCTTGCTTTCTTGCACCTCGGTTAGTTGTTTGCCTATTGGCTGCGCAGGGTGTTCATTGCTGTGTGCAGGCTTCTCTAGCTGGCAGTGCATGTGCTTTTCTAGTTGTGGCACACGGGCTCAGCAGTTGTAGCCTGCAGTCTTAGTTGTTCCACAGCATATGGGATCTTAGTTCCCCACCCAAACCTGTGTTTCCTGCATTACAAGGCAGATTCTTAACCACTGGACCACCAGGGAAGTCCCTAGAGTAGTATACTTATATGCAAAATCACTCTTGGTTGCTTCCATGTATGAGCCAACTCATTTTTCAAGTATATGTTTGTTAAGTCCAGCTAAGATTAGTATCAAATTATGACCTCTTATTTAATTTCTTCTCTAGAGCACAAACACCCAGTATAGTGGCTCCCCAACCCCCCAACACAGTCCCTCTGCTTTGACTCACAGGTGAGTCCAACCAAGCCAAAGTCTCATTTGGGGAGAATTTTCCAGAAAAAAAAAAAAAAGACATGAGTCTGTGTTTGCCCTGATTAAACACTTCAGAGGGACAGACCATATGCTCCCAAAACACCTCTCAGCACATCTCTCTTCTATAGCATCTCAGAAGAGTTCAGATTTATCAGCTAAGAAAGCATCTGGCTGGAGCCAGATATGTGTGTCTTGTCTCCTTGTAACTGCCCCTTGCTGTCCCATCAAATCTCTTGAGGCTCCCTTAGCTAGTCTTGCAAAAGGAAAAATCACCACCCTCATAGATCCAAAGGAAGGTAAAATACAGAAGCCTCTGAAAAGTCTTTTTAAAGTCACAAACATCCATGTGTCTCTCTGTTGAGTCTTTATTATTCTCCATATAAATGTAGAAGTGAGTGGTAACCTAAGGGTGGCAAGTCTAGTTTTTGGATATCTTTTGGTAAATATTGTATATTTTTTCTAACACCTTTGTAAAAATCTTTCCTTTTTTTTAAACAATGTTCATCTCTTAGCACCTATCATCTCAGTTTGGAGGCTCAATTATCAGAAATAGCCATTCTAAAAACCTCTTAGTATTATCACTTAATCCTAAAATTAACTCTACAATTTATTTTTCCTGATTTTCAGAAGAGGAATATGACACACAAGAAATGGGAGTAACTTGCACAAAATTACACACCTAATACCTAGTAAGCAAGGATGAAACCAGACTCCTCGGTTTTTCTGACAAATGACTCAGAATTCTACAAACTTGAGTTGATATATCCCTGGGTAGGGAAGATCTCCTGGAGACAGGCATGGCAACCCACTCCAGTATTCCTTGCCTGGAGAATTTCATAGACAGAGCAGCCTGGTGGGCTACGGTCCAGGAGTCGCAAAGAGTCAGACACAACTGAGTGACTAACATTTTTTCCCTCTTAGTTGAAATATTACCATCACTTCTCTGGAATATGCAGGCCATGTATTTTTGTTGTTGTTGTTTTTTAAAGGCACATTTTTACTGATTTAAAATTCATGTGCTGTCAAAATGAATTCTTGTTTTACTGTGTAGTTACTCATACAAAAATGACCTTTTTTTTTTTTTTTTTTTTTTTGCTTATATATTGAATCTAGTCTTCTGTGAGGATGAAAAACTGTTCATGATTTTATTTTATAGATACCCTTTCTTTAGTCTCACATGTACTTTCCACTAAGAACAGTCCAAGAGAAGAAATTATTTTAGGTTTGAAAAATGTACTTAATAATAATCAAGACTCAGGCAGTTCAGTGGTGAAGAATCCACCTGCCAATGCAAGAGATGTGGATTCAAGCCCTGGGTTGGGAAGATCCCCTGGAGAAGGAAATGGCAACCCACTCCAGTATTCTTGCCTGGGAAATCCTGGGGACTGAAGAGCCTGATGGGCTACAGTCCATGGGGTCACAAAAAGAGTCGAACACGACTGAGCAACTAAACAAACAACAAAAAGACTACAATTTAATTTTATCTTATCCTCAGAAAGGAGAATCCATAATGTAATACTTGTCTGATTAAGCGTTTTGGAATTATTCTCCAAAGAAAACAAATCACAAAGAAACGAATATGTATTGAGGTTATCTATAGCCAAAGTTCATCTAGTAGTTTTTCTTTATTTTTGAAGAGGGGCTGAAGTTTAATTCTAAAAGGCTGTATGATGGCTAATCTAAGAGAAGAAGAGGGAGAAAAGTAGATCCAGACATTATACATTCTTTGTTCACAAGAACTCAATGTTCTGATCTGAAATACTCGCCACCCACTCTCACATGTCACTGGAAAGAAAACGTCTGCTGTACTGCTGGAGAAATACTTGTTCTGCTAACCAGCAATCACATTTTTTCAGAAGCCCTAGACAAAGAAAAATACAATTTATACCTTATTTGACCACATGTATTTCATTTTCATTCAATCACTATCATATTTTCAAATGTGAGTTTCAAACACCTCAAGGTATTTTTTCTTGGCGTTTTCCAAATAATACACTAAAAGCTGCTGGTTTAATGTTTTATACTGAGAATCTTTTCTTCTCTCAGAAGAGGATTTAAATGCCCTCATATACATGAAACTAGAGGACACTGCCTTGCAGGAACCATCACAAGACTTACTGTCAGAAGGTCTGGATGTAAAATATCCAGCCCTGTCACTTAACAACCAAGGATATTTTAGTAGCAGAAAATCTTTTAGAGCTGTGGTATCTTTATTTGTGAAGTGGAGATAGCAATAGTTATCTCTAGGGTTTATTATGGGTACAAAATGATAACACTTTTGCAATTGCTTTGCAAACTATAAAGAATTTGGCATTATTAAAATATTTCAAGACAGCCAATTACATAATTTTTGACGTTTTGCTAACTATTTCTAGAGGCTGAAGTACCATTTTGTGTCCGAAAACAGCAGTGCACTAAGTGGTAGATTAGTGGTCTGTTTCTAGGGAATAATTTTCACATGGATATTATCCAGTTGCATATAATGAAGTGTGACATATAATCGAGCATTACACATTTAATTTATCATCTGGGACATTGGCATTGTCAGTCCCTGAGAAAATAATTAAAACCTGTGTTTTCACAGAAATATATTGAAATTCATTTCTTGGGTAAAATATACATGTGGGAGGGGAAAAAAACAGATAAAATTGCTTTCTCTTTCCTTTATGTTCAAGAATAAAATCGAATTCCTGGAAGAATACAGTGTAATGTGTAATGAACAACACAACTCTTGATGCTGTGCTTGAAATGTTATTTCAGTTGAATTATAAAATAAGAGAGTATTCTGAAAAGTAAGTGTAGGTTCTAAGAATGAAAACAAGAAAAAGCTCTGGTGGAAATATGATATTTGATGAATTACTAATCCAAAGGACCCTTGGCCACATGATGTCATATTACTTTGTAGACTTCCAACCAAAGGTAGATTACCTGAATAACCAAGGTGAGTTACATTTTTCTCAGGACAGTGAACAGCACACGAGTTAGGGGTAGGGAATGGGGTCATAAGAAGTTAAATCATGTCTGGTTTTCTCCCAAGTTCTATTATAAATTAAGTTAGGCATGGCTGTAAAGAAGCTGGATTGCATCTTGGCCTTTGGTACTTAACTGTAGTTTATAATGCTAAACATAAATAAATTTACATATAACATTAAATAATTAATTTTGTGTCATATAAGTAATTGCTTTGAAAACTAAATTAATTATGAAAAGAAGTAGTTAGTTTTTAAGTTCTTGGTTGTTTTAAACACAGCCTATAACTAAATTTAATGAAACTATATGATTTTCTTTGCTTATTTGTTTAATGCACATTTTGAATTTCAAACCAAGTAACTTTCACTCAGACTGTTCATCAGATTATCCAGGAAAACAAATATGTTTTTAAAATGTAGATTACTTACTCAAGAAATTAAGAGTTATCCTCTAGTTGATGCCTTGACATTCATATATCTAAAATTTGTAAGATTACAAGTAATACTAAGCAGTAAGGATCAAGCATGTCTTCAATATATAATGGAAATTTATAATGGAAAGGGATCCTATTTAATAAGCTTTCAACCTCTCCTATTTACTCACTGCATCTTTTCAAATACCCTTAAGTTGGCAAGGGAGAAAAATAATTACAGGGCTTTATTCATAGCAGTGGGCTTCCCAGATGGTACTGCTGAGAAGACCACTCCAATGCAGGAGACCAAAAGACTGGGGTTTGATCCCTGGGTCGGGAAGATCCTCCGGAGGAGGAACTGGCAACTTGCTACAGTATTCTTGCCTCAAAAGTTCCATGGACAGAGGAGCCTGGCGGGTTACAGTCCATAGGGCCTCAAAGAGTCAGACATGACTGAGGAACTAAATACACAGACACATAGCAGTAATTACTTAACACTTATCATTGGTATTAAAACACACACACACACACACACACACACCCCCAAATGCAAACTTTCCTCCTAAGTATTATGTCATGAAGCTCATTCTCTTTCTCTTCACCATCAATATTCTTTAGAGCTTCCATATCCATACAATGCACAATTTCTTCAATTCTGCATCTATATCTCTGACTTTGATACAAAATATCTTTTAAAGCTTAACAACAAATTTTTAATAAATCTTCTGCCTTCATTCTTTTATTCTTTTTACACATTTTTGTAAACTTTCTCTTTAACTTGACTTTTTCTATGATATGATACTGTCCCGTTTACCTATTAACATTTTTGTGGCATTTTAAAGACTTTTTTTTAATAGAAATTTTAGCTAAATAGCAAAATTGATAGGAAATTACAGAGATATTCCATACACAATGCCCCCAGGCATGAATAGCCTCCTCGGTTATTAACATTCCTCACAAGAGTGGTACGTTTAGTGCATCTGATGAACCATATGGAGGTATCATCACAATCCAAAGTTCCTAGTTTGTATTAGAGTTTTCTCTTGGTGTTATGCATTCTGTGAGTTTGGACAAATGTATAATGACATGTAGTCACTATTACTGTATCATACAGCATCGTTTCCTTGTCCTAAAAAATGCCCTGTGCTCAATCTATTCATTTCTGCTTCCCTCCTAACCCCTGCAACTACTGATCTCCTTGCCATCTCTGAAATTCTGCCTTTTCCACAATGTCATGTGGTTGGAATGGTATAGTATATTTGCTTTACACATTGGTTACTTCCACTTAGCAGTATGTACTTAAGTTTCCTCCATGTCTTTTCATGACTTGACGGTTATATTTTTAGTGTTAAATAATATTTCATTGTTTGGATGTATCATCATTTCGTTATCAATTTATCCACTGAAAGACATCTTGGATGCTTCCAAGTTTTAATAAGTATAAATAAACTACTATAAACATCCACGTGCAGGCTATTGTTTAGGTATAAGATAACTACTTCAGGTAAATACCAAGGATCATAAGCTACGAGAGTGTTTTGTTTTGTAAGAACAGTATATTCTTCTGAATTCTATTTCTCTGTGCTCTTTCTCAGTTTTTTTCCCCTTTATTTTCCTTCCATTTCTTTTGAACACATAATATAGTAATTTATAACATGCTGGTATTACGATATGGGTAATAATAAAAAAAAAAAATCTTCCAAATACTCTTTAAGCTAATCCCATAAGCTTGAGATTTCTGAAAAACTAGTCTCCCAAGTTCATGAATTCTATTTCAACATTGTGAGAGGAATGAATCTATTCTTTCTCCTCAGTGTCCCTGAGTGTTTTGCTATAGATGTCTGAGTGGTTCGCCCAAATACAAAAACATTTTTCTGACTCTACACTCTAAGCAAAAATTGCACATGTATGCTACTCTGTCCGTTCTCAGTTTCTATTTATTTCTGATAATACTAATGCCAAAGGTCTACTTATGAATTATTTTCTATAATTTCATATAACTAAATAATTTGCTGTCCCTAAGAACATAACACAGCCTAGGTGATAATATGGGTTCAACCATTTGCCAACTCTGTGGTCTTGGGTCAAAAAAAATAGCACCTACTTTGAAGCGTTTCTAGAAGAAGTAATTAAGTTCATATTTTTCCAGATTGCTCAAGACGGTAGTTAAAACACATAAAAGACTAAAGAAAAGTTAACTAGTATAACTTTACCTTTTATTATTATTCTCTCTCTCAATAATATGAACATTTTTAATTTACTTTAGAGTTTGTAGCTGTTATGGTTTGAATGGTGCCCCTTTCATAAAAGATATGCCAAAATCCTAACATGAAATCTGTGAATGTGATCTTAAATGGAAATAGAGTTTTGCATATTTAATCAAGTTAAAGTCATTTTCTCAGGCTTAATTCCAATATTATTGGTGTCCTTATTCAAAAATGGAAATTTGGACACATCGCAGAGAGAATGCCTCATGAAGACAAAGATACACACAGATGCAGAAGGAAGACTGCCATGTGAAAATATAGGCAGAGACAATAGTGATATTAACATGACCAAGAAACATCTAGTGCTACCAAGAGTTAGGGGCTTCTCAGGTAGCACTAGTGATAAAGAACCTGCCAGCCAGTGCAGGAGACTTAAGAGATGTGAGTTAGATCCCTGGGTTGGGAAGATCCCCTAGATACGAAATGGCAACCCACTCCAGAAATCTTGCCTGGAGAAGCCGATGCAAGGAGGAGAGGAGCCTGACGAGCTATAGTCCATAGTGTCCCAGAGTCAGACATGACTGAAGTGGCTTGGCACGCATGCACACACTAGAAGTTAAAGTTCAGTTCAGTTCAGGTGCTCAGTTTTGTCCGACTCCTTGCAACCCCATGGACTGCAGGATGCCAGGCTTCCCTGTCCATCACCAACTCCCAGGGCCTACTCAAACTCATTGAGTTGTTGATGCCATCCAACCATCTCATCCTCTGTCATCCCCTTTTCCTCCCACCTTGAATCTTTCCCAGCATCAGGGTCTTTTCCAAAAGTCGGTTCTTCGCATCAGGTGGCCAGAGTATTGGAGTTTCAGCTTCAGCATCACTCCTTCCAATGAATATTCAGAACTGATTTCCTTTAGGATAGACTGTTGGATCTCCTTTCAGTCCAAGATATTCTCAAGAGTCTTCTCCAACACCACAGTTCAAAAGCATTAATTCTTCGGGGCTCAGCTTTCCTTATAGTCCAAATCTCACATCCATAAATAACTACAGGAAAAATCATAGCTTTGACTAAACAGACCTTTGTTGGTAAAGTAATGTCTCTACTTTTTAATATGCTATCTAGGTTGGTCATAGCTTTTCTTCCAGGGAGCGAGTGTCTTTGAATTTCATGACTGCAGTTACCATCTGAAGTAATTTTGAAGCCCCAAAAATAGTCTCTCACTATTTCCATTGCTTCCCCATCTATTTGCCATGAACTGATGGGATTGGATGCCATGATCTTAGTTTTCTGAATGTTGAGTTTTAAGCCAACTTATTCACTCTCCTCTTTCAATTTCATCAAGAGACTATGCTTCTTGTTCACTTTCTGCCATAAGGGTGGTGTCATCTGCATGTCTGAGGTTATTGATATTTCTCTCAGTAATCTTGATCCCAGTTTCATTAGCCTGACATTTTCCCTGATGTATTCTTCATATAAGTTAAATAAGCAGGGTGACAATATACACCAACTCCTTTCCCAGTTTGGAACCAGACTGTTCCATGTCCAGTTCTAACTGTTGCTTCTTGACCTGCATACAAATTTCTCAGGAGGCAGGTCAGATGGTCTGGTATTCGCATCACTTTCAGAATTCCACAGTTTGTTGTGATCCACACAGTTAAAGGCTTTGGCATAGTCAATAAAGCAGAAGTAGGTGTTTTTCTGGAACTCTCTTGTTTTTCAATGATACAACAGATACTGGCAATTTGATCTCTGGTTTCTCTTCCTTTGCTAAATTCAGCTTGTACATTTGGAAGTTCACTTTTCATGTACTGTTGAAGCCTGGCTTGGAGAATTTTGAGCATTATTTTGCTAGCATGTGAGATGAGTGCAATTGTGCAGTAGTTTGAGCATTCTTTGGCATTGCCTTTCTTTGGAATTGGAATGAAAATTGAACTTTTCCAGTCCTGTGGCCATTGCTGAGTTTTCCAGATTTGTTGGCTTAATGAGTGCAGTACTTTCACAGCATCATCTTTTAGTATTTGAAATAGCTCAACTGGAATTCCATCACCTCCACTAGCTTTGTTCATAGTGATGCTTCCTAAGGCCCACTTGATTTTGCATTCCAGGACGTCTGGCTCTAGGTGAATAATCCCACAGTCATGGCTATCTGGGTCATGAAGATCATTTTTGTTTAGTTCTTCTGTGTACTTTTGCCACCTCTTCTTAATATCTTCTGCTTCTTTAGGTCCATACCATTTCTGTCCTTTATTGTGCCCATCTTTGCATGAAACGTTTCCTTGGTATCTCTAATTTTCTTGAAGAGATCTCTAGTTTTTCCCATTCTATTGTTAACTCTTTTTCTTTGCATTGATCACTGAGAAAGGCTTTCTTATCTCTCCTTGCTATTCTTTGGAACTCTGCATTCAAATGGGTATATCTTTCCTTTTCTCCTTTGCCATTCACTTCTCTTCTTTTCTCTGCTATTTGCCAGGCCTCCTCAGAAAACCATTTTGCCTTTTTGCATTTCTTTTTCTTGGAGATGGTCTTGATCACTGCTTCCTGTACAAAGTCACAAACCTCCATCCATAGTTCTTCAGGCACTCTATCAGACCTAATCCCTTAAATCTATTTTTCACTTCCACTGTACAATCAGAAGGGATTTGATTTAGGTCATACCTGAATGGTCTACTGGTTTTCCCTACTTTCTTTAATTTAAGTCTGACTTTGGCAATAAGGAGTTCATGATATGAGCCACAGTCAGCTCCCAGTCTTGTTTCTGCTGACTGTATAGAGCTTCTCCATCTTTGGCTGCAAAGTATATAATCAATCTGATTTTGGTGTTGACCATCTGGTGATGTCCATGTGTACAGTCTTCTCTTGTGCTGTTCGAGAAGGGTCTTTGCTATCATCAGTGCTTTCTTTTGGCAAAACTCTATTAGCCTTTGCCCTGCTTCATTTTGTACCCCAAGGCCAAACTTGCCTATTACTCCAGTTATCTATTGACTTCTTACTTTTGCATTCCAGTCCCCTATAATGAAAGGTACATCTTTTTTGTGTGTAAGTTCTAAAAGGTCTTGTAGGTCTTCATAGACCCGTTCAACTTCAGCTTCTTCAACATTACTGATTGGGGCATAGACTTGGACTACTGCCATACTGAATGTTTTGCCTTGAAAATGAAGAGAGATCATCCTGTCATTTTTGAAACTTCATCCATGTACTGCATTTTGGACTCTTGTTTACTATGATGGGTACTCCATTTCTTCTAAGGGATTATTGCCCCCAAAGGTAGATATAATGGTCATATAAGTTAAAGTCACCCATTCCAGTACATTTTAGTTAAGTCAGTTCAGTTCAGTTCAGTCACTCAGTCACATCCGACTCTTTGTGACCCAATGAATCACAGCACGGCAGGGCTCCCTGTCCATCACCAACTCCTGGAGTTCACCCAAACTCATGTCCATCGAGTTGGTGATGCCATCCAGCCATCTCATCCTCTGTCGTCCCCTTCTTCTCCTGCCCCCAATCCATCCCATCATCAGGGTCTTTTCCAATGAGTCAACTCTTCACATGAGGTGGCCAAAGTACTGCACTTTCAGCTTCAGCATCAGTCCTTCAAATGAACACCCATGACCAATCTCCTTTAGGATGGCCTGGTTTATTCTTGTTGCAGTCAAAGAGACTCTCAAGAGTCTTCTCCAACAGTTCAAAAGCATCAATTCTTTGGCACTCAGCTTTCTTCACAGTTCAACTCTCACATCCATACAGGACCACTGGAAAAACCATAGCCTTGACTAGATGGACCTTTGTTCGCAAAGTAATGTCTCTGCTTTTCAATAGGTTATCTAGGTTGGTCATAACTTTCCTTCCAAGGAGTAAGCATCTTTTAGTTTCATGGCTGCAATCACCATCTGCAGTGATTTGGGAGCCCAGAAAAATAAAATCTGACACTGTTTCCACTGTTCCCCATCTATTTCCCATGAAGTGATGGGGCCACATGCCATGATCTTAGTTTTCTGAATGTTGAGCTTTAAGCCAACTTTTTCACTCTCCTCTTTTACTTTCATCAAGAGGCTTTTTAGTTCCTCTTCACTTTCTGCCATAAGGGTGGGGTCATCTTCATATCTGAGGTTATTGATATTTCTCCCGGCAATCTTGATTCAGGCTTGTGTTTCTTCCAGTCCAGCGTTTCTCATGATGTACTCTGCATATTAGTTAAATAAGCAGGGTGACAATATACAGCCTTGATGTACTCCTTTTCCAATTTGGAACCAGTCTGTTGTTCCATGTCCAGTTCTAACTGTTGCTTCCTGACCTGCATGTAGGTTTCTCAAGAGGCAGGTCAGGCAGTCTGGCATGCCCGTCTCTTTCAGAATTTTCTACAGTTTATTGTGATCCACACAGTTGAAGGCTTTGGCATAGTCAATAAAGCAGAAATAGATGTTTTTCTGGAACTCTCTTGCTTTTTCGATGATACAGTGGGTGTTGGCAATTTGATCTCTGGTTCCTCTGCCTTTCTTAAACCAGCTTGAACATCTGGAAGTTCACAGTTCACATATTGCTGAAGCCTGGCTTGGAGAATTTTGACCATTACTTTACTAGCGTGTGAGATGAGTGTAATTGTGTGGTAGCTGGAGCATTGTTTGGCATTGCCTTTCTTTGGGATTGGAATGAAAACTGACCTTTTCCAGTCCTGTGGCCACTGCTGGGTTTTCCAAATTTGCTGGCATATTGAGTGCAGCACTTTCACCACATCATCTTTCAGGATTTGGAATAGCTCAACTGGAATTCCATCACCTCCACTACCTTTGTTCATAGTGATGCTTTCTAAGGCCCATTTGACTTCACATTCCAGGATGTCTGGCTCTAGGTCAGTGATCACACCATCGTGATTATCTTGGTCATGAAGATCTTTTTTTGTACAGTTCTTCTTTGTATTCTTGCCACCTCTTTCTTAATATCTTCTGCTTCTTTTAGGTCCATACCATTTCTGTCCTTTATCGAGCCCATCTTTGCATGAAATATTCTCTTGGTATCTTTAATTTTCTTGAAGAGATCTCTAGTCTTTCCCATTCTATTGTTTTCCTCTATTTCTTTGCATTGATCGCTGAGGAAGGCTTTCTTATCTCTTCTTGCTATTCTTTGAAACTCTGCATTCAGATGCTTATATCTTTCCTTTTCTCCTTTGCTTTTCACTTCTCTTCTTTTCACAGCTATTTGTAAGGCTGCCTCAGACAGCCATTTTACTTTTTTGCATTTATTTTCCATGGGAATCGTCTTGATCCCTGTCTCCTGTACAATGTCTGGAACCTCCATCCATAGTTCATCAGGCACTCTGTCTATCAGATCTAGTTCCTTAAATCTATTTCTCACTTCCACTGTATAATCATAAGGGATTTAATTTAGGTCATACCTGAATGGTCTAGTGGTTTTCCCTACTTTCTTCAATTTAAATCTGAATTTGGCAATAAGGAGTTCATGATATGAGCCACAGTCAGCTCCCAGTCTTGTTTCTGCTGACTGTATAGAGCTTTTCCATCTTTCGCCGCAAAGTATATAATCAATCTGATTTTGGTGTTGACCATCTGGTGATATCCATGTGTAGAGTCTTCTCTTGTACTGTTGGAAGAGAGTGTTTGTTATGACCAGTGCATTCTCTTGGCAAAACTCTGTTAGCCTTTGCCCTGCTTCATTCTGTACTCCAAGGCCAAATTTGCCTGTTACTCCAGGTGTTTCTTGACTTCCTACTTTTGCATTCCAGTCCTCTATAATGAAAAGGCCATCTTTTTGGGGTGTTAGTTCTAAAATGTCTTTTCACTTACTCCTAAAATTTCATTGTTCACTCTTGTCATCTCCTGTTTGACCACTTCCAATTTGCCTTGATTCATAGACCTAACATTCCTGGTTCCTATGCAATATTGCTCTTTACAGCATTGGACTATACTTCCATCACCAGTCACATCCACAACTGGGTGTTGTTTTTGTTTTCACTCCATCTGTTCATTCTTTCTGGAGTTATTTCTCCACTGATCTCCAGGAGCATATTGGACACCTACCAACCTGGGGAGTTCATCTTTCAGTATCCTATTTTTTGCCTTTTCATACTGTTCATGGGGTTCTCAAGGTAAGAATACTGAAGTCATTTGCCATTCCCTTCTCCAGTAGACCACGTTTTGTCAGAACTTCCCACAATAACTTCCCTGGTGGCTAAGACAGTAAAGTGTCTGTCTACAGTGAGGGAGACCCGGGTTCAATCCCTGGGTTGGGAAGATCCTCTGGAGAAAAAAATGGCAACCTGCTCCTGTACTCTTGCCTAGAAAATCCCTCAGACAGAGGGTCATGGTAGTCTACAGGCCATGGAACTGAAAAGAGTCAGACACAACTGAGCAACTTCACTTTCACTTTTTTTCACTTTCCCACCATGACCTGTCTGTCTTGGGTGGCCCTATTTGGCATGGCTCATAGTTTAATTGTGTTAGAGAAGGCTGTGGTCCATGTAATCAGATTGGTTAGTTTTCTGTGATTGTGGTTTTCATTCTGTCTGCCCTCTGATGGAGAAGGATAAGAGGCTTATGGAAGCTTCCTGATGGGAGAGACTGACTGAGAGAGAAACTGGGTCTGGTTCTGATGGGTGGGGCCATGCTCAGTAAATCTTTAATCCAATTTTCTATTGATGGGTGGGGCTGTGTTCCCTCCTTGTTGTTTGACCTGAGGCCAAACTATGGTGGAGGTAATGATGATAATGGCGCCCAACCCTGCCGCAGGCCACCACTGACCTATGCTTCCACTGGAGACTCCTGGACACTTACAGGCAAGTCTGGGTCAGTCTCTTGTGGGGTCACTGCTCCTTTCTTCTGGGTCCTGATGCACACAAGATTTTGTTTGTGTCCTCCAGGAGTCTGTTTCTCCGGTCCTGTGTAAGTTCTGGTGGCTTTATGGTGGGGTTAATGGCAACCTCCTCCAAGAGGTTTTATGCCATACCCAGGTCTACTGAACCCAGAGGCCCTGCCCCTGCTGACCCATATTTCCGTAGGAAACACTCAAACATAGTTCTGGCTCAGTCTCTGTGGGGTCTCTGGGTCTTCGTCTGCACAAGATTTGTTTGAACCCTCCAAGTGTCTCTGGCAGGTGTGGGGTTTGATTCTAATCCCAATTTCACCCCTCTTACCATCTTTCTGGGGCTTTTCCTTTGCCCTTGGAAATGGGGTATCTTTTTTTCATGAGATCCAACATTCTCCTGTCAATGGTTGTTCAGCAGCGAGTTGTAATTTTGGAGTTCCCACAGGAGAAGATGAGTGCATGTTTTCCTACTCCACCATCTTGGAGTAACATAACCAGAAGTTAAAAGAGGAAAGCAAATGTCCTCCCCAAGAAGCTTCAGAGGGAATATAACTCTGCCAATAATTTGATTTCAAATTTCTAGTCTCCAGAACACTGAGAAACTAAGTTTTTGCTGTCTTAAGTCACTCAATTTGTGGAACTTTGTTATGACTTTGCCAGGAAATTAATACAGTAGCCCTGTCATGCAATAACACTCATCCTTCTCTGAACTTTACTTCTTGCGAAGCATTTGTATCCAAAATTGTTTCATGGAGAAGAAAAAGACTGTCTTCCTACCTATGCAATAAATCTTTCCTTTGACTTATTTTTTTTTTATTTTCATAGTGCCCAGACCTCTTTTGTAATTTGAAAACTGTATTTGAGAGACTGTATGATTTCCCACAAGGAAGTCTCACCTAGTAGGCTGAGTATTTATCTTTGTAGCACCACTGTCTCTGGAGCTGAATGATACAGCTAGATTCTATCTGCATCATGAGATCCTCCACCACCATATATTTCTCAATGGATCTAGAGGTAATTAAGATTCAATCTCATTACTTGTTCCAGTCTCATAACTGGGAGCTAAATATCAGCTCCAACTTGTTCAGCTGTTGCATTTCCCAGAATGTTCATTGGCCATTATTCAAACATAATCTGATCCAATCTATCCCACAGTGCCAGAATTTTCACTGTTGTTGCTCTCAGGGTCCCTATCTATCACTATTTCTCACCAAGTGCCCTCTGCTACAACATTTTTAAAATTCTAACAGATAATAACTAAATCATAAGCCTGATTTGCCTGCTTGCATGTCTCTGCCCATTCTGTTCTATTTTTACCTATTATGAATATTCAAATTTCTGCCTATCTAAATAATCCTGCCTACTATCATATGTAACATTTTATATTACTCTAATTTCAACTTCTCATTATAACCTAACATCTAGAGACCATTTAGAGATGACCACCAAGTCTCCCTACTCACAATTAGTTTATCTGTCCCTCTCCCACAGGTAAAGAGTCTGCCTGCCAGTGCAAGAGATGCAAAAGATGGAGTTTTGAGCCCTGGCTCGGGAGGATCCCCCGGAGGAGGGCATGGCAACCCACTCCAGTGTTCTTGCCTGGAGTATCTCATGGATAGGAGGAGACTGGCAGGCTACTATCCATAAAGTTGCAGAGAGTCAGACACAATTGAGCTCACACAGCAATTCCCTGGAATAGTTCATTTCCACCAACTGCCATGGCTTCCCACCACTGCTCTGAAGGGAGAGTCTTTGCTGTCTTATCTTTGTGGATGAAGATTCTGGTTCCCTGAGAGGGTAGAAGACTTGATGATGTGGTTTTGGCTGTGGCTCCCCTTGCCCTCCTCTAGTCAGCACCGCAAAGAAAGCCTTCTGTGTTTCACTCTTATCTTACCTGTGAGTCCCTGATGAGAGAATGCTACTCCTCACTCTCTGGCTCAAAGCAATTTTGCATTTTTATGCCAGCCAGCCTTTAACTATCTAACATTTTAAAGCTGTATCTTCACATTAGTTTAGGGAGTCATGAGGCCTCAGCCCCAGGTAAGCAAGTCCTTGGCCTTCTCTGCCCCAGGTTTCTGATTACTCGATTGTGGTCTAACTTCAGTTCTCTATTATTTTCAGAAAATACTTAATTTTCAGTTTGTTCAGCTGTTGCTTAGGTGTCAAGATGTCAACAGTACTCTTTTTAGTTCCCTATTTCTTTGAGCTGAAACCTAGATGTTGTCTGAATTGTTTTTAGAAAACTGTTAAAATTTGTGTGTTTTTTTTTTTTATCATTCCTTTGCATACCTCATTCCATATGCAATCAGTATCATAGGTAGTTCCTCTTTTTCTTTTCCAGTGCCTATGCCATGATGTAATCAATAACCCTTCCTCCTAGCTGTTTAAATGATATTTTAATGTTCCAAGGATACTTTGAGGCATTATCTTTTGGAGCAAACCAGTATTCTCCATTTCTCCTGAGAGTCTCAGCTAAAGTTTCTTAATTAGATAAACATCAGTGATGATTGGGGAGGAGTTTTGTTTCTTTGTACCTTCAGGCTCTGTATTTTTATGTGTTTGTATTTTCTTCTCTTTCAGATTTAAACTCTTTTGAAAAACAAATCTCCTATTTTAAGAAATTCTTCATTATACAGTATCTTCTATAATTTAGGTATTAAATAGTTACTGAATTTATTTGGTTTGTGTACTTATGAATCTTTATCAAGACCAAAAGTCCTGATAACAGCCACTAATACAAGTACTCATACTATTTTTCCCTTTATCTTCCTTTTTTTTTTTTTTTAAAGTGTGAACATTTACCAGATGGATGGGTGAAATATTTAATAAAACTAAAGTAAATTATATATACTGAGTGTAATAGATGACTTTGCAAGTATGAAAAAACTGAACATTCAATTAGATTTATGACATAGTAAAATGAGGTTATCACTACTTAAACATCTAGCACAAAATAAGCACTAAAAAAGTACATTCTAATCTACTCTCATTTTCTTAAAATCCTCTCAAGAAATTATCAAATTTAGCTACACAGAATCTCAGAAAGAAAATTTTAGAATGTGAGGCACTTTGGGTTCCAACAGCCCTACTTGAAGCACAATAGGGAATTACAGTCAGCTGAAAGGCAGCCTAAGTTCAGATTGTTAATTAGTGAGGGTAAAAAAATTACTAATAAAAAAGAGAAAGGAACAAAGGGATAGATAGAATGGTGATAGAAGCAAATTTCACCTAATTTCTCTGAGTTACCCCTCATTTCTATTTAAACAGTTGAACAAATGTGACTATCATGTTAACTTTTATAAAGCCTCCCAGTGATCTGCTTCCTTCTGTGCCTAAAACATAATGATAAAACAGATTTGAAAAAAAAATCATAAAGTGACTTTATGGTTTGGGGAGCTCAGTGGTGATGGTACAAGCATTGATGGAGGTGAGAGGGAGTAAAAGATTATTTCAGAAAGAGCTATATTTAGCTAAATAATGTGAATATTTTGTAAAAGTTACCTTACTCTATTAAGTCACCTTTCATGGCATTCAAGTCTGATTAGATTTGTTTCCTCAATACTGATTGCCAGTTGTTCTTAATACTTCCTTTCTTCCCAGGTCAATTCTTTCCATGATAATAATTCAGGCAAATAATTTGCCTTCATGGAAATAAGGCAAATAAGTCTTCCTACTCTTGCAAATTTCCTGGCTATGTTTCTTGTTGACTTCTCTATGTTTTTTAATTTTGATAGTTGTCTACAATTTGCATTTTTATATCTATTAGGAAAAAACATCTTAGGTAATTTATAGCACCACATATGCTTTAGACCTCTGTGGCTCCAAACTGTTTACATTGTTAAATATCAGTTTTCTTTCTTAGTGGTTCAGAAAAAGTGAGAAGTGTTTTAAAGCTCTAGTTTAAAGAAAAAACTAAAATTATTAGAACAGAAATAACCCATACATATGGAAGAAAATGATGCCTACAACATGACTGAAAACTTTTCAGTTGGAAACTTAGAGATAGAGCAAGGAGGACCTGGGGGAGAAGTATGGACTTTAATGCAAAGAATTAATCCCACAGCATAGTAGAAGGAGGGGGTGGGATGAATTGAGAGCTGCTTGAAACATATACATTACCATACATAAAACAGATAGCTAGTGGGAAGATTATATATAACACATGGAGCTCAACTGGTGCTCTGTGACGACATAGAGGGGTGGGATGTGGTGAAGGTGGTGGGAGGTAAGCTTAAGAGGAGTTATATGTATACTTATGGCTGATTCACATTGCTGTATAGCAGAAACCAACACAATATTGCGATTATACTTCAATTAAAAATTAAGAAAAAACATGAAAGAGCATGTCATTCAAAGAATACTACAAATGAACCATGAACCCATCAGATTTCAACACGAGAAATAAAATTCTCATTTTTTCCAGGCATTTTTTTCTAGACGCCATATTTCTCTTCTTGTTTCTGACTCCAAAAGTCCTATGCCAGTGTTAGCCCTGACATTTTCATTTGATTCTTTAAATCATAGAGCATCATGGTGCCTGGTCTTACCTAACATATTTTCCTAAAACACTTGCAAAATAACTTTTATGGTTCAAAATCTATAAATGTGCAGTAATTCATATTGGTAGCGTAGTCTGTGGTGAAATTTTGTACGTTCTCAATAGAATTATGGATATCAGCTTTAAAAACACATTTCACTGGGTTAAAGAAAATGACCACCTTATTAAAGTCTATCAATTAATCAGAATGCAACACAACTAATAGATCTAATTTTTAATTGCACTACTTCCTTAATACTCATGCCTAGACATTAGCACAGGGCTTTCATCTTGTCAAAACCTTTCACAGTTTAGGCTTCCCAAACCTATCTATGTATATTTAATTATCACTGTACCTCTTTTAGACAACACTAATTTGCATCTTTAAAAAGGCCGTTCCTCTTTCTATAATGCTCTTTTCAATCTCCCAACATATGCCAAAGCATCTTTTTCCTTTTTATTTCCTTCAACCCATAAAGTTTATTCCCTTTTCTGAAGTCCTATATTAAATAAAGTTTGCATGACACAATTTTTCTTTTCAAATAATTTTAAAAACTAATGGTATAGAGATTGGTATTTTGCTTTTATCACACAGATGAAAACAGACACTAGGATTGATAAATGCCATTTCTTCAGCAAATGTTCAGTCATTCAAATTAAAATTTATAATACATTGTTGATGACTGTATATATGACAAGCATATTGTCCTTTACTATCATTTATCCACTTGTATTCATATTATATTCTCAGTAGAGACTTATCAAGTACTAGAAACCAGGATCAGGACTTGTATTTACTTTCCACACCTGCATATATTTGTAAACATACTTTGATGGGCTGAAGAGCAATTTAAATATAATCTGGTAATTAGAATTGAGGATCATTAAGTGTTGGGAATCAGATCAGATCAGACCAGACCAGTTGCTCAGTCATATCCGACTCTTTGGGACCCCATGAATCACAGCAAGCCAGGCCTCCCTGTCCATCACCAACTCCCAGAGTTCACTCAAACTCACGTCCATCGAGTCAGTGATGCCATCCAGCCATCTCATCCTCTGTCGTCCCCTTCTCTTCCTGCCCCCAATCCCTCCCAGCATCAGAGTCTTTTCCAATGAGTCAACTCTAAGCATGAGGTGGCCAAAGTACTGGAGTTTCAGCTTTAGCATCATTTCTTCCAAAGAACACTCAGGGCTGATCTCCTTCAGAATGGACTGATTGGATCTCCTTGCAGTCCAAGGGACTCTCAAGAGTCTTCTCCAACACCACAGTTCAAAAGCATCAATTCTTCGATGCTCAGCTTTCTTCACACTCCAACTCTCACAACCACACATGACCACTGGAAAAACCATAACCTTGACTAGACGGACCTTTGTTGGCAAAGTAAATATCCTCCTAATTTAGACAAAAATGTATTGTACTTATTTACTGAATACATATTTAGTGCTCTTTGGAGCCAAAGATGAAGAATCTCTATACAGTCACCAAAAACAAGACCAAAAGCTGACTATGGCTCAGATGATGAACTCCTTATTGCCAAATTAAGACTGAAATTGAAGAAAATAAGGAAAACCACTAGACCATTCAGGTAGGACCTAAATCAAATCCCTTATGATTATACAGTGGAAGTGAGAAATAGATTTAAGGGATTAGGTCTGATAGACAGAGTGCCTGAAGTACTATAGACAGAGGTTCCTGACTTTCTACAGGAAGTAGTGATCAAGACCATCCCCAAGAAAAAGAAATGCAAAAAGGCAAAATGGTTATCTGAGGAGGCCTAAAAAATAGCAGAGAAAAGAAGAGAAGTGAAAGGCAAAGGAGAAAAGGAAAGATATACCCATTTGAATGCAGAGTTCCAAAGAATAGCAAGGAGAAATAGGATAGCCTTACTCAGTGATCACTGCAAAGAAATAGAGGAACACAGTAGAAAGGGAAAGACTAGAGATCAATTCAAGAAAATTAGAGATACCAAGGGAACATTTCATGCAAAGATGGGCACAAGGAAGGACAGAAATGGCATGGACCTAAGAGAAACAGAAGATATTAAGAAGAGGTGGCAAAAATATACAGAAGAACTATACAAAAAAATCTTCATGACACAGATAACCATGATTGTGTGATCACTCACCTAAAGCCAGACATCCTGGGATTGGAAGTCAAGTAGGCCTTAGGAAGCATCACTATGAACAAAGCTAGTGGAGGTGATGGAATTCCAGTTGAGCTATTTCAAATCCTAAAAGATGATGCTGTGAAAGTACTGCACTCATTAAGCCAGCAAATCTGGAAAACTCAGCAGCGGCCATCGGACTGGAAAAGGTCAGTTTTCATTCCAATTCCAAAGAAAGGCAATGCCAAAGAATGCTCAAACTACTACACAATTGCACTCATCTCACATGCTAGCAAAATAATGCTCAAAATTCTCCAAACCTGGCTTCAACAGTATGTGAACCATGAACTTCCTGATGTTCAAGCTGGGTTTAGAAAAGGCAGAGGAATCATAGATCAAATTGCCAACATCCCCTGGATCACTGAAAAGCAAGAGTTCAAAAAAAAAATTTACTTTTGCTTTATTGACTATCCCAAAGCCTTTGACTCTGTGGATTACAATAAACTGTGGAAAATTCTGAAAGAGATGGGAATACCAGACCACCTGACCTGCCTCCTGAGAAATCTGTATACAGGTCAAGAAGCAGCAGTTAGAACTGGACATAGAACAATAGACTGGTTCCAAACGGGAAAGGAGTACATCAAGGCTGTATATTGTCATCCTGCTTATTTAACTTACATGCAGAATGCATCATGTAAAATGCTGGGCTGGATGAAGCACAAGCTAGAATCAAGATTGCTGGGAGAAATCAATAACCTCAGATATGCAGATGACGTTATCCTTATGGCAGAAAGTGAAGAACTGAAGAGCCTACTGATGAAAGTGAAAGAAGAGAGTGAAATTGTTGTTGGCTTAAAACTTAACATTCAGAAAACTAAGATCATGGCATCCGGTCCCATCACTTCATGGCAAATACATGGGGAAACAATGGAAACAGTGACAGACTTTATTTTAGGGGGTCCCAAAATCACTGCAAATGGTGACTGTAGTCATGAAACTAAAAGACGCTTGCTCCTTGTTAGAAAAGTTATGACCAACCTAGACAGCATATTAAAAAGCAGAGACATTACTTTACCAAAAAAGCTTGGTCCAGTCAAAGCTATGATTTTTCCAGTAGTCATGTATGTATGTGAGAGTTGGACTATAAAGAAAGTGAATTGCCAAAGAATTGATGCTTTTAAACCTTGATGTTGGAGAAGACTCTTGAGAGTCCCTTGGACTGCAACCAGATCCATCCAGTCCATCCTAATTGGCAGGACTGATGCTGAAGGTGAAACTCCAATACTCTGGCCATCTGATGCAAAGAACCAACTCATTGGAAAAGACTCTGATGCTGGGAAAGATTGAAGGCAGGAGGAAAAGGGGGCGACAGAGGATGAGATGGTTGGATGGCATCACCAAGGTGATGCACATGAGTTTGAGTAGGCTCTGGGGGTTGGTGATGGACAGGGGAAGCCTGGTGTAGTGCAGTCCATGGGGTTGCAAGAGTCAGACATGGCTGAGCAATTGAACTGAACTGAACTGATAGTCCAGGCACTGTTTTGGGTATAGGGCATGTAAGTATGATTGAGATATGTCCCCTACTTCCAAGGATTTCACACTGTAGTAAAGGGCATGAATAAAAATATTTATGATGTGAAGTAACTGCCAATCAGAGCCTCTAAAATGCCATGGTTGGCAGTGGAGGAAAAGATGCCTGTTTCTGATCTGGTCACAGCATCCTCTCACAAGGAGATACTCAAAGGCAATCCTTCCTTGTAAATAAATTAGAACTTCAGATTTCTTATATCTCATATGAAACTGAAAATCTAGATTCATCTTTTTCACTCCTTGACATTCTTTTTCCATGCCTAACAGGCTACCTGGAACATATTAGATTTATGCTCACAGTCAAAGATTTGTGAATACAGTCTTATATTAATAATAACTTATCTATAATAAGAAAATATTAAAAGTGCTAAAAACCCAATATTTAAAAATATTTACAATTATGTAAAGTTTAAAAATAAAATAAAATTAAAAAAATATATTTGCTTCATCTGCAAATGGGAGATGAATGACCATAACATGTTTCTAATTGTGATTTATTTAAATTATGATGAGTTTACCTTTGGGCACAGAAATATTAATGTGCTTGATTATGGGGTACTGCCTCAGAACTTATTTGTAATGTTACATAACATTTGATATGTGTAATACAGTATCTCTTTTTTGTACTATATAAATAAAAATTTAAAAATAAATAGAAATAATTTAATAAATAATAAAATATATAAAGTTATAATTAATCTAAATAAAGATAAGTACATCCTATTTTTATATTGTAGATATTTGTATAGTATTAAATATATATACATCTAAATAATTATATAAGTTGTAATGCAAAATCCATGTGCCCTGATAGAACTCAGAGAAAAAAAAAAAGTGTTCTTGTCAATGAACGAGTCATGAATTACAACCTGCTCACACAGACTTTCTTTGAATTTTTTCAAGGCATGGAAATTCTTGCCACATCATTTCCCTCATAGTTCACAGCTGTCAGTTTAAAATCCAGGATCAATTACATGATGGGCCCAAAGAGCATGGAACATTCTGAGCAAAAAGACAGTTGAAGAAGGCAAAGCAGCAGGTGTTTTAAAAATCGACTTGTAAGCCAACTGTGGGCCACTTTAGCAGTAAAAAGGCTGGGGTTGATGATCCACTGACTCCTCTGTTTACTTGCGAAACAGACACACTTGAGGGAAAGCACGTTTCTTCAGATCACTGGGCTTCAGGACAAAGCTCAGGTGTGAGTGAAATGGTGACTTTACACAGATAGTCACTGTTTTTCCTGACCATGTTTCTTATCAGGAAATTCATATTGTCATTGTCCCTGTATTTATTCTAAATAAGAAAATGCATCAACTTTTCATTTTATGACTTGTACACTTTAATATTTTACCTATTAATAAAGGATTTCAGATTTTAATAAAATTGGTCAAATCAGACATTCATTAATATCATAGTGTTTCCTTCATAAAATATGCCCTTTGGATTAGATTAATAATATCCATAATCTGAAATGGTGTTAACCTAGAAAACATTAGTCTCTCCTTTGCAGTCTTTATCAGTGACAAATTGTAGGAAACTATCTCAAGCTGACCTTGTCTATTCCCCTTATGAAATGGAATTTGAAGATTTCATTTTCTTCTAGCAAGTTACAGCTACAACTTATCTTCAACAAAGAGAAAAAACAGAGCTAACTCCTTGGGTCCTTAAAAAAAATTAATCTTGAGAATTCAATTTCTTTTACCTCTTAATGTCTTAAGTTTCAATCATCTCTTTCATTTTTACAGGACAAGAACAGTTTTTCCTAAATTGCTGAGTTCTGTCTAGTTCAATACATTTTCTACCTTAGACTTTTCCTCAGCATTTTATGATTACCAAATTGTAAAAAATAAATAAATAAAATAAAAAGAGACTTTTACTTCTTGACTGGAAGAAAACAGTAAGTCTTCACAATCTGGCTCCTTGTCAACTTTCAGCAAAGAGATACAAACAGCTGTTGTCTCTACTGATCCAAACTGACACCTGCCAGAGATTTCCAGGGTCCACAAAAAGAGCATCTCGTCCCCTTTCCACACTCCATTGTAACTAAGCCTGAAATTTTACTTTACTTCCCTCTAAATGTGTATGTGATCAGTCACTCAGTCGTGTCTGACTCTCTGAAGCCCCATGGACTGTGGGTCACCAACCTCCTCTGTTCATGGGATTTCCCAGGCAAGAATACTGGAGCAGGTTGCCATTTCCTCTTCCAGGGGATCTTCCTGACCCAGGGAAGACATCTCTAAGTCTCCTACATTTGCAGGCAGATTTTTTACCACTAGGACCACCTGGGAAGCTCCAAATACTTGAAAAGAACAACAACAAAAAAGATTTATACAAGTTGTATATGTACCACATTGTATTTCTACTTCTGTATTTCTTATAACATGATCAAAACCACCAAAAATCTAGCTTCCATCCCTCACAGTACAATGGATCCAACTTTACCTGATTTGCCTCCCCACCACTGCCTCTTCCCCTCTGTCACCCACCACTCTGTTCTCTGTATCTTAGTGCCTGTTTTTGTTTGGCTTGTTCAGTTATTTTGTTTCTTGTTTGTATTTTATATTCCACATATGAGTAAGATCATACAGTATTTGTCTTTTCCTGACTTATTTTACATAAGCAAAATACCCTCAAGTTTCATCCATGTTATCACAGATCTGCCAGAGTTTTTTGTCATTGTTCTTTGTTCATTTTGGAGGGAGGGGAGGACTGTCTGTTTCTCTTTATGGATTTTTTATAAGCAACAATATTGCAAAATATAAATTGGGAGACAGAATTTAAAAGTGCATTGAAAGTTCTGCATATGAAAGTATTTAAAGAACTGAAATCATATATCATTGACCAGTAATGTGTCACTACTTTAATGCTGCTGCAAATAAAGCTAGCACAATTTAGGATGTGATAGACAAAGTTTGACGTGCAAGCCAAACTGGACATTTGTGAAACATTTAATACAGGGCACCGCGTTCCATGCGATGTGTTAAGAAAGCATGGTACAACCCCCCTTAATATCATGTATTCTGCCATGTAACATTGTATAAACTTATTTGATGATAGTTATCTGTCCACAAACCAGACTGTAAGTTTCATAAGAGAAAGGATTTCATTTGAGCTGTCATCATTTTACCAGCACAGTTTTTGATAACTCAGAGCACACAGGCAATAAATATTTCTTCAGTGAATAAAAGAGTCCTAGGGAATTTAAACAGATTGTTAAAGGATCTATGCATTTTGCCATATCAGAAAACCTCAGAGATAGTAAGTCCTTTATTTAGCAAAGAGTAAGAAAAGAATGAGAAAGAATCCATAGCAGTTTGCAAACATATGAAGTTATTTCATATAAATGAAGGAATAGACCTGTTTTAATCTTTTCCAAGTGGCCAGGACTGTGATAACAGACAAGAAATTTCACAAAAATACCCTTCAGGTAAACACGAAAGATTTCTCTGAAAAGTGAAAGTGAAAGTCGCTCAGCAGTGTCTGACTCTGCGACCCCATGGACTATACAGTCCATGGAATTCTCCAGGCCAGAATACTGGAGTGGGTAGCCTTTCCCTTCTCCAGGGGATCTTCCCAACCCAGGGATCGAACCTAGGTCTCCTACATTGCAGGCAGATTTTTTACCAGCTGAGCCAGAACGGAAGCCCATTCTGAAAAGTAAAACCTTTATAATATTGGGTTGACCAAAACAGTCATTCAGACTTTTCCAATTGTACAGAGCAATATAACATGTTCAAAAGTGATGTATAGCAAGCTCCCTAACAGAGACTGAAGCAGAAAAAGAGTAGTCACCAGTTTAGGCTGAAGCAACAAGGATTGGTTGCCAACTAAATTAAATCAGCTAAAATCACCTATAGCATTAAAGATTTTATCATTATTTGATGTCATTATCTAATGCCAGGGGCTTGCCTGGTGGCTCAGTGGTAAAGAATCTGCCTGCAATGCAGGAGATATGGGAGACGTGGGTTTAATCCCTGGGTTGGGAAGATCACCTGAAGGAGGAAATGGCAACCAACTCCAGTACTCTTGCCTGGAAAATTCCATGGACGGAAGAGCCTGGTAGGCTACACTCCATGGGGTCGCAAAGAGTCAGACACGATTGACCAACTGAACACACACACATTACCTAATGCCAAACAAAATAGAATTATTGTAATTCATTTAACTTTTAAAATTAAAATCAACTAACTGATGTGTTCAATGAACTGAATATTTTGTAGACTGTATTCTAAATTTAAAATATTGTGTTGTTTAATTGTCTAGAATTGAAAAGACCTCACAAGACTGAAAACCAATTAGTCAATCCAACTGTAATTATATGTTTAGATAAAATATAATTTAGCTAAATTATCATACCACCTAGGTAGTATTCAAATCCAGCAGTGAACTGCAACTCTTTGAGTCTCCTGCCAATTCTCTCTCTTGCCTTTCAGTCAAGGGTCCTGAACTTAGTCAACTATTTCTCCCACAGTGGTGTCCTGCCTAATACATTTGCTCATTGGTTCTTTTAATCTGATGACATGCACTCACTCTATCACGGCTCCTTTCATTTGAATAAGAATACCTGACAACAATTCTCATGTAGGCAACCATACTCAAGAAGCTGCAATGGCCTCATGTCATCATTTTTCTCTGTCCTTCTGGAGTTCCTTATTTCCAAGATATGTTTCACCCTGCCTCAGCCATCACACTTACCATCTGACACAGACTTCTTTCAAGTCAACATCCTAATTTCAGAGGAATGATGATAGGTTATGCCATATATATTTCCAGATCAATTGAATTTTCCTCATTGAAATACACACGGAAGTATTGGTGGGAGTTGCAGTAATTTGTGGGAGGGGTAGGTTACATTGCTTTTGGTGAGATACCTTGGTGCCCTAGCCTCAGTGAATGTACAGGAAACACACAGGAGTTTCCTACTTATCCATGGTTTCGCTTTACCAGGTTTCAGTTACCCAGTCAATCGCACTCTGAAAATATTAAATGGAAAATTCCAGAAATAAACAATTTGTAACTGTTACCTTGCGCATCGTTCTAAGTCACGTGATAAAATCTTGTGCTGCTGGCTGCTGCTGCCCAGGACATGAATCCTCCCTCTGTTTAGCTGTCTCATCCACTGGACACTTAGTAGCCATGCTCAGTTGGAATACTGTCAAGGTTCTGCAGTGCTTGTGTTCAGTCAGTCAGTTCAGTCGTTCAGTCAGTCAGTTCAGTCGCTCAGTCATGTCCGACTCTTGGCGACCCCATGGACTGCAGCACGCTAGGCTTCCCTGTCCATTGCCAACTCCCAGAGCCTGCTCAAATTCATGTCTGTTGACTTGGTGATGCCATCCAGCCATCTCATCCTATGTCATCCCCTTCTGTCTTCAATCTTTCCCAGCATCAGGGGCTTTTCCAATTAGTCAGTTCTTTGCATCAAGTGGCCAAAGTACTGGAGTTTCAGCTTTAGCACCAGTCCTTCCAATGAATATTCAGGACTGATTTCCGTTAGGATTGATCAGTTTGATCTCCTTGCAGTCCAAGGGACTCTCAAGAATCTTCTGCAACACCACAGTTCAAAAGCATCAATTCTTCAGTGTTCAGCTTCTCTTTATAGTCCAACTCTCACATCCATATATGACTACTGGAAAAACCATAGCTTTTACTAGATGAACCTTTGTCAGCAAAGTAATATGTCTGCTTTTTAATATGCTGTCCAAGTTGGTCATAACTTTCCTTCCAAGAAGCAAGCGTTTTTTAATTTCGTGGCTGCAGTTGCCATCTGCAGTGATTTTGGAACCCCCCAAAATAAAGTTTGTCACTGTTTCCATTGTTTCCCCATCTATTTGCCATGAAGTGATGGGTCCGGATGCCATGATCTTAGTTTTTTGAATGTTGAGTTTTAAGCCGTTTTTTTTCACTCTCCTCTTTCACTTTCAAGAAGTAGTCCTTTTGTTCAAGGAACACTTATTTTACTTAATAAGGGCCCCATGCTGAAGAGTAATAGCGCTGTAAATTCAGATAGTCTCTTATCATGCCTAATTTATAAACTAAACTTAATTATAAGTATTTATGTATTTATAGGGCTTCCCAGGTGGCACAAGTACTAAAGAACCTGCCTGCCAAGGCAGGAGATATAGGAGACATAAGTTTGATCCCTGGGGCAAGAAGATCCCCTGGAGGAGGAAATGGCAACCCACTCCAATATTCTTGCCTGGGAAATCCCATGGACAGAGGAGCCTGGCGGGCTACAGTCCTTGGGGTTGTAAAGAGTCAGACATGACTGAACATGTGTGCACACACAGTATATATACCTTTCAGCAGGGTTTCAAGCATCCATTGGGGATCTATGCCATGGAACTCAAGCATTGTCATGTGACTTGTCATATGTGAGCAGAAGTGGGCCTTTGTTAGTTTGAGCACATGGTTCCTATGTCCCTCTGCCACAGTCTTACAATGCACTATCCAGAGGCTACCCTATCAGACTTGGACCTAAATTGAAAATGCCATGCATGTACTACTTAGGCAGTTGTCAATCTGAGATGGGCATTGAGAGAAAGTATCCTCTGTTGTTATGAGCCGCTGAGATTCAGGCATTATTTCCTACCACAGCATATCCTAATGTGTCGTGATTGATAAAATGTTTTTATCTCAGAAGCATGGCAACAACTACAAACAAATTGCATCTGGCATTGAGAATGATGTGGAGAACAAAGTGGGTAGAAGGAGATACTATTGGACAATCTGAAAGGGAAGCCCAGGATGAATCTGAAGGAACTGAACTTCAATTGCATCAGAAGTAATCTGCTAGCAACTTGATGTAAAATATGTAATCACCTCAAATGGAAAACAGGAACTTTATATGCCAATTTTTCTGAAAAGGATGCTTACAGGGTTTAACCACAGAATAAATTTTTAGTTTGATAGGAGAACGTGGTGCTGCAGATAAAGATGTTAGGATGAGGTTTTTGGCTTCAGGAACAGAGAGGAAGTGACAGCTTTTAAGGACAGGAACAGGAAGAAATAATAGAATTTTGAAATGTGTTGAATGAACAGCCTGAATGTGGGTGAAAAAAGAGTAAGGTTGGCTAGTGATGCCAAGGTAAAGTGATTAAAAAATGAACATGCCACCAAATGGTGAGAGAAAAAACAGAACACGGATAAGAAAAGACAGATGAACACAAAAAGAAGATAGGACGGCAGATAACTTTTGCTTGTGAGCAAGCACTTGGCATAATGAGTTTGCCTTGGTAATTAATATGTAGTCTGTGGTGTACCTTCTCTCCTTTGCATCTAGAAAAGAGAGAAAGGTCACTACTTGGCATCACTTTGAAATTATTTATTTAGTTGTGCAATTGAATTAGCACAGCATTTGAAAGAACATGTACATATAGAGAAAATATAGAGAAACTATGAGAGTTGGACTGTGAAGAAGGCTGAGCGCCAAAGAATTGATGCTTTTGAACTGTGGTGTTGGAGAAGACTCTTGAGAGTCCCTTGGACTGCAAGGAGATCCAACCAGTCCATTCTGGAAGAGATCAGCCCTGGGATTTCTTTGGAAGGAATGATGCTATAGCTGAAACTCCAGTACTTGGGCCACGTCATGCAAAGAGTTGACTCATTGGAAAAGACTCTGATGCTGGGAGGGATTGGGGGCAGGAGGAGAAGGGGATGACAGAGGATGAGATGGCTGGATGGCATCACTGACTCGATGGACATGAGTCTCAGTGAACTCTGGGAGTTGGTGATGGACAGGGAGGCCTGGTGTGCTTCAATTCATGGGGTCGCAAAGAGTTGGACACGACTGAGCGACTGATTTGATCTGATCTGATGCAGATAAATTCAGATTAATAGTCTAAAACCCTTCAAGGTACCTCATTCCTACTAGTGTTTTAGAAGTGATTTCCGGAGAAATAATGAAGATTGATATAGAATTGATTATCAATATCAATATCAATATCAATCTTCATTGTTTCTCGGGAAATCACTTCTAAAACACTAGTAGGAATGAGGTACCTTGAAGGTTTTTAGACTATTAATCTGAATTTATCTGCATAGTTCCTAGTGTAAATACAATAGACCTTAGTTTATATTTTTATGTAAAATTAAACATACATACTGCCTCAGCCTAGAGAATAAATAGCTAGAGATAGCAGGGGAGGAGGAGGAAAAGAAAATCTAGACTTTTTAATAACTGTATCAAAAGACTAACATGCCGATGATGAAAGAGCTATGACTATAAAGCACTGCAAATCTTTTTAGGAGAAGCATCCTTTTCAGAAAACTTTTAGAAATTTACTAGTCATATATGAGATGGAAGAGGAACTGAAGACAGGGACAATCTTCCACTTCCTTGTTACAGTAACTTCCTCATCATTATTTGGAAAACAGAAGAAGATAATGGAGTGTTTATAAATAATGAGCATGTCTGATGGAATGAGACATCATCTACTTGGTCATAATACTGGATTCGAGACGCTGAAGAAAGCCAATAAGCATAGCAATCCTATTTGAGAACATCCCATGTAATCATTTATTCATCCATTCAACAACTTTATTATCAAATAAGCACTAGAAGGCATTGGTCAGGGTATTGGGGACAGAGAAGAACACAAAATAAACAAAATTCCTTTCTCTCTTGGAGCTTACAATCCAGATCAGGAAGACAAGTGACAGAAAAAAATATCTAATATATAGTTTATACAAGACGTAATTGAATAATAAAGAGGTCAAAAAGCAAAGTGGGGGAAAGATAGGAAGTGTGTGGCATCTGGGGCAAAACTTGAAATCTTTTGAGCTGAATATATTTCATTTGAGCACACCTGTGAAAGATGATCTATGAATCTCAAGCATTTGGGGTTAAAAAGTGATGATATAAGAATGAATGACTTGTATGGAGCTAGTTCTCCTGGTTTCAGGGATGGGGTAGTGGCTTTGACAAAGGATTCGAGCCCAGAGCTCCCTTTTATGCTTGTGGACATAAGGCTAGAAGGTGGAGAATATGGATCTCCTGGAACCCAGGTCACTGTTAGGTCTTGTGAAGTTATGAGGCCTCCTGTCACTTGTTAAGTTCAAATTCCTGACAAAGATGACGATGAAGATATTAACATTTTTTAAATGGAAATAATTGTTGAGTCCAAATTCTCACTATGCTTGCTATGAAGCAAACTACTGCGTAAATTATACACCAGGTAAACTTCCCTTGTGGCTCAGAGGATAAAGAATCTGCCTGCAAAGTGGGAGATCTGGGTTCAATTTCTGGGTTGGGAAGATCCCCTGGAGAAGTGAATGGCAACCCACTCCAGTATTCTTGTTGGAGAATTCCATGGACAAAGTATCTGGCAGGCTACAGTCCATGGGGTCACAAAGAGTCAGACATGACTGAGTGACTTTCAAACATATGTGCATGAAAATGGTAGTTCTCCAAAAGGTAAAAACTGCTGGACACGTTTCTGATCAGCACTCAGGACAATTTCCGTCTGCTTTGTTTGGGCTGCATCTAGTAGTAGAAGTGTTAGTTTCTCAGTTGTGTCTGGCTCTTTGCAACCCCATGGACTGTAGCCCACCAGGCTCCTCTGTCCATGGAATTCTCCAGGCAAGAATACTAGAGTGGGTTGTCATTCCTTCTCCAGAGGATCTTCCCGATCCTGGCACCGAAACCGGGTCTCCTGCATTGCAGGCAGATTCTTTACCATTTGAACATTTGAATTATAGGGAAGTCCTTGGGCTGCACCTAAGTTTAATTAAACTTAATGGGGTAATCATTTGCAGTATGTGTATGGGGGTGGTGGTTTAGTCAGTAAGTCATGTCGGACTCTTACAACCCTGACTGTAACCTGCCAAGCTCCTCTGTCTGTGGGATTCTTCAGGCAAGAATACTGGAGTGGGTTGTCATTTCCTTCTCCAGGGGATCTTCCCGACCCAGGAATTGAACCCCGGGTCACCTGCATTGCACGTAGATTCTTTATTGACTGAGCTATGAGGGAGATGTCATTATGTGGTACACCTTTAACTGACAGGAAGCTGTGTGTCAATTACATCTCTGTAAAATTTTTAGAAAGTCAAATAAACACCAAGTTAAGAAAAACAAAAAGCAAATCTGAGGACACAGCTTCATGTGCGGTGAAGGCAGAGCTGCTGCCCATTTGGCCCCCTTGAGCTGATAGCAGTGGGACACACAGATCTGTAATTCATGGGTCTGAGTGTAGTTTTCAGAGTTTTTTGTCGTTGTTGTTTAGTCACTCAGTCACGTCTGACTCCTTTTACAACCCCATGGACTATAGCCCTCCAGGCCCCCTCTGTCCATGGGATTTTCCAGGCAAGATTACTGGAGTGGGTTGCCATTTCCTCTCCAGGGGATCTTCCCCTCCCAGAGATAGAACCCACATCTCTGAGTCTCCTGTTCTGCAGGTGGATTCTTTATGGCTGAGTCACCTGGGAAGCCTTAGAATTTAGAGCATTTTCATGCAGAGCAATGGATGTTAAACTAAATTGCAAAGACATTTTGGTAAAGGCAGCTTCCCAAGTAGTGCTAGTGATAAGAACCCACCTGTCAATGCAGGAGACTTAAGAGATGTGGATTCCAAGCTGGATTGGGAAGATTCCTTAGAGTAGGAAATGGCAACCCACTTCAGTATTTTTGCCTGGAGAAGTCCACGGACAGAGGAGCAAGATGGGCTATATTCCATAGAGTCAAAAAGAGTCTGAAGCGATCAAACACACAGCACACATTTTTTTTATTGCTATTGTTGTTTGCTTACTTTTTCATTCTTACTATTTACTGCTTACAAACACTTTAGAGTTTAAAAAATAAAATAATATGTCCTGATTCACAAGACCAATTTTTGGATATACTCAAGCTCTTTTGTTTTTAAAGATATATATTCTACATTTACATTTTAAAATAAAATTTTTTTGGAACAGAAGAACATAAATAATAAATAAACTATCTTTAAAAATATATAAAGTATGGATTTATATCTATAGTATTTTAGTGAATAATTACCTTTATTTTTATAATAGGGATTTATGGTAGGGAGTTTCTCCCAATAGTTTGACTCTGATTTTAAAGTCTTATTATCATCACAACATTAATTTCAAGTGAACAACCTATCATATCAAAAAGGGGAATCTGGGACTTCCCTCGTGGTCCAGTGACTAGGATTCTACACTCCTGATACAGCAGGACTGAGTTCTATCCCTGGTCAGGGAACTAGATCCCATATGCCGCAACTAAGAGTTCACATGCCACAGCTAATAGCTCTGCATTTTACCTGTATATTCTAGTTTAACCTTCATAAGAGTCTTACAAAAATGTAATGTATCAGTTATATGTTTGGGCTCTAGAATCGGACTGTTTAGAATTGTTTTAGTTGTCTTTCCTTTACAACTTGAATAACTCTAAGGTCAAATTATATTTTTCCTCTTCCATCTTTGGAATTTTCTATAAATTGGGGAAACTAATAGTACAAAACCCTGAGGCTATTGTAAGGTTTTAGTAGCATAATGCAGAGATAATTGACACAGAATAATATTAAGTGCTATACTCACACCCTCCTCTTCAAAAATGAGGAAGCTGAGATTGACAGCAGTAATTTTCTTTTCCATAAGCCTGTAACAAATACAGTTGTCACATTCAGACTCAGACTCAAGTCTATAGACCCTAAAGGCCAGGCTCCTCATTATTAGTATCCGTTAGGCAATTTTGACCTTAAATAGTTGATTTCTACTTGTTTGGCACTCTGTGATGACCTAGAAGAGTGGAATTGGGGGAAAGAGGAAGGTAATATATGTATAATTATGACTGAGTTGCATTGTTGTATGACAGAAATCAACAATTTTCCTCCAATTAAAAAAAAGGGAAAAAAATTCTAATAACAGTTCATTTGGGAACTTTACAATCAATGGGTGTCAGTAAGGAATGCCTAACAAAAAAATTTCCCTACTTCCTAAAAAGGCAGAATGACTAAATAGTGGAAATGCATGTAATCAATATTTGTATGTTCAATAAGCCCATAGGTCATTTCTATACAAATAAATGCATATTGTTACAAAATCTTTGTACTAACTCATGACCCCATGTCAAAGTTCAACTTTTTGAAAATTGAGATTAGTGTACCAATTTAATGCAAAGCAATATATGCTTTTAAAGTGGGCTTGAAAAAATTGTGAAATACTTGAATGCTGAATTGAGAAAATGGGCTAATCAGAAATGTGTGTGCTTAGTCATTCAGTCATGTCCGACTTTGTGCAACTCCGTGGACTGTAACCTGCCAGGCTCCTTTGTCCTTGGGGATTCTCCAGGCAAGAATACTGGAGTGGGTTACCATGCGCTCCTTCAGGGTGTCTTCCCAATCCAGGGATAGAACACAGGTATTCTGCATTGCAGGCAGATTCTTTACCATCTGAGCCACCAGGGAAGACCAATCAAGAGTGAATATACTTAGCAAAATTGTGAACATTAAATTAAAATAAATGTTCTGATTGTAAAGAGAAGTATTAATCTAATTCTCAAGCTGGTGGAAAGATTTCCTGCAGTTGCATAAAGAGAGTTTAGAAGATAAACATGATTCAATATTCTTAATTAAATTACAGCTGACCATTCCATTTATTCATTCATAAATGTATATGAATATGACTCTATGAATGTATATACATATATGTGGGCTTCCCAGGTGGACCAGTGATAAAAATTCTGCCTCCCAATGCAAGAGACTCAGGAGATGCAGAAGACACTGGTTTAATCCCTGGGTTCAGGAGATCCCCTGAAGGAGGAAATGGCAACCCACTCTAGTATTCTTGCCTGGAAAATCCCATAGACAGAGGAGCCTGATGGGCTACAGTCCATAGGGTTGCAAAGAGTTGGACACAACTGAGTAACTGATCAAGCATGATACATATATGTATATGTAATGTACACTAATATAGTCATACATATTATTTATTTTTATTTTATAATAGTTTATTGGATTAAAGTTTGTAAGAATAACTCATTCCTTTCAAAATATAACCAATAACATAATGGTGAAAAATTTTGAGTTTCATTAATTTTCAATTTAGATTAAATTTCTGAATTTGTTATATTTTTAAATGTATTTATTCACTCTAGGAATAAGGTTTCTTTTGCAGTACATTCATGTATAGCTTGTGTTTGCCTTGATATATAATAATCTTGTTTCCAATCCAAATGATTAAAGATTTGTTTCTGAAAGCCTTGAATTCTTGTTTTTCTGTTTATTTTTAGGTGTTTCAAATGAAAAAAATAGAGTCATGTTATCTGTTCTAGAGAACTATATGGCATAATATATATAAATAGAATGTAAGATTATTGATAAGTATGCAAGCCCTGAAGTAACATCCGAGTTTGTGATCATTTTTAAATGTACTAATGTAATATATCACAGCAAATGATTCCCCTGAAAATAAACATTTTCATGAAGGTATGCTTTAGATTTCTATTTAAATTAATAAACTACTAAACATGAGCAATTTTCTCCAACATTAAATAAAGGACACAAAGTGTAACTTTAGTGGTGAAAAGCCAGCTTTGAAAAATATATAAAATGTATTCTTTCTCATATTCAGATATGTATACTACACATTTGTGGTCCAAGTGAAATCATATGACAATTATGTCTTCATATAAATAAAAATTTGAGAAATATACCTCTACATTATTTCTAATAACTCACAAATGATGTACACAGAACTCTGTTACTGTTATTCATCTAAATATCTTAATGGAAATGCTTTGGAATTTTAATTTCCACAGAGAAAAAGAATATTTATTAACATTGTATAGTTGTCTCATGAAGTAAAGCTGGAGCTAGTTGAGAACACTGGAAAAGATAAGAATTTGTTATTTATCAATCCCTATATAAACATGCATGCATATTTTTAAAAAATCAGTTATATAGTTTTTACATCTTAGAATAGAAAGACTATAATATTTATGCACTTTAAGTTATCCTGCCATATTAATATCTAATAATTTATCAGAGCAAACAAGTAATTTCTATGGTTCCATGTAGTTTCTCCTTTAAATGTAGAGAAATAAAACCAGGTATCTCCACTAGTAACCCCAGCTGTTATTCCATACCAACTGCAAGAGGAACTGTATAATTATTCACAAACATGTGCACACACACACACAATACATGTGTGTCATTAAATTAATCTGTTGAAGAATATTTAATTAGTATATGTTTTATTATAATAATTTCTCATTTTATAATTATACTTTTACATCTCACCCATTATTTATGCTTGAATTTTGTGAGATTTAATTCCACAGCTAATGGGAATTAATCTGAATTTGTCAAGACTGGAAAACTAATAAATTAGTTTCTCTCTCCCTCTCTTTCTCTGTCATTTTGCTAAATCCATTTTCTATTAAAGATACAAGAGGTAGGTCAAAGATTCCAGAAGTATAAATAGATCACAAAATGGTTTCATGTAGGAGTATGCTTCTTGCTGTCTGTGGGCAATCAGTGATATTACTGCTTAGAAGAGGTATGTCACAATTACTGGAGACATCTTAACTTAGTCCAACACCCATTCTTGAGAAGATGAATATTTTTAAACACCATGCTAAATAAGGATCTATAGAGTTAATGAGGCACAGTTCTTTCTGTTAAGGAACTCAAAGCTAATACTGAGAAGCTAACCAAGTTTTGCTAAATATTAACGCAGTTCATGGGACTTTGGGTGAATAAGAAATGAAATCACACCAAATTAAAGAAACTAATATTAGAGCTTGTTACACCATCTACCATTACTGTTTTTTTTGCATAATGAGGATAAAAGCTGTAAATGACTAGAAGGCAAAGGAGTCTAGGTCCTAGCTGACCTCTCGATACTCCTACCAACCTGAGCTGCTGACTGAAAACATCTTGATTCATAAAACAAATAAACCCTTGACTCATAGACTTAGTTAAGCCATTTTTGTCAGGTTTTTCTTTCACATGAAGCAAAATGTAATTCTAACGTATATGCTTTCATTTATAGATAGATTCATGGATACCTATATAGATATACATCTTGAAATATAAAAAGTATCTTTTAAATTATTTTATATATAGTGAATGAATAAGTACAATAGACTGTTTTAGCTCTTGCTTATCCAGTGCTATTATCATGTAGAAAAGTAAATGATGTTAACGATTTCAGTTATTTCATTGACTGTGTTACCTTGTAACAATTGTTTGGATAAAACTTTTTTTTCATATTTATTTCCTTTATACACAAACATTTTAGGCCCTCTCATACCAAAACATTAATGACTAGTATTTAGAAAATGGCAATACTTTGGACTGTTTAACAGATTAGTATCTTTGTGAGTGTGGAGTTTAGGATTTCTCAAGCAAGAATACCAGAATGGATTGCCATTTTCTTTTCCAGGGGATCTTCCTGACCAGGGATCAAACCCACGTTTCCTACATTGAGGTGGATTCTTTACCACCGAGCTACCAGGAAGGCCGTACAAATTGATACATGCCAATAAATAAAAGATTGTATGATCGCTAGATTATATTATAAAGATTGATAAGTCATGCTTCTTCACAAATTTAAACTGATTTATGATCATTGATAATAATAATTGATAAATCATGACTAGATATTTGTTTGAGTTAAACTGATTAACTCCTACATTTGGTTAACAGTCCATTAGTGACAAATGACTGGCAAATTGGTTTAAATTGTCTGTATTCCAAAAGACAATACACTGAGATCTTTATGAGATAGCAGAATATAAACAAATTTTAAAATTCATACTATAACTAATAGCAATAAATACAAATTCATATAATAAAGAAAAAGCTTTATTCAATTTTATTCCATTTCTAATATTCCTAATCATAAGCCATTTCCACTTGCATACATCTTAATCACATAATTCATTAATCATATGGACAAACTTCAGTGAAATTATTTTGAGCTTCTGTTGTGGACATTTAACAGATGCTTAAGTAGGCCTTGATAATGAAAGCAGCTCTATATTTGGCAAATGTTCAACACTTTTCTTGAATTCTATAAGAAAAGAGTCTTTCGTGAAGGATAATGGTTTCTTCAATCTGATAAAAGATTAAAAAATAACCTTACAAGAAATAATTTACTATGCAACATCACATGTATATATGCATGCGTGTGTGCTAAGTCGCTTCCGACGTGTCTGACTCTGTAAGACCCTATGCACTGTAGCCCACCAGGCTTCTCTGTAAATGGAATTTCCCAGGCAAGAATACTGGAATGGGTTGCCATTCGCTCCTCCAGGTGCTTCCCAACCTAGTGACCAAACCCAGGTCTCCTGCACTACAGGCAGATTCTTTACCCAGTGAGCCACCTGGGAAGTCCCTTAAATAGACTCATTTCTGTAGACATAACATTTCCCTTAAAGAATACACTGTGACAGAAAAAAAAATGTATCATTTTTATAATTTTAATGAATGAATTTACTCGTCTTTCAAAATTATGCATTGTTGATTTCATCTAAGGAAGTTATATCTTTATGATTATATGAAAATTGATGGCTTAAGTGTTTGGAATCCAGTACAGTTATATCAGAATATGAACTTACCATACCTTATTTATGATACAAAAGTATGGGTCTTACAATTTAGCAGAGCAATGTAACAGATGGAGACTGTGAGACAATTATTTTTAGAACTGGCTTATGGAGTTCACTTTTGGAAATATTAAATACTGTTATAGCTTCCATCTGCAAAAAAATTATCTTAATAAAAATTATCTATTTTATTTCTCATGGAAATAAGTCCTAATATACTTCATAAAAAATTGTCCATCAGCACAGTATTCTCATTTATATCCTAAATAAATTTTGCATTGGTTGTATTTAGATCACATACCTAAAATATATTAAAATGGTGTCTCATAAATTAGTTCTCTAAATTATAATTTTAATTAAGGCTCATCAGGTGGCAGCACTGGATTGGGACATCCTGCTTGATAGAGGAACTTTAGAAGAAGCATTCCTTTCAGGATGGTGGATTCCTCTGCCTTGAATGCAGTAGTTTTAACGCCAATGGTAGCCTGGAAGGCTTTAGCACCCATTCCATCCACCACACCATGTTTTTGTCTGTTTGTTTGTTTTAATGCAGCACTGATACTTTCTCATTCTTGTATATAGTGTGAATAGCAGTATCTTCTAAAACATTGTTGCTTTTTTTTTTTTTTTTTTTGCTGATCTGAAGCACACACTCTAAAGGAAAACTGTGTGACTTTGCCGAAAACTCAGCTTTAACATCTGTACTCTTCCCTTTATAACTAGATCTTTGACCAGAAGTCTGTCTGATAAAAGACTTCTATAACCTCTAATTAATGTAAAGTTTAGAGACTCATGGGGCTTCCCTGTTAGCTCAACTGGTAAAGAATCTGCCTGCAATGCAGGAGACCCTGGTTCGATTTCTGGGTTGGGATGATCCTCTGGAGAAGGGATAGGCTACCCACTCCAGTATTCTGGCCTGGAGAATTCCATGAACAGAGGGGCCTGGTGGGCTACAGTCCATGGGGTCGCAAAAAGTCAGACATGCGACCCCAAGGACTGTAGCCTACCAGGCTCTTCCATCCACGGGATTTTCCAGGCAAGGGTACCGGAGTGGGTTGCCATTTCCCTTTCCAGGGGATCTTCCTGACCTAGGGATTGAACCCAGGTCTCCCACATTGCAAGCAGACACTGTATCGTCTGAACCACTAGGCACCAGTGGCAGTTGAGATAGAAGTGATGGCAAGTATTATGCTCCAGTAGATCTGGAGTTAAATTACACATAGGAAGAATTAAAGTGTGTTTTGCAGCTAGATTTTGGAGAGCCGAAAGTGAAATTCTCTCAGTTGTATCCGATTTTATGTGATCCCATGGACTGTAGCCCACTAGGCGCTTCTGTCCATGTCTCCAGGCAAGAATACTGGAGTGGGCAGCCATTCCCTTCTCCAGGGGATCTTCCCCACCCAGGGATCGAACCTGGGTCTCCTGAGACACCAGGGAAGCCCTAATATATTAATACTACGTTTAGTTTAACTTGCATACTCTAGAATCCATTTCAATGACTAACATGTGGTTGAAAGGAAGTGTTAAGAAGTATATTAATTTTTTCCCCATTTATAGCTATGTGAAGGCTTATCTCAACCCTAGATGAATACATGCACTAATTAATAACTGCTTTGACTTTTGTTTTATGCATAATTTTTGTTGTTTTTACTTGTTTTTGCATTTGCCTTTGTTTGAATTTACCCAAGAAATGTTCTTTTCCTATTTGGTCTAGGGGGAAATGAGAATAATTTGTTCACTCTCTCATGTTATCCTAATGATCATCTGGTCATTGCTAAACAGCTTGGGGAAAAACTAATTCAAAAGACCATGAAGTTAGTATGGTTGAATTTTAAATGAGCTACATCAAGGAGAGATAAATGATAGGTATATAGATAGATATAGATAATCATCAGTGATATGATTATAACCAAAGGTCTACCTCTCTACTTCTCATTATGAAAGCCTACAATTGACTTGGGTATCTAGAGTTAACAAAGCTTCTTTTAAATGAATATATTTTAATAAAATCACTAGTGACTGATATATGAATCTAAAATTCAATGTATCTTACTTTCTACTAATCAGAAAAACAACACTTGTTAATAACATCACAGTCTTCTAGTTATAAAGCCATGAACACAACCTCCTCCCCTAAATTTATTTTATGACCATTGAGTGTAATGAAAATTTTCTGTTTCTTAGTCTGTGTGGTTTCATACGTTTGTCCACTTTGAGAACATTCATGGGTATGTCTACTAGTAAGTTGGGCATTTTCATGGGTTTTCTTTCTGGAGTCGGGGGAGCTTCCCTGGGTCAGGAAGATCCCCTGGAGAAGGAAATGGCAACCCATTCCAGCATTCTTGCCTGGAGAATCCCACGGACAGAAGAGCCTGGCGAGCTACAGTCCATGGGGAGGCAAAGAGTCAAACAAGACTGAGTGATGAACATTTTACATTTTACCTTTTTTATACTTTGTGTTTTTGTTACACTTCTATAAATTTTTCATAAAAATTCAAGTTGATAATGTTAAGGCTTTGGGAGAGTCTGATGAACACACTGATACTGATATTATGCCAGTTGCTATCAGTTCAGTTTAGTTGCTCAGTCGTGTCCGACTTTTTGTGACCCCATGAACCGCAGCACGCCAAGCCTCCCTGTCCATCACCAACTCCCAAAGTTTACCCAAACTTATGTCCACTGAGTCAGTGATGCCATCCAACCATCTTATCCTCTGTCGTCCCCTCCTCCCGCCCTCAATCTTTCCCAGCATCAGGGTCTTTTCAAAAGAGTCAGCTCTTCGCATCAGGTGGCCAAAGTATTCAAGTTTCAGCTTCAACATCAGTCCTCCCAATGCACACCTAAGACTGATCTCCTTTAGGATGGAGTGGTTGAATCTCCTTGCAGTCCAAGGGACTGTCAAGAGTCTTCTCCAACACCACAGTTCAAAAGCATCAATTCTTTTATGCTTAGCTTTCTTTATAGTCCAACTCTCATATACTGGAGAAACTATAGCCTTGACTAGACAGACCTTTGTTGAAAAAGTAATGTCTCTGCTTTTTAATATGCTGTCTAAGTTGGTCATAACTTTCCTTCCAAGGAGTAAGCGTCTTTTAATTTCATGGCTGCAATCACCATCTGCAGTGATTTTGAAGCACCAAAAAATAAAGTCAGTCACTGTTTCTCCATCTATTTGCCATGAAGTGATGGGACCAGATGCCATGATCTTAGTTTGCTGTTACTCTAGAAGTATTGTATGACTTAAATTAATCTTAATATTAACCCTATGAGGAATTTCCAATTATTATTCAACATTATAAATAAGGAAAGTTATACACAGTTATATAATGTGCTTGAGATGGACTGAGTAAGTGAGGTAACAAGTAGATAGATAAAGATATTCCTCAGTGATATGATTATAATCAAAAATATACTTCTCTACTTCTCATTATGAAAGCTTACAATTGATTTGGGTACCTAAAATTGACCGGTCTTCTTTTAAATGAAAACATTTTATTCTTCTTTTGTGAATAAATATATCTATGTCTTCCAGTTTGAGTAGTCCATTATAGTATATCTGCTACTGCCATAGTAGTAATTACAAAATACTACCACTCAGTAATATCATAAAATAGATTTCCTGTCTTTTGTTGGTACACTCATTTTCAAGATGGATTATAATTATTTTGGAATGTAAGTTTTAATTATATTTCAGTAATTCCTATTTTTTGTGACCATACTCTTTTCCTGTTGATTGAATTACAGAAATAGCCTATTTTTTACATAAGTATGGGCTTATACCTGTTAAGATGTCTTGTTTTCCAAAACAGAAAACTATAAAAATCCAACAACTCTTTGAATATAATTTTTGTTAAGAAATAATAAAAATACAGAGTTAGAACGGGCATAGGGCTTGGAAGGCTTAAAAATCCTAGGGAATAGTGTGTACTTGATTTGCTATGAAGTAGGAAATATTCAGTTGAGCAAGGAGATGGTACAATAAAAAGAAGAATGCAGGGTAGACTAAATCAGAACAAATATCACATAAACAAACTAGAGAAAAATTTAGGTACCTATGCACAAGATGTTGATGGTATATTATAGTGGCAAAAAATGGAAAAAAAATGACAAATAACCATATATGACTTATGATTCTAACTGTATTATACTGTTTACAATTACTCAAGAATATTATCAAATTGGAATGTGGTAAAATTAGTTTTCTTTTTTCTTTTTAGGATCTTCTCACTCTACCAAATTCTACCCACTGGGGGAAAAGTAAACTATCTTGAGATATCTGTTTAATGTGATTTTGAAGTTCAAAATGGGGTTTTAGAGGCACAAAAATAAAATTAGCAAGTGAAATAAGTGCATTTCTAATGGAACTCTGGAGACTTAATAGTCTATAATGGAATATAATGATAATTAGTTTTCTTGAATATTTTTATGCTTTTATGTCTATTTTGAGGGTCTTATTGGAATCATACAATTTTATTTTCATGATATCAGGCTATTTCTGCTCAATAGTGTAGCAATATGAATAAGCTCTATTATTTTATTAGTTTGAGAAAAAAGTAGAATTAGACCACTTTCTGGAATATGCTGAATTTTTTCATTACTTTTTGTGTCTTCTATTTTTCTTACTGAAGCCCATATTTAACTTTTTTTTTTTCCTTTTATCCCCTACATTACAAATACCACTTAAATGTTCTGTACTTATCTGAATAACTTTCCTGCCCTTCTTAAGTTCATATTTTCTATTAAGACTTTGACTTCTTTTATCTGCTCCCTAACAGAAGAGTAGAAAAGCTGAAAGGTAAATATGTATATCAAAAGTTATCTATTTGTTAGAATTTCCAAGTGAAATCATTAAATTACAAGCTAAATTACCCTTATGGAAATCCATGAAGTTTTACCCAGCTTTATAGTAGCTACAATTATGATTTTTCTAATACTTTTAATATCATATAATCATCTATTTATTCACTTAATTTATTAAAATATTTATTCACTAAAAACCATGTAGCATTATTTCATCTGCATATATATACGCATGCTATGCCAATTCAGCATGTCCCACTCTTTGTGACTCTATGAACTGTAGCCCACCAGGATTCTCTGTCCTTGAGAGTCTCCGGGCAAAAATACTGGAGTGGTTTGCCATTTCCTCCTCCAGGGAATCCTCCCAACCCAGAGATCAAACCTGAGTCTCTTGAGTCTCTTCCAGGGGCAGAGATTCTTTACCACTGAGCCACCTGGAATGCCCATATATACGGGCACACCAAAGTCCACTTATATACATAATTGGTTTTTCCCTCTGCTCATAAATTGGGAAGATATTTCTTAATACAATATTTGCTGAGGGACAGTAGGACCCTTTTGGACCCTGCTCTTTTTACTTTGTTCTTTGAAAGCTATCATCTGAGCTCAGGGAGAGTTTAATTCTGTTATTTTGATCCTGAAGAGACTGTAAGGAACACAGTGAGGAAGGCAAATGTCCCAGCTCAGGGAGCAGAGCTTAGGCAAGGTGAGGATGCCAGTCACACGTGCGGTGACACCTGACTTCGGCGCCAGGACCTGATAGGGTGAGGATGGATGCAGTTGAGGAAAGCCTCAGTGTAAGTGACAGAAATTAGGTAAACTCCCATCGAGTTTGGCAAGAGATGCTGGAGCTAGAATAGCTTGAGGGGGTCGTGCAGAGAGTTGTGCACTGTCAGATCCCAGGCAGAACGACAAGATCTCCACACACAGGCAGATGGTGCGGTGTCTTCTGTCAGAGGCCCAGTGAGATAAGAACGGCCTGGTATGGGAGATCGGAGTCCAGAAGTGAGGAGGAAGGTGTCCTGTGACAGGACAGATTAGAGAGCCAGAAATAAGTTCGCACAAGGAAACGGAATATGAGGCAGAGTGGACTGACTGTAGGTCCAGGGGATGACAGGATGGATTATTTATTAATTGATTCTGGCAATACTGGCTTTTCCTATGAAAACAAAATAAAATAAAATTCCATCACACATCATACTCAAATTAATTAGACTCTGAAGTGAAATAATACAGATAAATTAATATGAATTAACGAATATGATTTGTTAAATAATATGCAATATCATACATAATTTGAAGTATCCTTTAGAATATTAATTAGTGAATAATACAAATTACCCTGTAAATGTACCTGTTTCTCTGTAGGGAAAACAAATTTTGATAAAACTTAATATACCATAAAAGAAAAAATTGATAAATGGAACTATATTACATTTAAGAAGTTTGCTCCTAAAACTATAGATTTAAAAGTATGAGATGATAAAAGAAAGCACAAATTGGGAAATATTATTTCAGCACAATTATTTGCCAAAGGATCATAATCTGAAATATAAGAAAAACTCCTATAAAATTGTAAGAAAAAAAAGAAAGAGGGAAGTATAAATGTAAGCAAACCCTTCCAAACGTTTTACAGAAGAGAAAGCACAAAAGTCCTGTGAATATAGCCAAAGCAATTTAAAAACAATGAAGAACATGTAAATTAAAATCTTTGGAATATATTTTAAACCAGTTCCATAAAAGGAATACCTTTTTGGAAAAATATCACTGTATAATATGATTAGGTTGAAAAAAAGCTAGTCATATGTCATTTAATAATGAAGTAGGTCAATCATCATTTATTAACGATAGATGGTCTGTCAGTAATTATTTTTAGGCCAAAACTCATTTTGTTGCTTAGGAAACCTGGTTAATTTAGGAAAAATGGTTAAATAAGTGATAAAGTTCATACAATCAGGCACTAAAAAACAGGGAGTGGAAAAAAATAAGTCTCTTAACAAGTAATTCACAATGGATTGTAGCAGAATTGACAATACAGAGACTAACCTTTTATTTAAAATATGCACTAGAAGACATAATGAAAAAGTGATCAGAGCAGAAAATAAATTTCTAATCATACAATTTAGTTTTTTATTCATTTCTAAAACTCATGTACTTTTATGAGACTGCTAATTGATACGCATACGATATAGCACAGAAACATTTCTGATTGGTATTTCATCTCATTTCTTAAGCAGGACGTGTAAGATCATAGGATTTTTATGCACATTACATCAAATTTTCTCCTGAAAGATCTAATAAAAATGTTATAAGTTCTAGAAATTAATTTATGGATAATTCTGAAGGCAGAAAAGCTCTAAATTAACCTTGTTTGAAGGAGAACTCAATGTTCCTATTCATTAAGGTTTCCAGCTGTGCACAAGTAGTATGGAAGACATTCCTCTTCATTCAGTCGCAATCTTTTCAGTTCAGTTCAGTTTAGTCGTCAGTCGTGTCCTACTCTTTGTGACCCCATGAACTGCAGCATGCTGGGCCTCCCTGTCCATCACCAACTTCTGGAGTCCACCCAAACCCACATCCATTGAGTTGGTGATGACATCCAACCATCTCATCCTCTGTCGTCCCCTTTTCCACCCACTTACAATCTTTCCCAGCATCAGAGTGTTTTCAAATGAGTCAGCTCTTAGCATCAGGTGGCCAAAGTACTGAAGTTTCAGCTTCAACATCAGTCCTGCCAATGAACACCCAGGACTGATCTCTTTTAGAATGGACTGGTTAACACCACAGTTCAGAAATATCAATTCTTCGGCACTCAGCTTTCTTTATAGTCCAACTCTCACATCCATACATGACCACTGGAAAAACCATAGCCTTGACTATCCGGACCTTTGTTGACAAAGTGATGTCTCTGCTTTTTAACATGCTATCTAGTTTGGTCATAACTTTCCTTCCAAGAAGCAAGCGTCTTTTAATTACATGGCTGCAATCACCATCTGCAGTGATTTTGGAGCCCAGAAAAATCAAGTCAGCCATCTATTTGCTATGAAATGATGGGACTGGATGCCATGATCTTAGTTTTCTGAATGTTGAGCCTTAAGACAACTTTTTCACTCTCCTCTTTCACTTTCATCAAGAGGCTTTTTAGTTCCTCTTCACTTTCTGCCATAAGGGTGGTGTCATCTGCATATCTGAGGTTATTGATATTTCTCCTGGCAATCTTGATTCAAGCTTGTGCTTCCTCCAGCCCAGTGTTTCTCATGATGTACTCTGCATATAAGTTAAATAAGCAGGGTGACAATATACATTCTTGACGTACTCCTTTTCCTATTTGGAACCAGTCTGCTGTTCCATGTCCAATTCTAACTGTTGCTTCCTGACCTGCATATAGGCTTCTCAAGAGGCAGGTCAGGTGGTCTGGTATTCCCATCTCTTTCAGAATTTTCCACAGTTTATTGTGATCCACACAGTCAAAGGCTTTGCCATAGTCAATAAAGCAGAAATAGATATTTTTCTGGAACTCTCTTGCTTTTTCCATGATCCAGAGGATGTTGGCAATTTGATCTCTGGTTCCTCTGCCTTTTCTAAAACCAGCTTGAACATCTGGAAGTTCACGGTTCACGTATTGCTGAAGCCTGGCTTGGAGAATTTTGAGCATTACTTTACTACTGTGTGAGATGAGTGCAATTGTGTGGTAGTTTGAGCATTGTTTGGCATTGCCTTTCTTTGGGATTGGAATGAAAACTGACCTTTTCCAGTCCTGTGGCCACTATTGAGTTTTCCAAATTTGTTGGCAAATTGAATGCAGCACTTTAACTGCATCATCTTTAAGGATTTGAAATAGCTCAACTGGAATTCCATCACCTCCACTAGCTTTGTTCGTAGTGATGCTTCCTGAGGCCCACTTGACTTCACATTCCAGGATGTCTGGCTCTAGGTGAGTGATCACACCATTGTGATTATCTGGGTCATGAAGATCTTTTTTGTACAGTTCTTCTATGTATTCTTGCCACCTCTTCTTAATATCTTCTGCTTCTGTTAGGTCCCTACCATTTCTGCCCTTTATTGAGCCTCCTTTTATTTACTTGTTATTCTGTGTCTCAAAGGAAAGGAAGAAATGTACAGTTGATATAAAATTATTTTTCTCTTGATAACCTCTAACTAGTTAAATTCAGAAATCTCCATCAATAAGCTTCAGTTGCACCATGTTCCTTCTATACCAGTAGGAATATTCAGTACATATGATATCAAGGCAGAAGCCTAAGATATAATGCATGGGAGCTTTTCATCTTATTTTTGTGATTTAAATTTTCTCCTTGGTAGATTTGGCTAACAATCTATTCTACCAAGAAACATGTTTGTCAACAGAATGTCATCATCAAAAAATAGTGTTTTATATAATAGGAGTTGATATAGATTTTTACATTTGGGTTTTTATTATATGTGACATAATGAAATGCAGTCTTCGATTTAAAATACTTTCCTGTGTTGACAGAAGAAAAATATTTTAAAAATCTCCTATACTATGGTTATTTCCTATATTATGGTTAATAAAGCAATGAGAATTTATCAAAGTTTCTGTATGGAGAAAGAGTAAGTCTTTATCTTAACTCCATTAATTGATTCAAAATACACTTATATATATATACATTATAACATATATAATATTTGGCCTTGCTGCTAAGTCTGCTAAGTTGCTTCAGTCCTGTTCAACTCTATGCAACCCCATAGACGGCAGCCCACAAGGCTCCCCTGTCCCTGGGATTCTTCAGGCAAGAACACTGGAGTGGGTTGCCATTTCCTTATCCAACGTATGAAAGTGAAAAGTGAAAGTGAAGTTGCTCAAGTCGTGTCCAACCCTCAGCGACCCCATGGACTGCAGCCCACCAGGCTCCCCCGTCCATGGGATTTTCCAGGCAAGAGTACTGGAGTGGGGTGCCATTGCCTTCTCCGATATTTGGCCTTAAGTGCCAAATATTGTGCTATACACTGGAAAGCTATACACTATGATAAAATAGTACATACATGATCCTTTGAAATCTGTGCTGAAGTCAGCCTTGTCATAATTTAGTCTCACTTATGGAATAGAATTGTAAAAATATTTTGACTCACAAATCTAAATAAAAATGTGTCCCAAAGGAAATACTCATAACTGATAGTTGATTTCACCATGATTACAATAAAAAAGTAAGCAAGCAGACCTTCAATTATAAAGATGATTGGATATGTGCAAAATAAATAGGTAAACAGAGTAAAATTGAAGTAAAATTAACACTGTGAGATGAGACAAAGTATTTCTAGACAGATAACTTTAAGACTGGTGCCTGATAGCTCGACTGGTAAGAATTCACCCGCAGTGTGGGAGACCTGGGTTCAATCCCTGGTTTAGGAAGATTCCCTGGAGAAGGGAATGCTACCCACTCCAGTATTCTGGCCTAGAGAATTCCATGGACTGTGGAGTACATGAGGTCACAAAGAGTTGGACATGACTGAGCAACTTTCACTTCACTTTGAACTTTAAGGCAAAGTCTTTTAAGAGCTTTATTAACATATAAATGATATGCAATAAACTGTACATATTTAACGTATACAATTTAATGAGTTTGGACATATGCACACACAAGGACAGAAAACAGCCATGGAAAAATTTGGGAAAATAATTTACCAGGAAGGTACAGCCTCATGTGTGATGGCCTTAAGACAGGAAAGCAGTGGCTATGTTTAAGAAAATGGAAAGAGGCCAGACCAGCTAGAACTAAATCAACATGTACAAACTGCTATATTTAAAATAGATAACCTACAGGGTCCTACTGTATAGCACAGGGAACTCTGCTCAATGATATGTAGCAGTCTGGATAGATAGAAGGTGAGTTTCAGGGAGAAAGGATACATGTGTATGTATGGCTGGGGCTTCCCAGGCAGCACTAGTGGTAACAAGTATATTAGTGTTAGTTGCTCAGTCCTGTCAGACTCTTTGCAACTCCATGACCTGTATTCCATCAGGCTCCTCTGTCCATGGGATTCTCTGGGTAAGAATACTGGAGTGGGTTGCCCTTTCCTTCTCCAGGGGATTTTCCCAACCCAGGGATCGAACCCAGATCTTCCGCATTGAAGGCAGATTCTTTACCGTTTGAACCACCGGGGAAACTCTGCCAATGCAGGAGGCATAAGAGATGTGGGTTTGATCACTGGGCCGGAAAGATCCCCTGGAGGAGTACATGGCAACCCACTCCAGTATTCTTACCTGGAGAATCCCATGGACAGAAGAGCCTGGCAGGTGCTACAGTCCATAGTGTCACAAAGAGTAGAACAGAACTGAAGGACTTAGCAAGCACACAGATGTCTATTTATGACTGAGTCCGTTTGCAGTCCACCTGAGACAATCACGTTGTTAGTCATCTATACTTCAATATAAAATAAAAAGGTTTTTTTTTAATCTAAAAGTAAAAAAAAGAAAAAATATGCAAGAAGAAAAATTATGACAGTTTAGGTTTTGTAGATAAGTAGGAGGTGGTGCTAGTGGTAAAGAACCCATGTGCCAATGCAGGATTTGATCCCTGGGTCACGAAGATCCCCCTGGAGCAGGTCATGGCAATCGATTCCAGTATTCTTGCCTTGAGAATCCCATGGACAGAGGAGCCTGGTGGGCTCCAGCCCATGGGGTCCCACAGAGTCAGTGAAGTGACAGCACACAGCAGCATGCAGGAGTACTAGAAGAAGGGGTCAGTCAAATGAGGTTTAATTTTAAATCAAAATACACTGGCGAGTAAGTCATTGGAAAATTTTACCTGGAGTAGAATGATCCTCTATTTTCACAGTAATTTTGCATACTCTGTAGAAAATGGATGGAAAAGGTACAAGAGATACAGCGTGACAAGTTAAGGCGAAAGTGTGGTGACGAAGATGATATTGGGTGACTTAAGCAAGATTAGTGGCAGTTGGAGATAAAACTGCCATATATGATATATATATATATATGTCATCTGTCTTAGAGATTGTGCATATAGGAATGGAGAACCTAGAGCCAAGCATAATCTGAGTCTTGCGGCTTGGGCAACTGGGTAGATTTGGTCTCATTTACAAAGGCGTTCTGCGGTCCATAGGATCACAAAGAGATGGACAACAGCAACAACAGAGATTAGGACAAGTGACAATATTACAAGTGATAATCCTTAAAGATGATGATTTCAAATTGCTGGGAAAATAACAAACACTGGTTTCAGCAGTACACAAATATATGTTTCACACTTTTAACAAGAGCAGTTTATGTGGAGATTTTCAGCAAAGGCTGATGGACAGAGAAGAAGCAGAGACAGGAAGCTCTTAAACTAATCAAGAGAAGCAGAAAAACAATTTAATAGTTGGAGCAGTATTTGGAGCTAAAAAGGGAAATGTTTTTAGTTTTTGCTTTCCCCTCCAAGGCTCATATATGATGATGGTGATATGATACTGATGGTGATTATGATGATGGTGACAGCGATAATAATGTGATGACTATGATTATGTAATTGTTCACATATTGAGATGGCAGTTTTTCTTGTTTAAATTGAAAAACAACATATAATCTGCATCAAGATCTCATTTTCTCCCTTGTGAGAGAATCCTGTCCTTCCTATCCTTCACCTTCACTAAACAATTACCAGCAATTGTTCAAAAATTAAAGAGAATTGTATTTTTAAGTGTTTTAGAGCTATTTAGGAAGTTAATGAGTACAGTTTTTACATAGTTCTCTGGTCCCATTTTATAATTTAATTGCAAGTCTCAGTAATTCAGCAGTAATCATTTAAAATTTGAAATGTCAATGTCACTGGCATTAAAAATATGTTTCCTCTATGGAACAGAATTCAAAATATACTCTGACTTACAAAACTGGAAATGAAAATGTGGTCATTTAAATTACTCCTCCGCACTCCTCCAATGCAGAGGAGTAATTTAACCATCATTTCAGTTGTTTTTCTTATTTATCTAATATGCTTACTTAGAAAAATAGTTGGCAGAATGCATCATCTATAAAGCAGGGAATTGAACCTTTTGTTTAGAGGTACAATTTGTCTAAATGAGAGAACATCTGTTCATATTGAATGAAATATAATCTGGCAAATAGGGGCAGCCTTTGAATCATTATGTTATGCGTTAATATAGCAATGGGTTTAAGTTCAAGATCCAAAAGCAGTGGCATTTATTCAGTTTTCATTATAACCATTAGACAGTGACCTATGTTAAATGCTTATCTATCTTGGTCTTTTGTGACATCTCATTACCATTGTTTGTGAGTCTTGTTAAATATTAAACAGCAAGACTGAATTAGCAACATGGTCATATATTGGAACTTTCATCTCACCTGTTTGGCCAGGTATGTACTGTGGAAATCTTTATTTTTGAAAATTTTTTCATTTTTCATTTCCATTTTATTTTCTAGTCTAAAACTTAGCTGCAAATATGTATTTTGAAGGAAGACGTTGACCAAAGCATCCTTACTCTTCCACTCAGTTTGATTAGCCCTTAGTCAGATTCTTTTTGACTATAGGTCCCTGCCATCCCCTTTCCCAGAGTACTTAATTTAGACAACTTCCAATTATAAAGTCTTTCTCTTCCCCTTTGATAAATAGATCTTCTCCTAGCCTCTAGTCAGTTTTATACACCAAAAATGTCTTTCTCGTGGATCTGAGAACTATCTTTTTTAATGTACTCATCAAGAAAGAGAGCATCTGTATCTTCCCATCTTTGTGGAAGGGAGGAGCCTAACATCCATAAGTGCTTGTTGTGCGTATGTTAGTTGCTCAGTTGTGTCTGGCTGTTTGCGAGTCCATGGACTTTGGCCGGCCAGGCTCTTCTGTCCATGGAATTCTCCAGGCAAGAATACTGGCGTGGGTTGCCGTTCTCTCCTCCAGGGGATCTTCCCAACCCAGGGACTGAGCCCAGATCTTCTGCAGGGGCAGAGAGATTATTTTACTGTCTGAGCCACCAGAGAAGACCCTTATGTGCTTATTAGGAAACACAAATGACCTAATCACATTGACCAACCTCCCCAAGTACTTTTCCAGTAGCTCATCCATTGCTTAAAACTCTCCTTCCTGTTGCTTGAGTGGAGTTGAGTTCGGTCCCTCTCCCATATTGCAGTACTTTTAACCCTTATTGTAATAGTCTTATATAAAAAGTCTTCTTCGTCTGTTTAACTTTATCTGGTGCAGATTTTCTTTGACAATATAAATAACATATTCTCTACATATATTAGTTTTTGGAAACGCACTGTTTGGAACAAATGTTTTCCTTCCATATCCCAGGAAATCTAGAAATTTTACTTAAAGCCAAGAAAAATTGTCCTATCCTTAGAGGTACATGTATATTTATATTTTATTTTTCTGGAAAATAATATCTATCTATTGTAAATATATGTTGGGAAACTTAGTTAATACCATTTAAATCTAGAGTAATGAATGAAGGATCAAGGCACTAAATAAGTAAATAAATACATAAATGAATTTAATTTAATGGAATTATGTACCAGAGCCACAGTTCTTTAACTACATGTAACAGTTTCAGGAACTCTCATTCATACTCATTCTCTCTCCCTTTCTATTTCTCTGTCTCTGTCACTCTCTTTCTCTTTGTTGCTGTTCAGTCACTAAGCCTTGTCCGACTCTTTGTGACCCCATGGACTGCAGGCTGTCCTGTCCTTCACCATCTCCTGGAGCTTGCTCAAAGTCATGTCCACTGAGTTGGTGATGCCATCCAACCATCTCATCCTCTGTCATCCCCTTCTCCTCCCACCTTCAGTCTTTCCCAGCATCAGGGTCTTTTCCAATGAGTCAGCTCTTTGCATCAGGTGGCCAAAGTATTGGAGCTTCAGCTTCAGCATCAGTCCTTCCAATGAATATTCAGGGTTGATTTCCTTTAGGATTAATTGGTTTGATCTCCTTGCAGTCCAAGGGACTCTCAAGAGTCTTCTCCAACTCCACAATTCAAAAGCATCAATTCTTCAGCACTCAGGCTTCTTTATGGTCCAACTCTCACATCCATACATGACTACTGGAAAAAAACCACAGCTTTGACTAGATGGACTTTACTGGTGGCTCAGACTGTAAAGAATCTTCCTGCAATGCAGGAGACCTGGGTTCTATCCCTGGTTTGGGAAGATGCCCTGGAGGAGGACATGGCAACTCACCCCAGTATTTTGGCCTGGAGAATCCCCATGGCAGAAGAGTCTGGTGGGCTACAGTCCATGAGGTCACAAAGAGTCAGATACAACTGAGTGACTAAGCAAAGGACACAGCACTGCTCCCTCTCTTTTCTAGAATGTAAACACTATTAGACTTCAAGGACCCTAAAGACCAAGGTTATATCTTACATTTTTATAACTCTTCTGATATGAAGTAAGTACTCAACAATTGAATGATTTTTGAAAATAATGATTCGCTACTAAAATCAAATGTATTAATTTCCTTTACCTGCATTATAATTTTATTATAAACAAGTTATGTTACTCAGGATTGACTCATATAGTTTATCAATAAAACCATGTGTTAATATTAGGTTGGTATAAACATAATTTTGGTTTTTTCATTGTTGAAATTTGTCATTTGATATTGGAATACATTCTAAATAAATGTGGTTATGTTATACATAATTTTAATGTTCATTTCTCACTTTATATGTTTTGCTAATGACTTATTACTTGCTGTTTATTTTATATTCATTAGAGACTATGGAAATGATGTTGGACAATAAGCAAATTTGAGGGATTTTCTTATTTGAGTTCAAAATGGATCGTAAAGCAGCGCAGACAACCCGAAACGTCAACAACACATTTGGCCCAGGAACTGCTAACTAATGTTGCAGTTAGCAGTGGTGATTCAAGAAGTTTTGCTAAGGAGACAAAAGTTTTGAAAATGAAGAGTGTAGTGGCTGGCCATTGGAAATTGACAAATTGAGAGCCTCATCAAAGCTGATCCTCTTAGAACTACATGAGAAGTTGCCCAAAAATTCAATGTTGACCATTCTATGGTCATTCAGCATTTGAAGCAAATTGGAAAGGTGAAAAGGCTCACTAAGTGGATGCTTCATGAGCTGATCAAAAATCAAAACTATCATTGTTTGGAATGTTGTCTTCTCTCATTCTACACAACAATAACGAATCGTTTCTCGATTGGATTGTGACGTATGATGAAAAGTAGGTTGTATATGACAACTGGCAAAGACCAGCTCAGTGGCTGGATTGAGAAGAAGCTCCAAAGCACTTCCCAAAGCCAAACTTACACCAAAAGTGTAAGTGAATCTTGGCAAAATTATTACATTTGAGAAGTACACTAAGCAGCAGATCAATGAGATGCACCAAAAACTGCAACGACTACAGCTAGCATCGGTCAACAGAAAGGGCCCAATTCTTCTCCACAACAATGCCGGACCACCACATGTTGCACAACCAATGCTTTAAAAGTTGAACAAAATGAGCTATGAAGCTTTGCCTCATTCACCATATTCATCTGACCTCTTGCCAACTGAATACCACTTCTTCAAGAATCTTGACAATTTTTTTTGCAGGAAAAACGCTTCCACAACCAGCAGGTGGCTGAAAATGCTTTCCAAGAGTTCATTGAATCCTGAAGCACATATTTTTACACTACAGAAATAAACAAACGTATTTCCCATTGGCAAAAATATGTTGATTGATTAACAAAGATGTATTTGAGCCTAGCTACAATTATTTAAAATTCAAGGTCCAAAGTCCCAATTACTGTGCACCAATCTCATTGGAAAAGACTTTGATGCGGGGAAAGATTGAGCACAGGAGGAGAAGGGGTCAGCAGAGGATAATACGATCGGATAGCTTCACTGACTCAATCCACGAGTCTGAGCAAACTCCAGCAGACAGCGAAGGGCAGGGAAGCCTGGCATGCTGCAGTCCATGAGGTCACTAAGTCATTTCTGACTGGCATAAATTGTCGCAATCACTTAAAAGCTACTTGGTAGTATCTTACAAAGCAGAATATACAGATGCAGCCTGATCCAGAAATTCCACCCCTTGGTACCTGTTTAACATATATTAAATGAAAGATGTATACAAAATATTCAACAGAGCTCAGAATATTCATAATATTCAAAAGTTGAAAAGAAAAACAGTAAACTCAGATCTTAAGTGATCCACACACACTGAATAAAAGCAACAATACAATTTGAAATTCCAAAGTAGCAAGTCATATTTTAGAAGAATTGGTTAAGAATATTTGCAATAATAACAACGACTAATCTTAATGTTGTGTGTAATACTTTCCAGGCACTATTCTGATTGCTGTACATTAATTAACTTTTAGTCTCCATAACAAACCTAAGAAATGGATACTATTATTATTGTATTTTACAGGGACTAATATACCTTGTCCAACTTTATAATTAGGAAGTGACAGGGCCAGAACCTGAACTGAGATCCTCTGTTTCAAAGTCAGTGTTTTATTGCAATTCAATGTTGTATTATCGTATTGTATATTTAGCTTTTTAAACTTATCTATCTCAAGGCATTTAGATAGTGTACCCTGACCCTAAGTGCACTGAAAATAGCAAATGGCACTTTCCTTTAGTTGGGAAAACAGAGGAAAGTGTCCACATAACAAATTACATCATCAAACACTGATCCTAGCAGACTGAAGGAGGCAAGCATATAAGGGCCACCAAACACTTCTCTTGGTGAAAAAATCACACAAGTGAGTATTGGAAATAGGACCCAAATGTGAACACAGAACACAAAACCCCGTCTATGGAGTTGCACAGAGTCGAACATGACTGAAGCGACTTAGCAGCAGAAGCAGCATGGTCATATCTGAGTAAATCAACTATTATAAATAAAGTGTCCTATGGACTAGGTTACATTTTTATCAACAAGATAGTCATACCAAGGCTTTTGAACAAATCACATAAGTAAAGTCCCTTGTTTCATTTTCACTTTTCCTTGGGAACACAATTCTAATAATCTGAATTGCTTTTGTTTTATATTTATAAGTATTTCAGTGCTACACCCAGAAAGCCAACAAGTCACCAGTTTTTTAAACAATTTTTCTAAGTCTCTACTTTTCTAGAGCAATCTGTTTTATCTTATCACTGGTTGTAGTATAAAGCTCCTTGCCACTGACTATTTTTTTATTTTTAACACATTTAGTGAAAGAGCTGAAAATACAGTATTCTGTGTACAATTATTATGAAGATACAATTTTTCAAAAATAATTTGTGCAAAGATATTAAACAATTCCAAAAATACAGCAGTAGATTATATAGTGTTAGTTTCATCAATAGAAATAAACACAGTGTAAAGTCTGACTATGACTACTACAAAGGTCAACAAGTCTCTGGTAGAAAAAGTCTCTTGTGTTTATTAAAATTTGTCAGGATTTTATATGTCACTATTTTTATTTTTTTATGATACTATTATAGTATTACAAAAGAAATGAGCATAAATTATAAGCACACAATTGAGTAAATCTTCATAAAGTTAACATAACTGCATAATTAACACCCAAATTTGGAAACAGAATATTATTAATGTTCCCAAATTGTTCCTTATGATCCATTCTGGTCATAAAATCCCTCTCCTGAGGTTGAACACTTTAGATCAATTTTACCTTTACTTTAACTTAATGTAAATGGAATGTAAATTATGCAATCTTTTGTATCTGGCTTACTTTGCTTCACATTATTTTTGAGATATCCTTTTCTGTTGATTTGTGTAGTCTTTATTCGTTTAATTTTATTGCTTGATAGCATACTATTATACTGTACCAATTCTACGGTAAAAAAAAAAAAAAGGTATTTTGTGTTGTTTCTCTGAAAAATAATTGATTAGAAAAAAGCAGATAGTCTTACAGAAAAATTGACAAAATCCTTGGACACTTCATAAAAGAGGGTTTTGAAATGACCAATAAGCATATGAAAACCTGTCAACATTATTTTCGTCACAGAAATGTAAGTAAAAATCACAAGATGCTACCACTATCCACCCACCATGATGAATAGGAAGAGAAAGTCAGAAAATAGCAAGTATTGTTAAGCATGTAGGACAACTGGCATAAATTGTCGCAATCACTTAAAAGCTACTTGGTAGTATCTTACAAAGCAGAATATACAGATGCAGCCTGATCCAGAAATTCCACCCCTTGGTACCTGTTTAACATATATTAAATGAAAGATGTATACAAAATATTCAACAGAGCTCAGAATATTCATAATATTCAAAAGTTGAAAAGAAAAACAGTAAACTCAGATCTTAAGTGATCCACACATTGGAATTAGTTGACAAGGACTTTAAAATAGCTTTGATAAATATGTTACAGAAAATAAAGGGAAAAAAATAGGAAATTTTACCAGATGCCAGTGTTCTTTTCATTTTGGTCATAGGGTTTGGTGTGCTTAGTAATTTTGTTTTAATGATAGATACTGTGTTTTTTAAAGTCTCCAGATGGTGTTAACTTCTGTGAGTAATGATTAAGTTTTCCCTCTGCCAGGTAAATCTGGGCTTCCCAAGTGGTGCTAGTCATAAAGAACGTGCCTGCCAATGCAGGAGACATAAGAGACAGGGGCTTGATCCCTTGGTCTGGAAGATCCCCTGGAGAAGGAAGTGGCAACCCACTCCAGTATTCTTGCCAGGGAAATAACATGGACAGAGGAGCCTGGTGGGCTATGGTCCATGGGGTCACAAGGATCTGGGCAGAATGAAGTGACTTATCATGCTGCCAGGTAGAGAGAGCAGAGGCTGATCATCTTAAACCAAATACAACTGCACTCACTCCACACAGACAAGACCCCAGGGAAGACGTCTACACTTGATGTGCACTCGGTTGCCTAGAATATTTAAATTACCAATCTAGTGTTTAGAAACCCTCCCAACCCCAATCAGTACCCAACTAAACTTTTCTCACAAGTTAGAGAATTCTGCCTGATTTTATAATGTGGCTTAGATTTTTAGGTTCCATCCTATAAAATCCCAGACTGGAACAGGCCCAAGATGTTTGAGCATACCTTCCCACCAAAAGCTCTCTGTCCACTGCCAATAATCTTCTGCCAACACAAAGGTCCAATTCTTAGACATCTGTGCAGAATTAGAAATAGTGAAGTCCCCAGAGTAAAAGTGGCTGCAGGTGTCTGCTCAACTCTCTGAAAATCTTTCCTCTCTGGAGTTTTAGCCTCTCTAGATAGTGTTGTCACCGCAGATCTCTGATACCTTCAAAGAGACAATTTCTCTGTTTTATCTGGTTTTCTAGCTTTCTTTGGTTGGAATTCTGGCTTGATGCAAACTGCTCCATCCCACGGAAAAGCAGAAGCTACTAATTACCATGCATTTGTTGAAAATATATATGTGTGTATTCACATGTGTATACAGATACATATGACTTTTAAATGATTTGGGCTAGTTAAAATTACATTTAATCCTAATTAAATTAAATTTGTTGTTCAGTCGCTAAGTAGTGTCCGACTCTTTGGAACCCCACAGACTGTAGCCTGCCAGGCTCCTCTGTCCAAGGGGCTCTTCCTGCAAGATTACTGCAGCAGGTTGCCATTTCCTTCTCCAGGAGATCTTCCCAGACCAAAGATTAAATCAGCATCTCCTACACTCGTAGACGGATTCTTTACCACTGAGCCAGCAGTGAAAGTGAAAGTGAAGTTGCTCAGTCGTGTCTGACTCTTTGCGACCCCATGGGCTGTAGCCTATCAGGCTCCTCCGTCCATGGGATTGTCCTGGCAAGAGTGCTGGAGTGGATTGCCATTTCCTTCTCCAGGGGGTCTTCCCGACCCAGGAATCGAACACGGGTCTCCTGCATTGCAGGCAGACGCTTTAGCGTCTGAGCCACCAGGGAAGCCAGCAGGGAAACCCATAATTAAATTTAAATAACATTTAAACTTTTTGAGCTTTGAAACCTTAAAAATAGAAAAATGGACACATGTATAGTACAGGTGCTCCAATTAGAATTTTTCCTTGTGCCATTTTGAAACAGCTGTAACCTATATTAAATGAATGCGAGTATGTGGCATGCACTCATGTTGATTCTGCTTGACTTTTGTAAGAGGCCAATGGACATTCCTTCTATTAGATTCTTTCATAATCTTATTGGGAATTTTTTACTTTGGGTAATATGTACATAATTAGGATTAAAAAAGAAGACAAAAAGTATTTGGTGCATCCTAGTTTGGGGGAAAAAACGGAAGTAGGAAAATAGATTCTAAGTTCAATCCTAAAGACAGACTGAAATAGGAATATATGTGAAGTGGAGAGACAAATAAAAAAGGAAATAAGCCCATAAAAGGAGAACATAGATTGAATTTTTAAAGGAAGAAAAAGATGTCCTTAATTAATTGCTTCTTCTATGATTTAAATAAACTTTATGAGATTCTAAGGACTGCAAGGAGATCCAACCAGTCCATTCTGAAGGAGATCAGCCCTGGGATTTCTTTGGAAGGAATGATGCTAAAGCTGAAACTCCAGTACTTTGGCCACCTGATGTGAAGAGTTGACTCATTGGAAAAGACCCTGATGCTGGGAGGGATTGGGGACAGGAGGAGAGGGGGACGACAGAGGATGAGATGGCTGGATGGCGTCACTGACTCCATGGACGTGAGTCTGAGTGAACTCCGGGAGTTGGTGATGGACAGGGAGGCCTGGCGTTCTGCAATTCATGGGGTCGCAGAGTCGGACATGACTGAGCGACTGAACTGAACTGAACTGAAGGACTGATTTTCTTGTTGACTTGAAATTGGCAATAACCAAATATCTTGTGATTTGTTTCATTCTACATTTTTTAATTTAAAGTTCAATTTTATCTTTTATTTCTACTATCATGCACCTTTATTTTTTTTGATATGATTCTCTGCCTTCCCTATGTTTATTATTTTCTTTTCAAAAATTGTAACATTTTTAAGTTACATGTGCTACTTATCTCTTCTGTCTGATTATTAATAAAGCTATTATTCAGCATTTATGAATTATTTTGAGTTACAAGGCAAGTTAAGTATGTCCTACTTTACAAATTGTAAGCTATACAATTTTCACAATGTGCCTGATTTTCCATGGTCACCATTTGATTTTATTAGTTTCTCTAAATAAATACTGCCTACATGTTTATAATAAGCTTTAGGCTATAAGAGTTAGAAACAAAATTCCTTGGTCTTCCTAATCAGAATGCTCCTAGGCAAACATTAAAGATATTGCCTTTGCTTTATAATCTATCAGTAATTTTATCTACTTATTAAACATTTAGGAACAAACTTAACCTAAAATCATATATTTGCAAGATATGTATTTAAAATATGCTGTGCTTTGCTTAGTCGCTCAGTCATGTCCTACTCTTTGTGATCCCATGGATTGTAAGATGCCAGACTCCTCTGTCCATGATGATTCTCCAGAGAAGAATACTGGACTGGGTTGGCAGGGAGTCTTCCTGTATATATCTGTACAAATGTAGTATACTTGACTGAAGTTTGAACATGAATATTATATTCTGAAGCTACACATCAAAAAAATAACTTTAAATATGCTTAATATTCAGTTCAGTTCAGTTCAGTCATTCAGTCATGTCTGACTCTTTGTGACCCCATGAATCGCAGCACACCAGGCCTCCCTGTCCATCACCAACTCCCAGAGTTCACGCACACTCATGCTTAATATTTGTATACTATTATTTTTCATAACTGTATTTTAATATTAATATTCTACTGTTATAATGATGATGATGCATGATTTTATATTGATGATACAGGCATACCTCAGCTATATTGTGGGTCTAGTTTCAGACTATTCCATAAAGCAAATATTACAATTAAGCAAGTCAGACAGACTTGTTGGTTTCCCAGTGCATAGAAAAGTTATGCTTATACTATATTGTAGGTTTTCAAGTATGCAATAGCATTATGTCTATAAAAAGAGTACATACCTTAATTTAAAAATATTTATCGCTAAAAAATGCAAACCATCATCTGAGCCTTTAGCAAATCATAATCTCTTTGCTAGTTGAGGGTTTGAGATATTGTGACAATTACCAAAATGTGACACAGAGACACAACTTGAGCAAATGCTGTTGCAAAAAAAATGGTACCAATAGACTTGCTCAAGACAGGGTTGCTGCAAACCTTCAGTTTATAAAAAAAAGAAAAAAATATATATATATTATATATTTGTGAAGCACACACAAAAAATGTTATGCCTGTATTGTAAAAGCCACTCACATAATATTTAACAACCCAAATACCCATATTTACACATGATAATAGTACAATTTGATTTTACCAATATTTTCATAAGATCAGTTGTGAAATGTCTATACCATTTCAGAGTCATTATCCTCTTTTTGTTTACAGACACTACAGAATAAATTAATAAATAAAAGCAAATTTATTGACCTAAGAAGTCTCCAGTTTTGAATCACGGCACAAGCTATGTGCAATCAATTAAGTAGAATCTGTTTCTTAAATGAATAGCTATACCTAATTCACAGATGTTTTTACAAGATAAAAGACAGTGAGTCTTTGAACACTATTCATAATTTTACTTTCCACTTGTATGGTAAAGCTACTCAAGATGGCTGATCTCTTGTTCTCTGTACACCGCGCCCCCACTTCGGCTATACCCTGTTCACCTGACTGACCTTCCTCTATAGCTGCCCCAGACCCCAGATAATTATCATTCTAGTTTTAAATCTGAACATCTCTACTATGATAGCTTATCAAAGGAGCAGTGAGGAGTGTGTCCCTCTCATTGGTTATTATTTCCCTAATAACCAATAAGCCGACTTAATATAATTCCCTCACTAACCAGTAACCTGCCCTACTCCCCAGGAGCAAAGCCTTCCATCTATACACATGGTGGGGTGGCATTCCAGAATCTTGCTTCAGACAAGTAAGATCCCTCTACCCATTAAACCATTGGTGTCTCTGTTTCTGACTCCAGGCTCTTTCTTCCATCGTGAAGTAGCCCAATACAAGACATTTCATTATGTCCTAAAATCCTTAATGATGAAGTATACATTTTTACTATTATAATGAACATAATTGACAAACCTGAAAGTTCCAGAATTGTGAGTTCCAGAGTTTGTTTTGGACTTCCCTGGTTGCTCAGCTGGTAAAGAATCCTCCTGCGATACAGGAGACCCCAATTCAATTCCTGGGTTGGAAAGTTCCCCTGGCATAGTGATAGGCTACCCAGTCCAGTATTCTTGGGCTACCCTTATGGCTCAGAAGGTAAAAGAATACGCCTCCAATGCAGGAGACCTGGGTTCAATCCCTGAGTTGGGAAGATTCACTGGAGGAGAGCATAGTAACCCACTCCAATATTCTTGCCTGGAGAATTCCATGGACAGAGTATTCTGGCGGGTTACAGTCCATGGGGTTGCAAAGAGTCAGACACAACTGAGTGACTAAGCACAGCACAGAATGTGTTTTAAAGACACTTCCCTCTTCCCTCATATAAGTATGCTTTCCTTGTAAAGTAAAAAAAGAGATTTTACAGCTGAAGTTGAATTATAAGTTCTAAGGATGAATCTAAATCTGCCTGATGAAGTTCTTATATACAGAAAGAACATTTACATCTGCATATATGATATTCAATGATAATTTTTAACCAAAATTCTAATTTTTTCCCTGAAGCAAAATAAAGAATTGCAGAAATAATAAGACAAAAGCTATTAGGTATGCTTTTCTGTGTTTTTATTGGCTCTCAAAATGCAGCACATTTAGTTCATGACTCAAAATAGAAGTTTTCTGGTTTTACAAATAGACAATATGTCTATTGCATATTTCTCATGGTACTTGGAGCTGGAAATGGCAACCCATTCCAGTATTCTTACTTGGAAAATCCCATGGACAGAGGAGCCTGATGGGCTATGGTACATGGAGTCACAAAGAGTCAGACATGACTGAGCAACTGAGAATGCATGGTACTAACACATTTACCCTCAACAGAGACAGTTTCTAGTTAGTTCTTTGACTATCCTAGTGAGTTGATAGCATTCTCCTGAAATTCATGTCCACAAAGAACTTCAGATTGTAATCTTTTTTTGAAATAGGGTGTTTGTACATGGAGTTAGTAAACAATCTCAAGATTAAACGATTGCTGAATTTAAGGTGAGCCTAAATCCGATAATTTGTCTGCTTACAAGTAGCAGAGAACACAGAAGTTTACAGAGAAAAGATGGAGGCAGAAGCTCTATAGCCAAGGAATGCCTGGAGGCAATAGAACCTGGAGGAGGCCAGGAAGTATTCTCTGTTAGAGCCTTCAGAGGGAGTATGACTGACATCTTAATTTCAAACTTCTAGCCTCCAGACCTGTAAGAGCATGCACTTTTGTTGTTCTAAACCATCCAGTTTGGTATATTTTGTTATGGCAGCCCGAGGAGACAAATACACCTGGAACTGATTCCTTTGAAGGGTAACCCCACAAGTGGCCCTCTGGAGAGTTGTTGTATCAGTGTTACTATAGGAATTTAACTCAGCCTGTGTGTAATAGACAGGGAACCAGTCATGGACAAAGAGAAAAATAGTCTTCCAGTAGATGTCTGAACTAATACCAGTGACACCAGAAAACATGATATGGAATTATGCAATCATGCATTTAATGATGAGTATTCATAAAATAAGTATTTCTAATAAGAACCTAGTATACACCAGGCATGTGCTAGATACCAAGGATATAACAGATAAAAAAATAAACAAAAACAAGAAATTAGTCTCTGCTTTTAAGGTGCTTCCAATCTATTCCAAAAAATGTGGCCTCCATACATGGAATTGATAGCTATAAAAATAGGAAGCACAATTGTTAGAATATACTAAAGTTCATAATTCCACCCAGTACAATTGTTCTCAGTGTTAACTTACACTTCTTTCACCCAGGAAGCTTTACAGAAAAGTATCACCTTTTCTCTTTCCTAAGGGATGCACATTTAGCTGGTCTGTTTACCACTTTTTTTTTTTTTTTAATATCCCTAATCTCTGGAAGAAACACAAGCTAGAATCAAGATTGCCGGGAGAAATATCAATAACCTCAGATATGCAGATGACACCACCCTTATGGTAGAAAGTGAAGAGGAACTAAAAAGCCTCTTGATGAAAGTGAAAGTGCAGAGTGAAAAAGTTGGCTTGAAGCTCAACATTCAGAAAACGAAGATCATGGCATCTGGTCCCATCACTTCATGGCAAATAGATGGGGAAACAGGGGAAACAGTGTCAGACTTTATTTTTCTGGGCTCCAAAATCACTGCAGAAGGTGACTGCAGCCATGAAATTAAAGACGCTTACTCCTTGGAAGGAAAGTTATGACCAACCTAGACAGCATATTCAAAAGCAGAGACATTACTTTGCCAACAAAGGTCCGTCTAGTCAAGGCTATGGTTTTTCCTGTGGTCATGTATGGATGTGAGAGTTGGACTATGAAGAAGGCTGAGTGACGAAGAATTGATGCTTTTGAACTGTGGTGTTGGAGAAAACTCTTGAGAGTCCCTTGGACTGAAAGGAGATCCAACCAGTCCATTCTGAAGGAGATCAGCCCTGGGATTTCTTTGGAAGGACTGATGCTAAAGCTGAAACTCCAGTACTTTGGCCACCTCATGTGAAGAGTTGACTCATTTGAAAAGACTCTGATGCTGGGAGGGATTGGGGGCAGGAGGAGAAGGGGACGACAGAGGATGAGATGGCTGGATGGCATCACCGACTCGATGGACGTGAGTCTGAGTGAACTCCGGGAGTTGGTGATGGACAGGGAGGCCTGGCGTGCTGCGATTCATGGGGTCGCAAAGAGTCGGACACAACTGAGCGACTGAACTGAAGTGAACTGAATCTCTTTAATGGACAACAGAATCCTGAAATTCTCTTGCCATGTTGGCTGTCAGGACTAGTGCTCTTCTTAGTCACTGAGCTGGAAAAGAATCCATCTGCAATGCAGGAGACCCCCGTTCAATATTCTTCTATGTTGATTTGTGCAGTTCAATTGCTGGGTTGGGAAGATCCACTGGTGAAGGGATAGGCTACCCATTCCAGTATTCTTGGGCTTCCCTGGTGGCTCAGCTGGTAAAGAATTTGCCTGCAATGCAGGAGACCTGGGTTCAATCCCTGGGTTGGCTAGATTCCCTGGAGAAGGGAAAGGTTACCCACTCCAGTATTCTGGCCTGGAGAGTTCCAGGGACTGTATAGTCCATGGGGTCACAAAGAGTCAGGCACGACTGAGTGACTTTCACTTTCACTTTACCTCATGGTAATAAAGTGGAAAATAGGTGATGTTTCCTCACAGTACAGAATAGACATCTGACTGCATTGTACACTGGTGAGGGGCTCCTTTTACAGCAGGACAATCAAGGGAAGAGGCTTGGTGCTGCCCAGATTTAAAAAAGACCACATATTTCTCATTCTTGAAGTCAAAGAAAACTTGACTTCCCAAGTAGAAAGCTCCTTGGTGTTCAAAAGGGGAGTAATGTCCAGCCTACCCATAGGCCTCTTTGGTAGAACCCATTTAGGCTGAAACATGTGCCCACACACGGAAGGATCCTGAGAAATCCCAAATACAGACTCAGAGTCAGGTCAATCAAAATGACTACACAAAGGAAACCTGAAAGAAATGCCCCTATATAACTGATTTAAACTACCACGAGGGCATGACTCTCCCTCTGAGTTCACCTCTGTGTCTACCCACATGTACTGTACTCTTTCCCCTCTAATAAACTTTACTTGTTTCATTACCCTCTATCTTTGTGGGAATTCTTTTCTGCAAAGCCAAAGGGTCAGGGCCCTTGTTGCTGACCACTGCTGTGACCCTACCTCAGTCTCTGGCTGTGAACTAAAACCCTGCTTCAAAGGTTTGACCTTGCCACTGCAGTCCAGGTCACTTGAGACCAAGTTTATTAATATTTCAAGAGACTCTTGAGAGTCCCTTGGACTACAAAGAGATAGTCAGTTCTGAAGGGAATTAGTTCTGAATATTCACTGGAAGGACTGATGCTAAAATTGAAATTCCAATACTTTGGCCCCAAGACCTTGATGCTGAGAAAGATTAAGGAGAAGGGGATGACAGAGTATGAGAAGGTTGGATAGCATCACTGACTCGATGGATATGAGTTTGAGCAAACCCTGGGAGTTGGTGATGAACAGGGAAGCCTAGCATGCTGCAGTCCATGGGGTCGCGACTGAGTGACTAAACTGAATTGAATATTTCAGCATCTTTGACATAAGTTATGCTGTTACAGATTTATCATATGTACACTTATCTTCAATCTCCCTACAAAACATATTTGTAGGAATTAGAATTTTTTTCAATGTCTCCCTCCCATTTTTATGTGTTTCTGTTTTTATCTCCTTCACACACACACACATACACATATATACCCATACACAACACACATTTGTTACAAAATTTTATTAGGAAATGAATTTTAAAGGAAATAATAAGCAATATATGCCAAATATGGAATAATTGTGAAAAGATCTAGGATATCACAGATATATTTTTTCCAAACCCTACTGAGATATTTTTCTTTATTTTCTAGAGTATGAAAAACCTGATTATTGTCCACATTAAACTCATTAGCTCCTTGAAATGTACCTGCTTCCATGTTGAACTTCTAATAATTCCTCTGTGTGTGCCTGTGTTAGTCACTCAGCCATGTCTGACTCTTTGCGACCCCATGGACCATAGCCCACCAGGTTCCTCTGTCCATGAAAATCTCTAGGCAAGAATACTGGACTGGGTTGCCATTTCCCTTTCCAGAGGATCTTCCTGATCCAGGTATCGAACCTGGGTTTCCTGCATTGCAGGTGGATGCTTTACCATTTGAGCTACTAGGGAAGCCCAATAATTCTTCTAAACCTAACTAACACACTGATCTTAGAACTGATGAGAGTCCCCTTATTAGTCTGCCTCATTTTCATCATTAGCTCAGACCAAGGTTAAAAGCTTGTGAATCCTATTTCAGTTTACAACTTTGAAGATCCGAAGGCCTAACAGGAGAGAATGTTCCTTTACTGTTTATGTATGTTTCCAACTCATCCTTCCACATTGCCAGAAGCAGAACAAAATGAACTAATTGTGCTAGCATTTGCCATCTGATTTCACTTCTCAGAAAAGCTATTTCTGTTTTCTCTAATGCATGACACATCACCATATCAACTTCAACAACTTCTCTGTGAAGTGACTATACCATGTACTATACATTCTTTTTAAAGTCCCTTTCTTATGATCTTATTCCTTGTCTTATATGACCAGCAGGCAGTTGGCATTTCACAAACATTTTCTTAGGCTCCAAAATCACTGCTGAAGGTGACTGCAGCCACAAAATTAAACTTGAACAGGCATTTAATTAAAATTCAACTGCAGCTTGCTCCTTAAAAGGAAACCTATGACAAACCTAGACAGTGTATTAAAAAGCAGTGAGACATCACTTTGCTGACAGAGGTCTGTATAGTCAGAGCTATGGTTTTTCCAGTAGTCATGTACAGATGCGAGAGTTGGACCATAAGGAAGGCTAAGCGCTGAAGAATTGATGCTTTTGAACTGTGGTGCTGGAGAAGACTCTTGAGAGTCCCTTGAACTCCAAGGAGATCAAACCAGACAGTCCTAAAGGATATCAACACTGAATACTCATTGGTAAAACCAATACTGAAGCTCCAATTCTTTGGCCACCTGATGCGAAGAGCCGCCTCATTGGAAAAGACCCTGATGCTGAAAAAAATTGAGGGCAGGAGGCTAAACAGGCAACAGAGGATGGTATGTTTGGATAGCATCATCGATTCAATGGACATCAGTTTGAGCAGACTCCTGGAGATGGTGAACTACAGGGAAGCTTGGTGTGCTGCAATCCGTGGAGTTGAAGAAAGTCGGACACTATTGAGCACCTGAACGACAGCAGCAACAAACTTTAGTTCCCTGCTGCCTTTCTCTGGTCAAGTCCATGGGATTGGTAAAACAATTTTTTAGAAGTAAATTGATATCAAATTAGTTACGCAGTTGAGAACCAGAGCTATTTAAGTTTGCTGCTGTAGGGGGAAATGTCACTACAGGGTTTCTGGATGCAGTATGAAGGGCAGTATTATAAATTGTCTTGAAGTCAGGAAATCATCAGTGATATTGTCAAAATAAATCAGGTATGAGCTAATGAGTACCAGGTTCAGTTTGATGGAAATGAAAATAAAGGAGAATGTTTGACTCAGAGTAGTTTGAAAGTCAAAGTCAGTAAAGTAATTGAATGATCAGCCAGAATCAAATATAATCCAACATTTGAAATCACAAACAACTGAGAGACCATTAATGTCAAAAGTCAGACCCCAGAAATGGGAAAAGTGAATTTTAAGAGCACTTACAAAATCAGTGTTAATATTCCTAAGGTAGTAGTGAAGCGTTCAAGTTCACATCGCCTAAGGTTAGTGCTAAGTAGCTTCAGTTGTGTCCAATTCTTTGTAACCCTACAGACCATAGCCCACCAGGCTCCTCTGTCCATGGGATTCTCCAGGCAAGAATATTGGCGTGGATTTCCTTCTCCAGGGAATTGTATGCATGGAAGTGAGCTGAACTTGGCTGTTGCAGATATTGTGGTTAAAATTAGATGAATGTAGTACACCAGTTTTCAATTGAAAATCTAGATAGCTCTGTAGCACCTCAGATTAGATAGTTGGAACCAAGATGGAAGGCAAAGGGAGAGAGAGTTTAGGACAAAAAGAGAGAGAAAAAAGTTCTCCATCAAATCTTCTAAATTCTGTAAGAGGGCAAAGAAGATAGAAGGGCTGCACAATTGCCGAGCAAGAGGATTGTTCTTAGAAGAGCATTCAAAAGAGTTGAACTTGTAGGTGTTAAAAGGAGTGAGTGTAAAAAAATGGATAACAACTGCATGACTTCACTAAAAATGACATGTTGAAAAGAAAAAAGCTACATTAGAGAAAACAACAGGATGAAATGGATGCCTTTTCAGTGCTGCTTGACATTTAGAATTCTTGAAAATCCCTTGAGTTGAGCGAGGCACTTAATTATGGTGATCGTCCATTTCTCTACTTATGAAAAAGTGTTGATAATGCCTGGGTTCCTTATTTCACAGAATAATGGAAGAATATACATTTGTATAAAAAATGATAGAAGAAAGTCCTATATAATTGTATAGAATGTTATTAGTAAAGCCATGATAAGCTATGTTATGAATAACTAGGTACATTATAATAAAGTCTTATAATTGTTCAGGATAAAATGCTACATTTTTCTCTCCATGAAGCAAAAGTTAAATTAGACAGAAGTTGTAATCCAGACTGTTACAGTACACATGTGTTCTGTGCTTACTCAGTATCTCTTCAAGAACCGGAATACTCTGGATGTATCTTGGTCCAAGACACCATCAGTTTTCTCTTAGATTACTCAGTTTCCTAATAACAGATCTCCCTGCTTCTCTGTCCGTGTGCAATTTAGTCTTGATAGAGCAGCCAGAGTGGATCTTTTAAAAACACAATTTGGATTATGTCATTCCTCTGCTCAAAACCTTCTAAAGCTTCCACATGTCACTCAGAATAAAGTCAAAGTCAGACATGAGTTGCAATTTCTGACATCTCCTTACTCTCCCATTCTAACCACACTGCTGCTAAGTTGCTTCAGTCATGTCTGACTCTGTGCGGCCCCATAGATGGCAACCTACCAGGCTTCCCCATCCCTGGGATTCTCCAAGCAAGAACACTGGAGTGGGTTGCCATTTCCTTCTCCAATGCATGAAAGTGAAAAGTGAAAGTGAAGTCGCTCCGTCATGTCCGACTCTTAGTGACCCCATGAACTGCAGCCCACCAGGCTCCTCCATCCATGGGATTTTCCAGGCAAGAGTACTGGAGTGGGGTGCCATTGCCTTCTCCGTCTCACCACACTAGCCCTTGTGCTGTTCCCCTACCACGTCAGAGAGGTTCCTCTCTTAGGCCTGAAAGGATTGCTACTCTTTAGATATCCCAGTGGCCACCTCCCACTACCATGAAAGTCTTGCCTGGCAAACCCGTCTCAGCGAGTCTTGCCCTAGGGACTATATTTAAAGTGCCAGCCCCTCATATTGCAAATCCCTGTACGAAGCCCTTTTCTTCAACATAACTCTTTATCACTTCTTTGCAAAGTATCTATTACCTTCTAAAAGATTACATAATGTATGTCTTTTTTATGATTATTATATGCTGATTTAACTGATTTCCTTGGCTCCATGAGAATAGAAATCTTTGTGTCATTTTTCACCAATGCACCTGTAGCAGAGTACCTGGCCCATGGTTAGTGTCCCCTAAATATTGGTTGCATTGTAGTCTTTAAACTGTTAGTGGATAGTAGTCTATTCTGTTTGTGAAAAGTCATTCCACTATTCCCCAACTCTCCAGTGGTAAAAAGTAGAGGCACACTTTATTTTATTGTGCTTCACAGATATCACTTTTTTTTTTTTTAATTTACAAAATGAAGGTTTGTGGTAACCCTGCATTGTCACAAATGGGTCAGCATTTTTTAGCAACAAAGCATATTTTAATTAGGGTATGTACATTATTTTTTTAGACATAATGCTACTGAACACTTAATAGTCTACAGTAAAATGTAATATGGGCTCCCCAGGTGACGCTAGTGGTAAAGAACCCGCCTGCCAATGCAGGAGATATAAGAGACTTGGGTTCAATTCCTGGGTTGGGAAGATCCCCTGGAGAAAGGCACAGCAATCCACTGCAGTATTCTTGCCTGGAGAATCCCATGGAAAGAGGAGCCTGGTGGGCTACAGTCCATAAGGCCATAGAGTCGGACATAACTGAGGCAACTTAGCATGCATGCACAGAGTATAATATGCTGTATTTTATATTCTCTGGGAAACCAAAAATCTCTCTGACTCCTTTTATTGTTCCATTTGTTTTATTGTGGTGGTCTGGAACTGAACTTGAAATCTTTCTGAGGTGTGCAAGTAGCAGAAAGAACTATACCAGCTGAAGAAAATAAGACAGGGAGTTACTTCTCCCTTAGTTAACAAGGTACATGATGTATTTGCCATTTTTTTTTTAAGCATCCATTTGTTCACGAACCATGGAGATAGGACTTGGTTCTGAAGTTAGGTATATAATCCCACCACATGGATAGAACTGCCTAGAAAGGTAAGGTAATCCAAAGACTGGAATAAGTTCAGAGGCTGAAAGAGGTAGGTACATGTCTTTAATAAAATTTCTCTAATGTCTGGATAGGGCTTCCCTGGTGGCTCAGTGGTAAAGAATTCACCTGCAATGCAGGATATGCAACCTTGATCCCTAGGTAGGGAAGATCCCCTGGAGAAGGAAATGGCAACCCACTCCAGTATTCTTGCCTGGGAAATCCCTTGAACAGAAGAGCCTGGTGGGCTGCAGTCCCTGTGGTCACAAAAGAATCGGACATGACTGAGCTACAAAAACAACAGAACTTTGTCATAGTCCAATTCAACCTCTTTTCAAACTGCTTAACTGAAGGGTTACATTCACTTTTTTTTTTTTTTTTCCACTTACTACAATTTAATTTGTGCTTCTGGCAATTATACCCCCCAAATCTCTAACTCTGTGGAGAGTAGGGAAGTTTATGGTTTTAATGTTATTGCTTGTTTCACAGAAGCTCGTGTAGTGATAATGTGTGTGTCTAGAAAGATTCTGAAATGTATAAATTAATTGTGATAAGTCATCTCTAATTGACTCCATATTCCCTGTGAACTTGGGGATGACCCAAAGAGCTCATTTAAATGATTTTATATACAGTTTAGATACTTCAAAATCAAAGCCTCCTCTTGATCTGGAACACTTTCAAGCTCAGGTATCTATGCTCACTTACATCTTTTTGATCATCCATCAACTTTTCCTGATTATTTTCATTTCGAAAACTTAGCTCATCTCCACACATTTTGCATCCATAAACACACCCATGGCCACTGTTTACTCCAAAAGGGCTCCTTTTTTTTTTCCCCTTGACTTTGACTTTAAACTCACATTTTGTTTGCTTTGAAGTAACATGAGCAAATCCCAGCTTCTCATTTTATAAATTCTGCAGGAGCCTTTTGTAAGAATTCATATTACACTAAGTCTCATGCTTGCCTTCTCATTTATCTCAGATTTCCTTTTAGTTCCCAATCCATTTCATGATCCAGTTTTAAATGCCTATCTCTCTGAAACAGAGAGAGAGATGTGCAACTGCATTTAATTTCACTCCCTAGTCATCTGCCCTTTTGCACAGCGTTACAACTATTGCTTATACCAGAACATTTTTTGCCACCTCCAATAATTAGTTTTAGTGTCTTCTGTTTTATCAGCATCCTGTCACTTAAAACTCAGTGTAAAATACTTTTTTGTGTGTTTCCTTAAAATTCCCCCTATGCAATTTTAGGTATAGTTTTGTTTCTGAATTAAAATCTCCATAAAATGGAAATGTTCTATATAATTTACACAATTTAATTTACACAACAATATTGATATCTTAGTCTACTTACACTTAGAATACAAATGTATACCGCTCACTCTCATGATTCTCCACATTAACAACATGAAAGACATTTTATTAACAAAAGTTTTGCTTTTCACACTTTAATCGATATTCTTCATATGCTTTTGTCTTAGTCTACAATAATTCTAACTGCATTCATTCACAAGGTACTCAACATGTCTGTAAATTGCTATTACTTGCTGGTATAGCTTTACAACTATACTGCCTTTTGGATGTTAATTTTCTACAGCTTAGGTTCTCATTATAGATTGCTCTAAATAGCCAGCATAACTGTGAAAGTTTTACAAACTCAAATACACATGCATACTTATAAATAGATTTCTGGTAACCAAGCATAATTTTTGCATTAAAGTCAGCCTTAAGAAAATCTATTATTATTTTTATTAATGATAATAGACTTGGCATGGGGACATCTAGTTCTAGTAAGGGATATGACACATTCTAGTCTCATCTGATGGTGAAGAGATGTGACTAAAGGAGAGACAGATGCAAAAAAAGTCCGAGAAGCATTTAGAAACCTTTCACTCTATGCTACTTGAAGGTGTAAACAATGTTTTGAATCTGAAAGATTTCTGGAATAATTGAGTATGTAGTATTATCAAACTGAAACAAAACAAAACACTAGTGTGTAAAGTTCTATAACATCTCTCTGCTCTTTCAGAATTCTGGAAACTATACTTAACTCTCTGACCCAGAGTTTGAAGCAAACAAGTTTGCATCTCTTTTATGCAAAAATTGATCAGTCAAGAACGACCCAAATATGCTGAGATGAAAAATCACCCTCTAAAACCCTACGCATATCAGCCTATAGCAAATGCCAAGGTTATCAAGCATCACTGTGTGTTCAGAATTTGATGTCAGGTTTTAAAAAATATTTTTACTGTTAAATATAAGCTGACAATCAAGAATTATCAGACATCTAAGGAAAGTCTCTAACCCAAAAATAAAATAAAAATAAACAGACCAGAAGCAGTATGGAAACAAAAGTTATACAAGGAAAAAAATGTTGCTAATATCTTCAGAAATATAAGAAAAGGTACTGCAACTCTGATGTCATAATGTGAGAAATTCTTCAAAAATTAAAAAGAGCCCTTGGAATTAAGCACATGATAATAGAAATGAAAACTCAATAGAAAATTAATAATAACATTGAAATATTAAAGAAAATCAAGCAAAAAGAGATGGAGAATATGAGATTAAAATAATTATATTAGAAGATCAGCTCAGAAAATCCTGCATACAGGGCTTAGCAATTCCAAAAGGAGATTAGAGAGAAAATATAAGGGATAAAATCATAGATGATTTTCCAGAACCATATCTTCAGATTGAAAGCTATCACTGAGCGATTACCACAACTGATGAAAATAAACCAACACCAAGTTCTGTTGCAAAAAGCACATGATTATGGAATATCAGAGCACTCTGCATAATGAGAATATTTAAGATGCTTCTAGGGAAAAAATTAAGGTCACATAGAAGGATCAAATCAGAATGACTTGAGATTTCTCAATAGCCACTCTCGAAACAAGAAAGCAATGGAGTGATATAGTGATATCTAAAATACTCTGATGGAAAAGGATGTCAGGTACATCTCATACCTGATACATTGACAGTGCATGTGTGCTCAGCTGCTCAGTCGTGTCCAACTCTTTTCGAACCCACAGAATGTAGCCCTCTGTCCAGGGGATTTCCCAGGCAAGAATACTAGACTGGGTTGACATTTCCTTCTCCAGTAGATCTTCCTGACCCAGGGATGTAACCCATGTCTCCTGCGTTGCAGGCAGTCCTTACCACCGAGTCACCTGGGAAGTCCACATGGCCAGTGCATACTACAATTTGGTACTATTATTATATTACTGCTGCTGCTGCTGCTAAGTCGCTTCAGTCGTGTCCGACTCTGTGCGACCCCATGGGCAGCAGCCCACCAGGCTCCCCCGTCCCTGGGATTCTCCAGACAAGAACACTGGAGTGGGTTGCCATTTCCTTCTCCATTGCATAAAAGTGAAGAGTGAAAGTGAAGTCGCTCAGTTGTGTCCGACTCTTAGCAACCCCATGGACTGCAGCCTACCAGGCTCCTCAGTCCATGGGATTTTCCAGGCAAGAGTACTGGAGTGGGGTGCCATTGCCTTCTCTATACACAACCAAAAACCTAACCATTGCATTTTTCTCATTGACACACTGCAAGGCCTCCTCTAAAATGACTTATACTACCACCCCATTACACACAAGTTCTTTGAGATATCATGCAGGGAGCTCCATGCTATGGACTCTGATTTTTTTCCAAAGATGTCTCCTGCTGCTCCCTTTTCATACATGACTCATAGGAAAGTTTACATTGATTTTCAGGAAATATTATTACTTTCTCTTCCATCCCTATAAACAATAATCTTATCTTTTAAACTCAAGTGAAATGTTCTCATTTCAAACATCCCTGTCACACCCATATGGACCCAAGTTGGATGAACTTCCCATAAGAGTTCTCATATGCCCATGATCTTTCCTGTACTTATGCATTCTGTTATAATTGTCTGTTCTTGCCACCGAATAGAGCTTTCTAAAGTCCAAAAGACTGTCTTGTTCTTTGTATTTTTCTATTTTCACTTTTTAGTTGATTTCAACATATATTTATTTGATGTCTCCTGTGTTCCAGGCTCTCTTCCAGTTATTAATTTTTTAAGTGTTGCATCTGTTGTGAAAAATGTATCCAGTTCAGTTCAATTCAGTTCAGTTGCTCAGTCGTGTCTGATTCTTTGCAACCCCATGAACCACTAGGCATTTATAAAAACATACAGACAGTACTTTTTAACATACTTTTCAATATGGGCTTCCCAGGTAGCTCAGTGGCAAAGAACTTGCCTGCCAATGCAGGAGACGCAGGTTCAATCCCTGGGTTGGGAAAATCCCTTGGAGATTTTGGCAACTCACTCCAGTATCTTTGCCTGGGAAATCTCATGGATGGAGGAGGCTGGTGGGTTACAGTCCATAGAATCACAAAGAGATGGACACAACTTAGCAACTAAACAACAACAACTCTTCTATATCTTTTCCTCCTAATTACTATATAACTGGTTGCAACTCAAATCCCCTTCCAATATCTGGAACTAGAGGTCAAATGATCAGTTTCTAGCCTTAAACAATCCCTCCTGCATTCCTTTAGGTACTATTCAAATATGGACAAATAAAATAAAGGAGAAACTTTAATCTGAGTGCTCCAGGAGATGGTAAAAGACAGGGAAGCCTGGCAGGCTACAGTCCATAGGGTCACAAAAAGTTGGGCATGACTGAAATGACTTAGCATGCATGTACACATACACCAACTAGAATGGTAGCATCACTGACTCAATGGACATGAACTTGGGCAAACTCTGGGAGATAGTGAGGAACAGGGATGCCTGGTATGCTGCAATCCATGGGTTGCAAATAGGCAGACGTGACTGAGCAACTGAACAGCAACACAGAGTGCACCACTTACTTTTGGCTCCAAACCTACACATCTGGCTTTCCTAGTGGACAAAAAGGTTACTGTTTCATATTTGCAGATCTATTTCTTTCAACCGTCTTTGGCTGGGAGCAGTGCATCACAGTTTCTGATGTATTGATAAGCACAGGAATAAACTTAAGGTTTATTGAACATGGAACAACAGACTGGTTCCAAATAGGAAAAGGAGTACATCAAGGCTGTACATTGTCACCCTGCTTTTTAAACTTCTATGCAGAGTACATCATGAGAAACGCTGGACTGGAGGAAGCACGAGCTTGAATCAAGATTGCTGGGAGAAATATCAATAACCTCAGATATGCAGATGACACCCTTATGGCAGAAAGTGAAGAGGAACTCAAAAGCCTCTTGATGAAAGTGAAAGTGGAGAGTGAAAAAGTTGGCTTAAAGCTCAACATTCAGAAAACAAAGATCATGGCATCCGGTCCCATCACTTCATGGGAAATAGATGGGGAAAGAGTGGAAACAGTGGAAACAGTGTCACACTTTATTTTTGTGGGCTCCAAAATCACTGCAGATGGTGACTGCAGCCATGAAATTAAAAGACACTTACTCCTTGGAGGAAAAGTTATGACCAACCTAGATAACATATTGAAAAGCAGAGACATTACTTTGCCAACAAAGGTCCGTCTAGTCAAGGCTATGGTTTTTCCAGTGGTCATGTATTCATGTGACAGTTGGACTGTGAAGAAAGCTGAGCTCCGAAGAATTGATGCTTTTGAAATGTGGTGTTGGAAAAGACTCTTGAGAGTCCGTTGACTGCAAGGAGATCCAACCAGTCCATTCTGAAGGAGATCAGCCCTGGGATTTCTTTGGAAGGAATGATGCTAAAGCTGAAACTCCAGTACTTTGTCCACCTCATTCGAAGAGTTGACTCATTGGAAAAGACTCTGATGCTGGGAGGGATTGGGGGCAGGAAGTGAAGGGGACGACAGAGGATGAGATGGCTGGATGGCATCACTGACTTGATGGATGTGAGTCTGGGTGAACTCCAGGAGTTGGTGATGGACAGGGAGGCCTGGTGTGCTGCGATTCATGGGGTTGCAAAGAGTCGGACATGACTGAGTGACTGAACTGAACTGAACTGAAACTTAAGGTCTTAATAAAAGGCTGAATTAATTGATCTTGGATAGGGCTAATATTTTAAATTTCTAACTAGCTTCCAGTGACATTCATGTTGATACAAGTGAGAGTCTGCAGGAGATCAGAGGTTTGAAACATGATAGTAGTGGTGGCGATGATAGTGGAGGCAGTAATCCAGATACCTCCATAGTGAAAGTGAAAGTGTTTGTTGCTCAGTCCTATACAACTCTTCGACCCCCATGGTCTGTAGCCCCCCAGGCTCCTCTGTCCATGGGATTCTGCAGGCAAGAACACTGGAGTAAGTAGGTAACTTCTTATTACTGCAGCAACAGAACTCTAATATTCTGGTGCTTAAAATGTGAGTTTCTTAGCCAAGTGGAAAGACACTGAAGAAAGGATGACATGCCTTAATATTTTTAAGCAAATTAAAAATTTGTGTTCTATAGTAACATGCCTCTTATTAGCCCACTTTTAACGAGCTCTTGCTTTATGGTGGAGTCATCTGCCTCATATTTTCAACACTTTGTATGAGTTTATGACTTGATTCTATTAATACTCTTCTTTTACAAAGAAGAAACCAAGGCATGAAGATGTCATATAACTTGCCTCAAAATCAGTAATGTAATAAGTGGTAAACCTATTATTTTAATCCAGACAGTCTGACCACTGAGGTGGTACTCTTATCAAAAGTTGTAGAAATTACAGAATTTTGAGTCAAAATATGGGTAGAGGTATGAGAAAAGAGAGACCTAACCCACACAGTTGAGTTAATAATAATAATTAATAATAATTATTATAGATTTAACTAATTCTACCAATTGGTTTTTAATCAATTTTAGGTTTAGTTGCTTTCATGTCTGTTTTTGAAGGTCTTTATCATTTTTAAACAGGAAGTTCAAGCTGGTTATTTCAGAGATACCAGCCATATGGCATTAAATCAGAAGCCTTATGAATTATTTGGAAGCTTCTTTTGATCTCAGATGTGAAAACAGCATGATCTCATTTTGTGTCAATCCTCTGTATTTATTTTAGAACTGCAACCTATTTAGAATAACTTTTTTGTTTTCTTGGTTCCTAAATGTCAGTTGTAAAAGCCCCTAAAATTCTTGATACTTGACAATTAAGTGAGGGAATCTGATTTTCACTTTGGCAAAAAAAAAAAAAAAAAAAGATAAATAAAAATGAGAGTATATTCTTGGTTCTTTGTGAAACGTGTTTCCTCAGAAAAGGCAAAATATTTGATTCTACATCAGTAAAAATATAGAACCCTTAATAAGGGAAGTGCTGTGTTATTACAGCCTCAGCTGGTGAGCCATTACCTAAAATATTATGTTCTACTGGGAGCAGACACTTTAAATTTGTCATTTGAAACTGAAAAGTTTCAGAGAAATGTGTCAAAGATGACAAGAGAATTAGAAATCTGTCACATTAAAAGTATTTAAAACCATACACAATATTTAAAGTGAAGATTTAAATGAGACAGGACACTGTTTTCAAATTTTTGAGGTACAGTCTAACATGAGGAAGAATTCATTGCTTTCTGTGTGACCTCAGAATAACAGAAGGGGAAAACACACATCTGGAAGTTGAAGGTATTCTGATTTATGATCATTTAAGAAAGATAAAAAGTATTAGTCGCTCAGCCTGTCTGAACTTTTGTGATCCCACAGACTTCTGTCCTTGGAATTATCCAGCCAAGAATACTGGAGTGGGTAGCCATTTCCTTCTCCAAGGATCTTCCTGACCCAGGGATTGATCCTTGGTCTCCTGCATTGCAGGCAGATTCTTTACTCTCTGAGCCAGCAAGGAAGCCTAAGGAAAAAAAAGACACCCCCCCCCCCAAAATTAAAGCTGCCCAAGGTATTCATACATGAGTCAGTTTAGCCATTGGTTGATTCATTTACTCCTCCTCAAATGGTATTCTGAAGCTTTCTCTGTGCAGGCAATGTTCTAGCATGAATGTGATAAACTACCTTCATTGAGATTTCAATCTAATGCAAAGGTGGGGGTGGGTATAAATAATATCAGAAAAAGAAGGTAATACAATAACAAGTAAAAACTACCTGGGGCAGAGGTGGAGTCTAGGATTTCCATGAAAGTGTTGATATATGAGCAGAAAACAAAATATGAGAAGGAACTACCTATGCAAAATTACAGGGATGAATGAACCAATATAGAGACCATGATGGGGTGACCATCTTGAACTTTCAGAGGAACTGAAAGACCCTGGTTGAATTGCAATGAATGAGACGGAGAGTAATATGTGTTCAGGTCTGATATAGACAGCTCACACCTTAAACAGCTTCTTTCTCATACCTTAAATATCTAGGCAAATTCATAACATCTAGCTACTCTAATTCATAACCTGTGAGCATGCAAAACTTCAGGCTCTACATTAAAATTCTTTGAGGTAAATGCTGGTGTTTTCATTACATAAGCCTGGGTAGACATTTTATTACAGGCAACAAAGTTAAAATCATAAGAAAATTTATGATCCATGAGGTAGATGGTATGTCCAAGATGGCGGCAACCAAATCTTTCATCCAATTTGCTTTTACAATGGTCATCTTCTAAACGACACTCTTTCCATTTGAGACATGGGCTCTACATGTCCTCTTATTAATTTCTGTACTACAGTAGAAAGGAATATCATATGACTTCCAAAGCTAGGTCCATATAGGGTGTACACCCTGGTCCTCTTTGGGAAGCTTATTCTGGAAACTCAGTCACCCTGGTGTAAGGAAGCCCAGCTCATGTGGACACAAGTAAGAAAGGAAGCCTTTGGGATCATTCCAGACTGAGTCACCGTCTGACTGGCACCACAAGCAAAATTAAATAAGAAGCACCCAACTGCAAACAAGTCGGCTCCCACCAGGACTATAGAGAAGAGTGAAATAATTACTGTTGCTTTAATTCACTAATTTTGTGGTGAGTTTTTAAATGCAGAAATAAATAACTGGAACAATTTATATTAAGGTCCATATAATCAAAGCTATGGTTTTTCAGTAGTCATGTATGGATTTTAGAGTTGGACCAGAAAGAAGGCTGAGCACGGAAGAATTGATGCTTTTGAACAGTGGTGTTGGAGAAGACTCATGAAAGTTTAATCAAGGAGATCAAACCAGTTAATCCTAAAGGTATTCAACCCTGAATATTCATTGGAAGGACTGATGCTAAAGCTGACTTTGGCCACCTGATGCGAAGAGCCGACTCATTAGAAAGATCTTGATGCTGGCAAAGATAGAAGGCAGGAGAAGAAGGGGACAACAGAGGATGAGGGTGGCTAGATGGGATCACTGATTCAATGGACATGAATTTGAGCAAGCTCTGGAAGGTGGTGAAAGACAATGAAGCCTGGCATGCTGCAGTCCATGGGGTTCAAAGAGTCAGACACAACTAACAGACTGAACAACAGCAACAACAATATTAAGTTCATATAAAAGAATTAATACCTAATTAGTAATATCTAATTTATGTGGTTTAGAACCCACACAGTTTCATTTCATTTTTTGTGGCCTGAAATTTTCCAAAAAAAATATTTTCTGAAATGCTTCAGAAAGGGTTATCATTTTTATATTCTTTTCTTTGTCTATACTCTTCTTTTAAATTGTGCCATTATTGTTTGTAATTTCCTTTATCCTTTATTTAAATCACATGTGCAGTAGTTATTTGTTGAATCTATTTAGTATCATTGTATAACTCAAGTGGATTTTCCTGTAGTCATCCACAGTTGTATACTATAATCCACTGTTACTGATTCCTTTATCCTGCTTTATGTACTACCCTTTTCTTCTGTATTGATTCTTGCTTTTTTATTGCTAATATCCTTTGATATGATTTAGATTTCTTATTTACACTTTATCCCACACCTTGAATTGCCATGTTACATATTAGTACTCAAAAATTTCAAATCATACATGGGAATAAAATGATAATATAAATGGAATGTTACTAACTCATTAAATATAGGTTATTAAAGTGTTTTATATTCAAAATATTTGAAAGCTAATTTTAAAAGTAATGAATATAACTCAAACCAAATAACAGATGCTTATTTTGTGGTAAAAAAGGAGTCTCCTATAGGGCAACTGAAATGTTTGAGGCCAGAAAGATTTAATATCCTGTGTCATATCTGAAACAATGTTGTAATTCCTTGGCTATGCATTTTAAAAACTATACAAATACAGAACATTGAGATAGTATTGTGCTTTCTGTACCTCCTGGGAGACATAATAGTTCATCATAATGTATCTGTGACCCAAAATAAATTCTCTGTTCCATATAAGAATATACCAGAGAAAAATAGGGCACTAAAAATCGTACAAAGAGATTTATAATCCTTTCTTCCATACAGACTCACCTCAAGGAATATAGAATTTAGAATCCTGATAAGGCCACAAGACTAAAATAAAGCCCATCTCTAAAGATCAAGAATAACTACTCTCCATAACTAAGAGGCTAAAACTCAGATATGCCTGAAGTAAAGTCGACTTAAGGTTAGGGACATAAAAATAAATACTGAAGTAGTTAGAAATGTTCAGGTAAAGAATAGGAAAAATATTCTGCCATAGTCCATTTCTCTACAGAAAGAGCTCTCAACCTTTCTTATACATGCATGGATCAAATGAAGTAAATTTTTAAGTACCAATACTTAGATCTCATCCCCTACCCCTATGTCGGTTTCAACCCATCTATGTTAAGCTTTTGTTGTTTCAGTCACTCAGTCATGTCCAACTCTTTGCCACCCCATGGAATGCAGCATGCCAGGCTCCTCTGTCCTTCACTATCTCTTGGAGTTTGCTCAAATTCATGTGGTTGAGTTGGTGATGCTATCTAACTATCTCATCTGCCACCCATTCTCCTCATTGCTTCATTCTTTCCCAGCATCAGGGTCTTTTCCAATGTGGTGGCTCTTTGCATCAGGTGGCTAAAATATTGGAGCTTCAGCTTCAGCATCAGTCCTTCCAATGAATGTTCAGGATTCATTTCCTTTAGGAATGACTGATTTGATCTTGCAGTCCAAGAGATTCTCAAGAGTCTTCTCCAGCAACACAATTCAAAAGGATCAATTCTTCAGTGCTCAGCCTTCTTTGTGGTCCAACTCTTATATCCATACATGGCTACTAGAAAAACCATAGCTTTCATTATACGGACCTTTGTTGGCAAAGTGATATCTTTGCCTTTTAATATACTGTCTAGGTTTGTCACAGTTTTCCTTTCAAGGAGTCTTTTAAGTGTCTTTTAAGTTCATGGCTACAGTCACTGTCTGCAGTGATTTTGGAGCCCAAGAAAATAAAACCTGTCATTGCTTCCACTTTTCCCCCTTTTCTTTGAAATGAAGTGATGGGACTAGATCCTATGATCTTTTTTTTTTTTTTTTAATGTTGAGTTTCAAGCCAGCTTTATTTTTTCAAGCCACTGTCCTCTATCACCCTCATCAAGAGGCCCTTTAGCTCCTCCTGGACATGGTCAACCAGGAGATGGCAAGAGTGAACATCAGCACTTTAGGAATTAGTGAACTAAGATGGATAAGAATGGGTGAATTTAATTCAGATGATCCATTAGAGTGGTATCATCTACACATCTGAGTTTGTTAAGCTTAGACATCTATATTTTCTAAAATCATCTTATATGATTTTAACATGTAATCACAGTTGAAATTACAGTTTCATGTTACCATTGTTTCTGAAAACATGATTCACAACACTGAGATTCTAAATTTGTTGTGAAAAAAAGGGAGAGTGAATTCCATCTATAAATTAAGAAAATTCTGCTTACCAAGGTCATGGGTCTTTCTTCCATTACCTCCTTAGCTATGACTTAAATATAAATCACGTATATTTCAACACACCATTAATTTTGAGTTCCAATTTGCGGACACAGTATATCCCACATCCAGGCAGAGGTTTCATGAGTGCCTGTATGGTTAACAAAGCCTTTTGTCTCCTGTCATTCACCATGAAAGGAGTCTGCTTGGAATAGATTTTTCCCCTTCACCCAAGCTCCAGAAAGAATGATACTTGAAGCAACTAGACCTATGTCTATCTGACCCTCAGTTCTGTTAGTAAAAAGTACATTTATTTTGAAAACCACTAATTTGGGCATTTAAAAAGTGTAGCATTATCATAGCAACAGCCAACCAACACAAACAAGATTCTAATCTCAAGACTCCTAAAACTATACAATTGCTCGTCTTTATTAAGATGACTCAAGAGAGCAATGTCACACAGTTTTGCAGACTTCGATTTTACAATAGAACTTTTTGTTTCAGGAACAATCTCAGATAACTTGCTTTCAGCATAAAATAATATGAGAAAATGCAAAATGTGTAATGAATAACTAAAATATTTTATACAACTATACTAGAATCAAAGTTGACTCTATGAATACCAGCCAAACATGTACCAACTGGAGATAAGCTTTCATATTCTAAGTGTAAATGAAAAAGTAATAACTAGAAAAACTTGGGGGAAAGCTGAATACTTGATAGAACTAAAGGCATGAAAAAAATTTTGTGGGCCAGATCTCGGGTTGGTAGTTAAAACTATATTTTAAAAATGAATAAAGAAGTAACCTAGGTCAGATCAGATCAGATCAGTCGCTCACTCGTGTCTGACTCTGTGACCCAATGACTCGCAGCACGCCAGGGCTTCCTGTCAATCACCAACTCCCAGAGTTCACTCAGACTCATGTCCATGGAGTCAGTGATGTCATCCAGCCATTTCATCCTCTGTTGTCCCCTTCTCCTCTTGCCCCTAATCCCTCCCAGCATCAGAGTCTTTTCCAATGAGTCAACTCTTCGCATGACGTGGCCGAAGTACTGGAGTTTCAGCTTTAGCATCATTCCTTCCAAAGAAATCCCAGGGCTGATCTCCTTCAGAATGGACTGGATGGATCTCCTTGCAGTCCAAAGGACCCTCAAGAGTCTTCTCCAACACCACAGTTCAAAAGCATCAGTTCTTCGGAGCTCAGCTTTCTTCACAGTCCAACTCTCACATGAATACATGACCACAGGAAAAACCATAGCCTTGACTAGATGGACCTTTGTTGGCAAAGCAATATCTCTGCTTTTGAATATGCTATCTAGGTTGGTCATAACTTTCCTTCCAAGGAGTAAGCGTCTTTTAATTTCATGGTAGTAGTCACCATCTGCAGTGATTTTGGAGCCCACAAAAACAAAGTCTGACACTGTTTCCACTGTTTCCCATTATCTCCCATGAAGTGATGGGACCACATGCCATGATCTTCGTTTTCTGAATGTTGAGCTTTAAGTCAACTTTTTGACTCTCCACTTTCACCTTCATCAAGAGGCTTTTTAGTTCCTCTTCACTTTCTGCCATAAGCGTGGTGTCTTCTGCATATCTGAGGTTATTGATATTTCTCCCGGCAATCTTGATTCCAGCTTGTGTTTCTTCCAGTCCAGCGTTTCTCATGATGTACTCTGCATATAAGTTAAATAAACAGGGTGACAATATACAGCCTTGACGAACTCCTTTTCTTATTTGGAACCAGTCTGTTGTTCCATGTCCAGTTCTAACTGTTGCTTCCTGACCTGCATACAAATTTCTCAAGAGGCAGATCAGGTGGTCTGGTATTCCCATCTCTTTCAGAATTTTCCACAGTTTACTGTGATCCACACGGTCAAAGGCTTTGGCATAGTCAATAAAGCAGAAATAGATGTTTTTCTGGAACTCTTTTCCTTTTTCCATGATCCAGTGGATGTTGGCAATTTGATCTCTGCTTCCTCTGCCTTTTCTAAAACCAGCTTGAACATCGGGAAGTTCACGGTTCACATATTGCTGAAGCCTGGCTTGAAGAATTTTAAGCATTACTTTACTAGCGTGTGAGATGAGTGCAATTGTACAGTAGTTTGAGCATTCTTTGGCATTGCCTTTCTTTGGGATTGGAATGAAAACTGTCCTTTTCCAGTCCTGTGGCCACTGCTGAGTTTTCCAAATTTGCTGGCATATTGAGTGCAGCACTTTCACAGCATCATCTTTCAGGATTTGGAATAGCTCAACTGGAATTCTATCACCTCCACTAGCTTTGTTGGTTTTATTGAGGGATATTTTACATATTGCATAATAATCCATTTCAAGTGTATAATTCAATGATATTTTAGCAAATTTACCAACTTATGCAAACATCTCCTTAAATTAGATTTAGAAGATTTTTGACAGTCCAGTAATCCTTTATGCATATTTACTGTTGACCTCCCTCTCTTTCAAGCCTGCTAATCACCAATCTACTTTCTATCACTAAAGATTTGCCCTTTCTAGATTTTTAGAATAAGTAGAATAATACAGTGTGTAATTTCTTATGTTTGACTTCTTTCATTATGTGTAATGTTTATCTACATGATAACATGTATCCAAGGTAAGTTGGCTTGCAGTCAAATAATACGCCATTGTATGGTTACAACACATTATGTTTATCCATTCAACATGTTGATGACTAGACACTAGTCATAATAGTCACTCTGTGATTTATATGTGAAAATGAAAGTGAAAGTCACTCAGTCATGTCCTACTCTTTTCGACCTCATGGACTATATCATCCATGGAATTCTCCAGGCTGGAATACTGGAATGGGTAGCCTTTGCCTACTCTAGAGGATCTTCCCAACCCATTGACTGAACCCAGGTCTCCTGCATTGCAGGCAGATTCTTTACCAGCTGAGCCACAGGGAAGCCCAAGAATACTGGAGTGGGTAGCCTATCCCTTCTCCAGCAGATCTTCACAGCCCAGAAATCAAACCAGGGTCTCCTGCATTGCAGGCAGATTCTTTACCAACTGAAGGTTGGTAAAGGAAAGGGAAGCCCCTGTTTATACGAGTAATATCAACAAGAAGGACAAGTGGAGAAAAGGAAATCCTGGCACACTGTTGGTGGAAATTTAAATTGGTTCAGCCACTGTTGAAAACAGTTTAGAGTTTTCTCAAAAAACTAAAACTAGAAATACTACATGAGCCAGCAATTTCACTCCCGGATATATATCAGAAAAAAAATGAAAACACTAATTCAAAAAGATACAAGCATGCCAATGTTTATAGTGACACTATTTACAATAGCCAAGATCTACAAGCAACCTAAGTGTCCATCAACAGATGAATAGATAAAGATGAAGTGTTCTACATACAGAATGGAATACTACTTGGTCATAAAAAGAATGAATTTTCCCATTTGCAACAACATAAATGAACTAGGAGGGCATTATGCTAAGTGAAATAAGACAGAAGACAAATACTGCATGATATCATTTATGTGTGGAATCTAAGATGCAACAAACTACTGAATATAAAAAAGGAATAGAATCACTGATATAGAGAACAAATTAGGAGAGAGGGAAGGGGAAAATAGCAAGATAGGAGTAGGGATTAAGAGGTACAATTTGCTATGTATAAAGTAAATAAGCTAAAAGGATATATTGTACAGCACAGGAAATATACCCAATATTCTATAAATAGAGTATAACATTTAAAAATTGTGAATCACTAGGTTGTACACCTGAAATCTGTATGACACTGTACCTCAACTATACCCCATTAAAGAAAAATAAAAAGAGAAAATTCAGAACATTGCATGCAAGTCTTTGAGTTTATTTTTGCTTGGCAAAAACCTTGGAGTCAATTTCTGGCCTGAGAAGTAATCAAACTTTATAGAGTTTTAGTCCACTGGAGAGGGCAAACACTACATACAGAAAACAGTTCAATAATGGCTAAGACAGGGCTACACAATAAATTCGATGGAAGCAAAGATACAGGTTCAAGGCAACACTTTAGTTGAAAGCATATGGGTAAGCAAACAGTATTAAAGGAAAGAGAGTAGGGAGGATTTTCCAAATTGGTAATGACATGAAATGTAAAGGCATCATTTGTGAATCAACATGATAAATATCTCAAAAAAGAAGTCTTGGTTATTTAGTTTGTGAAACTGGCCCATTTCCTGCAATCTGACTCATGGTTGAATCTGCCTCAAAGGAAAGATTTTTTTAAAGCACAAAGAAGGGACAGGCTACCCACTCCAGTATTCTTAGTTTTCCCAGGTGACTCAGATGGTAAAAAATCCATCTGCACTGTTGGACACCTGGGTTCAATCCCTAGATCAGGAAGATTCCCTGGAGGAGGGCATGGCTACCCACTCCAGTATTCTTGCCTGGAGAATTCCATGGACAGAGGAGCCTGGCGGGCTACAGTCCATGGAGTCTCAAAGAGTCAGACATGACTGAGTGACTAAGTACAGCACAGGAAAGGTACTATCAGGTCGGACTACTGGCTGTGTGCGGTAACTTTTTAAAATCATCTATTGTGATATGCTTTTTAAAAATTTGTACAAGAGCTAATATAGTGCAGCTGTGCATGGAAGATCCTGTATGTCATTGAAGGGACTTTCAGTTTTCTGGCTTAGTGATCTCCACATTGATGCATTCGGTGATCTATAGAAAAGGAGCATGCTTGTAGGATGAACTAAGGTAAGCAGTCAGCTGCTCCTGGCTTGGGACTCTGCAGGAGTCACGGTCCCCTTGCTGTGACCCTGAGAAGGGAGGACACAATCTTCTAAGCATACTTGTAATCACTTCGTGAAACATGGTGAAAGGAGGAATACAGTGTTCCCAACAGGTTTTAAAAAGTATGTCTTAGTGACTAAGCAGTATGTTCAACTGAAACAGCCTGGACACAGTCAATCAGAAAAGTTTGATGTCGTGGAGACTTGAGGAAAGAGAAAGAATCAGAGTGTTGAATCTGCAGCCTGGGAAAGACATGAGAACTTACATCAGACAAGAAGCGCAGAATAGAAAAAGAGAGACTGAACTTCAGAACTACGCAGGAGAGAAAATTGGCATGAACTATGAAAGCAAGAGAAAGAGTCTAGACTGACTCAAGTAGATTTAGTTGGTAGCTGTGTTCAGATGACACCTTCCCTAAGATACAAAATGGAGGGAAAAATACACTGGACAGAATATTTGGGATGATAAATATTAAAATCCATACTAAAAGAACAATTGTGAATGTCAAATTCTAATTTGAACTATTAATAATTTTATGTGCAGTTGAGAAATTTCAAATCAAAAATAGATTCATGGCCAGATATCAGCAGGATGGAAGAAGTTTGCTACCATCATCTCTTCCCTCCCACACACATAGAATATTGATTTTGTCAGTCATCCATGAACAAGAATACCTTTGTGGGAATCAGGGAGTCCAGTGGAGAAGATGGAGCACACCACCGAAGCATCAAATCTGAGTCAGATTTCACTTTACTATTTCACACTTCCACATGGCCGAAGACCTCCATGCTTAAAAAAGACCTACTCAGGCCACCTTTCCTCCTGTGGAGGAAAGTGAGAACAGAGGGAATGTCCGACTTCTTTAGCTGTGGTGGGCACTGCCCATGAGGACAACACAAAATAATAATGGGATGAGCATGGCTGAAGGATTGGAAGAGGCTGGGAGCACAGTCACAATTCATACTTCATCAAAGGTCATGGATCGTACTAACCATTGATTGAACTCTATCCTGTAATCAGCCCAGGCTCAGCTCAAGACAGGTTGCTGCAAACCTCCCCCTTTTGGCCATGGGCACCCCCCCCACCCATCAGCTCCTCGTACTCACTTCCCTGGTCAATGAAAACAATCCTTTACAGACAGCTCGCCAGCACACACAGAAAGTCAGCCCAACTCTGCAGTTTGGGAAAAGCCAGAAACTTCTCCAAATCTAATAAGAGTAAGAAATGGCAAAAATTTGTAAAACATTTCGCTGTACCCTAAAAGTCTCCTCTAGCCAAATTCACATCATCTTATTGTATGGCTTAGGGGAAAAAAAAAAAAAAAACATTCCTTGTAGCTCACAAGACCCAGCTAAGAGAACAGTCGCAATGGATTTTTATAACATTATTCTAAATATCAACTGGAAAAAGCAGGTGGAAATAGTCAAAATTATTTTGAAAAATAAGTGCAGTGAGGGATGATTACTTGCTCTCACTAGTTGTTAAAACACACATCAGAGAATAGTGCTTTTGAAATGTGAAATGATTTCTTTCAGTCTCAGGTCTGGAGATGACAGGGAGATATTAAATGTATCCATAAGACTTCGCCTTTAAAGTTTCAAAAGCCAAACTATCAGTGTCCAGAGATCAAGGCTGATGTAAAAGCAATTCCTGTGCTGTAGGTGACAATGGGCTGTGCCATTTCACCCTATGCCTTATCCCCAAGCCTTTGGAACCATGTAAGTTCCTCGAACATAACAGCCACACTGAGAAATAAAACAAAGAAACCCTTGGTTGACGGAAATATATTAGCCTGGAAAAAGAAGGGATTAAAACAGAAATCTAGTTTAGGAGAAAAAAAATTACATAGTAGAAGAAAGGATAATTACCAGTGCAAATGATTTAACTTCAGGACTCTTTTCAGTATCTGGCTGGCCCACCAACACAGGTGTCATTAAAAGCACTGCTGGTTGATTTCTCCTCTTCCTTGAAAGTCCTTCACGGTCAAGCCCTTTCCTAACTCACTTCCAACCCAGTTGTAGAAGCTAATGCCCATTTTGGAGAGCAAGGCATCATCTGTCACTTTGCCTGGGATCTCCCTGTGCCAGGTCTCTTGGTAAGAATCTAAACTCCAGAGAAGCTCTTACAACAAGGGTGTCATCTAGAACCTCCAGAGCTGTTCAGATATGACATCAACTTTCCTTAATGCCTTCTTTAACAGAAGATGCCACAAATTCTTCAGCTCCTATTTTATCACTGAAACCTTCACTGAGTGCTTTTACTTCTTGTGTGGCAACAGTATGCGCATGCTCAGTTTTTCAGTCGTGTCCAACTCTCTGCAATCGCATGGGCTGTAGCCCGCCAGGCTCCTCTGTCCATGGAATTCTCCAGGCAAAAATAACTGGAGTGGGTAGCCATTTCTTTCTCCAGGGATCTTCCTGGCCATGGGATTGAATCCGCATCTCCTGTGTCTCCTGAATTGCAGACAGATTCTTTACCACTGAGCCATTGGGGAAGCCGAGTATTTATCATTTTTTTTAAATATTGTTTTTAATCTACTATCTAGTGAACATGTAAGAAAAGAATGTGAAAAGAGGCCACTGGAACATTTGAATTCCTGTACTTCCTTAACTCCTACTCAATCTAACATTTCATCTCATTCTTCCAAAAAAAGGTAAGATTTTTTTTTTTTTTTGCTAAACAAATGACTTTCCTCCTTTCCTCCTACCCAATCACTCTTTACAACCAAATAATGCCAATTTATATACACTCAATCTTATATTTATTTCATATGTATCACATATTCATCCCCATCTCCCTATGTTGAGCCCAGACTACACACCCCTTAGGTTGTAAAGGCCTTCTACTTGATTCTCCTCCATTACTGTCCACCTGTCCTTTACAATGTAGCCATGATTTTCCTAAAAAAGCAAAATCTGAATTACATCATTTTCCTTCTTAAAACTTAATTGGGTGTTTATCAAAAATTCAATATATAGAAGACTTTAAAAGGACATTTTCAAATAAATTGTTTAATAAAATAAATAGATATTAAAATAAAACACTATATGTGAAAGACCTCTATATGGAAAATTATAAAAAACATTTAGAGATATTAAAGAAAACCTAAACAAATAGAAGAAAAGATTGCATTCCACATATTTGCCAAAGGGTTCCAATCATGGAAATATAAAGAACTCCTATAACACAATGATAAATAGAAAAATTATAGAAATTGAGCCAAGATGGCTGAATACACATTCATAATATTGGTACCCAAAATCTTAATAAATATAAGAAAAGGTGAATACTTAGGAAGTATGAAAATATACATTGAAATCATGATAAAATATATGACACTTTGAAAAAAAAAATCATCTATGGAAGTTAAGTGTATATGTACTCTAAGACCTAGCAACATAAGTCTTATGTGTGTGTGGCATGTATATTTTTTTAATTGAAGGATGATTGCTTTCCAATATTGTGTTGACTTCTGCCATACGACACGGTGAATCAGCCACAGTACACATATGTCCCCTCCCTCCTGAACCTCCCCCCACCCTCCACCCCTCTAGATTGTCACAGACGACCAGATTGATTTCCCTGGGCCCATATAGCAGCTTCCCACTGGCTACTTATTTTACACATTGCAGTATATACATATGTCAATGCCACTCTCTCACTTCGTCTCACCCTCTCCTTCCCCGACTATGTCCGAAGTCTGTTCTCTATGGCTATGTCTCTTGCCCTGCAACTAGGTTTATGAGTATCATTTTTCTAGATTCTATACATATGTGTACAAAAAAGATCTTCACGACCCAGATAATCACGATGGTGTGATCACAGACCTAGAGCCAGACATCCTGGAATGGGAAGTCAAGTGGGCCTTAGAAAGAATCACTACAAACAAAGCTAGTGGAGGTGATGTAATTCCAGTTGAGCTATTTCAAATCCTGAAAGATGATGCTGTGGAAGTGCTGGACTCAATATGCCAGCAAATTTAGAAAACTCAGCAGTGGCCACAGGACTGGAAAAGGTCAGTTTTCATTCCAATCCCAAAGAAAGGCAATGTCAAAGAATGCTCAAACTACTGCACAATTGCACTCATCTCACACACTAGTAAAGTAATGCTCAAAATTGTCCAAGCCAGGCTTCAGCAATACGTGAACCGTGATGTTCAAGCTGGTTTTTAAAAAGGCAGAGGAAGCAGAGATCAAATTGCCAACATCCGCTGGATCATCAAAAAAGCAAGAGAGTTCCAGAAAAACATCTATTTCTGCTTTATTGAGTATGCCAAAGCCTTTGACTGTGTGGATCACAATAAACTGTGGAAAATTCTGAAAGAGATGGGAATACCAGACCACCTGACCTGCCTCTTGAGAAACCTATATGTAGGTCAGGAAGCAACAGTTAGAACTAGACGTGGATCAACAGACTGGTTCCAAATAGGAAAAGGAGTACATCAAGGCTGTATATTGTCACCCTGCTTATTTAACTTCTATGTAGAGTACATCATGAGAAATGCTGGGCTGAAAGAAGCACAGGCTGGAATCAAGATTGCCGGGAGAAATATCAATAACCTCAGATATACAGAAGACACCACCCTTATGGCAGAAAGTGAAGAGAAACTAAAAAGCCTCTTGATGAAGGTGAAAGAGGAGAGTGAAAAAGTTGGCTTAAAGCTCAACATTCAGAAAACGAAGATCATGGCATCTGGGTCCATCACTTCATGGGAAATAGATGGGGAAACAGTGGAAACAGTGTCAGACTTTATTTTTGTGGGCTCCAAAATCACTGCAGATGGTGACTGCAGCCATGAAATTAAAAGACGCTTACTCCTTGGAAGGAAAGTTATGACCAACCTAGATAGCATATTCAAAAGCAGAGACATTACTTTGCCAACAAAGGTACATCTAGTCAAGGCTATGGTTTTTCCAGTGGTCATGTATGGATGTGAGAGTTGGACTGTGAAGAAAGCTGAGCTCCGAAGAATTGATGCTTTTGAACTGTGGTGTTGGAGAAGACTCTTGAGAGTCCCTTGGACTGCAAGGAGTTCCAATAAGTCCATTCTGAAGGAGATCAGCCCTGGGATTTCTTTGGAAGGAATGATGCTAAAGCTGAAACTCCAATACTTTGGCCACGTCATGCGAAGAGTTGACTCATTGGGAAAGACTCTGATGCTGGGAGGGATTGGGGGCAGGAGGAGAAGGGGACGACAGAGGATGAGATGGCTGGATGGCATCACTGACTCGATGGACGGGAGTCTGGGTGAACTCCAGGAGTTGGTGATGGACACGGAGGCCTGGCGTGCTGCGATTCATGGGGTTGCAAAGAGTCGGACACGACTGAGCGAATGAACTGAACTGAACCCAAATATGAACTGAACTGATACATACGTGTTAATGTATGAAATTTGTTTTTCTCTTTCTGACTTACTTTATTCTGTATAACAGGCTCTAGGTTCATCCACCTCATAATACATGCTCCAAAAGACATTTATAAAATTGACAGCTGTGTTAGTTTATACTGGTTTATTGTGGGTAAGCTTGCTTGTTCCTGCACATGAATGTAGCTAGAAGATAAAATTTCTGTTTTCTGAAAGCTTGCTAAGAGTAGTTTTTTATTATAAATGAGAGCAGATACTTCCTTGCCTAAGACAGGTGTACCGGTTCCATAGAGACAGTTTTAGGAGTGGGTTAGGGGCCCTCGGGTTGCTCCCTTGGGTGACAATTTGCATCCAATTGGTCACCAAATGAAGTAGTGCTCTTGAATTTAAAAGCCCAGTGATATTAAAAACTCTTATCTACAAATACTAGACTCTCACTCGACATGATGGTTAAAACTGTGAAGCAAAGCTACCTAATAGCCTTCACCAGAAGGATGGCTGTACTAGACAGAAATAGATTTCACTTATTTCAGTCATTATAATTTTTAGGTCTTTTTTTTTTTTACAGAGGTGAAGCTTCATTTTAATTTATATAGGAATTGATATCCAAAATTAGAAAATACAGGGAACCCAGGACCATGCATGAAAATTTCAAATACATTGAGAGAAAAGTCTTCTGTTCATCCCAGGTCAGCGTAAGTGGTTTTACGAAGCAATCTTCACCTTGCTCATCCTAATTTGGTAAGTTAAACTGATCATATTTTCAGATCTTAGATCAAACATCACATACTTGGAAAAAAATCTTTCCTACCCTTTCTTCATCCAAGTAAAGTTTAATCAGCACCACCTGCTAACCTCCCTCCCTTTCCTATTCCAGCTCGATTCTCAGTCTCCCTTATACATAGTTTTTTTCTTCTGCTATTTAGTAATTGATTTTGAAAATGTATATTTTTCCTTATTTCAGAAACACTAAAACTGTTTTAGGTAATGAAATTTGAATTGTTAAAAAATAACTCAAATGTTTAAATTCCTTAGAATTATCTAACCCAGTGCTAAGTACAACCTCTGGGCAAGAATACTGGAGTGGGTTGCCATGCCCTCCTTCAGAGGATCTTCCTGATCTGGGGATGGAACTCAGGTCTCCTGCATTACAGGTGAATTCTTTACGGTCTCAGCCACCAGGGAAGCAGTGAAGAAGCCTCCTGCCAATGCAGGAGAAGCAAGAGATGTGGGTTTGATCTCTGGAATAGCCCCTGGAGGAGGAAACCACAACCCACTCCAGTACTCTTGCCTGGAGAATCCCATGGACAGAGTAGCTTGACGGACTACAGTCCATGGGGTCGCAAAGAGTCGGACACGACTGCAGCGTTTTAGCACACATGCAGAATTAGGAACTCCAGGGGAAGACTGCAGTGACGATCTGTACCACTAGAATCATTTGTTTTGGAGTCTTCCTCTAAATTCCTTTTTAGTTGTTTATTATGTAACTTTGGGACGTGAGACTTATGGGAAAACAAATCAGGCTTTGTTGTTGACCAAGGGCTGACTGCAAGTCCCTATATTTTCTGGATAATGTCTTTTCTATTAAAGCATATCATAATGGTACTAAGAGCTTACTTTAAAATTACATAATTTTTGCCACATTATACATTATATAAAAATCAGCATTTTAATATGTTTTGCATTTTAAATAGAGCATTTTAAATCCATAAGAAAATATATCTTGAAAAGTTTCAGTAAGTAAGTATGCAGTTATATTTTAAAATGCTGCAAACCTAGGCCTATTTATCTCATTCTGAAACAAACTTATCCATGTGAAATAGCAATGTTATTTTTGAGGGCAACCAACTAAAACTGCCTATTTAGGCATTATATATGACTTGCTACTGCAGCTCTAATAACATTTTTACTTTTGATCAAAATTTCTCAGAACACTCATGACAACTAATATTAAAACCATTGAAGCAAAAGTTTATATAATTTTGAAATGGATTTTTAATAAATCAGGAGGGATTTTGCCATCACTTTATCTAAAGATCTAACATCTTTTGAAGGATTTAATTATTTGGAGTCCTAAAGCTAGGGACCTTTCCCATATATTAGCCCCTTTTCTTTCCTTCATAAAGGACACAAAGTTAACCTTACATTCCCTGTGAAACCATATCCCCATTCCCAACCCAAATATTCTACCACCACAAACTCAGATAATAGTATTAAGAGTGGATAAGACAATTGGATTCTCCAGGGAGTCTGGAATGGAGGTAAAGCATTGGTGAGTCCCCTAGAGATGCATGATTTCCCTAGAAAGCTTGTATACATCCTATATGTCCCTCATTCCCTGATGGCTCAGCTGGTAAAGAATCTGCCTGCAATGCGGGAGACCTGGGTTTGATCTCTGAGTTGGGAAGACCCCTGGAGAAGGGAAAGGCTACCCACTCCAGTATTCTGGCCTGGAGAATTCCATGGACTGTATAGTCCATAGGGTCGCAAAGAGTTGGACATGACTGAGCGACTTTCACTACATGTCCCTGTCCCCCAGTGCCATCTGGGGGATGCTCTGATTTGCCACATGCTGATATTGGGGAGCCCCATGCAGAAATGAGATGGAAATACAGACACACAGAGAAAGGCAGGAATCCAGTACCATAAGAGAAAGACAAAGTTGGCTTTCTAGTCATTGAAAAGCCTAAATATATTTCCTACAATTAAATTTTATTTGATTTACCTTTATATATGCAACACACTTAATTGGTTTCTTGCTACTCGTACTTAAGTGTGTATATTTATTTATTTTTTGACGTAAAGTAAAAGTGAAAGTGAAGTCACTCAGTCGTGTCCGACTCTTTGTGACCCCGTAGACTGTAGCCTACCAGGCACCTCTGTCCATGGGATTTTCCAGGCAATAGTACTGAAGTAGATTGCCATTTCCTTCTCCAGGGGATCTTCCCAACTCAGGGCTTGAACCCGGGTCTCCCGCATTGTAGACAGATGCTTTACTGCCTAAGCCACCAGGGAAGTTTTGATGTAAAGACCATGACTATTATAGGTTTTTTTTTTTTGGTATTTGTGCATTTGTATTGGAGTATAGCCAATTAACAATGTGATAGCTTCAGGTGACAGCAAAGGGACTCAGCCATACATATACATGTATTCATTCTCCCCCAAACTCCCCTCCCATCCAGGCTGCACATAATATTGAGCAGAGTTCTACGTGCTAAACAGTAGGTACTTGTTGGTTATTCATTTTGAGAATAGCAATGTGTGCATGTTGATCCAAACTCCTTAACTATCCCTTTCCCCCAATCTTCCCCCTGGCAACCATAAGTTTGTTCTCTAGGTCTGTGAGTCTCTTTCTGTTTTGTAAGTGAGTTCATTTGTTCATTTGTGTGTGTGTGTGTGTATATATATATATATATATATTGTAGACTCCTAAGTGTGCATATTTAAAAACTCAAGTTAGGAAAACAAATGTCAACTTTAAAATGACGAAAATTGCTCTTGTTTCAGTTCAGTTCAGTCGCTCAGTTGTGTCCAACTCTTTGCGACCCCATGAATCACAGCACACCAGGCCTCCCTGTCCAGCACACCAACTCCCAGAGTTCACTCAGACTCATGTCCATCAAGTCAGTGATGCCATCCAGCCATCTCATCCTCTGTTGTCCCCCTCTCCTCCTGCCCCCAATCCCTCCCAGCATCAGAGTCTTTTCCAATGAGTCAACTCTGCATGAGGTGGCCAAAGTACCGGAGTTTCAGCTTTAGCATCATTCCTTCCAAAGAAATTCCAGGGCTGATCTCCTTCAGAATGGACTGGTTGGATCTCCTTGCAGTCCAAAGGACTCTCAAGAGTCTTCTCCAACACCACAGTTCAAAAGCATCAATTCTTTGGCCCTCAGCTTTCTTCACAGTCCAACTCTCACATCCATACATGACCACTGGAAAAACCATAGCCTTGACTGGATGGACCTTTATTGGCAAAGTAATATCTCTGCTTTTCAATATGCTATCTAGGTTGGTCATAACTTGTTCTTGTTTAGGGAAACATAATTTTACGTTCTGGTTTTGGACTGCAAAAAAAAAAAAAAAAAATGGGACACTAACCAGAAGGAAGTTGGCATATTCTACATATTCTAACAAGGGGAAATAATTTTCTAATGCTAAACTATGAAATCCTTCAATTTTGAAGACAGATTGATTTTCTCACTGTGACTGCTAATAACACTGGAAATTTGGGTTTTAATTTCTGCTCTGGGTTTAACTATCTGTATAATGATAAAGATAAATTAAATATCCTCTAACAATCAAAAATCTACAAATAATTTTAAGTACCAGTGATGTGCAAATTATAACATTATATACAATGAAAGATAGAATAAAGAGCATTATTTTCATTTTCAAGATGTTTATACCCTACATATTTAGTAGTTATATAAATAGTAAATAATTTGAAAAATTAAGAAGTGTCATAGATATGAATAGTAGTGAACTTCAAACTTCTTTCTCAGAAACTTACACTCCCTTAACTTTATTGAAGACCTCAAAGACTTCATATTTTGGGTTATATTTATTGATATAGTCATGTTAGAAACTAAAACTGAGAATTCAAAATATTTACTAGCAAGTTAAAAATAATAATGCATATGAATGTAAACAAAATAGCATCTTTCAATGAAGATACTCTCCAAAGAAAAATTAAGTTTAGTGAGAAGAATTGTATTGTTTCACATATTGGTGAATCTTTTTAATATTGGGCTTAATAGAAGACAGCTGCATTTTCCACTGCTTCTGTATTCAATCTCCTGGGATATGTTATTTTGTTTGAAGTATATGAACATCCAAAAAGGGTTTCCCCAATGGCTCAGGGTTAAAGAATCCTCCTGCAATGCAGGAGCCACAAGAGACGTGGGTTTGATCCCAGGGTCAGGATGATACCCTAGAGGAGGAAATGGCAACCCGCTCCAGTATTCTTGCCTGAAAAATTCTATGGAGCAGAGGAGCCTAGTGGACTACAGTCCATAGAGTCACAGAGTTGGACACAACTGAGCACAGCACAAATTTGCAAAAAAGGAAGGCCTCCTAAACCCTTTTTAGGTCTTTTAAGGTGCTTCAGACTAAATTTTGAAAACTGCTAATATACAGGCTTAATTTCAACACAAATTATAAATAATGAACTCAAAATGCTTTTGAAGAATTAAAGCACATGAAAGTCTTTTTGGAAGTATATCCACATTAATCTTGTGAGTCAAAAAAATATTATTTCCAGTTTGAAAATGGCGAATATAAAGTGCGTGAAACCAGATCAAAAGGCTATGACCATTGAAAGGTAGGCACTGATGGCCCAATTGTTTTTGGTTTTTGTTTGTTTTGTAAGGAAATTCCAATGGTGGAAAGATTAGGGTTTCCAAGCCTGGGTTTGAATCCCTGTCAGCCCCTAATTGTGCGACCTTTACCACTTTAGCATCATTTAAGCTTAACTTGCTTATAAGCAATAAAAGAAATTTCAATGGGGCCGACAGAATTTATATGGGTTTCTTGTGACAGTGGAAGAAATACTATATGATTCATCTTTAACACATTGTCAAGCGCATGGTGGGTGCTCAGTAAATGGGAGCTGTTATTTTATATTTGTCTGCACATTTAAGTATTGTTCACTGTATAATGCTACCTGGAAAGATGTCTGAGGTATAAGTGAATGTGAAGGATAACTTCTGTAATTTACATCTGTGAAGTTTCTCGGGCTTGCCATGTAACTTGGAAACTTTAAACTGATAATAGCTCAATATATTATGAGGAAAATATCTTGAATTCCTAATCTTGTTCATTTTAGTCAACATGTTAATCTGATTCTTTAGACTTAGAATTAATACTTTACCAAAAAAATTGACATTGTAGCCTCAACATTTTCAATAGTGTTCTTTTTTATTTCTGTTGATGTTTAGACCTATTTGGGAACTAGGCAACATGAAAGGTGACTTTTTACATCACTTACATATTTTATTCATGTATATACTTTCACAGAGTGATTGTAGTTCAAAGTAGCTCTTACATTTATAGGAAGACATATAAATTGGTATTTTTATTGATTAGAATAACACATTCTGTCAATTTGGTAAATAACTTTGAAAATTATATGTTTTTCTCCTGTTCTGAAACTCTAAACTCAGAGGATAAAAAGGAATTTCAGTTAGCATAGTAATAATCTTTTAAATATTACAATTTTTAGGATGCACAACTCAGCAAAATAATGAATTTTAATGAAGCAAAATTTATCTGAAATATTGAAGAAAATGTTTTGCTATTGCATTTATTTAATCTTATACTCCTTATTCAATGAATTTCAGTTTATAAACATGTACTAACTATATAGATATAAATTAAAAGAAGTCAAATGAAGGGGAAACAGCCACCCTAAACTAAGGTAAAGCAGGAAAGAGTTATTATTTTTTAATTACTGAATAAAAGAATAAAGATGCAGTAAACTGCACTTAAAATATGTTTTGAGATTCTAACTAGAGCAATTAAAGAGTGAAGCATAGTTATAAATATATCACAATGCATTCGATTTGAAATTCTGTTGAGGACTAATGTTAGTAACAAGATGTTAGGCCTACAAACATTTCATTACATTGTATATTCTTGGCAAAAAAAAAAAAAAAGGTGTAATAAAACATAGAAGACAATCCTTATAATGAGGTTATACAAGGGTGATAACTTATTTGGGAGTATTATCCACTCGATGCCAAACCTAAAATTCCAACATTTAAGATGGTTTGACCATTTATACCTCAGGAAGGAAAATCACATAGAATAATTTCCTAAGTAAGATGGCTTTCAATCAGGTATCTAGGAAATTGTAGAAACAGGAGAAAGTTCAAGTAGCTTTGACTGCAAAAATAGTATTTCAGGGAACTAGCTTCTGCTCTAGAAGAATAAGCTCAAATAAGATATTCTTTTAAAACAGGTAAGTTTACCAGGAGAAAAGGAGGCTGTGGGGTTTGGGAATCCTGTACATGGCAGTTTATTATCAAAAATTAGATGGGAGCACATAGGAGTCATTGAAGACAATACATTTTCCTTTACAGCTTTCCCCCTTCCCCGCCCCCGCCTTTTGCCTAGAGCCGGGGAGAATGAGGGTGGTTGGGAACTTACAGTTTATCATCTATTTTTTATTATAGTCTCAGAGGCATCATTTTTGGTCAAACATCTTTGATCTTAAAGAGATATATGGTTGATCCTCAGTTCAGAAAGCCTGGTTGCTTATTGTTTAGTGGTATTTTTTTTTCTCTTGACTACATCTTAAAACGAATATGGTATAGTCAAGAGAAGATATCTTTATATGTATATCTTTCTGAAATACCACAAAGTTGACTGAAAATAATGAACAGAAATTTAACATTTAACCAACCATCAGAACATTTTAAATAATCGATTTAAGTCCTAATGTTTATTGTAAGATTCTCCTCATCACCCAAACTGCAAAATCCAAAGGGATAAGTCATGATTTGTTCCATTTTGTACCTCCAGCATGGGGCAAAATGTTTGCTTCAATAATCATTGCATGCTGAATAAAGATCACATATTAAAAGACTAATAAGGAGGAAAGTGAAACAGTGTACCTTGTTGTCATGGCAACAAATTAAAATGCTTGTAAACTTATTTTTCTTTGGCTATGTCTTCATTAAAATATTTTTCCAGGAGTGATAATTCCTGTTTGACAGCTTATTACTTACCTTTTTTGAGCACGAACATGTCTGGCTAAAAATGAACATTTTCCTTTTCTTTCCTTAATGTATATATGAGTGTATGTGGTTTTGTTTTTGTTTTTCTGGCAAGTTACAATAAATACCCTGAGTGGCAAATGTTGGGCTAACAATAGTTTATAAAGATATGCTATATGAAGAATATAGTGTGAACAACTAATTTCAAACATATACTTAAAAAGAATTTTTCTAATTTAGTGAATTTTCTCTTTTCCTCTTTTATTCTGCAAATATGAAAGATGATACATGATTCAATGAACAGTTTCTCTACTTGAACAACATACAGGTCCCTTTTTATATTAAAATATTCTCGGTGTTGTGTGTATCAATTTAAATTACTTTATGGTATTAAGAACTTGAAAACATAAATCTTGGGATAAACCCCACATTTTTCTTTGAATTTTTAACTATAAAACCAAAGAGAATTTTCAAATTAAGTATAAGCATAAATATAAAACCTATAAACTTAAAGTTATTGTTGTTCAGTTGCTAAGTCATGTCCAACTCTTTGCTACACCATGGACCGCAGCACACCAGGCTTGCCTATCCTTCATTATCTTCCAGAGTTTGCTCAAACTCATGTTAACTACATAAATTTAAAGTCATGAATCATTCTGCATTGCTAACAGTAAATTTCCAACATCAGTTTGAATATGTTATGATTTCTATGGTAAAAATTTCTCTTTAGTTTCAAAAGCCAAGTCAACCCTGAGTCATGCAATGATTCATTTTCTCTTTTTTCTCACAGTAAGGTGCTACCAAACCTTTATTTCTATAGTGTTTTGTGGATGTAATTCAGACTTCACATGTGACATATAGTATAAGTGACTTTTCTGTTTCATTTTGTTAGTTAACTTGTCATCATTAAAGTACTACTTGGAGCCAATGAAATCATAAACTCAAAAGGCAATTATGACATGAAATAACTGACCTGTACTTGGTTATATAAATGATACAGAATATGCTTATATAAGGTTATAATTAAATTAAATTAAAATTAAATAAAATAATATAAAATTTAAATGAAATGAAAACATAAAATCAAGATAAAAATTCTAATAGAGAACTTGTGGAACCTAAAAAAAAAAAAAAATATATATATATATATATGTCCACAGAACTCTGTCTGTAGTAGTGAGTCTGAGAAATGCTTTGTAGTAAATATAGGGAGAAAATACCATTTTTCATACACACATAAATGTCATACAAATGGTATTAGGAACCATTTGGGTTGTTAGCAACAATTTTCATTTGATTAAATTTATGGGAACATTTATAAGTTCATTAGTCAGAAATCTGAATCCACATTTTTTCCAGAAGAGAATGGTAAAATTGTATTTTTGGACCCAAACCTTTGGAGAACAATTTAATTTACTCCATAATTTCAGCTGAAAACTCTGCATTTGTAATAAAGATGATAGAAATTACTTCAGAAAACTCACTATTTTATTTTCAGTATTAAATATACATTATATAAATTCATTTACAATAAATGAAATAATAGAAATCACACAAAAACTCAAGAGTAATATTTGATTGAGTATTTTAAAATTAATGTTGATTGTACATGCTGAATGAAAAGTAGATTTAATTACGGAAGTAGGCGGTTTTGAACTTCTGTGGAAATTCTAAAAGGGACTCTGGTTATAGATGGGACTTTAAATAAATTTTATCTTACTAGTTCTTGATTACTCCTCATTTACTCAGAGGGGCTCCCTCATGGCTCAAAAAATAAAGAAACTGCCTGCCATGCAGCAGACCTGGATTCATTCCCTGGGTCAGAAAGATCCCCTGGAGAAAGGAATGGCAATCCACTTCAGGATTCTTGCCTGGAATATTCCATGGACAGAGGAGCCTGGAAGGCTACAGTGCTTGGAGTTGCAAAGAATTGGACTCGATTGGGAGACTAACACTTTCACTAATTTATTCAGAAACTTAATTTTCTCATTTTTCCTTAATGGCAACAAATCCCTAGCACTAACCTGAAGATTAGTTGTGAAAAGAAGAGAAGCAAAAATCAAAGGAGAAAAGGAAAGATATGAACACCTGAATGCAGAGTTCCAAAGAACATCAAGAAGAGATAAGAAAGCCTTCCTCAGCGATCAATGTTAAAGAAATAGAGGAAAACAACAGAATGGGAAAGACCAGAGATCTCTTCAAGAAAATTAGAGATACCAAGGGAACATTTCATGCAAAGATGGGCTCGATAAGGGACAGAAATGGTATGGAGCTTACAGAAGCAGAAGATATTAAGAAGAGGTGGCAAGAATACACAGAAGAACTGTACAAAAAAGATCCTCAAGACCAAGATAATCACAATGGTATGATCACTCACCTAGAGCCAGACATCCTGGAATGTGAAGTCAAGTGGGCCTTAGAAAGAATCACTATGAACAAAGCTAGTGGAGGTGATGGAATTCCAGTTGAGCTATTTCAAATCCTGAAAGATGATACTGTGAAACTGCTGCACTCAATATGTCAGCAAATTTGGAAAACTCAGCAGTGGCCACAGGACTAGAAAAGGTCAGTTTTCATTCCAATCCCAAAGAAAGGCAATGGAAAAGAATGCTTAAACTACCACACAATTGCACTGATCTCACACGCTAGTAAAGTAATTCTCAAAATTCTCCAAGCCAGGCTTCAGCAATACGTGAACTGTGAACTTCCAGATGTTCAAGCTGGTTTTAGAAAAGGCAGAGGAACCAGAGATCAAATTGCCAACATCAGCTGTATCATCGAAAAAGCAAGAAAGTTCCAGAAAAACATCTATTTCTGCTTTATTGACTATGCCAAAGCCTTTGACAGTATGGATCACAATAAACTGTGGAAAATTCTTCAAGAGATGGGAATACCAGACCACCTGACCTGCCCCTTGAGAAACCTATATGCAGTTCAGGAAGCAACAGTTAGAACAGGACATGGAACAACAGACTGGTTCCAAATAGAAAAAGGAGTACGTCAAGGCTGTATACTGTTACCCTGCTTATTTAACTTGTATGCAGAGTACATCATGAGAAACGCTGGGCTGGAAGAAGGACAAGCTGGAATCAAGATTGCCAGGAGAAATATCAATAACCTCAGATATGCAGATGACACCATCCTCATGGCAGAAAGTGAAGAGGAACTAAACAGCCTCTTGATGAAAGTGAAAGAGGAGAGTGAAAAAGTTGGCTTAAAGCTCAACATTCAGAAAACGAAGATCATGGCATCCGGTCCCATCACTTCATGGGAAATAGATGGGAAAACAGTGGAAACAGTGTCAGACTTTATTTTTCTGGGCTCCAAAATCACTGCAGAAGGTGACTGCAGCCGTGAAATTAAAAGACACTCCTTTGAAGAAAAGTTATGACCAACCTAGATAGCATATTCAAAAGCAGAGACATTACTTTGCCAACAAAGGTCCGTCTAGTCAAGGCTATGGTTTTTCCTGTAGTCATGTATGGATGTGAGAGTTGGACTGTGAAGAAAGGTGAGGGCTGAAGAATTGATGCTTTTGAACTGTGGTGTTGGAGAAGACTCTTGAGAGTCCCTTGGACTGCAAGGAGATCCAACCAGTCCATTCTAAAGGATATCAGTCCTGGGTGTTCTTTGGAAGGAATGATGCTAAAGCTGAAATTCCAGTACTTTGGCCACCTCATGCAAAGAGTTGACTCATTGGCAAAGACTCTGATGCTGAGAGGGATTGGGAGCAGGAGGACAGGGGGACGACAGAGGATGAGATGGCTGGATGGCATCACTGACTCGATGGATGTGAGTCTGAGTGAACTCCAGGAGTTGGTGATGGACAGGGAGGCCTGGCGTGCTGCAATTCATGGGGTTGCAAAGAGTTGGACATGACTGATTGACTGAACTGAACTGAACTGAACCTGAAGATGATAATCTATTACTGAGTTCTAATCCAAAAAAGAGAAATAATGCACACTATGTTTTTCCTTAATCATTTCCTCAAATAAGTAAGGAAAATATATTGTTTTAGCCATCTCAAATACTCCTTTTTATATAATGGCTTTGATCCCTAATAGAAAGAGTAAAACATGTTTATTATAAAAATGTCAGATAATATAGAAAATCTTACTTTAAATTAATAGAATTCTACCTTCTATTGATGCCTTCTCCAGTTGTAAAGAATCTGCTTGATCCCTGGGTCAGGAAGATTCCCTGGAGTAGAGAATGGCAACCCACTCCAGTATTCTTTCCTGGACAATCCCATATACAGAGGAGCCTGGCAGGCTACAGTCCATAGGATAGCAAAGATTCAGACACAACTGTGTGACTTTGCACACACATATGGCACACCATCTATTGATTGTATTATCTCAAGTTTACCACTATACCTCAAGTCATGCCAGATGGAATATTTAGTCTCTTTTTCTCTGATCAAATTTCAGTGTGGTTCAGGTAAAAGGGTTTTTCTATGTATTACTTCAGCAAAGGCACTGTAATAACTGTTAACTATAAATGGTAAAAATAACTGTAACCTAGGGTATTCTTTGGAAGGAATGATGCTAAAGCTGAAATTCCAGTACTTTGGCCACCTCATGAGAAGAGTTGACTTATTGGCAAAGACTCTGATGCTGGGAGGGATTGGGAGCAGGAGGAGAAGGGGACGACAGAGGATGAGATGGCTGGATGGCATCACTGACTCGATGGACGTGAGTCTGAGTGAACTCCAGGAGTTGGTGATGGACAGGGAGGCCTGGCGTGCTGCGATTCATGGGGTCACAGAGTCAGACACAACTGAGCGACTGAACTGAACTGAACTGATATTTCATAGGTCATAGAATTCCACAGGTCTTTTTCCAAACTATTTTTCAAAATAAAGTCACATTTGTAATAATAATTAAAAAAAAAAAAAAAAAAAACTGGCTTTTGTTCCAGAAGCTCTGCATAAAGTTTGCAAGTCTCCTGCCTGTTTTTGTTTGAGTTTTCTTTGGGGTGGGGTATGGGTGGTTTGGTTTTACTCAGGAGACTTTTCCATGTGTTCTCAAATATGTTCAAGAAATTAGCCCCTGAGGTATTACATACTCTATCTACACTGTAGCTTCTGAGCAGAACTGTAGCTTCTGGACTCTGCTGTTGCTTCCCCTTGAAGGTATGATATTTTCAGGGCAAAAGAATAATTTTATACAGACATCACTTCTTCTAAATACAGCCTTTGCTTTGGTAAGTTATTTTAGCACCATGTCTGTCCCTGACAATGTTGAATTTTACAGAATCCTGAACTTCTGAAAAACAATGAAAGCTAAAAAATACACCCACATTTTTGTTTTCCAGGAAATGGTTCACCCTTCTTCATATGACATAGTAAGACTTATAGATGCCTTCCTTGTTTACAGGCGACAAGTAGACACAAACATTCCCACTCTTTGCCCCTTAAATAGCTAATGAGCTTTAACCCATCCTTGGTTGATGGCCTTAGACTCTGATGTCTAAACCTCACTCATAAGGCATTTTGGGGTAACAGAACTGGAGGTGTTTGGGATACACTTTTTTTAAAAAAATATATCTATTATGTTTTTCAGCATTTATTGACATACTATTTCTTAGGATAAGGAAGAAAAAAATCAACATAATTTGTAAATTTATAGTCCTTAAAAGTTCTACATCTAAACAGCTATTTTGAGTGAGTAAGCAGCATTCTAAAAGGAAGAAAAAAAATATTTAAAGGAGGAAGAGTGAAGGATCTGCTGTTATTTTCACTGCCATAGCCATGATGTGCCCAATGACTAAAACATATTCAATATATAGACTTTCCTGGTAGCTGAGATGGTAAAGAATCTGCCTGCAATGTAGGAGACCTTGGTTCAATCCCTGGGTTGGGAACATCCTCTGGAGGAGGGCATGGCAAACCACTCCAGTAATCTTGCCTGAAGAATCCCCATGAACAGAGGAGTCTGGTGGGCTATAATCCATGAGGTTACAAAGAGTCAGACATGACTGAGGACTAAGCACACAGCACATTCAATATATATTTATTGACTGAATTAAGGAAGCTTCAATGTAAAATCATAATACAATATCCTTCAGAAAAGGATATAAATTCTAAGTTATAAATTTGACCATGTATCATTCCTAGTGTTAGACTTTCTATGTCATAAAGTTTAAAAAAAGTAGAGTCTGTTCTAGATTAAGAGAAATTTAAGAGCCAAAAGCACAAAATGCAATAATGTATAGTCTTTGATTGATCCAGGGATGAACAGATTAGCTACAAAAGATACTTATGGAATATCTAAAATATTCACAAATATAGGATTAGTATTGAGTAACATTAAGTAATTTGTCTCAACCTTGTTGATATGATATGAAATTATGGTAAAAAGGAATTTGGGAAGCAGAAGAGGCATGTTTGAGGTATTTAGGAAGGAAGTGTCAAGGTATCTACAATTTATTTGAAATGCAAAGAAAGAAATACCAGTAGTGAAGCAAATTTAGAAATTAGCAACACTTATTGAAATCAGATTTTGGATATTTATACTTTTCTTAATATGCAAATATGGTTATGCTTCTAAAAAGTAAGAGAGAAAATATTTAGATAAAGAAAAATAAAGGAGCTATACACCCAGCTCAGAAGCCCGTGCCAGAACAGAAAGAGACTTAAATATTTTCTTGACAAATGTGAAATTTGAGAGAAAGGGAGGCAGAACTGCAATCTCTAGGCTGAAATATGAGATCAAGAGCTCTTCAGGCACTTCCTTGTTCAAAAGTACTGTAGGAAGAATGGCTAGCCCAGGAATCAAACTCAACATGTTCCTATGGGTTGCGTCCATTTGTGCTCAGTGTCTAGGTAGGGTCGTGTCAGACTCTATGACCCCATAAACTTCAGCCTGCCTGGCTCCTCTGTCTATGAAATTTTCCAAGCAAGAATACTGGAGTTGGTTGCCATTTCCTACTCCAGGAGATCTTCCCAACCCAGGATTGAACACTTGTCCCCTGCATTGGCAAGCTGATTGTTTACCACTGAGCCACTTTAGCATCCAACTTGATCCCTGTGTTGGAAAGATCCCCTGGAGAGGGGAATAGCTACACACTCCAGTATTCTGGCCTGGAGAATTCCATTGACTGTATAGTCCATGGGGTTGCAAATAGCTGGACATGGCTGAGTGACTTTCACTTTCTTTCACTTTTTCCCTAAAATTTATACCAAGATATTTTAGCCTAGAGATATATATTAACAATATAAAAAATTTAGTATTAACAAACCCCCGCAATATATGTAATACTATTTTATTGGTAGATATTTTTTACGTTTACTATATTTTTATAAAATAGATGGTATAAGTATGCATACAAAAGAAAGTGACAGAAATTTTGATTTTCCTTAGGATAAATTCCTACAAATAGAATTATTGGACTAAAGATCTGAACAGTTTGAAGGCTTGCAATTAAGATTACCAAACTCATTTCTAGAAAATAGACATGATTGTAAACTACCATAATCAGAATGGTAACAATTTAGGTAATGTCCAAAAAGTAGGCATGATGCAGAAAACATTACATATTTGATTTTCTTACTCCATGCATTTGAGTAGATATTATTATACTAACTTAACAGACTGAAAAACTGAGACTCAAGCAAGTTGCTAAGTGTATAGAGAAAATAAATTATACAAATTCATCTATGTTAATTCTTTCTATCAAAATATAGATCTTTCTACCAACATTGCTTGGAAAGTTCATATGCACCTTTCAAATAATGGGTATTATTTTTTTTAAGGCTAATCTGATAGGTAGAAACATATCTCATTGTTTTAAAGATCCTTTTATTGTATATTTACATGTCTTTTTTTCAAAATTGTTTTTTCCTGTCTTAAACACAGCCTCTATATGGACATCCATCAGATTCTTATACATTCAGAGTTGTTATATATAGATTAATATATGAAATTTCTGTGTGAATTATGGGTTAAAAATAGTTATTGGTCTCTACAGTGAATTCGGAAGAAAATAAAAAATATTTTCAAGAAATAGGAGTTGTTCACCTAAAATCTATGTTTAAATAGAAAAACATAAGGAAAATTAACTTTGGGTAATTCATGTGAAAAGAAAATGTAGGGAATTTACTTTGTGGATGCAATTTAAATTCAGGTTAAATTTCCAGGATTTTTTAGTTCAAAATATAATTTTATAACTGCATATATATTTGTAGATTTTTAATATTTATTTTACAGCAACTTCAAAAACATAATCAAGTTGTATTAATCTCCTAATCCTTTTTCATTTGTTTCATGGTTTTATCTTTCTGTAACAAAAATGGAAAAGATGCAGATGAACAAATTGCGATTAATAATATATTTGGTCAATGCAACTATTCTAAAAAACCTGATTACAAAGCAACCTATTTTTCTTTAAATGAGTTTTTTAAAAAATGCTATACATACTGTAAGTCAAACTTGGCTTCAGTTTTTGTATATCTTAATTAAGGGGATTAATTTAGTTTACTGCTATTGAATCATTTGGCTTTAAAGTATTATAAATGCATATTTTTTAAATGAAAGTGCACTCAACCAAACAGCTAATTATAACCTACAAAATAGATAAAATTTCTCTTTTAATATGTTTTCAATCATATTTTGTTGAGTGAAGCTGTAATTTTTACAATTACTTGGATAGATGCAACATGGCATATCTTATTTAAATATATCTTTATATATTTAATATGGCTTCCCTGATAGCTCAGTTGGTAAAGAATCCTCCTGCAACACAGGAGACCCAGGTTTGATTCCTGGGTCGGGAAGATCTGCTGAAGAAGGGATAGGCTACATACTCCAGTATTCTTGGGCTTCGCTTATGGCTCAGCTGGTAAAGAACTCACCTGCAAAGCAGGAGACCTGGGTTTGATCCCTGGTTTGGGGGGATTCCCTGGAGAAGGGAAAGGCTGCCTACTTCAGTAATCTGGCCTTGAACTAGATAGTCCATGAGGTCACAAAGAGTCGGGCACAACTGAGCGACTTTCACTTTCACTTTATTTAATAAATGCCTTCCTCACTGGCATTCACAATATATCAAATGCTAACTTTATACATATATTTTCACATATGCAATGTGAAGTCTATACATATATGGACAAACTGAAATGGAAAGTGGAAACAATGATTGAGCTAAGTTAGGAACAGCTTCTACATTTAGGGTAAATATTTTAAAGATGTGAATCAGGCAGATTTGCTCTTTTCTTTGAGAGCTACCGACAGTGAATAAATAGTAATCTAAGCCTATTTATTTTGGAATTGTATCTGAAAAGATTTGTAGTACTGTCAAAAAGCTTTCTGGAAAGAGTCATCATTAAACAGCATTTTAAGAGAAAACTATAACAGTATAACCAAATGAATATCATTCTCAGTTTAATGCTATTGTTGGTGTTTATATAGCTAGATTCTACCCATATATTTTCAATGCATATGAAATGGATCAGATAAAATATAAATGGTAATCCAAATCAGTTAATCTTTTTAATATATCATCCTCCATAATGGAAAGTATTTTTTCCAACACAATACCTCTGATTTTCAGACCTATCCTTTGAAAAAGGTTCAGGTATAGTCAAGCAATAATAAATGTTCTTTGGATATTTTACATCTTAGCCTAGAAGACCACATCCCACTAGACTAGTCATTCACTTGAGTAATAAGTTCTTTCAGGATCATTTGTAATAAGGAGAGCCAGGATGAATGTTATTCTCCTTGTAACATTATTCATATTTTGCAAAAGTGAGTTTTTGGCTTTCTTTTGGTCAATTTTATTATACTTTAGGCAAGTTTCAAGGAATCTCATTCTTTACATACTTGATTTGTGAAGAGAGATAGAGAGTTCACTTCAGCAGAGAAAAAGCACGTAAATCTCAATGAAATCTGAAAATGAAATAAATGGCTTTAAAAAATTGTCTCCCAGCATCCAGTCTTATTTCATTATCATCTGCATGTGTATCTCTTTAATTTGTGAGAAATGGATTGTGGCATATCCTGAAATGAAATCTCAAGACATTTATTGTAAGTAATTATTATAATTTCCTCAGAAGGCGAAGGGAAAAAAAGGACTACAGCAGTTTCATCAGTCTATGTCAAGCCAGACTATGAAACAAGTTGAGTTCATGTTGTTTATTAATTATTAAAATTCATACTTTTTACAACATTATTAAAACATGAGAGCAAAAGAAATGAGTCTTAGATGATTTCAGGGCATGTGGTTATTGTACTTATGACAGAGTGACTCTCCTGCTCCTATCTAAATCCTATCAGTCACAGACAAATATCTCTCACAGCTGTGATTCCTCAGGATATTCTTCTATCTCTCAAATCCAGTAAAATTGTGAAACACTTGGAGTCAAAAACCAGGCTCTCTGTCACGGATGCTACCATTGTTTGCCATATAGGGAAATTAATATTAATATAATTTAGAGACCACATGTTTTACTGTATCCCAACAGAGTGGGAATCTTAATTTCCATTCTTCTACTTAATAGTTTTGTGACCTCATATGTGTATCTAAAATTTTAGCATTCCAGCATTCTTGCCTAGAAAATCCCATGGACTGAGGAGCCTGGTAGGCTACAGTCCAAAGGGTCAGAAAGAGTTGGACATGACTGAGCAAATAACACCCACACACACACAATATATCTGTTTGTTAACCAAAACATCTGTTTTGGTTAATCATTCTGATTCTTTAGGTTTGCTGAAATTTCTACATTTGTACATGATTTCACAACTGAAACTATATTCAGTTTCTACACAGAATGTCTGAATCCTCAACCACCTAGTTTCTGGAGGAATAGAATAAAAAAGGAGACAGCCAGAAGTCACTGACAGGTAATGCATGAACTGTATTCCCAGCCATGGCTTTGGGCCAAGGCCTAGTGGCTCCAGGAGTTGTTAGTCCTTATAAAACTTTCAGAACTCCTTTTGAGTGAAGTTGAAATTGGCTTTCTGTGGGTCAATTTTATTACCATTAAATGACTGGCAAACTTAAGAATAACACTAAAAGCTAGACTAATGGGTTTTTGGCCCTTTTTCCACAGTCCTTTTCTCTCATCATGGTTCTTCAAATGCTATGACTCTTAATGGTGAAGAGACAACAAAGGAAGCTATTCTATGGAAAAATTCACCTAAAACCAAAGGAAAAAAGTCAATGCAACCCTAAGGCTTAGAGCCTCAGACTGAAGCACAGGTTCTCAACCTTCCTGGGCAGAGCCCCTTCCTGGGTGTATTATTATTATTATTATCGCAGCCAGCAGTGTGGTCTGAGAGAGAAGTTCACATAGACGAAACCCTAAAAAAATCACACTTAAGGGTCATGATTCAAATTTCTGAAGAGTTTCAAATTTGGGCAAAGCACAAAACTTACATTTTAAGTAGGACAGACATATGCAAATTAGAAAAATTAAAAATTGTAGTAAATTTTATAAAACAAACAGATTCTGTGGGAAAGAAAAATTTACACTATTTGGTGTAATCCTCTCTATTTTAACAGAAAATGTATTTAAATGTAACAAAATTTAACAGAAAGATATTTATATAGAGAACTAGAGTAGGAAGGAAAACAGGGAAGTGGAAGCACAAAACAGAATAAGTTCAAATCAAAAACCTTCTAGTATTTTAACTAAATAATACCTTTGCATTAGTCACCAAATGAACACTCTGAATACTCTAGTAAGAGAAAAGGAAAAAGGCTTTACTTACTATCTGTCTGCTTTTCCTCTTCATCCTTTTGGAGTTTCTGCCTCCCAGATGGTTTCCTATATTTAAACTCTAAGCCACTTTGCTGCTCCTCACTTTTCTACATCATTTTCCTTTTCAGTGATTTTCTGATACCCTGAGTTTCCCAAAGCAAGTTAGTAGTTTTTGATATTTCAACTACAAGCATTAACATACTGCTGCTGCTAAGTCGCTTCAGTCGTGTCCGACTCTGTGCGACCCCATAGATGGCAGCCCATCAGGCTCCCCCGTCCCTGGGATTCTCCAGGCAAGAACACTGGAGTGGGTTGCCATTTCCTTCTCCGATGCATGAAAGTGAAAAGCGAAAGTGAAGTCATTCAGTCGTGTCCAACTCCTAGCGACCCCATGGACTGCAGCCTACCAGGCTCCTCCGTTCATGGGATTTTCCAGGCAAGAGTACTGGAGTGGGGTGCCATTGCCCTCTCCAATTAACATACTAATGACCCCAAATTAAACAACTTGTTCAGGATTTTTCCTATGAGTATTGATCAATGTAACCAACACTCAATTTGCAATTTTCACTCAAATGCCAAAGAATCATCAGAATATTAATATGAAATAAAGTAAAATCTTGATTTCAATTCCATCCTACAAGGAAATCTGTTCTTTTTCCAGTACTTATACCAATGTATATCTGGTTACTCAATTAGAAAATTTAAGCCTGGGCTCGAGAGTTATCATCTTGCCCAAACCACCAGCAAATATTTCCTGGACCTTTGCAATTGCCTCCTGACATTGGGCATCTTCTTGTACACATACCACTGCTGTCCAGTCGACTCTCCCAGAAATACTACACTTAAACAACTGGAAACAAGAATTGGACTATATTGTTTGTGGGAAAAAATAACAAATTATCTAACAACATCCTTTCTTATCTTTGGTTATAGTAGAATCCCTAAGTTCAAATTAGACACCTGGCTGCCCAGGGAAGGATGAGACATTCCATCTTTTCTTGTACCTTAATGTTGTTGCAGGAAGACAGACCCCTTCCAGGGCCCGAAACTGGGCTCTTGTCTAACACTTGGAAATGAATTGTCCGAGGAGACACATGTGCTGACAAAGTAAGAGATTTTATTGGGAAAGGGCACCTGGGTGGAGAGCAGTAGGGTAAGGAAACCCAGGAGAACTGCTGTGCCTCATGGCTCATAATGTCGGGTTTTATGGTGATGGGATTAGTTTCCAGGTGGTCTTTGGCCAATCATTCTAATTCAGAGTCTTTCCTGGTGGCGCACACATGGCTCAGCCAAGATGGATGCTAGCGAGAGGGATTCTGGGAAGTGGATGGACATGCGGTGTCTCCTTTAGACCTTTCCCGAACTCTTCCGGTTGGTGGTGGCTTTGGTGGCTTATTAGTTCCATATTCCTTATCAGGATCTCCTGTCATAAAACAACTCATGCAAATGGTTACTATGGTGCCTGGCCAGGGTGGGTGGTTTCAATCAGTGTGCTTCCCCTAACAGTGCGACATATGACTAAATGTTGTCCAGCAGGAGGAGAGCTGTATGGACCTGTGCTGCTTCAAGTTTGTGCACTCATAAGGAAAGGGACCTTCACTCTCCTGGCATGGAGGCAGTGTCTTCTAAAGAAACCAGAAATGGAAGCCACCTTTTGAGAATTCCAGGGTACTAGCACCAGACTGCTTCCCAGGTAGCACAGTGGTAAAGAATCTGCCTGCCAATGCAGGAGATGCAAGAGAACTCAGGTTTGATCCCTGGGTCAAGAAGATCCCCTGGAGGAGGAAATGGCAACCCGTTCCAGTATTCTTGCCTAGAAAATTCCATGGACAGAGAAATCTGGAGGGCTACAGTTCATTGGGTCACAAAGAGTCAAACATGACTTACTGAGTATACACACAGTACCAGACCAGATCCTCTTATTTCTGGATAGTTACAAAGAGGTGAAAAATTCTAACATTTTAAAAATTGTTGCATGTTTGGTTTCTTCATGATAGAAGTTAAGTGTGACTTCTAAGTGTGACTTCTAAGTGTGACAGGTTGTATTTTCACAAAAAATAGATTATTCCACACGCCTATGGAATGTACTATGCCTTAGTCCACTTGTTTTTCTTATGGTGAGACTCCTCCTATCAAAAGGCAGGGTCTATACTCTTTTCTCTTGAATCCTAGAAGCCTTACATCTAGACAGAAACAACACTATGAGTTCCAAGGCTAGGTCATAAAATTCTACACAATTCTTTTGGAATATTTATTCTTATAACCCAGCCACCATAATACAGCAAACTCAAACCAGCCCACATGGAAAGATAACACTGAGGAGGCACTGAATATACAAGAAGAGACATGGCCAGTCCTCAGCAGTCCACCTGCTGTTTCAGCATCAGTCACATCTGACTGCAATTCCATGAGAAAACCCTTCATAGTAGCCTCTTGGAAACTCTAGTAAAGCTTATCTCAGTGACATTTGTGGCTGTGGCTTCTACATAATGGAGTAAACAAAAATAAAATTCATAGAAAGCCTACAAAGTTGTCCTTGTAGAAGTACCACCAAGTTGAACTGAAAGGAACAGAAAGAGTACAACATAAAGGCAAGTCTTTGGATTTTTGAACTTTGATAGGCAGGAGGCAGGCTTGAGAGAACTGCTCGGCTGCAAACATGAAGTACGTTTGAAGGATGTTTCAGAAAGCAGACTCAAGATCCCAAAGAGAGAAGCCACAAACCACAAAGACTCATTCCTGGAAAGTACCATTGTGATCCAGTCAATGAACAAATATGTTTTGTTTGTTTCTTTTCCCAGCTGTATTGAAACATTATTATAGACAAGTGACTCCTCTGTGTCTCCTAGTCACTTCACCCCCTTCAATAACTTCTGTAGTTATCCCACAGTTATCCAGCCTTGCATGTTAAGTGTGTAGGTGGTAGAGAAGGTGCCTCTTTATTTCCTAGGGATTTGTGTCTATATTTGAGGAGGCAGTTAACCAAGGAACAGCATTTAAGAGCCTATACATGATTTAGATGTTGAATCTTAGTCCTTGATCTTGTTCCTGATGCGGTAACAGGATAAAACTTCTGTGGGTTCTTGGACAAGGTATGTACTGCACATAGGGAGAATGGAAATAATCAGTTGCCAAAAGGGGAGAATGTGCCCCCCAAATTCTATGCTACTCCTAACACTGAGAAATTCTATGTTACTCCAAAATTTGAAAGTTATGTGTCTTTCCAAAATCTAGGCTCTGCACACATAACCAAGAGTGTACGGAATTGATACTGTGCCATTTTCCAGAAAGAGGCTAAACAAACTGATAGTTTCCACTTCCTGTCTCTTGAGGCCCTCATATATTCAGCTACCAGGCCATGAAGAAGCCCAAGCACCAAATGAAGAGGCATGTCGGGAGAAATTCTCATGGAGAGAAATAGAGGCCCCTGGCTGTCAGCACCAGCTGAGCTTCCAAGTCAGCTGCCAACATTAACACACAACCATATAAGAGACCCATTTTCAAAAATGGATCCTCCAGGTCCCAGGAGGACCTCAATGATATCATATAGAATTAAGACCAGCCTTCCTTTCACCAGATTGTAGATTGGTGATCTAAGAACACAATGTGGTTTTATGCCAACACATTTGAAGTGGTCTGTTAAAGAACAGACCAGACCACTATTAATAAATAATTTCCTCACATTTAACACTCAAAACTTTCACAATGAATCGGGATTAAAAAAACCCACAAGTCCAGATTACCTACCAGAGCCTAATAAATCCTTCTTTACTTGATCTCTGACCATATCTGACAGCATTTCTTTCCAAATTTACCATCTCTCACTATTTTTCAGGCATTAAGAGTTTTCTGCACTCAATATGCCAGCAATTTGGAAAACTCAGCAGTGGCCACAGGACTGGAAAAGGTCAGTTTTCATTCCAATCCCAAAGAAAGGCAATGCCGAAGAATGCTCAAACTACCACACAATTGCACTCATCTCACACGCTAGTAAAGTAATGCTCAAAATTCTCCAAGCCAGGCTTCAGCAATATGTGAACCGTGAACTTCCTGATGCTCAAGCTGGTTTAGAAAAGGCAGAGGAACCAGAGATCAAATTGCCAACATCTGCTGGATCATCGAAAAAGCAAGAGAGTTCCAGAAAAACATCTATTTCTGCTTTATTGACTATGCCAAAGCCTTTGGCAGTGTGGATCACAATAAACTGTGGAAAATTCTGAAAGAGATGGGAATACCAGACCACCTGACCTGCCTCTTGAGAAACCTGTATGCAGGTCAGGAAGCAACAGTTAGAACTGGACATGGAACAACAGACTGGTTCCAAATAGGAAAAGGAGTATGTCAAGGCTGTATACTGTCACCTTGCTTATTTAACTTATATGCAGAGTACATCATGAGAAACGCTGGACTGGAAGAAACACAAGCCTGAATCAAGATTGCCGGGAGAAATATCAATAACCTCAGATATGCAGATGACACCACCCTTATGGCAGAAAGTGAAGAGGAACTAAAAAGCCTCTTGATGAAAGTGAAAGAGGAGAGTGAAGAAGTTGGCTTAAAGCTCAACATTCAGAAAACGAAGATCATGGCATCTGGTCCCATCACTTCATGGGAAATAGATGGGGAAACAGTGGAAACAGTGTCAGACTTTATTTTTGGGGGCTCCAAAATCACTACAGATGGTGACTGCAGCCATGAAATTAAAAGACGCTTACTCCTTGGAAGGAAAGTTATGACCAACATAGATAGCATATTCAAAAGCAGAGACATTACTTTGCAACAAAGGTTCGTCTAGTCAAGGCTATGGTTTTTCCAGTGGTCATGTATGGATGTGAGAGTTGGACTGTGAAGAAAGCTGAGCTCCGAAGAATTGATGCTTTTGAACTGTGGTGTTGGAGAAGACTCTTGAGAGTCCCTTGGACTGCAAGGAGATCCAACCAGTCCATTCTGAAGGAGATCAGCCCTGGGATTTCTTTGGAAGGAATGATGCTAAAGCTGAAACTCCAGTACTTTGGCTACCTCATGCAAAGAGTTGACTCATTGGAAAAGACTCTGATGCTGGGAGGGATTGGGGGCAGGAGGAGAAGGGGACGACAGAGGATGAGATGGCTGGATGGCATCGCTGACTCGATGGACTTGAGTCTGAGTGAACTCCGGGAGTTGGTGATGGACAGGGAGGCCTGGCGTGCTGCGATTCGTGGGGTCGCAAAGAGTCGGACACGACTGAGCAACTGAACTGAACTGAAGAGTTGTCTTTATATCTTCAAATCAGTCCAATATTCTTCCACCTCATGGTATTTGTCTCCTTTTTTCTGGAATATTCTTTCCCTGATTTGTGTGATTCTTCTCATTGCTCAGCTTAAATGCCACTTCTTCAAAAAACTTCATTTTAGTTAAATTTGTTTCCGTCACATTTCCTCCCTTTTACAGTGCCTAATTTTATTTATTAATAGCACTTATTAAATTAACTACATTAATTCATGTGTTTAATATCTGTCTCTACTACTAAATTTTAATTTTCATGAGTCAAAGACATTTTCTTCCTGTTCTCTTCAGATTCTCCAAAGCAATGTGCCACGTGTATTAAGTGTTAAAAATATGTGTGAAATGAATACTGGTTGAATGGCAAACATAATTTATGTTTTGTTTCTCACTTGTCAACTTTTTCTGTCACCTGGTGACATTAATATGTTATCAGACTTAGTAAGATAGGGATATTTCAAAATTTTCCATTGTAGCCACATAATTCTATACATTGCAAAAGTCAACAACAAATTTGTGTCATTTAAGGAAATGATGAATTAGGTTCTGCTATGCATATAATTTTTAGATATAACCAATTGGGTGGAGTACATATAATGTCCTTGCTTTTTTTTTTTTTTTTGTATTTTTTAGAAAATAAAAACCAAGTACTTTTAAAGCTACATAATCAAGACAATGTGGAATTTACATATATGTGTTGTTGTGCTCAGTCAATAAGTCATGTCCAACTCTTTGCAACCCCATAAACCACAGCCTGCCAGGCTCCTTTGTCCATGAAATTTTCCAATCAAGAATACTGAAGTGGATTGTCATTTATTTCTCCAGGGGATGAAGGTCAATGTAATAGAATAAAGGCCAAGAATATTTAAATTTGATAAACCTCCTGGTTCATGAGATTTTGATGGTTAAAATAATAAATAATCAAAATTTTCTAAAACATATGGTAGGATAGCCTTTGAATCAAATGGACTATACTCATTGAATGATTGTGAACAAATTATAGACATTCATTACCGTGTAAATCTTGCCCATCAGTTGAGTCCAGGATTTGGCCTTCTTGCAAGACACCTAAATTTATGATAATTTCTTAATCTCCTCCTTACAAGCTGCTGCTGCTGCTGCTAAGTCGCTTCAGTCGTGTCTGACTCTGTGCGACCCCATAGATGGCAGCCCACCAGGCTCCCCTCTCCCTGGGATTCTCCAGGCAAGAACACTGGAGTGGGTTGCCATTTCCTTCTCCAATACAAGCTGCTACACACATTCTTTTAAACCATCTGGTTCTAGAACAACTTAGTTAAAGTTTTATTTCAGATGATGTGTAAATAAAGGTATCACAGTTTTTTATTGTGTATTTCAGCTAACATTCATTGGGCACATGCATTGCAAGAATTTTTAAGCACTTTAATTTTATTAATAAAATTAATATTCTCTGTCCATTAGGCTGCTAGAATATAAATAAGCCAACTGAACCATGGTGAAGTTAAGTACTATATATCAGACAAAACACAAATTTAAATGTGACTGGATCAGAAATTCCTAGATTTTTTAATAGATCTAAACTACTTTCTTAAGTTGACATAGCTCCATGTGTTTTCTTAGTTTTTTCTTTTTTTCAGGCAAGCCCTTTATTGGGTCTCCTGCTGCAGCAGGGGGAGCAAGAATAAGTAACAGGTTCCTTTGCTCACTTGCAGTGTGGAGCTGGAGGAGGGGCTTAGGTGGTTTGCTCCACCCCTGGCTCAAGGAATCCAACCATTCCAATGGAGGTTGACCTTGGTCCCTATAGGTCCTTGGAACAGTCAGTGAGGTGTTTCTACAGTTCCAGGGTAGGCTAGGGTCTGTGGTCCTTGCCCAGCAGGAAGAAGTTTCAGAAGAAGAGTCCCTCAGCCCCTTACCCCTTAAGAATAAGGATGTGGAGTCTCTCAGTGGGGGATGAGACAGGCTGGGACAGTGCTGCAGTGTTTGCACCTGGACAAACCTCTCCTCTAGCAACAAAATACAAAGAGAAAATATGAGACTAAAAATAACTGAGCATGTGCAATTAGGGCAAATCCTGGATAAAAGATACAAAGAGACCAAAACCCAACTGCCACTTCTGAAGAGCCTGGAGCAAAAGCAGGGTGTTAGAAGCAAAAGCAGTGTACTGAGCATGGTCGCTGTTCAACTCCATTTATTTTTTCTTCAGCGTATCTCCACTTGCATGTCTTACTGTCAAAACAAAGTTAATGTTAATGTTCAAAATTGATTTCATTGTCTACCCTTAGAAATGAATAAATCTGTCCCTTTTCTTCTATTTTTATATGGGAGTGAATGGCCATTGTGACAGCCAGAAATGAAAGTTCCTCCTTTATGACCTTCATATTCAAATATTCTACCAAATTCTATTGACTTTATCTTCTAACAGCTCCCTAATCAATTCAATCCAAAGCATTCCCAATCTGTCTTAGTTAAGGCCAATGCCAATGCTGGTAGAAATTGCTATAACACACTCTGAAATAGTTATCTTTATTTCTCTTGAAATCTGATCTATTTCAGACATTGCTACAAGTAATACACCTAATAATCAAACCTGATCATGCCATCCAGGCTAGATAAAATTTTGCAATGGACCTTCACTTTACATTGAATTATTATCTTTAATCACTTTATCTCTTTATTAGAATGTGAGTTCCTTATTTAATCTAGCCCAGCATCTAATACTACTAAAATCTGAAATATCCTTATTAAAAATTTTTTAAATGAAAAGGGTATATAAATATAAACTTATTTTTTGCAAACAATGTAGAAATTGAAAGGAGAAATTCTGGTTTACATTTTCATTAAATTTTCATTGTTTTCTTTGACAATATCTAGAGTAAAACAAAAATTAAAATGAAGGGCTCACATAAATTTAAAGTGGATACCTTTAAAGGAACAATGGTGTAATGATACAGCCCCTTGACTGAATATATTTTTAAAGAAATCGAGATGCCAGTCCAGGTTCAATGCACGATACTGGATGCTTGGGGCTAGTGCACTGGGACGACCCAGAGGGATGGTATGGGGAGGGAGGAGGGTTCAGGATGGGGAGCACATGTATACCTGTGAAGGATTCATTTTGATATTTGGCAAAACTAATACAATTATGTAAAGTTTAAAAATAAATTAAAATTTAAAAAAAAAAGGTCAACTAAAATAAAAAAAAAAAAAGAGCATATCAGATGCTGAAGTTACCCTCTTACTGAAAATCTTATAATTATTTAAGTTTGAAATAATAATATTTATTAAAAATTATTTCATAATTATTATGACAATGAATTGAGGAAGAGAGCTCAGCTTATTTTTTTAAAAATCAGAAAAGTAACAGAAATCTAATAGGTATGAAAATCAGTCAATGGAGGTATTAAAAATGTACTTAAAAGTGAACTGATTTTTTTATTTTTTGAGGCAAGCTCAAAGAGTTTCACTTATTTTGAAACATTGGTAGAGAATATTTGTTATCTCAGATATAAAATAAAAATGCCTACTTTTTTGTTAATATAGCATCTGAAGAGAGACAATTATTTCCAACTTTGTTTTGCACGTTTTTTAATTTTCCTGTTTTTTTTTCTTGGCTTCTTCCTTCCTATCTCCCTTCCTTCTTTTTCCTCCTCCTTCCTTCCTTAATAAAGCAAAAATCTATCCAGGTATTTCATTATGTTAATAGCAACTTTTACATGATAAGTTTTATAGATAAGGAAAAATAGATAAGGCTTTTTCACACTAAAGGTAATGGTTCAGGGCTAAGGAGATCATAAATATCAGAATCTGATTTTAACTTTCCAAGTTTTGGGGGCTCTATTCTTTACACTGTGCAAGCCATATTTTTCAGAAACATCAGTTCAGTTCAGTCACTCAGTCATGTCCGACTCTTTGCGACCTCATGAACTGCAGCACGCCAGGCCACCCTGTCCATCACCAACTCCCAGAGTCCACCCAAACCCATGTCCATTGAGTCGGTGATGCCATCCAGCCATCTCATCCTCTGTCGTCCCCTTCTCTTCCTGCCCTCAGTCTTTCCCAGCATCAGGGTCTTTTCAAATGAGTCAGCTCTTCACATGAGGTGGCCAAAGTACTGGAGTTTCAGCTTCAGCATCAGTCCTTCCAATGGACACCCAGGACTGATCTCCTTTAGGATGGACTGATTGGATCTCCTTGCAGTCCAAGGGACTCTTAAGAGTCTTCTCTAACACCACAGTTCAAAAGCATCAATTCTTCAGCGCTCAGCTTTCTTATAGTCCAACTCTAACATCCATACATGACCACTGGAAAAATCATAGCCTTGACTAGAGGGACCTTTGTTGACAAAGTAATGTCTCTGCTTTTTAATATGCTGTCTAAGTTGGTCATAACTTTCCTTCCAAGGAGTAAGCGCACATAGAAATAACTAAATGAAGAGACAATAATCTGAGGAAGGTTCTGAGCAGGTAATAAAGGACTAAGGAAAAGTACACATGTTGATATACAAACCGTATGTAAATCTGTTTATATTAATATCTCTATCATTTCTATACAAGCAATTATTTCAAATATTTGGAAAAAATTTATAACTCTAAATATAATCTAAGTATAATAATGAAATGTTTTCATATTATAATTACTTAGAGGAAATTCACATTGATAAGTAATATATAATTCCTGAAATTTTATTTAACATTTCTCTAGTGAAATGTCATACTGGATTCATCTGTCAGTTCAAAGCTGGAAAGCATTTTTCATTTATTCAATGAGACTGTATTATGAAATAGAAAAGTAGCAAATTAATTGTTGTTCAGACTTCTGTTTCTGTAGTAGAAATGAAAGACGCTCAGTTGTGTCTGACTCTTTATGATTCCATGGACTATATCAGATCAGATCAAATCAGTTGCTCAGTCGTGTCCGACTCTTTGCGACCCCATGAATCACAGCACGCCAGGCTTCCCTGTCCATCACCGCCTCCCTGTCCATTACCAACTCCCGGAGTTCACTCAGACTCAAGTCCATCAAGTCAGTGATGCCATCCAGCCATCTCATCCTCTGTCGTCCCCTTCTCCTCCTGCCCCCAATCCCTCCCAGCATCAGAGTCTTTGCCAATGAGTCAACTCTTCACATGAGGTGGCCAAAGTACTGGAGTTTCAGCTTTAGCATCAGTCCTTCCAAAGAAATCCCAGGGCTGATCTCCTTCAGAATGGACTGGTTGGATCTCCTTGCAGTCCAAGGGACTCTCAAGAGTCTTCTCCAACACCACAGTTCAAAAGCATCAATTCTTCGGTGCTCAGCCTTCTTCATAGTCCAACTCTCACATCCATACATGACCACAGGAAAAACCATAGCCCTGACTAGACAAACCTTTGTTGGTAAAGTAATGTCTCTGCTTTTCAATATGCTATCTATGTTGGTCATAACTTTCCTTCTAAGGAGTAAGCGTCTTTTAATTTCATGGCTGCAGTCACAATCTGCAGTGATTTTGGAGCCCAGAAAAATAAAGTCTGACACTGTTTCCACTGTTTCCCCACCTATTTCCAATGAAGTGATGGGACCAGATGCCATGATCTTCGTTTTCTGAATTTTGAGCTTTAAGCTATATATATATAATCCATGGAATTCTCCAGGCCAGAATACTGGACTGGGTAGCCTTTCCCTTCTCCAAGGGGTCTTCCCAACCCAGAGATCGAACCCAGGTCTCTTACATTGCAGGAGGATTCTTTACCAGCTGAGCCACCAGGGAATTCCCCGTAGTAGAAGGTAGTAGAAGGCGGATAGAGAAACAATGAAGCTATGAAAGGACAATGCATTTTTTTCACATTTCTTGGATTCACAGTTTAAATATTGTGAATGCCTATTATATGGAGATTTATTTTCTTTATGGTTGCTGTCAATTCCAATTCTTTTCACAAGATTCTATATAAAAGATCTGCAAAATATCATAGTGGATTTGTATAAAATGTAACTTGTTTTTTTGCTTCAGTGTACTCTAAAGAATTAGGATATGTATGTTTAGAGAATAATATATTTCTTAAGTGGTTGTATATGGACATTAAATTATATCATATATTTTGAATTCTTTGGGAAACTAATATTTACATATAAGTAAAATGACATTTGGCTCAGGAAGTAAAGAAACCACGTGCAATGCAAGAGACGCAGGTTCGATCCTTCAGTCAGGAAGATCCCCTAGAGGAGGAAATGGCAACCCACTCCAGTATTCTTACCTGGGAAATTCCATGGGCAGAGAAGCCTGCCAGGCTACAGTCCAAAGGACACGACTTAGTGACTAAACAACAACAAAGTGACATTTCCCATTATATGTAAAAGCTATTTTTTAGAAGTAACTAGTCAGGACCATTTCTTACAAGTTTTCTGTTCAACACAGTTCGGTCTAAGAATTTTTTCAGAAACTAAAAATTTAAATTTGTGTTTTATGATGTTTGTACTTATCATCCAAGGAAATTTTGTGACTAAAATGTTTATTTATAAAATGAAGATGCTAACAAGAAAAACATCTTCAAAACTGTTTTTAAGGAATTTGGGTTCTTCTGAATATATTTAAATTGTTAACAAAGCTTTATAAATTATTAAAAGTTGGTGATGATGGTAAATTCATGATAATAATGATGATTGTTAACACTGAGTTTTTATTTATCTTTCACATGAACAGGGAAGTAAGTCTTTCTTACTCACAGTTCTCTTCCTGTTGAGTTCAATGCCAACCCATGATAAGAGTTTTCAGTTTTGAATACCTTTGGATTTTTAAGAAACTATAGAAGAATATCTTCAAGATTTTTTTCTTTTAAAAAAAAGCTCACTCTTCTTACAAGTCAACACTATAATGAATACTTTGGTCCAAAAAAACACAAAATCAATAGGAAATATATTAATAGAAATCAAAGTTGCAAGTGTTTGCTAAATTTTGAAATAATGGACTCTTCCTAGCTAAATCATTTTAATTTTGGTCACTTCATAATTTTAAGTCTCAAAAATGTGATCCACTATAACTTTTTCCAGTCAATTTTCCTGATGTATATTAACATAGAGAATTAAACCAAGTAAAAATGAACATTTAGTGGTATAAATTACCATATGGAGAAACTGAAAGCTTTCCAAAAACGACATTTCTCTATATTTTATTAAGATTAGATACTGGAAATATATCATTGGATATTAATTTAATAATAATTATAGATATGTTATTATAAGGCTATATGTGTGCATCCAATTTTTTTCTGGTTAGGAAGGAAAAAGAGATATATAAACTCTTTGATTGTGTCTTTTTTTTCTCAAAGTTCTTATCGTGAACTCCAAAGTTTTTACTGTCATCTCTTTCAGGAAGGGAAATTTTCTCTCTCTCTCTATCCCTTGGACTGCAAGGAGATCCAACCAGTCCATCCTAAAGGAAATAGTCTTGAATATTCATTGGAAGGACTGATGCTTAAGCTGAAACTACAGTAATTTGGCCACCTGATGTGAAGAACTGACTCATTTGAAAAGACCCTGACGCTGGGAAAGATTGAAGGCAGGAGAAGAAGGGATGACAGAGGATGAGGTGGTTGGATAGCATCACCGCCTGGATGGTCAGGAGTTTGAGTCAACTCCGGGAGTTGGTGATGGACAGGGGGGCCTGGCGTGCTGCAGTCCACTGGGTTGCAAAGAGTCGGACATGACTGAGTGACTGAACTGAACTGAACTGAACTCTATCCATCTATTTATCTATATCTATATTTACAAAAAGAAGAAAAAAGAGAAATTACCACTGTGAACTTGTTAGTAGTCAAGTGAAGGTGCCATTTAACTTGAGAAACATTTTTGAGAAATCATGATCAGTGTAAATTGCAGAAAATACAAAGAAAGTACAACATTTGATATCAAGTACCTTATAAATTCATAATTACTTGGCAAGTATACAAAAGTCTTAATATAATGTGCAGGGAATACATTCCAAAAGAAATTCAAATGCACTGATTATTCAAAAGACAAAGAGTTACATGCAGCTGAATAATCAAAAATGGGTAAAGAAGACCACAAAGCTGATACGAGCATTGGAAATTAAATAATTATAGTGAATCATGAAACAGGTGGAGAGGACAGCATGGGAGATGTGGAAGAGAACATGTATCTATTTAAGAATCAAGCAATGTTTCAATTTGGCTGAGAACCTGATTTCTATAGGGATACTGGGATAAAAGTCTGGATATAAATTGTGTCCATAATGCAGTTTGGTTTGTATTCTAATAAGGGAAAACTACAATACTATTAATATATTTGATAAATACAAAAATAGGATAATTTAAGTTATGAAGCCTACAAAAGTTGGGAAATGTTGGGGCTTGATTTGGGGAGAATATAGTGAATTTCTTAGATAAGGTGGTTCAGACAAAACCTCTTTTATTGAACATTTAGCTAAAACATGACTAGAGAACTAGAAAGTTGAGGAGGCTCAGTGGGTGAAGAATCCATCTGCAGTGCAGGAGATGCAGGTTCGATCCCTGAGTCGGGAAGATCCCCTGGAGGAAGGCATAGAAACCCTCTCCAGTATTCTTAGCTAGAGAATCCTATGGACAGGGGAGACTGGCGGACTACAGTTCATAGGGTCGGATCGCAGAGTCAGAAGCAACTGAGCATGCACATCAACATTAATTTACAAGTTACCTTTCAGTGAGGTTTTGGTTATTTCAGAATTCAAGTTTAACTGTGACACAGTTTTTTTTTTTTTTTTCCTTAGAACACAATCAACATTTAATACAGTTCTTCTATGAGTCTATGGTCTAAAAATCACAACATAATAATTTATTAGCTTATAAATTAGACTTTATTTTGATCTCTTGAAATCTGATTGCTCAAAATCAAATCAACTAAAAATGACTAGAATCACATTTAAGCTTAATTAACTAAACTTTAAAATTGGTATGAATCCCTTCAATTTTTGATATTCATCTCTGACTCAGACAAATCAGAGACAGTTTCTCAGAATACAGACAAATGTTCCTACCTCAGTGCAAAAAAAATTACCAATAAAGTAAGACTTTATTAAGCATATATAAAAATAAACTTTTAAAATTTCCTCATGAGAAAATAGACTGAAATAAACTTTAGGAAACTTTGCAAGAGAAGAGAAACACAGGTTACTCCATGTCTCCCTCTCCCAACCTAGTAAGACCTTCTTAGCTTGGAAGTGCTATTCATTGTCTAGGATATATAATGGTGATCTGGATCTAAAAAGATGAAGAAGATGGTCAAAAGAGAAAAAAAAATGTTTTATATTATTTCTGTAACTGTAGTCTCTGAAGGTCTTAATTAAGGGGCTTCCCTATGGACAGAGGAGCCTGGTGGGCTGCAGTCCATGGGGTCGCTAGGAGTCAGATACAACTGAGCGACTTCGCTTTCACTTTTCACTTTCATGCATTGGAGAAGGAAATGGCAACCCACTCCAGTGTTCTTGCCTGGAGAATCCCAGGGATGGGGGAGCCTGGTGGGCTGCCGTCTATGGGGTCGCACAGAGTCGGACACAACTGAAGCGACTTAGCTGTATCTTTGCAACACTATAGCTAGAGTAAGAGTTCTCAGTCATGTTACAAATGCCCTTGGTATAAAAGAATTGAGATAAAAGATTGTAGCTAATAGTTACTACATCACTACAATTTAATTGTCAAAAACAAGAAGCTTTTATCTTAAATAAGCTTTTATTTTTCACCAGAACTATGTTAATAGATTAATAATAATAGAATATTATTAATATATATATTAATAATAGAATATTAATATATGAAGACTACTGTTTATTGAATGAGGAGCCTCTCTCAATGTCACAAAAACCAATTTTATCACAAAACAAAAGAGAAATAATATCTCCTCTGTCTTCATTGTGAAAAAACAGATGAGACGATACATGTCAGAGTTTTAGTTACCTCTCAGTCACCATGTAAATGGAAGGAATTGTTACTTACACAGACATAGTTGTAATTCTATTTCATGTTGACACTTTTATTTCCAAATAATATAATTTCTTGAGGCTTAGAAACAAAAAAACATTCAGGAGCTAAAATAGGAAGTCATTGGACTATGTAGATGAAATTTCTATAATATGGACAGAACTATTTCTAGATTCATTATTTTCAGTTTATTTATGGAAAAATGCTGATATGTCTAGTTTTCCTATTCTCCTTTCTTTAATATTGTAGTTGAGAAAAATGAAAACTTCTAATAATAATAAGCATAATCATTGTGACAAATCCTTTATTCAGAATACTTTTCTACCAAAAAGGGGATTTTTGAATATATTCCCTTTGATCATTTGTCCAATGGTCACACTGTAAGAAGAGCATACTGTGAATCATTGAGGTACAGGAAAAAACAGAACCACTGTGTATATTTACTTTGATGTTTTTGAATTTATCTTATAAATATATTTTGTAATGTTCATAATAGTTTATTAGATGATAGTTCACATATAAAATGCAAATAATTATATAATATTCTACACAAATTATTTTTATTGTTGGGGTGTAATTAATCAATGACACTTATGACCTTGGTTTCCAGCATAACTAAGGAGTTTTAAAAAATTGTTCGATTCTCATGAACAGAGACTTTGAGATTCTTCTGTCTTCAAAGCGTGATCTTATATGATTGCATACATACTTGTATGCATGCTAAGCAATTTCAATTGTGTCTGACTCTTTGCAACCCTATGGACTGTAGCCTGCCAGGCTCCTCTGTCCATGAGACTCTTCAGGCAAGAAAACTGGAGTGGACTGTCATGGCCTCCTCCAGGGGATCTTCCATACCCATCTGAGCCACGAGGGTCCACTAGATAACTAATAAGGACCTCCTATGGGCTTCCCTGGTGGCTCAGAGGTTAAAGCATCTGCCTCCAATGTGGGAGACCCGGGTTCGATCTCTGGGTCAGGAAGATCCCTGGGAGAAGGAAATGGTAACCCACTCCAGTATTCTTTCCTGGAGAATCCCATGGACAGAGAAGCCTGGTGGGCTACAGTCCATGGGGTCACAAAGAGTCGGACACAACTGAGCGACTTCACTTTCACTTTCTATATAGCACAGGGAAGCATTAAGTAGAGACTCCGTGTTCTGTAACGATCTAAATAGAAAAGAATCCTTTTGAAAAGTGGATATACATATAACTGATTCACTTTACTGTACAGCAGGAAAAGTCAACCCTCTCCAATATTCTTATCTGGAGAATCCAATGGACAGAGGAGCCTAGAGGGCTACAGTCCATGGGGTTGCAAAGAGTCGGACATGACCGAAGCGACTTAGCACACAGCACACAGACACAGCAGAAACTCACACAACATTGTAAATCAACCATACTCCAATAAAAATTAATTGAAAAAAAGAAGCTTCTCTTGATAAAAGGTACAAAGGCCTAAAAGCAAAACATCAGACAATATCAAATCCTGCTATGAGACTGAAATGCTATGGCCTACAGTCTGGCAAGTGGCAGGTGGTGAGGGGGAGGCAGACCTGTATACATAAGCAGGATAGAAAACTGCTTGCTCAGGCAGGGGCTAAAAAACTTCTCACAGGAATAAAGCCATGTCTCCAAAGTCACACCTATCGTAGGTGGCTGACTTGAAACTTCGAGTTTGTGTGTCCTGGAGACCAGGGCAAGGATGCATCTTGTATGTTCTAAGAATTACATTTCTAAGAATTAAGTGCCCCAGGGACCTGTTAAAAATAAAGTATGACATTTTATGTTGAAATTCTAAGGATTGTGAAAAATACTCCCTTAAGCGTTATCTTATAAGAAGCATATGTTAATAGTTGTTCAAAGTATTAATACATGGCCTAAGATTACCATAAAAACAATTTACAGTCTTTAAGAAATCTTCAGGTCATCATATTGCTTAACACTGTAGCATGATACATTACCCATGTATCTATAGACTTTGTGCCATTTTGAAAAATAATAAATACATGCGATATTAATAAACTTGTCTTCAGAGTCCTGCCAAGATTTCTAGTGTTCTGAGGCTTGAAGTGGTAGTTGACTGCACCAATCCCTTAGGGCATTCAGTTAAAACACTGCGGTAATTAACCAGAGCAAGCTGTCCATGAAGTCAGCTCTGATTAACTCAAGGCATCCTAGAAAGGTAAAGCTGGGATTTAAATTAAAATGTTATAGAAAGTAAGAAAGGTTGATGAAAATTACCCTTTATCTTGCCTTTAAAACTTTTGGCAACCCTATCTAATCCCCCCAACACAGAGGTGTCCTGTGCCATCTAATTACCTGACTGACTGTCCCATGAACAGGAAGAACTCATGTTGTAAGGGCACCTAGTTTTTCAGTCTTGTTGGACTTCCTGGCTTTTCAGAGATACAATCTATAGTATCTAATAAATCTGAATGGCCCTATACTATTATTGTGATATGTGGTGGCAAGGAGCTCTAGGCAAATATTTATATTTTAACAGGGGTTTTCTGGAAGCAAGAATTTAACATAGAATTTATTGGTCTTACTACCTAAAGATGCTGGGCTAAACATCTGGAAGCAATGGGCTTTTTGACCTTTTAAATTCCAGGGTTCATCTTTACAGCAAGGCTCCCTGGCTTATTTATTTTGCATTCAGTGACACTGGCATATTCTTCTTTTGGTGAGAAAGCAGAGGTATCGTAATCAAAGGCCACACCGTGTTTTCAGTTTGCATGCTTTCCTCAGTAATAAAGGAGGAAAGTGAGTTTCCACGGGGCAGCTTCATGCAATGAATATGTCTTAAAATGGCCAACTTTCTGAATGACTATTCAACTAGGAAAGTTCATCTGATTTCCAGCTAGGAAAGTTCATTCAGTTTCTCAAAGGAGAAATTCTATCAGCCTTAAGTGACAGTTTTGCCATTTAGCACAGATGTTTTCCTGTTATAAATACTTTTAGTAAGAGCAGAATGACAGAAACAAAACCTGCAGCTGGCACGGTGGCTAGCAGCTTTCCCCATTGTACACCTCAAAACCTAACCATTGTGGACTCTGGCTGCTTAAAGTACCCACTGCAGTAGGTCCTCTGGCTTCTGCTAGTTTGGGGACACCCCTGAAGCTGGGCATCTGAATGACAATGACTAAATTCCACCCAGGCACCTGGTAGGCCAGATGACCTCACTGCATCCTCTGACAGCCAATTAAATGCTATTTGACTAAATATTTATATCTCTTTGTTTTTCCTATGGGGGAAAAAAACAGTCATAATCATTCTGATATCTGGCTTGGGTTCCAAAAATCAACAACTTGACTTATGTTACATGATCGATTTATAGTAAGAAAGACTTATATCTTGAGATTGGAACTGCTACTTACTTACTAATATATACTCTTGCTCCTTGTCAGGTGCAGGGCACTTCCTGTGTCCTGAAATTGCTCCTTCTCTCTGCTCTATTCTAGAATTCTACCAGAGACTGCCATCTACAAGTTTTATGACTTTTGATGAATATTTGGATATCATTTTCATCTATAATCTATGTTAATTGAACTACGCATCTCATTTTCATCTGAAAAATACTTAAATCTATACCAGTACTTCTCCTTCCTTTTCTTCATTATATTAGTGGATTTTCAAGACTCTCATATCAGCCTTTCAATGAAATTATCAATCTACGAAAAGTGCAGGAAACAGGGAACCAATTAAAATGACACCACAGTGGGCAAGCAAGTACAATCCAGATAAGGGGAATGATATAAGTTCTCCAGCAGGTATTTAGCAAGGAAAAAAACACAGAGAGAAAGAAGAAAAGAAAGAGATTGATCTGGTGCTAGGATAAGGAACATATAGATTTTAAAAGAATATCAACAAATTGTTACATATAAACGTTAATAAAATCTTAATTTGAAAAAGAACAATAAAAATTTGTGAGCAAATCAGAAAATTTGAACTTTGATTACTGGACATTAAGAAATTATCATTAATTTTTAAGTATGAAATGATTTCGTTGTTACGTTTTTTAAAAATGCATCTTTATCTTAGAAATGCAGTTGAAAAATTTGTGGGGAAAATAAAATATTGTGTGATTTTTATCTCACAGAGATAAAATGAGAGTACAAAAGTGCCATGGGTAAAATGAACTATGAAAGTAACAAAACTCATGATAAGCCATGAGTTATGGGTATATGTTAAATTTTTTCAATAATAAATGTTTAAATGTGCTTACATAATTGAAAATAAATACTGTTGATAAAAATAATATATAGAATTCTTACCCTAAACATAATTTCAATCTTGTTTAATAACTGATGGATCTGATTTATATATACTGAACTCGAGAGCTTGAAAGACAAGGTAATTTGGCACAAACAAAGTGTTCATAAAACTAGTCATCATTCTGAGCACTTCAGATTTCACTGATTATATACTGAACATGTCTTTTTACATGTCCTATTCCTTTCTCCCCTTATTAATCTGTTTATTCTTAATTTACTCCTCCTCTGAAAAGGGCAAAGGATCCTTTACTGTTGTTAGAATATAACCAGAGAATTTTTGCTACCATCACTACAAGATATAAATTATAATCACAGATGTGTATTTTACCAAAACAAGAAAAGGCTACATCCTTTCACTCACATTCATTCAATAAAATACACAGATCCCTAGGAGGCCTACATATTTGCTAGTATAAAAATGCAAATTTGGTTTCATTTTACTACTTAATTCTGGCACAGTTTTCAGAAATATTCTTCAGGGGAGAATAAAAATTTTATTTACAAATAATTAGTAGTAAAGCCTCTTCATGGGTCACAGACTTATCATGGCAAAGGGGCTTGTGTAACTCAATGAAGCTATGAGTCATGGTGGGCAGGGCCACCCAAGACACACGGATCATGGTGGAGAGTTCTGACAAAATGTGGTTCACTAAAGGAAAGAATGGCAAACCACTTCAGTATTCTTGCACTGAGAACGCCATGAACAATATGAAAAGGCAAAAGATATGTCACCAGAAGATGAGTCCTCAGGTTTGAAGGTGTCCAATAGATCATGGCATCTGGTCCCATCACTTCATGGGAAATAGATGAGGAAACAGTGGAAACAGTGTCAGACTATTTTTTGGGGCTCCAAAATCACTGCAGATGGTGACTGCAGCCATGAAATTAAAAGACGCTTACTCCTTGGAAGGAAAGTTATGACCAACCTAGATGGCATATTCAAAAGCAGAGACGTTACTTTGCCAACAAAGGTCCGTTTAGTCAAGGCTATGATTTTTCCTGTGGTCATGTATGGATGTGAGAGTTGGACTGTGAAGAAGGCTGAGCACTGAAGAATTGATGCTTTTGAACTGTGGTGTTGGAGAAGATTCTTGAGAGTCCCTTGGACTGCAAGGAGATCCAACCAGTCCATTCTGAAGGAGATCAGCCCTGGGATTTCTTTGGAAGGACTGATGCTAAAGCTGAAACTCCAGTACTTTGGCCACCTCATGTGAAGAGTTGACTCATTGGAAAAGACTCTGATGCTGGGAGGGATTGGGGGCAGGAGGAGAAGGGGACGACAGAGGATGAGATGGCTGGATGGCATCACTGACTCGATGGACTTGAGTCTGAGTGAACTCCGGGAGTTGGTGATGGACAGAGAGGCCTGGCGTGCTGCGATTCATGGGGTCGCAAAGAGTCGGACACGACTGAGCGACTGAACTGAACTGAACTGAACTGAATATGCTACTGGGGTAGAATTAATAAATAGCTCCAGAAACAAGATAGAGGCTGGACCAAAGTGAAAATGATGCTCAGCTGTGGATGTGTGTGGTGGCGAAAGTAAAGTTTGATGTTGTAAAGAACAATGTTGAATAGGAACCTGGAATATTAGGCCCATGAATCAATGTAAATGGGATGTTGTCAAGCAGGAGATGGCAAGAATGAGCATCAACATCTTAGGAGACAGTGAAATAAAATACAGGGGAATGGGAGAATTTAATTTAGATGACTGTTATATACACCACTGTGAGCAAGAATAACTTAGAAGAAATAGAGTAGCCCTCACAGTCAAAAAAAGATTCTGAAATGCAGTACATGGGTGCAATATCAAAAATGACAGAATGATCTCAGTTCATTTCCAGGGCAAACCATTCAACATCACAGTAATTGAAATCTATGCCGCAACCACTGATGCTGAAAAAGTAGAATTGAACGGTTCTCTGAAGATCTACAACACCTTCTAAAACACTAAAAAAAAAAAATGTCCTTTTCATCTACAGGGATTGGAATGCAAAAGTAGGAAGTCAAGAGGTGCCTAGCGTAGCAGGCAAGTTTGGCCTTGGAGTATGAAATGAAGCAGGGCTGCAAAGGCTAACATAGTTTTATCAAGAGAATGCACTGGTCATTGCAGACACCCTCTTCCAACAAGATAGGAGATGTCTGTACACATGGACATCACCACATGGTCAATACCGCAATGAGATTGATTATATTTTTTGCAGTGAAGATGGAGAAGCTCTATACAGTCAGCAAAAACGTAATCTGGAACTAACTGTGGCTCAGATCATCAGCTCCTTATTGCTAAATTCAGACTTAAATTGAAGAGAGTAGGGAAAACCATTAGGCCATTCAGGTATGACCCAAATCAAATCCCTTATTATTATATAGTGGAAGTGACAAATAGATTCAAGAAATTTGATCTGGTAGACAGACTGCCTTAAGAACTGTGGACAGAGGTTCATAACTCTGTACAGACAAAGGTGACCAAAACCATCCCCAAGAAAAAGAAATGCAAGAAGGCAAAGGGATTGCCCGAGGTGGGCCTTACAAATAGATGAGAAAAGAAGAGAAGTGAAAGAGAAAGTCACAAGGGAAAGATTTACCCAACCGAATGCAGAATTTCAGAGAATAGCAAAAAAAAAAAAAAAAACAGAAGTAAACCTTCTTCAATGAACAATGCAAAGAAATAGAGAAAAACAATAGAATGGGAAAGACTGGAGACCTCTTCAAGGAAATTGGAGATATCAAAGGAGCATTTCATGCAAGGATGGGAAAAATTAAGGACAGAAACAGTAAGGAACTAACAGAAGCAGAAGAGGTTAATAAAATGTGGCAAGAATATACAGAACTATACAAAAGAGATCTTAATGATCAAGATAACCATGATGCTTTGGTCACTCACCTAGAGCCAAACATTCTGTGTGTGAAGTAAAGTGGGTCTTAGGCAACATTACTATGACCAAAGCTAGTAGAGGTGATGGAATTCCAACTGAGCTATTTAAAATCCTTAAAGATCATGCTGTGAAAGTGCTACACTCAATATGCCAGCAAATTTGGAAAACTCAGAGGTGGCCACAGGACTGGAAAAGCTCAGTTTTCATTCCAACTCCAAAGAGCAATGCCAAAGACTTTTCAAACTTATATACAATTGTGCTCGTTTCACATACTAGCAAGGTTATGCTCAAAATCCTTCAAGCTAGGCTTCAGCAGTACTTGAATTGAGAACTTCCAGATGGATAAGCTGGATTTAGAAAAGGCAGAGGAAAGAAAGAAAGAAAGAAAGAAAAGTGAAGTTGCTCAGTGGTGTCTGACTCTTTGCAAGCCCACGGACTGTAGCCTACCAGGTTCCTCCATCCATGGGATTTTCCAGGCAAGAATACTGTAGTGGGTTGCCATTTCCTTCTCTAGGAGATTTCCCAAATAAGATATTGAACCCGGGCCTCCTGCATTGTAGGCAGATGCTTTACCATCTGAGCCGGAACCAGAGATCAAATTGCCAACATCCATTGGATAGTAGAAAAAGTTCCAGAAAAACATCTACTTCTGCTTCTTTGACTATGGGAAAGCCTTTGACTGTGTGGATCACAAAAAACTGTGGAAAATTCTTAAGGAGATGGGAATACCAGAACACTTTACCTTTCTCCTGAGAAACCTGTATGCAAGTCAAGAAGCAACAGTTAAAACCTGACATGGAACAACAGACTGGTTCAAAATTGGGAAAGGAGTACAAAAAGGCTGTATATTATCACCCTGCTTATTTAACTTAAGTGCAAAGTACATCATGTGAAATACCTGGCTGGATGAATCACAAACTGAAATCAAGATTTCTGGGAGAAATATCAACAACCTCAGATATACAGATGATACCACTCTAATAGAATGTGAAGAGGAACTAAAGAGGCTCCTCTTGATAAAAGTGAAAGAGGACAGTGAAAAAGCTGGCTTGAAGTTCAACATTCAAAAAACTAAGACCATGGCATTTGGTCTCAACACTTCATGGCAAATAGAAGGGGAAAAAGTGGAAGCAGTGACAGATTTTATTTTCTTGGGCTCCAAAATCACTGTGGACAGTGACTGCAGCCATGAAATTGAAAGATGCTTGCTCCTTGGAAGAAAATCTATGATAAACATAGACAGTCTATTAAAAAGAAAAGTCATCAATTTGTCAACAAAGGTTCATATAGTCAAAGCTATGGTTTTTCCAATAGTCATGCCCAGATGTGAAAGCTGGACCATAAAGAAAGCTGAGTGCTGAAGAACTGATGCTTTTGAATTGTAGTGCTAGAGAAGATTCTTGAGAGTACCTGGGACTGAAAGGAGATCAAACCAGCCAATCCTAAAGGAAATCAACCCTGACCATTCATTGAAAGGACTGATGCTGGAGTTGAATCTCCAATACTTTGGCCACCTGATGCGAAGAGCTGATTCACTGGAAAAGACCCTAATGCTGGGAAAAATTGAAAGCAAAAGGAGAAGGGAGTGGTAGAGGATGAGATAGTTAGATAGCATCACTAACTCAATGGACATGAATTTAAGCAAACTCTGGAAGATATGGAGAACAAGGGAAACTGGCATACTGCAGTCCATGGGGTTGCAAAAGTCAGACATGACTTGACACCAAAACAACAACAGCAACAATTAGTGAAGCTTCACTTTATAAAAAAATCCACCTAAAATATTTTTTTTCTGATAAAATTTATTAAGTTTTATTTACACATTTCATTTGGTATTTCTGAGAAATAAACTGAAAAAAATGTGTCAATATATAACAATATTGATAAAAAATATGCCATTGATACCAATTACTTGTTTTGGTAATGATACATTTTCTGTGACAATAATGTATTTTCAAATTTTGAAGAAAGATTGCTATTTCAATTTTTTTAAATAGTATATTAGATACAGAAACTCCAAAATTATAAATTGTAATAATCTCTATTTTTCTGAATATAGATGAATGAAAAATGCTATTCTATGCTTTTTATGTTAACATTATTTCTTATATTAATATTGGTAAGAATTGATTATATTCAAGCTGTCAAATATATTATTGACCCAGGTATATTAATAAAGACAAGCCAGTCTCATGTTGCAACATTCCCATTAATTGCACCTGTGATTATGATGGAAGATGTTTATAATTTATATGAAACTTATAATGAAAGCAAAGTCATTCACTTTTTTCTCTAGTAATTTACATGTGTTTTTTATGCAGTTGGAAAACCTCAAGCATTTTCAAAGAGGTTTTGCTGCTTGCTCAAGAATACAATATTAATCATAAGATTTTCATGTTATTGACATAAACTATGAGCTAAGAATTTTAACTAAAAACACAGAGAAACTGAGAGGACTGTTGCTTATAAATCTGTACAATTTTACATAAGTTTTTACTCTAAAGACACTTTAAATAAGTCCCAAGCTGAAGTTTAGAAGATATATCAAGTCATAAAAGGCATTTAGAGTTGTTCCAAGATTATTAATGTTTGTTACATAAAAGAAGCCCAAAATATACCTATGAATTTATTCCAATGCCTGATTTTTTGGCCCAAAATGTATTCTAAAATAAACCTCACATGACAGAATCCACAAAGTGTAACCTCTGAAAATCCATTTAGTACTGAACAACACCCAGGTTCATTGTCATGGCTATTGCGGACATAATTGTCCAACATTCACACACAACTTAATTTGCCAAAACATTAATTCTCAAAATGATTTCTTTCCATCATAATTTCTTCCTAAGCCAATATCTGGTGTGTGATCACTTGATGTCACCTAACTAGCAAATGGAAAATATTACATTGAGCTTGAACAATGGTGAGAGCTTTGGGACTAAAAGTTTGAGTCCTGGCACCATGATTGGGCAAATCATTCAGCCTCTTTAATCTCCAGTTTTCTCCTTTTTGAAATGGCAATAAAAATGTTTAACATTCATGGCTTGTCAAGTGCTTTATTGAATTTTCATCCAACAAACATTTATTGATCCTTTATCATATGATACTTGATTTTAGAGACAGAATTTTCATTATATTTTAAAGTTCAAAGAATTAATTTTAGAATAAGTCATTAAGGCAAATAAATCACCATGTCATGGTGTGATGGAGAAGGAAATGGCAATCCACTCCAGTACTCTTGCCTGGAAAATCTATGGACAGAGGAGCGTGGTGGGCTACAGTCCACTAGGTCGCAAAGAGTCGGACACTACTGAGCAACTTCACTTTCACTTTCACTCTCACGGTGTGATAAGTGCAGTCACAAAGTATGCACATTTCTCTAAAGCAAGACAGATGTAAATTTTATGAAAGGGTTGGGGAAAGGCTTCTTAGGAACACTGATTCTTTGAAAGATATTTGAGCAAAAGAGTTTAACTAGATAAAGATATGGAGAGAAGGTACAAAGGAGAAAGCCTGTAAACAGACATGAAAGCATTTACTTTAGAGCTTGGATAGTAATTCCTATTATGTCATTTAGGCTTTTCATCAATTCTAAGACACTTGTTTTCCCCACAGTTTTATTTCATGGAAAGAAATGGTGCCTTATTTTACAGCCATCATTTTACCATCATTTTACAGCCAATGATGCCTTATAATCATCATCAGCCAGATGACAATTGTTAGTGTTAGTTGCTTTGTCATGTCATTCTTTGGGACCTCATGGACAATCGCCCCCCAGGCTCCTCTGTCCATGGAATTCTCTAGACAAGAATACTGGGATGGGTTGCCATTCCCTTCTCCAGGGGATCCTCCTCCACCCAGGGATTGAACCTGTGTCTCTTATGTCTCCTGCATTGTAGGTGGATTCTTTACCATCTGAATCACCAGGGAAGCCTAACAATTGTTAGAAATGTATGTAAAAACTTTCACTGACGTCTCTTATTAAGAGGAAGCAAGAGCCAAGATCAATAGATTGTGGATTTGGTGAAATACAGAGAAAAATATAGAGATGGAGATGAAGATGGAGACAGAAGAGGGAGAGGGAGGAGGAAGGGATGGTACGACAGAGGAAGAGACATCTGCTCTTTCACTGTGAATGTCTATAAATTCTTTTCTATACATCTCTTACATTTTTAAAAGTGAGTCATAGTTGACTTACAATATTATTTCAGTTTCAGGTATTCAACATGGTGGTTTGATATTTTTATAGAGTACACACAAATTAAAGTTACTCTAAAATATTGATTATATTCCTTGTGCTGTAAATCACATCCCTGTGACTTGTTTATTCCATAACTCATAATTTTTACTTCTTAATCCCCCTCACCATTTCACCTCTCCCCACACCTCTTGTTCCTTTCTATTTACACTGATTTACTTTTCAGCTACTTATCCACAGATAACTATTAACACCTGATGAATTTCCCTGCTATTTTCACCTGAATTACTTATAAAGAAGACCTTAGTGTACCCTCAACAAACTGTGGAAAATGCTTAAAGAGATGGGAATAACAGACCACCTCACCTGCCTCCTGCAAAACCTGTACGCAGGTCAAGAAGCGACAGTTAGAAACAGACGTGGAACAACAGACTGGTTCAAAATTGGGAAAGTAGTATGTCAAGGCTGTATATTGGCACTCTGCTTATTTAACTTACATGCAAAGTGCATCATATGAAATGTTGGACTGGACAAAGCATAAGCTGGAATCAAGATTTCCGGGAAAAACATCAATAACCTCAGATATGTGGATGACAGAAAGCGAAGAGGAGCTAAAGAGCCTCTTGAAGGTGAAAGAGGAGAGTGAAAAAGCTGGCTTAAAACTCAACATCCAAAAAACTAAGATCATGGCATCTGGTCCCATCACTTCATGGCAAATAGATGGGGAAACAGTGGAAACAATAACAGACTTTATTTTCTTGGGCTCCACAATCACTGCAGATGGTGACTGCAGCCATGAAATCAAAAAATACTTGCTCCTTGGAAGAAAAGCTATGACAAACCTAGATATTGTATTAAAAAGGAAAGACATCACTTTGCCAACAAAGGTCCATCTAGTCAAAGCTATGGTTTTTCCAGTAGTCACATATGGATATGAGCCGTTTAGTCCCTCAGTCGTGTCTGACTTAATGTAGCCCCATGAACTGAAGCATGCCAGGGTCTTCCATCCATGGAATTTTCCAAGCAAGAATACTGGAGTGGGTTGCCATTTCCATCTCTAATGGATATGAGAGTTGGACCATAAAGAAGGCTGAGCGCTGAAGAATTGATGCTTTCAAACTGTGGTGTTGGAGAAGACTCTTGAGATTCCCTTAGACTGCAAGAAGATCAAACCAGTCAATCTTAAAGGAAATCAGTCCTGAATATTAATTGGAAGGACTGATGCTGAAGCTAAAGCTCCAACACTTTGGCCACCTGATGGGAAGAGCCAAATTATTAGAAAAGACCCTGATGCTGTGAAAGATTGAAGGCAGGAGGAGAAGGGGACGACAGAGGGCAAGATGGTTAGATGGCATCACAGACTCAACGAACATAAATTTGAGCAAGCTCCAGGAGATGGTGAAGGACAGGGAAGCCTGGTGTGCTGCAGAGTCGGACATGGCTGAGCGACTGAACAACAACAAAGTTCACGCTTCCTTATGAAATAAATTACAAATTAATGTAAAATGCAGGCTAAACTTCTTCTTCCAGAATGATTTATTAGTATATCTATAATCAACAATTGACACATCCCTTGGTCAACACTCTGTATCATATTCTAGATGCTTCCAAACCTATTCAAAGCAAAGGTGCTGCTTTCCTGAAAATAACAACCCTGGAATTTACTCTGTACTAAACTTATAGCAGAATAAAGCCAAACATACACTAGTCTGTTCTTCTATTGGTTAATAAATTACTGGAAGACTTTTTAAATGATAAGGAGAAGTCTAATCAAAATTTACTTTTAACCCACAGTATTCTGAATACTTGTGTTTCATATTAGTTGAACTCTCATATAATTCACTACATTTTAAATATTTGTTTTTGTGTTTCTCCAGTAGACTGTGAACTCTCTAAAAGTTCGATCCTTCGTGAGTTATTTGTTTCTGAAAACTGACAAAGGATTTTACACTTGTTAAGGAAATGGAAAATGATGTTTAAATATATAACTATATTATTTAATTAAATAATTAAATTTATAACTTAATTTTTGAACATATAAACACACACAAGCAATGTTACAGATGCTACTGATAAAGAACATACTAGACTGAAAGCTCATAATTTAAACTGAGAATTAAGTTTTTTTTTTTTCATTTCACAAATAAAACACATGTTAATTGTATCCATCTAATCAAATCACCTAATATGGATATCTAAAGATATCTGACTCAGATGCAAGTAGTAATCAAATGCAGAGATATTAAAATTTTAAACTTCCATAAAGTTTAGAAAAAAAGTGGAATGACAGGAATTACAAAAAAATAGCACATGAACCATTCATTGGGTAGATTTGTCCTCATGAACAATTATAAATAAAACCTACTTATGCTATTCACATAACAATATAAAAGATAAAGAAGTACTCTAACCATTTAATATTTTTACTGAAGAAGTTAAGTAATTATACATGCAATACTGAAGTATTTATATTTGGGAAGTAACAGATCTACAAGTGTCATCAGATGTTAAAAAAGTTTTTGTATAATTTACCCTAAAAAGCAAATACAAGAAATAATTAAGGGTTAACTGTGAGGTTTTTAGGGCTTCCCTGGTGGCTTAGTGGTAAAGAACCTGCCTACCAATGCAGGAGATGTGGGTTTGATTCCCGGCTCAGGAAGATCCCCTGGAGAAAGAAATGTCAATCCACTCCAGTATCCTTGCTTGGGAAATCGCATGAATAGAGGAGCTTGGTGGGCTACAATCCATGGGGTCGCAAAGAGTCAGACAGGCCTTAGCGACTGAGCTGAGCATGCAGGCACATGAGGTTTTAAGGAAAAGGTTCATATTAAAGTCAGATGAGACAAAAAGTAAAAATTTCTACAGTACAATCTCTTCTAAATGAGGCAGGATGCATTCAGTACTTCAGGAAAATCAGGTTAGAATGATTAAAGATCCATCATCCCTAAAGCAACTAATTTTAAGCATTTCTTTCATTTAACCAGTGAATTTACCTAGATTTACTTCTTGTATAACCATTTTTTGCTGTTAAATTTCATTCTCTGTTGCTAATATGACTGCAATAGATTGCTTTAAAATATTAATAATACATCAGCCTACTGACTATGCTTCCATTTAAAGAGTAAATTTCTTTATATAGTCTGCATGTGTTGGCAGACATCCAGCTCTTATTTTGTATCACACAATGAGAAGAGTTTTAAAACAAACAAACAAACAAGTAAACAAACAAAAACCCATTTCAGAGTGTTTTGTTTCGTGAAAACATTTATCAGACTTTTCTAACACTTCACACTGGGAACTCAGGAACTCCGGAGGGCAGAACACTTTAGAATCACCTATTGCTCTTAGCAAGCAAGGAAGGCTTCTAGAAATAATTGCTCTAACAACTGCCAAAAGGTTTCCACAGTCTTTTAAGCTAGCACAGAACAGCTTTGATGGTCAGCTACAACCTGCCTCCTTAAACAACCAGGATTCACATGGCCATATATTGTATTTCTGAAAGGTTTCTCCAGCAGGAACTCTCTGGATGATTGAGTCCAGCTACTGTGGGCCCAGGCTCTTCCTTATCAATATGCTCACGGTCTGAACTCCGGGTTATTCTGCATTTTGCTAGAATATGACTGGGGGTGTAAGGAGTAAAATTTTCAACAGCAGACAATTACACAAATCCATCCATTCAGGTTTTAGAAAATAACAAGCATTAGAAAAAGCAAGCTTAGGGACCATGTCTTAGCATGCTATGTGAATATACAGCTTTGGTGTATATAATCAAAGTGACATGTTTAATAAAATACTTTATAAACATCTAAACTTCCAAATGCAGTAAAATCCAAATCACTGGATTTTCTTCCAGCAAAAAAAAAAAAAAAGTCTATTAACTAACATTTGGATATAATAATAAATGTCATGTGAAATAATGGGCATATATAGTAGATTGTATTCTACATGTGAACATTAGTCAACAAGTAGCCTTGTTCCTGGGAGATATAAATAGTAGTACAAGCTAGTTGCTACCTATCATCAAGGAAATTATAGATTAGTGAGAACACATAAAGGATTCATTTGCATATATATGGTAACTGTCTTCTGAAATTGGTAACCAAAAAAATTGGCTTTCGGGATGACATTCATGGTGAGTGCATTTTATTATGCTCTGATATTTGAAAATATATAGTGTGTACATTGATCATTTTCACTTCCTCTCTGTTCATATGCATGTGTCTATGTATGTGTGTATTTGCATGCGTGCTCATGTGTATAAACTAGGACCATCCATCTCCACAAATATGATACCAAAGTTAATATACCACTTTCTGTCATGTGAAAAGCAGTATCTGTAAGTCAAATGCACTAAAATTAATCTTCGTGGACTCAAACAAAATATCCATGCTCAAAATATTTTCTTCAAGAAGCAATAAGTTTTTTTTTCTTATATATGACTTTCAAGGTCATAATCTTAGGCTTTGAACTAAATTGCACATTAACAAAGTATTTCTTTAATAGGGGCATTTAAAAAAAATTTTAATAATGGAATTCAAACTTAGCATGAAAGGATGCTTAAAATAGTATAAGTTCAGGGATGGCAGAAATCATTCACAATATACAAGCAAATATATATGTGTGTATATATATTTGGAGTATATATATTCGTGTGTATATATGTACATGTATTTTTTTGTTTTTGTTTTTGTTTTTTTAATTTTATTTTATTTTTAAACTTTACATAATTGTGTTAGTTTTGCCAAATATGTACATGTATTTTTAAAGTAGCAATGAAACAATAACATTTCTAACTACATACATATGACAAAAATTAATAAAAGATACAGCAGAGCAATAATTTGAATCAGTGGTGTGCATATATAATGTTCTAGCTGCATGATAAACTAAATAATTTACACCAGAGTTTAATATCTCATAATTTAAGTTGACTGTATGTCTATAAAAATTAACCTTCACTTTAATATCTAAATATTAACTATTAACTCCATACTTATTTTAAATATATCCAAATCATATATTCATCCTAAAGATAGTTGTAAGAATTGCTTTTTGCCTTTAGCATATCAAAATATTTCACATTCACACCTGATAGGTTCCCATACAATTTCATTACAATATTTCATTATTTATGATGTTGTACATCTAAGATACAAAACTGTGGTTTCTCCTCTGTTTTGTCCTCCAAATCTTTTGGAACAATGTGCATGCAGGAATTTTATAAAATTCATTACTAGGAAGTGCTGTCTGGCAAGCACTCCCATTTTCTTATTCCAGTCGCCAAAATAGCTGGTGAAATTTGCAAGCCAGCAACCACTTCATCTAGGGCAGGCCCTTGTACTATAAATCCATAACCAATCAGGGTCAGCTGATAATGAAGGCAACTTTTGAAATATGTCTGTTCTGGGGGAAAAAAATCTCTGCTTCAACCCTATGTAGCCTCCTCAAATTCTATGCTCTACAGTGTAGATTCAAATTATGTTGGTTTGACTAATATAACAATTTGTGTTGTCATTTCAGTCACGTCTGATTCTTTTCGACCCTGTGAACTGTTGCCAGCCAGGCTCCTTTGTCCGTGGGACGTCCCAGGCAAGAATACTGGAGTGGGTTGCAGTGCCCTCCTCCAGGGGATCTTTGCAACCCAGAGATCAAACCTGCATCTCTCTCTTACATCTTGTGCACTGGCAAGTGGGTTCTTTACCACTAGCAGGACCTGGGAAACTATTAAACAAAAATAACTGTTGTTGGTGTTTGGTTAAGTCGTGTCCAGCTCTTTTGTGTCCCCATGGACTGTAGCCCACCAGGCTCCTCTGTCCATGGGATTTCCCAGGCAAGAATACTGGAGTGGGTTGACATTTCCTCCTCCAGGGTTTCTTCCCAACCCAGGGATAGGACCTGCATCTCCTGCGTTGCAGGTGGATTCTAATAGTTAACACTTACATAGTGCTTAAAATGTGCTGGGAAGTATGCTAAGGTGTTAATGAGTTACCTCATATAATCCTCACAATTAATGCAGGTATTATCATTATACACATCCTATAGATAATGAAACAGAAGCACTGATTTAAATAAATTAACCAATATTTCAAGAAATCATTAAAATGTAGAGATGGGACTGGAATCCTAGGAAATGTTTACCCAAATATCTGTTTTTAATCCCGTCACTATCTTTGAAAAAGTCCATCACACACAGTAGAAAGCAATAATGTAATCAAAAATGTTTTGTGTTTGAAGACATTTAAATGCATATGTTTTAATAAATCAATATTGGATTAAAAATACAATAAAAGTGATTTAGTTTAAGCCTGTTTTTTCCTAACAATGTTTTGAGGAATATGTTATGTTTAAATGTTTGGAAATATGTTAAAATGTTTTAATATATTTCCAAACAATATATGCTTCAGATATTTGCTCAATCTCCTATATACAGTACATATCCCAAAAGCCATGTGGAGAAACATTCTGTATTTTAATTCTATTAAAAATGTTGAGGTTTGACAGAAAACAATGAAGTTCTGTAAGCAATTATCCCTCAATAAAAAAATAAATTTAAAAAAGATGCAATAAAAATGTTATCAAATTCACAGAAAAATAAGAATCCAAAATATAATGTATTTACAGTGTGTTAGCTGGTAACAGATACCTACAGATATGAAACCCTTAACAAGAATGAGAGTATTTTAAGCATGATCTAACATGTATAAATTAGTGTGCATGACCATAATTGTAAGACATTTTAATCACAGGCCAATTTTATTTATTCCCATAAAGTTAAACTATTGGCTTCATTTTCTTTTTTCCGTCAATGAACACATGGCAAAACAACAATTTACATGTTACCTATTGATCACTTGTATAATGAACTTTTTCAATATCAAGCTGACTTTTTATGATCCACTCAATATATGAAGGTCTTATTCAAATGACATGGCATGCTGCCAAAGTAGCTTGGAATCTGTGGCTGTTAGTGTCTTATTTTTATTTTGTATTTTTCAGGATGAGTTATTAAGTTAACTCAGCTATACATCTTTGTTTTAGTCTTAAGCACACTGACTAAGGGGTTAGAAAATCAGGAGAAAATTAGTCAAAAGTTGGTTAAAATATTTACATTGTCTGAGTCTTTTAAATTAGGTTGTAGTACTCCACATTCTCTAAGTGCCTTGACAATTTAAAGATTAACTGTGACTAGTTTTGCAGTTTTCTTCATTATCTGTCATACCCACAACTCCAAAAACCGATATTTTTTAAAGGCTTATAATTGTTTTTAATTTTAGATGGGATAGAAAATCTTCAATAATTCATTTGGTTTTAGGAACCAGATCTTTATAATATTATAATATTTAGAAACTATTGATCAACTAAGTGACTCAACAATTAAAAATGGATACATTTTCAAATGGTTTTTTTCTATTCAACCATACAGTTGTATAGTTACCTGAAGGTAAGCTAATCCATTTACCTCCATTTGGACACCACCTAAACTATTTACAGAAACAGAGATTTATAATCTCACTTAAAATTTCAAGATATTTCAAAAAGTACTTTTTTAAGTAATTCAAGTTCTTAGTGACTGTTATCTCCATATGGATATAGAGAATATAAGCCTGAATATTTCCAGCAGAGTAATCACTTGTCCCTGGAGAAAGAAATGGCACCCACTCCAGTATTCTTGCCTGGGAAATTCCATGGACAGAGGAGCCTGGTGGACTATAGTCCATGGGGTGGCAAAGAGTCAGACATGACTGAGCACATAATCAATAATCATTTGCCCCAAAAACACCTGATAATGAATTGGGATAGATTATTTCAGACTGAAAACCTTATTTTCAAATATATCTCCCTTTTATATTATTCTACTCAACTGTATTAAACATTTGACCAAAAAAAATGCATTCTGTGCACTCAATCAAGTATAAATGAAAACACAAAATACCTGTTTATGTGTGCCTTTCTTCCCTCATGCCTGCTCTCACACACTCATTTCTACCTAATATTGCTTTGCAGATTCTGCTACAATTCATGCTACAATTTTTACCATCCTAAATCTCACGCACTCACTGCTAGCAGGTATCTGCAGGTGTTTGCCTACAAGAAGTTCATTGATAGTGTATCGCAGTAAGTGTGCTTTCTGTGGTAGTGAAAATTAGCTGCAAAAGCAGAGCAGGCTAAGTAACGTAGGACAAGGATGCTTCATGTGTTGTGAATGCATAATTATTTATTACTGGTCAGGCAGAGAGTCATCGTTCTGCTGTGATTATTTTTTTCCCATGGAAGAAAATTAGTTATCAAATTCTAGTTTCCACAGATCCTGTCAGTGTACTGGAAGGACTGCAGCTGTATCGTGAGTCTCATGGACATTTAACTTCTGACAGCTGTGAATGCTTCTTTGTGAATGCAGGCATTGCTCTTTGACTTAGTTCCTGGAAGAACTCCAAGATGCATTCTCAAGCACTGCTGCCTGCTCTCTTAGCGCATATTAGGAGAAGGTGGTCAGAAACGTCATGAACCGCTAAAGTGGACAGATACTTTTACTGTTTTTACACACTTACATATTTCAGCATGGTAATAAATAGATGAAGTGTGATAGCCAATGATGATTCTAATATTTATGAATGTTCAATATTTGGAGATTCATAATTATGGCAAACCATCCCATTATAATTTTATTGACATTGAGGAAAGACTAACATACACAAGTACCCAAATATTTTGAGTTTTATGAAGTTGTGCATGTTGTATTCAAAATGAAATAAGACTCTTTGACAAAGAAGGTTGATATGGTTAAAGTCAGGTGTTCAAAAATGATAAAATATTTATTTGTAGTTCTTTGTAAGTAGATGTTAGCTATTTGTGATTAATATATTCATTAACTAAAATGATTTTTCCATTATTAACAAAATTAGTTAAATCATAGGTATCTCATTGTATGTATTATTTTGAAAAAATTTAGAAAATATGTCATGCTAAGTTTCAATTATTTTTATAACAAATTGATATCACAAAGGGCTATGGACTTCTCTCTCTAAACTTATGCATGAAAGTATTCATAGGAATACTCCTCAAAGGTATCATTTTAGTATGTTATTAATGACTTTTAGGTGGTTTTATAATGATTGATTTTATAATGCTTGCTCTAACTCCTGCTTTACTAAATGTAAAATAATCATTAGTCAAAAACTCAAAAATAAGGGAAAATTATTATTAGAGACTTCTTCACAAAAAAAATTATATTTAATACTACAAATGAGCTTCCCAGGTGACTCAGTGTTAAAGAATCCACCTGCCAATGTAGGAGATGTGGATTTGCTTCCTGAGTTGGGAAGAACCCTGGAACCAGAAATGGCCCCACAACAGTATTCTTGCCTGGAGAATTCCATGGACAGCAGAATCTGGGGAGCTACAGTCCATGCAGTTGCAAGGGTTGGACATGACTGAGTAACTGAGTAACTGTGCTGCACAGCACAGCACATAATATAAATATTCAAAAATAATTGTGGGTTACTGTGTAATATCTTCTGGTAGTTAATAATGTCTTTGATATTCTTTTTTTTTTTTTTAAACTTTACAAAATTGTATTAGTTTTGCCAAATATCGAAATGAATCTGCCACAGGTATACACGTGTTCCCCATCCTGAACCTTCCTCCCTCCTCCCTCCCCATACCATCCCTCTGGGTCGTCCCAGTGCACCAGCCCCAAGCATCCAGTATCGTGCATCGAACCTGGACTGGCAACTCATTTCATACATGATATTATACACGTTTCAATGCCATTCTCCCAAATCTTCCCACCTTCTCCCTCTCCAACAGAGTCCGTAAGACTGTTCTATACATCAGTGTCTCTTTTGCTGTCTCATACACAGGGTTATTGTTACCATCTTTCTAAATTCCATATATATGCATTAGTATACTGTATTGGTGTTTTTCTTTCTGGCCTACTTCACTCTGTATAATAGGCTCCAGTTTCACCAACCTCATTAGAACTGATTCAAATGTATTCTTTGATATTCTTAAGGTAGACTACTATAAGGATGGCTTATTTATAAATGTATTTCATGACCAGTTTAAGATATATTTTATTATGATGATATCTTAAAGAACAGTATTATATATTAATAATTTGGAATATATTTCTATTTTGATTAGAATCCATTTGATATTATAGAAATGATGAATCCCTTAGAAGGTGTCTTTACTGAACCTAATCCCTAAGTATTGATAAGTTGTTTTCACTTTTCCTTTAAACTGAGGTAAAAGTTCAAAAGAATGCATTTGAATTGACACAGTGAAGTTGAAAAAATGAATACTGAGAGTCCTTGTAATTCTATCACAGTGTGGATCTGCAATGTACTGTCTGTATGAATTACAGAGCATCACCAACTATCTTGAAACTCAGTTTTCTTATCTGTAAAGAAAGAAAATACTTCATGAAGTTTCTGTAATAATCACATGGAAGAATGAGACAAATCTATGTGAAATAGCTACCAAACAGTGAATGAGTATAGGTATGTTGTGTGTGTATATATATATATATACATTTTATTTGCCTTTGATTTTAAATTATAAATGATATACAAATTGCCTGTTGATGCTTGTATTAGCTGTGATTGATAAACCACATAACAAATTGAAAAATATAGTCAAATAGATTCCTATTTTTTTCTGGGAAATCAATCTAGGCTCCTTTTCTCTATATGGGATTCCCTGGTGGCGGTAAAGAATCCAGAATGTGGGAGATTCATGTTCGATCCCTGGGTCAGGAAGATCCCCTGGAGAAGTGAATGGCCAATCACTCCAATATTCTTGCCTGGAAAATCCCATGGACAAAGGAGCCTGTCAGGCTATAGCCATGGGGTCATACAGAATCAGACATGATTGAGCACACACACACACACACACACACACACACACACACACACATTCTCCATATACTAGGAATCATTTTAGTATTTAATTACTGATTTTTTTTAGGAGGCACACTAAGCTTGCTCTCACTACTGTTTTACTAAATGTAAAACAATAATTGGTAGAAAAACTCAAAAATAAGGGAAAACTATCAATAGAAACTTCTTTACTTTAGGAAAAAGTATACTATAAATGGGCTACCATATCAATACTATAATGAAATACTTTTAAAAGTACCTAGAAATAAATTCATGACTATCTTCATATGAGCAAGTGACAGTGTAGTCATTGATCAAAGTCAACCTGCATAGCAGTCACTACTCATATAATATAGCAATTAAGGATGTAGATTGACTGTACAAAGAACTCTGCATCTTATACTGGTGATTCAAATCCAAATTAGTTTTTTGTTCACTGGGATATGTAACAATCAATTAAAATTGCAGCAAACATTAAGATATGTCATATGACAATAACTATGAATCTAGTGTCACTATAAAAGCTTCATGAGATTGATGGAATGTCTTTGATCATGGGATAAAAAATGCATCATGTTAGATTCAAAAAACACTGAACTGCCTCTGATCTGTCTTTCACAGAAGGTACACCATTCACAAATGAGCACTGGATTGCCAATATTTATTTACATGAAATTTACTTTATGTTTTAGGATAACGTGAAAAATTTTAAATCTACAATCTAAGAGTAATGATTATGCTATTTTTCTTCCAAGGAGATTACATTTTAATACTTATCCTTTGATGAACCAGTGTGGCAGTCTTAAGGTCCACTGAAGAGACAGCACAGTAAATTCCTTATATATAAAATATATGACCTGCCCAGGGAGGTGTCTTCATAAATGCACGTGCACAATGGATGCAAAGCCAGAGTCAAGAATGGGGCTGAGATCTCTGAGAGCCAGTCTACTGCCCTGGACCACATGGCTTCCCACCTACTTGGGACTTGAGCTCTGAAGCCATTAATGCGCCTTTATGAAGCTACATTGATTTGTCCCACAGTGGAAGTATAGGTTAATTTTATTACCAACATTTTAGATTAATTAAAAACAAAACAATCTCAAAATATATAATAATTTGTTATAATTGGAACTGATTACGAAGCTATTACATTTTTGTTTCAAATATATAAATCTGATTTCATATGAACTGAGGTTTGCTCAGGTCTTCATGGATATTAGAGGCCATATTTGCATTCAGTGGTGGTGGTGGTTTAGTCACACAGTCATGTTTGACTCTTTGGCGATCCTGTGGGCTGCAGCCTGCCAGGCTCCTCTGTTCATGGGATTTCCCAGGCAAGAACATTGGAGCTATTTCCTTCTCCAGAGGATATTTCAGACCCAGGGATCGAACTGTGTTTCCCGAGTCTCCTACAATGCAGGTTGATTCTTTATCACTGAGCCACCAGGGAAACCCTTTTTGCATTCAATAAATACATTAATTACAATTTGCCGTCCAAACTCTGTTTACTTTAATTGTGCAAAACACTACTCAGCTTCAAAATAGAGCTTTTGCATTCAAATAGATGGAATGCGAGAGAGTGTTCAAGTGCACTTTTTTTTTTTCCAACTGACTGACAGGCTTCTCTGCACAAAGAGCCTATTCTAGAAAACTCCTAAAGCAAATTACCCCTTTAGGACTTTCTTTTCCAGTTCTACTAACATTCCATTGTGTGATCTGGAGAAAAACACTTCAGAGGGTACTTCATCATGCATAAAAAGGCACTTATCTTCTAATAAAATTCTATTGATATAATCTACCTTTCCTTCTTGATGGGAGTGTAATGAGGATGTAAAAAGGAATTTTTAAATGCCTCTAAAATGCCTTGGAACCTGTAAAAGAATGGTAGAAACCCTTAACTCAATGCAATTTAGTAGGATTGAATAGAGACCCTCAACAGAATGCAAATCAGGCCTCTTGCCAAATATGAATCATAACTGTCCTTGTTTATTGAGAGTGTCATAATCACCATCATTAGTTATGAGTGCAGCTGTTCATACTGATTGAATTTCCAAGGTATCCCAGATATTGCACAAGAAACACTATGTCAGTCTTTCAGGGATTTATACTCTCAAACTGCACGACCAATATGGTAGCCACTCGTCACATGTGGTTATTTAAATTAATTAAAATTTAAAAAATCAAAACTTTATTTCCTCTAACACCAGCTGCATTTCAGTTACTCAGTAATCATTTGTAGTTAATAGCTATCATGTTAGACAAAACAGGTATAGATTAGTCCCTTCACAGAAAGTTCTACTGGAGAACCCTTGTAGGGGCTTGACAAATGTAAGCTACAAGAAATATTATTCAAGTGCACAATTTATGCAACAGTATTTTTATATTTTATGCCATTTATTTTGACTAGAGAATGTAGGTGGTTTATCAGACAGTCAAAATATCTCTGAAATCACCCAACCATCCTGATATGAATCAACTCATTGTTTTATATCAAACATAATAGGGCTTAACACAATATGGGTACTAAAAAAATTTGTTGAATGAATAAACTCATAAGTGGATAAGTATTTCTTGTATATACAAAGGGGCTTCCCAGGTGGCTTAGTGGTAAAGAAACTGCCTGCCAATGCAGGAGACTCAGGAGACGCAGGTTCAGCCCCTGGGTCTGGAAGAGGAAATGACAACCCACTCCAGTATTCTTGCCTGAAGAATCCCATGGCTACAGGAGCCTGGTGGGCTGCAGTACATAGGGTCGCAGAGTCAGACACGACTGAGAGGCTAAGCACACATGCACGTGTATACAAATAATTATTGGGAGCTCATTTTTCTCACTGCTAACGGGGTAATAAACACAGTAAAATTCTGTTCTCAATAAAACATGATAGCCTAGTCCAGATTAAAGGAAAACTTTATGCAGTGACTAGAACACTGTGCTAGATAATGTAAGATAATGTTTAGATAATTAAATCTTTAACGTTGGTTAGAGGTGGCAGGGAAGACTGTTTTGATGAAGAAAGTATTTACAATGAATTTTTGAGAACAATACATAAAAGTAAAATGCCAGTTGCTTAAAACGGCAGCAGAAAGCAAAGGATTGGAGTTGGGGGAAAAGTAAATTTATTTTGAAGGGATAAAAAGATTATGGGAGTCTCCTGTTGAATGAAGGATTCCAGTTGATAAAAGTTGAATAAACTATGGTCAATGTAGACATTCTTATGCAAGCAGCAGTCATTTTTTAAACATCCTGAGGACACTATTTTAGAATGATTGTTTTTCTCTGCAAAACCAGAAAGGATACAGAAAATACAGGCATAACAAAATGCTTGTTTGGACTTGTTTCCTAGAAATGACTAGAGATATTTGAGAACTAAGAACCGATGAATTCCAAGAGACAAATCATAGCTCCAGGAGGAAGATACAGTTAAAGGCTTATCTGGCTCTATAATGAAACTGCCTCTTGTCCACAGGAATGTGCATATTTCAATGCAAGCGAGTCTAAGCCAGATGGCAGCAGACTTTGTTCTAACAGGGCCTGATATTAGTTTGTATACTTAGAATATGTCACAATTACACACTCACTCGTCTTCCTGCAGAGAGCAGTGAAGATCTGCTGCTGACCATTTCAAATATAATCACTTATTCTCTCTAGAGAATCATTTTGATCGTTCCCTTCACTCATCATATCAAATAAAGCTAATATTGCCAGTACATAGTATGGCTCTGTATAGTGAAGATAAAGGGAAGCTAGCTTCTATTAATTAATATTGGTAGCTAGAATTGAGTGGCACATATAAGGGCTACGGAGAGAAATCATTTTAACTAACTAGTTTATACTCATATTTTAAGAAAGATATTTGGTACCTCCATAGGTAACAGTGCATCATTAAAAAAAAAAAAGTTTTGAGAACTATAAGACAGATTGTAATTTGGTAAAATCGTCTTCTTCATCACCTTTCCTATCATTCTTCCAAATATTATCCTTATTTCTCAAGTACATAGTGTTTTTATAAGGAATGTGCATGTAAATTGAAATGTTTATATATAATGTACATGTAAATAAATATATATATATATATATATATATATATATATATATACACACACACTCTTCCAGGTGGCTTCCACGGTAACTCAGTGGTAAAGGACCCTCCTGCCAATGCAGGAGACACAAGTTCAACCCCTGTGTTGGGAAGATCCCTTGGAGAAGAAAATGGCAACCCACTCCAGTATTCTTGCCTGGGAAATCCCATGGACAGAGGAGCATGGCAGACTATAGCCTGTAGGGTTGCAAAAGAATCAGATACCACTGAGCATTCACTCATTCACTCACTCTGTGTGTGTGTGTGTGTGTGTGTGTGTGTGTGTGTGTGTGTTTGATGAAAAATAAATCTCCATTCTACTCAAGATTTCCCAGTTCTCCAAGAGGCAATCACTACTGCAAAATTTGTGTATCTTTCCTGAAAATTTCTCTTTTCTCCCTTTCTTACTATCTTTCTCTGTTTCTCTCTCTGTTTCAACAGGGTGCATAGATGATGCTACATACACTATTAATAATGACAGATCTGGACTCCTATATACACTGTTACTACAGGAAGAAAGGTCTCCTAAATTATAGGTTGATATGTACCACTTCTCGTTTAGTCAGACACGTAGGCTGTTCTAAACCATTTACAAATGCATGAGTCTGTTACAATGAATATCTTCTTACATATCACGTCCTATACTTTATTTTGGTAACACCTTTTAGGCTACGGTAGTTATTTTCAAGTGGTCCTCCAAAGAGGATGTTTTAATACCTAAAACTGGCAACAACAACAGAGGGTATGACTCATTTGAAAAGATCTTGATGCTGGGAAAGATTGAGGGCAGGAGGAGAAGGGGACGACAGAGGATGAGATGGTTGGATGGCATCACCAACTCGATGGACATGGGTTTGGGTGGACTCCGGGGGTTGGTGATGGACAGGGAGGCCGGGCATGCTGCGGTTCATGGGGCCGCAGAGTCGGACACGACTGAGCAACTGAACTGAACTGAACAAGGAACTATATGAGACAGGAAGAAAATAGTCTACTTTATACATCTTTTCTTTGATGCCTCTGAGAGCATATTTCTAAGACTGCAAATAACTAATGAAGTCTGTAAGTGAATAAATAATATTGGAAAATTAAGTCAGTTTAGTCAGCCATTTCAGATTTGATAAATATCACTACATGATATATTTAATTATTGTAATTTGAAATGTAGGAAATTGATCAAAACAATATGCTATATCATTATTTAGTTTAGCAACTGCACAGAGAAACGATCATAAATGATGACTCTTGTTTTCACCTCCAAGAAAAACGTTTCTCCTTTCAGGGGTACGTGGGATATGTAATTTTAACTTCAAAGACATTAAAAACATAATTTAAATCTGAAACTTTTTTCATTTACTAAATAGGGTAGTATATAGTCTTCTTAGCTATTATTATCACAAAAGTAATTTATCCAAGTTAATTTGGGAGGAGTCTGGAATCTAGCATTAAATTTCTAAAATCCTAATTCACTAGTCGGGCTAACAACAACAACAGAAAATACAAGGTCTACTGGTTTTGATCTCAATGATTTTGATTTATAGCTGTAAAGTCTCATAATTATCACCAAAGAATTTCCTTTTTTATAATCTCTGTTAGACTCCTGCATGATGGACTATAATTCTTGACTAAGCTCTTTACTATTCTAAATAAACCACAGAGTGATACATAAAAGTAATTTGATGAGATATCTTAAGAAATGCTTTCAATATAAGAACTTTTCCAGGGTTCATAAGGCACTAAAACAATAATTCCAGGTAATAATAAATATGAATTCACAAAATTATATGGTCAATTTTAAGTGACAAATATGCTAATTGTAGTTTGAACTTAAATTTTAATATGCAGGTATTAAATTAGGTCCATAATTTGCACTAATTATTGACAAATCTATTACCACATAGGAAATGTATTCATAATGACATGAGATCATGAGCTAATTATAATATGCATTAATATATTTATAAACAGCTGGACAAAGATTCTCAGCTTTTCACATCCATCTCAATCAAAAAATGTCCAATTTAGTATCAGTGACCTAAAATCTGGAGAGATGTATTTGATCAGTCATTTAATTTTCTAGTTCCTAAGTGTGTTTATGTAATCATATGCATACATTTGAGTGTTGAGTTGTAGCATGTATACATATCACATGACTATATATTGTTGAATACAGACTAAAACATGTTTGTTCCTCTAGATAAAAATCTTGCTTCAATTAGATCAGCTACATGATTCATTTATATCTTTTCTAGGCAGTAGTCAATAGTCAAAGCAAACAAAAGTCTACACACTAAAAAACGAGGCCTTTTCTTGTTTTTATCAGGTTTTCTTTCTCCATTCTTCTGTTCTTGTCTCTTCATGTCACGGTATTTTCTCAAAATCCACTTTCCTGCAGGGAAGCTTACAGAGACTCCTAGTGGTAAACTCACGGTGGCGTCTCAGGCCGTCCTGAATACTGAGTTAATGACAGAAAGTTGTCCTTAACTTCTCCAACCATAAGAGGCAAACTACAATACTTTTAGTGTCAGTGTTTCTAACAAAATTATAACCTAAGTCAATTGCAAACATGTTAATGCTGCTTAACAGGCTGTATTTTAATTAGGATAATAAAGTAAAAATAATACGAAACCAAAAATTAAACTAAAATTTGATATTAAATGCAATTGTGAAGATTTAGGAAAGGAATACAAGAATGAACTAAACTGCTTCAGTTACTTTGAGAAGTCTAATAATTATATAAGCCACTTCATACCCATTGATAACTTCTATAGAGATTATCAACATTGAAAAATATGTCTCTGTGATAGAGCTTAACATTTATATTCCAAAAGTTTCTAACTGTAATTTACATGTAATTTGAAAATTATGACACTTAAATACTTTCATTTTGCAAATATAAGAGCAATTTTATACTTTAAAAAAATTCTATAATGTTTATATCATGTTAGAAGATAATGACTAAATAAACAATACAGCAACACACCTGTTTTGGGTGAAGTTTAAGTTGCCTGTTTTATATAATGTACCTGTAGCAAGTGACTATCATTCCTAGGCCAAATGGTTTATAAATTTACTAGGAAGTTCTATTATTATAATACTTTATATTATTATTATTATTATTATTATTATATACTTTATATTATTATAATACTTTACTTTTAATTATCTGATACTATAGATTTCTTCTTTTCTCCCTCCCTGGTACCTACCCCAAATTTAAGCAAAAGTAACAAAATCTTTCCAAACCAAGTTTGAAAGGCTTTAGTCAAAAAAAACAAAAAGAAATTGCAAAATAGACTCAGAAGAAAATTTTTCAAGAAATTTTGCAAAACCTCAGAAGACTATCGTATTCACCACCTCTAGAAAACTTTCTAATTCAATAGAGAGGATGTAGAAAGGTGTGATAGTGGCAATGTGTATATACATATTTTTCAGAATTAATATTAATTTTATATATAATCAGGGTATTATAACCACAATTTTGCCCCAAATATTACCAAAAAGGACACGATATCAGTTATGTTTAAGACAACTACAAAAGATACCACACAATTAATTCCAAACTTAAATGAGTAAAATACATTTAAGTGATAAAACTACCCAGTTATCAAAAGAACAGACACATGTGTAAACTACATTGAAGCCACTTAGAAGGATCAACTTTTCTTCTATGCCTGGGATGGACTACAGCTCTAATATTACAAACAGTGGAAATGTGCGTTAGGAAGGTAAAGACTCTCTTTTGGGGAGGGAGCTGTCTGGTTTCATGAAAAGAGCCAGGAATACTTACTGTAGAGAAGACGCTAGTAGAGTTTAGCAGGTGACTCTTCAAGAAACTTGCTTTCTATCCTTACTGCATTTATTTAGGGATTTCCGGCTTTTTAGTATGCACCAAATAATATTCACAATCTCTCTGAAAGTCGTTCACATCCCTTGTATCGCCTAGGCATACTTATCAAACGTAATTCTTAAAAAAATAAAAAGCGCCCTTGTTTGCAGCTAAAGTGGACCACTCCCTCTTCCAGGTCCTTTACAGGACAAGAGACAGCAGCAAGGGCTGTGTGAGTCTAATAAACGCGAGGTGGAAGGCACACCATCAGTCCAGAGTTGGAATCATCTGTTCCTGACCACCAAGCAGCCTGACACTGTCGGGGTTATTTCCACTCCTCCCTTTTTCAATCGGAGGGTTGCCACAGTCCCACGCTTGTGTTACGCACACGGTCCAAGACTCCTCTGTCTCCCACGAAGGTGGCCGTCCCGGCCGGGAGCGGGGCGGCGGCGAGGGGCGGGTAGTGGGGAGGCTCCCGTTGCGCCGCCGGAGCCCGGGGACGCCTTCGCCCTCGGCTGCCATCTATCGGCCGCGGAGCACCCGCTTCGCCCCGGGCCCATCATGTCTGCTGCAGCTTGGCTCGCACCAGCCGCGCGACAATAAACAAGTGCACCGGACGGGGCCCTGCGCCCACGCCGGAGCAGCTGCCTCAGAGACCCCCGCGAAGCTTACCGCGTGGCCACCTCCTCGCCGCCCGGGAAGGAAGACGCGACTTTTCTCTGAGTTTTTTGGTTTTGGGTGTTTTTTTTTTTAAGAGCCGCCGGGCTGCCGGGACACGCCACAGGCTTAGAACAACGCTGTTCCTGCCCTCCCGGCCCCTCAAGGATGTCGGAGATAGAGAATCCCAAATAATGAAGATCGTGCGCCGCATCCGGAGAACGAATAGAGAAAAAGCCCCTGCAAACACCCGGAGCGACGAAATGGCCAAGAGGATGCGGGAGCCTTCCACCCACTGATCAGGGGGCAGCGGCGGCGGCGGCGGCGGCGGGCTCGGCGCGGGGACACCGGCGGCGGGATCCCAGTGCGGTGGTCGCCGCGGCACAGGGGGGGCGGAGGACGGCTCCGGAGCCGCAGCCGCCGCGGGAACAGCCGAGGGGCCGGTGCCACCTTCGCTCGCCCCCTCTCTACCATGTACAGTGTGCGCTGCAAGAAGAAGGCGGGCGATGTATGCAAACCCCTGCGCCCCGCTCCCTCTGGCTCGTCCCCGGGCGTGCGCCACTGACCAGGGGGGAATGTGGTGAAGACGGCGAGGACAGCCCAGGGGGGAGGGGAGGGCCGGCCCGCGCGAACCCACGCCGGCGGGTGCCAGGGGCCGGAGGCGGCTGGAGGGGGCGGCGGCCGCTGCTGGCTCGGAGAAAGTTGGCCCCTAGGCAGATGGCAACAGTAAGTACCCGCCTGGGGGGCGAGGGGACCGGTGCAGCGGACGATGCCGGGGACCCCGCGATTGCGCGGTGGCGCGGGCTTGGGAGCGAGTGTGCTAGTGAGCCTGAGTGTGAGCGGATGCGAGCGCTCGGCGAGGCTGACCGTCACGTTAGCTGGGCCGCCCGGGGCCAGGCAAGCCCGCTCGGCGTCCCCCTCCTCGGGCTCCGCGCCTCCTCCCCCTCCCCTCCCTCCAGCAGCTCTCTCCCCGCCCCGCCCGGCTCCCGGCCCCTACAGCGCGGCGCCTCGACCGCCGGCCCTCCGCCGCCCCCTCCCCCTCCCTTCCCAGCCCGCCGCTCCGGATCGTTCCCCCCCAACACCACCCGCCCCGACTCTACCCCCACACCCTGCTGCCCGCTCCAACTACCACGGAGAGCGCCGGGGAGAGCCTTTCGGGGAGCCCCGGAACCCGCGGTCGCCACCGCGGCGGCGGCCCGGGGCTGGCGGCGTCCGGGCGCCTCTTTCCTCGCAGCCGCCCGGATCGCGGTGCTCGCCCCGCCTCGACTCGCGAGCCCTAGTGCACACTCCAAAGAGGTTTTTGGGGGTTTTTTTTGTTTTTGTTTTTTTGGTTTTTTTGCAAGGGTGGCTATGTTGAGTGGGCCTTGGAGATGTGAGACGGGGTAAGTCGGCCGTTTACTTTGCCAAAGAGGCTCCAGCGTGTGTGCTGTGTCTCTGTGTGTGTGTGTCTGTGTGTGTGGTGGCCGGGTGGCTGTCTTCCCCTCTCCTCCCGCCCCTCCTTCCTCCCCTTTCCCGGCCTTCGCTTTGGGGCGGAGTGGGGGAGGGGGAGCCTCGCGTTCTGGAACTCCGGGGGCTCCTGCCTGGGGGCCGCCCTGGGAGCACCTGCGCCCCGGAGCCGCGGGTCCGGCCTGGGTGCCGGGCTTCAGCCCACCCGGCCCCACGCTGCTTCATGATGGGATGCTTAGGACGACGATCCAGGGTTTAATTCTTTGTGGGCAGGAGGGGGGAAACAGATACAGCTTCCCCACCCCCGCCCTCCAAAAAAGAAAAAAAAAGAAAGAAAAAATCTGAGACTCTGAGAATATGCAGCGTCCCCGCGAATTTACATCGGAGGTGCGTTTCCCAGTCAGAAATGTCAGCCTTGCCCGGCTCATTCAACTTTATTTGCTCAAATTTTCGGGCTCCTTTGATAGCAGGGAGGAGGGAATCGGGAGTGGGGTGAGAGGGAAGCTCTTCGACCCTGGCGAGCCAGAACTGAATTAAAGTTGTAAACGCTCAAGTTTAATATTGGCTGGACACGTTTGGCTGTGGGCTGTCAGAGAGGGTGGGAGGTGAATGGGGGCGAGGAAGCGCCGGGCGGGAGGGGGAGGGGATCCAGCCCCCGCTGAATGGCTGTGCCGATTTGATCCAACGGAGAACGGCGATTTCAAGGTAAACGTTTTGCTCTCATAGAGGGTGTCTGTGCTGCTGTTAAGCCAGGAAGTGTTTTGTCGCTGCGTTGGGAGGTCGGGGATACTTGCAAGGTTTAGATATTGTGGGTTCCCATTCGTCTCGACACGTCTGGGTGACCACACGTGAATGAATCGCAGGCACACTTGGACACGTGCGTGCGAATGCAGGGGCTCTTCATAACACGGGCTGGAGTCGACTCGGGTATCCAGATCGTGGTCTCCAGGCTTGAACCCGTGCTTCAGAACCGTCTTGGCTTTAGTTAGGAGTTGTGATTCAACATCAGACTTCGGGGGTGGTGAGGCAGGGCCAAGCAAGGCTGGACAGAGAAAAAAGGCATTGGTTCCATGAGCCCAGCATTTCTACCGAATGTTCCCTCTCCCCCTCCTTCTCCCAACCAACGCAACACACACTCGCACACACTCACTCCATTTATGTCCTTTCCTTCTGAGCGCTGCTGTCGACTCGAAGTAGGAAGTCGAAGGAAGCCTTTAAAGGGACAAAAAGAAAGCCAGAAAGAAAAGGGAGAGGAGGGTCAGATTGATTCCTTGGGGAGATGAAATTCGGATATTAAAGCACTGACTTGTATCACTTGCTGTCCTCCCTTCTTTTCTTCCTTCTATTTTGCCTCTTCATCAGCCCAAGTCCCCTTTCTGAGGGAAGAAGGAGGGGAGTAAAGCCTTGATAATTAAATACAATAAGCAACTCCAGTGGTGGGGATGTTGACGAGGTGGTAGTTCAGTCCCAATTTTGCTAATTTGGTAGGGTTAGTTTTGCATACCGTGGCGGAGCCCGAGGTGAGGAAGGCTTTGGCGCTGGTCCTGGGTTTACTTTTAGCTGATTCCGGGTAAGCGGTGGGAACGCCTTCTTGAAACTCCAGGTACCCGGAGCTTGTTCCCGGATTGCGGATGCCTTCGCAGAGTTCTTTGTAATCCATCGTGCAGAACTATTTCAGTGGCTTAAAAATGCGGTTTAGTAGCGTCGCTGACATGATCAATGAGGAGAAGTGGACGCAGGGCGCTCTCGGGGAGGCGCTGCTAAGTGGCACCGTGCATGCAATTAGGACGCTGATGTGCTTAATAACGTAATAGTGAAGTCCACCATCAAAGCGAAAGCGCTCTCCTTTTTCTCCATGCTCAAAGCTCCCGAAGACAATTGGCCTTAAGAGCTTCTTCTGGGTCCTTTTGATGCCTTATCTCGCATGCTTTTTGCCTCTGTGAAAAGTATTCTTCAGGTTCCCACCCTGGCATTTCCAGCGATGGTTTTAAAATAGCCCAAGTATTGTGGCTCCTGGGCAAAACTGTGAAAATGGGAGACCTTCACGGTGAACTGTTAACTGAAGAGGTTTTGAAAGAAAAGCAGAGGGACTGGGTATAGGTGAGGTGGGGAACCTGATAAAAATGGTGCTTCTTTTCTCTAAAATTTAAACCGTGAATCTGAACTGACAGCCATTTTATGTATATTTATGGATTGTTTTGAAAGTGAGGGGGGGCAGGCAAGAACACTAAAACTGGATTTTGTCTAACCTGCCCTTATCTTATAAGGAGCAGCATGTTCCTGTTGTCATTAGAAAATGAAATCAACCTTTAAATCAAAGTGAATATCAGATTTTAATAAAGTCTGGAGAATGTCTATGTACCTTGGGGTGTGGGGTGTCATTACTCTCCCCTTCTTCTGGATGTCAGAAAAACAGTATTAGGAAGGAAAGAGACTTTCTGATTGATTCCTTAAGTTTTTGTCATATTCTGTTGTTTCCTTCCCCCCCCCCCCCCCGCCTCCCTTGCAGGAGATAAAATGCACACGTGCTGCCCCCCAGTAACTTTGGAACAGGATCTTCACAGAAAAATGCAGAGCTGGATGCTGCAGACTCTAGCGTTTGCTCTAACATCTCTCGTCCTTTCGTGTGCAGAAACCATCGATTATTATGGGGAAATTTGTGACAATGCATGTCCTTGTGAGGAAAAGGACGGCATTTTAACTGTGAGCTGTGAAAATCGGGGGATCATCAGCCTTTCAGAAATTAGCCCTCCCCGTTTCCCAATCTACCACCTCTTGTTGTCTGGAAACCTTTTGAGTCGTCTCTATCCCAATGAGTTTGTCAATTACACTGGGGCTTCGATTTTGCATCTGGGGAGCAATGTAATCCAGGACATTGAGACCGGGGCTTTCCACGGGCTGCGGGGTTTAAGGAGATTGCATCTGAACAATAATAAACTGGAACTTCTGCGTGATGATACCTTCCTTGGCTTGGAGAGCCTGGAGTACCTACAGGTCGATTACAATTACATCAGTGTCATTGAACCCAACGCTTTTGGGAAACTGCATTTGTTGCAGGTGCTTATCCTCAATGACAATCTCTTGTCCAGTTTACCCAACAACCTTTTCCGTTTTGTGCCGTTAACGCACTTGGACCTGCGGGGGAACCGGCTGAAACTTCTGCCCTACGTGGGGCTCTTGCAGCATATGGATAAAGTCGTGGAGTTACAACTGGAGGAAAACCCCTGGAATTGCTCCTGTGAGCTGATCTCCCTGAAGGATTGGTTAGACAGCATCTCCTACTCCGCCCTGGTGGGGGATGTGGTTTGTGAGACCCCCTTCCGCTTACACGGCCGGGACTTGGACGAAGTGTCCAAGCAGGAACTCTGCCCAAGGAAACTTATTTCGGACTATGAGATGAGGCCGCAGACGCCTCTGAGCACCACGGGGTACTTACATACCACCCCGGCCTCGGTGAATTCCGTGGCCACTTCTTCCTCTGCTGTTTACAAACCCCCCTTGAAGCCCCCTAAGGGGACTCGCCAACCCAATAAGCCCAGGGTGCGCCCCACCTCTAGGCAGCCCTCCAAGGACCTGGGCTATGGCAACTATGGCCCCAGTATCGCCTACCAGACCAAATCTCCGGTGCCTTTGGAGTGTCCCACCGCGTGCACTTGCAACCTGCAAATCTCCGATCTGGGCCTCAACGTCAACTGCCAGGAGCGCAAGATCGAGAGCATCGCAGAGCTGCAGCCCAAGCCCTACAACCCCAAGAAAATGTATCTGACGGAGAACTACATCGCCCTGGTGCGCAGGAGTGACTTCCTGGAGGCCACGGGGCTGGACCTCCTCCACCTGGGCAACAACCGCATCTCCATGATCCAGGACCGCGCCTTCGGGGACCTCACCAACCTGAGGCGCCTCTACCTAAATGGCAACAGGATCGAGCGGCTGAGCCCGGAGCTGTTCTACGGCCTGCAGAGCCTGCAGTATCTCTTCCTCCAATACAACCTCATCCGCGAGATTCAACCTGGGACTTTCGACCCGGTCCCAAACCTCCAGCTGCTATTCCTGAACAACAACCTCCTGCAGACCTTGCCCTCAGGCGTCTTCTCAGGCCTGACTCTCCTGAGGCTCAACCTCAGGAGTAACCACTTCACCTCCTTGCCGGTGAGCGGAGTCCTGGACCAGCTGACGTCACTCATCCAAATCGACCTGCACGACAACCCTTGGGATTGTACCTGCGACGTGGTGGGCATGAAGCTGTGGGTGGAGCAGCTCAAAGCGGGCGTCCTGGTGGACGAGGTCATCTGCAAGGCGCCCAAGAAGTTCGCCGAGACGGATATGCGCTCCATTAAGTCGGAGCTGCTGTGCCCTGACTACTCGGACGTGGTGGTGTCCACGCCCGCGCCCTCGTCCATCCAGGTCCCCGCGAGGACCAGCGCGGTGACCCCTGCCGTGCGTCTGAACGCCACCGGGGCGCCCGCGGGCTTGGGCGCGGGCGGAGGCGCCGCGTCGTCGGTGCCCTTGTCGGTGCTGATCCTCAGCCTGCTGCTGGTTTTCATCATGTCGGTTTTCGTGGCTGCGGGGCTCTTCGTGCTCGTCGTGAAGCGCCGGAAGAAGCACCAGAGCGACCACGCCAGCACACACAACTCCGACGTGAGCTCCTTCAACATGCAGTACAGCGTGTACGGCGGCGGCGGCGGAGGCGGCGGCGGCAGCGGCGGCGCGGGGGTCCACCCGCACGCGCACGCGCAGCACCGCGCGCCGGCGCTGCCCAAGGTGAAGACGCCCGCGGGCCACGTGTACGAGTACATCCCCCACCCCTTGGGCCACATGTGCAAAAACCCCATCTACCGCTCGCGGGAGGGCAACTCCGTGGAGGATTACAAAGACCTGCACGAGCTCAAGGTCACCTACAGCAGCAGCAACCACCACCTGCAGCCGCCGCCGCCGCCGCCGCAGCCGCAGCCCCCGCCCCCGGTGCAGCTGCAGCCGGCGGGGGAGGACGAGAGGCGGGAAAGTCACCACTTGCGGAGCCCCGCCTATAGCGTCAGCACCATCGAGCCCCGGGAGGACCTGCTCTCGCCGGTGCAGGACGCCGATCGCTTTTACAGGGGCATTTTAGAACCAGACAAACACTGCGCCACCACCCCCGCCGGCAACAGCCTCCCGGAATACCCGAAATTCCCGTGCAGTCCGGCTGCTTACACCTTCTCCCCCAACTATGACCTGAGACGCCCCCATCAGTATTTGCACCCGGGGGCGGGGGACAGCAGGCTGAGGGAACCGGTGCTCTACAGCCCCCCCAGTGCTGTCTTTGTAGAACCCAACCGGAACGAGTATCTGGAGCTAAAAGCTAAACTAAACGTTGAGCCGGACTACCTCGAAGTGCTGGAAAAACAGACCACCTTTAGCCAGTTCTAAAAAGCAAAGAAACTCCCTTAGAGCTCTTGCATTTCAAACAAACAAGCGAGCAGACACACACCGTGAACCCCATTTGATTCATTGTGTTGTTTCAACGTTTAGGGTGAAGTGCCTTGGCACGAGATTCTCAGCTTCGGCGGAAGATACTGAAAGGGTGTGCAATTTCCTTTTAATACCACACGCAGGGAAACGTTTGTGTACACTGGGCACATCACTTTCTCTTCTTGCGTGTGGGGGAGGCGAGGAGAAGGGCTTTATGGAGGGCAGTTTGCTTTGCGGGTGACTTGTTAAAGGTCATAGTCATTTTTGTAGTGGTTGGAAGTGTTGAGAATGGTGGAAGGTGACAGCGCATAGATTCTCCTCTTCCTCTTTTACTCTTTTCCCCTTCCCCTTCTCCCCCTTTGAGCCATGGGTGGGTCTAGATGGCTTTTGTGGAGAGATTAGCACACCCCCAACTTTAATAGAAAGTTTTTTTTTTCTTTCTCTCTCTTTTTCCCGTCCCCATTCTCTCTTCTCTGCTTCCTCTCTTTCTCTGCCTCCCTGCCTTCCTCCTCTCTCATTCCTTTCCTTTCTTTTTAAAGGATGTGTTTGTATGCATTCTGGACATTTGAATTAAAAGAACAAAAGTATTGTGATCTTGAAAAGATCACCATAGATGTGGACAAATCATTAAAATTACAGAGCTATATGACCCATAATTGATTAGTCAAAATAACTTATTGATGAAATATACGAATATTTTATTGTAGCACCTATTTTTATATGCGCATTTAGCATTTCTCTTTCCTTCACTATTTAGCCTATGATTTTCACAGAGGTGTCGCACTATAAAAGGAGCTGTATTTCCAAAACTGAAGTGATATCAGGAAGGCATTTAAAATCTTATTAAAAATATGGAGAACTTACATCTTAAAAATCAATGCAACCCACCCAATTGGATCTGTAATTAAAAAAAAAACAAAAACAAAAAAACACTGTATCCCAATGTATAAAAGAAAAATATTTGGGGCAATTAATTGGGCCATTCCAGTGAGAATCATGTGCAAGTTTCTGGTTTTATTAGAGAAGATTTAAAAGTATTTTTATTAGTCAACCAAAATGATGTATTGATTTGACTACTATTGTAGCCAATTTTTGATTGTTTAACCAAACCCAGTTGCATTTGTACAGATCCACGTGTACTGGCACCTCAGAAGACCAAATGATGGACTGTACAAATCTCTATACAATGTCTTTATCCTTCTGGGCAGCAAGCAATGATGATAACCACAAACACGATCTCTGTAAGATGGGGCTACTGTTGTTACAGTCTCATGTATCCCAGCACATGTAATTTTTTAAATAGTTTCTGAATAAACACTTGATAACTATGTCAAATATTGAGGGACTGAAGTAATGATTACTTAAGTGCAAAGAAATAGCTGTGTGATTTAATGAATCGCCATTATTAATTTAAGACAGTAGCTAACTTCTATTCCTAAAATGTCCCCCTAATGATCAAATATATATAATTGCACCTTTGTTGGTTCAGGGAAGTATGGTTATCTAAATGTGTCATTTAATGTGCTCATTCATGAAATTTCAACTTTACTCCTTTTCCTTACTGAAGTATCCATCTAACATGTGGAGCATGGTAAGTAATGTACTGCATATTGATTTTGTATTTTGTCATACCAGTATTATTTATTTGGTCTACAATTTTGCATAGTTTACCTTGTGTAAAGCTACCTGCAACAACTGTGATGGGTACTTTTATCTCTAGTTGATCTATATCCTAAATGTCAAAATGTTGGTGAGTATAAGCTGTTCATGTCTGAGTAAGGTTTGCCAGTGAATTAGATTATATTCAAGGGTAGGAAATATTTGGATGAATCTCAACCTTAAAGAGCCACATACTTCATTGGTGTTTGGTACATGTCTGCATAATCTCACCTGCAATGTGTACAATGTCAAGGGCTGTTCATGAACTTTGTTTAAGGAACATTTTCCGTGGCATTCTGCCACAAAGAGGCAGCATTCACCCATGAGTAAATTGACAGTAACTACTTGAATTCAGATTGAACAGGTGGTAACAGTTTCCCTAAGGAGTTAAAAAAATAAATAGTAATACTACCTTGGCCAAGAGAAGTAAACTATCCCAGTTCTGTGCAAGTTTTCTCTTCCAAAATTTTTTCTTCAGAGGGGAAGTAATAAACAATGTCATGCTATTATCATGGAAACAATGTATCTCTTACTCTCCATCTACCTCCTCCATGTTAGATCCAGGATTAGAAGATAAATATAAATATTAGTATTTGCCTTCACAATTGGAGTTGCTATTAATTTTGTCTTCACAGTGGGAGTTATTTTTCTTTAATATTGCTTTCACAATATTATCGTATGTAGATATGACAGTGTTGTACGAATTATAAAATATTAAGGCAAAGTGGAATCCTCCATGTAACTAAGTTTTATTTCTTAATTGATGTATAAAAACTAAGAGGCAACAATTACATGAAGTAAAAAATGTAGGTCTGGACAATAGAAGTAGCTTCCAGAAAGTTTGTTGATGTATTTTTCAAAGATTTACAAAGAATATTATTGTTTTCAAACCAGCACTATTTCATATAATCTTGTCGCTGTCGGTGGTTCATTTCTACCTCTACTCTTCGTAAGGTATCCAGCATTTTTTTAATCTCAAAAAATAACAATTATATAATTTATAGAAAGAAGTTATTTCTAATTTTAAATTATACTCTTCCCATCTGTATGAAGAGAATAAAAGGAAATTTATCCTTGCCCTAATAAACTTGAAATTTTAACATATAGAATCATGAAACTGTATAGAATTTAAAAATGAATTATTTTCCTCCTTCCATATGGTTTCCTGCTAAAACATTGACATATACAACAGAACATAATTTATGTGGTTTTAAATATCTGAATTTTGGGTTTTCAGGTATACTGAGTAAATAATTAAATTGGGTATATCAGTGGTATATGATTGGATTAAGGAACCCAGGAAATTCTTTCTATAGAATTTTGGAGAACATATGTAACATTTCAGACATCAATTAAAATTTGGATGAAAACTAAGCTTACTCTTTGTGCTTGTTCAATTTGATATGTTGCATAATCTCATACAAATATATCTCCTGGTAGAGATTACAAAATCTTACTTTTATCTATATATATATGATTATAGTGTAGATACTTAAATTATCTCAGAGAAATATATTTCATGTAAATGTAGATAATTTGTATGCTAATATTCAAAATGCTTTGCAGCTAAACTAATGATTGCAGTTATGAATCAATTCATAACAATTTTAGCATCATACTCAGAACATGTCTTTTGTTTAGGCAACATTATCACCTCTATAAATGTGGAGTGGAAATTTTTGAAAAATGTCCTGGATATCCATCTCTGCCCCTCACCACTGTTCTCTCAACCTTGATAGGAGAATCAAGCTAGTATGTAATGAAGAACCCACACAAAATGTGAAAAAGGTCAGAATTTAAGAAAAAGTTTAGAATTTAAAAACTTAATCTGTCAGTTTCTTGCCCTGTATCATTAATCCTATTCTCATGACTCGGCGAAGTATTCAAATTACTTATGTGTGTGTGTGTGTGTGTGTGTGTGTATATATATATATATATATATATATATATATATATAATATTTATTTCTGGGCTCTCTTACTTTTTTTTTCCTTATATCTCACCCTTCCGTCCCTCCTTATCTCTCCTTATCCTTTCTCCTTATCCTTTTCTCATTTTTTAATAGGGCAAGGAAAACAGTGAGAATAGTTCAGTCCTTGTTTGAAATGACAAAAACTGGCTACTTAATTTCAAGAACTTAATAGGTTGTTTCCAAAGTCACATAATTCCAAATTAATGAAAGTAAAGCAGAACACAAATATGCTTCCAATTCATTTGGAAAAATACTTCTGTTGCACTTTCAGATGGCCCCAAATTAAGATACTTGCAAAAGTGGCAAAATATTTCTTATAACTCATTTTAAGAATAAATTTTACACTGAGAAAGAAGAACTAAAAACAACAAAAGCAGCAATTTAAACTCTGGAATGTAGGAGCATTTAATGTATTGATTTCAAAGGAAATAAAATGTGAAAGTAATAATTTAACTGATATTAAATCAGCTGTTTATGCATAATGCTCTTCATACCCATTGAAGTTAACTACTATTTTACAAATACAAATATATGAGAATAAAATTAAAATAGTTTGATGAACATTAGTCATGTTCATAAAAGTAATCATCTAACATCTAAATCCAAAGAACTTTATGTCAGTTAATATTGCATTTGACAACTGACCATTTTATTAGATTTTAATTCAATTTAATGCCTATCTGTATCTGTATTTCTGTTAGTATATGTAGCATGTATATAGCAGACAAAAAATGTATTATCAAAGAGCATTCCATACCCAATTTTCATGTCAATATTTTAATTATTTCAAATTATACTTTTGTGTTTTACACTTTAGGCATGTTTGATGGAGAAAAAAATGTATGGAATATAATTTGAGTGTGATAATAATATACTCTTTTCTTCCTCTGTGGCAGGGGTCAAACATTTCTAGCGTTATGCCAGTATCACAAAATGAATATATATTTTTTTTTAATAGCAACATTTAAACTTAAGTTTGAGTGATTTAGATTATTTCTTATAAAAAGAACTTTTGAAGATCAAAACATAAATATTTCAAAGAGAACTGATGTAATGCAAATATTAAGTAATTTGACTTTTTCACTTTCTATCTACTGTCAAAATAAAAATATAATGATATATTGCATAACACTAAGCATATCAGGTTCATTTTTATTAGATACTAAGAAAGCCATTTATAGAAGAAAAGTAAAATCCATAAAGATATGTTGAATGGAAGTCTTCCAATGAGTTTTTTTTCTTTTTTTAAATTAGGTATCTTATCTGTGAATGTGAAGGAAATTGTATATTTCTGCCATAAAATAAACATGTTCATTCTTCAAAATTACATGTTTTTAGAAGTGGAAAATATGAAACAATGTTTTCATGAGTGAATTTTTTTAGGTTAACATATCCAGGAATGGAATTATGGCTTTTTTCAAATGGAAAGCTCACAGCATTGAGGTCAAATTTCAACAAACTTATTTGAGATCATTACATTTTAAGACATATTTCAAATATATCATGGTGTAAATTCAATTCAAATTTTTGATATTTCAGTACTGAATCATATACATGCTAGTGGTAGATTTTGGTTACATTTTAGTATTCTGGAATATGCATATTTTAGATTTTCTTACAAATTGATTTCTACCACCAGTAATAATTTCTAATGTTTCCAGCTAACACATTTTTAAGAATCCGATTGTATAGTTCATTAAAAACAGAATTTAATATTGAATATTGAAAATAAAATAACCATATTTTCAATTTGTAATTCAATACATGTCCATTTAAATAAAACATGAAGTGTGGCAGTAACCCCACCTTAATTTTTTTTTTTCAGTCCTGAATGCTTTCACCTTTATTTTTCTTGATCCCATGTTAATTGATTAAAACAATTCTTTGTCAGTTACTATTATAGAGACTTTACCAGCGTGTTTTATCCACGAGAGGTTTATCAAGCTGTTGTAGACTAAAATTTCAAATAACAGGTGTGAAAATTGATATGTAAAAAAGGAATACCTAGCCAACAAATATATTTGCCTGTAATGATATATCTATTTAAATTATCCATATAAAATCTTGTCTTTTACCATTATAATATTTTTGCTATGTTTAAGTCCAAAGTCAAAAAGAATATTTCACTTCTGAAAATCCTAATAATGGGAAAGTTACAGCTATCAAATTTATCTAAATCCTGAGTTTTAATACTGACTTTAAATCTCCAATCTCCAAAATAAAGTTTATAGTGCATGTTTTTCTTTGTTACTGAACTCGGCCTTCTCTAAAGTTCCCAAAAATATGTAAATGCATATAATGTATGCCTTTTATGTTTTGCTTTTTGATTAACATTTGAAAGTGAAAATGAAAGTAGAAGAGTGTGTTGCACAGTGGTATCAGACTGTTTGCAACCCCATAGACTATAGCCTGCCAGGCACCTCTGTCCATGGAATTCTCCAACAAGAATACTGGAGTGGGTTGCCATTCTCTTCTCCAGGGGATCTTCCCAACCAAGGGATTGAACCCAGGTCTACAGCATAGGAGGTAGACTCTACCTTCTGAGCCACACATTTACGAACTAACACTTGTTAAATTATAAATTAAATTTGGTTTCATTCAAACTGTATCCCAAATTTTATAATTATCCCCCAATTTTTATAGCTAGTGAATAGTATATTTATATAAGTGGCTCCAAATATGAACATTTTGATTCAGAAATTACTCATGTATGTCAGAGAATATTTAAAATCATTCACCATACTGCCATTTAAACTTATTTAATCAGAACAATGATATTTTTTTACCCAGTTAAGATTTAAAAGCCCTAAGTCTTAGGTGAAAATTTAGTATCTCATTAGAAATGTTAACAGAAAAAAAAAAAAATGTAGAAGATAAATACTGAGTATTGGGATATCTTCTCCTAAGCTAACAAAATTGTACCTACAATAAACCATTATTGTGTGTTTATGTAAAAGTATGTATTTTATTAAATTTCTTGTTTCACATACTTTGAAAAATTTTGACTTTTTACAATGAACCCTGTCTTTATTTAAGAGTTTATTTCATTGAAAAATTTTTTCTTTTGCATAGGATGTGATCTTATTGTCCCATACGGCTTTGACCTACACCTTTATTTAAAAACTCTGTGCCCATTTTCAAAGGTACTGAAAACAGTCTCTATTATTATGTTTCATTCTTGCAACTCAAATCATTTCATTCTTCCCCAAAAGAAAAATGAAAAGAAGTTGATATATTTCTATTTGCTAACTTAACATGAATTTTGAAGTCAAATTAATGATTATCGCAAATCATTCCAAATAAGCAATCTAAGTGCTGTGTAAACATAACAATGTGAGTGTGAAGTTGTGGATTTAAATGGTCATTATGGAACTGTTGCTCATTAATAGTCTTAAATATACAGCATCTATATATAAAAGTGAAAACATCTTTGAATGTTACCAAAATGCCACTATTGTGTACTTAGTAACACTAAAGCATACAGGCCAAAGCCTGAAAAATCGGTTTTATTTGATCAAAGCAACTTTATTTCCATTTAGAAAAAATAAATTTGAATTTGAATGCATTTAGGCTAGAAAGCACCCTCTATATTACCTTTGCTTAGCAATTTCATATAATTTAATATTATCTGCCGAGATGCAAGAGCATTTCAACTTTCAGCCATGTTTCAATTAACTTTGTTTCTTCAGTGTTAAAATTTATGTATCAAAGATTTTTAGGCTTTGTTCTCTAGGAGCTCTGAGTTGTTAATTTTTATATATAACATATGAAGTAACAGATTCTATGTAGGCTTATAAAGAAATCTAGATTAAATAAAGGAAAAATAAGAATGAATAAATTTACAACCAGATGGAGCCAGTTTACTGTACGTGAATGCTCTATTAAAAATGTAAATGTGTTAAAGATTTACAGTGACTTGGAGTCTCCAAGAGCTATTTTTGTAAACTATCCCTGGACTTTTTAAGGAGAGCAATAGTAACTTTAAAAGTATGTTCTTACAGAGGGAATATTATAATTGCAGCTCAAAAGATTTTCCCCAAATAACTAACTGCTCATGTACTTGAAAATACTGTAAAAGGTCAATTCAGTAAAAATATGTCAACATCAAATATTATGAGAATCATTTCCAGGAAGGAAAATAAAGTTTGGAAAATCTGATCCAACAGATTTAGGACCAAAAAAAGAGGGAGAATTTCCAAGGCTATGTTTTCAGTGTTCTAGGGCAAAATAATGAGTTGAAGAAAGATATTTTTGGTATTACATGACTGTGCAACTGATAAGTTTTCTGTGAATTGGTATATATATCTAGAGGAAGTAAAAGATAATGTAACAAGGTTCCCAAGCTCTCCAAATGTTTGTTTTCTCTCAAGATTTATGTTCACTTTTTAAGACTAAACTGACATATTTTGTAAAAAAATTTTGGATTTCATCTTTTAAAATTATTTTTCTAACAAAATGTGAATTAGATTTACTATACAAATACACTGTCAGTTGGATTTTTATTTTTACTTTTGGTTTATTGATCATGTAAACTTAACATTTTCCTTTATTGAAAGCTAACAAGATGTGCCTGAAATAACAAAATGATAGGTGCATATTATTTGCTGCTATTTTATACCAAATGGTAGTCATTGGCAAGGAAGCAGATCAGATCAGATCAAATCAGTCGCTCAGTCGTGTCCGACTCTTTGTGACCCCATGAATCACAGCACACCAGGCCTCCCTGTCCATTACCAGCTCCCGGAGTTCACCCAGACTCACGTCCATCGAGTCAGTGATGCCATCCAGCCATCTCATCCTCTGTCATCCCCTTCTCCTCTTGCCCCCAATCCCTCCCAGCATCAGAGTCTTTTCCAATGAGTCAACTCTTCGCATGAGGTAGCCAAAGTACTGGAGTCTCAGCTTTAGCATCATTCCTTCCAAAGAAATCCCAGGGCTGATCAGAGGATGATACTAAAATTCTAAATTTATGTTCCATTTCCTATTACAGATAGTATCTCCTTTTGTAACTTTCTTTGAGTCTGCCCATTTTCAATTTGTGAAAAGTAATACAATGCACTTGGTTTATGAAGAGCTCAAAAAACTTAAATTTCTTCTTTTTCTGCTGCATGTATGTAAACTGTTTTCTCTCCCTCTTTATATGTAGGTATGTATATATAGTAGTTTGGAAAGTATTTTTCAATTTCTCCATAACAGTTTACAAAATCAACAGTCACTTGTAGATACTTTACAGTAAATTTAAAAGTACAACTTCTCTGAAAAGGAAAGAACTTAATGTAGTCTTATTGACTTGATTACATATTCTTACTCATTGAATTTTGAACTTATTGAATTTTCAGTGTATTTCAAAAATATATGATCAGTATTTATCTCTCAAAAAATTGAATTTTGTTTATAATTTTTTTATGTTTCTTGTTTTGTTTCCATTTAACACATATTGAATGTGTGAGATCTTTCCATTATTTTGGTTTTAATTCAAACATTCTTGGGAATACTTTTTTATTAGATAAGATTCCATAATAAATATCAAAGTTATATCAACTATCTGTAACATATATAATATTTAAGGCTCCTTCGCTTAAATTTTTTGCAGAGTTAATCACAAAAGGTAGAATGAATATATGACATATCATTCATCATTTTAATATAGCATTTACATACAGCAGGTACTCTCCTATATAATGATTAATACTATAGATAGTATTGAATTCCTTTTGTCTGTTCTGGTATACATTTAGTTGTTACTCCATTAATAAAATTACTTTCTCAATATTTTCAAATATCATTACAGTAACTATTTACTAGTTTCAGTGACAATGTGTGTTCCTCTTCAGATGCTTAAAGCAATCTTTACAGATTGTCATAAGCAGCTCTAATGGTTAGAATTAAAATGGTAACAATGACAAATCAACAATAAACATAATTATAAACCATTGCCTCTCTAATAAGAAGAGAACGGAAACTCAAGCACATTAAAATAATGTTCTGAAAGATATTGGAAATATAGAAAGCTGACATTCGTACCTAATAAAAAGATTGTACTAATACCCTCTTGCAATATTTATATTGTTCTATACAAATATTATATTCAGTGCAACAAATAACATTAATCCATAATTAATTCATTATTTTTCTCTCTAATTAACTTGCTGAAATTCATCTAATAAAAGGTAGAGTAGGAAAAAGATATTTATGATAGTGACTATATCTATTACCAGATCCTAGGAAAATACCATGGAATTAGTAGGCACTCCTCAAATGAATTTACATATTTATAGATGTCTACAGACTAAGGTGAATTATGTGACAACTATGAAGATCCTACAGTTGCCTGTCACAGTACCATGTGCCTCGCCATAAACTTCAAGGACGGCTAAATACCAATTAGGATATTGTGTGACCATTTAGTACCTTGGCATGCAAATTTATAATAGGGAACCACTTGGAATGTTACTTTGTTGTTGCTTAGTTGCTAAATCGTGTCTGACTCTTTTGTGACCCCATAGACTACAGTCGGCCAGGCTCCTCTGTCCATGGGATTTCTCAGGCAAGAATACTGGAGTGAATTGCCATTTCCTTCTCCAGGTGATCTTCTTGACCCAGAGATTAAATCTGCATCTCTTGCACTGCAGGCAGATTCTTTACCACTGAGCCACTGGGGATGTTACCAGTGAATTTTAAATATATTTATAATAAACATGGGAAATAACTTTCCAAATGGCTCCAGTTTTAGTTCATTTTCCTAAAAAAGTTTCAGATGGTTACAGAAACATGAAAATAAAACTTGAGCACTACCACATAAAAATACCAATTTTTAATTATCAGTTTTGCTTTGCTGGTATACTTGATTAATTTTTATTAAATAATTAAGGAAAGTAGTGATTGCTGTTTTGCTCTTACATTACTGTTCAGAGTCTGCCTTAATCGAGATACTGATGAAATTTTCAGGCATTTCGCAGATATGCTTCTGGTGTTTTAAGCCTGGTGAGGTGTTTATCCATTTAGAAAGCTTTTCTGGGCACTATGTGCTTTCCCCTGGGTGTGAGAAAATCAGTTCATCCTTTTAATGAGAATGTTTCCTCCAGGGAAAAAGTAATCCAGAAGGAATAATACATTCCTCAGGGCTGTTTCTGACACAGGGACATGCTTTTCTCTGGAGCTGACTGCATGTATATTTCAGTGGGAGATTTTTAATATTTTAAATATCATTGCATTTAGTCATAAGGCACCGTGACTATAGGATACAGTATTTTTGCAGCATATATAGACATTTTTCTAAGCTCTTTTATGCATCAATTATAATTCAGGAAATGTATAATCTTAAAAATTGACCTATCTTCATATTTGAAGTGTAACAAAATAGATCATTATTAATATATACTTTACATATTTTGTTAAACTTAGAGACAGACAACAAAAGGTTTGAAATGAAATGGTTTTAGAATTGCACTTCTGGACCCCAAACAGCACAATTTCATAAGTCTTTAAGCTGTTTTGATTCCAAAATATAAATTCTTTCTCACCAAATAAACTTCATTTTAACCTTGACAAACGTTTGTATGATGAAGTACCTACTTCTCATGGTCTCTTAGAACATTTTGGAGCAATCATGCCTTGAGAATGTGAAGCTGTTTGACTTTATAGCCATATGTATAATTCTTCATCATTAAATGTAGTATTCATATATTTCAAAATTGTGTTCAGTCACTACTTTTACTCATTAAAGAATATTAGAATACAATTACATAACTTTGTGGATTTTAAATATTAAGCAAGTTTTTCTTTTACAAACACAATTTTCTTTCCAAATTAAGAACCAATTAGGTGTTAAATGTATAATATTAATATATCAATATATGTTGATATTGTGCTTTTGTTTGTAAAAGATACCTTTCCATAGCCAACAACTATAGTAAGTACATATTTGATTCAAAAGACATAGCAACTATCAAAACATTTCAGTGACAATCTGATGATAAATAGGAAAAATGCACTTCATTTTAAGAATACCAACCTAATATGGAATAATGAGGAATAACACATAAGAAAGCACCTTTTAAAAATGTCTAATTTAATCAAAATGAAAGTTAGATTTTGGCAGAGGATGGGGGAGATCTTTTCCTCCTGCTATTTTCTCTTTTTTTTTTTTCTTACTATCAACTCAATTTCCTGTTGTCAATATTCATTACAATTGTTTGATTTTAGATACTATTTATGATTTAAAGATACAATTATAACTGTTATTTAAAATAAAAATAATAGGTTGACCTAATTCACAATTAAATTTTATATTGCTGTTTGTTTGGCTTCCCAGGTGGCTAAGCTGGTAAAGAATCCGCCTGCAATGATGGAGATCTGGGTTCAATCCCTGGGTCGGGAAGATCTTCTGGAAAAGGGAAAGGCTACCCACTCCAGTATTCTGGCCTAGAGAATTCCATGGACTATATAGTCCATGGGATGGCAAATAGTCAGACATGACTGAGCAACTTACACTTCACTTCATCTGTAACATTTTTTGTTTCAAATAATGTTATTAAATTAATTAAGGTTAGTTGTTTTTTAAATAAGTTTCATTAAAACCTATTATATGCCTTGGATATTAAAGCCATTTTATCATATGCTACTGCTACTGCTAAGTCGCTTCAGTCATGTCTGACTCTGTGCAACCCCATAGACGGCAGCCCACCAGGCTCTGCCTTCCCTGGGATTCTCCAGGCGAGAACACTGGAGTGGGTTGCCATTTCCTTCAATGCATGAAAGTGAAAAGTGAAAGTGAAGTCGCTTAGTCGTGTCCGACTCTTAGCGACCCCGTGGACTACAGCCTACCAGGCTCGTCCATCCATGGCGTTTTCCAGGCAAGAGTACTGGAGTGGGGGTGCCATTGCCTTCTCATATCATATGCTAGAACACATTAAATACTTTAGAACAGAAAAATGAAGGATATTCAATAATTTGAATCTCTTTGTAAATATGAACTGATTCTACAAACAATACTGAGGTGCAGATTTCTGTTTACCTATTGAATATTGGTATTCATAGGCATGATATAAATGCTGTCTAATAGTTTGAATTACATTTTCATTTGTTGAACTGGATAAAAAGTAACATCTAGACAACTAAGTAAGAAAATTTAAGGTCTTCATATTTATAAAATACATCATGATATATCATATGCACATTTTTGTAAGTAACTTGAAAAATGCAAATCATACTTACTGGCAGAAATTGAATATGTGTATTAAAGTTAAACAGTGTAGATTTTTATTCAAATTTTATACAGTAAATTTCTATTTGCAAATATTTTAAGAATAAAATTACATTAAAACTTAGTATGTAAGTGTGCAATGAATAATACTAAAAGCAAAGTATTTACAGTGCCAAAGAATGAAGGAAAGCATTTTCAAAAATAATTGGAAAAAATATATTTATGTGGCAAATTAAGCAATAACCTAAGTCTGATCTCTAGGTATTTTGCATGGTGCTTCAATTAGTAGTATGTCTTTTCACATACTTTGTATTCATTTATTTTAATTAATTACAATGTCTGACATACATGCTAAAGATACCCTCTTTAAAAACATTTCAAAATTGCAAATAAGATATCAGATAATTATTTATGCATACTCTCCACCACAGTTATGACAAACCTGTAAATATCACAATGGAACAGTGTTTGATTTATTAATAATTTTGCCGCAACTATTTTACTTACTACTAGAAATGATTCCTTTCTATTTGAAAATTACTATGTGAAACAAAAAATTTCTTATGCAGCTGGAATGGTACTGCTGCTGCTGCTGCTGCTGCTGCTAAGTTGCTTCAGTCGTGTCCGACTCTGTGCGACCCCATAGACGTCAGCCCACCAGGCTCCCCCGTCCCTGGGATTCTCCAGGCAAGAACACTGGAGTGGGTTGCCATTTCCTTCTCCAATGCATGAAAGTGAAAAGTGAAAGTGAAGTCGCTCAGTCATGTTCCAACTCGTAGCGACCCCATGGACTGCAGCCTACCAGGCTCCTCCATCTATGGGATTCTTCAGGCAAGAGTACTGGAGTGGGGTGCCATTGCCTTCTCCAGCAATGATGCAAAAAAAAATAAAAATGCCATTATAATAAAATTAAGAAAATTTTTAGAAAATAAATCTTAGGTTTTAAAAGTCCTGAATTTATATGTATCAGGTAGTGAATACATACATAAATATGATAATCACAGAAGAATTTTGAATAAATACTTTTAAGCCTAATTCCATTACACCATAATCTGTTGCAATATTTCTATTAGATTCACATACAAAATATTAAAGATCCTGGATTGAATTCTATTTAATGTAATTTTCTTTGAAACAATCATACTGTCATTGCTGCTGCTGTTTTCCCCTTAGAGTCATTCTATAATTGAAATTCTACGTAGGTCTATCATCTGGAATTCATGTGCTGAATACATGGGTGCCAAGAATAAAATCTCCATAAAATAAAATAATTTCTTATACCAAAAACTTATATAGTCATGAACTCTAAATATATATATATGTACATGTATTCTTATAATTGGGCAGTACCACGGTTTTAGCAAAGAGTCTGAGATGACTAAATGACTGAGCACCTCTATTAACTAGAATTTGGGATTTGGGGGTCTCATATTTTCCTCTTCAATTTTTTAATTTCCCAATGGGTATAGAATCTTGATGCAAAAGTTACTATATACTTATTCACACAAGCCATATTTGTGCTTTTACGTTATTATTAGATTATGTTTCATGATATCTTATTATGGTTTTTATTATTTAAATTGAATGTGCTTCATGGATCTTTAAATTATTTATCCCTGTGTCATGATTACCCTATTTATTTCATGCACAGTGTATAAAAGAACATTTTGTTGTCAAAATTTTTTGTACTACAATGAGCCAGCTAGAGTTGGTAACTATATCAAATAGAGGGCAAGGATATAGTATTTGTCTATATAGGAAAATCAAAGGTATTTTAAAGTGATTATTTATTTTTTTGCATGTTGACAATGTTTAATTCAGTGAAATGTAGTATCATTAATTATTCTTTGAACAGTTGATTTATATTACTTAGAGTTTTGAAAAATTTTTCATTGTTCTAATTGTTCATAACTTTAGGAATTTGCTCAACTGCTTAAACTTAACCTGGGAGAACTGTGAAGTAGATAAATTATACCACTCTTTCAGACTCGTTCTGTTTTTGGCTTTCCTTTTAACTGAAGTTCACTAAGAAAATTGTAATCGTGTTACCTCCAATTTATTTTTTCTGAAGTGTTTGTTCATGGCATTATGTTTCATGAGAGTGATATGATGAACATGCCTTAATTCAAAGAGGATTTCAAGGCTCTTGAACATACCTCTGTCTACAGAAACCTAGGCTCTGTGACAATTATAATAGTAGGAGATGTGGGACAAGAAATGAATCTCAGCACCAAAGACAGGAGCTATTAGCCCAATCATCCTATGGGGGCCAAGCCTGCCAATCATATAGATGTAGCCACCCAAAAGAATAATTCAACTGCCTTTTGTGGTTTATATTTTCCATATTGTTCAAAAAAAAATCAGAAAAGTTGAGTGTGTGTTACAGATGAAATTTAAACAAGATATTTGAATCATCAAATCTTTCTTACTATTACATGTCAATGCCCTTTAAGAAAACTTTGTTATAAACTGCATTTGCCACAGTTTTCATATAGGATATAAATGGAAAAGATGGAGTGCATTTACAATCAGTTCAGTTCAGTCACTCAGTCATGTCCCAGTCTTTGCAACCCCATGGACAGCAGCATGCCAGGCTTCCCTGTCCATCACCAACTCCCAGAGCTTGCTCAAACTCATGTCCATCGAGTCAGTGATGCCATTCAACCATCTCATCCTCTGTCATCCCCTCCTCCTCCTGCCTTCAATCTTTAAATCAAGGTCTTTTCTAATGAGTCAGCTCTTCACATCAGGTGGCCAAAATATTGAAGATTCAGCATCAGTCCTTCCAGTGAATATTCAAGACTGACTTTCCTTTACAATTAACAGGTTTGATCTCCTTGCAGTCCAAGGGACTCTCAAGAGTCTTCTCCAAACCACAGTTCAAAAGCATCAATTCTCTGGTGCTCAGCTTGCTTTATGGTCCAGCTCTCACAGCCATACATAACTACTGGAAAAACCATAACTATGCCTATATGGACCTTGTTCGGCAAAGTAATGTCTCTGCTTTTTAATATGCTGCCTTAATATTCATTTACAATAGTTACTAGTTTTTCCATGTTGTTATTTAGTTGCTAAATCATGTCCAACTCTTTTTGGACCCCGTGGACTGTAGCCTACCAGGCTCCTTTGTCCATGGGATTTTCCAGGGAAGAAAACTGACGTAGATTGCCATTTCTTTCTCCAAGGGATCTTCCAGACCCAGGAGCTGAACCCACATCTCCTGCTTGGCATTCTTTACCACTGAGCCACCAGGGAAGCCTAGTTTTTCCATTGATCCAACTGAATTTATTCTGATATTAGTTTTAAAAATTATGAAAGAAAATGTACTAGTTTTCTTTTTCTTTGCCTTAACTGGCTGATACAGTGATTAGATATATTTACTTAATAAACTACAAACTTGGGTGAAATTATAGGTTGGTATTATGCTAGTCACTTATAACTTATTTACTACTACAATGAGATCTTTTTTTTCTTCCTCCACAAATAATGCAATTTCATCAAATCTATGTTCAAATAAACAACTACTTCTTTACTTTAAAATTTTTGTTTTAATTATAAATAGCTTCTTAAGTAAAAACAATAGTAATATGATTCTTGTGCTTATCCTTTTTAAGTGTAGTCCAGACTACAAAAATTCTTTTAGTCTTACAATTTGGATTTCTTAAAAAGATAACCCAACCCCAGGGCGTTAAATATCTTTCCTATGAGGTAATCTAATTAATATGATAAAATAATTATAAATTAAAATACTATAAATTAAAAGTACTTTACTATAAAATAAAATACTTCCTATATTTTCAACATCTTAAGACCATTAGCATCTTTAACCTAAGTAATTTTAAAATGGTGTCATAAGCTTATCTTTTGTATCTGCAAACATAGGAGAACTGAAGAAGCAAATGATGCTGGGTTTTTTTTAAACATTTTTTAAGGTTATGAGATGCATATGCATGTTTGTTGGAGAAGGCGATGGTAACCCACTCCAGTACTCTTGCCTGGAAAATCCCACCGACGGAGGAGCCTGGTAAGCTACAGTCCATAGGGTCGCGAAGAGTCGGACATGACTGAGCGACTTCACTTTCACTTTTCACTTTTCACTTTCATGCATTGGAGAAGGAAATGGCAACCCACTCCAGTATTCTTGCCTGGAGTATCCCAGGGACGGGGGAGCCTGGTGGGCTGCCATCTACGGGGTCGCACAGAGTCAGACACAACTGAAGCGACTTAGCATGCATGTTAGTGTCAGGCAAGGTTTATAGGAGGGGTTGCTTGTTTCACGAGTTTTTGTTTCTTTTTTTATATTTTGCAAGCCATCATGAACATTTATATTATAAATTTCACACACAAAAACCTGCTGAAGATTTGAAGGAAGGGATAGCACAATCTTAGCAATCCCTGTGCGCCATCAATCGCCAGCAGGAAGTGACACCAAGAGGGCTTGTGGGCTGCACTATCCATGGGTCAGTTCTTGGGACAGAGTGGGGCTTAGTAATGTGTACTTAGCCTAACTGATAGGTCTTGTTAATTGCATACATGTTTGTTATCTGATTCCAGGTATGGTAAACTAGATGTTAGCAGTAGCCACTCATCTTCAAATTTCATTGTTAAAAATAGCAATATTTCAAAAGATAGTTTTGGTCCAGAAAAAATTTAAGAAAAGTTTGAGTGAGTAAATATAGTCAGTGCACATATGCCTTAAACAGAGATATTTTAAAACCTTTTCATTTTTATCCTCTTTACAATAAGTGTCAAACTGGGTGTCATGGAATTCAGATGAAACAAAAGAGCAAAGCCACGTGAAATGTTGAGCTCTTACTGTGTATTAGTCTCCCTTTTCTGTTTGCTTTGCTTCGTTTCATATAATATACATGTGGTGTGTCACAGCAGGGATTATTATTGGCAATCTTTCTTGAAATGGTTATTTATTTGCATATTTCTCATTTTCTCTACTAATCTAAAACACATTTGAATTACTGAAGTATCAAAAAATATTCCTCATTGTAGAATTCCAGATCATTTGTTTTGCTTTATGCCTATTATACTATTGTGGATAATGATTCAGTGTATAAAGTATAGGTCTTTTTCCTTGTGTTGCCTTCCAGTGCCCTGCTTGCTATGTACTATTTTAGTTTTCCTTTTCCTTGATATGTTGCTTAATGTAGAGTTCATTTTTATCATAAGATTTACATAACATTCTGAAAGTCCTTGCTAAGTTAAAAAACAGAAAAGTCATTTCTTGGAGTGAGTTTATTTTAAAAAATTGTGCTCTTCTTATTTATGAGTGTATGTGTGTAAAACTAAACTGTGAAAATTGAAAACTTTTATTCTTAATTTAATTTTGTTGCTTTGAGTACTCTTAAAGCTTAAAAAAATAATTCAGTTCAGTTCAGTTTCTCAGTAGTGTCTGACTCTTTGTAACCCCATGGACTGCAGCATGCCAGGCTTCCCTGTCTATCACCAACTCCTTGAGTTTACACAAACTCATGTCCATTGAGTTGGTGATGCCATCCAACCATCTCAGCCTCTATAGTCCCCTTTTGCCTTCAATCTTTCCCAGCATCAGGGGCTTTTCCAATCAGTCAGTTATTTGCATCAGGTGACCAAAGTATTGGAGTTTCAGCTTCAGAATCAGTCCTTCCAATGAATATTTAGGACTGATTTCCTTTAGGATGGACTGGTTTGATCTCCTTGCAGTCCAAGGGACTCTCGAAAGTCTTCTCCAACATCACAGTTCAAAAACATCAATTCTTCACATTCTTTACCAACTAAGCCACCAGGAAGCCCATTTTCACTGATATATGATACCTTTTATATTATTTTCCTGAAGGTATCATGTATCAGTGAAAGTGGGCTTCCCTGGTGGCTCAGCTAGTAAAGAATGCACCTGCAATGCAGAAGACTCCTACAGTGCAGGAGATCTGGGTTTGATCTCTGGGTCCAGAAGATCCCCTGGAGAAGGAAATGACAACCCACTCCACTATTTCTTGCTTGGAAGACAGAGAAGCCTGCTGGGCTACAGTCCATGGGGTCGCAAAGAGTTGGACACGACTGAGTGTGTGCGCACACACACACAAACACACACACACACACAAGGATATTACTTTAGAACAGCCACCTAAGAAAAGTCATCAGTGTTCAGTGTTTCTTGCTGCAATTATTTTCCTGCTCCTGCATTTGAAATTTCCTGCTCTCTTCACTCTCCATTCTGGAGAATGCTGTCTAGGATTCTTCTTTCACCTCTTACCCAATCACAAACTCCCTGGGTTGGTGCATGTTGGAGCCACTGATGGTAAAATGGACTTAAAAGAAAAAAAGAAGAAAAAAAAAAAAAGCAGAGTAAAGAGAGAGTCAGAGAAGGGAGCTCTTCTTACCACTGTTTTCAGCAGCCCCAGGACAGTTCATGCCCATAGCTTTCCAAGGCTGGCTCCATTTCTCCATTCACACTTCCCAACAAGTGCTCCCACTGTAAGTGCAAAGCTCTGGCCCTCTTTCTGGGATATTTCCTTGATCTTTCCTTCTGACACATAGAAGGTTTTCATTTGTCTGTTTGTGTATGTGTCTGTTTGTAGTCCATGCATTAGTATGTGTGAGTTTGTGTGTGTGTGTTTTGTTTTCACTACTCCCCATCTATGACTATATACAAAAAGAGCCAGGTGAAAAAAAGGATAATGTTTAACCCCACTTCTGTTTTCTTAACACTAACAGCAATAGATGGCTAAGAAGACAGAGAGACGGATAAAGGGACCGTGCATTTGTTTTGGGTAGGGGAGATACCATGTGCTTGTTGCTCTACTCTATAATTTGGTGGATTAGGAAGGAAAGAAATCCCGATTAGAAGAATTATGAGTAGTGGCATGGGAAAGCATTAGCACAAAGAAAAGTTTGGGGTACATATAAGTTGGCTTATGATGTGTTGTCTTCAGGAGTCTCATTTTATTCTCTGCTACTTGGAGCTGTGGTCTAACTCTTGTCTCTGAGCTGAGTGGTGACCTCCAGGACATTCATCTCCTTGCTTCAGTATCACTGAGTCTTACCTACCTGCAGTCCTTCTGCAGGCCTTGAAAGGCATAATTCCTTTTCACAACTGGTGAAGATCCTGGTGCCTTTACATTTGGAGAAGTCAAAGGTTAATAATCGGTCCTTTGATTGGAAATAAGTGCCTGGTAACTTAGATCATTGAATTATTTTCATATTTGTCATATTTTCATATTGTCACATATGGTTCTCTGTAATATCCACACTGTGTAATAAGTACTCCACGGGCATTATTGATTAGATCATTTTGTTGATAATTATAAAAGTATGATTTTACAGTTTGATTTATATCAGAAAAAGGCAAAAGGGGACTGTAGATGATGATATTTTAAAATAACCCATTTGTAAATTCATCTTTGTGTATTTCTTAACCAATTTACAAATTTTCATTTAATAAAATTTATTTATTACTGAAAAAATGTATAAAAATATGTAGAATTAAAACTGATAATACTTTTAGTATTTGAAATGCTAAGGTTTTTGAAAAAAAATCAGTGGTGACCAGGTCAAGTAAGTGATATATATAAGAATGCACATCCTTGAAGATACTCTGTCATTGTAAAAGAGCTTGGCCACAGCACTTTATGCAGTTATATGTTGAGTCCAATAGAGTGATTTGGACATTTGCAATAGATATCTTAAAAAAAAGCTCACTAAAGCAATATGTGTGAATTTTATTTTCTGTTCAGACTAATACATTTAAATCTAAAGAATACTGTGTCTCTGAAAATGGCTTTTTAAAACACTGATTTCATTTTAAAATGAAGGCTAGATTATTAAGCATTCATTAAAGCAAGCCTCTACCTCATCAGTTCTGAAGAAACCATGATGGCCTTGGACAGTTCCAGTTAGGGAACATTAACTTCACTTGGACTCCTTACCATCTAATGACAGCCAAGTCATGAATAAAGCAACTCGCCTTGATAACTGAGCTGGCTTGTGAATGGTTTTCTAACTAATTATTTAATTACACCATGAAATTATATTATTTCGATCATGTGAATGAGTCAGAGAATTCTGTATGGACGTTTTTCAGCCTGATTTGAAGCAGAATATTTATGACTGTGAAATGACAGCGGCAGACAGATTTTGCTGACAAGAAAGAATAGCTGCATTTGTGAAAAATCACTGTATGAAGACCACAAGGCAATGAGAAAAAGTGGCAGATAGTGAAATGCCTTCTGAAAATGAGAACACAGCCACCAAAGAGCAGTAAACCCTGTACAGCAATATAACATATGTGTGACAAGGTGACTGTCATTCTGACCACTTTCAGAAGCAGCAAGATAATGCAACTCTAAGGTATGTTATGTTTAACATTTTCTCTTATTGTTAAATGTATGAAGGTCTTCAAATTCAGCTGGAAACTGATGCTGGTAAAGTATCCAGGGATATTACATTTGTGACTTCTTGACAATTGACCAGAGTCCTTGTTAGAAACTGATCAGTTTTGATTGACCTTTAATATAATGACCAGATTTCATATTCTTTTTTATTTTAATAAGCAAATTAATGAATAGGTCTTGTCTTATTAGGTTAATACTCATGCATGGACCCTCAAGGAGACTTTCTAGAGTCATTGATTATTAAAAAATGCTGAAATATCAATAGAACTAGTCATCACTTTTAATACACTAGCTATCTGGTCAGAGAAACATATAGAGACGAGATGATTTCAATATACCAGGATATAAATTTGTAACTTTTTATTATCCTGTTAATTTGGAAATTTGGTCAAAAGATTACTTTTAAAATATTAATCAAATATTGTAGATTGGTCACTTTAAGTTATTTTTATTTTAATGATTTTTGTTCATCATATTTATATCAGTACACTGTATTGAAACCATACTAAATATCTATGTTTCTGAATTTTATTCCCATCCACTACATGAATTCATCTTTGCTAAAAATTTCACTACCTTGATTGGTTCTACTACTGAAGCCATTAAAGAAAACAGTTTGTATTTATTTATTTCAATACATTGCATAAGAATCATGGTTCTTGTGCACATTTTAATTTTGTTTATTTTGCACACAAGGAATTCAATTGCTTTGGAATGTGACATGTCTGGGTACTCAAATATGATTACTGGAAACAGAAATAATCATAGAAATTGTGACCCAAATCTCATGCTAATTTAAGTACTATCTGGGAATCAACTAATGTTCTATGTGAAAGAAATTAGTTTTTGGAAGACACTACTGTAAAAGTCCTCATTCCTCTCTTTCTTTTTCTTTTTTCCATTAAGTGGATGCAAATAATTATTTATTTCCAGTTCTAGAAAAAGTTTGCAACCAGGTAAGACTATAATTGATGTATCAGATTTAATAAAAACTAATTTACTAACATTTACTACTGTAGCTAAACTATTCAGACTAAAGTTATTCTAGTTCTTTAGAATGTTTTGTTTGTAATTTCAGATATGTGTCTGACTCAAGCTATTTACATATAGCAGATACATTTTTTAAAACAAAACTTACCAAAAAGTATTTGGTTGCTCAAATATGATTATAGTATTCAATTCAATGAATTGAGATATTAGAAAATTGTCAATTTCTTCTAAACCTGAAAAAAGTTCAAAAAAAAGTTCAAACTTCAGATTTCAGTTTTATAAGTTTCTGTTAATTCAACTCAAATCTATAACTGAATTTATAATGGTAAAAATTCAAGTAATCATGAGAATTTTATTTCATAACAGAAGATGAGCAGTTCAAAATGCATTTAACACATTTGAAAGAATTTGAGAATTGTCTTCCATGTGTTTGTTTGGTAATCTAGAGAGTGATGAATTTCATATATAAGATATTCAATACTGCAATTTTGACCAAATCCTTAACATGTTTTTTGAGAATTATGAGGTACCAGGAACCATGCTAAATGATTTATCTTTTATCATAGTTTGTATCCAAACTTGTGTATGTTTATAGCAAATGCAGACTACAATATTCTTGTAGATATAATTAGAACACTGTTCTGCCAAAAAAATGTTCACTCTTTTAACTCTCCCTGAAAATACTACACATTAATGCACTTGTTGGCAGTGAAAATCAGTAGAGTAACATAAAGTGATATTGCAGTAACTTAAATTTTTATATTTATTAACATTCATCTATACTCAAAGCCTTATTTCCTTTGGATTTGGACAATTTCTTTTTATGAGATAAAAGAAAATGTGTCATAAAGTTAATTTCTACATCTAAATTGCAGGATGGTTGGTCCCTGAAAAATAAGATTCTTTTAATAGGAAATTTACCTATAGTAATAAAGCCTTAAAGCTTTCATTGAAACTCATTTTTGGAAAGTCAGCAATGAGAAAAAAGATTACAGTACAGCAGTAATAAAATATACTGCATAGGTTTAAGTCAACATATAATGAATGCAATATGATATAGCTTACTTATTTTTCATGGATTAATATAATATGTCCCTTTATAGAAAGGGGAAACCAGAAGACATATCTAGGTTTTTGTTTTTTAACCCAGAATCATATGGGTTCCAAATTTTATGTAGACTTGTACTTGAGATCTTCAGGTTTTATGTTAATATGCAGCAGTCATTATGAACACCAAAAGTAAATTGTGATATCAGGCTAAAGGGTGAACCCCTCTGCCTCCAAATTACTGTTCTTATCCTATGAATACTGAAAGTTAAAATATGTAGAAAATAGACATACAAAAATATAACTGTGAAATCTCTTCTAAAAATGGAAATGGAGTCTGTGAGAATACAAATGGGGGAAAATACGTTACATTGGGGTTTGCGGAAAGCATCATAAAAGATGTAGTATCTTCCAGTGCTTCCAAAATGAGTTCAGATTTTGAGAGGAGACAGCGGGAAACCTTGATGTGCAGGAGCAGCCAAGACATGGAGACCATAAATCCCCAGGACAGACCCAATAACAGGAAGCAGTTCTGTTTAATCTCAGTGTTAGTTCAGTTTAATCTTATTGTGGAATATTCTGGAAAATCAAACTTTTTTTTTTTTTTCAAAAATGACAAGCCTGAAAGCAATATTGGGGAATTTCCATACAATCCTGAACAATTCAAAGTTTTTGAGCAGGGTTCTGACAAAAGTAAAATTTTCAGAAAAAAAAAAAGTAAAATTTTCTTTTAGAAAAATAACTGTTGGAGAAGAAGGCAGATTGGCTCTAAAAGAAGACACACTGCAGAAAGGAGCACTGCTTGGGTAGGCATTTCAGTAACCCAAGTGTGAAAGAGAAAAAAGAGACAGTGGAAAAGGAAATGGGGAAACATTTAACAAAGATAGTGTATAGAAAGCATTGTCAGCTTTTGGCAACAGAATCCATTTACTAGAACTTACACTCAAAGAACATAAGAGTGCTTTTTTTGTCTCTCTTATCTCTAGCACTCAAATGAAAATCAGACAAGAAAGAGTAGGCAATCAGGAAATATTTTTTAGTTGATAGATATAAAGAGTGAAGGAGAAACACTAGTCAAATATAAGTGAACATGGACAACAATTTTGACATAAGGGGGTGAGATATTTTGTAAACATTTTTATGATTACAAATTTTGATGTCAATCATATTCCTCGCATTACTTCTATTAGCTGATTAGTTTTTAAAACTGCCTTTTGGGTGTGTCTAACTCTACCAAAGATAGATAATGAACAGTGGTAAATATATTTATGTGTTATTTTTGTAGCATTTACCTAATGAACTATGAACTGAAATATTTCATTATTGTGGCTTGCCAATTGGAACAGTGGATTTTAAAAATACAGCTTGGATATGCTTGTAGTTTTAACCATTGGTAAAGACACATAACTGATCTTACATGTGCTTTCCTAAAATGGAGAAAAGGAGAATGAAAATAAGTATTTTCCAAGGAATGGAAAAATACACCAAACGTGTTTAATATAAGGGCCACTTTGATAAACCACTCTGGTTTTCATGTATGCATGTACATTTCCTTATAAAAAGTGTATATTTTGTTTTCCTATTCACAGTGATAAACTTAATTACTTGAATCTTCCTGTCTACCAGTTGTATTAACAAGAGCAGGATTCTCATTTTTCATATGGGAGACATTGTTTCCGAATTTCTCTAAGGGTATCAAACATGTTAACACACAAACTTGAGTTAGCAAGATTCTTCCAGTGTTCTTTTGGGACTTAAGAATTTAATGATTTCATTCCACAGAATAGTTTAGGTAACATAATCCATGATTTTTTAGTAATATAATAGACTTAGTGCATCAAATTTTCAAAAACTAATTTCCTAGAGCATATTTTATAGTCAAAGTAGATGAGTTCTTACTTCAACTGTCCCTTTTCCTGAAAAGGAAATAGACATACAGCAGCATAATTCCTTGCTGGTGCTGGAGGTGAGATTTTTCTTGCAGGGTACTCTTTCCCATTTCTATTACCCCTGAAGCATCCCTTAATCTCTTGTGCAACTCATGTGGTACAAATAAAATGAGAGTATGATCAGGATTCAGCACCCGAAAATGAGGCTATCTCAGCAAAGACCTTAGGATTTCTTGTAGGAGGTATTGGTATAATAGCTGTGCTCTGGCCAGCTGGCCCCATTTTAACTCTTCACTTGGAGTAGATCCACATATGCAAATTTCCTTTCTAAGTGCATGTATGGATGTGCCCCTAGGCACTCATTCTGAGAGAGGAAGCAAAATTAAAAATGGAATATAAATTTTCCCAGGCTCCTGAGCCTTAAACAGAGGCAGGAAAGACAGCAAACTATGGGATGATTAGAAATATTTCATTACTGAATTTTTAAAACATCTAGCTAAAATCTGAAGCACAGCATATGTGTTATCATAGTTTCTTGGGAAAGAAAATAATTAGGAGGTGAAAGGTTTTTAACTTTTAACTGAAGAAATCTGTGACTTGGTACATAGACTGAACAAGACATGGAAAGCCAGGAGAGATGTTTGTTTAACCAGACACCTCAACTCAGGGTCATCAAGCCTGCCTTGTTCCTCAGCTGTCATTCAAATGTTCCATCATCTCTCTTCTTTTGCTTCTGGGTGTCTTTTTATACTTTCTACTGGATTTCTACTTTCAGTCTATAAATGTGCTCACATCCCATTTACATGAATTTTTTATCTTTAGTAGCTCAGATGGTAACGAATCTGCCTGCCATGCAAGAGAGGGGGGTTTGATCCCTGGGTTGGGAAGATCCCCTGGAGGAGGGCATGGAAACCCACTCCAATATTCTTGCCTGGAGAATTCCGTGGACAGAGGAGTCTGGCAGGCTACAGTCCATCAGGTTGCAAAGGCTGAGACACGACTGAGCAAGTCACACTACACTGTGCAATGATTCCTCTAGTTATTGTGTCTCTTCTCTCTCTTCTAACTAAACTTTATTTTTAAACCATAATCTGCCATTCACTTCTTAGCTATTAGCAACCCATGTTGATTGCATATATGATTCTACAACTACCTTTTGCTGTGTCATATATATATTTTTTAACACAGAAAAGATGGTGTTTATCTAGTGGGCTTACTTGCTGCGTTTGACTCAGTTAATTGCTAGCGTATTTCATGATCATGTGAGGTTAGTTTCCCACTCTCTATGATCTATATTACATCTGTGACCATTTCTTCTATCTTCATATAGAAGATAATGTGTCTTTCTCCTCTTAATACTGGTGTTCCCCAGATGTCTCTATTTATTTTCCTAATCCTTCTTTTGTCTCTAGTTCTAAAGTTTTGAGTCATCTAGGGAACTTATTAAAAACATGAAATGCTTTGGAGACCCCTCTTCCCCCATCTCTGTCATTCTGGTTCATGGGATTTGCAGCTCCAGCCATGTGAAATAGAACCCTCCGTACCAGCTCTAGTATGCTAGACCACTACTGCTGGAACTGTACAAGGAGTCAGGTAAAGTACTTAGAGTAGTCAGTACTTTAGGGTACTGATCATTGCATTTACCCTTCTCTTTCCTCACACGCTGCTATTTTGTCTATTTAATAGTTTTCAAGTCATTCTCTTTTATCTGGATAATAAATACTGTTCAAATTTAAGCCATCAATTTTTTTTTTGAATTTGTGGTAAAATATACATAACCTGGGGGCTTCCCAGATGTCTCAGCGGGTAAAGAATCTACCTGCAATGCAGGAGACACAGGAGACCCCAGTCAATCCCCGGGTTGGGAAGAGCCCCTGGAGGAAGGCATGGCAACCCACTCCAGTATTCTTGCCTGGAGAATCCCATGGACTGAGCAGCCCCAAGGGCTACACTCCATAGGGATGAAAAGAGTTGGAAATGACTTAAGGGATATATAACATAAAATTTACCATTTAACCTCTTTTAAGTATATATTTCGGTGAAATTAAGTACAGTCACATTGTTATGAAACCATCACCACCATCCACCTCTAGAATATCTTTTATCTTCCCATATGTAAACTCTCTATGCTTTAAACTATAGTTGAACTATAAATATAGGTAAGCTAATCTATACTAGAGTTAAACTTTAACTCTCTAGTTCCCCTTTCTCACAGTCCCTGAAAATCACTGTTCTACTTTCTATCTCTGACTACTCTAAGTACCTCATCAAAGGGGAATCAAATGCTATTTTGACCTTTTCTGAGTGGTTTGCTTCACTTAGCATAAAGTCTTCAAAGTTCATCCAGGCTATAACATGTTTCAGGATTTCCCCCTATTTAAGGATAAATAACATTCCACTATGGGCTTCCCTCGTAGCTCAGCAAAGGTCCCTCTAGTCAAGGCTACGGTTTTGCCAGTGGTCATGTATGGATGTGAGAGTTTGACTGTGAAGAAAGCTGAGTGCCGAAGAATTGATGCTTTTAACTGTGGTGTTGGATAAGACTCTTGAGAGTCCCTTGGACTGCAAGGAGGTCCAACTAGTCCATCCTAAAGGAGATCAGTCCTGGGTGTTCATTGGAAGGACTGATGGTAAAGCTGAAACTCTAATACCTTGGCCACCTCATGCAAAGAGTTGACTCATTGGAAAAGACCCTGAAGCTAGGAGGGATTGGGGGCAGGAGGAGAAGGGGATGACAGAGGATGAGATGGCTGGATTGCATCACTGACTCAATGGACGTGAGTCTGAATGAACTCCTGGAGTTGGTGATGGACAGGGAGGCCTGGCGTGCTGCAATTCATGAGGTCGCAAAGAGTTGGACATGACTGAGCGACTGAACAGAACTGAACTGAACTGATGAACATAAGTGTACACATATATGCTTCAGTCCCTGCATTCAATTATTTTAGGGACTTAGAGATGGGATTGCTGGAATATAAGCTAATTCTAGTTGTAACTTTCTAAGAAAAGGCCATACTGTTTGACATATCAGTTACACTATTTTACATTCCCACCAACGATGCCCAAGAGTTCTAATTTCTTTACATTTTCAGCAACATTTTTTCCTGTTTTTTGCTTTTGGTAGTAGTAGAAATGTTTTTTCTTTTCTTTCTCTCTTGGTGTCTATGTTATTATTATTATTATTATTTTTGTAGCAGTCTTAATGGGTATGAAATAGTATATCATTGTAATTTTGACTTGTGATTACTGCTGTTGAACATGTTTTGATATGCCCATTGGTTATATTTATATTTTCTTTGCAGAAATGACTATTAACATTCTTTGCCAATTTTTAATTTTTTTTATTGTTGAGTTGTGTAAGTTCTTTATGCATTCTAGATACTACTCTCTTACTAGTTATATGCTTTGCAAATATTTTCTCACGTTCCATGAGTTTTCTTTTAACCCTGTTGATACTGTCCTGTGAGGAACCAAAATTTTAAACTTCAATATAGTTCAATTTACCTATTTTTTTCTTTTTTGCCTGTGCTTTCAGTGCCATAGCCAAGAAATAATCACTACATTGAATGTCATGAAGATTTCCTCCTAGGTTCTCTTCTAAGAGTTTTATAGTTTTAGCTCTTACTTTTAAGTCTGTTATCTATTTTAAGTTATTTTTTTGTATATAGCATAAGATAAGGTCCAACTTCAGTTGCTTTTTGACATTTTGATATAAACATGTATAACATAGAATAATGTGTGTGTGCTAAGTTGCTTCAGTTCTGTCTGACTCTTTGGGACCCTATGGACTGTAGCCCACCAGGCTCCTTTGTCCATGGAATTCTCTTGGCAAAAATACTGGAGTGGGTTGTCATGCCCTCCTCTAGGGGATCTTCCCAACCCAGGGATCAAACCCATGTCTCTGATGCCTCCAGAATTGACATCTGGGTTCTTTACCACTAATGCTAACTGAGAAGCCCAATACAGTATAATGCATGTATTACATACACTAAATATAGTATAGTATACATTGTCTACTTCCATTCTTTCATCCACATTTTTATCAGAGTAATTTTTAAAAATTTTATATCTACTCATGCTATTCCCATGATTAAAAATTCTCTGATGGACTCTTCCTATATGAAGAAGGCTAACGTATTTAAGATAATAAATAAGATGTTCACTTCTAAGACCTTGTCTCGTTCACCCATATATACTCACACTCCATTAATATATGATATTTGTCTATTATCTGTATTTGGTAACACTGTCCCTTTCCCCAGAATACCATCTCTGTCATCTTCCAGTTCATACTTTAGGCAGAAAGTCCTTCCTTATAACTTACCACTCTCTAAGCTCTATAAGTAAGACAGGGTCCACTTCATGTGCACCATTAAACCAGATACCTATTTCTTACAATGATCTCATAAGTTATTATGTATTAATAATGATTGTCTGTCACTTTTGCACTGCTACACCATGAGCTTCCCTTGGGAAAAGACTATGTTTTGCTTATCTTTATACTGCTAGTAAAGTAATGCTCAAAATTCTTCAAGCCAGGCTTCAACAATACGTGAACCGTGAACTTCCAGATGTTCAAGCTGGTTTTAGAAAAGGCAGAGGAACCAGAGATCAAATTGCCAACATCTGCTGGATCATGGAAAAAGCAAGAGAGTTCCAGAAAAACATCTATTTCTGCTTTATTGACTATGCCAAAGCCTTTGACTGTGTGGATCACAATAAACTGTGGAAAATTCTGAAAGAGATGGGAATACCAGACCACCTGACCTGCCTCTTGAGAAACCTATATGCAGGTCAGGAAGCAACAGTTAGAATTGGACATGAAACAACAGACTGGTTCCAAATAGGAAAAGGAGTACGTCAAGGCTGTATATTGTCACCCTGCTTATTTAACTTCTATGCAGAGTACATCATGAGAAACGCTGGGCTGGAAGAAGCACAAACTGGAATCAAGATTGCCAGGGGAAATATCAATTACCTCAGATATGCAGATGACACCACCCTTATGGCAGAAAGTGAAGAGGAACTAAAGAGCCTCTTGATGAAAGTAAAAGTGGAGAGTGAATAAGTTGGCTTAAAGCTCAACATTCAGAAAACGAAGATCATGGCCTCTGGTCCCATCACCTCATGTGAAATAGATGGGGAAACAGTGGAAACAGTGTCAGACTTTATTTTTCTGGGGTCCAAAATCACTGCAGATGGTGACTGCAGCCATGAAATTAAAAGATGCTTACTCCTTGGAAGGAAAGTTATGACCAACCTAGATAGCATATTGAAAAGCAGAGACATTGCTTTGCCAACAAAGGTCCATCTAGTCAAGGCTATGGTTTTTCTTGTGGTCACGTATGGATGTAAGATTTGGACTGTGAAGGAGGCTGAGTGCCGAAGAATTGATGCTTTTGAACTGTGGTGTTGGAGAAGACTCTTGAGAATCCCTTGGACTGCAAGGAGATCCAACCAGTCCATTCTGAAGGAGATCAGCCCTGGGTGTTCTTTGAAAGGAATGACGCTAAAGCTGAAGCTCTAATACTTTGGCCACCTCATGTGAAGAGTTGACTCATTGGAAAAGACTCTGATGCTGGGAGGGATTGCGGGTAAGAGGAAAAGGGGACAACAGAGGATGAAATGGCTGGATGGCATCACTGACTCGATGGACATGAGTCTGAGTGAACTCCAGGAGTTGGTGATGGACAGGGAGGCCTGGCATGCTGCCATTAATGGGGTCGCAAAGAGTCGGACACGACTGAGTGACTGAACTGACTGAACTGACTGATACCCCCTATACCTTAGCATGTTAGGCTTAATATTAAATATATGGCTGATTAAAGTGGAATCTTGAGGAGTATGTCATTTTTGAGATGAGCTGGGGTGAAAGGGGTTAGAAAGGAGGATAATGGAGGAATAATTGGCAAGGCTGGAATTTCTTAGGAAGGGAAGAGGTTCAGACTGAAGAGCACTTAAGAGCCAGCTCAGTGTCTGTGAATCTGGATAAAGGATGGAATCTGGATAAAGGCAAGAAAATGGATATATATTTGGGGTCAAGGAAGCTTTGAAAAGGGTCATCTGACTTTGGACATCATGTCAGGAATATCTAGGAAAATAAAGTATTCCTTTCTGGGCTAAATGCCAAGCAAGAATATCATCTTAAAAGAGGTATGACAACTTCCTTATTAGGAAACAAAAATCACTCTCAGCAGCAGTTGGTCAGCAGCAGCCATAGATGTATTACCTGTAAGAGAATGTGATTATGATTATAGGAAAAAAATAAATCCTAACTCAGCCTTGAGAGAACCTAGAACAAAGGACAGACTGACACTTGAGCACTCACCACCCATTTGGGTTTGAGCCAGTGTGTGAGCCTATTCCCTAAGATAATGCAATAGGAGGATTGAAATCATAAAAGAAAAATATACTATGAGTGAGAAAGTATTTTTTTCATGTGATATAATCCAGTACTTATCTCAAGCTATAATTATGTTGGATAAATACCCTATACCAAGTATTTTTCTCATAAACTAAGCACAATGCCTCAGTTCAGATTACATTTTTTCTCATTTATTGAAATAGAAGATATTTTGTGTTGCTTTGTTTATACTGAGGACTGAAGTAATTATCTACCTAATTTCAGATTTTTTATAGTATGCTCACATTAGTTTTAATTTGTGACTATGAAATTTTACATGATTATATTTAAGACTATCATCTCCTTCTATATCATTGTTAGCTGATAAAAAGTGTATTCTTTTATATTCGGGTCAAGGACTGTATAGAACTTACAACTTATCATTATACTTGAAATCTGATTCCAAAATGAAGTAAGCACTGAAAAATAGAAAAATCATGCCATTGCCTTCACTGTAAATTTGATTGTAATAATAAAATCAAATAACAATATTATTGGATTTTAGGTCAAGAATCAAATTTCTTTCATTTATCAAATCCTATAAAAACTTCAAAAAATGCCATTCTTCCTTAGACTACCTCCTTTATACTTGAAATATTTCCAAAAAATCATGCTAGTGTATCATTAGTCTAAAAACATAGAACTATGGCATGGATATTATCAACATGTTAATAATAATAATATTCACAATAGCATGAGCCTATCTGCAAGTTCTTTAATTTTTTTAGTGATTTCAAGCTACAGCATTCACTTAATAGCAAGTATTTATTTTAGTTGTAAAATCGAGATGTCATGTTTTAAGGATTGCTTATGCATTCATGCCTATATCCCTGTCTTCAAAGAACATTATTTGGTTCATACAATGCATTAAGCAGTTTATTAGAAATTGGGGAAAACAGCCTTCCCAGGTGGTTCTAGTGGTAAAGAACCCGCCTGCCAATGCAGGAGACATAAGATATGTGGGTTCTATCCCCAGATCCCAGGGTCAGGAAGATCCCCTGGAGGAGGAAATGGCAAACCCCTCCAGTATTCTTGCCTGGAGAATCCCATGGACAGAGGATCCTGGTAGACTACATGGAAAATGGCAATTTGAGAGCCTAGAAAGCTTGTCTAATAATTCTATGATAGATATAAGCAAAACTTTTTTTTTTCTTTTTGGCTGATAATATGGGAAGACTCGGAGAAGGCAATGGCACCCCACTCCAGTACTCTTGCCTGGAAAGTCCCATGGACAGAGGAGCCCGGTAGGCTGCAGTGCATGGGGTCGCTGAGGGTCAGACACGACTGAGCGACTTCACTTTCACTTTTCACTTTCATGCATTGGAGAAGGAAATGGCAACCCACTCCAGTGTTCTTTCCTGGAGAATCCCAGGGAGGGCTCCGTCTATGGGGTCGCACAGAGTTGGACACGACTGAAGCAACTTAGCAGTAGCAGCAGCAGCCCCATGGGAAAACTAATCTACTGATGGTAGGAAAAGGATGGAAGAACACAAAAGGAACTTTGTATAGCTATCTTCTGAGCTACATCTTCAATTAATAGTAATTATTAGTAGTTTGGGAATTTTGTAAGAATTGTGTGCTTTCTATGACCTTAATATTTCTTTCTCTCTCTTTCTTTCTTTTTAAATCTTGGAGACATCAATGATACTCTTTTGGCCTCTTTATTTCCACACTGAAAAACCAGATAATTGTGTAAGTATCTTATCATTGGGTACTCCATTGACCAAGTTGTTTTAATTTAATTTAATTTAATTTCTTTAAAATTCCCTTCAATGATCCTTATTTTTAGTTTGTCTAGAAATACATTGTTAAAACAGTTCAAATTTTAAGGTTTTAATGGAAGACATAGATGTCATCATCATGAATGGTGAAAGGACGGAATTTCTTATGAGCTGTCTGACCTCTATGGGTAAATGGTTTTGGAAGACCTGGGTCACATGTGATTAAAATTTCATGTATATATCTGTACTCACCTGTCAATTTCTATGCATGGCTGTTTAACATAAATTCCACATCATTCTTCCCATATGACATTCTGAAATTTAATAATGCAAATAATGTAGTTATTTATTTTTGTAGTATATATTTTTAGAGTATTTTCTATGTATCAATGTAGAATGTTGAATGAAGCTATTGAAAACTGACATACATTATATGACAAGATACTTTAATCTAGTTTTACTTGCAGATGACAGAGTGGAATAAGAGTTTCATAATAATATAAGCAAAATTAAGCAAATTCATTATACAGTCTTTCATATCCTACAGGTAAATGACCTAATGGGCATTGAGCATTTCTGATATGCCAAAACCAAATGCTTTGCAAAATTATTTTGTTTTATCCTTGCAAAAATACCTGTAAAATTATCTATTACCCTTATTTTGCAAAAGAGGAAACTGAGACATAGGAAAGTTAAACAACCAGATAATCAAGGTTATAATGCAAACTAAATTTTTTGGCTATAAACCCCATAATGATTCTCCAATAGCATATAACACCTGATTAATAAGCTGACTTTTCTAATTAATGTGAAATTAGTGAACTATTCATAAATAAGAAATATTTAGATTTAAATAGATCAGGAATAACTCTGAAACTATAATAAATATCATAGGCTCTCACTTTTGTTCTGGGAAACCCTATTGTATCTTAGATTATCTTGTGACATAATGCACACTCTATAAATATGTACAATATTAATTGTAATTGGAAGATATTTTTATAGAATCCTAGGCAACTATATTTTATGACAGTGATATCTCATATACCCTATAGTTTAAGTAGCATTGACTATGATAAATTGAGTGAGGTTCCCTCCAACCACACCAAAGACCCTACATCCCTGGAGCTAGAACCTTGCAGATGAATTCCTAATGGAGATTCCAGGAGACTCCATTTCTTGCCTCTTTCACTTTCCAGAGATTGACCAATTCCTTGGTACACCAGAGCACTCCAACCTCTGCCTCCCTCCTAACATTGGCCCTACCATCAGCTTGATTTTCGCCCATCAATACTCCTTTCAGTTTAGCAGAACTTATTTTGCAGAACTTATTTTGATAAGAGAATAAATATTTTGTTTATGGCAGCTATAGGAAATGAAAACTTATTGGGAATAGTTTTCATTTTTTTATACTAATTATTGGATAATCTTAAGAAGTTAACTTGAAGTCAAATTATTTTGTTATAATTCGTAGTAGACAAAAGGTTGAGAACTAATGAAAATGTATGAAATAGCTGACATGTTTTATATTTAATTGATACTATTGTCAAAGACTAATTATGCTGCTGTAAGTACCAATCCCAAGTTTGGAAGTAAGTAACTTATATGAAACTACTCATTGATATGGTTATCCAGTGCACTGAAGATTTAATTGAGATATTTAACTATGTGTATTCATTAGAAAAGATCAAAAAAGAATCCTGGTAACTACAGAATAAATATTTAAAATTTTCTGGGAAAACTTAAGCAATATGTAAAATAATTGAGAAGAAACATTAAAATTGTTAGAAATTCCACATGGGTTTATAAGAATAAATTATTTTTAATATAATAGAATTCTTTGGAAAAATAAATTTTCATGTATACATTTGGTGTCTATGATAATATTCTTATAATTCAAAATTCTTTTTTGCAATGTTTCTAAAAGTATTTCACTAAGGTAAATCATTTTATAAGGGAGTACAAATTCTGAGAAGTGAAGTTGCTCAGTCACGTGCAACTCTTCGTGATCCCATGGACTGTAGCCTAGTACACTCTTCCGTACTAGAATGGGTTGCAATTTCCTTCTCCAGAGGATCTCCCTGACCTGGGGATTGAACCCAGGTCTCCTGCATTGCAGGCAGATGCTTTACCCTCTGGGCCACCAGGGAAGCCATTTATATTGTTTTCTAGGTGGAAAACCTACAATAAAGAAGGAAATATAAAACTTGCTAGGAAGATGGAGTAGCCAGATTTACATAGAGTTGGTGAGGAGACCACTTACACAGCATCTATAAGGAGATGTACACTGGGATTTTCAGATTTGAAGAAAAATCCTTAATAGTGAAACATAAAATCAATTGGTCAAAAAATAAACAGAGAGGATTACTCTGCTACCAGGCAATACATAAATTGTCAGAAATATTATAAACTTAAAACTCTTTGCTATAACTGAGTTATTAATAAAACCAACTTGAGAAACATCAAGCAGTGTCTGACATATAAAACCCATTGATAAGTGGAAAGGAATCAAGAACTTTTTAAAATCAAGAGTAGACTGGGCCTTCCCTGGTGTTACAGTGGATAAGGATCTGCCTGCCAATGCAGGGAAAACAGGTTCAATCCCTAGTTTAGGAAAATTCTATATGCTTGGAGCAATTAAACCCACAAGCCACAACTAATGAGCCCTGTGCTACAACTACTGAAGTCTGTGCACCCTAGAGTCTGCACACAGCAATGACAGCCTACGTGCTGCAGCGACTGAGGCTTTTGCACCAAGAAAAGCCACCACAATGAGAAACTTGTGTCCTGCAACAAAGAGTACCCTCTGCTCACTGCAACTAGAGAAAGCCCACGCAAAGCAATGAAGACACAGTGCAACCAAAAATAAAATTAAATAATTATTTTTTTTAAAGTATAGACTGGTTAAATGTACCAAAGAGATGCACTAAAACTAAACCAAAGTTATCAAATCTGCAAATAGTGATTATTGCATATACATGTACAGATTAGGCCAGAAAAGTAGAGGCCCAAGTGTTTATTATGATGAATATGTATTTTTCTACTTATAATTAATACCCCGTTAACTTCTAATTTAATTTTCTGTGATTTGTAGTTATATTTCTACATTGCATCATAACTGACTTTCAGATGTATATGTATGATAAATTCAAAAGATTAATACAAAGAGCTGTTTCTTGAAAAGATTACATGACAAAATACTTCATCAATTCGCTTAAAAATTTAGGCAATTAACTCAAACTGAAAGAGTGAAAAAAAAAGGGGAAGAAAATTAGAAAAGGTGGTGCCAAAGGAGGTTCCTGAAAAGCCTCTCAATCATCTTCAATTTCCCTGTGGGATTGTATTAAAAAATATGATCTCCAAAACCAAGAAGGGTGATTCTTATTAGGTAAAAGTTTTGCTAGTAATTTTATCATCCATTCAACACCTTCTCCAAACAACTGTCAGAAATTGACTAATATTATTATGGACTACAATAGCAACAATTTAGAACTTCAGTTCAGTCACCCAGTTGTGTCCAACTCTTTGCAATCCCATGGACTGAAGAACTGTCATAAGTTACAGTGCACCATAAAATCACATTTAGCAGTAGTGCATTTTTGAGCTTTTATTTTTAAAGTATATTTATAACATGACAAAATATATTTAGGCAATTTCTAAAAACAATGAGAAACATCAGAGTGAAGAATTTGTTTACTCTTCTAGGAGGAAAACTAGTGACTTAAACATTTGAAATTTATACGTATGGGCTTCTGAGGTGGCACTAGTGGTAAAGAATCCACCTGCCAATGCAGGAAATGCAAGAGACTCAGGTTTGATCCCTGATTTGGGAAGCTCCCCTGGAGTAGGAAATAGCACCCCACTCCAGTATTCTTGCCTGGAAAATTCCATGGGCTGAGGAGCCTGGCAGGCTATAGTCCATGGGGCCACAAATAGTTGGATGTGACCGAGCATACATTTATAGTGAAGCTCGCTCAGTCGTGTTTGACTTTTTGCTACTCCATGGACTGTAGCCTACCATGCTCCTCCGTCCGTGGGATTCTCCAGGCAAGAATACTGGAGTGGGTTGCCGTTTCCTTCTCCAGGAGATCTTCCCAACCCAGGGATCGAACCCAGGTCTCCCACATTGCAGGCAGACGCTTTACCATCTGAGCCACCAGGGAAGCTCTTATAAATAAGATATAATTGTCTATATTTTCCAAAAGTTAGAAATCTAAGAATGATTAAAACATATTCATTCAACAAGCATGTATATTTAACCTATAATATATTAAATACTCTGCTTCATTTAGGAATTAATATACAACTAAACACATAGTTTCTAGTCCTAGGATTTCAATCTCAGTTCAGTTCAGTCATTCAGTCATGTCACTCTTTACAACCCCATGGACTGCAGCACACCGAGCTTCCCTGTCCATCACCAACTCCTGGAGCCTGCTCAAACTCATGTCCATCAAGTCAGTGATGCCATCCAACCATCTCATCCTCTGTCGTCCCCTTTTCCTCCTGCCTTCAATCATTCCCAGCATCAGGGGCTTTTCCGGTGAGTCAGTTTTTGTGTCAGGTGGCCAGAGTATTGGAGTTTCAGCTTCAGCATCAGTCCTTCCAATGAATATTCAGGACTGATTTCCTCTAGGATGGACTGGTTGGATCTCCTTGCAGTCCAAGGGACTCTCAAGAGCCTTCTCCAGCACCACAGTTCAAAAAAATCAATTCTTCGGCATTCAGCTTTCTTGTAGTTCAGCTGTCACATCTATACATGACTACTGGAAAAAACCATAGCTTTGACTAGATGGATCTTTGTTGGCAAAGTAATGTCTCTGCTTTTTAACATGCTGTCTAGGTTGGTTAGTTTCTTCTAAGGTGCAAACAGACTAGTGGGACTTGATTACAGAACTTCCACAGGGAAGTCTGAGTCAGACTTGCCTATAATTGTCCAGGAGTCTCTGGTGGAGGCAGGGGCTGACAGTCTGACCTCAGGCCAAACAAGAGGGAGGGAACATAGCCCCACCCATCAACATAAAATTGGATTAAAGATTTACTGATCCCCACCCATCAGAAGGAGATCTTTTCCCCACAGTGAGTCTCTCCCTTGAGGAAGCTTCCATAAGCCTCTTATCCTTCTCCATCAGAGGGCAGACAGAATGAAAACCACAATCACAGAAAACTAACCAAACTAATCACAAGGACCACAGCCTTGTCTAACTCAATGAAGCTATGAGCCATGCCGTGTAGGACCACCCAAGACAGACGGGTCATGATGGAGAATTCTGACAAAATATGGTCCACTGGAGAAGGAAATTGCAAACCAGTTCAGTATTCTTGCCTTGAGAACCCCATGAGCAGTATGAAAAGGCAAAAAGGATTCCAATCTAGTGGGGATCTTAAAATGAGTGTGAGTCTAGTGAATCTATTAATCTATCAACACAACTTATAATAATTATTGTGTTGCTATCTGTATTTCTTGTTTTTATGTTGAATGACATTGTGTCTTTATCAAAGTGCACACAAGGAAATTTTAAAACATTTGAATCATTTTTGAACATAAATACTAATTTGGTTAATAATTACTGAGTGTTTTCCAAGTGCCAGAAACTATACTAAGCATTTAAATTCACTGTACAGTTGTGAGTATTAAATAAGCAACACTCCAATAACAAAAGGAGCTATTATTATCCTCATTTACCATTAAACATCTTGGAGACAGTAAATAATTTTTCAAGTTCACAAAGAAATTAATTGGCAAAGTCAATGCTGAAACTCACACCTGCCTGCCCCAAATGTTCAGCTTTTATATACATTATATTGATATCAAATTTTATTTTATATTTTTATCATCCTGCCTATGCAAATGCTTATGTTAAGATGTGCCTTTCTGCAGATTAAAAGGCAATTTTACATTGATGAAGGCAATAGAATCAATGAACTGTCAATAAGGATTTTGTCCAAAACCCCCAACTGTGTATAAATTTATACTGTTCTTTCCTGTGTCATCAGTTAACATTCTCTTTGTGGTCAAGGGTATAAGTTGGAAGCTTATATTAATTGAGTTTAATTATTCTGTCTATGGCTATTAAACAGTGGTAAGTTAACTATGCTAGAGATAAAACTCAAGACTTTAATTATATTAAGATCATGCTTTAGTCTATAATACTTTTTAGTATAAACACATATAATTAAGAGATAGTTTCTTCCAAAGCTAGCCTAATCTGATTCTACTTGAATTAATCATAAAATGTATATACTTAACATACTGAACATGTTATCTGACCACAAATCAAGGATAAAGTGTATGGGGTACACACATACAGAGGATCACTATATTCATGTATCATCATTTTTTCATATCAACCTGTACTCCTTGCTAATATTTTTTTAAATGTTAGAAATATAAATTTTGAGAATTTGCATAATTCCTATGTCAAATATCCATATCAAGGCAAGTTTGGTATATTTTCAAAACTCTTAAAAGCTGAACTTGTTTAAATAAGCATACTTTATTCAAGACACTAAAGTTGCCTAAAAATATTAAAAAAAGTCAGATATTTTTAGTGAGTTAAATATTCATGATTTTAAAATTAAATGTTCAGCTTAATTGCTTTATACTCTAAAGGGATTTTAATAACCTGTACATCACTTAGTATGTTTTCACATTGTGTAAGACAGTCATAAAGACAGAAATGTGACTATATCTTAGTCCCATGTATCCAAATAATTCAAAATCCTGCTAGAAAGCATTTGTGCCACTAAACCATCAGTGAATTATAAAAGAAAACGTTAAAGTGTCCTTCATCTGTTAGAGAACCACCATACTGATTGTTTCCAAACCTTTACATTTCATCTAGAATGTTTGATTTGCAGCACTCTGAAATAAACAAGTCTTATAATTTACTACCTGCTCTATTAGACAATATTTGTGATTTTTTTCTTTAAAACTTCATTGTTCTTTTTTTTAATTTTTAATAGCTCCAATATGCTTCTTTCCTTCTTACCCAGGTTTTTGAGTCTCTAGAATTTACATGAAGTATTTATATATTCTGTCATGGCTTGTCTGTCTCTTCCCACACCTGTCACTTGTCTGATTAGATGAACAGATGACTTTGTCTTCTCGATTACCTTCTAGAATAACATCAGTTTCTCCTAGAATAACCTGGTGGGTTTGCATCAACCTGAACCGTGTTCTCTTCTGCACTTAGCTGCTTTTCCCCAATTTTCTCTTTTACCACCTATTTTCATTTTTGTGTTCTCTGTATGGAGTCTATTCTTTATATGAAGACTACTTACTCCCTGAAATTTGACTCAGGTCTTAATAATTTAAAACTCTTCTTCTTTTCTTCTAAAATTGAAACTTTGAAACTAACAGAAAGAAGTAAGATTCTCTTTAAAAACAATACTCTATCTTTAGTTCATATGAGAAAAGGAAAGAGAGAAAGGAAAATTCAGGACAGAGAAAGTTCTTCTATGATTTTATAAAAGAACAAAGATCTTAATTATATATATATGAATGTAATATATTCGTTTGTTATGGCTTATACTTCCTGAAAAAGAGTATAATTTAAAATACCAAAATATAAGTAATATATTATCTGCTCTAATTAGAAGCAAAATTATATATATATTAATATACTTTTCTTCTTCAAATATTCTTTTCCCATTTGTCTCTTCTAATAATTGTTTTTTCAGTTTATAATATCTTTTCTCTTTCTTGACTTTTAAAAATTTTATCATAAACTATGTTTAATTAAAAAAAAAAACTATCTTTTCTAAGTCATTAACATATAAGTTAAATAAAAGACTTCAAACAAAATCACAGGAGCAGACCAACCAGAATTTAGAATTGATTGTTTTTCTCTGTAACCACTTCATATTTAATTTTGCTGCCATCATCACAAGTGACGATTTATGAATTATTATAAAAAAGGTTTGGAAATAATATTCTTAGAATGGTTGTCATGATCAAAATACAAACATAAATATATATACACACACATTAGTAAAACAAAAATCATTTCAAAACTAGGAACTCACTTTCTCATGATTTTATCATTTTTATTGGATTAAATTATCAAAATGATATAAATCTGCATTTAAATGTCATTAATTTTACAGGTAATATGAGATTGCTGCTGCCAAGTCGCTTCAGTCATGTCCAACTCTGTGTGACCCCATAGACTGCAGCCCACCAGGCTCCCCTGTCCCTGGGATTCTCCAGGCAAGAACACTGGAGTGGGTTGCCATTTCCTTCTCCAATGCATGAAAGTGAAAAGTGAAAGTGAAGTCGCTTAGTCGTGTTGGACTCTTAGCGACCTCATGGACTGAAGTCTGCCAAGCTCCTCCATCCATGGGATTTTCCAGGCAAAAGTGTACTGGAGTGGGGTGTCATTACCTTCTCCAATATGAGACTACAAAAATAATTTTCATGTGATTAAAATTTATCTTGTGAATAATTTCCATAAATATAGCCATTATACCATAATTCTAATTTTATTGTTTATTGTATTCCTATATGAAAGAAATCAATATTTGATAAGACATAGAAATAAATATTTTTTAAAAAACTATATGATATTCCTATTTATGTCAAGAACATTCTGAAGCATTTAACTAAACTATCAATACTAGCCACGGTCTGTAATTAGGCAAGTGTGGTTTGCCCTTTGAATTGCTCACAATCTACTGGAGAAATATTTTTATATTAATTCTGCAATAGCATGACTCTTCCCTCAGCTTCTATGACATACATCACCTGATTCTATATAAGCTAAATGGTTTTTGCCATAAGGTCAATTGCCAAAGGGATTGGCTATGACTTATTTCTTCTTGTCAAGAAAAGAAGAAATAGGATACAAATAAGAAAAGAAAGGAAAAGGAAAAATGATAGGTTTCAGTCATATAAGAACACTCCCACTTCATACTATAACCATTGGTATAGGAACAGATGGTTAAAGGGTATATTGAAAATCTATGGGGGTTAGTGATACATAACGCTGAGTCTTTATGAGCTAAATGTTTTTGGCATCAAGGTCAATTGTTTCTCTTGCTTCCCTATTTTAAAGTGTTGCTATTTCATCCTAAAAAGATGGATATTCACATCAGGAGCTCAGCTCATCTGTGAGAAAGGAGAGAGCTACCAGGTGTTGGAGTAGCCAATTAAAGCAACAAGTCAAAAATGAAAGATAATCTTTAATCACTACTGCCAAGGTACAAACAAGAATCTGAAAACAAAGGGAGTGCTAATTTCCCTAGTTCCACTTTACTCCATGGAACGGTATGTAGGTTGAGGGTCAGTGGATCATTCCACTGTTGAGGGAGCCCCAAACGAAAGGCTTCAGCAGGTTTCTGGACGCCAGGGTAGGGGTAGTGGGGAGGTCAGGAGGAAAGGCTCAGTTCAGTTCAGTCACTCAGTCGTGTCCGACTCTGCAACCCCATGAATTGCAGCACACCAGGCCTCCCTGTCCATCACCAACTCTCGGAGTTCACTCAAACTCACGTCCAGCCTTGACTAGATGGACCTTTGTTGGCAAAGTAATGTCTCTGCTTTTTAATATGCTGTCTAGGTTGGTCATAACTTTCCTTCCAAGGAGTAAGCATCTTTTAATTTCATGGCTGCAATCACCATCTGCAGTGATTTTGGAGCCCAAAAAAATAAAGTCTAACACTGTTTCCACTATTTTCCCATTTATTTCCCATGAAGTGATGGGACCGGATGCCATGATCTTTGTTTTCTGAATGTTGAGCTTTAAGCCAACTTTTTCACTCTCCTCTTTCACTTTCATCAAGAGGCTTTTGAGTTCCTCTTCACTTTCTGCCATAAGGGTGGTGTCATCTGCATATCTGAGGTTATTGATATTTCTCCTGAAAATCTTGATTCCAGCTTGTGCTTCTTCCAGCCCAGCGTTTCTCATGATGTACTCTGCATATAAGTTAAATAAGCAGGGTGACAATATACAGGTTTGATGTACTCCTTTTCCTATTTGGAACGAGTCTGTTTTTCCATTCCAGTTCTAACTGTTGCTTCCTGACCTGCATATTGGTTTCTGAAGAGGAGTGGAAAAGAAATGAGTCAGAGTGGGGAAAACTGGCTTCAAATATGCCCCTCCTCCTCCCATAAGAAGGCCTCAGTGAGAGGTGTTTGAAGAGAACTTTTGCCCAAGGTCTCAGACAGAGAGACCCAGGAATGAAGGCACAGGGCCCCAAAAGGCAAATACACCACCAGCCAGTCATCTGGCAAAGTGCCCAGGTCCTTGATGGCAACTGTCCTCAGTGTCATCAGCCATGCACCGAGCCTGGTGTGGGAGTAGCAGCCTTTCTCTTTGAGGTCTGATAGAAAAAGCCTTTGTAATTGTCTGTGCTTGGGCCTGAAAAATCACATTGGTTTTTAAGCAGGAGCCAGACCCCTCAGTTTACATTACAATACTCACATCAGTAGCTGTGAGAATCATTGTGGAGAATCAGCGTTAGCACTGTAGAAGAAAGTGGCTGATAGTCTGCTTTAGATGCTTCTTCAAATAATTTTTTACAACCGTGGGTCAAGGCTTAATCCTTACAGACAGAAAAGAGCAACTAAACAGAGCTAGTGGTAAAGAACCTGCCTGCCAACACAGGAGACCTAAAAGAGGAAGGTTCGATCCCTGGGTTGGGAAGATCCCCTGGAGGAGGGCATGGCAACCCACTCCAGTATTCTTGCCTGGAGAATCCCATGAACAAAGGAGCCTGACAGGCCACAGTCCATATCATCGCAGAGTCAGACATGACTGAAGGGACTTAGCAGGCATGCACGCACCAACTAAGTTGCATTGTTGTGTGTGTTCCCTGATGCGTAGGCCTCTCTTTCAGTACTCTGGAAAATCTAGGACTCTCAGTAATTACAACATATTGCCTCCCAGATTTTGAGAAAAAGATGAGAGCAGGAGAGAAAGGAAACAGACCTAGGAGATGTGAAAGTGAATTCGGCAGGCTGCTTAGTGGTAATATGAGGGTTATGTAATAAAGTATTTCAAGTTTATCTTAAGAGAGGACAGGGAGAACCGTGACATTGAGATGGGTTTTAATCCCAGAAGAGAGATGATGGTGGAAAGAGACTTCTTTACTGATAAAAAGAAATTTCAAATGAGTGCCCTTGAATGCAGGACAGCTAGCACAGGATTGCTTCCTTCTTCCTTCTATAATTTTGTGAGGTCCAGGGGAAATCCATTCAACACGGGGTCAGTTGTTTATCTCTTAGGCTCAAGCTCTTGACCTGACAGCTGGAGGAGCATCATTCATCAAGACAAGAGTCCTTGAGAATGAGGATAGTGCTAAGTGCTGATTATGTAAGTTTGTTTCTAACTATATATCCTGGTTCCAATAGCTCTGCATGTGGAATGACTGAAACAGAACATCTTCAGGCTTCTGGTGGAGGGGCATGGATTCTAGGAGAAAGGTGCCATCTAGGTGGCCAAGCCATCATCTAAGGCAAGCCAGTACAAAAAAACTGACTTCGACTGATGAACTCTTGTTTGGAGGAAGGAGGGGCAAGGGAATAGTCTATAAGAGCCCATGAACCTTAATCCGAATTTGGAGGACGGTGCCCACCTGCACCCTATGGTTGTGTAGGTGAATGACTCAGGGTTGGGAAGCAGCTTGTCTTCCCTGGGGAACCTCCACTGACAGATGTTGTTAAGTTACAGAGAAAAGACATCCAGAAATGAAATGAGCCTGAGGGATTTTTTTTTTTTTCTTCTTAAAAAATGTTTCCACAAAAAATCAAGTTAAAGTATAAATTAATTTAATATTATATTTACAATAATTGGAACAATACATTTAGCTTCATATTGACTAACATAAATACATACTTAAAATTATTTAAAATCAAGTTTTATGAAATAATTTGGTTTTAAAAGATTAGAATCTTGTATTTAGCAGTCAGGTGCTTCATGCTACAAAAGTGGATCTTTACATAATGGTCTGAAAAGCTAATATTCCAGTGTATTTAGTCATTGCCAGATTCACATTATGACTAACTATAGGAGATGAATACTGATACCTCATAGACATATCTTCACTGTCCATTTAGTCAAGGCTATGGTTTTTCCTGTAGTCATGTATGGATGTGAGAGTTGGACTGTGAAGAAAGCTGAGCGCCGAAGAATTGATGCTTTTGAACTGTGGTATTGGAGAAGACTCTTGAGAGTCCCTTGGACCGCAAGGAGATCCAACTAGTCCATTCTGAAGGAGATCAGCCCTGGGATTTCTTTGGAAGGAATGATGCTAAAGCTGAAACTCCAGTACTTTGGCCACCTCATGTGAAGAGTTGACTCATGGAAACGACTCTGGTGCTGGGAGGGATTGGGGGCAGGAGAAGGGGATGACAGAGGATGAGATGGCTGGATGGCATCACTGACTCGATGGATGTGAGTCTCAGTGAACTCCGGGAGATGGTGATGGACAGGGAGGCCTGGTGTGCTGCGATTCACGGGGTTGCAAAGAGTCAGACATGACTGAGTGACTGAACTGAACTGAACCTCATAGATTTATATATTCAGGCAACCTCAAGTTCTGGTGCCAGAGAGTCCTATTCACCTTCTCTACAGAAATGAGTATCTGCATATTTGCAGCCATTGACTAAGTTTATCTCAATGAAGTGCATGTGATATAATTTCACCTTTTCTTTCTCTATTTTTTTTTGTATTGTGTATTATGTAAAGTTTAAGTAAATTGGATACTATGTAAAAATATGAAAAAGGTTCGATACACTCGTCCGTGGCTTAAAACTTTGTTTTGTAAGATGATGCTATTTCTCCATTTTATTTATTTTTTACCTCACCACACAAGTGACTTAGTTCCCCAGCCAGGGATGGAGGCTGTGGCCCCTGCAGTGGAAACACAGATTCCTTAACCTGGCAGCCTGGACTGCCAGGCTTAAACTTTTTTGAAGAAATATTGTAATTGTGTGTGGTCAGTTGTGTCTGACTCTTTGCAACCCCATGGACTGTAGCCATCCAGGCTTCTCTGTCGATGGGATTCTCCAGGCAAGAACACCTGAGCAGGTTGCCATTTCCTACTTCAGGGGATCTTCATGATCCAGGGATCAAACCTGCATCTCTTGGGTCTCCTGCATTGATAGACAGGTTCTTTACCACTTGCACCATCTGGGAAGACTTAATGTACAGTGAACTTTCTAAAGTATAAGATACACAAAATGATATATAGAAAAATGAATACAATTATATTTACAGAAGTTAGCAGAGGTTATGCACTCAAAAATTCCAGGAATGGCTCTAAACTTGAGTAAAACAGATGAAATAAATATAGCAAAATAAGTTTTAATTGGTGAATGGCCTAAACTTTAAACGTAAAATTGTAAAACAACACAAATATACATATTTTTCTAATTTTTCTTAGCATGACTCCAAAACCAAAGAACTTGAAGAAAATAAACTACATACAAATTTAAAATATTCCATATCTGAGAAACGACAAATTAAATTTAGAGACAGCTGGAGAAATACTTAATTACAACATTCACTAATCATATAAATTGTATAATGTGTACTTCTGTGATACATGAAGAATTTCGGCATATTAGTGAAAAAAGGAACATCTTAAAAACAAAGTATGTAAATTATATGAATAGTCTATTCCAGTTAGAACTGGACATGGAACAACAGACTGGTTCCAAATAGGAAAAGGAGTACGTCAAGGCTGTATATTGTCACCCAGCTTATTTAACTTATATGCAGAGTACATCATGAGAAATGCTGGACTGGAAGAAACACAAACTGGAATCAAGATTGCCGGGAGAAATATTAATAACCTCAGATATGCAGATGACACCACCCTTATGGCAGAAAGTGAAGAGGAACTCAAAAGCCTCTTGATGAAAGTGAAAGAGGAGAGTGAAAAAGTTGGCTTAAAGCTCAACATTCAGAAAAACAAAGATCATGGCATCCGGTCCCATCACTTCATGGGAAATAAATGGGAAAATAGTGGAAACAGTGTTAGACTTTATTTTTTTGGGCTCCAAAATCACTGCAGATGGTGATTGCAGCCATGAAATTAAAAGATGCTTACTCCTTGGAAGGAAAGTTATGACCAACCTAGATAGCATATTGAAAAGCAGAGACATTACTTTGCCAACAAAGGTCCATCTAGTCAAGGCTATGGTTTTTCCTGTGGTCTTGTATGGATGTGAGTTGGACTGTGAAGAAAGCTGAGTGCTGAAGAACTGATGCTTTTGAACTGTGGTGTTGGAGAAGACTCTTGAGAGTCCCTTGGACTGCAAGGAGATCCAATTAGTCTATCCTATAGGAAAACAGTCCTGGGTGTTCATTGGAAGGAATGATGCAAAAGCTGAAACTCTAGTACTTTGGCCACCTCATGGGAAGAGTTGATTCATTGGAAAAGACTCTGATTCTGGGAGGGACTGGGAGCAGGAGGAAATGGGAACTACAGAGGATGGGATGGTTGGATGGCATCATCTACTCAAAGGATGTGTGTTTGAGTGAACTCCGAGAGTTGGTGATGGACAGGGAGGCCTGGTGTGCTGTGATTCATGGGGTTGCAAAGAGTTGGACATGACTGTTCGACTGAACTGAACTGAACTGAAGGAAGAATATATAAAACAATTTCAAATTTAAGTGTTCAAAAAAAAAATAGAGTGGAGATATTTCTTTTGCTATTATACTACAATGTGTGTACACACACACACACACACACACACACACACACACACACACACACCATGCTGAGAACAGTTCAGGTCAAGGCCCAGGTTCATATACAGGCACAGTGACATGAATATCAGTATAGGCAAAAAATTAAAAGAAGTTTCCACTTTTGTATGTACAATTTTAAGAACATATTGTAAAAATATAAATAAAATGTGGACAAAGGCTTAAATCTAAAGCTTTCTTATCTTAATATTACTTATTGTAACAAAGAATTACAAATATCTATAACAAATTTGAGGCAATCTTTTAAACAAATCATGATATTTCAGAATAATGAGAATTTAAAAGTGATATTGCAAATTCATTCTCCTTACATAGAATACTTTATTAACTTACTTTACATGTTTTTACATAAAGACATATCATAATGAATTATAATAATTTTTATCTATAAAAATGACTCACACTGAATATTATCAGTATTTTTTATGACTAGTAGACTTGTACTAATTTTGATTCTTAATTCCGTGTTTCATGGTTTTTCTACCACAACATATCTTCCTTTTAGAACAAAATGTATTTAGTTCCAAACAACAATAGAAGTATTTACTGCAGGTTATCCTTATAAGGATTTTTAAATATATGGATAAATATTCATTGAATTGCTGTTTTTAAATCAAATGGTACCAGGGAAATTTTTTTTTTCAAATTATGTAATGGGAGGAATATTATACTTAGAATTTAATTTTTGAAACTCTAGGCATTTGATGATAATTAAATAATGTGGGAAATAAGCTAACACATAAAAAGTTATACTAATTATAATCAGTAGTTGTTTAGTCTCCAAGTTGTGTCTGACTCTTTTGTGACATACACACTGAGGACCCTCAGGCTTGTTCTGTCCATGGAGTTTCCCAGGCAAGAATACTAGAGTGGGTTGCCATTATCTTCTCCAGGGGATTCTCCCAACCCAGGGATCAAACCCATGTCTCCTGCCTTGGCTGGCAGATTCTTTACCACCTGGGAAATACATGCACACAACTGCAGGAAACACACACGCTATCACTCTTACGATGAAAATACAGATGAGTTTACCATATATGCTGGCTGTATAGCTAGGACGACTTTCTTGCCACTGATAATTATGGTTATTAGCTGTCCTTGATAGCTTACTATCAAAAGTGACATTGGCTTTGAGAGTACAAATGTGAGGGAAAAACAGAGAAGTGGCTGTTAAATTGTAATCACATATAATTAAAGAAGATTATTAAGTTTATTGAAATAATCCAAATGAGGTAGCGTGATTTCATTATAATATCTTCTGTATTGAATATTAATCATATTTTACCATTTATAAAATTATTTTATTGAAATTCAATTTTTCCCATGAGCAAAAGATAAAGGTTGAGATGCTCTGTTCTAGAAGTATACATTTTAATCTATTTTCCATTTCTCAAATTTTGTATAAAGAAAGTGAAGTTGCTCAGTTGTGCTGACTCTTTGTGACCCCATGGATAGAAGCCTGCACCAAGGTCCTCTGTCCATGGGATTTTCAAGGCAAGAGTACTGGAGTGGGTTGCCATTTCCTTCTCCAGGGAATCTTCCCAACCCAGGGATCAAGCCCAGGTCTCTCACATTGTAGACAGTCGCTTTACCCTCTGAGCCACCAGGGAAGTCAAATTTTGTATAGGGAAATATTTTTTAAAGTTCTTTAAATGAATCATAAAGGAAAAATGACTTAGGTGTTCATCTAAAGAAAAAAGGAAAAACACCACAGTGCCTGCTAAAGCTTTCAAAATTATTTCTTCATATACTTTTGGCCTACTTATCTTGATTAATCATATTTCAGATACAATATTACTTCATTGATTTATAATAAAACTTTACATGTTAGAGAACATAAAATGTATTCTCTATGCATCCTGATGTAATGTAAATATCTCATTATTTATCTAACTTCTAGGAGCATACAAATCCAAGTTTGGCCAGAGAGATCTCCATTTTACATGTGTTGGAATAGTTTGGACCACATAATTTGGAAATTATCCTTTACGTTTTCATTTTTAATTGTTGTAGTATTACCAGTTATATCTATAAGTATAGTTATATAATCTTATAGATATAACTGTATATAACTATGCATGCATGCATGCTAAGTTGTTTTCAGTTGTGTCTGACTCTGTGACCCTATAGACTATAGCGTATCAGTTTCCTCTGTCTACAGAATTCTACAGGCAAGAATACTGGAGTGGGTTGTCATGCCCTCATCCAGGGTATATAACTATATATATAGTTACACAGCTATATATTAATAACTATATATAACTATATAGATATATGCTAATATTATTGATATAAGTATAATATGGTAATCTTATAGATATAACTATCTATAAGACTAGGACAATTCTCTCCTTACGTGAGCCTTTTCATAGAAATATCACCAAATGTTACCTTTGGAGATATAGCCTGTTAGGCTGCTCATTACTAAGACAAAATTTAGACATGTATAAAGAAAAGATAGTTTAGGTAATAGTTTTTAAAAATCAAGTATAAGTTAATAAATATAAATTTATTTGACATAAATAGTTTATAGTTGTATTATATTTTTAAAACCTGTTCAATTTTCAAAACTTTGCTGGTTGATGATAAATTAGTCAACCCTACCTATGACCATCATCAAAAGCATTGATTGTTTATTATACCTCAAGTTCTGTGTGAGTAAAAATCTCTCATAAATCTCTGAATGCTCTTTAACAATTAAATATCAAAATGCCCTCAACTTTTTTAATTATCAAGCTATTAAAATTCTTGACATGATGTTATCTGTAATTAGAACTCTTATTTATTCAAATTTTTCTAATTTACTCTTTTATAAACTTAAAACATAACTTTTTATAGCTTTTTACATTACTTGGCAAATACACTAAAGGTTTTGTGTTGCCTGTTTTTTTTTGTATGATGGATGAAAATGTACCCAGCTCACTAGCTTTTTCATTTTTGTATGTCTTTAAATTTGGGGACAGAGTCAAGACATCTCATTGCTTCAGTTGAGTTGTTATATAAAAGAGCTTTTATTAGAGTTGCTTTCATTAATGTATTGTTTCATCATTTGTTGCAAATGAAAAGTGAAGAGATAGGAAGATAGATCCCAAGGACAAGAAGAAGGAAAACAAAGAGAACAAGAATAAACAGATTCTGATTAAACTAAACAGATTTTTTTACATATTCAGATGGACTTTGTTTAAGCATTGTGTTTCTTTTAGAAGTAAATGATAGAACTGTTTAGAAAAGCCACTCAAATGAATTCTTATGACCTCTAACTGGAAGTTAATTCAACCTGAGAAGAAATAAAGAAAAACAAGATATAAACTTGAAACTAGAAAATTAATGCTCAATTATTTAATAATTCTGGAATTAATGATAATCTAATGAGTGAGATATATGCCTAATATATTTGTCACAGATCCATCTGGGATATTTTGAACAAAGTGTAAAAGCATCTCTGTTGGTGGGGAAGGAAGGAAAACATGGAAAATGAGTAGCATTGTTTTGCAAGAATTTAACCTACTGGAAGGACTTCAAGAAAAGCAGAATTAGCAAACTATTTTAGTAATTAAGCCTAGTTTAAACAAAAGAAGATCTTTCCTTGGCAAGGTCTGCATCTGGATAAAACGTATATTAGTAAGATATTATATTTCCTATTATTTGTGTTACTAAGTTGCTGTCCTGTGGTCATGTATGGATGTGAGAGTTGGACTGTGAAGGAGGCTGAGCACTGAAGAATTGATGCTTTTGAACTGTGGTGTTGGAGAAGACTCTTGAGAGTCCCTTGGACTGCAAGGAGATCCAACCAGTCCATTCTGAAGGAGATCAGCCCTGGGATTTCTTTGGAAGGAATGTATAGATCAGTCTTATGGACTCTGTGGGAGAGGGAGAGGGTGGGATGATTTGGGAGAATGGCATTGAAATATGTATAATATCATGTATGAAACGAGTCGCCAGTCCAGAACGATGCACGATGCTGGATGCTTGGGGCTGGTGCACTGGGACGACCCAGAGGGAGGGTATGGGGAGGGAGGAGGGAGGAGGGTTCAGGATGGGGAACACAGGTATACCTGTGGCAGATTCATTTCGATATTTGGCAAAACTAATACAATATTGTAAAGTTTAAAAATAAAATAAAATTAAAAAAAAAAATAAATAAAGCTGAAACTCCAGTACTTTGGCCACCTCATGCGAAGAGTTGACTTATTGGAAAAGATTCTGATGCTAGGAGGGATTGGGGGCAGGAGGAGAAGGGGACAACAGAGGATGAGATGGCTGGATGGCATCACTGACTCGATGGACGTGAGTCTGAGTGAACTCTGGGAGTTGGTGATGGACAGGGAGGCCTGGCGTGCAGCGATTCATGAGGTCGCAAAGAGTCGGACACGACTGAGCGACTGAGCTGAACTGAAAGTTGCTGTTGTCATCTTCCCTCATTTTGGAAAAGCACTAAAAGTAGAACATCTGCTTTAAATTAATTTGTTGTATCAGTATTTCTGTGCAAATCCCAATCATAATTAAAGTTTGCTATTCCTGTCATTTCAAAAGGTGTTTTGGAAATTACATCTCATTTAGAAAAATTACTTTTCTTTTTATCTAGTAGTTATACTTCTTTTTGTTTCTCAAAAATAAAATAAAGTGACCTGTTCTGTAAAGGTTAAAGCCATTGTTCTAAATACTTTTTAGCTCATGACAGATTTTTTATGATAGTTGTCTTGGTGAGGTTAGCTAATAAATGAATCTTCTAGACAACTTTCATATGCTTTTCTTTCTGAAAGTTAGTCAAACTGCAACATTATCTAAGAGTTCAGTTCTTTGATTTATATTTAATGGTGCAAGGGAGGACTCTGCCAAGTTTAAAAGAAAATGAGAGATTTTTTTTAAAAAAAGCTTTCAGAAAGTGAAGGTTTTTTTTTTTTTTTTTCTTTTTATTCCTCAAATTTGGGCACTTTCTATTACACAACTCTTATTTCTTTGATACCTTTACTGAACTGTGTTTACAACTATTTGGATAGAAATTGATTCCTTGCCATAAGTCTTGGAAGGATGTCTTGACATCTTCAGTTCTGATTCTCACTGGCATCTGAAACTCAAAATGTACCTTATGAACCACATGTTCTAGTCATTTCTTCCTACATTTTCTATTTCAGAAATTTACCCCACTATCAACGTCATATTGGTCCGTGCTATAGATGACAGCATGTTAATTGTGATTGATGAGCCAGAAATGGCAAGCATTGTGAAAGACTTGGTAACACACTGTACTCTAGAGGATGCACGGTGAACCTGCAAAGGTTTATGAGCTTGCTGTATTGGTACAGTTCTTATGGCCCAGTTATCTGGGGGCATACTAGGACATTCTACTCCAAGGTATAGGTTAAGTCATTGCAGCCTGTGCCCCCTACAACGAAGAAAAAACATAAAGCTTGGAAGGCATCTTTAGGTTTTGATATCAGTGTATTCCATGCTGTGGAATAGTGCCACAACCCATTTATTGGTGTGTAAGCGTGCTAGATTTGAATAAGACAGAACAAGAAAAATGTTACATCCCTTCTAGAGTGTGTTATAAAAAGTCCTGCCATTTCCGCCTTATAACTCTTCAGATCTCAGGGTACTTGAGGTTTCTCTGGTAGAAAAAGTCCATACAGATTTGCTAGGTATTTGCTAAGACTGTCAAGTCTTAATAGTCAAAGTGCAGACAGACACTAGGACTCTGGAGAAAGGCAATTCCAACTGTGGCAGAAAACTATACAACATTTTTTTTTTAATTAAGTTTTTTCTTGTGTGTGTGTGTGTGTGTGTGTGTGTGTATTTTTTTTTTTTTTTTGGCTCCAGCATGAAGCATGTGGGATCTTAGTTCTGCCAGGGCTCAAACCCACGCCCCATTCAGTGGAAGCGCAGAGTCCTAAGCGCTGGACCATGAAGGAAGTCCCCAGCCAACATTTTAAAATCAGTTCTTGGCATGCTCCTGGGCCCTAGTAGAAAAGGGCATCTGACCATGGGACAGCGAATGATCACATGTTGTCACTAAACGTTCCGTTATGAAGTAGATACTGTCATGTGTTCACAATGATGGGTGAGCTCACAAGCAGTTCAGCATACAGTGGAAGTGGGCTGCAGAGGACTCAGGGAGCATGAGCTGCACAAGCTGCCCAGCACCTCAAGGCATCTGCCAATGTTGCACCAAACCTCTCTCGCAGCTGATATCTATACCCTTTGAGGAGCTGATGAAGGGTGAAAGAATTTGAACTTGTTTCCTGGATGGGTCAGCACGGTGTAAGGCTAGAAGCTAAAAATAGGCTGCTTTGGCACTAACGTTCTCAAAAGAGATCCTTTCTCAAAGAAGAGAATAGTGAAGGAAATTCTCCCAGTGGGCACAGGCTATTTTGAAAAGACCTGAGTAAGAATATACATACCCATGGCAACAGAGATTGGCTTAGTTTATTCATCAGGGGACTGGGAAGAATGAGATTGAAATGTTGATGACAAGGAGACCCGGGAAAGCACTATGTAGATGGACCGAAGGACTGGAAGCATGAGCAAGTAGACAACAGGTTATCCAGTGGGTAGATTTCAGTAGGTCTCTATCCTAGGCCACCAGTCCAGTGCTTAAGCACTGGAATTATAATGATTAGCATTACAGGGGCAGAGGTGAGGGACAAATAGCAGGGACCCCATCAAATCAAGGATTATCTACTGGTGTTGGTGAATAAAGGAATTGCCAGCAATAGAGACCCAAACTGAGCCTCTAGTATGATACCTTATAATGGATATAATGGATATGATGTTTCCAGGAAACTTTTATTGTGACAAACAGCTTTATTTAATGAATTTATAAACTGTCACTGTATGTTTCCATGAAAAAAATATAATTGTTGGAATCAGAAAGATTACTATTTATAAATATATAGAAGAAATAAGTATTCAATGGAAAATAATCACCAAATATTAATGGTGTGTCTTAGCACAGTAATGATGCTGAAACGTTATTACTGATTGTATCAAACTACATTAAAATAATGTAATTGAAAATCCTGTTGTTGATACTCCAGTGAAGAAATGTATGCATACAGTGATAGACATGTTTACTTGCTCAGCTGTGTCTGACTTTTTTGCCATCCTTTAGACTGTAGCCCGCCAGGCTCCTCTGTCCATGGCTTTTTCAGGCAAGAATACTGGAGTGGTGAGAGAGTCATTTCCTAGGCAGGTTGATAAGGAGTCTAGGGGTCCCCAAGGAGGGAGGGGTCTGGAATTCTCAAGGAGGAAGAAAGGACAAACTTTTTTTCTTTCTCCACATTCCTTAGGATTATATAACAATAATGTATCCTGCCTAAGGACAGTCTTTGGATTCAACCTTCTGTTATCTTAAAATGTTAATTATGGGAGTAGACCTGGTCTTTACAAGGATGTATCTTGCCTGAGGACAGTGTTATCTTAAAATGTAAATTATGGGAGTAGGTCTGATGAGGTCTTTACAACCTCCAGACATTCTTTGGATTATATAACCTCATTGTTAACACTAGCAAGCGGGTACTCTTTCTGCCCCCTTCTGATGCCTATGTCAGAAGCTTTCTCTATCTCCTTTATACTTTAATAAAACTTTATTACACAAAAGCTCTGAGCGATCAAGCCTCGTCTCTGGCCCCGGATTGAATTCTTCTCCTCTGGGGGCCAAGAATGCCAGTATCTTCTCGTGATTCAAAAACAACCTTTCAGTGGGTTGCCATTTCCTTCTCCAGCGGAGCTTCCCAGCTGAGGGATCAAAGCCACATCTTCTGTGTCTCCTGCATTGCAGACAGATTCTTTACCCACTAAGTTATCAGGAAAGCCGCATACACATGGATGTAAAATAATGATACTTTAGGTAAAGTAACCAATATGTCTCTGTGTTACCTTACTCTAGAACTCACAGACAATATGACACTAATTATAAGTACAAGTTCACTGAGGTTTATTAAAGTGTGAACACTTTTCTCCTATAACTTTCTAAACCATTTAGAGGCATCTTCATCGGTAAAATATACACATTCTCTCTGCCCACACAATTCCCATCCTCATTCTCAAAGAAAAGGGACACTGATACAGAAAATAGTAATGACTTCAATATACACACTTTACTTGGCAGTGGGTAAATTTTCTCAAAATACAAAGGTCAGTAGTCCAGCATTTTTCTATTGGAACACAATAAATAAGTAGGAGACATTGCTTGCATTGACCATCCAAATTTTAATCCAACAATATGTATCAGACAATAGCATGAGGAATTTTCTCAGGTCTAGTATTGTTATCTTAAATCCACCTGAATCTGAGTCTATTTACACACCTTCAGAGAGTTGGCATCTGTTAAATATTTCTCATACATTGAAATTCTTAACTACAATATATTAATGAAAAGGATGCTAACTTCTATCATGCTCAAATAATAAGCAAGCTACCAAACTAGATAACTGAGTAATGCCAAAAACTATAGGGAAGTAGAAATTCATGAGCTTTGTTTATTTAAACCAGAAAAATAATATGAGTTTTTCAGCTATTGATATCCTAAAAAAGCAAGCAAATAAGAATGGTCTAGGGAAGAAATACAAAAAGTAAAATAAAAATGTCTGCAAAGGCTCTAAGACTAAAGCCTGATCAGGCTAGAGCCTAATCCCTGATCAGAGATTGAACCAGTGCCTCCTCCATTGGAAGTATAAAATCTTAACCACCAGAAAATCAGAGAAGTCCCTATACAATTTTTTAAGGCAAGTTCTTATAATTTTCAAAAGACAGGCAATTTCTAGGCTATATAAATTGCTCTATGACATGAAGATGGCTGGTGTGATCCTAAATTTTACAATATAACTATACTCTAACAGACTAATAAATGTACATATGCATGTGTGTATTATAAATTGGTCTATTGAATATGTGTTTTTATTTAAGATGAAATTAAATGGTGTCTAAGCTTAAGAAATATTGCATACCTTAGTAGAATATTCTAAGATATACACATAATTTTCTACCATGTTCGTATCCATCAATTCATCTGTTGTATCAATATTAATAAAATATATGATATGACTTGTAGAAAAAGAAAACTTGAATATCTATTCAACTGGACTGCTGAATAGAAAGAAATTGAACAATTTTGGAAAGCTATTTGTTCAGATTCATTAAATTTTAAAATGTGAATATGCTCTGACCAGCAAATTAAGTTCTAGGAAATGCCATAAAAAGGAATGTACAAAGGGTTAAATGTAGAAGTGTATTAACTGCAGCAAGATTTGTAATAATATAATGAAATATATTAAATTTTCATCAATACAAAATTGATTTTTATCTCCATAAGTTGAAATGCATACAGCTGTTTTAAAAATGAAATGCATATTACTCACATATATTAAAAAGTTTTGATATATACAGATGTACATATGTATATATATGATATATGTACATTCTATTTGTAGAAGTTTGCCTATCTATACATATATAGGCAATTTTTCCAAGATAGAATTTATAAAATATAAGTTGTTAGTCATTGCACATTGTATAATATTCTTTTTATACTGGACTATAGTAATAGCTATAGTTAAAATAATGCATTACAATATATATGGAAGTGATTGACTTTTATAATTATTAAAAAAGCAATAATATATTTTATAACTTTGAACTAGCAGTCCTCTTTTAGATATCAATTATAAGAAAATACTCAAAAATTTACTTAAAGATTTATGTTCAAAGTTGCTCATATCAGTGTTAATTTTAATTGCATAAACAAATGGAATCTGGTAATATGTTCAATTGCAGGACAATAGCTAATAAACTATGGAGCACTCAAATAATATATTTTAATCATTGAAAATATTTTGGAATATAATTAATGATCTTAGGAAATGCTTACAACATAATTCCAGTTAACAAAGAGAAGATAAAATTAATAAAACATATAAATCAAGATTCTGTTTTTAAAATATTACCTGTACAAGCACATTAAAATTGGTGATAAATTAAGAGTTAAGAGTGAGAATGACAAATTGGCTTATTGGGAAAATCCTCCAAGAGATAATAGCTTAAAACACTGAAGAAATAAAGAGGAAAGCAGAGGTTATGCTAATCAGAAAGAACCATCTTCCTGGAGCTTGAACATTATAGAAATGTTGAGAGGTCAAGGAAGAGATTCCAGAAGAGTAAGCAGTGTTCTCTAGCGCCAGTGTGCCAAATCGCTTCAGTTGTGTCCAGCTCTTTGCGATGCTGTGGACTGTGGCCAAGCAGGCTCCTCTGCCCGTGGGATTCTTCAAGCAATAATACTGGAGTGGGTTGTGCTGCCCTCCTCCCAGCGATCTTCCTGACCCGAAGAAGGAAGTCTTTTATGTCTCCTGCATTGCAGGCAGTTTCTTTACCACTAGTGGAGGGGCCCTTAGCGTGAGCAATATAATGTAAATCATCACATTCTCAACCTCCATTTTGTCTGAGGTCTCCTAAACACTCACCTTCTTATGATCCTGAAAATATATTCAGTAGGACTACAAATATAATGACATACCTAGTGACTGAATTTGGTGATGGCTAGGATTATGCTCTAGGCTGCAGTGTTGTGGGTGCTGGGTGGGTTGGGGACGTGATTAAATTCCTTGAGTAGATCTAAAAGAATTAAGGAGTCATGTGGGAATTTGAGAGAGAGAGAGAAATCAGAAGCTATAAAATTTGAAGAACACCAAAACTTTCTGCTGGTGAAATTGGGTGTTTGAATCAAATTGTATTAAATCCCTGATGATATGGAAATCCAAAGGCAACACTTGAGCAGAGGGAGAATATACACAATATATACATTTCCTAAGTATTAAATCCTTCCTGTAATACTTTAAACTTTGACAGACTCAACTATAGTGACTGATAAAGTTGTAAATGAAATGCTGCTTTGAGTTGTGGACTAATGGTTCAGATATATACTGGATTAAACTGTACTGATTTCGTTAGAAGCAGCTAGCACAAATATTTCGGAGAAGGCAATGGCAACCCATTCCAGTACTCTTGCCTGGAAAATCCCATGGACGGAGGAGCCTGGTAGGCTGCAGTCCATGGGGTTGCTAAGAGTCAGACACAACTGAGAGACTTCACTTTCACTTTCACTTTCATGCACTGGAGAAGGAAATGGCAACCCACCCTAGTGTTCTTGCCTGGAGAATCCCAAGGACGGCGGAGCCTTGTAGGCTGCACAGAGTCGCACAGAGTCGGACACGACTGACGCGACTTAGCAGCAGCAGCAGCAAAAGATTTACTTAAATCTTAAAAAATGTCAATGTCTTCGGAAACTAGGTAGCTTTTAGTAAATATCTGGACTTTCCTGGTGGCTCAGTGGTAAAGAATCCACCTACCAATGAAAGAGATTTGGGTTCAATCCCTGGGTCAGGAAGATCCCCTGGAAAGGAAATGGAAACCCACTCTACCACACTTGCTTGGGAAATTCCACGGACAGAAGAGCTAGGTGGACTATAGTCCGTGGGGTAGCAAAAGAATTGGGTGTGACTTAGCAACTAAAGGGCAACAAGTGAATACCAAGTGTATTAATTTGCTAGGGCTTCCATAACCATATATCATAGACAGGGTGACTTGAACAACAGAAATTTATTTCCTCACAGTTCTGGAAGCTAGATGTTCCAGAGCAAAGTGTTAGCACATTTAGTTTCTCAAGAAGCCTCTCTCCTTATCTGCCTTCTGCTATGTCCTCATGAGGCCTGTGCCAGTCTATGCTTTCCTTTTGTTATAAGTGCACCAATCAGTTAGCATGTTGGGTGCTCTTCTTTTGGATTAATTTATGACTCAATATGCCAGCAAATTTGCAAAACTCAACAATGGCCACAGGACTGGAAAAGGTCAGTTTTCATTCCAATCCCAAAGAAAGGCAATGCCAAAGATTGCTCAAACTACCACACAATTGCACCCATCTCACACACTAGTAAAGTAATGCTCAAAATTCTCCAAGCCAGGCTTCAGCAATACATGAACCATGAACTTCCAGATGTTCAAGCTGGTTTTAGAAAAGGCAGAGGAACCAGAGATCAAATTGCCAACATTCCCTGATCATCAAAACAGCAAGAGAGCTCCAGAAAAACATCTATTTCTGCTTTATTGACTATGCAAATGCCTTTGTGTGGATCACAATAAACTGTGGAAAATTCTTCAAGAGATGGGAATACCAGACCTCCTGACCTGCCTCTTGAGAAATCTATATGCAGGTCAGGAAGAAACAGTTAGAACTGGACATGGAACAACAGACTGGTTCCAAATAGGAAAAGGAGTACGTCAAGGCTGTATATATTCACTCTGCTTATTTAACTTCTATGCAGAGTACATCATGAGAAACGCTGGGCTGGAAGAAGCACAAGCTGGAATCAAGATTGCCAGGAGAAATATCAGTAACCCCAGATATGCAGATGACACCACCCTTATGGCAGAAAGTGAAGAAGAACTAAAGAGCCTCTTGATGAAAGTGAAAGAGGAGAGTGAAAAAGTTGACTTAAAGCTCAACATTCAGAAAACTAAGATCATGGTATCTGGTCCATCACTTCATGGCAAATAGATGGGGAAACAGTGGAAACAGTGTCGGACTTTATTTTTTTGGGCTCCCTAATCACTGCAGATGGTGACTGCAGCCATAAAATTAAAAAGATGCTTACTCCTTAGAAGGAAAGTTATGACCAACCTAGACAGCATATTAAAAAGCTGAGACATTACTTTGTCAACAAAGGTCCATCTCGTCAAGGTTATGGTTTTCCTAGTAGTCATATGTGGATGTGAGAGTTGAACTATAAAGAAAGCTGAACTCAGAAGAATCAATGCTTTTGAACTGTGGTGTTGGAGAAGACTCTTGAGAGTCCCTTGGACTGCAAGGAGATCCAACCAGTCCATCTTAAAGGAGATCAGTCCTGGGTGTTCATTGGAAGGACTGATGCTGAAGCTGAAACTCCAGTACTTTGGCCACCTCATTGGAGACCTGACTCATTTGAAAAGACTCTGATGCCGGGAAAGATTAAAGGCAGGAGGAGAAGGGGATGATAGAGGATGAGATGGTTAGAAGGCATCACTAATTCAATGGAGATGAGTTTGAGTGAACTCCAGGAGTTGGTGATGGACAGGGAGGCCTGGCGTGCTGTGGTCCATGGGGTTGTGAAGAGTTGGACACGACTGAGCGACTGAACTGACTGACTGATGACTCCATTAATACCTTAACACAAAAATCTGTTCATTGGATTTCTCTCAATAACGTATTTGTTGTTATTCAGTTGCCAAGTCGTGTCAGACTCTGTTCAACCCCATGGACTATAGCCCGCCAGGCTTCCCTGTCCTCTACTATCTCTTACAGTTAGCTCAAATTCACATCCATTGAGTCAGTGATGCTTTCTAACCATTTCATCCTCTGCCACCCTCTTCTCCTTTTGCCTTCAATCTTTCCCAGCATGGGGGTCTTTTCCAATGAGTTGGCTCTTCATATCAGGTGGCCAAAGTATTGGAGTTTCAGCTTCAGCATCAGTCCTTCCATTGAATATTCAGGACTGATTTCCTTTAGGATTGACTGGTTTGATCTCCTTGCAGTCCAAGAAACTCTCAAGAGTCTTTCCCAACATCAAAGTTCAAAAGCATCAATACTTTGGCTATCAGCCTTCTTTATAGTGTAGCTCTTACTTCCGTACATGACTACTGGAAAAACTATAGTTTTGACTGCACAGACCTTTGTCAGACAAATGATGTCTTTGCTTTTTAGCATGTTGTCTAGGTTTGTCATAGCTTTCCTTCCAAAGAGCAAGCCTCTTTTAATTTCATGGCTGCAGGTGCCACCATCAGCATGTTTTTGGAACCCCAAAAAATAAAATCTGCCACTACTCCCACCTTTTCTCCTTCTATTTGCTATGAAGTGATAGGACTGGATGCCATGATCTTAGTTTTTTGAATGTTGTGTGCATTATTTGAAAAGAAATATATTAAAAGTAAATCTACCAAACTGAAGGCTGCTTTTGTTTTTCATTTTTTTAATTTAATTTTTTTAGTCAAGTTACTGAGAAGAAAGAACTAACAAAAATAATAGGTATATTATTCTTTGAGATTAATTTCTCAAGCAGATTGATGATGATTTCAATCAGTCTGGTGAAGAAATATCTAAACCACCTTTCAGGAATAAAAGAATAAAAGGGTGAATTATTCTTAAAATGATACTACCAACTAGGATAACAGGTAAAGGCCAAGTCTTTTTTACCTATTCTACAAATCCTCCTTGATTCATGGACCTGACATTCCAGGTTCCTATGCAATATTGCTCTTTATAGCATCAGACCTTGCTTCTATCACCAGTCACATCCCCAACTGCATATTGTTTTTGCTTTGGCTCCAACCCTTCATTCTTTCTGGAGTTATTTCTCCACTGATCTCCAGTAGCATATTGGGTACCTACTGACCTGGAGAGTTCCTCTTTCAGTATCCTATCATTTTGCCTTTTCATACTGTTCATGGGGTTCTCAAGGCAAGAATACTGAAGTGGTTTGCCATTCCCTTCTCCAGTGGACCACATTCTGTCAGATCTCTCCACCATGACCCGCCCGTCTTGGGTGGCCCCACGGGCATTCAATTAGTTTCATTGAATTAATCCCTAGTGTGATTAGATTGACTAGTTTTCTGTGAGTATCGTTTCAGTGTGTCTGCCCTCTGATGCCCTCTTGCAATACCCACCGTCTTACTTGGGTTTCTCTTACCTTGGACGTGGGGATCTCTTAACGGCTACTCCAGCAAAGCGCAGCCGCTGCTCCTTACCTTGGACGAGGGGTATCTCCTCACTGCCGCCCCTTCTGACCTTGAATGTGGACTAGCTCCTCTAGGTCCTCTTGCGCCGGCGCAGCCACCGCTCCTTGGAGGTGGGGTAGTTCCTCCCTGCCGAGGCCAGATACTAGAGTGGGTAGCCGTTCCTTTTTCCAGGGGATCTTCCTGACCCAGGGATGGAACCTGGGTCTCTTGCATTGCAGGCAGATTAGTCTAGTCAAGTCAAGGCTATGGTTTTTCCAGTGGTCATGTATGGATGTGAGAGTTGGACTGTGAAGAAAGCTGAGTGCCAAAGAATTGACGCTTTTAAACTGTGGTGATGGAGAAGACTCTTGAGAGTCCCTTGGACTGCAAGGAGATCCCACCAGTCCATTCTGAAGGAGATCAGCCCTGGGATTTCTTTGAAAGGAATGATGCTAAAGCTGAAACTCCAGTACTTTGGCCACCTCATGCGAAGAGTTGACTCATTGGAAAAGACTGATGCTGGGAGGGATTGGGGGCAGGAGGAGAAGGGGACGACAGAGGATGAGATGGCTGGATGGCAGCACTGACTCGATGGACGTGGGTCTCAGTGAACTCCGGTAGTTGGTGATGGACAGGGAAGCTTGGCGTACTGCGATTCATGGGATCGCAAAGAGTCAGACACGACTGAGCGACTGAAGTGAACTGAACTGAACAAATCCTCTTACTAGCATGGCCTAATCTGAAGAGGGAATCTCTGAATGGGCAACTTCCCAAGTAAGACCTGAAAGAAAAATAGGAACTAACTAATAAGAGTGAAGAACATTCCCAAGAGGATAATCTAATTATTGCCTTGAAATTGACAAAACAAATTGCTTTTGAATCAAAGTATCCTTTTTCAATTGCAAACAAAATGTTTATCTTTACCCTTTTGACTTAGGTGAACAGAATAACATCTCCCTGCTTTATTTCATTAAAATCCTGTAGTTTGGATTCCACCTTGTTTCAATTATGGACTAACTAGTTTGACTCTAATTTTCTGTTTGTTTGTTTTTTTTTTTTAATTAAATTCCTTAAACAAATGGGACTATAAAATAAAACTATAGGTCTCATATTCTCTTGTGCTTTGTATCATTAAACTTTTAATATTAGTATAAAAGGAATTAAAATAGCTAAAATTAAAGCAAAACTGCTACAGATCCAGTGACTACATACACTCTGACAGCGCATTAGTTTGGTAGTATGTTATACTGGGTAATATCTGGCATGCATCAAAGCTGTGAACATACTCAAGGTAATGCTTTCTTTTTGAATAATATGTCATGGATAGTTAACTGTTTATTAAATCTTGCATACTGATGCAACTAAACCAATCCATGGCATACCTTGATCATCAAGAATGTTACCAAGGTCATGGAACTACAGAACAGAGCCAGGGGCATGGAAGGAGTTTGGGGGGTTGGGAGAACACTGCTCATTCAAATGGAACCAGACTTTAATCAGTTGTTTTAAGTTGGGTTTTTTTTTTTCTCTCCTCGTAAAAAGCAGATGGAGCCTACTTCCCTAGTGGCTCAGATGGTAAAGGATCCACCTGAAATGTTGGAAACCTGGGTTCAGTCCCTGGGTTGGGAAGATCCCCTGGAGGAGGGCATGGCAGCCCACTGCAGTAGTCTTACCTGAAGAATCCCCATGGACAGAGGAGCCTGGCAGGCTACAGTTCATGAGGTCACAAAGAGTCAGACACAGCTGAGTGACTAAACAGCAGAGTTTACTTTGCTCCATTGCTGCTGTTGCTGCTGCTAAGTCGCTTCAGTGTCCGATTCTGTGTGACCCCGTAGATGGCAGCCCACCAGGCTTCCCCGTCCCTGGGATTCTCTAGGCAAGAACACACTACTTCCATATAAACCAGATGAGGCCTGTGCAATGGTCACACAATATTCTGAGGCAGTAAATACATGTATAAGGTTTGGGAATTTTAATTAGGCTCTTGCACAGAAGTTTTAGAAGGTACTGGGGTTTGGGGTTTGGGTTTGGGGTCTAGGAAGCTGGACCTATATTGCCTGTTCAACTTTGGTTACTCTTTTCCTTGTTGTTGGATGGACTCCTGACTCAAAACAAGAACCGTGGTTGGAATAGCCTCTAAGAATTCATCTGGCTTTCCGGAAACCTTTCTGAGGTATCCTGTCTCCTTTGCCAAGTGAACACAACTAAGCTGAGCCTTGCTTTTTAAGTAACGGCCAATTATAACAGTAGATCTTAGAAACCCAGATTAGGTTGTTACTGTGAACCTTATTAATCAGTAAATTTTTTATATAAGGAAAAACCCTGGTGGATCAAGGGTAAAGATTTCATCTGCAATGCAGGAGATGCAGGTTCCATCCTTGGGTCAAGAAGATCCCCTGGAGGAGGAAATGACAACCCATTCCAGTATTCTTGCTTGGAGAATCCTATGGACTGAGGAGCCTGGCAGGCTACAGTCCATGGGGTCAAAAAGAGTCGGACATGACTTAGCAACTAAACCACCACAAAGGAAACTGACAGATACCCCAAGGGAAAAACAGCAACAAAAGATGGCCTAGTTCTTTACATATGGGACTGGAAGGAGACATTCATTTAATTGTAACCTGTAAGTTTGATATTAAGTTCGGGTAAGATTCAAGAGAGTGAACTGACTCAGCCAGATGGTTAGGGCAATTTCTGGAAGCTGAAAAATAAATCAGTAATGGAAACAATTGAGGAACCTCTTCCAAATGGGTGAAGCAACTACATAATATGTTTGTGCCGATGTGGAAAATTTAAGCCAAAAGTAAACATCTTCCAGATTCTCTTCAGTGTATCGCAGAATGACACAGTTTGTGTGTGAAGGTAAGGGGAAATAAGACAGGCACACTCAATGCTTGGACAGTGTATGAATTTACCTTTAAAGGGAAGTTCTAAGAAGACGTGCACAAAAGAGAGATCAGGGTTAAGTCCAGCTTTGTATTAGATACTATATCCAAAATAAGCCGGGTAACCACATACTTTGTTTTCCAAACTGGTACACTCCTAAAACAATAAACATAAACCAGCACTGACCTGGGCAAATTGGATGTGTGGTCCCTGTAACAACAGAGTTTGCATTTTGTATTAAATTATTCCTCTCAGTGGGTATCAATGCACATGATTTATGTAAATAGCATGTATTTTTGTCAGTCAAATGACTATGATATAGCTCTTACTACCCTGTTAATGCTGACAGGAGAAGGATGATAGGAAGACCCATTTATGAAAAAAATAAGCTTCTCAGGTGGTGCCATTGCAAGAGACACAAGGGAGGTGGATTTGATTCCTGGGTCAGGAAGATCCCCTGGAGTAGGAAATAGAAACCCGCTGCAGTATTCTTGCCTGGAAAATTCCATGGACAGAGAAGCCTGGTGGACTACAGTCCATAGGGTTGCAAAGAGTCGGACTGAGCATCTGAGCACACACACACACACAAGCATAGGAGAAGGAATGGTGGTTATACGTCCAATTTTTGTACTAAGAATAGGTCAGCTAGATAGACTTAAGAGAAAGAGGACATAACATATAAAACTAAAGGTGAATAAGGTTGACAGAAGGATATAGACCTTGAAGACTCCAAAGCTATTAGACGTATCCATTCAAAGTCAGAACACTGTTAAGAGTGTAAATAACTGAGACTATCAGTAATGTGAAGCCATGAAAGTTGCCAGGTGATCTTACTATGAAAATGGTCTCCAACATTGAGTAGAATAAGACTGATTGAGAATAAGAGATTTCTACAATTTTAGATGAAGTTTCAGTTTCATGATAGCCTATAAGAGAAAAAAATTAAAGCACTACCACAGTGAACACAGACAGGATTGAAAGGTGCTTCCCAATTTCAAAAAGCAAATTAGTGAAAAAAGAACTCTGACTTGCTTAAAATACATGCATGTGTTTAGAAAATAAAAGCAGAACCAGATAAAAGGATTGATTACCTCCACATACCTGAAAGGATTCATTAAATAGGGAATAGATACCCAGCTCAGGTATGCTCTTTCTGATAGTTACTGTGATAAGCTTGTATTTCGGGTGATAGTCAGTGATCGTTCATGGAATTTCATTATTTGTATTAGGGTTTTTGTTAGTTTCAATGGTCTTGGGATTTATGGCCAGAGGGAATGAGAATACCAATTTATAGGAACCACTTCACATGTAAGGTGATCAAATCTGTCATCAACAGAGTTAATTGTCTTGTTATTGGAGAAATAATTAAAATAAATGTTATTAAATATTTTGCCAGTAGGCTAAGATGTTCCTTGGCCAAAATTTCCAGGGGAACCAATGACTTGTATCTGTGTTTATTATACCATTTGGATGAGCACTAAAACATATATTTGGGTATTCCAACAAACAGAACAAATGTAGGTCCCAGACAAATTGAAAACAGTATCGGTTATTGTAGATTTACCGTTATCCTGAATTATTCAGTTCTCACCTCCTTGTAAAGAATGTTATATCCTCTTCCATTGCTCTGTGACTTGCCAAGAGTCTTTCCTATTGGAGGAGTACACATTTACATTGGTTTTGGCCATGTGAATGGATCTGAACAAAAGGATATGTGTGTACATGAATGATGCCACTTACAAATCAAAGTCCCTAGACCATTTTTCCTTGCCATGAGAGTAACATATTCCAAACAGAAGCTGCTCTTCCAGCATAAACTAGAAATGAAGCACAGCCACAAAAACATGGGTGAGAAATAGAATGTTCTTGGAAGGCTCAATGTGAGACACAACGTAAGCCAGTGAAGATCTTGAATTTTTTTCTTTTTAAACCAGAACAAAGCTAACCAATACAAGAAACCTTCAAATAAGTGGTAAATACAAGTAGGTTAATTGCAATTTAAAGGAAATAAGGTAAATATATCTTCTTTTTAAATTCTGTATTGATGTAGTGTTGCAAAATTAAAATCTAATAATGCCGAGAGGCTTATGAATGAGTACTACTATGAGCCTAAACAGTTAGCAAGACTTTTAGCCTTTAACTTAATAACTTGGAAATACCCACAAATGTGGATCCTAGCCAATGTCCTTTATTCCTTTGAATTAAAAATAGGTTCCACTCCATACCATTGAAGGAAAAATCTCAGTACAATGTTAAATCACACTGAAATTAGGCAGAGAACACGAAGAGTTCCATCAGAAAGCTTGTCCACTTATATGAATACTGTTAAGAATAGAAAGCCTTTTGTTAATTGAGAGTTTTCATGATCTCTGGTTAATACTTTTTAGCCAGAAATCACAGGGATATTAGAAAATAACTATCCATATGTTGAAGGAATTTAAGGAAAATAATTGCTGGTCTGACTTGGTGAAGCACCTCTTCCTCAGTGGGAAAATAAACCTGGAGTTGAGATGTGCAATATACTAAATTCGTGTCCTTTCAGTAACAATCAGCCATGGAGAGAAAAGCAGCAGTTAATAAGGAAATTAATGGAAGAGACAATAGCTGCACTTTTGCTTGGCCTCATTAACATCTGATGAAACTTTTAACCTTCATGCAATAATAACTGCCAATAGTATGATGATCGTAATTAAGTGCTGAGGAGAAAAGACACATGTGGTATAGGTCTACAGAGGGCTTTGCCAAGTGAAAATGACCTGGTGAAAGATGCCTTGCTTGTTTCAGGGGAGTACCACAAACCTAGACTTTGATTTGGTGGTGGTGATAATGACAACAAGAATTCAGAGCTAATCTTCTTACTAAGTCCATTAATGGGCATAAGCTGGATATATTTTTAGAAGGACCAATCTGTAATAACTGTTGCCTAGTGGACATATCTATATAAAACTGTTAGAGAGGTGGTGGTCTGATCAGGGGGCTAGGATCACATGAGAATATTTGCATTCCATTATAAATATAATTTATTTCATCTAGTGTAGGAAGACCTAGCCAGTTTTGACAGGAGATAGACAGAAAGATAAATAAATGGATAGATAGATGATAAAATATGCAGAAGGGGGTTGTAAATTCTATGAGAACATAAGAATTTCAGGAGTTAATGCCATTATAACTTCAGGGAGAAAATCATGGATTCCTCAGATTCAGTAGGCCTTGGAAATTGTGTCAGGAGGCTGAGATAAATGTCCTATAAGACTTTGAAAGTGAAAGTGAAAATCACTCAGTCATGTCCGACTCCTTGCAGCCCTATAGACTATACAAACCATGAAATTCTCCAGGCCAAAATACTGGAGTGGGCAGCCGTTCCCTTCTCCAGGGGATGTTCCCAACCCAGGGATTGAACCCAGGTCTCCCACATTGCAGGTGGATTCTTTACCAGCTGAGCCACAAGAGAAGCCCAAGAATTTTATGGTGGTGGTGGTTTAGTCGCTAAGTCCTGTCCGACTCTTGTGACCCCATGGACTGTAGCCTGCCAGCTCTGTCCATGGACTTTGAAAGTAAAGGAAAATTTCCCCTGATGATTGTAAACGTTGCTATGAATCTAGGAACAAAATGCTATTCTGATTTGGTGAATTGATTAACCGTTTCAGGCCTAAGATGGGTTGAGTATAGGGGTAGATAAAAGATGTAACTTCAAAATCACAACAAAATACAAAATGCGAAAGACATGAGACCTGCAAAGACCAGTGTAGGGCTTCCCAGGTGGCTCAGTGGTAAAGAATCCACCTGCCAATGCAGGAGATATGAATTTGATCCCTGGGTGGGGAAGATCCCCTAGAGGAGGAAATGGCAACCCACTCCAGTATTCTTGCCTGGAGAAATCCATGGACAGTGGAGCCTGGTGGGCTACAGTCCATGGGTTGCAGAGATTTGGACATGATTTAGCAACTAAAGAACACAACAAATACCAGTGTGGGAGTGAGGGAATATTGTAGAGCAGCTTTTCAGTTACTTTAGAAAGCTGCCTGGGGCTTCCCAGGTGGGACTAATGATAAAGAACCTGTCTGCCAGTGCAGGAGATATAAGAGACATGGTTCGATCCCTGCATTCAGACAATCCTCCAGAAGAGAGCATGGCAACTCACTCCAGTATTCTTGCCTGGAGTATTCCATGGACAGAGAAGTTTGGCGGGTTACAGTTCATAAGGTTACAAAGAGTTAGACATGACTGAAGTGACTTAGCATGCATGTCATGGCAACCCACTCCAGTACTCTTGCCTGGAAAATCCCATGGACGGAGGAGCCTGGTAGGCTGCAGTCCATGGGGTCGCTAAGAGTCCAACACGACTGAGCGCCTTCACTTTCACTTTTCACTTTCATGCATTGGAGAAGGAAATGGCAACCCACTCCAGTGTTCTTGCCTGGAGAATCCCAGGGATGGGGGAGCCTGGTGGGCTGCCATCTCTGGGGTTGCCCAGAGTCGGACACTACTGAAGCGACTTAGCAGCAGCAGCAGCAGCATGCATTCACCAATAAATGGGACCATCATTTTATTTGCATTATAATAGCAGTAGTTTCTCCAGAATCAACAGAGGCTTTCCTCACCAAATAGCAATCTATTAAGGAACTGCAGAGATTCTAGCATGTGGACTTTCCTATAAAACACATTTCTCTAAAATTATGTATTAAAATGACCAGTCCACCTTTAAAGTAGAAAACTTGAAGGAATTATGATCTATTTTCATTTCTATATATGCCTTATATATTGTAGTAACCCGAAATCAGCTGGGAAATTATAAAATAAAATTACTTTAAAGGGGAAGAAACATATTCAGTTACACCACTTGGCTTTTATGCTGACATGAGATCTAGAAGAAATCATTCTATTTACTTTATGAGTTTTTGGAAATCCTCCCCTCATATACACACACCCTTGTTTTTTACATATTTGCAAGTAACAGTCTCAATTTCTTTACCCCCCAATCCCCAGGAAAGAAAACTTAACTTTTTTTTTTTTTAATTAAAGTACAAATCCTTTTAGGTAAGTCTATGTTTCATCTTGTTAACAGTGAAGGTATCTTATACATAATAAATGAACTTTTACCCCATGCCAAAATTAACTTATCTTAGTTGTACTTGGATAAACTCATGTGCATGCATGCGTGGTAAGTCACTTCAGTGGTGTCTGACTCTGTGGGACCCTATGGAGTGTGGCCTGCCAGGTTCCTCTGTCCATGGGATTTCCCAGGCAAGAATACTGGAGTGGGTTGCCATGCCCCTCCTCCAGGGGATCTTCCCCACTCAGGGATTGAGCCCCTGTCTCTTGTGCCTCCTGCATTGGCAGGCAGGTTCTTTACCACTAGTGCCACCTGGGAAGCCCAGAAAAAACTCATATAGAGTCAAAATTTCTAATACACATAAGAGCATGAATCTAATGTCTAAGTGGGTGTGGCATGATCTGGAACCTGATCTAACTTTCCTGGATGAAGGAACATAAATTAGAAATAAGCTTAGAGGATTTACATGTTTGTCTCAAACCCAAATGCCAAAGACAGTTTTTTTCCCTGAGTTGTATGTGGCTACAAACAATATGTAGCATCAAAAGAGAAGTCTGTTTTTGTAGTCCTGAAATCCCCTTCTGTGACTGAAGCATCCCTTATAGCTTTGTTGAATCTACTGAGATAATGGTTATTTTATCAATTTATACTTTATGCATGATATACTATTTACTCAAGATATATAGAAAAGAAATACAACAAACTTGGCTCAAAGAATTAATATTAATTCAAAGAATTAATATTAATATTCAGGAAATAAAGGAAACATATTTTATAAAAGGCCAAATAAAATAAGACACAGCCTAGGGCTTCCCTGGTAGCTCAGTCAGTAAAATAGTTTGCCTGCAACACAGGGGACCCGGTTTCAATTCCTGGGTTGGGAAGATTCCCTGGAGAAGGAAATGGCAACCAATCCAGTATTCTTGCCTGGAGAATTCCATGGACAGAAGAACCTGGTGGGCTACAATCCATGGAGTCACAAAGAGTTGGATACGACTGAGTGACTAACACTTTCACTTTTTTCTGAGAGAATAATAAAAATATAATATGAACTAGTGATTTTATAGAACATAAGTTGGTGCCTTCCTCCCTTCCTCCCTCCTTCCCTCCCTCCCTTCATTCTTTTCTTCTCTCCTTATTTCCTGTCTATCTCACATTCCTACACCAACCTATATTTTTCTGCTATCTTCTTTTCAGCCTGTTGGGGTTTATTTAGTTTTGATTTGTTATAAGGTGTCACTGTAGGATTATTGCCTTAACAAAGTGATTCCAGATCTTGTTTTCACTTGTCCACACCAATTTGATATCCTTAGCCTGCCATCTCTTTACATGTACCCAGAGACAGGATGGTGCTAGAGACCCAAAACTGAACCTAGAAGATTCTGGAACTTACTGAGATCTCCCTTCCTCTTTCTATCTGTAGCTGTCCCCAAACTATTTGAGAGATCTGGACCTTTGTTTTCCAAAGAAAGAAAATTAAAGTCTAATTAGAGATTTCACCACTGGAGGGCTTGAGAGGAATACTCACTAAGGGATTTTGCTTTTAACACTGCTGCTGCTGCTTTTAAGTTGCTTCAGTCATGTCCGACTCTGTGCGACCCCATAGATGGCAGCCCACCAGCTTCCCCTGTCCAGGGGATTCTCCAGGCAAGAACACTGGAGTGGGTTGCCATTTCCTTCTCCCACTAGGAAAGTTTATTAACATAAAAAAATAATTAGACCTTTTCCTTTCATATATTAGTATATTTTTCTAAAACTTTCTCACATATACTAGTCTCTGGTTTATTGCAGGTACAATGACCCTTAATGTCATAGAGTAATAAAAACTCAAGTCCTAAGAATACTCAGTCAACTGAACTTTCTCAAATGCAGGGGGAATTAAAATCAATGAGCGTAATTCGAATTTCTAAAAGTATGTTAGATATTTTATTATAAGAATTGGGCTTCCGTACTGTTCTCCACCCAGGTGCCCTTTCCCAGTAAAATCTCTTGCCTTGTCAGCATATGTGTCTCCTCGGACAATTCATTTCTGAGTGTTAGACAAGAGCCCAGTTTCAGGCCCTGGAAGGAGTCCGCCTTCCTGCAACAAATGGAGACTCTGGCGGGACTCTTCTTTGCTGAGACTGACATCCTGACCGCTCGGGGTACTCAGAGGCCAGCTTGCCTGCCAATGGACCAGACCCAGTGGCCAAAACTGGGACCCTTTTGTCCCTGGTCTCCTCCTGATGTGGACAACTGGCCAAAGTGCCCTGACCAGTAAGGAACAAGAGGCTTTATTGATCTCTCTCCTCTTCCCTCTCTCTTTCCTCTCCTTAACCCTTCCTATCCTTCCCTGTTTTTCTAGTCCCCTAGTCCTGGACCCAGGAATCTGGTCGAAGGGCCCTCAGCCTGAGCTGAGGATTGGAGACTGATCACCTCCTCTTGGCAGAGAACTCAAATTCTGGTTCTGGTCTGGTCTGATTTCTGGTAGGGCTGAGTTCCAGTCCTCCCTTCTTTGGAGGCCCAGAGAAAAGTCCCATAATGCCTGGGTATCTGTAGGTGGCAGGAGATGTCTGTTAGGCCACTCCTTTTGCTCCCCCTCTCCCGCCTCCTCCCCCTTCTTCTTTCAACCTGGCTTCCTCTCCTCACTTGAAATCTTTGATGTTAGTACTTTGATCTGAAGTTCTGTGTGTCTATAGGAGGTTTTCTGAGGGACTATATTCTTGTATTTAAGGGCTTACCTGGTGGTGCAGAGGTTAAAGCGTCTGCCTGCAATGTGGGAGACCTGGGTTCGATCCCTGGATCAGCAAGATTCCCTGGAGAAGGAAATAGCAACCCACTCCAGTATTCTTGCCTGGAGAATCCCATGGACGGAGGAGTTGGTGGGCTACAGTCTATGGGTCGCAAAGAGTCAGACACAACTGAGCAACTTCACTTTCACTTTCAATAGCTCAGTTGGTAAAGAATTTGCCTGCAGTGCAGGGGACCCCAGTTCAATTTCTGGGTTGGGAAGATCTGCTGGAGAAGGGATAGGCTACCCATTCCAGTATTCTTGGGCTGCCCTTGTGGCTCAGCTGGTAAAGAATCTGCCTGCAATGCAGGAGACCTGGATTGGGGAAGTCAATCCAGGTAAATCTTAGGGATCCCAAGCTGATACCTAGGTTGGGGAGATCCTCTGGAGAATGGAAAGGCTACCCACTCCAGTATTTTGGCCTGGAGAATTCCATGGATTGTATAGAATAAGAATTAAAAGCTAAGCAGTTTAATTGGTTTCTGTCTTTGTTGTTGAATTTTTTTCTTTAATATGAAATTATACATAGTGTTGAGTCCAGACTGATAGCTTCTAAAACTAGAAGAAAAAAATTACTTTCATAAATGTTGCTACAATTTGGGATTCACAGCCCTTTAGAAATCTAGGAATTTAATGATGAGTAAAACAGACCTCATTTTGCTGTCAACAAAATGTAGTCTAGTGGGAGAACCAGCTATTGAAAATAATATGGGAAGTGTTGTAAAGGACAAGTGCAATGTGCTGCAAATGAAGGCTTTGACTTAGCTTAGATAATGATCTTCAGTATTTCCCTGAAAAAAAAAAAAAGTTTTATCTTTTCATTGAGATCAAAAGAATGAGTGGTTGACTAACAGAAAAGAGAAAGAATGGTTTGGGCAGAGGGAACAATGTGTGTGATGGTCTGAATCAGGGAGCAGTATTGCTCACTAGCAGAAATGAAGAATGGTCAGAGAGGGAACAAAACAGGAAGCTGTTAGAAGATAAAGCTAGAGAGTGAATGGTGTTTATACATACTGAAAGTGGGAAAGCCACTGAAAAGTTACAAACAAGACGCATTTGCATTAGTAAGTGATTGATTTTCCTATACTGTGGAGAAAGGATTTGCAGGACAAAAAGGAAATAAGACCACTTAGAAGGGCGCTGCTTTAATTCAGGGAACAGATGATAATAGCTTGGATTAGGAACCTGGCAGAGAAGATGCTGAGAGGTACAAAGTCTGAGAGCCATTTAGGAGGTAAAATCAATAGAGCATCAGGATTTTCTGAGATGAGGGATGAGAGAGAGGAGAATGTCTTGAAGAATTCTCAGGTTTCCTACTTGTGCAACTGGATGGATGTTGTTGTGGTTCATAGAGATGGGAGCCAGTAGAGAAGGGCTCTGTAAGTTCACTGTTGAATACGGAGACATACAAAAAGGCAACTGTATATTTGGAGCCAGAATTCAAAAGAAAGAGCTGAGATGTAGACAGACGTTAACATATTTAGTATGTACCTAACTACTGAAGCCATGGATATGGTTTGAACACTTAACTGAAAGTCACTGAGTGAGAAAGGATATATGACCTAGAACAAAGCATAGAGAAATTCAATAATTGAAAACGGGGTAGAAGAAAATAGACCATCCGAGTGACTGAGAAGGGAGAGTTCGAAAGACTAATGTCAGAAGAGTGGGATATCAAATGAACCGAGGCAATATTCTGTTATTTATTATTATTGCACGCATGCATGCTAAGTCCTCTCAGTCACGTCTGACTCTTTGTGACCCTACAGACTACAGCCCACCAGGCTCCTCTGTCCACAGGATTCTGCAGGCAAGACTATTAAGTGGGTTGCCATGCCCTCCTCATTTATTATTATATTACAAACATTATTTTATAATAAGGTAGCACTTATTTTATTTAGAAGTTGAAGTTTAATGTTAATTTAGAAGTAGTGTGAAATGCTTCTGAAATACTGGGCAAAGTGAAAACTAGAAAATATTACCTGGACTTACTGACTTGAAGATCAGTGATTACAAAAGAAAGAGCTCTCTGAGTAGAGAAATCAGTAGACAGGATGGAATGCAGTAAAGAATGAGAGAAGGCTAAAGAAATTCATTAAAGAAGCTAGGCTCTGAAGGTAAAACAGGATGCTAGATGGGTAGGAAATTTATTTTGCAGGAGAAAAGTTGTTTTAATCATTTAAGGTTAGAGAGATTCCAGCCTGCTTCAGTGCCAGTGAAAAAGATAAAGTAAATAGGTAGTGAGTGATATACAGAAAAGAGCATTGTGATTAGTTCTGTAACTAATCAGGTAAAGAGGAGGCAGAAGTAGCTGAAATGCAGAACCTCTTTGTTTCTGAAAAGGAGTAGTAACAGAGGTACATATACTAAAAATGAATGTTTAAACACCCCAAGTCCTTTCTGAATGTTCATAAGTAATAACTCATTCAATCCACAGCCAGCCACATAACCCAGAAACAACCAACATTCCCATTTTATAGATGAGAGACTAAGTTGTCAGAGGTCAATTCTGTAACTGATAGAAGCAGTAATCAAACCTGGAAAGCCAAGGGTCAATGTGACAGCCACCCCTTATCCTATCTCTCTATGTGGTCTTACAATTTCCCAGCATACTTGTGAGACCCCTTAGGGAAGCCTGTGTCAGGACCTCCATTGTTTTTCAGCAAAGATAAATATAATCTTCATAATGAAAACCTGTGATTATGCCAAATTTTAGATAAACAAAAGTTCAGAGGAGATGAGAAATGACCTAAATTTTATATATAGTATGGTAAAGACCAAATTTGAATCCAAATCTACATTTAAAGCCACTGACCTTTTGCCCTTGCCAAGATAAATGATATTTAGATTCTCGTGGTTGAAAGCTGCTGTCCCCCTGATCACAGTTACTTCAAGACTGATCACTCAACCCAGCTTTAGAAGAGAGCTTTCCTTTTTCCTGTTCTCTTTCTTTTCCCCGCTCTGCAGCCTACTATAGTCATTCAGATGGTCACCCTTGTAGGTGCTCCCATAGTAACTCATACCTACTTCAATCACAGCACATCTCTTTGTACTATAATCATCTGATTAATTATGGAACAGAATAACTGCACAAGACTTCTTTTTTTAATAGGAAAGGTGACCAGTTGAAAAAGTAGCCTTGCTGACAGTAACCTGGAACAAATCTTGTAGATTAGCAAACCTTGCTTATTTTGATGTCTCAGCTTTGTGAAGGCTTTGAATAAATTATGTATGGAGCCCTGGGGCTTTTACAAACACAAGGAGTTGCCTTGAATCACTACACTCTGAGATCCAGTGCTGGAGCAACATTCCCTGTGAGGAAAGGTGTGCCCTATTTGGATAAAGAAGACCACAAGGACACCAAAGAAAGTTCTCAGGCTGGGTAGGCTACGCTGAGGTGGTGGGGAGGGTTTGGTGATTCTTGTGTGGATCTTCAGCCTATATTGAAGGCTAAGAACTTCTGAGGCTCACCAGTTGTATTTGCCAGTCAGCAGCTGTGCTGGGGGAAAGCACTGAAAGTTATCCAGATGATCTTGGATAATACTTGTGGACTTAGAAATATCAAAATTAGCTTGGATGATATTTGATACTTATGGACACCATTGCGGTTCTTGCAGTTTCTGTCTAGCTCTGCATCTCAGCAGCACTGAACAGGATTAGTCTTCTTACTGTGCCTGATCAGGTGTAGAAACCCTGTTTCTTTGACACAGTGAGAAAAAGTCACAAACTTTATTTTCTTACCTTGGTATTAAAAGGCACAGACCCACTCCTTTTCTACCAACAGACTCAAATTTCTGTGACAGGACATCTTAAGAGCTAAATATTGAATTTATTTATCTATGCTTCTATAAGCATCAAGGATTAATTAGAAAAATGAGGTTCAGTTTGCTACCACATGGCCAAGTAGGGTAAAAAGAAAGTGTTCCTTGCTAACTTCTCTGCCATGAGAACACCCTTCTGATTTATTTTTGCCATTCTTGTACTTCAAACATCTGGTCAAAATGGAACTTAATAATTCTATCTTTAATAAGAAAAATGGGGAGAAGCATAATATATGCATTTTTCCTTCAGTGGTAGCTCGTATGGACATAGCTCTAGGGAATTATAATCATTAATTCTTTCATGGCACCTGCAACATTATGCTAAGAATGTTATAGATATTGTCTCATTTACTACTTAAACAACTCTGTGGAATAAGTACTGTTATTTGTTCAAAATAGAGAAATGCATTAAACTTTGTGGCCAGTATCCTGTAGTTAGTAATTAACAATATCAGCATTAAATCAGGATTGAAAAATAACTCCTACTGTTTCAGAGAAGCACAGAGTACTTCTGTACCTTAATCCTACCCATTATTTGGGGCCTTGTCAAGCAATATTTTAAACAGACAGTAAAAAGTAAACCTTCCTTCACTATCAATATGCTAAGCATGCATGCATACTGAGTTGTGTCCAACAGTTTGAGGACCCAGTGGTCTGCTGCCTGCAAGTTCCTGTGGCTCTGGAATTTTCCATGCCAGATTCCTGGAATGGGTTACCATTTCCTACTCCAGGGATCATTCTGACCCAGGGATCAAACCATCTCCTGTGTCTCCTGCATTGGTAGGTAGATTCTTTACCATTGAGTTACCTGGGAAGTCCATTTTAGGCCTAAAAGTCTTGTATTTTCTTATCGGTAAATTGTATTTGAGATGCAGAATAAAGATGTTTTAGGTAATTAACATCAAAATTTTAACATTGATTCAGAAATGTGATTTTTGAAAATATACTTAGAAATTTCAATAACCAATTTTTAATTTTGCATCAATATTTTTGAAACACAATGATTATAAACTGTTTAATTAGAAATTTCATCTCAGCTGACAGTGAATAGACGTTATTGGTTGTGTTTTTCTTGAAGGAGTACATTATAAAACTTGTTCCATGGTCTCTCATGTTCTAAGCCATGTACACAAAAGTAGAGGAATTCCACTAAAAGGAGTCATACAATAACACAGAGGTTTACCTTGAATTGAAGCAGAATAATAAAATATTCTTTGTATAGGCTCTAAAGATATTTTACACCTGTCTTTCACTCTCATCTCTTCCTTTTTTTTCTCTCCCTTTCATAAATGTTATATGGTTTCACAAGAGTGGATGTAGCTTTACAGAAGTCAACTGATTGCTATTATAACATCTTCCACATTTCCACAAAGAAATGCATCACACTGTGTTTTGAATTATATAGTAGGTCACCATGAAAATCACTGATAACTGAGTTATAATCCTGAATAATACAGGGGGAAAATTAATCATATATGAATAAATAGTTCATTAAAAATTACATGGCTATTCCTCCACAGTTTTCTTCCTTTTCCTCTCTCTCCAGTTCTTCAGGCCTTCCTGTTTCTCCTTTATCAGTCATTGACTCTTGAATGTGAACAGACACTGTCCTGGGCATTTATCTCTTCAGGGACTTAAGTTTAGTTAAGGAGAAAATATCTAAGTGAATAAATTGCATAAGAAAGTAAATCTTTTACATAAATAAAGCATTTGAAAGCTGTATTTTTAATTGTACCACTTATATTTTGAATAATGAGGTACTTTTCTAAATCAGTATCTTTAACAACTGAGTACTAAAAAAAATTGTGAAAACTGATTTTAATTAAAATTGTCATTTAAATTATTATATTTTGCATTCTAAAATCTAAGAGCTAAACTGCATTACCTTCTAAATTGATATCAGATTATTTGGTTGAGCAAAGGGAGGGAAGAAATTTTAAAATCTCTTTCTCATTGAAATATGTTTTCCAATGGCATCTTTTTCCATTTCAATAATTATCCTTATGGGAAAGTTTTGATAATATGTAATAAGATGAATTTCATTTATAGTATTTATATAACACTATACATCTATCATTGGAGTAGGAAATGGAAACCCACTCCAGTACTCTTGCCTGGAAAATTCCATGGACAGAGGAACCTGGCGGATTACAGTCCATGGGTTCACAAAGAGTTGGGTATGACTGAGCACACACTTTTTAAACCTTTACATCTATGATAACATCCTTTCTGAAACATTTGCAAGTAAAGAATTTGATATTTTCACTAAAGTTTAGTTATTTCAAGGTATTTGACTTCAAAATGTCTGCAGCAAATTAGTGATGACTAATTCTAACTAGGATCAGTTTTCTAAGGATTAATTCAGTGTACTTCTCTTGAAACTAGACTGACACTAGGGTTTTTTGAATTTTCAGTTCCTATTTACATAGTGTCACACATATTAGTTTGCCCTAAGGAAGTATCTCAAAATGAGTACTTAAACAATAGAAATGTGTATTTTCAGTTTTCTAAGTCTGAAGTCCAAGAAGGACGGGTCATGGTGGAGAGGTCTGACAGAATGTGGTCCACTGGAGAAGGGAATGGTAAACCACTCCAATATTCTTGGCTTGAGAACCCATGAACAATATGAAAAGGCAAAATGATAGGATACTGAAAGAGGAACTCCCCAGGTCAGTAGGTGCCCAATATGCTACTGGAGATCAGTGGAGAAATAACTTCAGAAAGAATGAAAGGATGGAGCCAAAGCAAAAACAATACCCAGTTGTGGATGCAACTGGTGATAGAAGCGAGGTCCGATGCTGTATAGAGCAACATTGCATAGGAACCTGGAATGTCAGGTCCATGAATCAAGACAAATTAGAAGTGGTCAAACAGGAGATGGCAAGAGTGAACGTCAACAACCTAGGAATCAGCGAACTAAAATGGACTGGAATGGGTGAATTTAGCTAAGGTGACCATTATATCTACTACTGTGGGCAGGAATCCCTTAGAAGAAATGGAGTAGCCATCATGGTCAACAAAAGAGCCCAAAATACAGTACTTGGATGCAATTTCAAAAATGACAGAATGATCTCTGTTTGTTTCCAAGGCAAACCATTCAATATCATGGTAATCCAAGCCTGTACCTCAACCAGCAGTGCTGAAGAAGCTGAAGTTGAATGGTTCTATGAAGACCTACAAGACATTTTAGAACTAACACCCAAAAAGATGTCCTTTTCATTATAGGGGACTGGAATGCAAAAGGAGAAAGTCAAGAAACACCTGGAGTAACAGCCAAATTTGCCTTGGAGTACGGAAGGAAGCATGGCAAAGGCTAATAGAGTTTTGCCAAGAGAACACACTGGTCATAGCAAACACCCTCATCCAACAACACAAGAGAAGACTCTATACATGGACATCACCAGATGGTCGACACTGAAATTAGATTGATTATATTCTTTGCAGCCAAAGATGGAGAAGCTCTATACAGTCAGCAAAAACAAGACTGGGAGCTGATTGTGGCTCAGATCATGAATGATTTATTGCAAAATTCAGACTTAATTGAAGAAAGTAGGGAAAACCACTAAACCATTTAGGTATGACCTAAATCAAATTCCTTATGATTATACAGTAGAAGTGAGAAATAGATTTAAGGGACTAGATCTGATAGACAGAGTGCCTGATGAACTATGGACAGAGGTTAATGACATTGTATAAGAGACAGGGATCAAGACCAACTCCATGGAAAAGAAATACAAAAAAGCAAAATGGCTGTCTGAGGAGGCCTTACAAATAGCTGTGAAAAGAAGAGAAGCGAAAAACAAAGGAGGAAAGGATAGATACAAGCATCTGAATGCAGAGTTCCAAAGAATAGCAAGGAGAGATAAGAAAGCCTTCCTCAGCAATCAATGCAAAGAAATAGAGGAAAACAACAGAATGGGAAAGACTAGAGATCTCTTCAAGAAAATCAGAGATACCAAGGGAACATTTCATGCAAAGATGGGCTCGATAAAGGACAGAAATCATATGGACCTAACAGAAGCGGAAGATATTAAGAAGAGGTGGCAAGAATACAGAGAAGAACTGTACAGAAAAGATCTTCACAACCAAGATAATCACGATGGTGTGATCACACATAGAGCCAGACATCCTGGAATGTGAAGTCAAGTGGGCCTTAGGAAGCATCACTACGAACAAAGCTAGTGGAGGTGATGGAATTCCAGTTGAGCTATTTCAAATTCTGAAAGATGATGCTGTGAAAGTGCTGCACTCAATATGCCAGTAAATATGGAAAACTCAGCAGTGGCCACAGGACTGGAAAAGGTCAGTTTTCATTCCAATCCCAAAGAAAGGCAATGCCAAAGAATGCTCAAACTACCACACAATTGCACTCATCTCACATGCTAGTAAAGTAATGTTCAAAATTCTCCAAGCCAGGCTTCAGCAATATATGAACTGTGAACTTCCAGATGTTCAAGCTGGTTTTAGAAAAGGCAGAGGAGCCAGAGATCAAATTGCTTACATCCATTGGATCATGGAAAAAGCAAGAGAGTTCCAGAAAAACATCTATTTCTGCTTGGAAAAGATGCTGGGAGGGATTGGGGGCAGGAGGAGAAGGGGACGACAGAGGATGAGATGACTGGATAGCATCACTGACACAACGGATATGAGTTTGGGTAAACTCCGGGAATTGGTGATGGACAGGGAAGCCTGGCGTGCTGCGATTCATGAGATCGCAAGGAGTCGGACATGACTGAGTGACTGAACTGAACTGAAATATGAAGTCAAGGTGTTGACAAGGTGGGTTCCTGCTGAGTGCTGTGGTTAAATATCTGTTTAAGGTCTCTCTCCTTGACTTGTAGAGGCTGTCTTTATATTCACATATTTTCTCCCATGGGTGCCTATGACTTCCCTGGTGGCTCAGATGGTGAAGTGTCTGTCTACAATGCATAAGACCCAGGTTCAGTCCCTAGGTTGGGAAGATATCCTGGAGAAGGAAATGGCAACCCACTCCAGTATTCTTGCCTGGAAAATCCCATGGACAGAGTAGCTTGTGGGCTATACAGTCCATGGGGTCGCAAAGATCAGACAGGACTGAGCGACTTCACTTTCACTTTCACAGGTGCCTAGGGACAAATTTTCCCCTTTTATAAGGATATTAGTTATATTGGACTGGGCCAACCTAATGACCATGTGTTAACTTAGCCCACTACATTTGAAATGGCCCAGCTTCCCTGATGGCTCAGATGGTAAAGAATCCACCTGCAAAGCAGGAAACTCAGGTTTGATGTCTAGATCAGGAAGATCCCCTGGAGAAAGGAATAGAAACCACCACCCCACCCCCCGCCCCCCGCCCCCGCCCAGTAACCTTGCCTGGAGAATCCCTTGGACAGAGGAGCCTCTTCCATGGGGTTACAAAGAGTTGGACACAACTGAGACTAACACTTTCACTAATTTTAAGTAAGGTCATTTTCTGAGACATGGTGAGTTTAACTTCAACACATGACTTGTGTGAGGACACTAGTCAACCTGTAACATCATCAAAGTTTGTATTTCATTCCTCCTTTTGTGGAAAGAAATGAAAAATAATGTCGTGATCTTTGGATTTGGAATTTTTAATTAGCAAAAAGACAGTAAATTAGCACTGTAGCTCAAATGGTAAAGAATCTGCCTGCAACGCAAGAGATCTGGATTTGATCCCTGGGTCAGGAAGATCCTCTGGAGGATGGAATGGCAATCCACTCCAGTACTCTTGCCTGGAGAATCCCATGGGCAGGGGACCCTGGAAGGCTACAGTCCATAGGATCACAGAGTTGGACATGACTGAGGGACTAACACTATTATGAACAAAAGTTGCTCTTTTTTTTTTTTTTTTTTAATTTTCTGTTGTATCTACTTGTATACCAAGAATTTGAACTGATGATTTAATATGCAACAGGGCCTTCCCTGATGGCTCAATAGTAACGAATTCACCTACAGTATAGGAGGTGTGAGCTCAGTCCCTGGGTTGGTAAGATCGCCTGGAGAAGGAAATGGCAACCCACTCCAGTCTTCTTACCTGGAGAAGCCTGTGAACAGAGGAGCCTGGCAGGCTTGCAAAGTGTGGGACATGACTTAGCAACTAAACAACAATAAAAATAATGTCAAAAGCATTTTGATTTGTTATGTTTTGTGCATGAAAGCTGGGGAAGGGGGCTACAGATGTTGGGGGTCACTACTGTGTGTGTGTTTATTGAACAAATTACTTTCTGATTAGCTTTGACCCCTCAGGATTATTTCCAAGTGTCATTATCACTCTCAAAGTATTATACTTGGGATATTTTGCTTTTCCTCACCCCATTCAACACGCAAACTCACATACCACAGATTACAAAATGTGAAGTATAAAATAAGTGATAATTCTAGATATAGATTAAGCCTCTCTTCATGCGTTTCTAGTGGTTTTTTTTTTTTGGAGTTTCTATCACATTGCCTTTATCTCCCAAGTAGTAGAAAATTGTATCTTTCAGGATGGAAATTAAAAATATAAAACAGTCAAGTAAAAGAAATCAGAGACTCCAAGGGCCATGGGGTGTGAACCAGCACTCCAGCTCTTTCTCCTTTATAATGATTTTCAGATAAAGGCAACTTTTCTGAGATGGATAATGCTGTAGTCATCAAGCTCCTTCCTCTCAGTTTATGATGCTCCTTAAAATTTTGTGTAAAGCTATGGCACATCTAGACAGCATATTAAAAGGCAGAGACATTACTTTGCCAACTAAAGTTCATCTAGTCAAAGCTATGGTTTTCCAGTAGTCATGTATGGATGTGAGAGTTGGACAATAAAAAAGACTGAGACTCTTGAAAGTCCCTTGGACTGCAAGGAGATCCAACCAGTCCATCCTATGATCAGTCCTGGGTGTTCCTTGGAAGGACTGATGCTGAAGCTGAAACTCCAACACTTTGGCCACCTTCATGAGAAGAGCTGACTCATTGGAAAGGCCCCTGATGCTGGGAGGGATTCGGGGCAGGAGGAGAAGGGGACGACAGAGGATGAGATGGCTGGATGGCATCATTGAATCGATGGACATGAGTCTGAGTGAACTCCAGGAGTTGGTGATGGACAGGGAGGCCTGGCGTGCTGCGACTCATAGGGCCACAAAGAGTCGGACATGACTGAGCGACTGAACTGAACTGAGCATTGAATAATTGACACTTTTTTATTTTTTATTTTTTTTATTTTTAAACTTTACATAATTGTATTAGTTTTGCCAAATATCAAAATGAATCCGCCACAGGTATACATGTGTTCCCCATCCTGAACCCTCCTCCCTCCTCCCTCCCCACACCATCCCTCTGGGTCGTCCCAGTGCACTAGCCCCAAGCATCCAGTATCGTGCATCAAACCTGGACTGGCAACTCATTTCATACATGATATTATACACGTTTCAATGCCATTCTCCCAAATCTTCCCACCCTCTCCCTCTCCCACAGAGTCCATAAGACTGTTCTATACATCAGTGTCTCTTTTGCTGTCTCGTACACAGGGTTATTGTTACCATCTTTCTAAATTCCATATATATATGTTAGTATACTGTATTTATGTTTTTCCTTCTGGCTTACTTCACTCTGTATAATAGGCTCCAGTTTCATCCACCTCATTAGAACTGATTCAAATGTATTCTTTTTAATGGCTGAGTAATACTCCATTGTGTATATGTACCACCGATTTCTTATCCATTCATCTGCTGATGGACATCTAGGTTGCTTCCATGTCCTGGCTATTATAAACAGTGCTGCGATGAACATTGGGGTACACGTGTCTCTTTCCCTTCTGGTTTCCTCAGTGTGTATGCCCAGCAGTGGGATTGCTGGATCATAAGGCAGTTCTATTTCCAGTTTTTTAAGGAATTTCCACACTGTTCTCCATAGTGGCTGTACTAGTTTGCATTCCCACCAACAGTGTAAGAGGGTTCCCTTTTCTCCACACCCTCTCCAGCATTTATTATTTGTAGACTTTTGGATCTCAGCCATTCTGACTGGTGTGAAATGGTACCTCATAGTGGTTTTGATTTGCATTTCTCTGATGATGAGTGATGTTGAGCATCTTTTCATGTGTTTGTTAGCCATCTGTATGTCTTCTTTGGAGAAATGTCTATTTAGTTCTCTGGCCCATTTTTTGATTGGGTCGTTTATTTTTCTGGAGTTGAGCTATAGGAGTTGCGTGTATATTTTTGAGATTAGTTGTTTGTCAGTTGCTTCATTTGCTATTATTTTCTCCCATTCTGAAGGCTGTCTTTTCACCTTGCTAATAGTTTCCTTTGATGTGCAGAAGCTTTTAAGGTTAATTAGGTCCCATTTGTTTATTTTTGATTTTATTTCCAATATTCTGGGAGGTGGGTCATAGAGAATCCTGCTGTGATGTATGTCAGAGAGTGTTTTGCCTATGTTCTCCTCTAGGAGTTTTATAGTTTCTGGTCTTACATTTAGATCTTTAATCCATTTTGAGTTTATTTTTGTGTATGGTGTTAGAAAGTGCTCTACTTTCATTCTTTTACAAGTGGTTGACCAGATTTCCCAGCACCACTTGTTAAAGAGATTGTCTTTAATCCATTGTATATTCTTGCCTCCTTTGTCAAAGATAAGGTGTCCATATGTGCGTGGATTTATCTCTGGGCTTTCTATTTTGTTCCATTGATCTATATTTCTGTCTTTGTGCCAGTACCATACTGTCTTGATAACTGTGGCTTTGTAGTAGAGCCTGAAGTCAGGTAGGTTGATTCCTCCAGTTCCATTCTTCTTTCTCAAGATCGCTTTGGCTATTCGAGGTTTTTTGTTTTTCCATACAAATTGTGAAATTATTTGTTCTAGCTCTGTGAAGAATACTGTTGGTAGCTTGATAGGGATTGCGTTGAATCTATAAATTGCTTTGGGTAGTATACTCATTTTCACTATATTGATTCTTCCAATCCATGAACATGGTATATTTCTCCATCTATTAGTGTCCTCTTTGATTTCTTTCACCAGTGTTTTATAGTTTTCTATATATAGTTCTTTAGTTTCTTTAGGTAGATATATTCCTAAGTATTTTATTCTTTCCGTTGCAATAGTGAATGGAATTGTTTCCTTAATTTCTCTTTCTGTTTTCTCATTATTAGTGTATAGGAATGCAAGGGATCTCTGTGTGTTGATTTTATATCCTGCAACTTTACTATAGTCATTGATTATTTCTAGTAATTTTCTGGTGGAGTCTTTAGGGTTTTCTATGTAGAGGATCATGTCATCTGCAAATAGTGAGAGTTTTACTTCTTCTTTTCCAATTTGGATTCCTTTTATTTCTTTTTCTGCTCTGATTGCTGTGGCCAAAACTTCCAAAACTATGTTGAATAGTAATGGTTAGAGTGGGCACCCTTGTCTTGTTCCTGACTTTAGAGGAAATGCTTTCAATTTTTCACCATTGAGGATAATGTTTGCTGTGGGTTTGTCATATATAGCTTTTATTATGTTGAGGTATGTTCCTTCTATTCCTGCTTTCTGGAGAGTTTTTATCATAAATGGATGTTGAATTTTGTCAAAGGCTTTCTCTGCATCTATTGAGATAGTCATATGGTTTTTATTTTTCAATTTGTTAATGTGGTGTATTACATTGATTGATTTGCGGATATTGAAGAATCCTTGCATCCCTGGGATAAAGCCCACTTGATCATGGTGTATGATCTTTTTAATGTGTTGTTGGATTCTGATTGCTAGAATTTTGTTAAGGATTTTTGCATCTATGTTCATCAGTGATATTGGCCTGTAGTTTTCTTTTTTTGTGGGATCTTTGTCAGGTTTTGGTATTAGGGTGATGGTGGCCTCATAGAATGAGTTTGGAAGTTTACCTTCCTCTGCAATTTTCTGGAAGAGTTTGAGCAGTATAGGTGTTAGCTCTTCTCTAAATTTTTGGTAGAATTCAGCTGTGAAGCCGTCTGGACCGGGGCTTTTGTTTGCTGGAAGATTTTTTATTATAGTTTCAATTTCCGTGCTTGTGATGGGTCTGTTAAGATTTTCTATTTCTTCCTGGTCCAGTTTTGGAAAGTTGTACTTTTCTAATAATTTGTCCATTTCTTCCACGCTGTCCATTTTATTGGCATATAATTGTTGATAGTAGTCTCTTATGATCCTTTGTATTTCTGTGTTGTCTGTTGTGATCTCTCCATTTTCCTTTCTAATTTTGTTGATTTGATTTTTCTCTCTTTGTTTCTTGATGAGTCTGGCTAATGGTTTGTCAATTTTATTTATCCTTTCAAAGAACCAGCTTTTGGTTTTGTTGATTTTTGCTATGGTCTCTTTTGTTTCTTTTGCATTTATTTCTGCCCTAATTTTTAAGATTTCTTTCCTTCTACTAACCCTGGGGTTCTTCATTTCTTCCTTTTCTAGTTGCTTTAGGTGTTGAGTTAGGTTATTTATTTGACTTTTTTCTTGTTTCTTGAGGTGTGCCTGTATTGCTATGAACTTTCCCCTTAGGACTGCTTTTACCGTGTCCCACGGGTTTTGGGTTGTTGTGTTTTCATTTTCATTCGTTTCTATGCAAATTTTGATTTCTTTTTTGATTTCTTCTGTGATTTGTTGGTTATTCAGCAGCGTGTTGTTCAGCCTTCATATGTTGGAATTTTTAATAGTTTTTCTCCTGTAATTGAGATCTAATCTTACTGCATTGTGGTCAGAAAAAATGCTTGGAATGATTTCTATTTTGTTGAATTTACCAAGGCTAGCTTTATGGCCCAGGATGTGATCTATCCTGAAGAAGGTTCCATGTGTGCTTGAGAAAAAGGTGAAATTCATTGTTTTGGGATGAAATGTCCTATAGATATCAATTAGGTCTAACTGGTCTATTGTATCGTTTAAAGTTTGTGTTTCCTTGTTAATTTTCTGTTTAGTTGATCTATCTATAGGTGTAAGTGGGGTATTAAAGTCTCCCGCTATTATTGTGTTATTGTTAATTTCTCCTTTCATACTTGTTAGCATTTGTCTTACGTACTGTGGTGCTCCCATGTTGGGTGCATATATATTTATAATTGTTATATCTTCTTCTTGGATTGATCCTTTGATCATTATGTAGTGACCTTCTTTGTCTCTTTTCACAGCCTTTGCTTTAAAGTCCATCTTATCTGATATGAGTATTGCTACTCCTGCTTTCTTTTGGTCCCTATTTGCATGGAAAATCTTTGTCCAGCCCTTCACTTTCAGTCTGTATGTGTCCCCTGTTTTGAGGTGGGTCTCTTGTAGACAACATATGTAGGGGTCTTGTTTTTGTATCCATTCAGCCAGTCTTTGTCTTTTGGTTGGGGCATTCAACCCATTTACGTTTAAGGTAATTACTGATAAGTATGATCCCATTGCCATTTACTTTATTGTTTTGGGTTCGAGTTTATACACTGTTTTTGTGTTTCCTGTCTAGAGAATATCCTTTAGTATTTGTTGGAGAGCTGGTTTGGTGGTGCAGAATTCTCTCAGCTTTTGCTTGTCTGAAAAGCTTTTGATTTCTCCTTCATACTTGAATGAGATCCTTGCTGGGTACAATAATCTGGGCTGTAGGTTATTTTCTTTCATCATTTTAAGTATGTCTTGCCATTCCCTCCTGGCTTGAAGAGTTTCTATTGAAAGATCAGCTGTTATCCTTATGGGAATTCCCTTGTGTGTTATTTGTTGTTTTTCCCTTGCTGCTTTTAATATTTGTTCTTTGTGTTTGATCTTTGTTAATTTTATTAATATGTGTCTTGGGGTGTTTCTCCTTGGGTTTATCCTGTTTGGGACTCTCTGGGTTTCTTGGACTTGGGTGATTATTTCCTTCCCCATTTTAGGGGAGTTTTCAACTATTATCTCTTCAAGTATTTTCTCATGGTCTTTCTTTTTGTCTTCTTCTTCTGGAACCCCTATGATTCGAATGTTGTAGCATTTAATATTGTCCTGGAGGTCTCTGAGATTGTCCTCATTTCTTTTAATTCGTTTTTCTTTTATCCTCTCTGATTCATTTATTTCTACCATTCTATCTTCTAATTCACTAATCCTATCTTCTGCCTCTGTTATTCTACTATTTGTTGCCTCCAGAGTGTTTTTAATTTCATCTATTGCATTATTCATTATATATTGACTCTTTTTTATTTCTTCTAGGTCCTTGTTAAACCTTTCTTACATCTTCTCAATCCTTGTCTCCAGGCTATTTATCTGTGATTCCATTTTAGTTTCAAGATTTTGGATCAATTTCACTACCGTTATTCGGAATTCTTTATCAGGTAGATTCCCTATCTCTTCCTCTTTTGTTTGGTTTGGTGGGCATTTATCCTGTTCCTTTATCTGCTGAGTATTCCTCTGTCTCTTCATCTTGTTTAAATTGCTGAGTTTGGGGTGTCCTTTCTGTATTCTGGCAGTTTATGGAGTTCTCTTTATTATGGTGTTTCCTCACTGTGTGTGGGTTTGTACAGGTGGCTTGTCAAAGTTTCCTGGTTAGGGAAGCTTGTGTCGGTGTTCTGGTGGGTGGAGCTGTATTTCTTCTCTCTCCTTTAGAAGAGTTGGGTTGCTTTTCTGGGTGCCTGATGTCCTCTGCTGGCATTCAGAAGTTGTTTTGTAGAATTTACTCAACGTTTAAATGCTCTTTCGATGAATTTGTGGGGGAGAAAGTATTCTCCCCGTCCTACTCCTCCGCCATCTTGGCTCCTCCCCGCTAATTGACACTTTTGAACTGCGGTGTTGGAGAAGACTTTTAAGAGTCCCTTCGGACTGCAAGCAGATCAAACCAGTCCATCCTATGATCAGTCCTGAATATTCATTGGAAGGACTGATGCTGAAGCTGAAGCTCCAAAATTTTGGCCACCTGATGAGAAGAGATGACTCATTAGAAAAGACTCTGATGCTGGGAAAGATTGAAGGCAGGAGAAGGGGAAGACAGAGGACCAGATGGTTGGATGGCATCACTGACTCAATGGACATGAGTTTGAGCAAGCTCCGGGAGATGGTGAATGACAGGCAAACCAGAAGTCTTGGGGTCACAAAGAGTTAGACATGACTGAGTGACTGAAAAACAACAATATTCAACACTTTTTCTATAAACCTTCCTTTTTTATTTTCCTTCCTTTTATTTTCTTTTTATGTTTCAAGATTCTTGCATTCACTTTTCCCCTCTAACTTGGCTCTTATATTTTTTAGACATTTCAGATAATAGTCTTTATTATCACTAAATTCAACAAAAATTAGGACAAAGTACAAGAATTAAAACATTTCTCCAGGCTTTTCAGTGCATTATATAAGCTTCATCCTGACTTTAATATATATGTCCAAATTTAAGCATAGACTTTATACCTGACCATTTTGTGATCTCAGAGCTGAAAATTGGGCATAACATAAATATGCACAAATTACTTAAACTCTCTAGGCTTCAGTTTTCTCATCTGCAATATAAGGGTATAATAGCTACGTTATAAAAATCTGTGCAGTGCCTAATACAGACGACAAACATAAATTGCCTTGAATATTGTTTGTTTTTAGTATATAAATATATCACCATTATAGTAAAACAAAAGTTTTAAAAAAGTGTTCTTTCCATCTTTCTAATACAAACCAGCTAAGAATATCATCTTTAGCAATCATCCCTTTTATACCATCTCCAGACATACAAAGTAGCTTGGTAAATTTTATTTTCATTCCAGAGGTGAGATCTTAGCTTTCTTCGTTAAAAATCTTGTCACTTTCAGCAAGCATTTCTCTCTCTGAGCCTCAGTTTACATACCTAAAAAATGGGAATGGTAATCATAGCTGACAAGAATATGACTGGTTTTGAAAATATACTGTAAAGCATAAAGCACAATATAAATGTTTCAGCCATTTTTGATCAGCTTTGTACTAATATTGCCACTAAAACACAAGCAGTTGGACTTATTCTGAAATACTGAGGAGAATGTAATTGTATAATTAGCTGTGTGCTATGTGCTCACTCAGTCATGGCCCATCCTTCACGACCCCATGGACTGTAGTCCACCAGGTTCTTCTGTCCACGGTATTTTCCAGACAAGAATGCTGGAGTGGGAGGTAATTTCCTCCACCAAGGGATATTCCTGACCTAGGGATCGAACCTGAGTCTCCTGTATCTTCTGCATTGCAGGACGATTTGGTGAGTAGAATCTATCCACCAACCACTAACATTTTTACCAGGTATTATTCTAGTAGACTTGAGTCAATTTAATATTATAATTCAAGTCATATGTACTTTACAATATAATTTTGAACATTTCAAGGTTAATCCTTCCAAAACAACATTATTAATCAGGCACTTTATTTTTCTGGATGCATAAATGACTATCAGACATATGGAACACATATTTGAGCCTTGACCAGCTTTGCACATTAGACTTGGAACCTTGAGTTACAGAAGTAGTATATATTGATCCAATATGCATATGAATATGAGGCTTGCTAGTAGATTTCCAAAGAATAGCAAGGAGAGATAAGCAAGACTTCCTCAGTGATTAATGCAAAGAAATAGAGGAAAACAATAGAGCAGAAAAGACTAGAGATTTCAAGAGAGTTAGAGATAACAAGGGAATATTTCTTTCCCTTGCAAAGGAAAGAATATTTTTTTTGTGTGCAAAGATGATGGGCACAGTAAAGGACAGAAATGGTATGGGCCTAACAGAAGCAGAAGATATTAAGAAGAGGTGGCAAGAATACCCAGAAGAACTATACCAAAAAGATCTTCAAGACCCAGATAACAACGGTGTGATCACTCACCTAGAGCCAGACATCCTGGAATGCGAAGTTAACTGGGACTTAGGAAGCATCATGGAGAAGGCAATGGTACCCTACTCCAGTACTCTTGCCTGGAAAATCCCATGGACGGAGAGCCTGGTAGGCTGCCGTCTTTGGGGTTGCACAGAGTCAGACATGACTGAAGCGACTTCACTTTCACTTTTCACTTTCATGCATTGGAGAAGGAAATGGCAACCCACTCCAGTGTTCTTGCCTGGAGAATCCCAGGGATGGGGAAGCCTGGTGGGCTGCCGTCTTTGGGGTTGCACAGAGTTGGACGTGACTGAAGCGACTTAGGAGCAGCAGGAAGCATCACTAAAAACAAAGCTAGTGGAGGTGATTGAATTCCAGTTGAGTTATTTCAAATCCTAAAAGATGATGCAGTTAAAGTGCTGCACTCAACATGCCAGCAAATTTGGAAAACTCAGCAGTGGCCACAAGACTGGAAAAGGTCAATTTTCATTCCAATCCCAAAGAAAGGCAATGCAAAAGAGTGTTCAAACTACTTCACAGCTGCACTCATCTCGCATGCTAGCAAAGTAATGCTCAAAATTCTCCAAGCCAGGCTTCAACAGTACATGAACTGTGAACTTCCAGATGTTCAAGATGGATTTAGAAAAGGTAGAGGAACAAGAGATCAACTTTCCAACATCCTTTGGATCATGGAAAAAGCAAGAGAATTCCAGAAAAACATCTACTTCTGCTTTATTGACTATGCCAAACCTTTTGACTGTGTAGATCACAACAAACTGGAAAATTCTTCAAGAGATGGGAATACCAGACCACCTGACCTGCCTCTTCTGAAATCTATATGCAGGTCAAGATCTGGACATGGAACAATAGACTGGTTCCAAATAGGGAAAGGAGTACATCAAGGCTGTATATTGTCATTCTGCTTATTTAACTTATATGCAGAGTACATCATGAGAAACACTAGGCTGGAGGAAGCACAAGCTGAAATCAAGATTGCCAGGAGAAACATCAGTAGCCTCAGATATGCAGATGACACCACCCTTATGGCAGAAAGCAAAGATGAACTAAAGAGCCTCTTGATGAAAGTGAAAGAAGAGAGTGAAAATATTGGCTTAAAACTCAACATTCAGAAACCTAAGATCATGGCATCCGGTCGAATCACTTCATGGCAAATAGATGTGGAAACAATGGAAACAGTGATTTATTTTTGGGGCTCCAAAATCACAGCAGATGGCGACCACAGCCAGGAAATTAAAAGATACTTGCTCCTTGGAAGAAAGGTATGACCAACCTAGACAGCATATTAAAAAGCAGAGACATTACTTTGGCAGCAAAAGTTCATCTAGTCAAAGCTATGGTTCTTCCAGTAGTCATGTATGGATGTGAGAGTTGGACTATAAAGAAAGCTGACTGCCGAAGAACTGATGCTTTTTTTTTTTTTTTTTTAGAACTGACGCTTTTGAACTGTGGTGTTGGAGAAAACTCTTGATTGTCCCTTGAACAACAAGGAGATCAAAGCAGTCAATCCTTAAGGAAAGCAGTCCTGAATATTCATTGGAAGGACTGATGCTGATGCTGAAATTCTAGTACTTTGGCCATCTGATGTGAAGAACTGACTCATTTGAAAACATCCTGATGCTGGGAAAGATTTAAGGCAGGAGGAGAAGGGTTCGACAGAGGTTGAGATTATTGGATGGCATCGCCGACTCGATGTATGTGAGTTTGAGCAAGCTTCAGGAGTTGATGACGGACAGGGAAGCCTGGCATACTGCAGTCCATGAGGTTGCAAAGAGTCGGACAGCGACTGAACTGAGCTGAGCATTTAAAAATGTTTGCTCTTGCTTTTTATAAATGTTCAACAGCACATAAAGTCATTTTCATGATAGGCTGAGATTTTTGGGAACATATCCTCTTTCCTAAAAACTGGCAAATCAAACATTTGCTTAATAAATAGAACTGCTATTGAATATATCTTCCTTCTTTGTGTATATTTTAAGTGGTAGTTTGTAAAACTTATCAACAGTTCTAACATAGCATTACTTAGTCACATACATACTCAGTAATCCATGAAGATAAGTTGTGATTGATGCAGGAATTAAATGACAACGTATCTGGCAAACATTTGTGAAGAATGTGTATATATTTACAATGATTTAATAAGTCAGTGGCACCCCACTCCAGTACTTTTGCCTGGAAAATCCCATGGATGGAGGAGCCTGGTGGGCTGCAGTCCATGGGGTCGCTAGAGTCGGACACAACTGAGCGCCTTCACTTTCACTTTTCACTTTCATGCATTGGAGAAGGAAATGGCAACCCACTCCAGTGTTCTTGCCTGGAGAATCCCAGGGATGGGGAAGCCTGGTGGGCTGCTGTCTACGAGGTCGCACAGAGTCGGACACGACTGAAGTGACTTAGCAGCAGCAGCAGCAGTAGCAGCATTTTTTATTAAGAAAGAACAGGGTTTTCTGGGTTTCAAAAAGAAGGAATAGAAACTGGAATTAAATGTAGTTTATTTCTGTTCTATAGTATAAATGCTGTAAGCTTTAAAAGATTTCAGGAAAGAAAAATAGAGAACCAGTTCAAGGTAAGAGCATGAAGGTAAGACCAGCCTTGGTACATAGCAATAAAGAAAATATATAGCTTTAGATGGGTTACAAAATTAGGTCAATTCATTTTTAATTGCCTTTTTTTGAAAGGTCTTTTGAGAGAGTGTAATATGATATTTTAAGAACAAAATACCTTTCTTCTCCCATTCTCCTATTCGATCATTAAATTTTTTAGCATCAAGGGAAACTTACTATATTCCACTTTGAATCCACTAAATTATATGAATAATTTTTTTTAATCTGTAACAAAGAGCTGTAACATGCTTCTAAAGATAATTAGTAACTGTCAAGTTAATGAATTTCAAAATAAAAAGTTATTTGGAATATATATTCCATGCTATTTACTTTCTCTTATTTTTCAATGGTCTGCATCAGGTTATTAGTAGAATAAATAGATCCAAAAATGGAATGAATTGTTTTGGAATTTATCATAACATGTTTAATTGATGTACTGAACGAGAGTATTCATTTTCTGCTATGATCATTAAGAATAAACATGGGTGATAATGATGGGAAAGCAAAAGTAGAGCTCTATATTTGTACTGGGCTGCACCCTGCAGGCCTGCATGCCCTGTGCTTGTGCAGCCTCAAGACCAAAGAAAGAGCACAGAGTCAGCAACAGAGAGAGATGTGGATGGTTTAATAGATAGAGGGATCTTTCATGTCTTGAGCCAGGTAATGGAGCGACACCCCACTGTGTGCAGCAGATGGGTAGCACATGACTTTAGTCTTTCTAAAGATAGGGGTGGGAGATGGAGGTGGTTAAAGTTGCAGAAGGAATAATTGAGTTAAGTTGACTCATTGGTTACCCCTGGGAAACCAGCAGAGGGGCCCCTTTGATAAACTATCATAATGGAGATTATGTGGACAGAATAGCCTTACAATCCATGGGGTCAGAAAGAATCAGACAGGACTGAGAGACAAACACTTTCACTTTCATAATAGAGATAGAAACAGTGGCGGATTTTATTTTCTTGGGCTCCAGATTCACTGAGGATGGTGATTGCAGCCTTGAAATTAAAAGACAATTGCTCCTTGGAAGAAAAGCTATGACCAATCTAGACAGTGTATTAAAAAAGCAGAGACATCACTTTGCCCACAAAGGTCCATCTAGTCAACGCTATGGCTTTTTCAGTAGTCATGTATGGATGTGAGAGTTGGAACATAAAGAAGTCTGAGTGCTGAATAATTGATGCTTTCAAACTGTGGTGTTGGAGAAGACTCTTGAGAGTACCCTTGGACAGGAAGAAGATCAAACCTGTCAATCCTAAACCAACCCTGATGCTAAAGCTGACGCTCCAATACTTTGGCCACCTAATGTGAAGAGCCAACTCACTGGAAACAACCCTGACATGCTGGGAAAGACTGAAGGTAGGAGGGGAAGGAGGCAACAGAGCATGAAATGAATGGATGGTATCACTGAATCAATGGACATGAGTTTGAGCAAACTCTGGGTGATAGTGAAGGACAGGGAAGCCTGGCATGCTGCAGTTCACTGGGCTCCAAAGAGTGGGACATGACTGAGTGAACAATGGCAAAAGAGTTCTGATCAAAAGATTAGAAGAATCACTCCCTGGGGCTGGGGACAAGTATGTAGGCACTTACCAGTTAGATTCTGTGATTAAGAGGAAAGGCCAGTGAGATGAGTAGGGTGTGGTTAGCAAACTGATCAGGTTCAGAACCACCCACGGCATTTACTTGACATGACTCTCCAGTTTCCTTCAAACTAGGATAGTTCTCAGTGTTTTCTTGACTTTCATGATCTTAAAACTTTTGGAGCTTAAGAAAAATCATTTTGGAGAGCATTCCTCAATCTGAGTTTGTCTAATGCTTTCTCACGATTATCTGCACAGGCTATGCATCATTGTCAGAAATATTGCAGAGGTTATGATAAGTTCTCTTCACATCTTGTGAGGTGGCATGTAATTTCTGTTTTTCCCAATGCTGATAATGACCACTTTGACCAGTTGATTAGTAGGGGGTCTTGCCAAGGTTCTCCATTGGAGAGTTACTCTTTTTTGCAATAAACAAGTATTTTGTAGACAGGTACATTGAAACAATTCAAATAATCAAGTTCCTAATTAAACTTTTAATTTATTCAAGTTATTTTTATCAACATGGATTCATGCTTTCCTGTTTATTTCATAAGTTAAAATCAATTTATATAATATGTCAACTATTTTATTGTTTGGTCGCTAAGTCGTGTCCGACTCTTTGCGACCCCATGGACTGTAGCCTGCCAGGCTCCTCTCTCCATGGAATTTTCCCTGCAAGAATACTGGAGTGGGTTGCCATTTCCAACTCCAATATCAATTATTCTTCATTAAAAATATAATCAATTAATATTATTTATTTGGCCAACTAGGAGAACCCCTTTAAGCTGCTTCTCTAATCTTAAAAGCACCTTTGATTCCTCACTCTGCTCAGGTTCTAGCACTCAGTCCTGGCCAGCTACCCACTTTCATTCTCTGTGACTCCCTACTTCAGTCCTGCTAACTCATGCCTTCACTGCTATGTGCCATTTAAGAGTTTTAGGTTTAAATTGCTTAGAATGGTAAATGAATGACGGATGGAATAGTTAAGAGGGAAAAAAATCAACATTTTAATTTTTATTATTAAAAACATTATTTTGTTGCTGATTCAGAAGGTTAAATGCTTTTTTCAACCATTTTAATGTTCTTTTAGAAAACAGTGAGTGTGAAACCAGTGGTGGTGTGTGGTATGTGCGTGCTTTTTCTCCCAAAGTGGAGTAAGGGTGTTACAATTACAAATATGTTATTAAGATTTAAAGAAAACTAAAATTGAAAAAAAAAATAGAAAAATGCCACTATGTAGCTAAATCTGAAGTATTAACCGTATATCTATAGCTCCTTTGACAATAAAATATTACCACTCAGAGCTTAAAAACAAAAGAATCATCTTTGAATTCTCCCACAATCTTATCTTCTATAAAATTCTGTTGTTTCATGTTTGCAGTACTTGTTATACCTATTTCTATTTTCATTTATTTATATCTGTGCTTTGACTCTTTCTGCCAGTATCTCATGGTGCCAAAAAACTAGTCTTCCTACTACAGACTTTATGCTCTTATCCTATGTTGGGCTACCAAATTAGTGTCATATCCTTCCCTGTTGTCCAGAGAATAAATGCTGTCAACAACTCTATGACCTCTTTTCCAGCCTACCTATTCAGTCTCTTCTTTCTCATTTTTTTTCAAAATTGATCACTCTAGCTCAAGTAAAGATTTATTGTTCCTTTTGGAAACTCTTGAATTTCAAGGTCTGTATCCATTCTTTCACTTTCTCCAATAGCATTCTCTTCTTTAATTCTCTGTTTGCTTATATCTTCCCAACATATAAAGCCAAGCTCAACTGCAACATCCTCTGTGAAATGTCACATGTGCTTCCTGAGAGGTGCATGCAGCTGATTTTTAACCAAATGATATGCTTTATCTCCCACTATTTTAAATTTACGAGCCACGTAACATTCACAATGTGCTAAACACTATTCTCAGTGCTCCACAAATGCTCACTAATTTAATGCCCAAAACAACACTATGAGATAGGTACTATTATTAATCTAATTTTAAACGTTAGGAAACCAGAGTTTTTAAACAATTCAAGTGCACACACTGATTCTTGAGATCATATATTTAAATTTTATTCTGTGAGGCTGATGTTACTTATAATTAAAATTATAATCTTACCTCATTTATAAGTATATAAGAGAAAATCTATGTATCAATTATTCCTCCCTACCCCCAGAACAAAGCTCATTGCATTACATTTATAATGCATTCAACTAGTGATTTTAGAATATAGGTTATTTTTACATGAATCAAATATTTCATTAGGTATTGCAAAATGGTTAATTTCTAACTCCAAATGGCTACAAAAATTTATTACCATAAATTAAATAGTTGTTTCAAATACAATTAAAGAAAACTGGGATAACTGTCTGATTTTTTTTTTTCATTTATTTAAAAAGGCTCAGAGTAACTAGTTCACACCACAGATCAGATCAGATCAGATCAGTCGCTCAGTCGTGTCAGACTCTTTGCGACCCCATGAATCGCAGCACGCTAGGCCTCCCTGTCCATCACCAACTCCCGGAGTTCACTCAGACTCATGTCCATTGAGTCAGTGATGCCATCCAGCCATCTCATCCTCTGTCGTCCCCTTCTCCTACTGCCCCCAATCCCTCCAAGAATCAGAGTCTTTTCCAATAAGTCAACTCTTCTCATGAGGTGGCCAAAGTACTGGAGTTTCAGCTTTAGCATCATTCCTTCCAAAGAAAGCCCAGGGCTGATCTCCTTCGAATGGACTAGTTGGATCTCCTTGCAGTCCAAGGGACTCTCAAGAGTCTTCTCCAACACCACAGTTCAAAAGCATCGATTCTTCAGTGCTCAGCCTTCTTCACAGTCCAACTCTCACATCCATACATGACCACAGGAAAAACCATAGCCTTGACTAGACAAACCTTTGTTGGCAAAGTAATGTCTCTGCCTTTGAATATGCTATCTAGGTTGGTCATAACTTTCCTTCCAAGGAGTAAGCATCTTTTAATTTCATGGCTGCAGTCACCATCTGTAGTGATTTTGGAGCCCAGAAAAATAAAGTCTGACACTGTTTCCACTGTTTCCCCATCTATTTCCCATGAAGTGATGGGACTGGATGCCATGATCTTCGTTTTCTGAATGTTGAGCTTTAAGCCAACATTTTCGCTCTCCACTTTCACCTTCATCAAGAGGCTTTTGAGTTCCTCTTCACTTTCTGCCATAAGGATGGTGTCATCTGCATATCTGAGGTTATTTATATGTCTCCCAGCAATCTTGATTCCAGCTTGTGTTTCTTCCAGTCCAGCGTTTCTCATGATGTACTCTGCATATAAGTTAAATAAGCAGGGTGACAATATACAGCCTTGACGTACTCCTTTTCTTATTTGGAACCAATCTGTTGTTCCATGTCCAGTTCTAACTGTTGCTTCCTGACCTGCATACAAATTTCTCAAGAGGCAGATCAGGTGGTCTGGTATTCCCATCTCTTTCAGAATTTTCCACAGTTTATTGTGATCCACACTGTCAAAGGCTTTGGCATAGTCAATAAAGCAGAAATAGATGTTTTTCTGGAACTCTCTTGCTTTTTCCATGATCCAGCGGATGTTGGCAATTTGATCTCTGGTTCCTCTGCCTTTTCTAAAACAAGCTTGAACATCAGGAAGTTCACGGTTCACATATTGCTAAAGCCTGGCTTGGAGAATTTTGAGCATTACTTTACTAGCGTGTGAGATGAGTGCAATTGTACGGTAGTTTGACCATTCTTTGGCATTGCCTTTCTTTGTGATTGGAATGAAAACTGACCTTTTCCAGTCCTGCGGCCACTGCTGAGTTTTCCAAATTTGCTGGCATATTGAGTGCAGCACTTTCACAGCATCATCTTTCAGGATTTGGAATAGCTCAACTGGAATTCCATCACCTCCACTAGCTTTGTTCGTAGTGATGCTTTCTAAGGCCCACTTGACTTCACATTCCAGGATCACACCACAGACAGCCTCTAATATGATGGATGGGTTGACTGTTTCAAATCATTTTATTGTACTCATGGATTTTTACATGAGTATATAAAGTACATTTGAAGTGTTTAATGACAATTGTTAATCTTTTTTTGTTTAAATTATAACATCTTAGAAAAGTGGGGGCTTCTTCCAATTGATTCTTGTCCTGTGGACATAACTTTTGTGGTTTTATAACCACTTCAACAAAGCCGCAGTTTCTTTTTTGGAAATGAGATTTAGAAACCATGATTTGAGTAATGGGAGATGAAGAGGGCTCACTCACAGGCTTTGTACTAGACAGATACAGAAATGATGTTTTGAGGGGAAATGAACCATAAATTCATACTGGTCTATTTCTTTTCAAATGAAAGGGTGCAACATTTCTTCCTTTTTATAGAACCACAGGGCACTTGCTCAGTCAGTTCAGTTTAGTCGATCAGTTGTGCCCGACTCTGCGACCCCATGGACGGCAGCAGGCCAGGCTTCTCTGTCCATCACCAACTCTCAGTTCAGTTCAGTTCAGTCATTCAGAGCTTGCTCAAACTCATGTCCATTGAGTCGGTCACGCCATCCAACTATCTCATCCTCTGTCATCCCCTTCTCTGTCTTCCTTAAATCTTTCCCAGCACCAGGGTCTTTTCCAATGAGTCAGTTCTTCACATCAAGTGGCCAAAGTACTGGAGTTTCAGCTTCAAACTCAATCCTTCCAATGAATATTCAGGACTGCTTTCCTTAAGGATTAACTGCTTTGATCTCCTTGCTGTCTGGGATTCTCAAGAGTCTTCTCCAACACCACATCAATTCTTTGGTGCTCAACTTTCTTTATAGTCCAACTATCACATTCATACATAAATATTGGAAAAACCATAGCTTTGACTAGATGGACCTTTGTCAGCAAAGTAATGTCTTTGCTTTTTAATATGCTGTCTAGTTTGGTCAAAGCTTTTCTTCCAAGGAGCAAATGTCTTTTTAATTTCTTGGCTGCAATCACCATCTGCAGTGAATTTGGAGCCCAAGAAAATAAAGTCTCTCATTGTTTCCATTGTTTTCCCATCTATTTGCTATGAAGTGATGGGACAAGATAGTTTGATCCTAGTTTTTTGAATGTTGATTTTATTTAAGCCAACTTTTTCACTCTTCTCTTTCACTTTTATCAAGAGGCTCTTTAGTTTCTCTTTGCTTTCTGCCATAAGGGCAGTGTCATCTGCGTATCTGAGGTTATTGATATTTCTCCTGGCAATCTTGATTCCAGTTTGCGCTTCATCCAGCCCCAAATTTTAGATGATGTACTCTGCATATAAGTTAAATAAACAGGGTGACACTATATAGTCTTGAAGTACTGCTGTCCTAATTAGGAACCAGTCTTCTGTTCCATGTCTGGTTCTAACTGTTGCTTCCTGACCTGCATACAGATTTCTCAGGAGGCAGGGAAGGTGTTCTGTTATTCCCAGTTCTTGAAGAATTTTCCAGTTGTGACCTATACAGTCAAAGGCTTTGGCATAGTCAATAAAGCAGAAGTAGATATTTTTCTGGATCTCTCTTGCTTTTTTGATGATCTAATATATGTTAGCAATTTGATCTCTGGTTCCTCTGCCTTTTCTAAATCCAGCATGAACATCTGCAATTTCATTGTTCATGTACTGTTGAAGCCTGGCTCGGCGAATTTTGAGCATTACTTTGCTAACTTGTGAGATGAGTGCAATTGTGTGGTAGTTAGAACATTCATTTTCCTTGCCTTTCTTTGAGATTGGAATGAAAACTGACCTTTTCTAGTCCCGTGGCCACTGCTAAGTTTTCCAAATTTGCTGACATATTGAGTGCAGCACTTTCACAGCATCATCTTTTAGGATTTGAAATAACTCAACTGGAATTCCATCACCTCCACTAGCTTTGTTTTTAGTGATGCTTCCTAAGGCCCACTTGATTTTGCTTTCCAGCATGTCTGACTCTAGGTGAGTGATCACACCATCGTGGTTATCTGGGTCATAAAGATCTTTTTGGTATAGTTCTTTTGTGTGTTCTTCTCACCTCTTCTTAATATCTTTTGCTTCTGTTAGGTCTATACCATTTCTGTCCTTTATTGTGTCCATTTTTGCATAAAATGTTCCCTTGGTAGCTCTAATTTTCTTAAAGAGATCTCTAGTGTTTCCCATTCTATTGTTTTCCTCTATTTCTTTGCATCTATCACTGAGTAGCGCTTTCTTATCTCTCCTTGCTATTCTTTGGAACTCTGCATTCTAATGGGTATATCTTTCCTTTTCTCCTTTGCCTTTAACTTTTCTTTTCTCAGCTGTTTATAAGGCTTCTTCATTTGCTACTCCTTAGAAAATAATAAGGAGGACAATAATTAAAGGCAACAGTGAAAATCAGGTGAGTAGTCTGCTGACTACTACCCAACTAAAACCTCAGACTTGAGTTGTTCTTACTCTGAGAAATCCAGCCATATGCAAAGTACTTTGCCAGTATGTTGTTATTCTTTAAATCAAACTCAACCGTGCTCATATTATTCAGAAAATATTAAAACATAAATTTTAAAGGCTAACTTTAGCTTGTATTTTCTTATAATATCAGAATATAAAAATGAAATTTCCATAATATTCCTCAAAATTGTTATTTTTTATATATGCATAATGTACTTTTCAAACTTTTTAAGCTACTGAATCTTTATTAAGTTTCATATAAAAACTTAATATACAAATGAATGGAAGAATTACTCTGGTTGGGGAGGGTTTTATATAAAATTTAATTTCAATAGGGTTGCCTAGAATCTTCCCACTCAGAGAATCATGTTACCAAAATCACTTTAAATAGAAAAATAAAATAATAAGCCTTTGGTTTTCAAGTAAGAATGACTAGGGCCTAAATTGATTGTTGCACTTTTTAGCTCTGTAAATCAAGGAAAAATTACATAATCTATCATGGACATGACTTCCTTATAAGTAAATTCAGAATTTTCAGAGGATTTTATTATGACAACACAATAAATCATGGTTTTGAAAGCATTTTACATTGTGTATGTTTTATATAAATGCATACTGGAATTGTTTATACTCTAAATTTCAATTTCCATTAACATATTAAATCTTGATCCTATAGGAATGAGAACCCTGTCTTTCTCCTCCTCCAGGATTGTCATATATAGTTCCCTGTTTGTTGTTTAGACATGAAGTCGTCTCCAACTCTTTGCGACCCCATAGAATATGCCCCTCAGGCTCCTCTGTCCATGGCATTTCTGAGGCAAGAATATTGGAGTGGGTTGCCATTTCCTTCTCCAGGGGATCTTCCTGACTCAGGGATTGAAACCTTGTCTCCTGCTTGGCAGGTAGATTCTTTATCACTGAGCCACCAGGGATAGTTCCCAAGTAAATCTGAAACAATTGTGAATACCTAGGGCTTCTGAAATATGAGACATTATTGATAAAAGGTATTCATTTTCACCACTGACTAAATCATTCTTTGTGAGTTATTATGTAGTCAGTGGCAGTACAGCATCTATTGATATTTTAGGACCTAGTATATTTCATCCCTCCCTATAAACTCATAATATCTGTAAAGCTTTGCAGCAGGCAGCATATGAATAAGCTATTTTAAAAAATCTGACCCAGGAGATAATTTTACCCTCAAATATGAGTTAAATCTTTGATAGAAAATATTTTCTGCATGAGACAATAAGCCTCTTTTAAGATAATTTCAGCTCCAAAGTCATCTTTCACTATAAACCTTGAAGAAGATATTTTAGAATTTTAGAGACGTGCCCTTGTCAGTGCAATGTAACTACATCATGATGTGGAGTCGACGTCTAAATGTTTGGTTAATAACTAGCACACTGGGAGACGATGTGCGTATTACTTTCTATTCCCTGTTTGTTGTCTAATATCATTCTTACTGCTAGCATTTGTTGAACTCAGAAAAATGGAAGTAAAATTATCCTAATAGAAGTTTAAAGAGATTATTCTGGGTGTTATATTTTGGGAAAGTAAGGAGAATGAGAGATTGCAAGCTGAAAGCTCGATAAACATAAAAGACTACAATGTCATAGAATATTTAACATGACTATATTTAACTAGAGATCAGTGAAATTATTTTATTATTTAAAACACTTCCAAGACTTAAATTTTACTTTATAGTTATTCGTTCCCCAAGAAGAAAATGGAAACAGGATCTTTCAGTAATGAAGTTGGAACAATGTAAACAGAAATACAGCGTCGACAGGGAACATTACATGTGTTCATCATTTGATGTAGAAACAGTGGTGCCTAACAATGTTGAGTCTCTGATATAATTTACCTCTGACAACACATATTGGAAGTCTTGCACCTTAAAAGAATGCTGTGTGATGACAGGTTATACTATAATCCCAAGATTAAAGCTATTCTGCTTGTATATATCTATTTCCATAATGTACTATTATTGTTATGAATGTTTCAGAAGACAGCAGGGCAAAAATTAGTGTGGTAATCCATGTAATTAGGCAAATAACCACTTAACCCAGAATAAACTGCTTAACAGACTTCATTTACTTTTCAAACAAACAAACAAAAACCTTTTTTTTCTTATGTTTATTTGCAAATTTCAGGACTTGCTTTTCTTTTTCAACTATTAGATTTGTAAAGTAGCCATACAAGCTTGTAATCTCTTGGTAAAATCCATTCAATGAAGCAACATAAGATTTTTGGTAACAATATAACAATGGCAAAAAATAATGAAAAGTGAGAATATTATTAAACTTACTATGATTTATTCTTTGGACAGAGTCTAATGTTACATAAACCCTACTGGAATAGTGAGTGATTATGTGCATATAAGAAAAAGTATGTGAACTGAAAGGAGGTGGCCACCTGAAAAATAGGAAACTTCCACTTTAGCAGATAAATAGCTGGTACCTGAAAGGAGGAAAATAAACTAGCTTGGTTGCTAAGGGCAACTCTAAATGCTACTTCTTCAAGCATGACATTGTATTGGAAGATTCATGTCTGTGCCTATGCTATTTATCTATCTGCAAGTGATTAAGATGATGCTATTTTAAGTTAGGTGTTCACACAACTGTCAGCAATCATGAGTTGTGAAGCAGAGAGCATAAGCACAGGGGCTTAAATTCTATACCTATGTGATGCCCAAGGCACAAAACTGAAAGATAGTGGAGGCTAGGAACATGAAGAAATGTGGGCTTCTTATCAAGCGGAATGTCGCCCTTGTCAAGTAAGGCTGACATTTGCTGGAATGTAACAGGATGCCCATCTGTTTTGGTCAAAATGCAATTGCTGTACAATGGAAAATTACTTGAGATTAACTTGACATATTTGTTGTTTTGCAGTTCTTTGTTCAGTTACCTTATATAAAATTTGCCAGATAAGTCATGGATGTAAAAGTAAATCAGGTTAAAATTTCAATGAAAAATTTATAAGGATGTGTCAATTTTTTTCAGGTATTATTACGACTACTAAAATTGTGTAATGTTTGACTGAATAGTATTTCAAATGAAATTTACAGTTAATATTAGACAATATTCCATGGACTAAATGTTTATAACTATATCTTTTCCAGCTTTGAGTTATAATTGACAAATAAAAATTATGTATGTATTTATATATTAATGGTGCACAATGTTTTGATATACATATACTTTGTGAAATGATTACTACTACCAAGCTGACTAATATAGCCATAATCTGACATAGTCATCTTCTTTGGTTTTTTGTAGTGAGAAAATTTAAGGACTACTTTCTCAGGAAAATTTCAAGTATATGCTACAGTATTAATTAATGATTGTCACCATGCTGTACACTAGATCTCCAGAACTTATTCATCCTACATAACTGAAACTTGGTACCCTTAACCTACATCTCCCTATTTCTCCTACTTCTCAGTCCTACCTCCTGCCTCCCTGGCAACCACTGTTACCCTCTGTTTCTATGAGTTCTACTTTTTTAGGTTCCACAATAAATGAGATCAGGCTATAATTTAAAATCCTAAGTATTTAATGTTGTTGCTTCTAAGGAGGACTTCCCTGGTGGCTCAGACGGTAAAGCGTCCTCCTATGATGCGGGAGTTGGAATGTTGACTTGTGCTGGCAGAAAAGAAAAAAAAAAAAATCTACCAATTCCATTTTCCTAATGAAATTGTGCCTATTGAAAAAATAAAGTCTCATTCCAACTTTGGCATCTGGTATTTTCTATTTGAATGAAAGATGTTGAGGTTACGGGATGGAATGGTAGTTGCCTGTAGACTGTGATTTCCACTCTGGCACTGGATGTACATTCATTTTGAAAGCACAGCCTCCTTTCATCTTTGTTTCTACTATGCCAGTCAATGCCTTTAGACAAGATATTTTAAACTGTAGTGCTCAGCTGCATTAACTATAATGTAGACATTAAAGTTCACAAAAATTACTTGACTCCTAATCCACTATATTCTAAACAGCACTTCCTAATTTTTAGTATAAAAATCATATAAAGACTGTGAAAGGGAATTACCCAGAAAGAAAAGCTTAGACGGTGTATGCAACACAAATAAGCTTAACACCAAAGTTATCACTTTGCTTTGCACCTGCAAATAGATAAGTCACCAGCATACTGCTGAGCACAGGTGTGATGTGCTCAATTCATCTGAGACCCCTAACAGAATAAACTGCTCTATTTACTTCTCCATGAAGCCTCGGTGTGGATCTTTATGAAGCTCTTGATAGAGTGAACTTTTCTACAGCCCTATAAGTAGTTGGGTCCAAATTCAGTCCCGTTGTTCATGCCAATGGAATATAAAGTTCTGTGGGATTACTTGGTACGTGAAAATTGATGAATCTGTTCTCAAAAAGCTGATAAAAGAAGCATATTAGATAACAGTGTTCTGTACTTCTTAAGAAAAGGGTGACTACAGCTGGTCCCAGTGAGATGTGATGAATTGATTTTCTTTAACAAGCTCAGCAGGCAACTCCGAGGTTAGAACTATGAAACAAATACTTATGTCAGAGCAGCGGCTTGGAGGGTAATTATAAAAGGTGTGGCTTTCAGGAATCACACTTAAGAATCTTGTTCAATAGGTCTCTTGGGGCCCAGAAATCTCAGTGCCTGACAACCCTAGATCCCCAGGCATTTTTGATACAATCAAAGGTTTATAGACTGAACTTTTAATTAAAAGTCAGGTTTACTAAGATACTATTTACATAAATAAAAATCACCGTCTTTAAGAGAACAAATTGAAGAATTGTGTGACCACCAGTATTGACAATATAGGGAACAGTTTTATCATTCCCAAACTTTTCCTCCCACCTCTTTGGACTCAGTGCATCTTCCTGCCCAAAACACCTGACAACTAACCACTCAATTTGTGTTTCTGTCACTACAAGTTTCCCTTCAGGAGAATGACGTATAAAAGGAGTCATAGGATATATGTTCTAAGTGTTATTTCACTAACATTATGCTATTGTAATTCATCCATGTCGTTGCATTATCAGTCACTCATTTATTCCTTTTGTTAACAGTAATATTTCATTTTGTGAGTGTACTACCTTTCTTAATTCATTCACAAGGATGTGCACATTTGAGTTTTCTTCAGATTTTGACAATTATGGGTATAGCTGCTATTAATACTATCAAGTAAGTCTTTGCATGGACAAGCATTTTCACTTCTCTTGACACTGCTAGGTTATATAGTAGTTGTTGGGCTTCCCTGGTGGGCTCAGACAGTAAAGAATCCATCTGCAATGCAGGAGACCTGGGTTCAATCCTTGAGTTGGGCAAACCCCCTGGAGAAGGGAATGGCTACCCACTTCAGTCATTCTTGCCTGGAGAATTCTGTGAACAGAAGAACCTGGTGGGCTAGAGTCCATGGGGTCACAAAGTGCCAGACACAACTGAGCAACTAACACAATTATAGTAGTTGTATATTTAAATTTACAAGAAAGTGCCAAAACTGCTTTCCAAGTGACTGTGCCATTTTGTACTGTACCAGCAATGTGTGATAAATCAACTTGCACTATGTACTTCTCAGAACCTGATACTGTTAGTCATTTTTATTTAGCCATCCCACTCGATAGTTAAGGGTATCTCATTATGGTTTATGTTTTAATTTACATTTCCCTGTTGACTTATAATGATGCCGGTTGCCATCCACATACTTCCAAAGGCAAAACATGTCTGTGTATCCTAACACTCCTATAAGGGACTTGTCAGCATTTGTATCATGATCTAATAGATTATCTGGCTTTTTCTCATGGTTAGGGTAGGGTTAATATTGTCTTGTAACTGTCAATGTTTTAAGCAGAATCTGATGCAGACAGAACTCTAATATACTTTTCTTAAAGTGTCTGAAGGAACTGAGCCCACTGAAGGAAGTCATAAAGTTTCATTTCTGTGAGTGGGTGTCCATGTGAAAACTCAAGATACTTTCCTAACTGCAGATGTATTTCTGACTCTTGGAAAAAAATGGTGGGGTAATAAAAAAAACTTATATATATATATATATATATATATATATATATATATATATATATTCATACACACATATATATATACTGGAGAAGGCAATGGCATATATATATATCACTTTCAGTTCAGTTCAGTTGCTCAGTCGTGTCCAACTCTTTGCGACCCCATGAATTGCAGCACTCCAGGCCTCCCTGTCCATTACCAACTCCTGGAGTTCACTCAAACTCATGTCCATTGAGTCAGTGATGTCATCCAGCCATCTCATCCTCTGTCGTCCCCTTTTTCTCCTGCTCCCAATCCCTCCCAGCATCAGAGTCTTTTCCAATGAATCAAATCTTCGCATGAGGTGGCCAAAGTACTGGAGTTTCAGCTTTAGCATCATTCCTTCCAATGAACACCCAGGACTGATCTCCTTCAGAATGGACTGGTTGGATCTCCTTGCAGTCCCAGAGACTCTCAAGAATCTTCTCCAACACCACAGTTCAAAAGCATCAATTCTTTGGTGCTCAGCCTTCTTCACAGTCCAACTCTCACATCCATACATGACCACTGGAAAAACCATAGCCTTGACTAAACGGACCTTTGTTTGCAAAGTAATGTCTCTGCTTTTGAATATGCTATCTAGGTTGGTCATAACTTTCCTTCCAAGGAGTAAGCGTCTTTTAATTTCATGGCTGCAATCACTGTCTGCAGTGATTTTGGAGCCCCCAAAAATAAAGTCTGACACTGTTTCCCCATCTATTTGCCATGAAGTGATGGGACCAGATGCCATGATTTTAGTTTACTGAATGTTGAGTTTTAAGCCAACTTTTTCACTCTCCTCTTTCACTTTCATCATTTTTAGTTCCTCTTCACTTTCTGCCATAAAGGGTGGTGTCATCTGCATATCTGAGGTTATTGATATTTCTCCCAGCAATCTTGATTCCAGCTATATATCACTTAGTATTTTTCAAATTATTTATTTCAGAAACATAATAGAATAATGTAAATGGTCATGATAAGCCATTTACAAAAGTCTCTAGAATCAAGGTATTAAATAAAGGCAGGAGAAGGAAGAATAGAAAATAAAATTGGATATCACACATATTTTCCTTGTGAATTTTAAATTCATTTATATATAATATTGGAAAGGGAAAGATTTTTTAATATCAGTGCACAAAACCACTTGTCATAAAATGTATGGTAAAAGGGAAAGATTTTTTTAATATCAGTGCACAAAACCACTTGTCATGATGAAAATGTATGGTAAACTTCTTAATTTAAACTTTAATTATTTTTAACAGTTAATGATCATAACAGGAAGTTATCAGATAATAATATTTTAGATAGGACACTCAAAACAATTAATGAGAGTCAATATTTACTGGACAATCATTACATGCCAAGTGTTCAACTTCATACTTTGAAAATATTGTCATTCAGTCATTCAGTCGTGTCCAGCTCTTTGCAAATCCATGCACTGCAGCATGCCAGGCCTCCTTGTCCTTTACTCTCTCCTGGAGCTTGCTCAAACTCATGTCCATTGATCAATGATGTCATTCAACCATCTTGTCTTCTGTCATCCCCTTTTCCTCCTGCCTTCAATCTTTCCCAGCATCAGGGTCTTTTCCAAAAGTTGGTTAACATAAATATTATAAATATAACTAATATAAATATTAGCTCATTGAAATAACCTAACAAGCCAATTAAATGAATAATATTATTATCCATATTATGCAAATAGATCTAAAAACTTGATTATGTGTACAGTTGGCCCTTAGTATCCATGAATTCCACACCCGCTGAGTAATGGCTGTACCATACCATTTGTTATAAGGGACTTGAACATCCCTTGGATTTTGGTACTTGCAACAATCCTGAAACAAATGCCCCATATATACCAAGGGACTGAAATGACATGTCCATGCTCACACAGCCTTTACGTATTTATGCAGGGTAACAAGATAAAAACCTAGGCCTGGGTATCCTAAATTAGTGCTTCTTGGGATTTAATGTGCATTTGGATCAACCAGGGATCTTGTTAAAATACAAATTGTGATTCAGTGTGTCTAGGTTGGGGCTCAGGAGTTCATCTCTAACAAGCTCCCAAGTGATGTGGATACTGCCTGTCCAAAAATCACACTATGACTAGCAAGGTTATAGAGTATGACTCCTTACTGCTAAGGTATACTCCCTCACATACAGATACCAACTGAATCAGTCATAGATAAGTGTGAATTCTTATTAGTGTGAAGTGTGAAGATGAGAGTCTATCATTTGTTTATGTCCGATGAGTGAGTATGCTGGGATCAGGAATTCTGTATAAGATAATAAGTGTAAAGGCTTCCAAAGTTTAAAATGCAAAGGTGAAAAACTTCTTTGTACCCATTATATGTTTACACATTTATTATGGAAATAGATTCTTACATGTGTTTAAATATTTTTGAAAGAATTTACTGCCATGTTATTTGTAATCACAACAAAACAAATGGGATTCTCTCTAGTATTTAGCAGTAGGGACAGGTTAAATAAAGATGAATAAATCTATTCAATGACATACTGGGCATCATTTAAAAGTGCTTTTAAAAGTTACTTTCTTGTGCTTCCTTGATGGCTCAGACTGTAAAGAATTTGCCTGCAATGCAGGAGACCTGGGTTCAATCCCTGGGTCAGGAAGATCCTCTGGAGAAGGGAATGGCAACCCACTCTAGTACTCTTGCCTGGAGAATTCCATGGACAGAAGAGCCTGGTGGGCTACAGCCAATGGGGTTGCAAAGAGTTGGACATGACTGAACAACTAACACTTCTTGCAAAAGAACTCCACTTGTTTTGAAAGCCCAGTGTAGGTAGAGACTGTCTGTTTTATTCATGTCTGTGATGTCCATACAGATGAAGCATGCCTTCTACACAGCAGGTATTCAAAACTCAACAATTTTTTGTTGCCTGAATGAATATATGACTTATAAGTTATACTATGCCTGAATGAATATATGACTTACAAGATATATAGAAGAGTCTTTTGGACTCTGTGGGAGAGGGAGAGGCTGGGATGATTTGGGAGAATGGCATTGAAACATGTATAATATCATGTATGAAACGAGTCGCCAGTCCAGGTTTGATGCACGACCCTGGATGCTTGGGGCTGGTGCACTGTGACGACCCAGAGGGATGGTATGGGGAGGGAGGAGGGTTCAGGATGGGGAACACGTGTATACCTGTGGTGGATTCATGTTGATATATGGCAAAACCAATACAATATTGTAAAGTTAAAAAATAAAATAAAATAATAAATAAATAAAATAAATAAAGTTTTAAGCAGAAAAAAACAAAAACAAGATATACTACTGAGTGAAAAAATGTATAATAATAGTTATAGGATTTGGGGGGAGGGAATCTGTAAATTTTGGATAGAGGTAAAATTATACCTTCTTCCACAGTTTGAATATTAATGTCATATTTGCTATTATTTGGAAAATAAAATTAATTAAAATATAAGAAAAGGAGTATCAGAAATATCAAGAAGTTAGTATATTACTCCTTAGATTCCAGTTTCTTTTTTCAATGGTTGAAAGCATACAACATAAAATTTACCATCTTAATCATTTTTACAAGCTGAAATCAAGATTTCTGGGAAAAATGTCGATGAATCAGATACGCAGATGCTAACTCTCTAATGGCAGAAAGTGAGAGGAGCTAAAGAGCCTTTTGATGAGGGTAAAGGAGGAGAGTGAGAAAGCCAGCTTAAAACTCAATATTAAAAAAAAAATAAGATCATGACATCTGTTCCCATCACTTCATGGCAAATAGAAGGGAAAAAGGTGGCAGCAGTGACAGCCTCCTCTTCTTACGCTCTAAAATCACTGCAGATGGTGACTGCAGCCATGACATTAGAAGGCAATTGCTTCTTGGGAGGAAAGCTATGACAAACCTAGACAGTGTGCTACAAAGCAAAGACATCGCTTTGCCAACAAAGGTCCAAATACTCAAGGTTATGGTCTTTGCGGTAGTCATGTATGGATACGAGAGCTGGACAATAAAGAAGGCAGTGAAAGTGAAAGTCCCTCAGTCGTGTCCGACTCTTTGCGGCCTCATGGACTACACAGTTCATAGAATTCTCTAGGCCAGAATACTGGAGTGGGTCACCTTTCCCTTCTCCAGGAGATCTTCCCAACCCAGGGATCGAACCCAGGTCTCCTGCATTGCAGGAGGTTTCTTTACCAGCTGAGCCTCAAGGGAAGTGTAAAAGAAGGCAGAGCACCAAAGAATTGGTGGTGCTGGAGAAGACTCCTGACAGTCCCTTGGACTGCAAGATCAAACCAGTCAATCTAAAAGTCAATCTAAAATCAACCCTAAATACACCTTGGAAGGACTGATGCTGAAGCTGAACCTCCAATAGTTTGGCCACCTGAAGTGAACAGTCAATTTATCGGAAAAGACCCTGACACTGGAAAGATGGAGAGTATGAGGAGAAGGGGACAACAGAGGATGAGATGGTTGGATGGCATATGGATTCGTTGGACACGAACTTGGGCAAATTTTAGGAGATGGTGAGGGTTAGAGAAGCCTGGTGTTCTGTAGTCCATGGAGTTGTGAAGAGTTGGACTCGGCTTGGCAACTGAACAACGACAACCACTTTGAAGTGTACAGTTCAGTAGATTAAATATTTTCACATTGCTCTGAAAGAGACATCCAGGATCTTTTCATCCTGCAAATCTGAAATTCTATACCCATTAAACAACAACCACAGATCTCTCTAAAGGAAGTGCTTCAAGCTACTATGTTGAATCAAAGATAAATTTCCTTCCAGACTTCTTCCACATATTTTATTCATATATTTAAATTTGCACAGCCAAAATTAGCCTCAAGGCTTCCTCTTTCTCATTTTTTTAGAATTCAACTTTGTTTAATGCCTTCCCCCAAATTTGGGGATAATCAAAGGGAATTAAAGGTTATCAAATTGATTTATACCACTATCTAGTCCTGCATATCAATTTTACAATATTAAGTATTCCACAGAAATTATAAGGTAATTTTGGGATTAAGAAAGGAGATAGAACCAAAAGAATATGTTTTACTATGCATTCTAAATCTGTTTGACTGTGCTCCGAGTAATGGCTACCTTTATTCTTCAACTCTGCCAAAATTTAGTTGTAAATAAAATAGAACCTACTCAAAATCTACAGAGGCTAAATTATGAGTCCAGATCCTAGGGCTCTGTGATACAATTTATACGATTTACAACTACTATGCTTTTTCTTTCAGTTTTAGAATATGTAAACACATCTATTTCTTGAGACCGAGCTAAGTATTTATTTTGTTCTTGCAAATTTTTATTGCAGAAGAATATGACACACCAAAATTATCTGGAATAACATGGTTACAAATTTTTACACAGAGATTTATAATTGAAGCAATAGAAAGAAATAAACATTTTCAAAACTGCAGTAAAAAAGTTGAGTTGGTAAACTAAAAAAGTTAGATTAACCAATCATAAGAGTATACTTTCGTAGAACACATTTAGGCAGTAATTTTCTAAGTATGGTCTAGGTCCAGAATTATTTGCATAAGAGGGGAAATATTGAGAAATGCAAATTCTCAGCTCCACTGTAGATCAACTGAATTCAATAAGGAAAGGGTTTACCAGCATGTTTTAAAGATTCCTCATAGGAGATTCTATCACATGGCACAGTTTTCTAACTACTGTTACAAACTATAAATTGTTCACTACTCTTTGATCAGTGCAAGCAGTCTTAGCCTAAAAAAAAAGAATCAACTGCACCAACTATTCATTTGATGTTTCCTTTTGTAGCCCAAGTACAGTTTTAAGTGGTATCTAATTTAGTCTTTGTTCTTAAATTTCTGTAGCTCAGTTTGTAGCTTAGATAATAGCTCAATGAAATTTACTGCATATTTGTATATACTCAGATGGAGTATTCAATGATTATGGCTCATCAAGGTTAATTGTGATACCAGTGATTTCTATTTCTATGCTCATCACTTGTGAAGCTGCAGGTGTGACTGGTTTCTGACAGTGCTCCAAGTGACGAGTGCCCTCAGCTCTCCAGCTGAGCCCAAGACACTGACAGTACAGGTACGGGAAAGGGTCACTGTGTGAAGCTAATTTCTGGTAGCTACATGATCCATTTCACACAGTGGCTAACTATGAATACAGTGGCACGATTGATGTTCTTTTTCTTCCTACTGTTTCCTCAGTTCCACTCTTCAGTTCAGTTCAGTCGCTCAGTCGTGTCCGACTCTTTGCAACACCGTGAATCGCAGCACGCCAGGCCTCCTTGTCCATCATCGACTCCCGGAGTTCACTCAGACTCACGTCCATCGAGTTGGTGATGCCATCCGGCCATCTCATCCTCTGTTGTCCCCTTTTCCACCTGCCTCCAATCCCTCCCAGCATCAGAGTCTTTTCCAATGAGTCAACTTTTTTCATGAGGTGGCCAAAGTACTGTAGTTTCAGCTTTAGCATCATTCCTTCCAAAGAACACCCAGGACTGATCTCTTTTAGAATGGACTGGTTGGATCTCCTTGCAGTCCAAGGGACTCTCAAGAGTCTTCTCCAACACCACAGTTTAAAAGCATCAATTCTTCGTGACCATATAAACCCCAGTACCTGATGTGGGCAATCTGGACGGCTCAGAGGACAAGTAACATCTAAACTAAAATATTCATAAAATTGCTATAAAGACTAATTCGAGGGTGGGCAATTTCAGGCACACATGAAAAAAACTTTTGTTCTAGTATGACTCTAATAGGATTTATGTAGTGGAACTAGACTAGGATTTGAGAAGGTTACACAAAAAACAGTTATTTTCTAACATCAGATACAAGCATTTTAATTACCATTTAAGACAGATAGGCAGTGTTTGTTTAATAAATGGGTACACAGAATTTTGTGGAGTATAGTTGTGATTTTTTTCATGCATGTTTATATAGCAGAAAATTCATAATGCTAAGTTTATTGCCCATGGCACACATTTTCAGATCTTCGTTGGCTATCTCACTAGCACTTATGTTTTCCTGGTGCCATTTGAATCTCATAATTTAATCTAGAGTACTGGTGGCTCATGGTAAAGAATCTGCCTACAATACTGAGACCTAGGTTAGATCTCTGGGTTGAGATGATTCCCTGGAGAAAGGAATAGAAACCCACTCTGGTATTCTTATCTTGAGAATTCCACGGACAGAGGAGCCTGGCAGTCTATATTTCAAGGAGCTGCAAAAAGTTGAACACAGCTGAGAAACTGAGCACAACACACTTAGTCAAAGCAGAGCCACTTATGTAATAACTAAACTAACTTTCTTTTCATATTGTAACACAGGGATTTTACTGAAATACAGAATCAAGCATTCATTTAAGCAGAATTCAACAACATATTAGGGACTGCTACTCAAAGTGTAGTCTGCAGACCAGCAGCATTTGAGCTTGTCAGAAATGCAGAGTCTCAGGAATTATCACAGACCCACTGGAGTAGAATCTGTACTAACATGATTCCGATTGGTCTGTATATTCATCAGAATTTCAGGTGCACAGTATTGTGGAGAAATATATATTTGATTTCTCTAGTATGTTGTTCTTTGCTGCCAAAAATGAACATGCACTTTGATTTACTGAGGTTTTCAGCAGCCACTTTGTGGATTGAAATGTGCAGAATTATCATCCTGACTGTATAAATCTCACAGACCAAGGCATCTCTCATAAGTATATATCATTTTTATATCTATTGTTCCTATAGTCTCTTAAATAGTTCCTATAGTCAATTTTTCTGCTCTTTAACTTCCTCACCTGTAACATATGGATGGCACTAATACTTGCATTTTAAGGCTGTTTTGAGGATTATATGAGTCACACATGTAAAGCATTTGGAAGAGTTTTGGACACATAGTAAACTGTCCTTACTTGTTACTCTTGGCATTGCTTTTTTGAAGTTAGACATAGAGAGGTGATTCACATTTCATCAGACCAAGTGAGAGGAGGGGCCAAGAACTAAGATGGGCGAGTGAGTGGGTGAGAGTTTAAAGAAACTACAAAGAGGCTGTTCGGTTGGTCTCAATTCCTCATGACACCTTCCTCTTGGATTGAACACAGCAAGGTAAGATCAAGCCAGATGAGCCTCACCGGTCATCTTGGGTTGCACAAAGTTTTTGATCGTCACTCTAGAGAAATTTACCTGGCACCCCTGTGGTCTGCCACAGGGTAGCCACGTTCAGCCAGGGTTGCCAAAGGAAAAGCAGTGGTACTCAAACCAGAACTATTTTATACACACTTCGTCAAAGAGGGAGAGCAAACCCCCAGAAAGATGGCTGATGGCATTAAAGATAAAACATGAAAGACAGATAATTTTTTCAAGGATGTCTTTTTTTTTTTTTTTCAGTCTGAAGGGATTTTACAGGAAGCATCATATACTTGAAGGAGAAATCTGGCCAGAGGGGTTAAACTTCACTTGGTATTCTGGCCACTCCGGGTATTACTTCATGTCTTGATTTTTAAAACAGTGTGTCTTTACTTAAAATCAATTTTCTAGAAAATTTACTTAGGATCAAACTTCTAGAAATATGATTGTTTTAAGATAGGTGTATCTCTTGTTTAAATGTAATAACAGAATAAAAAGATGTACAGATTGGATCTTCCTTGAAAAAGCAATTTCAAATAATGTTTCACGGAGAATAATAATGAATCCAGTGTAGCATCACTTTCTGCTTTAAAAAGAAAAAAGAAAGAGGAAAAAAAGACACTACTAAAAATGACTCTGAAAATGAGGGTACTTTCATATTTACCATTTGGGAAGTGAAAAGAGTTTATGACAGTATTTATGAAATATTCAAGCCTGTCTACAAATTAAAAGTGGAATAATAATGATGATCACATTAGAAACAAAATGCTATTATATTGGTCTTCTATGAGGTGCAAACAACCTATACATTGCTTCTGATCCTACCATCAAATTACAAGGTGTTTGGTCTATTAGGATCAGGCAGTAGAATTTCTCATTTAAAGATGAAGAATACAATGTTCAGAGACATTCTGTGACTTGTCTTAGGTCTCAGACAAAGCAGTAATAAGAGATACCTAAATAGGTCATTCCTGTTAGCCTGCACCAACATCTTCCCTTAAGCCAGGCCAGAGAAACTTTCTAAGAATAATACTTCCGCTTTGTCCCCCATGCCATCTTGCTACACTAATTCTCACATCAATCAATATCTAAGCCTCCACTTTCATGGTAATGAACTAAGTGAGCATACAATCCAGGTGTGCGTGTAGAACTCTGCAGTCCCGACTCTTAAATATTTTTCCACAATTGACCATTAGAGACAGTGACTACTGTAGACATTCTCATTTTCTAGACAATCATCTCTGTAGTTGAAGCAAATATCTATTTCTCTCAGCAGCACCTAAAGCATAGGACAGAGACATGTATTATAGCAACTCTTCCTACACATCCGAGAAGATGTGATACTCTTCTGAAACATCTGGCTCCCCAGCAAATAAATATTTGGTGCTTGATAAAGATTTTCTAATGATGAAAAGAAAAGACACAGTCCTGTTTCTTTTCTTAGAGTCATACAGGGCTGTTGAGAGGGAGATCTCCCTTTCCCAAAGTAAAATAAAAGTAGGCAGTGGATGGAGGATTTATATTTGCTGTGAATCTTATCAGTCTTCTCTCTTTCCCTCTCCAAAAAAAAAATAAATAAGTAAAATTAAGCCCATTAGGCTTGAATAAACTCTTAAATTTGCAAGACATGAATCACCACATTTTCATTCGCATCAGAACAACTAAATATAGTTGTTTTTAATTTCTTATAAGACATAGTTCAGGACAGCCATTTTTCTGAATCTATAGTTTTTAATATAAATCTTTTTCTCTCCATTCACAGGTACTTATTTATCACTCTGAGACATTCTCACTGAATTTTTTTCTTTAAAGTTTTTGTTTGTTTGTTTGTTTTAATTGTGTTGTTTTTGTAGCCTGTGTCATTCCTTTGAAAGTTCAAAATCCACATTTGGCAAAGAGGTTCCCAAATCACCTCCATGCAAAAGGGATGTGTTTACGACAGCATAATACCCACAGCAGGATGGGAATACTTAGGGAAAGCAGAAGATGTATAAGGGAGGAAAGAGGAGGTACAGAGCAAACATTTATAGGAACTACTTATGAAACCTTGAGGTAGTGTCTTTAGAGCAATCCCACCTTGGGATTGATGTTCCTGAGCCCATTTCCTAAGAAGTGTCACTGTGAGCATCCAGAGAAGCTGGTTTGGGTGGATCTCATGGGGGTAGCAGGGAGATGCTAAGTTTCCCAAGTGGCACTCATAAAGAACCCGCCTGCCAATGCATGACTCACAGGAGAGGCGGGTTGGATCCCTGGGTGGGGAGAATTCCCTGGAGAAGGAAATGGCAACCTGCTCCAGTATTCTTGCCTGGAGAATCCTATGGATGGAGGAGCCTGGCAGGCTACAGTCCATAGGGTCACAAGGTATCGGATAGGACTCAGTGACTGAGCATGCGGGCACAGGGGGCAGGTACAGAGGTCTGCTAGCCCTCACATTGTGTGGGGGGCACACAGTGGTCAGGTGTCCCTGCTGCCTCACCCCCTCAACACAGCTTACTGGGTGAGGATGTTCTTTTGATGAGGAAACATGGCTGTAAGACCAGTAGGCTCAGCTTTACAGAGGAACTGGCACAAAAGACAAGAAAGAAATACAAATGAAAAACTTGATAGATTTGGCCACACACAAATATAAAATGCCTGCATGTTAAAATACAGAAAAGGGGCATTTCAGCGGGAAAACAGAGTAAGAAATATAACCTGACAACACTCTAGACACAAGACAACCAATAAGCCTATGACACATATTGAACTTCACTTGTAATCAAACAGAAAAGGATGCAAAAAAAAAAAAAAATACTCCCACTGGAAAAGATCAAAAGAAAAAAAGTGTTAGCAATGAGTAGGAAGCAGGCACTTTCCTATGCTGTTATTAACAATGGAGGAATACGTGATAAATACATTTGAAGGAAATGCATTATGAATGGCTATCTTATCTATTTACCTTAAAATTAAAATGTCTATAATTTTGATACATTAATATAATTTACTGGAATTTGTCACAGAGACCTTTTAAAACGTGTTAAAAATTCATACACAAAGGAATTTCATTATAATACTTATTTTCTAATATTAAAAATGGAAATGGAGACAACATAAATGTTGAGTTCATATACATAAAATGTAATGGCAAATTATGATATGGCACATAAATGTAGTCAAAATCATAATTTTAAAGATTTGTAAGGATATGGGGGAATAATTGTGATCAGTTCAGTTCAGTTCAGTTCATTCGCTCAGTCATGTCCGACTCTTTGCGACCCCATGAATCGAAGCATGCCAGGCCTCCCTGTCCATCACCAACTCCCGGAGTTCACTCAAACTCACGTCCATAAGTCAGTGATGTCATCCAGCCATCTCATCCTTTGTTGTCCCCTTTTCCTCCTGCCCCCAATCCCTCCCAGCATCAGAGTCTTTTCCAATGAGTCAACTCTTCGCATGAGGTGGCCAAAGTACTGGAGTTTTAGCTTCAGCATCATTCCTTCCAAAGAACACCCAGGGCTGATCTCCTTCAGAATGGACTGGTGGGATCTCCTTGCAGTCCAAGGGACTCTCAAGAGTCTTCTCCAACACCACAGTTCAAAAGCATCAATTCTTTGGTGCTCAGCTTTCTTCACAGTCCAACTCTCGCATCCATACATGACCACAGGAAAGACCATAGCCTTGACTAAACGGACTTTTGTTGGAAAGTAATGTCTCTGCTTTTGAATATGCTATCTAGGTTGGTCATAACTTTCCTTCCAAGGACTAAGCGTCTTTTAATTTCATGGCTGCAGTCACCATCCGCAGTGATTTTGGAGCCCAGAAAGATAAAGTCTGACACTGTTTCCACTGTTTCTCCATCTATTTCCCATGAAGATGGGACCAGATGCCATGATCTTAGTTTTCTGAGTGTTGAGCTTTAAGCCAATTTTTTCATTCTCCTCTTTCACTTTCATCAAGAGGCTTTTTAGTTCCTCTTCATTTTCTGCCATAAGGGTGGTATCATCTGCATATCTGAAGTTATTGATATTTCTCCCAGCAATCTTGATTCCAGCTTGTGCTTCTTCCAGCCCAGCGTTTCTCATGATGTAGTCTGCATAGAAGTTAAATAAGCAGGGTGACAATATACTGGCTTGATGTACTTCTTTTCCTATTTGGAACCAGTCTGCTTTCCATTTTTAGTTCTGTTGCTTCCTGATCTGCATATAAGTTTCTCAAGAGGCAGGTCAGGTGGTCTGGTATTCCCATCTCTTGAAGAATTTTCCACAGTTTATTGTGATCCACACAGTCAAAGGGTTTGGCATAGTCAGTAAAGCAGAAATAGATGTTTTTCTGGAGCTCTCTTGCTTTTTCCATGATTCAACAGATGTTGGCAATTTGGTCTCTGGTTCCTCTGCCTTTTCTAAATCCAGCTTGAACATCTGGAAGTTCATGGTTCACGTATTGCTGAAGCCTGGCTTGGAGAATTTTGAGCATTACTTTACTAGCATGTGAGATGAGTGCAATTGTGCGGCAGTTTGAGCGTTCTTTGGCATTGCCTTTCTTAGGGATTGGAATGAAAACTGACCTTTTCCAGTCCTGTGGCCACTGCTGAGTTTTCCAAATGTGCTGGCATATTGAGTGCAGCATTTTCACAGCATCATCTTTCAGGGTTTGAAATAGCTCAACTAGAATTCCATCACCTCCACTAGCTTTGTTCGTAGTGATGCTTTCTAAGCCCCACTTGACTTCACATTCCAGGATGTCTGGCTCTAGGTGAGTGATCATACCATCGTGATTATCTTGGTCTTGAGGATCTTTTTTGTACAGTTCTTCTGTGTATTCTTGCTACCTCTTCTTAATATCTTCTGCTTCTGTTAGGTACATGCCATTTCTGTCCTTTACCGAGCCCATCTTTGCATGAAATGTTCCCTTGGTATCTCTAATTTTACTAAGAAAACATTTGTGGCTCAGATGGTAAAGAAACTACGTGCAATGCAGGAGACCTGGGATCAGTCCCTGGGTTGGGAAGATCCCCTGGAGAAGGAAACAGCTACCCACTCCACTATTCTGGCCTGGAGATTTCTATGGACTATATAGTCCATGGGGTCACAAAGAGCTGGACATTACTGAGTGACTTTCACTTTCACTAAGTAATAATAGTTCGCAAGACAATATGTAATTTATAAGCTCAGTTATGAAATTATTAAGATATGAAAATCATAAATATCTGGATATTGAAATTATGATCTAGTTTTTCCTTAATTAAAAAAAAATCACATTCATATAGGTCAGTATTTCTAATGTAGAGAAAGATATGTAATTCAGTATAGAATTCTCCTAAACCAAATCTTCCTAACTTTCAGAGTTAGTTCTGGGAGATACATCTATAATACTAGATACTAGGCTAACATTCCCATTTGTCTCTCTGATTGATAAAGATTTTGCTAATTTATACCACTCCCCAACCCCCCAACACACCAACTCATTTCTTTCCTACCAGTGTCATATCATGCAGTTTAATTTTTCAGTTGGATAAAATATTAAAGTAAATAAAGCATTTAAGCCACATCTCAAATATATATATACATTATCTCCTGACTTCTCATTTTGTTGGATGACTATGAATGTCGTATTCTTTCATTTCCCCCTCTCCCCCTCTTCTGCCATTCTACTTCTGACATTTATAATATGCTTACATCTGTAAGACAACAGCTGTTCTGTAACACATTAATTTTTGTAATTTGTGTGGAGATTGATCTTATATTTGAAAACAGTTGGAGAGTATTGATTATATCATATTTTCCACTTCAAAGCCATGTGGTATGATTCTTCTTGGACTAAAAACATCATGATCACTTGTCAAAATGGAATATTTCTAGGCTCAAGTCATTTTTCTTACAGCAAGGTAGCCATGAGAATGAGTCTTGTAAACATTCAACACAGGGAGCATAGTAATCAGGGACCCCCTGATTACCGTCCTCTGAAACCAGCTCTGGCTTAGTAAGTGCACTGAGGTCAGGTTTCCAGGGGTTGGTCCTAACCAGTGACAGCTTGGAAGGGTCTTTATGCAGGCGCAGTTCTGAGCCAAGTGGGACAGGCTGCACATGGCACAGGAAGTCCCTGAAAGCCTCACTGTACCCCCTGTAGACTGTTCAGCATTCTAGGACGCTGCCTCTCTTCTTCCTTCCCTCTCTTCTTCAGGCAAACTCAAGCTTGCATGTCCTCCCTCCCAAGGCTCTTCCAATCTTCCAGCTTCTCCTCATTTCTCAGCACCCTCACTCACCCAACTAACATCATTGCAGGTTGAATCCTATCTTGGATTCTCCCTGATTGACTGAACATAGATGCCATTAATTTCCCAAAATAATGCAATATTTTCTGGTACACATACACAATGGAATATTACTCAGCTATTAAAAAGAATGCATTTGAATCAGTTCTAATGAGGTGGATGAAACTGAAGCCTATTATACAGAGTAAAGTAAGTCAGAAAGAAAAACACCAGTACAGTTTATTAATGCATATGTATGGAATTTAGAAAGTTGGTAATGATGACCCTATATGTGAGACAGCAAAAGAGACACAGATATAAAGAACAGACTTTTGGACTCTGTGGGAGAAGGCGAGGGTGGGATGATTTGAGAGAATAACATTGAAACGTGTATTACCATATGTAAAATAGATCGCCAGTTCAGGTTCGATGCATGAGAAATGGCACTCAAGGCCGGTGCATTGGGATGATCCTGAGGAATGGGATGGTGAGGGAGGTAGGATGGAGGTTCAGGATGGGGGACACATGTACACACATGGCTGATTCATGTCAATGTATGGCAAAAACCACTACAATATTGTAAAATAATTAGCCTCCAATTAAAATAAATTAATTGATTTCAAAAAATGCAATATTTTAACTTGCTTTATACTTTAACCCTCAATTTTGTACATTTTATTAGCAATATTATATTAATTATATCATCCATTATTTAGATATTATCTGCCATGCTCCCCTGTCCATCGAATTCTCCAGGCAAGCATACTCGAGTGGGTAGCCATTCTCTTCTCCAGGGTATCTTCCCCACCCAGGGACCAAAGCTGGGTCTCCTGCATTGCAGGCAGATTCTTTACTGTCTGAGCCATCAGGGAAACCTAAATATTATTCTAATTATGTTAATAATTAGTTAGCTATTTCCTTTTAACCTATGTTTTTATTACATAATCAGGTTTTATTTTCAAATTTCCAATGATACTGTCAATTCTGATGCACACCATTTTCTCCATGCCCATGACCTTCCTCTCAGAAAACTTAGTCTTCCTGCTTTAATAATAGAAAAAAAGTATTTTCTTTGACTGATTTCCAAGTTTGAAATCAGGGTTTCCTTTGTGGCTCAGACAGTAAAGAGTCTGCCTGCAATATGGGAGACCTGGGTTCAATTCCTGGGTGAGGAAGATCCCCTGGAGAAGGAAATAGCAACCCACTCCAGTGTTCTTGCCTGGGAATTCCCATGAACAGAGTAGCCTGGCCAGCAACAGTCCATGGGGCCAACGAGTCAGACACGACTGAGTAACTAACACATAAGTTTGAAATCACTACTGATTGCATCTTAAGATCTTTTCTTGACTTTTCCTTATTGCTTCCAAAGCATGTATTCAACTAATTTTCTAAGAAAGGATGAGTCAGAAATAAATTACTAAGCTTTTGGAATTTCATAATGGCTTTGTTCTGATTTAGATATTATCGTTCCATTAAAGTTTTCAATTCTAGTTAGAAAATGCTTTTCCTTCAGAATTTGGAAGGCCTGATTTCAATGCCTTTTAAAATACAATACTGCTGATAAACATTCAGACACCTGTTCATTTTCCTTACATTATTGATAATTTTCTTCTCCTCTCTGAATTTCCTTTTAACTTTTCCTATGTTATTCACATACTGAATTTCACAACAGTTTGTATGTGTCTGGTCGCTCAGTCGTATCAGACTCTTTGAGACTCTATCTATGGACTGTAGCCTGCCAGGTTCCTCTGTTCATGGAATTCTCTAGGCAAGAATAATGGAATGGGTTGCCATGCCCTCCTCCAGGGGATCTTCCTCACCCAGGGATCACACCCTGGTCTCCTGCATTGCACATGTGTGAACATTTGTGAAATGGGGTTAGAGTTAAAGTTAGAGGCAGATTCTTTACCGTCTGAGCCACTGGGGAATCCCTTTAGCTTTTAGTAATTCTTATCTTTCATAATTGCCTATTTGCCAAATTTCCAGAAATTTTCCATTTATTTGTTGCTCATTTTGCAAATACCTTTAGTTTGAGATTCAATCATCTCGGTTTATCCTCTGGGTTTTATTCCACCTTTGTTCTCAGTGTAGTTGTTATTAGTCAATCAAGAAAGTACACTTTTTATTTATTTCACAGCCTATCTGATATTTCTGAAGAATCTCATATCACTGTTGAAGAAAAAGATATTTAGACAACAATATCACAGTTTTTTCCCTCTTGAAATAGTATATTCTTAATTCAACTCTGCACCATTGCTGGTTTAAATTGTTCTTTTTATGTTAATTAGCCTTAGATTGTATTCTTATTTCTCTTCCCCCAATGGCAAATGTGTATATTTGGGGTCTCACTGTGTCCTTGTCCTGATTGAGCCTCTTTAGTTCACACATGTGCTCTATGTTGTATTCAGTGAGGAAATGGTCTGGTATGAATACTGGACAAATAACCACTGACTCTGAGCAGGTCTTGTTTGGCATTTGTGGGACATGCCAACATCAATGGCTAGGATCTGTAGTTCTATCCATTTGCCTTTCATTTAAAGTCCTCACACTCATAGGCGTCTTTTTTCCAATCCTAAGCCTCTAACCTTTCACTCATGTTCAGCACCTTCTTTTTATATTTTGAATTGATTAGTTATTTCTCACTGCACATAGGTTGGGGGTAGGGTAGAGAATTCTCTCTTTATCTTAACTAATTGCTTCTTCCAAACGTTTTTATTCCTAATCTGGGTAATTCCTTAAAAACCGTGATGGACAGGGCACTGATGTGAAAGCCAAGGCTCTTCAGTGATTCCATGATTTCCCTTGTGCTGGTTCAAGGGCAACAGGACACTTGCTGTGTGTGGTCAGGTTCCATAAGCACATGTGGCTGCCTTTAAACCTTGCACTTTGCTAAGATTAAGTTCTAATGATCAAAGTGACAACTAAATAGGAAGAACTCATCATATTACCCCATCCTCCCCCTTAGTCTGATAACCTTTGAGATCAGAAGTGAGCAACCTATTCTTTTATTTCTTTCTCCTTAAGTCTGGTCTTATAACTCAGCCCAGAAGCAGGTAAAAAGTCATGAGAGAGGTGGGTCCTACAATAGAAAAGCACAAATCAGGAGGCATTTCATAAATAATTACCATTGGTCTTTCAGGCAGCCCCCAAGGAACTTGTCTATCTTCCCTTCCTCCTGAATTTTGACTTACTGAGAAATAAGACAGAGGAACCAGAGAGAAAATGACATCTTAATCACTGATAATGCTGTTAGGTCAATGTGGCTTTAAGAATATGGCCTCTAGGCTCTCAAATGCTTCCCCTCAGGGTTAAACAAACTGACGTGTCCAATATTGAACAAAGATGACCTTCCTGACTGGTGGAGCTTATCCTCTGAAGGAGTGGAGAAAGAAGGCTTCTTGCAGGTTAGGTGGCACCACCAGAAAATTTTAAGTGTTCTCCACTGTTTAAACAAATGCCTGTTTCCTCTGCCCTTGGAGAAAGGCAAGAGGGGGTGGAGCACGAGGGAGCCAGACGTTTTCTTCTCATACCTTTATTGCTGGAGTTCTGAAGAAGGAATTTGCTCCTCTCACGGAAATATGAGGAATGGGAAGTAAATATTCCCCCATAAATTCCTCAGATTCTTTTTCTTGTTAGGCTAACCAATTCTATGATCAGGCTTGATTGTACCTGCTCACTTTTGTACACGGCAAGGGTGACAGATCAGACTACCCCCATTCCCAACTTCACCAGACTACTTGCCTGATGCCAACCCAGCTTCCATGTTACTCCTCCTGAACACACCGGAAGGAAGCTAGTTTGTGCCCCAGAGGTTTTGGAATGGGTTCAGTTCAGTTCAGTCACTCAGTCCTGTCTGACTCTTTGTAACCCCATGAATTGCAGCACGCCAGGCCTCCCTGTCCATCACCAACACCCAGAGTTCACCCAAACTCATGTCCATCGAGTCAGTGATGCCATCCAGCCATCTCATCCTCTGTCGTCCCCTTCTTCTCATGCTTCATGACCAAGATAATCACGATGGTGTGATCACTCACCTAAAGCCAGACATCCTGGAATGTGAAGTCAAGTGGGCCTTAGAAAGCATTACTACGAACAAAGCTAGTGGAGGTGATGGAATTCCAGCTGAGCTATTTCAAATCCTGGAAGATGATACTGTGAAAGTGCTGCACTCAATATGCCAGCAAATTTGGAAAACTCAGCAGTGGCCACAGGACTGGAAAAGGTCAGTTTTCATTCCAATCCCAAAGAAAGGCAATGCCAAAGAATGTTCAAACTACTGCACAATTGCACTCATCTCACATGCTAGTAAAGTAATGCTCAAAATCTCCAAGCCAGGCTTCAGCAATACGTGAACCGTGAACTTCCAGATGTTCAAACTGGATTTAGAAAAGGCAGAGGTAGCAGAGATCAAATTGCCAACATCCACTGGATCATCAAAAAAACAAGAGAGTTCCAGAAAAACATCTATTTCTGCTTTATTGACTATGCCAAAGTCTTTGACTATGTGGATCACAATAAACTGTGGAAAATTCTTCAAGAGATGGGAATACCAGACCACCTGACCTGCCTCTTGAGAAACCTGTATACAGGTCAAGAAGTAACAGAACTGGACATGGAACAACAGACTGGTTCCAAATAGGGAAAGGAGTACGTCAAGGCTGTATATTGTCACCCTGCTTATTTAACTTCTATGTAGAGTACATCATGAGAAAAGGTGGGCTGGAAGGGGCACAAGCTGGAATCAAGATTGCTGGGAGAAATATCAATAACCTCAGATATGCAGATGACACCACCCTTATGGCAGAAAGTGAAGAGGAACTAAAGAGCCTCTTGATGAAAGTGAATGAGGAGAGTAAAAAAGTTGGCTTAAAGCTCAACATTCAGAAAATGAAGATCGTAGCATCTGGTCCCATCACTTCATGGCAAATAGATGGGAACACAGTGGAACACAGTGGAAACAGTATCAGACTTTATTTTGGGGGGCTCCAAAATCACTGCAGATGGTGACTGCAGCCATGAAATTAAAAGACGCTTGGTCCTTGGAAGGAAAGTTATGACCAACCTAGATAGCATTTTGAAAAGAAGAGACATTACTCATTACTTTGGCAACAAAGGTCCGTCTAGTTAAGGGTATGGTTTTTCCAGTGGTCATGTATGGATGTGAGAGTTGGACTGTGAAGAAAGCTGAGCACTGAAGAATTGATGCTTTTGTACTGTGGTGTTGGAGAAGACTCTTGAGAGTCCCTGGACTGCAAGGATATCCAACCAGTCCATTCTAAAGGAGATCAGTCCTGGGTGTTCTTTAGAAGGGCTGATGCTAAAGCTGAAACTCCAATACTTTGGCCACCCATGAGAAGAGTTGGAGTGGGTTAAAGGCTTGCTATTTCTGACCTGAAGCATCAGCATCACCTGGGGCCTTGTTAGAAATGCACAAGTTGTTAGAAGTGCAGAATTTCAGACCAGCTCAGAACTACTTATCCTATAGTTTAAGAGGATCCCTAGGTAATTCTTATGTACATTAAATTTGGAGAAGCATTGGTTTAGAACAAGTGATTAATTAAAGTACCTCAAAGGCTTTTTGCTTAAACCCTAAGCTGAATATTTCCTCCCAATCGATTTTGCACCACAAATTAGCCATGACCATGATCTTCAATGTATCCCACTAGAGATTATGAGATAGAATTAAATTGTAGTAGATGAAATATAGATGAGAGTAAATGAGAGCTGGTGGAATATCCTAATAGTAGTCAGTCACACATTCTCTGTCTCTGAATTTAAGCTCTCCCCCATATGGAGTTCAAAAATTATTGCAACCTCAAAATTGAATCCCCTTACCCAAATACTTGGACTGCAAGGAGATCCAACCAGACCATTCTGAAGGAGATCAGCCCTGGGATTTCTTTGGAAGGAATGATGCTAAAGCTGAAACTCCAGTACTTTGGCCACCTCATGCAAAGAATTGTCTCACTGGAAAAGACTCTGATGCTGGGAGGGATTGGGGGCAGGAGGAGAAGGGGACGACAGAGGATGAGATGGCTGGATGGCATCACTGACTCGATGGACGGGAGTCTGGGTGAACTTCAGGAGTTGGTGATGGACACGGAGGCCTGGCGTGCTGCGATTCATGGGGTCACAAAGAGTCGGACACGACTGAGCGAATGAACTGAACTGAACCCAAATATGAGGGCTCCCTGGTGGCCCTAGTGGTTAAGAGCCCTCCTGCAAATGCAGGAGACATAAGAGAAGTGGGTTCGATCCTTATGGTCATGAAGATCCCTTGGAGGAGGGCATGGCAACCCTCTCCAGTATTTTTGCCTGAAGAATCCCATGGAGAGAGGAGTCTGGCAGGCTCCATTCCATGGACTCATACAGAGTTGGACACAACTGAAGTGACTTAGCACGCATGCACTCACCCAAATATGCATATAAAACTTGAAGAGATACAAAGTCCATATCACTTGTTAAAGTAAATAATGAATTCTAAAAATGAAAACTCTTTGACCCTGTGAGCTAGAGTTTCTTTCTGAGATACTTGGGCAGAGAACCCACTCTGAAGGCCGTGCAGTGGATGTCTCTTTGGTAACTGGCGCCAGAACTGTCATCCACTTATTCCCACTGTCTCCTCACTCAGAATGTGGCATTTGAGGCATATGTGCCTTTTAGCAATGTGTGGAAATTTGCACTGATGATGGCCCAGTTCCCAGATCTTGAGATCTCTTTCTTTCCTGTGTTATTTGGCTTAGTACAGAAAAAGGAAAAAAGCCTTGTGACCAGTATCTCTACCTAACACCTCAAGGTTCTGGACGTCTTTCTTTCTTCATCTCTTGAATATTTCCAGCCTAGAGTAGCATTTATTTCTACCTTCAGTTTCTCTGGTAAGCTATGCCTCTACTTATTTTTTTGCCCCTTTCACCCTATACATCAAGGAGGGCTGGCTTCCCTGAGTTGTTAGCAGTTTAACCTGACTTTGCTTCCATTTTTCTGTACCACATACAGAGCAAGCCATTTTGCTGGATAAAAAGACTTTACTCTTTCTCTGGTGGTGTTAGACTTCTGCATTACCTATTAAATTCACTAGTTTTGCTTTGTGAGATCCTTTGGTAAGATTGTAGAAGGAAATGGCAACCCACTCCAGTACTCTTGCCTGGAGAATTCAATGGGCTGAGGAGCATGGTAGGCTGCAGTCTATGCGGTTGCAAAGAGTAGGACACGACTGAGAGACTTCACTTTCACTTTTCTTGGTAAGATAGAGCAAATGAGCAAATTCTGGGTCTGTCAGACATCATAGAATATTCAAAGAAATATTGTATATCATCACTGATACTGCTAAGTTACTTCAGTTGTGTCCGACTCTGTGCGACCCCAAAGACGGCAGCCACCAGGCTGCCCATCCCTGGGATTCTCCAGGCAAGAACACTGGAGTGGGTTGCCATTTCCTTCTCCAGTGCATGAAAGTGAAAAATGAAAGTGAAGTCGCTCAGTCGTGTCCGACTCCTAGCGACTCCACGGACTGCCGCCTACCAGGCTCCTCCATCCATGGGATTTTCCAGGCAAGAGTACTGGAGTGGGGTGCCATGTCCCTTGTCTATTTCCCCAAGGAGACATTTTCCCATCAGACTAAGGATGAATGAATATTATTGTTATTACCCAGTCTGGCTCTATTTCAAGGAGTCTTCTCTCTTTTTTGTCTCTTTCTTCAGAGCACAAGTAATGTTTCCTTACCTAAATTACCTGGGTCACTTTGAAACTCAGTAAGTATTTGATTATATACACTATATTACTAGTTTTCCCCTCTCAAAGTTGTCTATGTCTTCTCCAATCACTTACTATTTCTAAGTATTCCTCTTACTACTTAGGCCTTATCTTATAATTATGATTCATATTATTTTTTATACTTCTATTTTTAAACTTTTAATATTGAGGTATAAATGATGTACAACATTATTTAAGATCCAGGTATACAACATACTGCTAAGTCACTTTAGTCATGTCGGACTCTGTGCGATCCCATAGACGGCAGCCCACCAGGCTGCCCATCCCTGGGATTCTCCAGGCAAGAACACTGGAGTGGGTTGCCATTTCCTTCTCCAATGCATGAAAGTGAAAAGTGAAAGTGAAGTCGCTCAGTCGTGTCTGACTCTTAGCGACCCCATGGACTGCAGCCTACTAGGCTCCTCCATCCATGGGATTTTCCAGGCAAGGGGTGCCATTGCCTTCTCCAAGGTATACAACATAGTGGTTCACAATTTTTTAAAAAGTTATACTCCATTTATAGTCATTATAAGTATTGACTGTATTCCCTGTATTGGACAATATACCCTTGTAGCTTATTTTATAGCTAATAATTTGTACCTCTTACTCCCCAATGTTGTCCCTCCCTTCTTTCCCTTCCCCTCTGATAACCACTAATTTGTCCTCTGTCTCTGTGAGTCTGCACCTTTTTTTGCTATATTTGCTGGTTTGTTTTATTTTCTTTTTTGAGTTCACTTATCATACAGTATTTGTCTTTCTCTGTCTGGATTAGTTTCCTTAGCAAGATACCCACAAGTCCATCCATGTTGGCCTAAATGCTAAAATTCCATTCTTTTATGTCTGAGTAGTATTTCATTATATATATATATATATATATATATATATATACACCACATATTTATCAATTCTTCTATTGTCACTTAGGTTGCTTCCATACCTTGGCAATTTTAACAATATTGGGGTGCAAGTGTCTTTTTTAATTAGTGTTTTCATTTTTTTAATATATATACCCAGGAGTGGAATTTATGAATCATATGATAGTTTTATTTTTAGTTTTTTGAGAAACCTCCATATTGTTTTCCATGGCGACTGCACCAAATTACATCCTCACCAACAGTGTAAAGGTTTCTCTATTCCCCACGTCCTTGCCAGGGTTCTTTTTGGTAATAGTCGTTCTGAAAGATGTGAGGTAGTTCATCATGTTTTATGGATTCCTTATTTAGTTAAATACTTAAGAGGATATCTCTCAACACCTTTTGGATTCCTTCTGAGAGGAATTTCCTAATCAATGAGATTTTGCCTCTTTCCTGCTGTTATTTATTTATTTGGGGGTGTACCAGCCACTCTTACTAATCTAGGAGAAACCAAACAGGGATGCCTTCCTTAATTCCTTCCTTCAGTTCAGTTCAGTTCAGTCGCTCAGTTGTGTCCAACTCTTTGCGACCTCAGGAACAGCAGCACTCCAGGCCTCCTTGTCCATCACCAACTCCCAGAGTTTACTCTAACTCATCTCCATTGAGTCAGTGATGCCATCCAACTATCTCATCCTCTGTCATCCCCTTCTCCTCCTGCCTCTTTCCCAACATCAGCATCTTTTCAAATGTGTCAGCTCTTCGAATCAGGTGGCCAAAGTATTGAAGCTTCAGCTTCAACATCAGTCCTTCCAATGAACACCCAGGACTGATCTCCTTTAGGATGGACTGGTTGGATCTCCTTGTAGTCCAAGGAACTCTAAAGAGTCTTCTCCAACACCACAGTTCAAAAGCATCAATTTTTTGATGCTCAGCTTTCTTTACAGTCCAACTCACATCCATACACGACTCCTGGAAAAACCATAGCCTTGACTAGACCTGTGTTTGTTGGCAAAGTAATGTCTCTGCTTTTGAATATGCTGTATAGGTTGGTCATAACTTTCCTTTCAAGGAGTAAGCATCTTTTAATTTCACGGCTGTAATCACCCTCTGCAGTGATTTTGGAGACCCCCAAAACAAAGTCAGTCACTGTTTCTACTATTTCCCCATCTATTTGCCATGAAATGATAGGGCTGGATTCCATGATCTTAGTTTTCTTTTTTTTTAATTTAATTTTTATTTTTTAATGATATTATACATGTTTTAATGCCATTCTCCCAAATCATCCCCCCTCCCTCTCCCACAGAGTCCAAAAGACTGTTCTATACATCTGTGTCTCTTTTGCTGTTTCACATACAGGGTTTTCGTTACCATCTTTCTAAATTCCATATATATGCGTTAGTATACTGTATTGGTGTTTTTCTTTCTGGCTTACTTCACTCTGTATAATAGGCTCCAGCATTGCAAAGAAAAGAAGAAACTACTTAGGAATATATCTACCTAAAGAAACTAAAGACCTATATATAGAAAACTATAAAACACTGGTGAAATAAATCAAAGAGGACACTAATAGATAGAGAAATATACCATGTTCATGGATCGGAAGAATCAATATAGTGAAAATGAGTATACTACCCAAAGCAATCTATAGATTCAGTACAATCCCTATCAAGATACCAACGGTATTTTTCACAGAGCTAGAACAAATAATTTCACAATTTGTATGGAAATACAAAAAAAACCTCGAATAGCCAGAGCAATCTTGAGAAAGAAGAATGAAATTGGAGGAATCAACCTGCCTGACTTCAGGCTCTACTACAAAGCCACAGTTATCAAGACAGTATGGTACTGGCACAAAGATAGAAATATAGATCAATGGAACAAAATAGGAAGCCCAGAGATAAACCCACGCACCTATGGACACCTTATCTTTGACAAAGGAGGCAAGAATATACAATGGAGAAAAGACAATCTCTTTATCAAGTGGTGCTGGGAAAACTGGTCAACCACTTGTAAAAGAATGAAAGTAGAGCACTTTCTAACACCATACACAAAAATAAACTCAAAATGGATTAAAGATCTAAACATAAGACCAGAAACTATAAAACGCCTAGAGGAAAACATAGGCAAAACACTCTCTGACATACATCACAGCAGGATCCTCTATGACCCACCTCCCAGAATATTGGAAATAAAAGCAAAAATAAACACATGGGATCTAATTAAAATTAAAAGCTTCTACACAACAAAAGAAACTATAAGCAAGGTGAAAAGACAGCCTTCAGAATGGGAGAAAATAATAGCAAATGAAGCAACTGACAAACAACTAATCTCAAAAATATACAAGCAACCCCTACACCTCAATATCAGAAAAATAAATGACCCAATCAAAAAATGGGCCAAAGAACTAAATAGACATTTCTCCAAAGAAGACATACAGATGGCTAACAAACACATGAAAAAATGCTCAACATCACTCATTATCAGAGAAATGCAAATCAAAACCACAAAGAGGTACCATTTCATGCCAGTCAGAATGGCTGCAATTCAAAAGTCTATAAGCAATAAATGCCAGAGAGGGTGTGGAGAAATGGGAACCCTCTTACACTGTTGGTGGGAATGCAAACTAATACAGCCACTATGGAGAACAGTGTGGAGATTCCTTAAAAAAAATTGGAAATAGAACTGCCATACGACCTAGCAATCCCACTGCTGGGCATACACACCGAGGAAACCAGAATTGAAAGAGACACGTGTACCCCAATGTTCATCATAGCACTGTTTATAATAGCCAGGACATGGAAGCAACCTAGATGTCCATCAGCAGATGAATGGATAAGAAAGCAGTGGTACATATACACAATGGAGTATTACTCAGCCATTAAAAAGAATACATTTTAATCAAATCTTAATTTTCTGAGTGTTGAGCTTTAAGCAACTTTTTCACTCTCCTCTTTCACTTTCATCAAGAGGCTTTTTAGTTCCTCTTCACTTTCTGCCAAAAGGGTGGTATCATCTGCATATCTGAGGTTATTGATATTTCTTCAAGCAATCGTGATTTCAGGTTGTGCTTCCTTCAGCCCAGCGCTTATCATGCTGTACTCTGCATATAATTTAAATAAGCAGGGTGACAATATACAGCCTTGACGTACTCCTTTTCCTATTTGGAACCAGTCTGTTGTTCTGTTTCCAGTTCTAACTGTTGCTTCCTGATCTGCATACAGGTTTCTCAAAAGGCAGGTCAGGTGGTCTGGTATTCCCATCTTTTGAAGAATTTTCCACAGTTTATTGTGATACACAATAAAGGCATTGGCACAGTCAATAAAGCAGAAATAGATGTTTTTCTGGAACTCTCTTGCTTTTTTGATGATCCAGCGGATGTTGGCAATTTGATCTCTGGTTCCTCTGCCTTTTCTAAATCCAGCTTGGACATCTCAAAGTTCACGGTTCACGTATTGCTGAAGCCTGGCTTGGAGAATTTTGAGCATTATTTTACTAACGTGTGAGATGAGTGGAATTGTGCAGTAGTTTAAGCATTCCTTGGCATTGCCTTTCTTTGGGATAGAAATGAAAGCTGACCTTTTCCAGTCCTGTGGCTACTGTTGAGTTTTCCAAATTTACTGACATATTGAGTGCAGCACTTTCACAACATCATCTTTTAGGATTTGAAAGAGCTCAACTGGAATTTCACCACCTCCACTAGGTTTGTTCATAGTGATGCTTCCTAAGGCCTACTTGACTTCACATTCTGGGATATCTGGCTTTAGGTGAGTGATCACACCATCGTGATTAACTGGGTCTGAATATCTTTTTTGTACAGTTCTTCTGTGTCTTCTTGCCACCTCTTCTTAATTGCTTCTGTCAGGTTCATACCAATTATATCCTTTATTGAGCCCATCTTTGCATGAAATGTTCCCTTGGTATATCTAATTTTCTTAAAGTGATCTCTAGTCTTTTCCATTCTATTGTTTCCCTCTATTTCTTTGCATTGATGGCTAAGAAAGGCTTTCTTATCTCTCCTTGCTATTTTTTGGAACTCTTCATTCAAATGGGTATATCTTTCCTTTTTCCTTTGCTTTTCACTTCTCTTCTTTTCACAGGTATTTGTAAGGCCTCCTCAGACAGCTATTTTGCATTTTTTTTTTCTTGGGGATGGTCTTGATCACTGTCTCCTGTACAATGTCACAAACCTCTGTCCATAGTTCATCAGGCATTCTGTCTATCAGATCTACTCCCTTAAACCTATATCTCCCTTCCACTGTATAATCATAATGGATTTGATTTAGGTCATACATGAATGGTTTAGTGATTTTCCCCACTTTCTTCAATTTAAGGCTGAATTTGGAAATAAGGAGTTTGAAATCTGAGCCACAGTCCACTCCCAGTCTTGTTTTTGCTGACTGTATAGAGCTTCTCCATCTTTGGCTGCAAAGTATATAATCTGTCTGATTTCGGTGTTGGCCTTCTGATAATGTTCAAGTGTAGAGTCTTCTCTTGTGTTGTTGGAAGAAGGTGTTTTCTATGACCAGTGCTTTCTCTTGGCAAAACTCTATTAGCCTTTGCCCTGCTTCATTCTGTACTCCAAGGACAAATTTGCCTGTTACTCCAGGTGTTTCTTGAATTCCTACTTTTGCATTCCAGTCCTCTATAACGAAAAGGACATCTTTGTTGGGTGTTAGTTCTAAAAGGTCTTGTAGGTCTTCATAGAACCATTCAACTTCACCTTCTTCAGCATTACTGGTTGGGGCATAGACTTGGATTACCATGATATTGAATCATTTGCTTTGGAAATGAACAGAGATCATTCTGTCATTTTTGAGATTGCATCCATGTACTGCATTCAGACACTTTTGTTGACTATGATGGCTACTTCATTTCTCCTAAGGGATTCTTGCCCACAGTAGCAGATAGCAGCAGCTGCGCAGCACAGGAGCGGCAAGAAGCAGAGTGGAGCTACCCCAAATCCAAGGTAAGAGAAACCCAAGTAAGACGATAGGCACTGAGAGAGGGCACAACGGCTGAGCAGAGAGTGGCAGCTGTGGCACAGGAGCAGCTACTGGCAGTTGAGCGGCCAGGAGTGGTGAGCGGCAGAGAAGAGATACCCCATTTCCAGGGTCTGGAGTGGCAGCCATGAAGACATACCCCATGTCCAAGGTAAGGAGCAGTGGCTGGGCTTTGCTGGAGCAGCCATGAAGAGATACCCCATGTCTAAGGTTAGATAAACACAAGTAAGACGGTAGGCTCTGAGAGAGGGCACCAGAGGGCAGACAGACTGAAACCACAATCACAGAAAATTAGCCAATCTGATCACATAGACCACTGCAGCCTACCAGGCTCCTCTGCCCATGGGATTTTCCAGGCAAGAGTACTGGAGTGGGATGCCATTGCCTTCTCCACATGGACTACTGCCTTGTCTTAGTCAATGAAATTAAGCCATGCTGTGTGGGGCCACCCGAGACAGATGGGTCATGGTGGAGAGGTCTGACAGAATGTGGTCCACTGGAGAAGGAAATGGCAAACCACTTCAGTATTCTTGCCTTGAGAACCCCATGAATAGAATGAAAAGGCAAAAAGATAAGACACTGAAAGATGAACTCCTCAGGGCAGTAGGTGCCCAATATGCTACCGGAGATTAGTGGAGAAAAAACTTCATAAAGAATGAAGGGATGGAGCCAAAGCAAAAACAACACCCAGTTGTGGATGTGACTGGTGATAGAAGTAAGGTCCAATGCTGTAAAGAGCAATATTGCATAGGAACTTGGAATGTTAGGTCTATGAATCAAGGCACACTGGAAGTGGTCAAACGAGATGGCAAGAGTGAATGTCAACATTCTAGGAATCAGCGAACTAAAATGGACTGGAATGGGTGAATTTAACTAAGATGACCATTATATCTACTACTGTAGGCAGGGATCTCTTAGAAAAAGTGGCGTAGCCATCATATTCCACAAAAGAGCCTGAAATGCTTTCCTTAAAGTAACTATACCCAGGTATGTCTTCTCTGCTTTCTTATCCATCTGCTTTCACCTCCAAGATTTCATTTTTCTCTTATCAAATGTATATATACCTTCCTTTAAAATGAAAAGATTTCTCATATGGACATTCTCTTCTCCTCAAACTTAATTAGCCTATATTTATTATATTTTCATTCTTCACTACTCCTGATATCAAGACCAAAATACATGTTTAAATCAATCCAGTTGCTCCTGGATTTCCTGAGAAATGAGATTCCTAAAAACAGAATGTTTCAACTCAGGCTTTTTAAATTGCTGTCTTAAGTTTTTGTACTTGCAATGATTTTTATTGACTTTTTTTTTTTTTTTTACCTTCAATCGAAGCTAATGGCATATGCTTTACAAATTAATGGCTTCTTTTTCTATCATATTTTGTATAAGATATACTTAGCTTACGTGGATGGAACCACTCTGGATTTATGAAATCTAAAACTTTAATCAGAGGTTCCAGAAACAACTCAATATAGGTTCTGTTTGAGGTCCAATAAGGGGTTCCAATTCAAGAGAATGTGTATGTCACTAAAAGTTGGTACTCTTAACCCTTAATACAGTTTAAAACTATATAAAGACTAACTAACTAAGGGACATATGATCTGGTAGTACCAGTTCACATACTGGACACTCTCAGGACTTCTTACCAGAAATTTAGCTGCCTTTGCATTGACAAATTCTAGTCTGAGGTGATGGTTGAGAAGCAAAAGAAAAGCAGGTAAATGAATGCGTGCATCATTGAGCACACTTCAATGATATAAACTCTAATGAATTTTTGCTTGTTTTAAATGAACATAAAGTAGGTCTCAGTGTCTCTTATTGTTCAATAAAATTTATCTGCTTGATAAAATCCATGTCAGTGTAGGTGGGGTCATGTTTAGTCAGGAGGGACCATCTTATGTCTTAGGTCAGATTGGTGTCAGCTGCAGAGAATTCTATTCCTGCTTATTAAGGTCTGAATAGGCCACACTTAATAAATTAAAAGCCCATTAACAACAACACTGAACCTCTGAAAAGCAACAAATCCCCTATGGCTAAGCCACTGTGAAAGACTGAATTCAAATGTCACATAACCTTTACTCTCTAAGGCCTTTTATTAGTACTATAGCAGAAGCATCAATCATATTTGGTTCTCAAATACCAGTTCTTACATATTCTCAAGACTATGGGATGCAGGGCTTTCCATGAGCCAATAAAGAAACATCTACTAAAAAAACATATATCTACTTTTGTCAGATTTGAGATAAGATATAGAACAGAAAAAATGAAAGGTGAAATACTAGGTTAATTATTGGTATCAGTGAGTAGAGAACAGAACTTCAGCTAATTTGGCAAATGCACTTGCTTATTCTTCACCCTGGAATTAGAGGGACTTAGTCACAAAGTCCCGAGTGTCTTTGGATACCTGCATGCCTCCCAAGCAGGTGTCCCATACCCTGCAAGCTTCTCCATGAACAGCAGAGAAGTCCCACGTGCAAAGCAGCTGGGCACAAAAGGAAACCTGGAGGCACTGAGTCAACTACACTCACTTCTTTTCTTAAATGTATTAGTCAGATCTATTTCTCCCACACTTTTCTCTCCTGGGGAGTGGAATTTATAGTCACTCCTTTCTATGAAAGCAAGAGACAATGGGAATAAACATCTCCACTGTGTTATGTAAATACGGATGGAAAATGGTTTCTTCATTCTGTTGATTAGTCTCATCACCTACTTTTTAGCTAGTTGTTTTGAAAACTGCTTGAAAGTAAATATTAATCTTATTTTGGTAGTTAAGTCAGTTTTCAGCAGCTTCTGTTTTAGTTGGTGCTTGTGAGTGAGTTGGTGAGTGACTTTCTGACAAGCCAACTAGATCATGGAGTGCATTTGTGTTATCTGAGCAAGACTGGGAAAGGAAACTTCCTTAACGATGTCAAAGATTTATGGTTTTAGTTTCAACTCCAGTACTCAGCTTTGGGCAAGTGACAATCTTTTGTTCGTTTGTTTCAGTTCATTAAAATAAATGCAAAACTTTAAAAGATTATTGTGAAGATGAAACGAGAAGAATCTGTACATTGCATGGCATAGTGCTTAACATACTATTTAAATAAATTTGTCTCTCTGATTCTTAATCACTACCAGCATCATTAAAACACAAAGTTCCATTTTGCTTACATGCATAAATGTTACCATTTTCATATATGTAATATGCATAAAACATAATTATTGAAACAATTACCTTAACTATCTATTCTCTTTATTTATCTGCACAAGATATTAATGCTATTAATCTCTGGCCTGTCCTTCAATGAGAGTATTGCTCCCTGTATTCCTCTCTAGGCAGTGAAATGATAATGGTTAAAATCTGTGTCATGAGTTTCTTCTGTCACCAACATCACTGCAAAGAGTATATAATAATTCCTTCAACATTTGTCTGAATAGCTGTGGACTCAGGGGTTCCTGACCCCATGACAGAGGTTGGGTCTCTCTGTGTGTCTTTCAGGAGACGATGAGAGCTGTAGTGATGAGAACAGAGCAAGGGAAAAGAGCACAATTCAATAACGTAAAGGGCAAGCAAACTGATTTAAAGGGATAATCAGAGGATGAAACTTCAGTATTTTCTAGTTTTCCCACAGAAACTAGAGACATAAAATTTTCAAAAGTTATTTTCTGGACTGCCAATTAGATGGACTATTACTAGGTAAACTTGGTTTAAGTACATCAGCCTGAAGACATGAGGTGGCAGATGAAGTGGGAGTTTTAGGCTTGGTTGTAAACAGAATTCTGCACATTTCTTTCATACACAGGATTACAAGATACGATGATCTTTGTTGCTGCCTGAGGCCTAGATATCCTTGACCAAATATTAGTTCCAGAAAATTGCAAGGCAATGACTTCTGTGATTATTTTGAGCCTGTGGTCAAGTGGAAGGTGTTGTACTTGGTAATGAACAGATATCCTCAACAGAGCTTCAGGCACTCATGTTTGCTACTCAAAAAAATATTAGCCAAAACCTGGGAAAATCCTTTGGAAATTTCTGCCCTATCTGATCAGGATACATCCTTGCATATATGTGCATTACTAAATGAAAAATATAGGTGATGCCAACTATTTCTAAAAATGCATAATATTTCACATTTTAACATAAAATTTCAAAGTTATTTGAATAAGTACCTGTGCTGCTGCTAAGTCACTTCAGTCGTGTCCGACTCTGTGCGACCCCATAGACAGCAGCTTACCAGGCTTCCCCGTCCCTGGGTTTCTCCAGGCAAGAACACTGGAGTGGGTTGCCATTTCTTTCTCCAATGCTTGAAAGTGAAAAGTGAAAGTGAAGTCGCTCAGTCGTGTCCGACTCTGTGCGACCCCAATGACCGCCGCCTACCAGGCTCCTCCGTCCATGGGATTTTCCAGGTAAGAGTACTGAAGTGGGGTGCCATTGCATTCTCCGATAAGTACCTATCTTTATTGTTAATTTCTAATATAGAAGAAAGAAAAGATAAAGATCACTTTCTATTTTTCCTACCCTTTTCACACTATTAAGGAAGCTAGAATGGCAAAGTTATTATGTACATGTATAGAAAACTGGGCTTCCCAGGTGGCTAAGTGGTAAAGAATCTGCCTGCCAATGCAGGAGATGCAGGGTCAGTCCCTGGGTCAGGAAGATTCCCTGGAGAAGGAAATGGCAACTCACTCTGGTATTCTTGCCTGGGGAATCCCATAGACTGAGGAGCCTGGTAGACTACAGTCCATGGGGTTGCAAAAGAGTCAGACACAACTGAGTGACTGAGCGTGCATGCATAGAAAATCCTCCATTATGCGCAAGGTCTCTGTTTTAAGAGGTCTGAATCCAATTATAATTATTTAGGGCCCCTACAGTATTTCATCAGAAGAAATTTAAACTTCTCTCAAAAATCTTGAAAAACTAGGCATTCATTTGGAACACAATGGAATAATCGTATTGTGATGAGAATCTCATTAATGGACCCCTTTCTGACTTTGCCCTTTCAGTGAAGGTACATACTATTTTTGCAGTTATTTGGCAATGTAAGTCATGACTTGGTGTTAGTCAAAGTTAATAGTTCCAAGACTTATCTAATTTGGTTTAAAATTAGATTTCAAATATTCAGATGCAAATGACAAAGCACAATGATAGCATTGCCCTTTAGCTCTAGTTATTATGCTAAGAAAACAAGTCATCAAAAAAGCAATTGCTTTGGATAGAGAAAAATACACTAGAAATCTAGTCTGTAACTTGTTAAAAAACACACACACACATTATGAAAGCACTATTAAAACTGTTAAAAATTGCATTGGATAAATAATAATGCATAGTATGCTAAGTAATCTAACATATGACATGAATGGAATAATGTACATTTTAGACAATATATTTTTTTTTTTTCTAGTAGAATTTTTTGACAGAGTGACAAACAGGTGCTACATTTGCAGATTTATTTCATAAAGTTCTGTGTAAATAAACAAAGGTATAATTGAGAACATTATCCATAGTCCATGAATTTACATAAGAAATTCTTCCCCACTGGTTAAGGACAGTGGGATGGCAACTCCTCAATCCCCAAATTTATTTCTTAGTTCATATACGTACTTGATATTAACCAAATATCTACTTTGAGCAAGTTGTAAACTATCTACATTCATAAATCTGGTCCAGTTTTAGGTTAAAGTTGATATTTAACCATGATGCTTAGGAAAGTTTTAGTTGAAAAATTAGGGAATACAGAGATGACTGAGTCCACACCAATAAGAGTGTAGCTGGCTCTGAGCTGGATCGTCAGGCTTGCTGGGGCCCTTGAAGGCTGGCTGTCCGCTCTGATCTCACTGAACACCCAGAGAACTCTGCAGTAATTCTCATAGTATTGCTTAAGGCAGAATATAAGGTTGTAGTTGGTCTCTAATCATCCCACCTAATATCCATGACAATATTCCGAATGTATCTCATATGGCTTGGACAGAGTGAACAGAATTACAGTGAAGTTAACAAGCATTTGGTCCCCTGAACCAAGTTCTTGTTGGGTTAGTAGCATTATAAGTATAAAAAGAAACTCTAGTCTACAGCAAAAACCAAAAGAAAATAGCTCTTTCATCTAGACTATTTTTCTAATAAATCAGGGACTAGAGAGCCAGGCTTGAGATCCGAGGAGTGAAATATTGATGTGGAGCAAATTAAAGTGGGCAAAATATCCTGAAGTTTCTCCATCCAGCTTTAACATTTATAAGTCCACAAATCATTCTTAAGGAAGTTCTCTGATCTTCAGGTCAGCTTCCATAGGTCAGTAAATTTGGGGCTACCTTTTAATTCCTGCTTCTGATTGTATAAGATCATATGCTTTACTTTCCTCATGAGGATCACAGGAAGCCCACACAGGTCATAATTTGTGACAATAAAATCTTCAAAGCAAATGGGAAGATGACTTGTAGGAAAATCATAATGAAAAATGTGTCCTGTAATAATGACTTTGAAGTAGTTTATCTTACAAAATGAGCATCTAAAAATGTTAGTTATGATAAGTATGATTATTAACCACATTAAAGATAAATTACTTTAAACACATTTAATTTACTTCTGGAGTCTGAAATATAGCCTTTAAGCAGCACTTAATTCTGTAGCTATGTAAGGAGAAAAAAAAGCATAAATCACAAGGGCAGCCTTAATATTCTATTCAAAATAATCTTAAAAATACAAATATAAAAGCAAACAAACATTAGTAATACAGTTGGTACCTGGAAGTGGAGCTGTAGCCTAATTCAACACCACAGATACACATTACAAATAGAGCTCTTTTGATGAGTCACATTTCACTTAGAGAGCTTTTTAAAAAGTTTTTCCATAGAAAAAAGGATTAGCAGCAATATGGATTTTTGTTATTCATGAGACATTACATATAGTCATATTTTGCCTATTGTTTTAGCACATTACTGTCTTCCTATAAACAATGGGTTATCTTTCATATAAATACATGAACATGTCAACATATCAGTTATAATGTAGGTTTAATAAAAAATGATGATATTTGAAGATAATATACAGGAAGTAAATACCCTCAACCATTAAAGAGATTCTCTACTTATGAAGAAATTGTAAGGAAACTGATGCCCTGATGAATAATGTGAGATTTAAATGAGAATGGTGTGAAATGCTATGAAACAACAGTATAATTAATTACATAATTTGGATTAAAATAGATAGAAAATTTATTGTGTTAAAGACATTTAACTCCAGGTAGCAGTAGAAATTAAAACTGATTTTGAAGTGAATTTAAAGATTTATTCATAGAATGAAATTTATGTTTTGAGGACAACCAAAAGGCAGAATTTAGTGTCTGCTAGGTGATTGTGAGTATTCTTAAAAAAGAGAGAACTTTTGAAAATGTCTTCCACAGTTAAGTCCTGGAAGACTGTGCTGCATTGGTTTTTATAATACCAGAAGGCTACAAAAGCAACATGTGCACTGAATATTTTTAACCATAGTTCGATTAAAAAAAATATTTAAAACTCTCATGGACGTAATTTTTAAAAGCCTAATTTTATTCTGGGAGCAGCAGTAAAGTGGGTGCTACAACACAGAGAAGAATGTCACTGGAATCTCTTTTCTTTTAAATTTATGGGCAACCTGGGAAACTGTATTAGTTATTTTTTCAAAACCCAGTTTTACATGTGATTTCTGAGTTACTCTTACAACAGTTCTCAAGGTAGGCATAACTCTGCCACCATTCAAACAAAGACATTTATGTTGGGAGCAGCAATATGTCAAGTAACAGTGAATCTCAGGTGTGGTCTAGAAAAAGAACATCAAAGAAGTTGGGCTTTTTCAGCTTTAAATTCAAGATTGCTTGCTTATTTTCCCTGACACCTTAGGCAAGCTACTGAACTTCTCTTTTGGAGCTGACATGAATTGTAGATATAATATGTGCAAATATGAGGACAGCATGGAAACCCACTCCAGTACTCTTGCCTGGAGAATCCCATGACAGAGGAGCCTGGTGGGCTATAGTCCATGAGGTTGCAAAGAGTTGAACCTGACTGCAGAGACTTAGCACACATGTAGCAAGGCAAATATGCCTTTTGAGACACTCCAAAAACAGCAACTGCTGATTTACTATACTCCTGAATCTATTGCTTGTTTTTTTTTTTTTAAATATGACCTTGGGAAAGCTGCCATTTTCTTAACTCTAAAAGTTAGAAAATACGCTTACCTTATGTGAAGGAGCAAGAATTATGTAAGGTAACGTGCGTAAGCACATTTGGCACAAAAGAGTGACATTCTTTCCCTGGTTCATCATCCTGATCCTCCATCTTGCCCATTTCAGGTCCATAATCAAGAATTCCTTCCCTTCTAAGACATTGCTTCCCTTCAGTTCTTCTGTAATTGCTAAGAAATGAGGGTAAAGATAGGAAATTTGAGTGGCTTAAAAAGGTCTATTATAGAATTAATCACCTTTATAAAAATTCTATGTTCTCTGGAAGAAAATTGACTTAGAATGAGAAATAAAATAATTATTAAGACAATTTGAGTTCTAGTTTCCCCTTGCCTCTGTCTTTAATCTCTAAGGGATGTATTTACTTAAACAGGTTACATATTTTCTTGGAAGGGAAGAATGTGTTTTCTAATCTGCTACAGTAATTTGATTAAACAGTTGATCTTTAAGATTTATTTCACTGCAAAATTTTTTTTTATCCTCTAATCAATATCCACATCCCAGAATATCTATTTTCCTCTTTTGCTATTCTTAATATTTCACCTGATAACACTGTCCTCAGTTTGTTAGTTTGAATAATAAAATTCTGTAGTTAAAGAAACCTTGGTTGTGACTTTTAACATTATACAGACCATGGGTTTTGCTCCATTCCATAAGCTACTACTAACGTAACCTTTAATGAGAGAGAAATGGGCTGATAAAATATGGATGATCAGCAAAAACTCATTCCCAATTCTGAAAAAATCATTTAAAGTGCATAGTCTGTTAATATCATCATCATTTATGTAGAATTGTGATATATTCATTATAAATAACTCACACATTTCTCAATATTGTGCTCTGTAATATTTGGAATCTATTAATATTTTATTACCAAATTCAGACTTAAATTGAAGAAAGTAGGGAAAACCCACTACACCATTCTGGTATGAACTAAATCAAATGCCTTATGATTATACAGTGGAAGTGAAAAATAGATTTAAGGGTCTAGATCTGATAGATAGAGTGCCTGATGAACTATGGAACGAGGTTCATGACATTGTACAGGAGACAGGGATCAAGACCATCCCCATGGAAAAGAAATGCAAAAAAGCAAAATGGCTGTCTGGGGAGGCCTTACAAATAGCTGTGAAAAAAAGAGAAGGGAAAAGCAAAGGAGAAAAGGAAAGATATAAACATCTGAATGCAGAGTTCCAAAGAATAGCAAAAAGAGATAAGAAAGCCTTCTTCAGCGATCAATGCAAGAAATAGAGGAAAACAACAGAATGGGAAAGACTAGAGATCTCTTCAAGAAAATTAGAGATACCAAGGGAATATTTCATGCAAAGATGGGCTCGATAAAGGACAGAAATGGTATGGACCTAACAGAGGCAGAAGATATTAAGAAGAGGTGGCAAGAATACACAGAAGAACTATACAAAAAAGATCTTCACAACCCAGATAATCATGGTGGTGTGATCACTCATCTAGAGCCAGACATCCTGGAATGTGAAGTCAAGTGGGCCTTAGAAAGCATCACTACAAACAAAGCTAGTGGAGCTGATGGAATCCCAGATGAGCTATTTCAAATCCTGAAAGATGATGCTGTGAAAGTGCTGCACTCAATATGCCAGCCAATTTGGAAAACTCAGCAATGGCCACAGGACTGGAAAAGGTCAGTTTTCATTCCAATCCCAAAGAAAGGCAATGACAAAGAATGCTCAAACTACCATACAATTGCACTCATCTCACATACTAGTAAAGTAATGCTCAAAATTCTCCAAGCCAGGTTTCAGCAATATGTGAACCGTGAACTTCCTGATGTTCAAGCTGGTTTTAGAAAAGGCAGAGGAACCAGAGACCAAATTGCCAACATCCACTGGATCATGGAAAAATCAAGAGAGTTCCAGAAAAAAATCTATTTCTGCTTTATTGACTATGCCAAAGCCTTTGACAGTGTGGATCACAATAAACTGTGGAAAATTCTGAAAGAGATGGAGCTTCAGCTTCAGCATCAGTTCTTTCAATGAATATTCAGGACTGATTTCCTTTAGAATTGACTGACTGGATCTCCTGAAAGTCCAAGGGACTCTCAAGAGTTTTCTCCAACACCACAGTTCAAAAGCATCAATTCTTTGGCACTCAGATTTCTTTATAGTCCAACTCTCACATTCATACGTGACTACTGGAAAGACCATAGCTTTGACTAGATGGACCTTTGACAAAGTAATGTCTCTGCTTTTTAATATGCTGTCTAGGTTGGTCATAGTTTTTCTTCCAAAGAGCAAACGTCTTTTAATTTCATGGCTGCAGTCACTATCGGCAGTAATAATTGATATATGTTGAAGGTGCTAAAATATCTATGTTTTTAACAGAACTTTCACTGTATTGCATATATATATATATATATATAAAATAAAAATAGAGTAACAGACTTCCAGGTTTTCACACAAAAATATTCATCTGTGGAGTACTGTTATTAGTTTTGCATAGTGTATACATAGAACCAAAATTTTCAGTGGATTTCATAACGTATATTTTATGCATTTGTTGTTTTGATAACTAAACAAAAATTAAATGTGCTGTATCAATTAAAGACTAAGTTAAAATAATCTAATTGAATAAAAACTCTGTTATGATAAGTGTGCCTTATCTATTTTTTTTTCTTTCTCTTTCATCTTCTATAGGCTTTTTCAGAGGAGAACGTACACCGTGTGTACATCAACAAAGATCAACAAAACAAAATAAACGGTTTTTGGTACTTTTTTCTAACGTTATTAGGGTGTATCTGAACAGAGTTTCATGTAGTTAAGTTGACATTGTAAACTAAATATAGAAAATGTAATTGCAAATAACTCTAGTTATATACTTAAAGTTAGTTATTGTAAGTTGAGTGAATCATTTTGTTGTAATTGCATATATATATTATATATAATAAAATGTCTTCATATATAAATAAAATACATATAAAATAATGTATATGTTGAATAAATATTTGTTTAAATAATGAATTAATAAATGTATAATTGTATAAAGCCAGAGTAACTGATAATCTAACTCAACTAGAAAAATGAAATATGTGTCTTATTATCTTTTGCTTTACCAAGATATGAAAAATTGTAATATACTCTCTAAGGTTAACATATTTCAAAAATACACCTTATTAACATGAAATGAAAATAAAACTGATAACTACCTGTTTCAAATAGAAAGAATACATTTCTAAGAACAAAAATGTAATTAAATGTAATAAAGATCTTATGTGCCGATACTAAAGATTCAAAATTTAATTGAAAATTATATATAATACATTTGATTTTAAGCTTAACTATATAAATAGCTTTCATTAATTTAATGTATAGTAATAAAAATGGAATTTTTCCTTTAAATGTTTATTGTATGTATAATTTATCAAATTGACAAGGCAAAAATAATAATAGCATATAATTTTAATGGTTTGTCTATGAAAATATATATAAATGTAAAATATACTTTGAGAATTCTTAATCCTTAGAGTGCATGCTTACTCTGCAATGAGATATCATATACTCATGAATTTGTAATCCAAATTGGTATTTCTGCATACAAAAATTGACACCTTCATAAATAATTTAGTTTGTCTAGTCTTATAAATACAAAGTTGTTTGCACAGTAAGGAATATAAATGTATTTCCTGGCACTACTGCTTGATGTTAGGTTTTATAATTTGATTCCCAGAAAAGGATACATTTTCATAATATTCTTGGCTTATTTATGAGGTAATAATTTTGTTGATAAATCATTGTCCTAAATGTATCACTGTGTTTAAGAAGAGATCTCTAAAACAATACAAGTTTACATTTTTCTAATCCATAATTCATGTACAATACATTTTTCTTGTGCTTGAGTTTTTTCTCTGGGATTTCATATGATAATGGGTTCCTGATGCACCTACTAGGAAAATCCCATTTCACTTGATTTTATTATTACAGTGTTTTCCTGTGGTCATGTATGGATGTGAGAGTTGGACTGTGAAGAAGGCTGAGTGCCGAAGAATTGATGCTTTTGAACTGTGGTGTTGGAAAAGACTCTTGAGAGTCCCTTGGACTGCAAGGAGATCCAACCAGTCCATTCGGAAGGAGATCAGCCCTGGGATTTCTTTGGAAGGAATGATGCTAAAGCTGAAACTCCAGTACTTTGGCCACCTGATGTGAAGAGCTGACTCATTGGAAAAGACTCTGATGCTGGGAGGGATTGGGGTCAGGAGGAGAAGGGGATGACAGAGGATGAGATGGCTGGATGGCATCACTGACTCGATGGACTTGAGTCTGAGTGAACTCCGGGAGTTGGTGATGGACAGGGAGGCCTGGCGTGCTGCGATTCATGGGGTCGCAAAGAGTCAGACACGACTGAGCGACTGATCTGAATCATACACATGCCCATAATTCAGACTCCTAGTAACCACCAAGGTTGTTAAAAGATATGGCAAATGAATTATGAAATAAATAATAAAGTTAGAAGGTAAAGAAAAGTCTAGGCTACGGTTCCCTTAAGAGTGATGGGTAGATACTGGTATTAGCTATCTGTGCTTAGTTTCTCAGTTGTGTGTGACTCTTTGTGACTGCAAGGACTGTAGCCTGCTAGGCACATCTGTCCATGGGGATTCTCCATATAGGAATACTGGAGTGGGTTTCCATGCCCTCCTCCAGGGGATCTTCACAACCCAGGGATGGAAACCAGCTCTCCTGCATTGTAGGAGGGTTCATTACTGTATGACAGGTTAGCCTACAAACACTGGAGTGGGTAGCCTATCCCTTCTCCAAGGGATTGAACCAGGGTCTCCTGCATTGCAGGCCGATTCTTTACCAGCTGAGCTACCAGGGAAGCTATCTATTGACATTTTAATAGTGCTGTGTGTATGTGTGTGTGTAAACAAACCATAAAACTTTGTGACTTAAAGCTATAAGCATTTACTTAGCCCAGGAAAATGTAAGGGACAAATTTAGGTTGATTCAGCTGGGTAGTGTTTCTGGTGTCATTCATGTGTACTGCATTGGTCTAATAGGGTTTGGGGGTGTGAGTAAGGCATATGTCTGTTAGTACAGCAATCCCCAACCCTTTTGGCAACAGGGACTGGTTTTGTGGAAGACAGTTTTTCCCACAGACTGCGAGGGAGACGGTTTTGGATGATTCAAGCACATTACATTTATTGTGTACTTTGTTTCTATTATTATTTCATTAGCTTCACCTCACATCATTGAGCATTAGAGCCCAGAGTTTGGGGATCCCTACTGTAGTAGGCTAACTGGGCATATTCTCACGGTGGGGGAAAGAGGCAGAGGTAGAAAATCAAAGTCCTCAGATTCAAGCCTGTTTAAGACTGCTTGAGTTACAGTTCCCAGCACTTCATTGACCTTAAACATGCCTCATGGTGGAGCCCAAAATCATGATAGAAGGTATAAAGTTACTTAACAGGGTATAGAGCCAGAGACTAGTTAAGAATCAGGACTACTAGTACAATCAGTATACCATAGTCTTTTAAGACATGATAAAAGCCTGCAAGTAAGACAGGTAAAGGATATCTAAGGGGAAGGCTGTAGACATTATTGTCAAAAGAGAGTTGAAAGGACTGGGATTTTTTTTTGGGGGGGGGTTGTGATGGGTCAGGATGAATGTCAAGTAAAATACATCCTTGTGATTTCAATTATGGATATAGTTGTGTAAGTTTCCTACAGTCATAACAAAGTGCACACACTGGGTGGTTAAATAAGAGCAATTTGTTCTGCCACAACTCTGGAGACTAAAAGTCCAAAATTCAGGGGTTGGCAGGACCATATTTCCTCTGAAACATGTAGGAGAAAATCTTTTCTTGCCTTGCCTACTTTCTGATATTTGTTGACTATCTTGGCATTCTTTGGCTTATGGACACATCACTCAAATCTCTGTCCCAGTTGTCACAGGGCTGTTTCCCTGTGTACTTTGTTCGTGCAGGATTCCCGATGTTCCTATCATCTTTTAAGGACACTAGTCATTAGATTAATGGCGGCCCAACTTCCTCCAATATGACTTTGCCCCAAATGTCTATGTCCGCAATAACTATTTCCAAATAAAGTCATATTCTGTTATTGAGGGTTAGGATTTCAACATATCCTATTGACACCTTGTTCAACCTATTATAATAGTGTTATTCATGAAAATAAGTTATTGACATGAAAATGTCAATGTACTCAGGGAGTACATTGTACTCAGGGAGATACTGAGAAAAGGCTGAGTTTGAATTCAGAGCTTTCTGAATCTAAGCTTTCAGAATAATATACAGTTTAGAAACACAGCAAACATTTAGAAATGCAAGATTAACTTAGAGATAAGAATGGGGCTAGAGAGAAATATGAAGCATTTGCCAAGGCAATGATTTTTTTCGTGGTGGACTGGACAATAAATCTAAAGACTAATGCATGAGGGGATGTACACAAATCCAGAGGAAATTTTGGAGAAGAAAGAATGAGAGGGGTAGAAAGATAAATGAATATGGTATTATCATAAAATTAGGAAGAATGTGTTTTAATTAGTCAAATAAGGACCAAATATAGTATTATGTTTGAATAAACTAAACACTAGAGATTGTGATGAGTCATGCAACCAAATATAATCTTAATAAGTATTAATTTTAAAAGGAGTCTACATTTTTAAAAATCTAAATTATTATAACTAGCAAATTAAGGAATAGTCCATGGGTGAATTTTAGACTTTTACTCAACAGTACTGAATATAATTTGATCAAAAGAGTTTCAACTAATATATTTAATAATACTATATATCTGTTTTACAAGTAAGGATCTTTAAGGATCAAGAATAAAGAAAACCATGCTAAATTATTCTGATTGTAGAATTCTAGCACAAAGAAAGAACATATGGCAGATTTTGAAAATTAAAATAAATTTTCCCTTGAAATGCCTGGTTTTGATGAAGTATCCACTGGAACTGGAATTGAAAATAACAGATAAAATGAAATACATTTCATCATGTTCTTATGGAAAAGCAGTTTTGGAAGGAGGTAACCCTTTTCTGACATATTCTTCAGTACTGTTCTATCACTGGGAAGCAGATTTCTCAAGGGAAATAGAAGCAACAGACTTGGAGCCAGAATATAAACAATAAGTCAAAATCCTGGAAATACTTTAAAAAACAAGCAACTGATTAAAATAAACTCTTTTTCCCACTACTCAAATGGGAAAAAGACTATCCACTGCTCAAATGCCTACCTGTAGAAGTGATTAGTTTTTACAACTTGTCTTTTCCAAAGTATTCCTAAAAGATAGCAATAGCTGTGTGGGTTTTGTTTTATTCCAACCAATTCTATTTGGAACGTTGGCACTGAAAACATGGCATTAAGGGATTAAAAAGAGTAATGATGCCAGTGTTATTAAGGGGAAAAAAAAAACCTAAAAAGGAATTTAGTGGATTTAGTTGAAAAAACATGAGCTGAACAGGCTGTAGAACTAGTGAGTTACCTAATTTAATGTAAATTAATCTCTTGCTTTTTAAAAGGGAAATGCTAAAAACCTGTTTACATGGATATTAAAAATGAGTAGCTGAAATGAGGCATGTAAAGTGCTTGATGGTATAAGCACAACAATTGTTAGATTTTTACTTTTTAACTGAAAAATGTCAAGTCTCTGCTTGTCATTTTTGTAACCAATACAATATAGTCTACAGGCTTCCCAGGTGATGCTAATGGTAAAGAATCTGCCTGCCAATACATGCGTCTCAAGAGATGCAGGTTCGATCCCTGGGTGGGAAAGGATCCCTGGAGGAGGGCATGGCAATAGAGGGCATGGCGATAGAATCTATAGTTTACTTTGTGCAATGTTACTTATAAAAGTAGGTGAAATATAATCTTTATTCAGTTAATTTATCTTACTGTTTATTTTACTTATTATCTCAAGATTTAATTTAGGACCCTTATAATTCCACATGGCATTTATAACTAAACTTCCCGTTGTCGTGCAGTTTTAATTCCTTTCTATTTTGTATTCATATTAAAGTTTTGATATTCTTAGGTATGCCTTTGAAAGGTAAGAAAAAATCTTTCACAGAGCATCATATTTATATTCCCTAAGTAACTGCATGTATTATTGTCATATAAAATAGGAACTTAATAAGTAGTTGTTTGGTTATAAAGTCATAGGTGTGAAAAGGGAGACAAGACTCCCAAAGATCCATAGTCCCAATAAATGAAAATTCCGGGTAAAAAAGGAAACAGCACTTGTGCTCGTACCAATTTCCTTGTAGCTAGAGGGTTTTCTGGGGATTCTGCTGTTGGACAAGAGCCCAGGTCACTCTTGGCAGCTGCCCCATGACTGGGGCAGCAGCTGGTTCATAAGCTTATATATTGATTACCCTCCAGATGGAGTGAAAAGATGAAGTAATTATGAATTATTACAGAAAATTAGGTTTTAAATTTTGAGAACACGATGAAAACAAACTTCAAGTTGTGGCATTTCTTAATTAAAATGATTAAGGGTATATTTTCCATTTAATATTAATAATGAATAATTTTACAAATAAAAACTCAAGTCCTATTGCAACAAATTTTACAAAACTTTTCTATTCAGTGCTATGGGATTCAGTTGAGTGCCCTACCAAACTTGTAAATATAGGTTGGATACCCAGCCAGGATACCCCTGAAAGTCCTATGTCCCTCTCTGAATTTGCCTGGACAACACACTTTACTGCCTGGAAGTTACAGTGACAAAGACAGTGCCTGGAATTCTCTCTGTAACTCCTTACTGAGAATCTTCATCATAAAACATCTCTACAATATTTATAAACAAAAACATATTATCATTAAAGGGAAGCAGAAACTCACAAATGCATCCTACTTTTGTCAGTTTTAAATAGCTTATTCTTATCTTCAAGGTTTCATTCACATATGTACCTACTCAGTAAGTTGAGGAGTAGTTAATATTTATCCAACAATGGAGTAACTACTTCGTGGGGGGTGAAAGCAAAACACTGCAAAGAAATCCTTATTTTTGGAAAGGAAACATACAAACATGATACAACAAGATAGTGATTATTAAGCAAAACATGTACAAGAGCTGTGTACTGTGTTGAAAACTATTTTCCTAATTGTGAAAAGAAATCTCAAGGATTCAGTGCATGATTCAGTAAGCATGTCTCAGCCAAAGAAAAATGAATGTGACAAAGGAGATGGAAAGAAATCATAGGAGATGTCTCTAATCTTATTTGAGTGAGTAGCAATTTGTTTCAGCTATTATCCAACATCTACGAGATGTGAGGAAAACTGTGCCCCCAGACATTTTCAAAATAAATATTCCTGTTTTGTAAACATGCAATTTTACAAAAATTAACCATTGAGCACCTATTATGTGAAAGATGAAGTCCAGTGAACATAAATAAAAGTAAATATGACACCAACTCTCTCTTTGGGAAGTTCACTATCTGATTGGTACAAAACCACATAAATTATAAGCTTAGGGTTAATGTTAAAACTAAAAATATCTGAAATTACACTTATATATTCATATGCATATACAAGTAAAACTGTATGAGTTTTGCTTACATTTTTATATATATAAAATAATCTATATTTTATATATATAAAAGACTTTATATGTATAAAAGAGTCTCTCTGCAACCCTACCGACTGTAGCCTGCCAGACTCCTCTGTCTATGGGATTCTTCAGGCAAGAATACTGGAGTGGGTTGCCATTTCCTTCTCTGGGGATCTTCCCCAGCCAGGGATTGAACTCATGTCTCCTACATCTCCTACATTGCAGGCTTTTTACCCACTGGGCGACAGGGGAAGCTTTATTGATTATATGATAGGATCATTAATATTTCCTCACATATTATTTTAAAAACATCATTGAATGGAAGCTGCAGTCTTACAAATGCACAGCAGCTCATTCTATTCAATCACATAGGATGAGGGCATTCTTATTATTTTGACTAGATTCCAAAGGCATATAATATGGCAAGGACAAAATTAACATTCTCTTCTATTTCCATTTTTTGTGGGAGTACATGGTCAAGTTTCGCAAGCAGGACGGAGAGTATTTCGCCTATACTGGATCTTTTCAGTGAGAAATAATCTTTACTACAAAGATAATCTCAGATGACCATTTTCTAAAACTCTGTACTCATGTGAACCCTAATAATTATTTATAGAACTGGAACTTAACCAGTTTCTAGGGACAATAGACTTGTATGGGTTGAATAATCTGCTGCTGTTGACGCAAATTGTTTTGTTCCTTATGTGGACAAGACGGAGAATGCTAAAATATTCTGCTAATGCTTCCCTTCCTGGAAATAAAACTACATCCAACTAATTTTGTTTTTTCTTAAAATTAAAACAGTATTTCAGAAAGTTTATGGCCTTATTTTAGCATTTTCATCAGGAATATCCCTATACTGGAAGTTATTTTTTTGTGTGTGAACAAAATAATATAAAAAGACAAAGGTAAGATTTTTTATCTTAATTTTTTTCTAGGTTCTTACTGATTTAACTTAATATGAATAAATTATATAATTTAAATTTAATATGAATAAATTCCACATATTCTGTTTAGCAGTCATTCAATAGCATTTACTATGAAACCTCTGCTTTTTATTTTAATGCAAAACAATTGTTTTAATACAACAACAATTCAATGAAGGCATTCAGGTAATTAAAATATCTCCTGTAAAATTCCAAGTGGGAAAATACAAAAGACAGAGTTCATGAATGATAATTTATGATACTATGATTTTATTAAATAAAACATTACTTGAAATTCTAGTCAGTGTTTAATTTTCTTGTTAAGAAATGTGTTTGGCATAGTTTTCCTAGCATTTTGCAGATTTATTTAGCAGATGTCATTTTGGCTCCATAGGTAATATTTGTTCTAAACTTTGAGATTATACAAACATTTGCTTTTCAAAGGCAGCAAATGTTTCTCTTATCTTCCACACTTTTAGAATCTTTGAACCCGCACTGAGATGACAATGTCATTAAATGAACACTTCCACTGTTTTAATAAATTTAAAAATAATCGATCCTGTATTCTATATTTCATGATGTTCTTTTATTATTACCAAATTTTAAAAACTGCTTTATGGGAAACATTTAAAATTTCTAATCAAGGTAGAAAACAATGCTTATTTTCTTACATATGTGATATTTATGTATGCTTTAAACCATTACCACCAAATCAGTTGACATACTGATTATGGAAGATTACTTGCAATTCAAAGAGCTCTGTGAAATATTAAAACAAATAAAGCAAGAGGTTGTTCAAGGCTTGATACTTCTAGGTCATTACTACGGGAAGGATAAATTATTGTTGTTCAGTCACTAGTTCATGTTCGACTCTTTGCAACCACATGGACTGCAGCACCCAAGACTCCTCCTTCACTATCTCCCAGGGTTTGCTCAAACTCATGTCCATTGAGTTTGTGATGTTCTATAACCACCTCATCCTGTCACCCCCTTCTCCTTTTGCCTTCAATATTTCCCAGCATCAGGGTTTTTTCCAATGAGTTGCTCTTTGCATCAGGTGTCCAAAGTATTGGAGCTTCAGCTTCAGCATCAGTCCTTCCAATGAATATTCAGGGTTGATTTCCTTTTGGATGGACTGGTTTGATCTCCTTGCTGTCCAAGTGGACTGTGAAGAGTCTTCTCCAACATCAGAGTTCAAAAGCACCAGTTCTTCGGGACCTCAGTCTTCTTTATGGTCCAACTCTCACAACCATACATGACTACTGGAAAAACCATAGCTTTGACTAGATGGATCTTTGTTGGCAAAGTAATGCCTCTGTTTTTTAATATGCTGTCTAGGTTTGTCGTAGTTTTTCTGCCAAGCAGCAAGTGTCTTTTAATTACATGGTTGCAGTCACCATTTGCAGTGATTTTGGAGACCAAGAAAATAAAACATATCACTGTTTCCACTTTTCCCCCTTCTATTTGCCATAAAGACAAGAGACTGGATGCTGTGATCTTGGTTTTTCTCATGTTGAGTTTTAGCAAGCCGCTCCAGTATTCTTGCCGTGAAAGTTCAATGAACAATATAAAAAAAGCAAGAAGGATAAACAGAGCATGATATCTTTAGCAATGATATTTTATTAATGACTTGTTTGCAACCCCATGGACTGTAGCCTCCCAGACTTCTCAGTCCATGGGATTTTTCCAGGCAAGAGTATTGGAGTGGGTTGCCATTTCCTTCTCCAAACACAAGCTGGAATCAAGACTGCTGGGAGAAATCTCAATAACCTCAGATATGCAGATGATACCACCCTTATGGCAGAAAGTGAAGAGGAACTAAGAAGCCTCTTGATGAAAGTGAAAGAGGAGAGTGAAAAAGTTGGCTTAAAGCTCAACATTCAGAAAACGAATATCATGGCATCCAGTCCCATCACTTCATGGGAAATAGATGGGGAAACAGTGGAAACAGCATCAGACTTTATTTTTGGGGGGCTCCAAAATAACTGCAGATGGTGACTTCAGCCATGAAATTAAAAGACTCTTACTCCTTGGAAGGAAAGTTATAACCAACCTAGATAGCATATTCAAAAGCAGAGACATTACTTTGCCAACAAAGGTTCGTCTAGTCAAGGGTATGGTTTTTCCTGTGGTCATGTACGGATGTGAGAGTTGGACTCTGACGGCTGAGCACCGAAGAATTGATGCTTTTGAACTGTGGTGTTGGAGAAGACTCTTGAGAGTCCCTTGGACTGCAAGGAGATCCAACCAGTCCATTCGAAGGAGATCAGCCCTGGGATTTCTTTGGAAGGAATGATGCCATAGCTGAAACTCCAGTACTTTGGCCACCTCATGTGAAGAGCTGACTCATTGGAAAAGACTCTGATGCTGGGAGGGATTGGGGGCAGGAGGAGAAGGGGATGACAGAGGATGAGATGGCTGGATGGCATCACTGACTCGATGGACATGAGTCTGAGTGAATTCCGGGAGTTGGTGATGGACAGGGAGGCCTGGTGTGCTGCGATTCATGGGGTCACAAAGAGTCGGACACGACTGAGTGACTGAACTGAACTGAACTAGGTAATTGATAGTTTAAGTCGCTCAGTCGTGTCTGACACTTTGCGACCCCATGGACTATACAGTCATGGAATTCTCCAGGCCAAAATACTGGAATGGGTAGACTTTCCCTTCTCCAGGGATTTTCCCAACCCACGGATTGAACCCAGGTCTCCTACGGTGCAGGTGGATTTTTTTTACCAGCTGAGCTATCAGGGAAGCCCAAGATAATTGAAGTTGCCAACTAAAGAATTTCTCTTTTCCTCTTGCACTCTTGCAAGACAGCCCCTCTGAGCAGCCAAAGGAATCTTTCTAAGTTTTCTTCAATTCAAGTCACACTTTGAGTAAAATCAGTGGGTACCTCTTTAATGCCCCAAAGATAAAGTTCACATTCCTAGTCATGGCTTACCATGTCCTCATGCGGCCCCATGTTTTCTCCCCACTTTTTATCTCTTGTTCTTAGAATATGAAGGCACTGTGGTCAGGGAAGAACTCCTCTTATTGCTCTCTCTCTGGGTCCTTCTATACTATTCTTTAAGTCATCAATATTCTTTACACATACCATCTTTTACAGAAGTCTTTCCTAATCTCCCAAGTTCATCTAGGCATCCTGCCTAAATATACTTCTGGCTTAGGAGTTTTCATACTGTTCTCTGAAGGCCATAGTGTTGAAGTTTTAAAATACTTGCATCTGTGTTATAAATAAAAATACCAAATACAAAGTATAATTATAAGTGATAGAATATATACAGATTATTTTTTCAATGACTCCAGTTCGGTAGAAACTTCTACATATATTATGAAGAAAATATAGGAAGGGAACAACCTTAGATCAAAATATTTCAGAGCAGAAAAACATTTTAGAGATTAAATAGATTAGATCAGACTATTTAGTACAAGAGGAAATAAAACTACAAATATATCATCTAATTGGCTGGGGAGTTAAAATGTTTTTCTCTAGTTGGTTGCTGGTCAAAGTATAATGCTAATTGATTTAAGTCTAGTTCATTGTTATTTTGACATCCCCCCAAATTTGCTGCACCTTAGAGTGAAGCATATCATATAATGAGATTTTAAAAAAAAAAAAAAGGAAAGAGGAAATAAGGGAATAGAAAAGTCAGGGCAGGGAAACATACAGTGATAGTTATAGTGTCAAAGCACAAACTGAAATTCATGAAAACAAGCACCATTTTTTGGAGTAGAACATATGGTTATCAGATTCCTAGAAGACACAATAAGATAGGAATTATCACTCATAATAAAACTTTCAATGTCTGTTTAATAACACACAGGGATTTCTTGACAGCACAGGTTTCTTCTAAAGGGTTTTTCATATACATGGCACTTCAAAACATAAAGAAGAATATACTCCACAGTATTTTAAAATAAAAATTTTGGCAAGATTCAGAGATCTTTGCCTTATAGAAATCTCTCAAAATAGACTGATGGCATAATGCCAAACAGAGTTTGGTGAGTGCACACCTGCAAAAAGACCTAAATAAGCAGCTCTCTTCTCTGTTGCTCTGGTTTGGAACAAAAATAAAATTAAGAATTGATAGCAGATGGAAAGGGCTGTATATCTTTTTAGAATTCTCCATGAATATTCATTCCCACAATAAAGATTTGGTTCAGAACTAGATGGACTAGAGTCCAAAATATAATATAGATTTACTAAAGTATTCGCACAAAGGAAACTAGCAATTTCTAAGAATACAACATTCTTGGGCTGGAAAATAGGGAGAAGTAATAGCACATATTTGCCACTAATGATGTGATTTTCTATATTACCAAACTAGCAACTAATGAATACAAAACTGTATATGTTGCTTCCCTGCTGCCCCCCCACCCCCCCACCCTCCTGAAACTGGGACAAAGTTTACTAGGAAGTGAGTTTAGGATCACTATTTGAGGGGAATGAAGAAGCAGAAAGAGGCAGATAGATGTCTTAGCTGATTCTACACAAGCACTGGATTTGTGTTGACTCAAGATTTCAACAGAATTGGTGCTTGGGCACTGGAGCTTTACACGGCAATACAGACTTTCACTGGCTATAGCTGGAAATTTTTTTAACCTGAATTTTCAATGTTTTTTCATAAATCAACATACTCTTTCCACAAAACTGTTCAATGTTCTCCATATTTGGGTAAATAATCCTCTTCTTGATTTTGTGTATTTTTTTCTAGCTGTTGATTATCCAAAATAGTTTTAGTTATTGCTTTCTATTTATAGACTTGTCTTTTCATTTTTAAATGTATATTTTTTATTTTATAGCTTTTATTCATATGCTATTCAGTTCAGTTTAGTTGCTCAGTTGTTTCCTACTCTTTGCGACCTCATGGACTGTAGCACCCCATGGACTGTAGGCTTCCCTGTTCATCACGAACTTCTGGAGCTTGCTAGGATCTTTTCCAATGAGTCAGTCCTTTACACCAGGTGGCCAAAGTATTGGAGTTTCAGCTTGAGCATTAGTCCTTCCAATGAATATTCAGGACTGATCTCCTTTAGGATGGACTGGTTGGATCTCCTTGCAGTCCAAGGGACTCTCAAGTGTCTTCTCCAACACCACAGTTTAAAAGCATCAATTCTTCAATGCTCAGCTTTCTTTATCTTCCACCTCTCACATCCATATATTGCTACTGGAAAAACTAAAGCTTTGACTGGATGGACCTTTGTTGGCAAAGTAATATCTCTGATTTTTAATACGCTGTCTATGTTGGTTATAGCTTTTCTTCCAAGAAAAGGTCTTCTGTGTATTCTTGCCACCTCTTCTTAATATCTTCTGCTTCTGTTAGGTGCATACTGTTTCTGTCCTTTATTGTGCCCATCTTTGCATGAAATGCTCCCTCGGTAACTCTAATTTTCTTGAAGAGATCTCTAGTCTTTCCCATTCATATGCTATTACTTCTCCCTATTCTCTACACCAAGAAAATTGTATTAGAAATTGCTAGCTTACTTTGTGTACTTCAGTAAATCTAGTACATCTAGTTTTTATTATCTTTCTTGCTTCAATTTCATTGGATTTGTTTTGATCTTCACTTATCATATTTTAAAATTTAGTTTATGCATTTATTAACTCTTACTTTCATCAATATTTATTAATTGTATAGCTTAGTTTTATTCTAAAGAGTTTTTTTATGCTTTAAAATATTACAACTCAAATTTGAAGATTATAAAGTAAGTAATATTTTTGACACCCACATATTTTATGTTACCACTGTTTTGCTTCTATTTATACCTCACCACATGTTTAAAATAAAATTAATGATTTTATGCTAATATTCATTATTAATTTGTTATAGTTTTTTAGAAGATTCTCTTCTTAAAAAAAAAAAAACTCTTCAAATGAGTTTTATGACTTTTAAAGGCAATTCTTTTTGCAGTAATTTTATTTCTATGCCTAAAATGTCTTTCTTTTAATTTTAGGATAATGACTGCTTTATTCCATACCTCTTTTTAAAAACTTTTCGTAGTGTTTAGTTATTAAAATTTTCATTTTATAAGAAAAGAAACATATGCAAAGCTACAATGAATATTCTATCAAACAAAGATGGGTATGAAATGTCAAAAAGTTTAAACAAGTTGTATACTTTGTCCCACTTTACTTGAGAATTTTACATTTTTAATGTATAGGAAAGAGGCATTTTAATATATATGAAAATATTATGTAATTTAGTCCAACTTCACAGAAATATTCAGTATGTAGGTGCAACTTGATTATACTTTGCCCTGTAAGTATATTTTGATTTCCTTTGTTTTTCCTTTGTAGGATTATTTCTTTAATTTTGGAAGTCCAAAAATTCACTGTGATACATCTATGTATGAGTCTATTTTTCAATCGTGTTTCCTAGAATTAAGGTCCTCTCTCAGTTAAAATTCTTTCTTCAGGAAAGATTCTTTGTTGGTAAGTATGCTTCTACCACTAAAATTTTGTAACTACCACTTAATTTTGTAAATAAGAATCTCTTGTCTGAAACTGAGCTTGTGAGGCATATATATATATAATTATTTATCTCATTGAAATCTCCTTGTATATACCAGAATATGTTTGATATTAGCTGTGTCATACAAATGTTAGACATTGTTATTTTGCTTATTTTCTCTGGCAGATGGAAGTAAAAAATTAGATTCAGTACTATTTGCATTTAATTTAGGCAATGATAATACTCACTATTTATATCAAAGAAACTCAAGGAAATAAAAAACATAAATACACTCTCATCTTTCTGTTGTCATTACAAATGTCCTGGTAGTTTTTTACTGTCAAAATATTTACTAGAAAATCAGTCAGATGACTTGGGTGTATTCCAGGTTCTACTCTTTACTAGTTTATTCAGTATTTATTTATGATTTATTTGTCCTCTTACAGCACTGTTTCTGCTCCTGGGAGACTTAAATAATTCCATAGTTAGTGAAGGCCTTGTAGTTTACACACACACACAAAAGATCACTCATATTTTTCAGATGAAGTAGAGTCAACCCTCCAAATCCACAGATTCTGAACTCATTGATTCAACCAACTGAAGATTGAAAATACTTTTTAAAAATTCCAGAAAATTCCAAAAGGGAAAATTTGAATCTTCCATCCTCCAGCAACTACTTACACAGCATTTGCCTTGTATTAATATTATGTATTATAAGTAATCTAGAGATGATTTCAAGAGTCCGCCCGCCGATGCTGGAGAAACAAGAAACACAGTTTCCATCCCTGGGTGGGGAAGATCCCCTAGAGTAGGAAATAGCGACCCACTCCAGTACTCTTGCCTGAAGATTTCCATGGACAGAAGAGCCTGGCGGGCTATATAGTCCACTGGGTTGCAAAGAGTTGGACACGACTGAGCAGCTGATACACATGATGCTTATGTTATCATTTTACATAAAATACCTGAGCATCTGTAGATTTTGGTATCCTAAGGGGTGTTGGAATCAAATCTCTGGGATGTGGAGGGATGACTGTAACCACAGGACAGAAAGCTAAATAGCACTAATCAAATGTGACAGTTGCTGAAGCAACCCCCTCCCCCCTTTAATCTTTGCATGGTCCACTGTGCATGCCCTCTGTTTTGTAATTGATCTCAGGTTGAACATAGAAATAAACATTTGGAAGTCATAACATACTACACAATTTAAGAGTTTATTTGTATTAACATTGATAAAAAAAATTAATGTTCCAAAAAAAGAGTTTCACTCCATAACAATATTTTAGCATTTTTAGTTATTCTGATCAGTCCTTGTCATGTGAATGTTTGATATTTTCATGTTAACAGAATGAAAGCAAGCTTTTGGAGAAAAATATTACATCAATAAATAAATCTTATTTTTAAAACTACCATGTTAGAACTGTCAGGTCATAATGAATACTCATCAGTTATTGTATGTTACCGAGATTATTGTTGATAAATGGTAGTTCTAGAAACCCACCTACAACTTCTAAGGAAAGACTCTTACAGCCTCTCACATACACAAATAGTCACAGGAAAAAAAAATTAAAACTTCTAATGTACTTCTAGTATAATGAGAAACACTGAATATATTTTAACTTTCCACAGGGATATTTAAACATGAATAAGAGTAAAATGGACTGTAAATTACTGATGGATAGAGTTTGTGTTGAAGATGATCCCTCATATTTTCAATGCATCTTTAAAACTTTTATGGAAATCTAAAGGCTGAATATCCAGCTATAAATATCATACCTTATTCATATAAGGTGGTAACTGCTGATCCTATTTTTTTTTAATTGTCTCTTAACAAGCAAACCTCTTTTCTGTTGGAAAAGCATTTTCTTCCAGCATGCATCTATATGCTTCGTTTCCTCTTTCATGCATTTTCAACAAGAGTGACCCAGATGTGAAAGTTTTAAAATCATTTGTATATATCAGTATAAATTAATGGCTGAGTTAATATATAATTTTTATTTACTCTTTTTCTATTTCAGTGTATTCTATAAAAATCAATCTTTTGACTTACCGAAAGATTATCACTATTAAAGATTATTATTACCAAATAGATTTTTAACAATTCAGAATTGAAATTTGTTAAGACTAATCATAACATAAAATCATATCTGTGTGTATATGTATATGTGATATACATACTTACACACAACATATATATATATGTGTTGAACATAGATATTATGCTCTTTTGAAATATTTCAACCATTTCTAAGCACAGCAAACTAAGAAAGTAAAACTTTTTTGCAGATTTTATGATTTAAAATATGCAAACCAAAATGGCTTTAATAGTCTTATAGGAAGTTTGAAAAGTGTAATTTCAGTCAAAAACATAATTCTACAACTACCTACCAATGCAACATACGTTCAGTGGCTAATTCTTATGTCAACTGACTTTTTCTAAACGATGCTAGGGATTTTGAAAATGTTCAAGACTCTTTTCTGTTTAGAATTGTTGGATAATTCAGAGATGAAAAAGACCGTTCATTCCCTAGCTCTCTATACATATTTGAGAGGAAAAATAAAAGGAAAATAGAAATTCAAAGCATAGAATTCCTAATGTGTGATAAATAGATCCTTGGTCTGAATTCCTTTTATCTCTTTTTCTCTTCTCTCTCCACTCCTCACTCCAATCAATCCTGGCTCCCTATCCAACTGAGAGAAAATTTTGTGTTGGTTTGGCATAGAAAAGAGAAATCACTACAAATACATTTCTACTTGAGAAAAGTGGGTCTTGTCATTCATTTACTAGTCATGTATTGCATATGTTCTCAGGGCCAGGCATTGTCTGGGGGCAAAAATGCTACTAAAACAACAACATAGAAAATGCAGCTTTGGTCTGACTGAAATTTACTATTTAGTAAATGAGACAAACATTAATTAAATACTTACAAAACTGTGTGTACAATTGTAAGAGAAAAAAGAAATGAATTTTCCAATTACAGTGTAAGATATTTGAACCAGCAAAGGAGTTAAAAGAACAGACTTTCCTAAAGAAGCAATGACTGAACTGAATTCTGAAACTCAGAGAACTCAGAATAGATGAGCCAAGTAGGGTTCAAGGATGGGTGGAAGGATGGAAAATCGCTTATGCATTAGTACACTCTAACTTTTTTTCCCCACCTATCTCTCCTTTCATCTTAAGACTCCTATAAGTCTACTCAAATATTAAAGTGAGAATACGCTCTCATATTTGGTGAAGGTATTCTCATTGACATTTCCTTTCAAATAAAGTTCAGATGTTTCTTAGCCACTCACACCCCTAAAGTTACTACTGATATTCAGCTTTTTTACTTCTAATGTGACATTTTGAGTACATTATTGGCATACATTTGTAAGTATTTCTTGCATTATTTTCTTTGACATTCTCTAAATTGAAAATCAATAGGTAAAAAGTTAAGGAATTCCACTGGTTATATTTAATTAAATATAATAAGCTAAAATAGATTGCTTGAAAGTGTGGCTTTTGAAAGTCTGGCACCTCTCTCTGATGCATAGTGGATGCCTTATTTACAGGTTTCACTGAATGCAAAAAATTTTAAGGAGTGGTGATGTGCATAACCTATGTCTAGGTCACAAGCCACAATTCTTTATTTCTTTTTAAGTTTCTTATCAACATATGTGTATATTCTTCATATATATATTATATATATATATCTTCTTGTACATCTTCTGTATATCTTAGTAATAGCCTGCTTGCTGCTGCTGCTGCTTTGTCGCTTCAATCGTGGCTGACTCTGTGCAACCCTGTGGACTACAGCCCACCAGGCTCCTCTGTCCATGGGATTCTCTAAGCAAGAGCATTGGACTGGGTTTGCCATGCCTTCCTCCAAGGAATCTTCCCGACCCAGGGATTACACCCAGGTCTCTTGCATTGCAGGCAGATTTTTTACTGATGGGACATCAGGGAAGCTCAATAGACTGCTTAATACATGAAAAAACTTCAGTATGAGTTTCTTTAACATAGCTTCTCAAAATCATAATTAAACATGTTAAGACATATTTTGTTATGAACAATATGAATATTGGTTAAGAGAGCAAATTATTTAAACTTTCAGTGTTTCTGTTTCATCTAGAATAGCTATAATAACAGTCATAATAATATTATACTATAAATTAAATATATTTTAATACAAATATATTTTGCTATATACTTAATGGTTAAAATATATAGTATATATTTACATATTCAATGTATAAAATAATTATGATAATAATACTTTATGAAAATGGTAAAATGAGATGATTTCTTTAAAAATCATATTTATGGCAAAAGTAAGCACTCATGATTTGTAGTCTATGTTTATAACTCAATATTTAAGTAACTTGAGTCTTTGTCCATTTAGGTTGTGTGTACATTTAAGTGTGTCAAAAAAGAATCTACATTATATCTTTCATACTGAATAGACTTGGAATGAGTAATTGTTACTAAATACATATATGGTATTCAGAAAATATTCATTTAAAAGTGACAGAAAACACAGCATACCATAGACTAGGTGGTTTGTAAATAAGAGATATTTATTTTACTCAGTTCTAGAGGCTGGAATCCAAGACCAAGTTTCTGGCAGGTTTGAAAGAGAATTCACTTCCTGGCTCATAGAGGCCATCTCCTCTGTATATCCTTACACTGGGGAAGGGAAGTAGAGAAATTTCTAAGGTCTGTTTTATAAGGGCATTAATCACATTCATTGGGGTTGTAAATGGCACCCCAATCCGGTATTCTCACCAGGAAATTCCATAGGCAGAGGAGCCTGGTGGGCTACAGTCCATGAAGCTGCAAAGAGTTGGACATGACTGGGCACTCACTCAGTGAATCACATTCATAACGGTTCTGCCATCATGTTTAGCCATGCAGAGTGTTCTCTGCATCTTACCACTGTATCTTACCATTGTAGTTTGTTTATGGGGTAGAATGTGACCTGTGATCTTGAGATGGACTTGTCAGAAAAATTCTTGATTCTTTTTTTGTGGGGGTGAGGTTTTTGGAAAATGCAATCCTGTTAGGATAGTGTTTCTAAAGCAAAGAGTTTGTAATCCTAGATTGCGGGTTCCCCTTATTACTATCTCAAGTAGGGATCCTTACCCAAAGGTGGAATATGGAGTCCTAAATGATGCTGTTTGTCTCCCTAGAAAGAATTTCCTTTGCAGTCAAACTAACCTCAGACTGTCATGTATAGGAAGTAATAATTTTTTCTTTTTCTTTGTTTTTGCATGGTGTACCAGCATGGGTTTTCTGCCACTTTTAAATGAAAAATTTCTGAATATCATATATGTATTAGCAACAAACTGTTTTTAATGTTACTTCTCCCAAGTCTATTCAATATGTAGACTTTTTTCTGATGCACTTGAAGACAAACAATAAAGACCCATTTCATTTTTGCTTTATATTTTGGAGATAAAAATAAGTAATTTTTTGGAAGAAATATAGATTATGCAATGTCCCTGAGCTCAAAAATTTAGTTTTAATATCTGAAAATCTCCCAGATTATTTTCATCCCTGCCAGCATCCTTTCCAAACTCAACTTGTTATAGGAAGTCAAAGTAGGTTATTTGCAGGAAAAAGTAACTTTGAAGTATTCCCTGTAGATCTCAGACACTTAACACAGTTTCTACAATGTCTAACTTTCTGCCAAGGAATAACTAATACCCTGAGAGAAGTCATCCCTTTACACACAGTAACATCATGATCTTTTTTAGCAAAAGGAAATGGGCTGTGATTATTGAGGTATTGTTTCCCATGAGTTCTCAACAAGATTCACTTGGAAAGTAGTTTAATCTGTATCTTATTAGCAGTGTGATAGTTTGGCCCATAGATATGTACAGGTTGCATATTGGGAGAAAATTATCATTTATCTTTGAAAAAAGAATCTACCTAACTGATCCTTATAGGATCTCAGAAATAATAGTTGAATTTATAACTTTTAAAACCAATAATATTGCTTCAGAATATATGTTATATTGACATAAGATTTCAATTCACATGTAACTAAGGTCAGGCTTCCCCAGTGGCTCAGAGGTAAAGAATCCACCTGCCAAGCAAGAGTCACAAGTGCAATCCCTGGGATGGGAAGATACCCTGGAGGAGGGAGTGACAACCCATTCAAATATTCTTTCCTGGAGAATCCCATGGACAGAGGAACCTGGTAGGCTATAGTCCATAGGATTGCAAAGAGTTAGACATGACTGAAGAGATTTAGCATGCATACACACAAAAGTAAAGTCATAGGATTCATGACTTTGAATTTGGGGGATAATTTCAAAATAAATCTGAAAAAATAAATCGATGATATATTGTGGGTTCAGTTCAGTTCAGTTGCTCAGTCGTCTCCGACTCTCTGTGACCCCATGAATCACAGCACGCCAGTCCTCCCTGTCCATCACCAACTCCTGGAGTTCACCCAGACTCATGTCCATTGAGTCTGTGATGCCATCCAGCCATCTCATCCTCTATCATCCCCTTCTCCTGCCCCCAATCCCTCCCAGCATCAGAGTCTTTTCCAATGAGTCAACTCTTCACATGAGGTGGCCAAAGTACTGGAGTTTCAGCATTAGCATCAGTCCTTCCAAAGAACACTCAGGACTGATCTCCTCTAGAATGGACTGGTTGGATCTCTTTGCAGTCCAAGGGACTATCAAGAGTCTTCTCCAAAACCACAGTTCAAAAGCATCAATTCTTCGGTACTCAGCTTTCTTCACAGTCCAACTCTCACATCCATACGTGACCACTGGAAAAACCATAGCCTTGACTAGATGGACCTTTGTTGGCAAAGTAATGTCTCTGCTTTTTAAAATGCTATCTAGGTAGGTAATAACATTCCTTCCTAGGAGTAAGCGTCCTTTAATTTCATGGCTGTAGTCACCATCTGCAGTGATTGTGGGTGGTTATCTCAAATTGTTACAAAAATACAATAAAAATTTTGTCTTTAATGAATTAAAGTGTATTGTGAGTAGGGAGGAATAAATTTAGAGGAACACATTTTTAAATGTATAATGTGAGAATGAAGATGAGAAAATATTTAAAATGTCTGACAAAAATCATATAACACTTTAAGGGATATAACAATGAATAAATAAATATTATTATGAAGTTCAGTTCACGCTCAGTCGTGTCTGCTGTCTAGGTTGGTCATAACTTTCCTTCCAAGGAGCAAGCATCTTTTAATTTCATGGCTAAAGTCACCATCTGCAGTGATTTTGGAGCCCCAAAAAATAAAGTCAGCCACTGTTTCCACGTTTATTTGCCATGAAGTGATGAGACCGGATGCCAATTTTGTTTTCTGAATGTTGACTTTTAAGCCAACTTTTTCATTCTCCTCTTTCACTTTCATCAAGAGGCTTTGTAGTTCTTCTTCACTTTCTGCCATAAGGGTGGTGTCATCTACGGTTATTGATATTTCTCCCGGCAATTTTGATTCCAGTTGTGCTACATCCAATCCAGTGTTTCTCATGATGTGCTCTGCATATAAGTTAAATAAGCAGGGTGAATATATACAGCCTTGACGTACTCCTTTTCCTATTTGGAACCAGTTTGTTGTTCCATGTCCAGTTCTAATGGTTGCTTCCTGACCTGCATCAGATTTCTCAAGAGGCAGGTCAAGTGGTCTGGTATTCCCATCTCTTAAAGAATTTTCCACGGTTTATCGTGATCCACACTGTCAAAGGCTTTGGCACAGTCAATACAACAGAAATAGATGTTTTTCTGGAATTCTTTCGCTTTTTTGACCATCCAGCGGATGTTGGCAATTTGATCTTTGGTTCCTCTGCCTTTTCTAAAACCAGCTTGAACATCTGGAAGTTCACTGTTCATGTATTGCTGAAGCCTGGGCTTGGAGAATTTTGAGAATTATTTTACTAGCATGTGAGATGAGTGCAATTGTGCAATAGTTTGAGCTTTCTTTGGCATCTCCTTTCTTTGGGATTGGAATGAAAACTGACCTTTTCCAGTCCTGGCCACTGCTGAGTTTTCCAAATTTGCTGGCATATTGAGTGCAGCGCTTTCATAGAATCATCTTTTAGGATTTGAAATAGCTCACCTGGAATTCCATTTTCCCTAGTGGCTCAGATGGTAAAGCATCTGCCTACAATGTGGGAGACCCAGGTTTGATTCCTGGGTTGGGAAGATCCCCTGGAGAAGGAAATGGCAACCCACTCCAGTATTCTTGCCTGGATAATCCCATGGATAGAGGAGCCTGGTGGGCTACAGTTCATGGGGTTGTAAAGAGTTGGGCACAACTGAGCGACTTCACTTTCCACTAGCTTTATTCATAGTGATGCTTTCCTAAGGCCCACCTGACTTCACATTCCAGGATGTCTGGCTATAGGTGAGTGATATTACAAGGTAATATTACAAGGTAAATGCTCCTAATTTCAGCAATATATTAACTTGTGTTCATTTATACTTTACATCTTCCCAAAAGCTTTCACATTGAAATATTAGCCAAACAGTTGAAAGACTGTAAGTTTTGGAGGTAGATAGGTCTGAATTTAAACCTTGTTTTGTTTTTTTTCCTACCTACAAGTTATACAGCCTTAGGAAATCACCTATCCTTTGAATTTCAGTTTCCTCATCTGAAAAATAAATATAACAATACATAGAGTTCTTCATGATTGTAAGCTGCATAATAAAGCACTGGTAGAGACATGATATCATAAATGTGATCTGCATTGTTGACTATCTCCCTGAGTCTGCTCAAACTCATGTCCATTGAGTCGATAATGCTATCTAGCCATCTCATCCTCTGTCACCACCGTCTCCTCCTGCACTCAGTCTTTCCCAGCAATAGGATATTTTCCAGTGAGTTGGCTCTTCTCATCAGCTGGCCAAAATACTGCAGCTTCAACTTCAGCATCAGTCCTTCCAATGAATATTCAAGACTGATTTCCTTTAGGGTTGACTGGTTTAATCTCCTTGCTGTCCAAGGTACTCTCAAGAGTCTTCACCAACATCACAGTTTGAAAGCATCAAATCTTTGACACTCAGCCTTCTCTATGGTCCAACCCTCACGTCTGTACATGCCTACTGGAAAAAATACAGCTTTGACAAAAGGGACCTTTGCTGGCAAGTCACCTTGTCTCTGTTTTTTAATACACTGTCTAGGTTTGTCATAACTTTTCTTCCAAGGAGCAGAAATCTTTCAATTTCATGGCTGCAGTCAATGTCCACAGTGATTTTGGAGCCCAAGAAAATAAAGTCTATCACTGTTTCCATTATTTTCAACATCTATTTGCCATAAAATGATGGGACCAGAATGCTGTGTTTTAAGCCAACTTTTTCACTCTCCTCTTTCATTTTCATCAAGACGCTCTTTAGTTCCTCTTAATATTGTGCCGTAAGAGTAGTACCTATCTGCATATCTGAGGTTATTGATATTTCTCACAGCTATCTTGATTCCAGCTTGTGCCCCATCCAATCTGGCATTTCGCATGATGTATTCTGCATATAAGTTAAATAAACAGGGTGACAGTATACAGCCTTGACCTACTCCTTTCTTAATTTGGAACCAGTCAGTTGATCTATGACAGGTTCTAAGTGCTGCTTCTGGACTCGCATACAAAGTTCTCATGAGACAGGTAACATGGTCTGGTATTCCCATCTCTTTAAGAATTTTCTACAGTTTGTTGTGATTCACAGTCAGAGGCTTTAGCATAATCAATGAAGAAGAAGTAGATGTTTTTCTGGAATTTGCTTGCTTCCTCTATGATCCAATGAATGTTGGCAATTTGATCTCTGATTCCTCGGCCTTCTCTAAACCCACCTTGTATATCTGGAAGTCCTTGGTTCAGGTACAGTTGAAGTCTAGCTTGAAGGATTTTGATCATCACTGTGCTAGCATGTGAAACGAGTACAATCGTGCAGTAGCTTGAGCATTCTTTGGCATTGTCCTTCTTTGGGATAGGAATGAAAACTGACCTTTTCAAGTCCTCTGGCCACTGCTGAGTTTTCCAAATTTGCTGACATACTGAGTGCAGCATTTTAACAGCATCACCTTTTAGTACTTAAAATAGCTCAGCTGGAATTCCATCACCTCTGCTAGCTTTGTTCATAGTACTGCTTCCTAAGGTCCATTTCACTTCACACTCCAGGATGTTTGATTCTAGGTGAGTGACCACACCATCATGGTTATCTCGGTCATTAAGACTTTTTTTTGTAAATAGTAAATAAGTATTTCAAGTGTAGTTTCCCAAACTGAACTTCAGATTGTCCTCTTAATACTGGGAAGGCCTGAAGTTTAACCAGCAAGGAAAGTGAATAGTGTGGCAGATTGAGTACATTTATAAATTATTCCTTTTCATTAGAAGAGCATCAACAATCCTCTAGTTTGAAAAAAAAGCAAAACGTGCGGAAAGATAAAAAAATTTTCAGACTTTTATGAACTTCTGGAATTAGAGCGATAATAGTTTCCCCATATTTTCTTCAGATGTCTTTAGAAATAAGATAATTTTTTAGATATAATTGATGCTTCTCTATCACTCCATTCTTCCTTTTATTTTCTCCTCCTCTCTCCTCCATCTCCTCACCCTCACGATTTCTTTCTCTCCCTGTTTTTCTCCCTCTTCTTGGCTACATGGTATTTCCTTCTAAAATATTATCACATCCTCCCTAACTTTGTTATTGTATGTATCTAGTTTACCTTGACAAATAAAATATTGGGTACATTATTTCTTTAACCTCATTCTAAAGAACTAAAAGGTACCCCTCCTGGTCCATGCAAACATATGCAAGTTGATTTGCATATTTAGTCACAGAATTAGAGTTTGTTAAAGTCTTTTCATAAGCGATTTACCAACTAACTCTATCAAAGTAAGTTCTTCCATCTTCCTAATGAGGGAGTCTAATGATTCTTCCAAATTTAGTGTAACATCATGGAAATAGTGAGCTGTCCTCTCTCCAAACCAGAACCGGGTAATAAGATTGCCTTTGAGAGCTAAATCACCACACAATAGATGTAATTAGCCATCTGTTGGGAGTAACTCAAATTGTCTCTAAATGTATTACTAAAAAGTTTTGGAATTCCTAAATCCCCCGTCAAAGTGGCCTATAATCATCTCAGAATGCAGGATTGGAATGGGGCAGAAATTTAAGTAGAAACCTAATTGACGACAGGAAATCTATTTGGAGAACGACGGCACATACTTGTCCCTGCAAGGTGCCTAGGAAAAGTAAACACAAAAAGTCAAACCCTGGCAGAGTGGTTAAGGCATTTAAGAACAAGCCTGTAAATTAAACCCATTTGATTCTATGTGCTACTATTATTAATGTAGGAAATATTTCCACTTTTCTTTTTTTAAAATTCTATTCTCACTACACAGTCGGATTCTCATTAAAAGATGCAATGTGATGGTAATACCACTACAAGCATCTTAGTTAGTAGAGGAACATTCATAATACAGGAGCTTAGTATGCAAACAAAATTAAAGTAAGTCTTGGCTTAAAAATTCAGGAAAACATTTGAAATCCATCTCCTTCTTCACCTAATCCCTTTAAGGATTGGTATTTACCACATGGCAAAATAGTCTTGAATGATCAGATGTTTGTTTTTAAAAATTACGTTTGTTCTCTTCTATTTATATAGATAGTTGCTGCTGCTGCTGCTGCTAAGACACTTCAGTCGTGTCTGACTCTGTGTGACCCCATAGATGGCAGCCCACCAGGCTCCCCCGTCCCTGGGATTCTCCAGGCAAGAACACTGGAGTGGGTTGCTATTTCCTTCTCCAATGCAGGAAAGTGAAAAGTGAAAGTGAAGTTGCTCAGTCGTGTCCGACCCTCAGCGACTCCATGGACTGCAGCCTAGCAGGCTCCTCCTTCCATGGGATTTTCCAGGCAGGAGTACTGGAGTGGGGTGCCATTGCCTTCTCCGATATAGGTAGTTACGTTTAGCCAAACACTCCACTAGCTCTCTGCAATCAAAATGCTGAAAGTAGACCTGAAATTCTGACAGAATCTCCCAAAGTGGGGATTCTACCAGATTCTACTTTACAATTTGCATATGAAGGAAAAATAAGATTTCTCTAGAAGACAGACATGAAAAATATCTCACCTCCTACTACTCAGCTTGGATTTCTAAGAGCTATATAAGCAAGTTCGGTGCAAGTTCAAATGTACCACTTTTGGATACTCTTGAGCTCATGTGTTTTCTTGGCTGAATCTGGATAATAATGACACCCAGATTATCATAAACCTGATTAATCTATGTAGCTCCTACTTAGGAAAATATTCTGAAACTTGCAGCATTATTCATGTTACAGTTTAATTTCTGGCTGTTTCTTGCATTAAATAAAGAGCATTCTGGCTAACATATGTTTGTTATAAATGCATAATAACACCAGAGAGACATGGAATCAATATCCTGAGCTTCGTATCAATATTGTTTGAGAACTAAGGTTGTTTTAATTGGGATGTGTGCGTGCTTAGTTGCTCAGTCATGTCTGACTCTTTGTGACCCCATGGACTGTAGTCCACCATGCTCCTCTGTCTATGTAATTTTTCAAGCAAGAATACTTGAGTGGGTTGCCATTTCCTACTCCAGGGGATCTCCCAACCCGGACTGGGACAAGGCAGGGACTCAAAATGAAGAGATAAATGTGAGGTTTATTTTTCTATAATATGTTCATACCAACTCCATGAGATACTAAAATTGCTTCTTCAAAAATCATTTCACAAAAGATGAGGAAACTGAATTTTAGGAAGAAAAAGTTTAAGTAGCTGGCTCTAAGAAAACGAACCATGAAGTGGATAACTAGAGATTGCACCCCAGGTCAGCTGTATTCAAAGCCTGCATTCTTTTCCCAATGTCCACATTCCAAAATTGCTCCCTTTAATCCCTTTCTCTTCAGAAGGCTCATTTCAATATTCTTTTAAATAAAGCTGTTACTAGAGAATAGTAATTAGCAAGTATTTTTATATGCTATTTAAACTGCACCATCAGTTCAGTTCAGTCCAGTGGCTCATTCATGTCCGACTCTGCGACCATGGACTACAGCACGCCAGATTTGCCTGTCCATCACCAACTTCTGGAGCTTACTTAAACTCATGTCCATTGAGTCGGTGATGCCATCCAACCATCTCATCTTCTGTTTTCCCCTTCTCCTCCCTCCTTCAATCTTTCCCAGAATCAGGGTCTTTTCCAATGAGTCAGTTCTTCACATCAGGTGGCCAAAGTATTGGAGTTTCAGCTTCAGCATCAGTCCTTCCAATGAATATTCAGTACTATAACTGAATAGACTACACCATACACAGCAGTAAATCCAATACTCCAGCAATTCAAGACTGCTGGAGAGGAGAAATTAAACCACATGGATGATAAGTTTCTTTTGATGTAATTCTCAAGCATGGATTAGTGATATATATATATATATATATATATATTATATATATAGTCAAATAAATGCTCTACTTAGCCTTGTGTCATCATCACCATCATATTTTTTTATATTCATAAGATTATAAATTCTTAGTTATGCAAAATTTTCAGACAGCATATTCTTACAATAACCATGGTTTATAAATACAGTCTTCATTTAATCAATAATAATTTTGAGATTCAGAGAACTTAAGATTCATGTCTAGGATTTAGGTTAGGTTCTAAAGGGTTTCAGAAATTCATTTACTCTACTCAGCCACCAGCTCCCATTTGTGATATGTGAAAGATATAATGGCATCATTTTATAATTTTTCTTAAAACACCAGTGACTGAAACTCAACATATATCTTTTTATAGGAAGGTGGATTTGAATACTAGATGGAACATTTAAAGTTTTAGCCATTTCATGGGTACATGAAAAATCTCCGAGGCATGCCATCAGTAAGCTTACTTAATTTTCTTTATACAATGCCTAGCTTTTTCCAAGTTTTAGCTGTATTTTGATGAGCAACATTTTATAACAACTAAAGCAAAAATGAATAAAGGCAACCCCCCCATAAAAAAACAATCAAAAAAAGGACCACTGGAGATATTTTCCAGTAGAGGTAAAAAGCTACATTTCTACAACCATCCATAGTTGTGTAAAGCATAATGAACAGTTGAATAATTATGGGCAAGTTATCTGCCCTTTAGAAATAAAAATTTTCACTACTTCAGATAATAAAAGTCCCAAGACAAATATTCTCTGGGAATGTCATTAATAGGGCACAACTAGACAAAATATGAGGTCAGAATTTTTAAGTGCTCATGATACGAGGTCAATCCAAGTTTGTACTGTGTAGTTGGTACTCTTGAAAAACCAGAAGGTTTCTGTCTGTGGACACTGCAAGTAAAGAACCCAGATATAATGAAAAATGAGCTGATGAGGGTGATATGATATGTAAGTTATAAAGTGGACATACAGTCAACTCAGAATCGAAAATCTATGTTTCAGTATTAAAACGTGTATGTATTTAGTTGCTCAGTAATGTCTGACTCTTTGTGACCCCACAGACTGTAGCCTGCCAGGCTCCTCTGATTATGGGATTTCCCAGGTAACAGTACTGGAGTGGGTTCCCATTTCCTTCTCCACAGGATCTTTATGACCCTGGGATCAAACCCAGGTGTCCTGCATTGCAGGCAGTCTCCTACATTGCAGGCATTCTTTACTGACTGAGCCAACAGGGAAGCCCCATGTTAAAACATAAACTGAGGTATATTAATAATTTTATGTTTATTTGAGCAAAAGTAAACTGAAATTGGGCAGCACTAAAATGGAAGTGGTTAGGAGCATTCCGTTCACAGGAGTCAAAGGAAAGACTGATGGGAAGCAATGAAAGGGAATAGTTTGATTGGCTACAGACTGGCTGACTGTTTGTGATTGGCTGTGATGAGAGTTTTGATTTTGTAACCTGAAGGCATACACAAGCTTAGATTTTGGTTGGTTATGTTGACTGACTGGGCATTAGAGCCACTTTAGTCTAATGACCTCTGGATCTAATTTAACAAGAATTAAAAAGAGTGCTGATGCTCTGGGTAGAATATCTTTGCTGCTACTGCTGCTGCTAAGTCACTTCAGTCGTGTTCGATTCTGCAACCCCATAGACGGCAGCCCACCAGGCTTCCCTGTCCCTGGGACTCTCCAGGCAAGAACGCTGGAGTGGGTTGCCATTTCCTTCTCCAATGCATGAAAGTGAAAAGTGAAAATGAAGTCGCTCAGTTGTGTCCGACTCTTAGCGACCCCATGGATTGCAGCCTACCAGGCTCCTCCGCCCATGGGACTTCCCAGGTAAGAGTACTGGAGTGGGTTGCCATTGCCTTCTCCGATAATATCTTTACTTACAGATAAACCTGGAGTTCTGACAGAGACACACAGAGACCATTGCTACCGGTTCATGGAGAAAATAAAAATAAGAAACTGTGTAATAACAGTGAACAAACTCTGCAACTAGCGACAAATACAGCTTTAAAACTCTTCACCCATCTGGTTAGCACCCCATCTTCTCTCTCTCTTTCTCTCTCTCATTCATTTCTTGTGGTATCTGATTTGCAAACATTCCTCAAACACTAGAAAGATATATAAATAAATTAGACAAATAATAAGTATATAAATAAATACAACTAAAATAATCAATTTATAACAATATAACTAGGCCAATATTATGCAGTCTCAAAATAATTGAAATTGACAGTCTTTTTCTTTCACATTTTCCTATTATGACTTGTTGCCTATGATCTCAACTGAAATTTTGCTCAAAGTTGTATGCAAGTATTTGGGGCTTATAAACTTCTACTCCCACAGAATATTTTCATGATTTACCTCATTCTATAGATGCTACAGATATTGTTTAGTAAAAAATGCCCCATTACCAAATATCAAGATCACACTCTCAGACTCATACTATTCCTGTACAAGTATTTTGTATTCTAGCCTTTAAACCACAATTCCATAAGCACGATTTTACTCCTCAGATTTTTGCATGTGGCTAAGAAATCCCACTAAAAATGCTCCATCAACTCAAGTTCTTTTGATCTGTAGTCCTCATCCTCAACATGATTCTATCTGTTACCTTTTCTGGGGATTATTCTAGACAACTCAGGAGAAATTTGAGTTCTCTGTTTTCAGGTAGATACACTTTTTTCTTAATACTAACAAAGCAGATTTTAATTGTGAAGGTTATTTTTCTTTTTAAAAACTTTTTTGAAATTAATTGCTTGAAAGGAGAGTTGATATTGTTTTTCAGGCCCTCAATTATTAGATCTGTATTAGATCTTCTGACACTATTGGCTTACAAAACAGGTCCGACTAGTACTGACGAATTTTTCTTCAACCATCAGTGATTAGTCACCAGTCAGGGCAGGTACCCCAAATCCCCAAATGTCTTTGCTTTAAGCAACCTCCAAAGTCCCCTTCTGTCTGCAGATTTAGATTTTGGCTGCACTCCTGCATCTCTGTTCTGCCCCTCTCAACACAAAATACAGAAAGAGGAAGAGAGGAAAGGTGAACATTAAGTCAGGGTATTTTGTCTCTCTAGTAGCCAACTGATTGATGTATGAAAATGCAGTCATACGTGCTCTTCCTGTAAAACGACTTCCTTTCAAATGTCATTTTCAAAGAGTGTTGACAGATAGGGAGCCTTAAATGTGGTTTGATGAGGCCAGTAGGGGAGATCTTTCTCTCACTGGGAAGTTTCCTTGCAAAGGTCTTTTATCTGAACCAGCTGCCTATTCTCATACATCGTGTATTGTAGTGTTTTTTGCACAAAGAGTAGAGCAGATTCATAGTACTCATGCTACCAAACTGTATCAGTACATTAAAATTTAATTGTGCTAGAGTTATGTATACATTGTCCTTCTGGGCCGTCTGTCAGATGCTATGTTCAGCAGGAGGGCTGCTATACGCAGGAGAGCAGGAGTTCAACCAACTGTAAGTAAGAGGTTAGGCAAGTTTAACGTGAACCAAACCCAAAGATTTATCTGTGTTTGCTGGAAATCATTATGACTCTGCCTCAACAATACAAAAAGTGAGTGACATCAGTCTAGTAATAGATTTACTCTCAGAATTGACCATACAGAGATACCACAAAATAAACATGGGATAATGGTGAAATGTCTTTAAAAATATGAGACATTTTGTATGCTACGATATAGCTCCCAGTGTTATCACAGCTAAGTAATTTAGTACGAATGATTCTTAATTCTTTCAGGTACATTGTCAGAATTTTCAAAGTGAGCTGCAAATACAAGTTTTGGTTGTCAAACCAAAGCTTTATAAAAATGCTCCTATATAATCTCATGTTCTGTTTTTAGCTATGCACTCAAAAATGAAGTACAATGAATACACTATTTATGGTGGAAATTTGTATACAGAAGAAATCAAAGTAGTGATCCAAATTACATAATGTTTTGAGGGTGCAGAAAATTTTCTCAAACACTATGTATAGAAGTGCATATTATTGCGGTCTTTCTGGAAAGCCAACTGGCATTTTAGCTTAAAAAATGATGAAATGCTAGCTTATTTTTCCTCCACATCATTCAAATTCTCTAATTTTATCATAAAGGAATTATTAGAATTATATTCCAATTTTAATGGCTGATGAAGGTGTTCTTCCCAGAATTATGCATAATAATAGGAAAGTACAACTAATGTAAATGTCAAAAAGTAGAGAAATATTTGAATGAATGTTATAATGGTAATATAAATGACTATGAAGGAAATATATTTCAAAAATTATTTAATGACATAGAGGAAGCATGATAACAATGTAGAAAAATATACCTTACAATGACATTTTGAAAATTAATATTTCCAAAATGCATGCATTATGCATGTAAAGAGCATTAGTGTGTGTGTGTGTGTTTTTTGTACAGTAGGATCATGGGGAAAAGCTCAGTTTTTTTACATTTTTAATATTTTTAACTTTTTATGTATTACTGTTAGGAACAGCAAAGCTGTAGTGATTTCTAGAACACATTTATACGTTCACATGAACAGGGGCTAGAATAGTAGTGCTTATAAGAATTAAACCAACTTGCAAGTAACTGGATATATCAATCAAAGTCCACCTACTTCAGGATAAATATCAAGCAAGCATAAACTCTGACTTGTATTTCTAAAGGAACAACAAGATGTTTTATGGTTATTGTGTGTGGGTGTGTGTGCTCAGTCTTTCAGTCATGTCTAACTCCTTGTGACCCCATGCATTCTAGCCTGCTACACTTCTCTATCCATGGGATTTCCCAGGCAAGAATACTGGGGTGGGTTGTCTTTTCCTTCTCTAGGGGTTCTTCCCCTTCTCCAGGGAATCTGTATTGGCAGGCAGATTTTTCACTATTGAGCCACCTGGGAAGCCCTTTTATGGTTATGACCTTATTGCAATTCCATACATTTTACCATCTGATAACCTCAAATCTTAAACAGATTATACTGTTGAATGTTTATTTACATATATGTTTATACACTGATCTTTAAGTGAAGCAAGCAGTCAGATTCAGAACAAATACAGGTAAGTCTGAACAGAACTTTGACTTCCTACAACATCCCAAATCAAACATTTTATTTATCCTGGTTCTATTCAAAGGGAGAACATGTAGTTTAGATAAAACCAACTGAAAGAGGAACCCAATATATCCCTCAAAATGATTATGATTTGGTCATGTTTTTACAGGGAAAGAGTAAGGTGAATGTTAAAATTAATTTGAGGAAGGATCATAAGATCTAAAATTGAAGCTCAAAGTGAGGCAGAAGCTGACACATTTTGAGATATTAGAAATATAACTACAAGGAAAACCAGCTTTATTAGTTTGGATTCATTCCTGGAATGACATTTTTCAATATCTTGCATAGTAATATAAAATCTTTCTATAAAAATCACTTCAGGATGATGACTAAAAGGCAAAAAGGATACAATAAAATACACATACATATCTTAGGTATTATGTATCATTCCAGAAAGCATTGTACTATTCTGGATAATATTGCATAATTCTGGATAACCTGTTTTATTCTTAGCAAAATCTGTATAAATATGTTTTGTTATCAGACAAATATACTGACTATAGCTGCTAATAACCATGCTTTCCTTATATACAATAGTAAAATTTAACATTTGTGCTCTTGTTTTTAATTAGAAAAGTAGATAGTACAACTTGCAAATTCATCAACACAGTTGATTAGAATTAAAAGACTAAAGGTAAGTGTTTTAATTTTTTTCATTTTTAAGGGGTGAATATATTTATACATTAACTATATGTGTTCACCTGTGTTTGTGCGTGTGAAGCACAACTGAAGGATAAGACATTCTACAGTCAATAATTTAGTCAAAGGTGCTGCTCTGGCCCTGACTGTTGGTGTCACCCCGCTCCCCAGAATCATATTTTGAAAGCAAATCTTCCAAGTGAGGGTGTCTGCATGCAAGGCCTTTGGGAGGTGATTAGGTCATGAGGGTGGAGTCCTGAGGAATGGAATTAGTGCCTTTATAGGGAGCTGAAGAGAACAGAGTTCTCCTTTTCCACCACATGAGGTCACAGAGAAGAGAGCTGCCTATGAACTAGGATGAGTGCCCTCACCAGACAGCCAATCTGCCAGCACCCTGATGTGGGGCTGCACAGCCTCCACAACTGTGAGAAATACATTTTTGCTGTTTGTAAGCCACCCAGGCTATGGTATTTGGTATACTTGAACAGACTAAAACCGTTGCTAATTATAATTGTCATCTTCAAAGGTGAAGACATGAAGATGTATCAAAATCTCTGATGGCAGGGACTTCCCTGGTGGTCCAGTGGTTAAGACACCCCACTTCCACTGCACGGGGTATGTTTGATCCCTAGTTGGGGAACTAATATCTCACATGCTACTCAGTGTGGCCTCAATAAATACACAAAAATAAAAACCTCATGATGAGCTATATCCATCATGCAACTAATGTGTGTCTGTTTAAAAAAAATCTCCAGTGGCAGGGCGGGAGCTCAATTTAAAAATGTATAAAAAAGATCATTTTGATACATCATATACAAATGCATTTCCTTGCTCCTAGAGAATAATGCTTTAAATAGGAAATCTAAACTAAGAAAACATTTTTCTTAGACTGACACTTAAAATGTAGATGTATTTTAAAATATACACACAAATATTAAACAATAAAATTGTATTTTGCAATTAATACACTTGGTATATTTATGTAAAAATAAAAGTAGTTGTTTAGTTTTCCTTACATTTTTCACTCTGATTTTAATATGTGTATGTATATATATTTTGTGTGTTTGTGTTTAGTCACTAAGTCATGCCCAACTCTTTTGTAACCCCACAAACTGTAGCCCACCAGGCTCCTTTGTCCATGGGATTTCCCAGGCAGGAATACTGGAGTGGGTAGCCATTCTCTTCTCTAGGGGATCTTTCTGACCCAGGGATGGAACTCAAGTCTCTTGAATTACAGGTAGTCTCCTGCATTGCAGGCAGCTTCTTTACCAACTGAGTCGCCAGGGAAGCTATATGTATGTATACATATGCTTAAATATGCATATATTAGAAACACACACATTCATGGAGACACACAGATAGACATGTAATGAGAGAGAAAGGCAGAGAATCAGATAGCACAATTGAGAGACAAAGATACAAAGAAGAGGGAAAAATGTTTCTCTGTAATGATGTTTTTTCCCAAAAAGAAAAGATTCTCTCATTGATTAGTCAATATTTACACATCCATTCATTCACTCACTCAATCATTGTTTGCTTTTTACAAAATTTGTGGAAAGTGATAACTCAGGCTTTGGAAGTATAATCATGAATAAAATTATATTTCTGTAATAAATATACTAGTTAGAGTCATGAAAATCAATGTGTATATTAAAATTTAAAACGTTGTTTGAAGCTTTAAATTATTCAAATAAAACAGCTCATAATTTAAATATAATTTACTTGTATATATTATTCTACCTGTACATTTACATGTGCAAATATACACTTACATGTACCATAGAGCATATAACTTCTCATTCATTTTCTCAATTTTGATTCTCATATTTTTTTTAAATTTGCATATAGTTAGAACTTTTGTACATATTTGTGGCTAAATGTATGTATTAAATAATAATTTTAGTCTGTTCCAAGTAGTGTTAAGTGTATAGAAAAACTAACCTAAGGCCGAATATTGACTAGTAAACAACTAAATGGATTATGAAATTATATGCCTATTAGTGTTAATTATTGTCCTAAATAAACTTAGGAGGGAAGAAACAAGCAAAAAAGTGTTTATTTTGAATCAAAAAACTGCAATTTGGGGCAAATGGATTCTGGTAGCAGCCCAAACAGTGTCTCAGCTCAGGAGTAAAATCAGAGGCATTTAGAGACAAAGAAGGAAAGTTTGCACTGCAAAGAATTTTAATTGAAGTTGGAGACAGAAGCTAATCTTGGCTGGACTGTAGCCCATCAAGCCCCTGTGTCCATGGGATTTCCCAGGCAAGAATACTGGAGTGGGTTGCCATTTCCTTTTCCAGGGGATCTTCCCCACCCAGGGATTGAACTTACCTCTCCTACATTGACAGGTGGGTTCTTTACCACTGAACCACCAGGGGCTATCACTAGAGGGAGGTAAAAGTTCACTACTGTGACAAGTGGCAGGTGTTCTTGCAGAGTCCTTGGAATATCTGTCATTTGGCTTAGTTCTAAAGTCCATGCTTCCACCGGAAGAGAAACTACGTAAGGTCCACCATCTTAATGGCCTCCTAGCTCTATGTTAAAACCCCTTGACATAGTGACTCCATTTTATTTTACATTATGAATTTATCACTTCGCAGCCCCAAATCCAAATCTGACTGCATATTCTGCAAAAAGTGGGGCCAAGTCCTTTAAATATTTCCCTTTTACCATGGGGCAGGATATTAAACTTTTCCAGAAAAGGATGCTGGAGCGACATGGCAGAACTGTCTTTCCTGGCTGCAGATTCCCTGAGCAAACACATGTCTCTGGTGCCAGGCTCCTGCACTCCATTTGCCTTTTGCAGCCCCATGGCTTTTCCTGCATCACATTTGGCTTTTCCATCTCTAGGCTCCTGAAGTGCACAGGAGTTCAAGAGTAGATTCTTAGAACAAACACAGCTTCTCCAGCATGAACCTCCTGCAAAGTAGGTGCCCTTTATAAAGCTTAACACCTGCAGATTGCACGGCTTCTCCAGCATCTGATAGCTGAAGAACAGGCAGTTTCTCCAGAGCCTGTCCCTTCCATGTGCAGCAGTTCCTGAGCGAGGGCAGTGGCTACTCCAGCATCCAGGTTCTGCAGTGCAGGGTGGTCTGCAGAATTCAGAGACCAGCTTATTCCCCTGACCCCTCCCTTGGGTGCTTTGGTAGTACAGTTCTATCAGTGAGAAACCTTCCATGAATGGCTTTATCTGGCACTGAGAGGTTGGATTTCCAGCAAGCTCTGCCAGTACATCTCTAAGGGGGAGTCGGGCCAGGGGAAAATGTATTCATTTTCCTTCTGAGTGCTGCAGGCCAGTCCGAGAGCTAGTGATTGCATGTTATTTCATCCCATCTGTGTTTCCATATTCTTTAGAGCACTCTTTACTTATCTCTACTTTTTTCACTGCAAAACCATACATGTTTGTGTGAATTGAGTTTCTATCATTGGAAAACCTTGGAAGAAATAAACATTTCGACATATTTGAAGGTTTACTATGTGTTTGAATAATTAGATTTGTTGTATAACCAGTTGAAATAAGTGGGTATAGCTTAAGGGAAAGCAAATGTTGCTGTAATAATAAGGAAGAACTTTTAACAACTGGCTGGATTAAAATGTGGCAATAATTTCTCTGTCATTAGAAATGACCAAATTAAGTCTAGGTGCCTGGTCTTCTTAGATATTAGTGAAGAATAATTTGTACCATAAAGCAGATGTGATCTATAATCGTTTTCAATCCTTAAAGTCATGAATCAATGTATCTCTGATGATAATGTGACTGATAATTATGCTATCCAAAGTAGTTTGTGAAGGAATTTATCTCTATCTTTCAAGGAGTTTGTATATCATTTTGCAATTTTGGTTGATATTTATATATTTTTCTAATCATTTAAATTTATATAGGTCAGGGATAAAAAGCAGGGCATTTATTCAAATGTAGTTTTGGTAATTGAAGTTACTTTACCTGAAATACATAAGCTTTCAATAGCAACAACAACAAAACCAGAACAAAGAATTCATATAAGTTTAAATAATAGGATTTGTACTAAAAATACAAAACTTTTCTCCTTGAATATTATAATCTCAGTATAATCTCATATACACAATTATTTTTCTTTAATTACTTCATGTTATTCTGTTATCTTTGTTGGAAAAATAGGCAGTGATGGAACTCAAGAAACATGTAAGCTACAGCTTAAAGTTTTAGCTAACAATTCAAGCACAAGAACATTTGCCTGAACATCAGACATAAGTTATTTAGCAATACTAAATGAAATGAACTAAGCTGGCATCTGCCCCACGTACTGGAGTGACAGGAGAGCTTCAGTGAACACCATCAGTCAGGAATCTGATATCACTATTTATCCTCGCCACTTGTATCATTTTGAATCCTTATATCATTCTTGGGCATTGATGTTTTTATGGAAATGTACTATCTTATGATTAATCAACACTAATGCTGTGCACTTAGATATTCTTTAAAGTTTTTGCCTATTTTAATGTCAATTCAGAAGTTTTGTGCTTTTCTAGTTTGACATTCAGAAAACTAAGATCATGGCATCTGGTCCCATCACTTCATGGCAAATAGATGGGGAAACAGTGGAAAGAGTGGCTGACTTTATTTTTGGGGGCTCCAAAATCACTACAGATAGTGATTGCAGCCAGAAAATTAAAAGACGCTTACTCCTTGGAAGGAAAGTTATGACCAACCTAGACAGCATATTAAAAAGCAGAGACATTACTTTATCAACAAAGGTCTGTCTAGTCAGATCAGATCAGATCAGTCGCTCAGTCACGTCTGACTCTTTGCGACCCCATGAATCGCAGCACGCCAGGCCTCCTTGTCCATCACCAACTCCCGGAGTTCACTGAGACTCACGTCCATCAAGTCAGTGATGCCATTCAGCCATTTCATCCTCTGTCATTCCCTTCTCCTCTTGCCCCCAGTCCCTCCCAGCATCAGAGTCTTTTCCAATGAGTCAGCTCTTCGCGTGAGGTGGCCAAAGTACTGGAGTTTCAGCTTTAGCATCATTTCTTTCAAAGAAATCCCAGGGCTGATCTCTTTCCAAATGGACTGGTTGGATCTCCTTGCAGTCCAAAGGACTCTCAAGAGTCTTCTCCAACACCACAGTTCAAAAGCATCAATTCTTCGGCACTCAGCCTTCTTCACAGTCCAACTCTCACATCTATACATGACCACAGGAAAAACCATAGCCTTGACTAGACAAAGCTTTGTTGGCAAAGTAATGTCTCTGCTTTTGAATATGCTATCTAGGTTGGTCATAACTGGTTTTTCCAGTGGTCATGTATGGATGTGAGAGTTGGACTATAAAGAAAGCTGAGGGCCAAAGAATTGATGCTTTTGAACTGTGGTGTTGGAGAAGACTGTTGAGAGTCCCTAGGATTGCAAGGAGATCCAACCAGTCAATCCTAAAAGAGATCAGTCCTGGGTGTTCATTGGAAGGACTGATGTTGAAGCTGAAACTCCAATACTTTGGCCACCTGATGTGAAGAGCTAGCTCATTTGAAAAGACCCTGATGCTGGGAAAGATTGAGTGCAGGAGGAGAAGGGGACAACAAAAGATGAGACGGTTGGATGGCGTCACCGACTCAATGGACATGAGCTTGGGTAAACTCCGGGAGTTCGTGATAGACAGGGAGGCCTGGCGTATTGTGATTCATGGGATCGCAAAGAGTTGGACACGACTGAGCGACTGAACTGGTTTGATATATCTGTTTCACTAAGGCTGTCTGTACTAAACTAAGCAGATACAATTAATTTACTTGTCACTTTTCTCCATATCAATAGCACACTTAATAATTCAGGATCCACAATATATACCTAATCTGTCTATACATGCATCCATGTTTATATGTACTTATTAATCTCTATGGAGTAGTCAACCAGTCTTTATTTAATGCCTGTAATATGTCCGGGGTTATGTTATTTACAGGTTATAAAAAAGTCAAAACAAAGTTTGCTATCTTTTCCCCAAATGCAAAGTCTCATCTAGTTTAAAAAATTAACTTGAATGGCTAAATTACAGAAAAATTAAATAAAGAAGACAAGTTAAACCTGCTATGATTTAAAGAGAAACATAAATATGGTCAGTATCAATAGGCTATGGTGTTATTTATGTAAACTTTTTGCAGACTACTAAGAAAAGGAATAGGATGGAGGAGGCCTTATGGGTAACATATTGTACATGCAAAAGTATGACTATATTGTTGTAAAAGCATGACTAGCTTGATATGGTTGACTTTCAATGTAGAAGTGAGAAATTGAGATGAGATGGATTTGATAACACCATAGATGTTAGGTCATGAAGTACCACCAATCCTGAACAATATCTAAACTGTATTACTTTTCCATATCTTTATACAAGGATGAACTAGTATTTTATGTTTCAAAAAATCACCTTCAAATGCTTCTTTTACCTTTATATATGTGTCAAAATCATTACAGGAAACACATAGTTTACTCAAAATGAATAATTTGGAACACGTTTAATAAAGTCACTGTTAAAAGTTGAATACAAGAGATAGGTAAACATGATGGGAACCTTCAAGTGAGGCACACAGTCAGGCCAAGGGATAAATCTTGGGAATCTATAACCCAAACTTACCCTCCATCCTTCTTCTTACCTCTTAATGGTGCTACTCATCTACCCATTAGCCAAATCCAACCATAAACCAAAGAATCATGGGGTCCATTGACCATAACTGTCTGCTTCTAATGCATACAGTGAGGTGGAAGATGGGTAACTGGAGGAGCAAAAAGAAGATATTAAAACACAAAGGTTTAAATTTGTTTCCTAACTCTTGTTACCTCTGCATAAATACTTACTGTGCAGAGATAAGAATGTGATTGTTTTTTCTACACAATAAATGGGGTTCATTGAATTTAAATGACATGTTTAGATTAGTATTTTAAAGTCCTAATTCATAATTTTCTAATGTGGAAGCTAATGAGGAGACAAATTCATGGGTAGTTAGTAGTCCAAGTGAATGAAAATAAGTGTATGAATTACATGAGTAGCATTGGGCACAACATGAAGGAAACAGAAGATTATCAAGCAGTAAGTTAAAAAGCATTTGCTACATAGTTTGTGTCTGAGTGACAGTGTGTCTTTGGAAGAAGTAAGTGTGTTAGTAAACTATGAAATTAAAATTGACATCAAGAATTCATTTTGAACTTATCAGTCATGACATTGACCTAAATACAGGGAAATAAACACATTTAGTTCTTGGGAAGATGAAAGTAAATTCAGTTGGGATGATGAATTAGAAATGGCTATAAAATGTACAAATGGTGATTGGTGATAACTAGTCAGAAATATGTTTATAAAGCTCAAAGTAAGGATTTGAACTAGAGCTATAAATTGAAGTTGAAACCATAAAAATGGATAAGATTGCCCAGGGAGAGCTACTGCAAAGAGAAAAGTGTTATATTTGAGTCACCCATATTTTTAAATTTACTAAGCACGAGGAAAAGAAGATAAAATGATTTAAGGAAAAATATATAAAATTTTCATCATTCACAGATGACAACTTAAATAGGCAGAAAATCCTGAAATTGCTAGAGGGAAATAAGACATACTAGATCTGACAAATACATTTAATGATGTGGCAGAACACCACATAAAACAATTATTATATGTTATCACTGAAAATTTGGAAAATGAAATTTAAAGAACAGCACCTAAAATAGTTTCCAAAGACATAGCATATGTGGGATTTTATTTTCTGAAAGTTGTTCAAGTTCTTTACATTAAAAACTATAGTTAGGTGAGCATTTTTAAGTCCTAAATAAATGAGAGATATACCACATTCACAAATTTAAAAAACATAAAAATTTTAACATTTTAAACATGTTAAATATTCCAGAGGTGACATAAGGATTTAATGCTATTTCAAAATTTCAGTAGGCCTTTTTTTTTTTAGTGAATACTGATCCACCAAAAAACACTAATTTTTATTTTGTATCAGTTTCTGATGTTAAGAAACTGATTCTTAACATAAACGGAAATGAAAAAGGTTCAGAATAAACAAAACAAGCTTGTTAAAAAAGAACAAAATAGGAAAACTCTTTTTCTGACTTCAGATTTTACTGTTAAGCTATACGATATGAAACAGTGTTGTTTAGCAAAAAAACAAGTAAGAGAGTAGACAGTTCAAAAGTAGGTCACCATCTACTTATGTCATGATCAAATAGTTGTTTTCAAGGATGTTACAACAATCTAATGGGGAAAGAAATTTTCTGCAACAGACAATGGTGAAATCACCAAATAGCCATATGAAAAAGAAAACAAACCTTGACCTTTAACTCATAAAATACAAAAATTAACTCAAACTACATCGTCTCAAATTCAAGATGACACCCAAGACATAAATGTTGAAGTTAAAAGCCAAAACTATAAATATCCTAGAAGAAAACATAGAATATATTTATGACTTAAGTGGGCAATTATTTCATTTTCAGATTATCAAAATTAAAAATTCCCATTCACCAAACTCTTACAAGAGTTTGGCCAGTAGCAGGGCACACCAACAATAACTATCTACTTGCTAACAACATTTTATCTAGAATCTAAGGACTTTGAGAGCATGGTATTAGCAGTGATAAGATTTAATTGAAGCAGATAAAAGAAGATATTTAGGATGGGTTGAAGGACACATTTGCATTGCCAGTAAAAAAGAAATTGCAATTGTGTTTGACTTTTCTCTACAAATACTGATCTTCTAGGAAAAGGGAAGAGGGAGACCCAAAGATCTGTCCATAGATGAAATAGTTAATTTCATGTCATAGTTAATTTTATGTCAACTTGACTGAGTTAGTGTTATTTGCAACTCTTTGGGACCCCACTGGCTATAAGCCTGCCAGGCTCCTCTGTCCATAGAATTCTTCAGACAAGAATACTGGAGTGGGTTGCCATTCCCTTTTCCAGGGGATCTTCCTGTCCCAGGGATCGAACCGTGGTCTCCCTCAGCGAAGGCAGATTCTTTGCCGTTGGAGCCACTGACCGAGTTACAGGGTGCCCAGATGCCTGGTCCGTATCTTGTTGTGTCTGTGAGAGTGTTTTTGGATGAGATTAATATCTGAGTCAGTAGACTGAGTAAAACAGATTGCCCTGTCTAATACAGTTGACCTTCATCCAATCAGCTGAACACAGCTATCGAACAAAAACGTTGATCCTCCTGAGAGAGCAAAGTCATGCCGCCTTACTAATAAACTGAAGTGTTGATCATTTCCTGTCGCTGGACTTGAACTGAAAAATCAGGCTTTTGTACTAGAACTTATACTATTGTTTTTGCTGGTTCTCAAGCCTTCTTCCTTGGTCTCCAGAGGGTTAAATACAGATGTGGGGCTTCTTAGCCTCCATAGCTACATGAACCAATTTATTATACTGAATCTCTCTCTCTCTCCAGCTAGGTAGTTAGAAATAGATGTAAAAACACATAGATACATATATCCAGTTGTTTCTGTTTTTTCTGGAGGACTCTAACTAGTATAGGAATGATATTTTAGAACAGCAAATTCCTGTACAGAAAAGAAAAGGTAGCTCTCAACAGCACAATCAGAACACTGCTGTCCCATGTACTTTCCACTTCAAAACAGATCCACAGACAAATATTGGCTCTAATTACCACTCTATGCGGGTTCTAGGGAAGACAGTGATGGCAGTGAAAACAGAAGTGAACCAGAAATATTACCGGTCATTCACACAGATAGGATATGTTCTTTAGAAGAGCACTAAAATTTATTCATTCATAGGCTGACTAATTGCAACATCCTTTCCTTTGTAGTTATTATTTTTTCTTTTTTTGAGATGTTTTAAATGAGAGTGATCCTGACTTTTATTTAGTTTGAAATAGATCATATATATCCATATTACAGAAATAGTAGAAGAACCATAAACTCATTACCCAGATAAGGAAGTTTAAGTCCAGGTTCCCTGTGTACTTCTCCCAATCCATCTTGTCTGTCCTCCTCTGCTCTTACTGGACAAAAGGGAATTATCATCTAGAATTTGGTATACATGAGTTCAATAGGTGTTTTCAAATTTTGTTACATACTTATCACAAAACAACACATAGTGTGATTTTGGGTGGTTTTAATTTTATTGTATTGCCTATATCCTTTTGCAGCCTGGTATACTTCACACAATTCTATGTTAGTGAGATCTCTTTCTATTGAGAACTTCAGTTCACTCATTTTCTTCCACCTTAGTTTTGTCCAACAGTTGATAGGGATAAGCTGGTGAACTTCAATTTTGATCATTTTGCCTTTTTTTCTTTTCCCTTTTAGTGAAATTGAAAGTACCCTGATGAGTATTTGAGGCATTTTCTGGGTGAGAGAACTGACTTTGGCAGGAGTTTGTATGCCACAGTTGTTTTCTCCTTTCAGAGCTGAGCTGAAGCGTTAATTACTTATTCCAACTGGCAGTCTTGCAAAAATTTCTTTGAAAGCAAGGGCTAAAATTGTGTGGATAGTAGCTGTGAAACAAGAGCACAGTAACCTGCATTTATATCAAACAAGGTAACAAAAATGGACCAAAGCCATGTCCCTAAAATTGACCCTCAGTTTTAAACTGAACAAAAGGAAACACACAGATCCCAAAATGATTGAAAGTGGTAGACATAGAATGAGCTTCTGTACATCCACCATTTCATCCATATAGAAATACGACACTTTACCAGCTCACAGACTGTGGGATATTTTGGAGATAGGGCCAAAGTATTTGAATTATCTAGCCTCTGTGTATATGCTCATATAGTGCATTTTCTCTGTACATAAATGGAACGATGATGATGATGATAATAATAACATTATTTGAGGGCTGATTTTAGTCTGTGTACATTCACATTCTAAGCACTTTATATACAACTGATTTATTCAATAGTCCTATGAAGTAGAAACTCTTGTTTTTCTAATTACAAGTGAAAAACTGGAGCACAAATAGATTAACTACCCAGTTCAAGTATACAGATGGTAAAAAAAATAAAGTCAAAGGTGAAATCCATGCTAGAACTTACTTACTGTATTCACAAGGTATTGGCACTTCCCTTTCCTTACAATTTCTGTTAATCCTTAGAGAAGAACTCTACTCTGTAGGAATAATCTCATTTAGATCCCTTTCTAACCTGTTCAAATATGGGCGTCGTAGATGTTCTGAAAGTGAAAATTGCTCAGTTTCATCCAATGCTTTTGTATCTCAACCTTATGGACTGTGGCCGTCAGGCTCCTCTGTCCGTGGGATTCTCCAGGCAAGAATACTGGAGTGGGTTGCTATTCCCTTCTCCAAGGGATCTTCCTGGATTTAATCCAGGTCTCCTGCATTGCAGGTGAATTATTTACCATCTGAGCCACATAGATGTGGGAAGCCACATAGATGTTCTGAAGATGGAGCCAGATATACCAAGATAAAGTGAAAACAGCTTGGGTTTCATTAGACTTGAATTTGTTTTAAATCTAGCTCTATCATTTCCCAGTTGAAAGACTATCAATTTCTCATTGTTAAGGGGTGGGAATACTAATAGTACTTCAAGCACTGCTGTGATGACTAAATGAATTCATGTGTACAGAGTTATGATGAGTGTGCTTCTTGGAAGCAGATGAGAGACCTACAACCAATTAAAAAAAAAAAAATGAGCCCAGTGTTGTAAGCTTAGGGAGATGCCAGTTCTTAGAGCTAGCTAAAACTCCCAAAGATAATCTTAAATGACTTCAATAGAAACAGCCTTACCAGCACCTCTGTCACTGCCCCTATGAATCTAAGTATAAAAATGGAAAGGGGTCAGGGACAGGCTTTGGGTTGGACACAGTTCATAAGGAGAAGTCATCCTTTCACCTTTCCTTCGAAGGGAGAGAAACACCAAGAGAATACCTCATGAAGTCAGTGACTGCGTACACAGAGTCTAATGTTCATTTCCAGGTTCAATGTCTGTTTATTCACCGAGCATGGTAGTTTCCTCAAAGCTGCCAGACATGGACATGACTATGGGAAGACTCGACAGGTGCAGTAATGGGGGAACGTGAAGATAAGGCCAACCACACCAAACCCAACTCCAATGAGTCACAGATACTTGATGCATTGGGCTTCCCTGGTCTCTCAGGTGGTAAAGAATCTGCCTGCAATGTGGGAGAACAGGGTTCGATCCCTATGAAGGTCCCCTGGAGAAGGGAACAGCTACCCACTCCAGTATTCTGGCCTGGAGAATTCCATGAACTGTGTAGTCCATGGGGTCGCAAAGAATCAGACATAACTGACTGACTTTCACTTCACTTCTTGTCCATAGGTTTCCAGGATGCAGGCCACAAAGAGGGGCATCTATATGTTTGTGAAAGATAAAATAGGGAATTATAAAACAGAAGGGTATTTGCTTGAATAAGCATGGCATTTCTTCAGGGGGCAGCCAGAAATCTACATGAACAACATATGGGCCACCATTACCCAGTCAGACTATTTAGAATTCAAGCTTTACCTGTAGGGCCTTCTTATGCCACAATCATCAGATCCAACAGGATAAAAGGAAAGTGAACTGAAGAGTAATTATGAGTAATCAAGGAACAGGCATCAAATTTATAAGAGAGCCACAGGAGGAGAGGACATGTGTTTTCCCTTCTCAATCTGAATGGCAAGCACAGGAAGAGATGGTGGCAGGTGAAAGAGCAGATATTTTGTTTAACCTTAAATTCTAGGCTCCTCTAGCTCTCAGCTTGCACTGGTGGGGGATTGGATATGAGAGAGAAAAGCTTTGAATAAAATGTGAAATTGAAAATATGAAGCATAAGAGGTGAAGCTCTAAGATCTAAAAGTATCTGTTTCAATAACCATAAGTATCTAAAAGATACAGAATTAAACTTAAGCATCCATTAAGGAAGTTAGCTATTAATATATAGTGGGAAAGGTAGGGGTATTGATAGAACACCTCTGATAGCCATTATTGGAGAAATAACACAATTGAGTCCTCAAACACCTGCAAGCTAAAATTGCATACTTAATCAAAGTGCCACTTATTAAGCTGTTGCCTCACACTCCAAATTCAGCCTTCAATATTTTGCCCTGTGTTGCTGAGGCCAGGAGTATGAAAACCACAGGTCTCATTTATCACCTGGGTCCTTGTGACATTTTGCAAATAGGGGACAATAGCAGAGACTGAAAAACTAGAAGAGAGAAGAGACTTGCCCCTCCTGTTTGCCTGTTAAACCTGTCAGCATCCCCTTGGCAGTCTCTCTTCACCTTTTCATTAATTCTAATTTCCAGATTTCTGGGCATTCTCAGCAGCAGCTGGACAATGCCATGCCTTCAGAGGTCTTAGTCACAGATCCACAGGATCCTGTCTCTTGGTTGGTAGACTCTGATACACCTAAGTCTCTTCTCTTTCTTCTCCCAGTCTCAGAGGTAATATTTGCTTCTTAAAGTTATTTTAACAGTATAAAATCAGAATCGCTGATGAATTTTCCAATATTAGTTTAATCATCTTCTTATACTTTAAGTAGTCTCTTCAAATGACTGTTAGGTGTGTTTGTTTTTACTTTCTTGACTGGACATTGACTGAATGACAGAAGATGTAGACAGAAGCTGCAGACTTGACATTCAGGAAGTGCTTAGTTAATATCAGTTTCCATCCCCTAGCTGGAGTTGGAAATAGACATTGAAATTCTACTTTTTCTCTTCCCATGAGTATTTACTTGACTATTAATAGGATCATGGTCTTCATATTTGGGCTATAGGAATTTCTACACAATAAATAACCCTGATATAATATATATATATATATATATATATATATATATATATATACACATACACATATGATATATATATATACACATGATCAGATCAGATCAGTTGCTCAGTTGTGTCCGACTCTTTGCGACCCCATGAATTGCAGCATGCCAGGCCTCCCTGTCCATCACCAACTCCTGGAGTTCATTCAAACTCACGTCCATTGAGTCGATGATGCCATCCAACCATCTCATCTTCTGTCGTCCCCTTCTCCTCCTGCCCCCAATCTCTCCCAGCATCAGAGTCTTTTCCAATGAGTCAACTCTTCGCTTGAGGTGGCCAAAGTACTGGAGTTTCAGCTTTAGCATCATTCCTTCCAAAGAAATCCCAGGGCTGATCTCCTTCAGAATTGACTAGTTGGATCTCCTTGCAGTCCAAGGGACTCTCAAGAGTCTTCTCCAACACCAGTGTTCAAAAGCATCAATTCTTTGGTGCTCAGCTTTCTTCAGTCCAACTCTCACATTCATATATGACTGCTGGAAAAACCATAGCCTTGACTAGATGGACCTTTGTTGGCAAAGTAACGTCTCTGCTTTTGAATACGCTATCTAGGTTGGTCATAACTTTCCTTCCAAGGAGTAAGCATCTTTTAATTTCATGGCTGCAGTCACCATCTGCAGTGATTTTGGAGCCCCCCAAAAATAAAGTCTGACACTATTTCCACTGTTTCCCCATCTATTTGCCATGAAGTGATGGGACCAGATGCCATGATCTTAGTTTTCTGAATGTTGAGATTTAAGCCAACTTTTTCACTCTCCTCTTTCACTTTAATCAAGAGGCTTTTTAGTTCCTCTTCACTTTCTGCCATAAGGGTGGTGTCATCTGCATATTTGAGGTTATTGATATTTCTCCCAGCAATCTTGATTCCAGCTTGTGCTTCTTCCAGCCCAGTGTTTCTCATGATGTGCTCTGCATATAAGTTAAATAAGCAGGGTGACAATATACAGCCTCTATGTACTCCTTTTCCTATTTGGAACCAGTCTGTTGTTCCATGTCCAGATAGAGAATATATATAATTCATTATATATGTGTGTATACATATACATATTTACTATCATATCATATGTATCACTATGTTATATGTGTTCATGTATACATTATAAATACATATAAAGTACAAAATAGACTTTTCATATATATATATGTATACATATATATGACAGAGAGCAGAGAAGAGGAGGGGAGCATTACTTTAAATAATGGTTAAAATATTTTCATATTAAAGATTTTTATAGTGTGTTTGCTTAGATCAATGATATTATAAAGCCATATGTATAATTTGATAACCAGACATATCAAGATCCCTGCATTTTTAAACCTTACGTCTGGTAACTATAGTTACCTAAATTTCCATGCATTAAAAGTTACTACCTAGGTCACTCCATAAATGACTTAATGTTTAATCAATGCATAATTAAGAAATGTGCTTTATAATCTTGTCTTTGAGTTTGGTGCTTTTTCCCTGTTGGATAAATGGCTCTCTGTTGTGCTGAGGGGCATGGCCACATCAATATAAAGTGTTCTTTGTTTGGGAATGTGAATTTTCTGACATTATATTTTCATTTTTAGCAGTTTCAATTAGCTTTTAGTTTCTGACTTGATTTTTTTCCCCTCTTTTCCCTGTTATGATTGTGTTTTTTATTCTGATGTTTCCACATTCCCTGATGAACAGCTCACACATCTCCTGAGAATGATGAGAACTCAAGTTGCTTAACAAGGTTGAAATCTGATTTTGCAGCAAGGAAACAGATGCTACTTGTGTCACCCCAATGAATCTGAAGGCTGTAATCTTTGAGCATTTTAGATTTTTGTACCTGAAACCCCTGGGTAACAATTATTTTCTAACAATGTACTTTAATCTTTGTATAGCAATCTCTAATCACTCATAAATTTATCTATTCACATAGAACAATACATAAAAATGAAACAGACTTATCTTTTACCACCTGTAACCTCCAAGGGAACAAAGTTTTTGATTTTTCATCATCCCATGGCTCCACATAACAGAAATAGGTGTTTACTTAACTGGTCTCAGAGGACTGTTTGGAACAGAGTATAAAATGGATAAAAGGAAAAACAAAGCAGTAAAGAGAGGATGAAGAACCTTCAAAATCAAAGACCATTTGCTACCATATAAGTATACACTCATTTCTTAAAGATCCACATATATAAGTAGGTGTAAATATGTCTGTGTGCAGAGTATTAATTATTTGGTTCATTTCCATGTATTCAAGTACATGGAATAACATCCCTGGGCTTCTGCTATTGGCTTCTCTGGTGGCTCAGCTGGTAAAAAATCTGCCTGCAGTATTGGAGACCTAGGTTTGATCCCTGGGATGAAAGGTCCCCTGGAGAAGGGAGCAGCTACCCTTTCTAGTATTCTACCCTGGAGAATTCCTTGGACTGTATAGTCCATGGAGTTGGAAGGAGTCGGACACGACTGAAGGACTTTCCCTTTCACTTTCACTATAGCATCAACTAAAATCTATTACAACACATAAGGAAATGTATCATTTTCTATTATTCTATCTCACCAATACGTAGTGAGCTGTATGAAAGTCAGTTCAGTATTTTAAACTATAAGCCTAGTAGAAGGCTAATAGATGTGTTGAATAAATTAATAAGTTGATTTTAATTATTTATTTGTTTCTTTGTCATATATTTATGAACTAATTTATGAATGGCAAAATAGAGGAGGAAAAAACAAGAACAATGGACACAGTAATAAAATCACTGCCTTCATAGTGCTTGTGTATTAATGGAGGATACATACAATATCAATTAAGCAAGTAAAATATATAGTGTGTCAGACAGTAATGAGTGTCATGGAGATGAATAAAGCAGATAAGTTGGATAGAGTGGGTGTATGTGTGTTTGTATGTAGAATATAATTTTTGAAGAGAGTCAGAAAGACCTCACGGAGAAGAGATCTTTGAATAATCACCTTAAGGATACAGGGAATGAATGAGTCTATAATTTAAAGGTGAAGGAAAGGTCAAGTGCAAAGGTCAAGTGCACCCTGGGTCACCAGTGTGCCAGGAGAACTTAAAGAATGAGAAGGCCTATATAGCTGATGTTCAGTGAACAGTAGGGGTGAGCAGTAGAATCTGTGATCAAAGAGACAGTTGGAACATAGGTTCTGCAGCTTCTCCTTAGCATTATAATGACTTTAGATTTCACTCAAATCGAAAAAGCAAGAGAGTTCCAGACAAACATCTATTTCTGCTTTATTGACTATTCCAAGGCCTTTGACTGTGGATCACAATAAACTGTGGAAAATTCTCAAAGAGATGGGAATACTAGACCACCTGACTTGCCTCTTGAGAAACCTGTATGTAGGTCAGGAAGCAACAGTTAGAACTGGACATGGAACAACAGACTGGTTCCAAATAGGAAAAGGAGTACATCGAGACTGTATATTGTCACCCTGCTTATTTAACTTATATGCAGAGTACATCATGAGAAACACTGGGCTGGAGGAAGCACAAGCTGGAATCAAGATTGCTGGGAGATATATCAATAACCTCAAATATGCATTTGACACCACCCTTATGGCAGAAAGTGAAGAACTAAAGAGCCTCCTGATGAAAGTGAAAGAGGAGAGTGAAAAAGTTGGCTTAAATCTCAACGTTCAGAAAACTAAGATCATGGCATCTAGTCCCATCACTTCATGGCAAAAAGATCGGGAAACAGTGGAAACAGTGGCTGACTATTTTTGGGGGCTCCAAAATCACTGCACATGGTGACCACAGCCATGAAATTGAAAGACACTTGCTTCTTGGAAGGAAAGTTATGACCAACCTAGATAGCATATTCAAAAGCAGAGACGTTACTTTGCCAACAAAGGTCTGGATAGTCAAGGCTATGGTTTTTCTAGTAGTCATGTACGAATGTGAGAGTTGGACTATAAAGAAAGCTGAGCACCGAAGAATTGATGCTTTTGAACTGTGGTGTTGGAGAACACTCTTGAGTGTCCCTTGGACTGCAAGGAGATCCAGCCAGTCCATCCTAAAGGAGATCAGCCCTGGGTGTTCATTGGAAGGACTGATGTTGAAGCTAAAACTCCAATACTTTGGCCATCTGATGTGAAGTGTTGACTCCTTTGAAAAGACCCTGATGCTGGGAACGATTGAGGGCAGGTTTGAGAAGGGGACGATGGAAGATGAGATGGTTGGATGGCATCACCGACTCAAAGGACATGAGTTTGGGTAAATTCCAGGAGTTGGTGATGGACAGGGAGGCCTGGTGTGCTGCAGTTTATGGGATCGCAAAGAGTCGGACATGACTGAGCGACTGAACTGAACTGAACTGGAAAGTTTTAGGAAGAGGAAACTAACCAGATTCACTAAGGATTATGATAAAGGGTGGAACCAAGAAGGCTGGGTGAAAGGCTCCTGCTTGCTTATGGGATGGCAGGGATGGTTATGAGAAATTATGTTCTGCTGTGTCTTAAAAGTAATTCTGACGGAATTTGCTGATGGATATGATATAGTGTATGCGTGAAAGAAGTTAATCAGGATGATATAAATATTAGCTAATAATTCATTGATCACCAGTGATGAAACTGTCACTGTTTGAAGTGTTTTTTTTGTGTTATTTAATTTTATTAAAAAGCATTTCCTAGTAGATGGTGTTATTTTTCTCATTTATAGATGAGAATGAAGATGCTGAGAAAGTCTATAACTTGCCCATGTCTGAAACTTGTATGGGTAGATGCTGGATTCTGATCCAGGTTGGCAATCTGGTTCAGCTGTCATTTACTGGGCTCTGCTCCTTCTCCATGATGGCTCATGGCTCCCAAAATCTTTGTTTTGCAAAACTGGAAGAATATACTTGCTATTGAGTAGAATGGGGAAGATTGGGAGAAAACGAAAAGTTTAGGGAGAAAATCAAGAGTTTAGCTTTGAAGATGTTTGAAATGTCAGGGAAGGAGTTGGACATACAGATCTGCAAGTAAAACTGGAAATCAGCTTGTAGAGAGAAAAAGTGGCATCATCAGACCATGGTGACAATATTTAATACACAAAGGTCTTACAGGATATGACTGCAGATTGTTCTCTTTCTGGGTCAACTCCTGATTCCACTATTTCATTGATTTTTTAAATGAGAGAGGGAAAGACAACAGCAGTAACAACAACAAAGAAAATGAAACAGCATGTGGAGTATATTATTTGTCACATTAGAAATGTTCTCCCTTGAAATTATAGTACGGATTTGCTGTTCATTGTGCTTCTTGTGACTTAAACGATTAAGAACATTTGTGACCAATAAGCACCTTTTTGTGTTCTTTTCTTTTAATGTGTTAATTTTGAAAATGAAAATAAGTTTCATTTTGAAATTTATGGGAATGAAAGGCAGAGCTTTCCTTTCTAACAATGATAAAATAATTTGAAAACAAGTACATCACCTCACATGATGAACTAACTGTGGAATTTAGTATAAGTTAACTTTTATGCAATCATCATTAGGCATGCATGTTACAGAAATATGAGAAAATATGATTGTGGCACTGCATTATTTGCCCTACAGTTTTACTGCCCAAGGGAGATGATAAACGATAAAGTAAATCTGCAATAAAATTCTATTTTATTTAACCAAAATATTGTTAGTACATATTATGTGCCAGGCCCTGTTGTCTAAACCTGCTACAAATATTAACTTATGTAACCCTCCTGACAATTTTATATGGTAGGACTTAATTTACAGATTTTTTTAAAATGGAGATACAGAGAGGTTAAGTTTGCTCAGAGACACACATGCATCTAGCAATTGGTGGAGCCAGGATTTGAAGCCAGACAGACTGGCAAGAGATCCATGGCTTTTATCCATATGAAAATGTTGTTCTAATTGATCATTGTCTTTTCTCATATGTATCTTATTTATATGTTGATAACTGGGATGCATAAGTTAAAGATTTAGGAAGAGAGATTTGCATTTTAATTTGAGCTAGGCTTTTGATGTACTGTATCTTCTACTCACTGTCAAAATAGTGATGACACTGCTTTGGTTTCCCTGGAGAGAGGCCTCACTGTATGCAATGCTCTTTATAAATTCTCCTGTCTACTCACTCTTAAACGTTCTCTTCTCTGTTCCCTATTTCCCCAGGAGACTAAGGAAAGTAAGTGTGGTTAGCTCCACTTTGACCATTCACCTTTCAGGAAAAGTAAGTTTATTGATCCAATTCCCCAATTTTTCATGGGAAGAAACTGAAGCAGAAAATTATCAAAATTTATTCGGGTAATACCTGTCATCAGTGAGGACTTAAATCTCAAAAGCATTGACTGACTTATTCTATAAAGGACCAAAGAGTAAACTCTCTATGCTGTGTCTACGGTCTTCACACTGTCTGTTACATATTCTTCCTTGTTTACTTTACAATCCTTTAAACTGTAAAAAACAAAACAAAACTCATACACACACAAAAACCTGTTTTAGCTCTAAAGGCTGTGCAAAATCAGACTGCAGGCTTGATTTTCTCATTACACCTCCAATCCACATGTACATTTTAAAAAATATTGCACAGTCTTAATTTTACGTTGAATTATAGACCTCATAATCCTTTCTCTCCTTCATTCACTTTTCTGCAAATATTTATTACATGCATGCTATTTGCTGAGCCCCACCCCAAATGCTGTGATGCTCCAGGCAAACGGAGCCTCTGTTCTCATTGCTGTAGGCCAAAATTAAGTATATCTGCAAGTAAATAGAAAAAATATAAATTCATAAATTGATAAGTACCGTGAAGAAAATCAAACAAGGCACTGGGATAGGTTGGACACAGAGGGACAGCTGGGTTTATCTTGGGTGGCTAGAGAAAGCCTTTCGAAGAAGACACGACACAGATAGACATGAAGACATCGTTGAGATAAGGAAATGTCAGTTAGTGGGGCTGCAGATAAGAGCTGAGTCTAATACCAGAGACTGGCACTCAGGTGCACCTGAGAACTGGCCCACTTTCTAGAGGAGCTGGGAAGCTGGGAGCTGTCAATATAGACTTTTGGGACTTATAGTGTGTTGGTGAAAGAATTCAGTTAACAAAGAACCTGGATCAGAGTTGAAAATGGCACAAAGCAAATCATTTCTTGGCCACCGTTAGTTGAGAAGGGTGGCCGTGAATAAGACTGATAGGTAGAAATGTCTCTGTTATAGGGTTTGCAATTTATTTTCACTGCAATGGTGAGTTACTGCAAGATAAAAGCAAGGAAGGAATGTCATCAGATTCACAGTTTCAAAAAAAATCACTTTGGAGAATGCAAGAGTGTAATTTGAAACTGTAGATGTGATTCCTAAAAAAAAAAGAAAATCAACTCAAGTAAGTGCATCAAAATTGCCCTATGATGCATATTTTATTTTCAGAAATAAACATCTAAGCACAGATTTATTTATTTTACTAGTTACTATTTATAATATATTCAACAATTTCAGGCTTCTCTTTCAAAACAAAAAAAGGCCCTTTATCCATTATCTTTCAGCAAAAAAGAGAGAAGAAAAAGGAGAGCAGTTTTGTGTGGTATAAACATGAGAATTACAGCAATAGGAATTGTCTTCATTTTAATAATTTGTGTTTTCCAAAACATGAGAAATCAAAAGATTTCGGAAACTCAGGTGTGACATCAAGTTATATTGATTTTCTTTGGGTAATTAATTAGTGTGCTTTTATAAAGGACTTTACAAAGAATTTAATGATATTTTTACTTAAAATTGAAAAACCCTAATAGTAGCTAAAAGAACAAAGAACATTTGATGTGCACCAATGACTGTTCTTCCTTTGAATCTATTGATTTCTAGTATAATCATAAGTATAATTGATGGATTTTGTTAAAAGGGAAAATGAGGTTCTGCTTGCTTGTCTTTCCAAAATTATGTCTGCATATTAAAAGGAACTAAAGAGGAAACAAATTAGGAAAGAAAGAAAACAGAGAAAAGAAAGTAATAAATAGAAACAATATTAATCAATTTCTGACAAAGACAATTATTTAAATTGTTGTTTATGTGGGGCATGTTTGCCTGATGCACTGAGAGGAAGCAAAGTTCTTGCATGTTGTCAGGGAAAATGCATTTAGTTACACAATAAAAATTGGTTTTAAACCTGTTACTCTTCTAGCATTCACTCCATTAGTAAACAAGTAAGTGGTCTAAGGACTTCTAACCCACCTCAGACACACTTACCTCAGTACTATAATACACTTTCTATACGCAGTAGCTACTAGCAAGAGGGATCTGCTCAGAAATCAAACCAGACCTTTAAACAGGCCTGCTTAACATTCTTTCAGATAGTTTCTAAACTTTTGTCAGATTTGAACCCATGTTTTGGTCTACACCACCCCAAATGAATTGATTTTCTCTACTTCTCAAACCAACTCTGTGCCCCTAAATTCCATACAATAATCAACTTCTCATTCCTAAAATCCATGGTGAGCTCCTGATCACAGTCACCTTCATTAAATCTCACTTTCCTATCTATTACAGCAGCTATTTTTATTTTCTCCACAGTCTTTCTTTTAATCTGGATTATCCTTCCTATAGATATTGGCTTATGTCAGTTTCCTTCCCTCTCTAATTATACTATACCTCTCTTCTAGAAGAGAGAACATGTCTGTTCCCCTTCTTCATCCATGGGTAAATATTTGCCAAATGGATGGATAAGTAAAATTATGATCCAGAAAAAACATTGTGCCATTGGAAAAGAATATGACAGGCTGTTCCAGATTCTCTGTGTCAGGAATGTAAAATGATATATAATTTCATTTGTTCACACTTCTGGGCCAAGAGATCATTTAAAGAACACAGTATCTGATTTCTCTGCTGATTGCCACCTTCTGCATATCCATTTACAAAATGTATAATATGAACAGAAAAATCCTGAAAATGCTTAAATTGTGCTGAAGTTAAGGAAAGTGCCATTTGCCTATGTGTTGGTGACTGAGGAATTTCTCCTACATTCTGCATCTACTAAACCCTTGGCACATTGCTTCTCAGGAAGAAAATACAGCATTGTTAGTAAGTAATTGTTAAGCATCCATGAGAAATAGTGCTAACAGTAATTAATTCGGGGGGATAAGATCATTAGGTGCGGTAGGGACTGAGAGGAGGAGAAATACTTTATTTGAATTAACTAATAGTAGTTTCTGAAATCAGTATTTGGCAAAAGCATTGAACCGTCCCTGGGGTGGTGCAGCAACTATGCTTAGCAACAACCTGTGGCTAATCTGAAACTAATGCAACACTGTAAATCAACTATACTCCAATAAAACTTTAAAAATAACATAAGAGCTTAAACCTTAGCAGTGAACCAGAGATGTCTGTGATCTCAAACTAGCCAATAAAGGTAAAGGAAATAGAAGATTGGACACAGGAAAATACTTACTTTATCCTGATAGTGCTGATAATGATGATAATTATAATGACAGCTAATGACAAAGCACTTTTTCTCTTCAGACTCTGTCTAAGCACTTTGCATATACTTTCATCACAATGCTATGATGCAAATGCTATGTTTATCCTCATTCCACAGTATAAGGAGAGATGAGAAAACTTTTCTCAAGGCCCTATACTAGTAGGAAGTACAGCATGAGCTCCTCATGTGATATGTTGCTGTGGTTGCTGGTTTAACCAAAATAAGAAATTCAGAAATGGCAAATAACATGTGAAATAATGCTTCCTGATGAGATTTACACGTTTTAGTTATCTATCCTCCCTCTTCAGATGACTAACATTGTTCTGATTTGAAATTCTCTGCATTAGGTCTAGAAGAAACTTTCCAAACCAAAGAGAATATTGCTATGTATTGATAGTTTAATCCTAGTCCTAGAAAGTCAATTGCCTAAAATTAGTAAAAATGGAAAACACTAAAAACAAAAGGAAAACAAAAAATGGTTGGTTTTGGTCCCTTGAAACAGAAAAAAAAACAAAAACAAAGAAAACAGGAGCATTTCCTTCTTTCAGAGAGAGACCATTCTAGTCAACACAACTACATAAGAATATCTGAGGTCAATGACTGGTAGCATTGATATGAAATATTATATAAAGCATATATACAAGCATATAATACAAAAATCTCTGAACATGTTAGTGACTTAACAAACAGTGAAGAACAGTGCAGAAAATTGTTTGAAACAGAGTTATCAGAACTCTTACATAAAACAATGAGTGAAGGTAAGGTCACATCAATAGATAGTCTGCACAAAGTACAAGAAAAGGACCCATTATTTAGCTTAAAGTGCAACTAAAACATCAGAGAGATTTTTATTTTTCCTATTAATGGATGTCAAGGAAGATTATTTGAACCTTTCCTTATCAATACATACAACACAATTTAAAGCTGGATACAACTGAGAGACTAAACAACAAGCTGGAAGGAAACATAATGCTATCATAAAACATGCTTGTTTACACACTTCCATCACTTCTGAATCATCTGGTATATCTAAGTATCTAAGAAAAATATTAAACTATTGTAAATCATTGTCAGTTGAACATGAAGGTTAAAATTTCACGCATGTGAGCTAAGTCACTTCAGTCTTGTCCGATTCTGTGCGACCTCATGGACTATTATAGCCTGCCAGGCTCTGCTCTCCATGGGATTCTCTTGGCAAGAATACTGGAGTGGGTTGCCTTGCCCTCTTCCAGGGGATCTTCCCGACCCAGGGATTGAACCCACGTCTCTTAACATCTCCTGCTTTGGCAGGCGGGTTCTTTACCACTCAGTTCAGTTCAGTTCAGTCGCTCAGTCGTGTCCGACTCTTTGCAACCCCATGAATCGCAGCACACCAGGCCTCCCTGTCCATCACCAACTCCCAGAGTTCACTCAAACTCACCTCCATGGAGTCGGTGATGCCATCCAGCCATCTCATCCTCTGTCGTCCCCTTCTCCTCCTGTCCCCAATCCCTCCCATAATCAGAGTCTTTTCCAATGAGTCATCTCTTCGCACTAGCATCACCTTATTTATATAAAAATTCTAAGGATGAAAATAAGAAGGAAGAAAATATAGCTTCAAAAGGAAACTAAATCAAATATATTAGTGATGACATGAGACTCAGGAATACTTTTATTTTTTATATTTTGTAAATTAAAGAGTAAATTATTATTAACAGCAATAATTATTACTATTAATCAATGCCTACGACAGTAAACATAAGAATTGCATATTGCAATATAAATAATATAAGCCTTGGTTTTACATTGTCTTGAATAAACAAAATTTAGGGGTGGTATGATTTCTTTGTCCAAACTGACTGGCTATTATAGACATTGAGAACATAATTTCTCTTTCATCTACAGTGATAGAGAAAATAGAATGGTTTTATAAACTTATTAATTTATTAAATGATTTTTAAAGGCTAAAATAAAAGAATATTTAAAAGATGAAGAAAAATAGACTATGATCCATGGATTTCTATAAATTCAAAATGATTTAATATAAACTGAATGTATATGTGTATATAACTAATAGAAATTTAGTAGCACTCTGAATATGAATGTTTGGTTGTTGGATTCTCCCCACCTTCCTAATTTCTATATATCAATTAATTGATTTAATTTTTTATGCAATAAACACAGATATAAATCATATGACTTGTTAGCACCTGCATTAGAAGTAGGGGAGAGTCAGATGAATAAGAAATGATCCATAAACTCATCATTAGTTAGATTGTCAGTAAAAATTTGATATAAAAGATTAAAATCCAATTTATAAGTAATTTAATAGATATACAAAACAGTAGCAAAACAAGAAAGCAAGTGGTGAAGCAAAAAATAAAATGACTCTATGACTTTCCAATATTTTAATATAAATGGACATTAAAGAAATTTGACTCATAATTTATTCATTCTAATGTGGAAAAATTCCCTGTAAACTATTAAAACACATTTTTAAACAAAAAATGAGTAATAGAGGTATATAATGCCTAGCATAGTGCCTGCCATAAGGTCACAATAGAATAAATGTTTTATTTTGGGATAATTGAATGAGTTTGAACGCTAAGGCACTACTCTAAACTGCAATATGCCATTTAAAATGTTCATTTTCCCACCTGTAGATCAGATAATAAAGTTGATACTGAAGTTTGGTTATTAATCTTACTGATCACCCCCAAATAAACTGTTGACTATTTGGATACTGTGGGAAAAGAAATCAAACCTTTAATGTCTGCCAGTACCTCATAGTTACTATTTAAATGTATTTTGCTGCTTACCTTTTTTTCTTTTTCTTTTTAATGAACAGCTTGTTTCTAAAGTAGACACATACAATTTGGCACAGTTCTTTACATTTCAGCACAATATGGTTGAATTGGCAGTCTCTGCTCAGAGGAAGCCATTATTGTTTCAGCACAGAAACTTCATTAGTCAAATCCCTACAGAATGAGATCTTTACAAGGCAGAAATAAGACTAATGGTGTGATGCGGGCACTGAAATGCTAATCTCTGTACTTGAAGAATATTCACCGTAGAGAAAATAAGGCTAAGTAGGTTATAATGCATACGACTTTTCTTTTGTAATTCATTATGAACAAACAAGTGTTTCTTTTTTTCAGAATAGATTTAACTAATGGTAAATTAAATATTTTTTATTATCCACATGTCTTAATTTTGAAATGTTTTCTCTATGCTTACTGGTGACATGAACTATAAGGGTAGATCACAAACATTTTTTTAAGTCTATATGATTTGTCTATTGAATTAAGCACTGTATTTTATTAACTCTTTGAATAGCCAGAATTTAATAAGTATCTATCCGGATGATAAACATTTCTTCATATACAAAAACTTTTTCCCACCAGTTACTTTTTGGGAATATTTTCATAAATTAGTGATATATTTCCTGCATTAGCAAAGTATAAGAACATAGTAAATGTATTTCCCTGAGAACTCAGTCACTATTATGAATCATATTTGTATGACCTTATAAAATAGATGTTTAAAATGCTAAGTGAAATATTTTTACTTGTACAAGAAAAACACAGTGGGGCCAGATCTTCTCTAAATACACAAACATAGATGCACACACACACAACATGATACACATTTAATTTCAGGTATCATGAATATGTAAAATTCAAAATGCATATATTTAATACTGAAAGAAGTGAAAGTTCTAGCTGCATCCTAGATTCTAACACAGACTATTATAAAACCTATCATTTGGCCAATAGTATATGAAAAATATTCAACATTGCTATTTATTAGAGAAATGCAATCAAAACTACAATGAGCTACCACCTCACACCAGTCAGAATAGCCATCATTAAAAATGTCTATAAATAACAAATGCTGGAGAGGGTGTGGATAAAAGGGATCCCTCCTACATTGTTGATGGGAATATAAAACAGTATGGAGGTTACCTAAAAACCTAAAGACAGAATTACCGCATGATCCAAAGTCCCACTCCTGGGTATATATCTAGACAAACTATAATTCAAAAAGATACATGCACCCCTATGTTCACAGCAGCACTGTTCACAATAGCCAAGACACAGAAACAACCTAAATATCATTGATAGATGAATGGATAAAGGGGATGTGGTATATGTGTACACACACACACATACAATGAAATACTATTCAGCCATAAAAAATAATGTTATTTACAAAACATGAATGGAACTAGAGATTATCCTACTAAGTGAAATAAGTCAGAAAAGCCAGAAAGAGAAAGATAAATACCATGTCACTTACATGGGGAATCTACAAATGAACTTACCTATGAAACAGAAACAGACTTCAGACATAATGAATGGCCAAGAAGTGGTTGGAGGAGAGATGGAATGGGAGGTTGGAGTTAGCACACGCAAACTATTATATATAGAATGGATAAGCAACAAGGTCCTATTGTATAGCCAAGGGAATTTTATTCAATATTCTTTAATAAATCATAATGGAAAATATGAAAAAGAATATATATATATATACACACATACATATATACACATACATATATATATAACTATCTCACGTTGATGTACAGCAGAAATTAACACAATGTTGTGTTATACACTGTGTAACACAATGATTTACAACATTGAATTAAAACGTAAATCAATTATGCTTCAGAAAAAGACTTATTATTGAGTTAAAATATAGCTGTCAAGGAAAACTGCATATAATACATATAAAAATCTAAACACATAACACAGGTCACAGTGTTTAAAATGAGAACAAAAAGTTTAACTATTTCAAAATATTGTAGATACTGAACATGAAATATATCATTAATATGTATGTATGATTTTTATACTTAAATTCTATAGCTTTTGGAATAGATGATATATGACAAAAATCCTTTAAAATTTCTAAAATAAACCTGACTAACAACTGTGATTCATAACTGGTATAATTCATTTTATATTGCTAATATCGGCAGAAGGTGAAACTACTATTGTATATTAAAATTCATGAGATTTTAAAATTTTGATTTATATTCTTTGCTGCTTTCTTACAGATTTAGTTCCTGGAGATCATTCATGAATATAAACTATACATTCCTTGTGTGTATGTTTTACAATTCTTACTATTTAATAGCAAATTTTTATACAATAGGCACTTATAAAGTATTTTACCCTTAATTGTCTCACTAAAATATAATTATTTTGTACACTGTTGTGTACTTATAACCTAAAATATATGGTATAATAAGTAAGAAGAAATATTACTTCTTCTAAGCTTAAATTGAGGCTTTTCTGGTAGAGTGGGAGACTTGGGTTCTGCCCCTGGGTTGGAAGATTCCCCTGGAGGAGGGCATGGCAACCCACTCTAGTATTCTTGCCTGGAGAACCCCCATGGACAGAGGAGCCTCGTGGGCTACAGTCCATGGGGTAGTAAAGAGTTGGACAGGATTGAGCGACTAAGCACAGAACAGCAGAAATTTAAATCATTAGAACAAAATAAAATGTTTGTGTGGTGTCAATATTTTACACATGCATGAACAGTCATTTTGCGTATTTATAGGAAAATTAAAAATCTTGTATCTACCAGTGTAGAGTTTGATAATTATTCTCTGAATTAATGAGCTTTAAAGATATTGCAACACTATTAGAATAGAATAAACTATGAAGTTATTGATTACTTAAAAACCCATAGTTTCTCTCATTTTCAGCATTCCTTGTTATCTACTGATTTTCTGTAAGATGTTATAGAAAAACCCAAATAAACATTTTTGCCAACCCAATAATTTGCTTTCTATATGAACAAATTTAGTCCAAAAACTACCTTGAAATGTGGGTTAGGGGAGAGTGAATATTTATGGAAGGACTCATGATTCACAATTGAATTCTCTAGCAAGGTTGCTAGGACTGAGGCTTTGAATCTTAGAGAAGACAATGGCTTACAGTTAATGGGATGGACATGTTGTAACATCCTGGGTAGGGTCTTGAGGAATTGATAAGAAGACTAAGAGATATAGACACAATTAAATAGATTTATTATGCAAAACCAGAGAACCTCTTTACTTATGTCTTTCCCAGTTCAGTTCAGTTCAGTTGCTCAGTCGTGTCTGACTCTTTGCGACCCCATGAATCGCAGCACGCCAGGCCTCCTTGTCCATCACCAACTCCCGGAGTTCACTCAGACTCACGTCCATCGAGTCAGTGATGCCATCCAGCCATCTCATCCTCTGTCGTCCCCTTCTCCTCCTGTCCCCAATCCCTCCCAGCATCAGAGTCTTTTCCAATGAGTCAACTCTTCACATGAGGTGGCAAAAGTATTGGAGTTTCAGCTTTAGCATCATTCCTTTCAAAGAAATCCCAGGGCTGATCTCCTTCAGAATGGACTGGCTGGATCTCCTTGCAGTCCAAAGGACTTTCAAGAGTCTTCTCCAACACCACAGTTCAAAAGCATCAATTCTTTGGCGCTCAGCTTTCTTCACAGTCCAACTCTCACATCCATACATGACCACTGGAAAAACCATAGCCTTGATTAGACAGACCTTTGTTGGCAAAGTAATGTCTCTGCTTTTCAATATGCTATCTAGGTTGGTCATAGCTTTTCTTCCAAGGAGTAAGTGTCTTTCCCAAGATGCCCCTAAAACACTCCCTCACTAAAGCAATGGGGAATATGCAGGTGAGGGGAACACTGGAATTTTGGAAAGTTCAGTGGTAGCTGTCCACCATACCTCAGATTGGATAATGGGAGATAAATTTATGAAAAAGTGCTAGTTACTAGAGTTAATGAAAAGAAGGCCAGTTGCAGTGCCTCGCTTTATCAGAGACAACTTGGGTCTAATTCCAGTGGGTGATGGCTTCACTGATGGTTCAGATGGTAAAGAATCGGCCTGTAATGCAGGAGACCTGGGTTCAATCTTTGGGTTGGGAAGATCCCCTAGAGAAGGGAATGGCTACCCACTACCATATTCTTGACAGGAAAATTCCATGGACAGAGTAGCCTGGCAGCTACAGTTCATGGGGTTGTCAAGAGTCAGACACAACTGAGTGACTAACTCTTTCACTCCTGGCAGTCTTGATTCCAGCTTGTGCTACATCCAGTCTGGCATTTCACATGATGTACTCTGAATATAAGTTAAATAAGCAGGGCGACAATAAACATCCTTGACAAACTCTTTTCCCAATTTGGAACCAGTCTGTTGTTCCATGTCCGTTTCTAACTGTTGCTTCTTGACCTGCATACAGATTGCTCAGGAGGCAGCTAAGGTGTCTGGTATTCCCATATCTTGAAGAATTTTCCACACTTTGTAGTGATCCACACAGTCAAAGGTTTTGGTGTAGTCGATAAAGTAGAAGTAGATGCTTTTCTGGAACTCTATTGATTTTTTGATGATCCAGTGAATGTTGGCAATTTGATCTCTGGTTCCTCTGCCTTTTTAAAATCCAGCTTTCTAAATGCCTTTTTTAAAACCTATGGCATTACCAATGTAATTATGCACCAGAGGAAATGTAACTCATAGATATTAAGGAAAATGTTGGTTAGAGAGTCTTATCTGGCCTTAGAGTAGGGCGTCCCAAATGTCATCATGTCCCACATTAGAGTGGGATCATAAATGATGTCCTGACCCATACTCATCTCATGGTGGAAAATAAGTCTGATCTCATTCTGTGGTCATTGCTCCTTTTCTTAAATACAAATTGAGGATGAATACACATACCAGGGACTTCCTGGGTAGCTCAGATAGTGAAGTCTCCTTCAATGTAGGAGACTCTGGTTCAATTCCTGGGTTGGAAGTTCCCCTGGAGAAGGAATAGACTACCCATTCCAGTTTTTTTGGAATTCCCTGGTGGCTCAGACAGTAAACAATCTGCCTGCAATGTGGGAGACCTGGGTTTGATCCCTGAGCTGGGAAGATGCTCTAGAGGAGGTCATGACAACCCACTCCAGCATTCTTACCTGGAGAATCCAATGGACATAGGAGCCAGGCAGGCTACAGTCCATAGTGTTGCAAAGAGTTGGACATGACTGAAGCGACTGAGGATACATGTACACATACCAGATCAGAGATATCTTATAGTATGTGTTTCTTACCCTATGGAATACAAATTATCATGACAGGAAAGACCAAGTGGAAGTGGAAGGCACTAAAACTGCCACTCTGGCCAAGTTAATTAGAAGCAGAGTAATGCTCTAAATGGAATAGTAGAGTTATGACCTATTTAAAGACTTTAAAGTTATAGGCTTGCTCCCTGCGTGCAAATATCGGACATACAATGGCAGATGACTTTATATTACTCTCAACTTAACCTAGTATGTGGCTTTTAATATGATGACTGCAATCTTTTTATTCACCATCAAAGCATGAGCACGTAATTTTCTTGCCTGAAGGCTAGATTAACTCTACTGTTTTCTACCACTATAGCAGGCAAAAAAGTCTTGATTACCTGAACAGCCCAGAAAACTCTATGCTGTTCTAGTATATCAATACTATCATATTAATTATATCTGGCAAGCAGGAAATAGTAAGTTTTCTAGATGCCCTGGTGAGAAACAAGTGGGCCAGTGGTAAGGAGATATTGTTGTTCAGTCACTCAGTCTTGTCCAACTCTTTGAGATCACATGGACTGCAGCACGCCAGACCTCCCTGTTTTTTACTATCTCCTGGAGTTTGCTCAAAATCATGTCCATTGAATCGGTGATACCATCCAATCATCTTGCCCTCTGTCATCCCCTTCTCCTTTCCTTCAATCTTTTGCAGCATCAGGGTCTTTTCTAATGATTTGGCTCTTTGCACCAGGTGGCCAAAGTATTGGAGCTTCAGCTTTAGCAAAACCCTAACAAGATTCAGGTTTTTGCCTCATCAATAAGGTCATTAGATTAGCCTAATGGGATTAGGAAATGGCTGTTTTAACTGAGTAGCAAGGATATTTCAAGTGATCTCCAGGCATAGGAACTACACTATAGAGTAAGCATGCAGAGCACCAAGGTCATCACCTGGAGGAAGATCCACACCTGCCAGGAATGCTGGCATTACCCAGAGAGCTTGCTGTTTCTGTGCAGAATGACCAGTTCCAACTGAACTGGATCTCCTCCCATCTAACAGAAGGGAAATACAGCAGCCTCCGTGGCTCTCTACCTTTGATTCTCATGAATGTGAAAATGTACTTCTGCAAATGTCACAGTATTGAAAAACTGCTGTTCACACTGGTCCTACTAGCTTCACTCCTAGCTACAGAATTATGAGAACTCTCTTTAGCCCACCAGTAATTGGTACTGACTGAGTTTTAAAATTTTACCAATCTGATATGTTTGAAAATATCCCTCATTTGATCTAAATTTCTCCATTTCTATTTAGCTTGAGCACTTTTTCCTATTCTTACTGGCCACTCATATTCCCTCTTCTCTAAATTGCATCTTTCACCAATGAAAGTTTATTATTTGGGGTAATTGTTAGTTTTAAAACCTATTTATATATTCTGGTTAGTAATCTTTCTCAGTTTTAGGTGCTGCAAATATCTTTTTCAAATATGTGTTTTGCAATGCAATTTGTGTGTGATATGACTGAATTTTATAGAAAATATAATATTAATATGAACTGTAGCAATATTTTCTTTTTTAAACTTTTTTGACTTACTTAAGAAATATTTCTTATATCAGTGCACCATAAATAATTGCATATATTTTCTTTCACATTTGGTTTTTTACTGCATAGAAAAAAAACATGTTTAATATATTTTAGGAATCTATCTCTTGCCTCCTTTTCATAACCGGGTGACTTCTCATTATATTGTATTGAGAAATCATTAGTTTCATCAATAATTTGCAGCAACATCTCTGCTTTATTTCAAATTTCCACAAAAATATGGATCAACTTCTATACTTTCTACTCTATTTTATTAATACATTTATCTCCATGGGCTCCACTACCATGGCACTGCCTTAATTCCTTTGATTTGATATTAGAAAAAATGTATCACAGAAAAAAAATCCTCTTACCTTGTTATTTTTTTCAAAATCTTTTTTAATATTTAATTTTTTGTCTTTCACTTATATTTGAAAATCAGTCAAAATCACTATGAAACTATTTTGATTGCAATTCTTTGCATAATATTTATAATTTAATTTGAAGACAATTGACATTTTTACAATTGCAGAAACTTCTTTTCCATAAACCAGTTAAATCCCATCACTTTAGTGTTTCCTTAATATCTGAATTATTATTTATAGCAATGCTGCAAAATTTTTAAATGTAAATTTCTTGAATCCTATTCTGAATGGCATTGTCTTGTGAGCTTTGTATGTTATTTTATGAGTTCTGGGATCCAGAATGAAAGCTTGAATTTCAACTCACAGTGTTAGAGTATTTCTTTGATAAAAGATCTTAAACTATAATCATTTTTTAAAAATTTAATCCAGAATCCAGAAGATATATAAGATTCATTTCTATTCTTTTTGTTGCTATCTAGATTTTTTCCAGCGTACTCTTTCACTAAGATTGTGATAAGCTTTCTTGAGCCACTAATCTTGTAGTTTTAGAGCCTGCCCTGCTATGTTTGGGTGGAAAGCCTATTCTCATGAGCCAAAGTGACATTTAAACTCCAACTCCCAATTACAATATCTTTCTTTCTGCCTTACTGTCAAGAACTGAACTGTCCCAGGCCATGACCAGTCTGGTTTTAGTTTTGTTTTCATTTGTGTCTCTTTTGAAACCCTGTATGCAACTGAGAGGTCAGTTATATTGCCTAAGTTTGTTTGATATAGTTTATACAACATTTTTTGGACTGCTGTTTCATGGGTTCTCATATTTTCTGGCCCAAAATATTGCTAGAAAAGGGAAATTCAATACAAGATTTTTATTACTGTATGTTTTATTCACAAAAAAATAACCAAGTAACTTTATGACTTTGTGAATAATTTAAGTAGCTCTCATTCACAAATAGTTCAACAAAAATAAAGGGGAATGGTGTGGAATTTTTCTGCAAGATCATTAATATATCTATGTTAGTAAAGAAGATACATGCTGTGCCTAGTTATTCAGTTGTGTCTGACTCTTTGCAACCCCATTGATTCTAGCCCACCAGGTTCCACTCTCCATGGGGATTCTCCAGGTAAGAATACTGGAAAGGTTTGCCATGCCCTCCTCCAGGGGATCTTCCTAACTCAGGGATAGAATCCAGGTCTCCCACACTGCAGGCAGATTCTTTACTGTTTGAGCCATCAGGGAAGCACAAAGAAGATATGATAATATTTAAACAGCATGACTATGGGAAAACCATGGAATCTAACTTCTCTTGACATAGATATATGTTCCATACACTAAGTGTTAAAATCTCAGAGCAATGAGAAGGTGATATTGGGGAAATATTACCAGACATTTTAAAGAATGTTAGCAATTGAAACCAAAATAATTGTCAGATAATTCCCATAATGCAATAATTTCAAGATGCTCCTTTTGAAATTTGCAGGAATCTGAAACATCTGTATTTGTACATGCATACTGAGGGTTATGGAATACTAACTAGTACTCAGAATTCAGGAATTCTGAATGAGATTTCTCGGTAAACTTGAATATTGAAATCAATTATGTTTTAAATACCTTTTATATGTAAAACTGAAAGTAACCCACCTATAAAAGATCCCTTCTAAAACTGAAAATTTCTGTATTTGAATTAGATAATCAACCTTGAGGACAATCTACGCTAGCCATTATATTTTGGTAACTAATGAATTAAACTTAAATCAGTTTTACTACTTTACTAGGTTTTACTTACGATTCTTTTTCATGGCACCTTGAGCCAGACTCTTAACTTTTATCCTTTTTTAAAATAAGAATTTTTATAAGGATATTTTGAGACTGCATATAATATATAATCTAATAAAATTTGCTATTCAAGAATTGAATTGCCCCATGTTTTTTTATCTTGTTAAATATTCTTATCATCATGCATCTTAAAATCACAAGTACAATGATAATTTCTGTTGATAATGAAGATCCTAAAATGCTCTGAATCATGAAAGAAAGACTAGATTAGGTTCAGCATAGTTTTAGTTCCAAGTGACTCATCTGTCTCATTAATCTCCTAAATTAAGCCTCAAAGTCCTTCAGAGTATTTCTTTAGAGAAATTCACACTCCATGGCATTTATCAAAGTGTTAAAATGGGTTTCCTTTTTTATTTTTGGTGGAAAAATATTCATGTTAAGATAGGATTGCGCTTTTCACTACCTACTAAATATATGGCTTCAACCAACTTATACAATCTCCTCGGACACTTGACTTTATCTGTAAGAATGGGATAATAATGTATTACTGAATATGTTGTTTGACAGTGCAGACAATATGCTTAGAGAGAACCGAACATAGTAGTAAGTACTCGTATTCTTTTATTTATTTTATTTTTTAACTTTAAAATATTGTATTGGTTTTGCCATATATTAAGATGAATCCACCACAGGTATACACGTGTTCCCCATCCTGAACCCTTCTCCCTCCTCCCTCCCCGTACCATCCCTCTGGGTCGTCCCAGTGCTCTTATTCTCTTAAATGTCACTATTTCACTAATACTTTTTAGCAATTGTTTTTCTTATGCTTCTATTGTTTCCAACAAGAAATTAAACCTTATATTCTATAATACTCAATCCAAAGTTTCCCAATTTACTATCAGCAGAGAAATGAGATAATTCATGGAATCACAACTTTCATTACTATATAAAATTTCTTGTGGATCTTAAGATCTTGGTTCTCTCTGATTCACAATTTCTTCATCTGATACATGAAATTCAAATATACTGTGTAATTTTGAATCTGTCTCTTTGGTTGTTCATCTGAAACATGAAGCTGATGGGCCTATGATTGTGAAGACCGAATTGCTAAGAATATCTTTGGAATTCATACAGCATGTTATTTGAGAAATATATGTCACAGAATAATATTAGAAACCTCCCCAAGTCTCTATTGCATGACATGATCTTCATTATTAAACTCTACTTCCCATGACAGCACCAAAATTTCTCTTCCCTCCTCTTGTCATTATCCTCTCTCTACTGTCATGTATCCACATGTTAAATATTATGTATTAACCTTTGTTATGCCCTTGCTTGAGTAAACTTGGGCAAACTTATGAGTTAAAGACCAGCCTCAGAAATTGACATGTTCATGTTCTCCTTTCACTACTGCAGCCCCACTGATTAAAATTCTGAAATTTTACTCATTTGTTTAACACTTATTTAGCAATCCTGGGAATTTATATTAGAAAAATAATCAAACATACTATTTGTATGTGGGAGCTGTAATCCTGCTGAAAATAACGGGCACGTGTATAGACGAATTGAAATATTTCTGAGGAAGGACATTACTGTTTATACCATTATATATTATATTGCATTCTCATTCACTTATATAATACTTTTTAACTTCTTAATTATAGCATACATTTCTTAAGGGGAAGGAGTGCTCCATATTTTTTAAATATCTTATTCACTATACTAAGTACATTATAAAGACACATAATATTATTTGGGTTATTGAATAAAAAAGATGCTTATTATTATCACAACATTTCCATGATTCAGAACTGTAAATTCTGTTAATAATCTCTACTTTGTAAACAAATCTGATATTTTAAGAATTAGAAATGCAAAGGCAATGTTATGTATAAGAATTCATGGGAGAAGTTTTGAGTTATAATAAGGAAGAGAGGATACTAAAGTGAAGTGAAAATCACTCAGTCATGTCAGACTCTTTGAGATAGTCCATGGAATTCTCCAGGCCATAATACTGGAATGGGTAGGCATTCCCTTCTCCAGGGGATCTTCCCAACCCAGGGATTGAACGCAGGTCTCCTGCATTGCAGGTGGGTTCTTTACCAGCTAAGCTACCAGGGAATCCAGAGGATACTGAAGGATGGGGGAAAAAAATAAGGAATGCAATAATAATAAAATGCTGCTGATTCCTATCCTGATAACACGTTACTATCATGTTAGCTTTCCATAGAGCCAATTCCAGAGAAAATTTAGAAGAGGGTGACATGTATTTCAGAAATAATAAACAAACAAACAAAATGCTTTTAGGAACACTTGGGTAGACTCAGTGCTGTCTTGAACTGGTGATATAGATGGTGGTGGTGGTTTAGTCCATCCCTTAATCATGTCCAACTCTTGTGACCCCTTGAACTGTAGCCCGCCAGGCTCCTCTGTCCATGGGATTCTCCAGGCAAGAACACTAGAGTGGGTTGCCATTTCCTTCTCCAGGGGCTTCCAGACTCAGGAATCAAACCCCAGTCTCCTGCATTGTAGGCAGATTCTTTTACAGACTGAGCTACAAGGGAAACCCTATATAGATAGAGATGAATATGAATATGTCAGTAAAATGATAAGTTGAAAGGAATAATTTTACTTACCTTATTCCTTTGTCCCATGTTGGTACTTCACATGGAAATTTTCTGCACAGCTCCAATTCTTATAAAGAGGAAGGGAGAACCCAATACAGCATAAATACCACTGGGTTAAGGAAACTATTAAGATTGGTGCTTATGAACCAGGTGAGCTGCCCTTGAGAACTTGTTCTTCAAGTTCCTCTCCTCATAGTCTTCAAAGCTGAGGACACAATGTTTCTTGAAGTACTGCTTTTCGCAAAGATCTAGATGGGAAGAACTCTGACAGTTGACTGGCTGTGTACCATGAAATTGAATGGTGTGTGAGGTTTCTGTGGTTTCTTGGCTCTCCTCCCAGAGATTTTGGCCACAGGGCTGGCTTTTAGCCCCTTGTCAGCAAAGATGACCAAATAGAAGAGTACATACTTTCAGCGAAACTTATGCTCATAAATAGTCAGACAACTGGGAAGTAATATTCTAAATAAAGATGAAAAACGCATCACTTTTTACCAACTGAGGAGAATTCTTAGAACAAATGGTCAAGCATTTAAAATGTATATATTTAGTAGCAAAATAATCAATATGAAATAAAACAGTACATTATAAAAATAAATTTTAATCATTGAATATTATAGTATATGAAATGAAATTCTCAATAAAATAAGCAAGAAAATGATGACAGCTGAAAAACAATTTCTGGGATAAAAGTTTAGATTGAGGAAATGAAATTAGAAAAGATACAAATATTAACAGCCATGGCAGGTAGATATAGAGGCACCAATTTCAGAATAATTGAGAGAAAGTAAAATAATCAGAGAAAGTGAAAAAAAATAAGTGGAAAAGAAAATATATTCAAAGAAATAATGGAAATATTTCCCATTATTAAAGAAAAATGAAAAAAAAAAAGTCTAAAATTAAACATGTAAATTCTATGGCAAATCGAAGAGAAAAGAAAAAATTTCACACCTAACTCTATGTTAGTGAAATGTAAAAATATCAATGCTGAAGAAAAACTTCTAAAAGTATGCAGAAAGCAAAAGCAAATTTTAAGAGCTTATTACTTATAAAGAAACAAGAAGCAGATTAATATCATATTTCAACATTCAGTGCAAGGAGGAGGTTAACATATTTGAAGAAAAATAATTTTGAAACTAGAATTTTATATCCAACCAAATCATCATTCAAAAATGTGAATGTAATATAGATACTCTCAGATAACCAGGATCTCAAAGGGTTGATCACGTGTGAATCCACAGTCAAACACCCTTGAAAGAGGAACTCATGAGAAAATAAACAAATACAGGAAAGTGTTACAACAGAAATGAAAGGTAAAGTTTATTACTGTCTACTGAAATCCTACTAAAGAACAAGGTAGAGGAAGAGGAAACAGAAGAGATGGAGGCAGAGGAGGGGAATGTGTCAGAACTAAAACCCTAGACAACACCAACTTAATGATAGGTGACCAAAGCAAGAAGCAGTTCAAAGTGATATGTAAGCATGACATAATGTGAGTTGTGTTAGGTGTTATTTTTTTTTAATTAAGAAGGATAGATAAACATGAGAATGCATCTTAAGATAACTGCCATAAGAATGAAAACAAGTTAGATCTAACACTTCTCAAAAAAGTTAATATTGAAAATTGAGTTAAAAGAAATAATACTATAAATGGAAAATAAGAGAGACAGGTGAAATCAATCCTAAATTTTAGCACTAATCAAATATATGGAAGCTATTCAAACTAAACTATTAAAATTCATATGTTTTAAAATTAAATAAAAAACAAACAGATTTCAGCCATATATTGTTTTCAGGAGATATACTTAACAAAGAGACACAAAAATTTCAAAATATAAGTGTAAGAAAAAAATCATCAAAATGTAAGAAAAAAATCAGACAAATGTCAACTAAAGGCCAGCTGTGTACTACTTTTGGCAAAACATAATTACAGTAAAAGAAATCATAGAGCAGAAATAGTTAATCATCATAAAATATATGGCTTTAACAATGCATTTGCAAAGTATATAAACCCACAGCCGAGAGCTGTGGAACCAGGAAGATCCATAAAGGCACTTAACAAACCTGTCTCAGAAACATATAGATCAAACTGAAATAAAAGAGGCTATGTTACTAAAGATAAAATAACATTATTAAGTACAAATAATGCACATATATGTTATACATAATAATTTGGTTATACATGTGCAAGATATATACATGTGTGTATGTGTGTACAGTAATCCAAGTCTATGCCCCAACCAGTAACGCTGAAGAAGCTGAAGTTGAACGGTTCTATGAAGACCTACAAGACCTTTTAGAACTAACACCCAAAAAAGATGTCCATTTCATTATAGGGGACTGGAATGCAAAAGTGGGAAGTCAAGAAACACCTGGAGTAACAGGCAAATTTGGCCTGGGAATACGGAATGAAGCAGGGCAAAGACTAATAGAGTTTTGCCAAGAAAATGCACTGGTCATAACAAACACCCTCTTCCAACAACACAAGAGAAGACTACACATGGACATCACCAGATGATCAACACCAAAATCAGACTGATTATATTCTTTGCAGTCAAAGATGGAGAAGCTCTATACAGTCAATAAAAACAAGACCAGGAACTGACTGTGGCTCAGATGATGAACTCCTTATTGCCAAATTCAGACTTAAATTGAAGAAAGTAGGGAAAACCATTAGACCATTCAGGTATGACCTAAATCAAATCCCTTATGATTATACAGTGGAAGTGAGAAATAGATTTAGGGGCCTAGATCTGATAGATAGAGTGCCTGATGAACTATGGAATGAGGTTCGTGACATTGTACAGGAGACAGGGATCAAGACCATCCCCATGGAAAAGAAATGCAAAAAAGCAAAATGGCTGTCTGGGGAGGCCTTACAAATAGCTGTGAAAAGAAGAGAAGCAAAAGGCAAAGGAGAAAAGGAAAGATATAAGCATCTGAATCCAGAGTTCCAAAGAATAACAAGAAAAGATAAGAAAGCCTTCCTCAGCGATCAATGCAAAGAAATAGAGGAAAACAACAGAATGGGAAAGACTAGAGATCTCTTCAAGAAAGTTAGAGATACCAAGAGAATATTTCATGCAAAGATGGGCTCGATAAAGGAAAGAAATGGTATGGACCTAACAGAAGCAGAAGATATTAAGAAGAGATGGCAAGAATACACAGAAGAACTGTACAAAAAAGATCTTCACAACCCAGATAATCATGATGGTGTGATCACTGACCTAGAGCCAGACATCCTGGAATGTGAAGTCAAGTGGGCCTTAGAAAGCATCACTACGAACAAAGCTAGTGGAGGTGATGGAATTCCAGTTGAGCTATTTCAAATCCTGAAAGATGATGCTGTGAAAGTGCTGCACTCAATATGCCAGCAAATGTGGAAAACTCAGCAGTGGCCACAGGACTGGAAAGGTCAGTTTTCATTCCAATCCCAAAGAAAGGCAATGACAAAGAATGTTCAAACTACTGTACAATTGCACTCATCTCACACACTAGTAAAGTAATGCTCAAAATTCTCCAAGCCAGGCTTCAGCAATATGTGAATTGCGAACTTCCTGATGTTCAAGCTGGTTTTAGAAGAGGCAGAGGAACCAAAGATCAAATTGCCAACATCCGCTGGATCATGGAAAAAGCAAGAGAGTTCCAGAAAAACATCTATCTCTGCTTTATTGACTATGCCAAAGCCTTTGACTGTGTGGATCACAATAAACTGTGGAAAATTCTGAAAGAGATGAGAATACCAGATCACCTGACCTGCCTCTTGAGAAATCTGTATGCAGGTCAGGAAGCAACAGTTAGAACTGGACATGGAACAACAGACTGGTTCCAAATAGGAAAAGGAGCTCATCAAGGCTGTATATTGTCACCCTGATAATTTAACTTATATACAGAGTACATCATGAGAAACGCTGGACTGGAAAAAACACAAGCTGGAATCAAGATTGCCAGGAGAAATATCAATAGCCTCAGATATGCAGATGACACCACCCTTATGGCACAAAGTGAAGAGGAACTTAAAAGCCTCTTGATGAAAGTGAAAGTGGAGAGTGAAAAAGTTGGCTTAAAGCTCAACATTCAGAAAATGAACATCATGGCATCCAGTCCCATCACTTCATGGGAAATAGATGGGGAAACAGTGGAAACAGTGTCAGACTTTATTTTTTTTTGACTCCAAAATCACTGCAGATTGTGACTGCAGCCATGAAATTAAAAGACGCTTACTCCTTGGAAGGAAAGTTATGACCAACCTAGATAGCATATTCAAAAGCAGAGACATTACTTTGCCAACAAAGGTCCGTCTAGTCAAAGCTATGGTTTTTCCTGTGGTCATGTATGGATGTGAGAGTTGGACTCTGATGGCTGAGCACCAAAGAATTGATGCTTTTGAACTGTGTGTTGAAGAAGACTCTTGAGAGTCCCTTGGATTGCAAGGAGATCCAACCAGTCCATTCTGAAGGAGATCAGCCCTAGGATTTCTTTGGAAGGAATGATGCTAAAGCTGAAACTCCAGTACTTTGGCCACCTCATGCGAAGAGTTGACTCATTGGAAAAGACTGATGCTGGGAGGGATTGGGGGCCGGAGGAGAAGGGGACGACATAGGATGAGATGGCTGGATGGCATCACTGACTCGATGGACATGAGTCTCAGTGAATCTGGGAGTTGGTGATGGACAGGGAGGCCTGGCTTGCTGCGATTCATGGGGTTGCAAACAGTAGGACATGACTGTGTGACTGAACTGAACTGATACACACATAACACATAATACTGTTAACCCTGGTGGCTCAGTGGTAAATTATCTGCCTGTCAACATTGGAGAAGCAGGAGACGCAGTTTTAATCCTTGAATCAGGAAGATCCCCTGGAGAGGGAAATGGCAACCCACACCAGTATTCTTGCCTGGGAGATCCCATGGACAGAGTAGCCTTGTGGGCTACAGTCCAATGGGGTTGCAAAAGATTTAGTGACTAAACAACACCATCAACTGCAGAATTCCACATTCAACAGAGAACACACAATTTTTAACTACACACCAAAATTTTCAAACAGTTTTCTATAAAGTCTTCAATAAAATCCAAAAGTCATTACAGACTTTATCCTTCTTTGATGTAAGATTATACAGATTATATTCTCTTCCATGCATAAAATAATAACTTTAAAACCATCAGTATGCTGCTGCTGCTGCTAAGTCGCTTCAGTAGTGTCCGACTCTGTGCGACCCCATAGAGGGCAGCCCAACAGGATCCCCTGGCCCTGGGATTCTCCAGGCAAGAATACTGGAGTGGGTTGCCATTTCCTTCTCCAATGTATGAAATTGAAAAGTGAAAGTGAATTCTCCCAGTCGTGTCCGACTCTTCGTGACCCCATGGACTGCAGCCTACCAGGCTCCTCTGTCCATGGGATTTTCCAGGCAAGAGTACTGGAGTGGGGTGCCATTGCCTTCTCTGATCAATATGCTAATTGTTGCCAAATTTAATTCTCTATCCTAATCTCTTTTGGATCCATTTTTCCAGAACCCACTGCCTACTTGGTCCTTCTACTTTAGCATTTAATTGATATCTCAAACACAGTATGTCCAAAATTTAACCTCAGCCATTCACTCAAACTTGCTCTACTCACCATTCATTCCATCTCAGATGATGGCAAATCAGTTGCTGTTTTACTGAGACTGCATGTCTTTCTCCATAGTTTGCATCCTCTTTGTAAATCATCATAGGCAGTAAACACTGAAACCACACTCAGAGATGGAGATTCCACTTGGGAGGTTGTGGAAGGAATGTTCCTGTGCCTGAGCAACAGCTGTAGGGGAGTGAATACTTGGGAAGCAGAACTGGGCAAAGGAAGAGGCGACCTGCAGAACAATGGTGGCCTCAGCTGATTTCACAGAGGGCTTTGGAGCTGGAACTGCTCTTAAAGGATTCCCCTCCGCCACACACCACTGAACACTCAATAGATTTTAGTTGCTCCCAGAACAAGTAGTTCCATACACCTAAAAGCAATTTCTGCAGAGGGAAGTTGTGAGAGTCATTAGCTGCCAACAATCTTGGTGCATGGTGGGGTCAGGACACCACCAACAGTACCCACTACATTTCACTTCCTTCAATAACCCAACATATCTCTCTGTTTCTATCCTTGATTCTGCAATGCCTACTAATACACGGCAGTAAGAATGTTTGTGAACCATGGATCAGATCATGCTATTCCTTCACTTGAAGTCGTGAATTATTCCTGTCTCCTAATAGAGGCCGAAGTTCTTTCTACTATGATAAAAGAAGAAGAAGAAGAAAAGATTCCAAGACATTGTTTGCATCAAGCAAAGTTTCTCCCAGGAGAGGCAGGGAAAATGTGATCCAAAGAAGAGGACTTTGGCTTTACAGGTGAGGCCCTTCAGATTAACCATGGAAGTAATTTAGAGACAATTAGTTCAACGCCCTGGAGAAGGCGATGGCACCCCACTCCAGTACTCTTGCCTGGAAAATCCCATGGATGGAGGAGCCTGGTAGGCTACAGTCCATGGGGTCTCGAAGAGTCGGACACGACTGACTTCACTTTCACTTTTCAATTTCATGCATTGGAAAAGGCAATGGCAACCCACTCTAGTACTCTTGCCTGGAAAATCCCATGGACAGAGGAGCCTGGTAGGCTGCAGTCCATGGGGTCGAGAAGAGTCGGACACGACTGAGCGACTTCACTTTCACTTTTCACTTTCATGCACTGGAGAAGGAAATGGCCACCCACTCCAGTGTTCTTGCCTGGAGAATCCCAGGGACGGGGGAGCCTGTTGGGCTGCCGTCTATGGGGTCGAACAGAGTCGGACACGACTGAAGAGACTTAGCAACAGCAGCAGCAGTTCAATGCACTGTGGCTTTACAGCTGTAGTGTATATGAAAAGAGCAGCTCCTCTGAAGACCCTCTCCTTGACCAACGGCAGGAGTAGAACTTTAAGCAGAAAAAGCCACAGTAAGTGTTTCGCAAAGAAAAAGTATAATAGGTTGATTCAAACCTATTAGTTCAAAGACTTATCTTGTCCTGTTAGAACAGGTTGTGGAGCTCTGTGCTAATCAAATGCTGTATAGTTTGTGGTTTCTTAGGATCCATACTTACTCACCAAGTCAACTATGCTGAATCCATAGAGCACAGTTAAGTCATAGCTAGCAAAGATCACAAATTTACTTTCAGGCAAGTGTTGGTCAGTTTCCTCTTCATTTCTATACTTTCAACTATGTCTCAATTGCTTTCTATCTCACAATTCCTTACAACTTTCAGCCTTAGCATAATGTAGTATAAAAATTAACCTGCATATGTGTAAGAATAAGCAAAAATCTTTTCTAATGATGGATGAAGAGATCCTGCATACTCTGGGATGACTTTCTCTTTCCCCACAACTATCTCTCCTACAGCCACACCAGAATTTTGCTACTCTTACATGACACCAGGCATTAGACTTTGCACTGGCTGTTCCCTCTTCCTGAGATGCTCTTTCCCCAGGTATTTCAAAACACTCTCCCCTCCTTCAAATATTTGCTCAAATTTCACTCCTCAAGGATGAAATTTAATCTCTATTTATTGAAGCCAGCTTCCCAGGTGGCTCAGCGGTAAAGAAGCTGCCTCCTAACCAGGAGATGAAGGTTTGATCTCCTAGGTCAGTAAGATCCCCTGGAGAAGGGAATAGCAACCCACTCTGGTATTCTTGCCTGGACAATTTCATGGACAGAGGAGTCTGGTGGGCTACAGTCCATGAGGACACAATGAATCAACTGAATGACTAAATAACAACAAATGCAATAGCAGCCTGTGATTTTAATTTCTCTTAAGCTTTTTTGGATTTTCTTATTTTTCTCCTAATAGCACTTATAATCTCAAATCATACTGATTTATTATGTTTAGTTTTGCTTATTTGTCACCCCTACTTACTAGACTATGCTATGCTAAGTCACTTCATTTGTGTCCAACTCTGTGTGACCCCATAGACGGCAGCCCAACAGGCTCCCCCGTCCCTGGGATTCTCCAGGCAAGAACACTGGAGTGGGTTGCCGTTTCCTTCTCCAATGCATGAAAGTGAAAAGTGAAAGTGAAGTCGCTCAGTCGTGTCTGACTCTTAGTGACCCCATGGACTGCAGCCTACCAGGCTCCTCTGTCCATGGGATTTTCCAGGCAAGAGTACTGGAGTGGGGTATATGCTCCATCAAAGAGTCCCCACCTCCAAACATCATCCCTAGCCTTTCCTCTAATTTGAATAAAAGCATTTATTCTGTGGAAACTTTAATAATAAGAAGTTCTATTCCAAATGTGATCATATGAATGTATGTTCTATAAGCATGTAGCAGTTTGTGTGCTTAAAAATATGCTGTATTTGAATTTAAGTTCCTGGTGGCTCAGACGGGTAAAGCGTCTGCCTACAATGCAGGAGACTTGGGTTCAATCTCTGGGTCAGGAAGATCTCCTGGAGAAGGAAATGGCAACCCACTCCAGTATTCTTGCCTGGAAAATCCCATGGATGGAGGAACCTGGTAGGATACAGTCCATGGGGTCACAAAGAGTCAGACACGACTGAGCGACTTCACTTTCTTTCCTAATCTACATACAGTGACTTCTTGATTTTGCAAAATTCACTTAATCTGTTGGGTTTACTACTAACCATCTTTACTAACTGTCTGAAATCAAGTTCTCTGGCAATAAATCATGAGAACAGGATTCATGTGCAAGTGGCTTGTTATAGAAATGGTCCTGGGGAATCTGATGAGGTGGATGAAACTGGAGCCTATTATACAGAGTGAAGTAAGCCAGAAGGAAAAACATAAATACAGTATACTAACGCATATATATGGAATTTAGAAAGATGGTAACAATAACCTGGTGTACGAGACAGCAAAAGAGACACTGATGTATAGAACAGTCTTATGGACTCTGTGGGAGAGGGAGAGGGTGGGAAGATCTGGGAGAATGACATTGAAACATGTAAAATATCATGTAAGAAACGAGTTGCCAGTCCAGGTTCGATGCACGATGCTGGATGCTTGGGGCTGGTGCACTGGGACGACCCAGAGGGATGGTATGGGGAGGGAGGAGGGAGGAGGGTTCGGGATGGGGAACACATGTATACCTGTGGCGGATTCATTTTGATATTTGGCAAAACTAATACAATTATGTAAATTTAAAAATAAAAAAATATTATAAAAAAATAAAATAAAACACAATGCATGGAAAAAAAAAAAAAGAAATGGTCCTGGGGAATCTGATAAGCAATAAGAGAACTCAATGAAGAAGAGAAATAAGCCAATCAAGTGTGCAATTTCAGGCCATGACCCTTTAGTGAAGCTCTGGAATAAACATTATATGTCAGTGTTTGCCCATGTTTAAGGCAACCTAACTGGCCTTCATACTCCCCTAACAGTAAATCTTGGCCAACTTTTCCCAATAAGACCCAGATGGTGGTATGGGCATAGATTCCTAATCACTGCTGCCCAGATAAAGAGAGTCTAATACCCCAAAGTTAGTCCTCTGAAGTGTATGGCTACTGAAGCTGTTGGAATCAAAGGACACAGATATACTAAGAATTGCACTGGAAGATACCGAAAGTTATTTGAGGATACTAACAATAAAGCATGGAAGGCACCCATGACATCTTTCCAAGAGGAACTGGTATGATGGGTCAGTAAAAGGCTTTACATTAAAGGCTATAAATGTCCACAAAGCAGTTAGTTACAGGTGGGGGTCCTGAGCACCAATCCTCTCTTTGGGGCTGGCTGCTGAAACGGCCAGAAGGAAATCGTTTGAAATAATGTTGGGGCAGCACCACAATTTACCTGCAGCTAGGTCGATCAACAGACTTTCCAGCTGGCACTAGTGTTAAAGAATCTGTCTGCCAATGAAGGAGATGTAAGAGATGCGGGTTTGATTCCTGGGTGGGAAAGATTCTGCGGAGGAGGGCATGGCAACCCACTTCAGTATTCTTTCCTGGAGAATCCCATGGACAGGGGAGCCTGGTGGGCTGCAGTCCATAGGGTCACACAGTTTTGGACATGATTAAAGTGATTTAGCATGCAGGCAAGTTGACCAATGCAATTTTCATTCCACTATGACAAAATTTTACATTTTACTGCCACCCACACAAAATATTCATGGAGTTATCTGCCCTCATAAATCATAAATTTCAATTATCTTCTCTGTTAAATTATCTGCAAGAATTCCATGCTTAAGAGGAATTGGATATCCAGAGATCCTAGAATAATCTTTATAAATTAAAATATATGCAAAGAGGAAAATTAGTTAATGTAATGTATCATAAATGCTGGAAAAGTATAGATTTCACAAGCAAGCCAAAGAAACTTTTATTTATTTACTTAAGTAGTCTACCAAAGTGTCCAATTTGTTCAGTGAATTGTTGCTAATGGAACATGCAGTAAAAGTCTCAAATTACTAACTCAAGCTTCATTTCTTTCTGCTTCTACTACCTGCTGAATGGAGGGAATGGAAAATAACACTGCAGTTGAGATGGGCAAAGCAAAATGTGGAAAAGTAGTAAAAAAGGATGAATCACTTGAAAATATATAAAAAAATGATACTTAGGTGGTCTGTACTTCTATTTTTACATACTGGCATCAAAATCAAAATAGAGGGATATGTTGAATAGATATTTTGCTAAATGAAGAGAATTATCCTCAAAATTGACTGATTAGTTTGGTTTTTGTAAGCATGACAAAGCATTCTGTGTTAGTAATTTAGATACGTAATTTCAGCATCTTACAAATATAATGTTATTTTCTTTGGTAATTTTTATATTGCGACAAAAAGAGTATTAATACAACAACCAAACAAAATGGACAGAAGCCTATATTTGTTTTGGAAATATATAATAATAATAAAACCTAAGAAACATACATATTTTGAAATAGGTAAGCAAATCTTATTTCAAATAAAGATTTGGAATAAAAAAATTTTTTTTTAATTTTTTACATTTAAAGGCTATAAATGTCCACATTCTGGCCGTTTCAGCAGCCAGCCCCAAAGAGAGGATTGGTGCTCAGGACCCCCACCTGTAACTAACTGCTTTGTGGACATTTATAGCCTTTAATGTAAAAAATTTAGCTACCCAATGTAGCTACCCAATGATTTAGCTACCCAAATCATCTTAAGACCAGAAGGAATACAAAAGACATGGGGCTAAAATGCTAATCACAAGCCCTTATTTAAGACAAGGAGGCAGAAATGACCACGTTTTAAAGCTCTTACTCTTGAACCTATGTGATTGGAATATTTTTATGCTGTGAAGTAGAATTGTTAGGAATCAATTTCTTTCAAATTGAAGCAATAATGTCCCTAAAGCAAACATTTGCCTTATTTCAGTGCTTCATAATGACAGTGAATCAAGCAAACTATACAATGACAGAGATTAATTTAGAGTCAAAGCAAATAAAGATAAGAGCTGTAGCAAATCCTTGGGAAGCTTTGTCTGGCCAAACCTTCAGAGCTGAATGGTTTAGCTGAAAATGGCTCTGTGATTTTCTTGGAATGTTTACTATTCATCAAGAAAATAAGCATTTCCATAAATTTTGACCAAAGAGTAAAACTAAATATTTCTCTAGTAATGACCACTCTGTTGGCAAAATGTGAAATATGAACAGCTCCAAATTGCTTACAATCAGTAAAAGATAGGGTACATTATCGCCTTTTGTTTGTTTTTCTTGCTTTTTATTTTGGTTAATCTAGAATATTATTTACTTAGATGGTTAGGTGTTGAAATATTCTACAGTCAGAGAGAAGAGAGTGTAAATATTTTTAATCTTTCATTAGTTTAATGGTACAATTATCCTCTATCTATCTGCTGCTTAAACTTCAGAAACTCTACCTCCTGAGAAAGCTGGAATGATTAAATTAAATAATGCATGTAAAATATACTGAGATTCATTTATAATATGCACTTGGTAAGCATCAGATTTTGTTATTTTTTAAGCTAATATATAAGTGTTAAGGGGAAGGAAAACAAAGTTATTTAGCACCTAGTACATGTCATGACTAAGTATCATGTCAGGTACAGTTTTTCAAAATTTGTATTCAGATCAAGGAAATTCACCACTACTGCTACTCTACTAAGGTTGCTAGGAATTTTTAAAATAAGTATCTTTTTTTTAATAAACATATTGAATTTTGTCAAATGCTATTTCTACATCTACAGAACTAAGCAAATGATTTTTCTTTATTCAGATAATATGGTATATTATGGTGATGTTTTTTCAAATGTTAGACTAATATTACAATAGCGGAATAAGTGGAAGTTTATTTGTGAGGTAGGTTCTTGTTTTATAAGAAGGCTCAGTTCAGTGAATTCAGGTTCACTGAATTTGTCGCATGAACTTATAATTCTGTATCTATGTTCATGAGGAACATTAAACTTTGATTTTTCTTTCCCATAATGTCCTTGCCAGATTTTGGTTAAAAATTTATGATGGCCTTATAAAATATATTCCTGGGTGAGAAAGATCCCCTGGAAGGAAATGGCAACTCACTCCAGTATTCTTGCCTGTGAAAATCCCCTGGACAGAGGAGCCTGGTGGGCTATAGTCCATGGGGTCACAAATACTTGGACATGACTGAAGCAACTTAACACATATAAAATATATTACTTCTTTCCTGAAATGTTTCTTCTTTCCTGAAAGGTTTCTTCTATAATAGATGTTATTTCTTCCTTTAATATTTGGAATAATTTGTCCATGGGTTTGGGTCTGAGCTTGGAATTTTCTTTGTAGGAAATTTTAAATATGCTTTATTTCTTTAGTATTTATAAATCATCTTGATTTTCTATTCTTTCCTGATTAAAATTTAGTAATTATATACGTAAAACACACAATCTTTCTAATTTACTGATCCGATTTTTAAAATCATAACCTCATCATCTTTTTAATATCTATGAGTTTTATAGTAATGTTCTTCCTTCTTTCATGATACTACATTATAGTAGCTTCTCTGTGTTTTTTTTTTTTTTTTTTTAATTTTCAATCCAGGGGTTATCAACTGCCTTAACCTAATAGAACCAAATTTTGACTTTATTTTCTTTTACTATTTGCTTCTATTTCATAAATTTCTTCTATTTTTTAAAATTTATATAATTCCATATTTTGTCTGATATTCTCTTTCTGAGACTATTGATTTTTTTTCCTTTTTTGTTTAGCAACTGAGTTAACAGTTATGGTATCTAAGTTTAACACTGCTAATTATTAGAGAAATGCAAATCAAAAACACAATAAGCTATCACTTTATATCTGTCACAGTGGCCATCGTTAAAAAGTCTACAAACAACAAATGTTGGAGAGGATGTGGAGATAAAGGAATCCTTGTGCATTGTTTATTGGACTGAAAATTGGTGCAGCCACTATGAAAAACAGTACCTTTAAGAACTAACAAAAGAACTACCATATGATCCAGTAATTTTATCCAGAAAAAACTAAAACACTAATTCAAAAAGATATAAGCATCCCAGTGTTCATTGCAGCACTATTTACAAGAGCCAAGATATGCAAACAACATAAGTGTCTGTCAACAGATGAATGAATAAAGATGTGAATGTAACTGGAATGTTATTCAACCATAAAGAGAATGAAATACTGCCATTTGCAGAAATGTGAATGGACCTAAAAATATGCTTGGTGAATTAAAGTTGCAGAGAAAGACAGATACTATATGATATCACTATATGTGATATCCAAAAAGTAACAGAAATGAATGCATATGCAAAGTAGAGGCAGACTCACAGAAATATAAAAACAAATTTGTGGTTAGCAAAGGGGAGAAGGAATGGGGGAGGGGCAAATTACAGATAAAGGATTAACAGGTATAAAGTGTTATATAATCAAATAAATAGGCATCAAGTTTTATTGTATAGCACAGGGAATTTTACCCATTATCTTGTGTATGCGTGAAGGCTCAGTCACTAAGTTGTGTCTGACTCTTTGGGGCCCCGTGGAATGTAGCCTGCCCAACTCCTCTGTCCATGGGATTTCCCAGGAAAGAATATTGGAGTGGGTTGCCATTTCCTCTTCCAGGGATTGAACCTGCATCTCCTGCATTGCAGGCAGATTCTTTACCACTGAACCACCTGGGAAGCCTCCCTTGTAATAATTTATAAAGGAATACAATCTCCAAAATACTGAATTACTATGCTATACACCTGAAGCTAAAACAGAATTTACTATCTGTAGTAAATCAAATTTACTTCAAAATAATTTTTAAAATACATAAGCAAAAACAAAAAAGTTATGCTTTCTTACTAACCACAGTTTAGCTGCATATTGCCAATTTCAATGTGCAGTATTTTTGTCATCAATCATTTCAATATTTTCTAATTTTGATTATTATTTCTCCTATCCAAGAGTTATTTAGGAGTGCTGTTCTTAATATCCAAACTTTTGGAGAATTTCTGATTTTTTAAAAGTTTAATTCCAGCTTAATTTCATATCAAATGAAAAATAATGAAGGATTTAAGTTTTTGAAATGTGTTTAGACTTATTTTAAGTATTTGGTCAGCTGTTGTAAAAGTTTCATAAATACTTGGAAAAGAAGATATATTGTGGAACATTTTCTGCATTAGTGAACTTTCACAATGGAGTTCTTTGTCTTTTTCCTGAAGATCACCCTTTAGTATTACTAACTTTTGTGTGTGTGTGTGCAGATCTGGGTAACAAACAGTTGATAACTTGCATTTGCTTATAATATTTTTATCTGTTTTTCAGTGGTTATTTCCTTATGTATAGAATTTTAAGCATGTGGGTTCTTTCTTTCAGCCCTTGAAAATACAACTCATTTACCTTCTGGTATTCAGTATTTCTTTTGAGATGTCAGCTGCCTGTCTTATATGTTGTCTCTGAAAGTAAAATGGCATGCCCACCCCACACCCACCAACTCTGGCTACTTTTAAGATGCCCTTCTGTGTTTGGTTTTGGCAGTTTGAAAGTAATGTGCCTGGGTATTGCTTTTTCCAAATTTTTGCTGTTGAAAGTTTGCTGATATTCTTAAATCTCTAGATTCTTCAATCTCTTCGTGTCTTTCTTCAATTTTAGGAAATCCTTAGTCATTGTTTTGTCAAATATAGTTTTATACCTTTACTCCATTTTCTTTCTTTTCCTTTTCTGAGATTTCGGTTATGCCTACATTACATCTTCTCTCATTAGACTCTGTGTTCCTAACCCTTATTTTATATTCTTTTGTGTGTATGTGTGTGTGTGTGGCAGATCTGTGATTTTTTTTTTAATTATTTATTTTGAATTAAAGGATAATTGCTTTACAATATTGTGTTGCTTTCTGCCATACATCAACATGAATCAGCCATCATTATATTCTTAATCTTTTTGATCTTTGGGCAATATTCTATACATTTTTTCCTGATCTGTATCTGTTCTATTTCTTCTATATGCAGCTAGATCAAATCTACTCTTAAACAGAGTTATAAAATTTTGTTTTTCAATTACATAATTGCCTTTTTAAACTTCTTTACATTTTCTAGTTATCTACTAAAATCTTCAAACTTGTCTTTTTCTTCCTTGAACATTTTAAGTGTAGCTGTTGTATAGTCTGCTTCTAGAAACTTTGTACAGATACTTTCCTGTTTTTGATCATGTAAATTTGTCCCCAATGTGCCTGTTTATTTTTCATTGATTTTTAGATATCGTGTATTGGAAATACGTATCGGATTTAAAACTTTGGATATTTATATATTCCTATGCAGAAGATCTCTATATACTTTGTGCAGGAGGCTATGGCATAGTACTTCAGCAACATTATTGACAAGTTAGCCGTATCATTCAGAACTTTATTAATTTTAACCTGGTTTTCAGGTCTTGCGAGAGTCAGACTATTTCCAGTTCATCTTTTAAGGTTTCAACCCTAACTCTAAGTGTTTACCAGCTAACCTGACACCCCACTTTCAGAGGGTCCTAAAGCCCTTTTTCATCCAACTAGATCAGGAGTTGGCAAACTAGATTTTCTTTGACCAAGATCAGAAGGCAAATCTGGCATACTGCTTATTTTTGTAAATAGATTTTACTGGGACACAGTCATGCTCATTCATTCACATATTATCTGTGACTGCTTTATCACTACAATGGCTGCAGATTTGAAAAAGTATAGCAGAGACCTAAGAGTCACAAAGTTGAAAATATTTATTAGTTAACCCTTTACACAAAAAGCTGGCTGATCCTGGAATTGGCTATTGACCCTGATGGAAAAGCTGTAGAAAACCCAAGAATTTATAGTTTCTCTTGGTGTCCTGTATCTCTAAAAATCCCGAACCATACATTCTGACACTGCCTTATTAGCATGCTGTTTTTGAAATAGAAAGTGTTTCCTTTCCACCCAGCTATTTATCCAGTCTTTCTCAGTGGGAGAGTCATGTAAACACTCAGGTCAACATTACCCTGAGTGGAAGCCTCTTCCAGACTATAAGAGGAGAAGCAGAGGGAAAACTTCACTAGATAGTCTTATGAGTAAAGTATGAAACAAAATCTGTTGGGTAAGATAAAAGTTAGCAATTCCCTTCTCTTGATGAATTAAAATCTACAAATTAAATGATATAGTGATAATACATTATGTATCCTTTGAAAGTGAAAGTGAAAGCTGCTCAGTCGTGTCTAACTCTGAATTCTCCAGCCAAGAGTACTGGAGTGGGTAGCCTATCTCTTCTCCAGGGGATCTTCCCAACCCAGGGATCAAACCTAGGTCTCCAACATTGCAGGCAGATTCTTTACTAGCTGAGCCACCAGGGAATGTATCCTTTAATTTTCTCATAATAAGTAGGATGCCGTGGTCATACTTATTGGGCCTAGTAAGGCCATATCTGTGCTTTGTGAGGTCCATGGAGTCCTTCTATGAATTTTAGAATATTTATAATGGTCATTAACAATGATGAATATCAATAGGCTTATGAATATGACGTTTATATAAGTAGACAGTCAGAAATCAGGCTCCCCACTTCCTACCACTATGTTTAAATTTTCTGAATCTAATTATCTTCCTCCTTTTAAAAATGAACTTAATAATACTTTGTAGAATTGACTTGAGAACTAAAGGAGATGACACACACAGCATGCCTACCAGAGGCAGCTCAATCCCTATTCATTTTTCTATTTGAAGCAAGATGCAGGATAATGGACCACCTCCCTGCTCCATATTAGAACACCTGGGAGATAATGCATATGCCTATGACTAACACAGACCAATTAATTCTGAATCTTTCAAGGTCAAGTCAGGCTACCCTCAAGTGATTTCTCTGTTCATTCAGGGTTAAGGACAACTGAATAAGTAAAGATATTTCAAGTTAGACAGACTTGTGTTCAGATTTTGTCACCACTGTGGGAAATCTAAGCTCAATGGCATTTTATCATTTTTATTTTACTTCTCAATATACCCAGTTCAAAAAGCACAGATAACATCACTGTGCAAAACTACTGAGTAATTAGCTAATGATATATGTAAATGTCTTGACACACAGTAGTTACTTGATACATGGAGGCTTTTAGTAAGTTTTCTTTTCAGTCTGCTCTTTTCTGACTTAAAATTAGGTTTTCATTACTCTGTTTTTACCATGATCATTTTCCTCAGCCCTCAGTTTCCCTATATCTCATCATTCCTCTTGTCTTTGAATAGTTGTGAATGATTTCTCAATCACCAAAACTAAAGTGACCATTTGTACATATGACTCTCCATTTAGTTAGTCTGTCTTTGTACACTGCATGTTACTTAACCCTCAATGAAATTACCTTTAATTTTTGTGTATGAACCTGTCTCTCTCTAGCAATATGAATGTTATAACTTTATTCCCAGTCCTTAAGACAAACATGGCTTAGAAGACATTCATAATTATACATAGACTAAATGCATTGAATTCTGACCTAAAACTACAACTAAAGAACACTGTGTTGACTAACTCTATACAAAATTCTTTAATTTATTGCAATTAGGTGTGCATACCATATCTATGAATTTGTCTGACACTTCTTTTAGAATACATGCTCTTTGAAATTAGATTCAATTTATTTTGCATGTTGATCAACTCTGCATCTAGTAATAAATATGACAATAAATCAATCAACTAATTTGTCCTTTAAAAGACAAAAATGGTTGGCAAGAGCAAAATCAATTAGGGCATATGAAATATGTTGAAACTGTTAAGGCTGCATTTGTGTCAGGATTAAAATACAGAGAAGCAATAGGTTACAATAGCTATCATCTTATGCTGTTAAGAAAGAAAAGTCCATTCTAGGACTTTTCTAGAAAGAAAGTGTCCATTCTAGGTGGGCACTGCAGCAGTAAAAGCTCTTTATGTCTAGCCCATATTTCTGCTTGTATCTTTCTTCCAGAATCTGCATTTCTGTACCTGAAGTTTTACTGGTTTTTGTTTTCTTTTCTCATCAATGAAAGCCAAGACTGTTCAAATGTGGTAAGTGCAGGAATTAAAAACACAGGAATATCCATCAATTTACGACCCAGTATTTGCTCTAAAATTCCCCCAGCTTTCTTGACCCAGCTGTGATCACTTCCAGGTGTGGCACTTACACTGTCTCCAGATTTTCCCCATTATATTATAAAGTTGAACCACCCACAGTTTTAGCTAATTTTGAGCCCTTTCTTGACTATCTTTTCTTCCTTGTCATCACTGACGCACTCCCCTGCCAGCCTTCTCTGCATTTCTTTTTTTTTTTTAATTTAATTTAATTTTTTTTAAATTTTATTTTATTTTTAAACTTTACAATATTGTATTAGTTTTGCCAAACATCGAAATGAATCCGCCACAGGTATACATGCGTTCCTGCATTTCTCAAATAAATTCCTTGTTCTGGAATCCTAGTTTTGGGATTTTCTAGTTATAAACTCTGTAATTTTGAATAAGTAAATTATCTCACATTTGCCTCAGTTTTCTCATTCTATAAATTACAGATACTAAATCATCTTCTCACCACTTTGCTGTAAGATTTAAATAAGTTGATAGATGCAAAACACTTAGGATCCAGCAGGTATGTATTCTGCTCTCAGTAAATGGTATTGTCTTATCATTATCTGACTTTACTTTGCCTCATGCCAAGTGCTCTGCATGGATTATCTAGATAACCTTTATCACACCCATAGATTGATAATTTAAAGTGGTGAAGTAACTTACCTAAAGTCTTAGAGAAGATGTGAAAATGGAAACTAAAATTTACTCCCAAGTAAAAGTTCTTAAATGAAGGTGTTTAGTGTTATTTTAAATTTTACTTTAATAATAGTAAATTATTTAGCATACTTGGCTGGTGATTTATATATATATGATGATTAGACAGGTAAAGGAGGTATATGTAAGATGTAGATTTGGGAAATACTTTCCAAATTTTAGTGTATAAAAGATTCACTTGGGGAACTTTAAAAAACTAGATTCCTAGTCCCACGTCTCAGAATATAGATTCAATTGGTATGGGATTATATTTGCATTTTTATCAAGCAGACTGATTCTAAAGCAAGCCTTTCAAGAAACATGATAAGAAATATACCGATAGTTTATTTTATGAACGAGAGCTTCTGACCATAGTAGAGGTTTCCCAAGTGGCACTGGTGGTAAAGAACCTGCCTGCCAATGCAGGAGGCATAAGAGATGCAGGGGATGAGTAGATCCCCTGGAGGAGAGCATGGCAACCTAGTGCAGTACTCTTGCCTGGAGAATCCCGTAGACGGAGGAGCCTGGCTGCCTATAGTCCATAGGGTCGCAAAGAGTTGGACACAACTGAAGTGACTTAGCACGTAGGCACTCACACACGAGCATAGTATTAAAGAGTTGGACACAGCTGAGCCGCTAAGCACAAACTACTAAGGGGCATTCTACCAACCACAGAAAAACTCTAATTCTGGAAATGGGGAGGACTAACCTATGTTTGCATTAGTAAGTTAAGAAGAGACTTCTCTGCCAGTCCAGTGGTTTAAGACTTTGCCTTCCAATGCCGTGGGTATGGGTACCATCCCTGGTCAGGGACCTAAGATCACACAATTTGGGGCCCCAAAACCAGAACATAAACAATGGAAGCAATATTGTAACAAATTCAATAAAGACTTTTAAAATGGTTCACATTTTTTAAATATCTAAAAATATAAGTTAGGGAAGCCTCATTAGAATGACATATTAAGACAAATTTTAAAGGTGTTTATTTTGTTCTTTAAACACTCAGAGCATCTGGATCTTTTGCAAAAGAGAGGTTGCTTACCCTCATCGTGAATAGGTCATATAGTTTCCACCTACATAAAAATTAAGGGAAAAGCGCTTTTTAAGCACCTTTTTTGCAGTTATCACATAGAGTCAGTGGGAGGTTGAACCATTGCACTTTAAGAATAGATAGAAATAAGAGCCAGGCTGTGATGTTTGGATTCTTTGTATTCTGTACTGTGGATAATTCTTAGGTTAAAATGTAGCATTAAAATTCTTGGAATTGTAAGCATGTACATCCTTGTTGCCCCACCCTCCCTAGCAAAGATTTCTTGAAAAGGAATGTTTATTAGAAAATGCTCTAACTGGCTGATTTTTTGATCATCCCTACAAGCAAAAAAGTATCTCTGGGTTTTCTGGAAGAGCCAAACACTTGTTTCCTCTCACTGATTAAATAAATGAGATGTTGCAGGAACTGCTGTTTCCCTTCTATTTCCCTGGGGAATTCGTTTCTCTTAAATGAAAACAACAAATGGCTACATGATTTAAATTGTAACTTTGTACCAAGACATCATTTCCAAATCCTCAAGACTAAAAAAAAATGAAATAAAACATGAAAAGCAACTAATGTAGTGAGACTATATTGTGCTTTTCCACCAAATCAACAAATAAATTTTAAGCCTATTTCTGCTCTTTTTCTTCCACTTTCCCTTGTAGTTGGCAGCAAGAGTATTTAAGTCAAACAATAACTGGATTATGAATGTCTGCCAATTTCCTTCTTTCTTTGCTAGCAAACACAATTTTTAGATTCCTAGCTGAGTCAACTCATTCCTACATTGAATGGAAAAATTAACCCATGCAGAAGAAACTGACAAAAGCCATGCTTAGTAGTGCTGGGAGGTTTGTGAGTTACTATACACTTTTATATAAGAGAATGAGACTTGACATTAAAAAAAATAAATAAAAATAAAAATAATGAAACGTACAACTATATATACAAGATATATTGCACTTGGTACTTATCAATTAATGAATATTTACTGTTGAGTTTGCATAGCTTACTATTTACATTCACTAATAGTCCTCACTCATAAAAAAACATAATTTTAAGAATGGAGTATATTTGATTTTTTCCCTCTTCTTGTTTGTGTACAAAACACATTTACTACAAAAAAATCAGTTAATAAATAAAACCGGTCATCTGATACTTTCTGAATCACTGTAAGCTCAAGTTTTTCTCTAATACTGACATAAGGGGCAATGAACCATGAGATAACTTTACACTTAGAGAAGGGAACAGCAGAGGATGAGATGGTTGGATGACATCACTGACTTGGTGGAATGAATTTGAGCAAGCTCTGGGAGTTGGTGATGGTCAGGGAAGCCTTACATGCTGCAGTTCATGGAGTCTCAAAGAGACATGATTGAGTGACTGAACTGAATTGGCTGGTTTACTTTGTCAGTAACTAAATCTTTGGGGCAGTATGAGAAAGATGTATCTTGAACAGAATAATTTTCTATAGGGAAAATGTCACAAGCAATTTTCATTATTGTTTCTATGATCAACACATATTTTATGTGTTCTTATAATTTTGATTATATTTATATGAAAAAGAAGAAACCCTTACAGATAAAAGAAGACTAACCTACTTTTTAGAACAATAGTTCCTCAAGAGTGGTCCCAGCAGATTTTATGAAGGTTACTCAGACCTAGATAATGATTTTTAAATAAAGGAGGAAGAAAAGAGCTTAAAGGTGGTACTATTGGGATTTAAGATAAAAGAACTAAATTAAACTGACAAAGTAGTGGGCATCTTACTGTGGGCCTGACAATCCTGACAATGATGACCGGATCTGTGTTTTTTCTTTTTCCTGATGCAATTTCAAATTGCTATATGTCATGGGTGGTTGCAGAGAGAGATGGAAAGAGAATAAATGCTATGGAGAAGACAATAAATAAAACTCAATGATTATAATGTGAAAGGCACTGCACATACCATGGGGGTGTACAAAGATGAATAGTCTTTGATATCAAGAGGTCTTTATGATCAGAGTTCATTTTCACAAGCCTAAACTCTGCCAATAGGGATAGATACATACATTTATATTTACTGATGTTCTCAGACTGGGTTGGTAACCATGTGACCCTTACTAAGTTACTGTGTTCACTGAGCCTGGAAGTAGGGTCCAACTCTTTGCAGATATTAATGTAGACAACTTGACCAACTGATGACTATCAACTCAGAAATAAATTTTCTTCATCATTCCTAATAGAGAGAATGCCAAATGTTCTCATGTTTTCCAGTCATTGCTAATTTGATAAAACACAGGCAAGAGATTCTTATGCTAGATATATCTCTGTAATAACTATAAACCTCAAACAGCTGATAAATTGCATTCAATTCCATGATTTTTCTCAACAATTCCATGATAAACAAAGAATAATACACAATTTTTGAGGATCTAAAAGTGTATTCACCTGGAGAAGGAAATGGCAACCCACTCCAGTACTCTTGCCTGGAAAATCCCATGGACAGAAGAGCCTGGTAGGCTACAGTCTATAGGGTCACGAAAAGTCACACACAACTAAGCAACTTCACTCATTCACTCATCTGAAAGCATATTCAAAGATGAGTTCACAAAAATATTTTGTATTTCAAGAGAAAGCTTAAACCCATGATTGATTCTTTTGTATCAGTATGAACTGATATGAACTGATTGAACGGATATGATTTCAATAGATCCAACAAAAGGGCAAATTTATGCTTAATTAGATTAGGGTAACAGTACATTCTAACAAAGTTCTTTAAAAAATGTAAAAGTATTTTTAAAGTATCTATATTTTTAGCAGAGGGGAGGAGATAATATGCACCAAATAAGAACAGACACATTTGGAAAAAAAATGAAAATTGTTTTAATAAAATATAGTCATTGGGGAAAAGTAGGAAGTCCTTACAGCTGTGCACAGCTAATATCAGAATCGGCAAACTACATGAAAGAAGTGAAGAAATGTTTCAAAATGAACCAAGAGAGTTAGAAGGATAGAAAATATAAACTAGGTGCAAAATTTAAAGGATAAAGAGCTTACCAAGAGAACTTTAATTATTAGCATATCAAAAATTGTTAATAGAGATTAAGTGATAGAAAATTATTTGAAATTAAAGAAAAATATTAATCCATTTATTTGAAAAATGGATATATACTGAGAAAGATGCGTTTTAAGCATGCTAAGCACATATATTAATACATTAAATGATAAGAAGATTAAAACCTGAAAATAAGAGGGGAAGGACAAAGCAATTAGGGTGAACATAATATTAGCTATGATGGAATGGCAAAGAGATTGACTCAGATCTCTAATCTCAGTAAAAGAGACTTGAATATGTCTTTCAGATATTGAACAAAAAAGTTCAATCTAGAATCCTATAACAAGTTTTATTTTCCTTCATTCCTGAGAGTGAAATAAAAGCACTTTAGACATATACTGGGCTTCCCAGGTGGCACCAGTGGTAAAGAACCCACCTAACAACCCAGGAGACATAAAGAGATGAGGGTTCAATCACCGGGTCAGGAAGATCCCTTGGAGGAGGGCACGGCAACCCACTCCAGTATTCTTGTCTGGAGAATCCCATATATAGAAGAGCCTGGTGGGCTATAGTCCAAAGGATCACAAAGAATTGGACATAACTGATGCGACTTAGTACGCTAATCATATACTACTAAGAATTTTTACTTAGTAGACTGACTAAGTAACACAGACCGGCTATTCTTAAAGCATAAACTATGATAGAAGTGTAACATGGACTAAAGATACAATTACCCAAAGTGATCACAGAAATTAATCAAATAGTTATATAAATCTAAGTCATAATTATGAAATAGTAAGTATTATCTTAAAATGACAGACTATCCCAACAAATTTAAAAATATGGAAACAGGAGGTTTAAATCAGCAGGGAGTAAAAGTTCTTCATTAAGATATCTAAATATCTAAAATAATATGTATGTTAATAATAAAGTGATAATTCATCTGATGGCTCAGTGTTAAAGAATCTGCCTGTGAAGGACATGCGGGTTTGATCCTTGGGTTGGGAAGCTTCCCTGGAGTAGGCAACGGCAACCCACTCCAGTATTTTGCCTGAGAAATCCCATGGACAGAGGAGGCTGGTGGGCTAGGGTCACACAACTTAGCAACTAAACAAATCATTGAAAGAGTAAAATTAAAATGTGTACATTGCACATAGTTGGTGTCATTTAGAAATCTAAACACCAGATAAATTTTATGAATATTCAGAAAAAAATAATCAAAGAAAATAGAAAAATAAATGTATGAGTAATGAATGTTCATATAGAGAGGCTAAACTTTGCAATTTAAAACCAGAGACCTTCAGTTTGAGTTTTTAAAATCCAAGTGTATGCTCTTTAAAATTGACTACAGTATCTAACAATGTAGAAAGGCTTGGAAATGAAATCTAATTCTGAAAACTAATGGGTTAGAATTGTTAGATTTTTATGAGAAGAGAGGAACTTCCAACAGAGATTTTGGGTCTTCTACAGAACCTTCATGAAATCACTTTCCTGCCCTGTGTTGAGTCCATGCTTTGGGGTCAATAATGGTCAGGTTGTTATTTTTATGGCCTTTCCTAGCCTCTGCTTTGCAGGGAAACGCAAGACACTAAACCACTGCTAACTGGCCATCGTGGCTTCTCTTTCTTGTTAGGAAATGCCCATGTCAAAGCTTCAGTCTCCTTCTGGAATACTTCCTATACAAAGTTGCACCTATTTTTATAAAAGACAAAATTCTGTCTTCAAATAACAATGATCATTATAGCATTTTTTTTTTACACGGCAAGAACTAAAAATTAATGTATTTTAGAGGAAATTGAATGAATAAAATGATACAAAATATTAAATGGTCAGTTTCTTTAATTAGTATGTGAAGTGAGGTGAAGTCGCTCAGTTGTGTGCAACTCTTTATGACCCCATGGACTGTAGCCTACCAGGCTCCTCTGTCCATGGAATTTTCCAGGCAAGAATACTGGAGTGGGTTGCCATTTCCTTCTCCAGGGGATCTTCCCACCCCAGGGATCAAATCCAGGTCTCCTGCATTGTAGGCAAACGCGTTTACCATCTGAGCCACCAGGGAAGTCTCAGTTAGTATGTAGAGACTCAGAAATAAAATTTGAAATCCAAGACCAGATCCCTCAAGGGCTGTATCCTTCTGAAACTGGCCCTTCCTGCACCATTCTTTCTAATCAGACGTGTCTGCACAATACTTACAGTCTTTTTATTCCTTCTGCTCTTTTCTCTGACCTTCTAAATTAGCTACACTTCATTTAGGTTTTCTCAGGAAAGGAATAATCACAATATAAAACTTCTAGACCACAAGGTAGGGGGTAGGTAAATAGAAGTCACATTTAAATTCCAGATCTAAAGTTAAGAGCTTAATTAAGGGTTTTCTTAAACCTTAGGAAGATAAACAGAAACTTTCTGTAGAATTTAAAATGCTGTTATATAGTCATTGTTCCAGATTATTGGACATATCAACTTATTCATTTAAGTATTAACCCTTCAAATGGAGAAAAGCTATTAATATCAGCAAGATAGGAAAGAGAAGATTTAATACAGACCCAACTTTGCACAAATTTCAAATTATCTCATGAAAAACAGAGAATAGACTTCATAGGGACATTTCAGATATCTCATAAATGTGGGGAATTCAAGTATAATTAAAATCTATCCTAATTTTGGAAAGAAAAAAACATGCCCTACAGGATACTTTGAACATCTCCAAGTGGCTTTAGCACATGTGCTTTCTCTAAGATGTCTATATCCATATATATATATATTTTTTTATATGCTTCCCTATATATGTTTATATATAGGCTATAATAAAAATAGTACATTTATTTTCCAGTGATAATGCCCTTCAATTAAAGAGTGATATTTAAATATAATGGTTATGATGCAGCAGTCAAAAGGAAATATTTCAAATATGGATACCAGCATAGACAGATTTAAAACCAGACTGTTGAGTGAAAATACACTCAACAGTATTTTTTTCATGATACAAATACAATAGTGCTATTTGCATAAATTTTAAAGCACAGATCAAGAATAATAAACTGTACATGTTTCCACATGTTCCATAGAAAAGTAGAAAAATATAAATAGAAAAGATATATCACACTCATGAAAGTGAGTTGTCTTGGGGACAGAAAAAAGAAATAGATTTGTGCTGGTTGTTAAGAGACTTTGATTTTATAAGCAATGTTCAATTTATTCTGTCTAAAATTTGAGGCACATAATACCAACATATGAGTGCTATTTCATTGGTCAAGTTGGCTCTGTTATGTTTAACTTCTGCCCTCCCCAAAACACACAATACTAACAGGTAAAGAGAAAGGCAAATGTTTTAATGAGGATTTCAGACAAGATAAACATCTCTGCAGGACATAAAGATAAAAACAAAAATGGAGAGCAGGCTGAAGTGGTAGACCTGCTGTGCTTCTGATTCAAAATAATATAATAAAGTAGTTTAAAATGTTTCTTTTAACATGGGAGATTGATCCAGATATATTATGGAAAGCCATACAGCATGGATACATTTCTTCAATTTATGAAAAAATAATGGGAAAAATACTTGGATTGAATTCCCCTAGAAGCTATGGATATGGACTTAGAGAAGGACAATACAGACAGAATCTCGAACATACGAATTGAGCCAAGATATTCAACATCACTGTCATTGCAAAAAAAAAAAAAAGAGGCAAAGGTCGTATGTGCTATGTGCATGCTAAGTCACTTCAGTCATGCCTGACTTTGAGCCACTATATGGACTGAGGCTTGCCAGGCTCCTCTGTCCATGGAAACCTCCAAGCATGAATACTGGAGTGGGTTGCCATGCCCTCTCCCTGGGGATATTCACAACCCGGGGATCAAACAGTGTCTCCTGCATCTATCTCCTGCATTGCAGGTGGATTCTTTACATCTGAGCCACTGGGAAGCCTAAAGATCATACACTTGCAGTCAAACAGAGCTGCGTTTAAAACTCAATGTGACAACCAAGGTGATGAGCAGGCACTTGTTATAAGATTTGGACAGCCCTCAGTGAATTGAAAGGGATTTCCCTGGTAGCTCAGACAGTAAAAAATCTTCCTGCAATGCAGGAGACCCAGGTTTCATCCCTGGGTTGGAAAGATCCCCCTGGAGGAGGAAATGGCAACCCTTTCCAGTATTCTTGCCTAGGAAATCCCATGGACAGAGGATCCCGGTGAACTATAGTCCATGAGTTCCCAATAAGTTGGGCATGACTGAGAGACTAACACTTTCACTTTTACAGTGAGTGGAAGGAGACTTCAAAGAAAATGGGAGTGTTTTGGAGTGGGTATAGTCAGTGACTGGGGTCATACTGATTTCTACATGGGATGTTAGAGGAATGAAGCTAAGATGAGTTGCCTTTGTAAGAGAAGCAGTAGCCACTCAAGTTAGCTGGTGAGGAGGGATGTTTGGTCATCTATGTGGTTGTACTGTGTATTGGTTTCCATGCTCTTTTATATATAGTGGTATAATTTTTGTCGCCTTCCATCATGATCACAGATAACCCACATCTGATGTTGATATTCTGTGAAAAATATCGATTTTCAGCATGGGAACATGACAACGTATCTGAGGGGAACTAAGCCAAATGCCAGATGTCAGCTGTCAAGACAGCACTTTAATTTTCTCATCATCATGGGATGGCACTGACATCCTAAAGACCTGTTCCTATACAGGCACTATATGGGTATTGTGGCAGAGGCAACTGCAAAGTTGAATATTGGAGAGGATGCTCAAGGAATGCAGGGCTAAAATAAATATAAATGTTTCTTTAAAATGTTTGGGCAAACCCAATTACAAAATCAATGAAGAAATGCAATAATAAGGAAGACAAATTAATAATAACTTTAAAATAGTAATATGAAATATATATATGTATGTATATATATATAGAATCACTTTGCTGTATAGCAGAAATTAACCCAACAATGTGTATCAACTATACTTCAATAAAATATATTAAAAAAAAGAAATCCCAGGCCCTTTATTTTAATGAAGGACATCTTTAAAGGTCCATCTCAGCTCCAGAATTGCCCACAGGATGCGCTGTGACCACCATTATGCCAGCTTAAATTTTTACTCAACTTTAGTTCCTTTTACCCCTTCCTTACCTTAGTTTCAGATATAATCCAGTGAAAAACTTCCTGTTTGCAAAACTTCTAGTTCAGGGAATCTTCTTTTAAAAAAAAAAGTCTGAAATCTATAAATGGAAATTTAGTACAAATCTGAATGCAAATTTGTGTTTTTCTCAATTTTTTACACTACTACTGTTTGATTGTTACCAAACAAAAATGTTTAGCTTTCTTTATAGATAACATATAAACAGTAAATCTAAGGATAAGTTAGGTATTTTTCCCATTTTTATGCCATTTATTTCTGATTTTTTCAATGTTTTTTTCTTTGGAAAGTTCAAATAAAGCTAGAGATTTCCGCATCTTCACAGTGAAATGCTGGATCCCAGAAATACAAATGACTTTTTGTGGAAAAGATACTGAAAATAGATAAATTTTACAGCCATATTCTTTCATCATAGAATCCTTAAATAATATGAAAAATCATGCTGCAACTAAAAATCTAATCAAGCTCCCATAGTAAAAATGTAAAAAAAATATATTTGGCTAAGTTTATCATTTGGTTATCATGGAATATATCAAAATGTTAGCAAGGAAAAATCTTGTCATGTATATTAACTGACTTTTAAAATATATGAAACAAAAATTCGCCTATAATTCCTTGCTTCCCACTTACATGTTCATCCATGAATTTATAGCTTTATTGAGATCTAATTTGTATACTGTACAGTTCACCCATTTAAAGTGTACATTTGATATTTTTTAGTGTATCCAAAGATATGTTCAACCATCACCACAGTCAACACCAGAACATTTTTCACCTCAGAAAGAAACTCCTTTCCTTTTACCTATCACTTCCCTATCATCTGTTCCTTCACTCTAGCTAAACTCAAATCTTATAATCTAAATATTAAAATACTTCTGTGGCTGTATTTATATTAATGGAAATATATAATACACACAATGTGTGCTCTTTTTTGGCAGATTTTTTTCACATATCATAATGTTTTCAGATCATCCATGGTGTAACATGTATTAATATTTTATAATTTTTATCGCTACACACATATATATACACATACAAGTATATTCATGTACATACACACATTTATTTTATACAATTGTTTCCTAAATCAGTAAAGATAGGAGAGGATAATTGCCTTCGTGGTGTCTATTAAAATTACATAATTAGTTTTATGAGTTCTCTACCTGATACTATTTATGGGAGGATAAATTAAACAGTTTTTCACTTCAGCGAACTTACGTGAAATTGAGAAAATGATTTATAAATGTATAGATAGTGTATCAGGGGTGAGTGATCATAGCTGGGGCAGAGTAGGGAGTGATTCTTTTAATCAAGGATGTTATAACAACCTCAAAATGTAAGTGACATGAACTGATTTTATGAGTAAGAGAGGTATTCCAGGTGCATCTGAAAAGACTTGTGAAAAGGCACGTCATATTTGTTAAATAGCATGAAATGGTGTTACAGCTATTTCTTAATTAGGAAAAGAGCAAGGTGTATTGACAATACGGTGAGAGTTCCTTGGACAAACCAGTCAATCCTAAAGGAAATCAACCTTGAATATTCACTGAAAGGTCTGATGCTGAAGCTGAAGCTCTAATGCTTTGGCCACTTGATGCAAACAGCCCACCCACTGAAAAAGACCCTGATGTTAGAAAGATTGAAGGTGGGAGAAGAAGGGGGTGATAAAGGACGAGATGGTTGGATGGCATCACTGACTCAACGAACATGAGTTTGAGCAAGCTCCAGGACGAACAGGGAAGCCTGGCGTGCTCCAATCCATAGGATTGCAAAGAGTTGGATACAATTTAGTGACTAAACAACAACCATATCCTTCAGATCAGATTATATAATAGATAACTACATGATATGGTTGTACACAATATGCTTTACATAATTTGTAACATGAAATATATTCATTTCTATTTGCTTTCAGTCCCACAAATGATAAAAGGATACAGCTGGAGTTTACATAGAAATTGGAATATTACTACATTTGAGTGAATTTTTCAAAGTCCTCTATATATTTACAGGCTTTTTCAATTAAAAAATTAATAGAGGCAAATTAAATATTCACCTTCCTACTTAAAGTACTTGTTTCACTGTCACCTGAAAAGTGCAGAAAACAATATGAGTGTTAATATTTTATGCTTTCCTTAATACTTGGTTGAGGAAATACAGTTTTCTTAAAACTAAAGATTGAAACATATTTCTTAAATTTTAACCAGTTGAAGACTTTAGAGTAGTTAAAAGATACAAGAAAGAAACATAGAAATGTACTTAATTTGGATACATTATAATGTATCACTGGGCTCACCGATTTTTTTCAGTGACAAGCATTTATTCCAGGGGATCAGTTTCATTTCCTTTAGTAGCATTTAAGGAAATTCTGATTTTCCACCAAAAAAGTCACATTGAAAATAACTGAGAGTAAGTAAATGAGTTCCCTCCCCCAAATGACTGTGTTTTTAAAATGATTTTTAAAATGTTGGTAAATTAATCATTTTAATTTATCATTTAATTTTTAGATATAATAAATTATTTAAAAGCTATAAAAGCTCACCCAGAGAATATAAAAAATAAATTTAATGCAGAATTCTGATAATTGATTAAGCCAAGGGTGACAGTCTCTATATAAAGATCTCCCCTTTAAGGAATTCCCCTCCAAGAAATTGTATCTCTTCTTAGAAGGAAAGAGAACATGTACAGACTCCTATCTTGTTTGTTGATGGTATATGGAATATAATGCTCATGGGTAATGCCAACAGAGCAGTAATGCTTTGAAAATTGATGTTATTAACAGTGACTATACTATACTATCGGAGAAGGCAATGGCACCGCACTCCAGTACTCTTGCCTGGAAAATCCCATGGACGGAGGAGCCTGGTAGACTGCAGTCCATGGGGTCTCTAGGAGTCGGACACGACTGTATAACTTTCAAGTAGACAACCTGAGCGACTTCACTTTCACTTTTCACTTGCATGCATTGGAGAAGGAAATGGCAAGCCACTCCAGTGTTCTTGCCTGGAGAATCCCAGGGACGGGGGAGTCTGGTGGGCTGCCCTCTCTGGGGTCACACAGAGTCGGACATGACTGAAGCGACTTAGCATACTATACTATGGGCTCGATAAAGGACAGAAATGGTATGGACCTAACAGAAGCAGAAGATATTAAGAAGAGGTGGCAAGAATACACAGAAGAACTGTACAAAAGAGATCTTCATGACCCAGATAATCATGATGGTGTGATCACTCACCTAGAGCCAGACATCCTGGAATGTGAAGTCAAGTGGGCCTTAGAAAGCATCACTACGAACAAAGCTAGTGGAGGTGATGGAGTTCCAGTTGAGCTATTTCAAATCCTAAAAGATGTTGCTGTGAAAGTGCTGCACTCAATATGCCAGCAAATTTGGAAAACTCAGCAGTGGCCACAGGACTGGAAAAGGTCAGTTTTCATTCCAATCCCCAAGAAAAACAATGCCAAAGAATGCTCAAACTACCACACAATTGCACTCATCTCACACGCCAGGCTTCAGCAATACATGAACCGAGAACTTCCTAATGTTCAAGCTGGTTTTAGAAAAGGCAGAGGAACCAGAGATCAAATTGCCAATATCCGCTGGATCGTGGAAAAAGCAAGAGAGTTCCAGAAAAACATCTATTTCTGCTTTATTGACTACGCCAAAGCCTTTGACTGTGTGGATCACAATAAACTGTGGAAATTTCTGAAAGAGATGGGAATACCAGACCACCTGACCTGAGAAATTTGTATGCAGGTCAGGAAAGCAACAGTTAGAACTGGACATGGAACAACAGACTGGTTCCAAAAAGGAAAAGGAGTACGTCAAGGCTGTATATTGTCACCCTGCTTATTTAACTTATATGCAGAGCACATCATGAGAAACACTGGGCTGGAAGAAACACAAGCTGGAATCAAGATTGCCAGGAGAAATATCAATAGCCTCAGATATGCAGATGACACCACCCTTATGGCAGAAATTGAAGAACTAAAGAGCCTCCTGATGAAAGTGAAAGTGGAGAGTGAAAAAGTTGGCTTAAAGCTCAACATTCAGAAAATGAAGATCATGGCATCCGGTCCCATCACTTCATGGGAAATAGATGGGGAAACATTGGAAACAGTGTCAGACTTTATTTTTCTGGGCTCCAAAATCACTGCAGATGGTGACTGCAGCCATGAAATTAAAGGATGCTTACTCCTTGGAGGGAAAATGATGACCAACCTAGATAGCATATTCAAAAGCAGAGACATTACTTTGCCAACAAAGGTTTGCCTAGTCAAGGCTATGGTTTTTCCAGTGGTCATGTATGGATGTGAGAGTTGGACTGTGAAGAAAGCTGAGCACCGAAGAATTGATGCTTTTGAGCTGTGATGTTGGAGAAGACTCTTGAGAGTCCCTTGGACTGCAAGGAGATCCAACCAGTCCATGCTGAAGGAGATCAGCCCTGGGATTTCTTTGGAAGGAATGATGCTAAAGCTGAAACTCCAGTACTTTGGCCACCTCATGTGAAGAGTTGACTCATTGGAAGAGACTCTGATGCTGGGAGGGATTGGGGTCAGGAGGAGAAGGGGATGACAGAGGATGAGATGGCTGGATGGCATCACTGACTTGATGGACGTGAGTCTGGGTGAACTCCGGGAGTTGGTGATGGACAGGGAGGCCTGGTGTGCTGCAATTCATGGGGTCGCAAAGAATCAGACACGACTGAGCGAATTAAATGAACTCATACTATACTATAGCTTATACTATACAATGTGAGCTTAAGAAAATCAGTCTCCTCAAAGAACAAGGAAAGTGATCAGATGAAAAAATTTGTTTTTATTGTTCAGCTGCTCAGTTGTGTCTGACTTTGTGACCCCATGGACTGCAGCATGCCAAGCTTCCCTGTCCTTCACTATTTCCAGTAGTTTGCTCAAATTCATGTCCACTGAAAAAAATTAACACTTTAAAATTACTTTAATTTGATTATTAATGATTTGCCATCAAATAAGTGTTTCCATTTAAAATTAGTTTTATTATTGACCTTCATGTGAACACTATTTTTAGTTTTTTTTAAATTTATATGTCACGATATGACATCAAAAAGTTAGAAAGTATAAAATGAAATCACAGGTTAATGTCATAATCCAATAAGTAAACTGAATTCTCAGATGCAGAATTCCCTGGTCCATGGAATCCAGGGTTCCTCCACAATGTGCTGAGAACATAGAATGTGAGCAAGATACCAGATGTATATGGTATTGATGTCATAAATTGTGGGTAGGAAGAGAAGAGAACTGATGAAAAACAAAAGACCTCAACTGCGCTTTAATTATTCCTGAATGCACATCTTGGTTTCCAAATACCATACCTTGAGTTCCAGAAATCGTTCTCTCCTTGGTGCTTAACCATTTCAGTCGTGTCTGACTCTTGTGACACCATGGACTGTAGCCCACCAGGCTCCTCTGTCCATGGGATTCTCCAGGCAAGAATACTGAAGCGGGTTTCCATTTCCTTCTCCATTTCTCTCCTTACCAAATAATAAAATTAAGGGCAGTATGTTGTTTGACCACATAAGGTATATGTCTTAATTTCACTTTGTTCATTTAGCTGCCCTAAAACATTAGGTCAAATGATAACTAATAATCTTTAATCTTTTATTATTATAATAATATGATCACTAATATACAAACATGTAGTACAAAATTATTTGAATTATTACATAGACATTCACGCTATTAATAACTGAAAGTGAAAGCATTAGTCACTCAGTTGTGTCTGACTCTTTGCGACCCTGGGGACTGTAGCCTTTCAGGCTCCTCTGTCCATGGAATTCTCCAGGCAAGAATGCTGGAGTGGGTTGCCATTCCCTTCTCCAGGAGATCTTCCTGACCCAGGGATTGACCCTAGTCTCCTGCATTGCAGTCAGATTCTTTACTGTCTGAACCACCACAGAAGCCCCCAGGGAACCTCAAGAATACTGAAGTGGGTAGTCTATCCCTTCTCCAGTGCATCTTCCTGACCCAGGGATGGAACCAGGGTCTCCTGCATTACAGGTGGATTCTTTACCAGCTGAGCTACTAAGGAAGCCCGCTATTAATAATTACAGATCCACGATTGCTACTTTGAACAATTAAATTATTTTGTCATCCATTTTAGTAGTATGGGCTCAAAACCATTTAAGTGGTTTTTTACATCTTTTCTGCATCCACTATAACAGTCTTATATAAGAAAAACTATAATGTTCTATTTTCAAATGGATGAATTAAGTTTACTTTAAAAGGAATTATACAGTATATTCCCCTATATTCCCAGGTTTCAAAGATAACGTTCTTGGGTTTGTGTTTAATTAAAGAGCTTCCAGTTGTAGCTAAGTGGTCCTATGTGTCTGTAAGACATTTCTGATAGGTACAAAGGAGTGTATCTCAGAATGGACCTTCAATTTAGGATTATTACCCTCAGGATTTTTTTGATGGACTTTCATATTGAATGCTTATCTGGACTATCAATATGGCTAGTTCATCTGTTATCTTCTCTATATGAAAATTCCTAGATCAGAATGGGAAATATTTGTAAAAATAAAATAAAAATATTGAAAATGATAAAAGTTATAATTTATAGATACTATATTCCCCAAATTTGGTCTGAGCCTATTTCATTATACCATAAGTCGTATTAATTCCCATTACTGTATTTCTGTCCTTACCATGTATTAGAGACATTCATGAATTATCCAATGCAATGAGCTTAAGGACACAGTTCAGTGTGATCTTGAGGATTTCTATTCTTCTGTATGTATTACAGAATCTGTACTGAAATGGCAAATGGCCTGAAGTGTCTTTACATTTTCTTTGAGTTAGGCTTGGCAGCCTAGTGTGGCTACAGTGATAAACTTGTGCTTGAGCTCAACAGTCTTGGACAATAAAACTATTGAGTTAAACATTTAAATTAGAGAGATGAAAATCAAAGGATAACTACTATTCATAATAAGTATTTTGGAGGACTTTGTTATTTTACTCTAACTAGATTGGTGTGGAGGTACATTCTCCCTTATTATAGTAGACAACTTTACAAAAATTAAAGTATAAAGAACACGGTCAACTCTTCTTGCTTTTAAGGAATGAAGATTATGAGATAAAGAATTCTTACATATAATGGAAGGGCAAAATATGTCTTTGTTTAAATGTCTTTTCTTCATAAAGCCCCTAAACTAACTCACTCTTTCCGATTACAAGGACGGCAAACTCTTGATTGAGCCCATTTCCCCAGTCATTCTTTATCTGAATTCTCCTGTATTGTATTAATAAGGCTTTCCTGGTGGTTCAGATGGTAAAGAATCTGCCTCCAATGAGAGAGACCTGATTTTGATCCCTGAGTTGGGAAGAACCCCTGGAAAAAGGAATGGCAACCCACTCCAGTATTCTTGCCTGGAGAATCCCCATGGACAGAGAAGCCTGATGGGCTACAGTCCGTGGAGGTCACAGAGTTACACTCTTCACCTGAATTCTTATTTTATTAATAGTGCAGACCAGACAGTGAAAACACTTCAAACACATTACCCTTACCAATACCAATCGCTTCAATTCGTAGGTCAGCATATTCACAATGAAGTATCCAACATGAGGAATTTTGACCACAGAATACTGAAGTCAAATGACTTCAATCTACATTTTAGTTCTGTCTCTTACTTCCCATCCTGAGGTCTTGGAACACCACTTAATAACTGAGTACCTCACAGTTCCAGGTAAGAATACTGGAACCTTACTCACAGCCTCCACAGGATTAAATACAGAATTGTAAATTTAAAGTAGTGTGCAAGTATAAATTAACATTATTGTTCAGTTCTCCATAAAAGAAGCTAAGAATAGCCAGGAAAAATGCATTATTTCACTATGAATTAATAACTTCTAAATTCAGATAGACCATTAGTGCAGCTTTTCTTTTCTTTTCTTTTCTTTTTTTTCATATTCATCTCCAGTTGACTCCATTGCACATGTTTTTTCCCACTTTCATTGTGTATTTAGGTTTGTTAATCAATTCATTTCAATAAACTATTATTTAGAGTTTCAGGCATTCTCTACTTCTCTCTGCATTGCCTCCAACTTCACTGAGGAAATAGAGGTCATCAAATGTGAAGGCTTTCACTGTGTCCGGATGGGAAAACATTTCTTTAACTTCAATTATATTTTTCACTATTCCTGTCCCCAGACTCTGTGAAAATGTTGACTCCTGCTCATTTCTGATACTATTGGGCACTTCACTATTTTATATCATATAGTTGATATTTTCTGTATCTTCATTTTCATCTTTTTAATTGAGTGATTTTCTCAGATTTACAAACAAATTCAACTTATCCCTGTCCTAATAAAGGCTTCTTCTAAACTTCTTAGTCATTTAAGCCATTGCCATTTCACTTTTCTTTCCTTCATTAGAAACCTTTTCAGTATTTATGAGAAATACTCTAACACAGTGAAGAATTACAAGTACAGTCAAATGGACATTCTTTTCCTGAGCTGTTGGAAAGAAAGTTATCAACATTGTATCCAATCATTATTAATATAAAAGTGTATATTTCCTACTAAAAGGACTTTTTGTTATATATTTGGTTGGCCAAAATGTTTATTTGGATTTCCCATATGCTGTTATGGAAAATCCTGAATGAAATTTTTGACCAACACATAATTACAACACGGCCATCTAAATCAGGAAACTATTATCAACACATTCAGTTCAGTTTAGTTGCTCAGTTGTGTCCGATTCTGCAACCCCATGAATGACAGCACACCAGGCCTCCCTGTCCATCACCAACTCCCAGAGTTCACTCAAACTCATGTCCTTTGAGTCGGTGATGGCATCCAGCCATCTCATCCTCTGTCATCCCCTTCTCCTCCTGCCCCCAATCCCTCCCAGCATCAGGGTTTTTTCCAATGAGTGAGCTCTTCACAAGAGGTGGCCAAAGTATTGGAGTTTCAGCTTCAGCATCAGCCCTTCCAATGCACACCCGGGACTGATCTCCTTTAGGATGGACTGGTTGGATATCCTTGCAGTCCAAGGGACTCTCAAGAGTCTTCTCCAATACTACAGTTCAAAAGCATCAATTCTTTGGTGCTCAGCCTTCTTCACAGTCCAACTCTCACATCCATACATGACCACAGGAAAAACCATAGCCTTGACTAGACGGACCTTTGTTGGCAAAGTAATGTCTCTTCTTTTCAATATGCTATCTAGGTTGGTCATAACTTTCCTTCTAAGGAGTAAGCATCTTTTAATTTCATGGCTGCAGTCACCATCTGCCATGATTTTGGAGCCCCCAAAAATAAAGTCTGACACTGTTTGCACTGTTTCCCCATCTATTTCCCATGAAGTGAAGGGACCAGATGCCATGATCTTAGTTTTCTGAGTGTTGAGCTTTAAGCCAACCTTTTCACTCTTGCTAACATCTAATTCTTGTACTTCATTCATAGTTCACAAATTGTTGCAAGGTTATTTAGAGAAAAATGATACAGTATGTTAACTATGTTATCTTGTGTTGTATTTACTTGTTTATGTCTCTTTAATCTCATTCAGTTTTGAGCAAGTCCAGAGTCTTTTCTTGACTTTCATTTCCTTGACCCTTTTAAAGATTGTAGAACACTTGGTGAATGCCTATCAATCTGAATGGGACGAACTTGAATTTTGACTAATTTGAGTATTTCCTTATGATGAGGTTCAGGTATACATCTCTTTGGTAGGAGTATCATCACTGATTTTTGTGTTCTCCTTGCTTCATCTTATAAAGTAGGACATGACTTTTTTTTTTCTTTTCCTCCAAAACTGTTGATGTTAGTGTTGAGCACTTGATCAAGCTTGTGTCTGCCAGGCATCTCCACTGTAAAGTTATATATTTTATTTTTTTAATTTGTAAGTAATTGAAAAAAAAATTAAATCTTTATATATTTTCTAACCTTCCTCAAAATTTCACTTAATTCATATGATTTTTGGAGGACTGTATTGCTCCATGGACTATAATCTATTCATAGTATTATTTTTAAGCTTTACTTACCCAAGAGTTGGCCAGTTACAGCCCTTGAGCTAGTTCATGTGTCCTTAAAACCGAACAGTATGGAGGTTCCTTAAAAAAGGAAGGCCACAGTTTCTATAGCAAGTTATGACACATTTCATATTTTAAGTGTTTTAACAATGAAATAGGTAATCATGTACATACATTATCATCAAATACCATATAAAATCACTTTGCAATTTACATCAAATTAAACATATTTATACAGGAAAATCATGAACCCAAAATCCATTCAAATAATAAATGAATCAAGTACATATAATTTTAACCTAGATTTACAGAATAATGTTGAAAGAGGACCTTGAGGAAAGGTTTAAGATTAATTTAAAAAATATAACTTAACTTGTTGTTTAGTCGCTAAGTCGTATCTGACTCTGTGTGACCCAGTGAAATATAGCCCACCAGGCTTCTCTATCCATGGGCTTCTCCAGGCAAGAATACTGGAGTAGGTAGCCATGCCCTTCTCCAGGAAATCTTCCTGACCTGGGAAGATTGAAATGTCTCCTGAAATGGCAGGCAGATTCTTTACCACTGAGTCACCAGGGAAGCCCCATAACTTAACTTACTTATTTTCATATATGGTACGTATAATTATAAGTTAAGATTCTTAAATTTTAAAGACTGTCTTCTTCAATTTCCATCATGTTTGCTCTAGAAGGTTGTACTTGAAAATTTCTGTATTTGTAAGTATTAAACTCTCCTAGAAAATACTAAGTTCTAGTCAAAATGAAGTCACTTGGACCAGATTGACTCTCCTTGCTAAAACAGATAAAATATATCTAACAATGGAATAAAGATACTAGAGATCAGGAAATGAAGAGCAGTGATCCCTAAGAGATGAGAAACAAATGAGCCATGTCCTAAGATCGTCTCAGTTTACCACATTGAGAGAATTTCCTAACTGCTGTGTTGAATTCAGAGCCCAGGTTGAATTCTACTAGTTCCTGAGGTGAAAATTATGGGATTAAGTCTTTGTAGAAGACAAGGCAGCTCGTTTGCAGAATAGTGTGGCCAACATAAGAGAAATGCTCAAAAAGAGTCCTCCTCAAAGTTCTAGCTGAGCACTGCTTAATTCATGTTGATGAAAAAACTGCTCTTGGCTGGGGAAACAGCCATCTGTTTTTATAGGTAATACAGTACTTGGAGTTGACACAGAGCCTGAAATAGTGCCAGTTCTCACCTATGAAGGAAGTGGAAAGCTCACCCACCGCTGGAGGGCATACAAAGCGGCACTACCATTCTTGTAAAGAGTTTAGTATAGGCTAAGCAAACACTTATCTTCCTAGCCAAACATCCTACCCCTAGACCCAAGAGAAATCAAACCCTAGGTCTTTACAAAGACAATCACACATAAGAGCTGTATTTGTATTAACCATAATCTGGAAAAAAGGTAAATGGATAATCAAGTTTTGGTATAACAATTAAATGTGATTCTATTAAGCAATAAAAAATGACTGAACATTTAATATGTGCAACAACATGAATAAATCCCCAAATAATTATCCTGTGTAAGAGTATCCAGACAGAGAGTACACAACACGCAGCTCCATTTACTCAAAATTGTAGAAACTGTAAGATAACCTGCTGTGACAGATGAGTAGTTTCTAGGAGACCAGAGAGGAGGTGCTGTAGGGAGAGATTATACCAAAGATGAAGACACTTTCTTGGGTGTTCCATCTGTTGATTATCTTGATCGTGATGACATTTCAGTGGTGTGTAAGTATGTCAAAATGTATCAAATTACATACTTTAAATATGTGTGGCTTTCTGCCTTTTGAATTATACTTTGTTAAAACCACTTTTCAAATGGACAGAAGCAATTGAAACATTCCCTTGGTGTAGCACCACTATCAATCCATTTTCAATTAGATAAGTTTAAAATAAAGAAGCAAGTTCATTTGTTATATTGAAATCTTTAAAAATTGGGACACTGTTAATTCAAGTGATGTAAATAGAGTGGCTCTCCACTCCAGTATTCTTGCCTGGAAAATTCCATGGACAGAGGAGCCTGGTAGGCTCCAGTCTGTGGGGGTAGCAAAGAATCGGACAAAACTGAGCTACTGAAACATCCAAATAGATATTTAATATAAAATGTGCTGTGTTTCCCTGTTGGTTCAGATGGTAAAGAATCTGCCTGCCATGAGGAGCCTGGGTTCAATCCCTGGGTTGGGAATATCTCCTGGAGAAGGCAATGGCAACCCACTCCAGTATTCTTGCCTGGAAAATCCTGTGGACAGAGGAGCCTGGTGGGCTACAGTCCATGGGGTTGCAAAGAGTTGGACATGATTGAGCAACTAACACACATACAAACACCCACAAAAGGGTGCTATTTCACTTTGTTTAGTTATAATTTCAGAATGCCAGAATTTTAAATTTAGCTAATTTCTGGTATGCATAGGTTCATGGGTTTGCAAGATTTTTCTTTTTCCTTTTGTTATATTAGTTATGATTGTATCTATGAAATGCAAGTTTGTGTCTGCTGATAAAAAATAAACTATATTTTTGTGTCTTTTAATTTTTATTTTCCTGGTAATTCATTTCTATTAGCCAATAACTTTTCACACAGGTTGGAGAGGGAACTGAATTTACTCCACTTTATCAGATTTCCAGGGCTGATGAAGTGTGCTGATGAGGTGTGCTTCTAAGGTCTCCCCTTTCCATATCACTCAATTCTGACTTTCCTTTTTTGTATACCAACCCCATGAACAGTTTGAAGAGGCAAATGATAGGATACGAAAGAGGAACTCACCAAGTGAGTAGGTGCCCAATATGGAGTTCAGTGGAGAAATAACTCCAGAAAGAATGAAGGGATGGAGCCAAAGCAAAAACAATACCCAGTTGTGGATGGGACTGGTGATAGAAGCAAGATCCGATGCTGTAAAGAGCAATATTGCATAGGAACCTGGAATGTTAGATCCATGAATCAAGGCAAACTGGAAGTGGGCAAACAGAAGATGGCAAGAGTGAACATCGACATTCCAGGAATCAGCGAACTAAAATGGACTGGAATGGGTGAATTTAACTCAGATGACAATTATATCTACTACTGCGGGTGGGAATCCCTCAGAAGAAATGGAGTAGCCATCATGGTCAACAGAAGATTCCAAAATGCAGTACTTGGATGCAATCTCAAAAACGACAGAATGATCTCTGTTCGTTTCCAAGGCAAACCATTCTATATCACGGTAATCCAAGTCTATGCCCCAACCAGCAATGCTGAAGAAGCTGAAGTTGAATGGTTCTATGAAGACCTACAAGACCTTTTAGAACTAACACCCCAAAAAGATGTCCTTTTCATTATAGGGGACTGGAATGCAAAAGTAGGAAGTCAAGGAACAACTGGGGTAACAGGCAAATTTGGCGTTAGAATACGGAATGAAGCAGGGCAAAGGCTAATAGAGCTTTGCCAAGAGAACGCACTGGTCATATTAAACACCCTCTTCCAACAACACAAGAGAAGACTCTACACATGGACATCACCAGATGGTCAACACTGAAATCAGGCCGATTATATTCTTTGCAGCCAAAGATGGAGAAGCTCTATACAGTCAGCAAAAATAAGACCGGAAGCTGATTGTGGCTCAGATGATGAACTCCTTATTGCCAAATTCAGACTTAAATTGAAGAAAGTGGGGAAAAACACTAGACCATTTAGGTATGACCTAAATCAAATGCCTTATGATTATACAGTGGAAGTGAGAAATAGATTTAAGGGACTAGAACTGATAGAGAGTCTGATGAACTATGGACTGAGATTCATGACATTGCATAGGACACAGGGACTAAGAACATCCCTAAGAAAAAGAAATGCAAAAAAGCAAAACGGCTGTCTGAGGAGACCTCACAAATAGCTGTGAGAAGAAGAGAAGCAAAAAGCAAAGGTGAAAATGAAAGATATATCCATTTGAATGCAGAGTTCCGAAGAATAGCAATGAGAGATACGAAATCCTTCCTCAGTGACCAATGCAAAGAAATAGAGGTAAACAATAGAATGGGAAAGACTAGAGATCTCTTCAACAAATTAGAGATACCAAGGGAAGATTTCATGCGAAGATGGGCTCAATAAAGGACAGAAATGGTATGGACCTAACAGAAAGAGAAGATATTAAGAAGACATGGCAAGAATACACAGAAGAACTGTATATAAAAGACCATCATGACTGAGATAATCATGATAGTGTGATCACTCACCTAGAGGCAACATCCTGGAATGTGAAGTCAAGTGGGCCTTAGAAAGCATCACTATGAACAAAGCTAGTGGAAGTGATAGAATTCCAGTTGAGCTATTTCAAATCCTAAAAGATGATGCTGTGAAAGTGCTGCACTCACTATGCCAGCACATTTGGAAAACTTAGCAGTGGCCACAAGACTGGAAAAGGTCAGTTTTCATTCCAATCCCAAAGAAAGGCAATGCCAAAGAATGCTCAAACTACCGCACAATTGCACTCATCTCACATGCTAGTAAAATAATGCTCAAAATTCTCCAAGCCAGGCTTCAGAAATATGTGAACCGTGAACTTCCAGATGTTCAAGCTGGTTTTAGAAAATGCAGAGGAACCAGAGATCAAATTGCCAACATCTGCTGGATCATGGAAAAAGCAAGAGAGTTCCAGAAAAAACATCTATTTCTGCTTTATTGACTATGCCAAAGCCTTTGACTGTGTGGATCACAAGAAACTGTGGGAATTTCTGAAAGATATGGGAATACCATACCTCCTGACCTGCCTATTGAGAAACCTATATGCAGGTCAGGAAGCAACAGTTAGAACTGGACATGGAACAACAGACTGGTTCCAAATAGGAAAAGGAGTATGTCAAGGCTGTATATTGTCACCCTGCTTATTTATCTTATATGCAGAGTACATCATGAGAAACCCTGGGCTGGAGGAAGCACAAGCTGGAATAAGGATTGCCGGGAGAAATATCAATAACCTCAGATATGCAGATGACACCACCCTTATGGCAGAAAGTCAAGAGGAACTAAAAAACCTCTTGAAGAAAGTGAAAGAGGAGTGTGAAAAAGTTGGCTTAAAGCTCAGCATTCAGAAAATGAAGATCATGGCATCTGGTCCCTTCACTTCATGGGAAATAGATGGGGAACATTGGAAACAGTGTCAGACTTTATTTTTGGGGGGCTCCAAAATAACTGCAGATGGTGATTGCAGCCATGAAATTAAAAGACACTTACTCCTTGGAAGGAAAGTTATGACCAACTTAGACAGCATATTAAAAAGCAGAGATAAACTTTGCCAACAAAGGTTCGTCTAGTCAAGGCTATGGTTTTTCCAGTGGTAATAAAGGGATGTGAGAGTTGGCTGTGAAGAAAGCTGAGCACTGAAGAATTGATGCTTTTGAGCTGTGATGTTGGAGAAGACTCTTGAGAGTCCCTTGGACTGCAAGGAGATCCAACCAGTCCATCCTAAAGGAGATCAGTCCTGGATGTTCATTGGAAGGACTTATGTTAAAGCTGAAACTCCAGTACTTTGGCCACCTCATACGAAGAGTTGACTCATTGGAAAAGACCCTGATGCTGGGAGGGAATGGGGGCAGGGGACAGAGGATGAGACGGCTGGACATGAGTTTGAGTGAACTCTGCGAGTTGGTGATGGACAGGGAGACCTGATGTGCTGTGATTCATGGGATTGCAAAGAGTCGGATTCAACTGAGCGACTGAACTGAACTGAAGCATTCTTTTTTCCTCCTATCCTCCTCTTCTTCCTCTTTTCCTTCCATCCTTCCTTCATTGTCTTACATGTAAAAAAATATTTTAAGTATTTTAATAGCCTATTAGCCATTCTGTATGCTTTCACCAACCAGTTCTTCATTGTTGATAATGTGGGTATTTTCTAATGGTTAATATATTATTATATTCATTATTAAATATGAGGAATTTTGACATAAATTCTGACTTCTCCAGGAGTGTGTCACCTTGTTACTTAACATATGTTTAAAAAGAGTTAAAATAATTAAACAAAGAACATTGTAAAACAAGACAACTTTTTTTCTTAAAATAATATTTTAAAATAATGCTACCATTCCTTGGAGAAGGACATGCCAACCCACTTCAGTATTGTTGCCTGGAAAATCCCATGGACGCTGGAGCCTGGCAGGCTACAATCCATGGGGTGGCAAGAGTTGGACACAACTTAGCAACTAAACCACCACCACTGTTACTCAGCAAAGTCACAGCAAGCAAGTGACCACAGGGGCTCATTTAATTTGGAAATATTTCATTTGTCAATTCACACAAGGTTTATCTCCTCAAATGTGATTTTTTAAAAATATATTTTTAGTGCTAGTGTTTATGTCAAATTAAGAATATGTAGCAAAAGTTGACTTAAAGAGCACTCATCTTAACTATTACAAGTTGTGAGAGTTAATTAATTTCATATATTTAGCTAAATCATTAAATCACTGTGGCTTGGTAAAGAATTAATCTAAAATCAGTAAGTGGAGTCATCATGTAGAAATACCAAGGTTTTATTGTAAGTACAAAAGAAGATCTCTCATCTAAGCAGTATGCATAGAATACATTTAAAAGTGCATTTAAAAATCAATATTACATTTTATGTTTAATACAGGTCAGTGACAGCATATGTCAGTGGAACCAAAGGACATTTTCTGTGAAGGTAGCACAGAAATTCTCTATTTCTTAATGCACATTACAGTTCACTGAACCTCTCTATTATCTAATTCTGAAATGCCCCTGATTCATCACAAGCAGTTTCATAGACAGTGAGATTCTCAAGACTGAACAGGATGAAAACCAAACTTCTGGTTGCTACCCAAGTTTTCCTTTAACAAGTGGTATCTTCCATCTTGGAGCCCTATACTACTCAACAAAATACCTTTACCTTTTCAGGTTAGCAAGAAACATTTCATATGCATAACAAAGCTTTTATTTTGTTTCATAAAGGAATATTGCTCATTCAACTCTATTCCCATTTAATGCAGTCATGTGCTTTTCATTTTATGTATACTTATTTTTTTATATCTTTTTTTTCCTACCGATCCAATGCATAAAAGTCATGATGACTCAAAATGATTGGATATTTTCCTAAGTTCATTTCTCTTCTGACCAAAAAACCATGATAGTAAGTAATTAATAAATATAGTCTCAAAAAAAAGAAATCTAATACATGCTTTCAGTTGGTATCTTGGGATCCGTTGGCTCACTGTGATACAGTGTTAGCCCCATATCATGATTTTAAGCTCAGTCATAAGATGTCAGAAATTTTAGATTACAAATAGTGTAATTATATTTCTGTGTTACTCTTTGCAACCTGTGAAAAAAAATAAAGTCTTAAACTTGTAGTTGTTTAATAAGTCATCCCATGTTTTGGATGTATTTGTTAAACTTGCATGTTTTCAGGTACCCTGTACCCTAGTAAAGATTCTTAAAAATCTCTACATGAGCTCTTTAGACTGTCCTGTGAGAACTATGAGCCACTTTTCAGAATAATTCTTAAATACATTAATAAAAGGTAGGTCAATGGTTAGTTCATAAGTCATGTCTGACTCTAGTGACCCCATGGACTGTAGCCCACCTGGCTCATCTGTTCATGGGATTTCCCAGGCAAGAATACTGGAGTGAGCTGCCATTTCCTTCTCCAGGTATCTTCACAACCCAGGGATCAAACCTGGGTCTTGGGCATTGCAGGCAGATTCGTTATTGACTGAACCACCAGAGAAGCCCAAATAAAAGCTATAACTTTGCAAAAGAAACATATCACATAAAATTGACTTATCAAGTTAAAAAAAAAGAATTATAGGTATACAAGTTAATGTGATAAAATAAGATATAGCAATACATTTAATAACAATGATAATTTTGAAGCAGTGATGAGTAGAAATAATGATTTGAGACATCTACAAAGGTTGATATTAATATTTCTTTGACTATTATTGCTGATATATATAATGCTACTTTTGTTTATTGCCTTTGAAAGGGCTTCCCTGGTGGCTTAGAGGATAAAGCATCCGCCCACAATGCGGGAGACCCGGGTTCAGTCCCTGGGTAGGGAAGATCCCCTGGAGAAGGAAATGGTAACCCACTCAAATACTCTTGCCTGGAAAATCCCATGGACGGAGGAACCTGATAGGCTATAATCCATGGGGTCGCAAAGAGTTAGACACGACTGAGCGACTTCACTTCACTTCGCTTATCTTTGAAAGAAACAATATATTTCTGTTAGAGGTTAGGTAAAATGAAACTTTAATTCTTCCTTTTTAAGTGCACAAGCTCCAAACTCTTATCCATAGATGACTGTAATCTATGGACCCTTGTTCTAGTATTTTAGTTTCCCCATTAAAAACTTCACAATGACAATGAGATTTTCTTCACTTGTTAAACTGTGAGATGTGCATTTTTACTTCTCGTGCATTATCCATATCCTGTCAAGTTTTTTCAAATAACTCAAAGTTGAAATGAGCATTTGTCATTTGTTAGCTGCCTAAAATTGGATAAGTCATTTGCTTTCCAAGTGTGCTTCTCCACACACTTATAAAAGCTTTGTGCGAATTAGAAATAACTACTGTACTTCATCTGACAAAAATAAGTAGTAGCTGTGTAAAAGTTCAGTACAAGTCAGAACTTATTCATGTGCCATGTTAGTCCATACCAGTAGAGAGCTTACAGATTTACTTCTTAATGTACAGAAACTAGAGAATAAAAGAGAACATTGGAGAACCCTTTAAGGGTTAAAGGGAAGGAGAAGAGGTAACTTGAATGGCAAAAGAATTTGGGGGTGTTTCTATAAATCAGTCCCCAGAAGAGGTGAATCTGATTGCAATCAGAATACTGAATCACAATGATAATCATAAGGCCTTCTTGCTCTTGGTGTGGAAGGGAGCATGAGATGGGAGGTGATGCTCACACATGGTCCATGTTCTTCTAGGTCTTACTGACTTGCAGTCATTTGGTCTGAATGAATTATACATACTTGGTGTTCATGGATATTTGGAGAAGTATCTTAGCATGTAGCCATATTTCCATCAATGACAGACAAACAATAATATTGCTAATATTTATTAAGAAAATGGTAGTTAATGCTTATATAGATAGCATTTCTATATATGGCACTCTGTTTTGAAGTTTACAATACCTATAATCCTCATAGCAAAAATGAGTCAGGCTCCCTTAACATCCCAATTTTAGACAAGAGAACTGAGGCACAGTGAGACTAATCAGGGCTTCCCTGGTGGGTCAGATGGTAAAGAACTGGGCTACAATGTAGGAGACCTGGGCTCAGTCCCTGGGTCTGGAAGATCCCCTGGAGAAGTTAATGGCTATCCACTCCAGTATTCTTGCCTGGAGAATTCCATGGTCAGAGGAGCCTGGTGGGCTACAGTCCAGTTCAGTTCAGTTGCTCAGTCATGTCTGACTCTTTGTGACCCCATGGACTGAAGCACACCAGGCTTCCCTGCCCATCGCCAATTCCCGGAGTTCACTCAAACTCATGTCCATTGAGTCGTTGATGCCATCTAGCCATCGCATCCTCTGTCGTCTCCTTCTCCTCCTGCCTTCAATCTTTGCCAGCATCAGGGTCTTTTCAAATGAGTCAGTTCTTTGCATCAAGTGGCCAAAGTATTGAAGTTTCAGCTTCAGCATCAGTCCTTCCAATGAATATTCATGATTGATTTCCTTTAGGATGGACTGGTTGGATCTTCTCATGGTACACAGGCTACAGTCCATGGGGAGACAAAGAGCTGGACAAAACTGAGTAAGTAACTTGCCTAAACTCATTCTCTATCAAAGTATGAAAAGTACTCAAGACATTCAAATCAGAACCACTTGGTGACTGTCAGAGGGAAGGATACAGAATAATTTACGTATAAATCTTATTTATAAAACTTTTGTGTACTACCTCATATCTCCTGAAATGCTGCTTTTCCATTGTTGCTAAAAACACAAAACAGTACAAAATATAGAGTCTAGACTTACTTTGTCCACGTTTTAGTAGGCTTAGTACATAGTTAAGTAAATATAGCTAAAAGTATAAACTGGAATTTTCTAACAGATAATATGAAAAATAACATTTAAAGTTACATAAAGCTTACTAACTTCTTTTAATATATGATTTTATTCAAGTATTGATATTCAAAGCACATTAAAAATCAAGCAAAGCATGAAAACTTGTGAACATATGGAGCATTTGTCAACAGTGACAAGATAGATGATAAGAATAATTCATGAACTATTCTGAAGTTTTAACTCTTACTCTTCATTCAGTTTGTAAAGCATTACAATTAACATAAATAAAATCTAAAGACAGCATTCCATAATTAAACACTCAGTGGATTAAAAAATGAGGAAGTTGATATCATTTGCATTTGTCTCCCAGAACACCTGCATTTATTTCTAGGATCTTCTAGTAAAGAGAAACACAGCTGCTAATGTTATGACTAATGAAAAATGTAAAGTCGCATAGGACTAGCTACATTATGTATATTTCTATTACCTTAAATAGTTTTCTTTGGGTCCAGAATTTATATTATTAATACATATTATTTTGAGTAAAAATTTATTCTGAGACAATAATATGATGTTGGCTGATGTATTAATCAGTTTGGGCTCCTGTAAGAAAGGACCATAGACTGAGTGGCTTCAACAAAAGACATTCATTTCTCAATTATCTGAAGTCTGGAAATTCCAAGATGAAGGTGTCTAAAGACTCAGCTCATGGTAAGGACTCTCTTCCTGGCTGGCAGATGAAAAGCAACTTTGCTGCTTGTTTAGATCTAATTAACCTCACTCACATTTAAAAAACAACAACAACAACAACAAAAAAAAAACACTGTTTCTTTTTTTCCACAATTTTGTTAGCTAAGTTCTGCATTTAAAATACACACATTTAAACAGCATTCATGGGTTTCATGGGTTTTAAGTAAAATAAGTAATCAGGGTATATACATCCATGCATTTAAAATTTTTATGTATTTATTTATTCAGTTTTGGTTGCACTGGTCTTCATTGCTGCATGTGGGCTTTCTCTGGTTGCAGGGAATGGGGGCTACTTATTGTTGTGGTATGCAGACTTCTCACTGCTGGGGGTGGCTTCTCTTGCTCTTGAGGACAGGCTCTAGGCGTGCAGGCTTCAGTAGTTTGAGCACACAGGCTCAGTAGTCACTGCCTGGGGGCTCTAGAGTGTGGGCTCAGTTGCTCTGCTACATGGAGAACCTTCTCAGACCAGGGATCAAATCCTTATCACCAAGGAAGTCCTATATCCACACATTTTGAATAATACAAAATTCAGTGTGCTAATAAGTGCTTTAGGTATTATTTAAACTCCTTGCTAGTTACCTCATTACTCATTTCAATCTGAATTATGTGAATAACAAACATAGTCCTTAATATATAGACATAAGCACATGTACACATCTCTACTTGTTTTTTATAAAAATGGATCTTCAACAATAACACTTGTATCCATAAATAAACTAAATCGAATCCTGTATTTTGTTGGTATCATTCTTTGGCAAAAAGTACTAAGATGAAAACAAGCCAGTAGAGCAATATAATAATGAAGATATTCAATGAATTATTGAAAATGACTCCAAGAAAGCCAGAAAGGACAATGACATGATAATACAATTTGCTGGCATGACTTCTAATCAGATATTGTCAAACTACAAAAAAACAATGCCTTCCTCAAAAATGGTAGATCTTCATAAGAAGGAAAGGAAACCTTAAGAAATCATTTTGTATGCTGTCTTACCTTTAGTCCTTAAAATTCCAAAGCATAACAAAGGTTTGAGACACAACCAAGAGCTTGGGAAGGGTTGAATGGTAAGGTTCATCTCCTACTGACACCACTCCACCAAAACTGGGAGAGACAGCTGTTTTATCTAATGTATAGAAACCAACAATGCACTGAACAGAAGAACAAGATAAACACCACATAACATATTTTAAACAATGACAAAAAGACATAGGTACCACTCACTAAAAAAAATCTTTTTAATTTTAATTACTGATCATTTAGAGACAAAGATTGAGAACATGCAAGAAAGGTTTAACAAGGACCTAGAAGAAATAAAAAAGAGTCAATATATAATGAATAATGCAATAAATGAGATCAAAAACTCTCTGGAGGCAACAAATAGTAGAATAACAGAGGCAGAAGATAGGATTCGTGAATTAGAAGATAGAATGGTAGAAATAAATGAATCAGAGAGGAAAAAAGAAAAGCGAATTAAAAGAAATGAGGACAATCTCAGAGACCTCCAGGACAATATTAAATGCTACAACATTCGAATCATAGTGGTCCCAGAAGAAGAAGACAAAAAGAAAGACCATGAGAAAATACTTGAGGAGATAATAGTTGAAAACTTCCCTAAAATGGGGAAGGAAATAATCACTCAAGTCCAAGAAACCCAGAGAGTCCCAAACAGGATAAACCCAGGGCGAAACACCCCAAGACACATATTAATCAAATTAACAAAGATCAAACACAAAGAACAAATATTAAAAGCAGCAAGGGAAAAAAAAAACAAATAACACACAAGGGAATTCCCATAAGGATAACAGCTGATCTTTCAATAAAAACTCTTCAAGCCAGGAGGGAATGGCAAGACATACTTAAAGTGATGAAAGAAAATAACCTACAGCCCAGATTATTGTACCCATCAAGGAGCTCATTCAAATATGAAGGAGAAATCAAAAGCTTTACAGACAAGCAAAAGCTGAGAGAACTCAGCACCACCAAACCAGCTCTCCAACAAATACTAAAGGATATTCTCTAGACAGAAAACACAAAAACGGTATATAAATTTGAACCCAAAACAATAAAGTAAATGGCAACGGGATCATACTTTTCAATAATTACCTTAAACGTAAATGGGTTGAATGCCCCAACCAAAAGACAAAGACTGGCTGAATGGATACAAAAACAAGACCCCTATATATGTTGTCTACAAGAGACCCACCTCAAAACAGGACACATACAGACTGAAAGTGAAGGGCTGGAAAAAAACAAAAAAAAATCTTTTTAATTTTAATTACTGATCATCTACTCAACCAGTGGATTTCCAGGTGGCTCAGTGGTAAAAAATCTGCCTGCTGATGCAGGAAACACAGGAAACACGGGTTCAATTCCTGGGTCAGGAAGATCCTCTGTAGGAGGAAATGGGCAACCCACTCCAACATTCTTGCCTGGAAAATCCCACAGACAGAGGAGCCCTGGGCTACAGTTCATGGGGTCACAAACAGTGCGATGTCACTGAACATACATGCAGTCAGGCATTCAACAAATATATACTGAATAATTTCACCTTATTTAGAAATATGCTACTGTTTGTTACCATTAAAAATTGGCAAAATTCTGAGATGCTGATGAAATATATAGCCAAAATGTTCTAATTAGTATATAATTATATTTATATATTATTAAAAGTAATATACTTGTCAATCCTAATGTATAACTGCATCAATATCACAAAGGAGGTTTAAAAAGAAAACTTAAAAATACTATGTATATAAGAGTAAGAAAAATAGTTTTATTTCACATAGGTAGGTATGTTTAATTTTTTATTCATTACACTAAAAAATACATTAAAAGATTTAGTTCAGTTCAGTTTAACAGTTATGCAGTCATGTCTCACTCTTTGCAACCCCATGGATTTGCAGTAAGACAGGATTCCCTGTCCATCACAAACTCCCAAAGCTTGCTCAAACTCATGTCCATTGAGTTGGTGATGCCATCCAACTATCTCATCCTCTGTTGTCCCCTTCTCCTCCTGCCTTCACTCTTTCCCAGCATCAGGGTCTTTTCAAATGAGTCCGTTCTTTGTATCAGGTGGCCAAAGAATTGAAGTTGCAGCTTCAGCATCAGTCCTTCCAATGATTACAAATTGTCTTTAAATGTAAGGGCTGAAAGTGGCCTATTCATCATAGGGCCTCCAATTCTTGAGGTTATCAGATTTTAAAACTGCACAAATTTATGTTAAATATTATTTAATATCCAGATATTCTAATAAAATATATTTATCACTTTGAAAGACCCTTTAAAATGGAAAAGGAAATGGCAACCCACTCCAGTGTTCTTGACTGGGGAATCCCAGGGACCGGGGAGCCTGGTGGGCTGCAGTCTCTGGGGTCGCACAGAGTCGGACACAACTGAAGCGACTTAGCAGCAGCAGCAGTATACTCCTGAAAATAAACTTACTGATTACAAGAAAAGCAAATGAAGTGACAGTGTGTTTTATGGAGTTCTAGTTAAAAAGATGAAATTTCCTCTTTTAAATGAACCATGTGAAAGTGAAAGTCGCTCAGTCATGACTGACTTTTTGTGACCCCATGGACTATATAGTCCATGGAATTCTCCAGGCCAGAATACTGGAGTGGGCAGCCTGTCCCTTCTCAAGGGGATCTTCCTAACCCAGGGATTGAACGGGTATTCCCAACCCAGTATTCTTGCCTAGAAAATCCCATGGATGGAGGAGCCTGGTGTCCATGGGATCGCAGAGTCGGACATGACTGAGCAACTTCACTTTCACTTTTCTCCCACATTGCAGGTGAGTTCTTTACCAGCTTAGGCATACAAGGGAAGCCCCAAAATAGTGGAGTGAGTAGCCTGTCCCTTCTCCATGCAATCTTCCCAAACAGGAATCGAACTGGGGTCTCCTGCATTGCAGGCAGATTCTTTACCAACTGAGCTATCAGGGAAGCCCTAAATGAACCATAATAGGAATTTAAAAACCTACATAACATATTCAGGTTTCTAATAACTTTCAATAATGGATGATTGAGATAGTCAAAGTGATGACAGTTTATAGTTGTTGATTATGATTATTTTATGACATTGTATTTACATATAACTAAACTAAAAGTAAGATTAAATAATTACTCAAGTGATTTAAATAATGGGTTATATTAGACTAAATAAATCAGATGAAATAGTGTGGTAGTGCATTATCTGAATTGGAGATGTATTTAAATTTCAACTGCTATTTAAGAGATACATGACTATTTAATACCAAGATAAGGTAAACAATGTCTGTGAGCCCAACAAAGCAGAGGAAAAGGAATACTAACCTATTTCAAAGTCTGATTTAAAAATTCTAGAAAGCACCTTTGCTCTTTAAGAGATTTAGCATTATTATTTGGTATAATATTATTCATATAATATAAACACTTTTTAAACTATATTAATTCCTTTGAATGCACAGAGTTTTATTAAACCAAGGTTATTTTTATTTTTATTTTTTTGTGAGGAGTATCTGTACTTTTATTTTCAAAAATGTATTACAGACTGTTAAAAACATAGGTCAATTCAATTAATTGTCTTAATTTGTGCTCCCTTCACCAAATGAAACTAAAAAATCCTTGTGTCAAAAGTATTTTAAGCTAGAACTTTGTATGCATCTGTGCGATTTCCACTTCAAGCCCTTCTTGACAGATTCTGCATTAACAGACTAACCTAATAATAACCCTGGACCAATGTGCCTTTGAAATTAATCACAGGAGTGCTGAATTCCAATGACTTAAACGGGCATGGCATAATGGCTCTTGTATAGTAGCTCCAAAATGAAACAGGAGCTTTATTTTTGAAATTTACATGGCGTGAGAAAGCTCTCTTCCTTCAAAATCATTTTATGATGTAAACGTCCATTGAGTTAATACTATTTGATAAATTTCCTTTACATTCAATCTGCTTACCTACACGTATGTGTACTTTGTTTATCTAGAAGGATAATTTCAGAACCAATAACATTGTGGTTCAATACCAGTTTTCTTAATAAAAACTTAATGTATTATATTACATTCCCAGCACACTCTAATTAAATTCCTTTTCATTTCAGTCAGTCTCAGAGGGTTAGAGAAGCTGGAGAATATTTAACAAAATTCAACAAAGCAACTACCTGAAGTTGATACATTAACCTTGGCACTGAGAGTTACTTTATTCAATCCACGTATGCCAGAAACACCATTATACAATGACCTAAAAACGACAGTATTTCAATCTAACTGGAGAGGCTGTAAATGAATAACGATCATTTCTAACTCATTATATGCATTATATATTTAGCCCTCAGAAATTTTAAAGAAAAAACAAACATCATCAACTGTAAAAGCATGTCTTACCAGGATATAAAAGCTAAAATATAACTATATTTTTTCTCAGTAATAAGGAGGATGGATAGATTTTAATACTTGTTAGTATAATCATATACAGTAAACATATGTCTCACATAGGGCTTCATACGTGGCTCAGTGGTAAAGAATCCACCTGCAAATGCAAGAGAGATGAATTCCATCCCTGAGTGAGGAAGATCCCCTGGAGAAGGAAATGGCAATCCACTCCTTTCTTGTAGGAAATCCCATGGATAGAGTCAGATGTGAATTAGTGACTAAACAACAATAACAACAATGCCTCACAAATATGTATATAAGTGTGTGTGTGTATATATATATATATATTGCTCTTCCATTTGGATTTGAAGATGGGAACATGTAATTTTAAAGAGAAGATCATCCTTCCTGTTTAACATTCCCGCAGGTTTATGCCTGAAGAAACAACTCATTCCTAGGAAGAGGGAGGCTAAAAGAATGATCTCTTTGCTTGGTGAAGTTTAAATAGTCATGGGGTTCTTTTCTGTCATTAGAAATGGAAATGGCAACCCACTCCAGTATTCTTATTCTTGCCTGGAAAATCCGATGGATGAAGGAGCCTGGTAGGCTACAGCCCATGGAGTCGCAAAGAGTTGGATACGACTGAGCGACTAACACTTTCTTTTCTGTCGTAAGGATCCTAGCTACACAGGGCCACTAATCCACCATGTATTGTCCACATCTTTATAGCCACCACATAAAATTTAGACCTGAAAATATTTTCATATTTTAGGAAGGCAGTATCTTGTGTGTGCTCTATATTGTATACCATCCTTAGCTATAATACCACATTCCTTAATTGTTTCCTGCAGTAAGACAAAAATAAACATATATTCACACTGTGCTGTGCTGGGCTTAGTCGCTCGGTCATGTCTGATCATACTAAATCAGGTAAATAATGACCATAAGTGAACTTATGTTAGTTCTCTCAAAAGATTTTATGTAGGTTCATTTTTTTCTACCCTTTGAAGATCTTTTTGATTTTGCAATATTTGATTAGGAACTGTAGACCCATGTGGACACATTCTGAAGGCCATTTCTATTTTATATTCTGGTGACAGTACCAACCTCTAATTTCCTTGACCATACCGTTATGCAATGGCAAAATGAAGCTGAATAAAGGATGAAAGAGAGGGTTCAACTTCCTATAAAGCTGAATGAGTCACATATGGAGCACAGCCTCCAGGTTGAAATACATTAGTTTGAATCCAGTTTGATTTATTGGTTATTCTGAAATTTTCCAGCCAAGTTAACTTTTGTTCTTTTGGCAGTAGCTCAAGCAGATGCCATAAATACATCTTTATCTTTATGGAAACAAACTGTTTGACTCCCTCACCTTCCCCTGCCCCACACCAGTTGTCAAGAGGAAATTTCCCTTAAACTCCTAAGTCATATTCATGGCAGCTGAACCATACCACCCATCTCTTTGCTCTGATAAAAGCTGTAACTGTCCCTTTGCTACCTATCTTACCCCTTATTGGGCTTCCTTCGTGGCTCAGACAATAAAGAATCTACCTGCAATCCTGGAGACCCGGGGTCAATCCCTGGGTCAGGAAGATCTCCTGCAGAATGGAATGGCAACCCACTCCAGTATTCTTGCCTGGAGAATTCTATGGACGGTGGAGCCTGGTGGGCTACAGTCCATGGGGTTGCAAATAGTCAGACACAGCTGAGCGACTGAAACTTTACCCCTTAATTGCTTTAACAGATTTTCATCTTTTTTTTTTTTTTTTTTCAGTTTTCTGTTTGAATAAAGGATTTTAGAAGAAGAACAATGCAGGGGAAGAAATGATTATCCTCAAATTTTAACACTCATGGAGCTGAATGTTCAGTCTATGGCCATATTAAGGGATTTCAACAGTAGAATGACAAAATGCACCTCTACTTTAAGGAAGATAAAACGGTGAGTGAATGAGTTGAGGCTGTTCAGTGTGGTAATAAAAATAATAGTGTGGACACTGTTGAAATAGTTAAAGCAAGACATAAGCAGTGTGTGTTAGTCACTCAGTCATGTCCGACTCTTTGCAATTTATATTCTGTGTCACTGTGATGGTGTTAGGCGGCATCTGAGTATGCACTCCCAGGAGACGTATGGGTGTTCTAATGAGGATAAAGTAAAAGTTCCTCTAATTTCTGATATGTCCTCTTCATCTTGTTATAAAAGTCTAACTGCATAAAGCATATTTAACAAAACTGCCTTCCTAGTTTCTTTTAGTGGTATCGATTCAAATCATCGTAGTGTAGTGGCACAAAACTTGTTTAATGAATATTCAGTTACATTTCAGGGTGCACATTAGAGTTACAAATGTCTTTATTTAGGGGCTGGTACTGGGTTAATTAAGAAATTTGATTTGTATGTTAAGCAGTTGGATGAAATGATTTACACTGTCTTTCACCTAACAGTTCTGGTGTTATAAGAGCCTCATAACTAGCTGGCTTCTGTATTTTCCTTAATCCAAAAGTTATCAATGTCTGATCTGAGAATCCCTGAGGTCCTGTCCCAACTACGTACCTGTGGGAAACAGAATTTTCTTTGTAGATGTTACCCAAAATATTATTTGGTAACAGAATTGATGCAAAAGGAAATAAGACAGTTTAGCTGTCTTCTATAAAGCTGTTTAGTACAGAAATTCCAAACATGCAAAACAATCTCACGATTCTTTTGAATTCAAAAATACAGTCACATTTTATAAATATATATATTTTATAAAAATATTTATATTAACATGCAGTGAGTTTAAAATACATAAATGTTTTAAATATTCCTCTATTCTTATTTTTAAATTCATAAAACTAGGGATTTATAACCCATATAAACACAATCATTTTTGAGTCTTCAATAATTTTTAATTGGGGGATAATTACAGTATTGTGATGGTTCCTGCCATACATCAAAATGAATCAGCGATAAATATACGTATGTCCCCTTTCTCTTAAACCTCCCTCTCACCTCCCTCTCCATCCCTGTAGGTTGTCACACAGCATCAGATTTGGGTTCCCTGCATCATACAACAAATTTCCACTGGTTTTGGGGCCTGGCATGAGTAGTTTGAGGATTAAAACCAGAATCCGTACTGGGTACCATCACCAGGGTAGGGGGATTCCATCATGCCGGTAAGTCTCTTGTGGCTTTCCACAGTTTTCAATAGCGTTCTTTAGTTTTTATTTACTTTTATTTGTGGTTTATTTTGAAAATATTTTTATACATCAGTGTCTCTTTTGGACTCTGTGGGAAAGGGAGAGGGTGGGATGATTTGGGAGAATGGCATTGAAATACATATAATATCATATATGGAACGAGTCGCCAGTCCAAGTTCGATGAACGATACTGGATGCTTGGGGCTGGTGCACTGGGACGACCCAGAGGGATGGTATGGGGAGGGAGGAGGGAGGAGGGTTCAGGATGGGGAACACATGTATGCCTGTGGCGGATTCATTTAGATATTTGGCAAAACCAATACAATATTGTAAAGTGTATGGGGAGGGAGGAGGGAGGAGGGTTCAGGATGGGGAACACATGTATACCTGTGGCGGATTCATTTCAGTATTTGGCAAAACTAATACAATATCCAAAAAAATATATATATATATTTTTAAATAGTCCAGGCTGGACTTCCCTGGTGGCTCAGATGGTAAAGCGTCTGTCTACAATGTGGGAGACCAGGGTTCGAGCCCTGGGTCAGGAAGATACCCTGGAGAAGAAAATGGCAATCCACTCCAGTGCTATTGCCTGGAAAATCCCATGGACAGAGGAGCCTGGTAGGCTACAGTCTGTGGGGTCGCAAACAGTCGGACACGACTTAGCGACTTCACTTTCACTTTCACACTTTAAAAATATTTAGCTTTTGCAGCCTTTTTGAGATACAACTATCTCTTTCAGTGTGCTTGTTGGGCCTGGGGATCTGGTGGTAGATCCCAAACATCCCAGTTGAAATCACTGATGGGACAAAGATCTGCACCTCTCAACAGCCCACATAGCATTCCCACTTTTCTACTACTACAATCCCAAGAAGATTGTAATGGTTTTGAATTTGAAAGCTTTTATTGATTCTGTCCCTCTGTAACATTTTTCTTGTCCTCACTGAATATGTAAAGTTTATTCATATATTTACCCGACCTATACAGCACTGTTAAAGCCTCACTACAAATACCAGTTCAAACTGCTTTCTCCCTTTGTTTGTTGAACAAACAAACGGTGTGTATCGGACTCCTAGTATGACACACTGAATATGCTCACTTTTATAAAGTAAGCATTGTGTTTGCTGCTTAGAAGATGCTATGTTACTATAAGGACAATGTGATGGTAGTAAAAATAATAGTCTGGACAGGTACAGTTGTCTTGAAAGCACAACAAAAAAATTTGAAAATCAATCATAATGGACACGTAGTCTTTAATAACACATCATGGAAAAGGGTGGAGGTGGGAAAGAAAATTTCAGGTAGAAATGAATGTACAGCTGTACAGAGTGAGAAATAGTACAGAAATTACAAACACAGCTGTCACTATAAGGTGAAGTGAACAGAGTTCAGGTCATGATATGTTAACTATTTTGACATTAATGTGGGGGTAATTTGGAGAGCTCTTGGGGTATAGATAAAAGGTTAATGTTTTCATATTTTTATTTTCTATGCTTTCTTTTATGTGCAAAAGTTTATGGACATCTAATGAATGAGTTCTGTCTTGTAAATACCTACAAGTAAATGGAAATACATGCATCCTTGATATCAGAAGTAGCTGGATAATGATAAAGATAATGATAAAATAAGTTATTTGAAGTAATTATTGAAGTATATATGGTTTCCAAACTTTTGCCTAATATCCAAAATACGAAGATAATTTTCAACTTTTCAAATTCATGTTGAATTGCTTGTATCTACACTATTTCAGCCCCTCTAGTTTATCAAATTGCTTGAAGGCTCTTCTTTCTGAAAATCACCTGAGCTATCAATCTACAGTGACTACCATTTCTAAACTTACCTAAACATCAGATAATGTGGTCTATTTTTAAAAATGGCCTTACAATTTCTTTCACACATTTTGGCATATAACACTCTGAAGTTAGAAGTACAGAGTTAATATTATAAAAGACACATTAATCCACAATGATGTGGAAATTTTTTTTATTCTCTTTCCTAAAATTTTCTTTTTAATGAGGAGTTTTTAAGCCTCTCTGTAAAATATCGAACCATAGCATCAAGGTATATTCATGGCAATACATCAGTTGAATTCATCTGAAATTGGAAAATGTGTGTGTTCACTGGAGCATTTAAAATGATGCACAACACACGCTAATTTATTAGAATAAAGTCAAACTAAGTCTCAATTAGAGAAAAGACCACAATAAATAGTTTGAGGAGAGTCCTCAGGGTAAGTGTAGGATAGACTTTATAATTCTTTACAGGCATATATTTCCGCCTCAAATTTAAAGAAAAATCCTTTGCACACTGAATTCAAAACCTCAGTTAATTATTTCAGTTTTATATATTTCCCCATGCAAAATACATTTTAACTTCTCAAATCTCTACTTTATTTCAAGGTCATTAGTTTAATGAGACACTATCTCAGATAGTCTATTAATAATCATTTCCCAGGAGAGCTTTTAGTTCTTATTCATTGTTTCCCTATTTATGCAGCACAACTCTAGCTCAGTCCCCTAACACATAAACAGTTTAAAAAGAATCTGAAAAACCAATTTTAAGCATTATATGTGATTGCTTATAAATGTCTACCATATTTCATATAACTTTGTTTTAACAAGGTTATCTATATTAGATTTTGGCTTGTTCCAAGAACAAATGTGCCTTATTTGTAACATTTTGTTCTGATAATAAGGAATAAATTGTCTGAGTATTACCTCTGAATTTGCTATATCTAATATGATATTTTTAATTGAACAAAACCCCATAGGAACTCCTATAAGCATGTGGGTATTATCCTAAAAGAAGTTTTCTAAGAGACTTGAAATTTTAATCAAATAGCTTTGGGGATAGAGATAAGAGAAGAGGAAGGAGAAAACAGATTCAGTTCAAAGAATTTTAGTAATTATTGCAGCAATAGATAATACTTTAAGCTAAAGACAAAAAATGGAAGAAACTTGTTTTTAGTTTCTACTGCTAAGTAGTCAACAATTTTGAAATTCCAGTAACAGTTGTGTATTAAACTTATCTAGGTACTAAATACTTCGAGGTTCATACACTGTATTTGACATTGCTCCACATCAAAGGGACAAAATAATTGAAAGTAAATATATATTAGCATTAAACATAATCAAAGATATATGCAAAAAATGGAATATAAAAGTTAAAGTTACACATTTGAGGTCTCTCTGTCTGTGTTCTCAGTTGCGTCCGACTCTTGGGGACCCTGTGGACTGTAGCCCACTAGTCTGCTTTGTCCATGGGACTCTCCAGGCAGGAATACTGGAGTGGGTTGCCTGGCCCTCCTCCAAGGGATCTTCCTGATTGAGATTCTTTACCCACTGAGCTACCTGGGAAGCCCTGAGGTCTTTCTAAAACGATATAACTCAGAGCATGTCTTTTGACAAATAAAGGATATTAATAATTTCATCTTATATATGGCTTCAAGACCTGTTGCTCATATATAAAAGAAATAATCTTCTACTTTATTACTTAAACTAAATCTGTTTCAAAGCATACCCTTCTTGGAGATAAACAGAACTTATCACTTATTTAACAAAGGGCTAAATGCTGGCCTCATTTACACAAGAAACAAAATGACAGCATGACAACATACACAGAATATTAGCTTTAAACATGGATGTTCAGTTTAGTTCAGTCGCTCAGTTGTGTCCGACTCCTTGCGACCTCATGAATTACAGCACACCAGGCTTTCCTGTCCATCACCAACTCCTGGAGTTCACCCAAACTCATGTCCATTGAGTCGGTGATGCCATCCAGCCATCTCATCCTCTGTCATCCCCTTTTCCTCCTGCCACCAATCCCGCCCAGCATCAGGGTTTTTTCCAATGAGTCAACTCTTTGTATGAGGTGGCCAAAGTATTGGAGTTTCAGCTTTAGCATCAGTCCTTCCAATGAACACCCAGGACTGATCTCCTTCAGAATGGACTGGTTGGATCTCCTTGCAGTCCAAGGGACTCTCAAGAGTCTTCTCCAACACCACAGTTCAAAAGCATCAATTCTTCGGTGCTCAGCTTTCTTCACAGTACAACTCTCACATCCATACATGACCACTGGAAAAACCATAGCCTTGACTAGACGGACTTTTGTTGAAAAAGTAATGTCTCTGCTTCTGAATATGTTATCTACGTTTGTCATGACTTTCCTTCCAAGGAATAAGCATCTTTTAATTTCATGGCTGCAATCACTGTCTGCAGTGATTTTGGAGCCCCCAAAAATAAAGTCTGACACTGTTTCCCCATCTATTTGCCATGAAGTGATGGGACCGGATGCCATGATCTTAGTTTTCTGAATGTTGAGCTTTAGGCCAACTTTTTCACTCTCCTCTTTCAACTTTCATCAAGAGGCTTTTTAGTTCCTCTTCATTTTCTGCCATGAGGGTGGTGTCATCTGCATATCTGAGGTTATTGATATTTCTCCCGGCAATCTTGATTCCAGTTTGTGCTTCTTCCAGCTCAGCATTTCTCATGATGTACTCTGCATATAAGTTAAATAAGCAAGGTAACAATATACAGCCTTGATGTACTCCTTTCCCAATTTGGAACCAGTCTGTTCTTAGGTATATGTAAAATAAAATCCATAATCAACATAGTAAAAAGGAGTGTTTTATAATACACAGCACTTTTGTATATATTTTGGTAATATTTAACAACAGTTGAGGAATTTGCTACTAAGATTCTATAACTCTAAAAAATGTGCTTCTCACAATATAATTTTTGTTTAATTTTAAGCATAAATTTAAAATGAGTAATTTTATAATTTAAATACATCTTGTTTTATAAACATTACTTATATACTTGAAAGTATCAGATACTAAAGGTATGGAATTTATAATTATTTTAGTTAACACTATATAAATAATTTAGAACTTTTCATTCTACTTAAATAAACTCAATTGGGAGGTACCTGGATGCATATTTACTTCTACAAATTTTTTCTCCTACAGTCTTTAAGAGAAAACAATAAGGAATACATACTTTAAAAAAAATAGTAAATACTGAGTAAGATTATTAATTTATTCAAGGGTAATATTTTTCTTTTATATTTTAGATTTATATTTTTAAATAAAATACAAAATTTGTATGAATAAGGTATGCATCTATTTAAAGAAAAAATTAAATTGCCTATTTTTGATTACTACCTAATTTTGGGTTGACATATTTAAATTTATATATAAAATGATCAGATGTGTCTCTTTCTCAGGCATATAAAATCACATATGAAATTACTGAAAGAACTTACTAGAGGAACAATAGGACTTGTCTAAGCATCTGTGTATATCCTATGACTTTTTTAGTTTGTGTTATATATAATATATGGGCTTCTCAGGTGGCCCAGTGGGAAAGAATTCACCTGCAAATGCAGGAGAAGCAAGAAATGGAGGTTTGATCTACGGGTTGGGAAGATTTCCTTGAGTAGGAAATGGTAACTTCTTCAGTATTCTTGCCTGGAGAATTCCATGGACAGAGGAGCCTGGCAGGCTTCAGTCCATTGAGTCACAAAAGAGTTGAACACGACTTAGTGAGTAAACCACCACCGTTCTTGCCTGGAAAATTCCATGGACATAGAAGCCTGGCACAGGTCTCTTGTGACAGTCTAGGGGGTCACAGAGAGGCAGACATGACCAAGTCCATATACATAACATATATGCAATTATATATTATAAACAGTATTATATGTAATTATATGTAACTGTTCTGTCTCTATATTATGTAGTTTTAATATGCTAATATATTTTATGAAATAGGAAAAATATGCAAAAATCTTCCTTTGCAGAAAAGTCTGTACTATGTGGGAGGAGGGACTCGATATGTTATTATATAAAAGAGTTAAGTGCAACTGAAATGAGGAAAATTAGAACTACTACTGAAGTAGAATCAATACAATTTGTAACTAATCAGATGTAAGTAAAAATAAGAAGGAAGAAAATCAAGTGAATGAAATTTGAATTTAGAATAACAGCACTGAGTACCTGAATACCTGGAGATATTAATATATAGTAATTTCTTACTTAAGGATAAGAAATTATGGTGATAGTTGCTTTTGGGTATGCTTGTTTGTTTTCTTGTTTGTTTACTTTCCAAATGTAGATATAAATCATTTGAAAATATACATCTATATCTCAAGAACCTAGTGGTGACTGCAGACTCCTATAAGGTACAGAGAAGTAATTTTCATATGTACGAAAAGTGAAAGTGTCACTCAGTTGTCTCCTATTCTTTGCCTGGGGAGCCTGCCAGGCTCCTCAGTCCATGGAATTCTCCAGGCAAGAATACTGGAGTGGGTAGTCATTCTCTTCTTCTAGGGTTCTTACTGACCTTGGGATCAAACCCAGGTCTCCTGTATTGCAGGCAGATGCATTTACTCTCTGATCTACCAGGGAATCATCATCATTCTGTTGGATCTGGTGGTGAAAGAAGAAAACACATTCTACTGATAGAGATTTGATACTCTCATCTATAAAAATCCCCCCTTTCTTGCTGAACAACCATTCTAAAATAAAACAGAGATATTTGGGGCATTTTTTTTTCTTGTAATACTGCTTAGTATACTCAAACAGCTCCATGTTGTGGGAACATGTTAGTTTCTTTAGACTTGTTCCCTATAAGGTCAGATAGTGGCAGGAAAAAAAAAGAATAACTAGACATGTGAGGACAGAGAAGAAAAGTATACATCTTCCAATTTATTTCCCAATATACAACAACACATTTTCCCATGGGAGCTCTTGGTACTGTATGGCTCTGTCTTCACCCCAAATCCTCATACTCTTAAAACCTGTAGCTTTTATTTTACCTAATAATATAAAAATTCCAAACACTCAAGTCCTTGACAACATGCATAATATAGGGACTGTATGTATAACTGTATATGTCCAGCACAAAATTTTACACATAAAAATGGTAAAAAAAAAATTAAATGAATGCTGATACAGTTTCCAATTTAAATTTGTCTCACTAATAAATTCATAGTAGGCAGGATCTCTACTATGAGTTCTTTCCACTTCCACAGATCACACAATATTGTATATAGTTCAGTTGCCAGGACTTCAATTATCAGTAACAGAAAACCAACTGTAACTAGTTCAAGAAAAAAATAACATTTTGAAGCTTGCATATCTATGAAATCAAAGAGAACACTCTTGCTTAAGGTATGACTAGGTCCTAGAGTTCAAAAGGTGTTACCAATTGTCTCTCTTTCTTGTTCACTTTGATCCATTTTGTACATACTTTTAAAACAATAATTCTTAAGCAAGTCTTCCCCACATGTTGGCCTTACTATCCACTGGCAGCCCAAGGATCAGCTGGTTCTCAGTCATATCCATTTCAAAAAGGGAGGTTCCTTTCTTTGTAGAATCAATAATAATGATATAAAAAGGATTCTTAATTATCTAGTGTTGTATAACCTTTAATCTAATCACAATCCAGGTGTGCCTGCTAGTGCTACCTATTGGCTATCCCAGGTCATTTATCTACCAAAAGGAATTAAGGAAAATTATAATGCTGACACCATCTGATGAGGGTAAGGGGACAGTTCCTGAAAGAAAACAATATTAAATGGTCAAGAAATAATTGAAGTACATTACACAGTCTAAGTTTAATTGCAGATCAACTATTCTATATCATTAATAGATTTGAAGCACCTATATTTTCCTTGTTTTTTTTTTTTGTTTGTTTATTTTATAATTCTCTCATGTGAACATGGGTGTTTTACATAGCCACTGCTGCATAACTTACTGTGAAAATTTACTGGTTCAAAACAAAAACTTTAATTTGCTCATGATTTTGTGGAAGAGTTCAGTTAGCAGGTCATGTCTGATCCATGTGGCAGGAGATGTAGTGTCTGGAGGTGGTGGGATCCATTTCCTGGATGGTTTCCTTATCTATGTATCTTAGTGCTCTCACTGTCTTCCTCTGTATTTTATCTGATTTTCTACAAGATGCATGAGACCTGAGCTCTTTTCTTTTTCTTTTTTTTAATGGAATGTTTGTCTCAGGATAAGTATACTTCATATAGGGTTCCTAGAATGTAAACTACTAGGCCATTCAATTATGCTTCCTACTGGCCCAGCATCACTTTTGCAGTATTTTATTGGTCAGACTCACGTGAGTGAAGTACACTACTCCTGCTCTTGAGAGAGGAGAGACAAGTTCATGTGAGAAGAGACATACTGTTGATATTTTATGAACAGAGGCTGCTGCTATGGGTATATTAGATTTATTTGGTTTAGAAAACCAGAATTTGATGACTTACATGTTGTGATTACCATTTGATCAGCAAGAGTTATAACAACTATTATTTTAACTGCTAAAATTATTAATGGTGTGCATGTTCCCATAAATTTATTTTACAGAACTAGTAATCAGTGTTTAGTGTCAAAAGTAGATTACTGATTAACACCATGATACCATACACGTTTCTTGATTGACCTTTAAAAGTAACTGTTTACAAAGATTTCACACTGTGTGAGTGGAGTGAATGCAACTTTCCTTAATTATGAGTTTCTTTTAAATGCACACACACATAATCCATGATTTATCATAAAAAGCATAGTATGACAGGTCCAGATATTCTTTGAACAATAAATACTACAAAACTGTGAATTACATACAATGTCCGTCATCAATGTTACCATCATATGACAGTATTTAATGTTTGCTTGTAGGAAGATTAAAATGATTGTAGCCATATGTCACTAGATTCTGCAATAAATTTTAAAACAAGATTATTAATTATGTTTGCCATTTTTCTTCCAGGAACTTTCAAAATCTGAAATGAAGACACTACTCAATAAAATAGTTTAAAAACCAAAGACTACAGGGTTACTATTTATTTTCAGAGAAAGCTTTTTAAATCATACATATAAATACTGAAACAATACATATTTATTCTCAATTATAAGCACCATTTTTTTTTGAAAGTGATCGAAGTGTTTCATTGCATAATACAAATAGGGCAATCTAAGCATTTCTCATTGACCACTGAAAATGTGCAGAACTGCTGTCCTAAAAAACCCAAAGAGGCTTGAGAGGTCATAGTAGCAATTCTTTTAAGCTTCCATTCATGTAGCAAGTAGATATCACAAAAGGGTCTAATAATAAGTTTTCAAAACTTGGAATAATTCAGAAAATGAAAAGGAGATAGAAATATTAGTACTGAAATATTAATAAAATGCAAATACAAAAATATATTGCAAGTAATTATTTTCACTTAAAATTATCATCTTGTCAATTAAATCTCTATCTCTGATAATTTTCATTACAAAAGCATTAAAAGTTACTGCAAATTATTTTGAAATGCTTGGTAACTGCATATTGTAATTATTCTGTTGCTTAGAATAACCTTCTACATACAGGATTAGAAAATATTGGGAGCTAAAAAAACATATGTTTGATATGGATTCTTATATAATAAATATAAATATTGTGAATAATCATCTCACTGAATTTCTTTTTGTAGCATAATTGAATTTATGAGTTTTCTTCAAAATGCTGTAAGTTAAATAGAACATTTTATTTTATGTGAGACAATGCATGACTACTTCAAGGTGCTGTAGAATGTTCAACTTCATCAGCAAATTAAAAAAAAAATAACATTTAAGTACATTTGTTGATCATCTAGTTGAGAAAATATTAAGATGATTTACTCATTGTTAGAGGCTTACTCATTATCAAGGGCTTAAGATAAATTCAAAGTGTCTACAATGTGTCTGCAGAAAAGTAGATCTGGCTGTATTTGTCAGAAAATATATCAATGTGTTTTATAAAACAGATGGATCGAACATATCATATTTTAACATTACATAACAAAAACAGAAATATTCTTGTTTTTGATCTACAAGACATAAAACTAGATGTTGCTTTTAGGGAAAAAAGTTCAATATTTATAAAATCAAAACAAATGTATTAGGTTATATCCAGAAACATAAATATACAAAAAACCAATAAATAAGTAAAACTTGTATTCATAAACAATGATTAACATACAGGAGAATATACATTTTATCAAACTGTGATCTCAAAAGTCTAGATCTATTTACCTATCAATTTGCCTATTAACCTGCATCTCTGTATGTGTGAGGATGCATGTGAGTGTGGATTTGTGTGTTTAATTACTTATTTTAAGATGTCATTTCTACCTGAAGGTGTCAGTTCATTGGTGACATGTAAAGAAATTAAATATACTGGAAAGAAGTCTAGAAATGAATATACAAACTCATTCTGAAAGCAGTGCTGTGTACTACATGATCTGTTTAACTTAATTCCAGATGTAGAAATTGGGGGCAAGAGAGTGTCCAGGCAATACAATTAAATATAGGAAATTCTTCTAAACTTCCGAAGAAAACCTATAAATTACTTAAAGTATTAAGTGAATAACAAAATACAGTATACCGTTGCAACTATAGTTGATAATACTGCATTGTGTATTTGAGAGCTGCTAAGAGTAGATCTTAAAAGTTATCATAAGAAAAAAATTATCGTTCTATGTATGTTGATGGATGTCAAGTAGACTTACTGTGGTGATCATTTTGCAGTATAGACAAATATTGAATCATTATGTACACCTGAAATTAATGTGTCAGTTTGGTTCAGTCGCTCAGTCGTGTCCGAATCTGTGCACCCCATGAATCACAGCACGCCAGGCCTCCTTGTCCATCACCAACTCCCGGAGTTCACTCAGACTCATGTCCATCGAGTCAGTGATGCCATCCAGCCATCTCATCCTCTGTCGTCCCCTTCTCATCCTGTCCCCCAATCCCTCCCAGCATCAGGGTCTCTTCCAATGAGTCAACTCTTCCTATGAGGTGGCCAAAGTATTGGAGTTTCAGCTTCAACATCACTCCTTCCAATGAACACCCAGGACTGATCTCCTTTAGGATGGACTGGTTGGATCTCCTTGTAGTCCAAGGGACTGTCAAGAGTCTTCTCCAACACCACAGTTCAAAAGCATCAATTCTTTGGCACTCAGTTTTCTTCACAGCTAACTCTCACATCCATACATGACCACTGGAAAAACCATAGCCTTGACTAGATGGACCTTTGTTGGCAAAGTAATATCTTTGCTTTTCAATATACTGTCTAGGTTGGTCATAACTTTCCTTCCAAGGAGTAAGTGTCTTTTAATTGCATGGCTGCAGGCACCATCTGTAGTGATTTTGAAGTCAAAAAAAAAAATAAAGTCTGACACTGTTTCCACTGTTTCCCTATCTATTTGACATGAAGTGATGGGACTGGACGCCATGATCTTTGTTTTCTGAATGTTGAGCTTTAAGCCAACTTTTTCACTCTCCTCTTTCATTTTCATCAAGAGGCTTTTTAGTTCTTCTTCACTTTCTGCCATAAGAGTGGTGTCATCTGCATATCTGAGGTTATTGACATTTCTCCTGGCAATCTTGACTCCAGCTTGTGCTTCTTCCAGCCCAGCGTTTCTCATGATGTACTCTGCATATAAGTTAAATAAGCAGGGTGACAATATACAGCCTTGACGTACTCCTTTTCCTATTTGGAACCAGTCTGTTGTTCCATGTCCAGTTCTAACTGTTGCTTCCTGACCCGCATACAGGTTTGTCAAGAGGCAGGTCAGGAGGTCTGGTATTCCCTTCTCTTTCAGAATTTTTCACAGTTTATTGTGATCCACACAGTCAAAGGCTTTGGCATAGTCAATAAAGCAGATATCAATGTCTTTCTGGAAATCTCTTGCTTTTTCAATGATCCAGCAGATGTTGGCAATTTGATCTCTGGTTCCTCTGCCTTTTCTAAAACTAGCTTGAACATCTGGAAGTTCACGGTTCACGTACTGCTGAAGCCTGGCTTGGAGAATTTTGAGCATTACTTTACTAGCCTGTGAGATGAGTACAATTGTGTGGTAGTTTGAGCATTCTTTGGCATTGCTTTTCTTTGGGATTGGAATTAATGTGTCAATTACACTTTAATTTCAAACCCAAATGAATATGCTAACTGCTAAGTCACTTCCATCATGTCTGACTCTGTGTGACCCCATAGACAGCAGCCCACCATGCTCCCCCGTCCCTAGGATTCTCCAGGCAAGAACATTGGAGTGGGTTGCCTTTTCCTTCTCCATTGCATGAAAGTGAAAAGTGAATGGGAAGTTGCTCAGTTGTGTGTGACTCTTTGCAACCCCATGGACTGCAGCCCATCAGGCCCCTCCATCCATGGGATTTTCCCGGCAAGAGTACTGGAGTGGGGTGCCATTGCCTTCTCTGATTCTTCTTCTTTAATTTCAAACCAAAATGAATATAGATAGCCATAAAAATCAGAAAAATATCATTTCTTTTTTTTTTTTTTTTGGTATCTATGCTATTTTATGAGGGATACAGATTCACATTTAATCAGTATAGTGTATATTTGGGAATTTTGGGAGAAAACAAGTGTTACAATTATTTTTCTGTGAAGAAGGAGAACTAAATTGAAAGTCCAAATAAACTTCCATTATGGACTTAGAAGTCAGGCATCTTATGCAGAATTAATATGAGCAAGAAATCTTAAATATTTTTTACTAATGTTCTTTGAAAATAATTGTTCATCTATTACTGGGTAATAAAATTATAATGAGTATTAATATGACTTGATTTCTTGAGTAGAAGAAAAACTGTTCTTTTAAAACTGATTCACATACTCTGGTTTCTTGCAAACCTGAATAAAGAGAACATCTTAAAAATAAAGTTGAAGCTTATTGTAAATGAATAAATAAAAGTAAGTAAATATCTAAATAAAGACAACAATTAGACCTGGAATAATCAGTTTCATTAATAATTATAAATCTAATAGTCCAGAGCTATTTTTATTTTCCCATGGATATGCACTCAAAGGTTATGTACCCCTATAATGTGTTTTCTGTAACTCTGTCTTTATCCTTTGGAAAGACTCTAGATTTTCTGCCAAAGCAAAGTATATCAATTGTTAAAACAAGGACCGCTTGAGTTCTTGAACAAATAGAGCAGCTAATGTATGACTTCACCTGTGCCCTTTACATACACAAATACTGACCCACTAAAGAACAGGCCTGTTGTAAGCGTTGGACCAAAGAATAAGGAGAGTCTTTAAAAAACACACAGTGAAGTTCCGTGTAGCCTTTTGTGAGACTTCAGCCTAAGGCATTTTATTTTCATGCTCATTAATTCTGATTTTGTCACAAATGAAAGAGAGATTTTTGAAAGGTTATGATATTCAGGACTCGCCACTGTGATTCATATCCACTTACAGTTTAGTCCACTGAGTGTTTCAAAGTGAGAACAAGGCACTGAAGCAAACTCTCAACTCAGTATATAAAATATGGGGCATGCTTTGTGCGTATTTACCCAGAGACTAAACATTTTTGCTTATAAAACAGAGGGTTATCTAGAATCATTACCAGGATTAATTGTGATACATTATACAGACTGCCTTCTAAACCAAGGCAAAATACTTAGGACTTATTAAATATTTTAATTCCCATTAGACAGACACTATTACAAAATGTAGAGAGCAACCCTTTTAAATAATTGTCAAAAGATGAGGAAGGTTGTCATCCTCATATGCTTCACGCGTTTTTCCGCCTAGCTGTTTCATTTTCTTTTACCAGCTGCTGGTTACCTCCTCTCAGTCCTTCTTGGTTTGTGCGAGAAGTCATTCACATTCTTCATAAACTAATTTCCCTCAGTCAGTGAAGGAAAATTGTTCACTCTGTCAGGAGAGGGATGCTGTTAAGAAACATATATTACAAAAATGTCTTCAGTATTCATACCCTTAAAACCCATGGTTAGGATAGTAAAATGTTCTCACTTGTACAAAAATGATTGCATACTTCATACAGAGTAGGACTTTTCCTACCTTCCTGTGTCAGTAGCTTTTCCAAACAGGGAACAGAAGTTGAATGCAACTTTTTATCATATTAGATAAAGGCATCACAGAAATAAGAAATATAGAAAGTATGACTTGTCATGACTTACTTCCTCACAATTATCTTGGCATCTACTGTATCATTTGCCAGAGGCAGCCTTCATATTCCCAAACCAAGCCCATGCCAGGCTTACAGTACCATGCTTGTGCTGTGTATAAATAGCACCCTAGCTGTAAATTATGCACCTACAGATGCTTTTCTAAAATGTTGTCAGCACCAACAGGTAAGATTTAGTGTGTAGAATCATGAAAAAAATTAAAATAATAACACTGAAATTTTCATATCCGTTGTAAAAAATGTTCACGAAATACTGAATATTGAACTTGAATATTCTAGCTAAATAACCATGAGTAATGAAGAATGCTAGTGCATTGCTTTTATATAAATCTTTCTTATTTCTCTTGCTAATTACCTAAATTATCATCATTTAAAGAAGGCAATATTCATATTGTTATTATTCTCTTAAAATTACAAAACATATAAAATATAAATGATACAATATTATTCAAATGATGTATTAGAATGCTTAAAAGCTTTAACTATTGGTCATCTGCTCTGTCCAAGCCTCTCTAAACCAACTAAGTAGACAGTTTTATAAGGACTATAACAATTTCATCTTGCAGTGTTATTTTGTTTTAACATATCATTTGATATATTTTAAAAAATCTGCAAAGTTAACCATAAAAACTTCTTAAATGCTTCCTGTATTCATGTTAAGCTTAAGACAGTGAAAATATATGTAGACATTTGGGATCATAAAGCAATATAAATAATCCCTTAAAGTTAACATCCGGGCTATGCGCTTGAGTACTGAAGGCAGAAGGTCTAATTCAAATCTTGTATCTTCTATTTGCAACTCAAAGATCTTGTGCAACATGATGTATTATGCCCTAGATTTCAATCTGTGTAATGAAGATTATATCCATCTCAAATGGTTCTTGTGAGATTATAAGTAAAACACTTAGATCAGTGCCTGGTCCATAGTATGATTACTATTAATTAGTAATAATACTAATAATAGTAATAATCCATAATATGATTACATATTAATAACAGTATGGTTAATATTAATTATTACTATTGTTATTTCTGGTGTCAAAAAATTCACTATTAATCTGACAATTAAAAATATTATGATCTCTATATTATGAAACTGGCTCAAATAACAGATTAGAACAGAAGATTGAAGAGAAAATTTGGAGTATCGAAAAAAGGGATGCATATTTATGTGTGCTGTGTGCTAAGTTGATTCAGTTGTATCAGACTCTCTACAACCCCATGGACTCTACCCACCAGGCTCCTCTGTCCATGGAATTTTCCAGGCAAGAATACTGGAGTGAGTTGCCTCTTCCAGTGGATCTTTCCAACACAGGGATTAAACGCTTATCTCCTGAATCGGCAGGTGGATTTTTTTTTTTTTTTTTTTTTAACCACTGAGCCACCTGGGAAGTCCATTCTACCGGACACAGAAGTTATACTGAGAATTCATTTGGTGCATTTTCCGTCTTGTTGGGAGTGAGTAGGACAGTGTTCCCACTCATGTTTCTCCAATTGAGAAGGCCTAGATGAACTTATGGAAAATATGGTCTACGTCTTAAATGCACTCAGGATTAGGTCCTTCTCTCTCTTGTGAAAAATGCTAATGATTGGCTAATTAAGGAGAGGGGCTCTGGAGTCATGTGTTCAGAGGTAATTGCTAAACAGGAATGTGATATCTGTGAGGGTCTCCAGAAGAAGGAGACCTGGGAAACCACAAATACACAAAGAATGAATCAGGATTTCATTATCTGCCAGACAGAGGCCCCTGGAGAAAATGTTTGTATTATTTAGGACTTCCCAAGTAGTGCAGTGGTGAAGAGTCTGCCTGCAATGCAGGAGACCCAGGTTCATTCCTTGGGTCAGGAATATCTCTTGGAGCAGGGAATGGCTACCCACCTGCAGTATACTTGCATGGAAAATTCCATGAGCAGAGGAGTCTGGTGGGCTACAGTCCATGAGGCTGCAAAGAGTCAGATGAGCAACTAAGAATAAGCACAAGAAGGATTCAGGCATCAGTCATCCTCCTTTTCCCCTCCCCTCACCTCCATATTCTACCCCAGTCTTGGGTTTGCAAAAGCTAAGAAAAAAGAAAGGAGACAAAGAAGCAAAGCTACTAAACTGACCTCCTTTGAATTCCTCAAGCTTTGTGTTCATCTCTTACACCCAGGATGGTGAACTTGTGGGAACAGGTGCTCTCCTTGCCTTGCCTGGCTAATGCTGAAGTTGCAGGGTCACTTTATATAACCTTGTGCAACTGATCTTCCCTAAAATAGCCCACATTTTTACCTTTGAGACCAGGCCAGATGTTACTTACATTAGACAGTGTATTGACTGTCTTTGTAATCAAAGACAGAGAATCAAGCTGTATATTTTTTTTTTCCTTTTTATTGGTTAATTGCTTAATCACAGTTTTTTGTTTGTTTGTTTTGTTTTTAGGGGGTTTTTAACTGTTTCAGTCTCTTCATCTGCAAAATGACTGTGTAGGGCAAGATGATATGAATGCTTTTTCTGGCAGCTCTGATTAGAAGGCTCAGTTGTAGTATAACTATTTGTTAGGAAGTGACCATTTACATTTGACTGAGCTGGAGATTTTGTCACTGTGTCAGTCATTAAATTTTTGATCACATATCATTGATGAGCATCATCATTTTGATTATTCTATCTTGAATGATTGAAAGGTATTTCCGCCCACTACTTACCCTCACTTCACTCAAGTTTTTAAGTGCTTTCAAACAATAGTTTAATATTCATGGAGTTAAAGCCTTTTCTGAGAGCTTTCAGTATTAATTTTTCCTTGATTGTATATTGAGAAGTGAAAATATCAAATTTTAAAATGTCTATATTTGTTCTGATTTTTATCCTCTCTCAAGTATTTCTGGCTGTTCTTTTTCCTGTTGGCACTATTGAATGTACCATAGTAAAACTGGGGATTTAAGACGTATTCATTTGTCATGTGTGCTTTCCCATTTATTGTTTTATAATAGATAATATCAGTTTTTGAACTCATGAATTTTTTATTTTGACATTAATATCTTTTTTGCTTTCCTGAATAGCTGAATCTGATAAATGTTGATTTTATTATTATACAAAGCAGGAAAATAAGTAAACTCTGCTTATATTTAATTTATATGAGACAATTTTAATTTTTATACAGTGAAGCTTTTCATAATTTGGGGATATATATATCTTTAAGAACATCTTGAGTGTGTCTAAAATTTGACCTGAGTATCAGAGAAATTTGCCTTCTTGAAACATATTTATAAATATAATATGAGAGATGTTTTGTAATATATAAAAGGTTTTCTGAATATTACACAATGTTAATAAACTAATTATTTTCAATTTAATATATTCATTATTTCAAATACTATATTATTTCCAATTTCACATTTTTATTTCAAAACTTGAAATACACAATGACCAACTCTTTAACTCCTTGAACTCCGCTTGTATTATTTACTTCAATTTTAATATTTTTGATAAACTTTGCAGTTGAAAACGAACTACATGCTGTCATAAGCAAAAATAAAAAGAATAGAATCTCTTGTACTCAAATGTCCTAAGCCTCACACTGAAAAGTATTTGCCAACTCTATTATGCTAGGTATTTATAACACCAGGAAAATGAATACTACGATTTTCCCAGCACTGATAGGGTGATAACCCATTTGAGTTTTCTCAGTGTTACAGCCTTTCCTCAGAACCTTAGCTCTTAGGGCTCTTGTGACATACTGTGCTTTGGCTCTGAAATAAATTTTATAATTCAATTTCCAAGATGAATAGAAGCCAACATTTCTTGTCATTTCTGATTCATCATTAGATAGATTGATTGTGTGCTGTGCTCAGTCATGCAGTCAAGTCCGACTCTTTGCAAATGCATGGACTGTAGTCTCCTCTGTCTATGGGATTTTTCCTAGCAAGAATACTGGAGTGGGTTGCCATTTCTTCCTCCAAGGTTTCTTCCTGACCTAGGGATTGAAGCTGTATTGGCAGGTAGATTCTTTACCACTGAGCCACCTGTGAAGCCCATAGGTTGATTAACATTTATTTGGCACTGTTTTCCACAGTGTTGAGTCCCAATCACATTCCCAGTAAGAAGTAACCACAGGAATGCAAATTAACTCTTTCAAGTATGCATTTTCAGGCCAACTGGCTTTCAATTCCAAAAGTAAATGCACCTTGTGAGATAACTAATTGTAGCCTAAATTATATTGTTAGGGTCAAATGTTGCAAAATTGAGAGATATTAAAAGAATATTTGGTTGATTAAGAGAGAGAAATAGTGTCAGGTTCCAGAAAGTAGATGAGATAGATGTTATATCACGTTACAATATATCAAACAAAAAGTAAACATATATATGAATGAATATTTTAGATGTTCACCAACATTGAAATAAAATTAAAAAAAATAATTTAGGATGCCTCTCCTTCTAAATAATTAGGAGAGACATTCTAAGGTTGTTCAGTGGTAAAGAATCTGCCTGCTAATGCAAAAGATTCAGGTTCAATCCCTGGATTGGGAAGATATTCTGGAGAAGGAAATCTCTACTCACTCCAGTAGCTTCAGCTTTAGCATCAGTCCTTCCAATGAATATTCAGAGTTGATTTCCTTCAGGATTGACTGGTTTGATCTCCTTTCAGTCCAAGGGACTTTTAAGAGTCTTATTCAATACCACAGTTCAAAAGCATCAAATCTTCAGTGCTCAGCCTTCGTGGTCCAACTCTCACATAGCTTTGACTAGATGGATCTTTGTCAGCAAATTAATGTCTTTGCTTTTTCATATGCTGATAGGTTTGCCATATGCTTCCCTGGTGGCTCAAACGGTGAAGAATCTGCCTGCAATGCAGGAGACCTGAGTTCAGTCCCTGGGTCAGGAAGATCCCCTGAGAAGGGAATCGCAACCCACTCCAGTATTCTTGACTGGAGAATTCCATGGACAGAGGAACCTGGTGGGCTACAGTCTATGGGGTCAAAAAGAATCGGACATAACTGAGTGACTAATGCACACAGGTTTGTCATAGGTTTTCTTTCAAGGGGCAAGCTTCTTTTAATTTCATGGCTGTATTCACCATCTGAAGTGATTTTGGAGCCAAGGAAAATAAAGTCTGTCATTGTTTCCATTGTTTCCCCATCTATTTGCCAGGAAGTGATGGGACCAGATGCCACAATCTTAGTTTTCTAAATCTTGAGTAAACCACTGTTTTCACTCTCCTCTTTCACCTTCATCAAGAGGATCTTTAGTTCCTCTTAGCTTTCTGTCATAAGGGTGGTGCCATCTGCATATCTGAGGTTATTGATATTTCTCCCGGCAATCTTGATTCCAGCATGTGTTTCATCCAACGTGGCATTTCTCATGATGTACTCTGCATATAAGTTAAATATGCAGGGTGACAATATACCGCCTTTCCCAATTTTGAACCAGTCCTTTGTTCCATGTCTAGTTCTAACTGTTGCTTATTGACCTGCATATCAAAAGGTAAGTTTCTATAAATTGTTTTATATGCAAGAATTTTAGGAGGGAAATGGAGTAGTGCATATACAGAAAGAGATTACTTTAAATAATTTAATGAATATGTCTGAAAATTATCTGGTGAAGCTTCTTAATCATGAATTATATTCATGTAGTTGTTTTATTTATGAAAGTCAGTCCCTATCCAATGTTCTGGCAAAACACGGAAGTATAAAACCTGATAAAAGGATGAGTAGAAAGTCTATATAAAATGAAGACTGTTCTGCTACTAAAGATCCCCTGCCATTCTAGGATGGTGTACTGACTCTTCTTATGCATAAAATACATGAAAAGTGAATCTTGTTATTGCTAAATGTCTCAACTACCCTAAATCATCTATAAGCATAAAAAAAAATACATTTCATTCACCCTTGAAAAATTTAGAGGATTATAGACATAGCTATTCTTCATAGAAATGCATTCTTTATAAAATACTATTTTGAAGTAAATCCAAGGATATCTATAATAGGATAAATTCATGCATTCCTAGCATAGTAGATTACAGAGACTTCAATGTACTCATATTCTATATTTCAGTACAATGGAATAACAAAGCATAAAATTAACTTATCAAGGAAGTACATACAAATGCCATTTTATATTTTTCTCTTTACACAAAGCAACTTACACCCCCTTCCTTTATTTTTAATCAACCATGTAATAGGCATAGTAAATCAAATGAGAAATTGGTACAAATTAACTATGTCTCTATTAAGATACTTATAAGAAAATATTTTTTAAAAAGAAAGCTTTAAACAGTATCCTAGCCTGATATTAAAATCTGCATATGTTTTAAGTAAAATATTGTTTAGTCTTTATACATTTGCATTATCCTTCATAATAACAGGTAAGTATTGCCAGGGACTGTCATAAAGGTCGAATTACCTTATGCCCTGGTTTATACTAGGTATTTTGTAGAACTCCTTAATGATCTGGTTCTGAGTTTATTGTCATCATTATGATATAAAAGGCAAACAAACTACAGTGAGAGGGATTCTATCACTGACAATAACAAAACAGGTATACTGTAGAAGAGTTCAAATAAACAAACTGCAATTCAATTTATTCTTAGCCTTGCTCATTTAGATTTTTGTTAGTGATATACAGGATAGTTACAATAGAATACACTTTATTATCAAGGTTGCAGAGACTGTATGGGTCTACACTGGCTTAAAATTTTGCATCTAAAATCCTATTAATAGAGCAGAAACTGTGCTTCTAATATATTTACTTCATTTTTCCTACTCTTGTCTGAAAAGAAAAAAAAAAGAGCTATGATATAATGTACACTTAACATTAGACAAAACACTGAGACTTGTATGACTATGGTTTTAAAAAGAAAAACTGGTTACATAGAGTTTCTCTGAGAGCCTACTCATTTAGTATCAGAATAACAGAACACTTTATAGGAAGAGCATTTAGCATACCAGTTTCTCATAAAAATGTGTTATAATAAATAAAATTAGTTTGGTCCTCATGAGATTAGTCTTTTCATTTACTTATTTTTCTTAGACAATTTATTTTGAAAGTCAAGCATCTGAAAACATTCAAATTTAATGTATTGCCCTCTGAAATCATGATAAAATGTCATGTAATAATATCTCACATTGTCATGTAATGTCATGTAATGATATATCACATGTAATGATATCTCACAACAGAGAAGAGACTGTTCCCTCAATCTATATTTATTAGATGCCTTCTAAATGCTCACTGTATTCACACATAATGTAAAAATGATGAGTAACCCTTATAAGTAGACAAAACATGAATAAATCATGTCAAGCAGTGATTCAAACAGTGATATGAGTTATGGAAAAATTCAGGAAAGTCAGACACATAAGGTGGGGTCTGTGATGGTGAGATATTTTTTTCTTTACACAGGGCTGTGAAAAAGACCTCCCTGAATAAGTGATATATTTAAGCACAAACTTGAAGACAGGAAGTGAACCAGAAAATATCTAGAGAATAGTTCTCCAGGCAGATGGTGTAACAAATTAAAAGGCCCTGTGGTAGGAACATACGTGGCATGATTAACGGCAGCAAGAAATTGAATGACCAAGGTGAAGATTGAGGCTAGAAGTAGTGAGTGAAGGAGATAGTGAGAAGAAATGAGAAAGTAAGGGGTTAAGGTGCCTTAAACAACTGGATGAATGAAGCTGCCATTAACCAAAACCTGAAGGGAAAACCTGAAGATGAAGCAGGTTTGAGAGCTCTGAATAAGGAGTTCATATGAGGTTTATTCAGGTCGATATGCTGTCAGACCTCCCACTGTCGGGGTTAAGATGGTTATTCTGGAATATAAAAGAGAAGTCTGGACTGGAGATAAAAAGTTAACACTCATGATTATTAAGTTGGAATTTAAAGTCTTGAAAATGGATGCAATCACCAGAGGAGGAAAAACAGAAAGAGCAAAGATTCAGGGACTGTATCATGGTTCAGAGACCATTGGTTAGAGCTGAACTAAAATCTTGGAGAGAACTCAAAGCTTAAAGATGTGAAAAGGCCACTCTGTAGGGCCAATGGCTTTGCTAGAGGACTGGCACCTCCTGCAAACCTATGGCCTTACAGAAAGCAAGCCAGAAGACTAAGTACCTTGAAATATGTCTCCCCATCCTCCGATCTCCTATTCCTCCATCTGTTGACCCCTACAGGAAACCAGAAGGGCAGGAAGCTCAATTGAAGTAGTCCCTAGAAACTAAATTTATGGGATGGATCAAGAGGAAATAAGAGAATAATAGATCAGTAGGGGGAAAGGGAGACTAGCTAGCACACATGGAATGGAGAGTAAGTTGGGATTAAATAGGGTTAGTGATGATTCTAGCAAGTATGGTGGAGGAAGAGAGGGTAAGGAAAAAGGTATTCATAAGAAAGTCATAATAATGGGAGACTTTTTTGGTTCAATGTTTAAGACTTTGTCTTTCAATGCAAGGGGTTGCTTTCAAATGCATGTTTGATCCTCTGTTGGGGAGCTAAGATCCCACATGCCTTGCAGCTAAAAAAAACAAAAGGTAAAACAGAAGCAATATTGTAACAAGTTCAATAAACACTTTTAAAAATGGTCCACATCAAAAGAAATCTTAAAAATAATAATGAAATATGCATTCTGCTAAGGAGTAAAGTGGGTTTCCCAGGTGGTTAGTGGTAAAGAATTTGCTTGCCAATGCAGGAGACATAAGAGACGTGGGTTCGATCCCTGGGTTGAGAAGATTCCCTGGAGGAGGGCATAGCCACCCACTCCAGTATTCTTGTCTGGAGAATCCCATGAAAAGAGGAACTTGGTGGGCTACTAGTCCATAGGTTTGCAACTGAAGCGACACGACTGAAGAAAATTAGCACTCACACAAGGAGGAAAGTAGGAAAAGGAAAGAGAAATAGTTAACAGTTGGATCAGTAGGCTATAGGTCCTGGGATATTTGAAGAACTGCTGGAGTTAGGTTAGAGTAGAAAGTGGTCAGGGAAGAAAATAGGTGATGATAAGAGAAGGAAATGGTCACCGTGGCTGCAGTTACTGTTGGGGTCACTGTACCCTGATGGAAGTGTGTGGTTGAGGAAGATTAAAGAACAAATAGAGGGATTAGTCTGGGTATGGAGATACAGATGCATTCATCTTGTCAAGAACCTGAAATGATCTTAAATCTTTCTCATGTTATGTGGAGGCCAAGGTGGTAGTATCCGATTAAGAAGTAGCTAATTATGGAGATATTTTTTTTAAAATTAATGCCTATGTATTCTTAAAATTCTCTTTATAATTAGCCCATATTACCCAAATGAAGAAAAGGAAAACTAGTGTCAGACTGTTTAGGGATACTTTCCAGAACATATTGGTATTATTTGGGTCATATTTTCAGTTTGCTTAGGAATACTTGTAAACTCAGAAGTATTTCTCACTACTTAGTGACATGCATTTTATATATGATTCTTTTGAATAATAAAAGAACATCACAACTTATTCTCTATGCCTTTTGAGTAAATAAGCTACCACCTACTTTTGATGTAATTATCTTTGAAAAGGAGAAAGGAGAGTCAGGAACAGATTTCTTGTGGGTAGAAATTAATAGAAAGGAACCACTATAACAGTGGGAGCCTTGGGCAGGCAAGCTGTCTGTCTCCTCTATGTTCTGAGTCTCGAAAAGACACTTAATTTTCTCAGAATAAGCCTAGGAAAAACCCAAGAGCAATGAAGTCATGTCATGGACCAGGACAGCTTACCACAATCTTGTCAGCCAGAATATACATCCTCAAGAACAGATGCTCAGACATTGAGAATATATACTCTGGGAACAGAGACAGGATTATAGGAACAAGACCGTGAAAACTGCAATGAAAGAAAGGGGAAGGAGGATCATGGTGGGATGGAGAGTTGCTGCCATGCCTGGTTATGTTCACATAAACAAGAAAAAAAAATGTCTAATTCTGTTTTTTTTTTTTAATTGACAAAAATTTTGGGGTAAATTTGTCTGTTTCAGACTACTCTGGTTCTCTGTTCCTGTTAGGTATTATTGGAGGGAAAGAGCACATTGAGGAGAGAGGAGGGTTTGGAGCACTACTGACTGGATTTTGTCTGTAGATACAGAATTAAACTAGATGACAGCTGCTTTTATATATTTTCTCTGGGACTGTTCTGTTTCTTTCCCTTTAATTCAACATCAATAAAAATGTGTTGTGGTTTATTAACTAGTAAAGTAAGTTTAGTAACCTCAGAACAATGTCTATTCCACTCTTGCCCAAACATTTTAGGGTATTGTTTAGTGGCTGTCATGTCCAACTCTTTTGCGACCTCATGGACTATAGCCCACCAGGCTCCTCTGTCCATGGGATTTCCCAGGTAAGAATACTGGAGTGGTTTGCCACTTCTTTTTCCAGGAAATCTTCCTAATCTAGGGATCAAGCCTGCATTGACCAGTGAATTCTTTACCACTGAGCCACCAGGGAAGACTTTGGGGTAATAAATACATTCACAAAAGAAGGAAGCTTAATTTGATTGTATGTCCACCAGCTTTTGCTTCTTGTTATAGTATTTATCGAGCTTTCCAGGTGGCACTAGTGCTAAAGAACCTACCCGCCAATGCAAGAGAGGGAAGAGATGTGGGTTCTGTCCCTTGGTCAGGAGAATTCCCATGCAATCCACTCCAGTATTCTTGCCTGGAGAATCCCACAGAGAGAGGAGCCTGGTGGGTTGCATGGGGTCTTTGTCCATGGGGTCACAAAGAGTCAGATACTACTGAAATGACTTAACACAGCACACCACATAGTACTGACCACTCTTTGAGATTATACTCTTAAATTATAATTTACTTGCTTCTCGTCTGTTGCTTCCCAAATAAAAATGATCAAAAGGACCTTGTTTGCCTGGTTTAGCCCTGTGTGTTCAGATCTTGGGATGAAGCTAGGAAGAAAATGAATGAATGAATGAATCATGAATCAGTTCTAGATCTTCACATTTTTGATCAAGAAATGCCCTCAGGCAGCATATTCACTGGGAAGGACTTCTTTCAAGAAATGCTGTTCTCAAAGGTTTAGTTCTTTCATGTCTCAAGTTTTAAGAAAATAACTCTACTACAAACTCAATTCAACTAAACATAAGCCTTTGAAGTAGTTTGACATGAAACCTCATCCACAAATGCCTATAAAATGCAAAGATAGAAATCACAGAGTTTAAAACTGTATGACTTTATAAAATAAATTCACAATAAAATAAAATATATATACATATACACACACATTTGTCTACAGTTTAGATATCTTTTCTAAAAATAAAGAATGTTTAGATTCCTTCAACAATCATTTCAAAAAGAAAATAATTATCATTAATGAATGCTCCAAAGAGTCCATTCTGTTGTTGCCAGAAATAAAATAGCAAGGTCTATTTCAATACAGCAAGTCACAATCTGTTTATTAGCCAAATTTCTGTGATAGTTATTTATTCCAGTGTTTCCTCCAAAAGGCATATAACTCCACTAGTTTTGAATCATACTATAGGATTATTCAAGATGATCTGGCTTTAAATGAAGATGAATATTATGATTCTAAATATAACGGTTCAGCAATTTTTTAAAAGACAAAAGCAGAACAGAGTTCAATACACTTACTAATCTATGTCACAAATAACACAGATTATCATTATCAAAAATTGCCCCCAAAGTGCAATCATAAATTATATAATACCCATTAACATTGGTTTGAAAGGACACTTGTAATAGGCAAACAGATTCACATAGATAAAACCAGCAGTTCCTTAAAATTTTAATATAAGGTAATCTATTTTAAGGTAAAATTTTCTTTAATAATTAATTATGTGAGATAAAGTATTTGTGTTTTCTTTTTTTGAAAGTAAAATTATGAAAAATTTTATATAACAAATAATTTCCTTAGAGAAAAAATGGTCTATAATGTAGAATATTAAAGATAATATTTGATTTGATATATCCTGAGAACTCTATTCTCAAGTGCTATGATATCTCTTGGTTTGACATTTGTTCTGAACTTCAAAAAATAACAAATAGCTGGAGGCTTTTCTTGATATCACTGGACAAAATCATTGCTCAGTTACTGAACTTAGAAAGTTCAGGAAAATGTAAATAAATTTGACATAACCATCTGCATTTGCTAACATAAAATAAGGCAGAATCTTATTATAGAAAAAAATTTAATTGAATACCATTTAAGAAGTGAAATACGTAAAGATAAATTGTTACATTTTCATGGGATTGAAAGGAAATTATACATGTTTATTGCAATAATAAAATATTGTATCAAGCCAAACTGGATTTTCCTTGCAAATTCTTCCTTTAGTTTGATTCTCATGAAAATCTGTTCCAAATTCCAGTATGTATGCACATATGTGCATGAACAGCCATGTAAATGTTTGTTAGTATGTCCTATGTCCTGTTTGCTGTCCCAATCTTTATCCTGGTCCAAATTTGTTCTTGCCTGTATTACGTTTACTATCTTTCTGTCTTTCACAACTTCATTTATGGTCCTGATTCATTTTACATAAAATAAAGTCAGTACTACCCAACCATCTTACTCAGCTGGTTCTTATGGCCCTATGGAGTCCTATAGTTGGCCCTATGGAGCACTCCTTTTTTTTTTTGTATTGGCATGTGGAATCCCCAAAAAATTGCTTTTGGCCAAGGATCTGATTAACCTCAAATTGGATAAAGCAAAGGTTGTATGAGATACCTATTCACTCAGAAATGCCTGTCCACTTAAAATGAATCATTTTTGTGTGTGTATGCTTAGTCACTCAGTCATGTCTGACTCTTTGTGACCCCTTGGCCTGTAGCCTGCCGGGCTCCTTTGTCCAGGGGATTCTCCAGGTAAGAATACGGGAGGGGGTTGTCATTCCCTTCTCCAGGGGATCTTCCCAACCCAGGGATAGAATCCAGGTTTCATACATTGCAGGTAGATTCTTTACCAACTGAGCCACCAGGGAATCAACTGCCTGTTAACATCTTGGGTATGATATATGCTGAAAGCAAAGTCCTTGTGAATTTGGGGTGCTGGCCTATAGCACACATTTTAAATCAAGAGTATAATATGATGCTCTTTTCCTATTGCCTGACTACACTATACAGTAATCAAAGCATGGAGGTACGAGTGATACTCTCACAGTTACAAACACATTCCTGAATTTCTCCATCTTCCACAAAGGGCATTAGACTACTTGTTTGAAAGTCTTTGTGTGCAAGTGTAAAAACTCTTATTTTTCCTCCGAGAGCCACAATAATGTTTTTATCAAATTGGAAGTAGGCACTTCCAATGACCTATCATTATATTTTTGTTTTATATAATTATTTATTTATTTTTAATTGAAGGATAATTGTTTTACAGTATTGTGTTGGTTTCTACCAAACATCAGCATGAATCAGCCATAGGTTTACCCATGTCCCCTCCCACTTGAGCATCCCTCTCACCTCCCTCCCCATCCCACCACTCTAGGCTGGTACCAAGCCCCGGTTTGAGTTCCTTGAGTCATACAGCAAATTCCCATTGGCCATCCGTTTATATGTGGTAATGTATGTTTCCATATTAGTAATTTACCTTATTTTACTGCACAAAGAGGCAATAAATAGTGCTGCTATTTTGGCTGGAATGCTGGACTCTAATTAGGAAGATGTGATATGTTGGTTCATACCATGTGGGCATGAAAGAACACATCTGGAACTCAGGCTATGTGTTGAGACATATTTTACTATTTTTTAAGTCAATCAATCAAAGTTAATGAGCTGGTTCTGATCAGTCCATCAATGACAGAGTTGTCAGGAATGAAGCTTTGAGTTTCTGCAAGAGAAAAATATTGTTGCTAAGTTGAATTTATCTGAGGATAAAAAGAGGAAAGAAATTGTTTATTTTCTGGTGTTATGATTGGTTCAGTATGTGAGGACTGTAGTAATGGTATGCATGTCTTCCTTCCTTACTGGGTCATTCATACTTTTATGCATATTATTTAATTTCCCATGCATATATTCCTACTTTTTATATAAAGTATATGCAGTGGTTAATTTTATAATTAAGTCCATGAGATATAAAATAATATAGAATTTTGCCAGAAAGAGAGATGAGATGTATACCACCAAAGATGAGTATAACCACCACTGAGACATGTTTTGTTTATATGACTGATAGTGCATTTATGTTTGAGTAAATCCTCTCATCAGCTAGCCTTATGGGTTTCATACTTCTCAATTTCCACAAGTATGTGAACCAATTACTTTATATACGTATACACATATATAAGATTAAGATAGATCACATATATTGACATGTTTATATATAATACAATATATAAATTAACATTTTTTCTATCAATAAATTTATCTATCCCATTGGTACTGTTTTTTTCTGAAAAACCCTGATGGATATAGTTCTCTTTAATTAACATGATAAATTGAAGAACATTTTTACACACACCTTAAGAAAATACGAGTTGCTTTTAGCAGGTCTACATTGTCAACATGCAGCTGACTTATGGCAGTTGCTGTACTTACAACTGAATAAAGAGATGAGCTACTCAAACATTTACAGTATTTCCCATTTATTGGAGTCATGTGCAGGCTGACTAGAAAACTTTCAGTGATGTATGTTATGTAGTGACTCATGTGGACAATCATTATATAAACTGTCCCCTATTTTCAGTGTTTTTTAAATGTAGGAACAAAAAAAGCTGAAATTTTTCTATAGTGCATTCTTTTTTTGTTGTTGTTATTTATTTATTTATTTTATTTTATTTTTAAACTTTACAATATTGTATTAGTTTTGCCAAATATCGAAATGAATCCGCCACAGGTATACATGTGTTCCCCATCCTGAACCCTCCTCCCTCCTCCCTCCGCATACCCTCCCTCTGGGTCGTCCCAGTGCACCAGCCCCAAGCATCCCATATCATGCATCAAACCTGGACTGGCGACTCATTTCATACATGATGTTATACATGTTTCAATGCCATTCTCCCAAATCTTCCCACCCTCTCCCTCTCCCACAGAGTCCATAAGACTGATCTATACATCAGTGTCTCTTTTGCTGTCTCATACACAGGGTTATTGTTACCATCTTTCTAAATTCCATATATATGCGTTAGTATACTGTATTGGTGTTTTTCTTTCTGGCTTACTTCACTCGGTATAATAGGCTGATGCCTACCTCAGCAGTCTTATCCTGTAAACATGATCCTTTTTGAGAGTTTGTCCCACTGCTGAACATTTTAACTTTGATTGTTTGATATAGGCCTATTTTTCATTAGGTTTTTAAACATTTAAAATATGCTCAAAACAGAAATGCAAATATTGTTAATCTTTTTTTTTTTCTACATAGGGAAATGAAAATAAAATGAATCCAAAAAAATTTGCCACTTAGTTTTAATGATTAATACACATTAATACCTAATTCATTTAATTAGCAGAATGCATTCTAAACTAAAACATATTTACATAGATTTAATTATCTATATTTCCATAGTGAGACAACAATATTCTTTAGGAAATTCCCTATACAGAGCTTTACAGATTTATAAAAGATGTTTAATTACTAATTTCATTCCATTTCCTGCTCTGTCTGCCCTTCTGGATCACAAAGTTAAAAAATTTGGGGGTATTCAGAGTCTTTGCCAAGAATTAAGTCCAATTTTTTCCATTTTTTCTAATGAAAATATAGGCACAGAAGTGATATTATTTCATCATATTTATGAATATTGAACTGAGTAGCACTTGATGTTTAGGTATCCATTTGTGCTGCTTTTGTCTTTTGAGGTTTGAGTATCAAATATCATTTTTGTTTAATATTTGTTACAATATTTTAACTTAATGAAATTCAAGTAACAGATGTATCAAAAATAGCTGAATATTTTCTTTGCAACACTTTTGGGGTAAATCTAAATTTAAATGTAGTTTAAATATTTCCTTTCTCAGCTAATTCAGAGACCATGAGAATTGTGAATATTTAGTATATAATTCAGAGCTTCTGCTGCATTGTGAGACAAAAACAGAGATTAACAAAGTCAAACTCTTTGTTTTAAGGGAAAAATGAAGCCTACTGAGAATGCTTCTAAATGGAGCATAACTGTTTTATAACATGAATCAGACAGAATGAGTTGGTAGGGTTATAAAACAATTAAAGTTATTCATCGAGCCTGGAGTAGTAAAGTAAGAGTTCAGAGCTAATAGCATTTCATCACTGGAAGTAGCAAAGAACAGGAACCTATTTATCATTGAGCTCTAACTGCAAGTGCAATTTATGGCTAGATGTTTGTGTTTCTGTTATGTTGAGAGATCAAATAAAATGTGTAAAGAATTAATTTTCTGGAAGTCAGGTCAACAATGAAGACATTTAAAAAGGATAGACAAAAACCAAAAACAAGGAAGAAATTGCTTTAACGTCACATCCCACTGATGAACTGTGTTATCAACTTAAGTTAATCAATTCAGTAGTAATTTAAACATCTATAATTTTCAATGAATAAAATATAATGTAAGCCGCTGGAGATAAAAAAAAAAGCTTCTAAATGTATATTCATTAGTTTATAGTGTTAAGCATATAATGACTGACTTCATTTACAGTATGCAGTTTGTTTGAGTAAATTACCAGAAGCATCAAAAGAAACTGAAGCACACCCAACATTAAATGGATACAGCAGACACTACTAATTATGAGAACACTTTAATATTTAGGAGACTTCATTATTCACTGGGCAGAGAATATAAGCAAACAGTCACATTACACATTTTTATGGAAGGACTAAAAACATTTTAATATTAAAACAGAAATGAGAACACCATTTAGAAAAAAGGAACTCAGAGAAAAATCATAATACATATTACCTCATTGCATTATGGTGCAAAGTTTATGACCCGAACTATGAAGTAATTGTGTATTCAACTGCCTGCCTAGATGTGATAGAGTGAAAAGCTTGAGCTTATGGTAGTAAAAGAAATTTTTTTTTTGAGCAAGATAAAAATGTGTTAAATGCTGCCAAATCTAGATTTCAAGTCTCTCTAACTAGATTTTATGTTATACAGTAGTATAATTTGACAAAGTGATAATAGACTTCAGTGAGAGCAGAACTAAATTATACTGGCTCTGAATAGAAAATCTCATTTGAAGACTCAACTACTCTCATGTTTAGCTAGAGTATTATACTTTAATGAGAAACAGGCACTCAGATGCCAATCAGCAAGTCTAGACACTATTTCAATATTGTGTGACCAGATGAGAACTCTAAATTTGATTTTCATGCTCTGAGAATTAATATTCAACATTCACAGTGTATTAGACCTCTGCACATTTTCTTTGTCCTGCTCTAAAGGAAAAGCAAGAATAGTTCTGCCTCTGTTCCTTCTCACCTGTATCCACAGATGGTTTGATACTGATATATTTCTAATCTTGGCATTCACTTGCTTAAAATCCATCAGCAGATTCCAAATAATTCTCAGAAAGCAGTTAAAAGTCCTTTGCGTTACCCACAACGTCTTCCCTATGTTTGCATGTAACTCCAGTTTGATATTCTATCCAACCACAGTGATTGTATTGAAAATAATTAAACGCTGGTGAAGCAGAGGCAGGGAACTGCCAGGAAAGACTTCAACTGATGGGCCCATGTATGCTAGGCATCATCTTTTAAAATTTTGGATCTTGGGTGGTTGGAATATTTCTTCATGAGACCAGGAATACATGAGGGGCTCAAGATAAAGACCTTTTATTGTTCTGTCCTCAACCATCCCCTTCTGGGTTTTAATCATACTGATACTTCCTCTGACACACAAAGGTGTTAAACTTCTAATTAATGAGATCTTCATATCTGGTGTTTCCCCTTCCTGAAAGCCTTTTCCACCCCCTAACATTTTCATATGGCTAAGTGTTACACATCTTCCAGGATTCAAAGTGTTATTTAATCTTCATCACAGACTGGATTACACATTTTCAGTTATTTTCCTCAGAAACTATCCTGTACTAAGCTTGCACAGAACAAACTATTACATATTATTAAATATTTACTTATTTAGCATTAGTCTCTGACTCTAAACCAATGGTTTTCTTATAGCAGACCTGGGTTCATAGTCAAAAAAGCCAATGCTTGGAGTGCATTCTACAATGAATGTATCCGGTTCTTTTTTCCTTGGCTCAAGCATTGACAGTTTAGCAAGATCCTTGGTGATTGTTATGCAAGTTAAAATTTAAAAACCACTCTGTTGAAGATAGTACTTAAGAGCACTTTACACATCTAGCATAGAGTGCAGCGAACAATTGGTATTTGAAATATTGTTGAATGAAGAAAGTACATCAAAACAGTTCACTTACATGAGTTTATTTTCAAGGGTCATAGTGTGAATTTATATAATACAGAATGAGCTGGGAATTGAGTTTGAGCATGGATATTTTTAAAATTTTATGCTACATTTCAATAATCACTGATGCTGAATCCTTCAACAGAGTTTTTTCCTTTCAAGGCACCTGTGGGTAGATGCCATATTACAAGCTCTAAATTATTGGTCAATATTAATCTATCACTTCCCATATGTTTCTTCCTCTTGCTTCCTTCTTTCCTTTTTTAAAAAATCTTTCTCCTTCACCTTTTCTTTGTTTATCTCTATTTATATGTTATCTTTTCATACCTCATTAACTCCTCAACTTGTATGTTAGACTTCTGGTTCTCACTGATACCCAAGTGGATGGTTTAAATATTCTGTAGCTCTCAAGCCTAAGAAAATAAGAAGGTAAATAATGTATGTGAAAAAAATTGAAAATATAAAGTGTTATACCAATGATGAATGCTGTTTGACATATAAGAAGACTAAAATTTTAGTACTATTGATGAACTTTTTATATTTACAAATTTACAAAAGTCAAATAAGACAGCATCAATTCCCAAATCAATTAAATTTGGGGTAAAAAGACCTATAATTGCATCTCATATTATATTTTAAGGCTCAATTAACTTTTGAGGTTCATTTAAGCTATTTTACAAAGAGTGTTTTATAAAGTGTTTTTTATTTTGATGCATATGGCCTTGCACAGGTAAATCCTCAAATACTGTACTGTGTAAAATCACCATTCAATAAATCCATACAAAGCACCTTATATATCTCTGAGTAAAAGATTTGGAGTTGTTCTACTTTTGGGAATATTAATGGTAAAGTAATGGAATGTTAGACTATGAAGAACCTTAGAGATTTAACTGTAAATGAGAATTACACAAATAATTATGATGAACTGAGGAAAATTGGTCAGTTCAGTGATCTGTTCAACTAAGCAGCAGCATAGATGAGATGAGAGATCACTGCTGACTTCCAGTGAAATTTTCATTTAAAACCTAACTATCAAAAGTGTCTATAGCCTATGTCACTCACAGAGAACAGGCATAGTTCCGTAAAACATGATATAATCTTCTTTATTGCAAATTAGAGACACACTCCTTATAAAACGTCCTTTTCCTTGACAAAAATCAAGCCTTCAGTGCATCATAAGCACTTTCTGGGGTTTATTTGAGAACAGGTGTACGTCAGTTGAATTTGTAAAGATATGTCCTTAAAGCTGTGTGTGCAATTGGAGTACACTTTCGTTTTTATTGTTCTAAGGATTTCTTTGGCCAAAAATGATACAGGCCTTTAGGGTGATAATTTTTACATGTTTTTTTTAAGAGCTCTTTTAAATAGAAAACAATTTTGCTGCTGATTTCAGAGGAACAGTCCAAGGTGAAGAAGGTATATTTAATTACTGAGCCTCCAATTGGAGAATTTTACATTAGATGATAGTCAAAATGACCAAAGGAAAAAAAAAAGAAGAAAAGATCACAATTTCAAATACATTTTCCTTCTACAATATTTTATGGTTAAATTCTTTAGTTCAGTTAAACTAAACTTTAGTTCACTGATAGCTAAATTATCAGTGAAATTGCTTTCAGTATGATATTTTGACTAATAGAAAAAGAAAGTCCATTCCTACACTTGTACGGTAACATTCATGATGAAAAGAAAGCTATGAGACTACAGTGTAAATGTTATATCACCATGACAGAACTAGAGAATTGTACCTCCATTTCATTGACCCATATTTTGTATGTTAACTATATGTGCTATATTATTGAAAAAAAGAATTGAATATTAATTGTGAATAACTTTAAGTTGTTTTAGAAATTTTAACAATGCAATATATGCTTACTTGAATGCCTTAGATAGTGGTGATAGAAGTAATCAAAAAGAATTTGTAATCATGGTTATTAACATAAAATTTTAATTGCCTATTGTATGCAATCATATGACATCAAGGGCTGTAATGTTTATATTTCTGTTTATTTGCTTTCTGGATGTTAATACTAGATCCTTCACCTAATGGACACTAGATTAAGTCACCTGATTTGAGCTGGACTATGTCATGGCTGTCATGAAATTAAGCTAGAAAACAAATCATATATTGTCTCTGAGGTTAATGAAATCTTTAATTAATTCCTATTCTTGGTTTTACTCATTTCTCACAGTCTCTAATCTAGCAAGCGATAAAGTATTTTTGAGGCTCATGATGTCAAGAGAAGGGCACCCATTGTTAATTAATACCTGTCATGACTTAATGTATTACTAGAGACTGCCAAGTGTGAGAAGGCTCATTTTATAAGAAATCTTAAAATGGACAATTATGCTCTCACCTAGAAGTCATTCTTGGTTTTCTAGAATATGTGAACAGAGGTTTTTGAGGATGGTTCCTGAGTCTTCATTCTTTTTTCTTTTTTTTTAAAATTATTATTACTTTTTTTACATTTATTTATTTTTACACTAGCCAAAAAGTGAAAATGTGATTTTGAACATTATCATTTACTTATCATAATTAACTTTTTCTTTAAAATGAGAGTAAAGCTGCATAGGACTTTCACACATTACATTTCATGAATATTTTAAAAATAATTTAAAATTACATGTCCTTATGTTGTTTGAACTAATGTGACCATTGCCAAATTAGAGTGGAATTAGATTGTTTTTACATCTTGATCTCTGTATTAATAATAAACAAATAATACATGCCTGTGTTCAGTTCCTAATTCGGGTTAGATTCTTCTCGACCTCATGAACTCACCAGGCTCCTCTGTCCATGGGATTTCCTGGGCAAGAACACTGGAGTGGCTTGCCATTTCCTTCTCCAGGAGATCTTCCTGACCCAGAGGTTGAACCTGTGTTTCCTGCATCGCAGGCAGACGCTTTAATCACTCAGGCACCTGGGAAGCCCAAACCAATAACAAGACAGCATCTACAGATTTGTACCCCTTGGTAAAGTTTACAATTATTTAACCAACTAAATTTGACTGTTTGAATATGAAACATTTGTTTTTGTATAAATAGGTAAATATTTATTGCAAATAATATATTCTAATATTACACAACATATTAATATGTAGTGGTTTTTGTCAATCATCTCTTATGAGATTTACAGTACCTTGGTAAGTAAAAAATTACTCCAAAATAGCATTTCAAATAAAAATTAAAAACTTTGTAATGTCTCTTTCTGTGTAAGTTTTGGCTAATTTTCACTTTTAAGTTATTCACTTTAAGTCAAAATAGCAATGATTTCAATTTACTAATCTCATTTCTGATGTATAGTATATGTATATGTTCAGATGGAAGACCTCCTCAGTGATTTAAATATATATATATATATATATATATATATATATATATAACTATTCTATAAGGGTGTTATTTTGAAGTGATTTTTATTAAAAAATGATTTCTATGATGATGTCATACTGATTATTGCATGGTGATGGAAAAGTTGTATTTTAAAAATGACAAAGCTTACTCTCACACATCCGATTGGTTTACACTGCAAAGTTGTTTTTTAATGCAAATTTAATATCATCAAATTTATAAAACTTGTTTTACTTCTCAGTATCCATATGTCCAAAACACACACTTCAACTTTGTCTATGAGTACAGTATTTCTAGCCGTTGTAAAACATCCTACTTTTACTTCTCATTTTTCCTCAAGCTTTTCAAGCTCAGATTGTGCACAGGCTTGGTGCAGATTCCTCATATTCCACGTTCTTCATCTGCATTAAGGTCTTCCATGTATATTTTTATTTCCTTAGAAATTCTCTCTGCAGAATTTTGCTTCCCCTAATATTGAACTTAATCTTCTTAACTTTATTTCTAAAAATTCTTTATATTACAGCAAAAATTCATTTTCGTACTAAACCTCCCCTCATCTTCCAAACTAGTGAGGTGCTTTTAAAGCAGTAATTTATCAAATGAAGACAATCTAAGAGACCTATGGGACAACATTAAATACACCAATATTTGCATTATAGGGGTCCCAGAAGAAGACAGAAAGAAAGGACCTGAGGATATACTTTAAGAGATAATAGCTGAAAATTTCCCTAACATGGGAAAGAAAATAGTCAACTAAGTCTGAAAGCACACACAGTCCCAGGCAGGATAAACCCAAGGAGAAACACACCAAGACACATAGTAATCAAACTGACAAAAATTAAAGACAAAGATAAAATATTAAAAGTCACAATTTATAGTTTTATTTTTATAACAATCATCTGTATTTTATAATTTTTAATTACTTGGATGGATATTTGTTTTCTGCCACCAGGTTGTAAACTGTCAAGTGGCAAAATCTCATTTTCAAAAAATTACCAAAGATTGACCATGGCAGGTACTAAATAAATAGCTTAAATGAAAGAATGAATGGTTAGTGAACATCTTCAGTTCAGTTCAGTTCAGTCGCTCAGTCATGTCCGATTCTTTGCGACTGGACATGGAACAACAGACTGGTTCCAAATAGGAAAAGGAGTAAGTCAAGGCTGTATACTATCACCCTGCTTATTTAACTTATATGCGGAGTACATCATGAGAAACGCTGGGCTGGAGGGAGCACAAGCTGGAATCAAGATTGCCGGGAGAAATAACAATAACCTTAGATATGCAGATGACACCACCATTATGGCAGAAAGTGAAGAAGAACTAAAGAGCCTCTTAATGAAAGTGAACATCTTAGAGAACACTAATTTATTTTATATTGCAATATTAAGAAATATTCTAAATAATACAGTATATTTAGATGTCTCTAGTAACTACAAAAATGAGGCCCTCACACACAAAATTACACTAAATTTAAACTGGTTTTAAGGTCAAAATCCCTTTACCTAAACTGAAATAAATTCACAACCTGCACATATATCCCATTAGATTATATTTATGCTTGCCTAGTCCAAGCCTACTGGAATAATTACTTTCCGTTCCTAGTTGTTTTTGGTTGCTATTGTTGGGGATTATTTATTTACAGTTTTTGCTTATGACACAGATTGAAACTATTAGTAAATTATTTAACATGACATTCTGACAACTTCCAAGAATGTGAATTACTGAAATCTCCATTCTTGACTTTCTACTTTATGTAGGGAGAAGATTAGTGTTGGGATAGTTTTAATTTCTCTCTCAGTTGCTCAGCCTTGTCTGACACTTTGTGACTCCAGGGACTGTAGCCCGCAAGGCTCCTCTGTTCATGGAATTTCCCAGGCAAGAATATTGGAGTTTTCATTTACTCTCAACCAAAATAAGTGAATTAAATCTGAGCATTATGAGAATCCCCTGAGGGGAGAATTTTCATCTGCATATTTTTAAGTGTCACTTTCCTGAGGACATTTTGAAATGCAAAGAATCCCTTCTGTGACGTGACCGATCCCAGCTCTAAAATTCTAAGAGGATCACTGCAGAAGTGCAACACTTGCTGCTGGAGGTGCCTTAGACTTCTTGTATGTCTTACGGTTACAAAAACGTTGAAAACTATTGACTTAAATGGTAGAACTATGCTGTAAAAGAAAGGCAAAGCATTCTGGGAAACAACACTTTCAGCTAGGTATTTAATATAACCAAACTTTCTCTTCCTGTTTCACTCTCATTGTCTTTTGGTAAACCTTCAAATGACTAATTAAGGGGATTTATCCCTATCTCTCGGCTTCCCTTGTGGCTCAGCTGGTAAAGAATCTGCCCGCATTGAGGGAGACCTGGGTTCGATCCCTGAGTTGGGAAGATCCCTTGGAGAAGGAAATGGAAACCCACTCCAGTATCCTTGCCTGGAAAATCTCATGGACAGAGGAGCCTGGTGGACTGCAGTCCATGGGATTGCAAAGAGACGGGCATGACTGAGTGACTAACCCTTACTTAGTTATCCCTATCTCTCACGCCTCCATGACAACCAAAATCTTTTTATTTTCAAATTTAATTGAACACTACTTCTCTTAGTTTTCTTTGATTTTAGAGAAAAATGATTACTATATTTAGTAAGGAGAAGAATAAGTCTTTAAAACTCAAGAAAATAAGGAGTTGTCTGTAGCTTTTATTTCAGTCTTAGTCAAATCTACAGTGAAGTAAAACCTGCTCAGGATGTGTGTTAGTCTTTTCAACTGAAGAGCTTTAAACTGGAGATGCAAGTGATAGATGGGTAAAATCGTTACATATTTATAGCAGGCTGATTGGAACTAATTACAGAAGCACATAAATGTGGAATTTATTTTCAATAGAGCTGGCATCAAATTTATAGTACCATTTGCATTCCGTTAACTCTACACGGAATCTCTCTCCATTTTTAACTTTGAGAAGATAATTTTTTTTTTCCTCAACCCACTGCTAAATGGCAGCTCTGAATTCCAAATTCAACTTTGATGTTCCATTGATATGAGAAATTGGGAAAGGAAATTATTTTTCTAATGAGGGAGACACACATCAAAAGTGATGTTTACTCAGAGTTTTGACATTTATGCAATAAGAAGCATCAATGTCTTTTATTTTACAAGGTATTTAATACTCATTGGACTTCTTCAAGAATGTGCATGCTCTTTTTCTTTTCAGTCATCCTTTGTTTACAGTTTCCCATCCTCTTGAAATTACATTTCTCCTCATACAGAGATGACTTCTCTCATTTCTAGATGTACTATTTAAAATTCAGAGGCTGTTTTGTGATATTATTTTTTCCTCCTGAAGCAATATTTTAGACATATTTTGCAGCTACTTTGTGAGGATAACAATGACACACATCAGAGACCGTAAGTGACTCTTAAATAGATGACTTGCATGAGAAATTAAGGAAGAAAAATAAAGACAAAAAAGCAAAGGAAACTTATTATTATTTTTTTTTAACTTTAAGCCACAGTATTTGGGCTTCTTTGTTACCATAACCTAATCTGATCTTGCCTGATTAATTCATACCCCATTCAATATTGATCAAAGTATAATAAAGCATGACTAAAAACATAAACTTTGCTCAAAAATCCCCCCAAACATTCTATGTAAAACACTTATTTGTTCACCATTCCAGAAGGTGATTTTAGAGAAAGTATATAATTTTCTTAGTTCTTGTGGTTAAATTGGATTAGAGGAACCTTTGAAGGATACTTTTAATAGAACCTGGGGTTTATTTTTCATTTTTAAACAAAACATGTCAATAAGCATTGTATTTCTGTATACAAGTATATTGTTTATTTGAGGTCCAAATATACATTTAAAAATGCCATACATTTATGTTTTATTATTTGCTATTTGTGTGTGTGTGATCAATATAGTATATTTAACACTTGATTTTTTCATCTCAAACATCTCAGAGTTCAGTCTAATACCTTTAGAAAGTGAAAGTGTTAGTCACTTAGTTGTGTCTGACTCTGCCAGGCTCCTCTGTCCATGGGACTTCCCAGGCAAGAATACTGGAGTGGGTTGCCATTTCCTTCTCCAGGGAATCTTCCCGACCCAGCGATTGAACCCTGGTCTCCTGCATTGCAGGCTGATTCTCTACCATCTGAGCCACCAGTGAAGTGCATTTGTACACTTGATCTTTTCATCTCACACATCTCATAGTTGAGTCTAACATCTTTAGCTTTTACATAATTCTCTTACTTCACCATTAAAACCTATTGAATAAAATCACACAGATTTAATAAATTTATAAAAAATGTAAATAAATTTGATAAATTTATGTCATTACAATGCCTTTTACTGTGTTCTGCCTTTCTTTTCTGAAGTACGCATTGAGGCTATCCACAGTTATTTCTAGTCTTCCTTACCCTCTGACTTAGGGAGACTATTAGTATGTAACCAGTATAATAAATAACATATAAATCAGCAACCTCAACTGAATGTTCAACAAGTAAGGGGAATTTTACCACATTTCCACATTTCTTTGATTATTTCTTTTCCTGCTTTTCTAAAATAACTTGGACACACTTTCTCTACTTAAAACTTGGACACACTTTCTCTACTTAAAACTTGTTTTTTTAGCCCTCTTTTCCTCCTAGTCTCACAGGTCATGAAGATAATAGATACTCAGCAAGAAACTTTCACAACTTTCAGTCTCAAGCCTGAAACCCTACTTACTCCATCCTGACATTCTTTGCTCCTGATTGAAAAAGCACAAGTGATTGTGTTTATCAAAGGCAAATTCTTTTTCATGTGCAGTGCACTCCATCTGCTGCTACCATCAGCATCTGCCCCAGATCCCAATTACTTCTGCCTAGTCAACACCCTCATTTACCTGCTATCTTTCTCACGAACGTACATTGCCTCTCACTCCTATGTCCTTCCCAAAGCATTCAAATATGTCTTCCAAGGCTTATAGGGCTGTAAAGACTAAATGATACAGTCTGTAAAGAAAATCTGCCACATTTTCTTTCTGAAGAAAATTAAGATTTCATCACTTCATAAACATTTATCCCAAGTAACTGGAAAAATCTCTCCATTCACTAAGTTAGAGATTTAAATACAAAATATCTTCATTTATGAACCACAGTAAAGAAGACAAATTTAAAATTAATAATTATAGGAAAAGAACCAATTCATCTGAACCTTTTTAAAATTAATTTATTTTTTATTGAAGGATAATTGCTTTACAGAATTGTGCTATTTTCTATCAAACCTCAAAATGAATCAGCCATAGGTATACATATATCCCCTCCTTTTTGAAACTCCCTCCCATCTCCCTTCCCATCCCACCCCTCTAGGTTGATACAGTGTCCCTGTTTGAGTTTCCTGAGCCATAGAGCAAATTCCTGTTGGCTATCTATTTTACATATGGTAATGTAAGTTTCCATGTTACTCTTTCCACACATCTCACCCTCTCCCCATGTCCATAAGTCTATTCTCTATGTCTGTTTCTCCATTGTTGCCCTGTAAATAAATTCTTCAGTAACATTTTTCTAGATTCCATATATACATGTTAGAATATGGTATTTATCTTTCTCTTAATGTGTTTTCTTAGCTAAATCACCAAATATGCAAATAGAATTAACTTCTCTCTATTCCTATTATTTCATCCAACCTATAGAACATTCTTCCATCACTACACAGACCATTTCTCAGAAATTACCCATGCAAAGGAAAGTTCCTAAAATCTGAAAATACACCATGCTCTTGCAAAAGGCAGAGCAAATCATTCCCTAGGAAGGTTAATCAACTACAGCTCTCCTTTTCACTGGAAAAGTTTATTAAGAATCTGCAGGGGAAAAAAGAAAGTGACTAGGTGATGTTAATTTGACAAATATATTCCCAGGGTCTTAAGATATACTCCATACAACAACAATAGCCACCCCACTCTCCATTTATAACCAGTGTTGTAACTTCAATTCACATTTCTTTTTTGGAGACTATAGTATTTAAAAAAATATTATCTTATTAATAATATATTAAAACAATAAATCTCCTGACTCATTTCTTATAAAGTTGTCTCATTAGTTTGTACATATAGATAGCAGAGATTTAATAAACAGCCTTAAAAATATTTCTGGCATTAAATTGTATCCTACTTCACATTAGTTAGTACTATAATAATGTTCTTATAATATTCAGCAATTAATATGCTATCTGCTGTAAATAATATGCTACATATTTTACTTCAATGGGTGATTTTTTTAAAATATTATTTTAAATGTTCTAAGCATGATGGTTCCTAATAATGTGATATATCTCAATACCTTTCTTCAGAGAGTTTTCTTTTTCTGTTTTTTTTTTTTAATTTAGGAGTGCAATAATTTTATAGAAATGTGAACAATTAGAATTCAGTATTTCTGTATGAGAAGCTGGCAAAAAAATGTGCTAGTCCATATTATAGTAATAACAGCAATAATAGCTTGGAGATAAAAATCTATAAAATGGTTTTTTTTGTGTAATACTTATGTGCCTTTGTACACACGCTGTGCTGCACAAAGTGCATAGCATTGGGGGGCATTTGTGATAAGCACAGCCTTGAAAGAAAGTAGGCTGACTAGAAAAGATGTGTGTGAACCAGCAAATCAAGGATGGATAGAAGAGAAAACCACAAGAAGTACGGCTAGGGGCTCAGTTAATAAACAACAATGCAGTTGGTCTCTTGCATCTAAAATTTTTGCATGTGTGTGTCTGTTACTTTCTGACTTTTAGTTCTGTAACCCGGCTTTACTCTATTTTTTCTAGATCTTTAGGAGACAAACTCCTTTCCTGACACTAATATCTTGCTCTGTATAGGTAATCCTTATGATCAAGTTCTCAGTGTTGGCTGAGAAAACTGCTAATATACAATTTGACTTGATTGCTTCTCTGGATTGGTATTTGAGTTTGACATTCTTGACACTGAAATATATGGTGATTACTCCATATTCAAAAAAGAGAGGACTCAATTATCTTGAAATTGAGACTTCACAACTTGTTTGAAGGTATAAAACTGATCAGGTACCAAATTTAGTATATTTATAACACAAATTCCACTGGGTAAAGTGAAGATAGTGTTATCACAAAACATAGTATATGTTGAATAGAAAATTTGAAAGAGGTATTTATAAAATTGAAAAGCAAAAAGCAAAAACCTGATTTTGTAAGAAAATTCCTCTTCTTTTAACTATATTCCAAGTAGACTGATTATACCCACATGTGGGACTACAAGATTCTGAAAGATGGACATTTATTTATCAGATTAATACAGAACAGTATTATATTTCAGATTTTTAAGTTTCTTCTTCCAAGAAGAAACTTTAAAAATATGAAATAGTGTTTGGGGAATCATTATTTCTTAAGGAGAATACATATGTGGTTTTTGCAGTTATGTTAAGTCAGTTCAGTTCAGTTGCTCAGACATGTCCGACGCTTTGTGACCTCATGGACTGCAGCACACCAGGCTTGCCTGTCCATCACCAACTCATGTAGCTTGCTCAGACTCACATCCATCGAGTCAGTGATGTCATCCAACCATCTCATCCACTGTGGTCCCCTTCTCCTCCTGCCTTCAATCTTTCCCAGCATCCGGGTTTTTTCTAATGAGTCATTTCTTCACATCAGGTGGCCAAAGTATTGGAGTTTCAGCTCCAATGAATATTCAGGACTGATTTCCTTACGAGTAACTGGTTTGATCTCCTTGTAGTCTAAGGGACTCTCTTTCAAGAGTCTTCTCCAACACCACAGTCCGAAAGCATCAATTCTTTGGTGCTCAGCTTGCTTTATAGTCCAACTCTCACATCGATATATGACCACTGGAAAAACCATAGCTGGATATTTGTCAGCAAAGTAATGTCTCTGCATTTTATATACTGTCTAGGTTTATCCTAGCTTTTCTTCCAAGGAGAAAGTGACTTTTAGTTTCATGGCTGCAGTCATCATTTGCAGTGATTTTGGGGCCCAAGAAAATAAAGTCTGCCACTGTTTCCATTTTTTCCCTGTATTATTTGCCATGAAGTGATGGGACTGGATGCCATGACCTTAGTTTATTGAATGTTTAGTTTTAAGCCAGCTTTTTCACTCTCTTCTTTCACTTTCATCAAGAGACTCTTTAGTTCTTCGCTTTCTGCCATTAGGGTAGTGTCATCTATGTATCTGAGGTTATTTATATATTTCCTGGAAATCTTGATTCCAGCTAGTGCTTCATCCAGCCCAGCATTTTGCATGAGGTACACTGCATATAACTTAAATAAACAGGGTGAGAATATACAGGCTTGACATAATTCTTTCCCAATTTGGAACCACTCTGTTGTTCCATGTCCAGTTCTAACTGTTGCTTCTAGACCTGCTTACAGATTTCTCAGGAGGCAGATCAGGTGGTCTGGTATTCCCATCTCTTTAAGAATTTTCCACAGTTTTTTTGTGATCTACACAGTCAAAGGCTTTGGCCTAATCAAAAAAGCAGAAGTAGTTGTTTTTCTGGTATTCTCTTACTTTTTTGATGATCCCATAGATGTTGGCAATTTGATCTCTGATTCCTCTGCCTTTTCTAAATCCAGCTAGAAGGTCTGGAAATTCACAGTTCACACACAGTTGGAGCCTGACTTGGAGAATTTTGAGCATTACTTTGCTAGCCTGTGAGATGAGTGCAATTATGAGGTAGTTTGAATATTCTTTGGCATTGCCTGTCTTTGGGATTGGAATGAAACTGATCATTTCCAGTCCTGTGGCCACTGCTGAGTTTTCCAATTCGCTGGCATATTGAGTGTAGCACTTTCACAGCATCATCTTTTAGGATTTGAAATAGCTCAACTGGAATTCCATCACCTCCAGTAGCTTTGTTTATAGTGATGCTTCCTAAAGCCCACTTGACTTTGCTTCCAGGATATCTGGCTCTAGGTGAGTGATCACACCATCATGGTTATCTGAGCCCTGAAGATCTTTTTTTTTTGTATAGTTCTGTGTATTCTTGCCACCTCTTCTTGATATCTTCAGCTTCTATTAGGTCCATTGTGTTTCTGTCCTTTATTGTGCCCATCTTTCCATAAAATTTTCCCTCAGTGTCGCTTATTTTCTTGTGGAGATCTCTAGTCTTTCCCATTCTAATTTTTTCCTCTATATCTTTTCACTGATCGCTGAGGAAGGCTTACTTATCTCTCCTTCTATTTTTGGAACTCTGCATTCAAATGGGTATATCTTACCTTTTCTCCTTTGCCTTTAGCTTCTCTTCTTTTCCCAGCTATTTGTAAAGCCTCCTTAGACAAACATTTTGCCCTTTTGCATTTCTTTTTCTTGGGGATGGTCTTGATCACTGCCTCCTGTACAATGTCACAAACCTCTATCCATAGTTCCTCAGGCATTCTGTCTATCTGACCTAATCCCTTAAATCTATTTGTCACTTCCACTGTATAATCATAAGGGATTTGATTTAGGTCATATCTGAATGCTCTAGTGGTTTTCCCTACTTTCTTCAATTTAAGTCTGAATTTGGCAAGAAGGAGTTTATTACCTGAGCCACTGTCAGCTCCCAGTCTTGGTTTTGCTGACTATACAGAGCTTCTCTATCTTTGGCTGCAAAGAATATAAAAAATCTGATTTCGGTATTGACCATCTGCTGATGTCCATGTGTGGAGTCTTCTCTTGTGCTGTTGGAACAGAGTGTTTGCTATGACCAGTGCTTTTTCTAGGCAAAACTCTGTTAGCCTTTGCCTGGCTTCATTTTGTACTTCAAGGCCAGACTTGCCTGTTACTCCAGGTATCTGACTTCCTACTTTCGCATTCCAGTCCCCTATAATGAGAAGGACATTAGTTAGTTCTAGCAGGTCTTGTAGGTCATCATAGAACTGTTCAGCTTCTTCAGCATTACTGGTTGGGCCATAGACTTGGATTACTGTGATACTGAATAGCTTGCTTTGGAAACAAACAGAGATCATTCTGTCATTTTTGACATTGTACCCAAGTACTGCATTTCAGACTCTTGTTGACTATGAGGGCTACTCCATTTCTTCTAAGAGATTCTTGCCCACAGTAGTGGATATAATGGTCATCTTAATTAACTTTTCCCATTCCATTCCATTTTTGTTCACTGATTTCTAAAATGTTGATGTTCACTCTTGCCATCTCCTGTTTGACCACTTCTAATTTACCTTGATTCATGGCACTAACATTCCACGGTCCTATGCAATATTGTCTTGAAAGCATCAGGCTTTACTTCCGTCACCAGTCACATCCACAACTGGGTGTTGTTTTCACTTTGGCTCAGTCTCATCATTCTTTCTGGAGTTATTTCTCCACTGATCTCCAGTAGCATATTGGGCATCTACTGACCTGGGGAGTTCATCTTTTAGTATCTTTTCTTTTTGCCCTTTCATACTGTTCATGGGGTTCTCAAGGCAAGAATACTGAAGTAGTTTATCATTCCCTTCTCCAGTGGACCATGTTTTGTTAGAACCCTCCACTATGACCCGTCCGTATTGGGTGGCCCTAGATGGCATGGCTCATAGTTTCATTCAGTTAGACTAGGCTGTGATCCATGTGATCAGTTTGATTACCTTTCTGTGACTGTGTTTTTCATCCTGTCTGCCCTCTGATGGAGAAGGACAAGAGGCTTATGGACGTTTCCTGTTGGGAGGGAGTGACTGAGGGGGAAACTGGGTCTTGTTCTGATGTGTGGGGCCATGCCCAGTAAATCTTTATTCCAACTTTCTTTTGACAAGTAGGGCTCTGTTCCCTCCCTGTTGTTTGATCTGAAACCAAACTGTTGTGGAGGTGATGAAGATAATGGCAACCTCCTTCAAAATGCCCTATGTAGACACTGCCGCATTCAGTCCCTCTGCCCCTGGAGCAAGCCAACGCTGACCCACGCCTCCACCAGAGACTCCTGGATACTCACAGGCAAATCTGGGCCAGTCTCGTGTGGTCAGTCTCAACTCCTTTCTCCTGGGTGTGGTGTGCACAAGGTTTTGTTTGTCCTCTCCAAGAGTCTGTACCCCAGTCTTGTGTAAGTTCTGTAATCACATCCTGCTAAGTCACTTCAGTCATGTCCGACTCTGTGCAACCCCATAGATGGCAGCCCACCAGGCTCCGCCCTTCCTGGGATTCTCCAGGCAAGAACACTGGAGTGGGTTGCCATTTCCTTCTCCAATGCATGAAAGTGAAAAGTGAAAGTGAAGTCACTCAGTCGTTTCCGACTCTTAGCGACCCCATGGTCTGCAGTCTACCAGGCTCCTCCATCCATGGGATTTTCCAGGCAAGAGTACTGGAGTGGGGGTGCTATTGCCTTCTCCTGTAATCATATCATACTGGCCTCCAAAGCCAAATTCCCTGGGGCTTCCCAGTCCCTTTGCCAGATCCCCAGGTTGGAAAATCTGTTGTGGGTCCTAGAACTTTAACAGTGTGAGAATTTCTTTGGTATAATTGTTCTGCAGTTTGGGGGTCATCTGCTTGGTAGTTGTATGGTGGGGTTAATGGTGACCTCCTCAAAGAGGGCTTAGTTACATTAGCTAGGCATGAGAAACAAAACTCCGAAAGTTCAGTAGCTTTACCCTATAGAATTTATTCTTGTTCTCACTTGAGTTGAATGAGGATGGTTGTGTCAGTGAGTAAACTTGAGCGGGCATGACTCTTTCCGTGTCTCATTGCAACTGGACCCTCTTCATTCAGTGGCAGATTGGCAAAGAGATATTAGAAAAGTATAACTCCTTTTCTAAGTGCCTCGACACAGAAGTGTCACTTATCATTTCCACCCAAATTCCATCAATAAAATCTACTCATATGGCTTCTTTTAGTCTCCAGGGAACTAGAAAGTATAAAGCTGGAGAGCTGCCTCTTGTCTAATACTCAAGTATTATTAATCTAAGTTCCACTGTTCACCATTTCCTTTTTAAGATCCTAAACACTACTGTGGTTAAGTTTGGACATTATACCAAAGGTCTTTTATCAGCAAAAAGAAAAATGTTCAATTTTCCATAATACAAATTAAATTACTATCCTGGTTCCAGGTGAACAGAAATAATTATTGATATCTATCTGACTTTTGTCTGTATTTGACTTTTTTTTTCTTCAAAATTAAACATGAAAATGAAAGCACTGCTCTCAAGGGTTTATTTTCCCTCTTAAAATAAATGACATGAATTACTTCTCCTTTCAAAATTATCTTTCCCCAAGTGTTGCTGATGGCTTCTTTTTAAAACGCTTTGCATTAGCAAGTGCCATCCAGATGAAAAGCCCATTTCGACTTGACATTAATTTTACACTCAGTGCATAATACTCGACCTTGTCATTAGGTCAACTATAAACTGCCACGGCTGAAATGTAATTTTTCTACTACATTGCTATTTGTCCTTCTCTTATTTGTACCCTGAGGTGTACAGGTGCCCTCTACTGTCATCTTTGTCCCTTTTTATATTACTCTTTTTACTCATTAGCTCTCATCATTAACGTACCTTTTGTTTATAAAAGGTAAAGTTGCTTCTATCATAAATCTATTGTTTATTTCTTCTGTTATGTCTTAAAAGAAGCATACAAACAAAAAATAAATAAACAAGTTCTAGCAGCTGTACCACTCAGAAGTTTGTGATGATGTGGGCACATTGTCTGGTAATTTCAGGTAACCAGGTAAGTGGCAGGACAGGTATCCCCTTTCTTTTCTGTGGTCGGGTTTTCAGGCCAGACTATAACATGCTATGAATGCTATTTCACAATGATCTATTTTGAAGCCATCTCCATATGAGCAACTACATATTTCCTTATGGTTCATGCAAATATGCTCTTGAACAACTTTTACATTTCTCTGCCACACTGCCAATTTTATCTCCAAAAATTGGAGATGAGTTAACATTAAATGCACACAAACACCCACAATTTTGTATAATGAAGTTCATCATTTTTCAGAGCCCCTAATTTTTGTAAATAATGATGGAATCATTTTCCTATAACCCTTCAAAACAGAAAGAGATTGAATTATTTAAGACCTTATCATTAATTCCAATTTTATGTAAATATTCTTTTAAGTCCTAAAATACATATCATTCTTTCTTTCCTCTCTTTGGATAGTCAATAGCCATCTGCTTGTCATGCTGATTGATTGTTCCTCACTTGATATTCAGCTGAAACAAGAAAAGGAGGAGAAAGGACAGGGAGACAAATGTGAAAAAAAAAAATGAAGAAGCAGAAAGAAAAGGAGAGGAGGAGAAGGAGAGGGACAGAAAGAGACTGAAAGTGTACATTTAAGTGTAGAATTAGTGTATAAAAGAAATGAGAACATTTATTGGGGAAAAGAATAAAGCAGCAGTCCTCAAATTATAGCCACATTTTCTTTGAATAGAGATATGTGTGGGAAGGAGGGAATTATTTATTTATGTATTTAGTTTGAATTTAGATTATGACTTGGTTTCTTTATTTTTTACAAATGTGAATATAATTTTGTAATTACTTTTAGCCATTAATATTAATAAAGATAAATTTCATGCAAATTATTTAACATTTAAGGAATGCCTCAAGAGTAAACGCAACACACTATATCATAGCATGTGTGTGTGCTCAGCCACTAAGTCACGTCCAGTTCTTAGCAACCTCATGAACTGTGGTCCACCAGGCTCCTCTGCCCATGGGATTTCCCAGCAAGAATTCTGGAGTGGGTTGCCATTTCCTTCTCCAGGAGATCTTCCTGACCAAGGGAACGAACCCACGTCTCCTGCATCTCCTGCATTGGCAGACGGATTCTTTATCATTGAGCCACCTGGGAAGCCCTTATATCAAACCATATTATATTATAAATTATTTCTGCTGCTCTATTCTACTTCTCTTCAATAATTCCAAGAATCACAAAGAAATTCAATAAATGTACATTGAATAAATAAATTCATATAATTATATAAGTAGCATATATTTAATTATAGAATTTCTTCACACGACTTATAGCAAAAAAATTAAAAATAATTGAAGGTATATGTAAATAACTGATAAAAATATTTTACTTATAGGACAGATCTTTTCCATAAAGGCTTTCATAAATGAAATAATTTCTAAAGGAATCTAAATGTGCTGCAAATTGAAAGGAAAATCATAAATCAATGAAAGTTAACAGTATAAAGGAAAACAATGATGACGGGGATGCTGGAGAAAGCTACATAATTTGCCTTAAAAGCTATTTTACTCATATTGACAAGTCACTCACTTTGACTAACTTCTTTTTCTTTCACAGCCCTTAAAGATTTTATATCCTGTTCCAAACATGAAAATCCTTACAGTAGTTAGTTTGCATTGAAAAACAGTGCTAAAGAAAAGCATAATTTTTTTTTTTAAACTATCAAAGTCAGTGTGGTGCAAACTATTGCTCTGGATACCCAGAAAGGTAGATAACTGGAATTTGTCCTGGGGTCCTGGACAGAACTAGGGCGAGGTAAGCAAGACTCGGAGAAATAAAGTGCCAAAAACCAGACACAAAATCAGTTTCTGTTGTGAGTTCACCTAAAGTGTTACTATGTACAAACCAAGGCCAAGGTTGGAAACACATCAGGCTGTCAATCCTAGTAAGTTAAGCCAGTTGAGATATGAAAGTAAATAGTAGCTAGTCATTGAGTCTATGAATTAATTTATTCTTGGAGTATAATTGATTTACAATGTTGTATTCATTTTGGCATACAGCAACAGGGAACTCTACTTAGTATTCACTTTGCTGGAAGTGAAAGGGTTAGTCACTCAGTCACATCTGGCTCTTTGTGATTCCATGAACTGTAGACCACCAGGTTCTTCTGTCCATGGAATTCTCCAGGCAAGAATACTGAAGGGGGCTGCCATATTTCCTTCTCCAGGGGATCTTCCCAACTCAAGGACTGAACCCAAGCCTCCTGCATTGCAGGCTGATACTTAACCATCTAAGCCACCAGGAAAGACCCCCGAGCATTGAATCTAACATCTTCAGTAGCAGTGAGGAATAGAAAGGACTGTGGAAAACAAAAGAGGAAGTATATATCCTATCTAGAGGGGATAATCTTTAAGAAGCTACAACTCATTGCTGCCATGTAAGAATCTAGGTTCAGTGCAGTTACATTTTCAGGGTTCTTGAAATGAATTAATGGCATCAAGTTTTTCTGCAAGTTATAAACCTAGGATCCACAGAATGATTGTGTGTGTGTGTGTATATATATATATACACACACACACCCATTTCCATATTTCTAGCTTAGCCAGTAAGAATATTCTTATGCTCATTTACATGCAATATGGAATCACAAAGAATTATATGTGACTTCTAAATACTCTTTGCAAAACTTCTGCCAGTGTCACTTGGCTTCTCTTTTTATAATTTCTTTTTCTGTCCCCTAAGCCTCCACAGTATCTCCAACATGATGACATTAAAAGAGTAGTTCATCGTCAATTCAGATTTCTGGGGTTGAAGTCATGTACAGACTGCATACTTTGCCATCTTCAGCATTAACCTATATCCGCAGAGCCCATATCAAGTATAGTTTCGTAAGGTAAATTAAAAAAAAAAATTACACTTTTGTTTCCGTTAAAACTAATTTAAATTTCTTCACATAATTTGTTGGACATTTGCAACTATATTTCTCTATGCTCATAAAATACCAATATTCATAGGTTGGTCTTAATACCTCCAACACTGCTTCGAGACAAGTCATATTTAATGTTGTTGAGGACAGGAACCCCATTCTCCCTCCCTTTGGAGAGAATTCACACAAAGTTGTTTTGTGCACAGAGCCCTTTTGGCTCTCCTCCCAGTCAAAGAAAATGGCAGCAAAATCTCAACTGTATTTATAGTATTCTACTTTAACAGGCTCAAGTCAGAAAGAGAAAACCAGATATTCAATATCAGCGTATATATGTGGCATCTAGGAAAATGGTACAGATGATCTTATTTTGAAGCAGAATGGATAGCAAGGGGGGAAGCAGGGGAGGAATGAATTGGGAGATTGGGATTGATATACATATACTATTGATACTATGCATGAAGTAGATAACTAATGAGAATCTACTTTATAGCACAGGAAACTCTACTCAGTGCTCTGTACTGACCTAAATGGGAAGGAAATCCAAAAAAGAGGGGCTGTATGTATATTTATAGTGGATTCACTTTGTTGTACAGTAGAAACTAATAACATTGTAAATCAACTATACTCCAATAAAATTAATTAAAATAAGATTCTTAGAATCTATTCTATAATTGGCACAGGATTAGTTTTGTATATCTTTACAACATAAGAAATGAAAAATCAAAGATATGATGTTTATGGCTGTAAGTTACAGAAAAGTATAAAAAACAACAAATCTGGAAGTAGGGCAATTCCAGGTATGGCTAATTCCATGGCTGAATAAGAATACAGTTTGGACTTCTGCCCTCCTCAGCATGTTTATTCTCTACAAGCAGTACTAAGATCCAGTTCCATTTCGAAGTGTCCACATGCAAAGGACAAGATAAAGAAGCAGATAAAAGAATATCCCTGTCTTTTATCTCCTTCAGGAACAAAAAATCTTTCATAGATTGCTTTCTTTGAACTGTTCTGAACCTCTGAATTGCCACAACTTTGTTAGATGCCCTTGTCTACAACGTCATTTACAAAGAGAAATAAGACCACTATTTTTGGCCAAAAAAAAAAAAAAAGTTTTTCTGAGGCAAGGCAGAGCATCTTTGAAAGTTATGGCAAATTGGAAGATTATGAACCAATCTGGAGTTTTAAAGGCAAGGACGATGTCTAGGAGAGGAAACAACCAAGAAAGAATGCCAACGAAGTGGCAACTCTGGATGTTTTCCCTGGTTCCTTATTTGAAAATTCTGAAATAAAATGGCATTTATTATTCACTATCAAATATTAGGGGCTAAGAATGTTCTTGACTACAGTGTTAATAAAATTTCCATCTACCTTCCAGTTTAAATTTACATATTTTCTGATGAGGTATTATCAAGAAAATTAAATAAGATTTATTCCCAAATATTTTGGCTTGCTCCAAATCACACAGACTTAACAGAAATAAAATCAGCCAAGAATTTGTAGTCTAATTTCTCCTAAATATGTTATTATGGAAGAATTTCTAGTAGAAAACTAACAATCATGCTATAATGTGGCATCCAGTCCCATTATTTCATGGCAAATAGACAGGGAAACAATGGAAACAGTGACAGATTTTATTTTCTTGGGCTCCAAAATCACTGTGGATTTGACTGCAGCCATGAAATTAAAAGATGCTTGCTCCTTGGAAGAAAAGCTATGACCAACCTAGACAGTGTATTCAATAACAGAGACATTACTTTGAGACAAAGGTCCATATTTTTAAAACTATGGTTTTTCCAGTAGTCATGTATGAATATGAGAGTTGGACAATAAAGAAGGCTGAGTGCTGAAGAATTGATGCTTCTGAACTGTGGTGTTGGGGAAGACTCTTGAGAGTCCCTTGGACTGCAAGGAGATCCAGCCAGTCCATCCTAAAGGAGATCAGTCCTGAATATTCATTGGAAAGGACTGATGCTGAAGCTGAAGCTCCAATACTTTGGCCGATTCATCGGAAAAGACCCTGATTCTGGCAAAGATTGAAGGCAGGAAGAGAAGGGGACAACAGAGGATGAGATGGTTGGATGGCATCACTGACTCAATAAATATGAGTTTGAGCAAACTCCAGGAGATGGTGAAGGACAGGGAAGCCTGGCATGTGGCAGTCCATGTGGTGGCAAAGAGTCAGCTATGACTGTGAGGACTGAACAGTAACAATTAATTTTGTAATAGGTCTGGAACTTGTGTATAATGACTATAGGATAAAGTTTTTCCATGTGTCATAATACATAGAAGGTGTGAGGATGTCTTTATGTATGAGTGTTAATTTTTCATAATTAAATTTACTCATGTTTGGAAAGGATTGGGTTAAATAATACATATGTTTCTAGAATATAGTGCCAGAAAGACAACTGGCATGCTCTACATAATTTTCATTTTCCAAGAGTCTCCAAAAACTAAAATTAAATTCATTCTACTATTATGTGTTAACAAGTTTTATTTTCATGTTTTATAATTTCTATATATTAAGAGAATTTGAAGTGTAATGATATAGTATAAGTATAATGATATATAATTGTATTTTTATTATTCAAGGTGTTCAAGTCTGATACAGGTGATATTCATTGATTTGATGTATAATAGAATCTTACATCATGACAGAGTTCTTATAAATCTGAAATCTTATACTTTATTAGAATCTTTTTTATTACCATGCTCTGAGCAAGATACTAATGGATAGGATAACAGTGGAAGATGATGTTAATTTCCTTTTAAAAGTAAATAGCATGTTTGCCTAAAATGTTTCATGATTTTAACAGAATATTACACTGGTGTAAAAAGGAAACTAAGAATGTATGTAGTTCATGGTAGTACATAAATCTGTGTGTTATAAAATACAACTCTATATAATTTACTTTGTGAACTGAAGAATGAGGTAATTTCTAGTTGTCAAAAGCATTATTTTCTGTATTAATCTTAAACTCCTAATTTATCCCCTGCCCTTGCCCTTTGGTATATACACACTACTACATACAAAACAGATAAACAATAAAGACCTACTGCACAGCATAGGGAATTCAATATCTTATAAAAATGTACAATGGAAAATAATTTGAAAAAGTATATGAAGGTGAAGTCACTCAGTTGTGTCTGACTCTTTGTGACCCCATGGACTGTAGCCTATTAGGCTTCTCCGTTCATGGGATTCTCCAGGCAAGAATACTGAGTGGGTTACCGTTTCCTTCTCCAGGGGATCTTCCTGACCCAGGGATTGAATCTGGGTCTCCCGCATTGGAGGCAGATGCTTTAACCTCTGAGCCACCAGGGAAGTATATACATATGTATATATATTTGTTTTTCTTGATTTAATGTAAATGGAATCTCATAATGGAAACTCTTATCTCACTTCACTCACCAATATGATATGTGTGACTTTCAGTCCGTATGTATACAACAGTAATTTTATCATTTTCATTTCTGTATAGAATTCTAAGATGAAAGATTTACTCATTCTACCTATTATTGAACACTTGCTCTGTTACAAGTGGGGCTATTATGAGTAAAACTTTTATCCATCTATTTTGGTGCATTTCAGTTGGGCACATATGAAAAAATATAATTGTTGATTCCAATCGTATGAATGAGTATGACCAATTGTGTTTCAATTAAGTATTAACAAAATATTTTGTTCATAATGACTTTATAAATTTTTATTCTCACCAGCAATACAGTAGCTGCTTTGTTACTCTATGTCCTCAATAACTCTTGGTATTTTCAGTTTTATTAGACATTCTAATGGTGTATGTTGTGATTGTTAACTGTGATATTAATTTGTGTTTTTATGATGAATAATTGTGATGAAATATTTCCGTAAGTTGTTTATTCCTATTATCTTCCTGTGAATTATATACTCAATTATTCTTAGTCTATTTTTTCTTGATTTATAAGAATGTTTCTGTGTATGTGATAGTTATCATCAATGCCATTACGGATCAGGTCTTTTGAAAATGAGTTTTTAATATGAAGCACAGTGTTTCAACACTTTGTTTTAGTTACTTCTTACTGCTAAGTCACTTCAGTCGTGTCCGACTCTGTGCGACCCCATAGATGGCAGCCCACCAGGCTCTGCCGTCCCTGGGATTCTCCAGGCAAGAATACTGGAGTGGGTTGCCATTTCCTTCTCCAATGCATGAAAGTGAAAAGTGAAAGTGAAGTCACTCAGTCGTGTCCGACTCTTAGCGACCCCATGGACTGCAGCCCACCAGGCTCCTCCATCCATAGGATTTTCCAGGCAAGAGTATTGGAGTGGGATGCCATTGCCTTCTCCTTACTTCTTACTATGTTCAGTTCAGTTCAGTCCAGTCGCTCAGTCGTGTCCGACTCTTTGCGACCCCATGAATCGCAGCACGCCAGGCCTCCCTGTCCATCACCAACTCCGGGAGTTCACTCAGACTCACGTCCATCCAGTCAGTGATGCCATCCAGCCATCTCATCCTCTGTCGTCCCCTTCTCCTCCTGCCCCCAATCCCTCCCAGCATTAGAGTCTTTTCCAGCGAGTTAACTCTTCGCATGAGGTGGCCAAAGTACTGGAGTTTCAGCTTTAGCATCATTCCTTCCAAAGAAATCTCAGGGCTGATCTCCTTCAGAATGGACTGGTTGGATTTCCTTGCAGTCCAAGGGACTATCAAGAGTCTTCTCCAACAATCTATGCATGGACCAAGTTAATTAAGACATTCTTATATTCTAGAAGTTTGATCACTTTACATTTAACATTTAAGTTATGTATCCACTAAAATTAATTTCTGATTATTTGAAAGGGGAAATGGATTACAGTTTTATTTTCCTTCATGAATATCCAATTAAAGGAAAATCAATTTTTTTTTTCTCCAGGAAATTTGTCTTTGTCAAAATTAGTGGTGCCTCTGTCAAACATAAAATGAATCATTTTGTCAAAAATCAGTTAAAAATTAATGTGTGGGTCTCTAATTGGACTCTGTATGCTGTCTCATTGGACCATTTGTCTTTGAGACAATATCACATTGTTTGAATTTCTATATATTTATAAAAAGTTGTGGTAATGGTAATATAGGTCCTCCAGTTTTATTCTGCTTCAAAATTTCCTTTGCTCTTTTAGGTCATTTGCACTTCAAACTACATGCTAGAATCATATTTTCAATTTCTACAAAAAGAAAAATTCCAGCTTAAATTTGATTGGAGTTTCACAGAATCTTTAATGAAATGTGGTGAGAAATAGCATTTTATTAGTACTAGTCTTAACAGTTCATAAACTTAAAATAACTCCATTTATTTAGATATATTTTGTTTAACTGAAAGCATAGTTTTGAGTATAGAGAAAGTGTACTTTTACAATATATTTATCAAAGTCATTCCTAGGTATTTAGCAGTTTGGGTGGTATAAAAAGTGGAGTTAACTATTTAAATTTTATACCCATTTTTTATTGCTAGCTTGTAAAGAAATGTAGCTGACAAATATAAATTTATTTACCTTGTATCCAGCTAAATTCAGCCATTACTTCTTACAGTTTGTTTGTAGTATTTATGTTTTGTTCTTTTGTTTTTCCCTGGGGATGGGGATTGATTTTCTATAACATTACCATGATGTGAGAAAGTAAAAAAAAAAAAAATGTTTTTACAGTTTTAACAGCTCTTATTTCTTTGTCTTACTTTACTGTATTGAATAAAACACAGTTAATGACTGACTAGATGTGGTGATAATGAATAACCATTTTTCTCCTACTCATGAGTAAATATTAAATACTGATATGTAGGTATTTTTGGTGGCTCAGATAATAAAGAATCTGCCTGTAATTCAGAAGACCCAGGTTCAATCACTGGATTGGGAAGATCCCCTGGAGGAGGGCAGGGGATACCCACTTCAGTATTTTTCCTGGAGAATCTCAAGAATAGTGGAGCCCTGTGGGCTACAATCTATAGGCTCTCAAACAGTGGTACACGACTGAAGCAACTTAGCATACATATCAGAGAAAGGAAGTTCACTATTTTTGTGCTCTAAATATGGATATGTCTTGAATTTTATCAAATGCATCTTATTCATCTAATATATTGTTTCCTTCTTTAATGTGGAAAATACTGATTAAATTTCAAATGTTATGACAAACTTCTACTCTTTGAATAAACTATTTTTTTTTTACAATATATTAATCTTTTTTGCATATCTCTGGATCATTTCTGCTGGTTTTGTTTAAATTTCCAATGTGTTTATGAGAGAAAATGGACTGTAATTTTTATTCTATGTACAGGAAAAGTCTGAATAAGATTACTAGTATTACTTCATTAAATATTTGGAAAAAATTTATTTGGGAAGCAAACTGGACTTGGAGTGATTTTTGTGAAAATATTTATTTCTATTTATCTTTTGGAATTTATTTTACTGTACTTTCTGAAGAAATCTGTACATGTAAAATAAAATAAATTTTTAAAACTTAGTTGCAGAAGTTATTGTAATATGCTCAAACTATTCTTTCTGTCTCTACAGAAGAGGAACTGTTTTATTTCTCAGACTATAATGTTGATAGTCTGAGTTTTCCTTCTGTTTTTTTTTTTTTTTAACTTTATTTTATTTTTAAACTTTACAAGTTTTCCTTCTCTGTTATTTTGCCTTTCTAGGGTTTTCTTTCTTTTCTCATTACCAATTGAAATGATAATATGATTTTTCTTTTTTAGTCTGTTGTTACAGTGGTATACTTGATTTTCAGATGATGCTATTCCACTGGGTTGGATATGGCTCTTATGCCTTGCAAAGCAGGTCTTTCTTGGAGAATGCTCTTAGCATATTTTCTCTCAGCTTGCAAAGGTCATGAGGGATTATTATTTTGCTTTTTGTCATGCTAAAATAATGTGTTCTTGAGGTAAAACCTATAAAAGTATCCTCTTTCTCGAAACTGTGACCAACAGATAATTTTTCACTTATAAGCTGGTCCAACACTCGGACTAAACAATTTATCAAACTACCACTTAAAGTTTCTTACCAGTAGTGGTTTCAAGGCTTCTGCTTGAAGTAAGCCAGTCTGGGTTGTGACTCTACATTCACTGTCTCTCCTGTGTTCCAGGTGATGGTTGTTCTTTGAACTTGTCTCTCAAGTTCAGTTCTCCGACTTGTCCAAAATAAGTCATTGGTTTTCAGTTTCCTAATTTTTTTGTGAGAGTAGGAGTAGTGACTTTCAATTTCTTTAAATGTCAGAGCTGAAACCTTGAGTGTAGATCATTGATTTATATTGTTTGTTCCCTTTTTATAAATGCATATAAAGCTATAAATTTCTCTCTCTACAGTACTTTAATCACAGTTTTGAAGTTCTGAGATATTGTATTTTCATTATCATTCAAGTCAAGAGGTTTTCTAAAGCTTCTTTAATTACTATTTTCTTTAACCTATGGGCTATTTAGTGATGCATTGCTTAATTTCTAACCATTTTCTAATTGCTTTAACATTATTGAGTTTTAATGTCTTGAAAGAACATCCTCTATATTATTTTAACTGTTTGAAATTTATTGAATGATTATGAATCCATCATGTTATCAATTTTAATCATTGGTCTATGTGAATTTAAGTGTATGAATTATTGTAATTGTTGGATGTGTCAAATATTACATGAGTTAATATTTTACTATTCAAATCTTCTATAACAGTGCTGATATAGTTTGATAAATTATGCTAATATATTTGAATATGATATATAATTTTGGATTTTTCTGTGTATGAGATACAGATATATAATAAAATTAATTGTATACCCTTTTAAAATGATTATAACTTCCTCTGTCAATGCAACTATTACTCTTTGTCACTTGTAACATTTCTTGCTTTTCAATTTAACATATATAAATATACATATCCACTTATGATTTTTTTAGTGTGGGCATAATATTTTATTTTGCATACTTTTACACACAAAGCTTCTGTTTTCTTATTTGTAATTTTGTCCTCTTAATCACATATATATAGTTTTGGATTTTTTTTGCCACTTTATTTTTTTAATTGAAGGATAATTGCTTTACAGAATTTTGTGGGTTTTTTTGGTCATATATCAACAAGAATCAGCCATAGGTATACCCATGCCCCCTCTCTTCTAAAACTCCTTCCCATATCCCTCTCCATCCCACCCTTCTAGATTGTCACAGAACCCCTCTTTGAGTTTTCTGAGTCATACAGCAAATTCCCATTGAGTATCTCTTTTACATATGGCATTGTCAGTTTCCATCTTATTCTCTTCATATATCTACCCTCTCCCTCCACCCCTTTCCCCATGTCAATAGGTCTGTTTTCTGTGTCTGTTTCTCCATTGCTGCCCTGCAAGTAAATTCATCAGTACTATCTTTCTATATTTCATATATATGAATCAGTATACAAACAATAGAATGGGAACGATTAGAGATCTCTTCAAGAAAATTAGAGATACCAAGGGAACATTTCATGCAAAGATGGGCTCAATAAAGGACAGAAATGGTATGGACCTAACAGAAGCAGAAGATATTAAGAAGACGTGGCAAGAATACACAGAAGAACTGTACAAAAGAGATCTTCATGACCCAGATAATCATAATGGTGTGACAACTCACACTCACCTAGAGCCAGAAATCTGGAATGTGAAGTCAAGTGGGATTTAGGAAGGATCACTATGAACAAAGCCAGTGGAGGTAATGGAATTCCAGTTGAGCTATTTCAAATCCTGAAAGATGATACTGTGAAAGTGCTGCACTCAATATGTCAGGAATTTTGGAAAACTCAGCAGTGGTCACAGGAATGGAAAAGGTCAGTTTTCATTCCAATCCCAAAGAAAGGCAATGTCAAAGAATGCTCAAACTATCTCACAATTGCACTCATCTCACAGGCTAGTAAATTAATGCTCAAAATTCTCCACGCCAGGCTTCCACAATACATAAACTTCCAGATGTTCAAGCTGGTTTCAGAAAAGGCAGAAGAACCAAAGATCAAATTGTCAACAATCACTGGATTCTCGAAAAAGCAAGAGAGTTTCAGAAAAACATCTATTTCTGCTTTATTGACTATGCCAAAGCTTTTGACTGTGTGGATCACAGTAAACCGTGGAAAATTCTGAAGGAGATGGGAATACCAGACCACCTGACCTGCCTCTTGAGAAATCTGTACACAGGTCAGGAAACAACAGTTAGAACTGGACATGGAACAACAGACTGGTTCCAAATAGGAAAAGGAGTACATCAAAGCTGTATATTGTCTCCCTGTTTATTTAACTTATATCCAGAGTACATCGTGAGAAACGCTGGGCTGGAGGCAGCACAAGCTGGAATCAAGATTGCTGGGAGAAATAACAATAACCTCAGATATGCAGATGACACCACCCTTATGGCAGAAAGTGAGAAGAACTAAAGAGCCTCTTGATGAAAGTGAAAGAGGAGAGTGAAAGAGTTGGCTTAATTTCAACATTCAGAAAACTAAGATCATGGCATCCGATTCCATCACTTCACAGCAAATATATGGGGAAACAGTGGAAACAGTGGCTAATTTTATTTTCTGTGCTCCAAAATCATTGCAGATGATGATTGCAGCCATGAAATTAAAAGACACTTACTCCTTGGAAGGAAAGTTATGACCAACCTAGATAGCATATTCAAAAGCACAGACATTACTTTGCTAACAAAGATCCATCTAGTCAAGGCTATGGTTTTTCCTGTGGTCATGTATGGATGTGAGAGTTTGACTGTGAAGAAGGCTGAGCACCGAAGAATTGATGCTTTTGAGTCCCTTGGACTGCAAGGAGATCCAACCAGTCCATTCTGAAGGAGATCAGCCCTGGGATTTCTTTGGAAGGAATGATGCTAAAGATGAAACTCCAGTACTTTGGCCACCTCATGTGAAGAGTTGACTCATTGGAAAAACTCTGATGCTGGGAGGGATTGGGGGCAATAGGAGAAGGGGACGACAGAGGATGAGATGGCTGGATGGCATCACTGACTCGATGGACGTGAGTCTGAGTGAACTCCAGGAGTTGGTGATGGACAGGGAGGCCTGGCGTGCTGCGATTCATGGGGTCGCAAAGAGTTGGACACAACTGAGCAACTGAACTGAACTGAATGGGACCAGACACCACTTTTTTTGGGTGTTGAATTTGAAGCCAATTTTTTCACTATCCCTTTTCATCATCATCAAGACTCTTTAGTTCCTCTTTGTTTTCTCCCATTAGAGTGGTACCATTTGCATTTCTGAAGTTGTTGATATTTCTCCTGACAATCTTGATTCCAGCTTGTGATTCACTCAGCCTGGCATTTCACATGATGTACTCTGCATATAAGATAAGCAAGCAGGGTGACAATATACAGCCTTAATGTACTCCTTTACCAATTTCAAACCAGTCTGTTGTTTCATTTCTGGTTCATTTCTGGTTCTAATCATTGTTTCTTGACTTGCATACAGGTTTCTCGTGAGACATATAAGTCCCAGAATATTTATTATTAATGTAATCTTTTCACATCAATATTAATTTCTGCTTCCCAGATATATACTGTTTCTATTTTTACTTCTTAAAGTTGCCTGGGTTTCATCAAATGGCTATATTTCTGGTAGGAAATGTCTATAGCTTCAAATTGTTTTAAGTTTTTCTTTGGGAGATTGGAAACATCTTTATTTTACCTTCATTTTTAAAGTTATTTTCACTGATTATAGACTCAAACAGTACTGTTTTACTCTGGTGCAGTTTTGAAAATGCCCTAGGAAAACAGCTATACAAGTGTGGGTCACAATTCATAATCTTTCCTTCTCTCAAGGAAGCTCTTCATTCTGGCTGATTGCAGTCCAACACCTTGTACACTTGTTTTTACTATTTCCTACAGATATAATGGGGGAGAAGTTAGTCTGATACCCACTACTCTGTTACAATCAGATTCAGAGGGATTCAACCTTTAACTCTAATTCATCTGAAGGATTTTACCCATTATTTGGAACTTTGAAAACTCTATCAAAATGGACCATTTTTGTTCTCAATAAAAAAATTGTTCTTTAAACTGAGAGAAACAGACAGAAGTTCCTCCTCAATGAATGATTCAAAACTATGACTTTAATGTTTTTAAACACCCATAAAATTTTTTCTAGAATTTGTCTGTTGTTGAAGTGTTTTATAAAAGTAATATTTAGCTTTTTGATTAAATTCTATCCAAAATGCCAAAGAAAAGCTATACCAAAAGTGTAGACATAGGAAAACAAACAGTTTAATAAATTAACTAGTATATTAATTGGAGAAGGCAGTGGAACCCCTCTCCAGTACTCTTGCCTGGCAAAGCCCATGGACGGAGGAGCCTGGTAGGCTGCAGTCCGTGGGGTCGCTAAGATTCGGACATGACTGAGCAACTTCATTTTCACTTTTCACTTTCATGCATTGGAGAAGGAAATGGCAACCCACTCCAGTATTCTTGCCTGGAGAATCCCAGGGATGGGGGAGCCTGGTGGGCTGCCGTCTATGGGATCACACAGAGTCGGACACGACTGAAGTGACTTAGCAGCAGTATATTAATTACTTTGTTAACCTTAATCATTCCCTGATCTTTCTTCTACAGTTGGTTTAAATTACTATTTGAGGATGTTTTCTTGAGAACAGATAGTTTTGTCATATTATAATGATAAAACACTTCTGTATAATATGTGAAATAAACCATCACCATCATACATTATTAAGGGTTTAGAATAATACATAACTTCAACCTCCCAATGTTTCATGTGATGGAGTCTTAGATACATATATAGTCTTTTGTCTTGTCTCTGTTCCCTAGATCATAAATTAGACATAGTGATTTTCATTCTTGAAATTTCAAATATGCTTAGGTCACATACGGTTCCGAATGTCACTGAGGTTTTAAAGATTCTTGGTCTCTTCAGGGGTTGTCTAATTTCTTTTATGTTATTGTACTCATCTCCCCTACTGCCACAGCCATATCTCCACCACCACTGCTAATAGCCAAGAAACAGCTTTAATGTTAAATAAAATATGAAGTATTTCATTTTATATTGTCTTTTATTCTATTTCCTTCAAGTATTCAGTTTTTCATCTCTACATTGTATTACATTGTCAATTTTCAGAATGTAAAATTGTAATATTTCTTGTACCAAAATGTCTTTGATTCCTCCTGAAAATTTAACTAATATGAGTGCATGAAGTATTGTACCTGGTATTTCAGTATGTTAGAATCTCCTTTGTGAAAATTGTACATTTAGATTTCACATTATGTATAAATACTTTCACACTCTGCAGTCAATATATATTATATGCTTGAAAAATGAAGCATTAATATGCATATAGATTCTTCACTCCATTCTTGATGTTGTCTGTGGGGACCATTGTCAATTATAATCTACCAAAGGGTCAATCTGAAGGTCATATTTATCTCCTAATGTTTTGAATATTTTGGAATAATCTAATTTATATTTGTAAGTTACATTTCTACTGAGAAATAAAACAATATTTCTTAGAATGAGATAATTTTAAAAAACTGTTTTTGATTCATTTTCAAAATTACTATGCATATGTAGATAAATATTATACTTATGAAAATATGTACACATACATAGATATAAATTAAAAACTTCAGGTTTTCTTTTCATATATACACAACACACAGACAAATGCACATCTGCACATAAAACTTGCCTGTGTGATAAATATTTCTGTGTGAGAAATAGTTAAATATTTCAAACATGATGAAGAAAACATTATCATTTTATAAAACATATAAGTGATGTTATCATCACTTTTAAGTATCCTTTTAAGCAGCAACAATGACAACATAAATAATGTTGTCAGAGGCCTTTATTTTAAAAGGAATCATTGTAAGCAAGAACAAGTAACATTAGCCATATCTTTGTCATAAGCACTGGAAAAATTGTCCCTCAATGGGGAATTTCTAAGAATCGTCTCTTGTTTTTATTCTATAAGAACAATGTGTTGTCAGGCATTATTTATACTGGGGCAGAAACAGAGTGAGAAAAAAATATAGTGAAACATGAATTTACATTTATATAAAGGATATGTTTTAGAATTTTAAAGGGAACACAACCACAGTTCTATAGATCTGAGTATACTGTCATTCAACATTGAATCAATAGATTCAATGCTTCCTATTACTATGGGAATGTGGTTCTAAATAAATAGTAAATAATATAATAAAAGATAATAAATTTTATTTTTTATCCAAATTAAGTTGCACTCTTCTTACGACTAGAATAATGTAAGAATCCAGTAAGAATCAATCTTTTCCATTATTAAGGTTTTTGAATGATACACAACTTCAACCTCTGAATACTTCATGTGATGGAGCCTCTTACCTATTTATCTGTCCACACACATATAGTTATTTGTCTGGTCTCTGTTCCCTAGATATATGAGTTCACTTCAGTTCAGTTCAGTCACTCAGTCGTGTCTGACTCTTTGTGACTCCGTGGACTGCAGCATGTCAGAGCTTGCTCAAACTCATGTCAACTGAGTCAGTGATGCTATCCAAACATCTCATCCTCTGCTGCCCCCTTCTCCTCCTGCCTTCCATCGTTCCCAGCATCAGGGTCTTTTCCAAGGAGTCAGTTCTTCATATCAGGTGGCCAAAGTATTGGAGTTTCAGTTTCAACATCAGTCCTTCTGATGAATATTCAGGACTAATCTCCTTTAGGATGGACTGGTTGGATCTCCTTGCAGTCCAAGAGACTCTCAAGAGTCTCTTCAACACCACAGTTCAAAAGCATCAATTCTTCTGTGCTCCGCTTTCTTTATAGTCAAACTCACATGTCCATACATGACTACTGGAAAAACCATAGCTTGACTAGATGACCTTTGTTGGCAAATTAATGTCTCTGCTTTTTAATATGCTGTCTAGATTGGTCATAACTTCCCTTCCAAGGAGTAAGCGTCTTTTCACTTCATGGCTGCAGTCACCATCTGCAGTGATTTTGGAGCCCAGAAAAATAAAGTCAGCCACTATTTCCACTGTTTCCCATCTATTTGCCAGGAAGTGCTGGGACTAGATGCCATGATCTTAGTTTTTCTGAATGTTATGTTTTAAGCCAGCTTTTTCACACTCCTCTTTCATTTTCATCAAGAGGCTCTTTAGTTCTTCTTCACTTTCTGCCATGAGGGTGGTGTCATCTGCATATCTGAGGTTATTGATATTCTCCCAGCAATCTTGATTCCAGCTTGTCACTTCATCCAGTCCAACATTTCTCACAGTGTACTCTGCATATAACTTAAATAAGCAGGGTGACAATATACAACCTTGACGTATTCCTTTCCTGATTTGGAACCAGTCTGTTGTTCCCTGTTCAGTTCTGACTGTTGTTTCTTGACCTGCTTACAGATTTCTCAAGAGTTAGGTCAGGCAGTCGTCTTCTTATCTCTTTAAGAATTTTCCACAGTTTGTTGTGATCCACACAGTCAAAAGCTTTGGCATAATCAATAAAGCAGAAGTAGATGTTTTTTTCTGGAAATCTCTTGCTTTTTCCATGATCCAGCAGATGTCGGCAATTTGATCTCTGGTTCCTCTGCCTTTTCTAAAACCAGCTTGAACATCTGGAAGTTCATGGTTCACATATTGCTGAAGCCTGGCTTGGAGAATTTTGAGCATTACTTTACTAGAGTGTGAGATGAGTACAATTGTGTGGTAGTTTGAGCATTCTTTGGAATTGCCTTTCTTTGGGATTGGAATGAAAACTGAGCTTTTCCAGACCTGTGGCCACTGCTGAGTTTTCCAAATCTGCTGGCATATTGAGTGCAGCACTTTCACAGCATCATCTTCCAGGATTTGAAATAGCTCAACTGGAATTCCATCACCTCCACTAGCTTTGTTCGTAGTGATGCTTTCTAAGGCCCACTTGACTTCACATTCCAGGATGTCTGGCTCTAGGTGAGTAGGGGCTCCAAAATCACTGCAGATGTTGACTGCAGCCATGAAATTAAAAGATGCTTGCTCCTTGGAAGAAAAGCTATGACCAACCTAGACAGCATATTAAAAAGCAGAGACATTACTTTACCAACAAAGGTCCGTCTAGTCAAAGCTATGGTTTTTCCAGTAGTCATGTATGAATGTGAGAGTTGGACTGTGAAGAAAGCTGAGCATCGAAGAATTGATGCTTTTGAACTGTGGTGTTGGAGAAGACTCTTGAGAGTCCCTTGGACTGCAAGGAGATCCAACCAGTCCATCCTAAAGCAGATCAGTCCTGGGTGTTCATTGGAAGGAATGATGCTGAAACTGAAGAGCCAATACTTTTGGCCACCTGATACAAATAACTCATTAGAAAAGACTCTGATGCTGGGAGAGATTGATGGTAGGAGGAGAAGGGGACAACAGTAGATGAGATGGCTGGATGGCTTCACCAACATGATGGACATGAGTTTGAGTAAGCTCTGGGAGTTGGTAATGGACAGGGAAGCCTGGCGTGCTGCAGCGGTCGCAAAGAGTTGGACACGACTGAACGACTGAACTAAACTGAAGTGATAACACTTTGGCTTTCTCAAAATACACATTTATATCAAAAGGGATTCTGCCTCCATTGACAGAGTATACTTTAGTTCTCACATACTACCAAAGCAAGAGTTAGTATCATAGTCTTAAGACTGGTAGATCTATTTGAGTGACTTGAAGGACACAGAGAAAATAATCTAGCATTGATTTTTAAGATTTACTAAATGAATGGGAAGTAAATAGAGAATTTTGATGAGCTTGGACAGAAGAATAAGTATAGAAATGAGGGTGGTATCCTTTTTAGAGTAGATAACCTCCAAATGAGGTAGAGATACACCAGAGTTGAGAGAGATGTCAACAATCACTGGATTCTCGAAAAAGCAAGAGAGTTTCAGAAAAACATCTATTTCTGCTTTATTGACTATGCCAAAGCTTTGACTGTGTGGATCACAGTAAACCGTGGAAAATTCTGAAGGAGATGGGAATACCAGACCACCTGACCTGCCTCTTGAGAAATCTGTACACAGGTTAGGAAACAACAGTTAGAACTGGACATGGAACAACAGACTGGTTCCAAATAGGAAAAGGAGTACATCAAAGCTGTATATTGTCTCCCTGTTTATTTAACTTATATCCAGAGTACATCGTGAGAAACGCTGGGCTGGAGGCAGCACAAGCTGGAATCAAGATTGCTGGGAGAAATAACAATAACCTCAGATATGCAGATGACACCACCCTTATGGCAGAAAGTGAGAAGAACTAAAGAGCCTCTTGATGAAAGTGAAAGAGGAGAGTGAAAGAGTTGGCTTAATTTCAACATTCAGAAAACTAAGATCATGGCATCCGATTCCATCACTTCACAGCAAATATATGGGGAAACAGTGGAAACAGTGGCTAATTTTATTTTCTGTGCTCCAAAATCATTGCAGATGATGATTGCAGCCATGAAATTAAAAGACACTTACTCCTTGGAAGGAAAGTTATGACCAACCTAGATAGCATATTCAAAAGCACAGACATTACTTTGCTAACAAAGATCCATCTAGTCAAGGCTATGGTTTTTCCTGTGGTCATGTATGGATGTGAGAGTTGGACTGTGAAGAAGGCTGAGCACCGAAGAATTGGTGTTTTTGAGCTGTGATGTTGGAGAAGACTCTTGAGAGTCCCTTGGACTGCAAGGAGATCCAACCAGTCCATTCTGAAGGAGATCAGCCCTGGGATTTCTTTGGAAGGAATGATGCTAAAGCTGAAACTCCAGTACTTTGGCCACCTCATGTGAAGAGTTGACTCATTGGAAAAACTCTGATGCTGGGAGGGATTGGGGGCAGGAGGAGAAGGGGACGACAGAGGATGAGATGGCTGGATGGCATCACTGACTCGATGGACGTGAGTCTGAGTGAACTCTGGGAGTTGGTGATGGACAGGGAGGCCTGGCGTGCTGGGATTCATGGGGTCGCAAAGAGTTGGACACAACTGAGCAACTGAACTGAACTGAATGGGACCGGACACCACTTTTTTGGGGTGTTGAATTTGAAGCCAATTTTTTCACTATCCCTTTTCATCATCATCAAGACTCTTTAGTTCCTCTTTGTTTTCTCCCATTAGAGTGGTACCATTTGCATTTCTGAAGTTGTTGATATTTCTCCTGACAATCTTGATTCCAGCTTGTGATTCACTCAGCCTGGCATTTCACATGATGTACTCTGCATATAAGATAAGCAAGCAGGGTGACAATATACAGCCTTAATGTACTCCTTTACCAATTTCAAACCAGTCTGTTGTTTCATTTCTGGTTCATTTCTGGTTCTAATCATTGTTTCTTGACCTGCATACAGGTTTCTCGTGAGATATATAAGTCCCAGAATATTTATTATTAATGTAATCTTTTCACATCAATATTAATTTCTGCTTCCCAGATATATACTGTTTCTATTTTTACTTCTTAAAGTTGCCTGGGTTTCATCAAATGGCTATATTTCTTGTAGGAAATGTCTATAGCTTCAAATTGTTTTAAGTTTTTCTTTGGGAGATTGGAAACATCTTTATTTTACCTTCATTTTTAAAGTTATTTTCACTGATTATAGACTCAAACAGTACTGTTTTACTCTGGTGCAGTTTTGAAAATGCCCTAGGAAAACAGCTATACAAGTGTGGGTCACAATTCATAATCTTTCCTTCTCTCAAGGAAGCTCTTCATTCTGGCTGATTGCAGTCCAACACCTGGTACACTTGTTTTTACTATTTCCTACAGATATAATGGGGGAGAAGTTAGTCTGATACCCACTACTCTGTTACAATCAGATTCAGAGGGATTCAACCTTTAACTCTAATTCATCTGAAGGATTTTACCCATTATTTGGAACTTTGAAAACTCTATCAAAATGGACCATTTTTGTTCTCAATAAAAAAATTGTTCTTTAAACTGAGAGAAACAGACAGAAGTTCCTCCTCAATGAATGATTCAAAACTATGACTTTAACGTTTTTAAACACCCATAAAATTTTTTCTAGAATTTGTCTGTTGTTGAAGTGTTTTATAAAAGTAATATTTAGCTTTTTGATTAAATTCTATCCAAAATGCCAAAGAAAAGCTATACCAAAAGTGTAGACATAGGAAAACAAACAGTTTAATAAATTAACTAGTATATTAATTGGAGAAGGCAGTGGCACCCCCCTCCAGTACTCTTGCCTGGCAAAGCCCATGGATGGAGGAGCCTGGTAGGCTGCAGTCCGTGGGGTTGCTAAGATTCGGACACGACTGAGCAACTTCATTTTCACTTTTCACTTTCATGCATTGGAGAAGGAAATGGCAACCCACTCCAGTATTCTTGCCTGGAGAATCCCAGGGATGGGGGAGCCTGGTGGGCTGCCGTCTATGGGATCACACAGAGTCGGACACGACTGAAGTGACTTAGCAGCAGTATATTAATTACTTTGTTAACCTTAATCATTCCCTGATCTTTCTTCTACAGTTGGTTTAAATTACTATTTGAGGATGTTTTCTTGAGAACAGATAGTTTCGTCATATTATAATGATAAAACACTGTATAATATGTGAAATAAACCATCACCATCATACATTATTAAGGGTTTAGAATAATACATAACTTCAACCTCCCAATGTTTCATGTGATGGAGTCTTAGATACATATATAGTCTTTTGTCTTGTCTCTGTTCCCTAGATCATAAATTAGACATAGTGATTTTCATTCTTGAAATTTCAAATATGCTTAGGTCACATACGGTTCCGAATGTCACTGAGGTTTTAAAGATTCTTGGTCTCTTCAGGGGTTGTCTAATTTCTTTTATGTTATTGTACTCATCTCCCCTACTGCCACAGCCATATCTCCACCACCACTGCTAATAGCCAAGAAACAGCTTTAATGTTAAATAAAATATGAAGTATTTCATTTTATATTGTCTTTTATTCTATTTCCTTCAAGTATTCAGTTTTTCATCTCTACATTGTATTACATTGTCAATTTTCAGAATGTAAAATTGTAATATTTCTTGTACCAAAATGTCTTTGATTCCTCCTGAAAATTTAACTAATATGAGTGCATGAAGTATTGTACCTGGTATTTCAGTATGTTAGAATCTCCTTTGTGAAAATTGTACATTTAGATTTCACATTATGTATAAATACTTTCACACTCTGCAGTCAATATATATTATATGCTTGAAAAATGAAGCATTAATATGCATATAGATTCTTCACTCCATTCTTGATGTTGTCTGTGGGGACCATTGTCAATTATAATCTACCAAAGGGTCAATCTGAAGGTCATATTTATCTCCTAATGTTTTGAATATTTTGGAATAATCTAATTTATATTTGTAAGTTACATTTCTACTGAGAAATAAAACAATATTTCTTAGAATGAGATAATTTTAAAAAACTGTTTTTGATTCATTTTCAAAATTACTATGCATATGTAGATAAATATTATACTTATGAAAATATGTACACATACATAGATATAAATTAAAAACTTCAGGTTTTCTTTTCATATATACACAACACACAGACAAATGCACATCTGCACATAAAACTTGCCTGTGTGATAAATATTTCTGTGTGAGAAATAGTTAAATATTTCAAACATGATGAAGAAAACATTATCATTTTATAAAACATATAAGTGATGTTATCATCACTTTTAAGTATCCTTTTAAGCAGCAACAATGACAACATAAATAATGTTGTCAGAGGCCTTTATTTTAAAAGGAATCATTGTAAGCAAGAACAAGTAACATTAGCCATATCTTTGTCATAAGCACTGGAAAAATTGTCCCTCAATGGGGAATTTCTAAGAATCGTCTCTTGTTTTTATTCTATAAGAACAATGTGTTGTCAGGCATTATTTATACTGGGGCAGAAACAGAGTGAGAAAAAAATATAGTGAAACATGAATTTACATTTATATAAAGGATATGTTTTAGAATTTTAAAGGGAACACAACCACAGTTCTATAGATCTGAGTATACTGTCATTCAACATTGAATCAATAGATTCAATGCTTCCTATTACTATGGGAATGTGGTTCTAAATAAATAGTAAATAATATAATAAAAGATAATAAATTTTATTTTTTATCCAAATTAAGTTGCACTCTTCTTACGACTAGAATAATGTAAGAATCCAGTAAGAATCAATCTTTTCCATTATTAAGGTTTTTGAATGATACACAACTTCAACCTCTGAATACTTCATGTGATGGAGCCTCTTACCTATTTATCTGTCCACACACATATAGTTATTTGTCTGGTCTCTGTTCCCTAGATATATGAGTTCACTTCAGTTCAGTTCAGTCACTCAGTCGTGTCTGACTCTTTGTGACTCCGTGGACTGCAGCATGTCAGAGCTTGCTCAAACTCATGTCAACTGAGTCAGTGATGCTATCCAAACATCTCATCCTCTGCTGCCCCCTTCTCCTCCTGCCTTCCATCGTTCCCAGCATCAGGGTCTTTTCCAAGGAGTCAGTTCTTCATATCAGGTGGCCAAAGTATTGGAGTTTCAGTTTCAACATCAGTCCTTCTGATGAATATTCAGGACTAATCTCCTTTAGGATGGACTGGTTGGATCTCCTTGCAGTCCAAGAGACTCTCAAGAGTCTCTTCAACACCACAGTTCAAAAGCATCAATTCTTCTGTGCTCCGCTTTCTTTATAGTCAAACTCACATGTCCATACATGACTACTGGAAAAACCATAGCTTGACTAGATGACCTTTGTTGGCAAATTAATGTCTCTGCTTTTTAATATGCTGTCTAGATTGGTCATAACTTCCCTTCCAAGGAGTAAGCGTCTTTTCACTTCATGGCTGCAGTCACCATCTGCAGTGATTTTGGAGCCCAGAAAAATAAAGTCAGCCACTATTTCCACTGTTTCCCATCTATTTGCCAGGAAGTGCTGGGACTAGATGCCATGATCTTAGTTTTCTGAATGTTATGTTTTAAGCCAGCTTTTTCACACTCCTCTTTCATTTTCATCAAGAGGCTCTTTAGTTCTTCTTCACTTTCTGCCATGAGGGTGGTGTCATCTGCATATCTGAGGTTATTGATATTTCTCCCAGCAATCTTGATTCCAGCTTGTCACTTCATCCAGTCCAACATTTCTCACAGTGTACTCTGCATATAACTTAAATAAGCAGGGTGACAATATACAACCTTGACGTATTCCTTTCCTGATTTGGAACCAGTCTGTTGTTCCCTGTTCAGTTCTGACTGTTGTTTCTTGACCTGCTTACAGATTTCTCAAGAGTTAGGTCAGGCAGTCGTCTTCTTATCTCTTTAAGAATTTTCCACAGTTTGTTGTGATCCACACAGTCAAAAGCTTTGGCATAATCAATAAAGCAGAAGTAGATGTTTTTTTCTGGAAATCTCTTGCTTTTTCAATTATCCAACATGAGTTAGGCATAGTGATTTTCATTCTTGAGGTTTCAAAGTTGCACACGACTTTGCAACTAAAAACAACATGTCGTTTAATATTCACTATAAACCTAAACATTGCTCACATTTATATTTAACTTACAGATAATGAAGACGAGGTCTGAAAAGACTATAAAATAATCCAAAGGCCATAAAAAGATACACCACAAAACCAGTGCTTGAGCTCAGGCGTAGTGAATTTCACATTCTTATTAATCACTAGGGGGTAATAGTACCCACTAGATATATGGTGATAAATAGTCTGATGATAATATCTTTGTCAAGTAAGTAACAACACATAGAGGAAGCCAATGTCTTTCTGAAAAGGATTGTCTTCAATTCAGTGATGAATCATTTTCACACATATTAATTTGCAATGATTCAGTAAACATTTCTAGGAAACAAATGAAAAAAGTCACAATTGTAGAATCTTGTTTAATGAAGCAATTATGATGAAAATGTTTCAAATGAATCATAGTGAATGAAGCATTTGGTGATTTACAGAAATCTCTGGGTATTTAGTTAATGAACAGTATACATGGCCACTCGAGAAGGAAATGGCAACCCACTCCAGTATTCTTGCCTGAGAAATCTTATGGATAGAAGAGTAATGTGGGCTACAGTGCATGTGGTCACAAAGGATCGGACACGACTGAGGCAATTAAGCACACATGGCCACGCGTGAACACCAGAGAGGGAATGCCACAGCTTAGAGATGATGATGTGTTATAGCAGGTAGGCTGATTATGCAAACAAGGATGCGCAAATGGTCAAGGCAGTGGAATAATCTAGGATAATAAGATATCATATGAAGGTGAAAGGGAGTAGTCTATAGAGCACCCCAAAACATGTCATTTGACATACTGATTATTTTAAAGTTTCTTATGAAACAGTCAGTGCAAAGAATCTTGCTCTCTCTGTCCCTGTGAAAACAGGAGATAAGCTTCAAATGAGAAAGCTATACTCACTGTACCAGGAGTTAGAAGACAACATTATCACCAGGAATAGAGAATTTAGGCTCAAAAAGGCTGTATAAACTTCATACTCTTTCTAAACTTACTACCCTGATTCCAACTTCTTTGTTGTTTCAATTAATCACACATTGTATGTTTTCCTAAAAGGTATAAAAGCTGCTTGCTTTTGTCACTTCTTTGAGTCTCATATGTTTATGAGAATTCTGCAAATACAATATTAAATTCTGTCCTGTTTTAAGTCAATTTTATTATTAAACCAAAGAATCTAGAAGGGAGGAGAGAAAAAAATTACTGTCTCTACAAAGTCAACAGGGTCTCTGACAATATCAGATATGACATTGTCCTTTAAATGTTATGGAAAACCACATTTTATCATCATGGATTCAATATGGTGGGTTTCCTAGGTGGATCAGTTGTAACGAATCTGCCTGTCAATGCAGGAGATGCATATTTGGTCAGGAAGACCCCCTGGAGAAGGAAATGACAACCCATTCCAATATTCTGGCCTGGACAGAGGAGCCTGGTGGGGTACAGCCCATGGGGTCGCAAAAGAGTCTGATACAGCCTAGTGCCTAAACAGCAATGAATGGACAACATAATTGTCCATGCAAGCTTCATTTAATAAACACAAGTTTTCAATGCCTGGGCCCATTGGGTCTTTATTAGTTGAACATTAATATCTGGACAGTCTTCTCAGTTGGTCATCAATGAGAGACTAGATATTTCTAACACAGTTAAAATTCCCTGTGCTCTTGAATGTGAGCAACTTAGATGTCATGTGAGTGAGAATTGATGAAAACCGATTACATCTTAATGTGTAGATCCTTGCTAATGATTGGAACATCTGCGACATTAAGTATTTGAATATACTGAAGATATACTGAAGCCTTCCTCAGTGATCAGTGCAAAGAAATAGAGGGAAAAAATAGAATGGAGAGAGATCTCCAAGATCTCCAAGAGCTAGAGATCTCTTCAAGAAAATTAGAGATAACAAGGGAATGTTTCATGCAAAGATGGGCTGAATAAATGACAGAAATGGTATGGACCTAACAGAAGCAGAAGATATCAAGAAGATGTGGCAAAAAGACACAGAAGAACTGTACAAAAAAGATATTTATGACCCAGATGATAACGATGGTATGATCACTTACCTAGAACCAGACATCCTGGAATGTGAAGTCAAGTGGGCTTTAGGAAGTATCACTACAAACAAAGCTAGTGGAAGTGATGGAATTCCAGTTGAGCTATTTTAAATCCTGAAAGATGATGCTATGAAAGTGATGCACTCAATATGCCAGCAAATTTGGAAAACTCAGCAGTGGCCACAGGACTGGAAAGGTCGGTTTTCATTCCAGTCCCAAATAATGGCAATGCCAAAGAATGTTCAAACTACCACACGATTGCACTCACCTCACAGGCTACTAAAGTAATGTTCAAAATTCTCCACACCAGGCTTCAACAAAACGTGAACCGTGAACTTCCAGATGTTCAGGCTGGTTTTAGAAAAGGCAGAGGAAACAGAGATCAAAATACCAACATTGTTCAGTTGTGTCCAACTCTTTGCGACCCCATGGACTGCAGCACACCAGGCCTCCCTGTCCATCACCAACTGCCAGAGTCTACCCAAACACATGTCCATTGAGTTGGTGATGCCATTCAACCATCTCATCCTCTGTCGTCCCCTTCTTGATCTGCCTTCAGTCTTTACCAACATCAGGGTCTTTTCAAATGAGTCATCTCTTTGCATCAGGTGGCCAAAGTATTGGAGTTTCAGCTTCAACATCAGCCCTTCCAATGAACACCCAGGACTGATTTCCTTTAGGATGGACTGGTTGGATCTCATTGCAGGCCAAGGGATTCACAAGAGTCTTCTCCAACACCACAGTTCAAAAGCATCAATTCTTCGGAGTTCAGCTTTCAGCTTTCTTTAGAGTACAACTCTCACATGCATACATGACTACTGGAAAAACCATAGCCTTGATTAGATGGATCTTTGTTGGCAAAGTAATGTCTCTGCTTTTGAATATGCTATCTAGGTTGGTCATAACTTTCCTTCCAAGGAGTAAGTGTCTTTTAATTTCATGGCTGCAGTCACCATCTGCAGTGATTTTGGAGCCCAAAACAATAAAGTCTCTCACTGTTTCCACTGTTTTCCCAACTATTTGCATGAAATGATGGGACCGGATGCCATGATCTTACTTTTCTGAATGTTGAGCTTTAAGTCAACTTTTTCACTCTCCTCCTTCACTTTCACTTTCATCAAGAGGCTCTTTAGTTCTTCTTCACTTTCTGCCATGAGGGTGGTGTCATCTGCATATCTGAGGTTATTGATATTTCTCCCAGCAAACTTGACTCCAGTTTGTGCTTCCTCCATCCCAGCATTTCTCATGATGTACTCTGCATATAAGTTAAATAAGCAGGGTGACAATATACAGCCTTGATGTACCCCGTTCCCTATTTAGAACCAGTCTGTTGTTCCATGTCCAGTTCTAACTGTTGCTTCCTGACCTGCATACAGATTTCTCAAGAGGCAGGTCAGGTGGTCTGGTATTCCCATCTCTTTCAGAATTTTCTACATTTTATTGTGATTCAGACAGGTCAGATGGTAAAGCATCTGCCTACAATGCAGGAGACTGGGGTTCAATCCTGGGTCAGGAAGATCCCCTGGAGAAGGAAATGGCAACCCACTCTAATACTCCTACCTGGAAAATCCCATGGACAGAAGACCCTGGTAGGCTACAGTTCATGTGTTTGCAAAGAGTCGGATGGCTTAGCAACCTCACTTTCATGCAGTCAAAGGCTTTGGTATAGTCAATAAATCAAAAACTGATGTTTGTCTGGAACTTTTTCGGTTTTTCAATGATCCAGTGGATGTTGGCAATTTGATCTCTGGTTCCTCTGCCTTTTCGAAAACCAGCTTGAACATCTGGAAGCTCACGGTTCACGTATTGTTAAAGCCTGGCATGGAGAATTTTGAGCATTACTTTACTAGCCTGTGAGATGAGTACAGTTGTGCAGTAGTTTGAACATTCTTTGGCACTGTCTTTCTTTGGGATTAGAATTAAAACTGACCTTTTCCTGTCCTGTGGCCACTGCTGAGTTTTATGGCTTGCTGGCATATTGAGTGCAACACTTTCACAGCATCATTTTTTTTTGGATTTGAAAAAGCTCAACTGGAATTCCATCACTTCCACTAGCTTTGTTCATAGTGATGTTTCATGAGGCCCACTTGGCTTCACATTCCAGGATGTCTGGCTCTAGGTGAGTGATCACACCATTGTAATTATCTGGGTCGTGAAGCTCTTTTTTGTACAGTTCTTCTGTGTCTTCTTGCCACCTCTTTTTAATATCTTCTGCTTCTGTTTTGTCCATACCATTTCTGTCCTTTTTATGCCCATCTTTGCACAGGAAAGAATTACTCTTTCCTGTACAAAGGAAAAAAAAAAAAAAAACTATTCCCCTGGTATCTCTAATTTTCTTGCAAAGATCTCTAGTATTTCCCATTCTATTTTTTCCCTCTTTTTCTTTACACTGATCACTGAGAAAGGCTTTCTTCTCTCCTTGCTATTCTTTGGAATTCTGCATTCAAATGTGTCTATCTTTCCTTTACTCCTTTGTTTTGGCTTCTCTCTCTTTTTTTTTTTTTTTTTTACAGCTATTTGTAAGGCCTCTTCAGACAATCATTTTGCTTTTCTGCATTTCTTTTTCTTGGGGCTGGTCTTGATTCCTGTCTCCTGTACAATGTCACGAACCTCCATCCATAGTTCATCAGGCACTCTATCAGATCTAGTCCCTTAAATCTATTTCTCACTTCCACTGTATAATCGTAGGGATTTGATTTAGGTCATACCTGAATGGTCTAGTGGTTTCCCCTTCTTTCTTCAATTTAAATCTGAATTTGGCAATAATGAGTTTATGATCTGAGCCACAGTCAGCTCCCAGTCTTGTTTTTGTTGACTTTATCGAGCTTCTCCATCTTTTGCTGCAAAGAATATAATCAATTTGACTTCAATGCTGACCATCTGGTGAAGTCCACATGTAGAGTCTTCTCTTGGGTTGTTGGAAGAGGGTGTTTGCTATGACCAGCTTGTTCTCTTGGCAATACTCTATTAGCCTTTGCCCTGCTTATTTTGTGAAAAAGAAAGTGAAGTCACTCAGTCATGTCCGACTTGTAGCAATTCCAACTGCAGCCTACCAAGGTCCTCTATCCATAGGATTTTCCAGGCAAGAGTACTGGAGTGGGTTTCCATTTCCTTCTCCAGGGTATCTTCCCTACCCAGGGATAGAACCTGGGTCTCCCGCATTGTAGACAGACACTTTACCATCTGAGCCACCAGGGAAGTCCTTCATTCTGTGCTTCAAGGACAAATTTGCCTCTTACTCCAGGTGTTTCTTGACTTCCTACTTTTACATTCCAGTCCCCTATTATGAGAGGAAATTCTTTTTTGAGTGTTAGTTCTAGAAGGTCTTGTAGGTTTTCTTAGAACTTTTCAACTTCAGCTTCTTCAGCATTACTGATTGGGGCATAGACTTGGATTACCATGATATTGAATGGTTTGCTCAGAAATGAACAGATTTTGAGGTTACAAAATCTGTCGTTTTTGAGATTGCATCCAAGTACTGCTTTTCAGACTCTTTGAGTATGATGGCTACTCCATTTCTTCTAAGGGATTCTTGCTGACAGCAGTAGATATAATGGTCACCTGATTTAAATTCACCCATTCTAGTCCATTTTATTTCACTGATTCCTAAAATGTTGATGTTCACTCTTGCCATCTCCTATTTGACCACTTCCAATTTTCCTTGATTTATGGACTTAACGTTCCAGGTTCCTATTCAATATTCCTCTTTATAGCATCAGACCTTGCTTCCATCACCAGTCCCATCTACAACTGAGTGTTGTTTTTGCTTTGGCTCCGTCTCTTCATTTTTTCTTGAATGATTTCTGCACTGATCTCCAGTAGCGTATTGAGCACCTACCGACCTGGGGAGTCTTGGCTCCAGCCCTGTGTGGCCACCACTTGCCACTCTAGCAGCAAGCAAAGATTTACTGAGCATGGCCCTGATGATCAGAACAAGACCCAGTTTCCCCCTCAGTCAGTCTGTCCCATCAGGAAGCTTCTGTAAGCCTCTTATCCTTCTCTATCAGAGGTAAGACAGACTGAAAACCACAGTCACAGAAAACTAACCAATCTAATTACATGGATCACAGTCTTGTCTAACTCAATGAAACTATAAGCCATGCTGCGTAGGGCCACCCAAGATGGATGGTTCATGGTGGAGAGTTCTGACAAAATGTTGTCCACTGGAGAAGAGAATGGCAAGCCACTTCAGTATTCTCACCTTGAGAACCCCGTGAACAGTATGAAATGAATCAATGGAAAGCTGTAAGCACTTTTTATTAGTGAGTCCTTAAGTAGAAAAGGCTTCCCTGATAGCAGGCCACAAGTGTCAGATTTTTGGTTTCCCTGATATCTCAGTAGGTAAAGAATCACCCTGTAATGCAGGAGACTTTGGTTCAACTCCTGGGTTGAGAAGATCCGCTGCAGAAGGGATAGGCTAACCACTCCCAATGTTCTTGGGCTTCCCTTATGGCTCAACTGGTAAAGATCTGCCCATAAAGCAGGAGACCTGGTTTCAATCCCTGGATTGGGGAGATCCTCTGGAGAAGGGAAAGGCTACCCACTCCAGTGTTCTGGCCTGGAGAATTCCATGGACTGTATATCCCATGGGGTCACAAAGAGTTGGACATGACTGAGTGACTTTAAATGTAAAAGAAAAATAATGTAAATAGAAAAGATATTATTGGATAAGCTTAATAAAGGGTTCATTTGGAGGAGAAAAGAGAAAATAACTTTCTAAACAAAGGTAATTTACAAAGATAAAGGTACTTGAGTAAATATTAGTTCAAGGAGAGTTTATTTATAGACAAGAAATTCCAAAATCCAAGCGAAAATGTATTACAAAAGGCAATACAAAACAAAAAAAAATGAGTAATAGAAAGACAGAAAGGAAAAATGTCCCCAAAAGACTATATAATAAACATTATTTTGAAGCTGTTTTCAGAGAAGTATAAACCTGTTCTATGACAAGGAAGTAGAGGTGAATAGGCAAAAAAGAGTATGAAGGGGACTCATTTTGAATAGTGTGATCAAAACCAGTAAAACATGTTCTTCTATCTAAGGCACAACTTATACTGTCAAAGTGTAGTTCACTGTTTGGTGGGCTAGGCTGTATTATAACAATTTCAAAATCTAAATAAGAGGTATACTGGGTATGCACAACAGAAGACCAACCCAACAGATGCAGATACATCTGTTAAGTATGTAAGTTTTGTTGTTGTGTAGTTGCTAAATCACGTCTGACTCCTTTGTGACCCCATGGACTATAACCCACCAGGCTCCTCTGTCCATGGAATTTCCCAGGCTAGAATAGTGGAGATGGGTAGCCATTTCCTCCTCCAGAGGATCTACCTGACCCAGGGATCAAACCTGCATCTCCTGCATTGGCAGTCAGATTATTTACTATTGAGTGACTTACGTCTGGTCACTGCATTAGGCTCTGAGCACATATCTGTCAGAGTTTCCCAGGTGGCGCAGTAGTAAAGTATGCCTGACAATGCAGGAGATGCAAGAAATAAGGACTTGATCTCTGAGTCGGGAAGATCCCGTGGAATAGGTAGTGGCAACCCACTCCAGCAGTCTTTCCTGGAAAATTTCATGGAGGAAGGATCCTGGCGGGCTACAAAGTGTCAGACATAGCTAAGCGCAGGTCTGTCAACAGGAATGAGAGCACTCCTCTTCTCAAAACGCTTACAATTTTTCCAATGAGATTTGCTTTTCCCAATTTTGTGACAAGAAAATACAACAGTCATGACAAATCAAGCTGGCCTGCTGTAATGAGGCAGGAGCAGTTTAGAACAGTAATGAAGATACAGCATGTAAACTTTTTTTCTCCCATTTTTAATTCTGAAGAATTTAATATTGTGTTGTAATGAATTTGAAGAAACAATCAGACTGTATTCACAATATAATTCCTAGCTGAAATAATAAACCAACTCATATTGTAATTCTGACTCCTTCACTCACCATCTCTGCAATCTTCCATTGATTACTTGGCTACTTTGTACCTCGGTTTCTTCATATGTAAATGTAAATAATATACTTGTAAACATTATGAAGTACATAGATGCAACACACTACAGCTGTGCCTGGTACACAGAAAGTTTTATGGAAGTACCAGTTATAATGATAAAAATAAAATTATTATAATAATTTCATGCAAATGTATTTGCTTTTTATTAATAAATAACAAAACTGAACCTCTCTTTTTATTAGTATTTGGGTATCTTATTTATTTGAAACACCTATTCAGGTCTCTAATTTGTTTTCCTATTAAATTTTTCTTTTAGATTTACTGAAGTTTTTGTTACATTCCACATGAGAGCCCTTTGTTTAATATCTATATTGCAACCATTTTCTCTATTCCCTGGTTTGCTTTTTCATTGTTTTAATGTTTTTGATGAATAGTTCATAATTATACTTATTGGTAACTAATCAAAAGTTTCCCTTTTAGGTTAATTTTTTTGGTAATCATTTTAGGAAATCTTTCAGTTCAGTTCAGTTCAGTCACTCAGTTGTGTCCGACTCTGCGACCCCATGAATCGCAGCACACCATGCTTCCCTGTCCATCACCAACTCCCAGAGTTCACTCAAACTCATGTGCATCAAGTCAGTGATGCCATCCAGCCATTTCATCCTCTGTTGTCCACTTCTCCTGCCCCCAATCCCTCCCAGCATCAGGGTCTTTTCAATGAGTCAACTCTTTGCATGAGGTGGCCAAAGTATTGGAGTTTCAGCTTTAGCATCACTCCTTCCAATGAACACCCAGGACTGATCTCCTTTGGAATGGACTGGTTGGATCTCCTTGCAGTCCAAGGGACTCTCAAGAGTCTTCTCCGACACAACAGTTGAAAAGCATCAATTCTTCGGACAAAAATGATATGGATCTAACAGAAGCAGAAGATATTAAGAAGAGGTGGCAAGAATACACGGAAGAACTGTACAAAAAAGATCTTCACGACCCAGATAATCATGATGGTGTAATCACTCACCTAGAGCCAGACATCCTGGAATGTGAAGTTTGTGGGCTTTAGAAAGCATCACTACGAACAAAGCTAGTGGAGGTGATGGAATTCCAGTTGAGCTCTTTCAAATCCTGAAAGATGATGCTGTAAAAGTGTTGCACTCAATATGCCAGCAAATTTGGAAAACTCAGCAGTGGCCACAGGACTGGAAAAGGTCAGTTTTCATTCCAATCCCAAAGAAAGGCAATGACAAAGAATGCTCAAACTACTGTACAATTGCACTCATCTCATATGCTAGTAAAGTAATGCTCAAAATTCTCCAAGCCAGGCTTCATCAATACATAAACTTCCAGCTGGTTTTCGAAAAGGCAGAGGAACCAGAGATCTAATTGCCAACATCTGCTGGATCAATGAAAAACCAAGAGCTTCCAGAAAAACATCTATTTCTGCTTTATTGACTATGCCAAAGCTTTTGACTGTGTGGATCACAATAAACTGTGGAAAACTCTGAAAGAGATGGGAATACCAGACCACCTGACCTGCCTCTTGAAGAAATCTTTAGGTGCACCCAAATCATAAACATAGTTACTTCTTTGTCTCTTCTTGAGCCAGTTTCACACTGTCTTAATTCTTGTGGATTTATAGTAAGTCTTGTAGTCAAGTAGAGTACTTTCAAATATTTTTCTTCAAAAGCAACTTAATATTCATATAAAAGAATCAGCTTGTCAATTCATACTTGCACACAGAGTCTCTCTCTCTCTCTCACTCTTTCTCTCTCTGCTAATATTTTCATTGAGACAGCTTTGAATGCATAAAATAATCTGGAGAAAATGTTTATCTTTACATTATTGAATATTCTAAATCAGAAATAACAAAAAAAGATTTATTGCTCTATTTAAGGTCTTTTATACTTTTTACTCAGTAATATTTAATACTGTTTTAATCTTACATAACCTTTGCTAGATTTACTGTATGTGGTTGATTATGGTAGCATAAATTTATCTCTTTCAAAATAATATTTCCTATTTACTGTACTGTTATATTAAAAAAAATCAATTGATGTTTGATACTGGTATATGCAGTGACCTTGTTAAGTGAAAGTCACTCAGTCGTATCTGACTCTTTGAGACCCCATGGACTGTATGGTCCCTGGAATTCTCCAAGCCAGAATACTGGAGCAGCCAGCCTTTCCCTTCTCCAGGGGATCTCTCCAACAACAGGGATAGAACCCAGGTCTCCTGCACTGCAGGTGGATTCTTTACCAGCTGAACTACAAGGAACCCCAACCTTGTTAAAATCACTTATGAATTCTAATTTTTTATTGGAATATAGCTTCTTTACAAACATTGTGTTAGCTTCTTCTGCATAACAGGGGAAGGCAATGGCACCCCACTCCAGTACTCTTGCAAGGCAAAGCCCATGGATGGAGGAGCCTGGTAGGCTGCAGTCCATGGGGCCGCTAAGAGTCGGACACGACTGAGCGACTTCACTTTCACTTTTCACTTTCATGCACTGGAGAAGGAAATGGCAACCCACTCCAGTGTTCTTGCCTGGAGAATCCCGGGGACCGCGGAGCCTGGTGGGATGCCGTCTATGGGGTCGCACAGAGTCGGACACGACTGAAATGACTTAGCAGCAGCAGCAGCTTCTGCATAACAAAATAAATCAGCTATATGTATACACATATCCCTCCCTCTTGAACCTCCCTTAGACATTATCTTGGATTGTTTGTATGGACAATCATGTGTGTGGATAATGAATATTTGACTTTTTTTCCCTTCAGGTCTCTTTTAAAAAAAAAAAAAAATTTTGTTACTTTACTCCCCTAGGGAAAAGCTCCAGGCCAGTAATAAACAAAAGTGGTGTGGTGCTGGCAGTTAGTCACTAAGTTGTGTCTGACTCTTGTGACCCTATGGGCTGAATCATGCCAGGCTCCTCTGTCCATGGGATTTCTCAGGGAAGAATACTGGAGTGGGTTGCCGTTTCCTTCTCCAGGATATCTTCCTGACCTAGGAATCTAACCTGCTTATCCTGCATTGTGGGTGGATTCTTTACTGAGAAACCAACCAGGAAGCCCACCAAATAGGTTCACCTTGATCCCATGTGGTCAGAGCCCATTTTCTCTAAGTCTACTCTTTGAGGTTTTTTGGGGGCTTTTTCCTCATATTTTAAAATAGATTTTACACAAAATGTATTTCTGGTATTCAGTTAACAAGCTCTTCAGCCTATAGGGCATATTTTTAAGCCTTATTTTTCTGGTACTTTCTTATTCATTTCGTATAATTATGCTTATCCTCAAAGCTATCATATTTGGTGTAGAATTCCCTCTTTCTCCCTGTGCATCCTATCTCCTAACATAATCTTTCCCACACACTTGCAACTGATTGTATAAAAAGAAATTAAAATAAAAAGAGGAATTTGAAGATTCACCGATGTGAACAAAAGACTTTTTTAAAAAATTAGTGACTACTTTTGTTTCAATATGTCTTCCTTTACTTGGAAATGCAGAGTTTTAGATCTAGACTAAGTCACTGACATACTCCAATTCCTAAATTTGAACTTAGAAACTTGAAAGTTACTATTACCCAGAATCATAGTACCTGTTATGGAAAAAAAAAAAAAAAAAAAACAATGGAGACAATTCTATTTAATGTGATGATAGAGGATCCAATACTCTGTATACTACATTCTCAGCCTGAAAATCCTAAATTGGCTCATCAAAGCCAATTTAGAAATTAGAAATTTGGAAATCTTGGGTGCAGAGCTGAAAAACTCCTCACTAAGTCCATCATTATTTAGGATACAGTCCAGAGAACTTGCTTCCACCCTTTTCCACAGTTGCTTGCAGCTAAAGTTTATTTTCCTAAATACCATTTTATCAAATGTGCCACCACTGACTAACTGTTGGGAAAGAAGTATTAATGTATCATTCAAGATGAAAATAAATATTAAAATCCTTATAATCCATTTTATTAGAATCGCTTGCTAAAGTGAACATGATTTTGTTAGATGCAAAAATAACATCTCCAACCTGATTTTAAACAATACTGAGATGGGGAAACTAGAGGACAGATGTACAACTTAGAATGGAACATTGTGAATTTCTAACAGTATTTCTTCATGATGACAAGATTGAGACAAGTTTTATTGTTTGTGCAGTGCTTTCCTCCTCTCTTCCAAGATCAATTTTATACTTAAAAGTACTCATATTATGAGTAAATATCAAATCAGGGGCTTCCCTGGTGGCTCAGTGGTAAAGAATCCTCCTGCCAAGGCAGTGGACATGAGATCGATCCCTGGTCCAGAGGATCCCGTATGCCTCAGAGAAGCTGGGACTGTGTGCCGAAGCTACTGAGCCTGTGTTCTAGAGCCCTGGAAGCTCAATGACTGAAGCTCATGTGCCTAGAGCCTGTGCTCCACAAGGGGAGAGGTCACCAGAGTGAGAAGCCCATACGTCGCGATTAGAAGGCCCAAGGCTTGCCACAACAAGAGAAAACACCCTCGCAGCGATGAAGACCCAGCGTGGCAATAAATAAATAACTTTTAAAATATTTAAAAAAAATCAAATCAGTGCAATTTCTAAGATGTCAGCTCAGTTAAGTTCAGTGGCTCAGTCGTTTCCTACTCTTTGTGACCCCATGGACTGCAGCACACCAGGCTTCCCTGTCTATCACCAATTCCCAGAGCTTGCTCAAACTCATGTCCATCGAGTCAGTGATGCCATCCAACCATCTCATCCTCTGTCGTCCCCTTCTCCTCCTGCCTTCAATCTTTCCCAGAATCAGAGTTTTTTTTCAATGAGTCAGTTCTTCGCATCAGGTGGACAAAGTATTGGCGCTTCAGTTTCACCATCAGTCCTTCCAATAAATATTCAGGACTGATTTTATTTAGGATTGACTGGCTTGATTTCCTTGCAGTTCAAGGAACTCTCTTTCAAGAGTCTTCTACAACATCACAATTCAAAAGCATCAATTCATTGGGAATCAGTTTATTTACAGTCCAACTCTCACATTCATATATGACTACTGGAAAAATGATAGCTTTGACTAGAAGGACCTTTGTCAGCAATGTAATGTCTCTGCCTTTTAATATGCTGTCTATGTTGGTCATAGCTTTTCTTCCAAGGAGCAAGTAACTTTTAATTTCATGGCTGGTGTCACCGTCTACAGTGATTTTGGAGCCCAAGAAAATAAAGTCTCTCACTGTTTTCATTGTTTCCTCATCAATTTGCCATGAAGTAATGGGACCAGATGCCATGATCTTAGTTTTTTGAATGTTGAGTTTTAAGCCAACTTTTTTACTCTCTTATTTCACTTTCATCAAGTGGCTCTTTAGTTCCTCTTCACTTTCTGCCACAAGGGTGGTGTCATCTGCATATCTGAGGTTATTGATATTTCTCCCAGCAATTTTGATTCCAGCTTGTGCTTCATCCAGCCCAGCATTTCACATAAGGTACTCTGCATATAAATTAAATAAGCAGGGTGACAATATATAGCCTTGACATATTCCTTTCCATATTTGGAACCAATCCATTTTTCCCATGTTTGGTTCTAATTGTTCCTTCTTGATCTGCATACAGATTTATCAGAAGGCAGGTCAAGGTGGTCTGGTATTCCTATTTCTTCAGAATTTTCCACAGTTTGTGGTGATCCACACAGTGAAAGGCTTTGGCATAGTCAATAAAGCAGAAATAGATTATTTTCTGGAACTCTCTTGCTTTTACAATGATCTAATGGATGCTGGCAATTTGATCTCTTGTTCTTCTGCTGTTTCTAAATCCAGCTTGAACATCTGGAAGTTCACGGTTCACATACTATTGGAGCCTGGCTTGGAGAATTCTGAGCATTACTTTGCTAGCGTGTGTGATGAGTGCATCTCTGCAGTAGTTTGAACATTCTTTAATATTGCCTTTCTTTGGGATTGGAATGAAAACTGACCTTTTCCAGTCCCGTGGCCACTGCTGCATTTTTCAAATTTGCTGGCATATTGAGTGCAGCACTTTCACAGCACCATCTTTCAGGATTTGAAATAGCTCAACTGGAATTCCATCATCTCTTCTAGCTTTGTTCATAGCAATGCTTCCTAAGGCATACTTGACTTCTCATTCCAGGATGTCTGCCTCTAGGTGAGTGATCACACCATCGTGGTTATCAGGGTCATTATAAAGGCAATGCCAAAGAATACTCAAATTACCACACAATTGCACTCAACTCCAATACCTTGTCCACCTCATGCGAAGAGTTGACTTATTGGAAAGACCCTGATGCTGGGAGGGATTGGGGGCAGGAGGAGAAGGGGACGACAGAGGTTAAGATGGCTGGTTGGCATCACTGACTTGATGTACATGAGTTTGGGTGAACTCCGCGGGTTCAGGGAGGGAGACCTGGCGTGCTGTGATTCATGGGATTACAAAGAATAGGACACGACTGAGTGACTGAACTGAACTGAACTGAACTAATGATCTATTTTATATGGTTCTTCTGTGTATTCTTGCCACCTCTTCCTAATATCTTCTGCTCTGTTAGTCCATTGTAAGATATACCACAATCAATTTAATGTTAATTTATTATGCAATGAAAAAATAGTTTTAATAATAATGGAATACATAAATCAAATCCCTATGGTTGTACAGTGGAACCTAGAAAAAAATTCAAATGATTAGATTTTATAGACAGAGTACCTGAAGAACCATAGAAGGAAGTCCGTAACACTTACAGGAGGCAGTGATGAAAACTATCCCCAAGAAAAATAAATGCAAAAAGACAACATATTTGTCTGATGAGCCCTTATAAATAGCTGAGAAAGAGAGAGAACCAAAAGGGCTCCTCTGTCCATAGGATTTTCCAGGCAAGAATACTGGAGTGGGTGACTGCCACATTTCTTGGCTTCAAGCTCCAAGTTCTTCTCACATCACATATTTCTGACTCACTCTTCTGTCTTCCTCTTTCAGGGACTCATTTGATTAGATTGAGCCTACCCAGGTAATGCAGCATCATAAGGCTAAGGACAACATCTTCTCCCTCAATGTTATTAACCTTAACCCCATGTATAAATCCTTCTACTACATTACCTAGGTCTGGAGATCAGGGCATGGGCATCTTTGGAGGTAAGTGCATCTTTTTTTTTTTTTTTAAAAGACAGAGATTCTTTATTTAAATCAACAAACTCAGAAGCATTATTCTGCCTACAACAAAAGCAGTAGGTAGGTTCCTTTTTTTAAAAAAGGTGTATATCTATGTTTTTATATATACACACTATATAGTCAGAGTGTAAGAGTCTGTGTATATGTGTGCATAGACTTAATAGACTTAAAAGTACAAAAACTCAAATGGTCAGACTATATATATATATATATATATATTATATATGTGTGTATGTGTTAGTCACTTGGTTGAGTGTGACTCTTTGCTACCGTATGGACTGTAGCCTGCCAGGATCCTCTGTCCATGGGATCCTCCAGGCAGGAATACTGGAGTGGGTTGCCATTTCCTTCTCCAATTATATATATAGTTTGACTAAGTAGTGTGTATATATATATATATATACACACACACACACACAAACACACATACATGCAATGTACATGCCTATATGTCTCATAAAAAAGTATACATTTATAGGACAAAATGCTACTTTCTAAGAAAATAATTTAAAAGTATAACTGTTTTATTATTGACATACTATTAATTTTGTATAAATATATACATACACTATTCTGTGCCTTCTTCTAATTTTACCTTTTGGACTCTTATCTATATATTGTCCCCAGAGAAGAAAAGTTAGTTGAGCAGAACATTAACAGGAGAGGTTTGTGATTCAGAAAAACAGCAATAATAGCTCTGAACAAGTGCCTTCAGTTTAGCAAGCACTGTAGATATCATGAAAGGCTAAAGAGATGATTAGGAGAATGAAGAGCTTCCTGTGTTATGCTCGAGCATTTGAGTTTTATTCTGATATAGTCGAAAATCATGGAATCATTTTACAAAATAAAGCTGCAGCATGTGTTCATTTTTTAATAAATTACTGACAGCAGTCTGGATTGGAATTGCAGGGGAGGGTCAAAGCTGAAGGAATGGAGAACAGTTAGGAAGATAATGCAGTAAATGAGAGGAGAAATGTCACTGATCAGAGGCAGTGACAGTAATGACCTTGAAGAGGGTGGATTCTAATGACATCCAGGAAGTATAAGTAAGAGAACCTGACAACAAATTGGATGTGGGGAATAAAGTTAATGGGGGAGAAAGAATGATTTCAAGAATTCTAGCTTTGGAAGCTGGGGCTGGGAGATGAAAGTGTCAACTCATGTTCCTTTAAATGTATGCCTGAGGAACTGTAGCAAGAAAGCTTAGAAAGGCTGATTTATTTTGTGATATACTGGGCTTGGCTGCTCCACATCGAAACTGCAGTCAGAACTGAGTGTCTGGAAAGAATATAAAGATGTAGCTCAGTTCTTATATAACCTTTACCTTTGCTGCTACTGCTAATACCATTCATCTATGAATTCATCTATGATGCCAAACGGACATAAATATAAATTTCTAATTGATACAGAAATGCACTGCATTAAGAGTTTAAAAGAAACTGAGGACATAATGTCAAGGCATGAGAATATACTTGGTGTCTAGGAAGCCTGACGCTGCAAGAAAGGTAAATGATATAATGGAAAACTTAGTTAGAAATCACTTACAGAAAGAAATATTTTTCAAACTCCATAATTTCTAAAAATACTTTAACAGAATAACTGGACTTTAGGGAAAATTCTCATAATATCCCTAAGAAGTAATTCAGATGTTATTTTTAACTTCTGTCACTGGGCTGTGCTGTGCTTATGTGCTCAATCGTGTCTGACTGTTTGTGACAATGTGGACTATCACCCACCAGGCTCCTCTCTCCATAGGATTCTCCAGGCAAGAATACTGGAGTGGGTTGCCATGCCTTCCTCCAGAGGATCTGCCCAATCCAGGGATTGAACGCAGGTCTCCCGCATTGCAGGTGGGTTCTTTACCATCTGAGCCACCAGGGAAGCCCCTGCTGCTGCTGCTGCTGTCGCTTCAGTCGTGTCCAACTCTGTGAGACCCCATAGATGGCAGCCCACCAGGAAGCCCCTAGTACCTACTAAATTAACTAGGGTTCCTTGGAGGAACCTTGATTTCACTGCTTTAAGCAAGAAAAAGAAACAGGCTTGGTGTGAACTCTGTGAACATTTGGGACACTTTCAAGGTTGTCAGAGGTACTGAAGTCATTTAAAGGGGTTCTCACTGGCCATGCTGCAGTATTTAAAAAGAAGATGAAATATTTAAATTATGATGGTAATTTGGGTTAATCTGAATTTATAAAAATCCATGAGTCCAAAAGAAAAAAGCAGTATAGAATACAGAATAATATATGTAATAATATATGTACTTCTACAAAATTTTTAAAATGACAATTACACACGTTACAAACTTCAATTATTTTATACTGTAAGTATGCACTTAGTTATGAAACATGAAGACATGCATATATGTACCCATACACATATACACATAAACTTTTATAAAGTACAAACACTAAAGTAGTCAAAAAAAACCCTCAAAAAATGAATACATGCCCCAAGAACAAGTAGGTTAGAAGTAAAGCCAAATATTGATGTTCACTGGAGGTCATAAAAAGGACTATATAAAAAAAGGCAGAGAGTCATTATTTCAAAAATATAAATTAGTCAAAGGTTTAAAACAATGGACTTGTAAGAATTTGCCTTACAAATTTTGAAGAAATATTGTTAAGCTGTATATAATTTTCCAATTGCACAGAGAAATCATTTTATATTATTATATTAGGTCCATTCATTGTTAGGTCCTATGACAGAACATATAATTAATACATCAGGTTTAGAAAAGATACCGAATTTTAAAACCTAATATTTACAACAAACATCATGATTTAGATAGTACAACTTGGTAAGGAAAAAAAAAAAAAAAGACTCAGGTTGCTGTTGAATACTCTACTCTGAAACAATTTCTTTGGAATAAGCATCTATATCTTGAGTCCCACCCAAGAATCAATGATCCAGCAATCATAAATTTATAACATTGATATGGTATTCTTTTTATCATGTCTTGAAAGAGAACTATAGTAAATATAAAAATAATATACAGTGGTGGTACTAGTGGTAAAGAATTCGCCTTCCAATGCAAGAGATGCAAGAGACACAAGTTCGATCCCTGGGTCTGGAAGATACCCTGGAGAACGAAATGGCAACCCACTCCAGTATTTCTGCCTGGAAAATTCCATGGACACAGAAGCCTGCCAGGCTAAGTCTATGGGGTGGCAAAGAGTTGGACACAACTGAGCACACACACATAAATAATGAAATATTAAAAACATGAAAAAAATGGCAATTAAATGAAGCAATGAAGATTAAATAAAAACTAGTTTGTGTTACAGGCTCTTGGTAATTTTGAACATTCATCTCTGTCTCCTTAACTTGGTGAGACTATGCTCTGCTCAGAATGTTTCCATACATTGCCAGTTTTATAAGGGCTTTTAGGTTCATCTGTGTTCTAATGTCCAAAAAGTGATCCAGTCTCAGTTACTCTATCACATCTAATGCCAGACCTCTCCAATACAATTGTGCAAAATTATCTCACAGTTTCAGTGCGTAGCCTTATGTTCCCTGAGAGCAGGACTTGCATTTTTCTGTCTGGGTTATGTTCTAATTTAGTTTTATTACAAAAATTTTGCCATGGGTCTGGAGGAACTCTCATTCATACATGAAGTATGGTCCCAGATAAAGTCAATTCAGTTGTTTTACACAATGGACATCTTGCTCTTTGTTCTTTTACTTCCCTTTTCTCCACCTTTGCACATAGGAAGACACTTCTCTAGGAATGTCCTCCATTTCTGCACATCTTATGAGCAGAGACACTTACTGCCTATATTCTATACTATGTTTCCAAGGATGTTTTTATAGAATGTAGATTTGGAAGACAAAGAATCTCCCTGCAGAGCATAACTGTCCATTTCCACCCATTATAAAGGCTCCCTCCATTATAAAATATTTGGGTTTCCTAAGAAAAATTTTCCTTGCCTACAATTTAATCCATTGTGTGTGCAGATGTCACCTGTCTTTCTTTGTATCACTCTCTAGAAATAGGAGTTTATAGAAGAGATGCAATAAGAGTCTGACACTCTGGCTACTACTACTGAAGTGACTGATTCCTCTGTCTTTGTCCTAGGAGGGCCATGTCTTCTGACAGCATCCACAAAACGTAAGGGGCTAGCTTTTACCTTGCATATAGGGTAAGATCTTAGAACCTCCACAATTCTGGACAGTTTTTGGCAATATGAATAGGATATTGATAGAAACACAATTTTCTGGGAGATGAAAGATGAAGCCTGGTGAGCCAATTAATAGAACCCAAGGGAAGTCCATGGGAATAAATACTGAAAACATTGCCCACATTATATGGATATTCAGGCAATAACTAGTCCTTTACGTAGTTGCCTGTTAATGAGGAGGAATTAGTAGGGTAATTGCAGGCCAAGTCCTGGCAGATAGATTCAAAGGCAGCTGCCCAAATGGTATCCTGGCTTGGTGCTAACCATCATCCGGGCAAGTGAATTTTGTTGTATTTGTGACAGTCAGCCTTTAGGTCCTCCTAGGTGGGTAGATGTTTCAGATCTCTTTCATAAGAGTTACAGAGATATGTACCTATACTAAGCATGGTAAGGTGAAATTTGTAACCACTATGTGCAAAAACCAGGTGAATTATTAGAACTCTGGATAGTTCATTTAAGATGAAATGGGCATGCAATACCTGTTAAAGAAAAACTGCATCACTTGGAAAACTTTATGGCCCAGCTTCTATATATATCAAGCTAATCACAGTCCATTTGGAGCCAAGAAAATATCTCAGAGTTTTTGCAGTGGGCTCTGGTACTTGTCAGACTGTAATTTGGCCCTGCTAGGGAGATATCCCTGGGATAGACAAATTTGTTTAAGAAACAACTATTAAGACACTGACTAGTGTTCATGGTAAGGGCTTGTTCTCTGATGAGACCAATTGTAATCAAGCTACTGATCGAGTCTGCCCCTCAAAAACTGCCACTGTTGATAACTGGATCCCTCTCCAAATCACATGGAAACAATCTACTAAAGAGATTGCATGTAGATAAAAGACTGTGTCATTCTGATGCAGAGTCTACACCTGCATGCAAGGTTTATGACTCCTATCAGAAGCTGGTCCATTTGTATTGAAGTGAGAGGGGCAGAATCAAATGAGACTTCACTTCACTTGGGCTTCCCTAGTGGCTCAGACCATAAAGATTCAGCCTGCAATGTGGGAGACCTGGGCTAGATCCCTGAGTTGGGAAGATCCCTTGGAGGAGGGCATGGCAACCCACTCCAGTATTCTTGCCTGGAGAATCTCCATAGAAAGAGGAGCCTGGCGGGCTATAGTCCATGGGGTCTCAAAGAGTTGGACGAGACTGAGTGACTAAGCATAGTACACACAGCACACACACGGTATTATTCTACTAATTTTTATATCTGTAAATATACAATAAGTTCCTTGAAGTCTGAAGCTACCTTTGTAAAGCACCAACCCACCAACTTCAAACTCAATGTAAATAATAAATGCTTGCTAAATGAATTAACAGATGAACATATTCCACACCACCAATTCAATTACTTAAAAATGTATGATGATATGGTCAAGTGACGAGAAACTGAAATTAAAAAACAGCTTCATACAGTCATTTTGGGTGATGATAATGTAGTTTTTATTTTATACTACTATTGCTTTAATATTTTTATATGCAAAATTACCTTTAGAAACATAGCTTTATCCTTCAATGAGCATATGAATAATGAACACTGCTTTTACACATCATTAGCAATTAGGTTTTCAGATAAGTTAGCTGTCATATTGAAAAGAGCACAGATATCAGATTATGGGATGCTAAGCAGATAAGAATAAATGTTGGACACATCTTCACAAAACATTCAATGGGTTGTCCTGCAAACATAAGGAGCAACAGAGTGAAACAGGAAGGAAACAAGCCTAACCAATAGGCATCTACCATATAGCACACAGAACTCTGCTCAATATTTTCTCACAACCAAAATGGGAAAATAACTTGAAAAAGAATAAATACATGTATATGTATAAGTGAATCACATTGCTGTACACCTGAAACTAAGGCAACATTGTTACTCAACTATACTCCATTATACAACTGTAGAAAGTCATGTATAATTAAAGACAGAATTCTGAAAAAAAGTTTTTTAAAAATTAAAGTTATATACAATGTGCTTTTAATAACTTAAAGTAATGAATTATATGTCATTAAAATACCAACAGAGTAGTAATAATATTGGGATATATTAAAAAAATAACATGGGTGTACCTCTCTATGAGAAATTATAATATTCACTCTGAAAATGAAAAAGGCAATTTTTTCCTGTTTTACCATTTTACTTACTTTTCAGACTCATTCCTTTGTTACACTCTGTTTTTCACATTGAAAAAGTATGCTTTTGTTCTCTATATTTATGAGCCTGCCTCTTTTTTGTTATATTCATTACTTTTTAAAATTTTAAACCAGCAGTAGTTGCCATTGGGGAGAAGGAAGGGGGCAGGGGCAACATAGGAATAGGGGAGTAAGAGGTACAAAGTATTAGATATAAAATAAACAACAAGGGTATATTGCACAACACAGAGTATATAGCCAATATTTTATAAAAACTATAAATCGAATACAACCTTTACAGTTGTGAATCACTATACTGTATACTTGTAACATACAATATTGTACAAAAACTATACCTCATTTTTTGTCTTTCCTCAATAACATAAATGTGAAGGCTTTTGTTTTGCTACACTGGGTTTCATAAAACAGTGAACACAGTATATTGGAAGTTTCACTAACATTGTTTTACCTAATAACTCTTTTCTTTTTTAATAACTCTTTTCTAAGAATTATAATTTAAAATTATGCTAAAATAGAGTTGGTAAAAAAGTACAAGCCCAACCTGGCTTTTTTGGAAATTACTCTAAAATCTGTCAGTTTCAATGTTTATAAATTATAAAATGTCTCTTTCAAATTCCAGGTCCCAACAGTATAAACTGAAAAATCCTAGTGACTATTTACCAGAACAGCAACTTCAAAGAGGAAGTTTATCTTTTTCTGCTATGGTGCTATGCTAGTTGACTATATTGTTTACTAAATTAATCATTCTGAAAGCTAAATTCCTTCTACATTTAAGTTTCATAATTTTCTCTTTTATTTATTAGTAAAAGAATATGCATTTATGCCCTCTCCATTGAGTGTCTAGAATTTTCACCTTTATCTTCCTCAAAATCTTCCACTTGATCATTTTGTTAAAAGGAAATAGGATTAATTAAAGGAGATTGTCTACACAAAATATATATATATGTGTGTATATATATATATGTGTGTGTGTATATATATATATATATATATATATACTTTTCCTATTGATATCCACATATTCCACCTTCAAAAAACAATAAAAAACAGCAAGTGAATATACTGTATAATACAGATATATTAATAATTATATATTGATTCTACTTCCTTTTGGCTGTCATTCATTTATTTATTCAAAAAACATTTATCAAATGTTTATCTTATGTCTGGCACTGAGTTAGTCAGTGCAATGTGCCCATGAGAATGACAAGTGTGATGGACATCTGGACAGTGGATACGGATAAGTGACAAGGGCCCACGGGAGGGTCAAAAAAGGCAGATCATTGACCTAGGGATCAGAAAATTCTAAAAAATTTTAAAAATTCTAAAAATGGGCTTCCCTGGTGGCTCAGATGGTAAAGAATCCACCTATAACGTGGGAAACCTGGGTTCAATCCCTAGGTTGGGAAGAAACCCTGGAGAAGGAAATGGCAACCCACTCCAGTATTCTTGCCTGGAGAATCCCCCTGGACAGAGGAGCCTGGCGGGCTACAGTCCATGGGGTCGCAGTCGGACATGACTGAGCGACTAAACACACAGCGCAAATAGCTTATGAGTAGTTGCTGGATAGGCAAAATGGAGCAAGAGGAAGGAGACCAGTATTTAAACCACAGAGAACACGTTTGAAAGTAAAAGTGAGATGAAAAGTATAATCAAAGATCAGTGCTGTATTTCTGATAAGGAAACAGTGAGAAAATGGAAAATCTGGTTAGCTAGGGTTATATAATAAATAATGTATAGCCTTTGTTGAAGAATTTGTACATTTTTCCTAAATTTAACGTGAAGCCAGTTGAGGGGGGCTGGTGACAACTTATGTTTTGGAAAATTAACCTATGCTGCTTTCAGGGAAATGACTGAGAACTGTCACTTACCCAAACGGGAATTAACAATTGCCGTTTTATATATATATATATATAACAAAATATATATGCCTTGTATATATAACAAAAACAAGGATGATTGGGAGAAGTAGAAGAGTTGTTCATATTTAAAGATGGAGTCAATAGAGTTTGGTGATTGATAATGATGGACAAATGAATGGCTATGTCTGATTCCTGACTTCTTGGCAATTAGATTTATGGTGCTATCAATCACTGGGAAAGAAATCTTAGGTAAGGAGATAAGTTTGCTAAGTTACAGTACTCAAATTATAAGAAGATAGTTTACTGATATTTAAAATTTTCAAACTGAATTTAAAAATTTGGCAGATAGTGTCAGTCTAAAATATGTAATAACTTTTTCAGATTTCTTCATAGCACTTACACAAAGAGGAGAGAAAATCTCTAGAAGACATGATGTAAGTAGTGAGAAACTCTGGCTAATTATACTTTAGGGACATAGACTGCCTAACTCAGATTTAAAACATGGATAATTTAAATTTCTGCACCTTGTATAGCCTATAAAAATATAAAGCCAAAAATGTACATACAAAACCTCCGTGAGTAAATATTTAAGTCATATATAATTTCTGTAGAATCTGGTTCATAAATGTCAATTTTGTGTGGGCTCTAAGCACATAATTCTTGGACACATTTTGATCTACTGGTGTTACAAATGAACACAGAGAAAATAAAAATTAGTGGATTAACTGTCCTTTCCTAAGAAGGAATAAAATTTTGACACTGTTAGAGAGTTCCAGAAAAACATCTATTTCTGCTTTATTGACAAGGCCAAAGCCTTTGACTGTGTGGATCACAATAAACTGTGGAAAATTCTGAAAGAGATGGGAATACCAGACCACCTGATCTGCCTCTTGAGAAACCTATATGCAGGTCAGGAAGCAACAGTTAGAACTGGACATGGAACAACAGACTGGTTCCAAATAGGAACAGGAGTATGTCAAGGCTGTATATTGTCACCCTGCTTATTTAACTTATATGCAGAGTACATCATGAAAAACACTGGGCTGGAAGAAGCACAACATGGAATCAAGATTGCCAGGAGAAATATCAATAACCTCAGATATGCAGATGATACCACCCTTATGGCAGAAAGTGAAGAGGAACTAAAAAGCCTCTTGATGAAAGTGAATGAGGAGAGTGAAAAAGTTGGCTTAAACTCAACATTCAGAAAACGAAGATCATGGCATCTGGTCCCATCACTTCATGGGAAATAGATGGGGAAACAGTAGAGACATTTTCAGACTTTATTTTTTTGGGCTCCAAAATCACTGCAGATGGTGACTGCAGCCATGAAATTAAAAGACGCTTACTCCTTGGAAGAAAAGTTATGACCAACCTAGATAGCATAGTGAAAAGTAGAGACATTACTTTGCCAACAAAGGTCCATCTAGTCAAGGCTATGGTTTTTCCGGTGGTCATGCATGGATGTAAGAGTTGGACTGTGAAGAAAGCTGAGGGCCAAAAAATGGATGCTTTTAAACTGTGGTGTTGGAGAAGACTCTTGAGAGTCCCTTGGACTGCAAGGAGATCCAACCAGTTCACTCTAAAGGAGATCAGCCCTGAGATTTCTTTGGAAGGAATGATGCTAAAGCTGAAACTCCAGTACTTTGGCCACCTCATGCGAAGAGTTGACTCACTGGAAAAGACTCTGATGCTGGGAGGGATTCGGGGCAGGAGGAAAAGGGGACGACAGAGGATGAGATGGCTGGATGGCATCACTGACTCAATGGACGTGAGTGTGAGTGAACTCCAGGTGTTGGTAATGAACAGGGAGGCCTTGTGTGCTGTGATTCATGGGGTCGCAAAGAGCTGGACACGACTAAGCTACTGAACTGAAGTTTTCTATCAGTATAATCTTAACAAATGACAGAATTTTTTTCCATTGGGATTAACATACTTATATTCTTTCTTAATGTTAGGTCTGTATATAATAAATGTGTTTCTGTATCATAAATATGTTTGCTTGATGATAGTTTTAAGAAAAAAAAATAGCTGCAGTGTCCTTTATTATAAACAAACAAAACAGGGAAAATATTCTAGTAAATTCATTATAGCCAAACTCCATTATCTCATGAGTACAAAATTAGAAATTAACTCTGACAAGTATGAATATTTTTCCAAATATTCTAGTACAAATGCATTGACACTATGTGCACTGCTGCAAGGAGGTTAAACATTCAATACTCAGATTCTAACTATTTACAGACAGGGCTTCTACAGATTAGCATGTTAAAGAAAAAAGGGTGTTTAGTGACACACACCTGTGGCTTGATTCTCATACAGTCCAAAGGTATCTTATAAGTATATGCTGGTCCTTCAGTTCAAATAGCTTATTACTTAATAACTATAAGAAAGAAATTTTGAATACTGTACATAATTCTTTTCAAGAAGGAGAGTATGGCACATTTTAAATGTGGATAGACAGACTTCTAGCAAACAGTTATTTTTCAAGAATCATCTTTTTAAAAATTAAAATTCTTACTTTACATATTTTTTCCACCAAGTCACATGGGAAAATTAATGCTTCAATTCTCATGTAACCAGTGAGGAGGATATACTCAGAACAACATGCATATTTTTTAAAGCTTTCTAAATTAAGGCACATTCAAATATTTCCATTTACATGTTTATAGCAATTTTCAAGGTGATTGTCAGATAGAGCAGGTTCACAGATAAATTAGTCTCAAATTAACTGTATACAATAAACATTGGAGCTGTTGATACTTTTCCTTTTATATTTTGCAAAATAAAGCAGTGCAGTTTAACTATCATGCTCACAGTTCTTATCATTTTAAGACAGTAGAAAACCATGGCACTTTCAGGATGATATAAAATTTGAACTTTATAATGATCCATATGAAGTAACCTTTTTCCCTTTCTCCTATCGATCTGTCTGTCCATCCATCCATCCATTTACCTATCATAGGACATTTTCTACAGTGGTCCCACGGGTCTGGCCTCTATACCTAGGTACACAATCCTGTATAATTTTGAGTGTGGGCAGCACCTGGTCACTAGGAGTCTTGCAAAAGCAGCTCTGGAAAGAACTGTTCTGACAGTTTTTAAAATGGAATTGAACCAAGGATCCCAAGCAAGAGGCATAGAAAATGGAACAGTCTTCTGTCATCCCAACCACAAATTTTGTGGCAGCTCCAGATTAAAAAAAGCATAGTGACCTGGATAGGACCATAAGGATCTGCACCCCTATTCTCTCCTTACTTTTAAATCTTTAATTCTATTTTGTCTTAGGGAGTTACCTGATCTTCAGATTTTTCTTGATGTGCATCAACTGAATAAAAACTTCTACCTCTGTTTGAGTTGCTTTTGTTTTCACTGATAGGATCTATATAACTAATTCTTATATTGAACAGTATAACATGTAGGTTTCTGTATGGAAAGAGAATAAAAAACTTTAGAGTATCAGGAAAAGGCTTTACAACTGAGAAATTCCAGACTACTTTTTCCTAATGTTCCTTGATGTTTTCTCGAGTTAAAATGTTTGGGTTTTGTATTCTTCATAGATCCTCAGTGAAGAAAGAATGGAAAGACAATATTCCTGAGTAATTGAGGAATTCTAAGTAATTTCTTCCTATTACCTATGTTTCACAGAGCTGTTCACATCATGACAAGTAACACTAAGTGCTTCTCTTAAGTAGGTGTCAGATCAGTGCCTTGGTTTCCATTATGGAAATAAGAGCCTAGTTTATGATTTTGTCTACAAGTTAAGTTTCATGAAAGTAGGGAGTTTCTGTATGATTAGTAAATATAACAGCAGTCAGCACATGAAAGATATTCAATACATGACTATAGGATAATGAACACATAAACATATTACACACCCATGTACACATGGCCATTTTTTAAAGAACTCCACATTATCACTAGATGGTGGTTTAGCATAAAACTGTAAAGAACATAAATTCTAGATTTCTTTCTACAGAGGGTTAAAAATAAATGCTTTATAGATAATGAGTCCTATTACTGGCTAACTAAGTAGAGGATTACAGTTCAGTTCAGTGGCTCAGTCGTGTACAACTCTGTGACCCCATGAACCATAGCACGGCAGGCCTCCCTGTTCATCACCAACTCCTGAAGTCCACCCAAACCTATGTCAATTGAGTTGGTGATGCCATCCAACCATCTTTTTTTTTTTGAATCCCAACATGCACTTTTATTTTTTTATTTTTATTTTTTTTCCTTTATGAGGATGCTGTTTTATTTTATTTTTTTTTTTCAAACTTTAAACGTTTTATTATGTATTGGGGTATAGCTGATTAGCAATGTTGTCGTAGTTTGAGATGAACATCGAAGGGAAACGCAGTTATACATACAGATGTATCCAGTCTCCCCCAAACTCCCCTCCCATCCAGGCTGGCACATAACATTGAGCAGAGTTCCATGGGCTGTACAATAGGTCCTTGTTAGTTATCTATTTTATTTTATTTATTTATTTTTTTTTAAAGTCTAATTTATCTGATACGAGTATTGTGACTCCTGCTTTCTTTTGGTCCCAATTTGCATGGAAAATCTTTTTCCAGCCCTTCACTTTCAGTCTGTATGTGTCCCCTGTTTTGAGGTGGGTCTCTTGAAGACAACATATATAGGGGTCTTGTTTTTGTATCCATTCAGCCAGTCTTTGTCTTTTGGTTGGGGCATTCAACCCATTTACGTTTAAGGTAATTACTAATAAGTATGATCCCGTTGCCATTTACTTTATTGTTTTGGGTTCGAGTTTATACACCATTTTTGTGTTTCCTGTCTAGAGAATATCCTTTAGTATTTGTTGGAGAGCTGGTTTGGTGGTGCAGAATTCTCTCAGCTTTTGCTTGTCTGAAAAGCTTTTGATTTCTCCTTCATACTTGAATGAGATCCTTGCTGGGTACAATAATCTGGGCTGTAGGTTATTTTCTTTCATCATTTTAAGTATGTCTTGCCATTCCCTCCTGGCTTGAAGAGTTTCTATTGAAAGATCAGCTGTTATCCTTATGGGAATTCCCTTGTGTGTTATTTGTTGTTTTTCCCTTGCTGCTTTTAATATTTGTTGTGTTTGATCTTTGTTAATTTGATTAATATGTGTCTTGGGGTGTTTCTCCTTGGGTTTATCCTGTTTGGGACTCTCTGGGTTTCTTGGACTTGGGTGATTATTTCCTTCCCCATTTTAGGGAAGTTTTCAACTATTATCTCCTCAAGTATTTTCTCATGGTCTTTCTTTTTGTCTTCTTCTTCTGGAACCCCTATGATTCGAATGTTGTAGCGTTTAATATTGTCCTGGAGGTCTCTGAGATTGTCCTCATTTCTTTTAATTCGTTTTTCTTTTATCCTCTCTGATTCATTTATTTCTACCATTCTATCTTCTAATTCACTAATCCTATCTTCTGCCTCTGTTATTCTACTATTTGTTGGCTCCAGAGTGTTGTTAATTTCATTTATTGCATTATTCATTATATATTGACTTTTTTATTTCTTCTAGGTCCTTGTTAAACCTTTCTTGCATCTTCTCAATCCTTGTCTCCAGGCTATTTATCTGTGATTCCATTTTAATTTCAAGATTTTGGATCAATTTCACTATCATTATTTGGAATTCTTTATCAGGTAGATTCCCTATCTCTTCCTCTTTTGTTTGGTTTGGTGGGCATTTATCCTGTTCCTTTATAATACCTGCTGGGTATTCCTCTGTCTCTTCATCTTGTTTAAATTGCTGAGTTTGGGAATCCTTTCTGTATTCTGGCAGTTTGTGGAGTTCTCTTTATTGTGGCGTTTCCTCGCTGTGTGTAGGTATGTAGAGGTGGCTTGTCAAGGTTTCCTGGTTAGGGAAGCTTGTGTCGGTGTTCTGGTAGGTGGAGCTGTATTTCTTCTCTTTGTTCAGTAGCGCTATGGGGAGGGAGGGAGGGATGCTGCAAACAAATGACACTGGCGTGCGCTCGCAGTGCCTCAGCCACACTGGGTCTGCCCCCGCTCACGGCGCGTGTAGCCTCCCTGCCCACACTGCTCAGGCTCTAGGTTGTTCCGCCGGGAACAATCCGAGGCTGGCCCTGGGTTGCATGCACCTCCCAGGTCCAAGCCGCTCAGGTTCAGGCGCTCAGGTAGTCCTCAGAGGCGCAGACTCAGTTGGGGCCGCGTTTTGTGCTCTTCCCAGGTCCGAGCAGCTCAGGTGATAAGGTGTTTGGCGAGCACCAATGCTGCGACTTATCGCCTCCCTGCCACTTGGTTATCTGGGTGTAAAACCGGCGCACCTTCTCAGGCAGATGTTGACCGTCCAGACCCCCAATAAGTTTTAGTTAGGAAAGAAGCCAGTTTTATAGATAATGTCTCTCTGGGGCTTCGACTGCCCCCTTCCGGCTCTGGCTGCCTGTCACCGGAGGGGGAAGGTTTGCGGCCGGCTACCTCTGTTTAGTCCTTTGTTCCGTGCGCGGGCTGGCGGTGTCTTAGGTTAGGGCTGGCTCTTCGCATGGTAGATATCCCACAGTCTGGTTTGCTAGCCCAAATTATTTCGCTCAGATAGTGCTCAGGGTATTCAGGCCAGATTCTTACTCTCAGCGATGCAGCCCGCGCCACGCCTCCCTGCCCAGCCCCCGCTTGCTAATGGCGGATGCAGGCGTCTGCGCTGCTTCTCCGCTGGAGGAGTTACCGTAGGGCTCGCAATCTGTGAGTTTTAATTGTTTATTTTTTTTTTCTCCCTGTTATGTTGTCCTCTGTGCTTCCAAAGCTCGGCACGGATTCGGCAGTGAGAAGGTTTCCTGGTGTTTGGAAACCTCTCTCTTTTTAAGACTCCCTTCCCGGGACGGAACTCCGTCCCTCCCTCTTTTGTCTCTTTTATTGTCTTTAATATTTTTTCCTACCTCCTTTCGAGGAGTTGGGTTGCTTTTCTGGGTGCCTGATGTCCTCTGCCGGCATTCAGAAGTTGTTTTGTGGAATTTACTCGACGTTTAAATGCTCTTTTGATGAATTTGTGGGGGAGAAAATGTTTTCCCCGTCCTACTCCTCCGCCATCTTGGCGCCTTCCCCCCATCCAACCATCTTATCCACTGTCATCCTCTTCTCCTCCTGCCCTCAATCTTTCCCAGCATCAGGGATTTTTCAAATGAGTCAGCTCTTTGCATCAGGTGGCCAAACTACTGGAGTTTCTGCTTCAATGAACACCTACCAATGAACACCCAGGACTGATCTCCTTTAGGATGGACTGGTTGGATCTCCTTGCAGTCCAAGGGACTCTCAAGAGTCTTCTCCAACACCACAGTTTAGAAGCATCAATTCTTCAGCGCTTAGCTTTCTTTATTGTCCAACTCTTACATCCATGCATGACTACTGGAAAAACCATAGCCTTAACTAGATGGATCTTTGTTGAGAAAGTAATGTCTCTGCTTTTTAATATGCTGTTTAGGTTGATTATAACTTTCCTTCCAACGAGTAAGTGTCTTTTAATTTCATGGTTGCAATCACCATCTAAGTGATTTTGGAGCCCAGAAAAATCAAGTCAGCCACTGTTTCCCCATCTATTTCCCATGAAGTGATGGGACCAGATGCCATGATCTTCGTTTTCTGAATATTGAGCATTAAGCCAACTTTTTCACTCTCCTCTTTCACTTTCATCAAGAGGCTTTTGAGTTCCTCTTCACTTTCTGCCATAAGGGTGGTGTCATCTGCATATCTGAGGTTATTGATATTTCTCCCAGCAACCTTGACTCCAGTTTGTGCTTCCTCCAGCCCAGCATTTCTCATGATGTACTCTGCATGTAAGTTAAATAAGCAGGGTGACAATATACAGCCTTGATGTACTCCTTTTCCTATTTGGAACCAGTCGGTTGTTCCATGTCCAGTTCTAACTGTTGCTTCCTGATCTTCATACAGTTTTCTCAAGAGGCAGGTCAGGTGGTCCGGTATTCATATCTCTTTCAGAATTTTCCACAGTTTATTGTGATCCACAATAAAGGCTTTGGCATAGTCAATAAAGCAGAAATAGATGTTTTTCTGGAACTCTCTTGGTTTTTTGATGATCCAGGGGATGTTGGCAATTTGATCTCAGGTTCCTCTGCCTTTTCTAAAACCAGCTTGAACATCTGGAGCTTCACGGTTCATGTATTGCTGAAGCCTGGCCTGGAGAATTTTAAGCATTACTTTACTAGTGTGTGAGATGAGTGCAATTGTGGGGTAGTTTGAGCATTCTTTGGTATTGCCTTTCTTTGGGATTTGGATTAAAACTAACCTTGATTTAAGTCAACTTAAAAAGTAATCAGAATTATTTTTTATACTGATTGAAGATTTTTTTTTTTTAATTTTATTTTAAGAAAAAAATAATCTTGCTCGGTTTCCAAGGAAGAGATTTTCCCTTTATAATAAATTTTACTTCTAAAGTCATTCCATATTAGAAAGTTCAAAAACATTTTCTTGTATAGTTTATGAGGGTGACTGAAAATGAATGATCTCTTCTCCCAGTGAAGCAATGCTAAAGGAAATTTTATTCACACACATACACATACCTCTCGGAGAAAAGGAGGAAAGAGAAGAGCCATGTGGAGGACAGACATTAGGGGAAGATAAAGTAGATGAGAGTATTATATAAACCACAGCAAGAAAAACAGAACAAAAACAGAACAAAAACTAATATTCTTAGTGGACCAAAGAAAGAATGGCTGTGGTATTAAGAACCACATTAAGAACCACAGCCATCCTTTCTTTGGTACACTAAGAATATCCAGTCTTGGAAATTCAAGGATAGGGTAGCAAGTGAAACAGAAGTTAGGTTGATTGTTTCAAGGAATGTTTATAGCTTTCAAAGGCAGTATCTTACTTTTATGTGACAAGCAAAAATTTTAGCCCAATGAAAATAAAGAAGAAATTCAAAATACCCTAAAAAGTGGGAAAAAGCCTACCTATAATAAAATTATGTTGACAATCAAGGCTGCTTATTACAAATATTTACTTGACTTTAGAAAAACAATTGAGAAATACCTTTAAACTTTTGAAGGTAAAATCATTTTTAACATGATTTTATTTCCAGTAAAACTATCAACTAGGTGTGAAAGCAAAACTAAGGACTGAATTTTTTTGAAATGACTGCTTGAATATATTCTCCTTGTATGCCCACACAAAATATATTAATATATAGTATTTACTGGACTTCCAAGGTGGCACAGTGGTAAAGAATCTGCCTGCCAACTCAGGAGACACAGAGATATGTGTTCAATCCCTTAGCTCTGGAAGATGCCCTGGAGAAGGGAATGGCAATCCATTCCAGTATTTCTTGTTTGGGAATCCCACGGACAGAGGAGCTTGGAAGGCTACAGTCCCTGGGGTTGGATTGGAGGAACTGTCGCTGAAGTTCAAATACTTTGGCCACTTGATGTGAAGAGCTAGCTCATTGGAAAAGACACTGATGCTGGGAAAGACTGAATACAAAAGGAGAAGGGTGTGGCAGAGGATGAGATGGTTAGATAGGACCACTGACTCAATGGACATGAATGTGAGCAAATTCCCAGAGATAATGAAGGACAGGTGAGCCTGGTGTGCTGCAGTCCATGGAGTTGCAAAGAGTTGGACACAACTTAGCCACTGTACAACAACAACAAAGCTTAAAAATATATTTAATTCCATAATAATATAAAAAATTCCAGGGATAAAGCCCACTTGGTCATGGTGTATGATCTTTTTAATGTGTTGTTGGATTCTGATTGCTAGAATTTTGTTAAGGATTTTTGCATCTATGTTCATCAGTGATATTGGCCTGTAGTTTTCTTTTTTTGTGGGATCTTTGTCAGGTTTTGGTATTAGGGTGATGGTGGCCTCATAGAATGAGTTTGGAAGTTTACCTTCCTCTGCAATTTTCTGGAAGAGTTTGAGCAGGATAGGTGTTAGCTCTTCTCTAAATTTTTGGTAGAATTCAGCTGTGAAGCCGTCTGGACCTGGGCTTTTGTTTGCTGGAAGATTTTTGATTACAGTTTCAATTTCCGTGCTTGTGATGGGTCTGTTAAGATTTTCTATTTCTTCCTGGTCCAGTTTGGGAAAGTTGTACTTTTCTAAGAATTTGTCCATTTCTTCCACGTTGTCCATTTTATTGGCATATAATTGCTGATAGTAGTCTCGTATGATCCTTTGTATTTCTGTGTTGTCTGTTGTGATCTCTCCATTTTCATTTCTAATTTTATTGATTTGATTTTTCTCCCTTTGTTTCTTGATGAGTCTGGCTAATGGTTTGTCAATTTTATTTATACTTTCAAAGAACCAGCTTTTGGCTTTGTTGATTTTTGCTATGGTCTCTTTTGTTTCTTTTGCATTTATTTCTGCCCTAATTTTTAAGATTTCTTTCCTTCTACTAACCCTGGTGTTCTTCATTTCTTCCTTTTCTAGTTGCTTTAGGTGTAGAGTTAGGTTATTTATTTGACTTTTTTCTTGTTTCTTGAGGTATGCCTGTATTGCTATGAACTTTCCCCTTGGGACTGCTTTTACAGTGTCCCACAGGTTTTGGGTTGTTGTGTTTTCATTTTCATTTGTTTCTATGCAAATTTTGATTTCTTTTTTGATTTCTTCTGTGATTTGTTGGTTATTCAGCAGCATGTTGTTCAGCCTCCATATGTTGGAATTTTTAATAGTTTTTCTCCTGTAATTGAAATCTAATCTTACTGCATTGTGGTCAGAAAAGATGCTTGGAATGATTTCAATTTTTTTGAATTTACCAAGGCTAGATTTATGGCCCAGGATGTGATCTATCCTGGAGAAGGTTCCATATCTGCAAATCAATCAATGTAATACACCACATTAACAAATTGAAAAATAAAAACCATATGATTATCTCAATAGATGCAGAGAAAGCCTTTGACAAAATTCAACATCCATTTATGATAAAAACTCTCCAGAAAGCAGGAATAGAAGGAACATACTTCAACATAATAAAAGCTATATATGACAAACCCACAGCAAACATTATCCTCAATGGTGAAAAATTGAAAGCATTCCCTCTAAAGTCAGGAACAAGACAAGGGTGCCCACTTTCACCATTACTATTCAACATAGTTTTGGAAGTTCTGGCCACAGCAATCAGAGCAGAAAAAGAAATAAAAGGAATCCAAATTGGAAAAGAAGAAGTAAAACTCTCACTATTTGCAGATGACATGATCCTCTACATAGAAAACCCTAAAGACTCCACCAGAAAATTACTAGAACTAATCAATGATTATAGTAAAGTTGCAGGATATAAAATCAACACACAGAAATCCCTTGCATTCCTATACACAATAATGAGAAAACAGAAAGAGAAATTAAGGAAACAATTCCATTCACCATTGCAATGGAAAGAATAAAATACTTAGGAATATATCTACCTAGAGAAACTAAAGACCTATACATAGAAAACTATAAAACACTGGTGAAAGAAATCAAAGAGGACACTAATAGATGGAGAAATATACCATGTTCATGGATTTGAAGAATCAATATAGTGAAAATGAGTATACTACCCAAAGCAATTTATAGATTCATGCAATCCCTATCAAGCTACCAACGATATTCTTCACAGAGCTAGAACAAATAATTTCACAATTTGTATGGAAATACAAAAAACCTCGAATAGCCAAAGCGATCTTGAGAAAGAAGAATGGAACTGGAGGAATCAACCTACCTGACTTCAGGCTCTACTACAAAGCCACAGTTATCAAGACAGTATGGTACTGGCACAAAGACAGAAATATAGATCAATGGAACAAAATAGAAAGCCCAGAGATAAATCCACACACATATGGACACCTTATTTTTGACAAAGGAGGCAAGAATATACAATGGATTAAAGACAATCTCTTTAACAAGTGGTACTGGGAAATCTGGCCAACCACTTGTAAAAGAATGAAACTAGAACACTTTCTAACACCATACACAAAAATAAACTCAAAATGGATTAAAGATCTCAACGTAAGACCAGAAACTATAAAACTCCTAGAGGAGAACATAGGCAAAACACTCTCTGACATACATCACAGCAGAATCCTCGATGACCCACCTCCCAGAATATTGGAAATAAAAGCAAAAATAAACAAATAGGACCTAATTAACCTTAAAAGCTTCTGCACATCGAAGGAAATTCTTAGCAAGGTGAAAAGGCAGCCTTCAGAATGGGAGAAAATAATAGCAAATGAAGCAACTGAAAAACAACTAATCTCAAAAATCTACAAGCAACTCCTACAGTTCAACTCCAGGAAAATAAATGACCCAATCAAAAAATGGGCCAAAGAACTAAATAGACATTTCTCCAAAGAAGACATACAGATGGCTAACAAACACATGAAAAGATGCTCAACATCACTCATTATCAGAGAAATGCAAATCAAAACCACTATGAGGTACCATTTCACGCCAGTCAGAATGGCTGCGATCCAAAAGTCTACAAGCAATAAATGCTGGAGAGGGTGTGGAGAAAAGGGAACCCTCTTACACTGTTGGTGGGAATGCAAACTAGTACAGCCACTATGGAGAACAGTGTGGAGATTCCTTAAAAATCTGGAAATAGAACTGCCTTATGATCCAGCAATCCCACTGCTGGGCATACACACTGAGGAAACCAGAAGGGAAAGAGACACATGTACCCCAATGTTCATCTCAGCACTGTTTATAATAGCCAGGACATGGAAGCAACCTAGATGCCCATCAGCAGATGAATGGATAAGAAAGCGGTGGTACATATACACAATGGAGTATTACTCAGCCATTAAAAAGAATACATTTGAATCAGTTCTAATGAGGTGGATGAAACTGGAGCCTATTATACAGAGTGAAGTAAGCCAGAAAGAAAAACACCAATACAGTATACTAATGCATATATATGGAATTTAGAAAGATGGTAACAATAACCCTGTGTATGAGACAGCAAAAGAGACACTGATGTATAGAACAGTCTTATGGACTCTGTTGCAGAGGGAGAGGGTGGGAAGATTTGGAAGAATGGCATTGACACATGTATATTATCATGTATGAAACGAGTTGCCAGTCCAGGTTTGATGCATGATACTGGATGCTTGAGGCTAGTGCATTGGGACGACCCAGAGGGATGGTATGCGGAGGGAGGAGGGAGGAGGGTTCAGGATGGGGAACACATGTATACCTGTGGTGGATTCATTTTGATATTTGGCAAAACTAATACAATTTGTAAAGTTTAAAAATAAGATAAAATTAAAAAAATTACAACAGAATATCCAATGTTGATGCTTAATGAATCCTGGATTGTAATAAAAATGCTTAATATGCATTAGTTCTCATAAGAATAATTGTATATATCAGAAAACATGATTTTAAGTTGTCCAAGTTTGAATTCATCAAACTGATACATTCAGGAGTCAAATCCTTTACAAAATGCTTCCATAGTGCATATTCCTAAATAATTATTAAAAGATAATTAAATACTTCTTCTAAATATAAAAGCCATTTAAAAATATCGCTGCTATTTCTTAGAACTATATTGATTTGAAGCTATGAAAAAAATAGAATAGCTGTTTTATTAGAAATATGAGCCCATGCTGCCATCATTTTCCTCACTTGATGTGTCCTATACATTTACCCATCAAATTTTTTTCATTTGTACAAAAGCATGAACTCATTGGATAAGTTGGGTGCATGTAAAGACTCTGGAGTCTTTCTTCATATGTAAATTATGTAGAAATTTTTCTAGCTATCACTTATATGGAACAATATGAACAGAAGGGGAGGGAGGAGGGAGGGGGGTTCAGGATGGGGAACACGTGTATACCTGTGGCGGATTCATGTTGATGTATGGCAAAACCAATACAATAATGTAATTAACCTCCAATTAAAATAAATAAATTTATATTAAAAAAAGAAATAAAGATCAGACAGAAATTTTACTTCCTGAACTATTTATGCAATATCATGAGTATTCAGAAAAACAATATTTTTTTTTTTTTGAATTGCTCTTTTTTTTTTTTTTCTTCTCTAATTTTATTTTTAAACTTTACATAATTGTATTAGTTTTGCCAAATATCAAAATGAATCCGCCACAGGTATACATGTGTTCCCCATCCCGAACCCTCCTCCCTCCTCCCTCCCCATACCATCCCTCTGGGCCGTCCCAGTGCACCAGCCCCAAACATCCAGCATCATGCATCGAACCTGGACTGGCAACTCGTTTCCTACATGATATTTTACATGTTTCATTGCCATTCTCCCAAATCTTCCCACCCTCTCCCTCTCCCACAGAGTCCATAAGACTGTTCTATACATCAGTGTCTCTTTTGCTGTCTCGTACACCGGGTTATTGTTACCATCATATTAACAGAACTCTACCAGTAAGTTCTGGGAAGGAGAAAAATTACTCCACTCAGCAGCTAAGGGCTCAACCAGCAGCAGGTTTGGTTTGGTCTGGTGTGATTTCACGCTGAGAACCAGCAGCATCCATCAGGGCTGCACCTGTCAGAGATTCCCCTGACACAGACAGTTTCTCCGCACCTCCTCATTCCTGTGATTGTGGAAAACCACTGAAATTTGGGACATCAGTTCAGTTCAGTTCAGTTGCTCAGTCATGTCGGACTCTTTGTGACCTCGTGGAATGCAGTACGCTAGGCTTCCCTTTAGGATGGACTGGTTGGATCTCCTTGCAGTCCAAGGGACGCTCAAGAGTCTTCTCCAACACCACAGTTCAAAAGCATCAATTCTTTGGCGCTCAGCTTTCTTTATAGTCCAACTCTCACATTCATACAGAACTACTGGAAAAATCATAACCTTGACTAGATAGACCTTTGTTGGCAAAGTAACATCTCTGCTTGTTAATATGCTGTCTAGGTTGGTCATAACTTTTCTCCCACAGAGTGAGTGTCTTTTAATTTCATGGCTGCAGTCACCATCTGCAGTGATTTTGGAGCCCCCAAATTTGGGACATAATTGAATGTAAATATCAAATTGGATAAATAATCTGTATTGGCATTTAATGCCATTCAAACGTTTAACTAAATGAATATTAGTACAATTAATTTAATTGAAAATAAATGGAACTCTATTTTTATTTTCTAAGTGTTCACATTTACCTTGCCCTTTTGATCATTATTGAAACACTGATTTTTGGCTTTTGACTTGTTTATTTCTGTCTGTCTGTCTATGCTCATACATGGAATGAACAGAGAAAAAGTGAAATAAGATGGTAGAGAGAGAAAGGTCACAAAGAGAAGGAAAACTTGTCATGAGGTGAATTTAGATGTATGAAGTGCGTTGGGGAAAAGAAACTAGCTATAAATAATGCTCAGATAATGAACATTTATAAAGTGTTGTTAACAGAAATGCACCAGGACCAGTTATGGGATGGTACATATGCAGTCCTTATTTAGTGGAGGATCTGGGGCAGGATAGATAGACATATGTAGCTTTTTCTTATCTCTGTGGTTGTAGGGTACAGGTTGATGCCAGGGTGGAAGGGTAAAAGGAGAGGGAAGACAGAAAACAATTTAATTTCTATACTGAAATACATGTGGAGTGTGAGGGGAAAGAATAGTAAACACATGACAATTTTACATTTATCTAAATATCTGTGCTTACTGAAAAGATGTGGGAGGCTGAGAAAGGGAAACAAACATTTATGATATTTAAATCAAATGGTTTATAACTGAGGAAAGCTCATGAGCCTTACATATTGTGTACTTCTTTTATATATTTTATTTGCATAAAATTGAGCTAATGCTATAGAAACTAAAGAGAATATGTTTTAAATAAGAAATTTACTATCTTCTAAAAATAATCTTGATAGTTCATAATATTCTTTTTCCATGAGTGTGTGTTCCTACATCCTAAGTCATTTCAGCCATCTATGATTCTTTGCGACCCCATGGACCATAGTCCAATGGGCTCCTCTGTCCATGGGATTCTCCAGACAAAACTAATACAGTGGGTTGCCATGCCCTCCTCTCCAGTAGTGTATTTTTCCTAATTAAATATTTTTCAGAAAATTTATAGCACAAATGATACCTTAAGATCTATTTATACGATCTCCAAGATCCTCTGAATACACATTCAAAGCCAAATGTTAAAAAGGTAACAGATATTATCACATAGCTGGATTAGGACTTTTTGACATTAAACCTTTTAAAACACCAGTGTTTCCAAGTCTGAAATACTAGTAGGCTCAGTTGTATGATACAAAGCTAAAAAGAATACCTACCACAAGGAGAGTGTTTTGCAAACTGGAACTGCTAATGAAAGAATAGTTCACGTAGGTATTATTAATACCATTTCTTTTCAGCTTGAAATCCACCATGCGTTGCTCATATTCTTTGATACATAGGTTTGAGTTCCAACAACTGGGTCTCTCTTATCCCTTTGAGACAGTTAAATTGAATAGCAGGCAGTTTTCTCAATGGGTGTCTTCAAATGAGACCTTAATAACTCAGGACCTGCATTTTGACCATAAAGGTAGAATTTGGATTTATACACTCACTACATGAAGCATGCCACTATGTTGAGATTTGTATAATACCAAACGAAATTTAACAGTGATCTTTTTTACCCCCATAGTGTCAGAATTACCAAAGGGGCATTGTGATACTGTATAAACATTATCTTGAATACCTGCCTCAATCACTGGCACAGCATACTCAATATGCTTATAAATAAAAAATAGATGTTAGCTTCACTCCATTTTATAATCATATACTAATCAAAAACAATTTATTTATTTGACTCTACTCTGTAGGAATTATAACCTAATGGGCAAATTCTCATACAGCTAGAATATTTTTACTGAAGCAAAGGGTATTCATAAAACACCAGGTAATGAGGAAAACAAATTATGCTTTTTTGCTCCCCAACAATGTTAGGATGCTAGGAATTCAGTAAAGTCACACAGATAAATTGGAGGGTTGGTATTAGAATTGAAGATGGAGGAAAGATTTTTACTTCTTCAAGAGCAAAACAAAACTAATTTAGAAGAAAGCAGATAAATATGCATTTATAAACATTTAAGTTCTTCTCGAGGGTTTGAAAATGACTTGCATAATTATCTTTAATAACATAAACTAAAAAACAAAACTAATAGAATTTGAATAAAACATGCCAAAGAATATAATACTGTACCAGATGCAAATAAGTAGCATACATTTGCTAGTCAAGTCGAGCTTGAGGTTTACATGTAAATAAAAAAATCTCAAATTTTAACTAATCAAGTTAACATTTATTTTCATTTGAAATGAAATATAAACTATTCATTATATCTATTATAAAATAATAAACTATTTATTATTTCCTAATACAAGAATGTTATACAATTACCCAAATTTGGGGATGATAGATGGATGCTGGATATGGGTAGTGAAGAAAGAGGACCAAAGATCTCACTCTCTCTCTTATGGAAGTAAATAATTCTTGGATGTAAGTTTTAATGTGCCAATCATCATGTAGTTATTTACTAATAAATCCTTTCAATTGTTGTTTTTTGCATTTTAAATCAAAACTACTGACTGACATATTTTTGAACCAGTGTGAGTAATTTTCCTTATTCCACATCACTTTGTTCTATTGTGGCCAAAGGGATATATTTGCAAGGTGAAGAGCCGATTATGAGATACCATCTGTTACTTTACATAATATTCCTTTTGTTTGATGTGCTGTGTAAGGATCACACCCTCAAAGCTGACCTCATCAGCATCATGATCTAGATAATGGATCTAGTTAGCACCAATAACTCATTCATATTCTGTTGCTGAACACACTGCGGTTTCAACTCATATTTGATTAAATTTCCATTAATCATTATTAAAGATTCCTCTGTGCAAATGAAATGGCATTTAGTTCATTTAACATGTAATTGAGTTCTAATTGAGCAGCAACTGTTTCATAGAATTGTTAAGTACTTTGAATGTAAAATAATACAGGTACCAATTTTGTCAGTAAAGTGTTATGTACCGCTTATTCTGTTTGCTCATTAACTTCCATTTCTAGAGACTGGACCAATAGTTATTGGTTTATCATTATTAATATTCTCCTTGTCACTAAACTCATTCTTCATCCAGTTATGGGGTATCAAGCTTTGAGGAAAATAAATTACACCTTTGGATATCTTTTTAAAATCACATATTTTCAGTTCTGTATGGAGAGATAAATATCCTTATTTATTGTAAAATAAAAGTAGACACAGGCTTTTCTGTCAGGGAAAATCTTTTTCTTAGAAGATGTTATCTCTGACTTGTGAGACTGTGAGACATGTCTTCAAACAGAAGAAAAAGAATTTTATTTAACTTGCTCAAAATCATAAATCAAATGTTTCCTGCTCAATTTTTTACTATCCATTCCCAGTTTGAAAATGGAAATGCCCTTACAAACAAGGTTGGGTTTTTGTTTTCCTATTTTTGTTTTTACATTTATATTCTGTAGATTTAAGACTCGATTTTATTTTCCTTAATTTCATTATCAACTAACCCTCATTATTCATGGATTCTTTATCCGTGAATTCAGCCACTTGCTAAAACTATGTGTAACCCCAAAATCAACACAAGAGGCACCTTCATGGTCACCCATGGGCATGTGTCTAGTTGCAAAAAACTGAGTCACCTGTTGCACATATTCCCAGCTGAAGTCAAACAAGGCAAAGACCTACTTTCTTGTTTCAGTTCACTGTAAACAAATGTTCCTTTCATGACTTACTCCATGTCATATTTCTTACGATTTTGTTGGTGATTTCACTGCTTGAAGTGGTCCAAAGTAGAGTGTTGATAAATTGTTAAGTTTTCCCAATTGCAAAATGCTGTGATGTGCTCCATGAAGAAAATTGCCTGGTTTAGATGAGTGTCATTCAGGCATGCGTTTTAGGGCTGTTGCCTGTGAGATCAATGCTAATCAATCAATATGTTTAATTTATATTAAATAATGTGTCTTAAAACACACATAAAATAAGGTTATGTGTTGATTGCTTGATAAAAATGTTGTGACTGGGCTCTTCATCTCTGTTTTCCCTAGGAGTACTGGTTCAGTGTTTTAAAATCAGTGATTGTGATGAATTTGTAGAACATAACTAACGGACATAGTGAAAATCAACTCTACCAATAAAGACATTGAGAAAGTCAGAGAAATGAAGAAAATAGTTTAGAAGAAGATCCAATAGAATCAGCATCAATGACAAATCTTTTTCTAGTTGTTGTGTGTGAAGTGTTCCAGGCAGACTCTCTGGATTTGAATTCTGACATGACCACCTGCCAGCCCTGTGATCATGATCATGTAATAAAAGTTCTGTGCCTCAGTATCTTCATTTGACAAACAAGGATAATAATGATTCTTACCGTATGGGAAAAGTGATATTGATTAAAGGAAATGGTGTTTGCTGTACCTTAAAATTGTGCCTGGTAAATGAGAAATATCATGCAGATATTTTTAAATGATCCAACATTATTAAGGGGAAAATGTATCTAACCAAATACAAATACTTTTCCCCGTAAGTACTTATGAATAATAGTTTGTAATTTTAGAGACCATCTCAATCAAAATGAATTTTAAAAAATGCATACATGAGAGTAGCTAAGAGTGCCTGGAACTTAACATTTTATCCCGTGACTTTACAATTCTTCTAGTGTGAATCATCTCAGAGATGAAGGGGCCACACTCTAGGGCTTCTTCAGCTCACATTTGGGGTATGATAAGTGTTAGTTGCTCAGTCGTGTCTGACACTTTGTGACCCCATGGACTGTAGCCCGCCAAGTTCCTCTGTCCATTGGATTATCAGGCAAGGATACTGGAGTGGTTTGCCATTTCCTTCTCCAGGGGATCTTCCTGACCCAGGGATTGAACCCAGGTCTCCTGTGCTGCAGGCAGACTCTTTACCAACTGAGCTACCAGGGAAGCCCCAGGGTACGAAAAGCTGATTTTAAAGCTGCAGTGGAAGGGAGCAAACAGTAACCTATGATGGACCAAAAAAAGAGAAATTCAGGATGGGGGATCAGTATAGCATTTTTAATAGTCTCATTATTTCTAAATCTCAAAGGCTGAGTTATTTAACATAATACAACTATATTTAAAAAATAAGTTAACTAAAACTAGACTGCCCTGCTGGCTCAGCTGGTAAAGAATCCACCTGCAATGTGAGAGACCTGGGTTCGATCCCTGGATTGGGAAGGTCCCCTGGAGAAGGGAAAGGCTACTCACTCCAGTATTCTGGCCTGGAGAATTCCACAGACTGTATAGTCCATGGGGTCACAAAGAGCTGGACAGGACTGAGTGACATTCACTTTCACTTTTCATATTTAAGCCAGTTTCAGTGCTCCCTGTGTCAATCTCATTTCCTGACTGCTCACTATATGAGCACAATAGCTTGTATATGCCTCTAACATTTTCTTCTTTTCTACTTCTCAGTTATTTTCAGATGTGTCTTGTATATTATATGATATGCCAGTTTACTGCCTGCAGGTTGCAGAAGATATAGGGTGAACCTGGAAAGAATTCTGTTGTCTTGCTGAATTGTGGAAATGAGGGTACACAGTTCAAGAAGGCAAAGGTGACTAGCATTGTTGGGCAGAGTACCTGACAAGGCGAAGTTACACAGGGAAAAAAATGGCTCTAGGTGTGTCCTGAGATGTGTCTAGGTGTGTCCTGCCCATTAAGTCCTGCCTGCACACAGAGTTGCACACAGAGAACTGATCTGCATCTGTGTGAGTAGAGACTCCCCAAGACAAGGGAAAGACACACCATGAGGCAACAGAGACCAACAATTCCTAGCCCTTTCACATGGCTGGGAATCATTTTGTGTGTCCATCAGCTAGAGTGAAGAGACCTTGCACTATACAAGGCATTGAGAAGAGTTCTAGGAAAGTCATCTCTTAGTAGTGGGGTGGATTAGTGCCAAATAAGACAAGGTTGTTCTGGATATACTAAGCAAAAGGCTGGGAAAAAAAAAAAATCATGGCAAGACAAAGCAAAAGTAATCTGAAGTAACAGACCAAAGCATATTTCTGGGAATAAAGAGAGACATTGCAAAATAAAAAAGGGATAAATTCATTAAGAGGGCATGTGTATTAGTTGCTTAGTCGTGTCCGACTCTTTGCTACCCCATAGACTGTAGCCCACAAGGCTCCTCCGTCCATGGGATTCTTCAGGCAAAAACACTGGAGTGGGTTGCCATTTCCTTATCCAAAAGAAACTATAGAAAGAAAGTGAAGTCGTTCAATTGTGTTCAACTCTCTGCAACCCCATGGACTGTAGCCTACCAGGCTCCTCCATCCATGGAATTCTCCAGGCAAGAGTACCAGAGTGAGGTGCCATTTCCTCCTCCAGAAGAGGGTATAATAATCCTAAATTGCATGTATCTAATAACAGACCATAGACAAATATGAAGTAAATACTCATAGAAATAAAAGGAAAAATGGACCCCATTTATTACAATTAACTTAACTGTAAATTATAGTATGCATAATTTTTATTACCTCCTTTCCTCACATCTTAAAATAAGCATTCTGAGTGCATATATTTTGTCTGTTTTGTTCTCAATACATATTTATGAATAAAAAGAAATAGAAATTTTTTTTTATGGCAAAGTATTTAATGTCTATAGGTGTGCCTCACCCTATAGAAATAGAAAAAAGAAATAGAATAGTATTCAATATTTTGAAGCAAAGTTTCCCCTCCAAATTTATCATTTCATTTTTGTTCTATCCTTAAAACCTTACTTAGAATTTTTCCATATTTTTCTCATTGTACATATTTATTATTATTCTAAACTATTTCTACATTTTCAAGAATACTTTCAAACTTCCTAAACTCTTTTTCCCAAGTATCTATCTCAGAATTGTTGTTTGTGTCCGACTCTTTGCGACCCCATGGACTTTAGCCTATCAGGTTCCTCCATCCATGGGATTTTCCAAGGCAAGAGTGCTGGAGTGGATTGCCATTTCCTTCTCCAGGGGATCTTCCCGACCCAGGAATCGAAGCCAGGTCTCCCGAATTGCAGGCAGACGCTTTATCGTCTGAGCTACCAGGGAAGCCCCAGTTGATATACAGTAATGTTATAAGGCTATGGTTTTTCCTGTGGTCATGTATGGATGTGAGAGTTGGACTGTGAAGAAAGCTGAGGGCCAAAAAAATTGATGCTTTTGAACTGTGGTGTTGGAGAAGACTCTTGAGAGTCCCTTGGACTGCAAGGAGATCCAACCAGTCCATTCTGAAGAAGATCAGCCCTGGGATTTCTTTGGAAGGAATGATGCTAAAGCTGAAACTCCAGTACTTTGGCCACCTCATGCGAAGAGTTGACTCATTGGAAAAGACTCTGATGCTGGGAGGGACTGGGGGCAGGAGGAGAAGGGGACGACAGAGGATGAGATGGCTGGATGGCATCACTGACTCGATGGACGTGAGTCTTGGTGAACTCTGGGAGTTGGTGATGGACAGGGAGGCCTGGCGTGCTGTGATTCATGGGGTAGAAAAGAGTCAGACACGACTGAGCGACTGAACTGAAGTGAACTGAACTGAATGTTATATAAGCTACAAGTACATAATATAATTATTCACAATTTTAAATGTTCTACTCCATTTATAGCTATTATAAGATACTGGCTATATTTCCCGTGCTGTGTAATATATCCTTGTAGCTTATTTTATATATAATAGTTTATACCTCTCCATCCATACCTTTATACTTTTGCTCCCTCTACCTCTGGTGACCCCATGTTTGCTCTCTGTACGTGTGAGTCTACTTCTTTTTTGCTATATTCACTAATTTGTTATATTTCTGGATTCCACATATAAGTGTTAGCATACAGTATTTGTCTTTGTCTGACTTACTTCACTTAGCATAATGCCCTCTAAGTTCATCCATGTTGTTGCAAATGGCAAAATTTAATTATATTTTATGGCCGATGCCTTGTACATAATAGACACACAGCAAATATTGTTCCTGAACTGTCCCCCTCTGTAAACTTAAGAGCTGCCCTTATAGGTACCCTTGGTCACATCTACCTCTCTTTTGTGGAACCATGTACATTTTTAATTAATGAATTGCTTTTAGTGTTTGTTGAGTGTCTGTCTTGATCTCGAGTACCAGACAGTTCTGGATTTGAATCCCAGCTCTATAACTTCCTTACTAACTGTGTGACTTTTCCAAAGCCCTTCTTCCACCTCTCTGAACCACAGCTTCCTCTGATGAAAAGGGCACAAAATAACAGTACCTAATACAGAGTTAGGAGAAACAGAAGAGAGTGAGTGTAAAGCACTTAGTGTAGCATCTGGAGCACAGGATGTGCCCAGGGAATGTATGGTGTTATGACTCCTGCTGGACAGCAGTAGACTCAGAGGGCTGAGACTTGGTTCTTGCCTTCTACCTTATGCCCCCCACTCCATACAGGGCTTGTTCCGTGCACCGGGCTAACACAGGTGTTGAATGACTGATCACTGGCTGGGAGGCTGGATAGCTTTAAGGACTGGTAGAATCTCCCCTCGGAGCAGCCAGGAGAGCTAAAGCCCAGGGAGGAAAGAAGATTCCCTGGGTGGTTAAGGGTTGGGATCCTGACCCATGGCCAGGCCTGCCCTGACCACTGCCCTCCCCAGCATGTTTGGGATGTACATTCCGTTCCTGCAGCTGAACTGTGACCTCCGCAAGACAAACCTGTTCAGCCACATGGCCTCCATGGGTCCCCGGGAGGCGGTCAGTGGCCTGGCGCAGAGCCAGGACTACATGCTGACACTGTGGGAGACAGGGAAGCAGCACAGGAAGCAGCTGTACGGCCCCAATGCCATGCCCACCCACGCCTGCTGCCTGTCACCCAGCCTCATCCGCAGTGAGATGGAGTTCCTCAAGATGGACTTCAACTGGCGCATGAAGGAGGTGCTGGTCAGCGCCATGCTGAGCGCTTATTACGTGGCCTTTGTGCCGGTCTTTGTGCCGTAGCTTAGCGCAGGGAGAGGAGGGGTCTGCCCGGGACCCCACCTGCTGCCTGTGCTCCAGGAGTCCTCCTGCTTGCAGAAACGAGGCTGCTGCTCTTGATGAGATTCGCATCTGTTCTCTCGAGGGCCAGAGTGACTACTGCCTCCCTTTTATTTATTTATATATATATTTAGACTTTTTCTCTTGTATTAGGGAGAAGGAAATGGCAACCCACTCCAGTATTTTTGCCTAGAGAATCCTGCGGACAGAGGAGCCTGGTGGGCTGCTGTCTATGGGGTCGCACAGAGTCATACACGACTGAAGCGACTTAGCATGCATGCATGCATTGGAGAAGGAAATGGCAACCCACTCCAGTGTTCTTGCCTGGAGAATCCCAGGGGCGGAGGAGCCTGGTAGGCTGCCGTCTATGGGGTCGCACAGAGTTGGATACGACTGAAGTGACTTAGCAGCAGCAGCAGCAGCAGTATTCTGTACTGCCATCTTCTTTATCCTTTCATTTACTGATGGACACTAAGGTTGCTTCCATATCTTAGTAGTTGTAAATAATGCTGCTATGAATACTGGAAAGCATCTATCTTTATGAACCAGCATTCAGAATCTGGGCTTTTTGAGTATCTGACTCACAGAATGGGTTCCTTCTCACATGTTACAGCTAACAGAAGAAAGTCAAGCTGAGGCTTGCTCTTGCCTAAATTATCAGTTCCACTTTTGCATCTACTTTCCATCTTCCAAATGTATTATTATCTCTTCTTTCTTGATTACCCTATTTTTGTACATGTGGTTGGTTTAGATCTTCAGGATCATACATTTAACACAGTATCTTAAAAATGAAGGGTTAATGTATGTGGTGAGGCAGCCAACAGAATTAGGAACACTGCAAATGTGAATATATTTTCTATGTGTCAGCCTTCATTTCACATTTGAAAGGAAAATACAGAGTATTTTATTGGAACTCAACTTTGAGCAACAATTTCAAAATTTGATAAATGTGTTTCTCCTTTTCTTAACTTTTTCTGTTTTTAAGTAATTATATATTCAAAGGGCATTGTAAAAATAGTACACCAGGCACCATGTACCCTTCCTCAACTGAAGAGGGTAAAAGCCATGTCTTCCCAGGCAGCCTCTTAAAACACCATCTCAGAGGGAAGCAGAGAGGTGCTCATTAGTGCCAGGTGGTTGGGGTCCAGACACCTTTTGTGCCCCCTGGGAGGAGTGAGGGTGGAGTGATAGAGGGTAGGGTTGCACTGCTGAGTGTTGGTGAAAGCTCTGGCTTTCCCTCGGTGTACTCTCACACCACCCCTGTGGGGAGGGGAAGATGGAAGTCTCTGCTTCACAAACAACCTTTGTGAAGGTGTGTATAGGTCTTTCCCAAGTTGTTTACTTGGAATAGGGAAATCATATCCAACAGCTTTCTGTTCTTCCAGGCTTCCCCTATCCTGGCTGTCTGGCTGGAGAAAAAGGGTTTTTCTTGGGGGCTTTTATTTTTTGGTCTGATCTTTATGTTTTTAGGCTGTGGGCTTCTTCAGGAGACAATCCAGGATGAAGACAAAAAGAAAACTCTGTGAACTCACTGCCTTGTCATTCCTCAGTTACAAAGTCTCTAGCTGGTCTGCCTTCTTCTCTCCAGTACAGTCTTAAGTATATATTTTTTTTCCTTCATAATTTTCCTTCATAATTTTCATGAAGAATGCTGAGGGGTTTGGCTATTCTGTCTTGTTGACGACTTGAAGTAGTCTGTTCCTCTTTAAGCAGTTTTAGTGCATGAAAATTAACTTTCAAAAACATTAGGTTATAAATATTTACTTAAAAATAAAATTGTTCACCTTGCAAAATACTTTGGAATTACAGTAACACCTCTCCTAAATACATTTAATGTGCGATACAATTTCACTGAATGTAAAAATACACATCACTTTTCAGAAATGCATCATTCTGTAAAATAATGCATATTTGTATTGAAAAGTCTAAGGATGGCACTAGGATGATGGTTTTAGATATTACTTTCTTAATTTTCTTAAAGAGAAAAAACACGGGTCTCAAATGGCATCACTTGTGTTAAAGTTCATGATACTGTTAGTTAGGAAGTTAGGCGAGAGCAAGGGGTGGCCTAGCGAAAAGGATGCAAACTGATTTCTAAATCCCACCCCAGACATCGGCCCAGGAGAGCTCACAAATATGCTAGAAAACTAACCACAGGGGCTTCTCCAGTTTCTGCACGCGAGTCCTTGATGCACAGCTGTGTCCTCAAGTAACCTTAGGCTGCTAGGAGTCTATTAAGGGTTTGTAAATACTCTATACATACATATATATGATTATAACAGACTGAATTATGGGAAAGACATGCACACTAGAGTCTGTTGCTAGGTAACTTGTAACTGTCAATAGGCCTAAGTATATACCCATTTGCTTTCTCTTTCCTTACTGATAGTGGGTACAAACCCTATTTTGCACAGGGCAGAACCAGGAGGAGGAGACAGGAAGTATAAAATGGGAAGCCAAGAGGAATCACGGCCACTCTTCTGGGGTTGGCCTACTCCCATGTCTCGGGAGTGTACTATCCCCTGTCTAATAAAATATCTGTCTGAGCTGTGACTGTAAACAGTCCCTTGCTTTGAGTTATTGGTGTGATGAGACAGAGCTTTGAAATCCTGCCTGCTTGAGCTGTAGTCAGTCCATCATTCCAAATCTTTGTTATTGCTAGACAGGAACCGAGGGAGAGAACTAAACCAAGAATACCAAACCTAGATATAATACCTAACCTAACTGTAATTCCAACCTTCACCAGAAATGCAGTTCTAGTCAATCAGTCCAAAATTTTCTAGGTAGTGGCAGTGAGGTAATCTGTCTCCATGCCTCAGAGGAAGAAAAGTAATTCCACATGGTAACCCTTGCTCTTCTCTCCCCATCATCAACCACAAGATGTCCTGTCCTAAAAATAATCTGGTTTTTTTTTTTTTTTTTTTGCTAATATTTCCCATGCCTGCTTCCTTCTTCCTATTAAAATCTTTCATTCTGCCCAATCCCTCTGAGTGCCCTTCTGGTTACTATATGGGAGCCTGTCTAATTCATGAATTGCAAAATTAGAATAAATTCACAAATAAAGCAAATTAAATGTTCAAATTTACTCAGTTGAATTCTGTTTTTTGACAAATTGGTGGCAACAGTAGGGTCTGAAGTGAACTTTAAATGGCATCAGGAACAACAAGGAATACAGGTGTGGCACCCGGGGAACACTTTTGAGTTCACTATCTTTCTTACCGTCTCCCAGGGTCATTGTGAGTTCCTCTTGGTTAGGTTCCACTTTTTGTGTTAAAGCCCCTGATCTACTTGGCTTTCCTTTATGGCGGCAGATCAGGTTGAGCTGGCAGACAATTCTCCCCAGATTTCAGATAGCAACTCCACAGTGGAAAACCCCAGCCCTAAGCTCTGTCCCTGGATCCCCTGTTGGGACCTGCTGATAGTTTAGTCTGTGATTCCCCATTGGTCTGGAGTCTTCCTCTGTCTTCTATGGAGGGAACTATCAGTGGCAACTGCAGCTCTTCATTTGTGTGAAATTGGTCCACAGTCTCATTCTTTGAGGATTGTTGGTTCAATGGTTCAACTGTTTCTTCCAGTAAAATCTGGACTGGGTCTGCTTTAAGAACTGGACTGGGTCCTGGATAAGACTGGGTTCAATTTGAGCTAGACAGGGCCCAGTGGGAAGCTTCAGACTGATATTAAATAAAGGCTAGTTGCTAATGAGAATTTCAGAAGTACCCAGATATTGCTAAGTGTGGCTCTGAGAAATCCAAAGTCCTAGCTAAAAGAAGAGAATCTTTATGTCTAAAGAGTTGAGCATGCCACCTTCTGGAGCACCTGCTTATATTATGTTTAAGAGCCTTGGTCCTGGAAGCTGCAGATATTGAGCAAAATGGCAAAGTTTTATCAACAGTCTTGAATTACAATGGCCATTATTGGGAACATTCCAAACAGATTTAAAAAGAAATAGAAAAAGCACATAAAAGGATTATGCAGAAACCTTCAAAGATTCTGAGATTTCAAAATAGCTTCATTGAAAAATTTATTACAAAAGTATAAAAAATTAAAGAGATAAGATATGCTTAAAACAGAAGACTGTAAGACTGACCTATAAAACTGAGGTAACTTCTACTGCTCCCTTCTATCCTCCTTTATCTGGCTAAAATTCATTTTAAAATTAGACCACCCAAGGCTACAGGCAACACTCTTCAGATATCTTTCACTCCTAAGTCAAAGGCTAACATATGGGTCATAGTTAAAGAATTTCTTAAACCCGAGGAGAATACTCAAGTTTTTGTAAATGAATTATCTCTTGAGATAAGTGGGTAAAAAAGGTGGAAAATAAAATAGAGGCCACCAGTCTGACTGACCTCCTATCCTAACTGATATCCAAAGCCTGGCAGGAATTTTCTCAGGTCTTCTCTCCTAAAATAAATGCACTGAGAGGGAAAGAAACACTTAACAAATGGGTAGATGCATGAGTTGGTCCTTTTTGCCAATCCAAAAACCTCCTCTATTTTCCCAAAATACCTGCAGATATTAAGATATTACAAACAGAACTGTCCTGAGAATATGTGCCATCCCTCAAAATTCCATCTTGGAGAAATCATGGATCCCTTCGTGAGGTAGGTGTTCCAACCCCATCTTTTCTAGAACTTAAAATCCATTGCTTGAAATGCAAATGCTTTTTATCAGAAGGAGAAAAGGAAGGGAGAGGCTATTTGGAAATCTGGCTAATTAAGAAATCTTACAAATCTTCTCCACATATATTAGTAATTATAAGGTTTCTGTGTCTTGTCTGAACAACACACATATATGTTGAGGATGTGTTATATTTTTCTACCTTCAGATGGTATTATCTAAACTTAATCTGTAAATTGAGCTCTCTTAATTAAAGAGGGCTGAAGTCAAGCACCTCTGAAGACTGGCTATTCTAAATCTCATCAGAAACAGAGAAGCTAATCAAATGATTCTTTCAAGTTCATGGGATATAAAATAATCTTTAATAAATAAAAGGTAGTTTGCTTTTTGGTTTAATTAAAACAGATGTGTTTAGAGTGTGTGTGCTTAGTCGCTCAGTCATGTCCAACTCTTTGCAACACCATGGACTGTGGCCAGCCAGGCTCCACTGTTCATGGGGATTCTCCAGGAAAGAATACTGGAATGGGTTGTCATACCCGCCTCCAGAGGATCTTAGCAACCCAGAGATCAAACTGAGGTCTCCCCTGCATTGCAGGCAGACTCTTTATTAGCTGAGCTACCAGGGAAACCCATTTTAGAGTTATCAGCATTAAGTGCAATACTTTTATTCTGCCTAGTTTCTTACAATTTTTCAGCATAAAAAGTAACTGGATATGAAGATGTTTTCTTAGGTAATCTAAACCACCTAATTGTTTAGATAATCTGCTGCTGCTGCTGCGTCGCTTCAGTCGTGTCCGACTCTGTGCAACCCCATGGACTGCAGCCTACCAGGCTTCTCCATCCCTGGGATTCTCCAGGCAAGAACACTGGAGTGGGTTGCCATTTCCTTCTCCAATGCATGAAAGTGGAAAGTTAAAGTGAAGTTGCTCAGTTGTGTCCGACTCTTAGCGACCCCATGGACTGCAGCCTACCAGGCTCCTCCATCCGTGGGATTTTCCAGGCAACAGTACTGGAGTGGGGTGCCATTGCCTTCTCCCTTAGGTAATCTAAACCATCTAATTGTTGGTTTAGATTACCTAAGAAAACGTTTTCATATCCAGTTACTTTTTATGCTGACAAATTGTAAGCAACTAGGCAGAATAACTTAAATAGATGTAGCTGTTTTAAGATTTATAAACTTTTTTAGTAACAATTATATTTTATGGTTTACACACTTAAAAATATCTTTCCAATTATTTTTGGTACCTTGAAACCTTAGTGTTTTGCTCAGTCAAGTTAAATGATGGAAATTCACAGAATAGCTATAGTATTTCAAAATAAGAATAAAAGTACTGAGACATCAATGAATGTAGGTTTATCTACTTTTGGTTTCTTATTATATAGAAAATAAGATGTTCAGTATCATGCTGAGAAACTTTCCATGAGAAAACACGTTTCTAGAAATTATAAGTGAGTATAAACTTGTCAACCTAAAGAACATTAATGTAAGAGACAGTTTATGATTGTTTAGCTTCTAAATGGAAATTACAGTCTCTAAGGGTTAAGGATTTTAATGTAACTAAAGCTACTAAAATCACGAAAGGAAACATTTTTGTATGCAAGAAAAGCAGAATGTGTTTTTGTCTAAGAAAAAGTATGAGGAGTGAAGATGCATTTTGGTTAAGGAAAATTAGAGTAATTTTATCTAAATTAGAACTTCAGGTGCTAAAGGACAAACTCAAAGTATATAAAAGGTTGAAAAGAAAAACAATTTTACCTTGTGTAATCAAGCTGGCTAAAACTGAAGTGTTATTATAAAGATTATTAAAATTAAGTTTTACTATCAAAAGTGTAGTATGTAAAACAGGAACTTAATTTTCTTTCACATGCTAAATAGACAAATATCTTTTCACATGGAGTTGTGATCCCATTTAGTCCTGACCAAACCTTTTCATATCTTTGACAATTTTCCCAAAATAAAATTCTAAATATAAAGTGTATTATGTTTTTGTTTTTTTTTTTAACTTGGAAGAAACTTTAGGATTTTTCCAGAGGGCCCCTGAAACAAGACCCAGAGGGATGGTATGGGGAGGGAGGAGGGAGGAGGGTTCAGGATGGGGAACACATGTATACCTGTGGCGGATTCATTTCGATATTTGGCAAAACTAATACAATTATGTAAAGTTTAAAAATAAAAATAAAATTAAAAAAAATAAAAGATTTGTTAAACTAATTAGACTTACTTGATACATTAACCTACATGGGAAGCATTGTCAAGTAAGAAGTAACATTAAGCTTTGTTTGGAGAAGACTCTTGAGAGTACCTTGCAAGGAGATCCAACCAGTCCATCCTAAAGGAGATCAATCCTGGGTGTTCATTGGAAGGACTGATGTTGAAGCTGAAACTCCAATACTTTGGCCATCTCATGCAAAGAGTTGACTCATTAGAAAAGACCTTGATGATGGGAAAGATTGAGGGCAGGAGGAGAAGGGGATGACAGAGGATGAGATGGTTGGATGGCATCACCGACTCAGTGGACATGTGTTTGGGTAGGCTCTGGGAGTTGGTGATGGACAGGGAGGCCTAGTGTGCTGCAGTTCATGGGGTCACAAAGAGTCGGACATGAGCAACTGAACTGAACTGAACCTTACATCTCTATAGTCATGTGTCATAAGGTTCCAGAAACTGTGTAAAATTCTTTGACTTCTGATGTGTCCTGGCATAAAATTTTGTCTGTCATCATAACTGAAGCTGAAGAACTGATGCTTTCAAACTGTGATATTGGCAAAGATTCTTGAGAGTCCCTTGGACTGCAAGGAAATCAAAACAGTCAATCCTAAAGGAAATCAATCCCAAATATTCATTGGAAGGACTGTTGCTGAAGCTGAAGCCTCAATAATTTGGCCACCTTATATGAAGAGCGACTCATTGGAAAAGACCCTGCTGCTGGGAAAGATAGAATGCAGGAAGAGAAGGGATGACAGAGGATGAGATGGTTGGATGGCATCATTGACTCAATGCACATGAGTTTGAACAAGCTCTGGGAGACTGTGAAGGACAGGGAAGCCTGGAGTGCTGCAGTCCATTGGGGTTGCAAAAAGTCGGACATGACTGAGCAACTGAAGAACAGCAATAACTGAAGCTCACATTAAAAGGACTGAACCTGAACATCAAGGAAGTGTCCTAGCTGACTTTCATACAAAGGCAGTGATGACAGAATCTATAAAGATTATGGCACATGTGGTGTGAAGTCCAATGAATGAAGTCCATTCTGCTTCTGCAAAAATGACTGCCTTACTGCCAGACTTTCACCATTCTGATAACCCATATGGCCTCTTGGTTCTTCTCAGCTACCTGTCAAATTCTGCTTATCTCTTTTTACATTGTTTCAGCCCCTATAGTGCAAATTTTATTTTTGTTCTTTGGGGCCTAGACCTCCTTCTTCTGGACTCCTGACATCTGCAACTGGACTTCCTTCAACTGCCACTTAGTATGGTTTATCAGTAATATTGGCGGTGGTTTAGTTGCTAAGTCATGTCTGACTCTTTTAACCCCATGGACTGCAGCCCACCAGGCTCCTGTGTCCAAGGGATATCCCGGGCAAGAAGACTGGAGTGGGTAGCCATTTCCTTTTCCTGGGCATCTTCTGATCCAGGGATCGAACCCATGTTTCATGCATTCCAGGAACATTCTTTACTGATGAGCAACTGGGAGGGGGGGAAGCAACAAATTCGAATGAATTTTTTGGCCAACCCAATTTAGTCTTGCTGCTGTATGTTTCCCATAGGGATTGAAGCCTTCCTCTGTTCCCTGAGGCATTCTCCTTACTTCTTTTCTAATTTTCCAGCCTTAGGGTGCCTGTAGTAGCTTTCTCTGCTGGTCAGCAGTTGTGAACATGCATTTAAACCTTTTGAGAGAATACAGTGCACCAGGGAATTATTGCTGTTAACTATAAGCAGGATATTTCCTAATATTTGGAGTGTATTTCATTGCCATATTCTCCAAGACCCAAACCAAAGAAACACCCCACTGAAGAAGTCACTCAGTTAATCCAAGTGACTTACTGCTGCTGCTGCTAAGTCACGTAAGTCGTGTCCGACTCTGTGCGGCCCCATAGACGGCAGCCCACTAGGCTCCTCTGTCCCTGGGATTCTCCAGGCAAGAACACTGGAGTGGGTTGCCATTTCCTTCTCCAATGCATGAAAGTGAAAAGTGAAAGGGAAGTCGCTCAGTCGTGTCTGACTCTTAGCGACCCCATGAACTGCAGCCTACCAGGCTCCTCCGTCCATGAAATTTTCCAGGCAAGAGTACTAGGTGACCATATATAACTGAGTTTCAACTTCCCCAGAAGTGCCAATCCTTGCAGACCCAAGGAGAATGATGACCACCGCAGACAAAGACAAGTCCTGTAAGAGCACAGGCCACTTCTGTTTATCATTTATTGATTTATTCACCAGGACTGACATGTTTACCCATTCAGGCCAGGGGTCAGTCAGCAAGTTGACTTGTAGCAAGTCATCCTAAATTTCAGAGCTTAGCTTCCCATCTTCCCCCACCCCTCTTAGCAATGGTCTGGGAGATACAGAAGTGGTGTGCTCTCTTTCCAGGTTCATACCAGACTGAAAGACAAGGAACAAAGGGTTTCACATTTAGATACAATAGGAAATCCACTCAGTGCTGTCTGCCTGACTTTGCAGGCTATGTTGGAGTCTGTTTTTCCATCACCTTCCTCTATCTTCTCTACTTTAGTCTTTATCTCCCAGAGTCCTAAACCCTATACTCTTGAGATCTTGGTCACTTTTCAGGCTCATGCACAGTAATTATTCTGCTTCATTTCATTCTGGAGAACACCATCATTTTGGCTTCACCTCAGAAGACTGACAGTAGTTTTTTTCACTAGCCCCACTGTGTTACTGCAACTTCCAGATTCTTTAAAACACACACACGATACTGGATGCTTGGGGCTGGTGCACTGGGACGACCCAGAGGGAGGGTATGGGGAGGGAGGAGGGAGGAGGGTTCAGGATGGGGAACACATGTATACCTGTGGCGGATTCATTTTGATATTTGGCAAAACTAATACAATTATGTAAAGTTTAAAAATAAAATTAGGAAAAAAAATAATAAAACACACACACACACACAAACCATCCTGTTTATAATGTTGAGCACATTGACAACAGAACTTGAATGAACCATGCTCACAGAGTCTGTTCTTTACTCCTGCCCAGATCAAACAGAAACAAGGAAAGATGTTGAGGTAGAATGAAAATCTTGTTTTGCCATATGTGGTTTATTTTATTTTTTTTTTAATTTTATTTTATTTTTAAACTTTACATAATTGTATTAGTTTTGCCAAATATCAAAATGAATCCACCACAGGTATACATGTGTTCCCCATCCTGAACCCTCCTCCATCCTCCCTCCCCATACCCTCCCTCTGGGTCGTCCCAGTGCACTAGCCCCAAGCATCCAGTATCGTGCATCGAACCTGGACTGGTAACTCGCTTCATACATGATATTTTACATGTTTCAATGCCATTCTCCCAAATCTTCCCACCCTCTCCCTCTCCCACAGAGTCCATAAGACTGTTCTATACATCAGTGTCTCTTTTGCTGTCTCGTACACAGGGTTATTGTTACCATCTTTCTAAATGCCATATATATGCATTAATATACTGTATTGGTGTTTTTCTTTCTGGCTTACTTCACTCTGTATAATAGGCTCCAGTTTTTAAAATTTTTAACTTAGTCTTAAATTTACTTGTATCAAAAATGGCCAAGAAGATTAGAAACAGGATCTGTAAAGTCAGCAGAAATTAAACATGTGTATAGTATATCTACTAATTACTTTTGTATATGAAAACACATAAATACAAATATTTGGCATATATACATATTTATATCATATATAATTCAGTCAAATAAAAATCAAGCAAATGGGCTTCTCTTGAGAAATCAATGTCTTAAATAGACAATATCCTTTATGAGTGACTTCTTTTATCAGGATCATAATAAAGTTGTGAGGGAGCAGAACATAATTTGCTACCCCAAAATGTCTTCTTTGGTAGGAGGATTAATTTAGGCTGGTTCTTTGTAAGAAATACAAGACTTATAGAGGCCTTTCTTTTGTTTGTTGTTGTTTAGTCACTAAGTCATGTCCAACTCCTTGTATGGACTACAGCATGCCAGGCTTCACTGTCCTTCACTATCTCTTGGAGTTTGCTCAAACTTATGTCCATTGAGTGGGTGATGCCATCCAACCATTCTCTGTTGTCCCCTTTTCCTCCTTCCTTCAATCTTTCCCTCCTTCCTTTAATCTTTCCCAGTGTCAGTGTCTTTTCCAATGAGTTGGCTCTTAGTATCAGGTGGCCAAAATATTGGCACTTTAGCGTCAACATCAGTCCTTCCTAAGAATATTCAGGGTTGCTTTCATTTAGGATTGACTGCTTTGATTTCCTGGTCTTTCTTTTTAACTTCCCCTTAGTTGCCTAAGAATTTAGATAAAGGGCCTATCCTTGAAAAGAGCTATTAACAGAGATATCTGCAAGTTATAGGAGTTGTATTTGTTGCCGGGGGTTGGGGGGAACCTCTGCAAAGCCTAAAGAGCAGAGTCTACTCTGTGTCCTGCTGTCTCTGTATGGCCCAGTAAATGTTTGTTTGCCAAACAATTGCTTCTGCAGCTCCCTGTGAATTGCCTTCTTCCCCTCTCAAGTCCTAAACCACTACCCCAGGATCCTCTCTTGTCTTTATCAAGAGGCATTATTTAACACAAGGGTATCAATTATTTTGGTGAGTTACTCAGCTTTCCTGGGTCTCTCCCACGTATAAATGTTGTTAAATTTTTAGTTTAATTTTCTCTGGTTAATCTGTCATTATGTCAATTTAACTCTTAAGCCAGCTAGAAGAATCTAGAAATGTAGAGGAAGATTCCTTTCCCTCTGACAAACTCCATAATGAGGCCTACTGTTCTACTTTATTCTGAACATAATGCAAGATGTGGGGAGGGGAGCTGATAGGAAGTAGACACCTAGAGATGGGAAAAGTATAGTTTTGTTATCCAGAGGAAGTGTAGCCATTTGCCTACTCATATGCCTATTTCCTTGTTTTATGTGTTATTTTTTAATTGACTAAGTGGACAAGGGTTGAAGACAGTTATGTAGATCCAGCAATCCATTATCTACTTCTTTCAGGTAAAACTGAATATATGAGTTCAAAGGTCTATATTTTACAACAGGAGATAGGTCAGTATTTTGGACTATAAGGCTAAGAAACACATTTTCTAAGCTAGCTTTACCTTTGGCCTAAAAATTTGCTCTTTCTTTCTGTATACTTTTCTTTGGGAGACATCCTATTTGGCACATAAATCCCAAACTGTAGTAATCTTTAGTAATCTGTATAAAATACAGAGCAAAACTCCAGGACTGATGGTAATAGTACTCAGCAAGAACAAATTCACAGTGTGTATATATTTTCATTAAAGGGCATTCCAGGTGACAGAAAAGTGAAAGTCTTGGTCATTCAGTGGTATCTGACTCTTTTGCCAGGCTCCTCTTTCCACGGAATTTTCCAGGCAAGAATACTGGAGAGGGTTTCAATTCTCTTTTCTAGGAGATCTTCCCAACCCAGGGATCAAACCCAGTCTCCTGCAAATGCAGAAGACCCAGGAGATGCTAGTTTGATCCCTGGATTGGGAAGAGCCCCTGGAGTAGGAAAATGGCAACCCACTCCAGTATTCTTGCCTGGAGAATCCCATGGATAATAGTACTTAGCAAGTACAAATTAAGAATGTATATATTTAGTATCAGAAATGCTAGTATTGAGGCTGATGTTCTAGATAGAAAAATTGATTGAAACCCAAGTTTCTCACTTGTTTCAGTGACTTAAATTTCAGAGAAAAGCTGGACACTTGAACTGGGGAGACACAAAGTTCTCATGACTAAACTTTGCAGCTTAAACATAATCGAACTATAAGGATAAGATATATAGTGAATTAGAAACATATGTTTTACAATTTTATAAAATTACAAAAAATATAAAATTTCAGGAAAGGAAGAGGTATAATTGTTTGTATTATTTTTCATACCTTTCATAAGTGCTGACTTGAGATAAATTTTAAATAATCCTACTCCAAATTAAGAAAAAAGCACTGTCACAAGAAAAAACAAATGCTACTCAATATTTATCAGTATGTATGTGTAAGTGCAGGAAGTGAAAATTCTAAAAATCATTGCTCTTGACCTATGGTCTTCCAATTTTACTAGAGAAAAGAAAGAAGATAGGAGGCAGAAGAGAGGAAAGTGTTCAATGAAAATGATGTAGAAGTGGAAGAAAACACAAGACAAAAATGCATAATAAGGAAGACATAGCATAGTGATGAGAAAGAAAAGCAAAGAAGCCAACTGGTGGACACGGATAAGAGGATACTACAAAGGAAGGATAAATAAAGGCAACAGGAAGGCAGACAAGAATAACACAGAAAGCATCAGAGGCAAATGAGACTAAAGAGTAGGACCAAGGGGAACAAGAATACAACTAAATGTTCTTATATCTGCTGTAATTAATTCAGTGAAGTAGATGATATGTGCTTTTATTCTGGTATCTTCAAGTCAGTAGTAACTAACTTGAAATTAAGATCTGTAATTTTGAGATTTCTTTTCAAAACGTTAAATTGGTGGCACTGATGCTTTTGAACTGGGTGTTGGAGAAGACTCTTGAGAGTCCCTTGGACTCTCTGCAAGGAGATCCAACCAGCCCATTCTGAAGGAGATCAGCCCTGGGATTCTTTGGAAGGAATGATACTAAAGCTGAAACTCCAATACTTTGGCAACCTCATGCAAAGAGTTAATTCATTGGAAAAGACTCTGATGCTGGGAGGGATTGGGGGAAGGAGGAGAAGGGGACGACAGAGGATGAGATGGCTGGATGGCATCACTGACTTGATGGACACGAGTCTGAGTAAACTCCAGGAGTTGGTGATGGACAGGGAGGCCTGGCCTGCTGCGATTCATGGGGTCGCAAAGAGTCAGACACGACTGAGCGACTGAACTGAACTGAGGTAAAACAGTAATGATCAGAATTTAGAAAATAAATACTTGACAGAAACCTGCTATAATAACGATTGCTATCTTATGTAACAAATACAAAATTACTATTAGTTCCAATTTAAATCAAACTGACAGTTCTCACTAGGAATTTGCTATCAACACTAAATATTTTTGTAAAATTATGTAAGAAATAAAGCTTCCATTGCAAAATAGGAAACATACAAATGAAATAAAACATAGATGCTAGTTACCTTTGGCATTAGGGGTTTATAATCAGCCATAATGTATGTGTATATATATATATATATATATATATATATATATAATAATGCAATTTGTTCCAAAAGGCATTCTCTCTCGCTCTCTCTCTCTCACACACACACACACACACACACACACACACACACACAAGTCTTCTATCTGGATGATTTTCATCGCTGTTGACACTGTGACTAATTGCTCCCCACTATTGGAATGTAATGAGACCTGATAATAAAGACAAAAGACATCCACTGGTTTCTCTCCGCTGGTCTCTACATCCCTTACCAAAATTCATCCGCAGCTTTTTTATGCTAATGAAAAAAAAACCTGATTAGAGACAGCCTCTGTCTCCTGACTGCAACAATATATATTCACCATCATTGCACCATAAACAATATGAGATTGGACAAGCCACCAGCATTGCTTATTTGTACGCCCACGCCTCCAGCACTGGGTATGAACTAGCTCCAGGTATGATCTTGCCCTGGGTGGATCTAAGTACATCTACTATACTTTCAGAAATTCTAAAATCTAAAACTGACTAGTGAAAACAAAACACATGCAATCTGGTTATTACCTTTAGTAGATTGTTATTTCAGAATATGCTAAAAGAGTTGTGGAATGAGTTGTTCGTTAATATGTGGGACTGACAATGTCTGTAAATGTGCCTAGAAGTAAAAATCTAACCTAATGCCATTATAAAAATGAGAATGAGGAAATAATTGCTACTGTGTTGATAAAAAATAAATGTTTATTATCATTTGCTAAATCTTCATCTGAAATACTTTATTACTGTACAATGACTGACATGCAAATAATTCTCATAATTGTGGGGTAAAAAGACAATTAATATATATGATTACAATCTGAATAAAGACAATGAACTAAGCCAGAAAGTATTCATAAAAAAATAGTTTGAGAAAAGTGTAATTTTTTTGTTTCTGAAGATTTTTGTTTGTTTGTTTCTGAAGATTTGACTGAGTCTCCTAAACAGCCAGTGTATTATTTTAGATTGGGAAGGAGGAAGAATCCGGGAGGGTTTCACCAAGTGGCAACCCATATCAGTATCCTATTTCACATAAATATGTACAGCCTATGTGGGTTAACCATTGCCATAGATTTAGAATGTAATGTTAAGAAGAATCATTCTAAAGCATGCTTCTATGTTTAAAAATTAACTTAGCCTTTCTCTGATATTTCGGCTCTACTACAATATGATAAAAATACTTCTCTGCATTTTCTCCCTGTTGTGCTCCTCTGTTACCTGGGTTGTGTTAAATCGCTGTTGTGTCTGACTCTTTGTGACCCCATGGACTGTAGCCCACCAGGCTCCTCTGTCCATGGGATTCTCCAGGCAAGAATATTGGAGTGGGTTGCCATTTCCTTCTCACCGCATCTTCCCAACCCAGGGATGGGATCTGCATCTCTTATGTCTCCTGCACTGACAGGCAGTTTCCTTTCCACTAGCGCCACCTGGGAAGCCCTTCCGTTACCTACTGTTTTCAAATAAATTACTTTGTCTCCTGAGTATGCCACAACTTTATACCACTTTTACCATGGAGTTCCAGAACCCTTAGAATCACTCATCAGTTTCTATGATATCTGGGCATTTCTTACTTCTCCAGTCTCCTCAGCATCGCTTGAGTCATTTTCAAAAACTCCATTTGCTTAAAATCTTAATAGATTCAGTTCAGTTCAGTTCAGTTCAGTCACTCAGTCGTATCGGACTCTTTGCAACCATTAGATCATACATTCCCAAAGGGGTGATATTTCCCCCTAAGGGTTTAAAATCGCTGAGTAGGCAAACCATTCTTAGCTATCACATTTGTTGTGAGTCTCTGAAGCTTAAATATATGCATCCAAATTTTCATTCTTACTGTTTAATTTCATGGGGTGGGGAGGTTATTAAGAAAAAAAATTCTTAAAAATCTCCTTCTGGGGAGAGGAGTGTTAATAAAAACAAGACTGAGGAAACACTGGACTAGACTATCTTTCCCAAAATCCCCATGTGTTTGTAAAGCTCTACATCAATATTCACATTGATTTCTCTGTCTGAAACAACTTTAATTCCACTTGGTTAGCTCTCCTTAGGAAATCATTCCATTTTTCTAGATACAGCTCAAATGATAACAGCTTTTATGTGTACACTCATTCAGTTCACCTTTTCTAGGAAGAATTTTTTTTCACTTATGTTCTTACAACATTTTACAGGTATCTTTGCATCACTATATATATAAATATTTATTTATATATTGCTTTTCTCTCATGGGAATATAAGTCCATTAATCTTAGGGGTCGTATGTTTTCATCTTTGGAAATTCCAGCTCTAAAGATCACATCTGATTGGGTCATTTATTTTTCTGGAATTGAGCTGTAGGAGTTGCTTGTATATTTTTTGAGATTAGGTGTTTGTCTGTTTCTTCATTTGCTATTATTTTCTCCCATTCTGAAGGCTGTCTTTTTCACCTTGCTTATAGTTTCCTTTGTTGTGCAGAAGCTTTTAAGTTTAATTAGGTCCCATTTGTTTATTTTTGCTTTTATTTCCAATATTCTGGGAGGTGGGTCATAGAGAATCCTGCTGTGATGTATGTCGGACAGTGTTTTGCCTATGTTCTCCTCTGGGAGTTTTATAGTTTCTGGTCTTATGTTTAAAAAAATGGGCCAAAGAACTAAATAGACATTTCTCCAAAGAAGACATACAGATGGCTAACAAACACATGAAAAGATGCTCAACATCACTCATTATCAGAGAAATGCAAATCAAAACCACTATGAGGTACCATTTCACGCCAGTCAGAATGGCTGCAATCCAAAAGTCTACAAGCAATAAATGCTGGAGAGGGTGTGGAGAAAAGGGAACCCTCTTACACTGTTGGTAGGAATGCAAACTAGTACAGCCACTATGGAGAACAGTGTGGAGATTCCTTAAAAATCTGGAAATAGAACTGCCTTATGATCCAGCAATCCCACTTCTGGGCATACACACTGAGGAAACCAGAAGGGAAAGAGACACGTGTACCCCGATGTTAATTGCAGCACTGTTTATAATAGCCAGGACATGGAAGCAACCTAGATGCCCATCAGCAGATGAATGGATAAGAAAGCGGTGGTACATATACACAATGGAGTATTACTCAGCCATTAAAAAGAATACATTTGAATCAGTTCTAATGAGGTGGATGAAACTGGAGCCTATTATACAGAGTGAAGTAAGCCAGAAAGAAAAAACACCAATACAGTATACTAACGCATATATATGGAATTTAGAAAGATGGTCACAATAACCCTGTGTACGAGACAGCAAAAGAGACACTGATGTATAGATCAGTCTTTTGGACTCTGTGGGAGAGGGAGAGGGTGGGATGATTTGGGAGAATGGCATTGAAACATGTATAATATCATATATGAAATGAGTCGCCAGTTCAGGTTTGATGCATGATATGGGATGCTTGGGGCTGGGGCACTGGGATGACCCAGAGGGAGGGTATGGGGAGGGAGGAGGGAGGAGGGTTCAGGATGGGGAACACATGTATACCTGTGGCAGATTCATTTTGATATATGGCAAAACCAATACAATATTGTTAAGTTAAATAAAATTAAAAAAAAAAACATGTTCAGAGACAATAAGAATTATCAAAAAAAAAAAAAAGATCACATCCGATACTTAGCATGAATTTAACAACTGATAATTGTATTGCTTTCCTACATCCAAATAGGACATTTAGCTTAGTGTTTATACATATAAGTGATGAGCAAACACATATATATTTAGTTTTAAAATGCATGATAATTGGATAAAATACCTCTTTCTTCCATAATTTCTCCTTGTCAATCTGTAATTCATCTTTCAGCTCTTTCCAAAGTGAAGTGTTCAATTCAGTGTTTTTTACATTTTCTTTTATTGCATTTAGATCTCATACATACATCAATTATATATGTAACTATTTTATCTTCTTTAATATAGCTTTGCATATCTTTCTCATGAATTTTGATTCACAGAGTTTTTAAGCATTGTATCATACCCACATCATTTACTCTTCCTCAACACAAAATGCTCTGGAGGTTCATTATTCATGATATCACATTTAATATGTTATATTACATTATTACATAATGACTAAAACAGCCAGCTTATAAATGAATAAAATTATGTAGAAACATCTACCTTTTGAAAATGGAATGATAGCTCTTTAAACAAGCATGTAGATACCATATTCGTGGAAAGGAGTTTTGCTTTTATAGAGAAGAGCTTATGAGAAGGCATGTATGTGAGTAAGAAAGAAGTAAACAGGTATACTAAGGATATTTTTAGCACAGTAGACAAGATGGGAGAAAAAATTATGAAAAGAGGGTACTTTTAATAGAAAAATACAAAATGAAATATGATGATTTTGATATGAGAAACAGGTAAATATATAGGTTTGCTTAATTCTAGATAAATTACAGCCCATTCTGCTCACCAAGTATGACAAAAAGAGTATCAAAGTCAAACTTACATTTCCAGAACAGAGAGGTAAACTGATTATGTGCTTTACAAACCATACTGGCATCCTAGTGCTCTGTATAATGAGCATAACTATGAGACTGTAGATGACAATACAAAGTCTTACAGGAAATAAAAACATGTAACATATATGTATATACATCTGTATCTATCTATGTATATCTCTATCAGTTGATCAATAAATATAAATTAACTGCCCAACCAGTCTATTCTGAAGGAGATCAGCCCTGGGATTTCTTTGGAAGGAATGATGCTAAAGCTGAAACTCCAGTACTTTGGCCACCTCATGTAAAGAGTTGACTCATTGGAAAAGACTCTGATGCTGGGAGGGATTGGGGGCAGGAGGAGAAGGGGACGACAGAGGATGAGATGGCTGGAGGACATCACTGACTCGATGGATGTGAGTCTGAGTGAACTCTGGGAGTTGGTGATGGACAGGGAGGCCTGGAGTGCTGCGATTCATGGGGTCGCGGAGTCGGACACAACCGAGTGACTGAACTGAACTGAACTGATCTTGTATATACTATACTTATTATATATTTACACAGTATATATTTATATGTATATCTTTAATAATGAATATAAAGCATTATGATTAGTTTTATATTTATTAAAATATGTCTTCTAAGTATAAAATAAATTTGACTTAAGGCTAATATTTCTTTATTTTCAAGGGTTAATGAAAACATGAAGTGAACATATTAATAATGAAAGTCAGATTATAAATATAGTCTTTCTGTTAGCTAACTTATAAATGGCATTTTAAAGAAAAATCAAATATATTAACTAGATTATTGAGGGTAGTCAAAGGGAAAGTTTAAGATACCAACAAAAAAGAAAAACTTTGCATGTTTTTCTTTGTCTATCATAAAGATAGACAAATGTAATTATAAAAGCCAATGGAGAAATTTAGTAACAGAACAAAATAATGCAAAAGATTAAAAGTAATTAAAATCCCAACTGAATGTTAGAGAAATCTAGGAACTTTATAAACACCTTCATATTGGCTTATTTTTCAAACTGGAAGAGATTATAAAACTACAAGGAACCAATGTGTCTGAAGAAAACAGGAAATAATGAAAAGAAAAGATTGCAATTAAGATTTGTATCTGATCCCATGGTATTGAACATTTCTAGAGATGGTAATGTAAATCCTCCTATATTTCAAAATGTTCTTCAATGTATGTGCTGTGCTATATAGCATAAGCATAAATTAACATTTACACTTCTTAAATAACAAAATTATAAAACATTTCTTTAGTTGAAAGTAATGTAAATGCCCCTTCTAGGCTGAAATAAAAAAAGTCCATTGCACACATTAGCAGAGTGGAATTCTAAGTAAATCAGGGTTAGAGATCAAATAAATATACTTAGAACAGTTAGTTCAATCAGTATTCTCAGTAGGTTGCAAACTTCCTTGTTGAATAAAAATTGGAAAGATCACCTCCAATCTTTTCATTTGTTAAGAACTTCACTTATCACATACACAAAATGTTCTCCTATCTTGGTAATTAACACATTTCTTGGTAGAAGCCCAGTAAGTAGAAACAGTTTCCTTCTTTACTGTGCAGTGGACTTAATCTCAACAGGATGCCCCTCTCTGCCCACCCTAATTAAGAAAACTGGCATATGAAACTTTCTGCAGAAGGATTAACAGCAGGGGCTGCATAGATTTCCTTCATAGGCTTAATAGTTCTATCAGCAGCCCACATCAATTTAAAACTGGGAGTTCTGTCTACACTTCAGAGGCTTTCTTGAACCCCATAGCTTCCTGCCAATGCTTCCTCTACAATGACTATTCAGATTCCTCTCAGGGTTCTCCAGAATACTCTTCTACATGTCACTTTTTTCTGGCACCATTTTATCTTTATTTTCTTTTCCCTTGGCTCCCACACACTGGTGTTGATCTGGCCAAGAGATGCTTTATGCCATCTTAACAGTCATACTTCAGAAGTACAAGCCACTGGTTTGAAGAAGATAATGAGCAAAATGGAGTAACTTTTAGCTAAGAAAGTTCACTTGGTTCATTTTATTTTTTTAATCTCTTTCTGTGTTATATATATTTTTCTTTTGCAAGTTTCATCTATAGAAGCAGATATCCTGGCTTAGTTCTACCCAATTTATATTTGTATCCTATGGACAAACTGCAAAACAAAAAACAAGTATCATAATTTCATCCCAGCTTCTCCCATAGGATAGCTCATCCACTTTCCTTTTTGTGAAACATGATTAGCGCAGACCCACTCTAGGTTTCTTACCTCCGCTTAGTGCTGGTCAAAGATGGAGCCTGTTGTAGAATGAGTAGAGCTGCCAGGGGTTCTATGCTTTTACCAAGCTCTCATCATCTCTGTGGCACCTAGTCTTCACTTATAAACTCTAATATAAAGAGAGACAGAGAGAAACTTACATGTACAGGCTGATTTTTGTTATTCTTATCAGCAACATTTGGAAAATCTTGCTAAGACTTCTGCATGTATGATGAGATATTTTAATTTTCAATCAAGTCAACATTGGGGAAATGTCTCATGTAAGAGTTTAGAATAATTAAAGAAATAAATGTTTTATCAGTCAGAATTATTACTTGCATAAAGCATACCTATTTTATTTACTAAAGTAAAAGGCATGTAATTAGGCCTCTTGATGCTCACAATCTCCAGGAGGACCAGAAAGCTGGGTTTGGAGTTTACATAACCAGGAAGAACATCCAAACCATGCAAGTATAGATGGTACCATGGTGCATCACTCACATAACCCCTCCTCTGGCCAAGAGGCCAGCACTGTCGGATGCTGAAGGCTCAAAGATGAGTCTATCTCAAGGCATCACCCTACGCCAAGGGTAGCCTCACCTAAGATTGTACCCCACCTTAAGACTAACCTAACTCCAATGACTGATTTTGAAGGATACAAAACCTGCCCCATCCATTCATTATCCTCATTTGGAAAAAACTCTAAATTGCTATTTCAGCTGTGCAGTGTCCTATGGAATAGGCTGAGCGCTCTGATTCACCTTCATGGCAGTTCTCTTTCTCTCCACTTTCCTGTAGCCTTCATTCTTTGAAAACTATGGTACTTGAAAGCACTCAGTAGTAATCTTTGGCTGGATTATCTTGTATCATAATTTGTTTCCCAGGGAATTCTGCCTAAGACATGGAAAGATTTTATACCAATCTGAGCTCACAGATGTTGCCCAGGTCACAGACTGGCACCACTTCAGTGAGCAATGAATTCCAGAAATTGCCACTGGCATACAAGAAAGCCACAATCCTGAATACCAAATGTACCTGCATGTCACCTGCATCCTCAGATTGCTAACTTCCAAGTGAAAGTATTAACATTTTCGAGATTGCTTAGTCAATTTCCTTGGGTAGGCTTTATTAGCTGCCATGCCTCGTGATGGGTCAGTATTTTTAATTACACTTCCTTTATGAAGAAACCGACTACAGTACAAGTTCTTCTTCTTCAAAATATAGGCAAAGAACTTCATATCCCAACCTCCTTTGCTGCAAAACACACAGAATTACAATCTCTGCAATGCTGGTTACCTATGTTCAAAGAGACCTTTCTTCTAAGGAGAAAAATAGTGAAAGTTCTAAACTCCTAACAATTTTTTTTTCTATCTCATTCATAAGTTTAAGTTTCCACATTTTCTATCTTGCATTATATTACTAATAATTTTGATAAAATAATATCTAATCATTATGTGGAATTCTATATTCAGTGAATCCTAAATAAGGAAATATCTACCAGTGTTTCTTTTATTTTTTTTATTTTTTTAAATTTTATTTTATTTTTAAACTTTACAATATTGTATTAGTTTTGCCAAATATCGAAATGAATCCACCACAGGTATACCTGTGTTCCCCATCCTGAACCCTCCTCCCTCCTCCCTCCCCATACCCTCCCTCTGGGTCGTCCCAGTGCCCCAGCCCCAAGCATCCAGTATCGTGCATCGAACCTGGACTGGCGACTTGTTTCATACATGATATTATACATGTTTCAATGCCATTCTCCCAAATCTCCCCACCCTCTCCCTCTCCCACAGAGTCCATAAGACTGATCTATACATCAGTGTCTCTTTTGCTGTCTCGTACACAGGGTTATTGTTACCATCTTTCTAAATTCCATATATATGCATTAGTATACTGTATTGGTGTTTTTATTTCTGGCTTACTTCACTCTGTATAATAGGTTCCAGTTTCATCCATCTCATTAGAACTGATTCAAATGTATTCTTTTTAATGGCTGAGTAATACTCCATTGTGTATATGTACCACAGCTTTCTTATCCATTCATCTGCTGATGGGCATCTAGGTTGCTTCCATGTCCTGGCTATTATAAACAGTGCTGCGATGAACATTGGGGTACACGTGTCTCTTTCCCTTCTGGTTTCCTCAGTGTGTATGCCCAGAAGTGGGATTTCTGGATCATAAGGCAGTTCTATTTCCAGATTTTTAAGGAATCTCCACACTGTTCTCCATAGTGGCTGTACTAGTTTGCATTCCCACCAACAGTGTAAGAGAGTTCCCTTTTCTCCACACCCTCTCCAGCATTTATTGCTTGTAGAATTATTATAGAAGTGAAAGTCATATAGAAGTAGGGAAGGGAAAATGGAGTTGCTGGGGGCTCTGATTCAATTTATTTTTTGAAATTCATCTCCCTTGTTAAGGCAATGTAGATGTCAAATTCCTGCTAATTTTAGAGATGAACAGATAATATTAATTTAGCCAATTTTACCAGTACTTTAGCTTTTGTTTCATTTTTATTGTGGTTGAGTAACAATATCATATTTGTTTCAGGTGTACAACGCAGTAATTTGGAATTTTTATAGATTAGACTCCATATAAAGTTATTATAAATATTGGCTATATTCTGTTTTGTACATTATATCCTCGTAGCTTCTTTATTTAGCATATGGTAGTTTGTGCCTCTTAATTCCCTTCACCTATCTTGTCCCTTTCCTTCCCCCTTTCCCCAGTGGTTATCACTAGTTTGTTCTCTCTGTGAGTGTCCTTCCATTTTTTGTTATGGTTGTTCATTTATTTTTTAGACTCCACATGGAAGTAAAACATACAGAATTTGTCTTTCTCTGTCTGATAATACCTTCCAGGTTCAAACATTATTTGCAATTATTTGCCATTATTGCAAATGGCAAAATTTCATTCTTTTTAATGACTGAGTAATATCCATTGTATACATATCACATCTTCTCTACCCATCCATCTGTTGCTGGGCCTGGAGGTTGTTTCCATATATTTGCTATTTTAAATAATAGGGCTATCAACACTGGGGTGTTTTCATCTTTTCAAATTCATACTTTTGTTTTCTTTGAATATGTACCTAGAAGTATGACTGCTGAATGATATGGTAGCTCTAAGTTTAGGTTTTCTGAGGGACCTCCATACTATTTTTCATAGTGGCTACACCAATGTACATTCCTACTAAGAGTGTGCTAGGATCTGTCTTCTCCACATAGTTACCAACCGTGTTATTTCTTGTCTTTTTGAGGAGCTATTCTGACAGGTATGAGGTGATATCTCATCGTGGTTGCAATCTGCATTTCCTTGATGATTAGTGATGAAAAGCATATTTCCATGTGCCTGTTGACCATCTGTGTGTCTTATACGGAAAACCTTTTATTTTCTGAATAAAAAGTATTGTCAAAACCACACGTATTTCTCACAGGCACTCCTTGCATGTATTACTTATTTTATGATTTAATATAAGATACACATTAAGACATTAGATTTGAGAGAAAGATTCTACGTAAGCTGTTAACCAACTACAAGTAAAATAAAGATTCTTTATTTTTTCATATAATGCAAATATTTTATTGCATAATGTCTGTGGATATTTCTGTTTCTAATATGCTACCATTCTGTGATTCCAGATAATGCTGTTGAAATTAATTATGATAAAGTTCAGTTGGAGTACTGATGAAAGTAAGTCTTCAGTTTGGCAGCCAACATTAAATATGGTTCTTTCAAGACAGTAGGAGAAACCAGCACTCTTTACAGGATAAATGTTGATGAATTTAGTAAGCAACAAGACTGGCTGGAGGCAATGTTAGAAGACTGCAACATCTGTGTGTGGCTTGTCTCCAATTCTTCAGTTTTCTCTCATCAGCTCCAGCCATCTTGGTCAAAAGGATCTTTCTAGCTTCAGGCTTAATTGTGTTCATGTTTCTGAGTACATTCTGACTGCAGGGAACCATAATTTTATCCAAGAAACTCTTATGACTTTGCATCTTGTCCAAATGCCCAGACCCAAGATTTGTTATCCACTATGGGTTCCTGGATTCCAACATTGTTTCTTTATTGCCATAAACCAAAAGTGATAACTGTGCCCCAATTTTATCCTATAACTCAGTACCCCTTCTCTTCAAGTTATCTCATTTCTCAAAAATGGGCTTCTGTGTATATTCCCTTATTTCCCTTGCTCTTGCTTTCCCCATCGCAAACAGATAATTAATTCTCTATTATTTTGTTCCCAAGTAATTTTTCTCTATTGAGAAAAATTAGTGAGTACCTAAAATACAGTATACATAAAATCATCACTTTGGTAGTTCAAACGGTAAAGCATTTGCCTGCAATGCGAGAGAACTGGGTTCGATCCCTGGTTTGAGAAGAGCCCCTGGAGAAGGGCATGGAAACCCACTCCAGTATTCTTGCCTAGAGAATTTCATGGACAGAGGAACCTCATGGGCTACAGTCCATGGGGTTGGAAAGAGTCGTACATGACTGAGCAACTAGCACACACACACAACTCTACTATGATGTATAAATTTTGTTCTCATAGAGGAAAAAAGTATCTTCAGAGAAGCCAAATAAGGCTATACTTCTTAATAATGTTAGGAGTTTAAATGTATATTTTATTCTGCAATTCACTCTTGAAACATCCAGCTGTGGGACAATTACCTAATCTTATCTTTCTCTTCCACTGAGATAAACTGCTTTAATTTTGACTGAGGTTAATAAGTGACTCTGATGGGTAACTACCATATTTCTAGCTATTCAATCTCTTCCCTCATTAATTCTGCCACCTAAATTTTGGTGGGCTTCAGCATTCCTCCATCATAACCCAGAGCAAAGTTCCTATTAATTGGTGTTAAAAATAAGCTATCATTTAATCCCAATCTATTTCATTTCATTCATTAGGCTCCTCACCAGTGTTGTTAGCCTTCAGACAACATTAGAGACACATGTTTTTGTCAGCTACTCCAAACCCATGTCATTTAACATTCCTTTCTGCAAGATGAGGGGCTTCCCTGGTGGCTCAGCTGGTAAAGAATCCACCTGCAATGCGAGAGACCTGGGTTTGATCCCTGGGTTGGGAAGATACCCTGGAGAAGGGAAAGGCTACCCACTCCAGTATTTTGGCATGGAGAATTCCATTAACTGTTTAGTCTATGGGGTTGCAAAGAGTCGGACATGACTGAGCAAACTTCATTTCACTTCACTTCACTTCACTTCTGCAAGACAATATACTTTCTCTTGGTAGTCCTCATCTCTCTTATCAGTAAAGAAAGAAACAATTGTTTTACATTAACTTTTAATGAGGGCTTCCCTGGTGGCCTAGTGGTAAAGAATTCACTTGCAATGCAGGAGACGCAGGTTCAATCCCTGAGTCCGGAAGATCCCTGGAGTATGAAATGGCAAGCCACCTCAGTATTCTTGCTGGGGAAGTCCCCTGGACAGAGGAGCCTGGTGGGCTACAATCCATGGGGACACAAGAGTCAGATACGACTGAGTGACTAAGCACCACATCACAACTCTTAGTGAAATGTTGCTTCACAAAGGATTAAGTTGAATTTAAAGCAAATTTAAAGGTATTTAAAAATTGTACTTTGGAAACTTTAAAGCATATGAAGAAGTGAAAAAAATAGTATAGTAGCTCTAATCTACCAAGAAGCCAGCTTCAAAAGTTAATTCATTAACACTATGGTTCCATCTTTACCTCCTTGGAGTATATGGAAGCAAGTGTCCAAAAATTATATAATTCATCTACAAATAATTCAATGCATATTTCTAAATTATTAAAAAATATAATGTCATTCATCACATCATCACATTAATAATAATGTCTTAACATTATAATCCTCTAGTCAGTATTCACATTACCCTATACTTTCTTTTTTCTTTGCTTTTTTAAGTTGGTTGGTTTACATGAGTACCCAAACAAGTCCACATAATGCATTATATTGACATGTTTCTGAATATTATTTTAATATACGGGTCTTCTGTATATTACACTGTCTTTTTTATTTTTCTTGTAATAAAAATTGTTATTTCTGAAAAAACTAGGTAATTTTCCTGTACATATCTCATATTCTGAATTTTGTATCCCTTGGTACCATTTAATCTTTCCTCGCATTTCCTGTGTTTCAAATAAATTGATATTTTTGGTTTGATCCAACTCAGATTTTGTATTTTGGACTACAAGTGTCACAGGTAGTATTCAATACTTCTTGTCACAGAAATTTTGCATGCAGTCTTCTTTTTTTCTCTTTTTCTGTTAATATTAATCAGTGGGTTCAAGTGTAGTTAGCTTAATCCTCTTTCCTAATAACTGGGCAGTCATTGATAACAATTTTCTATGTCAATAACTTCAATAGCTGTTGCAATATGATGATATTCCAATTCCCACATACTCTTTAGCCTTTATTAACTGGAATGCTCAATGTAAAAAATAACTTCAATTAGCTACCTTTAATTTGTTAAAAAATGTTCAGATGATTGCTTGAATGCTACCCTTTATTTCTCAGCTTTCAGAACACTCTGGTTTCCTAGAATCCACCAAATGTGACTGAATTTTTCATTAAGTAACATTATCAATTAATTAACATATGTTATTATTAATTTGAATCATTTTATTTATTTGGTTCCACTTGCTTCACTGTTCAAACTGTGTCATCCCATTAATAGAAGCCTCTTTAAATTGGACTATGAATCATTTTGATATGCTCCTAGCTTTCGATAGATTCTTTGATTTGGGGATGTTTAACCAAATTTTTACATTTTTTGTACTATATCCTGATTTAGCCATTTCTTTGAAGACCTTTGATTCATTTCAATGGGAAAGCACAGTCTGTTTGCCAAAGTGAACATTACTACTGGGTTGGCCATTGTTTCTAGGCTATGAGCTTGGAAATGTGAATGTGTACAAAGGAAAAAATGTGTGTGTGTGTTATTGTTATCACTGAAAGTAATTTTCCATTGCTAAATCTAAAGTAATAAAATGTCATAACCAGCATAAATATTCTAGTGATTGAAATATTATTATGTGAGGGTGGGCTATTCTGTTTCCTTTTGAACTAAGCACTTTCACACAAACTTCTTACAAATCAGTCTTTCGGATCTTAGCCCATTCATTTGTAAAATTAAAAAGGTGTATTTCTTTTTGTCTATATGACAGCATTATGATGACATATTTATAAAAATGTGGCAATGTTCCTAAAATGAAAATGCTGCAGTCAGCTTTCAATCATCCGTATGCAGCATGCTCTTTGGTACAGCTTAGCTTTCAAGATTATTGACAAGGAATGGCTAAATGATTTATTTTATTGGCAAAATTTTCTGAAAATGACCCCATAAAGAAAAAAAAAAGAATAAATCACAGCTGTAAGACTAGTTAATAGCCAAGGAGTGTGGTTATAATAATCAAAGAGGACACAATCACTGACACGCTGTTTGCCCAAGTATAAAGGTAATAATTAAGGTACCTAATGAATTCCATTGCAAAAAGCAGGATGCTATTTGGTGCATCAGACTGCAGCATAAGACTCAGTACCTATAAAGACGATTTTGAACAATGGGAACATCTGTAGAGGAGTGTTTGATGACATTTTTGAAGCATCTGTGATGAGATGGGTCACTCACCCAGACTTCAACTATCTCACCCTCACTGGGGTTCGGTGGAAGAACTTTGAAGCAACCCAATGAATAGCTGCTATTGACATTTTCTAAAAATAAGACGTGAGAAAGAAAAGTTTCAACAAACTTCTTCAATTCATTTCAACTCAATAAACATTTTTGAAGGCTCACTAATGTGCACTGTCTTTCCTGCTCTTTGCATCTTTCGTGTCTATTAAAGGTTCTTCATGCTTCAGATCCCTGTCGGATCCATCCTTCATGCTGCTGACATAATAATCTTTTTCAAACATGCCCCTGATGGGGTCACTTTCCCATCTCAAATCCCCAGGATAAAATCCAATACCTTTACAAGACACAAAATGTCATTAATGATTCGTTTCCTCCATCTCCTCTTATATCTCTTATCCCCATGCCCTCGACATGCAAAGCTATTTATATGTCTTCTGGTGTTATGCTCTTTTGAGTCTTTTGTATAATCCTTATGCTATATCCTCTTCCTGAAATGGTCATCCATCTTCACAGGACTATATACTAATTGGCCTTGAGATAACCACATGTTGTCTTTTACATAGAGTCTTACATGGTTTTTCAACTTTGCTTAAATATTTGAGCATTCTCTTCATTGGAATATGAGCAATTATAATGTAGGATGCTGGGTAATGTTTCTTTATATAAAGAACCTTCTTCAGCAGTACCAGTAAAAACTGTTTTTCAGATGGTGATTTAATTATTTAATCAGTCCTACAATATATTAAACAGTTGCTCTTCCATCAGAGAAGTCCTTGGTGTCTCAAAGACTTATACAGAATCTCTATTTCATGGGGATTTGACAGAGAAAGTTTCTTAGTAGAAAGCTCTATAACTGACTGAAAAGCAAACCATGAATGTGAAGCATGAAATACATTATACAGAGAAGTTTTATACTTGTCAGGAAGGAGATTGATTAGCTTTCCGAATCTTTAGAGTGGCAGTTCATTATTTTATTGGTTTCTAGCATAAAGGAGACACCCAAATTTAAATCCAAGTAACAAAAGGATTCCATAAGCAGATACAAGTTGCATTTGCATTGACAGACATCATTGCTTCATTGTCTTTGAAGGGTGCCAAGATATTGTCCAGGCTATCTTGCCGCTCATGTCACTGAAAAAGCAGAAGACTTGGGGATTAGGTGACTTCAAATATTTGGGTAGTGGAAGGAACTGAAACATGCCTCAGATTCTGAAGTCTTAACACACTGCATATTTTACCATAAAGAAAAGGATCACATTATGAAGAATATATATCACTGTAAATCACATTGATTAGGTATTATTAGCTCCAAAGGTTAAAAAAAAATAGTGACCAGCTTTTAGTTTTAGATTCAAAAATTAATAAACATTATTGTTATACCTTTTCCTGTTTTACATATGTATTTAAAAGCCTCCTCTTAATATGTCATTTTTTTCCCCTCAAATTGATTTCTGTTGTAGACCTTTATATAAGCAGCTTTACAGACCTTTACAAGAGGTAATATGTTGGATAGACACATGAAAGAAACGCAGTCCATAGGTTCGCAAAGTGTTGGACACAACTGAGCGACTAGCACACACATAGAGTGCTGAGTGAGGATAATATGTTACAAAAACAATGACTGGAGCAACCAACTTTCTATATAAGAAGGCAGACATTGGAAGGGAAGTGAATGAAATATCAAGAAGAAAGAATATCAGAAGAAGAAAGACTTGCAAAAGGTAAAAGTAAATAGAAACAAATGAGGCATTATAATGTTTAATACTGTTAATAAATATTAAGTAGAGGGTATAGAAATGAAGGTAATACTGATATAAGAAAATATTTTTATATCTGAAGGCACAGTAAGAAGGAATAATTCAGTGATATGTCAAGGCTGACAGTTTCAAACAATATCAAATAACACTAAATGTTATCAGTGTACAAGAAGTGGTTTTAGAATCTCTAAAAGATTTTAATAAGTTTTAGATTAACACTTATCTGCTTGAAAGGGAGAGATTCAAAGTCAGTTGCTGGAAACAGACAAAACTGAAAAAATCTTTCAAAAATACTTTTACTATGCAGGCACAGGGGCTTCCCTGGTGGATCAGATGGTAAAGAATCTGCCTGCCAATGCAGGGGACAAGGGTTTGATCCCTGGGTAAGGAAGATCCCCTGTAGGAGGGCATGGCAACCCACTCCAGTATTCTCACCTGGGGAATTCCATGGACTGAGGAGGCTGGCAGGCTACAGTCAAACATAACAGAGTGCTGCATGCACATACAGGCACAGGTTAAGGAAAGAAGGTAGTGTATTAATTTAGTATAGTATGCTGCTGCTATGTCGCTTCAGTCGTGTCCGACTCTGTGCGACCCCATAGACGGCAGCCCACCAGGCTTCCCCGTCCCGGGGATTCTCCAGGCAAGAACACTGGAGTGGGTTGCCATTTCCTTCTTCAATGCATGAAAGTGAAAAGTGAAAGTGAAGTCGCTCAGTCGTGTCCGACTCTAGCGACCGCATGGACTGCAGCCTAGCAGGCTCCTTTGTCCATGGAATTCTCCAGGTAAGAATACTGGAGTCAATAGTGCTGCACGGAACACTGGGGAACATGTGTTTCTTTCAATTCTGGTTTCCTGGGTGTGTATGGCCAGCAGCGGGATTGCTGAGTCATATGGCAGTTCCATGTCCAGTTTTAGCAATCTCACTGCTGGTCAAACACACTGAAGAAACCAGAATTGAAAGAGACACATGTACTCCAATGCTCATTGCAGCACTGTTTACAATAACTAGGACAAGGAAGCAACCTAGATGTCCATCGGCAGATGGATGGATAAGGAAGTAGTGGTACATGTACACAATGGAATATTACTCAGCTATAACAAAAGAACACATTTGAGTCAGTTCAAATGAGGTGGATGAAACTGGAGCCTATTATACAGAATGAAGTAATTCAGAAGGAGAAACATCAATACAGTATATTAATGTATATATATAGAATTTAGAAAGATGATAATGATGATCCTATATGCAAGGCAGCAAAAGAGACACAGATGTAAACAATAGACTTTTGAACTCCATGGGAGAAGGCGAGGATGGGATGATTTGAGGAAATAGCACTGAAACATGTATATTACCGTATGTAAAATAGATGACCAGTGCAAGTTTGATGCATGAAGCAGAGTACTCAAAGCTGGTGCTCTGGGACAACGTACAGGGATGGGGTGAAGAGGAAGGTAATTTTAGGATGTGGGGACACATGTGCACCGGTGGCTGATTCATGTTGATGTATGGAAAAAACCACCACAATATTGTAAAATAATTAGTCTCCAATTAAAATAAACAAATAAAAAAAAGAAAAAAGAGTACTGGAGTAGTCATTCCCTTCTTCAGGGGATCTGCCTGACTGAGGGATCAAACCCATGTTTCCTGCATTGGCAGGCTGATTCTTTGCCACTGAGATACCGAAGAAGACTAATACAGTATGTGCTCATTCAATCATTGTGTCTAATTCTTTTAACCCCATGCACTAAAGCCTGCCAAGCTTCTCTGTCCATGGCATTTTCCAGGCAAGAATGCTGGCGTGGGTTGCCATTTCCAGGGGATCTTCGCGACGCAGGGTCTGAAGCCATGTCTCTTGCACCTCCTGTATTGTCAGGTGGATTCTTTACCATTGTGCCATCTGGGAAGCCCATGATATAATATATAATAACCATCATGTAGTGAAAGTGATGGTTCAAATTTATACAGTACATACTTGGTGATATAGATAATTTGATATGACACAAGAATAAAGCAAACAAATAACATACCCTGAGGATGTCTGTAAATGTTAGCGCTTTTTTTTTAAATTGGTTAATATGTATATATTTATGGCTTTTTTTTCTGTAATTATGCTACATTTACCTTTTAATTCTATCATGAAAATGGCCTGTAAAATTAATATATTGTATATTGTTTCCTACTTAGGATATTACTCTTATGACTCTCCTGTTCCTTGACCCTGCAAAATAGTAAACTTAAAATCACTGTATTCCACTGTAGAATGTTCCTCATCTGGAAGCACCCATACAAAGTCTTAAAGTAGCAATTCTCCCAAGATTCCAATGACTGCTGGTTTGTTACAGAGGCTGCTAATTTATCTTTGCTTTCTTCCACTGATGTTTAATAATATCTCTTATGGGAAGCAATTTCTTCTAATAATAAAATGTTTACTCACTGTATTCCACTACTGGGGAATATTAAAAATCTTATTCATTTGAACTAATAATTTCTCTTTCTTTAATATATATTGGAAAATTAATTAGAAATAGATTTTTAAATTTTAGAGTCAATGTCGTATATCTCAGAATAAATTTCCCCAAATTTAATGCGTATTATATTGAGAGTCTCAGGTATACTTTAGTTTTCTAAATTTCTCTTCACAAGGTCAGCTTCACTTTTAAGACAGGTTTATAGGCTTAGCAGACATACATATCAGAATTTTCAAATGTCTAAGGTAAACTATGCAGTCTATATGAAAATAAGATTGCATTAGACTTTTTTAAAGCAATACAAAGTGCTAACATTTTTTTCCATATAGACAGAAAAGTTACTCTATTTTTTGATAGTAGGATCCAGTACTAGTTGTATAATTAAATTATTTTTTATTTTTTCTTATTCTTACTTATCTGTATTTAAATTAATGAATACATTATGTATAATACATCTACCAAGGCCATCATAAGAAATTAGATCTTTTTGGAGAGAGATGTTTATCACTTTCACTGGAACTGGAATACAGATTGACTTGTCTGCAAGGTGGTAAACACCTACAGTTTTTCCAAAATATGAATATAATAGAGATATTATAAATGAGATGCACTTATAATGCATATTACAAATGAAATGCAATTATAAATGCGTTTTAGTATAAATAAGATAACCTAATACAAAATCTGAACATACTCATGAATGATAGCTAAGAAAAATTTTCCACTCTTTTTTATATTGGATTTAAGGGTATGACAGAGGCTGAAATGATTGGATGGCATCACTGACTCAATGGACATGACTTTGAGCAAGCTCTGGGGATGGTGACAGATGGGGAAGCCTGGTGTGCTGCAGTCCATGGGGTCGCAAAGAGTCATACACAACTGAGCAACAACAACACTTTCATATTTATATCAAGAGATTGTTTCAGAAGCATATTGACATCTCATTGGATGTGCAAACATCTCTCAGATCTACTATAAACTCTGGCATCTGCTCTATCAGGACAGAGGTTTAGGACAGATTCATTCTGTCCTAATGGCTGGCCATTATCACCAGCCACCGAAGTGTACCTAGCACCTTATGGGGACTCAATACGTATTTGTAGAATGAATTTAAAAGTCAATAAGTAGATACTAATTCATAAGCGAATTAAGTGCTACATAGAGTTCAATTTTTAAAATTGCATTTTTCTGTGATAACATGTGGTGACTGCTGTACCTTACACTATGCATGCATACACATGACCCTGATTTCACTAATAGTTAGCAACAGTCAGTTGAAAGGTCTAATCAAAAGATGAAGTGACACGCATCCAGGCCATGGAATATAAACAGTTAGAGCTCAGATATACCCTACGCCAAGGCTGCATTTAACAGAACCTTAAAGCAAGGCCACAACCCTCTTAGTTTGAGTCTCCACTCTACAGGGTGTTTATTTCATTAGAGATGGTCTATCCAGCTTGACAAGTTATTCTAGTTTCCTCTCAAAATGATTTAATCACCATTTTAGCAACTGTACTTAAGTCTGATACCAAAATAAGGTTCTCATAATTCTTTACCTTGTGAAACTTACCTACCACATAAAAAGCAATAAATCCATAAAACAAATCTGTCAAACTTAAAACTATGGATCAACATGTCTTTACTGAGATGAGTGAGATATACTTAGGTTCTGCTATATGAAAGTTTATGCTCTAATTTGAAAAACAGTTACAATAATAAAAGGTACCATTGTGTATTGGAATACTTTTCAACTACCACACATATGTCCAACTTGTGGAGAAACTCTTTTTTTACGAGTCTTAGTGGGAGGCAAGGAGGTTAGATCTCTCTCCTTAGCCCCTTGCTGGCAACAATGGCTTGAGCTCTTGGCAGGGATTCACTGGATACTTCTATCCAGAACTTTGATACTGAGCAAACACCTCCTGAGAAGTCAGAGTGCTTGAAGAGGCAGGCACTGATCCCTGCACAACCACCATTAAGGCAGAGCAGAAAACTGTTCATTGCCAAAGTGGTGATACAGGAAATGTGACCTGAATGCAGAGTAGATTCCAAAAAAATCTTTGGTGGAGTGGATGGGTAAACAAATACTCTTCCCTTAGTTTGTGCACTTTCTGCTGGACTTCTGCCTGCTAAGTCTGGACTTGTCTTAAAAAATAGTCCATTCTTCTGGTGTCAAAGATCACAGGTGATCTTCTCAAACTGGTAACAATTATTTTTGTTTCCCTTTAATGTGTTTCAAAGCATTATTCACTTTCTTAAAGACTTCTTACAGAGTTACATTTTGCTTTTTTGACATCACTCACTACCAAGACAGAGCCAACTTCATGTAGACCTTCACTTCAGCAGCATTCACTCTCTCCTCCATATGATATTTGGAATTCCTATTTTTATTCTTAACACTTATTTTGTAGAAGACACTTGTTTTTCCTGGATAAGCCTTAATAGTGGTTGATGAATTTTATTACTAATTTCAAAGAACCAACTTTTGGCTTTGCCAATCCTTTTCATTTGTCTGTTTTCCATTCAATTCATTTATTTCCTTTATAATCATGGGAGATTTTGTGTTTTTCTAAACTCATTAGAGCTGAATGTGCTTTTCTAAAGTATGCACTTAAAGCTACACATTTTCCTTCATATAAAAATTTGTTGCATCTCTCAAGTTTTGATAGTTACTGTTTCATTATCTTCTGGTGCTAAGAAGTTTGTATATTTTCATTATACAGGGCTGTCCAATATATATTGTACAAAGATGGTAGTATATAATCAGTACTGCCCAGTATGTTAGTCACTAGCCATATGCGGTTATTGAACACTTGAATGAATATGTCCAGTGCAACTTAGAAATTGAATTCTCATTGTATTTTATTTATGTAATTCCAAAGGTAACACCCACCTCATCGGACAGCTTGGCCTAAGAGAGATATTGGCATTAGATGGCAGAGGATGGTTATATAACAAAAGTTTTATTTATTTATTTTTTAAAAAATATAAATTTATTTATTTTAATTGGAGGCTAATTACAAAAGTTTTAAAACACACATTCTTTCATAAGGGTTGTGGGTTTAAAAGCTGTTGTAAATAACTGAGTAGAGAGGCAAATCTTTACGATCCAAAAGAGGGCAAATCACACAAGTGATGTCCTAACAACCAACTGTGAATGAGTATATAATAAACAATGGGAAGATTATGCATCAGTTATACTTCTAACATACTTTTCAATTTTTATAAAGATCCTAAATATTCATCCAAAGTAGCGGAGATGAAGTGAAATGTGCAGTACATGTGGAGATGTGATGATGGAAGTATTCAGTCTCTTCTGTACCCAACATCCCCTTCCTTATTATTGAATAACCCTTGTATTACAGGAGTTGTACAATATTTCCAGTTGGAATGCCATAGCCACCCTTGTAATAGCTTTGGCCAGTGAGAATAAGTATGATTCACTCTCTGTGATCAATGAAACAAGCAATTTCTCACTGACCCCTTTTTTGTCTTCTTCTCTACAATGAGGAAGAGTAGACTGAAACTCCATCAGGAATCTCCTATAGACATACCTTGGAGATAATGTGGCTTTGGTTTCAGACCACCACAATAAAGCATGTATCACAATAAAGTGAGTCACATAAAAGTTTTCCCCAGTCCATACAAAAGTTATGTTTATACTATTCTGTAGTGTACTAGTGTACAATACTATTCAAGTGTACAATAATAGTATTATGTCTAAAATACAAAGTGCATACCTTAATGGAAAAAAAAAAAAACTTTACTTTTTATTTTTAGCTAAAAAATGCTAACCATCAACTGAGCCTTCACTGAGTTCTATCTCTGTTGGTGGAGGGTTCTCTCTTGATATTGATGAGTGCTGACTGAGCATAGAGGAGGATACTGATACAATTTCTTAAAATAAGACAACAATGAATTTTGCCACACTGATTGATTAATTTCTTTTATGAAAAATTTCTCTGCAACATGCAATGCTGCTGTTTGATAGCATTTTAGCCACAGTAGAACCTTCAACATTGGAAATTCTGTTCAAACTCATTGATGCTTTGCCAACTAAGTTCAAGAAATATTCTAAATTGCTGGTTGTCGTTTCAATGATCTTCTCAGGATTTTCACCTGGGTACATTCCATCTCAAGAAACTGCTTTCTTTGCTTATTTATAAGAAGCAACTCCTCATCTGCAAAAGTTTTACCATGAGACTGGAGCATTTCAGTCACATTTTTAGGCTCCACTTCTAATTCTGGTTTTTCGCAATTTTCACCACATCTGTAATTACTTCCTCCACTGAAATCTTGGACTCCTCAAAATAATCCATGAAAGCTGGAATCAACTTTTTCTGAACTCTTGTTAAGGTTGACATTTTGATCTCTTCCCATGAATCATGAACGTTTTTAATGGCATCTAGAATGTTGAATCCTTTCCAGAAGATGTTCAATTTATTTTTGCCCAGATTCATCAGAGAAACCACCATTAGTGGCAGTTATAGCCTTAGGAAAAGTATTTCTTAGGTAAGATGACTTGAAATCTGAAATTACTCCTTGATTCATGGTTTGCAGAACAGATGCTGTGTTCAGTTCAGTTTAGTTCAGTCACTTAGTTGTGTCCGACTCTTTGTGACCCCATGAACCGCAACACACCAGGCCTCCCTGTCCCTCACCAACTCCCGGAGTCCACCCAAACCCATGTCCATTGAGTTGGTGATGCCATCCAACCATGTCATCCTCTGTCGTCCCCTTCTCCTCCTGCCCTCAATCTTTCTCAGCATCAGGGTATTTTCAAATGAGTCAGCTCTTCGCATCAGATGGCCAAAGTACTGGAGTTTCAGCTTCAACATCAGTCATTCCAATGAACAACCAGGACTGATCTCCTTTAGGACTGGACTGGTTGGAATCTCCTTGCAGTCCAAGGGACTCTCAAGATTCTTCTCCAACACCACAGTTCAAAAGCATCAATTCTTCAGTGCTCAGATTTCTTTATAGTCCAACTCTCACATCCACACATGACCACTGGAAAAACCATAGCCTTGACTAGATGGACCTTTGTTGGCAAAGTAATGTTGTGTTAGCAGGCATGAAAACAATATTAATCTTATACATCTCAATCAGACTCTTGGGTGACCAGGTGCATTTTTGATGAGCAGTAATGTTTTGAAAGGAATATTTTTCTGAGCAATGGATATCAACAGAGGCGTTAATGGGTATCAACAGTGGCCTTAAAATATTCAGTAAACCATGTTCTAAACAGATGTGCTGTTTGTTATCCAGGCTTCATTGCTCCATTTACAGACCATAGACAGAGCACACTTAGCATAATTCTTAAAGACCCTAGGATTTGGGGAATGGTAAATAAGCTTTGGCTTCAACTTACGAGTCACCAGCTGCATTAGTCCCTAGCAGGAGAGTAAGCCTGTCTTTTCAAACTTTGAAGGTAGGCATTGACTCCTCCTCTTTAGCTATGAAAGTCCTAGATGGCATCTTCTTCCAATATATGGCTGCTTTGTCTACACTGTAAATCTGTACTTCTATGATATGGGTATAGCATTTTTCCTCAAATCTCATGAGGCAACCTCTGCTAGCTCATTCAAACTTTTCTTCTGCAGCTTTTGCCGATCTACCAGCCTTCACAGAATTGCAGAGAGTTACTTTGTTCTGGATTAGGCTTTGGCTTAAGGGAATGTTGTGGATGGTTTGATCTTCTATCCAACCACTAAAAGTCTGAATCAGTTACAAGGCTCTTTAATTTCTGATAATTCATGTGTTCACTGGAATAGCACCTTTAATTTCCTTCAAGAACTTTGCCTTTTCATTCACAATTTGGCTATTTGGTGCAAGTCAGTTTTTGTCCTATCTTGGCTTCTGACATGCCTTCCTAGCTAAGCTTAATCATTTCTAACTTTTGATTTAATATGTTCCCTTCACTTGAACACTTACAGGTCATTAGAGGGTTAGTAATTGGTCTAATTTCAACATGCTGTTTCTCAGGACATAGGGAGGTCTAAGGGAGGGAGAGAGACCAGGGAACAGCCAATCAGTAGAGCAGTCAGAACGCACATAATATTTACTAAATTCACCACCTTAGGATTACTTTGTGGCACCCCAAAACAATTACAATAGTGATGTCAAATGTCACTGATCACAGATCACTGTAACAAGTATACTAATGATGAAAAATTTTGAAGTACTGCAAGAGTAACCAAAATGTCACACAGAGATAGGAAATGAGGACATGCTTTGGAAAAAAGGCTCTACTAGACTTTCTAGATGCAGGGTTGCCACAAATCTTCAATTTGTAAAAAAAAATGTAGCATCTATGAAGTGCAATAAAGTGAAGTACTGTAAAAGGAGGTCTGCCTGTATCTCTGACATACTGAGAATGGAAGACAATCATTGCATGCATGCTCAGCTGTGTCCAGCTCTTTGAGATCCCATGGATTGTAGCCTGCTAGAATTCCCTGTCCATGGAATTTTCCAGGTAAATATACTGGAGTGGGTTGCCATTTCCTACTACAAAGACATTCATTGCTGCTGCTGCTGCTGCTGCCAAGTTGCTTCAGTCATGTCCGACTCTGTGCAACCCCATAGATGTCAGCCCACCAGGCTCCTCTGTCCATGGGATTTTCTAGGCAAAAGTACTGAAGTGGGGTGCCATTGCCTTCTCCGAAGACACTCATTACTAGTCTCTAATTAAAGCTGCCACAAGAAGACATGCACTGTCTTACTCCATATATGTTTTATCTAAAGGAAAAATAAGCTTCTAACTTGCTTACACCTTTTAAAAATGTTTAGTAAATATTTGAATATCTATTTCAAGATACAATTTGGAAGTGTTGGTAGTAACACAACCTAAAATATGGCTGAACAAAAGTGATGAGGAGATATTACATGAGTTTCATATGGTTCAATATAGAGTGGGTATTAAAATAATACTAATAAACATTTGACCTAATGAGGTAGATGAACCTAGAGCCTATTAAATGGAGTGCAATAGGTGAGAAAGAGCAAGACAAATGTATATTAATGCATGCATATGGAATCTAGTAAGATGGTACTGATGGATCTATTTGCAGGGCAGCAGGGGAGACACAGACATAGAGAACAGACTTGTGGACACAGTGGGGGAAGGAGAGGGTGGCATGGATTGAGAGAACAGTACAGAAACATCCACATTACCATATGTAAAACAGATAGAAAGTGGGATATGCTGTGTGACACAGGGAGCTCAACTCATTTCTCTGTGACAACCTAGTGGGGTAGGATATGGTGGGAGGTGGAAGGGAGGTTCAGGAGGGAGGGGATATATGTATACTTGTGACTGATTCATGTTGATGTATGGCAGAAGCCAACACAGTATTGTAAAGCAATTATCCTCCAATTTGAAAAAAAGGAAAAAAAAAAAAAAAACATTACTTGATGTATTTTTGAGAATAGACTACACACTTATTGAGACTGTAAAACCAAAGAAAATGGTAGGGAATGTTTAGGATATTCCCTACGATGACTCCTTCTTGCTGTTGTTAGCAAAGTTCATGAAGAAAAATATGAATTAAGGATAAAGTTATCACAGCTGTAAGCAAGAATCAAAGGAAATCCCATTACGGTAGTGGGGGTGCTCTCTGCCTGTGCAGACATCACCAAGAGGACCATGATTCAGAGCTGTGCACAGGGGAAAAGCCAAGTGTTACTTCTCTGCAGCCCAAATGGAAATTCTTAAAGCAGTTATTGCAGGCAGGTAATCTTGCAGGAGTGTCACTGCTGTATCCACCAGACTTGCTTTGCTTTATTTTTTGTTTTATTGTTAGCTTTATTCTTATATATTTCTTTTTTAACTTTTATTTAGTTATTTTAATTGGAATTCTACAACTACTTTACAATATTGTGAAGCTTTTTGCCATATATTAGTATGAATCGGCCATAGGTACATGTGCCCTCTGTCCTGAATACCCCCCCTCCCCCTCCACCAGACTTTGGCAAAACTAATACAATTATGTAAAGTTTAAAAATAAAATAAAATTAAAAAAAAAAACAAAAAAAAAACATCTTCCACTGGTCATCCCTGACATATATTGACATTAAGTGCACTGATGATGACCATATAAAACATGTCATCTTCATAATTATACTTTTCTTTGGTTGCATGGTAACTGCCAATTTCAGGCTTGGGAAGACAAATGGAACACAGTAGGTAAAACACAAGAATCTTTTTGTGCTTGAAAATTATATCCAGACAATTTCTTGGTGATAATGAGTCATCCAAGGAACTTCGCAGAAGTAAACAAATAGGTAACTTGCCAGGGATTTGAAAATGTTAACTATATTAACAATGGAAACCTGGGTAGCCATACATACATTCGCACACATGACTATACAGCTCTTTGAAAAATCCTACATACCACCCACCCCCAGCTATACTAGCCTGTGTTCTGTGAAACCTCCTTTTCCTCAGTGCTCACCTCAGAACGAGTCACAGACATGATGAAGAAACACTTGAATTATGGAGAGACACAGGGACGCAGGAGAACCAGAAAGTGGAGGCCTCATTTCACTGCCAGGATCAGTAGTGTCAGGGAGTGCTCAGGACTAAGTTTTGATAACTGTTCTGAGCCAGTGCCTGGTGTGTGTTTTCTCTTCTTTTCTGATTGGGAAGGGTGTGTCTCTGTGTGTGTGTGTGTCTGTGTGTACACGTACCAGAGCAAGAGATTCGTCTCTACATTCTCTACTATGGTATATTGGGTGTGATGGGGCCCAGTATATTGTGCTGCATATTATATATTCCTTCTCCTCAGAAAAAAAAAAAATCCAGAATGCCAATTTACTTTTCTCACTGGTGGAATGTAGTTATCATCTAAGAACTTCTATTTTAGTGTAACAATGAATGAACTCTTCAGCTAAGAGTCACCAGGATATTGAAGGGATGGGGGTTTGAAAAGAGGGAAGATGTGAAACAGAATTTGGGGATAACGAGAGAACAGACTAATTCATCTGTTCCTATTATTTTTATTTAATATTATTTATTAAACACTACATGTATGTAGTAGGAATATCAGGCAGGACTACAAACCATCTAAGTCATGAATTCAAATTGAAACCAAATATTAAATTTGTATGTTTTATACCTGCCATCATTCTAGAGTAAACAGAGAGCTGAATTAAACTCTTATGGCTTTACCAGGGAGAAAGAGGCAAACTTATCACTTATTGCTAATTGTCCATCTTCTATATGTACCATCTTCAAACATTATAAAAGGTGATAATTGCTGGATAGTCACTGCTACTGCTGAAGAGCAAAGCTACCATGCAGCTCTCTTAAAAGCTTGCTTTGCCTCATGATCTGGCCTTTCCAAGTCCAAATAACTTTGCTTAGAGTAATAAAATAACAATGAATATTGGTTTATGTATTTACTCCCAAAATAAAAGTAGATATGGAAGGTTCTTGTGGCATAATCACAATCCTCTATTCAAGCATTTATTATGTCCCATAAAATGCAGTAGCAGCAACTATACTTATTGATTGAAACTGTTATATAAGCTGCCTTTACTAAATCAGTGAGAAGTAGCTTTATTGAAATTTAATTTAGGAATAATAAAAGCTTTCAGTGAAAACAACCGTTTATCTACTTTCCCTCTCCCATTTTGCCTTGTTTGGTAGGGAGCTTTTACCTTTTACATTCAAAATTACAAAAAGTTCTAACTTGCATATTGCTCATCAATTCTCATATCAAAATTAGCTTCATATTGTTGAAATTAAAAGAATATATTTAAGTTCTCCTATAAGGAAAAAAATAAAAGTTTTCTTTAGTCAGAGTAAAGCAGAATTGTACTTTTTAAGAAAGACATGTTAGCCCATTCTGATTACAGCATTTAACTAGATTGAAGATATTTTTTAAAAATAACAAGAACCGAATTTTTAGTATTTTTATTGAATGAGTAAGTGAATGTCACTATATAGCAATCTTGATTACTGTACTTGATAAGTTGCTAAAACATAAACAGGAAAACAGACCAATGAAACAGTACAAGGAAAAAAACTCATATATTGCATATACATTTTGGTCATATATATTTTTAATCATGTGACCAAAAATTCAAAATTTATTAATAAAAGTATAGCAAATACTTTTATTTAATAAAGGTATAATAAAAGAATGCTGCTCAGACATTCAGTCATGTTTGACTCTTTGAAACTGCATAATCTATAGACCACCAGGCTCCTCTTTTCATGGGATTCTCCCAGCAAGAATACCAGAGTGAGGTGCATTTTCCTCCCCCAGGGAATCTTTCTGACCCAGGAATAAAACCTGCATCTCTTACTACTTCTGTATTGGCAGGCGGATTCTTTACCACCAGTGCCACCTTTCTAATATAAACAGGAGCTCTGAAAATAATCCTCAAAAATCAGGTTTTGAAAAATATCCTAAAATTATTGAACATATTTTTAAATAGCTCTCCAAAGCAGAGGTCTACACCTTCATGTACTTAGTTGAAAATGTTTTCTAAATAGATGATTGAAAATTTAAAAAAAAGATCAAAATGTGATTTAATTTTACTGACACTAGCTAATAAGGCTATAAGAATATCTGACTCTCTGCATTGTATGAATGAAGTAGTATCTATAAATAGCAGGATATTTTTGCCTAAAAACTCCTTTAAGTGAGCAACAGGGAATTAAATTAATATCTGAGATGGTATTCATTAGCAATAATTGTTTTAATTATCATTGCTTCTTATTACTTAAAATTTAAGATGACTGAAAATGAATGAGATCATCAAATCAAATATGTTCCAGATTTTGATAGTATTTCTTGACTTATTAGATAAATATTATGCATGAAAGCATACATCATGAGCAGAGTAAGGCTAAGTCAAATGCTTACATATTATTTTAGTGAAGAGGAGAGAGAAAAGCAGACTTAGTAATAACTCAGTTAGGCTGATGGTAACTGAATGAATCTTAGGTATCTGTAGTATAGAAGATACTCCTTAGAATTCAAAGTTTTGTAAATAAGAAAATAAACTGAGGCTCAAGTTTAAAGTTGACAACATTGCATTTTGTCATTAAAATAAGCTAAATGGTATTTTTATACATATATACACAAAAGGCAACATGTTAAAATACAGGACACTTCTGAAAACATATACCTTTACTTAATAAAACTTCTATCCTGTTTGCTTTTCTCTCTGTGGTTATGTAAAATCATACAGTCAGGTGTTGTTCAAAAGATTAGCACCGAGATCCACTGGTAGAGTGGATAGAATTTAGGAAAGAGTCAGAAGACCAAATTTTAATTAAGACTATAATGATATCCTTGTTGGTGCAGTTACATAAAGCCATCATTTTCTTTTATTGTTAGAGAAAAAAAAAAACAATAAGAAAAATAAAATCTTCCTTATTCAAAAATATGTGTGAAATAAAATGTCCTTGTGAAAGCATATTATGAATAACATAATATAAAATATAACTTATTAATTTTCCCTAAATAGTATTTATAAAGAATGACTGCTAAACTAGAAAAACCTCTCTAGGGTTAAAGTTTCATAGAGTGCTGCATTTGACTTGGAAAGACCTACAAGACCTTTTAGAACTAACATCCCCAAAAGATGTCCTTATCATTATAGGGGACTGAAATGCAAAAGTAGGTAGTCAAGAAACACCTGGAGTAACAGGCAAATTTGGCCTTGGAATACAGAATGAAGCAGGGCAAAGACTAATTGAGTTTTGCCAAGAAAATGCACTGGTCATAACAAACACCCTCTTCCAACAACACAAGAGAAGACTCTACACATGGACATCACCAGATAGTCAACACCGAAATCAGATTGATTATATTCTTTACAGCCAAAGATGGAGAAGCTCTATACTGTCAGCAAAAACAAGACCAGGAGTTGACTGTGGCTCAGATCAGGAACTCCTTATTACCAAATTTGGACTTAAATTGAAGAAAGTAGGGAAAACCACTAGACCATTCAGGTATGACCTAAATCAAATCCCTTATGATTATACAGTGGAAGTGAGAAATAGATTTAAGGGCCTAGATCTGATAGAGTGCCTGATGAACTATGGACTGAGGTTCATGACATTGTACAGGAGACAGGGATCAAGACCATCCCCATGGAAAAGAAATGCAAAAAAGCAAAATGGCTGTCTGGGGAGGCCTTAGAAATAGCTGTGAAAAGAAAAGAAGGGAAAAGCAAAGGAGAAAAGGAAAGATATAAGCATCTGAATGCAGAGTTCCAAAGAATAGCAAGAAGAGATAAGAAAGCCTTCTTCAGTGATCAATGCAAAGAAATAGAGGAAAACAACAGAATGGGAAAGACTAGGGATCTCTTCAAGAAAATCAGAGATACCAAGGGAACATTTCATGCAAAGATGGGCTCGATAAAGGACAGAAATGGTATGGACCTGACAGAAGCAGAAGATATTAAGAAGAGGTGGCAGGAATACACAGAAGAACTGTACAAAAAAGATCTTCAACCCAGATAATCACGATGGTATAATCACTGACCTAGAGCCAGACATCCTGGAATGTGAAGTCAAGTTGGCCTTAGAAAACATCACTACGAACAAAGCTAGTGGAGGTGATGGAATTCCAGTTGAGCTATTTCAAATCCTGAAAGATGATGCTGTGAAAGTGCTGCACTCACTATGTCAGCAAATTTGGAAAACTTAGCAGTGGCCACAGGACTGGAAAAGGTCAATTTTCATTCCAATCCCAAAGAAAGGCAATGCCAAAGAATGCTCAAACTACCACACGATTGCACTCATCTCACATGCTAGTAAAGTATTGCTCAAAATTCTCCGAGTCAGGCTTCAGCAATATGTGGACCGTGAACTTCCTGATGTTCAAACTGGTTTTAGAAAAGACAGAGGAACCAGAGATCAAATTGCCAACATCCTCTGGATCATGGAAAAAGCAAGATAATTCCAGAAAATCATCTCTGCTTTATTGACTATGCCAAAGCCTTTGACTGTGTGGATCACAATAAACCGCGGAAAATTCTGAAAGACATGGGAATACCAGACCACCTGATCTGCCTCTTGAGAAATCTGTAAGCAGGTCAGGAAACAATAGTTAGAACTAAAAAGCCTCTGGATGAAAGTGAAAGAGGAGAGTGAAAAAGTTGGCTTAAGCGCAACATTCAGAAAACCAAGATCATGGCATCTGGTGCCATCATTTCATGGGAAATAGATGGGGAAACAGTGCAAACAGTGGCTGACTTTATTTTTTGGGGCTCCAAAATCACTGTAGATGGTGACTGCAGCCATGAAATTAAAAGATGCTTAATTCTTGGAAGGAAAGTTATGACCAACCTAGATAGCATATTCAAAAGCAGAGACATTACTTTGCCAACAAAGGTCCGTCTAGTCAAGGCTATGGTTTTTCCAGTGGTCATGTATGGATGTGAGAGTTGGACTGTGAAGACAGCTTAGCGCCAAAGAATTGATGCTTTTGAACTGGAGAAGACTCTTGAGCGTCCCTTGGACTGCAAGGAGATCCAACCAGTCCATCCAAAAGGAGATCAGTCTTGAATATTCATTGGAAGGACTGATGCTAAAGCTGAAACTCCAATACTTTGGCCACCTCATACGATGAGTTGACTCATTGGAAAAGACTCTTATGCTGGGAGGGATTGGGGGCAGGAGAAGAAGGGACAACAGAGGATGAGATTGTTGGATGGCATCACGGACTTGATGGACATGAGTTTGAGTGACCTCTTGGAGTTGGTAATGGACAGGGAGGCCTGGCATGCTGTGTTTCATGGGGTCACAAGGAGTCGGACATGACTGAGCGACTGAAATGAACTGAACTGAACAGGGTATATGGCCAGTAGTGGGATTGTTGGTAGTTCTTTCCTAGTTTTTTTAAGGAATTTCCATAGGGTTCCCCATAGGGGCTGTATCAATTTACATTCCCACCAATAGTGCAAGAGGATTCCCTTTTTTCTGCACTCTCCACCATTTATTGTTTATAGATTTTTTGATGATGGTCATTCTGCCTGGTATGAGGTGATAACCTTATTGTAATTTTGATTTTCATTTCTCTAATAATGAGTGATATTGAGAATATTTTCATGTGTTTATTGGCCGTCTGTATGTCTTCTTTGAGAAATCTTTGGGCCTTCTGCCCATTTTTTGATTGGGTTGTATGTTTTCCTCATGTTGAGCTGTATGAGCTGCTTATATATTCTGGAGATGAATCCTTTTTTGGTTGTATAATTGGCAATTATTTTCTCTCATTCTGAGATTTGTGTTTTAATCCTGTTTATTTCCTTTGCTATGCAAAATTTTTTTAAAAATTTATTTAAGTCCCATTTCCATTACTTTAAGGCCACTACTCCATTTTTAAATGCCGCTACATTTTCATGATACTTGATCATCAATGTGTCAAGTTCTGTCTTGGCTATTTGCTGCTTAAAAGACACTCAGCCATTCTCAGCATACCTCCATTCAGTACAAATTCACCTCAGTTGTGATGATGCCGTCTTAAGAGACTTTTTTATAAAGTTGTATTCAGTTTATTTAAACTAGAATATATATATATATATATACACACACATATGTATATAAAATATATAATATACATGATAAAATATATTTTAAATTATGTAATGTTTATCATATTATATACAATTTTAAAATGATGCATCACATGTTACCACATTAGATGTGCCACCCAATAAGAATCAGAATAATTAATTGAATATCACATCATATTGGTTTAGTAGGTTAAGAATAATTTCCTTTTATTGGTAAGGGCATACATTTTTTCTGCTAGCATGCAATAAAACTGTTCCTTCGAGCCAGGTGTATTACTAAGTATTACTTTAAAATGTCAGTTTATATTGCCTTAGTAAGCAGTGAACTGATAGTACGACCAAGCTCACTGAATTACAACTGTTGCTGAGATGATATTAAATTATTTGTGAATGAACAATTCCTTGAAATTTAGGCCACTCATGAAAACTGTTACATTTATTTAAATGTTTGGGAAAGTAAAACTTTAATTCTTCATGCTTTCCACACATATACTGAAACTTTAGAGAAAGGATTCACACAGTATTAATATAATAGTTATATACAGAATAATTTTAAAAAGTCAAATGTAGATAAATGGATAGAAATTAGAATTGACTACCACCAATCTTCTGAAAAAGAATTATATTCTAATTTTAGAAAATTATAAAAATACACATAGAGGAAGAATAGCAATTGCTATTCTATGAATATTTCATACATCTATCCAAAACAAGTATATTCTATCCAACTATTTTTCTTCAAGGTAAAAAGCATCATATGTCTTCCTAAACATAAAAATAAGAGTATACAATATGTGTCAGTTTGTTTTCTAAAAAAAAAATGAAGCATTGAGTTCAACAAATATGAGAATTAGAATAAAAGCTGAACACTAGAAAAAAGCCCAAGTTATAAAAAGCCTAGATTTAGAATGTGAAGAAATATAAATATTTCACAAAGACAATGTATACTGAGAATCAAGCTTTAAAAATAATATGTTTGACAGCTAATGATATGGAAATGATGGTGTAATTATTGAAAATGTAAGGATTGGTGAAGATCAGTTAGCAGAAGGGCTAAAAATGCCAATTTTATTGACTATTAAGATAAATGATGTCAGCAATATAAAATTGGTATATGTACTAAAAAGATTATTACTTAAGGTGTTAGTGTTTTTCATGTTATTTTGCTTAATTATTATACATTAATGAATTGGAATTACTCTACAAATTCAAGGAAATCTCAACTAAAATACCAACAGTAGTGTGAATGCATGTGTTTGTGTAAATAGACAAGGTAATCCTAAGTTTTCATGAAAATGAAAAGAGCCAATATGTATTTTATTTAGCCATAAATAAAATATAAATTTATGTGTGTATATATATACATAATTTTAAAATGTTTCATATGTTTATTGTGAAGTACTAAAATATTTATGTTCTTGTAAAGATTTGAAACTTTTAAGTTAATGATATTTAGATGAAATTTGTATTTAGAGTTAATGCTGTAATGGGTTAAGGCTTCTGGAATGTTTGAAGGAAGTAAGTGTATTTTGCATGTAGGACAAAGGTGAATTTTGGGATACAGAGAGCAAACTATATTGGGTTAAACAGTCTCTCTCCAAAATTCACATCCATGCTGAATCTCAGAATGTGACCTTATCTGGAAGTTAAAGCTTTACAGATGTGATTGCAACCAAGCAGAATCCTATGGGCCTTCATGGAATAGACTCTCCTCACTACCATGTACTCTACCTTCCACTCTCCTCTGAGTCACAAAACCTTGGCTCAAGAATCAACTATTCAAAGAATGTGAACATCTAGTAACAACAGCAAAAAAACAGTGTGGCCTGGAGAAGTGGTCACAATTTGACCAGTAAGTATGCCACGTGACGGTCAGAGCATCATTGGTTCCACCTTGAAAGTACACAAGTATCTGATGAACATTACTGAGTTGTTTTACAGATACTAAAACCTGCATCAAATGGAAGAAGTAAACAAGATGGTCATGGACATCCCCTACCCTACACCTTGCCTTTAAAAATGCTTTGCTGATATGCATCAGAGTCTGGGTTTTCTTGAGTGTGAGCTGTCTGGTCTCCTTATTTGGAACTTACAATAAACATTATTGCACTTTGCTTCACCAAAACCCTATGTCAGTAGATTGGCTTTCACTGAAGCATATAAGCAAGTTTGGTTTAGTACAGTGTGGGCCCAACTTTGGTTTGGTAACTTAATTAGTTCAGATGAAGTCATATGCGATTTGAGAAGGACCAAAATCTGCTGGCTGATGTCCTTATAACAGGGTCACATGAATACAGACACTCAGAGAAAAAAGATGACCAGGAAAATGGACATATAAATTGAAGTGATGCAGTTACAAGCTAAGGAAAGCCAAAGATTGCTGGCCATCACCAGAAGTTAAGAAAAAGCAAAAAAGAAATCTTGCATAGAGCCTTCAAAGAGAGCATGGGCCTACTGAGAGTTTGATTTTCAATGTCTAGCTATCAGAAATGTGAGAAAATACATTTCTTTTATTTTAAGCCACTCACTTTGTGGTACTTAGTTAAAGAAGCCCCAGGACAGTGATACACTGAGCTTAACATTTGCAAGGTTTTTCTGTATTTCAAGAGCTAAAGACTTGGGATTCAGCTTTACTATGTTCCTGAGGAAATAAACTTGGAAAGAGGGAAAGGGAAATGCTCTCTTTGCCTTAATGAATGGAAAAAAGTAATTTTTCAGGTACTCCTAAAGTTCAATTCAGTGGCTCAGTCATGTCTGACTCTTTGCGACCCCATGGAATGCAGCATGCCAGGCCTCCCTATCCATCACCAACTCACAGAGTACACCCAAACTCATGTTCATTGAGTTGGTGATGCCACCCAACAACCTCATCCTCTGTTGTCCCCTTCTCCTCCTGCCCTCAGTCTTTCCAAGCATCAGGGTCTTTTCAAATGAGTCAGCTCTTTGCATCAGGTGGCCAAAGTATTGGAGTTTCAGCTTCAACATCAGTCCTTCCAATGAACACCCAGGACTGATCTCCTTTAGGATAGACTGGTTGGATCTCCTTGCAGTCCAAGGGACTCTCAAGAGTCTCCTCCAACACCACAGTTCAAAAGCATCAATTTTTCAGTGCTCAGCTTTCTTTACAGTCCAACTCTCATCCATACATGACTACTGGATGAACCATAGCCTTAACTAGATGGACCTTTGTTGGCAAAGTAATGTCTCTGCTTTTGAATATGCTATCTAGGTTGGTCATAACTTTCCTTCCAAGGAGTAAGCATCTTTTAATATCATGGCTGCAGTCACCATCTGCAGTGATTTTAGAGCCCCCCAAAATAAAGTCAGCCACTGTTTCTACTATTTCCCCATCTGTTTGCCATGAAGTGATGGGACCAGTTGCCATGATCTCAGTTTTCTGAATGTTGAACTTTAAGCCAACTTTTTCACTCTCCACTTTCACTTTCCTCAAGAGGCTCTTTAGTTGTTCTTCACTTTCTGCCATAAAGGAGGTGTCTTCTGCATATCTGAGGTTATTAATATTTCTTCTGGCAGTCTTGATTCCAGCTTGTGTTTCATCCAGCCCAGCATTTCTCATAATGTACTCTGCATATAAGTTAAATAAGCAGGGTGACAATATGCAGCCTTGATGTACTCCTTTTCTTATTTGGAACCAGTCAGTTGTTCCATGTCCAGTTCTAACTGTTGCTTCCTGACCTGCATACAGATTTCTCAAGAGGCAGGTCAGATGGTATTGTATTCCAACCTCTTTCAGAATTTTCCACAGTTTATTGTGATCCACACAGTCAAAGGCTTTGACATAGTCAATAAAGCAGAAATAGATGTTTTTCTGGAACTCTCTTGCTTTTTCAATGATCCAGCGGATGTTGGGAATTTGATCTGTTTCCTCTGCTTTTTCTAAAACCAGCTTGAACATCTTGAAGTTCAAGGTTCATGTATTGCTGAAGCCTGGCTTGGAGAATTTTGAGAATTACTTTGCTAGAGTGTGAGATGAGTGCAACTGTGAGGTAGTTTGAACATTCTTTGTCATTGTCTTTCTTTGGGAATAGAATGAAAACTGACCTTTTCCAGTCCTGGCCACTGCTGTGTTTTCCAAATTTGCTGACATAATGAGTGCAGCACTTTCACAGCATCATCTTTTAGGATTTGAAATAGCTCAACTGGAATTCCATCACCTCCACTAGCTTTGTTTGCAGCGATGCTTCCTAAGGCCCACTTGACTTCAGAGTCCAGGATGTCTGGCTCTAGGTGAGTGAGTTTTAAAATATTTGAAGATTTCAAATTGTTTTCGTTATATGCATTATATATATATTTTTTTTCTTTTTTTTTTATTTTTAAAATTAAAAAAAATTTCAGGTATACACGTGCTCCCCATCCTGAACCTTCCTCCCTCCCCCCTCCCCATACCATCCCCCTGGGCCGTCCCAGCGCACCAGCCCCAAGCATCCAGCATCGTGCACTGAACCTGGACTGGCATCTCATTTCATACATGACATTTCACATGTTTCAATGCCATTCTCCCAAATCTTCCCACCCTCTCCCTCTCCCACAGAGTCCATAAGACTGTTCTATACATCAGTGTCTCTTTTGCTGTCTCGTATACAGGGTTATCGTTACCATCTTTCTAAATTCCATATATATGCGTTAGTATACTGTATTTATGTTTTTCCTTCTGGCTTACTTCACTCTGCATAATAGGCTCCAGTTTCATCCACCTCATTAGAACTGATTCAAATGTATTCTCTTTAATGGCTGAGTAATACTCCATTGTGTATATGTACCACAGCTTTCTTATCCATTCATCTGCTGATGGACATCTAGGTTGCTTCCATGTCCTGGCTATTATAAACAGTGCTGCGATGAACATTGGGGTACACGTGTCTCTTTCCCTTCTGGTTTCCTCAGTGTGTATGCCAAGCAGTGGGATTGCTGGATCATAAGGCAATTCTATTTCCAGTTTTTTAAGGAATCTCCACACTGTTCTCCATAGTGGCTGTACTAGTTTGCATTCCCACCAACAGTGTAAGAGGGTTCCCTTTTCTCCACACCCTCTCCAGCATTTATTATTTGTAGACTTTTGGATCGCAGCCATTCTGACTGGCGTGAAATGGTACCTCATAGTGGTTTTGATTTGCATTTCTCTGATAAGGAGTGATGTTGAGCATCTTTTCATGTGTTTGTTAGCCATCTGTATGTCTTCTTTGGAGAAATGTCTATTTAGATCTTTGGCCCATTTTTTGATTGGGTCATTTATTTTTCTGGAGTTGAGCTGTAGGAGTTGCTTGTATATTTTTGAGATTAGTTGTTTGTCGGTTGCTTCATTTGCTAGTATTTTCTCCCATTCTGAAGGCTGTCTTTTCACCTTGCTAATAGTTTCCTTTGATGTGCAGAAGCTTTTAAGTTTAATTAGGTCCCATTTGTTTATTTTTGCTTTTATTTCCAATATTCTGTGAGGTGGGTCATAGAGGATCCTGCTGTGATGTATGTCAGAGAGTGTTTTGCCTATGTTCTCCTCTAGGAGTTTTATAGTTTCTGGTCTTACGTTGAGATCTTTAATCCATTTTGAGTTTATTTTTGTATATGGTGTTAGAAAGTGTTCTAGTTTCATTCTTTTACAAGTGGTTGACCAGATTTCCCAGCACCACTTGTTAAAGAGATTGTCTTTAATCCACTGTATATTCTTGCCTCCTTTGTCAAAGATAAGCTGTCCATATGTGCGTGGATTTATCTCTGGGCTTTCTATTTTGTTCCATTGATCTATATTTCTGTCTTTGTGCCAGTACCATACTGTCTTGATAACTGTGGCTTTGTAGTAGAGCCTGAAGTCAGGTAGGTTGATTCCTCCAGTTCCATTTTTCTTTCTCAAGATCGCTTTGGCTATTCGAGGTTTTTTGTATTTCCATACAAATTGTGAAATTATTTGTTCTAGCTCTGTGAAGAATACTGTTGGTAGCTTGATAGGGATTGCATTGAATCTATAAATTGCTTTGGGTAGTATACTCATTTTCACTATATTGATTCTTCCAATCCATGAACATGGTATATTTCTCCATCTATTAGTAATAGAAAACCTTAACAGACCCATCACAAGCACGGAAATTGAAACTGTAATCAAAAACCTTCCAGCAAACAAAAGCCCAGGCCCAGACAGCTTCACAGCTGAATTCTACCAAAAATTTAGAGAAGAGCTAACACCTATCCTGCTCAAACTCTTCCAGAAAATTGCAGAGGAAGGTAAACTTCCAAACTCATTCTATGAGGCCACCATCACTCTAATACCAAAACCTGACAAAGATGCCACAAAAAAAGAAAACTACAGGCCAATATCACTGATGAACATAGATGCAAAAATCCTAAACAAAATTCTAGCAATCAGAATCCAACAACACATTAAAAAGATCATACACCATGACCAAGTGGGCTTTATCCCAGGGATGCAAGGATTCTTCAATATCCGCAAATCAATCAATGTAATACACCACATTAACAAATTGAAAAACAAAAACCATATGATTATCTCAATAGATGCAGAGAAAGCCTTTGACAAAATTCAACACCCATTTATGATAAAAACTCTCCAGAAAGCAGGAATAGAAGGAACATACCTTAACATAATAAAAGCTATATATGACAAACCCACAGCAAACATTATCCTCAATGGTGAAAAATTGAAAGCATTTCCTCTAAAGTCAGGAACAAGACAAGGGTGCCCACTTTCACCATTACTATTCAACATAGTTTTGGAAGTTTTGGCTACAGCAATCAGAGCAGAAAAAGAAATAAAAGGAATCCAAATTGGAAAAGAAGAAGTAAAACTCTCACTATTTGCAGATGACATGATCCTCTACATAGAAAACCCTAAAGACTCCACCAGAAAATTACTAGAACTAATCAATGACTATAGTAAAGTTGCAGGATATAAAATCAACACACAGAAATCCCTTGCATTCCTATACACTAATAATGAGAAAACAGAAAGAGAAATTAAGGAAACAATTCCATTCACCATTGCAACGAAAAGAATAAAATACTTAGGAATATATCTACCTAAAGAAACTAAAGACCTATATATAGAAAACTATAAAACATTATATATATTTTTATGTATTGTGCAGGAAATCTAACCAAAATTTTTGTAAACATTTATTTACAAAGTGCTTGAAAAATTAAATGTTAATAGAAGTAATGTTTTATCCAGAATTTTATATATTTATCTACTTTTGTAAATGCAAATACTGCTCACAGTAATCACTTTGCATAATGAATATCAGACAACTGAACAATCAAAACTAAGTTATTACTGAGTGCTTACAGTGTTTCCCAATGGTGCCAGTGGTAAAGAACCTAGCTGCCAATGCAGGATTGGGAAGATCCCATGGAGGAGGGCATGGCAACCTACTCCAGTATTCTTGCCTGGAGAATCCCATGGACAGAGGAACCTGGTGGGCTATGGGGTCATAAAGAAACATGTATAAAATAGATAGCTTGATGCGTAGATTAACAAAATAAAATTCAATTCACAGATTACATTTAGTGAATATTGCTAACTCTTAGAGCCATTAGTTTGCTATTAGTCAATAGGTTTTCTCAACTGGTAATTTATTTTCCACTGTGAGTCTTGAGATAACATAAATTTTTGATAGATAATATATTAATTGAATTTGTTAGGTATCTATTGGTCTTCACAGGTGGCACAGTGGTAAAGAATCTGCTTCCAATTCTTGAGATCCAAGAGACATGTGTTTGATTCCTGGGTCAGGAAGATCCCCTGGAGGAGGAAATGTCAACTACTCCAGTATTTTTGTTTGGAAGATTCCATGGCTAGAGGAGCCTGGCGGGCTGCAGTCTTTGGGGTTGCAAAGAGTGGACACGACTGAGCGACAGAGCACACACACTCACACAAACAGGCATCTCCTGTGTGATATGCATGGTGCTTATTGTTTGATTTTTACAAAAACATAAAAAGCAAGATATTATCTCCATTTTGCTGATGAGATACTGAACCTTAGTGTAGTTACCAATGATTTCAAGTTCACCAAATGTTAAAAGTAAACAGAGGATCTAAGTTTCTCCAAATTCATTTTTTTCCCAATATATTATGCAGTACTACACTCATGTAGAATCTTGAATTCCTGTCCCAGCCATTCTGCTCTATGATTATATTAAGTAGGGCTATAAATCGGACACGACTGAGCGACTTCACTCTCACTTTTCACTTTCATGCATTGGAGGAGGAAATGGCAACCCACTCCAGAATTCTTGCCTGGAGAATCCCAGGGACGGGGGAGCCTGGTGGGCTGCCGTCTATGCGGTTGCACAGAGTCGGACATGACTGAAGCGACTTAGCAGCAGCAGCAGCAGCAGCAGCAGCAGCAGCAGCAAATCAAAAGCACTGAACTTCACTTTTGATTAATGAAGCTGAGGTGGATTTTATTGGCTATATGTTGTCAACAATACAATTAGAGTTGAGCTATGTACTCTTCTTCCTTCTACAAGCCAAATGGAAAAAAAAGAAAAAAGAATAAATTTAAGGAAGACATTTTACAAAGATTTTGTGATCCCAAATCACATAGTTTATGTCTTCACTCCTACAGATACTTCCATTGCCATGGAAACCCATATAACCACAGGGACATCAAGAAAGATTTAGACTGAAATCAAGTCAAGGTACTTGTCTTTTCCTTTGATATCTGGAGATTAACACTTTAACAATACATCTGTCTTTGTGATTTGAAGATCACAAATTACCAAATGTTACACATCCCTAAGGAAGATCACATCAAAGGATGATATTAAATAACAAGATTTCTTAAACAATTATTTGGAGCATCTAGAAAAAAGGATACCATGGGAATGCTATTATGTAAATTTATGGCAACTTAAAGCAATCTAATGTCTTTATGCATTAAAAGGAAAGGTTCTAACCTAAATGGAATGTGTCTTCTTATCATGTCCAAGTTGATTTTACCTTCTAATCTTCAATATTCTTCATTAAGTAAGTAAATGTTAGTTGCCCCATCGTGCCTGACTCTTGCGACTCCGTGGGCTGCAGCCCACCAGGCTCTTCTGTCCATGAGATTTTCCAGGCAAGAATACTGGAATGAGTTGCTATTTCGTTCTCCAGAGGATCTTCCCGACCCAGAGATCGAACCCAGGTTTCCTGCACTGCAGGCAGATTCTTTACTGACTGAGCTACAAGGGGAGCCCCAATCCTTCATTATCTCTGTTCTAAATAAAATTTTCTTTATTTTTTCACCTTCTTGAATTTTCATCATTTACATTAAAGAAAATGTGGCTGGTAAAATCGTGAAAGAAACTGAAACAAGCAGCTCCTATAAGTTTGCAAAAGATCAGGTTCTCTCAATCTCAGGTCAGTACAATTATCCAGTAAACTGGCTCTCAAGTTTACTTTGAACAGAGATTATTAACCTCTGTGTGATTAATTCGATAATAGGAGATCCATTTAGTTACTTCAGTTAATCTGGATTTCATTCCTATTCTCAGGAAGTCAGGCCAAATGATGGTCTATTATGGGAGCCAAATATTACCAGTTTTCACTACCTAGCCTTATTATATATTAACAAATAGAATGACACAATTAAAAGTAAGAGATTGAATTTATTTTTGAAATGTAATTAAAGACAAAAATTTTGTCCAACCTAGAAATTCTTTCCACATAGGTAGTAAAGAAAGACAAACTTTTATTACTGAACAAACTGTTGGGAGGGGAAATTTCCCCCTCCACTAATTTTGGGTTCTTGCGGATAGACTGAAAAAAAAATTTATGCAAGACAAATTAACAGAAGAAAAGAAAAAAAAGTTTAATTTCTGTGCACAAAGGTATCATAAAAATGAGACCTAAACAGTGACCAAAGCAGGAAGGTTTTATACTTTTAGACAAAGAAACAATAAATTTGTAAGCAACTGACAGGGTGAAAAAATTTGGGCTTTAGGTGCTTAATTAGCAAGGAATCTAAACAGAGGTTGGGCTTGAGACAGTAAATTAAAGAAGCGGCTAGGTTTGTTAATACAGGTTTCTAGGTCCTGAATTCCTTATTTTCTGGCAATAAGGGTGTCCTTCTACCTCCAGATGCTGGGAGGGCACCTTCAGAGGGACAGAGTAGGGTCAGGGTGTATCTTACATGGACTGTTTTTCAAGTAATTTCAATTCAAAGTAATCAAAAAGGCCATTATGACATAGTTTGTGGTTGTCCTCCTGAGGCTCCACAAAGTATTAAAATCAGAATGTGATGAGCATCATAGACAATTCACCAAGACATAGGGAAGACAGAAAGAAAGCTCAGTCTTTGTAGATTCAAGCAGATACATCCCATTACACACACATTCTCAAGATAACCTGTCCTTGTCAGATGTACGGACACCACAACTGCTCACACATAGTGCATTCCAACTTCACCTGTTTGGGAAGACCATCTGTATTAGCTAAGCAGCTTCATCCAGAGGAAAAACACATTTCTCAGATCTTGAAGACAGGACGTATTTTTGTAACTTGGAGCATGGAGCCAGCCAACAAAAACAGAAGTGGAAGATGGGGTGAGATCTTCCCTGATTTTTACATTTCAATGAGGTCGTTCTCATATTATTAAGGAAAAAAAAAAACAAGTTTGAGTCCTAACGTTAGTAAAAGGCTGCAAAATACAATTCATATTTTATGGCAAGACAAAAATTTAAGCATAAAAACAGAATGGGGAACACATGTACACCTGTGGCGGATTCATGTTGATGTATGGCAAAACCAATACAATATTGTAAAGTAATTAGCCTCCAATTAAAATAAATAAATTTAAATTTAAAAAAAAAAAGAAAAAACAAACCCTGTATCTGCCTTTAGTGTCCACACTCCCCTCTACTGAGCATTGTACCTGCATTATGCCTGGACCAGATCTCTCCACTGGCAGGAAATAACCGCTCAGCCATGAAGAGCAGCATTCTCTTACCACCACCAAGACAGTTCCTTAAAAGATACGATCACCAAACAGGAAAGTGGGGTGTTGTGACAGATACATTATGAGGTTGGGAATAACATATACACACTGCTGCTACTGCTGCTAAGTTGCTTCAGTCGTGTCCAACTCTGTGTGACCCCATAGACGGCAGCCCACCAGGTTCCCCCATCCCTGGGATTCTCCAGGCAAGAACACTGGAGTGGGTTGCCATTTCCTTCTCCAATGCATGAAAGTGAAAAGTGAAAGTGAAGTTGCTCTATTTTATATAAAATAAATAACCAGCAAGCATCCACTGTATAGCACAGGGAATTATACTCAATATTTTCTAATAGGCTATAGGTGAAAAGAATCTGAAAAGTGATAAATATTAATATGTGCATTAATATATATGTACTATATATATATATATATATATATATTATATATAAAATTGAATCACTCTGCTGGACACCTGAAACTAACACAGTATTGGAAATCAACTATATTTCAGATGATAGTGTTCAGGGTGTATGGCTGTAGACTCAACTATACTTTAATAAAAAATAAAGCAATAAAAAGAACAGCTATTTTTGAGACGTTCAAATTTTATTATAAAATAGACTTTGTACTAGATGATTTTGCCTAACTGTAGACTAATATAAATGTCCTGGGCATGTGTAAAGTAGGTGAGGCTAAGCCACAGTGTTCAGTAAGTAAGGGGTATTAAACACATTTTTGACATGCTATTTTCAACTTATGATGTGTTTATTGGAATGCAATGTCATCATAAGCTAATGAAAATCTGTAATTAAAAATCAATAAATTATTTAAAAAGATAACATTTCTTCTTTATACTGTAAGGTGTTATGATGACCCACTACTTTGTACTTACAGATCTGGACTTTGCAAATTTTGTCATATAATGGACAGCCCTCTTTCTCAAAAGCCTATATAACTGTGCTTTGACCTCTAATCAGAGGAACAGTTCCCAGAGCTTTCTAAGAGGCTGTTCCCAGGTTATAATCCTCAATTTGGCTTGAATAAAATTTTCCATTTTTTTCTTAAATCAACTGATTATTTTTCACTAATAGGTCTATCTAGTTTTCAAAAGTATACACACATACACGCATACATTTCAAAGACAGAACAACTTACAATTTCAAGTTTTCTAAGGCAAATGAGAAAAAGGAGGGAGGGAAATCTTTCAACATAGATAATTAAGTCTCCTATTTTTAAGGTATTCTGGCCATTAATGATTTTATCATTTCTAAGAAATCTAATATTTTGTATCTCTGCTATAGCTTTCCTTTATATATATAGGACATGGACAGAGGAGCCTGGGGGCTACAGTCCATGGAGTCACAAAGAGTTGGACTCAACTGAGCGACTAAGCACAGCAAGCACAAGATAATCAAGGAGAAACAAATATAAAATATGTAGTTAAAAGCTTAAATAATGTTTTGGGAAAGGGCAAGTATTAATACCATTTTAAATTTATCTAAAAACAAAGAAAAACATTAATTTCAGAACAGGAACATAGAGTTACACTGGAGTATTTTCTGTGTGTACTTATTCATTATTAAGTTTGAAAATAAGTGTAAGCATCCTTAGAGAATGTTTAATCAAGGATATAATTTGCTATATAGGAGTCAGTCAATTTAGTTCAAAGTATTTTAGGTTAAAAAATACTTTTAACACCCAAAGTATATAAGTGAACATATAATCCCATGTAAAATATAACTGCAGAGCAACTGGACCAATGTGCCACAACTACTGAGCCTGTGCTCTAGACCCTGGGAGCCACAGTGGCTGAGCCCATGTTCTGCAGCCCATGTTCTGAAGTCCGTGGACTAGAGCCTGTGCTCTGCAGCAAGAGAAGCCACTGCAACGAGAAGCCCCAGCAGTGCAACTAGAGAGCAGCCCCTGCTCACCACAACTAGAGAAGAGCCCAGGCAGCAGTGAAGACTCAGCACAGCAAAAAATAAGTAAATACAATTATTTTTTGAAAGATTTAGAATGTTAAATGTGTGTGTGTTAGTTGTTCAGTAGTGCCTGACTCTTTGGAACCCCATGGACTGCAGCACACCAGGCTCCTCTATCCATGAGATTTTCCAGGCAAGGATACTGGAGTGGGTTGCCATTTCCTTCTCCAGGGGATAATCTCAACCCATGGATCAAACCTGGGTCTCTGGCACTGAAGGCAGATTCTTTATCAACTGAGCTACAAGGGAAGCCCCCTATACATCTGAATAAACACCGAAAAGTAATTTCAATACACCTGCTTGATAAAAAATGTTAAATTATGGTTATAAACAACTTTGGATTAAAAGATAAATTTATTAAAATTGATACCAAATTTAGATATAGTTATTGAAATGTAAGAAGTGTTTTCATTTTAGACGCATTTAGAATTCATATTATGTATTAATTAATCACAGGCACAATGGACTTCTTTATTGATTATATAAAGTGGTTTCACACAGTGTCACATATAAAGATTCAAAAAAAATTTTGATGTTCTCAATAAATGAGACAAAACTTCACCATCCATCTTCAAGTTTTGTTAACGGGGAACAATTTTTCAATATTTTGGAATTTCCTTATTTCCCTGTATTCCCTTATTTCCATTTTCATGTTGGTTTCCATACTACAGGGGCTTCCCTGGTAGCTCAGACTGTAAAGAATTCGCCTGCCTTGCAGGAGACCTGGGTTCAATCCCTTGGTCAGGAAGATCCCCTGGAGAAGAGAATGGCTACCCACTCCAGTATTCTTGCCTGGAGAACCTCCATGGACAGAAGAACCTGGCGGGCTACAGTCCATGGGATTGCAAAGAGTTGGACACAACTGAGAAATTTCATTTTCACATATAGGTATATAGTGAATGTATGATTAGAAAAAAAATCTAAAGTTTATACAGAAAAGCACCTACATTTTTTTAGATACTTTTTTTTTAATTTAATTTTATTTTAAAACTTTACATAATTGTATTATTTTTGACAAATATCAAAATGAATCCACCACAGGTATACATGTGTTCCCCATCCTGAACCCTCCTCCCTCCTCCCTCCCCATACCATCCCTCTGGGTCGTCTCAGTGCACTAGCCCCAAGCATCCAGTATCAGCACCTACATTTTTAAGCACAAAGTGGAATGTAAAATTAAAATTTCACATTGTTGAAGGAAAATTGGTTTAATCACAGGCTTCTATTTCTTATTTACAAAGCTCTTGAGGAAACATTTGTTACAACAATACTATTAATAATTCCTAAAAGAATGATGTATTATTGCATCAAAGCCTACATTTAAAAAATACATAGTTTGTATAAACCCACAGAAACTAAACTTTTCCAACTTGAGAATTTCTTTAGTTATTGAAACACATCATCACCAGATAAGATGGCAGACTTTTTGGATGGTGCTATGAGCCAAATACTTGTGCCCCTTGCTAAATTCATATGCTGAAGTCCCAACACACAATGTGAAGATACCTGGATGTACAGCCTTTGAGGGGTAATTAGGTCAGGAAAGCAGAGCCCTGGTCTGATAGGATTAATGCTTTTATAAGAAGAGACATCAGAAAATTCTCTCCCCCTCTCTCTCTTTCTCCCTCTCCCTCTCTCTCTGTCAGGTGAAGATACAGTGACAGGGTGGCCAGGTGCAAAAGAGCTCATGTCAGAAACTCTCCATGTGGAAACTCTATCTCAGAATACCAGCCTCCAAAACTGTGAGAAAATAATTATCTGTTGTTTAAGCCACGCAGTCCCTGCTGTTTGGTTACAGCAGTTTAAGCTAAGACATGCTACCACCACCACACTCTGGTTTCACCAGTTATGCCTTTGTCTCTGAGAAATTTTGGCAAAGGGCAAGTGTCTGCCTTTTATTGTAAATTTCAGAATGGAAGTGGGAAGAATAAAGAATAAGATGTGCAGGTTGCTATCTTGGTCTTTTTTCTTTCTTCTATATCCTCAGCAAACAGGATTTTATTTTTTTTATATTGAATGATTCAACATTTTTCACTATATTGTTTCAAATTTTAAAATGTACTTAAATATAATTGAGTTAATATGCCCAGATATTATCATAAAAACTTCATTTTATTAGGTTCCAACAATGTGCCAAGAGCCAATAGTGAAAAATACAAAGATACAGAACCAATACCATATAATCTTCATATATCCTAAGAGAAAGGTATAGGCAGCCTTGTACTCTGATGATAAAAATTAAACCTTAGCAAGGTTAAGCAAAGTTTTCAATGTCATGTGTCTAGTTAGTGGTAATGCTGAGATTTATAGTTAATTTTATTAGATTCTAAGTTTGTTGAAATTATTAAGAATGTAAGGATTCCTTCCTAGGGAATGCCAGGAAAGTAGCCCATGTACGTTATACTAAGCTCCTTCAGAAACATAAAGCTCTGCCTATTCTTTCCCCAAAGTGAGAAATGGGCCTGTTCATGGGCATTCCTTGCCCTCTCTGATTCTTTTCTCCTTGCATAAAAGTTGGAAATCCATTTTTTCACCTTGGTTTCACCTTCACCTAAACAGTTTAAGATTTTCAACATGATCATCACATTTTTATTTAGCTTTTATTGCTATAAGCCATCTTTATCTCAGCTTGTGACATGTCGTTTCTATTTCTACAACTTAAAACACTTTCCAATGTAAGTGTAACAAAAAGAATAACCTAACTGGTTATGTTCATGAATTTTATTTTCTTTTTATTCCTTGTATTCTCAATTTTCTAGATATGATTATGTTTCATTACATTTATTTTGCAATTTTCAATGTCTAAATACAGAATTAAATAAAATTTAATAATATATGTACATATAAATGATATTCCATAAGAAACATGATCTGACCAATTCACTGGCATATATTTTAATTCCTCATTGTCATTGTTTGTTACATTTAAATTCAGAAATAAAAGTTCCTGATACTTCAACTGATACTCTTAAATAGGGACAGGCAAGCAAAGGCAAAAATGGCTTACAAAAATTTTCTTTAATAGAAACACAGATTTAAAAAAAAAAGACAAGAACAACTCTTAGAAGGGAATTTGGTAGAAATTTAGACTAATTTTCAAGCAAAAATGAAAAAACTCATTATCTCCAGGAGAAAAAAAAAAAAAGAGGATCCATGAATCTTGAATGGAATAATACAAACAGAATATGCAAAATGTAAGCCTAGGAACTTCACAGAGCATATGGACATGAGTCATGATCCATACACTGAGCAGCTGAAGAACTGTCCCAACACAAACCAGGCAGGAAAATGATTAGCTCTCTGCAGAAGGTAAATAAGAATCACTGGATGCTTATGGAAAACAGGAAGAAAAAGAGTAAAAGTAGAATACTTAAAATCTTCAAAGTAAGACCACCAGTCCTTTTCATGAGATTGTATTATTGTTGACATAAATATACTGCCTCTCACTGGGGAATGATTCTTTTGCAGCTATCAACAACAGTTTACTCATGTTACTTAATTGCATCTAAGAAATGTAAAGGAAAATGAGATGTCTAACTTTTGATTAGTAGACTTTAAATCACTGCTGTATAAAGACTGATCCATGGGTCCTGGAGTGAAGGTGGTAATGAGAGGAAATGGAGTTGATCCTTAAAAACAACAAATACGTGAGATCAACATAAAATCTGTATAAGTCACTCAAATCTTGGGACCATTTTTTAACTGCAGCATAAACTAGGTTTCTATTATTAAGAAGTGTTCTTACAGTTGACTCCCAGAATTCTAGCAGTATGGTTTATGATTTCCAGGAAGATTATAACACATTATAGTGGGGAAACTGATTGGTTGAGAGAAAAAAAAAAAAAAAAGACCTAAAGGTTCTGCTGGCAAGTGAATGAACCTTAGTGATGAACCTGATACTCCCAGAAGGAAATTCTAATCTTTCGGTAGGAAAAGCATTAACTGAGATCTCAAATAATGCACATATTTAGTTTTCCAACAATATGATTACACAAATATGTACACACAAACCTGGACACAACCCTAATAAGTGTAATTCAACTAGAAACATTAGCTCTTTAGTTCCCTACTCTTAAATAGGGACAGGCAAGCAAAGGCAAAAATGGCTTACAAAATTTTTCTTTAATAGAAACACAGGTTAAAAAAAAAAAGCAAGAACAACTCTTAAAAAGGAATTTGGTAGAAATTTAGACTAATTTTCAAGCAAAAATTTAAAAACTCATTATCTCTAGAAAAAAAAAAAACAGAGGATCTATGAATCTTGACTGGAATACTACAAACAGAATATGCAAATAGTAAGATGGAGCTCTTGAAAATTATGATAGAAATTTTAAAAAATAAATAAAGTTATTAGAACAGAGTTAGTGAAATAAAGAGAAGTAAAAATTAGAAGAGCTGGTTTAAATAAATTAGAAAATCATCCCAGACATCCAACATCTCAATAACAGGAGTTTCTGAAAGAAAACACAGTAAAACAAAAAGAAGAAAGTGTCAAGAAAGTAGCACAAAACTAAGAATTATAAGAACTAAAGGATTTCGGCTTCCAAATAGAAAAAGTTGATAGAGTAGACAGCACAAACACTCTACAAAGTGAATCCAAAAAAGAAATCTATTTCTGGATTTTCTGTGAACTAGACATACTCAAGGATTCTTGCTATAAAGCATCAAAAGTGCTACAGAAGGCAAAATATTAAAATGATTAAAAGAGACTAAAAGAAAATAAGGACAATCATTTCTGAAGTAAACAGAAACTGTGATCTTGAATATCAGGAGTGATAACTGAAGATACTGCTAGTCTCTAGTATCTACATACATTATTTTATCTTCGAGTTTTGCTTCATGAATAGATAACAAAAGAATATTCTTGAACACATACACAGTAATAAGCCTCATTGTAGATCATATTGTATAAAGTTAGGACTTAGGAAAAGTTACATGGGGAAGGTGAAACAGCAAAAAAAAAAAAAAAAAATTAAAAGTGATACACCTTGATGGTTCAGTGAGTAAAGAATCTGCCTGCAATGCAGGAGACACAGGATGCTCAGGTTCAGTGCATAGGTTGGGAAGATATCTCGGTGAAGGAAATGGCAATCTACTCCAGTATTCTTGCCTGAAAAATTCCATGGACAGTGACGTCTGATGGGCTACAGTCCAATGAGCTGCAAAGAGCTGCACACAACTGAGTGACTAAGCATAAATAACTTAACTGAAAATACTGTCTCAAGTTTGGTTGCAGGCTGTCTGTGTCTGAGAACAAGTGTTGATAAAAGTTAAGACCCTACAACATGGTTTAGCAGATAAACACAGTTGGACACAACTGAGCAGAGGTCCTATAGAGATCAGAAAAAAGGACTCTTATTCTTTTTGATGATTACATTTCAAAGGAATAGCTCCCAAGTCCTTGAAAGAGTCCCTATGTATGCTTTGCTATGCAAAGTTGCTTCAGTCCTGTCTAACTCTTTGCAACCCTATGGAATATAGCCCGCCAGGCTCCTCTGTCCATGGGGATTCTTCAGGCAAGAATACTGGATTGGGTTGCCATTTCCTTCTCCAGGGGATCTTCCTGACCCAGGGATGGAATCCATGTCTCTCATGTCTCCCGCGTTGGCAGGAGGGTTCTTTACCACTACTGCCACCTGGGAAGCCCTTGAGAAAGAGTCCCAGGTTGTTGTAAAAGACACATACACATCTCAAAGGCATCAGGAATGGATTTACAATTGCAAGTTTTCTAAAGTAAATACTCTAAGAAAAAGGAAGAAGGGGTCCATCAGGTTCTGTCTAGAATAAACAGTAAATAGTTTCAGCAGTCTTGAACTTTCCTAGGTGGAACTAAAGGAAAGTTTTGAGAGAGTCATTTCCTAGGCAGGTTGATAAGAAGTCTAGGGGTCCCCAAGGAGAGAGGGGTCTAGAATTCTCAAGGAGGAAGAAGGGAAAAACGTTTTTGTCCTTCTACATTCCTTAGGATTATGTAACAATAATGTATCCTGCTTGAGGACAATCTCTGGAAAAAAATCTTCTGGCTAATCCTATGATTTTAAAATCTAAATTATAGGAATAAGTCTAGTGAGGTCTTTACAATCTCCAGACATTCTTTTGATTCACTGTAATAACTAATTAGACAGTATATAACTCCTTGGTTAACACTAGCAAGGGAGTACTCTTTCTGCCCCTTTCTGATGCCTATGTCAGAAGCTTTCTCTATCTCCTTTATACTTTAATAAAACTTTATTACACAAAGCTCTGAGCGATCAAGCCTCGTCTCTGGCCCCGGATTGAATTCTTCTCCTCCAGAGGCCAAGAATCCCGGCGTCTTTTCCGTGGTTCCACAACAACCTTTCAGTTTTGTTATCCTATGGACATTTCTATAGTCTGGTAGAGGCCATGCTCGAGTTGGGTCAAGTCTCTTAGTGGAGATGATTGATACCCTCATTGGTGTTTAGAGATCTGAACTTCTGTGATTTCCATTTTCTGAGCTTTAATTTCCCAAGTCAAGATAAAGATTAAGAACCAAATAATAACACTCTAGCTCCCAGTTGGCACTAGTGGTAAAGAACCCTCCTGCCAATGCCAAACACTTAAGAGATGCAGGTTCAAATCCCTGGGTTGGGGAAGATCCCTTGGAGGAGTGCATGGAAACCTACCCCAATATTCTTGCCTACAGAATCCCATGGACAGAGGAGGCTGGTGGGTTACAGGCCATGGGGGTCACACAGAGTCAGACCCAACTGAAGCAACTTAGTATGCACAGTTCTAGCTTTAAGAAATTCTTCTCATCTTACAGTTGCGAGACAAGTTTTCTGAATGACAAACTCAGTTTTTAATTTTTTGGGCAACTGGTAAAAATAAAAATTGAGTTCATAATGTTAAAGGTCTCTTATCAAATACACAGATGGCATGGTTTAGGAAAGAAAAGAAGCCAATGAACTGAAAAGGAGGTGTCTATTTCAGTATTTGTAAGTATGGGAAACCAAGTCTTCCTAAGTTCTCTCGCCTCATTGATGATTAATCTCTATTCAAAACTTTATTCCCTTTCTTGTCTTTTTCTTGTTCCCTCAGAACTGATGTCTATCAAAGAAAATGGGGGATTAAAACCAAGTAGGACCCTGAGGGGGTTTTCTGGGTATAAAAGCCCCTCTGTGTCTTCTGGTTCTTGATAGAAAAAAGCCTTTAGTCTCCTAGGCCTTGGTTCCAAGTTCCAAACAGCAGACGCAAGCAGTAACGGATTAGACTCAACCATTAGTTTTGCCTGAAGTGATATGGATAGCAATCTGATGTCTATCTCTGAGTTGTGCTGCAGAAATTTAGAGCTCCCATCCAGTGGAGGATTGTGACTACACACTGACCACAAGCACTGGACCCAGACTGGTTGGAACCAGAAGGTTGATGATGGAGATTCCTGAAACATCACCCTGTTATTTCACCAGCAAACAATCAGAAGACCCACAAGCTGATCAGGCACCCTATAAACTTTTTCCAACACTGCCTTTAAAAGCTTTCACCAAGAGGGAGTTCAGGTCTTCTGAGCATGAGCTGTCTTTCCTCCTTGCTTGGCACCTACAAATAAACTTCAACCTTGCTGCAAACACCTGCACTCAAAGTTTGGCTTTCTGCCCTGTAAGCACACAGTCTCTTGCTCTGGAACATATGTCAAACCCTCAAATTGTATTAAGATTCCTTTTTCAGTGGGAGAAGCCTTCCCTCCACATTCTGAGGAAGTGTGGTAGAGTACATGGATGGGTCATTTAATACATCTGCAGCCATACACATCTTCTTTATAAACTTGCAGTCCACTCCCTGACTCCCACTGTGGCTCTGGTATTAACCACATGACTTTGTTTGGGAAACCAGATATTAGAAAAGACACAAGCAGAAGGATGAAAAAGTATCATAAAAGAATGTAACTCAGGCACATCCAGATGCACAGAGTAAGGCATGGGGAAAGGGTGCAGAGTACCCATGCCCTTTCCAAGTGCTCCACTCTCCTTAAATTTCTATATATTCACCAACCTGAAAACTCTCTGAACCTAGTCCTTTTGTTTGGTTTTGTTTTTAATGGAGGCTTCATTATGCAGGTATGATTGATCAAATCATTGATCAATTTTTCTTTTACTTTTACTTCGTCTGCATGCTCCTCTGCATTTATCATGAAAATATGTCTAGACGAGTTTTCTTAAAGAAGATGGACCAAGTGAGGCAGAACTGAAGGGTTTAATCAAGGCCCAATGTGAAACTGTGATTTATAATAAGAAATATATATTTGTCCCATTTCTGACACAGAGCTCCTAAAACCCTTATGATTTCCTAAGTGGTGAGAACCATACAAGTATATTTTGTTATAAATGAGGTGACTTCTGGAAAGTACCTAAGAATGGGGGGTGGCTGCCTGGAGAGCCAACCATGTGATTATAGGGTCAGAGGTTTCAGTCCTACCCACTGACCTCTGGGAAGGGGAAAGGATGGGAGGTTGAATCAACTGCCAGTGGTCAATGATTTGATCAATCATACCTGCATAATGAAGCTTCCATTAAAAACAAAACCAAACAAAAGGACTAGGTTCAGAGAGTTTTCAGGTTGGTGAATATATAGAAATTTAAGGAGAGTGGAGCACTTGGAAAGGGCATGGGTACTCTGCACCCTTTCCCCATGCCTTACTCTGTGCATCTCTTCCAACTGGATGTGCCTGAGTTACATCCTTTTATGATAAACTGGCACTCTAGTATGCAAAATGGTTCTGAGTTCTCTGAACTGCTCCAGCAAATTAACTGAACCCAAGATGGGGGTTTTTGGAACCTCTGTTCTACAACTGATCAGTCAGAAGCACGGGAGATAACTTGGAATTACTAGAGCAGACTGAAATGGTAGGAGTGGAAGGCAGCAGTCTTATAGGACTGGGCCCTTAACCTGTGGATCAGATGCTATTTCCAGATGGATAGAGTCAGAATTGGAGAAGGCAATGGCAACCCACTCCAGTACTCGAGCCTGGAGAATCCCATGGACAGACGAGCCCGGTGGGCTGCAGTCCATGGGGTCGCTAGGAGTCGGACACGACTGAGTGATTTCACTTTCACCTTTCATGCATTGGAGAAGGAAATGGCAACCCACTCCAGTGTTCTTGCCTGGAGAATCCCAGGGACGGGGGAGCCTGGTGGGCTGCCATCTACCGGGTCGCACAGAGTCGGACACGACTGAAGCGACTTAGCAGCAGCAGCAGCAGAGTCAGAATTGGAGCTTTCCAGGTGGTGCTAGTGGTAAAGAACCTGCCTGTCAAAGCAGGAGATGAAGGAGACGTGGGTTCAATCTGTATGTCAGGAAGATCCCCTGGAGGAGGGCATGACAACCCACTCCAGTATTCTTGCCTGGAGAATCCCCATGGACAGAGGTGCCTTGTGGGTATAGTTCATAGGGTCACAAAGAGTCAGACATGACGGAAGTGACTGAGCATGCAGGCGTGCAGTGTCAGAATTGAGTTATTTGGTGGTGTGGGGGTAAAACCACCACCACTGGATTTGGAATGCTATTTACTACCATTCTAAGCAGTCATCTGTCAGCATAGTCTCTCAGCCATCTCACGTCTCTCAGTTATCTCTCATCTTGCCATCTGACTAAGAGATAGGAACAAGCCCAGATCAGGCTAGCGTTAGTCTACAGAAGTGCTCCTTGCATTCCTACTGAAAAAGCAGCTGGGATATGTGTAAAAAGCACATTGATATACATTTTTGGATGTAACCCTGGCAGCAATCTCTCTTCTTCCTGAAGTAAGCAAGAGACTTAGCTTAAATGATATCAGGTTAAAGACATGTCCAAGATGTCAGATTTAGTTTGCTTCATATACATTTGAGTCCTAAAAAAAAAAAAGTCTGCTATTTCTCCCTTTCCTCTTCTTTATCTGTTTCTTACTTTCCTTTTCTTTCTTTTTTCCTTCCTTTCAATGAATAATTAACAACTTGGCCTCCATAGTATTAAACAAAAATCCCTCCACAATTAAATCTTAAAATCACGGTTGGAATCAACTCTACAATATATTTTACACAAAATGCCCCATGGTATTATGCTTAAACTTAAAAATAACTAGTGAATGCCCATAAGTTAAATTATGAAGAGAGAAAAACAATATTTTCACAAGTGTATGTAAATACTTTAAATACATTATTAATGCATTTAAAAACAACCAATCACTTTTGGGAGATAATTAATATAGAGAGTAAATATATTTGGAAGGCAGTTTCATTTAATTAAATTGATACTGAATACATTCAGCCATTACATTACTAAGCATGTTAAAAACCTACATTTTACTATGCAAAGTAACTGTATTTGAATAAGCAAGAATATAAGAAAGACTTTATTTAGATCTCCCCATTTTGTTTTACATTTTGGGGAACTAAGCCTACTTGGTATACTGACAAAGAGGTGATTATTTTTTCTTATAAAATATTTATTTCTTCCTACATTCAAAGATTATATTTAAGGAATAAAAGGCAGAAATAAGTGTAGAGCTTTTTTCTTGTATTATTTTAAAAATCCAAATTTTTAAAATTCATAAATACTGGTTATTTTCTAGGATTTACAGAGAATTTTTAAAGGTTAATTTACACATACACAGACATATAATACACATACAATATACATATGTAATATACTACTACGTGGGAAAGAGAGTGCTATTAAACATCACATTCAGCTCTCAATTAACAAAGTATTCTTGTAATGAAAATTTTGTTTCATAAAATTTATTTTATAAATACCACTACCATAAAAAATCCTTTCGAGATAAACAATTACTCCTCTCTCATTCAGCCCCTCCTCTCCATGTGCCATACACATGCTATACAGATTAAGTTTTAAAAGACCATGATTAATTGTTTCTGATTTACACTTAAATCAAAAAATTTGAGTAAAGATATGCTCTATAGCAATGCATAAACTGCTGTTTCTTAAGATTTTTCTCTGAATGTACAAAATCTGGATATATACCTCCCATGAAATTTTGTTCTGAAAAGAAGTAATTTGGTAACTACACCCCACTAGCCTAAGAACATATGAGGCTTCCTAAAGCAGTTTTACTTCTGCTGGTTAAAAGAACATATATAATGACTGTAATACAACAGGAACTGTGCTGGGCCCTGGAAGTGTAGAGATGAAATACAAAAAACATTCTCCCCGTAGGATATCACAGCCTCAGGAGGAAAGCAGACAGGCACTCACAATTATAATGGACAAAAATACATATTATATTTGAAGAACTCAACACGCTGTATAGGAACTCTTTCCACCAAGAGAGATCTTACTGAAGCAACTAGTCACTTGGAATTGAGAGAGAGAAAGAGAAGGCAAGACAACATAGAAGTTGGCTTCATTCACCAAGATGTGAACTAAATGTAGGTCCAGACTTTAAATGTGAATTTTGAGAAGGAAAATGACCTAGAACTTTGTCAAAGGATTGTTATTTCATATTATTTTTTATGTGATTAGGTTTACTCATCCACAGAGTGTGCAAAGAACTATAAAGGGTGGAGAGGTAGAATTCTGTTTTCAGTATCTTTAAGTAGCTATCCTGTGTAAGCCAAATAGAGATATAATGCAAATAATAATAAAAAAATTATAAAATTTATGTAGAAAGAATACCATGTGGTGGCTTAGTGATATCATGCACAACTGTTTCATGGACTCATGCAGCTGGAAGAGGGAGAACAATCATTGAATTTAACCACTTCATACATTATAGACTACTTGAGAAATTAATAATTTGCCCAAGGTCAAGCAATGAGTCTTCTTGGTTTTTAGTTCAATTTGTCCACTTTCTGACTCTAATAGGAGCTCAGAGGTAAAAGAGAAGTAATCCTATCTCATCTGGAGGAAGAAAAAAAAAGGAAGCAAATATTTTTCAGAAGTCTTATTTGGCCTGTAATTTTACTGCCTTCTCCATTATGCTTCAGAGAATCTGACATAGAAGCTTTGAAAGCAGTGAGTTCTGAACACAAAAATAGAATGTCTATGGTTTTATTCATATTTAGGAGCAGCAGTTTGAAGGAAGTGAAGCTGCAGCTGTACTTTTCCACGTTACTTAGCAACTGGTATGAGTCAAGAAAAATCACTGAAACTCACAGGCACTAGTGGGAGCATGACAAATGCCATAAAAAAAAAAAAAATCCTACGGGGTGGATCTACCTGTCGACTTTCAACATGCTATTAAGCAATAAAATAAGGGTCATTCCTACATTAATGATGTAAATTCAATTTTAAAGGCTGGCAGTGACTGCATAGGGAGGCTTCCACAGGCACAGTGCCTGTCAGATAGATTCTCTTGTCAGATTTATTAAATTGAATTATTAGGCAAATATTTCTGGCCTGAAACATTGATTTACTTTACAGAAGATAAGTTTGCACGATTTCATTGATGTATTTTGGGGAAAACTTATTAATAGTGTGTTTATGGTTTGCCAAAATGAAAAATAGGAAATGTTTTAAGATATTTAAAGTGTCTTAAAAATCACTATATCTAAATATGCACAACTAAAATGCAACAGACTTTTAGGTAAGAAGAAATAAAGGCTAAAAAATGAGATATAATATAAAAAATTCAAGAAGGAACAAGGGGAATCATAATGTATGACTTAGTTGATATTTAGAAAAGCATTTTGCTTTCGAAAGTAAGAAATGCTTTCTGAAAACACAGAGGAAGAAATTATTTCCAAATAGGACACTATAATATTTAAAACTTGAGAGCATCACAGATTACATGGAAAAATACCTACTATGAAACAATTTTTAAAATCCTAGAAAGAAAATGTTTCAGCAAATTTTGTAGGGACCCAAAATATATTGAATTTGTTTATACTGTCACACAGAGAGAGTTTACCTGAAAACATAAATTATAATTTATTATAATTGTGATTGTGATCTACAAACATTTTATATCAATAAAACTTGTCAACAACTTACACTAAGCTTTTTCTTTCTCCAAACGCAAAGCAGATGGGCCATTCCAAAATCAGTCTCTGAGCTATCCACAGCCCTCTTTCATCACTGCCTTCACTTCACCAGATAACAAGTGTTGGCCCCATCTTTTGCTATCTGAACTGCAAAAATAGCCTTCTAGTGATAGCACTACTGCTTTCCCTAACGTCCTTCAGAAATCTCCACAAAGAGTCAGAGTCATGTTCATAAGACTTATCATATACGTATTGGGCAGATCCGCTGGAGAAGAGAATGGCAACCTACTCCAGTATTCTTGCCTGGAAAATCCCACGGACAGAGAAGCCTTGTGGGCTATAGACCATGGGATGGCAGAGTTGGACAAGACTGATCGACTTAGCACACACACATATACATATCATTAGATCAATCACTTCCTTTTGATTGCTTCAGATGTTCTGTATAGCTCTCTAACTTCATCTCATAAGCCACTTACTAAGCTTAGCTATTCAGCCTTTTTTATTTTATTCTAGAATCCCTCAGGATCTGGATGTAGGTTTAAAATTACTTTTCACTATTATTTTTAATTCCTTCCAACACGTGCATTCAGATTTTCCCTACAAACAGCCTCACTTTACCTCAGGGACTATTTTATTTGCTGTTCTCTCTGACTGGTATATTTCTACCCTATATCCCTGAAGATAGGGTCTCAACTCACATATTTACTCTTTAGAGATTTCTCCATCCCTCCAAATTCTAAACAGGTTCTTCTCCTAAATAGCTACTGTAAAATATGTTGTTGTTTAGTCACTCAGTCCTGTCTGACTCTTTGCAACCTCATGGACTTCAGCCCACCAAGCTGCTCCATTCATGGAATTCTCCAGGCAAGAACACTGGGGTAGATTGCCATTCCCTTTTCCAGGGGATCTTCCTGATCCTAGGATCAAACCCATGTCTCCTACGTTGGCAGGTGGATTCTTTATCACTGAGCCACCAGGGAAGCCCACTGTATTACATATACCCCTTTTTAACTTATTTTTGAACATACTGATGTCATACTAAATTATTTATTTTTACTTGTTTATTGTCCCTATGCCCCTATCAATTTGCAAGGATCTTGAGAATAGCGTTTTCTTAGGAATGGTTCACCGTTATCAAGAATCTATGAGTTACACATTTTGCATCAATAAATGTTAGATGAATACATGACTAGTGATTAATACATTCATTGGTAGAGTGGAAATAGACAATAATGCATAGGACATGATGTGAAATGAAAGAAGTAGACAAAAAAGAATATAAGAACATTTAAATGCTGGCTTTCAAACTGTAGGCACAGAACAGCTGTTCTCATGCACAAAGGAAGCTTTAGGGCTAGGTCCTGATGACTCAGGCTCCTTTCTCCATCGGGGCAAATGCAGAAACCTTGTGTTGAGATGACAGCATCATAAAATGTTGGTGACTTTTATCAGCTTATATTCATTAAGTGGCCACAGGAGAAAGAAATGTGTTTTGCTTTGTTAAGAAGTTAAATATGTGTCCTGAATTCATAAATCTGCAGACAGACTTTCGGAGTCAACCCATCCATCTAAATTATACACAAAATGTTGAGTGTACATGTACTTCTCTGAGAAGAGTACTCATAGTTTTGTCGGAACTTCAAAGGGATCCTTCATCTCTTTGTTGTCATGACAGCCTCTTGCAAATTCACAAAATAAGCAAACTAAACAAAGGTCAGCACAAAGACAAGACACCTTTGTTTATATATGTAGAAGAATTTCACACCAAGTTAGAATGAGTGACATTAAATTAAATTAAAATCCCAGTTGCATTACTAATCATCAAAATCCTCCTAGGGTACATATTTGGTATATTTTATCTTCAGATATGCAGTTGCTACACTCTATAGGCACAGAGTGTGCCTTTAGTTCCTTTAGAGGAACTAAAGAAGCTCTTGATGAGGGTGAAAGAGGAGAGCTAAAAAGCTGGCTTGAAACAACATTAAAAAAAAAAAATTAAGATCATGGTATCTGGTCCCATCACTTCATGACAAATAGATGGAGGAAAAGTGAAATAGTGACGGATTTAATTTTCTTGGGTTCCAAAATTACTGGGGATGGTGACACAGCCATGAAATTAAAAGATGCTTGCTCCTTGGAGCAAATTTTTTCCAGCAGTCATGTACAGATAAGAGAGTTGGACCATAAAGTAGGCTGAGCACCAGAGAATTGATGCTTTTGAACTGTGTTGCTGGAGAAGACCCTTGAGAGTCCTTGGACTGCAAGGAGATCAAACGAGTCAATCCTAAAGGAAATTAACCCTGAGTATTCATTGGTAGGATTGATGCTGAAGCTGAAACTCCGATACTCTGGTCACCTGATGTGAAGGGCCGACTCACTGGAAAAGACCCTGATTCTAGGAAAGATGAAGATAAAAGAAGGGCATGGCAGAGGATGAGATGGTTAGATAGCATCACCAACTCAATGGATACGAATTTGAGCAAACTCTGAGAGCTAGTGGAGGACAGAGAGCCTGGCATGTTGCAGTTCACCGGGTCGCAAGATTCGGACATGGCTTAGCTACTGAAGAACAACATATTTTATTTGTTTCAGAGAGAGCATCTTCTGCATTTAATCATTTGCATTTAACATTATGAAGTACTGAGGTTCTGAAACTAATTCATCTCTTTGCAAAGAATTTAATAATATTACTCTAATGAAAAAAAAATCAGAGGATAGGAAACCTCATGTGCCCAGTATATTCATTTATTTAGAATACTAGAGATAATAGGGGTTGTGACTAAGAGCACAGTTTTCAAAACAGATCATGGATTTGAATCCTGCTTAACATATAATTATGACCTTAAATGAATTACTTTATAGTCTTGTGCTGCACTTTCCTCATCTGTCGAATTAGCAATGCAACATTGCTTGTTTATAATTATTGTGAGAATTTAGTATAGAGAAGCTGGAGGTGTGGCATATATCAAGTATGAGAGTTCTCATTTTGTACGGTTCTGATATGCAAATAACATCAAACCCCAAAACACAGTTCATATTTCAGTTTCTGTGCTGTATTAAGTATTTGCTTAAGTACAATGATACTTAAGGATTAAGTATTTGCATTAAGTATTAATGTATTTGCATTAAGTACAATCTTCACCACTTACTCTTCAGTACACAGATCACTATAGAAACAACAGATGTGGATCATGATCAGTGACCATCCACACTGCTTCTTTCAAAGCCTGTGATGATTGGTCCCTCCACATCTGTTATTCAGTTCACTCACAGGAAGCAAACCATTTAGTTGGGTCTCTTCCTCTGGCTGAAAGAAACCATGTGCCATTATAAAAATGGATAATTGAAAGAGAAAATTGGACAACAAAGAGGAAACCAGCAAATAAATGAAAAGCAAAAAACACACTGAAATTAGAATCGTAATGTAAATAAAGTTTCAGGAAATAGTTATTAATATATATGAATAAAATGGTTGTAAAAAAAAAAAAAAGGATGAAGATAGCCCAGAGGAAGTATGGTTGGCAAAAACCACCATGTTAAAGAAATTCTCAGAGGCATTTCAGAACATTGAATGCAAAAAAGATGAACTGTTGGAAACTGATCCCAATTTAGAAAGGAAAATAACAATTTGCCAAGGCACAGAGAGGAAGCTTACTCTGGGTCATATATTAAACAATGTGAAGTAAAACTGCTCCTGATAAGTTTTTCATAAAGAACTAAAATATTGATTCTCAACTTTTCAATGTTTTAAATCACAATCTACTAAATAAATGTCAATTTTACTAATTCTACTTTCCTAAAAATATGCAACTAATAGTAAGAGTTTTAAGTGTTTTGACCAAAAAAAAAAAAAAAATTTAAAGGTCATAGGATACCTGTAATATTTCCCATGGAAGATGATTTCTTTGTATGATTTCAGCTTATATGGTAATTTTTATAGTGTGACACTACCATGCAAAGAGCTGCATTATTAAATAAAATCTAGCTATATATAATCAATATAATTTTATTATACCATTATCATCTGCCTTAGCCATTTTTAAGCTTTTTTCCCCCTACTGTTGGATTTCATCTTGCTTGTGCAGATTTGCAAAAGTACTTTGTTAATTAAAGTACCTAACCTTTTTTTGCCAACAAAGGTTCATCTAGTCAAGGCTATGGTTTTTCCTGTGGTCATGTATGGATGTGAGAGTTGGACTGTGAAGAAGGCTGAGTGCCAAAGAATTGATGCTTTTGAACTGTGGTGTTGGAGAAGACTCTTGAGAGTCCCTTGGACTTCAAGGAGATCCAACCAGCCCATTCTGAAGGAGATCAGCCCTGGGACCTCTTTGGAAGGAATGATGCTAAAGCTGAAACTCCAGTACTTTGGCCACCTCATGCTTAGAGTTGACTCATTGGAAAAGACTCTGTTGCTGGGAGGGATTGGGGGCAGGAGGAGAAGGGGACGACAGAGGATGAGATGTCTGGGTGGCATCACTGACTCAATGGATGTGAGTCTGGGTGAACTCTGGGAGTTGGTGATAGACAGGGAGGTCTGGTGTGCTGCAATTCATGGGGTTGCAAAGAGTCGGACACAACTGAGCAACTGAACTGAACTGAACCTTTTTCTGTTAAAATAATTAAAAACACATTCCCTTTTCAGATGTTAGCTCATTCTTGAGCTTGAGCATGGCATTTTTAATGTAGAAATTTAGAAATTTTAATTAATGAAATTGTTTAGACTTTCCTTTTTAGCTTCTGTACTAGGTATACTAGTTAGAAAGTGATTGAGAAATTAACCTCTAAATTTCTTATTTTATTATCTATAGAGATTAATACTTACCTCCCATAGTTATTATGAGAATTAAATGTGTATAAATATGCTAGCCTTATAACATGCTGTCTCATAGGAAGAATTATATATCAAAGTTATTTCTATTATTAGTAAGTATAAGTTAATCTATTAGACATTGAATAAGAGCTAAAATTTTCTTAAAAGGCTCACAGACTCCTGGGAGACAGAAGAGTGACGGAGCTTTAAGAGTGGTAAGGGTTAGGACTGAGATAAAAAGCACATGGGCCTAACGCAGCATCCATGATCATGAGCCAATCCATATGGCTGGCACCAGAAAAGTGATTCCAGAGAAGGTGATGCTGCTGCTACTGCTGCTAAGTCTCTTCAGTTGTGTCCAACTATGAAGGTGATAATCACACTTAAATGAAGTTAAAAAAAAAAAAAGACTTTAAAAAATTGTGACAATAGGATGTGCAAAGAGAAAATGTGTAAACAAAGAATGACAAAATTTGGAAAGTACATGTGGTTGAGGATGACAAAGTAAAGTATCTGAGTGTTGGAATTAATGCTCCAAATGCTCCAGTAAAGAAATAAAAGGCTGCATTATACAGTGTCAGGTAAATCATTATAGGGACAACTGAAAGATTTTGAACAGAGGATGATCAAAGACATATTTTCAATTTAGAAAAATCAACCTGGACATGAAAAGAAGATTGACTCAAGTAAAAACAAGACAGAGCAGAACTAGGATGTCAGAAGCAGCTGGAGGAATGATCAACATTAAAGATGATGGGAACCTGAAGGAAGGCAGTAGTAATGGCTATGTGGACTGGGGAGGAACTGGGGAGATAATAAGAAAGTAAACTTACAGACTTGACTGAACTCAAAGGTGAATTCCTAAGAGGAAAGATCTGATTATGGAATTTAGTAGCATCCAATGTTATTAAAATATATGATCCTTTAAAAAAAATACTACTTTTAAAAGTAGGTTTAGGAGTATCTCTTTTATTTCAACTATATGCCACATATTTAACTACAGACAAAGACATTTTCCTATAAAGATAACCCGGAGGAATTTTTTTAGAAAAAGTGATGAATTGCATAACAGCACTTTATCTCAAAAGGTTTAAGTTTCTATAACAAAGAAATTCTCAGCTCTTGAGAACAGAGTGTGACATTCTGGGGACATCTGATTCATTTGCATCTCAACGCCCTTTTCATGAGGACCCCCAGGAGAAAGTAGTGTCTGACTTTAGTATGAGGTATAGTGTAGTTCTCCTTAGCAATTGTTTTGTTTCCATCTCATGGATGTTGTAAATTTTACAACTTAAAAGCTTTTTAATTTGTAAGTCAGATCTATTTTTGTGGCTTATCTATGGTAAACTTGTGGGTTATTATGACATTTTCTCCCTTTTTTGCAATTCCATTCTGTTCCTACATCCTTTTTTTTTTTTTTTTCCCTGAAATGGCACTCTTACCTTTTCATTTTATGCATCCTTGTAAGATAGCTAAAATAATTTTGGGAACAATATGTGACATGCATGACAGGTAAAAATCATTCCCATGGCTTGATTCTTTCTGCATTGAGAAAGGTGTTTTCTATTCATTAAAGGTTGAAGGGTCCTTTCTATCCCTTCTGTACATTCTGTCAAATCCTCCCATGCAGGATCACATTCCAAGAGTTGATGCTTTGGATATAAACTTTACAGAAAAGTACCTGAGGTACACAGTTACTACCTGTATGACTCTGAAAGCTTTATCCAGTTCCTTCCAAGAAGTATGTTTCAGAAAATGATGGATGTTTTTTGATAAACGTGAAGGAGAACAGCCACTGGAGGTGCTCACCTACTATGGAGACCTACACCCTTCCTCTCTGTGTAATCAAACTCTGGGCTGCCCCCTCTCAGTGAGGCTGAGGTATAAGTGTGTATTAAAGCAAAAGTCTCACTGATACCACTGTTTTACATTTTTGGGGTATTGCTAAATGTTCCTCACAAAACTACTGAGAATTTCAAACTTACCATGGTATGGAATAGTGATTTAATTAAAAAAGCATTTCTGCTTTGATAACTTAGCTGTCTTTAAAAATCACATTCCTTACTTCTGTTTTTTGGCTACATAGGAGCTAAAAGAGAACATATTTGAAAATCTTTGAAATATAATTGATGGTGACAGAGAAAATAATATAGCTTTGAACTGGAGCAGAAAAATGACAAATCTATTACATGGGATTTTTTTCTTACTCTCCATCTGTAGGTATTTGGCCCTAATATGGATATAATTCACATAAAGACAGCATTGTGATACAACTATTAGGGCTTAAAAGTCTGCTACTAGAAAGTGAAACATACATTGTGAACGACATGAGAGTGCAAGAGACTCTCAAGAAAATTGTGACATTTTCTTCCAATGTACTGTCTTTAGGGTAGAATATGCTCCATTTATATTTTACCTTCTCAGGGTTAAAAAAAAATGGTTGGAAATAAAATAAGTTGGAAACAAGTTCTATTCTGTTCTTAGCACTAGAGCTTGCTAAACTTATTCTCTTAATTAAGAATGAAGATGAGTGAAATAAATTATTTCCATTTTTGGCATATTACCTTCTTTACATCAAAGTGCAATTTCTCACATTTGTTTTATAAAAGATGAAATGAATGATACATGATGATATATTAATTGGTGTGGCATTTAAACGAGCTCCTCTACCACAGGAAAAAATAAAGAAAGTAAAAAAAAAAAAATCTCTAAAAATGGGTTCTGATAGAAGGTCATATGGCAAACTAAATGGTCTCTCTTCACCAGAAGCATGAGTTTTCAAGGGATTTGGGTTATTTTTCTTATTTATTAGTATCTAGATAAAGTAATGGGTCTTGTAGCCACAGCTTTTCTATGTTAAACTCTGATTTTTTTCTAAAATAGTTAACCAAAGTAAGTTAAAATAATATGCTTAAAGGCTTTTGAGATATATGTGAGAATTCTAGAACATGATGGCTGAACTTGGTACCATTCTCTTCTGATTCCAATTCTATGGCACTTCCCTTTTATCACAAAACAAACTCTAACAATCTTTGGGCAGTTTGGTGCAACTGTAGCATGGATAAAACTGGTGAAGAACAACTTCATAAAGGCATTAGTTGGGTTGGAAAACAAATCATCCAATTAAAAAAAGAAAAGTATAAATGGCTGTTGAGTTTATGAGTTTAGTCTTTCCTGCTTTGACACTGAGAGAATATAGGGATTTTGGAGAGCAGTGAAGTTTTCTCTGGGGCCTGTGTAGGCAGCTAACAGCCTGCTCTTAAATGCAAGGAGCTAGAGCCAAACTCCATTGTCTTCGAAGTTGCAGGGTTTCCACAGCAAGGGGTACTCTCTTCAACAGACCCAAGTTTCCAGGAGCCCACCCTCCAAATAACAGCCCACCAAAGGCACCCCAGTACCAAAGAGAGGGTAAACAGGCACAGTAATCAGAACATACACTCCGTGAAACGAAAGTATTTAATGAGAGAAGGACTGAATAAAACAAGGGGCAGGGGGCGGGGGGAAGACAGGAAGAGAAAATGAGATCAGTGAGCAGCACAAAAATCCAAAACTCAAACCAAAACAGAAAACAAAAAAACACACTGCCACATCCTAGCAATCAGTTCAGTTCAGTTGCTCAGTCGTGTCCAGCTCTTTGTGACCCCATGAACCACAGCACGCCAGGCCTCCCTGTCCATCACCAACTCCTGGAGTCCACCCAAACCCATGTCCATTGAGTCGGTGATGCCATCCAACCATCTCATCCTCTGTCGTCCCCTTCTCCTCCTGCCCTCAATCTTTCCCAGCATCAGAGTCTTTTCAAATCAGTCAACTCTTCACATCAGGTGGCCAAAGTATTGGAGTTTCAGCTTCAACATCAGTCCTTCCAATGAACACCCAGGACTGATCTCCTTTAGAATGGACTGGTTGGATCTCCTTGCAGTCCAAGGGACTATCAAGAGTCTTCTCCAATACCGCAGTTCAAAAGCATCAATTCTTCAGCACTCAGCTTTCTTTATAGTCCAATTCTCACATCCATACATGACTACTGGAAAAACCATAGCCTTGACTAGACGGACCTTTGTTGACAAAGTGATGTCTCTGCTTTTTCGTATGCTGTCTAGGTTGGTCATAACTTTCCTAAAATTAAATGTCTTTTAATTTTATGGCTGCAATCACCATCTGCAGTGATTTTGGAGCCCAGAAAAATAAATTCAGCCACTGTTTCCACTGTTTCCCCAATACTAAATAATAATGAGTTCTACCCCACAATAAAAGCTACTCTGGAGCTTAGAAACCTAATTTTATCTCAAATTTAACTTTGAGAATCAAAGGAGACTTGTTCTCTATTGAGATCTAATTATGAGATCTAGAAGAAGAATCAGCAAAGTTTTTCTGTCAAGGGCCAGATAATAAATATTTTGGCTTTGTGACAGCTTGCAAATAGGATAAGGTTTCAGGGCTTGATAGTAAGCACAAACCCAGAGACAATTTTTCAAACATACTTAATGAGAGAACATTCAGATTAGCAGAAAATGAGTAAAGATGAAACAAGTAAATTAAAAAAGTAAATTGACAACAAATAAGTAAATTACTGAGTAGATTAGATACATCTATACTATGCTCAGATAGTATATGTTGCAATATACACTTTACCCAAAGGGGAAAGGGGGTAGCTTTTTTAGTATAGGGAGAAGGCTCAGGAAGGAAGGAGAGGCCAGGCATGAACAAAAAAGTAATTAAAAAAAAGATATATCAAAACCCATGTATAAGAAGAAAACCTCACTTACACATGAATTTGTAGTTATAACATTACTGCAGAATTTGTATCCAGTGTGTTATGTTTACCCTTGCTCTGCTCAAAATATCATTATTTACACCAAGGAGTCACATGAGGAATGATGCTCTTGAATTCTAAGAAGATTGGAAGATGGATGCTGGAGCAAGAAAGGCCTCGGGAATCCATGAGTCAGTCACCTCATGATACACTTGAGGAGATTATCATGCAATAGACTATACAGAATGTGAACACATACACAATATATTAACAGGTAGTGAAAAATAATTTTACTTAGGATTTCTAAAAAGAAACCAGTCCCAGCATCATTATGCCAGTTCTATTTATACCAACATGCTAGGTTACTCAGGTTTGTCTTTTCTTGGGATCAGTGGGTAGAAATTCACAATCAAAATCAAAACAACAGGAAAGAGCTCTAAAGGACACAAACTTCGAAGACCTTGGAATCGTCTCTAGTTCTGAGGTAATGCATTAGCTGTTGTATTTGCTGACGGTTTCTAAGGGTTGTCTTTGGGGTCCAAGTCTAGTATTCGACTTATTTTTTCTATTCTAGCAATTGTGGTTCAGTTTCTCTTCTACATGAAAAAAATAAACAGAAAAATACTACCTAGCATTCAGCAGGATGAGTTTGTTAATGTTTTTAATTTTAAAAAAATATCTAAAAAAGATTTTCACTGTTGTAGGAATAGCATGCATGTCAATTGGAACAGATTACGGTTTCTGGTGATTTTTATAGAATTCTGCCTTTCATTGTCGTCTCTCTTCAAACACAATGTTAATGGTCATGAATTCAACAGAAGTACAGAAAATAAAGTAACTCAGGATGTGGCTTTGAAGAATGAGGGCGTGTGTGTTTGCGTGTGTGTGTATGCGTACACTTTCACCTTGTTGATCTGTACATCTCATTTGGTTTGCTTTTATTTTTTTTATCAGAAATATATACTGTTATTCAAAATGATCTCTGACCACACATTTAATAGAAACCAGGCTGTGCTACTACTATTGCTATTCCAGCCTCTAGAAAGAAAGAAAGAAAAAAAATAACCTGGTGAAATCAGTTTTGCTGGAATTTTGATAGCTGTGGAAGCCGTATCGATTGACATATTATAAGTGTGATGGGGAAGAAGGTGGTTTAGATTAAAGTAATAACTACAGAATAAAAGGGGTCTAGGGGGAAATCCAAACATACCAATGCTCTTGATATTTTTCAGAAATATTTTCTCAGTATTTCTTTGGTTTAAGATCTTTGATGTTTCTCCCAGTTTTCAAAGCTTATTTCATCCCAGGCATTCAGAATGGCAAATGTTAAACTTTTTTCTTTCATAAATATGCGTTTGTATTCTGAAATTTCAGTCTTTTGAAGACACACTATTAAATATTCTGACATGTTTAGGGAAAGTTCTTTTCATTGCTTCTCTGTTAATCTAATTAATGTGATTAGCACTTTAAAACAGAATAATAATAAAAATATGTCTTCCTTGATAAGTAGGAAAGAAGACACAAACAGCAAATGATGATTTAACCAATCTGACTGAATTTTAATTAAAACCCTACCTCTAGCTAGCCCTTTACATTTGAGAAACTTTTAAAATATATCTGCTACACAACTTTTTAATCACAAAATGAGGATAATAATATAACTGAAAGCATAGTGCTACTGTAAAGATATGATAAAACATGTAAAGATCTTGAAAATGTCCTTTCATAAAGTAAGTGCTCAATAAATGCTGTTATAGTTATTACATGGTAAAAATGTCTCTTAGAATTTCCAGGGCAAGCAGTAAAATATGAAAAACACTCTTGCTGTCATTTAATTTCACTATTTCAAATATTTATAACTAAAACTCGGTTCCTATGGATCTTTATTCCAGTTGGCCAGAAACAGGCTTTAATATTTCCAGAATAAAGCCAGAGTTATAAACAAGGGGAGTCAGATGAAGAGGTGAGGGCCAAAAGAGGGTTAAGGTGTGTAGTTAAAATTTACAGAGTGTGCCCAATACTTCCTTAAGTTATTAAGCTGGGTGAGACTTCTCAGAATCACCCACCTTGTGTGTTTCAAACAGTTTTAACTCCCTGTTGCCATCACTCTTAGTTAAAGTTTGAGGTTACCAAAGAATTAGTCTTATTGTACCATTGCAACAGAAGTATTTGCTATAGATAAAAATTCACTCCATGTTGCACAGGTGGTTGATAGCATTGTGTCCTTGGCCAGCACAAAGACAGGTTAAGCATATCAAAGTGACATATTCTTTAGATACTGTAATGAACTGAACATTGTAACCCCAGAATTTGTATATTGAAGCCCTAATACTATAGAATATCACTATATTTGGAGATAGAACCTTTAGAAAGAAAACTAAGGTTAAAAGAGCTCATAATGGTGGCGCCCTGATCCATTATGACAGTTGTCTTAAAAAGAAAAAAAGAGACCAGGGGCAGGTACACACACAGGAGAGGAGAGACCATGTGAGGACAGAATGAGGAAGTGGCTATCTGCAAGTAAGGGAAAGAGGGCCAGGGGAAACCAAACCAGCCTCCAGTACTGAGAGAGAATAAATTCTCATTGTTTAAGCCACCCAGTTGATGTTATTACTGATGATGGTCCTATAAAACTAATACAGGTACTAGACACAATGGGAAAAGATTCTAGGGCATGGGTGTATTACCATTGTGCATTAGTTCCTAGTGTGTTACCGTGGTAACAATAACACAGTTGCACAATAACACAATTGTATCTGATAGGAAGGTATATGGGCAAATCTTCTAAAAATACCAGGACTCTTTTACATTCTATGTAATATCTCTCCAATTACTAGAGAAGGACTATCCTATGGACTTTGCCATAACTTCTTCCCATCCTTAGTCTCTTGGAAAGAGTACAGGTAAAAATACCCTCATCTCCCAGTACTAAGTTATATATACATGAGCTTGGGGCTGTAGGAGAGTGAGATTCAAGGACTGCTTTTTCTGTCTCCAGTCTTCTCTATAAGGGTGGTAAAACCTGGACTGAGCTGAGACCAAATGCTGCTATCTAGTTCTAGACAATACTAGGTTAATACCACAAGAGGGCTTGTATTTCAGCTACCTTGGTCAGACCTGAAGATTCTAGCAGACCAAAACGATACTTACTATTACTTCCACAAAATTCTCTAGGAAGTGTAGGCTCTTCTCTTACTTCCTGTGTATGAATAGCTATTTTTCGAAAAATCCTGCGACCCAGTGCCGTCAGGTCTTTTAGTGGCTGATATGTCAGTTCCTGTTCATATTAAATGTAATAATGAACTTTTGAACTTCATATGGTATGGATCCCCTTCTATGAGTTTTTCTCTTGGTGTATCTTCTTTTCAATTCTGGTTGAAGGGCCTGCAAGAGTGAACACTGACATTCCAGGAATCAGCGAACTAGATGGACTGGAATGGGGGAATTTAACTCAGATTACCATTATATCTACTACTGCGGGCAGGAACCCCTCAGAAGAAATGGAGTAGCCATCATAGTCAACAAAAGAGTCTGAAATACAGTATGTGGATGCAATCTCAAAAATAACAGAATGATCTCTGTTTATTCCAAGGCAAACCATTCAATATCACGGTTATCCAAGTCTATGCCCTGGCCAGTAATGCTAAGAAGCTGAAGTTGAACAGTTTTATGAAGACCTACAAGACCTTTTAGAAATAACACCCAAAAAAGATGTCCTTTTCATTATAGGAGACTGGAATGCAAAAGTGGGAAGTCAAGAAAAACCTGGAGTAACAGGCAAATTTGGCCTTGGAGTACAAAATGAAGCAGGGCAAAGGCTAATAGAGCTTTGCCAAAAGAATGCACTGGTTATAGCAAAAACCCTCTTTCAACAACACAAGAGAAGATTCTACACATGGACAATCCCAGATGGCCAACAATGAAATCAGATTGATTATACTCTGTGCAGCCAAAGATAGAGAAGCTCTATACAGTCAGCAAAAACAATACTGGGAGCTGACTGTGGCTCAGGTCATTAACTCTTATTGCCAAATTCAGACTTAAATTGAAGAGACTGGGAAAAACTACTAGACCATTCAGGTATGACCTAAATAAAAACCTTATACACTGGAAGGGAGAAATAGATTTAACAGACTAGAACTGAAAAACAGAGTGCCTGATGAACTACGGAGAGAGTTTTGTGACATTGCACAGGAGACAGGGATCAAGACCATCCCCAAGAAAAAGAAATGCAAAAAAGCAAAATGGCTGTCTGAGGAGGCCTCACAAATAGCTGTGAGAAGAGAAGTGAAAAGAAAAGGAGAAAAGGGAAGATATACCCATTTGAATGCAGAGTTCCAAAGAGTAGCAGGATGAGATGCAAAATCCTTCCTCAGTGATCAATGCAAAGAAACAGAGGAAAACAATAGAATGGGAACGACTGGAGATCTCTTCAAGAAAATTAGAGATACCAAGGGAAGATTTCATGCAAAAATGGGCTCAATAAAGGACAGAAATGGTATGGACCTGACAGAAGCAGAAGATATTAAGAAGAAGTGGCAGGAATACAGAGAGCTGTACCAAAAAAAATCTTCATGACCCAGAGAGTCAAGATGGTGTAATCACTCACCTAGAGCAAGACATCCTGGAATGTGAAGTCAAGTGGGCCTTAGGAAGCATCACTATGAACAAAGCTAGTGGAGGTGATGGAGTTCCATTTGAGCTATTTCAAATCCTGAAAGATGATGCTGTGAAAGTGCTGCACTCAGTATGACAGCAAATTTGGAAAACTCAGCAGTGGCCACAGGACTGGAAAGGTCAGTTTTCATTCCAATCCCAAAGAAAGGCAATGCCAAAGAATACTCAAAATACTGCACAATTGCACTCATCTCACGCGCCAGCAAAGTAATGCTCAAAATTCTCCAAGAGAGGCTCCGGAAATACATGAACCGTGAATGTCCAGATATTCAAGCTGGTTTTTGAAAAAGCAGAGGAAGCAGAGATCAAATTGCCAACATCCACTGGATCATGGAAAAAGCAAGAGAGTTCCAGAAAAACATCTATTTCTGCTTTATTGACTATGCCAAAGCCTTTGACTGTGTGGATCAAAATAAACTGTGGGAAATTCTGAAAGAGATGGGAATACCAGACCACCTGACCTGCCTCTTGAGAAACTCGTAGGCAGGTCAGAAGCAACAGTTAGAACTGGACATGGAACAACTGACTGGTTCCAAATAGGAAAAGGAGTACATCAAGTCGGTATATTGTCACCCTGCTTATTTAACTTATATGCAGAATACATCATGAGAAACACTGGGCTGTAAGAAGCACAAGCTGGAATCAAGATTGCTGGGAGAAATATCAATCAGATCAGATCAGTCACTCAGTCGTGTGCGACTCTTTGAGACCCCATGAATCGCAGCACGCCAGGCCTCCCTGTCCATCACAACTCCCGGAGTTCACTCAGACTCACATCCATCGAGTCAGTGATGCCATCCAGCCATCTCATCCTCTGTCATCCCCTTCTCCTCCTGCCCCCAATCCCTCCCAGCATCAGAGTCTTTTCCAATGAGTCAAGTCTTTGCATGAGGTGGCCAAAGTACTGGAGTTTCAGCTTTAGCATCAGTCCTTCCAAAGAAATCCCAGGACTGATTTCCTTTTGGATGGATTGCCTGGGTCTCCTTGCAGTCCAAGGGACTCTCAAGAGTCTTCTCCAACACCACAGTTCAAAAGCATCAATTCCTCGGTGCTCAGCCTTTTTCACAGTCCAACTCTCACATCCATACATGATCACAGGAAAAACCATAGCCTTTAGTTCTTCTTCACTTTCTGCCATAAAGGTGGTGTCTTCATATGCACCACCTTTATGGAAGAAAGTGAAGAACTAAAGAGCCTCTTGATGAAAATAAAAGGAGAGTGAAAAAGTTGGCTTAAAGCTCAACATTCAGAAAACTAAGATCATGGTCTCTGGTCCCATCACTTCATGGCAAACAGATGGGGAAACAGTGGAAACAGTGTCAGACTTTAATTTGGGGGCTCCAAAATCACTACAGATGGTGACTGTAGCCATGAAATTAAAAGACACTTACTCCTTGCAAGTAAAGTTGTAACCAACCTAGACAGCATGTTATAAAGCAGAGACATTACTTTGCCAACAAAGGTCCATCTAGTTAAGGCTATGGTTTTTCCAGTGTTCACTTATGGATGTGAGAGTCGGACTGTAAAGAAAGCTGAGCGCTGAAGATTTGATGCTTTTGAACTGTTGTGTTGGAGAAGACTCTTGAAAGTCCCTTGGACTGCAAGGAGATTCAACCAGTCCATCCTAAAGGAGATCAGTCCTGGGTGTTCATTGGAAGGAGTGATGTTGAAGCTGAAACTCCAATTCTTTGGACACCTAATGTGAAGAGCTGACTCATTTGAAAAGCCGCTGATGTTAGGAAAGATTGAGGGCAGGAGGAGAAGGGGACAACAGAGGATGAGATGGTTGGATGGCATCACTGACTCAATGGACATGAGTTTGGGTAAACTCCGGGAGTTGGTGATGGACAGGGAGGCCTGGCGTGCTTCGGTTCATGGGGTCTTAAAGAGTCAGACACGACTGACCGACTGAACTGAACTGAAGGGCTGGAGATGTTTAATAATAGATGTGTGGGAATGGGACACATAGTACCCAGATGGGTTGGAATTATAGTTCTTGGATTCCAGGAACTTCACAACATCTGTACTACCTCTAGTTCTACTAAGTCATTACTATCAGGATATAGATTACATCATGCATACCTAATGCTGCAACCATCTTCTGTCAAGGAAGAATCTTGCAATATCTTGCTCACTCTTGCATTTAGTATGGTTATTAAATCCATCTACCTCTGCATACTTGCTGTGGAACAGGCTTCTAGAGCTTACCTCAAGTCAGCTTCCTGTTTTTCCTGGGCATGGAAAGACTGAGAATTCTGGGTAGTCCTCAATTCTCAGAACAACATTAGGATAGCTATCAGCTATCTCCATTTTACACATGAAGAGACTGAGGTGTCAACATAAGAACTTATTGATTTGTTTCTGGTCACCAGTTGGTTCATGGAGCTGACATTCAAACATAAGCAGTAGAGTTTCCAAGCCCACATCCTTAAGCACCCATCTAGTGTCTATTTATCTTTCTTTAAAAATTAATTTATCAGATTTTTTCAGTCTCCTGTTGTATTCCACAAACTTGTTTATGATTTTAATCCTGCTAAGATTATGTTGGTTAAAAACAGTGTAGAGGAATGATATGGGGTAGGCAGGTTGTGAATGGTAAGGAATCTGTCCTAACAGGAGGGGAATTTAGTTTTTAATGTAGGATATCATTAGGATGTCATTGGAAACTCCACCTCCTTAAATATTGCTACTGGACCTATCAAACACTCAAGTAAAAAACTAATCAGACATCTGATTTAAAGGGAAATAATAACTTCAAGTATATATCTGACAAAATGACCATTTAATTGATGATCATCTTTCTTAACTCACCTTGGATCATTTCTTTACACCTAAGCACCTTGTAAAATGCACTAAGGAAGGGAGTACAAGTTCAGTTAAGCAATGGGCTATTAGAGATGATCTGAACCTGGCATCTCCTGCTTAATATTATACTATCACTGCCTGTCAGATTTTACCTTTGGATTCCTGAATTTATGAACAGATCTTTTTCTGCACCATTTCTATTTTCAGCTCAGATTCCATGCTTATTGAATCATGAGGAATGTTTAAAGGTGATATTTATGTCTAGCTAATCTGACATCTGACTCTTCCAGTTCTTACTTGTTTCAAAACCTCCTAACCAGTTTCCCTGATTCTATTCTTTATTTCCTCTATCCATCCTCCTAACAGCATCCAAAGTGATTCAAAAAATGACACGAAAGCACTTAAGTAAATAAATTAGATCATGTCATTTTCCACTTAAATTCCTTTCATGGCTTTCCTTTGCATTTAAAATAAAATTCTAACTCCTCATTATAGTTTCCAAAGCTCTGCTTTGTCTGGTTAAGGCTACCTCACAGGAATTCAAGACACACTATAAAGCTACGTTAATCAAGATACTGTCGTATTGGCAAAAGAATGGACAGATAGATAGATGAAACAGAAAATGGAGCCCATAAATAGACCTGTGGAAATATTTCCAGCAGATATTTGACCAGGAAGCAAATGCAACTCAATGGAGAAAGGATAGTTTTTTCAATAGATGATGCTTCGTATATAAATACATGAAAAATCATAAATGTAAACACAGTCATTATACCTTATGCCAAAAAAGTAGATTATAGACATAAATGCAAAACACAAAAAACAAACAAACTCTTAGAAGTTACAGGAAAAAAAAATGCCCTTAGATTTATATACAACACCAGAAGTACTATGAAAAAAACAAAAGAAAACTTGAACCTCATTGAAATAAAAAAACTTTTGCTCTGTCAAAGACACTTTTAAGAGAATGAAAAGACAAGTCACACACTAGGAGAAAATATCTGAAAAAACACATCTGATAAAAGGACTGATGAACTATATGAAGGACTCAAAACCTAGCAGGAAGAATATAAACAACTCAATAAATTAAGGAAAATACCAAATAAGCATCTTGCTGAAGAAGATATATGGATGACAAAGAAGCAAATGAAAATATATAAAACATTTAAAATCATTAAAGAACAGAAAATTAAAACACTAATGAGATACCACTACATACCTGTTATTAATAGAATATCTAAAATACAAAACTGATAAAATTCTGGTGAAGACATGGAAAAGTGGGAACTCATTTTTGCTGGTGAAAATGCAAGATAGTATTCATTTTGCAGGACAGTCTTGTAGTTTCTTAGAAAGTTAAACAGAACCTTAGCATATAGTCCAGCAATTGTATTTTTACCTAAAGGAGCTGAAAATTTACATGCATACAAAAAGCTTTACCAAATGTTTATAGCAGCAGTATTCATAATTGTCATAACTTCAAAGCAGCCAAGATATCTTTCAGTAGGTAAACAGATAAACTGTAACCAATCTATGCAATAGAAGGTTATTCAGTGTTGAAAAGACAGGGAGAAATCTCAAATGCATATTATTAAGCAAAAGAAGTCAATCTGAAAATCCTACATACTATTATTCCAACTGTATGACATTCTGTTTAAGTCAATGTTGCTAGGGCTTGGATGGAGACAGGAAGGGATGAATACTGGGTATCTGAGGGATTTTTAGGTTAGTGAAACTATTCTACATTGTAATGATAGACATATGATTTTATGCATTTGCCAAGGCTCATGGATCTATGCAACAGTAAGTATGAATACTTAATACAAACTACGGGCTTTAGTTAATAATAATGTATCAATATTAGTACATCAACTATAACGAATATAATACATAAATGTAAGATATTAATAATGGGGGGAAATTGCTCTGAAAATTCAAGGCTGTTAATTACAAATATGTATATGGCTGATTCATTTTTCTGTAAAGTAGAAACTAATTCAACATTCTAAAGCAACCATACTCAAAATTAATTTTAAAAAAGGTAAAATATATCTATATGATATACAGATAAATAATGATATACCTGATAACTGCCATTGGAGGTCAGATAAAGAGTATATGAATGTAACCTTATAGTTACCATAAAGTAACAGAGGTTATGTTACTTTAACTGAATATATGAAATATCTGTCCAGTGATAAATGTGCAAACTGAGATTTGGATAACATCTTCAAGTTGCTTAGAATGGAGAGTGGTAAAAGAGAGAAAATAGAACATTCCATATGAGGAGGGCAAATACAGCAGAACTTAGTGGAAAATTCTTTAAACTGTTATATAAGCTAGCAAAATGACCACTGAGGACACTGACTGCTACTATGGTCTGAAGGTTTGTGTCCCCCCAAATTCGTATGTTGAAATCTGGTCTGATGTGATGGTATTAGGAAGTGGGGCCTTTGGGCTCTGTACTCATGAATGGAATTAGTGTTCTCATATGAGGCCTGCCACATAGCTTTCTAGCCCTTTTCAGCACGTGAAGTTACAAGCAGAAGTCTGCAACCTGGAAAAGGGCCTTCACCTAACCAGGCATCTCAGACTTCCAGCCTCCAGGAATATGAGAAATAACTTTGTCCTTTATAAGCCACTCAGTCTGTGGTGTTTTATTATAGCAGCCTGAATGGAATAAAACACCTGCCTTTTCAAAACACAACATTAGTGTTTGTCAAGATTTGTTTTCAGAAAGGAGATGAGCTTTTTGTCTCCAAAGTACTTGAACATGGGCCGATGTATTCATTCAGTTAAACACCAAGGGACAGACTACAGCCAACTGGTCTAATGGTGACTGAAAATGGTCCAGAGTCCTATCTCTGGAAACTACAGTCAACCATGTCACTATGAAGGAACCATCTGACCACCACCAGAAGGAATGAGTACCGTTCAAATAAAAGACTGACAAATTTTTCAGCATGACTGCAGATATTTCTGTTCCCTCTCCCACAATGTCCCAGTCACTAAACCATGACTCCCAGGGGCACAGTCTCTTAATTTGTATTCTCTGAAACAACCACACCTAGGAACTCTTTCCAATCAGCCCCCACTTAGACCCCATGGCAATTTATAACCAAGTCACATAAACCTTCTCCTTATTAAGAAAAGACATGATAATACATAGGTCAAAAAAAAGACCACAAAATTCTCAAGCTTAAAAGTCAGAAAGTTTCTGGCAACTGGATTATTGGTCTTTTCTCACTAATTCTTGGTCTCCTTGCCCTGCAGTGGATCTAGCCTGGATTCCCTGCCTTCAGTTTCCCCACTCTGGGAATCCACAACCCTGCCCCAACTTCTCTTAGGAGACCACACAGATTTCCTTAGCAGCTCGCCCTCAGACTTTTATCATTGTTATCCTGGGCCAGGAGACGATACTGATTTGTTCGTTCTTTACAGGGAGGAATATGTGAAAAACAAAACAAAAACGAGGTGCATTTATTACCATGACATCATTTAAGCACTCATGCTCCAGTCCCAGTGACTAAATGGTGATTAGTTTTTGTAATTCTCATAAAAACAGAAAACAAAAAAACTTCGTGAAGCGGGTATTAGTATTACCTTCGCATCCCATACATCAAAAGAAGTACAGACGGGTTAAATCTGACCTCACTTTTACCCCTTTGTGCAGATGGTGACGGTCATCCAGGAGATGAAGGCCCGCTGGGTGGGAGGCCTACGGAGATGCTGGCACTTGGCTGCCTGTTGAAGAGCCTTGAGACCAGGAGCCCTGGAGAGTGGGGCTGCACCCGTCCCCAGGGCCCGCGGCGGGCACGTGCCTGACTGCGTGCCAGACAATGACCCTGCGTGTACCACATGTGCTTGCTGGGGCCTCCACGTGCAGCCAGCCCCTCGTGCGCCCTAGCCTCATGTGTGCCCCAGCCCCACGTGCGCCTGTGCGGGCCCCACGTGCCACCTGGCTCTGGCTCCACCTGCGCCTGTCCCGGCCTCCACGTTTGAACCACTGGTGGGGGCGGGGCCTTGTCCGAGACCCACCTGGGGATCCAGTTAATTTGCGGCATAGATGGAGCACTAACTTTGCAGTGTTAAGAAGCTAGTGTTGGGCAGCTGCAGCCCTGACAACTCTGCAGGAACTGGGGCCCCTCTGAACCTCTCGGTTCTTCCCAGGACCCCATGACCTGGTGCGGAGGCCTGCGGGTAGGTGCCCCCAGCGCATGGGAGACTTGGTGGGGATGGGAAAGCAAGAAGGGGCTCCTGCGCGGGACAGGCGGGAAGTGGAGTGCCGGGCAGGCCCACAGTGAGTACTCAGTGAATAGCCGGTTCTGAGACTTCTGGAATCCGGCACAGTGAGGCCATTTGGTCGGTGCTTACACATTATAGGTGGATGGAGCTCTGCCGGGAGCCAGCGTGAGGAACTCCACCCATGACAAAGGTCATGAGGAAGGAGGCTGGGCATACGCAAAGGCGGGATCGAGCCTCAGGAGTCCCCCTGGAAATTCTCAAGCATCTACCCCCAAAACCAGAGTCTGCCTACTTTACTGCTTTGTGCTCTCACCTACACCTCTGACTTTATGGGGGGCTGTCCCCCACCACCTCTCTCTGAAAAAGAGTTAAATTACAGCTCCAGTTAATAAAGTTCCTGGGCATGACAAGAGTGTTTTAGTTCACAACCTTGAGAGGCATGAGATGTTCTAAACTGTCTGAATACAGACTCCTTTGAACAGTTAGAAGATTGATTAGAAATTGTATTGGTAAAGGGTTTTCCACTTGTTGGGCCAATGTTTGTTGCTAAGTTTCCATATCCCTTACCTACTGTGTCCCTGGCAGTGTATTGATTAATATAATTGGTGTATAGCAATGTACTTTTGCCTAGAAAATCCCATGGACGGAGGAGCCTGGTAGGCTGCAATCCATGGGGTCACTAGAGTCAGACCGGACTGAGTGACTTCACTTTCACTTTTCACTTTCATGCATTGGAGAAGGAAATGGCAACCCACTCCAGTGTTCTTGCCTGGAGATTCCAGGGACGGGAAGCCTGGTGGGCTGCCATCTATGGGGTCACACAGAGTCCGACACGACTAAAGCGACGCAGCAGCAGCAGCAGCAGCAGCAGGAATGTAAGTAGTAGCTTTAATGTTTGTAACTTTGGACCCTTGAGTTAATTCTTTTTCTTGTTATAGCCCACCACACCTTTGTCCTATAGGAATGCAACTTTATCTAATGCTTTTGGAGGGTGGCGCCTAACTTTAGAATAATCACTTTTAGACAAAAATAAGTTTTCTGAAGAAAGGGTCTTAAAATGTTAACAGGCCTCCGGGCCAGAAGATGATATAAATCACCTAAACTTTTGCATATGATAAGTTTGCAGGAAGAAAGCCTGGTTTACTGCATGACTCTACCCCTTCCCCCATTATCCTCTATGCATAACTTAAGGTATAAAAACTACTTTGGAAAATAAAGTGCGGGCCTTGTTCACCGAAGCTTGGTCTCCCCATGTCGTTCCTTCTCTCACCTTCCGGCTGAATTCCCATCTTGAGCGTGGAGGCTCGTCAAACCTACTAATTATGCCTGGGCTTCTAAGATCTGACTGGGGAGGCCTTAGTGTCTCCTCTCCTTCGGGAGAACGGGAGGACGCCTGCGGCCTATGTAGGTGATGCAAATTCCGTATTTTGGAATTTTATTAGCTTTCCACGTAAACCAAGTTATTCAGCCTCTTTTCTCCACTGAATTTTCCTACTGAGCTATTCTTATTTAACCATCCTTTACATCTTTAATTCTATTGTATCCTGATTGCCGAAGCCATCTCTCCTTCGAAACCCCTGATTCCACCGGGGCTGGACCCCTGCATAGTTCCTTTCTGGCTGGTGGGTTGCTCTCAGCACAGCTCATGTTACTTTAATGGATCTTCATGGTGTCTTTGTGTGCAGTGTGCCGGGCACTCCAATAAGTTTGCACATCATTTCTTGTGCCAAGTACGTGGATTTCTGAAATTTGTAGAGCTCTTTACCTCCGTCTCAGCCTTTAATTTTGGCTTCCTCCCCAATGTGACTAGAGACCCATTGTCGTTCTTACCCACCTTGTTTTCCAGGCTGATAGGAATCTGATGTCAGGTTTTTCTCCCCAGACTCTTCCAGGGAGAGACCTAAGTTCTCTTCACAGTAACTTGGCATTAAATGTTACTTGCACTTCCTCTGAATAAGCAATATTTCAATGTACTGTAGAAGTTTCTGACTTTTAATACTAACAGAATATTCGGAGAGAAGTTGGTAGATTTCATCAAGCAACTAAATATTATCTTTGGGGATATTTTACCCAGGAGTTTGGTTTCTTCAAATGTGCAAATTAGTGAATTGAGTCAGATGAACTGTTCTGAAAATATTAGTTCTGGCATATCTATAACTCAGTAAATGGATGTGATTCATGTGACTGTTAGGATGTCCAGATAACAGTTGACTTTTTTCTTTTAGGTAAATTATGACTCTTTCTCTTTCTGAAGCTACAGTTTGGATCTAGGAATTGGGTTCTCCATCTGACAAAAGGCTTTAATTTGCAAAATACTTATCAGTAAAACTGTCTTTTGCAAGACAACAATGGTAGTGGCCTAGGTCAGGTAGATGCACCCCAGTCTTGCATTTGAGTTACTAATTTTCCTTTAAATCTTCAAAATGCTAATAATAAATGGAAAGAAAACCACTTTTCATTTGTACTGATTTAAGAAAGATCTTAATACTTACTCTTAAGTACTAAGAGTAAGTATATTAAGTACTTAATAATTATTACTTAATTATTAAGTAACCTTAATAATTACTCTTCTCACATTTGAAAACTTCATATAAGTACATGATGGCAGAATTCTGAATTTTACCTTATTTTGCATTGTGGAATAAGTTTAATTCAATATTTAAGAATTTTCAACTTCTTTAAAGGATAATTGCAAACAGTTGAGAAATCTTCAGGTTTACTGAGTGAAGAAAATCGCCAGACTTCACTTAATGGAGAACATGGCAACTGTTTTCTCTTTAACAGCAGTTAAATACTAAATCTGGGTTATGGGCATTTGTGAATAGGATCCTAGATGCTATTCCTAAGGGAGTATTTGTTCAGAAGTCAAACTGATGAGTCTACAAAAGGGAGGAGTAGAAATGGGAATTAGTGAATTTGAACCCAAAGAAAAGACTACTCTCCCCTTCACACCAGGTGGAGTGGGCAGGGAGGGCTCACTGTGATTTCTCACTTGTTCTGCTTGCTACAGTTGGACTCGCTACCTGCTGGCGTTTGTTTAGCCCTCTTCTATATTTGGCTGCTTGTCACAGTCCTAGTGACACAGTAATGAAAGCCAGTGTTTCTGAGTTCTTTACTGTGTTAGTTTCCTAGGGCTGCTATAATAAGGTGACATAAACTTGGTGTCTTAAAACAACAGATTTGTTGTCTCCCAGTGTTGGCAGCTAGGAATCCATAATGGAGGAGTCAGCAGGCCTCAGCTCCCCTGACGGCTCTAGGGGAGAATCTTTCCTTGCTTCCTCTCACCTTCTGGTTGTTTTCAGCAGTCCTTGGTATTCCTTCCCTTGAAGATGTCATGGTAATCTTTGCCTGTCATTTTGTTGCCTTCTCCCTGTCTGTCTTTTCTCTTATAAGGACATCAGTACCCTTGGGTTAGGGATGAGTGTAATGACTTAATTGATTACTTCTGCAAAGATCCTATTTACAGATAACATCACATTCACAGTCACCTAGGTTAGGACTTCACCTTATTTCAGGCAGACATGATTCAAGTCAAAACAATTACCGCTCCTTTTCTGTGTGCTGTGTCAAGTGGCTTTGCACTTTTAATTTTCTTGTTTGTAACTCTTCTGTACCCCTAAAGGGGCTGTAAAAACCAGAGGCATGGTTTATGTAAAAAAACAAAACAAAAAAAGCCCTGTACAGTGCAGGGAACTCAACTCAGTGTTGTGTGGTGACCTAGAGGGTGGGACCGGAGGTGGGGTAGGAGGGACCGCCAAGAGGGAGGGGATATATGTATACATATAGATAATTCGCTTTGTTATACAACATTGTAAAACAATTATACCTCAATTTTTTTTTAAAAGTCAAAAAAAAAGGTCTTCATTAACCTTCAGCCAATGTTTCAAAGACGCTTGATACTTTTTAAAAAAATGTTGACAGATACAACCAGAAAATGTTATGTTGTTTTGTTATTCCTTTGCACTGTAACTGAATTCTTCTGTTGCCTGGAATCACTTTTTTAGAGAGCTCAAAGTAATCCCATATGCTCTCATTAAGTTGTTTGCTTTAAACAGGGGCCAGTACTTTTGTTTATTGGCACTTAATTGTTTTTGTTAGTAGAGATTTACTTATTTTAACCATCTGCAGCCTTTACCTGTTTTCAGAGGCAATCTCAGTCTTCAGCATGAAATCTAATACCACCTAGAAGGAAAAGTAAACTTTGAATTAACAGAAACAATATTCAATAAATGTGCTGTAATCTTGATCACAGATAAGAAGGTTTTTCCACTCAGGGCACCCAGTTTTAACACCCATATCACTTTTTACTTTTGTTTTCATGAGTTTCTGCTTACTATCCGATCAATGTAGTTCTTTTGTCTTGACAATTCTGTAATGTTAAAAGAGTGAAGTCACTCAGTTATGTCCAACTCTGCGACCCCATGGACTGTAGTCCACCAAGCTTCTTGGTCCATGGGATTTTCCAGGCATGAATACTGGAGTGGGTTGCCATTTCCTTCTCTAGGGGATCTTCCTGTCCCAGGCTTCGAACTCAGGTCTCCCGCATTGTAGGCAGATGCTTTACCATCTGAGCTACTAGGAAAGCCTGGTGTAATGTTAAAATTCTTTTGGAGAAATTCCTAGAACTTTTATATCCTAAATGTTTTAGGACTAAACATATGTTTGAATAGAGTTAAACCCTATGCCATGCCACATCTAGCCTCCAGTGTCCTGATAGTCTTTAGCAGACTGAATACTGTTTGGAGCTGGACACCACCATCTATCCAGGTGGTAAGAGCAGGTAAAAGGAAAAATCATTTAGTGAGGACCATGCAGATGAGTTCCGAGGAAGGAAGAAGCATAGAAATACCTCTCTTAATAAATTAATGTTAGAATAGATTTATTTATTTATTTTTTTTTTTGGAGGGAGGAGGGTTCAGGATGGGGAACACATGTATACTAATTAAATAATTTTCTATTAAAAAAAAGAAAAAAAAAGAATCACAAATAAAACAATAGTTGGAATGAGAAAAAAAATAGAATAGATTTAGACTTATAAAAGTCATGAAGTTAGTACGTTTCTTTATATATCACACTCAGATTTTTACTAATGTGTTACATCAGTATGATGTGTGTGATAAGTAATGAACAATATTGAAATATGGTTATTAACTTAAAGTCCATAACTTATTTAGATTTCCTTAGATTTTACCTAATGTTCATTTTCTGTTCCAGGATCCCATCCATTATATGGTATTACATTTAGTTGTCATGTTTCTTTAGGTTTCTCTATGCTGGCACATGCCCATGTTTTTAATACTACCTCCATTGATTTCTGGTCACTTTTCTGGCCATTTTGCATATGCCATCTCATTTGCTCCTCAGAATAACTGAGAGAAGTAGAATTAGTTCTGTATTGAAACAGAACAGTTAGGCAGTTTGTCCAAGGTTGCATTATTAGAAAATGGTGAGTCTGCAGTTTGAACCCAGGCTCTTGGAACTCCAGAATCTGTGCTTTTCTTCTTTGCGTTTTAGCAGTTACTACTGTGTCTGCTGAATTAGCACAGATTTCCATATCTGAACGTAATTTGGTAATTTAAGTCAACCTAAGTTTTCTCAGCTTTAGCACTCTTGGTATTTTCTTTGTGGAGGGGACTGTTGTCCCCTTACTGCATTGTAAGATGTTTAGAAGCATCCCTTCTCTTCTCTCTTCCCACTGGATGCAGGTAACATACCTGCCTTCTCACGCTCCTCCAGACACATAATATGACAACCAAAAATGTCTCCATATGTTGTTCTTTTTCCTATGGGGGTGTTCAGTCATGTACTGAGAATCAGTGGGTTAACACTTCCCTTAAAAATGCTCTAAGTCGATGGCCATGATCTGTAACATGTATTGAATAAACTAGAGCACTCTGAGGCAATTTGAGCTTCTAAAAACTGTAAGTATGTTTTAAAGAAATAATTCATGGCTCACACTTAGTGTTGTGGGAAAACGTGGGCTGTATTTTTTTGTTGTTTAGTCTGAAGTCTGAGAATGAAAATCAAATGGTTACATTTTCATCTAGAGTTTGTTTAGTTACTCTGTATGTTTGCCTTACATTGGGGTCCATTTTTATAATGTGTGTATTGTTCTACACTTAAGGATTTTAATGTAATCTCGCAATTTGATATGGTATGGAATTTTTTTTGCCCTTAAGTAGTTTTCACAGCAGGACCATAATCAGTGCTGAGTGTGTGGATCATGGCTGATGCTGATTATCCCCTTGTAACTTTTGAGTAAATGTAATTTATTATAGCTTGATGTGTCTGCTTTATGACTGGACTTTTTTAAGGAATTATAATTATTTAGTGTGCATTCTTAGCAAAGATGATTCTCAGTAGTATCACAAATGTTATCACTTTTTTAATAAAAGGATTAAACTTCTGAAACAATGTTCAACTTTTTTTGTGAGAAAGTGAAGGTATTATGAAAGTGTTAGTTGCTCAGTGGTGTCTGACTCTTTGCAACCCAACTGTAGCCCTCCAGGCTTCTCTGTCCACAGAATTCTCCAGGCAGGAATACCAGAGTGGGTAGCCCCATTCCTTTCTCCAGGGGATCTTCCTGACCCAGGGATGGAACTGGGTCTCCTGATTGCAGATTCTTTACAATCTAGCCACAAGGGAAGCCCAAAACTTTTTTGGTTAATCTCAAATGCATAAGAAGAATAAATCCCTCCCTGACAGCTATTTTTTTCAAGCAAATAGAAGATTGCTTGAAAATGTTAACTACCTTGAATTTGTTTAGTGCCTACGAGCACGTGAGCATGCTAGTTTAAGGCAACTTCTGAGCCTTCTTGTTCAACCTTCTAAAAGCTTATTTCTGACAGGGTCAGATTTGTTCCTATGCTTCGTTTCATAGTTACAGATCTGTCCTGGTCTTTAAGGCATTCAGTGTTCATATATAAATGGAGAGTGGTAAATATTTGATCTCTAAACTCCTAGGATTACATATAATCCAAAACTGACCTTAAATAATGTTCAACCCTTGAATTGGTAATTGAAGAATCCAACCTACAAAGATTAAATCTCTTATTCAGTGTTATTTAAATAAGTCACTAGACTCCTTGATTTCTTTCATCATGATGCTTTTAGAAAATCCTTGACCAGATGTGAATAAGGAAGCATCAAGATGTATGATGATGGTGAACTTTAAAGACTTATCCAAGTCATATTCAGGGCTTCCCGTATAGCTCAGTTGATAAAGACTCTGCCTGCAATGTGGGAGACCTAGGTTCAATCCCTGGATTGGGAAAATCCCTTGGAGGAGGGCATGGCAACCCACTCTGGTATTCTTGCCTGGAGAGGAGGTTGGTGGGCTACCCTATGTGGTTGCAAAGATTGAGTGACTAAGCACACATATCATATGCAAAGAAGACTTGAGGACAAGCTGAAGCTTAAATTCTGGTTGTTGGACTTCACAAAATGTTCACTGTATCCTTTTCTAGTCTCTTGAATCCTGTTTAAAAATAAAAATAGCCCATCCTACTGGGCTGATGGTCTGCTATACTAATAGTCATTTCAACTCTTATTTTAACTTAGGTGAAAAATACTTAGTTTTCATTCGGCATGCAGTGAATATCATTTGGTAAAACCAGCATTAAAAACAGGTCCACCTGATGTAGGTTTTGGGATGTTTACTTGTCAAGACCAGTGCTTATAGTGTGGTAAATTACTTGTCTGAACCTGATCTAGTTTGTTTGTGGGTGATTAATGCTTGAGGGGAAGGTGATAATGCTGGAGATACTGTGCTGTATCATGCCTGGAGGAATCAGGAAACAGTGTATGGTTCACAGGTGCATATTATCCTCTTCTAACCTGTTCAGTCTCTTATATGGTCTTATCAATCTGCGAAAAATCTTCGATTCCCCATGTTCAAGCAGCAGGCTAATATGGGCAAACTCACTCTTTACCTCTTAATTACCCTAGGAAGATTATCCTTTCGATATCATTGAGACTTATATTTCCTGTCTCTTCACAACTTTTATCCTCTTCAGTTGTCTTATTGATCTCAAATTAATAAATGACTCAGCCCTACATTTTAGAATTTATAGGATAACCTACTTATAGCCCAACTATTTGGATTTATGTTTTATCTTGAATCCCTAGTCCAGAAGTCTGTTTGGGATTTAAAATACAGTCTGATTTGTGCAAGTTTGACTCTTGATGGAATTACTTTCCTGATTTACCTCTTATATTTCTGTATTATGTGTAACATTTATCATAGAAATTTATTATACCCTACTTTATTTTAGGAAAAGTGACTGATAAATGTATTATAGTAATTTGGCTCAAGATCTACAATTCTTTTTTTTTCCCACCGTCTAATGTCTGTGGCTCTCTTAAAGCTATCTCATTTAACCTCAGGCTCTAATGAAATATTAACACTAAAATTATTTGGTAACTTATTTTTAATGTTTAAGTGTTTTGAAAAAGTATAAATTTACTGGCAGTGTAACTGAGGTGTTATGGACTGAATGTTGGTGACCCTACAAAATTCACATGTTGACGTCCTAGTCCCCATGTAGCTGTATTCAGAGATGGGATCTCCAAAAAAGTAACTGGTTTAATAAGGTCATAGGGTAGAACATTGATTCACTGAATTAGTGTTCTTAGGGAAGAAGACACTGGAGAGCTCTTTCTGCTCACCAACATGAACGTGCTCTCCCCTAACCCCCAGAAATAAAAAGGCCAAGTGAAGGCATAATGAGATGGCAGACTTCTTTAAGCCAAGAAGTGAGTTTTCACCAAGAACCAAACTGATCAGAACCTGGATCCAGCACTTTAGCCTCCAGAACTACAACCCATTTCTATTATCTCAGACACCCAATCTTTAGTTGTTTTTTGTTGTTAGGAGAGCCTGACCAGAACAATACATGAAGGCAAATTGGCTGAAGTTGCTTTGATTTCCTCAAGGTAAGATTTAGTTACTATTTCACAGGACTTAATTAGGATGAAAAGAGAAGGAAGAGACTTATCACACTGAAGTACTCAAATAATAATTAAAAAAACTGAAGATTTTGAAAAAAAAAATTAAAAAGTAGATACAGCATTCATTGAACTTCCCTCATAGCTCAGTTGGTAAAGAATCTGCCTGCAATGTGGGAGTCCTGGGTTCAATCCCTGGGTTGGGAAGATCCCCTGGAGAAGAAAAAGGCTACCCACTACAGTATTCTGGCCTGGAGAATTCCATGGATTGTATAGACCATGGGGTCACAAAGAGTCGGACACGACTGAGTGAATTTCTCTTTCATGGCACTCATTTAAATGTCCTTTATAATCTCTAGTATTTTAGAAAGTTAAGTGTTGCTAGCACTCATTTTATTTGGACATTGTGGATGAGGGTAGTACTGCTGCTCCTGGGTTCTAGCCAACAGGTGTGACCTGGGCTTATTTTGAGATTCCATCAAAAGTCTGCTTCTGGCTCTTTCCAGTAGAGATTAAATCTTATTACCAGTGGTAAATCTAGTTCCAGCTTGATTTATCTAGTTAGTTCTCCATAATTCAATTCTTGAAACTGCTTGCACGCTATCTGGAAGACTGGCAACACTTACTTTCCTTGTTAATATTTGCTTATGAAGTCTCTAAGTGTTTTGAAAATTAAAAACAATCTTGTTTATTGTTTTAAACTGAGAACATATTAATGAGTAAGCTGTAAATCACCCTTTTTTTGCTATTGGGAATATACGAATATAGTAATGGCTTTATATGTATGTATATTAGAAACTTTTCATGGTAAGTTTTAAAAATTGCCGGTAACTGTGTAACAGTTATGCCATGAATGAACAAGCTGTAGTGGTTCACTGCACTCCTTATATTTATTACAACACAAAAGATAAATTCTGAATGATCCACTTAAAACTTATGACTAGTACATTAAATGGAGTTTTAATATTCTTCAGGAACTTATGCTTTCATTTTAAACGTTTATTTTATCTGAAAAGGTAGGGAGGGAATTTTTAGCAGTTTCTTTAGTAGTTTTAATTCCCCTTAATGCCTTACTATTTTATTGGTGCATATTGTTTTCCTTTTAAGAATATTTAAGGTCAATAATTGTTCCTCAAATTTTATGCCAAAATATTCCCCCCAACAACAACAACAAAAAGAGAGATGCTCGACACAAATGGCAGTCCAAAAATTAGCACCACTGACTTCAGAGGCTTGCTAAAAAGTGTAACATAAAGAGCAAGACTGGTCATGACTGACTCAGTTCCATGGACTTACTGAAAACCATGAAGTCCATCTTGGTTCTCCTTTGTGGTTTTCTGTTGTTGTTCAGTCTCCCAAGTTGTGTCTGACTCTTCATGATCCCATGGACTGCAGCTCCCCAGGCTTCTCTGCCCCTCACCACCTCCTGGAGTTTGCCCAAGTTCATGTCCAGTGAATCAGCATAGTCACTCAACTATCTCATCCTCTGTCACCCTCTTCTCCTTCTGCCTTCAATCTTCTCCAGCATGAGGGTCCTTTACAGTGAGTCACCTGTTTGCATCAGGTGGCCAAAGTATTGAAGCTTCAGCATCAGTCCTTCCGAAGAGTATTCAGGTTTGATTTCCTTTAACACTGACTGGTTTGATCTCCTTGCTTTCCAATGGACTCTCGAGAGTTTTCTTCAGCACCACAGTTTGAAAGCATCAATTCCTCAGTACTCTGCCTTCTTTATTGTCCAGATCTCTTAGAGTTTTACTAAATATCAATTAATACAGTGGAGAATGTGATAGGAAAACATTGGAACCTTGTTTTCTTTTTATTTGACTAAAATCTTAATTTCTGGGCCCACCTTATCTTTGCAATAGGTCTTAAGTTCCTATTAAGAAACAAAATGACTTTTTTTCAGTTTAAAAAGTACTTAAAAGCCAATATAATTTGTTGCTTTACTTGTTAAGTTATGTCCGACTCTTGTGACCCCATGGATTGTAGCTTGCCAGGCTCCTCTGTCCATGGGATTCTCCAGGCAAGAACAATGGAGTGGGTTGCCATTTCCTTCTCCAGTGCATGAAAGTGAAAAAATAAAGTGAAGTCGCTCAGTCGTGTCCGACTCCTAGCAACCCCATGGACTGCAGCCCACCAGGCCCCTCCGTCCATGGGATTTTCCATGCAAGAGTACTGGAGTGGGTTGCCATTGCCTTCTCCAATCTCACTACCATCTCTTATAAAATTTGTAACTTTTGTTTAACCTGAGTCTGTTTTCTTTTTCTCAAATAGAGATGATACCTCCTAGGGTTGCTGGGAATATGAGAATTTTTGAAAGGAGTGAATATAACTTATAATGGCTCTAAGTCCTACCTGAACTCTCCCAACACTTACACAAACCCCAGCTCCACTCCCTGTGATTTTACTCCTCTTCTCTCACTTGCTTGTGCCACTCAGGCCTAGCTGACCCCACTCCTGTTCTAGCGGAGCACACGCCCACTCAGCCTCTGCTCTCTCTGCTCTTTCCCTAGACTTGTTCACTGCTGTATCCTGGTGCACAGAACATCATTTGCTTTGTAGTAGGTAGTATATTTTAAAAATAAATTTACATTAAATCTTTTGAAAAGGTAAACTATCTGCATTTGAAGATAGTAGATTCACAAGAATATCATAGCAACAATTATACTAAGAGAACAAGTATATTCTCCTTCCAGGTTAGTATATAAGACTATTTTGGAAGATATTGGCAAGATTCTTTCCTACCTTTTATGAAACATTAACTGACATTGTTATTTTCTAAACAGTAAATTAGGCCAGGCTTTATATTGTCACCCTGCTTATTTAACTTATATGCAGAGTTCATCATGCAAAATGCTGGGCTTGATGAAGCACAAGCTGGAATCAAGATTGTCAGGAGAAATATCAATAACCTCAGATATGCAGATGATAACAACTCTTATGGCAGAAAGCGATGACGAACTAAAGAGCCTCTTGATGAAAGTAAAATAGGAGTGTGAAAAAGCTGGATTAAAACTCAACATTCAGAAAACTAAGATCCAGTCATCTGGCCCCATCACTTCATGGCAAATCAATGGAGAAACAATGGAAACAGTGACAGACTTTATTTACTGGGGCTCCAAAATCACTGCATATGGTGACCGTAGCCATGAAATTAAAAGACCCTTGCTCCTTGGAAGAAAAGCTATGACCAACCTAGACAGCACATTAAAAAGCAGAGACATTACTTTACCAAAAAGGTCTATCCAGTCAAAACTATGTTTTTTCCAGTAGTCGTGTATGGATGTGAGAGTTGAACTATAAAGAAAACTGAGTGCCGAAGAGTTGTTGCTTTGAAGTGTGGTGTAGAAGACTCTTGAAAGTCCCTTGGGCTGTAAGGAGATCAAACCAGTCAATCCTAAAGGAAATCAGTCCTGGATATTCATTGGAAGTACTGATGCTGAAGCTGAAACTCCAATACTTTGGCCAGCTAATGCGAAGAGTTGACTCATTGGAAAAGATCATGATGCTTTGTCATTCAACCATTTCATCCTCAAAGCAGGATGAGATGGTTGGATGGCATCACCGATGTGATGGGCATGAGTTTGAGTAGGCTCCTGGAGTTGGTGATGGACAGGGAAGCCTAACGTGCTGCAGTCCATGGGGTGGTAGAAAGTTGGACATGACTGAGCGACTGAACTGAACTGAAACAGTAAATTAGGCCAAAATCTGAATTCATAGGAAATATTTTATAAATACAATTAGCTCTTATTAACTTTACTACTTATATCCTTGTGGCTCTTTTTTATTCATATATTTAACAAAGAATTAACAATCCTTGCTTCAAGTTACATTTACACTTTACAAATAGTTGATATTAAAGACTATGTAAAAGGAGCAAGATAAAGAGAGATGGTAAAGATGGTAAGGGTGGGAGCCAGAATGCAATGTACTTCGTGCAGCATACTAAGGGGGTTTGGACTTGATCCTACAAGTCTTGAGGACACAGAAAGATTTTAAGCATGAAATTTTCTTCAAAAGGTCTTCCCGGCAACTTCATGGAAAGACTATTGGGGAAAGTCAGAGTCTGCTGCCTTACTGCAGTCTGTAGAAGATGAGGGTTGAACTAATCAACATAATCAGACTATAATTGGAAGATTATTCCATAATAACTTAAATCATGTTTTTACAATGAAATGCAACAAATTTTATAATTACCTAAATATTACTATACAGAATAACAATTTGTGCTGTAAGTTACCTTAAAAATCATCTAACCACATGTCATGCACTTGAAAAGCTGATGGCCAGAGACATGCGGTGACCTAGTCAAGATAACACCTCTGGGTCATGGTAGACTTACTGTTCTATGACAGTGGATTTGTATTCACCTCATAAAGAAGATTTAGAAAGTTAACCATTTATTTCTTGAAACCTAGCATTTTCTTCTGAAGCTACCCAGATGGCATTTTACTAGAAATTGTGTTTAATATATAACTATCTTGGAACTTTTTTCCTTCTATTCTTTTGTAGCCAAAATGAAATAATAGATCTTACAGACAGCTTTGAAATAAGCAACATTTTGTTGAAAAAAATGATTATCTACAACTTGAATCTGGACTGTAGCTCTGGTTGTGACCTGAGCAAGTAAATTAGTTTGATTCTCCATTCTGAATTTTAAAGAGGAGATTTTTGATTTTGATGTCTTTTTCAGAAATTGAATAGCTTTTGTTTGTAGCTTAAAATATTAAACTGAACTTATCATTGATACTGAACTCAGTTATACATTAAAAAGCTTTACACAGATAAGTGTGTAGATATTTTAGTTGGTTGCAGACATGAAAAGCTAGTAAGTTAGATACTGTGTTTTATGTTTTTCTTTGCTTTTTTTTTTTTTTTAATAACTGCTCAATAGGGAAGATGAGTACCTTTCTGTAGCACTTGACTTCTTGGAACACCTCTTCTACCAGATGGTGTTGGACACGAGCAGACATTTACAGAAGCAGTGAGATAGAACTAACTTAGTGAGAGAACTCCTGTTTGATGCCTTAGCAAATATTAAACTATTAGGCAACCTCTGTCGGATCACTTGACTGAAGTTCATAGTGCAATTTGAGAGCTCTTAGGTAAGTTCTTACCAGATAATAGAGGTTGTCTTTCAGGGAAACAGGAAAATGTTGTTTCAACATTAATCAAAAAATTGGATTACTCTTTTATATCATCAAATATGCAGTGTTCAAATTCTAATCTCAAATGGTCAACAGGTTTTTTTTTTTTTTTTTTTTTTAGTGAGGATTCAAATATAGTCCATAAATTGCAATTGGTAAATTTGCTCCTTGAGTCTTTCTCAGAATCTATAGATCTTTACTCTCCTCTTTACTTTATTGTTGTTTGTGAAACCCATTGGTTGTCCTTGAGTTTACTATGGCATAGATTTTACTGATTGAAAGCCCCTTTATCAAATGTTCCTCTGTGTCCTATATCTATTGTAAATTGGTCATTAAAGGCCAAAGTCTTTAACAACTTTTTAACCACATCAACATTTATTTTGGAACTACTGAATTGTCAAAATGCATTTAGTAAATGCACTTGTACAATTTACCAAATACTACAATTGCAGTAGAATATTACTTCTTTATTATTGTAGAGATGAACTATTTGAAATTAAATGGTTAAAAAGAGACTATGCTTGATCTTTTTTAAACTTTGACTTTAATGAAGTGTGAAAACTTAAGTGATGCATCAGTATGCTAGTATGTCATAATCTTTCTCTATGATCTGATAACTTACACTGGCTGGTCTTTAAATGGAAGGTTGAGGATTTGCATTTACAATATAATCTACACTCTTAATGAAGCAAGAAATCACTTGTTATAAAAAGTTAGAAGGAAAAAAATAAGAACTTAGAAGGACTTGTGCAACTTCTTGCATACTATAGGTAAGAGAATACAATTCTTAACAACAAGGAGAAGGATTGTTCATAATTTGACAGTGAGAAAGTCTTTCAGAAATTAGCTGCTGAAACTCTTGTGAAAGAGTTGGCAGAGCAATTCTGTACTAGTGACTTAAAACCTCTGTTTTGCACATAATTAAATATCATGAGTACTTCACAAAAAATAACCTGTGCCTTTCATGGGAAGGCAAAACTAACTGCTTAGTTATATTCATGATCCTGAAAGCAACATTCTCATAAACATAATGAGTTCGTGGAGAACATTCTGGTAAAGCTAGTTTTACTAGCTAAAGTTGGTCATGTTTACTGTAAGAATTGCTAAAGTTTAGAACTGGACATCCAGTGATGCCCTAAATGCCTTGTACTGTCTCCCCTGTTTTTACTAGATCTGTCAGTCATGTTGCTGTCTGCATCCTTCTGGATTGCCTTCTAGGGGAACCTCCCCTGCTCATCCAGGTGGAGACTAGGTGACTTGTGAATGCTTCCACTGCCTTAGCTGAGTAGCTGGTGCTGAGCTCCTGAGCTGAGAGTAGCCTACCTGTAGGCTAGTGAGACTGCCCTAGCACAGAATCAACTTGGCCAATCAAAATAGATATGGCAATAGCAACTGAGAAAGCAATATGTAGTATAGAGAGGAGTAGAGGAGGCCTCAGCAAGAAGCAGCTATGATGAGGGAGATTCTGTGTGGTCTGGGGTGGTGACAGTAGAAGCTGAGTTTAAGGAAGCTGCCAGCTCTTCCTTCCAAGCCCTATGTAGTATTTTTTGTTGTTCGCTTTTTTTTTTTTTTTCCCTTGAGGCAACTTGAGTCTGCAATCCTGGTGGTCATAGATCAAACTGCAGTGTGTCAGTGTTTTAAGATCCACCAAATGCAGATAAACCATTCCAAATAAAAAGGAGTATTGTCACAATGTTCTCTTGACAGATGAAAGCTTTACACTGATCCCTCAGGGAAGGTAGGGGACTTTCACAGGAGGTAGAAAGTGGAGGTTAAAACTCAGATGTAGTTATAGCCTAGATCACATTAGAATCATGTTACTTGGCATCAGATCCAGAGATCTCACATGGTAGTGTTAGAACCTAGTCCCCCAGTTCAGTCACTCAGTCATATCCGTCTCCATGTGACTGCATGGACTGCAGCACACTAAGCTTCCCTGTCCATTGGCAGCTCCCGGAATTTGCTTGAACTCATGTCCATTGAGTCGGTGATGCCATCTACCCATCTCATCCTCTGTCGTCCCCTTCTCCTCCTGCCTTCAATCATTCACAGTATCAGGGTCTTTTCAAATGAGTCAGCTCTTCTCATTTGAAGAAGGTATCTTCTCAAGATATCTATCAGAGCTTTAGTTTCAGCATCAGTCCTTCCAATGAATATTCAGAACTGATTTCCTTTAGGATTGACTGGTTTGATTTCCTTGCAGCCCAAGGGACTCTCAAGAGTCTTCTCCAAAACCACAGTTTAAAAGCATCAATTCTTTGGCACTCAGATTTCTTTATGGTCTAACTCTCACATCCATACATGACTACTGGAAAAACCATAGGTTTGACTAGATGGACATTTGTTGACAAAATAATGTCTCTGCTTTTAAATATGCTGTCTAGGTTTCTCATAGCTTTTCTTCCAAGGAGCAAGGGTCTTTTAATTTCATGACTGCAGTCACAATCTGCAGTGATTTTGGAGCCCAAGAAAATAAAATTTGTCACTGTTTTCATCATTTTACCATCTATTTGTCATGAACTGATGGGGCCTTCCAGAGGCTCCAAAATGTTGGGTTGAGGACTGCTGATCTAGAGATACTATGGTACTTATGTTTGGACACAAAGTGACAATTTGTGATTCTTAATTCTAGTTAGTTAATATCTTAAGGATTCTTTTTCTTCTAAAGTGGATCACCATCTGGTAACTTATTTTTTATTGTTTTAAATATATAAATACTTGATTTAATGTGCTAATTAGTAAATGGTTTGAAGGTACTGAATTGCACTCAGCCTTCAGTGTTTTAAGGATCAGCGCCTAGATGTGATCTATGTAGAAGTAATGTTTGACACTATCTTTTATTCTAGTTAATTTTTAACAAGTTTTCTAGACTGGGTATTAGAGATGTTACGTAATGTGAACTGTATGTTATTAAAGCATTTTATAAGTAAACAGTTTAGAATTTTAATGCTTCAAGCACAGCAATAACCACCACATAATTTTACCATAAAATTGTTTTTATGTATGTATCAATGTTTGTATGTGTTCTTGGGAAATGGTTGAAAGGGAGGGAGAAAGAAGCAGATGATCCATGTTGCTTGATGACACGTGTATATCCATGTATACCTGGCTTTTGTTCCCTAGTAGGTACTGAACATCAAATATCTTTAAATATGTATAACTTTTTAGCTTATTATTTAAATAGAGCATATGCTTGATTTTTATTAGTATTGAAATTATTGCCAATTTTCTTTATCATAGTCTTTTATATACTCATTATAATTGTGAACCTCTACTTCCCATAAATTTCTGGGACTAGTACTTAAACTTTGGATATTTAAGGCTCTTGATGTACATTTTCTCTTGTATTTATTAACAATTATTTTGGAGAGTCTAATAGAATATATATTTGAATATATAAAAGGATAGTACATATAGCTCAGAGTAGTCTATTCATTTTGTCTATTTATTAAATAACCAGAAAAAAATTATCACTTAAAAATCAATACACTCAAACTAGAGACTTTATAGAAGTAGTAGTTGATAGACAATGCTTTGATTTCCCAGTTTATTTTTAGATCTAACCAAAGGATTCTAGAATTCTCTAGTAGTTTGTCATTCTTGTATATTTCTCCTTCAAAATGTTTTTATCAGTTCTTTAAATATATTCTGAATATTTTTCAACAAAATTTTTATTACCTAATTTCTACTGACATTAAATTGACTATTTTTTGACTATTTATTGCAGTTGTTTTGCATTAGAAAAGATATTGCTGCTTGTAATTTTACAAATACACTATTACCTGTCTTAATCCACTGATTCCTTTATGTTTTATGTATGTAAAATATTATCTGCAGATAATTTGCCTTTTCACCCTAGTATCTTTTTGCATAATTATTTTTAATGCTTTGATATTCTTTCTCCGTATCACTGTGTTGAATCAGAAAAATAACAGAACACATCCTATTATCCTTGAAGCTAAGAGTTATGCTTCTGGTCTTTAACCTTTTTTTTAAAGGTGAATATTTGTGAGTATGTATACACTTTCAACTATCTGTGTGAATATAATACTTTTCATATTGAACATGAAAACAAAGTGCTTTGAGGTAATGCCAACCAGGTCTGATACATGAAATGGTTCTAAAACTCAATTTTTCACAAAATTATCTTGGTCTCACTTTTTAAATCATAGTGTCAGTTGATCATTGGGTCATACTGATAAGACAAATATATGCCAAAATAGCCCTTTTCCCTTGAGATTTTAAATCTGCACTCTGGAAGCTCTCCTTAGAAATATTTGCCAGATTGCTATTTTAGTCCTTAACATTGATCACCTGTATATACCGGAATTAAAAACTTCTCAATGGCACCCCACTCCAGTACTCTTGCCTGGCAAATCCCATGGACAGAGGAGCCTGGTGGGCTGCAGTCCATGGGGTTACGAAGAGTCGGACAGGAATGAGCGACTTCCCTTTCACTTTTCACTTTTCACTTTTATGCATTGGAGAAGGAAATGGCAACCCACTCCAGTGTTCTTGCTTGGAGAATCCCAGGGACGGGGGAGCCTGGTGGGCTGCCGTCTATGGGGTCGCACAGAGTCACACAGGACTGAAGTGACTTAGCAGCAGCAGCAGCAGCAGCAGCAAAGTACATAAAACACTGACTTTTCATCAGTAAAAGCACCAAGTCAGGCAATAATTCTTAGCTTAAGCTAGTTTATGTGGCATGTAGCTAAAAACTAAGTAGTTGTCTTGTGCTGAATTTATTGGTTTGAATTACAGATATATATTAACACACTGCTTTGTAGAAATCGAGCATACATAGGAGACTTGCCATTATACCAGTGTTGTAGTCTATTGAGCTTTTCATTTCTGGGACTCATTTTTGTTCTTAATGTGTATCACAAAAAAAACCAGTGTTACTGCACACATGATTTTTTACTTTTACCTGACTTAAATCATATGATGGGGAGGCTAGATTCTTCTAAAATTAGCTACCACCTAATGAAATCAGTAATTGTAAAAGTGTACATAACTTTATGTATCTACCAAGAAAAAATGTATAATTATGTATAGAGTATAACTTTTGAAACTTAAAATAATTCAACTGAAACATTACTTTTGAGGTTATTTGATCAGATCAGATCAGTTGCTCAGTCGTGTCCGACTCTTTGCGACCCCATGAATAGCAGCACGCCACGCCTCCCTGTCCATCACCAACTCCAGGAGTTCACCCAGACTCACATCCATCAAGTCAGAGATGCCATCCAGCCATCTCATCCTCTGTTGTCCCCTTCTCCTCCTGCCCCCAATCCCTCCCAGCATCAGAGTCTTTTCCAATGAGTCAAATCTTCGCATGAGGTGGCCAAGGTACTGGAGTTTCAGCTTTAGCATCATTCCTTCCAAAGAACACCCAGGACTGATCTCCGTTAGAATGGACTGGTTGGATATCCTTGCAGGCCAAGGGACTCTCAAAAGTCTTCTCCAACACCACAGTTCAAAAGCATCAATTCTTCGGCACTCAGCTTTCTTCACAGTCCAACTCTCACATCCATACATGACTACTGGAAAAACCATAGCCTTGACTAGATGGACCTTTGTTGGCAAAGTAATGTCTCTGCTTTTCAATATGCCATTTAGGTTGGTCATAACTTTCCTTCCAAGGAGTAAGCGTCTTTTAATTTCATGGTGGCAATCACCCTCTGCAGTGATTTTGGAGCCCCCAAAAATAAAGTCAGCCACTGTTTCCACTGTTTCCCCATCTATTTGCCATGAAGTGATGGGACCAGATGCCATGATATTAGTTTTCTGAATATTGACTTTTAAGCCAACTTTTTCACTCTCCTCTTTCACTTTCGTCAAGAGGCTTTTAAGTTCCTCTTCACTTTCTGCCATAAGGGTGGTGTCATCTGCATACCTGAAGTTATTGATATTTCTCCCTGCAATTTTGGTTCCAGCTTGTGCTAGCTCCGGGAGTCAGTGATGGACAGGGAGGCCTGGTGTGCTGCAGTTCATGGGGTCACAAAAAGTCGGACACAACTGAGCCACTGAACTGAACTGAACTGAACTGAATGTTTTGGCTGTAGTGTTGTCATTTGTCCCTTTTTACAAGTGTACCTGACATTTTAAATAAGCAATCTTATATATGCTTTAAGGCAAAACACTCTCCGACATACATCACAGCAGGATCCTCTATGACCCACCTCCCAGAATATTGGAAATAAAAGCAAAAAGAAACAAATGGGACCTAATTAACCTTAAAAGCTTCTGCACATCAAAGGAAACTATTAGCAAGGTGAAAAGACAGCCTTCAGAATGGGAGAAAATAATAGCAAATGAAGCAACCGACAAACAACTAATCTCAAAAATATACAAGCAACTCCTACAGCTCAACTCCAGAAAAATAAACGACCCAATCAAAAAATGGGCCAAAGAACTAAATAGACATTTCTCCAAAGAAGACATACAGATGGCTAACAAACACATGAAAAGATGCTCAACATCACTCATTATCAGAGAAATGCAAATCAAAACCACTATGAGGTACCATTTCACACCAGTCAGAATGGCTGCGATCCAAAAGTCTACAAATAATAAATGCTGGAGAGGGTGTGGAGAAAAGGGAACCCTCTTACACTGTTGGTGGGAATGCAAACTAGTACAGCCACTATGGAGAACAGTGTGGAGATTCCTTAAAAAACTGGAAATAGAACTGCCTTATGATCCAGCAACCCCACTGCTGGGCATACACACTGAGGAAACCAGAAGGGAAAGAGACACGTGTACCCCAATGTTCATCGCAGCACTGTTTATAATAGCCAAGACATGGAAGCAACCTAGATGTCCATCAGTAGATGAATGGATAAGAAAGCAGTGGTACATATACACAATGGAGTATTACTCAGCCATTAAAAAGAATACATTTGAATCAGTTCTAATGAGGTGGATGAAACTGGAGCCTATTATACAGAGTGAAGCAAGCCAGAAGGAAAAACATAAATACAGTATACTAACGCATATATATGGAATTTAGAAAGATGGTAACAATAACCCGGTGTACGAGACAGCAAAAGAGACACTGATGTATAGAACAGTCTTATGGACTCTGTGGGAGAGGGAGAGGGTGGGAAGATTTGGGAGAATGGCAATGAAACATGTAAAATATCATGTAGGAAACGAGTTGCTAGTTCAGGTTCGATGCACGATGCTGGATGCTTGGGGCTGGTGCACAGGGACGGCCCAGAGGGATGGTATGGGGAGAGAGGAGGGAGGAGGGTTCAGGATGGGGAACACATGTATACCTGTGGCGGATTCATTTTGATATTTGGCAAAACTAATACAATTATGTATAGTTTAAAAATAAAATAAAATTAAAAAAAAATAAAGTCTCATGAATAGAGATTTTTATTGGCTTATAATTCATATAAATGTATAACATTTATATTGTAAAACATTATAATATAAATGTATAATATTTTCATCTAGAAGATGAAAAAGTCCTTAGATTTCACTATTAGCTATATTCATCTCACATATTTATGTATTAAATCTAAATATAAAACAAGCTTTTTTTTTTTAAGAGATCCTAAAACAAGCTAATTGGTAGTTGCTTAAATGTGAAATGAAGCCAAAATAAATGATAAATTTAACAAAAAATATATATATATAGACATGTATATCCAGCATTTAATGCTTGTCTTGTTAAATATTATATAGAAATACTTTTGTTAGTATTATATATCTGTGTATACAGTTTCTTAAGAATCATTGAATAGCAACCCACATTTGGAGAAAGCTTTTAAGTCAGTTATTTCATTTGATTAAATATTTAATGGTGTTAACATGGCTTCTATACTATAGTAGTTGAATTTGTCACTGTCTTAACCCATTACTTCCAATATTTCAGAGCATAACTGAATTGCACTCTAAGTTAGTTAATTCCTTTGTTTCTGTTCCTTAATGTCTTTAATATAAAATGTTACAGTTTCCTTATTCTTGTTAGCACTTTTTCAGATGCTGATACAATGAGAGCATTTATGCTTTGACTTTTCTGAGAGAATGAATTTTAGGGGAAAAAAATTAGCAAAAGTGATTCTTAACACTTTTGGGGAACTGGTGATATCATATGGTCAAAGTAGTTGAAGAGAGTCTTGCAAAGACTACAGAATTTTCCTTAGCATTCATTATAACTTGCTGTTTTCCCAGAAAGGTAATGTATCTAATACAGGATTTTATTAGTAAGATAATGAAAAACATATTAAAAGTGATATTTATAATATGTATAATCATAACTGTCCTGGAAATGTAAGTGTTCAGGCATGAGGTCAGAAATTCAAATATTACATTAAACTATAGCCACTAGGCTCCTTTGTCCATGGAATTCTCCAGGCAAGAATACTGGAGTGTATTGCCATTCCGTTCTCCAGGGGATCTTCCTGACCCAGGTATTGAACCTGTTTCCTACTTTACAGGTGGATTCTTTACCATCTGAGCCACCAGGAAAGCCCAGTTAAATTAAAGGGAGATTATTTTCCAAAATAATTATCTCATTTCAAAGGCAGGAATTTGGATTGAGATGACAGTAAAGTGAAAACTGCTTAATATACCTAGATATAGTATAATTTGTATAAGAATTTTGTTTCTCATTTTTTTCCTTTGAATTTCGCTCTAAAAGGTTGAGTGATTTAGGGTGTGTTTGACTTAGAAGGATTTTATTAAATTCTATAATATTTGTCTACTATTTTGTGTATGTTAAATTTAAAATCAATCTAAAATATTTTAATATACCTACTGTTCATTACTATAATAACACCTGTAACAGGTTATAAAGTGGAGATGCTTTTTGTTCTTAGAAGAAAAGAACACTAGATATTAATAGGTTAATTGAAGATTTCACAATACTAAGAACAAGAATATGTATATTGAAAGGTATTACTGTATTTCTAAACTGAATGCCTCTCAAAGCATAATTCAATCAAGAGAGATTAACACACTTCTTTTTTAGGGAAGCTTATAGGACAGCATATAGTAAAATAACATATTTGAATATATATAGTAAATTATACACTGCTGGAAATGTATTCTTGTGAACTTCCTTAATGTTTAAGGAAACTAGAGTCTTTTCATTCATTAATAATGTAAATCAGTGTGGACTTAGAATTTCAGGTCATCTCATTTGCACCCAGATAGGTGTATCTAATTTTTTGCATCATCTAACAGATTAACACCACTCACCTGAATGTTCACTCAGTGAGAATGTTAAGCAGTCTTCTACAAATTGGAGTACTTCAGAAGTGCTTTACAGATTTTCTCTGTGCTAACTGGGCACTTGAGAAACATTTTTAGAGTTTCTCAAATTCCCTTGACTATGTGTCAATCAGACTTGGAAAATCATTTTCTAAGTCACTTTTTTTCTATCTGATGTTCCTTTTAAAAATGCTATCTTAATCCATAAATATAATAATCAATGTATATGGAAGATGGTTCTTAAAATTTTGGTTTTTGCCTTCTAAATCTTCTTTAAAACCAAGACTTGAAACATAATCTTATAAAATTCTTATTTTTTCCTTTGTCTCTTACTGTGTTAGTTACATTTCATGTTACATATTCTTAAATGATTCATTAAAGATGAAGCACAACAGTGTTCATTAGCTTTATTAAATAACTGGAATATCCAAAATTCTTCTGAATACTCTATATTCAGTAGTTTAAACTCTTAATTGTGGTTAACTTCAAAACAGTGCTTATATTTATCCTCCATTCCAATCTCTAAAACATAGATGGAAAACATGACTTAGAAATTAAATGACTGACCCAAATTCTTTAGCTAAAATTTGAACCAGATCTCTGGTTTGCCAGTTTGTGAATACTTTATTAGTTCACGGTTTGCATTCATAATCTACAGAAGAACATACCTACACACTCAAACATTTGTACTCACACTTTTTTTGTTTTCCTATTATTTAAAGTAAAAACCGTCCTTTCAAAAAGTTCATGATGAAGCATAGATAACTGGTGAATTAAAAAAAATATATGTTTAATAGTAGCACAGAGGAATATGGTCTTATGAATTCAGGTTGCAGAAGGGAAGTTACTTATTATCTAAGAACAATCAACTACATAAGCAAAGAAAAAGCCGAGTTCACTGCGGGGCATTTCTGGGTGTCTTGAATGTGGGTGTCCAGTTTTTATGGACTGTAGCTGTAAAGGAAGAATAAATCTCATCTATAACTTGGTATGGGTGCAGTGATTGCAGTGGTCTTTATATGGGCTTCCCTAGTGACTCAGTTGGTAAAAAATCTGCCTTCAATGCAGAAGATGTGGGTTCAATCCCTGGGTTGGGAAAATCTCCTGGAGGAGGAAGTGCAAACCCATTCCAGTCTTTTACCTAGAGAATCCCATGGACAAAAAAGCCTGGCAGGCTACAGTCCTTGGGGTTGCAAGAGTCAGACACAACTTAGCAACTAAACCACCAAGAGAATATTAACTGCAAGTTCTTAGTCTAAGCCTTCACAAAAGTATTTGGAACATAGCCCAGAATACATCAAGATTATCATGATCACAGAAGATTAGTAAGGCTATGAGAAGAAATATTAGCCTGAATGAAGAAAGATTAGCTCCTTAGCTAAGGTTTGATTTTTTTCACCAGTACTTTAGTAAGGACATCCAGCTGCCTTACTACCTAGGATTCTTCGTTTCAGAAGTCAGAAAATTACTCTGGTTAACTTGGGCGAAAAATGATTTTTTTTTGGTAATATATTAGCTACCCCCAGATTCTATGGGAAGTCTTAGAAACCAAACATGGGAAAAGAAAGCCAAGGCAGCAAGAAATAGCTCAAGTCATGTCAGAATACCTCTCATGATTAAAGCTGCTGCTGGGTCTTCCCATCACAGGAAACTTAATCTGCACGTAGGAAATTAGGGGAAATCAATGAATGATCAACTTAGAAGGAGGTGGTAAAATAATACTCAAATTACATGATGCATGAGTGCATGGCAATGACATTTACACTTTAATGCTCAGTAGGGACAACTCATTTCCTCTTTTCTGAGAACATTTTTATTTTCAAGTAACTAAAGATACAGTGAAGTTTCTATCTTCCTTGTCATTGTTCTAGTGTAAGGGTGAGTTTTATATAAAGAACAACCGAACTTTTCACCACAGAGTGGAGTGAGTGAGTGAGGAGTGACTATAGTGGCATGTGAAGGAACATGTAGTTCTATATTTTGAAAACAAAGGTGCAGTTCAGTTGCTCAGTCGTGTCTGACTCTGTGACCCCATGGACTGCAGCACACCAGGCTTTCCTATCACCAGCTCCCAGACTATGCTCAAACTTATGTCCATCAGGTCAGTGAAGAATCCAACCATCTCATCCTCTGTTGTCCCCTTCTCCTCCTGCCTTCAATCTTTCCCAGCATCAGAATCTTTTCCAGTGAGTCAGTTCTTCACATCAGGTGGCCAAAGTATTGGAACTTCAGCTTCAGCATCAGTTGTTCAAATGAATATTCGGAAATGATCTCCTTTAGGATGGACTGGTTGGATCTCCTTGCAGTCCAAGGGACTCTCAAGAGTCTTCCCCAATATCACAGTTCAAAAGCATATATTTTTCAGCACTCAGTTTTCTTTATGGTCCAACTCTCACATCCATACATGACTACTGGAAAAATTATAGCTCTGATGAGACGGACCTTTGTTGGCAAAGTAATGTCTCCACTTTTTAATATGGTGTCTAGGTTGGTTATAGCTTTTCTTCCAAGGAGCAAGTGTCTTTTAATTTCATGCTTGTAGTCATGAAAACAAAGGTTCAGTTCAGTTCACTTCAGTCGCTCAGTCGTGTCCGACTCTTTGCGACCCCATGAGTCGCAGCACGCCGGGCCTCCCTGTCGATCACCAACTCCACTGTTTCCACTGTTTCCCCATCTATTTCCTATGAAGTGATGGGACCGGATGCCATGATCTTTGTTTTCTGAATGTTGAGCTTTAAGCCAACTTTTTCACTCTCCACTTTCACTTTCATCAAGAGGCTTTTGAGTTCCTCTTCACTTTCTGCCATAAGGGTGGTGTCATCTGCATATCTGAGGTTATTGATATTTCTCCTGGCAATCTTGATTCCAGCTTGTGTTTCTTCCAGTCCAGCGTTTCTCATGATGTACTCTGCATATAAGTTAAATAAGCAGGGTGACAATATACAGCCTTGACATACTCCTTTTCCTATTTGGAACCAGTCTGTTGTTCCATGTCCAGTTCTAACTGTTGCTTCCTGACCTGCATACACATTTCTCAAGAGGCAGGTCAGGTGGTCTGGTATTCCCATCTCTTTCAGAATTTTCCACAGTTTATTGTGATCCACACAGTCAAAGGCTTTGGCATAGTCAATAAAGCAGAAATAGATGTTTTTCTGGAACTCTCTTGCTTTTTCCATGATCCAGCAGATGTTGGCAATTTGATCTCTGGTTCCTCTGCCTTTTCTAAAACCAGATGGACATCAGGAAGTTCACGGTTCACATATTGCTGAAGCCTGGCTTGGAAAACAAAGGTCCTAGTATGTAAATAAATGCAACACTTTTAATTTAAGAGACATAGTCTAGTTTCAGGTCCACCTGTGTATATTCAAACCTAGGAATTTTTTTAATATACTGTTATTCAAAAGATTTGGGATATTTATTAAGTTGTAAATTTTCAAATTATACAATAAATACATACTGCATTTACAATGAAATACCCCACAAGTCAGTGACCTAAACAGTAAGCAGTCATTACTATTCATAATTCTAAATCTCATTGTCTCTACTAAGGTCTGTCATATGTCTGCAGTCTGCTGTGTGTTGTGCAGACGGATCCCCAGCTTTGGCTGGATGCCTCTACTTGTATGAATTAGCTGACCAGTAGGCCGATCTAGGACAGTCTTGGCCTGGGCAGCTGAGCTTTCTGTCATGTGGCTTCTTTACTCTTTGTGGGCTCCTTCAAGTTTGTTCATATGACAGTAGCAGATTCCAAGAGTACTGCTCGAGAATCATGAAGCCACACTAGGCTCAAAACTGCCAAACTGTCTTCCCACTGAGAGGCTGAATGTAACTTTCAGACAGAGGCCAGATTATATATAAAAATGGAGTTCTGACCCACAGTCTGCAGCAACCATTCCGGGAAGTCAATCCATTATCTTTAGTAACCGGTTCAGCAAACAAAGTGCTATCTCTATCAACCAAACCAGGAGGGCAAACAATAGTCCTATAACAATCATCCCTGAGTAGCTAGGACTTGATTAGTATTACAACTGACAACTTCCCTAATTTTTGTCCCTACTTCCAACTCCAAAGCAACTGGAGAAAGCCAAATTATGCACCTGTCACCAATCACATAGGATATCTCACTTTTAGTTAGCCTGCCTAAGGCTTCCTTATCTCAGCAATCACCTCTCAGGACATATCTGTAACCACCCCCTTTTTTGCCCACTGTAAAGCTTTTCCTAAAGAGCCTCTTGATGAAAGTGAAAGAGGAGAGTGAAAAAGTTGGCTTAAAGCTCAACATTCAAAAAAGTAAGATCATGGTATCCAGTTCCATCACTTCATGGAAAATAGATAGAGAAACAGTGGCTGACTTTATTTTTTGGGGTTCAAAAATCACTGCAGATGGTGATTGCAGCCATGAAATTAAAAGACGCTTACTCCTTGGAAAGAAAGTTATGACCAACCTAAATAGCATATTAAAAAGCAGAGACATTACTTTGTCAACAAAGGTCCATCTAGTCAAAGCTATGGTTTTTCCAGTAGTCATGTATGGACATGAGAGTTGGACTATAAAGAAAGCTGAGTGAAGAAGAACTAATGCTTTTGAACTGTGGTGTTGGAGAAGACTCTTGATAGTCCCTTGGACTGCCAGGAGATCTAACCAGTCCATCCTAAAGGAGATCAGTCCTGGGTGTTCATTGCAAGAACTGATGTTGAAGCTGAAACTCCAATACTTTGGCCACCTGATGTGAAGAGCTGACTCATTTGAGAAGACCCTCATGCTGGGAAAGATTGAGGGCAGGAGGAAAAGGGGACAACAGAGGATGAGGTGGTAGGATGGCATCACTGACTCAATGGATATGAGTTTGGGTAAACTCCAGAAGTTGCTGAGGGACAGGGAGGCCTGGTGTGTTGCGGTTCATGGGGTCACAGAGAGTCAGACATGACTGAGCGACTGAACTGAACTGAAAGCTTTTCCAGTGTTGTTGTTCATTGCAAGCATCAGTGGCTGACTCCCTTGCTATAGCAAACTCTGATTAAATATCTTTTGCTTGTTCTCATTTAGATGGTCTTCATTTGTTTTTCACAGCATCTTTCTTTGTTTTGTTTTGTTTTTTCTCTTTTGGCCAAAGTTGTAAGATCATCCAGATTCAAGGAGTGGGGAAAGAGGTTCTACATCTTGATGGAAGGAGCTACATTTTAGGAAAAAAACATGGATACAAGGAGGGTGTATTTTTGCAATGAATCTACCATGCCTACCTCTGTGGATAATATATCTTTCAAATAATACTGAATTCCTGATATTCTGTTGTAATCTACCAATCAAAGGAAGACAAAGTAAATAGCTGCTTGTAATTTTAATATTTTAAGAATTTCACTTTAAAGACTCAGTACATTTTATAATGGCCCCATTTTTTTCCTGAATAGGCCTCTTATGTTGACTGATTTTGATAAAATGATTCTCTGCAAAACTCAATCCGAACTGCATTTAAAGTAGGGAAAGGCATGCATTAAGCAGTGCAGGATATTAATGCTTACTCAAGAGGTTTTTTTCCACTTAAACTTCATTTCAGAGCCTTCTACTATATTCCCCAATAGACTGCCCTTTTCTGTTTGTTAACACAGGTTTTCATACCATTGAATTGACAGCATCTTATAATGAACTTTGATTCTAAGTTTTGGAAAAAAAAAATAACAAGAACTAAAACCTTCACTGAGCAATTTTCTTACTGGGTAACACACAGCACTTACTGCCAGGACCAGGGAGACAATTTTCTGACTGATTTGAAAAGCTATGAGAAAGAACAAATCTGAAGAAACAGCACATCTGCACAGATTCCTCCTTAATTGTCTGTGTACAGTTAAACTTCAATAAAATAACTGTGACTCTCTCAAAATTCTATGCCTCAGTGGAGACATTAGTCCATTTCTCTCTGGCAAAGTTTGTTTGTCCAAATTCACCAAAAAACATTGTTTTATATATAGGCCACCATCAATGTACTCACAGAAGACTCCTACAGTTTCTGGTAATTTGGTTAAAATAGTGATTGACAGTAGACCTTCATGCATGCATAAAGTATTTTTCCTCTGGGGGAGGATCAGAGAATTTAAAACTTAATCATTCTGTAAGCCAAAGGTATATGAAATACACAGTTGTTGAAATTAAAGTTGAGATTCCAAGACTTGAGTTTAGTGTGTTGTAAACTTCACATTTGATTATATTATGAAGAAAAGAGGCAATTACCTTAATCTCTTATCTCGTTATTAAGCAGATATTCCTATGACTTATGAAATTTCAGCATATTAAAACCTTAAAATCCTACAAATTTTGAAACATTTCTATATCAAAGGTAAAGTGTTATTTTTAAGAAACAGAATATGTGGAAAATAAACTACAGATGCAATTTAAACATCCCCTGAAACTACAGCTGAGATATGAGAAGTATATCATTGTGGCTTTGATTTCCATTTTCCTGATGAGTCATATAGATCCTCTTCTTGTGTTTCTGTTGACCACCTGTGTATCTTTGGAAAAACATCTACTCAATTTCTCTGCCCATTTTTACAATCAACTTATTTTTTTCATGTGTTGTACTAGTTCTTTGTTTATTTGCGATATTAACTACTTACTGGATGTATTATTTATTTCCCATTCAGTAGGCTAACTTTTTGTTTTACTGATAGTTTCCTTCACTGCACAAAAGCTTTTTAGTTAGCAGTCTCATTTATTTTTTGATTTTGTTTCCCTTGTCGGAAGAGACAGATTGAAAAAATATTACTAAGACTGGGGTCAGTGTTCCGCCTGTGTTTTCTAAACATTCTGTGGTTTTAGGTATTACATTTAATTCTTTACCACATTTTGAGTTTCTTTTTTTTTTAATTTTATTTTATTTTTAAACTTTACATAATTGTATTAGTTTTGCCAAATATCAAAATGAATCCGCCACAGGTATACATGTGTTCCCCATCCTGAACCCTCCTCCCTTCTCCCTCCCCATACCATCCCTCTGGGTCATCCCAGTGCACTAGCCCCAAGCATCCAGTATCGTGCATCGAACCTGGACTGGCATCTCGTTTCATACACGATATTTTACATGTTTCAATGCCATTCTCCCAAATCTTCCCACCCTCTCCCTCTCCCATAGAGTCCATAAGACTGTTCTATACATCAGTGTCTCTTTTGCTGTCTCGTACACAGGGTTATTGTTACCATCTTTCTAAATTCCATATATATGCGTTATTATACTGTATTGGTGTTTCTTTTTGTACTTGATATGAGATAGTGGTCTGGTTTGAGTCTTCTGCACATAGCCATCCAGTTATCCTAATACCAGTTACTGTAGTGGTTGCCTTTTCTATATCCTACTTTTTGGTCATCTTTGCTGTGGATTGATTGACCATCTAAGTGTGAGTTTACTTCTGGGCTCTCTGCTGCATTGTTCTGTGTGTCTGTTTTTATGCTAGTCAATACTGTTTTGATTATCGTAGCCTTTGTAGTCTTGATTGAAATCAGGAAGCATGATACATCTAGCTTAAAGATTGCTTTGACTATTTGGGGTCTTTTGTGGTCCTGTTCAAATTTTAGGATTTTTATGTATTGTGTCTTTATCTTGCAACTTTACTGAGTTTGTTTATTCTAACCATTTTTGGGTGAGTTCTTTTAGGGCTTTCTTTGTATAATGTCATTTATTGAAATGAGCCCTTTATATAAAATACATTTAACATTTTTATCATAATCATTGTGAATATTTTACTTCTTAAATGTACTTATCTACCAAATTGGATAAACATTTGTAAATCTGAAGAAACTACACATATCCAGCTCACTTTAACTGCTATGAAACTTTGGAATACAAATCAGTGAGTGGCCCAGACCTGGGTCTTGCAGAGAGAAGATTCTTTCATGTTTTTTTCCCTGTTTTTCCCTAAAGTTAGACCACATACCTATTTTAAAAGAAAAGCAGTTTCAGGTCTCACTATGCTCAAAGGCCTGTGTTCTGTGGTGTACATGAGCACAATATATTGGAAGGAGGTGGCCAGCCTCCAATAAACTGGTGAACTGTTCCTTATCCATAGATGGGATGTTCTGATGTTTGGACAGTTATATTTGGGAACTACAGAATTTTACATAGTGTATGAAAATTATTGATAGCCTACCGCTTTTTGATTTATACAGAAAAGAAAAATAGTGTCTGGAATTGTCACTCCCATCAACAATGAGTTGTATTCTCCAGCTGAAATGTTTTACATACTTCACAATGTACATGTGTCAAGCCCTGGAATTCTTGGATGCCTATATCCTGGAAGTGTTTGATGAGGACCATGGTGTAGCCCTTATCAGTCTTCCATAAAGTACTTGTGATTCACAGAAAGTGACAGAGTTGTATGCTATGAAATTCCTGGTCTATTTTCTGTTCACAGCAGTGTTTGATAGTCATTTTCCCAATATCCATAAAATTGGTCTCATTATAGTGTCTAGAATACTTTCTGAGGCCTGAGTATTAAAAAAAAAAAGTCAGCTTAAACTTCACTGGGCATTTCATTCAAGAGAGGTAGAGGGCTTTGAGGTAGACCACTGAATTCAAATCCAAATCCCACAGTTGTTGCCTTGGGCAAATCATCTAATTTTTCTCATTGGTGAAATGGCGATTACAATGTTGTAATGACCATTGTGTGTCTTGACAGTAGCACAGATGAACATTCCCTGCACAGCTTAGGGCATTAATAAGCGATAGTTCCTAGGAACCTATTGTAGAAGTAGGCAATAATCTAGGAAAGAAAAAGAATCAACAAGACAACTTTAAGGTGAAAGATCCTGAAAGAATTGTAGCAGCGAAAAAGTGGCCATTACCTTGCAACGTCATGCTCCTCTTGGATTTAGCACTTGCAGGTCCCATTGCCTGGGAATATTTTCCCTGATATTATTGCATAGTACTTCCTTTATTTGGGCTTCCCTGGTAGCTTAGTAGTAAACAATCTGCCTGCAATGCAGAAGATGCAGATTCAGTCCCTGGGCTGGGAAGATCCCTTGGAGAAAGAAATGGCTACCCACTCCAGTATTCTTGCCTGGTGAATCCTATAGACAAAGGAGCCTGGCAGGCTACAGACGAAAGGTCTGCAGAAAAGTTGGACACAATTTAGATACCATAAACAGCAACACTTGTTTTATTCAGGTCTCTGCTCAAATATCACCTCACAGAAAGTCCTCCATCATTCTTATTTCCCTTACTCTGCTCTATTTTTTCCCTCACTTTAGGATATTATCTCAAATTTTTACATTACCTACAGAATGTGAATCTCTGAACACAGGCACCATGTTTCTAAATTGAAAATATTGTAATTATCCTCATGACCTCTTTTGACTCATACACTATAATCCTGTTTTTGCTTTAAACTTATAATTGCAGTTTTCAGATCAGAGTATTTAAAAATCAATTCCTTGCATACATGGCAGTATTCATACCTTTTTTAAATGACCTTAACTAAAATTTATTGCTGCTCATTGATGTATTCTTCCACCGCTTTTATGTCCAAATGTTCTTGTTGTTCTAGCAAATAGAATTTTTTTTTAATGTGGTTAACATATCACGAGTCTAACTGACTTTGGAGGAAAAAGAATGAAATGGAGGCATATGTTAACAATAGAGCATTTTACTAGGATAATTTTTCCACCAGTCTCTTCTGATGATCCTTCATTGAAGGTTATCATTTTGTGTAAACCCATCAATTATTTCATATTTTCTGTATTACAAATACTTAGGTGAATGTCTTACCTCCCAATGAGCCTATAAACTATTTGAAGGCAAAATCAAAGATTATTATTGCTTTTTTCTAATTAGTTTCATACACTGTGCTGTTTACAGAATAGCTATTCAAAATGTGCTGAATAAATGAATGAACAAGTAAGCATATTTTAATAAGTAAAGATGGTTATCTGATATAACATTGGCTTAAATGCTGTCTGCACAACTTATTACCCCTGTGATTTTAGGCAAGTTACTTTAATTTCCCATGTCTTAGGTTATTTTTATAAAGGGGCCAAAATATTTTGTTGAGAGAATTGTTTTGAGGACTAAATAAAGATGCCCCCAACGGGTATGTAATAAGTATTGGTTCATTTTTTCTCTCTAGGCTCAAGATCTAGTCTCTGGGAAATTGTTCCCTAGCCACTGTCATCCTGGCAATATTGGAAGTGGGCAAAGGAATTATGCCTTCCCTGGGGACTGTATTCATTGACTGTCCAAGGATGATCAGAGGCCTAAGAGCTATTTTAAGTCTTTAACCATCAGGGTGGCTTTTTTTTCTCTTTTTTATTTTTAATTGAAGGATAATTGCAATATTGTGTTGGTTTCTGCCATACATCAACATGGATTAGTCATAGGCATAATGTGTCCCCTCCTTCATGAGATTCCCTTCCATCTCCTACCCAATCCCACCCTTCTAGGTTGTCACAGGACCCTGGTTTGAGTTCCCTGAGTCATGCAGCAAATTTCACTGGCTATTTTATATATGTTAGTATATATGCTTCCATGCTATTCTCTCCATTCTAAAAAAGTCAGGTTTATTGTTGCTTTTTGGCTGCTTATGTATCTAAAACCTGCTATACTGTTTATCTTATAGCAATCAGCTCTATGATCAATAGCTGTGAACATTTGTAAGACATATTTGCAAAACAGCTATATGTATATTTGATTTCTCAGCTGCTTTTCCTCTCTTGTTTCACTAAATGTGTGGTTCTCATGGTTTTCGACCTATAGAATCCTTTTCCCTCTTAATCTTTGGAAATTCTGAAGTTGCTATTTGAGTTATGTCTGTCTATATTATTTAGAAACTAACAGTGGTAAATATTACTAGTTATTTTAAATTAGTTTAAAAACATTGTCAATTGCATATTAACATTTTTTTTAGAATATAATTATCTTCCAAAATAACAAATAGTTTGTTTTGCAAGAGTCTGTAACACCAGGCATAAGGGAGCACAGCTGGGTTTTCATGTTTGCTTTTGCTGTAGACTCTTGTAACATGCTGTATTTTTAAACTTCAAAAAAAAAATATTTATTTTTTACAGTAGGTCTTTGTTGGTTATATGTTTTAAGTATAACAGTGTTCATGTCAGTCCCAAACTCCCTGTCTATCCCTGCGCCCCCATCCTTCCCCCATGGTAACTGTAAGTTCCTCCTGTCTCAAAGTGTAAAGAAGATTCAGCCTCAAACAACACATAAATGAAAGGGGGAGGAGTATGTGTGATTGTTGTTATTATTGTTCAGTCACTAAGTTGTGTCCAACCCTTTGCAACCCCATGGACTGCAGCACACCAAGCTTCCCTGTTCTTAACCATCTCCCAGATTTTGCTCAGACTCATGTCCATTGAGTCAGTGATGCCATCCAACTATCTCATCCTCTCTTGCCCCTTTCTCCTCCTGCCCCAAATCTCCCAGAATCAGGGTCTTTTCCAGTGAGTCAGCTCTTCACATCAGGTGGCCAAAGTGATTGTTGAATTTTACTGAAAAGGAGTAGTTTCTTAACATTTAGATGCAATGTGAAATTTTAACTTCATAAATAATCTGTTTCAATTATTTTAAAATCCATTGGATTTTCTTGCTTTGTGAATGGGTCTTTTTGCCCATAATTTTATAACATTATATATTGGTCAATTGGAAACTATGAGTTCACAGAGTTAAGCAGTTCTTTTCAGTGTCAACATATTTTATCACACAATATCAAAAAATATTTATTTATCAATCAATAAATATTTATTATAACTGGTATCAGCCTTTATAAGCCTTTAAATGTTATATCAGGCATATGATAGGAAATACAAGTTTTGAGTAAAAGCTTGAATTATATCATTGGCAACAGGTACTCAGTTATCTCCTGATAATAAGCTGATAGTTTGCCTATCAAATATGTATTTAAGTACAAACTGCAATATAAACCTCAAGATAGAGTGACATCCTTGAGTGAAATATAGAAACAAAACATTACCAGGTTGATTGAAATTCTAATGAGAGCTGTCACTTCCTAAGAAGTAACAAGGTACTCTCTAGGAACTTTGACTAAGGCTCACTCCATGCAGGTTAATAATTCTGAAAGTGCTGTGCTTGTATACTGGTATTGATTGAATGGATAATTGAAAGAATAGAAAGATGGTAGGAACCAGGTTTCTCATTACTGAAGGGGGAAGTTGCAGATAAGAAAGGGGAGAGGCTAGAATAAATCAAATATCAATGGATTAGAGGAAAACACATTCATATGAACTCATATTTAACACAGACTAGATACAGATGGATATGGGTAAACAATTATGTTTCTGTATATGAGTTAATGTAAATATTGTCAAATTGAGAAGTAGAATAATTAAAACCACCAAATCAAGGTAGATTTTAGTGAAAATTTATTACATATGCATATACACATATGACAACAGTTGGCAGACTGGGAATTCTCAAACCAAGAGAAGAACAAGACTCAGAAGTATATTATAAGACAGTAAAAATGCGGAGACTCTATATTCTTTATAATGATTGATTACAGGATTAGTTTACCTAGTGATCAGTGATTGGTTAAAAGTGGTTGCCTGACGCCAATTAGGGTTAACAGATTAGACTTAATTTATGATTTTCAGAGGTACTTGCAATAAGTAGCCCAAGTTCATTTCTCCTTGTTGTGCAGAATAAGGTGAATTAAGTTTTACTTATATGGCTTAAATGGTATTTTCTGCTCAGGAAGTTTTCATGGCTGGTCTCCATTTTGTATTTTACTTTGTGCATATTATATATATATATATATATATATATATATATATATACACACACACACAAACACACACACACACACATATATCTCTGGAGGAGGGCATGGCAACCCACTCCAGTATACAATGTATGTATATAGTTACAGAATTAATTTTCTAGTTCTGTTCATAGACTTAGCTGAAAAAGTGGCAGTGCATACAACCTGCATCTGGATCTTGGTTTCTAATACCATCCTTGGAGAAATGGATGATACTACATGATACTAGTATCATCCATTATATAGAATATATGAGACGAACTTTAAGCATCTTGTTGTCCCAGAAAGTAAAATGCCAGAAACAACTCCATCAAACAATGATGGCGGTATGTCAAGTGGAAATAGGAAATAACTGAAAGAGCTTGCTGGTGGCTAAAACTGGAAAAGAAATGACAGAGAAAATGTACTATTAGATCATGACTTGAAGAACATAATGAAGACTTACTGAGTTCATATTGATATAAAAAACTGAACATAGGAAATAGGGGAGAAGTGAAAAATTTCCTGTATAAAAGAATTTCACAGAGTTTATATAGATACTCCCCCTTAGGGAATGGGAACCTAACTCTTCATCCCAAAAGAGTGGCCTGTGATTAGTGACTTGCATTCAGGAATTGCAGTAAAGAAAGGAAGGTGGAGACATTATGGTGCAAAACCTGGCACCACTCTCTCAGCCAGATAGTCATGGCTAATATCAGTGGTAAGTCATATTAACAGTTAATCTTATGTAATGATGATGGTTCTTAACTTCTGGGGTCATCCCCCAAAACCCCATAATTGCCTTCTTACTGTCAGCTTAATATAAACCATGAATATTTTGCAATATAGTATGTTATTATTATACAGTATATCCTGTTGTTATGAAAAAAAAAAAACTCAAATTGAGGTTATATTCTGCAGAATACCTCATCTGTAATCCTTAAAAATTTCCATCCTTATGGCAGAAAGTGAAGAAGAACTAAAGAGCATCTTGATGAAAGTGAAAGAGGAGAGTGAAAAGGTTGGCTTAAAGCTCAACATTCAGAGAACTAAGATAATGGCATCTGGTCGCATCACTTCATGGCAAATAGATGGGGGAACAGTGGAAACAGTGGCTGACTTTATTTTTCTGGGCCCCAAAATCACTGTAGATGGTGACTGAAGCCATGAAATTAAAAGACACTTACTCCTTGGAAGGAAAGTTATGAACAACCTAGATAACATATGAAAAAGCAGAGACATTACTTTGCCAACAAAGGTCTGTCTGGTCAAGGCTATGGTTTTTCCAGTGGTCATGTATGGATGTGAGAGTTGGACTATAAAGAAAGCTGAGTGCTGAAGAATTGATGCTTTTGAACTGTGGTGTTGGAGAAGACTCTTGAGAGTCCCTTGGACTGCAAGGAGATTCAACCAGTCCATTCTAAAGGAGATCAGTCCTGGGTATTCATTGGAAGGACTGATGTTGAAGCTGAAATTCCAATACTTTGGCCACCTGATGAGAAGAGCTGACTCATTGGAAAAGACCCTGATGCTTGGAAAGATTGAGGGCAGGAGGAGAAGGGGACAACAGAGGCTCAAATGGTTGAATGGCATCACGGACTCAATGGACATGGGTTTGGGTGGACTCCAGGAGTTGGTGACGGACAGGGAGGCCTGGTGTGCTATGGTTCATGGGGTCGCAAAGAGTTGGACACAACTGAGTGACTGAACTGAACTGAACTGAATCCTTAAAATTGTCAAAGTCATCAAAAACGGGAAACTTTCTGAGAAACATCATAGCTCATGGGAGCCTAAGACAGTGATTTAATGCAATGTTATGTCCTGAATATGACTTTGAAACAGGAGAAAAGGAATATAACAGAAAAAAATAACCAATGCCTAGTAAATAGTACCCTCACACACAGACATCAAAAAATACTAAAAATTGCCATACGTAGTATGGCTCCCTTAGAGGTGAGAGAAGTTCACATATCCTTAGATCTGTTTCTTTGATGGGACCATGTAGTTTATATCACTGAGGTCTTAAAACTCTTCAACTGTGATCTTTCCTGAGATAGCCTCACTAGGGTTAATTATTACTTTTTAGTTTTTGTTTTGTAGTTATTCCTATTTGTAAAATCACGTTAAATTTAAAATTAATTTCAAAAGTATGCATCTTCATTTTTCTTAATGTACTTTTATTTTTAAAAAAGAGGTGATCAGCTGTTTCCATCTACTAAGGCTTTTTGACATGCCAGGATTGTAGAACTGCCAAAACACAGAAGATAGTATTTGAAATTCTAGAGATTATTGCTAAAAAATAAGCACTGTAGTGTTTAAAGCACTTTTGTGAATCAGCTAAGTTGGCAAAGAGAATTATGTCTAATGATCTACTTTTTGGTTGTCTTATGGCTTTTCATAGTTGTGATTCTCAGGCTTCATTGATATATGTTTCTACTTTGTCATTAAAAAAAAAAACAACCCGGTTAACAGTAGCTTTTCAAATAATTTTTAAATTATCAGATTCTTACATTTTATTCTTTGGCAGTTTATCATTCAGGAAAAATATATTAAAATATGCTGAAACCAAAGGCAATGAAAACTAAAGTTTCTTATATGAAAAAAATAAGATTAGTATCAGTTATGTATCTTATTCAGAGTTATATTCTCTAGCTGATGAACCATTCTTTGGCTCAAATTTTGCCCAGATATATACCTGATCATAATCCTGTGCTACCAAAATGAGTAGGGAAATGACATCCTTAAACTCCAGTATATTTTTATTCCTTTTACACTACCTTTTGAATAACTTATCCTTCAGACCACATTACCAACCTATTTACTTTTTCTCTGTATTACAGTGTTAGGGGTGACAGCTTATTTCTTATTTTTATCCCATACTCCATAGTAATAGAAACATTTTCATTGAGTGTAATGTTTTTGTCATTTCACAAGCACCTCTATAACCTACATAGAATAAATACATACAGCTTAGCCAGTTATATAAATGGCAATTTTGATAAATATCATACAGTGATGCTTAATTTAGACATCTGTTTATTTTGTCAGATGAAGAGTTCTAATCCATCTTGTTTCCTCCCACTTCCAATAAATAGCTTAGTGCAGAATGTAAACAGAGTTCAAGGACTCATATTTTTACATAGAATACAGAGGTTAAAACACAATAGTCAGTGATATAAAAATGCAAAGTATACTTAAGTTTTTGTGGCTTAAAATTGTACTTTGGGTGTGTTTTTGGTGTTAATGAAGAGGCACAATTTCCATAATTTTGTCTTTTTTTTAATTTTATTTTATTTTTAAACTTTACATAATTGTATTAGTTTTGCCAAATATCAAAATGAATCTGCCACAGGTATAACTTTGAATTGCATTTAAAATAATCTGTGTAAGATTCTGAAATAATGAAATTAAACAAGTCTTGCTGTCTCCTTCCGGTTCTTATGGACTGCTGAAACCTCATTAGGGCCAGGCCGTTTTAAAACATGAGGAGTGTTGCACAGGTCTAGTTACACAGACTAGTGGCTATATCTACTCCTAGCTGTCTGGAGGAGGCATTGATTAGTAATGATTTCAAGCTGGCTGGAAGAATCCTGTCGGGGGGCGGGGGATGGTGGTGTAGATGTAGATAAATTTAAGCATAAGATCTGGAGCAGGGACAAAGTCTGCAGATATTCCCCGTTCCCTGGGTTGGGAGGCGGGGTGCTGCATCAGACTGGGAATTTTCTTGCAAGACCAGCTAGCCTTCTGAGTCCCAAGAAGCTCCAGGGTAGTGTCTGTCTTCTGCTGCTGCTTAGCAGTCATCTCTGTTAGGCTTCATGGGAGAGGGGCTGTCAAGTTAGTGACTGGTGCTCCATCTAAGTAATGGACTGCTTGGCTTTTTAGCCACAAGAGCTTGCCTTTGTTCAAGGTGCTTTTAAGCTGGACCTGAAATCTTTTGAGCAAGCAAAAGAAGAAAGTTTCCAAGGTAACTTGGCAAGAGCAAATAGGAAAAGTGTGTCAACCACAGAATTTGGTCCCAATAAAATGAGAATATAATACATATAGTTCAGTTCAATGGTGAAAGGACATAATAGTTTATAAACACTGGAACCTACTGAACATCCATTTGAAAAGAAAGAGACTTAAGAACTTAAATAACAGAACATAACAGTTCAGGTTTCTTAGAGTTAGGTGGTAAAAGTGAAATACAGAAATCTAGGAAAAAATACATAGGAGAATACTTATGTAACAAGGTTGGAAGTGAATTTTTTAAAAAGCTAGTGCATTAGATGCTTGCAAAAAAGAAATAGGTAAACTTATTATGTAAAAGTTTAATGTTTTTGGAAGTGAAATCATAAAAATCAATATCTAGATGGCAGAACAAAAATATTTAAAATTTAGATGAGTTTATATCCATAAGTAAAATTTTTGTAAATTGATGTTAGAAAAAATGACAAATGTCTATGACCAAATTCACATTAACTTGTAAATGAAGTATAAATTAAATATTAAAGTTTTTGCCCAAATTGATATTATACTGTTCCACAGTTAACTGTTTGTTAACCACACACACACACACACACACACACACACACACCAAAAAACTGTTTACTTTCCTTATCTTCAGTTCAGTTCAGTCGCTCAGTCGTGTCCAACTCTTTGCGACCCCATAAATCGCAGCACACCGGGCCTCCCTGTCTATCACCATCTCCCGGAATTCACTCAAACTCACCTCCTTACCTTGGTCCTCTCTAAAATATACGGTTATATATATGAGTCTATTTCTTGCCTGCTGTTCTGGTCTTCTGATCTAGGTTTCTTTGTTTATGCCATTATCACACTGTTTTGATAAGTAGATTTGGAGTTTTGTTGTTATACGATAAAAGCCATAAACCTTGATTTATGTTTGAAATTGGTTGACTGTACTAGCTCACTTAATTTTCAAAACAAATTGTACATTTATTCAGTTTAGAAATATGTAGTCTTTATTTCGGAGAAGGCGATGGCACCCCACTCCAGTACTCTTGCCTGGAAAATCCCATGGACGGAGGAGCCCGGTAGGCTGCAGTCCATGGGGTTGTGCGCTCAGAGTCGGACAGGACTGAGTGACTTCACTTTCACTTTTCACCTTCATGCATTGGAGAAGGAAATGGCAACCCACTCCAGTATTCTTGCTTGGAGAATCCCAGGGACAGGGGAGCCTGGTGGGCTGCCGTCTATGGGGTCGCACAGAGTCGGACACGACTGAAGCGACTTAGTAGCAGTCTTTATTTAGATCTTTCATTTCTCTCAGAATGTTTTCTGATTTTTAAGTGTATAGGTTTTGCATATATTTATCCTTCTATAGCATCTTTAAAGTTTAGATTTTAGTTTACTTTCTAGGTGTTCAGTGCTGTTTGATGTCATGAGCATATGAGAAATGTACATATTTGCATGTAGCCCCCTTGTGTCACATTGCTCTTCTAAACTCAGCATCGTAGTGGCTTTTTCTGTGATTTGTGATTCAAGACTTTTTTAGTAAAAAAAAAAAAAAAAAGAAAATTCCTATTATTACGGCTTTCATTCTTGTTGCCCTGCTGTCCAGGACATGCAAAATAATATTGAATAGGTGTTGAGAGTGGACATCTTTTTCTTGATCTCAGAGTGAAAGCAGATAAAAGCATTTAAATTTTCAACAGTGAGTATACTATTATACAGGTTTTGTGTATGTCCTTTTCAGATTAAATTCTCTCCTATGGACAGGGAGGCCTGGCGTGCTGCGATTCATGGGGTCTCAAAGAGTCGGACACGACTGAGCGACTGAACTCAACTGAACTGAATGCCAAGTTGACTAGTTTTTACATTCTTTTAAATAATGAATGAGTGTTGAAGTTGTCAGTATTTTTCTTCAAATATTGAGACGATCATGATCTTGTCAGTACTGTTGTTTATATTGATTCCTTTACACAGCTAATTCAGAGTTCCTTTCTGGGGTAAATCCACCCTGGTTTATTTTTATATATTGTTGGATTTTATCTAAAATTAAGATTTGTTGCATAAAATTGATAATGAATATGGGCTAGTAGTTGTGTCTTTTGTTTTTTTAATCAGCATGTGCTGGCCTCAAAAAATTATATGGAAAGTGTCCTCCTCCAAGAGTTTTTGAAGAATTCGCATAATTTCTTCTTAAATCTTTGTTAAATTGTAGTAGTGAAGTCAGCTGGGCTTTCATTCTTTTATTATGAGGAAGTTTCTGATTTTTCAGATGCAGAATATAGATTTTGTCTCAAGTAAGCACTAGTAGTTCTTCTGAAGAATCCGTTTCATCAAAACTGTCAAACACAATGAAATAGAGTACTCCATGTTATTCCCTTTGTTATTCTTTTAATGTCTGTAGTAGTTGTCAGTAGGATTTCCAGGTTTTCATTCTTAATATTGGTATTTTGTGACTTAGTTATCTTCTGTGTGTCTCACCTGTGACCCTGCCCTTTAGCCTTGCTAGGAATTTTTTTATCTTTATTTTTTTTACTATGTTGTTCCTCTAAAGAAGACATAACTTTGGGTCAATTGAATTTTTAAATCTATTTTTTCCATTTACTATATTTTTATTTGTTTCATTTAGCTTCATTTTTTTCTCCTGCTTTCTTTAAGTGTTTTTAAACTCACTATATATATATATATATATATATATATATATATATATATATATATTCATTGTTGTTGTCCCTTATTATGAAATCTTCCTCTATTTCTGACAGTGATTTTTCTCCAGAAGTTTGTGTACTTTCTTGTATTACTTTTGATAGTGTTTGCATGGTATGGTCATTCATCCTCTTGTTTTATAACCCATCTGTATCTTATTCATAATGAAAGTGGGTTCTTATTTAAAAAAAAAAAAAAAAACAAGTGTATACTCGAATCTTTTTCATCCAGTCTAACATTTTTATCTTTGCTTGGAGTGTTTAAAATCATTTACTAGTACTTTCAGATTTAAACCCACCACCTTTTCTATTTTGTCCCATCTGATTTTTAAAAAAACTTGATTTCTTTTGAAATAAAACTTCTGGGTATTTTGTTTTACCTTTATTATCATTTATTAACTGTGAGTCTTTTATATTCTAAGACATTGTTTCTAAACCTGGTATGCCTTTGCACCGTGGTACATTTGTCAATGTCTGGAGATATTTTCTTTTGTTATATTTGGAGGAGATGTGTGTGTGTGTGCACTAATGGAATTTTGGAAAAATAGCTGGTTTCTAAGTTGGTGATGGACAGGGAGGCCTGGCGTGCTGCGATTCATGGAGTCGCAGAGTCGGACACGACTGAGCGACTGAACTGAACCACTAAACATTCTACAATACTCAAGAGTCTCCCACAGCAAAGAATTGTTCAGTCGTTAAATCATGTCTAACTGCAACCCCATGGACTCTGTCCATGGGATTTCTCAGGCAAGAATATTGGAGTGGGTTTCCATTTCCTTCTCCAGGGATCTTCCCTCCTCAGGGACTGAACCTGCTCACCTACATTGACAGTCAGTTTCTTTAGCGTTGAGCCACCAGGGAAGCCCTCTACAAAGAATTATCTAATCCCAGTGTAATTAGTGCTGAGACTGAGGAACCATTTTTTAAGATATATATAACATACTGTTAATTTTTGTAGCAGTTCTTTTGGACTATAAGACTTTTAAATTAATGTATTTCTGTTTCTTCCCTCTCATCGTGTATACTATTTAATGTATTTTACTTCTTCATGTATTATATTCCTCAAAAAATGTTGACCATAACTGATTTAACCAACTGTTCTAGAGGGAATAAAAATGAGAAAATTTTTACCTACCCACTAACTGCCTAGAACTCTTCATTCTTGTAGATGCTATTTCCTTGATAGTATCACTTCATTTTACTCTGGAATATCGCTTGCCAGTAAATTTTCTCATCCAGAGAGAAGTTTTGTCTTTCCTTTATTTTATATACTTGCAGTGTACAGACTTGAGTATTTTTCTTTAAAATTTTCAAATCTAGATTTTTCTCAGTCTTGAAACAGTTACCAACCAAGTTGGCTATTACTGTTGCCATTTTCCTTTCTATTTTTTCTGAGTATTAAGGTTTTCTCTTTATTTTACTCAGCAGTTTTATTATGATGTGCCTTGGTATGATTTTCTTTGTTATGTTTGAGACTCATTAAACTTCTTTAATCTGTAAGCTCAGTTTTCATCAAATTTAGACAGTTCTGAGATTCTTCATTGGGCTCCCCAGATGGTGCTAGTGGTAAAGAACCCACCTATCAATGAGGGAGATTTAGAGATTCCAGTTCAGTCCCTAGATGGGAAAGATACCCTGGAGAAGGGTGGGGCAATCCACTCTGGTGTTCTTGCCTGGAGAATCCCATGGACAGAGGAACCTGGTGGGCTATAGTCCATAGGGTCACAAAGAGTGGGACATGACTGAAGTGACTTAGCATGCACGCACAAGATTCTTCAATATTTTTTCTCTTTACCCCTGTACTTCTGCCCAGGATTGTAATTCTGATTATATGTCTAAGATTACTAGGTTTTGTCCCCCAGGTTCCTGAGGCTCTGATTTTTTTTTTTTTTTAAGATCTCTGTGTACTTCATTTTGGATAGTTTATGTTCTGTCTTCAAGTTCACTGATGTTATCTTCAGCAGCACATAATCTACTATAATATCTTCCAATGTAGCAATAATTTAGATATTTTAATATTATTTTATTATCAGTATATAATTATTAATATTACAGAACACTAGTTTATTATTAGTAAGTTTGTTTATAGTAAGTTATTTAAAATCAGCTTGCTTGTCAGTTCTGATAAAGGCAGGTATGCTGCTGCTGCTGCTGCTAAGTCGCTTCAGTCATCTCCAACTCTGTGCGACCCCATAGACGGCAGCCCACCAGGCTCCCTGGTCCCTGGGATTCTCCAGGCAAGAATACTGGAGGGGTTGCCATTTCCTTCTCCAATGCATGAAAATGAAAAGTGAAAGGGAAGTTGCTCAGTTGTGTCTGCCTCTTCGCGACCCCATGGACTACAGCCTACCAGGCTCCTCTGCCCATGGGATTTTCCAGGCAAGAGTACTGGAGTGGGTTGCCGTTGCCTTCTCCAAAAGGCAGGTATAGACCTGCCCATTCTCTCATGCTGATAGAGCACCACTACTGAAACACAGTCATACTGTGGATTCTCTCTGGTGCCCTGTGTATTAAACAGTCTCTAAATTGTGGCTAGTGAGAATATAAATGGGCCTGGGTTAACTTTACAACTTTTTAGTGGAATGCTTGCCGTTTTTTTTTTTTTTTTCTTTTTTCTTTCTTTAGTTTTCAAGGTTTGCCCTATACACGTACAGATCAATACTCTGCCAGAGACTCAAGAGGAAGGTATTCTATGCAGTCTTAGATATACTTTTCTCTGTGTAGCTCCCTTAACTTCGCTATTCTGCTATGAGGCCTATAGCCACCTTATGCTTTCTGAACTCTAATATCTGTCCCTTCAACTCTGCAAGCATGTTGGATCATGGTTTTATACAGCCTTTGCTGAGGCTTGGAATCTCTTTCATTAATCTGAGATAATTGTAAGATTTACATTTTAGCCTTAGTTATCACAGTCTTGTTAACACCTTTTGTCCAGTATCAGGAAACAACCTTTTCATGTATTTTGTTCAGGTTTTCTGTATGTGGTAGAATTACAACTTGAGTGAAGCTGTTACAAGCAGCTGCGTTAATTTAAAAAAACTGGAATATTTTCTGAACATTTAAAGAAATAACTGTTTTGTACACTTCTGGATCTTTTATTAAAATTTGGTTCTCAACATTTTATTAAAATGGTATTTATTCTCTTTGATTAAATATGAAGTTCATGCCCCTCAATTTGTCTACCCTCTGCCACAAACACACAACTCGTCATACTCACACCCATGCATATGACACATGCACAGTGCAGACACAGGCAGTTAAGTGACCTCTATGGGAGGTCCGCAGTGTCATTTCTATTTCTGTATCATTTGGGTTAGAGATAGCATTTGATGGTGGTAATTATTCCTTGACTTTCATTTTGCTTTTAGAATACCACAGTCTCTTAATTTCTTCTTTTATCGATTGCGTCTGCTCAGATTTCATTCCTGTTTCATCATTTTTCCTCATAGGTGTGCTCTGGGGTTTAATATTGGCCCTGTGATTTTCTCTATCTACACTTATGCCTTGGTGATCTTATCCAATTCCATGTACCATTTATAAGCCAACAACTACAAAATTTATCTCCAGTCAAACCTTTTATCTGAATTCACACAGCTAAATATTTGCTAAACATCGCTACTTAAATTTCCACTAAATATCTAAGTTATAGCATATGAAACGCAACTTTTCTTTTACACAAAACTGGCTCCACTTTCACTCCCTCCTATTTAAGTTGATACCTTCCACCTGTTTTTCCTTAGTTCTTTACACCTTTGATTTGTTTTCAGTCATTAAGTCATGTCCAGCTCTTTGTGATCCCATATCAGACTCCTTTATCCTCCACTATCTCCCAGAATTTGCTAAGATTCATGTCCATTGAGTTGGTGATGCTATCTAACCATCTCATCCTTTGCCACCCCTTCATCAGGGTCTTTTCCAATGCGTCAGGTCTTTGCATCAGGTAGCCAAAGTATTGAAGCTTTAGCCTTGACATCAGTCCTTCCAATGAATTTTCAGGGCTGATTTCCTTTAGGATTGACTGGTTTGATCTCTGTGCAGCCCAATGGACTCTCAAGAGTCTTCTCTAGCTCCACAATTCAAAAACGCCAATTCTTCAGCACTCAGCCTTCTTTATGGTCCAACTCTCACATCCATACATGACTACTGGAAAAACTGACTTTTACTATATGGACCTTTTGCCAACAAAGTGGTGTCTCTGCTTTTTAATATGCTGTCTAGGTGTGTCATAACTTTCCTTCCAAGGAGCAAGTGGCTTCTTTTTTTAACTTTTATTTTTTAATTAATTTATTTATTTTAATTGGAGGCTAATTACTTTACAATAGTGTAATGGTTCATGACTGCAGTCATTATCTGCAGTGATTTTGAAGCCCAAGAAAATGAAATCTGTCACTGCTTTCACTCCCGCCTACCATTATCCATGAAGTGATGGGATCAGATGCCATGGTCTTCATTTTGGTAATGTTGAGTTTCAAGCCAGCTTTTTCACTCTCCTCTTTCACCTTCATCAAGAGACTCTTTAGTGCCATTCTCCCAAATCTTCCCACCCTCTCCCTCTCCCACAGAGTCCATAAAACTGTTCTATACATCAGTGTCTCTTTTGCTGTCTCGTATACAGGGTTATCATTACCATCTTTCTAAATTCCATATATATGTGTTAGTATACTGTATTGGTGTTTTTCCTTCTGGCTTACTTCACTCTGTATAATAGGCTCCAGTTTCATCCACCTCATTAGAACTGATTCAAATGTATTCTTTTTAATGGCTGAGTAATACTCCATTGTGTATATGTACCACAGCTTTCTTATCCATTCATCTGCTGATGGACATCTAGGTTGCTTCCATGTCCTGGCTATTATAAACAGTGCTGTGATGAACATTGGGGTACACGTGTCTCTTTCCCTTCTGGTTTCCTCAGTGTGTATGCCCAGCAGTGGGATTGCTGGATCATAAGGGTGTGGGGAGGGAGGAGGGAGGAGGGTTCAGGATGGGGAACACATGTATATTAATTAAATAATTTTCTATTAAAGAAAAAAAAAGAAAAAAAAAAAGAGACTCTTTAGTTCCTCTTCATTTCTGCCATTAGAGTGGTATCATCTGCATATCTGAGGTTGTTAGTATTTCTCTTGGCAGTCTTGATTTCGGGTTGTGATTCACCCAGCCCATCACTTTGCATGATGTAATCTACATATATATCAAAGATGTTATGCATATTTATTTATAATAACCTTTGATACCAATGTGTAAAGTGTCATTAATTATGTTTTGAAGATGTTGCCTTCACACTTTATCCAGAGTCCAGTTACTTCTCCCTGCCTCTATTGCTGCTACCACATACTGCACAACCACTATAATTTATTATACAATATATATTTAAGTAAGTATATAAATTCTAAGCATAGGTACTTGAGTAATATTTGCTGAATGTGTTTTATAAGTTGTATACTGATACAATCTATACATTGGGTGTTATTATATTAGTCACAGTTTCATTGCAGGAGAAAGTTAAACTCAAATAACCATGATGGCAGAAGTGATGATTATTTTGGCAATATTTGGATGTATTCTAGACGTAAACAAGGAAGTGACAAACCAGGAGAAAGACCATCTTTTCCATTGTTGTGGGCTCTTCTGCCTTATTCCTTGTTGGCATGATATCCTTTATAACTTGATCCCCTAAATCCTAATGTAGATGATCACTCAGGTTCAGAACACTTACTATCTGTTAAATTCAATAGATGATTGCTCAAGACCTATATGGAACATTTCCAGTTGGCATATTCATGTTTATTAAACTCACTGGTTTAGGTTCCTTCCATAAGGTCACAGAATATAAAGATGAGTCTTTCAGGCCAATCATGGTTTGATGGTTCTAAGAATGTTTTAAAGGTTTATAGAGATTAGAAGGGAATTTTAATGTCATTTTACACAGTGTATTTCTAAGAACTAAAGCAAACTCCTTACACTTTTAATGCTCACGATTGCACCTATTATCATTTGTGAACTATCACTTCACATAAAACTGTCTTTAGAAAAATTACTATCATAACCCAGTAGTGATAGGTTATGCTTGCCTCATGGAATGATTAGATTAGTTTTCCAGCTTTTATTTAAGTTATGGAACAGTATGTGTTAGTTTTTTTAAATAAAATTTAGTTAAGTTTTTAACTCATTCAAGCTAATTTAAGTAATTAATTAAATTTATATATCTATATAGATACACATATAATCTGTCAGTTTTGCTTCAGATAATTTTACATTATCTTATGGATTTACTAATATAAATCCACAATATTAGTGAGAGACTTCCTGCACCCCTTCATGAAATTGATGGAGTGAGGGCTTACTAAGTAAATGAGCTCACAGAATTAATTGAACGATTATAATATGCATAAATTCAGAAAAGTATAATGTACTCTCAAAATATCAGTTAATAACATTGACTCAGTGCAAACAGTTCTAGCCCAGTTGTGGTAAAATATTTATAATAGTAAATACAGTTTTGTACCCAAATAAAGCACCTATATCAGATCAGATCAGATCAGTTGCTCAGTCCTGTCCGACTCTTTGAGACCCCATGAATCGCAGCAGGCCAGGCCTCCCTGTCCATCACCAACTCCTGGAGTTCACTCAGACTCACGTCCATCGAGTCAGTGATGCCATCCAGCCATCTCATCCTCTGTCGTCCCCTTCTCCTCCTGCCCCCAATCCCTCCCAGCATCAGAGTCTTTTCCAATGAGTCAACTCTTCACATGAGGTGGCCAAAGTACTGGAGTTTCAGCTTTAGCATCATTCCTTCCAAAGAAATCCCAGGGCTGATCTCCTTCAGAATGGAATGGTTGGATCTCCTTGCAGTCCAAGGGACTCTCAAGAGTCTTCTCCAAAACCACAGTTCAAAAGCATCAATTCTTTGGTGCTCAGCTTTCTTCACAGTCCAACTCTCACATCCATACATGACCACAGGAAAAACCATAGCCTTGACTAGATGAACCTTTGTTGGCAAAGTAATGTCTCTGCTTTTGAATATGCTATCTAGATTGGTCATAACTTTCCTTCCAAGGACTAAGCGTCTTTTAATTTCATGGCTGCACCTATGTATATTGTAAAATTAAACATCTTGATATCCATATTGAAGAACACCTTAAGTAATATTTTTAAAGATCTTTACAAATACATCAATGAGCTTAGAAAAGGAGAAAATAATCCAAAGAGGTAACAACATGCTTAAACTGGTAGGTGACTTACAGATATTAATAGAATCTGTATATTTGCATAATATTTATAATATACTATCAATAAAAACCAATAATTATGAGTAAATGTATTTTATTTCAATCAAAAAAGTTAAACAGTCACATCCTTTCTGAAAACAAGAATAAGAAACTTTATCAGCTCTTCTACTTCACTCATTCCTGTGCTGTCACCTATAAAATGGTAGTATTTTGTCCAATCGTTTATGTATTATTTGTAACCTGTCAGTTCCCTTTAACATATTCCCCTGTTTTAATTTCTCAAATACTTCCTTGAACAATTTATCAGAGTAACCTTTTTCTCATGGTATCTGGTCCTATCACTTCATGGCAAATAGATGGGGAAACAATGAGAGACTTTATTCTTTGGGGCTCCAAAATCACTGTAAATGGTGACTGCAGCCATGAAATTAAAAGATGCTTGCTCCTTGGAAGAAAAGCTATGACCAGCATAGAGAGCATATTAAAAAGCAGAGACGTTTGCCAACAAAGGCATGTCTAGTCAAAGCTATGGTTTTTCCAGTAGTCATATATGGATGTAAGAGTTGGACCATAAAGAATACTGAGTGCTGAAGAATTGATGCTTTTGAACTGTGGTGTTGGAGAAGACTCTTGAAAGTCCCTTGGACTGCAAGGAGATCAAACCAGTCAATCCTAAAGGAAATCAGTCCTGAATATTCATTGGAAGGACTGATGATGAAGCTGAAACCAATAATTTGGCCACCTGATGGCAAAGGTGGTAGGAGAAGGGTACGAAAGAGGATGAGATGGTTGGATGGCATCACTGACTCAATGGATGTGAGTTTGGATAAACTCCGGGAGTAGGTGATGGACAGGGAGGCCTGGTGTGTGGCAGTCCGTGGGGTCGCAAAGAGTCAGACACTACTGAGTGACTGAACTGAACCTTTTTCTATTGATTTTTTCATATTCTAATGTCTGTACTGGAGAAGGAAATGGCAACCCACTCCAGTATTCTTTCCTGGAGAATCCCAGGGATGGAGGAGCCTGGTGGGTTGCCGTCTATGGGGTCACACAGAGTCGGACACGACTGAAGCGACTTAGCAACAGCAGCAGCAATGTCTATACATTTTATTTGTTTCAAAGTTTCTATACTCACATCTTTTCCAATTCAGGGATTTCAGCCTAGGCATCTTCTCCAGTTTGTGTGCTCATTTAATTCACTACTTGCTTCTTCTTTCCTGGATCATTCATTAGCAACTCAAGACAATTACATACCTAATGAACACTATCTGTCTTCCCCTCACCATCATTGTTTCTTCATTGTGTCCCCATTATAGTTTATAGCACCGCAATTTGACCACTTTCACCAGAAATTTGATAATTGTTATTGATAGCTCATTTTGTCTTAGCATCTTCATCTCAGATACCATCAAGCTCTGTTCCTTCAAATATGTACATTAAGATTATCTATTTTAATCTTGTGTGCAGGTCCACTACAGTTTGAGTCCCCAGGAAAATATTTTAGGTGCTGAAATAGCAACTTAAGTGCATTTTCCATTTCCATTCCAGAAATAGCAACTTAAGTGCATTTTCCATTTCCATTCCAGAGCAACATGAATCCGTACTAATTGATTTGTTCTTTTTTATCATCTCTCTGTATTACATTTTAGAGAGACTTAAGCCTCATCATTCAAAATCAGTTGGAGAGATTCTTATAAAGAATTCTGATTAGCAAGGACTGGTTTGCTCTTACACGTGCTATTCTTCATCAAATAGCCACAGAGTACCTTTAAAAAGAAAAATCTTTTCATAGTTGTATGATTTATCATTTTGTTTAGGAAAAAAAAGGAAACTTATGGACTAGGTGTCCTTTTGTGTTCTCTGTCTCTCACTAATTCCTGCAACCTTATCTTGAATCTCTCTCCTCAGGCTTCTTTTGTTTCTGAAACCAATGTTTTTTCTATCTCCAGTACTTTTCAGTTTGTTTTCTCTTTCAAGAAACCTTAACCTTCTTTACATTCTTAAAATTACCAATTTAGTGTCCTTTATCATAGGACTTCCCTGGTGGCTCAGACGGTAAAGCATCTGCCTACAATGCAGGAGACCTGGGTTCGATCCCTGGGTCGGGAAGATCCCCTGGAGAAGGAAATGGCAACCCACTCCAGTACTCTTGTCTGGAGAATCCCATGGATGGAGGAGCCTGGTGGGCTATAGTCCATGGGGTCGCAAAGAGTTGGACACGACTGAGCAACTTCACTACTCACTACTATCATAGAAAACGTCTCCAATATCTAAAGTGCTTCCAAGTTGTACTTACTGTCACTGTACTCTATCTTTTTTTCCCAGTGGATCTGTTTTAACCCTTAATTAGTTCTTACTTTATTTACATAGCTTTCAATCTTATCCACTAAACTAAGACCTATAGAGTCCAGAACTACATATGTTCATCTTATTCTTTGCTGGGTCCTCAGTGCCAATTATATAATCAGTAATATTTTGAATATATTTCTAAATAGGTATCATCTGATGACTAAATTCTTTAAAATACATTATCTGTGAGTTTTGGTCAATTTCAAGTATTTTTGCCTTCAGGAAAAACATCATGGAAAATAGAACCAGTTTCTAACTACCTATAGAAAATTAAAGTTAGAAACTTATTTCGACTTTTCCATGTTAAGTAATTGCCTACACACATTTGATTGACTAGTTGCCATCTTTCAAAAAAATAGTACAGTCTGTAACCAAAGATACAATGGTAAGAGCAACATAAATCTGTACTAGTTGATTTGTTCTTTTTTATCATCTCTCTGCATAACATTTTAGAGAGACTTAAGCCTCATAGTTCAAAATCAGTTGGAGAGATTCTTATAAAGAATTCTGATTAGCAAGGATTGGTTTGCTTTATTTTTGGAAACCATCCTTCTGCCCATGAAGATGAAGTGAAATAATTGCATGTCTCATGTACAGCCAAAAGTTTGGAGTGAGGAAGGAGCAGTTGCCCAAACAGAGGATGTAGATTCTTGGGCAAAAGGGGGAAGAAAGACTGCTCAGTCAAAACCTTTTCATTATAAAATATTATGCATTATCCCTTCCAAGTGCTGAGGCTATTCCGAATAGGAAATGAAATATATCTACCAAAACAGCAGTGTTGTTATCTACATTTCAACAGAGATTTGCCAAAATCTCTTATTACGTTTTTACAGAAAGATGAAGGAATAATAGCTAGAAAATAATTAGATGTATTCATAGCTGGCAGAGACTCCTAATTAAAAATTGTTAATAAAGATTTCTAGTGAAGTGTCAGAGGGCTCTACCTTTGGCTCTTAAGCGTTCCTTCAAGTATGAATGATAACCTTAATAGGTATTCTTGGCTGTAAATTTGTTATTGTTAAATAAATCACGCACTCCCTTCTGGCCTGCAAAATTTCTTCTGCAGTTAGCTGATAGTCTCATGGGAGATTTTTGAATGTAACTCGTTGTTTTTATCTTGCTGCTCTTAAAATTCTCAATGTTGCCAATTTAATAACCATGTGTCTTTGTTTGGACCTATTTAGGTGATCTTGTTTGGGACTCTGCTTCTTGGACCTGGATATGTTTTCTTTTCCAGGTTAGGGAATTTTTCAGCTATTATTTCTTCAAACAATTTTTTCTGCTCTTTGTTTTGTCTCCTTCTAAGATACCTATCAGTTCAGTTCAGCTCAGTTGCTCAGTCATGTCTGACACTTTGCAGCCCCATGGACTGCAGCACTCCAGGCTTCCCTGTCCATCACCAACTCCCAGAGCTTGTTCAAACTCATATCCATTGTGTCAGTGATACCATCCAACCGTCTCATCCTCTGTAGTCTCCTTCTCCTCCTCCCTTCAATCTTTCCCAGCATCAGGGTCTTTTCCAAGGTATCAATTTTCACAACAGGTGGCCAAAGTATTGGAGTTTCAGCTTCAGTATCAGTCTTTCCAATGAATATTCAGGATTGATTTCCTTTAGGATTGACTGACTTGATCTCCATGCAGTCCAAGTTACTCTCAAGAATCTTCTCCAACACCACAGTTCAAAAGCATCAGTTCTTCAGCACTTAGCATTCACATCCATATGTGACTACAGGAAAAATCACAGTTTTGAAAAGTGGACTTTGTTGGCAAAGTAATGTCTCTGCTTTTTAATATGCTATCTTGGTTGGTCATATCTTTTCTTCCAAGGAGTAAGCGTCTTTTAATTTCATGGCTGCAGTCACCACCTGCAGTGATTTTGGAGCCCCAGAAAATAAAGTCTGTCACTGCTTCCATTGTTTTTTCATCAATTGGCCATGAAGTGATGGGAGCAGATGCCATAGTCTTAGTGATTTGAATGTTGATTTTTAAGCCAGTTTTTTCACTCTTCATCTTTCACTTTCATCAAGAGGCTCTTTAGTTTCTCTTCACTTTCTGCCATACTGCTACTGCTAAGTCACCTCAGTTGTGTCCGACTCTGTGCGACCCCATGGACTGCAGCCTACCAGGCTCCTCCATCCATGGGGTTTTCCAGGCAAGAGTACTGGAGTGGGATGCCATTGCCTTCTCCATAAGGGTGGTGTTATCTGCATCTCTGAGGTTATTAATATTTCTCCCAGCAATCTTGATTCCAGCTTGTGCTATATTCTGCCCAAAATTTCTCATGAGGTACTCTGCATATAAGTTAAATAAGCAGGGTGACAATATACAATCTTGACGTACTCCTTTCCTGATTTGAAACCAGTCTGTTTTTCTGTGTCTGGTTCTAATCGTTGCTTCTTGACCTGCATACAGATTTCTCAGGAGATATCTATAATATGAATAATCAATATGCTTGATGTTCCAGAAGTCTCAGAATATACCCACTTATAATTTTTTTTTTCCCAGCTTGGGTGATTTCTACTACTTTGTCTCAGAGGTCTTTAATTAAAATGATTGAATTTTAGTGTTTGATATCAAATTACTAAGAGATACTTTTACAATAGACTCCAGTGTCTTTAAAATATCTTCAGTCATTAAATGATCAGATCACTTTAATGAAAGCCAAAAGTAAATACTTATTCCAAAGTAGGTACTTTTTATTATTTTTTTGGTATTTTTTAATATATATTTTTAGCCTAATTTGTATTTTCTGTCTTCAGAGTGAAAATTTGAGACCCATTGTAGAATAAGTAGCAAGTTTTTTTGTTTGTTTGTTTGTTTTAAGAAAAACCAGAGATACACCAGGAATTTTTAAATATATATGCTTATCCATGAAATAGGTGAATTTTGTGCAACATATTATACATAAGCTGCTGATGGACTAAACTTTATTCAAAGGTGGGTAAGGTAACTGTCAGGAGTTCCAGAGATTTGGATATAACAACCCAAGTTCTCATTCTAGAAATGGGAGGTTTTAGGGATATGTGAGAGTCCTGGGCTTCCCAGGTGGCTCAGTGTGTAAAAATCCTAACCCAGTGTAGGAGACACAGGAGACATATGTTTGATCCCTGGGTCAGGAAGATCCCCTGGGGGAGGAAATGGCAGCTCACTCCAGTATTCTTGCCTGGAGAATCCCACAGAGGAACCTGATAGACTACAGTTCATGGGATTGCAAAGAGTTGGACATGGCTGAGGCAACTGAGCACATCATATTTGAAAATCTCCTTTGTGGAAGAAGCCATAGTGTTACCAAACCAAGTTCATTTGTGAGACACGCAGTAAAGCCAATTGCTGGGACTCTGAATGTTGCAGCAGAGAGTTTATTCACAAAGGCAGTCAAGTGAGGAGATGAGGGGGGATCAAGTCTCTGATTACACCCTGTGAAAGTGGGAAGCTTAGGATTTTTATGGGTGAAGAGTATAAGGTGGTCATAGGTGAGAACACAGAAGACAGGAGGTAGGGAAAAGGTGAGGTAATCTGTTCTGTGCAGGTGTATCTGAGATACATGCTGCTTCTTGGGATGCATGTTCAGAAATGGTGGCACTTCACTGTGAGGGTGGAGTTTTTGGCCCTCCAGTGTCAGAAGGTCATTCATTTGGCACTTGCGCAAGCCTAGTTCTGTGGTCCCAACCAGTCCTGTTCAGCTCAAATTGGACAAGAGCAGACATCAAGCTTCCTGAAAAAAAACTTAAGCCCCGCCCTGCCATTGCCATAGTTACCATACCTCAGATGTTATCTATACTACCTGTGAAGTTTGGAGGACATTAAATGTACAAAATAATAAACATGAGCTTGCTCAGTGAAGGCAGGCTGTAAGCAAAGTGTTTTCTAACAGGCTGTTCCTTTATCTGCTGGTTTGTAAAAGAAACTCAAAAGATGTGTTAGTCACCAATTTATGTTACCCTTTTGGAGCACTGTTTCAGGTTACTTATTTATTTATTTATTTATAACCCTATTGAGGATGTTTTCAATAGGTTTTCAGCACCATTTTAACTGTCACTTTAAGTGGGAAAAAATAGTGTACATTTCAGGTGGAGCGAGATGTAACAGCATCACTAAAAGTGTTCTTATATAATAATTAGGACAGTTAAGAGTTGGTGAGTATTCCACAGGGGGACCTTGATAGTCAGCAGCATTCAAGTGCTGATTTTGTGTATATTGTACTATATATTCTTAATACTCAGTTCTCTGAAATTCTATGACTAGTCCTAGTATATGCTGGAAAAATGCAAATGACACAAAGAAATGATTAATGTATAGATCATTTCAGCCAGACATGCAGTTCTTCATTGATTAAAGCTTTGTTGTCACCACCCAGAAACAGGTTCACTTATCATTGAAAATTACCTACCCTAAGTTATCTCTTCTTGATTTTCCACCATCCATCTCTGATTGACCTTTTCTTAAGCCCCCTGGTTCTAATAAACTCTGGTACAACACTGGCTCTAAGTGAAGCTATGGAGAATCCTGGCTCATTCCAATTACCAGCTGAGTGGTCTTGGATAAGTAACTTAATATCACTAATATCAATTAGAGAAATTGAGAAAATAGTGGGTTCATAATCTCAGGATTGTTGTGAAAATGAGTAAGATATATCTGTATGTACAGATCACAGTGCCTGAATTCTTTAAAACATAGTTAATATTCCAAAGAGATTAATGTAGCATCTGTATAACCTGGTAAACTAATATCTGTTAAGTTAGACTTATGAATGTGGTCAGGATACATATGTATAGCATGTTTCTTAGTAACATTGTTATCTAATTCAGAATTATCACAAAGTGATAACTTCAAGTGTTTGAGTGCCAAGTGTCACAGAAGATACCACATATGCCATGTTTTGGAGTGTGTGGGGGGTGCTTTCAGTATATTCAAAAGCAATATGTTATCTTTGGAGTTTCAACATTGCTTGTGATAATACCAGTTATGTTACTAATTATATAGTTACAATTAGCTAGGTTTGTTTTACAGTCCTAAACTCAATTTTGAAATCATTCCAGTTGGTTCATGGTATAAATTCCACTAAATTTTGACTTGGGCTGTCTGAATATATTCTATATAAATGTTATGTCAATCAATATACATATTTATATATGTATATTTAAAATTGGAAATGTTTACTGCTGCCATATTTCTATAGTGTTATGTTGTATAAATCTAAAACAAGTCAGCAAAAATGAACAATAAGACAAAAATACAGTGCTGTTCATTACCTCAGTAAAACATCTTTTCCTGGTTTCTTAAGTCTGCAAAAATAGCTTGATCCCACCATTGACAGCCACTTAACCTGTAACTTATCTTCAGGAATACTGTATTACTCTTCATTACCCAATATGCTGCTGCGTTCATATGGAACTTGTCAGACTGGTAGAGAATGAGTTAATATGCATTGTATTTCTGCTCTAGTCTCTATGCTAATTCCTATGCAAAATTTAAAAATAAAAACTTTCAACATTTTTGAAATTCTGAACAATAGGTGATGTTCCCACTTTACAGATGAATATAATAATCAGAGAAAAATAATTGAGTTCACCTTAATGAGGGTCAGAGAGGTTTTGGAGAAAGGTCTTTCTGATGTTAATGTCCTCCTTTTCTTACCACTTTCCTACAGCCCGATGATGCTTCAAATGTGCTTCATATTTGGAAATTGCATCCCTAAAAACTTAAATGTATGAAGCCCCATTTAAATGGAGCCCCTAATGACTGTGGGCTCCCCAGTTGGCGCAAGTGTAATGAACTGTCCTGCCAATGCAGGAGACATAAGAGGCTTGGTTTCGATCCCTGGGTTGGTAAGATCCCCTGGAGGATGGCATGGCTATGCACTCAAGTATTCTTGCTTGAAGAATCTCATGGACAGAGGAACTTGGCAGGTTATAGTCCATAGGGTTGCAAAGAGTCCAACATGACTGAAGCGACCTAGTATGCATGTACCACGTTTGTGCCAGAGCTCCTGTGGAATATTATTCAACCATCCTATAAACTATTACTCTAAAACACTACCAAATATTATTGATGTTATATACATTTCACTTCATGTTATACATGATCTGCTACAGTCATGTATGTTCATGACTAACTCTCATTGTAGAAACTGTGTTTACATGTATTAAATCATGGGGGCAACTAAAATAACCTTGAACATAGCCAATGCGTGATTAATTTTTTATTGCATTTTAAAATTTTTGTTCCTTCTGATTCATAGCCAGAACTTTTAGACTTCATACTTTCCCATTCCATATTTGGGCTAGCCATTATTGGATTTAATGAAAAGCAAAATACGATAGCTCTGGAATAACACATTTTAATACAAAATTATATCTTCTATTCATGAAAATATATTATGATGAGTAGTTATCCTAGAAGTTTCATGAACTCCAAAATCAAGATATTTATTGAAACATTAACTACTCCCTGTTTTTCCAAGGACAGCTGGTAAGCCTCAGCAGTTATTTGTGCATGATGTCTTTCACAGAGGTTAGAACTGATTCACAGCCATTGCTTGGAAAACTAGAAAACAGATATTCAGCATAAACAGAATGAGTTTCCAGAGGGTTTTTATCTGTATTTTCCTAATTGTATGACTCTACCTTACTGAAAACAAAAGAAAGCCCTCTTAAATATGTCATAGTTTAGTGTTTCAGGGAATAAATAAATCTGTAGCTTATCTTTTGACCTTCTAATAGCTTTTTTGAGGCATAATGACATACCATCAGTTTCAGGTATAAAACATTGATTTAATATTGGTATATATTGTGAAATGATCACTAAGTCCCTATACATCCATCACTAGAGTTACAAAAACTTTCTTCCTATGATGAAAGCTTTTAAGATTTACTCATAGCAACTTGCAAATATGCAACTTATTATTAGTTATAGTTACCATGCTGTACATTATACCCCCATGACTTAATTTTATACCTGGAAATAAAGTCTATATCTATTTACCTTCCTCACCCATTTTCCCACCTTCCACCCCTCACCACATCCTCTGGCAACCAACAATCTGTCATCTGTAAACTTGGCTTTTGTTTTTATGCTTTGGGTTCCACGTGTAAGTAAGATAATTTTTTTTTTATGTCTGACTTATTTCTCTTAGCATAGTGCCTTCAGGGTCCATCTGTGTTTTCACAAATGGCAGATTTTCAGCCTCTTTTATGAACATAATTTTCCATTGTATATATACTACATTTTCTCTATTTACTCATGGGCATTTGGGTTTGTTTCCATATTTGTTACAATTTGGCTATTGTAAAGCTGCAGTGAACATGGGGGTGCAGAAATCTTTTTGAGTTACTGTTTTCATTTCCTTTGATTAAATATCTACAAGCGGAATTAGTAAATCATATAGTAGTTATATTTTTGGCTCTTTCAGGAACCTCTGTGCTGTTACTCCTAGTGACTTCACCAACTTATGCTCCTCCCAACAGCGCCACAAGGGTTTTCCCTTTTCTGTACATTCTCACCAACATTTTTTTATCCCTTGCTTTTTAATAATAGCCATTCAGAGAAGTGTGACATGATATCTCATGGTGATTTTTGACTTGTGCTTCCCTGATTAGTGATGCAGAGGATCTTTCATGTGTTTGTTGACCATCTGTATATCTTTGGGCATATGTATTCAGAGCCTCAAAAAATCAATACCGAGATGGCAGAGTAGAAGTATAGGCACTCATCTTCTCTTGTGAGATGCCCACAACTAGCTGCTGAACAGCCATCAACAAGAGAATGTTGGAAAACCACCAAAAAAAGATACCCATGTCCACGGAAAAAGGAGAAACTGCAACGAGATCATAGGAGGGGCACAATCAGTTAAAATTAAGCCCCGTACCCGCCACAGACTCTGGGAAGGTACAACCAAAATCTTATGTGCACCAGGACCGAGGGAGAGGAGCAGTGACCCCCACAAGAAACTGAGCCAGACCTGACTGTGAGTGTTTGACGGTCTCCTATGGAAGCATGGGTCAGCAGTGGTCTGCCAGAGAGACAGGGGCACTGGCAGCAGCAGTCCTGGGAGGCCCAGTGTGTGGCATAAGCCCTCTTGGAGGAGGTCTCCATTAGCCCTACCAGAGAACTGCCAGGTGGGTGATCCACAAACTGGAGAATAATTATACCAAAGAAGTTCTTTCACTGTTGTGAAGGTTCTAGTTCCCGCAACAGACCTCTGCCCATTTTTAATCAGATTGCTTGGATTTTTGTGTGTGATTTATTATATTAGTCCTTGATATATTTTGGATATTAACCCATTATTAGATATCATTTGCAAACATTTTCTCTGATTCAGTTGATTGCCATTATATGATTTTCTTTTCTATGCAGAAACTTTTTTATTTGGCATTTATTTATTCATTTATTTTGCTTTTGTTGCCTTTGCATTTGGGGTCAGACCCATCCTTTGTGTTTCTAGAAGTGGCTCACTGCAAAGAATCATCTTTTCCATATGACTTAGATAAGATTCATGGATGCCCTCCTGTATGTTTATGAAATGACCTTCAATTTGTATTTTCTGCCTCATAATTATTTAGCTGAACTGCTTGTCCTCGTTGATCAATAGGAATAGAATGCTTGTCAGCCAAGTTTGGTTAATATTCTCTCCTTCTTCTAGGATCCTGAACTTCAGCTCATTCACTTAGCATGAGCCAAAAAAACAACCCTTCTGAAAATTGGCTGGCCTTATGGGAAAACATTCTCTGATTTGAGGGACTACCCTTTCATCTCACTTCTCCACACTGAGTTTTTTCTAGCTTTGTTTACTGCATTCTTTTGATGATTTGGAACCGTGATGCTGGAGAAGACTCTTGAGAGTCCCTTGAACTGGAAGAAATCAAACCAGTCATTTGATCTTCATTTTTGGCCATCTAGTGAGACCATTTTTTTCAGTCATCTAATTTGCATTTCCTAATGGAAATCAACCATGAATATTCATTGGAAGGAATGTTGCTGAAGTTGAAGCTACAATACTTTGGCCACCTGATGGGAATAGCCGACTCATGGGAAAAGATTCTGATGCAGGGAAAGGTTGAATACGGAGGAGATGGAGGAGAAAGGGTCGACAGAGAATGAGATGGTTGGATGGCATCATCAACATAATGGACAGGAGTTTGAGAAACTCTGGGAAATAGTGAAGGACAGGGAAGCCTGGCATGCTTCCATCCATATGGTCACGAAAAGCAGGACACAACTTAGCGACTGAACAGTGACAACAACAGAAAACCTAGAAAAATATCACCTTTAATTGTGCATCTCTATGTCAGTTAACTTTACTTAAGGAGACTGATTGATTTCCGCAATAATTGAAGGCTTTGTCTCACCACAAGGGCATAGGGGTTTATCATGAAATTCTCTTCAATTAATGGAATCATACATAATTTTATCATAACTTAGGATTTAGAATAGTGATGTAATTGTGCTTTTAGGATCTCTTTAAATACATATTAGGTAATGTGATACTTATCTGTAATTTTTTTTCAGCTTTTCTAAATATTTTTCTTGGTTTATAGATTTTTGTATACCCTAAATACCAGTTATTTCAAGACGTAGCAAATGTATTCTTTATTGCCTGGCCTATATCATCGTGTAATATAATTTTTAATTTTGAAGTAATCAAATCTAACAAAAAACCCACATCTTTCGTACATTTTAGGGATTTTAAAAGAATTTCACTGTGATGCAAAGATGATTTTCATCTTTGCCTATTAGGCCACAATATGTCCTTTTTGTATTTAAGTCTATAAACTTCAGGCTCACTTGTATTATGTGGGAAAACTCAGGATCTTCATTTTTGACCATGTAGTGAGACCATTTTTTCCACTTATCTAATTTACATTTCTTATCATGTTAATTATAAGTTTCTGTTTATATCATTTCAGTTCAGTTAAGTCGCTCAGTTGTGTCCAACTCTTTGCAACCCCGTGAACCGCAGCACACCAGGCCTTCCTGTCAATCACCAGCTCCCGGAGACCACCCAAACCCATGTCCATCAAGTTGATGATGCCATCCAACCATCTCATCCTCTGTTGTCCACTTCTCTTCCTGCCCTCAATCTTTACCAGTTTCAGGATCTTTTCCAGTGAGTTAGCTCTTAGCATCAGATGGCCAAAATATTGGAGTTTCAGCCTCAACATCAGTTCCTTCCAATGAACACCCAGGACAGATCTCCTTTAGGATGTACTGGTTGGATTTCCCTGAAGTGCAAGAGACTATCAAGAGTCTTCTCCAACATCACACTTCAAAAGCATCAATTCTTTGGCACTCAGCTTTCTTTATAGTTCAACTCTCACATCCATACATGACCACTGGAAAATCAATAGCCTTGACCAGACCGACTTTTGCTGGCAAAGTAATGTCTCTGCTTTTGAATATGCTGTCTAGGTTGGTCATAACTTTCCTTCCAAGGAGTAAGCATCTTTTAATTTCATTGCTGCAATCGCCATCTGCAGTGATTTTGGAGCCCAGAAAAATAAAGTCAGCCACTGTTTCCCCATATATCTGCCATGAAGTGATGGGACCGATGCCATGATCTGAGTTTTCTGAATGTTGAGCTTTAAGCCAACTTTTTCACTCTCCTCTTTCACTTTCATCAAGAGGCTTTTGAGTTCCTCTTCACTTTCTGCCATAAGGGTGGTGTCATCTGCATATCTGAGGTTATTGATATTTCTTCCGACAATCTTGATTCCAGCTTGTGCTTCTTCCAGTCCAGCGTGTCTCATGATGTACTCTGCATATAAGTTAAATAAGCAGGGTGACAATATGCAGCCTTGACATATTCCTTTTCCTATTTGGAACCAGTCTGTTGTTCCATGCCCAGTTCTAACTGTTGCTTCCTGACCTGCATACAGGTTTCTTAAGAGACAGGTCAACTGGTCTGGTATGCCCATCCCTTTCAGAATTTCCCACAGTTGATTGTGATCCACACAGTCAAAGGCTTTGGCATGGTCAATAAAGCAGAAATAGCTGTTTATATATTATGTTTTAGACTTTCTATTTCTTTAGAAATATATATTTTTGGAATATTTTAGAAATAATAGTGATTATTTCTATTTAATCCAAATCTATGGTGTTCACATAGCATTATCTTTTAGAATGTCACAATACGTGGTTGGTCCAAAACTGCTTTCCTTGCTTCCTTTTTGAAAGTTCAGTTATTCTTTGACTTTACTGTATAGATTTTCAACAATGAGTTTCTCAGATTACCAAATTATAATGTCATGCAAGTTAACTTATAAATTCAGTGAGAATTGACAAAAAGAACATCATACATTAATCAGAACCAAGAAAACCATAATTTTCCTTTTATGATCCGCTTTTTAGCTTATAATAGATTATTTTAAAATTTCCCTTTAATTTCTATTACATATTTTTCTTTCCAAGAAAATAGTATTTCATTCTCACAATAGATTAATTATTACAATATTTCTCTAAAACAAACTTTTCTACATCAGTATTCATGGATCTCTTGTATAACAATTTAAAAATATTTTTTTGGAATTTGTCATGTTACAGAATAGCAGTGTTTATCAAACTAAATATGAAATTAGAGAAAAGTACAAGAATAACTTATACTATCCCTGAAAGCCACTTTTAATATTTAAGTTTCATTTCCATCATTTTTTTTCTTCTGTATATTTTCCAGTGATTTAGAAGGTGCATTTCTTATATTTTTCCTGAGTTTTACAACTTTAAAAATTTCAAATTCTGCAATGTGTATCTGTCTTATTATCAAGACAAAGATAACGTCTTTTCAGGTTTCACATGCTTAAATTATAAAAAGTGCTATTTCTGAAGTGGATAGATATGACTATTTATATTCTTCATATTTTCTGAAGTACAGTTCTGATAAACAAGATGAACAGCCTCAGATTATGTTGAAAGGAAATACTTAATGTATTATAAATATGCAAAGTCTCCTATCTGGGGCACAATTTATCATTGTTTTTATTAATTTAATGTGGAAAATGGAAACTGTTAAGAAAAGCTTATTTTTTCTCTTCCTTGTACCCATAAAAGCATTGCATTCAAACCAGTGCAAATCCTCTCATATGGATAGGAGATTATCTGATTATGTTATTTGCAGTGGATCAAATAGCATTAAGAAAAGACAGTTTATCTCTTTGATTTTAGTAGGCAAATTATATTTATTCATGTATGTATATATATATGAAAATTGGTATGGGAGAATTACAAGAGATTTGTTTCCAATCTCAGTCAGTAAAGTTTTCTCTATCTTCCCACAAAATAAATTGATCTGTTTGCTATGTTAGTGTAATGGAATTCTTACAGAGTACTGTTTTCTCACTTTTCTTTATTTTGTAATATGTTTAAAGTTTTTATTCACCTATTTATGCATTGAAAGTGCAGTCGGGAAATTATGCCAGTAACCTGAATGGAGTTGTAATTTAATTTAATACGAGCATCTTATGTTTGACACACTTTGTGAAACTAACCTGTGGTTTCCAAGAAATCAATAGTACCAAATCAAAATCTTAAAGCACAAAAATTGCTTTATTAACTCTCCTTTATTAATATTGCAAACAATAAAGTTTTCAAGTATTTTCTTCTCCAGCTCTCGTTTTCCATTTCTATGCTATAACAAAAGAATGTCTGAGAGAGACGTCATGAAAACATGCATAGTAACTCTAATAATTATGTATTATTTTATCAGGTTAAGTGTTACTTATCTAAGTCCTATCATGTTGTGGGTTGAATTGCACCCCCCCATTAAAAAAAAAAAAGTCATGTTTTGGGAGTCCTCATTCCCACTACCTAGTAATGTGGTCTTATTTAGAAATAGAGTCATTACAGATACCATTAAGAAAGGGTCATGCTGGAGTCGAGTGGGGACCTAATCCACTGTGACTGGTGTCTTTATAAAGAGGACCTTTGGAATGAACACACATGGGGAGAATATCAGATGAAGATTGGAGTTATAATGCCAGAAGCTACTGCTGCTGCTGCTAAGTCGCTTCAGTAGTGTCCAATCTGTGCGACCCCATAGACAACAGCCCACCAGGCTTCCCGTCCCTGGGGTTCTCCAGGCAAGAACACTGGAGTGGGTTGCCATTTACTTCTCCAATGCTTGAAAGTGAAAAGTGAAAGTGAAGTCGCTCAGTCATGTTCGACTCTAGCGACCCCATGGACTGCAGCCTACAAGGCTCCTCCGTCCATGGGGTTTTCTAGGCAAAAGTAAGGAACTACCAGAAACTAGGAGGGATTACTAGAACTAATGCCTTCACAGGTGACATGGCTGTGATGATGCCATGAGTTTTGAAATTTAAGTCTCTAGAACTGTGAGACAAATTTTTGTTGTCTTAACCACCAAGTTTGTCATGCTTTATTACCTGATCCCTAGCAAATTAATACAGATTTTGGTATTAGGGATTAGGGAAGTGGTTCCCAACCTTTTTGGCCCCAGGGACTAGTTTCATGGAAGATGTTCTTTCCACTGACTTGGGCACTGGGGTGTGGACGGGGGTGATTCAGGATGATTCAAGCACTTTACACTTATTGTGCACTTTATTTTTACCACCTAAGATCATAAGGCACTAGATCCCAGAGGTTGGGGACCCCAGGATTAGGGAACTATTCTAACAAATATCTAAATGCTGGTTTTGGATTTGGGTAATGGGTAGAGGCTAGAAGAATTTTAAGGTACGTGGCAGAAAATTCTTAAATTTCCTTGAAGACACGGATGCTACAAATAGGAATGTCAGAGATGCCTCTGTTAAGGTCTCAGACAAGAATAAGAAATGTTACTGGAAATGTTCTTGGTTGTAAAGTGGAAGAGAACTTGGCTAAATTGTTTTCTCCTATTTGATGTAAAGTGTATCTGATGGTGCACTGGTTTCTCATTACTGCTGCTGCTGCTGCTGCTAAGTCGCTCCAGTCATGTCCGACTCTGTGTGACCCTATAGACAGCAGCCCACTAGGCTCCTCTGTCCCTGGGATTCTCCAGGCAAGAATACTGGAGTGGGTTGCCATTTCCTTCTCCAATGCATGAAAGTGAAAAGTAAAAGTGGAGTTTTCTCATTACTGCTTACAGTCAAATAAGTGAGGAAAGAATAAAAATGGAATTGTTAAACAAAGAAGAAACAGAACTTGAAGATTTGGAAACTTCTCAGCCTATACATACTGCAAAAGAGAGAAAGCATGCTTTGAAGAGACAAGCAAGGGTGTAGTTTGATGAGGTCCTGAAGACAGTAGGCTTTTGACACGTGGATCCATTCAGCCATCTCAGGAGAAACACCGTTGGCTTAGAATGAAGGAGATACCTGTAGGATGACATGCAAGAGCAGTGTGGGACCTCTGGGATTTTTGACCCATGAAATGGGCCCTTCCCTGTGGCTCAGCTGGTAGAGAATCCGCCTGCAATGTGGGAGACCTGGGTTAGATCCCTGGGTTGGGAGGATCCCCTGGAGAAGGGAAAGGCTCCCCACTCCAGTATTCTGGCCTGGAGAATTCCATGGACTGTAATAGTCCATGGGGTTGCACAGAGTTGGGCATGACTAAGCAACTTTCACTTTCACTTTAGGGCTCTCCATCTGTGGGAGAATTTGCGTTAACCTTTAAGAAAAGGAGGAACAATGCAAAGGAGACTCCTCCTTGGTTTCCAAAAGTGGGGCTTCCTGGTTGGCTCCAGAGGACAGAGCCAGGACTGACAGGATGTGAACAAACTAATTGCAATAGTTTATAAACTCTCATTATCTCATGATACTCCTTTTTAAGAAATACCATTCGGGGTACTTTTTATTCAGAGTACAGGGTGCCTTTGTATTAGATATAGGTTAGGATGAAATGTTTAGGTCTCTTGTGCAGGTATTTCCTCTATCAGCAGATGGAAAATAGCTTTTCAAAACCGAGAGCTAGGATTATTCTAGATAGCAGTAGGAGAAAAGAGTTAATAGTTAATCTTGCAATGACTCGTTAATATACTGAACAAAAGGATGTTGAGTGTATGAACAAGGACAGTGTAGAGCTAGAAATATTCCCTATCAAGACTGTTTTTAAGGTTTGGGTGAAATGAAGATTTTAAGCATCGAATGCAACAACAAACTTAATCGGGAACAGAAGTTTGGGAACAGAAGTTTTGCTTAAACCTGAGAGAGGAAATGCTTCCCTTGGAAAACCTGTGTTTGTCACACTTATTTTTGTCTGAGGTATGCACAAGAAATACACACTATAAATTAAAATGCTTTTTCAGCTGAGTATTAAACCTCATTTTAAGGTGACACTTAAAGCTCATACAGCACAAATTAGAAAGCAGATAGCACACATGACTATTCAAAAAATAAATGTAAAATATATTTAAAATATCTGACATTACTGTGTGTTGTTACATCATTGTAACTTTAAAATCAAAGCTCAAGAGCAATGCTTTGGTTTGCTAGATAGACCCCCCCAAAAAAAATTACCATTTATCTTCGAGTGTAAAATAGAATAATTAGCAAAAGTTTGTTCCAATTAAACATGTAGAAAAGACTACACTAAATATATATAGAATTATCCAAAGCAGTATTAGCTATGGAGTAAATTTTGGATTGAAGATCCATGAGGAGGAAAGGAATGTTCTATGGGATAAAACTTAGAAAAAAATTTTCAGTGTACTGAGGAATTCCTCAGGACTCATCACTAAATTTTCACAGAGCACCATGAATTTATCTAGCTAATGGGGTATGTCTGAATATTTTGGCAACTCTTTTGGGGGGCAGTTTCTCAGGAATGTGAATCTGTATAACTTTAATACTATAGTGAAGCTTAATCTTTTCTTCTGAAGGACTTTTATGAAATTTAAAGGGACCATCATCTGACAAATACATAGTTTTACAGTACTCTGTCTATATTACTCTATATAACAGTACTCTGTCTATATTACTCTATATAACATTCTTATCACAGAAAGCTAACCCTTCAAAGTTGATAGACAGTATGACTCATGCCAAATGTTTTTCAGGCAAAGATTTTGTAAAATGCTAACGTGATTTGGCGACTTTACCAAAGGGCTTGGGAGCTTTTATTCATTCTGCTCCTGTTATGAGGATACTAATTAGATGTGTCTTATTTCAGTAGGTTTAATTGTGATAAATTTCTACTTCAAAATTAATCTTTTGTCTTGGTTTCATCCTTGTTTTCTTTTTAAATTGTACCGTTATTTTTCAGTTTTAGAAATGTTGTTCTAATTAAGGCACTAGCCTAAATAGAACACATACTATTTGTTCAATAAGTAAGAGAAATATAGATATGTTAAAAAGTTGAACAAGGAAATTATTGTCCTATATATTTGGATAATTACTTGTGTAAATAATATTTGACAGCTTACTGGTGGAAAATAATTGTGATATAGCTGGGTATTCACTTGTTGATTTTAATACTTTTAATTTCAGTTCAGTTCAGTCGCTCAGTCGTGTCTGACTCTTTGCAACCCATGAATTGCAGCACGCCAGGTCTCCTTGTTGATCAACTCCCAGAGTTCACTCAAACTCATGTCCATCGAGTCGGTGATGCCATCCAGCCATCTCATCCTCTGTCATCCCCTTTTCCTCCTGCCCCCAATCCCTCCTAGCATCAGAGTCTTTCCCAATGAGTCAACTCTTCACATGAGGTGGCCAAAGTATTGGAGTTTCAGCTTCAACAGCATTTCTTCCAAAGAACACCCAGGGCTGATCTCCTTTAGAATGGACTGATTGGATCTCCTTGCAGTCCAAGGGACTCTCAAGAGTCTTCTCCAACACCACAGTTCAAAAGCATCAATTCTTCGGCTCTGAGCCTTCTTCACAGTGCAACTCTCACATCCATACATGACCACTGGAAAAACCATAGCCTTGACTAGACAGACCTTTGTTGGCAAAGTAATGTCTCTGCTTTTCAATATGCTATCTAGGTTGGTCATAACTTTCCTTCCAAGGAGTAAGCGTCTTTTAATTTCATGGCTGCAGTAAGCATCTGCAGTGATTTTGGAGCTTCAAAAAATAAACTTTGATACTGTTTCCACTGTTTTCCCATCTATTTCCCATGAAGTGATGAGACCAGATGCCATGATCTTCATTTTCTGAATGTTGATCTTTAAGCCAACTTTTTCGCTCTCCTTTCACTTTCATCAAGAGGCTTTTTAGTTCCTCTTCACTTTCTGCCATAAGGGTGGTGTCATCTGCATATCTGAGGTTATTGATATTTCTCTCAGCAATCTTGATTCCAGCTTGTGTTTCTTCCAGTCCAGCGTTTCTCATGATGTACTCTGCATATAAGTTAAACAAGTAGGGTGACAATATGCAGCCTTGACATCCTCCTTTTCCTATTTGGAACCAGTTTGTTGTTCCATGTCCAGTTCTAACTGTTGCCTCCTGCCTGCATATAGGTTTCTCAAGAGGCAGGTCAGGTGGTCTGGTATTCCCATCTCTTTCAGAATTTCCCACAGTTTATTGTGATCCACACAGTCAAAGGCTTTGGCATAGTCAATAAAGCAGAAATAGATGTTTTTCTGGAACTGTCTTGCTTTTTCGATAATCCAGCAAATGTTGGGAATTTGATCTCTTTTCTAAAACCAGCTTGAACATCTGGAAGTTCACGGTTCACATATTGCTGAAGACTAGCTTGGGGAATTTTGAGCATTACTTTACTAGCTTGTGAGATGAGTGCAATTGTGCCGTATTTTGAGTATTCTTTGGCATTGCCTTTCTTTTGGATTGGAATGAAAACTGACCTTTTCCAGTCCTGTGGCCACTGCTGAGTTGTCCAAATTTGCTGGCATATTGAGTGCAGCACTTTCACAGCATCATCTTTCAGGATTTGAAATAGCTCCACTGGAATTCCATCACCTCCACTAGCTTTGTTCATAGTGATGCTTTCTAAGGCCCACTTGACTTCACATTCCAGGATATCTGGCTCTAGGTGAGTGATCATACCACCGTGATTATCTTGGTCATGAAGATCTTTTAATTTGAGTCATTAACAGTAAAATATCAAAAGTATATATCCTAATATTTTTAAAGATTTTCAAACTTTTATGGAGATGATAAAAATATTTCAACAAAAGTCTATTTTCCTATTAATGTGTAAACATTATCTATCACTATAGATATCTCACATAGTCCTGTATTTTAAAGATGCCCTATACTTTATGATTGTTGCTGACATAAAGACTTAACTATGATGTTCTGTTTTGCAATTGAACCAATTAACTTCTTGCTAAAGAAAATTTGAAATATCATTTGCATCTATTAAAAATTATTCTGGTTTTGTGTGTCTGTTAAGGACATTAGAAGGTATCATTAATAATTTAGTCAGATTTCCAAATTTACTTAAAGACTTAAAATTTTCAATTCATGAATGTTTCACAACTAAACTAATCATTCATTGACATACTCTTTCAGTATCGAATATAACCTTTTATTTAAAATATTGATACTGTTTTCAAATAGTTTTGGAATTTTAAGCTAAAATGAAAATCTCCAGGATTCCTAGGTATGAATTGAACTATTTGACCACTGGAAAAAAATCAAATTAATCAATTTTATCACGTGTATTGCAGTTTTTAGTGATTAATAGCATTTTTGTTAAATTATTAACTACATTAGTGGTCTCATTTTGCTATTATCTTCATGACAGAGTTTAATTTGGCTAAACTCTTCTGCAAAGAACCACATGGTAAACATTTAAGTTTTTTGGACATGCTCTGTCATACCATCAACTCTGCTGCTGTGTGAAAAAAGCCACAGAGAATACACAGATAACTGAATGTGGCTGAGATGCAATAAACCTTTATTTACCAAACATCAACCTGGTTCGACCATGTGGGGCCACTTGCTGATGCTTGATTGTTAGTATTTTAAGTGTGTAATATATATTTTCAGCTTCCTGATACCTATATTACTTTTATTCAATATGTCTAAAACTGAGATTCTATTTTTTTGTCCTTTTTCTCTGCTTTTACCATCATCATAGTCTGAGTACAATAAAAAACATTCTAAGTCAATTTATCTTTTTTTCTCAAGCACACTCATTCAATAAAACATATTGAACATTATTGCAACTCCAATTCATAGCTTCATTTTTCTCTTGAACCCTCTCTAATCAGGGTTCTGTCTACCCGTTCTACAAATTGCTCTCATTCTCGTCAACAGTACTCACTGAATTCATAAATCCTGTGGTCATTTTCAGGTCTCCTTAGATTTTATCATTTGGTATTTGATGGAGTACCCTGCTCATTCATTCATTCCTTTTTGAAGCACTTTCTTCCTTTGACTTTCAGCATCTTTAACTTCTTTGGTTTTATCCCAATGTCACTAGCTGCTCTTCTTGACCTCTTTTCCCTGACTTATTAATGTTGGAATTTCCCTAGAGCCAAGACATTCTGTATTCAATGAAAGTCTGTATTTTTTTTTTTTTTTTTTCCTTTCATGGTATGGGATGCTTAACTGCTGTCTTTCCCTTTTTGTGTATTATCTGACCCACTTAAATGTTTTCAGTGATACTGAAAGTTAATTTTTTTGTGAAAATAGGGAATTTTTGTGAAAATAGGGAATTTAAAAGCAAATAATTTATTACATATTTAATAAGAAATTTCAGTATTATAAAATAGAAAAGTTGCTTTCACAATAGGTAGCAGTAAAACTTTAAGTTGAGCTTTTGAAGCTATTCTGCTAATTGCCAATTTTAAGATTTTTAATGTTAATCATATAGTTGGTGAAAATACACAATCTTATTTAAATCCAATAAATGACTTTGACAATTATCCATTTTTCCAGAAAAACTAAAATATGTGATTACATCAGTGTTATGATTTTTTAAAAAAACATGGCAGGGTCTATAGGTGAAATTTTGAAAATCACATATTTAATGGTGTGCCACATAATTTATAAAAAATGACTGTCAAATTATTTCCATATATGTTAAATCTGTTCCCTACCCTTGTATCTGGGAAGAGCCTGCTTTTAGACCAATAGAATGGGGCAGAAGTGAAACTCTCAGATACGGGCTTCAACCTTAAAATTAACACCTGGTAGCATCCACTTACTCGCTTGGAACCTGAGGCACTATGGTGAAGAGGTCCAGCAACATCCTGCTGGAGAAACCACTTGGAGAGAGAGTTGTCTGGGCCTCAACTGGCACCTCAACGCTGGATACCTGACGGAAGCCTTTTTGGGTTCTTTGATCCTGTTAGAGCCTCTGGAGGACTGCAGACCAATGAGACACCATAAACAGTGAACCAGAACAACCAGTTGGCTGAGCCCAGACTGCAGATTAATAAGAAAATATTGTATAAAGTACGACATTTTTGACAGGCTGTGATGGAGCAATAGATAAGATGATAGAATTGATATCTGATACAAATGAGTGCCCTTACTAGAATACTTCTGAGTCTTTAATCTGTCAAATAGCATGTTGATTCCTTAGAATGAGATGTTCAGAGCAATTTCTCTGGTCAGTGTGAAACAAGCTCTCTAGTGTGTTAAAAACATTAAGTATTTTCTGAATATTTCTTAAGTTTTAAAGCAGTACCAGTAGAAATATGAGTCAGATACATTTAAACAATTACTAATAGTCATATTTTAAAAGCTAAAAGTGGGTAAAACTTATCTTAGAATATAACTTAACCAAATATATTAAAATTTTAAGAAGTAATCAAGAAACTCAGAGATATTTTGCATGTTTTTGCCTCATTTTAACTTAGGACCTTTAAAGAGGTGATTATATCCTGGTTATGTAAAATGCCATCCCATTCTGAGATGGTGGGAATTACAACTTCAATGGGAGAATTTCAGAGACACAGCTCAGCCCATAATATTACTTTAAACATGATTCATCCTGGTGTATCCCATCTTAATCCATCACCTCATAGATCGTTCTTTCTTTGCTTTTAATTAACCTCCCACTGCAAAAGCAATAAATGTAGCCCTCGGTGATTCACTCAGATGTTCGATTCCTGATACATGTATAAGAATATTAGAATTGTTAACCTATATCTCTGTGTGAAACACTTTATCAATTAAGTATGTTTATGTACAATATCTTTTGCTTTAAGCCTCACAGACTCTGTACATTCTGAAGTTACTTAGATCAGTGTCTTTCCCCCATCCTCTTCAGAGAGGCTATTTCATCACTTGTACCCTTCAATTCTTACAGTTTGAATTTCACTGTCACTTCCCCTGATTTCCTGAATATGCTCTAAAATTTGCATGCATTAAAAATTACTCTCTATGCTGTGAAGTTCTGAGTTTTGTCTTAAGCAGTAGTGTCATGTTTCCATCATGGTAGCATATGGAATTTTTTTCACTATCCTAAAAATTACCTTGTGACTCACATATTAGACCTTTCCTAAACCTCTGGAAATCACTTTTTCTCATTGCTGTTTCTATAATTTTACATTTTCCAGAAAGCCAGATAAATGGAATAATATTATGTAATATTTCCAAGATGGTTTATTTCACTTCAGTTCAGTTCAATCGATCAGTCGTGTCCGACTCTCTGTGACCCCATGAATTGCAGCATGCCAGGCCTCCCTGTCCATCACCAACTCCCAGAGTTCACTCAGACTCACCATCACTCACCACTCAGACTCACCACTCAGACTCACCGCTCATACTCACCACTCAGATGCCATCCAGCCATCTCATCCTCTGTCGTCCCCTTCTCCTCCTGCCTCCGGTCCCTCCCAGCATCAGAGTCTTTTCCAATGAGTCAACTCTTCACATGAAGGGGCAAAAGTAGTGGAGTTTTAGCTTTAGCATCATTCCTTCCAAAGAACACCAGAACTGATCTCCTTCAGAATGGACTGGTTGGATCTCCTTGCAGTCCAAGGGACTCTCAAGAGTCTTCTCCAACACCACAGTTCAAAAGCATCAATTCTTCAGAGCTCAGCTTTCTTCACAGTCCAACTCTCACATCCATACATGACCACAGGAAAAGCCATAGCCTTGACTAGATGGACCTTTGTTGGCAAAGTAATGTCTCTGCTTTTGAATATGCTATCTACGTTGGTCATAACTTTCCTTCCCAGGAGTAAGCATCTTTTAATTTCATGGCCGCAGTCACCATCTGCAGTGATTTTGGAGCCCCCCAAAATAAAGTCTGACACTGTTTCCACTGTTTCCCCATCTATTTCCCATGAAGTGATGGGACCAGATGCCATGATCTTCGTTTTCTGAATGTTGATCTTTAAGCCAACTTTTTCACTATCCTCTTTCATCAAGAGGCTTTTTAGTTCCTCTTCACTTTCTGCTATAAGGGTGGTGTCATCTCCATATCTGAGGTTATTGATATTTCTCCTGGCAATCTTGATTCCAGCTTGTGCCTCTTCCAGCCCAGCGTTTCTCATGATGTATTCTGCATATAAGTTAAATAAGCAGGGTGACAATATGCAGCCTTGATGTCCTCCTTTTCCTATTTGGAACCAGTCTGTTCCATGTCCAGTTCTAACTGTTGCTTCTTGACCTGCATATAGGTTTCTCAAGAGGCAGGTCAGGTGGTCTGGTATTCCCATCTCTTTCAGAACTTTCCACAGTTTATTGTAATCCACACAGTCACTTAGTAATATGCTTTTAAGAACCATCCCTGGTTTGGCATAGCTTGATAGCTCATTGGCTTTTATCGATAAATAGTTTTCCACTGGGTTGGTTTTAGGGCTCTAGTACAGTTATTCAGTGTGATTCTTGTTTGGTGCTTTTTATCCTTTTTTTTGTATGCTTAACTCAGTTGAACTGGAGGAGAGTTATGAATCAGGATAGTTTTATTTTCTCCAGCTCTGAGTTTTTTAGGTCATACACTAGTACAGAAGAAATATGGCTTCTTTATACAGAAAATCCTTTCGGTAAACACAGACTGTATTGAGTAGCTAATTGAACAATGTTATGCTAGAAGAAGAACAGTTAAAATCTTGGCCCTCATTGCCTTATACTTAGGTTTAGTATTTTAGCTCACTTTATCATAATCCTATACAGTATTCAAGAACATTGTGATCTAGTGTAATTTTTTACTTCCTTTCATCTCTTCCTTTCTAGAAGCAGGTGTCAGGTCCTCTCAGTCTATGTTGTCCTTCAGTTTCTTTGTTGCTCCTAAACACACTCAGAGCTCTATCATTTTCACCTCTATTATATCCCATCACAGTATTATTGTTTTAAATGTCACTAAGATTGCAAAGAACTGACTCATTGAAAAAGACCCTGATGCTGGGAAAGATTGAAGGTGGGAGGAGAAGGGGACAACACAGGATGAGAGGGTTGAATGGCATCACCGATTCAATGGACATGAGTTTGAGCGGGCTCTGGGAGATGGTGATGGACTGGGAAGCCTGGTGTGCTGCTGTCCATGGGGTTGCAAAGAGTCAGACACTACTGAGCGACTGAACTGAAGATTGTTAATATCAGAAATTGGAGAAGAGAGATACCATGCAGTGTAGTTTTTTGGAAAATTCCTTAAAGATGGCAATATCACTGGACCTTTAAGAGTGATTAATTTTGTGGTAAACAAACTGGATAGGAGGTGGGTATTGTCAATAACATTCCAAATTAGGATAGATATAAACATAGTACTAATTATATGCTCATGTTGAGAGTAAAGAAATCATCTTTCATGTATAGGAACTTCGTGTCAGAAATGAAAAGGTTTGTGAGTTAAATGATGCTGATATCAGTTGCAATAGCCAAGTGTAACTACTGGGTCACTACTGTACCTGAGAGAGAGAGTGGGGCCTCCCTCAGATCCTCAAATACTAAATCCGGTCTCAATAATCAGCTAAACAGAAACTTATCTCAGTCTATTTTAAAAGGGATAATCTGTTTCTAGCACTTATAGCTTGTTATATATGAAAGTTCCCTATTCACCTCTTGTTAACCTTTCTGCTGCTGCTGCTAAGTCGCTTCAGTTGTGTCCGACTCTGTGTGACCCCTTAGACAGCAGCCCACCAGACTACCCCATCCCTGGGATTCTCCAGGCAAGAACACTGGAATGGGTTGTCATTTCCTTCTCCAATGCATGAAAGTGAAAAGTGAAAGGGATGTCCCTCAGTCGTGCCCAACTCTTAGCGACCGCATGGACTGCAGCCTACCAGGCTCCTCCGTCCATGGGATTTTCCAGGCAAGAGTACCGGAGTGGGTTGCCATTGCCTTCTCTGGTTAGCCTTCTAAATTTTGATAATTTAAGACTTAATTTTCTAATCAAAGAGGAAGAGCACAGGGTGCGGCTGGAAAGGCGGCCGCCCGCTTGCCCATTACGCACCGCACGTTAGTAGATGACCTGTTTCTGGGTAATGGTTTCATACATAGCAGAGCAGCTCCCTTGCTGCGATCTATTCAAAGTCAGCCCTCGACCCAAGGGTTTATAGAGAAATAAAAATGTAAAAAAGAGTGATAAATCGGAAATAAACAAATACATTATTTAAGAAAAAAAACAAAAAAAGTTTTAAACAGATAAAAAAGGAAGAGCAAAACTGAGAACAGAGCCAATGAGTGTTTTACAGTTGATTTTCTATTTGGTTGTGTGTTGCTTCCAGTGTTTATAAGTCCTCTTCCATACTGAATTGGTGGCAGACAGCTGGGTCTACTTTGGGGCACGAGCATTATGCTAAATGACCACATGTAATTCTATGGTGTGTTAAATACCCAGAGTATTTGAGACATAAGAATGATGATGATAATAATGATTATTTTTATGTAAATGCTTTAGCATTAAATTTGCATATACTAATCTCTCTTTTATTCTCATCTAATTATAGACCTTTGATCAACTGGTCTCTGGCAGTGAAAATTATCTTCTGTAATTGGCCCCAAATTCACACCGCCTACCTATGTTGCCTTTTTGTTTCCCCTCACACAGTCTACTTCATATATTGTGTCAGGGTTCTTTGTCAGGGAAAAACAAATATTTTAAAATACATAAAGAATCATTTGAATATATCAGCAAAATGGCCAAATTTTACATATCTACATTTATTAGGATTCACTCAGAATGAAATTTTACTAGCTACAAGTTGTTAAAAGTTATGCTATATGTATTAAGAGTTCTCCAGAGAAAAAGAACCAATAGATGGGGGCCTGTGTGGATATATAGATGTATCAAAATATTTATACAAACATGCATTTATGAATATAAATACATATGGAGATTTAGTGTAAGGAATTAGCTCATTTTTGATGGTTGACAAGTCCCAAGCTCTTAGAGGCTAAGTCTGCAAGTTGGAGACTGTACACTGTAAACTTATACAGTGCTATATGTAAGTCATATCTATAAAACTGGAAGGAAAAGGAGAAAAGAAGAGGGGTATCGAGAGGATTAGACTTCTCACACATCTTTACAAAAGAAAACCCTGGATTAAATACACAATAAAATTAATTTCAGCAAGGGGGAAATTATCATTCTCTTTGGCTTTGTGGGAATATCTCTTACACTTTATTTTCGGTGGGACATTATCCTATTTATTTTTAAGATAGTAACTTTAAATAAGATTCAAATGTTTTAAAATTATTCTTATGTTTAAGAAAAGCTGTTTTTTCCCATTGTAATCAGAAACAAGAACATACATCAGGGTGACTCCAAAATTACCTCATAATTACTGAAATCTACCTGCTGTCTTCACTTTCTTTTAGTTCAAACTTCTTTCCCATTCTCTCATTTTTTAGGCCTTATTTATGTGATTCATTTTTAATGACATTAAAAGAAAAATACTCCAAGAAAATTCCCTTGTAAGATCTCTCCATCAGGCAAACATAATGTAAATAGCATGAGCAAAGTTAAAATAGAAATAAAGTTCATTAATTGTAATGATCAAACAGTCCTTTATGCAGTAGCTGACACAAAAATTAAGCACATACTAAATGCTTACATTTTAATTTCTATCTTAGAAATTTTGCTGATGGGTGCATTACAGAAAATATCTCTACAGAATTTTGATGCTTTTTCTAAAATATTAAAGCATTATTGTTTAATGTACCTACATGTCACATGTATATTTTGACTTCTTTCATTTACCATTTTATTCCTAAAGATTGTTTTGGATCTATAAGCAACTTTTGTTTCTACAAACTAGATTCATAGGAAATGATTTTTATTCCTCAGTTTCTTTTATCCACTAAGCTTAATGTGAAACTAAGTCCTATAAATCTTATTTCCTATACATTCTTGTTATCACTTGGTTAATTTCAGCCTTGGTTTAGATCTTAGCATCCTTTTATGTTAGGGCCCCTACCCATATTTTCAGTTCTCTTCTGCTAATAATACCTTTCATCCAATGTCTATCTTCCAACTTCTAGTTCAAGAAGATGACTTCCATAGCCGTTATAAAATGAGTCTTTCTTTTACTTCCCTGGTTGTCCACTGGCTAAGACTCCATACTCCCAATACACGGACCCAGGTTTGTTTTCTAGTCAGAGAACTAGATTGCACATGCTGCAACTGAGACCCAGAAAAGCCAAATACTTTTTTTTAAATGGGTTTTTTCCTCTCAAGTGTTTCGCTTCCAAGAGGAAAAGATAGCAGATATTACAAAACAGTATTATACTCATTCTGTTTGAGCAACTGAAAAAGAGTAAAGAGTATTGTACTGAAAATCAAATCCTGTTGAATTTTAACTTCCAGTATAACCAGTTGTGTTATATTGTATAAATTGTATACAATATATAAATTGTGTTATACAATTTCACTGAGCTTCTGATTTTATTTGAAAAGTAAATAGCATTTTCAAGGTCAATTGGTATAAAACAGTGAATGTAAGACTAAAAACTTGATTATAGAACCCAGAGAAAAACTCAAAATGTATTCTAAGTTAACTGCACTGAACCCAACAAAATTTAGTTTTCCTACCATGGATAAGCTGATCATATATAGAGTTCTTGTGCAAGAATGCTTTATTTCTGGTTTTCATCATATTAGGAATTTTAGGATAGACCAAACAAAGGTTAATTCTGGCTTTTCAGTTGTAAAACTCTATGACCTTGACAAAACTGTTAATGTCTCTAACCTGGTTTCCTGCTGCTGCTGCTGCTAAGTCGCTTCAGTTGTGTCTGACTCTGTGCGACCCCATAGATGACAGTCCACCAGGCTCCCCTGTCCCTGGGATTCTCCAGGCAAGAACACTGGAGTGGGTTGCCATTTCCTTCTCCAATGCATGAAAGTGAAGAGTGAAAGTAAAGTAGCTCTGTCGTGTCCGACTCTTAGTGAGCCCATGAACTGCAGCCTACCAGGCTCCTCTGCCCATGGGATTTTCCAGGCAAGAGTACTAGAGTGGGTTGCCATTGCCTTCTCTGACCTGGATTCCTAGTATACAGTAATTGTGACACTAAGATTTATCATGAAAGAAGAAATATAAATTGTTTAACAATTGCCTAGCATACTACTTCGCTCATATATTTGAAGATAATTAAGTTTTGTCTTTGCAGTTCCCTTAAAATTTCAAACAAAAACTCATATTCTTCCAGTTCTAAAATAAAGGCATATAGTCAGTCGATCAGTTCCCTATTTTAACACACATAAAAATGTATGCTAAGAAAACTTGTGGCTAGACAGTTTTGGGCTTTGAGTTGAGGAAATGTGGCATGAGTGCAAGTTAACTGAGAAAGAAAGTGGCCAGATTCCCTCCTCCTCTTCTTTCTCTTATCTTAGTTTATAGTGACTTTAGTGTCAATATTTTATGGTGTCGGTTTCTGTGTTTTCAAACAGCATGTGTATATCTTCAAAATATAAAGTATCTTTGATCTCCCTACAAAACACACTCACAAACATACACATATTTCTCCTGGGAGAATTTGACATTTGATTGCACATCCTGAAAGTGGAGGTGGTAACTTGAATGAAAAACAAATTTGGAAAGAGGCTGTGTATAGAAGATATCTCATTTATATTTGGGTCTGACTGTTCTTAAAAAGGTCTTTTAAATTTTGGAAATAGTACTAAAAACAGGAAAAATATTGTGGTTTAAACATTTGCAATCAATGTAGAGTTGTAAAATATGTCAAAAATGGGCTGGCAAGGAAATAGCAGCTGGTTGTTAAAAAGACAATTTATTCTTTGATCTAAACAATTACCTGTATGAAAATATGCCAAACCTTATCAACACACCCCTTTTTTACTTCCTATGACAGCTGTTTATGACAGCTGCTTATGCCAGTTGGGTCAGTGTCAGAAGAAATATCAGTCTCCATGAAATGATTAATTCCTCACACATCCAGTCTTGTTGCCCGTTTGACTGATTGTTGAAGAATCTTCTTTCATATACTTAGAATCCAGAAAAAGCAAAACAAACAACAACCCACCACTAGAATCTCTGAATTCAATGGGCAAGTCAAAAATTCACAAAAGGAATGCTATATACACCACGCAACTACTGCATGCCTTCTTCCATGGGTTTTTGAATGCCCCTGGTTTAGACTCAGTCTAGTAAGATTCTCTTTTCCCTGGGTTAAGCTATTAAAATGAGGCCATTGCATAGGAAGTCTGGGAAAAGAGCAAAGTAGTGATTTCTGCAAGTCTGGAAAGATTCTTGTCACAAACATTCTCACAAGGAATGTTGACATTCCAGTTCCAGTTCAGTCGCTCAGTCATGTCCGACTCTTTGCAACCCCATGAACCACAGCATGCCAGGCCTCCCTGATCATCACCAACTCCAGGAGTTCACTCAAACTCAGGTCCATCGAGTCGGTGATGCCTACCAACCATCTAATCCTCTGTCGTCACCTCCTCCTCCTGCCCTCAATTTTTCTCGGCATCAGGGTCTTTTCAAATGAGCCAGCTCTTCACATCAGGTGGCCAAAGTATTGGAGTTTCAGCTTCAGCATCAGTCCTTCCAATGAATATTCAGGACTGATTTCCTTTAGGATGGACTGGTTGGATCTCCTTGCAGTCCAAGGGACTCTCAAGAGTCTTCTCAAACACCACAGTTCAAAAGCATCAATTCTTCAGTGCTCAGCTTTCTTCACAGTCCAAATCTCACATCCGTACATGACCACTGGAAAAACCATAGCCTTGACTAAACAGACCTTTGTTGGCAAAGTAATGTCTCTGCTTTTGAATATGCTGTCTAGGTTGGTCATACCTTTTCTTCAAAGGAGTGAGCGTCTTCTAATTTCATGGCTTCAGTCATGGTCTGCAGTGATTTTGGAGCCCAGAAAAATAAAGTCTGACACTGTTTCCACTGTTTCCCCATCTATTTCCCATGAAGTGATGGGACTGGATGCCATGATCTTCGTTTTCTGAATGTTGAGCTTTAAGCCAACTTTTTCACTCTCGTCTTTCACTTTCATAAAGAGGCCCTTTAGTTCTTCACTTTCTGCCATAAGGGTGGTGTCATCTGCATATCTGAGGTTATTGATATTTCTCCTGGCAATCTTGATTCCAGCTTGTGCTTCTTCCAGCCTAGCATTTCTCATGATGTACTCTGCATATAATTTAAATAAGCAGGGTGACAATATACAACCTTGACGTACTCCTGTACCTATTTGGAACCAATCTGTTGTTCCATGTCCAGTTCTAACTGTTGCTTCCTGACATGCATATAGGTTTCTCAAGAGGCAGGTCAGGCGTTCTGGTATTCCCATCTCTTTCAGAATTTTCCACAGTTTATTGTGATCCACACAGTCAAAGGCTTTGGCATAGTCAATAAAGCAGAAATAGGTGTTTTTCCGGAACTGTCTTGCTTTTTCGATGATCCAGCAGATGTTGGCAATTTGATCTCTGGTTCCTCTGCCTTTTCTAAAACCAGCTTGAACATCTAGAAGTTCACGGTTCACGTATTGTTGAAGCCTGGCTTGGAGAATTTTAAGCATTACTTTACTAGTGTGTGAGATGAGTGCAATTGTGTAGTAGTTTGAGCATTCTTTGGCATTTCCCTTCTTTGGAATTGGAATGAAAACTGACCTTTTCCAGTCCTGTGGCCACTGCTGAGTTTTCCAAATTTACTGGCATATTGAGTGCAACACTTTCATAGCATCATCTTTCAGGATTTGAAATAGCTCAACTGGAATTCCATCACCTCCACTAGCTTTGTTCGTAGTGATGCTTCATAAGGCCCACTGACTTCATATTCCAGTATGGGGCCACCCAAGACAGACGGGTCACGGTGGAGAGGTCTGACAGAATGTGGTCCACTGGAGAAGGGAATGGCAAATCATTTCAATATTCTTGCCTTGAGAATCCCATGAACAATATGAAAAGGAAAAAATATAGGAAACAGAAAGATGAACTCCCCAGGTTGGTACGTGCCAAATATGCTACTGGAGATCAGTGGAGAAATAACTCCAAAAAGAATGAAGGGATATAACCAAAGCAAAAACAAATGGAGGTTCGTGACATTGTACAGGAGACAGGAATCAAGACCATCCCCAAGAAAAAGAAATGCAAAAAAGCAAAATGGCTGTCTGAAGAGGCCTTACAAATAGCTGTGAAAAGAAGAGAAGGGAAAAGTAAAGGAGAAAAGGAAAGATATACCCATTTGAATGCAGAGTTCCAAAGAATAGCAAGGAGAGAGAAGAAAGCCTTCCTCAATGATCAGTGCAAAGAAATAGAGGAAAGTAATAGAATGGGAAATGTTAACATTAGGTGGTTTGGACTCAATTTATAGCTTGACAAATTTACAGAAAATTTTGAAGCAGTATTTCAGCCTTCCAAAACCAAACTATATGCAGCTTAAGACTTTTAGTGGGTGGAATCTTTGATATATTTGGGTGGCAGTACATACTAGATATGATATCAATTGCTAAATATGTATTCAAGGTTAGGTTAGAAAATACATTTGAAATGCATAATGTATACTTGTACTTTTTCCCTCTATTTTTCCTATTAGTCAAGACCCTAAAAAAAACCTTAATACCTTTTGCCAATCATAGCTGAGAAGATAATGGCTTTGAGAACTGTCATGCTGACATGACATCAGCTATGAGATTAAGTCTTTATTAGAGCACATATCAGAGCTTCCTTAAGTCAGGGAAGTTGTATATTGTGGGAAAAGATTAATTTTAAGGAAGAGCAAGAATAAAATGAAGGTGTATATTAATTTGAGAACTGGATAGAATAGTGGGTCAGCAAAAATAGTAATTTGATTAAAGTTAATAAAGTTGTGTGTCATCTTTCTATATATTTATTATATCTCCATGGTAGAGTAGAAGGGCAAAACTACTCATAATGCCTTCTTTATGGTTACCTTTCTTACAGGAAATCTTAGCAGAATTTGTTTGCTTTTTTATGTAGTGATAGGTAAATCTCAGTGCTAAAATATATATATTATATAATATGTAAATGGGAGGGATTGAGGGCAAGAGGAGAAGGGGACAACAGAGGATGAGATGGCTGGATGGCATCACTGACTCGATGGACGTGAGTCTCAGTGAACTCCGGGAGTTGGTGATGGACAGGGAGGCCTGGCGTGCTGCGATTCATGGGGTCGCAAAGAGTCGGACACGACTGAGTGACTGATCTGATTTGATCTGATAATAAATAAATGATATCTTCAATATTTATGTTAATATATATTTAGCACTGAAAGGTATATATATATACAGATAAATATGTTATATATATATATATATATTTTTTTTTTTTTTTCCCACTAGAGGCAATCAGATCAGATCAGATCAGATCAATCACTCAGTCGTGTCCGACTCTTTGCGACCCCATGAATCGCAGCACGCCAGGCCTCCCTGTCCATCACCAACTCCTGGAGTTCACTCAGACTCACGTCCATGGAGTCAGTGATGCCATCCAGCCATCTCATCCTCTGTCGTCCCCTTCTCCTCCTGCCCCCAATCCCTCAGAGCATCAGAGTCTTTTCCAATGAGTCAAGTCTTCGCATGAGGTGGCCAAAGTACTGGAGTTTCAGCTTTAGCATCATTCCTTCCAAAGAAATCCAGGGGCTGATCTCCTTCAGAATGGACTGGTTGGATCTCCTTGCAGTCCAAGGGACTCTCAAGAATCTTGTCCAACACCACAGTTCAAAAGCATCAACTCTACACCTAAAAAATTCACTATAGGTAGCTGAATATCTTTTTTATATAATCTCCTAGTTATCAGTGATATATTCATGGAGCAGTTAAGACTTTTAAATTTTCTAAACTGCAAAAATAGAATAGTAATATAGGCACCCTCTGTCTTATATTGTTCATTTTGAAATCAGATATAATAAGATTGAATTATGGGGAAATTTTTTTCTAAATCTTGGAGTTTAAATTCTCATTTTCAATTTTTGCTTTTGTTTCTTATGTTTTTGTTGTCCTATCTGAAAAGTTGTTGCCAAGATGATGTCATGGAGCGTTTTCAGTTTTCTTCTATGAGTTTTATGGTTTGGGACTTATATTTAGCCTTTAATCCATTCTGATTTAATTTTGAGTGGTGTAGGATAGGAGTTAAATTTCATTCTTTTGTGTATTAATATTCAGTTTTCCCAGAACAATATATTGAAAAGGCTTTGTTTTTTTTCCTTTTGACCTTCACATCATTGTTGGATTCTAAATTTTCTCTTGACCAGGTCATTAAAGGTATTTTTATTTAATGATTTAGTCAGCTTTTGGCAGTAATAAAATGCACTCAATTAAGTATGTACTTGAAAAAGTTTTGACAATTGTATGTACGCCTATAATCATCACCACAATTGAGATTTCTGACACTAAAATAGTCCTGTGTACTTCACTAAAAATGATACCGTTGGTATATTTTGATGGTGTTCTCTTCCTAGAGGTAATTTTTTTCTGATTAATTTTTTTTCTGAGTGCCATCTACTCTGATTTCACAACTTTGTATATTTCTATTCTAAGTTTTGAATTTCTGAGTTTCAGTATCCTGTCGTATCTTTCATTTCTTATTTAAGTAATTAAAATTAATTAATGTTTAAATATTGTCTTATTAGTGCTCTCACCTTTGTGGTTGGATTTTGGGAAGAGTTTTTTATTCACTAATTATTATTGATTAGCTCCTTCTGTTTCACTCTTACTGTATCTTTTGATGAATGATGCCGCCATTTTGCAAAGACTATCTTTGCCCTATTGTATATTCTTGTCTCCCTTGTCAAGTATTAACTAGCTATATATGTGGTGGGTTAATTTCTGGGCTTTCTATTCTGTTCCATTGGTCAGTGTTGCTTGAAATCAGGTTTTATATACTTGACAGTTACCTAAAGAATATGTTTTAAATGTTCTCACCACACAAATAATGTTAAAAATTGTCTCTAGCATTACTTTGACTATCTGGGTCTTCTGTGGCTCCATATGAATTTTAGGATAGTGTTTCTATTCCTATAAAAGTTCCACTGGAATTTTGATAGGGATGGCATTGAATCTATTAATGCCTTTGGATAGTATGGACATTTTTAACAGTAACCTTCCAATCTGTGAACATGGGATATGTTTCCATTTATTTGTATTTTCTATAGTTTCTTTCATCAGTGTCTGTTAGCTTTCAGTGTACAGATCTTTCACCTCCTTGATTACATTTATTCCTAGGTATTTTTTCTTTTATGCTACTGTACATAAAATTAAAAAGCTTCTGAATGTCAAAGGAAACAATAAAATTAACAAGAAGCCTATAGAATGGAAGAAAATTTTGCAAACCATATTTCACAGAAATTAATATCTAAAAATATATAAGCAAATCATGTAGCTCAATATCAAAGAAAACATAATTTAAAAAATAGGCCAACAGTCTGAATGGGCATTTTTCCAAGTCAGGCATGAAAATGGAAAACAGCTACATGAAATATCACCTCATGTCCATTAGAATGGATATTATATATATATATATATATAAACTATATATAACTATATGTATATATAACTATATATATATATAATATGAGATATAGCAAGTATTGGTGAAGATATGGAGAAAAGGGAACTCTGTTACACTCTTGTTGAGAGAGTAAATTGGTGTGGCCACTGTGGACTATAGTATGGAGGTTCCTCAAAACATTAAAAATAAAATACCATGTGGTCCAGAAATTTCTCTTCTGGACATATATTATAAAGGAATAAAATCACTTTTTTGAGGGAATATCTGCAACTTCAGGTTCACTGTGACATTATCCACTATATCCAACTATGTGGGAACTGAGTGTCCACTGACAGGTGAATGTTCAAAGAAAATATATACTATCACACACATGATGGGATATCTGTCATTCAGCCATAAAAGAATGAAACCCTGCCATTTGCATGGGTGGACCTGGAGGGTGAAAAAAGTCAGAAAGGCATATAGTATATGATATTGCTTAGATGTTAAAACAAAACAAAACAAAACAAAAACTCCTGGAAAAATATAATATAGTGGTGGTTACCAAGACCTAAGGGTTGAAGGAAATAGATATTGGTCAAAGGGCACAAATTTTTATAGGATGAATAAAGTTTTGGAGCTCTAACATATAGCATGGTAGCCATAGTTAATTATACTGTACTATATACTTGAAAGCTACCTAAAGAGTAGATCTTACATGTTCTTTGCATATTTTTTTTTAAAAATTGTAATATGAGTTGAAGGGTGTGTTAACATTATTGTGATGATCACTTCACAGTAGATACATGTATCAAATCATCATGTTGTACACTTTAAACCTGTGATGGTGGTGGTTTAGTCACTAAGTCATGTCCGACTCTTGCGACCCCATGAACAGGAGCCTGCCAAGCTCTTCTGTCCATGGATTCTCCAGGCAAGAGTACTGGAGTGTATTGCCATTTCTTTCTCCAAGGGATCTTCCCAACCCAGGAATCAAACCTGGGTCTCCTACATTGCAGACAGATTCTTTACCAACTGAGCTGTGAGGGAAGCCCTCCCTTCTTAAACCTGTACAACATTATATATCAATATGTCTTAGTAAAATTGGAATATCTATACAACTGCATGTCATTTATATAGAATATTTTAGCAGTAAAATTTCTGAAATTTGTACCTTAGCCTCTGTTTCTTGAGGTCTTAAGAGCTTCAATATCTAATTTTAAGAGCTATACTGATCAAAAAGACTTCTCTCTCTTATTCTTCACCCCTTTGTGAGCAAAACAATATTCAGTTCAATTTAGTTGCTCAGTCATGTCCAACTCTTTGCGACCCCATGAATTGCAGCACGCCAGGCACCCCTGTCCATCACCAACTCCTGGATTCTACCCAAATCCATGTCCATCAAGTTGGTGACGCCATCCAACCATCTCATCCTCTGTCGTCCCCTTCTCCTCCTGTCCCCAATCCCTCCCAGCATTAGGGTCTTTCCAAATGAGTCAACTTTTCGCATGAGGTGGCCAAAGTATTGGAGTTTCAGCTTCAACTTCAGTCCTTCCAATGAACACCCAGGGCTGATTTCCTTTAGGATGGACTGGTTGGATCTCCTTGCAGTCCAAGGGACTCTCAAGAGTCTTTTTCAACACCACAGTTCAAAAGCATCAGTTCTTCGGTGCTCAGCTTTCTTCACCATCCAACTCTCACATCCATACATGACTACTGGAAAAACCATAGCATTGACTAGACGGGCCTTTGTTGGCAAAGTAACATCTCTGCTTTTCAATATGCTATGTAGGTTGGCCATAACTTTCCTTCCAAGGATTAAGCATCTTTTCATGATAGGGATTGACAGTTATCTTCCAGGCAAATGTGGCTCAGTACCTGGTTTTGTATAGTAGTGAGTTGATGCTGGGAGGAATTGGGGGCAGAAGGAGAAGGGGACGACAGAGTATGAGATGGCTGGATGGTATCACCAACTCAATGGACATGAGTTTGAGTGAAGTCCAAGAGTTGGTGATGAACAGGGAGGCCTGGTGTGCTGCGATTCGTGGGGTTGCTAAGAGTCAGACATGACTGAGCGACTGAACTGAATTGAACTGAACTTAATAGTTTAATATTAGTAGTGGTTTAAAAATTAAAGCAATAATATTTCATGTGCTATGAAAAGTATATGGAACTCAAATTTTGTCCATAAATAAAATTTAATTGGAACACAACCATGTTCATTCACTGATGTTCATCTGTGACTGCTTTCCTATTACAGCAGCAGAGTTTAATGGTTATAACAGAGACTCCATTGTGAGTTTTCCTTGCTAGCACACTATAAATTGCAGTGAAGCAGTTATAACCACACAGCATTTTGAGTGTCATATTTACCACTCTACTCTGGTTTTTCTTTATTACTTACACATACTTATCATGTGATAACAAGAAAAAAGTGTACCTTGAATTTTCTACTTTCAAAGTACAGTTGAATGACAGTTATTCTGTTCTATCAGAGAGCACACAACTCACTATATTTTGCAATGACACTATAGTAGTCTTAAAAAAAATAAAATGTGCATCTACATTATCAAAATAAAGATTCAACACAGTATTCCCAGCTCACAAGAAGAAAAAGAAAAATTAGGACATTTAAAGTGAAGTATCTCATTATGGAAGAATTTCTTTATATTAAAAAAAAAAAGAATCTGTAAACAGTTTTCTGAATAGGCAAATAATAAAAGCCATTTACTGCTAGTGAATTATAACTGAATTATATTATTGCAGCAACTGAAGAAATGTGTCCAAAAAAATAAGACGGTGAGCTTTGTGGAGAGAATAGTTGCAATGAGAGCTGAGGGTGTTAAAACCAATATTCATAGTCAGTTTAAAAGGGCAAATATCTTTATTGTTTTTTCTTGGATTATCCAAGTTGATGCTAAGTTGAAACTTTTTAAACAGTCTATGTGGAACAACTCTAAATAGTTTCCAAGTACATGAGAATGTACTGGAATCTGCTCTGTTAGGACTGATGGTGGCAAAAATATTTATGAAGCAGGAAAATGATTATATTATAATTGTAGTAGCAGGATCATTGGGGAAATAAAATCTGAGTGAAAAATAAAAAGCAAAGTCTTGCATGTTGCGGGGAGCAGTAGGTCAAATTCTAGAATTCTCTTTGCATGTTAGATTTTTAGAGAGGGCTCAAACTTGAAGCTCTTACTTCTGCTTATTTTTTCCATAAGGTAAGAAGAACATGGAGAAAAACAGAACTAGAGTGTTTTCTTTCTAAAGCTTTCCTCAAAGCAGAATGGTAATAAGTTGTTATGAGGCTAGCTCTCAGAACTATTTTTTTTTTTTTAATCATGGTCACCTTTCCATTGACACTTGGGAATTCAGGAAGTCTTATTTTGCTCTGTGCCTGGCAATGGGAGGTTTGAAGTTGACAGAAGAAAGACCTTCTTTAAGAAGTTATCCAAACAATAAATGTAATTTTATTGTGCCTTTGGAACTCGACATAACATTTTGAGAGTCAAAAAAATATGGATTGAAAAATTGAAAAGATATGATTCAGATATTCTTAAGTATTGACTTATTCTGTTCATAACGTCAGTGTTTTTGCAACCAAGCTGTATTAAAACTAATTTTTGTAGGTGACTTTCTACAAAGTTTAGGAGATGAACTTTTGATGAATGGTAAGGATCCTGTTACTCTGCCACTGATATTTTCCAAGTTGTTGTAATTCTTAAAGCTATTCAATTCTGAAATCATTTAAAACTTACCAAGAAAGTGAGGGAGCTCATTGTATTATGAATTTCTCTGGGAATTGTAGTTTTGCCATTATGAAAAAATGAAAGTATCTACTCCCTATTCCACCAATTATTCAACTCTAAAGTAGAGAAATGGTGCAAATTTCTCAACTTCATCAGATAGTTTCACGGATTTTAAGTTGTACAGTTGATATGTCCAAAACTACCTTCATATAATATTTTTAGCAGCTCCAATCTAGGTTGCCAAACACTAAGGTCTTTTTTTTTTTTTTTTGGAAATTGTCATTTGCCACAATACATTTATATTTCCACTGTAAATTCAGAAACAGAAGATGTGTTAATGGTTTATAAAGCATATCATAATTCTACCAAGTAACAGATCAGACAACCAGTGTTTAATGTAAACAACAGAGTCTATGACAAGTTTCAGGCTACTATTCTGCAGAATCTTTGAATTTTGCATAGTATATATTTTCCAGCTTACTTGTATATTTAAATTTTGAATACAAAGCAAGACAGATATTCAAGGGCATTTAGCTATTTCTTTTTAGAGACTGCCATGGTATAGAAACTATTGTATGTGAAAAAAATTGAATTTTACCATAAAATTACTTTAGTTGTCAGTATTAGCAAAGTTATAACACTGAAGATAAAGATCAGCTGAGTGAATTAATACTGGATTAATTAAAGAACACAAAGCTGAGTAAGGTCATTATGATATTTATAAATGTCCATTTGTTAACATAGGGGCAGTGCATTAATAAAACATTCCTGTATGCTGGGAAATCTATGTCAAAACATGCATGAGGGACCTGCTTTCTGACACGTTTTATATAGGATTCAGTTCTAGGTTTTTGTTCTTGAAGATAAAAATTCATTAAAATATCTCAATTACCAAAGCTCTCAGTTTTTAGAACAGATGTTTACATGCACGCTTCACTGCATAGTGAATAATATGACAAATGTAATTACCTTTCAAAATGCTGAAATGCTTGCTATGTAGAAATATGAGCATATAAGAATTATCCGTTACAAATTATTGTCTGATCTGCATGTCATGCATATATATTTTTTCACATCACCTGCAGTAGTGTCCTTCTCATAAATTCAGTTGTATTAGTAGCATCTACTTTTATACCACTAACTACCTAGGAGCCTTATATTCAGCTTATTACTAATCTCTGAGAATGTTAATGCTGTTAAGAACAGAACAGCTGTGAAAGATTTAGAAACTTCAGTTTCCTAACTTCAGAGGAGGGAGAAATTCTATAAACTTTAGTAGAGCAATTTATCATTGTGATGTAAAGTTTAGATATTTTGAACATTTTTTGTGATGCTTACCATGTGTGTGTAAAATAATGCCAGTGTATTGATAATTGGTTTCTCTGTTAATAACATGAATAAGTTTTTATACTATATAGTTCCTTGAAATATTTGTATGTTGTAGCCTAGGAAAGGTAACCTAGGAGTAGAATTGTATACTTTGATGGATTTTCCTATAATACAGATTTTTCAGCCTTTATCACATCTTTCATTGATACTAATAATTATAAATGAGTTTTGATTGGTGAGTGGTAAGGTCTTCATTGAATGAATCTTCTTCCTTGGATTATTTTTATATTTAAATTTATCTCTTAATTAATTGATTTCTAAATATGATGATTTTCTGAGCTAAAATTTTGTTCTAATATTGGAGTATAATGAAACCAGTACCATAGTGTCTTGATTACTGCAGCTTTTTGAATTGTAATTTGCATTGTAAATTTTGCATTTTAAATCCCATATTAGCTTTAACAATTCTTTCTTTTTTCCTGATTTTTTCTCAAACTGAATAATGTCTATTGACCTGTCTTCGGGTTCACTGATTCTTTATTTAGTTGTTCACATTTGTTGCTGAGCCTCATTAGTGGATTTTTTTCAATTACCATAATTTTCAAACCTGTGATTTGCTTTGATGACTTTTGTATCATATTTTATTTTTTATAGAGATTATATCCTTAAGCTCTTTAAATATATTTAAATAAGCCAATCCCTTAGTATTTTGAATACTTTAAAAATGTGGTTTAAAGTCTTTGATTTATAAGTCTATCTTTTGGGCTTCCTCATGGACATTTTGTATTCAGTACATTTTTCTCTTATGTATGGATTATACTTCCTTGTTTATTTTCATGATTTATATATTGAGTGACAAGTGGACATTTCAAATAACGTCCAGTAAATGTAAACTCTTTAACTTAGATATCCTCCTTTCTCCAGGGCTCTCCAGGGTTGCTGTTTTTTGTTGTAACTGTTGTAGTTTGTTTGGTAGGTAATTTCTCTTAACTAATTTAGTAAAATCTGTATCTTTGATATGTGTGGCCACTAACAGCTATGTTTGGTTAGCTTCATGATCATTAATGATTGAACAGATGTTTCCTTGACACCTGGAACAGTAAAATCTCTCTGTCTCTGTTGTGGGACTGAGTTGAAGGCATGCTTTTAATAATCAGCTTGCCACTTTAACTCTCTGCTCTTGTCTTTACTTCCTGATTTCACAGAAACTAAAAGTCAGAGGTGTAAGCTTAAGACCTTTGCAGGTCTTTTGTGAGCATGTATACAGCCCAAAGCATGTGTTTGTCCATAGTGATTTCTAGGAATGTGTTAGTTTCCAAGCCCTTTTATGGGCATCTCAGTGCTTAGCTTCTTCTTTTGGTTACTCTTTCTTTTGCCCCAACTTTTACCTTCACATCAGGAATCTGTGATGTCATAATATGTGTTAAGTGCTCTGTGTGGAGAAGCTTTCAACACTGGGCAATTTCTATCAGGTATAAAAATGATAAACCTTAAGAAAAAATGTCTTTTGAGTGGATTTTTCCAAGAAACCGTCAGGCGGGTCAAAAAGAACTCTCTTTGTCAATATATGTTTGAGAGAGCTCAAGTTCCTGTCTTCTCTCTCCAGTGCTAGGAAAACAAGTTGTTACTTTTCAAGGCTGCCACAGAGCTAGGGAATGAAGAACAGAACTACAGTAGGTGAAACTGTGACAAAACTCAATATTTCCCCAAGAATTTCATTGAATAAATTGATTTCTTCAAGCTTTTGATTAATTTTCAATTATGAAAAATGGATGCTGCCAACTTTTCCCAGGTCTTTCATTGCTTTTCTGGAGGGCCACAATTTTTAAAGTTCTTATTCCAAATTTCCAGACTTACTGAATCAGAACATCTCCATAAAAAGTATCTTAGTTGATTAAGATGCAAAATCTGCTTTTGAATTAAAGATCAGATTTCATGATGGATAGCTTTTGAGTAATGACTTCTCATAACTATTCTCAGATTATGAGTGGCAAATATAAGAATAGAAAACTGAAAGCACACTTGATAAAATTTTCTTCCCAAAGGTAAATTTTGATACGTAGCAAAGCATACAGAAATAGTTTAATATAATCTTTTATGTTCACATGAACTTAAGTATGTAGCTATTCTATTTTGTGTTTTGGAGGTAGAAGAAATAGATATCTGCCAGCTTCAAAAGATGACTTTTTAATGATGTTTTTGTAATCATGAAGAATTCATATAGGCCAGCATTGAAGAAGTCACCGTCAGAAAAGAAATCAAAGCTTTGAAAACTTTATTAGCTTTGAAAGGACATTAGAGGACGGTGGGGGGCAGTAGAAGCTGTGGCACATTGGGATCAGATTGGAAGCATAACTTCAGTCTGAGTAAAAGAGCAGTTGTGTGAAGTCAGCTTTGTGAAAAGCCTACAGTGAAGTCAACAGGAGCTCTTTTGTGAGCTAACAGCACATGGCAAAATCAAATGTTTTTAATTGATTTTTATTTTCATTAATGTCATCTCAGTATCACTTGCAAAACTTGTCAATTCTAGATTTCCATTCAATTACCGGAAACACTTTGATACAGTGGGAGAACCCACAGCAAAATGGAAATGAGAATAAAATTAAGCTAAATTACATCTGAAACAGGTGTTATATAATGAAAGTTCACCTCAATGATTTTAAAGCCAATGGAAACTCTCTCAGAAAAATCCAACTCAGTCATGTTGATGTTTAACTTGCCAAGCCAAAAAAAAAAAAAAAAAAACAACGATGCAGTGTAAAGTATGTAGTATCTGTTTTTCCCTCAAAGTTACTATGATTTACAGACCCCGGGTTTACTTTTCAGGGCAATCTGAAAATCATATTCCCATAGTTCTCCTAAATCACTGGACACATCTTTATCTAGTCTATTGATAAAATTAGTTACAGGATGAGCATACTTGCAGCTTTAGACCTTCCCTGTATGTCTGCCCCTCAGAAAGGGTCTCATGCCATCCTACCGCCTCTTCCCCAAAGGCACACTGTTGTGTCTTACTAGTCGATGCTTGCTTGCCTGCGCATTGTCCCAGCTGGGCCTTTTCCATGCTCCTTCTTCTCACTTAGGGTAGGAGATCTTATGGCCTTAGGCCCAGGACAGTTTTACGAAGTACTTTTCTTCCTTTTAACCTTGCCTCAGCTACAGCATGCCTCACCCTTGCCCAGAGAAGTGAAAAGGTTTGTTGCCTATAATGTTTGTAAAAATAAATGAAGATTATACTTCATTAGTTAAGTGTTAAATAACTTTTGGTTCCTCTGTACATAATAACATGAAGAGAGAACAAACCATTCTTTATTATCTAAAGCTCTTCTTGCTTTTTGAAGTACAGTTGCTGCATGCATGCATGGTAAGTTGCTTCAGTTGTGTCCGACTCTGTGTCACCCTATGGACTGTAGCCCACCATGTTCCTCTGTCCATGAGATTCTCCTGTCAAGAATGCTGGAGTGGGCTGCCACTCTCTCCTCCAGGGGATCTTCCCAACCCAGAGATCAAACCTACGTCTCTTACATCTCCTGCATCAGCAGGCAGTTTCATTACCAATAGCGCCAGCTGGGAAGCCTACAGTTGCTGACTATAGATGAATTTATAAATGTTAAGTTATGGGTTTTCTTTAAATAATTATTTAGAAAGTAGGTGTTTCAATTTACTAGCTAGTTACCAAAGACACAAAATTTACTTCACTAGTTCAAGTGGATGAAGTACAAGCTGGAATCAAGATTGCTGGGAGAACTATCAATAACCTCAGATACATGGATGACACCACCCTTATGGCAGAAAGTGAAGAAGAATTAAAGAGCCTCTTGATGAAAGTAAAAGAGGAGAGTGAAAAAGTTGGCTTAAAGCTCAATATTCAGAAAACTAAGATCATAATCACTTCATGGCAAAGAGATAGGGAAACAGTGGAAACAGTGACAGACTTTATTTTCTTGGGCTGCAGAATCACTGCAGATGGTGACTGCAGCCATGAAATGAAAAGACACTTGCTCCTTGAAAGAAAAGCTATGACCAACCTGCTGCTGCTGCTGCTGCTAAGTCACTTCAGTCGTGTCCGACTCTGTGCGACCCCAGAGATGGCAACCCACCAGACTTTCCTGTCCCTGGGATTCTCCAGGAAAAAACACTGGAGTGGGTTGCCATTTCCTTCTCCAATGCATGAAAGTGAAAAGTGAAAGTAAAGTCGCTCAGTCATGTCTGACTCTTAGCAACCCCATGGACTGCAGCCTACCAGGCTCCTCCATTCATGGGATTTTCCAGGCAAAAGTACTGGAGTGGGGTGCCATTGCCTTCTCCGATGACCAACCTAGACATCATATTAAAAAGCAGAGACATTACTTTGCCAACAGAGGTCTGTCTAGTCAAAGCTATGGTTTTTGCAGTAGTCATGTATGGATGAGAGAGTTGGACTATAAAGAAGCTGAGTGCTGAAGAATTGATGCTTTTTGAACTGTGGTGTTGGAGAAGACTCTTGAGAGTCCCTTGGTCTGCAATATTCAGTCCCTTGGTCCTGAATATTCATTGGAAGGACTGATGCTGCAGCTGAAACTCCAGTACATTGGCCACCTGATGTAAAGAATTGACTCATTGGAAAAGACCCTGATTCTGGGAAAGATTGAAGGGAAGAGGAGAAGGGGATGACAGAGAATGAGACGGTTGGATGGCATCACCGACTCGATGGACATGAGTTTGAGCAAACTCTGGGAGTTGGTGATGGATAGGGAAGCATGGCATACTTCATTCCATGGAGTCTCAAAGAGTCAGACATGACTGAGCAACTGAACTGAGTTCAAGAATTAACCATCTAACATTTCTTTTTAAATTGACTTTCTTAATCTTTTTGTTTTTATCTATTTATGTGTCTATCTTCATTTGATTACGACATGTCAAACATATTGCTGTAATTAGAAACTTAAAGTATTTAGTATCTGGTGGCTAAGTGATAAAAAACAAAACTGCCTGAAATGCAGATGTGGGTTTAATCCATGGATCGGGAAGATCTCTGGAGGAGGAAATGGCAACACACTTCAGTATTCTTGCCCAGGAAATCCTATGGACAGAGAAGCCTGGTGGGCTACAGTCTATGGAGTCACAAAAGAGTCAGACATGAGTGACTATCTGTATTTGAGATCCATATGTTCTGTCATCTATATCTATTCTAGTAATGGTTTTTATGTCTTTTCTGGAGGTATATAATTATAAGATCTTCAACACAACCGATTATATTTTTTAAGTGTTTGTCCTATACTTTTTCTAATGCAAATTTTATCACTGTTTCACTTTTAAGCTCCACAAATTATTTCCCTCTCTTATTATAGGTATGATAATGAATTATATTTTATCTTTCAATATTTTCACCTCAGATTTCATGCATCTTAAAATATGATTGATATCTTTTACTGTTTGTGTATAGGAATGCAACAGATTTCTCTGTATTTATTTTGTATCCTGAAACTTTACTGAACTCGTTGATGAGCCTTATGAATTTTCTGGTAGCATCTTTAAGATTTTCCATGTATAGTATCATGTCATCTGTTAAGAGTGCCAGTTTTACTTCTTTTCCAATTTGGGTATCTTTTTTTTTTTTTCCTTCTCTGATTTCTGTGGCTAAGATAGGCAGCCAGTAGCTCATATATATTTTGGTGATCTCATATATTTTAGAGAAAGATTTGCTTCTTAAATTCTTATTATTCTATTCTTATAAGAATATAAAATATATTCTTATAAGAATTCTTATAAGAATTATATTCTTATAAGAATTCTTATAAGAATTATATTCTTATATTTTACAGGCAAGATAATTTTCTTTCCATTGAGGGAGAGAAAGAAAAAAGATCAAACTGAGCCTAGTTTTTGCTAGAAAGCCATATATTTTTCTAAAACACTCTCCAATTGGTTTCCATTAGCATCATTGTCCAAAATCCTGAGGAGAAAGTATGGTTGATGTAAACTTTGAGAGCCAGTTCAATTATCTAACAGTCAAAGCAAATTGGCAGGTAGCCAAAGCCCTAGGAAGTCATTTAGATGAATTTCCTGCTCATATAATTTATTCTCACTGTTTGGTGAAGATACTGTGCTGGAGGCCATGTTTTCTGTGAACCAGTTTTAGTTTGGACCAATTATTCTCTTCTGCCTTGGTCCTTTAAAAGCATCATGCTTTGTTTGGAAGAAGCCATACCCCATCAGCAAGCAGTTGTCCAGTGGCATGCTTTTTGCTTGAGGGTGCTAATGTGAAAAATTAGGAGCATCATAACATTATGAAAATCATTGAGTCACAGCTGTGAAAGACATACCATTGAGAATTCTTCTAATTCTTTGTATATCAGATTTCCAGATATATATTTGGGGTTCAGTATCCCTCTGATGCTATACAACACTCTTGAGGTGGGGGAGGTTTGTAAGTATGTGCACACTTATCTCCTTACAACTAGTTCTTTCTGAGCTGCACGAACTTTCTGTAGAGATGCAGGCATTAACATCCTTCTGACACTGTACTGGTCATTTCAGTATCAAATACCTGCCTTTAATTTACCATTGTGCTCATAAAAATGACTTTCTCGGCTTAAAGATTTTATACCTTTTGGTCTTTTTGACACATCTATCAAACTCTGTCATCTCTTCTTCTAGCATTTCTGGATATTTCTTCCCATCTTGTATCAATCTTTTCTGACTTCTTTCTTTGCAATATAGTGTCCCTCACACTTTTTCTGAATCCCTGTTTTTAGTCTCTCCACATTCTTTCTGGGAACATATTATGTAAGCATGATACTGTACTGTACACAGAACATAAAACACACTTATGTATATACACACACACTCTCAAATGGTGCCTTTAGACTATCTATCTCTTCTAAGCTCCATTGCTTTACATTTATTTCTCCCTGAAAAATCATCGTTTGAACCTTCAGTTGATACCTTGAATGTCATGTCTGCCAAGGTTTTCCCAATAATTTAGCATTTCTTTATTTTTGCCTTGAGCAGCATCACTTTCATAAATGAAACTGAACCATTAAGTCATAGAACAATAATTCTATGTCCTTTCTATTTACGTGATCACTAAATAAAACCAATTTCCTGATCATCTATCACTCTGTGTGTGTGTGTGTGTGTGTATGAGTTTCATTAATGCTGTGACTAATATCTTAGAAATTTGGGCTTACAATTTTTTAAACCATGCGGCAGAAACTGTAACCTGTGTGACTTCCTTCTTTACCACACATTTCAGTCCCTATAAATTTTTCATGAGTTCCAATTTTGTTAAATACAAAATAAATGCAAATACATTTTTAAAAATACAGATGCCTCCACTGAAAGAAGTATTTCAAGCAGGAATACATATTTAGGGCAGATACACAGATACCATTATAGCAAGAATGTTGATAAATTTCTCTCGCATTTATTTTCAGATTTACTTATTGAAAGCTCATTGGGTAACACTTTTACAACTTAATTTTGTCATTATGTATTTTGTAACATTTATTTTCCAAAAATAAAATTTTAGTTAAAAAAAAGGTCCTTGTCCTTTAACACTTTTTCTTGAAGCTAAATACAGCTGTCAAGTTTCTTAGTATTATCTGTGTGTTTATGTTTTCTTCATTGGTTTCTGAGATCTCTAAAACCAAAAAATTATATTTTTGACATAATTTCACACTCAACATATATTTTAGTGGCTGGTAAGTGGAATGTATTCAAGAAAACTTTGTGGAAAGAACCGAGTGGTATATCAGCAGCATGAATCTAAAAAATGTCATTAAGCATTATGATGCTGCCTAATCATTCAGTTTTTTTTAACTATCACAATATTTATTAGTCTTAGTATCTTAGTAAGACTACTGCTAAGTCACTTCAGTCGTGTCTGACTCTGTGTGACCCCATAGACGGCAGCCCACCAGACTCCCCCGTCCCTGGGATTCTCCAGGCAAGAACATTGGAGTGGGTTGCCATTTCCTTCTCCAACGCAGGAAAGTGAAAAGTGAAAGTAAAGTCGCTCAGTCATGTCTGACTCTTAGCAACCCCATGGACTGCAGCCTACCAGGCTCCTCCGTCCATGGGATTTTCCAGGCAAGAGTACTGGAGTGGGGTACCATTGCCTTCTCCGTTAGTAAGACTAATACTCATATAAAAAGAATGATTTATGGGCCTATATCTTAATAATGGGAGAAGCAAAGATACCCTACTTTAGGGGAGTGGTCCTTGGTTTTTTTATTTTGTTTTTAAGATGGTGATTGCAGCAATGAAATTAAAAGATGCTTACTTCTTGGAAGGAAAGTTATGACCAACCTAGATAGCATATTCAAAAGCAGAGACATTACTTTGCCAACAAAGGACTGTCTAGTCAAGGCTATGGTTTTTCCAGTGATCACATATGGATGTGAAAGTTGGACTGTGAAGAAAGCTGAGTGCCAAAGAATTGATGCTTTTGAACTGTAGTGTTGGAGAACACTCTTGAGAGTCCCTTGGACTGCAAGGAGATCCAACCAGTCCATCCTAAAGGATATCAGTCCTGGGTGTTCTTTGGAAGGACTGATGCTGAAGCTGAAACTCCAATACTTTGGCCACCTCATGTGAAGAGTTGACTCACTGGAAAAGACTCTGATGCTGGGAGGGATTGGGGGCAGGAGGAGAAGGGGACAACAGAGGATGAGATGGCTGGATGGTATTGCTGACTCTATGAACATGAGTTTGGATGAACTCCGGGAGTTGGTGATGGACAGGGAGGCCTGGCGTGCTGCAGTTCATGGGGTTGCAAAGAGTTAGACATGACTGAGTGACTGAACTGAACTGAATAAGATTTCAGAGGGAAGAAAAAATTACATTTGATTTGCCACTGGCTTGTTAATCAGCTTGCAAAAATTTGAAGTTTCTGAACACTGCTGTAATAGTCACCCTATACTATTTATGTTAAAACAATATATAGCATTGATTCTGTGAAAAAGCAACCTGTTGAATAACTTTAGAAAATAATTTTAGAATCTAATACCTGTGATTCTGAAATGTAAAGGTTGACTTTTAGTAATTATAAGTCACTGCTAGATAAGATTATGTATAGTTACTTGAATCTACTGTAAAGTCTATTGTCTTCTGATCCCACTTACTCTAAATTTTCAATTTATGATTAAAATTTGAATTAAAAGTTCAATGGGAAAGGTAAAATTTAATTTCGATATTTCAAGTATATTACATTTACTTTACTTTTAAATTGAAGCAAAGAAATAGGGAAATAAAACAGTTACTGTGAGTACTCACTAGGTTCATTTTAAAACAGGACAATTGAGGTTAAGTGAAAGTAAAATATCAGTGACCCTTCCACAGGAAAAGAATAACAAGATTAACGTAGTTAAAATCATTGAAAAACAGGTGGACAACTGAGTGAGGAAAATGATGATCCTAATGAGATCAAGACATAGGATTGTTAGATTTACTTAGATAGAGGGATTTGCTGTCAAACGTAGACATTGTAGTCACGTGGCCATTTGTCTGTCTACTACCCTGTAGAACCTAAATAATCTTGTAAAGTTGTGACATAGATATGTGATGGAATAGAGAAATTATCTGTCTCCCGTACATTTAATATCACCTTGGCTTCCCTGGTGGCTCAGATGGTAAAGCGTCTGCCTGCAACACGGGAAACCAGGGTTGTATTCCTGGGTCGGGAAGATTCCTCTGGTGAAGGAAATGGCAAGCCACGCCAGTAGTCTTGCCTGGAAAATTCCATGGACGGAGGAGCCTGGCAGGCTACAGTCCATGGTGTTGCAAAGAGTTGGGCATGACTGAGTGACTTCACTTTAATTCCGAGACTTCCCTGGTGGCTCAGACAGTAAAGAATCTGCCTGCCAAGCAGCAGACACGTGTTCCATCCATGGGTTGGAAAGAACCCCTGGAGAAGGAAATGGCTACTCACTCCAATATTGTTGCCCAGAGAATTCCATGGACAGAGAAGCCTGCAGACTACAATCCTTGGGGTTGCAAAGAGTCGGACATGACTAATATCACCTTAGGTTTCTCATATCAAAAAAAATGCAGTCCCTATGGTTTAGAAAAGTTGGCTTTCTAATTCCCTTTTTAAAAAATCTGGAGGGGTATCTTCCCCATGGATCCTTTTTTATAATAATGATTAATGCGGCCATGTGCTTATGCCTGTTGGTTGTGATTTGTGTATTAGCCCCATGCCTTTTCACAATACTCAACTGAAGTGTTTCTGCTTTATCTACTGAGTTTCATACTTATGCTCTAAAAAATAAGAAAGGGGGAGATGTGGGGAGCCAAATTAGGCATTACTGACAAAATGGAGGCACAGCCCCAACCCCCTCTCCTCATCTCGCAGGCACAGTCCCGGGATGAAGGGGTTAGCTCTTGTGATTCTGACTTGTTACTTCCTTTCTTGGGTCGAGTTGGCTGCAAAGAATGTTAAGGTGCTTATTGTTCTTGAGAGGAGCATGAGAAAGCACAAAGCCTTCTACAGTTGTGCCCAGAAAATAATCCATAAAGTTAACCACTGACATTTGTTCAAGGATCTTTACAAAAAATGTTCCAGGATGAGCACGTAGGCTGCAGCTTGAGGACATGGGAAGGATTGTTATCTGAGACCTGTTTGTGAGGGGAATGTTTATGGAAAAAGAAGTTTGCTGAGCTTAGGGTTTAGGAATAATTAAGAATAGCTAGAAGACTTTTTAGGAGATAGTGATCTTAAGATGCTAGGGGCAAACAGGATTTTACAAAGATAAAAAATAAACTGAGGAATGTAGCATGAGTTACAATGTAATCACAAGTTTAGTATAGGACACATAAGAGGAAGTACATAATAGATAGTAAAGCCAATTCTGAGAGAATTGCTGAAGCGGGAACTCTATTTGTAGGGCAACAATCATTTCTGGAGACAGTAAATCTGGGTGGGGGAAACTAAAAATATCAAACCTCGGACTTAATGCTTTTATCAAAGTATAAAAGAAAACCTGAAGCTTGAAATAAACATGTGGTCCCTCCCATACTATGAGTCAAAGGCTACATCATCCCCCGCAACACCGCTCACCCCTTCAGGCTGATTCCCTGGCTGCTGGAGCTGGACTCCGGCATTACGTACTTTTAGAATTCTCTAGAGTCTATAATTTGAAAAGGGAAAAAAATCACAGAATGAAATCTGGGTACCACTTCAGGGTAGGGATGAAGAGACAAATAAGTTAAATATTAACAAGAGGCAGAAGTAATGTACAATGAGATGACATAAGTAGATGAAATCAGCAGCAATATTTCAAGTCAGCTTGGGTTAATTTAGGCAATGTTTGATTCCTGACTTTAGACACAAAGCAAAATAATACAAAAACAGAATTCTTGTTAGTCACAACTAAACTTGGCCAATCACAAAAATCTGAGAACATAAGGTTTTCAGGACCTTAAAGTTGTTGAATGGGCTGCTAATTAATAATATCTTATATTTTCAGATATAGAAAACTCTAGTGCTTTTGTACTTCTTAATGAGAGAGCCAGTGTGTTTTAAAAATCAGCATAGAGACAAATGCAAAATCTATATGAATAGATATAAGTAATAATGGAAATGATATCAGATACAGGCCTTCAACAAATGGTCTTCAGTGAACTGTGTTGCGTGTAGTCAGGAAATAAGGAATTTAAGCTTTTCAGTTCGCTTTAGCATTAGATGCATTGGTCATTGAAACTAGGTATTTTATTTAACCATGTCAATGAGTAAAATGTATTTCTGTGTAAACACAACCAAATAGAAAAAACTTAAACTGCTATGGAATGTATGCTTGTTTTTGCTTCCAGAGCTCTGGTCAATAGAGTCCTGCAGTTTTTGCCAACAAAGCCATTGTTTAAAGTATGGTGAAACTGAGTAATAAGTTGTTGTATGAGTGACAGAGAGAGAGTTTACATATGGATTCTTTTATGGACTATTGCCTTTTAAAATGAGAGAAACCTAGAAAGAGACAGCAATTAATTAAGATATGCATTTAAGAAATAGGTATGTTTATTCTTATTCAGTTATGATTGCATTTACTCATACCCGAATGATGAAGAGACCAGGTTTAAATGATTCTGGTTAGAACTGTGAACTTAAAATGCTATTATAAAGTGATGATGTATTTAAATGAAGGAAGTTTGCATTCACATAAAATAAATGTAAATAAGCTCTTTTATGAGGTCTCTCATTTTCTCTGAGTCTTTAGCATACTAGTGAATGATTATAATTTTTCTTTATTGTCAAGAAAACCTTGACACTCATTAAAGATCTTACACCTAAAATTTACTGAGAATCAGTAATCTTAGATCAGGTTATGTATTTTGTAGTATAGAAATGAATGACAAGAGTTAATATCATACTAGATTAAAAAAACTTGTAAAGAGAATTTTTAGTCATAAACATATCTGGGTCCACATTACTTTGGGTTTAATTCTGGTTAATTGTATCAGGAATTACCCTCACATGTTGAACTTTCTTTTTAAAAAACTGTTCACAGAAAAATACATATATATAAAGAGAATCAATAATACTATCAGTGCCCATGTACCCCTCACTAATTTCAACAACCTTTAATTCATGTTCAACTTTATTTCATCTGTATAGCCACCACCACATCCTTACCTTATGTGTTGTTGGATGGCTTTGAGGTTGATCCCAAATATCATATGACTTACTATGTTTATGTTTCATAATACATTTTAACTGTTAAATTGCAATCCAAAATATAGTTGATGTCTTATGTATTATAATCTGTTAATAAGTCTAAATTATTTTTTTAAAAATTGAGGATTCAATTTTTATCTTTCCTCATTGTCTTTGTAGTTTATTTGTTGAAGAAACTTGAGTCCTTTTTCCTTGTAGAGTTCCTCACAGTCTACATTTTGCTGATTGCATTTATGTTAATGTAATTTTATACTCTTTATTTGCTATAAGTTGTTAGTAATTCTAAGAATTTACTTTAAATACAGTTGCAAGAATATTTCACAGGTAAATCTGGGTATTCTCATGAAGAAAGTGCTAGCCTCTGTCTCCACTTTCTTGATGTTTCTAGTTTCTAATATTAATCGCCTGATCAGTTTATTCACAGTATGTAATTTATGATATTCTAATACTCTTCTTTAATATTTGATGTTCCTTTAGAAAAAAGTTTCTTTCATTGTGTATAATTTAGTTACCTTGTGAAAAAAATATGTTAAATAGTTAATTTTTCCCTATAAGATGGTTAGTTTTAAAAATGAGTTGATATCCTTTTCATAGATTCCTTTAAAAATTGATCAATATTTTGTTGTCTCTCTGTATCATTGAATTCATTGATTTTAACACACGTGATGTGTTGTAGTTTTGATTTTAACACACGTGATGTGTTGTAGTTTTTTGTGGCTGTTGTCATCAATTACCCATTGGCCATTAGGAGTTGAATTGCTGCCTAAGTCCTGCCAACAAAAGTGCCCATAGTGGCAGCTTCTTTTTCTAGTGTTAAGAGGCCTGGTAGACTCATCTGATACGTGTGCTGCTCTCAGAAAGGATTCCAACATAATTTCCAGGAGTATTGGTTGCTTTGAGGAGAAAACAGTAATTAGAGAACCAGATTTGGTGCCTATTGGCAGATGAGAGTACAGAACTTCCTAGTTAGTACCTCATGACAATTTGTGGAGTTTCTACCTCATCAGAGCATCAGAAGTCATTTTGTCCTTCTGAATTTTCCTCCTTTACATGGGTGATAACGTACAGCTCTTCTGCTATTTATAATTTGGCCAAATTTCCAATTGTGAGGGTGGTTGGAGTACATTTTCATCTAATTTTGATACTATCTTTGATATTATCTTTGGGATTTTTGTTTTATGAATATAGTTGCCATGATGTTCAGAGGAAGGGAACTTGGAAATATGAAACTGATACCTGTGTTGTTTCCTTGTGCTCCCTTTATTCTTAGTGAGAATTAAAAAGGTTAAAAAAAAAAAAAAACAAGGGAATTTGAGCTAGAATATAATAATATCTACTATTTTTCTTAAAAATCACATAATGAATATAAATTGAGTAGTACATTTGAGAAAAATAAAGTGTATTTCAAGTTCTGGTTATAATGAGGTAATCATACTTTACCTTGCTCTGTCACTGAACACAACTAAAAATCCTGAAGAAATACACGCAGCAGCTATCTGGGAACTCTGAGAACTAAATTGCAGTAGGCAGGTTGGGAAGAAAGCTGAAACTCAGACAATGCATGACCCATGGTAAATTACAGGAGCCTTTTTTTCCTTTCCCATGTCTTCTAACCTAGACACAACGGCAATACAGATCCTTAAGCTGCACACTGAGCACAGACAGAGGTTTTCAAATGAAATACTTTTTTTTTTTTTCTGGTTCAAGAAGTATAAAAGAAGGCTGCCATGAAACTTTAAAAGTGGACAAAATCCCTTAGCTTTTTTTTTTTTTTAAGTCTCGATCTTATTCCTTCAAGCTACATTTTTGAACTTGAAATCCAGTGGCAGGAAGAGTGAAACAGTATATGTTCTAGCATCTAAAATGATAAGAGGAAGGAATCCTTATTTTATCTTTCCAAAGGCATTGAACCACAAAGAGGATAGGGCTATTTCCTATTGCTATTTCTTTATTTTTTTGCCATTTAGTCCTAAAGACAAATAGTCATGGGGAATGTGCAGCACATAGGGATATTAAACTTAAGCTCTCTATTGAGAACTGTGAAGAGCTGCTGTTAGGAAAGCATTGAGGAGAGAACAAAGGAAGGGATTGTTGAGAATGGGATGGCAGAAAAATCTTTGTAAATGCATGGGTTCACTTCTAATTTGTACATTTTAGAACATAAATTTTTAAGCACCATATCTAAGTATTTGAGGAATGAACTGACATTTAGACTGGCTCCTGGGTGGAGCACATGCAGGAAAGGTTGAAATAGCACTGAAAGGTCATTCAGTTGAACTGACACTAGAACCAAAGTGCACAGAAAGTGGGTTGGAACATATAGTGTAAAAATTTAAAAGGATTGATTTTCTGCTAAAACAATAAAATCAAATTAAAAACAAAAAATAAAGCCATACTCTTCTCTCTAGAATTTAAATAAGAACCATGTTCTGATAATAATCGAAAATGTTCAATTTATCATCTGACATTACAGAACAGACAGAAACAAAGTCTAACAAATTCTCTAGGGAAAGATAATCAACAGATGTCAAACACAAATGAACAAGATGTTGGAATTATAAAAGAATATTAAGATGAATTATAATATGCAAAGAGGTAAAGCAAAACACTCCTAGGATAATGGAGAGATAGAAATTCTCAGGAGGAAAATAGAATATATAATATACTGCCAAATGGAAATTTTAGAAATGAAAAATAGAACAACTAAGATAAAAATTTCTGTTGATGGGCTTAATAGCAAAATAGAGATTACTAAGTAAGCATGAGCTAAGATGACAGAAAATACCCAGTTTGGAAAATAGGCAGAAGTATGGAAATGGAATGAATGGAGACTTAAGGGTTCTTGCAGCAAAATAAATGACAAAATATCTGACATTCTTGTCTTTGGAATTCAAAAACCTGAGAATGGATATTATGCAGACAAAAGAAATTTTAAAGACTGAATATATGAAATCTGTGGGAACATAGCAAATATATATTTTTGTTTGTTTCTGCATGGTTAAAGTTTCTGATCAAATAAAACTGGAACTTGGGTTAAAGAAAAGTTCTTGAAAGTTAAGCAGTTAAGTTATTGATAGGCATTTCCAGATCTGTATCTTTAATTTCAAAGGGGGGTACAACCTAGAATAAAGATGTATACAGTGTTAGGCTTTCAGTCCTGTCGGACTCTTTGAGACCCCATGGACTGTAGCCCACCAGGCTCCTCTGTCCATGGAATTCTCCAGGAAAGAATACTTGAGTGGGTAGCCATTGCCTTCTCCAGGGGGATCTTCCAGATCCAGGAGATCTGCATTGCAGGCAGATTCTTTACTGTCTGAGCCACCAGGGAAGCCCCAATCCTTTATATTCCAAAGAATTTTATTACATTAGGGAGGTAAGGTTTTTTTTCCTCAGGGCTATAGGTGAGAAACTTAATTTCAGTTTTTATATAAGCATCTATATTCATGATTTGGGGTTCCTTTAGTGTAATGTTAGTTGCTCAGTAGCATCTGACCCTTTGCGACCCCATGGACTGAAGCCTGCCAGGCTCCTCTGTCTTTGGGATTTTCCAGCCAAGAACACTGGAGTGGATTGCTGTTCCCTCCTCCAGAGGATCTTCTGGAACCAGGGATTGAACTAGGATCTCCTGCATTGCAGGAGGATTCTTTACTGTCTGATCTACAAGGAAGCCAATTGCTATAGTACAAAATATAAAACTCAAGAAAAAGTAACTTAATAAACTTATTAAAACTATGTAGGTGAAATGAGCTCATTAAAACTTTCATAATAAACTCCAGTTCAGGTAGTTTCACCAACGAATTCTGTTAATTGGTTAAACAATAAATATTGACAATTATTTAAATTTTCTTCCCCAAAATAGGAAAACTTACTTATTTTTGAGACAACATTACCTTGAGGCTAAAACCACCATATTAGTTTTTTAGATTTTAAAATTAATATATTCTATTATATACATAATTATGAAAAACATGTCAACTGATGAATAAAAAATTTTTTGAAAAATTAAACTTCCATTCTTGATTTTAAAATTGAGTCAGCTTTCAGAGAAGTGAACTTTGTTAACCTAATGGATCATCCAAAACAGTCCTGCAGCTATCATTTAGAAATCCCTCATGGCTTTTCAGAAACTCAAATAAGTAAACCTTAACAGATGGAGGCTATATCTTAAGTTAAAGTGGAGTCATTATGGACCAAAAGTGCATGTATCTCCTACTTTATTATTTCTGTACTGACTTTGTTATGGTGGTGTTGAAAAAAGTATGTACTCAGATTTCAGAATTTTTTGTCTTGCATTTTGAATCATAAGTTGAAAAGCCGTTCCCAGAGTCAACTAAGCTTAAACTTTTTTCCCTATGGCTTTGTGTTTTTATATTTCTCTCTCTTATCAATAGACTTCCCTGGTGGCTCAGACGGTAAAGCGTCTGCCTACAAGGCGGGAGATGTGGGTTCAATCCCTGGGTCGGGAAGATCCTCTGGAGAAGGAAATGGCAACCCACTCCAGTACTATAGCCTGGAAAATCCCATGGATGGAAGAGCCTGGTAGGCAACAGTCTGTGGGGTCGCAAAGAGTCGGACACGACTGAGAGACTTCACCTTACCTTCAGTTCAGTTCAGTTCAGTCGCTCAGTCGTGTCCGACTCTGCGACCCCATGAATTGCAGCACGCCAAGCCTCCCTGTCCATCACCAACTCCCGGAATTCACTCAAACTGACATCCATACAGTCTGTGATGCCATCCAGCCATCTCATCCTCTGTCATCCCCTTCTCCTCCTGCCCCCAATCCCTCCCAGCATCAGAGTCTTTTCCAATGAGTCAACTCTTCGCATGAGGTGGCCAAAGTACTGGAGTTTCAGCTTCAGCATCAGTCCTTCCAAAGAACACTCAGGACTGATTTCCTTTAGTATGGACTGGTTGGATCTCCTTGCAGTCCAAGGGACTCTCAAGGGTCTTCTCCAACACCACAGTTCAAAAGCATCAATTCTTTGGTGCTCAACTTTCTTTATAGTCCAACTCTCACATCCATACATGACTACTGGAAAAACCATAGCCTTGACTAGATGGACCTTTTTTGGGAAAGTAATGTCTCTGCTTCTGAATATGCTATCTAGGTTGGTCTTAACATTCCTTCCAAGGAGTAAGTGTCTTTTAATTTGATGGCTGCAATCACCATCTGCAGTGATTTTGGAGCCCAGAAAAATAAAGTCTGACACTGTTTCTACTGTTTCCCCGCCTATTTCCCATGAAGTGATGGGACCAGATGCCATGATCTTAGTTTTCTTAATATTGATCTTTAAGCCAACTTTTTCACTCTCCTCTTTCACTTTCATCAAGAGGCTTTTTAGTTCCTCTTCACTTTCTGCCATAAGGGTGGTGTCATTTGCATATCTGAGGTTATTGATATTTCTCCTGGCAATCTTGATTCCAGCTTGTGTTTCTTCCAGCCCAGCATTTCTCATGATGCACTTTGCATATAAGATAAATAAGCAGGGTGATAATATATACTAAATTTACACATGCACTTGAATTTATTTATGCTTCCCTATCCCATTTTTCTAAAACCAGAATCATGATGTTATAGAGCTTTTTATAGCATATTTTAATGTTCAAATGTCAACAGAACATGGACCATGAATTTCTAGATGTTCAAACTAGTTTTTGAAAAGACAGAGGAACCAGAGATCAAATTGCCAACATCCAATGGATCATTGAAGAAGCAAGAGAGTTCCAGAAAAACATCTATTTCTGCTTTACTGACTATGCCAAAGCCTTTGACTCTGTGGATCACAACAAACTGTGGAAAAATTTTGAAAAGATGGGAATATCAGACCACCTGACTGGCCTCTTGAGAAATTTGTAGGCAGGTCAGGAAACAACGGTGAGAACTGGACATGGAAAAGCAGACTGGTTCCAAATAGGAAAAGGAGTACGTCAAGGCTGTATATTGTCACCCTGCTTGTTTAACTTATATGCAGAATACATCATGAGAAACCCTGGGCTGGACAAAGCACAAGCTGGAATCAAGATTGCTGGGAGAAATGTCAATAACCTCAGATGTGCAGATGATACTACCCTTATGGCAAAAAGTAAAGAAGAACTAAAGAGCCTCCTGATGAAAGTGAAAGAGGAGAGTGAAAAAGTTGGCTTAAAGCTCAACCTTCAGAAAACAGAGATCATGGCATCTGGTCCCATCACTTCATGGCAAATAGATGGAGAAACAGTGGAAACAATGAGACACTTAATTTTCTTGGGCTCAAAAATCAGTGCAAAAGGTGACTGCAGCCATGAATTTAAAAGACACTTGCTCGCTTGCTCCTTGCAAGGAAAGTTATGACCAACCTAGACAACATATTGAAAAGCAGAGACATTACTTTGCTGTCCATCTAGTAAAAGCTATGGTTTTTCCAGTAGTCTTATGTGCATGTGAGAGTTGGATCATAAAGAAAGCTGAGCGCCAAAGAACTGATGCTTTTGAACTGTGGTGCTGGAGAAGACTCTTGAGAGTCCCTTGGACTGCAAGGAGATCAAACACTAAAGGAAATCAGTCCTGAATATTCATTGGAAGGACTGATGCTGCAGCTGAAACTCCAATACTTTGTCCACCTGATTCAAAGAACTGACTCATTTGAAAATACCCTGATGTTGGGAAAGACTGAAGGCAGAAGGAGAAGGGGACAACAGAGGATGAGATGGTTGGATGATCTCACCGGCTTGATGGACATGAGGTTGAGCAAACTCTGGGAGTTGGTGATGGACAGGGAAGCATAATGTGCTGCAGTTGATGGAGTCACAGAGTTGGACATGACTGAGAGACTAAACTGACACATACAGGTTTTACACAGTTTCTTAGTAACTCCAGATTATTTTTTTGCTACCATTGTATGTATTATTTTTACATTAACCCTTCTAAATATATTTATTAGATACATAAGGTATTTTTTGTTTAATTTTATCCTATTAAACTTTTTTTTCAGTGTTTTTATTAGTTTTATCATTGATTCCTTTGGAATTTTCAGGTTACCAGTCTGATCATTTGGAAGTAGATAAAATTTGACATTCACCATTTCATGTGATTCAGATTAGCTTCTTTTTATTGCATTGTCCAATGTCTTCTGTGCAATGCTGGGAGGTAGTAGAGATGGCTGCTCCTTACCTTGTTTCTGATCTGGAAGATCTTCTAGTCTTCTACTGTTTCTTCATTTAGTGAAATGATGATTTCAGGTCTAAAAATCATCTTTATGTGCAAGTGCATGTGTATAATAATTTTAAGACAATATTTGTAAATTTCTATTTTCCAGAATGCATATATTAGAAATTAATGCTGAATATTTTCAAAGCTTTTCAGCATCTGTGGAAATAAGTGTATGGCTTTTATCTCTAGATATATTCATGTGGTGTAAGATTTTAATAGATTTTTAAAATTGAAATAATCTTCAATTCTTGGAGTAAATCATACCCATAGTGCACTATTTTCTTAATGTGTTGTATATAGCTTTTGACATTTATTATTTCTGTATTAGATATTAAGTGATTTTGGTATGTTTTTCATTTATACTATGTTTACCATGTTTTGACATGGATGTTATGCTTGTTTTATAAAAAGTGGGGAGTTTGCTTTAACTTTCAGTGCTCTGGAGTAATTAATAATGCAGTTGAAGTATCTGACATTAAACATTTGGTCAAAATTCACTGAGAAACTTTCTGTCCTTGTGCTTTCTTTGAGTGTAATTCTTTAATAACCTTATGTTCAAAGGAAAGTTGTCTATTTAGACTCTCCATCTCTGTTTCTATTTTTAGCTTTTTTAATAAGGTCTTTTTATGCTTAGTGATGATGGAAAATTGGGTGCACTGTGTGGTTTAGGTGGTTTGTCTCTGATAGGGATGAATAAAATCTTGACTTTTTTTTCACCATAACTGAGAGATTGTCAGTTCCCATACTTGTCCACAGTTAAATTGGTGAACAGTTTCTTTCTATTCTTCCAAAAATATTGATTCAGACTGGAATGTGTGATGAAAGGAGGTATCAATAATTTTGGTATGTGATCTTTTGAAATATAGATTTATCTTTTTATATTCTTTGCACTTGCCTTATTGAAGATGAAAAATATATTTCATTTTCATACAGGATAATTTATAGCTTCTGAGTCCATATATGATCTGTGCAGCCGCTTCCCCACCACATAATATCTGGCACATGGGTCTTTCCTTTGTCTACCTGGTGCTTCTCTGTCTATTTGCCTGTCTCAGGAGTGAGCACAACTTTCCAGATCTGCAGGTGTACTAGTTACCTATTTCTCTGTAAAAAATTATCTTCCAACTTAGCAATTTAAAGCAGCAAATATTTTTATTTCAGTTTTCTATGGGTCAGGAATCCAGGTGCAACTTAACTGAGTGTTTTTTCCTCCTTGTTTCTCATCAGATTATAGTCAAAGTAAATCATCCAAGTAGTAGTCATTAAAAGACTTAGGCCAAAGTTTGACTTTTAATCTTGTTCACCCGGGGATTCCCTGGTGGCTCAGTGGTAAAGAATCCGCCTGCAATGCAGGAGACCCCAGTTTGATCCCTGGGATGGGAAGATCCTCTGGAGAAGGAAATGGCAACCCACTCCGGTATTCTTGTGCCTGGGAAGTCACATGGACACAGGAGCCAAAGGAGCTACAGTCCATGTGGTCTGTCTACAGTCCATGCATGACAGTGACTGAGCGTGCATGCATACCTTAAAAAAACATAAAGACTTAGGCTAAAGTTTCACTTCTAAGCTCACTCACGTAGTTGCTGGTGGTTTTCAATTCGTGTTCTGTTGGGCTGACAGCCTCAGTTCCTCACTGTCATTCGGGCCTCTCCATAGAGCTGTTCATAATGCAGCATGTTTCTTACTCTATGAAAAAGACACATACATATATAGGACCCAGGATGAAAGCCAAAGCCTATTTATAACCTACTATTAAGATACCTCATAACCTTTAGCTTGTTTTATTTTTAGAAACAATCTGGTAAGTACACCCCTTACTCAAGGAACTTTACCGAATACCAGGGGGTGGTAATCATTTAAGGCTCTCTTAGAGCCCACATTTGCCTAGAGGTCAAGCTTCTGAGTCTTTGTATCACTACCTCTTAGCACTCTTCATAGTAATAGTGTATTTTTTTTTTTTTTGGTTGCCAGGTTAAAAATTAATTTCTTTAGATTATGCTTTCTTTCTTCTTTTTTCCCTACGAGTGTATTAATCATTGGTTTTCTTTGTATGATTTGCCATTGTGGAAGAAAAAATATTTGCTAATATATCCGACCTGCCAAAATAGCTTAGAAATATCTCAAAATATCATTGATATAAAGTTGTCTCCAACTATTGTAATATGCTTGGCAAGATATTGAGATCTACAGGTCTGGGTCTGTTTTATCAGCACTGAACCATTAGACAGGTATATCATGAAAAAAAGTGATATATTGGGTTAAACTAATCACTGTCAGTTCTCAAGTTACTCTCAACTTTAAGCCCCTATGATTCCACTCCTGAAAGTTTGCACTATCATCTTGTGTAGAATCCCTATGAGTCAAGAAAGTCATTGTTGACACCCACTTTAATATTTAGGTGTCAAACATCTGGCAACTGTTATATAGCTTTGTCTGTCAAGACCATTTTCTAGCTGATCTGAGACAGCTGCCTGATTGAGTGTCTGCCCTCTGTTTTATTAACTTCACTCTTTTGGAACCACTTCCAATGACAAACCATGTCCTGTCATCTTCAACCTTCTCTCTGCCATTGTAGCTGAGATCTCCTGAATATCTACATTAAGATTTGTTTCTGCCAACCTAGACATATTTTCCAGATGAGACAAGAGTCTTGAACTGAAGTCTCTGGAGCAGTCATCCCAGGTTTACTAAATGCAGATCAATACCTGTGGTGTCACAGAAAAGACGATTGTGAAATAACAAAGCAGTTGGCACAAACATGCAGTATAAAACAAGATGAATATCTAATATCTAAGTTTTTAAAGCACTCTTATGCATTTAAAAATTTTGTTTATAAAACACAATGCTGCTATTCAATTAGGTAGGCTTCTTATTTATACAAATAAAGGAAAACAAAGATGAGAAGGAAAATGGCTGATCCAGTTTTCCTTCTGATTTACTAAGCTGTTTTTTTTTTTTTTTTTGGTTGTTGTTGTTCACTTTGCTGGTTTACATCTCATCTCTCTGATCCTTAAGCTTTAAAGTGGTTAATTTCACTGTTTACCTTTTCTCTTCACATACTTGCTTTGTGATTTCATTTGTTCTATGACTCAAACACCATAGGTAGACTCCTGAAGCCTAAAATAGCGTCTCAGACTAGACCTTTATGTTGATCTGCAGATTTACAAAATAAACTTGGTGTTCCCTGTCTCTCTTGGACTGACAGAGAATTTAAAATTCTCCATCTGACTTAAAACCATGTTATCATGTGTTTTAACCTCCTTTTCTTGCAGCTCATAACCAATCTGTCAGCATATCTATTTAAACTAACTCTATGATATATGGGGCTTCCCTTGTGGCTCAGATGGTAAAGCATCTGCCTGCAATGCCGAAGACCCGAGTTTGATCCCTGGGTCAGGAAGATCCCCTGGAGAAGGAAATGGCAACTCACTCCAGTACTCTTGCCTGGAAAATTCCATGGACAGAGGAGCGTGGTAGGCTAGTCCATGGGTTTGCAAAGAGTCGGATATGCAAAATTCAGCCATCTTATCACCTCCTCTTCTGCCAACTCACTTCAAAATGGTTTCTACTTCTGTGAGAAAATATCACTGGAAATTTGATAGGGATTGCACTTACCAGTATATTGCTTTGTGTAGTATAGACATTTAAATAATATTAATTTTTCTAATTAGTGAAAATGAAATTTCTTCCCGTTCATGTCTTTTTCAGTTTCTTTCATCAATTTTTCCTCTTACCAAGACAGTTGTCCCCATGTGGGGATCAGACCCCTGCTTCACTTTCCCCACCCCCGAGGGCAGGTCCAGCCCTACTAACACTCCTGTTTCCTCCCCTAGTTCCTTCACCCTAACAAGTTTTGCATGCTTTTATATATTCTTTTCTGCTGCTGCTGATGCTAAGTCGCTTCAGTCATGTCCGACTCTGTGCAACCCCATAGACCGCAGCCCACCAGGATCCCCCATCCCCGGGATTCTCCAGGCAAGAACACTGGAGTGGGTTGCCATTTCCCTCTCCAATGCATGAAAGTGAAAAGTGAAAGTGAAGTTGCTCAGTCGTGTCCGCCTCCTTGTGACCCCAAGGACTGCAGCCTACCAGGCTCCTCTGCCCATGGGATTTTCCAGGCAAGAGTACTGGAGTGGGGTGCCATTGCCTTCTCCAATATTCTTTTCTAGTGGTCAGGTACTCCTGTCTGCTCTCAGCTGGTGGTCTGCAAGCACTTCTGTGTCTGAAGGTGCATTCCTGATGTATCCATGGAGAGAGATGTACTCTATGTCCACCTACTCCTCCACCATCTTGTTCCTCCCCCTTTCATCATTTTATTTTAGTTTTCAGTATAAAGATACTTCATTATCTTGATTAACTTTATTCTGAATATTTTTAATGCTATTGCAAATAGGATTGCTTTCTTTTATAGTTTATTGTTAGTGAATAGAAAAGCAGCTGATTTTTATGTGTTTATTTTTGTAACCTGTAGTTTTAATGGGTCTTTTATTAGTACCAATTTTTTTTTTTCATGGAGTCTTAGGGTTTTCTATAGAGGCCATCTGCAAACAGAGTCTACTTTACTTCTTCATTTTTATTCCAGATGCCTTTTTCTTATTTAATTGCTCAGGCTAGGACTTCAGAACTTTGTTGCATAAAAGTGGTGAGATTGGGCATCCTTGATTTATCCCTCATCTCACAGGAAAAGCTTTCACCTTTTCACTGTTGAGTATGATATTAGCTGAAGGATTTGCATATATGGCCTTTATTATGTTGAGATATATTGCTTTAATGTTTTATTTGTTGAAAGTTGTTTTCATTGCATTGGTTTTCAAGTATGTAACATAGTGATTTGATAATTTATATTATGAAATTATCAAACTGATAAAACCAGTGATTATTTGTCACCAAATAAAGTTGTTACAATGTCTTTAAATATCTTTGCTATTTTTACATTACATCCTTATGACTTACTTTACAGCTGGAAGATTTTAAAAGACCTTACTTTTTAGAGTAATGTTAGGTTTAAGCAAAGTTGAGAGGAAGATCCAGAGATTTCACATAAATCCCCTGTCCTCACACATGCTTAGATCCCCCCATTATCAGCATTACAAACTTGAGCAAAATTTGTGTTAAAATTGATGACTCTACATTGAAACATCATCGTCACCCAAAGTTCATAGTTTGTATTAGGGTTCAAGCTGTGTTACACGTTTTATGAGATTGGTCATATGTATATCAGGTGTACATCATTATCTCATACAGAGTATTTTCAAAGCCCTGAAACTCACTCAAATCTACCTATTCCTCCTTCTTACCCCTCCTGCCCATATTGAGGGTTTTTTGTCATGTATAGATGTCAAATTTGTTCAATCCATTTTTGCGTATATTCAGATTGAGATTTTCATCTTTCATTATGTTAACATTATATATCGTATTTATTGTTTCTAAGAATGTCTCCATTTCTTCTAGATGGTGAATTTAGCATTTAATTATTTTGTTTTTCAATTTTGCAAGGATCTTTATTACATTTGATTCAAAACAATTCTCTATACCCATTACAGATTGGCTGTAACACCCATACCCTGAAATTACCTTGTCGACATGATGACTGAGTGGGTAGCACTCTTGCAAACATTTTTTAAGCTATAATTGACGTATATCATCATATGAGTTTTAGGTGCACAATGTTTTCATTTAATGCATTTACATATTGCATGGTGATTGCCACCTTAGAGTTAGCTAGCACTTCCACCACATCACATAATTACTCTTCCATTTTGAGACTTTTTAAAAAACACATAGCCATTATATTACTGTAAATTTCCTTTTTCAGATTGCATTAGGCACTAGTGGTGAAGAACCTGTCTGCTGTTGCAGGAGACACAAGACATATCGGTTTGTTCCCTGGATCAGGAAGATCCCCTGGAGGAGGGCAGGGCAACCCACTCCAGTATTCTTGCCTGGAAAATCCCATGAACAGAGGAGCCTGGTGGGACACAGTCCATAGGGTCACAAAGAGTAGGACATGACTGAAGTGGCTTATTTTGCATTAGCTACATCTGAAATTTTTATATGTTACATTTCCTTTGTCTCAAGGGATTTTTTTATTTCCCTCAACATTCAGAAAACAAAGATCATGGCATCCGGTCCCACCACTTCATGGGAAATAGATGGGGAAACAGTGGAAACAGTGTCAGACTTTATTTTTCTTCGCTCCAAAATCACTACAGATGGTGACTGAAGCCCTAAAATTAAAAGATGCTTACTCTTTGGAAGGAAAGTTATGACCAACCTAGATAGCATATTCAAAAGCAGAGACATTACTTTGCCAACAAAGGTTCGTCTAGTCAAGGCTGTGGTTTTTCCTGTGGTCATGTATGGATGTGAGAGTTGGACTGTGAAGAAAGCTGAGCGCCGAAGAATTGATGCTTTGGAACTGTGGTGTTGGAGAAGACTCTTGAGAGTCCCTTGGACTGCAAGGAGATCCAACCAGTCCATTCTGAAGGAGATCAGCCCTGGGATTTCTTTGGAAGGAATGATGCTAAAGCTGAAAGTCCAGTACTTTGGCCACCTCATGCGAAGAGTTGACTCATTGGAAAAGACTCTGATGCTGGGAGGGATTGGGGGCAGGAGGAGAAGGGGACAACAGAGGATGAGATGGCTGGATGGCATCACTGACTCCATGGACGTGAGTCTGAGTGAACTCCGGGAGTTGGTGATGGACAGGGAGGCCTGGCGTGCTGCGATTCATGAGGTCACAAAGAGTCGGATACGACTGAGTGACTGATCTGATCTGATCTTATTTCTTCTTTAACTCATTGATCATTCAGGAATGTGTTGTAATTACTCACATATATAATTTCTACATATGTGAGTTTTTCATTTTTTGTTACTGGTTTCTAGTTTCACTCCATTGTGCTCATAAAATAAACTCAATGTGATTCATTTGCCTTAAATTTCCCAAAACTTATTTTGTTGCTCCCCAAAATGATCTATTCTAGAGAGTATTTTATGTGCTCTTAAACATGTGTGTTCAGCTGCTGTTTGATGGAATGTTCTATATAAATATTTTAAGTCCATTGATATATATATAATGCTGTTTAATATACTGTTTTTTTTTTTTTTTTTCCTGTCTGAACAGTATCTCCATTTCTTAAAGTGGGGTATTGTGGTTTCATACTATTATTTTGTTTCTATCTGTTTCTTCCTTTACTCTTGTTGCTATTTACTTTCTATGTTTGGATGCTGTGATCTTGGATGTTTATATATATGCTGCTGCTGCTGCTGCTAAGTCACTTCAGTCATGTCCGACTCTGTGTGACCCCATAGATGGCAGCCCACCAGGCTCCTCTGTCTCGGATTCTCCAGGCAAGAACACTGGAGTGGGTTGCCATTTCCTTCTCCAGTACATGCATGCATGCTAAGTTGCTTCAGTCATGTCTGACTCTGTGTGACCCTATGGACAGCAGCCCGCCAGGCTCCTTTGTCCACGGGATTCTCTAGGCAAGAATACTGGAGTGGGTTTCCATTTCCTTCTCCAGTTAATATATATCAGTTCAGTTCAGTTCAGTCACTTAGTCCTGTCTGACTCTTTGCGACCCCATGAATTGCAGCACACCAGGCCTCCCTGTCCATTACCAACTCCCAGAGTTCACTGAGACTCATGTCCATCGAGTCAGTGATGTCATCCAGCCATCTCATCCTCTGCCGTCCCCTTCTTCTCCTGCCCCCAATGCCTCCCAGCATCAGAGTCTTTTCCAATGAGTCAACTCTTCGCATGAGGTGGCCAAAGTACTGGACGTTCAGCTTTGGCATCATTCCTTCCAAAGAAATCCCAGGGCTGATCTCCTTCAGAATGGACTGGTTGGATCTCCTTGCTGTCCAAGGAACTCTCAAGAGTCTTCTCCAACACCACAGTTCAAAAGCAGCAATTCTTCGGCGCTCAGCCTTCTTCACAGTCCAACTCTTAGTATATATAGATACCTTTTAAAACTCCTCTTGGTTTGTCCCCTTTATCGTACTTCATGACCTTCTTGGAGAAGGCAATGGCACCCCACTCCAGTACTCTTGCCTGGAAAATCCCATGGACGGAGGAGCCTGATAGGCTGCAGTTCATGGGTTCGCTAGGAGTTGGACACAACTGAACGACTTCAATTTCACTTTTCACTTTCATGCACTGGCGAAGGAAATGGCAACACACTCCAGTGTTCTTGCCTGGAGAATCCCAGGGACGGGGCAGCCTGGTGGGCTGCTGTCTATGGGGTTGCGCAGAGTCGGACATGACTAAAGTGACTTAGCATAGCATAGCATGACCTTCTTTGTTTTGACAGTTTTTGAAAGAACATCTGTTTTGTCTGATAAAAATATAGCCACTCCTACTCTTTTGGTTACAATTTACTTCGAATATCTTTTTCTATCACTTTACTTCCAAGTGGTATATGTCCTTAATACCTCCAGTTTGTATATGTCCTTAAAGCTAAATTGACACTCTCCTGGGGAGCATGTCCTTGAATCCATTCAAACAGCCAGTTGTAGAATGTAATCCCAATTGCTTTTAAAGTAATTACTAATAGGTAAGGATGCACTAGCACCAGTTTTTCCACTGTCTCTGAATATTCTGTAGTTTTTTTTTCCCCCACCCTCTCTAGTGCTCTGTCTTTAGAATTCGATGAGTTTTTGGAATACTGTGCTGTGATTCCTCTTTATCTTTTTGTTTTATGAGTTTATATATGAGGTTTATATATAACATCTTATTCATACAACAGCCTGCTTTAAGCTGATACATTTCACTTTGACCATGTACAGAAACCCCATTATTTTACTTCCTCTGATCATTTTGTCATAAGTTGTGTCTTTCTATAGTTTGTATCCATTAACAAGTTATAGCAGCTATAATTAATTTTAATATCTTTTAAGTTTTATGGCTAGTGGTAATTTACACACCACCATGATAGTACTAGAGTATTCTGGATATTTTCTTTTGCCTATTTTTTTTTTTTTTTTAATTTTCATGCCCTTAATTAACATCCTTTGTTTTCCCTGGAAGAACTCATTTTAGTTTCTTGTCTCAAGTGGTGATGTACTCCCTTTTCTGTTGTTTTTTAGAAAAAAATCTTGTATCTCATCTATTTCTGAAGGACAGATTTTCTGGCTATGGTATTCTTGGTTGGCAGTTTTCTGTTTATATTATACCACTCTCTCATAGCCTGCAAAATTTCTACTGAAAAATCCACTTATAGTCTTACAGAAGATTTTTTTTTTTATGTGATGGTCTTTTGTCTCCTACTACAGTCAGTTCCCTCTTCAACTTAACTTTTGATAAATGATTAAAAAGCAGTTTTGTGAAGACTTATTTTCATTCAGTTTACTTGGATTCCTTTGTGTTTCACAGAATTCTTGAAGCTCATTTTTCTCCCCAGATTTAGGAAGTTTTGTCATTATTTCTTTATGTTTTCCATCCCTTTCTATTCTCTTCTCCTCTGGATCTCACAGTGTGTTTATTGGTTTGACTGTTATGTTGCCATCAGTCCCATAGACTTTTTTCATGCTTTCACTTTTGTTGTTGTTCTTCTGACTGGGTAATTTCAAATGCTCTGTCTTTGAGCTCACTGATCCTTTCCCCTGGTTGATTCTTATGTTGAAGCTCTTTATTTAAGTAGCTTTATTCAGCTGTTGTATTTCCAATACAATTTGATTCCTTTCCTTCAAAATTTGATAGAATGTGTTTCATTCCTTTTTGTAGTTTCTGTCTCTTCTTTTAGAAATTCCTGGTGGCTCAGCTGGTAAAGAATCTGCCGGCAATATGGGAGACCTGGGTTTGATCCCTGGGTTGGGAAGATCCCCTGGAGAAGGTTTTGAACTTCACATTTTATTCATTTGTCTGCTATTTCCAAGTAGTTACTTCCTTAAACTGACTATTTTGATTTCTTTGTCGGGCAATAGATCTCTACTTCTTTAGAGTCAGCTATTGGTGCTTTTTCTTCCTTTGGTTGTATTGTGTGTTTCAAGCTTTCATGATCCGTATAGCATTTTGGTAGTGTGTGTACTTTTGAAATAATAGTCACTTCTTCCATCTTTTCGACTGGCCTTGGCAAGAGAAGGCTTCTCTAATCAGTGCAGCCAGAGATTCTGTGAGGCAGGCACTGTGAGTAGTCTTGATGTTATGGTCCATTGGTGGTCAGCCCTGGTCACTTGGTTCATGCTGTGGGACTGAAGCCTGCATTTGCATAAGCTAGTAAAGAACCCGGGTCTACGTGAGCTGGTGTGGCACTGGAGTCCAGCAAGAAATGTCTAGAGCCAGATCCTGAAAGAGTGTGCCTTCAGCCAGGGTCCAGTGTAGCTGAGCTGAGACTGGAGCAGTCCTAAACCCCTGGATCTGCCCCTGGTGGCAGGCCTGACGCTGGGACAGATAAGGTGTGAGGGTCTCTGGGGGCTGGCCTTGTTCTGTAGTGGGCCGGGAACATTAGTCCACAGGTGCCATCCCAGTTTTCGAATAGGCCTGAAGTCTGGGACTACATAGGTTTACCTGGCTGGGACAAGACTGCAGCCTGGATTTGTGAGAGCTAGCCTGATACTGGAGAAGGCAGTGGCACCCCACTCCAATACTCTTGCCTGGAAAATCCCATGGACAGAGGAGCCTGGTAGGCTGCAGTCCATGGGATCGCTAAGAGTCAGACACGACTGAGCGACTTCACTTTCACTTTTCACTTTCATGCATTGGAGAAGGAAATGGCAACCCACTCTAGTGTTCTTGCCTGGAGAATCCCAGGAACGGGGGAGCCTGGTGTACTGCTATCTATGGGGTCGCACAGAGTTGGACATGACTGAAGCGACTTAGCAGCAGCAGCATCTTGATACTGGTGACCTCTGAGATGGGACGAGAGTCTGGGTCCATGAGAGGATTGGATTTTTCCTTTCACTCTTTTTCTCACGGAGAGCTCCATGATGGGGAAGTTCTTTCTTAGACCCCTGCTGCATGGTTTTAGAGGAGAAGTGACTCAGATAGAGTGAGACTCTACTGCCTAGGCTTTTCAGTATACCTTTTCTTGTTCTGTATGGGTACTTTAATCTCTGACCTGGAATCCAGAAGTATTATGAAGGTATTTTCTTGTGTAGATGGATCTTTATATCATTTTTTATATGAGCAAACACAAGCTGGAATCACCTGTTTTTCTATGTTGTTGATGTTCCATCACAGAGTGTCCTCTTTTGAGGATCAAAAGAAACTAACACTGAAACTTACTGTGTGTGTGTGTGCTCAGTCACTGCAGTTGTGTCCGCCTCTTTGCAAACACCTGGACTTAGCCTACCAGGTACCTATGTCCGTGGGAATTCTCCAGGCAAGAATACTGGAATGGGTTGCCATGCTATAATCCAGGGGATCTTCCCGGTTCAGGGTTTGAACCCACATTTCCTGCACTGCAGGCAGATTCTTTACCTGCTGAGCCATCAGGGAAGCCTGAGGACTTATATGTGCCATTTAAAAGATGATAGCTCGCATCATACTGCTTTTCAATTTTATAAACATAATCATTTGGAATGAGAATAAAAACTAAGGTTCTTACACTCCACATTTTCATTCCGTTCCATCATATTAACTCCAAGAAACAAGAATGACAGAGTTTTAGAGTAAAACAAATTAGGAAAAAACAAATGAACAATATAGCTTTAAAAAAATTCCTTCACTACTGAAAACAATAATGCTTTCAATAGAACTCCATTTATACTAAAATGCTTTCATCTTAGCAAATAGTGATGTGGTAGCAATAGCTATAATAGGATATGTGGTAATTTCAGTAACAGATGATTGTGTATTGTATAATTTTTAAAATTGCCATGTTATTACTCTGAAATATGAAATGAGTACTGAATATACACATTTTGAATCTATAATCTCTACAGTAATACTAATCATGAAAATACATTATTTACTACCCTAATTCACCATACCTATTTGGACAATAAAATTGGGAAATATATTAAAAATCATTTGTAAAATAAACTATAGTAATAAACATGTAACTATCCTTCTATAAACAAGGAACATCTTGAAACGTTTTCATGTCCATTAATTCACCAGTGCACAGAATATTGACTTCAAAATTCAATTAAAGTATATCAAAAAATTTAAAAAAAAAGAGAATTGAATGGAGAATTATGTGTCCAATTCTTAATCCTTGGAGAGCCAAGCACAAACTGTTTTATAAGAGTTATCAGAGAAGAATTTTGTTCTTTGTGGAATGCTCCATTTGAAACAAGAAAAAAAAAAAAAAAGAAGAGCAAGATTTTCACATACTCCAAGAGTAGAAGGAGGAGCTTACCCAGGGCATTCTTACCTTTATTTATAAAGCCTCAGAACTTACGGTGCCACAGGCTCTAATACTGGCTATGACAAGGCTTTAAAGTAGAAGGAAAAGAAACCACATGCCATTTGTTTCCCTTAGAGATTTCGAATTCTGATTGGTGGTTTAACCTCTCAGTAGGTTAGTCCTTACAAAGAATCCGGAAAAGAAGGGGGACTACTGTCCTGTGCCCAGGGTCCTAAACGCTGAGTGACAGCCCAGCCTCCACAGTCATCTACAGCACTCACAAGGCACCACTGGGTTCTTTCCCACATCTCTAAAGGAAGGCTGCCTCTCCACCGAGTGTTTCCACAGGAGTCACTTTTGGAAAGGAACGCACCCCTCAAACCCTGACTCTCTTCTATGTTTGTATGAAAATGAACATTTCATAGGCTTCAAACTGTATGATGCTGAGGATAACCACAGCCAGCAAGAGACTTCTGACAGATTTCAAAGGTAATTGGGATTAAAACAGGCTTCTCTGATAGCTCAGTTGGTAAAGAATCTGCCTGCAATACAGAAGACCCTAGTTCAATTTCTGGGTCAGGATGATCCCCTGGAAAAGGGATCAGCTACCCACTCCAGTATTCTTGGGCTTCCCTTCTGTCTCAGCTTGTAAAATAATCCACCTGCAATGCAGGAGACATTGCAAATAGTTTTCTTTTTACTGAGTCTTAATCCTACTTATGTTCCCCTTAGTTAAAAAAATCTCATCAAACATTAGTTGCTTTTCCCATAATTTTAATAGCCCATAATTTCAGTACTATGTGTCAATGCCATGTGGAATATGTATGTATGGATATGTATACACAGATAAATAATAAAATGGGAGGAATCATTTAAAAAAAGTATATCAAAACATTGTTACTGATTTCCAAAAAAAAAAAAAAACTTCATATTTTCTGAGGCTTGTAATGATAGGAATTTAATTATTAAAGTAAAATAGTTTTATGTATTAACACAAAAGTATGAACATATACACAAAACAACATTGTTACATAATTGCTATGCCTTAAAAATATAATTGCTTAAATAAGTACACCAAAGAAATTTAGAAACCGAAATGGATGAGAAGTATTCTGAGCATTCAAGTACTAGCACAAGATTTCCCTGTATGTTTTCAAAACATCTTTAGGACAAGGTAAAAAGATTTTTCTCAGATACAACACTTCAGTTGCATTGACAAATGATGGATAATCCTATTTCCAGTCAGTCAGAAATAGCACTCTAACTTGCACCATTATTAAATTTTAGAAAAGTTAAACGCTGAAATAGATTTCCTTCTTTTTCCCTTTAATACCAGGAATATTATAGTCACTTCTATTTAAAGAATTGAAAATTATTGTAGGCCAATTTTAATAGGCAACAACAATTTTTTTTAAAATGTTTTCTTTTGGCAGTATAAAATACCACTGCATTGTAAAATGTGAACTGAAGTAATTATTGCATTTAAAACAGTGATAGTTATACCTGCCAACCTTTACTCTGAAGCAATCACTATTATATTCTTTGCTTTTATGAGTTTTACTATTTTTAGAGATCAATATAGGTGGAATGATGCCATGTTTGTCCATATTTGGTTTATTTCACTTAGCAATGTACTCCAAGTTCATCTGTATTGTCATAAATGCCAAGATTTCTTCATTTTTAAGGTTGTATAAAATTCTGGTTTTGTGCATGTACCACATTTTCTTTATTCATCCATCTGTCATTGGACACTTGGATTGTTTTAATATCGTGGCTGTTGTGAGTAGTGCTTCAGTGAACATGAGATATCTGCTTTAGATTCTGTTTTCAATCCTTTTGGATATACAGCCAGAACAGGATTGTTGGACTACATATCGGTACTAGTTTTTATTTATTTATTTATTTTTGGAATCTCAATACTGTTTTCCACAATGTTGTAACATTTTAGATTCCTACCAGCTCTGTGCAAGGGATTCAATTTCTCCTTAAGCTCATCAACACTTATTGTCTTTTTTAATGATGGCTGTTCTAACAGGTATGAGGTCACATCTACGTTGTAGTTTTGATTTGCAGTTCCCTGATTAATGATGTCCAGCATCTTTTCATATAGCCACCGGCCATTTGTGGGTCATGTTTTGAGAAATATTTGAGTTATTCACCCATTTTTTAACCAGTTATTTGCTGGTTTTGCTATTGATTTGTAGGAGTTCTTCAAATATTTTGTGTATTAAAGACATTAGATATATGGTTTACAAATATCTTCTTTCATTCTGCAGGTTGTTTTTGATTCTGTTATTTTTTTCCATTATCATTCAGAAGAGAAGGCATTGCCACCACCATTGTCAAGAGGCTTTTCCCCATTTGTTTTCTTCTAGGAGTTTTATTGTTTCAGGCCTTATGTTTAAGTCTTTAATCGATTTTGTGTTTTTGCATGTGAATATCCAGTTTTCCCAACACCATTTATTGAAGACACTATTCTTTTCATTTTGATATTCTTCACACTCTGGTAAATTTTTAGTTGCCATGTGTATGGGTTTATTTTTTGGTTCTCCATTCTTTTGGTCCATATGTTATCTTTTGCCAGTACCATACTGTTTTAATTATTGTAGTATTGAAACACATACAAATTGGGAAGTGTGAATGCTCTGGTTTTGTTCTGTTTCTCAAGGTCATTTGGCTATTCTTTCATGGCTCCATATGTATCATATGATTATGTTTCTGTTGGCAACAAAATAAGATATCTAAATCCATTCCTTATTTCCTAGCAGGTTTGCCCAGTATTCTCTACTTTTATATTATTTTTGTTGTTCAGCTGTTTATTTGTGTCCGACTCTGCAACGCCATGAACTGCAGCACACCAGGCATTCCTGTTCTTCATCATCTCCCAGAGCTTGCTCAAACTCATGTTCATTGAGTCAGTGATGCCATCCAACCCTCTTGTCGTCTGTTGTCCCATTCTTGTATTGGCTTCAGTCTTTCCCACCATTGGGGTTTTTTTCATTGTGTCAGCTCTTTGCATCAGATGGCCAAAGTATTGGAGCTTCAGCTTCAGCATTAGTCCTTCCAATATATACTTAGGATTGATTGGTTTAATCTCCTTGCTGTCCAAGGGAATCTCAAGAGTCTTCTCCCACACTACAGTTGGAAAGCATCCGTTCTTTGATGCTCAGTTTTCTTTATGGTTCAACTTTCACATCCATACATGACTACTGGAAAAACCATAGCTTTGACTAGACTGACCTTTGTCAGCAAAGTAATGGTTCTGCTTTTTAATATGCTATCTAGATCTCTCATTGCTATTCTTTCCAAGGAGCAAGCGTCTTAATTTCATGGCTGCAGTCACCATCTGCAGTGATTTTGGAGCCCCGGAAAATGAGTCTCTCCCTGTTTCCATTGTTTTCCCATGTATGTGCCATGAAGTGATGGGACCAGATGTAATGATCTTAATTTTTTTAATGTAGAGTTTTAAGTCAACTTTTTCACTCTCCTCGTTTCCTTTCATCAAGGGGCTTTTTAGTTCCTCTTCACTTTCTGCCATAAGGGTGATGTTATCTGCATATCTTGAGGTTATTGATATTTCTCCTGGTAATCTGGATTCCAGCTTGTGCTTCATGCACCCTGGAATTTCGCATGGTGTACTCTGCATATAAGTTAAATAAGGAGGGTGAGAATATACGGCCCTGACGTACTCCTTTCCCAATTTGAAACCAGTTTGTTGTTCCATGTGTAGTTCTAACTGTTGCTTCTTGACCTGTGTACAGGTTTCTCTGGTAAGATGGTCTGGTAGTCCCATCTCTTGAATTTTCCACAGTTTGTTGTGAGCCACATAATCAAATGCTTTAGCATAGTAAACGAAGCAGAAGTAGATGTTTTTCTGGAATTTTCATGCTTTTTCTGTGATCCAGAAGATGTCAGTTTGATATCTGATTCCTCTTCCTTTTTTAAATTCAGCTTGTCCATCTGGAAGTTCATGGTTCACATACTATTGAAGATCTGCTTGGAGGATTTTGGGCATTACTTTGCTACCATGTGAAATGAGTGTAATTTTGTGGTAGTTTGAACATGTTTTGACATTGTCCTTCTTTGGGATTAAAATGAAAAGTGATGTTTTCCAGTCCTGTGGACACTACTGGGTTTTCCAAATTTGTGGGCATATTGAGTGCAGTACTTTCACAGTATCATCTTTTAGGATTTGAAATATCTCAGCTGAAGTTTTATATATTGTATCATTTCAAATCTGAATGTGACATAACATAGAATTACTATTCCTATTAATAATTCTAGACTATTTATGTTTACCAGTTAAAGACTACTATGAACATACTTGTAGTAAAATAAGTTAGATTTGTTATTTTTCATGAAGGTGGAAAGACAACAAACCAGTGGGAGCCTTGTGGAGTCTCAGGAAGAGGATGCTGGATGAACATCTTTTAAAATTCAGGCTTGTTTTTAGGTGATTTAGGGAAAGTAGGTGATTTTACAAGATTCAGAGAAGTAGGTGTTTCCTTTGGAGTGACTGCTATCATAAATTGAGGGTGATTCTACAATTTACCTAGGAGGAAAGAGAAATAAAATGAGTGTAATGTTGTCCACAGTTAAATAACAACAGTTTTAAGTAGGATGTTTGGTCATTTTTATGTTTCGGTGGTTTTTTTCTGTTTTCTTTTTGTCTGTGCTCAGATATGATTAGAGAGTGGTGCTATATTTTTATCTCATACTGTTATAGTACTAGGGTAACTACATCTGATGTTCGAGTTCTCTGAAATTGTTTATGTTCTGCACAGTAATAGCAGGCTTGGCTGGCAGCAACAAGCCAGCTCCTAGCTGACAGCTGTTCAAAATTTCTTGATATTCTGTAATAAACACAGTACTCTTTTTTTAAGTCTTGTATTCTCTATTATAATTCTGATCATTCTAATATTTTTCAAATACAAATTACTTAGTCTTTAATTTTAAAAAATAATTTATTTTAAATTCTTTTTGGTGTCTTATGCAAGTTAATTCCATTTTTACTCTTCCTTCATCTCATGTTGATTTCCATGTATTTTATCTTTTTTAATGTCTCTTCATCCCCCCAACAGAGAAGGCAATGGCAACCCACTCCAGTACTCTTGCCTGGAGAATCCCATGGACAGAGGAGCCTGGTAGGCTGCAGTCCATGGGGTCGCTTAAAGTCGGACACAACTGAGCGACTTCACTTTCCCTTTTAACTTTCATGTATTGGAGAAGGAAATGGCAACCTGCTCCAGTTTTCTTGCATGGAGAATCCCAGGGACGGGGGAGCCTGGTGGGCTGCTGTCTATGGGGTTGCACAAGTCGGACACGACTGAAGCGACTTAGCAGCAGCAGCAGCATCCCTCTAATATCAGAATCTTTGGGTAATTTATTTCAAAGATGAATTATAAGACACCATCTATTTTAAACTATAGCTTTAGTCAAAGGTTTGGTATGTAATATAATTTCATCAGTGGCCTTTAGACATGTCGGCACAGTAGTGTGAACAATAAGATAATAGATCAGTTCAAATTGGACGATAAGGCAAAACTTAAGTTCACACAGAAAAGTTCATTCACATTCCTGTTTGCAGAATATAAAGACAGGTTATTAGCTTGTATCAAGTAACTTGAGGTTTGTAATATATTTTTTTAAACTCCAATGTTTTAAATCAATGAATAACAAATAGAAAAACATATAAGCAGGTGAGGCAAAAGTAAGTATGTAACCATTGGATTCAGGTTCCTGAAATTATTAAAATATTTTCTAAGTCAAAACAATAAATGTACATCCTTAGAAAAATCCAAGAAACTCTAGTACTAGGATGAGACATATGTAAGTTCTGTAGTTCTTGAAAATGACCCTGACTGAAACAATCAAAGTCAAGATTTTACTCTTTCCTTGAATTATTGTGATCTTAATAACACCTGTCATTGAGAAATCCCTTGTATGACTATAGAGGTGATCAACTCTTTTCAAAACAAACAAACAAACAAAAAAACTATGCCTCAGATGTTGGTGGTGGTTTTAGTAAGACAACATTTTTAACAGGTTCTAAAGTAGATACACTTGAATATACCTAAGCAGTTTTGAAATTCATGCTATTCTTCTTATACCTATCTCTGAATTTCACCAAAATCTGTTTATGCAATTATAACTGTTTGTAAATTATTGCATACTAGTTGATGAATTTGATATTTACTTGTGAATTATTTTCATATCTCTTTTGCTTTGTGTGGAGAAGCCTGGCGTGCTGCTACCCATGGGATCTCAGAGTTGTACACGACTGAGTGACTGAACTGACTGACTGACTTGCTTTGTGTTTAGGAGTAATTTAATACAAAGCATGTTGTTTGGCACCCTGAAGCATGTATTATATTAGTAAACTGATTAAGGACTAAGTGATTTTTATTTTGACTCTTAGGAAATTATTTCATGAGTAAGTGTAGTATAGTGATTACAATGTGGAGAAGAACTTCACAAAACATGTGGCTGTTTTAAGGAGCCAATACAAAACTAGTGTTAGGAATAAAGATAAATATCATGGATTACCTTAATAAAGACTTCCCAGTTGGCACTAGCGGTAAAGAACCTGCCTGCCATGGCAAGAGACAAGAGACACTGGAGAAAGGTCCCCTGGTTCAGGAAGATCCCCTGTAGAAAGAAATAGCTACTTATTCCAGTATTCTTGCCTGGGCAATGCCATGGACAGAGGAGCCTGGCTGGAAAATAATTGGACATGACTGAAGTGATTAGCACCTTAATGAAACATTCTGTTGAGATTTAATAAACTATTTCTAATATAAGAATAGATAGTGTAACAATGCATTACTTTCATCCATCTTTCCATCCTCCATTCCATTGTCATATTTTACTAAAATATATTATTCATATCAAAATGTTATTGTTGTTAATTTAAAGTAAACTTTTTTTTTTTCAAATTAAGGTGTAAAAATAATAGTATAAATAGCTGAGATAGCTGAGAAGAAAAAATTTCATGGGGTGGATCGGGCTTACCTGATGGCTCAGATGGTAAATAAACTGTGTGCAGTGCAGGAGACTTGGGTTCTATCCCTGGATCAGAAAGATCCCCTGGAGGAGGAAATGTCAACCCACTCTAGTATTCTTGCCTGGAGAATTCCACGGAGAGAATAGCCTGGCAGGCTGCAGTCCATGGCATCAGAAAGAGTTGGACATGACTAAGTGACTAACATACACACATTTTTTTTTTCAAGTTAAGGGATTAAAAAAAATAAAGTGTAAAATAACTGAGATAGCTCAGGAGAAGAAAAAATTCACTGGGTGTATTTAACAGCAGAATAGAGAAAAAGAGAAACTAGTTATTGACTTGGACAGTAGCTGAATAGAATTTATTTTATCTGAAGAATACACAGATGAACTATACAAAAAAAAAAAAAAAGATCTTAATTAATGACCCAGATAACCACGATGGTGTGATCACTCACTTAGAGCCAGACATCCTGGAGTGTGAAATCAAGTGGGCCTTTGGAAACATCACTACAAACAAAACTAGTGAAGGTGATGGAATTTTAGCAGAGCTATTTCAAGTCCTAGAAGATGATGCTGTGAAACTGCTGCACTCAATATGCCAGCAAATTTTGAAAACTCAGCAGTGGCCACAAAATGAAAGAGGTCAGTTTTCATTACAATCCCAAAGAAAGGGAATGTGAAAGAGTGTTCAAAGTACTGTACTATTGCACTCATTTCACATACTAGCAAGGTAATGCTCAAAATTCTCCAAGCTAGGCTTCAATAGTATGTGAACGAAGAACTTCCAGGTGTTCAAGCTGGATTTACAAAAGGCAGAGGAACCAGAGATCAAATTCCCAAAATCCATGGGATCATAAATAAAGCAAGAGAATTCAGAAAAAACATCTACCTCTGCTTCATTGACTATGCTAAAGGCTTTGACTGTGTGGATCACAGCAAACTGTAGAAAATTCTTCAAGAGATGAGTATGCCAGACCACCTTACCTGCCTCCTGAGAAACCTGTATGCTGGTCAAGAAGCAACAGTTAGGATCAGACATGGAACATGGATTGGTTCCCAATTGGGAAGGAGTACGTCAAGGATGTATATTGTCACCTCCTTACTTAGTTTATATCCTGAGTACATCACGAGAAACACTGAGCTGGATGAAGCATGAGCTGGAGTCAAGATTGCTCGGAGAAATATCAATAACCTCAGATATACAGATGACACTACCCTTGTGACATAAAGTAAAGAGGTACTAAAGAGTCTCTTGATGAAGGTGAAAGAGGAGAGTGAAAAAACTGGCTTAAAACCCAATATTCAGAAAACTAAGATCATGACATCTGGTCCCATCCTTTCATGGCAAATAGATGGGGAAATGGTGGAAACAGTGACAGCCTTTATTTCTTGGTCTCCAAAATCACTGCAGATGGTGGACAGCAGCTATGAAATTAAAAGGTACTTGCTCCTTGGAAGAAAAGTTATGACCAGCTTAGACAGCATATTAAAAAACAGAGACATTACTTTACCAACAAAGGTCCACATAGTCAAAGCTATGGTTTTTTCCAGTAGTCATGTATGGATGTGAGAATTGGGCCATAAAGAAAGCTGAATGCTGATGAATTGATGTTTTTGAACTCTGGTGTTGCAGAAGACTCTTTAGAGTATTTTGGACTGCAATGATGTCAAACCAGTCAATCCTAAACAAAATCAGTCCTGAATATTCATTGGAATGACTGATGCTGAAACTCCAATACTTTGGCCACCTAATGCAAAGAGCCAACTCATTGGAAAAGACCCTGATCCTGAGGAGGTTTGAAAGCAGGAGGAGAAGGGGTGATTGAGGACGGGATGGTTGGATGGCATCACCAACTTGATGGACATGAATTTGATCAGGCTCCAGGAGTTGGGGAAGGACTGTGAAGCCTGGTGTGTTGGACACACTGAGCGACTGAACTGAACTAACTGAATCTGAGGAATGGAAAGAAAAATGTTTTAAAAAAAACAAACAAAAGCAACTATCTTATAGACCTGTGGGACAGTATTATAGGTTCTACTGTACAATTAAAGACCTAGAAGAAAAAGAGAGAAAATAGGTAGAATAAAGTACAGTATTTTTAGAAAGCCAAAAATAGAAATTAAGCTTCCAAATATTGTAAAACAAATTTTAAAATTCAAAAGATACACCAGACACCAAGCAGGATAAATTGAAAGAAAACTCCCTAGGCTCATCGCATTCAAACTGAGGGCTGGAAACCAAAGATAAAGAGAGAATCTTGAATATAGCCAGTGTGTGGGTGGAGTGGGGGAGGCATAACATATATAACACCAAGAATTGTATTGACTGCTCACTCAAAAACTGTGGAGATCAGAAGACAGTGGAATATTTTTAAAGTGATGAAAGAGATTCTGTATAGAATTTTATGTCCAGTAAAAATAGCCTTCATGAGCTCTGTATCTATTTTATATATATATATATATATTTAAATCCAATAAACTACCATTCAAGAATGAGGGTGAAATAAAAATATTATTAGAAAAGATACTAAGAGACTCCTCCATTACCTACAGACCTCAATTATAGGACATGCCAAAGGAAACCGTTTCATATCAGATAAAAACCCAAATCTTCAGGAAGGAGTAAAGAGCACTGGAACCATTCTAGAATCTGTGAAATTCAAGGTTAAGATGCAGACAGATTCACTTCTGTCCTGTGGTTCTTCCTGGGAATCCCTAGTAGGTTTCTCTCAGGGGCTCTGTATTTGAAGAGTAATTTATTTCCAGGAAAACCTGTATCCTTCCTGTAAAATAGTCCTCTACTCCAGTCCTCTAGGCTTGTGCTGTCAGTCCTAAATCCTTGAGTAAAATCAGCATAGACAATAGTAGCTAACATTCTTTCATTCAACATTTGTTGGGTTCCTACATTGTTCCAGTGTTCTAAATGGTGGAGATGTAGCAGCATACATATAAAAGCAGCAGATAGAATCCTTGCCTTCATAAAACAAAGTTTAATATTAATTTAGTATAAATTATAATACTTTAAAAATCATCATTACAACCTAACAAAATCTATACACAAATTATAGACAGCATTTCAGGTGAGAATAGTGTTAGAGAAATTATTCAATTCCAAATGTGTCAAGAGTATCAAAGATAAAGAGAAGTGAGGAAGCAAATAGAAAATGTGATTGACTTAAGGTCAATCGTTACTTGATTGACCTGCTGCTAAGTTGCTTCAGTCATGTCCGACTCTGTGTGACCCCAGAGATGACAGCCCACCAGGCTCCCCTGTCCCTGGGATTCTTCAAGCAAGAACACTGGAGTGGATTGCCATTTCCTTCTCCAATGCATGAAAGTGAAAAGTGAAAGTGAAGTCTCTCAGTCGTGTCCGACTCTTAGCGACCCCATGGACTGCAGTCTACCAGGCTCCTCTGTCCATGGGATTTTCCAGGCAAGAGTACTGGAGTGGGGTGCCATTGCCTTCTCCCTTGATTGACCTAGAAGTAATCAATTTACTAATCAATCAATTTACTAATGGCTGCACAGTTGTAGATATGCTAATAACTCCAACTAGAAAGTTAGAGATTATCAGCATCAATAAGTGAAGACACAACTACATGCTGTTTATGAGAGAGAAACTATAAATATGAAGTTACAAATATTGGTAAATTGCAGTTAAAATGCTAGAAAACATATATAATGAAAGTCATAAGAAACCTAATGTGGTATATTACTATGAGATAAACTTGGCTTCAAGACAAAGAACACAATCAGACATAGACGGCCTCACAATTAAATTATGTATATGTCCCTAATAGAGCTTCACATATCCATCACAAAATAATAATTCTGACCATACATATTCTTCCTAACAGTAGAAACATAACTGACAGATTAAAAAGGAAAAATATACAGACATAAATGTAATCTGGGGACTTAGAATTCCTGTCTCCATAATTGTAAGAAATAGATTAAAAATTTCAAGCAGTAGGGATATACACTTTTAAGGATATATATAGCAAGGCAAATCAGAAAATATTTTAAACTGAACACAAATGAAAACACAGTATATAGAATTTTGTGTCTTGCGGCTAAAGCAGGGCTATGAGAAAAGTTCATAGTATGAAATTATAAAGTTCATATTATAAAAAGTAACATGTAAATCTAAACATTCTAAACTGTCATGCTTAGACTTTTGAAATAGCAAAGCCAATGCAACATACACAGAAGGAAAAAAGGGAACATATCCTGTATCACCCTACTTATATGAAGTTGTAGAATTTGCAAAACAAATCAACTGAAATTGGAATAGTGCTTGCCTTTCTGGTAGAGGCAGATAGCTGAAAAGGGCATTAGGGAAGGTTCTAGGCTGATGACACTGCTTTATATTTTGACTGAGGTGTTGATTTCCTAGATGTATAAATTAGTCAAAATTCAGTGAAATGTACAATTCAGATCAGTGTATTTTTTATATCTACTTGTAACTTAGAAGACAGCTCAGAAATGCATTGTATAAAAATATTTGTTTACATATCCAAAGGAAAATATCAAAGACTATACTTATCCTTACAGTAGGCATGCACTCTGATCAGTTATATTCTATTTTTAAAATCTATTCTATTTTTTAATTCAATACAGCCAGTTCCACATTTTTTATTGGTTTCATCAAGTTGAGATCACTGCTTACTTCAAAGGGAACCATGCCTTAGAATTCAGAATGTATTTACCCTTTATACTCAGTGTGATCACTGAGTATATGGAATATAAGATTCGAAACTAATTTGTTCCTATATTTGAAATATGAACTGCATGCTAAAACTATTTTAATGCCTTCATTACTAATTAATTCAGTCTTTATAACCTTCCCCCTTGGAAAAAGTTGAAGAAATCTAAATTCATTCTTTACTCAGCAGCTGTAATATGATTTTGGACTAAAATGGGACCAATGTTGTTTATCTGAAATACAATTCTCACAGCTGGCAAATGTCAGAATATTTTCTTTTAGAATTGCTATAAAATCTGTAGCAAATTCTCTTTTAAATGGCAAAAAATCAGTATCCATTTAATTGTTTTATTTATTTTGATTTGTTTTAGTTGGTTAAGGGTCACACATATACTATACATGCATACACATACATACATGCTCAAATGCTTTACCAAATAGACTTGATAGAAAGGTAGGAGAAGAAACAAAGTGGAATTATCAGAAATGAAGAGTTATCAAGTTCTGATGGTGGTGATAGTTTAGTTGCTAAGTGGTATCTAACTCTTGGAACCCCTGACTGTAGCCTGTGAGGCCCCTCTGTATGTGAGATTTCCCAGGCGAGAATACTGGAAAGCGTAAAGCCATTTCCCTCTCCAGGAGATCTTCCTGACCAAGGGATGGAGCCCAGGACTCCTGCTATTGCAGGCAAATTCTTTACTGCTGAGACATCAGTTTCTTTTAGACAAAGGAGGTAAGATCTGTGGGATTGGGATGGAAAGATAAAACTGCTACATTCAGATAAATTATTTTTAAGACATAGTTTCTACTTCAAATGTAGATATTTATGGGAGGCTAATATGAACTGTGGTGTTGGAGAAGACCCTTGAGAATCCTTTTGACTGAGAGGAGATCCAACCAGTCCATTCCAAAAGAGATCAGTCCTGGGTAATCATTGGAAAGACTGATGTTGAAGCTGAGACTCCAGTACTTTGGCCACCTAAAGCAAAGAACTGACTCATTTGAAAAGACCCTGATGTTAGGAAGTATTGAAGGCAGGAGGAGAAGGGGACTGCAGAAGATGAGATGGTTGGATGGCATCACCGATGTGATGGACGTGAGTTTGAGTAGACTCCAGGAGTTGGTGATGGACAGGGAAGCCTGGCATTCTGCAGTCCATGAGGTCACAGAAGAGTCAGACACGACTGAGCAACTGAACTGAACTGATGTGGCTCTCAGTGCAATTGTGTGTATAAAGTATGAGATGGATAGTGAGTAATTTGTTTTTAAAAGACACATCTTCTACTTATAAAACACAATAAAGAGTATGTGGTTACTAGCCCTTTTTGTTCAGATCATTATCTGTTGAGAGAATTGAAAGTAACTCAAACTGAATTGTCTCTTTTGCATTTGAGAATTCAAAGTATCTTAGGGGAGGACAGACTGTGGTCAAAAAGCGAATGGAAGTGCCCTTTCAAAAAGCACAGAATTGGGCTGACTTTGAGGAAATCTGAGACATACTGCACTGGCTGAGGAAGGGAGGAAGGAAGACAGGGAGGGAGGGAGGCATGCAATATCAGAGCTTGAGGCTTTCAAAAGATAATTGGGTGACAAGTACCTTATGAAGTTTTCCCCAGGGTTTACTGCAGCATCTTTGGCATTTTTCAAAAGACTGTTTAAAGGATTAGATTGCTTTGTCATTGCTTTTGGATGTTCATCTGAATTCAACAACATCCTGAAATAAATATAAAGAGATTCACTCTTATTGAATTATACTAATAAATATGTTTAGAGCTTATATCCTTTTAAAGCACATATCCCTGTATGCGAGACAGCAAAAGAGACACTGATGTACAGAACAGTCTTTTGGACTCTGTGGGAGAGGGAGAGGGTGGGATGATTTGGGAGAATGACATTGAAGCATGTATAATATCATATATATATTAAAAAAAAGAACTTACTTATACTATTTGTAAAGTGTGGGTAATATTAACCTCACAGTCTGTTAGAAGGATTAAATGAGATAAAGCAGAAAAAATAAATAAATAAAGTGTAAAAAAAATAAATAAAGCACATATCCCAGCTATTTTATGTTTTCAAAATTAACATGGCTCCTTATCAAGACTGTATGTGTCACATTTTCTTTTGTTTTATTAGAATATGTAGTCCATGGGGACATTATGCCTAAGTAGTTTGCTTTTGGGCTTCCCAAGTGGCTCAGATGGTAAAGAATCTGCCTGCAAAGCGGGAGACCTGGGTTCAATCCTGAGGTGGGAAGATCGCCGGGAGGAGGGCACGCCAGCCCACTCCAGTATTCTTGCCTGGAGAAACCCCCATGGACAGAGCAGCCTGGTGGGCTATGGTTCATGGGGTCACAAAGAGTTGGACATGACTGAGCAACCAAGCAGAGGCACAGCACAGTTTGCCTTTAGGACTTATATCTTAAAGTTTCTTTCCTGGGTTTTTTGCAATTTAACACTTTGTTACTGTTTTGGCAAAGTGTGCCGAAGCACCCAGTCTTTCTTTTTACCTGTTAATCCTCCCTTCTCCACATCACTGTCAACTCTGCCGAAATTGATGATTATTGTATGGTGCTAATAATTTATTTTTTCCTTAACTAGCTAATTGTGGGTTAAATATACTCCCAGAGTCGTGACACCTTCAGTATTTCTTGATAATTTTAGTCATTGTTAGGTAAGCTCTGTTTCAGCTGTTTTTGCCTTTCCTTTATCCCAAAGGAAGTGTCTTTTTGTGCCATCTGTTGCTACAAGTCTGTTTCGAAAGCAGTCAGTCAGGTACAGTAAATATGTCAACAGACTCCTCCTCCTCCAACAAGAAATTCATCCAGAAGTGCAGAGAGCTAAGGTGACTCATGTTAGATCAAGAAACCAGAGCCAGTCTCCTGCATATCCTTGGTTGCTAATGAGAACCATTAATCAGATGGTTTAATTTGATGAAATCAGATGGAAGAACAGAGAAACTCATGTCATGCTTCATAGTAGCATTTCATGAGCTGCCTCTCCCGAAACTGAATCTTTTAATAGCACGGGGCTTCTGCCTTGGCATGATCTCTTAATTTTGAAAATTGAACTGCTGTTGATGATGCCTTGTCTCTATTTTATACTTATTAGTAGCACCTCTGGAGGCCAACAATTACCTGAATAGTATCCAGACAAACATTTTAGACAGTTTTCATTTGGCTACTTCTGTTGGGACTAAACTTTGCAGTTTTGGTAATTTTCAGTAACACTGTTGGTTTGCTGCCTAATCCTGGCTCTCTGAAGCACCAGTGGTACCTAGGCTTGTGAATGGCATGTACATTAACCCATCAGTAAACATTTTTCCAGCAACGTATATGTACCCTTAGATTATATTAATGCTCTTAATTCTATATCTGATGCAAATTAGGATATATGATGACTCGAGAGTACTACTATCTGAATAATCAAGATCAAGGCCTTAAATAATTTTCAGTGTGTTACATATTGCTATACTTGAATATAAACATAATGGAATACTTTAGATCTGAATATATTTATTAGGGCATAAATTACTATGAAGTTATGAAAGTATTAAACCTGCTTTATTGCTGTATAATTGAATAAACTATTTTATTTTCAGCCAAATTATTATGGTGAAATAATGGCATCTCTAACTTGGAATTATATTTTTTTATTCTCAAATTCATTTGATAGTTAAAATATCCTTTGAACAACAGTGAATAATGTTTGCAGTTGAACATTGTGTCTTTAAATAGAAGCAATGAATGTCTTAATGATTTAAAATTAGAAGTAATGAAATATACTCTGTATTCAATAACTTCCTTCTTATATAGTTTGGCATATTTAAAAAATTTCCATAGGAAAATAGTTTCAGAGGTTAAAGCTAGTCTTTGCTTTGTGTTACCTAATTAGTAGGAAGACAAATGGAGTTTGATGTCCTGAGTTGCTATTCCAACTAAGCTTTTCCTCCAGCACACTGCCACTGCTACAATTGAGGCTCTCAAAAATTATCACCTAAGTCACTGCAACAGTCTTTTAAATGTTTCCTTTACCATTATTTCCATCTTGTTTCCTATGTACCCTGATCACTAATGCCAAGTGCTTTTTCTAAAGTTATATTTGATTAGCTCTTCCCTATCAAGCATTTCTGGAGAAGGCAATGGCACCCCACTCCAGTACTCTTGCCTGGAAAATCCCATGGACGGAGGAGCCTCGTAGACTGCAGTCCATGGGGTCGTTAGGAGTCAGACACGACTGTGTAACTTTCAAGTAGACAACCTGAGTGACTTCACTTTGACTTTTCACTTTCATGCATTGGAGAAGGAAATGGCGACTCACTTCAGTGTTCTTGCCTGGAGAATCCCAGGGACAGGAGAGTCTGGTGGGCTCCCGTCTCTGGGGTCACACAGAGTCTGACACGACTGAAGCGACTTAGCAGCAGCAGCAGCATCAAGCATTTCATGCCTGTTCGATTGCTCTCAGTATAAAATTTTAAACACTTTCACAAGATGAATAAGTTATAAGTTCTGGTTACTTACTACTAATTCCAGGTCTGTCTTTTATATGAAAAAAATTTTTTCCCAGTTAATATTGCAAATGATATTTCCCAATTTCTCTGACCAGCTGGCTTTCTTTTAGGACTTCCCTGGTGGGTCAGTTGATAAATAATTCACCTTCAGTGCAGAAGATCTGGATTTGATCCCTGAGTCAAGAAGATCCTCTAGAGAAAAAATGGCAACCTGCTCCAGTATTCTTACTTGGGAAATCCCATGGACAGCTGGCGGGCTACAGTTCATGGGTTGGCAAGAGTCAGACGTGACTTAGTGAATAAACCACCACCACCAATAGACATTAGGGGAACATCAGATGATAAGAAAAGAGAATAAGTTTGTTTTATATATCAAAGTCTGTTTTGGTATTTCATCAGTGGTCAGTTGCTATTAACTTCCAGTGGCATTCCCAACACCACCATCACTGGGCTCACAGAGATAACTAAGAAGAAACAAGTCAGGTCCTTTTGTCAGGGTGACAGCCACATCACTCTTCTAATCCGCTGGCAGACAAATCCTGCCCTGAAGCCATAAGAGATTATCTTCCATATAGCAGTGTGTGCCTGCTCTGAGACATGTTACTCTCTTTGGTCTGAACAGTGTGGAGATCTAGGAGGAGTGTTACTTTCTGCAAAGAATGCACCTCATTGTACTGCTTTTTTGAGCCCCTAGGTTGTCATAACAACATCTCTTCCCTTAGAGGTTGGAGCTTATTTCTATAATTATTGATTTGTAAATAAAAGCAAGGACATCATTTTGCTCTTAGCTATCCAAGATGTGCTTAATCGATTTCCTGAATTAAACATGCATAAGCGCATAAATACAATGGTATGATAAACATTTAACTGCTGGTTGGCGTGAGGTGAGGGGATCCATGATTTGTCTAATTTGTTCATTTCTTAGGTGTGAATACTCCCAACGCAGCAGATTTCAAAGTGCCCTTGTGTGTCAGTGGGTATGGACTTAGGAAGACAAGAATACAGTTGCCTCACCTGTATGGGCCCAGTTCAGCACACAATGTGTTTTCTGTGTTCCGACTAGACAATAACAGACACCAAAGCATTTTCAGGAAATGTACCATTCTGAATGAAATTCTGAGGTTTCCAGAAACTGAGTTTCTTTGCAATGTAAAAGAAGTATTAAGGATATGGTGTGCCCTGGCATCTGAGTGAATTAAATTACAACTGGCTGTTGAAGATGAAGCACCCAGGAAAGCCCAGGCTTTGGTAAAACCTGTGACTGCTGCTCATGACTGCTGGAGTCACAACCACTAGTGGCTGGGATAGTTAGAGATAATTGAATTGCAGAGCTTATAAAATGAAAAATATGAGGAAAATAAAGCTTTCATGGTTTCGTAGACATTGGTGTTGCATTAATATTATTCCTTGGGCAAGCAATATGACCCTGATCCACCAATAAAAGTTTAGTTCTGGACCTCCAGTAATTATTAAAAAGTTTGGACACAGATCTTGTACGTGATTCCATTGGGTCCAAGGAGCTGGTCTGTCTGAATTCTCTAGTTCCTGTATATGTGATTAGAGTAAGCTTGTTGCCAACCAGCAGATTTCCCATAGTAGTTCTACAGTAACAGGCTGAGGGCTTTAAGATAGGTAGTACTACGTGGAAACCATTCACTAGCCTCCTTTTTTAGCCAGTCTGGGAAATTTAAAAAAAAGAAAAGAAAGAAATACTGTATAGCTGGGAGAAATTCAATAAGTTAATGCCACTAGGGGAAAAAAAAAAAAAAAAAAAAACCTTAGAAAAAGGAGGTCAGTGATTTCTGTCGCATTCTTATTTATATTATGAGAAAAAAGAAAATGAAAGTGTTAGTCACCCTGTGGTCTGACTCATTGTGACACCATGTATAGTCCATGTACACAACCTGCCATGGCTCTTCTGTCCATGGGATTCCCCAGGCAGGAATACTGGAAGTGGGTGGCCATTCCCTTCTCCAGTTGATCTTCCTGACCCAAGGATTGAACCTGGGTCTCCTGCATTGTGGGCTGATTCTTTACCATCTGAATCAGTGGGTAAACCCCTCATTTAGTCTATTCAGAAGTTTTATCAGTCTCCAAGAATGGATGTAGACTTTAGTGAAATTTTACTTTGTCCTTATTTAAATTGCACTGCAGTTTCAAGTGTGATACCCTTCCTGGAGCAAGGCCTGGAATGTAATATTAAGCCCCTGATGTGGCAATTGTTCTTTTTGCTGTTTTAAGGACTGCTACATGCAATAAAGTAGAAGAGTGCAAAGATCTTAATTTCCTTGGCATAACATAGAATGTAACACAGTTGGTAATAACATGCTGCTTAGACTTGAGAATGAGAAAAGAACAAAGTTATGACACATATCTGCTAAAAAGATGAAAAATAAACCTGGGACCTTGCACTTCAGTGAAATTTTCAGGGATCCAGTGATCTAAACTGGCATAGTATCCTCTTCAAATTGGAACACATGTTACTATTATTTATACAGGCTATAACTAGAACAGCCTGTAACTAACACAAAGCTTGTTTGGGCCCCTTAGATTTTAGAAGCAAAATACATTGCATTCAGGTACTTTCAAAGGCTGCAGGATTTGAGTGTGACCCTGCACCAGAAAAATTCTGCAACATTTTCAAGTGGAATGTAAGATTTTCTTCTCACCTGGTCTTTGTAACTCAGCAGATCCAACTGTACTTTAATAAATGGGTATGTCATATTAAATTTGTTTAAAAGTCCTAATAGAAGAAACACAGAGACCGACCCTAGAGATTTGGATTCCTTAGGTATGTGAGATGGTTTTCATATACACTTATTTTTTCACAGGAAATACTCTGAATATTTGTTAAAATGTTTAAAAAATCTAGATTATACACAGGTCTCTTATTCCAACTAGGTATGGGCTGTGACAGCATGAGATGTTATAAGATGCTATAAGATGTTATAGATGCTATAAGATGCTTGCAAAGTCAGCACGATGTTTGTTTGCCTTTGTTGTCTGAATCGAGAGATGGTCAAATGTTATACTTGTGATCAGGAAATAATAGTTTAACTGAATAGTTAGGAATTGGGGGATAAGAGGTTGGTAAATTCTCTGACAAGGATGCCTGAGTTTTTTGAATTGATATTTGGAATAGGAATGGAATTCATATATATTCACAAGCTGGTTTTAGGAAAGGCAGAGGAACAAGAGATCAAATTGCCAACATTTGCTGGATCATCGACAAAGCAAGAGAGTTCCAGAAAAACATCTATTTCTGCTTTATTGACTATGCCAAAGCCTTTGACTGTGTGGATCACAATAAACTGTGGAAAATTCTGAAAGAGATGGCAATACCAGACCACCTGATCTGCCTCTTGAGAAATTTGTATGCAGGTCAGGAAGCAACAGTTAGAACTGGACATGGAACAACAAACTTGTTCCAAATAGGAAAAGGAGTACATGAAGGCTGAATATTGTCACCCTGCTTATTTAACTTATATGCAGAGTACATCATGAGAAACGCTGGACTGGAAGAAGCACAAGCTGGAATCAAGATTGCCGGGAAAAATATCAATAACCTCAGATATGCAGATGACACCACCCTTATGGCAGAAAGTGAAGAGGAACTACACAGCCTCTTGATGAAAGTGAAAGAGGAGAGTGAAAAAGTTGGCTTAAAGCTCAACATTCAGAAAACTCAGATCATGGCATCTGGTCCTATCACTTCATGGGAAATAGATGGGGAAACAGTGGAAACAGTATCAGACTTTATTTTCCGGGGCTCCAAAATCACTGCAGATGGTGACTGCAGCCATGAAATTAAAAGACACTTACTCCTTGGAAGGAAAGTTATGACCAACCTAGATAGCATATTCAAAAGCACAGACATTACTTTGCCAACAAAGGTTCATCTAGTCAAGGCTATGGTTTTTCCTGTGGTAATGTATGGATGTGAGAGTTGGACTGTGAAGAAGGCTGAGTGCCAAAGAATTGATGCTTTGGAACTGTGATGTCGGAGAAGACTCTTGAGAGTCCCTTGGACTGCAAGGAGATCCAACCGGTCCATTCTGAAGGAGATCAGCCCTGGATTTCTTTGGAAGGAATGATGCTAAAGCTGAAACTCCAGTACTTTGGCCACCTCATGCGAAGAGTTGACTCACTGGAAAAGACTCTGATGCTAGGAGGGATTGGGGGCAAAAGGAGAAGGGGACGACAAAGGATGAGATGGCTGGATAGCATCACTAACTCGATGGATGTGAGTCTGGGTGAACTCTGGGAGTTGGTGATGGACAGGGAGGCCTGGCGTGCTGCGATTCATGGGGTTGCAAAGAGTCGGACACGACTGAGCAACTGAACTGAACTGAACTGATGCATACCATGCTGCTCCTAAGTCACTTCAGTCAGGTCCAACTCTGTGCGACCCCATAGACGGCAGCCTACCAGGCTCCTACATCCATGGGATTTTCCAGGCAAGAGTACTAGAGTGGGGTGCCACTGCACACAATACTATGAGTATATGCATATATACTTAAATGATGTATATGGCATACTAGGTATCACACACTTACACAGTATGTCCTAATAGGTACTCAATTATCGAAAATATATTCTTTAGTCAGTAAAACAACTTATTTCCACCATGTCTACTGTAGGCGTGATTACATACAGATCCGAAGTAGAGAATGAGGGCTGGAATAATTTCAAATTTATCTTGATTCTGATGCTTAGAAGTTTATTCCTTAAACAAATTTTAAATTTGGTTGAGAGACTTTAAATCTAGAAAAAATTATATGTATATCAGTCAGTTCAGTTCAGTCACTCAATCGTGTCCAACTCTCTGCGACCCCATGGAGTGCAGCATGCCAGGCCTCCCTGTCCATCACCAACTCCTGGAGTTTACTCAGGCTCATGTTCATTGAGTTGGTGATACCATCCAACCATCTCATCCTCTGTCGTCCCCTTCCCCTCCCACCTTCTATCTTTCCCAGCATCAGAGTCTTTTCCAATGAGTCAGTGCTTTGCATTAGGTGGCCAAAGTATTGGAGTTTCAGTTTCAACATCAGTCCTTCCAAAGAATGTTCAGGATTGATTTCCTTTAGGATGGATTGGTTGGATATCCTTGCAGTCCAAGGTACTCTCAAGATTATTCTCTAACATCCAGTTCAAAACCATCAACTCTTTGATACTCAGCCTTCTTTTATAGTCCAAATCTCACATCCATACATGACTACTGGAAAAACCATAGCCTTGATGAGATGGACCTTTGTTGGCAAAGTAATGTTTCTGCTTTTTAATATGATACCTAGGTTGCTCATAACTTTTCTTCCAAGAAGTAAGCATCTCTTAATTTCATGACTGCAATCACCATCTGCAGTGATTTTGAAGCCCCCAAAATAAAGTCTGACACTGTTTATACTGTTTCCCCATCTATTTGCCATGAAGTGATGGGACCAGATGCCATGATCTTAGTTTTCTGAATGTTGAGATTTAAGCCAACTTTTTCAGTCTCCTCTTTCACTTTCATCAAGAGGCTCTTTAGTTCTTCTTCATTTTCTGCCATATGGGTGGTGTCATCTGCATATCAGAGGTTGTTGATATTTTTCCTGGCACTTTTGATTCCTGCTTATGCTTCCTCCAGCCCAGTGTTTCTCATGATGTACTCTGTGTATAAGTTAAATAATCAGGGTAACAATATACAGGGTGACTATATATATATATATATATATATATATACACACTTAAGTATATGTATATATAGGTTTTAATGTGTTTATATGTACACAAAAGTCTGTGTATATATAAAGGTGGTATTCCCAGATGGAGTTAGTGGTAAAGAACCCGTCTGTGAATGCAGGAGAATTTAGAGATGCAGATTCTATTCCAGGGCCAAGAAGATCCCCTGAAGAAAGGCAGAGCATCCTGCCCAGTATTCTTGCCTGGAGAATCCCATGGATAGAGGATTTTTGTGAGCTACAGTCCATAGGATCACAAGGAGTCAGACATTACTGAAGCAACTTAGCACACATATATAAAGCATATTTAAAATAATATGATGTGGAATATATGTGTAATGAAGTATGTAGGATATAAATGCGTGTGCACAGTTGCTCAGTCATGTCCGACTCTTTGACTCCATAGACTGTAGCTCACCAGGCTCCTCTGTCCATGGAATTTTCCAAGCAAGGTTTTTGAAGTTGGTTGTCATTTCCCCCTCTAGAGGATCTTGCTGACCCAGGGATCTAACCCGTGGAAGACATCTCCTGTGTCTCCTGCATTGGCAGGCTGCTACTTTACCACTGAGTCACCTGGGAAGCCCTAGTATATAAATACTCTAACGGTATCTTGTGGTTCATTCATTAATTTTGTTCCAGTTTGACTTCTTTAAAGAGTTTGCTACATGAAGAGGACTTCTTGACCACTCTTAGAAACATCAATGTCCTTTCCCCCAACTACTCTTTTTACTTATCCTAATTAGTTTATTCATATAAATCATATTGCATAGTTACTTCTGTAATTATTTATTTCCTGTTTCAGTCTCAGTTCAGTTCAGTTGCTCGGTCATGTCTGACTCTTTGCGACCGCATGGACTGCAGCGCACCAGGTTCCCTGTCTATCACCAACTCCCAGAGCTTACTCAAACTCATGTCCTTCGAGTCATTGATGCCATCCAACCATCTCATCCTCTTTTGTCCCCTTCTCCTCCTGCCTTCAATTTTTCACAGCATCAGGGTCTTTTCCAATTAGTCTCAGTCTACCATATATAATTATTTTTAGCTACAGTTCATGACTTCATTCCTAGCACATTAGACAGTGCCTGTTTCAAAAAAACTGGGTGAATTTAGAGAGGAAGATCATTAAATTGAATAGCCCCAGAGATGGTACCTGACTTTATCACTTTATCAGTTATTAAATTATAGGCAAGGTTAGTAATTTTACCACGTCTCCGTTTTGTCACTTGCAGAATGGCAGTAATGAAAATACCTTCCTAGAAAGATAATTTGTTTCTATAAAAGTGACATACTATATTGAAAACTTTTATACAAATGCCTACTTAGATATTGACTCTTACAAAATATTTTTCCCCAGTAACTGTGCTGTTTCTAATTTGAATGTTTGCTGAAAATGATGAACATTCATTTAAAAATAAATCTTTGTTTTTAGTAATGAATTGTATATTAGAAGATACTTGAATATCATAAAATAACTATAATTCAGAATTCTCTTTATCAAATAATTTGTCAATTCAAATGTTACTTTAGCACAGTTTATTTATTCATATTTTTCTATGCATTGAGTTTCTGTATTTAAACTGTAGGGGGACATCAAGCTGTGTTTTCAATTAACTCAAAAAAATCTCCTTCCATTTGCAACAGCAAGGAGTCCCATCACAGAGGGTAATATCAGTAATCTATTTTTCATCTTATAATTATGCAAGAACTCTTCTAACAATGGAATGTTCATAAGAGACACAATCCGTTATAATCATACATAGATACAGATCAGTTAAAATGCCTTACTTTGTGTCACTTTCATTTTTAAAAAGATCTAATTTTTGTAGATTTGATTCAAAGACAAATAAGCATTTAAAAATCATTTAAGAAACATGTACTGTTTCTTTATGTTGTAGAGTTGTGCTTTTGTTTTCCTTAATTGGTGATGATTTCTTTCCTATTACGTATTGTTCTTTATATAATGTTGTAGTTATATGTAACAGCTCATTGAGGCTGAATTTGTATCTGATCTGATCTGATGTATTTATTATGGCTATTATGCCCTTAAGGAAGTAACTTAATATCTGGAGCCTATAATTTCATCTTTAAAATTGAATAATAATAGCAATTAGAGTAGCATAATTTTTAAAGAAACTGAAATATCAGGTATAACATTTCTGAAAACAAATACTAGTTTTTAATATTTTCTCATATATTCTCTTTGTTCAAGTAGACGAACTTTCATCTGCTTTTTGAATTTGGAAACATAGGTATTCAACATGCCATTGCAAATTTGACTTCATAAGTAGTTTAGTATTTCATTTTTCTCGTAACAGTATAGTGTAAATCTGATCAGTTCACTTAAGGACTGTTGGTAGTTTAAAGTGAACTTTTAAACTTGGTCAAAGGTCTTTCATCATTTGTATAATGTTGGCCAAAATGTCTCCATAATATGTGATAGAAAAACCTAAAGGAACATCTTGGCCAACCTCTGTTCACCCTCCTTGCAGAGCCTTCACTGTGTTGGCATTTTTTGTTGCTCGCTATCAAAAGATTGTTTCCCCAAAACACAGGTTTTAGTCTTTTGTGATGTATATTAGTATATTAGACAAAGTCAAGTATATTGGAAAAATAAAGTCTTTTAACTTTGCACTTGGAATATAAAGGAAGAGTATGAGTTAATCCAGTAGTCAGTGTTTGGCACAAGAATATATAGGGAAAAGTGCATAATGCACAAAACTATAGAGTTTGGAGAAAACAGGGAAAGCTTTTAAATGTAAAAGATTGTATGGCTGGATCATAGACAAAGAAAGAAATAGAAATGAGAGAAGAGCTAAAACCAAAATTGCATAGTAATTCGTAGAATTTTGTTGTTTCAATATTATCTGAAGTAGGATGGCTTAACTACCAAAGGGTTTTAATTATATGTCCATTTTCAAATAGAAGTTTTGGGGAAAAAATAATGCTTCCTACAGAAATGCAGGGAAATAATTAGAGGCTGGGAAAGTGGTTATGGTGTTATTGCAAAAGTTCTGGGCAAAGGTAATAATTATCTGATAAGAGAGAACTAGACTGATACAACATTTATTTCTCTGATTTTGTGATGAAAAATGGATCAGACAGAAATTTAAAGATGATGGCATAGATGCTAAGCATTGGCAAGTGGATGGTTGTTGCTGCATTTTATTAAACTGGAGTACATAGTGTTTATATAAGCATATTTGAGAGAAAAGATAAATCTAATTTTATACACATTGAGATTATCTCGTATAAACTTATTAATACAAGTAGACTTGTATATGTGTGTGTTAAATTGCTTCAGTCATGTCTGACTCTTTGGGACCCCATGGACTGTAGCCTGCCAGGCTCCTCCGTCCATAGGATTCCCCAGGCAAGAGTACTGGAGTGAATTGTCATTTCTTACTCCAACAAGTGGACATATGCAGCAATTACTGCTGTGACTTGAGAGATTTGGGTTGAAGTTATAAATTTTAAAAAATATGACAGTTAATTGAATTCCATAATGTGAAGATTAAAAAGACAGTGAGTAGATGACAGACTTAAATAAAGCAGCATGGGAAATTGATGGGAGAAGAAAAGATTGAAAATTTGGAGATGGAAATAGAAATAAAAACAACAACAACAAAAGACTCTAGGTCAATATGCAAAGCAATTGAGATTTAGAGGCATTTGGAGTGGTCAGCAATGCTAAAAGTCACCGATTGGCAAGAAATTTTTTTTTTTTAAACACAAAAGAGTTAGTGTTTCTTAAGAGCACATTTACTGGACTGGTAAGAAGACAGACTGTAGATTACTAAAGAGCCAAGAATATGGTAGAAAAGGAGAGAAGAGTCAACAGCTGCAAATACCTATTTCATCAAACAAAATGTGAGTGGAGAGGAAGGATTTTAGAAGAGGTTAATGAGGATTGCTGTTAGCTTATTTAAGTATGAGGATCCTCAATCGTATTAAAATATTCATAAGGAGTAACTGGTAGTTGGGGAAAAATGAAAATACAAGATTGAAAAGAAATACAATTGGATCCCAGAGAAATCAGTTTTATTAGTCAAAATAATTGAACTTACAATCCTGTAACCAGCTACCTCAAAAATCACAGTGACTAAACATATGTAAATTTATTTCTTGATCCTAAGACTTTTGATTAATTTAAGCCAATTACAATTGTGTAGAGTCATTTCCCTTACTTAAATTTAACATGAATGTGGACCTTGAATACATCTATAAATTATCTTCACTGGCACACCTGGATTAATATTTAAATAACTGGAGACTGTAGCATAGCTAGGTTAACACATCAAAAGATCAATAGTGTTATTAAGAGCAATAACTAAAGTAATAATGTGCTAAACTATCAATTGTTTCCTAAGCTGGAATAAGCACATTCTGTCATATCTTCCAATCTGATTCTAAAAACCACTAGATTTAAATGCAGCTGTCTGAGGATTCTGTGAATTAAAAGATCGTGCAGTTATTGGGCAGGAAAATAGAAAATGATAGAATGTTGACTATGACCATGAAGTTCTTTTCTTTCTTTCTTTTTCTTTTTTTGAGTTATCTTCTAATATCCTTGTAAGTCAATATTCCAGAATCTTGAAGCAGGTGTGTACAGTAAATACTCCAAGAGAAAACCCTTATTTTTGGCCCAAAAACAAGCAAGAGAACAAGCGCCCTGCACCACTGGACAGAAATTTTGGGAAAACCTCTTCTTTTTTTTTTTTTTACTGTTCCAGTCCCACTTATAAAAGGACGACACCTGTGGCAGGAGTGGGAGTGGTATCCATGCGGACATCTAAATTTTTGAGAATAACGTCTGACTAAAGGAACAAGAGAAGGCAGACTTTATGATACTTAGATGTGAAGAGAATCCTCCTTTTCCTTTCTCTTTCTCCTGATGCTTTGCTTCAGGGCCGTGGCAGTAGTATGAAATGTACACTCGCATGTGGGATTTCAAACTTCAGAGTGTCAGAAAATGGGCTCCCTGTCAACCAGAGACTTTGAGGAAAACCATGGAGAGTAAAGTTGGAGAGAGAAAGCTCTGAAATCTGTGTATAAAATCCTGAGTGGTTTGCTTTTGAAACTGACCCAATACTGGTATGTCTTAAAAGCCATTCCTTTAAGAGCTAAACTATGATATGGGGCACTGTTCAGGGTCCACCTTGGGCCCTGGGTAGTACACATGGTGGGTTCACCCAATAGTGCTGTTGCATCTTTAGAAATTAGCTGATATCAGAAACTCCACAGCCATCAGAAACCTACAGAAAAGCTTTCTATATGAAGTAGATAAGTTCACTTCCTATTTTAAATTAAAAAGAAAAAAATCAGCATTCTCCAAAAGATATAACATGTCTCAGGGCTTCATAAACAAATATAGAAAATGCCAACAGTGTAGTCCAAAATTCCCTGAAAGCATGGGGCTCGGAAGACCATAACCCCCAAGGGGAAAGTTAATAAACATAGGAAGTTTTGATATTATCAGAGACTTTAAAGAAGCTACTGTAATGATGCTCTTAAATATAGGCAAATACATATGAAATGAATAGAAAGAAGATTTTGTCAAGAGCTGAAAAGTACATTAACTAATATAAAACTTCCCTGGATAGTCTCAACTGAAGAATGAAAATGACAGCAAAAAAAAAAAAAAAACAGTAAATTTGAAAAATAATACACATTAATCTATCTGAGAGACTGAGAAAAGAAAAAGACAAAACTCAGGAACACATAGGATAATAGCAGCAGGTCTTTAACATTCAGGTTGGAATCTGAAAAATACAGGGGAAATACTGGTAAATAAAAAAAACAAGTAATTATGGCTGAATACTTTCTAAACTTTAGGAAAAAGTTAATTTGCAGATTGAAGAATACTGGGGAATGAAAGCACAATAAATTCAAAGACTGCCACACTCAGATAATGTTGTAACAAAACGGATAAAAATCAAAGGTAAAAAACAAATCATACTTGAAAGCAAATCAGGAGAAGGGATCAACAGAGGATTTGATAGTGGGATGGCATCACCAACTCAATGGACATGAGTTTGAGCAAACTCGGGGAGATAGTGAAGGACAGGGAAGCTTGATGTGCTGTGGTCCAGGGGGTCACAATGAGTTGGATATAACTTAGTGACTGAACAGCAAAAGTCAAGAACTCAGAACTTTATAAGGAACACTGATACAAATTACTTCATATTTCTTACCAGAGAAGTAAAGGTCAGAATACAGTGTGAAAATATTTTTTAAATACTGAAAATAAATGATTGTCAACCTCAGCATCCCATCCAGCAAAACTTCATTTATGGGAAAAAAAAAAGTGATAGGAAAGACATTTTAAAATTTAAAGAAATGAAGAGCAAAAAAGTAGAAAACAAGGTGAATTTATCAGCGGCAAAGTTGCTCTAATAGAAATGCTAAATGAAGTTTTTCTGGCAAAGGGAAATAATGCCATGGAAATCTTGGAATGTCAGAGGTAAAGGATAGCAACAGTGAGGGTAAATGTCTCAACCTAGTAGTCTATATATTCTTTATTTAAATGGACTCTGTGGGAGAGGGAGAGGGTGGGATGATTTGGGAGAATGGCATTGAAACCTATATACTATCATATATGAAACGAATCACCAGTCCAGGTTCCATGCATGATACTGGATGCTTGGGGCTGGTGCACTGGGACGACCCAGAGGGATGGTATGGGGAGGGGGGAGGGAGGAGGGTTCAGGATGGGGAACACATGTATACCTGTGGCGGATTCATGCTGATATATGGCAAAACCAATACAATATTGTAAAGTTAAAAAATGGGGAGGGAGGAGGGAGGAGGGTTCAGGATGGGGAACACATGTATACCTGTGGCGGATTCATTTTGATATTTGGCAAAACTAATACAATTATGTAAAGTTTAAAAATAAAATAAAATTAATTAAAAAAAATAAAAAATAAAACTTGAAAAAAAATCTAGTTGCTGAAAGCAAATTTTAAAACCTTATCTGAAATATGTTCAGTATATAAGAATGTTCATATAACAACTATAAATTAAGATAGGGTAAAGAACTATGGTGTATAAAGTTTCTATATTTACCTTGAAATTGTAGAATATTTGCTCTAAATTGAGTAGCTTGACATACATATTGTAATCCCTCTACTGTAGCAACACTTTAAAACATGATTCAAAAAAAATATAGTTGAAAAGCCAGTGAATACATTAAATGAGATTTTTTTAAAAATCCATTAGTATTTGCCTTTCTGACTTACTTCAATAAGCATAACTCTTTCTGTGTCCATCTGTGTTGTTGCAATGGTAATATTCATTTTCATGGCTAAAACCTCATTGTATATATATGTATATGTATGAGCTGTTTGTATATTTTGGATATTAACTCCTTGTCAGCCATATTAATTGGAACTATTTTCTCCCATTCCATAGGTTCTTTTTGTTTTGCTCATGGTTTCCCAAAGCTTTCACATTTGTTTCTGTTCTATTTGTTTATTTTATTTTATTTATTTTAATTTTTTATTATTATTATTATTTTACTTTACAATATTGTATTGGTTTTGCTATACACCAATATGCATCCACCACGGGTGTACACGTGTTCCTATGTTTCTTTTTCCTTGGCAGATTAAACAAAAAGTACTGCTACGACTTTGGTCAGAATGTCTTCCCTATCTTCACTTCTAGGAGTTTTGTGGTGTCTTGTCTTATACTTAGGTCTCCACACTATTTTGAGTTGATTTTTGTATATGGCATGAGGGAATGTTCTAATTTCATTGATTTACACATATGATATCACTTACATGTGGAACCTGAAAAATACTAAAAATGAATCCTCTCACAGACATAGAAAACAAACTTATGGTTACCAAAGGGGAGAGCGAGGCAGGGAGGGACAAATTAGGAGTGTGAGATTAACAGATCCAAGCTAACATACATGAAACAGATAAGCAACAAGGACTTACGGTATAGCATAGGGAATTATATTCAGTATCGTATAGTAATCTACTGGAATATAATCTGAGAAAAATAACTGAATCACTGTGCTGTACACCTAAAACTGTACAGCACAAATGATTCAGTTATTTTAAATCAACGTTGTTGTAAATCAACTTTACTTCAATTTAAAAATTTGAAAGAGGCAGGAAAAATGAAATAGAAGAATGAACAAAAAGTTGACACTCAGAAAACAAATGAAATTACAAAGTGAAATCCAAACACAGCAATAATTGCATTAAATGTAGAGGACATAAATAAGCACACAAATGGTTAATGGACATTGTCAGGGTGGGGATTATGCATTCTCTGCAAGACCCCACGTTGAATATAACCATAAATAGTTAAAGAGTAAAAGACTGAAAAATGAAACGAGTAATCTAATGAAAACTTGAAGGCAACTATAATAAGGAGAATTCCAGGGATAAAGAGGTACGTAAAATAATGACAACAGGCTTAGTTCATTAAGAAGATATAACAGTCCTAAATGTTTATGTACCTAAAAGAAGAGCTTCAAATTTCATTAAAGAAAACAGGTTTAAATAAATGCATAAATATATTCACTCTTGCAGACTTCAACACCCCTGTCTTGTTTAATTAATAGAGCAAGTAGACAGAAAAATAACAATGAATGAGAAATTAGGAGTAACTCTATAAACAAACGTTACCCAATCGGTTTTCATAGAATACACCTCGAAACAGCAAAATATATATTCTTTTCAAGTGCATAGGGAAAAACACAGAATAGACCATATCTTGCGCAATCCCCACCCTGACAATGCAGGGGCTTCCCTCATAGCTCAGTTGATAAAGAATCAGCCTGCAATGCAGGAGACCCTGATTTGATCCCTGGGTCGGGAAGATCCTCTGGAGAAGGGATAGACTACTCGCTCCAGTATTCTTGTACTTCCCTTGTGGCTCAGCTGTTAAAGAATCCACCCGCAATGTGGGAGACCTGGGTTCGATCCCTGTGTTGGGATGATGCCCTGGAGAAGGGAAAGGCTACCCACTCCAGTATTCTGGCCTGGAGAATTTCATGGACTGTATAGTCCATGGGATCGCAAAAAGTCCGACATGACTGAGCGACTTTCACTTTCACTTTTCACTACGTTTAATGCAATTATTGCTGTGTTTGGATTTCACTCTATAAATTCATTTGTTCCATAAGTGCATATGGAACAACACAGAACTGACCATATCTTGGGTTAAAACCAAATCTTAACAAATTTAAGAGTTGAAATTATACCAATATATTCCTTGATTCTAATGGAAGTAAATCAGGAGTCAGCAACACTGTGTATATCGAAAATCTACAAATATCTGGGCATTAAATGTTGCTCTTCTAAGTAAATAATGTATTGGGGGAAAAAGTCTTAAAGTAGAACATATTTTAAAGTGAATTAAAATGAGAATAACAGCATAACAAAAATTATGAGATGAATTTACAGCATTACTTGGAGGAAACACAGTAGTGTGGTGGATTCATGTTGATGTATGGCAAAATCAATACAATATTGTAAAGTAATTAACCTCCAATTAAAATAAATAAATTTATATAAAAAAATATAGAAAAGTTTTCCTGTAGAAAAACTAGTTAGAAAACTATATAGAAAAGAAGGTCTTAAATTGATGGTCTAAGCTCCTGCCTTAACAAACAAGTAAAAAGGTAAACATAAGCCAGAAGAAAGGATATAAGATCATTGTGGAAATAATGAAAAAGAGAACAGAGTATAAATACAGTAAAATACATATGTATAAATTAAAGCTATTATTTTGAAGAAATCAATAAAATTGAAAAATCATTCCTGAAATACTGGTATCAGAAACTAAAAGGGAACCCTCTCCAAAGGACTTTGAAACAACAGTAAGATGTTACTAAAAATAACACCCTGCCTATTAATTTGATAACCTAGATGAAATAGACCAGCTTCATAAAAAAAAAAGGTACCATAACTCAGGAACTTTTCAGATCATCTACTGCTATCTATTAAATAAATTAAATTTGTAATTTAAACTTGCAAAGTTTAAGTTTACAGTAAATAAGATTTGCCTATTGTGTAATACATTTTCCAAATACATCAAAATAGCAAGAACTATGTTGAAATGACACCATACACCCAATATATTCAGCCAAATATACTCAGATGCAGAGGTCTCTACTCCCAGATGGTTTACTAAAATGTTGATGTTGTTGTTCATTCGCCCAGTCATGGCTGACTCTTTGTAACCCTGTGGACTACAGTATGCCAGGCCTCTCTGTCCCTCACCATCTCCCAAAGTTTGCCCAAGTTCATGTCCATTGCATCGGTGATGCCATCCAGCCATCTCATCCTCTGACATCCTCTTCACCTTTTGCCCTCAAATCTTTCCCAGCATCAGAGATTTTTTCCAATCATCAGCTGTTGATAGAATTGGTATATTTCATTTTGGAAAAGCACTCAGATTGTGTACATATTGTGTGTAGTAGTAATAATGCTATCAGTAAATATAAAAATGGTGCTCCTGGGAATAATATATTTTAAGAACAGAATGTTTCTAATTTCCAGATCTACTCAGTAGTTCAAAAACTAGAGTTCATATAATGATATGATTAAGAAACTTTAAGGTATAATTATTAATTAAATATGTATATTTTTTCTTTGCTGGCAAGAATTTAAAATAATTCTTGAAATTATGTTTGCCTTTGAAGTGGTTAAATGGACTAGCATCCTGGTACCATAAGTTTGTTCATTCTATCCTCAAAGCACCTTCTGTTGAGCAAACAATACTACTTCACAAGTGACTCTTTTACTATGTGTAGGAAGATTCCAGAAGTTATGGTTTTAAATGTCACAGATTTGGATGTTTTATTCCTTTTGTCCAGATTATACTTTCATTCTTATACAATGAAATAGAAATTTCAAGGCACCAAACCAGTGACAGTTGTGAAGGTTATTATGTTTGCATGTTTATTTTAGATTTATTGGGGTATAGTTGATTCCAAATATTGTGTTTCAGTTGTTCAGCAAAGTGAATCTGTCATACATATACATACAGTTGTGAAGGTTTTGGTATGTGTACCTTTTAAACTAATGCATTTAAACTAAACCTTAGATGTCTGTATTCCTTTTGGGCTGCTGATTGAAGGTAAATGACATCAATTGTCTAAATTGCCCCAAGTCCAAGATCTGAATTTTAGATTGGAGCAAGTTTAAAAAATGGCCTTATCTATTAATACATCCCTATGGTAGAGCCACTCAGCTAAAGTTATACAACCGTTTATTAATTTCCTGGCTAAAATGGTCACATTATGGTAAAATGTAATTATAATCTAAAGCTTTTTGAAATTCTAACTTATTTTCTCTTGGATACATAGGGTCATCTTTCTTCTTATTCCTTTTAATAAGAGATATGCATATCAAACCATAAAATAAGGTTTCAGAGGAGGGTTTGCGTTGTATCGTCTTTAAATCTGGTTTGAAGAGAGTCATTTGAGATACTAACTTCAAACATCCTGCAGGTAGCAACTGGTGAAATTCATTAAAGAATACTTTGAACTTTTGTCTCAAATCTTCAAATGTGTGAAGTCATCAGTGTTACAGCTCTAGAAAGCATAAAATAGTGTTTCTGAGAGCTCTAATTTTATATAGACATGATTTGGGCTTAAAAGTTATAAGTGGGAAAATAGGCAAAACAAAACAATATTCCTTTTGCATAGTTATTTTTGTAATTAAAACAGATTTCAGATTCTTGATAAAAAATAATTTATTACTAGTTTCTATATTGGAAAATGTGTCTAGTTATGTAACATTCTTTAAATAGATTGGGTCATATTCTAATACAATTCTATGCTTTTAGCACCTTCTGCCTTCCATTTTGGGATCCTCTGACTTCTAGGTTGACCCTAATTTCAATAAAGTAAGGTCTACTCTTTTCTATATAGTTCTATGGTCTATGAAAATTGGGTAGTATTACATATCTATCATCATAGTATCACCTTGATCAGTTTCACCACCCTAAAAATAATCCCCTAATAGTCCCCTGGTACTATGTTCCCACACTCCATACCCTTGACAAATATGGATTTGTTGCCTACATATGTAATTTCACTTTTCTCAGATATCGTATAAATAGGGCTTCTTATTATATAGTTTTTTTGATTTAACTCTTCACTTAGGACAGTGCCTTTAGAATTTATCCATAGCTCTATCATTTTTCATCACTGACTAGTATTCCAGTGTGTGGCTGTATTACCATTTCTTAAGCCATTTGCTTTCTGAAGGCTATATTGATTGCTCCCACTTTGTAGCTATTGCGACTAAAGCTGCTATAAATATTCATATTTTGTGTTGACTTAAGTTTTCATAACAGTTGGGGAAAACAGAATATGATTGCTGGATTGTGTATTAAGTGTTTTTAAAATGACTTCTTAGAAAGTGCTGCATTTTTGCATCCCTATCAGTAACTAATAAGAGTTCTGTTGCTCTGCACCTTCACCAGCATCTGGTATTGCCTCCACTGGAATTAGAGCTGTTTTAGTATGTGTTTTAATTTGGGTTTCCCTAATGATGACTTTTTGAGCATATCTTCATATGCTTATCCATGCATCTTCTTTGGTTCTTGTTTAGTCCAATATTTTTAAGAAAACTTTTGTTTTCTGAGAGTTTTGAATTGTCACTTAAGTTCCACATTATTTTAAATCATTGGGCTTTTTAAACTTGACACTCCTCCTACAATAATTTCTAGTCAAAACTCATGAAGAGGATATGACCAAAAACATGTTGTCATTCTAATTTTCCTAAGACAGATGTTTACTTCACTGAAATTAACTGATAGATATTTCTGTTGGAAAATGTTTGCCAAAACATGATCATTTTATTTTGACGATTAAACTGTGACTGTAACCAAATAAAGGCTCATAGTGAGAGAAAATGTTCACTTTGGGAACAGGAAGACAACCTCCATGAAGGGTATTATTCTCCTATGCAGATCATGATCAGTCACTCACTCATGTCCAACTCTTTGTGACCCTGTGGACTGTAGTCCTCCAGGGTCCTCTGTCCATGGGATTTCCCAGGCAAAAATGCTGGAGTGGGTTGTCATTCCCTTCAGGCAGAGGATCTTCCCAACCCAGAGTTTGAACCTGCAACTCTTAGGTCTCCTGCATTAGCAGGCAGAGTCTTTACCGCTAACACCACCTGGGAATCCCATTACATTGACAGCCAGAAGGGAAAATATATGAACTTATTGGTATGTTTTAATATATATGTTAATGATAGTTTATAATTCATTTTAGGGGCCAAAGCTATACTTGTATTTACTAGAAAGTATTACATATAAAATGTGTTTTTATCTTTAGTAGAATAATAAAATTATTCTTAATTAATTTTCTAAATTATTTGTTCTTTTTGTACTCCATTTTGATTGCAAAATTATAAATATTATTGATTACATATAATAATACCTCCTGGTTTTAAGTTACATGTAATCAAATATTACCACAAAATATTATTCATAATTTTTTTTTTAGAATTTTCTATATACGTGGTATTTTGTACTCTATTTACTATAGTCTAAGACCTGTTATTTTCTGATCCAATCATATTTCATCTCTCTCACATCAGTTGAGTTTAGTCACTCAGTCGTTTCCGACTCTTTGTGACCCCATGAATCGCAGCACGCCAGGCCTCCCTGTCCATCACCAACTCCCGGAGTTCACTCAGATTCACGTCCATCGAGTCAGTGATGCCATCCAGCCATCTCATCCTCTGTCGTCCCCTTCTCCTCTTGCCCCCAATCCCTCCCAGCATCAGAGTCTTTTCCAATGCGTCAACTCTTCGCATGAGGTGGCCAAAGTACTGGAGTTTCAGCTTTAGCATCATTCCTTCCAAAGAAATCCCAGGGCTGATCTCCTTCAGAATGGACTGGTTGGATCTCCTTGCAGTCCAAGGGACTCTCAAGAATCTTCTCCAACACCACAGTTCAAAAGCATCAATTCTTCGGCGCTCAGCCTTCTTCATAGTCCAACTCTCACATCCATACATGACCACAAGAAAAACCATAGCCTTGACTAGACGGACCTTTGTTGGCAAAGTAATGTCTCTGCTTTTGAATATGCTATCTAGGTTGGTCTTAACTTTCCTTCCAAGGAGTAATTGTCTTTTAATTTCATGGCTGCAGTCACCATCTGCAGTGATTTTGGAGCCCAAAAACATAAAGTCTGACATAATTACCACTAAATGTAAAGTATCTTGTTTTATTGTGTGCATAAATATGCTACTTTCAGAAATAACCCTAAATGTATGTTGTTTAATCTCCATAAAGGTTAATGTTTGCTTCACTACACTTTGCATTTTAATTTTGAAAACCTTAAAAGATAGATTTTAAAACTGGTGCTCAAACATACATGAAGTAGATAAAACAGTATGGCTGTCCTGGAAAAGTGAGAATATTCAATGTATATAATTAACACAAATTTAAAGGGTTTTTTTAAGCTTGTTTTATTTTCTGTGTGTCCGTAGGTCAGAAGTCTAGGCACAGTGTAGCACAGCTGGCTCCTCTGCTCCAGCTTCACAGAATCAAAATAAAGATGTCAGCAAGGCTGGATATCTTGCTCTAGGCTCTGGGGAAGAGTGCACTTCCAAGCTTTATTTTAGGTTATGCACAGAATTTGATTCTTTGTGGTAAGACTGAGGTACTTGGTTCCCATCTGGGTATCAATTAGGAATCGCTCTTGTCTCGTAGAGGACTCTCTTTGATACATACATGTAATGCACTTACATCTTAGAACCTGCAGTGTTATGTCAAACTTCTCTCGCTCTTGAAATTGTCCTGATTTCCTCTTCTGCATCTCTCTTGCCTTCTGTACTACATCTCTCTGACTCCTGATAGAGGAAGTAATCAATTTTTAAGATCTTATTAGGTTGGACCCTCCTAGGTAATCCATAATCTTCTTAATTTAAGATATCCTTAAAGTTTATATAATTTTTGAGGTCCCTATTCTGGAGATGGAAATGGCAACCCACTCCAGTACTCTTGCCTGGAAAATCCTATGGATGGAGGAGCCTGGTAGGCTACCATCCATGGGGTCACAAAGAGTCGGAGATGACTGAGCGACTTCACTTTACTTTATTGCTATGAAATATAACATGTTCAAAAGTTCCAGGGATTAGGATGTAAACTATTTTGGGTGACCATTCTACCTACCACACTTAGGCAGTAGACTGAGGTCACTGAAATGTCATAGATGACAGATGTTAATGATTTTTAATACTTCCATCTAAAATTGGACTCTAATCAACTAAGAAAGCCTAGTTGAATTCACTAACCATCTAATTCAAATTGGCAGAATAGCATAAATTAAAAGCATTATATATTGTGGGCTATGCAATTAACTTGTCATAAATTTATTTTTAAATGTCTTAAAGATAAGCAATAAAATAGGATACAATCTACAAATCTGAACAAGTACAGTTTGAAGATATCTTGCAGTTGGGTAAATTTTAATAAAATGTATAAGCTTAATAATATATATAACTTTTTCCTTGAACACCTGTTGTGAGTAAAGGGAAGAATTCTAGTCTCTTATTCAGACAAAACTCCAATGAATGTTCCATCTGCAATCACTCATTGAGATAGTACAATCATGTTCATGTTGAAAATCATGGAAACTCTGCCATCCATAATGGGAACAATTTGATTGCAGTCAAGCTTCTGACCTAAGGTATTGAAATTAAGTATATTTGATATTGCCCATAATACATGTTATTTCCATCTATCCTAAAGCACACCCACTAAGCTTACTTTAACAAAAGTCTTTCAAGAAACAAGGAAAGAATGGCACTATGATTTTAAAGTTTATCTGAAAATCTCCTTCTGTGAGGTTAGTTCATGCTACTTTATAATTAAGTTCTCTCTGTCATTCTGGCAATTTGACAGTAAGACCAGTGTTCTTTTCTTGGGTTTGTATGACTTGTCAATATGACGGTCATCACTGTTGGCAAGAGAGGAAAATGGGAATAGCTTTCTTTATTATTTGATGCAGTGTTTGGGGAGCTGTAAGAAGAGTTCACCTTCTCCCAAGTAGGATAAATAGCCTTTTATTCTCAGAAGTTGTGTTGGTTTCATGTACATTACATTCATCTGAGTTAAGGTACCAAACATAAATTAGAATAAGGTCTAGGTCATTAGAAATTTCAAAGAAAGAAATGAGGAAAGTAGCCATCCAAAGAAGAAAAGTTCTATTCCCAGTTTTTTAAGGAATCTCCAGCAATCCCACTGCTGGGCATACACCTGAGGAAACCAGAATTGAGAGACACATGTACTCCAATGTTCATCGCAGCACTGTTTATAATTGCCAGGACATGGAAGCAACTTAGATGTCCATCAGCAGACGAATGGATAAGAAAGCTGTGGTACATATACACAATGAAGTATTACTCAGCCATTAAAAAGAATGCATTTGAGTCAGTTCTAATGAGGTGGATGAAACCGGAGCCTATTATACAGAGTGAAGTAATCCAGAAAGTAAAACACCAATACAGTATACTAATGCATATATATGGAATTTAGAAAGATGGTAACAATAACCCTGTATATGAGACAGCAAAAGAGACACTGATGAATAGAACAGTCTTTTGGACTCTGTGGGAGAGGGAGAGGGTGGGATGATTTGGGAGAATGGCATTGAAACATGTATAATATCATGTATGAAACGAATCACCAGTCCAGGTTCAATGCACGATACTGGATGTTTGGGGCTGGTGCACTGGGACAACCCAGAGGGATGGTAATGGGGAGGGTGTTGGGAGGAGGGTTCAGGATGGGGAACACATGTATAACTGTGGTGGATTCATTTTGATATATGGCAAAACCAATACAATATTGTAAAGTTAAAAAATTAAATTAAAAAAAAAAGAAAATTTTGTTGTGTTTTGTGATAGTGACAATTTTAAATGTGATGCAGCCATTTTTGCTCACATTCCATTGTTCAGAACTGGGTCATGTGGATGCACAGCCAAGTGTCCAGGAAGAGAATATTGAAATGCTTGATGAACAGTCAAGATTAATTCTGTCACAGAAAGTTAGAGACAATGGAACAAATAAGATAACTAAGCCATAAAAAAGAATAAACAAACAGGGAATTAATAGAATATCTAAGATGATACATATGGTTAAGCTGAGGTCCAGAAGGATATGAGAATCAGTGCAAGATTTATTTGGGGAAAATTAAAAACGGCTCCTCTCAAAACTTTTGTGGTTATGTGTGGACTGAGGGCAGGAAACACTGCTTATTGTGAATTTGTTCCACACAAAGTCATTATTTGACATTTCTTGCCATACCCTGTGCCCCAGACCTCATTTTCTTCTATGTTCACATTTAATACTACTTGAAAGTTGTTGTTTTGTTCCATTGGGTTCAAAAGGCCAGTCACTGGGATATACATTTGTATGTATGCTTATGCTTAGTCATGTCCTAGTCTTTGCATTCCCATGGACTGTAGCCTGCCAGACTGCTCTGTCCATGGAATTTTCCAGGTGAGAATACTGGAGTAGGTTGCCATTTCCTACTCCAGGGAATCTTCCTGACCCAGAGATGGAAACCCGCATCACTTGTGCCTCCTATATTGGCAGGTAGATTGTTTACCACTACCCAACCCTATTCCAAAGGGTACATGGAACTCTTTTTTTTTTTTTTCACTTTTACTTTTGAAACAATTCTAGACCTACAGGAAGTTGCCAAAACAGAAGGCTGCATGGAAGTCTACTATTTTGGCAACTTCCTGCAAGTCTAAAATGACTTCAAAAGGAAAAAAAAAAAAAAAAGCTGATAATAATATACATAATTTATCATGGTGAACTAAATTTTGACATTTCAAAGATACAACTTGGTTCAGTTCATTTACTGAGTTGGGTCCAACTCTTTGCAACCCCATGGACTGCAGGCCTCCCTGTCCATCACCAACTCCTGGAGTGTTGGGGTCCTTTAATGGACCAGGACCTGGCAGTCTGGAGGTGACAATAAGAAAGTGAAAGAGAGAGAGAGGCTGATACTCCCTGGTTTACACAGAAAACCAATAAAGTCATTGACACAGGACTTGCGTCTCTCATGAAGCCACTGGGCGCCTTCTCGAGGTGGGGTGAAGGCACAGGGTGCCTTCTCGAGAGAGTCTTAGAAGTCTGGGCAGGAGAGTGAGCGAGATGGATTTCTGCAGTCCAAGGAATCAGCCAAGGAGAGAGAGAGAGAGAAAGAAAGAAAGAAAGACACGGGGACTCAAGCTCTGATGGAGCAAAGGTGCTTTAATGATTTTTCTGTGAGTATATATAGGCTGTAGTACAAGAAGTTTCTTTCGTCAATGATAAAGATCAGAAAACCAAATGTACAGTAACTGTTATCAAGGGAACAAGGGATGATGATCATCACAAGGTCAGAAGACAATCCATATTTCAAGAAAGGGGATCAAGACTAAGAGTTTTGTTGTAAAGAGAATGTTTACTAAGGGAGATTCAAGCCTGTCTCGCACAATGACCCCCAGTTCCTGGGAGCGGCCTGCTGTTCGGCTTAAAAAGAAACAAAGGACTTGTGAGAAACAGCATGTAGGAATCCTCCTGTTAAACATTCCCTGACACTGGAGTTTACTCAAACTCATGTCCATTGAGTCAGTGATGCCATCCAACCATCTTATCCTTTGTTGTCCCCTTCTCCTCCCTCCTTCAATCCTCCCAACTTGGTAGGAATAGGTTAAAGTTTGCCACCACCTCCTACCTCCTCCACTCCATGGAATGTCCTTAAAGTTATATGCCAGTAAAATTACTTTTGTGTTATTTCCTCAAATTAGATTTATGAGGGGAAGAGAAGATCATCTATCTATGTGAAAGACTAGAGAAATATTGCTTGGAGATTACTTACTGAGAAAAATCTAGGCTTTCTCATTCAAGTATAAACTACAATTGTCTTTCTTTCTCTCTGTCTCTCCTTCTTCCTGCTCTTCCTGTCTTATCTGCATTAGTCAGGGTTCTCCAGAGACACAGAATCAGTACAGTAGGATGCATCTCTGTATACATACATATACATACATATGTGTGTATATATACATGTGTATACACAGATTTTTAAGAAATTAGTTCACGTGAATGTCGACCTGGAAATCTGAAATCTACAGGACAGAAAGGGAAGTTGGAGATTAGGAAATGATTTGATATTGTTGTCATGAGCCCAAATACAGTATGAAGACTCAATATCTATATTCAAGATACCTCAGTTTTTGTTTTTTTGGTTTTTTTAATTGTTTTATGGCCTTCAAGTGATTGGTGAGGCCAACTCACATTATGGAGGGCAGTCTGCTTTATTCAGAGCGACTAAGGTAGATCTCAGTCACATCTAAAAAATACAGCAACACATTGACTGTTGTGTAACCAACATTTGGACATCCCAGCTTAGTCAAGTTGACACATAAAATCAACCATTTACTTATCAGTCACCAGTCTGCCATCTATTTATTTGCCTATCTTTGTACTTTAGTTTTCTATTACTGTTAATAAATGATCACAAACTTAGCTTGAAAAACAACCATTTATTATCACATTTCTGAAGTTCGGAAATCTGAAATAGGTCTCACTGGACAAAATCCAAGTTACTAACTGCATTCAGTAGGTAAAATGAGTGTCTACCTTTGGACTGTCTTCTCTAGAGACACTCTTAGACAGTGTCTTCTCTAAGGAGAATCAGGTTCTTTGCCTTTTCTAGCTTCTAGAGGCCACCTGTAGTCTTTGGGTCTTGGCTCTATTACTCCATCTTCAAAGTCAGCAACACTAGACTGGGGCTTTCTCATATCACCCTCTCCCTGGCTGGATCATCACATCTTTTTCTCTGATCCTGACTGCCCTTTTGCCTCCTTATTTGTAAAGGCTGTCTTGGTTACATCAGCCCATCTGAATAATCTGGGATCATCTCCCTATCTAAGGTCAATTTATTAGCAACCTTAGTACTATTAGCAGCCTCAGTTCTTTTTTTCAAACAGCATATTTATAGGTTCCGGCCATGGACATATTGGTGGGCCATTATTCTTCTTACTAACTCTCTTTAATCAGCATAATCTTTTAACCTGTATAACTTTTTATCAAACATACATTGTCCAGAGTTCTTATAAGGTTTAGGAATATTTAATATTTCACAAAAATTCAACAGAACTGAATAAACAGGAAAAACATGTTTTTGTTCATTCTTCACTGAGGGGGAGAATACTACCAATCAAGAAAAAGGATATTAAATGCATTTTTTTCCTGTTAAACATGGTATGTGCCTATCTGAGCAGGAACAGAACATATAGGCATTGGACTGTGCTCATTCTTGTTAAAGAAACTCTCATGTTCACCATGAAGCAGAAGATATTTTGTAGTGCTCATTGGAAGGAAGCAAACATTCCACAGATAATAATTGTTAAATACTGAGTACTTGGGGCTTCCATTGTGGCTCAGACGGTAAAAAGTCCGCCTGCAATGCGGGAGACCCGGGTTCGATTCCTGTGTTGGGAAGATCCCCTGGAGAAGGAAATGGCAATCCACTCCAGCACTCTTGCCTGGAAGATCCCATGGACAGGGGAGCCTGATAAGCTACAGTCCATGGGGTCGCAAAGGGTCGGACACGACTGAGCAACTTCACTTTCACTCACTGAGTACTTAAAGGCATTCTCAATGTAAGATCCTGGTGGTGGTTTAATTGCTAAGTCATGTGCATCTCTTGCGACCCCGTGGACTATGGCCCACCAGACTCCTCTGTCCGTGGCATTTCCCAGGCAAGAATACTTGAGAGAGTTGCCCTTTTCTCCTCGAAGGGATCTTCCTGACCTGGGAATTGAATCCATAACTCCTGCATTGCAGGCAGATTGTTTACTGTTGAGTCAACAGGGAAGCCCTTGTAGGACCCTGCTGCTGCTGCTGCTAAGTCACTTCAGTTGTGTCCAACTGTGTGCGACCCCATAGAAGGCAGCCCACAGTCTATGGGATTCCCTAGGCAAGAACACTGGAGTGGGTTGCCATTTCCTTCTCCAATTCATGAGAGTGAAAAGTGAAAGCGAAGTCACTTAGTCGTGTCCGACTCTTTGTGACTGCATGGACTGCAGCCTACCAGGCTCCTCAGTCCATGGGGTTTTCCAAGCAAGAGTACTGGAGTGGGTTGCCAATTAGTTATTATTGAGAGGAGTCTGGTAGGCTGCAGTCCATGGGATCGCTAAGAGTCGGACACGACTGAGCGACTTCCCTTTCACTTTTTACTTTCATGCATTGGAGAAGGAAATGGCAACCCACTCCAGTGTTCTTGCCTGGAGAATCCCAAGGACAGGGGAGCCTGGTGGGCTTCCATCTATGGGGTCACAAAGAGTTGGACATGACTGAAGTGACTTAGCAGCAGCAGTAGCAGCAGAGCATCCTGAAACACAAAATTTATCAATGTGAAAATAGTGTTATATCACTGTGTAGTTGGCAAGCTTGGTTTTGAGATAATCCAACCTGAACTATAATATAAATTCTGATTCTTTCTAGTTACATAATTATAGCTTCATTTTCACAGACTCTTTGAGAACTTAAAATGAGATCTAAAATGACAAAAACCTGTACACAAATGTTTATAGGAGCCTTATTTGTAACAGCCTAAAACTGAAAAGAGTAGACTGGTTCCAAATAGGAAAAGGAGTGCATCAAGGCTGTATATTCTCACCCTGCTTATTTAACTTATATGTAGAGTACATCATGAGAAACGCTGGGCTGGAAGAAGCACAAGCTGGAATCAAGATTGCCACGAGAAATATCAATAACCTCAGATATGCAGATGACACCACCCTTATGGCAGAAAGTGAAGAGGAACTCAAAATCCTCTTGATGAAAGTGAAAGAGGAGAGTGAAAAGTTGGCTTAAAATTCAACATTCAGAAAACGAAGATCATTACATCCCATCACTTCATGGGAAATAGATGGAGAAACAATGGAAACAGTGTCAGACTTCATTTTTTGGGGGCTCCAAAATCACTGCAGATGGTGACTGCAGCCATGAAATTAAAAGATGCTTACTCCTTGGAAGAAAAGTTATGACCAACCTAGATAGCATATTCAAAAGCAGAGACATTACTTTGCCAACAAAGGTCCGTCTAGTCAAGGCTATGGTTTTTCCAGTGGTCACGTATGGATGTGAGAGTTTTACTGTGAAGAAAGCTGAGTGACGAAGAATTGATGCTTTTGAACTGTGGTGTTGAAGAAGACTCTTGAGTCCCTTGGACTGCAAGGAGATCCAACCAGTCCATTCTGAAGGAGATCAGCCCTGGGATTTCTTTTCTTTTTCTTTTTTTTTAAACTTTACAATATTGTATTGGTTTTGCCATGTATCAATATTAATCCACCACAGGTATACATGTGTTCCCCATCCTGAACCCTCCTCCCTCCTCCCTCCCCATATCATCCCCCCGGGTCATCCCAGTGCACCAGCCCCAAGCATCCAGCATCGTGCATCGAACCTGGACTGGCGACTCATTTCATATATGGTTTTATACATATTTCAATTCCATTCTCCCAAATCATGTCACCCTCTCCCTCTCCCCCACAGTCCAAAAGACTGTTCTATACATCAGTGTCTCTTTTGCTGTCTCGTATACAGGGTTATTGTTACCATCTTTCTAATTTCCATATATATGCATTAGTATACTGTATTGGTGTCTTTCTTTCTGGCTTACTTCACTCTGTATAATAGGCTCCAGTTTCATCCACCTCACTAGAACTGATTCAAATGTATTCTTTTTAACGGCTGAGTAATACTCTATTGTGTATATGTACCACAGCTTTCTTATCCATTCATCTGCTGATGGGCATCTAGGTTGCTTCCATGTCCTGGCTATTATAAACAGTGCTGTGAAGAACACTGGGGTACACGTGTCTCTTTCCCTTCTGGTTTCCTCAGTGTGTATGCCCAGCAGTGGGATTGCTGGGTCATAAGCCAGTTCTATTTCCAGTTTTTTGAGGAATCTCCACACTGTTCTCCATAGTGGCTGTACTAGTTTGCATTCCCACCAACAGTGTAAGAGGGTTCCCTTGTCTCCACACCCTCTCCAGCATTTATAGCTTGTAGACTTTTGTATCACAGCCATTCTGACTGGCATGAAATGGTACCTCATAGTGGTGTTGATTTGCATTTCTCTGATAATGAGTGATGTTGAGCATCTTTTCATGTGTTTATTAGCCATCTGTATGTCTTCTTTGGAGAAATGTCTATTTAGTTCTTTGGCCCATTTTTTGATTGGGTCATTTATTTTTCTGGAGTTGAGCTATAGGAGTTGCTTGTATATTTTTGAGATTAGTTGTTTGTCCGTTGCTTCATTTGCTATTATTTTCTCCCATTCTGAAGGCTATCTTTTCCCTTGCTTATAGTTTCCTTTGTTGTGCAGAAGCTTTTAAGTTTAATTAGGTCCCATTTGTTTATTTTTGCTTTTATTTCCAATATTCTGGGAGGTGGGTCATAGAGGATCCTGCTGTGATGTATGTCGGAGAGTGTTTTGCCTATGTTCTTCTCTAGGAGTTTTATAGTTTCTGGTCTTATGTTTAGATATTTAATCCATTTTGAGTTTATTTTTGTGTATGGTGTTAGAAAGTGTTCTAGTTCCATTCTTTTACAAGTGGTTGACCAGTTTTCCCAGACCCACTTGTTAAAGAGATTGTCTTTAATCCATTGTATATTCTTGCCTCCTTTGTCAAAGATAAGGTGTCCATAGGTGTGTGGATTTATCTCTGGGCTTTCTATTTTGTTCTATTGATCTATATTTCTGTCTTTGTGCCAGTACTATACTGTCTTGATGACTGTGGCTTTGTAGTAGAGCCTGAAGTCAGGCAGGCTGATTCCTCCAGCTCCATTCATCTTTCTCATGATTACTTTGCCTATGATTATCTCAATAGATGCAGAGAAAGCCTTTGACAAAATTCAACATCCATTTATGATAAAAACTCTCCAGAAAGCAGGAATAGAAGGAACATACCTCAACATAATAAAAGCTATATATGATAAACCCACAACAAACATTATCCTCAATGGTGAAAAAATGAAAGCATTTTCCTTTAAAATCAGGAACAAGACAAGGGTGCCCACTTTCACCATTATTATTCAACATAGTCTTGGAATTTTGGCCACAGCAATCAGAGCAGAAAAAGAAATAAAAGGAATCCAAATTGGAAAAGAAGTAAAATTCTCATTGTTTGCAGATGACATGATCCTCTACAGAGAAAACCCTAAAGACTCCACCAGAAAATTACTAGAACTAATCAATGAATATAGTAAAGTTTCAGGATATAAAATCAACACACAGAAATCCCTTGCATTCCTATACACTAATAATGAGAAAATAGAGAAATTAGGGAAACAATTCCATTCACCATTGCAATGAAAAGAATAAAATACTTAGGAATATATCTTCCTAAAGAAACTAAAGACCTATATATAGAAAACTATAAAACACTGGTGAAAGAAATCAAAGAGGACACTAATAGATGGAGAAATATACCATGTTCATGGATTGGAAGAATCAATATAGTGAAAATGAGTATACTACCCAAAGCAATTTATAGATTCAGTGCAATCTCTATCAAGCTACCAACTGTATTCTTCACAGAGCTAGAACAAATAATTTCACAATTTGTACGGAAATACAAAAAACCTGGGATTTCTTTGGAAGGACTGATGCTAAAGCTGAAACTCCAGTACTTTGGCCACCTCATGCAAAGAGTTGACTCATTGGAAAAGACTCATGCTGGGAGGGATTGGGAGCAGAAGGAGAAGGGGATGACAGAGGACGAGATGGCTGGATGGCATCACCGACTCTATGGACATGAGTTTGGATGAACTCCTGGAGTTGATGATGGACAGGAGGCCTGGTGTGCTGCAATTTATGGGGTCACAAAGAGTCAGACATGACTGAGCGACTGAACTGACTGAACTGATGCAAAGAGAGAGGCAATGGGAAAATGGGAACTTCTTAATCAGCAACTGACTGACTTGTGCTCAGGGAAAACTGTGGTGTTAAAATAACTTTGATGTTCATACATATATTTTCAGTGAATTTCGTTTTTATGTTGATTTACCAAACTCTTTCATGATATTCTCTATAAAAATGTTATCCTGATAGATTGTCTAGTGTTTTTCATCAAGCTTTAACTACAGATTTTATTTGATGAACAAAGTAATGAATCAGCCTTAATACCAAAAAAAAAAAAAAAAGTTTCATCAGCAATGAAACCTTTTCTTTCTTCTTTCCTTTTTATTTATTTATTTATTTGTTTCCTCCTCCTTCTGTGATTTACTGAGCAGGATTCTGCAGTGTATCAAATACATCTTCACAGGTATCTCTGAGGATGATAAAAATTGTGGATTTTACTCTCTGATATTTCTGCTTTGTTTTTAAACTCTATGCTAAGTCACTTCAGTCGTGTCCCACTCTGTGCGACTCCATAGACAGCAGCCCACCAGGCTCCCCCGTCCCTGGGATTCTCCAGGCAAGAACACTGGAGTGGGTTGCCATTTTAAACTATTTTAACATAATTGAAAATTAAGTATAAAATAGCTCACTAAAATTATTTACACACATAGACGATAAATAATCCACTCTTTCATCAAATTATCAATAGTTTTTCTTTATTTCTGTATTTCTTTGTCATTTTTCAAAAATGATGATCTGTTTTAAATACTTTCAAATATTTAGGCAGATATTTAAAAGTAAATTCATATTTTGATTTCTTAATTGTTAAATCATTCACCAGTCTGGAAATGTTTTGAATTCTAATATCCAGGGAATATTATCAATGCACTAAACTCTCTAAAACCAGTTAATTTAATAACAAAAAATTACAAACACAGTATAAATCTTCAATATTGCAATAATATTGAATGAAGCAATTAGTCAGTCAGTTGTAGTATAACCAGATACATGTTCAATCTTTATAGTTGATTTGAATTGAAACTAAATAATTTTAGACAGATGATATCTAGAATTAAAATTCCTAAATTGTTCTCCCCATATAGAATTAGAATGAATTAGAATTCTATATCTATAACATGAGGTATATATTTCCAAGTGTTGTATGTATCCAATGTGATACTAGTAATATCACATTTTATTGTAATTAATATTTTTTCATCAGCTTTTTCTTTTTTTTTTTTTAACTAAGCTGTAGTCTCCTTGAGGGTCAATTTTTTAAAACCAATAGCTAGTTCAGTGCTTACTCATTATTCTCCAATAGCTCAATATATGATAACGTATAAGCTAATTTATCATTTTATACCATAATTACTATTGGAGGCAATGAACATTTCAATATTAGAAGATCCACTGCTGCTGCCGCTGCTCCTAAGTCACTTCAGCCCACTCTGTGCTACCGCATAGATGGCAGCCCACCGGCTCCCCCGTCCCTGGGATTCTCCAGGCAAGAACATTGGAGTGGGTTGTCATTTCCTTCTCCTATGCATGAAAGTGAAAAGTGAAAGTGAAGTCACTTAGTCGTGTCTGACTCTTCGCAACCCCATGGACTGCAGCCTACCAGGCTCCTCCGTCCATGGGATTTTACAGGCAAGAGTACTGGAGTGGGGTGCCATCGCCTTCTCCGAGAAGATCCCCTAGAGTACCTAAATTAAATTGTCTATCATTGGCCTTTTTTGAGTCCCATTTCACTCACTTAATAGCTGTATCAGATTGCACTCATAGTCTAAACAGCCTCATAAGTTAGACAAATTTTAAAGGAGAGGCTCAACTTCCTCACTCTGTTTAGCACCTAGACAGAATAGATGCCTGAAAAGGCATCTTCCTATTGCCTTTCACAAGGACTTAATTCCTCAATTTCCCAAGTATTTTCTAACTTCTCTCTTAGTGCTTACTAGCATATCATGACACGTTAAAAAATAAAGGAAAAAGGAAGTATGCAAAACATGTTTCTGATCTCGAAAAGATTGTAATGTTATTGAGGTGAGAGAATACACCAGTACACATGGGGAAGAGAAAAAAGTTGAGATGCAAAAGTTAACATACCATTGCTAAAATGTTTGAAAGTACTATCAGTCTGTATTAAAATTCAGAGAAAAAGTGGTTTGTGAATACTCCAAGGAAAAAATAGGATCGACAAGGTATCTTGAAGAAAAGGTAAGTATGTTGAGAACATGTTTTATTGAAACCCTGGAAGCAAAAGTATACCAGTGACTTACTCAAAAGACCATTTCCCAGAGTATGAGGGGGGAAAGGACAAGAGTCTGGACTCGAACAAAGGAGTAGGGACCTTGAATCTCTTAACCATTAACGTGTAGGTAAAAGGTGTAAGTGAAAGCCGCTCAATTGTGTATGACTCTTTCTGAACTCATGGACTATACAGTCCATGGAATCCTCCAGGCCAGAATACTGGAGTAGGTAGCCTTTCCCTTCTCCAGAGTATCTTCCTAGCCCAGGGACTGAACCCAGTATTCCACATTGCTGGCAGATTCTTTACCTGTTGAGCTACAAGGGAAGCCCAAGAATACCGGAGTGGGTATCAAACCAGGGTCTCCTGCATTGCAGGCAGATTCCTTACCAACTGAGCTATCAGGGAAACCTGGGAAAAAGAGGAGGTTACAAAAATTCCAAGGTGCATCCTGCTCTGTGTACATTAGGAAGATGAAGGCGTCTGTAGTGTTGGGACCATTTTCGCTAAAGAAAATCACTGCTACTGTGTATTTGAAGACAAAGTACACTGAAGTCCAGGCACTGAAATACGGGAAAAGGGGCACTGAATCATCTTCATGGGGTGCAGTCATTATGTATTATGTGCATGTGTCAGGTAGGAGGGGGGCTGCTGATAACTTACAAGAGAAGCAGAAATGATAGCCCTCTAGGGGGGAAAGAAGACTCCTTCTTGAAGTATGACACCACTGACCTGCAGTCTTTTTCATCCAACTACTCTTCCAGGGCAGAACTGAGATTCTATTTACAGCGTTTTTGGAAAGTTATTCTTCAGCTTTGCCTTTAACATTTCCAGAAAGAAAGAGCTCAGTGTTTCCTGGGTTAGCCACTGTTAGCAAGAATCCCAGTCTCCTTTTGGTTTGTTCAAATTATAGAGCTCTTATTCATTCCCTTGTTCACAGGTCATAAGGGATTCCAATTACCAACTAGGATGCCTTCTCTTGAGTTTTTTTTTTTTTTTTTCTTTTTCTATTCAAGAGAGAAACTCCTATAGTTGTTCTTCTTTATGCTCCCCTGAAGTCAAGCCACAGGATGTTACAGCCTCACTAGCTTGCATTTTATCACAGATAACTTAGTCTGCCAGTTAGATACTTGAGATAGCACAGTGTGCTTATTTTTAAGTGTCTTTCAGCTCATGAATTTCACATATAAACAAGACCATGACCTCAGGTCATTTCAGGTCAAACAGTTTCATGACCTCAGGATTATCTAGCCAGTTCTCCCCTCACTCCCAGGTAAATAGAAACATGTTCCATCATATCTAGAATCTTGCTGTCATGAATCTAACAAAATTGGGGAAATTAGATAGATTTCCCTATACTTTCAGAATCCACCTGCCAATGCAGGAGATGCAGGAGACATGAGTTTGATTCCTGGGTCGGGAAGATCCCCTGGTGCAGGCAATGGCAATGGCAATGGCTACCTGTTCCAATGTTCTTGCCTGGAAAGGTCCATGGGCAGAGAATTTGGGCTACAGTCCAAGGGGCTACAAAGAGTCAGACACGACTGCGGGACTGAACACCCACACTTTTCAATGACCTCCTGCCACGAGAGTTTCACTTTGTTGTTGTCATAGGCAGGGCAGAAGATGAGGAAATTAAAAGGAAATTTGAGAAATGTTGACTTCTTCAGGAAAAAAAATAGCATTTGACACATTTTAGCTATATATTAATTCATATATAAAGTTTCAAATGCTGAGTAATATCATGAATTTTTATATAAACCAGTGAAATTAGGTTTAATAATATGTAGATAAACTAACTTTAGAAAATATTTAATATTCTGTGAATTTTCAAATGTATATCGTATTTCCACTGAGGTTGCTTTTACTTTACTCCTAACTAAAAACATACTTAATGCACATGTGGGTTATATATACTCTTGTTTTTGATACTGAATTTCTGAGTTTTAAACTGAGTATTCACTGAGAAAGTGAATATAAGTTTTACCTCCTCCAAATTTTGACAACCTTAGCCCTTGTAACAAACCCAGTGTGAGGATCCTGAACTCTTGTTTTAATTTTCCAGCCGGTGCCTAACAGTGTAGGAAACTGATGGTTATCGCTGGAAACAGAACTACTCATAACCATGAGAAAACAAAAGCTATACAGGGGGCTCCTCAAAGTTTTCCGATAGAATGATGAATATTTACTAATCTAATAGCATAGTTTACTTATTAAAAATGACTCATTTCCTTTTTTCCTCTCAAACCGACCATAATTCTAAGATGGCAGATCAAAGTTGTATTTACTATTATATATCATGCCTAGTGGTCAAGTGGGCCTTAGAAAGCATCACTACGAACAAAGCTAGTGGAGGTGATGGAATTCCAGTTGAGCAATTCCAAATCCTGAAAGATGATGCTGTGAAAGTGCTGCACTCAGTATGCCAGCAAATTTGGAAAACTCAGCAGTGGCCACAGGACTGAAAAACTTCAGTTTTCATTCCAATCCCAAAGAAAGGCAATGTCAAAGAATGCTCAAACTACTGCACAATTGCACTCATCTCACATGCTAGTAAAGTAATGCTCAAAATTCTCCAAGCCAGGCTTCAGCAATATGTGAATCATGAACTTCCTGATGTTCAAGCTGGTTTTAGAAAAGGCAGAGGAACCAGAGATCACATTGCCAACATCCACTAGATCATGGAAAAAGCAAGAGAGTTCCAGAAAAACATCTATTTCTGCTTTATTGACTATGCCAAAGCCTTTGACTGTGTGGATAACAATAAACTGTGAAAAATTCTTAAAGAGATGGGAATACCAGACCACCTGACCTGCCTCTTGAGAAACCTGTATGCAGGTCAGAAAGCAACATTTATAACTAGACATGGAACAACAGACTGGTTCCAAATAGGAAAAGGAGTTCGTCAAGGCTGTATATTGTCACCCTGTTTATTTAACTTATATGCAGAATACATCATAAGAAACGCTGGACTAGAAGAAACACAAGCTGGAATCAAGATTGCCGGGAGAAATATCAATAACCTCAGATGTGCAGATGACACCACCCTTATGGCAGAAAGTGAAGAGGAACTAAAAAGCCTCTTGATGAAAGTGAAAGTGGAGAGTGAAAAAGTTGGCTTAAAGCTCAACATTCAGAAAATGAAGATCATGGCATCTGGTCCCACCACTTCATGGGTAGATGGGGAAATAGTGGAAACAGTGTCAGACTTTATTTTTCTGGCCTCCAAAATCACTGCAGATGGTGACTGCAGCCATGAAATTAAAAGACGCTTACTCCTTGGAAGGAAAGTTATGACCAACCTAGATAGCACTTTGAAAAGCAGAGACATTACTTTGCCAACAAAGGTTCATCTAGTCAAGGCTATGGTTTTTCTTGTGGTCATGTATGGATGTGAGAGTTGGACTGTGAAGAAGACTGAGCGCCAAAGAATTGATGCTTTTGAACTGTGGTGTTGGAGAAGACTCTTGAGAGTCCCTTGGACTGCAGGAGATCCAACCAGTCCATTCTGAAGGAGATCAGCCTTGGATTTCTTTGGAAGGAATGATGCTAAAGCTGAAACTCCCGTACTTTGGCCACCTCATGCGAAGAGTTGATTCATTGGAAAAGACTCTGATGCTGGGAGGGATTGGGGGCAGGAGGAGAAGGGGACGACAGAGGATGAGATGGCTGGATGGCATCACTGACTCTATGGACGTGAGTCTGGGTGAACTCCGGGAGTTGGTGATGGACAGGGAGGCCTGGCGTGCTGCGATTCATGGGGTCGCATAGAGTCGGACATGACTGAGTGACTGATCTGACTGATATGAGTGCCTGTCATATATTAAATGCTCAGTAGTTATACTGTAAGTGAAAGAATTTTGTTCGAGATAGTAATGAGTTTTCTTATACACTTATATATTTACAGTTACCTCTTCTATCTTTGTTAAATTAGCTCATCCTCTAACATCTACTCAGTTGTATATATATTTTTGACAGTATCTGAACATTGTTGAATCAGTTTTACATTAGAGTTGCATGAAATATTCTAATTCATGTGCAGTCGTTCCATAAATTCTGCTATAAATGGTGTTGCCTGAATGAGTTTGTTTATATTTCTGTTCCCATAATTAGTAATAATAGTAACCTGGGAGTCTTTCTACCTAAAGAGTATCCATATTTTTTATTACTGTATTCAAAGTAATCTCTTGGAAATAATTTGTGATGGCATGTTATATATGACTTAAGTCTGATAAGGCCCAAAAGCACATGAGTGGAATTTGGAATTTACTCAAAGGAGAAAGAGAATCAGGTAGTAAAACCCAATGAAGCTTCCTTATTTCATTTTTGTTTCAGCGTTTAAAGATAATGTGAATGTTAAAAGAATAATTTGAGGAATAATTGTGCTATTTTCTTGCCCTAAAATATTTCTATGGAAATATGGATTCATATGTATTGAATGAATAAGTATGTCAGCAAATTCTTTGAAGATGTAACACAATATTTTATATTAATTTTTGTGAAGAACTTGGGTTGAAATTGTGTATCTAGCTCTAAATAGCTCAAGTATATAAAGTTTTTATTTGTTGCAAGGAAGTTTCATGTAGAAACAATAGGAATGTTGATAATCTTCATCATAGAATTATTAGAAGTATTCCCTGATGATCAGACTTTTTCTACTTTAATGAAGCCCAATGCACCATGCTTAACTCAGAACAATTGTGTAATAGATATGCATTTGATGAATGAATGTATATACCCTGTTGAGCTTTTCTTTAGATTTCATGAATGAGGTCAGCATCCACACATTATAAACAGTAATAGTCAATCTAAGGAGAGAGCCTTATGATTGCAATAATTTTAACATTGCAGTTCTTTTATATTTTACTTTCTTGTTGTTACAAGCCATTAAGTGGTGAAGTGCATTTGTATTTTTTAGACATTTCAAAAGCTGAATATTTCAAAAAATAGTAGGTAGTCAGGAAGGAACAAAAACTTGAAGGAAAAAATATGCAGAGTTATCAAAAGAAAAGAGCAGACTAAGTATCTGAAGACAGTAGTAAAGTGTTATATGTTGCCACTCTAGAACCTCAGTTGTGGAGTAAAAGTCTTTGGGCTGATAAGTGAATCTAAATTTTATATTGATTTTCATTTTTGTCCTTTTAATTCTGCAAATGTTATTTCTGAGCATATGTGTGCCGGATCCTTTGCTGGGCATAGTGGAGAATATATTGTAACAGATTAAGAAAGAGAAGGATTGAGGGAGATAATACTCCTGTTAAATTTTTTTGAGAAATGTGGCATTATTCTATGAATATTTTAGCTTCTACATCACACATTATCTCATTGAAAAACCTAATAACTGTCCCAATACTTTATTGGAAGCTTTCACAAACAGCAACAATAATAATAGCAGAGTTGCTTAAAGGAATTTTCTTGGCTATTTATTGAAATATAGTTTGTGTCATTATGGTATTGAAAATGTTTGACAGACTTGATGTACCAGATAGAGTTCTAAAAATAGGAGAGTGTACTAGAAACATGAGACCCTTAAATTCAGTGATGGTAACAGGTGCAGCTTTAATGAAACACATTAGCATGTTAAAATAAACAAGGCTAAACATAGTCAGATGGATAATGATCAACATCTTTATTTACTGAATTCTGTAGCAGAGACTAAAGATATCAGAGAAATGTACCTTTAAAGTGAGATGTGTAATCTCAGAAAAGCTATTTTAGCTTTTGCAGATTCTAAAACTTAGTTGCTGTTTTTTTCTGTCTGCACAGTTAAAGCATAAAGAGCTGGTAAAATTGTTTCTATACTTCAACTAAATAGAATTTAGGAGTTACTGAATAGTTAATTATGCAAAGCCCCAATTTATCAGTATTGACCCGGAGAGCACAAAAAATCACAGATACAAAGTTCTCCTGTGGAGTTTCAACAAATAATCAGATGAAACCCCTTCCCCAAGTCCAATTTTATGTCTTCCAACCAGTTTTCATATGCGGAACATTAGAAAAATTTTCCTCAGAAGACTATGATTTGAATATAGAATATGTCTCTGTTTGGAGAGCACTAAGTGTGTCATGGAGTGAGTGAGTGATTTATTTTTTTCTTGAAAGCTTCAGGAGAGAGGTGGAATGTTCCAGAAGATTGTCATTAGCTGACAGTGATGTGGAATGAAAGCCCTTGAGATAAGTACATTTTGCAAGGGTGAGGCTGATAGCTCCAGTGGATTGCCAAAGGCCCTGTATGTGGAGTGTATATAGCCTGGAGAAAAAACAAGGGGACAGGAAACCTTGATAAGGAGGCAAAAATGGAAAGTTTTCTTTACCAAATTACTTGATTGGGTTAGGCAAAAGGAAACTGCATTTTGCAATGACAAAAAGGAATAACCTGCACATCATATTTTCAGAAGACATTATCCTTACAGTTTATTCATTTAGTACCTTGATAGGAATGAATTCCTACCAAAAATTTTGTGATTTAGGGAGTAACGAAAGCATGTGCTCTGAGATGTACAGTGTGTCATGGGCTTATGACACCACCATTTCCAAAGCAGAAACTGAGCACATGTTACATAATTCTCAGTGATCAAAGTGTTTTGCTTATATAAGAGCCAACTTATTATTTACATAATAGAATAAAATGAAGAGAGGATGTGCTGAGACCTGTAAATTCCCTTCACCCTCGTTGATGCTTAGCAATAACTCAATATGCAATAACTCAATATGTTATGAATCACAGAAGTATCTTCTGTTCCTTTTATTGTTATGACATGGATGATTTTTTTTAAATGGATGATTATTTTCTTTAACTGTATAAACCCACAATCATAGACACAAGGGATACCATTAAGCTCACATTATTTGGATTTGGTGCAGATACCATTAGGCAATGGAAAAGAATAGATATTTCTAGGAAAGTAGAAATATTTATATTTTTAGCCAACTTTTTTACTCTCCTCTTTCACTTTCATCAAGAGGCTTTTTAGCTCCTCTTCACTTTCTGCCATAAAGGTGGTGTCATCTGCATATCTGAGGTTATTGGTATTTCTCCTGGCAATCTTGATTCCAGCTTGTGCTTCTTCCAGCCCAGCATTTCTCATGATGTGCTCTGCATATAATTTAAATAAACAGGGTGACAACATACAGCCTTGATGTACTCCTTTTCCTCTTTGGAACCTGTTGTTCCATGTCCAGTTCTAACTGTTGCTTCCTGACCTGCATATAGGTTTCTCAAGAGCCAGGTCAGGTGGTCTGGTATTCCCATCTCTCTCAGGATTTTCCACAGTTTATTGTGAAAGAGGAGAGTAAAAAAGTTGGCTTAAAGCTCAACATTCAGAAAACAAAGGTCATGGCATCTGGTCCCATCACTTCATGGGAAATAGATGGGGAAACAGTGGAAACAGTATCAGACGTTATATTTTTGGGCTCCAAAATCACTGCAGATGGTGACTGCCGCCATGAAATTAAAAGACGCTTACTCCTTGGAAGGAAAGTTATGACCAACCTAGATAGCATATTCAAAAGCAGAGACATTACTTTGCCAACAAAGGTCCGTCTAGTCAAGGCTATGGTTGTTCCAGTAATCATGTATGGATGTGAGAGTTGGACTGTGAAGAAAGTTGAGCGCTGAAGAATTGATGCTTTTGAACTGTGGTGTTGGAGAAGACTCTTGAGAAGAGATGGCAGAAATACACAAAAGAACCATATAAAAAAGATCTTCATGGCCCAGATAATCATGATGGTGTGATCACTCACCTAGATCCAGATATCCTGAAACGTGAAGTCAAGTGGGCCTTAGGAAGCATCACTATGAACAAAGCTAGTGGAGGTGATGGAATTCCAGTTGAGCTATTTCAAATCCAAAAAGATGATGCTTTGAAAGTGCTGCAGTCAATATGCCAGCAAATTTAGAAAACTCAGCAGTGGCCAGGACTGGAAAAGGTCAGTTTTCATTCCAATCCTAAAGAAAGGCAATGCCAAAGAGTTTTCCAACTACCTTACTATTGTACTCATCTCACAAGCTAGCAAGTAATGCTCAAAATTCTCCAAATCAGGCTTCAACAGTATGTGAAAAGTGAAATTCCAGATGTTCAAGCTGGATTTAGAAGAGGCAGAGGAACCAGAGATCACATTGCCAACCTCCACAGGATCATCAAAAAAGCAAGAGAGTTCCAGGAAAACATCTACTTCTGCTTTATTGACTATGCCAAAGCCTTTGACTGTGTGGATTACAACAAACTGAAAAATTCTTAAAGAGATGAGAACACCAGACCACCTGACTCCTGAGAAATCTGTATGCAGGTCACGAAGCAAGAGTTAGAACTGGACATGGAACAACAGACTGGTTCCAAATAGGAACAGGAGTACCTCAAGGCTGGAATCAAGATTGCCAGGGGAAATAACTATAACTTCAGATAGGCAGATGACACCACCCTTGTCACAGAAAGTGAAGAAGAACTAAATACCCTCTTGAGGAAAGTCAAAGAGGAGAGTGAAAATGTTGGCTTAAAATTCAACATTCAGAAAACTAGGATCATGGTATCTGGTCCCATCACTTCATGGCAAATAGATGGGGAAAGTGGAAATAGTGAGAGACTTTATTTTGGGGGGCTCCAAAATCACTGCAGATGATGACAGTAGCCATGAAATTAAAAGACGCTTGCTCCTTGGAAGAATAGCTATGACAGACCTAGACAGCTTATTAAGAAGCAGAAACATTACTTTGCTAACAAAGTTCTGTCTCGTCAAGGCTATGGATTTTTTAGTAGCCATGTATGGATGTGAGAGTTGGATTATAAAGAAAGCTGAATGCCAAATAACTGATGCTTTTGAACTATGGTGTTGGAGAAGACTCTTGAGGTCCCTTGAATGCAAGAAAATCCAAGCTAAAGGAAATCAGTCCTGAATATTCATTGGAAGGACTGATGTTAAAACTGAAACTCCAATACTTTGGCCACCTGATGAGCACTACTGACTCATTTGAAAAGACCTTGATGCTTGGAAGGATTGAAGGCTGGAGAAGGGGATTACAGAGGATGAGATTGTTGGATGGCATCACCAACTCAAAGGACAGGGTTTGAGTAAACTCTGGGAGTGGGTGATGGACTGGGAGGCCTGGCGTAATGCATTCCATAGGGTTGCAATGAGTTGGACGTGACTGAGCGACTGAGCTGAACTGAACTGAACAGAATTTTTGTTGAAGAAGCTCTTATTTAGAAGAACCATCACCCTATTTTGAGAATAGAGAAGGATATTTTAAAAGTACAATATATAAAGGATTCCATTACTTAAGAGAAAGTTTCAGAGGAGATATTTTCTTCAGTGATCCAAGATTCATTTTCTTTTTCTTGCCCTCAACTCAGAAGAAATACACCACATAGAAATTTGGGACACTTAATGAAGCCATATGTCTTTAATTACATATAATAGCTAATCTTACTTTGGACTATATTCAGTTGTTTTCACTTTGTGTTCCCAGTACTTTAACCATTTTGATTATACACCTCTTTTACCTGCCTTTATCATTGTTAAAACATACCTCATAAATAATAAACTTATTTTCTAGTTCTGTGCTGTTATTCATTAAATCTCTATTGGCCTGGGTAGTACAAATATAATAGGCAGAATTTATCATGCTTTAGTTAAAACAGCAACTTCAAGAAAATAGGAAGATATATAAAATTACTTAGAGTTACACAGAACAGTTCATCTCAAATTTGTGTAACTGTCACTCTGATTTTATAAAAACTGTCTCTGTTTCATTTTAATTAGTTATATTATTCTATCAAGTGATGTTTTCTCATGGGCTGACAAATATGTGAATGTGAAGTGGTTTCAAGAACATTAAATTATTTCTTCAGTTAGCCTTCTCAAGCGCTCTACCTGTCATAAAATTAAGCTTCCCTGAAATTTAACCCATATGATGTCTGTATAGATTAGACTGGTTTTCAAATTTTATGAGACAGTTTATGTATAATTCTATCATTAAAACAATACTCTCCCTAGGAATCAGAGTGCCCCTGTTCATTATCTAAAGATAGATAAAACACTATCTTTCTTTGAATATTTTTGTGAAGTGTAACTTAAAAGCTCTTTGTTAAGAAATATATCTAATTACAGCAAGTTATCATATTTTTCTTTATTAATGTCTGACCTGATATATTTTTCAAATAACTCAGAGATTTAATTAAGAAGTGAGTGGAAACATCAACTCAGTGGCAGCTGGTTTAACTTAAATATAATTTGGTGCACCAGAGAGATGTATTTTTTAGAATTAATAAAACAAATGCCAAACACTATAGATGCTTCAAAATTTTCTTGTATTAGCTACTTGTAATTCAGAAAAATGATTGCATTGTCCTAATGAAATGAAATAAAAAGACAAAAATAAGCTATATTTAAATTGGTGATTCTAAAATTTTAGTTATTTAATAAAATACATAAGTATTATGTATTTTATTAAAGATACATGTGCCTGGATATTAGGATTTCTAATGCCTGGGGTATGGCTTGGCCTTCTGAATCTTAATGTATTATGTAATAACCAAAAGGTATAAAATGTAATACAGTTACAAGCAGTGTATTGAGGTTGGCCAAAAAGTGTTTTTTGGTTTTTCTCTAACATCTTACGGAAAAACCTGAACAACCTTTTTGGCCAGCCCGATATGTATCATCCCAATGTAATGAAGAAAACTTTATTATATATTGAAATCGTGTGTATAACATCCTCGTGTGGAATTTCTAGTTTATTCCTCTGGAGTAAACCAGCTTTTCAATCCATGAAAGTAAGAATAGTAGAAAAATATTAAATGTCTTCTGGAGATAAATTATATTAGACTGAAAGGAAATAGAACAAAGCTATAACTACAATGGCAAAATCTGCAGCAGTTTGACCATAAGCAGAGAAATAAAAAACCTACATACCTACAGTTTGATCTCTCCACTCTGATCCAGGCAATATTTGTTCTTTTGGATTAACAATGTAAATAAAGCTCAGAAGGCAAGTATCTTAAGAAAAGATTGAGTCATTTATGTTTTTTTACTCAATTTACCTTGCTATATTTTAAAATTGAAGTAAAGTTCCTTTTTTGATGGAACTAACTAAAATTAAAGAACTAACTAAAGAGTTCTGAGTTAGATAAAAGAGAGGGAACTTCTGTTATCCATAGGATAGTAACGAAATCTATGTCCAGAAGAGCCTAGCAGGCTATAGTCCATAGAGTTGCATAGAGTCAGACACGACTGAAGCAACCTAGCTCAACACAGCACAGCACAGAGAGAGGAAGAAAGAGGAATATTGAGAAAGACTAGGGAGAAACACTGGGTTAATGTTCAGCATGCTGACATTTTACCATGAAAATGATTATTTTGGTCTGTATGAATAGGGCAGGATATGTTGAGGGCCAGCATGAGGCACTCTGCCCTTGGCAAAGGTCATAAGGAAGGAGGCTCGACATACGCAAAGGTGGGATCCAGCCTCAGGGATCCCCCTGGAAATCCTCGAGCATCTACCCCCATAACCAGAGCCTGCCTACTTTACTACTTTGTGCTCTCACCTACACCTCTGACTTTAAGGGGGGCTGTCCCCCACCACCTCTTTTGGAGAAGGAGTTAACTTAGAGCTCCAGTTAATAAAAACTTCTGGGCGTGACAAGAGTGTTTTAACCTACAAACTCCTCTGAAGGTTCTCTAGCCTGCCTGACAGGCTTGTCTGGCCACATGTGATTGCTCACAGCCTTCCAACCGTGAGAGGCATGAGATTCTTTAAACCTTCTAAAAACAGGTTCCTTAGAAAAGTTAGAAAACCATTAGTATAAGTATAGTGGGCTGATTAGAAATTGTATTGGTGAAGGGTTTTTCACTTGTTGAGCCAATGTTTATTGCTAAGTCTCCACATTCCCTGCCCTTACACACATTAATGAATATATAGAAGAAATAAGTATTAACCTTTGATATTAATCACGTTAGACCTTAGGCTAAGTAAATTCTTTCCTTAATTAAAATCCACTACACCCTCACCCTATAGGAATGTAACTTTATCTGGTACCTTCAGAAGGTGGAGTCTTTTTAAGAATAATCACCCCTGGAGAAATAAGTGTCCTGGTTGACTCACCGCTGTCACAAGGAGAGGGTCATAAATTGTCAGCAGGCCTCCTGGCCAGAAGATGATGTAACACCCCTAAGACCTCTGTATACATTTGTATGAAGCACCTGACTTTGATAAAAGTCAGGACTGCTGACCCCGCGTGACTCTTGCATAACATTTCAATGTATAAAAGTAGACCATGGAAAATAAAGTATTGGGATCAGTTTCTCGAAATACTGGTCTCCCCATGTCACTCTCTCTCTAAAACTCTGGCTGAGTCTCCATCTGGAGCGCGGAACCCACCAAGCTTACTAGTTTTGCCCGGGCTTCTAAGATCCGACCAGGGAGGCCTCAGTGTCTCCTCTCCTTTGGGAGAACGGAAGGATGCCTGCGGCCTACATAAGTGGTGCAAACTTCTTGTCTTGAAGTTTTATTGGTCTCCCATGTAAACCAAGCTATTCAGCCTTTTTTCTCCACTGAATTTTCCTATTGAGCTATCCTCATTCTGTTACTCTTTACATCTCTAATTAATATCTAATTGAAGCTATTGTATCCTGATCCTCACCGATGCCATCCCCGGCTTCGAACTCCCTGGATCAGCCGGGGCTGGACCTCAGCAAGGATAGTCTACATACAAGCCATTACAAAGATGCCCCACAGCTGGGTGAGTGTCCTTTGATAATGTCTTGGAAGAGTTGGACTATAAAGAAGGCTGAGTGCTAAAGAATTGATGATTTCAAACTGTGGTACTGGAGAAGACTCTTGAGAGTCCCTCGGATAGTAAGGAGATCAAACCAGTTAATCCTAAAGGAAATCAACCCTGAATATTCATTGGACAGACTGATTTTTAAGCTGAAGCTCCAATACTTTGGCGACCTGATGTGAAGAGCTGACTTACTGGAAAAGACCCTGATGTTGGGAAGGATTGAGGGTGGGAGGAAAAAGGGACAACAGAGGATGAGATGGTTGGATGGCATCACTGACTCACTGGGCATAAGTCTGAGCAAACTCCTAGAGACAGTGAAGGACAGGGAAGCCTGGTGAGCTGTGGTCCATGGGGTCGCAAACAAACAGACATGACTGAGCGACTGAACAACAATGGCTTGAGAGACCAAATCCGATGCTTTGAAAGCATTGACCTTCTATGTATTTTAAGACATAACAAATTTTTATACAATTTTATTTACCTTCTAGACAAAGAATGTTGCAAACCACTGGGCACATTTACATTTTGCACTGTGTTCTCTAAATGTTAACTGTTAACAGGATCTGCTCCAAAATATTTTACTAAACTCTTGAAACCCTCATAATATTGCACAGACTTGAGTAATCCAGTACCATTCCAGGGCAGTGATGCTCAGATCAGATCAGATCAGTCACTCAGTCGTGTCCGACTCTTTGTGACCCCATGAATCACAGCACACCAGGCCTCCCTGTCCATCACCAACTCCCAAAGTTCACTCAGATTCACGTCCATTGAGTCAGTGATGCCATCCATCCATCTCATCCTCCGTCGTCCCCTTCTCCTATTGCCCCCAATCCCTCCCAGCATCAGAGTCTTTTCCAATGAGTCAACTCTTCGCATGAGGTGGCCAAAGTACTGGAGTTTCAGCTTTAGCATCATTCCTTCCAAAGAAATCCCAGGCTCAACATTCAGAAAACGAAGATGATGGCATCTAGTCCCATCACTTCGTGGGAAATAGATGGGGAAACAGTGGAAACAGTGTCAGACTTTATTTTTCTGGGCTCCAAAATCACTACAGATGGTGACTGCAGCCATGAAATTAAAAGATGCTTACTCCTTGGGAGGAAAGTTATGACCAACCTAGATAGCATATTCAAAAGCAGAGACATTACTTTGCCAACAAAGGTTCGTCTAGTCAAGGCTATGGTTTTTCCTGTGGTCATGTGTGGATGTGAGAGTTGGACTGTGAAGAAGGCTGAGCACCAAAGAATTGATGCTTTTGGACTGTGGTGTTGGAGAAGACTCTTGAGAGTCCCTTGGACTGCAAGGAGATCCAACCAGTCCATTCTGAAGGAGATCAGCCCTGGGATTTCTTTGGAAGGAATGATGCTAAAGCTGAAACTCCAGTACTTTGGCCACCTCATGTGAAGAGTTGACTCATTGGAAAAGACTCTGATGCTGGGAGGGATTGGGGGCAGGAGGAGAAGGGGACGACAGAGGATGAGATGGCTGGATGGCATCACTGACTCAATGGATGTGAGTCTGAGTGAACTACAGAGTTGGTGATGGACAGGTAGGCCTGGCGTGCTTCGATTCATGGGGTCGCAAAGAATCGGACACGACTGAGCGACGGATCTAATCTGATCCGATTGTGATATCTAAGACTGAGTGAAGTTTTAGAATTTCTAACACTGAAATTAGATGAAATTTCTAGAAGGAAAGTAGTTTGAACAATTCTTTATTCAAAAAATAATTGATATTTAAGAAAGAATCATCTGAATGTTAATACCATGAGTTTTTTTTTTTTTTTTTTAATTCACTGCTGCTGCTGCTGCTGCTGCTGCTGCTAAGTCACTTCAATCGTGTCCGACTCTGTGCGACCCCATAGACGGCAGCCCACCAGGCTCCCCCGTCCCTGGGATTCTCCAGGCAAGAACACCAGAGTGGGTTGCCATTTCCTTCTCTAATGCATGAAAGTGAAAAGTGAAAATGAATTCGCTCAGTCATGTCCGACCCTCAGAACATTCTCAGCCTTCATCACATTTTGTGACACATAGAATGTGCCCATTAAATAATTACAGAATTAATCATTCATTGGCAATTTTGACAAAAGCTTATTTTTATATTAGTAGAGGCAGAGATTACAAAAAATTTCCCAGTATGCTTGAACTGTTGCTTTAAATTACTTCCCGAATAACAAAAGTTCTTTTATGATGTCAAACCTCATTAATCCAACAACAAATGTATATTAAATACCTATTATGTGCCAGTCACTGTATTAGGTCATTATGCATATTATATATACTGTGTATTGTTCCCATACAATAAGAAAAGTATTCTTCTTGTATATAGAGTCAAGAAGACATACACGTATATAGGAATATCAGTAAATTATAGCTTATGTATGAATAAGTCCTCATAATTGAAGGCTCATCCTTCATAAACATCCTTACAGAAATGTAGAAATTTTCAAATTCCTTTCATTCTTTGTTCACAACCTTTTCTTTGCATCTAAAGATGAATACATTTCAATTTGTTGACAAATTGTTATAATTTGTTATTCATATGCAATGCAAATATTAGTGTTTTGTTGTCCTGAACTGAGGAAGTCATATCTGTTTTCATAGATCAGTCAGACATGATGGTGTCTTCTAAGAGCATCCTTTAAAGTCTATGCATCATGTCATCACTGCCTAGCTCATGTTGTAGTGAGTTATGGGCTCTCTCCTTACCACAAAAGACTGCCATCTACTTCTTTAGCAGGAGAGGTTTTACAGTTTTATATTTACTACTAATAAATTATTAGCACAAAAATGTTATATAATAGTCTATAATAAAGCAGATATGGAGCTTTCTAAAAGTAAAATCATATCAATTCTGATAATACAGCTTATTGTCTCTGCTACTGAACTTGTAAGAGTAATACAGAAAAATTAAGAATAAACCACCTGATGTTATTTTTATCAAGTATACTTATCACTTATGCTTCTACTGCTAAGTCACTTCAGTCGTGTCGGACTGTGTGAGACCCCATAGATGGCAGCCCACCAGGCTCCCCCGTCCCTGGGATTCTCCAGGCAGGAACACTGGACTGGGTTGCCATTTCCTTCTCCAATGCATAAAAGTGAAAGTGAAGTCGCTCAGTCGCATCCAACACTAAGCGACCCCATGGACTGCAGCCTACCAGGCCCCTCTATCCATAGGATTTTCCAGGCAAGAGTGCTAGAGTGGGGTGCCATTGCCTTCTCGGTACCACTTATGAGTGCACCTCAAAATCCATGGCAACCCAGATTTCCAGAAAAGCTCTAGGTGACAGAAGGATTTATTGGCAAGCTGTACAGCTAGCACAGCTGGAATTTTCAAATAACCTAGAGGCTGTAGAATCATCAGCTCCCTAGTTGGCAAATTCAAACAATTCAGGTCAACAAGGCTGCTATACATGAACAAAATGAGCCTGTGTACATAGATTGTAATCTTGCAACATTAAGGAGTTTATATGATAAATTGTCTCTTGGCAGAGATTAGTTTATAGCTAGATTAAAAAAAAAAAAAACTCAGATATTTGAAAACTCAGATATTTCCAGATATTTGAAAATAATACCTCATACACAAATCATGTCTAAAAGAAGAAATACTCTATGAATTAGAGGTGGTCATACCAAAATAATCAGAAAACATCACTTATGCTTGCACAAAAAAATAAGTAGTATTACAAATACGAGTATCTACAATAGAATGTTTGAGCCAAGAAACCTAAGTTAGGTTGTCTGGAAAGAGATCTTTCAGTCCCTAAAACAAACAAAAACAAAGGTTTACTTTGTAATTTTTCTTCTGCAACTTGAATTTCCTTTTTCTGCTTTCCATCAGGATTACAAGATTCAGCAAAATATTTGCAGTAGCTAGGACATGGAAGCAACCTAGATGTCCATTGACAGATGATAAATAAATTGTGGTACTTATACACCATGGATTATTACTTACCAATAAAAAGGAATATATTTGAGTCAGTTCTAATGAGGTGGATGAACCTAAAGCCTATTGTACAAAGTGAAGTGAGTCAGAAAGAGAAAGACAGATATTATATATTAATACATATACATGTAATCTAGAAAGATGGAACTGATGAACCTATCTACAATGCAGCAGTGGAGATGCAGGCATAGAGAATAGAATTGTGGATACAGTGGTGGAGAGAGAAGTGGGATGATTTGAGACAGTAGCATTGAAACATATACATTAACATACATCAAGTAGATAGCCAGTGGGAAGTTGCTGTGTGACACAGGGAACTCAAAGCCAGTGCTCTGTGACAGCCTAGAGGGGTGGCATGGGGAAGAAGGTGGGAGGAAGGTTTGAGAGGGAGGGGACAGATGTATGCCTATGGCTGAATCCCATTGACTTTTAATAGAAACCATCACAATATTGTAATTTTCCTCCAATTAAGATAAAAATTAAAAATCTTTTAATACTGACCATTTCAGATCAGAGATCAGATCAGTCGCTCAGTTGTGTCCGACTCTTTGTGATCCCATGAATCACAGCATGCCAGGCCTCCCTGTCCATCACCAACTCCGGAGTTCACTCAGACTCATGTCCATCGAGTCAGTGATGCCATCCAGCCATCTCATCCTCTGTCGTCCCTTTCTCCTCTTGCCCCCAATCTCTCCCAGCATCAGAGTCTTTTCCAATGAGTCAACTCTTCACATGAGGTGGCCAAAGTACTGGAGTTTCAGCTTTAGCATCATTCCTTCCAAAGAAATCCCAGGGCTGATCTCCTTCAGAATGGACTGGTTGGATCTCCTTGCAGTCCAAGGGACTCTCAAGAGTCTTCTCCAACACCCCAGTTCAAAAGCATCAATTCTTCTGTGCTCAGCCTTCTTCACAGTCCAACTCTCACATCCATACATTACCACAGGAAAAACCATAGCCTTGACTAGACAAACCTTTGTGGCAAAGTAATGCCTCTGCTTTTGACTATGCTATCTAGGTTGGTTATAACTTTCCTTCCAAGGAGTAAGCGTCTTTTAATTTCATGGCTGAATTCACCATCTGTAGTGATTTTGGAGCCCAGAAAAATAAAGCCTGACACTGTTACCACTGTTTCCCATCTATTTCCCCTGAAGTGATGGGACTAGATGCCATGATCTTCGTTTTCTGAGTGTTGAGCTTTAAGCCAACTTTTTCACTCTCCACTTTCACTTTCATCAAGAGGCTTTTGAGTTCCTCTTAACTTTCTGCCATAAGGGTGGTGTCATCTGCATATCTGAGGTTATTGATATTTCTCCCGGCGATCTTGATTTCAGCTTGTTTCTTCCAGTCCAGCATTTTTCATGATGTATTCTGCATATAAGTTAAATACACAGGGTGACAATATACAGCCGTGATGTACTTCTTTTCTTATTTGGAAACAGTCTGTTGTCCCATGTCTAGTTATAAATGTTGCTTCCTGACCTACATACAAATTTCTCAAAACGTAGATCAGGTGGTCTGCTATTCCCATCTCTTTCAGAATTTTCCACAGTTTATTGTGATCCACACAGTCAAAGGCTTTGGCATAGTCAATAAAGCAGAAATAGATGTTTTTCTGGAACTCTCTTGCTTTTTCCATGATCCAGTGGATGTTGGCAATTTGATCTCTGGTTCCTCTGCCTTTTCTAAAACCAGCTTGAACACCGGGAAGTTCACAGTTCACATATTGCTGAAGCCTGGCTTGGAGAATTTTGAGCATTACTTTACTAGCGTGTGAGATGATTACAATTGTATGGTAGTTTGAGCATTCTTTGGCATTGCCTTTCTTTGGGATTGGAATGAAAATTGACCTTTTCCAGTCCTGTGGCCACTGCTAAGTTTTCCAAATTTGCTGGCATATTGAGTGCAGCACTTTTACAGCATCATCTTTCAGGATTTGGAATAGCTCAACTGGAATTCTATCACATCCACTAGCTTTATTCGTAGTGATGCTTTCTAAGGCCCACTTGACTTCACATTCCAGGATTTCTGGCTCTAGGTCAGTGATCACACCATTGTGATTATCTGGGTCGTGAAGCTCTTTTTTGTACAGTTCTTCTGTGTATTCTTGCCATCTCTTCTTAATATCTTCTGCTTCTGTTAGGTCCATACCATTTCTGTCCTTTATCGAGCCCATCTTTGCATGAAATGTTCCTTTAGTATCTCTGACTTTCTTGAAGAGATCCCTAGTCTTTCCCATTCTGTTGTTTTCCTCTATTTCTTTGCATTGATCGCTGAAGAAGGCTTTCTTATCTCTTCTTGCTATTCTTTGGAACTCTGCATTCAGATGTTTATATCTTTCCTTATCTCCTTTGCTTTTCGCTTCTCTTCTTTTCAGAGCTATTTGTAAGGCCTCCCCAGACAGCCATTTGGCTTTTTTGCATTTCTTTTCCATGGGGATGGTCTTGATCCCTGTCTCCTGTACAATGTCATGAACCTCATTCCATAGTTCATCAGGCACTCTATCTATCAGATCTAGGCCCTTAAATCTATTTCTCACTTCCACTGTATAATCATAAGGGATTTGATTTAGGTCATACCTGAATGGTCTAGTGGTTTTCCCTACTTTCTTCAATTTCAGTCTGAATTTGGCAATAAGGAGTTCATGGTCTGAGCCACAGTCAGCTCCTGGTCTTGTTTTTGCTGACTGTATAGAGCTTCTCCATTTTTGGCTGCAAAAAATATAATCAATCTGATTTCGTGTTGACCATCTGGTGATGTCCATGTATAGAGTCTTCTCTTGTGTTGTAGGAAGAGGGTGTTTGTTATGACCAGTGCATTTTCTTGGCAAAACTCTATTAGTCTTTTCCCTGCTTCATTCCATATTCCAAGGCCAAATTTGTCTGTCACTCCAGGTGTTTCTTGACTTCCTACTTTTGCATTCCAGTCCCCTATAATGAAAAGGACATCTTTTTTGGGTGTTAGTTCTAAAAGGTCTTGTAGGTCTTCATAGAAACGTTCAACTTCAGCTTCTTTAGTGCTTTAGGAAATTTTTACTCCTTACTTTCCTGTGGCTCAGATGGTAAAGCGTCTGCCTATCATGCAGGAGACACAGGTTCAATCCCCGGGTTGGGAAGATCTCCTGGAGAAGGAAATGGCAACCCACTCCAGTATTCTTGCCTGGAAAATTCCATGAATGGAGAAGCCTGGTAGGGCTAGAGTCCATGGGGTTGCAAAGAGTTGGACAGAACTGAACGACTTCACCTTCCTTTTTTCTTTCCTTTCGAAAGGATCATTTTTAAGTGTGGAAACTTGAAATTGGCCAAATGGGAGGAACGCACTTTGGAAGCACATGGAAAGGTCTATACACATAGAAATTTTGCAGTTCACTTGATCAGACATGTGTTGAGCATGTACTGTGGGGAAAGTGCTGTGCTTGGTACGCCCTGTAAAGATACAGGAATGGATCAAATATCCTTGCTCTCCAGAAACTCCAAGCACAGTTGGAGAGTTTGGCTAGTAAATATGGTAAAAAATATGTATATGCATATATGTGTGTGTGTGTATGTGTACAAAATACAATTCTGATTCTTTAAGGAGATGAAAAAGATTAGTTTAAGCTTAGAAAACTATATTTGAGTGAATGAGTTTGAATTATGATTCAAATGTTAATAAAGCATTTAGAAGTAGCATTTCCTAGGTTTTAGAATTGTAAAGGAAATATGGAACAGGAAGAATAAAAGGGAGCTGTAAGAGTAGTAAGTTGATCAGTGTGCCTAAGAGGTGAGAGAGGGGCAGGGTAGTGTGACATAATCTCAGAATGATAGCTCCTTATGGAATATTGTGATATTTGCATACTCTACTCCTAGCTACAAGAATACTACAGGGAGTCATAGAAACATACAAATCAGATATGGTGGGTATTAATATGTGAAAGATAATCTACTCACATAGTCACTTTCTGTTTACCTCTTGGGGTTTCTAGCTTCTCTAGACCCTGTGACATTTCAAATGGGAATTGTGAGGAAATTGTCTCTCTGGGTGGTCTTGAAGATTGAGAATAAGAGAGTTCTTCTGTTTGTTCTTTATGCTCACAAAGAAACCAAATTCAAGGGTTTGACATGGTTTGTCCTTTCACACCTAGAGATTATGACTTTCTGTCTTACGAAATATATGGCAAAAAAAAAATTGATGAGAGTAGATCCTTTTCTGTTTTCAAGACATGGATTATATTTCTGTAGTATGAAATACATTCAGAAGAAGAATATTAGTTTTGTTTTTATTGTCTGTAGAGAAAATATACAATAAAAATAACATACAAAAAGGTTAAGAAAATATGTCCATGTTAATGAGAAAATTGAAAGTGAAAGAAGAGAGTGAAAAAGTTGGCTTAACGCTCAACATTCAGGAAACGAAGATCATGGCATCTGGTCCCATCACTTCATGGCAAATAGATGGGGAAACAGTGGAAACAGTGGCTGACTTTATTTTGCCGAATTCCAAAATCACTGCAGATGGTGATTGCAGCAATGAAATTAAAAGATGCTTACTCCTTGGAAGGACCAACCTAGACAGCATATTAAAAAGCATAGACATTACTTAAAGGTCCGTCTAGTCAAGGCTATGCTTTTCCCAGTAGTCATATATGGATGTGAGAGTTGGACTATAAAGAAAGCTGAGTGCCGAAGAATGGATGTTTTGAACTGTGGTGTTGGAGAAGACTCTTGAGCATCGCTTAGACTGCAAGGAGATCCTACCAGTCCATCCTAAAGGAGATCAGTCCTAGGTGTTCATTGGAACGACTGATGTTGAAGCTGAAACTCCAATACTTCAGCCACCTGATGCAGAGAGCTGACTCATTTAAAAAGACCCTGATGCTGGGAAAGATTGAGGGCAGGAGGAGAAGGGGACGACAGAGGATGAGATGGCTGGATGGCATCACTGACTCAACGGATGTGAGTCTGAGTGAACTACGGAGTTGGTGATGGACAGGGAGGCCTGGCGTGCTGCGTTTCATGGGGTCGCAAAGAGTCGGACATGACTGAGCGACTGAACTGAACTGAACTGAATGAGGAAATTATATTAAATTTTTTCATAGATAATATGATTTTCATATGAATGGCTGCTACTTCTCTCTGTTGTCTTTTTGTTGTTTTTTATTTTACTTTTCCTGATTCTCTCAGAATTGTTTTTTTCTCTTTTACTTTGCTGATTCTTTCAAAATTAGCTCTTACATGTAACTTTAATTAGATGAATCTTTACTTCTTTTAATGAATTTAGTTAAATGAAAGATTTTGGATTGAAGACAATGAGATAGAAAATATTTATGTAATTCTTGAAGTTGAGTGAACCAATCTTCTAAAAACTGCTCTTTTAATACTAAGATACTGTGTCTCCATCCGGATACCATTCATGCCGTATTACTTTCATATCAGGGAATACACATTCAATTTAATATGGGATTCAGCTTAATATGTGTAACCATGACTATTTCCTTTCTAAAATTGTTTTTGTCATTTGATTTGTTTTATGGATATTCAGTTTAAGAACCATTGACTGCATTCATTTTTTCACACTTATGCCCATATATTTAAACATTACCTTTTTATTTTTTGCCACCCTCACTGAATTACTCTATTTTGTAAAATACATATCAAATACTAACTTAAAATACCCTGTAAAATAAGGTTCCTAAGAAAAGTTCTAGTAGTTTATGATATAAAATTTCCACCACGGATATCTCAAGTCATGACCACAGGCAAAAAATCAATACAAGAAAGGGTGGCATTTATATATATAGGTTAGGATTACAAATGAGTTTTAGTGATGGGAGGAAAGGTTGAAACATATTATGGTGAGAATTATCAGTGTTTTTCTGTCTTAAAAAGTCTGGGAAATTCTGCTAGAAGAAAATTACCAGTAGATGAAGATACTATGGACATGAGGTAATTTTTTTTTATTTTTCTTTAGACACAAAAAGCACATGCATGTGTGTGTATATGTGTATGTATGTGTATAATTCCAACTCATCCAAATATATCATTAAAATACTTTTAGCATAATTTAGAGAATGAAGGGAGTAGTTAGTTGCTGGCTTGAACTTGGTAATGTTCAGAAGTATAAAGCAGTGATATGGTTAGCAGGTGCCTGCATGCTTAGTTGCTCATGGACTGTGGCCTACCAGTCTCCTCTGTCCATGTGATTCTCCAACCAAAAACACTGGAATGGGTTGCCATTTCCTCCTCCAGGGGACCTTCCTGACCCAGGAATCAAACCCGCATCTCCTGTGGCTCTTGCATTTGCAGGCAGATTCATTACCACTGTGCCACCTGGGAAAACCCCAAAGTAGTTAGACTTTTTACAAACAAGCTAGTCTGACCTCCTGATGTTTTTGGCTAGTGGAAGCATAATGAAACATTTTTATCTATTAAATATTTTCAACAGAATATACCTTGTTTGTCTAAATGGTTTATTTAAAAGCCTTGACATTATGAATTTCTAAGGCTGCTAGAAATGTCAGTGATGACTTATAATTATCAGAGTGTAAATGAAGATATTCTATGACTAAAATAATGCCACTTTTGTGTAGGTTATGCCCTGATACATCTCTTAGGAACATGTATGAATTTAAATAAAAGTCTGCCCTAATGTGCAAAGAAAGAATCTGAGAGGTTACAATACTCATTTCAAGTTGGTTGACCTGTGGTTTGTGATAGTTTGTGTCCTTTGAACTATTTGTAAAACATCATTGATGATAAAAGATATGCATTCTGTGAGTTGACCTTTTTGTTATGCAAGTTAGCATATAAAGTCAGTTTTTGATTTGCACTTAAGAGTTACCAAGAGATGCTAATAATCCCAAGTCCAAGTATTTCTGCCATTTAGAAAAAACCTGCCATAAGAATGACAGTTGGTGAGAGTTTAGGGAGAAGTTTTTTTAAAAAAAATATTAATCCCTTGTATTTATACAATCCAGCCATTATAGTTTTTTTATATTTATCCAAGAACACTGTAAACATTGATTCACATAAAAACTCATATGAGTGTTCATAGCAGTGTTATTCATTAAAGTTCTTAATGAGAATAGCCCAGATTCAAGGAGTGAATGTCTAAACAAGCTATCGTATATACACACCAGTAGAAATGAACGAACTGTTGATTTTTGCAGCCTGACTTCATGGAATTATGAGTATTAAAAAGCTGTCCAAAAATTAACATACTGTGTGATGTCATTTATATAACGCTTTTAAAATGACAAAAATTTAGAAATGGAGAACAGATAATAGAGTCAGGGTTTAGTGATGAAGCTTCGAGGAGACTCTTAGGACATGTGTATCTGTCAAGAACACAAGGATAGTTGTCATGTTAAGCTGTTCTCAAACATGATAGTGGTAGTGGATATAGGAACCTACAGATTTGATAAAAATGTGTAGAATTAAATACATACACATTACAGTTTAATGAAAGGAAAACAGCATATCAAAATACGAACCCTGGTTTTTAATCAATGTTAATATTAATCAACATTAATATTTAATCAATGTTAATATCCTCATTTTGGTTTTATTGTTTCTTAAAATGTTGCCATTGAGGGGAACTGTATATAGATAGTGTACATGTGATTGCTCTATATTATCTCTTAGATAACTCTACAAGATATAAAATAAAATTTTAAATAAATGTTTAGATTTTATCTTAAAATTTTTGCCCAATGTAAATATTATTAGAAATACAGGACTCATGTTTTAGAATGAATGTTTGTGTGTTCCCCAAATTCATATTTTTAAAGCTAATCCCTAATGTGATAATGGCTCTCTGGAAGCTCAACTGGTAAATAATCCTCCTGCAACACAGGGGACCCCGCTTCAATTCCTGGGTTGGGAAGATCCCCTGGAGAAGAAAATGGCTACCCACTCCAGTATTCTTAGGCTTCCATGGTGGCTCAAATGGTAAAGAATCTGCCTACAATGAGGGGAGACCTGGTTTCAATCCCTGGAATGGGAAGATCTCCTGGAGGAGGGCATGGCAACACACTTCCATATTCTTACCTAGAGAATTCCCTAAACAGAGGAGTCTGGCAGGCTATAGTCCATGGGTTGCAAAGAGTCAGATACGACTGAGTCACTAAGCACAGCACGATGTGGTAATACTATGAAGTGGCACTTTTGGTAACTGGATAGGTCATAGGGGCAAAGCTCTTAATAAGATTAGTGCACTTACAGAGAAGGCAGTGGAGAACTCCCTCACCCTTTCTGCCATGGGACGATATGGAAGGTGCTTGTCTGTGAATGAGGAAGTAGGTCATTGCAAGGCAGTGTCTTGATCTTGGAAATCCCAGCCTGTAGAATTGTCAGAAATAAATTTATATTGTTTAAAAACCATCCACTTTGTTATTTTGTGATAACAGCTCAGATTGAGATGTCTTATTTAGAAAATAAAAGGCTGTTTATCTTATTTATCATAGAAAAGGGAATTACATATAAAAAGTATTATTTAACCTTCACATATAAAAACATATGTAGAGTAGATTCTGCTTTGTTCATACAAAGCCACAGAATAGTTGAATGGTAGTTCAGAAAGATAAAGATTTAACAAAACAAAGATTGTTTCACTAAATTTGAGCTGCTCAACCATGGGATGCATTGCTTTTTTACAACAGTCTACTTCATTATCATGTGAAATGCACTGGGATATATAGTGGAAGACAAGAGTTGAAGGTTGAAATTTGTTAAGTTTGGACATGATAATGTCACAGTTCTCTCAGCATTAGAATTGTTTTGATTTTATTCATCATCTTATTTGTGGGATAATTTGGTGAGTAAATGCTTCATTTCTTTTTTTTTTTTTTTTTTAAATAAAATTCTATTTCCCCCAACCCTCTGGGTCTCCCCCAAAATCCACTGGCCCTCAAAGCCAAACGTAGTGGGGACTTGTCTTCCTGGAGTAGAAACCCTGGACTGGGGAGCCCATTGTGAGGCTCAGAGCTGTCAGGCTTTTATAATTTTCTAAAATGATTTTTTTCCATAAAGGATTTGTACAACTTTTATTAAATTTATTTTTAATGGTACTGAAAATAGTACCTTAAAATATTCTAATAATGTTTCTTCTGTAATTGAAGCCTGATTTTTGTAAATTGACACTGTATCAAGAAGAATACTTAAATTTCCTTTTTAATTCCAATCATTTGTCTATAAATTATTTTGGATTCTATCATGTGCAAAAGTGATAGTTCCAATTCTTTTCTTGTTGTTATATCACTGTTTCTTTTCTTCCCTTAGTACCCTGGTTTGGATTTCCAGTAAAATACTTTATAAAGTTGGGAATAGTGGGGTATTATTTCCTATGGTAAAGCAAAAACTTTCAGTTTTCCTATTAATTATGTTTTCTTTAGGCTTATATTTGTTATTGTTTATATTGTTTATCCAGAGAAGGCAATGGCAACCCACTCCAGTACTCTTGCCTGGAAAATCCCATGGATGGAGGAGCATGGTAGGCTGCAGTCCATGGGGTCGCTAAGAGTTGGACATGACTGAGTGACTTGACTTTCACTTTTCACTTTCTTTTTTTTTTTTTTTAATTTTATTTTATTTTTAAACTTTACAAATTGTATTAGTTTTGCCAAATATCAAAATGAATCCGCCACAGGTATACCCGCGTTCCCCATCCTGAACCCTCCACCCTCCTCCCTCCCCTCCCTCTGGGTCATCCCAGTGCACCAGCCCCAAGCATCCAGTACCGCACATCGAACCTGGACTGGCGACTCGTTTCATACATGATATTATACATGTTTCAATGCCATTCTCCCAAATCTCACCACCCTCTCCCTCTCCCACAGAGTCCATAAGACTGATCTATACATCGGTGTCTCTTTTGCTGTCTCGTACACAGGGTTATTGTTACCATCTTTCTAAATTCCATATATATGCGTTAGTATACTGTATTGGTATTTTTCTTTCTGGCTTACTTCACTCTGTATAATAGGTTCCAGTTTCATCCACCTCATTAGAACTGATTCAAATGTATTCTTTTTAATGGCTGAGTAATACTCCATTGTGTATATGTACCACCGCTTTCTTATCCATTCATCTGCTGATGGGCATCTAGGTTGCTTCCATGTCCTGGCTATTATAAACAGTGCTGTGATGAACATTGGGGTACACGTGTCTCTTTCCCTTCTGGTTTCCTCAGTGTGTATGCCCAGCAGTGGGATTGCTGGATCATAAGGCAGTTCTAGTTCCAGTTTTTTAAGGAATCTCCACACTGTTCTCCATAGTGGCTGTACTAGTTTGCATTCCCACCAACAGTGCAAGAGAGTTCCCTTCTCTCCACACCCTCTCCAGCATTTATTACTTGTAGGCTTATGGATTGCAGCCATTCTGACTGGTGTGAAATGGTACCTTATAGTGGTTTTGATTTGCATTTCTCTGATAATGAGGGATGTTGAGCATCTTTTCATGTGTTTGTTAGCCATCTGTATGTCTTCTTTGGAGAAATGTCTATTTAGTTCTTTGGCCCATTTTTTGATTGGGTCATTTATTTTTCTGGAGTTGAGCTGTAGGAGTTGCTTGTATATTTTTGAGATTAGTTGTTTGTCCGTTGCTTCATTTGCTATTATTTTCTCCCATTCTGAAGGGTGTCTTTTCACCTTGCTAATAGTTTCCTTTGTTGTGCAGAAGCTTTTAAGTTTAATTAGGTCCCATTTGTTTATTTTTGTGTTTATTTCCAATATTCTGGGAGGTGGGTCATAGAGGATCCTGCTGTGATGTATGTCGGAGAGTGTTTTGCCTATGTTCTCCTCTAGGAGTTTTATAGTTTCTGGTCTTACATTGAGATCTTTAATCCATTTTGAGTTTATTTTTGTGTATGGTGTTAGAAAGTGGTCTAGTTTCATTCTTTTACAAGTGGTTGACCAGTTTTCCCAGACCCACTTGTTAAAGAGGTTGTCTTTAATCCATTGTATATTCTTGCCTCCTTTGTCAAAGATAAGGTGTCCATATGTGCGTGGATTTATCTCTGGGCTTTCTATTTTGTTCCATTGATCAATATTTCTGTCTTTGTGCCAGTACCATACTGTCTTGATGACTGTGGCTTTGTAGTAGAGCCTGAAGTCAGGCAGGTTGATTCCTCCAGTTCCATTCTTCTTTCTCAAGATCGCTTTGGGTATTCGAGGTTTTTTGTATTTCCATACAAATTGTGAAATTATTTGTTCTAGCTCTGTGAAGAATACTGTTGGTAGCTTGATAGGGATTGCATTGAATCTCTAAATTGCTTTGGGTAGTATACTCATTTTCACTATATTGATTCTTCCAATCCATGAACATGGTATATTTCTCCATCTATTAGTGTCCTCTTTGATTTCTTTCACCAGTGTTTTATAGTTTTCTATATATAGGTCTTTGGTTTCTTTAGGTAGATGTATTCCTAAGTATTTTATTTTTTCCGTTGCAATGGTGAATGGAATTGTTTCCTTAATTTCTCTTTCAGTTTTCTCATTATTAGTGTATAGGAATGCAAGGGATTTCTGTGTGTTGATTTTATATCCTGCAACTTTACTATAATCATTGATTAGTTCTAGCAATTTTCTGGTGGAGTCTTTAGGGTTTTCTATGTAAAGGATCATGTCATCTGCAAACAGTGAGAGTTTTACTTCTTCTTTTCCAATTTGGATTCCTTTTATTTCTTTTTCTGCTCTGATTGCTGTGGCCAAAACTTCCAAAACTATGTTGAATAGTAATGGTGAAAGTGGGCACCCTTGTCTTGTTCCTGACTTTAGAGGAAATGCTTTCAATTTTTCACCATTGAGGATAATGTTTGCTGTGGGTTTGTCATAGATAGCTTTTATTATGTTGAGGTATGTTCCTTCTATTCCTCCTTTCTGGAGAGTTTTTATCATAAATGGATGTTGAATTTTGTCAAAGGCTTTCTCTGCATCTATTGAGATAATCATATGGTTTTTATTTTTCAATTTGTTAATGTGGTGTATAACATTGATTGATTTGCAGATATTGAAGTATCCTTGCATCCCTGGGATAAAGCCCACTTGGTCATGGTGTATGATCTTTTAAATGTGTTGTTGGATTCTGATTGCTAGAATTTTGTTAAGGATTTTTGCATCTATGTTCATCAGTGATATTGGCCTGTAGTTTTCTTTTTTTGTGGGATCTTTGTCAGGTTTTGGTATTAGGGTGATGGTGGCCTCATAGAATTAGTTTGGAAGTTTACCTTCCTCTGCAATTTTCTGGAAGAGTTTGAGCAGGATAGGTGTTAGCTCTTCTCTAAATTTTTGGTAGAATTCAGCTGTGAAGCCGTCTGGACCTGGGCTTTTGTTTGCTGGAAGATTTTTGATTACAGTTTCAATTTCCGTGCTTGTGATGGGTCTGTTAAGATTTTCTATTTCTTCCTGGTCCAGTTTTGGAAAGTTGTACTTTTCTAATAATTTGTCCATTTCTTCCACGCTGTCCATTTTATTGGCATATAATTGTTGATAGTAGTCTCTTATGATCCTTTGTATTTCTGTGTTGTCTGTTGTGATCTCTCCATTTTCATTTCTAATTTTATTGATTTGATTTTTCTCCCTTTCTTTCTTGATGAGTCTGGCTAATGGTTTGTCAATTTTATTTATCCTTTCAAAGAACCAGCTTTTGGCTTTGTTGATTTTTGCTATGGTCTCTTTTGTTTCTTTTGCATTTATTTCTGCCCTAATTTTTAAGATTTTTTTCCTTCTACTAACCCTGGGGTTCTTCATTTCTTCCTTTTCTAGTTGCTTTAGGTGTAGGGTTACGTTATTTATTTGACTTTTTTCTTGTTTCTTGAGGTATGCCTGTATTGCTATGAACTTTCCCCTTAGGACTGCTTTTAAAGTGTCCCACAGGTTTTGAGTTGTTGTGTTTTCATTGTCATTAGTTTCTATGTAAATTTTGATTTCTTTTTTGATTTCTTCTGTGATTTGTTGGTTATTCAGCAGGGTGTTGTTCAGCCTCCATATGTTGGATTTTTTAATAGTTTTTCTCCTGTAATTGAGATCTAATCTTACTGCATTTTGGTCAGAAAAGATGCTTGGAATGATTTCTATTTTTTTGAATTTACCAAGGCTAGATTTATGGCCCAGGATGTGATCTATCCTGGAGAAGGTTCCATGTGCACTTGAGAAAAAGGTGAAATTCACTGTTTTGGGATGAAATGTCCTATAGATATCAATTAGGTCTAACTGGTCTATTGTATCGTTTACCGTCTGTGTTTCCTTGTTAATTTTCTGTTTAGTTGATCTATCCATAGATGTGAGTGGGGTATTAAAGTCTCCCACTATTATTGTGTTGTTGTGAATTTCTCCTTTCATACTTGTTAGCATTTGTCTTACATATTGCGGTGCTCCCATGTTGGGTGCATATATATTAATAATTGTTATATCTTCTTCTTGGATTGATCCTTTGATCAGTATGTAGTGACCATCTTTGTCTCTTTTCACAGCCTTTGTTTTAAAGTCTATTTTATCTGATATAAGTATTGTTACTCCTGCTTTCTTTTGGTCCCTATTTGCATGAAAAATCTTTTTCCAGCCCTTCACTTTCAGTCTGTATGTGTCCCCTGTTTTGAGGTGGGTCTCTTGTAGACAAGATATGTAGGGGTCTTGTTTTTGTATCTATTCAGCCAGTCTTTGTCTTTTGGTTGGGGCATTCAACCCATTTACATTTAAGGTAATTACTGATAAGTATGATCCCGTTGCCATTTACTTTATTGTTTTGGGTTCGAGTTTATATACTGTTTTTGTGTTTTCTGTCTAGAGAAAATCCTTTAGTATTTGTTGGAGAGCTGGTTTAGTGGTGCTGAATTCTCTCAGCTTTTGCTTGTCTGAGAAGCTTTTGATTTCCCCTTCATATTTGAATGAGATCCTTGCTGGGTACAATAATCTGGGCTGTAGGTTATGTTCTTTCATCACTTTAAGTATGTCTTGCCATTCCCTCCTGGCTTGAAGAGTTTCTATTGAAAGATCAGCTGTTAGCCTAATGGGAATTCCCTTGTGTGTTTTTTGTTGTTTTTCTCTTGCTGCTTTTAATATTTGTTCTTTGTGTTTGATCTTTCTTAATTTGATTAATATGTGTCTTGGGGTGTTTCGCCTTGGGTTTATCCTGTTTGGGACTCTCTGGGTTTCTTGGACTTGGGTGATTATTTCCTTCCCCATTTTAGGGAAGTTTTCAACTATTATCTCCTCAAGTATTTTCTCATGGTCTTTCTTTTTGTCTTCTTCTTCTGCAACCCCTATGATTCGAATGTTGTAGTGTATAATATTGTCCTAGAGGTCTCTGAGATTGTCCTCATTTCTTTTAATTCGTTTTTCTTTTATCTTCTCTGATTCATTTATTTCTACCATTCTATCTTCTAATTCACTAATCCTATCTTCTGCCTCTGTTATTCTACTATTTGTTGCCTCCAGAGTGTTCTTAATTTCATTTATTGCATTATTCATTTTATATTGACTCTCTTTTATTTCTTCTAGGTCCTTGTTAAACCTTTCTTGCATCTTCTCAATCTTTGTCTCCAAGCTATTTATCTGTGATTCCATTTTGATTTCAAGATTTTGGATCAATTTCACTATCATTATTCGGAATTCTTTATCAGGTAGATTCCCTATTTCTTCCTCTTTTGTTTGGTTTGGTGGGCATTTATCCTGTTCCTTTATCTGCTGGGTATTCCTCTGTCTCTTCATCTTGTTTAAATTGCTGAGTTTGGGGTGTCCTTTCTGTATTCTAGCAGTTTGTGGAGTTCTTTTTATTGTGGCATTTCCTCGCTCTGTGTGGATTTGTACAGGTGGCCTGTCAAGGTTTCTTGGTTAGGGAAGCTTGTGTCGGTGTTCTGGTGAATGGAGCTGTATTTCTTCTCTCTGGAGTGCAATAAAATGTCCAGTAATGAGTTATGGGATGTCTATGGTTTTGGGGTGACTTTGGGCTGCTTGTATCTTGGAGCTCAGGGCTGTGTTCCTTGCTGCTGGAGAATTTGCTTGGTATGTCTTGCCCTGAAACTTGTTTCACCCAGAGAGGTTTACAGCGTTATATGGAGAAGAGAAGAGTGAGGAGAGAGTTAGAGGTGACCCAAATGAGATGAGGTGGAATCAATAGAGGAGAGAGTGGGCTATTCAGTAATCTCTTCCTTATGTGCACTCCACAACTCGACCGCTCAGAGTTGTTCACAGAGTTATACAGAGAAGAGAAGAAGGAAGAAGGTGGCAGAGGTGGCCAGGAGGATAAATGGGGGGAGTGAAAAGGAGGGAGACAGATCCAGCCAGTAATCAGTTCCCTAAGTGTTCTCCACCATCTGGAACACACAGAAATTCACAGAGTTGGGTAGAGTAGAGAGGGGTTAAGGAGGAGACACAGGCGACCTAGTGGAGAAAAAGGAGAGTCCAAAGGGAGAGAGAGCAGTTAAGCCAGTAATCTCGCTCCCTAGTGAAAAATGGGTACTGAAGATTGGGTTCTTAAGGTACAAAATTGGTAACAAATACATAAAAACAAAAATTTAAAATCTAGAGTAGAATTTGGAATTTCAAAAATACGATGTTAAAGAAAAGAAGAAGGAAAAGAAAGAGAGAAAAAACGAACAAACAAAAATAAACAAGGTCGCAAAAATTATAAAGAAAATATAGGTACAAAATTGATAACTAAGACCAAAAAGCAAAAGTTAAAAATCTAGAGTAGAGTTTGGAATTTCAAAAATACAATGTTAAAAAAAAAGAAGAAGAAAAAGAAAGAGAGAGAGAAAAAAAACAAACAAGAACAAACAAGGTCGCATAAATTATTTTAAAAAAAAGAATACAGGTACAAAATTGATAACAAATACCAAAAAGCATAAATTAAAAATCTAGAATAGAGTTTGAAATTTCAGATATACAATGTTATTTAAAAGAAGAAGAGAAAGAAACAGAGAAAAAGAAAAAAGAAAAAAGGGTCCCTGAAATTATATAAAAACAAAAACAAAAAAAACCTATATGTACAAAATTGATAACAAATACTAAAAAGCTAAAATTAAAAGTCTAGAGTAGAGTTTGGAATTTCAAAAATACAATGTTAAAGAAAAGAAGGAAAAAGAAAAAAAAGGTCAAAAAATTATTTTAAAAATTATATATATATGAACTGCCTCCTCCGCTCGGCATTGTAGCCGCTTGGTTCCTGCAGGGTTGAACTTGTGGCCCACACTAGGCGAAGAGCATGCACAGTCGAGGCTGACAGTAGAAGCTTGGGATACTTAGGAATGGTGGGCTGCAGTCTGTGGGGTTGCACAGAGTCAGACACGACTGAAACGACCTAGCAGCCAATGCTTCATTTCTTACTGAGTTTCAAGCATGTACTGAGCATTGACAATAAAACAGAGAGCAAAATTAGATAAAGGTCTTATTTTCATTGTTCATAGTCTAATGAATTAGACATTAATTGACTTGTGAATAATAAACATATTACGAACAAAAGCAAATCTAAGGAGTGCTATAGAAGAAAAGCAAAAGGTACTAATGTGGGGAAAAAAACCTAATTATCTCAATTTTCCTAGATAAAGTATTATTGGAGCTGAGTTCTGGTTCAGTTCAGTTCAGTTCACTCAGTTGTGTCCGACTCTTTGCAACCCCATGGACTACAACACACCAGGCTTCCCTGTCCATCACCAACTCCCAGAGCTTGCTCAAACTTATGTCCGTCAAGTCGGTGATGACATCCAATATCTCATCCCCTGTCATCCCCTTCTCCTCCTGCCTTCAATCTTTCCCAGTATCAGGGTACTTTCCAATGAATCAGTTCTTCACATCAGATGGCCAGTGTATTGGAGCTTCAGCTTCATCATCTGTCCTTCCAATGGACATTCAGGACTGATTTCCTTTAGAATTGACTGGTTAGACTTCCTTGCAGTCCAAGGGGCTCTTAAGAGTCTTTTCCAACACCACAGTTTCAAAGCATCAATTCTTCAGCACTCGCCTTTCTTTAAGTCCAACTCTCACATCCATACATGACTACTGGAAAAGCCATAGCTTTGACTAGATGGACCTTCATTGGCAAAGTAATGTCTCTGCTTTTTAATAAGCTGTCTAGGTTGGTCATACATTTTCTTCCAAGGAGTGTCTTTTAAATTTCATGGCTGCATCAACCATCTGCAGTGATTTTGGAGCCCAAGAAAATAAATTTCTCACTATTTCTATTGTTTTCCCATTTTTTGCCATAAAGTGATGGGACCAGATGCTACGATCTTTGTTTTCTGAATGCGGAGTTTTCAGCCAGCTTTTTCACTCTCCTCTTTCACCTAAATCACAAGGCTTTTTCTTTCCTCTTTGTTTTCTACCATGAGAGTGGTGTCATCTGCATATCTGAAGTTATTGATTTTCTCCTGGCAATCTTTTTTTTTTTTTTTTTTCACTTTCACATGCGGATATTATTTTTATTTTATTTTTAAACTTTACATAATTGTATTAGTTTTGCCAAATATCAAAATGAATCCGCCACAGGTATACATGTGTTCCCCATCCTGAACCCTCCTCCCTCCCCATACCATCCCTCTGGGTCGTCCCAGTGCACTAGCCCCAAGCATCTAGTATCGAGTATCGAACCTGTACTGGCATCTCGTTTCTTACATGATATTTTACATGTTTCAATGTCATTCTCCCAAATCTTCCCACCCTCTCCCTCTCCCACAGAGTCCATAAGACTGTTCTATACATCAGTGTCTATTTTGTTGTCTCGTACACTGGGCTAAATTCCATATATGTGCGTTAGTATACTGTATCTTGTTTCCAGCTTTTGCTTAATCCAGCCTGGCATTTCACATTATGTACTCTGCATATAAATTAAATAAGAAGGGTGACATTATACAGCCTTGATGTACTCCTTTCTCTATTTGGAACCAGTCCATTGTTCCACGTCCAGTTCTAACTGTTGCTTCTTGACGTGCATCAGATTTCTCAAAAGGCAGGTCAGGTGGTCTGGTATTCCCATCTCTTAAAGAATTTTCTAGGGAAAACTACAAGACCATTCAGGTATGACCTAAATCAAATCCCTTATGATTATACAGTGGAAGTGAGAAATAGATTTAAGGGCCTAGATCTGATAGATAGAGTGCCTGATGAACTATGGAATGAGGTTCGTGACATTGTACAGGAGACAGGGATCAAGACCATCCCCATGGAAAAGAAATGCAAAAAAGCCAAATGGCTGTCTGGGGAGGCCTTACAAATAGCGGTGAAAAGAAGAGAAGCGAAAAGCAAAGGAGATAAGGAAAGATATAAGCCTCTGAATGCAGAGTTCCAAAGAATAATAAGGAGAGATAAGAAAGCCTTCCTCAGTGATCAATGCAAAGAAATAGAGGAAAACAACAGAATGGGAAAGACTAGGGATCTCTTCAAGAAAGTCAGAGATACTAAAGGAACATTTCATGCAAAGATGGGCTCGATAAAGGACAGAAATGGTATGGACCTAACAGAAGCAGAAGATATTAAGAAGAGATGGCAAGAATACACAGAAGAACTGTACAAAAAAGAGCTTCACACCCAAGATAATCATGATGGTGTGATCACTCACCTAGAGCCAGACATCCTGGAATGTGAAGTCAAGTGGACTTTAGAAAGCATCACTACAAACAAAGCTAGTGGAGGTGATGGAATTCCAATTGAGCTATTTCAAATCCTGAAAGATGATGCTGTGAAAGTGCTGCACTCAGTATGCAAGCACATTTGGAAAACTCAGCAGTGGCCCCAGGACTGGAAAAGGTCAGTTTTCATTCCAATCTCAAAGAAAGGCAATGCCAAAGAATGCTCAAACTACCACACAATTGTACTCATCTCACACACTAGTAAAGTAATGCTCAAAATTCTCCAAGCCAGGCTTCAGCAATACGTGAACCGTGAACTTCCAGATGTTCAAGCTGGTTTTAGAAAAGGCAGAGGAACCAGAGATCAAATTGCCAACATCCACTGGATCATGGAAAAAGCAAGAGAGTTCCAGAAAAACATCCATTTTTACTTTATTGACTATGCCAAAGCCTTTGACTGTGTAGATCACAATAAACTGTGGAAAATTCTTCAAGAGATGGGAATACCAGACCACCTGATCTGCTTCTTGAGAAACCTATATGGAGGCCAGGAAGCAACAGTTAAACTGGATATAGAACAACAGATTGGTTCCAAATAGGAAAAGGAGTACGTCAAGGCTGTATACTGTCACCCTGCTCATTTAACTTATATGCAGAGTACATCATGAGAAACTCTGGGCTGGAAGAAGCACATGCTGGAATCAAGATTGCCAGGAGAAATATAAATAACCTCAGATATGCAGATGACAGCAGTCTTATGGCAGAAAGTGAAGATTAAATAAAAAGCCTCTTGATGAAAGTGAAAGTGGAGAGTGAAAAAGTTGGCTTAAAGCTCAACATTCAGAAAACTAAGGTCATGGCATCTCGTCCCATCACTTCATGGGAAATAGATGGGGAAACACTGGAAACGGCGTCAGACTTTATTTTTTAGGGCTCCAAAATCACTGCAGATGATGACTGCAGCCATGAAATTAAAAGATGCTTACTCCTTGAAAGGAAAGTTATGACCAACCTAGATAGCATATTGAAAAGCAGAGACATTACTTTGCCAACAAAGGTCTGTTTAGTCAAGGCTATGGTTTATCCAGTGGTCATGTATGGATGTGAGAGTTGGACTGTGAAGAAAGCTAAGCACCAAAGAATTGATACTTTTGAACTGTGGTGTTGGAGAAGACTCTTGAGAGTCCCTTGGACTGCAAGGAGATCCAACCAGTCCATCCTAAAGGAGATCAGTCCTGGGTGTTCTTTGGAAGGACTGATGCTAAAGCTGAAACTCCTGTACTATGGTCACCTCATGCCAAGTGTTGACTCATTGGAAAAGACTCTGATGCTGGGAAAGATTGAGGGCAGGAGGAGAAGGTGATGACAGAGGGTGAGATGTCTGGATGGCATCACCGGCTCGATGGACGTAAGTTTGAGTCAACTCCAGGAGTTGGTGATGGACAGGGAGGCCTGGCGTGCTGCAATTCACAGGGTCGCAGAGTCAGACACCACTGAACCACTGAACTAACTGAACTGAACTTAAAGAATTTTCTAGTTTGTTGTGATCCACACACTCAAAGGCTTTGGTATAGTCAGTAAAGTAGATGATGTTTTTCTGGAATTCTCTTGCTTTTTTCTGTGGTCCAGCGGGTTTTGGCGATTTGATCTCTGGTTCCTCTGCCTTTTGTAAATCCAGCTTGAATGTCTGCAAGTTCTTGGTTTACGTTCTGTTGAAGCCTGGCTTGGAGAACTTGGGGCATTACTTTGCTAGCATGTGAGATGATTACAATTGTGCGGTAGTTTGAACATTCTTTGGCATTGCCTTTCTTTGGTATTGGAATGAAAACTGTCCTTTTCCAGTCCTGTGACCACTGCTGAGTTTTCCAAATTTGCTGGTGTATTCGGTGCAGAACTTTCATGGCATTATCTTTTAATAATTTTAAATAACTCATCTGGAATTCCATCACCTCCACTAGCTTTGTTCATAGTGATGCCTCCTAAGCCCGCATCAGTCTGCATTCCAGGTTGTCTGGCTCTAGATGAGTGAGTTTTTGGTTATTGAACAGATTTTGTATCCTCAGAGAAGAGACACTCAGCAGTAATGTGGAAGAACGGCACAACTGAAGGAAGAAATAGAAAGGACAAAGGTGTAGGGAATGAACATAGAGGACCTCCAAGTGGTGAGTTTGAAGGCAAGAGGTAGCTTGACAATTCAGGGTTTAAACATTTTTTTCCCCATTATAACAGTAATTATTTGGTCTTCAACACACTGTTGAAATGAGGACTCTTGTTTCCCTTATTTGGGAAAGGGATATAATGGAAGGGGAAATAACTATATTTCTTTTCAAAGAAATAGTCATCTTTTAAAGCTCATTTTATTGCTCTGCCTCCATTGTGTACTCTAGAGTTTGAAATAATAGTTTTTGATAGATATAATCAGATAAGATTACTATATTATTTCAAGTAAATGGTAATAATTTGGCCTGGGAAAAAGAGATTGACTTGTAGAGAATTTGAGATTTTTTGATATATATTTTCTATATTTGCACAGTTGAAAAGTTGTGACAGAGCCCTAATAGTCTGAAAATCTTAAGTTGTTTACTATATGGCCTTTTTCAAAACACAAGGATTACCTACTGTTGTCAAACAGAAAATGCTTAATAAATGTGTCTGTGTTCAATAAAACTTTCTTTACTAAAACAGGCCATAGGCCAAATGACAGAGTGCTCTGGTATTAGTATTAAATATTTTTAATATCATATAAGAAATTAATCGCCAGTCCAGTTTTGATGCAGGATACAGGATGCTTGGGGCTGGTGCACTGGGATGACCCAGAGGGATGGTATGGGGAGGGAGGTGGGAGGGGGATTCAGGATGGGGAACACATGTACACCCATGGCAGATGCATGTTGATGTATGACAAAACCAATACAATATTGTAAAGTAAAATAATAATAATAATAATAATTTAAAAAAATATTTGTTACTCAAACCAGCCTGCCCATACATGTGTTATGAAGATAGGCATGGGGACATTTAATATATTTTAAAGCATACTTTCACAAAACAGCATAGAAATGAATCTAAATAAGGAAAGAAATGAAGAAAGGGGATAATGATGTAGTAAGTATAACTAGCAGAGTCAAAAATAGCATATCAAAATAAAATTGAAGAATGTACTGAAAAGATTGATTTAAGAGACAAGATGGAAGTAATTTTGAATTATACACATAAGAGTTGATAACAAGTTCTAAAATGACTTATTGGAAATAAGTGAGAAAGTTAATCCAAATGAGTTGTGTATATTTATGGTGATATAGTCTAGTATATCAATGCGAAAAGTCAAGCATCAATTAAGATGGAATGCTTATGTAATGAAAATATTTTGAGTATCAGAGCACAAAGAATTGGACATGACTTAGTCTCTAAACACACATACACCCTCTACAACTATATCATATGTAGTACATAATATTATAGACATATTTATAGATACATATAGATGTAGATATTCCTATTGATATGATTTAGACACAGATATATATACACACATATATTCTATTATGTAAGTGTAAACACGTGTATACACAGAAATACACATTTGTAGATATTTACATAGATATAGATGGGCTTCCCTTGTAGCTCAGTTGGCAAAGAATCTGCTGCAATGCAGGAGACTGGGTTCGATTTCTGGGTCAGGAAGATCCCCTGGAGAAGGAAATGGCAACCCATTCCATTATTCTTGCCTGGAGAATCTCATGGACAGAGGAGCCTGGCAGGCTACAGTACAGTCCATGGGGTTGCAAGAGTTGGACATGACTTAGCAACTAAACCACCACATACAGATATAGATATCTGTATCTATATTTGGCCATACAATCTTTATTACTAAGATAAAAAACAAATCACGCATTTCAGATCTGAATAATGTCATAGTTTCTCAAGTAATAAAAATAAAAATGCATTATCCACAATCATATTATAAAGTAAAGTTTGAGCACACCTAAGTGATCTCTGCATGAAGAAATACCATCTTCATGATACAGTTGGCTTCTCTGAAAGTGAAAGTGAAGAGTCTCTCATTTGTGTCTGACTCTGCAAACCCATGGGCTATACAGGCCAGAATACTGGAGTGGGTAGCCTTTCCCTTCTCCAGGGGATCTTCCCATCCCTAGCCAGGGATCAAACCCAGGTCTCCCGCATTGCAGGCGGATTCTTTACCAGCTGAGCCACAAAGGAAGCCCAAGAATACTGGAGTGGGTAGCCTATCCCTTCTCCAGCTGATCTTCCTGACTCAGAAATTCTCTGAAGTAAATAGTGTAAGGAATACAGAAGATCTATTTTATTATCACTCTAAATGACTAGAAAAATAGCTTTTAAATAAAGTGCTACAGAAAAATGTTTTATATAATTACAGTTATTAAACATAATTTAGGCATAAACTCTTATTCTAGGTTTTCTGACATATGAGCTGATTTATGGCAGGTTGAGACCCATCAGGCAACAATGCACTTGCTGACACTGTGCACACCAAGGCTGTCATTTAAACTATAAATGTAATTTATATTACCAGAAAGGTGGTAAAACGTTTCTCTTTTCTCCATGAAATAATCCCTCAATTAGTAAGTAGTTTTATTTATTATGCACAAACTCCTTTTAGCCAAGTTCATTAACTGATGTTACATTTGCTGAGGCACCAAAACTGTGATTAGCCAAATTACTTAAAACATTTTGCCCAAACAAGAGTAGACTAATCACAGCATTATCTTCTTAATTACTCAGTAACTTAGTGGTGGTATTTGCTGAGATTTGTGATGTCATAAAAATCTGATTAGCATTTATGGTATAAACTAAATGTTTGCTTTACAATATGATTTAAGGTGAAGTGATAGTTTCTGTAGTGGGATTTCTCACAGCCTTGCTCTAAAGGTTCTCATCAAAAACTAGCCATCATCTGTAAGATGGTGATTACAGAAACAGATTCTATCCTTAGATTTTCTGTTAAAACTTTTTTTTGTTACAAGACAATGAGGTGTTCTATTAAACCTGTTTTTTCCTAGAGGTGTCACATTAATGCCATCTGATACATCCTTACTTGAGATATCATTTACACATAGTTTATAATTGAAATCAGTTTATACCCATTACACATCTTATGACTTTTTACTAAAAAGAGTAAAGAATGATAATTGGGATTTAGGTCACTGTTTCCCATTCCACTCTGGATAAATAACTAGTACCTTTTTGTCTAGAAGAAAATAAAGATTTGGAAATTTTTACCCTTTGGGGATCTAGATTCTGTAGTTACTTGATGACATTGGATTGGGGAGAAAATTGAACCTGAGTTAGATATTGCTGTTCCAAAGAGGAGCAGAGAAGGAGACAAGGGGGAAGGAAGGAAGGAAGGAGAGGAATAAGTGAGTGGTACTTGTACCACCACCTGGCAACCAACTTTGATTTTCCACTTCCATAAGGGTGTACATACCAGAGTTTGTCCCACATGCACATTGCTAAGTGGCTTGTTTTTTCATATATATATATTTTTTCCTATCCAGATTTGTGCCTCTTGTTAAATACTGATTTGTGGTAGGGCACTGTAGAGCCCTTTGTAGTTAGTCTGAAAATAGATAAATATTTCAATGCTTAGGTGCACTTCAGATGTCTCACCTGGTATTTCAATGACCTTCCTTTCTGAATATTTACATTTTAACTCTCTCATCATTCACTACATGGTAGGGGGTTGGTTTTTACTCTGTCTCCTTGCATTGGGTTGACCAAAAAGATTTTGTTTTGTCAGAAGACACTTTCAGTAATGTTCTTGGTGAATATGAAAAATATGTCTTTTGCTTTAATATAAAACTAAACAATCTTTTCAACCAACCCAGTATTTTATTAACTGTATTGTTTAATGTTTTGTGCCCATTATGCATTGGAATTAAAAAAGGACAGGCATTGATTAAATTTTTTTTTCATTTTTTTTTTTTAAAGGATTCAAATATAGTCTTGGAGTTAACTGGCTACAGAACTTTGCCAGAAAAAGTTTGATCACTAAAATTTGCTTCCCAGACTTGGGCTCACTTTCACTAACTGGGAAGGGAAAAGGTAGCATTGTCTCACTCTAGTCTTTCTTTACATAATCTGAGTGTCAAGAGGAGGTTGCCCACAAAGCATTAGCCTAAACATTTGGGGCTTCCCAGGTGGCTCAGTGGTAAAGAATACACCTGCCAATGCATGGGATGTGGAATATGGCAGGTTCAATCCCTGGGTCAGGAAGATCCCCTGGAGTAGGAAATGGCAACCCCTTCCAATATTCTTGCCTGGAAAATCCCATGAACAAGGGAGCCTGGCTGTCTACAGTCCATGGGATCATGAAGAATCAGACAGAACTGAACACAGTACAGTAGGAAGGTACTTGATCTTACTTCTACAGGTCCATCTTACTCAATTTGTGATGAAATAAAAATCTCAGTTATGATGAATCTTATCCTACCATACCAGCAGCAACCAAAGACAGTTTATCTACATTTATATAATGACACTCAGGGTAAAAAATCTGAACTATCCATTAACAGTCATCAGTATTACATAGAGCTAAGAGAAATTCTTTCATAATTAATAACTGCAATGACCAAGAAAGAAAAGAGAGTAATCTCTGTGTCTATGTTCCTTATCTTTTTTTTTCTTCTAGTTTTATTGAGATATACTTGACATACAGCACTATATAAGTTTAGGGTGTACAACATAATGTTACATACATCATGAAGTGATTGTTGCAATAAGTTCAGTAGACATCCATCATCTCCTGTAGGTACAGATTTTTTTTTCTAATTGGAAGACAATTGCTTTATAGTTTTGGTTTCTGTTGTACAACAATGTACATCAGCTATAAGTATACATATATCGCTTCCCTTTTGAGTCTTCCTACCAGCCCCCATCCTACCCCTCTAGGTTGTCACAGAGCACCAAGCTGAGCTCCCTGAGTTATACAGCATCTTCCCATGTAGAGAGCGGACTTGTGCACACAGAAGGGAAGGAGAAGGTGGGATAAATTGAGAAAGTGGTATTGACATATATACAGCAGCATATGTAAAATAGATAGGTAGTGGGTAACTGTTCCTTATCTTTTAATAAAATAGGAATAATTTTTGCTGGATTGAATTTTGTCCATAGTAAATAACACACTGCAGTCCATGGGGTCGTAAAGAGTCGGACTCAATTGAGCAACTGAACTGAACTGAAATAATGTATTAAAATATATGTCACACTGCCTAAATGTAAGGAGATATGTAATACTTGATTAAAGAAGAAATAAAACAATGCATAGGGATTTAGACTGCCTTTCGGCAGTCCTCACTGCTCTCCAGATGGATTGGTAGAGTGCAGATTTTTGTACTTTTCTAGTTTATTAAGCTGTTTTAATGCATAGAACATTATCTTACTAGACTAAGAGAATTTGCAACAGCTTCCAAAAGTCCCTCTTCATCATTAGTTTGTGTATTAGGTGTGTATGGTTTAATCTGTATATTAATATGGTGAGTTAGAATGGAATCATGGATTATGCCAGCACAGTGACTGTATTCACAGACATACTCTGTTTACACTCTCCCCATCTGTTTACATGGCACTGTGCCCACTCATAAGTTAATCAAACCTTTCCTGAGAGGCGCTGCCAGAAAGACATTACTTTGGAAGGGCAACCTAGAAATTTTGGGAATGCATAGGCAATATAGGAAAGCTCATTTAAATTAATATGTTGAATAATTGCAAAAAACCTGAACATTATATGATAATTTGTGAAGAAATAGAAAGTTTTGGGAGATTTTATTTTTAATAAAAAATCTCTTAGGTAAATTACATAACTTACTTACGAATACACATTTAACAATTGAAAAAAAATCAGTATAATGTAATTAAAAATAAGTCAGTGTAAATTGTGTATTAAGTATCCATTTCTAGAGGAGAATAATGTTATTCAATAATTCATTTAAATATTTCTAATTTTCTCTTTTTTTTAAGAAAATGGATGAATCTAAAAAAGAAAAGAAAATTGGTAAGATAGTCCTTCTTTTTCCTTTGACATGGAAATGTTTCCATGGTATTATGACAGCTTTTTCCTTGTGTAATAGAGAAACATGACTAAGTGACATTTTTTCACTTGGTAGTAAGAGCTCATGTTTTGAAAATATGTTTTTTAAAGAGGACAGTGATTTTCATGTTTTCCTTATTTACTATAACCATAGTACTCTGTTTAGCCAGGATACACTTTACTTTTATATAATTCCTATATTTTCTAATCTCTAATTTTTTTCTGATAAACTTTATTCATATTCGATACTGAAGACTCTATTTCTCAGCCCAAAGAAGTCTAAAAGCGGCTTGTGCTGAAGGAGTTTCATTTCAGTCAGCAATGGACATTTTGCAAATCAAGACTGCTTATGATAAAAAAAAGGTTCTACCATGTAAATATAGAAATTTATCCATAGAATAATTCCATAGGTTATGCATTAAATGTGTATTTATTCTATCTTCAAGAACAGGTGTGAATATCACATTATATGTTTAACATCTCAGGTTTCACTAATAACTAAATTTGTCTGGTAATGGTGGCTTTTGGAAAAGCTTCAGGAAAGCAGTAACATTTGCACTAGACCTTGAAAAATGAGTAGGCATTAAGCCAGTTTGTGTTGTATAGCATTTGTGTGCTAAATAGAAAGCACTTGGCACCTTCTATTGCCAGCAAGAAAAATGTTTTGTATGTTAGAGCTCAGGAATTGAGAATAAGGAAGATGTATGATGTTGTGACTTATATTGAGGGGAAATTACCTGAAGCCTTAATGTCCCATGTTTCAGTTTTAAACATTTGTTGGAAATAATTGCTTCAGTTTAAATACTCACATTGTTATAATATTTAGAATTAAGGAAGTCTAGTCTCCTTTTGATTCTCATGCATAAATTACATTAATGCTAATAAGCCTACTAATCTTGATGTTAATGTGATAATGTGAAAGTCACTCAGTCGTGTGTGACTCTTAATGACCCCATGGACTATAAAGTCCATGGAATTCTCCAGGCCAGAATAATGGACTGGGTGGCCTTTCCCTTCTCCAGGGGATTTTCCCAACCCAGGGATTGAACCCAAGTCTCCTGCACTGCAGGTGGATTCTATACCAGCTGAGTCACTAGGAAACCCCAAGAATACTGGAATGGGTAGCCTATCCCTTCTCCAGCAGATCATCCCAATCCAGGCATGGAACCGGGGTTTCCTGCATTGCAAGTGGATTCTTTACCAGCTGAGCTACCAGGGAAGCCCATAAATGTTGTTATATATGTCATATTCATACTAATGGGGGAGCCAATAAAATTTCCAGTCACTTTCTGGTCAACTTATTGTATATCAGAATATGTCTGGTGCTAAGATCACAAAAAGCCTTTTACAAACAGAATAAATGAAAAATATAATAAATTTATTATAGTAAAATTCTAATTATAATAAATCTCTAAAATAGCATAAGTTAAGTTGAAAAGCAACAGAGTGTGCATTTGTAAGAGTGTCATTATTCTTGATTCGCCAGATTTCATTATGACAAAAAAGATTCTCTGGATTTGCCAGGAAAATTTGATAAACGTGAATAATTATTAGGCACAAAGAATAAAATAGAAAGAAATTTAATCTTATCTAATTTGAAGGAGAAAACACTTGCTAAAAAATTGCAAATAAAAATACTGCTGTTAACTTATTATTTTTAACCACATAGTGAAATTTTCACTGGTTCCTATTCTAGGAGGTAAACATGAACTTTAATTATCTGTAGTATAACAATATTTGTTTTACTTCCCACTCTTCTATAACTCCAACTTTAAAAGGAAATAATATTGCCACTTAAGCAAACATTCAGAAAACTAAGATCATGGCATCCGGTCCCATCACTTCATGGCAAATAAATGGGGAAGCAGTGGAAACAGTGGCTGACTTTATTTTGGGGGCTCCAAAATCACAGCAGATGGTGATTGGAGCCATGAAATTAAAAGATGCTTACCCTTGGAAGGAAAGTTATGACCAACCTAGACATCTTATTAAAAAGCAGAGACATTACTTTGCCAACAAAGGTCATCTAGTCAAGGTTATGGTTTTTCCAGTAGTCATGTATGGATGGGAGAGTTGGACTATAAAGAAAGCTGAGCACTGAAGAATTGATGCTTTTGAACTGTGGTGTTGGAGGAGACTCTTGAGAGTCCCTTGGACTGACAGGAGACCCAACCAGTCCATCCTAAAGATCAGTCCTGGGTGTTCATTGGAGGAACTGATGTCGAAGCTGAAACTCCAGTACTTTGGCCACCTGATGCGAAGAGGTGACTCATTTTAAAAGACCCTGATGCTGGGAAAGATTGAGGGCAGGAGGAGAAGGGGACGACAGAAGATGAGATGGTTGGATGGCATCACCGACACGATGGATATGGGTTTGGGTGGACTCCGGGAGTTGGTGATGGACAGGGAGGCCTGGCGTGCTGCAATTCATGGGGTCGCGAAAAGTTGGACATGACTGAGCCACTGAACTGAACTGAAGTTCTACTTTATTCTTCCAAACGACAGTTGTGCCTAGCAGTTCCTTGAAGTGAATATAATATTGACTATTTTGAGAGTAGTTTTATTCTGTGTTTAATTAATAGACAATTTTAAGCAGTGTTAGGTTTATAGAAAAACTGAGCAGAAAGTACAGTTATCATAAACCTGTTCCTCCCCAGTATCCCTATAAGTAATATTTTGCATTAGTGTATTATTATTTTTTATCATTAATGAACCAACATGGATACATTTTTAAATTAAAGTCCCATAGTTTAAATTATGCTCACCTTGTGTTGTACATTTTGTGGGTTTTAACAGATGTATGGTTATAGATATTCACCATTATAGCATCTTACAGAATAGTTTCAGTGTCTTAAAAAGCCTCCCATGCTCCATTTATTCATCACACTCTCCCTTCTTTCAATATCTGTCCACCATGAACAATTTTACTATTTTTATAAATTCATGTGTTTCAGAATGCTATATAGTTGGGATCATTCATATTTTACCTCTTCAGATTGGCTTCTTTTACCTAGCAATGTGCATTTAAGTTTGTGTGTGTTGGGGCAAAGGAGGTTGTTGAGAGTTCATTTCTTTTAATCATTGGGAAGAATTCCATCACATGGATATATCACATAGTTATTAATCCATCCATGTACTGAAAACCATCTTGGTTACTTCCAAGTTTTGGCAATTATGAGTTAAGCTTATAAGAGCACCTGTGTGCAGGTTTCGTGTCAATGTCTGTTTCCTACTCCTTTGGATCAGTACCAAGGAGTATGATAACTGTACTACACGATGAGAGTGTAAGGAGTTTTATAAGATAGAGCCAGCTGTCTTCCACAGCAGCTGTACCACTTTGCATTTCCACTAGCAGCAAATCAGAGTTACTTTTGCTCCATATCATTGCCTGCATTTGATATTTTGGATTTAGTCACTGTATTAGGTACATAGAAGTATCACGATGTTGTTCCAATTTGCAGTTCTCTAATGACAAACAAGCTTATTCTTAAAAATTTGATCCTGCTTTTTCTTGTTTTTCTTTCAGTGAGAATTGTTCTACTATAAGTTGTCTTATTATAGCTGGATGTGGAAATCTGTCTATAATAGTTTAAGACCACTCTTGCCATTTTGAACTGCTTTTAGGTTATCCATTATTTATAAAACATCCATTCTGTTTCTCATTGTACCAGATGAGTATGCAATAAGATTAATCTTTCAAATTCTGTAGACTCAGTTAGATTAACTGTAGGATCTTCCAAGACTTTCTGGTAAATTTTTATCAAAAATGAACCTTGCAAAAACTAAGATTCTCTTAATTTATTATCCTCCTTGTTAAATTTGTTTTAAGTTGCAGTAACATTTTAAGCTTTCTTAATTTACAACTTAAGACAGTTATTTTCTGTTCTAATTGAAGATGCAATCTCTTTTAAAGTGCATGCTTGTCAAGAGTGAGGTTTTCATGAGCTTAAAAGTTCAAATTTTTGTCCTATACAGTTTTTAGTGTGAAAAGTTAAAGCTGTACAATAGATTTTTTTTTCCCTCTGTGCTAAAACTGAGAATATATTTTGGATCATGTCTCTAAGGAAAATAGTAGTATATTACTTTTATAACTGGATTAGAAAAAGAAAGTCTATTTTGGGGGAGAAAAAAAAAAAACTTCTGGGGGAACATCAAACTGTGAAAAATAAAATTTGCCCACACACGGGATTATCACTGGCTCTTAGAAGATATTGGAGTCCAAAGATACTCTTTCAAGAAAAAATCATACACATTACATTTTTCCTTAGGGAAAATTTATATTTTTATACTTTAAATTGAATATAAATATAAAGTAGGGAATCTTATGGGCTTCCCTGGTGTCTCAGAGGTAAAGAATCCATCTGCCATTGCTGGTGACACAGGTTCAATCCTTGGGTCAGGAAGAAGCCCTGGAGAAGGAAATGGTAGTGTACTCCAGGATTCTTGCCTGGGAAATCCCGTGAACAGAGGAGCTTGGTGGGCTACAGTCCATGGCTTTACAAAAGAGCTGGACTCAACAGTGACTAAACAACGAGGGAACCTTATACTGTATGTGAAAAACATCTTCACCACCAGCACTTAAATTGGCTGTTAATGTTATTGTCATTGGTTACTAAAGTCTGGTACATAGCAGATCCTAACCACATCAGATATTGGGTTGACCATGATATCTTTGGACAATTTATAAATAATCCAAACATAAAGATAATACACAGATATGTGAAATATATGCTATTAGATATGATTGAGTTTATACATTTTTTTTTTTTACCACTTCTCTGGACTCTAATTTTTAAACATTAAGTGGCAAGACAAGTTAAAGTATATGCTTATTGTAAATAAATAAATTGAAATTTTATTACAGAATGCTTATTAAAATAACTTTTACTTCTATTAGAAATGTTTTAAAATTATTTCCTCCTTCTCACATTTCTCTTATATATGATACTGTATATGTTTAAACACATGTATTAATATATTACTATAAGTAATAAATAATAGAAGTAATGTTCCTACTTTTAACTGCCTGCTTTTGCTACAGTGTCTTTTTTATAATTACCTAATTTATTAGGATATGGAAATATGTATTAATACAAATCAATTATAAGTGTTTGAATTTACAGAGAAAGCAAATAACTATAAAATTAAGGGAATATTACCAACAGAAAGAGAAAATTCCAAACCTAAAGATGTATGTTCTAATCCATTTGTGTAGAATATCATTTTAGTTGCCAAGTCCACAATCTGATCCCCCTCCTCTGCTTCATCTTCATTAATTATTCATTTAGTGAAAATAACAGTGTTTTCCAGCCTCGTTTGCAGTTGGATATGCCCTGAAACTAAACCCTGTACAGTGATATAAGTGTAAATATGGATATATAATTTCCTTTCTCCAATGGAACTCTCGGTGCTACGTTGGACCATAATGGCTTGTGTCTGTAGAGTGGTAGTAAGAGTCTGGGAACTGAAAACCTCATCTGTCACCACATCAAACCTCACCAAATTGTTTTCTTATGTAAATTCCAGCCATTTTTATTTTTTTCTATAATGTGAAACTAGACAACCTGACAAATGTAGACTTTTAAAAAATGAATATGAATATTCAAAAGATTTAAGTTTTTATACCTGTTAATTGAGGTTAAGAGTTAGATCATGGAAAAAGCAAGATCATGATCCGCTGGATCATGGAAAAAGCAAGAGAGTTCCAGAAAAACATCTATTTCTGCTTCATTGACTATGCCAAAGCCTTTGACTGTGTGGATCACAATCAACTGTGGAAAATTCTGAAAGAGATGGCAATACCAGACCACCTGATCTGCCTCTTGAGAAATTTGTATGCAGGTCAGGAAGCAACACTTAGAACTGGACATGGAACAACACACTGGTTCCAAATAGGAAAAAGAGTACGTCAAGGCTGTATATTATCACCCTGCTTATTTAACTTCTATGCAGAGTATCATGAGAGACGCTGGACTGGAAGAAACACAAGCTGGAATCAAGATTGCCGGGAGAAATATCAATAACTTCAGATATGCAGATGACACCACCCTTATGGCAGAAAGTGAAGAGGAACTCAAAAGCCTCTTGATGAAAGTGAAAGTGGAGAGTGAAAAAGTTGGCTTAAAGCTCAACATTCAGAAAACGAAGATCATGGCGTCTGGTCCCATCATGAGAAATAGATGGGAAAACAGTGGAAACAGTGTCAGACTTTATGTTTTTGGGCTCCAAAATCACTGCAGATGGTGACTGCAGCCATGAAATTAAAAGATGCTTACTCCTTGGGAGGAAAGTTATGACCAACCTAGATAGCATATTGAAAAGCAGAGACATTACTTTGCCAGCAAAGGTTCGTCTAGTCAAGGCTATGATTTTTCCTGTGGTCATGTATGGATGTGAGAGTTGGACTGTGAAGAAGGCTGAGCACCGAAGAATTGATGCTTTTGAACTGTGGTGTTGGAGAAGACTCTTGAGAGTCCCTTGGACTGCAAGGAGATCCAACCAGTCCATTCTGACGGAGATCAGCCCTGGGATTTCTTTGGAAGGACTGATGCTAAAGCTGAAACTCCAGTACTTTGGCCAGTTCATGTGAAGAGTTGACTCATTGGAAAAGACTTTGATGCTGGGAGGGATTGGGGGCAGGAGGAGAAGGGGACGACAGAGGATGAGATGGCTGGATGGCATCACTGACTCGATGGACGTGAGTCTGGGTGAACTCCGGGAGTTGGTGATGGACAGGGAGGCCTGGCTTACTGCGATTCATGGGGTCGCAAAGAGTCGGACATGACTGAGTGACTGAACTGACTGAACTGAACTGACTCTACCTAACTTATGATGCTGCTGTGAAAACACCTGAATAAATAAAGAAGTACTGCATAGTTAACAGAACAGAAAACTGTACAGCTTCCTAGGGGATCCTTGTATAATTGGCATTTGCCCAAATTACTCTAGATTAGTCATATGGTACAAAGGAGTCAAGTAATACATGTAGGATTTATGTTGATGATGCTAAATCTGCTTTCTAACAAAAAGATATACATCTTTCCAATTACATATATATTAATATATTTTTTCTATTAAACTGCCCTTTTAAATAAATAAATTTAAGAAGATATATACAATGAAAGCTTAGAGGAAAAATTATTTATGAACTTGGGCATGTGTTTATTCATTGACAAGATACACATATATAAAATTGTTATAACCATGCACACAATCTTTACTTGTAGTGGCATTTTAGAAAGAGAAAATAGTCAACAAAGTATGCTTCATAAGTAGAGACAAGATTTTTATTAGTGTAATCTGATTCTCCTTAAGGGAAATGTTTGGAGCAATATGACTGTGGAAATGGTGGTTTTCTACCTTATTAGAGGATTGTCTTTCATCTTGGACCTTGAAAAGAGAAACATCATCTTAAATGTGGGTAACAATTTAAACTCTGAATAAAAACTGAAAACTAATGTGTGGTCTCTCAGGCTAGGAGTATTAGGTTTAAACTGAGACTAAGATACCACCTATAATAAAACATACTGTCTGGAAAGTACACAGGTTTTTAGAGACACATAAATTAGAAAGATTTTTTTCAGTGTATTTTGAAAGTTCTGGTTCATGAAAACATTTGAAAGGTATGTATTGTTATATATGTGAAGCATATCCCTTAACTCTTTTCATGAGGACTTACAGGTACATATATACTCACTATCTCTAAGAAGAATTGGGGTAATTTTAAGTGACTTGACATTAGGACTTTAATATGATTTCTTTTCAGTAAATATCTGAACCAAATGTGTTTTCTGGAGAGGATGCAAAAGATGAAGCTCAAATGTAAGGATCACACCTTGATTAAAAAAATTAAAAAAGATACAATCAGAGTAGTCAATGAAGACAACCTCTCTGCCTCTGTGCATGTGTACCTCCAGGTAGACCAGTTGCACCAAAGGAATTGCTGCCTGTGAGTTTTCAAGAAACATGCTTACTGGCAAGAAAGGCCTTGGAAGTACCATTTTATTTCTCTACTCTCAGCCAATACACCTACTGAAATGTGGCTTATAAAGGGCAAAGAGACTTAAACTGTTTTATGAGCAGTGGTTTGAATTTTAATACTATCATTAACCCATGGTGTGTGACTTATTGTCACTTTAAAATCTGCATTATTAAAAAAATCAAAAGCTAATAAAAGTGTTAGTAGGTGATAACTTCATCCATGGAAGGTCAGATGTAAGAGTATAGCAAATTGTCTGGTTAATTGTTCTCATTAAGCATACAGGTTATCTTCAATTTGTATTATTCCTGTGACCTTCAGAGGAAAAAAATGTCCTGAGCATCTTAAGAGCAACCTCTTTTTTTGTTTGTTTGTTTTTAATTGTTGTTTTAATCCTTTATATTATCATGTTGAAGAAACCAGGAAGAAACTGTGTTTGATGTTTCAATCAAATGTTCTGTAGAATAAAGCAGTTGTAAGTGCTCTGCTTAAAACACATGCCAGCATAATGTTCACCTAACCAAGGATTATTATAAAACACATAAAACTCTTAGGAATTGTAGGATTAAGAAACAGAGATAAACCGAAAATCATGGTTTACTGCAGTAAGAAAATAACATCAGATAATTTCTTTCCTTTATTGCAAGAAAAGAATCATAAGAACATGGATACCAAATTCTCAGTATATGTTTACTGATGTCAAAGTATTGAGCTTTGATGCACAGTGCTAATGAGATATATTTTGTACACATTGCAGCAAAACAGATTATTTTTGGAATGTGTGTCAGAGGCTGCAAGGATTTTTTTTTAATGGCTATTTGAATGATGGACACTAGATCTAAATTAAATCTTTCTCTTTGTACAAGGAATTACTCTCTTTTTATGTTGGTGCTGAAAAAACAGGGACCAGCACGGGGATTAAAATGTTCTTGTGGAATATTTTTGTGGAAAAACTGTTCTCTTCTACAATCACAATCCAGATGAGCTATTAGTTGATCTTGTTGAAAATGCCTGTGGGTTCAGATTAAATCAGCTCTTCTGAACTTGCATTAACATCTCTTTGGCTAACCTACTGTGCCTGGGTTAATTGTTTACAGAGGCTTGGAAATACCTTAGATAGTTACAGGAAGGATAAAAATGCTTTCTCTCAACTTTCTGTAGAAACTGGATATTGAATTATATCCTTCTTTTAACTCCTTTTGTTGTTTCATGTTATAAAGTCAGACATACTTAAATAAATATATACAGGAGAATGAATGGGATCCTACTAGAAGGAAAAACATTTCAGGCATGTAGATAGAGTTGTCTCATATAAGCAACATGAAGCTATAAAAAATAGATATCTCAGAGATGATAAATGAAATCTTAAGCCTGAGTTGTAAAACTGGAGCAGTTTACTGTAAGTAATCAGATTTAATGAACATAATAAATAGGAAAAAATTATACAAAATATAAAAATATATTTCAGAATTTCTAGTTTATCAGATTTTCAGGTGCCTTACTTGAAACTCTTAAGAATGATGTTTAATGCAAAGTTAAATATGTTTAGATGTTTTACTTATTATATCAATGCTTTAGTAGTCAGAGTAAGTAGGAGAGTTTTTCTCCTTGGACATATTGCATGCAATGAAGTTGAAATAACAGTTTTTAGATGATACCAGAAAGTGAATTAGGGTCTTATTTTTAGCCCCAGGCCATCTATTAAACATTTTTGATAATATAGATTTAGTCAACTTATATCTTGGACTTCTCAGGTGGCATTTTCAGTAAACAAAACAAAACAAAACCAAAACCTGCCCGCCTGCCAATGCAGGAGACATACAAGATGCAGGTTCCATCCCTGGGTTGGGAAGATCCCCTGGAGGAGGAAATGGCAACCCACTCCAGTATTCTTGCCTAGAGAATCCTATGGACAGAGGAACCTGACGGGCTACAGTCCATAGGGTTGCAAAGGGTTGGACATGATTGAAGTAATTTAGCAGCAGCAGAACTTAAATCTCTAGTCTTGTTTCTACCTTTGTAAAATACAGAGGTAAAGAATCTGAGATGTACTGATGGTGTTCAATGTGCAAAGATCTTAAGCATTCCATTATTTAATATAATTTTCAATCAACATCATCAGGTAAATCATGTTAATGTTATCTTAAATTAGAAAAAAATAGTTTCAAAAAAGTTAAATCATTTGCCTTAATTCTTCAGGTCTAACTTCAGTATGGCTAACTTCAACTATTAGTATTTTTATGTTTACAGAAGAGTTACGTTAGACCAGTCATAGTATCTTTCCTATTTCAAAATGCCCACGTATTAGTATTTAACTGTGCTTAACTTTGGTGACTAAATATGATTTACATTTACTACTGAGTCTGGAATCCTTTCAATTTACCTGATATAACATGTTAAATCCAAGAGATATTTTCTGGTGATGGGACTATCTAAATTGGATAAAATATCTAAAACCAAAATGGCCACAAAATGACTGTCAAGACCAAGGTTGGAGGTAGGATGGAGTGTAACTGACACTCTAAAACACTGATACGTTGTCTGCTAACGTTGGGTTTATGTACAATCTGTTATCCAGCAGTTCCATGTGCACCAAGGGACATACGTGAGAATTTCAAAGCAATGTTACCTGTAATTCATTCCAGATGGAATATAGGTGTACATAAAATGATATTGCAAAAGTGCAGTTCTAATCAAAAAAGTAGTAGGATGTTTTCAACACAAAATCAATAAAGTTCAAACAGCCATCAGAAGTAAAAGTAGAATGGATTGATAAATTATATTATCTTCACCCTGTAAGAATATTGAGGTTCAATTAAATGTAAAGAACTACTGCTACATATAATAGTATGGATTAGTCTCACAAACTTACTGTTGGGCAGAAGACATCATATATAAAGATATCTATATTATATGGTTCTACTTAAAGTACAAAATCAGGCGATTCTGAATTATATTGTTAGAAGTCAGGATAGTAGATAGCTTTGGGGAATGGAGAGTATATGTTGATGAGAAGGTGAAAAACTGTGGTTTCTGGGTTCCTGGAAAAATGCTGATTCTTTCTTGAGTGATGGTTAGACACATGTTCACTTTATGATAATGCATTGAAATCAGTATTGATGAATCATCCATTTTTGAACACAGGTCATAATTTACAATTTAAAAATAAAGTCAATAAGTAACAATAACCTCAGATATGCAGATGACACCACCCTTATGGCAGAAAGTGAAGAAGAACTAAGGAGCCTGTTGATGAAAGTGAAAGAGGAGAGTGAAAAAAGTTGACTTAAAGCTCAACATTCAGAAAACTAAGATCATGGCATCCAGTCCCAACACTTCATGGCAAATAGATGGGGAATCAGTGGAAACAGTGGCTGACTTTATTTTTGGGGGCTCCAAAATCACTGCAGATGGTGATTGCAGCAATGAAATTAAATGACGCTTACTCCTTGGAAGGAAAGTTATGACCAACCTAGACAGCATATTCAAAAGCAGAGACATTACTTTGCCAACAAAGCTCCATCTAGTCAAGGGTATGGTTTTTCCAGTGGTCATGTATAGATGTGAGAGTTGGACTATAAAGAAAGCTGAACACCGAAGAATTGATGCTTTTGAACTGTGGTGTTGGAGAAAAATCTTGAGAGTCCCTTGGACTGACAGGAGATCCAACCAGTCCATCCTAAAGGAGATCAGTCCTGGGTGTTCATTGGAAGGACTGATGTTGAAGCTGAAACTCCAATACTTTGGCCACCTCATGCGAAGAGCTGACTCATTTGAAAAGACCTTGATGCTGGGAAAGATTGAAGGCAGGAGGAGTAGGGGATGACAGAAGATGAGATGGCTGGATGGCATCACCAACTTGATGGACACGGGTTTGGGTGGACTCTGGGAGTTGGTGATGGACAGGGAGGCCTGGAGTGCTGCAGTTCATGGGGTCGCAAAGAGATGGACATGACTGAGCAACTGAACCGAACTAAACAATAAGTAAAAAGTAAAAAATAAAAGTTAAATGAAACAATAAATGTTACACGGTAAACTTAAGATATAGATTGTCAAATAGTATTACTTATCCCCAAATCCTACAAGAATTACCTGACTCCTCTATGCCTATTTAGAGAAATTTTGGCAAATACCAATTAATCAGGAATTCCCCTCAGGCAGTGACTCATCAAGCTTTAATTAAGTGGAACATTTTTATTTATATCATAAATCTAGTCTGCTTTGATAGTAAATACCTGAAATTTAGATTTAAAAAATGTATCTTCTCATTAAGTATGCATTTTTCTCTAAGTCTTGTATTTGAAGGGGAACCTTATATTTTGTCTGTTTCTTGCACCTTGAAGGGAGTTTAAGTTCAGATTTCTGTGATTGCTGGTCACAAAAATATCGCTTCCACTTGAAAAATTACATCTTTACAGGGAAAAAACAAGTGTTTCCTAACCTCTCCTTTTTTAGTTTCAGGCATTACATTCTCCTCCCCAAACTCTTTTCCTTTTGTATTTCTTACTTTGTCACACTTCAGCCTCAGTCATGATTCTTTGACCTGATACTCCTGGTGTCCCTTGATATTTTTTTCAGTAATTAGTTTTCTGTCTTCACTATTTACATTTCTTTACGATTTCACTTTTCTTTAAGCCCGTTATCAAATTTTATTCTTTCCCATTGCCCTTCTCTGTTAACCTCAAAATTAACCTCTTCTGTCTACTTCCCGTTAACCTCTTATATGAGAAGGAATCTGACCCCTGCCCCCACATGCCACAGATATTATCAATATGCTTAAATGAATGGACAAAATTTAGTTAATAAAATAGTTTCATTAATAAATGAAATAATTATATAATAAATAAATAAATGTATTTATTTATTATTGAAATGAAATAATTAATTAGTTAATAAAATAATTTCATTTCTGAAATTGTTGGCACTGTGGACATTTATTTTCTTTTGTTGTCCTTTAGCTTGTTGATAGCAAATTCTCACAATTTTTCTCCTGTTTTTTCTTATAACCATTGTAGCATTTTCTTCTCTTCCTCAAACTGTGCTGTTTCTTATTGTGAATCTCTTTGTCCCACTACAATTTATCAAGTCCCCAATAAGCACTTTTTCCCCAAGTTCATGAATCCCGCATCAGTATATACTGAGAGCATTCATCTTAGTTTGGAGTCACCTGAGACAATGATTTGGAAAGTAGTAATATTTTTGCTTGGAGAATCCCATGGATAGAGGAGCCTGGTGGGATACAGTTCATGGGGTCACAAAGAGTTAGACATGACTGAGCAACTGTGCATAAAGCATGAGTTTACAGGTTTGAGCATCTTAGAAACAGTGGTAGGTGAGTGTAGAAATGAGAAGACGGGGTAAAGGTCCCAAAGGAGTTTGTTATCAGATAAGCTACTACAGTGAACACCTGGAGATAAGTTCTATGGGCTATGTCTTTGTGTCAGGATAGAATATATAATTCGATTATATGAACAGAACTGCCGTAGAATAGGTATGTTAATCTATTGCTTTGTAGGGAACTTCTGATGGTAATTCCCCAGTACTTTTGGCACAAAGAATTACTGGGTTGGAAAAATCTTCAGGCAAAGTTTTGTTAAGTGCTAATGTGGGCTGGCATATTTGGAAATGGAAAAGGTGGAAGGAATTTGGATGTGTCAGATTCAAGAGCTGCTAAGAGTCTGCCTGCAATGCAGGAGACCTGGGTTCAATCCCTGGGTCAGGAAGCTCCCATGGAGAAGAAATGGCTACCCACTCCAATATTCTTGCCTGGGAAATCCCATGGACAGAGGAGTCTGGTCAGCTACAGTCCACGGGGTCACAATGAGTTGGACATGACTTAGCAACTAAACCACCACCGTATGACCCAGATCTAGTCATACATATCATATAACGTTTGCATTGTACCATCCCTTGTTCTCTAAAGTAGTGAGTATTTGTAACTTTTAAGAAAAAGTCACTCAGCATTCTCCGTTGATGGATGCAGTGGATCCCAAGTCCATTGTCTGTATCCATTACCTTTCTCTACCACTCATTCTAGTTTCTTACTCTTGGCACACCTACTGCAGGCTGCTTGCTCAGTGGGTAATCTTTATCCCTGGGGAATCGAAGTCCTTGATTATAATATTTTGTAAGGACATCATTGCTGAAATTACACATTTAAGCACACCCTCATGAAAACCACTAAATTAAAAAGATAACTTGCACTGATTACACTTTGCAGGAGAAACTCCCTTTTTAAAAAAATAAAGCCTATTTCTCTTAAGTAACTCCTCTTTACCTACATGCCTACTCACTGCAAGAGCCCAGTGGTAGCTTTAAGTTTAGTGGGCTACACACTATGTCCTGTGTTCAAAACCATTTCCAGAAACCAGGATCTCTAGATCTGTAGACTATAAAGTTGCAGACAGGAAACATGAATCCCTCAAATGATTAAAGACTTGGAGAGGATCTATCCATAATTTTATCCTTAGTTCACAGTTATTACTAGGTGAGCTTGTCATGTGAAAATTTTCATTCCCATTCATTAGTTTTAAGGTAGGACTTAACAACCCTAAAACCAAAATAAAATTCTAGGCAAAGACCAGTGCTGCTGTTCTATGAACCACACTCCCAAATAACAAAGCTATGAAGCATTTATAGGTGTTACTTCTCGTTTCCGGCAGTATGACCCCTGCTGTTTGTCTGGCAGTTGATCTAAATAGTTTCAAATGCCATACTGAATATGTGCTTTTGGGACCATCATAGAATTCTTTATTCTGCCCAACTTTCCATTCTCATTCATTCACCAGGACTGTTATCCATACCCTTTATCTCTGTCTCCAGTTTTTAGCTTTGAACAATGTCATTCTTTGCAGAATTTTGCCACATCCCCTAAACATGCCTCTTGCCTCAGAATTTTTCATAGTACCATCTATTTTCTACGTTGCATGTAGAGAAGTCATCCTAAATTGTAATTCTTGTATTGCTGAGTAATACACATTTAAAAGGACCACTTTCTTTCAGGAGAATATTCAAACTGTTCTTCATAGCTGACAAAATTCTGCATATCTACTCAATTCTCTAGTCTCCTCTAAAACTACAGTTGCTACTCATGATTTTTTTTTTTTACTATTAATTGCTGGGAAGAGGTGTATTTGTGACTGATGATACAGAATCTCTTGAAAGGTATAAAATGAATACATTCCATGAACTGTATGATTTTTTTTTTTACTAACTATTAATTGCTGGGAAGAGGTGTATTTGTGACTGATAATACAGAATCTCTTGAAAGGTATAAAATGAATACATTCCGTGAACTTTATCTTGTTAAATTTAATAGAAAAACTTTCTTAACTCATAATTTATATGAAATACAAGGGTAAAATCTAAATGTTATTCTGTTTTATAGAAAATATATTTTCCTATAATATTTAATGAACTTTAAATATTATACTTACTTTCATAATCTATAAATTATGATTAAAGAAGTGAAATTATTTGTTAAAATTATATGTCCAGTGAGTGATGAGATTATTTTTTAGAAAAATCTGTCAGATTCCAAATTTACCCATTTTTTTAAAACAACTTTATGCTTCAGGTATCAAGCAGTATATTTAAAAGAGTTTTTCTTTTTTTCTTTTTTCATTTGCCTTCTATACTACTGTAATGCTAGACAGTGTCTGAGCCAATACAGAGATCGAATATTTGAATTTTGAGTAATCTTTTTACTGTAAATTTCAGCCTCAGATTCTTATATGATTTAGTTTATTATACCTTTGATCTATTTAGTATATGTACTGAATTACTAATTTTTAGGAAAAAATACATTAGCTCTGTGTTACATTTTCTTCTTTTCTCATATTTTCAACAACATGAGTTCAATACAAGTGTACATCCGTAACACTTTATTCAATATCTATGTTTCAAAACATTTTATCTCTGAATACAAATCTTCCAAAAGAGACTGGTATTTTTATTTTATCATGAAATGTATGTGAAGTATCATATCAGATCAGATCAGGTCAGTCGCTCAGTTGTGTCCGACTCTTTGTGACCCCACGAATTGCAGCACGCCAGGCCTCCCTGTCCATCACCAACTCCCACAGTTCACTCAGACTCACGTCCATTGAGTCAGTGATGCCATCCAGCCATCTCATCCTCTGTCATCCCCTTCTCCTCTTGCCCCCAATCCCTCCCAGCATCAGGGTCTTTTCCAATGAGTCAACTCTTCGCATGAGGTGGCCAAAGTACTGGACTTTCAGCTTTAGCATCATTCTTTCCAAAGAAATCCCAGGGCTGATCTCCTTCATAATGGACTGGTTGGATCTCCTTGCAGTCCAAGGGACTCTCAAGAGTCTTCTCCAACACCACAGTTCAAAAGCATCAATTCTTCGGCGCTCAGCTTTCTTCATAGTCCAACTCTCACATTCATGCATGACCACAGGAAAAACCATAGCCTTGACTAGACAGACCTTTGTTGGCAAAGTAATGTCTCTGCTTTTGAATATGCTATCTAGGTTGGTCATAACTTTCCTTCCAAGGAGTAAGCGTTTTTTAATTTCATGGCTGCAGTCACCATCTCTAGTGATTTTGGAGTATCATATATCTATATAAAATTAATTCCCTTAAATAGGCCCGTATTTGTTTATTAGTTTCTCCTATGGCTTTCTTTTTTATTTTATTTATTTTAATTGGCAGCTAATTACTTTACAATATTATATTGGTTAATGCAATCCATGGGGTCGCAAGGAGTCAGACATGACCGAGCGCACACACACACATGCAACTAATGCTTTTTACCTCCTGAAGCTCTGTTGATTATTGATACTGTCTTAGTTTCTGAACCTCTTTATGGATGTTTTTCCTAATATTGTTTCATATTTTCCTATTTTCTGTTTCTCCTGATGTTGCAAACTTAATATTATTGATGGTAAATGACAGGAAAGCTTATATAAAAGATCAAAAGAGGTTTGGACATAATACAGAGGGCAGGTGGTTGCTTTTTAAAGGATATTGATCAGGAAGTAAAAGAATCAGAATTATAGTCTAGAAAGCATTCTATGCACTGTGTAAATGGATTGGAAGGTGGCAATAGTGGAAGAGTTAAGTTTGGTGTGGGAATTTGCTGAGCCGAATATTGGAACACAGAACATCGTTCATTTCAAGTAAGTCTAGTTGAGCCACATGACTTTGGGGCTCGTTCTGAAACAATCACAAATTTGTTTATTCACTGACTTCTGTGTTCTTAGTCTAACTAGAACTCTTTCACTGCTAACTGAGTGTCATTTGTGAAATATGCTGCCGTCAGCATTCTGCCAAAGAAAACAGCCTCTTCAAATTAGACAGAAACCAACCAAACACAGAATTTCTTAGCATACAAGAAATGGAGGAGAGGTGCAGTTGTGGATTATCCGATACAGGGTTTATGGTAGATACAGCCCATTTCTTCAACCAGTGTTCATTTTTCAGGCTTCTAAGTTGCCCTTTCTTTATTAAAGAACACCAGAAACTAAAATGTAGGCAACTCCCACTTAACATAAATTATCTATTCAGGAGGTCAGGTATTATGCTTGAAGACAATGACTAAAATACTATATTATTTTAAAAGTACACAATTATATTACATTCTACATTTCAACTAAAAATCCCTAGTCAACCTCTCAAATGCTGTGTGAGAATAACAATGGCAAATTTGTAAAAGTCACAGAAAATCAAGGATTCTTATACTTTAAGGCAAAGGGATTTCTAAGTGATATAGACTATTTAGTAGATAGCTACCAGCACATACTATTCAAACTAAGACCTATGAAAAATACAATCCATTAAAACCCATGCACAGAACAAGAAAGACTATTCCTTTTCCGATAACTGTATAACTCAAAACCAAATCTAACATAATCAAAAATAATTTATTGGGAAGGAATTTGACAGATTACAGATTAGAAGGTGTCTTGGAGGCTAGATTATGTGAAAGCTACCCTATAGCTTTAGGGCTGTCAGGGTAGTTGGAACTTGTGGAGGTTGCTTTAATGTGTTTCTTTGGCTAATTCAACTCAAAGTTTGAGCTCAGTGTTCAAATTCCTGGATAAGTAAGCCTCTTCTGTGTTATGCTGTCCTTCCAGATAACAGGAGTAGTTCCCTAAATGTACTGATACTGAAGAGATAAAAATCACAAATTAGAAGTTATTATTATTATTTTTTTAACCTTTCATTGATTAATTGACCTTAAGTGTGTGGGAATATTTCTGGTCTGTCTGCTGCTTCATTTAACTTTTTTTGTGCCAGTACTACACTGTTTTGATTACTGTAGCTTTGTAGTATAGTCTAACACCAGAGTGTGATTTCTCCAGCTCTATTCTTCTTTCTCAAGATCGTTTTGGCTATTGAAGGCCTTTTGTGTTTCTACACAAATTTTGATTATGTGTCCTAGTTCTGTGAAAAATGCCATTGGTATTTTCACAGGGATAGACTTGAATCTGTAGATTCCTTTGAGCATTACATCATTTTTAATCAATATTTTAACAATATCCTTCCAATCCAAGAACATAGTATCTGCATCTGCATCTTTTTGTGTTGTCTTCAATTTCTTTCAGTAACGTCTTATAGTTTTCTGAGTACAAATCTTTCACCTACTTAGGAATGTTATCCCTAGGTAGTTTATTCCTTTTATTACAGTGGTAAATGGGAATGTTTCCTTTGTTTTTCTTCCTGAGATTTAGTTGGTAGTGTAAAAAAATACAACAGTAGTAATTCTGTATCCTGTAACTTTACTGAATATATTGATGAGCTCTAGTGGCTTTCTGGTGGCATCTTTATATTTTTTACATATAGCAGGTGTGCCCTGATGCCCGCTTCCCAGTCTATGGAAAAATTATCTTGCAAAAAACTGGTCCTTGGTGCCAAAGATATTGGGGATCACTTATGTATAGTATCATGTCATTTGCAGACACTGATAATTTAACTTTCCTTTCCCATTTGGAGACAAGAATATACAATGGAGGAAAGACAGTCTCTTCAGTAAGTGCTGCTGGGAAAACTGAACAGCTATGTGTAGAAGAATAAAATTAGAACATTCTCTAATGTTATAGACAAAAGTAAATTCAAAATGCATTAAAGAACTAAGTGTAATACCAGAAGACATGAAACTTTTAAAGGAAGATGTAGGCGGAATACTCTAAACTGTAGCAATGTTTTTTGGACCTGTCTCCTAAAACAGAGGAAATAAAAGCAAAAACAAACAAATGGAACCTAATTAAATTTAAAAGCTTTTGCACAGTAAAGGAAATCATCAACAAAATGAAAAAGACAGCCTACAGAGTAGAGAAAATATTTGCAAATTATATGACCCATAAAGGTTTAATATCCAAATATATAAACAACTCTTATAACGCAACATCCAAAAATGGATTAAGAAATAATAAGAATATACAAATAGACATTTTTCTAAAGAGGGTATGCAGATAGACAAAAGGCTCATGAAAAGATGCTGAACATTGCTAGTCATCAAGGAAATGTGAATCAAAGCCATGATGACATACTACTTCACACCTGTCTCAGTGACTGTCATCAAAAAGGACACATAATGTGTTAGGGAGGATTTGGGGAAAAAAGAACCCATGCACACTGCTGGTGGGACTGTAAATTGTCACAGCCACTGTGAAAAACAACATGTAACGTTTTCAAAAAATTGAAAGTGGAACTGCCGTATAACTCAGCAATCTAAGTCCTTGGTATATATTCAAAAGAAACAAAAACATTTACTTAAAAAGACATACACACCCCAGTCTTCATAGCAGCATTATTTATAATTTCAAAGATATGGAAGCAACCTAAGAATCCATCAACAGATGATAAAAAAGGGGTGTGTGTGTGTGTGTGTGTGTGTGTGTGTGTAGAATACTGTTCACCCATAAAAAAGATAAAGTGTTGCCATTTGCAACAGCATGGACCTTATAACTCAGAAAAAAAGGAGTACTGTAATATTTCCCATATTTGTTATTCCTTGCCTTCTACTTGTTCATGTTTAATTTGCTTTTATTTGTGGTTTAAGGAAAAATGTTAGACTGTTGATTCAAGTTATTTTAATAATACTCATTTACAATTGTAAAATTTCTTATAAGCACTGCTTTCACTGAATCTCATAAATATTGGTATGTCATCTCAAAGTTCAAAATAGCTATTGTTTTTGTTAATTGAGTATCATTCATCACTGGAAAACTCAGGAGTAGTCATAAATCTCCTGAGCAGGAAGAATGTGGGTCTAAGAAATAGTCTCTTGAAGACTGCAAAATCAACTAAACTCTGTTGAGCTGTGATAGGAAATATCTGTTGGTTTAGAGCTCTGGGGATCAGGCCTCTGAAGAGAGGGGTACCTGAAAGGAAAATGGGAAATATTTATCTTTAAGTTAAAAGAGCCAGAAGTAAAAATTTGAAACCATTTATTCCAGCAGATTCCAAGAGGTTAATGGATTAAAATCTTTATATTATGACATACTGCTCATTTTTTAAAATAAGGTGTCATTTTTCTGGTGATGATGTCCACATTATTGGTTATTGTATAGAAGCAGGCATGACCCAAGATTTTCACTAGACATATGTAGTCCAGAGGGTCTGATAAGCATCCAGCACCATCCATTTTCAGGGCAAGTTGATTTGGTAGGTGAGTTGTTACACACTTTTAGTGGATTTCAGCTTCCGTGGCCATTGTCCTGCTATCTATATTAACCAACACCTTTTCTGGGGATTTTGAGGATGGTATGAGGATGATACCACTCTAATGTCAGAAAGTGAAGAAGAACTAAAGAACCTCTTGATGAGGAAGAAGGAGGAGAGTGAAAAAAATTGGCTTAAAAGTAAATATTAAAAAAAACTAAGATCATGGCATCTTGTCCCATCACTTCATGGCAAATAGAAGGGAAAAAAGGTGGAAGTGACAACAGATTTCCTTTTCTTGAGCTCTGAAATCATTGTGGATGGTGACTACAGCCATTAAATTAGAAGATGATGGCTTCCTATCAGGAAAACAGTGACAAACCTAGACAGTGTGTTAAAAAGCAGAGACATTACTTTGCTGATAGTGGTCCATAGAGTCAAGGCTATGGTCTTCCCAGTAATCATGTACAGTTGTGAGAGCTGGACCATAAAGAAGGCTGAGTGCTGAAGAATTGATGCCTTCAAACTGTGGTGCTGGAGAAGACTCTTGAGAGTTTGTTGGACAGCAAGGCGATCAAACCAGTCAGTCTTAAAGGAAATCAATCCAGAATACTTATTGGAAGGACTGATGCTGAAGCTCCAATACTTTGGCCACCTGATCTGAACAGCCAACTCATTGAAACAACTTGATGCTGGGAAAGATTGAAGGCAGAAGAGGAGAGCGACAGAAGATGACACGGTTGGATGGCATCACCAATGTAATGGCCATGACCTTGGGCAAATTCCAGGAAATACTGAGGGAAAGGAAAGCCTTGCATGCTGAGGTCCATGGAGTTGCAAAGAGTTGGACACAAATGAGCAACTGAACACAACAACTTAGTCCAGACTTTGAGTTACTCAGGGAGAAATCAACCCATGCATGTTCTGCAGTATTGATAAGGACTCAAAAAAAAGATGTGCTTTTCATTATAGCAGACTGGAAAGCAAAAGTAGGAAGTCAAGAGATACCTGGAGTAACAAGCAAAATGGACCTAGGAGTACAAAATGAAACGGGTCAAAGTTTAACAGAGTTTTGCCAGGAGAACATACTCATCATAGCAAATACCCTCTTCCAACAACATGAGAGAAGACTCTACACAAGGACATCACCAGATGGTCAATACTGAAATCAGATTGATTATATTCTTTACAGCCAAAGATGGAGAAGCTCTATATAGTCAGCAAAAACAAGACTTGAAGCTGACTATGGTTCAGATCATGAACTCCATATTTCTGAATTCAGTCTTAAGTCAAAGAAAGTAGGAAATACCACTGGACCATTCAGGTATGACCTAAATCAAATCCCTTATGATTATGCAGTGGAAATGACAAATAGATTCAAGGGATTAGATCTGATAGAGTGCCTGAAGAACTATGGATGGAGGTTCATGACATTGTATAGGAGGCAGGGATCAAGACCATCCCCAAGAAAAAGAAATGCAAAAAGGCAAAATGGTCTGAGGAGTCTTTACAAATAGCTGAGAAAAGAAGAGAAGCTAAAGGCAAAGGAGAAAAGTAAAGATATACCCATTTGAATGCAGAGTGCCAAAAAATAGCAAGGAGAGATAAGAAAGACTTCTTCAGCCATCAATGCAAAGAAATAGAGGAAAACAATAAAATGGGCAAGATTAGAGATCTCTTCCAGAAAATTAGAGATACCAAGGGAATATTTCATGCAAAGATGGGCACAATAAAGGACAGAAGAGGTATGGACCTAACAGAAGCAGAAGATATTAAGAAGAGGTGGCAAGAATACACAGAAGAACTATACAAAAAAGATCTTCATGACCCAGATAACCATGATGGTGTGATCACTCATGTAGAGCCAGGCATCCTGGAACACAAAGTCAAATGGGCCTTAGGAAGCATCACCACGAACAAAGCTAGTGGAGGTGATGGAATTCCAGTTGAGCTATTTCAAATCCTAAAAGGTGATGCTATGAAAGTGTTTCACCCAATATGCCAGCAATTTGAAAACCTCAGCAGTGGCCTCAGGACTGGAAAAGGTCAGTTTTCATTCCAATCCCAAAGAAAGGCAATGCCAAAGAATGATCAGACTACTGCACAATTGACACATCTGTCACACTAGCAAAGTAATACTCAATATTCTCCAGCCAGACTTCAACAGTATGTGAACCATGAACTTCCAGATGTTCAGGCTGGATTCAGAAAAGGCTAAGCAACCAGAGATCAAATTGCCAGCATCTGCTGGATCATTGAAAAAACAAGAGAGTTCCGGGAAAACAACTACTTTTGCTTTATGAACTATGCCAAAGCCTTTGATTTTGTAGATCACAACAAACTGTAGAAAATCCTTAAAGTGATGGGGCTACCAGACCACCTGACTTGCCTCCTGAGAAATCTGTATGCTGGTCAGGAAACAAAGTTAGAACTGGACATGGAACCATGGAGTATTTCCACATGTTAAAAGGAGTACGTCAAGGCTGTATATTGTCATCCTGCTTATTTAACTTATATGCAGAGGAAATCATGCAAAATACCAGGCTCGATGAAGCACAAGCTGCAATCTTGTTTGCCAGGAGAAATATCAATAACCTCAGATATGCAGATGACACCACCCTTATGGCAGAAAGTGAAGAACTAAAGAGCCTCTTGATGAAAGTGAAAGAGGAGAAAAAAAGTTGGCTTAAAACTCAACATTCAGAAAACTAAGATCATGGCATCTGGTCCCATCACTTCATGGCAAATAGATGGGGAAAAAGTGGAACAGTGACAGACTATTTTCTTGGGCTCCAAAATCACTGCAGACGGTGACTGGCTCCTTGGAACTAAAGCTATGACCAACCTTGCAGCATATTAAAAAGCAGAGACAATACTTTGCCAAAAAATGTCTATCTAAGCTATGGTTTTTCCAGTAGTCATATATGGATGTGAGAGTGAACTACAAAGAAAGCCAAGCACAAAATAATTGATGCTTTTGAACTGTGGTGTTTGAGGACTCTTGAGAGTCCCTTGGACTGCAGGGAGATCAAACCAATCCATCTTAAAGGAAATCAGTCCTGAATATTCACTGGAAGGGCTGATGCTGAAGCTGAAACTCCAATACTTTGGGCACCTGATGCGAAGAACAGCTCATTGGAAAAGACCCTGATGCTAGGAAAGATGGAATGTGGGAGGAAAAGGGGACAACAGAAGATGAGATGGTTGGATGGCATCACTGACTTAATGGACATGAGTTTGAGCAAGCTTCAGGAGTTGGTAGTGTACAGGGAAGCCTGGCGTGCTGCAGTCCATAGGATGGCAAAGAATCGGACGTGACTGAGTGACTGAACTGAACTGAACTGGTCAAGTATATGAATTTGTTGGATTTACTGGCATCGTTTGTATAGATCTTAGGGATGGAAAAGCAAATATGAGTCAACCTGGAATTTTGATATGGATCTAGGCATTCAGATTTTATTGCTCAAGATTAAATTGGGAAATTTTAGTTTGTAGAATTAGAGAGAAAATTAGTTACAAAATCAATTACAAATAAATTACAAAAATTAGTTTGTAGAATTGAAAATATTTAAACAAGTTTTTTTTTTTTTTAACAAATGTTTCCAACAGTTCAGTTCAGTTCAGTCGCTCAGTCCTGTCCGACTCTTTGTGACCCCATGAATCGCAGCACGCCAGGCCTCCCTGTCCATCACCAACTCCCGGAGTTCACTCAGACTCATGTCCATCGAGTCAGTGATGCCATCCAGCCATCTCATCCTCTGTCGTCCCCTCCTCTTCCTGCCCCTAATCACTCCCAGCATCAGAGTCTGATGTCCTCTTAAAAACTCAGACACTTATTGAACCTATACTAAATCATTATGTTGCCACAAAGATAAGAATACTCAGTAAAGTTTCAAAATTCCTGGAGGTTTTAGAGAGAGAGAAAGGTAAATATTTTATGTCTGTTTATAAAAGCATAATTTGCTCAATGTTTCATTAGCTTAAACTATAGACAGCTTAAGAGAAAAGAAAAAGTATTTCCATATGTCTAAAAAATCACATGTTAAAACATCAGCAGTATTCCAAACAATACTTCTAGTCATCCTTTATGAGTCTTTTCAGTACTTCATATTTAATTCTTGTTCTGTTTGATCCTGGTTTATCAACGTTATGAACCATATGCTTTTCCACTAGAATTCTGTAAATCTTGGTTTAATCTACAGGTGGTCTTAAACTTATTTATGAAATGCCATCAGAAATTCTATGTGCAAATGTCCCTGATTGGCATAGTCATTTTCTAACAGAATGTGAGATAGTCAGTTTTGTTAAAGACAAAAATCTCTGCTTTAGTTCATTTGAAATACTTTAAAGGGAGTATCAAAATAAAATTAACAACTGTCTACAACTGACAGAAAGATCTAAAATCACTATGGTTGGCTTACTAATGATCGCTTTAAAAAGTGACATCTCTGATGAGAATTCATTATAGATATAATGTAATTGATAAGAAATTTTTCTTGTTTCTGTGACACACAAAGGAAACTAAAGTCAATAAAAATGATTTGCACAAAATATCTGTAAACTTAATGAATATCTGTTTTCAAAGAACAGAGATCTAATTTATGGAAATAGTTAAACATAATATCATTACAGGGGAAATTATGATGTATAATAATTGAGAGGAATAATGTATCATGACTGTACCAAGCATATGCTGAGAATATATCAAGATTTTCAAGGAAAAAGATGCACTAAGTCTGGAAATCGTGCTAAACATCTGTATACTAACAAACCCTCATAAGTAAGTGATGTAAATCCCTAGCAGAAACCACTAGAATATACTGGTTCAGTTCAGTTCAGTTGCTCAGTCTTGTCCGACTCTTTGCGACCCCATGGATTGCAGCACATGAGGCCTCCCTGTCCATCACCAACTCACGGAGTTTACTCACACTCATGTCCATTGAGCTAGTGATGCCATCCAGCCATCTCATCCTCTGTCATCCCCTTCTCCTCCTACCTTCAATCTTTCCCAGTATCAGGTTCTTTTCAAATGAATCAGTCCTTCACATCAGGTGGCCAAAGTATTGGAGTTCCAGCTTCAGCATCAGTCCTAAGAATATATTGGATTCAGTTGAATAAGCAAAATTGTGTCAAAATTGATATTTTATTTTTTAAGATCTTTTTCAAATGTTGAATGAGATTATTTTAAAATTAATTATATTGGAGTATATTTGATTTATACTGCTGTGTTAGTTTCAGGTATCTAGCAAAGTAAATCAGCTACACATATCCATATATACACCCTTTTTCAGATATTTGTCCGATGTAGGTCGTTATAGAGTACTGAGTAAAATACTGAGTTGTTGTTTTTGTTGCTGATGTTCAGTTACTGAGTCATGTGTGACCCTTTGCAACTCCATGGACTGCAGTGCCAGGCTTCCTGTCCTTCACTTACCTCCCTGAGTTTGCTCAAACTCATGTCCATTGACTTGGTGATGCCATCCCACCATCTCATCCTCTGTAATCCCCTTCTTCTCTTGCCCTCCATCTTTCCCAGCATCAAGGCCTTTTTCCAGTATTTTGGCTCTTTGCATCAGGTGGTCAAAGTATTGGAGCTTCAGCTTTAACACCAGTTCTTCCAATGAATATTCAGGACTGATTCCCTTTAAGATTGACTAGTTGGATCTCCTTGCTATCCAAGGGACTCTCAAGAGTCTTCTCCAACACCACAGTTTGAAAGCATCAATTCTTTGACACTCAGCCTTCTTTATGGTCCAACTCTCACATCAATAAGTGACTACTGGAAAAACCATAGCTTTGACAATTTGGACCTTTTCTGTAGCATTGTCTCTGCTTTTTAATACACAGGCTTGGTTTGTCATAGATTTTCTTCTATGGAAAAAAAAAGAAGGAAAAAAGGTTTTAAATTTTGTGATTGCAGTCACTATCCACATTGGTTTTGGAGCCCAAGAATATGAAATCTGATGCTATTTCCACTGTTTCCCCATCTATTTGCCAGGAAGTAAGGGGACCAAATGCCATGATCTTAGTTTATTGAATGTTGAATTTTAAGCCAGCTTTTCCACTTTCCTTTTTCACCTTCATCAGGAAGCTTTTTAGCTCTTCACTTTCTGCCATTAAAATGGTATCATCTGCATATTGAGTAGATTTTTATTAGTTATCTATTTTATATATAGTAGTGTGTATGCGTCAATCCCGATCTCCCAATTTATCCCTCCTTCTTTCCTCCTAGGTAACTGTAAGTTTGCTTTTCTCCATCTCAAATTAATATTTTTTAAAAGCAACTGAAAAAAAAATAAAAATAAAAGCAACTGAAATTATGAGTGATCAGACTTAACTCTTTTTTTTAATTTAATTTAATTTTATTTTATTTTTTAACTTTACAATATTGTATTGGTTTTGCCATACATCAAAATGAATCCACCACAGGTATACACGTGCTCCCCATCCTGAACCCTCCTCCCTCCTCCCTCCCCATACCATCCCTCTGGGTCGTCCCAGTGCACCAGCCCCAAGGATCCAGTATTGTGCATCGAACCTGGACTGGCGACTCGTTTCATATATGATATTATACATATTTCAATGCCATTCTCCCAAATCATCCCACCCTCTCCCTCTCCCACAGAGTCCCAAAGACTGTTCTATACATCAGTGTCTCTTTTGCTGTCTCGTATACAGGGTTATCGTTACCATCTTTCTAAATTCCATATATATGCGTTAGTATACTGTATTGGTGTTTTTCTTTCTGGCTTACTTCACTCTGTATAATAGGTTCCAGTTTCATCCACCTCATTAGAACTGATTCAAATGTATTCTTTTTAATGGCTGAGTAATACTCCATTGTGTATATGTACCACAGCTTTCTTATGCATTTGTCTGCTGATGGACATTTAGGTTGCTTCCATGTCCTGGCTATTATAAATAGTGCTGCAATGAACATTGGGGTACATGTGTCTCTTTCAATTCTGGTTTCCTCAGTGTGTATGCCTAGCAGTGGGATTGCTGGATCATAAGGAAGTTCTATTTCCAGTTTTTTAAGGAATCTCCACACTGTTCTCCATAGTGGCTGTACTAGTTTGCATTCCCACCGACAATGTAAGAGAGTTTCCTTTTCTCCACACCCTCTCTAGCATTTATTGCTTGTAGACTTTTGGATTGCAGCCATTCTGACTGGAGTGAAATGGTACCTCATAGTGGTTTTGATTTGCATTTCTCTGATAATGAGTGATGTTGAGCATCTTTTCATGTTTTTGTTAGCCATCTGTAGACTTAACTCTTATCTGATATCAAACATAGTAGTATAAAGACTTTGATTAATAGAAGCATGTCATAGAGAGCCAGTGCAGTGACATATTTCTAGAAACCTCATATGATTTCTAATGTGTTTATATTAATAACATTTTACTCATTCACATTTAACTCAGGGAAGGATAATATCCTCCTGTGATTTAATACTTTCCCTACAACTCATATGAAATAAACTTAATCATTACTAATATCTCTGTTTTTACAGGGTGAAAAAACACCTCCTGTGTCATATACCTAGGAGCCCATGGAAACTCAGAAAGTGAAAAAGATATCAATTAGGGTTTAATTTGGGAAAGTGAAGTGATGTCGCTCAGTCATATCCGACTCTTTGCGACCCCATGGACTGTATGTAGCCTACCAGGACCCTCAGTCCTTGGGATTTTCCAGGCAAGAATACTGGAGTGGGTTGCCATTTCCTTCTCCAGGGGATCTTCCCAACCCAGGCATTGAACCCTGGTCTCCCGCATTGTAGGCAGACCACTTTACCATCTGAGCTACCAGGGAAGCATTTCAGCATTTATTAAATAGGCTCATGAGTTAGTGAGAAACACCACTTTGGCTACCTATTTGAATGAGTGCCAATAAAATAATTTAAAAGCAAACACAGGAGATAACATGATTTTTAAACTGAGAATATTTTGTTTTTGTTTTTAAGTAATTAATAGCAAGGGAAAAGTCAATATACAACCCAGAAAATTTATTCTTATTGAAACAGAATCTTTGCTTCCTAAGATTAGTGAAGGGTAGAGAAAACCCTTTTACAACCTGTTATTTTTATTATTTTTTTTTTACAACCTGTTATTAAGAGCATGCTAATAAGAGAAACAACTTAACAGAATATGAAATTTTAGTTTACACTAATACTGTATTTAAAATTTAAGATATTTTTTAAGAACCTTTATAAATAAATTTTTTGCTTGCTATGACCATGACAAATAAAATTCCCTTTCCATGAACTTCCTATAACTTTCTGTATCTGCTCAGGCTTTGTCCTACTCTTTTTTCTTCCTCAATCTGAGAACACTCAATTTCCGTCACAAATAACTATTCTCTTTTCCTTTAACAGAACATACCCTGCATATCTTGCATAAACAATTGTTCTGTTTTCCTAGTAGAGTCTTATTCACATGCTAATTATGATTTTAATCACAGTAACATATGGCATAGAGAAAACCAGGATGTGAATAATATCAACTGACTATCATGCACCAGTGTTTTACACAGATGTGCAGAGCTGATGAACATACACATCACAACTTTTTATAGCCATATACTTCCTTAGGGTACAACTTTGAGAAATTGAGAAATATACTATAACGAATATACTAACAGACCAAAACATATGTATATAGAACCTCTCTGCACCCTATAAAAATAAGAAGGTAATATTATGTTACTTATTATTATGTTAATAACTATTATGTTAATAATAAGTAACAATATTATTATATTACATTACTTAATAATATTTCAGTAGTTTATCTTAGAAGTTATATACTTAATGAATAATTTGCTAACTTAGTGAACCATAAGTCTAAAATTCTTTGAAAGTATACTTTCTGATATACTAAATACATAATTCCTGTTTAAATGGTCATAATGATTTAATTTAGTATGTACATTTTAAATTTTTTCATAATCTTTCACATATATGTAATGCAGCTCTATAAGTTAGGAGTAACATACACAAGTAAATAAAAGCATATACTTATATCAAACTTCACACTGATAACTCAGAAAGTATTGTTGTTGTTGAGTTGCTAAGTAGTGTCTGACTCTTTGCAAACCCATGGACTGTAGCCTGCTGCTGCTGCTGCTGCTGCTGCTGCTAAGTCGCTTCAGTCGTGTCTGACTCTGTGTGACCCCATAGACGGCAGCCCACCAGACTCCCCCGTCCCTGTGATTCTCCAGGCAAGAACACTGGAGTGGGTTACCATTTCCTTCTCCAATGCATGGAAGTGAAAAGTGAAAGTGATGTCGCTCAGTCGTGTCCGACTCTTAGCGACCCCATGGACTGCAGCCTTCCAGGCTCCTCCATCCATGGGATTTTCCAGGCAAGAGTACTGGAGTGGGGTGCCATTGCCTTCTCTGGTAGCCTGCTAGGTTCCTCATTCCATGATCTGTGAGACTGACCAAATTGCCCAAATGGTATCCTGTTATCTTACTGGTGGCTGTCTTCTCAAAGCTATGAGACCACGGGATTCCAGACCTCCAGCTACGTGACCGTGCCTTAAGAGAACTTTTCAGTGGTGGGGTATAAGATGGACTCCGTCAGAAAGGGAGAACACTGGTTCTCCTTAAGAGCCAGTCACCCTAAGAGAGGCTAGCTGAGAAAACTTAGAGCTTATTATCCTCACTCAATGCCCTGCTCATAAAGCCAATGTCACCTCCAAGAAAAGCAGCTCAGTGCCCCTACTCTTAGCTCCAGAGCAGTGGCTCAGAGATTTTTCCAAGGAAGAGTGCCAATCCATTAAAGCAGAAAACTCTGAAATTGTCACCAAGTGACTATGTGAAACACTGGTGGGAAATGCAAACCTTCGAGCACTACTGAGAATGATGATGTTTTTGAAGATAAACAATTAAAAGTGATACCTAAGCCGTAGGCTATCTATTATTTAGTTTACCAGAGACAACAACGGAGAAGGCAATGGCAACCCACTCCGGTACTCTTGCCTGGAAAATCCCATGGACGGAGGAGCCTGGCAGGCTGCAGTCCACAGGGTTGCTAAGAGTCAGGCACGGCTGAGCAACTTCACTTTCACTTTTCACTTCCATGCATTGGAGAAGGAAATGGCAACCCACTCCAGTGTTCTTGCCTGGAGAATCCCAGGGACAGAGGAGGCTAGTGGGCTGCCGTCTATTTGGTTGCACAGAGTCGGGCACGACTGAAGCGATTTAGCAGCAGCAGCAGCAGAGACAAAAAGGAAAGACGGAACTGAGAGGTGGTCTCCTAGAAAAACAAACAAACAAACAGAAAAAACACACAAGACTTTCCTAAAATATCTACTTTTAAGGTGAGTGCAGAGAAAAAGAGAGCAAGTCAGGCAAGAAAAGGAAATTTATTAGACGGGAAAAAGAGGGTTACTGGCTTATTGTTTGTAAATGTTTCTTCCTATGTGGTGTGCTCTTAGAACACTTCCAGAGATTTTTTAAATGAGTGATTTTTCTTCATTTTCATCAGATTTTGTTGTTTCCTGGGGGCAGATCTGTGCAAATCTTCACATTACCATTCTGAAAGTGAAGTCTAACAAAGTTTCCTATATTTTCTCTAATGATAATTCAGGTGTCAATACATTTCTTTTAAGAATTAATTTCTTTTAAAATGTAATAATTCCCTTTTCATATATTATGGAATCCAGACATCTAAATTTGACCACTCATGTCAACATGTCTCTCTTATACAGTGTATCTTATGATAGCATCTCATAGTTAATAATCTCAAACAATCTGCTGACTCTGTATTGTGTCATCCTAGCTAAATTAGAGCTGTATTCCCCATAATTTCTTTACCTTCTTTGTTCCCAGTTATCCTGGACCACAAATAACAAAGATTTGGGAGGACAAAATAAATCAACAGGCACATTATGTTCACACTGACATAAGAGCAGTAGGCACTGTTTCAGTTCACACATGAATTTTCTTATCTTCTGGCTCACTCAGTTGTGAGGGACAGCAGCAGAGCATACAGCTTATCTGACTTCTTCCAGAGCTGCCTCTGGTTTGTCTGACTGCTGGGCCAGGTGCACACTTAGATCTGTGAAGAGACGTGCAGACTTCACCTGAAGGATGCCACCATCATTCAAGTTGGAGGTTTGAAGATAATGAGATGCTGATATGGATTGCATTCTGTCCTGTATGAGTTACAGCTTGAACTTGTGGGTTCTGTTTTTGTCCTTGTTTTCTCTACTTCAAAACATTTTCCCTTCTTAAGTTGCCTGCCTGTAGACTTCAGACTCTTCATTCCCCAGATACAAAGACAGTAATAGCCTTATGTATGTAACAGAAACTGTTCAATAAGCTCTAACAATAATTTGAAGTCACTCTTATTTTACTTATATAATGTGATACAGGGATAATTTTAAAATATGCATGGAAAATATAGTTTTTGTTTTTTACACTCAGTGTCTTTTTTTCTCATCAAACCCTGATGTGACATATGCATAAATTTGAAGGAAAAGATCATAAACTGGTTGGAACAGGTTTCACTATGAAAAAACTTCTTGATCTCTCCTTAAAGTTTATTGTTTTTAACCTTCTAAGAATACGGGGATTAGTAGTAAACATAAAATAACAGATTATTCCTAAGATTTGGCTAGTGAGTTGGTCACTTTAATTTTGGGGTACTCAGTTCAGTTCAGTCACTCAGACTTCTCTGATTCTTTGAGACCCCATGGGCTGCAGCATGTGAGGCCTCCCTGTCCATCACCAACTCCTAGGGTTTACTCAAACTCATGTCCATTGAGTCGTTGATGCCATCCAACCATCTCATCCTCTGTCCATCTCATCCTCTGTTGTTGTCCCCTTCTCCTTTTGCCTTCAATCTTTCCCATCATTAGGGTCTTTGCAAATGAGTCAGCTCTTCGCATCAGGTGGCCAAAATATTGGGGTTTCAGCTTCAACATCAGTCCTTCCAGTGAACACTCAGGACATATCTCCCTTAGGAAAGACTGGTTGCATCTCCTTGCCATCAAAGGGAGTCTCAAGAATCTTCTCCAACACCACAGTTTAAAAGCATCAGTTCTTTGGCACTCAGCTTTCTTTATAGTCCAACTCTCACATCCATACATGACTACTGGAAAAACCATAGTTTTGACCAGACGGACCTTTGTTGGCAAAGTAATGTCTCCGCATTTTAATATGCTATCTAGGTTGGTCATACGGAGAAGGCAGTAGCACCCCACTCCAGTACTCTTGCCTGGAAAACCCCATGGATGGAGGAGCCTGGTGGGCTGCAGTCCATGGGGTCTCGAAGAGTCGGACATGACTGAACGACTTCACTTTCACTTTTCACTTCCATGCATTGGAGAAGGAAATGGCAACCCACTCCAGTGTTCTTGCCTGGAGAATCCCAGGGACGGGGGAGCCTGGTGGGCTGCCGTCTATGGGGTCTCACAGAGTCGGACATGACTGAAGAGACTTAGCAGAAGCATCAGCAGGTTGGTCATAACTTTCCTTCCAAGGAGTAAGCATCTTTTAATTTCAGACATTGACAATTTGATCTCTGGTTCCTCTGACTTTTCTAAATCCAGCTCGAATATCTGGAAGTTCACAGTTCACGTACTGTTGAAGCCTGGCTTGGAGAATTTGGAGCATTATTTTACTAGCATGTGAGATGAGTCCAATTGTGCAGTAGTTTGAACATTCTTTGGCATTGCCTTTCTTTGGGATTGGAATGAAAACTGACCTTTTCCAGTCCTGTGGCCACTGCTGAGTTTTCCAAATTTGTTGGCATATTGAGCACAGCATTTTCACAGTATCATATTTCAAACACTAACTTAAATATAATTCTACACTATGGGGCACATTCTACCTACCAAAGACTATCGTCATATATTTGTGTGTGGTTTTATGTTTATTTTGGTAAACAGAGATAAACTCCTTTCACTGTGAGGGAGAATGCCTTCTGAAGCCATGAAATTGCCTCTGTGGCATATTTACAGTGGTCCAGTGTAATTTATATTTGTTCATGCCTAGTTTCCTTCTTTCTGTGTTTTTCCAAAATGCAACAGTGATATCAGGTTAAAGAGTATTCTGGGCATACTTAGGCACTGATTACAATAGCAGTATACTTTAAAAAAATATTTATTTCAGTTGGAGACTAATTATCTTACAATATTATGGTTGTTTTTGTCATCAGTTCAGTTCAGTCGCTCATTCGTGTCCAACTCTTTAGAACCCCATGGACCGCAGCACGCCAGGCCTCCCTGTGCCTCACCAACTCCCAGAGTCCACCCAAATTCATGTCCATTGAGTCGGTAATGCCATCCAACCATCTCACCCTCTGTCGTCCCTTTCTCCTTTTGCCTTCAGTCTTTCCCAGCATCAGGGTCTTTTCAAATGAGTCAGTTCTTCATATCAGGTGGCCAAAGTATTGGAGCTTTGTATTTCAAAGTATTTCAGCTTTAACATCAGTCCTTCCAATGAACACCCAGGCCTGATCTCCTTTAGGATGGACTGGTTGGATCTCCTTGCAGTCCAAGGGACTGTCAAGATTCTTCTCTAACACCACAGTTCAAAAGCATCAATTCTTTGGCGCTCAGCTTTCTTTATAGTCCCAACACTCACATCCATACATGACTACTGGAAAAAAGATAGCCTTGACTAGATAGATCTTTGTTGGGAAAAAAAAAGATAGCCTTGACTAGATGGACCTTTGTTGGGAAAGTAATATCTCTGCTTTTTAATATGCTGTCTGGTTTGGTCATAACTCTCCTTCCAAGGAGTAAGATTTTTGCCATACACCAACATGAATCAGCCACGGGTACACATGTGTCCCCCTATCCTGAAACACCCTCCTACCTTCATCCCCACCCCATCCCTCTGGGTTGTCCCAGAGCATCGCCTTTGAGTGCCCTGCTTCATGCATGGAACTTGCACTGATCATATGTTTTACATATGGTAATTAATTTACATGTTTCAATGCTATTCTCTCAAATCATCCCACCCTCGCCTTCTCCCGCATAGTCCAATAGTCTGTTCTTTATATCTTTTGTAAAGAGGTGTGTCTTTTTTGCTAAAATAAGGAACAAGACAAGGGTACCCACTCTCACCACTACTATTCAACATAGTTTTAGAAGTTCTAGCCATAGTAATCCGGGAGTTGGTGATGGACAGGGAGGCCTGGCGTGCTGCGGTTCATGGGGTCACAAAGAGTCAGACACAACCGAGCGACTGGACTGAACTGAATTGAACTGAAGTGAAGCCACAGCAATCAGAGAAGAAGAAGCAATAAAAGGAATCCAGATTGGAAAAGAAGTAAAACTCTCACTGTTTGCAGATGACATGATCCTCTACACAGAAAACCCTAAAGATACAGCAGTATACTTTTTAATTTTTGATTACCATTCAGATAATCTCATGGACAGACGAGTGTGGTGCCCTTTGGTTCATAGCATTAGGGAGAGTCAGACATGACTGAAACTTAGCTTTCACACACACCATTCAGAGATCTTGAAATTCTCTCTCTCTACCTATTCTTGCCTCATAGACACAGAGAAAGAGTAAACCATAACATGTAGTTAATGGACCAGAATAAGTAAGAAATCTTCAGTAAAACGTATCCATTGTCTGATCATCCTTCTCTAGTTCTATTGTTTTTTCTTGCATAAAATATTGCTTGTGAAACTTGTCTTCAGTTCTTAATGATACAGTTTTGTGGTTGTGGACATCTCTCCCTTCCTTTGAGAAAAATCTCATAGTGTTTCTCATAAGTCCATCTTGATGATTTACCTTTATCTTCTCTTTTCCAAATATATCCCAACTTATGTGTATATGACATGTCATATATACAAGGTAACGTGACTTGGTTCTCAAACATTTAGTTTTTAATTATTAATTCTGTTTTAATTTTTCTCCAAAGTCATGGATAATATTGTCACTAGCAGCTTTGCAAATTACAAAAATCAAAAAGCAAATGTTCATTAACAGAAGAATGGATACATGTATGGTTAGTATGAATATACTGGGCTGTAATTAATCATGAAGAGGATTAATCCACAGCTAAAACCTGAATTAGTAAATTTCATAAAGCTAATTTTCCAAGTATAATGTTGCATTAAAGACAATTTGCAGAAAAATATACATGGTATGATTCTATTTGTATAAATATGTATCTGTATCTTTGGTTTAAAAAAAAACGATATTCAAACATGCAAAAATTTAGGATAATAGGTACATCTTATGAAAACTGTGGAGTCTGAAATTAAATGTACACACAGATATTACATAGGTTTCATATAGTTCTATTTCTTAACCTAATTTAACAGGCATATGCATTTTCATCTTGTAAATCACACATAAATATTACATGTATCATTTTCTATATTTGATTTATTCCTTAATAATATGATATAGTATGCTATATCATGTCTCTTAATAAAAATTTAATGGTTTGGTAATAATAGAAGCTGATAGGAATTTCAAGAAACATGTAGGAGGGGATAGATGTATACATGCAGCTGATTCCATTGTACAGCAGAAACTAACACAACTTTGTAAAGCAATTGTATTCCAGAAAACAAAAAATCATTTGTTCATTTTGGAGCATGATTTGAAATTTTCAAAAAGGTGGACATATGAAGTCACATCTCTGACTTTTCTTTTCAGTCTATCTGTTCATAAAGATTATTCCAAACACTATTAAGTTATGTTTATTTCCCAAATGACTTTTTCTAGAAGCAGGTATTTTTAACATATTGAAAAGTCATAGCCAGGATTCTGTAGATGATCTAACACTTTCTGGCTGGCATAAATTGCTGTTTAGATGAGATTTGATCAAGATTTCTGTGTGACCTTTTCTTTTTTCTTTGATCAACTTCTGTTTCCTGCTTAAGCCTCATGCCCTGTATGAACAAGCTCTTGTTATTTATGTGACACTGCTAATCTTTCAGTGTCTGGTAACATATTAAGTCAAATATAATACCATCAGATGCCTATATGGCTTCCTGACATTCCTACCATTTTTGGTTTTTCTTTTAGTCAATGATAGTAGAGATACTGAGTTTTCATCTTTGAGATTTCATTTGGAAATGTTAGAAACATGTTCCACAGATATTTCCCTTTTCTATTTGCAGATGTCAGGCATTAAAGATCTTACTAAATGGTATATTATATTCCAAAGTCCAATTATATTGTAAACAGACATATATGAAATCACATTAAAATGTAAATCTTAAAGATCTGTTTGTTAGGGCAGCAAACACAGACATCTGCCAAGACAGCAGACAGTCAGTTCTTCTGACTTCTAGAAATTGTGATTCTGTAAGTGCCAAAGAATTGATGCTTTTGAACTGTGGTGTTGGAGAAGACTCTTGAGAGTCCCTTGGACTGCAAGGAGATCCAACTAGTCCATTCTGAAGGAGATCAGCCCTGGGATTTCTTTGGAAGGAATGATGCTAAAGCTGAAAGTCCAGTACTTTGGCCACCTCATGCGAAGAGTTGACTCATTGGAAAAGAGTCTGATGCTGGGAGGGATTGAGGGCAGGAGGAGAAGGGGACGACAGAGGATGAGATGGCTGGATGGCATCACTGACTCGATGGACATGAGTCTGGATGAACTCCGGGAGTTGGTGATGGACAGGGAGGCCTGGCGTGCTGCGATTCATGGGGTAGTGGAGTCAGACACGACTGAGTGACTGAAATGAACTGAACTGAACTGAAGTTAACTCCAGACTCCCACTGCTCAAACCATTTAATGGGAAAAGTGATCTAGCTATTTCAAATTGTATGATTCTTATTTTAGCACATTGTTAAAATGTGAATAACTGAAAAAAATCATAAGTCAGGCCAAGTAATTGAGTTCTGAAAATAAATGTAACATGTATAATAATTCAGCTATTTCCCAAAGCATAGAGTAGAGTAAAACATCAAACTACTGTGAACAAATCAGTCTCTAAGAAAATTTTTGGCCCAGTATTCTTGCCTGGAAAAGTCCATGGACAGAAGAGCCGGGCGGGCTGCAGTCCATGGGGTTACATGACTGAGCATGTGTGCATGAGGGTGGAGGGTGGTGGGTTGGTAGCAATAAACTGGTAGAACTAAAAAAATAAAATGTTTGAGGTGTCAAAATTTAGAGAATGGGAACTATTCTAGATAATTAATGTAAAACAAATTGTTTCTCTTAAAGACAGAATTTATAAAGAATCTATCTACATTGATTAAAATCACTGGATAAATGCTCAAGTGTCCATTTCACTTTGCTTGTGTAGACAGAACCTATGAAATAGGTCATGCATCTGAATGAGGGGAATTGGGTTTGACAGAAGATGGGGAATGGGGTCACTATATAGTAAATTGCCTCCTCAAATGCAATTATCTATTCATGACATAAATCCAATACAGTTCTTCTCTTCTTTGATTTTATTCACTGTACCTCTTCTTTTCTTCGTTGTCCTGTTGACAAGTATTTGGTCTGTACGAAAAGCATGTTGTATTCCATCCTAGTAGATGTTTTCAGTGAATACTAACTTATTTTCTCTGGATGCTGAGTGACTAGAAAAACACTGTTTTCTTGTGTGTTATCAACACTTACACCACAAAACTTTTGGGCAAAAGTAAAGACTATATTGTAATAAATATATACATCATAGAAAATTGATATTTTAAAGCTACTTTAGAATTTACTTTTAGTAGCTACTTGAAGAAACTCCTTCAAGTAGGGAGGAAAACAATAGTCCTACATTTCCAACTTCTTTCAGCTTAAAATCCACCCCATCCATTAGCCCAGTGACAAACACAAAAATGAACCAAGATGATACAGCCTTTATTGTACTTGTAAGGATGTTGTGTTTCAATATAACCATGTAGGCTGAGTTACACTTTCTCTTAGGAATCGTTTTTAATTGCAAAAATATCTGTATGTAATAAAACTACAGTTTTAATCCCTCAAAAATATTATTCCTTGTTTTGGTTATGAATACAGATATAGGACCTCTTGAAAGGGAAAAAATGTATGTACTACTGAACATCATTTTGGGGAGAAAATAATAGCTTGAGTGATTTATTAGGGTTACTTAAAGTGCACAACTGTTGTACCATTGACACAAGGGTAACAATTAAAGCAAGTGAAAAATAATATTAGAATATTGTAAGTTTTATGGATTATGAGTATATAAGCTATTCTATTCTAGTCTTATAACAATAAATTTATCCAGAAGAATTAAAAGCAATCATTAATTAGATGCTGCTGCTGCTGCTGCTAAGTCACTTCAGTCGTGTCTGACTCTTTGCGACCCCATAGACAGTAGCCCACTAGGCTCCCCCATCCTTGGGATTCTCCAGGCAAGAACACTGCAATGGGTTGCCATTTCATTCTCCAATGCTTGAAAGTGAATGTGAAAGTGAAATCGTTCAGTCATGTCCGACACTCAGCGACCCCATAGCCTGCAGCCTTCCAGGCTCCTCCGTCCATGGGATTTTCCAGGCAAGAGTACTGGATTGGGTTGCCATTACCTTCTCCACATTAATTAGTTGGAGCTTCTAAAAATATTGTTATATTTTACTGAAATATTGGAGTTTTGAAAAATCCAGAAATTTCCAAAGAACTTAAATATCATGATAACAGAGGACGGTGATGCTCTGTCTGTGATTACTTCTGACACTTTTACTATTTTCATGCACTTGGACTTCTAGTGAGCTTTCACAAGCTATGTAGCTCTTCCATCTTTCTCTCATAGTCCTATACCTACACTATTCCTGAATATTTCTTATGCAGTGCCAAGCTAAATCCTTAGTTCAGCTTTTGTTTCTAGGGAGCTTAAGCTGAAACATCTGGGTCCAGAAGTGCCTCTAGGTAAACTGTCAGGGTGGGATTCTGGAGCTGAATCCTTCTCTGGCTAGAATACATTACAGGGATTACTATTCATAGTAAGTAGTCTTGTTTACCACTGCCATGCTGTAGTGTTATATGCTGTGTGCTAAGACTGCCTGTAGGTAATTTGGATGGGATTCATGTTGAAGGAGATCTGCTGGTTTGAAAAAAAAAAAAGTCTATAGCATTGTAGATATATAAGAAATAGTAATTAAAATTTTATGAAGATGGTTTTTGCTATGTTCCATTGTTGCCCCGATTAAGGACAACTAAACAATTGAGTCAGGGGAGGGAGGGTATTGATTAATGGCTGATTCATATGGGACAACTGATTGGGACTTTACTGAAGTATATCCTCCACTCCTTAAGAGCTCAGTGAGACATAATATCACAAACTCACTCACCCTTTTTTCTTTCTCATTATCTTCACCCTTTCTGCTTCTTTCCTGATAATGCTTCCTTTTAGTCAACCACTTTCATACAATTCCTCATCTCCAAGTCTACTTCTGGGAAATCCAATCTGTGAAAAACAAAAAATGATATAGTCTATTGAAATCATCTAATTGTAAATATAATGTTCCAAATTTTTCTTAAGAGATTAACCACAAGTTAGAGTAAGATACACTTAAAGACAGTAAAAGACACTAAGGTAATAATATGCCACAAATGCATGAGTATGCTTTCATATAATTATTTACTGGGTTAGAAATATCAATAACCTCAGATATGCAGATGACACCACCCTTATGGCAGAAAGTGAGGAGGAACTCAAAAGCTTCTTGATGAAAGTGAAAGTGGAGAGTGAAAAAGTTGGCTTAAAGCTCAACATTCAGAAAAACGAAGATCATGGCATCCGGTCCCATCACTTCATGGGAAATAGATGGGGAAACAGTGGAAACAGTGTCAGACTTTATTTTTTTGGGATCCAAAATCACTGCAGATGGTGACTGCAGCCATGAAATTAAAAGACGCTTACTCCTTGTAAGGAAAGATATGACCAACCTAGATAGCATATTCAAAAGCAGAGACATTATTTTGCCAACAAAGGGTCATCTAGTCAAGGCTATGGTTTTTCCTGTGGTCATGTATGGATGTGAGAGTTGGACTGTGAAGAAGGCTGAGAGCCAAAGAATTGATGCTTTTGAACTGTGGTGTTGGAGAAGACTCTTGAGAGTCCCTTGAACTGCAAGGAGATCCAACCAGTCCATTCTGAAGGAGATCAGCCCTGGGATTTCTTTGGAAGGAAATGATGCTGAAGCTGAAACTCCCGTACTTTGGCCACCTCATGCGAAGAGTTGACTCATTGGAAAAGACTCTGATGCTGGGAGGGATTGGGGGCAGGAGGAGAAGGGGACGACAGAGGATGAGATGGCTGGATAGCACCACAGACTCGATGCACGTGAGTCTGGGTGAACTTCGGGTGTTGGTGATGGGGAGGCCTAGCATGCTGCGATTCATGGGGTCGCAAAGAGTCAGACACGGCTGAGCGACTGAACTGAACTGATAGTTCCCCACCTCTCACCTGTGATGCTTACAGAAGTGGTAAAGTTTTTTGAATTTTTGACTGTATTAGCCAGTAAAAAATTGGCTTCTCTTAATAGTTTCCTTTGACCTGACTATAGTATCATAAACATAAATCATCCATTTTACAAAACTGCAAATGATGCTTGCTGAATATAAATTGAAGTAAGTGATCTTTGACATGTTTTCCACAAAGCTTTGAAGTATGTTCATGCAGAGATTAAATGTCTTCCAATTCTTTGTCTATTTAAAATTGTATTGTAATTTCTAATATGTAAACAAATTTAACAGAAAACATTTGAACTATGAACTTCAGGAAGATAATTGAAACACTCCCAAGGCACCTTTCCTTCCTCCTATATTTTACCTTTTGTGTTTTACTGAGGAATAATTTGCATAAACTGAATCCATGTAAAATGTACAGTTTGGTGAGTTTTGAGAGTTGTATAAATCTGTGAAACTACCACCATGATCAAGATACAGAATAGTTTGATCACCCCAAAATTCTGTCATATTGCTTTGCAGTGCATATGTGTCTGCCTTTGGGTCATTCAACCCATTCATTTGTTTTCTGTCACATAATTGGTTCACCATTTTTTTGTGATGGGATTCATTCCATGAACTTGATGTTGACATTTATATATGTTGTTTGGTGTAACAATGATCATCGCTGTTTATCACCTAGAGTCATATGAAGGTTTTACCCAGGCTCTCCTACATGTGGGAGACCTATCTGGCTTATAGCAGGATATAAAAACCATGACATGGTACATTTAACTGGACAACATACCTTACTTGGTGCTCATCATTTTTCACATGCATATATAAATGTGTGCATTGTTTTGTGAAGTTCTGCATCAATTTGTGTAACTGTCAGCAAATCAAGATACAGAATTATTCTATCATCATAAAGAAATCTGTCATGATATACTCCTTTATATTCTCTGATGTTCCTCATCACCATCCGCTATTTTGGGTTCCTCTATAACTTTCTTATTTCAGTAATGTTACACAAATGGAATCACAGGGCTTGTATGCTTTTGAAACTGCATCTTTTTCACTGAACCTGATGCCTTTGGGAACCACCCTGGTGCTTGCGTATATCAAGAGTCTTTTCCTTTTACTATGGACTAGTGTCCCATCTTAGTATAAATACACTGTGTTTTATTTACCTGTTCATTTGTTAAGGGACATTTGTGTTATTTGTAGATTTGGCCATTATGATATTTGTACCTTGTGTTTTCTCTCTCTCCCCTTATCTTTCCTTCTTTATATTAAGTACATATAAATATTGTTAAACTTTCAAAGACCCAGTTGGGTTTTATTGATTTTTTCCCTCTAATTTTCTGTTCCATTAATTTTTAACCTTATTTTTATTTTTACTTCCTTATAATTACCTATTTTTCCTAATTTTTTTTTGATAGTGGAAACTTATGGCTATGAATCTCTGAAAAAAGTGAAAGTGAAATTTGCTCAGTCGTGTCTGACTCTTGTGAACCCATGGACTATACAGTCCATGGAATTCTCCAGGCCAGAATACTGGAGTGGGTAACCTTTCCCTTCTCCATGGGATCTTCCCAACCTAAGAAATGAACCCAAGTCTTCTGCATTACACGTGGATTCTACTGGAGTGGGTAGCCTGTTCCTTCTTTAGAAGATCTTTCTGACCCAGGATCTCTATCATGTAGAATTATAAGATAATACATTACTATTTTTAATATAAATATTTAAAGATATAAATTTTCCTCTAAATGTTTCTTTATCTATGTCCCTAAATTGTTCTCTTGTATTTTATTTTATTATTTTTTTAAATTTAAATTTATTTATCATTTTGTTTGAAATTTTTTTCTAAAGTTATCTTTGGAGTTAGAAATAATGGTATTCAGAATTAGAGATAATTAGAGATGATCACATGGGCTTCCCTGGTGGTGCTAGTTGTAGAGAACCTACGTGACAATGCAGGAGACTTGAGACACAGGATTGGGAAGATCAGCTGGAGGAGGGCACAGCAACCCACTCCAGTATTCTTGCCTGGAGAATCCCATGGACAGAGGAGCCTGGTAGGCTACAGTCCATGGGGTCACAGAGAGTTGAACACGACTGAAGCAACAGTACTGCACAGCAGGTATGATCACATAAAGGTAAAAGAGTATACCAAAGTTGTACATATTTCTGCCACAAAGGAAGGAAACCATTTTCATAATGAGTGGACATACTGATAGATAAATTACTCCCTTGTGATTGCTTACTAGACCTGTGCATTATTTCAATGTATGAGGAATAATTTCCACATATATGAAATTTCTCTGGATTCTTCTTATTATTGATTTACTACTTCTGCATTGGGCTTCCCAGGTGGCTAGATGGTAAAGAATTCACCTGCCAATGTAAGAGATGCAGGGGAAATTGTAAACACACACACACACACAAAAGAGAGATGCAGGGGATGAAGCTTCAATTTCTGTGTTGGAAAATTCCTTTGAGAAGGAAGTGGCAACCCACTCCAGCATTCTTGCCTGTATCCCATAGACAGAGGAGCCTGGTGCTCTACAGTCCGTGGGGTCACAAACCTTTGAACATGACTAAGCAACTGAGCATGCACTACTTATTTATTAGATGCACTTTGTATAATAGCAAATATTTCACATGTCCCAAACCATTTTTTATGGCTCAGCTTGTTGTTTATCTTGGTGTGTGTATATGTGTACCTTATAAGAATATTCTACCATTGTTGTTTATAGTGTCCCATATATATCAATTAGGCTAAAACAGTAGTGTTGCTCACATCCACTCTACTTTTCTCATGCTTTGACAAGTTGTACTTTTAATTGCTGAGAGATGAACTTAAAGTCTCTATAATTGTACCCATGTCCACATTAGTTCTTTAATATTAATATGTTGCATTTTCCTTTTAATAAGTATAAAATATGTATAATTTCCTTTGTTTAATTTTTATGTGACCTCTGAACTATTTAAATGTTATTTAGTTCCCATATAAATTTATCTTTCTGTTACTGAATCTTATTATTTCCATTGTGACCAAAGAAACACATTGTATGACATGAATCATTTAATTATATTGAAACTTGTACTATAGCACCAAACCATGTCTAACCTTCAGAAGTATGCTGTACACACTTGAAAACTATGAATATTCATTTACTTTTTTGTGAAATTTTCTATAATTGTCTACTTGGTTAGGTTGGCTGATAGAGTTGTTCAAATCTTCTACGTAGTTACTGGTTTTCTAAATCTGTCAATTATTAATATTGAAAATAATCAACAAAAGAAATATATTTACTTTTCTAGTAAACATAATGTCTCCCTAAAGATAATTTTGTTAGTATATTTTCTGTTTTTATGAGATACATATACATATAATATGTAGATGCTGCTAAGTTGCTTCAGGCATGTCCAACTCTGTGTGACCCCATAGATGGCAGCTGACCAGGCTCCCCCGCCCCTGGGATCCTTCAGGCAAGACACTGGAGTGGGTTGCCATTTCCTTCTCCAATGCATGAAAGTGAAAAGTGAAAGTGAAGACGCTCAGTCCTGTCCCACTCTTCGCGACCCCAGGGACTGTAGCCTATCAGGCTCCTCTGTCCATCGGATTTTCCAGGCAAGAGTACTGGAGTGGGTTGCCATTGCCTTCTCCGTATAATATGTATATATATTGAATATTTACAAAAAATACGATGAAAAATTTATTAAATGCTCTTCCACTTATTAGCTGTGCAATGAAGGGATATTTGTTGACTGTTTTCTTAGTTTCATTTCAGTCACTCAGTGGTGTTTGACTCTTTGTGACCCCATGGACTGCAGCAAGCCAGGCTTCCCTGTCCACCACCAACTGCCAGAGTTTACTCAGACTCATATCCATTGAGTCAGTGATGCCATCCAACCATCTCATCCTCTGTCATCCCCTTCTCCTCCTACATTCATTTTGCCCAGTATCAGGGTCTTTTAAAATGAGTCAGTTCTTCACATCAGGTGGCCAAAATATTGGAGTTTCAGCTTCAGCATCAGTCCTTCTAATGAATATTCAGGACTGAATCCCTTTAGGCTGGACTGATTGGATCTCCTTGTTGTCCAAGGGACTCTTAAGAGTCTTCTCCAACAACACAGTTCAAAAGCACTGATTCTTTAGCACTCAGCTTTCTTTATAGTCCAACTCTCACATCCATATATGACTACTGGAAAAACCATAGCTTTGACTAGATGAACCTTTGTTGGCAAAGTAATGTCTCTGCTTTTTAATATGCTGTCTAGGTTGGTCATAACTTTTCTTCCAAGGAGTAAGCGTCTTTTTAGTTCATGGCTGCAGTCACCATCTGCAGTGATTTTGGAGCCCCCCAAAAATAAAGTCTGCCACTGTTCCCACTGTTTCCCCATCTATTTCCCATGAAATGATGGGACCAGATGCCATGATCTTCGTTTTCTGAGTGTTGAGCTTTAAGCCAACTTTTTCACTCTCCTCTCTCACTTTCATCACGAGGCTCTTTAGTTCTGCTTTGCTTTCTGCCATAACGGTGGTGTCATATTCATACCTGAGATTATTGATATTTCTCCTGGCAATCTTGATTCCAGCTTGTGCTTCCTCCAGCCCAGTGTTTCTCATAATGTACTCTGCATATAAGTTAAATAAGCAGGGTGACAATATACAGCCTTGACGTACTCTTTTTCCTATTTGGAACCAGTGTGTTGTTCCATGTCCAGTTCTAACTGTTGCTCCCTGACCTGCATACAGATTTCTCAGGAGGCAGGTTAGGTGGTCTGGTATTTCCTTCTCTTTAAGAATTTCCCACAATTTGTTGTGATCCACACAGTCAAAGGCTTTGGCATAGTCAATAAAGCAGAAGTAGATGTTTTTCTGGAATTCTCTTCCTTTTTTGATGAACCAATGTATGTTGGCAATTTGATCTCTGGTTCCTCTGACTTTTCTAAATCCAGCTTGAACATCGGGAATTTCACGGTTCATGTACTGTCAAAGCCTGGCTTGGAGAATTTTGAGCATTACTTTTCTAGCGTGTGAGATAAGTCCAATTGTGTGGTAGTTTAAGCATTCTTTGGCAATGCCTTTCTTTGGGATTGGAATTAAACCTGACATTTTCCAATCCTGTGGCCACTGCTGAGTTTTCCAAGTTTGCTGGCATATTGAGTGCAGCACTATCACAGCATCATCTTTTAGGATTTGAAATAGCACAACTGGAATTCCACCACCTCCTTCAGCTTTGTTTGCAGTGATGCTTCCTAACGCCCACTTGTCTTAGCATTCCACGATGTCTGGCTCTAGGTGAGTGATCACACCATCATGGTTATCTGGGTCATGAAGATCTTTTTGAAGCATTCTTCAATGTGTTCTTGCCACCTCTTTTAATATCTTCTGTTTTTGCTGCTTTTCTTTGTTTATTAAATGACTATTAAATAAGAATTGAGTAGTGTTATTTCAAAGAGTTTGGTATGGAGGTGATTGGTATCTCATATTCATATGCACTGAATAAATTTTAGCTAATATATGACCATTTTGCTTTACAATACAATGTAAATTTTTATTATGTAATCATATTTTATATAATAACAATGTCTTTTCAGCCTCATAATATATAGAAGATATTATTTTATACCTGTAATTCAGATTTTAAAATTGAAATACAATAAGATTAAATGGTGAGGTACTTACTAAAATAATACATGGTTACTGCAAAGTATAATTTAATTGAAGTTTTTGTGTGTGTATATATATATATATATATATATATATATATATATATAGTACATTGGAAGGACTGATGCTAAAGCTGAAACTCCAATACTTTGGCCACCTCATGCGAAGAGTTGACTCATTGGAAAAGACTCTGATGCTGGGAGGGATTGGGGGCAGGAGGATAAGGGGACAACAGAGGATGAGATGGCTGGATGGCATCACCGACTCAATGGACATGAATTTGGGTGAACTCTGGGAGTTGGTGACGGACAGGGAGGCCTGGCGTGCTGCGATTCATGGGGTCACAAAGAGTCGGACTTGACTGAGTGACTGAACTGACCGACTGACTCTATAGTTAAGAAAAATAAAATTACTGTACTTGTGTTTTAAAAGTTCACTAAATCTAGATTTAGTGATAGATAAAGATATAAATGTATAGATGTGAGAGTTGGACTGAAGAAAGCTGAGCACTGAAGAATTGATGCTTTTGAACTGTGGTGCTGGAGAAGACTCTTGAGAGTCCCTTGGACTGCAAGGAGATCCAACCAGTCCATTCTGAAGGAGATCAGCCCTGGGATTTCTTTGGAAGGAATGATGCTAAAGCTGAAACTCCAGTACTTTGGCCACCTCATGCAAAGAGTTGACTAATTGGAAAAGAGTCTGGTGCTGGGAGGGATTGGGGGCAGGAGGAGAAGGGGACAATGGAGGATGAGATGGCTGGATGGCATCACTGACTCGATGGATGTGAGTCTGAGTGAGCTCCAGGAGTTGGTGATGGACAGGGAGGCCTGGCGTGCTGCAGTTCATGGGGTCGCAAAGAGTCACACACGACTGAGCGACTGAACTGAACTTAAAGATATAAATGCCCTGACTTTCTACAACAATTGATTTACTGTATTTTCACACAATGTGATAATATTGATAACAATAATAATAAAAAAAATGCTTAAACTTGTTTTAGAGCCAGGTAGGGACAATAGTTATTTATCCAGGTTTTGTCAATATTATAAAGCTATAGAAGGACTCTTTCCCTACTTATTTTTTTTTTCTAGGCACCTACATATGTGATCATATATATATAGCTACACTTAAGGGGTGGGATGAGATAGGAGGAAGGACAGTATCAGTGTACCATTTCTGCTCCACCTGATGTTCCTCCTACCCATCAACTCTCACAGACGTGAGGTGAATCTGGATGTAGAAAATGACTTTAGCTAACTGGAAGTTATATAGTGTATAGGGAAGAGACATCTTCATTTGTCTTATCTTTAGCCACACAATTATTTGTGGATTGAATAGAGTCTGTTAGATTTAAATATATACATGTATAATTAGTATCTAGAATAGAAGCCCTTAAAAGAAAGATGAGTTGAACACCTGAAAGTCATGAAAGAAAAATTTATACATTCTCTTCTCTCAATCGCTGTTTTTCTCCCTCATTCATTAAATACAGGCCTTTATTTCTAGAAATTATGAACTGTCAATATAAGTCTTCACTGATAACTTTACAGACGGTTTTATATACATATATATATACTGTCCTTAATCCTAGACATAAAGCAATATATAATTATAAAGAATTTGAAAATTCTGTCAGTTCTGTTAACAAAGAGAACAATATGAATTTTGTGAGACCATTACATGTCCACGCATCCAGAGGAGTACCCACAGGCAGAACTGTATCCTGGGTAGCAGCACGTGGCAGTATAACATGAGTATGTCCCTTTTGGATAATTCAAAGTCATACATTACCTTTAGTTTTTTTTTAAATTTTATCATCTACTTCTGTTTCCATATAAACGTTGTACTCTGTTTCACTCTAGTTTCTCTAAATTTTATTAATTATGAACCCAAGTTTTACTACATTTCCTTTGTAATATATTCTACTTTGAATGTTTTCAAATTATGTTCTTTCTATTGGATTTTCCTTCCAAACAAATGTATTCTGAATTAATTTCACCAACACTTATTTTACTAATGAAAACTATCACTACTTATCAGGTGTCTTAGATTTGAGATACTATAGAATTTATGTATAAAATATGCTAATGCCTATCTTTTAGCCAGCCAACAGGGAGTACATTTTATTAAAGATTTAAATTAGTTAAATCAATGTATATTTTATACAGATATATTGAAATCTCAAAGTTGGAAATGGAAAGTAAGAATGAGGGAATTAAGTACAGAATAGCCGAATGCACTGATACTCTTTCCAAAATGCTCTTTGTTATTCTTACAAATAATTTTTGTAAGAATTATAAGTAATATTTACTTATAATTTTTGGAGAAGAGGTTCATTAAAATTATTAATTGAAGCAATGATATTTAAAGCTACCTGGAGCCTAAATATCCAATGTATGTGTAAAACATTTCATAGTTTAGTTGTAGACTTGCTTGAGTAGTGAGCTCATTTGAGCCATTGCATGTAGGATTCTGTGCACATCATGATCTCAGAATTGCTCTATTAAAAGTGTATAACAGCTTCTTGACTACTGTTGACAGAGGTTGTTTTTCATTACTACTTTGTGAGGACCTTTTGACAGGATGTCATCTGGGTGACTATGACACCTCATTGATCCACTTACAGTCTATACCTGGTTATTCTGTAAAAGCTATGAATTGGTTTCCTCCTCATGACTTCTAATAATAAATCTAGAGATTCTCTGGGAAAGTTCTGCACCTAAAATCAGAGCATTAATTTTGAGAATATTGTAAACTACATAAGAAATCTATCAATAAAAATTTACATAATCAATCTCTGTTGTTTAATTGTGTATATTGGAAACAAAGTTAATAGAGGTTATTAAAATTTAAAAGGAAATTAACATTTCCCTTAAGACACAATTTATTGCTTGTTTATACACAGCATTAAATTTTTAAATGATGATTCCACATCTCAATTGTAGTTTTGAAAAACAGGAATAGCAGCATCACTATTTTTCTTGGGATGTGTTTCCGGAAAACATTTACTGAATTATTATTAAATATTAATCAGAATAAGCATGATAGTATGAGTAGTCAGACTGATAGTGATAGAAATATACTGTTGATTCTCTAAACAAGAGTATTTATTATTATTAAGCCTGAATGCTATGCATATTACTTTAATTACTCCTTGCAGCCAAAATTTTGTCATTAGATGAATTCTATTTTTGCTACATAGCTTTAAAAACTATTCAATATTTGATAATGTATACAACAAATTATGAAACAAACCCTATTTTATTACAATAAGTTTTCACCATTATAAGTTTTCTTGTGATGAGATTTCCCCCAAAACTTTATTATTTGTGTTGTTAAGGCCATTTACAGAAAACAAATGTTGAAGAACTTTCTTCTAATTATAAGAAGCATTGGGCTTTGTGTTATATAGGAAATGAAACAATCTTGGAAGAGAGACAGTATAGATAGAAGTGCTTTAGTTTTATAATGAATATATTCTTATTTATCATCACATTGGCAGAAATCTCACTCATTTCTGATGTTTTCCAAAGGTACAATTGAATGGACGGACATTCCAGAACTGAGGGGTTTATTCCCTGGGGGGCTTTTATAATTTGATTTCGGTATATTGTATAGTTCATATAACCAAAAATTCTCTTGAAAACAAAGGAAATAAACATGATTTGACTGCTTGACCATGCAAATTCAAAGAATTAAGTAATAGCACTGGAATAGTTACTTTGGCCTGGTGTATCCATCCAGTCTGTGACTTGAATCATTCTGTTACTGGCTGAGGTTCATTTCTGAGTGTCTGTATTCAAAACAAAGCTGATTAATTTTATACCAGACATATAACTATCAGAGTTTTCTTTTCTATTGAGCAGAAATTTCCAGGTTAGCACAAAACTTCACTGTGTCAGGGCACTAATCAAATAGTAAATAGCAAAGTCAAATATGGTAAATTCTCAAATCAATTAAATCATCAATGGGGGGCCTTGTTAAATAATGCCCAGTTGGACAATGCAAAGCTTTTCTGTGGACATAATTTTCATGTTGTTGCTGCTGCTGCTGCTAAGTCGTATCAGTCATGTCCGACTTTGTGCGACCCCATAGACGGCAGCCCACCAGGCTCCCCAGTCCCTGGGATTCTCCAGGCAAGAACAATGGAGTGGGTTGCCATTTCCTTCTCCAATGCATGAAAGTGAAAAGTGAAAGTGAAGTTGCTCAGTCTTGTCTGACTCTTTGTGACTCCATGGACTGCGGCCTACCAGGCTCCTCCATCCATGGGATTTTCCAGGCAAGAGTACTGGAGTGGGGTGCCATTGCCTTCTCCACATTTTCATGTTAGATAAAATGTATTAATACATAGACCATATTTATCAAATCTGTGCTCTTTGTCAAGCATCAAATATTGTGTCAAGAAAGGATTATATCTCTGATTTCCAAGTTATCACAGAAAAGATGCAGAGAAAGTCTCATATACAATTGCATATGTGTTATTTTCCATTTTAGATTATGCTCTTTACTTGTGAGAGACCATATAATAGAACTGCAAGCACTGCCTCATCCATTTAGGAAAGATTCACAGGGTCAGAGCCCTTCAATCAGAGTTTTTAAAGAGAAACAGGCATTGAGGAAAAAAAAAAAGAGATCATTACAGGCTATAAGAAAAACCTGAGTAAAGAGTAGGCGATGTGATAAGAATGCCTCATTTGGTATAACTCACACAGTTTAGAATGCCTGGAGCGCTCTATTTTGTTGTTGTTACTGGTATGAGACAAAGCATGTAGACATGCACTAAATCATGGAACACTTTTAGACTTTTCTGAAAATTAATTTTTAGCCTGTAGGGAATGGGGTAAGAAGCAAATGAAGTAGGACAGTGACAGAATCAGATTTGTGTTTCATAAAAAGACCCTGACAAAATTCTGGGGAATTGACAGGATAGTTACAGACTGGGGCACTGAAGACCAGCAGCATGTCATTATCATAATTTGCACTAGAGACATTATGGACATATGAAAGCCTCAGCTGAACTGGAGAGAATCAGACATAGGAGAATTAGGTTTGAGAAGGAGAGGGAAAAATATAGAATGATTCCCAAGAAATTGCCTTGAGCAACAGGATGAGTGACAGTGTTATTAGGTAAGATGGGAAACATTAGGTTCGGGTGAAAAAAAGTGATGATTTATATTTTGGACAAAATGAGTTCAAGATGCCTATGTAGTATTCAAGGGAAAATAACCTAGTAGGCAGCAGAATTTGAGGGGTTGAACCTAGGAAATGGGTCTAAACTATATGGATTAATGAACACATTAGTGATCCTTCTAGAGACTAGTAGAAGTACAATATGAATGAGACAGATTTTTTGAACTTACATCTTGAAGCCATGATTGTGATTAAGAAAGTCATCCACATATATAGAGAAAACAGAGATTGTGGACTGAATTTTAAGAAACTCAGATAAAAGGAGAAGGATAAAGCTTCTTCTTGGATTCAGATCACAGTCAGTGCAGAATAATACACCATAACCATAATTAATTTCCAATATCTCACCCTACTACTTGAGCTTTAGCCACAGTTGATATTTGTTAGTCAGTCAATATACTGCATACACTGCATATGCTCCAAGACTTACATTATTGAGTTGTAACATTGAAAACATTGTAGCTAATATATAAACACATAGGAAGAGGCAACTCTGATCTCATAACCACCTATTTTATAAACTATGCACATAACAATGCTGGTTGGAAAAGTCAAAAGGGTATCAGAGGCTCAAAAAAGAGGCAAGTTATTAATAGATCAGGTTACCTGGCTTAGTGCCTGTTTTCAAAGATGCTATTTTATTAATTTTACTTACATTTTCTGGAAAAAAAAAAAAAAGCTTTGATCTGGGATTTAAAATAAAACTTCTCTCCTTATTCAAACCATCCAGAGTTTACTATATGTGAGGCATTGCTCTGTGTGCTTCATTCCATCCTCAGAGATCCTATGAAACAGGTGCTATCTCAGTAAAGGAGACAACGTCTGCAGTGATGTAGTAATTGTATTTATATTACTTTACTTCCCTGCATAAAAATTACTCATAGTCTCAGCGATCTCTCAGTTCAGGCTTAGAACCAAGTTTTCTATTAAAATATAAACATATCCTTGCTTGCTTGCTAAGTCACTTCAGTAGTATCCGACTCTGTGCGACCCCATAGATGGCAGCCCACCAGGCTCCCTTGTCCCTGGGATTCTCCAGGCAAGAACACTGGAGTAGGTTGCCATTTCCTTCTCCAATGCATGAAAGTGAAAAGTGAAAGTGAAGTCGCTTAGTCGTGTCCAACTCTTAGTGACCCCATGGACTGCAGCCTACCAGGCTCCTCCATCCATGGGATTTTCCAGGCAAGAGTACTGGAGTGGGGTTCCATTGCCTTCTCTGATAAACATATCCTAGGCATAACTTTTCCTATGTGAATCTAGCACACAGTTACCTAAAAAGGTAGATACAACCAGATGCTCACACTGCTAAGGATATACATATGTGTAAGTATTCTGAGCAGGGTCCATGTATTCACACTGAAGCAGGTGACCAGAAGCATGGCTCAGCCAGAGACAGAATATGTAGGTCCAGTTTGACAGAATGTGGTGACTAGACACCTGGAAGAAAATCAACAGTTTCAGAGCAATTAAGTTGTCCTAAATATTCAAGTAGGAAAGTTAGAGAAAATTCTCAACTAAGCTTGAGAAGGGACAGTACAACCAACCATAAGGAATGGATGAGGAAATAATGAATCAAATTTACTATATAACTTATTCAATGTTAGAGATGTCTGTATGGATCTAAAGCTCATTCTCTTTCTGCTTGCCGCATTTTGCCACATTGCCAAATAGAACACATTCTGTTAGTAGCACGTGTCCAGTAGGAGTTAAAGTCTTTTGATAACAAAAGATATTTAATTTGACTTTCCTGATTAAGAAGGAGTTGTCTTAGTAATTATCACAGCACAGACTATCAGCATGACACCTCATTGTTCTTTCTAGTGGAAAGATTAATTATGTGCTTACAGTTTACTTCAGTCACCGCTGAATGGTGATTGTAACTTAGGATGGATGGACAGATTAGTTGATATATAAAACAGATCCATAGAAAAGAAAAATGGCTTCTCATTCATAATGCATGTGTATACATGCATGTACTATGTATACCATTATACACACATATGTGTATATATATACATATGCTCAGGTATACACACACATACATGCACTTTAAGACCGACAGAGAAAGAGAAGAGAAAGAGAGGCCGAGGTAGAAATTTGCTTACCTTGTCTTCCACTGAAAGGAAATTTGTGTTTATTTCTAATTTAGCAATAGTGCAAAATAACGATTCAGTCGTGTGTGAATACTGCAAACATATTGCTAAGGTCAGTCAGCCCTGAGGTGATTTTCTAAGAAAGTGCTGATTGTGTAAGTTAATACTGCTTGTGAAAAGCTTTAATTTTATATTCAATTTATTTTCAAATTAAAAGTGCCTGCCCAAATGATACAGATGTCAAAACTCACCGTGTAGGGTATATATCATTTTAGTGAAATGAGGGTAGCATCAGTTTTGACCTCCTTATCTGCACTGTAATATTTTAATAGCTGTGTCGTCAGTTCAGGACTGGAGGAAAACAAGCTTCTACAATAGTTAGGGTCAACTCTCGAATAACCCAAGGGTGTATTCAGAGTCACAAATCCTCAGCAACATTTCTGTAGGATTCCATCCCGGTTGTCAACATGAAAGATACCGATAAGCTCAGGGAAAGGAATTTTCAGGTAGCTTTAATTCATAAATCTTCAGTTCAGTTCAGTTCAGTCGCTCAGTCGTGTCCGACTCTTTGTGACCCCATGAATCGCAGCACGCCAGGCCTCCCTGTCCATCACCATCTCCCGGAGTTCACTCAAAATCAAGTCCATCGAGTTGGTGATGCCATCCAGCCATCTCATTCTCTGTCGTCCCCTTCTTCTCCTGCCCCCAATCCCTCCCAGCATCAGAGTCTTTTCCAATGAGTCAACTCTTCGCATGAGGTGGCCAAAGTACTGGAGTTTCAGCTTTAGCATCATTCCATCCAAAGAAATCCCAGGGCTGATCTCCTTCAGAATGGACTGGTTGGATCTCCTTGCAGTCCAAGGGACTCTCAAGAGTCTTCTCCAACACCACAGTTCACAAGCATCAATTCTTTGGTGCTCAGCCTTCTTCACAGTCCAACTCTCACATCCATACATGACCATTGGAAAAACCATAGCCTTGACTAGACGGACATTTGTAGGCAATGTAATGTCTCTACTTTTCAATATGCTATCTAGGTTGGCCTTAATTTTTCTTCCAAGACGTAAGCGTCTTTTAATTTCACAGCTGCAGTCACCATCTGCAGTGATTTTGGAGCCCAAAAAATAAAGTCTGACACTGTTTCCACTGTTTCCCCATCTATTTCCCATGAAGTGATGGGACCAGATGCCATGATCTTTGTTTTCTTTTTTTTTAATTTATTTTATTTTATTTTTTAACTTTACAATATTGTATTGGTTTTGCCATATATCATCATGAATCTGCCACAGGTATACACGTGTTCCCCATCCTGAACCTTCCTCCCTCCTCCCTCCCCGTACGATCCCTCTGGGTCATTCTAGTGCACCAGCCCTGATCTTCGTTTTCTGAATGTTGAGCTTTAAGCCAACTTTTTCACTCTCCTCTTTCACTTTCATCAAGAGGCTTTTTAGTTCCTCTTCACTTTCTGCCATAAGGATGGTGTCATCTGCATATCTGAGGTTATTGATATTTTCCCAGCAATCTTGATTTCAGCTTGTGCTTCTTCCAACCCAGAGTTTCTCATGATGTACTCTGCATATAAGTTAAATAAGCAGAGTGACAATATACAGCCTTGACATACTCCTTTTCATATTTGGAACCAATCTGTTCCATGTCTAGTTCTAACTGTTGCTTCCTGACCGCATATAGGTTTCTCAAGAGGCAGGTCAGGTGGTCTGGCATTCCCATTTCTTTCAGAATTTTCCACCATTTATTGTGATCCACACAGTCAAAGGCTTTGGCATAGTCAATAAAGCAGAAATAGATGTTTTTCTGGAACTCTCTTGCTTTTTTGATGATCCAGCGGATGTTGGCAGTTTGATCTACCCATCTGTAAATTGCATTGATTTTTTCTATGTATACATTAATTAACTCATCACAACATGACTCACAACACACCTTGAGAGGCATAGTATCAGATGAACAAAAATTGTGAGCTATGAGTTGACTATAAAGAAAGATGTTTGGGCACAGAAATTCAGTCTGTTTATTTTACTCATGTGATGGTAAGAATATGCCTTAAGAAAAGACAGTCCCTTGTGGAGAATTCTAAAAATTGACTAGGTGACCTAGTTGATATTTTATCTCCAACTTCTTAGATTTTATGGCAAATGTATAATTAAAATTATGTATAATTGCATAATGTACAGTATAATTTAAATTATGTATAATTAAAATTTCATGTGTATAATTACAATTATGTATAATTAATTAAAATAGCTCTCATTTCTGAAACACAAATCAATGCAACTCTATCAAATACTATTTTCTTCTGTGGGGAAAGGAAAATGTATCTTAAAATTTTCAAGATTACTTTCCAAGCATTATGTTCATTGTTAGTAACAGAAAGTGATAATTTAGATGTGCATTTGGGAGGCGGGTTGTGATGTGCCCCCAAATTAAGCAAACTCCTTCCATCTTTGAATTAAAATGAATATTTTCCTTAATATATCCAAATCCTAAATATTTCCTGAATGTTTATCTGTTTCTATATGTTCATGGTATAATTTTAGAGAAATATTAAAAAATGCTCCCCATATATACCTTTATTAAATTGCATAAAACTCCAATACTTTGGCTACCTGTTGCAAAGAGCTGACTCATTGGAAAAGACCCTAATGTTGGGAAAGATTGAGGGAAGGAGGAGAAGGGAACAACAAAAGATGAAATGTTTGGATGGCATCACTGTCTCAATAGCCATGAGTTTGAGCAAGCTCCAGGAGACACTGAAGAACAGGGAAGCCTGGTGTGCTGCACTCTATGGGGAAGCAAAGAGTTAGACATGACTTAGCACCTGAACAACAATAGCAGTAATATCATTGTTGTTTTCCATCTGTCACTTCCTGTGTCTGACTTCCCTCCTTGCACAAACCTGATTCATATTATGGCTATGTCTTTTGGTTCAGGTCTGTTATAGGGGTTTGAAAAAAAGTAAAAATATCTACTGAGAAATATTGCCTTTTAAGATCTTGAGCAAAATGGACTGCCTTATTGCCTATACTGTGCTACCCAGTCCTACACAGCTAGCACAATGTACCTTATTCTCATGGATGTAAATCTTTAAAGTTGAGTATGTGACTTTTAAATTCTGGAAGGTAAAAATGGTTAAAAAAAATTTCCACCTTTGTCTTGGAAATGCTTTCACCCCTCAGAAATGAGTTCATGGGTGCAACAAGGGATATGTACAAGTATGTTTGTAGTTAAATGGTCTTTAATAGACCAAATGGTATATAATTTCAAGTATAGAGTAAAATATGTAAATAAATGATTCATAAAATGGGTATTATTGTGTGAATAATAAATTTATTACAGTTAAAGCATGTTATAATTGCAGAACAAATGTTAAGAGGAAGAAGCCAGAAATAATAGATGAGGTCTGACTTCACACTGATAATATTCCAATAGGAAAAACATATTTACAGTGTAGTAAATCAGGATTGTGGTTAATCTGAGAGAGGACAGAAGGGGGGCCATCCAGTGGTAGAATGGGATGGGTTGGCTTTCTGGGATGTTGGTAAGGAAGCTTTTCTTTTTTCTTTTTTTTTCAGAAATGTGTTCACTTTGTGATGCAGTGCCATATGATGTATGAGTCTTTTAGAGGTAGATTATATAGTAGTTAAAATAAAAAAAAAATTAAAACCCTGAAATGTAAAAAAATCAATAATCAACATTAAATCTCTAGTGATGAACCAGTCATATCTAGAAAAAGAAAGTTCAAATCCTTTTTTATTTTTATTGACATATATATCTAATTTACACTTTTGTGTTTGTTTCCAGTGTACACCATAGTGATTGAGTTTTTTGTGGATTATATTCCATTATAGATTTTAATAAGATATTGGTATAATTTGCCATGCTGTACAATGAGTCTTGTTGCTTATCCATTTTATGTATTGTAGTTTGTTAATCTCGTAAACCTTATTTGTTCCTTCCCTACTTACTCTGCTGCTGCTGCTGCTAAGTCACTTTAGTAGTGTCCGACTCTGTGCGACCCCATAGATGGCAGCCCACCAGGCTCCCCCATCCCTGGGATTCTCCAGGCAAGAACACTGGAGTGGGTTGCCATTTCCTTCTCCAATGCATGAAAGTGAACAGTGAAAGTGAAGTTGCTCAATTGTATCCGACTCTTAGCGACCCCATGGACTGCAGCCTTCCAGGCTCTTCCATCCATGGGATTTTCCAGGCAAGAGTATTGGAGTGGGGTACCATTGCATTCTCCATCCCTACTCCCTCCACTCGTTGATAATCATCAGTTTCTTTTCTGTCTATGAGTCAGTTTCTGTTTTGTATATACAATCATGTGTATTATTTTTTAGATTTCATATAAAAGTGATAGTGTTTGTCTTTCTCTAACTTACTTCACTAAGCACAACATTCTCAAGGTCCATCCATGTTGCTTCAAATGGCAGTATTCATTTATTTATTTATTTTTTGTCAGGGGAGGCTTAGCAATTTTCCATTCTTTATATGTACCATATCTTCTTAAACCAGTTGTCTTTTCATGGACATTTGGATTGTTTCCATAACTTGGATCTTACAAATAGTGCAGCTATGAACCCTGAAGTGCATATGTATTTTTGTTTGTTTGTTTAAATTTTATTTTATTTTTAAACTTTAAATATTGTATTGGTTCTGCCATATATCGAAATGATTCCGCCACATGCATATGTGTGTTCCCCATCCTGAACCCTCCTCCCTCGTCCCTCCCCATACCATCCCTCTGGGTCATCCCAGTGCACCAGCCCCAAGCATCCAGTATCATGCATCGAATCTGGACTGGCGACTTGTTTCATATATGATATTATACATATTTCAATGCCATTCTGCCAAATCATCCCACCCTCTCCCTCTCCCACAGAGTCCAAAAGACTGTTCTATACATCAATGTCTCTTTTGCTGTCGCGTATACAGGGTTATCGTTACCATCTTTCTAAATTCCATATATATGCGTTAGTATACTGTATTGGTGTTTTTCTTTCTGGCTTACTTCACTCTGTATCATAGGCTCCAGTTTCATCCACCTCATTAGAACTGATTCAAATGTATTCTTTTTAATGGCTGAGTAATACTCCATTGTGTATATGTATCACAGTTTTGTTTTCCATTCATCTGCTGATGGACATCTAGGTTGCTTCCATGTCCTGGCTATTATAAACAGTGCTGCAATGAACATTGGGGTACACGTGTCTCTTTCAATTCTGGTTTCCTCAGTGTGTGTGCCCAGCAGTGGGATTGCTGTATCATAAGGCAGTTCTATTTCCAGTTTTTTAAGGAATCTCCACACTGTTCTCCATAGTGGCTGTACTAAATTGCATTATCACCAACAGTGTAAGAGGGTTCTCTTTTCTCCACATCCTCTCCAGCATTTATTACTTGTAGACTTTTGGATCACAGTCATTCTGACTGGCGTGAAATGGTACCTCATAGTGGTTTTGATTTGCATTTCTCTGATAATGAGTGATGTTGAGCATCTTTTCATGTGTTTGTTAGCCATCTGTATGTCTTCTTTGGAGAATATCTATTTAGTTCTGTGGCCCATTTTTTGATTGGGTCATTTATTTTTCTGGAATTGAGCTGTAGGAGTTGCTTGTATATTTTTGAGATTAGTTGTCTGTCAGTTGCTTCATTTGCTATTATTTTCTCCCATTCTGAAGGCTGTCTTTTCACCTTGCTTATAGTTTCCTTTGTTGTGCAGAAGCTTTTAAGTTTAATTAGGTCCCATTTGTTTATTTTTGCTTTTATTTCTAATATTCTGGGAGGTGGGTCATAGAGGATCCTGCTGTGATGTATGTCAGAGAGTGTTTTGCCTATGTTCTCCTCTAGGAGTTTTATAGTTTCTGGTCTTACGTTGAGATCTTTAATCCATTTTGAGTTTATTTTTGTGTATGGTGTTAGAAAGTGTTCTAGTTTCATTCTTTTACAAATGGTTGACCAGTTTTCCCAGCACGATTTGTTAAAGAGATTGTCCTTAATCCATTGTATATTCTTGCCTACTTTGTCAAAGATAAGGTGTCCATATGTGCGTGGATTAATCTCCGGGCTTTCTATTTTGTTCCACTGATCTATATTTCTGTCTTTGTGCCAGTACCATACTGTCTTGATGACTGTGGCTTTGTAGTAGAGCCTGAAGTCAGGCAGGTTGATTCCTCCAGTTCCATTCTTCTTTCTCAAGATCGCTTTGGCTATTCGAGGTTTTTTGTATTTCCATACAAATTGTGGAATTATTTGTTCTAGCTCTGTGAAGAATACTGTTGGTAGCTTGATAGGGATTGCATTGAATGTATAAATTGCTTTGGATAGTATACTCATTTTCACTATATTGATTCTTCCAATCCATGAACATGGTATATTTCTCCATCTATTAGTGTCCTCTTTGATTTCTTTCACCAGTGTTTTTTTTTTTTTAATTTTATTTTATTTTTAAACTTTACATAATTGTATTAGTTTTGCCAAATATCAAAATGAATCCGCCACAGGTATACATGTGTTCCCCATCCTGAACCCTCCTCCCTCCTCCCTCCCCATACCATCCCTCTGGGTTGTCCCAGTGCACTAGCCCCAAGCATCCAGTATCGTGTATCGAACCTGGACTGGCATCTCGTTTCATACATGATATTTTACATGTTCACCAGTGTTTTATACTTTTCTATATATAGGTCTTTAGTTTCTTTAGGTAGATATATTCCTAAGTATTTTATTCTTTTCGTTGCAATGGTGAATGGGATTGTTTCCTTAATTTCTCTTTCTGTTTTCTCATTATTAGTGTATAGCAATGCAAGGGATTTCTGTGTGTTGATTTTATATCCTGCAATTTTACAGTAATCATTGATTAGTTTTGGGAATTTTCTGGTGGAGTCTTTAGGGTTTTCTATGTAGAGGATCATGTCATCTGCAAACAGTGAGAGTTTTACTTCTTCTTTTCCAATTTGGATTCCTTTTATTTCTTTTTCTGCTCTGATTGCTGTGGCCAAAACTTCCAAGACTATGTTAAATAGTAATGGTGAAAGTGGGCACCCTTTTCTTGTTCCTGACTTTAGAGGAAATGCTTTCAATTTTTCACCATTGAGGATAATGTTTGCTGTGGGTTTGTCATATACAACTTTTATTATTTTTGAATTAGACTTTTCATTTTATAGGGCTTCCCTGGTTGCTCAGATGGTGAAAAGTCTGCCTGCAGTGCAGGAGACCAGGGTTCAATCCCTGCGTCGGAAAGGTCCCCTGGAGAAAGAAATGGCAACCCACTCCAATGGTAACCCATTCCAATTTCTTGCCTGGAAAATCCCATGGGTGTAGGAGCCTGGCAGGCTACAGTCCATGGGGTCGCAGAGTAGGACACAACGGAGTGACTTCACTTTCACTTTTCATTGTATCCCGATATATATCCTGGAGTGGGATTGCTGGATCATACGGTAGCTCTATTTCTAGTTTTTTAGGAACCTCTGTGCTATTTTCCATAGTAGCTGCACCAGTTTGTATTCACACCAGCAGTATAGGAGAGTTCCCTTTTTTCCATACCCTCTCCAACATTTATTAATTGTAGACTTTTTAATGATAGCCATTCTGACTGGTGTGAGGTGATACCTCATCATGATTTTCATCTGTATTTCTCTAATAATTAGTGATGTTGAGCATCTTTTCATGTGTCTGTTGGCCATCTGTATGTCTTCTTTGGAAAAATCTCTATTTAGATCAACAGATCCATATTTTTACATAATATATTAGCATAAAAATCTAATAGTGTAATACAAACTAAGTTATACGTAGGATTTGTTCTAAGAGTACTAGCATAGTTTAACACTGAATTTGCTAATCAAGTATATTACTGTAATAATAGAAAAAATGCTAAAACACTGAGAATGGAAAATATTAATTGAATATATCTTCTGAGCTATTCCCAATCTTTAGGGGCTTACCTGGTGGCACAGATGGTAAAGAATCTTTGTGCAATGCGGGAGATGCAGGATTAATCCCTAGGTTGGGAAGATCTCCTGGAGAAGGGAATGGCTACCCCCTCCAGTATTCTTGCCTGGAGAATCCCATAGCCAGAGGAGCCTGGCAGAGTAGAGTCCATGAGATTATAAAGAGTCAGATATGACTGGGGAAAACCAGTAACCATAATAAACAAAATCTGTGTTCTTAATGCTTTTGTTTTACTGGAGGAGACATATAATAATAAGCAAATGAGTAAAGTGCAGCATTATATGAAATAGGGGAAATATGAAAACAAATAATGGTAAACATGAAATCTATATTTGTAGAAGTGGATGGATGCTATTCTCTAATAATTAGTGATGTTGAACATCTTTTCATGTGTTAGTTAGCCATCTGTATATCTTCTTTGGAAAAATGTTTAAATCTTCTGCACATTTATTATTATTATTTTGTATTGAGCTCACAGTTGTGTGAGAAGTTTATATATCTTGAAAAGTAACACCTCTCTGTTGCATTATTTATAAATATTTTCTCCCATTCTATAAGTTGTCCTTTTATTTTATTGATAGTTTCCTTTACTGTGCAAAAACTTTCTAGCTTGATGGGATCCCATCTTTTATTTTATTTATTTAGGTTTTGCCTTGAAAGACTGATCCAAGAAAATATTGCTTCCATTTATGTCAAGGAATGTTTTGCCTATGGAGTTTATGGTTTCATGTCTTTTCATTATTTTACATATGACTGTCCAGCTTTCTTTGTACCGCTTGTTGAAGAGACTGTCTTTTATCTGTTGTCTATTCTTGACTTCTTTGTCATATATTAATTGACCATAGGTGTATGGCTTTATTTTGGGGCTCAGTATCCTGTTCCATGGATTTATGTTTTTGTGTCAATACCATTTCATTTGGATTACTATGGCTTTATAATATAGCCTGAAGTCTGGAATGGTTATACTTCTAAATGTTCTTTTTCTCAATATTGCAATTCTGGGTCATTTGTAGTTCCAAATGTATGTGGATTATTTTAGTTCTGTGGAAAAATGTCATAGATATTTTGATAGGGCTTGTGTTAAATCTGTAGATTGCTAACAACTGGAATGATCTTTGAAGTTGATTTTCCCCTAAAGCCTCTCAAAACCCAGCCCAGTCAACAGCTTGATTGAAACCTTGAAATATCCTGAGCAGGGCATCCACCTTAGAGAGGCATAGGGCCTTGATCAAGGAAATTATGAGAAATTAATGTGGGTTGTTCTAAGTCACTGGATTTGTTTGTTACACAGCAGTGGAAATCTAACATACTTATCTAAAATATGTTTGTTTGCTTATTTAGTAGGAATTTCTAATGCATACTGTCTGTGATCATTAATTTTATGTTTTAACCTGACTAAATCATGGAGTTCCCAGATATTTGATCAAATATTATTCTGAATATTTCTCAGAGAGTGTTTTTGGATAAGATAAACATTTACTCCAATCACCTGAATAGAAGAAAAAGACTGACTTTCCCCTGAGTAATACAGTTTCTACAACTAACCCTCTAATCTGGATATATTTAAAAATACTAATAACTGTTTCCAGTAGAAAAGAGAGAACCAATGATAGTGTATGGTGTGGAAATAAGAGATAGGCAACCTGCAACTGTTGGATATTCTTAATCAAACACTTATAAGAAGTGATGGATGACTGTGTGATACTTTGGAGTATTTTGTTAAACACACAAGTAATGAGACAATCAGGTTGCTTCTAATGTCACTGAACAAGAAAAGGTTGAGCTTAAGGATTCAAATTTCTCAGACTGCTGTATGAAAAGTCCTGAAGACTTTGGTGTATTCCCTGAAGGAGACTCATTTCTTGTAGCTGCAGGGCTGACTGCAAATCATACTCATCCCGCAGCTGACTGATATGCAATGCAGGTTGAATTCCGAGCTTCTCGGGATCTACTCTAAGAAATGGGTTCTTGATAGATAGAATGTGTACGTATGGCAAAACTTTGATGAGGTTGGTGACACTGAGGCCCTAATTCTAATAAGTCTTTTTTAATATTACAAGCAGCTTTCACTTCCATTAGAAGTGGCCTCTCCCTGCACTGAGTAAGGAAACTGTAATGGCCCCTCCCTTTGGGGCAGTTGCCATAAAAGACAGTGCTGATCTCCTTAGCACCCACCTCACCATCCTTTTTTGCTTCTAGGCCTATAACTAGACTCAAGTTCCAGTGAGCCCTTAATAGTGAGACACAGATTGTGACCCAGAAGGTGTTTTGCACTGTAAAAGAACTACTTGAGCTTTCTAATTTATTCAGAAAACATTCCAGGGAGCATGTGTGGAGATGACTTTTAAGGAAGTGAGATAACGATGAAAGGAATATAAAATTGAGTCAGGCCAGATTTATTGATGGGCTCACAAAGCAGAAATTCTGTGTTACTGTTGCAGCTCAGGCAAGTAAAATGGCTACTTTTTGGGCTGGTTGGCTAAAATGTGGACCAGAAGATGGCTCAGAGTTAGTGAGTTGGAAATACCAGACTTGCCTTGCTGTAATGTAGAGGGAGGGATTCAGAAGCTCAGGGAGGTGGCAATGTTAGAATGGACTTGTCATTTAAGATTTACTCACACTTAGAGAGTCCCATCGGAGAAGGTGATGGCATCCCACTCCAGTACTCTTGCCTGGAAAATCCCATGGACGGAGGAGCCCGGTAGGCTGCAGTCCATGGGGTTGCTCAGAGTCGGACAGGACTGAGCGACTTCATTTTCACTTTTCACCTTCATGCATTGGAGAAGGAAATGGCAACCCACTCAAGTATTCTTGCCTGGAAAATCCCAGGGATGGGGGAGCCTGGTGGGCTGCCGTCTATGGGGTCGCACAGAGTCGGACACAACTGAAGCAACTTAGCAGCAGCAGCAGAGACTCCCATAGATAAACCTTCCTCCAATATTGTGAGAATTAAATTTGTCAGGGGATCCCTGTCATCCTTGAAGAGCTCAGGCATCTCTGTTTTCCATAGTCCAGGCTTTACAGTGGTGACTAGAGTGACACCACTCATCTGCTGAAGACAAGGAGGGCATAGTTAGTTACTCTAGTGACAAAAGAGTCAAAGCAAAGAGCATACCTATTGCGTAGACCTATTAACTAGCGGATCATGGTGTTCCTAGAAGTGAACTATATAAGAAGCCTATTAAAACCCTTACCTGACCTTTGTAAGGGAAATTTCTAGGTCAAGTAAACAAAAGTCTCATCCTAAATCACAAGGAGAGTCAAGATTCCTCCATCGATTCTCAGATTTGAGCCAGTTGACTGACCTAGAGGTCTCTTTGAGGAAGGATGATACTCTGCTAAAAATTTATACTGTTAATCTTTCTCCTGAGAGAAAGTTGCTCAGTCATGTCTGATTCTTTGTGATCTCATGGACTGTAGCCTGACTGCAGCCCGCCAGGTTCCTCTGTTCATGGAATTCTTCAGCAAGAGTACTGGAGTGGGTTGACATTTCCTTCTCCAGGGCATCTTCCTGATCTAGGGATCGAAGCTGGGTCTCCTGCTTTGTAGGCAGGTTCTTTACCATCTGAGCCAGTCTGTCTCCTAGCCTTCCTCAAACCTATGGCCTTTCTCCAAGGGGCATTGGAGAAAAGGAAAAACTCAGGACATTTGAGAACTACTGACATTGGTATCTTAATCTTTTATATAAATTATAAAAGTGCCTATGGTTTATTGGACACAGCTTTTCATACCATGCCACAGTTTTTACCTAGGCTTCAAGATGGCATATCATGATAAATGTTTTCCTTTGCAACTGAAATAGGCCTATATTTTACACAGCTTTCTACCCCAGTATTATTGAGGAGTTTTAAAGTATATTTATCCCTTTGTGCTTATGGTAGAATTACTTCCACCTTGCAAAATATATTGATATAGTTCTCTACCTAATGACTTGAGTCAAAAGATTCTTCACAGAAGATTTTAAAATACAACTCTATGTATTTGGACCTTGAATGTATTTCATATTGGTTATAGTTACAAACAGTACACTATTTCCAGTGTTCTGTTTTCTGCTTTTGCCCATAGACCCAGAATAGCTCTTGACTTAACTGTTTATACAATGGTCTATTTAAAGTAGTACTTCACACTGAGGTTTTTAAAGTTATCTGCCCAATTTTTTAATCATCATTTCCATAGAATGGCAGAATAAAATTAGTAATTGCTAAAAATAGCACTAGTATCTGGAATACTTCAGTACCAGTTCAGTTCAGTCGCTCAATCGTGTCTGACTCTTTGTGACCCCATGAATCGCAGCACGCCAGGCCTCCTGTCCATCACCAACTCCTGGAGTTCACTCAGACTCACATCCATTGAGTCAGTGATGCCATCGAGCCATCTCATCCTCTGTTGCTCCCTTCTCCTCCTGCCCCCAATCCCTCCCAACATCAGAGTCTTTTCCAATGAGTCAACTCTTCGCATGAGGTGGCCAAAGTACTGGAGTTTCAGCTTCAGGATCATTCCTTCCAAAGAACACCCAGGGCTGATCTCCTTCAGAATGGACTGGTTGGATCTCCTTGCAGTCCAAGAGACTCTCAAGAGTCTTCTCCAACAACACAGTTCAAAAGCATCCATTCTTCAGTGCTCAGCTTTCTTCACAGTCCAACTCGCACATCCATACATGACCACTGGAAAAACCATAGCCTTGACTAGATGGACCTCTGTAGGCAATGTAATGTCTCTGCTTTTGAATATGCTATCTAGGTTGGTCATAACTTTCCTTCCAAGGAGTAAGTGTCTTTTAATTTCATGGCTGCAGTCACCATCTGCAGTGATTTTGGAGCCCCCCAAAATAGTCTGACACTGTTTCCACTGTTTCCCCATCTATTTCCCATGAAGTGATGGGACCAGATGCCATGATCTTCATTTTCTGAATGTTGAGCTTTAAGCCAAACTTTTCACTCTCCTCTTTCATTTTCATCAAGAGGCTTTTGAGTTCCTCTTCACTTTCTGCCATAAGGGTGGTGTCATCTGCATATCTGAAGTTATTGATATTTCTTCTGGCAATCATAAAAGTTTATGAAGTAATTATTAGACTCAGATTGTTAGATTTCTATTGATTATTCACAAGATACGGAAGAAAAATAACAGCTAAAAATGCTTCTTCGTATTTCAGTCCATGCATGCATACCTACAACTGCCTCTTGATCCATAATATGGAAATAATAATCAATTTGATATGATATTGTGCTTGAATGGGATAAACTCATTTATAAATGAATTTTTTCAGTTTTAATATATTTAAAGTAATTTGTCTTACTTTAAACAAAGTAAATATTTATCCTCGTTCATGCATTTACCATTTTTGCCTTCAACAAGTGAACACCAGTAAAAGAATATAGATATTTTAAAGGGTATATTTAGTCATTGACTATCATCCTAACCTTACTTGCTATCTTAATGCTATTTAATTTATTAAATCAATTTTTTTCTCACTGTTTTATAACAATTCACATGACCCATTTCATGCCACATTTATTTCAAATACATGCCATTTTCTGCACATCTTCTTTCAACTTTTGGTTACTGTCTACATTTTTAGTCCAACTTAAATATTGAGCACTTTTACAAAATATTTGGAATATTAAAGCATGGAATTAAGTGCTACATATAGTATTGTTTTGCTGGAGCAGCCCTGAAGAGATAACCCACATCCAAGGAAAAAGAAACCCAAGACAGATGGTAAACACTGAGAGAGGGCATCAGAAGGCAGACAGACTGAAAACACAATCACAGAAAAATGACCAATCTAATCATATGGACCACAGCCTTGTCTAACTCAATGAAATGAAGCCACGCCCTGTGGGACCACCCAAGACTGATAGGTCATGGTGGAGAGGTCTGACAGAATGAGGTGCACTGAAGAAGGGAATGGCAAACCACTTCAGTATTCCTGCCTTGAGAACCCAAGAACAGTATAAAGAGGCAAAAAGATACAATACTGAAAGATAAACTCCCCAGGTCACAGAAAGATGAACTCCCCAGGTCGGTAGGTGCCCAACGTGCTACTGGAGATCAGTGGAGAAATAACTCCAGAAAGAATGAAGGGATGGAGCCAAAGCAAAAACAATACCCGGTTATGGATGGTACTGGTGATAGAAGCAAGGTCTCATGCTATAAAGAGCAATATTGCATAGGAACCTGGAATGTTAGGTCCATGAATCAAGGCAAATTGGAAGTGGTCAAACAGGAGATGGCAAGAGTGAACGTCGGCATTCTTGGAATCAGCAAACTAAAATGGACTGGAATGGGTGAATTTAACTCAGATGACCATTATGTCTACTACTGTGGGCAGGAATCCCTTAGGGGAAACAGAGTAGCAATCATAGTCAACAAACGAGTCTGAAATGCAGTACTTGGAGACAATCTCAAAAATGACAGAAAGATCTCTCTGTTCGTTTCCGAAGCAAACCATTCAATATCATAGTAATCGAAGTCTCTGCCCTGACAAGTAATGCTGAAGAAGCTGAAGTTGAACAGTTCTATGAAGACCTACAAGACCTGCTAGAACTAACACCCCCAAAAGGTGTCCTTTTCATTATAGGGGACTGGATTGCAAAAGTAGGAAGTCAAGAAACACCTGGCTGCTACTACTGCTGCTGCTAAGTCGCTTCAGTCGTGTCCGACTCTGTGCGACCCCATAGACAGCAGCAAATTTGGCCTTGGAATACAGAATAAAACTGGGCAAAGGCTCATAGAGTCTTGCCAAGAGAATGCACTGGTCATAGCAAACACCCTCTTCCAACAATACAAGAGAAGACTGTACATATGGACTTCACCAGATGCCCAACACTGAAATCAGATTGATTATACTCTTTGCAGCCAAAGATGGAGACGCTCTATACAGTCAGCAAAAACAAGACTGGGAGCTGACTGTGGCTCAGACCATGACCTCCTTATTGCAAAATTCAGACCTAAATTGAAGAAAGTGGGGAAAACCAGTAGACTATTCAGGTATGACCTAAATCAAATCCCTTATGATTATACAGTAGAAGTGAGAAGTAGGTTTATGGGATTAGATCTAATAGACAGAGTGCCTGATGAACTGTGGATGGAGGTTTGTGACATTGTACAGGAGACAGGGATCAAGACCAATCCCCAAGAAAAAGAAATGCAAAAAAGCAAAATGGCTGTCTGAGGAGGCCTTACAAATAGCTATGAAAAGAAGAGAAGTGAAAAACAAAGGAAAAAAGAAAAGATATACCCATTTGAATGCAGAGGGTCCAAAGAATAGCAAGGAGAGATGAGAAAGCCTTCCTCAGCTATCAATACAAAGAAATAGAGTAAAACAGTAGAATGAGAAAGATTAGAGAGCTCCTCAAGAAAATTAGAGATACCAATGGAATATTTCATGCAAAGATTGGTTCAATAAAGTACAGAAATGCTATGGACCTAACAGAAGCAGAAGATATTAGGAAGAGGTGGCAGGAATACACAGAAGAACTGTACAGAAAAGATCTTCATGACCCAGATAATCATGATGGTGTGATCACTCACTTAGAGCCAGACATCCTGAAATGTGAAGTCAAGTGAGCCTTAGAAAGCATCACTACAAACAAGGCTAGTGGAGGTGATGGAATTCCAGTTGAGCTATTTCAAATCCTAAAAGATAATGCTGTAAAAGTGTTGCCCTTGATATTTCAGCAAATTTGGAAAACTTAGCAGTGGCAACAGGACTGGAAAAGGTCAGTTTTCATTCCAATCCCAAAGAAAGGCAATGCCAAAGAATGCTCAAACTACCACACAATTTCACTCATCTCACATGCTTGTAAAGTAATGCTGAAAATTCTCCAAGCCAGGTTTCAGCAATATGTGAACCATGAACTTCCAGATGTTCAAGCTGGTTTTAGAAAAGGCAGAGGAACCAGAGATCAAATTGCCAACATCCGATGGATCATCAAAAAAGCAAGAGAGTTCCATAAATACATCTATTTTTGCTTTATTGACTATGCCAAAGCCTTTGTGTGGGTCACAATAAACTGTGGAAAATTCTTCAAGAAATGGGTATACCAAACCACCTGACCTGCCTCTTGAGAAACCTATATTCAGGTTAGAAAGCAACAGTTAGAACTGGACATGGAACAACAGACTGGTTCCAAATAGGAAAAGAAAAAAAAAAAAAAGTCACTGCAGATGGTGATTTCAGCCATGAAACTGAAAAATGCTTACTCCTTGGAAGGAAAGTTTTGACCAACCTAGACAGCATATTAAAAATCAGAGACATTGCGTTGCCAACAAAGGTCTGTCTAGTAAAGGCTATGTTTTTTCCAGTAGTCATGTATGGATGTGAGAGTTGGACTATGGAGAAAGCTGAGCACTGAAGAATTGATGCTTTTGAACTGTGTTGTTGGGTAAGACTCTTAAGAGTCCCTTGGACTGCAAGGAGATCCAAGCAGTCCATCCTAAAGAGATCAGTTCTGGGTATTCATTGGAAGGACTGATGCTGAAGCTGAAACTCCAATACTTTGGCCACCTGATGCGAAGAGCTGACTCATTTGAAAAGACCCTGATGCTGGGAAAGATTGAGGGCAGGAGGAGAAGGGGACGACAGAGGATTGGATGGTTGGATGGCATCACTGACTCAATGGAAATGAGTTTGAGTGAACTCCGGGAGTTGGTGATGGACAGGGAGGCCTGGTGTGCTGCAGTTCATGGGGCCTCAAAGAGTCGGGCACAGCTGAGTGACTGAACTGACAGTATTGCTCAGTTGCTCAGTCATGCCTGACTCTTCATGACCTCATGTACTGTAGCCTGTGAGACTCCTCTGTCCCTTAGATTTTCTGTGCAAGAATCCTGAAGTGGGTTTCCATTTCCTTTTCCACGGGAACTTCCTAACCCAGGGATTGAACCCACTTCTCTCCACCTCCTCCATCAGCCACCTGAGAAGCCCACTGCTGCTGCTGCTGCGTCACTTCAGTCGCGTCCGACTCTGTGCGACCCCGTAGACGGCAGCCCACCAGGCTTCCCGTCCCTGTGATTCTCCAGGAAAGAACACTGGAGTGGGTTGCCATTTCCTTCTCCAATGCATGAAAGTGAAAAGTGAAAGTGAAGTCGCTCAGTCGTGTCTGACTCTAGTGACCCCATGGACTGCAGCCTATCAGGCTTCTTCGTCCATGGGATTTTCTAGGCAAAAGTACTGGAGTGGGGTGCCATTGCCCTCTCTGGAGAAGCCCACATATAGTATTAAAGAATAAGTTTTCTAACAGTGAAAATTATTTTACTTGATTGTAATGAATTACACATAAGAATCAGTTACCTTCTAAAATGATGTAAAATAGTGTTTATTATCACAGACGAACATATCAAATGCCTTGTCCTTCAAAACTGTGTCTATAAGCATTCAAAAAGATGCATTATGTTCATTGGCAAGCAAAATAAGTGTCCTTGAAATCCTGCAGCCTTCACTATAGTTCAACTCACTTGACACATTGCTAACCTATCAGATAATTAAATGGAAACTTAAGCACCAAATATTAAAAGCAACTTTTTGTAATAGGTTCATTGAATATATATAAAACACCAAGTCCATGAAATAGAAAATAAACATGGTCTTCAAGGATAGGAAGGATAATATGTGAAACATAAGGTACTATCTGCCAAGTAATCTGGATTTTGTAGGCAGTTGTCAAATGTGATTAATTGTGAGTTCTGGGGAGAGCCAGTACACAGCGGCCTTCGTTAGATCCAGAAATTTGCTGTGCCCTTCACTTATAGTTAGGATGAACCTGCTTACGTATTTGGCTTGTTCTGCATTGCATATATATTAGGAACCTCATATAGAGATACAGTGAGTTAAGTTATCTTTCCCATAGGAAAGCAGAAACAATAGGACCGGGATCAGAGGTTTAGAAACAGCCATTCACATCTTCAGCGGTCTCAAACTTATTTTCCAAAGGAGGTAATTCCACATTGATTCAATAGTTTAAAAGGATAGGCACCATGAAGTGTTTTTTTTTGTTTATTTGTTTGTTTTTTCTTTTCTGAACAGACTTCAGGAAAACAAGCTGCAATGAGATATAATTCAAGTGCTAAAAGAATCAGAAAACTTATGTTGGAGGGAAACTTCAGATCAGTTAAGTATAAAACATAAGGTATGCCCTTGATGCAAACTGTCTCAGCTTCATTGGGGGTCAGTGTGGATTCCTGGGTATTCTCTTAAGAATTCAGGCACAGTTCACAGGCATCTGCTTTAACACTCTCCTATGATATTTGAAAACTCTTCTCACTTGTTAACTCTTTTTAAAATTACACCTATGAAACACTACAGGGACGTCTATGGATGTATGTGTCCGTACTTAATTTTAAACCTTAATTGAACAAGGAGAGAAATTGTTGCTGTGCATAGATGGAAACCATGTTGCTGACAGGCAAAGTGACTTTGTGTTCCAGCTGTTCCGTGTGCTCTCTGTGATTTGGGATAACATGCTTAAATATTTGAATCTCTTTTGAAAACCCTATAAGATGAGGCAGTATCTAAACCACAGGTTAATTTAGAGACATAATTATACACAGTACACAGTAGCCAGCATGATTCCTAGGAGATATAAGCTCACAATAAATGTTATTGACTTCATTTGTAATATTTTATTGCTATTATTTCAATTTCTGCACTCTAAACAATTTCTAAGAATTCATTTTCTTACTTTCAGTAGCTCCCCTCCTTTCTAATAAAAATGATAAAAAAAATGTTCAAGAACAGGGTTAGAAAATGTGTTTGGGGTAATACATACTTGAGCAATTAGAAGTGATGAATTCTTTACTTGCAGACGATTACTAGTAACTCCATGTGGCGAGGGTTATGTGGAAGTGCCAGTAGAGATGGGTCAGGCATTTCTCTGTTCTCTAGAAGGTTATTCAGTCCCAGGAGTTCATGCCAGTCAGCAGGTTACCTTACCCTCTTGGTGCCAGTTTGAGTCATCCCGTGGGGAGCCCTTGTGGGAGATCAAATACAGGAGAGGAACATTATTAGTATATGTATTCCCCAGCTCCTAGCCTGGACGTTCTCCCTTAGATGGCTTGACCCTCCAGAGAATTTCACTACTCTTTTACAAGGTGACTGACACCATGCAACTCAGTCCCTCTGGGTTCTGGTCATTTCTCTCTTTTCTTGTCCTTCAGACTCTGGATTGTTGCCTCCTTAACCTTTGGGGTTCTCCTACACACAGCTTTTATAGAATCTTTTAATCATTTTCAATTACTGCTATACAAAATAGCACAAACTTAGTGGTTTAAACAATACAAATTCATACTTTTCCAGAAAAATAAATGACCCAATCAAAAAATGGGCCAAAGAACTTCTCCAAAGAAGACATACAGATGGCTAACAAACACATGAAAAGTTGCTCAACATCACTCATTATCAGAGAAATGCAAATCAAAACCACTATGAGGTAGCATTTCACGCCAGTCAGAATGGCTGCAATCCAAAAGTCTACAAGGAATAAATGCTGGAGAGGATGTGGAGAAAAGGGAACCCTCTTACACTGTTGGTGGGAATGCAAACTAGTACACCCACTCTGGAGAACAGTGTGGAGATTCCTTAAAAAACTGGAAATAGAACTGCCTTGCTGCTGCTGCTGCTGCTAGTCACTTCAGTCATGTTCAACTCTGTGTGACCCCATAGACGGCAGCCCACCAGGCTACCCCGTCCCTGGGATTTTCCAGGCAAGAGTCCTGGAGTGGGTTGCCATTTCCTTCTCCAATGCATGAAAGTGAAAAGTGAAAGTAAAGTTACTCAGTCGTGTCCGACCCTCAGCGACCCAATGGACTGCAGCCTTCCAGGCTCCTCCATCCATGGGATTCTCCAGGCAGGAGTACCAGAGTAGGGTGCCATTGCGTTCTCCGTAGAACTGCCTTATGACCCAGCAATCCCACTCCTGGGCATACACACAGAGGAACCAGAATTGAAAGAGACACGTGTACCCCAATATTCATCACAGCACTGTTTACAATAGCCAGGACATGGAAGCAACCTAGATGTCCATCAGGAGATGAATGGAAAACAAAGCTGTGGTACATATACACAATGGAGTATTACTCAGCCATTAAGAAGAATACATTTGAATCAGTTCTAATGAGGTGGATGAAACTGGAGCCTATTATACAGAGTGAAGTAAGCCAGAAAGAAAAACACCAGTACAGTATACTATCACATATATATGGAATTTAGAAAGATGGTCACAATAACCCTGTATACGAGACAGCAAAAGAGATACTGATGTATAGAAAAGTCTTTTGGACTCTGTGGGAGAGGGAGAGGGTGGGATGATTTGGGAGAATGGCAATGAAACATGTATAATATCATGTATGAAACGAGTCGCCAGTCCAGGTTCGATGCACGATACTGGATGCTTGGGGCTGGTGCACTGGGACGACCCAGAGGGATGGTATGGGGAGGGAGGAGGGAGGAGGGTTCAGGATGGGGAACACATGTATACCTGTGGTGAACTCATGTTGATATATAGCAAAATCAATACAATATTGTAAAGTTAAAAAATTAAATTAAAAAAAAATTCACAATTTAAAGTCCTGTAGGTCTGAACTCCTAAAATCCAGGTTCAGCAGGTCACTTTCCTAGCAGATGTTTTAGGGAAACATCTGTTTTCTTGTCTTTTTCAGCTTCTAGAAGCTGCCTGCATTCCTTGGCTTATAACTCTCTGTTACTTTGACATTTGCTCTCTCAACACATCTCCATCTCTGACTCTCCTGTATGGTTTAGGCTCATTTTATTCTGAGTATTATATCCTCCAGTTATCATGAGTTCCGCGCACCCCCCGCCCCGCCCAGCCAGTCATACTGCATATATCTCTCAGAAGAATATCCCTAAAGTAAAACTATTTTTTTCAAGTGTTAAAAATAAACCTAGCATCCCATATCCTTAGATTGGTATTCTAAGCTAACTCATTTTACGCAGCTGTGTCAACATTACAGTTACTTTAGCAAATACTTTTAATACAGAATTCTATTATCCAGAAATTTGGATTTTATTGAGAATATAAGGCCTTCCTATCTCCGTAATCTTATTTATTTTTGCTAATTTTTGTATTGTTTTTAAGATTCAATTTTAGTACCATCTCAGATCAATTCAGATAGAAGGGAATCCTCTGTCTTCTAAATTTCTGTAGGAATTAGGCATCATTTGAGTTTTTTATCACAATTCAAAATATAGTTGTTTCTATTTTTATGTGTATACCTAGATTTCAAATTACAGAATCTTTGTACAGTTAAGTTATATATATATATATATATATATATATATATATATATATATATCTTACTATAGAACATAGAGGATACATGCAGTTCTTACATAGTTTTATTTTCTCCAAGGTTCTTTGCTATTTTATGAGTACTAAAGTAGGAATTCCCCAGATGGCTCAGTGGTAAAGAACCTGCCTGCCCATGCAAGAGACACAGGTTCAATTTCTGGATTAGAAAGATCCCCTGGAGAAGGAAGTGACAACCCATTCCAGTTTCTTGCCTGGAAAATCGCATGGACAGAGGAGCCTGGTAGGTTATTGTCCATGGGGTTGCAAAAGAGTCACACATGACTGACTAAACAGCAACAAAGTAGGAATTCTGAGAAAGGTGCTGCATATCATAGTGAATACAATATTTTACTGTATTGTGTTGAATTTTCTTATATAATGATTTTTTTTCAATACGAACTTTAAACTGGGAGTTTTTTTCTATTACTATTTAATTGCTTGAAGTTCATCAATTGAATCATGATTATCTGGCCTAATTGATAGCAGAAGAAATCATGCAAAAACTAGTAAGACCTCAATTAATAAATGTGGAATTCATATTGTGCCTCCATATGGGTGACTCTTATCTTACACATGGAAGATGCTTAGCAGAAAAAGCTTAAGGTATTTTGAGTAATGATAAAGTCTTGAATTACCCAGCTTGGTATTGATTCTGGTTTTGCTAAACAGTATATTACCTTGTTATGTGATGTAGTATTTGTAAGTGCTAATTTATTATTTATACCTAGGATTTTTGAAGACTGAATTACACATAGGTTTGTTGAGAGAATATGGAAAGTGACTATTTCAATATTCAGTAAACTTATGTTTTAACAATATCTTAACAGCAGGTGGTAACGGTTTAGTCACTAAGTCGTGTCCAACTCTTGCAACCCCATGGACTATAGCCTGCCAGGCTCCTCTGTCCATGGTATTCTCCAGGCAAGAATACTGGAGTGGTTTGGTGTTTTCTTCTCCAGGGGATCTTCCCAACCCAGGAATTGAACCCAGATTTCCTGCATTGCAGGGAGATTCTTTACTGACTGAACTATAAGGGAATTATACCAAACTACAAATCTGATTTTCAGGACTATATATAAAATCTGTCACCAGAGCCTAAGAAACTTGAGCCTAAGAAATATGTGATATAACTTAGAATGGGAAGAAAAGGCATCATGTAAATATTTTTATGGAACACCAGATTTGTTGCAATTGCTGTGGTGGCTTTGTGTCTAAATAAAGGACCGAAGTCCAATTTTGTCTACTTGGAATCAACAGTAAAAATCACATGTTGATCATACTGGAGAGAGATTTCCTTCCCCATCAAAAGAACCTATTTTGATATTAAAGTTCTCACATCAGATCTGAACCACTTTCTCTCCTTCATGTATCTCCTCCTCTGTTCAAAAAATACTCCTGTCATAGATCTCAAAGAAATCATGTTTCATCTGAAGCAGAATATATTATATAAGAAACTTCATTATTTTAGGAGAAAATTAGTTTCGCATAGTAAATGATGTTAACAAGAAACTAAAAGGATCATATTGTACCTACCCAGTTTTTCAGGCTTCTCTAATAAATAGTCTTCTAAAATTATTATTTATTCAAAAACCATATTTCTTCTATAAACATTTCTTTATAAGCACCAGGCTATTTTCAATTTTGTCTGAATAACTATTGGCCTACCTAGTCTAAATAATTTGCCAGTGAATACATTGTAACCTAAATATTATAGAACACAATAAATTACAATGGCTTCTGTCACAATACAAGGTAAATGTTTCAACCCATTTTCATCCAATTTGGTAACTTCCTGAAGCAGTTGTTGACAAAAATAGCACATGTGAAAGGAAGCTTACCCTTTAGACCTCTGCTGCAATCAAAAGAACACAACTATTTAACAAGGGAAGAATTAGTTTGAACAGCAGTGCTCTGTCTGGGGGGAATTCTGGTATTGCTCATGAAGGATATTCAGGGAGACAGCTATAAAAACACAGTCGACTGAAGTCTGTAAATTAATTTAGCAATTGCTATGACAAAGCTACAGGCAGAGAACTAGCTAATAAAATGTGTCAATCATGGAGCCTTTAAATAAAGGTAGGAGAGAGCCGTTATTGTAGACTTTAATGGTGCTGCAATATTTAATCTTTTCTTCCAGACATGACCTTGTATAATAAATCCCAGGTTGTTTTCTGGGAAAGGAGAACTTATTACAACTACACAACTGTCATATTTCCAATATCTTTCTTTTACCTTTATGTAAGATGTTTTTTGGATTCTTAAATTACGTTAACATGGTAATAAAACCATTAGTTTTATTTTCTTTATGGAGAGATAGAAGTACACACATTAAGCAGAGGATATGAACAAAGTCAAACTTTCAGCAAGCTATATTAAATATAATTTCCTCTATAAAAGTATGTATCCACTTAGGAATGAATAACTATAAATTTTAAAAAGTGGATTAAATGTCCCAGGATATTGATTTACCAATTTAACAAAATAAGTATAAATATATGCTTTGTTTCCACGTCAATAAAATGTTATAATTAAGTTATGACCTAATATTTTTAATCAAATTAAGTTTTATATTCCAATAAATATTATTATAACACAGAAAATAAAGCTGCCACCTAAAAATTATACTTTAAAATAGTCCTATTAAACTAAAAATATTTAGAATAATTTTAAATATACCAAATACACATGCACACATAAATAGATACATACACATACAAAATATATATGTGTGTGTGTATATACATACATATATATATATATATATATATATGTGTGTGTGTGTGTGTGTGTGTGTGAAACACAAACTTTAGAAATAGTCTTAGGAAGTTTTAATTAGTAAAGAGAAGTATTTGCCTTATAGAGATTCTTTTGATTTTTATACCAGAAAATATGTCCTTTTGAAGCAGCTTTGTTTTTTCAACTCTGGATCTTTGCCTTTCACAGTTGGAAAGTAAATACATTGAAGTAAATGTATTTAATCTCATTGCATACTAGGGCTTCAGTTATCTTTATCATATTCACATCACAGATCAACCTATTTTTCCTGGTCCAGTGCATCCAGGGCCACTTGGTCTATCTTTGTACATCTCAGAGTGTTATCAATCTTTCTGTTGATGTATGCCACTTCCTCTACATTCTTTATGTCAGCTATATTATCATCTGGTCAGAGGTGCTTTTGAATGTCCATTGTCCTTATTGTAGGCATTAAGCTAAAGGTAGTTAATATATATTCTGACTTACAGATCTAGAAAGCAAGACTACTGCTTGTTCTCTGCTGAATTGTCACCCTATGCCACTTTAGTAGCTGTGATTGAATAGTGTAATGAATATGTGTCTCTTTGGCTTGTTGGATTGCAATGTATGTGTTCACGCATATGTGTCTCTTTGTGTGTATATGTATGTGTGTGTATACATACTGTATATATTATATAACAAATAAAGCATATACCATATATATATATAAAAAACCTTATCTCTTAATATTTATTGTTTGCTAATTTTTAATTTAGTTTTAAGGATGTAGCTGTAGTAAGAGAATATATAAATGATAATCAATAGAGGAAGGAGTTTTTACTACCTAATGTTAATGGCCTTAAAACTCTCCTTAGAGCTGGCTTTTTGCCCTGTGTGTTTCTAATTCATACTTATACATGTAATTGTGTGTAGCTAAAGACTGCCAATTTAAGATATCATCACCTTTAATGAAAAACATACATTAATGTTCCTCTTTTATTTTCTTATTTTACTAAGCTGGTGAGATTCATCATTTAATTGTTTTCTTACTGTGAATGCACACCATACCCAATGAAGTGATGAAATGTAAACTCTAAAATACTAACTTTCTCTTTTTCTTTTTTTCATAGACAGCAGGAGAGTGTTGCAGTTGAACTCTTGACCTCTGAAGTCCAACTGCTTAACATTCACTGGGAATATAGTCAAAGGGATAAAAAATGACCACAGACACCTTATAGACTGAGAGTCCCCCACTCTGATTAAAAATATGAATAATGAGAAGGAGACAGTCATGAGGAGATTTAGTATTAGATTTTTCTAAAAGGAGGAGACCACAACAGATGTAAAGACCACAGAAAGAAAATAACCTAGGTGTGTATGAACATCAGGAAGAGGTTCATAGGCTATCATTTGGTGCATGAGGAGCAGAACTAGAAGATGAAGTGGCAGAATGAGTCAGGGACCCGCTCTGTACTGTCATCTAGCTGTAAGAAGTTTGGATTTTATTTCCAGGAAGTGGCCTGCAGCTAGAGGGTTTTTAAGAAAGAAAATAGCATAATCTGATTTGTGTGGTAAAATTTCACACTGACTGCTACGTGGAGAATGGATTGTTGGAGTGGAAATGAGAAGGCAAAGACAAGCATTAAGAACTGGTTCCAGTTATTCCCTTGTAAGGGAGTGGTGTCTTGGTTAGAAAGTCAGAGGATATATTTGGAAACATCAATTTACTTGAGAACATTGCTCCAGAAGAAAATACCATCTGTAATTTGATTAGTGTTTGATGCTAATTAATGATTTACAGCATGGTCTTGATGCACAGGAGCTTCCCTGGTTGCTCAGATGGTAACGTGTCTGCCTACAATGAGGGAGACCTGGATTCAATCCCTGGGTTGGGAAGATCTCCTGGAGAAGGAAATGGCAACCCACTCCAGTATTCTTGCCTGGAAAATCCCATGGACGGAGGAGCCTGGTGGGCTATACTCCACGGGGTAGCAAAGAGTCGGACACGACTGAGCGACTTCACTTCATTAGTGTATTAGACTGTGGCTGTGTGACATCATGTCAAATATCTAAGATTTGAATGGCATAATATATAGGATTTTATATTTTCTCCCTCAGTCTGCTTCCTTCCACAAACAGAATGATATATTTTCACCACTGAAATATGTAGTGGCAGCTGCAACCAGTTTGAAAGTTTCAACAGTCCTGGGAGGAATGGGAAAGCAGAACTTTGGAGAATAAACTGAAATGCACTGTCTTCTCACAAAGTTATAAGATTGTAGGGCGAAAAAAAAAATTGTCATTTCTTATTGGAGCAGTAGGTTACCGATGTTTAAATTATGTTTCCAAAGGATGTGTGTTAAAATCCTACAGGTAATATTGATTTGGATATAATTTTAATAATAATATTGATATTATTGTAAGTGAATAAAAACATTTATTCACCCATAACATTTCTTAGGAAAAACAGAATGTGATCGTGCTGTTTGCTTCCAAAGACATTTATTGAGCATTTATTAAATAACAGCGCTAGATGGTGTCCTCAAGGATTTAACAGTTCTTTTGCAGAATATAGGCATGTAAGATGATCTTTTGAATATAATATAGAAAGTGATCTAAAAAATAGAGGAAGGTACAAGAGTAGCCCATGGCACAGCATTGAGACAGTTGTTCCAACATCCACTGTCAGTGGGGACTTGGTAGAGGACATGGTGCCTGAGTTGATTCTTGAAGTAAAGAGCAAGGGTTTAGCAGGTAACAATAATGTGATCACCAACCTAGAGTCAGACATCCTGGAGTACGAAGTCAGGTGGCCTCAGGAAGCATCACTATGAACAAAGCTAGGGGAGGTAATAGAATTCCAAAGCTAGGGGAGGTAACAAAGCTTTGACCTATTTCAGATTCTAAGAGATGACTCTGAAAGTGCTGCACTCAATCGGCCAGCAGATTTGGAAAACTCAGCAGTGGCCACAGGACTGGAAAAGTTCAGTTTTCATTCCAATCCCAAAGAAAGGCAATGCCAAAGAATGCTCAAACTACTTCACAATTGCACTCATCTCACACGCTAGCAAAGGAATGCTCAAAATTCTCCAACTCAGGCTTCAGCAATATGTGAAGCATGAACTTCCAGATATTCAAGCTGGTTTTAGAAAAGGCAGAGGAACCAGAGACCAAATTGCCAACATTCGCTGGATCATCAAAAAAAGCAAGAGAGTTCCAGAAAAACATCTACTTCTGGTTTATTGACTATGCCAAAGTCTTTGACTGTGGACCACAACAAACTGTGGAAAATTCTTAAAGAGATGAGAATACCAGATGGTGTGACCTGCCTCTTGAGAAGTCTGTATGCAAGTCAGGAAGCCACGGTTAGAACTGGACATGGAGCAACAGACTGGTTCCAGATCAGGATAGGAATATGTCAAGGCTGTATATTGTCACCCTGCATATTTAACTTATATGCAGAGTATATCATGTGAAATGCTGGGCTGGATGAAGCACAAGCTGCAATCAAAATTGCCAGGAGAAATATCAATAACCTCAGATATGCAGAAGACACGACCCTTATGGAAGAAAGCAAAGAAGAATTAAAGAGTCTCTTGATGAAAGTGAAAAGGCAAGTGAAAAAGTTGGCTTAAAACTCAATATTCAGAAAACTCGGATCATGGCATCTGGTTCCATCTCTTCAGGGCAGATAGTTGGGGAAACAATGGAAACAATGACAGACTTTATTTTCTTGGGCTCCCAAACCACTGCAGATTGTGACTGCAGCCATGAAATTAAAAGATGCTTGTTCTATAGAAGAAAAGTTATGGCTAACCTGGATAGCATATTGAAAATCAGAGACATAACTTTACCAACAAAGGTTCATCTAGTCCATCTAGTCAAAGCTATGGTTTTTTCTAGTAGTCATGTATGGATGTGAGAGTTGGACTATAAAGAAAGCTGAGCACTGAAGAATTGATGCTTTTGAACGATGGTGTTGGAGAAGATTCTACAGAGTCCCTTGTACTGCAAGGAGATCAAACCAGTCAATCCTAAAGGAAATCAGTCTTGAATATTCATTGGAAGGACTGATGTTGAAGCTGAAACTCCAATACTTTGGCCACCTGATGAGAGGAACTGACTCATTTGAAAAGACCATGATGCTGGGAAAGATTGAGGGTGGGAGGAAAAGGGGATGGCAGAGGGTGGGATGGTCGGATGGCATCACCAACTCAATGGACATGAGTCTGAGTAAACTCCGGGAGTTGGTTGTGGACAGGGAGCCCTAGCGAGCTGCAGTCCATGGAGTCGAAAAGAGTTGGACACGACTGAGTGACTGACCTGAACTGAACTGATAGCAGGTAAAGAAAAAAGGTAAGGGCTTCCCTGCAAGAGGGCAGCAGAAGTGAAAGAAGGGTGACCTAAAAAATATGTTGTATAAAATAAAATGATAAATAATTACATAACATCACAGAATGCTGTGCAGCAGTGAGATTTGATGCTATGAAAGTATCTGAGAAACAATTTGTATTCAGTGATTTCATTCTGTTTGTGTTAGGGATTCTCTGAAGAGTTATATGCAGGTGAAGTTTCAAGGATATATTAATATGTACCCTTAGAGAAAAATTTAAATTGTTTTATCATTGAGTAATGCTTTTACATATAATTTGCATTATATTAATTATGGCCATATCTATACAGAAGCATGGAACATATAGATTTAATAATAATGACTGAAGTATATATGTGTTGTTGTTGTTCAGTCACTCAATTGTGTCCAGCTCTTTGCAACCCCATAGACTGCAACACGCGAGGCTTCCCTGTTCTTCACCATCTCCCATAGGTTTCTCCACCTCATGTCCATTGAGTTGGTGATGCAGTCCAACCATCATATCCTCTGTCACCTCTTCTCTTCCTGCCTTCAGTTTTTCACAGAGTCAGGGTCTTCTTTAGTGAGTCAGCTCTTCTCATCAGGTGGCCAAAGTATTGCAGCTTCAACTTCAACATCAGTCCTTCCAATGAATATTCAAGATGGATTTCCTTTAGGATTGAGAGGTTTGGTCTTCTTGTACTCTAAGGGACTCTCAAGAGTTTTCTCTGGCACCATAGTTCAAAAGCATCAGTTCTTTGGCAGTCAGCCTTCTTTGTGTTCCAACTCTCACATCCATACATGACTACTGGAAAAACCACACCTTTGACTACATGGATCTTTGTCAGAAAAGTAATGTCTCTGCTTTTTATTATGCTGTCAAGGTTTGTCATAGCTTTTCTTCCATGGAGCAAGTGTCTTATAATTTCACAGCTTCATCCACCCTCTACAGTGATTTTGGAGCCCAATAAAATAAAGTCTCTCACTGTTTATGTTGTTTCCCAATATATTGGCCGTGAAGTGATGGGACCAGATACCATAATCTTTGTTTTTTGAATGTTGAGTTTTAAGTCAGCTTTTTCACTCTCCTCTTTCACATTCATTGTGAGACTGTTTAGTTCCTCTTCGCTTTCTACCATAACTGTGGTGTCATCTGCATGTCTGAGGTTATTGGTATTTCTCCCAGCAGTCTTGATTCCAGCTTGTGCTTCATCCATCCCAGCATTTTGCATGATGTTCTCTGCATATAAGTTAAATAAGCAGGGTGACAATACACAGCCTTGTATACGTGTATTAACATATAAAGTTATGTGTTTATATGTGTGTGTGTGTGTGTGTGTGTGTGTGTAAATATATACACATACATAGACATATGGACTTCTCAGGTAGCACTAGTGGTAAAGAAACCACCTACAGTGCAGGAGCCACAGGAGTACAGGTTCGATTTCTGGGTCAGGACGGTCCCCTGTGGGACGGCATGGCACCCTACTCCAATATTCTTGCCTGGAGAGTTCCATGGACAAAGGAGCCTGGTGGGGTCCATGGGGTCGCAAAGAGTAGGACATGACTGAAGTGACTTAGCACGCACACATGCATAAGTTCAGTTGCTCAGTCATGTCCAATTCTTTGCGACCCCATGGAGTGCAGCCCACCAGGCTCCTTTATATACATATAGATACATACATACATACATATACATATATATATATATATATATATATATATATATATACATTTTTTAAAAAAATTATAAGTTGATACTGAACTCTGCCCAACATTCTTTATATATCTTATTTATGTCTCCATATAACATTGTAGTGTTTTATACTGTTCATAGCTGCCAAAGATGTTTCTTAAATATGTATAAACTATGGTTAAAGACAATTAGCTATAAAATGCTAGAGACAGGATCCCTGCTTTTTCCAAGTCTACTCTAAGTCTAGCATTTGATATTCTTTGGATTATTAATTTACCAAACATTCAGTAGCAATATTTAGTGTATGTTTGCTAGAGCTGCTGTAGCACAAACTGGGTAATTTCATCAGTGAAACTTCCATAGGACAGAGTTAAACAGGCAAGTAAGACTTTACCAAAGACTATTGCAATGGGGATGAGAGATTGCACTCAGTTCTGTTGAAACAAAAGGCAGGAGAGTTTTCCATACCAGAGTGAGCTAGTGGAAAGCTACTAGAATGGAGTAGAGGGTGGGTTAATGAACATATTTCGGTTATCAGTGTTTGTCAGTTGGTGCTTTCTATATTCTGGCTCCTAATCCCCCACAGAAACGGGGGATGTTGGAACCTGCCTTTCTTCTTGGTGCTTACACTACAGAAGGGTGGCTCCCAGGTCCTTGAGAAAGATATTCCTGGTTTGTGAAAATGGCAAGAAGAGGGAGGAAGATTTATGTCTCAAAGGAATAGAGAAGGAATCCATAATTGCAAGTTTTCTAAAGTAAGTGTGCTAAGATAAGGAAACTCAGGGGCCTGTGGTCAGGAAGAAACCTGCCTAAACTTAGTCAGCTGAGGAGAAACTTACAGACTATTATTCAGCTTAAATAGACTTCCCTCAGGTCAAAGTTCTAGAGGCTAGACGCGTGAGATCCAGGGCTTAGTATAATTGGCTCCTTTTAGGGCTGTGATGGAGAATCTCCTCCAGACCTTTCTCTTAGGTGTTTTGCTAGCAGTCTGGCATTTCAAAGCTTCTGAGCACTACCCTGATCTCTGTCTTCATCTTCACATAGTGTTCTTTCTGTGCATTTATGTGCAAGTTTATGCTTTTTAACAAGGACACTAAACTGTTGGATTAGGGGGCCACCATTCTCCACTGTGGGCTCATCTTGACTAATAATAATTGCAACAATCCTGTTTTCAAATGAAGTCACTTTCTAAGGCACTAGGGGTTAGGACATCAATATATGAAATGTAGTTCAACCCATAACACTTAGTATTTATGAGGTAAAGAGCACATTTCATAACTCAGTTAGCACCAGACATACTGAGAAGTAACACTTAAACGGATTCTCACTGCAGTGTATGACTATGAGTCAATTGATTTCAGTTACAATGAAATGTGATGTTTATTATAAGTAATATTTATATTAACTACAATGTTATACATATAAACATATTAATAAACTCTTAATTTTAGACAGACTTTTTGTGTGCTTAGTTGCTCAGTAGTGTCAGACTCTTTGCAGCCCCGTGGACTGTAGCCCTCCAGGTTCCTCTATCCCTGGGATATTCCAGGCAAGAATACTTGAGTGGGTTGCCATATCCTACACCAAGGTATCTTCCCAACCCAGGGATTGGACCTGCATCTTTTGTGTCTTTTGCATCGGCAGGCAGATTATTTAACATTGTGCTGGCTGGGAGACCCTTTAGAGAGACTGCCTACTGATAAATATTCAGTATTAACCACTGAGGTAAAATTTTCCTGCTTGTGTCTGAAAATGAAGACTAATTAGTTTTTCCTTGCCATATATTTAATATTTGTATATTGAATATTTTATTATTAGGTGCTTTTAAAACTCTGCTACTGGATTTTTACAAAATTTTGGCTTACAAGGTTAAACCTTAATTAATACATATGAGCTACTTTTCCAATTAAAAGTAAAGTGAAAAAAGAAAAAAGTGTTTATTATTCCCAGGTGTATAGGCTTCTTAGTCCAAACAATACTGATCAGAAAGGTGATGTCTTGTCATTCCAGTGAAATAATTATATCTCTTTGTAAATATCATTTTGCTTGTTATTTTGAGCCTACACAAGTTTTTATAAAAGTAAGATGTGAGTTGTTTTGTCATACTTAACTACAATGAAAAGCTGTAGCTTTTTAAGCCTGTTTTATTTTGTCTTCTCTGTCTCTAAGGGGTACTCAGGTTCAACAGGAGATGAGAGAACAAGATGATGGAGCAATGGGAGGCAGAACAGGAGGGTGTGATTGATTATGTCAACAAGAGAAGCAAACTTGAAGAGGAAGATAAGAACAGAACAAAGTAGTTAAAGATGTCTAAGTACAACACAGTAGGTGAAAACCATTTTATTGAGGGTCAAACTGAGTGGGAAGGAAGGAAGCTTTTGATTAAAATAAAAGAGAGAGAGAGGATAATTTCCTCAAGTTTCTTAGAAAGGAAAGAGGAAAGTAAAATATCACTTTTGCAAACAAATTGTGATATAGTGGTAAATGGATATTCTTTAAAATAGAAAGCAGTAGTGATGTGATAACTGATTTTTTGCATAGGATAATACGGTTATACCTAAATAAAGTTTCCTTTAAATAATTTAATTTAAAATAATTGAAATGAGACTTAAAGTCTTAGCTGAATACAGTTGGTATTGAAAGGGATAGGAGTTAAATACTGGATCAGTGCAAGCCATAAGAAAAAATTCATACAAGTGTCTCCTGGAAAGAGGAAATGGTGAAGCCGAGAGGGCTGGTGAATTTTGTTCCGTCTTGTTGAAATTTAAAGTGTACTCTTGTACTGCAGTTTGAAGTGTTTCACTGTTACTGAAGTCCTTTGCTGAAAGCAAATTAAAACATGGGAAGAATATAGTTCAAAAGTCTGACTTCTGACTATAGCCTAACATGGACTTTACATAGGCTGTATATATTTTTAGCAATGTGATTTTCTTAATTTGTAGAAACAGACTAGATTTCCACAGAATTTTTTGAAAATGCATATAGTATACTACTCTCTATAGTCAAAGAGCTATATGGACTGTTTTGTTCTACATTAGATCCTGGGTTTTTTTTTCTCTGAAGTATCTTGATCTTTCTGAATTTTGCAAAATTATTTTAGAAAAATAGTAAAATGGTTGTTCAGTCATTCATCATGGATTTTGCTGATAAAGGTTTTGCTTCACTTTGAAATAGACTGCTAAGCAAATATGGGAGGATAAAATATTTAAAACATTAATTAGTTATAAATGAAATAAATAACAAATAATCTTGCCTTGAAAATCCCGTGGACGGAGGAGCCTGGTGAGCTGCAGTCCACGGGGTCGCGAAGAGTCAGACACGACTGAGTGACTTCACTTTCACTTTTCAGTTTCATGCATTGCAGAAGGAAATGGCAACCCACTCCAGTGTTCTTGCCTGGAGAATCCCAGGGACGGGGGAGCCTGGTAGGCTGCCATCTAGGGGGTCGCACAGAGTCCGACATGACTGAAACGACTTAGCAGCAGTAGCAGCAGCAAGTCAATCAATTTATTGATTAATTTTAATATAATTAGTTTAAATGATCAATTAATTATTCATTAATTACTGAATAACCTGAAACATCTGAGACTACAAACTTTCATAATACAACAGCAGATAGGATTGCTTCATAGTTACTATGAATAATAGGGTAAATTGTCCTTGACTGAGGATCAGCAGAAGCTAATAGATGGTTCCTCAAATATGTATTTGTGATCATTTAAAACTGGTATAACTGAGGATTAGATGGCAGTTTTTACATGTTTAAGTGGATGAGGTTCTATTTAGACTACAGTGCTATGATATCTTAAATGTGTGATACTTATGGAAAACCAAGAATATTTTCAGTAGGACATTTTAAATGTGTGATAGTTTCAGAGATCATTAGATTCCAAATGCAGGTTATATGACTAAATCCCAGGGGAACCATTTGAGATTAAAACAGCTTTGCTTAAATATGTATGGGTTAAGTTCACGTTTTAGAAGTCAATCTCTGTGATTTCTAATAATGATTTCATCTAATTGTTGAATCACATGATGGTCCATGTTTGAAAGAGAAAGGGAGGAATATAAAGTCTTATGGTTTCATTTAAAGAGATGATGAGAAATAAGAAATGTATATTTAGATGTTGAATTACCTCTGTAGTCAGATACAGATTTTCCAAATGTAGGATAAATCTATATGCATGATATGTGCATATCTTTCAGAGTAAGGCTCTTCATAATAAGAGTAAAGTTTTGAAAGACCTATAAAACTTTAGTGAAAAATACTGCCATTTTAATATGTGAGTTTTATGAAGTTCTCCTTCTTCTTCTCTCCAGTGTTTTTATCTTTATCTTTTCTCTTTAATTGTAGATGTTGTATAGTTAATTCAAAACTATATGCCTGCTCACTTTTTGAACATCGAATCTTAATTTCAAGAATTCTTTTAAATGAGTATTTTAAAATTTAAAAGAGAATAAAGAGTAACCCAAGAAGTTGGGGGATCATTTACACAAAACATGGTAATTTTACTTGTATGTTGAATCATACAATAATAATGAAGATCATCATGCTTCTTAATTTCTAACTGTATTATGAAGCTATGGTAACTGAAGTAGTCTCATACTGGCTTAAAAACAGAAGTAGAACAATGGAACAATATCAGAAGCCTCTAAATTAAACCCACACATAGAGGATGAACTAGTATTTGACAGTGGAGCGAAAAAAAAAAAAATCAATGGAGAATAGACAGTCCCTTAAATAAATGCTTCTGGGAAAACTGGATATTCGCAGGTAAAAAAATGAAACTAGACCCCTATCTTACATCACTCACAAAAATTAACACAAAATCAAGGCTTAAAGGTAATACCAGAAATCATAGAAATTCTAGAAGAAAATATAGAAAAAAGCTCTTTGACATGGGGCTTGGCAATGATTTTTGGGTATGATACATAAAGCACAGGCAAGGAAATAAAAGATAAATAAATGGGACTATACAAACTAAAAGGCTTCTGCACAGTGAAAGGAACAGCCAGATGAAAAGCCAAGCTATGGTTTGGTAACAATATCTGTGAACAGTATATCTGATAAGGGGTTGATATCCAAAATACATAAAGAGTTCATACAACTCAATAGCAAGAAACAATTGAATATAAAAATTGGCAAAGGGCCTAGATAGACAGTTTCCAATGAAGATACATGAATGGCCAACCAGTATATGAAAAGATGCTTAACATTATTATCATTGCGTGTAAGCATGCTGAGTTGTGTCCAAATCTTTGCAACCCTATGGACTGCAGCCTGCCAGGCCGCTGTGTCCATGGGACCTTCCAGGCAATAACACTGGAGTAGGTTGTCATTTCTTTCTCCAAGCATTATCATTAGGGGAATACAAATCAAAATCACAGTGAGCGATTACTTCATACTGCTTAGAATGATGAGCGTGAAAAAAAAAAAAAAAGAGAGACAATAATGCATGAGGATGCAGAGAAAAGATTGTGCACTGTTGGCAGGATGGTAAATTGGTACAGACAATTATGGAAAACTTTATGGAAGTTCCCCCCAAGATTAAAACTAGAATGAGCATAGGATCCAACAATCCCACTTCTGTGAATATATCCTAGAGAAATGAAAACACTGTGTTGAAGAGATATTTTTACTTCCATGTTCATAGTAGCATTATTTACAACAGCAAAGACATAGAAACAACCCAAGGAAAAAGAAGTTTTGGTGTATATATATACAATATTATTCAACCATAAAAATGAGAAAATTCTGCCAATCAAGATAATATGGATGGACCTCAAAGGCATTATCCTAAGTGAAATAACTCAGAGGAAGACAAATACTATATGATCATGTGGAACTTAAAACACACAGACTGACTCATAGGGAAAAAAAAAGAGAGAGAGAGAGATCAGATTTGTGATCACCAAAAATAAGGAGAGACAGATGCAGAGGAAGAAGGAACTGATTGGAGGTGGTGAAAAGGTACAAACTGCCAGTGAGAAGATAAAGTAAGGACCAGTAATGTGGCATATGACTTGATGTACACAGCAATGTGATACATATAGGACAGGCACGAAGAGTAAGTCCTAAAAGTTCTCACGACAAGGAAGACTTATTATCTTTTAATTTTTTGTAGCTCTATGAGATGATGGATGTTAACTTATTGTGGTAATCATTTTACAATATATGTACATCAGCTCATTATACTGTACAACTTAAACTTATAAAGTGCTACGTCAAATATATCTAAATAAACCTGGAAAAAATAGGGAAGAATCATAGATGGCCAGGTATGAGATTAGAAGTATCTCCAATAAAATATTTCTTTGATGGAATATGATGCAATATCTTGCTAAAACATCAAAATGATTAAAATTATTTTCCACGTGTAAACTTTAGAAAAATCTAGCAAAATGAAAGAACTCGAAAAGCAGTCTAATTTTTATGTTGACATGAAAGATGATTAAGGTATAATTGCTTTGCACTATGTTTTTTTTTCAACCATTAGGTTTTTTTTTTTAATCTTTGACCTCATATATACCTTCAGATGGAGATGTTATTTGCATTTGAAAAGGGACGTTGATAGTGTCATTTTGGAATCTGAATGAATGCAAATCTGACAGACAACATAACATTTTCAGCTGGAAATGTTTGATATTACAATTAGTACAAACCAGGGAATCCTAAAGGAAATCAATTTTGAATATTCATTGGAAGGACTGATGCTGAAACTGAAGCCCTCATACTTTTGGCCACCTGATGTGAAGAGCCTACACATTGGAAAAGACCTGATGCTGGTAAAGATTGAGAACAGGAGAAGGGGGAGACAGAAGATGAGATGGTTGGATGGAGTCACCAACTCAATGGACCTGAGTTTGAGCAAACTTCGGGCGATAGTGAAGGACAGGGAAGCCTGACATGCTGCATGCCGTCCATGGAGTTGCAAAGAGTTGGACATGAACTTATTGGCTGAACAACAACAATGAAAATACAGAATTAAAATGACAACTCTATCCTGCCTCTGAAGTTATTATTAACTTTCCTCTAGGAATGTATCTTTTCACATTACTAAGAACTGATGAAGAACCCTATGTCCTTCATAGGGTTTCCAGGCTTTTTCTCACATCGCCATTTGCCCTCTTCCTCCTTTCATGCTTAAGTTGAATGTCATCTGCAAGAGTACTCTTCTGTAGTTTTACCACCTGTGACCCCTTCATTTTATGTCACTATAACAATTTATATAGCTTTCAGGTTCGTTGCCATGTTATACCTTATTTTTAAAGTTATAGTGTTATAATTATCCTAGAATATAATATCTTTGAAGGGGAAAAAAAATGATCCCTCCTAACCTTCCTATCCAATTGCCTGTCCTATGTACAGGCGTTGACTACCACTCAGCCTTATAAGAATGGGCTTTGGGCCTGGACTATTTCCTTACCAAGAGATAAAGCACCCAGAGAGCCTGAGCCAGGCTTATCACTTTGTCTAGGAAGATCTGATCTTGTTTCATGCTCATTGAGTACTATTTTGTCTTTGCTTAAAGCATGTATGTTATATGGCACCTGACCAATCCCACTGTTAATTGTGTCTTCCGTTGAGAAGCATAGGGTTCCTTTCACTGGGGCACAAGAGCAGTGCAATGCATAGGCAAATCACCAAAATATATCCCCCGGCCACGGAGGACCTATGCATAACTTTGAACCTGATCTTGCTCCATCTCTTCTCTGTGAAATTAAAATATTTTTCCTGCCCAGTGCTTAACTGCTTAATGTTTTCCTTGGCAACCCTGATACCAAGATGCAAAGGGCTTTCTGTTATATTGGAGACTATACCTAATGTCTTTTACAAAGATGCAGAGTCAGCATGACTAAGACCAGGCAATGGAGCACAAAAGTTAGAGCTAAATAGATTCAACATGGAACAAGGTTTGTGATTCTTTGTTATGAAAGAAGATAGATTCATCCAGCAAGTCTGAATAAATCATTAAACTTGGACTGGCGAGCTTATGAGCAGACTGAGTGTCAATTTCAAGTATGTTGAAAGGCTTACAGATGTTCCTTTGATTTAACTAGGCATATCTTTTCATTTCAAGTTTCTTTTGGTTTACATAGTTCACTAAATATATATTTACTGATTTGGTTGCTGATGTAGCCATACGAGCTGAGGGAAAAGGGGAGAGAAAATTATCTGCTCATTAACATACTCATAAAAATATCATCACAGTCATGTCGGTGAACTCATACTGTGATTTGATTTCATAATAAATTTTCTTATTTCATACTGTAAAGTTTTAACATAATGTAAAGATCTTAAGACCTAATTAGTATCTTCTGCAGGAATGGTCAGTCCAAGAATAATTTTCAATTTAAAGGCTGCATGTTTTTGAAAAGTTCACCAGTGACTCACATATGAATTAGTTGTCCACTACTTTTATTCCCATACATCACTTCTTGAGAATGTCTCAGGAGAAATGGGTGCTTTAACTGTATGCAGTGTCTCATACCTCTCACTAGGTATTTTGATTCCTCATAACATGAGCTACAACCTTCCTGAATTAGAGCGGCTCCAGGAAATATTGGTAACTGGATTAAATCAGAAAGTTAGTGTATAAACATGTTGTGTTTTGTTTTTTTTTTCATATTAATAAGAACAAATGACTATTTTCATGGAGCATTTTGCTTTCACAATACTTTGTAGTGTGACCTTAATCACAGCTCTTCCATTATCATCTGTAACATTCTAAAGGAGATCAGTCCTGGGTGTTCATTGGAAGGACTGATGCTAAAGCTGAAACTCCAATACTTTGGCCACCTCATGCGAAGAGTTGACTCATTGCAAAAAACCCTGATGCTGGGAGGGATTGGGGGCAGGAGGAGAAGGGGACGACAGAGGATGAGATGGCTGGATGGCATCACTGACTAGATGGACACGAGTTTGAGTGAACTCCAAGAGTTGGTGATGGACAGGGAAGCCTGGCGTGCTGCGATTCATAGGGTCGCAAAGAGTCAGACATGACTGAGCGACTGAACTGAACTTGTTTACAACAGTATGTAATTCAAACAGGTAACGATCTCTTGAAGGTCTGTTGAGGACAGGAATCTGTTGTTGTTGTGTACTTTTATGATTGAACTTGTCATAGGTTTTGCTGCAATGTTAATAAGTCTACATCTGGGAACACACCTTCTAAACATCTTATTATGATGGTCAAATATACCTTTTTGGTTTCCTGCTTCTCTTCCTTTGCTTCAGTTATTCTTTCTGCTCTGAGAGGAGTTATTCCTCAACCATACTTTACTAGGCAAACCCTTCTTTATTTCATTATTATTCTCAACGGAGCATGTGTATGCATACTCAGTCTCTTCGGTTATGTCTGACTCTTTGCGACCTGATGGACTGTAACCTGCCAGGCTCCTCTGTCCGTGGGGATTCTCCAGCAAGAATAATGGAGTGGGTTGCCATTTCCACCTCCAGGGGATCTTCCCGACCCAAGGATCGAACCCACATTTCTTATGTCTCCTGCATTGGTAGGCGGGTTCTTTACCACTAGCGTCATCATATCATTTGTTAAATGAACAGATTTTAAAAAATGAAAGGTTTTCCTTCTTTCTCTCATCAAACACAAGTCAGTGTAACTTTGATGCTATAACTGATGGAATTATTATAGTTCAAAATTGCTATATATGATAGAAAATAGATGGTTTCACTTTTCATTTTTAATACATTCATTGCTATTCTTCACTGTCGTACATATGTAAACAGCCAGTTCAGACTTGACTTGAGTTCTCTCCAGTTCTCATCATTTTACTTAGGTCTTTTAATTATTAATTTAAAAATTAACTTTGAGATTTCATATGTGTGAGTGAAAAAAAGTGTACGTTCTCCAAGACACACTAAGATGTATGCTGTAGTACAGGAATGGGTTTATACACATTTCCTATAGATTAATTCAACATTTTTTTTAAAAAAGTAATAGCATCAGTACTAAATTAACCTTTTGGTCCTTACATATGTTTTCATATATGTATATTCATATAGGTTTATATATATATATATAAAGTGAAAGTGAAGTCGCTCAGTCTTGTCCGATTCTTCGCGACTGCAGCCTACCAGGCTCCTCCACCCATGGGATTTTCCAGGCAAGAGTACTGGAGTGGGGTGCCATTGCCTTCTCCGATATATATAATTAAAATAATATAATTGAACAAGTATTTCCTTAACTTGTAAACTATTTTACAACTAAAAGCAGAACAAAAGAACTACTTAATTCAGTTGTACTGCTCGAGTCTGAGATGTCAGATTACAACTGAATGCTTCTTTTTCAGTTATTTACAACAAAATAAACAAGCAAAAAACTGAAAATGGAATCATATTGATTGTAAATTCAATACTGCAGGTGTCATCTTTATGGAGTTGCCATCTTTAATCCTATCTTCAATGATATGGTGTACCATGAGTTCTGTGTCTAAATTTCATTACCTACAGCACTATTTTATATTGATATATTACTTTGTCTATGCCTTAGGCACAACTTTTATTTTCATGATACTCTGTTACTTATGCAATTCTGTTTTTGAAAACAGATTTTGTCTCTGAATTTTACAGCACAATGTAATTTCTTTCACTTTAGATCATTTTATATTCTCTAGGAAATTCAATTAGCAGTTTGCTGTTCGCATTATCATAATGTTACCAAAATCTTTTAAAATATGAATATATTAACTTTTTCTTTCAGTGACACTGATGTGTTATTTTAGATTGGATACATTGACACAGATTTCCCAGAAGACTTGAGATAGAAACTTTTTTTTTGGCCAAGTTTTAACTTGACATCCTGTTGGCAATTGCTAAATTATGTTAGAATCAAATAATCCTGTTGATTGGTCAATTTTTATTGGGGTCAGTTTAATTTTGGATTATCTCATTCATGTTTCTGGCTGTATATAGAAGAACTTCTTACATATTTTTATTATGACATCTTGTAAATATCTAACACTTGTAAATGTCTAACATAAATATGTCTAAGCCATCCATACTGAACTAAATATATACTTGCTTGGGTTTGGCACTTGTAATACATACTTTATCCACAGTTACTGTTTAGTTATCTAATTTGGTTAATATACTGTGTGCTTACCAGTAGTAACTGCTTTATTCGACTTTGCAACTTCAGCAAATTAGCTCAGTTCTTATCATGTAATTGATAGTCAATAGATAACGTAATTTTTTGATTAAATTTGATGAATGATATCAGCATCAAACAGATCTGTTAATAAATTCTAACTGTATCAAAATGTACATATTATACCTGAAACACTACAAAAAAAGACGGAGTGTCAAGTAGATTACAAATGATTTCAGACAGGTTTAAGAGAAACATGAAGGCAAGAATGTTTAAAAGTATCAGTTCATTGACAAGCAGCAAGGGACTTGGGTTGGCAAATCACCTGAATTACAGAGGTATGTATAAATAATAAGTATTTCTGGAGTCCAAAGAATGGGTTATTTGTTGTTCAATTGCTCAGTTGTATCCAACTCTTTGTGACCAATGGACTAACTGTAGCATGTCAGGCTTCCCTGTCCTTCTCTATCACCCTGATTTTGCTCAAACTCATGTGCACTGAGTCACTGATGCCATACAAGCACCTCATCCTCTGTTGCCCCTTCTCCTGTCCTCAGTCTTTTTCAGCACCATGGTCTTTTCCAATGAGTCAGTTCTCGACATCAGGTGGCCAAAGTATTAGAGCTTCAGCTTCATCATCAGTCCTTCCAATGAATATTAAGGGTTGATATCCTTTATGATTGACTGGTCATGTCAGACTCTTTGCGACCCCATGGACTTTAGGCATTTTCCAGGCAAGAGTACTGGAGTGGGTTGCCATTTCCTTCTCCAGGAGATCTTCCCAACGCAGGGATCGAACTTGCAACTTCTGCTGTGTCTCCTGCATTGCAGGCAGATTCTTTACCACTGAGCCACCAGGAAAGCCAACTATCCTAAACTCCCTGACAAAGCTCAAGAAGATGACAGGAATAATATCAACAGAGTGTACAATAAAATTTCTGTGGTCACAAGTAATTTTTGATTTATAATTTCAGTGTATATCAAAGTTTATCATTTCAAAATGCTTTTATACCAATAGGTTAGAAATTTTCATGAGACGATAAAGTCTGAACACAAAAAAGTAATTTATCTTGTACATAGGAAAATCTATCTATTCCATCTATATTATTTTGCTTGCATAAACCTTTATGATTTATGTATTTGTACACCAGTGAATATGAAACTATATTTTTAGTGTGCTACAGGGATTTCAGGGTTCCAACCAAGATTTAAAACCTTGTTATTCCTAAGTTAATCTTGTTCTTTTAGAAACTCTCTGTAGTGTGTAATTCATAGTACTTTGAAAGTAACTTTGCCCTACTGAATGAAATAATGGTCCTCTATGGAACTTTGTATAGCAACACCATTATATGTATAGTTAAATCACGATTATCTGTGAGTGGGTAAGACAGTTTGAAGGTTTTCTTAGACTTTAAATTGTTTTATCCTTTGTCATTATTCTATCATAAAGTTGTCACTAAATGAGCCACAAAAAACTAGATCCTTTTACTGAACCACCAAATAAGCCCCCGTATTAACTATGAAAGAGAACCACAACTGTTGTAAAATAAACTACACTATGACTAAAATGCTTATCAAATGAACCCATTGCAAATCATTAAAAATTCATCACTTTAAATCCTATACATTAATATGGAAAAACAAATACATATATAGAAAAGTGGACAAAAATTTTCAGATGGCATGCCACAACAGGTTATATGAAATATATCATGGAAATGGGCAGAAGTGATAAATAGGAATAGGAGGGGGAAATGACTGAATGTTATATATATGAGGATTCTCTGTGTCACCACTAATAAGTTAATAAATGCAAATTAAAGTAAGATAGTGCCTCAAAGACTAATTTATAAACTTTGTGGTAGAATACATTTATTGGTGATGATGTTGGGATATTGATACTGTTACCAGCTGCTGATAAACATTGAAACTGGCATATATATTATGGAAAACCATCTGGTATTACTAAAGAAAAATAAATGCAATAAAAGAATAAATGATAAAAGGACAGTCGATAAAATCAACTATAGATAGCTGGTTCCCTAAATTAGAGAGAAAGCCATTCAAAATTGTAAAGAATAAAAGCTTGAATCTATAGATTTATTTGTATCACCGTTTTTCAAGAAAATTTAGTTAAGTCAGTCAAATCAAAACTTATTCTTGTAATATACTAAACCTCAGAAATGAAGAAAATATATAAGGATATTGGAGCAGGAAAAGAAGGTTACATTGAAGGAATAGATTTCAGTGTTTCCTACTTCTTCCAGGTGTTCTCTGGCTTTTCCAATGTGTATTCTCCTTGTGAAGGGACAAGCAGTCTGTGGAAAGTTATCTAAAACAAGAGTTATTCTGCTCTTCATATCTTCTCTCCACTCTCTCCCTGATTTAGCATCCATTGATTATTTATGCCTGAACAGTCTTACTATGACTCTTGCAAAATCATTTTCCAACTTTTTCTGTAAATTGATTTGTCACCATTTTCCTGTAAGAAAAATTCCTACTATCACCATCATAAATTTATGTATGACTTACTGTCCCCCTTCACCCCCTCCCCTCCTTTACCTCCCTCTTCCTGCCCCTCTCCCTTCCCTCCCTCCATCTCACCCCTCCTTCCTTCCTTCTTTTCTTTCTGTTTCATTCATTAAGAATTCATTATTGTTCTTAATTATTGTAATACTCAAATCATCTCAGATTTGTTTCTTCTGTCTTTTTCACATGTAATTATATTAAATTTTATTTTTAAAGAGGAAAACTTGTTTTCTCACATGACAATGTGAGATGCTTCAGACTAGTCCTTTCCTGTACTAGCTCTTGATTCAGTCTCTTATTCAAGATACCCAGTTTCTGAAGTGCACAATCAAATAATAACCCCAAACATGCATGTTCCCTGTGGTTATGCTATCAGGGTGACTTTACTTCAAGACTCTCTCTTTGACTATATATAGAAAGTATGTGTTCGTATTTGCACTTCAAATTTTATTCTATACGCACAGGATTCTTTGCTGTTAGACATTCTATATTTGTATATCCCATCTTCCATAGTGATAACACAAGGTCACAAAAATATTATCACATTCACTTATACTTTTTTTTTTAATTTTCCATTATCACTTTAGAGTCGTGATAATTATGAAAGCACTGAATGCATTTCTAGAAATTATATTTGACTGAGAAAAAATAGAATCAAAGAATGCACAAGGCTATGTGTATCCATGTACATCTGTGTTTATATGCTATGGTTCATAATTTAATACTTTATATTTATATAAATAATGTATATTATATATGACATATAATTATATATATTATTTATTTTATTAAATATATCAATTATATAATATAATTTATAAATAATATAAAATATAATTTATATATAATTTATATAATTAAATATCTTTATATTTATATATAAATATAATATATAATATAATTATATATATAATATGATTTATATGCTGTGCTTATATGCCATGGTTTATAATTCATAAAATATTATTCATCAATAAAATCAGAAGTTATTTTACATGACCTTTATTTACCAGAAATAAATATAATATACTTAAAAAATAAAGTTCTGAAATGTTTAATAGGCCTTAATATTCCAGGATTAATCATAAATGATGGGCTTTATTAAGTATCTACCTGGCAGTGTTTGAGCCAGCATATTTAATATAATACATAATGAGATTCAGGATTAATACAATAGCAACAAATTTACTATAATATAGATCCCCCTAAATTGGCATCTAATCAAACAGATAATAAGAAATAAATGTACAGATTATAAGGCATGAAGTAAAAACAATCTGGATTTGAAAAGTAAAATGTAATGAAATGAGAAATTTACTATAGAATTTCACCAGCAGATGTGAGTAGGTAGGGGAAAAAAATCAGTACACAAAAGAATACAATAGGTTAATTGAAATTAGCTGGTCTAAGAATCAGAAAAACAAATGAAGACAATGAATATTCATGAAGAAGTGATTTGTCTTGAGGATGCAAGTTCATTTTAACATCTAAAAATGAATTAATCTAACATAACACATCAATAGAATATATTTTGATTTGCATGATCATTAACAGATACAGAAAATTCATTTAACAGAATCCAACACCATTCCATAGCCAAAAAAAAGAAAAAAGACACTCAAAAAACTAAGAATAAAAAGGCGTTTCCTCAGTGGAATATCCACATTCACCATCATGCTTAATGGCAAAAGACAAGATTTTCTTCTATAAGACATGGAACAAAAACATGATGTTCACTCTTACCACTTCTAGTCAACATTTTAATACAAGTTGCAGTAAAAGCAATTAGACAATAAAAACAGATAAAAAGCTTTAATATTGCAAAAGAAAAATTACAAGTATATTTGTTTGCAGATGACATGATCATTTAGAAAATCTTAAATGTGCACCTGGCTTGCCAGGTGGCTCTCGTGATAAAGAACCTGCCTGCCAAAGAGGAGTCTCAAGAGGTGTGGGTTTGATATCTGTGTTGGGAATATCCCCTGGAGAAGGGCATGGCAACCCACTCCAGTATTCTTGCCTGGAGAATCCCATGGAGAGAGGAGTCCCGCGGGCTATAGTCCTTGGGGTCGCACAGAGTCGAACATGACTGGAGCAACTTAGCTTGCATGCATAAAAGTATTCAAAAAAATAAATGAATTCAAGTTTTCAGATGTAAGATCCATACCTCAAAACCAATATCATCCCTATAAACTTGCAACAAACCATCTAAAAATAAACTTGAGAAAAATTCCATTCAAAAATGAATAATAAAGCACCAAAAAGTGTTTAAGACCAACAAACAAACTTCCAAATTTATACTTTGAAAACTTTCAAACACTGTTGAAAAATACCGAAGCTTTTAATGAAAAAACATCTCATTTTCATGGATTAGAATCTTCCCAAACCTAATCTGTAGATTCAACCCAATATCTATCTGATTCCCAGTTGACTTATTTATAGAAATTGTTACACTGATTCTAAAATGCATATGAAAATACAAAGGACCCTAAAAAGAAGAAAAAAAAAACCTTTCTGTTCCAAAAAACATAATCAATGAAGTGAAAAGACAACCCATAGGATGGTATAAAATGTTTACAGAATCTGATATGTGATAAGCAGCATGTACCTGGAATATATACAAACTTATTAGAGCTGTTGTTAAAGGGCAACTCAGCTTTTCAAATGGGCATCTGAATAGACACTTTTCTGAATAAGATATGCAAATGCCAAATAAGCAAATGAAAAGTTGTTCAACATTGTTAATGGCTAATGATATGGGAAATGTATTATATACTTTAAGTGGGTGAGCTGTCTAATATGTTAATTGTACTTCAATAAGCTGTTTAATTTTTTAGTAGGCAATGAACTCAAATGGATATTTTTAAGGTGATATACAAATGGTCAACATGCAAATAAAAATGCTAAATATCATTTATGTTCATGGAAATGCAAATCAACACAGTGAAAAATTACTTTCATACCAAATATAACAAAAATCAAAAAGGTTAAAATAAGTGTTGGCAAGAATATGGATAAATTAATACTCTCATATATTGCTGATGGGATTGTAAAGTTGTGCAGCTGTTAGGGAAATTGATTTAACAGTTTCTCAATGAGTTAAATATAAATACCATATTACTTTGCTATTCCATTCCTACACAAATACACATAAAAATAGAAGAAAGGTATTCAAACAAAAACTTACACATAAATGTTGATAGCAGCATAATTCTATTCACAACAGTTAGAACTTAGAACCAGTGCAAAACTTTGTTGCCTGAAGAATGAACAAACAAAATAATGGTATATGTGTGCAATGGGATAATATTCATCCACGAATAACAAATGAAGTACTGATAAAAGCAGCATCATGAATGACCCTTAAAAACATTATGCTGTATAAGAGAAGCCAGACAAAAGACTGCATGCTGTATTATTTCATCTGTATGAAATAATCCAAAATAGGCAAATACACAGAGACAAAATACAAAGTACTCATTTCCAGGATTTGGGAGGAGAGAAGTATGGCTATAATAACTTCACTAGTATCAATTTTCATTTGGGGTAAAGAAAAATTCTGGAACTAGATACTGTGATGGTTGTGAATATACTAAATATTACTGAATTGTATACTCTAAAATGTTCAAAATGGTGAATTTCATGTGCCTTTTATCATAATAAAAATAATTTATAAATTATTGCTGTGAACATAGTACTATGTAAAATTTAACCATCTTTAATTTATGCATTAAAATGTTTTTCAAATAAAATGGAAAGCTGAACAAAATGATCTGGTTCATTGTTTTAAATATATTTTTACCCAGATATTTAGCATAGGTAATGCTGAAGGATCTCTAGTATTTGAATTTTCCCCTTCATTTGTTTAAATCTGTTCATGTTCTTGAAAAGAAATCAATTATTCCTTTTTGACTTTCACTGAATCTTTGTTTAGTTTATTTAACATGAAGACTTTAATTTAAATTTATACTTTTAACATATTTGTCAAGAAGAGACAGCACAGTGTTTTAATCATTCTAATAGTATTTATTGAAATAAAATCACGAATGATTTTCCAAGGCCAGGCTGCAAAATATTCTTTGTCTGGTTGTGATTTATGTTTAAGGTGAATGTACACTGTTGGTAGTATTATTTTCTACTATGTATGTCAAGTACACCTCAAAGATTAAATTAAAACAGAAGGATAATATTCCTGTTTTGTGAAGCAGAACAATTTAAACTATTCCCATTAGGAATGTGATCTGTGAAAATGGGATTGTGTCTATGTTACGTGAATTATGTTAAGTCATGACAACACAGACTTCAAGGCATATAAAAGTTCAGTTCCAGAGAGTGACATCACTAAGATAGTTGACTGGGAAGCTTTAGACCCTCTTTATCTCTCATAGGAATCAAATTAGTAACAACCTAATGATCAGAATGGAGAAGGCAATGGTATCCCACTCCAGTACTCTTGCGTGGAAAATCCTGTGGATGGAGGAGCCTGGAAGGCTGCAGTCCATGGGGTCGCTGAGGGTAGGACACAACTGAGCGACTTCACTTTCACTTTCCACTTTCATGCATTGAAGAAGGAAATGGCAACCCATTCCAGTGTTCTTGCCTGGAGAATCCCAGGGACGGAGGAGCCTGGTGGGCTGCCGTCTATGGGATCACACAGAGTCGGACACGACTGAAGTGACTTAGCAGCAGTAGCAGCAATGATCAGAATGGACTTCCTTGGTGGATGAGTGGTAACAAATCTGCCTGCCAATGCAGGAGACAAGGATGAGATCCCTGGGTCAGAAATATCTCCTGGAGGAGGAAACGGAAACCCACTCTTGTATTCTTGCCTGAGAAATCCCATGGACAGAGGAGCCTGGAGGGTCACAGGCCATAGTTTCACAGAGTTGGACATGACTGAGCATGCAAGCAGGCATGCACACTCAGCAAAGCATCACAAGGAATAAAAGGAAATGGAAACATAACCCCATCAAGAGAAACAAAATGAAACTTCAGAATCTAACTCTAAAGAAATGCAAATGTAAGAGCTGCCTTACAAAGAATTTAAAATAACTATCTTAAAGATGTTCAATGAGCTGAAAGAGAGCACAAATAGACAACCAAACAAAAGGAGGCAGATGTTGCCTGAGCAAAATGAGAATGTCAACAAAGTGGTAGAAGCTATAAAACGAAACGAACAGAAATTCCCCAACTGAAAAATGACAATGAATGGAAGCATTCACTCAGTGGATTTAACAGCAGATTTGATCAGGCAGAAGAACCTGTTAATTTGAAAAATATGTCTTTTATAATCACTAAATCAGAGAAATAAAAAGGAAAAAAATTCAGAGGGAAGTCATGTCCAACTCTTTCTAATCCTGTGAACTGTAGCCCACCAGGGTCCTCTGTTCATGGAATTCTCCAGGCAAGAATACTGGAGTGGGTTGCCATGCCCTTCTGCAGAAGATCTTCCGGACCCAGGGATTGAACCCAGGTCTTCTGCGTTGCACACAGGTTCTTTACTGTCTGAGCTTATGGGACATTGTTAAATGGAGTGATATATGCCTTATGGGGCTTCCCAGTTGGTACTAGTGATAAAGAACCTGGCTGCCAAAACAGGAGACGTGAGTCAAGGGTTCAGTCTCTGGATGGGGAAGGTCCCCTGGAGGAGGGCATGGCAATGCACTACAGTGTTCTTGCCTTGAGAATCTGATGGACAGAGGGGCCTGGTGGGCTATAGCCCATAATGTCACAAAGACTCACGCATAAATGAAGTGACTTAGTATGCACACATGCTTTATGAAAGTTCTAGCAGGAGAAATTTGAAAAAAATACTGACTGAAAACTTCTGAGAACTGAGGAAAGAAATGAACTTACATGTTCAAGAAGCTCAGATCAGATCATATCAGTCACTGCTTAGCCTACTACTGGGCCTTAGTAGAGACTGATTGTTTAACCATGGGGCACCAGGTTGCCATGGTACCTAGCTGCCCATTATGTTCTGGGCATTCTCAGGCCACCAAGGCATATATTTGGTTGGATACAGCAGCACTCCCTCATTCAATGGAAGCAATATGTATATATATAAGATTGGGGCTGAGCAGGCCTTAAAGTCACAGGTAAAGTACATAAAGAATGGGCCTGAATGTCCATGGTCACTGTTGTTTCTACACTGCCTTCCCTCTTTAAGCACCAACCTTTGACTTAATGGGGAGTTTCCTGTGATCAGTTAACTGAGGAAGAGAAGACTTAGACCTGGTTTACAGGTGATTCTAATCAATATGCAGGGTCTGCCAAAAGTGCTGCATTATAACCTCCTTCTGAGACATCCCTGAGGGACAGTGATGAAGGGGTATCCTCGTGGTCAGGGAGTGGAGCAGTGCAGTGCAGTTGGTTGTTCACTTTTCTTGTATGTAGAAATGTCCAGATATGTTGTTATATATCTGTTTGTTGGCTGTGACTAATGGTCCCTTGACAGATGAATGGATGAACAAAATGTGGCGTGTGTGTGTGTGTGTATAAGAGGAAATATTATGTACCCTTAAGGAAATTCTGTGACACGCTACAAAATGGTCGAATGTTGAGGCCATTATGCTAAGTAAAATAAGTTAGTCACAAAAGACAAATACTGCATGATCAGATCAGATCAGATCAGTCGCTCAGTCATGTCCGACTCTTTGTGATCCCATGAATCGCAATACACCAGGCCTCCCTGTCCATCACCAACTCCCGGAGTTCACCAAGACTCACGTCCATCAAGTCAGTGATGCTATCCAGCCATCTCATCCTCTGTCGTCCCCTTCTCCTCTTGCCACCAATCCCTCCCAGCATCAGAGTCTTTTCCAATGAGTCAACTCTTCGCATGAGGTGGCCAAAGTACTGGACTTTCAGCTTTAGCATCATTCCTTCCAAAGAAATCCCAGGGCTATCTCCTTCAGAATGGACTGGTTGGATCTCCTTGCAGTCCAAGGGACTCTCAAGAGTCTTCTCCAACACCACACTTCAAAAGCATCAATTCTTCGGCTCTCAGCCTTCTTCACAGTCCAACTCTCACATCCATACATGACCACAGGAAAAACCATAGCCTTGACTAGATGGACCTTTGTTGGCAAAGTAATGTCTCTGCTTGTGAATATGCTATCTAGGTTGGTCATAACTTTCCTTCCAAGGAGTAAGCGTCTTTTAATTTCATGGCTGCAGTCACCATCTGCAGTGATTTTGGAGCCCAGAAAAATAAAGTCTGACACTGTTTCCACTGTTTCCCCATCTATTTCCCATGAAGTGATGGGACCGGATGCCATGATCTTCGTTTTCTGAATGTTGAGCTTTAAGCCAACTTTTTCACTCTCCACTTTCACTTTCATCAAGAGACTTTTTAGTTCCTCTACACTTTCTGCCATAAGTGTGGTGTCATCTGCATATCTGAGGTTATTGATATTTCTCCCAGCAATCTTAATTCCAGTTTGTGTTTTCCACTCCAGCGTTTCTCATGATGTACTCTGCATATAAGTTAAATAAACAGGGTGACAATATACAGCCTTGATGTACTCCTTTTCCTATTTGGAACCATGATTCCTCTTCAATGAGGTATTTGAAGAAGTCAAAACATAGAAATAGGAAGTAGAAATGTGGTCACCATGAACTGGCAGGAAGGGAAAAAGAAGAGTTGTTCCTTAATGGGTTTAGAGTTTCATTTTGTCCTGGAGATCTCCTTACGATGAAAATAATCTTAACACTACTGAATCATATGGTGGCTCAGACAGTCAAGAATGGGCCTGCAATACAGGAGGCCCAGGTTTAACCCCAATGTCAGGAAGATCCCCTGATGAAGGGAATGGTTATCCACTCTAGTATTCTTGGCTGGAGAATTCCATGGACAGAGGAGCCTGGTGGGCTACAGTCCATGGGGTCACAAAGAGTTGGAAAAAACTGAGCGACTAACACACACTAACAAACACACGCACACACACACACACACATGCATACACTGAACCATGCACTCAAAAACAGTTAAGATGGTAAATTTTATGATTTCTGCTTCAATTAAAAAGAATACAAATTTTGAAACAAATTTGAAAAGTTTAGCTTTGGAAGATTGAGTAAAAGCCATTCCCCATTAAGTTCTCACTGTGTATCCTTCCCTCTATTACACACTTATAACAGTAAATATTAAATATAACACTAAAAAATGAGAGAAAATGAATTTTAAAAAAATAATAGATGTGTAACCAAGGTTACTATGGTTTAGCATGACTGATCTGGTTCCAGGTTAGAAAGCAGTAAAAGCTACCAGAACTTGATTACTGCAGAGTAAGAAGTTTAAACTATCCTCTATGAGGATGTGATCAAATTTGTATTCACTTTTCAAATGTAGAACCTGGGTTGTAGTTTTCCCTGCTGAGAAAAGTGCCTGCTAATAGGTAAGCCTTCTAGCTCCATGGAACAATGTCACATGGCCCTGTCTGTCCGAAAAGCTGACATTCTTCATCCATGGCTTCATGTAGGCTAGTCACTACACTGTTGCTCAGTTACTCAGATAGGGCAAGAATTTTGAATGGCTAGTAGATTAAATATTTCTGAATTAAGATTTAAGGAGGCAAAGAGAGATAAAGGAGAGCTATTTGACAGAGAAATTTGTACCCAAATTAATGTACAGATAAAACGCAGTTATCTTTATAATACAAACAAGCCTTTATTTTCAGTGAAATTTAACAAGCTGGTCTTGCATTTTATGGGGAAACTAGAAAAGGTCCTTAAACTGTAAATGAACAAGCCATTCTATATTTCAAGCCTTATTATAAAAATAGGATAATGAAGACAGTGATATTATACAAGAGAAGGCAGAGTACTATAAGAGAGTAAAAGAAAGCCCAGAAACCATGTGTGCATCTATACGGATTTGTTATGACATATAAGTGGCCACACGGAAGAGCAGTGGGTAAATTTTGAACTATGAGATAAGAGTTCCGGAAATTGTCTGGTGTCAGTTTGGTGCTACCGTTCCAGGTTAAGGCTGTGGAATATCATTTTTAATATAATTCCCAGGCGGATTATAGCTTGGGTTAGAAAGGAAATGTGTGCAATGTTGAAATCAGAGGTGAAACAGAGGGATAGTATATGTTAGTTTTAATGTGTTTCATGGATATTATTTAAATACATAGTAGGAATTAGAAGAACAATGCTGCTATAACTGTGATCAGAGAGAAAGATGGATGTTTGAGCTCCAAGTAAGATTGTATTCAAATCCTAAAAGATGATGCTGTGAAAGTGCTACACTCAATATGCCAGCAAGTTTGGAAAATTCAGCAGTGGCCACAGGACTGGAAAAGGTCAGTTTTCATTCCAATCCCAAAGAAAGGCAATGCCAAAGAATGCTCAAACTACCACACACTTGCACTCATCTCACACGCTAGGAAAGTAATGCTCAAAATTCTCCAAGCCAGTCTTCAACAGTATGTGAACCATGAACTTCCAGATGTTTCAGCTGGATTTAGAAAAGGCAGAGGAACCAGAGATCAAATTGCCAACATCTTTTGGGCCACCAAAAAAGCAGAGAGTTCCAGAAAAAACATCTATTTCTGCTTTATTGACTATGCCAAAGCCTTTGTGCGGATCCCAACAAACTGTGGAAAATTCTTAAAGAGATGGGAGTACCAGACCACCTAACCAGTCTCCTGAGAAATCTGTGTGCAGGTCAGGAAGCAACGGTTTAGAACTAGACATGGAAAAACAGACTGGTTCCAAATAGGAAAAGGGGTACGTCAAGGTTGTGTATTGTCACCCTGCTTATTTAACTTATATGCAGAGTACATCATGAGAAAGGCTGGGTTTGATGAAGCACAAGCTGGAATCAAGATTGTGGGGAGATATATCAGTTACTTTAGATATGCAAATGATACCAGCATTATGGCAGAAAGTGAAGAAGAACTAAAGAGCCTCCTAATGAAAGTGAAAGAGGAGAGTGAAAATGCTGGCTTAAAGCTCAACATTAAGAAAACTAAGATCATGGTATCCAGTCCCATCACTTCATGGTAAATAGATGACAGACTTTATTTCTTGGGGTTCCAAAATCACTGCAGATGGTGATTGCAGCCATGAAATTAAAAGATGCTTACTCCTTGGAAGGAAGGTTATGACCAATCTAGACAGCATATGAAAAAGGAGAGACATTACTTTGCCAACAAAGGTCCACCTAGTCAAGGCTATGGTTTTTCCAGTAGTCATGTATGGATGTGAGAGTTGGACTATAAAGAAAGCTGAGCGCCGAAGAATTGATGCTTTTGAACTGTGGTATTGGAGAAGACTCTTGAGAGTCCCTTGGACTGCAAAGAAATCCAACCAGTACATCCTAAAGGAGATCAGTCCTGAGTGTTCATTCGAAGGACTGATGTTGAAACTGAAACTCCAATACTTTGGCCACCTGATGCAAAGAACTGACTCATTGGAAAAGACCCTGATGCTGGGAAGGATTGAAGGCGGGAGGAGAAGGGGATGACAGAGAATGAGATGGTTGGATGGCATCACTGACTTGATGGACACAAGTTTGAGCAAGCTCTGGAATTTGGTGATGGACAGGGAGGCCTGGTATGCTGCAGTCCACGGGATCACAAGGAGTTGGACAGGACTGAGGTTTAGAACGGAACGCAACTGAACTGAAGTCAAGTACTTATACTAAAGGAGGTTCAATCTGTTTGTCTTGTTAAACAAACCTGTATTAAACTGAAGAACTGACATGAATTTATACTGTGTTGTTCTGGAGCCTTAAAACATGCAGTGCATACAACTAGGAACATCCTCTAGCAGATTCGAAAAGCTTTATTTTATTGTAAAAATTAAGCTGACTAGAAACTAGAGAAGTTTATTGAAGTAGTGTTCATGCTTCTAGGAGACTGGTGATCTTTAAAAGCCAAAGCACTGGTGGATCATACCCTGGAAACTGTACTATTTGCCAGGAAGACAGAGGATTGTCTCCTAGAGCTGTGGATCCAAAATCTCAGTGAAAAAAGTTTACCCAGGGTTAGGGCTGAGTCATAATAGAAAAGGAAGGTCTGCGGTAGATAATACAGAATTTGTTACATGCACACAAGAGTAAAATTGAAATATGAGAGAAGGAGAACTGGGAGCCACAGAAAACAGCTTAAAGTCAAGATGTGCACACTGAGGACCAAGAAATTAAGGAAGGTGAAGCCAGAGTCTGAAATCAGATTAGTCAAAAAAGAGACCATGTAAATCTTTTATCGTAAGAAAGAGATCTATAACAGAATCTGGATACAATAGCCAAGATTACTGCTACAAGCCTGCCTAGTCTAATAAAAGCTTATTTTTTCACAGCAGAAAGGCAATGAGAATAAAATGGATTCTGACATTTTCTCTTTCTGGAAGACAGTACTGAGTTTTGGAAGTCAGGATTTATTTAGAAGGAAATGAATACCTATTAAGTTATTAACAGCTAAATGTCCAGCATATTTCTTATGAATCTTGATTCAAATAGAATTTTCTTTATTGCCTTATTAATTCCAATGATCTGTATTAAATTAATATCCATAGTCAGTTGGTCAAAAGAGCCTGGAGTTGGTTATCTCTGAAATACCAAATAAGTACTATTCCCACTTGATCTCACTTGATATTGACTAATTACAAGATTATATTAATGAACTATATTTCCTCTAATGCATGATGCCATTAGTTGAAAGGTATTCCAATATTTTATGAGACACTAATTAATAGAAAACATTATAGATGCAATTATGGAAAAAAATTCTGACCACATCACATTTTGTTTTATGCTTATGGGAAAAACTTGTTCAAGTTTATTTAGACTCAGATATCTATTATGTGTCATTCTTTTGTACACATATAGAAGTAGAATATAAATTAAATAAATGGATTAAGCTGTGTCCAAAATTTCTCAAAGCCATCGGTGTTCATATTTCTCTATAAAATGTAATCTTCTGGAACATCAAGAGAATTGATACCACAATTAAGATAGTACATCACTGTTGTCTCTGAGATTTTCTTCCAAGCTGCTAACACCTATCTTGAAAATGTCATTCTTATGCACACACTATGCGGGTGAATTCTACCTGCTGCCTATAAGATGAGCCTGTTGTCAAATATATATGACTGGTTATTTGGGAATAATGAACAAAAAAATCCCTGGCTCAATAACTTTCTCTTAGTTATCTGATTGCCAGCAATGCAGATACCTCTCCATGTCTCAGTTGAAAGTATTATAGGGTAGAAGTGAGAATCCCACAGTGATGTTAGCATTATGTGAAGCCCACTTACGCACAGATTTAAGTCATCTTCTTAAATTGATCTTCACATATGCCTGTTTATTTTCTAATAGGCTTGAAATCTGGTAAGAGAGACATTTTCCTCTAATGCAGATGAGAGTAAATAGTATGTATGTACCACTTGAAGTGTTTTACAAAGCCATTGCTATCACAGTATGTGACTGCAGATTTAAAAAGAAGGGGGTGGGGTACAGAGAATGAAGAGAATATTAGATAGAAGATATAAAACTGAATCAGGTGGTTTTTAAAAATTTCTGGTAACAATAATGTCATTTGAATGGAAATCAGTCCAGGAGGCCAAACTGATAATTCATAGTCTTGTATCCATTTCTTTAAGCATAATATCTTTAATTCCCATTTAGTGTTAGACATTTGGGAATAAAATGTAAAGCAACATAGACCCCTTTCTACGGGAAAATAAACACAATTAAATGATCAACATAAAACATGGTGGATTCTCTTATAATAATAATAGGTTGCTATGACACATTGTCACTTTATTTTCTATAGTTAAAATTTTTCTACCAGCCTTCTGTGCCTCCGGGTCCTTAGTAAATATTGTCTCATTAATTCTAGGAGGATCATGCTCTGGCTTTATACTCTGGTACAGTCATTCCCCCCAAATAACATGTCTTAAGTATCTATAATGAGCACTGTTAACAGTTTCTGCATGTTCTGTAGCCCAAAGATACTGCATGGACCTAAGCCACCTCCAGTGTTGATCTTACTTGGGCAGTGGCAGAGAACAGCATCCCAGTGCTGAGGGCTAGGGAGCCAACACTGCTTCTGTGCTTCTCACTTCCTGGTATAATTTTTTTCACGTAATTATTGGCTAGGCTTATCACTCTCTTCCCTCGAACTTTTTCATATAGTCCTTTTTACTGGAAACCCAACCTTCCTTCATGATTTTAAAATTTTGAAGACAAAAACTCAGGAGTCCTGCTGACTTGTACTACTTATTTTTTACCCCTGGCAGACAACTCCCTGGAGGCAGAAAAGCATGAGACCTGATATTCCAAGAATTATGGAGAAAGAGAAAGAAGAAAATGTGGTTAGACAAGAAGAAAAAAGCTTCCCAAATTATATCTAAAAATATTATCGAGCCACACCAGTCAAGAGATGGTCAGGAAAGATTACATTTAATCTGATAACTGAAGTAGAAAGGCCAAGATTGTTTGAGACAGAGGAAAATGCTTGTTTGAGAATTCACAGAGTAGAGAAGATATTTTATGCTTGCTGCTGAGAGGTTTTCAATATCACTGTAGCTTAGAATATGTGAGGGGGTGAGGGGGATCGTGAAAAATAAGACAGGCAAGATAAACAGGCTATGGGACTTTTACACAACTATATTAAGCAATTTTAATTGTATTTTAAGGTCAAAGGGACCTTTTGAAAATGTTTAAAGACAAAGTCAATTTGCATTTTAGAAGTTTCACTCTTTTTTCAAGTCAGAGGGAGAATTCTCACACTGCTAAATGCTTCTTTTCTCCCTGAGCTTTTATAGAACTAGTGTACTTTCTACCAACTCTACCATAAACATTAAATATCTTTGCATGATCAGTTTAGTTCAGCTGCTCAGTTGTGTCTGACTCTTTGCAACCCCATGGACTGCAACACACCAGGCATTCCTGTCCATCACCAACTCCCAGAGCTCGCTCATACTCATGTCCATCGAGTCAGTGATGCCATCCAACCATCTAATTCTCTGTCGTCCCCTTCTCCTCCCACCTTTAATATTTCCCAGCATCAGGGTTTTTTCCAATGAGTAAGTTCTTCGCATCAAGTGGCCAAAGTGTTGGAGTTTCAGCTTCAACATCAGTCCTTACAATGAATATTCAGGACTGATTTCCTTTAGGATGGACTGGTTGGATGTCCTTGCAGTCCAAGGGACTCTCAAGAGTCTTCTCCAACACCACAGTTCAAAAGCATCAATTCTCCAGCGCTCAGCTTTCTTTATAGTCCATCTCTCACATCCATTCATGACTACTGGAAAAACCATAGCTTTGAGTAGACAGACCTTTGTTGGCAAGTAACGTCTCTGCATTTTAGTATGCTGTCGAGGTTGATCATAGCTTTTCTTCCAAGGAGCAGGCATCTTTTAATTTCATGTCACAATCTACAGTGATTTTGGAGCCCAGAAAAATAAAGTCCCTCACTGTTTCCATTGTTTGCCCATCTATTTGCCATGAAGTGATGGGGCTGGATGCCATGAGTTTCATTTTCTGAATGTTGAGTTTCAAGTCAGTTTTCTCACTCTCCTCTTTCACTTTCATCAAGAGTCTCTTTAGTTCCTTTTTTGCTTTCTGCCGTAAGTGTGGTGTCAGCTGCATATCTAAGGTTATTGATATTTCTCCTGGCAATCTTGATCCCAGCTTGTGCTTCATCCACCCTGGCATTTCACATGATGTACTATGCTGCTGCTGCTGCTGCTGCTGCTAGGTCACTTTAGTCATGTCCGACTCTGTGTGACCCCATAGACGGCAGCCCACCAGGCTTCCCATCCCTGGGATTCTCCAGGCAAGAACACTGGAGTGGATTGCTATTTCCTTCTCCAATGCATGAAAGTGAAAAGTGAAAGTGAAGTCACTCAGTCGTGTCCAACTCTTAGCAATCCCATGGACTGCAGCCTACCAGGCTCCTCTGTCCATGGGATTTTTCTAGGCAAAAGTACTGGAGTGGGGTGCCATTGCCTTCTCCATGATGTACTATGCATATAAGTTAAATAAGCAGAATGACAATATACAGCCTTGATGTACTCTTTTCCTGATTTGGAACCAGTCTGTTGTTTCATGTCCAGTTCTAACTGTTGCATGATACTCAAGGTATAAAGTTCTAACTTTGCATGATATTTAAGGGATATTAACCCATTTTTTCCTAACCTCAATAATTTCCAGTTCATACTTGTTCCAGTTTTCATGTCACAGTCCATGCCTGATAAATTCCGATCATAGTTTATTCCATACTGGAGTTTATTCCATTCTGCTGCTACTGCTAAGTCACTTCAGTATATTCTATCCATTATTAATTCACCATGATGATTTCAAAGCATGAAAACAAATATTTTAATAAAATTAATTTTAGAATCCTTTAGTTTATTTAAAACAACTCTACCTATGTATCCTTGTGTTTTACTTAAAATTTACATAACACTTGTAAAGAGGGGAACTTAAAAATCTCCTTTTTTTCTTGTTTTAATTGTAGTAGCCCTGTCAACAAAGACATCTGTGCTTTAGTTAGCAAACTTAATTCAGATCTACCTGCTTTTTTCCTACTCTTTTGAGTATAATTTATTAGTAACCACTCCTGGACATTAATATGTAAATGAAGGCTGTTTATGTAACATTCCCTTTGAAAGACCATTTTGGGCATTTGTATATTTCCTCTTGATCTTTACATTTTTAGGGCTGAAGGAGATGTTCCAGATTTTTTGAGTGCCTACAAAACTTAAAGGCCTTATATTGTCAGCTCTCTCCCCTCAAAGCCTTAATTCTGTGATATCATGTATCCTACTTGCCTCTCTCTTGGATCAACTTTTTGAAAAAATGTCCCCCGCACTCCTGGCTCAACCACAAAATGCAGTTCCTAGGGCTGTAGGCAAAGCTTGCCTTCAAATGTCCACACAGCTTGCTCCCTTACTTTTCTTGTCCTTGTTGAGAAGTTCCTTTCTCAGTGAGGCATTTTCTAACTACGCTAAGAAAAATTACAAAAACAATCTCTAGCACACTGCTACAATCCTTATAACCTTTTCATACTTTTCTATGTATCTCTTCTAAATATATCATACTATTTTTTATTTTTCTTTTTACTCTCCCCCTTTAAAATAAAAACTTGTACAAAATTAAAAAAAAATACTGCTCTGTTTACTGATGTATCTTCAAGGCTTAGAGAATTGCTTGGAAATTGTGTGGTTAAGAAATATTTGTTCTTTGAATGAATGAAATACTAAATGCTTCAAGAATACTATTTCTCTGTACTTATCTTTTGAGGCAAATTTTATTTCAATTTATGAGTAAAATTTATATTTAATTTTATGTATCTGTTTTTGGCTGCATTGGGTCTTTATTGCTGTTTGGGCTTTCTTTAGTTGCTGCAAGTGGAGGCTACTTTTTGTTGTAGTGTGTGGGAGAGGCAAATGTTTGTGTTTACCTAAAATACAAAATTCTATAATTTGGAGATTTCTCAGGCAAGAATGCTGGAGTGGGTTGTCACCTCCTCCTCCAGGGGATCTTCTCCACCGAGGTGTCAAACCTGTGTTTCCTGTGTCACTTGCATTGCAGGCAGATTCTTTACCCACTGATCCATCTGGGGAGCCTGAATATATGCACAAATACAGAATTTTATATTTACATATAAATAATTTCCATAAAATTATGTATCATATATACCATTTACTCTAGTAATTGAAGCATAAGAGATTATACATATGGTCCAGAGAAGTGCTGAGTTAATGCTATCAAGCATTTATCATACAGATATTAATACATGGAAAAAAATTGAAGGGCCTTTATCTGTCATAATGTAGTCCTCAGAACACACACTTATGCATTGTATTTTATCTTGAGTATCAACCATTTATTAATGCTAAACCATGAAATAAAAGATCAAAGGATCCTTAAAATGTAAACAGCAAGACAAATAATTTTATTTGTATTGTATTATTAAACCCTGCACACACACACACACACACACACACATACACACACACACACATATGCACACACATACACACATACCCCACAGACAAGGGTTTGGCAGCCGTTAGGAAAATATGACAATACTGATGTACCTTGAGAACAAATTTTAATGTGTTATATTTTCATTTTCCTTCAGGTTAAATATGTTTTGAAATGTCCCTTGAAATGGCTCTTTGTGCTAATTGTTGTTTAGAAGTATATTGGTAATTTTGGGATACTTAGATATATTTCCAGATATATATTTATTACTAATTTTTCACTCAATTATATTATGTGTGAAACAAATCACAGTTTGATTTATTTTAAATCTGAGGGATTTTTTAAATGACCAAAACTATAATCTGATGTGAGTCTGAGTGAACTCCGGGAGTTGGTGATGGACAGGGAGGCCTGGCGTGCTGCGATTCATGGGTTCGCAAAGAGTCAGACACGACTGTGCGATTGATCTGATCTGATAACCTTTCTTAGTGGATGTTCTTTATTATATGTTCACTTTAAGAGAAAGCATATTATGCTATTTGAGCAAGATACATTTTGTAACAGCCTATTAGGACTACTTGCTTGGTGGTGGTGTTCAAGTTTTCTCTGTCATTGCAGATTTTCTGCCTATTGTGTTAATTACTGAAAAGGTGATATTAAAGTTTCCATGTGTAATTGTACATTTGACTGTTTCTCTTCTCATTTCTCACAGCTTTTTGCTTCATGAATTTGGATACTCTATTTTCAGATGAATACATATTTAAGGTTTGCATGTCTTCTTAAAGGTATAATTTCCCTTATCATTATGTGATATTTTGCTTTATCTCTGATAATATTACTTGTTATGAATTTCAGTTTTTTATGTTAATATTGGTATTGTAGTTTTTCTGCGTGTTTGTATGGTATATCTTTTCCATCTTTTATCTTTAATTTCAGATTTAAAGTGAAATTTTTAGATGGATTATTTTTAATCTAATCTGATAATTGCAATATTTTACATGAAGTATTAGATTTATATACTTTTTTACACTTTATTATGTTAAGAACACTTAATATAAGATCTAACCTCTCAACACCATTTTAAGTGTACAATACATTATTGATGACTCAGGTACAGTGACATACAGCAGATCTCTAGAGTTTATTTGTCTTAATTAACTGAAAGTTTATGTTGATCATTAGTTACCTATCATTTCCTCCTCCCCTCAGCCTTTGGCAGCCACTATTCCACTATTTGATTCTATGAATTTGCCTTTTTAGATAACTCATGTAATTGGAATGAGGATCTCAAAGAAATATCTGTACTCTCAAGTTCATTGCAGCATTATTTACAGTAGCCAAGATGTGCAAATAACCTAAGTGCCCATTAGTAGCTAAAAGTTGGGAAAGTATAACATATATACACAGTGCAATATCACCCAGCATTATTGCAGATTCTGCAATATGTGACAACACTAATGGACCTTGAGAAAATTATGCAAAGGGAAATAAGCCAATCACAGAAAGGAATGAGCATTTACAATGCTGATTATATGCATCTTCTGATTATATACATCTACATATAAAAAGAGTTGACTTTTAATTAATAATTTGCTGCTTCATATTTAGTGAAAAATCTGCTGTAGATTATTACTAATCCTCATTTCCATCTCTTGATATTTTGCCATTGCCCTTTTACCTATTCTGTAAAAATATAAACAGTTATATTTAATAATATTTAAAGGTAAGAGAATTTTTTCCCCATTGATTATTCCATTCCAGAACTCTTCTTTTTTTGTAGATTCACATATTAGTCTGACATCACATTATTTTTGCTTGAAGAACATTTCTAACGTTTTTCGTGGAGAACGTGTGTTGGCAGTGAATTCTGTGAGTTTTTGCTTCTCCAAGAAAAGCTAATTGCTGTTTCATCTTTAAAAGATACTTTCTCTGAGTATAGATTTCTAGGTAAGAACATTAAATTATTTTCTTTAAGTATTTTAAAATGTCCCTCTATTTTATCTGGCTTGCATGATATTTTCATAATTTGTTCCTCTGTTTGTATTTATTTTTTTCTGGCTGTTTTAAGGTTTTCTTTACGTTTGGTTTTTGACATTTGAATAGGATATATTTATGATAATTGCTTGTTCTTGCTTTGTTCCTCTGAGCATCTTAGATATGTGCTATATTTCCTGTCCTTAATCTTGGGAAATTCTCTGTGATTTTTTTTTTTAAGTATTTTTTTTCTGTTACTTTTTTTTTTCTCTAAGATCCCAACTATGCTGTTAGACTACTACTGGTGGCTCAGTGGTAAAGAATCTGCCTGCAATGCAGGAGATTTGGGTTTGACCCCTGGGTTAGGAAGATCCTATGGAGAAAAGAATGTCTACCCACTGCAGTATTCTTGCATGGAAAATCCCATGCACAAAGGAGCCTGGTCGGGTACAGTCCATGGGGTTGCAAAGAGTTGGACATGGCTGAGTGACTAATATCATTCCACAGATCTTAAATTCTCTATTTTTTAAAAAATTTTTATTTGTGTTTCAATATGTATTGTTTCTCTAAGTTCACTGATTCTTTCCTTGCCTGCATCAAATTTTTGATGAGTGTATCAAAGATGTTCTTCATCTCAGCTGTTGTGCGTGTGTGTGTGTTTTTCCCACCATTTCTGTCTTATTCGTTCTTATAGCTTTCATCCCTCTGTTGAAATCACTCATTTGATCTCACATATTGTTCATCTCTCTAATTTTAACATGTTTTAACTGCAGATTGTTTATTTTAGCACAACGCAATTGACAGAAAAAAACATTCTGATGATTTTTACTTTTTGTTGGGAGTGGGGTGAGGTATAAAAGGAGTTGAGATAAGTGGAGACAGCACACAAGGAAAGACAGCTTTATCCACCCAATTGCTTTCCTGAGCCAGGTAGGCCCAGAGCCCTCAGTTGCCTCTTACTATGCCATTGTTGCGGAGAAGGCAATGGCACCCCACTCCAGTATTCTTGCCTGGAAAATCCCATGGACGGAGGAGCCTGGTAGGCTGCAGTCCATGGGATCGCTAAGAGTCGGACACGGCTGAGCGACTTCACTTTCACTTTTCACTTTCATGCATTGAAGAAGGAAATGGCAACCCACCCCAGTGTTCTTGCCTGGAGAATCCCAGGGACGGGGGAGCCTGGTGGGCTGCCGTCTATGGGGTTGCACAGAGTCAGACACAACTGAAGTGACTTAGCATAGCATAGCATAGCATGCCACTGTTGACTGTGCTCTATGGCTTCAAAGGATTGGTGTGACCCCACCCTGGGGAGAAGATGGGAGCTTAGCACAGGAACTATAAAGACTGCCGAGAACTTGACATCATTCTCCAGAACTTGGTACAAACTAAAGCAGCCAAGGCCTCATCTGAGGGTATGGGGTTGGTTTCCTGAAAAGCTGTGCATGGGTGCATGTTCAGTTGTGTCTGCCTCTTTGCAACCCGATGGACTTAGCCCATCAGGCTCTTCTGTCCATGGGTTTCTCTAGGCAACAATACTGGAATGGGCTGCCATACACTCCTCCAGGGGATATTCCCAACCCAAGGATCAAACCTGCATCTCTTATGTCTTCTGCATCAAGAGGCAACTTCTTTACCACTAGCGCCACCTGGGAAGTCCTCCTGACAAGGCAACGTAGGCTAATCATGATGGAAGAGGCTGCCCTTGACTCAGGATGGGCAGCTGGTGCTGTGTTGGGAGTTCTTAGTGGAAGAAAATCCAAGAAGGGAGCTAATTCATGGGCAAATTTCGTGTTATTCCATGGATCATGGCATACCAGGGAAGAGTGGAGTCAAGAGTGTCTCTCTCCCTACCGAGTCTCCCCTCCCACATTGCATTCTAATTAACAGTTTTATTACAGTGATTTAAAACTCCATGTCAGACAGTTCTAAAATGTGTCATGTGTCATACCTGAGTCTGGCACAGATTGTTGCTTTGTCTATTCTAAGTGTGTTTTTTCTTACCTTCACGTATACAATTTATTGTACTTTAATGCTGACATCACACGTAGGAAAGAAGAAACTGAGGTAGATAACATGTATGCTTGCAAGTTGGCACACTTCTTCACTAAACCTTTAATATAGTTGACTTGGGCTGGTTTTGTAGTGTGGTCAGTATAGTTATCATTACTGTACTGCAGGTTTCAATTCCTATACAAGTACTTTGTATTTAGATGGAATTTGGTGTTTTAGATCGATGTCTTTCCATGCTGAGTACTAGGTCTTCCCCTGTGGCATACCTCAGAGTCTCTGCATGCTCTTTCTCTTTTCCTGTTTCTCAGTATTCTGTACTTATTATTTGAAACTTCTGTACTTAATGTTGGTCGCTCAGTTGTGCCTGGCTCTTTGCAACCCCATGGACTGCAGCCCACAAGGCTCGTCTGTCCATGAGATTTTCCAGGCAAAGATACTGGAGTGGGTTGCCATTTCCTTCTCCAGGGGATCTTCCCAACCCAGGGATCGAACCAGGTCTCCTGCACTGCAGGCAGATTCTTTACTTGACTGAGCTACAAGGGAAGCCCATACCATAATGGTATGGGTGTGGTCTTAGAAGTGCATTCTCTGATGTTCTAATTAACTCTCAATGTTGACCTGAAATCATGTCTCTTGGTCTGAGGTTATAGCTACTTTGAGACCTGTTGCTCCTTGTCTGATTTAGTTGTGGGCTCCTTCCTAAGAAATAGTTTTGGTTTGTTGTTCAATCCTGATCTATTCTGTCAGTGGAATTCACCAGTGCCATGGCGACTGCAGTTCTTAGTTGCTTTCCTTTCATTTCCAGAGAGTAAGGTTTTTCTTCATTAGTGAACAGTGAAGAGGATCCTGCTGGAGTTTCTTGCCCTTCCTGCACAGTGGTTTTCTACTGGCCCAGGTCTAGATCCATCATGTGAATGCCTCTTGGGATTTTTTTTCCCCAGTCTTTTCTGTGAGTACACTCAGCTTTCATCAGTTTACAACTATTCTAACTACACTCTTAGCTTTGCATCTTCACCAAATGACTGGTCTCTATTTTTCTTCTTTCAGTGTATACATCATCTCTCAAAGAGCCGATACCAGTTGGTTGTTTGGTGACCTTTTTACTTCAATGGGTTCAAAATCGTTATAATTTTGAAGTTAGCCCATCTAACTACTACTGTTACTACCATTTTTCTTTTTCTGTGAGATTTAGAGAGATGATCTTTCTGGGACTCTACTGCCCAGGGTTGAAAGCCATAAGAAATAGAAATATAATCATAAAAATTTAAAGTAATATATATTCTTAGAATGGATTTCACAGTAAAATGAAAGTCTAAATTCATGCTTTCATATCATTTTTATTTCCCAATCATATTAAATCAATACACTAGTAATTAATAAGCATAATTTTATAGCATTTACAGGAGCATTCCAGTGTATGAGAAATTTTAATCAACTTCTAGAATTTGAAAAGTGGATGGTAGACTATTTATTGATGAAGCAAAGCAGAGAAAGCCACAGCCTATACACACATGGAGGAAGATGCTGAGAAGAACAAATAAGCTGAGCTGCTTTTGAAACTAAAGGGTCTCTGGACTTGGAGAGAGCAGGTATATCAGAGGGAAGGAGTGAGAGGTGGAGGCAGAAATCAGAAGTTCTAACTGAAGCCTTTAATGTCATTTACATAACAGTATATTATGCATTCACACTTCCCACCCCTGACTTTATTTAGAGATTTCAGGGCAGCTAGGAATTTGCCTGCCACAAGGGGGAAAAAAAATGTAGGATTCTTTTCTGATGCATTATATAATCTCTCCAGGGAAATAATGGGCAGTTAGTATGGATGAAGTTGACTCAAGAATAGGCTTCCTTATTCTGACTTTGGATAATCCCTAATACATACGTTAGTTCATCTCATGCTCACTGTAAAGAAAAATCTTGATGCAACCAAGCTTTTCTTATTATTGCAGGAAACATAATAATATTAAAGGACTCCTTGTTTTCTGCTTACTAGGTGCAAGTACTTATCAAAGGCAAGAGCCATGAAAAGACAAAACATTTATCAGCTATTTGAAAAAATATAGAAATTAAAAGCAAAATATATTAAAAAGGCAAAAATATTGGCTTAAAATAAAAAGTAGGTATTGATGAGTAGGAAGTTGTTTCAATTAAAAATGTCAAATATTAAAATTCACAATAAGCTTATATTCATATTTATTGATGCTTTTGAACTGTGGTGTTGGAGAAGACTCTTAAGAATCCTTTGGACTGCAAGGAGCTTAAACCAGTCAATTCTGAATATTCAGTGTAAGGACTGACGCTGAAGCTAAAGCTCCAATATTTTGGCCACCTGATGTGAAGAACTGACTCATTGGAAAAGACCCTGCTGCTATGAAATTTTGAAGGTGGGAGGAGAAGGGGAACACAGAGGATGAGACGGTTGGATGGCATCACTGACTTGATGGACATAAGTTTGAGCAAGCTTGGGGAGTTGGTGATGGACAGGGAATCCTGACATGCTGCAGTCCACAGGGTCGCAAAGAGTTGGACACGACTGAGAGACTGAACTGAACTTATATTCATAGTGAAAATAATTTTATGTGTTCAGTTCAGTTCAGTTCATTTCAGTCGCTCAGTCATGTCCGACTCTTTGCGACCCCATGAATCACAGCACGCCCAGGCCTCCCGGTCCATCACCAACTCCCAGAATTCACTCAGACTCACATCCATCGAGTCAGTGATGCCATTCAGCCATCTCATCCTCTGTCGTCCTCTTCTCCTCCTGCCCCCAATCCCTCCCAGCATCAGGGTCTTTTCCAATGACTCAACTCTTCGCATGAGGTGGCCAAAGTACTGGAGTTTCAGCTTTAGCATCATTCCATCCAAAGAAATCCCAGGGCTGATCTCCTTCAGAATGGACTGGTTGGATCTCCTTGAAGTCCAGGGCACTCTCAAGAGTCTTTTCCAACACCACAGTTCAAAAGCATCAATTCTTCAGTGCTCAGCCTTCTTCACAGTCCAACTCTCACATCCATACATGACCACAGGAGAAACCATAGCCTTGACTAGACAGACCTTTGTTGGCAAAGTAATGTCTCTGCTTTTGAATATGCTATGTAGGTTGGTCATAACTTTCCTTCCAAGGAGTAAGCATCTTTTAATTTCATGGCTGCAGTCACCATCTTCAGTGATTTTAGAGCCCCCCAAAATAAAGTCTGACACTGTTTCTCCACCTATTTCCCATGAAGTGTTGGGACCGGATTCCATGATCTTCGTTTTCTGAATGTGTATGTGTTAGGGGAGTGTAATTTCCTCGGTTCTATCTTGTCACAACAAAAATTTGAAGCTACGGATGTTAAAGCCCTCGGTGTGTCACAGCTCTCAGACAATCTGTGTTATAGTTCTTGGACAGATCAGTCTTATTTAGAAAATAAAGGAAAATACATACTCGAGGCGTGGGGGCATGCCGACCCAAATCACACGAAGAGGAGAGAGAGAAAAAAAAAGAGAGAATACTTGCATGCGCGTGCGTGGGATAGAAAGCCCTGGCCCTTTGGCTCCTCTTTTTATGTGTTTTTTCCTCCCCCTGGGCCTGCCCTATGTAATTGGGCAAGCCAGGAGTGCTGTTTGCTTTACCTGAGATCCTCACTTCTGTCCTCGGACCTTCCTTTGTTCTATTTTCATGGGCTTTTTCCTTCCTTTTCTTTTAGCCACTGCCGTTCTGGCCCCCTTTTTCCTATTCTAAAAAGCTAACATATGAAAACAGAGTAATGTAAGAAGAGATGGCTTTAGTAATATTAAAGCATAATTTCCCAAATTAGAATATAATAGATTTTGTTGAAAATCAGATTTGGTATAATATTTTTAAATATATAGAAATAATAAAATATGTATAAAAAGAGACTTAATCTAGGAGATCCAAATTGAGAATAATTGACAATGTATTTTAATATTTTCAAGTTGCTGGTTTTCTACACTGTGGCTCCCATTCAAATATATATATCTTTTCATTAAAGGTTCTGTCACATTACACACACAAACACACAGATGCACACATATATTTATAAATGTACTTGTACATTAAACACATGCATTATATGTAAAAGCATTAAAGTAACCACCAGAATTGCACAGGATAAACCAGTGTACTTAATAACCTCTGGAGAGTTCTATTATGCAGAAGTATGGGCATAACTATTTTTTCTTACCATTAATGCCTGTTGTACTGATTTTTTTTATCATTTTGATATTTTACATTAACCAAAATATTAAAAATAAAACAACATATTTATTTACATTCTGGCTTCAGCTGCTCATCTCTTTACCACTCACTATTGTTTTGTTAATCACAACAGGATAAACAGTGTTTCACTGTCATTTACAGTCTTCTGGTTACTCTTGGTTATAGTATCCCAGTTGTTATCATCTCGTCTGAGAATTTCAGTCTCAGATTTTTACTTTTCACTGGCCAAGCTTCAGGTAAGAGGCTTTTAAATGAGGGGAGACAGATGTTGTTAAGGCCTCCCTCTCCTGAGTCACCTTGGGGTAGAAGGAGGTTTGTTCTGTTTATTAGGCTCTATGTGACCTGCCATGTTGTGTCAAGGAGGGTAAAGAGGAAACACAGTCGCACTTCCAGACATGTCTTAATACAGAGAAAGAAAAGCTCCCTCACAGAAGACGGTAGGAAAAGCCTGGGTACTTCCTACTACATCCAAGATACACACCTCAGTACACACACCTACACACAGACACACACTCATACTTCTCCTAAACCTGTCATTTCCCCTCTAGAATTATTGCTTGCATTCTCAGACAGGAAAGTATGCACTGATACAACCCTTAATTATCCCCAGAGGAAATGTCTGGGTTATAGGTATTTATAACTCACTTTGAAAGGTGAAGTTACTGAAGTGAAGTCTCTGCATCTCCTCTTGAAATTCCAGTAACGAACAGAACAGCCCCAATGACCATAGTGCCCACATGACCTGCCCTTTTTGAGAATGTTTCCCTACTTCCAGGACATATCTCAGTCATTAACTGTGGTACAATCCTTAAAAAGTTGTTTCATCTCTTTGTGCCTTCTTTTTTCTCATCTCTGAAAGAGTAATATGAATACATCTATTGTTTTCATTTTACAAAATTTAAATAAGATCAGAGCGAGTGTATAGCACCAAGCCTGGCACAGTGTGCTTAATAGGTGTTATGATTGTTATTACAACCCCAGCATTCACATACTCGTGTAGAAGTGAGTTCTTTCCTCAGTGCTCCAAAATAATGAGGGATCATTTCACTAAAAAAAAAAAAAAAAAGAAAAGAAACTTTAATTGAAATTCTACTTATCAAACAATGTCTCCTAAAGAAAATAGTTTACCAATTTAAGTTTCAGTCATCTCATCCAAAACTGAGAAGCAGGAGATAGGTTATAGTATCTAATGTGTTTTCTAATTTGTAAACTGTTTTATTGTATTTCAGTGTTGTGTTTCTTTCTGTGCCATTTCTTCCTTTACATTAAGGAGTGCTGTTAATTCCTCCTCTAAATGAGTCTAGTACTGCGAGATATCCACCAGCAAGGTGCCCGAGCTAGTAGTTCACTGCATAATCTGACATTAGCAACAGGTTGCCTCCAAAAACTAATGGTCATTTAACCCAAAGACGTAAAGCCAAGGAAAGAGATGTGACAGCCAAGGAGAAAAATCACCTCAACTGGCAGTTTCAATAAACGTCTATGTCACATGGAAGAGATTAGTTGAGCAGAAACTTCTTTCCTTTCTCTTAATCTCCATTAACAGTGAATATGCTGAGAGTGAGAATGGTAAAATGTTCTCTGGTCTGCATGTTTGAGAGGAAAGTGTGTTTGGAGAAAGGGATGCCTTTTTTACTCCCTCATCAGACTGGTGTTAAACCCAGTTGACTTTGGCATGCATGATCATGCATGTGTATTAGTCACTCAGTTGTGTCTGACTTTTTGTGACCCCATGGACTGTAGTCCACCAGGCTCTTCTGTCCATGGGATTCACCAGGCAAGAATACTTGAGTGGGTTGCCATTCCCTTTTCCAGAGGATCTTTTCGACCCAGGGATCAAACAGGCATCTCCTGAGTCTCCTGTATTGGGAGACAGATTCTTTACTATTGAATCACATGGGAAGCACTGCCTCTAGCACAGCACAAGGTTTTCATTTTCTGTGAAAATTATCTTAGCATAGTGCAAGTGTAAAATGCCTGCATTGACTCCAGGACTTCATTGGTTTATAAATTTTGGACTAAATAATGTAAAAGTACTCTCTCCATCTGACTAGCAAGATAGAATCATGTCCAGACTCTCCTGTCCCCAGTGGACAAGAGCCTTTTACATGCCTTTGTGGGACCAAAGGAATGTTTAGGAAACATTTGAACAGTGGTCTGGAGATCAGAAAACAGGTCTCTCAGCTGCAGAAGTATGTTTAGTGGTTAGTGTGTAGGTGGTATTGTTAAACTGGGAATTCACGCAGTTAACAGTTAACTAAGATGAATACTGTAGGCCCAAATGGTAAAGAATCTGCCTGCAATGCAGGAGACCTGGGTTTGATCCTGGGTCAGGAAGATCCCTGGAGAAGGGCATGGCAACCCACTCCAGTATTCTTGTCTGGAGAATTCCACGAACAGAGGAGCTTGGCAGGCTACAGTCCATGGAGTGGCAAAGCGTTGGACACTACCAAGTGACTAATACTTTACACTTCAGAAACAAATTAAGGCCTAAATTGTGGCCTTATGGATATTATATTCAAATATGTTTAATAAATAAAAGGAAGAATTCTAGAAGAATACAGTGTAATGGAAGATGATGATGAACCAGTGTTTTGGTAACAAAAACGTGTTTCTCTGGTATGAGTTTTGACTTCGACCCAGTCAAGAAACATGTGAATGTCTACATTAACTTTCCACCTTGGTGATGCCAGAGCTGGAATAGTTTTACTTAGGTGAGTGAAAACCTGATTCAAGTTATTAATTTATAAGTTATTTAAAACAGTTTTAATTTAGGAGCTCCTATGCACTAAACCATCTTCAAGATTATTGTAGTAAAGTTGAAAAAAAAATTTTAAAAGAAGAGACACAGGAATTCCTGACATATTTATCATGCAATCTAGTGATAAAAGACAGGTAATAAATTAAACGAATAAGTAAAAATAGCCTCAGATGATTACAAGTGCTATGAAAAAGCTTTTTTAAATTTTTTTTAATGAATACAAAGTTTTATGGGGACATCATAATTTTGGATAGCACAACTGTAATAGTTTTCTAGTGTTGCTCTAACAAGCTACCCCAAATTAGTGACTTAACTATTAAATCCTTATATTGTACAACTGAAACTAATATAATGCTTTAATCAGGGGGAGGTGGATGCTCACTCAGTCATGTCTGACTCTTTGCGACCCCATAGACTGCAGTCCGCCAGGCTCCTCTTTCCATGAGGATTCTCCAGGCAAGAATACTGGAGTTGGTTGCCATGCCCTTCTCCAAGAGATCGTCCCAAACCAGGGATCAAACCCAGGTCTTCTGCATTGCCGGTGGATTCTTTACTGACTGGGTCACCAGGGAAGCCCATGTCAGTTACACCTCAATAAAAAATAGTGACTTAAAGCAAATGTATTATCTTAAACTTCACATAAGAAGTCTGATATCTCACTGAGCTAAAATCAAAGTGTCAGCAGGGTTACATTACTTCGAGGCTCTAAAATGAGAACCAAATCCTTGCCTTTTCCATCTCTCTTCAGCCGTTTTCACCTTATTTAATGATTTTAATCAGCCAGTTGCTCAGAATTGAGAACTATGAGTCAGGCTTCCTGAACACTCTCATTCCTTACACTCCTCACAGTTTCTTCTCCTCATTGCATGCAGGGTAACATTTTATAGTACAGATCAGATTGTGTCAGTAACATGCTTTAAATACATCAATGAATTTTCACACAATTGAAATAAAAGTCAGATCCCTTCTGTGACATATAAGGCCTTACCTACTTCTCTGTCCTCATGTGGCAATACTGTCACCTGGTTCCCAATCTTCAATAGCATTAAATTTGTTTTTGTTTTTGTTTTTTTTTGATCTCCAGACCTTCCAAACTTATCCTAAACTTTACACTGGAAATTAGTTATGTTCACAATGCTCTTCCCTAGATTTCCCTATTGCTAGATCTTCTCAAATAAGCTGAACTGGATCACAGCATGTTTTCTCTAGATAAAGCACACTTCTTTCCACATACTCACTAGTCTTCCATTGGCTTTTTAACCTTCTTCATCAAGCTAGTCATTCTCTAAAGTCATCTCACTTCTTTATTGTATGTTTGATGGGCTTCCCTGATGGCTCTGATGGTAAACAATCTGCCTGCAATGCAGGAGACCCAGGTTCTTGGGATGGGAAGATCCCCCGGAGAAGGGAATGGCTACCCACTCCAGTTTCCTGGAGAATCCTATGGAGAGAGGAGCCTGGTGGACTATAATCCATGGGGTTGCAAAGAGTAGAACATAACAACTAACACTTTGACTTCTTTTGACACGCTACAAGTGTTAATATCCAAGATGCAGGGATCATTGTGTAGCTCTAGGATGAAATATTTTTGTGTTATTTAAGTGGGAATTGTGTGCCTTGGCAGTGTGCACTGTTGAGTTCTTTCAAATGAAAGTAACGAGGCCTGTCTTCTACCTCTTCCCAAATATTAAGGCTTTGGTCTGTGCAGACACCTAGTAAGACATATGTTCACAAATGTGAATGAATGAGCAAGAGAGTTTCTGAAGAGACATTATTTTTTTTTAACTTAGGTACAATATGGTAATTATGATAACATCACATGCTCTAAGTTGAAAGTCAGCAAGCAAGGTTCTGACTCAAACTAATTTTATTAATTTATCACATTTATCTAAAGACTCAAATAATTTACTTGGCTGAGGCATAGATATTATCAATAAATTATAAAATATATTATTAAATAATTGTAACTGGAGTTAACGAACTTCCCAAAAATTTTGTTGAAGGATTGGCTGCAGAAGTCTTACAATAAGACTGATGGTTGTGAAAGGCAATGCTAGAGTGGATAATTTAATCCAGAGAAAACAAAAGTCATGAGCAAAGTATGTCTTACTCTCTGTTCCCTAGAAAACTCACTCTTGTAATGTTTGGCTTTGATGCAGGACCTTAGGGATCTTCCACTTCTCGCTGGACCTTTCCGGAGTCATTGGTTAGTATCCGTATCCTTCCTGGATACCTAGAGTACCATCCAGTTTTCTGCCATATGTCCCTAACTGTACAGCAACTTAAACCTCAGCCTTCTTATTTAATATCCTGTTACTCCAGGCTAAAGTCTCCAGATCACCTTTGTCTGCAACTATTTATTAACTGGCTCCTGAAATTTCATGGTTTGTAGACAATTTTCTTTTTTGTAAGCAGGGTTTCTACATTCTCACTTGATCTGACAGAGATTTGCCCCTTTAAAATCTGGAGCCTCAGGACTTTCCTGGAACTCCAGTGGTTAATACTTTGCTTTCCAGTGCAAGGTATGTGGATTCAGTTCCTGGATGGGGAGCTAAGATGCTACATCCCTGACAGCCCAAAGATCAAAACATAAAACAGAAGCAGTATTATATAAAATTCAATAAAGCCTTTAAAAATGGCTCACATAAAAAAAAAATCTAAATCTGGAGGCTAACATACACCAGCGGTAACTATGGAGGAGAACACCATCACCTTTGGAGGCAATTGCTAGAGACCAGATCATTGAATGAGGCCATTCTTAGCAAAACAGAAAGGGGCTCCTTCTTCTATCCAGCAGGGTTCAGGAAAGCATAGATTTTCAATATATTTTATTCTCATTCACACACCTATCCCCATAAATCTCAGGGCCCCACTTTTCCTTGTAAGGGTCAAGATGTATCAAGGTTGTATATTTGCTGTTGGTTGTAGCATTTACAACCTTATAACCTTTCAGTTGACTTCATTTTCAACACTCTTCCTTGTAGCTGAAATATTTAAGAATGGCTTCTAATATGGCCTGAGAATTTCTTAGGTTTTTCACAGCATGCTTAAGGTTAGAATCAGTTAGTCCTGAGCCTACATGTATGTGTGCATGCATGCAAAGTCCCCATGTTTGGCCGAAGCAGACATCTCACATAAAATTTCTTATAATCATGATCACCTCTATATTAATCGAGTGCAGCAGTTACCTTCCTACTCTTCACTTTCCATCTGAGTTTTTTCCTAATTAAACACTTCTGAAAGCCTTAGTAAGTATGATACCTGTGCATGCTAAGCATTATTACTCACCCTAATTATCCACAAAAATATTGTATCTGCATTGATGTCAGATCAGTGAGAATGCAAGTCTGAATTCTCATTCTGGAGGTTTATAGGACCAGTGTTGTAACCAATGATCTTAGTCCAAATTTTTTTGAAAATTCAGCTTATATGGTAAATCTTTTGTAGATTTTTTTGGAGGGAAGGGTTACTCTATTACTAGGGCAACATGACTGAGAGAACAGTATGAGGACTGCTCTAGGGAAGGAGAGAAAGAACTGGAAGTTTGTGGATAACCATGCTGACCACAAATTCACAAGGGAATACAGGCAAAAATGCTTCTCTGAAGGGGGTACATGGAATTACTGTGTTTGGAATTGTATATTGTGCTGTGCTGTGCTTAGTCACTCAGTCATGTCCAGTTCTGTGACCTCCTGGACTATAGCCTGCCAGGCTTCTCTATCCATGGGGATTCTCCAGACATATCTCCTCCAGGGATTGAACACAGGTCTCCCACATTGCAGGCAGATTCTTTACCATCTGAGCCATGAAGGAAGCCCAGAATTGTCTATCAGGGTGAGAAAAAAGGAAGGTCAAAGTTTATCTTGCCCTTCTCTCAGTTCACCTGTCTTTCATTGTTCAAAATTAATGTATAGAGCTCAATACCCCTACATGTCTGCACTGTGTTAACTGGCTCTGTCTGGCCATTGCTGGGGAAACCATAGACTTCATGGTTATAACTGAACTAAACATGGGTGTTAGTATTGTTGTAGCTTCTGCCTTAATAGGTGTCAGGCTGCCCATGACCAAGCTCAATCCTTGTCCTGAGGAGAGGCTGAAGGAGATGAGGGGTTGGGCGCATAAGAGATGGCATATAACCTGGATATTCTGTCTATCAATATTCTATCACAATTTTATTTTTAAATATTTTATGTGATGCTCTTTGTGAGGATGCACCAGTGACATGTACTGTATTCAATATATAAAATATGTTTAAAGTGTTTTGTGTATGTTTAATTTGCATTATTATAGCCAGCTTGCGATTTCTTTCTTTTTTCTGCACTTCATACTCTGCATGTAACAGAATTCTCCCAGAGCTAAACAGGCATTTGTACTAGTGTGCTCACAATCACAGGGGTAACTGACAATCCTGGTACTATGCCTCCAGCTATGCAATTTAAGAATTGTAGCCCTGCTCCAAAGGCTCATTTAGTGGCTGGGAGTATCTATCGAATATGATCTCAGTCTTCCTCCATCCTTGTGGACGAGAGATCCACCCTTGTGAATCTCATGAATGAATTTCCAGTTGCAACTCCTAGTTCCCTTGGTGTTTTTAAGCAGATTCTGCCTCTAATGTTGGAGCAGTCAGTGGGAAAGATGTCTTGCCAAGGTTATAAGCTGTGGAATATCTAACTGTCCAAGATGCAACAGAGCTCTCATTTTAGTCAACATATACTGAATTTTGGAAATGGAAATGGCAGCCCACTCCAGTATTCTTGCCTGGAGAATCCCCTGGCCAGAGGAGCCTGGCGGGCTACAGTCCATGGGGTCCCACAGAGTCAGACATGACTGAAGTGACTAAACACATACTGAATTTTAAGCAAAAGTAGAGAAAATTTATCACTGTCTCTCTTTATTTTGCCATTTTAGAAGATATGTTGGTTTTCCTTGGTCTCTGTTATTATTTCATAGAAGCTCTTACACTTATGCCAGCAAACTTTTGGCTCTGATCTGAGTTGAGAAAACAGATCCTGAGAACACTCCTAAGATATACAATATGTTGTGTTCCTTGCAGAAAATACTTTCAAACTCCTGCTCCCTTTTAAAGCTAGAACAGCACTATGGACTGAACGTATTCCCTTCAAATTCCTATGTTGAAGTCCTAATGCAATGATATCTGAATGTGGAGACTTTGAGGGCTGATTAGGATTAGATGAGATCCTGAGGGCTGAACCTTCATGATGATATTAGTCAGAAAGGAGGTGGGGCGGGTTGGTTAGAGTGGCAATGGAGAGAGCCTTGTTTGCCCTCTCCAACGGCACAAGGAGAAGGTTGCTGTTGACAAGTCAGAAAGCGAATCCTCCTCAGAACCTAACACTCAGACTTCCAAATTCCAGAACTATGAACAAATATACTTCTGCAGTTTAAGCCACCAAGTTTATGGTATTTTGTTATGGCAGCCAAAGCTGACTGATACAGTAGCATTCAAATTATTCTTGAAAATTTACTACTTACAGGATGGACCTGCATTCCATCCTTTGTGACCAGATATGCTTGTTTCCTCTGTGGGCACAAGTTTATGTCCCTGCTTCCTACAGTCCCTTCCAGTTCCAGTTTATAGAATAATTTTTACCTCTTTTTTTGATGGAAGAGCTGTAACATCAAAATTGATTGAGCACTTTAATGGAAGATCCATTCCACTAGGCAGGTATGGATCCAGGCAATTAGTAACACAAATCCCCAGGATTAAAATGAAATAAGTCAGGATTAGATTGCCATCTACTTCTTATACAATATGCTTCAAAATAACTTGGAATTAAAAACAATTAAACAGCTTAATTTTTTAATTATAAAAAGTCAAAAATATATACAAGTAGCTAGAAAAACATATAATAAAACCTCATATATGAATCACCTAGCTTCAAAAACTATCCATGCATGGCTGATCTTGCTTTACCTATATTCTCACCCATCTTCCCTCTGGTCTGACTGCATCTATAGAAAATTTAATATATATTGGTAAAAATATTCTCTTCAAAAACATAAACATAGTAACATTAGTACACTTTAAGTTTAAACTATAGTTTCTTAAAGTATCAAGTGAGAGTTCAAATTTTTAAGTGTAAGTCTTGAGTAAGTGAATATACAGTGAATTATAATTAATAAAAAAGAGAAGTGTATTTGATTTACTTTCTTTTACAAATCACTATTTTAAACTTATATCCAAGTTAGATAGCTTTGTTGCAAACCAAATGCTCCATATTCATTTATCCCTGAAGATATCTGAATTCTGTAAGTTTGTTATTCAATCTAATTTTTTTCACATGTGATTGAGATAAATATGTTATTATAACTTTTTCATATGAAAATGCTAAGAACATGAGATTTTCCTCTTTGAGATAATTTACTGGTATGAAATATTATACAAATTCTAATTTTATATGTTGGACATCTAATTTCATATAATCATTAGTACAGTTTAGAAAGATGGTTATGTATTGTGTAATCACATTTAACTTTTTTTTGTATATTCTATAACACTTAAAAGTGGTAAGAAAAGTGAAGGACTGGGCTTCCCTGAGAGTTCAGTTGGTAAAGAATCTGCCTGCAATGCGGGAGACCTCGATTCAATTCCTGGGTCAGGAAAATCCCCTGGAGAAGGGATAGGCTACCCACTCCAGTATATCTGGCCTGGAGAATTCCATGGACTCTATGTATAGTCCATGGGGTTGCAAAGAGTTGGATGCGGCTGAGCAACTTTCACATAACACATGTCAGTGATAAAACCTCATAATGGAAGGGAGGAAGTTGTACTAGTTAGAAATGGAATTTAAGAAAAACTCCCCTCCCTCCGTCTCTCCCCTTCTCTCTCTTATGTCCTCTCCTTTCTCCTTCTCACCCTCCTCCTTCTCTCCCTTTCTCTCTCTCTCCCTTCCCCCTTTTCTGTCTCTTTATACTTATAGCCCCAACATATACTTTTTTTTTTTCCTGGTGTTCTTCTCTGGTTTTTCTATGCATTTGTATTCTATAACTGCTTTTTTCTGATTGTCATATCTGCTATAATTAAGTAGAAAAGAGTGAAAAATGACTGTGGTGCTTAATCAATACATCTGTTTTAAAGAATCAATAAGAGATTGTTCCTTAATATTCATCACTTTTAAAAGGAATCTTAGAGATAATTTCCTGTTTAAGCCCATAAAACATTATAAATTGGCAGAGCAAAATAAGTAATTTTTAAAAAACAATAGTATAAATTTAAGAAGAATGCAAAAAATATATTTTTTTTAAAGTTAAAAACTATTTGTTCTTAAACTGATCATAAATTAAAAATACCATATGGAGATATAACATAATATTTCCCTTTTTATAAAATCACATTAATAACTTTGCCTATGGATATAAATATTGGCTGTAGATAGAGACATTATATGATGAATATATATGCATATATATACTTATGGTGAAGTATAGTTGAAATGATGGAGAAGATACATTTCAGAAATGAAATAAAAAAGCAAAGAATTATAATTGACCTATATAGGAAAATAATCTAAGAAAGAGTTGGTATATGAGTATATATAACTGATTCACTTTGCTGTACAGCAGAAACTAATGATGTAAGTCAACTTACATAGATGGAAGTTGATGTAAATCAAGTATACTTTTTGAAAAAAGTTTTTAAATTATATATATGGTACGCAACACTCAGAAAAAAAGACATGCAACACTCAGAAAAGAAAAAATTCTGCTAACTGCTGTCTTTCAAAGCAGTGACTAAGTACAATTGGAAGTTGGCTCAAGTAGTAAAATATATTGCATATTGGTTGAGGTTAAACCTTGATCAGAAAACTTTTAAAAATATTTTAATCTCCTTGGAATTAGGTACATATTGTATATGTATGTGTGTTTTTAAATATAGTCCTAGTAACCACATACACAAATTAGTTATTATCAGAGAATATTTGATCGTAGTCTTATATACCCTTCCTGAAAATGATTAGCATTCCAGAGACCTGTGTTGTTTTTATCTTCCAGCGAGTACCTTTGTGTTACTGAGAAGAGCAACCCACTTCATTCAACAAACATTTTTCACCTTCCTAATCTCTGACAGGCACTAAGTTAAGGGTATTGGATTCAGTTGTGAAATGCCAATGTTATATTAGATTAAAAAACAGGGGCTAAGTCAACTCTAATCTTTTATTATTCTATACCTTCTTTAAAAAAAAAAAAAGCTGATCTTAGTCCCTTTGAGTAGTGGTGCAGCAAATTGAAGATAGGTGGCTTCTATATTGTCCTTCTTATCAATATCCATTTAACAGAAGGGTATTTTATATGCTCAGACATGTGCAATATAGAAACTGCTTCTTTATTTATCAGTATTTTATCAATGTGTTATAGTAAAAATGAGTATGCTTTGTGGTAACTCATGAGAAATGTAGTTTGTATTTGAGTGTTACGAACATTTAAAAATGTACAAAAGTTAAATTCATTTTTATACCATACATATTTATAAGATGCCTTAGTACTTTAGAATCAAAATTGTTGTCTTTTAATTAAAAAAAAAAATTTGGACTCATCCAGCTTTTTGAGAAATGTTAAAAGGACATTTCCCTAAGCATCAGATTTAATTGCCTATGATTCATTTTTGACAGATCATGTACTTGAACCAATGAGTCTTAGTTCTTTCCTTTTCATTGTTGGCAACCAAAAAACTTGTATTACTCATATGCTGGAAGATAAATTTTGCAGAATATTACTGCCCAATTTTTACATTGTCTTCTGCGTTGTGCAGACCACATGCTGAAGGTACAGTAGATTCCATCACTCTATATGAGATGAAGGAGCCAGTGACTACTAAAAAGTTCACCTTTAGATGAATATTGAGAAATGGTGAAACTGGGTATAAAATGATGAACAATTATCATTCAAAACAAAAAGGACAGATATGAAAAAGAGGTTCAAAGACTGTTTTTTTATTAAAGAAATAACAAATATGATGCAAGTTAACCATTAACTATTCAAGGTTTTAAAAGTCTGTCAATATATAAATACTGACTTGAATAAATGCACAAAAAGCTTTTAAAGTATCTAATATGTTTGCCTGTAAAAGGAATACTATACTACAAGTAAACTCTACATACACACAACAACTACAAACCTTACTGAAACTGTAAAATTTTAAGTAATCTTCAGTTCAGTTCAGTTCAGTTCAGTCACTCAGTCATGTCCAGCTCTTTGGGACCCCATGAATTGCAGCACGCCAGGCCTCCCTGTCCATCACTAACTCCAGGAGTTCACTCAAACTCACGTCCATCGAGTCGGTGATGCCATCCAGACATCTAATCCTCTATCGTCCCCTTCTCCTCCTGCCCCCAATCCCTCCTATCATCAGAATCTTTTCCAATGAGTCAACTCTTCGCATGAGGTGGCCAAAGTACAGGAGTTTCAGCTTTAGCATCATTCCTTCCAAAGAACACCCAGGGCTAATCTCCTTTAGAATGGACTGGTTAGATCTTGCAGTCCAAGGGACTCTCAAGAGTCTTCTCCAACACCACAGTTCAAAAGCATCAATTCTTTGGCGCTCAGCTTTCTTCACAGTCTGGAAAAACCATAGCCTTGACTAGACGGATCTTTGTTGGCAAAGTAATGTCTCTGCTTTTGAATATGCTATCTAGGTTGGTCATAACTTTCCTTCCAAGGAGTAAGCGTCTTTTAATTTCATGGCTGCAATCACCATCTGCAGTGATTTTGGAGCCCAAAAAAATAAAGTCTGACGCTGTTTCCCCATCTGTTTCCCATGAAGTGATGGAACCAGATGCCATGACCTTTGTTTTCTGAATGTTGAGCTTTAAGCCAACTTTTTCACTCTCCACTTTCACTTTCATCAAGAGGCTTTTTAGTTCCTCTTCACTTTCTGCCATACATGGCTAATTTATATCCTGAGAATATAGCTTACCCTTCTGAAAACCAGACACATCATCCATGGTAGTACCCTCTTATCCATGGTTTTACTTTCCACAGATTCAGTTACCCATGGCCAACTATGGTCTGAGAACAGTAAATGGAAAATTCATGGAACAAATAATTTGGAGACTAAATTCCCTGCCATTCTTGGAGAGTGATGCAATCTCACGCTGTCACTTTTGGTGCCACCTGGGATGTGAATAATCTCTGCTCAGTTGATCCCAACCTTTAGTCACTTAGTAGCTACCTGGATTATCAGAGGGTCTTCACTGGTTGCTCAGCTGGTAAAGAATCCACCTGCAATGCAGGAGACCCTGGTTGAATTCCTGGGTCAGGAAGATCCTCTGGAGAAGGGAAAGGCAACCCACTCCTATATTCTTGGGTTATCAGATGTACTGTTGTGTGTTGTGGTATCACAGTGCTTGTGTTCAAATAACCTTTCTTTTTTTTTAATAATGGCTGCAAAGCATAAGAGTAGTGAGACTGGCAATACAGATATGCCAAAGAGAAGCCTTGAAGTGCTTCCTTTAAATTTAAAAGACAGAGGAAAAATGAAAGTCACCCAGTCATGTCTGATTCTTTGTGATCCCATGGTGCAGCCCGCCAGGCTCCTCTGTCCTCAGAAATCTTCAAGCATGAATACTGGAGTGGGTAGCTGTTCTCTTTTCTGGGGATCTTCCCTACCCAAGGATTGAACCTGGGTCTTCTGCATTGCAGGAAGATTCTTTACCATCTGAGCCACCAGGGAAGCTCTAAGGAAAGAAAACAAACAAACAAACAATATTGTATGCTGAAGTTGCTAAGATCCTCAGTATGAATCTTCTCCTCCTAGAATTGTGAAGAAGGGAAAAGAAATCCATGCTAGTTTCACTGCTGCACCTCAAGCTGCCAAACTTAGAGCCACAGTGTTTGATAAGTGCTGAGTTGAGACGGAAAAGTCTTTAATCTTTGAGGGTAGAAAACATGTTCTAAACATTGACAGCAATGTGTTGCACCAGAAAGCCAGAAACCAATACAAAGGATTCAGAAAAGGATCTCCTAAATGGAGCGACACTAAGCCGTTTGCTGCATGTAAAGGATGGTTAATGCACATATGGGCTTCCCTCGTAGCTCAGTCAGTAAGGAATCTGCCTGCAATGCGGGAGACCTGGGTTTGATTCCTGAGTCGGGAAGACCCCCTGGAGGAGGAAATGGCAACCCACTTTAGTACTCTTGCCTGGAGAATCCCATAGACAAAGGAGCCTAGCAGCCTACAGTCCATGGGTTTGCAAGAGTCAAACACAACTTAGTATCTAAACCACACAAGGGATGGTTACACATATTCACAAATAGGTTTAGACTATAAATATATATAAATTACCTAAGAGGCTGTATCTACAAAGGAAGAGTCTGCTGCCATGTTTCAGAGCTAAAGAAGTTGATGAGGTTGAAACACAATGGTTCATAAAACTTTCTTTAAAACATGTTATAATTGTTCTATTTTATTATTAGTTATTATTGTTAATACCTTACTGTCTAATTTTTAAACAAGAATTAACTAAGTTACTGAATTTATGTAGTATGTAGGTATAGAAAACACACACATACATATATTTATAGGGTTTGGTACTCTCTATGATTTCAGGCGTCCACAGGGGAGTCTTGGAACATATTTGTCTTAAGCTTAGGTGGACTACTGTGCATAAATAGTACCCATACAGTGGTAAGTGGAAAGTGTGGTTTGTTTTCTTTCTCAATTATGTATATACATAGCTATAAATTAGTCATATATACTCAGTGTGCATAGCTTTCAGACATATTTCAAACAAGAGACAAGTTTCTAAGCTGAGCCCATATTTACTACGTATGACAGTGACGTCATTTCATACCACAGACACAGCAAAAGAAACAGTAGCTGATGTATTTGTATTTACTATGTGCCAGGCAATATTTTTACATACATCACCCATTTAATCTTTACAACAGTGCTACGAGGCAGGTACTGTTAGTGTGAACAGCTTAGAGAGGAGACCACTAACACATTGAATATCCCAAAGGGGGATGGTTTGGTTTTGTCCTTGGGTAGTTTGAGTGTGGAGAGGATACTGTTAACACCCATGCTTAAACTGCTTTCCCAAGATAACATCAGACAGTTTGGTTGAAAGGGAATCTAAGGCTTATAAACTACAGTCATTTTAGCTACTTACAAAAGTAATAACATTTCTTGCTAATACTTAGAGTTACTAAAATTTTGGAGATGAGGCAAAATGATGTACAGGTTTTAAAAGCAAACAAAAACAACTGATTTTTAGGACAAAGTGACATATTGAAATATGACAATTGTTAGATAATAACCTCAATGAATATTTCAAGAATGTTGTCTAAGATTATCTATGGATGCAAATTATGCATGAGTCTGTTAAAATATATTTAGTTCAAGACTTTAAACTCAGTGGTGGAGACTGAAAAGCCAGCAGTGGTAATATTCCATTCAATAAGGACATGGAAATTACTACATAAATTTTTAAATTTTAGATAACTTATTGTTCATTTATTTCAGTCTTAGAATATAGATATAATACATCGTAACACCAAAATATGCATCTTTTCAAAGTACCCATGTCTTACAAGTAGATATGTTTGTTGGCTGTGGGTATGGACATTGATAAGGTATAGGTATTTGTTTAGGGACAATTTTAGGATATTTACTCTGTTTCCTCATCACAATTCCAGGGTAAATCCAACTAGAACAGTGAACCAAACAATTAGTTCACAGACAAAATCTCTAAAGGATAATTTTGGTGAAAATATATTGTAGTAAGGTGTTTTTTCCTTATTAAAATATACGGGCATAGATCAAACCAGTCAATCATAAGGGAAATCAACCCTAAATATTCATTGGAAGGACTGATGCTGAAGCTGAAGCTCCAATACTTTGGCCACCTAATGTGAAGAGCCTCCTCTTTGGAAAAGACCATGATGCTTGGAAAGGTTGAAGGCAGGAAGAGAAGGGGACAACAGAGGATAAGATGGTTGGACAGCAACACCAACTCAATAGACCTAAGTTTGAGCAAACTCTGGGAAATAATGAAGGACAGGGAAGCCTGGCGGGCTACATGCAGTTCATGAAGAATCATAAAGAGTCTGACATGACTTAGTGGCTGACAACAGCAAAGCCTAGACTAGAATCTGAATAATATGTAATTGAAGTGTATATGAAACTTATACCAACCCACATGTCCAACTCTTTGCAACCACATGGACTACACAGTCCATGGAATTCTCCAGGCCGGAATACTGGAGTGGGTAGCCTTTCCCTTCTCCAGGGGATCTTCCCAACGCAGGGATGGAATCCAGGCCTCCTGGTTGCAAGCAGATTCTTTACCAGCTGAGCCACAAGGGGAGCCCACATGAACAGATAGTGAAGTAAAATATGCAGATATATCATTTTAATATTTTAGGTTTATTACAACTGACATTTTATTTATATATTCTGTAAACATCAGTGAATTCAGTGGGTGTAAGTTATTTTTTAAGACATTCCATAGTACACATAGTCATGGTTACTTAGATCTGCTTGCTTGGTAAAAACTATAAATGGAAATGAGTAAAAATTTAAATTTATAGTTTAAAATATTTTGTTTTAAAGATAAAAAAGGGTGAGCTTGAAATTATTTTTAGTATTAGTATAGTAAGCAAGCATAAGATAGAAAAAAGTTAATGTGTCTATAACACTTAGCTTTGTATGCCTCACACCTCATGCCATACTTATGCAGTACTCAAATGCATTTATCAGAGTATTTTTTAAATATATAAATATTGTCATTACAGCATTTAGAAATCAAAATCCTAAATTTGTACATATAGCAGTTAAAATCATATTCATGAACATGGATATGGAAGAAATATTACTTCGTTTTTTAATACATTAATCTGAATTCTACTTTGAAGCTCCTCTTAGAAATGTAGTCTCAATGAATCCAGGATCTTTCCTCATCTCCTTGATGAGATATAATAACCAGTGGACCCATTAATAAGAATCAAGTTGCACGTTTTGTTTAATTTTTTCTTTTTGGAAGGTGTGGGGATGTGAGTCTTTGTACTTGTTTGTTGCCTAGTGACATTGGTGGGAAATTGTTTTCTAGGTGGTCTTCACTGCACTTGCAGACTTCACATCCTCCCCACTATCAGTCCTGTCTGCATGCATTTGCTCTAGCCCTCGAGAGATCTGGGGAATCGTTGCACATACATGAGGACATTTATACCCTTTCAACTCTACTCCTTCCGTTGTTTGAGACATAATGAGTGCTCAATCACGCTGTTTCCCCAGGATGGTTCCCCTAACCCTAACCCTAACCCTAACTCTGTTGGCATTGTTGTATTTCAGTAGGCATCCCCCCATTTCTTATTTTGTTTTAGCCTGATATACATATTTTTCCCAGACTCCTCTCTGCATCCCATAGGCTGGGACAGATCAGGGAAGATTTCTCTCTCTTCATCAGGAACATACTCCAGTTTCCCACCAGAACATTCCTCTAATTTTATTCCAGACTGTGATACACCCCCTGTTTAAGTAGAGCATGAAAATTATGAAAATTATTTACTTACAGTTCAGTATTTGGGGTTCAATATTGAGAAACCATTTTAAACCAAAGTTTTCTATCAGTAAAAGAAATTAAGAATGAATCCTTTTGTAGTCTAGCATGTTATCCATTCACTGATCTATTGAGACTGAAGATAAAAGCTAACTGTATATGGAAGAGGAAATGAAAAGGACATTCAAAGGAAAATGATCAGCTAATATGGCAAATATTATCCTGCTGAAAATCAGTGCTTTGTTATCAGCCAGTGTAGTAAACTTGAAGAGGATAAAAATTAATGTTTTGTATTGCAATTGTGGTGAGAGTGAAATAAAGACTGATACCTAGGTAAATGATTATTTCTAAAATGTCTAAAAGATGAATTTCAAAACTGAGGTGAAACAAACTCATCCTTGATAGAAATTGTAATTTTAAATCAGGGTAAAAATATTTGTGTGCAGTCAGATGTGGTTTTTGGCCTATGTTTTTAACTTGATGTCTCACATTTGGAAATATAGTAAAATTGGCTTTTTTTTTTTTTAACCTCTTTACAAACTTGCTCTGGAAACAAATATATGTGCCTGACTTAATATGAAGAATCTTCCTAGAGACAGGGTAGGAATGTGTAGCATAAAGTCAGAGTTAAAAAGAAAATGTGTGATGGGACAGCAAAAGACTGAAGTTGGATTCAATGTGTGAAATCACAGGAGAGGAAGAACATAACAATTGTGTCATTCTAAATGTCACTTCCCCTTTACCTCAATTGTGAGAATATTTATAACTGCTGATGTAATAGATTCTGAGGTTGAGGTAACTTTATATTTCACTACTTAAAATAATAGTTTGCATATTTACAATGCTAGTAGATTGTATCTCAGTATATTTGTGGTGAGAGTGGTGATAATGGAAAGTCTAGAAAAGTAAATGTAAAAATTTGACCTATATGTTACATGGGGACCAGCATACAGTGATTCTTTCTGCCATATATGCAATTGTTTTCATACACTCATGTCTATTCATTCATGCTAAACCAGTCTGTCTTTTCGTGTTTGAAAACATAAAATAGTCTTTAGTTTTCCATCAACTATTACCTACTTGCTTTATTGATTACGCCAAAGCCTTTGACTCTGTAGATCACAAAAAAACTGTGGAAAACTCTTCAAGAGATGGGAATACCAGAACACCTTACCTGCCTCCTGAGAAATCTGTATGCAGGTCAAGAAGCAACACTTAGAACTGCATATGGATCAACAGACTGGTTCCAAATAGGGAAAGGAGTACATCAAGGCTGTATATTGTCACTCTGCTTATTTAGCTTATATGCAGAGTACATCATGCGAAATGCCAGGCTGGATGAAGCAGAAACTGGGATCAAGATTGCCAGGAGAGATATCAATAACCTCAGACAAGCAGATGACACCTCCCTTATGGCAGAAAGTGAAGAGGAACTGAAGAGCCTCTTGATGAAGATGAAAGAGGAGAGTGAAAAAACTGGCTTAAAACTAAACATTCAAAAAACTAAGAACATGGCATCCAATCCCATCACTTCATGGTAAATAGATGGGGAAACAATAGAAACAGTGACATTTTTATTTTGGGCTCCAAAATTACTGCAGATGGTGACTGCAGCTATTAAATTAAAAGATGTTTGCTCCTTGGAAGAAAAGCTATGACCAACCTAGAGAGCATATTAAAAAGCAGGAACATTACATTGCAAACAAAGACCCATCTAGTCAAAGCTGTTATTTTTCCAGTAGTCATGTATGGATGTGAGAGTTGGACTATAAAGAAAGCTGAGCACCAAAGAATTGATGCTCTTGAACTATGGTATTGAAGAAGACACTTGAGAGTCCCTTGGACTGTTAGGAGATCAAACCAGTCAATCCTAAAAGAAACCAGTCCTGATTATTCATTAGAAGGACTGATGCTGAAACTCCAATACTTAGGCCACCTGATGCAAAGAACTGACTCATTGGAAAAGACCGTGATGCTGGGAAAGATTGAAGGCGGGAGGAGAAGGGAACGACAGAGGATGAGATTGGTTGGATGGCATCACCAAGTCTGAGCAAGTTCTAGGAGTTGGTGATGGACAGGGAAGCCTGGTGTGCTGCAGTCCATGGGGTCTCAAAGAGTCAGACATGACTAAGCAACTGAACTGACTGACTGAGATTAAACTTATAAATGAATGCCATACAAATGTTATTTGTGAGTTTTTTTTCTGATTAAAAACGCTTAGTGGGTTATGTAAATTTAATAGGATAACATTTTTTGTTAACGTAAAAATGTAAAATCATGTGAGAAAAACATAAAAGTAAAGTTAAAATGTTCTTTATATTTTATCTGTGTCTGTATTCATGTTAACTACCCATAATATGTTTCCTATTACAAATATTTAATTTTTTTTCTCTATAAAATGTATCAGATCCTAGTAAGTATGAGAGATCTCTTGTACATTGGATCTGAGTAAATCATCTATCTTCTTAGACTATAACCTCATGTATGGTCCCCCTCTTGTTTGATTCCAGAATGTCTAAGTCTGACTTAGAGACTTTCTTTCTGCTCACCTTATTATGATGAAGTTAGTTGAAGGATTCAAAATATTGTTAATTGAAAGAACTGGTAAATTTTTAATTTCTTAATCTTTTCACAATCTAGAGAATTTTAACACCTCTTTTTCTCAGTGTATTTTACTATTTTATAGATTAAAATAAAATCCAAGTCTAACAAAATTCTACCCGTATATATAAAACATCTAATATGTTAGTGTTCCTATTAACATATCTGAAAAAGAACTTTAAAACAAAAATTTTGTACATTTGTAATGTTTCTTAACTTTGTTTGTTTGTTTGTTTTTTAAAGAAATAGTCCTGCGATGAACATTGGGGTACACGTGTCTCTTTCCCTTCTGGTTTCCTCAGTGTGTATGCCCAGCAGTGGGATTGCTGGATCATAAGGCAGTTCTATTTCTAGTTTTTCAAGGAATCTCCACACTGTTCTCAAGAGTGGCTGTACTAGTTTGCATTCCCACCAACAGTGTAAGAGGGTTCCCTTTTCTCCACACCCTCTCCAGCATTTATTGCTTGTAGACTTTTGGATCGCAGCCATTCTGACTGGTGTGAAATGGTACCTCATAGTGGATTTGATTTGCATTTCTCTGATAATGAGTGATGTTGAGCATCTTTTCATGTGTTTGTTAGCCATCTGTATATCTTCTTTGGAGAAATGTCTATTTAGTTCTTTGGCCCATTTTTTGATTGGGTCATTTATTTTTCTGGAGTTGAGCTGTAGGAGTTGCTTGTATATTTTTGAGATTAGTTGTTTGTCAGTTGCTTCATTGTTCTGTTTACAATAGCCAGGACATGGAAGCAACCTAGATGTCCATCAGATGAATGGATAAGAAAGCTGTGGTACATATACACAATGTAGTATTACTCAGCCATTAAAAAGAATACATTTGAATCAGTTCTAATGAGGTGGATGAAACTGGAGCCTATTATACAGAGTGAAGTAAGCCAGAAAGAAAAACACCAATACTACCTATACAATATACAATATTATAATATTGTATATATATTATTAGTATTGTATATATATTATTAGTGTATATATATATATATATATATATATATATATATATACACACACACAATAGTATACTAACGCATATATATGGAATTTAGAAAGATGTTAACAATAACCCTGTGTACGAGACAGCAAAAGAGACACTGATGTATAGAACAGTCTTATGGACTCTGTTGCAGAGGGAGAGGGTGAGAAGATTTGGGAGAATGGCATTGAAACATGTATAATATCATGTATGAAACGAGTTGCCAGTCCAAGTTTGATGCAGGATACTGGATGCTTGGGGCTGGTGCACTGGGACAACCCAGAGGGATGGTATGGGGAGGGAGGAGGGAGGAGGGTTCAGGATGGGGAACACATGTATACCTGTGGCGGATTCATTTTGATATTTGGAAAAACTAATACAATATTGTAAAGTTTAAAAATAAAATAAAATTTAAAATTAAAAAAAAAAGAAATAGTCCTAGGAAAATATGAATTTCCTGGGACCAAATTACCAGACTTAAATTATGAGCATTAGCTTTTGTTGTTATTATTTTCACTTTTGAATCTTTTGTTGAACATGAGAGATTACTTTTTCAAGAAGTGTAAATCCAGAAATTAAAAAGAGATCAATTAGAAACAGTCCTTATCTACAAGTTTTGAAATTAAGTGACATAAATACAGCATCTTAAACTTATATGCAAATAAGGACAATTTTCATTCATACACATAATATTGATATCTCTATACACATTCATACACATAATATTGATATCTCTATATATTCATAGCTATACTTATTTCTGAATCTGTCTATTAATTAGCTACTTACCACTTTCTGTCTAACTACCTACCTGTCTACCACTGTTTCTTCCAGGATAGCACTGGAATGTCAGTAATAGAATAAAACTGTAATATTCAAAACTAAGAGAAGCAGATAACCACAAATAGGAGTTGTCAACAAAATATTGGAAAATGGGAAAGCTGAGGTTATCTTTCATTCTACATAAAGCAAAGTCTGAAACAAAAACTTGCATGCAGGTAGTTTATTTGAAAATGTTATCTCAGGAAGTGGATATAAAGGGCAGGTGAGTGAAACATGGAGGGAGGAAAAGCCAAAACAAAGGTGTATTTTGGATTTAGCCGCTGCTTACAGGTGACTGGTACTTAATACCACCAGAAAAGTCTATAAAGAGTGTTTTTGAAATGCATGTCAAAACTCTCAGCCTGAAGGAGTAAGAGAGAATTTATGCATCACAGACTCCATGGCTGCGAACACTTCTGCACCCTGGAGTTGAGTACACATAGGTATAGTTTCCGCTGGCATCCTCCATTGCAATGATAGAGTATCACCTGAACAGAAATCATGAGGTACACAGCAGTGATATCAGATGAATGTGGTGAGGTTCTACTCACATGAAGGCTGTGCAACCCTGCATAATACGATGGCTAAGCTGGAGGAAGAGGAAGAACCAAGAGGATTTTAAATTGTTACATAAGAGTAGTCTACACACTGAACCACGGAAATCAACTTTTTCCTAAAATTAAGCTAAATTTTTCAAAGAGCCCTTCATAGATAATTCCCAATAGCAGCTTCTCCAAGCATCTAATTTAAAAAAAGCCCTAACTACCTACAGCAGTTCCTGTTACTGCAGCTGATCTTGGAACTGTAACCAGTATTTGTTCTCTTTCTTCTTAAATGAACATTTTGATTTTTTTTCACCAAGAAAACAGAATATCCAGGTTCTTGGTTCATGAGGTCACTTGGTCCTTTATTCATAAAGTATCTGAGATCTGCATTACTTCATTTATGGTGCTTCGTATGCAGGTCAGGAAGCAACAGTTAGAACTGGACATGGAACAACAGACTGGTTCCAAATAGGAAAAGGAGTACCATACCTTTCTTATCCATTCATCTGCTGATGGACATCTAGGTTGCTTCCATGTCCTGGCTATCATAAACAGTGCTGCGATGAACATTGGGGTACACGTGTCTCTTTCCCTTCTGGTTTCCTCAGTGTGTATGCCCAGCAGTGGGATTGCTGGATCATAAGGCGGTTCTATTTCCAGTTTTTCAAGGAATCTCCACACTGTTCTCAAGAGTGGCTGTACTAGTTTGCATTCCCACCAACAGTGTAAGAGGGTTCCCTTTTCTCCACACCCTCTCCAGCATTTATTGCTTGTAGACTTTTGGATCGCAGCCATTCTGACTGGCGTGAAATGGTACCTCATAGTGGTTTTGATTTGCATTTCTCTGATAATGAGTGATGTTGAGCATCTTTTCATGTGTTTTTTAGCCATCTGTATATCTTCTTTGGAGAAACGTCTATTTAGTTCTTTGGCCCATTTTTTGAATGGGTCATTTATTTTTCTGGAACTTAGCTGTAGGAGTTGCTTGTATATTTTTGAGATTGGAGTATTACTCAACCATTAAAAAGAATACATTTGAATCAATTCTAATGAGGTGGATGAAACTGGAGCGTATTATACAGAGTGAGGTAAGCCAGAAAGTAAAACACCAATGCAGTATACTAATGCATATATATGGAATTTAGAAAGATGGTAACAATAGCCCTGTATACGAGACAGCAAAAGAGACACTGATGTATAGAACAGTCTTTTGGACTCTGAGGGAGAGGTAGAGGCTGGGATGATTTGGCAGAATGGCATTGAAATATGTATGATATCATATATGAAACGAGTCACCAGTCCAGATTCGATGCATGATACTGAATGCTTGGGGCTGGTGCACTGGGACGACCCAGAGGGATGGTATGGGGAGGGAGGTGGGAGGAGGGTTCAGGATGGGGAACACATGTATACCTGTGGCAGATTCATTTTGATATATGGCAAAACCAATACAATATTGTAAAGTTAAATACAATAAAATTTAAAAAAAAAGGAATACATCAAGGCTGTATATTGTCACCCTGCTTATATAATTTATATGCAGAGTACATCATGAGAAACACTGGGCTGGAAGTAACACAAGCTGGAATCAAGATTGCCGGGATAAATATCAATAACCTCAGATATGCAGATGACACCACCCTTATGGCAGAAATTGAAGAGGAACTCAAAAGCCTCTTGATGAAAATGAAAGTGGAGAATGAAAAAGTTGGCTTAAAGCTCAACATTCAGAAAACGAAGATCATGGCATCCAGTCTCATCACTTCATGGGAAATAGATGGGGAAACAGTGGAAACAGTGTCAGACTATTTTGGGGGGCTCAAAAATCACTGCAGATGGTGACTGCAGCCATGAAATTAAAAGACGCTTACTCCTTGGAAGAAAAGTTATGACAACCTAGATAGCATATTCAAAAGCAGAGACATTACTTTGCCAACAAAGGTCCATCTAGTAAAGGCTATGGTCTTTCCAGTGGTCATGTATGGATGTGAGAGTTGAACTGTGAAGAAGGCTGAGGGTCGAAGAATAGATGCTTTTGAACTGTGGTGTTGGAGAAGACTCTTGAGAGTCCCTTGGACTGCAAGGAGATCCAACCAGTCCATTGTGAAGGAGATCAGCCCTGGGATTTCTTTGGAAGGGATGATGCTAAAGCTGAAACTCCAGTACTTTGGCCACCTCATGCAAAGACTTGAGTCATTGGAAAAAACTCTGATGCTGGGAGGGATTGGGGGCAGAAGGAGAAGGGGACGACAGAGGATGAGATGGCTGGATGGCATCACTGACTCGATGGACATGAGTCTCAGTGAACTCCGGGAGTTGGTGATGGACAGGGAGGCCTGGCATGCTGCGATTCATGGGGTCGCAAAAAGTCGGACACGACTGAGCGACTGAGCTGAACTGAACTGATAATCACTGATGTTGTTCATTCATGATTATCACAGACTTGGAAGAACTTAGAGGAACACCATGAATATCCTGGGTTCCAAGCTTACTTCTCTTTGCTACAATAGTGTAAATTACCCTTAACTTTTCATGGTTATCAGAATCTATATGGGCTTAGTAGGGTACCCTATTTTTTTTTTCTTTTCCCTGCTGAACCTCTTCAATGAGAAGCCCAAAGGACAAGGTATTACTCATAACTTTAAGTCTATTGAAATCCTTATGATTCCATTTAATGCCATGTACTCAATATGCCTAATTCAAAACACATCATTTCAAATTGGCAGAGTAAAAATGTTGTGGGGATCAGAAGCACAGATTCTACAGGAGAATCACAGGGCGTGAGCATGAGAAGAGGCCAATATTAATGCCTCCCTCTATTCCCTTGTGGCTCAGCTGGTAAAAAATCAGCCTGCAATGCAGGAGACCTGGGTTCAATCCCTGGGTTGGGAAGATCCCCTGGAGAAGGGAAAAGCTACCCACTCCAGTACTCTGGTGTGGAGTATTCCATGGACTGTAAGTCCATGGGGTCTCAAAGAGTTGGACACGACTGAGTGACTTTCACTTTCACTTTATTTTCTGCACTAATATATTTTAGCTATTGGAGACACAACACTGTATCTTAGATTGTATACAACATCCTGGAGAAAGAACCCCAGCTTACAGGGTTTTTTCCCAAGTTGGAACATTAATTTAGTCTTGGCAGGGACATACTACTATTTTGTTAAGTAAGCAGATTTGAATGTTGAGATATATAGTCAACACAAGTCCCAAGACCGTGCATCTGTGTCCATGCCTCCTCTGCCAGGGGCTGGAATCATCAAAATCTTTTTTTCCACTGATGTCTGGAGGTTGTTACTTTCCTTTTTTTTTTTTTTTTTTAACTGGGCTCTCAGTTTCTCTCTACTTGGGTTTATCCATGTTTCTCTTCCTGTAACTAATCTGGGCTACCTTATAGTATGTTGTTGGGTTTCAAAAGTGTGTGTCCTAAGACAGAATAAGCCAAGCAGAAGCTGTAATATTTTTAGAACCTTGCTTTGGACACTGTTATATCTATTACAGTTCACACATTAGAGATGAGAAAATAAGACTGAACTCTGTATTTGAGGAGAGAGAAATTATCCTGAAATATTTGTGGGAGAATTGAAACAGAATATGAGGGCCTGTTTTAAAACCATCAGTCTTTGACGTCTGGGCTTCCCTGGTGGCTCAGAGGATAATCTACCTGCAATGCAGGAGACCTGGCTTCAATAGCTGGATTGGGAAGAGCATCTAGAGAAGGAAATGAACACCCAGTCCAGTATTCTTGCCTGGGGAAGTCTATGGACAGAGGACCCTGGCTGGCTATAGTCCATGGGATTGCAAAGAGTCAGACACAACTGAGCTACTAATATACTTACCTGTAGCTACACAGTGGCTGCTTTATTTCCATTTGAAAAATCCACTTGCCATTTTGTAAGATGCAAAGAATTATCACCAAAGAATTATCTATAGAACAATAAATTTATTTAGCACTGTAAGACACATGAGCTCTGTTCAGACTGCTCACCTCTGCCATTATAACTTGAAGGATTCACAGATAATGTGTAAGCAAATATGTATGCCTGTATTCTAATAATATTTTATTTACAAAAACACATGGGCCAGAACTGCCCTGCTGCCCATAGTGTGCTGGTGTTTGATCCACTGGATCGCACTCAGGCTTGATGTCCAGGATCTACTTATCGGAATCAAGTTATCAGAAGTGGTTCTGTTTGTGAAGCTCTGTGCTTTCAGTTTTTTTTTTTTTTTTCTTAATCTCGATCTTGAGAGGCAATAGCTTAAAAGACAAGTTCTGACCCTTACAACTCATGTCCAGTGGTAAACAGAAATAGAATAAATACAGCCACTCCTATTCAAAAAGGGTGGAATGGGAGGCACGAAGGCACACAGATTGAGAGAGTTCTGAACCACAACTGGGCAGAGATTGCCAGCTGAGTGACTTTGTGAGCCTAATGCTATCCTTTGCGTTGTCTCTGTCCCTTTCCATCTAAGCTGAAACAACCATAAATATTTTGTGGCTTTCTTATCCATCAGTTGGTTATCTGCTCTGTAAGACAAAAGGCATATTACTTTTTCTTTTCCCCAAAGTATGAACTTTTCTGCTGTGGTCTTCCTGAAGGCTGCTGAAGAACAGCGTTCTTAAGATTTTCTGAAGCCCTAAAGTGTGATGAAAATTGTGAGGCATGTCTTCAGGATCACTTGTAGGTCTCTTGTCTAATCGAACACGTCTCTGAGGCAACACTTTCGATATTTCTCAGGTCTTTCTTTACCAATGATCTTATATTTACATGCTGAGTTTAACTTTTGTTCTGAAGCCCTTTTTCATTTGAAAGTCTTGAGTAGGCGGGTATGAGAAATAATTTAAATTTCAAACCAGAAATCCCTTTCTATTTTGACTTCTGTTTGAATACTGAAAAGGTCTTTTTTAAACTCCTGTCTCTCCTCCTGTTTTACCATGGGCAGCTTGATGAAACAAGATGGTGTCCACTGCTCTTTCTGGGTATATGTGAAACACCCAGCACATTATTATGATCTTACATCAGTATAGTGCATTTGTCACAATTAATGAACCAAGATCGATTATGTTATTAATTCAAAGTTATACTGATTTATAACCTAATTTTGATAGTAGAAGGTCCCTCCATGTGTTTATGAGGTGTTTATGTATGTAAGGCAAAACTTTTTAGGTGTTACATACCTAAACGTGCCTTTATTTTACCATTATCAGATTTATAGTTTTCCTTAGTACAGACTTTTAGATTGGTAATTATTTTGCCTCAGAATTTTGAAGACATTTGCACATTTCCTTTTAGATTTTGGGTAAGTTTGATGCCAATCAGATCCTTAAGCCTTTTCAGTGATCTATTAGGTCCCTAATCTTTTGTAACTGCCCCATATTCTTCTCCATAGTTTCTTCTCAAATCTTGCATTTATGCCCAGTTTTCTAAATTTTTTAGAACAATGTGCTTTGATTTAGAACTCTATGTTGTATGGGTACGTATGTGTGTGTGGGTGTGTACTTGTGTGCAGCGTTGCTAGACCCCAGTCATTTCTTTCACTTGGCTTTAAGTAAGTGAACTTTCTAAGGATACAGGGCAGGGAACAGAACATTCTTAGTATCAATATAATTATTACTGAGCCAGGAAGCAAGAAGTAGCGAAAAAAGGAGACTAAGGATTTGAAAAACAAACGAATTCTCTCTGACATAAAATAAAATGTTAATTTTAAAACATAGTTATTATTGATGATATATTCCCTGGTGGCTCAGATTCTTCAGTAAAGAATCTGCCAGCAGTGCAGGAGACCTGGGTTCTATCCCTGGGTCCGGAAGGTCCCCTGGAGAAGGAAATGGCAACTCACTCCAGTATTCTTGCCTAGAGATTTCCATGGACAGAAGATCCTGGCAGGCTATAGTCCATGGGATCACTAAGAGTCGGACATGACTGAGAGAGTAATACACACCCACACATTATTGATGAAGCATAAAAGTAAGATTTGAAGGAAATGATAGATTTTTTTTTTTTTAAAGATACAATTCATATTATACTTGGACCATCATGGGCCATTGAAAGTTTAGTTGAGTGATATATGTACTGCGATGTCATTTCTTATATAATCTCTCATATGAATACCATGGAAAAATATAGTATTAGGTAGATATTATTATCAGAATTTTAGAAGACATTTTATTACCTCAAAATGTGCTCTTCTTCCTCAATAAAGAAAATGTGATTCTGAAATGCACAGCTATGAAAAATAGATACCCTTATTAACAGTTTTAACCATGTGATTAAATTCTTACTGGTGACTTGAAAAATAATTCTGATAAGTTTTCTTAAAGAGAAGTGCTCTATATCTCGTTTCCCTCATTCTTTCTTGCTGTTTGAAAGGCAAACATAACGGCTGAGTCTTCATCTCATCTCCTATACCATCTGGTGACCTTGGGAGTACAAACTGGAGAAAGTGAAGGGCCATGAGAGTAAGGAATTTATCCATCTCAGTAATGAATAGATTAGAAGCCTGGATTCACTGCTTCTGCACTTCTTGACCATAAATAACAAATATCCTCTGTCATCTTTTTTAACAGTATTATAGTATTTTTTAAATGAGTATGACCAGAGAAATTATGAGTTTAATAAGTGACTCCACAGTTGCACCAGTAGGGTATGGCTGCCTCCTTCAGTTCTGTAAGATCAAAGTAGTAATTTTATTTCTTTAATGATTATTCTATACTGTATTTCTTACCTACAGTGTCAACTTTACTCCCATACACTTATTATACATTAAATATATATACATTGTGTAAATATAAATATGTATATTTAATTTTATACAGGTTTACATTTTCTATTTTCTTTTTTGATGCTTTTAAATTGTGACATTAGAAATAAAAGTTAAATTTATAAATTGAAAGCCTAGCTTACTTGTTCAATGATGAACTATTATTTATTATTTTAGAATTCTCCACTGTATTATATATTGTTTTATTTACCTTTAAAAAAAGTTAGAGTGAAGTAACAGTGAACTTACCCATTTTCTCCAGGGAGCAATGTTCTTCATTGTGGGAATAGGAGATGTTTAAAAATACACACTTCATAATTCTCTCTGGGATCCACTATATTGAGCTCCAACAAATAAACACTGTATCTAAAACTCCATGCTCATATGACTGCTGACTTTGACAGTTGCCAACATGACTTTGTATGCATCATCTCTTGCCTCCAGCAGATTCCCTTCCTGTCTAGGAGATCTAAGAGATGTGAAAGTGAGGTAATCACACACACACAAATGTTCTGCTTCAGCAAGATGGAAAATGATATTAACAGGACATTCACTCTCTCCCTTACTGCCCCATGTAAATCCACAGGCATATCTTTAATGTCTTACTATTGAATTCCTTGGTTATAAACCTGAGAGGATTAAAATACAAGACAGAAAATATATCGTTACAGTTTTATAATAATTCTTTTTTTAAATTTTATTTTATTTTTGAACTTTACAAATTGTATTAGTTTTGCCAAATATCAAAATGAATCTGCCACAGGTATACATGTGTTCCCCATCCCGAATCCTCCTCCCTCCTCCCTCCCCATACCATCCCTCTGGGTCGTCCTAGCACACTAGCCCCAATTATCCAGTATCGTGCGTCGAATCTGGACTGGCAACTCGTTTCGTACATGATATTATACATGTTTCAATGCCATTCTCCCAAATCTTCCCACCCTCTCCCTCTCCCACAGAGTCCATAAGACTGTTCTATACATCAGTGTCTCTTTTGCTGTCTTGTACACAGGGTTATTGTTAGCATCCTTCTAAATTCCATATATATGCGTCAGTATACTGTATTGGTGTTTTTCTTTCTGGCTTACTTCACTCTGTATAATAGGCTCCAGTTTCATCCACCTCATTAGAACTGATTCAAATGGATTCTTTTTAATGGCTGAGTAATACTCCATTGTGTATATGTACCACAGCTTTCTTATCCATTCATCTGCTGATGGACATCTAGGTTGCTTCCACATCCTGGCTATTATAAACAGTGCTGCGATGAATATTGGGGTACACGTGTCTCTTTCCCTTCTGGTTTCCTCAGTGTGTATGTCCAGCAGTGGGATTGCTGGATCATAAAACCTCGAATAGCCAAAGCGATCTTGAGAAAGAAGAATGGAACTGGAGGAATCAACCTACCTGACTTCAGGCTCTACTACAAAGCCACAGTTATCAAGACAGTATGGTACTGGCACAAAGACAGAAATATAGATCAGTGGAACAAAATAGAAAGCCCAGAGATAAATCCATGCACATATGGACACCTTATTTTTGACAAAGGAGGCAAGAATATACAATGGATTAAAGATAATCTCTTTAACAAGTGGTGCTGGGAAATCTGGTCAACCACTTGTAAAAGAATGAAACTAGAACACTTTCTAACACCATACACAAAAATAAACTCAAAATGGATTAAAGATCTAAACATAAGACCAGAAACTATAAAACTCCTAGAGGAGAACATAGGCAAAACACTCTCTGACATACATCACAGCAGGATCCTCTATGACCCACCTCCCAGAATATTGGAAATAAAAGCAAAAATAAACAAATGGGACCTAATTAACCTTAAAAGCTTCTGCACATCAAAGGAAACTATTAGTAAGGTGAAAAGACAGCCTTCAGAATGGGAGAAAATAATAGCAAATGAAGCAACTGACAAACAACTAATCTCAAAATATACAAACAACTCCTACAGCTCAACTCCAGAAAAATAAATGACCCAATCAAAAAATGGGCCAAAGAACTAAATAGACATTTCTCCAAAGAAGACATACAGAGGGCTAAAAACACATGAAAAGATGCTCAACATCACTCATTATCAGAGAAATGCAAATCAAAACCACTATGAGGTACCATTTCACACCAGTCAGAATGGCTGTGATCCAAAAGTCTACAAGCAATAAATGCCGGAGAGGGTGTGGAGAAAAGGGAACCCTCTTACACTTTTAGTGGGAATGCAAACTAGTACAGCCACTCTGGAGAACAGTGTGGAGATTCCTTAAAAAACTGGAAATAGAACTGCCTTATAATAATTCTTATTGTCTTCTGTCTACTGTGCATTGAAGAGAAACTCACTGTTTTCCCTGCAGTTCCTGTTCAGTCATATGCTACAAATACCGGACACCACATTCAGGTCACCAGATAATTTCCATTCCTGTTTCCATTCTAAGTGTTACATGGTCAATGTCCCCAGTTATTTTTACATTATATATTTATTTTGATGTTTAAAGCACTCGGCATTTTCTATATTCTGTGGTATAGTCGTCCATCTGTTTTGAGTTTCATGTCACTTTCTCTTGAAGCATTTTCCATGTTGAAAATATGTCATTTTCCAAGTACTTAAGGTTTCCTCCTTTTATTATCCCAGTCTAGATCAATACACTATGCTTGTGTGAAAAGCTTATCTCTTCTCCATTTTAGGGTGTAATTACTCAGTGATTCTAAGAATATCTGTAACATTTCAGACCAAATTAAATAATCAGTTTTTTCCAAAAAGTAGATAAGATAGGAAAATGATAAATGTCTTAGGCTTTATGGTTTTCCAGTAACAGATAATGAGGGATTGACCCAAACTAACACAGTTAGATCAGAGAGATTTGTTTCTGATGTGATCCCACTTTCAGCTTCACCTCCCAACTCTGCTTGAAAGCCTTTGGCCCTCTCAATGTACATAATAAAATGCAGTGCAATTTACCTCTCTGTGCAGTCTGCTCATAAACTGCTTTTAGCTAATGTAACTAGAAAGATGGGATTAAAGAATAAATAATAGTAGCCAATACCCATTGCACCTAAGCTTTATCCTTACCAATCATTTATATTTTGACAGGAAAAATGACCAAAGTAAATGAAGTTGCAGTTACGTAATATAATTCTGTTATCATAACCATGTTGGAAAGAATTTTTTTTTTTAAATGTGTGTGTGTGTCTATCTTCTAAAAAAGTAAGGAAAGGAAACTTTTTTTCCATATTCTTCTCCAGTGTTCATCTATTTCTTCTAAAGGGACAGCCCTGTAGAAAATTGAAAATCTAATTCACCTAGCTAGCAAACATGACCTCACCCCAGGAAACAGCATGCATGGTCATTTTTAGTAAAATATTTATGCAAGCACTCTACCTACATTTCTGATTATCTGTATAAAATGGTAACAATGTCTACAAAATAGGGGTGGGGCACGAAGAGAATCTGGTATTACACACAAATTTTTAAAAACCAAAGAGTAGCTATTACTTTGTCAATTAGTAATGTCTTCTTGATATTTTCAGCAGTAACTGCACTAAATATTTTCTTCTTTGAAAGAACATAAAGTCTATTGGCAGTAGGTCAAGGCAAAGGATAATACTAGGCAAAATCAGTGGGAAAAATTCTTAAAATCTGTTTTGTTTTTTTACTACACTAGTATCATTAAGTACTACACTATTGTACAATTTAGTCAAATTCATAAAACATGGAATTATTTTCATTTCTAAAAATTGTTCCAAAAACCACACTTAAGATAAAATCCCCTACTGTGTTGTGCATAAATTGAGAATTAAATAAGGCAAGAACTATATATTAATGTAAATCAACCTGAATATTCATCGAAAAAACTGATGCTGAAGTTGAAGTTCCAGTATTTTGGCTATCTTATGTGAAGAGCCTACTTACTGGAAAAACCCTGATGCTGGGAAAGATTGAAGGCAAAAGGAGAAGAGGGTAGTGGAGAATGAGATGGTTAGATAGCATCACCAACTCAATGGAAATGAGTTTCAGCAAACTTTGGGAGATAGTGAAGGACAGGGAAGCCTGGCATGCTGCAGTCCATTGGGTCAAAAAAGTCAGACAGGACTTAGTGACTAACACTTTCAGCTTCATAACACTATATAAGATGTATTAGGTTCACATATTACATAGAATTTATTGTTCTTTAGTCACTCAGTTGTGTCCCAACTCTTTGAAACCCAGCCTCCAGCCTCCTCTATCTGTGGAATTTCCCAGGCAAGAATACTGGAGTAGGTAGCATTTCCATCTCCAGGGAATCTTCCTGACCCAGGGATCAAACTCGGGTCTTGCATATTACATATATTTATACTAATATTGTGTGCCTGTACACACACAGACACACACACACATACAAAAAACACTAATCTCAAAAAATTAGAAGTGTTAGTTCCATGTACAACCACATAGGAAGCCACTTAAGGATTTTGACTAAAGAGTAACACATGTCTATGTCATGATTACAATTTCCTGATATTGAATATAGGAGAAACAAAGTATCATGACTTTTTTCAGGCCTACTATAGCCTAAACTATAAATGGAAATAGGTAAGTATTTTGCTATGTCCAGAACACATATAATATTGTTGATAACATATCTTTGTGGTGATAGTTTGGCATCAAGAAATATTTGTATTTTAAAGAATAAAATATTCCCAATAAATGACCTATTACAGAAACCAATTTTAATTTATTTTTTAAGAAATCAACAGATAGAATGGCCTCTATATTTGTAAAATTTCATAGACATTTTAACAGGAGTAAAAGGTGACCTTGCTATATGCTTTTTAAAGCTATACTTCCCATCTGAGTGAATACAATATTATACAAATTATTTTTATTATGACTTGAATTTAAAAAGAGAAGCTGGTACTTTTTTTAGTTCTAAACTTTATTTCTTTAGTTAGAAACTTTAATACACAACAGAAAGAGTCAATAAGATATAGTTACCTGCATCAGTTCAATAGATTCTCATGGAAAGTTGTATAAGTAATATAACAGGAACAACTGGTTACATAGTTTGATAATCATTTATAATCCAATGTAAATAAATTTAAAGTAGAATTAAATTCAGATTAAACAAAAATATGCGTGCTCAGTTATGTCCGATTCTTTATGGCCCCATGGACTGTAGCCTGCCAGCCTCTTCTGCCCATGGAATTTTCCAGGAAATAATACTTGATTGGGATACCATTTCCTCCTCCAGGGAATCTTCCTGACCCAGTGATCAAGCCCTTATCTTTTGCTTTCCCTGCGCTGGCAAGCAGATTCTTTACCACAAGCACCACCTGGGATGCTCTATGGCTACATGATATCAAAGAAATACATTGAAAAATGAAATAATTATTGAAACAGATATTCTGAGTCATAAAATTTTTAGTCTCCAAAATAATTATTTGAATTTTATTGCACAAATTGGATGTTATTTATGCTATATGGGACTATAGATATGATTTCAGATTTTAGAATAATCTAGTTATTGATTAGTAATTTAAAGTAAATTTAAATATATTAAAGTTACTGCTTTTGTTAATGGTGATTATTTATCTAATTTTATACCAAAATTATGCTGCAATGAAATCTACAATCATTGCTTACCCATATAAATAAATGTAGGCATCAATATATTGGCTTATTTATTAATTATGTCTATTTTTTCTCTACTATATTTTGTTCTAAATGCTTGGTTTAAAAAAATGTCTGTTGCTATGCCTTGGATATTACTCACTTCTAGTCTATATAAAACAGTAATGGAGCAGTCACATTTGTATGTTTAAAATAATATTTTTGATCAGCACACAGTAAAATAAAATATTTTGTACACCTTTGTAAATATTAACCATTGATTTTTAATAAGGAGCTTCTTGATAATTTTACAATTCAGTTTCTTCTCTTTGTGTGTTCTAGTGTTAAATTTTCCACGGGTATTAGATTGGAAAGCTTGCATGGGTCTGATATCTCTGCTGTCCTTGGCAGCAAACAGTGCATAAATATTTACTCTTCAACCATGTAGACTGCCAACATATGTCTCATCTTTTAGAAAACCTGAAGGAGGACTAGAGGCTTAATGATAGAAATAATAAGCTTTCTGCATGCTTAAAATGTTTATTATTTTTATAGAATAAAATAAGAAATATTGCAAAAGACATGTTAAATTATAAGATATCAAGACTGAGACAAATAGTTTTGGTATTTTCATCAACCTAATAACTTATCATGTTGATTCTATATTAATTTATTAACTTCATTCTCATTGGAGGGAAATCAATGTTTGCTGGAGTAAAGTAACAAAAGAGAAATAGGTTTATTAATGAAGGAGAAGGTTTAACATATTTATATCTGTACTTTTTAAACATTTGGGATGTTTTAGATACCCCAGCAGGTGTATCCCCACATGACTGTTCATGGCCACATTTGCATTGTTCTTCAAAATAAGCTCAGTGCTTTTAACAGTGTTTGGACCATGGTCAGTCAGTAGAAATATGTTGAGTGAATAAACTCAACTTTAATGTTGTCATGCTTTTATAATGCCTTAAACATGTAATAAACCAAGAAAAGCTTGGAATAATAACTACTGTCATATCTTTTGCAGCAAACGTGAGACAAGAAAGTGAGTTTAAAATATGTTAAGGACAATGAGAATATACTCGTGTGTGTCAAATCATAACACATATGTTTCATTAGAAGAAACGGTCAATAACCTGCTACAAGTAAGGTTAAAACAGAACTATTCTAGTGTATTAAAAATAAGAGTCAGAGAAACCTATGAAATTCAATGCAAAAAGCTTAAATTTGAAGTTGTTTCAATATTAAAACAAAGTTTTGATATGATAATAGTATCAGCTGGCCATAATTAAAACAACAGAAAAATATAAAATTAACTTACAATTCAGAGAAGAAATGATAAAAATCATTAAAATATATTTGTCATATAAACATTTGAAAATAGAAAGTGCTAATCATAATTAGATTCCCGAGATGACAATGATCGTCATCATCCAGTTGTTAAATGAATGTTACAGATTATTTCCAAGGAAATAATAACACATTATATTATGTAAGAAAACAAGTACAACATTCATTTTTTTAAATTAAATGAAATATTTATGAAATTAAGGAAAGGAAAAATTATATTGACTTTTTAAAATCTCGTAATTAGGACAGTGAGAAAACAAATGAATAAGGCCTTCAAAGTATTGATAAAAAATAATTTGTATCCTAAGGTTTAATACTAGCAAAACTCTTTCTCTAGAGCATGACCTAAATATATTTTCCAAGAAAGGTTGAAAGTTATATACTGCCAAACCATCACTAAAGTGTGAATCAATTACAAAAAGAGGAAGAATATACCTAGGAGGAAGGTGGAGATGCTAAAAGAGATTGTGTGTTAGTAAATTGGTGAATAGGTTTTTGATCTGGACAAAGTCTGAACTCAAATGGATGAGATAAAGCAAAATTAATAAATTACAATTAATAGAGTTCTCAAAAGCACAATTAAATTAGCTACATAGCCTACTTCATTTAAACTATAATACATCTGCCTAGAATTAATGCCTTCTAGATTCTTTAATGATTCAGAAGTGTAAACCATTGACTTATTTTAGATTAATCTATATTGTCTGCACTTGCTAAAGTGTCAAGGTTACACACTACACACTAACATAAACAAAACAGATTATGTATCTTCTATCTTCTAAATCAGTGGGTATGGCAAAAGAAAATGAAAAATGTTAAAAGGAAGAAGAATAGTTGTGTTTGGTGTGGAGTGGATACAGAAGATATGGGATAAATAAAAAGAGATTCGGGCGGCAGAAAAAAAAAAAACAAATATGTTATATTCACAAGATAATTAAATGGGATTAACTAGACTGTGTTCCAGTTGAGCTATTTCAAATCCTAAAAGATGATGCTGTGAAAGTGCTGCACTCCATATGTCAGCAAATTTGGAAAACTCAGCAGTGGCCACAGGACTGGAAAAGGTCAGTTTTCATTCCAATCCCAAAGGTCAATGACAAAGAATGTTCAAACTACCTCACAACTGCAGTCAGCTCACAAGCTAGCAAAGTAATGATCAAAGTTCTCCAAGCCAGGATTCAACAGTATGTGAACCATGAACTTCCAGATGTTCAAGTTGGATTTAGAAAAGGCAGAGGAACCAGAGATCAAATTGCCAGCATCTGTTGGATCATCAAAAGAGCAAGAGAGTTCCAGAAAAACATCTACTTCTGCTTTATTGATTACGTCAAAGCCTTTGTATAGATCACAACAAACTGGAAATTTCTTCAAGAGATGGAAATACCAGATGACCTTACCTGCCTCCTGAGAAATCTGTATGAAGGACAAGAAGCAACAGTTAGAACTGGACCTTGAACAACAAACTGGTTCCGAATCGGGACAGGAGTACGTCAAGGCTGTATGTTGTCACCTTGCTTATTTAACTTATATCCTGAGTACATAATGAGAAATGTTGAACTGGATGAAGCACAAGCCAGAATCAAGATTGATGGAAGAAAATCAATATCAGATATGCAGATCACACCACCTAATAGCAGAAAGTGAAGAGAAACTAAAGTGCCTCTTGATGAATATGAAAGAGGAGAATCAAAGCTGGCTTAAAACTCAACATTCAAAAAACCAATACAATATTGTAAAGTAATTAGCCTCCAATTAAAATAAATAAATTTATATAAAAAAACTAAGATTATGGCATCTGGTTCCATCACTTCGTGGCAAATAGATGGGGAAACAATGGAAACAGTGAGAGACTTTATTTTGGGGGGCTCCAAAATCACTGCAGATGGTGACTGCAGCCATGAAATTAAAAGACGCTTACTCCTTGGAAGAAAAGCTATGACCAACCTAGACAGCATATTATAAAGCAGAGACATTACTTTGCCGACAAAGTCCATCTAGTCAAAGCTATGGTATGGATGTGAGAGTTGGACTATAAAGAAAGCTGCTGCTGCTGCTAAGTCAATTCAGTCGTGTCTGACTCTGTGGGACCCCACAGTTGGCAGCCCACCAGGCTCCTCCGTCCCTGGGATACTCCAGGCAAGACACTAGAGTGGTTTGCTGTTTCCTTCTCCAGTGCATGAAAGTGAAAGTGAAGTCTCTCAGTGGTGTCCAACTCTTCACGACCCCATGGACTTTAGCCTACCAGGCTCCTCCATCCATGGGATTTTCCAGGCAAGAGTACTGGAGTGGGTTGCCATTTCCTTCTCCAAAGAAAGCTAAGTGCTGAAGGTTTGATGCTTTTGAGCTGTGGTGTTGGAGGAGACTCTTGTGAGTCCCTTGGACTGCAAGGAGATCCAACCAGTCAGTCCTAAAGGAAATCAGTCCTGAATACTCATTGGAAGGACTGATGTTGAAGCTGAAACTCCAATACTTTGGCTACCTGATGCAAAGAACTGATTCATTAGAAAAGACCCTGATGCTGGGAAAGATTGATGGCAGGGAGAGAAGAGGATGAGATGGTTGGATGGCATCACCGACTCAATGGACACGAGTCTGAGCATCCTCCGTGTGTTGGCGGTGGACAGGCAAGCCTGGCATGCTGCACTCCATTGGGTCACAGAGAGATCGACATACTGAGCGACTGAAGTGAACTGAGACTTTGGATTAAAAACACACAGGAAAGTTTTCAGAAGAAACACCCATGTAAAAGGACGAAAGGAAAAGGATGGCGTATTGGCTGGCTAGGTCTGCCAAAATAAACTACTACAGACTGTGTATCTTAAGAAACAGAAATTTATTTTCTCACAATTATACAGATTAGAAGTCTGAAATCAAGGTGTTGACAGGGTTGGTTCCTTATGAGAGCTAACAGGAAATGATGTGTCCCACACATCATTGATGTGTCTCTTTGGCTTTGTGGATGGATACCTTCTCCCTGTTTGTCTCCACACCGTCTTTTGTCTGTACGTGTCCCTGTCTTAATTTCCTCCTCTAATACACAACAGTCATATTGCATTGAAACATGTAAATATTATATAAGAAACGAATTGTCAGTCCAGTTTCGATGCAGGATACAGGATGCTTGGGGCTGGTGCACTGGGATGACCCAGAGGGATGGTATGGGGAGGGAGGTGGGAGGGGGGTTCAGGATTGGGAACACATGTACACCCGTGGCCTATTCATGTTGATGTATGGCAAAACCAATACAATATTGTAAAGTAATTACCTCCAATTAAAATAAATAAATTTAAATTAAAAAAGAAACAGTCATATTGGATGAAGACCTACCCTAATGATGTCATTTTTATTTATTTATCTCTTTAAAGACCCTGTTTTGAAATACAGTCACATTCTGTTCTGGGGATTAGAATGGTAACATATGAATTTGGGTGAATTTGGCGGGGAGCACAAGTCAGCCCATAAGAGATAAAAAAGATATACTACACAAATATTAATCAAGATGAATTCTTCTGTTATATAACTAAAGTTCTCTTGAATAACAAAGGACTGCAAGACTCTAGGGCATATTTTATTTCTAAATTTGAAGAGGCTAAATATAGTAAGATCTAAGATGTAGCTAACTGTAAGATATAATAATTTTTAATTGTGTGCCTAATAAAATCCTTTCAAATTATTAGAACCACAAGAAAAAATCAATAAATTCACCATAATAGAATGTGATTTTTAACATACCCTTCCAGTCACTAATTAATCAAACAGAAAATCAGTAAGAATATAGAAACATTTAATAATGCAATTAACAAGCTTCAGTCAACATTTATAATACTGATTACTCAATAGTAAAAGAGAGTATATGCCCACTCAAAGACACCTGAAACAATTCAATCCATTGACAAAACTTTTTGCCAATTAAGTTTCAAGAAATTTGTAATAAATTGGATTACACAGGCAACATATTTTGATGATAAAGCAATTATACTATAAATATAAAAAAATTAATACTGTATTACCAAAAAAAGACTATATTACAAATTAATAAGTTAACTTACTATAGATGGATAATTAATCAAAAGGGAAATTAGACTTTTTAGCATTGAAATGTAATAAGAATACTGCCTATAAAACTTGTAGTATATAAATTATACATAGAAGACATTGTTTTGAATAAATAAATAAATAAATAAATATATATATATATATATATATATAGGATCACAATCAGTATTTGTAATTCAAAAATGCTCTCAGTTTTTAATGATTTTGAATCATATTCTGTTTCCTACACCTTATGTTTTGTGAGCTAGTTTTGCTGATAAAGACTTTCCCATTCTATACTCAGTTTTGACTGTATCACAACATTCAGTTTCATTCCTTGTTTCAGAAATCATTGACATATCAGTCTATGCAAACCCCTCCCTCTCCTGAGTTTTATCTCTACCCTGTGGCCTCATTCCCAATCATTTCCCTCACTTCTCTGTATGTGTGTGCTCAGTCCCTCAGCCGTGTCTGACTATGAGGCCATGGACTGTAGCCCACCAGACTTCTCTGTCTATGGGATTATCCAGGAAAGAATAGTGGAGTGGGTTGCCATTTCCTGCTCCAGGAAATCTTTACCACTCAGGGGTCAAACCCACGTTTCTTGTACCACCTGCATTGACAGGAGAATTCTTTACCACTAAGCCACCTGGGAAGCCCATCACTTCCCTGACAGGCATTTATTTTAATGGGCTTAACGTTATTATTCCTTTTTTATTAGTTTCAATTAGTGTGTTCAATTTCCTTATTCCAACTTCTTAAACTAAAAGCATTCCATTAAATCAGTCATTATCCTCTTTGGATAAAGGTAATTGAAAATATACTTTAAGTACTTCATAAACTGTGTTCCATGGACCATATTTTTATTATTGGATTTTGTTATTTTATTATGAATTTTATATTAAATATACATATTATTGCTCTTTTTTGAGTATTAATTTTTTTTGCCTAAAATTTATGTAGAATATAATTTTGATTCTGAATGTAATGGATTAGTATTAGCTATGCTTCCAATTTTGATTTATAAATTAATCAACTGTGGTCAAATAACACAATCTGCATAATGTTGATCCTGTCAAATTCATTGAGAATTTAACTGTCAACTTAGAAGTAATTAATTTTTCAAATTTTTGATTTGTGATTAAATAAATTTATATTTGTCTAAATCCCTGGTAGCTTGGTTTGTAGAGAATCTACCTGCTGTGCAGGAGACCATGTTTCAATCCCTGGGTCAGGAAGATCTCCTGGAGAAGGAAATGACAATCTTCTCCAGTATTCTTGCCTGGAGAACCCCATGAACAGAGGGGCCTGGTGGGCTACAGTCCATGGGGTTGCAAGAGTTGGACATGACTTAGGAACTAAACCACCATCTAATTTAATTTAATCATACTGTATATCAGCAAAACATAAACAGTCACTTAAAGTTGAGACGACCCAGAGGGATGGTATGGGGAGGGAGGAGGGAGGAGGGTTCAGGATGGGGAACACATGTATACCTGTGGCGGATTCATTTTGATATTTGGCAAAACTACTACAATTATGTAAAGTTTAAAAATAAAATAAAATTAATTAAAAAATAAAAATAAATAAAGTGCTTAGATGGGAACACTTGAAAAAAATAAAATAAAATGTTTGTGTATAATGACACTTCAGTAGTGTTTTTTCAAATTTTCTGTACCTTTCCTTCTTTCTTTCTTTCTCCCTTTTTTCTTTCATTCTTGTCTTCCCTCTTTCCCCCACTTCCTTCCCCACTCTTTCTCTCTCCCTGTCTTTTTAAATTCTTTTTCTGGAGATATACTTTAAATTCTCTTACTATTTAGTAAATAGTATCTAATTTTATTTATTGATTTATCTAATATTATTTCTAGTTCTTCCAGTTGTTGCCTTATGTACTTTGAGATCAGGTTGTTAGATACATGTATACTTGTGATTTTTGTATTTTATTCATTTAGTACTTTTGTACATTATTGAATTCCTCTTCAGTATTTATCAAATTATTATTTTTCATTGTGTCTATATATGTTTTCAAAAATTGCTTTCGTGACTTGTTATTTTTCTATTTTTATAGTATATAATTTTCGTTCCCTTTCTTCTTTATGATTTCTTTTTTGAGATGAAATTCACATAATAAAATTAACTATTCTAAAGTGAACCATTTAATGGTATGCAGTACATTCACAATGAGTTGTAATAACAAGGTCTGCCTACATACAAAATTGTTTTGTCAGTCCCAAAGGAAATCCCATACTCATTAAAGCAGTTACTTTCCATCACCTTTCCCCAAACTCCAGGAACCACCAATCAGCTTTATGTCTTTGCCTATTATTGATAGTTCAAATAACTGGAATTATAATAGACCCATTGTGTTTGACTTCTTTCACTAAACATTATATTTCCAGGTTCATCCATTTTGTATATCATGTATTAGTATGTCACCACTTTATATGACTGAAAAATATTCCATTGAAGGTATATACCACAACTTATCTGTTCATCTGTTGATAAGCTTTTGGTTGATTCTACATTCTGATGCTCTGAACACGCATATATTTTTTTGAGTACTTGTTTTGAGTTATTTTTGTCTATACACATAGAAAAGGAATTGCTACTTCATATCATAAATATTGTTGTTGTTGTTGCTCAGTCACTCAGTCATGTTTGACTCTCTGTGACCCCATGGACTGCAGCATACCAGTTTTCCCTGTCTTTCACCATCTCCTGGAGCTTGCTCAACTCATGTCCATTGAGTCAGTGATGCCATCCAGCCATCTCATTCTCTGTTGGTCCCTTCTCCTCCTGCCGTCAATCTTTCCCAGGATAAGGGTCTTTTTCCAGTGAGTTGGCTTTTCTCATCAGGTGGCCAAACTATAGGAGCTTCAGCTTCAGCATCAGTCCTTCCAAAGAATATTCAAGGTAGATGTCCTTTGAGATTGACTGGTTTGATCTCCTTGCTGTCCAAGGGACTCTCGAGAGTCTTCTCCAGCACCACAGTTTGAAAGCATCAGTTCTTAGGCAGTCAGCCTTCTTTATGGTGTAACTATCACGTCTGTACATGACTACAAAAACCACAGCTTTGAGAAGACAGACACTTTGTCAGCAAAGTGATGTCTCTGAATTATAATACACTGTCTAACTTTGTCATAACTTTTTTCCCAAGGAGCAAGAGTCTTAATTTCATGGCTGAAGTGACCTTCTACAGTGATTTTGGAGCCCCAAAAAGTGAAATCTGTCTCTGTTCTCATTTTTACCCCATTTTTTGCTGTGAAGTGTTGGGACTGGATATCATGATCTTAGTTTTTTTAATGTTGAGTTTTAAGCCAGCTTTTCCACTCTCCTCTTTCATGTTCATCAAGAAGCTTTTTAGATGTTTAACTATTTGAGGTACTGCCAAATCATGCTCCACAAAATGAATCTCTTTACATTATCATGATCAAATGGTTTCTGATTTAGCCACATCCTCAACACTGTTTTCCTTTTTGGAAACATTATAGTCATCCTCATGAATGTGAATGGTGTATTGTTGTGGTTTTAGTTTGTATTTTCCTAATAACTAAAGTTTAAAGCAGTTTTTATGTATTCATTGGGAATTTTTGTTATCTTTCTGGAGAAACATCTATTCAAGTTTTGTCCATTTTTAAATTGGGCTTTGTGCTTTAGTTATTGAATTTTAATGCATTGTTGTTCTGGATATTAGACTCCTATCACATTTATGATTGTAAGTATTTCTCACATGAATTATGTGGTATATTCACTTTCTTAATAACACTCTTTTATGCACAAACATTTTTAATTTTGATGAAGTCCAATTTATCGGTATTTAATCTTTTGTTTTGATCATATGTTTGGTGTCATATCTAAGAATCCATTGCCAAACCTAAGGTCATAAAGATTTACTTCTATATTTTCTTATAACAATTATAAAGATTTTAGTTTTTGATTGGAGAGTTTAAACCATCTGCATTTAAAATAATTACACATGAAAAAGACTTACTTCTGTGATTTTACTTTATTTTTTCTGAATGTCTTATACTTTTTTTGTTCATCTTTTTCTCCATCACTACCTTCTTTTTTTGTGATTTGATTTTTCTTTTGTAGTCTGTCTTTTTGGTTCCTCTCTCATTTGAACACCAGAGGCAGAAATCATGGTGACCTTCATAAAGTCTGTCTGCCAGAGTTTGAAACTTGTGATTTTTATTTTTCAAGTACCTTTAGTTCATAAACATCCAAATTTAGTGAATCTTTCTTCTTATATTCTTTTTCATTCATTTTTTCTGTGTGTAGGTTTTGTTTTTTCATTTAATTTCTGTTTTCTTTGATTGTTTTAGGTATTACTTGATTGGTACGGAAAGGTTTTCCAACTTTCCAATTTCTATTAAATATTCACTGATCTTTACTTTCCATTTAAAATTTTTATCCTTCCTTTGAAAAAATTTGTGTCTCTCTTTTTGGGTATTTCTACCAAGAGTTTTTTTTTTTTTTTTTTTTTTACCAAAGATGGATTTGGTAAGCTTTTTAAGCTTTATATATATGGATAATATATGTATTTTACTATCATGCTTTATTAATATATATTAGTCAGATGTAGAATCAGTAGTACAGAATTGTTTTCTATAAAAACTTGGAAAAGGTTATTCACTTTTTTTTTATTCTCTCGTCATTACTGTGACTACTGATCAAAATCTGATTTTTTTATTCTGTAATAATTTAACTTCAACAACTTTTGAAAATGACTGTATCTTTGATGATCTTATTATTATTCTACATGTGGATTTTATTTTAACTATTCTGTTTGAAACTATGATTTTTTTTTCCTTTCATTCAGAGGTCTTTTATGTTTCTAGAATTTTTTTTTTATTTCTTCATATTAGTATTTTATTCCTTATACATCTGGACTCAACAGTAATCCTACACATTTAGTAATTTTAATTGTATGCCATCTATTTCTTTGTTTTTCATGTGCTTTTGTAAGAGATCCTTTATTGAATTACCAGTTTAATACATGTTCTGAAATTGTATTTGTTCTGTTATTCCTCCACCTATTGAATTAGTTTAACTCATTATATTTTTTACCTAATACTTTACTCAGTCTTCTTTAAAACTAGTTCTTTGTCTTCATGATGTTACTCTGATGTATCATCTCTTTGAAGTATTCTTAATTTCTTTGTTGCATCATATCTGGTTTTTATAGTATCGGTTTTTCATTATGATGTCTCTTTGTTGGAGTTTAATGCTTAAATATTTATTATTTTCGATTTTGAACATACTTTTTCCTAGCATTGCCATGTACTTGGCTTGTAGAGTATATAAGGTGAAAGGAACAAAGCCAAAGCCTTCCTTAGTGCCTATGGTAGGTTTAAAATTTGGAGATGCGTCCTTCATGGTAGAGGCTGAATTGCTATGGTGGAGCTTGGACACGCAGATCAGGAATTTTCTCTTCAGAAAATTCTGGTTCTCAGGAAAATTGTCTTCACCTGTTCCATTAGCTTTTCTCCCTCTTGGTTCTTAATTCTGTAGGGAGGAACCCGCTGCTATCTGTTCTTTATTGCATCCTACATGTGCCTGCACTGTAATGACATCCTGATCACTCTGATACAATAATCATCTCAGAGGAATGTAACAGAGGAAAGAAAGCACAATTTCAAAACTCTCTTCCTGAGTAGATCTTACACACAGCACTGGGCCCACCAGAATAAGTTACAATTGACTTTGTAACAACACCTCAGAGTATATTGGTTCTTCAAATCTGTTAAAAAAAAAATGCACCAATAAAACGATTTTCTTAATATCATGATGATGTTTCCATAGGATAGTTTACAAAAATGTGACAGTGTTTACTTCCTGGATAATTGATTACCCTCCACTTTGGTTCCACCAGTGGTGTTCATTTTTTTTTGCTTTGCTTTTGGCTCCGTGAAGCTGCTTTTAAGTTTTCTTTAAGATTTTTTGTACGTTTTTCTTCTTACCTAAGTGTTAAATTTATTGACATGCTATCTAAAGTCACAAAGGTATTCTGTCTTATCTTACAAGGTCTTTAGAGTATTGCCAAGCTCCATTTATTTAAAAAGACTCTGTTTCTCCCACTGATTTACAGTGGCAAGCCTGTTATACATCAAATTACCATATATGCACAGGTTTGTTTTGGGACTCTCTTTTCACTTTCACAAATTTATTCATCTGTGCCTTTGATCAAACAAAAGAAAAATTATTCATGTTGCTTTGTAGTAAACCTCTGTATCTGATAGAGTAATTCCTCTGTCTATAGTGTTCTTCAAGAGAGTCCTAATTTTCCATGGATTTTCATATCAATTTTAGATCATGCATTTTCTTGAAAAATGTTGAAATTTTACTCAATATTGCTCTTAATCCTTTAAAATCTATTAAAAACTATAGCTTTGCATGTTGAATATTGTAATTAATAAGCCTAGTATGTATCTCTGAGTCTTCTTCAGCCTTTCTAAGACTCATGATATTTCTTAAACAATCCACTTGGCTACACTTTTTTCACATGGGTTGTTTAAAAGGACTGTATACTTTGATAATGCATGTATGCAAAGTATATGTAGATCTGTTGTCATAATTACTTGTTGTCAAGTGGCTTTGCCTCCTGTTCACTGATTTCTTTGTGTACTGATCATTTTCTAACAACAACAAAAAAAATTTTAATTTTTTGTGTTTGTTTTGGTGTATAACTAGATTGAAACCAGTAAAACGTAGATCATTTAGTTGAGGTTCCCTGATCAATACAGCCATGTGTATCTAAGGCAGGAATTTGTATGTTCACAGTCTGTTGCCATGGCTTATCAGAAATCCCTCCCCTCTCTCAACTTTATCATTGTTGTTCCTCTCATTGCTTTACCCTGATCAGCACCAACTTGGTTTTATTGTGGGTGGGGGTAAGGAGGGGTTATTTATTTTTTGCTGTTATTCTAAAGTTGTGGGGGTCTTCCCTGGTAGCTCTGCTCATAAAGAATCTGCCTGCAGTACAGGAGACCCTGGTTTGATTCCTGGGTCAGGAAAATCCCCTGAAGAAGCAATAGGCTACCTACTCCAGTATTCTGGCCTGGAGAATTCCATGGACTATACAGTCCATGGGGTTGCAAAGAGTCTGACACCGAGAGATTTTCACTTTCTAAAGGTGAGCAGAAATTTGTGCTAGCACCACAGTGCAGGGGAGGTTCTCATGGAGTGTTTTTTCAGCTTTTATTTTTTTTCCTCCTTATCCTGGAAAGTTCTGAAACTAAAGTCTAAGTGGAGGGTATCCACAAATGCCATCAGAATAGGAAAAATCTTGTTGATTCAATAAAGTATTTACCTTTGTAAATTTGGACTTCTCCATAATTTGGCATGGAAATTTCAAATTGTTTTTCAATGTATTCAGTGTTTTTAGACTCTTTTTTAAAATAATTGTATTTATTTTATTTTTGGCTGTGCTGGGGTTTCATTGCTGTGTGGAATATTTGTCCAGTTGTGGCCAGTGGGGCTGCTCCTGGTTGTGGTGCTCGGGCTTCTTATTGCCCTGGTTCTTTGGTTGTGGGACCCAGCCTCTAAGGCTCAGGGGCTTCAGCAGTTGCAGGTAGAGCACAGTCTCAACAGCTGTGGCTCATGAGCCTAGTTGCTCTGTGGCACGTGGGATCTTCTAGGATCAGGGATCAAACCCGTGTCTCCTGCATTGGCAGGTGGATTCTTTACCACAGAGCCACATGGAAGCCCCTAGACTATGTCTTTCAAAATTTAGGTGGACTTTTTCTCAATTCAGGGTTAGTGCAAGTAATTTGACCTGTTCTTGTTAGAACTAGGACTTCCTGCCATTCATTTTTCACATTGCAGTAAGAATGATCTTTCCTCATCCCTTCCTACAAACCATATCATATCCCTTGTCTTAAAATCTCTACTAACTTCATATCACTTTCACTGCTTTCTTAAAAGTATCTTTAAATTTAATATGTAATTACATGACACCTGAGATCTAGACTAGAGTTATATCTCACTCTAATCTTTATTCAACTTATACTGAAAAACTTTTTTTTTTCCCCCAAGAATGCATTATGCTCCATTTGCCTCTGGTCTTTGAACAGAAGTGAAGTCGCTCAGTCTTGTCCAGCTTTTTGTGACCCCATGGACTGTAGCCTACCAGGCTCCTCTGTCCATGGAATTTTCCAGGTAATAGTACTGGCTGCTGCGTCAGTCATATCTGACTCTGTGTGACCCCACAGACGGTAGCCCAACAGGCTCCTCTGTCCCTGGGATTCTCCAGGCAAGAACACTGGAGTGGGTTGCCATTTCCTTCTCCATTGCATGAAAGTGAAAAGTGAAAGTGAAGTCACTCAGTCGTGTCCGACTCTTAGCAGCTCCGTGGACTGGAGTGGGTCGCCATTTCCTTCTCCAGGGGATCTTCCTGACACAGAAATCAAACCCAGGTCTCCTGCATTGCAGGCAGATGCTTTACCATCTGAGCCACCAGGGAAGTCTATAATAAAGATACCCTGTAATTCTGACAGGATGTAATAACATAATAGTTAAACATACTGGGCATCCAAAGCAATTTTCTGATCTTATCTAGGTTTCAGTATCCTATTTATAATGCCAATATACCCAACATTTTTTTGTGTGGATTAAACTGAAGAAAGTACTGTTTATTGTACAGTAACCAATAAATGCTAGTTTCCATTATTACCAGCTCCTTTTAATTTGTATCCCCTTCCCAACTAATAAGATTAGGTAGTTGCCAAAAATGTGTATGTTCATAAACCTTTTTCTATAAACATAAGAAATTGAGATTTTTCTTATTTAGCCATTGGGTTATTTCATTACAGATTTAGGTTATACCAAGGGAAGAAGTAGTTTGACAACCTAAGGATTTTAGATCAAGAGTTTATGACATTGTTTTGATGGATGAAGTATGTGACCTAGCATGACTTTGCTTTAGCTTTTAGTACACTCTTTGAAAAACTGTTTCATTGGTGTTATGCCATACTTGAAAAGAAGATAGTAGTCTGGCCTAAAATAATGCATTATTTTCATAAAGCTTAAGAATCTCATAAAATCTTTGCATGTGTGTGTGTTGGTCTCTCAGTCATGTCTGACTCTTTGTAACCCATGGACTGTAGCCTTCTGGATTGTCTGTCCATGGGACTTCCTAGGCAAGAATACTGGAGAGGGTTGCCATTCCCTTCTCTGGGGGATCTTCCTGACCCAGGGATCAAACCTGGGTGTCCCACATTGCAAGCAGATTCTTTACCATCTGAGCCACAAGGGAAGCCCAAAATCTGTGTGTATTGATGGTTAAAAACTGTAAAAAAATGTTTTTCAGTTTTATACAAACTAGCATTGATCATAGCCAATATTTTCACCTGCACAGTTTATAAACTGTCTTAATTTTGTGTTTGTTACAAAATTATGCCATATGTATGTATATTGTACAAATATAGGAGGGAGATGGGCTTCCCAGGTGATGCCAGTGATAAAGAAACTACCTGCAAATGCAGGAGACATAAGAGATGTGGGTTTGATCTCTGGGTCAGAATGATTCCTTGGAGGAGGAAACAGCACCCCTCTCCAGTATTCTTGCTGAAAGTATTCCATGGACAGAGGAGCCTGGTGGACTACAGTCCTTGTGTGACCACAAGCACCAGGAGAGGGGTACATTTAAAGAACTATTTTGAAGAAGTTTACAATTGTCCTTTAGCTCCTTAATTTGTATTTTCTCTTTTCATCTTTAGATCTATTGTAACATCACCAATGATTACAACATAATTAGTATGTACTAGATTGACTGAAGTTTGGATATATTCTCATATTTAACATAGTTTAGCAAACATACACTAAATTACACAAATTCTATATCATGAATAAGGGGAAAGTGGGACAATTAAAGACAAATATAGTGTATAATATCATCATTGAACATGCAAGTTAGTAGTGGTTAGGGAATTTGTGACCTAATAAAATTCAAATTTTGGGAGAAGTTAGGATCATATGTATATTCTGAAATTTACATCTGAAAGTACAGAGGATTATGACTGATAATGAAGCACATCTTAAGTCTTATTTCAGTGAATGTTAGGAAATCAGGGGAATACAGTGTGGAGGCTTTAAGTCTTAATAGAACACTTTAATTAGCATGGAAAACATTGGTATTAGAATGTTGAGTACGTAACATTAAAAGGTGGTTTGGGAACTGTGGAAAATGTAGAAAGGGAATTAATCTTTCTCTTTGAGACAATGAATCTTGACAACTGTAGTGTTTTGGCCAATATTATGACATGATGGAAGTGATATTTTGAAAGATTATATAGCAACAGTTAAAATGATTGATTTTGGTAGGGAGTAAACTGGAAGCAAAGGGGTTGATAATGGGATTATTTCATTTGTCTTATGCTCCTAATACTACTGCTACGTGCTTAGAGGCCGCATAACATCAACTTCAGAAAGGAAATTTACTTGTCATAGCATGTGCCAGAAGAATATTGAGTAAAAGTGAACATGCATATCCCAGTCCCAGGATAGGGTGTTTGTCTTTGAAATAAACAGCCTGAGATGAATTTCTCAAGTTTTTACTTAAAAATGTATTCAGAGTAATAACAGACTCTTCTATGGAATTGCTAACCACTGCTAAACTGAATATAGCCAGAATAGACAAAGGTGTCAGCCTTGTCTCTATTACATTCTAAATGCCACACAGGGCAAATGAATAAAGTATAGACACAGATGTACTTGAAGGAACAGAATAGTGTTTGTAGGGAAGATGAAAGAGAAATTGAACATGGATAGCTAACTAACAGTATTGAAAGTGTGAAAGTGTTAGTAGCTCAGTTGTGTCTGACTTTTGTGACCCCCAAGGACTGTAGCCCTCTAGGCTCCTCTGTCCATGGGATTTCCCAGGCAAGAATACTGGAGTGGGTTGCCATTCACTTCTCCAGAGGATCTTCCCGACTCAGGGATTGAGGTCTCCCACATTGCAGGCAGATTCTTTACTATATAAGCCACCACAGTCTTGAAGTGATGTTCAAAACTGTTATCACATTTACCATTGTATACCTGTAGTAGAACCTGGGTCTCCTACATTGCAGGCAGCTGCTTTATAGTCTGAGCTACTCGGGAAGCCCCCAGATAGAATAGATTTAAAGATTTACAAGAGATTTTGAAATTTCAGAACACTTGGAATAAATGATTTACCTAAAGATATTTGACTATTTAAGGTTTTCCATTAAAATATAGGTCTAAAATATTATGTAAAGTTATATCATCAATCAAAGCTTAAGAAACAGTTGTGTTTTGTTTTGTTATTTTTTTTTTTAAATTTACTTCTCCACCAGTTTCATAGAATTAAAAATCTACATGGGTTAAAAATGTCTGTAAACCTAATTTAGACCATTAGTTATCTCTTGGTAGTTTTTAAATGAGATATGCAAACCAATTAAATTAGATACAGAAACCAGTCAAGATTATGGCATTTTTACCAGAGGAAGCAACTATAAAATGAGCACAGAAATATGGTTTTGTGCAGATTCAGAAAGAGAATTGTTGTTAAATTATCAGCTCAGTGGCTAGTTTTGGTTAGTGTTAAAAATAATAACCATTAATGCCATGGATATTATTTATTTTGTTTACATACATACATCATATATAGACACAATCACATCTTGAACTAGTTTGGAATCAGTTTTTTTTTTTTTTTTTTAAACCATCTTGCCTAGAGTATATGTTAATGTTTTTGAATGGATTTACTAGCAGCAAATTCTCATTGACTGTAAAGTTATGGTGCCTGGTAATGAGGGTTCTTTCTCTTTGGCGTGAGAATGTGGTAGCCTATACATTCCAAAGTATCGCAGCTGATGTGATTTGAACTGTGTTGCTAGAGAATACTCCTGGGAATCCCTTGGACAGCAAGCAGATCAAATCAATCTTAAGGGAGATCAATGCTGAATAATCATTGGAGGGACTGATGCTGAAGCTGAAATTCCAGTTTTTTGATCATCTGATGCGAACAACTGACTCTTCAGAAAAGTCCCCAATGCTGGGAAAGACTGAGGGCAGAAGGAGAAGAGGGCGTCAGAGGATGAGATGGCTGGATGGCATCACTGTTATAATGAATGTGAACTTGGGCAAAATTTGTGAGATATGAGGGACAGGGAGGCCTGGCATTTTGCAGTCCATGGGGGTCGCAAAGAGTCCAACACGACTGGGCAACTGAACAACAACAACATTCATATTTAGTCCACGTGCCCACTAAGACATGACTAGAAGACTTATAGCCAAATGTATGTATATCAGAAGATGGTCATTAGATTTAAAGAAAATTAAATAAAAATAAAAGTGGAAATGTCCTTTCTAAATCTCCTGTTTGGAGTGACACATGTACAAGCATAGTGATTACATCCCTCAGATGTTAAGTTCCTGTCTTTTGTTACTTGGTTCTCTAAGATAGTTCTGAGATCCAGTTTGAGAAAATGTGAATGGTGCCAAAAGTCAGCCACTAATTTTTCAGCATTGCCTATGGTTTCACAAATAAGTCAATGGCCTTGTCAAATATCAGAATGCTAATATCTAAAATGGAGTGTTCAGTGAATTGGGAATCTAGTTATAAATAAATGTGAATTCTGGGAAAGAGTTGATTAACAGACACTTACAAAGACAGACAAATTAAGGATAAAGGCTTTTTACTCAGTAGTCACAGCAAGGTTTGCTTTTCCTTTATAGTCTGTGCGCTGGTTTAGAGCAGATGAAGAGTGAAGATTCTGGGGTAATTGGATGTCTCTCAGTCCTCCAAGGCCAGCAGAAATAAAATTCAGTCAATCTAGTAAGTGCATTAATGAAAGGGTTAGTGGGATTGGTATGAATCTGTGAGCTGAGAGCCAAAACAAAATTGGAAATAAGCCCTTGAAATTCTTCTGGAGTTTTTATTGCTTAAAAAAGCAGTTTGTTGAGTGTTTAACAGATCATGCTTGACTCAAATCAAAAGGCCAGGAAGAAATCTTGTTTCTTCAGCAAGCTTCACACCTGAGTTAAAAGACACCTGCTTAATATTCACGAGCCTGGTTTGACTTCAGTTATAGGTGGATTCCATGAAATGAAAGAATTGATATATTCCCCAGATCAAAGAAAAAGTAACTGTATTTAGAGACTAGAAGGTAAAATAAACTATGATAGGCTAAGTTGACAGGGAGTATTGATAAAATCTGAAAGAAATTTATTTGAGCAGTTTAGAACTAATATATGGTTCAAATAGCTAATGTGCCAATATTATTAAGGACATGTGTGTATATACACACAAATGCACACACATACTTGCAAAGAGTTTGACATGACTTAGCAAACAAAAAACATATATATACCAGTATTCACTAGGCTCTTTATTACTAGAACTTACACAGATGAAAATCCCCTCTGTATATTATTAACTCTATGTAGTATATATTTTCTTTCTGAACTGTTATTATACTGAATATGTAATGTGTTGTGTTGTTAAGCCATTATCCAGATCTATATCTCTAGAGAAGTTATGCTGTCATCCAGTGCCATATGTGGAAGGTGCTCAGAAAATATTTGCTATAATAATGACTCAATTAATGAATGAGTCCTAAACTTCTAAGCCTATTTTCTACTTAATAGACTCTTACTGGATGGTATGGGGAGGGACAAGGGAGGAGGGTTCAGGGTGGGGAACACGTGTATACCTGTGGCGGATTCATTTAGATATATGGCAAAACCAACATAATATTGTAAAGTTAAAAAATAAAATGAAATTTAAAAAAAAGTGTAATTCTAACCTGATTTGATGACCCAGAGTCTCCCATCCAGAAAAATAGACACTAAGCAGTCACTTTACTGGGGCTTCCCTGGTGGCTAAGATGGTAAAGAATCTACCTGCGATGTGGGAGACCTAGGTTTGATCCCCGGCTAGGGAAGATCCCCTGGAGAGGGGCATGGCAACTCACTCCAGAATTCTTGCCTGGAGAATCCCCACAGACAGAGGAAGCCTGATGGGCTATAGTCCATAGGTTACAAAAGTCAGACATGACTGAGTGACAAAGCACAGCACAGCAATCACTTTATTAATATATTTACATTTATTATTTATGAATTGACAAGGAAACGACATTTAGGAAATGCTGAAATGAGAATTATGCACAAGTAATGTATCATGTCTTGGTTTATATTAAATTTACTTTGTTACATTTTGTTTCTAAACTATCAGAAATGTAAATCTGGATTTATTAGCCATCGTTGAGACCATATTATGGGAACAAATGCATATTAATGCTTCAAAACTTTCATTGATAGCTTAATTTTCTTTCAGTTTCTACACTCAGAAAAATTAAGAAGGAATGAGAAAGAGTGAATAAAAATGACAATGTTTTATTCCATTTGGTGGTAATACTGTAGTCAACTTGTCATTACCTTTATTGTATGATAGTACCCCCTTCAAGAATCTTCCCTTAGACTGCAGAGTTTAGCTAAAATGTTCCATGTCTGTCTTCTCATAGCATTCTGTACATAAAGTTACCATTATTCTTAAATATAATACTAATATTTTATTGAAAATTTTAACTTAGGTGTTTATTTTCCCAAAAACTATAAATTAACTTCAAGATTTAGACTACGGTTATCTTCATTCCCTGAGAACAGTCATCACTCAGCAAATTTAATTGAATTAAAATTGCAGAAGAAAATTTAAAACAGTTTTCTGTAACTAAATGTATGCAAAATTGTTACAAATTCTGAGGAGTTAAACTCACAACAGGTTAATGCACAAAGAATTTAAAGTATTCTGTTTTGATTTTTTTTTAAAGATATGATTCTAGAAGTGCATCAAACATGATGATCAAAGTTAATTGTTCCATAGCAGTGGATTCAAAAGTATGATTAGCCATTATGGAGGCATACATAATGGTGTCATTTAAACAATATACTTCTGAGTATAACTTTAACTGGAAAATATCTATCACTATTTAAAAAGTTGGGTGAGTTGCTACTTAGCATTTGTAAATAACAGGAGAATGTATATTTCATTAAGAATATGTTAGGGTTGATGGGAGCATATAACATTAACTTAATATAGTGTATATCCATACATAACAAATTTAAGATCCTTATTTCTGAAGTTATGCCTTTACATTTTTATTTTATGTATCTGATTACCATTCTTGTATGCTAAATGCCTGTATAGGGAGAAAGAATGTTAAGTCTTACCATTTAGGTATGGTGTATCATAAAAAGCATATAGGATTAAAAAGGAAGTTAGTGTTTAGTTTCAAGGCAAAATTACACACATTAAGTATAATGTATTTGGCTCATTTGATTTTTAGGAACTGAGAATATCAAGTAATATCAACTAATAGAGTATAGAAATAAGGTAATAAAAAATGCCATATAAACCCACTGGCAACTGTTCCTTTGGAAACTATAGCACAGTTGAGATGTAGAAAGATTTTGACAATTTAGTAACCACTTTATCCTTCAACAACTGGAATTTTTAATCTTTCAATATTATAGTGAATCAGCTTCATTCCCTCTTACTGTTGTTGCTACCACTGCTAGTTTATTCTATTTTAGCTATAAATACTATAATTCTGTTTTTGTATGCAACTTATATACTAGCATATATATGGAATATAGAATAATAGAGCATACACATATGTTTACATAGATTATATAAATAAACACATATACATATGATGTAATACAATTATAGTTCATTCTATCTTTTTCCACTCTGTTCCCTATTTTTCCATTCTAAATAACTTAGATATAAAAATAGTGGGCTGAATGCTTGTGTTCCTCAAAATCCATATATTGAACCCTGAGCCCAGTGATGAGAGGTGGGTGCTTGGGAGAAAATTAGGTGATGAGAATAGATCCCTCATAGATGGAATTATTGCCTTTGTAAGAAGAGAGATGAGAGGAATGGTCTTTCTGATGTGTGAGGACACAGCCAGACCAGCTGGCTAAAAACTAGGAAGAGGGCTCTCGCTGGAGACTGACTATGCTGACACCTTGATCCCAGACTCCCCATCCTCTATGAAGAATAAAATTCTGCTTTTAAGCCACCTGGTCTACACATTTTTGTTAAAATAGCCTGAACTGACTAACACAGTTCCCTCAGAACCCTATTTTCAGACAGTCAGTGTTGTATAGAGCTCTATTCTTTCATACAGAAGCCATGATCCACTATTGGAAACTGTGGCTATTTGAGTAAGCATTTAAAGCAATTAAAATTAAGCATATTTAAAGATTGAGTTCTTCAGTCACACAAGTGCTCAGTAGATACATGTATCCAGGGATTATCATATTAGACAGCTGGGATTTTATGTATTTCTATCATCTCAGAAAGTTCTATTTGATCAGCATTGCTATACAGATTAATAATACATTAAAGAATTAAAATCATATCACCATCATTTCTTACCTGAGTGACCTTGAACTGAATTTTGTAACATTTCTAGGCTTAAATTTTTCCATATTTAGAATAAGAACAGCAGCAGTGCCTTTATTCTAGGATTTTTACCAGAATAAACCTCTACACAGAAAATCCCTTTAATAAATTGAGAAGCTGAATTTATAATGACTAGACCATATATAATATAACTTTATCCACAATCTGCAGTAACCAGTCCAGAAAGTCAATCTACTGTTTTCAATAATCATTACAAGGAAGTAAATAAGTATCTTTAACGACCATTTCTGGAAGCTAAATGGTAACTCCCACAACAATCAGCTCAAAATGACAAGGATTTGGGCTTCCCTTGTGGCTCAGATGGTACAGAATCCACCTGCAATGAGGAACACCTGGGATCGATCCCTGGGTTAGGAAGGTCCCCTGGAGAAGGGAAAGGCTACCCACTGCAGTATTCTGGCCTAGAGAATTCCATGGACTGTATAATCCATGGGATTGCAGAGTCAGACATGACTGAACGACTTTCACTATCAATAACTGACAGCTTCCCTAACTTTTGCCTCCATGTCTAGTTTAGGACCTAGTGTAGAAAGCTAAAAGAGCATCACTAATGAATCGCATAGATGTCCTGCTTCTAGACACTGCACAGCTTCCTCATGTTCAGTTCAGTCGCTCAGTCGTGTCTGACTCTTTGCAACCCCATGAATCGCAGCACGCCAGGCCTCCCTGTCCATCACCAACTCCTGGAGTTCACTCCGACCCACGTCCATCAAGTCGGTGATACCATCCAGCCATCTCATCCTCTGTAGTCCCCTTCTCCTCCTGCCCCCAATCCCTCCCAGCATCCCCCCCAGCATCAGAGTCTTTTCCAATGAGTCAACTCTTCGCATGAGGTGGCCAAAGTACTGGAGTTTCAGCTTTAGCATCATTCCTTCCAAAGAAATCCCAGGGCTGATCTCCTTCAGAACGGACTGGTTGGATCTCCTTGCAGTCCAAGGGACTCTCAAGAGTCTTCTCCAGCACCACAGTTCAAAGCATCAATTCTTCAGTGCTCAGCTTTCTTCACAGTCCAACTCTCACATCCATACATGACCACAGGAAAAACCATAGCCTCGACTAGACGGACTTTTGTTGGCAAAGTAATGTCTCTGCTTTTGAATATGCTATCTAGGTTGGTCATAACTTTTCTTTCCAAGGAGTAAGCGTCTTTTAATTTCATGGCTATAGTCACCATCTGTAGTGATTTTGGAGCCCAAATAAATGAAGTCTAACACTGTTTCCACTGTCCCCCAAAAAGACACACCAGAAGCTTCCTTTTTTTTTTTCCGTTATAAAGCTTTTCCACTTTTCTGTGTTTCTTTGAGTGTCTCCCAAAATGAAAGTGATAAGCCTGCTTTTATTTAGCATCTAAAGCCCCTGGAATATTGTATTTTGTCACTTATGATATCCTGTTGAAGGAATTAGGTGTGTGTAGTCATCCAAATAGGCTATATTGAAAACCCAGTTTTTATAAAGTACATTGCTGCTTTGCTTCTGAGTATGAATTTCAGACTTAAGAAGAAGGGTATGATGACATATGTGTCATTTGTGGACTTCTCTATGTTTGGGCAGGCTCTTGATATGTATGCTGTTTTTACTTCTATTTTGTATTGACCTCCAGCCTTCTCTAAGAAGAAGCACCCATGTGGTGGTGCTGCACTGAACTTGGGCAAAGCACCCAGTCTGGGCAAGTAACACTCTCCTTTTATGGTATTGCAGTCTATTCAAGAGATCAAATACTTAAGAAGTGTTTTAGAACAGGTCAGTAATACAGGATCCCTTTTCTTTCTAGTCTTTCACCCTCTTATAACTGAGGATTTCCATTAGCACTAGAGACCTATAGAGTCATGTAGCTTTGTTTGCTCACCTTTCAAAGCAATAGAAGGTGTATCCTCAATAATAAGGAATGCTGCCTCCATTCTCAAATATGAATATGTTCATGAATTCCTAAACCATATCCAAAATGAAGATTCCGTGTTTCACAACATGGATATCCAGTATGTATTCACATGGGAAGGTCACCTTTGCAGGAATGAAGGGGCAAAACCTTACAATGTATATTAGTAATGCTGGAAATAATGAATCATATAAAGCAGTAACTCTTCTAAAATGTGTCATAAATTTAAGCATTAAAAATGCCACGTGATGTAACATAATCTGAAAATTAACAAAGTACACAAAAGAATATACTCTGAAGTGTCAGATAATAATATTTAAAATTTTGTTTATATATATTAGATAAAGGGTCTTAGAAAGATGAGCATTTTAAAAAAGCATTGCTTAATAACCAATAGGGAACAGAAGCAGAGGCAAAATATTACAAATTTCATAACCCACTTGTTACAATTATTCCCTTATTTTCTCCTCCATATTATATGTTTAGAGGACCTCAGACTTCCCCTCCCCCCACCACTGTTGGAACTAGGTAAAGGAATTCTAGTATTTGGCCTTGAAACTGCACAGTTTTCTAATAGTAAAGGCATCTCAGTAAGATTAGAAAAAAAAAAAAAAAAGCCTTTCCCTTTTATAGCAAATAATATTATGGATTTTAAAAATCATCTCACAAGTTATTTCCAACAAGAATCTTCTCTTGAGAAATAAAATTTTTCTCCAAAGTTAGAGAATTTAGATTGATTTGCTTACATTTACTTTGTTGCACTCATAATATTTATACTGACAACTCATTTTTGAAAGGTATGTAAAACTTTCTTCTTTGAAGCTCCATGGGAATGACTGTACTTCATTCAACTCTATAGGCACTTAGAAGAGATAAAATATCTCTTTATTGGATTTTTTTTTTAATTTAACAAACCATTTTGCTTTCACATCACATATTACTGAATTTTACATTTATTAAATGATTTCATGGTAAGGATAGGCAGGCAATGCTTTAAAGTATCTGATTTGGGGCACTTCCATGCATTCATTTATAGAATTAGCATATAAACTAATCAATATTGTCAAAAGATTTTGAGTCTGTCTTTACACTCCCTCTGATAAGGCAATGTGATATTTCAGAGCTGTGTGTATGCATGAGTATGCGTGTGAGAGACAGATTAATGAAGCTGTGGGGCTGTATATTTCCTGTTTTTACTTATGTGAAAATGTGTTACTGCTACTTCAGTTCAGTTCAGTCTCTCAGTAGTGTCTGACTCTTTGCAACCCCATGGACGGCAGCACGCCAGGCTTCCCTGTCCATCACCACCTCCTGGAGCTTGCTCAAACCCATGTCCATCAAGTTGGTGATGCCATCCAAACATCTCGTCCTTTTTCATCCCCTTCTTCTCCAGCGTTCAATCTTTCCCAGCATCAGGGCCTTTTCCAATGAGTCAATTCTCATCAAGTGGCCAAAATATTGGAGCTGCAGGTTTAGCATCAGTCCTTCCTATGAATATTCAGGACTGATTTCCTTTAGGATTGACTGGTTGGATCTCCTTGCAATCCATGGGACTCTCAAGAGTCTTCTCCAACACCACAGTTCAAAAGCACCAGTGCTGCTTACCTAGATGAATTAAAAATTGAAATCAGTTTAGCTTTTGCTGTGTCTTCTGGAAGTCACTGTGTATATTTTCCTTTTGTTTCCTTTTGTTATTTACTGTTATAGAAGAAATCTAGATGAGCATGAATTATTTTATTGGATTTTGCAATTGCAATTAACTTGTTTCAATTGTAATGATGCTTGTAGCAATTGTTTATATGCCTTTTTTATGATTTTTAAGCTTTCTCTAAGATAAGAAATTGATTTTCTTAATTTGCCAACTCATTTCTCTAATTCATTAACAATTTATTTTCATAATTTTAAAAGTTATTCTCCATTCCTTTTTTTTATTTTCTGTCCTTAATTTTTATTTATATAAACTAGACTTTTTTGCTTCTATCTTTTATTCTTACTTCATCTCTCTCTCCTTTTCTCATATATTCTATTGAATTTTCAAAAGCTTCTACTTCAGTTTTCTAGGCAGTTTCTGAGTCCAAATTATTTTGGATTATATAAACTACTTTATTAAATATTTGTATATATATATATATTTTTTTTAATTTAAAGCATTTTATCTCAATTTCCCATTTTCCCGTCACCTCTAAACTAGCTTCTTAGCTGTGTAATATTTTGGAACTTTGCACACACAAGTGCATTCCTTTAAAGTTATCTTGGGCCTAGCTTCTTGAATTGATTTTACTTAAAAAAATAAATTTATAAGCCCACAGAGTCTTGTTCAACTCGTTTGTACTAGGATATTTTGTGCTCAGTGACTGTGACTTCTTCCTCTGCTTCAGTTTATGGAGGATTCTTTTTTTTTTTTTTTTTTGTCTACAATTGGAAGTGGAACTGTGATTTAGAGAACAGTGTAGGTTTCCCTGTCTAAATGTTTTAAGACCCAACAAAGACTTAAATTCACCACTTCAAAAAAATGGCCTATGGAGAACTGGGAGAAAGCCAAATCTAGAAGAGTTTTTGGCAGGGCACTTTAACTTTGTCTTTATTTGAGTTTCTTTCCAGTTTGCTCTGGCATTGAGGAGATAATTATGCTCTTTGCTCTCATTTTGGATTAGCTAAGGCAATGCTTCTTAATCTGGCAAATTGTTCTCTGATACCAGCCTGGAAGCTGCCTGTGTCTTTTCAGTTTGTCCCCATCAGTGTTTCTCTGGTGAAGTCTGATGAAGTTCCTTGAAGTCTCTGATATTCACATGCATCTCTCATCTAATTTCAAAAAAAAAAAAAAAGTGGAAAATTCACCCCTCTTTTATCTTCTTGTGATTCATTAAATAAAAATCCTGGATGAAGTTTAAAATTTTAGACAGATACTTTAGGTTGACCCATTGAAATTTGTTTTTAACCCCAAACCTGTATTTGGTTCAGCTTCCCCATACTCAGAGTTCCAAAAGCCAGAATGTTTGAATCCTTCTGCCCTTTACATCAAGTATCTAAAGACATCCCCAAATCATGTTGTATTTACTTCATGTTTAACATCTGTCAACTTTTTTTTCCATCTCGCATCGTCTCTCTTAGACTCTTTCTCAGATGAACTCTTGAGCACTATCTGAGATCCTACTGTTTGATTCATATCACAGAGAAAAGAGTTCTGCACAAACATCAACAAACTTCACACTGAAAGATCTCACCACAGCAGGTGCCACATTCTTCTGGCTTCTGCCTGGAACTGGAACTTCTCTGACGATGTCACTTGTGATGTCTGTGTGACTCATCCATGTGCATCTGCGAGTGTAGCAGAGCCTGTGCCCCAGAGAAGCCTTCACCCAGTCAGAGTAGAAACAGAACATGATGGCATCCCCATTCCCTCCATCATGGACTCTGCCAAGATCCATTCATAGGAATCCTCAGAAGTTTCTAGAGGGTTAGAATACTAGACCCCCACAGAGGTTGCCAATCAAAATTTTATCTTTGTATTGGCCTTTTCCCCTTCCTTGTTTTACTCTACTCTCACTCTTTCTCTCTGGAGTCAAGATTCCGGTCCAATAGAAAGACCTGAACTCAAACTGAGCCCTTGGAAGAGAAAACAGACTAAAACCATGGTGATAAGAACATCTCTACCCTACATAACATAGCGTTCTGGAAGTGGACCGCTTATTTATCTGATGACAGAAGGATTGCATTGTGGTGAAGTGGTGATTAGACCAGGCACACAAAGTGCTTATGCTTTTCCAGGCTCTCATGAGTGGAGGGTTGTGATAAGGAACATGCGGAAGCTGAAGTGTTAGATAACTAAGTTCCTTAAATCTGCCAACTCAAGTTATATGGAGCAAACTAGGACCTTCCATGGCTGAGTTAACGATATTCATATTTCTTGAATATAACGTAAGAATACTATGGAGAAAACCGAGTCATGGATTTAATTAAGAGTGGCAAGGCTCAAAAAATAATGAACACATAGTTTTTAAAGACGTTTTATGCCAAGTCCAAAGGCCTCTAAGGAAATAGTACAAGTCAGAGGTCTTTGGTTTGGTCATTTTACTAGATGACTGTGAGAATCTGGAACCTCCAAATTCTCAGTAATCCCCTGGGCAGGGTGAAGGACTTTAACCCCTGCCACTTGTTGGAAGAAAGCAGCACAAGATAAGGCTTGCCTTTGTCAGGACCCTTGTATGCTTCTGTCTGCTTCTACTTATTGCCTCTTGGACCAATAATTAGAGTCACTTCTCAGCACATACCACCAGGACAAGATAATTCCTGCTGTAAGGAAAGGCCTTATTTGTAGAATAATTGGAGTTCCTAGTTAATAAAGACTAGAAAGAAAACAGAGGAACACATGAAGGAATAGAACTTAGTGATATTGGACTTGTGATCAGAATGAAAGACTTCATAGGGAGAAATGTATTGACATGAGGATACATATTTATGAATTGTGCTTAATTTTCTTACCTGGGAGAAATGAAGCTAGTCATAACACTCTTCTAGGATGGTTGTTACCTTATGAACATGATACTGGCCTTACTGAAGACAAGGTGATGTGCTGTGATTATCACAGTAGGGTACTGAAGAAGGACACAGAAGGCTACAACAATAATGAGATGGTAAGAATGGATTTATTATGTTAGGGTGGAGAATGCCTCCTACTTCTGTGTGACACACAATTCACTAAAGCTTTAAGAGGTGCACTAGCAATGGGACCTTGAAATTTTTGAGCAAACCAATGTTTGATATAATATGTAGGCTTAGATTGACCTTAAAAGATGCTTCAATCTAGCTAAAGTCCTTGAAATTCATAGAAATCATAATAGAGGCCATATTATGACACTGCAGAATTACAATTATTATAATGGACAGGAGAGTTTTAGTGGCAAACAAAGTACCTTAATCTGTGGGTTTCCCATGGAAGCACTGTCTGATAGATTCAAGACAGACCCAGATTGACACTCCTCCTAATGAGAGAATCTAAACCTCTTCCCCTTGTATTTGGGTGGCCTCTCTGTCTCCGTGAGCAACAGAATATGGTAGATGTCTCACTGTGCAAATCTCCAGGTCTAGGTCTTAATTAAGAGACTGGCAGCTTTTTCTCTCCTATTTCTTGAAATATTTGCTATAGAAATATGTGTGTGAGGGGAGGTGGTGTTGGTGGTGCCTTAGCTGTCATATAAGAAATCTGAAATGAGAAGTTTAAACTGTGTCGAGAGGCCAGGAAATGACATGCCGTGTGGGGAGAGAGAGACAGAAAAGATGGAAAAGACTGAGCAGCATTTACTAGAAATGTGAGTAAAAGCCATCTTGACTGCCAATTTTTCAAGCCCAGATGGCACATGGATCAGACACAGATCAGCCAGCTGAGCTTTTCCTGAATTTCTGACCCATAATATTGTGAGCAAAATTAAGCATTTGTTTTAAGCCAGTAAGTTTTGGACTAATTTGTTGAACAGAAATAGATAATCAGAACATATGAGTAGACAAATCCAGTTTAACTTCATGGTACTTTTTTTTTTTTTTTACTGTAATTATGTTTATTTTCCTGAAAATATCAAGAGGTGGAAAGCAAAAGCACAAGATATCAGAAGCTTCAATGGAAAATTCTCAGCTCTCACCAGTTTCTGGCTCTAAGTCAGTTCACAGACAAAAGAGGATGCTCTATTCTCTTGAGGAAGATCTCTGCAGTATCTCCTCCATAATATGAAATAAGTATTTCTCCAGTATTTTTTAAGCAATTTGTAGACATCTACCAGGAAACAATGCATTGAAGGAATATAAATTATGAAGCCATATGAAGGCTTTTAAATAGGATCTGATATCAGGGGATCGAATGATAGCATGGTCCTCCCATAAGAGAAGGGTTTATCTTGGCAAGGTAAAGATTTGTCTATCTATGTATCTATTCATCTATGCATCTACCCATCCTATGAAGTCCTAAAAGAAGTTCACCTTACCTGAGACCAGTGGATTTGTGCACCCACACTATTGTTATTTCTTTAGTTCTTGTGTATATAATTGGGATAGATATACATAATATCTAATGGAACGTCCATATCTGTTTTCTGACTGAAGTTAAGACCCATCATGGTAGGAAGGCCTAACTGGTAATCCCTAAATACTGTGTGTCCATTTAGCGCCATGCGCTAGTGGTAAAGAACCCACCTGCCAGTGCAGGAAACATAAGAGATTCAGGTTCAATCCCTGGGTCAGGAAGATCCCCTGGAGAAAGGAATGGCAACTCACTCAAGTATTCTTGCCTGGAGAATCTCATGGACAGAGGAGCCTGGCAGTCTACAGTCCATGAGGTCACAAAGAGTTGGGCATGACAGAAGAAAGTTTTATAATCCCTAAACATGACACCCAATTCAGTCAAGAAGTAAATCAGAAGTTATAAGCAATACCATATCCCAGGCTTCTGAGGTGGCACAGTTGTTAAAAAATACTCCTGCCAATGCAGGGAGACTCAAAGGACGCGGGTTTGATCCTTAGAGTACAAAATGATAACCTATTCCAGTATTCTTGCCTGGGACATCACATGGACAGAGGAGCCTGGTGGGCTACAGTCCATAGTCCAAAGAGTCAGACGTGACTGAGTGCGTGCACGCGTGTGCACACACACACACACACACACATTAGAGTGAAAATGCAGAAAATAAGAAGAAGCTATTTGAAAAACTTAAAGGATTCTGGGCTGTTGGTGCCTGCCATTTCCCCATTTGACACTCTGGTGTGTCCTTGTAAGAAATCAACAACACATGGAGTGTGGTGAATCACACTAGATAAATACATCTTATACCAAGAAATCATAACCCTATTCACAGTTGCTGTGGGGATGTGGTATTTTTATTGGTAACAATATAAAATATGTTATGGGCTACTAATCTGGCAATTGTCTCTTCAATTCCCTCTGTAAAAAGAATCAAATGTTCACATTCACTCCCTATGTTCCAGTAGGCATGTAGACTACAGTAAACTAAGTTATCTGAACTTAGTAGTCTTTATTGTATTGATGACATTTTACTTATTAGACTTGGTAAACACTCATGCTGCTGCTAAGTCACTTCAGTCTTGTCTGACTCTGTGCGACCCCATAGACGGCAGCCCACCAGTCTCCCCCGTCCCTGGGATTCTCCAGGCAAGAACACTGGAATGGGTTGCCATTTCCTTCTCCAATGCATGAAAGTGAAAAGTGAAAGTGAAGTCACTCAGTCGTATCCAACTCTTGGCGACCCCATGGACTGCAGCCCACCAGGCTCCTCCAGCCATGGGATTTTCTAGGCAAGAGTACTGGAGTGGGGTGCTATTGCCTTCTCTGAAACACTCATGATGCCCTGTCACTTAGATTTTTATACCCAAGAATATATGCTTCTACCCCACACCCTCAAATCTTGAGGGCTTTGAACCAAATCATGGAGTGAGCATAGTATTGACTCTCTTGTATCCTTTACAAGAGTTACCTGCTTGTGAAGTGTGTGTTCCTTGTTCCTTCTCAGGTAGGCTTTGCCCAGCATAAAGGCCTGATTCCTAGAGGAGGGATGCCATCTGGCCAGTGATGACTCTTCTAGCCAATCAGCTGATCAGAGATAAATAGAAGATTAACTCCACTAGCTAGTTACTGATTCTGATGTCCATGGAAAGCTGAAAGCAAGTCATGCACCAAGGAGGTTGTCTAGAGTGTCTTCTGATGCTTTGTGCCTATAACCAGTGTATCACAGGAACCCTAGCCTCACAGAGGTAAGGCCACAATGGGCTCATACTATAAAGAGAGGAAAATCTCTGGCACTATAGCAGACAAAAGTCCTAATCCAGTGTAAGTTCAGGGTGATGAAATCTAGAACTAAAGAGATAGGAGGGAACTGATATAAATATGAATCATGATAGGCTTTTTTTCCTGTCAAAGAAACACCTGCACACTGTAAATAATAGCTTGTATTTTCCATGGATTCATAATCCATTTTTCCTGCTTTCATGGTGTGATGGAAACTAAGCACACACTATAATTGTTTCATCTATCATGGGGCATCCTACCAAACCTAAAAAATTAAGGTTTAATTGAAATTCTGAGTTATAATCATTTTTTATAATATCATATAGAGGTTATATATAACACCAGAAATCATAGAATATAATTGCTATTTAATTTTAGCATAGTATATTCTATGCTATGCAAAGGGATAAAATTTGGTTTATGCTAATAATTATCACTAAATTCTTATACTAAAACAGGCTTGGGGTAATTTGCACTTTGTTTCTCAATTAATTATTGATTATTCACTTGGGTTATTTCTCATCTATCATTTGTATTTTACATCAAATAACATTTCTTTGGTGTTTTGTGATTAACAAGACACTTTGTATAATAGTCATATTTAAAGATGTATAAACTATTTAATATATGTAACTTTAAATTTACCTTATTTTATCATTCAATATTCTATTAAAAACTACTACAATTTTTCAATCTTTCTGAACTATTGAATGTGTAATATTTTTCATGCATGTTATCATCTTACTGTGGATTTTACTAAAACAAGTTTTCATAAAAAGCTTGTCTAGGAAACACTGTTGACTGAACAATGAGCTTTCTGATTTTCCAGTTCACTGACTTAATCCTTACTTCCTCCCTCAGTGGTTAAAAACATTAAAATCTTACTTTAAAAATACAAAGATACAGTGTCATAAATATTATAAAAATGAATGACTGTTTTGTGGGTAAATTCTAATTGCATACTGGCAAACCCTTGAAGATTGTTTGGGTATACATTGTTGTTTTACTTTCTCAAGGAGCACATGATTATTTCATGAAAGGAGTCTGTACACATTTTAAAAAAGAATTCACCAAGATTCTAGTTGAAATTAAGCATAGCCATGACCTTAGGCAAGTCATAAAACATACTATAATAAGGGTATGCTTTATGCACTCTGTCAGAAATGTGTTGGGAGAGTCAAGGTAGTAATGTATACAAACATTTTCATCATTATGTAAGAATGTATTCAAAAAATAAATAGCAAACTCTGCAAAATTTAGCAAACTCACTTGCTTCTTTTCTCAGTGGGACTAGGGAAAATTTCTGTACATGAGGAAGTCCTGGGATTGGAATAGGAAGAGCCTCAGTTCACAGGACTTCCCTGGTAGCTCAGCTGGTAAAGAATCTGCCTACAATATTGTATCGGTTTTGCCTTACATTGACATGAATCTGCCAGGGCTGTACATGTGTTCCCCATCCTGAACCCCACTCCCACTTCCCTCCCCAAATAAAATATTGTAAAATAATTAGCCTCCAATGAAAATAAATAAATTTATATTAAAAAAAAAAAGAATCTGCCCTCAGTATGGGAGACCTGGATTTGATGCCTGGGTTGGGAAGATCCCCTGGAGAAGGGAATGGCTACCCACTCTAGTATAGTCCATGGGGTCACAAAGATCAGATATGACTAAGTGACTTTCACTATCGGTTCCCTTGAATGGCCTTGGAAATAAATATATTTCAGTATCTGAACCAGAATTTCTTATTCAGAAGCAAAAATGCAGATGCAAAATATATTTTGGAAGAGCAGTAGTTGAGAACTATGTGTAAAAAGCTATATAAACAATGAATTTCTACATTGCTATAATCATTGGTAGATACAGGCTTTGCAAGCCTTAAAGCTTATATAATATAAATGGCATGTATTATAAATAATATTAGATAAACACATTAATATTTACTTAGAATGTGGAGAAATCATTATAAATTGTGAAGCTAATAAAATGCAAATTGCCACAAATACTACAAAAGCCAGAAAAAATATGATACTCTTTATAATTACTTTCTGACATCTCTATAATGTTTTCCCTGTATATTATTTAGGTGAATATTCCTTGATCACCTCTTTTTATAAAAATAATTTAAAATGTAGTCTATGATAATAACAGTTTGGATAGGTCTTTTCTTCTTTGCATATTTCTCTACATATTTCCATTGTGTCTACTATGAATAGCATTCAAAAAGTGAATATAGTCTCTGACTTGCATCATGATGCCAGGAACACTGACACAGTAGCCCTAGAATTAGTATAAAAAGCAAAGTTCATAATCCTATAGCAGAATGAGCACAGGTACTGTTAGGAAAAATTGAGGTTAGAACCTCAGTGTGGAGTTACGTCTCTTTTGTCCATCCTTGTATTTCTAGTTCCTAGCATAGTTGCCTGCCCATGAAAGGTTCTCAGTAAGTAATTGTTAAATAAATTTAAAAGTTCATGAATAAATAGGTCTGGAGCGATTCCATTTCTGGTTCCTAGAGTTATTTCCAAACTGAGGGTTCTAATGGTATCTTAACTATGAGTAAGATTAAGAAAGGACTGTAACCATTTGAATATCTCATGTGATAATAAATTTAAATGTACTCCCTACTCCCCTTGACAATATCTTTATTCCACAAATATTACCTGGATCCAGATGCATACTTGTAGACTCTAGACTAAATTGATGGAAGGGGAGGGACAAAGTGAAAGCAGGCTCCATCTTAATTTTGAAATTTTACACAACCTTTTAAACTCAAGTGAACACATTGCTAAAGCTCTTTGAATTTTTTGAGATAGCTTTAAAATTCATTTATTTTCTACTGTTTTTCTGTTGTCTTTAAAATGTTGATGGTTAATTGACTCACATGTATTGAGCAGTAACTACTGTTGGCTACTCAGAATACTATGTTTTCGATTTAATTCAACATAGATTTATTAGGCTAGTCACTACTACTTAGGTTTATAAATATGACTAATTATCTTTTAATTGCCTGCCCTCAAAATTCTTAAAATCACTTTGAAGATCCCGACTTATTAAAGTAACAATAATCCTGTATACAAGACAGCAAAAGAGACACTGATGTATAGAACAGTCTTTTGGACTCTGTGGGAGAGGGAGAGGGTGGGATGATTTGGGAGAATGGCATTGAAATACGTATAATATCATATACGGAACAAGTCGCCAGTCCAGGTTCGATGCATGATACTGGATGTTTGGGGCTGGTGCACTGGGATGGCCCAGAGGGATGGTATGGGGAGGGAGGAGGGAAGAGGGTTCAGGATGGGGAACACATGTATACCTGTGGTGGATTCATGTCGATATTTGGCAAAACCAATACAATATTGTAAAGTTTAAAAATAAAATAAAATTTTAAAAAATTTAAAAAAAATAAATAAAATATCATCTTTGGAGCTTGGATTAGATTCCAGAAGAACAACACGTAATCTGGTCATTTGTGTTTTTGGTGAAGGGTGATTGGTGTTAGATGATTTTCTCAGAGGAAATTTACTAAGGGCGGGAAAGCTGAGGTCTCCTAAAGAATCAGAATAATGAGATAACCTATAACTAGAGCTAGGAACACCTCCATCTCTACCTCCACTCCTACCTCCACTCCTTTTTACCCTCTACAGACATATGTGTTAGAGAATGACGAACATAAGGCCTAATTAGTGTAAGTGGAAAGACACTTGTATCAGAAATACTGTCTACTCAGAAAAGCAAGGGATTTCGCATTTTATGGCATGACGACCCAATATTCTTGCCTGAAGAATCCCATGGACTGAGGAGCCTGGTGGGCTGCATTCCATGGGGTCACAAAGAGTTGGACATGACTTAGGTGACTTAGCACGCACATAAACAAAACACAAAAGTTTGGGAGTCTCCAGGGCCATCTCATGGATTTTTTTTTTTTTTTAATATATGTTACACACACAGAAAAATTGAGTCCAAGCCATGAAGAGGTATTCACTCATGGGATATCTAAGAGGAGTGTAGTATAATTACATTTACACTTTGATAGATTGTTTTAATAGCATTATGAAGATCTATGTAAATCTCAAATGTAATGAAATCAATGTAATTTCATTGAAATAATCAAATGAAATCTATGTAAATCTCAGATATGTAAATCTCAAAGAAAATGACTAGTTAGGAAAGTACATAAAGGCTACAGGAATAAAAATGAGAATGGCAATTTAAAGATTTTCATTAATTCTCACAGTCCCCTCTTGAAACTTAAAAAAAAGTGTGCCCCCATTTTGCAGATTAAGACAGTTAGATTCAAAACAATTTGATTGTTTTACTAGAATCAGTTATCCAAGGCATATATGCACAACTGTCAATTGAACTGTCTTTTCCCAGGAAGGTACAATAACATTTCTCCAGCACTGAATATGTCCACAAGTCTTCAGCCAGGACTGATTCTAGATGTTCTGTTAGGTTCGATGCTAACTTCCTATAACCAAGTATTACTAAACTACTATGAGAATATGCAGCCTTATGTGCTTCAGATGACTCAATTCATAGGTTTCAAACAGGGCGGTATAAAAAGTTAGAGACTACCCATTCCAAGAAAGGTCAGTACTTGGCACCTTGATAAGTTTTTACTGTTTATTGAATAAATGACAGAATGCATATCACTCTTTCCTCATTAACTTGCTCCATTCTTAATTTTTTACAAGGACACTTTGTTCCTAAACATGAGAAAATTCTTAACTTCATGCAAGTGCAGAAGAGTAAGTCACAATTTTAAGAACCAACAAAGGAAAAAAAAAAAAAAAAAAAACAATAACTTTCAAACTTTCCTGAGTAAAATGTTCTAATGTTTCTGTTCTCTCAAACCACTTCTGCCTTCATCACAAACTGGTCAAACCTCTATTTTAATCACACAAACAGTATCTGTTTGCCTATGTCAATATCCTCTTTTTTATTTTATTTTTTAACTTTACAATATTGTATTGCTTCTGCCATATATCAAAATGAATCCGCCACAGGTATACATCTCTGACCATCCAGTGGAGAGTTTAGGAACTGTTCCAGAGGTGAATATTTAAAGACCATGCTGCAATTTAATTTTCTTTTTTTTTTAGGAGAGAAAAATCAATTCTATATATTTAGCCACTTTTAGCACAGCAAAGACATTAAAAACTCAGCAGAAGGGCATCATAATATTTAAGTGAGTTTCTTCAGATGCAGATGACCCATGAAAAAATATATACAAATAAAATTCTAATTATATATACTATACTGTGACTCTTGCTTATTTATATATTAATAATGCATTTGTTTTAGGCTCTGATTAGGTTTGGAGGCTTCCCTTGTTCAACTGTTAAATAAGTCACATAATGAATTCATTTTAAATCACTTTGAGGGAAAGTGATGATTAAATCTATGCCAAGAGGCAGAAAGGATTTAGAAGCTCTGTGAAGATTAGAAATTAGAAATAGAACATATAGATCCTGCTTGGAACATTAACTTTATCTAATTATACTTCTCTTATAATATGATTCCAATTTCAACCTTCACTTTTTTTCCATTCCAGAGAAATCAATTCATGATTTCTTATTCTAGAAGCAAAAATAAGATTCAAAATTATTTTTCCTTCTATACCTTAAAGGATAAAGCTACATATTTGTTAAATTGTAATTGCTTCACTGTTTTGAATTTATTTTATGTAAGAAAAATAGCCATTCTTATATGTAATTGAGACAACGGCTAACGAAACAAAGGAAGGGCCAATAATTTGTTTTAAAAAGAGAAAGGGGGATTTCACAAGACTGAAAATATGAAATATGAAGTGATAGGAAATTCTAGAGTTTATTGACCTTTATAGAATACTTTGTAGGTACTTGGATATAGTCCTATGAAAATTTTCACATTCTTTTATTCCATCTTCTTTCTTGGACAGGCATTCTCTTTCAATTAAAATAATTTAAAAAAAAAAAAAAAGAATCTGCCTGCAATGCAGGAGACCTGGATTCAATCCCTAGGTTGAGAAGACCCTGAAAAAGAGAAAATCTTCCCTCTCCAGTATTCTTGCCTGGAGTAGTCCATGGACAAAGGAATCTGGTGAGCTACAGTCCATGGGGTCTCAAATTCCAGACACAGCTGAGCGACTAACACTTTCACTTTTTCACTTTTATTGAGATAATCCAGGATAATATCCCTATGTTGAAATTTTTAACTTCATTATCTACAAAGCTTTTTTTATCATGTAACATAATGTGTTCATGGGTTCTAGGGATTTGGGTGTGTGTCTTTGGGAATCCTTCTGCCTTACAACATTTGAGATAGGATGACTACCAGCACGTCTATTAATCACTTTATGAAACAGATTATTTCTCTTAACTTTAAAGTATCATCTATCTCATTTCTTAGCACCAACTTCCATTATTCTTCATTTCATGTTTACCATTCTTAACAAACATGGAATTTCTATTTATGAGGGAATGCACATTTTCAGCTTTCATGGATGATGGAAAATGGAAGATGTTTCTTATAAATATACACAGCAACAAAGAACACTGCGTGTGCACGTCCACTTTGTGGCAGCCTCATCAAAAATCAATACTTCACTTCAACATTTTTAAACATATGTACATATCCTGAGAGCTGATTAAGCTAAATGTGAAGATTGAGTCCCTTTTTATTTGAGTATTGCATATTCAAATTTTACTTCAGACAAATGCTCATTTTTTTACTAGTTTATTGACTTTTTCTTACTTATTTCTAAAAATCCTTTATGTGGTTCAGTCACATATATTTTAGATTCTCTGTATCAGTTTATGATATGTTTTAAAGTTCCTTTAATGTTCACATAGAACAAAAAAGTAGCAATGATAGGAATGATGGGAATGGAGTAAAAGGGATACACTTTTAGAATGAGATTCTCTGAGAATATCTTATATATGGTTGTGATTTTTAGAATTATGCTAACATTTCATATAATCAAAAGTATTTTAATAAAATTAAAAAGATGATAAAAAACAAAACGGATTCAAAATATTATTTCTCTCAACCCACATTCAGAAAGATATTCTGTGTAGTTTCTTCTGTTAACTATATAGTTTTACCTTAAATATTTAAAATTTAATTTTTCTAGATTCCATCTTTTTGTTATAGGACACATCTGCTGTATGCTTCTTCATGAAGAGAGTCAGTTGAATAAGTTCACCTACTAAAGAAATGCTTCACCCCATCAACTTGCTTTATTTGAGGCTATTTTGTAGTTCTCTGTTCTCTCTAGTGTTGTTTGTCTGTTCTTGTGACAATAACATTCAGTTTTATTATTTTGCCTTTGAAGTGCAGGCAGTCTTCACCTTGCCTGTTTCTGATTTGCATGAATTTAATTACCATGGTTTAGTTAAATAAAGCAAGTCAAAACTTAGTAGCCAGGATAAACTAACTGTAAGTGGGTAAACTACAAACTTCACTGCTAGTATTTCATTCACTTAACACGGTATAAATTAAGAGGTGCATATAATGGTCAGGGAGTAATCCTATCACTTCTTTCAAGTGATTGGGATCTTGGAAGTTATCAGTACATGGAAAGGAGTACGACAATCTCCAAGGCATTGAAAAGATGCTCACTCATAATTTATATAATGGGAAAAGAGGACAAACAACATTCAAACTACCCTTGATAAATTTTTTTCAAAGAAATGGAAGACTTGATTCTTGATCTCTAATATTTTACGTAAGAGCACACAGATTATCCCTTTCACTATTTTCTTCATTTTCTTATACATTTATAACTAGCAGTAGGAGAATTTAACATTTTGAGAAAAGATTTTTTTTTTTAAGGATTCCCCCTTGGAACAATAGTAATTTTTCTGATTGATTACACTGATTTGCATGATTCTGGCCTCCATGTTCATTTATTTGTCTGTATACTGAGGAGCTCATGCTGTGTGTGAACTTGGGAAGATTGTTTGCATATTTTAATATTTGGTAGAAAAAATTCCTCACTTTTATTTCAGTTTTTAAATGATAGTCACAGTTTTTGTAGTCCTTAACTTCTGTATTTGAATTATAATTAATTAAAATTTAATTTAAGGCAGAGTTCCCAAAAATAGCAAGGAGAGATAAGAAAGCCTCAGTGATCAATGCAAAGAAATAGAGGAAAACAACAGAATAGGAAAGACTAGAGATCTCTTCAAGAAAATTAGAGATACCGAGAGAATATTTCATGCAAAGATGGGCTCAATAAAGGACAGAAATGGTATGGACCTAGTAGAAGCAGAAGATATTAAGAAGAGGTGGCAAGAATACACAGAAGAATTATACAAAAAAAGATCTTCATGACCCAGATAATCACGATGGCATAATCACTCACCTAGAGCCAGACATCCTGGAATATGAAGTCAAGTGGGCCTTAGAAAGCATCACTATGAACAAAGTTAGTGGGGGTGATGGAATTCCAGTTGAGCTATTTCAAATCCTGAAAGATGATGCTGTGAAAGTGCTGCACTCAACATGCCAGCAAATGTGGAAAACCCAGCAGTGGCCACAGGACTGGAAAAGATCAGTTTTCATTCCAATCCCAAAGAAAGGCAATTTCAAAGAATGCTCAAACTACCGCACAATTGCACTCATCTCACACGTTAAGAAAGTAATGCTCAAAATTCTCCAGGTTCAGCAATACATGAACTGTAAACTTCCAGATATTCAAGCTGGTTTTAGAAAAGGCAGAGGAACCAGAAATCAAATTGCCAACATCCGCTGGATCATGGAAAAACTAAGATCATGGCATCCAGTCACATCACTTCATGACAAATAGATGAGGAAACAGTGTCAGACTATTTTTGGGGGCTCCAAAATCACTGCAGATGGTGACTGCAGCCATGAAATTAAAAGATGCTTACTCCTTGGAAGGAAAGTTATGACCAACCTAGACAGCATATTAAAAAGCAGAGACATTACTTTGTCAACAAATGTCCATATAGCCAAGGCCATGGTTTTTCCAGTAGTCATGTATGGATGTGAGAGTTGGACTATAAAGAAAGCTGAGCACTGAAGAATTGATGCTTTTGAACTGTGGTGTTGGAGAAGACTCTTTAGAGTCCCTTGGATTGCAAGGAGATCCAACCAATCCATCCTAAAGGAAATCAGTCCTGGGTGTTCATTGGAAGGACTGATATTGAAGCTGAAACTCCAATATTTTGGCCACCTGATGTGAAGAGCTGACTCATTTGAGAAGACACTGATGTTGGGAAAGATTGAAGGCAGGAGGAGAAGGGGACAACAGAGGATGAGATGGTTAGATGGCATCACTGAGCCAATGGACATGAGTTTGGGTAAACTCCAGGAGTTGGTGATAGACAGGGAAGCATGCTGTGGTTCATGGGGTCACAAAGAGTTGGGCACAACTGAGTGACTGAACTGAACTGAGGGTAATTTTAATTTTTTGACTTTTTAAAAAATTTTCATTGGATTAAAATTAGGATTTCATTAACTCTGTAGTTTAATTTATGGAGAATAGACATTTTTATGAGATTCCCTGCTGGCTCAGTGGTAAAGAACCTGCCTGCCAACGCAGGAGACTTGAGTAGGGAAGATGCAACCCACTCCAGTATTCCTGTCTGCAAAATCCCCTGGACAGAGGAGCCTGGTGAGCTATGCCTCACAAAAGAATCAGACACAACTTAGAAACTTAACAACAACACCACATAACTTTATAATATTGTAATCTCTTAAAAAAGAATTTAGTATATATCCACTTGTTCAAATCATCTGTTATATCCCTTAGCAGTATTCATTGAATGTAAGATGCTATTTATTGGAAGATATAGCATTATTATATGGAAGTTAAGAGAAAAGAAGAAAAAAAGACTGTACATTAAATCAAGCCATAATATTTTCTTACCTTATTGATTATGAGACATTCCACATTTAAGATGTTATAAACTGGGGAAATTTAGAAGATATAGCATAACTTTTGAGTTTTAAAACTTTCTCCTTAGAGATGTTATAAGTAATTAATATATTAATTCTATGTACCTTATAGCATAGGTTCTTGTGAATGACATCTTAATTTTAGAATTTTCTAGTTATTGTTAGTGTTGAAAATACTATTAATTTTTGTGTCTGATTTTAAATTTGGCAAATATGTGAAAATATCTTATTCATATGGTTTATATTTTAATATATTGTGAGTTTTAGATAGATGGTATAATCCCTTAATAACGACCCTTATCCAATTCTTATCTTCATGTTTCTTTAGTTTTCTCCCCTTTATAGTGTTGATCAGAAGTCAGCTATTATTTTATATATTGTAGCATCTATCTGCTAATCCCTATCTCCTTATTTGTCCCTCCTTCCAACTATTTCCTTTGGTGACTGAATTTGTTTTCTAAGTCTAGAAACTGTTTCACAAATAAGTTCATTTGTATCATTATTTAGATTCCACATATAAGTGATATCATATGATACTTGTCTTTGTCTGACTTGCTTCACATTGTATGATAATCTATAGGTTTAACCATGTTGCTGCAAATGACATTATTTCATTAATATCTGTAATGTGAAAAATGTGGGCAAAAGTCTCCTAAATATTCACAGCATTTGTAAAGATGTTAAGTGAAATATATTTACTTAGCAATGAAACTATTTTGAACTATGATTATATAAAATTAATAACATCAAAATTATTGGTGAAAAATCTAGAATATCAAGATATATATGCATTTATCTCAGTTATAAAAGACATTCATTATGAATAAAATACATTATCATGTTAGCATTCATTATTACTCTTTGGCAACTATATTCATCTGTTTATTCTAAAATTTTTACATGTTATTTAATGCATTTTCTGTGATTAATATTTTTTTCAATAATGTAAACTGAGAGTTTTCAAGATATGCAAGCTGGGTTTGGAAAAGGCAGAGAAACCAGAGATCAAATTGCCAAAATACACTGTGTCATAGAAAAAGCAGGGGAATTCCAAAAAAACATGTACTTTTGCTTCATGGACTATGCTAAAGCCTTTGACTGCATCGATCATAACAAACTGGAATATTCTTAATAAGACGGAAATACCAGACCACCTTACCTGTCTCCTGAAAAATCTGTATGCAGAACAAGAAGCAACAGTTAGAACTGGACATGGAACAACGGACTGGTTCCTAATTGGGAAAGAAGTACTCCAAGGCTGTATATTGTCACTCTAATTATTTAAATTATATGTAGAGTACATTATGTAAAATGCCAGGCTGGATGAAGCACAAGCTGGAATCAAGATTGCCGGGAGAAATATCAACAACCTCAGATATGCAGATGATACTATTTTAATGGCAGAACATGAAGAGGATCTAAAGAGCCTCTTGATTTAAGTGAAAGAAGAGAGTGAAAAAGCTGGCTTAAAACTCAATATTCAAAAAACAAAGATCATGGCATGTTTCTATCAGTGCACAGCAAGCAGATGGGGAAAATGTGGAAACATTGTCAGTTTTCATTTTCTTGAGCAGATGGTGACTGAAGCCACACAATTAAAAACAAAAAACAAAACAAAACAAACAAACAAAAAAAAACACGCCTTCTTCTTGGAAGAAAAGCTATGACCAACCTAGACAGCATATTAAAAAGCAGAGACATTACTTTGCCAATGGTCCATCTAGTCAAAGCTATGGTTTTTTCAGTTGTCATGTATGGATGTGAGAGTTGGACTATAGTGAAATCTGAGCACCAAAGAATTGATGCTTTTGAACTGTGGTGTTGGGGAAGACTCTTAAAAGTCCCTCTGACTGAACTGAACTGATGATTTTTCCAGTAGTCACGTATGGATGTGAGAGTTGGACCATAAAGAAGGCTAAGCGCCAAAGAACTGATGCTTTTGAACTGTGGTGTTGGAGAAGACTCTGGAGAGTCCCTTTGACAGCAAGGAGATCAAACCAGTCAATCCTAAAGAAAATAAACCCTGAATATTCATTGGATGGACCAATGCTGAAGCTGAAGCTCTAATACTTTGGCCACCTGACACAAAGAGCTGTATCACTGGAAGTGACCTTGATGCTGGAAGAGATTGAAGGCAGGAGGAGAAGGGGATGACAGAGGATGAGATGGTTGGATGGCATCATAGACTCAATGGACATGAGCTTGAGCAAGCTCAGGGAGATTGTGAAGGACAGAGAAGTCTGGTGTGCTGCAGTTCATGGGGTCACAAAGAGTCGGACATGACTTAGCTACTGAACAACAACAAATAATGTAAAAATCAGTAAAGAGAATTATAAAGATCTTTTTGGTCTCCTAATTTGCCTTTTATAATAGTCTTTAATTTACATTAGACTATGCCATTAAATTTTAAACCTTTTTCTCTCTTCATCATTTCATTAATTTTCATTAATGTGGTTATCTCAGCTCTTTTTTTCTGATTATACTTATTGTTGTTATTCTTTATTGTTTTCAGCATACTGATGATAATACATATTTCACAACCAGAAAAACAGTTTAACTTCTTTAATCATCTAGACTTCCTAAAATGAGGACATCCAAGATTAGTTATTAATAAAAAATGAAAATCACTGAATTTTCACTGAACTGTATGTTTTCTGAGATAAAAATAAACTACCTGAATAATTTAGTGATACATTTTCCACAACACCAGACTCTATGTCTCAATTAAAATGTAGACACAATATGTGCCAAAGTCCCAGAAATGTTAACCTGCTAAATCTTATGTAATATAAACAGAGACAATGGTTAGGATTTCAAAATATCAGACTAATGTAAAAACTAATGGTTTCTTTAGATTTTGTTAATGGAAGCTTACTCGATCATATTTTTATACTGTTATGTGATAGTGCTGATTATCAGCTATTAGCTAAAAGAAAGTTTTTAGTTTCTTTTATGATTCAGGTTAAAATATTTTGTATTTAACATGATGATACTTGTTTATTTTCAAATTCCATTTAATTTCTAGAAAAAACTTTTTAAAAGTAGATAAAAATCCTGTTGTTGATTGAGCAATAATAATGTTGTTATCTTATTAAAATGATGATGGTTTTCAACAGCAGTCAAGATATAGACGTGATGTTGAGAATAATGAATTATTTATACTCATTAATTGTAAGTATTGATAGATTGATGAACACAAACTGTGATGATTTCAGTCATTTATATCGCTTAAAATGTATATTGCCAAAATTTTTTGCTTAAGATATATTTTAATTTTTGAATTATTGAATTTTCAAACTGAAAAGGAGTATATTGTCATGACCTCACATTTTTGCTTCATTTCTCCACCATCTACATTCAAATGCTGATTTACTGTACTTTCAACTATTTCTTTCAGTTTTCCACCATAGTACCACTTTCTTGTTTAATCTTTCTTATGTGAGAAATACCAAGAATCTGTTAAATATTCTTTGTTAGTATCAAAATATCTCTTTCAATCTAGATAAATGATATTTACAAATGACTCTGATCTCCACAGTAATCTATTGTGTGATTTTTACTTGGAGCATAACCAAAATTTGAAACAAGAGTGAGTAAGCAAAGATATCCAAATCCTTGATCATAGTGCCCTATTTATTTGAATATTTATTTATATATTTATAACTACAAGTTGATTAAATGACTACTGTAAGTGTTATACATAGCCCAAGATATTATTAATCATATCTATTAGCATATCCATATATGTTAATTCTATTTCATAACATGAAGTGGTGTTAAAAGAGTCTAGTTTCTTTAATCACCTAAGCTGTCTAAAATGAGGACATCCAAGCTTAGTTTAAAAATGAAATTCACTGAATTTCAGCACAACAACATACTGTTTAATACAACATACTAATGTATGAAAGTAAAGGAGCAAAACATAAATAACATCCCATATTCTTTGGCCTTAAACATATAGTTCTGTTTTGCTATTTTTGTTCTCTGAATTACAGAACTCAGATGAAATGCATTTATGTTGAATGCTTTCTAAATATAAATTCCCATTTGAGCATATTTATCATATCACTTACTGTTTTCATTTAGACAGATTAAACAGTGGAATTCTTATAAAGCTTTCATAAAGGTACTAGTGCCAATTACATAGACTGTCTTTTTATTGTTTCCTTTGCTATTTTCATGAAGATGCAGCTGAAAGAGGAAGTTACAGTTCCATAACTCATTAGCCATGGGGTTATACTGCTTAAAATCTGTCAAATTTCCATTCTTCTTAATATTTAATAATCATTGCCCAGATTGTTATTAACAATTGTAGTCAGTTAAAAAAATGAAGTGCTACTCAATTTCAGGAGACATTATCAGCCTTGAGATTTGTTAGTTGAATATCTTGAGCACTGTAAAATAAATCATGTTCAAATATCCTTAACAATTAGATATTTTGATTTCTTAAGTTTAAACACAGAAAATATAGTCAATAACATGAATTTAAAAATCAATGTTTTTGAAGGCTGTTAGGGCATAATAGTGTCAGACTTTATTTTTGGGGGCTCCAAAATCACTGCAGATGGTGACTGTAGCCATGAAATTAAAAGATGCTTACTCCTTGAAAGAAAAGTTATGACCAACCTAGATAGCATATTCAAAAGCAGACACATTATTTTGCCAACAAAGGTCCATCTAGTCAAGGCTATGGTTTTTCCAGTGGTCATGTATGGATATGAAAGCTGGACTGTGAAGAAAGCTGAGTGCTGAAGAATTGATGCTTTTGAACTGTGGTGTTGGAGAAGACTCTTGAGAGTCCCTTGGACTGCAAGGAGATCCAACCAGTCCATTCTGAAGGAGATCAGTCCTGGGTGTTCTTTGGAAGGAATGATGCTAAAGCTGAAACTCCAGTACTTTGACCACCTCATGCAAAGAGTTGACTCATTGGAAAAGACTGATGCTGGAAGGGATTGGGGGCAGGAGGAAAAGGGGACGACAGAGGATGAGGTGGCTGGATGGCATCACCGACTCGATGAACGTGAGTTTGAGTGAACTCTAGGAGACGGTGATGGACAGGGAGGCATGGCGTGCTGCGATTCATGAGGTCACAAAGAGTTGGACACGACTGAGAGACTGAACTGAACTGAACTGAACTAAGGGCATAATATAAATTATCTATGCATATATTGAATAACTTCCAAAAATGATTTCAAATCACTGTTAGCTTAATTGAGGAGGTCTCTATTTGCCTAGGAAACACTGAGTACTATAATAAAGTCTTCATCTCATTCCATGCATAATGATGAATATGCCAAAAATCATAAAAAATAATGTATTAATGAAAGCCACAGGGTTTGTGATACTTTTAGATGGTTGAGTCATTTACATATGCCCCAAAGTTATATGCCCTTCCAAATATGGGTACACTGATCATTATTTTTTTTTATTCACCAGTATTTAATTACTTTCATATAAACGTCAAAAAGTCTGTACCTTGATAGATGGCATTATTCTTGCTTTGCATAACATATGGTATCTTCTTGTTTGCTGTAAACCTTCTCCATCTTTAGTGATTAAACAAGCAAATCATTGATTGAAATGACACTACCAAATAGTGTCAAGGGCTTTGAATAACGTTCTATTTTATGGTAGATAGATAGATACAGTTTGACTAAAACCTCAAAAATGACACTTTTAAAAAACACTATTAATATATGTGTACTTATATTAACTTGGGAGAGGAAAATCTAATGAAAATGAAGTTAAATTGAATGTTGATTAATTGTTTCCATCAAAAACATTGAAAAAGAAATTTTTGATTAAGCTAAATGCTATGCAGTGGTCTAGAAAAAAAATGTTTTTTGCATGTGTATATTAGGGTTAAATAAAGCTGAGAGTGACATAAGTGACAAAAGTAGTAGATGTATCAGCAAAATAGAAGCTTATTTCTCATTCATATACTTTGTCCAGAAAAAATCAGTTCATAATTGGTTTGACTCTTCACCTTTATTTGGGACCTAGCTACTGCTGCACTCATTGTTGCTCTGATTTCCCCTTACTTCAGTACATGTATCATGGGATGTCAGTCATGCCAGCATTTCATCCAGTAGAAAGAGGATGTGGCAAATAAGAACATAATTTGTCCTTTTGAGGACTGTTTCAGATGTCCCACCCTACAATTCCCCTTACAACTCACTGGACAGAATTTAGTCTCATGACCATACCTAGCAGACAAAGAAATGCTAATGTTATATCTAAAGCTAGAAAGAGTTATATTAAAGGAAGGACAGAAAAGGACATCAGAATTATCAGTAAAATTCATTTTTGATGTATTATTGATAATTTAACACTTTATGTATCAATTGCATATGCAATATATTTTTCAAGATTTTTTTTTTTAATTAAGAACATCAGGTGGCTCTAAAAGACATACATTTAAGCTACTTTCTTTCAAATTAATTTTATTGGTGTTTAATTGCTTTACAATGTTGTATTGATTTCTTACTGTACAGAAAAATGAATCAGTCAACCTATTCCTCTTTAGATTTCCTTCCCATTTAGGTCACCGTTGAGTAGAGATCTGTGTGTTATACTAAGCTTCTATTTAAAAAAAAAAAAAAAGTTTTTCTAGCTATTTCTCTTTTCCTTTCTAGCAGATGTTTATTGTCAGTATAATTCATTCTACCTCATAGAAATAATGTAACTAATAGAAGTTATTTCATTCTAATATTTGAAAATTTTCTTTACATTAGCTGTACTAACAGTCACTGTCATGGAATTAATATTTTGGCCAAGAAATAATGACTATATTGCAACCAAAAAAAGTAAGCAGTCATTATAAAGTGAACTGCTATATTTGAAGAATTATAAAAATATTTTACAAACCTATCCCCTGATATATTTTAGATGTACTAAAACATATTTTGCTTTGAGTAGAAACAATTAAGTAGGGTATTAACATGTATAGGATAATAAACTGAAGGTAATCTTTTTTTTTTTCTTAAATGGTATAATCCAGATAACCAAAATATTAAGAGTTTATTTAGCAATGCTTAATGCCCCAATCACTTTAGTTTGTGTTTCACCTCCCTGGACTTACTGCAAGACCTTTATTTCCCATATTTTCTTCTCACAGTGTTTTTCTTTTGATTTCCAGTTAATGTTTATACATTTTCTGAGCCTGGTGGCTACCGTTTTATCTGCTACCCAGTTTAGTCTGTGGAACTTTCTCTCTGAAATTATATTTTTTGCTTTTGGGATCTACGACCCTTGCTCTTGTATTGCTTCATCCATAGCTGACTTAACTTGTTTGAAACATCCCCATGTCCAAAGAACTCACACCAGGTTGGAAATTTTAATGAGAACTCAGTCAATTTCAAAAAATTGAAAAAAAAATTGATGTTTGAGTGCCTTAAACTTGAGCCTAAATATAATTTTAATGACATAATAAAGAAATTTAAAATGGACCTCTCATTGTGAGCTTTCATCCCTTACCCCATTCTTAACATCAGGTAAAGCTCAATTAACCAGGAAGTGCCTTTGCACTTGTGCATGCTTCGAGTCTCTCTGTCCTTGAGCAGGGTTTCCCTGGTGGCTCACTGGTAAAGAATCCACCTGCCAATGCTGGAGACACGGGTTCATCACTGGGTTGGGAAGATCCTTTAGGAAGGAAATGGCAATCCACTCCAATATTCTTGCCTGGGAAACACAATGGAGAGAGGAGCATTGTGGGCTAGAGTCCATGAGCTGCAACATATTTGGAGATGACTTATGACTGAATAAAAGCAACAATTCTTGACCAACACTCGAAGAGAGTGCTTTTCTCAATATTCATAAAATCCCGCACTCTCTTGCCAACTGCATAACTCCAGACGTAACTCCTTTCATAGATTTTCAGAGGTTTCAGGGAAGGGACATACATGAAAACTACAGGTTTGGCTTTTGGAATTGTCTTGACTTAAAAAAAAGATCGTCCAAAAATAAAATTATAGATAAATTGATACATGGGATGAACTTATAGAATCAGAAGCATTGCCCATCAGCAGTTCTTTCTTATTAAACTATTGTATTTTAGTTAGGGTATTACATTCCTCTGTGCAAAGAAGATTGTTTAACAGACTTGATTACAGTTAAAAACTTTCTTCAGCTGATGCCTCTCAAGGAGCATGGGAGATAAGAAATTGCCCTGATGAAAGTATGTTGGATTTTTATAGGATGGAGGAAGGTTGGGTATGTGTCATCATTTGGGCTCAGGCAGCTGTTTTTGGTCTTTATCTGGAACTTCGGATTGAAGGTTGCTCTGCCTGGTGCTTCTTGCTCTTGGTGGTTAGTGTGATCCTAATAACCATCACAACACTGCTGTCTGTTTCTAAGAGCCTTGCGTTGATTCATCAGGAGGGAGAGGAAGAAGGAACAGAGGCAAGCATGGTAGAAGGTAAAGGGGAAACTTGGGAGGCGGTCCTAAGATGGCAGAGGAATAGGATGGGGAGACCACTTTCTCCCCCACATATTCATCAAAAGAACATTTTAACGCTGAGAAAATTCCATAAAACAACTTCTGAATGCTGGCAGAGGACATCAGTTCAGTCCAGTTCAGTCTCTCAGTTGTGTCTCACTCTTTGTGACCCCATTAATCGCAGCACGCCAGGCCTCCCTGTCCATCACCAACTCCCAGAGTTCACCCAAACTCATGTCCATCAGGTCAGTGATGCCATCCAGCCATCTCATCCTCTGTCATCCTCTTCTGCTCCTGCCTCCAATCCCCCCAAGAATCAGGGTCTTTTCCAATGAGTCAACCCTTCACATGAGGTGGCCAAAGTATTGGAGTTTCAGCTTGTATTAGTCCTTCCAAAGAACACCTAGGAGTGATCTCCTTTAGAATGGACTGGTTGGATCTCCTTACAGTCCAAGGGACTCTCAAGAGTCTTCTCCAACACCACAGTTCAAAAGCATCAACTCTTCAGCACTCAGCTTTCTTCACAGTCCAACTCTCACATCCATACATGACCACTGGAAAAACCATAGCCTTGACTAGATGGACCTTTGTTGGCAAAGTAATATCTCTGCTTTTTAATATGCTATCTAGGTTGGTCATAACTTTCCCTCTAAGGAGTAAGTGTCTTTTAATTTCATGGCTGCAATCACCATCTGCAGTGAGTTTGGAGCCTGGAGCTCCATCCAGGGAAGGGAGTCTTAAAAAAGAGAGAAGTTTCCAAACACTAGGAAACACTCTCACTGGCAAGTCTGTGGCAAACCTTTGAACTACAGAGGGCAACATAACCAGGAGGAAAAATAAATAAATAAATTAAAACCCACAGATTATGTGCCCAATGGTAACTCCCCCAGTGGAGAAGCAGCGCAGATGCCTGCATTCGCCACTAGCAAGTGGGAGCTGGACAAGGAGGCATGGGCTGCATTGCTTGGAGTAAGGACCGGGCCTAAATGCCCCGAGGGCAATCTGAGGGAACTAACTCCAGATAGCAAACCAGACTGTGGAATAACTACCACGTGAAAAGTCCTAACCTAAGACACCACCAGGCCTGCTCACAGAACAAAGGACTGAGCAGAGCTAGCTGGCTGCAGGCCAGCCCATCCCCCTCTGGAGACAGGCAGGCAAGGAGGGCAGCCAGAGCTGGAAGGGGGCAATCGCAGCCCCAGAGAGGCATTATCTACCAAACTGCAAGCAGGCTTCATTGCTAACCAAGGCTTCTTGGGATTCTGGACGGTCAACATCTGCCTGAGAAGGTGCGCAGGTTGTACACCCAGAAAACTGAGTGGCAGGGAAGGGGGAGGAGGTAAGTCACAGCAACCACACTCGCCAAACACCTGGTCACCTGAGCTGCTCGTTTCTGGGAAGGGCACAAAACACAGGCCCAACTGAGCCTGCACCTCTGAGGACTACCCGAGTACCTGAACCTGAGCAGCTTAGACCTGGGAAGTGCATACAACCCAGGGCCAGCCTCAGACAGTTCCTGGCAGAGCAACCTAGAGCCTAAGCAGTGTAGACAGGGAAAGCACACACGCCGTGACCAGGGGCAAACCCAGTGTGGCCGAGACACTGCAAGCATGCAGCAATGTTATTTGTTTGCAGCGTCCCTCCCTCCCCACAGCACGATTGAACAATTAAGCCTACAAAAGTGTCCACCACTTCCCCCTTGTGCCAGGGCGGAAATTAGACACCGAAGAGACCAGCAAACAGAAGTTAAAACAGAGGGGCCCTCCTGGGAAGTGACAGGTGCAATAGATTAAAACCCTGTATATAGTACCGACTACATAGGAAGGGGCCTATAGATCTTGAGAAATATAAGCCTGATCAAGGAACTATCTGAAAATGAACTGACCCCACACTGCCCACAACAACACCAGAGAAAGTCCTAGATATATTTTTACTATTTTTACTATCATTCTTTTTTTTTTTTAGTCCTCTATTACTCCATTAATTTTCATTTTTATAACCTACTATTACTTTGTAAAAAAAAAAAAGAGAGACCACATTTTTTAAAGCAAACTCCATATATATATTTTTTTTAATAATTTTTGTGACTTTTTTCTCTTTTTCTTTAATATTGTATTTTTGAAAATCCAACCTCTATTCTATATTTTTAATCTTTGCGTTTTGGTATTTAGTATCATTTTTGTACCTTTAAGAACCCAATCTTTAGTACCCATTTTTACTTGGGACCTAGATTACTGTCTTGACTGCCATGTCCCCCTTTGGACTCTCCTTTTTCTCTATCAGGTCACCTCTATCTCCTCCCTCCCCTTTCTCTTCTCTACCCAACTCTGTGAATCTCTTTGTGCGTTCCAGACAGTGGAGAACAATTAGGGAACTGATTACTGGCTGGATCTGTCTCTCTCCTTTTGATTCCCCCTTTTATCCTCCTGGCCACCTCTGCCTCCTTCCTCCCTCTTCTCTTTGTATAACTCCAAGAACATCTCTGAGCAGTCCAGACTGTGGAGTGCACATAAGGAAGTGGTTACTGGCTAGCTTGTGCTCTCCTCTTTTGATACCACATCATCTCATCCTGGTCACCTCTATCTTCCTCCTCCATCTTCTCTTCTCCATGTAACTCTGTGAACCTCTCTGGGTGTCCCTCACTCTGGAGAAACTTTTCATCTTTAACCTAGATTTTTTTATCATCAGTGCTGTATAGATAGAGAAGTCTTGAGGCTACTGTAAAAATAAGACTGAAAACCAGAAGCAGGAGGCTTAAGTCCAAATCCTGAGAACACCAGAGAACTCCTGACTCTAGGGAACATTAATTGACAGGAGCTCATCAAAAGCCTCCATACCTACAGTGAAACCAAGCACCACCCAAGAGCCAACAAGTTCCAGAGCAAGACACACCATGCAAATTCTCCATCAACACAGGAACATAGCCCTGAACTTTGATATACAGGCTGCCCAAATCACTCCAAACCCACTGACATCTCATAACTCATTACTGGACACTTCATTGCACTCCAGAGAGAAGAAACCCAGCTCCACCCACCAGAACACCGACACAAGCTTCCCTAACCATGAAACCTTGACAAGCCACCTGTACAACCCCACCCACAGTGAGGAAACTCCACAATAGAGAACTCCACAAACTGCCAGAATACAGGAAGGCCACCTCAAACACAGCAATATAAACAAGATGAAGAGACAGAAGAATACCCAGCAGGTAAAGGAACAGAATAAATGCCCATCAAACCAAACAAAAGAGGAAGAGATAGGGAATCTACCTGATAAAGAATTACAAATAATGATAGTGAAAATGATCCAAAATCTTGAAAACAAAACAGAATCACAGATAAATAGCCTGGAGGCAAGGATTTAAGATGCAAGAAAGATTTAACAAGGACCTAGAAGAAATAAAAAAAGTCAACATATAATGAATAATACAATCAGATCAGATCAGTTGGTCTGTCGTGTCTGACTCTTTGCGACCCCATGAATCACAGCACACCAGGCCTCCCTGTCCATCACCAACTCCTGGAGTTCACTCAGACTCACATCCATCGAATCAGTGATGCCATCCAGCCATCTCATCCTCTGTTGTCCCCTTCTCCTCTTGCCCCCAATCCCTCCAAGCATCAGAGTCTTTTCCAATGAGTCAACTCTTTGCATGAGGTGGCCAAAGTACTGGAGTTTCAGCTTTAGCATCATTCCTTCCAAAGAAATCCCAGGGCTGATCTCCTTCAGAATGGACTGGTTGGATCTCCTTGCAGTCCAAGGCACTCTCAAGAGTATTCTCCAACACCACAGTTCAAAAGCATCAATTCTTAGGTGCTCAGCCTTCTTCACAGTCCAACTCTCACATCCATACATGACCACAAGAAAAATCATAGCCTTGACCAGATGAACCCTTGTTGGCAAAGTAATGTCTCTGCTTTCAAATATGCTATCTAGGTTAGTCATAAATTTCCTTCCAAGGAGTAAGCCTCTTTTAATTTCATGGCTGCAGTCACCATCTGCAGTGATTTTGGAGCCCAGAAAAATAAAGTCTGACACTGTTTCCCCATCTATTTCCCATGGGACCAGGTGCCATGATCTTCGTTTTCTGAATGTTGAACTTTAAGCCAACTTTTTCACTCTCCACTTTCACTTTCATCAAGAGGCCTTTTAGTTCCTCTTCACTTTCTGCCATAAGGGTGGTGTCATCTGCATATCTGAGGTTATTGATATTTTTCCCAGCAATCTTGACTCCAGCTTGTGTTTCTTCCAGTCCAGCGTTTCTCATGATGTACTCTGCATATAAGTTAAATAAGCAGGGTGACAATATACAGCCTTGACGAACTCCTTTTCCTATTTGGAAACAGTCTGTTGTTCCATGTCCAGTTCTAACTGTTGCTTCCTAACCTGCATACAGATTTCTCAAGAGGCAGATCAGGTGGTCTGGTATTCCCATCTCTTTCAGAATTTTCCACAGTTGATTGTGATCCACACAGTCAAAGGGTTTGGCATAGTCAATAAAGCAGAAATAGATGTTTTTCTGCAACTCTCTTGCTTTTTTGATGCTCCAGTGGATGTTGGCAATTTGATCTTTGGTTCCTCTGCCTTTCTAAAACCAGCTTGAACATCAGGAAGTTCATGGTTTACATATTGCTGAAGCCTGGCTTGGAGAATTTTAAGCATTACTTTACTAGTGTGTGAGATAGCAAAAACACTCTGGAGGCAACAAATAGTAGAAAAACAGAGGTAGAAGATAGGATTAGTGAGGTATAAGATAGAATGGTTGAAATAAATGAATCAGAGAGGAAAAAATAAAAACGAATTAAAACAAATGAGGACAATCTCAGAGACCTCTGGGACAATGTTAGATGCCCCCACATTCGAATAATATGAGTCCCAGAAGAAGAAGACAAAAAGAAAACCATGGGAAAATACTTGAGGAGATAATAGTTGAAAACTTCCCTAAAATGGGGAAGGAAATTATCATCCAAGTCCAAGAAACCCAGAGAGTCCCAAAGAGGATAAACCCAAGGTGAAATACCCCAAGACACATATTAATTAAATTAACAAACTTCAAACAAAAAGAGCAAATATTAAAAGCAAATAACACACAGGGGGATTCTCAAAAGGATAACAGCTGATCTTTCAATAGAAACTTCAGGCCAGGAAGGAATGGCAGAACATGCTTAAAGTGATGAAAGAAAATAACCTACAGCCCAGATTACTGTACCCAGCAAGGATCTCATTCAAATATGAAGAAGAAATCAAAAGCTTTACTGACAAGCAAAAGCTGAAGGAATTCAGCAAAACCAAACCAGCTCTCCAACAAATGCTAAAGGATCTTCTCTAGATAGGAAACACAAAAAGGGTGTATAAACTCGAACCCAAAACAATAAAGTAAATGGCAACTGGATCATACTTATCAATAATTACATTAAATATAAATGGGTTGAATGCCCCAACGAAAAGACAAAGACCAGCTGAGTGGATACAAAAACAAGACCCCTATATATCTTGTCTACAAGAGACCCACCTCCAAACAGGGGACACATACAGACTAAAAGTGAAGGGCTGGAAAAAGATATTCCACGCAAATGGGGACCAAAAGAAAGCAGGAGTAGCAATACTCATATCAGATAAAATAGACTTTAAAACAAAGGCTCTGAAAAGAGACAAAGAAGGAAACTACATAATGATCAAAGGATCAATCCAAGAAGAAGATATAACAATTGAAAACATACACACACCCAACATAGGACCACCACAATATGTAAGACAAATACTAACAAGTATGAAAGGGGAAATTAACAATAACACAATAATAGTGGGAGACTTTAATATCCCACTCACACCTACGGATAGATCAGCTAAACAGAAAATTAACAAGGAAACACAAACATGATACAATAGACCAGATAGGCCTAATTGATATCTATAGGATATTTCACCCCAAAATAATGAATGTCACCTTTTTCTCAAGTACACATGGAACCTTCTCCAGGATAGATCACATCCTGGGCCATAAATCTAGCCTTGGTAAATTCAAAAAAATTGAAATCATTCCAAGCATCTTTTCTGACCACAATGCAGTAAGATTACATCTCAATTACAGGAGACAAACTATTAAAAATGCCAACATGTGGAGGCTGAACAACACGCTGCTGAATAACCAACAAATCACAGAAGAAATCAAAAAAGAAATCAAAATATGCATAGAAATGAATTAAAGTGAAAACACAACAACCCAAAACCTGTGGGATACTGTAAAAACAGTGCTAAGGGGAAGGTTCATAGCAATACAGGCATAAGTAAAGAAACAAGAAAAACGTCAAATAAATAACCTAACTACACCTCAAGCAACAAGAAAAGGAAGAAATAAAGAACCCCAGGGTTAGTAGAAGGAAAGAAATCTTAAAAATTAGGGCAGAAATAAATGCAAAAGAACCGAAAGAGACCATAGTGAAAATCAACAAAGCCATAAGCTGATTCTTTGAGAGGATAAATAAAATGGACAAACCATTAGCCAGACTCATCAAGAAACAAAGGGAGAAAAATCAAATCAATAAAATTAGAAATGAACATGGAGAAATCACAACAGACAACACAAAAATACAAAGGATCATAAGAGACTACTATCAGCAATTATATGCCAATAAAATGGACAACGTGGAAGAAATGGACAAATTCTTAGAAAAGTACAACTTTCCAAAACTGGACCAGGAAGAAATAGAAAATCTTAACAAACCCATCACAAGCATGGGAATTGAAACTGTAATCAAAAATCTTCCAGCAAACAAAAGCCCAGGTCCAGACGGCTTCACAGCTGAATTCTACCAAAAATTTAGAGAAGAGCTAACACCTATCCTGCTCAAACTCTTCCATAAAATTGCAGAGGAAGGTAAGCTTCCAAACTCATTCTATGAGGCCACCATCACCCTAATACCAAAACCTGACAAAGATGCCACAAGAAAAGAAAACTACAGGCGAATATCACTGATGAACATAGATGCAAAAATCCTTAACAAAATTTTAGCAATCAGATTACAACAACACATTAAAAAGATCATACATCATGGCCAAGTGGTCTTTATCCCAGGGATGCAAGGATTCTTCAATATCTGCAAATCAATCAATGTAATACACCACATTAACAAATTGAAAAATAAAAGCCATATGATTATCTCAATAGATGCAGAGAAAGCCTTTGACAAAATTCAACATCCATTTATGATAAAAACTCTCCAGAAGGTAGGAATAGAAGGAAAATACCTCAACATAATAAAAGCTATATATGACAAACCCAGAGCAAACATTATACTCAATGGTGAAAAATTGAAAGCTTTTCCCCTAAAGTCAGGAACAAGACAAAGGTGCCCACTTTAATCACTACTATTCAACATAGTTTTGGAAGTTTAGGCCACAGGAATCAGAGCAGAAAAAGAAATAAAAGGAATCCAAATTGGAAAAGAAGAAGTAAAACTCTCACTATTTGCAGATGACATGATCCTCTACATAGAAAATCCGAAAGACTCCACCAGAAAATTACTAGAGCTAATCAACGAATATAGTAAAGTTGCAGGATATAATATCAACACACAGAAATCCCTTGCATTCCTATATACTAATAATGAGAAAATAAAAAGAGAAATTAAGGAAACAATTCCATTCACCATTGCAATGAAAAGAATAAAATACTTAGGAATATATCTACCTAAAAAAACTAAAGACCTATATATATAAAACTGTAAAACACTGGTGAAAGAAATCCAAGAGGACACTAATAGATGGAGAAATATACCATGTTCATGGATTGGAAGAATCAATATAGTGAAAATGAGTATACTACTCAAGCAATCTATAGATTCAATGCAATCCCTATCAAGCTACCAACGGTATTTTTCACAGAGCTAGAACAAATAATTTCACAATTTGTATGGAAATACAAAAAGCCTCGAATAGCCAAAGCAATCTTGAAAAAGAAGAATGGAACTGGAAGAATCAACCTGCCTGACTTCAGGCTCTACTACAAAGCCACAGTCATCAAGACAGTATGGTACTGGCACAAACACAGAAATGTAGATCAATGGAACAAAATAGAAAGCCCAGAGATAAACCCACACACCTATGGACACCTTATCTTTGACAAAGGAGGCAAGAATATACAATGGATTAAAGACAATCTCTTTAACAAATGATGCTGAGAAAACTGGTCAACCACTAGTAATAGAATGAAACTAGAACATTTTCTAACAACATATACAAAAATAAACTCAAAATGGATTAAAGATCTAAATGTAAGACCAGAAACTATAAAACTGCTAGAGGAGAACATAGGCAAAACACTCTCCGACATACATCACAGCAGGATCCTCTATGACCCACCTCCCAGAATATTGTAAATAAAAGCAAAAATAAACAAATGGGACCTAATTAAAATTAAAAGCTTCTGAACAACAAAGGAAACTATAAGCAAGGTGAAAAGACAGCCTTCACAACGGGAGAAAATAATAGCAAATGAAGCAACTGACAAAGAATTAATCTCAAAAATATACAAGCAACTCCTACAGCTCAATTCCAGAAAAATAAACTACCCAATCAAAAAATGGGCCAAAGAACTAAACAGACATTTCTCCAAAGAAGGCATACAGATGGTTAACAAACACAAGAAAAGATGCTCAACATCACTCATTATCAGAGAAATGCAAATCAAAACCACAATGAGGTACCATTTCACACCAGTCAGAATGGCTGCTATCCAATAGTCTACAAGCAATAAATGATGGAGAGGGTGTGGAGAAAAGGGAACCCTCTTACACTGTTGGTAGGAATGCAAACTAGTTCAGCCACTATGGAGAACAGTGTGGAGATTCCTTTTAAACCTAGAAATAGAACTGCCATATGACCCAGGAATCCCACTGCTGGGCATACACACCGAGGAAACCAGGATTGAAGGAGACACATGTACCCCAATGTTCAACCTAGATGTCCATCAGCAGATGAATGAATAAGAAATCTGTGGTACATACACACAATGGAGCATTACTTGGCTATTAAAAAGAATACATTTGAATCAGTTCGAATGAGGTGGATGAAACTGGAGCCTATTTAACAGAGTGAAGTAAGCCAGAAAGAAAAACACCAATACAGTATACTGACGCATATATATGGAATTTAGAAAGATGGTAACAATAACCCTGTATGTGAGACAGCAAAACAGATACAAACGTATAGGACAGTCTTATGGACTCTGTGGTAGGGGGTGAGGGTGGGATTATTTGGGAGAATGGCATTGAAACATATATAATATCATATGTGAAATGAATCGCCAGTCCAGGTTCGATGCATGATACAGGATGCTCGGGGCTGGTGCACTGGGATGACCCAGAGGGATGGTATGGAGAGGGAGGTTGGGGTGGGGGTCAGAATGGGGAACACATGTACACCTATGGTGGATTCATGTTGATGTATGGCAAAACCAATACAATGTTGTAATTAGCCTCCAATTAAAATAAATAAATTTATATTAAATCTAAAAAAAAGGTAGAGGGGGACTTGGCCTCCTGTCTCATGTTTACTTTAGACCTTAGACCCCTATAGAGATACAGTATTGGAATTCAATTCAAAAAGTACATTTTATTTGGTGACATTTTCTTTAAATATATACTTTGGAGGGGGAAAAAAACATCATTCCTCAATGTTCAAAGACACCCTTAGATGTGTATATGGTTTTTGTATCTTTCTACTTTATACATGAGTAGTTCAAAGGACAGCACAAAAGTGCATTAATGATTTGACTCTTTCTGCTCAATAAATATCCTCTAAAATGAATGTGAACATCGAATGAAAGAATACACCTAGAAAATTTACAAAAGAAGAGGGAGGACAAATAGAATCATCTGGTATTTACAGAGAATCTGGTGAGATGGCCACAGTCACAAAGTTTTTAGTAAACTTTGCAGTTGAAAATGGATAGTTATTGAGGACCCATTTTTAAAAACTGATTTAATGATTTTAATTTAGGATAGTGTGGCATTAGGCAATACAGTTAACCTTTGAACAACATTGAGGTTGGGGCATCAAGCCCATCGACGGTTGAAAAATTGCTGGCAATTTTACAGTCAGTCTTACTTGCCTTTTTTCTGCACCCATGAATTCTACCTGTCACAAATCATGTAATACTATGGTACATATACACTGAAAATAAATCCATGTTTAAAGAGACCTATGAAGCTCAAATCCATGTTGTTCAACAGTAAACAGTATTCTAGGTAACACTGATTTACAAGCAGCTGGGTGAGAATAGAAATGTAGTCAGAAATAAAAAATAATATTTTAAGTAGTGAAATGTAACAGTTTCATAACAAACCAACTTGAGCAATATGGTCTATTCTATAGAAATATTTTGCTGTATAAAAAGGGCTACATTTTATATTAAATGTTTTACATTTTGGATCATAATTTTTTAAATCTTTATACTCATTTATGCATTTTCCTTTATACATGTGTATTATTTCTTTAAATATTTATAAATATGTAACTATATATTGTAATTAGTGTTATGTAGTATATACTACATGCCAGGCTTCAACAGTATGTGAACTGTGAACTTCCAGATGTTCAAGCTGGATTTAGAAAAGGCAGAGATCAAATTGCCAACATCCACTGGATCATTGAAAAAGCAAGAGAATTCTAGAAAAACATCTACTTCTTCCTTATTGACTATGCCAAAGCCTTTGAATGTGTGGATCACAACAAACTCTGGAAAATTCTTTAAGAGATGAGAATACCAGATCACCTGACCTGTCTCCTGAAAAATCTGTATACAGGTCAAGAACAACAATTAGAAACAGACATGGAACAACAGACTGGTTCCAAATAGGAAAAGGAGTACGTCAAGGCTGTATATTGTCACCTTACTAATTAAACTTATATGCAGATTACATCATACAAAGTGGTGGGCTTGATGAAGCACAGGCTGGAATCAAGATTGCTGGGAGAAATATCAATAACCTCAGATATGCAGATGACACCACCCTTATGGCAGGAAGTGAAGAAGAACTAAAGAGCCTCGTGATGAAAGTGAAAGAGGAGAATGAAAAAGTTGGCTTAAACCTCAACATCCAGAAAACTAAGACCGTGGCATCTGATTCCATCACTTCATGACAAATAGATGGGGAAACAATGGAAATAGTGACAGACTTTATTTTCTTGGGCTCCAAAATTACTGCAGATGGTGACTGCAGCCATGAAATTAAAAGACACATGCTCCTTGGAAGAAAAGCTATGTATATATACCAACTTAGACAGCATATTAAAAAGCAGAGATAATACTTTATGAACAAAGTTCCATCTAGTCAAAGCTATGGTTTTTCCAGTAGTCAAGTATGGATGTGAGAGTTGGACTATAAAGAAAGCTGAGCACAGAAGAATTGATGATTTTGAACTGTGGTGTTGGAGAAGACTCTTGAGAGTCCCTTGGACTGCAAGGAGATACAATCTGTCAATCCTAAAGGAAATCAGTCCTGAATATTCATTGGAAGTATTGATGCTGAAGTTGAAGCTCCAGTACTTTGGCCACCTGACGTGAAGAACCGACTCTTTGGAAAAAGCCATGATGCTGGGAAAGATTGAAGGTAGGACGAGAATGGGACAGCAGAGGATGAGATGGTTGAATGGCATCACCTACTTGATGGACAGAGTTTGAGTAGGCTCCAGGAGTTTGTGATGGATAGGGAAGCTTGGTGTGCTGCAGTCCATGGGGTCACAAAGAGTTGAACACGACTGAGAGAATGAACTGAAGTATGTACTTTATGAAAAAATAAAAGACATTATTCCCTTGCTGCTGAGGGACTTTCTATAAGTCAAATTCTATATATTTAGTTTTGTTAATGTACATTCTTTCAAGAGGTAAAGGTCTTTTTTTTTTTTAACATGTAGAGTCAAGATGATCAAATATTTATGTTAACAGAAAATAAGATTACCTTTGCAAGTTTGGAATGAAGAATTGCCATGGAGGCTAATAATATTTATCAAAAAGTATCAAGAGACATATTATTGTGCAGCTAGTGAAGTTTAATAATTAAATTTGCTCACACACAGTTTCCTTCCAAGATCCTAGGAAGGGCCCTACAACTATAATTAGTGGATGTTGTCAATGCAAAGATTATCCAACATTTGTACTGCAGCGGAATACTTGAAATGTCCTCAAATATTAATGCTCATCTATAAAAAAAAACCATAAAGCTTGAAAATAATTTATCCTAACTTGAAAAGAAACCTCTAGCTTTATATAGAACATTTGCAAAATTAGTTGAAAAGTTAAAATATATATTTAACCATAAAAAATAAGAAACAATTGATCAAACTTTCTGGTGAGGAAACTAAATTATCATTCAGTTACCTCTGTAGAAAATTTAAAGAGAATGAGTTCCAAAGATTTAAGAAAGATAATAGTAGTGTGAGGGGCAGTTAATTCATAAGCATGTCTTTGCCTGCATTTCATAGGTTTTTTGTTATTTTCCATCTTTAAAATGTACAGTTTATTAGAAGTTTTTCCCTTATAGTAATCTAAGTAAATATTACAAGGAAAAGTGAAGTTTTATCTGTGTGTTATTTTGATATATTCTTTTCTTAAACTCATGTTGAGTTTGTTTAGCTTTTGAGTCCCACAAAACATGGGTCTGCCTTTAGTGTGCTCAAATTAGATGAATGCAATTTGAAGTAATCTTAATCCAAATTTTTCTTTCTCCCTCCATTAATTAAAAAAAAACAAAACTTACATTTAGAAGGGATATCAATCACCCACAAGAATTTCAGGCTGGATATACCACCTAGGTATACATGGGATCAATTTGACTTCTCCTATAGTAAACCAATTTATGAATTCTCCCATTCCATCTTCTACCTTCTCTTTCTAGTTTAACCTAAAGATTAGAATGACTGACAACCTCAACAACTTGGTGATGCTATTTTCCAGATCCCATTGACCGTATCAACATGTTATAGGAGCTGAAGCATGAAAAGTTATAGTGAACTTTTTTGGAGGACATTCAAAAAGAGCACTGATGAGGAAAATAATAGCTGTGTGTGCCCATCTTTGGAGAGATCCATTACACTTACAATTGCTTTTTTAGTGTATCATATCTTAGAGGACATGGTCTGTGGATACTCATTTTCAGATCTGCAGAAAATCAGTTCAGAACATAGTACAAAAATGTAAGAAATAAATGCTTGTGTCTTGATGAATAGATAAAGAATGAAAAGATAGAATATGGACAGGAAAGTGTTCAAATTTGTATGTGTTCAGGATTTGTTTTGAAAATAACTTTTATAGAAATTATACTAGAATTTCTTTATACAGATATGATATAAACATTCTATTGTTTTCAGATATATTGCATACATTTCATTCTACCATAGTTAAATCTCAGTTTGTACTTTTTTCTTTAGATTAAAATCTATTCTTGCTGTGTACATACTTTTTTATTTTTTAATATGACAGTTGCACTGTGATTATGACAAAGTGTTTTCCATGGCAGAAAATAAACTGGAGGAGTATATTCTTTCTTTTTCTAAACATATTTCCTTGTTATGATCAATACTTTCTATCTTCTATACATTATATTTGATCTTTTTAGTGTTTCCTAGGGAATGAGAAGATATGTGGAATATCCTGGTAGTCTTGAACTCTTTCATGTAGCTTTTCTAGAGGAGCTCAGGATTAATTAATTCATTCATTTATGTTAACAAAACTACTAATTGCCCACTCCATGATGGTCAGGTTTTCTCAGGTGGTGCTAGAGGTAAAGAACGTTCCTGCCATTTCAGGAAATGTAAGAGATGTGGGTTCAATTTCTGTGTCATGAAGACCCTCTGCAGGAGGGCATGGCAACCCTCTCCAGTATTCATGCCTTGAGATTCCCATGGACCGAGGAGCTATGGTCCATAGGGTTGCACAGAATTGGACACGACTGAAAGAACATAATATGCATGCATGCATGCTGTGATAGTCAAGTTCTAGCTGCCATACACATTGTGAAACCAAACAGAAGCAGTCATGTAGAGATAAGCAGTTTAAAAGAAAATATACAATTGAACTTTTCCATACGTTTGACAGCCCTACAAAGTAAAGAGGCAGGGTAATGTAAGAAGATTAATAATGGTGACTTACTTTAGAATGCATGAATAGGAGAGTCACAAAATATTTTTTAAATAAAATTTTTATTTTGAGAGAATTTATTGCACAGTATAAGACAAGTAAAAGTAGAAAATCAATAGAAAAAGAAGAGAATAGTAACCCCAGAAGCATTCATCATTAAAAAAAAAAAGGTAGAGATGCAAGTCTGTTTAAATGTGAATGTTAAATCATTTAAAGTCTTGCCTAAAACTCCACTCCACCACTCATAATTTCATCATTCCCTGTGCTCCAGTTGATCCCACTACTTGGACCATAGTATATGTATTAGTTATCTTTTACTCTGTAACAAAAGACCCCAACAACAATTAGAAACTTTAAACATATCTATTATTTCACACATCCTGTGAGTCAGAAATCTGGATATGACTTTGCTGGGCAACTGCAGCTTAGCTTCTCCTACCAGGTTGTAAGCAAGGTGTGGTCCAAAGCTGTGGTCTCAACTGAGGGAGGTTCTACTCCAAGCTTACTCATGGAGGTTGTACGAATTTAATTCCTTGATGACTGTTGACTGGAGGACTTTCTTTGTTGGCCATTAAGTAGGTAAGCTCACATATGGTGGCTGGCTTCCCTCACAGTGAGAGTAAAAGAAAGAAAGTAAGAAAAAAGAACAGGGCTTTTTTTTTTTTTTTTTGTAGTCTAATCTCAGAAGTAACATCTTATCATTTTTAAGATTTTTTTTATTTGTAAGATTTGTAAGAACAAAGCTAGTGGAGGTGATGGAATTCCAGTTGAGTTATTCCAAATCCTGAAAGATGATGCTGTTAAAGTGCTGTACTCAATATGCCAGCAAATTTGGAAAATTCAGAAGTGGCCACAGGACTCGAAAAGGTCAGTTTTCATTCCAGTCACAAAGAAGGGCAATGCCAAAGAATGTTCAAACTACCTCACAATTGCAATCATCTCACAAGCAAAGTAATGCTCAAAATTCTCCAAGCCAGGCTTCAACAGTACGTGAACTATCAACTTCCAGATGAGATGTTCAAGCTGGATTTAGAAAAGGCAGAGAAACTACAGATCAAATTGCCAGCATCCGTCAGATCATCAAAAATCCAGAGAATTCCAGAAAAATATTTACTGCTGCTTTATTGATTATGTCAAAGCCTTTGACTGTGTAGATCACAACAGACTGTGAAAATTTCTTCAAGAGATGGGATACCAGACCATATTACCTGCCTTCTGAGAAATATGTATACAGGTCAAAAAGCAACAGTTAGAAATGGACATGGAACAATAGACTGGTTTCAAATTGGGAAAAGAGCACATCGAGGCTGTATATTGTCACCTGCTTATTTAACTTATATGCAGAGTACATCATGCAAAATGCTGGATTGGATGAAGCACAAGCTGGAATCAAGATGGCCAGGAGAAATATCAATGACATCAGATGACATCACCCTTATGGAAGAAAGTAAAGAGGAAATAAAGAAATTCTTGATGAAGGTGAAAGAAGAGAGTAAAAGAGCTGGCTTAAACTCAACATTCAAAAAAGTAAGATCGTGGCATCCAGTCCCATCCCTGCATGGCAAATAGATGGGAAAACAATGGAAATAGTGAGAAACTTTATTTTCTTGGGCTCCAAAATCACTGCAGATGGTGACTGCAGCCATGAAATTAAGAGATGCTTACTCCTTGGAAGAAAAGCTATGACTACCTAGACAACATATTAAAAAGCAGAGACATTACTTTGCCCACAAAGGTCCATCTAGTCAAAGCTATGGTTTTTCCAGTAGTCAAGTATGGGTGTGAGAGTTGGACTCTTAAGAAACTAAACACCAAAGAATTGATGCCTTTTAACTGTCGTGTTCAAGAAGACTCTTGAGAGTCCCTTGTACTGCAAAGAGATCCAACCTGTCAATCCTCAAGGAAATCAGTCCTGAATATTCATTGGAAGGACTGATGCTAAAGCTGAAACTCCAATAGTCTGGTCACCTGATGAGAAGAACTGATTCATTGGTAAATTTCCTGATGTTGGGTAAGACTGAAGGCAGGAAGAGAAGGGGATGAAAGATGATTAAATGGTTGAATGGCATCTCTGACTCAATGGACATGAGTTTGAGTGTGCTCCGGGAGTCAGTGATGGACAGTGAAGCCTGGCGTGATGCAGCCCATGGGGTCTCAAAGAGTTAAACAGGGCTGAACGACTGAACTGAACTTAACTGATTTGTAAGATGTGGTTTAGTTCATACTCAGGAGCCAGGACTACACAAGGGTATGAATAACAAGGGTTGGTAATAATTGGATGCCATATTTAGAGACTGTCCTAGGACACTATGATATATCTTTTTCTTAAAATTTACAACTCATTATTATGGTGAACAATTTTCTCAGTTTGACTGTGACTGTCTCAGTTTTAGCATTAAAATCCCCCATCCTGGGAAAGTCTTCATTGGTTAGCCTACATAATACATATACTTTCAAAATATAGGATTTTATAGAGAGAACTCTACTTATATTGTCTCAATAGCCTTTTTTTCCTACTAGCATGAAGCTACTCAAACTCCATACCTCTGCTTAAAATATTTTCTCCTCAGAGAATTCTTCCTATCCCCAAGTCAAGGTTAATGGTTCCTTTCCCACTCCAGAAAATGGCTTTTGTAAGACTATTTAAATACTTCTTCATTCTGCTTCTATCAAGACCCACTTGCCCTTTCCTCTCCCTGCACCAAGAGTAGAATCTCAGAAAGGTGACTGAAGATACCTATCTCAATGGTTAGTGATTTTGCAGGCAGAATCCACATTTAATGGAAGAGAAAATATGACCTCAGAAAGGTGAAAGTAAATGTTCAAATTCATTTAGCTCATCAATGAGGAAAGAAAACCTGCAGGTGCACTGGTGTCTACCCCAGGCATTGATAATGAGTTACAGGACAAGATTATATTTAAAATTCTTCCATTGTAAGCACTGACCTATCCAAATTGTATAGTAACCATAAAAATGTCTGTATACTTTTGGGCACCAAGAAACATAATAACTGAAAAATTATTATAAGAATTTATTTTATTTTTTAAGAAAGTGTAGACATCTTATAGGGAGAAGGCAATGGTGCCCCACTCCAGTACTCTTGCCTGGAAAATCCCATGGACGGAGGAGCCTGGTAGGCTGCAGTCCATGGGGTCGTGAAGAGTCAGACACGACTGAGAGACTTCACTTTCACTTTTCACTTTCACTCATTGGAGAAGGAAATGGCAACCCACTCCAGTGTTCTTGCCTGGAGAATACCAGGGACGGGGGAGCCTGGTGGGCTTCCGTCTATGGGGTCGCACAGAGTCGGACACGACTGAAGCGACTTAGCAGTAGCAGCAGCAGACATCTTATAATAAATACTGCTATCACACTCTGGAGAACTCACACTATTAGGATGATGCTAATAGACCGTTCTGAGCTTTCTGCATAAACACTTGTGTATTAAAACTATAGATGCTATAGGATTAGGTAAAATAGTTTACAAAACTACTTTATCTAAGCCAACAAGCAGGAGCCGCCTGAAGTTTCACTTTTCACCCAGGTTATCATACATTATTTGGATTTTTGAGCAACTGTTTACCTACTTAATTCTGAGCCTGGAATAAGGAATATAGTTGAAATATTATCAGTGATTCTTTAGTGTTTATGGATGGATAAAGATGACTCAGCATTATGTTTCAAGAGAGAAGATAGTTTCCCAGAGTAAACAGGCTTTGGAAGTAGAGGAATGGAATTCTCACCTTTACTTCTTCCCCCAGTTAAATATAATAATTCAGAAGTAAATTAAGAAGGGCTAGGAATCCTGAGGTGACTTAGAGGCTGACATCTGGTGGAACAGTGGTTAAAGAACCCACCTGCCAATTCAGGAGACACAGGAGACTTGGGTTCGAACCCTGGGTTGGGAAGATCCCCTTGGAGAAGGAAATGGCAGCCCACTCCAGTATTCTTGCCTGAGAAATCCCATGAACAAAGAAGCCTGATGGGCTATATTCAGGCTACAATCCATGAGGTCACAAAGAGTTGGACATGACTTAGAAACCGAGCGTGTCTGCATGCATCCCATGGCTATATTGGTCATTTTTTTGTTATGTGAATGACAATAAATAAACCATGATTAATATAAAGTAATATGATATTCATATTTCCTTTTGCCAGATGCTGTATCGGGCTGTTCATGGCACTTATAATGTAACAATAATACTGCTAAGAAAGATTTGTTCCCCAATTAATAAACTTGCTGATTGGAAAGCAATTTTATGATATTGCTAAAAAACAATGATGTGATATTTAAAGCTGTGACTATAGTCTTTTAAATCATGAACAGGAGCATCAGTAATATACAGAGTTTAAGAAAGAGTGGAAAAATAGGAATATATGGACCCATGAATTCCTCAATAAATCAAACAAAATAATGCCTACACTCTAGATCCAAATAACTCCAACCTCTTCATAAGTGTTCTCTTTACGTTTTTTTTTTTTTTAAACTTGTTTTCAAGTGCTAAGTATTTGGATATTCTGTCCTAGCAACTGAGTATGTACTAACTGAATAAACTAATTCTATAGTAAAATCATTAGTGATGTACATAGCAAAATCTTTGAATAAAACTGAAAAGAATTTACTTATATAACCATATTTTTATGCTCAATCAACTTGAAAAAAAAACTTCAACCTTGCTAGTAATGTAACATTTATAATATAAATAAATATAATTTTAATGGCAAAAACAAAGCCAAGATAAGTTAATCCCAGGAAATCTCTTTTATTATATTAATAAATAAGCCTATATTTGGTTCACACACACACACACAACATTCTTATGTATTTTTCTGCTAATATTTTAATGTAGTTTAAAGTGTAACACAAATATTTAACAAATAGCAGAGGCTTACTGGCCTCTGATTTTAGGTAAAGAACATTTACCAGATGTTGTTTACGTTAATGATTTTAGGTGATAATGGAGTAAGATTAGAGTAATTTTCTCTTTGTCATCTCATTAATAATACAAGTCACACTATCAAACTATATGTATTTTTCCCCCTAAATAGTCTCACTTTATTGTTAGTGAGATCAACAGAATAGGAAATCAAGACAGCACATTCACTGCTAATTTTCCCTGTGGTTAACCACCGAAACTGTTAATGAGACCCCTTGTGCTTTTCCGGCTACCTCTAACTTGAACTTGTTCAGCAAATTTTGTCTGCATTAGTAGCCATGGCAACTTCAGGATTAATATTGAGTGCTGGCCTTCCAACTGTTAAAAACCTCTAAGTCTCCTTTAAGTCCACAGTGTATCTCTACAGAGACGCAGGGATTCAAAACAATAGAAACTTTTCATCTAGATCCAAGGAAAAGAGGTAAAATGTCAAGAACAATCTAGTTTATTATGAAAGTAAATAGAAGTTGCTGTGCCAGTATTAAGAAAACTTTTTTACTCCTAAGGTGGTAGAACAAATGGCAAATTTCATAGCAATTATGTGAAGCTTTCACATAAACAGATCATTAACACAGTTACATGCTTAGCTGCTCAAAGGACTATTGAAGAATGAGTGGAGAAAAGGGATAATTCAAGACCAGTATTCTCTCAAAAACTTGATTGCCCTTTTAGTTATTTGTGATGTATGACTTTATGTAATGTCTTCTTAATTGAGGGTAAAAGTATATCAAGTCCAAACCTTTTAAAATTATATGCTTGTCACTTGAAAGTTATTAACAGGTCTTCAGGCAGTGCTTGTATCTACAGATTACCTTGTGTTAAATCAAAATTCCATGTGTGTGGCATCAAATCTCATATTGTTGATTTGTTAGATAGGCAGAGGGCTGTGCCCAGCTTGCACATTCTGATAATGCCCTTTGATTTTTAGAATACTCAAATGTATACCATTAAAGATTATTAAAATGAATATAAGCCCTGTGGCATATCATATTTCCCATTGTTGTCATTCAGTCCCTAAGTTCTGTCCAACTCTTTGCTACCCTATGGACTGCAGCACCCCAGGCTTCCCTGTCCTTCACTATCTCCCAGAGTTTGCTCAAACTCATGTCCATTGAGTTGGTGATGTCTTCCAACCATCTCATCCTCTGTTACCCTCTTCTCCTCATGTCTTCATTGTTCCCATAGATGACCACAGTAATATCTTATATACCACATACTTTTCTAACCATCTAACCTTGACATTCCTCCCAGGTGTTCTGTCCTTTGGATCTTGTGGACTATATGTCTCAGGTAACAGTATGGTAGAAGTAACACTATAATCCCTAAGGCTCAGTCATCAACAGAGCATAGACTCTTTGCCTTTTAGGCACACTTCCTTTTAAAACTCAGCTGTGGCCATCTTGCAAAGAAGCCCAAACAAACACACAACAAAAAACCAAATGGAGAAGGCATATCTCGGCTGATAGCTGATAGTGTTTCCACTGCCTGCTGTCATCAATTGCCAGACATACAAGTTAAGACATATCCAGATGTTACCAGTCCATATCTGTTAAATCCCATCAGACTTAGTGTTTTCCTGCTGAGGCCCAAGACATCAATGAATAGAGCAAGTCATCACTGCTGTTTTTGAATTTTAAGCTTCACAGTACCAGAGCACAATGAAATGATTGCTTTGCTTCCACATGTGGTAAATTAATATGCAGTATTGGGTAACTTAAAGCTCAACATTCAGAAAACTAAGATCATCTGGTCCTATCACTTCATAGGAAATAGATGGGGAAACAGTGGAAACAGTGTCAGACTTTATTTTTGGGGGGTTCCAAAATCACTGCAGATGGTGATTGCCGCCATGAAATTAAAAGACGCTTTCTCCTTGGAAGGAAAGTTATGACCAACCTAGATAGCATATTCAGAAGCAGAGATATTACTTTGCCAACAAAGGTCCGTCTAGACAAGGCTATGGTTTTTCCAGTAGTCATGTATGGATGTGAGAGTTTGACTGCGAAGAAAGCTGAGCGCCAAAGAATGGATGCTTTTGAACTGTGGTGCTGGAGAAGTCTCTTGAGAGTCCCTTGGACTGCAAGGAGATCCAACCAGTCCATTCTGAAGGAGATCAGCCCTCGGATTTCTTTGGAAGGACTGATGCTAAAGCTGAAACTGTAATACTTTGGCTACCTCATGCGAAAAGTTGACTCATTGGAAATGACTGATGCTGGGAGGGATTGGGGGCAGGAGGAGAAGGGGACGACAGAGCATGAGATGGCTGGATGGCATCACTGACTCGATGGATATGAGTGAGTGAACTCTGGGAGTTTGTGATGGACAGGGAGGCCTGGCGTGCTGCAGTTCATGGGGTCACAAAGAATTGGATACAACTGAGTGACTGAACTGAACTGATTGGGTAACTAGATAAGACACTATCTACTCATCTTCTTATTTGTACTATTCTTCAGATGGAAAATTCCTAATTAGGTTTCCTAGATTTGTTTAAAAAATGTTTTATATTCAGCCCAGCTTTATTCAAGGGAAGATCATTAAATATATTATTTTCATTTCAAAAGTTTTAGTAGTTGAATTGCCACCAAAGAAGCATCTAAGTAGCATAGAAGTTTTCACTAAAAGCATAAGCAAGATTTTCCCCTGTCAAAGGTTGAATTGAATTTATCACTTGGAGATATAGATTCAAGAAACTGATATTAACATTGTCAATAGTTATTTTGTTTCCTCCATATAAAATATTAAGAAAAATTTCCCTTTGCAAGATGTAAATATTATAAAATGTCAGTAATTTATCTCTTGGGGATTGGAAATTGAAAACCTGAATCTCTACCAGACTTTGTTTTTGTGTTGCAAATCAGATGTAACATATATATTAAACATATGAAGAAGGAGACAGGAGAAAAGATAAAGAAACATGCAGACTATGACGGTGTTTTTTTTTTTTTTCCTTAATTGATTTTCTGTTTCTGGTTCAACTGCATATCTTGATGCCACTGAAAGTGACAGTTTTCGTTGCTCAGTCATGTTCAACTTTGCGACACCATGGACTGTAGCCCACCAGGCTCGTCTGTCCATGAAATCCTCCAGGCAAGAATACTAGACCGGGTAGCCATCCCCTTCTCCAACGGATCTTCCCAACCCAGGGATCGAATCTATGTCTCCTGGATGGGCAAGTGGCTTCTTTACCATCTGAGCCACTAGGGAAGATATCCCTGTGTTCCTGCAAAGCCCAATTGTCATCTGAGGTTACTTAAAGATAATATATTAGTTAGAATTCTTTTGACTTGAGAACAGGGCTTCCCAGATGGCACTACTGGTAAAGAACCTGCCTGCCAATGCAGGAGACATAAGAGATGTGGGTTTGATCCCTGGGTGAGAAAGGAAATGACAACCCACTCCAGTTTTCTTGCATGGAGAATCTAATGGACAGAGAAGCCTGACAGGCTACAGTCCATAGGGCCTCAAAGAGATGGACACGACTGAAGCAACTTAGCATGCACACACACAGAATGCCTTTGACTTGAGAACAAATTACAGTGTCAGCTCTGTTGGCTTAAATGAAAGGAAGGGCATAAGATTCCATAACAAGAAATGAAGAGATAGAGTCATCTGGCAGCTTAACTGTAGAGAAACCAGAATCTTTCCATGTTCTCATACACCAGTCCCAGTTTAAGATGTATCTCACCACCAGTTCCTCTTGTGGTTTTAGGAAGCTTCAAAGTACCTATCTCTTTATTCATTCTACCTATTTCTTCATTCAGTACAAGTGATAACAAGTCCTTCTGCATGCCTTCTTCAATTCTTTTTGGTCTCATTTGACCCTTCAGAACCCTTTAATTGTTTATTTCCCCAACATTTGCAAATCCCAACATCTGCATGTTAACATGATCTGTTAACGTGCTTAAAACAAAAGCAAAAGCATAGTCTTCTTTGTCATCTTTTTGTGGCACAGAATCATTGATAGTAACCAGGTTTCATCATTTTCTTTTTTTCACAGTTTTTTCACATGGAAGGGAACAATAACCTGATTTATCTTAATAATAATTTCAATAATATAATATTTTCAGAAGACATAATCAGTTTTCATTTTGAGTACTATTTCTTTTCCTTAGTTTCACTTCATTTTGTGTTCCTTCTAGTTAGTTCAAGGTCTATAGCTTGTCAGTAGTAAAAGACCCATTAATAAAAGTATTTATAGGAAATATTCCATAATTTCTTAGTAAAAATAATTCTGTATTCTGAAGCACAATTTATTTTTAACTGAATAGGCAATTAGCTATTTCAAATATAAATGATTGAGTCATATGAAAATTACATAGAAAAAAAAAAAAAAGCACATCGCTAAAAAAGCACATTGCCAAAAATTAAACACTATGGATGTGTCTTGCTTTCAAGATTTTGTTTAAAATTTCTGCTGTGACCCACACCTATACACAAACTATAACATACCCAACATACAGTTTTGTCTTATGATGTATTTTCTGAGTCTTTTGAACAGAAAGAATTCCCCGTGTTGTTGAATATTTTAAAAATAGTACTAAAATGCCATTAAATATTTTCAAATGAATATAGTATTAAAAATAAATGTAGTATCATTTCCACACTTTTGTTTTTTACATTACATCTTATCTTTTTAGTATTAAAATACTACTGTCACATATTAACTTTTGTATTAATTAGTATCCACATTTTATATTCATAAAATATTTTAAAATTTATTCTTATAATGGAGTTACTGAGACAAATAACAGTGTATATTTTCTTAAGGTTGTCACACAAATGAATATATTTAATAAAAATGTAGATAATTTTCTGGGCTGTTGATAATATGCCTAAAACTTGTTTCTTATTAATTTTCATATATTTATCATTTGATTTCATCTTTTACATAGTAAGTCCTAGTCAATATTATATAGCATCAGCTACTGAAAATTGCATATTGCTCTATCATCTACAGAATACAATATAGCTTTCAGTATTTTAAAGTTTTTTCACTTTTCATTTGTAAAATAGACACATAATTTTGCAATATAAGCAAACCTTTTTTCTCTGTTTTGTCGTTTGTAAGAGGGGGAAGTTTATATAAACCAGTAATCATAAGATGTTTTTACCATTATGAGAAAAGAAAAAGCAACTCTAATTAAGTGACAGGGTTTAAAATGGAAGGTTAACTCCATAAAAATCTATTTTGATTTAATAAATTCATCTTTGAAAATTACAGAGGTATCCTTTAATGTGTGAAATTCAGATGGAAAAATAAAACTGAACTTTTGGACATTATTATATTTCTAATTAATAAAATAGTAAATTTTCCAAAATAAAACACAGCCACTTAGATATTTTTATAGCGTATGTAAAATTTATTTTGGAAAAAATTTACTTGCAGTTTATACAGACAGTTAATTCCCCAACTTCTTATGATGCATCAGATCAGATCAGATCAGTCGCTCAGTTGTGTCCGAATCTGCGACCCCATGAATCGCAGCACACCAGGCCTTCCTGTCCATCACAAACTCCCGGAGTTCACTGAGACTCATGTCCATCGAGTCAGTGATGCCATCCAGCTATCTCATCCTCTGTCGTCCCCTTCTCTTCCTGCCCCCAATCCCTCCCTGCATCGGAGTCTTTTCCAATGAGTCAACTCTTCGAGTGAGGTGGCCAAAGTACTGGAGTTTCAGCTTCAGGATCATTCCTTCCAAAGTAATCCCAGGGCTGATCTCCTTTAGAATGGACTGGTTGGATCTCCTTGCAGTCCAAGGGACTCTCAAGAGTTTTCTCCAACACCACAGTTCAAAAGCATCAATTCTTCGGCGCTCAGCCTTCTTCACAGTCCAACTCTCACATCAATACATGACCACAGGAAAAACCATAGCCTTGTCTAGACGGACCTTAGTTTGCAAAGAAATGTCTCTGCTTTTGAATATGCTATCTAGGTTGGTCATAACTTTCCTTTCAAGGAGTAAGTGTCTTTTAATTTCATGGCTGCAGTCACCATCTACAGTGACTTTGGAGCCCAGAAAAATAAAGTCTGACACTGTTTCCACTGTTTCCCCATCTATTTCCCATGAAGTGGTGGGACCGGATGCCATGATCTTCGTTTTCTGAATGTTGAGCTTTAAGCCAACTTTTTCACTCTCCTCTTTCACTTTCATCAAGAAGCTTTGTAGTTCCTCTTCACTTTCTGCCATAAGGGTGGTGTCATCTGCATATCTGAGGTTATTGATATTTTTCCCAACAATCCTGATTCCAGCTTGTACTTCTTCCAGTCCAGCGTTTCTCGTGATGTAGTCTGCATATAAGTTAAATAAACAGGGTGACAATATACAGCCTTGACATACTCCTTTTCCTATTTGGAACCAGTCTGTTGTTCCATGTCCAGTTCTAACTGTTGCTTCCTGTCCTGCCTACAAATTTCTCAAGAGGTAGGTCAGGTGGTCTGGTATTCCCATCTTTTTCAGAATTTCCCACAGTTTATTGTGATCCACACAGTCACAGGCTTTGGCATAGCCAATAAAGCAGAAGTAGATGTTTTTTCTGGAACTCTCTTGCTTTTTCCATGATCCAGCGGATCATGCAAATTTGATGCAATTTGATCTCTGCTTCCTCTGCCTTTTCAAAAACCAGCTTGAACATCTGGAAGTCCACAGTTCATGTATTGCTGAAGCCTGGCTTGGAGAATTTTGAGCGTTACTTTACTAGCATGTGAGATGAGTGCAATTGTGTGGTAATTTGAGCATTCTTTGGCATTGCCTTTCTTTGGGATTGGAATGAAAACTGACCTTTTTCAGTCCTGTGGCCACTGCTGAGTTTTCCAAATTTGCTTAGTGGCAGACAAAAAAAAATGTTGTTTTAACAGAATGATTTAAATTATATCATAATATCTATTAGTAACTCTCTTATTTTTTTCTGTATATGCAAAACCTTTTAACCACAGATCAAATCTCAGTCAAAGCACTTTGATACTTTTCTGCTGTGCACCTTACATTCCAGTATTGTGCCCTGTAGTACCCTTCCCTACTCTGCTGTTCCTTTATTTGTTTTCCCCTCTGCCTATGAGTTTTGGAATTGAAATGCCTTTGGAACATCCTCTCTACCACAATGCCTTTTCTTGTCTCCTCTCACCAGCCCAAGCCCCCTACACACTCCAGAATGGATTGGGTGTGTACCCTGGACTCTAATACATGAGCCTTTCACATAGCAATTGTTGGGATATATCAACATTTTCTGGAGAAGGAAATGGCAAACCACTCCAGTATTCTTGTCTAGAGAATCCTGTGGACAGAGGAGCCTGGTGGGCTGCTGTCCATAGGGTCGCACAGGGTTGGACACGACTGAAGCAACTTAGCATACATGCATGCATTGGAGAAAAAAATGGCAACCCGCTCCAGTATTGCCTGGTGAATCCCAGGGACAGAGGAGCCTGGTGGGCTGCTGTCTATGGGGTTGCACAGAGTCAGACACGACTGAAATGACTTAGCAGCAGCAGCAGCAGCAGCATCAACATTTTCTGTGTGTGTGTGTGTGTGTGTGTGTGAGTGTGCATGCTCATGCCTGTTACCTTCTACCCTACTGAACCCTAAGAGTGAATACTTAAGTATTCTTGAGAGCAAATTCTGTCCTTTTCACATCTGTAAATTCAGTTCAGGTCCAGTGCCTGCCATTTAGTGGGCACTCATTATAAATTTGATAAACTCAGCTAATCAGAAAACAGTCATGAACCTGAAAAATCAATAAACACCTGTTTCTTAGTAGCCTCAATAGATATAAATGTGACATGGATTGTGAACTAAAAGCCAAACACTTTCTTTGTAGATAAGTCCCTCAGGTCCTATACAGGCTTATTTTAGACACTGCTTTTTAGTTTTGTTTTGTTTTTAAGTACTTGCTTATTTTGATTTCCTAGCACACAGAAATTAAAACCTGCAATTTGGAGGAAGTAAGGGGGTGATGCAGGTCAGGAAGCAATAGTTAGAACTGGACATGGAACAACAGACTGGTTCCAAATAGGAAAAGGAGTATGTCAAGGCTGTATATTGTCACCCTGCTTATTTAACTTCTATGCAGAGTACATCATGAGACGCGCTGGGCTGGAAGAAGCACAAGCTGGAATCAAGATTGCCGGGAGAAATATCAATAACCTCAGATATGCAGATGACACCACCCTTATGGCAGAAAGTGAAGAGGAACTCAAAAGCCTCTTGATGAGAGTGAAAGAGGAGAGTGAAAAAGTTGGCTTGAAGCTCAACATTCAGAAAACGAAGATCATGGCATCTGGTCCCATCACTCATGGCAAATAGATGGGGAAACAGTGTCAGACTTTATTTTTCTGGGCTCCAAAATCACTGAAGATGGTGATGGCAGCCATGAAATAAAAAGACTTGGAAGAAAAGTTATGACCAACATAGACAGCATAGTAAAAAGCAGAGACATTACTTTGCCAACAAAGGTCCATCTAGTCAAGAATATGGTTTTTCCAGTAGTCATGCATGGATGTGATGGTTGGACTATAAAGAAAGCTGAGTGCTGAAGAATTGATGCTTTTGAACTGTGGTTTTGGGGAAGACTCTTGAGAGTCCCTTGGCCTGCAAGCAGATCCAATCGATCCATCCTAAAGGAGATCAGTCCTGGGTGTTCATTGGAAGGACTAATGTTGAAGCTGAAACTCCAATATTTTGGCCACCTGATGTGAAGAGCTGACTCATTTGAAAAGACCCTGATGTTGGGCAAGATTGAAGCTGAGAGGAGAAGGGGATGACAGAGGATGAGATGACAGAGGATGGTTGGATGGCATCACTGACTCAAAGGACATGAATTTGAGCCACCTCTGGGAGTTGGTGATGGACAGGGAGGCCTGGAGTGATGTAGTTCCATGGGGTTGCAAAGAGTCAGGCATGACTGAGCAATTAACTAAACTGGACTAATAAGTATAATGACAGCTCAATTCCACTGATCTTTTTAAAACTTAGATTCTTGTGATCACACAAAATTGAGTAAAATTTTACTTTATATAGAAATTATATTGAATGTCATTTTAACATGGTAACTAATAAAGGAGTTGAAAGCATAAATGTATATTGCTTTAAGATTCCAGACTATGGAAGAAATTGAAAAGACGTGTTTGGTAAAGAAGTAAAAAGAGTGATGGAATAATGCCTACTGTGAAAGGGTTTATGTTTTATTTTTTCTAGTGGAAGATAGTGGTGTCAAATTTATTAATATAAGGCATTTAGATTTGATCATACATATTTAAATGAGTGATGTATTTTAATTTTAAAATGTTTGCATTGAAAAGATATGATGGAGTTTTAGATATCAACAGAAAAGTTACAATGTGGCATATGGTTTTGTAAAATTTAAGGAGTTTATTTGGAAACAAAAAGGCATGGAGATCACTGATATCAAATTTCACAAGCTTCCCTGTATGCCATGATCTCCCAGAGTCTGTTGTGTGTAATTCTGCACTTGGCTATCAGCAAATTTTCTAAAACTCACTCATACAGTGATTTCTTTCTCATTTACTAAGGTTCAAGTCAAACACGACTTACTTCTCTAAGAAGTCAGTTCCAATATTTTTTTGTTTTAAGAAGAACTACATTGATACATATACTATAAAATCACACTTTACTATACTATACTAATTATTCCCTTACATATATTACTAGTGTTAGATCGATAGTTTTGAGGGCAGTGTTTAATAGGTCTGTATAATATCAGTATCTGTATAACACACCCTGTTATGCAGATAAGAACATAAGAGTTCCTGAGTAAATGAAATCTTATGAAAATACTGTAGAAAGAAGTTACAAATAGATTTGTGTTTCAGAAAATCTTATGCATTTTAGGATCCTGTTTTTAATCTGCAGGCAATGAGGGAGACCCAGGTTTGATCATGGTTCAGGAAGATCCCCTGGGGAAGGGCATAGCTACCCACTCCAGTATTCTTGCCTGGGAAATGACATGGACAGCGGAGCCTGGTGGATTATAGTCCATGGGGTTGTAAAGAGTTGGACACAACTGAGCAACTAATACTTTCACTGTTTTCACTTCCTTCAAGTCTATACACTTTAAAATCTAGTCTAAAATTGAGAAGGGAGAAATGAGCTAAAATAAACTCATATAATCATATTTAGTTATTTTATATTGCTCTTAACAAATTTCAGCTAAATTCTATAAAGCATAGTATTTTATAAAGCACAATATTTTAAAACTAGGGATATTTAATGGATTCTTGGATAGACTAAAAATAGCATTTAAAATTTCTATTAGAATGGCATATAGAAATTTATTTTCTTTTTGGATGATTTACAAATCTCTTTCAGCTTCAATTCAGGTCAGTTCAGTCGCTCAGTCATGTCCAAGTCTTTGCACCCAGTTACCGCAGAATGCCAGGCCTCCCTGTCCATCACCAACTCTCAGAGTTCACAGAAACTCATGTCCATTGAGTTGGTGATACCATCCAACCATCACATCCTATGTCATCCCCTTCTCATCTCACCTTTAATATTGCCAAGCATCAGGGTCTTTTCAACTGAGTCAGTTCTTCACATCAGGTGGCCAAAATATTGGAGTTTCAGCTTCAACATCAGTCCTTCCAATGAACACCCGGGACTGATCTAATTTAGGATGGACTGGTTGGATCTCCTTGCAGTCCAAGGGACTCTCAAGAGTGTTCTCCAAAACCACAGTTCAAAAGCATCAATTCTTCAGTACTCAGCTTTGTTTATAGTCCAACTCTCACATCCATACATGAACACTGGAAAAACCATAGCCTTGATGAGATGGACCATTGTTGGCAAAGTAATGTCTCTGCTTTTTACTATGCTGTCTATGTTGGTCATAACTTTTCTTCCAAGGAGTAAGGATCTCTTAATTTCATGGCTGCCATCACCATCTGCAGTGATTTTGGAGCCCAGAAAAATAAAGTCTGACACTGTTTGTTTCCACTGTTTCCTCATCTATTTGCCATGAAGAGATGGGACCAGATGCCATGATCTTAGTTTTCTGAATGTTGAGCTTTAAGCCAACTTTTTCACTCTCCGCTTTCACTTTCATCAAGAGATTCTTTAGTTCTTCTTCACTTTCTGCCTTAAGGGTGGTGTCATCTGCATATCTGAGGTTGTTATGCAGATGACACCACCCTTAAGGCAGAAAGTGAAGAACTAAAGAATCTCTTGATGAAAGTGAAAGCGGAGAGTGAAAAAGTTGGCTTAAAGCTCAACATTCAGAAAACTAAGATCATGGCAACAATCTTGATTCCAGATTGTGTGTCCTCCAGCCCAGCATTTCTCATGATGTACTTTGGATACAAGTTAAATAAGCAGGGTGACAATATACAGCCTTGATGTACTCATTTTCCTATTTGGAACCAGTCTGTTGTTCCATGTCCAGTTCTAATTGTTGCTTCCTGACCTGCATACAGATTTCTCAACAGCAGGTCAGGTGGTATGGTATTCCCATATCTTTCAGAATTTCCCACAGTTGATTGTGATCCACACAGTTAAAGGCTTTGGCATAGTCAATAAAGCAGAAATAGATGCTTTTCTGGAACTCTCCTGCTTTTTCGATGATCCAACAGATGTTGGCAATTTGATCTTTGCTTCCTTTGCCTTTTCTAAAACCAATTTGAACAACTGGAAGTTCATGATTCATGTATTGCTGAAGCCTGGCTTAGAGAACTTTGAGCATTACTTTACTAGTGTGTGAGATGATGGCAATTGTGAGGTAGTTTGAACATTCTTTGACATTGCCTTTCTTTGGGATTGGAATGAAAACTGATCTTTTCTTGTCCTGTGGCCACTGCTGAGTTTTCCAAATTTGCTGGCATATTGAGTGCAGCATTTCAAAGAATCGTCTTTTAGGATTTGAAACAGCTCAACTGGAATCCCATCACCTCCACTAGTTTTGTTCATAGTGATGCTTCCTAAGGCCCACTTGACTTCACATTCCAGGATATCTTGCTCTAGGTGAGTGATCACACCATCGTGATTCTCTGGGTCATCAAGATCTTTTTTGTACAGTTCCTCTGTGTATTCTTGCCATCTCTTCTTAATATCTTCTGCTTTTGTTAGGTCCATATCATTTCTGCTTTTATTGAGCCCCTGTTTGCATGAAATGTTCCCTTGGTATATATAATTTTCTTGAGATCTCTAGTCTTTCCCATTCTATTGCTTTCCTCTATTTCTTTGCATTGATTGCTGAGGAAGGCTTTTAATCTCTCCTTGCTATTCTTTGGAACTCTGAATTCAAATGGGTATATCTTTCATTTTCTTCTTTGCTTTTTTCTTCTCTTCTTTTCACAGCTATTTGTAAGGCCTCCCCAGACAGCCGTTTTGCTTTTTTGCATTTCCTTTTCTTGGGGGTGGTCTTGAGTCCTGTCTTCTGTACAATGTCATGAACCTCTGTCTATAGTTCATCAGGTACTCTGTCAATCAGATCTAGTCACTTAAATCTATTTCTCACTTCTACTGTACAATTGTAAGGGATTTGATTTAGGTCACACCTGAATGGCCTAGTGGTTTCCCTACTTTCTTCAGTTTAATTCTGTATTTGGCAATAAAGAGTTCATGATCTGAGCCATAATCAGCTCCCAGTCTTGTTTTTGCTGACTATATAGAGCTTCTCCATCTTTGGCTACAAAGAATATAATCAGTCTTATTTTCATGTTGGACATCTGGTGATGTCCATGTGTAGAGTCTTCTCTTGTGCTGTTGGAAGATGGTATTTGCAATGATCAGTTTTGCGTCATTACAGTATTTGCATTCTCTTAGCAAAACTCTATTAGCCTTTGCCCTACTTCATTCTGTACTCCAAGGCCAATTTTGCCTGTTAGTCCAGGTTTTTTTGACATCCAATTTTTGCAGTCCAGTCCCCTATAATGAACAGGAGATCTTTTGGGGTGTTAATTCTAAAAGGTCTTGTAGATCTTCATTGAAACATTTAACTTCAGCTTCTTCAGTGTTACTGGTTGGGGCATAGGCTTGGATAACCGTGATATTGAATGGTTTGCCTTGGAAACAAACAGAGATCATTCTGTCATTTTTAATACTGCATCAAAGTACTGTATTTCAGACTCTTCTGTTGACTGTGATGACTATTCCATTTCTTCTAAGAGATTCTTGCCCACAGTTGTAGATATAATGGTCATCTGAGTTAAATTCACCCATTCCAGTCCATTTTAGTTTGCTGATTCCTCAAATGTTGACATTCACTATTGCCGTCTCCTGTTTGACCACTTCCAATTTGCCTTGATTCATAGACCTAACATTCCAGGTTCCTATGCAATATTGCACTTTACAACTTTGGACTTTTCTTTTATCACCAGTCGCATCCACAACTGGCTGTTGTTTTTGCTTTGATTGTGTCTCCTCATTCTTTCTGGAGTTATTTTTCCACTGATTTCCAGTAGCATATTGGGCACCTACTGATCTGGGGAGTTCATCTTTCAGTGTCCTATCTTTTTGCCTTTTCATACTGTTCATGGGGTCTCAAGGCAAGAATACTGAAGTGGTTTGCCATTCCCTTCTCCAATGGACCACATTTTGTCAGAACTCCACCACGACCCATCCGTCTTGGATGACCCTACATGTCATGGCTTAGTTTCATTCAGTTAGACAAGGCTGTGTTCCATGTGATTAGATTGGTTAGTTTTCTGTGATTGTGGTTTCAGTCTGTCTGCCCTCTGATGCCCTCTCTCAGCACCTACCATCTTACTGCGGTTTCTCTTACTTTGGATGTGGGCTATCCCTTCACAGCTGCTCCAGCAAAGCAGAGCTGCTGCTCTTTACCTTGGACGTGGGATATCTCTTTTTGGCTTCTTGTTCCTGCAGAGCCACACAGCCGCACTGCCTTCAGCTTCACAAGGTTCAGCTGAAGCCATTTTCAACATCACAAGTTTATTAATGATATATTACAAAAATATAGGATTTTGGCATCAACGTTTGGAAGACATCACTTGTGCATATTGAGCTGTACTATCTTTTATTATTTACTGTATTCTTGAGCAGTGAGAAGTCCAAAACACATTTGAGTTGATTACATTTATTATTAATCACTTCATTTTTGATAGCCTTACTTTTGTGTGATATTTTAATTTTAATATCTATTTCAGTGTCAATAGTTTATGAGAAGTCAGCATGAATTTCAGTTTTACGTACATCACATATCACTGGTTTTCAAAAATTATCTAGTAAAGGGATTATTCATTATTTTAATTCAAAAGTCAAATTTTTCTTAATTATTTCTGCTTTTGTTAAAGTCTGAAAAATGTTAGACTTTGCTTCTCAATGAAGAACTCTAGATTTTGTCATATTTATCAGATTTTTAAAATGATCTCATTAAATTTATCTGGAATTTCTCTCATTTTTTTTAAGTACATAAATCTAATGTTAGTAAAAGAAGATACACTTCCTATACTTATATGTTAGGGGATTTTAACTTTTCCTTACTTGTTTTATCGACATAGAAGACATTTTTCAGATTTACTATAAAAATTGTATTGTTTCAACTCAGCTAATTATCAGCTAGATTGCCAAAAAGTCCTTCAAGTGTCTCCATTTCACCAGATCCTAGAAGAATTCTGATGGAAGGGAAGTCAGAGGACAGGCTAAGGCCTTGAATGGCTGTATTTCCTTAGTTTCATGATACATCTGCTGCTGACAAGTGTGTACTTTGTATTGCCCTCCATGTGTATACGTGAACTATTAGCATATTCAGTTAAGATTTTTTTAAACATGTATATATGAATTTACCATATAAACAGTATCTAAGGACCATCCAAATTTGTCCTGGATTAGGATTGGTAGCTAACATGGAAGGAAAATGTGAAATTTTTACAACATATGTGTGTTAAGTCACTCTTTGCCACCACATTGACTGCAGACCATCAGGCTCCTCTGTCCATGGATTCTCCAGGAAAGAATACTGAAGTCACAGCCAGGCCCTCCTCCAGGGGATCACCCTGACCCAGAGATTGAACCTGTGTCTCTTTGGTCTCCTGCATTGGCAGGCTGGTTCTTTACCACTAGCTGGGAAGTGCTTTCTACAACATACACCATGCTTAAATTAAGAATGATTGTGTTCTTACTGTTTTACCCCACCACGGTCTCTCATAACTTGATGGTATGTGAATATCCATCTGCCATTCTGAGGAGAAATACTTTACAATATATATGTGTAGTTCTTAACTACCATAAATTTTCACTGATCCAAGTTCAAGAAGTGAAGTGAAGTGAAAGTTGCTCAGTAGACTTTTTGAAACCCCATGGACTATAAAGTCCTTGGGATTCTCCAGGCCAGAATACTAGAGTCAGTAGCTATTTCCTTCTCCAAGGGATCTTCCCAACCCAGGGATTGAACCCAAATCTCTCACATTATAGGCGGATTCTTTACCAGCTGAGCCATAAGAGTTCAAGAAGGCATGTTGATAAAAATTAGCTTTCCTGTTCTTTTTAACTCCATAGTCACTAAACTTATTGCTGAAATCATATTAACCACATATATCAAATCAGTTTACACTGTCACATTGTCACACATTCCACAAATTAATTTAATCAGAATAAAAGTCAGGTGTAATACAAGAAGTTCCAAGAGATAAGTAGGTTGTATCTGGGGAAAAGTATGAGTTTTAAAAAATACATTCAGTAAATGTGCCTTTTGAATTGATGATTTAAGCAGTGGGGAAGGATGGTGATTATCTATCCACATTTTTAACTTTAATTCCTTTTAAATATCTGGCTGGAGTTGGAGGTTCAGTCAATGTCTGTGAAAGAGAAAGTATCACAAGTGTAGGAATATTAAAGAACTTAAATTACACTATTATCTAATCTACCAAAAATGCATATTCTCAATGAAATTGCTATTTTTGTACTCAAAACTCAGCAAAAATTGTTTTGAGATTTTTTTTTTCTCATTTCAAAATATTTTTCTTATGTATGTTAATTAGAAATTGAAGCAAATACAAGTCTTAGTTTAAGTTCATGTGAAAATTCAAGATATTTGTTAAATTCCAACAAAATTTATAAAGCAGTCTACTAAAAGTAAGAGTTTATTATTCATTCTGCTCAGTCATGTCTGACCCTTTGCAACTCCTGGTGGACTCTAGCCCACCAGGCTCCTCTGTCCATGAGATTTTCCAGGCAAGAATATTGAAGTGGTTTTTCATTTCCTTCTCCAGGGGATCTTCCCAACCCAGAGACTGAACCTGTGTCTTCTGGCATCTCTTGCATTGACAGGTGGGTTCTTTACCACTGAGCCACCCTGGAATCCCCTTTACTATACATTATGTAGTCAGAAAGAATTAAGGAACAAGTATCATGTCTTTGAGGGCCTTATATTTAGTTAAAAATATGTTTCCTCATGCGAGCATAACATTTTTGTAATACAAGATAATATAGCACTCCAGGTTTAATTACTGCTAGACATTTTTCATCATATAAAACATTGATCATTAGACTACTAAGTTTTATGCTACTTTGATTAGTTATGAAAGTGACATATTCATTAATAAACATATTTTAATTTAGCTAATGAAAGCTGCCATGACAATTGTTTTCAAATATTCATTAATGAGCAATTGGCAAAGCATTTTAATTCTTGAAAAATGAAAATTCACAATGTCCCCAACCTGTGATTTCCAACTTAAAATTGTGTAACTGAAGCAAACAGTAGTCAGCAATGCAATATTGTATATTAATTGTTTATCTAAAATTTAAACTTATTTTTTTGTAATTTTATATGTATATATATATTTTTAATTTTACTCGCTAAATCTGAAACACTAGTTTCTCTTAAATGAATTAATAAATATATTTACCACCCACCATAGTTAGTGTCCTTGTCTTTTCAAACTAATAATTAGATATATTTTCATTTATATATATTATTATGTTGATTAATTTATTGATTATTGGATAGTATGTTATAGCATTTATGTAACTTTGTTTAAAATTTCTCTACTGAAATCCACTTAGATTTTACAGATATTATACCATCACATAGTAAATCTAAAAATATATTCTTGGTCCTGTTCCTTTGGATACATGGCAAATATCTGTTCAAAGTAAATACTAGAAGGAATGCTTTAAAGTCAGAATTCAGACCTATTTTATTTGAATAAATGCTAACTTACCCTTCAGAATATTTAACAAATATATAAACAATGACACATTCAATCTATTTTCATAAAAAAAAACAACAAAAAAAAACTATCAGTTCAGTTTAGTTCAGTCACTCAGTCATGTCTGACTTTGCAACTCCATGGGCTGCAACACACCAGGTTTCCTTGTCCATCACCAACTCCAAAGCTTGCTCAAACTCATGTCCATCAGGTGGTTGATGCTATCCAACCATCTCATCCTCTGTCATCCCCTTCTCTTCCTGCCTTCAATAAATTAATTGATTTAAATTTCCATCCTTCTGATCCATGGAATTATTTTTCAGGTTTTTATTAGTCAACTACATATTATTCAAGTTGACTACGGTTTTAAAAATTTTTAATGTTTTTGTTTTTTTAATATGTTAGGTAACAGTGTTCATTGTAAATATAGCAGATATTTTCTTCTTCCAGTCTGTATCTTGCCATGGAACTTATGGTACCATTTGTTTCATAGGAATTTAAAACATTAATGTCATCAAACTTATCAGTACTTAACTTTAAGAACTGAATGTTATTTTGAGAAACAAGGTACCTTGGTAAGCTGAATAAGGATGTCTTAAGATTTCTATGCCCTAATTCCTAAAACCTGTTACCTTAAATGGCAAATAGGATGTGATTTAGGGGCTTCTCAGGTGGATCCCTGGTGGATCAGATGGTAAAAGCGTCTGCCTGCAATGCGGGAGACCCGGATTCGATTCCTGGGTAGGGAACATCCCCTGGAGAAGGAAATGACAATCCACTCCAGCACTCTTGCCTGGAAAATCCCATGGACGGAGGAGCCTGATAGGCTACAGTCCATGGGGTCGAAAAGAGTTGGACACTACTGAGCGACTTCACTTTCACTTTCAGGTGGATCCCTGGGTAGGGAAGTTCCCCTGGAGAAGGGAATGGCAACCCACTCTAGTATTCTTGCCTGAAGAATCTCCAGACAGAGGAACTTGGAGGGCTACAGTCTCTGGAGCTGCAAAGTCAGACACAACTGATGGACTGAGCACATATAGATGTGATTTAGTTAAGAATCTTGAGATGTGAAATTTATTATCCTGGATTATATGGGTGGGTCTGATGTAATCACAAGTCTCTTTATGAGAGAGAAGATGTTATGAAATTTAAGAGAGAGATTTGAGGATGCTACACTGCTGGATTTGAAGACAAGAAGTTAGAAAAGCAAAGGAAAGGCATTCTTTCCTAAAGCTTCTGGTGGGAGGACAGCTCTGCAGGCACCTTTTTGCACAGTTGCTCAGTCATGTCTGAGCATGACTTTTTATATTTTTATAGCCTATATTTTCACAATTGTTAATTACTTAACAATTACTTCATAATTAATTTTTGAAAATGTCTTTCATCCTCTAAATTTACTTTCCATTGTTTAATTAATAGTCATCAAGTTGTTTCTGAATTATCTGTGCTATGCCTCGGTCTATCTATATATCATTGTGATAATAGTACATCTTATAAAAATTTAGATCTTTTCATACTGTTTGTTTTCAGGTAAAGCAAAAATCCCTTCTTTTTTCTTTGATAGATTCTCTTAGACAGTCTTACATACATATTACAGGGAAAAAACGTGTTTCACAATTTAAAAATCGCTATTGCAATAGTAAGCCTGCGGAGTTCTTAACTTCTTTTAAAAGAACACTTGTCTTTTTCAGTTTTGAAGCAACCATCAATCTTTTAAATACTTCCTCTTATTTTTCACTGTTTTTGGAACTCATTACCACTCATTAGAACCCGGATGTAACTGACAGTCTATGAATTTTAATTTGGTTTTCAGTTCTTAATTTTTATACTACTTTCTAAAAGACTTGATGAAATCAATTTTAACACTTTGGCCTTTCAGAACATATATTTGTGGCAACATCAGATGGACCCTGGCTCATGGCTTCATGTGTGAGCCCCAACCAGGCTGATAGTACAGATGCTGCCCATGGGTCTCCCTGAGAGAGTTGGCCTCAAGGTAAACCTTTGATTTCCATCTTCCAAATACATTTAAGAGTTTCTGAACACAGATATTTCCCTTAATTGAGTTACATTGAGGTAATATATTAGCTTTTTTATTTTTAGCTTATACTTATAGTACATCGTTTTCTTTCTTTCTATGAACTTGTGTCTGAATATAAATTCCAGCATATTCTCAGTCTGCAGTTTTTAAGCTGAAATTAATATGTCATAAAATGCCCTTGAAATTTTGAAATAGTCTTACTAAGGTATGATGTATAATATAGTATTTTTTAAATTTTTCTACCTCTTTATTAAATGACATTTTTGGTTTTCATATATGTGATACTTGTTTAATTTCAAAGCCATGTTAGCCTAACTTTACAAAATGAAGTCATGAGTTAAATATGTCATGTGGATCCAGTGGATTTTAGGATTTGAACTTGTAATGCCTTGCCATTTTCTTTTAGGTTGATTTTCTGCTCTGCCTCTATTTTGTTTGATCTCACTATTGTAAATTACAAATTGAATAGGAAATAATTCATATACTGTACAATAACAAATGTATTTCAGGTATCCATGCTAGTAGCCTAACTTCAAAATATGTCCATTATAAATTAACACATTCATTTATACATGTTTATTATATATTTTTCTCAAACTCTCAAACACATATATAAGATTTATATATATATTTTTTATCTCATCAAAGAACTAACTTAAGTTTTAATTAATGGCAGTACAATTTTGGTTTGCAGCAAATAGCTTAATTTCTCATCATACTTTGCAGATTTATTACTTCCATTTTTTTATTTGTTTTATTTTGTTGGTCTTTTCAGATTCCTAATATTAAAATTTTATTCATTTTTCCCCTAAGAAATCTATCTAAAGCTGTAATATTTTATTTGTAAACTACTTAGGTCATAACCCACAAGGTATTTTTTAATTTCCTTTGTCTGTCATTTTCTACTAAAATGATCAGATAGAGAAATAGGAAAAATAGTGAATTAAACCCCATATATATATTTAAGTATATATGGGCCAAAAGTCTCGATATATGGGTATTTGTTTAAAAATTATTTAAAGAAAAAAAAAAGGACAAGTAAAAGTAAATGAACCTCTATTAGAGATTCAAAATTAATTTAATTTTGCTTCATTTACTTTACTTGCACTTTTTTTTTCTTTAATAAATTCAAGCAAATTCCCATATATTGAGACCTTTAGCCCATATGTACGTCAATATATGTCTTTTTTAATATTTATTTTATATTGGAGCCTAGTTGATTAACACTGTTATGTTTCAGGTGTATAGGAAAGTGATTCAGTTATACATATATATGTATCTATTATTTTTCTAATTCTTTTCCTATATAGGTTTTTACAGAACGTTGAGCTGAGTTACCTGTACTATTCAGTAGGTCCTTATTTCAAATATAGCAGTGTGAAAATGTCAATTCCAAACTCCCAGCCTATTCCTCCCTCCCACCCTTCTATCCATGGTAACCGTAAATTTATTCTTTACATTGCTTATATGGAGAATCTGAAAAAAAATTATACAAATGAACATATTCACAAAACAGAAACACACTCAGTATGTGTCTTTTCATACCATAGGTAATTTGTTTCCATATAACCATGATGCTGTTATCACATTTTCCTTATTTTCTCAGAACTGTTATTTAAAGTTGATTTTTTTAAATTTTATTTTATTTTTAAACTTTACATAATTGTATTAGTTTTGCCAAATATCAAAGTTGATTTTTAGTAAGGATTTTAGCAGAGTTCATGTATCACATTTAGTTGTTAGATATTCTAGGTGTACGTTTTTTTCTTAATGTGGAAACCTGTGAACATCCCACATTGTGTTTCTTCTTGTTCTCTGATTAAGTCATTTACTGGTTTCTCCTCTGTATTTGCTAAAATTTGAAGTTTGCTCCAGATATTTGATTTGCAGTTTTGATATGAACGCTTTAGAGATACTCCTCTGAGATTCATATTGCTCCACATCAGGAAACAAATTATTTTTTTCCCACTTTTAGTGAATCTGAGATTTCAATTGTTGTTCATGACAAGGCAGTCTTATGTTCCGATTTTGAAGTTCCCCACGAAGTATTCACTCAAAAACTTATTCTTTATTATTTCCTGATAAAATTTTTTCATGAGGAATTACCAAATGTTGTCTTTCAAATTTTATTGCTGTCTTCATATTTTGGCTTCTGTGATACACATATCTGATTAGGTTTCTTTGAATTTAATTCTTCTGGTAAAAAAAGTTTATTTTTTTCCAATTCTTTTCTGATATATGTTAGTTCTCATTTCATGTCCTCATTCCTGTCTTGCTGCAAAACATAAGAATTTGTTTATATTCTGATTTGTGTCTTTCCAAAGCTTGGGCAATATTTTGAATTTGTTTTATAGAACTTTAAGTTACTAGGTTTCTCTTTCCATTTGCTTTGTGGTCACATTCTTTGGTATCTAGTCATTTTCTATTGAAATTTTATTAGGTACATTTTCTGTTTTTTCTCCTACAAAACTTTTTGCTTTTAATTTTAATCTATCTTTACCCATCTGTAAATGAAATAGGTGACTTAAATTATAAGGAAAAGGTTTACTCCAGTTATTTTAAATCTCCTTTCTATGTATATTTTTGTCTCTATCTCTTCTATTTTTCTTTCTGCTTTTTTCTATTGTTTTCTGCTCTTAACATTCAAAATCAAACACTTATTGTAAAAATTTTTAGCAGTTCACAAGTAGGTATATTTGACTAGTTTATTATTTTCTATTTATACCACATTAATACATTAAGGTTATTGGATTTGACCTAATTGATCTAATGTGAATGTGACCTAATTGACCTAACTGATGTTATTTGGACTTTCTTAAGATATTCTCTAAAGTCTGAATGTATTATTTAGTATATATTATCTAGATATATATTATCTAGTATATCTTATATATATATATATATATATATATGTTTTCAAGATATGATCATAGGCATCATACTTCAAATAGAATCCTATTCATGCCATTTCATCCTCTTGCACATACTTACCAATGAAATTCTGGTAACAATTATTCTCATTTGATGATGACCACTCACAAAACTTTTTTGGATTTTCATTATGTTTTTGGTGTTTCAAACATCATGGTTTGGCTTCTTCTTTTCTGTTGCAGAGGGGATTGTGAGAAAGCTGGCAAAGTGTCTTTACCTCCATAAAAGGAGGCATCAGATCCACTGCTTGACGTGGGCCTTTTTTCATATCTCTAGCCTGACTGTGATGTTCAGTCATGGGGATGAAAGAAGGGACAGTACCAAGGACTCTTGTCAAGGTCATTTATCTAGCCTATTACTTTTCACCTATAAACAAGAGAGGGCTTCCCTGGTGGCTCAGAGGATAAAGCGTCTGCCTGCAATGCAGGAGACCCGGGTTTGATCCCTGGGTTGGGAAAATCCTCTGGAGAAGGAAATGGCAACCCACTCCAGTATTCTTGCCTGGAGAATCCCATGGACAGAGGAACCTGGCGGGCTATAGTCCACAGGATAGCAAAGAGTCGGATTTGTGTCCGCTCTGAAGTGAAGAGACAGTTTCAAGAGATAGTCCAAGTCCATTGTTTTGGGTATATATTTTATAAGTCTCAGATATATAACTTTGAAACTCAAAAGTCTCTTTCCTTTTGGGGAGTCCCTTAGAAGTTTCTTTATTTTTCTTAGAGTATTCAGTACAAAAGTGGTAACTCCACACACAAAGTAAAGAACTGATCATTTCTAATGTGTTTGACAAAGAGTGGGCTACCAGTGTCTTAAACATATATGTTCAAAGTATTTGGATGTATTTTTGTCTAGAGTATTGATCTAATTGGAGAATACTTAATTTTTTCCAACTAATGGCTATAAAATCTAAAATGTATCAACTATGGTAAAAGGTTACATCTTTGTTAGCTCGACTATATTGTAGTCTCAGGAACTTAAATTTGACATTCAGTAATTTCCTAAGTCTTCATTTGTGTTGGGAATCAAGATAATGTAAATTGCAGAGTTATGTTCATGTACTGAAGAGTAGAGAAAGTCAGTCTACAGAGAGAAGAATGAAGAAGACCCACAAAGTGTAGAGATGAGAGGTCATGAGGCTGCAGGGAGAGAAGAGACTGATGATGTGGGAAGCTTTGATCCTTGATAGATTTCCACATCTTGAGTCTCAGCCCCCAGGAGGTCTGAATGTACTGCCTGCCCTTGAGTTCTATGAAATACGACTGCATCCTTTATTTGCATCCTTTTAATAAAGGTCTTTCTTTTTTGTTCTTTTATTCCATTTATTTTTGCCTTAAGGCATTTTAAATTCAGTTCTCTAATGAGCCAAGATTAACCTTGACTAGCATGCATATTATTTGTGGCTTGCTTTGTAGAGTGATTAAGAGGTTGCGATTAACATGCTACACAGATACAAGAAATGAGTGATAGCTTAAGTAAAAATAGCTGATTTTTCATACTCTTGCTGTATCAATATTATTTTTAGCATTTACATGCTTAATTGTATTTCTAATTCCTACTGAGCCAAAATGATTAGACAACCAACAGTTCCTCAAATCATTTGTTATCGATGGCATGGTAATCTGTGACTATCAGAAAAAAACAAGTAAACAAAAAACCCTGGGGGGTGAATTTTCTGAATCAATGAAATATTGTGGTAGCACTTTTATGTTGCCAACATGGGTTCTAATATTTGAATTGTTTCTGATATCAAAATGAATTCTGAAGTGGAGATACTTTCTCTGAGGACAAAAGATGCATTTCATTTTATTTAAAGTTTACAATTCCACATTTTATACTAAACAAACACTAATCACATGTTCAAAAAAAACTTCTATGAATATTACTACAGTGTATAATATAAATCCAGTTAAGGAACTTTAGTGATAAAAAATATTTTAAATATGAACTCATTTTTAATATATTAGCACATAAATTTGTATTATACATAGAATATATAATATTTTGTTTTAATATGTTCATATACATGTAAATATAAAATATTGTAGGGAATGTTGTATTTCTGAATTAATTAGAGCAAAGCATAGACATTATGGTCTGTCACAGCTTTGAACCGTGATTCCACTGCTTATTATCTCATGATTCTGAGAAAGACTTAAATCCTCTACGTCTCAGTTTTTACACTGAGTTCTTGGAGTAATAATGTTAGTTTTATAATATAATGTTTTTAAACATGTAGCACAATCCCTGCATAAAGTATATAACTGGAACTGATTATTCATGTTATAAGGCAGGAGAAAAATAAATGCATAAGTTAATATATGCATAAATGAATAATGATCATTACTTCCTTAGGTATAAGATTTCATGTCTGATTTCTCTAAGGTTTTTTTCTCTGACTCAGTATAAGTTTACCTCACACTTGGAGAAACCACATCTTCATCAAGGAAGATCTCTGTCAGATCTTGATTCCCTTCCTTTGTCATGTTACCCCAATCACTGGGGAAAGTGAAGATCCTAGGAAAGTACTACCTGGCTGTTACAACCAGGGAGAACATAGGGGTTTTGTCATATATACACACAGCCATTCAAAGTTCAACCATGAAAAAACAGAAGTTCAACTATATGTTTTCTGGTTTATTACCGTGGTTGATTCTCTCACTGCTTTATCAGTGAAGAGAAGTCATGTTTGTTCTCTCCTATGAGGCTCCTCATTTTTGGCATTTAGTTCTCCAAGGCTTCTTGTTTACAGTCAGCACTCTGAGAAAAAAAATAATGCTCTGTAGTTTATCAAGTGTGGCTTGGTTTTTAGGGTGAGACTGATGGCCTTTTGTGACTACTTCTAGCCTACGCTTTCTGTATTGCTAACAAAGAAAAACATACAACATAAGAGTTGTGAGTTTTAGTTTCACTCAGGGTCTTACTGAGGATGACAGCTGGAAGACAGTCACTCAAGGAGCTTTGAGTAGATGTTCCAAAGAGGTTGGGGAGAGAACTTGTAGAAGGGGAGCTTGGAAATACATGCCGTCAAGGATATATCTTAGATTACCGCTAATCACAAAAAACAGATATCTCAAGTTAGTGATTTTACTGGGCTTCCCTGGTGGTTCAGATAGTAAAGAATCTTCCTGCAATGCGGGAGACCTGCGTTCAATCCCTGGGGTGGGAAGATCCCCTGGAGAAGAGCATGGCAACCCACTCCAGTATTCTTGCTTGCAGAATTCCCATGGACAGAGGAGCCTGATGGGCTGCAGTCCATGTGACCACAGAATCAGACACAAATGAGCTACTAAGCACAATGGTTTTAGTTCTTTTCTTGGTATGGGAAGATGCAAGGATCTGAGGTCATTGAAATTCTTCTAAGATGCCCATCTGACTATCTAAGGGCCTCTTTACTCAAAGTACAGTGTATCTCATCCTGTTTTTCATCCCAAATTCCTCCCAGGTTGCTCTGTCAGTGGGCAACTACAGTGGGTTATGACTCAACCCTTTTAGAGCTGGGCAGTAAGGAACACTCTTTTGTTTTTCTTGTTCACAGTAGATTCACTGCAGAGATTTCCTGATTAATTCGGGGTAATTTTGGTGAAAATAATCTGTCTATGAACCTCCACTTACAATAATTTCTGTGTATATTGTTCTTCTGGAGGAGTATAGAAGTTGATGAGAGTATTTGAGTTCAAGTTTCATATCTGATTTCACAAGTTGTATCACACTAACTGCAGATTCTGGGTGTTGAGGAAGAACATTTGCCCATAAATATGTCCTTGCCTTATTTCCAAAAAAAGGGAAATATTTTGATAGAAGAATGAAGCTGGTAGGCAAATTATTATGCTCCCTGAATCCAAACTTCTTTAGCAATGAAGCAGGAATAAAAATTTTAACTGTATCAAATTAAAGTGGATTAAGAAATAGTAATTTGGGTTACAGTCTTTACATAATTAATAAGGCTATGTGGTTTTTTGCTTTACAGCTGTGAGAGGTTTGAGAAGATATTTTAGAACCAAAAATTATTTTTTGAGAAAGGGATTCAATGATTGAGAATACTGTTGTCTAGGAAAATAGTCAGATTGAGTAGATCCTTTTTGTCTGTAATTTTAGGCAGGGTAAATAGACACTCTCAGCATGTTCCAACTAAAAAAACAGATGGTTTAGTAAAACCTGCCAGATGGAGGGATGGGGCAGATCAGAAGGAACAAGACCTTGCTGTTGCCTGCCTTCACCACCAAGTATATCATTCCTTGTTCCCTCCTCAATCAAGCTATGATTTTAATATTTTTTTTTTCATTTGCTTGTGTGTTTTGTTTTGTTCTTAAGAATCCACCCTACTCCATGTGGCCACAGTCCTCCAGGGAAGAAGAACTTAATCCATGAAATAGAATCCTTTTTGGCTAAGGTATGTATGCTGGTCCCATTACTCTCATCATGGATCAGTTTAGGAATTGAACTATAACATAATTCTCACCCATAAGTTGAAAAGAACACAACTGGGAAACTTATAAAAACTTTTTCTCACTGAGAAGGTGACTCAAACCATTTGGAGGGGTGTCCTCTCCCTGCCGCCCCCTCCTCCCATGAACATTGACCTGAAACAACAGCAACCATCTTCAGAACATGAGAGCAGCAAAGCTGGTAACACAGTAGATGGAAGGAAACTGAGATCTTAATACTATCACTGATAGTTAAGAACTCTGGTAACACCTACCTTCAAATGTATTGCTGTGTTAGAGAAAATAATTTTCTTACTTTTAAAATTCAGTTGAGATAGGTGTATGTTGTGTGCACCTTAAAGTATCTTAAGAAATATAAAGATGAGTGCAGTATGATCTGTGAAGTTCCATTGGCTGTGTGGCAATTGGTTAGTGAGTTCCATGTGACAGTTTAAAACAGGAAATGGCAATATTGATGTCATCACTGTATAAACAATGAGATTCTTTGCTAAGAAACCATATTGTGAAAGTAAACTTATTTAGAATATTTCCTTCTGAGTTGAATATAATTTACTGGAGATATTAGAAGTTAGTGATTATTATCAGTTTTGTATGTACCAGTATGTATCACAAACTAAGCATTTAATAAATGTCTGCCAAATAATAATAAAAGAAAAATCACTATGAAATAATCACTTTGAACAAATATTTTATGTCTGCTATACAAAGAACTAGAAAAGGTATAGTTAATAATTGATGGTAGAAAAAGCAATATTTGTTGAAACACTGCAGAATTAATTGCTGTTGTTGAAACAGGATGCTGGAGGATACATAAAGTGATGGGAATACAGTGATGAATGACTGGTGATATTGGATGTATAAAGAAAGTATAAACCTGGAAAATATATATATAGCCTTTCATTAAGTCTTATTTAACATCTCAAGTGACAGATTTGTATTTTAAAATTGTCTTTAAGCAAAATTTTTTATTTTACTAAATTTTATATATTTGAAATAAAAATGAAATTGAAAAATGGAGATCTGATTCTACAAGGTAAAGTCAAAAATTAGTGGGGCTAATCATTGGAAAAGTCCAAGTCTTCTTTTTATCTTGTCTTGTCCTACTTATCTTTCCCTCTTCTTTTGTTACTAGTTATTCTCTAGTTACTCAGGGTTCTTTCTTTTATGATCACTTTTGACATGTTCTCCTAAGGCAATTCTCAGTGTTTTAGACTAATCTCTCTAGTCTACTCTTCAAACTATACTTGCTCCTAGCAAACTAGTTTTGTTGAAGTAGAGTTCATAAACTATTTCTCCTTGGAGTGATGTTGAAAAATATATTACCTAAAGGCAGAATGTAAGACATTCTTTGGAGATATTTAAGAGCTCCTAAAATTGTACAATGAGTGGACCTGTGGGTATGTTTGATATAAGCCAATGGGGGAAATGGAGAATGCACTTATTCATTCAGGTCAGGAGAGTCAACACCAGAGATCAGTTAGGTAACAAAACTCAAAAAGTTAAGTCCGCAAGCACTCTGTTGATAGAAGACTTAATCTAAGAAAAATAAATTATTAAATATAAGGAATTAAAATAAAAACAATCAGGAAAATAAACTTTCTCTACTAGGAATGATTCTAAAATATGGAAATCCTCTAACTAGTGAACAAAGGTTATACTCAGGAAATAATTGAAGGTGTGTGTGTTGTATTGAGCAGGAAGCTAAATATAGCCTGTATATTTTCTTAAAGCTAAATATAGCCTGTATATTTATATAAGATTAAATGATCAATGCAGGATATATCCATTATTGAAAACTACATTTGGATATTTTTAGAATGCAAAGTGTGTGCACCCTACTGGCTTGAACAATTTAATGCAAATTCACTAAATTCTCTCATGATTAGTTACTTATGTATTCACAAATTTGGATCCAGAATATCTACATGCGGTCTTCTATTTTTAAAATGATTTGGGGGATTTGTGCTATAAAAGAAAAAAGTGTTAATGTTCTATATTCTTTAGTTGTGTTTCTCTTTGTATTTGAACCCTGATACATTTGAAAAGCAACAGCTGGGGAGAGACAAGCAATCTTAGAAACTGAATTATTTCACCAAACCATGTTTAAACTCATTTATAGTGTATCTTCTATTTTACAGAATTAGTAATTGATTTATTCAGGCTAACCTATTATGAAGAACTATATGCATAAGTATAATGTATGTGTTTGTGCATATGTATGTGTAACTTTTAAGCTATTCAAATACTTTGCAAACATCCTTGATTATGTTCAATTTTATTAACTATAAGAAGCATTCTCAAATTTGCAATGCTTTTAGAAATATTGGGCTATAGAATATCTGACAATACATGGGAGTCTGAAAATTAAACTGATATATTTTCCTAATATTTTCAATTATGTTTCCCAGTAAATACTGTAATAAAGGTTTTTAGTGGAGCAAAATTTGCACCTCAAAATATTATTTTGACATGCACATTATTTCGAGCTGAAAACAATCAAGGCTCAAAAGACTCAGGAAAATAAAATGTGACCTTCCCCTTAACTGCCTAAAAGAATGCAGATAGAGAACCAGTTCCAGGAAGGAAGTATCATGATAGATAACAGCAATATGAACAAGATGTGTAGATCGGGTAGAACCTAGCAAAATCTGTTTTCTAAAGTTCTCTGTGTCCCATGGTTTCTGCCTGGCCCCAGCAAACATTTGTTTATAACACATTTGCTTTTTCTTCTCCATATGAACAGTCTTCTTACTTCTTGAATCCCCAAACCACTATTCCCAACATCTTGTTTTCTCTTTAGCTGAAGGTGGTGCTTAAAATGAGTGTTTTGGCCATTTTGAAGAGTTACACAGCTGGGTCTCTCCAATGTATACATGTTAGTAAACTATTTAATTTTCTCCTTTTTATCTGTCTTATGTCAGCTTAATTCTTAGACCAGCCATAAGAGTGTAGAAGGGTAGAGGAAAATCTATTCCTCCCAGACAGGTTTATATATTTCATTTTCCTAGTAATTTCTCAATTATTTATCATGTAGAATAGTGATAACTTAGTTGCTTAACGTAATGCATTATTAAAACTGTCATAACCTTGAACAGTGCTATCCAAGAAAGTTTTCTTCAATAATGGAAACTCTTAACAACTGCACTGCCCACTGTGATAGTCACTAACCACATGCAGCTACTGAGAGCTTGATGTGCAGCTAGTGTGACCTGAAGGAGAATATTTCAATTAATTAAATATAAATTTAACCACAGCACTAGAGTCTGCTATGTTGCACAGTTATATCAGGAGTAATATATCTGTATTCTCTCCAGTAATCTCTTCAAATTCTTTTTTGCCATCTCAAAACAGACTGCACAGAGCCTTCAAAACTGGAGAAAAAGTGGTGTGGGTGGGGCTTTTTCTGATATTGTCAGTTAAAAAAAAAATAATTCCATACAGTGCATGACCTAATGATTGGATGTATAAAGTAGAAATGGAGAATGATGGTATCAAATATTAGATGAAGGTAGCTTATGGAAATGTTTTATTTTCACAGTGGTTTATTTTAAAGACTTAGCATAGCTTTTTCTGAGATGTAGAGGACTGAATTTGGCGTTTGTTCCCCACTCTGCCCTTTCTCTCCCCATTCCTGCCCTGAATAAATTTCCATGTTCTTGATCCAAATATGGCCTGTAGTATGATGTTGTAATTGAGTGTATCCTCCATTAAAAAAAAGGATGTTTTTTCTTTCTACTTTAAAGGTATATTTATTTGAATTAAAAGTAAGTAAAAATGGCTAGTGTGCAATTTAATGAGAGTTGACAATTTTATGAAACTCAAATTATTAATTTGTTAAATAAGAGAATTTATTATGTGTTTTTTTCAAGGGGACAATTAGACGAATACCTGCTTAGCCTGTAAAGTCAAACATAGCTGTAATTCTCTGAGAAAATTTAGTTTTACATAATTTTAAAATCAATGAAATTATTACCATATTGCATAGTTTTGAAAAAGTCATTGACCTGATTTTATACGTAAATAATATTTCATGTCACAGTAAACTTTTGTACATCAAAGAGCACAAATAAAAAGTGAAAAGAGAAAAGACAATCTGTAAAATGGAATAAAATTTTTTAAAATAATATTTCTGATGAATCTAGTATGTTGACATGTTAACATTTATATAATTATATAAAATACTAATGTACATTAATTGTATAAATATATGAAAATATATTGTTCAATATCAACTGAATGATATAAAGATAAATGACCCTTTTAAAAATAGAAAAAGAAATAGACATTTCCTCAAAATATTATACAATTAGCCAATATGCACATGGAAAAATGGTCAACATTATGAAGTCATTAGAGACAGATAAAATCCACAATCAAATGTATTTAACAGTCTCTCCAGTTTCTTAAGTATGACATAAATTAAAATAAAAGGAAAGTAAATTTCAGCTAAATAGTATGGATTTCACTGCTTAAATTTGTATCCTGACTAGCTTAGAAGCCATGACAAAGTCATCATATACTTAAACCTATATTAATCTATGAAGTTGATAGAAATGCTATATGGTAAATTTCAAGCCACAGGCAAGATTGCCAAAATAACACCTTTTCTTAACACAATGGAAAAATATTAGTGTAATTTTGAACAAAGAAAAATTCTGTATTTCTTCATTTGACATAGCAGTTGAATTTATTGCATGTTTTGTAATTACTAAGCTCTGAAAAAAATAATTACATAGATTTAAATATTGCCTAGAAAATAATAAACATATTTTCCACTCACATGAATATCCAATAGAATATAGGAATGTTGTGGAGAATTAGGGAAAATATTTCAGGTTTTGGTGGGGGGGAGGAGTTGGAGTGACTTATACTCTCTGAAAGGGTACAAATTCAAATGCAATTTGTACATTACACATCAAATAATAGTCATCGTGTTCCAAATCTCCAGTGCACTAAAGATTTAATAGCAGTATCGATGAGCAAGGTAGAATACAACAATGACAGTTTCTAAAATACTGTCTTCCCCAGTGGTTGGACCCTTAAAAAACTATCGCTTTATACACATTTCTGAAGCTATCCATGATCTTTTACCTAACACATTCCTTCTCTGTTACAACTTAGTTTTGGAATGGTGGCAACTACGGTCACTTTTCAAAGTGACATGTTTAAGAACCTGGACATGATAAACAAGAGGTGTCAAACCTGTTTTTCAGACCAAAGTAGAGCAATCCCTCCAGCTCTGAAAGAGATTGAAGGTGTAGAGGAATCAGTGGAAATTAGGAAGATGTTCCATGGATGAAAGGAGTGTTTTATTTTCCTTGAAAGTCAAATGAGAAAAGTTCAGGACTGTTTTAAAAATTTCCTCTTGGACCCAGTGAAATTTGTGGAAAATAGTGGGATGGTGGTCAGCATGCCAGAGAAAAATGTTCTGTAGATTCTAGCAATAAAAGGCTATTCTATTTGTGGCAATAGAGAGCTGCCTCTGGGAAAGTAAACAGGGCCCCACTGACATTTCCAGATGTTTATTGTTCATCTCAACCCTGAATTACAAGTTTATTAAGGCTAGAGGTATTCTCTCTTATTTCACTACCATAGCCCCACCATCTAAAGCATTGCTTAGAAAATAGCAAGTTGACAGTAACTATTTTGAATTACCAATGAATTAATTAATGATATTTAGGATAGAATAAATGACGACACCCTGTGTGGATGGATGAAGCATTTATCATTAATTTGAACAGAGGACACAGTAAAAATAGCACAACAGAGGGATGAATGAAAATGATGGGAATAGCATTGGAGATATTAAGTTTTAGGTCTGTAGTACATCTAAATGTAGATACCCAATAGGCATTATACATCTAGATTTAATAAAAGCCATTTGGGCTGTAGATAAAGAAAAAAAAAATGGATGTCAAAATAACTGAAGCCAACTGTTGAACAAATAATGCCACACAATATTGTTGCACACAGGCCAGGATTTCAGAAAGAATATCTGTAACAGGTGTCAGATATTTCTTACCACCTATTGCATTCTAGGGTAGGGAAGATACACTTCCAGAGATGGATGTCAAAGCCTGGACAAATGGATGAATGCCAAAATTTGTAGAAGGCATGATTCAGGAACCACCAACTTTTTTATGTCATAATAAAGGTCTGGAGTTTATATACAATGTTAATTGTTACTGTGGGCTTCCCTTGTGGCTCAGTGGTAAAGAATTCACCTGCAATGCAGGAGACACAGGTTAGATCCCTGGGTCAAGAAAATCCTCTGGAGGAGGAAGTGGCAACCCACACCAGCATTCTTGCCTGGGAAATCCCATGGACAGAGGAGCATGGAGAGCTATAGTCCATCAGATCACAGAAGAGTTAGACACAACAGTGACACAACAAAAACTGTTACAGCAGTTTAAATTGACAAAGTGAAGATTATATAACAAGAGTGAGCAAGAATTTGAAGAAGAAACTGGAAACAAAAGTTTTTCAGTTTTGTTTTTAAGATGGAAGTGAAAACAGTGTATGTACTATGGAAATTATCCTATCACACGGAGAATAATGATTATTTAGAAGAGGGAGGAAAATTTTATTTGTAGGCAAGAGAGGCTGGGACCTGGCCCAGCAATCAAGGAACTGACCTCAGTAAAATGTTTGGATAATTCATCTGTGGTAATGAGTAGAAAGACATATGGGTGGAAAATTTATATCCAAGATCTGTTGATTCCATTTCTAAAATTTAATAACTTACCCTATGATAATCTAGTCCCTATTTTACCCCTCCATTCCCACCAATGCCACTCACACATCCAATGAAAATTCATTTAAGGCTCAACTCTACGCCATTTCCCTGTTTGCTCTGTTGCCTCTATTATCCTTTGATGATGCCGTGTCATCCTAGAGCACTCCTCCTTTAGCTCTCAACTCAAAATCGATAAGACAAATATGTCCTTCAAATAGCCAGTTAAAGAGAGTTTGCTTTCTTCTCCTCTATGATTCCAGACACTAGTCCCCAAAACTTCCTTTGAGTGTCTACATGACTGCACATGGACCTCTCATTTATTTCTGTCAAAGTGCTTATTACATTGTATAGCAATGCATCTATTACCTAGAAGTATGTGTTTTAACTGCATAATATTATACCTATTATCTAATTGTATGCTTCATAGACCATAAGCTTCTTAAGGACAGCGCTTCGCAACTTCACATAGCTTAAGAGCTCAGTAAACTTCCATAAATGGATACTAAAATTATTATTTTCCAGCTGCTGGGGCAGAATCCTTTATATTAACTTTTTTATAAATTTTTGAAAGGATTCTGCCCCAGCAGCTGGAAAATAGTAATTTGAGTATCCATTTATGGAAGTTTACTGAGCTCTTAAGCTATGTGAAGTTGCGAAGCGCTGTCCTTAAGAAGCTTATGGTCTATGAAGCATACAATTAGATAATAGGTATAATATTATGCAGTTAAAACACATACTTCTAGGTAATAGATGCATTGCTATACAATGTAATAAGCACTTTGACAGAAATAAATGAGAGGTCCATGTGCAGTCATGTAGACACTCAAAGGAAGATTGTGTTTTCACCAGTCAGAATGGCTGCGATCCAAAAGTCTACAAATAATAAATGCTGGAGAGGGTGTGGAGAAAAGGGAACCCTCTTACACTGTTGGTGGGAATACAAACTAGTACAGCCACTCTGGAGAACAGTGTGGAGATTCCTTAAAAAACTGGAAATAGAACTGCCTTATGATCCAGCAATCCCACTGCTGGGCATACACACTGAGGAAACCAGAAGGGAAAGAGACACATGTACCCCAATGTTCATCGCAGCACTGTTTATAATAGCCAGGACATGGAAGCAACCTAGATGTCCATCAGCAGATGAATGGATAAGAAAGCTATGGTACAAATACACAATGGAGTATTACTCAGCCATTAAAAAGAATACATTTGAATCAGTTCTAATGAGGTGGATGAAACTGGAGCCTATTATACAGAGTGAAGTAAGCCAGAAGGAAAAACATAAATACAGTATACTAACGCATACATATGGAATTTAGGAAGATGGTAACAATAACCCTGTGTACGAGATAGCAAAAGAGACACTGATGTATAGAACAGTCTTATGGACTCTGTTGGAGAGGGAGAGCGTGGGAAGATTTGGGAGAATGACATTGAAACATGTAAAATATCATGTAAGAAACGAGTTGCCAGTCCAGGTTCGATACACGATACTGGATGCTTGGGGCTAGTGCACTGGGACGACCCAGAGGGATGGTATGGGGAGGGAGGAGGGAGGAGGGTTCAGGATGGGGAACACATGTATACCTGTGGCAGATTCATTTTGATATTTGGCAAAACTAATACAATTTGTAAAGTTTAAAAATAAAATAAAATTAAAAAAAAAGAAAATTGTGTTTTTATCAGTTAATATGCTAAGTACTGGGATGTAAAAATTGTGCTATAAGGAACCAGGTATGTTACAATATATTGTATTTCTGATTTTTGGAAATATGATTTTTTTAAATAAAACAAATAATGTTGATCAGTAATAGTCTCAGGAATAATCAAAGTAATTATTGAGCACTGAAACTTTATTCAGGTGTACACTGGAGCGTGTCTGCCTCCAACAGAGAATAAATAATGCCAAATATCACAATAATTTGTCCATACACAGGAGCTACAGAGAGGTTGTTCAGATCACAAAGCCCATTGATCTCCTTTGGCATGTAGCACAACTGGGAATAATGCACCAGGACTTTAGTGGTGTCTAGGTTCAGTGCTCTGTCTGATTTTCAAAGGCAATCTCTTGGACATGATAACAATCACAAAGGTGTTATATACTACTTAGTAACCAAAGGTCATTTCCATTATTATCTGTGAGCTTTTAAATATTTCCTTTGGGATTCTCCAAAGGGATTCAGTTTCATTCAGACAAAACACTTTTGAGCACAGATCACATAAATAAAAGCATGCCCTCAAAATATTTGAAAACAAAACATCAGTGATAGTTAGGTCAAGTAAAATTCTTACTAAGTTGACTATAAAGACTTAAGATCCATGTTTTTCTTATAGTCAGTTCTTGACACAAGACCAGATATACTAGGTTGATTTTTATGTCAAATGTTGCAGATAGGCAAAATTTATAATTTCATAAATATTTAATAATGACATTTCCAAGTTAGAGAAACTATTTGTATACTACTTTTGTCTACACAGCAGAAATATATCATCAAGTCTTTAACATTTGCTTCAAGTCACCTTTTAAGAATTAAATATTACAGATATTTTAAAATCCATGTACGTGTGTGTTAGTCAGTCAGTCATGTCCAACTCTCCGTGACTGCGTGGACTGTAGCCCTCCAGGCTCCTCTGTCCATGCAATTATCCAGGCAGAAATACAGGAATGTGTTGCCATTTCCTTCTCTAAGGGATCTTCCCAACCCAGGGATTGAACCCAGGTCTCCTTCATTGCAAGCAGACTCTACTGACTGGGCCATGTATTCATCTCTTCAATTTTATTCTTGCTCATTCCTCAAAGATACTTTTTTTTTTTTTTTACAGTAACCCACAAAAGTATTTCATACAGTTGCTAAATGTGTTTATAAGCATAAAAAGTTATTTTAAAGTGTTGATTTTTTGTTTTAAATATTTTATAAATTTCATCAGTCCTCATCTTGCTTCTTCTTAAACTTTTTGATATCTGTTCATATTGATACATTTAGTTCTAATTTATTCACTTTAATAAACACTCCAGTTTACCATTCTTTTATTTATGGATGAGTAGTGTTTCCTTTTTCTAAATATCTTATGCTACAAAATGCTCCAGTGAGCATTCCTGTATATATTTCCTCATACGTACCTATACTCAAGTACCTATACTTCACTAAAGCATATCAGTAAAGCAGAATCGCAAAGTTCTGGGTGGGCCTTGTAACATTTTCAGATGTTATCTATTGCCAAATTTCTTTCTAAAGTGGTTGAAATACTCTGTGCATGTTCCAGCAATGCAAAAATATTTCTGTTTTTGCAAATACTTGCTATAATTTTGCATTATTCATCTTTTAAAATTTTGCCAATCAGGTGGGTATGATATTTTATACTGTTACAAGTTTCACAAATATAAATTGTCATCAATTACACCAAATATACAGAAAAGTGTACAGAGCATAGTACATGACTTGATGAGTTTTCATAACTCAAAAAAACTTATAACCAGCACCCAGAATATTGATAACTTTTCTAATCCCCTGATCACCCGTATTTACTTTTCTAGTCACTGCCTCTTCCCAGGAGAACTGATATCCTGATTACCAGCATCCTAGACTAATTTTGCCTGGTTTGGAGTAAATTCTTCTTTGGCAATAAACAACATGCCATTTTGTATCTGGCTCCTTTTGTTCAGCATCACGTTCGTGAGTCTTTTCTATATGGCTATATTTATGCATTCTCATATTTTATTGAATGACCGTGAAACTGTTTGTTTATGCATTCTACTGTGGATGGATATTTAAATGATTTACTGCTGTATAAGACCCTACAAGTTGGTGCCTTAAAGCAGCTGTTTTATTATGTGTTGTAATCTGTACCTAGACTCAACTCATCTGAGTCTGCTGCCCCACTGAACGATGCAGAGATTAGCAGGCCAGTGTGTGTGATGTGGTGAACTCACAGGCCTAGAGGTTAATGCTGCTGGGAGCTCTTCTGACATTGTCGACCAGACTGTCTCCGTTCCCCACTTTATTCCTTCTTCATATGATATGGTTCCAAGAGAAGCATCCCAAGATAAGTTTTTCAAATGAAAATAAGCAGATGCTTCCTATCATTTTAAAGCCTATGATCTGGAATCTGAATACCATTTCTGTCACAATTGCTTCATCAAATTATTACAGGACAATCATAGATCCAGGGGTTTTTACAGGGAAGGAAAGAATTTGGGGAAAAACAGCCACGTTTGTTCACCCTCTTGTCATAATAATTCATTTACACATGAAAAATGCATTCCCTCCTTCCCTCTTTCCAATTATGTCAATATTGAATGGTTCAAGATTCCATCACTAAAATAAGGTCAAGAGCAGATGAGCTAATTGTGTTTAGCATCTCAGGTACATTTGTTTGGTCTCAAAGACTTGTGAGCTCAAGAGTATCCAACATATAATGTTGACAAAACAGCAAGATAATTGTGACAAATACTTTAATTTAAAGGACTTCAGATTGGGGAGACACTGTTTCAGGGCATCAATGTATGCAGCCAGCCATGTTTCATCAATACCCAGAGGATTTCTAATCTTCCTCAGCTCTTGGCTGTGCCCTCAGAAGTCTTCCTTCTTTTTCTTTGAGAATGCTGGTGGAGGTTGAATAGCTCTCTCAGCCTGCTAAATGCCTAAATTGAGAACTGAGAGACCATTATCCCATTTTATTGTTTTTAAACTTGAATTAAGTTTATTGACCTTAAGAACACACTATAAGGTCTAACCTTTTTAGCAATTTTTTGAGTGTAGAATATAGTATTACCTGTAGAAAAATGTCGTGGAACAGATCTCTAGAACTTTATTGCCTTTCTGATATTAGCACATATAATTTCTTTGAAAACTGTTTGGTGTATCAAATTGTTGTCTACTTAGACAAAAGTTGTATGCATGTAACTCTCCAGCACCAACTCATCTGTAAATAAGGCTGAAAATCAACTTTATGTGGAAAAAAACCCTTATCAATCCTCAAAGACTTCATGTTTAACAAGAAGATTGGAGAGGCATGTTTTTTATGAACATCTGAATTTTTTTTTTTTACTGAAATGTTCTATGAAACAACACCTTCAACATTCATGAGATATTTACAAACTCTTAAGACTATTCTATTTTTCACTAGCAGCACCCTGAGTTTCATCTTTTTATTAAAGATGTTTCTGTTTTAAAAGCATATTTTAGCTGGAAAGGTTTTTAATATCCTTAATAGTTCTAAGTTCTTCTAAAACATTTATATTTCTTCTTATTTTGCATCTATTTTCTCATATATTATCTTAGACAACTAGGAAAAGCCAATTAGCATGTTGCAGGTTGAAGATGCTAAGATATTTAAATCTCTGAAAATGTTTAGTCACTATGACAAGTTCATTACAGAAACTTTATTTTCCAAGTTACCATCAGCAACAGCATTGTCAAAATTGCACCTTTTCATAGCATGGGTCATTTTTCCCCTTAGCTTTATTAACACCTTTTTATTGTTATGCCTACCTTCAGGAGCTATGCATGCAAGATCCTTCAGGCCTGAGAACATTGCCTAGTTTTATTTACATATTGTTTCAGATGAAATGTTTTAAATAATTTTTAGGTGAAATTAACAGAAATGGAAATTCACCATTTTAACCATTTACTGTAATTCAGTGGGTTTTCATATACTAATAATGGTGTGCATTAGTACAACTATCTAAATTTAAGAATATTTCCATCACCCCCAAAAGATACACGATACCACCCAGTTCCTCTTTCACCATCCTGAGATAACCATTAATTTGCTTTCCATCTTTATGGATATGAAATGGAAACATTATATCTTTCATTCCAGAAGGGTCAAGGGGTATTAAAATATATTTTTGGAGAAAACTTTGGGTTTAACTGAGCGTACAATCATTGTTCGGAAGTCAAAAGAACAGGAGGCCTAGGAAAGAACATTTGGACCCATAAATGCTCAAGATGAACAGAGAAAAGAACTGACACACATGGCCTAGATGGGGTAGTCAGTAATGTTACAACTAAATAACTAAAGCTAAGGGCGGCTAAACTTATCTACTAAAAGAACAAATAACAATAGGATTTAAAATAATGTTTTTGCTTGAATAAATAGAAGGGAGGAATCATCTGCTATCACAGTGACAACAGTGCACATGGAATGCATTGGGCATAAAGTGGGGCAAAAGCTGCTTTTGAGTTTTGCCAAGAGAATGCATAGCCAACACCCTCTTCCAACAACACAAGAGATGACTCTACACATGGACATCACAAGATGGTCAACACCAAAATCAGATTGATTATATTCTTTGCAGCCAGAGTCAGCAAAAAAAAAAAAAAAAAGACATGGAGCTGATTGTGGCTCAGATTATGTGATCCTTATTGCAAAATTCAGACTTAAATTGAAGAAAGTAGGGAAAACCACTAGGCCATTCATGTATCACCTAAATCAAATCCATTATGATTTTACAGTGGAAGTGACAAATAGATTCAAGGGATTAGATCCGATAAGGTGCCTGAAGAACTAGGGACAGAGGTTCTAACATTGTACAGGAGGCGGTGATCAAAAACACCCCCAAGAAAAAGAAAAGCAACAAGGCAAAATGGTTGTCTGAGGTGGCCTTACAAGAAGAGAAGAGAAAGGAAAAGAAGAAAGGAAGGATATACCCATCTGAATGCAGAGTTCTGAAGAATAGCAAGGAGAGATAAGAAAGCCCCTTTCAAACTGAACAATGCAAATAAATAGAGGAAAATAATAGAATGGGAAAGACTTCAAGAAAATTAGAGATACCAAGGGAATATTTCATGCAAAGATGGGCACAATAAAGGACAGAAATGGTATGGATCTAACAGAAGCAGATGATATTAAGAAGAGGTAGCAAGAATACACAGAAGAATTGTACAATGTCTTAATGACCCAAATAACCACAATGGTGTGATCACTCACCTAGACTCAGACATCCTGGAGTGTGAAGTCAAGGCACCTTAGGAAGCATCACTACTGCTACAAACAAAGATAGTGGAGATGATGATTCCACCTGAGCTATTTCAAAGCCTACAAGATGATGCTGTTAAACTACGGTACTCAATACGCCAACAATTTGGAAAATGCACAATCGCCACAGGACTGGAAAAGGTCAATTTTCACCCCAGTCCCAAAGAAGGTCAGTGCCAGAGAATATTCAAACTACTGCACAATTGCATGTATTTCACATACTAGCAAAGTAGTGCTCAAAATCCTTCCATCTAGGCTTCAACTGTATGTGAAACAAGAACTTCCATATGAAAATGAATCTGCCACAGGTATACATGTGTTCCCCATCCTGAATGGCAAAACTAACACAATTATGTAAAATTTAAAAATAAAATAAAATAAAATAAAGAACTTCCATATGTACCAGCTGGATTTCAAAAAGGCAGAAGAACTAGAGATACATCACCAACATCCACTGGTTCATAAGAAGAGCAAGATTATTCCAGAAAAGCATCTGCTTCTGGTTTATTGACTGTGCTAAAGCCTTTGACTGTGTGGATCAAAACACACTGTGGAAAAATCTTAGAGATGGAAATACTAGTACACCATACCTGTCTCCTGAGAAACCTGTATGCAAGTCAAGAAGCAAAAATTAGAACTGGACATGAAACAATGGACTGGTTCCAAATTTGGAAAGGAGTACATCAAGGCTATATAGTGTCACCCTGCTTAATTAACTTATGTGCAGAGTATATCATGTGAAATGCCAGGTTGGATGAAGCTCAAGATAGAAGCTCAAGATGATTCCTGGGAGAATTACCAATAACCTCATATATGCAGTTGACACCATCATAATGACACAAAGCGAAGAGGAACCAAAGAGCCTCTTGATGAAGGTGAAAAAGGAGAGTGAAAAGGCTGGCTTAAAACAACATTCAGAAAACTAAGATCATGGCAGCCAGTCCCATCACTTCATGGCAAATAGACGGGGAAACAATTGAAACAGTGACAGGCTTTATTTACTTGGGCTCCAAAATCACTGCAGATGGTGACTGCAGCCATGAAATTAAAAGACGCTTCCTCCTTGAAAGGAAAGCTATGACCAACCTAGACAGCATATTAAAAAGCAGAGACATTATTTTTCCAACAGAGGTCCATCTAGTCAAAGCTGTGTTTTTTCCAGTAGTCATGTATGGATGTGAAAGTTGGACCATAAGGAAGGCTGAGAACCAAAGGACTGACGCTTTGAAACTGTAGTGTTGGAGAAGACTCCCAAGAGTCCCTTGAACTGCAAAGAGATGGAACCAGTCAATTCTACATGAAATCAGTCCTGAATATTCATTGGAAGCACTGATCTTGTAGCTGAAACTCCAACATTTTGGCCACCTGATGCAATAAGCTGACTTATTGGAAAATACACTAATGATGGGAAAGATTGAGGGCAAGAGAAAAAGGGAGCAGCAGAGGATGAGATGGTTGGATGGCATTGACTCAAGGGACATGCTGCTGCTGCTGCTGCTGCTGCTGCTAAGTCGCTTCAGTCGTGTCCAACTCTGTGCGACCCCATAGACAGCAGCCCACCAGGCTCTGCCGTCCCCAGGATTCTCCAGGCAAGAACACTGGAGTGGGTTGCCATTTCCTTTTCCAATGCATGAAAGTGAAAAGTGAAAGTGAAGCCGCTCAGTCCTGTCTGACTCTGAGTGACCCCATGGACGGTAGCCTACCAGGCTCCTCCATCCATGGGATTTTCCAGGCAGAAGTACTGGAGTGGGGTGCCATTGCCTTCTCCATGAGGTTAAGCAAACTCTGGGAAATGGTGATGGACAGGGAAGCCTGGCATGCTTCAGTCCATGGGATCACAAAGAACTGGACATGAGTGAGTGACTGAACAATAGCAAGAAGACTTTTGTGGAGTCAAGGGTGAATATATCACCAATGATTATAAAACGTTTTAGAATCATCATTAGGATAGAGTTTCTCGTTCTTAGGTTTGAAGAATTTTTAATTTCATTGTGTTAAGGTGAGGCTCCATAGAGGCTTCTCAGGTGGCTCAATGGTAAAGAACTGGCCTGCCAATGCAGGAGACATGTTTAATCCCTGGATTGGGAAGATGTCCTGGGGGAGGAAAAGGCAACCCATTCCAGTATGCTTGCCTGGAAAATCCCATAAACAGAGGATTGCCTGCCAGGCTCCTCTGTCCATGGGGTTGCCATGAGTGGGACTTAACTGAGTGGCTAAACATGCACACACGCCATGAAAATAGAAAATAATTGACAATAAACATTCTACATTCTGTATCCTTCAGTGTCATTGAGTGTGTATTCTTTCTCAGTTTCTGGAGCTTACTTGAACTAACTAAATCAATGCCTGAAGATCAAACATGATTTATTGATCCAAAGTTACTTATGGATAATAATAGTATAATATAATATCACTTGATGAAAATACTTGTATGTTAGTGGGTATTTTTAATGTCTGAAGAGATATATACATCTAATGCATGGATATCAAGATTTACGGAAAGGGATAGATACTTTGAGAGATTTTCTCACTCCTGAAGTTTTATTGTGTATTGCTGATTACTCTGTCACCATGGAACAGATATAATTCCTGAGTTGTGGAAAAACTGACTTTATTATTAATCATATCCATTCCATAATGAAGTCACAAAGTGTTGACTGATTTAGAGGAACATATTGATCAGACTGTAAATCTTATAGATGTGGAAACTATTGCCAAGGGAAATGAAATGTGCGGTCAAGGTCACAGTGAAAAAGAAGATGCACCCGAGTTTTCTGATTCATGGTATAATGCTGTATCAAACTGCATATATTCCCTCCCTGGACATATCATGACAAATTCTTAGTTCAACCTCCCCTTCTGGTTGCTAGAGTGCTCAATAATGTAACTCCCTGGTCCTATCTGTACCATTTTTAAGTTTCTCATAAATGCTACTTTTTGCTTTACCTGACCTTTCTCAACACGATATAGAATCTGTTGACTGAGGTTTTAATCCTGGTGGTCAACTCACTGTGACTGTAAATAATTTTTATAAAAGTTATTTTGGCTAGTTGTATAAAATAGCAATAATAAATACATCTTCTTCCCTGAGTTGTTGTGAGGACAAAACAAAATGTTCTGGGAAGTGTTCTGTAAATTGTAAACAAATCCAGTTGTAGGTGATGATCCTTTTCTTTCCTTTAGTCTGGAAAATCCTAGACATGTTCTTATTATACTTTAGCCATACGGTGTGTGAACATCATCATCTTACTTTGGTACTACTAACCAAAAATTTATTTATTCAGAGATGAAAAACATTAGCAATAAGTAGAAAGTACTCAGACCTTGATTTATTAGTGCTTTTTTGAACAAATACTGTATTGCCTAGAAATTAACTTAAAAAAATAATTTTGAAGATATGTGTGGAATTCATATAAATTGAGCACTACTTACAATCACAGTGTAAAAAATATCAAGTTCAGGACCATTGCAAGACTGTGCTCCATGTAATCAAACAAGTGTTGAATTTGTGAGTCATTCTGAGATTTTTTGTTGACATCTTGAATAAGTACAACACGATAAAAAATATGAAAATCAGTTCAAGGAACCACATTGTCTGCCTTGCTTAAATAAATTAGGCTAAGTTTTGTCTAAAATATGTGAATACATAGAATAAAAATTTTCTTGCAAGCCATACCACTAGACCTCTTTGCCTTCAAATATGTAAAAGAATGTTGTGTTTCTACATATATTGAAAAAAACAGAAGATAGGAGATAGATTTATTTGGATTTTTATAATCTTTATACTTGTTAACTAATTATTCTTTATAAAGTAATATATGTACTTGTTGAAAAATCACATCATAAATAAATGTGAAATCTACATAAAATGAAGACCTAAATGTGAAAGATAAAAGAAACAGGAAAAAAGTTTAGAATAAAAACATGTGAATTGGCATGGGAAAAAATAGATTATAACAGGTACTCAGAAGCAAAAGCTTAATGTAGACAGAGAAAGAAATATTTTCAAAATATCAAAACTAAAGTTTTCATGAAGACACACTTGTGAAAAATATTCATTAGATAACTGAGTAAGATAATTGAAACAGCCCAATGTGACACCGACACATGACACCCATTTTTGAGGGCTCCAAAATCACTGCAGATGGTGACTGCAGCCATGAAATTAAAAGATGCTTACTCCTTGGAAGGAAAGCTATGACCAACCTAGACATCATATTAAAAAGCAGAGACATTACTTTGCCGACAAAGGTCTGTCCAGTTAAAGCTACGGGTTTTCTAGTAGTTGTGTATGGATATAAGAGCTGGACTATAAAGAAAGCTGAGAGCCAGAGAATTGATGCTTCTGAACTGTGGTGTTGGAGAAGACTCTTGAGAGTCCCTTGGACTGCAAGGATATCAAACCTCTCAATCCTAAAGGAAATCAGTCCTGAATATTCATTGGAAGGACTGATAGTGAAGCTGAAACTCCAATACTTTGGCCACCTCTTGCAAAGAACTGACTCCTTGGTAAAGACCCTGATGTTTGGAAAGATTGAAGATAGAAGGGGATGACAGAAGATTAGACGGTTGGATAGCATCACCGACTCAGTGAACATGAGGTTGAGCAAGCTCTGGGAGTTAGTGATGGACAGTGAAACCTGGTGTGCTGCATGCAGTCCATGGGGTTGCAAAAAGTTGGACACAACTGAGCAACTGAACTGAACTGAACATGATACCAACTGAACTGAACTGAACGTGATACTGGATCATATCTAGCAAAACAAGGAAAGTCTCTAAAGCAACAAAACTGAAAAATAGAAGATTAATAGAGAAATTCAATGCATCGTATAATGCAAAAATGGATAGTAAAAGTAGAAGGAAATGGTCAGTTTCATTTGTAATTAGAGAAATATAAATAAGCAATAATTATGTCCACAGTATCCATTACATGGGAAAATATTGGAAAGTTGCTTCCAAAAGTGTTCGTTTAATTGATTGGATATTCAAGTTTTCTAATTGTCTACATCTCAAAATACATAAATGCTTCCAAACTTAAAGATTTAAAACAATGACAACATAAAGCAGATTGTGAAGGGTTCAGGGGGATTGATGTATAAACTCTTCCACTTTGAGGTGGCTCAAAGGCTGCAGACTGGAAAGATATGAAGAGCAGTTCTCTCAGCAGTTGCTGCTCTCCACTGGAGAATTAGCTCAACCTACAAGCAGGAGCCTCTCGCTGTAGCCGGTTTTCTCACAACATGGTGGCTGCTTTCTAAAGAGTATCCCACAGGAGACAGCAAGGTGGAAGCAGTGTTGGTTTTCTAACTGCACCTTAGAAGTCAAGCCCTGTCACTCCACAACATTCAATTAATTCATCAGAAGCATATCATATGTGACTCATATACACATATATACAAATACTTGCATTTTAAAGTATCTTTTTGCTGGAATGGAATCACTCTGCAACTTATTTTTTTTTAATGTGATGATATACCATACACTCATATGACATTTTTATATACACTTAGCTTTTGTAAAATTGTTAGCAAGTTATTAAAAACAAGCAGGCAATCTTACTGTAATTATATTTTTTAAAAAGAGCTAACTGAAACATATTTATTTTCATCTCAATTAGTATTTTTTACAATAATGAGTGTAAGCATTAGTAATATGGTCTGTAGCCATTTGAATTTATTATATAAATTACTCTAAGAAAAGATTGTCTTTTTTTTCTTTTTTTGAACCACCTATCAAGGCTTTATCATTAGTAAATATGTTAATCATTGTGTGTCATATTGTACATTTTGTAAGTGGTCAAGATATGTTAATAAGTTTTATGCTTACATATGTGCTTTTATTTTTATAGATTCTTGAGATCCTATGCCGAAGACCAAAAAAAAAAATTAATTGGTGACTAGAAATAATCACAAAAATCATTCAGACCCACACCAACATTAATAAAAGGTGGGGCAGGGGGAAGATACCACATGGTTTTTTTCTTAATTTATATTGTGCGTGTGTGTACATATATATGTGTGTGTGTGTGTGTGTGTGTGTGTGTGTGTGTGTGTGTGTATCCATGTGTGTGTGCATATATGTACTAGTTTTGCCTTTTCAAAATTTCTACTTTTCTCAATCTCTTTTCTGTTGATGGCAATTAAATCTCAAATTTAGACCATGGCTTGCATTATAAAAATTGAGACTGAGATGGTATTAGAAGAGAAATAGGAATTATATAAAAATCCTAACTTATGAACCTAAGGGAGAAATTAACACAGTGTTGGGTTGATTTTCTTTGGGATTGAATATGAGTTTGATATACTTTGCAGAAAAATCATTGGGTTGATATGCTGATTTGGAGCTAATTAGAGCACTTCGAATACCTTGCAAAAAATGATACACTGCCTGTCTGCTAGGATGATGGTTAATTGAGCTTCCAGCTGTGAGAGTTTTCAGGCCTTGCCTCAGTTTTCAAACAAGGTCCAGCTCTTCTCCAGGCATTTTCCGGCCAATGATTGAACAAGGAGATACCCAAGGGCCTAGCTCTCTGTGTCCACTGAAGCACCCCTTTTATGGGCAGCCTTTGCTCTGAAGCACCCAGCAGCACTAGCAGGGCCTTTTGGGTTGCTTTCATAGTCTGCCACCTTCATCTGGCCTTCCCTGTTCTTTCTGTTTTATTTAAAATTGTTGCTTCCTTTAAAGCTTTTGCAGTTCTGCTCCATTTTAGTATCTACTTCCCTGGGAGTACATTTGGCAAAATTATGTATTTAAGTCTGGGATTCGAAAGGATGGTATATGTGGATATTCAACAGGAAAAGGAACAGAGAACAATATATATCTAATTTATAGTTTACATGTAATATATATTATTTACATACATAAAACTTATAAAAGTATAATTATTTTCTAAATGTATATATAATATAACATTTACATTTATAAAATATATATTAAATACTTATTGGTCTGTTTGTGTGTGTGTATGTTTAAAGGGCTGATAATCAAATTCCACAACTGCTTTAGGAAAAATATTTTTAAAAACTCCCCTGAGTTTAATATTACTGTAATTAAAGGGCCAACCATCTATAACACAAATAAAAAAGGGAAGGCTCATGGTTCTCTATCCCCTCTAGTTCCCAGCAGACAGGGTACTGACACAAGACCTACGCTGAGAAAATTCACTGTTTCTGGAGAAGATAAAATGAATTTGGAGTAGGTGACAAATAGAAAGAAATTATCAGAATTAATTAAAAGCAACTGTAACTCTGTTGGGTGGCAAGTGCAGTAGTATGTGAAATAAGGTTTTTCCAGCTGTGTTGTCCACCAGCATCTTCTGATTGTTGGATTTATTCCTCTTCTACATCAGAAGTTATCTTAATTCTTGCTTATTTTCTATCTCCAGCTCCTATGATTCCATGCATCCCTGGCATTCTTCTATCAATCCTTTCTTCTGTTTTTCAATATTAGTTTTTCTTGCAGGCACACAAAAGACAAGATTTATACAAATTTGAATATTAGCAATATTCCCCATTATCAAATTCCCACAGAGTAATATAAGTTTAAGCAGTTTATCCCCAGTAAAGTACGTAGGAACATGGGACAATGTTAAGTCGCTCAGTCCTGCCCTACTGTTCACAACCCCATGGACTCTAGCCTGCCAGCCTCCTCTATCCGTAGGGTTCTCCAGGGCTTATTCTCAAGGGGAGTCTTCCCACCCCAGGGATCACACCTGGGTCTCCCACATCACAGGCAGATTTTTTACCATCTGAGCCATGAGGGAAAATCAAAAGCTTTAATCCTCAATGAGCTTTGTTCAATCAGCTCCTGCAGCCTGAATTGTCACTAAAGAAATGAGGTGGTTTGTTCAAAACCTCAAAATTGAAGTTTTTTTTAATACCAAGACCCTTAACAGCCTCACAACTTAAATTCTAAATCAAACTTTCAAAATATCACCCCACACCTATGATACTGAGAAAACTCAAGAACGATTAGAGCCATTTTTCTAACAAAATTATGTTTTCAGAACCAGGACATAGAACAATACAGAAAGATGCTAACTTTCTAAGAGTTGATGGTGGAGACTCAATGAAATCTCTGGCAAAAGCAGTAGATAGAGGACTACTAAGAGTTGGAAATAGCTTCCCCTGGTGGCTCAGACAGTAAAAAATCCGACTGTAAAGCAGGAGACCTGAGTAATCCCTGGGTTGAGAAGATCCCCTGGAGGAGGGCATGGCAACCCACTCCAGTATTCTTTCCTGGAGAAGCCTCATGGACAGAGGAGCCTGGCGGACTGCAGTCAATGGGGTCTCAAAGAGTCGGACATGACTGAGTGATTTCACTTTTCTGAGCATTGTAGTTCTTGCCATTTGATATTTTTACATTTTCTTAAAATTTTCAGAAATGTACAGTGATGAACTCTGCTCTTATTCTCCAGTATGCATATTTAGAACATCTAAATTTGCATTTCTATCTGAGCCTTTTGTTTCAGGCACTTCAATGCTAAATTGAGTGTGAATTCTGTCAGGTGACATTTTCTTTTCTGCATCCACTATGCAGACTAAATTGCATCTGTAGCAACCAACTCTCCATTCATAGAGTGCTTTTATTACATATCTCAAATCCTGTCTCTTCTGTTTTTCTCCTTTCTCAGAGACCCAATTCATTTTTAATCCTGTACTACAGTATCTGCCAACTGCCCTGGTGGCTCAGAGGTAAAGAATCTGCCTACCCATGCAGAAGACACAGATTCTATCCCTGGATTGGGCAGAACCCCTGGGAAAGGAAATGGCAACCCACTCCAGTATACTTGCCTGGGAAATCCCATGGATAGAGGAGCCTGGTGGGCTACAGTCCAAGGGTCGCAAAAAGAGTCAGACATGATTAAGAGACTAAACAACAACAGCATCTGCTCCCATGGGTTTTTGGAATGGGGTTTCCTAGGTATATAATAAATATCCAAGAGGGAAGTCGTCGCTTGAGCATCTACATTTGATGCAGCATGAGACTTGCTCTTCGTGCATTCTTGAAATGAAGCTGCTATCAATGACTTCAGGACCTGGGCTCCCAAGGACCTAGTGAGAATCACTGCTTCTCCCAAATGCTTTTCCCTGATAACTTTGCTTTTCTGTGGATTTGATTATCCCAAAAGATTAGAAAGATTATCCCAAAGATTAGAAAACCTTTGGTAATTCAAGGCTTCAAATAGTAGAAAGAGTCCTTTCTGCCATGCATTTTTCTGTGGTTGTAGAACACACACACTGTGTTCCGTTTTTCCTCTACTGTTTGTAGTTAGGCACAGTTGAGTTTTAAAAATCTGTATCTCCTTTTAAGCTGGTCACATATTCGTTCTGCCTTGTTTGTTGGATTGAATTGCAGTACCTTTATTACTCTTCCTCTCACATTGTTTTCTGGTCCAGAGATTTTTTTTTTTTTTACTACTAAACAGTTTTGTTTTCTTATCCTAGGCTTGAACTGGATTGGCATTTCTCTTGCTTCCTGTAATTCTCTAACACATTCTAGGCAGGAGCTCTCTGAACAGAAGGTATAACTATATCATCATGTAGCAATAACTGTGTCACCTTGAAGCTCATACAATAATGCCAGAAGTATTGTACATACATTTTCCTGGTATTGTCATCCCAATTAGTCTTCCTCTTTTTTTTTCCTGTAATCATCTAATATAGCTATTTTTGAATGTTATTATTATGGATTATACATCAGAAGCTTTCTGAAAGTTCTTTTCAATAATTTCCTGGAATCCAGACTGTCTTTGAAAAAATCAATCAGATTATTTTTTCATTGAATTATTGCCTCTCCTCTTCTGTTAGATGTACTCAGGTATTAATCACTGTTTATAACCCAATAAACTAAAAACTTTTTTTTTTCAAGTCTCATTTCCTGAACATATAAAGTAGCATTGTTGTTACATGCAAGAATGTAATTACTATGGATGGAATCATACGTTTTTAAAATTTCAGAGCAATTCATTTTTGTGTCTGTTCTCTTCTTACAGTTTAACATATCTGAACTAAATTTTTCATATGTATTTTCTGATAACAAAAAAACTAAAAATTTAATATCTCAAATATATTTAGATTTTTCTTGCTTATCATTGTATTCATCTGTCAGTAAATAATACTTTTATTCCACATTTTTTGTGTCTATTTATTTTTCTTTACTGTAAACATAGGACCTTCAGGGCTTCCCCTGTGCTTCAGCGATAGAATTCACCTGCAATGCAAGAGCAGCAGGAGATGCGGATTCAGTCCTGGATGGGGAAGATCCCCTGGAGGAGGGCATGGCAGCCCACTCCAGTATTCTTGCCCAGATAATCCCATGGACAGAGGAGCCAGTCGGGCTACAGTCCATGCGGTCTCAAAGAGTCCAACACAACTGAAGAGATTGTGCATGCACGGATATGACCTTAAAAATATTTGGGGTCAAGCTTTAAATGACTTTCTCAGGGAATGAGGACACTGATTTTGTTTTTATTTTTTACTCAGAGCTGAGTCTGACATCAGCCGTTCCAGAGCAGATGCTATTCCTTCTTCTCCTCATCCTCTCTTCCTACTCCTCCCCCTTCTTATCCTCCTATTACTACTAGTTTACACATAAAAAGTGTCATTTTTGTGGTCCCAGCTATTTAAAGAGCATCTCTAATTCAAAGTCCTTTAACAATCGTGTTTTTTTACTTATCTCTTGATGGCTGCATGGAACTAATAAAGCTAAAATTCTAGGCTTTGGAACACTGGTATATAATGTTATGATGGCAGGCTCAACTTCAGGGTTTAGTAACCTTTCTGTATACATGCATTCTCTTTATTTTTCAAGATTTTTTTTTTATATAGCTACCTCAGGCATTTGCAGTAGTTATTTCACACATTTCACTACATTGTTTAACTTACTACAGAAAAATTTTAGTAGACAAAATATGGGTAATTTAATTTGACTAATTGGACTGTGAAGAAAGCTGAGCGCTGAAGAATTGATGCTTTTGAACTGTGGTGTTGGAGAAGACTCTTGAGAGTCCCTTGGACTGCGAGGAGATCCAACCAGTCCATTCTGAAGGAGATCAGCCCTGGGATTTCTTTGAAAGGAATGATGCTAAAGCTGAAACTCCAGTACTTTGGCCACCTCATGCGAAGAGTTGACTCACTGGAAAAGACTCTGATGCTGGGAGGGATTGGGGGCAGGAGGAGAAGGGGATGACAGAGGATGAGATGGCTGGATGGCATCACTGACTCGATGGACGTGAGTCTGAGTGAACTCCTGGAGTTGGTGATGGACAGGGAGGCCTGGCATGCTGCGCTTCATGGGGTCACAAAGAGTCAGACATGACTGAGTGACTGAACTGAACCGAACTAGGTAATTGATAGTTTAAGTCGCTCAGTCGTGTCTGACACTTTGCGACCAAATGGACTATACAGTCATGGAATTCTCCAGGCCAAAATACTGGAATGGGTAGACTTTCCCTTCTCCAGGGATCTTCCCAACCCACGGATTGAACCCAGGTCTCCCTGGGTTGGTGATGGACGGGGAGGCCTGGTGTGCTGCTATTCATGGGGTCGCAAAGAGTCAGACACAACTGAGCAACTGAACTGAACTGAACTGAATATAAGAGGATAATATGAGCTTAATTGCTTTTAAGAAAGTATATGGAGGAAATGAATCCTTGTAGATTTCAGATTTCTGTAAGCAAATAAGAGGAAAGAAGTGTTTCTCAGAAATAATGACAATATACAACAGGGAAACAGGGATTAAATCACTTAAAGGAGATATTAGTATGACTTGAGTTTCTTTCTGAATAGTGGATAAAATCTTGGAAAATTACAAAGTAAACAATAGCTAAAGGACTTTGAAAGTCAATTAGGGACATGTGGAGCCAATTAGGTGAGGAAAAGGTAGCCATAGGCCAGATTGGAATATTGTTTTATAGGGTGGATAATACAGGGGCCTTAGAGTAACTTTGCAGGAAATGTCTGTAAATGGGCTTTAATTGATGATAACAATGTAAAGAAATTTTAATGGAAGTGAGATTTTCTTCACTGAGATAAACCTCACATAATATAAAGTTCACCATTTTAGCCATTTTAAAGTGTACAATTCATTAGATTTCAGTGTATCCACAAATTACCACTATTATTTAGTTCAGAATATTTTCTAGAAACAATTCCAGAGAAATTCCATACCATACCTATTAGCAGCCAATACCCATTGTCTGCTCCCCCTATTCCTGCCAACCACTAATATACTTTATATATAAAATGTGCCCATTCTTGCCTTTCATCTAAATGAAACTGTCATTGTGTGTGTGTCTGTGCTTTTGTGTCTGGTTTCTTTCTTATAGCATAGTATTATTTTTAAGATTCATTTATAGAGTAACATGTGTCAGTACTTCATTCCTTTTTATACCTGGATAATATTCCATTTTTATTTATCCATTAATCAGTTGATAGATAAATTTGAGTTGTTTCTATTGTATCACTATTATGAATAATGTTGTTATAAATATTAATATTGTTTTAAATATTCACAAGTGTTTGGGTGAACATAATTTCAATTCTTGTATGTTATATGAGGAAAAATTGGAATTTCTGTGTCACATGATAATTCCATGCTTAATTTTTGAGGAACTGCCAAACTTTTATAAAGTCACTATTTTCACACTACATTTTACATTTCCACCAGGAAATTTTCCACTTCTTCGCCAACACTTAGTTTCATCATTATTATTCATTATTATTGTTGTTGTTATGCTACTGGGTGAGAAGTGGTGTCTCATTGTTCTGATTTGTGTTTCCTTATGTTTACTGAATTAGAACATCTTTTCAAATCCCTGTTGGTCATTTACATATATTTTAGAGAAATATGTTTACATGAATCACTTAATTGTATCATATGCTTTTCTATTGTTGACTTGCAAATATTCTATATATATACTTGTATTCAGAATTCAGTTCAGTTCAGTTCAGTTACTCAAGTCGTGTCTGACTCTCTGCAACCCCATGAAATGCAGCACTCCAGGCCTCCCTGTCCATCATCAACTGCCGGAGTCTACCCAAACCCATGTCCATTGAGTCGGTGAAGCCATCCAACCATCTCATCCTCTGTCATCCCCTTCTCCTTCTGCCCTCAATCTTTCCCAGCATCAGGGTCTTTTCAAATGAGTCAGCTCTCCACATTAGATGGCCAAAGTTTTGGAGTTTTAGCTTCAACATCAGTTCTTCCAATGAACACCCAGGACCTGTCTCCTTTAGGATGGACTCAGGACCTTTATTATTTAGTTAAATTGTAAATACCTTCCCTAAATTCTTTTCAACTCTCTAAGGGCATTTTATTAAAAAAAAAAAAAGAATTTTAAAGACGTCTTTCAGCTTCTTGCTAGTGTCTTTCAAAGTACATTTGTTTTATTACTTGCTTTAAATTTGGCATTGTATTCAAGAAGCTGTTGAATATGGCTTGGACATGATTAAATCTACATTTGCATCTAGGAACTTTATGGGTTTTGTACTTATATTTAGGTCTTTGATGAATTTTGAGTCATTTTTAATTATTTGTGGGAAATACAGGTCCAACTGTATTCAGTATTCAGTAGTTTGCATATGGAATTATAGGTATCCAAGCATCATTTGTTGGAAAGATTATTCTCCCTTCAACTGAATGTCACTTTTGTTAAAAATCAATTCACCATTAGGATATGGGTCTACCTTTGTACTGTCCATTCTATTTTATTGATCTGTATGTCTGTTTTTATGCCTCTATGATCCTATTTACCCCACTCCAGTACTCTTGCCTGGAAAATCCCATGGATGGAGGGGCCTAGAAGGCTGCAGTCCATGGGGTCGCTGAGGGTGGTACATGACTGAGCTACTTCCCTTTCACTTTTCACTTTCATGCATTGGAGAAGGAAATGGCAACCCACTCCAGTGTTCTTGCCTGCATAATCCCAGGGACGGGGAGCCTGGTGGGCTGCCAACTATGGGGTTCCACAGAGTCGGACACAACTGAAGTGACTTAGCAGTAGCAGTAGCAGATCCTATTTTGATTACTATAGCTATATAATATATTTTGAAATTGAGAAGTGTGAATCCACCAACATTATTCTGCTTTTTCAAGATGATTAGTATATCTGGGTCCCTTGCAATTTCATATGAATTTTTGGAGCACTTTGTTCACTTTTGTAAAGAAAGACAATTGGAAATTTGATACAGATTGTGTTTATTTATCATTTTGAAGAGTATTGACACTTTAATAATATTCAGTCTTCCAATTCATGAACATGGAGTCTTTTTCCATTAATTTGGATCTTATTAATACCTTTCAACAATATTTTGTAGGTTCAGTGTGTAGATCATACATTTTCTTGGTTTATTCCTAAGCAATGTATTATTTCTGATGCTATCACAAATGAAATAGTTAGCTTTCATTTTTTATTATTTTGTGCTTGTATATAGAAATAAACTAATTTTTACGTATTAAAATGTATCTTGAAAATTTTCTGAATTTGTTTATTGTTTCTAATAATCTTTTCATGGATTCTTTGGGGGTATAAATTTATATCATAATCATGTCTTCTGCAGATAGAAATGATTTTTGTAGTTTGTTGTTCAGTTACTACGTGATGTCCAGTTCTTTTGCAGTCCCATGGACTGTAGCACACCAGGCTCTTCTGTCCATGGGATTTCCCAGGCATGAATACTGAAGTGGGTTGCCATTTCCTTCTCCAGGGGATCTCCCTGACATAGAGATCAAACTTACCTCACCTGCATTGGGAGGTGAATTCTTTACCACTGAGCCAGCAAGGGAAGCCCCAGAAATGGTTTTACTTATTTTCCAATGTGAATATCCCTATTTCTTTTTCTTGTCTGATTGCTTTGGCTAGAACTTCCACTATAGTGTTAAATAGCAGTGGCACAAGTTAACTTACTTTCTTGTTCCTTCTTTTGGACTTCCCTGTTGGCTCAGACAGTAAAGCATCTGCCTACAATGTGGGACACCCAGGTTTTATCCCTGGATCAGGAAGATCCTCTGGAGAAGGAAATGGCAACCAACTCCAGTACTCTTGCCTGGAAAATCCTACGGATGGAGGAGTGTGGTAGGCTATACTCCATGTGGTCACAAAGAGTCAGACACAACTGAGTGACTTCACTTTCTTTGGAGAAAGTTTTCAGTCTTCCACTATTGAGTATGATATTAATTTCAAGGTTTTTATAAATATTTTCTGTCATGTTGGAAAGTTTCCTTCTATTTGTAACTTGGCCTTTTTGATGGTACTTGCATATTGTACTGAGCAATGTATAATATCCACAGACTTCCCACTGGTAACTTTGAGTGAAACAATTTTTGGTATAATTGAAGGCAGTTTGTAATGATGGATACAGACGCAAACATGAATGAAAGACTTTTCCAGTAGCCAGTGAATTAGTGTTTTGGTCTTTAGTAGGAAATCATGATGAAACAATGTAGTATATAGTTTAAATGATAAAGACAAAATTTGGTTACTAAACATAAGATTACATTAAATAATGAATAACAAAATTTGGAGAAGCCAATTCTAGAAAAAATATTTTCAGTCAAGCTCAGTAAAATCACATTTTAATTTGTTATATGATTTTCTTTATATAATAAATGATTGGAAAAAATTTAGTCTAGGATGCATAGGATTTATTTTTGTACATTTATATTATATAATATATTATTCAACATTAATATATACTAAATATATTATCACTTTGCTATTTTAATTTTATTTCCCTAGTCTATTTCTGTCCATGCTATGAATGAGGGGTATATATTAAGTGACTACAATGAAAATTGCTTTGAAAATAACATTTTAATTGATTATAGTTACATTCCATTAACATAATGTTTAAATGCAGCTTTTAAATATAATAGCAAGCTGGGAAGATTCCTTATCATCCCACACATTTTAATCTTTTTTGAAGCAATTGGCAATGATATTTTCTGTCCCTTAGAAATAGAAAATAGCTATACTGCATCTCAAATAATAATTCTTTTTTAATTAACATTGCAACATAGGGGGAAAAAACTGATAAAAAGATCATGGGTAACATCCAGTCACAGGAAATTGAAATCCACAGATAATCTGTTCAGTGGATATCCTTGAGTAAATTTACAAGTAATTGTACAAAAGAGAATTGATATTCCAAAATTATTATATAATTCTGCAATGAAAAATATAGCCACATGTTACTTCTGGCTTGAAGTGAACAGTTGCAATTGGAAGCATTTGAAATCTATTTACAAGAAATCTGAGTTCTATATGCAGTCATTTTTCTACAGCCAGATCCTCCATGAGAATTCCCAGGAAATGTGAGAGACTTTCTATAAAGTCCCAGTGGTCATAGTTTTAATATACCGATCTTCTTTCATATGGATGTTTGCTATATAACCACTATGAGTAAAGCATGCTGTAAAAATTACAAAATATTTACTGATATATTATCATTTCTCAATTCTACTATGCCTTCTTACAAACTAGCGATTCCACATTTGCATATTTGATGAACATATGAACGTAGATGTTAATAATATATTTAAGATCATGACTATCATTTGATTAGTTTTCTGAATATATATAAATTTCAATGGGGTGCAAAATATTTGGCTAAATGAAAAAATGGTTGTGTTTACTAGTTATCTTACAGAGTAAGGAATTGTATTAGGAACATAAGTCTCTTGCCCTCCCTGTATTCCTTCAATCAAATGCATAAGTAACTACTGTATTAAGAGATAAGGTCTGTCCATATGTACCAGATTATTTCCTCATTTCCATCTTCACAATTTTGTTGAACTTATAAACTACAGTATCTAGAATTTTCTCTTTTAATTTTAATTATCTCTATTTTCAAATTAAGAAATACAGTAATTAATCTAAAACAAAAATATTGAATAGGAAAATAATACATGTTGTTTACTAAAGAGAGGAGAAACAAAACCTTTTAATAAAGACCTGGCTATATCAGTATTTGTGTCCTGGAACCCTACCCCTACAATGTGATAGTATCAGGAGTTGAAGCCTTTGTGAGATAATTAGGATTAGATGAGGTCATGAGGGTGGAGCTTTCACAAATGGAATTAGTGCCCTTATGAAAACTAGGAGAGAGCTTGGTTTTTCCCTTTGCTCCCAGACATCCTTGAGGACAGAAGGATAAGTCCGTCAGTTCAGTCGCTCAGTCATTCAGTTGTGTCTGACTCTTTGCGACCCCATGAATCGCAGCACACCAGGCCTCCCTGTCCATCACCAACTCCTGGAGTTCACTCAGACTCATGTCTGTCGAGTCAGTGATGCCATCCAGCCATCTTATCCTCTGTTGTCCCCTTCTCCTCCTGCCCCCAATCCCTCCCAGCATCAGAGTCTTTTCCAATGAGTCAACAAAGATAAGTAGGTAGTATATAATCTGAAGAGAGTTCTCAGCAGAATCTGATGTGCTTGACACCTTGATCTCAGACTTTGAGCCTCCAGAATTGTGTAAAATGAGTTTCTGTTGTTTATAATCCACTCAATTTGTGATATTTTGCTATAGCAGCCCTAGCTGACTATGACAGTATCCTAGATTGTATTATGGATTCACTGTGCTTTACAGTGTTTGTGATCTTACTTCTGTTAGCAATTTGACAGTTAAAGGTAAATATTTATAATATGTGATTTCTGAGGACACAATACATGTTAGATTAATGAAGACTGGTAAAGTATGTGACCCTAAGTAATATATGTTTTTGATATTTTTACATTTGCATTTGATGGAAGAACATAAAAACACTATTTCCTCTTTTATTCAGTATATTTGGGTATATTTTCCTCTTTTATTCATTATCTTTATTTATATAAACACTTGTTAATAATTTATTGAATGACAGCTTAGTCTAAAATAACATATCAGGCAAAAAGTGAAAAAAAAGGTTTTTTTTTTAATATTCTAAGTTAAACTTATTATTCTTATGATCATTATGATTACCTTTGCATTTGTCTGCTCTATGTATTAAATTAGTCTTGATCAATTTTTGTTTTTAAAACTTTGGGGCTTTATTTCTGACATAATTTAACCTAGTATTCAGAAATGCTGCCTTAAATCATTAATTTGTCAAAGAAGACTTTCACTCTGGCCAGACTTTCTTGAATCTCAATAATTGTTCAGGGAATATCATTACCATCCAACATATTGCTGAAGGATGTCCACCTGCCAAACAATGAAATGAAATAACATAGCCTGGCTAACTTTGAAAGGAGAAAGAGCTTCAAAAATTTGTAAATGCATTTTATTATTTAGAGATATTTGGCACCTGTCATTTTTGGGCTCTTTCCTTTCTTGTAGAAAAGAAGAAATTCCTTTTGTGTTTGACAGCTTCCCCAAGGTCAGTGAAGTGATTCGTTTTACAGCACAACTTCACATATTCTGATTTCCAAGGGCAAAAAAAAAATTAAAATAAAAAAATCAAGTCTCAGTGTATATACCCAGAGATTTGGTGTTAGCTAATCGATCTTATTTCTCAGAGCTCCTTAAATGTGCTGGTCTTGAACATGGTTTAGCAATGACAGTAGTAACAGTAAACCAAACTGGGGTAACCAGGTAAAGGCAATTGAGCAGGTCTTGAAATTGGTAGAATTTGCTCCAGCTAGAACCAGCAACAGTAGAGAGTGAGTAAAGGCTTTTACATTGAGATCAGATCAGATCAGATCAGTTGCTCAGTCGTGTCCGACTCTTTGCGACCCTATGAATAGCAGCATGCCAGGCCTCCCTGTCCACCACCAACTCCTGGAGTTCACTCAGACTCACGTCCATCAAGTCAGTGATGCCATCCAGCCATCTCATCCTCTGTCGTCCCCTTCTCCTCTTGCTCCCAATCCTTCCCAGCATCAGAGTCTTTTCCAATGAATCAACTCTTCGCATAAGGTGGCCAAAGTACTGGAATTTCAGCTTTAGCATCATTCCTTCCAAAGAAATCCCAGGGCTGATCTCCTTCAGAATGGACTGGTTGGATCTCTTGCAGTCCAAGGGATTCTTAAGAGTGTTCTCCAACACCACAGTTCAAAAGCATCAATACTTCGGCACTCATCCTTCTTCACAGTCCAACTCTCACATACATACATGACCACAGGAAAAACCATGGCCTTGACTAGACGAATCTTTGTTGGCAAAATAATGTCTCTGCTTTTAAATATGCTATCGAGGTTGGTCATAACTTTCCTTCCAAGGAGTAAGCGTCTTTTAATTTCATGGCTGCAATCACCAACTGCAGCGATTTTGGAGCCCAGAAAAATAAAGTCTGACACTGTTTCCACTGTTTCTCCATCTATTTCCCATGAAGTGATGGGACCAGATGCCATGATCTTAGTTTTCTGAATGTTGAGCTTTAAGCCAACTTTTTCACTCTCCACTTTCACCTTCATCAAGAGGCTTTTGAGTTCCTCTTCACTTTCTGCCATAAGGGTGGTGTCATCTGCATATCTGAGGTTATTGATATTTCTCCTGGCAATCTTGATTCCAACTTGTGCTTCTTCCAGCCCAGCGTTTCTCATGATGTACTCTGCAAAGAAGTTAAATAAGCAGGGTGACAATATACAGCCTTGACGAACTCCTTTTCCTATTTGGAACCAGTCTGTTGTTCCATGTCCAGTTCTAACTGTTGCTTCCTGACCTGCATACAAATTTCTCAAGAGGCTGATCAGGTGGTCTGGTATTCCCATCTCTTTCAGAATTTTCCACAGTTTACTGTGATCCACACAGTCAAAGGCTTTGGTGTAGTCAATAAAGCAGAAATGGATGTTTTTCTGGAACTCTTGCTTTTTCCATGATCCAGCGGATGTTGGCAATTTGATCTCTGTTCCTCTACCTTTTCTAATACCAGCTTGAACATCAGGAAGTTCACGCTTCACATATTGCTGAAGCCTGGCTTGGAGAATTTTGAGCATTACTTTACTAGCGTGTGAGATGAGTGCAATTGTGCGGTAGTTTGAGCATTCTTTGGCATTGCCTTTCTTTGGGATTGGAATGAAAACTGACCTTTTCCAGTCCGGTGGCCACTGCTGAGTTTTCCAAATTGGCTGGCATATTGAGTGCAGCAATTTCACAGCATCATCTTTCAGGATTTGGAATAGCTCAACTGGAATTCCATCACCTCCACTAGCTTTGTTCGTAGTGATGCTTCCTAAGGCCACTTGACTTCACATTCCAGGATGTCTGGCTCTAGGTCAGTGATCACACCATCGTGATTATCTGGGTCATGAAGATCTTTTTTGTACAGTTCTTCTGTGTATCCTGCCATCTCTTCTTAATATCTTCTGCTTCTGTTAGGTCCATATCATTTCTGTCCTTTATTGAGCTCATCTTTGCATGAAATGTTCCTTTGGTATCTCTGATTTTCTTGAAGAGATCCCTAGTCTTTCCCATTCTGTTGTTTTCCTCTATTTCTTTGCATTGATTGCTGAAGAAGGCTTTCTTATCTCTTCTTGCTGTTATTTGGAACTCTGCATTCAGATGTTTATATCTTTCCTTTTCTCCTTTGCTTTTCCCTTCTCTTCTTTTCAGAGCTATTTGTAAGGCCTCCCCAGACAGCATTTTACACTGAGATGAGATATAAAGGCTTTTAGGTTGAGACGAAGTCAGGGCAAAGCCTGTTCAAAATCACCTACGCTTGGATAGTTATAAAACAAATTCTATCATGAGGTCTAGCCTATGAATTTTTGAACATTAGAATGTTTAAGGTTGAAGGAAATCATAATTCATGAACTATTTTCAGACCAGAAAAGTGTAGTACTTAAAATATACAAATATATATATATATATATATATATATATATATATATATATATGGAAGAGAGTGAATTTCATCTGATGGGAAATTTTGAAAAGTTATTTTTGTTTAATCTTAATTCATGTATATACAAAACATATATTTAATTATATTAAAGTAAAATAAGAGTGTCAGTAGCCTAAACTTTGCATTTATATTTTATTACTCCTAGGTTATGATGAAATTATGTTAATAGGCTTTGTTCTGTTCCCTCTCAAATGACAGATCTGTAATAATATAGAGTCAGAATAAGGAAATTATGAGAAAAGTGAATAAGGATAATTTTTCATTGTTTTTTCATTATTATGTTTAAAAAATAACATACTTTTCAAATTATCAAAACATGATACATTTTAATTTCTGTAAACATTAAATAAACAGCCACCAAAAACAGAAAACTTTGTGGGAATAAAATGCAGAGAAATAAGTACAAAGAAGAGCAACAACTTAAAAATAATAATATTATTAGATTCGATAGCTCAGTTGTTTAATCTTGATAGTTTATATATCATCTTTATCTCTTAATGTCTCTTAAGAGCTTATAACTGCAAATATCATAAAAACATAAATAACCCTAGAAAATTCCGATAGTAGAAGCAAACATGTTCCATATGGTATTGTTCTGTTCTTCAGAAGTCTATTATTAAGGATTTACTCAATGTTGTTCCCGAAACTAGCTCAGATCACCTCAGTATAGTCAGTTATGCTCCTCTTTTCCAAACCACTTATTTGGAGATGTCAGGTTGTATCTTTCAGTTGGCCACATTGGAAAAGACTCTGATGCTGGAAGGGATTGGGGGCAGGAGGAGAAGGGGACAACAGAGGATGAGATGGCTGGATGGCATCACTGACTCGATGGACATGAGTCTGAGTGAACTCCGGGAGTTGGTGATGGACAGGGAGGCCTGGTGTGCTGTGATTCATGGGGTCGCAGAGAGTCGGACACGACTGAGTGACTGATCTGATCTGATCTGATACCTCAGAAACTGGCAAATGTGAGAAAATTAAGACTTTTTTCCCCTTAATTTCTTGAGTGTTAGCAATTAAATATTTGTAGCACACCAGTGAAGATCAATGTGATTAAAATATTAACATTCAGTAAAATTAGTTAACTATTTGTCTTATTTGTTGTTGCCACACGGACTAAGAATATATAGTTGCTTTCCACTGAGCATGTAAAGCATCTTTTAAAAGAGAAAACATGAAGCTTTCCAACTGGTCTAAAGTTTAGTGTCAAACTAGATGTTTTTTAAATTACTGCTTAAAATTTCCTCATGGAAAGGTAAGCATATGCTTTAAGAAAACAAATGTAAATAGATGTGAATTAGCTCCTTCATAAAAGTCTCTTTGGGGAAAACAAGTCATCGAATCTCTGTTAAATTCTTTTAACTTAAATGATATGTGATGAAAGCGGAGTCTTTGGAGTGTATTTTTTTTTTTTTTAATATTCTGTTAAACTCATAGGTGAGTAGTTTTTAATGGTATAAACTGCAGTGCAAAAATGGGTAAAAAAGTATATTGAAACCTGAAGGAGTCAAATTTCAGAACAAGTCAAAATGAACTCAATCTACAGTATGTTTCTGTTTCTCTCAATATTTAGTTATCTATATTATTAGAACGGCCGTGATCATTTTGTTTCAATGTACTGCTTGACTCTTTCCCCTTAAAGCTTTGCTGTTGTTAACAAAATAATCCTCAATTTTTAATTATTGAAGGATTTCTAATTTTTCTTACTTTGTTTTTAATCTTTCAACCTAAACACATGGTTTTCTTATTAAATTAAACCTAGGCCTTCAGTGTTATTTAGGCCACCTGTAGCTATAGAATGCATTGTGTATTTTAAGCTCAGTGATCTAAAATATACTTTATACTTTTTCAAAGACTTTTGGATACCTATAAGTAAACTTTAAAAAAATTGCTGCCTGTATTGTGATTGTGTTTGTTAGGTAGTTAGAATAGGAAACAGGAGTCCAAAATGGCAGTGGCTAAAAGACAAGAAAGGGACAAGCCCTAGAAAATAGAACAAAGAAAGGTCAAAGGAAGGTCCAAGGACTGGAGTGAGGACCTTGGGTAGAAAAAACTGCACTCCTGCCTAGCCCAATTTACATAGGGCAGGCCCAGGAGGGAGGGGCAAAACATATACAAAGAGGAGCCAAAGGGCCAGGGGTCTCTCTTTCTCTCTCACTCTTCTCTTTATGTCTTTTGGGTCTGTATGCCCCCACTCCTCAAGGATGTATTTTTCTTTCTTTCTAAATAAAGATGATCTGTCTGAGAACTATAACACAGACTGTCCAAGAGCTGTGACATGCTGAGGGCTTTGACATCCATCGTTTCAAATTTTTGTTGTGATGAGACAGAACCAAGGAAATTACACTCATCTGACATGTTTATAGAACTATTTCATACAAATTCTGTACTAAATCAACAAATAATTTAAATAAGTAGTGTGTTCAGGTCTGAAATATTTAAGTAGCTTTAACTTTTTTCTTATATTTTGGCAAACTTAAACTCTGTACTAGAAAAAAGTAATACACACAAGTCAGGAAAAATTAATTAAAATTCATAGAGGGAAGGGCAGTTTTCAGTGAATAGGAAGACAGTGAGGATAACTGTGGGGAGTAGGTAGAATAGATAATGATAGTTTCCGTTGAGAATTAGTGGGTTTTAACCTGGATTAAATGAAAGATAGTGGTTCTCTCATTTTGGGACTAGGATACTTTCCCCAAGCATGAGCCTTTCTAAAATTCGAGTAGAAAATTAATGGGAATTTTTTAGATAAAATTCTAGATTTCCTAAGCCTTCTGAAAAGGCATTATTGTTAATGCAAGTCTGTGCCCAAAGCACAGTGAGGCCAAACTGAAATGTCAGAGTTTGGAGCAAGGAAAGGTTTATTCTGGGGCTATGCAAGGAGAGATAGCTCTGGCCCAGAAAAACCTGAGTTCCCCAAAGGGCTTCTGCAAAGACTTTTTAAAGGGCAGGTATGGAGGCCACGTCAGGGGATGAGGGATGGGGTGGGAGCTGTGTGGCCGTGACACAGGGTACATAGAGTTCTCTGATTGGCTGATGATGAGACAGATCTCAAAGGCCTGGGACTCTGTGCTTAAGGTCATCAAGTAGTTCCTCTATTTGCAGGGGGAAGGGTAACATCTGCAAAACAACTCAGGAAATTGGCATCAAATACTGACAGGATGAGATGCTTGGATGACATCACCAACTCAATGGACAAGGGCTTGAGCAAACTCCAGGAGATGATGGGGAAGCCTGGCGCGCTGCAGTCCTTGGGGTCTCAGAGTTAGAGAGGACTTAGTGGCTGACTTAGCAACCAACAACAACTGTTATCTAGGTACTTCTGAGAGGACCTAAAGCAGAGGATGTGGGAGAAGTCTTTCCTGGGAAGGCCCCATAGGGTATGAATTGCTTACTAAAAATGGATTATCTTACAATTGAGAGGATAGAATAGTTGCCTAATATCATTGTTGCAGTGATTAGTGATGCTGCTGCTGCCGTTGCTAAGTCGCTTCAGTCGTGTCGGACTCTGTGCGACCCCATAAACAGCAGCCCACCAGGCTCCCCCGTCCCTGGGATTCTCCAGGCAAGAACACTGGAGTGGGTTGCCATTTCCTTCTCCAATGCAGGAAAATGAAAAGTGAAAGTGAAGTTGCTCAGTTGTGTCCGACTCTTAGCGGCCCCATGGACTGCAGCCTACCAGGCTCCTCCATCCATGGGGTTTTCCAGGCAAGAGTACTGGAGTGGGGTGCCATCGCCTTCTCCATTAGTGATGATGGGAAGACAGTAATTAAAGAACAGCAATCTTTGGTTGCTTTCTTGGTTTGCCCAGAATTTGTGATCTAAAGGACCGTTTTCGCATGTATTCACCATCATTTTTCTAAATGCTATATTAATAATCGATGTATTTTAGATTCTGCTAGCCTAAGTTAGGCTAACTTTTAATAAGCCCACATAAAAGGAGCATCCCTCCACAGCATTCCTGGCTAATTTTCCTCAACCTTGGTTTTCTTTTCCTGGCCTCACAATCTGTTCATTCCCTCCTAGCTCTGCCCTATAAATTAGGAATGCTTTTACCTGAAGCTGTTGGTCCAGCCCTTCAGATATACTCCAAACTAGTCAGCTTTATCTACAGGGAGGGGCAGGGAGTAGCCCCTGAGCCTCAGTGTATTTTTCAAAGGGCTCTCTGAACAGGGTGATGGTACTGGCCTGTAATGAGAGGAAGGAATCTTGTCAAATGTGCTCCAAATAAGTGTTACAGACTTCCCCCTTGAACAGCTTCTTTCTATCCAGAATTTAGTAATGTTTGTTAACTTTATTCCTCAGGCTAACACTGGATTTTTCAGACCTGCCAGAAGAGAGTAGATCCAAAAGATGTTCTTTCCTATCCTGTCAGGATTCAGAAATTCACTGTCAATATAAGTTAGTTTGTGCTCAGTCTTTTCTTACTAAATGATCCTAAGAAAAGAGAAAGTTGGAGCTTTTGTGTCAGCCTCAAGAGATCCAGTCATTACGCTGACCCAGCCATCCACTTTTTGTGCTTCCCAGGTGGCGCTTGTGGTAAAGAACCCACCTGGCAATGCAGGAGACCTAAAAGATATGGGTTCGATCCCTGGGTTGGGAAGATCTCCTGGAGAAGGAAATGGCAACCCACTCCAGGATTCTTGCCTGGAGAATTCCATGGACAGAGGAGCCTGGAAGGCTACAGTTCATGGGGTTCCAAAGATCGGGCATGACTGAAGTCACTTAGCACGCACGCACACAGCCATCTTCTTTGACCTGATTGATGCCTCAATAGTGAGAGACTCCGAATAAATTTATTCACAATTAACCAGTTTACACTACTGACTTTGCAAATACTTAAATATACATAGAATTTCTAATGCAAATAACAATAATAATTGCTCCTAGGATTTATTAGAGGAGAAGGAAATGGCAACCCACTTCAGTATTCTTGCCTAGAGAATCCGTGGAGAGAGGGGCCTGGTGGGCTGCCATCCATAGGGTCGCACAGAGTTGGACATGACTGAAGCGACTTAGCATGCGTGCATGCATTGGAGAAGGAAATGGCCACCCACTTCAGTATTCTTGCCTGGAGAATCTCATGGACAAAAGAGCCTGGTGGGCTGCCGTCCATGAGGTCGCACAGAGTCGGGCACAACTGAAGTGACTTAGCAGCAGCAGCAGGATTTCTTAGACTTCCACAGAACTTAGTGGATTTCCATCAACATGGTTGTAAATGATTTTAAATTATATTTTAAATATCTGACCCTGTCTTTTCATTTGCTCAGGATTGCTAGTTACAGGGAAAGCTGGTTTTCATCAAGCAGTTCAGACTCTTCTTTTCTTTAGGCAACTGAATGCCACTTTACTTATAAACTGCTAATTTTATTCATCTTAAAATCCAGCTGAAGTTAAATACAGCCTGCTTTAACATTATATAATGGCACTAATAGAAGTTGCAAACCAATTTTATTCCTAATTATATAATGGCGGATTCATTTTGATATTTGGCAAAACTAATACAATTATGTAAAGTTTAAAAATAAAATAAAATTAGAGGAAAAAAAAAAAAAAAGAAAATAACTGGCAAAGGTTAAAAAAAAAAAAAAAAAATGGATGATGTCCTTATAAAATCAAGAATTTGCAACCATAAAGAGTTCAGATAAGAAATATCAGAGTTCCGGTAATAATGTGAGAACATTAAAAAAGCAAATGTTTAAAATATTTAATTCATAAAAGAATGTTTTTAAGATACATTTTAACCTGGAGTTAAAAAATGCTTGAAATGTAATTCTGTTTTTATAATACCAAAATAAAAATTTTATTTGTTATATTAATATCACATATTTTAGTTAATTACACTAAAAGTATAGCTGAAGAGAATTTTTTTTTTCTTTTTTGGACAGGGATGGTAGTGGTGCTTAAAACTATGATTATCACTTTTTTCCTTTTAAAATTAATTTTATTTATTCTTTGATTGGAGGAAAATTGGTTTATAATATTGTGTTGGTTTATGCCATACAACTATGCAATTTACCCATAATTATACACATATTACTTCCCTCTTGAATCTCCATCTCCTCTCACCTTCCCACCCCTCTGTCATCACCGAGTACCAGGCTTGGCTCCCTGTGTTATATAGCAACTTCTCACTAGCTATCTATTTCACTATTATCATTTATGGTGTCTTTTGTTTCTTAAATGTAGGTGTTGTTTCAATCCCAGCATGTTGATAGTGGTGCTGTCTGGGCCAAGGTCGTGTACTTGTATCGAGTCCCCAGAGATATTTCTCTCACTGTATTCAGTGCTGTGACTGGACTGGCCCTTGTAGTTCTTATGATTGCAGAACACACTTCAGCAAAAAGCATCAGGAATTGTGAAGTACAAGATTTAGTACTCTTCTTGTTCTGGAGGGTACTTGAAATGTCTGAAGGCCACACAGCTGAGGTTAAGGGCAGAGAGAGAGAATATGAACCTGGAACTTTATTAAGACCCAAGGATGGAGTGTCTAGGGTTTTGTAAGTTTACTCTTTATTGACTGATTTAAAGCATAAGACTGGGAATTAGGGCTTAGGAAGGAAGAAGCGGGATTACTCAAGGTGCGTTATCCAGGTTACCCAAGGCTTTCTGCAAGAGCCTAGCTCCTTATCTGGTTGTTTTGCTAGTAGCCATGAAACACAGCTGGATACTTATTTATTTAAGTTATATATATTTTGAAATGGATGCCTTGGCATTCAAAAGCTTAATATCAAACACTTATGCTGTATTGGATGGTGATGACTAAGGACAGGTATTCTTTATTCCCTGTGGGTTGACCCTGCTGATACAGAGAGCTGAAATTTTCAGGATGGCTTCTACTCATGTGTCCTTTTCCTTTTCTTTTTAAAATATTTATTTATTTTTGGCTGTGCTGGGTCTTTGTTGCTGGGCATGGGCTTTCTCTAGTTGCTGCAAGCTCGTGCTCCCCTCTAGTTGAGAGCCACAGGCTTCTCATTGCAGTGGCTTCTCTTGTTGGCTTCTCTAGAGCACAGGCTTAATAGTTCTGGCACAAAGGCTTAGTTACCTTGCAACCTGTGGGATCTTCCTGGACCAGGGATTGAACCCATGTTCCCTGAACTGGCAAGTGGATTATTAATGACTGGACTCACCAAGGAAGCCCCAGCTGACATGTCTTTAATGTGATTGAAATGTCTAGAAGAGTTCAGGGCTGGTCAGATATCTCTTTGTCTCCTCCACATGGCTTCTCCATATGGCTAGGTTGGGCTTCCCTACATCATGGTGGTTTCACAATTTCTTGCATGTTGCCTGCTTCCTTCAGAGCACAAAGGTGGAATAAGCGCTCCTGGAATAATTCTATCTTAGAAGTGGAGGGTTCAGGATGGGGAACACAGGTATACCTGTGGCAGATTCATTTTGATGTTTGGCAAAACTAATACAATATTGTAAAGTTTAAAAATAAAAAAAAATAAAATAAACCATTGTAAAAAAAATAAATAAAATTAGGATAATAATGCTGACCTAAAAAAATAAAAATAAAAAAATAAATAAAGTAGGTTTTCCACATGTCTAAAAAAAAAAAAAAGAAGTGGATGGAAGGGAGTGGTATTTGAGCTTGGTTCTGTAATTTTTTAAACAACTTTATTGAGATGTTACTGACATATATAAAACTGAATATACTTAGAATACCAGTTCAATACATTTTTACCTAAGTACATAAATTGAAATCATCACTCACTTCCAAATAATGAATATATCCATTAGACACAGCAGTTTCCTCAGGACCCTTTGGAAACTTCTCTTCATTCTCTCTGTTTCCACTCCTCCTTCATCTCTAGCACTGATTTTGGCAACAACTGATCTGCTGTCACTATAGATTAGGCTGCATTTTTCAGAATTTATATAATTGATATCATGTAGTACTTACATGTTTTTCCTGCTTCTTGGCATGATTGTTTTGAAATTCATTTTTGCTATTCTCTGCATTAATATTTTGCTCTTCCACTTGGCATAATTATATTGAAATTCATCTTTGCTGGTGTCTGTATTAATAATTCATTCATTTTTGTTGGTGAGTAACATTCCATTGTGTGGATATGCTACAATTCTTTTATTTATTCTCCACTTGACAACCTCTTGATTATTTCCAGGATGGGGCCACTATAAATAGAGCGGATATATTATTCATGTACAAGTCCTTATATGTATATGAAAGTGAAAGTGAAAGTCACTCCATCATATCCAACTCTTGGTGACTTCACAGACTGGATTGTAGCCCACCAGGCTCCTCTGTACATGGAATTCTCTAGGCAAGAATACTGAAGTGGGTTGCCATTCCTTTCTTCAGGGCATGCTTTTCCATTTTTCTTGGCTATTACCTTGGGATGAAATGGCTAGATAATGTAGTAGGTATTTGCATTCCTTTTCACAGCTTTAGTTTAACCAAATTATCTACCCACTACAATTTTTTCACTTTTACAATTATATATAGTGAAACCCAACTAATAGTAGTCTAATGTATTTGTCATTTATGTGCTCCTACACATATATAGTACCCATACGTGTATGTATTTCTAATTAATAATCCCTATATAAAATTTTGTATATATTTTACCAACATTGATATATGGTTTATTATTTGTTTGCATGTTAGTAAAGAGAAAAGATAATTGTAATCTGTTTCCACACTTTGTTTCATTATGTATTCTTATCAAACATTGCGAGATAAAGAATTTATGTTGTTTTCTATAAAATATTTATCATTAGGGATATTAATATCTAATGCACAATTTTGAATGATTATAACTTATGGCTTAGTTCACAGTAATGTATGAGACATAGGAACCATGGTACCATTTTATTTATCTTATTAATAATCTGCTTAGGACCCCACAATGTGAAATAGCTTTAGTGATAGAAAACCTTATATCAGTGCTTTACTGGTAACAGAATGGCCAAATATACAGAAATAAGAGAAAGACTAGGGGACAAAGTGTTAGTACTATTTGAACTAGAATTGTTTTTTATGATCGTCATATTGTAATTTTTAATTTCTTCTCTTTGTAGACACTTTTAATTATTTTAGGTAAAGATTAAAAATGCAATATATCAATAGCAAAATTAATAGTAGTCCAAAAATTGCCATTGTGTTAGTTGTTATATTTAACCCTGATCATAACAGAAAGCTTTCTGGCTTACAACATGATTTCTCAAACCCAAATCAGTAGTGTAACAGTGTATTTACTTTGTTGATTGGTAGTAGAATTATACTGAAAGAACACACATTCCTCTTAGAGTTACTGTATTGTGATCTTTTTATTATACCCCTGCAGAATAAGCCTGAAAGCACAGACACTTGAGTTGTAGCTGTCTGCTGTTTTGTAGTAGAAGGCAGACAGTGACAACAAGACTTATTTCCTCATCCTCAGTACAGAAATAAGAGACTCTGAGGGCTTAACCCACATTTCTAAAGTTCAGGTCTCTCATTTTTAGAAATGATAATAATATGTCATTTGTCTACATCACAAAGATAATCTGAGAATCAAATCAAATGAGATCATTGAAGTAAAAGTACTTAGTTAACTTCAAAGCACTTTAGAAATGTACAATGATTTAGGGACAACATCAGGGTTTATGTATGTTTTTCTGCTTTAGAAAAAGCTAGAGTAAGGTTACAATTCAATTTTTAGAATTGAATTATGTGTACAGAGAGATATGGAGTGGTGTTCTCAGTACATCTCTTATATTAGCTCTTTATTATAGTTGTCAGTTTTATCTTGATGGTTGGTAATAAATGTAATTTTTAAAGTAATACAATATGAAGAAACTTCGTCGTTAAAAAAATTAGCCTCAGCCATTTCAGCTTGCATTGTACTTGTTATAACTCTGATTTGGGGCTTTGTGTAGTGTCATACAATCACAGATACTCCAAATACAAGGAATATTGCCTTCCTTTATAAATTAAGGTGGTTTTTTGTAAGAAGAGTATTGTATTTTATAACAAATGCATAGAAGAGGAAAATTTCAGAGTTGAATTATCTGGAAATTGTTGAAAAGAGGTCATGGATGAAATACTTTAAACATTAAGAAAAATCCACACTGGCTTTTCACCTTTCCCTCATGTTATGAAACTAAATAAGTTTTTTATTTACATTTGAATAATCAGATAATTCAAGTACACAATTGTGACAAACTGGGTGAAGCGTTCACATTTTCCTCAGTTCTTTTTTGTTCTTTGAAACCAAGTACCTAGAAATGTCTCTTGAGTTCCTTTGTTTCTAACAACATGGTAAACTACGTATATTGAAAACTCTACAATAAGTGTTGATGAAATAAATTTTTAAAATTTCCTTAGAAGCATAGCTGAACTCAGAAGAATGTAAAACATCCCAGGAGTTAAATGGGAGAGAGAGAGGTAGGAAAAGAGTGAGTGATATTGAGGAGGAGAGAAAAGGAAGAAAAGGAGGGAGGGATGGAGAGAAGAAAGAAGAATAGGCAGGCAGTGAGCTTTCCTTGTGCATTTTCCAAGTGGTGCAGTGTAAAGACTCTGCCTGCCAGTGCAGGAGACTCAACAGACCTGGGTTCCCATTTCAGTCTTCTTGCCTGGAAAATTCCATGGACAGAGGAGCCTGGCAGGCTACAGTCCATGGGCTTGCAAAGAGTGGAGCTTTCCTTATTTGAAATAAACAGGCATTAGATAAGCTAGAAGAAATATCTAGCTTGTGAGTATGTGCTGTGAAGAGCACAATCTGAATGCCTTTTATACTTAAGGTTTTCAGAGGCTTACGACTTGATTAAAATGATAGACCATGGGGAAAATGACCTTGCAAAGAAAAGAAGACTAAATTCTGATTAAACTGGCTAATTATTTGAGGAAAGGAATAAAGTGAATAACAAAAATGCCATTCTTACAAAGACTTGAGATTGCCTTTAATATTACCTTCACCTTCTGTTGTTGCTCTTCAGTCACTAAGTCGTGTCCAGCTCTTTGCAACTCCATGGACTGCAGCATACCATGCTCCTGTGTCTTCCACTACCTCCTGGAGTTTTTTCAAACTCACGTCCATTGACTCAGTGATGCTATCTAACCATCACATCCTCTTTCATCCCCTTCTCCTTTTGCCTTCAATCTTTTCCAGCATCAGTCTTTCCCAGTGAATTGGCTGTTCACATCATGTGACTAAAATATTGGAGATTCAGCATTAGTCCTTCTAATGAACATTCAGAGTTGATTTCCTTTAGGATTGATTGTTGATCTCCTTAGAGTCCAAGGGACTCTCAGGAGTCTTCTCCAGCACCGCAGTTTGAAAGCATCAGTTCTTTGGCGCTCAGCCTTCTTTATGATCCAACTCTCACATCCATGCATAACTACTGGAAAAACCATAAGTTTGACTGTGGATCTTCATCAGCAAAGTGATGTCTCTGCTTTTTAATGTACATACTAGATTTGTCATAGCTTTCCTTCCAAGGAGCAAGTGTCTTTTAATTCCACGGCTGTAGTCACCATCTGCAGTGATTGTGGAGCCCAAGAAAATAAAATCTGTCACTGTTTCTACTTTTTCCCTATCTATTTGGCAAGAAGTGATGTGCCATGATCATAGTTTTTTGAATGTCGAGTTTCAAGCCAGCTTTTTCGGTCTCCTCTTTCACCCTTATCAAGAGGCTCTTTAGTTTCTCTTCACTTTCTGCCATTAGAACATCCTAAATCAAGGGAAGAAACTTAAAAAAAAATACTACTCCAGGGGTGTAATGTGTCTGAGATACCAGGAAGCAACAAATGCACTGCCTGTGAAGAGAGCTACACCATCAAAAGAGAGAACACACTGATCACCTCCACCTGTGGACACACCAAATCTGGGCTACATGGGGAACACTTTCCTCTTTGTGGATCTGAAAATTAATTTTCCACAAAAGAAAATAAAAGGACCACAATGAGGAAAGGCAGAGACATGATCTCACTATCACAATAGGAAGGGATCTCACAGTTACAGAGCTTCTCCCTGAGGAGTGAGGCGTTCATGTCCTGCCTCAGACACTTGAACATTTGAGGCCTGAAATGGAAACACAATTCCCCAAACATCTGGCTTTGAAAACCAACGGGGCTTTTATCCTGGAGACCCAAAGTCTATAAGGAACAGAAATTCTGCTCTTAAGGGGCTTAAATTGCAGACTAACACAGGAACCCAACAAAAAAGGAGCAGAAAAGCATTTAGACTGTATGAGAAAAAGACTCATTTGCTAACTTTGAAGTATCTGCTGGTGGGGTAGGGGCCCGCTGAGATTCTCACTGGGGGCAGAAGCACTGTCAGATGCCAGTTTTATGTTCTCCCTCTACTTTGCTAGCACTAGCAGGAGCATGTAATCACAGCACTCCCTAGCTAACCTGCTAAAGCCCCAGGTGAAACTTCCCCTATTTGCAGATAACAGGATTTTATATATAGAATACCCTGAAGGCTTCACCAAAAAACTTTTAGAATTGATACATGAATTCAGAAAAGTTGCATGATACAATATTTATATACAAAAACCTGTTGCATTTCTATGCACTGATATCAACTATCAGAAACAAAAATTAAGAAAACAGTCCAATACATGATTGCATTTTACAAAGAATAAAATTCCTAGGAATAAATTTAACCAAAGAGGTGAAAGATCTATACACTGAAAATTGTAACAACATTGATGAAAGACATTGAAGAAGATACAAATAAATGGAAAGATAGTTCATGCTCATGGATTGGAGAATTAAAATAGTTAAAATGATTGTACTACTCAAAGCAATCTACAGATTCACTGAATCCCTATCAAAAATCCAATGATATTTTGCAGAAAAAAAAAATGAAACTACCAAATCAATCTTCAGAGAGATGAAAACTAGAGATTTTGAACTGTGTTAAAAAGAAAAGCACCAATACAGTATATTAATACATATATATGGAATTTAGAAAGATGGTAATGATGACCCTATATGAGAGACAGAAAAAGAGACACAGATATAAAAAACAGACTTTTGGACTCTGTGGGAAAAAGCGAGGGTAGGATGATTTGAGAGAATAGCATTGAAACATGTATATTGCCATATGTAAATAGATCACCAGTCCAAGTTTGATGCATGAAACAGGGCACTCAGAGCCGGTGCACTGGGAAAACCCTGAGGGATGGGATTGGAAGGGAGGTGGGAGGGTGTTCAGGATGGGGGACACGTGTACACCCATGGCTGATTCATGTCAATATATGGCAAAAACCACTGCAATATTGTAAAGTAATTAGCCTCCAATTACAATAAATTAATTAATTTTTAAAAATGAGAAAAAACACTGTAGTAATCCGAAAGTGTGGTACTTACATAAAAGCAGGCACATACCTCAATGGAACAGAATAGACAGCCCAGAAATAAACCTAGGCATATGTGGTCAATTAATTTATGATAAAGGAGGCAAGAATTTATAATGGGGAAGGACAGTATCTTCAAACAATGGTGTTGGTTATACTCTACAGCCACATGCAAAACACTGAAACTAGACAACAATCATAAACAGTACAGAAAAATTCACTCTAAATAGGTTAATGACTTGAGTGTAATACCTGAAACCATAGAACTCCTAGAGGAAAACATAGGTGGTAAGCTCTTTGACATAGATATTGGCCATGAATTTTTGGGTCTGACTTCAAAAACAAAAGCAAAAATAAACAAATAGAACTATCAGATCAGATCAGTCTCTCAGTCGTGTCCGACTCTTAGCAACCCCATGAATCGCAGCACGCCAGGCCTCCCTGTCCATCACCAACTCCCGGAGTTCACTCAGACTCACGTCCATCAAGTCTGTAATGCCATCCAGCCATCTCATCCTCTGTCGCCCCCTTCTCCTCCTGCCCCCAATCCCTCCCAGCATCAGAGTCTTTTCCAACGAGTCAACTCTTCGCATGAGGTGGCCAAAGTACTGGAGTTTCAGCTTTAGAATCATTCCTTCCAAAGAAATCCCAGAGCTGATCTCCTTCAGAATGGACCGGTTGGATCTCCTTGCAGTCCAGGGGACTCTCAAGAGTCTTCTCCAACACCACAGTTCAAAAGCATCAATTCTTCGGTGCTCAGCCTTCTTCACAGTCCAACTCTCACATCCATACATGACCACAGGAAAAACCATAGCCTTGACTAGACGAATCTTTGTTGGCAAAGTAATGTCTCTGCTTTTGAATATGCTATCTAGGTTGGTCATAACTTTCCTTCCAAGGAGTAAGTGTCTTTTAATTTCATGGTTACAGTCACCATCTGTAGTGATTTTGGAGCCCAGAAAAATAAAGTCTGACACTGTTTCCACTGTTTCCCCATCTATTTCCCATGAAGTGGTGGGACCGGATGCCATGATCTTCGTTTTCTGAATGTTGAGCTTTAAGCCAACTTTTTCACTCTCTACTTTCACTTTCATCAAGAGGCTTTTGAGTTCCTCTTCACTTTCTGCCATAAGGGTGGTGTCATCTGCATATCTGAGGTTATTGATATTTCTCCGGGCAATCTTGATTCCAGCTTGTGTTTCTCCCAGTCCAGTGTTTCTCATGATGTACTCTGCATATAAGTTAAATAAACAGAACTATATCAAACCAAAAATATCATGAATAGCAAAGGAAACCATCAACAAAATAAAAGCCAACCTTCTGACTAGGGGAAATTATTTGCAAATCATGTATCCAATAAGAGGCTAATTCCAAAATTCATACAGAACTTACAGCCCAATAGATGAAAAAAAAGATAAGAAGAAAGATAGAAAAGAAGGAAGGAAGGAAGGAAGAGAAGAGAAATCTGACTAAAAACAGGCAGAGGATCTGAATAGATGTGTCCAAAGAAGACATACAAGTTGCTAACATACATGAAACGATGCTCAGCATCACTAATCATCAGGAAAATGCAAATTTGAAACCACAGTGAGATGCTGCTTCACTATGAGAATGGTCATTATCAAAAAGACCAGAAATTATTAGTTTTGGCAAGGATGTGAAGGAAAGGGACAATCTCCTGCACTGCTATTGGGAATGTACATTGGTGCAGTCATTATGGAAAATGTTATGAAGGTTTCTCAAAAATTAAAAATGGAACTACCAAATGATCAGCAATTCCACTTCTGGGTATTTATTTGATTAAAGCAAAAATACTAATTTGAAAAGATATAGTCACCTCAGTATTCATTGCAGCATTATTTACAAACAACCTAAGAGTTCATCAGTGGATGAATGAATAAAGAAGTTGTATAGCTATATACACACACACACACACACACACACACACACACACACATACATGAACACATACCCAATGGAATACTACTCATCCATTAAAATTGAAATCTTACCATTTGTGACACCATGGATGGACCTTGAAGGTATCAAGGTAAGTGAAATAAGTCAGACAGAGGAAGACAAATAAGAGTATGATTTCACTGATTCTGAAATCTTAAAAATAAAAAACAAATGACAAACAAAACAAAATCAAACTCACAGATTCAGAGAACAGATTGGTGTTTGCCAAAGGGGAGGACTGTTGCAAAGTTGAGAAAAATGGGTGAACATGATCAAAATGTACAAACTTCAAGTAATAAAGTCATGGGAATGAAAAGAAAAATACATTTGACATTATTGATATTTCTCTATGTCAATATGGAGAAATATACTTTTGCCTCTGAAAAGGTGATCTCCTTTGAAAAGAAACAAGGGCATCACTAATGTTGGTATTAAGTTTAGTTATGCTTTGTTGGGATGTGTAACAAATACTTCTTAAACTCCTATTATAGCATCTTGGCATAGCTAAATAAATATGAAATATGTGATCTGGTATATTCACAGATTCCAAAAGTAAACAGAAAATACATAATATTTGGAAATAAGATAGGAAAATAATTTTCACAATTTATAGATGTCCTGATAATTCATAAGTGGTGAAATTATATAAAGTCATCTGTAATGAGTGAAAACATTTGTGATTTTATACTTTCCATACCTTGTCCTCTTTTTTTGTAAGAATTACCTAAGCTGTTTTAAGAGTGAAAAAAATTTAACTGTAATTTATTTAACTCTCAAAACTAAATAAGTACCTTTTTATGCAAAAAGAAATCCAATTACCTTGATAAAGATGTTTTCAAGTTATAAATGAAATCACAAAGAGATTGGAATATCTTCTATGTTGTGAGGAAAAAAATACCATGACTAAGAATATTTTCACCATGAATGACTGTTAGGTATCATGATACTTTCAGAACAAAAACAACAAAAGATTGTTATCACTAATATATTTACATCTATGGTCCCTTAAAGAGTGTCAGTTAAAATAGGAAATGGAAACCAAATTTTGAATATAAGATGCAGAAGAAAATATGAAACCTACAAATTTACATTATAAATATGCATCAGCTATATAAGAAATAATATTAAGTATTAATTTATAAGAAAATGATAGAAATAAAATACTGAACATCCATAATATTTAAAACACAAATTGAAATGGAAAATTTCAAAAATTCTTAAGATATTTATAGTGTAAAGATACAGATAATTTTAGCCTTTCAAATAACTGCAGCCTTGTAAGTTTTAAGGGTAATCAATAAAATGTTAAAAATTAAATGCATAACATCTTAGACAGTAATGCAGGAAAAAATGTAATAGAAAACATAACAAGCTTGAAAATACTTTCGAATATTTAGATAATCTAACTGTAAAAACTCTCCAAATAAAAGGTTAAACTTGAAAGACTATAACTGTTTTTAAATAATTGTTGATTATTTATATGAGATGACCCAAATCTTAAAAAATATTCCTATGCAAATACTAAACATACATGAAAAACCTCATGTAGTCATATCAATATTAGGTGAAATGAAATTTTATAAAAATCTGAATTAAGAATAAAAAAGGTGTATCATGAACACATATTTTTAATCTACTAAGGAATTATATAGTAAGGTATTATTTATTTTATTTAATATTTCAACTTGCATTATGCAAAAACAGAATTATAAATAAACTTTCCTGACAGGGAAGTTTTTCTGTACTTTCTTGATAGCACTCTAAAATATCAGAAATATGTGTAGAATAAGTGATTAATATCAATTTTCTTTTTAATTTACAAGGTTTTATCAAATCTATCCCTTTCATGCATTGGAGCAGGAAATGGCAACCCACTCCAGTGTTCTTGCCTGGAGAATCCCAGGGACGGGGGAGCCTGGGAGGCTGCCATCTATGGGGTCGCACAGAGTTGGAGACGACTGAAGCGACCTAGCAGCAGCAGCAGCAGTGCTATCAATATTCTATAGTTATAAGAAAAGTCACAGGAATAAAATAAAGAGAAAAAGAAATTGTCATCCTTAGATTATATGATGGTCTACTTAGAAAACCAAAAAGACAAAAGAGAATTATAGAGTAAGGAAGTTTAGCAATGTTGGTAAATATCTGTTGTTGTTTAGTTGCTAAATTGTGTCTGACTCTTGTGACCTCATGGACTGTAGCCCACTAGGCTCCTCTGTCCATGAGATTCTCTAGGCAAGAATACTAGAGTGGGTTGCCATTTCCTTCTCCAGGGATCTTCCCAACCCAGGAATTGAACCCACATCTCCTGCATTGGCAGGCAAATTATTTACCACTGAGCCACCAGGAAATATTAGATTGCCACAAATTCAATTGCTTTAAATTAGCAACAAAAAGTCTTTGGAAATAGCAAAAAAAAAAAAAAAAGATGTCTAAGACTAAATGTAATAAAGATGTGCATAACTTTTATGTAAAAATACATTTATATTGAATAATTATGGTAGAACTGAAAAATGAGAGAGATGCAGGTGTATGAACACAAAGATGCTGTATGAAAAGTGATAATCTGAAAATTTGATCTTCTTCTATTAAAAATCCCAACTAATTCACATTTGTGTATGTGCTCGTGCATAGTTGTATGTGACAGTGAAGCTAGACAAGCTTCATATTAGTACCCAAAAGAACGAAGGGCTAACTGCTACTGTTTTCAATTTGATTCTTCAGAAACTAAAAGTCCCTCAGTCATGTCCAACTCTTTGTGACCCCATGGACTGTAGCCTGCCAGTCTCCTCTCTCTATGGAGTTCTCCAGGCCAGAATACTGGAGTGAGTAGCTGTTCCCTTCTCCAGGGTATCCTCCAAACCCAGGGATCGAACCCAGGTCCCCCACATTGCAGGTGGAGTCTTTACCCTCTGAGCCACCAGGGAAGCTGGGTTCTTCAGAAGCAGCCTCTAAAATAACCATCCTTGTGCAAAGGATTTTTAAAGAAAGTGTACCAAAACTAGTAAGAGAATGAGGAAACCAAGAGAGGGACAAGGAGGGAGCCAGGCAGGATGTAATTTCAGACAGACTGCCATGATGAATTGATTTAGTCTGGTTCCATAAGAACTCAGAGTAAAGCTAACTCAAAGGTGTCCCTTTCTAAGACAATGGATCTGGTCTTTCATAATTCTGCACTGGTAAGTTCTTGTTTAGAGGTTGCTTCTGGTTTCCTGTTTCTGGACAAAGCTGGGTCCCATGGCACAGATGCTTGGAACTCAAAGTCCACCCAAGCTGTATATAAATATATACAGCTATATATATATATATATATATATATATATATATATATATACACACACACACACATATTTATACAAAGATATATAAAATGGTTTAAAAAAGAATGCCTACATGGTATACTCTGTCAAGACAGTTTTTAAGAAGAACAAGAAGGAGGACTTTTCTTGAATTATAAAAATAGTGCAATTAATATATAATATTTGTATAAGAAAAGAAAAATACACTAAAGGGTCAGAAGTAAATCAATATTTGATAATGTGATATGTGAGAAAGACAGCTTTGCAAAATCAAGGGGAACACAGTGGAATAAATGGTATTGAGACTAATGTTTTCCACATATATAAAAATAAAATTAGATTTCTCTTATTATTTATTTCTTTAATTTTATAATAAAATATAGAGCTTGAATTAGGAAAATGTCTTAATATCTCAAAAGCAAAACCATATAAAAATTCTAATAAATTTAACTACTTTAATTTTCTGAGTCTTAAGTAAATAATTAGAAGAAACACAAGCAGAAATAAAAGTGGAGAAGAGCTTGGCAATGCAACCAAAGAAAGGTTCATTTCAACAATATATGAGGGACAATCAGAAATCAGTGAGAAAAACATAAACCAGTAGAAAAATCAATGGAGAAATTATATGAGTTGGTAATTCACAGAAGAGAAAGCCAAATAGCTAAAAGTCATAAAAATTAATGGTTAATCTCACTGGTAATCAGAAAATACAATGCCGCTTCTCTCCTCTGAAAAGGAAAAAATAAAGATAAGCAATTGTGAACTCATTATTTTGACTGACAGTACCAAAAGTTCATAAAGATATAAAAATAAAACAGATTTCTTATCTGTGCTGAAGAAAATTGGAACTGTTTGAATATTTTTCATGCAATATGAAATAGTAAAGTTGAAAATGAATATATCTCTTATGCAATGATAGCAATAATCCTTAGATTATATGATGGTCTAAATATTCTACTTCTATAGCATAGTACTTCTTAGTAAACTTCCAAATATTATCACTAGCAATTTGTGGCTATTTAAATTCATATTTATTGAATTTAAAGTAAAAAATCAGTTACTCTGCCACACTTGCCAAATTTTAAGTGCTCACTACTTTGAACAACATTGATATAGAAAATTTCCTCATCATAGAAAATTTTGTTCATAAGCACTGCCCTATGTTATACGTATGCACAATGATATTAAGAAGGAATGTTTATTGTCACATTTACGGAAGCAAATAATTGGAAGCAAATACCACCAGCAGGAAAATAAATTTACTAATTTATCGTATATTTATACAATGAAATATATAGCTATGAAAGCAAATTATATAGAACTACATTCATTAACATGGATAAATCATGTAAGTTTATTAATTAAAATAAAAACCATGTTTTTGACATTAATTTGGTGAAGTTCTGAGTCATTATTGTTCAAATATTTCTTCTCTTTCCTTCTTTCCTTCTGTCTCCTTATGGTATTTCCACTGCTCATATTTGTCACATCATCCTTGGATACTCTATTTTTTTTTTTTTTTTCAATATTTCTTCTCCTTGCCTTTCCATTCTGGAAGTTTTTATAGGGATATCTTTAACTCAGAAATTATTTCCTCAGCCATGTCCAATCTACTAATAAGCCCATCAAAGGCACTGTTCATCTCTAGTATAGTGTTTTTTATATCTAGTTTTTCTTTTCAGTTCTTTCTTAAGGTTTTCATCTCTCTGCTTACATTGCCTATCTTTTTCTGCATTCTTTCTACTTGATTCATTAGAGCCTTAACATATTAATCATAGCTGTTTTAAATTCCCAATCTGATGATTCCTACATCTCTGCCATGCTTGTTCCTGATGTCTTTAATTTCTTTAATTTTTGACTTTTGGTATACTTGCAATTTTTTCTGGATAGCTGAACATGATATGTGCCAGATGAAAACGACTGCTGTAATAGACCTTTAGTAATGTGGAGTTAAGATGGAGGTTGGAAGGCCGGGAGGCATTTTATGGTCTTCTGATTAGTTCTCAGTCTCTTAGTAAGCCTATTCTTTTGAACTGTGAATGTTGCAAATGTTTTTCAGATTCTCTCCCCCCACTACTCCCTTAGGGACCAGATGACTAGGTGGACTAGAGTTGGATAATCTCCCTTCCCTCACATCAGTTAGCTTCTGATAATACACCAACACTGCTCTTGGGAAGGAAAGCCATGACAAACTTAGACAGCATATTAAAAAAGCAGAGACATCACTTTGCCAACAAAGTCCGTCTAGTCAATGGTTTTTCAAGTAGTCATGTATGGATGTGAGAGTTGGACCATAAAGAAGGCTGAGCACCAAAGAATGATGCTTTCTAATGTGGTGCTAGAGAAGACTCTTGAGAGTCCCTTAGACAGTAAGGACATCAAACCTGTCAGTCCTAATGAAAATCAACCCTGAATATTCATTGGAAGGATTGAAGCTCTAATACTTTTTTCACTTGATGTGAAGAGCCGACTCATTGGAAAAGACTGATGCTGGGAAAGATTGAAGGCAAAAGGAGAAGGAGTTGGCAGAGGATGAGATGGTTGGATGGCATCACTGATTCAATGGACATGAATTTCAGCAAATTCTGGGAGAGAAATGGAGGACAGAGGAGCCTGGCTTGTTGCAGTCCATGAAGTCACAAATAGTTGGATATAGCGACTGAACAAAAACAACAACAAAAATATGCCAGCAGGCCAGGCTCTGGTTAACTGGTTTCCTTTGAGGGCAGGCTGTATTAAGAACAGAGTGCTCTTGTTTATTTCAAAAGGATTCCCATTATCCTCCTCTAGTTGGAAGTATTTTTCCCCATTATTACCAAGGGAACATGACTAAACCCAGAGGTAAATCCCACAAAACTCTGGTACCACCCAATGATTGGGTGCTCTGGAGTTTTTAACTCTCAGCCTTGTTCACACTGACCAGTTCAGGTTTTCTCCTGGCCCTGGTTTCTTAGGAGGTTTCTGCTCTAGTAAATTGTTATTCTCTGTATTCATCTGTCTCTTCTTGTGGTCAGCAGTTTGCCTTGTTTCCTTCTCTTTGTTATGGATTCATGAAGAGTTGTTGATTTTGTCAATCTGTTTAGCTTCCCACTTGTTAGGACAGAATGGTGACTTCCAAACTCTACATGAGGAACCCAACAATAAGTGCCATAATGGAAAAGACATTATTACATTTACATAAAAGTTAAAAGTATGAAAAATAGTAGATCATGTTTATGGATATAAAGATATGAAATAAACATATAAAGGCATGCATGAAAATGAAAAACACCAAATTTAATATATTGATGAGCTCTGGTAGGAGCAGGATATATAAAAAGGGGAATGAAATTGATTAGGGCCACATAAGAATGTTTAACTCTGCATATATTTGTATAAGCTAAGAAGAGGGGCATATGATGGTTGTTAAACTGTTCTCTTTTTTATATATCTGAAATATTATACATTTTAAACTTTCCTATTGTGTGCCTTCTACTTGTCAGTTACATCTAAGAACAAATACAAAATTCTAGTAATAAGTTAATTTCTTTTCCAACACGTGTCTTCTAAATTCTGTGTTAAATATTCTGAAATTAAAAGTTGTGTGTTATTGCTTTTATTTTTTTTTAATTTTTAATGAATGGAAGAAATGTATAATTTAATATAAGTTTTTTCTGACCCTAAATGTAAAGGTTGAAAATTCATTACTACATGTCATTTGTTTTTAGAGTTAAGGGAGATGTTCAGCCTATAAAATCTATTATTATTTTTTCAGAGAGTAATTGCTTGCACATTTGATAAGTGTTTGTGCAAGGACTAATAAAATTCTTGGAAAACATAGGCTCAAATATAAGACCTTCTTCTGTGTTCATACCAGTCCATTATTCATATTATCCATATTATTTAGTATTCTTTAGTTATATTCATTGTGAAACCAGACTGAAAATTGTATAACCAAATCCTTTTATCAAGTAATCTCTAATCATGACTACTAAAATCTTTAACAGTTTTTACTTAAAAATTGCATTTCCAATATTAAGAGAAATAATGAAATGATTAAATGCATAAAAATTTGAAAGCTCTTTCAAATAATTTCTTTAAAATATTATTATTGCCTCTTGTTCTCCGACCTTTGACATGAATAGCAAACACAATTTCTGTTTAAATCATGAATGATCAATCATGTGGTTATGGAGATGTACCTTCCAATGTGCAGAGAAAGATCATTCAATCCTGAGTGTTTCTAATTTGATTTTCATGACATCTAATCATCTCAAAAACAAATATCTGTGCATCCGCCAGTTCTTACTTAATGCTGAACTTGATAAGGCGATCTACTAAAACAAGAGAATTAAAAGATACTACAGAGGGAAAGGCTTTTCTTAATTCATTAATTTACTATATATTCTTCATTCATTTACTATTCACATACTAATATATGAGTATTTATTGTGTACTAAGCACTAGCAAAATAATTTTGTTTATATTAAAGCCTCCATTTCTTTTTTTTTTTCCCCCAGAGTTCTAGGACTTTTAACCTGTCCCAAAATTGCTGAAGCAAAAATCATGATAAAACATTCTTTCCTTTACACCCCCTAACGCAAAAAAAAAAAAAAAAAAAAAACTCCATATGAGAAAAATGGTTTTGTACATGGGAAGAAACAATATAAATTCAAAACTTACAGATAAGGGTTAGCTCTATCACTCATCTCTTTAAAAAGTTTATACGAATATCCAGTCAACACCAACAGTGTTATCTCCCTTGAAATGTTATCTATACGGATTTCCAAGTAGACCACAGGGCTGTATACTGTCTTGAAATTTCCTCAGAAGGCTCTGCCATTGATCAGGTAACAGTAAAAACCTCAGAGTCCTTTCTTTTAAATGGAAGAGGGAAAGACAGGGATAGAAGAAACTCTTCAAACTTTGTCTTCTTTCCTTGTGGCTTGTGGTCTCCTCCTCCTCCTCTGCCTCCTCGGAAGCCTCCTTGCCCTCCAAAGCCTCCCTGGCCTCTGCCACCAAAGCCACCTTGGCCACCTTTGCCACCACCTCAGCCTCCAAAGCCACCTTCACCCTTAGGTTTGGCCCAGTCCAAAGTGACTTTGTTTCCATCAATTTCACCATCTTCCATGGCCTCCTTGGCAGCTTTGGCATCTTCCTCGCTGTTGAAGTCTACAAAACCAAACCCTTTGGAGGATCCAGTCTCCCGGTGAGTGACTATCCTTGCTCGAATAGAGCCATCAAACAACTCCTTTAATGTCTCTTCTGTGGTATCCTCAGAGAGACATTTGACAAAGACAGTTTTGGGTGGCTGGCTTCTTGCATTAGGTGATCCCCTGGGTCCTTGCAATTCCAGTCTGATGGCTCTGCTGTCAATTTCTCTTTTATTACATGAATTTAAAGCTTCTTTGGCATTTTCAAATGAAGCAAATTCTATAAATGCATACCCTTTAGATTTGCCATTTTGGTTCTGGGGCACCTTGATATGAGTTGCCTTCTCAAATACTTCCTGAAGAATATGTTCCGTTGCACTATAGGAGAGGTTGCTTAAAACCAGGGTTTTTGATTCACCACTCCAAGTGCTATTCTTTCCACCTCTATGGTCTTGACTTTGATCTTTCTCTCCAGTGTAGTACAGAGAAATGGATCGCCCATCTATCTCTGTTCCCTGCTTTTCTTTTTCAAGGTTTTTTCTGCCTCAGCTTCTGTCTTAAATTCAATATAAGCAATCCCTTTAACTCTTTCCATCCTTGCTGACTAATCTGATCTCCACAGCATCTTCAAACACTTCTTAATTCATCCTGAGTAACTTTGTAAGGCAGATTTTTAGCCAAAAGTGTTCCTGCATCTTGATCTTTCTTACTGTCTTTTCCCTTTGGTTTTTCCAGTTTAATTTCAGTGCCAAAGACTTTTAAACCAGTGAGTTCCAAGGCTTTTTCCAGGTCTTCAGCAGATTCAAAATCCACATAGCCAAACTTCCTAGACACACCAATTCTGACATCGACAACAGCAAGATCATTTTTAGCAAAAAGATCACTGATACCCGTTTTCAATTCAGGAGAAGATTTTATTGAAGTTCAGGTTTCCAATAAAGAGATTGAAAGATGTAGCTGGTTCTGTGCCTTCCACTTTTTGTTTCTTGGCTTCAGGAACTGCTTTTTGTTTGGCCATTTCCTTCTTTCGTTTTCCAGGTGCTTCTTTGATGGCTCTTCTTCCTCTTCCTCCTCTTCTTCTTCCTCCTCCTCCTCTTCTTCCTCATCATCCTCCTCCTCTTCATCACTGTCATCCTCTTCCTCTTCATCTTCATCATCATCATCACCCTCTTCATCTTCAGCAGTGCTTTTAGCCTTCACAGGAACAGCTTTTACTGGAGCTTTATTTCCTTTGGCTGGTACAATCTCCATAGGTTCTTCTTCAGAGTCATCTTTGTCCTCCTCCTCCTCCTCCTCCTCCTCCTCCTCATCATCATTGTCATCCTCATCATCCTCATCATCTGTGTCAGGAGCAGCACCAAAAGCAGCAGCTGCCTTCCTCACTGCTGGCTCATCCTTCTCTTCATCATCATCGTCTTCCTCTTCACTGTCATCTTCATCTTCTTCATCACTGTATTCCTTCTTGGCATTCTTGCTGTTCTTTGCTCCCTTGCCTGGGGTGGCTGCTCCCTTCTTACCAGAGGTTGCTACCAATGCTTTGCCTGGGATGCCTCCCTTTTTGCCAGGTGTTACCACTGCTTTGGCAGGTGTAACTGTCCTCTTGGCTGGCATAGCTGCTGCCTTTTTGCCAGGGGTGAAAACTGCTTTCTTTGCCCGTGTGGCAACTGCAACCTTTTTTGTTGGGGAAACCATCATCTTCTTTGCTGGAGTTGTGGCATCCTTCTTGCCTTTTTTCTGAGGAATAACAACCTCTTCTCCACTGCTCTCATCGTCTTCATCTTCTGACATTTCCTCATCTTCACTATCTTCTTCTACCTCCTTTGGGGGAGGAGCCATTTTCTTGGAGTCACCTTGATTTTTACCGGCCTTTGCGAGTTTACCATAATGGCGGCTTATGACGACGGAGTGTGTGGCAAGTGGCACAGATGAGGCCAGAGGAGCCTGAGCACCGTCGATGGCGGCCGCTAATCCCTGAGCACGTATGCTTGGCTGCCAGCTAGCGCTCGAGACTGAGGCAAAAGCAAGCCTCCATTTCTTAAAGCAACCTTATTAGTAGGTCATACTAGCTTCATTTTGCCAAGAGAACACAAAGAAAAATCTAACATTGTTGAGTGCTACATTTATGCCAGACAATGTTAAAATTGCTTATACATGTTACTCTGCACAACAATGATATAGGTAGGAATTAATGCTTTTTCAACTTGCTATAAGAAGTCATATTGCAAAGATACATTAAGAAACTTGTTCAAGGTCACTCAATTTAGAGACTCAAGATTAAATCCTATGCAGTTTGGCTTCAACATTTATTCTCTTGAACATAATGTTAGAGCTGTTTCTGTGTAAGAGATCCAGGACTCAGTCTCAGAAATCTTAGCTGCCAAGGCCCATTCTTTAAATGTTACATTATACTACCAACAATCTGTTTCCTGTAATGGCAGATTAGGTTGTTTTTGACTAGCACTTACATTAGAAAATCTGGACAAGCTATTTTTTAAAATGTATTCAAATGTTTGGGGAACCTTCCAGAGCAGTGAGGAATTATTATAGGTTTGAAAAAGCAGAGAATAAAAACCAAAAGAGCCAAGATTTGGGGCCCTTTAATTATTAAGTTATGTGCAGATTCAAAAATATGGTGGCAAAGAGAGAGTGCATGGAATTGTTGGTATACACATAGGATGAAGGGAGAAATTGCAGGCCAATACTTTCAGTTGGGACACAATTAGGAACCTTAAAAATAAACCTTAGGAGAAAGGGATAACCATAGATTGACCTGCTTTTAATTACCTCAACACCTTATTAGATTCATCTTTGTTCTAGCTGCTTAACAAAACCAAAACCAAAACCTTTCTTAAAGTAAGATAAGCATAAGATAACATATGTGTGTGTGTGTTTGTGTGTGTACTCAGTCATGCCCAGCTCTTTCTGATCACATGGACTGTAGCCCGCCAGGCTCCTCTGTCCATGGGATTTCCCAGGCAAGAAAACTGGAGTGCGTTGCCATTTCCTACCACAGGGGATCTTCCTAATGCAAGGAAGGAACTTGCATCTCTTGTGTTCTCTGTATTGGCAGGGGAATACTTTACCACTGTGCCACCTGGGATGTGGTTAAAGGTCTAATATAGGTATAATTCAAATCCCATATAAAGGAAAGGGATAGTACAAGAAATAATTAAGATGTTAATGACTGAATATTATCTAAATATTCAACTTAATGATTGAAGAAGACCTGAGAGTCCCACCCAGGATAAATGCAGCAAAAATTATATTTAGGCTCATCATATAAAAGCTGGTAACATAAAAAATGTAAATCTCTTTAAACTTTGTTTAGTTGATTAACAGTATTGAGATAGTTTCAGGGGTACGGCAAAGTAACTCAGTTATGCATATACATATCTACATTTTTCAAATTATTTTCCCATTTAGGTTGTTACATAATATTGAGTAGAGTTCTCTGTGCTACAAAGTAGGTTTCTGTTAGTTATCCAAGAAAAAATGTAAGTCTTAAATACATTGGATGTGCATCCTAAGTCACTTAGTCATATCCGAGTATAGCCCGTGAGGCTTCTCTGTCCATGGGGATTCAAGAATTCTGGAGTAAGTTGCCATGCCCTCTTCCTAAATAAGCTGGAGGTGATGTTAACAATAATGTTATCTCTTCAAAGAAACCAAAATAGCACCAATAGTTAACTTTTTAACAGAAACAATGGAAGCCAGAGGACAGTATCTATAAAATACAAAAAACTAATAACTGCCAACCTAGAAGTCTATACTCAGGTAAAATATACTCTGTACTCAGTTAAAATATACTTTAAGCCTACTTAAAAGTCACTTTTAGACAAAAACTTAAATAATTTGTTACAAGCCAACCTGTATTCTTGTCTGGAGAATCCCATGGACAGAGGGGCCTGGCAGGCTTCAGTCCATAGGATCACAAGAGTCAGACATGACTTAGTGACTAAAACGCCAACCTATATAAAAGTAAATATTAAAGTATCTTCAGGAAAAAAGGAGCAGACTTCTCTGCAAATGTTCCTGATTTGAAAAGTCTAGGACCTTAAAATGGGGATTGGGAACATCTCAGTGGATACTTCAGGAAATCTTGCACTTATTTCCAAAGAACACAGACTTTGTAGACTGAATACAAGCTAAAGATTGACTATATCTATCCGTCAGCCCCACTCAAGTGTGGCCCTAAAAGACAAAACAGAAGTGGGAGAGGAACAGCTTCCATGGGACAGTTATAACTTAGGGACACTTTCAAACACACAAAAAAGTGGCTAATACAGAGTCGGGGAAGAGAGGGGGAAGGCAATGGTTTGATCAGGTGGTTGTGAGCAAAACAATTGGAAGACTGAAATATTCATCTGCAGTGAGGCATGATGCTGAGACTTTAGAAGTATGCATAAGTGTGAACATCTTTGCCCATATTAACACCCAACAGACACATTCACCATCAACAACCAAGTGGATTGAAAGACAATCAGTTGATGTCAGCAAGCCTCTAGTCATAGTTGGCACAATGAATACATGAGCCCATCATTCAAATCCTGCACTGTAGCTTGAGGAAATAAACTAGTAGCAAGTTGATCAACAGAAGGATGATTTGTCTTGATGAGTTTTCAAGTTGCCTTTTCTTCAGAGCCTCACAAAGCAATGCTAAGTGAGGTTATAGGATGTTCGATTCACCCAGACAGGATACTTGTTTTAGAATAAAGGACCTACTTTTCAGCAAAGACGATGTAGTGGGCACACGGTGATGAGATTTGGTGTCATGCAACAGTAATCAGAAAACACCAACATGATAGTGGCAGAACCGGATATGAGTGCCAGCTCAGAGAGAATAGCCTGCAGGACCTCCTGGGTCATTGTGCCATCGTAACTTCAGGGTTCACAAAGACCATTATAACAGACGTCACTTGGTACTTTGTCACAATAGACAAAGTATGGGTCCAGAAGTCAATATAGAGGAATGTTCCTATTTGCCTTTATTCCCAGGGATTCACTTTGGAAATTCGGGCTTTATTCCCTACAAATTCTGTGCATATAGAGATTCTGATTTCCATAAAGGTGTTACCTCTACTGGGGGAGAGAGCAAGGGACCAGTAAGCAAGGAAAGGAATAATATTCCAGTATGGAGAAGGCAGGGTAGCTATTACACCACCAGAGCAGAGAGGAACATTTTGGCACGAGGTGACACACTGCAGAGATTCTTGATACCCCCTTGCTCCATTTTAACTCAATTGCCCAAGTACAGTGGCATCAGCTTGAGAAATTCCTGATGACTAGAGACTCATATCCTTCAGATCATCCCACCAGGTGAGCCTCTGTTAGAGGTGATACCTGAGGATGATTGAATCTGTCTAGAATGGGTATTAGAAAAAGGAAGTAAGTTTGAGTTGCTATTCTAAGGCCAGCTGCTGTGATAACAGCTTTAGAAAATCTTGCAAACATTTCTTGTATGGGTTTCCTTAGGAAAAGAGAGCAAACAAACCTGAAGGAACTATTCCTAGGTGAATACATTAATGCTATGGAGTAGGAAATGGCAACCCACTGTGGTATTTTTTGCCTGGAAAATTCCATGGACAGAGGAGCCTGGCAGGCTACAGACCATGGGGTCCCAAAGAGTTGAACATGACTGAGCCATCCACACAATACTTTAATACAAAGTAAATAGACCTTCCTGGGTAAGGGGGTGGATGTTGCAATCTGTTGCCCAGGCCCACCCCATTCATTTGAGACCGAGGCACTTATTCTTCAGATGCCAGGGACTTTGGCTATTGATGGCTTAATGTTGAGTCTCCATGAGGATTTCCTTCAGTCAAAGGGAGTTATCTCACAGAGCTATCTCATTATATGTTTGCCTTAGTTGATACAGGAGGGGGGATGAAGGGCCTGTCTCAATTCAGACATTTCTTAAATACTTTCACAGGTGCTTTGAAACTTACTTGTAGTTGAGATTTTCTGATTCTCCCAATTGTGTTTCTCTTGCACCCTCACATACCAAGAGCTCTCCCAAATATATCTCCTGTTTGTAAATATCAGTTTCAGAACCTGTGTCCCAGGGAGCCTGACCTGTGGTGTGAATGATATAGCTACATAGCTTAATCCATAGTGTAAGGTGGGAGTTAAGGAAATAATTAGTATCAAGTAAACAAATGATAGGTAATATGGAAAAATACAAATAAGTTTGAGGCAGAATAAATCCACAGAGTAGAAACATAAGCTCCTCTGATTTTCAGGTGCTTGGGAATCAGTTTATACACAGAGAGAACTCAGAAGAGAGCAGAGTTTGAAGAGATAATCAAGGATTCACTTTGGGATATAATTTTAGTTGCTTTGTTATCTCTCAGAAGACCGGTGGTATGTAGACAAGGTTGAAAGCATGAAATGAGAAGCAATTATTTCAGAGGACTGTTATTCTAAAAAGGGGCTCCAGTTTCATCCACCTCATTGGAACTGATTCAAATATATTCTTTTTAATGGCTGAGTAATACTCCATTGTGTATATGTACCACAGAGGGATGGTACAGGGAGGGAGGAAGGAGGAGAGTTCAGGATGGGGAACACGTGTATACCTGTGGTGGATTCATGTTGATACATGACAAAACCAATACAATATTGTAAAGTTAAAAAATAAAATAAAATAATTAAAAAATAAAGAAAAAGGGACTTCTTCCCGTGACTCTATGTTAAAGAACCTGCCTGCCAATTCAGGAGACATAAGAGATATGGGTTGGATCCCTGGGTTGGAAAGATCCCCTAGAGGAGGGTGTGGCAACCCACTCCAGTATGCGTGTCTGGAGAATCCCATGGACAGAGGAGCCTGGCAAGCTACAGTCCACGGGGTCACACAGAGTTGGGCACAACTGAAGCATCTTAGCATGCACGCATGTATTCTAAAAAGAAAAGGGAGTATGTCCAAACCAGAGGAATACAGACCTTTAGAAATGACCAAAGGAATGAGGGTCTGCTAAGGAGACAGACTAAAAATAATCAGTGGGAAAAATCAGTTTCTAGGGAGATGAGGTTATGCATAAAGATGGATATAGCTTTTAAGGATGACGATATTTTCAGGATAATACTAGGAGGTAACATAAGATACAAATTGAGGACATTTTTCAGAGTTTAGTATCACATTTTTTTATAGAAGTCTTAGTAACTTTTCGAATAAGTATTGTGTTTTTTTTTTAAATTTTGATATAGAAATAGAACTGGGAGAAGAGATTGAATGGAAAGATGCTGATAATCTTTGGTAAAAACTTTAAAGAATTTTAAAACATGTTTTAGCACTGATGGGGGAAAATAAAGTAGAGAGAGAAATTTGGGAGACTTGGAAAGAAGGGATTATCCAGTGTTGTCTCAGAGGGGCAGGAAAAAGTGAATTTCAGAGCACATGATTAGCCTTAAAAATAAAGAGACATTTTCCCTAAACATAACAGTAGTGAAAAGGAAACTGTGTGGATTAATGTGTAGATATTATAGTTTTATTAAATAAGATTTCATTGTATGTCTGAATTTACAGTTAAAAATAATTTAAGATGTGAACATTATAAAGAATCCATTAATACTCTCTAGTTTCCACTATGTAAATAAATTTGAGACCCCCAAAAAAACTTTGAAGAGATTATTAAGTTAGCATTGATTTCAATTCTAAATTTAGAATCCATTTTGAGAATGTATTGCTTTTAATTTCAGAATCACTTTCAGTTTATTATCACACACCAAAAAAAAAAAAAAAAACAAGAAAAATTTATTCTCTGAGAGGGAAAAATCAACACTATAAGAAATTTATACTATGTCTCACAGGTCTAGTAAAATACTAGAAGTACAAAAGAGGAGTAATATACAGAACCAATGATGAAAACTAATCAAGAGGTTCATGAAAAATGTAAACATGAGATACAAACTCCAAGAGGTTATGAGATTGTTACAATGATGTATAAAGAAATTCAAAATGTCTTTCCAAATGACTTCTATCAATGAATATGAATGAATGTTAAGAAGTGTTAGCGTCTTGCTGTATATATTGTGCAATGGGATAAGAGATATTAATATTTAGTGTCTAAGTAGTTTCCTTTCAACATGACTTCATTAAAAATATTTTAAGAATGGTTTTGCTTTACTTTATCACTCGTAAATTAGTTTATTAAAAGTAAATTCAGGGTGATAAAAGCATGTTTTTTTTCAATCTTAGTCCTCAAAAGCCATAATAAAATATGGAGTTAATTTTTTTTAATTTACTTAATTTGCTTATAAGAGATTTTCTGTTCTATAACATTGAAAGCTTCATTAACAATTGATCAAAATTTGCTTATTTTTCAAAACAAATGGTAATGATTTTTAAAGGATTCTTCCATTAATTTGTTCTCTAATTTTTTCATCTGTATATATTAAGGAAAAATTCCCTACCCTGATGCTGGAAAGAGATGTAGACCAAGCAGATACATAGTTTCTAATATGTAACAATACAAACAAATAAATACAACAGTGTAAACTCAGGTAAATAAGAGGAGAGAGAGGTGATAGACATAGAGGATGGTGTAGAAAGGTCCTCTTAAGGCAGTGACATAGGAGCAGAGGCCTGAGTGGTCAGTGGAGGTGTGTCCTGTGATCTCACATCGTGCTCAATCATGTCAGACTCTGCAACCTCATGGAATGTAGCCTGCCAGGCTCCTCTGTCCATGGGATTTTCTTGGCAAGAATACTGGAGTAGGATGCCATTTCCTTCTCCAGAGGATCTTCCTGACCCAGGGATCAAATCTGTGTCTCCTGTATTTCCTGCATTGTAGGCAAATTCTTTACCCACTGAGCCATTCAGGAAGCCCCGGCTTTCAGAAAAGTAACAATGAATAGAGATGAGTTTGGTAAATTCTAGAACCAGCAAGAAGATCAAGGGAGCAAAGGAGAGAGGGAACATATGAGGTCAGAGAAATAAGCAAAAATCAGAAAAAGGTACAGCGTGCTGAGAAAGAGAAGAGAAAACTACTCCTTTCCTGTTTGATAAAATGTCATCATTCTCTTTGTAGTTTTTATCACTTAAAAACAAAGATATTTTCATTAAGTATTTTGTTTTGCCTACTAGCTGTACTAGATGAAAATGATTTATCAAAATAACTTCACAGTGAATATTTATCCAATATTTTAATCTCATACATTCTAAAACTGTTTTTATGAACTCAATATATCCTAATATAAAGTTAATGAGATAATATTAAAAAAATTAAAATAAAAGGAAAAATCACTGGAGCAAAAATTGTTTCTAAACATTCCTGTATCTTTTTTTCTGTTAACCAAGGTTTCAGCTATTTTGTTTTCTTAAGAATATTAAGGATATTTGGGTAATCTTAGATTTGCATTGTAATTCTTGATTGCTTGCAAGGTTTACATATGTCATTTAACTTGGTTGAATAATGCTCCTCTGCACCTCAAAATCCATATCCATGAATGTGATGTTATTGGAAAACAGAGTCATTACAGATGTCATCAAGTTATGATAAGGTCATACTAGATTAGAGTGAGCCCTAAATCCAATATGACTGGTGCCCTTTAAAAGTAGAGGGAAATATAGGGGACTTCCCTGGTGGTCCAGTGGTTGAGAATCCACCTTCCAATGCAGGGGATGTGGTTCAGTCCCTGGTTAGAGAACTAAGATCCCGCACGCCATAAGGCATCTAAGACTACTCTGCAACTAGAGAAGCCCGCACCGCAATGAAGATCCAAAACAGCCAAAATAAAAAAGAGAGTAATTTAGATCCAGAGACACATACACAGAGAAGGTGGCCATATGAACACAGAGGAAGAAATTGAAATGATGCAGCTACAAACAAAGGAAATTAAGGATTACTAGCATCAACCAGAAGCTGGGAAGAAGCAACGAAATATTCTTTCCTAAAGTCTTTCCAGTAGTCATGTAAAGATATGAGAGCTGGACCATAGGAAATGGTGAGCACCAAAGAATTGATGCTTTTGAACTGTGGTGCTAGAGAAGACTCTTGAGAATCACTTGGACTGCAAGGGGATCAAACTAGTCAATCCTAAAGGAAATCAATTCTGAATATTCATTAGAAGACTGTTACTGAAGCTGAAGCTCCAGTACTTTGGCCACCTGATGGGAAAAGACAACTCATTGGAAAGATTCTGATGTTGGGAAATATTGAGGGCAGGAGAAGAAGGGGGCAACAGAGGATAAGATGGTTGGGTGGCATCACGGACACAACAGACGTGGGTTTGAGCAAGCAGTGGGAGATAGAGTAGGACAGGGAAGCCTGGCGTGCAGCAGTCCATGGGGTCACAAAGAGTGGCACATAGCTGAGCAACTGAACAACAGTAAAGTCTTCCAGGAGGCATTGCCTTGACAATACTTGGATTTCAGACTTCCAATCTCCTGTACAGTGAGGAATAAATTTTCTCTTGCTTTCAATCACCTAGTTTGTGACTTTGTTATCACAGACCTAGGATGCAAATACAGTCTTTATACACAGAAGAGTTTGAAAATATCCATAGTTTTGTCCTTCCTGATACAATGTTGCATTTTCCATCCTTCAATAGCTTCTGGATATGAGGAATAGAATTATTTGAAATTTTTTTAACATAGCCTATAAATTAGATACTATTGTCCTTCAAAAGTGCTAAAACCATTATCTGTACAATTGACCTGATACCCATAGTCTTTGATATCTCAAATACTATCACCCACTTTCCCTTGCCTCTCAATTACTCCTTGTCACATCCCTCTAATTTCATTATGCAAGTATGATAGAATAATTATATACATATGTATCCTACCTTGGGAAGCATAGAAGCTCTTAGAATCATTTACATAATAGAACAACTTAAAATATTTCAAGTATCTATTCTCCGCCTCATCTCTGTTTCTCTCTCTCTCTCTCTCTCTGAAGGAAACAGGTGGAGCATGCCATGTTCATTTACATCTTCATACTAATTCATACACATATAAAAGGACATCAAGTGGTCAAAGCCAAAGTGTAATGCATATAATTCTTTTGAAAACCGGTTTTCAAAAATGGCTAATTTTCCCAAGGTTATAAACAGCTTGATTTGCCAAGTAAAGTTTTTATTTTTAATAGTTTATGGTAAAAAAAAAATGTGTTATCACCAGTCTTCCAGAGTAATTTCCCCCTTTCTGATTGTCCTGGCTTTACGTTTTTTTCTTCCCAAGACGCTGTGGTTGCAGAGCAAACTCATGTCAGTTGAGGTCCTTGGAGCCCAAAGAGGCTGCTGTTTAAGCCCAGCAGAGAACAGAGCTAGTGCTGATACCTGCAGGTCACCCAGCCTTCAAAAGTCCTACCCTTAGCCACTTTCTTTAAGCAAAACAAAACAAAACAAAACCAGGATGTTTAGGATCCAACTGGTTACCTACTTAGCTTTTCTTGTTTTATTGCCAGTATTATTTGCAGGGTAGAAGGTCACTCTAAGGTTGAGGTTTCTCTGAGAAGCTTGCGACTACCAGTCCATCACTCTAGTAAGATACAACATAGTTTTGTTTCCTATAGATTCTTCAAACCTAGCTCAGTATTTCTACCCTTTCCTTCCCTTGATTTTAATCTATAAGCAGGGATCCAGGATATGCGCATGAACTCCTGTCTTATCCTCCCCTCTCCTCTCTCATCATTTCTGCTTCCCTCTGGAAAGAACCACCCTAAATCCAAAGACCTCTCCTTTACTCAGCATGATTCAGGTGCTTCTGCCACCAGCACCCTTTGGACACTTGGATCTGGCAGTCAGCAGGCAACAAAAGGAGTCCTTATGGTGACTGTGCCATTTGACACTGACCAGCAAGCCTAGGTAGAGCTGCTTTACATAGTAATAGCTGTTGTTCAGTCAGTAAGTCGTGTCCGACTCCTCCAACACCATGAACTGTGGCACACCAGGTTCCCCGTCCTTCACTATCTCCCAGAGTTTGCTCAAACTCAAACTCATGTCCATTGAATAGGTGATGCCATCCAACCATCTCATCCTCTGTTGCCCCCTTCTCCTCCTGCCCTCAGTCTTTCCCAGCATCAGGGTCTTTTCCAGTGAGTTGGCTCTTCACATCAGATGACCAAAGTATTGGAGCTTCAGCCTCAGCATCAGTCCTTCCAATGAATATTCAGGGTTGGTTTCCTTTGAGATTGACTAGTTTGATCTCCTTGTTGCCCAAGGGACTCAAGAGTGTTCGCCAGCACCAGTTTGAAAGCATCAATTCTTGAGGTCTGCGGAATACCTCCTGGGGTCTCAGGAGATCCTCTTGCACACCTCCTTGCAGTCCCTTGCCATAATATGGCATTAGCTTACAGTGTAACATTGGGTGCACCTGTACAGCAGCCCTGGACTAAAAGGAACATGAGGAAACTTCTGGGATGAGGGTTTATGTCACACACTACCAAGTAAGCCACCAAGACACACCTGGGTGATAGCTCAGCCTGAGAGACATTTAAGATGGAGAGTGAAGTTCAGAGATGAGCACCAGAAACTGCAGTAGAGGGAGCTGCAGTTCCTCCCTCTAGTCTCTTTCTTAGTAATTTTCCTTCAGGAAAAAAAAAAAAAAAGCCCATGGGAATTGTACTGGAGCTGTGATTTGGACTTACGTGAAGTAGATCTGTGCAGTACAGAGATATCAGTGGTGCTTGTGCGAACTGCTTCATTTTGATCATTGGGTGGAGACCCCAGCTGCTGTGCTCTGAAATCTACCTCCAGTGGCAGAGTGAAGTGGGATGCTACATGCTTATTCATTCAGTCATGTCTGACTCTTTAGGACTCCATGGGCTGTAGCCCACCAGGCTCCTTTGTCCATGGGATTCTCCAGGCAAGAATAATGGACTGGATTGCCATTCCCTTCTTTAGGGGATCTTCCTGACTCAGGGATTGAACCTGGGTCTCCCACATTGCAGGTAGATAATTTAGCATCTGAGCCTAAGGCAGGCCCATTCCTGGAAATTTGACAACCTATTCAAAGCTCAAGGAGCCCATGGAGACTTTGCTGCACCTTCCTTATACTTCAAAGCAGTCTATGATGCTTCCACCCAGATTTCTCTTCCTTTCTCCTTCACCTGTGTTTAGATTTGGATCATGGCCTGATATCGCTTGGGCTTCCCAGGTGGGGCCAGGGGTAAAGAATGTGCCTGCCAATGCACGAGACAAAAGAAACGCAAGTTTGATCCCTGGATTGGGAAGATCCCCTGGAGGAAGGCATGACAACCCACTCCAGTATTCTTGCCTGTAGAATTCCCATGGACAGAGGAGCCTGGCAGGCTACAGTCCATGGGGTTGCAAAGAACCATATACTACTGAAGCAACTTAGCACGCACACACTGACACCTCACTCAGCCCTTTTCATTTTCCATCCCTGTTTCCTTTTCACACAGGTATTTGATCCTCTTGGCATCTGCCCTTTGGAGGACCAGGATTAACAAAGTTATCAAATCTGGTATTCCCAGGATCTGGTTTCTGGATGACTCTTTCTTGATCACTGTCCTCTCTGGCCTCATTTAGGATGGAATTTCTCCAGGTTTTTCATTCTGGGTCTTGAGCATTCTTAGATCACTTTCTATTGGTGTGAGTTTGCTTCCTTAAATATTTAGTAGATATGTGACCTACTTGTTTTATATCATGCTTTTAGATATATATGTGAAAGGGCCATTTTAAAAATCTCTCATGGGATACAAAATAATATAAACTGAATTACTAGAAAAATTAAATTTGAAAAGTGTATTGAGTGTTGAGAAGCAATGTCAAAATGTTATGACATTTTCTGAACACTTGCAAACTGGTAATAATGTCTAAGAGCAAACTGGTAATAAACATTTCAAGACTGTACACCAGTCTGTGAACCACATTTACAGAAACAATCCTTTAGATCAATTTTGTAAGATGAAAACTACTCAGAGGAATGTTCATGAGAAAGATTTTGCTTCATAGAATTCATATTTTCATGCTGATCCTGGGTTAAAGGTCTCTGAATTGGGATATTTTAAATTATACCCTTGACTGGGGTGGACACTGGTTATAATGTCTTTCAGGAGCATTTAAACAGTGGCGTATGAAAATAAAGTAAAATGATTTGAGAAAAATAAAATAAACAGTGGTTATATTTGAATATTTTTATGTAAAGAAGCCAAACATTGAAGAAGCCAAGGTGATCAGACTTGCTTTTTATGTCAATATTTTTTTCTTTTCTTTTCTCACTTTCCTATATATGCTGGTACCTTCATTATTGGGTTAGAAAACTTGTCTCATTTTACATGATATAGAATGTTAGATGATTACATTTTTATTGAAGTCTAGTAAATAGGCTAAGGAAAGCTATGCTTCCTCTACTTTTTTTCTTCATGTCCCTTACATTAATGATATATTAAATGCCCCAAGAAATACATAATGTAATACAATAGTTTATGTAATTTAGTTAGCTCATCATTACCAAGCCACCTAATGCTACACAACCACTAAATAAGAAGCAAATGCCAGGCCAGAGTTTAAACAGTAGTTCCCAGCAGCATGAGTCCTCTGCTTGGTACATGACAAGGCATCTACTTGGCCTGGTATCATGAGGTCCTTCCTACCTCTGCTGTCTCCTCCATTCAGTCTAACCAAGATGACATTAATGTTCCCTTCTGTCTTAGTCAAATACCATGGACTGGGTGACTTATGAACAACAGACATTTGTTTCCCATGGTCTGGAATCTGAGAATTCTTTGATCAAGGTGCTGAAACTTCTGGTGTCTGATGAGAACCTTCTTCCTGGTTTAGAAGTAGCCATCTTTTCGTTGTAACCTCTCTTGGAAGAAAGGGATAAAGGGAGTCTTCTGTGAGCTCCCTTTATAAGGGTACCCGTTCTGTTCATGAAGACTACCCTTGTTGTCTGTTCACCTCCCAAAGTCCCCACTTCCTAAAACCATCACAACGAGAGATGAGGTTTTGCGAAAGGAAACTTGAGAGATGCCAACATTCGGTCTGTATTACTTGATTTAACTTTAGTCAGATTTCTTCCTGACTCTAGGTCTGTGACCTCTCTTTTTTTAGAGCATGTCTTTAGAAAACTTGCACCTGTAAATTCTGCCTGTGCCCCTTTGAGATCACTTTTTTTTTTTTTTTTATTTTATTTGTAAACTTTACATAATTGTATTAGTTTTGCCAAATATCAAAATTGAGATCACTTTTTATAAAAGCTTTTTGTCAGTTTTCCAACCCAGGAATGTCTTTCTCAGGGACTGGGAGCCATCTCTATGAAGTGTAATCACTGAGGAAGGTTCAGCTCAGTTCAGTCGCTCAGTCATGTCTGACTCTTTGCGACCCCAGGTAGTATCCCTAATTGCCAGATTCTGTATGAGAGGGGATGAGCTTAACTTCAGAGGGCAAATTGATCCAAGCTGTTAAACTGCCCCCTTTCATGAAGGTTCAAGAAGTGGCCTTTTCCTTTGAGTACAACCAATTAGCAAACGCCAAGGGTCTATAATTTCCCCACCTAGCTCTTAAACTCTCCAGCCCTTTATTTCAACAGAGTTGAGCCCGGACTGAATTCTGGCCTCAATTCCCCATTTTAATAGCATTGAATAAGGTCTCCCTTGCCTGTTTAATTTTGTACAGCACAAATTTGGTTTTGACAAGCTTATTCCTTTGCATGTTCGTTGTAATATCATTTTTTTTCCTGTTTCCAAATTCTTCATTTGTCAAAACACTCTCCTCTGCTAACAACCTAATAGTGAAATCAAAGTGGCCCAAACAGTGAGGATGTGTGTTATCATTTATCACAAAGTCCAGAAAAGGAGTGGTATTCATCCTGATCCAAAAGTTTAGTGATATAATCAAAGAGCACAGGTGTTTCTGGGTCCCAATTTGCTTTCCACAATGTTGGATAAGTGCTGAAATTCTTCAATCTCTTGGTTATAAGATGACTGCCAATAAAAACGAGGCTGCATGCTTCCCTTTTAGAGAGAAGAGAGGGGAGGGAGAAACTTTCATGTATCTGGCTTGAAAGTTGGGAAAATTTAATACCAAGACCTCCAGCAACTTTCTAATTTTAATTTTTGCTTATATTTCACTGTAATTCAATCATATTCCTGAAGCAAACACTAGCTGCCATATTGACATTGTTAACAGTATATGGTGAAATGACTGTTAGCTTTCAATAGTACTGTCCACTGCAGTATGATATTCCTAGAGTTCTTGGACTATAAACCTTAGTTGATTTCAATATTTTTTAACTTAGACAAATTAAAATATAAAATCTTAATATTTTTAAAGTGACACTTTCTAAATACTAGTCTTTTTCTTTGATGTACATTTCATTCTGAACATGATTTTCTATATAGTAACTGCTAACACTCTGATAATTCTCTTTTACAGTTCTTCACTTTTAGCATTTTGCTGGAAATTACTGATTTTGTGTTATATTTGCTGAGGTTTTAATATAATTAAATAACTACATAATAAGATTTTTCTTCTCATGGTATGAATGTTTTCCACCATTTTTTTCCAAGCACAAAATTAATGATCATCCTAATAATAACCTTTAACTTCATTACTGAAGAGTAAGATGAATATTTAACATTGAATTCATCACCGTAGGTCAAGAAATATAGGAAAAAATTGAGGATACATAAGATAATCTTAACAATATACCTTGTCATCATATAATGAAAATATGCGTATTCAAATTGGGATATTAAAGTTAGATTAACCTCTGTTTATATTGTGAATAATTCATTGTTACATTAAAGCAAATGGCATGTGATAGGCTTGTTATTTTGAGTTTATTTTTGTTTCCCTTTGTCATTGGATAATTGTAAATCTGTGGATTGAGACTTGGAAGAGATATATTTTCATTGTTATCTGTATGGCTCCTTTTATAGCCTCCCCACAACGATTCCAAAAATGTAACATAAGGATGATTCATGTGAGCACATGAGGTACATCATCATGTGCATTAAAATGCTATGATACTGCTTTCTTACTTATAAATTTTCCTTTAATCTATTCACCGCTGACTGGGGCTTTCCAGGTGGCACTAGTGATAAAGAGCCCGCCTCCCAGTGCAAGAGACCTCAGAGACGCAGGTTAAATCCCTGGGTCAGGAAGGTCCCCTGGAAGAGGGCACTGTAAGAAGAGGGCATTTCAATCCACTCCAGTGGAGAGATCCATGGACAGAAGAGCCTGGAGAACTACAGTCCATGGGGTAACTAAAAGGTGAACATGACTGAAGTGACTTGGCATGGTTTTGAAAAAACAGTTTTTCACAGTGGGAGTTCCCAGGCTTTGTATTTTTACATTTGCATGTACAGAGATTTAAGTATATATATGGAAACTATTATGTATCTACCTATTTATCAGTGAAAACTACTATCCAATCATGCTCACGGTTGGTATGATATAGAATATACTAATAAATTCTGTATGCAAATGTTTACATGTAAATATATACTTTACATGCCGTTTCATAATCCTTGTTGTTTCTCCAATTTATGCAATGTTTGTCTATCTCTGTGTAGTAAAGTGTTTTGCAAGGTTATTCTGATGAATTTTAATGGAGTAACATAATTTGTTTAATCAATAACTTTTTTAATTGATTCTTTTTTTATTATAAGAATCCTACAAAGTGGTTTTATAGTTAATTTTGATGTGCATTTCTGACTAGTTCCTCCAAATAAATTTCTAAATATAACATTATGGGTCAAATAAAATGAATATTTTCTGTAGGATTTACAGATTGCACTGCATGAACCACAGGCTCCATTCCATTTTCAGAAGATGTTGTTGAGGCAGTCATGCATGGTATGGCTATTTAACCCACCCTGCAATTTGAAAAGAAACTATATTTTTGAAAACCCTACAGGATATTTGTTTTATTTTACATTTATTTGGCTAAATAAGAACCTAAAATTCAGATTTTTAAATACATAAATGTGATTTCATATCCTTCCTTCACTCAGCTTTATTTTATATATGTTATTAATTTTTACCAATTTGAATTTAAGTTGGCTTCATAAAATACAATTATCTCCCATATACATCTTGAATATTTTTATCCAATTTGATTAATTTTTTTACTATGTAGAACTTTAAATAACTATATTTAAAATTGTTATTAATAGTTTATATAAATTACTTTCCCTCTAAAATACTTATTTTTTGTTTATTCCTATATGATATAGATAAATTATTTACATATTTATTCAAAGAATATTACAATAGGAAAGTTATATGATAATAAAAACTTACTTTGTGTAGGATATTTTAATCTATTCTTATGAGCCACTTATTTTTATTTCAGAACCATACTGCCTACAATGTATTTCTATTTTTAGAAGTACAAACTTCTCACCATATCTTTTCCAAAATTGTGTTAACGATTCTTAAATATTTGTTATATAATATATGTTAATCTATGATTATCATGAATCATAGATCTGATTAATTAAGGAAGATGTTAAAACCAGTTTTAGGTATATTTAAGGAGTTAGGTATTTAAATACTATTTAATAGTGGAGTTTTAGGAAAAGAATGTGAAAGCAGATACAGAAATGTTTAGTTAACAACCAACAGAGCAACAAGTGATGATGACCTTTGGAGTTTTCTGTCTTACTGGACAAAAATCATTGATGTCTAGAACAGATAAATATCTACCTATTAAACTCTCCTTCTTCTGAACTATAAGATTGCTCAGTACATAGAAAATCTTTTAGGATACAAGCCCAGTATAGCATTATAGAGGGGGATAAAAAAAAAAAAAAAAAACAGCAATCACTTTAGCCTACTCCCACATTTTGTTAATTATTCTGACAATCCAAGCTTGTGTGATCATAAATAATCTCCAGAGATTATTCATAATCACAGAGGGCTATCCTCATTAGGTTTGGTCTGTTTATTTTCATAAGTATAGGACAGTATTAATCATGACTGTTAAAAGATAAACTGAGACATATTTTTTAAAATGTAAGAGTTTATTTGAGCAATAACCAAATCCAGCAGCATCAGGCTGGAAGTAGGTAGAAGGGCTCCACAGACAAGGAGATTAGGGCAAGAGTTTTACAGAGAAGTAGCGGGCATGACTGAGCGACTTCACTTTCACTTTTCCCTTTCATGCATAGGAGAAGGAAATGGCAACCACTCCAGTGTTCTTGCCTGGAGAATCCCAGGGATGGGGGAACCTGGTGGGCTGCCGTCTCTGGGGTCGCACAGAGTCGGACACGACTGAAGCGACTCAGCAGCAGCAGCAGCAGCAGAAGGAAAGTCAGAAAGAGTTTGATTGGCTACAGCTTAAGTGGTTGCAGTATTTGGGAAAGACTGATTGTCTGTTTATGATTGGTTGTCCTTGGGTTTCTATTTCTTCCCCTTGAGTGGTCATAAGTTAATATTTTGGTTTACCTACATAGACTACTAAGACATTAAAACTTTCTCAGTCTAATAGTCATGTTGTTTAATTATTTTAATTCTAAATAATGTCATGGCTGCAGTCAACATCCACAGTGATTTTGGAGCCCCAAAAAGAAAATCTGTCAATGTTTTCACTTTTTCCCCATCTATTTGCCATGAAGTGATAGGACTGGATTTCCTGATCTTAGTTTTTTGAATGTTGAGACTTAAGCCAGCTTTTTCACTCTCTTCTTTCGCCCTCATCAAGAAGCTTTTTAGTTCCTCTTTGCTTTCTGCCATTAGAGTGTTAATATCTGCATATATGAGGTTGTTGATATTTCTCCCAGTAATCTTAATTCCAGCTTGTGATTCATCCAGCCTGGCATTTCTCATAATGTACTCTGCATATAAGTTAAATAAGCAGGGTGACAGTAAACAACCTTGACGTACTCCTTTCCCAATTTTGAACCATGTCCATTGTTCCATGTCCAATTCTAAACTGTTGGCTCTTGTCCTGCCTCCAGGTCTCTCTTCCCGACCCAGGTATAGAACCCGGGTCTCCTGCATTGCAGGCAGATTCTTTTACTGTCTGAGCCACCAGGGAAGCCCCTAGAAACTGAGCCAGTTCTCTCCAGGGGACTTTGTGTAGGGCATTGGTTTCACATATAAAGTGAATTTGTGTTCCTTAATTGTGTCCTTGTCAGAACTGATTAAATGAAAATCATTCTCAAATATGGCACCCTAGGTAGGAAATAATTAAACAACAATTAGAATTTATGCTGGAAGCTAGGAAAAGACGTGCATGAACTTAAGCAGCCCATGAAGTATTCTTCTATAACAATATAGTTTATTGGCTATCTCAGGTAAGTCTGTTTTGGCAACTTGAAGATGTCTTGCAAAAATAGTAAAGTATACTTTTCATAAAAATGTAAAATTTTGACTCTAATGCAAATATAAAATACATACATGACAAACATTGAATTAATTATGCCTAAAATCCTTTCTCTATTCTTACAACCTTTCTCTTTTTTTTAAAATATCTTCAACGTGGTGTTCCTTCTCCTACACCAGGGCTTTCAACTATTCCACATAGAAAGGGGGAAAAGTCTCTTTAGTTGGTTTGTATTACAAAGATGATTTTTCTCAGACAGGGACTTTAGTCCACCAGGCTCCTCTGCCCATGGGATTTTCCAGTGGAGAATATTAGAGTGGGTTGCCATTTCCTCCTCCAGAGGATCTTCCCAACCCAGACATTGAACCTGCTGCTGCTGCTGCTACTGCTAAGTCGCTTCAGTTGTGGCCGACTCTGTGTGACCCCATAGATGGCAGCCCATCAGGCTCCCCCGTACCTGGGATTCTCCAGGCAAGAACAATGGAGTGGGTGGTCATTTCCTTCTCCAATGCATGAAAGTGAAAAGTGAAAGTGAAGTCACTCAGTCGTGTTCGACTCTTGGCGACCCCATGGACTGGAGCCCACCAGGCTCCTCTGTCCATGGGATTTTCCAGGCAAGAGTACTGGAGTGGGGTATGTCATCGCCTTCTCCATCTCAGACACTGACTAGGTGATAAAAAGTTCTTATTATCTGTTTCTATACTGAAAGGAATAGTGATTGCTTGGCCCACTGTTTATGCTTTTAATGCCAATTCAGTCTTCCATACACCAATAAAGCTTTATTAATTTCCACACTAGTTATTTAAAAAGGAATACATACTGCAAAGGTGAGGATTAATTTTTTTTTTTTAATTTTTATGTTATTGATTTTTATTTTTCTGGAGCTAATTCATCATAGTTTTATGGGAACACACAAAAACACCTATTTCTTCCATTATTAGGAATCTTGACACTGTTTCTTGAAACATAATAGCACTAGCATTACTATGATAAGGTACACTTGACTCCTTTGACAACCTGACTTCCATTTAATCTGCCACCACTTTTAATCTTAATAATTCTGTTTTAGCCTAACACTGGAGGTGATACCAGCTCTAGTTAAAGTTTTTTCAGATACCTCAAACTAATCCCTGGGCAATCACCATTAAGCCAATTTAGAAGAAAATAACATTTCTGCCATATTAGGGAAGTTATAAAATGTCTCAATTCTCCTTAAGTTTACAGTTAGTGCAGTGAATATTCTGTATGATAAGGAGAAAAATCTCACAGGACTTTGTGGATAGAAATAACAAGACTTATGAAAATTCTCTGCCAAATAGTCCACGTCTTGCATCATTTTTCAATGAATTATCCTTTGAGGTTTCATTTTAGGTTGCACTCTTCCCATTAGTTTCATTCTTCATCCTGAAAGGGGGGAAAAAAAGGAGAGACAGAGTGTTCTCTGAGAATTCTATACTCTTAGCATATCACTTGAACATAAGAGCAGGGAAAAAAAAAAGTCAAGGATTTCATTTGAATAAGAATGATTTATCTACTCAGTGCTGAAGGACATGAATACATTATGGGTATCTTTTGCATTTGACTTTTATTTCTTTCTTAGCAAGTAGATGGTTTCAGAGAATGCTTAAAAACAATTCTAAAACAGTATGAGGCATTTATTTCTCTCAGTGGCATAGATTTCTATATAAATTGTTGAGCTATACATGAAGTAAATCTCAGGCTGCTCCATAAAGTTTAGACTAGTGGCATAGTTACTTTTGCATTTTTGAAGTTCACTGTACAGCTTTATAAACTTTCATGCGTTAATATACTTCAGTATTTATGATTGATAATTTTCACACTAAATAATTAGAGAGTAGCAGGGGTGTGGTTTCCATTTCCTCTAGTCTGAATTCCTGGCTGAACAATTTAAGAACAGCTTCTCCCTCTATTTTTATCTTCCTGATACTTAGCATAGTCTTTGCCATATAGAAATCACATCATTTATAATGTGATGGATTTTGAGAAGCCAGTTTATTATATTCTGAATTTTAAAGCTTAAGGATTAAAAATTCATGAATTAGTGTTGTTACTTATAATCCAGGAAAATATTTTAGAAAATGTCATAAGGGATTCTAGATAGATGAGAGTATGAATAATTGGATAAGTGACACTGAAAGTTAAAAAATTTTTAAATGAATAAAATTTTCACTCCTTGGCTTGATAAATGAGGTAATTTGGGAGATTCCAATTGGATGTAGCTGTTGCTTCAGCAGCTGGAAGTTTTACCACGTCTTTATCCTATATTCAGACATACTTGCCTCATACTCTAAGAAGGCAAGGGCCACGAATAGTTTAGTCACCACTGTTAGCGTGTCTGCTGCTGCTGCTAAGTCGCTGCAGTCGTGTTCGACTCTGTGCAATCTCATAGAGGGCAGCCCACCAGGCTCCCCTGTCCCTGAGTCCCTGGGATTCTCCAGGCAAGAACACTGGAGTGGATTGCCATTTCCTTCTCAAATGCATGAAAGTGAAAAGTGAAAGTGAAGTTGCTCAGTCGTGTCCGGCTCCTAGCGACTCCATGGACTGCAGCCTACCACGCTGTCCACTGGATTTTCCAGGCAAGAGTACTGGAGTGGGGTGCCGTTGTCTTCTCTGAGCGTATCTGCACCAAGCGTCTTTTCATAATGCTCTTCCTTTTCATTTTCCCTGCTGTATCTGCTTCCAATCCACATATTAAATTTATAAAGTTTCTTTCTTGTGATTATTTGAAGCAAAAGTCATTTGTTCTTAATTTGCCTTTGTTTTTTTTTTTTTTTTTTTTTTAGTGCCTGGTCATGTGTCAGATCAGTTAGGAAATATTCAGTCAGTTAGTGTTTAATGATTTGCAACACTCTCTGCTTAACCGGCAGTGGTGATCCTGTGTTCAGATTCTAAATTAAACTTATGCGATGAGATAGTCTTCACCCAAGACTATTAGGTTGAAGAATGAATAAGCATTAGGCAAAGTCAGAGCATGAACATCGAGAATATTGTAGAGATCATGTGATTGCAATATCAGCTTCTTTGCATTGGGAACATGGGCATTCACAAGTGATGAGACCGTGTGGGTGCAGACCACTGTTAAAGAAAATATGTTCCATGGCATTGGTTAAAATGGTAAGGTTGACTTTATTCATGACCATTGTTATAGACACAGGGCCTACTGTGATGGAATTTTACAGTGAGAGAGAGACATCAAGCCAACCTTGAGTGCCCACAGCATGGGCAAGTGGGAATTCATAAACAGAGGTATGAGTAGGGGGTCACTGGATGGAAAACTACTACATCAGGAGTAACGGGGACTCTGGCTAAATCAACTTTGCAGAATACTTGCTGAAGACAGGCCAAGGTCAGGGATCAGACATCACGTAGGGGGGTAGATAAGAAACCTGATCAGAGAGAGGGGGTGATCAGAGTATGGAAGGTGGGTTGTGGGGGGGTGTGTCTGGATAAACTGTTTTAGCAAAGTTCTTGCTGAAACTAAACTTTGCAGGGAAGTGCACAGTTGTGCCAAGGAGATGGGTTAGCAGTTTGACGAAAGCTTGGCAAACAAAGAATTGTTTTGACCACCTCAGGTCAGGAATTCAGGAGCTCATCTAGTTTTGTAATTTACTAATTACATAATTCCCTGATAAATTACTAATTATATAAGCCCCTCAAAGTTATATCCACCAGGGAAAAGTAGCACAATTTCAGTGGTTATAGGCTTTGATGGAGTTGGCCCATTTAGGAAGATAAAGAATTAAATGCAACATCATCTTCTACTGCAGAGTAGGTGTTGACTCAATATATGCCAGCTCTGCAGCATTAGCTCTTCTGATCTCTGCATTCCCTTATTCTGTCTGTATCTCTAGGCTCCTGCTGCCCTACAGATTTTTCTAATGATTTTGCAATGGACTTGCTGTTCTCATTATTTGTGATTGAAATACCTACAACTGCTTTCTGTTTTCTTTTCCCAAATTTGCCTGAAACATTAATAATTGAATTACTGAGCCAATAATGACATACAATTTTAGTGGGAACTTATTAATTACTCATCCCAAGCTCTGCTCTATTAAGGCTTCACAAATAGGTTAATATACCATGAGAGTCTGCATTAAATTAAAACCCTCTTCAGAGGTCCTACCTAGTTTGGCAAAATATTCACACCTTAACCTGAATTCTTAAAATTTGTTGTAGTAACTGTATAAAAAATCTACATTGTGAGTTCAGTTCAGTTGCTCAGTCGTGTTCCACACTTTGCAACCCCATGAACCGTGGCACACCAGGGCTCCCTGTCTTTCACCAACTCCAGAGTCCACCCAAACCCATGTCCATCGAGTCAATGATGCCATCCAGCCATTTCATCCTCTGTTGTCCACTTCTCCTCCTGCCCTCAATCTTTCCCAGTATCAGGGTCTTTTCCAGTGAGTCAGATCATTGCATCAGGTGGCCAAAGTATTGGAGTTTCAGCTTCAACATCAGTCCATCCAATGAACACCCAGGACTGATGTCCTTTAGGATGGACTGGTTGGATCTCCTTGCAGTCCAAGGGACTCTCAAGAGTCTTCTCCAACACCACAGTTCAAAAGCACCAATTCTTCAGCACTCAGCTTTCTTCACAGTCCAACTCTCACATCCATATATGACCACTGGAAAAACCATAGCCTTGACTAGAAGGACCTTTGTTGGCAAAGTAATGTCTCTGCTTTTCAATATGCTATCTAGGTTGGTCATAACTTTCCTTTCAAGGGGTAAGCATCTTTTAATTTCATGGTGGCAATCATGATCTGCAGTGATTTTGGAGCCCAGAAAAATAAAGTCTGACACTGTTTCCCCATCTATCTGCCATGAAGTGATGGGACTGGATGCCATGATCTTAGTTTTCTGAATGTTGAGCTTTCAGCCAACTTTTTCACTCTCCTCTTTCACTTTCATCAAGAGGCTCTTTAGTTCTTCTTCACTTTCTGCCATAAGGGTGGTGTCATCTGCATATCTGAGGTTATTGACATTTCTCCTTGCAATCTTGTTTCCAGTTTGTGCTCCTTTTAGCCCAGCGTTTCTCATGATGTACTCTGCATAAGCAGGGTGACAATATACAGCCTTGACATACTCCTTTTCCTATTTGGAACCAGTCTGTTGTTCTATGTCCAGTTCTAACTGTTGCTTCTTGACCTGCATATAGGTTTCTCAAGAGGCAGGTCAGGTGGTCTGGTATTCCCATCTCTTGAAGAATTTTCCACAGTTTATCGTGATCCACACAGTCAAAGGCTTGGGCATAGTTAATAAAGCAGAAATAGATGTTTTTCTGGAACTCTCTTGCTTTTTCCATGATCCAGTGGATGTTGGCAATTTGATCTCTGGTCCCTCTGCCTTTTTAAAACCAGCTTGAACATCTGAAAGTTCATGGTTCACGTATTGCTGAAGCCTTGCTTGGAGAATTTTAAGCATTACTTTACTAGCATGTGAGATGAGTGCAATTGTGCGGTAGTTTGAGCATTCTCTGGCATTGCCTTTCTCTGAAAACTGACCTTTTCCAGTCCTGTGGCCACTGCTGAGTTTTCCAAATTTGCTGGCATATTGAGTGCAGCACTTTCACATCGTCATCTTTCAGGATTTGAAATAGCTCAACTGGAATTCCATCACCTCCACTAGCTTTGTTTGTAGTGATGCTTCCTAAGGCCCATTTGACTTCACATTCCAGGATGTCTGGCTCTAGGTGAGTTTTCACACCATTGTGATTATCTTGGTTGTGAAGACCTTTTTTGTACAATTCTTCTGTGTATTCTTGCCACCTCTTCTTTTTTTTTTTTTTTATTTTAATTGGAGGCTAATTACTTTACAATGTTGTATTGGTTTTGCCATATATCCACATGAATCCGCCACGGGTGTACACGTGTTCCAAATCTTGAACCCTCCTCCCACCTCCCTCCCCATACCATCCCTCTGGGTCATCCCAGAGCACCAGCCCCAAGCGTCCTGTATCCTGCATCAAACCTGGACTGGCGATTCATTTCTTATATGATATTATACATGTTTCAATGCCATTCTCCCAAATCACCACCCCCGACAGAGTCCAAAAGACTGTTCTATACATCTGTGTCTCTTTTGCTGCCACCTCTTCTTAATATCTTCTGCTTCTGTTAGGTCCCTTCCCTATCTGTCCTTTATTAGAAATACACTCTATCTGGTGGGATATTAACACCACCCCACCCCCCAGCAAAGGGAAAAAAACTTTGCTTAAAAAAGTAACTTGAATTTATGATGTGTAGTCTGCAGTTATTAGTTTCTTAGCTTTCCATTGTTCTTAACTGAGCCTTATGATAAGATTTATAGCCCTAGTTAACACTGATCCCGGAAATAGTCACCTTTTCCAATTTTGTTATATTTTCTGTCATTTTAAAATGTAAGACAGGTGGTTCAGTGGTAAAGAATCTGCCTGCGCAAACAGTGATGTGAGTTTGATCTCTGGGTCGGGAGGATCCCCTGGAGAAGGAAATAGCAACCCACTCCAGTACTCTTGCCTAGAGAATTCCATGGACAGAGGAGTCTGGAGGAGTCCATGGGGTTATGAAAGTCCAGACACGACTTAGAGACTAAACAACAACAAACAGGATGAAATGGTTATTTAAACTAGAACTCAGTAGCCCTGAACTGGAATTACAGTAAGCAGTGATCACACATAAAGGTTTCCTTCTATGAAAGCGATGGTGATACAGGCAGTATATATCCTTGATTAGAGAGAATGAGGAGAAAATACTGCTGCTGTAAGTACAGTTGTAACCTTTAATTTACATAAAAAATACTAAAGGGTAAATCATCTTATCTTTCATAATGTGATTATTATAGATATTCTTCTCACTAATTTCATTATACATTCTTATCTTAGAGATTCTAACATGTGATGGGGAAACAAGATGGAAATATATTCCCAAAGAGCAGATGTTATTGATTTAGAATCATTCACTTGAAAATGTTAAAATGTCAGGTTTTTAATGATATTTTATTGTCATTTGATTTCATAGGCATATAAATCCAAAATTAACATGTGCATTAGATTTCATCTCTATAGAGGGGAAGATGAATATTTGAATTGGAACTTCTGTTCAATATAATTGTTTTCCTAAGTCTGCTCATGTCCTACCAAGCCTTTTCTTTTTTTTAAATTAATTTATTTTAATTGGAGGCTAATTACTTTATAATATTGTAGTGGTTTTGCCTTAAAGCCTTTTCATAAAAAGAGAAAGTTCTGCTTCAGTAGGGTGGGAGAGGGTGCTGGATGATAATTAAGTACATTTGCTTTTCTTTCTAGTTACAAAGTTGGATGAAAGCCCCCAGCTACCCTGAGGATAAGTGTGGCCATGAGACTGGGTACTGAAACATGGGTGGAGTGACAGGCACACCTCTTAGCCTGGATCTAGGATTCAATTCTCCTTATAATTTCTTTTCTGTAAAGCCCTGAAATAGAAGAACCTTATGACTCTAAACCACCCGCTCCCAAATAGCCACTTAAGATTGAATGCAAGAGAAAGAACGTTCTATTATGTCAAGTCACTGAGAGGTTTTGCTTTCCTTTATATTTGCAAAAGTAACTCTAAACAATAAAAGGGTTCTGACAACTTGTGCTTAACCCAGTTAAGAAAAAAAAAAAATCATAGTCAAAAAGTACAGTAATTGCTTTTGCTGCATTTTTGATGTTTTATTTAAAGTAGCAAAGTAGCATTTTAAAGTTTGTTATTCTTAATTAAAACTTTTACAAGTAATTTGAAAGTCTATGATACAGAGTGACCTATAATTACTCTGGGTCATGGATTTATATCATGAACTTTCAAAGGTGGTGAGTAAGCCAGATCTGGCTGATTACTCAGCCTAGCTGTCCAGCACCTTGCATCCCAGAACCGGTTTTATCATTCTCCCCTGTAGAACTCAAAAAATGATCAAAACTTACATTGTCATCCAATACTACTCAGTAAAAAAAAAAAAAAAAAAAAAAAGCTGCTTACAATGTTAAAAAAAAAGGCTATTTAAGTCATAAAATATTCTTTCTTATTAAGAAAATACATCCTGCAAAATGATTTCATACAATCATTCTATGTGTGTACTCCTTATGTATTTAAGAATTCTACTATATTTTATTTTGTATATTTTTGTTCATGAACTTTTAAATCTATTGTTATTTTAGCACAAATGAACATCATCATATTGACAGGTCTTTACAAAAATTATGTTTTAAGGAGTCTCAAATGAGATAACACTTTTAAAATATTGATGTCTAAGTGCTTTGCTAAAACAGAATGCTCAAAAGTACTGGAAACATTTTTTATGATGGGTGGCTATTCACATGCATTTTGATTATTCTGAGTAGGAGTTGAGGGATATTTGATGTAATCGTGCAACTTTTCAGGGTAAAACAACACATTTGACCTTATATTCTGAAGAACGATACTTATTTGTTGTAAGATCTAAAGAGTTAACTGAATTTGATTTTGCTGAGTATATCTTTTTATTTAATATTTTGTATTTTACATTAAAAAATTTAAGCATAAGATAACTCCATTGAGAAATAAAAACTGGTATGACTTCAAATGCAAAGAAAAGACCACCACTGGGAAAAATTTTCATGGAAGTTATGCACCACTGATCTATTTGCTTTCACTGGGTCAGAAACTTCATGATTTATTTTGAACAAATGCTGGAGACTCTATTTTAAATAAAGTACTTAGAAATCAACTTCTTGTAATATGTTAAATGTTTTGACTTTCAGTGATACTTAGCATATCAGTTGATGTCAGAATGTTAAAAAGGCAGTGTTGAATCACAATTCAAAAGAATCTGAATAAACTTAAGGTGAGAGTCCCGGCAGATGAAGCAATGTTTGTTAAGGAAAAAGTCACTGTCTGGGATGTAGAATGTGCTTCATATGTAGGTCAAATGGATAAGAGCCCACCAGAGTACTCACTTTTACTATGTTATTTGATTCAGTTAGATGAAATTATTTTGATAATAGGCTGATGATTTATTTAACCAAGCTCAGTAGTTTATTGTTTTCTTCTAAACTAACACAATTGTATTTCCTTAAAACTACTGCTGAATTATCAAAGGTATAATTAGACACAAAGGTAAATTGGGGAAGAGATAAAAATTATATTTCTAGATTTAAAACAAAGGTTGTTTACTTATTTTATGAGTCAGGAAAGAATGAACTAATTTGCCTTAAAAAAATTGTCAGGGACCTTCACGTAACTGTGATCTAATCAAAATTGAATCAAATTATCACATCTACAAATTCATAGGTGGTTCTGTTTATAATGTTTTAACCAACTAAATCTGGATAGCCTTAGGAATATCGCCTGTTATTATTAGAACAAATGCATAAGCAGAAAATCAATGTAAGTTAATTTTAAAAAGAGGCACAGCTTGCATAAGCAGCTAACTGCTGAAAGTTTACCATCCTCAGTTTCAAATGGAGACTGAGTTATAGAAACTACTGAAAAAGAAAAAGGGGAAGCTCCATATGTCTTTTCCATATTGAGAAATATGTCCAAGTAAAGTGAAAGCGCAAGGCTTATACTCTGTAATTTTTATAAGGACCTAGGGAAAAAAGTTCCCCACTTTTTTTTTTTTTTTTTTTTTACAGTGAACCAGTTAAGAAAGACATAAACATGATATCAGAGAAGTAGCTACTGAGCAAAATTATGGTTTAATGAAGATCCTTGTTTCTCCTTTTGGAGAATACTCTTATGGAATTTAGTAATTACTTTCAAAAAAACATTGGGATAACTCTACTCAGGTTCATAAAGCTTTCGTATGAAGTACATGAAGCACATTATAAACATATAAATACATATATTTTTTGTCACAACTGAACTGTAACATTTAGTATATTCTGAGAAGCTCCATCAACAATGAAAATGTTTGGGAGAATGAATCAGAGGATCAATCATGTTGTGTTTAAAGTGCCATTCTGGAAAATCCACTCATAACCCTTTACAGTAATTCTGATACAATCTATAAACACTGCAATATAATTTGGTTAAACAATAAAGGAGTGGGCCCTTTCTTTGGAATGACTATTACTTAGGGTATCTGATAGCAAAGCCCTCAAGGGTTACCAGGAAGCGTTCTGGTTTTTGTTCTGTTTCTGTCCAGACAGAATTACTCTTAGTACTTTCTTATACTTTATTTATTTTTTATGCCATATTTTATTAGAGTTGGTTTTAAACATGTCTAAACTTAAGTAGTGCTACAAAATCTTAAAGAAAAAATTCCCTCTGATAAATCTCAAACTTAACTTGAGTTTTGGGTTGTATTTAATAGAAAGATGTTAGAAGATATTTTTCCTTGGGCAGTCTGAAACTCAGGTTGGAAAATTTCTGGCTTAAGATGGTTGGACAACAAAAAAATTTAATTCTTTATCTTTATTTTTTTTCATTATGGAAAATATTAAAGATATTAGAAAGTAGAGGGAATAATATCTTGACTCAGATTCATCCAGATCTCAACTTCCACAAATGTCTGTTTTATTTCATTTAGCAGGATCCCTTGCCCTGACACAAAGGAAAGACATATTTTGTATTAAATACCAACTTAAAACATTATTATCATTATATTAATATAATTCCATTACGTTATCATATGTATATTTAGTATTCAGTTTGTTTTACATTTTGTTAGATTTGGAATTCAAATAAAGTCCATTACACTGTATTAGATTGTCTCTTAAAGCTCTCTTACCTAGGTTATCACTACATTTCTTTTTTGTCCTTGCTACATTTGATCGAATAAGTTTTAGTGATACTGCATTTTTACATATCTCCTGTTGAGATAGAAGTCCCTGACCCCATAGTATATACTGCATAAGCATAATTAAGAATCACCGTGATTAAGAAACACTGTCACCGATACAGCTCAGTGGAGAAGAAAACTGTGAGCACTGCTAACCCCACCTACTATTTTACATATCTGATAATAAACAGAGAAGAGTTGTCATTAATAATTTGGTATCTTTCACTCATCTCAAAACAAATTTCAGAAATATTTCCTTGATTCTAGGCATGATCTTTTAACACAGGTTGTTTAGGCAGTAATAAAGATGTCATGATGAGGTATTTTAAGCTTTTTTTTTTTTTCTTTTCAGCACTACCAGTAGTATATTCTTATTCATACAAGATGCAAGATGAGTGAGCATTCAAATAATAATGGGAAATTCTTGAATTGTTATGTTATGTATTGTTACATATTTTTAATATTAATATTAGCAAAACAATACCAAAAATTATATCATGAGGTCAGTGAGGTGACCAGTACATTTATACAAGATGTAGAAAGTTTTTTTTAAAGATGTTTAATAATTTAACAGTACATTTAGAAAATTGCTTTTGTTCTCAGTTAGGTTAAATTTTAGAATGTTATGTTAATAAAGAAATTTTTATTACCTTATATTTTATGTCTTTAAAATTTTATTAAATTAAAAGAATATAAATTCAATTATTGTGTCAAATATTGATACACACCAATAAAAATTGACAGTCATTATTATTTCATGAAAATAGAAGTAAAAGGTTTATTCCAGCCATGCAATGTTATTATTATAGTCTCCATCATTATGTTCTATTTAATCTATCTATTTTACAATGTTTTTAACTTGCCCAAATTTACAAAGCTAGTTAAGGTCTGGGTTAGAATTTGAACCTAGTTTGATTTCAGAGTCCATGTACTAACCATTAGATAATGCTTCCATTTTGAATGTTTGTTTCATGTTTTAAAATATGAAACACATAAAACGCAACCAGAATATTTTCATTGTAAGCCACATCCTCAAGTTCATTTAGTATATCTTTCTCAAAAGTAAACACTAAACATGAATTTGATAATTTAGACTTCAAGTCCGTTTTAATCCATGCAAGGGAATTTTAAATATATGCTCTGTTTATTGTTTTGTGGATTTCTTTTAATCCATGAATTGTTCCTTTTATCTGTGTCTAGTTAGATTTATATCATTCTCTTTAGTTGGTATATAGCATTTCAACCATTATTATAAAACTATGCATTTATCCCTTGTTTTTCACTACTGCAAAGAATGCTGCAATATTTACCCAAGTTCCTGCTATATATGTGTGTGTCTACATTTCTTACCTACGTGCCTATAAAATGATGTTACTGAAATGTAGTTTATACACTATTCTAATTTAATTAGACACCAAGTAGTTGTAAATGTTTTAAGTAACTCTGATAAGTAAACTTCTGAGATGGGCCCAGAGGATCATGCCCCTTGATATCCAGACTTTGTGTATAACCATCCCTCAGTATCTTGGGGGAATTGTTATTATAGTCTCCATCATTACGTTCTATTTAGTCTATCTATTTTACAGTGTTTACAGGGCCCACTCTGGTACTCAAATTCGAGGATGCTCAAGTTCCTCATATAAAATGGCATAGTGCAATCGGCCCTCCCTATGTGTCATATCCCTCCCATGATATAAGGTCATATGTCAGGGTGAAGGGATTTGTAATTGTAATTAGGTCCTTAAACTTCTAAGTTAATCAAATGGAAGATAATTTCTTATGGGGCTGAATCCTTTGATCTTTAGAGGCTCTGAAGGTGGCGGCACTGAAGCAGCAGAGGTTCTCTTCATTACTGACTTTGAAGAAGCAAGTAGCCATGGACATATTCTGCAGCCACAAGGAGATAACTTCTGCCAGCAACCTGTTCCTAGCTGAAATTGCAGATGAAATTGCAGCTCAGCTGGGATTTATTGCAGACCTCTGAGACTCTCAGTAAGGGACCCAACTAAGCTGTGCCTGGACTCCTGAACCATAGGAAATGGGAAATAAAAAATGTGTATGGTCCCAAATCACTGTGTTGTGAAATACGGACAGCATTTTCTCATATCTTTGCATTTGTTATCTGACCTATAGGTCAGATACATATTTGTTATTATATATATATATATCACACAGAAATGCACGCACACTTGTTCTCTGTTTTGTGTTTAACAATTCCTTTCATTTTTCACATTCAAGGTCATAAAGATATTGTCCTATATATTTTTAAGAGCTTTGACCTGGCTTTTGATGTTTTTAACATTTATGTTTTAAATTCTCTTGAGATTTATTTTTATAGAGTGTAAGGTGGCCATCTGTTATATACAATAAAAGTCTGATATTTCTAATACCTATTGTTAAATTATCCAGCTGTTTCTCTTGAATTTGGAACATCACCAGTAACATTTACCAACATTTCAGTGTGTTTCTATCTCTTGTTAGATTTAACTTTGTTTTAAGTAAGTACCATCTGTATTTTTTCATTTTGGACATGGCTATTGTTGCTGTCAGTATAGAATCATATGGAAACAGGGAATTAATCTACATAGCTCTTACAAGTGAGAGCTGAGTGAAAGAATAGCACAACTATGAGAGTGATATGATTAGATCTTAAATGTTCCTTTTTTATAATTAAGTATACGGGGTTTTTCAGTAAATATAAATTTATTAAGTGTGACAAGTATAATGTATGGAGAATACAAAAAATGTGTGTTTGCTAACTTAAGAGGTCTTGTCATCTCTTGAACAGTATTTAAGAAGCACATGAAAGCACTATTCACAATGGGAGTTAGTCTTACAAAATAGTTATTACCTTAGACTTTGGAGTTTAGCAAATCATTCTGAACTACTAGTATTTTATGCTGTTAACTAGCAGCATAGTCGTCTCTGGCAGCTGAATTTGTACTTTCTCAGTGGTTTTGACTGTGTTAACAAGATGATCTGACACAAAGAAACACAAGAGGAAACTAAGCTGACTGCAGAAAAGTAATTGATGAAATAATATTTCTCATTTTCTTGGAATATATGAAAATATATTTACATTTTATGTTTTCTATTGGACATTACATTATTTGATATTTAGTTTCTGAGCAAGATATTTGTTACAGCTAAATTTGCATTTCAGTTCTGGAATTCCAAGAAATAATTCTGTAATAGCATTTGATGTGAAAGCAATCTTAAGAAGTTTATTTTGGTAATGAATACATATGTGTGTGTATATATATATATATGTATATATAAATTGGAGTTGAGAAAAAAGATACAGTAGGTGGCAAATGCATTAAACATTTGCAAATTGTAGACTATAAAACTTTTGGGAGGCAATAAAAAGTATAGAATACCTTTGGAACTGAATTTATCTCCAGTAGAAGAAAGAAAAAGTAAAATAAGAGGAAAGTAGTTGCCAGAGCTAGGTCACACTTTTAGCTGGACACTGCTGTACTTTGTTGCTGAGTTTTGCAAGATGCAACTAAGGTTAGGTAATTATGTTCATTCCTGAGTAAGGCTGAAAGATGCATTTTAAGTGTATTAGTCAGAGTCAGCTCAGTAAAATGGAAATTGCATAAAGTAACATAAAGGATTTAATGTAAGAAATTGCTTACACAGGTGTGCAGGAGCTGAGAGAGCAAACAAAGAAATGAGGTAATCCCAAACTAGGAACTGCAGGAAATTGTTCCCATGTCTTTGGGAAAATGAGAAGGATCCTAGAAACTCAGAGGGGCCTCTTGGACATCCAAGTCTTAAAGGAGGGATACATTTGAAGAGTGCACTGATGTTCATTCCAGAGGCCAGAACAAACTGGAAGTGGTACACTGACCTCTGTGGCTGTGGGGCAATATTGAAAGGAACAGCAAGCAGAAGTGGAGACACAAAGTCCCTTCTCCTCACACTTTGCTTCCAGATTTTCCTCTAGTTTCTCCTATTGCCAGAATCGAATGGAAAGCCACTGACAAAGAAATAAAGGAAAGGCAGGTTATATAATCCTAGCTTGAGCCTGCCCAAATAGATTTGAAGGGACTTTTTCGTAGCTAAGAGACCCTGATGCTGGGGAAGATTGAAGGCAGGAGGAGAAGCGGACGACAGAGGACAAGATGGCTGGATGGCATCACTGACTTGATGGACGTGAGTTTGAGCAAGCTCCAGGAAATGGTGATGGACAGGGAAGCCTGGCAGGCTGCAATTCATGGGGTTGCAGAGTCGGGCACACCTGAGCGACTGAACAACAACAAAGGGACAAGAGCTAAACGTGTGGCCCATTCAGCATATCCATACAGATCTTGTTAAATATACTGATCTTTTGTTAAAGAGTAACGTACTTTCCCTCACTAAGATCCATGTATCCTTTACATGAACAAAGACACTCTCATCCTTTCATCTAAGATGTATCTTGGTATCCATCTCAGTGCACTAATCATGAAAGAATATTTGGGCCATTATATCTTTTAGTCTAAGTCACAAAACTTTATGAATATCTTCACAGTTTAAGGACTCAAATATAGAGTTATCCACAAAAAATAATTAAAGATAGAAACATAAAAATTAGTTAATAAACTAATTACTAGGAATACAACCAGCAGGGAAGAAAAGATGTATATAGTTACTATAATTTTCTTTCTCATATTTAGGTTCAGTGGTTTATTTATTGCCCATTTTATATTGTTTTTGTTCTCAGCCACCACCTCAGCTGGTCATTGTCTGGCAAAACAGAATGATGATACAAACTTCCATTCCTGAAGGGCCTGAATCCTCAGAGGTCCTTCCTATTGCTCCCTGTAGAATTCATTAACATTTCGGAGTAAGCTCACAAAAAACCCTAGGTCAAAAATATTCTCTTTGCCTCAATTGTGTAGCTGTCTTGCAATCTGTCTTTTATAATTGAAATTAGTAACTTCAGCAGTAACTGTTAGCTTCTTCTTTGCCTATCGGTTCATAGAAATGAGAAGAACAAAACACCCACAAGGCTACATCAGCTTCTAATTCAGTATAATTATTTTGGTGTCACTCGATAGAAACAGTCTTACTGTTGTGACTTAAGACTTCTAAACTGGTTAACTCTATGGACATGAATGAGTAAACTCCAGGAGATAGTGAAGGACAGGCAAGCCTGGTGTGCTGCAATCCATGGGATTGCAGAGTCAGACACGACTTAGCGACTAATCAGCAACAAGCCAGTGGAGCGCAGAGTTGCAGAGAGGGGAGGTAAAGCTTTGAAGCAGTATTAGAGTCTAACAGTGAGGAAGGCTACACTCAATCCCACCACTTCATCTTTATATCCAAGCTTTTTTTTTTTTTTTTTCCTTCGGCACCACAAAATATTAGAAACACCCACCCAGTAAATAGCTCTTTAATCTTACAGAGAATATTATATCACACAAATAATATTAGATCAGTTGCCTATCAATGCACTGTGCAGGGAGACCAGTATAATCCATGGGCGTGAGCACACCGCTGCATAAGTTTTGTTGTGAAATATATTTCTTCAAGAACATGGGTACCATGACTCTGGATAAGGCATTCTACAAGTCTACAGATAACAGTGTTGAATCATTTAAAGTAAGAAGGCAAATCCATACCCAGAATTAAAGGGAATATTACAGGGAGGGCAAATGGTTGCCTACTCAAGAAAGGGGCCCTGGTGTCATTATTTTGCTCTTCTGGTGACTAGTTGCTCTTCTTAAAGGAAGAATACTTCCTCTATATCAGGGGTCAAGAAATCATCTCAGATTTGGCAGGCTTACTCATCAGTAATTGCAAGGAAAATGTTTTATACTGCTGAGCTCATGCTTAGCCTCCAAGTAGCTAGTCATGGCCACTTTGTACATGGGCCCATTGTGCACAAAGCAAATTAAAGAGAATAATTGATATGCATAGATCATATAGTCTTGTTCACCAGATTATTAAGGGTTGACTCTGCAGTGGATATTCATTGATAAACATTCTAATATAACACAAGCATCTTCACACTCTACACCTTTGAAGAAGTCCAGCCACATATTTTCTTTTCAGATCTCCAAGTCGATCATCTTTCAATTGTGATCTTTCTAAGATCCTAACAACTTTAAAGTCTTGAACATTGCCCTTGCATCATTGAGAGTTTACACTATTTTTGGTCAAAATGGAACAATCAAATGCAAGACTCAAAGTTCTGCTTAAGGAGAGCTTAGGCATTACTAAGCTGTATCAGGTAGTATCGGGAAAACTATCAGAATGTTAATGCTGCACAAAATGTTTCCATTAATGTCTGCATATTAAGCAACACCACCCGTAATCAGGTATCTGTTTTCTTCTTCATAAAACCACTAGTATTGAGAAAGTGTTCATGGATTCACTGCTGTGGAATGAAGTAAAGGAGAAATTTAAGAAGATCACATGCACTGGAAGCTGAGCCATATGCATCTGGAATTTATTTTTATCATGAAGAGCTATTCAAGCCTGATCATGTAATAACCTATTTCTAATTGATTCTGGGTTACACTTATGCAGAAATGATTTTTATAACATGCTGGATCAGACAGAGTACAAATTATAATCAGAAATTTACCTGAGTGTATGATCAACATTTATTTTCTATTAAATTCCAATAGTAACACAAGACTTGTTTCTCAAAACTAGAAGGAAAAGAGCATGGTCTTTCTCTAAAACTCTTGAAGTCGATTTAGTGATTCTCTTATAAAGGCTCTAAATTGGCTCTATAGAATATTCTGCTTGTCAAGGATACAAAGAATATATTTGGATCTGTTTTGTCATGAGGGAAAAATAATAGAATAGCTTTCATAGCAGCCTGAAATTGCTCCAGAATCTTCTCTTGCTTTGAGCCCTACTCAAAATGGCAACTTTATGGCTAACCCATTAATGATCCATGAAAACACATTTGTATATGATTTCTTATTACCTCTAAAATTGAAAAAGCCCCTTTAAGAATTGTTCCTCTCTTTCTGAGTCATAATGCAAGATAAAAAAAAAATTGTTATTTTGGAAGGTCTATACTGTACAGGTCAAGACTTCTAGACAGAAATTTCACCAAGGTCTTAGATTTATGACCCTTATTATTAATGAGTTTCTCTCCCATTATCTAAAGTGAACACCACTGGTAAGACCCATGCATCTTATAGACTTGCTCATTTGTTTATTTTTTTTAAAATTAGGTCCAGTCAGCACATCATGAATTTAATTGACCATTGTGATTTTCCATGGGTTACAATTAAGTTCTTGGTGAACTTGATCAGTGGTACTCAAAGTAAGGTCCCTTGTACAGTGGCAATTTGAAAATGCTTTGCTACTGCCCCACAGTAAGTATAAAATTGAAAGTAAGCTTTTACTTACATTATTATAAACTGACATAATCCACAGATTAGACATCAGATAGCACTGGAGAAATTATAGACAAGAACAGAAGAGTGGTCCTGGGGCAAGACTTTGAAATTGTACTGTTATTCTAGTCAGTTGACAGCAAACAACCAGGGCGACGCAAGGAAATGAGTCTAGAGGAGAATAGGCATTTGTCAGATCAATAGCTACAAACCAAGTGCTGGGTTACATTTGTTCCAGGTGAGATAAATACCTGGAGAGTGTTTTCAACTGAGTCTGCCATCTGATTAAAATTTTTATAATCCACAATTTATTGTTAAGATTCATTGGCTTTTTACGTAAGCAATACAGCCAAGTCAATGAGATGTTACAGTAATCTTTACATCTTCCAAATCTTGGGGCACTGACTTTTACAATTCCTTGTTAATTATCCTGTTAAGAGTAATTTACAGCATTTTTCATACTGTACTGTAATAGCTTAAATTAATATTTTAATTAATTGTACACAACTGGACACTTTTTCTGAGTGAAAAGGGTGTGAAAATTGTATCTGGACAGTAGGTGTAAATAGAGTTTGGCCAGAATATATAGTAAATGTGTCTCTCTAATCATTAGTCAGAAGCCAATGTAGAATTCTTATTATGCCTATTATGATTTTGGAAAAGAAAATATGAGGTATATCTGCCAAAATTGAGGTTGTTTCTCAAGCGCCTGGTATATTGGTTTGGCTAAAAAGTCCCATTTAGGCTTTTACATGCCACCTTACAGTAAAACCCAAACTTTTTGGCCAACCCAATAGATTATGCTTATTGCAATTAGACATTTAAAAACTGATCAAATAAGTACAGGTGGGTCTGCAAGCCAGCTATCTCACTGTGAGAAGTCTTTGTGTCAAAAGTCCTTTTGTCTTCTGACAATGATAGGCAGAGTGTTGTTTTGGTCCTCAGAAAATTGCATTATGTTAAAGGTTTAAAATGACAGCAAAAGTCGCTCAATTGCATCCAACTTTTTGCGAAACCCACGGACTGTAGCTTCCAGGCTCCTCTGTCCATGGAATTCCCCAGGCCAGAATACTAGAGGGGGTAGCTGTTCCCTTCTCCAGGGGATTTTCCTGACCCAGAAATTGAACCGAGGTCTCCTGCATTGCAGGTGGATTCTTACCAGCTGAGCCACCAAGGCAGCATGTTAAAGGTTGATGTCTATACATCCTCAAAATTTTTGAATAATTCTCATTTGTTGGTATTATGCCACCTTTATAAATGACCCCTGTTCCTTTGGAAATAGCTTTGGAATCATAATTGCATTTGTATTTGTCAGCATTATAGTCTTTTCATAGTGAAATGTTGCCCCTCTCAATCGAGAGATTACAGAACTTTTAATAAACTAAAATCCAGAAATTTCTTAAGACTTTGTTTCTTTCCACCATGACAACACAAATGAATCCCCTTTTAACATGAAAATTTTTTTCTCTAGCAAATATAAAGTAATGTTTTAATGTATAAACCTTTTATTTTATTGCTAATAATGCATCATTAATTGACCGCTGCAAAGATTATGTCAAACAAAGTATATTTTTACAGCTAATTAATTCTTGCTGAGTATTATGGTATTTATGATTATATTCTCTGATTATTAAGTGCTAATAGTTGGTATCTGTTGCTCTGACTATGACTACACTCATGGAAATCATTTCACCCATCTCAGTGGTGCCATTTCTCATTACTGTTTATGGTCTACACACCAACCACAGTGGAATTTATGAGGATGATGTCAGAGCCCTCACTCATGCCTTTTAAGCCTTAGTAATGTGAATACACTTGACTTGCTGAAGGATATATCAGGCTGGTCGTTTTGCCAGTAGCACATGATAAATACATCCCAGCACTCCTAGTTCTCTAAACCTTTAGAATTTTCCTCTTTATTTTTACAAAGATATTGTTAGAATCTTAACCTAATTGAATCTAAACCCATTTAGCATCAAATTTGTTTTTCAAACTGTTTTGAGTTACCTCCAACTATACACAGCTAGTCTTTAAAATCCAAAATCATTAAGTATACCCCCCTAAATAAATTCAAACTATTCTAATGTTATATTACATTATTCTGTGACTAGCATCCTTAGAATGCATTCAGGAATTATCCCCCAGGTTTCTGCTGATATGAACTAACTAAATGCTCAAGCTATTTGCAGCATAAGCTCTCCTGCTGTTCGGAAATTTGAGCTTATTTCCCTGGATCACACTGGAATTGACTCTCGTTGTGCCTTTGGAGGTAACAAGAGGATGAGGAAGTGTGTCATATAAGAACAGGCATCCCTTCTTTAAAAATATTAAATTTGGAGATTTTTAAGATACTATTATTTTTGCCCCTTTCTCTTCTTTCTACTATTCCCACACATCTCTGAAGCTCTGCTTATTTTTTTAATCATTCTTTTACTTTGTTTTTGTTCTTCACATTAGATATTTCTATTAATATATATTCACATCAGTAGATTATGTCTTCTGCGAGTTCAAATCTTCTTTTGAGCTCCTTTGGTGATCATCTTTCATTTTTGTTATTATAATTTTAATATCATAATTTCTACTTGGTACTTATTAAACTTCCTGTCTTCTTATTAATGTTCTGTACTTGTTGAGTCATTGTTGCCATATTTTAATTTTACTTTCTAAGCATAACTGACTTTAACTTCTATGAATGTATTTATGATAGTTTTGAAGTCTTTGCTTGCTAAATTCATCATGTGAGCCCTCAGAGGCAATTTTACTGGTTTTTGTTGTCCCCTCTGTATGAGTCACTTTCCTGTTTCTTTTCATCCATCTTATACTTTACTATGGTTGTTGGTGGTGAAAATAGGACATTTTAGAAAATCTGCTGAAATAATTCTGAATTGTGATGGCACTGGGAATTGTTGCTGCTATTTGTTTGTTTATTTGTACAGTGACTTGCGTGGACTAATTTAATAGCATCTGTTTCCTGCAATGTGAGGCCAGTGGTGATGCTGCTTGCTCTTTTTGTTTACTTTTTTATTGTTTTTAAGTCCGACATCCTAAGGGTCACTTGTGGGAAAACGTAACTTTGAGACTGGCTGGAGATTGGTCAGAGGTTGTGATGAAGAACATTGAGCCAGTAAAACCTTCATTCTGTTGGATGGCTCTGTGTGTGGTTTGGGGGACATATTTAAATTCAGGTGGTTTAGAAGGCTGTCCCAGCTTTTATTTTCTGCTCCTGCAAAGCTTCATTTTATCCAGTGACTTACAGGTAGTTGGGGCCCCCTCGAGTCTCTCCTAGGCATTGCGTGCTGCCTTGTACTTATGCTCAGACTTCCTGAACACTGGGGATATCTCAAAGCTTATGGAGACCCACTGCGCCCATCTCATTATCCAGATTTCCGTGTTATATTTTTGTCTTGTCTAAGTGTAGGCTTTTACACTTAAAAGTGCTTGACTTAATGGATATCACAGCTGGGATGTTGGCCTTCCCTGATTGATTGCCCTGCGGTTGCCATTGTTTCTGGCAGTTCCCTGGACTTGGTGATTTTCCTGTTCTCTCAATCTGGCCCACCCCTCAAGCAGCACAACTGCAAGTACTCTTGGCCTGCATAGCATTCCTATAACTATTCTGCCATTATGCTCAGTGGATGGCTAGCAGCAGACCCTAGCTAAAACATCACAGCATACAATTGTTCTAGCCAGGTTTTAGTACTATTTCTTTCCCCCTCATTATGCCTGAAATATGGGGAAATTTTTCTCCCATATTCTGTGGGAACTTGATCATAATCCTGAAAGTCAATCTCACAATATTGGAGGGGAGGGGGCTAGGTCCCCCTGGAGTTTTTAACTCTCAAACTTGTCCATGCTGAGCTTCCAACCATTGGTCAATTACAGTTCCACTTTCCCTACCCACCACTCGTCCCCCAGGCGAGTCTCTGCTCTGGTAAGCCATGATTCCCTGTGTTCCTTTTTCTCTGCCTCATGGGGGTGGTGCTTTGTTCTGTATCCCCCACCCGTCTCCCGCCTCTTCAAGATTAAAGAAGAGTTGTTGATTTTTAGTCTGTTCAGCTTTTCACTTGTTGGGACAGAGTAGTGACTTCAAAGATCCTGACAAGAGGAACAGGAAACTGCAAGCTTCTAGCAGTATTCCTTGGATTAATACCACCCAATTTGTGTTGTGATGTGAGGTTTTGTTCAATTTCTAGGTACCATTCAGGAAGTTCTACTCATCTACACATAATGGTGTGTATTTATAACATATAGTGTATAATTCAACACTAGCTATTGGATTTGGGTCTTTGGTATATATTCTGTTTCCACTAAACATTTTGACGTAGTAGGTAAAGTCATCATGAGTGTTTTAACAACTTCGTCTCCTAATTTAAGCTGGGGTTGGGTTAGATTGAGACTGGTTTTGATTGATTCGCATTCCTCCTATTATGTTCAGCACCAACTTTTCCAGTAGACATAGTTCCTAACGCTCCAGTAATTTTATAGGCCCACAGAAAACTTAAACAGAATTTTCTGGTAAAATCAGAAGAAAAAAATGAATGAAGTTTTAGTTGAAAAAAAAAAATCTCAACATGTAATATTAATATATTTGTCTTTAAACCAAAGATGATATAAAATATAAATTTTATTTATTTATTTTTAATAGAGGAAGGAGATCATGAAGATAACAGTGCCCCAGGCCCATGAATGCAAACTTCTGCTAACTTCTTGCTCTTTTACATTGATTATTGTGGAATTTTGAACTTAAGGCACTCTCTTCCTTTCTACTCAGAGACATCTTATCACTTACATTGGTTTCAGCAATCAAGTGGATAAACCCTTCAACACCCTGATCTCTTTTGCTTGATATTTTCAACACTAGGAGTACCCAGGGTCCGTATACCTCAGAAACTCTCAAAATTGTTACCTGTACCTTGGCATTATTCCGAAATGCTTCGATCTGAAACAGTAGCTTCAAATTCCTCATACTTTTCATCCTTAGACTATCATTTCTGATTATTCCAGTCGTCTAATTTTGTTACTAATACTGTTCTTCAACCTCTGCTCCCTTAACTTCAGTCATTAATCTCAATTCAATCCCTTTCTCTGTCTTTCTTTCCTTAGTTAGACTATTTTCTATGATATTCAACTATTTCTTTTCAAATATGCTTAAGTGTTATATGTATTTTAAAAAAATTTCAGTACAGGATCACTGCGATTATTTGCCTACTTTTGTCCTAATGCTGAGGCTTTTCCCATGTGGTTAGAGAAAATAACTCATATAGAGTGGTTGCTACTAAGTCACTTCAGTCGTATCCGACTCTGTGTGACCCCATAGATGGCAGCCCACCAGGCTCCACCATTTCCTTCTCCAATGCATGAAAGTGAAAAGTGAAAGTGAAGTCGCTCAGTCGTGTCTGACTCTTAGCGACCCCATAGACTGCAGCCTACCAGGATCCTCCATCCATGGCATTTTCTGGGCAAGAGTACTGGAGTGGTGTGCCATTGCCTTCTCCAGTATAGAGTGGTACCATGACACAATTTTGTTGTTGTTGTTTAGTTGTTGAGTCGTGTCCAACTTTTGTGACCCTCCCATGGACACAACTTTCCCTATTAATTACCCTTTTATCTTCAACTCATTTCTTTCTATTTTAATTTCATATTTGAATTTAAACACAAGTTATCTTACACTTTAAAATATTCTTGGCCTCATGGTGACTCTCCTTACTGTTGTATATTTCCTCCCATTTTCAGTAAGTTTCATATAGTAGAATATATAATTTACCTTCAGTTTGCTTGCTTCTCAGTTATTTATCAATATACTGCAATCTGATCTCCATCTGAATGATTTTGCTAAAACTGATATTGATATAAATAACCTAAACAAATTTAACCTAATAGGTAATTTTCATCTTGTTTCTTATTTAAATTGTTCCTATTTTGTTGTTGATATTATTGCCCATTTTTCTTTCTGGAAATTTTTCATTTTTTCTCTAGCTCTATTGTGATCATGCTATAATTTTCGTTCAATCTTGGGCATTTTTCTTCTACTGATCTTCTTGATTTTAACTTTGAACCTTCTTACTCTGAACGTCATTCCTAGGTGATGGTCATATGCATTTCTTCAGTTACTGACTGTATGTTGATTTTTCTCACGACTTTGTGGTGGTTTAGTCACTCAGTCATGTCTGACTCTTGCGGCCACATGGAGTGTAGCCCACGAAGCTTCTCTGTCCATGGGATTTCTCAGGTAAGAATACTGGAGTGGGTATCCACTTCCTTCTCCAGGGGACCTTCCTGACCCAGGGATCGAAGCCGTGTCTCCTGTGTTGCATGTAGTTTCATGCAATGCAGGAGAATCCTTTACCAACTGAGCCACCATTACTTTCCTAACTTAAAGCCATAACTTAAGCTGCCTACGAGAGAAATATATTTGGACATTTCTGTGAGAGTCAAACTTAATAAGACCCAACAGATCTTACATGTTCCCCACCAAATTGTTTTATTTTCTTATGTTTCCTATCTCAGAAAATGCCTACTCCACCCACAGTTACATAAGTTGGAAAAGCCTCACTACTCACAGCTCTCTCTATTAAATACATAGCTCATCAATTATTGAATTCATTAATTCTGTCCTTTAATTATTTGTTAAAGGCATTGACTTGTCTACATACCACCTGCCATTTGTTCATTTACATACTATTACCATTTTTCACTTGAATTCCCACAGCCATTTCAAACTCTTCTTACTGCTGTTTTTCTTTTGTCTCACAATATATATACTTCTTAGTGAAGACATACAAATGCTTCTAAAACACAAATATCTCCATTCCACTTGTCTACCTAATAGTATTTAAGAGCTTCTATCACCCTCAGGAAAAAGTTGAAACATTTTAATGTGCCATATATATATAATCATTCCTTTGTAAACTTACCCATGCTTATTTTCCCAGTGTTTTACAGACCACTATTACTTTGTGTTAAATGTATAGACACTTTCTTACTATTCTCCAAATGTGTCATTCTTTTTCTCTCTGGTGACTACATGTGTTACTCTCTCTCTGCCTATAACACTCTTTCACTCTTTTATTTCCAGAAAAAATTTCTCTCATCTTCAAGACCCTCTGAAATATGAATACACAGATTATGTTGGCTGTTCTTCCTCTTTTTCTTCATATGCCCAAGAATACATCTCCTATAACATGCTTTATAGTGGTGCTGTTGCATTTTACTTGTTTGTAACTCTTATGTCTTGTAAATTACTGGGGGCAGGAAATACTGTGTAGCATTCTAATCAGGACAACTAGGGTTGAGCAAAACACATAATAGTTCAGTTCAGTTCTGTCGTGTCTGACCCTTTGCGACCCCATGAATCGAAGCACGCCAGGCCTCCCTGTCCATCACCAACTCCTGGAGTTCACTCAGACTCATGTCCATAGAGTCGGTGATGCCATCCAGCCATCTCATCTTCTGTCGTCCCCTTCTCCTCCTGCCCCCAATCCCTCCCAGCATCAGGGTCTTTTCCAATGAGTCAACTTTTCACATGAGGTGGCCAAAGTATTGGAGTTTCAGCTTTAGCATCAGTCCTTCCAATGAACACCCAGGACTGATCTCCTTTAGGACGGACTGGTTGGATCTCCTTGCAATCCAAGGGACCCTCAAGAGTCTTATCCAACACCACAGTTCAAAAACATCAGTTCTTCAGCATTAGTCAAATGCCTTTTATAAAGACAAGATGTCTAAAGAAAAGAAGTTCCTTAACTAAATATTATGGCCAATAAATATTTAAATGGTTTTGTAATTCACTGTGTGTGGAGCTGAATAGAAAAGATTTAGCTGGTATATTTAATTACTGGTTAGTATTGGTCCAACCTGGGATGTTTTAAGTCTATGTATCTTATATATATATATAAACAACTGTAGCTTATGCAGGCTACGTTATTACACTTTGATGATACTACCCCAAAAAACTATAAGTGTATTTTTTGGATTGAATGTGTTATCATCAGTATAAAGGTTAATACATTTTTAGATGAACTGCTGCTGCTGCTGCTAAGTCTCTTCAGTCGTGTCCGACTCTGTGCGACCCCATAGACGGCAGCCCACCAGGCCCCGCCGTCCCTGGGATTCTCTAGGCAAGAACACTGGAATGGGTTGCCATTTCCTTCTCCAATGCATGAAAGTGAAAAGTGGAAGTGACTAGAACTTTATAAAATATCTAAACAGTATGAATGCTATCTTTTATATTTCATTTTAAATTAATTTAGCAATATAGTAATTTTCCCCTTCCCCTGGAGGAGGGCATAGCAAGCCACTCCAGTATTCTTTCCTGGAGAATCCTATGGGCAGAAGAGCCTGGAGCGTCATAGTCCATGGGCTCGCAAAGAGTTGGACACGCCTGAGCAACTAACCCTTTCACTTTCATAGTAGATTAAACACAAATTATGGAATTTTTATGTAAAATATATAATGAAATACATGTCCTTTTAGTTGAGAAAATAAAATATTAAGGTAAATCAAAGAATGGTCTGAGAGAAACATTATAGTTCTTTTATCTATTTTCCAAGCAAAACTTTAAACACCTGTAACACAAATGTCAACAATGAAAGTGATTTTATGATGAGACAAACATAAGTCTTTGTCAGCATCCATTTAAGTGTTTCTCTAGAAGCCCCACCTCAACATTCTAAAATTGAATTGAACTACTTTATTTTCCAAGGCCTTTTTCTTCCTGTGTTATTTCAATGAAACCATCTGCAATTTATGCAAACCAGAGACCTGACCTTCGCAGATGATTTCCACTTTACCTTTACACTGACAACATAATAATTACCAGGATATTTTTGATTCTGTGTCCTAAACATCTCAATGAATTCACAGTGTGGAATAACCTCTGATATTACTTTTCTTTACCACTGCCAACATTATATGTTTGACTTGTATATATTTAAAAATATGTAGGCTCCATTTAGGCCCATTTCAGGTTTTGGTGGTGAAGGAGAAAAGGGAACACAGAAGTTGGATGGTATGTATCAGTAGACCAGTAGACCAGGATCAAGTAAAAGATAGCCTGATGGAAGACAGTACATCTTGCCAGTTTGTCTGAAATTCTCTGCAGATTTCTCCCTACATATACCACAGCTGACCAACAAACATGATACCTCTTTTATTGAGGAGCTACAGAGTATTTGAAAGCTGTACCAAAGCTACAGAGTATTTGAAAGCTGTATTTGTAAGCCTGTATCCTAATCTGATCTTTAAATTGCTTGTTTACTGTTCGGTGGGAAGTTTAGGAGAAATCAGTTTCAACTCTGGTCATCATTTTGGCTAATCTTGCATCTAGGTAGTACTTTTGTAGTTTTCTGTATTCACCAGTCAGTGTTGGAATGCATAAATGCAAGTTATTATTTAAAGCTCTGAATTGATTCCTTATCTCTCATCTACATCATTACTATTCATGCAGCAAAAATTGGATTGGAGTATTCTTAAAATAATAGTCTAGAATTGAAATTAAAAATAAATATTTTGGAACAAAATACAGAAAAATTTAAAAAGAAGTAATATATCAGCTTTATTAATAATGAAGCATTGATCATTAATTGATTAAATGTAACCATTTACCAGCACTTAGACTTCATGGTTTACTTGTGGCTCTTTTTAAACTTCAGCAAATGCAAGCACATAGAATGTGTTCTCTATGTCTGGCTTCTGTCACTTAATATGTTCATAGGATTCATTCATTCAGTATATATGGCTGTTCCTAGTTTATTTCTAATGTACTCAGTACTATAAACAATTATATGAACATAACTTTTGTTTGGCCATTTTATTATTGAACATTTATTTTGTTTACTTGTTTTCTAGATATTTACTATAACAATAATGTTAATATGAACATATTAGTATGTATAGTACATATCTTATAGTGAGTGATGTATACATTTTGATGGGAGTGTATATGGGAAATGGAATTCTGGGTCACAGAGCATGTATGTTCGAACTTGGCAAGTAATATTGAGATATTTTGTAAAAAGGCATACCCTTTAATATTCAGTCTATAAAAGTCTCCATTGCTCTGAATTCTCAATATGCTTAATGTTGTTAATTTGTTTTTAATTGAAGCATAGTTGACTTACAATGCTGTGTTAAATTTCAGGTGTATAGCACAGTGATTCAGTTATACATGTAAATGTATTCTTTTTCAGAGTCTTTTCCATTATAGGTTAATAAAAGATATTGACTATGGTTCCCTGTGCTATGCAGTAGGGCCTTGTTGTTTATCTGTTTTATATATAGTAGTTTGTATCTGCTAATCTGAAAGGCCTAATTTATCTCTCCTCCCTTTCCCTATCAGTAACCTTAAGTTTATTTTCTAGGTCTGGGAGTCTCTTTCTGTTTTGTATAAGTTCATTCATATCATTTTCAAATGATTTGGATAAATTTGAAGGAGACTCCTCCATATTTACCCAAATCATTTAGAAACTTATTCCCCCAAAAAAGCTGCACATGTTTGATTTACAGTCACCAAAATCTTGAAGCAACCAGCATGCTCTTCAATAGGTGGCATATTCATGGTCTGGAATATTACTCAGTGAGAAAAAGAAATGAGCTATGAATAATGAAAGACATGTTTGAATCTGAAATGCATACTGCTAAGTGAGGATGAGTCTGTTCCCTGGTGGCTCAGTGGTAAAGAATCTGCCCTCAGTGCAGGAAATGCAGGTTCTATCCATGGGTTGGGAAGATCCCCTGGAGCAGGGCATGGTAACCCACTACAGGAGTCTTGCCTGGAGAATCCCATGGACAGAAGAGCCTGGAGGACTGTAGTCCATTGGGTTGCAGAGTCAGACACAGCTGAGTATGTATGCACACATACATTGGAAAACTGTGTTTAACTTGAAGCTGCCAGATTTTCTTCCAAAGTGGCTCCTACCATTTTGCATTTTTACCAACAATGAATGAGATTTTCTATTGCTCCTACCCAAACAAGCAATTATTATTTTCATTTTTTAGTTTTTAGTTTTAATCATTCTAATAGGTGTGTAGAAATGTTGTCTTGTTGTTGTGTTGTGTGCTCAGTCATGTCCGACTCTTTTCGATCCCATGGTCTGTAGTCCGCCAGGCTCCTCTGTCCATGGAATTTTCCAGGCAAGAATACTGGAATGAGTTGCCATTTCCTCCTCCAGGGGTCTTTCTGACCCAGGGATCAAATCTGAGTTTCCTGCACTGGCAGGCAGATTTGTTACTATTCTGCCACTGGGAAGCCCATTTTAAATATTTTCTTGCATACAACAAAATTGCTAAATTCATTTATTATTGATTAACATGTCTGTTCCATGTGTTCTTAATATCTGTTTTTACTTATGTTATCCTTAAAACAAACATGAGATTTCTGGATCTGGAATCAGATATTATTACTTGCCATAATCTCACTGGGAGCTTTCCTGGTAGCTCAGACGACAAAGAATCTGCCTGCAATGAAGGAGACATGGGTTCTATCGCTGGGTCAGCAAGATCCTCTGGAGAAGGGAATGGCTACCAACTCCACTATTCCTGCCTGGGAAATCCCATGGACAGAGGTCCTGGAGGGCTACAACTCCTGGGGTTGCAAAGAGTCAGACATGACTGAGCAACTAACACTTTCACTTTTCACTTTCATAATCTCATTAGTTCATGTGCTCATGTTTTCCCCTTTTGTACAACCCAATGAGAATTGGTTTCTTAATATGGCACATGCAAAAAGGGGTTTCTGATACCACCTACCAGGGACTCAAAAAATATGAATCTGGATATTTATATAGAAATCTCTATACATATGCTTAGTCTCCTTCTAAGACTGGGAAAGAAATCTAATTTTCCTAATGTAAAGTAATCTTCTCCATGAAGAAAAGGGAAAGTCCCCTTCAGACTGTAAATGAATGTCTCTGGGTTTCGTCCTTCTTTGAAATATAAACACATACCTGTGAGGAGATAATTTCTGTATCCATCTAGGGGTCACTATGTAATCCCTTGTAACTTTCTGAGCTTGTCTCTGAAACTACGTACTAGATTTCTTTGCTTAGAACATAGTATCTCGCCTCTTCAGGAACCATGATAATATTCACATTGCATTTTTATATTATTAGGTCAATTGTGCATTTTTGTTTATTTAATATATCACCTGAGAATATTTACTGTTTTACTTATCCCATTAGCATATCTATATCTTTTCAGTGTTTCTTGCCTTAGAGAACTGGCATGGACATTTAGCACAATGCAGAATATAATCAGGAATCCCAAGGCTTTCTTTGTTTATTCCATTTTCAGAAGAAAACACTAGTTTTTCACTATTAAGTAGTATGGTGTTAGATGTGATTTCTTTTTGTAGAAACCATTTCCTTCTATTTCTAACTATGAGTTTTAAACATATATAGATGTTAAATATTATCAAAAGCTTTCCTGCATGTATCAAATAACCTTATATGTTTCATTTTTATTTGGGTCAATTATACTGATTAACTTTTCAAAGGCGAAATCAATTACAGACTGAACAACCATTGTTGTAGTTCTATTTGAATACTAATGCTAGATATAATATTTTGTTCAGAAATATTTATTTATATTAATGAGAATAATTGTCCTATAATTTTCATTTTTTATGAAATCTTTGACAGTGTTAGGAAACAATGTTATGATGAATGCATACAACATTGTTGGAAATGGGCTCTCCTTTCATATTCCAGGAAGAGCTAAATAACAATTTAAAAATTGTAGAAATCCCAGCAAAATTAGGTGGCCTGGGAGATTTCTCTCAATATATTTAGAATTTTATTTACTTAAATGAATAAGAAAATTTTGTTTTACTATTTCTTAAATATCCATTTTTGCAGTTAATTTTTCTAGAAATCTATGTATTTCATCAACATGATAAAATATTTATTGGCATTAATTTTAGTAATACAATCATATATATTTACTATCCATAAAATTCAAGTAGTGTGCAATTTCTTACTTTTTAAATTATATGTATACTATTCATCATTATTTCTTCATGATAACTTTTGTGTTTGTTTTTTTTTTAAAGCATACTTTTCATTAGTATTGTCTTAGAATTGTCATTCTCATTGATCATTCAAAGAGGCAGATTTACAAATATTTTTCTATTGATTTTCTATCTTATTTCCTTCTATTATAATATTAAATTCTTCAAATTTTAGGTTTTTGCTTGCTTTTGTATTTTCTTAGCTATATTTAACTTGTATATAAGTGAGATTCATTGAGATATAAATTAACATGAGATAACATGAAAACTTTTATGCCTAGAAATTGATGAGTTTCAACAAATTTACAGTCATTTATCAAGAATGAATTAGCACCACAGTCAAGAATTAGAGTGTTACTACTGCCTGAGGAAAGTCCCAAATGGCCTTTTGTCCCCTCCACCACCTCAGCCTTGACCTCTTTCCCTATAATTTTCCCTTTTTCAGAATGTCAGTATCTGAAATTATAGTTTATGAAGCTGTTTATTCTCTAAATGTTTCACTTAATGTAAAGGTCATTATACTATTTATTCATGTTCTTCCATTTATTAGTATTTCATTCTTATTGATGAGAAATATTCTCATGTTTTGAATTAACCACAAATTATTTCCAATTCATCAGTTGATGGACATTACATTGTTTTTAGTTTGAGATTATTATGAAAAATCTGCTTTAAACATTCTTTATTGAAATGATATTTCTCTTTGAATTTCATCCCAGCTACATTGAAAATTAATTGCCATATACATATAGATCTATTATATTTCTGGATTGTCCTTTTTTCCCATTGTTATATATGTCTCTAATTATGTGGATCACAATAAATTGTGGAAAATTCTGAAAGAGATGGGAATACCAGACCACCTGAGCTGTCTATTGAGAGACTTGTATTCAGGTAAGGACTCAATAGTTAGAACCAGACATGGAACAACAGACTGGTTCCAAATAGGAAAAGGAGTACATCAAGGCTATATATTGTCACCTGGCTTATTTAACTTATATGCAGAGTACATCATGAGAAATGCTAGGCTGGAAGAAGCACAAGCTGGAATCAAGATTGCCGGGAGAAATATCAATAACCTGAGATATGCAGACGACACCACCCTTATGGCAGAAAGTGAAGAGGAACTAAAGAGGCTCTTGATGAAAGTGAAGGAGGAGAGTGAAAAAGTTGACTTAAAGCTCAACATTCAGGAAACGAAGATCATGGCATCTGGTCCCATCACTTCATGGGAAATAGATGGGGAAACAGTGGAAATAGTGTCAGATTATTATTATTATTTTTTTTTTGACTCCAAAATCACTGCAGATGGTGATTGCAGCCATGAAATTAAAAGATGCTTACTCCTTGGAAGGAAAGTTATGACTACCCTAGAGAGCATATTTAAAACCAGAGACATTACTTTGCCAACAAAGGTCAGTCTAGTCAAGGCTATGGTTTTTCCAGTAGACAGGTATGGATGTGAGAGTTGGACGGTAAAGAAGGCTGAGTGCTGAAGAATTGATGCTTTTGAACTGTGGTGTTGGAGAAGACTCTTGAGAGTCTCTTGAATTGCAATGAGATCCAACCAGTCCATCCTAAAGGAGATCAGTCTTGGGTGTTCATTGGAAGGACTGATGTTGAAGCTGAAACTCCAATACTTTGGCCACCTCATGCGAAGAGTTGACACATTGGAAAAGACCCTAATGCTGGGAAGGACTGGGGGCATGAGGAGAAGGGGACGACAGAGGATAAGATGACTGGATGGCATCACCGACTCAATGGACATGGGTTTGGGTAGACTCCAGGAGTTGGTGATGGACAGGAAGGCCTGGCGTGCTGCGATTCATGGGGTTGCAAAGAGTCAGACACGACTGAGCGACTGAACTGAATAGAACTGAACTGTAACAATACAACAGTCTCTCTTGATTTTTTTAACTGTATGGTAAGATTTGAATTAAATAGGAGTACTCCAAATTTGGTCATTCTTTCAATAGTTTTCTCTATTGTAGGTCTTTCATTTTCTCATGTAAAGTTTTCAATAAAATCATCAATGTTTCCAAAACTGCTTGCTGGATCTTGGCATTCTATTGAGTCTGCAGATTCATTTGGAGACCATTAACATCTAACTATATTGAATATTCTAATCCATGCATATATTTCTCCATTTTAGATCTTCTTTAATTTTTTCAGCAATGCTATGCTTTGTGGCTTTTGGGCTTCTGTCCTACAAATCTTGCAAATATTTTGTTTGATTTACCCTCAACATTTCATGTTTTTATGCTGTAATAAGTCGTTTATACTTGTTTATTATTTTATAAAAATACAGCTGATTTTGCTCATTGAACTTGTGCTCTATTACTTCAATAAATGCACTTTTTAGTTCCTAGCAGCAATTTTAATAATTATTTAGAATTTTCTATGTTGACTATTGGTTTCCCAGTGGCCAATATGTAAAGAAGATCTCCTGGAGATCTTCTTGGAGAGGGCATTGCAACCTGCTCCAGTATTCCTGCCTGGAGAATCCCATGGACAGAGAAGCAAAGAGTCAGATGATTGATGTGACTTAGCACACATGCACATGATATTATGTAATTTGTAAATAGATTTTGGATTTCCTTTTTAGTCTGCATAGAGTGTATTGTTTGTTCTTTCTTGTTTTATCACATTAATTAGACTCCACACAATGTTTAATAGTCATGGCCATTCAATAAATTTTTCTGATTTAGGAAAGCTTTCTTTCATTATTAAATATGATGTTGGCTGTAAGATATTTTTAAATGCCTACTTTCAGTTTGAAGAAGTTTCCTTATTTTTCTAGTTTATTGAGATAATGTCAAATGGCATGGATATAAAATTGTGGAGATAATGTATGATTTTGAATGTTTTGTGTTTTTTTTTTTTTTGGTCAATGTAGTTTCTATATCTCTCTAGCTGGCAGATGACTAGGTATGCTTCAAAATTGGATCATTGGATCATTTGTAATCAATTCAAAATACTGGATTAGAAGATCTGGCACTGAGCTTGAGTCTCTAAATTGTCAGTTTAAAATTCTTCAAGAGGTTTAATCCTGAATGCCTGGGTCATTCACTAAGGTCTTGAAGGTTAGTACCCTTGAAATATGTTTTTATTCCCAGAATTTTTCATTTTGAGGAAAAAAAAAAAAGAAAGCTTTTCTGCTCCTTAACTCTTGATTGGGATCATCAAATGGCGCAAACAGAAATACAGCACCTTTTTAGCTTCCCTTCTTCCTTAGGTTTTTAAACCTTTTATAAATCCTAACCTTATTAGCTCTGTGATGCTTTCAAGTAGATGAAAACATTTCCTCCTGGTTTTACAGTTGATATCAGCAAGAGGGGCTGATTTGAAGCAGCCTAGTCTGTAATTGGTAGGAAAAAAACCTGAAAATACTTTGAAAACAAAGTAGAGTCATCTCTATCTTTAATGCAGAAATTATTTATAATTTATTTAAATATCCCTATTAGGATATTCTAGCTACAACTTTCTAACTGCAATAGCAGTTTGAAAGCTATAGCTTTAATTATCAACTTTTAACAGCAATTTTTTAGAACGATTGAAGCATATAACACATATCAAATGCTTAATATTTATTTTGTATTGCAGTTTGTACTATTGATATTATATAATGAAAAGATGTATATATTTATATTATATGATGAAAAGTAGATACATAATAAATGAGAAATGTGATTTTAAGTCATTTTGATACTACTGAAAGAATGAAAAAGTTATAAAAATCATTTAATAAAATATCAACAGTTTCCTTTGGCTTATCTCCCATATACCTTTCCTAAGGCTGCTGAAACAAATTACCACAAACATGGTGACTTAGAGCAACAGAAATGTGTTCTCTTTCAGTTCTGGAGTCAGTAGTCCAAAAATCATTTTTTCTTTGCTGAGATCAAAATATGAGCAGGGCCACGCTCCCTCTAGAGTCTCTAGGGGAGAGTCTTTATTTGCTGTATTCCAGCATGTGATCAGTTGTGGCCTTTATGTCAAATGATCCTCCTCTGCCTTTCTTTCGAATGTATACATATGATTGCATTTTGGGACCACTCAGATAATCCAGTCACTCTCTCCATCTCAAGATTTTTATCTCCATTACATCTGTATTGTCCTTTTATGCTGTCTAAGGCCCCATTCACAGGTTCCAGAGACTAGGGAGTGAGTATCTTTTGGAGGCCATTATTCAGTAGATCAAACTTCTCAATTCTGCCAAAATCAGGAAGAAAGATTTACAGTAATGATATTTTACACATCGATTTTACACCACTTTTTAAATAATGTGTCATGGTGTTGATTTATTTCATTGTTTCTATGCTGCAAATTATGAGAGAAAATAGAAATGGAAGGATGATATATATTGGTGATTTATAATCAGACTTTGTATTAATAGAGATATCAAAACATATGAATATATTTTGAAAAATGTCTAAAATGTTTGTAGGAAATATTTACCATATACCTATGATTTTAAACTCTTTCCTAGTGGTTCCAACAGTAAAGAATCTGCCTGCATGCAGGAGACCCAGGTTCAATCCCTGGGTCTGGTAGATCCCCTGGAGTAGAAAATGGCAACCCACACCAGTATTTTTGCCTGGGAAATCCCATGGATGGAGGAGCCTAGCCGGCTACAGTTCATGGGGTCACAAACTGTCATGCATGACTGAGTGACTAACATGTTTATGATCGTAAATAATATCCACTTAAAATCAACCACTTTAGGCTTATCTGGAGGACTGAATTTTCATTATCTCTCGTCAAGCATTTATTGGTTGTGTTATAATGGAAATTTAAGAAATAGAATCCATTTGGTTCACTAGTGAAATTCCAAATATTTCACATTGTTCTGGTTTAGATTACTCTGATTTTTTTACAGTTGATCTTGGACTCATTTCTGTTTTTCTGTAATCATTTTGTTTTTATTAGTTTTATAAAATTGAGCCATATTTCAAATACCGTAGAAAAATGCAGAAAACAGAAAAATTTCATGTGTTACTTAAAAACGTTTTTAGTTTTGTGATCTTGAGTCTGATAATAAGATTCTCTTTCTTAATTACTAAGTATGTTTTGGAGCAAACCAGAGAGGTGCAGCAGTCAAATTAACAAGTGTTTGCACCAGTTCAGGCAAAGGACGACTAAATTTCAGAAGAGCAAAGTGTTGATTTATGTGCAAACAAAGGACATCTAAAGTAATATTTATTAAATGACATTGACAATAGCTTATAATGGATTGTATATGGGGGATTTGATGGTGTACTTGCCTAAGAAGGCAAGCTTTGGAAAAGTATAGGATTTTAAATGATGTAAGAAGAGATTATGATTTTATAAGGTTCATGCCAAAATTGGTATTTTCTTCGGATATTTGTGGGGTAATATCAAATATGTCATCAGAAATATGTTTGGGTTACAGAGACAAGGTCTTCTATATGGATCTAAATTTGATAGAATACCTGGGTTTGAAGCCTGGCTTCACCCTTTAACTTGATGCAAAATCTTGGAGAGATTACTTAGGTTCTTTGAGTGTAAGTTTCCTTTTTACAATGACAGATAATAGATGCTGTTGTGTTGCTCAGATGCTCAGTTGTGTCCAACTCTTTGTTACCCCATGGACTGTAGCCCACCAGGCTCCTCTGTCCAAGGGATTCTTAAGGCAAGAACACTGAAGTGGGTTGCCATTTTCTCCTCCAGGATCTTCCCAACCCAGGGAACAAACCCATGTCTCCTGGGTCTTCTGCATTGGCAGACAGATTCTTTACCACTAGCACCACCTGTTACCTATGTCAAATATTTACCATAAAATAATATTTATCATATAAATCAAGAGCTATCTAACAGTTAAAATGTGGTGAATGTTAATTCTTAATATGTTGTGATGACAACAATGTTGATTAGGGAATGCATATTTTACTTTTACTAGGGAAGAAAATTCATATCAAAATGAGCATTAACTAAGTTCACATGAAAGAACAATGTAGTATTAATCTTTTCAACTTATATTGATCATGTTGATGTGATATCAACCATATATCAATCTATTTTTACTCTATTAGTATTTAAGAGACATTTCTGAATCACTAACGAGGCAGTTTTTGTGTTAAATGTGTAGCTATATGTAGTTATAATTTCATGGCTGCAGTCAAAATCTACAGTAATTATAGACCCCAAGAAAATAAAGTCTGTCATTATTTCCACTGTTTCCCCATCTATTTGCCATGAAGTGATCAGATTTGATGCCATAATCTTAGTTTCTTGAATGTTCAGTTTTTCACTCTCTTCAATCACTTTCATCAAAAGACTCTTTAGCTCCTCTTTGCTTTCTGCCATAAGGTGTTGTCCTCTGTATATCTAAGGTTATTGATATTTTTCCTGGCAATCTTTATTTTGGGGGGCTCCAAAATCACTACAGATTGTGACTGGAACCTAACGTTTGCTCCTTGGAAGAAAAGCTATGACCAACCTTGACAGCATTTTAAAAAGCAGAGACATTACTTTGCCAACCAAGGTCCATCTAGTCAAAGCTATGTTTTTTCCAGTAGTTTTGTATGGATGTGAGAGTTGGACTATAAAGAAAGATAAGCAGCACCAAAGAATTGATGCTTTTGAACTGTGGTGTTGGAGAAGACTCTTGAGAGTCCCTTGGACTGCAAGGAGATCCAACCAGTCAATCCTAAAGGAAATCAGTCCTGAATATTCATTGGAAGGACTGATGCTGAAGCTGAAAGTCCAATACTTTGACCACCTGATTTGAATTACTGACTCACTGGAAAAGGCCCTGATGGTGGAAAAGACTGAAGGCAGGAGGAGAAAGGGATGACAGATGATGAGATGGCTGGATGGCATCACTGACTCGATGGACGTGAGTTTGAGCATGCTCCAGGAGTTGGTGATGGACAGGGAAGCCTGGAGTGCTGCAGTCCATGGGGATGCAAATAGTTGGACATGCCTGAGTTACTGAACTGAACTGATATAGTTATAAAAAGTATTTTATATCTTATATATTGTACAAGTTACTTAACGTTTTTTAAATGTATTTTTTACTGATATAGAGGAGTTTTTGGTTTAACTATTAGTGGTTTCTTATATGTGTTTGTCTGTGTGTGTGTGTATATATATATATATATAATTTTAGCATTATGTAAATATTTAGCTTTGATTCCAAGTAGTTAACTATTTATCAAGCTAAAGAAAAAAAATTCTGCTTTATTAATTTCTTCAAGAAAATATTTTAAACTTTTTCTTTTTTTTACTCACTATTACTGGTTTATTATAAAGGATGCCAGATGAGGAGATACATAGGGTAAGACTGGGAAGGGTGCAGGAGTTTCTTTTTTTTTTAATAAATTTATTTTAATTGGAGGCTAATTACAATATTGTATTGGTTTTGCCATACATTAACATGAATCTGCCATGGGTATACATGTGTTCCCCATCCTGAAACCCCCTCCCACGTCTCTCCCCATACCATCCCTCTGGGTCATCCCAGTGCACCAGCCCCAAGCATCCTGTATCATGCATCAAACCTGGACTGGCATTTCATTTCATATATGATATTATACATGTTTCAATGTCATTCTCCCAAATTATCCCACCCTCTCCCTCTCCCACAGAGTCCAAAAGACTGTTCTTTACATCTGTGCCTCTTTTGCTGTCTCGCATCGTTACCATCTTTCTAAATTCCATATATATGCATTAGTATACTGTATTGGTTCTGTCTCCATGGAATTTGGCATATGCCATCTTCCTGGGACATAAGTGTGAAAATATTTTGACTTTAAAATAATATACAATGGATTTATTTCTCTATTTGTATTTGGTAACATAAAGTATTTTAATTAGTATTAAAATTGATAAATTTTCAAGTTACCAAGAAGTTGAAGAAAAATTTAATTCCATGTAGCAAAGTTATTGAGGACTATTACAATTAATTTAACACACTGGAGTGTTTGAATTTCATCTATTTGTCAGATAATAGAATCATCACTTACGATTTCTCTCTGAAAAGTTAAGGAAGCTCTAAAATAAATAACTATTAGCAAAAAGTATTTTCCTCTTCTGTGCTTTATGGTGTATTCAATTATTGCATAAGATCAACAAGTACTCTGTTATATACCTTACCAAAGGATGTGGAGTAGTTAAGCTTAAATAATTCTTTACACCAGATATTTAGAGTAAATGCTTCCCAGATGGCTCAGTGGTAAAAAATCTGCCTGCAATGTAGCAGATGCTAGAGACTGAGGTTCAAACCCACTCCAGTATTCTTACGGTGAAAATCCCATGGACAGAGGAGCCTAAGGGGCTGTACAGTCCATGGGGTCACAAAGAGTTGGACACAACTTAGCAACTAAACAGCAGCAGCAAATTTAGTATAAGTATGTTATAACCAAGCCCCCTCTTGTCACCTGAGGGAAAGCTACTTTTGCATATTTTTAAATGCCAAAAAAATGTTTTAATGTACAAAGGTCACGGAATTTAAAACTGTCTAAAAATTGAGCTTTATTTGTCTTCAAATATTTTCACATGTTTTGGCAAATGTATAAATAAATATCATGTTATATATGATAGTAAAATTTTAGTTTACCATATAATAATTGTTGTTGAAATCAATTGTTTACACATTATGGGTTATTCCAGTACAGTTGTTACCACTACACTCCTTTTTAACCCAATTTGAAATAGTTACAAAGTAACTTTAGAGATAGTAGTGATAATATAATGGGCTCTATTTTACCACTGTGTGAAAATCTAACCTTTAATTATTGTAGATTTAACTTAAAAGTGGTATTTCTGCAACATAAAGTGATTTTTGCACTTAGAGATCTTTAGCTCATTCAGCTCAGTTCAGTTCAGTCACGTAGTCTGTCTGACTCTTTGCAACCCCATGGACTATAGCACGCCAGGCCTCCCTGTCTATCACCAACTTCCAGAGTTTGCTCAAACTCATGCCCATGGAGTCAGTGATGCCATCCAACCATCTCATCCTCTATCGTCCCCTTCTCCTCTTGCCTTCAACCTTTCCCAGCATCAGAGTCTTTTCCAAGGAGACAGTTCTTCACATTAGATGGCCAAAATATGGGAATTTCAGCTTCAACATCAGTCCTTCCAATGAACACCCAGGACTGATTTCCTTTAGAATTGATTGGTTGGGTCTCCTTGCAGTCCAAGGGACTCTCAAGAGTCTTCTCCAACACCACAGTTCAAAAGCATCAATTCTTCAGTGCTCAGCTTTCTTTATATAGTCCAACTCTCACATCCATACATGACTACTGGAAAAACCATGGTTTTGACTAGATGGACCTTGGTTGGCAAAGTAATGTCTCTGCTTTTTAAAATGCTGTCTAGGTTGGTCATAGTTTTTCTTCCGAGGAGTAAGTGTTAGGCTGCAGTCACCATCTGCAGTGATTTTGGTGTCCCACAAAATAAAGTCGCTCACCGTTTCCATGTTTCCCCATCTATTTGCCATGAAGTGATGGGACTGGATGCTATGATCTTAGTTTTCTGAATGTTATGTTTTAAGCCAACTTTTTCACTCTCCTCTTTCACTTTCATCAAGAGGCTTTTTAGTTCCTCTTCACTTTCTGCCATAAGGGTGGTGTCTTCTGCGTATCTGAGGTTATTGATATTTCTCCCAACAATCTTGATTCCAGCTTGTGCTTCATTCAGCCTGGCATTGTGTATGATGTACTCTGCATATAAGTTGAACAAGAAGGGGGCAATATACAGCTTTGATGTACTCCTTTCCCAATTTGGAACCAGTATTTTGTTCCATGTCTGGTTCTAACTGATACAGATTTATCAGGAGGCAGGTAAGATAGTCTGATATTCCCATCTCTTGAAGAATTTTCCACATTCTGTTGTGATCCACACAGTCAAAGGCTTTGGCATAGTCAATAAAGCAGGAGTAGATGTTTTTTCTGGAATTCTCTTGCTTTTTCAATGATCCAAAAGATATTTGTAATTTGATATCTGGTTCCTCTTCCTTTTCTAAATCCAGCTTGAACATCTGGAAGTTCATGGTTCCCATACTGTTGAAGCCTGGCTTGGAGAATTTTGAGCATTACTTTGCTAGCATGTGAGATGAGTGCAACTATGTGGTAGTTTGAGCATTCTTTGGCATTGCCTTTCTTTGGGATTGGAATGAAAACTAACCTTTTCCAGTCCTGTGGGCACTGCTGAGTTTTCCAAATTTTCTGACATACTGAATGCAGCACTTTCACAGAATTATCTTTTAGGATTTGAAATAACTCAACTGGAATTCCATCTCCTCCACTAGCTTTGTTCGTAGTGATGCTTCCTAAGACCCACTTGACTTTGCATTCCAGGATGTCTGGATCTAGGTGAGTGATCACACCATCATGGTTATCTGAGTCATGAAGATCTTTCTTGCATAGCTCAGCTTTTTTGTTGTCTCAGTTATTTAACACAAACTCTAAACTCAATTCAGAACAAATCTAAAACAAATATATTAGATCTGCAGTCCACTCCAGGTTAAGTTCTATTGACAGTCACTTAGTGAGTTATGAAGAATGAGTTGCTCATTAACGATTTAAAAAATGACTTAAGCAATCCTTAAACACATAAAAGCTCCAACTGAAGGTGGAAAGAGTTGAACAAATTTAATTTTAATTGACTAAGGATCATTTATGTCCTTGGAGAAGGAAATGGCAACCCACTCCAGTATTCTTGCATAGAGAATCCCATGGACAGAGGAGCCTGGTGGGCTGCTATCCATAGGGTCGCACAGAGTCGGACACGACTAAAGTGACTTAGCATGCATGCATGCTTTGGAGAAGGAAATGGCAACCCACTCCAGTACTCTTGCCTAGAGAATTCCGTGGACAGAGGAGTCTGGTGGCTCCTGTCCACAGCGTTGCACAGAGTTGGACATGATTAAAGTGACTTAGCAGCAGCAGTTATGTCCTTAAGAACTTAGACTTTTAATTATTCAGTTGTAGAACTACCTGAGCCCACTTGTTCTTTCCCATTTTACCAAAGGCCTTACTTTCATAGATTTCTGTTCCTTCAGAAAAGTTTAGTAGGATAAGATATTTTTGATACAATTTTGTCTTCTAGTCATTTTGTATTACTTTCCTACAGGAGCAAATATGATTGTTTGATTTCTGTCAATGTTCTTGTAAAATGATCTTGGCAATATTTAAATCTGCTGCTGATACTTGTGCCAGTAATATGTAAAAATTTAATTTATTTACAAGAAATACATTCTAAATATCTATGAAGTTGCAATTTTCTTCATATTTATTTTATATGTAAACTTTAGTTTAAATATAAATAAGTTATATCAAGACATAAATGAATGTCATGACCTGTTATGTAGATCATCTTCATGGTGATAAGTCACTTGGCCAGACTATTTTTAAAATCACTATAAATGCAAAGAACTTTGCCTTCTAATGCCACTTAAACTATATTATTGGTGTACGTTTAGTTTTAGATTCCTTGGATGCAACATCTTCAAATGGGATGATAACTAGACATATACCCCTTAGAGTACACACAAAGTTTCTCTGTCCCTAGAGATAATACAATTTACAAAAAGACGTTATTATTCTAAATATGAATATTTTAATCCCTATTACTTTTTAATGAGGTGTGAAAGTGAATGCTCGGTCATGTCCGACTCTCTGTGACCCCATGGATTATACAGTCCATGGAATTCTCCAGGCCAGAACACTGGAGTGGGTACCTTTCCTTTCTCCAGTGGATCTTCGCAACCCAAGGATTGAAATTGAATTATAGGCAGATTCTTTACCAGCTGCGCCACAAAGGAAGCCATTTAATGAGGTAGACTACCTTAAATTTTCAAGGTTCAACTATGAATACTCAGTTTCAGAGTTTAGAATACTCCTCAGCTCTTAGCGTCTTGTCTTTGGTAAGGCATCACATTTTTTTTTTTTTTTTTATGTTTCCATTAAGTAGTGACTTTATATCACTTTTTTGCAGTTGAGTAATTTACTGTTTAAGTCATACATTTGAGATTTAATTCTGTTATTTTTTCTCATTAGAAGTACATAATCTTGTCCAAATTTTATTTAAATTGAAATTATGCACTCTTTTGGGAATAGCCATGGTGTTTTTTTCTCTTTTTTTTGGATGTTTTATTTATGTCATTTTCCCTGTGATTTCCAAGTATTTTTCTAGGAAAAAATAATGCACAAAAATAGAAAAAGGAAATCCTTTTGTTTACTTAGATACTCAGGCTAATTTACAATACTAGTACCAGGAATTTGAACCTTATAAAATCACAGTAGCAAGTGGGTGTGTGTGCCTGGGGAGGGCAGTGGAGGTTATGTCCTGAGAGGAGCCCTAGGGGCCAGACACTCCTGACCTGCAGTTTTCTGGTAATCTTCAATAATAAATGATCATGCCTGTGGAAAATAATAACAGCCCTGGTACTAGTATATGTTTTAAACTAGCATGTAGCTCTTTAACATGAAGCACATAATTCTTTTAATCTTCAGAAGAAATACATTATGTTTTTAATCTAAGGTGATATTGCATATTATCAGCAATTAATGCCATTAGTAGGTATTGATTTCTAAAACTATTCAGCTTTCATACTGTCTTCTATGCAGAGTATCCTAGTCAAGTGCTGTCATTAATAGGGATTTGGACATTAAAAGTATCTGTCACAAAGAACAGCTATCTCAATTATATTTGCTATGTTTTTAATGGAGATCTACTTCCTAAAATGGAAGTAGGTATCCAGGTTTATTTAATTTATTTTCTACATATAACAAGATAGTTCTTTTTCAAAATCAGATTAAATTTTGTTCCCAGAACACAGTGGCCACGGTTTAGATTTGTCATTAAAGTGACTGAATCAAAGTTGACTTTATAAGAAAAATATAATGATTTTAATGTTTCTATTGAAGACAAATTTAGTGTTTAATGGCACTAATATTTCCTGTTATCTACTAAGTAATGTCAGAGAGGAAGACACTTACTTGAATAATTTCTACATGGAAGATTTTAGAGGAATAGCCTTTCCTCCTTAGAGTTAATTAACAGCAGCAAAAATGATGCATAACAGTACAGCCACTGAAAAACAATAGGAATTTGTAATTTAATGTTTATAACCTTCTCAATTTACCTGTATTGATTTATTGACTGTGTAAACCTGTATTGGTTTATGACTCACTTTTCCTATATGACATGGATTTGTTAATCATTGAAAATATTTGATTTTATCAGTAAAATTTTCTGATATGTTCTGACACATTTTATGGCATTTTACTATATTCACTTATCCAGAACTAATGAGCACACTTCTACAGGTAGAAAATGATTCTAACAATTTATGTATGATGGCAGGTGTAAGTAATGATAACCATTATTTTCTCCACTAAAGGAAGGGGATGCTGATGAAAACGTATCCAAGCATAAATAATTACATATGTGTCTGGCTACTTGGGGATATTTAGAAAAATGGAGTTAAGGAAATATAAGACTTCCCTGGTGGCTCAGACAATAAAGCGTCTTGGTTACAATGTGGGAGACCTGGGTTCAATTCCTAGGTCGGAAAGATCCTATAGAGAAGGAAATGCCAACCCACTCCAGTACTCTTGCCGGAAAATCCCATGGACAGAGGAGCATGGTGGGCTACAGTCCACTGGGTCACAAAGAGTCAGACAACTGAGCGACTTCACTTCAAGCCAACATTCAAGAATACAGGACCTATTTAAATTATGATAAAAAATGTCTTTCCTTTAAGAATATTATTGCCTTTGGTCACATTTCTAGCCATTCAGTGTATCACTCCAACATTTTCTACCAGTTTGGTATAGACTGCTGAAATCTCCTATGATCTTCCAATTCAGAACACACAGAAATCGCCCCCCCCACACACACACCTCCTCAGATTCCAAAATGTAAGAAAAACACTCTGTAGCAGTATAACTATTGAGGCAATATTCACACGTTAAAAACTCTTTTCCATTTAAGGACTTGCAAGAATATCCTGAGTTACTGTAGTTAATTACCATTATCCATTGTAAATTCTTTTAAGTTCATGGCTACAGTCACCATCTGCAGTGATTTTGGAGCTCAAAAAAATAAATTCTGACACTGTTTCCCCATTTCCCATGAAGTGATGGGACCAGATGCCATGATCTTCGTTTTCTGAATGTTGAGCTTTAAGCCAACTTTTTCACTCTCCACTTTCACTTTCATCAAGAGGCTTTTGAGTTCCTCTTCACTTTCTGCCATAAGGGTGGTGTCATCTGCATATGTGAGGTTATTGATATTTCTCCTGGCAATCTTGATTCCAGCTTGTGTTTCTTCAAGTCCGGTGTTTCTCATGATGTACTCTGCATATAAGTTAAAAAAGCAGGGTGACAATATACAGCCTTGACATACTCCTTTCCCTATTTGGAACCAGTCTGTTGTTCCATGTCCAGTTCTAACTGTTGCTTCCTGACCTGCATATAGGTTTCTCAAGAGGCAGGTCAGGTGGTCTGGTATTCCCATCTCTTTCAGAATTTTCTAGTTTATTGTGATCCACACAGTCAAAGGCTTTGGATGCTTACTCCTTGGAAGGAAAGTTATGACCAAACTTAGATAGCATATTTAAAAGCAGAGACATTACATTGCCAACAAAGGTCCATCTAGTCAAGGCTATGGTTTTTCCTGTGGTCATGTATGGATGTGAGAGTTGGACTGTGAAGAAGGCTGAGTGCCAAAGAATTGATGCTTTTGAACTGTGGTGTTGGAGAAGATTCTTGAGAGTCCCTTGGACTGCAAGGAGATCCAACCATTCCATTCTGAAGGAGATCAGCCCTGGGATTTCTTTGGAAGGAATGATGCTAAAGCTGAAACTCCAGTACTTTGGCCACCTCATGCAAAGAGTTGACTCATTGGAAAAGACCCTGATGCTGGGAGGGACTGGGGGCAAGAGGAGAAGGGGACGACAGAGGATGAGATGGCTGGATGGAATCACTGACTCAGTGGACGTGAGTCTGAGTGAACTCCAGGAGTTGGTGATGGACAGGGAAACCTCACGTGCTGCGATTCATGGGGTCACAGAGTTGGACAGGACTGAGCGACTGAACTGAACTTATTGTAAATTCACCTCTATTGGGCTGTCTGTACATTTGTCAGTCCTTATGACCAACCTAGATAGCACATTGAAAAGCAGAGACATTACTTTGTCAACAAAGGTCCATCTAGTCAAGGCTATGGTTTTTCCAGTACTCATGTGTGGATGTGAGAGTTGGACTGTGAAGAAAGCTGAGCACCGAGGAATTAATGCTTTTGAACTGTGGTGTTGGAGAAGATTCTTGAGAGTCCCCTGGACTGCAAAGAGATCCAACCAGTCCATTCTAAAGGAGGTCAGTCCTGGGTGTTCTTTGGAAGAAATGATGCTAAAGCTGAAACTCCAGTACTTTGGCCACCTCAGGCGAAGAGTTGACTCATTGGAAAAGACCCTGATGCTGCGAGGGATTGGGGCAGGAGAAGGGGACAACAGAGGATGAGATGGCTGGATGGCATCACTGACTCGATGATCCTGAGTTTGAGTGAACTCCGGGAGTTGGTGTTGGACAGGGAGGCCTGGCGTGCTGCAATTCATGGGGTCGCAAAGAGTCGGACATGACTGAGCGACTGAACTGAACTGAACCATTCTTTGGCCAAAAACTTTATACTCATACCAATACCAGTATGTTTCCTTCACAAAGTCTGGCAAGACTTTGACTGTGCATTTATATTTTGGGGCTTATTAACAATAAAGTATACATCACTTAACATGCCCACACTCTCCTTTGTTTCTTTAGTAAAATTAGTACTGTATCTTTCTCTTACTCAAAAGCAGGTATTTTGTTCCTTTCTGTAATTAGTAAATACATCTACAGTTAACTCTCTGTATGGACAGGTGTTGCATCCTTGGATTCAAGCAACCTCCAATGAAAAATAAAGTTTGTTTTTTTTTTTTAATCCAGAAAGTTTCAATGTGAAACTTGAATTTACCACACTCTAGCAACTATTTATATAGCATTTTCATTTATTTACAATTGTTTATATATTGCCATTTTATGAAGTGTCATAAGTAATCTGCTGCTAAGTCACTTCAGTCATGTCCAACTCTGTGTGACCCCATAGACGGCAGCCCACCAGGCTCCGCCATCCCTGGGATTCTCCAGGCAAGAACACTGGAGCGGGTTGCCATTTCCTTTTCCAATGCATGAAAGTGAAAGTGAAAAGTGAAAGTGAAGTTGCTCAGTAGTGCCTGACTCTTAGTGACCCCATGGACTGCAGCCCTCTAGGCTCCTCCGTTCATGGGATTTTCCAGACGAGAGTACTGGAGTGGGTTGCCATTGCCTTCTCCCCAAAAGTAATCTAGAGATGCTTTAAAGTGTATAGGAGAATGTATGTAGGCTATATGCAAATAGTATGCCATTTTATGTAAGGGAATTTGGAACATCTGTGGATTTTGATATCTGTGAGGGAGAGGGGTCCCATCACAAATTTTTTTAATATGATTTACTTCTATTATCTCTCAGGGATTAAATATATTAATATAGGGAAGAGTTGATAATCATATTTTGTTCTTAAATAGTTTAATTGTTACTTGTCCTATATAGTAATATCACAAATAGTGTGGTCATTCTTGTCACCCTTGGATATTCCCATTTAGACAAATTTCCAGTCAGATAATTGATTTCCTTCCTTAGTTAAATTCCTCTGCTTGTGATGTTCTTGAAGGTGAATATGTATAAGACAGCTTATTAATTAGCATCTATCTATTTCTCATCTATCTACCTAGTGTTCCACTTTATAAACATACAGACTTTTCACTGAGATTTTAGCTTGTCTGTCTTTTTAACCAGCCCCAATGGAATCTGATACTGAGTTTGACACTGTAAAATCCTGCCTGTACACTTAGGTTTCGGTTCAGTTATAAACTTGACTATACCTTGTGCTGGTGTAAAGGGTGTTGTGCAGCATAAGACACTGGGGAGCATCATCCTTAAAATCAGTGAATTGACTTCTTGTTACTTGTAATATCTGTCCAGCCAAGCTTATTCGTTCCACTGAAGCTAAAGGAAAACATTGCAAAAATGAAACACATGTATGATTCCAAATCTAATTTTAGGAAATAGTTGGAACTCTCCCTCCATCACAGCTCTATTCAACTTTAAAGCAAAATTACCTGGTTTGAGCAGTAATTTTCTTCTTCAAGGTGAAAATACTAATGAGGATGAAGTGTTTAAATAACAAATAACTGATTGTACCACCAAAACAGACACAAATACAGAGCTTTTAGCCTCCAGGAAGAAAAATGATGAAGCAGAGTATGTGAATAATTGTTTTTCTTCAGTGTATGCATACCAAAGTGTTTTCCCAATGAACATCTAAAGAGAGAAGTCCTGTGGTACATTAACTGTCAATTCTGTCTTGATGTTGGCTGGCCCTAGAACACAATTTAACTTAGTAAGGAACCAAACATGTCAACTGTTTTGTAACAGTTGTAAATTGTGAAAGTCAGTTATCATTTAAAGCACCAAGTGGAAATATAAAATATCTTTCTTAAATTTTATTTCTAAGCAACCACTGTTTCATATGTTATTATTCAAATTAATAATTACCCAGTTTAAGTCTAGCTTAGTTGAGATTAAGTCTTTTGAGAAGAAATCTGTATAGGAAACAGTAACATTAATGATTTATTTTTAATTGTTTGATTACAAAAAGTGGCATTATCACTCAGGAAGGCTATTTTTTTATTTAAATGGACAGATTTAGGGGTAATGACACTCTATATTTTGAAGCATACTTATAATAATAATAATGGGAAATATAGTTGAGGATTCAATATGTAACATGAATTAGTTTAAATATGTTTCTATAATGAGGAGATATGGTTAGTTCATTTTCCCTGAGGAAACTGGAACATGGAATATCTAAATGATAAAATCACATTGCTGGTACCTGGCAGTACCACAGTACAAATCCACATTTGACTGATTCAAATCCTGGAAACATTAAATCAATCAACATTGATTTATAGCACATTTTAATATTTACAAAAATTAGTTTTCATTGGTGAACATGTCTACAATTTAAATATCTTTGATTTATTTTAATCAAACTTTAAAAATTTATTGGTTAGAATTTACTTTACTTAAAACAATAGTTGTCTTCTTTCTTTGTATGGTAAGAAAAAAAAATATTTTGTATATGTATTTTTATTGCCAATAGTATATGCAGTGTTTAAGAACTTCCTACCACAAAAAGAAGTTTGAAATATCTTGTTTAAACATTATGTGTGATATTTAACCTAAAAAACCTCTCTATATCAAGGGAAATTTTTTTTTAATTTTATTTTATTTTTCAACTTTGAAGTAAGCCAGAAAGAAAAACACCAAGACAGTGTACTAACGCATATATATGGAATTTAGAAAGATGGTAACAATAACCCTGTGTACGAGACAGCAAAAGAGACACTGATGTATCAAGGGAAATTTGAAAGAATAAGTGATTTTTATGCCTTGCTCTCAGAATTCGGGAAGAAAATTATTTTGCAAAACTTTTATTTATTTTTTTTTCTTATATGATATTATACATGTTTTAATGCCATTCTTTCAAATCATCCACCCTCCCTCTCCCACAGGGTCCAAAAGGCTGTTCTATACATCTGTGTCCCTTTTGCTGTCTCGCATACAGGGCTGTCATTACCATCTTTCTAAATTCCATATATATGCGTTAGTATACTGTATTGGCTTTTTTCTTTCTGGCTTACTCCACTCTGTATAATAGGCTCCAGTTTCATCCAAGTAATCACCAGAATTGCTTTCTGTCTCTTACCGATTTTCCGGTTCTGCACATTTCATTTGAGTGAAATTATACAATATCTGATTTTTGTGACCATTTTCTTAGCATAATGTTATGAAGATTCATCCATGTCTCAGTATGTATCAGTGAAAGTGTTAGTCGCTCAGTCATGTCCGACTCTTTTGCCACCCCATGGACAGTAGCCCACCAGGCTCATCTGTCCATGGAATTCTCCAGGCAAGAATAGTGGAATGGGCAGTCATTCCCTACTCCAGTGGATCTTCCCAACCCAGGGATCAAACCTGGGTCTCCTGCACTGCAGGGAGATTCTTTACCATCTGATTCTTTATGGTAAAGATTCTTTACCATTCTTTACCACCAGGGAAGCCCTGTATGTATCAGTACTTCCTTTGTTTTTATGAATGAATAATATTCTACTGTATAAATATACTAAACTTTGTCCAATTATTCATCAGTTAATGGGCATTTTGGTTGTTTTCAGCTTTGAGGTATTATAAACAATGCAGCTATCATAACCTGTGTACAAGTTTTTGCATGGAAACATGTTTTTATTTCTTTGAGCAAATTCCCTGGAGAGGAATTGCTGGGTCAAAAGTTAACATGTTTGACATTTTGAGGAACCACCAGACGACATTCCAAAAGTTATTTTGCATATTCTATTCCCACCATCCCAGTATGAAGATTCTGATTCCACAACAGTCTCGCTGATACTCTTCTATGATGATCATCCTAGTGGATGTGAAGTCATACCTCATTGTAGTTTTGAATTGTGTTACCCTGATGACTAATGGTGTTGAATTTCTTTTCATGAACTTGTTGACAATTTGTGTATCTTCTTTGGAGAAAAGTCTATTAGCACACTGCTATTTTTAATTGTTTGTCTTCATATAATTCAGTTGTAGGACATCTTTATACAGTACACATACAATTCCTTTGTCAGATATATGATTTGTGAATATTTTATCCCATTCTTTAAAGTTGTCATTTCAGTTTCTTGACAGTGTCTTTGAAGGACTAGTTTAAAATTTAATGAAAGTCCAGTTCTTCTATCTTTTGATCAATATGTAAATATCAAATATATTGGTATATACTGAAAAAAAGCTGTACTGTAAAATGAAATTTTAAAAATACCATTTTAAATAGGATCTAAGTATAAAACATTTAGAGATAGATATGACAAAATATATGCAAATAGATTGAAACCATATAAAGCATTGTGGTTCAAATTTTTAAGGACAAAAAAAAAATTCTCTTCATGCATATAAGACTCCATACTGTTAAAAAACAATTATTCTCAATCTCTTTTTAAGAGTCAAAGAAATAACTAGCAGAATTTTCACAGGATTTTTTGGTAGAAATTGACAAGGTGATGCCAAAACTTGGGGGGACAATTCAAAGAAACAAAAACAGCCAAAACAGCACTAACAGAAAAACAAAGCGAGATATTTTATGAAGTTGCAGTAATTAAGGGAGTGATAGTACTGGCATAAATGGTGATAAATTAATCAGTGGTACAGAAGAAAAGGCCAATCAATAGATTGGTGCAGATAGAGTTAATTGATTTTCAATAGGTGAAAGAAGTTTAGTGGCAAAAGATGAAACTTCAGCACAACTCTGGAATTATTGAATATCTATATACAAAGAAGTGCTTTTGATTCAAACTATGAGCTATACCAAAATTAACTCAAAATAAACCATGGACATAAATGTGAAACAAAATTCTGCAAGAAAACGTGGGGTAAAATTTTGTGGTTTAGGATTAGGCAAATGTTCTATTGCAAATGGGGCAGCAGAATGATTATGTTAAGTCATATGTATGTGTGTGTGTGTTTACTTTATTAAAATATCACAATCAACAGATTACAGTTTTGTTGTATATCCTAAGAAACAGAACTTGTCATGTTTAACAACACACGAGAAAGAATTGGGGTTTTAGCTGCTGTTAATGGAATCTATTGGGAAAGGAAACAGAGAAGGTAATGGCACCCCACTCCAGTACTTTTGCTTGGAAAATCCCCTGGATGGAGGAGCCTGGTAGGCTGCAGTCCATGGGGTTGCTAAGAGTCGGACACAACTGAGCGACTTCGCTTTCACTTTTCACTTTCATGCATTGGAGAAGGAAATGGCAACCCACTTCAGTGTTCTTGCCTGGAGAATCCCAGGGATGGGGGAGCCCGGTGGCTGCCATCTATGGGGTCATACAGAGTCGGACACGACTGAAGTGACTTAGCATAGCATAGCATAGCATTGGGAAAGGAGTATATCAAGGCTGTATATTGTCACCCAGCTTATTTAAATTATGTGCAGAATATATCATGCAAAATGCCAGGCTGGATGAAGTACAGATTTCTCCTGGAATCAAGATTTCCAGGAGAAATATCAATAATCTCAGAGAGGCAGATGACAAAAAGCGAAGAGGACCTAAACAGCCTCTTGATGAAAGTGAAAGAGGAGAGTGAAATAGTTGGTTTAAAATACAACCTTCAAAAAACGAAGATCATGGCATCTGGTCGCAACACTTCATGGCAAATACATGGAGAAACACTGGAAACAGTGACAGATTTTGTCTTCTTGGGCTCCAAAATCATTGCAGATGTTGATTGTACCGTGAAATTAAAAGATGCTTGCTTCTTGGAATAAAAGCTATAACCAACCTAGACAGCATATTATAAAGCAGAAACATTACTTTGCCAACAAAGGTCCATCTAGTCAAAGCTCTGGTTTTTCCAGTAGTCATGTATGGATGTGAGAGTTGGACTATAAAGAAACCTGAGCACCAAAGAATTGATGCTTTTGAACTGTGGTGTTGGAGAACTCTTGACAGTCTCTTGGACTGCAAGGAGATCCAACCAGTCAATCCTAAAGGAAATCAGTCCTGAATATTCATTGGAAGGACTGATACTGAAGCTGAAGCTCCAATACTTTGGCCACATGATGTGAAGAACTGACTCATTGGAAAAGACCCTGATGCAGGAAAAGACTGAAGGCAGAAGGAAACGGGGATGACAGAGGATGAGATGATTGGATGGTATCACTGACTCGATGGGCATGAGGTTGAGCAAGCTCTGGGACTTGGTGACGGACAGGGAAGCCTGGCATGCTGCCGTCCATTGGGTCACAAAGAGTTGGACAGGACTGAGCGACTGAACTGAACTGAACTGAATGGAATCGAAAATAGACTTTTACATTCCAGTCTAATAACATGGTATCTTCTATATATTTGGATATTCTTATAATGGCTTTCAGATTTTACATCCAATTTGTTTGATGTAATAAAAGGTATATGCACTCTTTCCTCAAGGTCATATCAATCTGTATACCCACCATCACATAAGAAGACCAGATAATATTAACTTGTTATATAATAGCACTGAGCTTTATTCTCACTGTATTAAAAATAAGTCTTCCTTTGTTACATCTGATATGTTCTTGTGATACTTAAATTTTTTTTCACCCTGACTCCTGCTAATATTTTCTTTTTGTACTGTATTCAATTTTAAAATGTTTAGCTATATTATTTAAACTTTGATTTCTGACATCCCTCATATTTAGCGCATTTTATCTTTTGTAAAAATTATTAGCTCTTTTTCTTTAAATTTCTCTTTCTCCTTTGCCCCTCCATCTGAATTATTGATTAAAACTGCATTAGGCCTTTGGTTCCCCTTTTTATCAATACTTCATTCATATTTTATGAAAATGTGGCTCTGTATAATTCCACTTAAGTTTGAAATAATTTATAATAATTTCGTTTTATCACACACAACATTACCAAGATAACCAAACATTCTCAAGTAAAAGCAGCTCTATTACTTATTTTACTAACCTGAGTCTGCATCTTCATTTAGAATTTATTCATAAAAATTTTCAGGCTTTTAGAAATATGTTTTATCATCTTTTCCTAGAATTTTATATCTGTCCTGACAGCTTGCATGTCATATTTCAAGAAATGGAGAACACATGTATAATTTATGATTGCTGTATTTCTGGCTAATTCACTTTGGCAAGTACTTTATGAATATATGTAGCTTTTAATCTTACTTTAACATGGTTTATATTACTTAAGTTTATCTAACTTTTTCAAATACATAGATATCAAGCTGATACTTGTACTGCAATGATCTACTTGAATACTAAAGCATATCTAAAATTCTTTTAAAGGAAAAATTCTGATTTATCTGTCCCAAAGTAATAACCATGTTCAATTACCAAGAAGAGAGAAATTATTATTTCAGCTAACCTGGAAGAGCTAAACTATGATCTGCCAGTCTAGCTTTAAATGTTTCTCCTTTGCTTTTTTTTTTTTTTTAGCTTTGTACTGTGTATTAGGGCTTCTCAGGTGACACTGATGATAAAGAACCTGCCTGCCAATGCAGGAGACATAAGAGATGCAGGTTCCATCCCTGGGTTGGGAAGATCCCCTGAAGGAGGACATGGCAACCCACTCCAGTATTTTTACTTGGAAAATCAGAGGAGCCTGGTGGGCTACAGTCCATAGGGTTGCAAAGAGTCAGACATGACTGAAGTGACTTAGCACGCATGTATGCCTTGTGGATGGAGTATTGCTGATTAACAATGTTATGACAATTTCAGGTGAAAGCAAAAGGACTCAGCCATACATATTCATATATCCATTCTCCCCCAACATCCCCTCCTATCCAGACTGTCACAGAATTCATTTTTGTGTTTGTTTCTTTGTTTATAAATGTTATCTTAGTTTGCAGAATTCCAGATTTACAAAAAAAAGTTCCCATTATCCCCAAAATACCCATTTGGAAATTTTATGATAAACAGGAAGAATTGTGCTGGAACCATAAGAAAACCACTGGAGAAGGAAATGGCAACTCACTCCAGTATTCTTGCCTGGAGAATCCCAGGGACAGAGGAGCCTGGCAGGCAGGACTTGTGACTAAACCACCACCACCACCATATGAAAATCACATAGCTTTGAACACTTATTGGCAGGGACTGGAGGTAAATATATGTTAACAAGTGATTTGCATGAAAACAAATGGTGGTATTGCAAAAAAAGGAAAATAATTTACAAGTCTTGGGATTTATTGCATACAACTTAAGGTAAACTTTAACATGTTTAAAAAAAGAGTTTACCAAATAGAACGTTCTGAGGAAGAAACAAAGTTTTCTGAAATGATACGAAAGTTGTTCATCTTAAATCAGTTAATTTATAAATATAATCTTAATGTTTACATTGCAGATTCACCAAGTACATGTATAAATAATTATATATTTTAAATCAGGGAAAAATTGAAAATTGTTCAATTTTGAGTTCTACTGAATTCACTAGATGGTAAACCTCATGTTTTGTTCTTTTATTGTTTTTGATCATTCACATTTTTTTTCCATATCTAGTTATCCAGGAAAGCTAAAGTCAAAGTAAAATTAGTTTAAAGAATGTATGAAATATTACCACCTTTTTATTTCACATCTAAACCAGGGCAGGCCTAAATGATATATCTTCGATTATAGTAAAAAGAGAGCAGCTGCTAAAACTTAATTATCTTGCCCTTCATAGCAGCAGCCTTAATTAGGACACTGCTAATTAGCGTAGTATTCTTCCAGAGGGCTAAATAGAATTAACTTCTTTGAATTTGACCTGAAAGGATATGTCATGAGCTCTATAATTTTGAGAACTTGAAAGGCTGAGTTTAAAAATTCAACATCTTTTTAAAACATTCTGAAAAAAATTAAAATGCAGATTTCCCAGTTTACAAAATATGAGAGCATTTCCTTAATAACTCAACTTTCTTCTTCTGTAATGAATAAAATATATTCTCATTAACTCTCAATTTTCTAGTATTTGCAAAATTTAGCATATGTAAATATGCTGAAATAATGTGGACTATAAAATATGTTTGCATTAAGTTACATAAATCTGCTAAATAAATAAATTCTAGTACATCACATTAAATCTTGCTTAAAATTAAAAAAAGAAAATTCAAAAATTATATTTTAAGCATTATTTATTAAGTAGAAACCTCATTTATATATACCATAATTAAACATCCAGTGGGAAAGAAAATAATTTAAAATCCCATCAGATCAAGTATGCATCAGATTTCAGCCAGAAATTCTATCCTGTTTTTTGTAAGATGTGATGGTTATAGTTAGTAGAAGATAAACTTTACATGTTCATAGGTAATACCTAGTCTTAATCAGCCAACTATTTTTTAAAACTTATTCAAGACTATAAAGAAATACCTGGCACTCAGAACCAATCTCACTGACATATTTTAAATTAAGTAAACATCATAAATGCTTCACCAGGATTATGTTCATATATAATATATACTGTATATATAAAATCTGTCCATCATCTGCTACTTTTTTCAGCTTGTATAATAATTCCATGAAAGGAAAATAAAAGGCATTTTGCCTTATGCTACATTTTGTTGGTTTTATTAAGTAATTTGAATGTGATCTTAGAGTAGATGCAAATTTAGAGCTAAATCATTATGATTATATTTGAATGAAAAACATTATTTATGAAGCTCAGGGAATTTAATTACACTTTTCTTCCCAACCCCTCAAAAATGCTCCAGCAAAGCAATGTGACTAGTCCATTACTGACCCCACCCCAAACTTCAAACCTACATTTATGGATAGATACATATTTTATACCTTATATCTTTAAGAGAATGTTCAGAGTCCATACATATCCAAATTATAACAAAGAATAGTTGAAAAAGGTAAAGTGCTTCAAAAGTAAATGTTCCTTTTTTTGGCAACAGTGTCATTTTAAAATTTTGGTTTGTTATGCTGATGGATGTTTTTATATTTCTGTAATTAATTCAAGAGCATTGTTAGTGTTAAGATTCCCAGGTTGATAAGGATGAGAATAGACTTTTAATGAATCAAGAATATAAGCCCCTTTAAAATTATAGTATATGAAGCTTCAGTAAGTTGAAGCTAGATTATATGAACCACGTTTTACCATAATGAAAATATAATCATATATTATATATATTATCTATTATTTATACCAATATATTTTATATACATTATAATAGCTTTACAAGGACTGCATAAATTTTATGCAGAATAAAAAATAATGTATTTGTTTGCCTTCTGAAGTGGCCAATTTTTATCAAACTATAGAAAGTCTAACTTTATAACTAAATAATATTTTAATTTGATATAGTATGATTAAGAAACCATCTGATTATTTTCTAACAAATACTAATATTTGAAGGAAAATAATTGATTATAGACCAACAATAACACTAAAACTTACTCTTTCCATGATATAAACAAAATATACTTTGAGGGTAATTTGTGGGGACATGATCCTGGCAGGAAATAAATGGCATACTCAAGCAAAATTAGTGAGGAGAATGTAATGAAAAGGGTATTACATAATAGTGTAATACTATTTGATGTTGTAACACAATGCTGTTGTTGTTCAGTAACTAAGTCATGTCTGATTCTTTGCGAGCCCATGGACTGTAGCCCTCCAAGCTTCTCTGTCCATGGGGTTTCCCAAGCAAGAATACTGGAATGGGTTGCCATTTCCTTCTCCACGGTATTTTCCCAACCCAGGGATTGAACCCGAATCCTCTGCAGTGGAAGAATCCATTGCTAAATTCTTTACCACTGAGCCACCATGAAAGCCAATGGCTTAAGATAAACCAACAAAGCGTATACCAGGATGAGTTTTCCAGTGGAAAGTTATTACTATCCCTAAACCTGAAGAGGATAGAAATTAATCTGCCTCCTATGCTGCATTTGCTGTCAGAGGGATAGAATCACTAGTACCACATAGCTCAGAATAGAGAAAGTTGAGGGCTGTGCATGACATTGGATATGCTACTGATGAAAGACACGTTACCAGCTTCCATTGGTAAATACCCAATTTTGGCTTTATGGCTGAATCTTAATTAAAAGTCAGAGAGTAAGGAGGACTGTTTACATAATTCCATAAGGTTTTGAAACATAATATAGAGTGGAGAAGAATAGGATAAAAAGTTCTGGGATAAGTGGAGACTATTCCAACTCAACCTAGCATCACTTGATTACTTTCAAAGTGCTAACATTCTTTTTCACTTTTCAAATTTCAGAATCAAGCGCAAGGAGAACTTAGTGGTAATACTGTGAACCTTCCTGCCTCACACAAGATACAGATCCACTTTTGTACACACCTAATTTGCCTTTATGGCAACTAGACATGGACTGTCTAATTTGATTCCCATTATTCTGTGAGAAATTCAATTAGTAAAGCTTCTTGGAAGAGAAAAAATGGGCTTTGTGGTTCTCTCTGATTGTTTAGGACAAATTGTTCCAACAAGTAAATGTCAGACATTGAAAAACAAAAACAAACAAATAAAAAAGCAAAAAATAAAAAATCAAATAATTTTACATTTTGCTGGATCAAAAGTACGATATGATAATATATGATAAACCTGAAAAAATTTCCAATTATCTATTGAAAAATTGTATATCAGAAGCATTCTGATTGAATTTGGTAAAATAACTTGTACTCATATGCTTTTCTATTTTTGCTGCTAAGTCACTTCAGTCCTGTCCGACTCTGTGTGACCCCATAGAGGGCAGCCCACCAGGCTCCCCCGTCCCCGAGATTCTCCAGGCAAGAACACTGGAGTGGGTTGCCATTTCCTTCTCCAATGCGTGAAAGTGAAAAGGGAAAGTGAAGTCACTCAGTCGTGTCCAACTCTTAGTGACCCCATGGACTGTAGCCTACCAGGCTCCTCTGTCCAAGGGATTTTCCAGGCAAGAGTACTAGAGTGGGTTGCCATTACCTTCTCTGAATACCAAAGCTACAGAAGAGCCAATTTTTTTAAGATACAATTAATGACATTGTTCTAAGGATCCTAATGGGGAGACTGGGATCATTAAGCAGTTCATCAACAAATTCTTAAGCTTCCCAGGTGGCTCAGTGGTAAAGAATCCAGCTAAGAATGTAGGAGGCCCAGAAGAATTGGGTTGGATCCCTGGATCTGGAAGATTTCTCTGGAGGAAGAAACTGCAACCCACTCCAGTATTCTTGCCTGGAGAAGCCCATGGAAAGGAGGAGCCTGGCAGGCTATAGTCTATAGCGTAGCAAAAAGTCCAACAGGACTGAGCGGCTGAGCATGCACACACAACACATCGTTGGAACCAAGTCAGTGTGTTGCAGCAGCAAGCAATGGAGTAAATAGAAAAACTATGACTGCATCTCCTTTGCAGTTAGATGATTGACTCCATAGTTGGGGCAACTAGCTTGTCAGTAAATGATCAGTTAGGTCTTCTTGTTCAACATGGGTTGTAAGGTGAAGAGATCTAAGAAGTAAACAGCCCAGACTAGAGACCTTATCTTCCTCAGCTAACTTCCTTCTGCTGTCACAGCCAACATTCTACTCCACAGGAAAACACTGATTAGTACCGATCTAAAATGAATGATAAATCAGAAAAGGACATTGCAAGAATCATGATGTGTCAAAAAATAACAAGAAGGAAAAGCACAATGAAGAAAAGATGGTTGTGGATATAGGTAGCCTGCAAGCTTAGTCAGTCGTGCCTGACTCTTTACAGCCCCATGGACTGTAGCCCAGCAGGCTCCTCTCTCCGTGGGGTTTTCCTATAAAGAATACTGAAGTGGGTCGCCATTTTCTTCTCCAGCGGATTTTTCAAGACCGAGGGATAGAATCCTTATCTGCTGCGTCCCCTACGTTGCAGGGAGATTCTTTACCGCTGAGCCACTGGGGAAGCCAGTGTGGATAAGTGTTAGAAGAATTTTGCCATAATTTAAAATTTTCAAGAAACATAACCTTCATGTATTCAGTTCTTATAAGACTATTATGTTTCCTCAAATAAAAGAGAGAACTAATAACTTGCTTCCCTGGTGACTCAGATGGTAAAGAATCTGCCTGCCATGCTGGAGACCCGGTTGTATTTTATATATGAAAGCTGTTAAGGTGGTAAATCTTAGAGTTCTTATCACAGTGAAAAAACATTTTTTCTTTTTATTTTATATCTATATGAAATGATGGTTTGTCACTAAACTTATTGTGGCTACACTTTATATAATATACATTAATGTTCATTAAACATAAAAACCTGTTACCTTTAATGTCATGTTAATGCATAGTGAAGCAAGAATCGGATATAATTTTTATCCTATCATATTGGCAAAATATACAGTCAATGTGTTTGTATTTGAAGGCTGATGCAACACAAATGAGTACTGTCATATGTACTCTGGATGAATCACAACTGGAATCAAAGTTGCCAAGAGAAATATCAATAATCTCAGATATGCAAATGGTAGCACTCTAATGGCAGAAAGCAAATAGGAACTAAAGAGCCTCTTGATGAGAGTGAAACTGGAGAGTGAAAAAGTTGACTTAAAATTCAACATTCAAAAAACTAAGATCATGCATCCAGTCCCATCATTTAATGGCAAATAGAAGTGGAAAAATCAGAAGTAGTGACAGATTTTGTACCTTTGGGCTCCAAAATTACTACAGACTGTGACTGCAACCATGAAATTAAAAGTTGCTTGCTCTTTGGAAGAAAACTTTATGACAAACCTAGACTGCATATTAAAAAGCAGAGACATCACTTTGCATCAGAAGTCTGTCTAGGTAAAGCTATGATTTTTCCAGTAGTCATGTACAGATGTGAGATTTGGACCATAGAGAAGGCTGAGTGCCAAAGAATTGATGCTTTTGAATTGTGGTGCTAGAGAAGACTCTTGAGTCCCTTGGCTAGTAAGGAGATCAAACCAGTCATTCCTAAAGGAAATCAACTCTGAATATTCACTGGAAAGATTGATGCTGAAGATGAAGCTCCAATACTTTGGTTACCTGATTAACAGCTAGCTCATTAGAGGAAATTCTGATGCTTGGGAAAATTGAAGGCAGGAGGAGAAAGAGGTGACAGAGAATAAGATGCTTGCATGGCATCACCTACTCAGTGGACATCAGTTTAAGCAAACTTCAGGAGACAGTGAAGGACAGGAAAGCCTGATGCACAGCAATGCGCACAAACAGTCAGACATGACTTAGCAACTGAACAACAACATATGTTCTCAGGTTGTATATGAATTGGCAGCCTTTTTGAAGAGGAATTTTTCCAATATTTATCCATATTTTAATTATTATTAAATAATGGCAGATATTAAAGTGGAAGACAAGTTATAATTTTATTCTCTCCAGATCTGCAAAAAATTATCAAATCTAACATGACCACATTATGGGACACATACAATGCAATAGGATTCTTCCTCTATGAAATTCTTAAGGATATAAACATTTTGGCTAACAGTTTCTCATCTTATAATTAATTTCAAGATGCTAAGCCTAGCAATTCTATTCTGTGGAATGTATCTTAAATTATGCACCAGATGTATTCAAAAATGTTTAAAGCAGCATTATTCATAAAAGACTAAGCAACAAATATACAACTGAATTGTGGTAGCAACATGGAATGAATTAATACAAAGTAATGGAAATAGATGAAGTACAACCATACACAATGAGATGCATTATTCTTAGAAATAAAGTCTTGAGTTAAGTATCCAAGACACAGTATGTTTCTATGTATGAAATTTTAGGGCTGCATGGCACAGGAGTGGCAGATATGCAGATGACACCACCCTTATGGCAGAAAGAGCAGAACTAAAGAGCCTCTTGATGAACATGAAAGAGGAGAGTGAAAGCTCAACATTCAGAAAACTAAGATCATGGCATCTGGTCCCATCACTTCATGGCAAATATATGGGGAAACAGTGGAAACAGTGGTTGACTTTATTTTTCTGGGCTCTAAAATCACTGTAGATGGTGACTGTACCCATGAAATTAAAAGACGCTTACTCCTTAGAAGGAAAGTTATGACCAACCTAGATAACGTATGCAAAAGCAGAGACATTACTTTGCCAAGAAAGGTCCATTTAGTCAAGGCTATGGTTTTTCCAGTAGTCATGTATGGATGTGAGAGTTGGACTATAAAGAAAGCTGAGCACCAAAGAATTGATGCTTTTGAACTGTGGTGTTGGAGAGGACTCTTGAGAGTCCCTTGGACTGCAAGGAGATCCAACCAGTCCATTCTAAAGGAAATCAGTCCTGGGTGTTCATTGGAAGGACTGATGTTGAAGCTGAAACTCTATTACTTTGGCCACCTGATGCAAAGAGCTAACTCATTTGAAAAATCCCTGATGCTGAGAAAGATTGAGGGCAGGAGGAGAAGGGGATGACAGAGGATGAGATGGTTGCATGGCATCACCAACTCAATGGACATGAGTTTGGGTAAAATCCAGGAGTTGGTGATAGACAGAGAGGCCTGGCGTGCTGCGGTTCATGGGGTCACAAAGAGTCAGATATGACTGAGCAACTGAACTGAACTGAACTGAATGAAATTTTAAAAACTGGTCAAAGTGAACCTATACTGATAAACTGATTAGGCATGTACATAATGGATGTGATGTCAAGCTCTAAAAAAAAAGAAAAAGATACAATTATCCCTAATTTCAGGATGGTAGTAAATTGGGGGTGGGGGTGGGGCAATTGTGTGTCTTGATGGCAAAAGGCTACACTGGGAGATTTTTTTTTTAATCAATTATTTGTTTATTTTAGTTTTGGCTGTGCTTGGTGTTCATTGCTCCTCAGGCTTTTCCCTAGCTGCAGCAAGCAGGGGTACTTTCTAGTTGCAGTGTTCAGGCTTCTGATTGTGGTGGCTGTTCTTACTGCAGAACACAGGCTCTAGGGTGTGCAGACTTCAGTACTTGTGGCAGGTGAGTTCAACAGTTGTGGCTCCTGGGCTCTAGAACACAGGCTCAGTAGTGTGATGCATGGGTTTAGTGTCTCCACGGCATGTGGAATCTTCCAGGACCAGGGATGAAACCCATGTCTCCTGCATTGGCAGGCAGATTCTTTACCATTGAGCCACCGGGGAAGACCTACCCTGGGAGTTTTTAAAGAGGTTCTATTTTGTTATTGTTGGCCACACTGCATGTCATGCAGATTCTGTTTCCTGACCACCAGGGATTGAATCAGGCCAGGGCAGTGAAAACCAGAAATCCTAACCACTAGGCAACCAGGGAAGTTCCAAGAGGTACTATTTTTGATAAGGCCTTCTTGTTTTATGTCTTTTAAATATGACTGAAGTGTCATTTGAAGATTAGATTAACAGGTGAAGAATGTGGGAACAACATCATTGCCAAATAGAAGATGATACAGTCACTGGATGACATTTGGCAGAAATCGGGGGGATGGTATGGGGAGGGAGGAGGGTTCAGGATGGGGAACACATGTATACCTGTGGTGGATTCATTTTGATGTATGCCAAAACCAATACAATATTGTAAAGTTAAAAAATAAAATTAGATTTTAAAAAAAAGGAATCAAAATTTTCCTTCTTAGAAGTCATGATGTTCTATGTCAGTTGTCTTTGTTTTCTTGGAGCATCTTACAACAACCTGACACTATTACTTTTCTTAAAAAATAGAATTTGCAAACTCATTTATACAGCCCATTGTTTCTGGACTGCTTGCAAAGGCTTTAAATTGGTCTTCTTTTTCTTCTTGCATTTTTCATAGTCTTTCTTTACTCATCGGTTTGAACTATCTTTGAAACAATACATCAGGTCCTGTAAGCACTGCTAATAAACTAATGGGCTTCCTTGGAGCCTCAGTGGTAAAGAATCCACCTGCCAATGCAGGAGATGCGGGTTTGATTCCTGGATCAGGAAGATCCTCTGGTGAAGGAAATGGCAACTCACTCCAGTATTCTTGCCTGGGAAATCCCATGAACAGAGGAGTCTGGTGGACTACAGTCCATGGGGCCACAAAAGAGTTGGACATGACTTACTGACTAAACAACAACAGCCCAACAATATACTAATGTGTTACATATTGCAAAAATAGTTTTTAAACTTCTTACTATCACCTAAAAATACCACACATGATTTCTTGCTCCAGAAAGAGGGGGGAAGAGAGAAGAGAGACAAGGAGAGAAAGTACAGAAGAGAAAAGTACAGAGGAGACAATGAAAAGAAGAAGAGGACAGGAGAAGAGGGAAAGAAGAATGAACAGAAAGAGTTGGGAAGGGAGAACTCAGACAGTCCATACCTGTATGGGTTATGAGCATTATGTTTATAAACAGAGGAATTGGATACAATATAAACAACAAAATGTAGTTTGGAAACTGATAATTTGACAGACCAATGGATGGAAAAAAACAAGAGTATTCCCTAAACACTTTTCATTTCTAGCTATATATAGGTATTTTTTAATTGAAGTATATGCTGTTTCCATGAGAATTAGCAAGTTCTTAGTCACAATGATGTGCTCTTTCTCTCATGACAAAAGGTGGTTTTTCAAAACAATGGAGCGTGTTGGCCAATTACTGTCAGAATGAACAGCTCAATAACAGCTATGTTAAAATCAGAACTGTTGATATTGGCAGAGTCTTTTGCATCCAGATGGATAATACTCAACCAGCCTATCCATCAGATTAATTCTTTTCATGATGCAAGGTAATATTTGATGATTTTTCATCCTGACAAACACATTGAAATGCTGTTTGACTGAAAAACAAATAATTTTTAAAAGTCATTCTTCATTGACTGTGTTTGTATATGTTTTGTTTTTATGTTTAATAATACCAGATTTCCTCTGGCCTTTTCATAGGGATATGATTTCTATAGGTAATGGTGATAGATTCTGAGGTTTGAATTTGAAACTGGTATCAACACTTTTAGCAGGAAGTCTGAATATTTCTGGCCTGGCCTGGCCTCATTTGGCATTTGCAGACCAACTCTGCCCAATCACAGTAATCTATACTTCTGTTTCTATTTTTAACTGACTCTGCATAATTATAAAATATCGTTCCTACCTCATTCATCTATTTCCATCATCCATAATTTATCACTTGACTTTTATTCCTGTATCTTTAATTATTTCATTGTATTTTATATATTATTGGAAATTCACTAAAAACCTTATTTGTATTTAGCTTGGCATTTATTGGGTTTCACATTTTCAAACAGCCTCATGAATGAAGGGCACAGGTAAGAAAAGTAACAATAGAAACATGAATATGTAAAAAGAAAATGGGGTATTTTCCTTGACAACTGAGGCTATTATTTTTATGTAATGCATCCACACAAAAAGCATTAAATAGAGCTGTCACACAGAATATTCTTAGGGAAGCTGAATCAATATTTTCAGAGGACTCTGAATAAACTAATTGAAATATTAACACATTTTACTAAATGGACCAAAATATACTACAAAATAACTGGAATTTATTTTTCAGTGTTTAAGTTATTCGTATGAGAATATTTACTCCTAGAATATAAACTTCTTTCATGTACAAACCTATTTCTAATTCACCTCCTTATCTACTCTGATTTTTAACACATTAACCTGTAAATCATTTAAACCAGTATTCAGAGAACTGTCATTATTAGCATTAATAAAGCAAATAAATGAGATTTATTGAGCTCTACAATGTGCCAGACACATGTTCTGCATGCTTTAATTAGTTTAAAATTTATAGCAACTTTATTAGGTAGGTACTGTTATCAATCTTATCATACCAAGGGTGTTATGTAATATGCTGAAGTCATGTAGGTAACAAAATCTCAGTCAATTGTGTGCTCTGCATAAAAAAGGAACTCTTTACAATGTGAATTTCCAAAAGAGAGCTAGAGACATTTTTGAACAATACTGAGTTGACTGGGCAAAAAATGGGAAAGGATGAGCTATCATTATCCCTTCATTAAACTAGGTCTATGGGACCTTGGCCAAAGTCAGCATAATGAGGTATTAATAAGAAAAGTTGTTCTGACCTTTCTCCTGGTTGTACTTTTGTTCTGAAAGTTTGATATTATTCTTTCAGTAAGAACCTGTTTATAATCAAATGAATTTTTCTTAAAAAACCAATGCAAATAATTATCTTTTTTTGTTTTTGTTTGTGTGATGAACTATAATTTTACTTATCTGAAATGAATAGATGCTTCATCAGGGTAAATTAATTTTTTCAGTAGATAAGGGAACACAGAAAATGATGAGATTTCCAAAGAAGGATGGCAATATTAGAAATGAGATAATAATTAATGCTCAGCCAGAAAATCTTTACTATCTTGAACAGCTTAGGAATTAAGGTGCAGTTTTGAATAAAGTTGATGCTGAAAAAGATGCTGTCTTTGATATTACTTCATATGTAGGTTTTCAAAAATAATTTATGTATTTTCTGAATGTGCATATTAAAAACTTGAGTTTCCTATAGTGCAATGATTGACTTAATCCAAAACAAAGGTATCGTTTTTGTCTTCAAATAAATATCAACTTTTGAGCCCTGTCTTCATTCTTACATAATTGAAAAATATTGATTTCTTAGTCTTTATATCAATTATGCATTTTTATTCAGCTTACTGCAAACAACTATTTAATTAAATTTACCCTGAATCATCCCTATACAGGAGCAACAACCTAGTGAACTGGAGTGCATATAATATTTATTAATATTTACTAAGATGCTAAATCCTATTTGCTATTAATCATTTAGCCTTTGATAAGTTATTTAGCATTTTGAGTCTTACTTCCTTCACATATGCAATTTAGGGATGAGATTTTAAGCATTAAATAAAATGTATGATTATCAATTCCACAAATTTGGGGGAATAATTATTTTATTTATTAAATATCCCAGTTTATTAATCACTTACACATACCATGGACATCCTTCTACAGACATATCATGGTTTCATAATTCATTACAAGTAGATAGATATCACTGACAGAGGCTTTTTTTTTTCTTTTGACCATGACATGTGGCATGCAAAATCTTACATTCCCAACCAGGGATTGAGCCCATGCCCCCTCTATTGAGAGCACAGAGTCTTAATCATTGGACCACTAGGGAAGTCCCAAAGAGGCCTTAGTAAGCCTTTGTGGTTTCACTGTATTCTCAATTAGCATCTGTAATGTCATGTTTGATTTTAGGGAAGAGATCCATTTATCAGTTGTTACATGACACTAGGTTAATGGTAGGAATTAGCTGTCTTCTTTTTTTATTTTTTTTATTTTTATTTTTAATTTTATTTTATTTTTAAACTTTACAATATTGTATTAGTTTTGCCAAATCTTCTAATATTAGATAACCATTCAGTTAACCAATATTTATTTGCTCCTCTCTTTTTAGTTAAATGATGACACTCACTGAACTTGTCCCAAGCTAAAATTATTATTATTATGTTGTGTGTGCATGTTTATGCTTAGTAGTGTCCAACTCTTTGCAATCCCATGGACTGTAGCCTGCCAGACTCCTCTGTCCATGGGATTTTCCAGATAAGAATACTGGAATAGGTTGTCATTTCCCACTCCAATTATCATACTTTGACCTTTATGTTTTAAGGCCTTTTCAGCTCTACAATTCCAGTGCAAATTAACATTTAGCAGTTACTTTGTGAAATGCTACTAAATTTGAAAAGAGTTTGAGCCTTTAACATACACTGGTATCAAGTTTAGATGCACAAGCTTGTAATTTTCTTCTTGTTATTTCTTTTTGGTACATCCATATGTACAGACATTATTAAGCATAGTTTGAAAGTCGACAGGCTTCTTCTGCCATCCTTTGATGAAGTTTTATCTAATTTTGAATCAATTTTATATGTTCTCACCTCCTTTTAATAGTTGTGTGAATTTAAATTTTAGGACTACGAAAGCAAAAAATATGTTGCATACAACCATTATAAACAGAAGTCTGATGCACATTACTAACTAAATGAAAATTAACAGGTAAAATTAGCTTAAAGATCAAGTGTCATCATACTTTCCAATATTCTATCTAAATTGAAGGAAAACAGGTAAATATAAACTGTTATTGTTGATCTCCTTGCCTCTACTATATAGTCTTATTTCTGACTCTTTTTAATTCATTATCCTGAGTGTTCTTATAGTAAGACTTTAATCCAGGTTATGTTACTCCTTCTCGTCAAATCCTACCATCACCTCCCATCTCATTTTTCTTGTAAAGATCTGTAAGAGTTACATGGGGACGTCTCATGTGGTCCAGTGGCTAAGACTTCACAGTCCCAATGGAGGGGGCCCAGGTTTGATCCCTGGTCTGGGAACTAAATCCTGAATGCCACAATGGATATCAAAGATCTTGAGTGCTGCATCTAAAACCTGGCACAGCTAAATAAATTGAAAAAAAAAAAAAAAGTGTCACACTATTTGGCTTCCCACAACTCCTTGAATCTATCAGCTGTTTAGTTCTAGCCATCCTTTATTCCTTGCAATTTCTTATTTTAAATTCCTAGTAAACTTCCCACTCAGGGCGTTTGTACTGTTTCTTCCCTCTGCCTAGAATACTCTTCTTTTCCTCCCTAATTTCTTCCTGGTTCACTCCCTCTTATAGTTTCAATTTTTGTTGCAATGTCAGCTTCTCAGTGATAGTTTCTGTACTCTAAATAATATCCTAGTGATACTTCAATACTTCCTATCCTTTCCCCTACCTTATTTTTTGTTACAGAAAGTATCATCTTCTAATGTACCAGACATCACATTTGAGAGATGCAAGTCTACTTGTTGTAGTTGTTTTTACTTTGATTTCTAATTGCTGTATCTTATCTGGAAGCTGAGAAAAATTAAGCAAAATCAAACCACTTCACTTTTTACCAATTATGGAAAGCCAAGATACATGAAATTAGATTCACATTTTTTACAGGTTTGGATAGTAAGATCTTTCATATGGCACAGTTTTTCTTCTTGACCCTTTCATTATGAGCACCAATTTGATACTGTTAGGACACCTAGTCTAAACCAGGTGTGAAATCAGTTGGAGAAAAATCTTAGTGTTCAGTGAAATAAACCAATCATACAAATATTTTTTTTTAATGTTTTCTGGGCAAGCTAGCTGTACTATTTTAAAAAGAAACCTAACAGTTAAATAAACTGTTGAAAATATTTCTGTTTAAGATTCATTATCATTGACAGTTTTGCTAATAACATCTTTAGTAGAACATTTAAGTCAATTAAAAGAAATAGGTCTGAAAGCATCTATATTTTTTCTTAAAAGGCCATATACATTTTTCATATCAATAATTTATTCAACTCAGTATTTAGATCCTGATCAAGGCAGAAAATGACAGAAAATTGTGATAAAGCGTGGATATTTTCACATGAACAAATTGGTTTCAAAGAACTCCTTCTGCACATCAGGAAACTTTGAAACGTAATTAAAGGGCTGATTATCCTCTTAGGTATTCTGAATTGGTTCTAAACAATGCAGGGAGAAAAAACCGACTTTGCTTTCAATGGGTCCTCTAACTAAAAATGAATATAGCTGTGCTTTTCCTAGTTGTATCTTTATGCTGATTAAGTTGCACTTAATTATTAAATAATATTTTAAAAGTCTTTTTAAAATTTTCAACAACTTACATTATTGAAGATATTAAAACATCAATCTAATATTTTATCTACCACAGAAATATGTTAAATAAATATAATTACTCATTTTTAAGTAAATAGGTTATTATATTAATAGGTCATACACAAATTATATATATTATAGTTATGAAATAGCATGCTTATGTATATATGTGTATTTTATTTATATAACTAGTATATGTAGCTATGTCTGGAGGAGGACATGGCAACCCACTCCAGTATTCTTGCATGGAGAATCCCCATGGACAGAGGAGCCTGACAGGCTACATTCCATGGCGTTGCAAAAAGTCAGACACGACTGAGCGACTAAGCACAGCGCACATATGTATCTATGTAAATGCATAAGTTCTCATGATTTACAGACAAATAATAAGCTTCAAAGCTGAGACAATTTAAAAAAATTTGTTGTATAGTTGTAAAGTTGATGAATTCCAATCAACAAGAACATGAAAAAAATTAGCATTTTTTCCATTTAAGTGGAAAGCATTAGTCTTCTATCATTAAACAATAATTAAATTATAATTATAAGTTAAAATTGAAGTAATTAAATGAGGTCAATTGTAATTTTTCACCACTTTGTTTCAAGATATTTCTCTTTGTAGCTTGAATTGCTATCTCAATTACTTTTAATTTTTCATCGGTGAAAAAATAAAGAAGTGAATTCAATATGGCATTTGGTCTAATGAAGCATACCTTTTTGAAGACACATCATATGAATAAGTTTTGAGCTTGATTAATTACGTTCCTCGCAACTACAATCTTAGTAATTGAATACAAATTTTAAAATTTGTATTTTAAAAATAAACCTTTGAGTGAATTCACTTTTGGGAGAGTGCATTCTTAATAGTAACATCAGGGTTTTCCAAAAATATTGAGAACCTTAAAAAATAAAAATATGCCATCCTGGACTCATGTATTCATCCATGTTCTTTTGTACGTGTATATGTGTGTATGCATGGATGATTGTGGAAAATTGCATTCTGCTACACATGAAAATAAAGAAGAGTCCATGATTTCAAGGACCCAAACTGAGTGGCAGTTAGAAAAATGTTCTCCATTACATTCTGAGTGATTATATTTTAAGGGGCTATGGTAAAATACAGAATGAAGGAGCAAAGAAACCAGACTTCACTGAAAATATAAGTGAGAGAACACTGAAGAAGCATATGCTGCCTTGGGAGAAGGAAATAAATTGTCCACTTACAGGCTGTGCTATCTCTAGAGGACTGGGAAGAGTTATGTTCTGAAAGCTAAGTAAAGCTAAGGTCCTGAAATATCTTTGTAGTGATAAAACAGGTATAAACAGTGATAAAACAGGTATAAAAGGCTCAAGTTAACTTGGTAATGGTGGCAAATATATTTGCATTTTAGGTAGTTGATGAAAAATTGGAAAGAGTATTACTGTAAAAGAAATGGGAGTTAGTTAGATTAACTAAGAATATCTCTATTTTTTTAATCAATCTCATGTAATTGCTTAACTCCCTTTCTGCACATCGCTGACACTGCTTCAGGATGTCAATTCTTAAAAAAAAAAAAAAAAAAAAACAGAATGTGTTAATATACTGTGCTTCCTCTTGCATAGAACTACTAAACCAATCTAAACATTAAATCCTTTTAGACCTGCTTTACAGTGGCCCAGTGCTGTCATATTCCAAAGATCCATCCTTAATTGCCTGTATTTCTGCCTAGTGTCCATATTAGACCTCACCACTTTGCTTCCCTATTTTGTGGAGACCTTGTTATGTATGAACACAACCATTCATATATTTGAAAAAAAAAAAAAGTGTGTGTGCGTGTGTATGTGTTCAGTTGTGTCTGACTCTTTGGGACCCCATGAACTGTAGCCTGCCAGGCTCCTCTGTCCATGGGATTTCCCCAGCAAGAAATATAATGTAGTTGGTTTCCTACTATTTACTACTCCATGGAATCTTCCTGACCCAGGGATTGAAACCAAGTCTCCTATGTCTCTGCATTGGCAGGCATATTCTTTACCACGTGTGCCTCCTGGGAAGCCAGGTTACATGGTAGCTCATGAGTGAGTTTGCGCAGGAACCCTTTAAGAGCGGAGTCTTGGTTTCCCACAGCCTTTGGCTCTCCTGGGTATAAGCCCAAGGGTTGGTTGGGGTTTCTCTCCTGCTTGTTGCTTGTCGCACCAGGGGTGTGGGGTCTGACTAGACCACATCTTTGTCCCTCCTACCCATCTGAATGTGGCCTTTCTTTATTCCTCATTTGTAGAACATCTGTTTTCCTCTGTGTAGTTGTAGTTTTGGTGTGTCTATGGAAAGTGAACTCAGAATCTTCCTACTCCACCATCTCGATCCTGAACCAAATTAAGCAATATTTAAATAAATGGAGAGATATACTCCATTTGTTGTAGATATACTCCAGTATATGGAAGCCCAGGGCTTCCCAGGTGGAGCTAATGGTAAAGAACCCATCTGCCAATGCAAGAGATGTAAAAGATGTGGGTTCGATCCCTGGGTTGGGATGATCCCCTGGAGAAGGGCATGGCAACACACATCAGTGTTCTTGCCTGGACAATCTCATGGACAGAGGAGCCTGACAGGTTATAGTCCATGGGGTTGCAGAGTGGGACACTACTAAAGAACTTAGCATGCACACACGCATACTATGCTCATGGGTTAGAAGACTTAATCATTTTCAAGTATTACCTTTCATAAGTTATAGTTGAATCTCCATTAAAATTAATTAATTTTGTTTTTGGCTGTCCTGGGTCTTTGTTACTGTGTGGGCTTTTCTCTAGTTGTAGCAAGCAGAGGGCTACTTTCCAGTTGGGATGTGCTGGCTTCTCATTGCAGTGACTTCTCTTGTGGAGCACAGGTTGCAGGCTGCACAGGCTTCAGTAGTTGTGACACGTGGGCTCAGTCGTTGGGGATCCTGGGCTCTAGGGCACAAGCTCAATCATTATGGTGCAGGGGCTTAGCTGTTCCATGGAACGTGGGATCTTTCTAGCCTAGGGATGGTACCAGCATCTCCTGCATTGGCAAGTGGATTCTTTAGCACTGAGATATCAGGGGAGCCCCTATAGTTGACTCTTGAACAACATGGAGGTTTGGGCTCCAACCCCTCCACACAGTCAAAAATCTGTGTAAAATTTTGCAGGATCCATAGTTCCATATCCACAGATTCAGCAAACCTTAGACTGTATCGTACAAGCTTATTGGAAAAAAAAAAAAAATCTGTGCATAAGTGGGTTTACACAGTTCAAACCCATGTTGTTCAAGGGTGCACTGTAATTTATTAATTCAATATAATATGAATTATAATCACAAGAAGCTTTTTCCCCTAGAACTGACAAGTATTTTTTACAATTTAAATGGAAATATAAAGGAACCAGAGTAGTCAAAGCAATTATACAAATAAAATGCATATCTGGAGGAATTACACTAACTGATTTTGACATATACTTTAACAATTAATAGGGCAATGTGGTAATGGCATAAGGATAGATATGGATAAGAAAAAAGTGGAAAATTGAGAAATAGATCCACATTTACATGAAATGGATTAGAAAAAAAAGACAAAACTGAAATTGTTCGCTGACAATTACTTAACCAACAAAGGTCCATCTAGTCAAAGCTATGGTTTTTCTAATAGTCATGTATGGATGTGAGAGTTGGATTATAAAGAGAGTTGGACTATTTTTGGGAGCCCCCCAAAATAAAGTCTGTCACTGTTTCCAGTGTTTCCCCATCTATTACCCATGAAGTGATGGGACCAGATGCCATAATCTTTGTTTTCTGAATGTTGAGTTTTAAGCCAATGTTTTCACTCTCCTCTTTCACTTTCATCAAGAGGCTCTTTAGTTCTTTGCTTTCTGCCAAATGGGTGGCATCATCTGCATATCTGAGATTACTGATATTTCTCCCAGAAATCTTGATTCCAGCTAGTGCTTCTTCCAGCCCACCGTTTCTCATGATGTACTCTGCATATAAGTTAAATAAGCAGGGTGACAATATAAAGCATTGATGTACTCCTTTTCCTATTTGGAAGCAGTCTGTTGTTCCATGTCCATTTCTAACTGTTGCTTCTTGACCTGCATATAGATTTCTCAAGAGGCAGGTCAGGTGGTCTGATATTGCCATCTTTTTCAGGATTTTCCACAGTTTGTTGTTATCCACACAGTCAAAGGTTTTGGCGTAGTCAATAAAGCAGAAGTAGATGTTTTTCTGGAATTCTCTTGCTTTTTTGATGATCCAAGGAAGGTTGGCAATTTGACTGTTGGTTCCTCTGCCTTTTCTAAATCCATCTTGAATATCTGGATGTTCACAGTTCATGTACTGTTCAAGTCTGGCTTGGAGAACTTTGAGCATTACTTTGCTGTTGTGTGAGATGAGTGCAATTGTGCGGTAGTTTGAGCCTTCTTTGGCACTGCCTTTCTTTGGGATTGGAATGAAAACTGACCTTTTCCAGTCCTGTGGCCACTGCTGAGTTTTCCAAATTTGCTGGCATATTGAGTGCAGCACTTTCACAGCATCATCTTTTAGGATTTGAAATAGCTCAACTGGAATTCCATCACCTCCATTAGCTTTGTTCGAATGATGCTTCCTAAGATCCACTTGACTTCGCATTCTAGGATGTCTGGCTCTAGGTGAGTGATCACAGGATCATGATTATCTGGATCATGAAGATCTTTTTTGTATAGTTCTGTGTATTTTTTCCACCTCTTCTTAATATTTTCAGCTTCTGTTAGGTCCATACCATTTCTGTCCTTTATTTTGCCCATCTTTGCATAAAATTTTCCCTTTGTGTCTCTAATTTTCTTGAAGAGATCTCTAGTTTTCCCATTCTATTGTTTTCCTCTATTTCTTTGCACTGATCACTGAGGAAGGCTTTCTTATCTCTCCTTGCTATTCTTTGGAAATTTGTGTTCAAATGGTTATATCTTTCCTTTCTCCTTTGCTTTTTGCTTCTCTTCTTTTCAAAGCTATTTGTAAGGCCCCCTCAGACAACCATTTTGCTTTTCTGCATTTCTTTTCCTTGGAGATGTTATTGATCCCTGTCTCCTGTACAATGTCATGAACCTCCATCCATAGTTCTTCAGGCACTCTATCAGATCTAATCCCTTCAATCTATTTGTCACTTCCACTGTATAATCTAAGAGATTTGATTTAGGCCATACCTGAATGGTCTAGTGGTTTTCCATACTTTCTTCAATTTAAGTTGAATTTGGCAATAAGGAGTTCATGATCTGAGCCACAGTCAGGTCCCAGTATTGTTTTTGCTGACTGTATAGAGCTTCTCCATCTTTGGCTGCAAAGAATATAATCAATCTGATTTCAGTGTTGACCATCTGGTGATGTCCATGTGTAGAGTCTTCTCTTGTGTTGTTGGAAGAGGGTGTTTGCTATGACCAGTGCATTCTCTTGGCAAAACTCTATTAGCCTTTGTCCTGCTTCATTCTGTACTCCTAGGCCAAATTTGCCAGTTACTCCAGGAGTTTCTTGACTTCCTACTTTTGCATTCCAGTCCCCTATAATAATTCTTATATCATGTGATATTGATGGCTATTAATGATGTTATAATTACCCACACAATAGTTCTTCCTAATTTTCCCCTTAAGAATGTTGTGCTTTGCTTAAAGCAGAAGCTTGAAATCATGAAGTATAGTTCCAAAACTTTAAGAGATCTTAAAAATAAGCTATTTACTCAATTACTCAGCTATTAAATTATTTTCTTCTGTCTCTATATCTCTCTCTATATATATCTGTGTGTGTTTGTTTGTGTGTGCTTATATATACTCTGGACCTGAAAAGGTCATTTGTCACCAACACAGTTGTGGGAAATTGAAATGTTACCCATTAGCAATTTCATTTACTATAATATTATAATGATGACAAATATATTCAAACCCCAGGAAAAATGTATTTCTTTTCTTTATTTCCATTTAGGATTTTAAGTGATACATTACAAAAAACTGCAATTATTTTTTCAATTTCACAACTTTCATTGAGATCTTTCCATGTGCTATGTTAGACTCTCAGGTTACAGATAAATATTGTTTCTCCTTTTATTTCTTTTTAAAATTGAAGTATAGCATATTTACAATATTGTGTTTCAGGTGTATAGCAAAACGATTCAGTTATTCATATATGTATGCTGCTGCTGCTGCTGCTGCTGCTGCTAAGTCGCTTCAGTCATGTCCGACTCTGTGCGACCCCAGAGACGGCAGCCCACCAGGCTCTGCCGTCCCTGGGATTCTCCAGACAAGAACACTGGAGTAGGCTGCCATTTCCTTCTCTTCATATACATATATGTATATATAATTTTTTAGTTTCCTTTCCATTATAGGTTATAAGAAGATACTGATTATAGTTCCCTATGCTATACAGTAAATTATGTTTCTTATTTATTTTATATGTAGTAACATATCTGTTAATCCCATTCATCTAATTTAACCCTCAATCCCCTTCTCCTTTGGTAACCATGTTTGTTTTCTCTATCTGTGAGTCTGTTTCTGCTTGTGAATAAGTTCATTTGTGTTTTTTTTAGATTCCATATTTACATGTGGTATCATATAATATTTGTCTTTCTCTGATTTACTTCACTTAGGGTGATAATCTATAGGTTCATCTATATTTTTTTCAGATGGCAATATTTCATTCTAAAGTATAAATTCTTAATAATAAATTGATTTTATTCAGTCTAGGGAGAGTTAATTTTTTCCAAGGAATTTTTAAACGAGAAAAATTGTCTATATATATGCAAATATATACTACAGCTTTTCCCATTGTGAATATTTCTTTTAGGCAATTATTTATTTCTACAATTTATATGTAAGTTAAGCGTTTTCCCTTCAATTTTGTATCTTTTTCTATTTAAGGATCTCATTGAACTCTGTCCAACACACACAAAAACTGTCAGATTCATTAAATTTTAGAATAGATTGTTTTTCAAGAATGTAACATTAGTAGTTATTATGTAGAACAATTTTAAGATTTTTATTTTAACAATAATCTCATGACTATTATACTACTGCCAATTGTTTAAAACAAACGAACAAAAAATCCTCTAAAATATTAACTACAACAAAACCTGAAAATATAAACTAGGTGTAAAAAATGTTTTTTTTTTTTTAACTTAATAGTGTGATAAGGTACAATTTTAGGACTAAATTTACAGAGAAGGAGTGTTACAATAAAATGTCAGCTGTTAATGGACATATGAGATAAAGAATAGTGTTTAAAATATTTAATTACTTTGGACACTAAGAGGATGAGATTTTTCACATTTGTGCAAACACATCATACCTGGGAAAAGGACATAGGGGAAAAAATCCTCTTTTCAAGAGGAAGGGGCAAACCAACATCTGAGCCCAGAATTACAGGGCAGGATCCTTAAGAGCACTGAAAGGTCACACCACAAATTCCAGGGGAAAGTATAAGCCTAAGACTGAGTCTCAGTTAGAGAATTAACTAACCCCTGTCCAAGTGGAAGCAGCTTGAGTGGTACCAAAGTGTGGGAGAAATGCCCACTGACATACAAAGAGAAGACCTAAAGATAAAGGTCTTCATTGATGCTGGGAATGATGGAAGGCAGGAGGGGAAGGGGACGACAGAGGATAAGATGGTTGGATGACAGAGGACCAGATGGTTGGACGGCATTACGGACTCAATGGACATGAGTTTGAGCAAACTCAGGGAAATGGTGAGGGACAGGGAGACCTGGTGTGCTGCAGTCCATGGGGCTGCAAAGAGTTGGACATGACTGAACAACCTAACAACAGCAAAGTTAAAGTCAGAACTAGAAAAATTTTTGCAAGTTATCTCTACCCTGAATGCAAAGTTATGCTAGAGGAATTTGAAGCCTCTTGTGCAATAAAGGTACAGATAGCAAAAACAACACTAAGTTTAAACGTATAAAGTTGTGTATCCGTGACCTTTTTACATAACAATCTGATTAATTTTTAGGAATACATTTATTTATTTCCATTTTCCTCCCCAAGTCCCAAACTGTCTTGGATTCTAGATGGCAATGTGCTGAGATGACATTCTGTTAGATGTCAGTATGTATGTCATGAAAAGCTCACTTATAAGCTGGCCTTTTCAGTTCAGTCTTAATCATCAGAAGACTACTTGACAGCTTTCATTTTCCTTCTTTCCCCCTCATCTCTTCAATGTGCACTGGTAGCACTGAAATGAATTGATATTTTTCTTCTTGGATCATTATCTGCCCCTATAAATTCCACCTAATGCGAAATCCCAGGACTTTTTTTTTTTTTTTTTGGATAAACTGAATTACTGCCAGGATTTGGCAATTTTATTTTCACTGTTAAATGGAGTTTATGAAAATTAAAAATACTTTTAAAAAACTGCATTGGGTAAACTGGGGGAATACATTTGAAGATAACATGTATGACAAAAGTCTTGAATCTGCAATGCTTTTTTAAATTTTGTTTTTATTTTCCTGGTTTCTTGAGATGGAAGTTTAGGTTATTAATTTGAGACTTTTCCTTGTGGGTGTATTAGTGTTGTAAATTTTTTGTCTCAGCACTGCATTAGCTATGTCCCACAAATTTTGGAGTATGTATGTTATTTTCATTCAGTCAGTACAGTTTTAAAACCTCTTAAAACTTTCTTTTTTTCCTGGATTAAAGACGTTATGTGTCCAAGTGTTTGGAGATCTTCCTATTATGTTCCTGTTGTTTATTTCTAGTTTGATTCCATTGTGGCTGGAGAACACATTCTGTATGATTTCAAATTTTATAAATTTGTGAAGATTTTATTTATGGCTCATAAAAGTCAGTCACTTAGCCGTGTCCAGTTGTTTGTGACCTCACAGACTATAGCCTGCCAGGGTCCTCTGTTCAAGGGATTCTCCAGGCAAGAATACTGAAGTAGATTGCCATTCCCTTCTCCAAAGGATCTTCCCAATCCAGAGACTGAACCTAGGTTTCCTGAACAGCAGACAGATTCTTTACCATCTGAATTACAAGGAATTCGATATTGCTTATTATTTGGCCTATTTTGGTGAACAGTACTTTAATTTGCAAAAGTATATGTTGCTAAGATTGAGTTAGAATATTCTATAAATGTCAATTAGACCATGTTGGCTGATATTACAGATTTTTTTCCTCTATGGTTCTGATGTTCTTGGTAGTTGTTCTCTCAGTTTTTGAAGAGATGAGTTGACATTTTCAACCATAATTGTGGTTTAGTCTATTTCTCTTTTTCTCTGTGGTTTTTCATTCACAGATTTCACAGTTCTGTTTCTTTGGTACACATGCATTTAGAATTGTTGTTCTTCTTGTGGACTGATCTCATATGGCCGAAAAGGGTTAGAGGGCTCTCTGGGGTCCCCTTAAAAAGGCACTAATCTTAGTCAGTGCTCCACCTTCATCACCTAATTACCTTTCAAATCCCCTACCTCCTGATACCATCACATTGGAGATTTTGTTTCAACATATGAGTTTTGTGGGAGACACCACACTTCAGTCCATGGCATTGCCTACTCTTCAGATCTTAATAGAGACCTCAGTTCCTCAGAATGCACTTCTCTGACCCATATAAAAAATGCTCTCCATTATTCTTTCTGATCATTTCCTTCATAGGATTTGTCATCATCTGCAGTAGTTTACATGCCTGTATTAAGGATGTATTATTTCTCTTTTCCATTTTAATGAAAGCTCCATGAGGGCAAGGATTATGCTTGTATTATTTGTGTCCATATTCTCAGTGCTGAACACAATGCCTGGTGCCAAGGAAACATCAGTTAGTTGAATTAACATTTACTACTATTACTAATATAAAGATATATATATATATATATACACGTAGTTTGCTTAATGATATATATTTATACTATATGAATTTCTAAAATTTAATTAAAAATGAAAATGATGGATATGGAGGACAGTTTGTAGAATTGCTTGCACATTCAAGTAATAGAATCACTTAGGCACATAAAATCTCTCAAAGAACATTCTTAATTAGTTAACATGGATATTATCTCAAGATGCATTTGTAGATTCATATAATATACAATGCTACTTATTCCCTAGTACTAAATGAATCACAGTAGTCCTAGGTTACTCTCGCACAATCAATTTATATTCCTTTTATGAGAATAACTTGGTCAAAGTCTTCAAGCAACAGGGATGTTGTTTCTGTACCACTTTTTATGATATTAAATAACTATAGGAAGTAGTTCCACTCTTTTATTGGAATATATAGGGAGATAATTTACCAGCCATCATAGTTTATATGATTTTGGTATCAATTACTATAAAACACCTTAAACACTGTTTATACATTTTCCAACAGAGCTACTGTTAACCTAGAGTAGCCAAAAGTTTTTTAGATTTGTGTATATGTTTCATCTTCTCTGTCTTGTAAGGATGATTCAAAGAGCCTTTTAACCTGTACAAGTTGGAACAATTTCAGAAAAAGGAATTTTTTTCTACCTTTGTTGCTACTGCTACTGTGATAGAAGCTACTGGTAACAGTGGATAAGCCACATTTTCAGGATTCTCATGTTGGAGCTGTGGGAGAGAAAATGTTCCAGCAAGATCCCTTATCTGTCACAGCTCCAGACAGAAAGGTACAACAGTTATTCATTCTGATAAATAAAGACACTAACAGCTCCTCACTGTTAATACGATTATAAAATTTATCCTTGTAAAAATGCCTAGATTTCCTTGAATCCCTGTGGAGCCTCCCAGCATGACTTGTGAGAAGCATTTGAAGAGGATTTAGTATTTATTTAGAGAACTTCTGCTCAGTACTAATATTTCTTACATCTCCAAATATAGTAGAATTGCACTACTTGTACGCGAAGATCCACTCATGCTGATCTTTTCTAAAACCTTGCTCAACTTAGAAATTACCTTAAATACAATTAGCTGTATCCTTGAGACAAATTCATGGGGAAGTCTGATTCATCTTAAATCTATATTTAAATTAGATATCCAATAACAACTCAGTTGGAGCTGATCAGTGGCATTAAGGACTTTTCAGATAAAGTATATTGTTCCAAGTCAAAAGAGAGGGATAGGATATTCTCTACTGGTAATCAGAATTGACTTTAAGTACTTAATTTCCAGAACTGAAATACTGGATATATATTATTAAGCATGGAGATATAGAGAGTTGTGCACTTCATGTACACAGAATTATGAACATTCATTGCAGTTAGTTATCTTTTATCACAGACACCAAGGCTGAAACCTAATTTTTTTTAATACAAGTATATCATAGAGTTTCATAATGTAGTGTACCCAAACACATCAATACTTCATGAAAAAAAATTCATAAAGTTTGAAAAATGTCTGAAATGTTATGCAAAAGCTTGGTTGTGTTATCAGGTTTGGAAAGTGAGAGTTAAAGAGGACCTCCCTTGTGGGCCTCAGTTTTTGGTAAGGACACAGAGAAGAATCTGAGGGCTTACCTGTGGCAAAAACAAGTTTATTGAAGGAAGACCAGAAAAAACATTTCTAGGGAGAGGTGAGTCAAGCCAAGGGAGGCACTGGCACAGGAATGATGAGGGGGGTTTTAGAGACAAGGCTTTTACATATTCATTTAGGCTTTTACATATTCATTTAGGCGGGCATGGACTGACAGGTGCAAGTTACATAACAACAGGCTCCGTTGTCTATATCTTCCCCATAATTCAGTCTGTAATAATCATTGTATGTATATTTGTGTAGAATATGAACCCTTAATGAGCTCTAGGCTGCCTCAGGTCATTTAAGGACATAGCTGTGGGACAAGGCACATATGCTGGAGTTGGAAAAGTCTCTGTGGTTATTTTGTAGCATATCTATGAGATCTCCTGAGCTACACTGGAGCCTGTCTGGGTGGGAAACAGATCAGGTTGCATACTTTTCAGCGAGGCCACCCCTTGTTGCTCATGCCTCAGTCAGTTCAGTAGCTCAGTTGCATTCAACTCTATGCAACCCTATGGACTGCAGCATGCCAGGCTTCCCTGTTTACCCTCAACTCTCAGAGCTCAGTCAAACTCGTGTCCAATGAGTCAGTGATGCCATCCAAGCATCTCAACCTCTGTTGTCCCGTTCTCCTCCTGCATTTAATCTTTCCCAGCATCAGGATGTTTTCCAATGAGTCAGTTCTTCACATCACGTGGCCAAAGTATTGGAGCTTCAGCCTCAGCATCAGACCTTCCAATGAATGTCAAGGACTTCTTTTAGGACTCACTGGTTTGATCTCCTTGCAGTCCAAGAGACTCTCAAGAGTCTGATCCAACACCACAATTCAAAAGCATCAATTCTTTGGCACTCATCTTTCTTTATGATCCAACTCTCACATCTATTTATGACTACTGGAAAAACCAAAACTTTGACTAGATAGACCTTTGTTGGCAAAGTAATGTCTCTGCTTTTTAATATGATGTCTATATTTGTCATAGCTTTTCTTTCAAGCACACATCTTTTACTTTCATGGCTGCAGTCACCATCTGAAGTGATTTTGTAGCCCAAGAAAAGAAAGTCTGTCACTGTTCCCATTGTTTCCCTGTCTATTTGCCACGAAGTGATGGAACTGGATACTGTGATCTTAGTTTTATGAATATTGAGTTTTAAGCCAGCTTTTTCACTCTCCTCTTTCACTTTCATCAAGAGATTCTTTAGTTCCTCTTCATTTTCAGCCATAAGGGTGGTGTCATCTGCATATCTGAGGTTACTGATGGTTCTCCCAGCAATCTTGATTCCAGCTTGTACTTTGTCCAGCCCGGCAGCATTTTGTTTGATGCACTCTGCATATAAGTTAACTAAGCAGGGTGACCATATACAGCCTTGTCAAAGTCCTTTCTCAATTTGGATCCAGTCTGTTTTTCTATGTCTGGTTCTAACTGTTGCTTCTTGACCTGCATATAGATTTCTCAGGAGGCAGGAAAGGTGATCTGGTATCCCTGTCTCTTGAAGGATTTTCCAATTTTTGTGATCCACACAGTCAAAGACTTTGGCATAGTCAATGAAGCAGAAGTAGATATTTTTTCTAGAATTCTCTTGCTTTTTCTATAATCCAACGGATATGGCAATTTGACCTCTGGTTCCTCTGCCTTTTCTAAATCCAGCTTGAACATCTGGAAGTTCTCAGTTCATGTACTGTTGAAGCTTAGCTTGGAGAAGTTTCAGCATTACTTTGCCAGCATGTGAGATGAGTGCAGTTGTACGGTAGTTTGAACATTGTTTGGCATTGTCCTTCTTTGGAATTGGAATGAAAACTGACCTTTTCCAGTCCTCTGGCCACTGCTGAGTTTTCCAAATTTGCTGGCATATTGAGTGCGGCACTTTAGCAGCGCCATATTTTAGATCATCTTTTAGTTAGCATCATGCTTAACTTGTACATAACACTTTGAAGAAAATATTCTGAGTATTGTGTTTATAATGTTAATTACATTCTCTTTGTTCTCTTTGTATCCACAAAGCTCCAACCAATGTTAAAGAATCCTAGGACTAAAGTAAATATTTAAGATTTAGTAATATCATACTTGTGAAAAACTAAAGAGAAGAGATTGCAAATTATCAAGAAAAAATTCAGTAAATTAGAAACATTAATACTCAAAAGGAAGTAGGTTTTATAAAATAAAATGTCACTCAGAAAACCAATAGAACTCTTGTGCAATATAAGAGGAAAAGGAAAAAAAAATTAAAATCAACTTAACTTTTGCTATTCATTAAAAGTAGCATCTTTTGTTAGACTGTTTGACATTATTAGCATTTTAATCATATGATGAGTGTGTGTGCTCAGTCATATCCTATTCTTTGCAACCCCATGGACTGTAGCCCACCAGGCTCTTTTATTCATGGAATTTTCCAGGCAAGGATACTGGAAAGCATGTCATTTTCCTCTCCATGGTATTTTTATGATCCAGGGATAGAACCCAGGTTTCCCAAATATGCAGACAGATTCTTTACCACTGAACCACCTGGGAAGCCCAATCATATGATAAATGTATTTATGAATAAATCTTTGACATAACCAAGAGAAGAGACTTATCCAAACTTGAGTTTTCCTAACTATAAGCATGGCTATATATGCAGCCATGAAATTAAAAGATACTTACTCCTTGGGAGGAAAGTTATTACCAACCTAGATAGCATATTAAAAAGTAGAGACATTGCTTTGCCAACAAAGGTCCGTCTAGTCAAGGCTATGATTTTTCCAGTGGTCATGTATGGATGTGAGAGTTGGACTGTGAAGAAAGCTGAGTGCCAAAGAATTGATGCTTTTGAACTGTGGTGTTGGAGAAGACTCTTGAGAGTCCCTTGGACTGCAAGGAGATCCAACCAGTCCATCCTAAAGGAGATCGGTCCTGGGCATTCATTGGAAAGACTGATACTAAAGCTGAAACTCCAGTACTTTGGCCACCTCATGCAAAGAGTTGACTCATTGGAAAAGACTCTGATGCTGGGAGGGATTGGGTGCAGGAGGAAAAGGGGACGACAGAGGGTGAGATGGCTGGATGGCATCACCTACTCAATGGACATGACTTTGTGTAAACTCCGGGAGTTGATGATGGACAGGGAGGCCTGGCGTGCTGTGATTCATGGGGTCGGAAAGAGTCGGACACGACTGAGCAACTGAACTGAACTGATCCATCCATTTTCAGTCTGTAAAAATATGTCCAAAATGTTATTGGACATATATTTTCTAACAACAAAACAAAAAAGCTGAGTCTAGCTTTTTTTTTCATATTTCAAGATCATGCCATGCTGTCCATTAATTTCAAGATGCCATTTACAATTTTCCATAGACAACAGTGTAAGAGTGTAATAAAGTAGTAAAGGAAACCAGGAGTGATTTGTGCAGCTTCACTGAATGCTTTATACTTAGATAAGATCCTTGAAGTATCATCTCATAGTGATGTTGTCAAGTGATGCAGTGGTCTGTTTTCAGCAGTCTGGGTTCTGTCACAAAACTAGAATGAATAAAAGAATTCTGGGAAGAAAATAACAAAATCTTACCATAGGAATTATGGTTTACATAATATCAGAATGCTCAAGAGGAGAAAAGAGAGAGAGAGAGAGAGACAGAGCGCTGCAATGTTCAGGGAGATATAGTTGGGAAGATAAAGAAGTAGATACTGATTGAAAGTGAAAGTCGCTCAACGTGTCCAGACTCTTTGTGACCCCATGGACTGTAGCCTGCCAGGATCCTCTGTCCATGGAATTTCCAGTCCAGAATACTGGAGTGGGTAGGTGTTCCCATCTCCAAGGGATCTTACCAACCCATGGATTGAACCCAGGTCTCCTACATTGCAGGTGGATCCTTTACCTGCTGAGCTATCCTGAATAACTCACTAAAATGGAAGTGGCTTCTCAAAAATCACATCCAGAAACTGCTACAATTCTCCAGAATCTCTGAAAAAGTTCACACTGTGCTTCTGTGAAATATGTGGTAAACAAGCACTCAATGAGAATTTTCTGTGAATCCTGCACCTACTCAAGTCCCTCTCATACAAGCCATTTGAACTTGATGGCGGAATATGGCTGCACATTCCCAGATTCATGGCTTGGTGTGTCAGATAACATCAGTTCAGGATGAGCATGTCCAAGTGACATGATGCCTTAGTGGCTGTGGACAAGTCTCTGCAAGGGCCCAGCACCAGGCTTTTGCTGTAGGCAGTAGGTAGCCATCTGCAGAAGAGAATATGGCTTTGCTCCAAAATACTGTTTGCCACAAACACTTCTGCACAGTTGGATCTGCTGGTCATACAGAGCATGGGCGGATTAACTAACACGGAAACTTAGACCTGCTGCAGACTTAGTTTATTGAAAATGAATCAAAGTAGTAAGTCCAAATAAAGTGCTGTTTTGCTGCTGAAAGTTAGAGGCTGCTAGACATGTCTCTTTTCTGTGAATATGTACATAAGGTATTCATCTTAACATGCCTCATACTACCAAACCAATAGTCTTCAAATGTTCCTTGATAATCATATGAAATGTTTCTGAGTTTCTGGCACCTATTTTTTCCAAGTCTTCCAATGGATCTTTTACGTTTGCTGACACAAACTAAGTCCTATCAGAATGATTTTGTCGATACAGTAGATAATCCAGACTCCTTATATAGAATTGACAGCGAGCTAAAGAGTTGATAAAGCCCTGGGATAAGATGTTGAAGTTTTGACTCTGTCCCTGCCAGGTAAAGGCAAGCTGCTCCTCTGTCTTTATTAATAAAAATGGATAGAAGACCATTCTCAAAAGCAGAAGCAAGATACTAAGTGCTTAGCACTCTGTTTATTTTCTTTGGAATAGCACTTGATGTTTGAGTCACCAACTGTTCCCTTTTATTGTTGAGTCATATTGAAAATAACAACTTAAAAATTAATTACTCTGTTTATGGATATTTGGCTTGTTTATGATGGATAAGACTGTATGGATGTTCAGGTATAAGACTTCATGCAAATATTACCCTATTTGTCTTGGGTAAATAGCTAGGAATAGAATCAGTAGGTCACAAAATATATGTTAGCTAAACTTTATAAGAAAACTAAAGACTGTTTTCCAAAGAAGCTGTGCTATTCACCCTCCAACCAGGAATGCTTATTTACCCATGCTTATTTATCTTGTTTTGGGCTTCCTTGGTGGCTCAGGGGTAAAGAATCCACTTGCCAATGCAGGAGACAAGGATTCAATCCATGGTCAGGAAGATCCCCTGCAGACGGAAATGGCGACCCACTCCAGTATTCTTGCCTGGAGGATCCCACGGACAGATGAACCCAGCTGGCTACAGTCCACTGCTCGCACAGAGTCGGACACAACTTAGTGACTGAGCATGCACACACGCATTCCACTTATTATCTATTTGGGGTTATTTTTTCTTTGAAGCATTGGGTTGCCTTTTTTACCCCTACAATGAGGCATAACTTTCAGTTTTCTAGTTTCTTTGGAAGAGCAGAGATATTGTTATAATTTATAGTAGAAAACTGGTGATTGCAGAACACAGGTAAGATAGCCTGCAGAAAGAGAGTTTGCTTCGTGTGGGGAAATACTGAAAGTAGATCTGAGACAAGGTAAATAAGCACTGGTTACTAGATAAACAAAATATAGCAGCTCCAAAACTCCCAGGACAAGTGGTAGTCGTCTTGGAAAGGCACCACATTTCTAGAAGAAAGAGTTAACCTGGAATCAACATTCTCTGCAAGTGTGGTGGTGAAGAGGATTAACCAAGCAAACAGTAGAAATTGAGTCCAACAAAATCAAAAGAGAATCACTACTTTAGCAGTCCATCAACCCCTCCTGCCACACAGTCCATAATCCTGCCTAGATAACTTCAGATTACTACTAGAGGTCAAAGCAAAAATAAGACATTTCAAAATGAAAATAATATGGTAGGCAAAGCAAACAGAAATACCAAATAAAACAGAAAATAAAAACATGTGTTTTATCTGGTTTAATTTCTATGAGTTTGGATTTTTTTATTCTAACTCTATGTTCATATTTCATTCAATACAAAAAACCCCATCTAAAATATTGCTCAGATTTATTTTCTCAAAAGTATTGAAAAGTGCTATTATGATAAACATTACATTGATGACTTTGCTTATTTGCCTATTTATGAATTGAGCATTTTGCTTGTCTTATAAGCCTCTTTTTTTCATATTGTATTTGGCATTCAATTGATTATTATTTGCTGACTTATAAATATTAATTATAAGGCTTTTATGCAATATGATATGCTTTTTTTACAAATGTATTTTTTTTGTATCTATAGTTCAGGTTTTATATATCTATGGCATTTTATTTTTATTATATTTTTAAATTATATCATTTCAAATTTGTATACTGTGTAAAAGAATGATTGCATCATTTATAAAGGACAGTTTTCTCCTAGCAATGTATAACCTTTGACATGTTTAAATAATTCACTCACATGACATTTCTTATTTTGGTAAAAGTGAAAAAAAAAAGAAAAAGGAATCCAACCTTATTGTTTACAGCTGCACACAGACTTGTCCTAAAAACATTTTCCTTGTTACAAACAGACCTCATGACTTTGGCTCTCAGGGGACTCTCAGCTGTTAATCATAATTAACAGCCTATAACACTCTCATTTTTAATGCAAGAAAAAATGTTCAGAAAGAAAACAGCTCATGTCTCAGTAGAAGAAATCAAGGGCTTTAGTTGTTGTTGTTCAGTCTCTAAGTCCTATCTGACCCTTTGTGACCCCATGAACTGCAGCATGCCAGGCTTCACTGTCCATCACTATCTCCTGGAGTTTGCTCAAACTCATGTCCATTGAGTCGATGATGCCATCCAACTAGATCATCCTCTGTCGTCCCTTTCTCCTCCTGCCTTCAATGTTTCCAAATATCAGGGTCTTTTCCAATGAGTCTGCTCTTCTCATCAGAAAACCAAAGATTTGAAGCTTCAGCTTCAGCATCAGTCCTTCCAATGAATATTCAGGACTGATTTCCTTTAGGACTGACTGGTTTGATCTCCTTGCATTCCAAGGAACTCGCAAAAGTCTTCTCCAGCACCACAATTCAAAAGCATCAGTTTTTCAGCACTCAACCTTTTTTATGGTGCAACTCTCACATCCATATGACTACTGGAAAAATCATAGCTTTGCCTTGGTAATTATTTGTTTTTATGTTATATACACTATAACTTACATCAGTTCAGTTCAGTCGCTCAGTTGTGTCCGACTCTTTGCGACCCCATGAATCACAGCATGCCAGGCCTCCTCGTCCATCACCAACTCCCGCAGTTCACTCAAACTCATGCCCATCGAGTAGGTGATGCCATCCAGCCATCTCATCCTCTGTCGTCCCCTTTTCCTCCTGCACCCAATCCCTCCCAGCATCAGAGTCTTTTCCAATGAGTCAACTCTTTGCATGAGATGGCCAAAGTATTGGGGTTTCAGCATTAGCATCAGTCCTTCCAATGAACACCCAGGACTGATCTCCTTTAGGATAGACTGGTTGGATCTCCTTCTAGTCCAAGGGACTCTAAAGAGTCTTCTCGAACACCACAGTTCAAAAGCATCAATTCTTTGGTGCTCAGCTTTCTTCACAGTCCAACTCTCACATCCATACATGACCACTGGAAAAACCATAGCTTTTACTAGATGGACCTTTGTTGGCAAAGTAATATCTCAGCTTTTCAATATGCTGTCTACGTGGTCATAACTTTTCTTCCAAGGAGTAAGCGTCTTTTAATTTCATAGCTGCAATCACCATCTTCAGTGATTTTGGAGCCCCTAAAAATAAAGTCTGACACTGTTTCCACCATTTCCCCATCTATTTCCCATCAAGTGATGGGACCAGATACTGTGATCTTCGTTTTCTGAATGTTGATCTTTAAGCCAAATTTTTCATTCTCCTCTTTCACTTTTATAAATTTTCTTAAATTATTTCAATCTTTTTTTTTTTACTTTAAAAGATTTATTTATTTTAATTGGAGGCTAATTACTTTACAATATTGTGGTGGCTTTTGCCATACCTTGACATGAATCAGCCACAGGTGTACATGTGTCCCCCACCCCTTTTGACTGATGAGGAATAAAAATAAAAACAAAGAAACACTACAGAGCCCAAAATACGGCTGTTTCTACATTCCACATTCCAGTTTAATATCTGATTTTTTCACATTAGATGGCCAATTGTGCTTCTACATCAGGTTGCCAAAGAGGGTTACTTTTAGTTCTGTTTCATTTTTAGGTACTCACTTGTTTATACATATACAATTATGAAATTTTCTCCCTAAAATATGGCTTCTAAATGCTGCTTTATCTCTAGCTATGGTGTTATTTATCAATTAGGATTTAAGAGTGAAGAAATGACTGAATAGCCCAGTGGATTAAAAATAGCTATAGGCCTGCATATCCTAGCAAGATGTTCTTTGTTTAGTATTTGTGTGTTTCCATCAGCCCTACAAACATTTGATCTACTCCCTGTTTGCAATTATGTGTTTCACATGTTTATATTGATACATGGATGATATAAATTGCTGTGCATTCCTAGTAATCGACTTACATTTATGACGATTTAGGCCAGCTTTCCTAAAGTTAGCTGTTAATGAAAATGCCAGAAATCTTTTTAAATATTCATATATACACAGCTACATAGGGAGATAGAAACAAAGAAGGTATAGGTATAGCTGTCAGAGTTAAATTTAAATAATTTCCCCAGGGGCAGACTAAGCTATAGTGCTAGGGCTTAAACAGTACATTTGATTCATGTATTTATTAATCCCATAATTACTTATGAATTTGGCACTGGGCTGGCACTAAGGATGGCGAATAAAACAAGCACAGTGCCTGGCTCTTTCAAGTCATGTTATAAAACTTGCAATGTAACAAAGAGGAATTTAACAACTATGAGATGAGGTGGTCATGTATGCCAAGGAAAGATGTAGCTGAGCAGAGTTAAGACACAATACACAGTATTGAAAAATTTTGAGTAATTGTATATGCCTAGAATAAGAAAAAAAAAAAATTGACATGGTGAAAAGCCAAGCAAGAGAGGTATACAAAAGCAAAATCATGACATGAATTTTGTGCCACAGAGAAGATTGGACATTACTTTATATTCAAGTTTTCTGACCAAATAATTTTTAAAGCAACACATAATTGTATTTTAAGGGAAAAAAGAGAGAACAATTTGAAAGAGTTTGAGTCCAAAGCAGTATTTGATGTTATCACAGTCATTGAAGTCAGCAGTACTGAGTCTGGTGCTGTGCAGCCAGAGGAAAGGAGATGGATGTGGTCAGCAGAAGAGAAATTAAAGTAAGTTGGACTTCTTTCAGAATGAGGGAAAACTAGTGTCTGGCTATAGAGACTGGGAGGTTGGTAGAGTTACAACTACTGCCATAACTTCCAGAGACGTGGCAGATTTGGGAGAAGAGGATTCAATGTTGAATTGTTGTGCTTTCAGACTTTGTGGATCCATAAACATAGAAGTGCTCAGCTCAAAATAGCCAGCTAGTTTGGAAATATAGATTTGGAAGATGCCTTTATAGAGAGACTAATACACTCCATATAGATTAAAGGGCACATTGACAGTGGATGATCTGAGAAGCAAAGGGGCTCAGGTAGAGTGAATTTTTAGGCCATAAATAGTAGAAGTGAAAGAGGAGATAGTCAATGACAAAAAAGAATCACATCCAGCATCTCAGCAGGAAACTAAAATAAGGAATAAGGAATTGGCCAAGCATGTGAAAGTGTTAGTCGTTCATTCGTGTCTGACTTTTTGTGACCCCTTGGAGCCCACCAGGATCCTCTGTCCAAGGGATTCTACAGGAATACTGGAATGTATGCCCATTCCCTTTCCCAGGGTATCTTCATAACCCAGGGATTGAACCCAGGTCTCCCACATTTCAGGCAGATTCTTTACTGTCTGAGCCATCAGGGAAGCCCTTAGCCAAGCACACCAGAAAACAAAATTAGGTGGGGTAAGATGATACTCAAATAATCCACTGCAGTTCACCAATAAGATTATCGGTGACTCTTGCCAGAGCAGTTTTGGTGGAGCAGAGGACAGAAATCAGAATGAAGTAAGTTCAGGAGAGATTAAGAAACATTAAGGATGTGCAGATAGATTTTGCAACTACTATTTTTAAGGATCTTGAGTATAATGACAGAGATTGGGACTCAGGTTGAAGGGATGTTTTCTCGCTGTTACTGCTTTTATTAAATAGATAATTTGGGATTGCTTTCATGTATTGAAAAGAACTTCCATAAATATCAGGTGGCACTAGTGGTAAAGAACCCAACTGCCAATTCAAGAGACACAGGAGACGGGGGTTCCATCCATAGGTCAGGAAGATCCCCTGGAGGAGGTCATGGCAACCTACTCCAGTGTTCTTGCCTGGAGAATCTCCATGGACAGAGGAGCCTGGCAGGCTACAGTCCATAGGGTCACAAAGAGTTAAATATGACTGAAGTGACTTAGCATGCACATGTATTAAAAAGAAACCTCATAAATATTTAGAGTCCACAACTTATACATAATAGATTAAATGCCTTCTGTTTTCTCATATATATATATATATATATATATATATATATACATATTTTAATTCTTGGGCATAAATCATTGCTCTTTTGTATTAGTGAACTTACTACCCTCTACATTTACACCTTGAAGCCTGTTTCTTGATATTTTTACTTTCCTTTTTGTTGCAAATATCCTCCTTCCTCTGTGTGTGTGTATGAAAAGGGAGGGCAGGTAAAGGAGGGCTATGGATGAATATAGTGGATAATTAGAATATGCTTGTGTGAATGCATATTTCCAAGCTTGTGTGATGCAATATGAAGAGGAAAGGATCTGGGAAAAAATGGAGAAAAATAGGACGATATGAGTACTAGGTATGAAACTCCAAACTTTGGCCACCTGATGTGAAGAACTGACTCATTGGAAAAGACCCCGATGCTGGGAAAGATTGAAGGCAGGATGAGAAGTGGATGACAGAGGATGAGATGGTTGGATGACACCACCAACTCAATGGACATGAGTTTGAGTAAGCTCCAGGAGCTGGTGATGGACAGGGAAGCCTAGCGTGCTGCAGTCCATGGTGTCGCAAAGAGTTGGACATGACTGAGCAACTGAACTGAACTGTGATGAGTACTGGGGGTGCCTGAGTGCTACCTCCAGTTTTAGAGGAGAGGGGAAAATTTAGAGATGGAGAAAGGAGAAGGAGTCAGAAATGGAGGGTGGAGAAGTCATACAGAGGTTTAATGGTGTTCACTTTAATTATAATAGGTCTAAGAGAGGAAAATATGTGAGTATTCATAAAATAATCAAATATTCAATATGTCTATTGTGCTTGTTGTACAAATATATTGTTTTAAAGACTTTAAACTTCCTTAATAGGAAAAAATCTGCTACAATTATTACTATAGCTTTTTTTTTTTTTTTTTAAGCAACTTGTGGATTTTATTTAGATCCTCAAACAAACACAGTGGGGAAAACTTTGACGTTTATAAGAACTGGAAATTTGGGTATGGCATAGCGATTAAGAATAAATTCATGAGATTAAGTTTAAACACTTCTAATTGTGTTTGTTGTTTTAGTAGCTAAGTCAAGTCAGACTCTTTGCAACACCATGAACTGTAGCCCATCAGGCTCCTCTGTCCATGGAATTCCTCAGGCAAGAATAGTGGAGTGGGTTGCAATTTCCTCCTCCTCCTCCTACCATTTTATATATTAAAATTATCTAGGGTAGAGAGACATAACTGAGAAATGTATTTTGGCAAGATTTATTTCAATATATTTAAGTATTTATTTTGATAAAAAGCAACATCATAGCTTGATTTATTCATCCTTTATATATTATTTGTACTCTGGTCTCAGTTTTTAAAAAAGAGAATTTATATCATACCAAAATTATATTTACTGATTTTGGAAAGGGAAAATTTGCTTAAGCATGGCAGTATAAAATATAATAAATAAAATTTTCAGTTGTGGAGCTTTCCCATATAATTTGGAATATCATTTTTTTTAATAGAAACTAAAGGCTTTTTTAAGGGAAAAAAAGTCATTAAAATTTAAATTAGCTCAGTTTTCAGGAATATAGGACAAACACACATTTTTCTATTCCACCCTCTAAGTGAGACTTTGAACATTATATATAAAATAAACACGGAAAAAATCTCTGAAAGTTGGAGAGCAACAGACTTACTGTGTACTACTGGCAAGGGCCCTCATGATCCAAGGAACGACTGGTGGTGTGTTGTCTGGGTTTTCTTACTGTCTCATCTTTGATTGATTTGAAATTGAAGAAGCCAACACCAGGGAAATGTCAATACATGCAGGCAAAAGTAGCCCAGCCTCGTCAAAGGAAAATAAAAGGGTAACCTAGCATGATAGAATGCTTTAGACAGCAAGTGTTCTCTTCCAACCAAACATCATAAAAGAAAAAACTGTGACCCCACCATGAACTTCATAAATCAAGGCCAAGTGGGTGGACTAAACTTCAGTTACAGGGCAGAACTACAGGCCTTCAGCTGAGTGGTTGTTTTCTGCTTCTTCTAAACATGGTGGCTACAATACCAGGACTCATCATCTCCCTTGATATCTACCACTAATCTGCATGCTCATTCATTTTGAAAAACATTAATTAATTTTGCCAAAATTATATTACCAAATATAATTATTCTCACAATAACAAGATTGGTAATAATGCATTGATTTAGTTTATCTCTTTGAAGAGATATATGCTTTTAGGTGATCCCTGATAGTTCAAATGGTAAGGAATCTGCCTGCAGTGTTGGAGATAAGGGTTCAATCCCTGAGTCAGGAAGATCACCTGGAGAAGGGAATGACAACCCACTCCAGTATTCTTGCCTGGAGAATTCCATGGACAGAGGAGCTGGGTATCCAAAGAGTTGGACATGACTGAATACTTAACATTTTCACTTTCAAGTGAATTGAAATTCAGTTTGTCTTTAAGAATTGATATACACATCAAAATCTTTGAGAAGATGTGAGCAACTTTTGTTTAGCCATTCATCTATTCATTCATCCATTTATTCAAAACTATTTTCATGTATCTGTTATGTGCTAGTCACTGTTCTAGGCTCTTGCACTTGAGTAAAATAGGCCAAAAAATGTGCTCTTCTGACACTGAATAAAAATTACGATAAATAAATTATATATGATAGATAATTGAAGATAATAAGACCTATGTAAAAAAAATAGGCCATTATATGAGGGTATGGGAGGTCATTTTAAATAGGCAAATTTCATTGAGTAGATGACATCTGAGCAAAGATGTTTGTGTTAAGTGATAAATCATGAAATGTAGAAAACTTTTCAGTGGAATTTAGGATATAAGTTGACACTGCTTTGTACAAACATCTCATCACCAAATGTGTAAGTTAAACCTTGGAGTTGTAAAAGTATTTTTCTCAATATAGAAATGTTAACTTGTCTTTCACAGATATACAATTTATAGTTGTTATATATACACATGTATATATTTATATATGTACTGCTGCTGCTGCTAAGTCACTTCAGTCATGTCTGACTCTGTGCGACCCCATAGACGGCAGCCCACCATGCTCCCCTGTCCCTGGGATTCTCCAGGCAAGAACACTGGGGTGGGTTGCCATTTCCTTCTCCAATGCATGAAAGTGAAAAGTGAAAGTGAAGTTGCTCAGCCATGTCTGACTGTGTGTGACCCCATGGACTGCAGCCTACCAGGCTCCTCCATCCATGGGATTTTCCAGGCAAGAGTACTGGAGTGGGGTGCCATTGCCTTCTCCGATATATGTACTATATATATGTAAATTTTTGGATAGGCTACAGATAGCATTTTATGGGGGAAACGTTAGCAAATTACTAACGGTGTGACCATAACTATGCAAGGGCAATTTGAATTTACCTTATTTGAACTGGTGTTGAATATTCATCACAGATTTTATGGTGTACAAATTGCAAGTGAACTGTGATGTTGGAGAAGTCTCTTGAGAGTCCCTTGGACTGCAAGGGGGTCCATCCAGTCAGTCCACCCTAAAGGAAATCAGTCCTGAATACTCATTGGAAGGCCTGATGCTGAAGCTGAAACTCCAATACTTTGGCCACCTGATGTGAAGAGCTAACTCATTTGAAAAGACCCTGATGCTTGAAGGAGAGATTGAAGGTGGGAGGAGAAGGGGACGACAGAGGATGAGGTGATTGGATGGCATCACCAACTCAATGGACATGCTTTTGAGTAAACTCTGGGAGTTGGTGATGGACAGGGAGGCCTGGCGTGCTGCAGTCCATAGAGTCGGAAAGAGTCGGACATGACTGAGCCACTGAACTGAACTGAAATGGAAGTCAAAGCATACAAAGAAGACAAAGCCTTGTGACTCCTAGATCTGTGTAGTAATTGATACATTAAGTGATTCGAACCAGATCAAAAGTTTTTCATTTTTGAAAATTAAGTGCCTAAAGAATTAAAGAAAACACTTCATGATACAGTCTCCTTGTTTAAATAAATAAATAATTTTACAAAATCATTGGAGTATTCAATTTTTATAGGGGTAATATACTGAAAAGACTAACCAATAGAGATGATATTTTATGCCAAGTTTGGAATAACAGACGTTATAGAGGATTTCAAAATATTGTAAGCAAATTTCAAAAAAATAGACTTTTTAATAGAAAAAATTTTAAGACTAATAATAACTTAAAGCAGTTATTACAGGCTTGATCAGAGATATAGATAAATTAATTTTCAAATGTAATTCTGATTGTAATGTTGCTAGAGCTTCATCTATATAACACACTCATAAATGAAACCCTATATACTAAAGGATAAATCAAAATATATCAAGTAACAAGGTATGATTCAAAAATAAAAACAAGAAAGAACTAAGCATACATTTGTTAATAAGCCCATAACCTAACTAAATTTTTCAGAACAATTCAGTTTGGTTTGGTTTAGGGCTTCAGGTATGCTGCATCAAGCTGTCAGTGTTGTATTTCACCAAGCAAGAGAAAAATTTACATTTTCATCCCCAGTCTATCAGTATTTAGCTGTTTGATTCAGTACAAACTCTGGTGATCTCATTAATTCAAATATAACATATCTTTGTGTATTTCCCAAATTCTACCAGCAATCTGAGACTTCTTTTGATTCCTAGAATCCACCAACTGCTGGACATTTCTAGATTTCCCCCTGCAATCTTCTCAAATGGAATTTGTTTAAAAACAAAAGCATATGAATATATATCTTTAAGACCTAAACTACTGACCCTTCAAATTATGTCTCAATTATTTTAACCGCCACCCAAGCCTTATTGTCTATCAGTTCAGTTCAGTTGCTCAGTCGTGTCCAACTCTTTGTGACACCATGAATTGCAGCACACCAGGCCTCCCTGTCCATCACCAACTCCCAGAGTTCACTCTAACTCACTTCCACTGAGTCGATGATGCCATCCAACCATCTCATCCTCTGTTGTCCCCTTCTCCTCTTGCCCCCAATCCCTCCCAGCATCAGAGCCTTTGCTGCTGCTGCCACTAAGTCGATTCAGTTGTGTCCAACTCTGTGTGACCCCATAGACGGCAGCCCACCAGGTCCCCCGTCCCTGGGATTCTCAAAGCAAGAACACTGGAGTGGGTTGCCATTTCCTTCTCCAATGTATGAGAGTGAAAAATGAAAGTGAAGTCGTTCAGTCATGTCCGACTCTTAGCGACCCCATGGACTGTAGCCCACCAGGCTCCTCCATCCATGGGATTTTCCAGGCGAGAGTACCTTTACCAATTCCTTATTTTTGCTTCATTATGTAGAAGATTAAGTGCTTCCTCTAGTGGCTCAGCAGAGAAGACTCTGCCTGCAATACAGTATACCCAGGTTTGATCCCTGTGTCTGGAAGATCCTCTGGAGGAGGGCATGGCAACCCATTTCAGTATTCTTGCCTGGAGAATCCCTTGGACAGAGGAGTGAGGCTACAGTGAGGGCTGCAAAGGGTCAGACACGATTGAAATGACTGAGCAAAAGTGACTGAAATGACTGAGCACACACACATGTAGAAGATAACAATGTTACCTACTTTGACTTTCTCATTTAGAGTTTAAGGTATACTCTGTTTAGAGTATAAGGAAACTCTAAACAGTTTCCTTATATATAGCTTTCCCCCAATCTAAGTCATTCACCATTCTGCAGAGTGATCAATCTTTATAAACTTCCACAGCATCATTTTCCAACTATTGCCTTTAGGTTTGCCTCCACCAAACTCCTTGTGTCTGTTATGACTTCTCTGCTGCCTTTCCAACTATTTTACAAATAATCTTATTTAAGACTCATTTTAAATTAAACTTTTTATTACACCTTGTTATTGATCACCAAATGTGATTTCCCTTTACTCCAGAATCCTGCAGAATGAAAAATAGGCAGTTTGTTTGCACCTTTTACAGCATTGAAATTGGCAAGATTTAAACGGAACATATGGAAGGAAGACTGCGTCGTCACACTGTTCAAGCTATTCTCTGTTCTGAAAAATGAAAAACCGGGCAGAATTTGCATCTCTCTGAATTTCAGAAGAATTTCCACATCCAACTACAGAGTGAATTAGATCTAGGCATGTGGACTCCTGGGAAAACTAAAAGATGGCAAAAGATTAAACCATAATCCTCAATGATTTTTTTTTAATGAGGTCAAGGAATGTAGTTTTCTATTAATAAGTTTTTCCTCTGCTATCTAAATTAGCCATTTACATGTGCATTTATTATGTGATTTTTTTGAAGCTGATATTTTCTTGAAGAAAAGGCATATTGAGTGATATTAACATTTATATCATAAATTTAAATCAACCTCTATAGGTGAATATCATACTAATTTGTAATATCCTGATTCAGATGGTCAGCCTGTGATTGTCTAGGTTTTGATAGGATTTTTTTATTATTATTAATAGGCCATTTTTTTAAAGAGCAGTTTCAAGTTTACAGAAAATTTGAGCAGAAATAACAGAGAGTTTCGTTATAGCTCCTCTTCCTTGAGCACCCTTCCCCCACCTCCACAAATAGCTCTCTCACTAACAGCCTGCATTATTAGTGTGATGTCAGTTTTTGGATATCATGTGTTCGTCTTTGCAGAATCAGAATACTTCCACTGTCTTAAAACTGCCCTGTGTTCTGTCTAATCATTCTTAACTCCCTCCCTCCCACTAAACCCATGGCGACCACTGATGTTTTCACTATCTGTACAATTTTGCTTTTCTGGATAGCCTATAATTAGAATCATATGATATGTACACTTTTCATACTAGGTTCTTTAGCTTAGAATTTATTCATTTATAGTTCCTTTATGTCTTTACCTGACTCAATAGCTTATTTCATTTCATGGTTTAATGATATTTTGTTATGTGGATGTACAAAATTTAACCATTCACCATTGAAGGACATCTTGGTTGCTTTCTATTTTTGTCCATTATAAATAAAGTTGCTATAATCATTCCTGTGCAGATGTTTGGGTGGGTATAAGTTCTCAATCATTTGGATAAGTGTGTGTTGTGTTAGTCTTGCTGTCACGTCTGCCTCTTTGTGACTCCATGGACAGCAGCCCACCAGGCTCTTCTATCTCTGGGATTCTCCAGGCAAGACTACTGGAGTGGGTGGTCATTCTCTTCTCCAGGGAGCTTCCCAACACAGGAATTAAACCTCTGCATTGCAGGCAGATTCTTTACCTGAGCCACTGTCAGAGCCTCGGATGAGTATCTGAATATGAGTGCTGAATCCTGTTGTATGACAGTATTTAGCTTTAACTTTGTAAGAAACTGCTATATTTATCTACCAAAGTAGTTTTATGTACCATTTAATATTTCCAAAATCAATGTCGGTCCACATTCTCCTTCGCATTTGGTATTGCTTGATTTGGATTTTAGCCAGTCTAATAGGTGTGTAGTGCTGTCTCGTTTTGCCATTTCCTAAAGACACATGTATTTGAGCACCTCGTGTCCTATTTCCCATCATCTTTTCTGATGAGACTTCTGTTCAATCTTTTGTTTGAGTTTGTTTTACTTATTTTTGAGTTTTAAGGATTTATTTTAAAAAGCAATGCCCTTGTAAAGAATACAAGTCCTTTGTCAGGTATGTGGTTTGCAAATATTTCTCCCAGTCTACTATTTGTCTTTTTTCCCCTCTTAAGAGTATTTCTCATAGTAAGTTTTAGTTTTAGTTTAGTTTTGTTTTTCGTCAACTGATATTTATTGTTATTAGCAAGACACTAATTAAAATCACTTTCTAATTACGTTCTAGTTTTAATGAGCTCTATCTTATCAAACTTATCATTCATGGATTTCAATTTTGTATCTAAAATTCAACTCTAAACCAAAAGTCACCTAGATATTCTTTTATGTTATCTTAGAGAACTTTTATAGATTTTATTTTACATACGGTCTATGATACATTTTCCATTAATTTTATGAAGGTGTAAGGTAAATATCTAAATACATTTTTAATATTCAGTAAACACCCATTGATGATTTATTGAAATTGCATGATTATATTCATTTTTTTGCATTTGTGTCTGGTGGCTCAGATAGTAAAGTGTCTGTCTACAGTGTGGGAGACCTGGGTTTGAGCCCTGGGTTGGGAAGATCCCCTGGAGAAGGAAATGGCAATCCACTCCAGGACTATTGCCTGGAAAATCCCATGGACGGAGGAGCCTGGTAGTCTACAGTCCACGGGTGGCAAAGAGTCGGACACGACTGAGTGACTTCACTTTCTTTCTTTTCCAATTCTGATACCACTTGTTGAAAAGACCATTCTAGTCTCCATTCAGTTGCTTTTGTCCTTTGTGTGGGTCTCTTTCAGGACATTTCATTATTTTCCATTGATCTTTTTGTCTGTTTTATTCCCAGTGCAACACTGTTTTGATGACTACTGTTTATAGTAATTCTTGAGATAGAGTAGTGTCGATCCTGACATGTTTTTCACTATTGTGTGCTATTCTGGGTCTTTTGACTTTCCATATAAACTTTAGAATTATTTTATCAATATCCACATAGTAACTTGCTGGCATTCTATAAAAATTGCCATAGGGGATTGCTTTGAATCTATTGATCAAGTTGGGAATAACTGGCCACTTGACAGTATTGACTCTTATTAACCACAAACGGAATATTTCTGCATTTATTCAGGTCTTCTTTGATATCTCTTATCAGAATTTTATAGTTTTTGTCATACAGAGGTTGTGACTTTTTTATGGGATTTATACCAATGTCTTTTGGGAGGTTTTTAGTGCTGCTATGAATGCTTTTATGTTTTTAATATCAAACTCCAGTTGTTCATTGTTACTAAGGAAATTCACTATATTAAACTTTCATCCTGCAGTCTTGTTACAATTATTACTTTTAAGAATTTTTGTTGTTGATTTTTTGAAATTTCCTATACACATAATCATGTCATATACAAAAAAGATATTTTATTTCTTTCTTTCAAATCTGCATACTTTTAATTTATTTTTAAAAAATCTATGGCAATGGCTAGGACTTCCAGTATGATATTGCATTAGGGTGCTGAAAAGGGAAGTCTTTGTTTTGTTACTTATCTTAGAGGAAAAGTTTCTAATGTCTCACAATTAAGTATAATATGAATTGTAGGATTTTTGTAGATGTTATTTATCAGGTTGGTGGAATTCCCCTGTATTCCTAACTTGCCAAGAGTTTTTATCGTAATTGCATGTTGAGTTTTGTAAAATTTTTTCTCACATCTATTGACATGATCATAAGACTTTTCTTCTTTATCCAGTGGATGGGAAGAATTACATTAATTGATTTTGAATGTTGGGTGAACTTCAGTTCAGTTCAGTTGCTCAGTCCTGTCCGACTCTTTGCGACCCCATGAATCACAACACGCCAGGTCTCCCTGTCCGTCACCAACTCCCGGAGTTCACTCAAACTCATGTCCATCAAGTCGGTGATGCCATCCAGCCATCTTATCCTCTGTCGTCCCCTTCTCCTCCTGCACCCAATCCCTCCCAGCATCAGAGTCTTTTCCAATAAGTCAACTCTTCGCATGAGGTGGCCAAAGTATTGGAGTTTCAGCTTCAGCAGCAGTCCTTCTAATGAACACCCAGGACTGATCTCCTTTAGGATGGACTGGCTAGATCTCCTTGCAGTCCAAGGGACTCTCAAGAGTCTTCTCCAACACTACAGTTCAAAACCATCAGTTCTTCAGTGCTCAGCTTTCTTCACCGTCCAACTCTCACATCCATACATGACCACTAGAAAAACCATAGCCTTGACTAGACGGACCTTTGTTGGCAAAGTAATGTCTCTGCTTTTCAATATACTAACTAGGTTGGTCATAACTTTCCTTCCAAGGAGTAAACGTCTTTTAATTTCATGGCTGTAATCACCATCTTCAGTGATTTTGGAGCCCCCAAAAATAAAGTCTGACGCTGTTTCCACTGTTTCCCCATCTATCCCATACTTACATACCTTGAATAAATCCTCCATGGTTGTGGTATATAATTCTTTTTGTATGTTGTTGGATTTGACTTATAAATATTTTGTTGAGGATAGTTATATGCATATTCATGAGCCATACTGCTCTGTATATTTATTTCTTGTGATTCTGATATTAGAATATTGCTGATCTCATAGTATGAGTTAAGAAGTGTTCCTTCTGCTTCTATGTTCTGAACAATATTGTAGAGAAGTAGTTGTGGTTGTTGAGTCACTGTCATGTCCGACTCTTTGACACCCCATGGACTGTAGCCCACCAGGCTCCTATGCCCATGGGATTTCTCAGGCAAGAATACTGGAATGGGTTGCCATTTCCTTCTCCAAGGGATCTTCCTGACTCAGGGATAGAAGCCCTGTCTCCTGCATTGGCAGGCAGACTGTTTACCAGTGAACCACCTAGGAAGCCCAGAGAAACAGTTAATCTTCATCAAATGTTTCATAGAATTACCAGTGAAATTAGCTATGCCTAATAATTTCTGTTTAGGAAGATTATTAATTGCTAAGGTTCTTTAGTAGGTGTAGGCCTATTTACGTAGTCTATTTACCCTTGTGTGAACTTGGGAGAATGTGTTTTTCAAGAAATTGACACATTTCATCCAGGTTATCAAATTTGTTGGGACAGAGCTTTTTATATTTATTGTCTTTTTAATATCTTTTTATTGTCTTTTTAATGATCAGTAGTGATATTCCATCATTCATTTCTAATACTAGGGATTAGTATCATCTCTCTTATCTTGGTTAACTTGCCCAGCAGTTTATCAGTTATACTGATCTTTTAAAAAATTAATTTTTGGATGTATTCATTTTCTTCTTTTCACTTTCATTGAATTACGCTTCAATTTTTATTACTTTTTTTCTTTAGCTTACTTGGATTTATTTATTTATTTATTTATTTTTGATGGGGATAGAAATCTTTATCATCATAGAAGTTAATAACATTTACTTCATTAAAAAACAGAAAACAAAGAAGCTTAGAAAGTAAAAATTCCACCTTCTAGATCTAAACATGTAGAATATGTCTGAGTCCTTGTAGACACACACATATATGAATTTTGTTATAGACACATGGAGAAATCTTGCTTAGTGAAATGATATCATAAATCACATTTTGTTATATAAATTGCCTTTTTTACTTAGCAACAGGTCACAGAAAATCTCACCAAGTCAGTAAATAAACATCTACCACATCATTGTTGATGGGTACATAATATTCTTTTCATGGTGTGAAATACTTTGACTACCTGATGTGAGGAGCCAACTCATTGGAATAGATTCTGATGCTGGTAAAGATTGAAGACAAAAGGAGAAAAGAGTGGTGGAGGATGAGATGGTTAGCACCACCAACTCAATAGACATGAATTCAAGCAAACTCTGGGAGATAGTGAAGAACAGAGGAACCTGGCGTGTTACATATAGTCCATGGGGTCCCACAGAGTCAGACGGGACTTAGGGACTGAACAACATAACATAATAGCATAAGTCATTTACCAAATACTCTATGGTTGATTGTTTGAATTCTTTACAGCTTTTTAAACAGTTTTACAATGAATGTCCTTTTGCATACATTTTTGTGTGTGCATGCATGCTAACTCACCTCAATTGTGTCTGACTCTTTGTGACCCCATGGACTATAGACCACCAGGCTCCTCTGTCCCTGGGATTCTCCAGGCAAGTATATTGGAATGGGCTGCCATGACTTCCTCCAGGGGATCGTCCCTACAATTTTGTGCATGTGTCTAATTACATTTTAGTGTAAATTCTCAGAATTGTGATTGGTGGATCAAAGATAATGCTTTATTATGTTGGTTTTAAAATAAAATTATAAATTACTCTGTAGAAAAATAGTACCAATTCATATCCTAACATCAAAATATAATATCTCTTTTCCTCACAATTGTTATCATTTGAAGGTCATTTTCAAGTGGATGAAAAATAGGTATTTTCAGTCTGATAGGTAATTTATATCTGTGTTACTCAGGATGGGCTTCATTTTGGTATTAGTAACGTATGATTCTTATACTTACTGACCGTTTGTATCTTGTAATTTTTGAATTGCCTTTGCCCTTTTATTTTTATTTTTAACATCTATTGATTTGTTTGGCTGCACCAGATCTTAGTTGAGGCATGTGAACTCTTAGTTGTGGCATATGGGATCTAGTTCCCTGCTTGCGTGCACGCGTGTGTGTGTGTGTGTGTGTGCGCGTTAGTTGCTCAGTTGTGTCTGACTCTTTGTGACCCTACAGACTATAACCTACCAGGCTCCTCTGTCCATGGAATTCTCCAGGCGAGAATACTGGAATGGGTTGCCATTCCCTTCTCCAGGGGATCTTCCGGACCCAGGGATTGAACCTGGGTCTCCAGCATGGCAGGCAGATTCCTTCCCATCTGAGCCACTCTGATTCCCTGACCAGGGACCAAATCCAGACCCCCTGCATTAGGAGCTCTGAGTCTTAGCCATTGGACCACCAGGGAAGTCCCTGCCCTTTTATTTTTTGATTTGTCTCTTCCTAACTAAATTCATATTACATACATTATTGGAATTTGTCAAAAATATTACAAACATTTTTTCAAGATAAATTAGATTTCAGATGTCCCCTAATTTTATTTATTTTGCCATCAGATCAGATCAGTCGCTCAGTCGTGTCCAACTCTTTGCAACCCCGTGAATCGCAGCACGCCAGGCCTCCCTGTCCATCACCAACTCCCGGAGTTCACTCAGACTCACGACCATCGAGTTAGTGATGCAATCCAGCCATTTCATCCTCTGTCGTCCCCCTCTCCTCCTGCCCCCAATCCCTCCCAGCATCAGAGTCTTTTCCAATGAGTCAATTCCTCGCATCAGGTGGCCAAAGTATTGGAGTTTCAGCTTTAGCATCATTCCTTCCAAAGAAATCCCAGGGCTGATCTCCTTCAGAATGGACTGGTTGGATCTCCTTGCAGTCCAAGGGACTCTCAAGAGTCTTCTCCAACACCACAGTTCAAAAGCATCAATTCTTCTGTGCTCAGCCTTCTTCACAGTCCAACTCTCACATCCATACATGATCACAGGAAAAACCATAGCCTTGACTAGAAGAACTTTTGTTGGCAAAGTAATGTCTCTGCTTTTGAATATGCTATCTAGGTTGGTTATAGCCGTACCACAGTCCTTGCAAGATCCTCCTGAGTCAGTGATCAAACCTGTGCCCTCTAGGAGCCCTAACCACTAGACCACCAGGGAAGCCCCAGATGTCCTCTAATTTTAGAAGTTGGTGGTGGGTGAGGGGGAGATAGCACAGTGTCCATATGATTGCCTTCATACTTGTCCCATGCTTCCTACTACCAGAATACATGAGCTCAGCATGTCTCTGATGCTCTTAGGGAATCTTCTCATGCAAAAAACCTTAGTGAACAGGAAAACATAAGTGGAGTTTTCATAGGAAAGATGGAGAACAGGTTTTGCAAAACACACCCTACTGAAAAATCCTTAGTAGACAGGTCTGTTCTTATTATTAACTTCATCTGGGGCTGAAATAGGGAGTGGCTTACAAACAATCCGGTTTTTCTCCTCCACTTGCTTCTTCAAACTTGTTCTGATATTCAGGCAAACAAATGGCCCTCCAGTTACCAAAACTTGCCTTCCTCAGAAGACAGTTAAATAATCATCTTAACTGATTTTGAACATGCCTTTGATATCACACCCAACTCAAAAAGTCAGAGTATTTCTTCTGGTCTTTTTCAGTTAAATCTCCCAAGTATTAACTTTTCTTCACCTGGCTTCTGCTCACGTCTTGTTAATTTTTTTTTTTTTTTCTTCCCACCCTCTCCCTCTCCCACAGAGTCCATAAGACTGTTCTATACATCAGTGTCTCTTTTGCTGTCTCGTATACAGGGTTATCGTTACCATCTTTCTAAATTCCATATATATGCGTTAGTATACTGTATTGATGTTTTTCCTTCTGGCTTACTTCACTCTGTATAATAGGCTCCAGTTTCATCCACCTCATTAGAACTGATTCAAATGTATTCTTTTTAATGGCTGAGTAATACTCCATTGTGTATATGTACCACAGCTTTCTTATCCATTCATCTGCTGATGGGCATCTAGGTTGCTTCCATGTCCTGGCTATTATAAACAGTGCTGCGATGAACATTGGGGTACATGTGACTCTTTCCCTTCTGGTTTCCTCAGTGTGTATGCCCAGCAGTGGGATTGCTGGATCATAAGGCAGTTCTATTTCCAGTCTTACTTGGATTTAAATTTTTATTCTTTTTCTGATTTCCTCAGGTAAAAGCTAGGATTATTGATTTTAGATTTGTCTTTTTTTCTAATCTATTTATTTAGTACTATAAATTTCCCTTTAAATGCTGCCTAGACTGTATCCCACAATTTTATAAGTTGTAATTTAATTTTTATTTATTTCAAAATACTTTTTAAAATTTCTCTTGAGACTTTTATTAATTACTTTTGTATTTAAAATTAAAAAAAAAAAAAAAACTGTCCTAGAGTTTGCTCTATTCATTTCTCATGAATCTTAGTCTTTGTTGTCACATTTTTCAAAGATTCTAACATTTTCTTTATGGAAAAACTGAACTTTTTGGTCAACCCAGTACTTTCACTGTTTGCTTTTCTTTATACTGTGGTTTTACCTCATTGCTATTGTTATTAGTCATATCTGTGTTTTTTAAGGAGATATACTGAAATATGCCCTTTTAAGTCAAGTCTTCTTGTTATATGCACACAGATAGAAATTATACCATTACCACTTTGATGAATGTCTTTCAATTTAATTTTCTAACATTTATTTATTCATAATAACCTGTAATTTTACTTTTCAGTTATCTTTATTCTCAGAAAAATTAAGAAAATGTTATTTGAAAATTAAATTCCAGTAATTATGTCTACTCATGTGCATGCACATATACACATATACACCACATTTCTATCTTGTTTTGAATACTGTGTGAGTCTAATTACTTTTGAATCAAATGATACAAACTTTGATTTTACATTTTCCTTTAAATATAATATGCCTTAGGGGTGCAGTGAAAAGAATCTGCCTGACAATGCAGGAGATGCAAGAGACACAAGTTCAGTCCCTGGGTTGGGCAGAACCCCTGGAGTAAGAAATGGCAACCCACTCCAGTATTCTTACCTGGAAAATTCCATGGACAGAGGAGCCTGGCAGGTTACAGTCCATAGCATTGCAAAGAGTCAGACACGACTGAAGCAACTGAGCACACACACACACCAGAGCATTCATAATAATTTGACCAAATCTTATGTCTACCAAATATTATTATTTATTTTTTAATAATTTTTACTTATATTCTTTAATAATATATGTGTGTATAGCAAATTTGGAAAACAAGAAAATGGTGCTACTTTAACACAGAGAGTTTGAATAACACTGTTCTGTATTTCTTTAGCTATGACCACTTGTCTGGGTCTGATATATATTTACCCAGTTCACAAAAAAGTTTAACCCTTTTCCATCTTACATGCAGCCCTATGCTACATCGTCATACGAAAATCATGACACTAAGCTAAGAAAATATTTGTATTTGCTTCTTTCCAGCAAATACTAAGAGGATCTACTTTCAGGCATGCATTTTTATGTAAAGCTAGAAAAAAAAAATGATGCTGGTTCTTAAAACATTCTGTCTTTATCTGGAAGTTATTTCCTGTGGGAGAGTGGCCATGAGGCAATAGTGGGAGATATCAGGAAGCACCTGTGATGTTTGTACAGTACAGAGGTGACATTACTAGCCAAGGTGGTAAATCCTAATGAGCAATTGCAACAGGACAATATTGGATTTTGGGGACACACCAGTCCACCCTCCTTATGCAGTATTCACTCTCCAGTCAAGTAGCCACCCTTGAAGCTACAGATCTGTTTGTGAATAACACTCACTGGCATGTGGAAGCTGTCACTTTCTGAATTCTGGTTCATTGTTCAATCATATTCTTAAGGCTTATTTTTGGCTACAGTGAGTCCCTGGAGCCCTCTCAGAGTTTTTGCTCTATATAGTCTGTTTGGCATATGCGTATGCACCAAGATGAAACTCTGCCACAGTGATCCAGGTTATTAGCTCTCAGCATCCATGAATTACTCCTTTGGACTCATGACCTAGAGCAGCACAAGGCTTTTAAGTTGTCATTCAAAAGGTACTGTGTTCTGATAAGGGATTCTCCACACCCCTTTTAGATTCTAAGAACACGTTCAGGTTAGTTCATTTGGATTCTGAGAACACTTTAATAGTAGTTAAAGCTGTGGTTTCCTGATTAAACTGAAATTGAATAGCAGGTGGTAAGGAAAAAGAAGGTAACAGGATGGCTGTTTATATTCTCTGGTTTTCTCACTTGCATGAATGGGTTTGCATTGATTTGGAAAGTTTCCAATTTGATAAAATAGGGGGAAATGGAAGATCATAATTTTGTTCTTGATATATTTATTTTAAGGCACTTTCACTGTAGAGAGAAAGGTTTCCAAATTGATTTTTATTGTGTGAGCCTGAAGAACAGAGTGGAAATCTGAGCAGCAGAGATAAAATCAGGATTCTCTGTAAACAAATAATATTCAATCACATGTCTATGGATAATATTCCTTAGGAAAAACACTCAGTGTCAAGTGATAAGTGGGTATAATGTAGACCTGATGGCAATCATAGAGGAGAAAAGGAGAATGAGCCTGAGAAAAAGAAAAAGGATATCCAGGGAGAAAGGAAGAAAACTTTGGGTTCCAGGGTCAGCTGAAACCAAAGTAAGAAAGTGTTTCAGGAAAAGAGACAGTCCCAGTGATGCAAGCTGACAGAAGGAAATATAAAATAAGAAAGTAATTTAGTCACCTGGATGGAGGTCATTGGTGACATGAGAAAAGCATTTATGTTGGAGGTAGGAATCAAGTTAGTTTTTCCTTATAACTCACATATAATTCAGCAAAAAAAATTCTATTAACTTTACTCTGAAATTCATGTAAAATATCAGTCTGTCTCATTTCTCTACTGCTGCTGCCCTAGTTGATGCCTCATCATCTCTTGCCTGTGTCAGAGGAGTGTGTAATTTCCTCGGTTCTGTCTTGCCACAGCAAAGATTTGAAATGGTAGACCAGTATTACACTTCGGTTACAGCTCAGAATTTTATTCGGCAAAGGAAAGTAAACCTTTTTAGGCATGAGGGCGGGCTGACCACAAAGGAGAGGCCCAATCTTGGCTCCACTTTGTATATGATCTGTCTCCTCCCCCTGAGCCTGCCCTGTGTAAATTGGACTAGGCAGAAGGGCTGTTTGTTTCACCTGAGGATCTCACTTCGGTCCTCACTTTGAGCCTGCCCTGTGTAAATTGGACTAGGCAGAAGGGCTGTTTGTTTCACCTGAGGTTCTCACTTCGGTCCTCGGATTTTCTTCTGTTTCATCTTCATAGGCTTTTCCCTTCCTTTGTCTTTTAGCCACTGCCATTTTGGACTCCTTTTCCAATTCTAACTACCTAGCACCTGGACAGCTCTGTTCTTTCAGTCTTCTCTTTGAATAAGTCCACAAAACAGTGATGTGAGTACTCCTTTAAAATAGCGGTCAGACTATGTTACTCCTCTCCTGAGGGCTTCACAATCACTTCCCATTTTAGTCAAAGTAAAACGCAAATTATTTATCATCTACAAGGCTCTGCAGGAATCAGTTTTTGTTACTTTCCTGACACCACCTCCTTCTCCTTGCACTTGCATTCCCTTCACTCCAGCTACACTGACCTGCTATTCCTTGCTCATGGAATGTGGCCACAGTAGAATCCTTTGGCTCTTAACTCACAGACCCAGGCTGGTAGAACAGCTGCTCTCTGGAACCTGCTGGTGTTGAGGAAGAGGGAAGCATATAACACCCAGTTAAAATGTTGTACGACCAAGGATAACATCGAAGGAATAAGGGACGGGAACGGCTTAATAGGAAGGGACATTTCATGTGTTAAAAATAATAAAATCTATCCAGGCCTTTGACGTGGATTCAATCCCTGGTTCAGGAAGATCCCCTGGAGAAGAAAATGGCAACCTGCTCCAATATTCTTGAGAAATCCCATGCACAGAGGAGCCTGGCGGGCTACAGTCTATGGGATCGCAAGAGTCAGACATGACTGAATGACTGAGTCTTGGTGCCAGAAGAGCCCCTCCCAAGCAGACAGAACAGAGGAAGGAAAACAATAGCTCTCCACAAAGGTTTCTCACTATAGAAAACATAAGAAATAGAAAATAATTATTGAAACCTAATATGGATTAATCTATCAAGATAGTGTATTAGTTCATTCTTGAAAACTTACCTGGTTTTTGATCTTAAGAATGTATCCAAACCTAAGTGTCTATATAATAAATATAATTAAATTATAATGGAGATGATAACACACACAACTTAAAATGTATTATACATATAAGGTATATAGAAATAGTTAAATTAAAAGTATACTATTGTGATGCTCCTGCATTATAAAGTGCTATAGTTTTTTAAAAACTTTTTTATTTTATTTTGGAGTATAGCTGGTTAATAATGTTGTCATAGTTTCAGGTAGACTGTAAAGGAATTTGGCCATATATATGCATATATCCATTCTTCCCCAATTCCCTTCGCATCCAGACCACCACATAATGTTGAGCAGAGTTCCCTCTGCTATGCAGTAGACCCTTGTTGCTGCTGCTGCTAACTCACTTCCGTCATGTCCGACTCTGAGTGACCCCATAGACGGCAGCCGACCAGGCTCCCCTGTCCCTGGGATTCTCCAGGCAAGAACACTGGAGTGGGTTAGACCCTTGTTGGTTATTCATTTTAAATAGAGCAGTATGTACATTGGTACCCAATTTCCTGTCCTTTCCACCCCCATCCTTCACCCCTGGAAACCACAACTTCATTCTCTAAATCTGTGAGCCTGCTTCTGTTTTGTAAATAGTTCATTTGTATAATTTCCTTTCAGATTCTGCATATAAAGAATGTCATACAATATTTCTCCTCTATCTTCACTCAGCATGACAATCTCTAGGTCCATCTGTTGCTGTACATGACATTATTTAGTTAGTTTTGATGGCTGAGTAATATTCCATTGTATATATGTACCACATGTTCTTTATCCATTTCTCTGTTGATGGACTTTTAGGCATCTTCCATCTTTTGGTATGTAAACAATGCTACGATGAATACTGGGGTGCATGAATCCTTTTGGACCATGTTTTTCTCTGGGTTTATGCCCAAGAGTGGGATTGAAAGGTGATATGGTAGCTCTGTTTTTAAAAATTTATGTATTTTTAAACACAAAGGAGTAAAGGACAGATTTTATGAAAACTGAAAAACAATAGGTGTAGTTAGTAATAAATTAAAGAAGAATGCCTCTGTGAACCAGAAACAGAACAGAAACGCTTAACAGTGAGATGGGTTGAAGCCATGAGATTTCCATTTTTATAATCCAAAACAGCAAGAGTAGGGGTGAGAGTATGGTTCCCAAAGCATAAAAATTTCTCCTGAAGAGTAGAGTGAATCAGTTATACATATACCTATTCTTTTTGAGATTCTTTCCTGTATAAGTCTTTATAGAGTATTGAGTAGTGTTCCCTATGCTAATAAAAACAGTTGGTTTTTATTAGTTATCTACTTTATATATATATATTAGTGTGTGTATGTCAATCCCAGTGTCCCAATTTATCCCTCCCCCACCAGAACCTAGTCTTTTAAGCACTGTGTTAAACTATAGACAGGGAATTTCATTCTATACTTTATCACATGGTATACAGCAAGAGAGGGGCTTCCCAGGTGGCACCATGTATGTGTGTGCTAGTCACTCAGTCATGTACAACTCTTTCTAGTCCATGGACTGTAGCCCATCAGGCTTCTCTGTCCATGCAATTCTCCAAGCAAGAATACTAGAGTGGGTTGCCATGCCTGTCTCCAGGAGATCTGGACCTACAGATCAAACCCAGGTCTCCTACATGGATATGGCAATTCTTTACCATTTTAACTATCTGGGAAAGAACCCATGTGCCAATGTAGGAAACGTAGGAGACGTAGGTTTGATCCCTGGTTCGGGAAGGCCCCCTGGAGAAAGGCATGGCAACCCACTCCAGTCTTCTTGCCTGGAGAATCCCATGGACAGAGGAGCCTGGCAGGCTACAATTTATGGGGTCACAAAGAGTCAAACATGACTGAAGTGACTTAGCACACATGCACAAGTCATGGGATATGTTTATTTTACTGATTACCATATCCCTATAGTGCAACATATCATCCACTCTGTCTTCCCCTGTTTATTAAACCTAACCTAAGTTATGAAACAGAGTAAGTGAAAGCTAAGTATAAATTTTTATTTAAGGAAAAGTGAGAGTATTTATTCTCCAGTTTTCCAGGATAAATAATATTAGGTCATTGAGAATTTAGTAGGCAATCCAACTGTTGATACTGTAAGGGGAAAAAAAGTGGGTTTATTTAACAAATTGAAAGTATCTCTTGACATATTTCATTAAACAGGAGTATTGCCTGTAAATATAACAGGCTATTTTATAGGCATTGATAGTGTAAAACTGCCTCTTTCCTCATGTAAGTGTGTAATCTCTGAAGTGGCAATGTGTAATCTCTGAAATCTGACTAGAAACTTTTCTAGAAAATGGTTAAGAAATGTGTACTTAGAAATAATGTATAGCTGATATTTGCATCCACATATGATAAATAATTTTAATGCTTAGCATCAAAAACATATTAAATATATTCAAAGATTGCAATTTCATAAGTATTTAAATCAAATTTTATTGTAAATATGAATTATAGTTGATTCATTAATCACTTAAAATTGAGTATAACAAATTACTTTTAGAAGACAATAGGGAAATAAATATTTTCAAATATTCTTCAGCATACTATTGTACCTTCCAATGATGATAAATGTTAATTATATAAGATCAATGAAGCTGATAGCTTTTAAATCTTGGTTTTCTTTTCAATATTGAGAATTTCATTGAAGAAATTTATAAAGGAGTAAAGAAACAAAAAAAATTAAAGTAGAACATAATGTCGTAACTGAGGACTGAGAAAGTGCTATATATTCCTTTTCTTGAGACATTTATAGAAAAATATAAGGAAGTATCATTAGACAACACAAGAATTGTCTAATATCAGCTATTGTGTTTCATGAAGGATTTTTTTTCTTTTTGAAATTAATTCAATGAATTATAAGCTTTTCAATCAGGGATGATCAAGGTCTTCTTAATAATAAATATAAAACTAAAAAGCCTATGAAAATGATGAAAAATTATTTTATTTTAAAAAGTGATTTATCAAGCTATTTGACCTTATAACAGAGATATTAACTTAAGCAGCAAGATATTTGAAGTTGAACAGTTTCCCATATTTTAACTCAGATTCTGTTACTCTACTTGATATATATAACTGAAAGGGAAATAACATAAAGTTCTCTTCCATCAGATCCCCGTCTGTGTTAAAGGAATTTACATCTCAAAAATTTTATCCCAACATGGATATTGCTTTTATTGCGATAATTATCAACACTATTCCCAGGTCTTGAAGTATAGACAGATATATATTCAGAAATACCATAAATTGAATTACACCAGTATATGTTCAAGAACAAAAGAATTGTCTAAAGATCTTAAAAACATGCTAATCCAATAAAATCACCTCTTCAGTTCAGTTCAGTTCAGTTGCTCAGTCATGTCTGACTCTTTGTGACCCCATGAATCGCAGCACACCAGGCCTCCCTGTCCATCACCAACTCCCGGAGTTCACTCAAACTCATGTCCGTTGAGTCAGAGATGCCATCCAGCCATCTCATCCTCTGTCGTCCCCTTCTCCTCCTGCCCACAATCCTTCCCAGGATCAGAGTCTTTTCCAATGCGTCAACACTTTCCACGAGGTGGCCAAAGTACTGGAGCTTCAGCTTTAGCATTATTCCTTCCAAAGAAATCTTAGGGCTGATCTCCTTTAAAATGGACTGGTTGGATCTCCTTGCAGTCCAAGAGACTCTCAATAGTCTTCTCCAACACCACAGTTCAAAAGCATCAATTCTTCAGCGCTCAGCTTTCTTCACAGTCCAACTCTCACATCCATACATGACCACTAGAAAAACCATAGCCTTGACTAGACAGACCTTTGTTGGCAAAGTAATATCTCGGCTTTGCAGTGTGTTATCTAGGTTGCTCATAACTTTTCTTCCAAAAAGTAAGTGTCTTTTAATTTCATGGCTGCAGTCACCATCTGCAGTGATTTTGGAGCCCCAAAAAATAACGTCTGACACTGTTTCCACTGTTTCCCCATCTATTTCCCATGAAGTGATGGGACCAGATGCCATGATCTTCGTCTTCTGAATGTTGAGCTTTAAGCCAACTTTTTCACTCTCCACTTTCACTTTCATCAAGAGGCTTTTTAATTCTTCTTCTCTTTCTGCCATAAGGGTGGTATCATCTGCATATCTGAGGTTATTGATATTTCTCCCGGCAATCTTGATTCCAGCTTGTGCTTCATCCAGCCCAGCGTTTCTCATGATGTACTCTGCATATAAGTAAAATAAGCAGGGTGACAATATACAGCCTTGATGTACTCATATTCCTATTTGGAACCAGTCTGTTGTGCCATGTCCAGTTCTAACTGTTGCTTCCTGACCTGCATATAGGTTTCTCAAGAGGCAGGTCAGGTGGTCTGGTATTCCCATCTCTTTCAGAATTTTCTACACTTTATTGTGATCCACACAGTCAAAGGCTTTGGCATAGTCAATAAAGCAGAAATAGATGTTTCTCTGGAACTCTCTTGCTTTTTCGATGATCCAGCGGGTGTTGGCAATTTGATCTCTGGTTCCTCTACCTTTTCTAAAACCAGCTTGAACATCTGGAAGTTCATGGTCCATGTATTGCTGAAGCCTGGCTTGGAGAATTTTGAGCATTACTTTCCTAGCGTGTGAGATGAGTGCAATTGTGCAGTAGTTTGAGCATTCTTTGGCATTGCTTTTCTTTGGGATTGGAATGAAAACTGACCTTTTCCAGTCCTGTGGCCACTGCTGAGTTTTCCAAATTTGCTGGCATAATGAGTGCAGCACTTTCACAGCATCATCTTTCAGGATTTGAAATAGCTCAACTGGAATTCCATCGTCTCCACTAGCTTTGTTTGAAGTGCTGCTTTCTAAAGCCCACTTGATTTCACATTCCAGGATGTCTGGCTCTAGGTGAGTGCTCACACCATCATGATTATCTTGGTCGCCTAGGTATATTTCTCTGGCATATCTTTAAATTGAATTGGGTAAGGAATCTTTTATTGTTATTGCAAATGCAAAGCAACTTGTTATCTTAGAATATTCTTTTGCTTTCATTTTTATTTCCTCCTCCCCTTTTTTTCTTATGTTACTAGTGTATAGTCAGTGACTTGCTGTTCTTGAACTTATTAGCAAACATCTTAACATGATTTCCCATATATATGTGACCAATTCATTTCTAAATATTTGGAGTTTTCTCTGTTTTTTGTTTTGTTGTTGTTACTTTTCTTTTTTTTATTTTCTTTCATCAGGTGGATTTCTTTGGACATTTTCCTATATGGAATCTGTCCTATTTGTCATGTTGGCTTATGACTTTATAAAATTTGTGAAGGTGCTAACCATTATTTAACTATTCTCTCTAAGCTCCACACTTTTTCTCTCTTCCTAGAACTCAAACAGTATAAATGTTAGGCAATTTACATTACCTTATTCACTCCCTAGACTATATTTTTTTCTTCTCCATTTTCTCTTTTTGCTCAGATTGGATAATATGTTTGATCTGTTTTGGGTTTGCTGATTCTTTCCTGTATTGTTTACAGCATACTTTTGGATCTGTACAGTGAGGTTTAAATATTTTACTGTGTTTTTTACAAACTTCTTTAACTGTTTCTTAAAGTCTATTCTTTACTGACCATTTTTGTGCTTCAGTTACTTTCCAGAGTGGTTTAAATTGCATGGTGAAACATAAATAATATGACTTGTCTGAGATAAAATTTCTGAATATCTGTGTTGTGTCAAACCCAAACACTCCTCTCCATGTATTTATTTTTAAAATAATTATTTATTTATTTATTTATTTATTTTTGACTGTGTTGAGTCTTCATTGCTGTGCAGGCTTTTCTCTAGTTGTGGTAAGTGGGGGATACTCTCTAGCTGCAGTGCCTGGGCTTCTCATTGCGGTGACATTGCAGAACTCTATCTCTATAGAGTGCACGGGCTTCAGTAGTTGTAGTGTGTGGGCTCAGCAGTTGCAGCTCCCAGGCTCTAAAGCATGGCTCAGGAGTTGTAGCATGAACTTAGTTGGTCCATGACATGTGAGATCTTCCCAGATCAGAGATCAAACACATCTCCTGCATTGGCAGGAGGATTCTTTACCACTGAGCCACTAGAGAAACCACCATGTACCTATTAATTAAAAGAAATTTTTAAAAAAATTTTTGTTTTCACTACTTAATTGAGAATTGCTAGAGCCTTGTGGTAGAATAATAACTATAGCTCTCTACATAGTTATTTAGTCTTAATGTTATAGTAATGTATACTAAATTCCATTGTACAAATTGTCTTCATTCTATAATGAGCAACTTAACTTGTTCTTGCATAAATCATAACATAATGGGATACTGTAAATTTATCAGAGTTCTTATTAATAAGTGTAGGAAATTCACTGTTAATGCTTAAACAGTAAATGAAATGTGTTTTAGGTACAAAGCTTATAATTATATAAAGAACTATGCTCATTAAAAAACTCATGCTTCTGATAATCAACGTCTGCTATCAACTCTTACTTTGTAAATGACCTCTTCATTTCTATTTCTCCTCCTCCTTGCCAACTCTTCTTTCTACTCCTCATTCTTTTCTTTGTGATCTGAGTTTAGAATAATATGTTACACTTTGTTATTTTGGAAAAATGCAGAGAATTACGGATTATCTTTAAAAATGAAAATGTATCTCTACTGGATGGAAAACAATAACTTGATCTCTTAAAAGTAACACTAATAAGCATTCTCTTTGTTCCAGAAGCTTATGGTTTGACTTTTAAAATACTTTTTGCCATTAACATGCTGATAATATATGGACAACTTTGTAAAACTTGAATTCATCCCCTACTGCAATTTTTATACATTGTTTTCTCATCACCAAGCACTTGTACTCATGTGAAAGTGATTGTTTTAAAATTTTAAGTATATTTCATAGGAGAAAAATTCCAGTGAAATTAGCATATAAAATATCATCCCTGTTGACTATTTTAAAACACTTCTCTATTTTTTCATGGTTGAAATAGTATTTATAGTGACAATTTATTTAAAAAAGAGGGATACTTTTCTTTTTTTTTGAAAGTCAAGATACTTCCTAGGTGTTTAGAGGCTACATTTTATTTGCAAGAAAAATCATTGTAAGATTTTTGTATTTCATTGTGGCACCCAGGCAGTTAGCTAGATATGGAAATAAAATGATAGTAATAATAAAGCAGGCTACAAGACTGGGTGTTAATTTTTTATTAGATGAATGTTGTATTTATTTTTTGTTCATAATGTGTAGATTTGATAATAAAAAACTGAGGGAGGAAGAAAAAGTTTAGTATTTTGAACTATGGTACAAACCCCCAGGTCAGACAAAAATTGCATGTGAGAACTGGCCAAACAGAGGTCTAGATTTTTTTTTTTTTTGGTGGTGGTTTTTGACACACATTCACATTAATTAGCCATGGGTGTACATGTGTTCCCCATCCATAACCCCCCTCCCATCTCCCTCCTTATCCCATCCCTTGGGGTCATCCCAGTGCACCAGCCCTGAGCATCCTGTCTCATGCATTGATCCTGGACTGGTAATCGATTTCACATATGATAATATACATGTTTCAATGCTATTGTCTCAAATCATCCCACCCTCAACTTTTCCCACAGAGTCCAAAAGTCTATTCTTTACATCTGTGTCTCTTTTATTGTCTCGCTTATAGGGTTATCATTACCATCTTTCTAAATTCCATAAATATGCATTAATATACTATATTGGTATTTTTATTTATGACTTACTTCACTCTGTATAATAGGCTCCAGTTTCATCCACCTCATTAGAACTGATTCAAATGCATTCTTTTTAATAGCTGAGTAGTATTCCATCGTGTATATGTACCACAGCTTTCTTATCCATTCATCTGTCGATGGACATCTAGGTTGCTTCCATGTCCTGGCTATTGTAAACAGTGCGGCAATGAACATTGTGGTACACGTGTCTCTTTCATTTCTGGTTTCTTCTTGTGAATGCCCAGCAGTGGGATTGCTGGATCGTATGGCAATTCTATTTCCAGTTTTTTAAGAAATCTCTACACTATTCTCCATAGTGGCTGTACTAGTTTGCATTCCTGCCAACAGTGTAAAAGGATTCCCTTTTCTCCACACCCTCTCCAGCATTTATTGTTTGTAGACTTTTTGATGGCAGCCATTCTAACTGGCGTGAAATGGTACCTCATTGTGGTTTTGATTTGCATTTCTCTGATCATGAGTGATGTTGAGCATCTTTTCATGTGTTTGCTAGCCATCTGTATGTCTTTGGAGAAATGTCTGTTTAGTTCTTTGGCCCATTTTTTGATTGGGTCGCTTATTTTTCTGGAATCGAGCTGCAGGACATGCTTGTATATTTTTGAGATTAATTCTTTGTCAGTTGCTTCATTTGCTATTACTTACTCCCAATCTGAAGGCTGTCTTTTCACCTTGCTTATAGTTTCCTTCATTGTACAAAAGCTTTTAAGTTTAATTAGGTCCCATTTGTTTATTTTTGCTTTTATTTCCTTTACTCTAGGAGGTGGGTCATAGAGGATCCTGCTATGATTTATCTCAGAGAGTGTTTTGCCTATGTTTTCCTCTAGGGCTTTTATAGTTTCTGGTCTAACATTTAGATCTTTAAACCATTATGAGTTTATTTTTGTGTATGGTGTTAGAAAGTGTTCTAGTTTCATTCTTTTACAAGAGGTTGACCACTTTTCTCAGCACCACTTTTTAAAGAGATTGTCTTTTCTCCATTGTATATTCTTTCCTCCTTTGTCAAAGATAAGGTGTCCATAAGTGTGTGGATTTATCTCTGGGCTTTCTATTTTGTTCCATGATCTATATTTCTGTCTTTGTGCCAGTACCATTCTGTCTTGATGACTGTGGCTTTGTAGTGAGCCTGAAGTCAGGCAAGTTGATTCCTCCAGTTCCATTCTTCTTTCTCAAGATTGCTTTGGCTATTCGAGGATTTTTGTATTTCCATACAAATTGTGAAATTCTTTGTTCTAGTTCTATGAAAAATACTGTTGATAGCTTGATAGGGATTGCATTGAATCTATAGATTGCTTTGGGTAGTATACTCATTTTCAGTATATTGATTCTTCTGATCAGAGTAATTTCAAAAATGTTAACATTTGATACACTAGAAATGTAATTTAATGTCATTATGTGTTCACTTAAAAAATTGTGCTTAATTTTATTTACAAAGTAACAGTAAATCTGCATAACTCTATCTATCTTTCTCTAAATAAGATAACCTTTCTCATCATTAATTTAGAGTTTGTTTAGAAATGGTGGCACTGATGGTAAAGAACCCACCTGCCAAGGCAGGAGACTTAAGAGATGTGGGTTCGATCCCTGAGTCAGGAAGATCCTCTGGAGGAGGGCATGGTAACCCACTCCAGGATTCTTACCTGGAGAATCCCACCGACAGAGAAGCCTGGTGGGCTACAGTCCAGTGGGTCACACAGAGTAGAACAGAACTGAAGTGACTTAGCATGGCATGTACATCTGTATGCCATCTTTGTTTCACTGCTCCAGTTTTTATAAGGCAGTCAGAGGAAATTAAATATTAAAAATATATAGCATGTGCAGTATAGAGAGATGTGATTCAAGCTCCAAAAATGACTATCAAAGAAAAATAAATATATGCAAATATTTTTAAAAGAATAAATATATGCAAATTTGAACAGTCACATGGTTTGATATTCGAACATACCTACATTCTAAGGAGCCATGAGTATATGATACCTTTATGAATGAGAATGAAATATGAATGGAGTGGAAATCGATTCTGGCTTGATTTTATCTACCCCTTTTTCCAGATGACCTTTATCTTAGTATCTATAAATCTAAAACCTTTTAAGTGCAATTCTTTTTACTTTTCATTTTCTTTTGTCACATAATATATGTACAGAATTCCATGGAAATGCACCCATGACCAGTGAAGTCCAGATGAGCAGAAAAACCTGAAGTGCTTACTATCTATGTACATGTATTGGCTGGGGCTCTGGTTCAAGTCATATTTTGACTATTCAAGTGATAAAATTCTGCCATGTATGTAATAAACACCATCTGATAAACTCCTTACCCTGAAATTCATTCATTTACCTATTGAATATGACAAAATGTTGAAAAAATTGATTGCTATTTCTTTGTCTTCATCTAGAAGAAATTAATAAGATAGATAATTAACTCTTACATTTTAAAAAGCCCTGCTTTGATTGCTCGTGGAGTTTTTTAATAAGCATTGATGAAAAAATCAAAATTCCTAGGGAAATTAAATCTCTATATTGGTAAGTGAACTGCTCTTTAAAATTAATTTATTTCATAAAAACGCCAGCTCAAAAGAAAAAAAAAAGAAAGAGAAAGAAAATAAAAAAGAACATAGCTATTTGAATAAATACCTAGAAAATGAGAAGAAAAAATACAAAATAAATGTAAGGCTAGCAAATAATATATATTTATTCATCATCATAACTTTTATTTACATTACAATGCATATTTATATACTATTCTTAACACATACTAACTGACATTTTGACATTTGATAGTTGGTAGAAAATGAGACTATTTTAAACATGCAAGTTTTGCATATTAGTGTTCGTCACAGTGAATATAAAGGTAGGAAATCATAAGTTTATTAATTTGAGTCAAAACTTTTATGCCTTCATTCTAATAATAAGAACTATCATGGAAATGTAACATTTTAACTTATACAAGACTTAGAGTTATATTCTTATAAAACATATTTATTTAAAGCTGTTAAATTAGGAAATGACTGTGCCAATTTATCATTGTTTTCACAAAGTATTTACAATAATGAAAATATATACATACATGTTTATTACATTATGTTATAATTACTGATATTAATTTAAAAGAATATAATGAATTTGGGGAAATGCTAGAAATCTTTTGAGATTAGTCATTTCACTTAACACTAATTGGATAAATTTTAAAACATCATCTGATGTATTCTTTGTATCACTAATGAGTGAGATGATAAATTGCACCTTAAATATAATTTCCAAGATCGTTTTTTACTTTAAAATTTAGACTGTTAGTAAATTGAGTTAAAAAATGAATAATCTGTACAGGCATCCTAAGGAAATTAATGTGTTTTCTGTGCAGACTGTACTTTTATACCCTTGTCTATAACAAATGTGATGGCTTTTTGTAAGGTGTCAGTTAAGGTTAATTTGGTGTGATGTAAAATGCCTGTGCAATAACAAATTTTCTACATATGTTCTATAGACCCATTAAGAGTTTGAATCGATTAGTTATATACACAAAAAGGCATACATCAATATAAAGTAAAGCTTATAGTTAATAAAAATAACAAAACACCCTTAGAATATGAAATATGTCTTATAGAAAACATGTATGTATATATCAATAAGTATAATCTTCTCTTAAAAATATATATGAAAGAATAATTCACACACATACACACACTTGTGTGTGCGAAGTGGCTTCAGTTGTGTCCAGCTCTTTGCAATGTTGTGGACGTTATGGCCTGCAAAGCTCATCTATCCATGAGATTCTCCAGGCAAGAATAACAGTGGGTTGCCGAGCCCTTCTCCAGGTTGAAAGATAACCTGGAGGATAACCAGGGATTGAAACCATGTCTCTCATGTTTCCTGCATTGGCAGCTGGTTCTTTACCTCTATCACCATCTGAAAAGCCCATACACACACACATAAATGTGAATTTTATATATATATATATATAATATATATTCTACCTGACAAGTTTATTATCATTTACTGAGAGATTGTTAACTATTTGTGCTTTTGTGCAGATTCTGCTATACTCTCAAATAATTTGCTAGACATTTCTTACTTTTAAAAATACAAGAATTTCTTTTAGATGCTGTTTCAGTTTAAGTTTCATCACTATAGTTACCATTGCAATCCTATGCACATCATCTCTCCACATCAATTATTTATTGTTAAAATTGATATAAAAACCAGTTTTCTTCAAGACACTTAGTTTCTTTTCTAAATGGGGTTCTAATATGAACATTGAATTCTATATTATGTAAGTATCAAGCTGTCTTTTATACTCAAATAATTGTTGTAGTTCCTCTACATTATTGAATAACAACAGATATTTACTCATTCACACTTTAACCCACTTTGACACAATATTCAGTAGTAATGAGGTATGGAAATATGCTGCTGCTGCTAAGTAGCCTCAGTTGTGTCCAACTCTGTGTGACCCTTAGACAGCAGCCCACCAGGCTCCCCCGTCCCTGGGATTCTCCAGGCAAGAACACTGGAGTGGGTTGCTATTTCCTTCTACAATGCATGAAAGTGAAAAGTGAAAGTGAAGTTGCTCAGTCATGTCCGACCCTCAGCGACCCCATGGACTGCAGCCTACCAGGCTCCTCCAACCATGGAATTTTCCAAGCAGGAGTACTGGAGTGGGGTGCCATTTCCTTCTCTGATGGAAATATAACTATATAACTATATATATATATATATATATATATATATATATATGCATATATATAGTTAGATTATGTATAATGTGCTCCATTATTTTAAATAAACCAAGATTACTTTGAGAGGTGTGCATACTACCAAGCCTGTAATATGTAAAATAAAAATCATATTGAAAGGTTTAAATATAATCAGGCAAACTGTATTGAATGAATGTAGCTTACTATACATTTTTCAAGATGAACAGCCACATATTCCTGTTCAAGTAAAAAGATAATGCAATAACATTCAATAAATTTAAGTTCTAAAAAATTGTACTTGAGGAATTAAAATAACTTTATAAAGGTGACAGTTTTAACATACATTTCACAAAATGCCTCCATAGAATTGTAAATGCCTTTATCAGTTCAGTTCAGTCGCTCAGTCATGTCCAACTCTTGCGACCCCATGAATCACAGCACACCAGGCCTCCCTGTCCATCACCAACTCCTGGAGTTCACCCAGACTCACGTCCATTGAGTCGGTGATGCCATCCAGCCATCTCATCCTCTGTCGTCCCCTTCTCCTCCTGCCCCCAATCCCTCCCAGCATCAGAGTCTTTTCCAATGAGTCAACTCTTCGCATGAGGTGACCAAAGTACTGGAGTTTCAGCTATAACATCATTTCTTCCAAAGAAATCCCAGGGCTGATCTCCTTCAGAATGGACTGGTTGGATCTCCTTGCAGTCCAAGGGACTCTCAAGAGTCTTCTCCAACACCACAGTTCCAAAGCCTCAATTCTTCGGCGCTCAGCCTTCTTCACAGTCCAACTCTCACATCCATACATGACCACAGGAAAAACCATAGCCTTGACTAGACAGACCTTTGTTGGCAAAGTAATGTCTCTGCTTTTGAATATGCTATGTTCTGATACTTAAGATAATAATTGACAAAATTTTTATGTAATATTATGTGTATGATTCCCTGTTGATTTTAAAGTTCCTGGTTATTGTAATAAACTAATTGAATCATTTGACCTTATTACAAACAGCTGGTTTCTGTTCTTGTAGTTTCTAGTACACTCTCATTATAAACTAAAAGCCAGATATAGAGTTCTGTAAAAGAAAAATAAAGGCAGTTTCTGATGTATAATATACAGAACTTTACTAAGAACTCTTTACCACTGACAAGTCGAAGTACAGACTTTCCTTGTAAATTAACATTGTCACATGAACTTAAACCTGCAGTTGGTTCTGGGGCAATGAATCAGAATCTGGAGGGTAATTTTGGTCCAGAAGTTGACTTCATGAAGCAGACTGTTGATCTAGGATCCAGCAGAACAATATCTAATTATGAAGGAATGAATGCAACTAATAAGGTGAATCTAATACCTTTTATAATATGTTAATTGCACTTAGATTTGTACTACTGTAGTATTTGAAGGCTTCCCTGGTGGGCTCAGATGGAAAAGAATGTGCCTGCAATGCAGGAGACCCAGGTTCAATTCCTAGGTTAGGAAGATCCCCTGGAGAAGAAAATGGCAATCAACTCCAGCATTCTTGCTTGAAGAATCCTGTGGACAGAGGTGCCTGGTGGGCTACAGATCATAGGGTCACAAAGAGTCAGACAGGACTGAGTAACTAACACTTTTCACTGTAGTTGTTAAATTCTAAATGTTGTGATGGGCAAATGAGAAAGCAATTGATCTTTCTTCTTGAGTTTTCTCTAATCTTCCCCTGGAGCAGGCTAAATTTGTGTAAGATGGAATAAAAACATTTTTAATGATATTTTGTTTGATATCTTGTTCTCACCACTGAGAGTATAGGAAGATATCTAGAAGAAAGAAACCTTAACATTGTAAGCCAATTAATGATAAGCATAGAAGAATGATCCTTCTCCAGATATATGACATACATCCCATAATATTGGACAAATAAACAAGGTATCCTTATTGAGTCTGTAACACTTCACTCATGGCTCAGATACTAAAGAATCTGCCTGCAATGCAGGAGAGACAGGTTCCATCCCTGGGTTGGGAAGAACCCCTGGAGAATGAAAGAACAACCCACACTAGTATTCTTGTCTGGAGAATCCATGGACTGAGGAGCCAGGTGGGCTACAGTCCATGGAATCTCAAAGAGTTAGACAGGGCTGAAGGACTAAAACTTTCACTTTCACTTTAATGCTTTCTTAATCCACATGGGCCTTTAATAGAAGGAAATAAGAAACCATTCCTGGAATGAATTAGCATCATTAAACTAGTCTGCTGCTGCTGCTACTAAGTCACTTCAGTCATGTCTGACTCAGTGCGACCCCATAGATGGCAGCCCACCAGGTTCCCTGATCCCTGGGATTCTCCGGGCAAGAACACTGGAGTGGGTTGCCATTTCCTTCTCCAATGCATGAAAGCGAAAAGTGAAAGTGAAGTTGCTCAGTCGTGTTCGACTTTTCACGACCCCATGGACTACAGCCTACCAAGCTCCTCCACCCATGGGATTTTCCAGGCAAGATGCCTTCTCCATAAACTAGTCTATTTTACACCAAAAAATAGATATTAATAGAGTAGACTGTGAAGGTAATGACTAATACTATTGAATGCTGTATTGGGTTGGTATCAAGACATAGCTCAAATTTTATTTTCTCTCTGGAAATGCATACTACACCTATTAGCCCTTAGAGGAACACAACGTGCCAAAGTTGAATGATCAGCAGAGTTTATGTAAAATTTACAACATAATGGGCCGGCAATCACCCTGGGTAAGCAAGCAGCCCACAGGACACTACATCCCAGTCCACTAACTTGCATTGACACAAAAAACTGAAACAACAACATAAACAAAAATTCCACATACATTTGTTTTCCATGTCAAAAATGGGAGAGGGGGATTTTGTAATGTGCCCTTTTTCTTTTATTTGCAAAGACAATCTCATAGAGACAGTTTTCTATCTTCTATATATACAAACTGTCTCTTTGTTGTTTATCATTAAGAAAAGAAAAAAGCTCAGACATTAAGTAATTTGTTCATCTTTACTTACCTGGTAATTTGTGGTTGTGAAGTATTCGCTTTTTTCTTTGCTCACATTCATTTTATTCAACATCATCTCTTGAGTTTCCTTTCTCTCAACATTATTTCTGTTCTCTTTTGGAGAAAAAGTAAATATGGATGTCCATCTGATCATAGGGTGTAAAATCTATTAGAAGTGCTTTTTATGACAGGTAATAAAATAGATTCTGAAGCTAAACTAATGGGCCTGGAATCCTATCTTCACCACTTATAACCTCTCTTGTCTTAGGTCACCACTTAACCTCTTTGTTTCTCCATTTCTCTGGATGCAGAGTGGAGATACTAATAATCCCACCCTGGGAGCATTTCCAAGAGGAGAAATTAAAAATATATGTAGCACTTGGGAACCATGCCTTACATGTAGGGAGTGCTATGTAATTATTATTATTTCTGTGGTTGCTATAAATATTTGTGTTGAGTTGCTCAGTCATGTCCATCTCTTTGCGACCCCATGGACTACAGCCCACTAGAGTCCTCTGTATATAGAATTTTCCAGGCAAGAATATTGGAGCAGTTTGCCATTTCCTACTCCAGAATATCTTCCCAACTCAGGGATTGAGCTTGTGTCCCTTGCTCCGTTTGAATTGGCAGGTGGATTCTTTACCAGTGTATCACCTGGGAAGCCCTCTTGTTGCTATAGTAGTTGTTGTTAATATTATATCAATCAATAGTGATATGTGCTGGTATGTGTGATTAAGAATGCATCTGTATTTCCTTAGAGCGTGAAAAAGAGAGCCCCTCAGGACATACTTTGTTCTGAGATTTTTTTCAACTCCACTATGTTTTTCCAGCAAATGTCAAAGAATAACCGGTTCAACAACATAAGAAAAGTATTTTTTTAAAGCAGAGTTATTTAGCCTTCTAATTTATTATCAGCTAACTAAAAAAGACATTGGAAAATGCTCCTTTGAGGTAGCTACTTTTTTGTAATAAATGTGTAAAGCACATCTGGAACTTGAAAGCAAAATATTTAAGATAAAAGCCTCAAAATAATATCTTAAAATACCTTTGAATAAACAGAATGCATGTAGGCTTCCTTTTCATGAAATCACTCTATGGCTTCTTATTGCCCATATGCCAAAAAACAAGTTTCTAAAATTTATTCCATATTCCAAACTCAACGTGCTACATAGCCACTCCATTCTGTGTTCTGTCTCCCAATCTACGCTGGTGTTTTTAAACACTATTTAAACAAAAGTTGGATAATTTGCCACCAATTGTAAACCAACATGTACAGCTTATGTTTGTTTCATTAAAGATATATACTGTCATGGGTGTGACTGAGGAAGGAAAGGTTTTGTTTTTTCCTTCTGTATAAAGAACAGGCAAAGTATAGCTTACAGTTAGCAGCCAGTGTCCCATCCAACAAAAAGAAATGTTGCATTTATAGAAACCTAAAACATTTTTTGTTCAGTATGTAAGATGTCATGATTAGAGCATATGAAACAGCATTGAAAGTCAACCAATAAACTTTGGCAGTACACCAAAGAATTGATGGTTTAGAACTGTGGTGCTGGAGAAGACTCTTGTTAGTCCCTTCAACAGCATGTTGATCATAAAAGTTCATTCTAAAAGAAATCAACACTGAATACTCATTGGAAGGACTGATGCTGAAGCCAAAGCTCCAGTTCCTTGGCTTCCTGATTCCAACATGTGCTGGATCATCAAAAAAGCAAGAGAGTTCCAGAAAAACATCTATTTCTATTTTATTGACTAAGCCAAAGTCTTTGACTGTGTGGATCACAATAAACTGTGGAAAATTCTGAGAGATGGGAATACCAGACCACCTGACCTGCCTCTTGAGAAATCTGTATACAGGTCAGGAAGCAACAGTTAGAACTGGACACAGAACAACAGACTGGTTCCAAATAGGAAAGGAATACGTCAAGGCTGTATATTGTCACCCTGCTTACTTAACTTATATGCAGAGTACATCATGAGAAATGCTGGGCTGGAAGAAGCACAAGCCGGAATCAAGATTGCCGGGAGAAATATTAATAACCTCAGATATGCAGATGACACTACCCTTATGGCAGAAAGTGAAGAAGAACTAAAGAGCCTCTTGATGAAAGTGAAAGAGGAGAGTGAAGATTGTGGCTTAAAGCTCAACATTCAGAAAACAAAGATCATGGCATCCAGCCCCATCACTTCATGGCAAATAGATGGGGAAACAGTGGCTGATTTTATTTGGGGGGGGGGGCTCCAAAATCAGTGCAGATGGTGATTGTAGCCATGAAATTAAAAGGCACTTGCTCCTTGGAAGGAAAGTTGTGACCAACCTAGACAGCATATTAAAAAGCAGAGACAATACTTTGCCAACAAAGGTCCATCTAGTCAAGGCTGTGGTTTTTCCAGTGGTCATGTATGGATGTGAGTTGGACTATAGAGAAAGCTGAGCACAGAAGAATTGATGCTTTTGAACTGTGGTGCTGGAGGAGACTGTTGAGAGTCCCTTGGACTGCAAGGAGATCCAACCAGTCCATCCTAAAGGAAATCAGTCCTGGGTGTTCATTGGAAGGACTGATGTTGAAGCTGAAACTCCAGTACTTTGGCTACCTGATGTAGAGAGCTGACTCATTGGAAAAGACCCTGATGCTGGGAAAAATTGAGGGCAGGAGGAGAAGGAGACAACAGAGGATGAGATGGTTGGATGGCATCACTGACTCAATGGACATGGGTTTGGGTGGACTCCAGGAGCTGGTGATGGACAGGGAGGCCTGGCATGCTGTAGTTCAAGGGGTTACAAAGAGTGACTGAAGTGAACTGATGCGAAGAACTGAATCATTGGAAAAACCCTGGTGCTGGGAAAGGTTGAAGGCAGAAGAAGTGGGCAACAGAAGATGAGATGGCTGGATGGCATATCAATGCAATGGACATGAACTTGGGCAAACTCTGTGAGATGGTGAGAGACAGGGAAGCCTGGTGTTTTGCAGTCCTGTGGGGTCTGGAAGAGTGGAACATGACTTGGCGACTGAGCAAAAACAGCAAAGTAGACTGGTATGGTAGAGGTATATTTGACTTAATATTTTAATTTTTCCAAATAAATAATAGTGTTGTGCTATACATACAAAACTTCTGAAAATTGTAGTTCTTTTTTTTAGTCTAAGAAAATTTATTTTAATTCCTCAAATATGGCTTGCCCTCTCTCAATTAAAACTATATCTTAAGCTGCTCCCTTTAACAGAAACATATGTCATTACCCTGTTCTTCCTTCCCCAGTGATCCATGGGATCTCAATTTAACTTATTTCTTTTGCATATCTTTCCTGTCTACTTCCCTTTTCACAGTGCAAATCAGTATACACCCTTTATTAATCTGTGTAATTTCTTGTATAGGTAACATAAATTACACATACTGCATTATATGTAATGAGAAAAGTCTTATTCAATTCTGTTTCTTGTTGATTATTATATAACTGCCCCTCAGAAATTGTTAAAAGGAATCATGTCACATATCAAAACATAAAATGATATGCTAAAAATTCTTCTGCATGGAATAAAATCTCTACAAATTTAATATTTCTATGTAGTATACATGCCTTCCGATTTATACATGCTTCACAACATTATGCTTCCTCATCTTAATTTCATTTTGCCTCATATTTGCTAATACATTAAATATAATTAAAGTATGTAGATAAATTGTTCTGTGACAGTTTTATTCAAACCATCACATTCATATATGTGTGTGTGTGTGTGTGTATATATATATATATAAATGAAACTTGATTTCTATAATCAAATTTCTTAGGTGATTAGATTTCCTATAATTCATATGTTTTCTCTTTTCACACTTCATTCTTTTATAGACTCACATACATTAACATGACTCTACCAAGAAGGGGTAGTCAAGTCCTCAGCTATTAGTACATGCAGTCATCAATTGTGGCAATTATATTTCCTTATGTCTTCAATTATAGGAAACTATTCATGTGAGTGCTTGTGTGTGTGCTCAGTTGCTTCATTCATGTCACTCTGCGACGCTATAGACTGTTGCTGGCCAGGTGCCTCTGTCCATGGAATTTCCCAGGCAAGAATACTGGAGTGGGTTGCCATGCCCTTCTCCAGGGGATCTTCCCATCTGAGCAATTGAACCCGTGTGTCCTGCTTGGCAAGTGGATTCTTTACCACCGAGCCACCTGGGAAATCCTATGTGAGTGCTTAGTAATAAACATATATTTACATCAATCCATCAGGGTTCCCCGGGGGGTGCTAGTGATACAGAACCCACTGCCAATGCAGGAGATGAAAGAGATGCAGGTTCAATCCCTGGGTGGGGAAGATCTCCTGTAGGAGAGCATTGCAACCCACTCCAGTATTCTTCCCTGGAGACTCCCATGGACTGAGGAGCCTGGAGGGCTACAGTCCATGGGGTAGCAAAGAGTCGGACATGACTGAAGTAACTTAGCACGCACATGTGGATCCATGAGATGTTTTCCAATATATAAAAACTGAAAGAAGTGATCACCTGAGATCTATATTAAAAGAAGGGTTTACTAAAATCCTTCAAATGGAGGGAAGGTTTTATTAAATGAAATATGTATCCACATAAAGAAATGGAGCATGCTGGAAGTGGAAACTACATAAATAAATATGTACATTTTTCCTGTAATTTAAAACCCATTAAATGAAATTTTCTATTTAAAATTAGAACAAATTAGAGCATTAGTACAAATATTAAGAGGAAAAAAAAATCACAGTGAAATATTTTAAGTTCTTATCCTATATGTGAAGTCATATAATAGAATGCCTCTAAAATCACTACATGTTTATTCTTCCTCTCACATTTTATGTCTTTGACATATCTATTACATCTTTTTATTTTGTGTATCACTCATCTAATTATTTTAGATATAGATGGTTTTACTACTTTTGTCTTTTGACTTTCATACTAGTTTTATGAGTGGTGACCTACTACCTTTCCTATATGTTTTCCTTTACCAGAAAGATTTTATTCTTTTGTGATTTTTTTTTTGTTCGTTTGTTTCTAGTTATGACATATTCTCTTTCATTAAAGAAAAGTCCCTTTAACATTTCCTGTAAGATTAGTATAGTGGTCATGAACTCCTTTAGACTTGCTTGTCTAGGAAACTATTTATTACCCCTTCATTCTGAATTATAACCTTGTTGTGTAGAATAATCTTGACTGAAGGTTTATTTTGTTTGTTTTAGCACTTTGAATATATTATGCTTTCTGAATATATTATGCTTTGAATATATATCCTTTCTAGCCTGTAAGTTTTCTGCTGAAAATTAGCTGATAATATTATGATAGTACCCTTGTTCATAACTAGTTGCTTTTCTATTGCTGCTTTTAAGATTTTCTGTTTGTCTTTGACTTTGAGCATTTTAATTATAATGTGTCTGGTTATGGGTCTCTTTGGATTCATTTGCCAGGGTGGTGGATTCTGACTACTTGTATCTATGCTTCTCTCCATCTCAGTGTGGCCTTTTCTATATATCCTTAACTGTGGAAACTCTGCTCTGTTAGTTCTCAGGTCATTCTCCAAGAGAGTTGTTCTTCATGCCGCTGGAGTTCTGGTGTATCCATGGGGTCTCTGAATCTTCCAACTCTGCCATCTTTATCTGGAGTCTGATTTGTATCATATTGAAAGCTAGAATTTATAGGGTTATCACTGAAGTATAAAAACAGTCTATATTTGTAGAGTTTGAAGAGAATAATAATTATGAAATTTTCCCTGCAATAAGAAAAAACCACTGCAAGAGATTAAAATGCACTATGAATAGGACAAATAGGGGATGCAAAAGTAGATAGCATAAGTAAATCCAATCTCTTTTATATATAATGGTTTTTATTTGAGTCTCATGGTTTAAATATTAATCTTCCAGTAATTCATTAAACTCTAAGAAAGAAGTCACTAAAACCAATTCAACAGGAAGTCATTGAGTAGTTCTAAACATAATAAGCCACCATATCACAGTGGTCAGTGACTACTTCACATCCTCAGCAGAGATCAAGGCTGAATGAGCATTAACACCGAGTAACACAGTTATTCCTAAAATGGTCCCTCAGGTTTAGGTTGACTGAGCTTTAAATTGCCTGCATTCTATTGACTCTTCAATTCTCTCAGCCATTGATAAATGAAATACTTTAGTCATCAGAGTTAATCCACTTTCATGACACTTGCTTTTCTTGAAACATTAGATTAGCTCCTTTTGTTTTCTGAATTTAGGATTCAGGTCAAGTTAAATGGAGTTTATATCATTACAAATTGTCAGGCATAACCCCTCCTGGGAAGTCTGAGGATTTTTGTGGAATTAAAGTCTTTATAAAATCAGCAGAGAGCAATATAATTTATTTCAGCATGTTGAAATAGTTTTTGTTATATATATAAAATAATAACATCAAAATAAAAATAAAATATTTGGAAGTTGCTATTTTATAAGTATCAACAGTTAGTTGGATTTAGCATGACTGGACCATTTCTGTATTGTGGCTAAAAAAATATTTGCATGTATGTCATGTTTACATTTAATATAGGTTATTTGATTGTGTTTGAGATGTGTAAATGTACTTTTGGTTTTTCTTTTCCTTGCCAGTAATTTAATTTGGAGAAATAGTCAAATCATTCTATATTGATAACCTCCTTTAGCCATCATTTTAAAATAGTCAGATAATAAATTTTCTTAGTTTTCCTTAGTCTGTGAATGTGTTAATTTTTTTTCTTGATTCCATAAGGATATTTTCACTCAGTATGAATTCTGGGTTTACAGGGTTTTCTTATTGTTTATTTTTTGTTTTCCCCAGCACTTGAAAAAATTTCCTTCTGACCTCCAGAAATTTTTCTTATGAGAAATCTTTTGTCATTTTAATTTGTTTCTCTGTAGGTAAGTACTTTCTTCTCTCTCACTGTTTTCTGATATCCCCCTTGTCTTTAGTTTTCAAAAATTTGACTATAGTCTCCCTTGGTTTGTATTTCTGTAGGTGCATTTGACTGGGGTTTCATAAAATTCTTGGACTATAGATTTATGGAGTTTTGGAAAAATTTGAGGAGTTACCCTGCTTTGTCGTTAAGTGCCTTAAACCATCCTTACTTCTCTTCAACACCAGTGACATGATACTAAATATTTTTAAAGTCTCGTCATTCCTTATGTTCTATTCAATATTAAATTCTATTTTCTCTTTGTTGTTCAGATTAATTTTTATTTGTCTATGTTTAATATACAAAAAAGATCTTCACGACCCAGATAATTACGATGATGTGATCACTGACCTAGAGCCAGACATCCTGGAATGTGAAGTCAAGTGGGCCTTAGAAAGTATCACTACCAACAAAGCTAGTGGAGGTGATGGAATTCCAGTTGAACTATTCCAAATCCTGAAAGATGATGCCATGAAAGTGCTGCACTCAACATGCCAGCAAATTTGGAAAACTCAGCAGTGGCCACAGGACTGGAAAAGGTCAGTTTTCATTCCAATCCCAAAGAAAGGCAATGCCAAAGAATGCTCAAACTACTGCACAATTGCACTCATCTCACATGCTAGTAAGGTAATGCTCAAAATTCTCCAAGCCAGTCTTCAGCAATACGTGAACTGTGAAATTCCTGATGTTCAAGCTGGTTTTAGAAAAGGCAGAGGAACCAGAGATCAAATTGGCAACATCTGCTGGATCATGGAAAAAGCAAGAGAGCTCCAGAAAAACATCTATTTCTACATTACTGACTATGCCAAAGCCTTTGACTGTGTGGATCACAATCAACTGTGGAAAATTCTGAAAGAGATGGGAATACCAGACCACCTGACCTGCCTTTTGAGAAATCTGTATGCAAGTCAGGAAGCAACAATTAGAACTGGACATGGAACAACAGACTGGTTCCAAGTAGGAAAAGGAGTACGTCAAGGCTGTATATTGTCACCCTGCTTATTTTACTTATATGCAGAGTACATCATAAGAAACACTGGACTGGAAGAAGCACAAGCTGGAATCAAGATTGCCGGGAGAAATATCAATAACCTCAGATATGCAGATGACACCACCCTTATGGCAGAAAATGAAGAGGAACTAAAAAGCCTCTTGATGAAAGTGAAAGAGAAGAGTGAATATGTTGGCTTAAAGCTCAAATTCATAAAACGAAGATCATGGCATCCGCTCCCATCACTTCATGGGAAATAGATGGGGAAACAGTGGAAACAGTGTCAGGCTTTATTTTTTTGGGCTCCAAAATCACTGCAGATGGTGACTGCAGCCATGAAATTAAAAGACGCTTACTCCTTGGAAGGAAAGTTATCACCAACCTAGATAGCATATTCAAAAGCAGAGACATTATTTTGCCAACAAAGGTTTGTCTAGTCAAGGCTATGGTTTTTCCAGTGGTCATGTATGGATGTGAGAGTTGGACTGTGAAGAAGGCTGAGTGCCAAAGAATTGATGCTTTTGAACTCTGGTGCTGGAGAAGACTCTTGAGAGTCCCTTGGACTGCAAGGAGATCCAACCAGTCCATTCTGAAGGAGATCAGCCCTGGGATTTCTTTGGAAAGAATGATGTTATAGCTGAAACTCCAGTACTTTGGCCACCTCATGCGAAGAGTTGACTCATTGGAAAAGACTCTGATGCTGGGAGGGATTGGGGGCAGGAGGAGAAGGGGACGACAGAGGATGAGATTGCTGGATGGCATCATTGACTCAATGGACATGAGTCTGAGTGAACTCCAGGAATTGGTGATGGGCAGGGAGGCCTGGCGTGCTGCGATTCATGGGGTCACAAAGAGTCGGACACGACTGAGCGACTGAACTGAACTGAACTGAATCTCATTAATTACTCAGTCTTTCCTTTCTGCTTCTGTGCCTATCCATTAAGAATTCAAAGAAATTTTGTTATTGTATTTTACAAGGCTGAATTTTCCATTAGTTTCTTCTCTATATTTTTCTATTTCTTTGCTGGAACTATTTATCTCCTCATTCAGCATGATCATTGAAGCAGGTTTATGATGACTGCTTTAAAGTATGTCATAATTCTAACATTTCTGTCACCATTTTGTTGGCATTTCTTGATTGACTTTTTGTCAGTCAGTTTGACATCTTCCTGTTTTTTGCAAGGTTGAATGATTTTTAATTAAAACCTGACTTTTTGAGTATCATATGGACTACGAGAGTTAAAATTGTGTCTTAGCTTGCTTTATTTTGACTTGGTTCCATGGGTTAGCCACAGGAACCTCATTGTGAGAGTGGATGTTTAGAATCTCTGCTCAGACTTCACTGGCATGAATGGAGGCAAGGCTACAGTTTTATTCTGTGATGCTTGAAAACTGTTTTCTGAAAGCTTTCTGTCTTCTGGGCTGCCCCTTTCTTAACTTTTTGGGTATAGAGGACAGCCATTTTGGGGGACTTTTGCTACCTACACCTCTTAGCATTTCCACATTGCTGGGTCCTCCAGCATCCATTCTGGGATGTAGGAGGCAGAAAGAAAGCCGTAGAATGTAATACCATGTTTTTTTTTTTTCAGGTTACATGAACCCTAGCTGGCCTGCCCTAGAAGAAGAAAAAAAGTTCAAACACTCCATTTACCTGGAAGTAGAAACACTTCTGTTTCTGTTTTCTAAATTCTTTCAGTTTGATGCAATTTTATTTTTACATTAGGTTCAAGAAAATGTGCCATTAATTGATGAAGAATGTATGCAGTGGTTAATTTTAAATCCTTACCACATAATGCTCACATCATATTCTTTTTGGTATTAGTGTCAGTTTATCTTTCTCATTCAAACTGAAGTTTTCCTGGCTCTTCATGTGACAAGTGTTTTCAATTGTATCTTGGACAGTTTGGTTATTATGTTAGGGGGATCTTGATCCTATCTGAATCATCTGTTTTAGGCAGCAGTGGCTCAGACCGTAAAGTATCTACCTATAATGCGGGAGACCCAGGTTCAATCCCTGGGTCGGGAAGATCCTCTGGAGAAAGAAGTGGCAACCCATTCCAGTACTCTTGCCTGGAAAATCCCACAGACGGAGAAGCCTGGGGGGCTGCAGTTCATTGGGTTGAGAAGAGTTGGACACGACTAAGCGACTTCACTTTCACTTTTCACTTTCCTACATTGGAGAAGGAAATGGCAACCCACTCCAGTGTTCTTGCCTGGAGAATCCCAGGGATAGGGGAGCCTGGTGGGTTGCTGTCTATGTGGTCGCACAGAGTCAGACACGACTAAGTGACTTAGCAGCATGCCACTGTGTAGAGGGCAAGAAGGCATAGAACTTGGCTGCTGCCGCTGTCAACATGTTGGTCTGCCTGCTGGTATCCAGTTGTTGATCCAGGTCTGGGATGGCCCAGTAGGACTTTGTGGCCAGAGCTACAGATGGATTGACCCATCCCTTGGGTCTTGGTTTTGAAGCTTGGCCTGGGATAGCCAGGGCTTCATTGCGATCTCTGGTGCAGACAGGTCAGATTGTCCAGGGATGCCCTTAATTTTGAGAAGGACTGGAATGGATTTGGGCTTTGCTGCTACCACTAATCCCAGTGGATCAGTCCGTCAGCAGCAGGCAGGCAATGAGTCAGACTTTGGACTCTCTAAAGTTCTCTGTTGAACTTAGGCTCAGGGAAGACCATCTGTTCTTGTTGGTTTGCTTAAAATATGGACCCTGGTGGCTTGGACAGTAAAGAATCTGCCTGCAATGCGGGAGACCTGGATTCAATCCCTCGGTTGGGAAGATCCCCTGGAGAAAGAAATGGCAACCCCTTCCAGTATTCTTGCCTGGAGAATTCCATGGACAGAGGAGCCTGACAGGCTACAACCATGGGATTACAAAGTGTTGGACCTGGCAAGTGACTGACACTAACCAGGGATGACAGTTTGTTCTTGTTAGTTTGCTTATTTTATTGTTTTTCTATGGCTGTTGGTAGTTTGGTATCACAGGCTTCTCTATCACTCATTCCAGAGACATATCAGAAATAAAAATTGAGACATCTCACCATGCTATAGTTTCTCATGTCCTGGGTTCCCAGCCAGTCTGCCAGCTTTCAGAATCCTTTTATCATTGTCAGTTTAATACTTCTCAAGGTATTTAGTTGTTTTAAGAGGGGTAAGAACAGGGGGAAATAAGCATATACTATCTAGTTTAGTACCTGAAATTTACCAAATCATATCTTGATATATCTTTGTGGATAACATAACATTAATCCTTATAAAATCTTTGCTTTGATTGTTATGACAGTATTGTGTTCCCTCAGACATGCTATTTAATGTCCCCTCCAATAATGTAGGCATATCTTTTTTCCCATCTCCTTGTCTCACATAGATTTAACCCTTGGTATTTGAAGTTGTTTCATACATGTGATAAAGGAACTCAACCCATTTTCTTCCTTTCTCTTTCTTTCTCCCACCTTTCCTTCCTTCTTTTCTCATCCTGATTGTTTTAAACTCCTATATTTTATGCCAGCTCCCTTAGGTTAAAATGCCGTCCTCTCTAGGATAAGGGCCTCTCAAGTTTGGGAGATAGTCACTTTCATAATGAGGCAAATAAGCATGAATAACAAGTACAGTGCATTTAACAGCTTGCAATATGCTTTTCTCTTCACAACTTTTTATTTTTCAGTCCATCATGACTATCTCAGTGTTTCAACTTCACTGTTTAGAAAATAGAATCAGAAAGAGAAAATAGAGAAGCTTCTGACTGGCAAGGAGTTAATGTGTGAGCCAGTATTACCTCTTCATCTGCAGTACCAGTGTCTCTTCCAAGATACATAAGTCTGCTGTCTCTTGACCATCAAGTCCTTTAGTTTTTCCTTTAAACATGGCAATTGATGTGAGGCCCTTTGAAATTCCCTACAGTCAGCCCTAGCAATACTACACTCCTATTACAAACTAAGGAGGATTTTTAAAGCTCCTAGTATGACCTTTTATGTTTCTGTAGAAAGTGTAAATTATCCCCTGTTATTTGGGGTGTTTACAATATTTATTTAAACCTTTTTCCCTTTCCTGAGGATACACATTTCTTTCATAACCATTATTTTTATGGACATTTCCTTTTTTTTTATTGTTGCATAATTGTTTTACAATGCTATGTTAGTTTATGCTGTACAATGAAGTGAATCAGCTATATGTATACATATACACCCTCCCCCTTGAGACTCCTTCCCATCTCCCCATATGAATCCCTACCCTAGATTTCACTTTTATATGTGCTTCTGTGTTCCTCATGTTAGTGTTAAGAAGAAGGTCATTTTGTGAACAGAGTAAAATGTATTCAGCACTTATCTGCAACAAGTATTTATCGAGCAACTTTGTGCTCATCACTAGTGTATGGTATTAGAGTGATAGAACTTAAAACATTTCTTTGAAAGAAACACACAATGACTAAGCACTGAAAAAACATGATATAATTACAGGTCATATGATATAATTACAGGTACTCTTAAACATGATATAATTACAGGCACTCTTAATTGCTACTTAGTCTAGGATGAAAAATGATAACAGACAAAAATACCTGCTTTAACATCTCTGGGGAGATGATGTCTAAGTGGAAAATGTGTAATGAGCCAGTGTGGGGCTTCCCTAGTGGTTCAGTTGGCAAAAAGTCCACCTGAACCCACCTGGGTTCAATTCCTGTGTCAGGAAGATCACTTAGAGAAGGAAATGGCAACCCACTTCAGTATTCTTGCCTGGGAAATCCAATGGACAGAGGTGTCTGGTAGGCTATAATCCACAGGGTCACAAGAATTGAACACACTTGTAACTAAACCATCACCACCAATAAGCCAATGTGAAGACTTGGGAGGAAAGATCCCAGGTAGTGGAGACAGTGTGAGCAAAGTCTTTGTGCTAGGAAAAAATACAGCTGATGCCACAATCTACAGGAGGATGAGTAGGGAGGAAGACAGCAGAGCATTCAAGGGGATACAGTTGAAAGATGAACAGGACAGAGAACATAAGGTCACATAGATCAATGTAAAGATTTGAGATTTACTTGACCAGAATTTCTACTATGCTTATTTTTGTGTATTTAGTATTGTACTTTATAATTATATAGGTTACATTAAAATGTTTCCTAAAAGAAGTCAGAATTTTTACGATGGCTAATGCATCAGTTAAATCACTATCTAAGTTGATATGAACCAATATTTCCTTAATTATATTTGCCTGCACAGAAGGTGGGATTTTCCCCCCAGGTTGATATTTCCATGAGTGCAATTTTGTTGAATTCCAGAGACTAGCATGCTGATGATATACATGGTCATTATGCAGTAAAATTAAGGTTTTTTAAATATCAATAAAACAGCAAAATTACATTTTTGTCATTAGTTAGATGCTGTGGTAGATGAAAGGGATAAAATATATGATATAATATGCACAAAACTCTGTGTGATGTATCAGAAATAGGAATATCATGGTATTCCTATTTCTAGCACTGTGTTTCAAATTGCTGTTGAAAGCAAATATAAATGCAAAATGAAATATTAAGAAAGGACATTTTAAAATGCATCTGTGAACTGATGAAAAAGTAAGAAATACCAAGGCCAAGATCTAAATGAGAGCTATAACTCAGAGATATAAAATAAGCTGTGAAGCTGACATTCACCTTGAAGGCATTTGTCAAATTCAGCGAACTTGTGAATAGTTTTTCACCATATCTCAAATCTTACAGGCTGGAAGACAAAGCTTAAGACACACTCAAAATGGAAAAGCTATCAGAAAACCCTGAAACTCTAAGAATCCAAAGAATGCATCCTTAATAAATTTGAATTAACTCTTAAGCAAACCCCTCATCTCTGCTTTTCCACCCACCAGGGGATCACTAGAATTCTGTCTCTGGCACTGACTGTGAAATAAAAAAGAAATGGAAAAAAAATCTCTCAGAAATTTTCAGCACAAATCTTTGTTCTGGTGTTAAATTCCTATGATTTATGTGGTCAAAAAAATATAACCCAATTTTTTTTAATGTGACCACACACTGGTGAGTTCTCCAAAGAAGAAAATACAAATCACTTTTGGAAGAAATTATCAAATTAGTCATCAATAAAAATGACATAAAGATATAAAATAACTAACCTGAACAACTGCTAAATTAATTATGATTCAATTCATAATGAAAAAAACTGTAAGCAAAATCACAGTATTTTGGTTTTTTAAGGTGTTCAATGTGATGATTTAATATAGGTACAATGGGAAATGATGAACACAGTCAAGATAATTAACCATCTGTCACCTCACATAGGTATTTTTGTATGTGAAAACATTTATGCTTTACTCTCTTAGCAAATTTCAAGTATTCATTGCAATTTTATTGACTGTATTCACCGTAATGTAGATTAGATCCCCAGAAATCATTCTTTAAGTAAGAAGGAAATCTTGCATTTGCTACAGTTTGGATGAATTTGGAGGACATTATGCTTAATGAATTAAGCCAGACACAGAAAGACAAATATGACATGATATGATTTATATATTAAAACTATAAAAAATCAAGCATAGAGAAATATAGACTACAGTGGTGGTTTTCAGGGGTCATAGATGGGGAGAATGGGGGACATTGGTAAAAGGGTACACAGTTTCATTTATAGATAAATATGTCCTGGAGATCTAAAGTACAGCATGGTGACTACAGGTAACATATAATATATTGTACACTTGAAAAAAATAAAAGTATAGTCTTATTTTACATGCAAAACCACAGACAAATCTATCGACACAATGAGAAATCTCACTATATCTCTTACTAATCAGATCAGTGTAATTAGAAAGCAATGGAATTATAAAGCAAATGTGAAGAATGGAATTAAATTTAAATATATGCAAAACTCTAAAACCAACAATTAAAAATTCATGAAACATCCTCCCTCATTGTAATGCAATTAAATTGCATCTTCAAAAATATATCTGGAAATGGTGCACAGCATGGGTTATCCATTTTCATAACCCACAAGTCAAATACAGAATCAAAATGGGAATAGGAAATGTTTAAAATTAAAAAATAATGAAAATAGTACATATTGTAACTTTTGAAAAAGGGAAAAATAATCTAATATCTATTGCTTTACATGCTTATGTTAATAAAAGAAAAAGAAAGGCTGAAATTAGTCAGTAAAACATCCATCTCAGGGAGTCAGTGACTGGAACAATAATATTTCCTTATCTGAATTTGCTTCAGGGTAGGTTGTCCTGGGTGGTAGGAGGCCTCCTGCCAGACAGTAGCTCCAGAATTTTCTTGGTCTGTGTTTCACTACACCAGCCACTGGAAAGGAAAAGAAAGCCCATGGAAAGGAGGCATCTTTCTTTTATACTTTGATCTTTAGGGGACACAAAAGCATTTCTTCACCTGTTTTAAAGCTGGTCACATCTTCCTCCCTGGCCAGTTTCTCACAAGTGTTAACTTTGTATTTTGACACTTATTTGCCAGCTCTGCCACATTCTGAGACTGCAAGGTCTGTTTCTCAATAGAAAATCAGTTCTGAGAAACCAAATGTGAATGGATTACAAATTTTTTTATTTATTATAATCTCTGGGTTACTACAGCTATAATGAGGAACTTTGGGTGAAGAGAAGGTGACAGTCACAGACTCATGAGAAATGACAAGTGCTTACAAAGAGATGCCTTTCTGCTGAGGTTGAATACAAGAGTACTTTACCTACATGGCAAATTGTGGATGATTCTGGTAATTGCTTGACAAAGTGCTGAATGTGAAAAAATCCAGCAATATTTTGTTGAAATTTATGAGTTTATTAATAGTAAAGGTATTTGAAAAAATTTGGATATTTATGCTAGTGGATATTGAGACATAGTAAAGTTCTGATTGTTAAATAAAGTCAGCGTTATATTGGCTCAAAAGAGACAAAGGATAGAATATAGTTGAGCACAAATGGTCCCGTGCCTATGAAGACATTGGAGATTAACAAAGTGGACAGTAGAGGAAAAAGAAACTTTTTCTAAAGATTCTAAATGTTGCTGAATGTTGCTAAATCAGTTTAATGTACATATAGTTAAAAATATTAAAAAAAGAAAAAAACAGCAAAAACATGACTCCTACACTATACCATACGAAAAAATTAATTTTATTGAGAATGAGAACAAAATAAGAAAAAAAATGAAACAGTGAATCTTTTTGGAGATGATTTTTAGATATTATCTTCATGAGTTTAGTATATAAAAAGATTACTTAAGCAAGACCCAAAAAAACTAACCACTAAAAAAATGATAAATTAGACTTGCTTAAAACTATGAACACTGTTTTTATGATAAAAATTAAGAGAATGAAAATATAGACACAAAATCATGAGGAGATAATATATATGACACAAAAGCTCACAAATGGCCATCATCAGATGAGCAATAGAACAGATACATAAACTTATTACAATCACAAATGGAATACTCTACACCACTGGAAAAGAATGAGTTAGTGCTAAATATGGATAACTCTTAAAAGCATAATTTTAAGAGAAAGAAGCTAAACACAAATGAATGCAAAATATATAAGTTTAGGTGTTTACAACTCAGAAATAGGCAAAACCAAGCACTCACATGAAAATCCAATATAGTGTTTGCTTGTGTGTGTAGAAAGTAAAGGATAGAGATTGACGGAGGGTATCAGTGAATGTTGGGGTGCTGATCACATTGTTTCTCAGCCTAGATAGTATTTCCATAGGTTATTATTTATTGTGGCATACATTTATTTGAACATACTTTTAAAAGTGTGCATTTTCTTAATAAAAATATAGCTGACAGTTGAAATTTATGCAGTTGAAATTTACAGAAGTAAAAATTTGTGATTCCAAATTTCTGTTAACAGCTCATCTTTCATATGTGACAGAATGAGAGTATCTTTCTCCTAGCATATGCAGAACAAATCCTGAGATTCAGAGTAGCTCTTTGTTTCATGTCACATGCCCACCATGAACCAAAAGATGTGGCAAAAGGGAATATGGAATAATTGGCTTCACCTCACTCTAGATCTGAGTGTATGACCAGTTTTAGCACCATTGTCTTTGTAGAAATAGAAGCTGGCTGGAAAGGGATGATGAGAAGGAAAAGTTACTAGAATTCAATTAACAAAGGTCCCATTCAAAAATTATAAGAAAGAAAACAAATTAGCTCTAGATTACCCCAATTACATGCACAAAACCATTAAATGGCATCTGTTGCAATGGAAAAATTAAATGTGAGGTTAATGAAGTTAATTCACATAGGGAACATTTAAACTACACAAAATTAACGTAAGATTCAGTATTTGCTGGAAAAAGTAACTGCATTTCTGGCATTAATGAACTGCATGTAACTAAACTGTTCTTTCATATAGAAAGTGCTTCTAATTTCTGAGGTCTTCAGGAATTAACCAGGTGTCACATCTTGACTCAGTCTGTAAGCAAAAAACTGCTGGTTCTATTAGATTTCAGAATCTGACCATGTTAAGTGAGGATTATTAGTTTCTGTGTTATGAAAATACATAATTATCTTACATACTAGGGTCAAAGAGGCATTTAAGAAAATGCAAGTAATGCATATTTAAATACCTTTGTGATATTTGAAAATATTTTTTAATAGCAAATTAAAACAGTCAATCTACAATTTCCATATAATCGAGGGGCCTGTGTTCTTAGAACAATGAGTCTTGAGGCAGGAAAGCTTTTTTTCTTTCCTACTTTTGATCTTAAGAGAAATTAATACAGCTGTAGCTATTAAGAAGATCAGTGATCATTATATAATCAAGCATCATATTGAGAATAAACTTAAATTTTTGAAACAGGTGAAATTTTATGACTAATTTTCTAGTAGCTTTTTGGACAGGAGCTTTAATTGTGAGGAAAAGAAAGTTAATCCACTATAATTAAATCTGCTGGGTAATGTGATTACAAGAGGAAAAGTTGGAATTTGTTTTGTTTTGTTTTATTTTTTAGGTAATTTAGAAAACTATGGAAAACTCAGCAGTGGCCACAGGACTGGAAAAGGCAGTTTTCATTCCAATCCCAAAGAAAAGCAATCCCAAAGAATGCTCAAACTACCGCACAATTACACTTATCTCACACGCTAATAAAGTAATGCTCAAGATTCTCCAAGCCAGGCTTCAGCAATATGTGAACCGTGAACTTCAAGATGTTCAAGCTGGTTTTAGAAAAGGCAGAGGAACCAGAGATTAAATTGCCAACATCCACTGGATCATGGAAAAAGCAAGAGAGTTCCAGAAAAACATCTATTTCTGCTTTATTGACTATGGCCAAGGCCGTTGACTGTGTGGATCACAATAAACTGTGGAAAATTCTGAAAGTCATGGGAATACCAGACCACCTGACCCGCCTCTTGAGAAACCTATATGCAGGTCAGGAAGCAACAGTTAGAACTGGACATGGAACAACAGACTGGTTCCAAATAGGAAAAGGAATACGTCAAGGCTGTATATTGTCACCCTGTTTATTTAACTTATATCCAGAGTACATTATGAGAAAAGCTGGGCTGGAAGAAGAACAAGCTGGAAAGAAGATTGCCAGAAGAAATATCAATAACCTCAGATATGCAGATGACACCACCCTTATGGCAGAAAGTGAAGAGGAACTAAAAAGCCTCTTGATGAAAGTGAAAGAGGAGAGTGAAAATGTTGGCTTAAAGCTCAACATTCAGAAAACAAAGATCATGACATCTAGTCCCATCACTTCATGGGAAATAGATGGGGAAACTGTGTCAGACGTTAGTTTTTGGGGCTCCAAAATCACTGCAGATGGTGATTGCAGCCATGAAATTAAAAGATGCTTACTCCTTGGAAGGAAAGTAATGACCAACCTAGATAGCATATTCAAAAGCAGAGACATTACTTTGCCAACAAAGGTCCGTCTAGTCAAGGCTACGGTTTTTCCAGTGGTCATGTATGCATGTGAAAGTTGGACTGTGAAGAAAGCTGAGTACCGAAGAATTGATGATTTTGAACTGTGGTGTTGGAGAAGACTCTTGAGAGTCCCTTGGACTGCATGGAGGTCCATCCAATCCATCCTAAAGGAGATCAGTCCCGGGTGTTCATTGGAAGGCCTGATGATAAAACTGAAACTCCAATATGGATGGCATCACCGACTGGATGGACATGAGTTTGAGTAAACTCCGGGAGGCCTGGTGTGCTGCGATTCATGGGGTCGCAAAGGATCGGACACAACTGAGCAACTGAACTGAACTGATGAAAAGGTAATCTATTGTCTTAACATTTAATACCTTTATCAGGTATTCTGTTTTTTTATTTCTATTTCTGATTTTACTTGTCCCAGTGTTATGAACCTGACATAATTATTATTATTAGCCAGAACTACAATACAGTCATTTGTGTTGTAGCTTTATTTAGATTTACTTGATTGCATAGTCATTTGTAAATGGCTTAATTATGCCAAGAAAAATAAAAAATATTCTTATAAAATTATATTTTCAGTAATGTAAGCAAAATAATCTGAACCAACCCTCCAATTAAAAATAATTAAATATACTGGATTAAACAATTAAAGAATTAAATATATTGGATTAAACAACTGAAAGAATAGTAGAAATCATCAGCACAGAATTTGACAGATTAAGTGAACTAAGTGAAAAAAACTGAGGCTTTTGTTGTTGTTGTTCAGTTACTAAATCCTGTCTGACTCTCTGACCTCATGAACCATAGCATGCCTGGCTCCTCTGTCCTCCACTAATTCCTGAAGTTTGCTCAAATTCATATCCATTGAATCTGTGGTGCTATCTAACCATCTCACCCTCTATTGTCCCCTTCTCCTTTTGTCTTCAATCTTTCCCAGCATCAGTCTGTTCCAATGAATCAGCTCTCTGCATCAGGTAACCAAAGTATTGGAGCTTTAGCTTCATCAGTAGTCCTTCCAATGAATATTCATGGTTGATTTCCACTAGGATTGACTAGTTTGATCTTGCAGTCTGAGATCAAGAGTCTTCTCCAGAATCCAAGTTTCACATCTGTACATGACTACTGGTAAAACTATAGGTTTAGCTATATGGACCTTTGTTGGCAAAGTGATATCTTTGCTTTTTAATATGCTGTCAGTGATATCTCTGCTTTTTAATATGCTTGTCCAAGGAGCAAGCATTTTCTAATTTCATGGCTGCATTCACCATCCACAGTGATTTTGTAGCCCAAGAAAATAACATCTTTCACTGCTTCCACATTATTTCCTTCTATTTGTCATGAAGCAATGGGACAAGAAGAGAATGAAAATCATGGCTTGAAACTTTTTTATAATGATGAGTTTCAAGCCATGATTTTCATTCTCTTCTTTCACCTTCATCAAGAGGCTCTTTAGTTCCTCTTTGCACTCTGCCATTAGAGTGGTATCCTCTACTTATCTGAGGTTGTTATATTTCTCCCAGTTATCTTGATTCCAGCATGTGATTCGTTAATCCTGGCATTTCACATGGTGTACTCTACATATAAATTAAATAAGCAGGATTACAATATACAGCCTTATTGTACTCCTTTCCCAATTATGAAACAGTCTTATACACACATACACATACACACACACACACACAGAGAAATAGAGAAAAATAAAGTCAATTGGCACCCCACTCCAGTGCTCTTGCCTGGAAAATCCCATGGATGGAGGAGCCTGATAAGCTGCAGTCCATGGGGTCGCTAAGAGTTGGACATGACTGAGCGACTTCACTTTCACCTTTCACTTTCATTCATTGGAGAAAGAAATGGCAACCCACTCCTGTGTTCTTGCCTGGAGAACCCCAGGGACGGGGGAGCCTGGTGGGCTGTCGTCTATGGGGTCGCATAGAGTCAGACACGACTGAAGTGACTTAGCAGCAGCAGCAGCAAAGTCAATTGGGCAAAGTTAAACATTTAGTTTTGATAAAATGTATAAGAGCATTTTTCATACTATTCTCAACAACTTTAATAAAAATAAATTTGAAAAGTAACATTTTCAGTGAATCCAAAAAAAAAAAAAAAGGCATGACTCTTAACACAGTCTCTGTGTTGAAGAAAATTCTACTGACCTTGATATACTCTAAGAAATTTAGTTTTATTTTTTTTAATTTAATTTTATTTTTTTAACTTTACAATATTGTATTGGTTTTGCCATATATCAAAATGAATCCACCACAGGTATACATGTGTTCCCCATCCTGAACCCTCCTCCCTCCTCCCTCCCCATAACATCCCTCTGGGTCATCCCAGTGCACCAGCCCCAAGCATCCAGTATCCTGCATCGAACCTGGACTAAGGACTCGTTTCATATATGATATTATACATGTTTCAATGCCATTCTCCCAAATCATCCCACCCTCTCCCTCTCCCACAGAGTCCAAAAGACTGTTCTATACATCAGAGTGAAGTAAGCCAGAAAGAAAAACCGCCAATACAGTATACTAACGCATGTATATGGAATTTAGAAAGATGGTAACAACAACCCTGTATACAAGACAGCAAAAGAGACACTGATGTATAGAAATTTAGTTTTAGATTTATGTTTTAGGTGATACTTAAGTTACTTGCTTGAATAGCCAAAAAAGGTATTAATAGAAAGTGATAGACTACATTAAAATTTTAAAACAATAATCATAATGACTAGAAAAAATGTAAAACATTATATGTAAATCATATTTAAAATTTATAGATACAACAAAAACATATACATCTGGAGGGAGATATATAGAGTTCAAATATTCTAAGGCCATTTATTATATGGACAGCAGAATCAAACTGCATGAAGCCAGCATGGGAACCTTCTGTCACAATGTACCTCATTAAATCACAATTTCAAAATCTGTCTTCCTGCCCACAATCTCTAAAGATCACTTTAATGTTTTTTATCTTTTCACGTGCAGCAGTTTTACTTTGCCCAGATTCCTTCCTATTGCCAAACCTAAACCTTATATCTATCTGTGTTCCTATTATACCATCTAGAGTATGAGGACAAGTCTAGCATCCTCTCCCATCTTACCTGTTGGAAGGGTTCTTGTGTGCAGAAGAGCATAAGCTTCCTGTAATTCCCAAGGGGATTTCCCGTCTCCCTTGAGGAATTTTCCTTCATTAGCATCCAGCCTTTTCTATAAAAATTTTAAACGTTTCAGCAGTTATTTCTTCCAATATATTTTTTATGCTCTCTTTATCTCTTCTCCTATTTGGAGTTCAGTTTACATGTTCTAAATTGCTTGCTATTTCACCATAAGTTGTTCCTGTTTTGTTCATTTTTTTTTCTCTTTATCTCTTATTATTTTCTCATTATCTCTATTTTTTCTCTACTTTATTTCAGAAAGTTTCACTATTCAGTCTGAAAGGGCTCACTTCTTTTTTTCAGTAGTTTCTAACATTCTATTTCCGTATTCATTGCATTTCTTACTGTTTATTTTCTTGTCTACAGCAGTTGCTTTTGCATTTTCTTCTGTGTTTCCTTTTTTCCTCTTTTTGTCCTATTAAAGTTCACTCTATTGTCTTGAGTGCATTGAGTCTGTTTGTAATAGCTATTTAATATCCTTTTTTTATTTTATTTTTTTTTTATTTAATATCCTTGTCTGCTAACTTTATCATCTCTGTAATTGCTTGGGCTGTTTCTGTTGATTGATGTCTTCTCCTGGTTACGAGTTTTATTTTCCCTTGCATGATAAATTTTAATTGTGTATGGAAGATTCTAAATTTTACTTTTCTGTTTGCTAGTTCTTGATATATTCCATTAAATGGTGGTTGGCTTATTTTGGCATTCAGTGAGTGTATTCATTTTGATGCTTGCTTTAAATTTATTAGGGTAAGTCCAGAATAATGTTTAGGCTAAAGACTATTTTGCTGGTGGTTGGTTTTAGTTGCTAAGTCATGTTCAACTCTTTGTGACACTATGGACTGTCGCCCACCAGGTTCCTCTGTCCATGGGATTTTCCTACAATAATATTGGAGTGGATTGCCATTTCCTTCTCCAGGGGATCTTCCCAGCCCAGAGACTGAACCCATGTTTCCTGCTTGGCAGGCGGAATCTTTTCCAGGGAGCCACCAGGGAAGCCCCAGACTATTTTAGCCCCACTATTTAGGTGATCCTTTTCTGAAAATTCTGTCCAGTATGCTATGTTGTCATTAAGAGGTCTTCCTCTCTCTGGCTACTTGCAGACTTTTATAAATTCCAACCCTTTTTAAGTTTCAGAGGCATTTGTCCTTTCTAGGGGTTCTTCCTAGTGGTTCTTTCCCTAATAGAAGCTGCTTTCCAGTGTTCCCTGATAGGATATCACTTTCTAGTGGCTCTTTCCCTGATATTGAATAATTTCTTTTGTTTTTCTAACTTGACTGAGATAATCACCATGTGATATTTTGTATATTTAAGACATAGAGAACTTTGACCTGGCACACTTGAATACTGTGAAATGATTACCACCAAAGTTTAGTTAGCACCTCTGTCATGTAACATGTATGCCAAGTCACTTCAGTCATGTTAGACCCTTTGCGGCCCAATAGAATGTTGTCCTCCAGGCTCCTCTATCCACGGGACTCTCCAGGAAAGAATGCTGGGATGGATTGCCATTTTCTTTTCCAGGGGACCTTCCTGACACAGGGATTGAAACTGCGGCTCCTGTGCCTCCTGCATTGTAGGCAGATTCTTTACCACTGAGCCAGCAGGGAAGCTGCACCTCTATATCACATAGTTACCTTTTTCTGGCAAGAATATTTAAGATCTGGGCTTCCCCGGGTGGCTCAATGACAAAGAATCTCCATGCCAATGAAGGAGCCATGGGTTCGATCCCTGGGTTGGGAAGATCTGCTCCAAGGAGGAAACGACAACCCACTCCAATACTCTTTCCTAGAGAATCTCACGGACAGAGGAGCCTGGCAGGCAACAGTCCATGAGATTCCAAAGAGTCAAACATGACTTAGCAACTGAGAACACATGCATTTAAGATCTACTCTTTGAGCAGCCATCAAATATAAAATGGTATTTATTAACTGTAATCACCATGCTGTAAATTAAACTTTCTAGAACTTTTTTCATCTGGAAATTTGTACCCTTTGACTAAAATCTCCCCATATCCCCCATCCCCTAGACCCTTGTAATCACCATGCTACTGTTTATATGAGCTCAGCTTTCCATTTTCACATGTGAAGATCAGTATTCTCCTACAGATCTAGGGAACCCACTGCTCTCTTTCTACATCATTCTCACTTCTCTGGTCTCATGCTCATCCATTCTAACTTTCTAAGCCTCTGCGAACTCTCACTTGTGTTTCCTCAATTCAGAAATGTGCCTTGACCCTGTTTCCCCTTTCCTTACTACTGGCTACAACTTAGCTATAGGTGCTGAGCTAAAACAACTGTTTGGTTCTTTTCATTTGATCCGCTTCCTTCAGGGTTGACAAACACATGCTGCAGTGTTATCCGGTGTCTGAACATCATTGTTTAACGTATTTTATCTGATTTTCTAATTGTCTAAGACAGGAGGGTTAAACTTTTCCCTGTTACTCTATCATGGCTTGTAGCAGACATCAAAGATAAAAATTTCTTTTAAAAACTTTATTAGTGAGTTTATTTTTAGAGGCCAATTTTGTTATAAAAATTCAACGACAAGCATTCAGTTATTTGAATTCTCTTGTTTTTTTTTTTTTTTTCCACTCTGAAGAAAAACATCTGAAAAAGTAATGTTTTTCCTTAATTATGTTTAACTATAATTATAAGTTCATAATAAAGGCAACAAGGACCATCTATCATAATTCAAGAGAGTTTTTGGCATTGTACAATATTCTGCTTTTCACTGAGAAAGTTTTTATTTTTTAATTTGTAAATCTTGTTTAATACTGTAGTATATTTTTGGAATATGCTTAGTAATTGCAATATTTTTGACAGTAATGGTGAACACATTTAGTACTGTGCTCAGTAATGGCACAAAGAACAATTTTCTAATATTTATTTCTGTAGATGTCAGATATATGTGTGCCTGCCTGGATTCAATCTTCTTGGTAAAGACCAAACAAATGATAGACTATTGAGAAAGGTTTCCAAGAGGACTCTTTCATACTCTAAAATGTGAATACTTCTTGAGGTACTTCACATATTTCCTGGAGAGTAATTGAATGCTTTTCAAGCAATTTTTCTTAAATTTCTATGTCTCTTTAAAATACAAGGAAACATTTAAAGTTATACTTTTCAAATGGGTTTTTATGACATATTTTATCATATATCATTGCTATTCAAAATGGAAACCAATAGCATATGCATATGTTCCTAAAGTTATATTTTGCTAGGGAAAAGTTATATGAAAGATGAAAACACTTTAAAAAAATCTTATATAACAAGCATAAAAACTACTGTGTTTTGAACACTTGTCCTAGTTGGCTTAAAGATAAGCCTGGAGTCAGAAGTTTCAAAAACTTTGAATATAATCAAATTAAAGAAACAAGAATTATAATAATTAAATACATTGTATTATTGTGGCTAATTTAGCAATACTAATACTACTAAGTCACTTCAGTCGTGTCCGACTCTGTGCGACCCCATAGATGGCAGCCCACCAGGCTCCCCCGTCCCTGGGATTCTCCAGGCAAGAACACTGGAGTGAGTTGTTATTTCCTTCTCCAATGCAGGAAAGTGAAAAGTGAAAATGAAGTCGCTCAGTCGTGTCTGACCCTCAGCGACCCCATGCACTGCAGCCCTTCAGGCTCCTCCGTCCATGGGGTTTTCCAGGCAAGAGTAGTGGAGTGGGGTGCCATTGCCTTCTCCGAATTTAGCAATATTTACTTTCATATAAATAGAAGAATTTATTTACCTGATAATGAAAGAATTGGAAAAGAAAAGATCATGTAGGCATTTTAACTTGCCAGTCACCTTTTAATAATTAACAGACATTATCTACTTTTGAAAATATAGCTACTCATATTCTTGATTCAGTCTCAAATGTATGTCACATGTGCCCTGCCTATTGCCTCTCACAGATTCAGCTTCCCCCTCCGAAGGCCAGAGGGGAGTATTCTCCTCCAGGGTATCTCCCCAACCCAGGGATCAAACCCAGGTGTCCTGTATGTATTGCAGGTGAATTATTTACCATCTGAGCCACAAGGGAAGCCCATTCAATATGATACTATGTGCAATTCCTCAGGGCTGGCACCTCCTTCCCAATCAGGACCTGAAGAGAGTGCACTGTGTACCTAAGCTTGGCACTCTTACATATGTGAGAATGTACCCTAGGTGTCAATTCCTTCCTCCCTAAGAAAAATAAATCAGGGTGCTCCCTATTTTGTGTGAATAAATCAAGGGCTTCCCAGGTAGCACTAGTGGTGAAGAACCCACCTGCTAATGTGGGAGATATAAGAGGCATGAGTTTGAGCCCTGGGTCCTGAAAATCCCCTGGAGAAGGAAAAGGCAACTCACTCCAGTATTCTTTCCTGGAAAATCCCATGGACAGAGAGGAGACTGGTGGACTGTGGTCCACTGAGTTGCAAAGATTTGGACATTACTGAAACGACTTAGCACACACATACACAAATATGGCATATTAAAGAGGAATTCAACACAATTTTTGAAGAACCAACAATTAGGTAAGCAGTTGCATGGGAGATAACAATCTTGCCTGATAAGGCTGCATGATTCTTCTAAGGGCCCCAAGGTGAGAGACAGAGAGGAAGGAATTGACACCTAGGGTACATTCACACACATGTAAGTGTAGTAGTGTAGTAAGCACATTTTTATAAAGCAATATATTTTGCCCACTTTTAAATGATTCTCTAGTGTATTGAAAAATACTTCATCTATTGTTCCTGTGTAGTCACTAAGTTGTGTTCAACTCTTTATGCCCAGGCAAGAATACTGGAATGGGTTGCCATTCCCTTTTCCACAGGATCTTCCTGACCCTGGGATCAAACCCAGATCTCCTGCACTGCAGGTAGATTGTTTACCATTGAGCCACTGGGGAAGGCCCACTTCACATATGCATTTAACATAGCTACGGACACTGTTTCCTGTTGCAATGAATCCTGGGCAGCAGTTTTGCCTCCAAAATTCATTATGCTGCAAAGCTTCATAGCTGTATCAAGAAATGTTTAAATACCAAAGCCATGAGAGCCTAGGCACAGTGGTTTTGAGATTTGCTTACAGACCTAAAAATACCACTCATAAAGCAAAACGCAGGGTCATGAGAAATGTTGCCATGGATACCACACTCTGACCTGCTACTATGACCTGAGCTATATCATCATATGTGCAGCAATTCTGACATGTGAGTGAATTCCTTAGGTCATAAATTTATATTAAAAAAGCAAAAGTACCTGGTAAGAATAAATAAATGCTAACAAATTAAAGCTAAATTTATAGAGTACTAATATTTATAAAATACACCTGGAATTTTAAGATGAGCAATGTTCTACTATATGATCTAAGTGAATTTTAAATATACACTGATACAGCTAACAAAGTTAATTCAATGTGCCATTATTTACCAAGCATAAATAATTTAGGGGACTCTGTTGCTTTGGTGTAATGTACGACTATAAATAGTGGTCAACTTAGTCGCATTTTTTAACTGTAGAGGTCTTTGTTTAGTTTAATTAATTATTTTTTGAAATTATTGAGCCAAACCACTGCATGAGCAATACTTCTTAGGTAGGCAGTAATTGTCATATCACTGGACTTGAATCAACTGTGAATTTTTCCCCCCAGTCCTTACAGAGGATCTATGAATTCCCTTATTTTCTTCCTTGAAAAAATGTTGGTTTCAGTTGAAAAATATTCTTTGGAAGAAACTCACAAACAGAAATTCAGCCAATCTTTTTCTATCCATTGCTGGACTTGGATGAGAATTAGGCAATTTGGAAAGCTGCGATACATGTTGGAGGACACACAGGTTCCACACTAAGGCTATAATGTGCCCCAGTAGTACTCTGGAGACAGAATCATTGGTCTGACTGTGCAGATTGAGATTTATTCCTCACATGCCTGACAGAAGTTGTTTTCTGAATTTGACTTTTTTGAACTATATGAAAATTTTCTGCATAGTTTTCTATTTTGGGTAGAGACAGATATGACAACTCTTTAGTAGTAGTATTATTAGTAGTAAGCACATTTTTAAAAAGCAATATAATTTTTCTTTTGTTATAACTACCCCTTTTAAATTATATTATTGTATATAGAATTTGTATTTTTCCTGGAATTTAGTAATATATTCAACAAGGTATGAAAATTATTATTCAGATTCACAGTTGACTCTGAACAACACAGATTTGAACTGCACAGGTCTATTTATATTATAATTTTTAAAAAACAAATACATGGGAAAATTTGGCAGAGAACTGAGACAATTAAAAAACTTACAGATGAACCACATATTTTTGAAATATTGAAAAAATGTTTAAAAAGGTTTGTGATGAATGCACTGAATATATGAAGCTATTTATCTATCCTTACATAGACATAAGGGTAGTGATAACATAAAATTAGTAACATGTTAGTTTTCTTACTGTTTCAAAATTTTGCTTTCAAAGAATTATATTAGCATACAGTATGCCAGTCTCTCTCACAGTGGAAAAACTGTATCAGTCTACCATCATAGATGAGTGCTTTATTTAATGTAACAATATTTCTAATACTGTATTATGAATATGAGTTAATACTGTATGCCATAAAAATGTATAATGACCTGTGCATTAATATATAGACTAGCCTACAGTGAAGCAATCATATGGGTTATACTAGGCTACCACAAACCAATCATATTGCTGCTCCTTCCTTATCAATGTATGAATACATTTATACCTATAAGCATGAATTTCTTTTGCACATTATCATTATCTTTTCATTTTTCATATATACTGTTAGATATACATATAACATGACGGTGTTTTATTAAGACAATATTGATGTAGGTTCTGACAGACAACTGATCTTGTAAATAGGTGATATAAACAACAAATTGATAAAACCAGTACATTACTATATATGCATTTTCTCTCCTTATGATATTTAATAACATTTTATTTCCTATAGCTTACTTATTGTACAAATACAGTATGTAGTACAGTTAACATACAAAATAGTGTTAATTGACAGTTTATGGTATCTCTAAGACTTCCAGTCAACAGTAGGTTATTAGTTTTAAGTTTGGGAAGAATCAAAATTTATATGTAGATTTACAACTATATAGGGATTGGAATCCCAACCCCCATGTATATTGATTCTACCAAATATATAATTATCTGTTTCACTTATAATATTTTCAAAGAATATACATATTATTTATAGATTTGAGAATCATACTTAATGAATAATGTATATGTACTATGTTTTTAAATTTTAACTTGATGTATATATATATTTGTATCTATAGTTACATAGTTGTTAAATAGTTTTCAATTCTGAGTAGGGCTTCACAGGTGGCTCAATGCTAAAGAATCCACCTGCCAAACAGGAGACACAGGTTCAGTCCCTGGGTTAGAAAGACCTCCTGGAGAAGGAAATGGCAATCCTCTCCATTTTTCTTGCCTGGGAAATCCCATGGATAGAGAAGCCTGGTGAGCTACAGTCCATAGGATCACAGAGAATCAAGACAACTTAGTGACTAAACAACAACAATAACAAATTTAAAAAAAAAAAAACAATAACAAATTTTGCATAACTAAAATTTAAATTTGCTACCTTATTGCTATTTAAATAATCTACTATTTCACTAGTTGTTTTGAAATGACAACACTTTAGTCTATAGGTCAACGTCATTTTTGTGCCTAGTAGGGCATATCTACTAGGTACAGGTCTACTAGTAGTAAATTGAATAAATACTAAATTGGTAGATAACATAGTTTTGATAGTCAATATAAGTTTCTGAAATACTCATTTCAATAATCCAATATCACCAAGCAACATTACTCAATATATTAATGCATCCTGGATAATATAAAATATAATAGTTTTCTATATAAGCTGCATTATTGAAAATTATTTTCATGCTTCTAAAAATCATGCTCACATCTTCCAAATTTCTAAAAACATATTAATAAATGTCAGGGCTTTAGCAACCACAAAGGTGATATTGTGTATATTATTGATTACAATCGTGGTGGTGGTTTAGTTGCTAAGTTGTGTCTGATTCTTTTTACCCCATGGACTGTAGCCCACCAGGCTCCTCTGTCCATGGGATTTTCCAGGCAAGAATACTGGAATGGGCTGCCATTTTTTCTCCAGGGGATCTTCGCAACCCAGGGATCAAGCCCATGTCTCTGGCATTGCAGGTAAATTCTTTACCACTGAGTCATCAGGGAAGCCCAGTCATTAATTACAATGTGTTTGACCAAATTAATAATAATGCTGTTAAACCTGAAGCCATATTACTAGTAAATGAGAAAGTATTGAAAGAAGATAGGGTTTTCTAAACAGTATTTGCCAAATATAGAGCCAAAGCAATTCATAGAAGAAAACAGTGGGAGTGCTGTGAAGAAAGCCTGAACACAGGCAGCTCTGTGAACCCCTTCCACTAACATGCTACCCAAGTGATGGAGAGCCACCATTCAGCCTCCGCAAGAAGGAAGACACTGAGATCAGCACATTAGAATAAACACATCAAGCTAATTTTATGAATTAATTTAATCTTTAATTCAGATTAAATAAGTGAAAATCCAAAGATAAAACTTCAAAGTACCACCTTAAAAGGGCAATAATTAATGTTTATTTATTTATTCCTACTTAAAGCATATATAGTATTACTTAGATAAATATTTGCTGCACAAATGAACAGCATAAATGGGAAACCAATGTGAATACTTAACACTGTGGATGTAGTAATAATCCAGAAATTAGAAGAAAGCATTTAAATTATATCTAGTAGATTTGACAACATTAAGAAAAAAGCACATCTAATAAAAGTGAAGCTCTTTGAAATTTAAAAAATATGATGACTATAATTAAAATGGAAGTGTTGAGCAAGAGAATTAAAATGGTTAAAAATGTAATTTGCAATCAGTTATGTAAGGTTGTGGATCACAAGAAACTGGAAAATTCTTAAAGAGGTAGGAATACCAGACCACCTTACCTGCCTCCTTAGAAATCTATTTTCAGGTCAAGAAGCAACAGTTAGAACTGGACATGGAACAAAGACCCGGTTTCAAACTGGGAAAGGAGTACATCAAAGCTGCATATTGTCACCCTGCTTATTTAACTTATATGCAGAGTACATCATGCAAAATGCCAGACTGGATGAAGCAGAAGCTGGAATCGAGAATGCAGGTAGAAATATCAATAACCTCAGATATACAGATGGCACAATCCTTATGGCAGAAAGCTAAGAGGAACTAAAGAGCCTCTTGATGAAAGTGAAAGAGGAGAGTGAAAAAGTAGGCTTAAAACTCACCATTCAAAAAACTAAGATCATGGCATCTGGTCCCATCACTTCATGGCAAATAGATGGGGAAACAATGGAATCAGTGAGAAATTTTATTTTCTTGGGCTCCAAAATCACTGCAGATGGTGACTGCAGCCATAAAATTAAAAGATGCTTGCTCCTTGAAAGAAAAGTTATGACCAACCTAGACAGCATGTTAAAAACAGAAACATTACTTTACCAACAAAGGTCTGCCAAGTCAAAGCGATAGTTTTTCCAGTAGTCAGGTATAGATGTGAGAGTTGGACCACAAAGAAAGCTAAAAGTTGAAGAATTGGTGCTTTTGAACCCTTGCTTTGGTGAAGACTCTGGAGAGTCCCTTGGACTCCAAGGAGATCCAACCAGTCAGTCCTCAAGGAAATCAGTCCTGAACATTCATTGGAAGGACTGATGCTGAAGATGAAGTTCCAATATTTTCGCCATCTGATGGGAAGAACTGACTCATTGGAAAAGACCCTGATGCTGGGAAAGATTGAAGGCAGATAGAGAAGGGGATGACAGAAGATGAGATAGTTGGATGGCATCACCAGCTCAATGGACATGAGTTTGAGCAAGCTCCAAGAGCTGGTGATGGACAGGGAAGCCTGGTGTGCTGAAGTCCATGAGATCACAAAGAGTCAGAGACGACTGAGTAACTGAACTGAGCTGAATGTAAGGCTGAGGATTTTTGTGGATATATTAGAAAGAACACTTGTAGAATATGTGAAAATAAAACTAAAGCTGAAAGAGTTCCAGTTCCAGCATGGTAAGGGCCATTAAACTTCTTATTACCAACAAGGAGGTCTTCATGACAGGTTTCCCCTGTGGCTAAGTGGTAAAGAATCCACCTACAATACAGGAGCTGAAGGAGACTCAAATTGGATCCCTGCGTCAGGAAGATCCCTGGAGGAAGGAATGGCAACCCACTGCAGTATTCTTGCCTAAAGAATCTCTTATATAGAGGAGCCTGGTGGGCTACAGTCCATAGGGTCACAAAGAGTTGGACAGGACTGTAGTGTCGGAGCACACACGCAGGCAGTTCTTCTCTACACGTAAAGGCTGGAGAACCATTGAGAGCTGCCATTCCATATTCTCATTTTAGGTTCTGGTACCCAAAATATTGATTTTTTGGAAAACACACACTTAATAGAGAATTGCTTTCAAAAAATATATCGGGGCATGTCCTCAAAAGATAACCCTGTCAGGATGTGAGCAACCAAGCCTGCAAAGAGGGAGAAATTGACCTGAAACTTGGTGGCAGATGAGTCCTTGGCTAATCCAGTCAGAGACTGTAGATCGAGGATGGCTGTTCAGCGTTGTATCAGAATGAGATGATATTTCACTTCCTTATGTAAGGCTTATGTCTCATGGTGTGCTGTTAAACCAGATCCTCAAAAGACCAAAAAATAGCAAAAAAGCTCTAAGTTTTGGACTGATTTAATGCTACCCTAAGTTTAGCTGCAGGGTAGCAAAGTTCTTCAGTATTTGACAAATGACGTCTTGCAGTCAGCAGAAGCTGCTTCCAGCACAACTTTCAGTGAGGTTGTGAAGTGAAAGTTGCTCAGCTATGTCCCACTCTTTGTGACCCTATGGACTGTAACCTGCCAGACTCCTCTCTCCATGGGATTCTTGGGCAAGAATAATGGAGCAGGTAGCCATTCCTTCTCCAGGGGATCTTCCCAACCCTAGGATGGAACCTGGGTCTCCCAACGTGGCAGGCAGATCCTTTTCCATCTGAACCACCAGGAAAGCCCTCAATGAGCCCTTAGTGAGGTTGATTCTTATGATCTAGGGCAAATTCCAGTGAGAGCTGAAGCTCTAACCCATTTGCCTGCAACAGACTCAACCCTGGGAGAAGACCCAGACCCAACGTCAAGAAAGAGATCAGATTTTGTCACCACAGTCCCTGCTACACTTTCCATTGCTCAATCTTCTAAGAACTTCACATCCATGAAGTCTTAATATTCACATTGATCTTGTAAAGTTTATCATCACCTACGTTTTGCAAAGGAAAGCACATGAAGACTTCACACTGGGGAGAATTCTATAGAAAATTGTGGGCAGTGAGTTAAGTATAATAAATCTTTGGCAACCAAAGTTTTAAAACCCTTAAGAAGACAGTACTGAAGTAGCAATCTTAGTGTAGTATGTGATCCTCATTCCTGGAAGTTTCTGAGAAATGACTGCCTGTCTAACAACATTTATGGAATATTAGTGCATATTTGTGGGTGAAGTAGGTAACCTCCAACATTGCTACCATGAAGCAAGGAAATATGAAAATAGCATGCAAAATTTTCTCTATGATACTTCTTTCTTCCCAGTGTCACTCAGTTCTTTGAAAAAAAAAAAACACTAAAACAAAATTAGATTTTCATAAAACCTCTGTATCTTTGTTACTGGGTAGTTTTGCAATGTTTCACCTATTTATCTTAAATGAAATGTCAACATTTATTCCACCCCTATCAACTTGTCTATGTAAATATATATTATAATTTGGTTTTCTGTTTGTACATTCAGCTTTTTTTAAGAGCATGATTAATATTTTGGATTTTAGAGTTTTTTATGGGTCAATTTACATATGGAAATATTTACTAGGCTTTTGATTTACTTTGCGGGAATTCAAATTAATCTAACATGTTACTGAAAGTCTTCAGAATCAGATCTTGTAAATAAATCATGAATGTGAAGTAGTCTTTAAATATTGTTATGTATGCTTAAAGTGTTAGCAAAATATGTCATGAATATATTTTTAAGATAAATATCTCAAATGCAATTTTACTCTGTTAAAAATCAATGTTATATATAACTTACATGTCATTTGTCAAGTATAATTTATTATGAGACATAATTGTACTGATAGAGAAATAAATATGAACTGAAGTGATAATTATATACATAAATATTAGCCTAGTTTTTAGAAAATAATTTTGAAAATCAGAATAATCTGTGGAATGTATAGAGCTACTTATATGCTGTTAAACTGCTCTTTATTGACAGAAGACAAACAAAATATTAAAGTGGAACATCATAAGTGAAAGTAAGAGAAAAGCAACTGGAAAAATCAGTAGCCCCAATATTTTCAAATAATGCATTTTAAAAACTAAATATCTGGATTAAAAAGCAAAATACAAATAAGCTGGTCGATAAGTAAACAAATGACTCAGAGAAGAAATTATAAAAATGCCCCCAAAACTAACCATGCTTAAGCTTATCAATTATCAGTGAAAAAATAACAAAAATGAACAAATTAGTTAAATATTTCTGTATTGTCTATATATATTATTGGTTTTAGAAAAGGCAGAGGAACCAGAGATCAAATTGCCAATATCGCTGGATCGTGAAAAAAGCAAGAGAGTTCCAGAAAAACATCTATTTCTGCTTTATTGACTATGCCAAAGCCTTTGACTGTGTGGATCACAATAAACTGTGGAAAATTCTGAAAGAAATGGGAATACCAGACCACCTGACCTGCCTCTTGAGAAACCTGTATGCAGGTCAGGAAGCATCAATTAGAACTGGACATGGAACAACAGACTGGTTCCAAATAGGAAAAGGAGTACGTCAAGGCTATATATTGTCACCCTGTTTATTTAACATATATGCAGAGTACATCATGAGAAACGCTGGACTGGAAGAAGCACAAGCTGGACTCAAGATTGCCGGGAGAAATATCAATAACCTCAGATATGCAGATGACACCACCCTTATGGCAGAAAGTGAAGTGAAACTCAAAAGCCTCTTGATGAAAGTGAAAGTGGAGAGTGAAAAAGTTGGCTTAAAGCTCAACATTCAGAAAACGAAGATCATGGCATCCGGTCCCATCGCTTCATGGGAAATAGATGGGGAAACAGTGGAAACAGTGTCAGACTGTTTTTCTGGGCTCCAAAATCACTGCAGATCGTGACTGCAGCCATGAAATTAAAAGACGCTTACTCCTTGGAAGGAAAGTTATGACCAACATAGACAGCATATTCAAAAGCAGAGACATTACATTGCCAACAAAGGTCTGTCTAGTCAAGGCTATGGTTTTTCCAGTGGTCATGTATGGATGTGAGAGTTGGACTGTGAAGAAGGCTGAGCGCTGAAGAATTGATGCTTTTGAACTGTGGTGTTGGAGAAGACTCTTGAGAGTCCCTTGGACTGCAAGGAGATCCAACCAGTCTATTCTGAAGGAGATCAGCCCTGGGATTTCTTTGGAAGGAATGATGCTAAAGCTGAAACTCCAGTACTTTGGCCACCTCATGTGAAGAGTTGACTCATTGGAAAAGACTCTGATGCTGGGAGGGATTGGGGGCAAGAGGAGAAGGGGACGACAGAGGATGAGATTGCTGGATGGCATCACTGACTCGATGGATGTGAGTCTCAGTGAACTCTGGGAGTTGGTGATGGACAGGGAGGCCTGGCGTGCTGCAGTTCATGGGGTGGCAAAGAGTCAGACATGACTGGGCGACTGATTTGATCTGATCTGATCTGATTATTTATAAGTAAAATAAGAAGATACACGAACCACAAATAAAAATGATTTTAAAAACCTGTTACTCCAATCAACTTCAGGCATTTATTTCAGTGTCAGGTATTTCATAAGAATGCAGTCATAGTTTCCAATAATAAAATGTAAATCTTACTCAAAGAAAATAGAAAATAATACATAAAATGATAGAATTCCATAAAAATCACTCATTTAAATGTAGTGAATAGTAAGTAACCAAATAAATATAATAAGTTTAATCGTATTAGTTACATTTTAAATTTGGGGAAGTGTCTACAGTTGTAACTAAAATTCACTTATTATAAATATTCTTTCTGTGTGTATAGGATGTAGGTATTTCTCAGACTATTTATACAATTATTCACTGTGAGGTATTAATTTCTGTGACTTCTGTATTCACCTTTTGTTTCTATACTTCTTGTAGTATAAAAATGACAATTATATGAGGATGAGTATCTTTATATTTTTCTAACTTTTAGAGGAACTTTCTTTTTGTTGTTTTCTTGCAGCATTAGAACCAACTTTTTTTTAACAAAGATTTTCTTTAAATAAAGAATTGTTTTGTAAATGAAGTTTCTCTACATTTTTTCCTAATGAGTTTAGCACAAATTTTGTCTGGATTCAATTTTTAAAAATTGATTGAAAATATAAGCTAATAAATATATATGGATTTCTTTCTATAATAACCTGTTGATTCTAAGTCTCTTCTATCAAAAAGGTAGAAAAGACATCATTTTTGCTCGTCTTGTATATTACAAACATATCTGTTCACAGAACGTCAGTGTCTCACCTTAGAAATAGTAATTTGCAACTAATAAATATATGTTTTAAATAATCCATAATAAGAAAAATAGCTAAATAATATGATAAAAGACATAATAGACACATAAGTATACTTTAAGGATTATTATTTACTTTTTAATGGAATCATGTAGTTTTAAAACATTTCTCGATATTAAAAAATAACAGGTCATAGATTTTGGTAAATTAAGGAAAATGATATGATTCCTCTCTCTTCAGTGAAGATATTTTACACAGGCAAGTTGAATTAGAAAGCTGAACAATCTTATACCATATGTGATCAATAAAATAATAAACCTATGTTATTATAACATAGCATGTAACATTTAACAAGTGATGAGTGAATTCTCATTTTTTCTTTGATTTGTCTAAAAAAATTGCTTCAACTCTTCAATTTAATCTGCCTCCTCAGAAACTGTACATGTACACTGCAACCAACCACCTGTTGACTTTTCATTTAAAATATTTATTAATTTAAAATATTTTACCCATCTAAATTAATTTGTGGGGTACACATATTATAGTGAATATTAAAAATGGATTTCCCTGATGGCTCTGCCTGCAATGTACAAGACCCAAGTTTGATCCCTGGGTCGGGAAGATCCCCTGGGTAAGGGAGTCCGGTGGGCTACAGTCCATGGGATCATAAGGGTCAGACACGACTGAGCAACATAAATCATATATCACATCACAAACTAATTGGTGGGGTATATATATTATGATGAATATTAAACATAGTGGAGTCATTTCAAAGAGAATATGGAAGTATCAAGAACTTTATAAGTACTTTAATCCAGCAATTAATTTTTGCAATTATAGAGAAGTGTTTTAAAATAATTGAAGTATTAGTACTTTTAAATGTTGCAGTATTATTTATAATAGTGAAAAATATAATCACCTTATTGCTCTAACATGCCTTAGTATAATTTGGGGTATAATATAGTAGTTGCAGTAAGTATAAATATTAAGCATTTGAAACAGGTCACCAAAGAGAGGAAATTGAGATGAAAGTAGTTCTCTGTTTCAGTCATTTTGTTTCATGTTGATTATAAACTGTGTAGACATTCATACCATCCCACTATGTAAACTATTCAGCCATACTAAATATGCAGTTATTTGCTACAAAGTGAACATATTAGTAATAATTAAAATTCACTTTAGTGGCAGTTTATTTTTAATTTCCCAAGCAGTATCACAATGTAAAATGCTGATCTTTTAGGACAGGAGTTTTTATTTTTTCAATTTTTAAAACAGTTTAATGCAAGATTTATTTAAGTTACAGTTACATGGGTTTGGGAATTTCTGCAGAATTTTAATGACTAGAGAGAAGTCAGCTTTTTTTTTAATTCTCTATCTTTATGAAATATTTATATTCACAGGTGAAAACCTAAATATCTGCAGGTTTTCCTTGGCATATGAGCCAGTTCTCTAGGGATAACAAAATAGGATTTATTTTCCTGATTATGGTACTGATTGCTTTATTTCCTTGTGCGAAACCTTTTGGAGTAAAGGTAAGAAAAGATGTGTGCTTTATGTTAGGTTGGTGCAAACATAATTATGGTTTCAATCATGAATTTTGAATCATTATAACTAGGCTCAAACACATCTTTATTAATCAAAATAGGAACCATTGCAATCAACATGTTTTTGCCAAAGAGAAATGAATTTGTTTGTTGTTAAAGCATAAAAATCCATGTTTTGGGATTTGACGAACTCTTGAAAAGCATTTTCTGCCTCCTACTAGTTGTGGAAGCATTTTCCCTGCAAAATACTGTGGAGAGGCTTGAAGAAGTGTTGTCAGTTGAAGAGAGGTCAGATGAACATGGCAGATAAAACTTCTTAGGCCAATTCATTCAACTTCTGAAGCTTTGGTTGTGCTACATGTGGTTGGGCATTGTGGAGAACTGGGCCATTTCCATTGACCAATGCCAGCAATAGGCGTTGCAGTTTTCAGTGCATCCCATCAATTTTATGAGCATACTTCTCAGATTTAATGGTTTCACCAGGATTCAGAAAACTGTAATGGATCAGGAGGGTAGTAGACCACCAAACAGTGACCATGACCTTTTTTTGGTGCAAATTTGACTTTGGGAAAATTTGAAGCTTTTTTTGGTCCAACCACTGAGCTGGTCATTGCTGGTTGTCATATAAAATCCACTTTTCATCACATGTCACAGTCAGACAAGAAACAGCTCATTGTTGCTGCATAGAATAAGAAAAGATGACACTTCAGAATGACAACTTCTTTTGATTTTTGGTCAGTTCATGAGGCATCCACTTATTGAGATTTTTCACCTTTCCAATTTGTTTCCAATGCCAATGACCATAGAATGGTCCATGTTGAGTTCTTGAGCAACTTCTCATGTAGTTGTAAGAGGATCAGTTTCAATGATGGCTCTTAGTTGTTGTTGTCAGCTTCCAATGGCTGGGCACTACACTCCTCATCTGCAAGGCTCTCATATTCTTTGAAAACTTCTTGAGCCACCACTGCATTGTATATTTGTTTGCTAATGTTGTGAGTTGTCTCCACTGCTTTACAACTCATTGTAAACTCAAATAATAAAATCACTCTAATTTTCATTCTGTTTAACATCATTTACATCAGTTCAGTCCAGTCACTCAGTGTGTCTGACTCTTTGCCACCCCATGGACTGCAGCACGCAAGGCTTCCCTGTCCATCACCAACTCCCAGAGCTTGCTCAAACTCATGTCCATAGAGTCAGTGATGCCATCCAACCCATCTCACCCTCTGCCATCCCCTTCTCCTCCACCTTCAATCTTTCCCAGCATCATAGTCTTTCCCAAGGAGTCAGGTGGCCAAAGTATTGGAATTCCAGCTTCAGTATCAGTCCTTCCAATGAATATTCAGGACTGATTTTCTTTAGAATGGACTGGTTTGATCTCCTTGCAGTCCAAGGGACTCTTAAGAGTTTTCTCTAGTACCACAGTTCAAAAGCATCAGTTCTTCAGCCCTCTCCCTTCTTTAATGTTCAACTCTCACAACCATACATGACTACTGGAAAAAACCATAGCTTTGACTATATGGACTTTTGTCTGCAAAGTGATGTCTCCACTTTTCAATACACTAAGTTTGTCATAGCTCTTCTTCCAAAGAGCAAGTGTCTTTTAATTTCTTGGCTACAGTCACCATCTGCATTGATTCTGGAATCCAAGAAAATGAAATCTGACACTATTTCCACATTTTCCCCATTTACATGCCATAAAGTTATAGGACTGGATGCCATCATCTTCATTTTTTGAATGTTGAGTTTTAAGCCAGCTTTTCCACTCTCTTTTACCTTCATCAAGAAAAATTAGCTATTGATTAGTTTTAAAAGTTCAAATACCCTTTGTTTTCTTAATACTGTATATTGTACCTCACCTGAGTATTTTATGTAATGTCTTCTAATTAGTTTTGTACTGACTGCAAATATATTTATTCTAAACAATGTCTCAAAAGAATGGAAATGTGCATAAAATGGATGTTTTATTCATGCTTTCTGAATTCCTAATTCTGAAAACAGAGAGTATTTTTCTGTGTTGGTAAGTGATAAATTGTTATACTAAATTCTGTGTTTTTAAAACAACTGAAAATCAGAAAGATAAATTATGTGTTTTTACCCTTTATACCCTCTAATAATATATTCATCAAAAGTAAGTCTTTTATCAATGATTAGGAAAATCATTTATCTTATACCATATACATATATTACACTTAATAGTAGTGTAATTTCAATATCTTTTACCACTAGAAACTTCACTTTGAACTGAAAATTATAAATTGCCCCAAAATAGAAATGCTAATAAAGTACAAATTTAAACTGCCTTCTTAAAAACTCTGTATGTTCTAAAGTTACTTTGATTTATCCTTCAGAAATTTAGAAGCAATGGATAGCAGGATATTATGCACAATAATGGAACTCATACTTCAGCATTTTACTCTTCAACAGTCTATAAAATCTAGACATTTTTTTCTTTCAAAGGCATATATTGAAAAGATTACAAAAAAAGTTAAATAATAATTAAAATATTTTACATAAAATCTTATACATGATTAAAGATAGACATGAGCATATATATACGTGTGTGTGTGTATATATATATATATATATATATATATATATATATTTATATAAATAAAGTGAAGTGAAGTTGCTCAGTCATTTCCAACTCTTTGCGACCCCGTGAACTGTAGTCTACCAGGCTCCCCCATCCATGGAATTTTCCAGGCAAGAGTACTGGAGTGATTTGCCCAAACATAAAACATATGTGGATTTTGCTTATGTCTATTTTTAGTAATATGTGTGTATATATATATATATATATGTATGTGTGTTTAATATTTACACACACATATGTGTGTGTTTCATAGAAAAATCATTTACAAATTAAATGCTGATGCTAAGCATTGAAGAATAGGGAAGCCAGGAGCTATGAGATAGAATTAGTACATTGGTAAGTGAGCATAAGCCTTTTTGGATAGCAGTTCAGAAATAACCAGTAAAATTACCACTTGGGATATAAGATAGAGAATCCTCTTAATATAAATTTTCAAAAGAAAAATATAGTTTAATATAGCTATTTATCACTTATCAGAAAGTTATAACCCTTTATAATCTCAACTATTGAAATCCAACAGAGAAAAATACTCGGTATTATGTCTATCTTTAATAATATTTAAGATTCTATGTAAAATAATTTAATTATTATCTAACATTTTTGATGTGAATGAATGAAACTAATGATTTTCTCAGACAAAACCAAAACTGTGAGAATTAATTACCAACATTCCTATTCTGTTAAAAATACTAAAGGGATTTTCTACAGGCAGGAATACAATATCAGAATTTGCACATATAAAATGAAATGAATAGCACTGGAAATGTAAAGATGATGGTACAATGAAATTCATTATTTTTTTCTCATTTAAAATGGCATTACTGTATTGTGTGTTTATGCAATATTTAAGAGAATATTACAAGAACAGCACAAAGAATAGGAGGAAGGAATTAGAAATATATAGTTGTAATATTCTTATACTACATGTGAAGTGGTATTAACATTTTTTGAAGGCAAACTATGAATAATTAAGCATGTATATTATTAGCCTTAGGGCACCATTAAAATAATTAACAACAACAAGATATATACATATAACTTAACGGAGGAAATAAAGTAGAATCCAGAAAAATGGTCAGTTAGCCTAAAGGAAGGCACAAAAAAGGAAAAAGATAAATTGAGACAAGTAGAAAAATTGCTGGATGGTAGATCTTAATTAAATATGCCAATACTCACATTGAATATGGCATAAAGATATTGATTATAAGACAGATATTGCCATAATTGAAAAAATAAGACAATTATAGCCTAAGTAGGAATTTAGATTCTGAATTATGAAATAAAAATTTTTACAGTTTCAACGTATAAGATCATTTAAATAAAATTATGTAATAAGACAATTTCTTCCAAGCTTCAGTTTGAATTGTAGAAAAATGAATTTTTCTGGTACTAGCATAGGTTTTCATGCAAATACTACTTTTTCTGGCTTGTAAAATATTAACATATAAAATAATATATAATAGTATTAGTAGGACACTTAATCTTATCTATGTTTTTAACTATAAACTTCAAATAAATATATATATGTTGCATGTGTGTATATATGTGTTAATATGTGTATGTGTGAATGTAATAAGCATCAAGATATTCAGAAAATATGCGAAATTAAGATGGTCATATGTGCTATTTGGGAGAAGTCAGGTGGATTCAATGAAGGAATTTGTGGCTTAAATGTATCTCATACATTTTTTCATATGACTTTGTATTTTACATAATTCAGATATTCCTCCACCAAACTAATACAGCAACCATTGTATATGAAGATTCAAACTTACATGTATAGGGCAAAAGTGCTTAATTCCAAGGAATTATACAATGTAAAATGTAGGGGAGATGCTCTAACACAGGGCCTGGAGTACCTATGGGGTTTCTGTCTTTCAAATTCAAAATAAAAGCCTCTGCAGCATCTCCTCAAAATGAGTGGCTCAACAGGAGTGCTTGGCATATTGGTACACAGAGGTGATCACAGGGGCTTCCCAGGTGCCGCTAGTGGTAAAGAACCTGCCTACCAATACAGGAGATAAGAGAGATGTGGGTTCAATCCCTGGGTGGGGAAGATTCCTTGGAGAAGGGCATGGCAACCCGTTCCCAGTATCCTTGCCTGGAGAATCCCTTGGACAGAGGAGCCTGGTGGGCTACAGTCCATACAATCCAAAGAGTCGGACACAACTAAAGCAACTTAGCACATAGCATGAGTGTTTTATTCATTGTGAGTTCAAATTATGCTATGACACTCTCTAAATTGCATTGTTGATGTTTCCTTCAGAAACATCCTAAATAGGAATATTCTCTTGTTAATATATTGTTGAGTTTTACAGGTTCATTGACAGAGCACTGGCTGGGAACTTCCTTAGAACCAGCTTATACTGCTTTCTGTTCCACTGAATCCTAAACTTATATGTGAACTATTTTCACACTAAATACTTATTATATTCTAAAGTTAGCATTTTAACAATACTTGTTTAAAGTCTATTGAAAACTAGATAAATTGTCCTTATGCCAAAATCCCACTGTTTGCTTCATGTCATTTATATTGTTTCACTGTAGGATAAAAGCTGGATTTACTAGCTGGCTGGCAAGAAAAAACAATATTAAAACTAAAAATAGTTCTCTGCAGAAAAACATCAAATATTTATAAACTTTCCTAAGAAGATAAGAGCTTAAAACCTGATCTGAAATAAAAATAATAGTAACAAAGTATACACTACAAAGCACATTTTCTATTAGTGAATATCATACAGTAGAGTTTTATAGATAAAAAATATGTTCCATTCTCATCTTCCTTCATAAATGATATGATGGTGAAAACTTGCCATCTTGAATCCTGATTAATATATTTTCTCTTATCTAAATTTATGCTACTTCTAATTGTGTTATGAGTCATCCTGGAATGGATTATAGATCGATCCATGACAGATAAAGGAAAATGAATTGTGTCTTTATGAAGATCAATTATAGTACAAAGCTGATGATATTCTAGAATGCAAAGATATAGAAAGACAGAGGAACATAATCCAGAGGAAATGTTTGAGTGTTTTGAGAACTCCAGACTATTAAAACCATTCTTTTGTGAATGATTTTAAAGAAATTATAACTGTCTTTATTCACTGTGACAACAAATACCCTGATCTCTTGCTTCAAATATTGCAATTGATAAAAAAAATACTTTATAGTTTCTTTCTTGCTCCTTAAAATGTATTCTTACATGACAACAAGATTCCAATTCAAAGACCAGAAATAAAATGTCTCTCCCTTTACTCCTTGATTCAACACCCTTTACACACACACACACACACACACACACATACACACATGCATTTCTATAATGGTTAAATAAATAACAGGCCTCCTTTGGTTTTTCATTATCATATCCCTGAAGAAATTCTTGGCATCATCTCCTACATTTTTCTCCTCATTTTGGCCATTTCCCTGGCCTCCCTACTATTCCCAACAACACTTCTGCCTTTGCAGCCTTTCTTGCTGTCTCCTCTACCAGGAATGTGTTTGGCTATACGCCCACACACTCTTATTTCTTTCAAGTCAGTGCTGAAATACTGCTCTCCATAGTGGCATTTCCAGTCTGTCTTATCTGAAATAACATCACCCCTATAACTCTCTAATCACATACACTGTTTTCGTTTTCTTCACAGCTTTGTTTATTATCTGATTTTATGTCAAGCATCTATGCATTTATCGCACCTTATCAAATAGAATGTAAACTCTGAGTGCAGGAAGTTGATCCATTGTGTTCACTGCAGTGTCTCCAACAATTAGAAGCCTGCCTAGTGATTGCTCTGTAAAGTTTAGTTGACTATATGGAGAAGTGAATTAAAAATCACTGACAACAAAAAAATCACACAAACCAAATTTATTGCTATCTTCTTCATTCTGGTAGTCAGTGATGATCCTCAATGGCCTTGCCATTGTATGATACCCTCCCCTGGACTGTGAGTGAGACTTATAAATTCCTTCTAATGGAATATGGCTACAGCATATGACAATGCTGTAGAATGGGCTATGCAGGTAGGATTGTGCAGATAAAATTAATATCTCTAATCTTCTGAATTTGGCTTAATCAATAGAGAGTTTATTCTGGATGGGCCTGACATATTAGATAATGTCTTTGAAATAAGACTTAAGGAGACTCGACAACTGACTCAGTCCCTGGTGCTGAGAAATCATATCACCATGAGTTCTATGGTTACAAGAAAATTCTAAGCAACAAAGACATGAACCTGAAGAGGATCCTGGATTCTATATGAAGCCACAATCCTAGAAACAGCTTTGAGAAATCTTGAACAAAGGGCTCAGTTTAGTCATGCCAGATGCCAGGCCCACAGATGGTAAGATCATAAATATATGTTATTTTAAGTTACTAAATGTGTGGTGATTTATTATGCAGAAATTGAAAACTGATATAATCATTGATATTACTATTACATCAAAAAATAGAATTTGGCATTCATACCCTAATAAATAGCTAAGCACTCTGTTCTAAACAAACAAAACCCTCCATTCCTTTGGCATAGTTTGGTACAAAGTAAATTTAAGAGATGTGCCAAAAAGACATACTAAGTTTATGTAAAATTTTTTTTCCTGAATTCATTTTCTTTGTAGGCATTTTTAGGTTAAATGTATATAAAATGCTTTCTAAATTACTATAAAACAGAAATCTTTCTCATTTACTCTTATTAAATATTAAAATTATTAATATATTTTAATAATGAACAAAATAACAAGATATTATGTTTTGGTTACATTAGTAGATCATATTCTACTAATGAAGGTTGGAGAAGATTGAAGGCAGGAGGAGAAGGAGACAACAGAGGATGAGATAGTTGGATGGCATCACCTGACTCGATGGACAAGAGTTCAAGTAAGCTCTGGCAGTTGGTGATGGACAGGGAAGACTGATGAGCTGGAGGTCATGGGGTCACAAAGAGTTGGACATGACTGAGCAACTGAACTGAACAGATATACTTATTCATAATATGCACCATCATTATCTGGCTACTATTGATAGATTTCAAATTCTAAAAGATGATACTGTCAAAGTGCTACACTCCATATGCCAGAAAATTTGGAAAACTCAACAGTGGCCACAGGAAAGGAAAAGGTCAATTTTCATTCCAATCCCAAAGAAAGGCAATGCCAAAGAATGTTCAAACTACTGCACAATTGCACTCATCTCACAAGCTAGCAAAATAGTGCCCAAAATTCTCCAAAGCAGGCTTCAACAGTACATGAAACATGAACATCCAGATGTTCAAGCTGGATTTAGAAAGGCAGTGGAACAAGAGATCAAATCGCCAGTATCGAAAAACCAAGAGAGTTCCAGGAAAACATCTATTTCTGCTTTATTGACTATGCCAAAACCTTTGACTGTGTGGATTACAACAAACTGTGGAACATTCTAAAAAGATGGGAATGCCAGACTACCTTCCCTGCCTACTGAGAAATCTGTATGCAAGTAAAGAGGCAACAGTTAGCATTGGACATGGAACAACAGACTGGTTCCAAACCAGGAAATGAGTATGTTAAGGTTGTATATTGTCCCCTGCATATTTAACTTCTATGCAGAATACATGATGTGAATGTCAGGCTGGATGAATCACAAACCAAAACCAAGATCATCAGGAGAAATACAAATAACCTCAGATACACAGATGACATCAGCTTTATGGCAGAAAGTGAAGAAGAACTATAAAGCCTCTTGATGAAAGTGAAAGCAGAGAGTGAAAAAGTTGTCTAAAAACTCAACATTCAAAAACTAAGATGATGGCATCTGGTCCCATCAGCTCAGTTCAGTCACTCAGTCATGTCCAATACTTTGAGACCCCACGGATTGCAGCAGGTCAGACTTCCTTGTCCATTGTCAACTTTTGAGTTTACTCAAACTCATCTCCATTGAGTCAGTGATGCCATCTCACCATCTCATCTTCTTTCATCCCCTTCTCCTCCTGTCTTCAATCTTTCCCAGCATCAGGCCATTTTCCAATGAGTCAGCTCTTCGCACCAGGTGGCCAAAGTTTTGGACTTTCAGCTTCAACATCAGTCCTTCCAATGAACACTCAGGACTTTAGGATGGACTGGTTGGATCTCCTTGCAGTCCAAGGGACTCTCAGGAGTCTTCTCCAACAATACAGTTCAAAAGCATCAAATCCTCAGCACTCAGCTTTCTTTATAGTCCAACTCTTACATCCATACATGACTACTGGAAAAACCATAGCTTTGACTAGACAGACATTTGTTGGCAAAGTAATGTCTCTGCTTTTTAATATAACTTTTATTCCAATGAGCAAGCATCTTTTAATTTCATGGCTGCAATCACCATCTGCAGTGATTTTGGAGCCCCAAATAATAAAGTCTGTCACTGTTTCCATTGTTTCCCCATCTACTTGCTATGAAGTGATGGGACCAGATGCCATGATCTTAGTTTTCTGATATTGAGTTTTAAGCCAACTTTTTCACTCTCCTCTTCCACTTTCATCAAGAGGGTCTTTAGTTCGTCTTCACTTTCTGCCATAAGGGTGGTGTCGACTGCATATCTGAGGTTATTGATATTTCTCCTGACAATCTTGATTCAAGCTTTTGCTTCATCCAGCCCAGCATTTCTCATGTTGTACACTGCATATATGTTAAATAAGCAGGGTGATAGTATACAGCCTTGATGTGTTCCTTTCCCTATTTGGAACCAGTCTGTTGTTCCATGTCCAGTTCTAACTGCATACAGAATTCTCAAGAGGCAGGTCAGGTGGTCTGGTATTCCCATCTCTTTCAGAATTTTCCAGAGTTTGTTGTCGTCCACACAATCAAAGACTTTGGCATAGTCAATAAAGCAGAAATAGACATTTTTCTGGAACACTCTTGCTATTTCGATGATTCAACGGATGTTGGCAATTTGATCTCTGATTCCTCTGACTTTTCTAAATCCAGCTTGAACATCTGAAAGTTCATGGTTCATGTGAACCATGAACGTGAACTTCAGCTTTTTTGCTGAAGCCTGGCTTGGAGAATTTTGAGCATTACTTTACTAGCATGTGAGATGAGTGCAATTATGTGGTAGTTGGAGCATTCTTTGGCATTACCTTTCTGTGAGATTGGAATGAAAACTGACCTTTTCCAGTTCTTTAGCCACTGCTGAGTTTTCCAAATTTGCTGGCATATTGAGTACTGTACTTTTACAGCATCATCTTTTAGGTCTCATCAGATTAGATCAGATCAGATCAGTCGCTCAGTCATGTCCAACTTTTTGCGACCTCATGCATCGCAGCACACCAGGCCTCCCTGTCCATTACCAACTCCCGGAGTTCACTGAGACTCATGTCCATCGAGTCACATCACTTCATGGCAAATTTATGGGGAAACAGTGAGAGACTTTATTTTCTTGGGCTCCAAAATCACTGCAGATGGTGACTGTAGCCATGAAATTCAAAGACGCTTGCTCCTTGGAAGAACAGCTATGACCAACCTAGACAGCATATTAAAAAGCAGAGACATTATTCTGCTGACAAAATCTGTCTAGCCAAAGCTATGGTTTTTCAGTAGTCATGTATGAATGTAGGAGTTGGACCATAAAGAAAGCTGAGCGTCAAAGAATTGATGCTTTAGAAATGTGATGTTGAAAAAGACTCTTGAGAATCCCTTGGACAGCAAGAAGATCCAACCAGCCCAACCTAAACGAAATCAGTCCTGAATATTCATTGGAAGGACTGATGCTGAAGCCAATTCTTTGGCCACCTGATGTGAAGAACTCACTCACTTGAAAAGACCTGATGCTGGGAAAGATTAAAGGCAGGAGAAAAGGTAGATGACAGAGGATTAGATGGATACATTAGGTAGTTAAAATAGGAAAAAGGAGTCCAGACTGGTGATGGCTAAAAGACAAGGATGGGAAAAGCCTGGGAAAAGAGAACAAAGGAAAATCTAAGGACCTGAGTGAGGACTTCAGGTAGAACAAATAGTACTCCTGGCTAGCACAATTTACATAGGGCAGGCCCAGGGGGAGGAGAAAAAACATATAAAATCTTGAACCAAAGGGTTGAGAGTCTCTCCCTCTCTCCTGCTCTCTCTTTCTCTGTGTTTTCTTCACATATTTTAGGTCGGTGTGGCCTCACGCCTCGAGGATATATTTTCCTTTATTTTCTAATAAAACTGAACTATAACACAGATCTGTAACACTGATTCATCCAAGAGCTGTAACGCTGGTCTGTCACTTCAAGATTTTTGTAATGAAACAGAACCGAGGAAATTACACGCTCCCCCGACATCTGTTGTGCTGTGACTCTGATTTACCCTGGCTTAAACAACCTAGGTGCTGCCCCCCAAGGTGGAGGGCAAGCACAGCAGGAGCCCAATTCAGTGAAAGCTCCCATGGTGGGAGCTGACCAAGAAGAAAATCCAATGCAGGGAAAGTGACAAGAAGCCCAGCATGCTGGAAACTTGGACAGCGAAGAACGAACTCAGCAGAAAGCTCACGCGGCTCAGTCTCAGATTCCAGAAGACCTCCAGTTAATGCAGGAGGTCCTCGCCCCGCTGAAAGGACATATGCCTAGCAAAATCTTAATTCCTTTACAATCTCTATTTCTTGTTTCCTTGAATCCTCGGAGAACAGGTGAGTGGCAGTGGGTGCAACTGAGGGACTCTGGCAGGGCCTACTCCTCAGTATGTCCCAAAGGCTCCACTATCTGCTGAGCCCCAGTACCTGTTGCCCAGGTTGGTGGGGGTTCTTCTGTCCTTAATCTTCTTTGTGCCAAGGATCAGGTCAATGAAAACTGTGAGCACAGGTCAGGTATTTAGCAGATTTTCTGGCAGGTTATAAAGGGGATTCTTTGGCATATTTTTCCCACTGCTTTTTCCTCCCGTCCTTCAGATCCTCTCTCCTGGGACTTAAGCCCAGCCAAAACTTGTGATGCCTGGCTTCCAGACCTAATGAAGCTCAGGCTCTGATGTCTCATTGAAAAAATTCAGTTAGAATCACAGCAATAGGTAAGAGGTAGATTTGTTAGGATTCAGAGAGAAGCACACTCTGCAGGGTGTGGGCCATTGCAGAGGGCAAGTGCTTAAGCCATGGAATGTGGTGTGGCTAGGTTTTGCAAGCTGGGTGAACTCATATGCTACTGAGTGGGAGAATCATCCCAACCCTTGGGGAACCACCCACTCCTCTTTTGACAGTGCCTTGGAGCTGTCCTGCCACCTCTGGGTTTGTCATTTAACTTACAAATTGGGGATTAAGGTTTACTTGAATTTGACTTGTCATCTTGGACCCAATTGATTTTAATCTGTTTATGTCATGCCCTTGTGCTATGTCATTCTTTCAAAAGTTGTGCCCTGCCCCCTTCCCTCATGTTTCATGCTCTTTTCTGAGCCCTGTCCAGGCCCACAGTGTTGCATCTACAATCTTCTGGAGGGACAACCAGAAAATAGCTGCCCCTTGGGAGGGAAATACTGTATAATATCCAATCCATCTAGATAGTCAGTCCTTCATCTTCCATGTTTTCTACAAAATGTGCAACATCAGCATTTCTCAGTGAGCCCGCTAGGGTGGGAGACAGGCACACAATGCCTGCTAGAAGTCCATCTGTTGGCATCCCTTCAAGGGCACCTGGGCTTCCAGGGATAATGTTTGCCACCCTAGGAGTTAGCCCTGCATGCAGTTTGGTCCCAAACCCTTATGACACTTCTCCTAAAGTTACAAACAAACCCTCAGATCAAATCTCCATTCCACTTCTATGGAACATCTGGTCTGTTGCCTCTTATCAATTTGTTCTTAAACCAATTACAAACTCCTACAACCAGGACCCTGCCCCCCTGTAGGCAACATTGCTCCACCCAGCCTATTATTAAAATAATCTTAATGCCCCTAAGAGGGCCAGATAACCTACTCCTTTGTCATTAATTTCTGTTATTACCTAAAGTGGGTCTATGACAATGAAATGTTTACCACTGGAAACACCCTAAGTTGCTCTTATGGAGGAATAGGGGAGGAAATCAATGACTTTCATTCCCTTAGAGCAGTAAGAGGATAAGGCTTATGACTGTTTCACCAGGTTCCCAGTCTCAGGGCCCAGGCTTGGATTGCTTTATATCATGATACCTATTTCCATCTGCAGTGAACAAACTGCCAATGAGTTAAAATTACAGCCCCTTAACCATACCAGGAGAAAATAACCTCAGATATGCAGGTGACACCACCTGTATGGCAGAAAGTGAAGAATAACTAAAAAGCCTCTTGATGAAAGTGAAAGAGGAGAGTGAAAAAGTTGACTTAAAGCTCAACATTCAGAAAACTAAGATCATGGCATCCAGTCCCATCACTTCATGGCAAATAGATGGGGAAACAGTGGCTGACTTTATTTATTTTGGGGGGTTCCAAAATCACTGCAGATGATGATTTCGGCCATGAAATTAAAAGACGCTTACTCCTTGGAATGAAAGTTATGACCAACCTCAGTTCAGTTCAGTCACTTAGTCCTGTCCGACTCTTTGCGACCCCATGAATTGCAGCACGCCAGGCCTCCCTGTCCATCACCAGCTCCCAGAGTTCACTCAGACTCACGTTCATCGAGTCAGTGATGCCATCCAGCCATCTCATCCTCTGTCGTCCTCTTCTCCTCCTGCCTCCAATCCCTCCCAGCATCAGAGTGTTTTCCAATGAGTCAGTTCTTTGCATGAGGTGGGCAAAGTACTGGAGTTCCAGCTTCAGCATCATTCCTTCCAAAGAAATCCCAGGGCTGATCTCCTTCAGAATGAACTGGTTGGATCTCCTTGCAGTCCAAGGGACTCTCAAGAGTCTTCTCCAACACCACAGTTCAAAAGCATCAATTCTTCAGTGCTCAGCCTAGACAGCATATTAAAAACCAGATATATTACTTTGTCAACAAAGATCCATCTAGTCAAGGCTATGGTTTTTCCAGTGGTCATGTATGGATGTGAGAGTTGGACTACAAAGAAAGGTGAGTGCTGGAGAATTGATGCTTTTGGACTGTGGTGTTGGAGAAGACTCTTGAGAATCCCTTGGGATGCAAGGAGATCCAACCAGCCCATCGTAAAGGAGATCAGTCCTGGGTGTTCATTGGAAGGACTGATGTTGAAGATGAAACTCCAATACTTTGGCTACCTGATGCAAAGAGCTGACTCATTGGAAAAGACCCTGGTGCTGGGAAAGATTGAAGGCAGGGGGTGAAGGGGAAGACAGAGGATGAGATGGTTAGATGGCATCACCAACTCAATGCACATGGGTTTGGATGATCTCTGGGAGTTGGTGATGGATAGCAAGGCCTGGTGTGCTGCAGTTCATGGGGTCACAAAGTGTCAGACATGACTGAGCAATTGAACTGGACTGAATCCTACCCAGCACTGGTCACACTGGAGACCTTGGGGATGACCAGCTCCAGTCTGGGGATTCATAATCGAGGCTGGTCGACCTGCCTCGATCTGCCTAGAGATCTGGTCCTCAAAAAGATGTCACGCCTCAACCTGCTCAGGGATCTGCCAATTCAGGGGTCCTAGGAGATCATCATGCCTCGACCTGCCCAGGGACCCAATTCTCAGGAGGCCGTCCTGCCTCGACCTGCCTGGGGTTTCAATCTCCAGGAGGCTATCACACCTCAGCTTGCCTGGGGATCTTCACCCTGACCCGAGGACGCCTAGATCTCAGGTTGCAACAGTACTGGGTAAGATAAGTTTCAGAAAGACTCACCCCTAAGGAAGTCCAACCATGGAAATAGAAGGAGGCCTATTTCTTGTGGGACTATGCCCAGGCCTCAGCAATAACTTAGGAGCCCAATGAGAACTGCATTGCCTTTCTGGAAAGGCTAAAAGAGGCCCTCCAAAAGTTTACCGATCTGGACTTAGACTTTAACAAGGAACACGTGATTTTAAAGAACAAATTCCTGTCCCAGTGTGCATCAGACATTAGGGTAAAGTTACAGCAGCTACAGCAGCAGGACCCTGCTGCCTCTTTAGATGAGATGGTCCAGACAGCCACCAATAACTTTTATTATAGAGAAGAGGAGAGGGAGGCCAAGGCACAGGAGAGGGAGAAAAGGAAAGATACAAGGCATGCCCAGATGCTGGCTACCCAACAGGGAAGCTCTATAGCAAACTCTGAGTCCTTGAAGGAGGCAAATGCCTAATCTGTAGACAGGCGGGCCATTGGGCCAAAGAGTGTCCAAACCATGACAAGTCTCCTAAAATGGCTTGCTACAAATACCATCAACTGGGACATTGGGCAGCACTCTGCCCTTGGGACCCAAGAGCCTCAAGGTCAAGCACCTAGCCTTCCCTCATGATGGCTCAACAGGACTGAAGCAGCCCACTCCAGCCAGCCCACCTATCACAAATAACAATCATAGGCCTGGATGTGTCAGGTAGGTCTGAGAATTTCTTGGTTGGAGAATTTCACAGAGGCTACCGACTCTGCCCTGACCTCCTACTCCAGAGCCTTTTCCTCCCAAACCATTTTGGGTGCTACAGGGAAAACAATTACAAAAAGATTCACCTGAGCACTTTGTTGCTGGGATGGACAAATATTTTCCCACCAGTTTCTAGTGGTCCCTGACAGTCCTCCTCCCTTAATGGGAAGAAATCTTTCCCTGCCTTCAAAACTTTGCAGCTACTGCAATCCTGATAGAAGATACTTTAAAACTTTATTCTGGGCACAAACTAACTATTTTTACCAGCCACCAAGTGAAACAACTCCTAAGTGGGAGAGGCCACTTATTGATGTCTGGTCAAAGAATCATCAGATATCAAGTAGTGCTGATGGAAAATCCAGACCTCACTATATCCCCTTGTGAGTTTCTTAACCCAGCCACCCTCTTGCCTACCCCTGAGGGTTCTCTTCCCTTTCATTCTTGCCTAGAAACCTTGGACCACTGGACAAAACCTGGAGAGGGATTGTCAAAAGATCCTCTGACCAATCCTGAGGAAATCTGGTACACTGATAGAAGCAGCTTTGTCTTAGATGGAAAAAGAAGAGCTGGATATGCAGTAGTCTCCAACTTTGAGACCACAGAAGCTAAACCTTTGCATCAGGTTCAGTTCAGTTCAGTCGCTCAGTCATGTCCGACTCTTTGCGACACCATGAATCGCAGCACCCCAGGCCTCCCTGTCCATCACCAGCACCCGGAGTTCACTCAGACTCACATTCATCGTGTCAGTGATGCCATCCAGCCATCTCACCCTCTGTCGTCCACTTCTCCTCCTGTCCCCAATCCCTCCCAGCATCAGAGTCTTTTCCAATGAGTCAACTCTTCGCATGAGGTGGCCAAAGTACTGGAGTTTCAGCTTCAGCATCATTCCTTCCAAAGAAATCCCAGGGCTGATCTCCTTCAGAATGGACTTGTTGGATCTCCTTGCAGTCCAAGGTACTCCGTAGAGTCTTCTCCAACACCACAGTTCAAAAGCATCAGTTCTTCGGTGCTCAGCCTTCTTCACAGTCCAAATCTCACATCCATACATGACCACTGGAAAAACCATAGCCTTGACTAGACAGACCTTTGTTGGCAATGTAATGTCTCTGCTTTTGAATATGCTGTCTATGTTGGTCATAACTTTCCTTCCAAGGAGTAAGCGTCTTTTAATTTCATGGCTGCAGTCACCATCTGCAGTGATTTTGGAGCCCCCAAAAATAAAGTCTGACACTGTTTCCACTGTTTCCCCATCTATTTGCCATGAAGTGATGGGACCAGATGCCATGATCTTCATTTTCTGAATGTTGAGCTTTAAGCTAACTTTTTCACTCTCCACTTTCACTTTCATCAAGAGGCTTTTGAGTTCCTCTTCACTTTTCTGCCGTAAGAGTGGTGTCATCTGCATATCTGAGGTTATTGATATTTCTCCCAGCAATCTTGATTCCAGCTTGTGCTTCTTCCAGTCCAGAGTTTCTCATGATGTACTCTGCATATAAGTTAAATAAGCAGGTGACAATATACAGCCTTGACGTACTCCTTTTCCTATTTGGAACCAGTCTGTTGTTCCATGTCTAGTTCTAACTGTTGCTTCCTGACCTGCATATAGACATCAGGTACTTCAGCCCAATTCTCTGAGTTCATAGCCCTAACTCAAGCTTTAGAGCTAGGAAAAGGAAAAAGAGTAGCTATTTACACTAACCCCAAGTATGCCTTTCTGGTGCTACATGCACATGCTGCTGTTTGGAAGCAAAGAGGCCACGTGACCGCCAAGGGTCCCCAGTCAAATATGGTGATCAAATCCTTAGACTCTTGGAGGCAGTCCATATGCCCACTGAGGTTTCAGTCTCCCACTGTAACGGACACCAAAAAGGGAGCACAGAAGTGGCACGAGGGAACCAAGCAACCAATCAGGCAGTTAAAAGAGCAGCATTACAGAACAATGACCTAATAGGGGTTGCCACCTTAGTTCCACAGACTAATTTGCCAGAAACTCCTTCATATACTGAAGGCAAGACTCTTAAAGCTAAGAATGAGACTTTCAAGAAGATCATTTGGAGTGGTTCCAAAAGGAGGGACTCCTTTTTCTGCCTGGAAACCTCCAATGGAAGTTGGTTAACTCCTTACATGCCACCACTCATTTAGGGGAGAAAGCCCTCCAAAGATTACTAGAAAGGTCCTTTAGAGGAACAGACCTCCAAACAACTACAGGGCAAGTGATCTCCTCTTGTCCCACTTGCCAGTTAAACAACCCCCAAGGAGCTCAAAGACCCCAGCTGGCCCAGCCTGTCCAACAATGAGGGACCTACCCAGGAGAGGACTGGCAGATGGACTTCACCCAAATGCCAGTTTCTCAAGGGTATAAATACCTATTAGTCATGATAAATACATTCACAGGATGGATTGAAGGCTTTCCCACCTGGACTGAGAAGGCTGAAGAGGTGGTTAAAAAACTGCTCCATGAAATCATTCCAAGATTTAGTCTGCCCAGGTCATTACAAAGTGACAATGGGATATCATTTTCTTCTAAGGTCACCAAAGGGGTCTCTAAAGCATTGGGCATTACTTCTTATCTCCACTGTGCCTGGAGGCCTCAGTCTTCAGAAAAAGTAGAAAAAGCCAACCAATTCTTAAAATTAGTGATAAAAAAGATAACCCAGGAGACCTCCCTGGGATGGAAGGAGGCTTTACCAATAGCTCTCCTCCACACCCGTATTGCCCCTAAGGAACAGGTTGGTCTTAGTCCTTATGAGGTGCTATATAGGAGACCTTTTGTTTATGCCATTGACCTCTTCCTAGATCCAGAGGCTCAGACTCTCTGGTCTTATACCATGGCCATTAGGCAGTTCCAACAGGCTATATGCTTGTGGGGTTGTCAACAAGGACCCGAAAGATTCTAAGGCTTCACCATTATATGCTCCAGGGACTCATGTCCTAATTAAAAGTCTGGAAAGATGGGTCCCCAAGGGCTAAACCCCAGCCCACGTGGAAGAGCCCCTACCCTGTAATACTTTCTACCCCCACAGCAGTCAAGGTACCAGGATATGACTCCTGGATTCACTACTCATGAGTCAAGCCATGGAAGAAAACAGAAGAGGACACTCCATATACCTGTGGGCCCCTGGGAGTTCTCAGATACGTATTCAGAACTACAAATGAGTGCCATTCTAATGAATACCCTCAAAATCTAGTTTCTGGGGATAAGACTTCTTAGGACAGCTCTAAAGAGCCAACACAGCTTGGCAGGGGTTGTACTCCAAAATCTACAGGAGATAGATCTTCTGATCCCTGAAAAAGGAGGGACTTGAGACATCCTGGCAATGGGAATTTGTAGTTGGCTAATGCCCCTACTAGTCTTTGTTATGCCGTATTGATGCTGCTTATGATTGTTCCATGTATTATCAATTGTCTAACCCATTTTATCTCTGCCCAGGTCAACAAGCTACAGCATGCAGTGCCAGTTCAACAAGGATATATAAAACTACAGCTGACCATGGAAAATATCACTCACCCTTAGATGGACACCACTATAAGGACTCTGAGGCCTGAGACTAGCAAGAGGGGGAGGCCCAATGCCCCTCACCATCCCAGTTCAGGAGGAAGTAGCCAGAAAGGCCTCAATGCCCCTATTACCAAAGAATTGGGCCTCCCATCTCTTGACAGGGGAATGTTAGATACTTAGAATAGGAAAAAGGAGTCCAGAATTGCATGGCTAAAGGACAAGGAAGGGAAAAGCCCAGGAAAATAGAACAAAGGAAGGTCCAAGGACTGAAGAGAGGACCTCAGGTAGAACAAACAGCACTCCCGGCTAGCCCAATTTACATAGGGCAGGCCCATGGGGAGGAGAAAAAATATATTAAAAGAGGAGCCAAAGGGCCGGGGGTCTCTCTCCCCCTCTCCCGCTCTCTTGCTCTCTCACTCTCTCACTCTCTCACTCTCTCTCGCTCTCTCGTGCTCTCTCTCTCTTTGTGTCTTTTAGGTCAGCATGCGCTCATGCCTTGAGGATGTATTTTCCTTTATTTTCTAAATAAAACTGAACTGTAACATGGAGTTGTAACACTGATCCATCCAAGAACTGTAACACTGGTCTGTTGCTTCAAATTTTTGTTGTGACGAGACAGAACCAAGGAAATTACATGCTCCCTTGACAGTTGGATAGCATCACTGACTCCATGGACGTGAGTCTGAGCAAGCCCTGGGAGTTGGTGATGAACAGGGAAGCCTGGTATGCTGCAGTGCATTGGGTTGCAAAGAGTTGGACGCAAATGAACTGAACTGAACTGAACTGGATTGATAGATATGGTAGATAATCCACAATCCAGATAACAGGATATGGTAAAGTACATTTAAGCCTAATTATATGTGTCATTTAAGACTACCAAACTTAGCAGTCCCTCAAATGTGATTAAAAAATGTATATGCTGCAATGGGATACTCAGAATTTTCATCTAGTTTTCTGAATACATAATATCACAATACAGTAAGTGAATCCAGGAAGAGAAAGAGAAAAATGAAAATGTGTCAATGCCGATGATTGACGTCCCACAGATAATATGTTTATTAATGTATAGCATGAAAGAAAAGAAGGAAGGATAAAGTCACCTTTGTGCAGGAAAAAAGATGGGAAAACTAGGGGGAAAAGAAACAGTACTATTCAACAAGATTACATGCTTGTTTATTTCCAGCACTGAAAAAAAAAAAAAATTTAAATGCCATAAAAAGATAGTTTATCTGTTATAACTTGAACAGTAGCCAATATATGAATTCTAACTATCACACAAGATACTTATAAAAACCAAATGAGTACAGTAAAGAAAATAGGTAATTAATTTTTAAAAATCTTTTGTTGTTGTTCAGTCTCTAAGTTGTGTCCAACTCTTTGCAACCCAATGCACTGCAGCACACCAGGCTTCCCTGTTCATCACCAACTCCCAGGGCTTGCTCAGACTCACATCCATGGAGTCAATGATGCCATCCTACTGTCCATGGACTTCAACACACCAGCTTCCTCTGTCCTCCACTATCTCCCAGAGTTTGCTCAAATTCGTGTCCATTGAGTCAGTGATGCTATTTAACCATCTCATCCTCTGCCACCTCTTTCTCCTTTTGCCTTCCATTTTTCCCAGCATCAGGGTCTTTTTCAAGGCACTATACCACAGGCCTTAAAGATAGACATGTTAGCTGCTTTACTCATGATTCTATTTAAAATGCACCGTGTAATATAGATCCTTTCTATTTTTTTTCCGAATTGATGCATGGACAAATTATTAAGTAAATCTCATTAGAAATCAAAGATGCCTTTATTTTTCCTTTCGTTGTTACAGTACTTATGCTTATAGTTACTGATGTAAATTACCTTAGGTGGGGATTGTCCGTTTTTTCTGAAATGACTTTCAGTAGTTCACTCAGTTTTTACATATAAAGCATATATTCATACTTGCCTAAGGGAAAGGGTATGAACAACACGTGTGATCCTGTGTCCCCACGGTGAGAGGATGTGATACCTGTGGTTGTGAAGGGGTGGTTTTGAGAGTGGCAGACACAGTCAAAGAAAGAAAGAGAAAGAGAGGGAGGGAGGGGGAGAGAAGAGGGGAAAGAAGGAGGGAAAAAAGGAAAGAAAGACTGTATGTGCTAGCTTAGACAAATCTGTTCATCCAGGTGTAAGGTATGCCCGGTGAAGTAATATGCCCAAGTACACCCTGAGTCTTCTGCTAAAGGATGGGCTAAAATTCTTACCCATTTTTCACGTTGTTTTTTGACATTAAGAAAATCGGTTCAAGCAGGCTCTGATCTCAGTTTAGCAGCAATGAAAGATGCCAACACTCCAAAGGGAAACTCATCACCAGGGATATCTGGCCTTTTAATGCATGCTTGATAAAATATCCTTTGTGTTTTGGGGAAATACTTAATGCCTCCAAAATACGCTGTTGAAATTGGTAAGCCCATATGGACTCAGACAGCTGGCAAATCGTGTTGTGTGCTTGTGTATGTGTGTGTGTAATACTGAATAAGAAAATTCATATAAATTACCCAAAATAAAAACAGATCACAACAGTGCGAATCAGTGTGAGAATTTACTTTCATGGCTTTGGCCCCACTGTGTCCTTTTGTGACAGCAATAGTGCTAACCGCTTGATCTGATTTCCTAGATTGTTTTGGTCTATTGCACAGAAGAAAAGGAACTAGCTCCTTCAGAGAAACTAGTTCTTTACCAGGGGAACTTCAAAATTTCTTGAATATGGGGATATTAAGAAAAAATTCTTGACCTCGCACTCATAGTAGCAGGTGGCTATTTAGTTATTGCTTCCCACGTGGTGCTCGTAGTAAAGAATCTACCTGCCAAGGCAGGAGACGTGAGAGAAGCTCTTTAGATCCTTGGGTCATGAAGATCAGAAACATTTGCAAGATTAAATCATAAAAATATATGGAAGGTAACATGGTAAAATATCAAATGCTCTATCAATAAGTTTTGATAAAAATAAAAGAGATAGTTTTGAAAGTTTATTGACTTTATATTGCTGTATAACAAATCATAATAATCTTAGTGACTTAAAACAATATTCATTTATTAGCTCATAATCTATAGATCTGAAGTCTGGAAAGTTGTATTTGCATTCTCTGCTCAGGTTAAAACAAGGTTGCATGTTCACCTGAAGTTCAGGATCCTTTTCCAATCACCTTCCTGTTATTGGAAAAATTCATTTTCTTGGAGTTCAGGGCTATATTCTTGTTTTCTTCCTGCCTATCAGCTGAGGACAGCTCTCAGGATCTAGAGGCTACTCTGAGGTCCTTGTCCTGTGGCCTCCTCCATCTCGGCAAGATGGAAACTTGATCACCTTAAGTCCTTCTCTTTATTTGAATATGTCAGACATTCTCTGTTGTACCAGTTAAAGAAAACTCTGCTCTGAAAGAGCATATATGATTAAGTTAGGTCCACCCAGATAATCTCTGTGACTTAAACTCAATTGAATATTATCTTGAATTACATCTGTGAAATTTCTGTCGCAATAAAAGTTTGCATAATAATATCAAAGGGGCAAATATCATGGAAACCACTTTAGAATTATACCTACCACAGAAAACAAACTACCTTCAATAAAAATCATAACAAAGCATAATGTTTTTATCTTATTAATCTGTTATCAGTGATCTCAGAATGTTGGCCAGTATTATTGTGCTTAAGAACAGTGGTGTGTGTGCTTGAATATGTGGCAATTATGAGTCCAAATAAAGTCATCATAAAAGGTTAAATAATGTAAAAATAGTTATGTCAACTTTCAGTCTATCTACTGATCTTCATATATCATGCTAGAATTCAAGTGATGACAATGTACATACTAATTATGCTAATCCAATGATCTATACAGGAGCACTTACATTGCATTTGTCAACTTGCATCCAGATAGAAATGGAAAATGACAAAACATAAAAATCTCTACAGACTTGTGATGAGGTTTCTACTCAGCTACAGCATTCATATTTGTGGAAGACAACATTTATAATTTAAGAAAAGGGAAATTGGGAAATAAATCCATTTGTGTAATGTATTATTAATTTTGTTACATAAATAGATTAATTTGCTTGGAGGACAAATTCTTTTTCTTTGGAATTCTGTTTATTTTTGTTTACCCTTAGAGGAAAACAGTAAAAACAATTATTCTTGTAAATGTATATTAAAATTGAATCAAAACAGATTAAGTGTAAAAGTTAAGTAAATTTCATATTTGCTTAGTACAGGAAAAGTATTACATTGAATGAGCTTCCCCAGTGGCACAGCGGTAAACGATCTGCCCGCCAATGCAGAAGACATAGGAGATGTGAGTTCAGTCCCTGGGTTGGGAAGATCCCCTGAGGAGGAAATGGCAACCTACTCCAGTATTCTTGCCTAGGAAATCCTACAGTCCATGAGGTCACAAAGAGTTGAACACAACTGAGTACTTAGCACACGTTACATTAAATAGGAAATTTTCTTCTGACAAAATAAATCATGAATAGGTTGATACTGCATTTGAACTAGATTGTTTCTATTTTTAAATGGCTTTACTGAGAAATAATTTACTCACTAAAAAACACTCATATTAATGTTCCATTTGGTTTTTCAGGATTAATTTGGAGCTTTGTTATATATTTTATGAATTTTTTTCTCATTTCTCCTTATGTTCTCATTAAAGAATCATTAATATTAACTCACCTACACATTATAGGAGCTTCCCTGGTGGCTCAGAGGTAAAGAATTCACCTGCAATGCAGGAGTCCCAGGACATGCAGGCTCGATCCCTGAGTCAGGAAGATCCCCTGGGAGTGCATGGCAATCCACTTAGTATACTTGCCTGGAAAATCCCATGGACACAGGAGCCTGGCAGGCTAGAGTCAGACAGAGAGTCAGACACGACTGAAGTGACTTGGCACACATGCACACATTATAGAGTCTGGCAGTGGAGAAGATTCAACTAAAGTATTCTAAGTACAATCAATAGTGAGTAAATGCAGTACAAAATGCAAATATATCAGATTTTTAATTTTAATCCAGGCAGATGAAATTAATAGGATTATTTTTTCTCTTTGCCTCACCAATGAAGATGCAGATTATAGTTAAAGTATAATAGTCAAGTCTGTCATATCTTCTATCTAAGTTTATAGATAATGTTCATTTACAATAATTTAAAACAGTTTACTTAAATAGCCCTGTTATTTAAAGTACATGATGATTTCTTATTAAATTCAAAGCGTTCACATTGTAAGCACTTTAGAGAACATCCACGTGCGTGCCTATGTGCGTGCGTGCGTGCAAGTGTGCTCAGTCGCTCAGTAGTATTGGACTCTGTGATCCCATGACTGTAACCCAGACAGGCCCTTCTGTCCATGGGATTCTCTAGGCAAAAATACTGGAGTGGGTTGCCATTTCTTCCTCCAGGGGATCTCCATACCTTTGTGCACACTTTCATCACAGGACTATCCCATGCCTCATTTGTCTAATAAGTGTGATATTTTGTTTGGATTGAAAGTAATAACTCTGTAATTTAAATAAAAATATATGGCTTCTGACACACTGTGAAGAAAAATCAGGACTTCTGTTTTAATTATTCAGAAGAACTACAGTCTGCCGCCTGAAGTTTGCATAGTTGCACTTCGTGAAGCTCTACCACCATTTCCTTTTTAATCACTCCTTTTATGTTGCTGTGTGGTAAGTTGCTTCAGTTGTATCAGACTCTGTGACCCCATGAACTGTAGCCCGCCAGGCTCGACTGTCCATGGTATTCTCCAGGCAAGAATACTAGAGTGGGTTGCTGTTTCCTCCACCAGGGAATCTTCTTGACCCAGGGGTGGAAACTGCATTTTTTAATATCTCCTGCATTGCCACTGGGTTATTTACCACTAGCTGCCACCTGGGAATTCAGTTGAGTCACTCAGTCGTGTCAGACTCTTAGCAACCCCATGGACTGCAGCATGCCAGAGTTACTTGTCCATCACCAACTCAAACTCATGTACATGGAGTTGGTAATGCCATCCAGCCATTTCATCTTCTGTCATTGACTTTTCCTTCCGCCTTCAATCTTTCCCAGAATCAGGGTCTTTTCCAGTGAGTCAGTTCTTCACACTGGGTGGCCAAAGTATTGGAATTCCAGCTTCAGCATCAGTCCTTCCAATGAATATTCAGGACTGATTTCCTTTAGGATGGACTGGTTGGATCTCCTTGCAGTCCAGGGACTCTCAAGAGTCTTCTCCAACATCACAGTTAAAAGCATCAATTCTTTGGTGCTCAGCTTTCTTTATAGTCCAACTCTCACATCCATACACGACTACTGGAAAAACCATACCTTTGACTAGATGGACCATTCTTAGCAAAGTAATGTCTCTGCTTTTTAATATGCTGTCTAGGTTGGTCATAACTTTTCTTCCAAGGAGCAAGCAAGTGTCTTTTAATTTCATGGCTGCAGTCACCATCTGCAGTGATTTTGGCATTCCCAAAATAAAGTCTCTCACTGTTTCCACTGTTTCCCCATCTATTTGCCATGAAGTGATGGGACCAGATGCCATGATCTTAGTTTTCTGAATGCTGAGTTTTAAGCCAACTTTTTCACTCTCCTCTTTCACTTTCATCAAGAGGCTCTTTACTTCTTCTTTGTTTTCAGCCATAAGTGTGGTGTCATCTGCATATCTGAGGTTATGCCCCTTTCATATTAAATATCTACTTCATAAAACTCTCCTGATACTGTGTATTTGTTTGTATGACATCTTCTTCCAGAGTTAAAAGCTGTGCTTAAAAATAAAATTGATTACTTTAGATCTAGAGTTTCTACAATTCCTAGATTTTAGCTATCTATACTCACTTTTTTGTTTACTTTTTACAGTTCTTTGATTCTTTTCAGGCTATCTCTTGTCATTACTTGGAAAACTTTGTCAGCCACTGTGACTCAAAATCTGCATGACAACCTAAGTGAAATGGAAAAAAGAGAGACCAAATAAATAAGTTTATTGTTTTGATTTCAATCATTGCCTAAATTATCTTAAAATAATTTGTCTCTAAATTTGTAAATTTTTATGTTTCATGATGTTAATCTTTAGTTTATATCTTCAGTGATACTTCATATTTATTGTTTATGGATTTTTACTTTGAATATTTAGCATATTTGTGGTATTTTAAAATCTATATTCAATCACAATAATATTTATTTAGGAAAAGTAAAAGTGAAGTTGCTCAGTCATGTCTGACTCTTTGCAACTCCATGGACTGGAGCCTACAGGCTCCTCCATCCATGGAATTTTCCAGGCAAGAGTACTGGAGTAGGTTGCCATTTCCTTCTCCAGGGAATCTTCCTAACCCAGGGACTGAACCCAGGTCTCCTGCATTGCAGACAGACACTTTACCATCTGAACCACCAGGGAAGCCCTTATTTAGGAAAGGGATTATTTATTATGTAGAGTTCCCTGTGTTATACAGTAGACCCTTGGCAATTGTTTTATATATAGTAGTGTTCATATGTTCAGAGAAGGCAATGGCACCCCACTCCAGTACTCCTGCCTGGAAAATCCCATGGATGGAGGAGCCTGGTAGGCTGCAGGCCATGGGGTCGCTGAGGGTCGGATACGACTGAGCAAGTTCACTTTCACTTTTCACTTTCATGCATTGGAGAAGGAAATGGCAACCCACTGCAGTGTTCTTGCCTGGAGAATCCCAGGGATGGGGGAGCCTGGTGGGCTGCCACCTATGGGGTCGCACAGAGTCAGACACGACTGAAGCGACTTAGCAGCAGCAGCAGCAGCAGTTGACTTTAGAGCCAATTGTTATACTCAGCTCTCTGTATCACCATCCTTTCCTAATTCTAAGCAATTCTTTGTCATCTATAAAAATTTTTTTATAACTCATACTAAAAGAAAAACTGAGATGTTATAGTTCTAATTTTTATACCCAAATGGTTTGTTATTTGTCAGTTATTTGCTAAGTCACTGAAGTGACTTAGCAGTTAGCAGTGTGCATATGTTAATCTCAAACTCCTAGTGTATCCCTTCCACCAACCTTTCCCCTTTGGTAGCTTGAAGTTTGTTTTCAAAGTCTGTGAGTCTTTTTCTGTTTTGTAATAAAGTTCATTTATATCATTTTCTTTTTTAGATTCCACATATAAATGGTATCATATGATATTTGTTTTTCTCTAATTAATGTGTGACTCAACTTTTAACTTTCACTGTCTTCTATTTGAAGACTAGACATGTTCTTATTTTCTGCAGATCTAGTAAGCCCCAGGATTCTAGGGTGAATGTATACAAACCTAAAATGTTAGAAAATGAGTTTAGGATAGAACATATATTGTAAAGAATAGTATAAAAAGATTGTTTCATTTGGTTATATGTTGAAGTAGAAATATGTGTAGGTTATAAAGTTGACAAGAATTTTCGTTAAAAAAAGAAACTATTCTTATGCCTCAGTTTAAATTTTATGACTGATTCAATAATTGATATGGGACATTTCTCAGAGCAAATATTGCTCTATTTTCTGTATTTTTCACAGCACACTCTTTATTTCCAAACAACATTTTCCCCACTTAAGCACATCTACATGTAGACTCATTTCACCTTCAATTGTGGATGACAGGAGAATTTAAACTAATTTAAATACCATCCCAAGCAAACTGTATTAGAATGTTAATTCTGCTGTACATTTCAATTTGCATAATAAATTCTAAAATCACATACAGATGATTTATGGATTACTAATGTTTCTGATTATTTATTATACTTTTCTATTAACACAAATAAAGCAAGTCTTATTTAGGATTTTTATAAGTAATCTTGAATAAGAAATGCACATTGAATTTGTGATGCATGCAGTATATAACAAGGTTCCTTGGACAGTAAAATGCCTTGTCCATGGGGGACAGACTGCTAAAAAGTGCTCACAGATTTCTGTGTCCAAAAGAAAAGACTTTTAGAAGATAAGTTATTTTAGGTTAAACGGCACTCCAGAGGTTTTCTCGTCCCGATCCATTTAAAACAGAAGTGAATTAACATCCAGAAAAGATAAAAATAACATCCCTATTTAGAAATTTGTATTCTTTCTGCTAGTTGACTTTCGGAGAAGGCAATGGCAACCCACTCCAGTACTCCTGACTGGAAAATCCCATGGACAGAGGAGCCTGGTAGGCTGCAGGCCATGGGGTCGTGGAGTCGGACACGACTGAGCGACTTCACTTTCACTTTTCACTTTCATGCATTGGAGAAGGAAATGGCAACCCATTCCAGAGTTCTTACCTGGAGAATCCCAGGGATGGGGGAGCCTGGTGGGCTGCCACCTATGGGGTCGCACAGAGTCAGACACGACTGAAGCGACTTAGCAGCAGCAGCAGCAGCAGTTGACTTTAGAGCCAATTGTTATACTCAGCTCTCTATATCACCATCCTTTCCTAATTCTAAGCAATTCTTTGTCATCTATAAAATTTTTTTTATAACTCATACTAAAAGAAAAACTGAGATGTTATAGTTCTAATTTTTATACCCAAATAGTTTGTTATTTCTTGTCTGTAGTTTTAAAATATTGTTTTGTATTATTTAGTGTTTGTGAATATTGGGCTTTCTGTTTGCAATCTTATAAAATACTATATGGAATAAATATTTCTGGCAAGAGAACATTAAGTATTATAATCAAAAACAATAAAGCTGCTTAGACACATACCAGGATCTTAGAATGTATGTATAAAACTACATGTGTACTTTGAAGGTCTAATGGCAGCAGAAAGAATTTCTAAAGCTTTCTGTGAAAATATTAAAGGAGCACAAATGTGAGAAATTTTAAGTTCTGTGTTTAAAAACTGCTAACATAACATAACTGCTAATATCTCTGCATTAGAAAAGCACTATGTATTGAAAGAGACAGACATAATTCTACCATGCTCTCCACTCTCTGGTCTCTCAAATCACAAAATGAAACTACAACAAATATCCTTTTCAACTTTATAAGATTTTCTATATAAACTTTTAATAGATACACAAAATACCACATCAGGGTAATATAATCCTATACATGATAATTCTTTAATGTACATTGTAACCAAATTTCACCCTAATATAGTTTATATAACTGTAAAAGCTCTACATCATTTGTAAAGGCAATATGAAGGATACTTGATCATTATGCCTTAGACTTTATTATGGAAAGCATTTAAAATTTTTGCTAATTAAATTTTTATTAAGCCTCCATATTTCCTGTGCAACATTTTGTTCCTTGAGTAATTTATTTTATTCACTTAAGGATTCCAGTAACATGAAAGTATTTTCTAAAAGATATAAATGATGAGTTCTATTTATAAAAAAAGTTTGGTTTAGAAAGTAATCTTGATAACTCTTAGGAATGTTTTTTTATCTTATGTTCTACAGGATGGTAGCCAGATAAATAAGACTAAAGAATACATAAACAAATGTGGAACTACAATTAATCACATTTTCAAATTCTTCAATTTATTTACTTAATAATGTATTTGTCTTCTATGAAAAATGGAAGCAGGAACTACCATGACCTAGCTAATTTTTCCCTATCTCAGAGACCTCACTGGTAAAATAGTGTAATTTCTACAGGCCACGAAGCAAAATTAGATAAGGTTACTAAGTACCCTTTGTTTTAATAACTACTTAATTGTAATGTTCATGGGTGTTTGATTCAGACTAAACATAGTTGAAATCTTTGTACTTTCATTATGAACTGTGTAATCTAGGCAATTTGCCTAAACTCACAAAGCTTCTGTTTACTCTTTCAATTGTAAGAAGAAAGATGCTCTCTTCAGATGATCATCAATAGCAACAAATTTAATTACAAGTCTCAAGTATTTAGCTCTATGGACTGAGGAGCCTGATAGGCTGCAGTCCATGGGGTTGCTGAGAGTCAGATACGACTTGAGTGTCTTCACTTTCACTTTTCACTTTTCACTTTCATGCATTGGAGAAGGAAATGGCAACCCACTTCAATGTTCTTGCCTGGAGAATCCCAGGGACGGGGGAGCCTGGTGGGCTGCCGTCTATGGGGTCGCACAGAGTCAGACATGACTGAAGCGACTTAGCAGCAGCAGCAGCAGCATACCACATGTTAAATTAAAAAATCAACGTGTTTCTTATTTTTATTAGTAGAATATATATTAAATATAGCAGTGTGTACATGTCCACTCTAGACTCCCTAACATGGACATGTACACACTACTATAAGAAAGAAAGAAAGAAAGTGAAGTGGCTCAGTCGTGTCCGACTCTTTGCGACCCCATGGACTGTAGCCTATCAGGTTCCTCCATCCACAGGATTTTCCAGGCAAGAATACTGGAGTGGGTTGCCATTTCCTTCTCATATTTAAAATGGATAACCAACAAGGATCTACTGTATACCACATGGAACACTGCTCAATGTAATGTGGCAACTTGGATGAGAAGGCAGTCTGGGGAAGAATGGATTCATGTACATGTATGGCTAAGCCCCTTTGCTATTCACCTGAAACTATCCCAAAATTGCTTATCGGCTATACCCCAATACAAAATAAAAAGTTTTTTAAAAAGTTTTAATAAAAATATATCAATGTATTCTTGAGCAGATCAATCTTTTTTTTTTCTTTAGTGATTGTTCTGTTTTTATAGATGTCAATTTATTAAAAAAAAAAGAATATATGTTAATGAAAACTGAAAATATAGGCTGTGAGAAGTCAGGCTGTTAGTAGTTACTATGATAAAGCAAAACCAGTTAAGTAACGTAATACAATGCCCTTTGACCAACATCTCCACTTTTTTGCCCATCTAAGGGCCCCTGGCAACAATTCTATTCTTTGCTTATAAATATGAGTGCAGTTTTTTAAGATGTTTTCAATGTAAGTGATCATACAGTATTTGTCATGCACTGTCTAACTTATCTCACTTAGCATAATACCGTTAAGATACATCCACGTTGTGGCAAATGGAAGGATTTTCTTTCTCTTTTATTATGGCTGAATAATAGTCCATCTGTGTATACCTATGTATCTATATCTATGTATCACATTTTCTTTATCCATTCATCTCCTGATGACACCTAGGTTGTTTCTTGGCTATTGTGAATATTGCTGCAGTGAACATGGGCCTGTTTATCTCTTCAAGATAGTTATTTCATTTCCTTTGGATAATACTCTATACCTCTCTGTTGTTTTCGTGGTAAGTCTAGCTAAAAGCTCTCCAATTTTATCTTTCCAAAAAATTAACTCCCAGTTTTATTTTCCTCTTCTATAGCTGGAGGGGCTCCCCCAAAATGACAATAGGAGAGTCAATTTCAGAAGTCTCTACTGGCATTTTGCCTTCATGCAGTCACAAAGGCTAGGGCTGGTTTTCAGTGTGGATTTCAGCTCTGGAAGGGGACAGGGACATTAGAAATAGAACAGGGAGGGAGTGAGGTGGCTCCTTCCTTCAGACAAACAGGAAGATTTCTGGGGATAAAACTGCAGCAGTGGAATCTGTTTGGGGTTCACAGCAGCTGCACTGGTTCTTTGTTTCTTTGGTGGGAAAAGCTGCTGGACTCCTGTGCAGGGCATGTCACAGGGAATGGCCACCACACCCACCATGTAGCTGCTCATGGTAGTCTGTGCTTTCTACCTCACTTATAGCCATGTCTATGTCTTAGCATTGCAGGTATCTGGATGGAGTGAGACTGAAGTGGGTCCTTCATACACTATCCCAAAGGTTTATGGAAGCTATTTGCTCATCCTTCCCCCCTCCCCCTGAGAGAGGAACTCTCCTGAGCTGGGAAATTCCTTCTTGGTGCAGTTCAGTGTCGACTGCTGGGATGAGACTATGCAGGTAAGACACAGTGGTTCTTCCTTCCTTTTTCATGTGGTTGTTCTCAGGTGTTTTATTCCACTGTGTTGCTGAAGTTTCTTAAGTGGGCTCCCAGAGCTATTTTGGTCTGTGGATAGCTGTCTGATTATTGGTCTTTGCTGGAGGATGAGGCTGGAGGTCTCAACCTGGGCATGATGGTGATACCTTCTATATCACATTTTTCATTTTTGCCAATGGTACATGTAAAATAGTAACTTACTGGAAGATTGTGTCTTTAACATTTTTTCAGAAGCATTGTATACTTATGGAAAAGCACAGAAGTCAGCAGCAAACATCCAAGTTAATTCTAAAAAACTGAACACACCCAGGGAACCAACAACGTCAGTACAGGGAACAATAAGAAACTTCCAAAACAAACAAGAACAAAAATTCTCCTATACTGTTTTACCTTGGTAACACCATGCATAAAAACAATCCATAACTTCTAACACAACAGTGTTATTTGTATATCTTAACTTTATATAAATGGAATGATATATTTTGTACTTTTTAGTGACTACCTTCTTTCTTTCAACATTACACTTGTGATGAATATAAATCAATTAAAAACTCTGAGTTTTGCCTTCTCATTCATTTTCCTCTTTCTCTCCAGAGACTCTGAGCATCCTTGAATTTTTTTAATCTCCATATATAAATTAGGCTACATTCCTAATACTGAATAGTCAATAAATCCCCCAACTCTCACATTTTCTAACTTTTTATCAACTTATTCAACAAGGATCTGACACTTAATTTTCTCCCATCTGTTCGTTTTTTTTCCCTTGAATTATTTAGATAGGACAATGTCTAATACCCACTACATAAAGTATCTATTGCCATGATTCCTTTTTTCCAAACTGTGATTTCTTGTTGCCCCCAAATGCTTTATCAAGAAACCTCTCTTGATCACCTTAGAGGGCTTTAGCCCACCTCACTCCATCATTATTCTAAACAGTTTAACCATTCTGCTTTACACTGAGTTTAAATTACTCTTCCACCTTTCTAAAATTAAAGTCTTATGGGTATTTTTGTTTGTGGTTCATTTGGCAGTCTCTGAGAGGAATGCCAACTATCTTGATTCCTTTTGTATTTCAACTTATTCTGTAATATCTGTACTCAATATTTTGACAGTGATAAATTAAAGGATCTTGCATCACTGAGTAGGTACCTAAACAACCTTGAGATGCATCTTTGCTGATTAAATGGCCTTTAAGTGATAGTTGTATACTGTCCTTGAAACAAGCACCAGCCTATTCCTCATATACTGCATCACTGCTATTCTTCTTTCTATAATTATTCTGTGAGGGACATTCTATCTGACCACACACATTGGCCCCTATAGTCTATGCAGCATTTGATCTGAGACAAGGCAGGGCTTGACACATATGGGAATCTAAGTTGCTGCTCATTGTGATCTCATATTAGATTCTAGTAATTCTACAAGGTCTTGTTACAGACCAAAACTCCAAGGATAGTCCAGAAATAAGGAAACACTTGAATCTGAAGTGCCAATTCCAGTGAAAAACTCTAAGGACCAAAGCCAGATAAATTCAGAATTGCAATGGGCACTAAGGAAATAAAGTAGGCAAATGTTAATGAGGTGTTATAGTCGGTCAGAAGTATGAGTGGTCCAGACTTGAGGTATTGTTTGAAGTGGGGGCTAACGTGTCAGACTGAGCCCTTAACTTATGGGGTGTGCACAAACTCCAGATAGTTGGTGTCAGAGTTGAATTAACTTGTATGACATGCAGTTGTTTTCTAGAGAGCTGAGTGATTGATGTGAGGGAAAAAAAACCTCATATATTTGGTAACAGAAGTTTGGAGTTGTGAAAACATACAGATAGTAGTACCTATACCATGTAGTGATGGACTATTTCCTAAAATTATATCCTTCTGTAATTTAACAGATGAAAAATTTATAAAATAAACTTTTGAATTTGGACAAATAATTTCCAGATCAACTAATAGAAACTGATTCTTTTAACTAAATAGTATAAGACAGTATAAGAAAGTGATGTGCTCAAAAAGAAAAAAAATTGGGTGCATTTTTCAAGAGGGGCCAGAACTTGATAGCTTAGAAAAATGATACCATGAGCCAGTATAAGATGCTAAATAAAATACAGGCTACAGTGTATAGAAATCACAACCATTGCTCTGTGAAATCCTTTGTCATGACCTTTTAAAGATTTCAGGCAGTGCATCGTAGACACTTTCAGCTCTCTAAAAAGAACTTCTAGGAAGCCTTAGTTCATAGCACACAGAAGTCTCACCTCAAGATAGCAGAAGATACATCCAGAGAAGGAGGCAGACAAGAAAAGGAACTAAGAGAATGGTTCTCACTGTCCAAGTCTGACTATAAGCAGTGGGTCATAAAGTTTTTCAGAAAATAATAGTGAAAAGGTTTTCACAGTCTGAGCTAAAACAGACTGAGTCTGCTTAACTTATTATAAAGCAAATCTCTGAGATTCCAAATTTTTACTAGGAAATAAGAAGAAAATTCTGAAATATTTTCCAATGCCTTTTATAGATGTGACCAAAGAGTATAGAAGAAAACAAATAATATCTAAGGAGATAAAGTCAAGATAAATTTAGGAAAAAGGACTGAGGAGCCACTGCTATGGAATAGTGGGTGCATGCTAAATCGCTTCAGATCAGATCAGATCAGATCAGTCGTTCAGTCGTGTCTGACTCTTTGCGACCCCATGAATCGCAGCACACCAGGCCTCCCTGTCCATCACCAGCACCCGAAGTTCACCAAGACTCATGTCCATCGAGTCAGTGATGCCATCCAACCATCTCATCCTCTGTCGTCCCCTTCTCCTCTTGCCCTCAATCCCTCCCAGCATCAGAGTCTTTTCCAATGAGTCAATTCTTCGCATGAGGTGGCCAAAGTACTGGAGTTTCAGCTTTAGCATCATTCCTTCCAAAGAAATCCCAGGGCTGATCTCCTTCAGAATGGACTGGTGGGATCTCCTTGAGTCCAAGGGACTCTCAAGAGTCTTCTCCAACACCACAGTTCAAAAGCATCAATTCTTCGGTGCTCAGCCTTCTTCACAGTCCAACTCTCACATCCATACATGACCACAGGAAAAACAATAGCCTGGACTAGACGGACCTTTGTTGGCAATGTAATGTCTCTGCTTTTGAATATGCTATCTAGGTGGGTCATAACTTTCCTTCCAAGGAATAAGCCTCTTTTAATTTCATGGCTGCAGTCACCATCTGCAGTGATTTTGGAGCCTAGAAAAATAAAGTCTGACACTGTTTCCACTGTTTCCCCATCTATTTTCCATGAAGTGATGGGACCGGATACCATGATCTTCGTTTTCTCAATGTTGAGCTTTAAGCCAACTTTTTCACTCTCCACTTTCACTTTCATCAAGAGGCTTTTGAGTTCCTCTTCACTTTCTTCCATAAGGGTGGTGTCATCTGCATATCTGAGGTTATTGATATTTCTCCCAGCAATCTTGATTCCAGCTTGTGTTTCTTCCAGTCCAGCGTTTCTCATGAAGTACTCTGCATATAAGTTAAGTAAACAGGGTGACAATATACAGCCTTGACATACTCCTTTTCCTATTTGGAACCAGTCTGTTGTTCCAAGTCCAGTTTCAACTGTTGCTTCCTGACCTGCATATGGGTTTCTCAAGAAGCAGGTCAGGTGGTCTGGTATTCCCATCTCTTTCAGAATTTTCCACAGTTTATTGTGCTCCACACAGTCAAAGGCTTTGGCATAGTCAATAAAGCAGAAATAGATGCTTTTCTGGAACTCTCTTGCTTTTTTGATGATCCAGCTGATTTTGGCCATTTGATATCTGGTTCCTCTGCCTTTTCTAAAGCCAGCTTGAACATCAGGAAGTTCATGGTTCACATATTGCTGAAGCCTGGCTTGGAGAATTTTGAGCATCACTTTACTAGCGTGTGAGATGAGTGCAATTGTGCGATAGTTTGAGCATTTTTTGGCATTGCCTTTCTTTGGGATTGGAATGAAAATTCACTTTTTCCAGTCCTGTGGCCACTGCTGAGTTTTCCAAATTTGCTGGCATATTGAGTGCAGCACTTTCACAGCATCATCTTTCAGGATTTGAAATAGCTCAACTGGAATTCCATCACCTCCACTAGCTCTGTTCGTAGTGATGCTTTCTAATGCCCACTTGACTTCACATTCCAGGATGTCTGGCTCTAGGTCAGTGATCACACCATTGTGATTATCTGGGTCGTGAAGATTTTTTTTGTACAGTTCTTCTGTGTATTCTTGCCATCTTTTCTTAATATCTTCTGCTTCTGTTAGGTCCATACCATTTCTGTCCTTTCTGGAGAAGGGAATGGCAAACCACTTCAGTATTCTTGCCTTCAGAACCCCGTGAACAGTATGAAAAGGCAAAATGATAGGATACTGAAAGAGAAACTCCCCAGGTCAGTAGGTGCCCAAGATGCTACCAGAGATCAGTGGAGAAATAACTCCAGAAAGAATGAAGGGATGGAGCCAAAGCAAAAAGAATACCCAGCTGTGGATGTGACTGGTGATAGAAGCAAGGTCTGATGCTGTAAAGAGCAATATTGCACAGGAACCTGGAATGTCAGGTCCATGAATCAAGGCAAATTGGAAGTGGTCAAACAAGAGATGGCAAGAGTGAATGTCGACATTCTAGGAATCAGCGAACTGAAATGGTCTGGAATGGGTGAATTTAACTCAGATGACCATTATATCTACTACTGTAGGCAGGAATCCCTCAGAAGAAATGGAGTGGCCATCATGATCAACAAAAGAGTCCGAAATTCAGTACTTGGATGCAATCTCAAAAAATGACAGAATGATCTCTGTTTGTTTCCAAGGCAAACCATTCAATATCACAGTAATCCAAGTCTATGCCCCAACCAGTAACACTGAGGAAGATGAAGTTGAACGGTTCTATGAAGACCTACAAGACCTTTTAGAACTAACACCCAAAAAAGATGTCCTTTTCATTAGAGGGGACTGGAATGCAAAATTAGGAAGTCAAGAAACACCTGGAGTAACAGGCAAATTTGGCCTTGGAATACGGAATGAAGCAGGGCAAAGACTAATAGAGTTTGGCCAAGAAAATTCACTGGTCATAGCAAACACCCTCTTCCAACAACACAAGAGAAGACTCTACACATGGACATCATCAGATGGTCAACACCGAAATCAGATTGATTATATTCTTTGCAGCCAAAGATGGAGAAGCTCTATACAGTCAGCAAAAACAAGACCAGGAGCTGACTGTGGCTCAGACCATGAACTCCTTATTGCCAAATTCAGACTTAAATTGAAGAAAGTAGGGAAAACCACTAGACCATTCAGGTATGACCTAAATCAAATCCCTTATGATTATACAGTGGAAGTGAGAAATAGATTTAAGGGCCTAGATCTGATAGATAGAGTGCCTGATGAACTATGGAATGAGGTTCGTGACATTGTACAGGAGACAGGGATGAAGACCATTCTTATAGAGAAGAAATGCGAAAAAGCAAAATGGCTGTCTGGGGAGGCCTTACAAATAGCTGTGAAAAGAAGAGAAGTGAAAAGCAAAGGAGAAAAGGAAAGATACAAACATCTGAATGCAGAGTTCCAAAGAATAGCAAGAGATAAGAAAGCCTTCTTCAGCGATCAATGCAAAGAAATGGAGGAAAACAACAGAATGGGAAAGACTAGGGATCTCTTCAAGAAAATCAGAGATACCAAAGGAACATTTCATGCAAATCGCTTCAGTCATGTCCAGTTCTTGGGACTCTGTGGACAGTAGCCTTCCAGGCTCCTCTGTCCATGGGGAATCTGCAGGCAAGAATACTGGGGTGGGTTACTGTGCCCCACTCCAGGGAATCTTCCTCACCCAGGGATTGAACTCAAATATCTTAAGTCTACTGCATTGGCATCAGGGTTCTTTACCACTAGTGCCACCTTGGAAGCTCGCATGGAATAGAATCACTGTCTGTAGAAGGGATAATTCCCTTTCCCAGAATAGACACTCAGACAACTCTAAACAGCACGATTTAAAAGTTACTATGGACAAATTTTATATCTTTGTTCATACTTATTTAGAATCAAATGTTCATTGTGCTTATTCTGCCTCTAAGTGCCATGAAGTGATGGGCTTATTCACTATTACATTCTTTGGATTTGTTGAGGGGAGATGTCTTTTGGGCTCATATTTCTCCAAATTAAGATAAGATTCATTTAGACTTCATGCTGAGCTGATTAAATGGAATCTTGTGGGTCTTAGTAAATAATAAGCTTGGTTTGCATATAAATGGGATGTGAAAAATTGTGCCCAGAGGCCAGAATATGACAAATTCATTTCACTCTGGGGGTGGCGGGTTGGGGGGGGATCCAGTCTTCATTTCTTCTTGGATCTCTGTCTTTTGATAAATTGTATTGCAGTTCACTAGGATCGGTCAGTTCAGTCGCTCAGTCATGTCCAACTCTTTGTAACCCCATGAATCGCAGCACATCAGGCCTCCCTGTCCATCACCAACTCCCAGAGTTTACTCAAACTCATGTCCATCGAGTCAGTGATATCATCCAGCCATCTCATCCTCTGTCATCCCCTTCTCCTCCTGACCCCAATCTCTCCCAGCATCAGAGTCTTTTCCAATGAGTCAACTCTTCGCATGAGGTGGCCAAAGTATTGGAGTTTCAGCTTTAGTATCATTCCTTCCAATGAACACCCAGGACTGATCTCCTTTAGAATGGACTGGTTGGAACTCCTTGCAGTCCAAGGGACTCACAAGAGTCTTCTCCAACACCACAGTTCAAAAGCATCAATTCTTCGGTGCTCAGCTTTCTTCACAGTCCAACTCTCACATCCATACATGACCACAGGAAAAAACATAGCCTTGACTAGACGGACCTTTGTTGGCAAAGTAATGTCTCTGCTTTTGAATATGCTATCTAGGTGGGTCATAACTTTCCTTCCAAGGAATAAGCGTCTTTTAATTTCATGGCTGCAGTCCACCATCTTCAGTGATTTTGGAGCCCCAAAAAATAAAGTCTGACACTGTTTCCACTGTTTCCCCATCTATTTTCCATGAAGTGATGGGACCAGATGCCATGATCTTCGCTTTCTGAATTTTGAGCTTTAAGCCAACTTTTTCACTCTCCACTTTCACTTTCATCAAGAGGCTTTTGAGTTCCTCTTCACTTTCTGCCGTAAGTGTAGTGTCATCTGCGTATCTGAGGTTATTGATATTTCTCATGGCAATCTTGATTCCAGCTTGTGCTTCTTCCAGCCCAGCATTTCTCATGATGTACTCTGCATATAAGTTAAATAAGCAGGGTGACAATATACAGCCTTGACATCCTCCTTTTCCTATTTGGAACCAGTCTGTTGTTCCACATCCAGTTCTAACTGTTGCCTCTTGACCTGCATATAGGTTTCTCAATAAGCAGGTCAGGTGGTCTGGTATTCCCATCTCTTTCAGAATTTTCCACAGTTTATTGTGCTCCACACAGTCAAAGGCTTTGGCATAGTCAATAAAGCAGAAATAGATGTTTTTCTGGAACTCTCTTGCTTTTTCGATGATCCAGCAGTTGTTGACAATTTGATCTCTTGTTCCTCTCCCTTTTCTAAAACCAACTTGAACATCTGGAAGTTCATGGTTCACGTATTGCTGAAGCCTGGCTTGGAGAATTTTGAGCATTACTTTACTAGCATGTGAGATGAGTGCAATTGTGTGGTAGTCTGAGCATTCTTTGGCATTGCCTTTCTTTGGGATTGGAATGAAAACACCTTTTTCAGTCCTGTGGCCACTGCTGAGTTTTCCAAATTTGCTGGCATATTGAGTGCAGCACTTTCACAGCAGCATCTTTCAGGACTTGAAATAGCTCCACAGGAATTCCATCGCCTCTGCTAGCTTTGTTTGTAGTGATGCTTTCTAAGGCCCACTTGACTTCACATTCCAGGATGTCTGGCTCTAGGTGAGTGATCACACCATCGTGATTATCTGGGTCATGAAGATCTTTTTTGTACAGTTCTGTGTATTCTTGCCACCTCTTCTTAATATCTTCTGCTTCTGTTAGGTCCATACCATTTCTGTCCTTTATTGAGCCCATCTTTGCATGAAATATTCCCTTGTTATCTCTAATTTTCTTGAAGAGATCTCTAGTCTTTCCCATTCTGTTGTTTTCCTCTGTTTCTTTGTATTGATCGCTGAGGAAGGCTTTCTTATCTCTACTTGCTATTTTTTGGAACTCTGCATTCAGATGCTTATATCTTTCCTTTTCTCCTTTGCTTTTTTGCTCCTCTTCTTTTCTCAGCTATTTGTAAGGCCTCCCCAGACAGCCAATTTGCTTTTTTGCATTTCTTCTCCATGGAGATGGTCTTGGTCCCTGTCTCCTGTACGATATCATGAACCTCCTTCCATTGTTCATGAGGCACTCTGTCTATCACATCTAGTCCCTTAAATCTATTTCACTAGGATGGTGGGGTCTAAATCCTTCACTTTTTGATTCTGAATTTGGCCATTGACTTTTTTTGGCTAATGGGATCTCAGCATGTGTGACACGTAAAATTTTCACTTCTGTATTTCAGCCTGGAAGTATGAGTAGACTAACCTGCCTGGAGGATGAAAGACACACGACCCAGTCATCCTTATAGAGCTAGATGAAAGTTAGGTTATCAATATAAATATGTGACTGAGCTCAAACAAGCAATGAAGAGGCACTCAGCTGAGTCTCACATAATTAAGTGATTTATAAATTCATGCGTTAATAAATACATTGTTGACCAAAAGTTCATTCACATTTTTCTGTAAGATGTTGTGGAAAACTTTGGCCAACTCAATAGTTTTTAAGCCTCTGAGTACTGGATGATTTATTATATAGCATCTTGCAGTAGGTAACTGATAAATAAGGCCCATATTGGGATATGACATTTTGAGAAGAGACCTGAATGATTTTAAGAGGAGCATTTGGGCAAAGAAATACAGTTAGTGTCATAAGAATAGAGAGTGGTCCTTCTGAGTGGGAGAAAAAAAGTCGATATATCTTGAGAAAAGTAATTAAAGACAACTAGTAAAACAATGGCACCCCACTCCAGTACTCTTGCCTGGAGAATCTCATAGATGGAGGAGCCTGGTGGGCTGCAGTCCATGGGGTCGCTAAGGGTCAGACATGACTGAGCGACTTCACTTTTACTTTTCACTTTCATGCATTGGAGAAGAAAATGGCAACCCACTCCAGTGTTCTTGCCTGGAGAATTCCAGGGACTGGGGAGCCTGGTGGGCTGCCATCTATGGGGTCGCACAGAGTCGGACACAACTGAAGTGACTTAGCAGCAGCAGTAGTAAAACAATAGACTGGTAAGTTAGGCAGGAGCCACATCATGTGGGGTTTTGCAAACAGGTGAAGTGTCTCTATTTTAAGTGTATTGGTATACTTTTGGAACATTTTAAGCAGAATTTAATATGATTTTGTTACCAACCCAGTGTTGTTGGCCTCTTTAATCAATGGAAATTGATAACAGGCCAGACAAGAAATTCAGCCAAAGTTTTATTGCTTGGGAAGCAAGGGAACAAAGGAGCAGAGGTGAGCTGGTTCCTTAAATGGGTTGAGGGTGGGGTTATGTCCAGGGGATGGCCAGAGGAGTGGCTTGGGTGGTTTGCCCACCCATTAAATGGTAAGGTGGCAGTGGGGCAAGTGTACCTTACTTTTGCTCCAGGCTCTTCAAAAGTGATAGTTGAGTTTTTATGGTCTCTTTGTATCTTTTGCCCAGAATTTGCCCCAACTGCAGCATGCATTCAATTATTTTTAGTCCTTTATAGTTTTATTGTATTTTATTGCTCAAGGAGAGGTGTGTCCAGGTTCAAGCATTGAGGCACAGTACCAGTGAATCCCAGGTCCCAACCTCTCTCAGTTTAAATTTTAGAAATTAGTTTTCTGTGATTTCCTATGAGGAATGGTTTTCAAGAGAGCAAGAATAGAAGTAGGGAAACCCACTATGAAGCCAGAATTCATATGATTGCTAATTGGACTCTTCAAGATGTACCATTTATGGCATGCCTTCAGAAAGTGGAAAGTGAAAAATATCTCAAAAGATAAAATCTAATAATATCTCTGGAATATATAAACTGTTGTGTTACATTTTATTCATATCTTTCATTTAAGAAAGAGTCATTAGTTGGAAGAATAAATATTTGTGATGTTATTTATTTATTTTTTTGGGATCTTAACCACATTCAGAGTCTGAAATATCACAGACATTATCTCCTGAAATGTTACATTTATTTTTTTAATTATGTTTATAAATATTTGAAAGCAGTTCTTGCTTACATATCTCATTTTTATATATTCTATCTCTTTCTGTCTGAAACAATGTTGTTATTTTAATGATATATATTTTAATTTTCCTACTGGATACATACAAATGATTTGACTTCCCTTTCATGCCATTAAATACAGTCAATAAATTCTAAATTGTTGATTACAAATGACTTTATTAAATTAAGTTAATATTGAATTAGAATAAAATCATTATGGTGCTACTCAAGTAACAAGGACAGTTTCTCATAATGTCTTCTGGAGTAGTTACTGTTCCTGACAGAAGTATTTAGTTGGAGATTGTTTGTAAGAACTTAGAAAGTTGCTAAAATGTACAGACTTTGCACTTAATAGGTCATTCATTCTATGTTTTAAATATTACCAATAATTAAAATTGCATTACTGGACTGTAGTTTAAAAGTTAATTATTTAATTTTTTTCTTCAGTTTGATGATCTTGTCAAAACATGAGGGTCTTACTGCACATTCATAGACTTACTGCATTCAGGAAAAAAGTCTAAAGTGCCTGTACTGATCACAAGGTCCTGTTTCCTCTTACTTCTGTCTGTCTCTAATATTTTCCTTTTTCTAACTCACTATAAGTGAAGATGTCATTTGTACATAATGTTCGTGCTACAAAACTTCTTGACATCTTATACTTTGGGAATAGGGCATTCTTTCTTTTTAATTTTATTTAATATGACAAGGAAGTTTGCATAGTTTACAGATGGAAATTTTAAGGTTATATTCTTCAAACATAATCCTAAAGAGTATTAAGTGTCCTATAAATTACTCCATTTTGTCAAAGGCAATCTGTTTCTTTATATGCAAAGAGGAGTGATCAGATTCAGTCTTCTCTCTTTCCACCTTCTGCAAATTCAAGGGAGGTTTGCTTGGAGCTACTTAAGGCATTGCTGTTGTTTAGTTGCTAATTGTGTCTGACTCTTTGCCACCTCATGGACTGTAGCCTGCCAACCTCCTCTCTGTCCGTGAGATTTCCCAGGCAAGAATACTGGAGTGGTTTGACATTTCCTCCTTCAGGGGATCTTTCTGACCCAGGGATAAAACCCCTATCCCCTGCCTTGGCAAGCAGGCTCTTTACCACTGAGCCATAAGAGAAGCCCACTTAAGGCACTGGAAGATCATATAAAACCCTAAGATGATAGGTAAAATAACTTCTTTTTTCACAAAGTGATTCTGAATTCAGATAGTTTTAAAAACAGTTAAATCCTTATTTAAGTTATTGACTCAATGTTGATTCTAATATACTGATGTCTTTAATCACTAGAAATAGAAATATAATTTAATTATTGCCTTAATTTTCCCGTTTATTTTTTAGTTGTTTCTTTTCTTTTTTAGAATTGCATTTTTTTCATTTAATAGGGTTTTACAGTGGAAAAGAGCGAAGGCAGTTAGGAGACTCATGGAGGAGACCTTGCAGGAGTTACTGGTCACTTGTGCTATTCCTGTGGAAGAAGAGATGGATGGGAGCTGACAAACATAAAATATGCTGTGTACTAGAGTTTACAGATGCGGTTTATTTTCAGAATCTAAAATCAGGAACTAAAGATGCACTAAATGGACCAAAAATTTTTAAATCAACATCAAAGTAGATATCAATACAGAACAGTTAGACTAGCCTTCCATCTTAACACTCAAGTTTTGCTCAAAATATGTTTTAGAAAAAAAAGGAAGACTTATGTTGTTGAATCCTATATAAAAGAGAAAATGAAACTGTAAAAAATGTTTGCAAATGAATGAGTAGTGCAAGCCAGTGTGTGGTTTGGCAAATGTTTTGTGTCTTAGTTTTAGCATATTCTAACCACATGAACTCATCACAGACCTTTAAATAACATGTACTCTTTCTTTTTTCTAAAGCTGTAACATTAATAATAACATTTACTTTAACAAACCACTAATTTGTTCTGAAGGTCATGTAAAATAAATGGGATACAATACTTTGGGTCTCATACTGTTTGTTTTGTTGTTACTTGCTGTGGTGGTAATTGTAGGAGCACAGGCGAGGCTAGATGTCACAGACTTTGTAAAACAAAAGAATATTCTGTTGACATTTTGAAAAATGAATATAAATATTTGTGCAGATTAAATTTGCTTAATTGCACGTTTTGTTACTGTATTTTGAAATTAAAAAAAAATTACTATAGAAGCATCACAAAGAACAAAGCTAGTTGGAGGTGATGGAATTCTGACTGAGCTATTTCAAATCCTAAAAGATGATGCTGTTAAAGTGCTGCACTCAATATGTCAGCAAATTTGGAAAACTCAGCAATGGCCACAAGACTGGAAAAGGTCAGTTTTAATTCCAATGCCAAAGAAAGGCAATGCCAAAGAATGCACAAACTACTGCACAATTGCACTCATCTCACACGCTAGCAAAGTCATGCTCAGAATTCTCCAAGCTAGGTTTCAACCGTATGTGAACCTGGAACTTCAGATGCTCAAGTTGGATTTTGAAAAGGCAGAGGAACCAGAGATCAAATTGCCAACATCTGTTGGATCATCAAAAAAGCAAGAGAGTTCCAGAAAAAACATCTACTTCTGCTTTATTGACTATGCCAAAGCCTTTGACTGTGTGGATAACAACAAACTTTGGAAAACGCTTAAAGAGATTGGAAAATCAGACCACCTGATCTGCCTCTTGAGAAATATGTATGCAGGCCAGGAAGCAACACTTAGAACTGGACATGAAACAATAGACTGGTTCCAAATAGGAAAAGGAGTATGTCAAGGCTGTATATTGTCACCCTGCTTATTTAACTTATATGCAGAGTACATCATGAGAAACACTGAGCTGGAAGAAGCACAAGCTGGAATAAAGATTGTCGGGAGAAATATCAGTAACCTCAGACATGCAGATGACATCACCCTTATGGCAGAAAGTGAAGAAGAACTAAAGGGTCTCTTGATGAAAGTGAAAGAGGAGAGTGAAAAATTTGGCTTAAAGCTCAACATTCAGAAAACTAAGATCATGGCATCTGGTCCCATCACTTCATGGAAAATAGATGGGGAAACAGTGGAAACAATGAGAGACTTTATCTTTGGGGCTTCAAAATCACTGCAGATGGTTATTGCAGCCATGAAATTAAAATACACTGGCTCTTTGGAAGAAAAGTTATGACCAACCTAGACAGTATATTAAAAGCAGAGACATTACTTTGCCGACAAAGGTCCACCTAGTCAAAGCTATGGTTTTTCCAGTGTTCATGTATGGATGTGAGAGTTGGACTATAAAGAAAGCTGAGCACAGAAGAATTTATGCTTTTGAACTGTGGTGTTAGAGACGACTCTTTAGAGTCCCGTGGACTGCAAGGAGATCCAACCAGTCCATCCTAAAGGAGATCAGTCCTGGGTGTTCATTGAAAGGACTGATGTGGAAGCTGAAACTCCAATACTTTGGCCACCTGATGTGAAGAGCTGACTCATTGGAAAAGACCCTGATGCTGGGAAAGGTTGAGGGCAGAAGGAGAAGGGGACGACAGAGGATGAGATGATTGGATGCCATCACTAACTCCATGGACATGGGTTTGAGTAAACTCCAGGAACTGATGATGGACAGGGAAGACTGGTGTACTATAGTCCATGTTTTGCAAAGAGTTGGACATGTCTAAGCAACTGAACTGAACTGAACTGACTGAGAAGTATTGTACTTGTACTGAATATAACTGCATTTGAAAAGAATGAAGATTGTAACTTTGAAGGTAAAAAGTCATTTTATACTTCTCTAATTTCCTTCCAAGTTAAATCTTGATTTTAATGTATTATTCCACATCTACAACAAATAATTATGGTTACTTTGATTATGTTTTGATACTATGTTTGAAATCTGGTCAGGTTTTCTCTTTTTAAATCTTTTCAGAGTACCCTCTGTCCTTCTCATCTGAAATGGAAGAATTTTTACATAGTGCTCAGAACAACAAGGGGCAAAAATGGCTTAAATTACCACTGCATGCTCAGTCACTCAGTTGTGTCTGATTCTTTGTGACCCCTTGGACTATAGCCTACCAGCCTCTCCATCCATTGAATTCTCCAGGCAAGAATACTGGAGTGGGCTGCCATTTCCTTCTCCATAAAGTATCATTGTGTATATACAAATAAACCAGTTAAACCTAAGTATTCATTCAACAAAAAATTTTGTTGTTGAATGTCTACTCTGTATTAGACAATTTTAAGTAGTTGGAGCTCATCAGTAAACAAAACAGACAAAATTTCCCGGCAAACTGAGTATTGACCACTGACTGAGCAATGCATGTTATCAGTCACATCAGCAAGAGCAAATTGGCAGGAAATTCTTCTATTAAACTGGGCTTAGAAAAGAATAAAACATCACAGAATAGGATAAAATATTTTCAAATCATGAAGACAGTCTTGCATCCAAAATATGGGGATTCTTAAAACTGAATGACGAAAGAAATAACCCAATCAAAAATGAGCAAAGGATTTGAATAAAGTTTTTGCCATAGATGGCGAACAGTCCTAATTTGCTGGAGCTTTCCTGGTGGCTCAGAAGGTAAAGATTCTACCTGCAATTCAGGAGGCCTGGGTTCAATCCCGGAGTCATGAAGATCCCCTGCATTAGGAGATGGCAACCGACTCCAGTATTCATGCCTGGGGAATTCCATGGGCGGCAGAGCTTGGCGGGCTACAGTCCATGGGGTCACAAAAAGCTGGACGTGACTAAGCGAGTAATACTTCCACTCTCTTTTCAATAACTTGCTGATAATCTTTCAAATGGATCACTCTGGGTCCTTGAGAAAGAGAGTTCTCAGTTGTAAAACTATCAGGAGGTTTTTAAAAACATTAACATCACAAAGAATTAGATAAATAATTTGCAGTAACACATTTTTAAAAGTAAATATATTCCTTAAAAAACTGGAAATAAAACTGCCTTATGTTCCAGCAATCCCACTGCTGGGCATACACACTGAGGAAACCAGAAGGGAAAGAGACACGTGTACCCCAATGTTCATCGCAGCACTGTTTATAATAGCCAGGACATGGAAGCAACCTAGATGCCCATCAGCACATGAATGGATAAGAAAGCTAAGGTACATATACACAATGGAGTATTACTCAGCCATTAGAAAGAATTCATTTGAATCAGTTCTAATGAGGTGGATGAAACTGGAGCCTATTATACAGAGTGAAATAAGCCAGAAGGAAAAACACCAATACAGTATACTAACGCATATATATGGAATTTAGAAAGATGATAACAATAACCTTGTATACGAGACAGCAAAAGAGACACTGATGTATAGAACAGTCTTATGGACTCTGTGGGAGAGGGAGAGGGTGGGAAGATTTGGGAGAATGGCATTGAAACATGTAAAATATCATGTATGAAACGAGATGCCAGTCCAGGTTCGATGCATGATACTGGATGCTTGGGGCTAGTGCACTGGGACGACCCAGAGGGATGGTATGGGGAGGGAGGAGGGAGGAGGGTTCAGGATGGGGAACACATGTATACCTGTGATGGATTCATTTTGATATTTGGCAAAACTAATACAATTATGTAAAGTTTAAAAATAAAATAAAATTTTTTAAAAAAGTAAATATGTTAAGAAAAGGGAGAAGAAACCTCTAAGGTTAAGACATCTGAGTTCTGCAAGAGACAGAGGAAGACGGAAGTCATTGGTTAAGAGTCAGGAAGAAGCATGTCCAAAGTTCAGTCAAGCTGAGGGAGATATTAAGATCAATATACATTATTTATACCAATGTCACAGAAAGCTACAATACGACATTATTGTCTTTCTAACTCCTACGTGAATCTTCATGATTTTAAGAGATCTGACAAAATCCAAAAGGTTATTTATAGTAAACTCAAGATTCAAACTTAGTTCTATTAATGGCAAAGTATTTTTTCCTAAACAGAGTTTTTTGATTAACATAAAACATGACTCTCTGAATTTATATTTTCTGTTTTCTGTGCCGTCTGAATCTAAATTATATATATATATATATATATATATATATATATATATATATATAAGGGCATAAAGGCATTAAATGCCCATAAGGGCATTAAATCCTAAAGCTGGCTCTCTTTAAATTGATAACTTTATTAAAAACATGTCTGCCAGGAGAGTTTATTATAATATGAGATACTCATACCTACAAACATTTTTCCACCATCACAGTCCCATTACCTTGGGGGATGTGCTCTACTTTGTCCCTTTTCTGTGTGTGTTATACTCATTTATCAGCGGACTCTCCAGGACTTCAGTCCTCCTTTCATGCTAATCCACATAAGATGCTAGCCTGTCTTACCCAGTGAGGTCCAAGAGTTTACGCTATTATTAATGGCTTAACCTTTCTTCAGATGCACTGTTATATGTCAAGCTAATATATAAAGCAAACTAAAACTTAGTATCTCCATTTGGAGAAGGATTTGGACTCAAATCTTCCTGTCTATGACTAGTACCTTTCACTAAAGCCTGAGGCACTTTTGCAAGAATATAATATTCCATGGGAATCATTTAGAAAATCAGTTATCTTGTATAATTTCCACATATTCAGATAAGTAAACTGAAGGAAAAATGTTAGTAGTCCATATCTTGCTTTTTATAAATAGTATAAAATAAAGCTTTAATCAAGCTAGTCCTGGTCCTATGTGATTTCCAGGTTTACTACTTCTCAAATTATTAGAAATTCATATAGAGGTAAAATAAAATTTCAAATTGGAATTGTTCAAGTACAAAAATGTGTGCCTTCCTAGACTTCACAATCAATAAAAGTCATTTATTTTATTTCCACATGCAGATGTTTATTATCATATTCATTAAAAATAGAAACATGACATAAAACTGGTGAAACTAATGACACTTCATCCTTATTTCAAGTGCACCCAATTCCCAGCTTTTGGTCTTCTCAGACTAGTTAGCATCGCTGATTTAACTTTTGGGATCTACTATTGTCAAGAATAGAATCTCCTACTTGGAAATCTAGAAGATTATGTTATCAGAAAACCTGGTCACAGAATTGTTATTAATTTGTTACTTATTTATTAATTCAACTTCAAAATTACCTGGACACTTGATCCTTCCTCTGTCTAGTTTTTTTTTTTTTTTTTTTTTGCCCCACTTGATGACTCTGTTAATTTACAGTGTTACACCATTCATTTACCATTATCTCATCTTTATCTATGAAACAGTATATCTCATCTTTATCAATGAAGTTTTAGGGTTAATAAAGAAAACATGTGGGTCAAATATGTAACCTTCTAAGTCTATTCTAAGTCTAGCTTTTAAGTCTAGAGCTTCCAATCTATTTGGAGTCTCCTTTAGTTAGAGTCTCCTGTTGCGGCCCTGTGTTTTTCTCATTTTCGTCAGTTCCTATCTATTCATACCAGCATACTGCTGCTAAGTCGCTTCAGTCGTGTCTGACTGTGTGCGACCCCATAGACAGCAGCCCACGAGGCTCCCCCATCCCTGGGATTCTCCAGGCAAGAATATTGGAGTGGGTTCATACCAGCATACTCCTCAGTTAATCTTTCATTGTTGGGTAATATTATTCTGATTGTGATGATAGAAATTTCTTTACTTTTAATGTCTAGTCTCTGGAGGACAATCTTTGCCTCTCTGAAAAATTTAAAATATACTTCTTTTGCATCTAAACATTTTGAAATATTCTCAATAATCGTATCCAAAACCAGTCTACCAATAGATTTACTAGTAAAAGTAAAATGATTTGTTAAAGCATCTTTCTCAGTTATTTTGGGCTTCCCTTGTGTCTCACCTGGTAAAGAATCTGCCTGCAATGCGGGAGACCTGGGTTTGATCCCTGGGTTAAGAAGAAGGGAAAGGCTACCCACTCCAGTATTCTGGCCTGGAGAATTCCATGGACTGTATAGTCCATCGCAACGCTCTGATCCTATAGTGCATTTTATGTTCTACAACAGCATTTTACATTCTACAACAGGTCTGTGATAAGTGCAGTTAATAACTTTAAGGAACAAACTTAGTTTTCACATCTGTACAATATTTTCTGAGAAAAGCAGAGATAAAATAAGTTTTGCACAATCAATGTATTTTCATGGCTAAGATCTTAAACATTTACAACATAAAATGCTGAGATGGATGTCAAGAATCAGGAATTTGTTCATTATTGCTAGCAATGAATAGGTGGGACACAAGGGATTTTAGAGTGGCTAAACTACTCTAGTTGATACAGTAAAGGAGGACACATGATATGCATTTAATCAAAATCCATGAAACTATACAACACAAAGAATGATAGCTAATGCAAATTATAGATTTTCATTGAAAATAATGTATTGATATTTATCAATTGTAACAAATGTACCACACGAATGCAAAGTGTTAATAGTAAGGGAAATTGTGGAATTGGGAGAGAGGGACTAAATGAACATTCTCAATATAGTATAGCTATAATTTCTTTCCATTTTGAGCTATACAGATATATAGGTTTGGTGGTGGTGGTTTAGTCGCCAAGTCGTGTCCGTCTCTTGACCCCATGGCCTGTAGCCTGCCAGGCTCCTCTGTCCACGGGATTCTCCAGGCAACAATACTGGAGTGGGTTGCCAATTCCGTCTTCAGGGGATCTTCTCGACCCAGGGATCAAACCCAGGTCTCCTGCATTGCAGGCAGACTCTTTACCAACTGAGCTACAAGGGAAGATAGGTTTATAGATATATAAATACATAGATATTTGTGCCACAATTCCTATAAAAAACCCAGTGAAATGCTTTTTTAAGATACAAACACGGTTACTTTAAAATGCATTCGGAATAACAAAGGAACAGGAATAGCTAAAACAATTTGGCAAAAAAGGTGTAAGCTAAGAGAAATCAATGGACCCGATTTCAAGGCTCAATATAGAGTGAAAATAATTAAGACGTTGTCCAGGTTGTTTTGAGCAAGCATACAAAGATAAATGGAAACAGATAAACTGGAAACAAAGATAAATGAAATGGAATAGAGTACTCAAAATAAACCCAGATAATTATGCCCAATAGTGAAGTCGTCCAGTTGTGTCCGACTCTTAGCCACCCCGTGGACCGCAGCCCACCAGGCTCCTCCATCCATGAGATTTTCCAGGCAAGAGTACCGGAGTGGGGTGCCATTGCCCTAGTTTTTGACAAATATGCAAAATAAGTTGAATGCAGAAAAGATAATATTTTTAACAAATGGTGCTGGAGCTATTGCACATCCATCGGTGGGGAGAAAAATAATCCTGAATTAAATTTCCACTCGTATAAAACAACTAACTCAAATGTTTTGGGTCTTAAAGTTATATAAAAATGTATAATTAAAGAAAATATTCAGAGAAAAATTTTACAATCTAGTCTAGAAATAGGGAAGATTCTTAGACTTTACAACAGAACTTGGTTCCATAAAATGGAAAAATTGATGAATCTGACTTCATTAAAATTTAAGTCTTTTGTTTTGCAAAAGGCTTTCTCATCAGATTCAGCAATTGCTGACTGGAAGAAAACATTTGCAGATGGCATATCCAACAAAGACTAGTACCTAGAATATATAGAGAACTCTAAACTTAACAGTTAAAAAAAAAAAAAAAAAGAAGAAGAAGAAAGAAAGAAAATGAGCAAAAGACATTATTTAACATTTTACCAAAAAGGATATACAGATAGTAAGCACAAGAAAAGTGTATTAAACATTATATTAGGAAAATGTAAGTTAAAACCACAATGAGTTATCAGTGTGCACTTATCAGCATGCTCAAAATATAAATAAAGACATAAGCAAATGCAGGTTATGATGCAGAAAGATTGTATCACATACATGTTTGGCTGGAATCTAAAATGGTGTAGGTATCCTGAAAAGCAGGCTAGGTATTTCTTAAAACCTAAACATGTAGCTATTACATCACCCAACAAGTACACTTTGGGGCACTATTAAAAGGAAATAAAAGCTTGTAATTGAATGTTTATAGTAGCTTATTAACTGTAGCCCCAAACTGGAAAAACCAGAGCTGTAAAACAAGTTATAGTAGGTCACATCTTGGAATACTAGTCAGCAATAAAAGGAAATTAACCACTCACTGTACACATACAAAAAAAATCTGTGTGACTCTCTAGAGAATTATGCTGAGTGATAAAAAGCCTTTCTTCAAAATTGTCCAGTTGTATACTGTATTATTCCATTTATATAATATTCTTAAAGTGTCAAAGAAATGCACAACAAATTCTTAATAGTAGTTGTTAGGAGTTAAGGAAGAGGTAGGTGTGGAGGGGAAATAAGTGTAGCTAGAGCTGTACAACATGAATGATCCTGTGTTGATGGAAATAGTCTGTATCCTGAATTTCTCTTAACTTTAAAAAAATTAATTTCTATCTTGACTTTCTCATTAATAATATCCTGGATGTATTATTCTACTATAATTCTGCAAGATTTTGTCATTAAGGGAAATTTGGAAAACCTTAAAATTGTTAATTTGGCAAAGTTAATGAGCATCATCAAGAAGAATCCATTAGTATAATAACTACATATTCTATATGCAGTTTAACATTGCAAGCAAAATTAATTCCTATATATATATATATGTTTAAGAGATTAAATTTTAAAAATTTATATTAAGGCATATATTTAGATATTCTAAAAATGTTTTTAGTACTTAATATCATTTTACTTGGATAGTGTGTAAGAACTGTCACTTTGATTTTAAATATACACAATCAATTAAAGTAACTTTATGATAATAGCTAAAATCTAATTTCTACAAAATATGGAAATATAAAAAACTATAATATGTGTTTAATTTTTTGGATTTATAAACGTTATTTGACTACTCGAGACTGTTTTATTTCTATGTTAATTGAAATACAGTGAAGAAATGAAAAAAGGAATTTAGCATATTAACACTATAAATGTACTTTAAAATATTCAAAGTTTAATTAATGAAGTTTATAAATGGACTTTGTGTTACTTAAAGTACCCTTACATGTAATTCTTAATACTTGCTTGACTATAAATTTTAGCCTGAATTTAAAAGCTTAGTAAATAAATAATTTTCCTTATAAATTAAATCTTCATCTTTAAAGTTGCAGTAAATTTCTGAATAGTCCTCTCTGAATATACCCACACACATATGTAACACATATAAGGTATATAACAGAGTCAAGAAAATTCAGATCTGCTGTATCATGCCTGATGGAATGTCACAGAAAGCTCCATAGAGAATGATGGAGTTAAACGTGAAGTAGCCCATGCTAATGTAATACAGGATAAAAAGTATGAAAATACATGAAAGTGAAAGCTGCTCAGTCGTGTCCAACCTTTGGGACTCCATGGACTATACAGTCTATGGAATTCTCCAGGCCAGAATACTGGAGTGGGTAGCCTTTCCCTACTCCAGGGTATCTTCCCAACCTAGGGATCAAACCCGGGTCTCCTGCATTGCAGGCTGATTCTTTACAGCTGAGCCACAAGGGAAGCCCAAGAATACTGGAGTGGGTAGCCTATCACTTCTCCAGTGATCTTCCCCACCCAGGAATCCAACTGGGGTCCCCTGCACTGCAGGTGGATTCTTTACCAACTGAGCTACCAGGGAAGCCCAATAATATGGGGTAGGGGAGTAATAAAAGTAGAGTATGTAGCATATGAAGGATTGGTGGAGAATCAATTTTCAGAGAAAGAATAGCTAGGGAAATACACCAAAATTCATCTCTTGCTTTCCATTATAATATAAAATTCTGAGATGAGATCACTGTGAAAAAGAAGTCTAATGAGGCAAAAAATGAATTTCTGTGCATGCTAAGTTGCTTCAGTAGTGGCCAGACTCTGCATTGCTATGGATGTAGCCCACCAGACTCCTCTGTCCATAGGATTCTCCAGGCAAGAATGCTGGAGTGCCCTCTCTAGGGGATCTTCCTGAACTAGGGATCCAACCCATTTTTCTTATGTCCCCTGCTTTCGCAGGCAGATTCTTTACCACTAGCACCACCTGGGAAGCCCAAAAAGGAACTTATAAGAGTTTTAAAAAGGTAAAGATCAAGGAAGTAGGATTAAACTGCTAATTCATAATATATGAATCACAAACAAAATAGACGTGGAGATAAGTCATTGAGATTAAGAAAAAAGCTAAGAAAATTCTAGTGAGTCCAAAAGAAAAAGGAGAAAGATTAAAATTATTAAATAGATGATGTCATTCATACTAAGAACAGACATAGAATATAAAACATTTGGAGAGTTGAGGTTTTTCAGAGCTCTAATATTAGAGAGCTCTAATCATGGAGAGGCAAAGAGTCCAATATACGAAGGAATGTTTTCATGAGATGAAGTAAGAAATGAATACATTCAGAGTAAAAGTGCACACTTATTTAGAAAAACAACCTAACCTGACTTAAATCATTGAATTTCAAGGATAAAGAATAAAATCTATAGATAAGCATGAAGAAAAGAAGCCAACTTAAAATAGGAGAAGTTCAGTCTGGATTCTGAATTCTCTTTATAGCAATTTTCAAAGCCAGATGGGATAATATATGGAGAGAAAAATAGTCTATCTGAGAGGGCTATTCTCAGCCGAATAGTCTTAAAACAGTAAAAGCAAGAGAGAAAAATCTTAATTATACAAGAATTCAAGGAATCTAATACACATGAGCTTACATTGGAGAGGAAAAATATAACTTAGTGACAAAATCCAGGCAACTAATAAATGCAGAAATAATAGGTGAGATATCTAGTGGCAAGCTTTGGATAAATCTATTGTAAAACTGACGCTAAGAAAGAAAATTATAGGAAAAGCTTTAGTGTGATGTTTATTGACTTTTACAAATAAAAATATACACAGTTGGTATGGAGACATGAAAGAATATCTTAGTATATTAATCTCATTTGGGTGTGAGTTAATATACAATACATTTATTGATAAATGATAAATAAGGGCATTCTATTCTATTGATTTAGAGAATTGCTATTAGAAATCAACAAAAATGTATCCAAAAAACAAGTAATATCAATAGCAGCTTTCTAACCATCTATTAAAAAGCTGCACGCACTTACACTAACAGAAGAGGGCACTCTTGAGCTAAGAATCTTAAGTAGTAATAGTGTATTAGTCTCTCAGCCCTGTTGGACTCTTTGCAACCCCGAGAAGGTAGCCTGCCAGGGTCCTTTGCCCATGGAATTCTCTAAGCAAAAATACTGGAGTGGGTAACCATTTCCTTCTCCAGGGGATCTTCCCAACCCAGGGACTGAATCTGGATCTCCTGCATTGCAAGCAATTTCTTGGCTGTCTGAGCTACCAGGGTGTCCCAAATTACCCCAAAGTAACAATTCTTGAATGGAGGGATTTACATGTATACCAGAAGTTGGGAAAATTTTTCTGTTAATGACTATTCAATTTTAATAATAAATATGTTCAGTTTAGTGGCACATTTAATTTATGTCACACCTACTCAATACTGCTGTTATAGAATGAAATCAGCCATAGAAAAAACATAAGCAATATAGGCAACTTTATTCCGTTAACTTTATTAACCATACTGGTGCCAAACCTAATTTGGCCTGTTGATTGCTTGTTTGCTGAGTCTTATTCTCATATTAAAAAGGACTCTTATTCCACTCTGAAAAGAAAAAGGGCAAGGAAGCCTCCACCCCAAATAATACTAATTAGAAGGAAATATTCAAAAATGAAGTAAGTACTGCAAAATTAAGTAAACATCCTTGAACAAGTATTTAAAAATCACCATGAATCCTAAATTCAAAATGATTTTAAAAATTCACAAAAAGCAGGAAAATGAAATATTGAAATCAGGAAGAAAAATACCAAAGTTAGCAAAGTCTGAAATGAAAATTACAAGGTGGTTAGTGAAGAATAAATTCCAAGGAAAATTGGACGTGTATTGAACAAAGAATAAGAAAGCAAGTATAAGAGGAAACAGTGTCAAATGAAAGGCAAAAAGAAAAACAATTATAAATGAAATTCTGATAATAAATTTAAATAATGAAAAATAATATTTACATCTATAATCTAAAAAAAAAAAATGTGGAAATAAAGGAATACTTCTTGAGGCTACCGTGGTGACACAGTGGTAAAGAATCTGCCTGCAATACAGGAGACAAAGGAGACGTGGGTTCAATCCCTGGGTTGAACAGATCCCTTAGAGGAGGAAATGGCAATCCAGTACAGTATTCTTACCTGAAGAAGACTATGGACAGAGGAACCTGGAGGGGCTACAGTCCATGGGGTCGCAAGATAGTTGGGCATGCACACATAATCTGAAAAAAAATATAGGACAATTTACTTGCAACAGGAGCTGAGACAATTGCTATTAAAACTATTCAATTTTAATAACAAGAAATAGGGTGACTTTAATGATGAATAACCCTCAAGGTTTCCAGCCCTCCATCTCCATCCCTCCCACTCCAAAAAAAGTTTAAATAATTTACATAGAAAAGAGAATTATGCCAGTATAAGCAGCCTTCTCAAACACAACATACAAAGTGAAAAGACAATGGATCAGAATATTCAAGGCATCTAAGGAAAGCAAATGTAAACAAAGGATTAGGCATCCTCTTGAAATTGTCCACTGTTATCCAGGGAATACAAAGCAGTTTTAAATATAAAAAGACTCCAAGAAGACTATTCTTAAGCACTTCTCAAGAGGGAGATCTTCATCCAACAGAGGAATAAGTAGGAAAATTCAGACAAAGAGACTGAAACAGAAAACAAAAAAATAAATATATTAAGAATAATCAGAGCCAGGTTTTTTACTTTTGTATAAGAAAGTTACAAATATGAAAAGGAAGAAGACTAGAAGAACACATGTGACTCTGGATTTGAATTGGATTGGTATGAACTCATTGTTCTTGTACAGAGGGATAGACAGGTAGGTAGGCAGGTAGCTAGATAGATAGATAGGCAAGCAGAAAAACAGGCAAGTGTTGAGAGGGTAGGTGGATGAGTGTATAGTTATGCAAGTAAAAGAAGTCAAAGTGTTAGTTGCTGTCATGTGTGACCCTTTTTGACCCCATGGGCTGTAGGCCACCAGGCTCCTCTAGCCATGGAATACTCCAGGCAAGAATACTGGAGTGGGTAATCATTCTCTTCTCCAGGGGATGTTCTCCACCCAGGGATCAAACCTGGGTCTCCTGCATTGCAGGCAGATTTGTTACCATTTGAGCGACCAAGGAAGTCCAGGTATGTAAGTAAGCATGTATCTATTTCCAAGCTTTGTTCTTTGAAGGGCTCAGAGGCAATGCCACCCAATAGCAATAAAACATACTTAAGACCCAGATCCTAAATTCTATGTACCATTCTCCCATAAAAGACCAAGGTTTCTTTCAAAAATGTTGATTCCAAGTTTGGAAAGAAAAGTACATGACCCCAAAATATCTTATTGTATTAGAAAGTAAGACTATGTTGAAAAAAAGATGAGAAACTGTTGTGACAAAAGAGATTAAAATGGCATTAAATTAAAATAAAGACAATTAAAAGATCATAATCCTAGAATAAAATCATCTATGAGTCCACACTGATAGAAATAAATCCAGAAATAAATAAACAGGATAGAAGAAAAAGCTCTTTAATACAATATAATTTTAAAATGCCTGTAAATATTTGGCAAAACTAATACAATTATGTAAAGTTTAAAAAAAAAAAAAAGAAATGAATTGGAAAAAAAAATGCCTGTAAAGGAATGTAGGAGTTGATAAGTCATTACTCGAAAGCCATCTTTGTAATAATTATCTCATGAAAAAACCCTCAATGGGTGATAAAACAAATGGATGAAATTTTAAGATATAGAATATTTTTATACTCTTAAAATATATCCTCATAAATTAATTATTAGTAACAGTGGGGCAAAGTAGTAAATTCAGAGTCAAACCTAGCAAACACTACCTTAATCAAGTGATCAAAGTAAAATCAACAGAAAAAGGACAAATAAAAACCATGTGCCATCTGTTACAATGCAAAACAATAGACCCAGACTCACTTTTGTTTGTTTCCCCAAAAAAAGATACCCTAAAATTTATTACTAAGAAATGTCAGACTCATATAGATGAATATTTTACAGCATAACAGGTAGCGTAAAATGGCATGCCATTGTGGTTTTAAACTTGTACTTTTTCTATTATTTATGAAGTAGACTAAAATTTCTGTCCATTTGTTTCTTCTCCAACAAAATACCTGAAATTCCCTTACTTAGATTTTTTATTAAATTACCAGCAGTTATCTGTTACAATATTACTTTTGGCTCAATTCACTGAACATACTTGCTTCAAGTATTTTGAAGTATGATATTTACTGTAATAGTATTTATATACATTTTTATCAAGCATAAATTTCAAATAATGTTTAAAATATCTCTCCCTATTCCAAAATAATAAATATATTCTGTGAAACTTCTTTATGTTTTAAATCTTTTTTTTTTTAATGTAGCTTTTAGTCTTTACCTAAATTTCTTTTTCTGTGTGATAGGAGAAAAAATACAATAGAAAATTAATTGTCTCAGCACCATATTATTTGAGGTGTTCTATAAAGATAATTATATGAAATACGACATTTTTTATTTTTTCTTTTCAATACTTAGATTTTTACTCCATTTTACTGTCTTACTGCATTGTCTAGAGAAACCATTCACTAAAAAATTAAATGGGAGAGAGTTGGTATATTCTAGTGCTCTTGATTTTAAAAAGACTGCTTCTGACATTTCAACATTAAATATGATAATTACACTAGATTTTGAAGTAGATATCCATTATTCAGTGTAGAGAAGTTTTCTGCTACTCTTGGTTTATTAAGAGCTTTTATGATTAATCAGCATTGCACTTTATAGAATGTACTTTCTGCTTTTAATGAAAAGATTAAATGGTATTTCAGTTTAATCTTTTAATACACTGTAATTCCATAATAGATTCACTGGTAGTAAACCAAACTTGTATGCACAGGATAAAATCAATTTGTTAACATATATTATATTTTTAATAGTTGTGTTCAATTTGAAAATATTGTCTTAAGGATTTTTTTCACCTATTTTCAGGTATTGGTTTGAATTATAATTTTCCTTTTCTTGTATAGTTCTTATCTGGTATTCTACAGAGAAGACGACTTCAGTGAGATTACAGAAAGCTTAGAATGGGGTTCAGGCATTGAGAAAAGTCCAGAATCATTAAACATATATGGCAGCATCAGATGAATTTGAAACCTGAAAGCAACCTTTGCAAAAATAAGAGCAACTTAAATTCAAATTTAGCTCATTTTTGAATATTAACCCAATTTCCCATGTTGAGATGACAGATGTCCATTCCCTGTAAAGCACTATTACCTGGCTTCTCCTGTTTTACATGAGATATATGTTATGCAGTAAAAATTTATGAGACAGAAATACAAGAAAACTCAATAGTTATGAGAAAAAGTGGTTAGCAGAACAAAAATCAGAGTTTATTTAGATTTTAGAACTGTTAGACATAGACATGGAAAGGATTCTGATGAATCTGTTAAACAATAGAGTAGAAAAGTAGACCACTGAAATGAGCAGGTAAAGAATTTTAACTGAGTAGGAGAACTAGAAGAAATAACTGAATGAAAATACTAGGAAAAAGCTATCAAGCTCATCATTGGATGTGATACAGTTGAGGAAAGAAGTAGTGACAATGAATTTAGGCCAAAAAAATTACCCAAAATTAAAAAGAGTGAAAGAGTGTTCAAAAAATGTTCTGGTACAATATCAAACTCTCTAGTGTGTATATATATATATATATATATATATATATATATATATATATATATATAAAATCAGAATCCTAAAAGTACCTTCGACTGTATGGATCACAATAAACTGTGGAAAATTCTTCAAGAGATGGGAATACCAGACCACTTGACCTGCCTCTTGAGAAACTTGTATGCAGGTCAGGAAGCAACAGTTAGAACTGGACATGGAACAACAAACTGGTTCCAAATAGGAAAAGGAGTATGTCAAGGCTGTATATTATCACCCTGCTATTTTAAATTATATGCAGAGTACATCATGAGAAACACTGGGCTGGAAGAAGCACAAGCTGGAAATAAGATTGCCAGGAGAAATATCAATAACCTCAGAAATACAGATGTCACCACCCTTATGGCAGAAAGTGAAGAGGAACTAAAAAGCCTCTTGATAAAAGTGAAAGAGGAGAGTGAAAAAGTTGGCTTAAAGCTCAACATTCAGAAAACAAAGATCATGGCATCTGGTCCCACCACTTCATGGGAAATAGATGGGGAAACAGTGGAAACAGTGTCAGATTTTATTTTGGGGGGCTCTAAAATCACTGAAGATGGTGACTGCAGCCATGAAATTAAAAGACGCTTACTCCTTGGAAGGAAAGTTATGACCAACCTAAATAGCATATTGAAGAGCAGAGACATTACTTTGCCAACACACGTCTGTCTAGTCAAGGCTATGGTTTTTCCAGTGGCCATGTATGGATGTGAGAGTTGGATTGTGAAGAAAGCTGAGTGCCAAAGAATTGATGCTTTTGAACTGTAGTGTTAGAGAAGACTCTTGAGAGTCCCTTGGACTGCAAGGAGATCCAACAAGTCCATCCTAAAGGAGACCAGTCCTGGGTGTTCTTTGGAAGGACTGATGCTGAGGCTGAAACTCCAGTACTTTGGCCACCTCATGTGAAGAGTTGACTCATTGAAAAAGACTCTGATGCTGGGAGGGATTGGGGGCAGGAAGAGAAGGGGACGACAGAGGATGAGATGGCTGGATGGCATCACTGACTTGATGGACATTAGTTTGGGTGAACTCCGGGAGTTGGTGATGGACAGGGAGGCCTGGAGTCCTGTGATTCATGGGGGTTGCAAAGAGTCAGACACGACTGAGCTACTGAACTGAACTGAACTGAACTGAAAAGTGAAGAAAAGGAGAATGCAGTAGAAAAATAGTTGAAGATATAAGAGCAAAGATACTTTTTAAAAAGTATATGCAATACATATATAAGAATTATGTACAATCTCTATATATTATAAACTATGTATATTATATGTATCGTATGTGTGTATATATGTGTGTGTGTATATATATATATATATATATAATTGTAAAAAGCACACATTTAAAATTTCAAGCAGGATATATAGTACACACCAGAGGAGAAAGGGAATGCAGTAGAATAACTGAAGAGGTAAGAGCAGATATTTTTCCAAGCAAATTATATGTATACATATGATTATATGTATGTAATGTTATATATACATATGATTATATATATAATTATAAGAAATACTTATAATTCCAAGTAGGATATACTGTACCCACACACATGCATACAACACACCCCCAAATTAACATACTTATGGAAACAAAAAGTGCATACTTATGGAAACTAAATTGAAGAGCAATTTTTGAGGGCACCTATGGAAAACTGACACATCACATGAACAGGATAAAGATAAGAACTATTGACTTTAATAGTCAGCAGAATTAATACCTACAGAAAATAAAGAGTGAACTTTTGTAAATTTATCAAAAGGAAAATTTATCAAGTCAGAATTTTTTATGCATTACGATATCTTTTGAACTTAGAAGCAAAATAGAAAACTTTTCACATGCAAAAAATAAATAAATAAATAAAAATGTATTGCCAGCAAACCTGTGCTATAATGTTAGAAATTTATTCAGGCAGAAAAATATTTGGATCTTCCCAAAGAAATGGAGAGCCTTAGAAACAATGAAAAATATAGGTAAAGATAAAAAATATTTTTCTAATTTTTAATCATTTAAATGCATTTAAAATGAATGCATTTCTAAAATAAAAGGAAATACAACATTGCAAATCAACTATACTGCGATAAAATTTTTAAAAATAAAAGGAGTTTTAACATATAAGGCAGTTTATAATATATGTATAATGAAATATATCACCATAATATCTCAAGTTATATATAAGAATTGGAAATATACTTTTGGAATGTTCTTATCATATATGTCAGTGGTATAATATTCTGCTTAACATAAGTTAAAAACAGGTATTAAACAGATTTACATCCTGCTTGTGGCAGTTTGACAATATGCATGTGTAAAATCTCACAGAACTGCATACATAAAAAGATAAATTTTCCTATAAGTAAATTACACTTCACTATAAAATGAGTAAAGGAAAAAAAAAAAGAAACCTGAGATAAACAGAGAGAGAGGGAGATGCTATGGTTTGTTGAATAAGAAATGGAGGCTTTGGTAACTGCTTTTCACTGTCTCAGTTCCTATCAGTCAGTAATCTAAAAACAGTGGGTCATAACATCATTTTGGACAGGGAAAGAACTGGAGAATGTTATAAGGTAAATCCCCATCTATCTCAAAAATAAGTCAGTTAATGATAAACATATTAAGAAAAACAATGAATAAACCTGTTTCTAAAGAGCAGTATAAATTCATTTAGAGATGATGAGGTCATCTACAGCATAACTAAAAATGTTGTTTAGTTGCTAAGTCATGTCCAGTTCTACGCAACGCCATGGACTGTAACCTGCCAGGCTTCTCTGTCCCTGGGATTTCCCAGGCAAGAATATTGAAGCAGGTTGCCAATTTCTTCTCCAGGGGATCTTCCTGACCCAGGGATCAAACCTGCATTTCCTGCATTGGCAGGTGGATTCTTTACCTCTGAGCCATGAGGGAAGCCCTATAACTAAAAAATAGAAAATTTTAAAATTGTATAACAGGTGCACAGCACTCTTGAGACATGGCAAACTTGCTTTTTAAAATAATTTCTTTCTCTAAAGTTTTCAAATAGCATGCATGTAATACTTAGGAAAAAATTAGATAAGCTGTTTTAACAGAAAAACATGTACATTGTGAATCCTACCTAAAAAAAAAATAATAATTATAGAGATGTAACAAAAAAGTCCGTAGTGCTTAGAATCATAAATATACTCATACATCTGAAAGAGGGCAAGAAAATTAAAAAAAGGGAGTTCAGTTCAGTTGCTCAGTTGTGTCCGACTCTTTGCGACCCTATGGACTGCAGCACACCAGGCTTCCCTCATCATCACCAACTCCCAGAGTTTACTCAAACTCATGTCTATTGAATTGGTAATGACATCCAACCATCTCATCCTCTGTCATCCCCTTCTCCTCATGTCTTCAATCTTTCCCAGCATGAGGGTCTTTTCCAATGATTCTTTGCATCAGGTGGCCAAAGTATTGGAGTTTCAGCTTCAGCATCAGTCCTTCAAATGGATAGTCAGGACTGATTTTCTTGATGAAGGACTGGTTGAATTTCCTTGTAGTCCAACGGACTCTCAGGAGTCTTCTCCAACACCACAGTTCAAAAGCATCAGTTCTTCAGCACTCAGTTTTCTTTACAGTCCAACTCTCACATCTATCCATGACTATTGGAAAACCATAGCATTGACTAGACAGACCTTTGTCAGCAAAGTAATGTCTCTGCTTTTTAATATGCTGTCTAAGTTGGTCATAGCTTTTAGTCCAAGAGACAAGAAATTTCATGGCTGCAGTCACCATTAGCAGTGATTTTGGAGCCTCCCAAAATAAAGTATCTCACTGTTTCCATTGTTTTGTTTCCCCATCTATTTGCCATGAAGTGATGGAACTGGATACCATGATCTTAGTTTTCTGAATGTTGAGTTATAAAAGGGAAATATACAACAAAAAAATCAACTTTCAATAGAATCATGAATACAATTGTATTAGCATAAGCTTTTGAAATAGCTCAACCAAAAGGTGAATATTATCAAACTGGATAAAAGTGGAAGACCCAAACGTATGCTCTGTACAAGATGCCAATTTTAAATACAAATGCATAGGCAGTTTAAAACTAAGTGTTCTTAATGATATGTGTATACTGATACCTTTTCAATTTTTTTTTCTTTATTTTTGCATGACATTTCACTGGGTATTGATTTCTAGATTGACAATTTTTGTTTCTTTGTTGTAGATGACCTTGTGAATTTCACCTCGTGCTAGATATATTTGTAGTTCATAAATATTCCATAACTCTGTTCTAGAGTGTAAACTACCTGAATCTGTTTTATGTCTTCAGGTTAGGCATTAAAGACTATTAGGTAAGAAGAGCACAGTATTAGTATATATTTAAATTGCTTTAAGATTAAGGCAAGACCCTCCTGAGTAATCTACCAAATTCTCAATGAATTACAAACTTTTCCACCTGGTGGGAATTAGGTATGATTTCCTACCTGGTGGTAGTGAGGCATGATTTCTAGACCTGTGTGAACACTAAAGATTATTCCTTCTTTCCCCTTAGATATTTTCTTCACGTACATGTACCAGTCAATATTCTGATGAATATTCTAGTGGACGTCTCTGAATATTTCTGGACTTGCCCCTGTGTTCAGCTCTTTAAATATGCCTAAACCCTGGTACCTCAGATGGTAAAGAATTTGTCTGCAATGCAGGAGACCTAGATTCAATCCTTGGGTTTGGAAGATTCCTTGGAGAAGAGAACGGCACCCCCCTCCAGTATTCTTGCCTGAGAAATGAAAAGACTGACAGGCTTCAGTCCATGGGTCACAAAGAGTCAGACACAACTGAGAGACTAACACTTTCACTTTCACTTGTCCATTTAGATTCTTAAATCTGTCTCAACAAATCAAGAAATTTGGAGTTCCCCTTCTTGATTCTCCCTTCAGTTAGAATGTTGTCTTGAAGCATTAAATTAGGACAGTTGAAGGCTTATCTCAATTTCTTTACTCTCTCTTGGGGACTATCATCCATCATTTTGTAATATATTGTGTTTGAAAACCACCATTTCATATGCTATGTCTAGTTTTAGAGGGTTATTTCATATGGAAGAATAAGTCTGATCTGTTATTCTATTTTGAAAGATGTGGACAGGATGGTCATATGGATATTTTAAGAAAGAGCTTCCAGGCAGAAAATTTAGTTTTTGGAGCAATAGCAAGGAGTACACTTAGATTGGAAAGTGAACAGAAAGCTTTATATTTTTTGAACAGTTACTTCTGAGAAAGGGTAATGTTTATATTTAACTGGAGTTCTAAACCAGCCTCTTGGAAGCGAACTTTCAAAATGATTGCCTTCAGTAGTGATGTATAACACATGTGCATCAGGGCATGAGGAGAAAGAGACAGGACTGTATCTACAGTGATGTTCTAGAGAACCAAAAGTTAAGCGTTAGCTAAAATCTACTGAGACTTACTGTTTATTTGAGCACAAGCAATGAGCTACTTTCCTGGTGAATATTCCATTTGCTTTTATGAAACTGTCTTCATTGGAAATCCTTATTGATGTTCAACATATCTCTCATCATTTAAATTGAGGTGTTAAAAGTTTGTTCATTTGCATAAGGAGTTACTAAAATGCAAGTGACAGTGAACAGCATATGCAGGAGCTAACCTATATCCAGTATATAACCAAAGGTTTGATTTCAGTATTTTTTTTTTTGTAAATTTCATTAAAATGTGATAAAAACAAATGACATATCCAGGCTTTGACTGAAATTCCTATTTTCATTTATATAAATTCAATTTTAATTTTAACTCCCAAAAGGGATGAAGATTTAAATATTCTCTTTTTTTGGCCAAAAATTTGTTCTGAAAAGTGTTCAATAGTCACTCTTAATGAAATCTTTAAAACCTATAAAATAACCCAAAGTGAAAAAGCTGACTACGAAAACAAAAAAAATGTTCTTTTCCCCAGTGTCTCCACCTTAGGATCTGCCATTGATAGTAATTACTGTTTATGAAATATCATAAAATTAATTTTTTAATGTTTCTTCTGCTTATGGTATGTGAGACTCCTTATTGTTAGACAGGTTACCAAGCACTGAAAATACTTAATTATTTTGTTCTTCTTGGAAACAGAGGTGATTCTTACAGGAAAATGATTTGGATAATAAAACAAAGTGTATATTGAAATTATAAATATAAAATGCATATGTATTAACAAGTTGTACAATTAAAGGTGATATATTTGGATAAGTCACAATAATGTTGTATAATATAGGCATTCTAGTATTAATCCAGAGTAAATATATTTTTAAAGTAGCTACAAGCTCTATTTAGATGACAAAAGACAAAAGCATATCAATTTAAAAGACCATTAGATCATCTAAAAATATTTTGAACATTAAATCAATGACAAATAAGTTTGTATTGAAATTTATTATATGTCAGATACTGGTTATTCATGAGAGAAGAACAGCTAATCAAAAAATACTTGATGTTTAGAGAGTCTAAGTGTACAAAGAAGACACACAAGAAATTCCTTTTTAAAAATGTGATAAGACTTTGGCAGGAGGAAAGAGAATTGTTAAAGGAATGTACCTAAAAAACATATATTAAAGTCAGAACATAAAAGATACTGGTAATGACATGTGAGCTGATAACTGAACAATACATAAAATTAGCAAGGAGATTCAACATATGCAAATGCAGAGAAAGACAGATTGCATGGCACATTTAGAGATATAAAAGAAGTTTTGAGTGGTAGAGGAAGAGGGTGAAGATTAAAGAAATAGAAATGAGTTTTACCATGTCTTGGACATGAAAGTGATTATAAAGCAAATACTGAATTTCCCCAAGGAAAGCTTATAGAAAAGTTAGATAATTAAATCCGCTCAAATGTTTTTGTAAAACATGGTGTGATGAGAGTAAAAATGAAGTCTAGAAGGCCAGTCAGACAGTTGGTTAAGATTTATTTTGAGATGACATTGCTGAGGACTCTGATGATGACAGAGGATGGTAAAAGAAATAGATTAAAAAGATACTGAGAATGGTGTTGTGGTGATTATGAAATGGAAACTGAGTGGTACAGAAAATAACACAATGAAATCTGATTCTCAGGTGTCAGATTAGAACAACTGGTGTCTATAGCTGAGACAAGGAAATCAAGAAGTATTTTATTAGTTGTGAATTATTGTAATGACAATGTAATAATACTTTAATAGATCATATGCTTACCTCTAAAAAGAGAACTATATAAAAAGATAATTATTTTTGCATTATCATAGACTCCATTTTTCATTTTTAAAAGAATTAGAAAAAAAACATTTAGAAATGTATCTTCAATACTAAAATCTCCACTATCTTGGCTCCAAGATTTCCTGATTCTAGAATTCCTACTACATATAATGATTATTATATGTAGTATATATGATATACTACATATATATGTACGTACATATATATGTATATACAATGATATAATAAGTAAGAAGTTTCCAGCTGACTGAATCCCATCAATATTTCCATATTTTTTTATTGCTAGGTTCTTGGTATTCATATGACTATTTGCTTTTTTAAATGGTGTTTTAGGAAAAATTAAAGAAATGAATCTACATATTAGGAAAATCAAGTTTGAAGTAGTAAAAATCATTCTCTTAAGTAATAAAAGCAAGACATAGATGGAATCATCCCCCAGGACTTACATTACCACATCAGTATGGCTGCTGGATAACTATAGCAGATTATAGCTGACAGATGGGCAAGACACATACTGTATTTAGGGAGAAGAAAAACACAAAGACACAGAGAAAGTTGAAGCCTTTAGTAACTACAACTACACTAAGGCTTAAAAGCAGCCCGGACTCTTAGCCAGATTAACATACCTCACAAAGGCCTTTTTATTCGCTTCCCATTACCTGATACACCATGTTCAGCTTTTAACAATATAACCAAAAGAATTTTTTTAATTGAAGAAACTAGACAAACCTAAGAAACTAGAACTCAGATATGATGCAGTTTTGAAATTACCAGATAGAAAATTTTAAATAACACTAGTTCATATATTAAGGGCTCAGGTGAACAAGGTAGACAACATTCGAAGAGAGAGAGAGTATGATAATATAAACATAGATATGAAAACATTAAGAAAAAAAATGAATGCCAGAAATATAAAAACACTGGAATATAAATCAATCATACATTTGCTGAGAGCATCAGGAGACTTGACACCACTGAGGAATGAATCCATGAGTTTGAAGATATGTAAAACGAAATGTTACTACCTAAAGAGAAAAAAATAAAAATAGAGTTGACCATCTGTGTACTGTGGAATAATATCAAAAAATGTATCATATGCATAATTGGAATACCAGAAGCAAAGAAAAAAAGGTGAACAAGAAATATTTGACTTAATACTAGCTGAGAACTTTCCAAAATTAACTGCAGACCTGAACGATGAACCAAGTAAGTTCAGAGAACAACAAAAGGTATAGATAAACAAAGGTAGAAAAGCAAAGAGAAAACTTTGAAAGTGGTCAGATACAAATAAACAGACCAACAAACAAAAATCTTCCCTATAGAAGAACAGAGGTAAGAATTACAGTGAACTTCTCATCAGATCATGCAAGAAAGAACAGTAGATGAAATAACAACATGTTTAAAGAAAAAAACAAAACAAAATACCAGATTCCAAATACATAACCAATGAAATTATCCTTCCAAAGTGAAGAAGAAATAAATTTTCTCAGAATATTACTGAGGGAATTAATGGTCAATGGATTTGTCCTGTAAGAAACGTTAGAAGTAGTCCTTCCATAAGAAGGATAGTGATAGAGGTCAGCAACTCACATCTACATAAAGCAATAGTGTGGGGAAAAGAATAAATCTATTATTTATCATATTGTTTTATCTTGAAGATACATATGCTACATAGATTATTTTAAGAAATACAGTATTACTGACCATATCATTCATTTGGAAACATAGCATTCTATATCATTGCAGGTTATTTTATAAAACTTTCTAATAACTCATTATAGCACAAAGTATGAGTTTGTCATATTTCATTTCATGATCCAAGACCACAGCATGTAGCCAAGCTGACTGTGCAGTACCTTATTTCAGGGTCTGCGGGTCATACAGATTGTGCTATGTAAGGCACTGCACAGCCCTGTTTTTACTCCAGATCAGTTCAGTTCAGTTCAGTTGCGCAGTCGTGTCAGACTCTTTGTGACCCCATGGACTGCAGCACACCAGGCTTCCCTGTCCATCACCAACTCCCAAAATTTAGTTAAACTCACATCCATCAAGTCGGTGATGCCATCCAACTGTCTCATCCTCTGTCATCCCCTTCTCCTCCTGCTTTCAATCTTTCCCAGCATCAGGGTCTTTTCAAATGAGTCAGTTCTTTACATCAGGTGGCCAAAGTATTAAAGTTTCAGCTTCAGCATCAGTCCTTCCAATGGATATTCAGGACTGATCACCTTTAGAATGGGCTGCTTGGATCTCCTTGCAGTCCAAGAGATTCTCAAGAGTCTTCCCCAGCACCACAGTTCAAAAGCATCAATTCTTCAGCGCTCAGCTTTCTTTATAGTTCAACTCTCACATCCATACATGACTACTGGAAAAACCATAGCTTTGACTAGATGGACCTTTGTTAGCAAAATAATGTCTCTGCTTTTTAATATTCTGTCTAGGTTGGTCATAACTTTTCTTCCAAGGAGCAAGTGTCTTTTAATTTCATGGCTGCAGTCACCATCTGCAGTAATTTTGAAACCCCCCAAAATAAAGTCTCTCACAATTTCCACTGTTTCTTCGTTTATTTGCCATGAAATGGTGGGACCAGATGCCATGATCTTAGTTCTCTGAATGTCTAGTTTTAAGCCAACTTTTTCCCTCTCCTCTTTCACTTTCATCAAGAGGCTCTTCAGTTCTTCTTTGCTTTCTGTCATACGGGTAGTGTCATCTGCATATCTGAAGTTATTGATATTTCTCCAAGCAATCTTGAATCCAGCTTGTCTTCATCCAGCCTGGCATTCTGCGTGATGCACTCTGCATATAAGTTAAATAAGCAGGGTGACAATATACAGCCTTGATGTACTCCTTTCCTGATTTGAAATCAGTTGTGTTCGACTCTTTGTGACCCCATGGACTGTAGCCTACCAGGCTCCTCCGTCCGTGGGATTTTCCAGGCAAGAGTTTGGGAGTGAGTTGCTATTTCTTTCTCCAGGGGATCTTCCTGACCCAGGGATCAAACCCAGATCTCCTGCATTGTAGGCAGACGCTTTACCTTCTGCGTCACCAGGGAAGTTCAGATACTAGTGGGAAATTATACATGATTAAATGCTTCACAACATCTACATTTTTATAATTAAACAGTAGAAAACAAAAAAGCTTTACTATGAAATATAAAGTTTTGGAAAACTTAACCTATGTTTTTCCTAATATTTATTGTTTCATACATGTTAAATTATAAATTTGGAAATAGAAGCTTATTCTTCAAAATTATATATCATCCCAAGTGTTATATTTTCACAAATGACAAAAATGGAATCCTAAGGATGGCATTTCTAATATAACAAATTTCTCTCTAGAATACTTCCCTCTATGAAACTACCTCTATGTGAGCAGTTTCAGTTTTTGTGGGTTGCATTTAAGGCTCTAATATCCTAATAGGCAACTAAAAAAGTGAATTTAATGGAAATTTTAAATCCTTCAATTAAAATTGCTTAGAAAAACTAGTACCAAATATACTACCTTGCTTTTGGCTAAAGTTTAATGTTATTTCCAATGTGATTAGAATACGTTAATCTATCAATAAATAAGTTACCTGTTTTCCACAATATTTGAGGTTTTGAAATCAAATGGTTCATATGTAGTAAATCTATTGTGTAGCTCATGTCAGACAGTTTGCTTGAATAAAGATCATTACTTTGGCTCATTGTTTTCACTTATTAGTTTGAATAAATTTTCAATGTCCCTATTGTGGACCTAGTGCTATCTCTATAGAATTCTGTTCTCATTTTTCAGCAAATGAATAAATGCATGGTTAATTTCATGTGTAAATTTCAATATTGCTAATGGGAGTTAGTAACAGAGGTCTCTTTGGCTGTATTTCTCTGCAATTATTAGTGAAATGTTTCCTTTGTTCTTTAGATTTCAATCCACAGAGCTTACATGAATCTTTTCTAATTCAAATGCACAATTAAATAAAATAATTTAACTTCTAGCAGTGCCTTTTACTTTGCACTACTGTTGGTGCAAAAAAAAAAAATTATACCATGAGTTCATAAAGCTATATTGATATTTGTGAAGGTTTTTATGTGCAAATCAAAACAAATAAAAGCTAAAAAAGTTTAAACAGTATTCTTACATAAAACCTAAATTATTTATCCTGGTATAAATTTGATTAGATCTAAAAGGTAAATATAAATATGACTTGCCATATAATCAGTTTGTGTTCAATGGAATGCTATACCTAGGAGCATGATTGTTTATGTTGTACTAGCTCTTCTGAACAAGGAAATGCTAATGCTTGGGTATACTTCAGAAATAAGAGCACAGCACATGTTTGGGGAACTCATAGCCTTCTTGATATATTTGCCAGGTTCATTAGTCACTGCTACCCTGGTGGCTCAGAGGTTAAAATGTCTGCCTGCATTGTGGGAGACCTGGGTTCCATCCCTGGGTCAGGAAGTTTCCCTGGAGAAGGAAATGGCAACACACTCCAGTATTCTTGCCTGGAGAATCCCATGGATGGAGAAGCCTGGTGGGCTAGAGTCCACGGGGTCGCAAAGAGTCAGACACGACTGAGCGGCTTCACTTTCTTCCATTTTTACTTTAGTCACTGCAAAGCCTAATTTCCCCCATTTGATTTATTTTGAAATGAAAGCCTGAAAGAAATATGAGCATTACGCCACAGATTCAGCAGGAGATAATAAATGCCTCTTGATGAAAGTGAAAGAGGAGAGTGAAAAAGTTGGCTTAAAGCTCAACATTCAGAAAACGAAGATCATGGCGTCCGGTCCCATCACTTCATGGCAAATAGATGGGGAAACAGTGGAAACAGTGTCAGACTTTGTTTTTGGGGGCTCCAAAATCACTGAAGATGGTGACTGCAGCCATGAAATTGAAAGACACTTACTCCTTGGAAGGAAAGTTATGACCAACCTAGATACCATACTGAAAAGCAGAGACATTACTTTGCCAACAAAGGTCCATCTAGTCATGGCTATGGTTTTTCCAGTGGTCATATATGGATGTGAGAGTTGGACTATAAAGAAAGCTGAGTACCAAAGAATTAATGCTTTTGAACTGTGGTGTTGGAGAAGGCTCTTGAAAGTCCCTTGGACTGGAAGGAGATCCAACCAGTCCATTCTAAAGGAGATTAGCCCTGGGTGTTCTTTGGAAGGACTGATGCTAAAGCTGAAACTCCAGTACTTTGGCCACCTCATGCGAAGAGTTGACTCATTGGAAAAGACTCTGATGCTGAGAGGGATTGGGGGCAGGAGGAGAAGGGGACGCAGAGGATGAGATGGCTGGATGGCATCACCAACTCGATGGACGTGAGTCTCAGTGAACTCTGGGAGTTGGTGATGGGCAGGGAGGCCTGGCGTGCTGCGATTCATGGGGTCACAAAGAGTTGGACATGACTGAGTGACTGAACTGAACTGAACTGAACAAAGGAAACTGAAAGGATCCCCATTCAGCCTGGAATCTTTGCATCATTAAGGGATTTCTTTACATCCACCAAGAGCAGAGTGGCACTTCGGATTTTAAATTTATAAGATTTCATGTGAGTATTAAAGTTGACCTGACAGAATGGGAGAAACTGTCATTTATGAAGATCACAAAGGTTGTGTTTTTAAACACAGCAAGTCTTCTTAACACTATGTACACTCTTTTGTAATTATTAGAGAAATTATTTGGAAATATGATATGAAATGATTTTGGAAGAATTGCATAAAAAGTGTCAGGTACTAACTATCCAAAAATAAGCAATGATAATATTTTAGATGCATACCCTATTTTTGTAGAGACTTTTGTATTATTATAATGTTATTGAAATTACATTATATCTCTCTCATTTATAGTTTTCAGCCCTTAACCCCTTCAACCATCTTCCTCACCCCCTCAAACCCCTGCCTTCTGGCCACCATCATTTTGTTCTCTGTATCTGTGACTCTCTTCCTTTTTATGTTTTCTTTGCCTGTTCATATTTTACTTTTAGATTCCATATTATCAGTAAAGTCACAATACTTGTTTTTCTCTCTCTGACTTATTTCTCTTAGCATAATATCATCTACACCCATCTGTGTTGTCATGAAGAGCAAGATGTCTTTCTTTTATAGCTAAGTAATATTCATATGTATGTGTGATATTCTTTATCCATTAATCTATCAATGGACATTTAGGTTACTTCCATATCTTGGTTAGGGTTTCTCTGGTGGCTTGAGAGCCGGGTTCCATCCTTGGGTCCGAAAGATCACCTGGAGAAGGGAATGGCAACCCACTCCAGTATTCTTGCCTGGAGAATTCCATGGACAGAGGAGCCTGGCAGGCTACAGTTCCTGGGGTTGCAAAGAATCGGACACAGCTAAGAAACTAACACTTTCACTTTCATACCTTGGCTAATACAAAGCACCATGAGAAACATATATCTTTCACAATTAGTGTTTTCACTTTTTTTGAATAAAACCCCAGACATGTAATTGTTGACTCTTATCTTAGTTCTATTTTTAGTGTTTTGAGGAACCTTCATTATGGCCATACCAACTTGCATTCACTAAAATGTACAAGTGAAAGTAGCTCAGCTGTGTCAGACTCTTTGTGACTCATGGACTATACAGTCCATGGAATTCTCCAGGCAAAAACACTGGAGTGGGTAGCCTTTCCCTTCTCCATGGAATCTGCCCAACCTGGGCATCAAACCCAGGTCTCCCACATTGTAGACAGATTCTTTACCAGCTAAGCCACAAGGAAAGCCCAAGAACACTGGAGTGGGTAGCCTATTCTTTCTCCAGTGGATCTTCCCAACCCAGGAATAGAACCAGGATCTCCTGCATTGCAGGCAGATTCTTTACCAACTGAGTTATCAGTGAAGCCCAGAAAAATGTACAGATCAGATCAGATCAGTCACTCAGTCGTGTCCCACTCTTTGCGACCCCATGAAACGCAGCACGCCAGGCCTTCTTGTCCATCACCAACTCCCGGAGTTTACTCAGACTCAGGTCCATCAAGTCAGTGATGCCATCCAGCCATCACATCCTCTGTCGTCCCCTTCTCCTCTTGCCACCAATCCCTCCCAGCATCAGAGTCTTTTCCAGTGAGTAAACTCTTCGCATGAGGTGGCCAAAGTACTGGAGTTTCAGCTTTAGCATCATTCCTTCCAAAGAACACCCAGGACTGATCTCCTTCAGAATGGACTGGTTGGATCTGCTTGCAGTCCAAGGGACTCTCAAGAGTCTTCTCCAACACCACAGTTCAAAAGCATCAGTTCTTCGGTGCTCAGCCTTCTTCACAGTCCAACTCTCACATCCATACATGACCACTGGAAAAACCATAGCCTTGACTAGACAGACCTTTGTTGGCAATGTAATGTCTCTGCTTTTGAATATGCTATCTAGGTTGGTCATAACTTTCCTTTCAAGGAGTAAGCATCTTTTAATTTCATGGCTGCAGTCACCATCTGCAGTGATTTTGGAGCCCAGAAAAATAAAGTCTGACACTGTTTTCACTGTTTCCCCATCTATTTCCCATAAAGTGATGGGACCGGATGCATTGATCTTCGTTTTCTGAATGTTGAGCTTTAAGCCAACTTTTTCACTCTCCACTTTCACTTTCATCAAGAGGCTTTTGAGTTCCTCTTCACTTTCTGCCATAAGGGTGGTGTCATCTGCATATCTGAGGTTATTGATATTTCTCCCGGCAATCTTGATTCCAGCTTGTGCTTCTTCCAGTCCAGCGTTTCTCATGATGTACTCTGCATAAAAGTTAAATAAACAGTGTGACAATATACAGCCTTGATGTACTCCTTTTCCTATTTGGAACCAGTCTGTTGTTCCATGTCCAGTTCTAACTGTTGCTTCCTGACCTGCATACAGGTTTCTCAAGAGGCAGATCAGGTGGTCTGGTATTCCCATCTCTTTCAGAATTTTCCACAGTTTATTGTGATCCACACAGTCAAAGGCTTTGGCATAGTCAATAAAGCAGAAATAGATGTTTTTCTGGAACTCTCTTGCTTTTTCCATGATCCAGCAGATGTTGGCAATTTGATCTCTGGTTCCTCTGCCTTTTCTGAAACCAGCTTGAACATCAGGAAGTTCACAGTTCACATATTGCTGAAGCCTGGCTTGTAGAATTTTAAGCATTACTTTACTAGCGTGTGAGATGAGTGCAATTGTGTGGTAGTTTGAGCATTCTTTGGCATTGCCTTTCTTTGGGATTGGAATGAAAACTGACCTTTTCCAGTCTTGTGGCCACTGCTGAGTTTTCCAAATTTGCTGGCATATTGAGTGCAGCACTTTCACGGCATCATCTTTCAGGATGTGGAATATCTCAACTGGAATTCTATCATCTCCACTAGCTTTGTTTGTAGTGATGCTTTCTAAGGCCCACTTGACTTCACATTCCAGGATGTTTGGCTCTAGGTCAGTGATCACACCATCGTGATTATCTTGGTCATGAAGATCTTTTTTGTACAGTTCTTCTGTATATTCTGGCCATCTCTTCTTAATATTTTCTGCTTCTGCTAGGTTCATACCATTTCTGTCCTTTATCGAGCCCATCTTTGCATGAAATGTTCCTTTGGTATCTCTGATTTTCTTGAAGAGATCCCTAGTCTTTCCCATTCTGTTGTTTTCCTCTGTTTCTTTGCATTGATTCCTGAAGAAGGCTTTCTTATCTCTTCTTGTTATTCTTTGGAACTCTGCATTCAGATGTTTGTATCTTTCCTTTTCTCCTTTGCTTTTCACTTCTCTTCTTTTCACAGCTATTTGTAAGGCCTCCCCAGACAGCCATTTTGCTTTTTTGCATTTCTTTTCCACGGGGATGGTCTTGATCCCTGTCTCCTATACAATGTCATGAACCTCATTTCATAGTTCATCAGGCATTCTATCTATCAGATCTAGGCCCTTAAATCTATTTCTCACTTCCACTGTATAATCATAAGGGATTTGATTTAGGTCATAGCTAAATTGTCTAGCGGTTTTACCCACTTACTTCAATTTAAGTCTGAATTTGGCAATAAGGAGTTCATGGTCTGAGCCACAGTCAGCTCCTGGTCTTGTTTTTGCTGACTGTATAGAGCTTCTCCATCTTTGGCTGCAAAGAATATAATCAAATCTGATTTCGGTGTTGACCATCTGGTGATGTCCATGTATAGAGTCTTCTCTTGCGTTGTTGGAAGAGGGTGTTTGTTATGACCAGTGCATTTTCTTGGCAAAACTCTATTAGTCTTTGCCCTGCTTCATTCCGTATTCCAAGGCCAAATTTGCCTGTTACTCCAGGTGTTTCTTGACTTCTTACTTTTGCATTCCAGTCCCCTCTAATGAAAAGGACATCTTTTTTGGGTGTTAGTTCTAAAAGGTCTTGTAGGTCTTCATAGAACTGTTCAACTTCAGCTTCTTCAGCTTTACTGGTTAATGTTTCCAACGTTCACCAGTGTTACTGGTGACATTGAATGGTTTGCCTTGGAAAGGAACAGAGATCATTCTGTCGTTTTTGAGATTGCATCCAAGTACTGCATTTCGAACTCTTTTGTTGACCATGATGGCCACTCCATTTCTGAGGGATTCCTGCCCGCAGTAGTAGATATAATGGTCATCTGAGTTAAATTCAACCATTCCAGTCCATTTCAGTTCGCTGATTCCTAGAATGTTGACATTCACTCTTGCCATCTCTTGTTTGACCACTTCCAATTTGCCTTGATTCATGGACCTGACATTCCAGGTTCCTATACAATATTGCTCTTTACAGCATCAGACCTTGCTTCTATCACCAGTCACATCCACAGCTGGGTATTCTTTTTGCTTTGGCTCCATCCCTTCATTCTTTCTGCAGTTATTTCTCTACTGATCTCCAGTAGCATATTGGGAACCTACTAACCTGGGGAGTTTCTCCTTCAGTATCCTATCATTTTGTCTTTTCATACTGTTCATGGGGTTCTCAAGGCAAGAATACTGAAGTGGTTTGCCATTCCTTTCTCCAGTGGACCACATTCTGTGAGATCTCTCCACCATGACACGCCCATCTTGGGTTGCCCCACAGACATGGCTTAGTTTCATTGAGTTAGACAAGGCTGTGGTCCTAGTGTGATTACATTGACTAGTTTTCTGTGAGTATGGTTTCAGTGTGTTTGCCCTCTGATACCCTCTTGCAACACCTACCGTCTTACTTGGGTTTCTCTTACCTTGGGCGTGGGGTATCTATCTCTCCACGCTGCTCCAGCAAAGCGCAGCCAATGCTCCTTACTTGGACGAGGGTTGTCTCCTCACCGCCACCCTTCCTGACCTTCAACGTTGGATAGCTCCTCTAGGCCCTTCTGTGCCCGTGCAGCCATGGAATGGGGTTGGTTCTCCTGGCCACCGACCCTGGCCTCCGGAGTGGGGTTGCTCCTCCCTGCCGCCACCCCTGGCCTCGGGCGTGGGGGTGTGGAGTAGCTCCTTCCACCCGCCGCCCCTGGCCTCGGGCTTAAGGGTGTGGGGTATCTCCTCCCGGCGGCCACCCCTGACCTCAGACGCTGGGTATCTCCTCTCAGCCACTCCCCCTGACCTCGGACATGGGGTAGCTCCTCTCGGCCATTCCTGCACTGTCGCAGCCTGGCACTCTCGTCTGCTGCCCCTGACCTCGGACATGGGGTAACTCCTCTTGGTCGCCGCCCTTTGGGCATGGGGTCCTCCTGGCTTCTGCCCCTGACCTCAGAGGTGGGGTAGCTCCTCTTGGCCACACTTTAGCGCGCCCATCGCAGCCGCCTGCGCTCCTTTTTATTCACATTCTTCACAACACATGTTATTTCCAGTCTCTGATAACAGCCATTTTGACAGGTGTGAGGTGATATCTCGTGGTTTTGACTTGCAGTTCGCTGATGATTAGTCCCTTGGACTGCAAGGAGATCCAATCAGTCCATCCTAAAGGAAATCAGTCCTAAATATTCATTGGAAGGACTGATGTTGAAGCTTAAACTCCAATACTTTGGCCACCTGATGCGAAGAGCTGACTCACTTGAAAAGACCCTGATGTTGGGAAAGACTGAAGGTGGGAGGAGAAAGGGATGACAGAGGATGAGAGGGTTGGATGGCATCACCAACTAAATGGGCATGAGTTTGAGCAAACCCTGGGAGTTGGTGATGGACAGGGAGGCCTGACGTGCTGTAGTCCATGGGGTCGCAAATAGTCGGACATGACTGAGCGACTGAGCTGAACTGATGATTAATGAAGCTGAGTATCTTTTCATGTGCCTGTTTCCAGTCCTGTTGCACAAGGGTCCACTTGATTTATTTGAAATGCCCTTGTTGAGGGTGTGCTGAGGGCTCTGTGTTCCACAAGGAAGAATCTCATTTACCACCTTTTTTCAGCCTCACCTTTATGCAACAGCTAAAGGATGCCAGACCTTTAGGCAGCAGCCTGTATAGTATGCAGAAATATACATATGTGTGTGCTAAGTCACTTCAGTTGTGTGTGAGTCTTTGTGACCCCATGGACTGTACACCTTCCAGGCTACTCTGGTCATGGGATTCTCCAGGCAAGAATACTAGAGTGGTTTGTCGTGCCCTCCTCCAAGGGATCTTTCTTACTCAGGGATCAAACCCACGTCTCTTATATCTCCTACACCACCAGTGAAGTTCTATGAACTTCCCACTAGGGCCACCTGGAAAGTTCATAGAGATATACAGCCCTGCTTAATTCTAGACCCGGTGATCTAGAGGTGTCCCCTGGGTGACAGTTGCAAAAAAACGGAGCTCTTAATGTGTGTGTGTATAAGCTCCTTCAGGGTAGGTTCACTGAGCCTTAGTGAAGCTTAGAGGTTGTCTCTTGGAGTGCCTCCTTAGCCTCTTGGTGTGTGAGCAACCTGAAGCCTGTCCCTAAGGGTAACGCTCTGATTGAAGTAAATAGGCCTTTTTTCATAGGAGAACTGGGACTGTGTTTCAGTCTGCTCTGTGTGCAGTGCCCCAGGGGTGGTGGCCTGTCAAGAACTATCTTTTCCAATTGTTATGGTCTTTTGGTACTCAGGAACTCAAGCCTGATTGCCCACCAAAGTCAAGTGGTCAAGAAGTGTGCATACCTGTGGGGATCAAGCTTTAGCTGGGTAGCTGGGTAGCTGGAAAGTAAAAGGGAAGAGCTTGTTTCTGGTTTCAGGAAAGCATTAGGAACATGACTATTGCCTGTGCCCATGGGCTTCTGCAGTGGAGCCTAGGCGTGCCTTGACCTGGGCTGGAGGACCCCACCACAGCTCACACTAACTAGTTCCAGCCAGGAAGCCAGGGAATATCAACTGACCTTAGACTGAGAGAAGGATAAGACATGCTGTCACAGCTCCCACTCACTAGCTCCACCTGGGGTTCAGAGCACTGTTACAGCCAACCCCACACAGACTTTAGCTAGGGAGAATGACATGACTATCCACTCTATCCCACCTCCACTCCCTGCCAGCTGGGCAGCAAGGGCATATTGCAGCTTCTGCTGTTCCCTGGCTTCAGCAATGCAGAGGAGTAGTATTGCAACTACTCATCCCAGATCCGGGCTCACCCACTGTCTTTGCAAGGTTAGGTGAGGAGTGCAACAATGGTGTCTGTCAGTGCCTCTGCCATTGGATGCAGGGAAGATTTCCATCATCCTCTTGCCCCTTGAGCCGTGTTTTTAGATTTGCAAATCACTCTTCACATATGGGGCTTCCCAGGTGTCTCAGTGGTAAATAATCCACCTGTCAGTGCAGGAGACTCCAGGTCGATCCCTGGGTAGGGAAGATCTCCTGGAGGAGAAAATGGCAACCCATTCCAGTATTCTTGTCTGGAGAATTCCACAGCCAGAGGAGCCAGGTGGTCTACCATCCTTGGAGTCCCAAAAGAGTCAGACATAATTTAGCAACTGAACACACACACACACTTCTTCACATACAGTCTCAGCACTTTTCAAACTGCTGTTATTTCTATGGGTCTCAGGGGAAAAGAACTGCACTCGAGCTCTTTGAAGGGGGCTCTCAGTTTCCTTTAGCACTTCGGGACCCCAGGACATCAGCCCTATTGGCTTTGTAAGCCAGGCATTTGCGGGGCTTGTCTCTCCAGTCTAGATTCCGAGAGTTGAGATGCCCCTCGTGAGTTGACAACCCCTCAGTCTTCTGGGAGCAGTGTCGGTTTGATCAGATCCCTCTCTTATGTCTTGCAATACAGGGTGTATTTGGGTAAGAGCTTTCTCTGCCTCCTGTCCATCTCGGTGGAGTCTTTTTTCATCCTGTCATGTGTTCAACTAGTTCTCAGGTTCTTTTCAGAGGCAACTGATTCATATGTACGTGTATATTTGTTGTGTCCATGGAAGGAGTTTGAAGTAGAAATTTCTCCCTTTTAATAAGTCCTGAGGTCCGTCTAGTCAAGACTATGGTTTTTCCAGTGGTCATGTATGGATGTGAGGTTGAACTGTGAAGAAGGCTGAGCACCGAAGAATTGATGCTTTTGAACTGTGGTGTTGGAGAAGACTCTTGAGAGTCCCTTGGACTACAAGGAGATCCAACCAGTCCATTCTGAAGGAGATCAGCCCTGGGATTTCTTTGGAAGGAATGATGCTAAAGCGGAAACTCCAGTACTTTGGCCACCTCACGCGAAGAGTTGACTCATTGGAAAAGACTCTGATGCTGGGAGGGATTGGGGGCAGGAGGAAAAGGGGACGACAGAGGATGAAATGGCTGGATGGCATCACTGACTCGATGGATGTGAGTCTGAGTGAACTCCGGGAGTTGGTGATGGACAGGGATGCCTGGCGTGCTGTGATTCATGGGGTAACAAAGAGTCAGACACAACTGAGTGACTGAACTGAACTGACTGAATTGGATCTTTTATGTATTGTAATGTTTTTTGTCATTGTTTAGTTGCTCTGTCGTGTCCAACTCTTTTGCAACCCCTCCCAAAAAACCCACAAAATTGGATCTTCATTTATTTTTTTTATTTCAACTACCCAATTTGTAATGTCGAATCAAAATTGTTTCTCATTTGGTGACTAAAATACTATACTCACTATTTCATCATTTCCAAAGACAGTAATATTTTATACAATTAATCAAGGTCACTTTGAATACTGAAGGGAAAAATCAATCATGTTTTGAGGCAATAAACAAAAAGGATAGAATAAAACACAAATTTTGATACTTGAGACATAATTAAAGTATTATTTGTGTTTAAATAAATTATTGTGATTTGATTTTTTTCTAAATTATTCTTTAATAATTTTTTAAAAGATTTAAATTTTTTTTAATTTTTTAAAAGATTTAAAAGATTTTTCAAATATGTTTCTCTAGGATGTTAAGATGTGTTTTTTTTTTTTTAATTGATAATACTAGTCTTCACCTTATTAGAATAATGTTCCACATCTACCCACTTGAAGTAAGAATAAAACTATCTTGTAGCATGGAGGGAAAAAATTATGAAGAGTTGATTGAACTTTTTAAAATCTTAGTCTGAAGTCAGTGATTTCTTTAAAAGGCAATGAAATACAATTTAAAAATAACATAGGGATAAAACTAAAATAAGAGTTAATATGTAAATAAACATCAGCTAATTTTGTTGCTAATAAAAATAATTGCTTAAAGTGGTATGTCTTTTCCCTTCAGTGTTTCAGTGTAAGCAGGAAAACTTCTATTAAATATTATTTTAGCATTTTTTCTGAAATTGACTCCAGTGTGTATATGTCACATTTATTTTTATTCTTGATTATAAATTATATAGACACACTTCAGATTAAAATAGGACTAAAAAAAAACTTTGAAAACCACTATTACATTGAAACTTTGTCAAATGTAGGAACATCTTTACTATAAGGTTGGCCAAAAACTTCAGCTTTTTCCATACCCAAATGAACTTTTTGGGCAACCAAATATATTTGATGTGATTCTTCTGTCAATTCTTGAAGATTATTTATGAGAATATAGAATTCTGAGAAGTCATAGTATGTAAATAATCAAATAAATCACTTATACAATTTTTTTTTAAAGTGTTCACTGGTTTGGTTTTCTCCCTAAGACTTTATAGACTGTTGAGTTACATTTCATACATTTTGGATGTATATAGAAACTATTTGTCACCCTTATTTCTACTGAATGGATCTTTGCTCCTATTGACATCATTGAATAATTTTCCAAATTGAATTTTAGTTTACAAATTTAAATAATATATATTTCTCAAGGACATAGATATTATTAGCAAATAATATCTCTTTGGACTTACCTCCAAAGAGAGCATTTATTTTAACAGATAAACACATTTGTTAAAATAAATGCTCTTCAGGAAAATTCCTCTTTAGTATGTATTAAGACTTGGCATACATGTCTTCATCATTTCTGCCAGTTAAAGAAGGTCTTTTCAATTATCTGTGAAAATATTTGTCACGGCTTTCCCAGTTGTGAAACGTGAGCACCTTAGCCACAGCCCACCAAACATTACAGATGTGCACCTCTGCCCATGTTTTCTTCTAGGAAAATGATCTGCCCACTGGAGAAGACGGTCCAGTTGTAGCAGATAGCTGTTCTTGTGTTCTGTTCCCATACAACCTCCTTTCAGTGCTTCAAAAGGATTGACTTCACTTCCTGAGCTCCCACATTTATGTCAGATTTAATTCCTCTAATATATTCCTTTTCCTATAATATTTAGTGTCATTCCTTCCCTGAATGAACTCTGACTAACATAATAATTAAGGCCTAATTTATTAGTTCTCTGTACTCATCTGTTTTTAAGATAAGTGTCCTCTATGATGGTAGAATACATTATTGAATAATACTTAAAAATTATTTCTAAGCATCCTATCCAGGAAACGCATTTCACATGCTGCTTAGAAATATACAAAGAAAGGAATTTGGCATTGATATTGAAAAAATAATAAATTACTTCAGATACATTTTGTGCTTCATATATACAAAAGACATAATTCATGGCTCATCTGATTAACTTTTATAGAGAGCAAAAGTGAAAAAAATGAAAAACAAAATTACAGTGTCTGAATCTTAACCTAAGAGGATAAAGAGGCCTTTGGAAGCAAGATAAAATCTACATTGGGATTAATTTGGATTCCCAGAGATTGTATAGGAGAAGAAATAAATGAATGGTTCCCATGGACGTGTGGGTAGAGTACTCCCTAGAGAAAGAGAGGCCTAGAAACATGTAAGTTCTTGTCATGAGAAGTTTTGCCAATGAGCGAGAAGACTCAGAAAAAATCAGTGGATGGTGAATTGGGAATCATCAGTAGACAAAAATGGTTGTTACATTTGTTGTGATAGACTGAGTCAGAGAAGCCTAGCAGAAAAGCTGTAAGGAAACCAAGAAGATGCCCAAGTTTAGAGCCATTAAACATAATAGTTTAGCCAGACATTGTGATTTTTTTGTCTTAGAAAAGTCTGGAAAATTGTTAAGAATCCTCTAAGTGTCAAGACTGAGTGAATAGCCACAGACATTCCTAAGTGCACATTTGGAAACAGAGGAAAAATATGCCTAGTAAGAATGTTTAAAAAGGACACTATTGAGAGAAAGCAGGGGTAGGGGAGGAGGGAGGAGAAAATAGGCAAGAGGAAAAAAATGACCTTATAGATACTAAAAATTACATCTTTTCAATGTACTGGTTATATATTTTTCCTTGCACATTATACTTTGATTCTTTCCAAATTTAGTAGAAATCTATTTCCTTTAGAATAATTCCACCATAAACAGAGGAAAATTCAAACATAGGCTTGTTGATAAGGATGACTTGAATAAAACATATGGAAATATAAAACCACTAATTGAAAAGTATTTAGAAGAATCATAGAGAATTTGAATCAACTTTTTCAGAATCATCAACAGTGTGATTAAATACTTTTCCCCATAGTAGGTGTTTAATTACCACACAAAAATTTGCCCGAGCATTTAGATTTTACAGTTTTTGTTTTCTAACCTAAATTATAGTACTGGACATCATAGCAATAAATCATTGAAAATAAAAGGAACAAATTCTAAATTATATAGGCATAAGCAAGTTAGAACTTCTGCTTTTTTACAAAGTCTGTTCTTCACTATTCTCTATGTTTATTAATCTAAATATTTAAAAAAATTTTCACCAATATTTTGTCTTGGTCAGCATACTTATCAGTAACCAACATTCAGTGCTTTTAAAGTAACTTGCCAGAATAACTGTGATTTTTAAAAATATAGACATCAGTAGTTGGATTTACTTTATAAATTTGAGGTTTTGGGGTTATGAATCCAAAGTTTAGTGTAGTACCTTTGGCAGAGGAAAACATTCAATAATTGTCCAAAATCTTTAAAATACATAATATAGCTTACACTAATTTGAACACACCATTTCTTGTAGTAGACTGGTAGTCCCTTATGTGCTTTTAAGCAACTGTCTGCTGATTTTCTACAACATGTTACATATTATGCTAATTTATATTATTGTGGTACTTTATGCATCAGTCTATAGCTAATTATTAAATTAGACATAGATTTCATTCTGCAACTTATTCAGAGATCATATGAAAATGAAACATTGTAGAAAATATAGAGATGGATTATTTAATTATTTCATGCTGTTTACTTCTTACAAAAGTCTACTGAAAAAATACTACAAACTGAAATAATCTATAGTCACTTGGTTTTCCTTTCCATGTAAAATGAAATCAATAAAATACAAATTTTTAGCATTATGTCCTTTTAGAAAAAGTCAATGCGTTTATAGCTGCACTCTGTTTCTAAATGCACACTAAGGAATGTGTGTAGATTTTCAGCTCATTCTTGAAACTTAGAGGATCCTCAGTTCAGTTCAGTTCAGTTGCTCAGTTGTATCTGACTCTTTGCGACTCAATGGACTGCAGCACACAAGGCATCCATGTCCATCACCAACTCCCAGAGTTTACTCAAACTCATGTCCATTGAGTTGGTGATACCATCCAACCATCCTACCCTCTGTCAACTGCTTCTCATCCTGTTTTCAATCATTCCCAGCATCAGGGTCTTTTCAAATGAGTCAGTTCTTCACATCAGGTGTCCAAAGTATTGGAGTTTCAGCTTCAGCATCAGTCCTTCCAGTGGATATTCAGGACTGATTTCCTTGAGAATAGACTTGTTGAATCTCCTTGTAGTCCAAGGGACTCTCAAGAGTCTCCTGCAACACCACAGTTCAAAAGCATCAGTTCTTCAGTACTCAGCTTTCTTTATGGTCCAACTCTCATATCCATCCATGATTACTGGAGAAACCACAGCTTTGACTAGACAGACCTTTGTTAGCAAAGTAATGTCTCTGCTTTTTAATATACTGTCTAGGTTGTTCATAACTTTTCTTCCAAGGAGTAAGCATCTTTTAATTTCATGGCTGCAGTCCACCATCTGCAGTGATTTTGGAGCCCCCAAAATGAAGTCTGTCACTGTTTCCATTGTTTCCCCATGTATTTCCCATGAAGTGATGGAACCAGATGCCATGATCTTAGTTTTCTGAATGTTGAGTTTTAAGCCAAATTATTCACTCTCCTCTTTCCCTTTCATCAAGAGGCTCTTTAGTTCTTTTTCACTTTCTGCCCTAAGGTTGGTGTCATCTGCATATCTGAGGTTACTGCTTTTTCTCCTGGCAAACTTGATTCCAGCTTGTGCTTCATTCAGCCCAGCATTTCTCATGATGTACTCTGCATAAAAGTTAAATAAGCTGGGTGACAATATACAGCCTTGATGTACTCCTTTACCTATTTGGAACCAGTCTGTTGTTCCATAACCAGTTCTAACCTCTGCTTCCTGACCTACATACAGATTTCTCAAGAGGCCAGTCAGGTGGTCTGGTATTCCCATCTCTTGAAGAATTTTCCACAGTTTATTGTGGTCCACACAGTCAAAGGATTTGGCATAGCCAATAAAGCAGAAATAGATGTTTTTCTGCAACTCTCTTGCTTTTTCCATGATCCAGTGGATGTTGGCAATTTGATCTCTGGTTCCTCTGCCTTTTCTAAATCCAACTTGAACATCTGGAAGTTCATGATTCACATACTGTTGAAGCGTAGCTTGAAGAATTTTGAGCATTACTTTACTAGCATATGAGATCAGTGCAACTGTGCAGTGGTTTGAACATTCTTTGGCATTGCCTTTCTTTGGGATTGGAATGAAAACTGACCTTTTCCAGTCCTCTGGCCACTGCTGATCCTATGGTTACCTTAAATATTTTTCAGACTCTCCTAAAACCAGAAATTATAATATCTGGCTAAAACTATTAGCCCAATCAACTAAGGGATCAAAACCAGGTCTTGTGAACTTCAATCAGCTTCTTTACCAGCTGAGCCACAAGGGAAACCCAAGAGTACTGGAGTGGGTAGCCTATCCCTTCTCCAGGTATATTCCCGAACCAGTGTCTCCTGCATTGCCAGCAGATTCTTTACCAACTGAGCTATCAGGGAAGCCCAGAAAGTTGGACATCTTCTTCATTTCTTTAGATTTTTCCTGCTAGCCTTCTCTAACTCATTCTCTCATAACAAATGTAAGAATCATTTTTGTCCACTGATCATTCCCAATTCACCACCCTTTGACTTTTCTCTGTCTTCCTGCTCATTGGCAAAACTTCTTATTATAAGAACTTATGTTTCTAGACCTGTTCTCTCTGCTGCTGCTGCTAAGTCACTTCAGTCATGTCCGACTCTGTGTGACCCTATAGACGGCAGCCCAACCAGGCTCTGCCATCCCTGGGATTCTCCAGGCAAAAAAACTGGAGTGGGTTGCCATTTCCTTCTCCAATGCATGAAAGTGAAAAGTGAAAGTGAAGTCGCTCAGTCATTTCCAACTCTTTGTGACCCCATGGACTTCAGCCTACCAGGATCCTCCATCCGTGGGATTTTCCAGGCAAGAGTACTGGAGTGGGTGGCCATTGCCTTCTCCAGTTCTCTCTCTAGGAAGCTCTTTACCCAGACTTCCATGGAAACTATTCATTAGTCCAGATTATTCCCAGTGCAGTTTTATCTTGTTTCAAAGGGCCTCTTTTGCTTCTTGGGTTAAGAGTCAGACACTATTATTCTGTTTTCCCATTGGCAGAAAACTCATTTAATGCTTCCCAGCTGGTCCCATGGAATAATCCATCATTCAGCTTGAGATGAAGTTAAGTCTTTCTTCCTTAATATGGAGGGAGAGAAAGGATTGAAGTTCATAGCACAGAAATACATTTCTTTAAAGAATATTCTCCCTGGCATTTGTTTTAATCATTTTTTATTCTTAAAGTGAATAAGAGGATTAAAGATTCATTGAGCCTATTTTTAGTATCATTATTTGAACATGTATATTTATAGCTGGCAGTTGAGTTTGAAATTTCAGATATATTTTTACTTGGCAACTAGTATAAATGAATTTTACTACTTTAAATATAAGATACATAAAATGTTGCTTTTATTATAATTTATTTTCTATGTCTTGTCTAGCCTATCTTAAAACATGATATTAGGATTTCATTTATAACCTAAAAATATTTGTTGACTATTTACAGATATTTGTTAATTTATTATGTAATCATGTTGAAATTTTTTAGAATATCTAATAAAATACTATAGGATTACTGAAGTTTTACATTTCAAATTTTGTATATAAATGTAGATATTTGTTAAATTTCATTTTGACCTTCCTCTCATTTTAATTAATTTTATTTTCATTGAGAGTATTTGATAGTTCTTTCCTAATTTCATAATTATCTCATGCATAAGTGAGGAAAACAAATTCTATTTCTAATGTTTCATTGATGAAGGTGATGTTTTTTATATGTTTTTCAATGAACACAATTATTTGAATAATCAAAAGAATTTAATCCATTTCAATTGGGAAATATTTGTTCAGAGAGTAAAGAAAGGAGTTAAGAAGCACTCTTGTCTTCCTCAGATAGATTTTCATGGAACAAATCCTAAAACAGACTACAGAATCTGAAGCACAGAAGTGCTTTTTAATGTGGGTTGTACTTTTATTTCTTCTTTCACTGAATACTCTACTGCTCTTCAGATACCCCAGCAAGAAACTAGTTGTGATCCTGTTAGATACTTTTGTCTTATACCTATGAATTTTAATAAATTCACTGGATTTACTAAGACTGGATTTTACTTTTAATAAATTTTTTGTGACCTTAATTGCTGCAGTATTAATAATCCACTGATTATTTTTTCCACATCCAGACTAACCACTCCTGACTTCATTTACCTTACAGCACAGAACCTTATAAAATGTAAATCTGAGCATATCAGCGCCCCTGTTAAGATCATTCAAAATAACCTTCTAAGGAGATCTTCTCCCTGTACTCTTATCCTGCTGAAACTCATTATTTACATTACAATTAAATTTGTATTTATATTCTACAAAGCTGATATTATAATTTCCTTGCCTATGATAAAACATTTTGTTTTAAGTTCAGTTCTTCTGGGTTACTGAAATATCTGAGAGATAGTTTTTCCTGGAATACCATCACTTAATGACAGTAACATAAGTTTCAAGAGCTGTTCAATAAGTATCTATTAAAATAAATTGAACTAAACCACTTGACAGAGAAAGGAATTATCATAGATGACCTTAGCATTTTACTTTTTAAGGCTACTATTATTTATAAGTTTTCAAATTATGTTTTCTGTCACTGTTAGTAATAATAACTACAGTTATTTATCACGGATTGCAAGTAATATTGTATGTTTAATAATATATATGTGCCAAGTCACTTCAGTCATGTTCGACTCTTTGTGACCCTATGGACTGTAGCCCACCAGGCTCCTCTGTCCAAGGGATTCTCCAGGAAAGAATATTGGAGTGGGATGCCATGCCCTCCTCCAGGGATCTTCCCCACCCAGGGATAGAACCCACATCTCTTTATGTCTCTTTCATTGGCAAGCAGGTTCTTTACCACTAGTGCCACCTGGAAAGCCCACAATAAAATATATAAATAGATATTTTTACATTGTGAAATACTTTCCATGGGTATATTTACCACTCTAATCCTCAGTAATCTTTTTTTTTTAATGCTGATTCCCAAATTTGCTGAGGCTCAATGAAGAAGAATGCCAAAAGGCATCTCCGTAAAGAAGATCTCTAGATCAGGACATCATAATCAGATTGTTCTAAATTATCATTTCACTGAAATTTTTTCCTCCTGCTGAGTTTTTAATTTACGAATGAAAATATTACCCACCCGATGACCCAAACCAGATGTCTCAGCATAATGTTAACTAGACTACTGAAACATGAATCTCCCTTGAATTGTATCCTCTTATCTCACTTAGATTCTCCCTTTAATTGTATCCTAAAAGTCACTATTGCAATTAAATTGGTTTATGTGTTCTACAATTCTGATACTACAATTTGCTTACAGTAAAGCAGTCACTGATAACATGAATTCTAATAGTCTAATTGCTGGACAGTAGACTATTTTATGGCATCAGTCTAACTTAGAATCAAGGTCTGGGTCTTGCACTCGTGTGACTTTTGAAAATTACTTGCCAACCAGTGTCACAGTTTGCTTATCTCCCAAAGCGGGTAATACTACAGTACAATTAACATATAAAGTACATAGCATAGTGTTCGTAATAATAAATGTTAGGGAAAAGTTAGTGGTAGTGGCTTGTGTTACAGTTTTATTTTAAAATACATTAGGTTAGCATCTTTTCTCTTCTGTCCTCAAATACATCACTTGACTATCTGCCTTTAAGGAACTTGGAGCAATCATAACTTTTACAAACATTGTCATTTTCTATAGGCATATAGTAAGGCATTATTCAAAAAACTTACCGAGTTGGTGAAACGAAATATTGTATGTGAAATTCTTATATAGAAAATGTGGTAGCCTCATGTGTGTCATGAATATGAGCTTTTATACCTTCCTTGATTTTTTTTTTTTTTTAATTGTTGCTTGGCCCATGAACTAAGACAATCAACTCACCATTTTGGATTCTAATATATTTATCTGTAAATGGAAATAGAAGTATTTCCTATTTAATGAAACAATACATGTATTATATCAATTACCATGGCAAACTGTATTTTAAAATCTATACCTTTGCTTAAAAAAAAAAAACAGAAATAAATGAAGAAAATTACTTAGAAAATATAAGAAAAGTATCTCATATACCCTATAAAGTAAATCAAAGTAATTTTCTTAGGCAGTAATGTTTGTTGTAAGATGAAATTTGTACACTTAGAATATTAAGGAAAGTAGTGATCTGTTTGGGCTTCTCTGGTAGCTCAGCTGATAAAGTATCTGCCTGCAATGCAGGAAATCCCAGTTCGATTCCTGGGTGGAGAAGATCCCTTGGGGGAGGGATAGGCTAACCACTTCAGTATTCATGAGCTTTTCTGGTGGATCAGACAGTAGAGAATCCACTTGCAACGCTGGAGACCCTGTTCCATCCCTGAGTTAGGAAGATCCCCTGGAGGAGGGCATGGCAAACCACTTCAGTACCCTTGCTTGGAAAATCCCATGGACAGAGGCGCCTTACAGGCTACAGTCTGTGGGGTTGCAAAGAGTTGGACACCGCTGAGCAACTAAGCACAGCACAGCCCAGTGATCTGTTTAAACTACACTTACAAAAAAAATTAAGCCTAATAAAAAATATTTGTTTAAGGGACCAGTGTGTATAATATTCTTTTAACCATTACATTCTGGCTTTTATGAACTTTACTTGGATAAAAGCCATCACTTTTATAATAAGGAATAGAGCATGGTATTTCCCCCCTTGGTTCTGTATATTAAGTATACAATAATGGGAGCATTTTCCTCTATCACATAAAGATCATTGTAAATTATCTTTTCAAAGTTCAATGTCTTGGAAAGTATTTCTCACTAAAATAAAACAAAGTAAATTTGACATCATCTATTTCTTTGAGGCTTTTTTTCTTTCTCAACAACTAATCCAAGGGAGAGTTTTAGTATTTCCTTCAAAAATGAAATAGCTTGCTAAATTGCTTTCTAGGCACTAAGTCAAAATTCTTTTAGATATGAATTATGTGAAAAGCATAAAAGCTTTTTGAAAATTGTGTGTGTTGTAAGCATTTTTATAAAAGGAAGCTTTGATTAATACAGGAAAGTTAATGCTTCTTGACAATTTTTCTTGTCATATGAGTCTAATAGTTCTCAAACATATGTTTGAATTACAGATGACCCCTGACTTAATGATTTTTGGACTACACAATGAGGCAAAAGTGGTATGTACATAGTAGAAACCATACATCAGATTTTGAGTTTGGATTTTTTCCTCAGCTGCTAATATGTCATAGATACTCTCTCTTGATTCTGTGCAGCAGAGAGCCACAGTTCCAAGTCAGTCCCATGATCACAAGGGTAAACAACTGATACACTTTAAACCATCCTCTTTTTTACTTTTAGTACAGTATTCAATAACTTCCATAAGATATTCAACACTTTACAATAAAATAGGCCTTGAATTAAATGATATTGCTCAACTGTAGGCTAATTTATGTATTTTGCACACATTTAAGGTAAACTAGGGCTTCCCTGGTGACTCAGATGGTAAAGAATCTTTCTGCAATGAGGGAGACGTGGGTTTGATCCCTGGGTTGGGAAGATCCCCTGGAGGAGGTCTTGTCAACCCATTCCAGTATTCTTGCCTGGAGAAGTCTGGTGGGCTACAGTCCATGGGGTCGCAATAGGTCGGACACAACTGAGCAACTAAGCACAGCAAGATAAACTAGCCTAAGTTACGACATTCTGTAAGTTAGGTGAAATAAGTGGATTTGGGACTTAAGATACTTTTAACTTATGATGGGTTTATCAGAATTTAACTCCATTGTAAGTTGAGGAAGATGATTCTATTAAAATATTAGATTATTTGATGCAACTGCTCAAAATCCTGCAGTGGGTCCCCAAACTTCTCAGAGTAAGAGTCAAAGTCTTTACCATAGCTTAATGGTTCATAGCTTTTGGCCTCATCTCTACTACATTCCCTCTTGCTCTCAGCATTCCTACAGCCCTCTCTGACATTCCTTGAAAAAGCAAGCCGCACTCCCACCCAGTGGTCTTTGTACTACTCTTCCTGGGGAAGTGCATTGTTTTTTGGCTTTTGGAAGTTAAATTTTGGAAAGTCATGGCTGTGGACAGTGGCCCTATCCTTTTATTGAAAATAATTTCCTTCAGATTTTCCTAGCCTTTCCTGGTATAATTTTTACAATAAATATTATATGTTATTTTTCTCTGTGATATGCGCAATTTTGGGATTTATTTTCTGACTCTCAAATAGAATGTAAGTTTCATAAGAACAAGGAATATTTATTTGTTTGCTTATTTATGTGTGTTGCAATGCCTAGGGTTCTTGGCAAATAGTAGGTGTTCAATGGATATTTTTGGATGGATGAATTAATGAGTGAATAAGTAGAGATGGCATTTCCTAAGTTATCTACATTTCATATCACTGTTTCTAACCTTTCAATAAGAAAGTAGGAAGTCTAATGCCTAATAGATTCTTTTTTTTTCCTTTCTAAGAAACTTTATCTTTGTGATGTTAGTTTGTAAGATTTTTCTTTCTGGTTCATTTAGTTTCCATCTAACATTGAATTTGATAAGTTGTTTCAACAGCTGTGAAATAGATTTTTAGTCACAGAGTTACTTAAAAAAAAAAAAAAAAATACTGCTTTGCCTTCTCCTATTCCTTATCTTGGGCATACCAGGTGGCTCAGTGGTAAAGAATCCATCAGCCAATGGAGGAGCCCTGAGAGTTCCAGGTTCGACCCCTGGGCCAGAAAGATCCCGTGGAGAAGGAAATGGCAATCTACTCCAGTATTCTTGCCTGGAAAATACCATGTACAGAGGAGCCTTATGGGCAACAGGTCATGAGGTCACAAAGAGTTAGGCAAAGCTGAGTGATGGAGTACATCATGCATCCTCTATCTTATTCAGAAATTTCTGTTGCTCACTTGCTAAAGAACTCTGTTACTGCTAGTGTTTACTATTTCTGTATGTGTATTTTTCTGCGTTTATGTCTTTGTTGAATTCTTGGATCAATAGAAACCTGACCCAGCAATGTGAGGCTGATTTTGATCTTTCCCTCAATTACCTCACACATCACTGCTCGGCAAGCTAAACTCAGTACCCAGTATTTTCAAGTGTCTTTCTTGGAACTCCTACAGGGGATGAAGCTCCATGGCAATTCTGATCCTGACTCCCACAGAGTCTCGCATTCTCACATGAGCTCAGTAACTCACAGTCTCAACAGTACTTCGGCTCAGAGGAGTCAAATAAGTGAAGCTGAAATTAGACAGAAAAACTTCATTGAGGCCCCTTATTCCCAGAGATTATGTTTCCATGAATGTTTTTAACAGAGAACTTCGCGATTAAATACTTCTCTTCAGTATTAAATAGAATCAGAAATAAATTCAAATTTGGCCTGACTGCTCTGATTCATCCTTCGTTTTCACACAGTTCACTATCCATGATTGACATATTTTCAGCCATGGCATCAACATGAATAGCAAGTTGCTTTTTCCTTGCCAAACAATTAATGTATCCAAATAATGAAAACCTTTTTGAGTTATTTTGCATGATCTTGTCTAACACGATTAATCTGACATTCATTTGCATTTAAAATATAAATTGGCAATAATAATCACTCTGGATGGTAATATGGTATATTATGATACATTTCTTATTTTAGTTAATATTTGTGATTATATCACATTAAACTAAATTCCTAAATATTATCATTCTTTTCTAAGATTACTATCAATGGCATTATGCCAGACATTTATTATTCTGCATTATTTTGTCATTGTTATGGTGAAAGAATATTATGCTGAAAGAATGGAGAAGGAGACTACAGAAATTAAAGTTACAGATATTATACTGAGGGTGTGGGTCACTCCAGTGATACACACAATCGATAATTTTTGAGAGAACTGAGTAATGCTAAGGTATAGAAGACATGGTAGAAACAAAATATTCTTTTTTGAACTTATTATTCTTATTATTTGATCAGAAAAAAATTTTGAGATCTAGAGTTTTTTACCTTTACCTTAAAATTGCCATTGCACATTTTTCCTTTCCCATTGTTTACATATAACATCTTAACATATAATAAATAATTATAAAAGTGCTAAGATAATCAGGGAAATTAATTTTAATTGACATACTTAGCTTTCGAATTGTGGTGCTGGAGAAGACTCTTGAGAGTCCCATGGACTGCAAGGAGATCAAACCAGTCAATCCTGAAGGAAATCAGTCTGGAATATTCATTGGAAGGACTGATGCTGAAGCTGAAATTCCAATACTTTGGCCACCTGATGCAAAGAGCTGACTCATTGGAAAAGACCCTGATCCTGGGAAAGATTGAAGGCAGGAGGACAAGGGAATGACAGAGGATGAGATGGTTAAATAACATCACCACTCAATAGACATGAATTTGAGCAAACTACTGGAGATAGTGGAGGACAGAGGAGCCTGGCATGCTGTGGTCCATGGGGTCGCAGAGTCATACCTCATTTGAGGTGGAAGGTTGAAATAGCATTTAATCCTTTCAACTCACCATTTTGAGTTTTATTGCGATTGATATTGAAAGTGTTTGCCATTCACACTGGCAACAGACTTGTTTGAAATAATTCATATTTGTTCACCACCTTCTTGTTTATCATTATTATTATATTATTATTATATATATTATTATATTATTAAGTATTATTATATATTATTAATATATTATATTAACATATTATATATTATTATCATTATTATTATTTAATTATTCATGAGGTACTGTAATACTGATACCTTTCTTCTGGAAATCTCAGGCTTTGAGAAGCAGTATTTTTCAATAGCCTATTCAAAGTGCAATAAGCATGCAGCATGATTTCTACTGTATCATTAATATTGAGGAATGATAATATAGACATAAATAAACTTCATAAAATTAAGATATACAGATTTTCTTTTAGAATTAACAGTAATTACTAAAGGTAAAATGAAAATATCTCACACATTAAGGAAAGAAAACTTGAGTTAATCTTTCCAACAATAACACATGGCATTTTTTTCCTCTTCCTCTCTCTTTGACATTTTGAAGAGAACATACGCAAAGCTTTTTCCCGTATAATATCTCCTTGATACTTGTGAGCATCAAGAGGATTCTCTTTGAGAGGCTGTTTAGATTGTTGAAGAATCTTGTTTTCTGAAAATAAAATCAATAATTTCTGGTAGTTCATATAGTCAAAATACATAATGGTATCTTCTGCATTAAAGTGGTTTTGAATGTGGAGCTGGGAAACAAATAATACATATTTTCAGGCAGGCATAGTCTCAAACACACACACAGACACACATATTCACTCACACATTCATACTGTTTTTGCTGTAAACTTGTTGTTTAAATGGCCTAATATGTGTAAATAGCAGTTGATATTCCTGTGAGGATAAGCATAAATCATCATTCCCAAGATGTGAAGGGAAACTATTAGAATTTTAGAAAGCAAAACAAAGCATGATATTGATTCTTATTGACTTGAATAAGAGGATGGTCATCCAGGTGATGCTTTTAAAGTAGAAGAGTCAGGACAGATCTTACATCAGTGTTTACTTTCAAGGTTACATTGAGCCTACTTGACATAATGGCTAAGACTTAATCGTTCCAATCTCTCCTTTTATCACAAACTTCTCTGTCATCTCATCTTTAAATGCATATTTAATTCTCAAGGGATACAACACACTCTGACATGTCCTTTAGCTAATGCGGTTCCTTGTATCTATAATATCTGTTTATTTTCTTTAACTTATTTACTTTTCAAAGCCAAGTTCTTGAATTTTACCCACTCACCATTAACTCAGCCAAAATTAATTACACCTTAGAAGGTATTTCCAGAGTGCTTTGTTTATTCTAAGCACTTATTGATAATTTTTTTTTTTTTAATTTTTTAAATCACTGCTTTGACTCTGAGTCCATCCTAAAGGAGATCAGTTCTGGGTGTTCATTGGTAGGACTGATTTTGAAGCTGAAATTCCAATACTTTGGCCACCTGATGCAAAGAGCTGACTCATCTGAAAAGACCCTGAGGCTGGGAAAGGTTGAGGGCAGGAGGAGAAGGGGACAACAGAGGATGAGATGACTGGATGGCATCACCGACTCGATGGACATGAGTTTGAGTGAACTCCGGGAGTTGGTAATGGACAGGGAGGCCTGGCATGCTGTTGTTCATGGGGTTGCAAAGAGTTGGACATGACTGAGTGACTGAACTGAACTGACCTGACTCTGAGAGGGAAGAATTCTATGACATTTCTTTTTAACCTTAGCACCTCAAAAAAGTGATGCATGAAAACACAAGTTGAACCATCAATAAGGAAGGAGGCATGAGCCAGACATGGAACGAAATACATAGTTTCACATTTTCTGTAAAAGTAAAAAAGACATGTATAGAGGTCTATGAAGTAAAAATTGATTGTAGAGTATGAACTTAGTCAACAGGAATAGCTAAAAGCATAGTCTACTGGAAAAAATGTGATGATGACTGATCCAACAAGATCCCACACTACTGATTAAATAACTTTGATAGGACTCTGAATTCTCTCCTGCTAAAATCCAGATCAGTGCATATATCTGTGATTATCACAAACACTGATCACAGTATGCATATTTAAAAGGGAGACTGTCTTCCAGTTGAATCAGAGAATGTGATAGCAGAGAGCTGGTAAGTATGGAAATTACAAAAGACAAAAGAAGGCTGTTTTATTAAAAGCAAGTGTATTTGCAAGTATTTATTATTCAATGCAAGTGCTCTATTTGGTGGTGTCTATTTCTAAAATGCAGTGAGATAGGAAAATATTATGTGGGGCACATTGTTGGTATCTGTGTGTTATCTTGACTTCATGGTATTTTTGCTCTTGGTACTATTCTAGTCATTTACACTTATTAACAGACATCCATCTTGACCTCTAAGGGCTTCCCTGATAGCTCAGTTGGTAAAGAATTAGCCTGAATGCAGGAGACCCCAGTTTGATTCCTGGGTCGGAAAGATCTGCTGGATAAAGGATAGGCTACCCACTCCAGTATTCTTGAGCTTCCCTTGTGGCTCATCTGGTAAAGACTCCACCCGCAATATGGGAGACCTGGTTCTATACTTGGGGTGGGAAGTTCCCCTGGAGAAAAATACTCCAGTATTCTGGCCTGGAGAATTCCATGGACTGTATAGTCCATGTGTAGGACAACTGCAAAGTGTAGGACACAACTGACTGACTTTCACTTTCATCTTGACTTCTAGTCCTCATCCCCATGGATACAACCTAGAAATTCATTATTACCAATTAGTGCAGTGTCTAAACTCTTTCAACACTGCACACACTCTATAACCCAATGAATCCAAATTTTTGAGCTCTTTTTCTTTAGTACCACTTTTGAAAACTAATTTGACTTCACCAAGAACATAAATCCATCAAAACTGTTTTTTCACCATCTAACGTTATCTCATGTTTTTGTTTTTATTCTTATCCAATGAAAGTCTAATGACTCAACATTATATTGATCTTCTTCTCCTCTCTTTTAGATCCTATTACATTTTTAATTCATTAGAATAAACCCAGAAAAATATCCCTTTTAAACTTATTTTTTTTATTCTTGTAATAGGCAGAATTGAAATGACCCTAAATGTCTTATAGTCTTGTATAATTTCCTGCCTGTGAACAGGAGCAGAATATGTGAATATTATGGCATATCACTCCTGTGTTTATTATGTTACATGACAAAAGGCATTTTTGCAGATTTAATTACTGTGTCTAGTCCAGTGACTTTGAGTTAATCAGAAAGGAGAATGTTTTGGATGGGCCAAAACTAATCATGAAAGCCATCAAGGGATAAAAAACAGCACTAGACTCTCTCCTGCTTACCTTAAAGGTACAATCAACCATGGTGTGAGAGAAAGGCAACATGTGGCAAGGACATGAACATTGTCTCTTGGGACTGAAAACAATACTCAGCTGACACCTAGCAAATATGGGACTCATACATACAGCTACAAGAAACTGATGTGCTACCAACTAGAATGGTAGCATTGTCAATGCAGTGGACATGAACTTGGGGAAACTTTGGGAGATAGTGAGGGACAGGGAGGCTTGGCCTGCTGTAGTCCATGAGGTCACCGACAGTCAGACATGACTTATCAATTGAACAAATATAACCAACTAGAATGAGCTGGGAAGACCAGATAAGAACTGAACCCAAGCAGTATCCTAATTTCAGGACTGTAGTCTTTGAACAAAGAATGTACTTATGCTGTGCCCTTACTTCTGACCTAATGAAACTGTGGTTTCGTTTTAAGGTCATAGTTTCATTTATAAGCCATTAAGTTGGTGGTGATCTGTTATGCAGTGAAAGAGCTACTAAACTTGCTCTGCAATTGCAATTAAAAAGCTGAATGAAGCTGAACAAGATATACACATATACATGCACACACAAACCATCTAACTCTACTTAAATGTGCAACTAACTTCAGATGGATCTTTAAGCTGCAAGCAATTCTACATCATTTTTCTAATCAATTCCTCTCCCACCTTCAAAAACACAATTTCCCCTGATTTTTCTATCTTCATATTTCCACAACATCTCCTTCTAACATTTTCTTAAGCATAACTGGTTGTCTACTTTACTGAGTAGATGAATATAATTACAGGAGAACTTAATCTTCCACCAATTATCTGAGTAACTCTCTGCATTTTTATCCTTCTTTTCTATTGTAAGAATTAAACCTTGGTTTTCCTAAGACAAGTCTTGCCATTTTGTTACTGGGCTCCTTTCTAACTACTTATGGCTTTACTTATTGCATTTGGATCCACTCAGTATCACAGATCCTCCCGCTGTACATGGATGTGCCCATCACTACAGCCAGCTTATTAAATGGGCTCAACTTAGAAAACACCATCTCTGTTCTTCAACTGCTTTCCAATATGCACATACGTGTGTGAGTGTGTACTCAGTTGCTCAGTCATGTCCAACTCTTTGCAATCTCATGGACTATAACTTGCCAGGCTCCTCTGTCCATAGAAGTTTCCAGGCAAGAATACTGGAGTGGGTTGCCATTTCTCAACCCAGGAATCAAACCCGCATTTCTTGCATCCCCTGCATTGGCAGGTGATTCTTTATCACTGGGCTACCTGGAAAGCCATGCACAGACAAATTTCCCTTTTCTTCTCCTTGATACAGCTTGGATACAAATTTCCTTGGTTTTACGGCTGAAGAGAAGTTTGAAATTGGATTTCTATGCTTTTTCTGACATGGTGTACATAGAAAATGTTAATATCTATATAATGCTGTGGCAAAAACGTTGACGTTTCTCCCAGGGAGTTGACTATTATCTGGCAAGCTCAGGCTCTGTCTGGTTGTTTAAAGGGATGACAGGACAAATCAAAGTACTTTCTGCTGTGTGTTGTGTGATGTCACACATTTGGTAAATTTGTGTTAGGAGGCACGTAGCAAAAGATTTTTAAAAGTAATTTATGAAAGCGGAGGTTGAAAAATGCTTTTTCCCAAAATCCTGTCAGAGGAGTCAATGGCGCCCCCTGGTGGTATGAGAATGGCCATCTTCCTCGCTGGCGGGTAGTGAGTGCTGAGCCTTGAACAGCTGATAGAGAGCACTTCGTTCTAACAAGAGTGCAGATCATTTCTTCGTAAACATTGACATGCCTCCAAATTCTCTGCAGGCTTTGAGAATTTAGTGTCTGATTCTTGCCCAGAGAAGTGTGAAAACAGGAGGTGGGCCTGAACTGCCTCTGGTTTCTGGAAAAGGAGAGAGGATCAAATGGAAGAGGACTACACATCTTTCTTAATGCAGCTAGAATGTGTGAATTTTCTCGTCAGCAAAATAGACTTGGAAAAATAAAAATTAAAAAAAGCTTTAAAAGACTGTACTTGGTCAAGCTGGCTGTCAGAGCACAGTCCTTCTGTGTTTGTAATGGGGAAAATTTCTCTGTAGAGCCGTTCATTAATCAGGAAATAGTCCAGTATGGTCATACCAAGAGTGGGAAATATGGAAAGTGTAAAATCCTGAGAGTTAAAATGTATGCCATTGAACAGTATGAAATTTTAAATGAGTAAGTCAGTCATTGCAGAGGTTCTTTGAATGCTAAGGAAGAATTAAATATAATTAAGTAAAAATCTTTTATTGCTATTTTCTTTAGTTATCCCATAACCGTTCATTGTCCTGGACAACTTTAGAGACTCAGCAGAACAAATAAAGAGGACGTTTGGACAGGAATTAATCATTTTTATCCCTGTCCTTTTTATCTTCTAGACATGAGTGTTGGAACAGGTCTCAACCAGGAAAAAAAAATTGTTTTTAAATAATTTATTTAAGAAGATTAAAGGTTAGAATTAGAGTGGCCATGTTCACATCTGAATATTATGAGAAAATTATGGAAACATGGTGGAACAATTTTAACATTTCAGAATGTTTATCTCTTTTCTTTAGAACATGTGGGTATTATTATCTATTGTTTTCAACTTCTGCAGGTCGGCCAAAATTCCAAGAAAAAGGAGAAAGTTCTAATTAAAATTTAGTTACACACTCCTGCAGTGATACCTTTTACATCAAAATAAGCCTATTCTAGTCTTTGGGCTTCCCTGGTAACTCAGATGGTAAAGAATCTGTCTACAATGCAGGGGACCCAGGTTCAATCTCTGGGTGGGGAAGAAACCTGGAGAAGGAAATGACTGCCCACTCCAGTATTCTCACCTGGAGAATTCCACGGACAGAGGAGTCTGGCGGCCCACAGTCCTTTTGGTGTTCAGATTGTTCCCCAAGGATCAGATTCCTAAGTTCTTCTTTATGAGAAAATTCTTCAAAATGGGCTTGTGCTTGGGGTTTCTACTGCTTCAGCCTGCCTTTCTATCTCATGTCTATTGCAAGTAAGTGTTTATGTCTATCAGTACTCATCTTGCCAGTACTGTCCATGTCCAATAGATATTTAGCTCTTCTATTGCTTGCTCTCTCAGCAGAATTCGGCACTCTTTTTTTTTCCTTATAAATGTTATGCTTAGTAGTCAAGACACAGTCTTTCTGTTTCTCCTCCTGTCTCACAAGATGCTTTTTAAAAATGGCTTTCGCTTAATCTCTAATTCTTCTAAGTCTCTAATATTATAATGATCTTGGTTCACTCCTTTGCCCTTTCTATCTGCAGTCATTTTGGCGTCTCCTACAGTCATATTTGTATAAATACCATCTACTTATGACTCTGAAATTTCTATATCCAACCTTGAAATACCCCTTGAATTCTAGAGTAGTGTGTCTGGCTACTCAGTAGAGTCACTTGTATATCTTACAGGCACATCAGAATTAATATGCACATGTGTCCTTGAGTAATCACTTCAGTCGTGACGGACTCTTTGTGGCCCTGTGGACTGTGGTCCACCAGGCTCCTCTGTCCATGGGTTTCTCCCAGCAAGAATACTGGAATGGGTTGCCATGCCCTCCTCCAGGGGATCTTCCAGACCCAGGGATCGAACCCTCTTTTCTTATGTCTCCTGCATTGGCAGGCAAATTCTTTACTGCTAGTGCCACCTGGAAAGCCCCAGAATTAACTCTCTCTCTCTCTCTCTCTCTCTCTCTATATATATATATATATATATATAGCAAAAAGATTATAAGATTGCCCCCAATTATCCTTGTTCCCTGGAATGCATAACCTTGTCGAGTACCCTCCCTTTGGATGTGATCAGTATCTATGATTTCCTTCTAACATAAAATACGGCAAAGATGATGGGATGTCACTTTTGTGATTATGTTACATAAGACTGAAACTTCCATCTTGCCAGCAAATTAATCTCTATTGTATTTCTCTCTTGTTGCCTTTGATAAAGCACTTAACCATGTGGAGAGGCCCACAAGGCAAGAAACTGAGGATAGCCACCTGCTGGCAATCAGCAAGGAGCTGAAGCATTCAGCTGACATCCCACAAAGAACTGAAGCCTGCCAACAAGAACATGGGCTTAGAAGCAAATCCTTCCCCATGCAAGCCATTTCTCCCCAAGCATGCTTCTTTCTAATGTTGTACCTCTTTTTAATTGGCAGCTCAATCAACTTAACTGCTTTATAAAATTTTTGGAAGTCATTCTTGAATCCTCTCTTTGTTTTATATATTGCAAAATTCTAGCAATTCCTATCAGATTGAGGAAGTAAATATTCCTTACTTCTACCATGGATATACAGTCCAAGGTACCAGCATCTCTCTTCTAGATCACTGTGGGGGCGGCTTTGTCAGGATATGAAGAAATGTTCCTTGTGTTGTTCATCTCTCTGCTTCTATGCCTGATCTCCTAAAGTCAATTCTCTACAGTGTCCCTAAGTGATACTTGTTTAAAATGTCAAATTACATCTCAACACCTCCCAATACCAAAACTGAAGTTTCAACTATGGCCCATAAGACATTTGATATCTTGATTTTTCATTGCTTCTCCAACCTAATTCTTTTCCTCCCTCACTCTGTTCAAACTGGAATTTCATTTCTGCTGCTCTGGAATATGTCACAATGGTTCTTTCTAAGTCTAGCATCAGCTCTTCCTTCTATGGGGAAACTCTCTCCCTGATCATTATGAGATTTGATATTTTTTGTTTAAGGACTTCACAAAATAATCATACACAGAGAACACAGAGGGTTCCTCTTTGCCTTACAGTAGCTTGCCATTAATACACATTTTCTAGTGGGTTTATGGCTACCTCACCACTGCATGGAGATCCAACCAGTCCATTCTAAAGGAGATCGGCCCTGGGTGTTCTTTGGAAGGAATGATGCTACAGCTGAACCTCCAGTACTTTGGCCACCTCATGAGAAGAGCTGACTCATTGGAAAAGACTCTGATGCTGGGAGGGATTGGGGGCAGGAGGAAAAGGGGACAACAGAGAATGAGATGGCTGGATGGCATCACCGACTTGATGGATGTGAGTTTGAGTGAACTCCGGGAGTTGGTGATGGACAGGGAGGCCTGGTTTGCTGTGATTCACGGGGTTGCAGAGTCAGACATGGCTGAATGACTGGAACTGAATCATTTATTACCCATTATTGGTTTCTTTCTTTTTGTCTTCTTTTTGGCTTCCCTGGTGGTTCAGAGGGTAAAGCGTCTGCCTGCAGTGTGGGAGACCAAGGTTCAATCCCTGGGTCGGGAAGATCCCCTGGAGAAGGAAATGGCGACCTATTCCAGTATTCTTGCCTGGGGAATCCCATGGACAGAGAGGCCTGGTAGGCTACAGTCCACGGGGTCACAAAGAGTGGGACACGACTGAGCGACTTCACTTTTGTCTTCCACATCCTTAGAGAAAGAGGCCAGTAACTTCTTTTCTCCACTCACTGCTAATTTCTAAGCATCTGAAAATGTACCTGCCATAATAAATTATCAGTAAATATTATTCAGGCTTCCCTGATGGCTCAGACCATAAAGAATCTGCTTGCAATGCAGGAGACCTGGATTCAATCCCCAGTCAAGGCGATCTCCTGGAGAAGAGAATGGCTAACCACTCCAATATTCTTGCCTGGAGAACTTCACAGTTCATGGGATAGCAAAGAGTCAGACATTTATCCACTAATTAATATTTGAAAGTGTAAGTGTATGACTGAGTGACTAACACTTTCAAATAGTATTTAGTTGATAAATGAACTAACCAATTATATCTAATTGACATCTACTATACCACCATTGTTGACTGAGATTCAGGTGTACCTTAGCTGAACAAAGTGTTTACACAGCCATTATTCTAACATTCACCTTTTAATATTCTTGTTTTCACCCTTAGATTTCTTTGTTTCTTTCCTGTTTGATTTATTAAGTTAAATTGTCATTGATAATTCTTATGTATTCTGTCTCCCAATAATAATGTCATAAAGTTATTGCTCCTAGGAGTTATCTTGTAAGTAGCATTACTCATTTTCTTTTAATTTACATACTGTCCTTTGTCCTCTTTCTTTTTTAGTTTCAATTTATTGGTATGCTTTGCTAGTTATTTACTCTCAGTGATGACTTCTGTCTGAGCTGTAGTAACTGATGCTTACTTTGCAATTTAGAGCTCTTTGGGCTTTATAGACTACCCATTAACTCATAATAGGAATGACTAGCATCGACAGGAGCTTAACAAAGTACCTAGGGATCCATGCCCCACATAGAAAAAGCAGTAAAAATCCTTAGCATGAACTAAAGTTTAGACTTTTAATTAAAATTATCACTTGTAATATGGAATTATTCCATAATATAAACAATAATACATAGTGTTGAACTCATAGGTGGTACTGTATTTTTATTGAAATCTATTTTAAAATAACAAAAATTTTTTTGAGTCTAATGAAGATAATTTTTGATATTTTACAACAGTCTTTTGGACTCTGTGGGAGAGGGAGAGGGTGGGATGATTTGGGAGAGTGGCATTGAAATAGGTATAATATATATGAAATGAGTCGCCAGTCCAGATTCGATGCACGATACTGGATGCTTGGGGCTGGTACACTGGGACGACCCAGAGGGATGGTATGGGGAGGGAGGCGGGAGGAGGGTTCAGAAGGGGGAACACATGTATACCTGTGGCAGATTCATTTCAATATTTGGCAAAACTAATACAATATCGTAAAGTTTAAAAATAAAATAAAATTTAAAAAAATAAATATTTCTCAAGTGTAATATTTAAATTGAGATCAAGCTATAACCCTGTTCCTAGTTTTTGACATAATATCAACTCAAGCAAGTACTCTATAATCTTTATTCCATGAGGACTCTGATCATATCTGTGTTGTTCAGTGTTCAATGACCAGAAACGTACAGTGTCAGGAATATAGAAGAAATTCAGTGTGTTGTATGGTCTGAAATTCTTTATTTGTGATTTAATTAAGTAATAAATGAGATAAGACAATACAGAAATATGACTTGTATTGACTTATACATTTAATGAACAATAGAGGCTGCTACTGCTGCTAAGTTGCTTCAGTTGTGTCCAACTCTGTGCAACCCCATAGATGGCAGCCCACCAGGCTCCCCCGTCCCTGGGATTCTCCAGGCAACAACACTGGAGTGGGTTGCCATTTCCTTCTCCACTGCATGAAAGTGAAAAGTGAAAGTGAAGTCGCTCAGTCGTGCCTGACTCTTAGCGACGCCATGGACTGCAGCCTACCAGACTCCTCCGTCCATGGGATTTTCCAGGCAAGAGTACTGGAGTGGGGTGACATTGCTTTGTCCACCAGTAGAGGCTATGTATTTATAATTAGGCAGGCATATCAGTTATACTAATTTTAATAATGAAAGAGTTTGCATGCTTTGATATTGCATACACACTAGCTTTACTTCCAAATGTCAGCAGCTACATCTATTTGCATGAAGATGTTCTATAATTGGCAGAACCTTCTTTGTCCACTTTTGAATCTGGTCAGATATGCCCAAAAAGTCAGCCCTCTGGCAGAACTTGTCAACCAGTTTCTGATGGGAGATACTGTATATATTACTGAATCCCACAGATTTTGTTTGAGCTAATTCTCTAGTATGATTTTTTCATTTACTTCCAAAGCCTTCCAGAAGTATTAAGTTTAGTTATCCATAGTAGTAATGTGCTTAATAATGTATCTTTTATTGTGTGCCTACCTTTTTATGTCCTACTTCTCCATATTTATAAAGGAGTTTCCCGGGGTCATTACCCAAGTGAGTTGCATACACTCAAATCATAAGACTCAAGTTGGCTTTTGGAGGACCCCCTAATGCTTCCCTAATGCTACCCACTAATGCTACTGGTAAAGAATCTCCCTGCCAATGCAGGAGACTCAAGAGATGCGGGTTCAATCCCTGGGTCAGAAGATCCCCTGGAGTAGGAAGTGGCAACCCACTCTAGTATCTTGCCTGGAAAATTCCATGGGTAGAGGAGCCTGCCGGGCCACAGTCCATGGGGCAGCAAAGAGTGTGACACGATTTAGTGGCTGAGCATAATAAATAAATAAAGTTGATATATGTCCATCCAAGTAGAAAGCAAACATAAAAATACTCCTGCTCTAAATACCTACATAGTATATAAGGGTATATAAGTGTGTTTGTGGAAGCTGATTAGCCAAAGGGTAGACTTGCTGAGAAAGATTGAAGGCAGAAGGGGAAGGGGATGACAGAGGATGAGATGGTTGGATGGGATCACCAACTGGATGAACATGAGTTTGATCAAACTCCGGGAGTTGGTGATGGACAGAGAAGCCTGGCGTGCTGCAGGCCTTAGGGTCAGGAAGAGTCGGACACAACTGAACCGACTGACTGAGACTTTCTCAATTACCAGTTAATTGCCTGCTGCTGCTAAGTCGCTTCAGTCGTGTCCGACTCTGTGCGATCCCCATAGACAGCAGCCCACCAGGCTCGGCCATCCCTGGGATTCTCCAGGCAAGAACACTGGAGTGGGTTGCCATTTCCTCCTCCAATGCATGAAAGTGAAAAGTGAAAGTGAAGTCGCTCAGTTGTGTCCAACTCTTTGCAACCCCATGGACTGCAGCCTACCAGTCTCCTCCACCAATGGGATTTTCCAGGCAAGAATACTGGCGTGGGGTGCCATTGCCTTCTCCAAGGGATCTTCCCAAACCAGGGATTGAACCCGAATCTCCCACATTGCAGGCAGACACTTTACCATCTGAGCCACCAAATCATTAAAAAAAAAAAAAATCAGAGCTTCAGTTTTCACCTGTTCTTAGTTTTCACAATTCAGAAAATAAGATTTCAGGTCTAGCCTTGTATGAGTTTAATAAGAGAATTCACCCTATAAAACTATTGATATATTAAGGGTAAACATAAAATAACTCCTCAGTGCCCTTGGGGATTTATGGGAAATACCTTCAGTTCAGTTCAGTCACTCAGTCATATCCAACTCTTCGTGACCCCCTGGACTAAAGCACACCAGGCTTCCCTGTCCATCACCAAATCCCTAAGGTCACATCCATAACTGGGCATTGTTTTCACTTTGGCTCTATGTCTTCATTCTTTCTGGAGTTATTTCTCCACTCTTCTCTGGTAGCATATTGGGCATCTACCAACCTGAGGAGTTCATCTTTCAGTGTCATATTTTTTTGCCTTTTCATACTACTCATGGAATGCTCAAGGCAAGAATACTGAAGTAGTTTGCCATTTCATTCTCCAGTGGGGAAATACCTTACGTCAAAAAAAAAAAAAAGTAGGGGGAATTTTTTTTTATTATTCCTTAAAAATTTAAGTATTAAGTAGTCTTCACTTAACTCTCAGTAGTCCAAAATTATCAAACAAAAATGAGGTTGTATTTGTTCTTGAGAGAAGCCTTAGTGTGCTGCTACTGCTGCTAAATCACTTCAGTCGTGTCCGACTCTGTGCAACCCCATAGAAGCAGCCTACCAGGCTCCCCTGTCCCTGGGATTCTCCAGGCAAGAACACTGGAGTGGGTTGCCATTTCCTTCTCCAATGCATGAAAGTATCACTGTATATAATTATTAGTTCTTTATGGAGGCCCTTACATTGTTGCAGATTCAAATGAGTATCACAAATAGATTTCCAATGAAAATTAACAACTAAGTAAAAAATTATTAAACAAACAAGGAAAGAAGCTCCCATAAATAAAGCCAGCAGAATGAGTTTTGCAAAAAGCTTAGTACTAAGATTTAAAGATATAACATTAAAAATAACTATGATGATTATTTTCAAATAAAAAGATCACATGTTTTAAAATAAACAAGGAGAAATAAATGCTACATTGAATGACTACTCAAGTATGGGAAATGAACTATTAGAACTTTTGGTAATAAAATATTGAAGAATTGAAATGAGAAATCAATACTAAGACTTTGTGACATGATAACTATTGCTGATAAGAAAACCAACTGGGAAATACATTTGAAGAAATTTGTACACAATATAACACAAATATTCAAAAAGATAGGAAACACAGAACAGAGGCTAATACATGGAGAGGTAATTCATAATATATATAATGTAAGTCTAATTGGAATTCCCTAGAGAAAGAAATTTAAAAATGGACACAGTCTGTATTAGAAAATTAATACTGAAAATACATCTAGAAATGATGAAAGAAATCAATTACAACACTGAAGTAACCACCCAAAATATAAGATGGAGAAAAATTTACAGGTAGAGTTGTTTCTAGTATCTATATTTATTAACATTAAGTTAATTTTGTTTTTAATATATGTATTAGTTTTATATATACCTAGAGGTTATATTCGGAGAAAGCAATGGCACCCCACTCCAGTACTCTTGCCTGGAAAATCCCATGGACAGAGGAGCCTGGTAGGCTGCAGTCCATGGGGTCACTAAGTTGGACACGACTGAGCAACTTCACTTTCACTTTTCACATTCATGCATTGGAGAAGGAAATGGCAACCCACTCCAGTGTTGTTGCCTGGAGAATCCCAGGGACGGGGGAGCCTGGTGGGCTGCAGTCCATGGGGTCGCACAGAGTCGAACACGACTGAATCGACTTAGCAGCAGCAGCAGCAGAGGTTATATTTAGTGTTTATATTCATATTATCTGTGTTTTATTTAACATATTTATTTTATCAATAATGTATCTGTACTTCATATGTATTTTTAGATTTTATCATATTGTATATGGTATAGTATAGTGTATATATGTCATATAATGTATCTACTTATCTATACTTTATATCTATATGTCTTTGTATTTAACATTTATATACATTTACATTATTCTGAAAGCAAATATTTGGTATCTAGAATATAGATGATTACTATTTACTTCTGGCCAAAAATTATGTTGATTCCTCATGTTCAATTTTCACCTTCTGGGGTGATGCAATGAGAGCCAGATTATGGTACAGCAGGCAAGGAATCCAGAAAATATCAATCTGGGTGGCTAAATAAGAAAAGGATCCCTGTGCCTCCTACCCACATCTCCTAAGAGATAGAAACCTTTTTTTTTTTTTCTGCTATAAACTAATTCTCGTAGATAACATGAATCTCCCTGGGACCTTATCATTCAGAATGTAAATAAATGTCTCCAATTAAGCATCTTACCTGAGTTTGGGGGATGACTGTTTCAGAGGTTTGTAAAGTACTGAGCTTCTGTTAATGATCAAGTTCAATTCCAATTACACAAATGAGATGGAGAAATGACCGCAGGGTGGCACCATTAGAGAGTGGATTCACCATGAGAAGGACCTGGTTCAGTACTCCACTTGTTACATATGCCACATTTCTCCCCAATCAGATGGAGTGCGGGGCATGATGTAATGATACTGCAGATTCTCGTGTATAATATAAGAGGTGGACACCATTTTCAGCAGTTCTATAGGTGTGTAAATATTCTCTTTGCCACAGTATTTCATTATCTGAATAAATGGTGTAGTTCCCTTAGCGGAAAGGCTTGGGAAATTATTACCCTGGTTATTGCAGAGGCTTTCCTCAAGGAAATCTGATTTCTCCTTTAGCCAATGAGTTCTGGGTGTGAAAACTGGCTAAGGTCTAGAAATTAGGCTTGAGGGACTTGGATTTTCATTAGGGCCTCTGTTTTGGCCTCCTGTCTATCTTTCCTCGGTATCTGTAGGCTGTTTAACTTGAGAAATACCTTTGATGGCTAACTTTTTTTTCCCCTTTCAGTCAGTTCAGTTCAGTTGCTCAGTCGTGTCCGACTCTTTGTGACCCCATGAATGGCTCAGCTCCATCACCAACTCCCGGAATTCACTTAGACTCACGTCCATCGAGGCAGTGATGCCATCCAGATGTTATTTAATAGCCATCTTCAAAAGCTTTTGAAACACCCTTCCTGCCTTCTCACTGGTTGACACTCTGACTTTGCTACTTGTTTGTTTTTGAACTTACTTTATTTCAAATTGTTAAACCTTATTCCCTGACCTCCATAAGTCTGGAGTTCTATCACCACCACTGTTGTAATATACCCAATTAACCTATAACAGTATCTTCTTCCCTCGCCCCCACCTACAGATAGCAGCCATCTTTGAGGGTCTCAACAATGTCTATGTGTGTTCCTCACCAGTGTGCTCCTTTTCACTTAATAAAGTGAGGATTCTTCTTCCTGAATCCTTTGTGTTCAGGTGTATTCAGGGTGATATATTAATAGCATTTTCAGTGTAGCATGCCTACTTCTCTACACCTGTGGCTTCTCCCTTTACCATCTGCCATGCCAGTCACAAATGCCTGGTCAAGAATTTCTATTTTACTAAGAGCCATTCTTTTCCATGCTTCAAAGAGCAAAATAAAAACAGCACATTAGTCCTTTCCAGGTTTTACTTCATATATATGGGACAACAGTCTCATTTCAAAAAGTTATACTTTTCCAGCATAATACTCCATTTCATTCAATTTACTTGGATCCTTGGGATCTCAACACTCTCCTGACTTCTGTTGGCTAAATACTAAAGAGTCATCAAAATATAACCTCTTTCTTCCTCAGTGGGACCAGTAAATCCCTTTCCATATCATATTGTGACTTGACCTTAGTTGTTGATTTGGCAACCAGGGGATAAGGAGGTAAGGAATGATCCTGAGGAGGGCATGTTGGCATTCAAGGAAGAAGTTAATCAAATTAGGGATACAAGCATTTCTGCATGCCCAGAGAATACAGGAAAATCTTGGGTTCCACCCCAAGTCTCAGAGTCCCATTATTTCTCAACAAGCGTCATGATCTACTAAAAATTCAGCCTTTACTTACACTCTTCTACCCATGTACTTAATTCCTATGTCTGAGTTTGTTTGCATTGCCCTCCAACTAATTGAGATGAAAATTTATTTTAAAAATGTCCAAGGAAACCCTTGCCTCTCCTATTTGGCTTTAATCTGGTAATTAATTATCTTCAGCCGTATATTGTCTTTCCCATTGGAACAATAATACTCAACAATACTCAGCAATAACTATCAGCTATCATTGTTTTTAGCAATACTGCACTAAACTACTCATATGCCTTGAATATGTCATCCCTTGTGGCTTTTAAATTGTGTCAACTTAGGACTCAACTGTTTTCCTGACCTCTTCTTCTTGTATGTTTCTAGTTAAAATCAGTCACAAGAGACATTTTTCTGTGTACGATTTGAAGGGCAGAAGTGAAATGTAATCTTTGTTGCTATTGTTTAGTTTACTTTCAGAAGTTCAGTGAATGTAACACACATGTCACTTATCTATGGCTTACCTTATTGGCATGGGACAGCATTCATGCCTTTAGGTGCTCCAACTTAACCTGATCTTCTTTGGGTTCTCTGATTCCTAGACCAGGTGTGTGTTATGTTCTGTGACAAAGGGTGCCAGGTCCCTCTATGGAAAATTCACATCACCAAGAGTTGAGGAGAGGTGACTGGCATGTGTTGCGTTCCTGTGTCCGTCTGAGTTTCTGCTCTCATCTGTTTTCTTCCTAGATGCCAGCCCTGTGGACATCAAGCTCCATGTCAGATATAAACATAACAGCTTTCAGAGGCAATTGTGTACAGTAAAATCCCTGTAGCTCTTTTTTTTTTTTTTTTTTTTAAGTAACTTCTAGTCTTCCTCCTGGAGCACTGATAAAGTGCTCATCAGTGCATTATTCCATTTTAGTTTACAACAATAAAACTTTGAACAGTATCATTATTCAACAGTGTAATTACTAGAGATCACCACAGGCTCTTAGTGATGAGGTCCTGCTTTGCATTCTACCAGTAGCAGGGATTGAGTCCTGAAATCCTACTGTCAAATCTGATTTATTATGCAACTCATGGCACCCATTGTCTCAAGTCAGGTTTCCTCAGAAATGGACTTGGAGCCAGAAAGTTGCTTGAAAGGATTTAATCAAGAGTGTTTACAAGAACGTCACTGCAAGGGAATCAAGGTTGAGCAGAAGAAAAAGTTTATCTGGATTTAGAACAGGGACCTCAGCTCATCCCAAGGAGATCTGGAGCTCAGATGGCCCTAAGAATGTCAGGAAGGGTGAAAAGTCTAAGATTTTGCTCTCCTTACAAGCCAACAAGTTACCTCCCACAGTTTTAGGGATGCTAGTAAGAAGGCACCTGATTCCTGGGCCAGAGAAAAAGGACTTTCTTACACGCAGTGAGCACCATGATCACCAGTGTATTTGTGTCAGTTCCTCTTGCCACCAAATCCCACAGGGGCAACAGGATGGGAGAAGGTAAATGGCTGCACACACAGTGAGTTGTGGTACAAAAGAGAGACTCTGAACTTAAGGACCTCACATATTTTATAAAGACAACACACAGGCTTGTAATTGCTATTGAAGGAGACACTATCTCTATCTTCCAAGAAGTGAAGCAAACCTTCCCCTTTTCCCAGAGATATGCCCTACCTATAGCTTCTAAGCAGATATACTGTGTACACACACTTACAGTCTGTGCCTCTGATTGTAAGATGTGCAGAAATGAGAGGAAGAAAGAGAACTATGGAAAATTGTCTTACAACCCAGAGTTCTATGAATGCAGATGTAAGGGACTGACCTTTGAACCCGCTGGTCACTGGCTTGAGATTGAAGAAATATCCAGAAAGAGATTTGGCTGAGTCATTGACAACCAACAGTTCTGGTACCTAAGGGAATGGTGCCCGAGAATTCTATCAGAAAGAGCTGAATGCATCACAGCATGGACTGCTCTGTGAGAGTATGTCACTCTACAAACCATTGCCAGCATCCCTTATCCTCTCAGTTCTTTGATCAAGTTTGACACAGGTATCTATCACCTAATATTTTCTTTTAATTATAACCTCTTAATTTTATCCCCCTTTAGTGAAAGTGTTAGTCACTCAGTTTTGTCTGACTCTTTGCAACCCCTCCTGGACTGTAGCCTGCCAGGCTCCTCTCTCCCATGATATTTTCCAGGCAAGGATACTGGAATGGGTTGCCATTGCCTTCTCCAGGGCATTTTCTTTATTTTCAATTTATCTTGCTCACAGCATCATTGAATCAGCATCATTTCATTTGTAGATATTTACTTAGTCTTTCCTGCTCTTTTTATTATGATAGTGTGTAAGTTGCTAGAATAAACATTCTCTTCCTTTCTTCATCAAATAAACAGATGGCTGTTTTCAACACTGTGAAATATGAGAGTAATTAAATGAATTCGAGATAATCATGCATATACTTTTACTTTCCAGCATGAAAATAACTTTATGCCTAAGAAATTATTTGACTCTTAAAATTATGTCATTATATACTTATTTTCATCTGTCAAGTAGCTTAATCTAAACCAGACAAAAAGATTTGACTCTGTTATAGGATTTTCTGCAGTTTAGGAGCCAAAAATTCTCAAAGAACCAAAATATAAGTTTCTTAAAAATGTGGGAAATTTTGATTGCTCATGCCCCTTGTCAGTATCACAGGAGAAGTTTTCACAGGTTTATAATTAACTGTAGCCAAACCTGTTTAAACATTTGAATCAATGTGTAGATTTTCGAAGAAAATATATATTAATATCAATTGAATTCCAGAAAGCAAAGAAGAATCTCTCTGATTAGACCTAGGAGGGGTTTTAGAAAAGTTACTTAGATATTTCTGATTAACTTGCAAGCTTTGGATGACATTAGATGACATCATTCAATCAAACTCTCTTGTTACATAATCGACTAAAATTCATAGAGCATTATTAAAGCTCTGTGTCATCAAGGATCTCATAACATTTAAATAGAAAATAGTGTCTGCATAGATCTTCCCTTTGTTATTAGTTAGGAAATAGTTTTAACATATCGTAGAACTTCTTGCTAAACTTTTTCTATGGAAATATCTCTATGGACTAATATATGGCACTCCCTAAACATTATCATAGGATTGAACAAGTAGAAGGAAAAAAGGCCTTAATTCTGTTAAACTGACAGATTGATAACTATGAAATGGTGCTATTCAAAATATTGATAATTTTTCTGTTTTAGAGAATTGTTGGAAATGTATGGAATGTTCAAATGAATGAATATTTACTTTCCTTGAGTATATTTCTAATAATTTTGTGTTACATTATGTACATTAATCTTATTTTAAATATAACTAAATGCACTAAAGTATGCTACTTTAGTATCTAAAAACAGTGCATCTACTGTTTTTTAGTTACTGTCAAACTAAACATGATAAAATTTGAAAGAGTTCACTTATCAATGAAGCTACATAGAAATTAAGTGTGCTTGTTTGTTTCTAGAATGGTGCACAATTTTTAAAAACTTATTTAATTTATTATTGGCTGTCCTGGGTCTTTGTTGCTGCACAAGGGCTTTCTCTAGCTGTGCAGAGTGGGGGCTACTCTCTAGTCGCAGCGCACAGGTTTCTCATTGCAATCGCTTCTCTGGTTCCAGAGCACAGTCTCTATGGCTCACAGGCTTCAGTAGTTGTGGCCCATGGGCTCAGTAATTGTGGCTCGTAGGCTCCAGAGCTCAGGCTCAGTAGCTGTGGGCCCAGGCTTAGTTGCCTCACAGCATGTGGGATCTCTCTGGACCAAGGATCAAACCCATGTCTCCTCCAAGGCAAGGCAAATCCTTAACAACTGGACCACCAGGGAAGCCCTGTTTGCTGCTTTTTAATGTTCAGAAACTACCTTGTATTAGTGCTTATTTCATTCCTTTATTTAATTCATACTTAGATGCTCCAAGTTGTACTCACTGTCTTAGGTCTGCTGCTGCTAATTCGCTTCAGTCATGTCTGACTCTGTGCGACCCCATAGACAGCAGCCCACCAGGCTCTACCGTCCCTGGGATTCTCCAGGCAGGAACACTGCAGTGGGTTGCCATTTCCTTCTCCAATGCAGGAAAGTGAAAAGTGAAAGTGAAGTCGCTCAGTCGTGTCTGACTCTTAGCGACCCCATGAACTGCAGCCCACCAGGCTCCTCGGTCCATGGGATTTTCCAGGCAAGAGTACTGGAGTGGGGTGCCATTGCCTTCTACTGTCTTAGGCCAGGTGTCCTCAAAAGCAAACTCTGAGACAGACGATTGCTTGAAAGAATTTTATTGAAGAGTATCTTCAGGAACAGCTCTAGAAATGAATGATGGAATCAGTGATTTGTTTTATTTTGTCTCTCTCTAAAATGTTGTTGTTTAGTCACTAAGTTGTTTCTGACTCTTTGTGACCCCAGGGACTGTAGGCTGCCAGACTTCTCTGTCAATGGGATTTCCCAGGCAAGAATATGGGAGTGGGTTGTCATTTCCTTCTCCAGGGGATCTTTCCAACCCAGACATGGAACCTGTGTCTCCTGCTCGGCAGGCAGATTCTTTACTACTGAGCTATCTGGGAAGCTCTCTCTCTAAAATGGATAATAGTAAAATAAATAAATTCACTCAGGCATTGTACAGGTAAAAAAGTATAATGTTATCTGACATGAAATTAGAGTTAATTTTATTTTCTCCTTTGCTTTTTTCTCATGCATATAATTATATATTTTAATTTATTTTTATTATATTTAAAACCTGGCTCCCCAGGAAATACTAGCAGGTAATTTTCTTTAAAAAAATTAGGCTGAAAACTAAAATGAATGCACATATAAATGAATTAATAGCATAATTATATGAATTCATTTTTACATTTTGCATAAAATTGACCCTTTTATTATTTTAGATGGCTATTAATTTTTCTCCCTTTACCTAAAGGAAATATTTTTTGATTAAGGACACTAAAATACTTGTTTTTTTCCAGACTATATACTTTTGTACCAGAGACTTTGTTAAATATTGTAAAATATTTTGAAATCAAAGTGTTTATGTTTTGAAAATGTTTTATATAATAAAATAATTATATAAAAATAAGAAAAGTAAACAATTAAAAAAACAAGACATTATAGTAACACATTTTTATTTAAGATCATACCGTAAGCCAAAACAGTTATAAGTTTAGTATAGCACTATGTGTTAAATACTAAGAAAATATAAGGATTGATAGGAATTTGTATTATTTCTGCGTTAATGATCATGTAGATTCAGATACAAGAGTAACATAACGTATAATCAGAGAATCCTAATTCAATGCTTGAAGTCCTTGGCGTTAAACATTTTTGAACTGACTAAATGTGGCCTATTCATGACAATTACTCTATAAGGAAGCTAACTGGGTCACAACTGAGGTATGGTTCAAGCTCTGTGGTGTTAGGCAACACTGCCCCCTAGAGGTTTTCGGAATATTCCCAGTAGACAAGGTTTCTGAACATCAAGAAAGGCTCAAGAAATTTCTCAACTACAATGAACAAGCCATACTCTGGCCCCCTGATGCGAAAAGCCAATTCATTGGAAAGCACCTTCATGCTGGGAAAGATGGAGGGCAAGAAGAGAAGGGGGTGACAAAGGATGAGAGGGTTGGATGACATCAGCAACACAATGGACACGAGTTTGAGCAAACTCTGGAGATGGTGAAGGATGGGAAAACCTGGAATGGTGCAATCTGTGTAGTTGCAAAGAGTTGGACACGATTAGCGACAACAGCAACAAGCAATGTGAAGGAAAATAGCAAATGGAAATACAGCCTCTTCACTTCAGGTGATGTTTATGAGATCTGAGAAACCTCTGTAAGAGGAAATGGAAATCTATCAACAACTGGAGCGAAGACACGCTGACAAGTCGTTAGTTCATAAAAACAGCTCTGGGGAAATTAGGGAAAGGTTTGAATCAGGAGTGATTTCTGCATTGTCTGAAACTGGCTTTGGAAATTTCAAATTATCTTCCCTGTAAAGACACTCAGTTCAATTCAGTTCAGTTACTCAGTCGTGTCTTGAGTCTTTATGACCCTATTGACTGTAGAACACCAGGTCTCCCTGTCCATCACAACTCCGGGAGTTTACATAACTTCCTGTCCATTGAGTCCGTGATGCCATCCAACCATTTCATCCTCTGTCATCCCCTTCTCCTCCTGCCCTCAATTTTCCCCAGCATCAGGGTCTTTTCAAATGAGTCAGTTCTTTGCATCACGTGGCCAAAGTATTGGAGTTTCAGCTTCAGCATCAGTCCTTCCAATGAATATTCAGGACTGATTTCCTTTAGGATGGACTGGTTGGATCTCCTTGCAGTCCAAGGTACTCCGTAGAGTCTTCTCCAACACCACAGTTCAAAAGCATCAATTCTTCAGTGCTCAGCTTTCTTTATAGTCCAACTCTCACATCCATACATGACTACTGGAAAAACCATAGCCTTGACTAGACTGACCTTTGTTGGCAAAGTAATGTCTCTGCTTTTGAATATGCTATCTAGGTTGGTCACAACTTTTCTTCCAAGGAGTAAGCCTCTTTTAATTTCATGGCTGCAGTCACCATCTGAAGTGATTTTGGAGCCCCCCAAAATAAAGTCTGACACTGTTTCCCCATCTATTTGCCATGAAGTGATGGACCGGATGCCATGATCTTCATTTTCTGAATGTTGAGCTTTAAGCCAACTTTTTCACTCTCCTCTTTCACTTTCATCAAGAGGCTTTTTAGTTCCTCTTCACTTTCTGCCATAAGGGTGGTGTCATCTGCATATCTGAGGTTACTGATATTTCTCCTAGCAATCTTGATTCCAGCTTGTGCTTCATCCAGCCCAGCGTTTCTCATAATGTACTCTTCATATAAGTTAAATAAGCAGGGTGACAGAATACAGTCTTGACGTTATCCTTTTCCTATTTGGAACCAGTCTGTTGTTCCATGCCCAGTTTTAATTGTTGCTTCCTGACATGCATAAATATTTCTCAAGAAGCAGGTCAGGTGGTCTGGTATTTCTATCTCTTTCAGAATTTTCCACAATTTGTTGTGATCTACATAGTCAAAGTCTTTACCATAGTCAATAAAGCAGAAATAGATATTTTTCTGGAACTCTCTTCTTTTTTTGATGATCCAACGGATGTTGGCAATTTGATTTCTGGCTCCTCTGCCTTTTCTAAAACCAACTTGAACATCTGGAAGTTCACAGTTCACATACTGTTGAAGTTTACTCTGCAAAGAAGAAGGCTGTTCCATGAGAGAAAGACACACATAATATTAGGGTTTGCAATTCTTGATGCTGCAACTCTAATTTGAAGGGGCACATGATCAGAATGAGTAAGGCAGTGATTTATCAGTAATCAAGAGTGAAGAGTGTCAGAGATCTGTGATGGAATTGAGGTTGACTGTCATCAAGAAGGGTCTTTTACGTAAGAGAGCAAAGATACAGAGTGGAGAAGGCTTGCAACATCATTTGCAATGTCATTTTTAAAACCATCTCCACCCAAAATATGAAAGAGAAATAATTTTAACTGGGCTTCATAAATGTGTGATGAATTTACATAAAATCCCACTGTTTGGTTGACTAGTCCATTAAAATATGGACTTTTGCTACACATATAGAAGAAATGCAGAAATTTGGGACACTATTAAAGTTATAGGAAAAGTCTATATTTTCTAATGAGTGCAGAAAAGTAAAGAAGTTATCTACTTCTTCAGAGATATTATCAGAAGTATGTATTGTCCACTAGAACCATATTGAGCAGTGGGAAATTTCTAGGTTTTTATTCATTATTTTAAGCTATACATCCTAAGTGTCCTCATGGGAAGCCTCAAAAGGCAAAGAGACATTATTTGCCTTTATGTCACAGAAGAGATAACGAGCCAAGTAATTAAATATATTGAACTTGCCAGATATTGTTACTATTTGAAATAAATGAACATGGTACAGTGTCATTGTGTTACCTTTGAGACTATCACATTTTAGCCAACCTTTTGGCACTTCAGTTTTCTCTATGTTGGTCAATAAATGGCATGACAACTTTTGAAAAACCTTCTTGTGACATTTTGGTAATGTAATTAGTGAAAAGCCATCCTTTTTTTTTGACTGGGATCCTCCCATATATCTCAGGGTCTTTATGTACATTGGTCATTGATACCTCACAACAACTTCATTAGGTAGATTTTATTACTCACATTTTATGGAACTGAATTTTAATGTGCATGATAGAGAGTTAGCATTCAAAGGATGCTATCTATGTTTTTTTTTTTAATTTTTAAAATTTTAGAATAACGATAAGCTGATATAAATACTGGGCTTCCCTGGTGGCTCAGCTGGTAATGAATCTGCCTGCAATGCAGGAGACATGGGTTTGATCCATGGGTTGGGATGATTCCCCTGGAGAGGGAAAGGGTACCTACTCCAGTATTCTGGCCTGGAGAATTCCATGGACTGTATAGTCCATGGGATTGCAAAGAGTCAGATACGACTGAGAGACTTTCACTTTCACTTTATATAAATACTACAAATGTACTACATATATTTCCCATATAAAGTGAAGTCAAAATAAAGTCATGTCTGACTCTTTGTGACCCTATGGACTGTAGCCTGCCAGGGTCCTCTGTCCATGGGATTCTCCAGGCAAGAATACTGGAGTGGGTTGCCATGCTTTTCTCCAGGGAATCTTCCCAACCCAGGGATCATACCTGCATCTTTTGCAACTCATTCATTGCAAGCAGATTCTTTACCACTGAGCCACCAGGGAAGTCCCCATTTCCCATATAACCACAATCAATTTCCTATATTATTAATATCTAAAATTATCCTGGCCCATGAGTCACAACTTGTCAACTAATATTGATATATTATTAGATAAGTCCACACTTTCTTCAGATTTCCTTAGTTTTCACCTAATGTCCTTTTAGTCTTCTACAGTCCCATCCATATTACCATCATGCTAATGTCCCAGTTGTAATCCATTACTGCATAGATCATTAAACATTCTCCCTGGTATATATGTAACCTCTCACTATAATAGTGAGAAACCTGATACCATCATCTTAGAGTATGAACATATGGAAACCTGGTAATTGAGTCCCTGCTCAGGTCTTACAAGTGCCAATCATAAGGGATCATAATACTTGATGTAACCCTCACATTCAGTCTTGGTCTGTGGGGTAAGAGCGATAGCAGTGGGGAAAGTCAAGTAGAAGCTTCTGAAATCATATTCCCACCAGCCAAGATACAAAGTCAAAAATAAAATCACCTGAAGGCAGGGGTGAAGGGATGGGCAGGTTAAGATGAGTGTCATCTCTGAAGAGTTAAAAGAATACAAGGGCGGTATACATCGTATTTCTAAGCAATCCACCATGATGGACAATAAGTATAAAAACTAGAAGGAACAAGTTGCAGAGGAATTTTGTCCTGCAGAAGGAGGAAGCTCCACCATCACTGGCTCTATCTTCTAAAAAGTAGGGGGAAAAGGATTTGCAATGACATGCATAGGATAGGTTTTGAGAAGGTGTACAAAGGAAAGAACACACACACAGCAGAGGAAATGTTCTGTCAATAGTCTTTCTCTTGTATTATTTCATCTTGCTTTTCCTTTTGATGAAAGAATTAACATTTGTGAAGCATAAATTATGATATGGGCACAGAATAGAGCCACTAAATAGGCCAGTTCCTCTCCTTTGCATACACATTCTGTGACAGTTTTATACTCATAAAAAGGGCTTTATGGCTATCATATGGCCCAGCCAAGTTCAGGCCTTATGGCCTGGAGTATACTCTTTGCATATGAGCATCAACAACCTTAACTGCAGCACATGGCTGTTGTAAATAAATGGGACTCTGGGATCCAGACTTGTTAATCAGATAGCTGCTTTATGTCTTATTCTGTCTTAAATTCTATATGGGAATTGTACTTTGCATGAGGGAGTGTTCATTATCATAATATTCTTTCTTCTATTTGTGGTGAGCCAGTAGTGCTACATTTCAAAAAATATACCACTGTATAAAGGATGAAATACCAATATTAATTTTTACTTGTTTGTAGAAATTTTTCAAAAACAGGGAGTGAAAATATTTGCCTGGCTACCAAGTTGTTCTTACTAAATCAATAAAATGTATTTAATATGTTCAGTTGAAAAATAAATTGAACATATTAAAAATTTTTTATCTAAATTAAATTATACAAAAATTAATAAAGCAACACAGAAATGTATTATCAAAACAAAATATTCTCCACATAACTCTGATAAATCTTTATTGTGATTAATTCCATTGAGTTCAAAATAAATAAATATATAGTTGAATAAATATATAGTAATTGTATTTCCAATTATATTTATTTTATGCATTAAAAGAAGTAAGTATTTTGATTCAACAATTTTTATATTCATTGCTTAGGAGACAAATCATCTTTCTTACCTCTTTGAAATGAAATGAAAGCAAAAAATTAATATATGTTGGAAAAGTTTTATATACATATGCACATATCTTATCAATTACTACTGAAATTTATAATTTTTATCAGTGTTAAGTCTTAAATTGGGATTTGTTGAACAAAGAGAAAAATAACTGATCAGATTTTATATGTATGTCACTTACTGCACACTTTCAAAACTCAATCCTTTATGGAAGCTACCTTAGTGCTTAAAGATAATGAGGTGGCATTTAGACAATTATTCAGTGAACCAGTATAGTCAATTTTCTTCCCCCAACTAATAAGGATGGGAGTAAAATTTACTTAAGTATATATGAATTAAACATTTTTTATTTAGTATATATTAATTAAGTTTCCATTTGAAGATGAAATCTATCTGTAGGCTTTTCATGCATTTAAAATTAGAATGAAGAGTGCAGTTCATGATACACATAAATGTTTTTAATTTTTTATGGGAAAATATAAGCTCACCTAGAATATTGATAACTACTTATGAAAACTCTCATCTGCTGGTGTAAATGGCCTGCTCTAAAGTAACACTTAAAGTATTTTTGTATAGAATCATTTAGTTCTTCATTCTGGTGCCTATTTTCCATATACATGGACAGTATGGCAAAGAGGTTGCACTTTGAGTATACAGAAAAAGTAATATCCAATAACCCTTATTTCAAGAAATAAAATATTATATAGTTCAGTTCAGTTCAGTTGCTCAGTCGTGTCCGACTCTTTGCGACCCCATGAATCTCAGCAGGCCAGGCCTCCCTGTCCATCACCAACTCCCGGAGTTCACTCAAACTCAGGTCCATCGAGTCGGTAATGACATCCAGCCATCTCATCCTCAGTTGTCCCCTCCTCCTCCTGCCCCTAATCCCTCCCATATCAGAGTCTTCTCCAATGACTCAACTCCTCGCATGAGGTGGCCAAAGTACTGGAGTTTCAGCTTTAGCGTCATTCCTTCCAAAGAACACCCAGGACCAATCTCCTTTAGAATGGACTGGTTGGATATGCTTGCAGTCCAAGGGACTCTCAAGAGTCTTCTCCAACACCACAGTTCAAAAGCATCAATTCTTCAGCACTCAGTTTTCTTCACAGTCCAACTCTCACATCCATACATGACCATTGGAAAAATCATAGCCTTGACTAGATGGACCTTTGTTGGCAAAGTAATGTCTCTGCATTTGAATATGCTATCTAGGTTGGTCATAGCTTTCCTTCCAAAGAGTAAGCATCTTTAAATTTCCTGGCTGCAATCATCATCTGCAGTGATTTTGGAGCCCCCTAAAAATAAAGTCTGACACTGTTTCCCCATCTATTTCCCATGAAGTAATGGGACCAGATGCCATGATCTTCATTTTCTGAATGTTGAGCTTTAAGCCAACTTTTTCACTCTCCTCTTTCACTTTCATCAAGAGGCCCTTTAGTTCTTCTTCACTTTCTGCCATAAGGGTGGTGTCATTGCATATCTGAGGTTATTGAGATTTCTCCTGGAAATCTTGATTCCAGCTTGTGCTTCTGTCAGTCCAGCGTTTCTCATGATGTACTCTGCATAGAAGTTAAATAAGCAGGGTGACAATATACAGCCTTGATGTACTCATTTTCCTATTTGGAACCAGTCTGTTCCATGTCCAGTTTTAACTGTTGCTTCCTGACCTGCATATAGGTTTCTCAAGAGGCTGATCAGGTGGTCTGGTATTCCCATCTCTTTCAGAATTTTCCACAGTGTATTGTGATCCACAGAGTCAAAGGCTTTGGCATAGTCAATAAAGCAGAAATAGATGTTTTTCTGGAACTATCTTGCTTTTTCGATGCTCCAGCAGATGTTGGCAATTTGATTTCTGGTTCCTCTCCCTTTTCTAAAACCAACTTGAACATCTGGAAATTCACAGTTCACATATTGCTGAAGCCTGGCTTGGAGAATTTTGAGCATTACTTTACTAGCGTGTGAGATGAGTGCAATTGTGTGGTAGTTTGAGCATTCTTTGGCATTGCCTTTCTTTGGGATTGGAATGAAAACTGACCTTTTCCAGTCCTGTGGCCACTGCTGAGTTTTCCAAATTTGCTGGCATAGTAAGTGCAGCACTTTCACAGCATCATCTTTCAGGATTTGAAATAGCTCAACTGGAATTCCATCACCTCCACTAGCTATGTTCATAGTGATGCTTTCTAAGGCCCACTTGACTTGACATTCCAGGATGTCTGGCTCTAGGTGAGTGATCACACCATCGTGATTTTCTTGGTCATGAAGATTTTTTTGTACAGTTCTCCTGTGTATTCTTGCCACCTCTTCTTAATATCTTCTGCTTCTGTTAGGTCCATACCATTTCTGTCCTTTATCGAGCTCATCTTTGCATGAAGTGTTCCCTTGGTGCCTCTAATTTTCTTGAAGATATCTCTAGTCTTTCCCATTCTGTTGTTTTCCTCTGTTTCTTTGCATTGATAGTTAAACACTTGCATATATAGTTCTCCATTATCACATTTCCTCTTTCCTTTCCCAGTAATAACAACTACTCTTGATTTGTCATCCCCAGGCATGTATTTCCACAGTTAATACATATTTGTGTTTATCCAAGACTATATAACATTTTTTTCTTTTTTTCTTTTATTTTTTAACTTTACAATATTGTATTGGTTTTGCCATTTTTAGCACACTAAATTGCATTACTAGAAAGTACAATCCATGAAGAGAGGAATCTTTGATGAATTTGTTTACTGATGTATACTATAAGCATGCAGCACATATTAACTACTCAATAAATATTCATTAAGGAAAAAATTTAATTACTGATACATGGAAAATCCAAGAAAGTAAACTGAAAAGGAAAGAAGAAATCCATACTGATTTCCATAGGCTACAAAAACTGTTACAACAATCACTATCTGACATACAATACAAAACACTTTTTAACAGAATAAAATGAAAGGATTCATTTGTTTGAACAATAAAAAAGATCAAATGCTTATGACTAAAGTATACAGTAATGTACAGTAACAATATATATGAAACAAATTTTCAAACATTCTTAAAGAAGTAATGCATGCAAACAAAACCTAAAAAATTGCAAAGACAAATTGTTAAGAATACTCAAAATCATTAAATTTTTTAGTTCTAAATTTAATGTGACCTTGGTCAATATATAATTATGTTCATTTTTCCCAGAATTAAAAATTTGAATCTAAAAATTATATGATCAATTAAACAAATATGTACATCCAGAAAAACTACTCACAAAAATTAGAAGGGACATGTTCACCCAGACTAACAATTTATGATACAACAATACAGCATCAATAATTGAACAATTTCCCAATACATCCATGAAATTAGTTTGGTGGCATCACAGACCAGTAGAACAGAATAGACAGCAGATGATTTATGGACAATGATGTCACCATCTGAGAGTAAGTCAAGTTCAAAGAGCGATTCACACTGTACAGAAGAATTAATTCTAGACACATCATACAGCTAAACATAAAAAAAAAATTGAACCAGAAGTGTGAAAAATGTACTACTCATTCTGATTTACAGTGTCCTTTAATTTTTGCAGCATACTTGATGTTAAAGAAAAGTGTACGTGATGGCGTTAAACAGGAATAAACAAAGGAATCACACTGTGCAACTTAACTACATGCAATTTCAATTTGTCAATCATACCTTGATAAAATTATGGATAAACATTGCTCTTCTGATAGGAGTAAGATTGAACTCAAGTACTGGGGTGAGCTAGTGAAGGCTGTACCCTGGGACCTTGCAGGAATTGGTCAAAGTGACTAGTCCCCTGTTTTTGCTGATTGGTTAGAAGTTGGGCATCTATCTTCTCACAGGGCTAGGAGCTAGAGGTGCTATTTTTCCTCCTGATTACATTTCAAAGGCATGGAGCCCAGGTCCATGGGAAAGAGGCTTGGAGAAAATTTGAGTCTTAAAGGATCAGAGAAATAACTTCAATTGCAGATTATCTACAGCAAATGCTCTAAGGAAGGGGAGGTCAGGAGCATACATTCAGGAAGGTTTAGCGAAGCCAAGTGGAAGATTTAGTCCATCTTGGTCAATGGTCAGTTAGTCCACCTCTGTAAATATATCCAATAAACTGTTTTTCCTTTTCATTCCACTGCCATGGAATGTTGCATCAGAAAGCTTATTCATTTGGTTCAGCCACTCAGTCGTGCCTGACTCTTTGCTACCCGCATGGACTGCAGCACGCCAGGCCTCCCTGTCCATCTCCAAGTCCCAGACCCTACTTAAACTCATGTCCATTGTGTTAGTGATGCCATCCAACCATCTCATCCTCTGTCGTCCCCTTCTCCTCCCTCCTTCAATCTTTCCCGCATCAGGGTCTTTTCAAATGAGTTCATTCTTCGCATCAGGTGGCCAAAGTATTGGAGTCTCAGCTTCAGCATCAGTCCTTCCAATGAACATTCACAACTGATTTCCTTTAGGGTTGACTGGTTGAACCTCCTTGCAGTCCAAGGGACTCTCTTTCAAGAGTCTTCTCCAACACCACAATTCAAAAGCATCAATTTTTCATTGCTCAGCTTTTTTTATAGTTCAACTCTCACACCCATACATGACCACTGGAAAAACCATAGCTTTGACTAGATGGACCTTTGTTGGTAAAGTAATGTCTCTGCTTTTTAATATACTGTCTAGGTTGGTGATAGCTTTTCTTCCAAGGAGAAAGTGTCTTTTAATTTCATGGCTGTAGTCACCATCTGCAGTGATTTTGGAGCCCAAGAATATAAAATATCTCACCATTTCCATTGTTTCCCTATCTATTTGCCATGAAGTGATGGGACCAGATGCCATTATCTTTGTTTTCTGAATGTTGAGCATTAAGCCAACTTTTTCACTCTCCTCTTTCACTATCATCAAGAGGCTCTTTAGTTCTTCTTCACTTTCTGCCATAAGCGTGGTGTCATCTGCATATCTGAGGTTATTGAGATTTCTCCCGGCAATCTTGATTCCAGCTTGTGCTTCTTCCAGCCTAGCGTTTCTCATGATGTACTTGGCATAGAAGTTAAATAAGCAGGGTGACAATATACAGCCTTGACGTACTCCTTTTCCTATTTGGAACCAGTCTGTTGTTCCATGTCCAGTTCTAACTGTTGCTTCCTGACCTGCATACATATTTCTCAGGAGACAGGTCAGATGATCTGCTATTCTCATCTGTAAGAATTTCCCACAGTTTGTTTTTGGCATAGTCAATAAAGCAGAAATAGATATTTTTCTGGAACTCTCTTACTTTTTTGATGATTCAGCAGATGTTGGCAATCTGACCTCTGATTCCTCTGCCTTTTCTATATCCAGCTTGAATATCTGGAAGTTCATGATTCATGTGCTGTTGAAGCCTGGATTGGAGAATTTTGAGTTTATTAAGTCTGACTAATAAGATATAATCATGATTCCAACTTCTTCTAGACCATCAGCATTGCCAAGATTTCTTCTATTACACCTAGAGTTTATAACTCATGGCATTTAAAACTATAATTTCATGTCACTGTTTAAGAATCCCAGCAAATGTTTCAAATTGAGAAAAGTAACTGTATTTTGCTGGAAATTTTAGAACTTGATCACACTTTCTCTTTCATAAAATACATTCTTGAGTAATTAACTCCTTCCATGATGTATCATAATTTATAATTTATAAACATCCTTACATATTTTAAAAAACAAACTGTACTATTTGTATTTGCCAGAATAGCTTTGGATTGTGTAGGCTTAATTCCATGCATTTAACTGAATGCATCTTTTTGGAAGTTTTGGCAAATTCTGTCCAATATAAATTATGTTTTCAATAATTTTTCTTATTTCTCTTGATCGAAATGATTTTCTATATATTTTCTACTTTTAAAACACCATCCAAACTAAAATTTTGTCCATCCCTCTTTTATTATTCTGAATATAGTCTGTTATAGTGTATTCATTGAACTTTCCATCTCTCTCTCTCTTTCTTTATATGTTAGTATCACCATTTCAAAATGTTTGCTTTACAACTTTATTTTCCAAATACAGTACCTAGATTGGAGTACTTTTGATACACATGATAGATGAATGCATGACAGCATGATGTGAAACAAATGTCCTAATAAATTTCTACATGTTTTTATTATTTTAAATTTTATAAACTTTTTAAACCCTATATCTCCCTGAAGTTGTTTAACCTAAGCTTCTCAGTGCTGGTGTATAAGTGATAGAAAAAGTTATTGAATTTAGATATTTTTTTTTTCTAGTTCACATTTCCAAGTTCATATCCACTTTATTCTGCTCATTTGATATCATGCTTCTTTTTTAGAAACTTTCTTGACCAGCATTATTTGAAGTCTTTCAAAACACAAAGCTTAGAAGTATAATAACATCAATTAAAATTTTCTCCTCTGTTCTTCAAAAATGTAGTTCATTAAATGACACCTTTTATATTATATCATTTAGACATGTTTTCAAGTTTATAAAATGCGCTGTTTAAAATAATTAATATGATACTTTGAAATAGCTTAGTTCTGTTAGCCTATACTTCAAGTCTCCGAAGAACACCTTCGAAAGTAATACTTATAGATATGATTTTATCCATTTGATTATTAATTTTACCCTGGGCTTATTCTAGATATACTGATGCTTGCATGCGTGCTGAGTTGCTTCACTCGTGTTAGACTCTGCGTGATGCTATGGACTGTAGCCTACCAGATTCCTCTGTCCATGGGATTCTCCAGGCAAGAATAGTGGAGTGGGTAGCTATTCCCTTCTCCAGGAGATCTTCCTGACTCAGGGATGAAACCCAGGTCTCATGCTTTGCAGGCAGATTCTTTACCATTAGAGCCAACAGGGAAGCCCCAGACATTATTACCACAGTCTCTAAAAAACACACATACACGCACAAATCGTGCCTTCTAGTGCTTGCTAGCCTGCAAATTCCAAGATTAACTATAAAGACTAATTGTGAGCACATACTTGCTCAGATTACTGATCTATAAAAGGAATGCCAGAAGTCAAATTGTGAAAATGAGGAAGTTATGAACTAGTCACACTAAGTCTACAGAGTAAGTGCCTTGCCCTAGATTACAAATCATTCATCTGGCATTAAATCCATTTCCTGTAAGACTGGATATATAAATACATTTGAAGGTAAGTGTGTATTTGCACTTGTAATCTACATAATCATTAGGAAATTCATCAAACCACACTGAGAATAAGATAACCCCATATTTTTATTATAGCTGCTGAGTTTACATTATATAGTGGGCTAGCCAGAGAAGCCCCAGAGAGGTTAATGGAATGAAAATAGATGAAGAAGGAGGTATGGAACAATTATCTTATTTGTACAGAACGGAGAGAAAATTCTAAGCAATGGCATTGAAGAGACCAGTGAGTACCCAAATTTTTCATTATTCCACAGAACAAGGTACGCCCAGATCACCCATTTGCACTATGTTCGAGTTTCAGAAAAGGGGAGCCACCTTATCTGGTGAACTTCACTTGCTATCAGGAACATGTCAAGAGAGACAGTGAACCCCACCCCCATATCACATTCCATGTATGTCCATTAGTTTAAAAGGGGCTAGAATACACTTAGGGCACACAGAGTTTCTTCACACAGTGGAGTCTGTGCCGTGAGAGCCCTGGGTACAACTTTACCTGCCAAGAATGCTGACATTGGCCAAAGGTCTCTGCAAACTGGCTCATCACAAATTTTCAGACTTGTAAATTTGCAAGTAACATTTACGTACTTGTGTTAATAATGGTATATATCATAGTCGTTTGTTGTTCAGTCACTCATTTGTGTCCAACTCTTTGTGACCTCATGGACTGTAGCACGCCACACTTCCCTGTCCTTCACTATCTCCCAGAGTTTGCTCAAACTCGTGTTCATTGAATCAGTGATGCCCTCCAACCATCTCATCCTCTGTCTCCCCCTTTTCCTCCTGCCCTCAGTCTTTCCCAGCATCAGGGTCTTTTCCAATGAGTTGGCTCTTTGCATCAGGTGGCCAAAGTATTGGAGCTTCAGTTCAGCATCGGTCCTTCTGGTGAATATTCAGGGTTGATTTCCTTTAGGATTAACAGATTTGATCTCCTTGTTGTCCAAGGGACTCTCAAGAGTCTTCTCCAGCATCTCAGTTTGAAAGCATCAGTTCTTTGGCACTCAGCCTTCTTTATGGTCCAACTCTCATATCCATACAGGACAACTGGAAAAAATCATAGCTTTGACTATTCTGACCCTTGTGAGAAAATGATATTTCTACTTTTTAATATGATATATTGGTTTGTCACTTTGAAAAGATTGAATATTTTTATGAAAACCAGGTAATAAATTCTAATTAATATTTTCATAAATTAATGATAAAGGTAGTCCCCAAATTCCACTGAAACTACTGTGATGTCAATACATACATTTTAAATGCTCAACTTTTAAAAAAGTTATTGCAAAAACTAATTTCCCAACTTTTGAAATCCAAGAATCCTTATATATATATATAAAGAAAGCATTTTAAAATAAGTATTGTTTTGGATTGGTATTGAGGACTTATATAAAACAAAAACACAATAGTTCCTACCCAGAAATGTTTCAGTAATGCTTTATAATCAAACATGCTAATATTCTAACTCATATTCTTTTGCTATGTAATTTCAGGTGTCACCATTCCCTATTATGTCCCATGCACTCTGTTTCAGGGATGATAAACTAATTCTTTATGAGACTAATTCTTTATCACTTTGCACTTCTAATCCTGATAAAGTTTCTGAACTGCATAGTTATCTTTGCTTTAACTAAAGTTTTAGATAGGTGTGTTACAGCAATAAAATCTTCATTTTCTAGAACATTTATTTTGAGACACTTTGGCTACTCCCATATGAATGTACACCTAATTGTAATGGTGAGATCAGGGGTTAAGTAGATTAAAATAAAGTGGAAACCCTATGATATCTGAATAATTCATAACACTTGCCTTCACAGAGCAGAATTTCCAGTTACCTCAAACAAGCCTTTTAAAAGAAGACTGAAGACAGCACCTTAGCTTGTTAAGTATAGAAAAACTATGGACCAGTAAAGACTTTCAGGAAGATACCAATAAGTCTTTGTTAAGTAAGCATGGAATTTTAAATGTTTAATGACAGCAAAGGATATAGACTATACCTTTAATCACAAAACCATTGTCCACAGATATAACTTGAACCACTGAATTGTATATTCTAAATTTTAATAAATTGTGTAGAATTAAAGAAAAAATTTACAATTGTATAACATATATAAAACAAAGCAAAATGTTATTGCCTTTACTTTTCTCAATTGCCTTGAAACATGTAAAATATCATATATGAAACGAGTCGCCAGTCCAGGTTTGATGCACGATACTGGGTGCTTGGGGCTGGTGCACTGGGATGACCCAGAGGGATGGTACAGGGAGGGAGGAGGGTTCAGAATGGGGAGCGCGTGTATACCTGTGGCAGATTCATTTTGATATATGGCAAAACCAATACAATATTGTAAAGTTAAAAAATAAAATAAAAATAAAATGTGAAAAAAAAAGAAATAAAAGCTATCTTTATTGGTAATCAAACAGTAATTTTTTAAACATGTAGTTCTTTAGTGTCTTGGCCTTGCATTCTTTACAGAAATGGTATATGTAATAACTGTTATTAAAAAGTCACTGGGTTATTTCCTTTAAAGACAGATACTAAAAACTCAGATATATTACCATTATCCATTATATCCTTCCTATTTCCTAAACTACCCTGGATGTATCAATATCTCCTTCATGTCAGCAGTATTATAAATCCCTAGAGCATTATGTAAATCATGCTATTAGTTGGAAATTACAGAAAGGACATGCATTGCAAAATGACAGCATAATAACTTGGAATTACTTAATATATATCAGCAAGCATTTGAGATATAAAAGGAAGGCAGTATATTTAGTGACAGAATGACCATTTTAGATTTAAGCAGATCTTAATTCAAAAGTGCATGCCCTACATCTATGGAAAAACTAAAGATTGGTTTTGAAATTTAGTTTCCTTATCCTTAATGTAGGGTTAGCTTTACCTTAAAATTTTGTAGCATATATTAATAAAATATTATAGTTAAAGATGTCTCAGTTAATATACATCCTCAGTTAAATTATTTGCTGCTGTCATGCTGCTAAGGATAATAAAAAGTCATTTTAATTCTGTTATTTCTACAATTAAATTTTATAGCATGATAAAATTTTGTTATTTCACTCTACCTTGCTTCCTATGAGTTTAGTTATATTCACCATGGTGTAAATAATTTCCAAAGTAGCATTTATACTGCTGCAATAAATAATTGGGACAGAAGGAGAAGAGGGCATCAGAGAATGAGATGGCTGGATGGCATCACCAATGCAATGAATATGAACTTGGGAAAACTCTGGGAGATGGTGAGGGACAGGAAGGCCTGGTGTGCTGCAGTCCATAGGGTCACAAAAACTCAGACACAACTGAGTGACTGAACAATAATAACAAAGAAATCATTGAGAATTTTTTTGTGAATATAATTCACATTGCAATACTAGGTCATTATCTTGCCATTCACACCTGTAATCTGGATTACTTCTCAGCCCTTCCCTGAACTGTCTCTTGCAAAATTTACAATTTTTTTGGTATATATTCCAAAAAGACATTCTAAAGTTCTCAACTCCTTAACTTCTCTGCAGTATTAAACAGTGTTGGCTCTTTCTTTCTTCTTTTATTTTATTGTGATGAGAACAATTAACATTAGATTTACTCTTTTAATAGATGTGGAAGTACACTGCACACACAGTGTCGTTAACCATAGGCACAATGTTATACAGAAGACCTCTAGAACTTCTCCATCTTGCATAACTAAAATTTTTATATCTGTTGATTAGCAACGCCCCATGTCCTCTTCCCCTCACCTCCTGACAACCACCATTATATTCTCTGCTTCTGTGACTATTTTTAGATAACTCATATAAACAGAATAACACAGTATTTGCCTTTCTGTGATTTGCTTATTTCACTTAGCATAGTGTTCTCAGAGTTCATCAGTATTGTCACACAGAGCAGGATTTCCTTCTTTTAGGAGAACAGTATTCTATCATATGTATATATCGCATTTTCTTTATTCATTTGCCTGTAGACATTTAGGTTGTATATATCTTGGCTACAGTAAAAACCATTGCAATAGACATGGGAGTCTGATATCTCTTCAAGATCCTCATTTCAATTCTTCTGGATATATACCCAGAAGTGATATTTGGTTGATAAGGCAATGGCAACCCACTCTAGTACTCTTGCCTGGAGAATCCCATGGATGCAGGAGCCTGGTAGGGTGAAGTCTGTGGGGTCGCTAAGAGTCAGACACGACTGAGCGACTTCACTTTCACTTTTCACTTTCATACATTGGAGAAGGCAATGGCAACCCACTCCAGTACTCTTGCCTGGAGAATCCCATGAAGGCAGGAGCCTGGTGGGCTGCCATCTACGGGGTCGCACAGAGTCGGACACGACTGAAGCGACTTAGCTAGCTAGCTATAGGTAGATCCTGATCTTAGTTCTTCTGTGTATATACCCAGAAGAGATTTTTTATTTATAATATAGGTAGTATGGCTCAGATAGTAAAGAATCTGCCTGTAATGGGTTCAATCCCTGGGTTGAGAAGATCCCCTGGTGAATGGAAAGGGTATCCACTGCAGTATTTTGGCCACTGTATAGTCCATGGGGTCACAAAGAGTTGGACACGACTGAGCAACTTTCACTTTCATAGGTAGGTTGATTTTAATTTCTTGAGGAAACTCCATACTGTTTTATATAGCAGCTGCACCTTTTGTTTTCACCAACAGCGCAAAATAGTTCTAATTTCTCCGCATCCTCGCCAACACTTGTCTTTTGTTTTATTGATAATAGCCAAGCTAACAGGTAAGCACTGCTTTCTCACTGTGGTTTTGTTTTGCAAGTCCTTAGTGATAAAGGACAGTGAGCATCTTCTCATATATCTTTAGGAACAGGTAGGAGAAAAGCTTCATGACATTGATCTTGGCAGTGATTTCTTGTGTATGACACTTAAGCACAGGCAACAAAAGCTAAAATAGATGAGTAGGACTATAACAAACTAAAACGATTCTGCATGGCAAAAAGCAACAGAGTAAAACATGTAAAGAAAACACTGGGGCAAAATAGTTTTGAATCCACATATATAAGGTATTAACATTCAAAATTGTGAGCAACTCCTGCAATTCAATAGCAGAGAGCCTAACACCCCAATTTTAAAGTAGGCTGTCCCTTTTTCCTTGGGATATTCTCTTCATGGTCTGTGACATTAGACTTTCCTGGTTTTTCTGTGACCACTGGGTGCATTCCTTTGTTTCCTATTTATTAGCTTATCTTCAGGTATTGCGATTCTACCTTTTGGCACAAGGCCTTGTTCCCTTCCTATTCTGTGTATTCTCTCATGACTGTGAATCAGTAAGTAAACCACGTTTCTTTCTGTAGCCTTGTTTTCATCTCTTTGCTCTACACTTGTGAACACAACTGTAATAGTATAAAGATTTCAACCCTTTATTTGAAACCATTGGAGCGCTATGAGCCTAAAATTTAAGTAACATTCAGATTTTAGATAGGCTAACAAACTGGATATTACGGAAACTATAACCAGTACACAAAACCATCCTGAATTTTAAAATATTTATATTAAGTGTGCATAATATACTCTCATATTGGTTTAGATAATTTTAGCTCAGTCAGTAAAGAATCTGCCTGCAGGGCAGGAGACACAGGTTTGATCCCTGGGTCAGGAAGATCCCTTGGAGAAGGAAATGGCAAAATACTCCATTATCCTTGTCTGGAAAATCCCATGGACAGAGGAGCCTGGCGGGCTATAGTCCATGGGGTCTCAAGAGTCAGACATGACTTAGTGACTAAACCATCACCTGTCCACTGTCAAACAAGTTGCTACATATTTTTGAGAACAAATCGTATGATTTTCAAGGAACTTTGAATTTTAAATACTGAAGTAAGAGATTGTGGACCCATAGTTCTCTTTGTATATTAAAAAGAAAAAAAAATCCAAAACAAGAATTTACGAAGATAAATTTATAATCATCCATCTCCCAGTTTAATCGTCTTTTTCCACTTCACTTACCAGCTGTAATAACATTCAGCTAGGCAAAGCTAGAAATTAACTTTTTTTCTGTTACCTTTTAGGTTAAATTGAACAGGGTTTTTTTTTTTTTTTTGGTGTTAATGCTGCTGCTGCTGCTAAGTCGTGTCAGTCCTGTCCGACTCTGTGCGACCCCATAGAGAGAAGCCCACCAGACTCCTCTGTCCCCAGGATTCTCCAGGCAAGAACACTGGAGTGGGTTGCCATTTCCTTCTCCAATGCATGAAAGTGAGAAGTGAAAGTGAAGTCGCTCAGTCGTGTCCGACTCTTAGTGGCCCCATGGAGTGTAGCCTACCAGGCTCCTCCGTCCATGGGATTTCCCAGGCAAGAGTACTGGAGTGGGGTGCCATATTCACCTATATGTGTAGACATGAGTACACATGCACATACACATGCGCACACACACTATCTATGAGTTCACCACTTCCCATTTTCCAGCTGTGATCATACCCTAACTGATTTACAATGATAATTCTTCATTTGGTCTCCATTATCCCTGGTGGCTCAGAGGGTAAAGCATCTGCCTGTAATGCAGGAGACCTGGGTTCAATTCCTTGGTCAGGAAGATCCCCTGGAGAAGGAAATGGCAACCCACTTCAGTACCCTTGCCTGGAAAATCCCATGGACAGAGGAGCCTGGTAGGCTACAGTCCATGGGGCCGCAAAGAGTCGGACATGACTGAGCAACTTCATTCACTTCACTCATCCAATTTTGATCTCTTCCAAGTGATTCTTTACCTTTAAGGACATAATGATCATGTACATGCAAAAACTCTCCCTTCCAAACAATGACATCCTGTGCTATTTCCTCTGTCTGGAATTAATATGCATTTCTCCTTCATTCAATTCAGTCCAGTTATTCAGTTGTGTCCAACTCTTTGCCACCCCATGGACTGCAGCATCTCCTGTGTCCATCACCAACTCCCAGACTTTGCTCAAACTCATATCCATCGAGTTGGTGATGCTTTCCAACCATCTCATCCTGTCATTCCCTTCTCCTCCTACCTTCAGTCTTTCCCAGCATCAGGGTCTTTTCCAGTGAGTCAGTTCTTAGCATCAAGTGGCCAAAATATTGAAGTTTCAGCTTCAACATGTGTCCTTCCAATGAATATTCAGGACTGATTTCCTTAGGATGGACAGGTTTGATCTCCTTGTAGCCCAAGGGACTCTCAAGAGTCTTCTCCAACATTACAGTTCAAAAGCATTCTTTATAGTCCAATTCTCACTTCCATTCATGACTACTGGAAAAACCATAGCTTTGTCTAGAAGGTCCTCCCCTTCATTAGTAGCTGCTGAAAGTAGCAGAGGGGCTTCCTAGGTGGCTCATTGGGTAAAGAATCCTCCTGCAATGCAGGAGATGCAGGAGCCCCGGGTTCAAACCCTGGGTCAGGAAGATCCCTTGAAGGAGGGCATGGCAAACCGCTCCAGTATTCTTGCATGGAGAATCCCATGGACAGAGGAACGTGGCATGCTACAGTCCAGAGGGTTGCAAAGAGTCAGACACAACTGACATAACTTATCCCACACACAAAGTAGGAGACAGGACAACCACAAGGTGCTGTGTGTTATTCTGGAGTTTGTCTAGGTTTAAACCTATTATCTAAACCAAATTCTTTATACTTATTTTTTTTCCCCTCTCAGCGCTTACCATGTTTATAATTTAATATTTTTGTTTTGTTAATAAAATATGACTGTAAGTTAATATCTACCACTGAATTGCAAACTCTAAGAAGACAAAAATTATTTTAATTATTCTATTTATAAAAAATTGTTGGAGAAGGAAATGGCAATCCACTCCAATATTTTTGCTTGGAGAATCCTGTGGACAGAGGAACCTGGCCGACTACAGCCCATGGGTTGCAAAGAGTCAGACACGACTGAGTGACTAACACAGATAAAAAATTTTGTCACATATAGAAGGAATTTAAAACCATATGTAATTAATTAGATAAAATAAAATGTTATAAAAATAATTCAGAAAGAATTTTAACTAGCAACAGATCTTTGCTCTTAGCTATTTTTATTGGTAATACAAGGTATTTTAAGCAATAAAGTAGAATTCCTGTATATCACTGGATCTGGGTTTTTCAAATGTGTGTAAAGTAATGGAATACATTTTCAATAGCTCAGTTCAGTTCAGTTCAGTCACTCAGTCATGTCTGACTCTTTGCGACCCCACGAACCACAGCATGCCATGCCTCCCTGTCCATCACCAACTCCCGGAGGCCATCCAAACCCATGTCCATTGAGTCGGTGATGCCATCCAACCATCTCATCCTCTCTCATCCCCTTCTCCTCCTGCTCTCAATCTTTCCCAGCATCAAGGGTCTTTTCAAATGAGTCAGCTCTTTGCATCAGGTGGCCAAAGTATTGGAGTTTCAGCTTCAACATCAGTCCTACCAATGAACACCCAGGACTGATCTCAATAGTATTTTTGTAATTAGAATTTACAAATTAGACCTATAAGAAAAAATAACTTTCCAAGAACATAATCCCTGAAAATGATTTAATTTAAACCCATGACTTCATAGGATTTCTATTTAGGCCAAAATCCCTTTTAAATGCCAGACTGCCAGGCTCCCTTCATGAAGATCAGTGCCTGTAATTGAATAAAAATACTTATAAATATATTTTAAATTGTTTAAAATATAATTTTGCCTAAATGGTAAGAATTAATTTGGGAAATCAAAAATTGTTTGTAATTAAATTGCAGATTGTAGTATTACATTGAATACATTTTGTGTTTTTGGTCTATAATAAGAAAGATACAGGTTGCTGTACATCACAAAGTCAAAAAAATCAATGTAAATTAAGTTGAAGCTTGAGTGGGTAGCTCTGTTCAAAATCAGTGTTGATTTAAAAATCAATGGAAGTTTAAACAAACATGCTTTGTTTTATCAATATAGCATGCATAACAGTAGGAAAGGATAAAGAATGCAAAAAAATATATATAAAAATATAAAGGAACACCCAGCCTATATGTGTAGATGTATAGGTTCACACATAAACACAGATCTACCTGAATCAGTGATCCAAACATGCCTAACATAGATTCATCTAAACCTATATTCTTGCTAGGAAATATTACTTTAAAACATTTCTTATTCAATAAATGTAGCATAACTATTCATTGTACAAAATTATAAATTTCTTTATTATTTATGATATACATCCTCAGCTCAATGAGCATTGATAAGTTAGAAAAGGTAAATGTTTCCTCCGACTATTAAATAAAATTATGTGCATTTTTTTTGGAGGAAATAACAGTATCTACTCTCCTGGAGGCTCAGATTGGTAAAGAATCTGCCTGCCATGTGGGAGACTGGAGTTCTATCCCTTGGTTGGGAAGATCCCCTGGAAGAGGGCATGGCAACCAAGACCAGTATTGCCTGCAGAATCCTCATGGACAGAGGAGCCTAGCAGGTTAGAGTCCATGGGGTTGCAAAGAGTTGGACATGACTGAGTGACTAAGCACATACACGCTCTGCTTTTTAATATTGATTCTTAGCTCACAGACAATATTTAAAGCAAACATTCTTTGAAAGTTAAATATATATATGAATATATATGTATTCAAAATTATTTCCCATTATTAATTAAGATGTTAAGGTCCTGGAAATATTTCTAATGACAAAAAAATCATGTTCCTACTACAGCACTTCCATCTACCTTCAAAATCCAGTAATATTTGTTATTCTAATGTGTGTGTGTGTATACATGTATTATTTCTTTATAGAGATATGAAGACTAGTTAAAACAGTTATGGACAGGTCAAACTCTCCAGGCCTATATTTGAAGAGGTCATACCACTTATTAATTGCATTCTTGTCAATGAGTCTAAGGTGTCTGAAATTTTACCCTACTTACAAACTCTACAGTGTAAGAATGTATAAAGTGAAAAAACATTCCCTGTGTGTCTTCTCAACTCTCAAAACCTAACTGCAACACTACTTCAGTTATGAACTTCTTATCACCCAAGCAATTTCTGGGACAGCAGCTGAGTGTCCAACAGTTCAACTCAATTCTGACACTGTCCACCTGGACTGACCATCACTTGCTATAGGTTAAGGACTCAGGTCCACTGTGTCCCCAGGCCAGTCCATACATCTCTGTGCTTCTGATCAGTTAGCGATCAGTCAGCTGTAAATCAGCTATAAATCAGAAGTTCCATGAGCCCCACCTCTGGGTCAGTTAACTTGCTATAAAGAATCACAAATTTCAGGAAAATGGCTCCTGACTAGATCACTGGTTGCTCTAAGAAGGTATAAGTCAGGAACAGATGAGAGACGCATAGGGCAAGATATGTGTGAGAAAGGGAGGTTCCGTGGTCTCTCTGGGGGCACTGCTCTCCCCACATTTGTGCATGTGCACCAGCTTAGAAGTTCTCCAAATCTCTCCTTTTGGATTTTGTAGAGGCTTCATGACTTGTAGAGGCAGAAGGTGACTGCAGCCATGAAATTCAAAGACACTTGCTCCTTGGAAGAAAAGCTATGACCAATATAGACAGCATATTAAAAAGCAGAGACATTACTTTGCCAACAAGTCCCATCTAGTCAGGGCTATGGTTTTTCCAGGAGGCATGTATGGATGTGAGAGTTGTACTATAAAGAAAGCTGAGCACTGAAGAACTGTTGCTTTTGAACTGTGGTGTTGGAGAAGACTCTTGAGAGTCTCTTGGACTGCAAGGAGATCCAACCAGTCCATCAGTCCTGAATATTCATTGGAAGGACTAATGCTGAAGCTTACACTCCAATACTTTGGCCACCTGATGTGAAGAACCTTCTCATTGGAAAAGACCCTGATGCTGGGAAATATTGAAGGCAGGAGGAGAAGGGTACAACAGGATGAGATGGTTGGATGGCATCACTGATGTGATGGACATGAGTTTGAGCAAGTTCTGGGAGTTGATGATGGACGGAGAAGCCTGGTGTGCTGCAGTCCATGGAGTCACAAAGAGTCAGACATGACTGAGCAAGAGAACTAAACTGAACTGAGAGGATTCGTTATGTGGGCATGACTGAATAAATAATAAACCATTGGTAAATGAAACTTCTGCCACTCTCTCCTCCCTGAAGGTGAAGGGGTGGGACTGCAAGTTCCAATCTTCTAATCACACAATTGGTTCTTATGGCAACCAGACTGTATCCTTCAGTTCAGTTCAGTTCAGTCACTCAGTCGTGTCCTACTCTTTGAGACCCAATGAACCGTACCACGCCAGGCCTCCCTGTCCATCACCAACTCCCGGAGTTTACCCAAACTCATGTCCATTAAGCAGGTGATGCCATCCAACCATCTCATCCTCTGTCATCCCCTTCTCTACTGCCTTCAATCTTTCCCAGCATCAGGGTCTTTTATTTTTTTTTTTTTAATTTTTTTTGTATTTTATTTTATTTTTTAACTTTACAGTATTGGGTCTTTTCAAATGAGTCAGCTCTTTGCATCAGGTGGCCAAAGTATTGGAGTTTCAGCTTCAACATCAGTCCTTCCAATGGATAGTCAGAACTGATCTCCTTTAGGATGCACTGGTTCAATCTCTTTGCAGTCCAAGAGACTCTCAAGAGTCTTCTCCAACATCACAGTTAAAATGCATCAATTTTCTGTGCTCACCTTTCTTTATAGTCCAACTCTCACATCCATACATGACTACTGGAAAAACCATAGCCTTGACTAGACAGACCTTTGTTGAGAAAATAATGTTTCTGCTTTTTAATATGTTGTCTAGGTTGGTCATAACTTTCCTTCCAAGGAGTAAGCCTCTTTTAATTTCGTGACTGCAATCATTATCTGCAGTGATTTTGGAGCCCAAAAAAATAAAGTCTGTCACTGTTTCCACTGTTTCCCATTTATTTGCCATGAAGTGATGGGACTGGATGCCATGATCTTAGTTTTCTGAATGTTGAGCTTTAAGCCAACCTTTTCACTCTCCTCTTTCACTTTCATCAAGAGGCTCTTTAGTTCTTCTTCACTTTCTGCCGTTAGGGTGGTATCATTCACATATCTGAAGTTATTCATATTTCTTCCAGCAATCTTGATTCCAGCTTGTGCTTCCTTCAGCCCAGTGTTTCTCATAATGTACTCTGCATATAAGTTAAATAAGCACAATAAGCATATAAATATAAGCATCCTTCAGGGTATTCTAAAAATCATCTCATAACAAACTCAGGTGTGGTTGAAAGGTGGACTTCTTGTAAAAAGCAAAAGTCATTTATTGCTCTGATCACTTATGAAATCCCAAGGATTTTATGTTATCCGTGCCAGGAAGGGGGAGAAAAACCATATAAACACCTATTTCACTGTATTTTTTATTTAATTTTATCTCATATTGGAGTATAACTATATACAATGTTGTATTAGTTTCAGGTGCACAGCAGAGTGATTCACTTATGTGTACATGGCCACAGGACTGGAAAAGGTCAGTTTTCATCCCAACCCCAAAGAAAGGCAATGCCAAAGAATGTTCAAACTACTGCACAATTGCACTTATCTCACATGCTAGTAAAGTAATGCTCAAAATTCTCCAAGCCAGGCTTCAGAAATACGTGAAATGTGAACTTCTGGATGTTCAAGCTGGTTTTAGAAAAGGCAGAGGAACCAGAGATCAAATTGCCAACATCTGCTGAATCATGGAAAAAGCAAGAGAGTTCCAGAAAAATATCTATTTCTGCTTTATTGACTATGTCAAAGCCTTTGACTGTGTGGATCACAATAAACTGTGGAAAATTCTGAAAGATATGGGAATACCAGACCACCTGATCTGGCTCTTGAGAAACCTGTATGCAGGTCAGGAAGCAACAGTTAGAACTGGACATGGAACAACAGACTGGTTCCAAATAGGAAAAGGAGTACCTCAAGGCTGTATATTGTCACCCTGCTTATTTAATTTCTATGCAGAGTACATCATGAGACATGCTGGGCTGGAAGAAGCACAAGCTGGAATCAAGATTGCTGGGAGAAATATCAATAACCTCAGATATGCAGGTGACACCAGTCTGATGGCAGAAAGTGAAGAGGAACTAAAAAGCCTCTTGATGAAAGTGAAAGTGGAGAGTGAAAAAGTTGGCTTAAAGCTCAACATTCAGAAAACGAAGATCATGGCATCTGGTCCCACCACTTCATGGCAAATAGATGGGGACACAGTGGACACAGTGTCAGACTTTACTTTTTGGGCTCCAAAATCACTGCAGATGGTGATTGCAGCCATGAAATTAAAAGACGCTTACTCCTTGGAAGGAAAGTTATGACCAACCTAGACAGCATATTGAAAACAGAGACATTACTTTGCCAACAAAAGTCTGTCTAGTCAAGGCTATGGTTTTTCCAGTGGTCATGTATGGATGTGAGAGTTGGACTGTGAAGAAAGCTGAGCACCGAAGAATTGATGCTTTTGAACTGAGGTGTTGGAGAAGACTCTTGAGAGTCCTTTGGACTGCAAGGAGATCCAACAGTCCATTCTTAAGGAGATCAGTCCTGGGTGTTCTTTGGAAGGACTGGTGCTAAAGCTGAAACTCCAATACTTTGGCTACCTCATGCAAAGAATTGACTCATTGAAAAAGACTCTGATGCTGGGAGGAATTGAGGGCAGGAGGAGAAGGGGATGAGAGAGGATGAGATGGCTGGATGGCATCACCGACTCGAACATGAGTTTGAGTGAATTTCGGGTGTTGGTGATGGACAGGGAGGCCTGGCATGCTACGATTCATGGGGTCGCAAAGAGTTGGACACGACTGAGCGACTGAACTGAACTGAACCATTCTTTTCAGATTCTTTTCCCATAGAGGTTACTACAGAATACTGAATAGTTTCCCTGTGCTATACAGTAGCTGTTTGTTGTCTATATATAGTAGTGTGTATATGTTATAGTAATCCCAAACTCCTAGTTTATCTCTTCCCCACACCTTACCCTTTTGGTAACCATAACTTTGTTTTTGAAGTTTGTGAGTCTATTTATATTTTGTGAATAAGTTAATTTGTATCACATTTTTTTCAGATTCCACATGTAAGTCCTATAATATGTGTTTCTCTTTCTATTGTATGATTTTAAATTTCAATGTCATCTGTTTGAAGATTAGACATGTTCTTATTTTCTTCAGATCAAATAAGCCCCAGGATTCTAGTGTGAGTATATACAAACCTAAAATGTTATAAAATGAGTTTAGGGTAGAACATATATTTTTAAGACTAGTATGAGAAGATTGTTTCATTTGGGGATATGTTGAAGCAGAGATATTTGTGGGATGTAGAAGCTGACAGACATTTCCACCAAAAAGAAATAATTGTCTTATGCCTCTACTCAAACTTTGTCTGACTAATTCAGTAATTGATAGGGGACCTTTCTCAGAATAATTAGCTATACTTTTATGTTTTTCATAGCACGTTTCTTTTTTTTTTTTTTTAACTTGTTTTTTTTTTTTTCTCTAATTTTATTTTATTTTTAAACTTTACATAATTGTATTAGTTTTGCACGTTTCTTTTCAATTTCCAAATAGCTTTTTTTCCCACCTCAGGACTCCTATCTGTGCTAAGTCACTTCAGTCGTGTCCGACTCTTTGTGACCCCATGAACTGTAGCCTGCCAGGCCTCTGTCCATGGAATTTTCCAGACAAGAATACTGGAGTGGGTTGTTGTTGCCTTCTCCAGAGGATCTTCCCAACCCAGCAATCGAACCCGTGTATCTTATGTCTCCTGCATCAGCAGGCAGGTTCTTTATCACTAGCACCACCTGGTAAGTCCCTATGTGGGGCCGCCTAGTAAGCACACCTATGTGCTGACTCATTTCACCTGCAAGTGTGATTGAAAAAGGGGATGCAAACATTTAAATAGTGACAACATATTATAGTTGTCTCTATACCACATTCAGTAACATTTTCATAGGTGCTGGCAGATGACAGGAGACTCCTCGGTCAGATATAGGGGACTGGGTTACTTGTGGCCCCACATTAGGTATGAATTTTCTCTTTGCATCCATTCTTTTTTCCCTCTAAACCCCATGCACTTGATGCAGATTGGTCCAGGTGAACTTTGTGTGATTAAACCTCAAAGGATATCATATAGTTTGAATATTGAGAACCTTCAATATTTAATGATCATTTCATTCTGCAAGAGAGGGTCAGAAAACTTTGCCAGTGCTAAAGGTACACCTAGATCTTGGTGTGTTTTGAAAGCCATGAAGAGGGTATTCAATTTTGTTGACGTATCTGACTTCTTTATTAATGTTCATTGAACAGAGCATTAAGAAGTGCATTGGTGATCTTGAGAGTTTTTTGGTGGAATCATGGAAATCAAGATTATATTAGAATATACAGTTCGTAAGTGCAATGTGGGAAAGTATATAATATGCTTTTACACACTTTTTTATTTATAATAAAGGCAGAGAGGGCACTATACTTTAAGCATACTTAATCTAGTTGACAGAGTGAAGATGATTATAGGAGAGAGAAATGAACTGTTGATTGCACTAAGGTTAAAGATCTCAGATTGGGTTAGAGACCCAGTCATGTGTTTGCCAGTGAAATTAAAGGCAAAATAGGTTTTCTAATTTCCTACAATCTGGAAGCAAAAGGTGTGTGAATTAATTATTTTGGGCTTGAAGCAAACAGTTGGTGATAAGAAATCTTGGGAATGGGTGACTTGTATAAACAGAAGAACAATTTATTAGAAATGGACCCAAGGAAAATTGAAATTGTAGAAAATTGAAAGAATCACCCATATGTACATTAAAATGTACTCAAGGATCTGACAGGATGTGGAATGGAAAGGAAAACTGTTGGCTAAATGTCAAATCTGTTAATTAATGAGCTAGAGCAAGCTACATTTTGCTAGATGATAAAAATGAGATGAGAAAAAAGGGAGGTTTCATCAATAATTGGTAATTTTTATTGTGTTTTACATGTGCACACTTGTAACTAAACACTAATACACTTAATATACATAAAATTGAATTATAAGTTATTATCAGATATCTTAACATACACTGTATACAACAGAAAATTTCTCAACATCTTTATTAAATTATAGTTTGTAATTTTACATACTAATATTTTAGTAGAGAATATTCATCATAAAAATATGAAAACAAGGCTTCAATAATTTTCTAAATATTACTAGTTGCTGTAAATATAGTCAATATTTAACGCTGGTAGGCTTCAGTCCATGGGGTTGCTAAGAGTTGGGCACGAGTGAGCGACTTCACTTTCACTTTTCACTTTCATGCATTGGAGAAGGAAATGGCAACCCAATCCAGTGTTCTTGCCTGGAGAGTCCCAGGGATGGAGGAGCCTGGGGGGCTGCCATCTATGGGGTTGCACAGAGTCAGACACGACTGAAGTAACTTAACAGTAGCAGCAGCAACATAACTCTGGTAGAGTTAAATACTAGTATACTGGGAAAAAATCCATCACTGACATTCTATTTTGAGCATACTATATAATGGTGGTGGTGCTGGTGGTTTAGTCACTAAGTCATGTCCGAGTCTTTTGACCCCATGAACTGTAGCCCGCAGGCCCCTCTGTCCGTGGGATTCTCCAGGCAAGAACACTGGATTGGATTGCCATTTCCTTCTCCAGAGCATACTATAATAAGCCACTTTATTTATGCATCTAATTTCTTTGTTGAAAATATGTTTAACTCAGAATTAAAATTAGTTAATGTTTAAATTAAAATTTAATTTTAAATTTAGTTAAACCAGATAGGAAATGAACTTGTCTCCTTCTTAGGCTAATGAATTCCTTTTTAATGTGATCTGTATTGTTCAAAAGTTAATTTGCCTATGGCTCTTCTATTTTGTAATATTTTCAATACATGCAGACTAAAGATTTTTTACTATATCTGTATATTTTCTCCTTCCATTATATTCCCCTAATACACCATTTAGGTGTTACTGCAAGTTGCTGTCTTGGAGACTCAATGAGCTTAATATTTTTTAGATTTTTTTTCTGTTCAACCTTCGCTAAAATTATTTTCAGAGTATCCTTAGGAAATAGAAACCTTCATTCTCACACATAAATTATCAGAACTTTCACTATAGTTTCTCAGGATAATATGTGACTATAGTGTTTTAAAATGTGTATTTGTGGTTTTATAGGATTCCTGTATGCAACTAACTACTTAGCTAATGATGACTATTAAGAAACATTTCTAAACATGTTTTGCTTAATACTGAGGGGAAAAGTGCATTTTGAATGTGTTGACATAGAGATAGAAAACTCCAGGAGGAAAACTTCATTCAGGGTGTGCTGATTATATGCAACTTTCAAATCACATATTAAAATTGCAATTTGAGTATCAGACATCGAGGAAATCTATTATGCTACTATCCAGAGGTTACAAACTGGGAAAATAAAGATTAGAAATTTTACATCAATTGCCCAGATATGTACATCAGTATGTCACAACATGAAAAAAAAAGTCTGATCTTATTTGCTATTATCTTAAATATTAATAATAAATCTCTTTACCCACTTACATGTGCCAAGCACAGTCCTGTCACTTCCTACATGTATCTCACCATACATTAGCAAACAATGTAAGAGGTAGTCATTATTGTTATCTCAGGGAAAGATGAGAAACGAGGTTGAAAATAACTGGTTCAGGTCACATGGCCGGTAGGGACTTGAGCTCAGGAAGCCTAACCCTGAGTGCTTACTCTTAATTACTATGCTCTTTACTCTCATCCTACCAGTATTTATTGCCTTTCCAGGTCCTTATGCATGGCAGTTGCTCAAGTCCCTATTTTTCTAACATCTTCCAAAAACTTATGTCAACCTTGCAATTTCCTGGAAACTCTATCAGGATCCATGTTTGGTGAAGCCAATGACCTCTTTTCTTTAGGCTAGTCCTATTCTTAGAACATTTTTAAGGTAAGGCATTTTAAGTCGGCACTTGTCATCAGTGAAAATTTTTCTGCAGCTCCCTTACCCTGTAACAAAATCTGTATTAAACAATTAGTTTATTCCATCTAATTTCACCTCCCCCACATCTGTGTGCTTTTTAGAGGACAGCATGAAGTCTGAGGCACTTGATACCAACAAAGTGTGATCCATTTTATCATGACTTTGGATTCAGACATCACTGGCATTGCAGAAAGAGATCTTCCTTACCTCATTTCAAGATGGTTTAATGGGAAGATATTGCTGTGTTCCTTAGTGACCATGTTACAATTACTGGAATTTGGAGCAGATTTTTGAATACTGATTTTTTATCTTTTTTCTCTCTTCTTTAAATTTTCATCCTTTGCATAGCCTGGTTCAAGTTGAGGGTGGAGTATCCTGTAGCTTTCTCTTTTGTGTATGTATAAACTACAGGGAACCACCCTAAGAATATTGTCATGGAAAGGTGACAAGATCCAAAGACTAAGAAAATTGCTGAAATCAGTTGCCGTATATGATGATTGCCATGTACTCTTCACTTCGCTATTTGTATTTGTAGGTCATCAGCTAGATCTTAAACCTCCATCAGATGCTCTTCCTTGCCTTTGGTATCAAAGAAAACATATGGGCTTCCTCTGCCTTGTTATCCCTATGTAACACAGGTTGTTATCCTTACTTTTAGCTTAGGCTAAAGAATGTATTATTCTAGGTTATCTATCTGTTTCTTTGTCTCTGTCACTTTCTGTCTGTCTCTGTCTCTGGCTCACTTTCACTCTCTCTCTCTCTTTCTCTCTCTCCCTCACACATACATGTGCGTGCACACACACACACACACACACACACACGTACCCCAAGTTGTCCTAGATGGTTGGCCTTCTTTTCAGATGACTAAATAGCTTGTCTGCTCTGTAATTCCCTTTCTCTAGCTTACTTTCCTTAAGCTTGGAAACATTAGTCTCTGAAATCCAAACAGAAACTTAATTGTAATTCTTCTCACAATATTCCTTTTTATAACTAGCTCTATGATACAAAAATTAAAATCTAACACTTGCCAATCATTTTTCTTGGCTGCCACTATGACACACCCCTATAGATAATGTCAGAACTCATGACTTGGAGCTCAAATGAGGGAAATCAATACATTTATGTAAAGTTCTGAAAAATCTACATCACTATGAATACTTCTCATATCATATGTCATCAGTCTTACTCCTTTTGAGAAAACTGTGGCGTGGCATTGTTTTATTAAAGTTCAATGTCCAATCCCACTTATGTAATTAGCATAAACATGGAGCAGTAGAGAGTAAGACTGGCTAAACTGTTAAAGAATTTAAGATCTTACAATAGTTTAAATACCTTACAGTATTTTAAAGCTGTGACAAACATGAACAATAGGTGAATATGAAAATGAATGGAGACTTCAATCAGAGTAGAGCGTCTAGTTATGTCTAATTGGGGAGAGTGTTGCAGAGCTACATCTGCCCAAGTCAAGTGATTAAAAAAGAAAATTTCCATCTGTGTCACATGGAAACACACCTCAGAAGGATGTAGCTCTGAGGTCCAGGAGCAACATCCGAATGCTTCAGAGTTTTAAGAAAACAACAACAAATGTTTGCTATAAGTGAGACAATCCAGTCTGAAACATTGCAGTTCTTCACATTTTTCTGTAATCCTATTCAATATTTGAGTCCTTAAAAAGAGCATGAAGTTCCAAAATGTTCATTAGATATCCAAAATGATACTCTTGTAATAAGTATTACTCAACAAGTACATGGAACATATATTTCTCAATTGCACTTCTAAAATCACCACTTCAACCAACTGGCTAAAACAAGAAAGGGAAGTTATTTGCCCAAAAATAATGGAAAAGTTTAAAAGCAGGGGAGACTACAATCAAGCCTTTATTCAGACATTCAGCAATGTCACTAATTTCCATAAGTAGGGAGAGAGGTTTTCTCTCACTACACCTTCATTAGAGAGATAGGTTACTCTTTGCACACATAATCCAGAACCTCTACTGTGGACAGGAGAATTCTGTGCACTAAAGATATTGGTGAGATGTGTAGTTGAGAGGTGAACCAATCACTGTGCAAATGGGATAAGATGACATCATTTTTATAGGTTAATCAGAGTCTACTCTTAATACTGAGGATGCTGTCATTCCCGTCTGTGTTTGCAGCATAATCAGGCAGTAGAGCAATGAATTTTCAGATAGCAAAAATAGCCATTGAAGATATACCAAAAAATCCTGGAAAGTCCTACTAATTAAAAAATGTAATTTAGGGGAATGTTTAATTATAGTTTGGATTAATATCAAGGTTGTTTCTTGTTATGTGAATATTAACATTTTCAAGAGTTAGTCTTTGTGCTTTCTGACTGTATTCTTTGCCTTCTTAGTAAATATGCATGGGTAGCATTTAGTTGTTTGGTAGAAGTAATAAGATTGCTGAATAGCTATAGAACCTTTGCTAAGCAGCCAATGAGTGCCAGATATTGATCTAGCAATGTATTGGCTCAAATCCATTTTAATTTGCGTTTCTATTTTTACCTTCCTATGGGGGCGTACATTTCTGCCTAGCATGCTAGAAAATAAACTCATTGTTAATTATAGGCTTGTATTTTGTATTTCTCCATAGCTAGCAAGGGTAGGGCTGACATTGAATTTTACTATACAAAATAATGTCAATATATAAAATGAATATGATTAGATTTTTATACATGAGACATATACTTGTCATTTATCTCATCTCAGGGGAGATTAAAATAGTTACATTCTACAGTTTAGAATTGAGTAAGTCAAAATAGTCTTGCATGAAAGTGAAAGTGTTAGTTGTTCAGTCATGTCCAACTCTTTGTGACCCCATGGACTGTAGCTCACTAAGCTCCACTGTCCATGGAATTCTCAAGGCAAGAATACTGAAGTGGGTAGCCATTCCATTCTCTAGAAGATCTTCCTGACCTGAGAATCAAACCTGGGACTCCCATATTGCAGGTAGATTCTTTACTGCCTGAGACCCCAGGAAAGTGCTAGTCTTGCATAGCTATTTTATATGATATATGGCAAATGCAGTGTTATATAGGCTCATTGCTGGTGTTGTGTTTGGGAATAAGGAAAAGATGACATGTAATATGGCACATGAATCTATACTGTTTGAGTTGAAAAAAGAATCTTAAGCAATAGGCAAAGTTCAGAACAATTTTTAAAACTTTAGTGTTACTATTAAGTTAGAAATAAAACTTATTATCCACCCAACATATTAATTGTGGCTGAGAGTGATGAAAGATTTGCGATTCATCAAATTTTAAGAGTTGGCTTCTGGATACTCCTGTAATGAATTAAACAACAGATACTGGGATTTTAAGGCTGCTGCTGCAGCTTACTAGCTTAACCAGATACATGTAACCTTTTAGAAACTGCAGTCAGGATACAGCAAATATTTCCCAAGATAGAATGTTTAGCAGTTAGCAGATTGTTGCCAGCATTAAGAGGCAAAAACAGGGCAATATTAGTTTTAATTTCTTCCAGCAGTATAATAACAGTTACCATGATTAAAAAAAAAAAAAAGAAGATCAATCTATTAATTAATATGCTAATAAATTATTATTTCCAGTAATATTTCAGAATGCACAATATTATACTGTATATAGGAAACAGTGTCAACTTTGAACACGACAGATTATCTGGAGTTTACAATAATAAAAATTTTGACATTTATCATTAAGTCACTTTTTGTCAAATAACAAAAGCATTTCGCAAAATGTGATTAGTTGAAAAATAATCTAAATATGTTACATGAAGGTAGGTGATTGTCTAAAAAATACTGTTTTAATATTTTTTACAGTTTTTACATTGCTTTAGGAAGAAGGTAAATGTGATCTAGGTTACTCCATCAAAGTCTTCTTTCATTATCTTTACAAAAAGTGTGTTTGATTTACTCACCAAAACTGTCAATGAACTGTTAATCAGAGCCACGCTTAAATATATGCTGTTAAAAAGAAAATCATTTCTACCAAACAGGTAAAATAAAATATAATAAAATGTATTTTATAGCTAATTCAAACCCTAAGATAATATGAACTACTTTCTTCAACATTACTATCTTCTGACTATTCTTATGTGAATTAGGACTAGATGACAGCTTCCAAGAATATGAGTTGTGAGGGAAAAAGTAAGCTCTGAAAATTACTTTTAAAAACTATTGGAAGTATTCCCAGTTCAATATGTATTTCTGTATATATGTATTTAATCACTATTCTTAATGTCAGCTTAGTGTTCTTTTGTATATAAGATAACTATTAACTAATACCATGTGGATACATAATTTTTGCCATATTCATAAAAGCAAATATCATAAACATTATACTTTGTGAAAGTTTATTTGCAGGATAAATTCCTAAAAGCTAAATTACTTTTAGAATTGCACACATACATATTATTACAGTTTGTCAAATCTACCAAAAAGTTGTTTCATTTCCAATCCCATTAACTGATATGTAGAAACACCAATTTCTCTTATAATTTTATTTAGTTTTAAGGAATTAAAGAAAATTTAGCATAACCTTTTATTGTGGAAACAATATATTTTGAATGATCTGGAAGCATGAAATAGCATTCTGATTTTGTGAATAAAATTAATATAATGCATTTAGCAAATACTTCTTTTTATTTAACTATTTAACATCAAAAGTGTAAAATAAACAATAGTATTTAAAAACACTTTATTCCAGCAAAGTTATTGGAAAATTATGCAACTAAAGTGTAAGGAATAATGTTGGAATAAATTATCAGTCAAAATATTACTAATGTCCACTTTTACATTTATCCAAAAGTAATGTATAAATCCATACTTCAGTGGCAGATTTCTTCAAATTAGCTCCTTGAAAAATAAAAAACCTAAATGTAATGTAAATATAAATGTTTTACATATTCTATGTACACCTGAAAGATTGAATAGTTTTCTTTTTCAGGAAGTACAGGCTAACCTGATGTCAGGGAATCCAGTGAATTTTGGTCTGTGAAATGCAGGATATTCTCCTTGGTGTCTAGTTGTGAAACTGATGATATACAGACTTCTAAATCCATAGAAGATGTGATTAGATAGAGTATGCATATTGTGGCATTGGGTACATGATTTTTCACTCCATGCCATTAAGTAAAAGCATGGACAATTTCTTGCAGTTTCTCTGCAACATTCTAGTGTTCACAAAGTTGGTAACAAATGTAAACAAATTGATTTGTATTGGTTTCTCTCCTTGCCTTCTCACACACACATTGGTTCTGGTTGGCACGCACATATGCACACACATAGGCACACACATAGGCACACACTTCGGAGAAGGCCATGGCACCCCACTCCAGTACTCTTGCCTGGAAAATCCCATGGACGGAGGAGCCTGGTAGGCTGCAGTCCATGGGGTTGCTAAGAGACTGAGCGACTTCACTTTCACTTTTCCCTTTCATGCATTGGAGAAGGAAATGGCAACCCACTCCAGTGTTCTTGCCTGGAGAATCCCAGGAATGGGGGAGCCTCGTGGGCTGTCATCTATGGGGTCACACAGAGTCAGACACGACTAAAGTGACTTAGCAGGCACACACTTATGAGATAAAAATGGTTAATTACTTAATTTTACTCTTTATAATTGTATTGACCTAAAGAGTCTGTCCATGCTTTCTTTATTAGAATTTATATTCTTAAGAACAAAAGTAACATATTCTTGAAGTTACCATAGTCTAGGAAGTAAACACTTTTACCCAGTTGTTTTTCAAATATATGCATTCAACTAAAGTCTGTAAGGGAGCTGGTAAGTAAGTGTTAGTCGCTCAGTCATGCCGGACTCTTTGCGACCCCATGGACTGAGGCCCACCAGGCTCCACTGTCAATGAGATTTTCCAAGCAAGAATACTGGAGTGTGTTGCCATTTCCTTCTCCAGGGAATCTTCCAGACCCAGGGATCGAACCAGGGTCTCCTGCACTGCAGGCAGATTCTTTACTGACTGAGCTACAAGGGAAGCAAGACAGCTGGTGGGTGCTTGCTAATACCTTTGCACTCATGTTAGCCAAAATTTGCTTCGAATTCCTGAAGTTCCTTGTTACTTCAAAAGATCTGGAACATCACACTAGCTGCAGCACTACTTCTCCAGTGGCACGCTGAAATCTCACTGTTAGAGGACAAGATCATTTTATAATCTGTGTTTTGCATTAGGGTAATTTCAACTACCAAAAAGGTTTCTTGGTCCCTCATTCAAATTGAATTTGATGAATTCATGAAACAGATGTGTCCCATCATTTAAACGCAGATTAGTGACAGTGATAGTGAAGTTGCTCAGTTGTGTCCAACTCTTTGCAACCCCATGGACTGAGCCTACCAGGCTCCTCCGTCCATGGAATTCTCTACGCAAGAGTACTGGAGTGGGTTGCCATTTTCTTCTCCAGAGGATCTTCCCAACCCAGAGATAAAAACTGGGTCTCCCACATTGCAGGCAGATGCTTTACCGTCTGAGCCACCAGGATTAGGAGCAATTATATTTCCTGTTATTTACGATTAGGCATAGCAACCACACTTGAATATTGAAAAGGTGGACATATTCTTGTGGATATTGCATTCAGTGTTATATTAGACTTTTCAGTTCAGTTCAGTCTCTCAGTCGTGTCCGACTCTTTGGGACCCGATGAACTGCAGCAAGACAGGCCTCCCTGTCCATCGAGAACTCCTGGAGTTTATCCAAACCCATGTCCATCGAGTCAGTGATGCCACCCAACCATCTCATTCTCTGTCGTCCCCTTCTCCTCCTGCCCTCAATCTTTTCCCAGTATCAGGGTATTTTCAAATAAGTCAGCTCTTCGCATCAGGTGGCCAAAGTATTGGAGTTTCAGCTTCAACATCAGTCCTTCCAATGAACACCCAGGACTGATCTCCTTTAGGATGGACTGGTTCAATCTCCTTGCAGTCCAAGGGCCTCTCAAGAGTCTTCTCCAACACCACAGTTCAAAAGCATCAATTCTTTGGCACTCAGCTTTCTTCACAAACTAGCTCTCACATCCATACATGACCACTGGAAAAACCATAGTCTTGATTAGATAGACCTTTGTTGGCAAAGTAATGTCTCTGGTTTTTAATATGCTGTCTAGGTTGGTCATAATTTTCCTTCCAAGGAGTAAGTTTCTTTTAATTTCATGGCTGCAATCACCATCTGCAGTGATTTTGGAGCCCTCCAAAATAAAGTCTGCCACTGTTTCCACTGTTTCCCCATCTATCTCCCATAAAGTGATGGGACCAGATGCCATGATCTTCGTCTTCTGAATGTTGAGCTTTAAGCCAACTTTTTCACTCTCCTCTTTCACTTTTCTCAAGAGGCTCTTTAGTTCTTCACTTTCTGCCATAACTGTGGTGTCGACTCATATCTGAGGTTATTGATATTTCTCTCAGTAATCTTGATTCAAGCTTGTGCCTCCTCCAGCCCAGCATTTCTCATGATGTACTCTGCATATAAGCTAAATAAGGAGGGTAACAATATACAACTTTGATGTACTCCTTTTCCTATTTGGAACCAGTCTATTGTTCCATGTCCAGTTCTAACTGTTGCTTCCTGACCCGCATACAGGTTTCCCAGGAGGCAGGACAGGTGGTCTGGTATTCCCATCTCTTTCAGAATTTTGCACAGTTTGATGTGATCCACACAGTCAAAGGCTTTGGCATAGTCAATAAAGCAGAAATAGATGTTTTTCTGGAATTCTCTTGCTTTTTTGATGACCCAGCAGATGTTGCCAATTTGATCTCTGGTTCCTCTGCCTTTTCTAAAACCAGCTTGAACATCTGGAATTTCACAGTTCGCATATTGCTGAAGCCTGGCTTGGAGAAATTTGAGCATTATTATTTCACTAGCGTGTGAGACGAGTGCAATTGTGTGGTAATTTGAGCATTCTTTGGCATTGTCTTTCTTTGGGATTGGAATGAAAACTAATCTTTTCCAGTCCTTTGGACACCGCTGAGTTTTCCAAATTTGCTGACATATTGAGTGCAGCACTTTCACAACATCATCTTTCAGGATTTGAAATAGCTCAACTGGAATTCCATCACCTCCACTAGCTATGTTCATAGTGATGCTTCCTAAGGCCCACTTGACTCACATTCTAGGATGTCTGGCTCTAGGTGAGTGATCACACCATCGTGATTATCTGGGTCATGAAGATCTTTTTTTGTACAGTTCTTCTGTGTATTCTTGCCACGTCTTCTTAATATCTTCTCCTTCTGTTAGGTCCATATCATTTCTGTCCTTTATTGAGCCCATCTTTGCATGAAATGTTCCCTTGGTATCTCGGATTTTCTTGAAGAGATCTCTAGTCTTTCCCATTCTATTGTTTTCCTCTATTAGGCTTTAGGCTTCTGTATAGCAAATAAAGTATACTGAATCTTTGTCATTTTCTAATATATGACCTAAACTTGCCTGTACCTGACATGCAGATGAGAGTACATGATATATTATGTTCAATAGCTAATTTAATGGAGATTTATATAACTTAGCCTCATATTATTTTCTTTTTACTTTGATAATAATGCTGAAATTCAAGAAGCAAATATGTAATCTGGAGGATATATTAAAAAAAAATATATATATATATATATATAAAATGCATGGGGTGGTACCATGAATGACTCAACTTGAAGAGATGATAAGGAGGAAATATATTTATTTTGGATGGTGCTGTGGAAAGCATTCACCTCTTGCTTCCTCGATGTTATTTCTATAAATTGTTAGTTCTCTGTACTGGAAGCACTCTAACACAGAAGACAGGGACTCTCACATTCTTTTGACTTGTTACCAGGCTCAAGCTGTGATGATTAACCCTTTTACTCCTAGATGGCCTATAGAGAAGTTCTCTGGCTGATTTCAGATATTATTTTTTTCACAGTAAGAATGTAGTTGAATAGGTGGGAAGAATATAATGAACTAACATTCAGTTCTCTTTTTTTCCCCTCTAGGTATTTTCCAACTGTGACAAGTTTTGTTATGGTTGCTGTTAAAAATAAAAGGTATATCTTCCTGCTCTAAGCCAGCAAGGGGTCAAAATATTAAATGGAGGGACTTCCCAGGTGGTCCAGTGGTTGAGACTCAGCACTTTCAATGCAGGGGACAGTGGTTCAGTCCCTGGTTAGGAAACTAAGATCCCCCATGGCATGAAGTGCAGCCAAAAAAAAAAAAAAAGATAGTAAATGGAGCCGTATTGGATTTTGGTCTCATATCACCATATCAATGAAACCTGCCTGACCCCTTCCTCCCACCCCCCACCAAACACATGCACAAATAGTTTCTTCAAAATTCTGTATCCTTTTTTCACTATTTTATTTTTTTATCCATAGGAATCTTCATCCACTAACATACTAGATAATTTATTATATTAATTACTTATTTGTCCATCTCTTTTCTAAATGATTGCCTTAAAAAAGACAACATGTTTTTGTTGTTGGTGGTGGTGGTTTGTTTAGTTCAGTGATGTATTCCCAATGCCTAGTGGAACAGTGTGTGACTCACAGTAGGCAATTAAGAAATATTTGTCAAATGGAATGAACCTTTTTAAAAATACAGAACTCCCTTTCAGATGGAAAAATCTTTGCCATCTCCTTTCATAAGCTCTTTGCAGGTGAAACAGAGTCAAACTCTCTCATGTCACTCAATCACAGGCTATGGTAAAAGGCAATACAATGAGTGGTTAAAAATATAGCCTCTAGAGCTATAGTGTGATTTAACTCCACTTACTACCTGTATAGTCTTAGGAAAGTTGCTTAATAAATGCAAGCCACATTATCCTCATCTGATATCTTATCTCATATTTTAGCTCTGTTATTAGAATATAATGTGGGGAAACTAAAAAGGTAAATAATACCTAACTCATAGGTTCTTATTATCTTGACAGACACCTCATTGCTTCTCAGAGAAAGCACATCATGGAAACCAACAGGATAAGCCTACAGTATTCTGGATTTTCTTAAAATTATAAGTATTTTTTGATTTGGAGGCAATCACATAACATCTAAATTAATCTTTGGATAGAACTTTCCTCTAAATGGCATAACAGATGGTAGATTCTGAAAACTAATATTAACTCATAGAACTGAAACAAAAGATGCTTTCTATTTTTCTTTTTTCTTTAATTTTTTATCTATATTCTTTCCCCAGTGAATATTATTAATAAAACTCAGCAACAGAGTTCTCAGTATGCAATATTAACAGAGCATGTGGTGAGTTCTGAGTTTTTGAATTGTCGATTTCACTTGGCAATAGTAATATATAAGACATTTATATTTAGGGTATAAACTGAAGAAATGGGCTACATTTAGTTCTGACTTTTAATCATGTTTTATAAATTTTGTAGATGTGTTGATTTTGTAGATATCATGATACCGTGATGCAATGGTTTAATACATTATGTGACTCATGGCGATATTGAAGAGTTAGTTACTTGAGAGTCTTTGAGTTAGGAGCTTCCACTTTGAAAAATATTCAAAAGCTAGTTGAAATTTTGTAGTAGAATATAAGAGGCTAGAGTCAATTAGATAAGGAATACCCACATGTATGGGTTGGGGGAGACATATGAAGGGGAAGATAATATAACAATTAAATTTTATTAAGAAAATTCAAGTGAGACAACTAATTTTATTGAGATTTCTTTTTCTGTGGTAACAAATATTCAGAAAATTTATCCAAATGTAGGAAGTAGATATCATTCTTAATGTGACAAATTCTTGTCCGTGGAATATTTGCTACTGCATGGAACTCATTTTACTTTTTATTGTGATCTTGGATGAACAGAATGGCAGGAGAGGGAGTATAATTTGAGATGGAAAATAGAATATTGACTTCTTGATGATGGTAGTAGTTTTAAGAATGTGTTCCTTGAACATCTGAAGTTAATTTTTGACAGCAACTCTTTGGTATTGAAAATCTGTACCTCAAATCTTATTTTTAAATACTTTAACTCTTTGAAAGTAAGTGATGGTAGAGGTAGAGAAGAATGAGCAACTTCCTAACCCAAATCTGAGCACTTAGATAAGGATTAGATTCACATTGCCAGGCAAAAGACACCTGATTTTGATGGTGGATTATTTTGTCCTTTTTATACTTTCTATGGAGAAGGAAATGGCACTCCATTCCAGTATTCTTGCCTAGAGAATCCTGTGGACAGAGGAGCCTGGTGGGCTGCTATCCATAGGGTCGAACAGAGTCGGACATGACTGAAGCGTCTTCGCACACATGCATGCATACTTTCCATTTCTCTTCTGAAATTCCCCATTTGTTCTTGTAATTCATCCACTTTTTCTCAGTAGCTCTTTTACCATATTAAACAATGTTATTTTGAAGTCATTATCTGTTCATCTGAACTTCTATATTATGTCTCCTTTATCGGCTGTTTTTGTTAATGTTTTTGTTTGTGTTGTTTTGCTGTTTTTGTATTCTAGACGTTTTGCATAAAACCAGATTAGAGCCCTAACATAAATAAGTTTTATCCCAAAAGAGATTGCCGCTGATGGTGAGGAAAATAGTCAATCATATGGACAAGAATCTGTCACGAGATCTAGAAGGAAGAATTCCAAAATGATCACAATGATTTGCCCATCTGGTACACACTCTCATTATTTTTCTCCTTTGACTATAAGTAGGACTGTGAATAGCATAGGAAATCACACCTGTGGTTAGTTTACTTAAGTGGCAAAAGGGAAGGATTTTTATAGATGTAATTAAGATGGCAAAACAGTTAATTTTAAAATAATCAAAGGGAGAATATCTGGGGTGTGTCTGATTTATTCATATAGCAGTCCTTTAAATGGGTCAAAGATTCAACCTGCAAGGTTGTGGCACTGCTGGAGACCTATGGCTACTGATGGTACCCTAGCATTGTGGAGATAGCCAACATATGTAACAGAACCCTGGATGGATGAAATCAACAGCAATTTGTTAATCACGCATGCTACTCGGGAGAAGTATGCACATTACATCATTCAAGGTCATGCACAATTCCATTCAAGAACAGAGTACAACCATGGGCTGTAAGAGGCAGGCTTTGTAGTGTCAAGAGGGTAATGCCCTCTGAGTCCCAAGGGAAGATGTGATTGGCTTATTTGAATACTTCCATAGGGTGGCAGTCCATGGTACAGTCCTGGTGTGCTGCAGTCCATGGGGTCACAAAGAGTCAGACATTACTGAGCGACTGAACTGAACTGAGTAGAGTTGCAGGGAGTTGAAGATTCAAGGATGAGCAGAAATTGTACCTGGTGTAGAAGAGGAGGGTTGTTTGACTGGGGGACCTTATGTAGGGATCAGAGTGGGAAGGAAACTTGCAGGGGGGCCATCCAAGACACTTCTGATTTTACACATAACCTTATATCACAGAGAGGGTGGGCTTGCTTTGTGACTGTAGTTTTTTGGAATTCTAATCCATTAAACTAGCTTACTAAAGCAATTTAACTGATTTCTCCTTACCCTCTTGCATGGAAAATTCAGACTTCTACCTTCTGTAGGATTTGGGTAGGATTTGGGATAATATTCATGAAAGGTATCTTTATTTCCGAGGCTCATGCCTTTTTCGTATTTAGCCTTAGATACTTCTTCTTTGGGATTCCCATGGGGTGCTACTGGTAAACAACCCACCTGCCAATGCAGGAGCTATAAGAGATGCGGGTTCAGTCCCTGGGTCAGGAAGATCCTCTGGAGAAGGGCGTGACAATCCATTCCAGTATTCTTGCCTGGAGATTCCCATCGACAGAGGAGCCTGATGGGCTACAGTCCATAGGGTTGCAAAGAGTCAGATATGACTGAAGCAACTTAGCATACATGCATGCATGTCTTCTCTAAGGAAATTCATGAGAGGATCCTTCAAATATTCATATATTTATATACTTCATATAAAAATACATTTCAGATTTTGTGTTGTTAATTAAAATGGTGGTAGTGGACATGGAAGAAGACTAATATTCTAGATATGTCTGAAACAACTAAAGACACATTACCAATTGTTAATATTAAGAACTAAACTTCCTGTAGATAATATTATTTTGAGATGTGGTTGGCAGAATAATGTCTCCTTCTTCCTCTAAGATGTCCTTACCTTAATCTCTGGATCCTGTTAGTATGTTATTAATACCTTGTGTGGTAAAAGGTATTTTGTAAAATATAATTGAGGTTATGGACCTTGAGTTGAGATTATTGTGGATTATCTAGATGTGCCCTATACAAGTGTTAGTCACTCAGCTGCGTCTGACTCTTTGTGACCCATGGACTGTGGCCCTCCAGACTCCTCTGTCCACAGAATTCTCCAGTCAAGAATACTGGAGTGGATAACCATTCCCTTCTCCAGGGGATTTTCCAAACCCATGGATCAAACCCAGGTCTCCTGCATCGCAGGCAGATTTTTTACTATCTGAGCCACCAGAGAAGCCCTTTAACAAGAGCCCAAAAAAGCCAAAAATTATTCTGTGCTGGAGTCAATGGCAGAAAGATGTGACTTTAGTATGAGTTATAAACATACAGTATTGCTGGCTTTGAGGATGGAGATGAACTTGTAATAGTCCAAGGAATATAGATGACTTCCAGAAGCCAAAAAAAGATTAGGAAACAGATGCCACCCAATAATCTTCATGAGGGAACATAGCCCTTCTAACATATTGATTTTAGTTCACAGAGATCCAAGTTGAACTTTTGACCTACAGAATTGTAAGATAATAAGTTTCTGTTGTTTTAAACAACTAAGTTAGTAGTAATTTGTTCTGGCAGCAGTAGCACACTTGTATAAGAAATGATATTGTAAAGTAATTAATCTCCAATTAAAATAAATAAATTTATATTTAAAAAATTAAAAATAAAAAAGTAAAAAAAAAAAAGGAAACAATAGAGCTATTCTTTCTTTCCTAGTAGTAAAGTACTAATTATTGACAACAAAGAACATCAAATCCAGTTTATTTTTCCTGGTATAAATATTCCTATTCATTGACAAACTCTTTCAAAGAGGAAGAAAGGCTTTGTGCTTTGTAAAGCTTTCAAGAAATTTACATTTTTTCTTTAAGTTTTGTTGTTGTTGTTGTTTAATCACTAGTTCATGTCAGACTCTTGCAACACCATGCACTGTAACCCATCAGGTTACTCTGTCCATGGGATTCCCCAGGCAAGAATACTGGAGTGGGTTGCCATTTTCTTTTCCAGAGGATCTCCCTGACCCAGGGATCAAACCTGTGTGTCCTGCTTGGCAGGTGGATTCTTTACCACTGAGCACACTGATAGTTGTTTCTCATCTGATTTGTCCAGTTATGACACATGTCCCACTTGATTTCACTGCATTTCATCAACTTGTAGTATTGGCTTCTCCTCCTACATTGTATTCAATAATATATTTGAAATACATCTAAATAGCTTTATTTAGAACTTAAAAAAAATAACTTTTCTTCTATATAGATAGAAGTTTAGCCATCAGCAGGATTCAAACATGCATGCCAATGTTTACTGAGAAAAAGCTGCACAGTTTTATATTTGTGAGTCATGTTTTATTTGGGGACCTTACTGAGGACTATAGCCTGGGAAGCAGTCCCTCAGATAACTCTGAGGAACTGTTCCAAAGAGGTAAGGGAGGGGGCAAGATGTACAGGACTTTTTGAAAAAAAGAAGTAGTTGAACATCAAAAGATTACTGTTAATCACACACACACAAAATACAAATTAATAAATTTAGTGCTTTTCTGTGAATGGGAAGCTACAAGAGTTTGGGCTCATTGAAATTATTCCTTTGATATACATCTTAGCTACCTAGGGCCAGTATCTTGTTTTGTTTTGGTTTTTCCATTCCAAATTTCCCTTAGGGCACATTGTCAGGTCAGCTGCAGTGACTAATGGTTGAAGATGATGTAACATTCTTAGTTTACTGAAATAGACATAGTCTGGGCATAGTTCTACCCCCATGATTTTTGGAGGAGGCTGAGACCAACTCCCCACATGCGTGAACTGGCTTCAGAACTTCGTCCAGAGCTTCAGTGCCTAGAATTGAATGTCCTTAGAAAATTTCCAGGACCTAAGGTGGGAATAAAACATATTCCATTAACTAGTATACACTGAATGTCTGCATAGTTGCCACCTTTCCCAAGGCAGATCTCCTTGTCATTGCATATACTGAAGTATCTATTTTCTAAGATAGAATTTTTATTTTCTTGAGGCAACATACTGTGAGCGTTCATTTTGACAGTGACTAGTTACAAGACAAAAATCTCCTCAAGCACTGTAATCTTATCTTTCAGTGTTTAGCTTACCACAATGACAGAGCTTATATTCTCATTTCTATTTTGTAGTAACAAAAGCAATTTTGTATGAAACTACAGGAGATAACCAGAGTCCTTGAGTCTTATACATTTATGGCCATAGGTGATCTGAATTGGGCAATGAATGTAGAATTTACAAGGATCTTTGAGCATAATAAAAATAAAAAGACTAAATTCCCTGAAAGTAATAATAAACAGCTAGAATTCTATAAATGCATAGCCAATTTTGATTAGAGATTAAATAAATGATTTGTAATGCTATTGAATCTTTAAATCATGTACATCAGAAAGAAGTGTGAGTATTCAGCATATAGCTTAAGTGTTTGTTTTTTGTTTCATAAATGGATTTCTGGGTAGAGATGATAACAAAAGACACACACTTTATCCTAGGGAAAACTGTCACATAGTGAAATCTGACTTAAACCTAAAAAAAGAGAAGCAAGAATTTATATCTGATACATTTTAAACGACAAAGCTAACTAAACAAGACAAAACAATATGGCATATATATCTGTTTAAACATCTATTCACCTATTTTTTAAAGTTTATCAGTTTAATGACCATGTCAAACCATCATTTTTTAGGGACATAGATGCTGAAAAACAGAGAATATTGTCTGAAAAAATAATTCACATTTTTCTTCCTTATTGCTACTAATATTATTCTTCTTTGGTATCTAATAAGAAGTTATTCATTAACATATAGTAATCATATTGAAATGATACAAGGCAAAAGTTCTCTTTTAGATATGCCTTTATTTTAGTAGAACACTTTAATTGCCAACACAGCACATATTTGTGAGATAGTGCTATTGAATTCATCGTCATAGCTGAAGGGAGAATTCTATTGTAAAATCCTTATTTCTTATTTGTGTTTGGAATATTGTTTTTCCTTCTGACATCTTCTTCATACATGACTCAACATGGATATTTCTCCTAGTAAGCACTTTTCTACAGGCCTATCTTTCATATCTTTTTTAATGGCTTCTCAGGTGGCTCAGTGGTAAAGAATCTGCCTACCAATGCAGGAGACACAGGAGATGCAGGTTCAACAATCCCTGGGTCAGGAAGGTCCCCTGGAGTAGGAAACGGCACCTCACTTCAATATTCTTGCCTGTAAAAATTGAACGGATAGAGCCTGGTGGGCTACAGCCCATGGGGTCGCAAAGAGTTGTACACAACTAAGCAACTGAGCACACATAGTTGATTTACAATATTATACATTTCAGATATACAACCCCTCATAGTTATCTTCATTAAAACTCAGCAATGTCCAGGCTACCAGCTCTCTCCTAGAGGTACCAAAGGAGTCATTTCAACCACAGGCCAAGCACTGGATATCAGTAGTGTTCTTAAGAAAAAGGTTCCTCTTTAAACAACTATAATATTCAACAGAATATAAAATAGCAGCCTTCCTCAGTCCCTGGACAAGATAACCAGGCTTCCCGCTCTTCTGAGCAGATCATGTGGTCACCAGAACTTTTTTTTAAATCACCATCATGGATTCTAGTGCCTCAGTCCATGTTTTCTGCTTTGTTTTTACCAGCTTTTTACTTCTTGAGGACTGGAATCCATATGCATCTTAGGCAGATTAATTAACAACTCCCCAAAATCGTGTTCAGCAAAACAAAAAAATAATGAGAGCTTATTGTGTGTGAGGTAATCTTCTAGATATTTGGAAATATTGCTGGATTTGGGGGGAAACTAAAACCAAGCAAAGATCCTCTGCTTTAACAGACATTAAACATAATGCAGATAACAGACATTAAACATAAAGCATGATTTGATTACATGTAAAAGAATCATTTGCTTAAAGAACAGAAAATGGAAGACAAGAGTGTCAGTTTGGGTGTGGTTTGCAATTTTATATGATGTAAACACATTTTTACATATTTATTTGTTAACTTTTCATTGCCTTGAATATTTTTTGCTCATGGGGGCTTTGCTCTAGTTGTGGTGAGCAGGGACTACTCACTTGCAGTGGTGTACAGGTTTCTCATTTCAGTGGCTTCTCTTGCTGAGGACTATGGGCTCTAGGCTTACAGGCTCAGTAGTTGGAGTGCATAGATCTAGTTGCCCCATGGCATGTGGAACCTTCCTGGATCAGGGATCAAACCCATGTCCCCTGCATTGGCAGGCAGATTCTTAACCGCTGGCCCACCAGGGAAGTCCAGCATATTTTAAAGTTGATATTTAGGTATGTTTTTGGAAAGAGTCTCTTCGTTGCCATTGTCCTCTGTAGACAAATGTGTGTGGACCAATATCAATCTTCATACCTGGTCTCATACTTTCTTTTTTTTGGGGGGGTCTTTCAATTTTATTTATTATTTATTTATTTATTTATTTTTAACATTTAAATTTATTTATTTTAATTGGAGGCTAATTACTTTACATTATCGTATTGTTTTTGCCATACATCAACATGAATCCACCATGGGTACACACGTGTTCCCCATCCTGAATCCCCCTCTCACCTCCCTCCCCATCTCCCCATACCATCTCTCTGGGTCATCCCAGTGCACCAGCCCCAAGCATCCTGTATCCTGCATTGAACCTGGACTGACGATTCATTTCTTATATGATATTATACATGTTTCAATGCCATTCTTTATTTTATCCAACTTTTTTAAAAACTCTGCTAGATAACTATTCTGATCATTCTGTCCCAATCAAAAATGTCCCTCTAGCTTATGCTTTCCTTATAAAAGTCTGTGCATGCACTTATTCCTAGATTGTTCATATGTAATAAGACTGTAACTGTCTAAGGAAAGATATCATGAATCACTAATTTTGAGGGATGAAGCTTAATAATGCTTGACAATGAAAGGAAGTCAGTGAAACAGAAGCAAGATGAGAGAAGTCATGAAGCTGAAAATATGTCACAAGTTTAATCTGTGATTACCTGGAAAAGCACTGGACTCTATGGACATCCAACATAAAAACTGTCTTATAACTAGTGGAAATAAATAAATAGTTTGTTTTCTATGATTTTATAAGAATGTGATCTATGAAATACTGACAACTGTGAAATAAGGGAGTGTTTCATGGAGTTGCTAGATATAAAAATGTAAATGCTTAAATATCAATAATAATTATGAAGATAATCCAATATTTTAAAACATTGTTATATTCATACTAGAATTGAAACAAACCAATTCACATTTAAAAGTTGTAGATGTAAGTTATATAGTACACAAATAATGATTTGCTAAAATTATAAATATAAAATATAATAAATAACATTATTTTATAATGAATATGAATCTAATGCATTCTTCAGAAATTTTAAATGTCATTTTATTTATATATATAATTTTACATAATTGATCCAATAATTATGAATAAGACTAGTCAGGATATTTAAACAAGCAGGCAAAATTTTGGACAAGCACATATTAAAACACACCATGAAGTGAAAGCATTTAAAATCTGTTGCTGTGGTTTGTGCTAATAAATTACTAAATTAAATAGATTATTTTAACATACTTTATTATAGTTTATTATCTGAAAAAGTTTGTAGCACAAATTTGGGAATAAATAATATAAATTAGTTTCTGATGTTGGCTAAATAATACTTGAGAGAAAGGTAATAAAATTATACTTTTTCCCATATAACATGCACCACATTATATTTCAGGTGATAAAATGCCAGAGATAAGAATTCATGTATTATTCTAATGCATATATATGGCGCCTAGAAAGATGGGACTGATTAATTTATTTGCAGGGCAGCAGTGGAGAAACAGATACAGAGAAGAGACTTAAAAACACCAGGGAGGAAAAGGAAGGAGAGGATGAGATGTATAGATTAACATGAAAACTTATATTATCATATGTAAAATAAAGAACCAATGGAATTTGCTGTATGACTTAGGGAAGTCAAACAGGGGCTCTGTAATAACCTAGAGGGGTGGGATAGAGAGAGAGGCTCAAGAGAGAGGGAAACTACGCATACCTATGGCTGATTCATGTTAATATTTGACAGAAAACAACAAAATTCTGTTAAGTAAATATCCTTCAATCAAAAATGAATACTTTACAAAAGTGAAAAAAATCATAAAATTAAAAAAAAAACACAATTCATGTATTATAAATGAATATCAATTGAGTTCAGTTCAGTAACTCAGTCCTGTCTGACTCTTGGTGACTGCATTGACTGCAACACGCTAGGCTTCCCTGTCCATCACCAACTCCCAGAGTTTACCCAAATTCATGTACATTTAGTTGGTGATGCCATCCAACCATCTCATCCTCTGTCGTCCCTTTCTCCTCCTGCATTCAATCTTTCCCAGCATCAGGGTCTTTTTCAATGATTCAGTTCATCACATTAGGTGGTCAAAGTACTGGACTTTCAGCTTCAGCATCAATCCTTCCAATGAATAATTAGGACTGATATCCTTTAGGATGGACTGGTTGGATCTCCTTGCAATCCAAGGGATTCTCAAGAGTCTTCTCAAACACCACAGTTCAAAAGCATCAATTCTTTGGAACTCAGCTTTCTTTATAGTCCAACACTCACATCCATACATGACTACTGGAAAAACTATAGCCTTGACTAGATGGACCTTTGTTGGCAAAGTAATGTCTCTGCTTTTGAATATGCTGTCCAAGTTGGTCGTAACTTTTCTTCCAAGGTGCAAGTGTCTTTTAATTTTATGGCTGCAATCAACATATGCAGTGATTTTGGAGCCCAAGAAAATAAAATCTGGCACGGCTTCCATTGTTTCCTGATCTATTTGCCATGAAGTGATGGGACCAGATGCCATGATCTTAGTTTTCTGAATGTTGAGTTTTAAGCCAACTTTTTCACTCTCTTCTTTCACTTTCATCAAGAGGCTCTTTAGTTCTTCTTCGCTTTCTGCCATAAGGATGGTGTCATCTGCATATTTGAGGTTATTGATAATTCTCCTGACTGTCTTGATTCCAGCCTGTGCTTCATCCAGCCCAGCATTTCTCATGATGTACTGTGCATATAAATTAAATAAGCAGGTTGGTAATATGCAACCTTAATGTACTCTTTTCCCAATTTGGAACCAGTCAGTTGTTCCACATCCAGGTCTAACTGTCGCTTCTTGACCTGCATACAGATTTCTCAGGATGCAGGTCAGGTAGTCAGCTATTCTCATCTCTTTACAAATTTTGCACAGTTTGATGTGATCCACACAGTCAAAGGCTTTGGCGTAGTCAGTAGAACAAAAGTAAGTTTTTCTGGAACTCTCTTGCTTTTTTGATGATCCAGAAGATGTTGGCAATTTGATCTCTGGTTTCTCTGCCTTTTCTAAATCCAACTTGAACATCTGGAAGTTCATGGTTCATGTACTGTTGAAGCCTGGCTTGAGGAATTTTGAGCATTACTTTGCTAGCATGTGAGATGAGTGCAATTGTGTTTGAACAATCTTTGGCATTTCTTTTCTTGGGATTGGAATGAAACTTACCTTACCCATTCCTGTGACCACTGCTGAGTTTTCCATATTTGCTGGCATATTGAGTGCAGCATTTTAATAGCATCATCTTTTAGGGTTTGTAAAAGCTCAACTGGAATTCCATTACCTCCACTAGCTTTGTTTGCAGTGTTGCTTCCTAAGGCCTACTTGACTTCACATTCCGGGATGTCTAGTTCTAGGTGAGTGACCACACCATCCTGGTTATCTGGGTCATGAAGATCTTTTTTGTATAGTTCTTTTGTGTATTCTCGCCACCTCTTCTTAATACCTTCTGCTTCTATTAGGTCCATGCCATTTCTTTCCTTTATTGTGCCCATCTTTGCATGAAATGTTCCCTTGGTATTTGTAATTTTCTAGAAGAGATCGCTAGTCTTTCCCATTCTGTTGTTTTCCTCTATTTATTTGCTTTGATCACTGATCACTGAGAAAGACTTTCTTATCTCTCCTTGCTATTCTTTGGAACTCTGCATTCAAATGGGTATATATCTCCTTTTCTCATTTGCCTTTGGTGTCTTTTATTTTCTCGGCTTTTTCAAGGTCTCCTCAGACAACCAACAGTCTTTTGCATTTCTTTTCCTTGGGGATGAACTTGATCTCTGCCTCCTGTACAATGTCACAAACCTCTGTCCATAGTTTTTCAGGCACTCTGTCTATCAGATGTTATCCCTTGAATCTATTTGACACTTACACTTCATAATTGTAAGGGATTTGATTTAGGTCATACCTGAATGATCTATTTGTTTTCCATACTTTCTTCAATTTCAGTCTGAATTTGGCAATAAGGAGTTCATGATCTGAGCCCTAGTCAGCTCCTGGCCTTGTTTTTGCTGACTATATAGAGCTTTTCCATCTTTGGCTACAAAGAATATAATCAATCTCATTTCAGTATTGACCATCTGGTGATGTCCATGTGTAGAGTCTTCTCTTGTGTTGTTGGAAGAGGGTGTTTGCTATGACCAGTGCGATCTCTTGCAAAAACTCTATTAGCCTTTGACCTCCTTTGTTTTGTACTCCAAGGCAAGATTTTCTTGTTACTCCAGTTATCTCTTGACTTCCTACTTTTTCATTCCAGTCTCCCATAATGAAAAGGACAGCTCTCTGGGGTGTTAGTTCTAGAAGGTCTGGTAGGTCTTCATAGAACTGTTCAACTTCAGTTTCTTCAGCACTACTGGTCAGGGCATAGACTTGGATTACCATGATATTGAATGGTTTGCCTTGGAAAAAAACAGAGATCATTCTGTTGTTTTTGAGATTGCATCCAAATACTGCATTTTAGACTCTTGTTGACTATGATGGCTACTCCATTTCTTCTAAGGGATTCTTGCCCACAGTAGTAGATATAATGGTCATCTGCATTAAATTCACCCATTCCAGTCCATTTTAGTTCCCTGATTTTTAAAATGCTGATATTCACTCTTGCCATCTCCTGTTTGACCACGTTCAATTTGCCTTCATTCATGGACGTAACATTCTAGTTTCCTATGCAATATTGCTCTTTACAGCATTGGACTTTACTTCCATCATCAGTCACATCCACAACTGGGTGTTGTTTTTGCTTTTGGCTCCATCTCTTCATTCTTTCTGGAGTTTCTCCACTGATCTCCAGTAGCATATTGGGCACCTACTGTCCTGGAAAGTTCATCTTTCAGTGTTCTATCTTTTTGCCTTTTCATACTGTTCATGGCGTTCTCAAGGCAAGAATACTGAAGTGGTTTGCCATTCCCTTCTCCAGTGGACCACATTTTCTAAGAACCCTCCACCATGACCTGACCATCTTGGGTGCTCCTACACAGCAGATATGAATATAGGTTAATATATAGCTTATAATTATGTGTAGAAATTTGTTTATAGCTTTTAATAACATACTTTTAACTGGAGAACAATTTGAAAAATAAACAAAATGATTTGTGAAAATGTTTAATACTTGCATGAAAGACATATTAGTAATATAATTAACAAAAATCAAGTTATACACATAAAAAGCTAAAGTACTAATAGCCAATAAGATAAATAAATGTAAAACTTACAGTTCATGAGGGTTAAAGGCATAAAAATTAGTTGCAATATATTAAAATTTAGGAGATCAATTCATTAAATTCATAATAACTACAAAAGGGGAAAATCATAATGTTTTCATTATACATTAGAATTGAGAGTGTAAGGTATTGAATATTTTCTGAGAACTTTTTTAAAACTTTGCAAAATATGTGTAACATCTTTATTTTACTTTTTCAATGATAACTGCATTTCATTTAAGAAACATTCTACACATTATGTGCTAAAGATTGCACTTAAAATGTAAATAATTTCATATAAAGTAGTACTGGAAATCCAGTGTTTAGTGATGTAGCTGATTCTTTACAGCACATTGCATGCTAAATCACTTCAGTCGCTTCTGACTCTTTCTGACCTCATGGACTGTAGCCTGCCAGACTCCTCTGTCCATGGGATTTTCCAGGCAGGAATACTGAAGTGGGTTGCCATTTCCTCTTCCAGGGAATCTTTCTAACCCAGGGTTTGAACCCTGGTGTCTTATATATCCTATATTGACAGCAGGTTCTTTACAACTAGCACCACTGGGAAGGCTTATAGCCCATTATGAATCCATAAAATATTGATTGTTGATTATATGCATGTGACCTAGTGACTAAATTGGGAATCCTACTTATTTTATGCATCATCAGAGCAATTACATTTGGTTTGGAAAGATACACAAAAAATGTATGTCGGGCTTTGGGAGGGTATATTCAAATCAATCCTTATTAGTTAGCATAAAGTTGTATCTTGAAGAGGGGAATTTATTAACAAGTTAGATATTGAAACTGATTAAAGTAAATAATCTTATTACCTTTTTGGATTTTATTACCATTCTTGGAAGAAAAGTTATGACCAACATAGACATCATATTAAAAAGGAAAGACATTACTTTGTCAACAAAGGTCCATCTAGTCAAGGCTATGGTTTTTCCAGTAGTCATGTATGGAAGTGAGAGTTGGACTATAAAGAAAGCTGAGTGATGAAGAATTGATGCTTTTGAACTGTGGTGTTGGAGAAGACTCTTGAGAGTCCCTTGGACTACAAGGAAATCCAACCAGTCCATTCTGAAGGAGACCAGTCCTGGGTGTTTATTGGAGAGACTGATGTTGAAGCTAAAACTCCAATACTTTGGCCACCTGATGCGAAGAGCTGACTCATTTGAAAAGACCCTGATGCTGGGAAAGATTGAGAGCAGGAGGAGAAGGGGACGACAGAGGATGAGATGGCTGGATGGCATCACTGACTCGATGGACATGAGTTTGAGTGAACTCCAGGAGTTGGTGATGGACAGGGAGGCCCAGCGTTCTGTAGTCTATGGGGTCACAAAGAGCCGGACATGACTGAGCAACTGAACTGAACTAAACTATTCTTGAATTCAAATTTCTCTCATAAAATATTTTTATATTATATTTTAAATGTATTTTTGTGTAAAGAAATTTTAAAAATATATAGTGAAGTCAAGATGGTATATGCCATAATGTTTTTTTCAGATTCTTTAGACTTGACTGAATAAACAAATCCAGTAGTAACTCTGGGAAATTATTTTCTGAAGAGAAGGAACCACACTCCTCTTAATAACTCATGGAGATTTTTAATGTCCTTTAAATTTATCATAACCTTTATTTTTAGTGTGCAGTATCTTCAAAGCATTTTCCTTTCATCATTAAATGTTTTTATGTAAGTGATGTTTCATGGTGTTAGATCATATACTTGAATCAATCAAGCTTGGAAATGTTCTTAAATTAGATCCAAGGAGTTGTTTCAGATGGTAACAAAATGAGATTAAAGTTTTCTCTCATTAAGACTATTTATTTATCTATCTAGTCTGCCTAAGATAGTTTTATTTTAATTTTTTCTAAGTTTATCATTTACCCTATCACTCAAGAAACACTAATTTAATAACAGAAATGACTAAGAGAGATGATCCCAGAATTCTCTATAAGGAGCGATTACAGGAAATCTGGTTGGAATCAAGCCTGTTGTTTGACTCTAAAGCTTGTCATAAAAGAGCAGTCATTCAGCTTGTAAAGCCTCACCCTTTACCACTGTCTGTCTGTGTGTGCATGTGTAACTAGATGCCTTGCTTGCACTACTATGTTGTATCACTCTCATGTGTATCTCAAATGCATTGAATCTTTTTTTTTAAAGTAACTTATAGAGAAAATATTTCTTGACATTTACTGACATATGCTGAACATTTTTCTCAGCACAGTCATTTACTCAACAGATGTTTGTTCAGTGCTTATGAGAGGTCATGCTGTATTCTAGGCACTAGACAGGAAGAAAATAGGCAAAAAATTCTGACATTGAAACTTGACTTTATGCATTTTAAATCATGATAGCCTTGTGAACTGTCACAAAAATAGCTGCTGTTGTATGTATTTTCCAGATGTGAAAACTGAAGCAGAAATGGTCATATCTGGTTTGTCTCACTAACTTTATTTTTGTGTCTCCTAAATACTGCAGTGTACCAAAACAAGTACCCTACAAGAGTACTACAAGAATTTTATGAATTAAATAATATTAATATAAAAATGAGTTAGGCAAGAACATGAGAAGCAAGAAATAATTTTTGCATTATAGGTAAAAGATTAAGACAGAAAGTAGATGTCTCTTGCCCAGGAAACGATGAATATAAAAAATTAGAAATGTCACAATACATAACATATTTAAATGGTGACAATTAGAAAGGTCCAAAATATAGGATGGTGTCCATACGAAGAGGGTTCTTTAAATCAAAATTAAGCTTTGTTATATTTTATGGAAATATTATGAAGCATTACTTATTTGAGGCAGACTATGACAGTGTAAATAACATCAGGAAGGATCTATTTTATGAAAATAAATTTAAAATGTAATAGGGAAGCTGAGAGGACATTTAGTGAATGTCCTCTGGTACTTTAAAGATGGAAATATTATATTTAATTAAATTTCATTCATTTTTTAATGCATTCATAAATAAAGCCAGGAATTGTGGTAGACATTCTGAATCCTAAGATTTGCAGATGTATTCAAGAAATGACTATTTAATGTTTTAGAAACACAAATTTTCATATAATGTGACTCTGATACCAATGGCTTGGAGACCAGAAAAAAGGGCCTAAGTGAGGTTGAAAGTTGGGTAAAATGTGACAGAGGAAACTAATAAATGTATATCACACAGAATTTTTGGAATTTTTCTAGATACAGAATTTAAAAGCTAGGTGTTAAACCAGAGCAAGAGTTCAGAGAATATCTTATTTTCTTCTCTTTTAAGTTCTGAAGAAGTGATTTAAAGAAAAATAGCTTAATGTATTACCATTGTAATATCTTCAATAGTTTGCTTTAAGACTGAAAAAATCAATATTTATGTTTGTAAACTGTGAACCAAACTCAATTATGGAATGTACCTGAGGAATAGGACTTCAGCCCCTGCAGATGATTCCAGTAAAAATTAGGGGTCAGCTGGGAATTGAATCCTTATCCATTTAGTGTTGCTTTGTATATATCACCAGATTACCAGAACTCCAGAGAGAGTTGGTAAATGCTAGCTGGTTTTAGAAAAGGCAGTGGAACCAGAGTTCAAATTGCCAACATCCGCTGGATCATGGAAAAAGCAAGAGAGTTCCAGAAAAACATCTGTTTCTGCTTTATTGACTATACCAAAGCCTTTGACAGTGTGGATCACAATAAACTGTGGAAAATTCTGAAAGAGATGGGAATATGAGACCACCTGACCTGCCTCTTGAGAAATCTGTATGCAGGTCAGGAAGCAACAGTTAGAACTGGACATGGAACAACAGACTGGTTCCAAATAGTAAAAGGAGTACATCAAGGCTTTATATTGTCACCCTGCTTATTTAACTTCTATGCAGAGTACATCATGAGAAACGCTGGGCTGGAAGAAGCACAAGCTGCAATCAAGATAGCTGGGAGAAATATCAATAAACTCAGACATGCTGGCAAAAAGTGAAGAGGAACTAAAAAGCCTCTTGATGAAAATCAAAGAGGAGAGTGAAAAAGTTGGCTTAAAGCTCAACATTCAGAAGACTAAGATCATGGCATCTGGTCCCATCATTTCATGGGAAATAGATGGGGAAACAGTGGAAACAGTGTCAGACTTTATTTTTTGGGGGCTCCCAAATCACTGCAGATGGTGAATGCAGCCATGAAATCAAAAGACACTTACTCCTTGGAAGGAAAGTTATGTCCAACCTAGATAGCATATTGAAAAGCAGAGACAGACATTACTTTGCCAACAAAGGTCCATCTAGTCAAGGCTATGGTTTTTCCTGTAGTCATGTATGGATGTGAGAGTTGGACTGTGAAGAAGGTTGAGTGCTGAAGAATTGATGCTTTTGAACTGTGGTATTGGAGAAGACTCTTGAGAGTCCCATGGACTGCAAGGAGAGCCAACTAGTTCATTCTGAAGGAGATCAGCCCTGGGATTTCTTTGGAAGGAATGATGCTAAAGCTGAAACTCCAGTACTTTGGCCACCTCATGCGAAGAGTTGACTCATTGGAAAAGACTCTGATGCTGGGAGGGATTGGGGGCAGGAGGAGAAGGGGATGACAGAGGATTAGATGGCTGGATGGCATCACTGACTTGATAGATGTGAGTCTGAGTGAACTCTGGGAGTTGGTGATGGACAGGGAGGCCTGGCGTGATGCAATTCATGGGGTCGCAAAGAGTCGGACACGTCTGAGCGACTAAACTGAACAACTGAACTGAGGAAGTTTTTATGTGGTAAGCAAAGGGAGCACTGAGTTTGCAGATGTGTGCATCTCATGGTCTCTTAAGCATCATTATATGTCAGCTATTTAGGCCAGTAAGGGATTTGGGAAAACTGAAACACTTTCCTTCTGTCTATGAGTATATTTTGTTTTATTGTGTCATGAGTTGGGTAGGTATATCCTTTTATCCTTTACTTGTGTCTGTTGACATTTATCGGAGAAGGCAATGGCACCCCACTCCAGTACTCTTGCCTGGAAAATCCCATGGACAGAGGAGCCTGGTAGGCTGAAGTCCATGGGGTCGCTAAGAGTCAGACACGACTGAGTGACTTCACTTTCACTTTTCACTTTCATGCATTGGAGGAGGAAATGGCAACCCACTCCAGTGTTCTTGCCTGGAGAATCCCAGGGATGGGGGAGCCTGGTGGGCTGCCGTCCATGGGGTCACACAGAATCGGACACGACTGAAGCGACTTAGCAGCAGCAGCAGTTGACATTTATAAAATTGATTCCTGGGAAATCATCCTTATATAATATTCATTTTCACTTAATTATATCAATAAGCTTGCAACCCTTTGTTGCATCATATGTTCAATAGATTTAATTTATGTTTGATATATTATAAATCAGTTACAATTATGGTTTTACTTCCAATATTTTCCTAACAGAAATAAAAATTTCCCACATACTGCAAATTCCAAATGACTAAGCATGTAACTAAAGACCATTGCTCAGCCATTTCCACATTCTTCATGGTATGTAAACATAATCATATTTCAGACACATATGACAAGTTTTTACATCCACAGGCTCCCTGTTGTCATTACTGAGCACTGCCAACCTACCCCCAACCCCAACTATGGATGACACAGCGATGTTCCTTTATTTACGCAACTGGTTGCATATCAAGGAGAATAAATTCCCACTCTTAACTGTAGAAACTAGGCCATTGGAGAACAACAGCAACAACAAAACTGTAGATATCTAGTGAAATCCTAATTGTTTACCTTAATTTTTTTTCACAAGTTTAGTTCCTTTGCTTTTTTCGTTACCACATGCTGTCCCTGATCCTTAATGACCTGAGATTCTAAACTGATTTCACTATTCAATAGTCATTCTTGGATGAGGGTATGTCTACTTCCAACATTTTCACAGTATGGTGTTTTTTTATAGTCAACATTCAGTTAGTAATTCAATTTGAGCTGTATTTTCTCTCTGTGCCTATTTCAAGGTCAAACTATATCCTAGATTATGTTATTTTTTAATTTTTTTCGCATGATGTCAAGCCTCTAGAGCCATTATTTTGCCTGATTTGGCACAGTACTCCAAGCCAGGTTTCTAACCTCTCAAAAAACATTTGGCAATTTGGAGCTAGTTCACATCAAGCCCAAGTCACCATATATGACACTGCCATTAAATGTTAATGAAACCATGTCATTGGGGAAATATGCTGTACCAGAAATGTGTGTTCTGTAAGACTGTCAGTTTAATATATTCTATCCTTAGATGCACTTCTGTCTTCATGTGCCATAGAATTTACCTTAATGTCTTTTGTGTCCTTCCAAAAGTGAGTAATCTGCAACATTCAGGCCACCAAAGTGGCATGCAAATTCACTCAAGGATGACTGGGTTCCAAATCTCATTTCCTTAAATGAATTCCGTTCACATTCACATTTCATAAAAGAGTATACAAAGCTGTGCTATAACTGAGCAGATAGCCATAATATCACACACAGGATGCTGTCTAAGTAATATGTCATTTTAATTTATGTCCACAAAGAGTGCAGAAGCTTGTCATTTAGCCTTTTATGTCTTATCCAATTAATCAGTCATAATTCTCTTTGGGCATGTGAAAAATAAATAGAATGCAAAACAGCTTATAAACTGCATGCTAAGTGATAGCTGTGGTTGTCTACCTATAAATTGAGTCATCAGAAAATGTTGTGTTACTTGTCTCCACCAGATTATCCACAAGGAGTTTTGAGATAAAGAGAGCTTGTGGATCAGTAGGAATAAAATCTTTTTCACCCAGAGACACAGTCAAGAGGTCTCTCAATATTAGCCATTACTGCTGCTGCTGCTGCCAAGTCGCTTCAGTCATGTCCGACTCTGTACAACCCCATAGATGGCAGCCCACCAGGCTCCCCCATCCCGGGGATTCTCCAGGCAAGAACTGTAGAGAGATAACTCAGAGTTTCTTCTCTTGTCTTAAGTCACTTCTGTAAAAAATAATTCGATCTCACTTTGAAATTCAAGTTCGCTTAAAATCTCTTTTGCTGTGTTTCTGCTATTATTATATTTGTTTGTGTTTATTATTAGTTTCAGAGAAGGCAATGGCACCCCACTCCAGTACTCTTGCTTGGCAAATCCCATGGACGGAGGAGCCTGGTAGGCTGCAGTCCATGGGGTTGCTAAGAGTTGGACACGACTGAGCGACTTCACTTTCACCTTTTATTTTCATGCATTGGAGAAGGAAATGGCAACCCACTCCAGTGTTCTTGCCTGGAGAATCCCAGGGATGGCGGAGCCTGGCAGGCTGCCGTCTACGGGGTCACAGAGTCGGACACGACTGAAGCGACTTAGCAGCAGCAGCAGCATTATTAGTTTGGACCCCTGCATACCTTTCTTCCCAATCAACATTTCCAACTCTACAGAGTTAATACTTGGTCACAGAGCTTGACAGGAAGAAAAAAAATGTGCACAACTGTCCTTATCATTTTGTAAGGAAGACACATTCACAGTCCTAATTCAGTTAGCATGTGATAAAATGATGCACTGAGAGGAACATTAGGAATATGTATTGTTAATTTCTGTGATAGTAACAATATGTCTGTCCTGAATTGTACAACACCAGAGATGACTCTATTCATAGACATCACCAGATGGTCAAGACCAAAATCAGATTGATTATATTCTTTGGAGCCAAAGATGGAGAAGCTCTCTACAGTTAGCAAAAACAAGAGGAGGAGCTGATTGTGGCTCAGATCATGAGCTCCTTATTGCACAATTCAGACTTTAATTGAAGAAAGCAGGGGAAACTACCAGGCCACTCAAGTATGACCTAAATCAAATCCCTTATGATTGTACAATGGAAGTGACAAATAGATTCAAGGGACTGATCTGGTAGACAGAGTGCCTGAAGAACTATGGATGGAGGTTTGTAACATTGTATAGGAGGCAGTGATCAAAACCACCCCAAAAGAAAAAGAAATGACAAAAAGCAAAATGGTTGTCTGAGGAGGCCTTACAAATAGTTAAGAAGAGACATGAAAGACAGAGGAGAAAAGGAACGCTATGCCCATCTGAATGCAGAGTTCCAAAAAATAGCAAGGAGAGATAAGAAAGCTTCCTAAGTGATCAATGAAAAGAAATAGAGGAAGACAATAGAATGGGATAGACTAGAGATCTATTCAAGAAAATTAGAGATACCAAGGGAACATTTCATGCAAAGATGGGCACAATAAAGGACAGAAACAGTATGGACCTAATGGAAGCAGAAGATATTAGGAAGAGGTGGTAAGAATACACAGAATAACTATACAAAAGAGATCTAATGACTCAGATAACCACAGTGGTGTGATCACTCACCTAGAGTTAGACATTCTGGAGTGAGAAATCAAGTGGTCCTTAGTAATTACCACTGCAAACCAAGCTAGTGGAACTGATGGAATTCGAGTTGAACTATTTCAAATCCTAAAAAGATGATGCTTCAAAAGTGCTGCACTCAATATGCCAGCAAACTTGGAAAACATAGCAGTGGTCACAGGACTGGAAAAGGTCAGTTTTCATTCCAATCCTAAAGAAGGGCAAATCCAAAGAATGTTTAAACTACCACACAATTGCACTCATTTCACAGACTAGCAAAGTAATACTCAAAATTCTCCAAACTAGACATTAACAGTAAGTAAGCTGAGAAATTACAGATGTTCAAATTGGATTTAGAAAAGGCAGAGGAATAAGAGATGAAATTGCCAACATCCGTTGGCCCATAGAAAAAGCAAGAGAATTCCAGAAAAACATCTACTTCTGCTTTATTGACTACACTAAAGCCCTTGATTGTGTGGATGACAACAAACTGTGGGAAATTTTTAAAGAGATGGGAATAGCAGACCACCTAACCTGTCTCCTGAGAAATCTGTATACAGATCAAGAAGAAATAGTTAGAGCCAGACATGGAACAATGGACTGATTCCAAATTGGGAAAGGGTTACATCAAGGCTGTTTATAGTCACCCTGCTTATTTAACTTACATGCGGAGTATATCATGTGAAATGCTAGGCTTGAAGAAGCAAAAGCCAGAATCAAAATTGCTGGGAGAAATATAAAAAATGTCAGATATGCAGATGCCAGCACCCTTATGGCAGAAAGCGAAGAGGAACTAAAGAGCCTCTTGATGAAAATGAAAGAGGAGAGTGAAAAAGTTGGCTTAAAGCTCAACTTTCAGAAAACTTAGATTACAGCAACTGGTCCTATCACTTCATGGCAGATAGATGGGGAAATAATAGAAGCAGTGACAGACTTTATTTTGGAGGGCTCAAAAATCTCTGCATATGGTGATTGCAGCCATGAAATTAAAATATGCTTGCTCCTTGGAAGAAAAGCTATAACAAAGCTAGAGGTATATTAAAAACCAGAGACATACATTGCTGACAAAGGTCTGTCTAATCAAAGCTATGGTTTTTCCAGTAGGCATGTGTGGATGTGAGAGCTGGACCAGAAAGAAAGCTTAGTGCTGAAGAAATGATACTTTTGAACTGTGGTGTTGGAGAAGACTCTTGAGAGTCCCTTGGACTGCAAAGAGCTCAAACAAGTCAATCCTATATGAAATCAGTCCTGAATATTCACTGGAAGGACTGATGCTGTAGCTGAAGCTCCAATACTTTGGCTACTTGATAAGAACAGTCATTAGAAACGGCCCTGATGCTGGGAAAGATTGAAGGCCAGAGGAGAAGTAGATGACAAAGAAGGATGAGATGTTTGGATGGCATCACTGACTCAATGGACATGAGTTTGAGCAAGCTCTGGGTGATGGTGAAGGACAGGGCAACCCGGCCTGCTGCAGTCCATGGGGTCACAAATGGTCAGACACGCCTGAGAGACTGAACAACAGCAACAATATAATAAATAAAATATCTCCTCCAGGGGAAATCCAACTTTTTCACTCTCCTCTCACTTTCATCAAGAGGCTCTTTAGCTCCTCTTTGCTTTCTGCTATAAAGGTGGTGTCAATTGCATACTCGAGATTATTGAAGTTTCTCCAGGAAATCTTGATTCCAGCTTGTGCTTCATCCAGCCTGGCATTTCTCATGATGTACTCTTCATATAGGTTAAATAAGGAGGGTGGCATATTTCTTTCCAACCTTGACATATTCCTTTCTCAATTTAGAGCCAGTTACTTTGTAAAAGTTAGTTAAATTCGTTTGTCACCCATTAAAAAGATACGGGATTCCTAGACTTGGAAAATATCTTCTGTAACTCAAACCAATGTATGTAATGGTGTCATCTGGCTCTCTTTATGTCACCTTGTGTGTAATACAGCTTAGACAACTTCAGACAACCCATACCATGCAGCTATTCTGGCTACTGCCGTATTATAAGAAATGAATTGTAATTTTCCCCTGACCAATGGATCACCTGCCTTCCTTCAGCATTCATAGAACTATAACAAGCTAAGTGTTTAGTTGGCAAGAAAAATAAAATTGAGGACCTTTAACAGTTCTAGACAGATATTATGGTCCTTGGGTATATGTACATTTAAAGTCAGGCTGAAAACCACTGAAATTGTCAAGATAAAGTTACAAAAATTATGCAACTGTGTATTCCTTTCTTCTGAAAGCTCTCATTACATTTTATGATTCTGTGAAGTCTCTAATTTACTTTCTGTCATATTCAAAAATAGGATTCATTCATTTAACTAGTTCAGTTAAAACTTACAATTTATCTGCACATCTATTTTAAGTAACATGCTTTCAATTGCCAACTTGATTTCCAATGAGACTCCTGCTATGGCATTCGTAGTATGGTAAACTTGTGTAATATATTTTCTTTCTCCTTTCTATATATTGGTAGCTCAGATGTAAAGAGTCTGCCTGCAGTGTGGGAGACCTGGGTTTTATCTCTGGATCAGGAGGATCCCCTGGAGAAGACATGACTATCTACCCTAGTATCTTGCCTGAAGATGGACAGAGGAGCCTGGTGGGCTACAGCCCATGTGGTTGCAAGGAGTCTTTTTTTTTTTTTTTTAAAGGATTCAATCTTGACTGAGAGAGTAACTTTCAATTTCATTCATATATTGGTAGCAGTGGAATATTTACCTTAATCAGAATAAATATTGATTGAGAATTCGCTGTTCAAAATCTATCACTATATTCTTTGAGGTAACTTTCTGAAATAAGCAAAGCTTAGAGTGTTAATTCCAGTGATCACCTACTAGAAATCCCCTGAGACTGCTGACAATAACCAATATAATCTTGTCAACCATTTGCCTTCCTCCATGATTTACCATCTGCAAAAGATACTGCTTCTGTTTTTCAAACAAGGAGGATCAATTGTGAGAAAAGGCATCAGTGACTGCCTTTGCTTCAAACTCTCTTTTCAGTGATTTTTTATAGGTAGCAGTCTTGAAAGACAGAGACAATGCCTTACTCTGGAACAAATGTCAGTTTTGTTTACTTTGAAGTATAATAAAGATGTCTCCCCTAGAAGCAAATATCTGCCATGTTTACTCTATACTAAAAATGAATTCAAGTAATGTAAATTTGGAGGTCTTTGTAACACAACCAAAGAAGTCCATGTGTCATGTGGACTTCTTTGAATCATTCTGTGGGAACTGGGACAAAGGAAGTGGGCACAATTTATGAAAATCTGGCTACTGCTATTGTTGTAATAATCTATTCTTTGCACGTGAACCAGAAGCCATACATCTTCTGCCAATAACCATAAACCTGGTCAGCTAACTCATTAGTTGGTCATATAGTAAGAAACTCAGACACTTTGCAGTTCTTGATACGCCATCAAATCCTTCCCTTCCACCCTCCCTTTGTAAATCCTTTACACACTTATAGTGAACTTCCATTGCCACGCAGAAAGTGGTCACGTGTTGTTGGAGTAAAATTTTTTTTAAAATATATCAAACAAGTATTCAGTAAATATGCCATATGCAGGGAAACAATCAGACAGTAAATAAATATTTACTAAATAACCAACAATAACAACAAAATTGCTATTAAATTTTAAGAAAATAAAAAGTAATGGAGCATCATTGACTCTCATATAAAATAGAAATATTATTTATAATGATAGTCATCACAATAATAATAATATTCATAAACTGCTATATACATCAGACACTATTTAAAACAGTATCTTGCTCCTTTTAGAAACTGGTGAGTTATTCATTATTATTATACACAAAGTTTGGATAAAAAAAAGGTGCTATAAGATAGTCATTGATACATGCCAAAGGCTAATCAGTGATGGGAACTTGATTTGAACCTGGGAAATTCATATTGTGGAACATATCATCTAACCACCATGCTCTATATTTGAGAAAAACAGTGACATATATAAAGCAATACTAACAGGTTACACATAATTGTTTGCTTTCTTATATAAAATTATTATAATTGGCTACTGCCACCGAGTCTAAACTCATTCTGCTTGCTGCACGACAGGCAAATAAATCAGGAGATGAGCTGTTGGGGCAAGGAATAATGACATTATTTGCAAAGCTAGCAACCCAGAAGATGACAGGTTAGTGTCTCAGAGAACCATATTATCCCATTTAGAATTCAGGCATCTTTTCTACTGAAAAGGGAAGGGGGAGTGGTTGGTTGTTGGTAATTCTTGATGCAGAAATCCTTTGTTCTTGCAGCTGTCCACATAGGTCAGGACGTGAAGTTCCTATAAATCTCCAACAAAACAAATGTTAGTTTCTGTTCTGCAAACTTTTTTATCTCCATATGAATGGAAAGATGCTGCAAGCTTAAAAATCAGAGCCTTGAGAATAAGCTATCCTATATATTTCAAGATGTAGGTAATATTCTTTTACAAAAGGTGAAGAGCTCACATCAGTATGTGCAGGCAACAGGGCACAAAAGCTAAAGTAAAATAAATATATATAATATGAAGTCATTTGTTCTTCCCTATTACTTTTCACATATTTGTACCATATGGAGGCCTTTTAAAACAATCAAGATTTTGATTCATCACTTGAATTATTGAAAATCATCCATTATTAGAGGTCAAGTATATAGTAAATATTTTGGGGTGATATTAAAATAGTTTTATATCTTCATTTTCTATTTTGTTTATATAATAGAAATTTTAATATATTTTATATATTTAATCCACTAAACAAGGTAAACTGACATAAATTTCTATATTAAAGATAATTGGTTCTCTCCAATATAGAAACACATGTTAAAACAGGGTTTCAGAGGGTGAAACACTTTGAATATTATATTTATGTATGCACATATAAATTGTTAGCAAGTAGTCAATATGTAGGTTATTAATATCCTTTATATTCATGTTACATTTCTTCTGTTTACTTCTGTTCCTAACTTTGTTGTTCAGTCACTCAGCTGTGTCCAACTCTTTGCAACCTCATGGACTACAGTACACCAGGCTTCCCTGTCCATCACAATCTTCCAGAGCCTGCTCAAACCCATGTCCAATGAGTCGGTGATGCCATCCAACCATCTCATTCTCTGTTGTCCCCTTCTCCTTCTGCCTTCAATCTTTCCCAGGATCAGTCTTTTCCAACGACTGGCTCTTCGCATCAGGTGGCCAAAGTACCACCTGGAGCTTCAGCTTCAGCATCAGTCCTTCCAATGAATCTTCAGGGATGATTTTCTTTAGGATTGACTGCTTTGATCTCCCTGCAGTCCAAGGGACTCTCGGGAGTCTTCTCCAGACCAGTTTGAAAGCATCAATTCTTTGCTGCTCAGCCTTCTTTATGGTACAATTCTCTCATGTGTACATGACTACTGGAAAAACCATAGCTTTGACTATAAGGACCTTTGTTGCAAAGTGGTGTCTCTGCTTTTTAATATGCTGTCTAGGTTTGTCTAAATGTAGGTTAATCCAAAACATTTAGAACTTATATTTTGGACAAAACATGTTTGCTATGTGGTTATTGTAAAGTAGAAGACAAAATACACTTCAGGCTCATGTCATATACTATATGGTATTTTTATATCAAAGTTAAAAAAGAGATTGTAGTATCTAAATATTCAGTTCAGTTCAGTTCAGTTGCTCAGTCGTGTCCGACTCTTTGCGACCCCATGAATCGCAGCATGCCAGGCTTCCCTGTCCATCATCAACTCCCAGAGTCCACTCAGACTCACGTCCATGGAGTCAGTGATGCCATCCAGCCATCTCATCCTCTGTCGTCCCCTTCTCCTCCTGCCCTCAATCCCTCCCAGCATCAGAGTCTTTTCCAATGAGTCAACTCTTCGCATGAGGTGGCCAAAGTACTGGAGGTTCAGCTTTAGCATCATTCCTTCCAAAGAAATCCCAGGGCTGATCTCCTTCAGAATGGACTGCGGGGATCTCCTTGAAGTCCAAGGGACTCTCAAGAGTCTTCTCCAGTTCAAAAGCATCAATTCTTTGGTGCTCAGCTTTCTTCACAGTCCAACTCTCACATCCATACATGACCACTGGAAAAACCATAGCCTTGACTAGACTGACCTTTGTTAGCAAAGTAATGTCTCTGCTTTTGAATATGCTATCTAGGTTGGTCATAACTTTCCTTCCAAGGAGTAAGTGTCTTTTAATTTCATGGCTGCAGTCACCATCTGCAGTGATTTTGGAGCCCCCAAAAATAAAGTCTGACACTGTTTACACTGTTTCCCCATCTATTTTCCGTGAAGTGATGGGACCTGATGCCATGATCTTTGTTTTCTGAATGTTGAGTTTTAAGCCAACTTTTTCACTCTCCTCTTTCACCTTCATCAAGAGGCTTTTTAATTCCTCTTCACTTTCTGCCATAAGGGTGGTGTCACCTGCATATCGGAGGTTATTGATATTTCTCCCAGCAATCTTGATTCCAGCTTGTGCTTCTTCCAGCCCAGCATTTCTTATGATGTACTCTGCATAGAACTTAAATAAGCAGGGTGACAATATACAGCCTTGACGTACTCCTTTTCTATTTGGAACCAGTCTATTGTTCCATGTCCAGTTCTAACTGTTGCTTCCTGACCTGCATACAAATTTCTCAAGAGGCAGGTCAGGTGGTCTGATATTCCCATATCTTTCAGAATTTTCCACAGTTTATTGTGATCCACACAGTCAAAGGCTTTGGCATAGTCAATAAAGCAGAAATAGATGTTTTTCTGGAACTCTCTTGCTTTTTGGATGATCCAGCAGATGTTGCCAATTTGGTCTCTGATTCCTCTGCCTTTTCTAAAACCAGCTTGAACAACTGGAGGTTCAAGGTTCACGTATTGCTGAGGCCTGGCTTGGAGAATTTTGACATTACTTTACTAGTGTGTGAGATGAGTGGAATTTTGCTGTAGTTTGAGCATTCTTTGGCATTGCCTTTCTTTGGGATTGAAATAAAAACTGACCTTTTCCATTCCTGTGGCCACTGCTGAGTTTTCCAAATTTGCTGGCATATTGAGTGCAGCACTTTCACAGCATCACCTTTCAGGATTTGAAATAGCTCAACTGGAATTCCATCACCTCCACTAGCTTTGTTCATAGTGATGCTTTCTAAGGCCCACTTGACTTCAGATTCCAGGATGTCTAGCTCTAGGTCAGTGATCACACCATAGTGATTATCTGGGTCATGAAGATCTTTTTTGTACAGTTCTTCTGTGTATTCTTGCCACCTCTTCTTAATATCTTCTGCTTCTGTTAGGTCCATACCATTTCTGAATATTATCGGATACTAAATTCCATTCCTCTAAAACAAAACAAGCCAAAAAAAAAAAACTTAAACTGCAAAATATGACTGTAACTTGTATACACAGATAACTTTTGCAGCAAAAAAGGGCAGAGTAGAGATAAGAAACAAAATGTATCAGTAAGCAACATGGCATTGAATACAGTTCTACTGTTGAAAAGATCTTGAGAGTCATTGGTACATGTAAACAAAACCAGAAATGACATTTTTGTCTGTCCAAAAGAATCCCCAAAGGGTCAATCATGTCTATCTCCAGGCAATATTTGGAGAAACAAACATATGCATTTTATTTATTGAATTGTAAATTGGGAAGATTTTAGTCTTACCTTCAAGAAATAGGATAACTGAACAAGTTATTGTCCCTCCCCTATTTACCCTCTAATTTCATTATATATTTTGGGTTTTCTCTTGTTACAATATCACTAATAAGGGGAGGCTTGCACAAATACAGTATCCACGGTCAAAGCATATATAGTTTTTTTTTTTTTTTTTCCATTGTTAAAACTTCCCCACTTGGCCTCTTTGCCAAGGAATTGGCTAGTTTTTCTCACTTTTTGGTCTTGTGTCTATGTTCTGTATTATCCTCTCCCTCTGTTTGCTAACTGGCTTCTGCTGTAAGTACAGAACTCAATGTCTGCAAGATTACTTGCCCTGCTTCACAAGAATCTGTACTAAATAACTAATTTTCATTTTTTAAAAAATATACATTTATTTATTTTAATTGGAGGTTAATTACTTTACAATATTGTATTGGTTTTGCCATACATCAACATGAATCCGCCACGGGTGTACACGTGTTCCCCATCCTGAACCCCCCTCCCACCTCCCTCCCCATACCATCCTTCTGGGTCATCCCAGTGCACCAGCCCCAAGCAACCAGTATCATGCATAGAACTTGGACTGGCGATTTGTTTCATATATGATATTATACATGTTTCAATGCCATTCTCCCAAATCATCCCACCCTCTCCCTCTCCCACAGAGTCCAAAAGACTGTTCTATACATCTGTGTCTCTTTTGCTGTCTCACATACAGGGTTATTGTTACCATCTTTCTAAATTCCATATATATGCGTTAGTATACTGTATTGGTGTTTTTCTTTCTGGCTTATTTCACTCTGTATAATAGGTCCCAGTTTCATCCACCTCATTAGAACTGATTCAAATGTATTCTTTTTAATGGCTGAGTAATATTCCATGGTGTATATGTACCACAGCTGTCATATCCATTTATCTGCTGATGTACATCTAGGTTGCTTCCATGTCCTGGCTATTATAAACAGTGCTGCGATGAATGCAATCCCTATCAAGCTACCAATGGTATTTTTCACAGAGCTAGAACAAATAATCTCACAATTTGTATGGAAATACAAAAAACCTCAAATAGCCAAAGCAATCTTGAGAAAGAAGAATGGAACTGGAGGAATCAACCTGCCTGACTTCAGGCTCTACTACAAAGCCGCAGTCATCAAGACGGTATGGTACTGGCACAAAGACAGAAATATAGATCAATGGAACAAAATAGAAAGCTCAGAGATAAATCCACGCACCTATGGACACCTTATCTTTGACAAAGGAGGCAAGAATATACAATGGAGAAAAAACAATCTTTTAACAAGTGGTGGGGGGAAAAATTGGTCAACCACTTGTAAAAGAATGAAACTAGAACACTTTCTAACACCATACACAAAAACAAACTCAAAATGGATTAAAAATCTAAATGTAAGACCAGAAACTATAAAACTCCTAGAGGAGAACATAGGCAAAACACTTTCCGACATACATCACAGCAGGATCCTCTATGACCCACCTCCCAGAATATTGGAAATAAAAGCAAAAATAAACAAAAAGGACCTTCTGCACAACTAAGGAAACTACAAGCAAGGTGAAAAGACAGCCTTCAGAATGGAAGAAAATAATAGCAAATGAAGCAACTGACAAACAACTAATCTCAAATATATACAAGCAACTCCTACAGCTCAATTCCAGAAAAATAAACGACCCAATAAAAAAATGGGCCAAAGAACTAAATAGACATTTCTCCAAAGAAGACATACAGATGGCTAACAAACCCATGAAAAGGTGCTCAACATCACTCATTATCAGAGAAATGCAAATCAAAACCACAATGAGGTACCATTTCACACTAATCAGAATGGCTGTGATCCAAAAGTCTACAAGCAATAAATGCTGGAGAGGGTGTGGAGAAAAGGGAACCCTCTTACACTGTTGGTGGGAATGCAAACTAATTTTCATTTGTAGATCAGTTTTTTATTAGTTAATGCCAATGGTCTCATTCTAAGGTATTCTATTGCTGTCTTCAATTTATTAGAAGAGTTCAGTGCACCTGAACCATAGGATCCTCTCTATTCACATGGCTTTGCTTTAAACTTTTCTACTGATCCTCAACATTCCAGAATTAAAAGGCTAAATGTGATCAGACAGTGAAGTCCTAGTAAGAACTCCAACTGTTATTATTTTATTTTTAATGTGGCCATTGAATTCAGTGTTCCTCATTCATTATACTTCTGTAATTCTGATGTTTTCTTTCAAGAATGTGCCTTTTTTTTTTTTTTTTAATGGATCCATGTCACAAACACAAAAATTCCTGAGTGGAGTGTAAATAGCTCCATAGGACACTTGGAAGTTAATATTATATTCTCAGTTGTGCAGACATGTCCAACAGACCCCATGGACTGTAGCCCACCAGGCTTCTATATTCATGGAATTTCCCAGGCAAGAATACTGAGGCGAGTTGCCATTTCCTCCTCCAAGGGATCTCACTGAGCCATGGATCAAATGTGCATATCCTGCATCTCCTGCATTGGCAGGTAGATTCTTTACCATTGAACCACCTGGGGAGCCCAGTCAATATTATAAAGCTCTGAAAAGTGAACTTGTCCCCAGTTTACAAATGCATCTATCTCACAATCCACAAATACTTGACTGATAAAAAAAAATCAGAACATTGTTTCCTGAATAAAAGCATCAGGTTCTTCTTGGATCATATTGAGATTTAACAAAGCAATGAAGTCAATTCAACAAAACCAATTATGTTCTGTACTCTAAAAGCTTTGGGAAGCTCTCAGTTCTGATGGAAAGTTAAAGCAATGCAGAAAAACATTTGCAACTCAAATAGTACATGGAAACTGGAGTTTGTTGAAGAAGAGATCCTAATATTAAGTAAGACGCAATGACAGAAAACTATATTTACTGCAACAGGAAACGAAAGAGCAGAGAATAAGATCCAAGAAGTCAGCAAAGGAAATGAATCAAAAATAAAACACTAGGTTTCAGGACATTTTAAAACTAAACACGCCCAGCCCCCCACCCCCATTCATCTGCTTTGTTGTGAAGCTACAACGTCTTCATGAAGGATGGGCATATATGCCACCTTAAAATAGGGTTATGCATTTAGATAACTTCTTATCTATTGGCAACTTGTCCATGCAAATTACAGTTTAAACTAACATACTGGACTCAACACTAATTTAATGGCTCCCATCCATGGGGTCACAAGAGTAAGCTTCCCTGGTGGCTCAGACGGTAAAGCATCTGCCTGCAATGTGGGAGTCCCAGGTTCGATCCCTGGGTTGGGAAGATCCTCTGGAGAAGGAAATGGCAACCCACCCCAGTACCTTTGCCTGGAAAATCCCATGGATGGGGGAGCCTGGTATGCTACAGTCTATGTCATTGCAAAGAGTCAGACATGACTGAGCTACTTCACTATAGTGACAAATCACAACAATGTGTATGGGGGCTTCCCAGGTGGAGATAGTGGAAAAGAACCTGCCTGACAATAATGAATATGTATACTGTGTAAAAATAAATAGATATTTAGTAAAAGCTTTGATACTATGGTACTAAAGTTATCTTATTAAATCATAGGATTCAATGAAATTCTATTTCATTAGCAGAGTTGCCAGACCACAATCTAATTTTAGAAAATTTTTATTATTTTCCCCCTAAATTCTTGTACCCATGAAGACTTACTTCCCATCCCTCTTTTTACTAACACCATCTCCTGTTTGTTTTCCTTATATTCTTCCTAGTGGATATGAACTGATAGCTCATCATGGTTTCAGTTTGCATTTCTCCAAAGACTAATTATATTAAACATATTTGGATGTGCTTATTTTCCATTTGTACATTTTCTTTGGAGAAAAGTTTATTCAGATCCTTTGCTTATTGTTTAATTGGATTATTTGTCTTAGTTGTTGCTATTGAATCATGAGTTTTTTGCAAATTCTAAATGCAAATCCCTTATCACATGTATTATTTATAAATATTTCTGCCATTCTGTGGTTTCATACTTCCCTTGGTGGCAAACATTGTGAAATTTACTAAAATCTGATTACCTATTTTTTTCCTTTGTCACTTTTGATTCTGATGTATTATCTAAGAAACCCTTGTCTAATCCAAAGTTACTTTTGTGCTTTCTTCTAAAGTCTCTATAACATTAGTTCTTACATGTAATTCTCTGATTTGCAATTAGTTTTTGTGTATGGTGGGAGAAATGTGTATATCTTCATTCTCTTGAGTGAAGATATCCATGTGTCTGAGGCTTCCCTGGTGACTCAGTGGTAAAGAATCCATCTGCCAATGCAGGAGATGCAGGAGACAGGAGTCTGATCCCTGGTTTAGAAAGATCCCCTGGAGGAGGAAATAGCAATCCACCTTAGTATTCTTGCCTGAAAAATCCCAGGGACAAAAGAGACTGGCAGGCTACAGTCCATGGGGTCACAAAAATTGGACACAACTAAGTAACTAATGGCACCCCACTCCAGTACTCTTGCCCGGAAAATCCCACGGATGAAGGAGTCTGATAGGCTGCAGTCCATGGAGTCACTAAGAGTCAGACATGACTGAATGACTTCACTTTCACTTTTCAGTTTCATGCATTGGAGAAGGAAATGGCAACCCACTCCAGTGTTCTTGCCTGGGGAATCCCAGGGATGGGGGAGCCTGGTGGGCTGCCTTCTCTGGGGTCGCACAGAGTCAGACAGGACTGAAGCGACTTAGCAGCAGTAGCAGCAGCAGCAGCAAGTAATTGTGCACACACACACACACAACCATTTGTTCCAATATCATCTGTTGAAAAAAAATTTTTTTTAACTTTAAAGCTTTAAAAAAATTCAATTTCCCATTGAATTGCCATGTTAACTCCTCTATAATGAAGAATTTAGTTGGCCTTTGTACCTGGCTTCTGGGTGACATCTTTTAAATCTTTGGAATTTTTCAAATTGTAGGAGTGTATTTGTTATTCATGGTGAGCCCTGAAAAATTCTACTTAAAAGATGACTCAAGATGGAAGCTGGCTACAGCTGAAAGACCAGTCAGATTGATGCTCAGAGTCACGTGATAGCGGGCCAAACTTTGGGGAAGGTATGGGATTTAGAGATTGACTTCAGTCATATGGTCAGTTATTCTATTACTCATGCTTATATGTGAAACCCCTATGGAAACTTTGGACAACATGCTCGGAAGAGCATCCCCAGTTGGAAGTACTCCACGCACATTATTACATATCAGTGTGCTGGAAGGGCAATATCCCGGGGAGCAGTGAGCAGACTCTTCATGTTTAGGACCCACTCAGACCTCAACCCAAGTGTGTTTCTCACTTTGACTTGTTCTGTTTTAAATCTTCCAGTATAATAAAGCTATAACCTTCATTTTCCTGAGTTCTGTGTGTCATTCAAGAAAAGTATTGGGCTCAAAGTACTCCTGTTACTATTTCTTGTAGGTCAGTGTGCTAGGAGCAGCTTTTCTGCCATTGTTTCTCTGGTAATGACTTCATTTCTCTCTCAATGTTAAAAACTTTTGCTAGATATAAAATTTTTATTTGATAGTCTCCTTTTTTCAGTACTTTGAGTAGATCATCTCCCTGCCATCTGGATTCCATGGTTTCTGATGAGAAGTTAACTGTGAATCTGATTGAGCATTGATTGTAAGTAATGTCATTTTTTCTTATTGCTTTTAAGACTTTTTCTTTGTTTTTAACTTTTGACAAGTATGAATTTAGGTATGGATATCTTTAGTCTGGGGCTACCAAGTGACACAAGTGGTAAAGAATCCATCTGCCAATGCAGGAGACATAAGAGACACAGGTTTGATCCTTGGGTCAGGAAGATCCCCTGGAAGAGGGCATGGCAACCCACTTCAGTATTATTGCCTGGAGAATCCCAAGGACAGAGAAGCCTGTTGGGCTACAGTGCATAGTATCACAAAGAGTCAGACACGACTGATGAGACTTAACACACATACATCTTTAACTTAATCCTACTTGGAGTCCTTCAAGACTCACAAATGTACCAATTAATTTTTACTATCAAATTTGAGACTTTTTTTTTGCCCAATACTACTTCAAATACAATGTAAGTTCCTTTCTTATATTCTTCTTTTTCTGAGGACCCATTATACATATGTTGGTATGCTGTTGGTAAGTCAGTATTTTCTTCTTTTTCTTTCTAGTACTTAAACTGATTAGTATCAATGGATCTATCTTTTGGTATGTCTATTATTTCTGCTGATTACTCAAATTGCTGTTATGCCACACTTGTAAAGTTTTCATTTCAGGTACTGTGTTTTTCAACTCTGGAATTTTTATCTGGTTGTCTTTGTACTTTTTTAACTTTATTATTACTCTCTAGTGAGATATCATTCTCATATACTTCTTAACTTCTTTAGATAATTTATTTTTCTTAGTTCTCTTTTCTTTCCTTTATTTCCTTGAAAATGCTTATAATATTTATATTTTTCTGTCATAATTGCAACTTCTGTGCCCCCTCAAAGAAAGAATTTCTATTGACTATTTTGTTTTTCATCTGTGTATGGGACAAACTATTTTTACATATCTCTTAAATTGTAGTTGAAACCTGAATATTTTAAGTAATAAAATATAACAAGCCTGGAAAGCTGTTCTCATCACAGAAAAAAGTTTAATTGTAGTAACTGTTTGTTTAGAGACTTTCCTGTACCAGATTTCTAAACTATGCATTGCTTGTTGTGTGAAACCACAAGTCTCTGCTCCTTTAGATTACTGATGGTTAGACAGAGATGTCTCTCAAGATTGTGGCTGCTGTGAATTGGCAGCCCAGAAGTGTTTGGATAGTCTCATTTGTTCAAGCTGGTATCACAAACTTAGGCAATTTTGATGTTAAACAATAGCCACCAATTTCTTTGACAACGACAACCCAGGGGATAGGGTTTTTCTTATTGAGTAAGGTATGTTTCAAGCCAAATAATAAGCCCTATAAAAGAGACTTTTCCAGAAAGCAGCCATACAGATCAAATATTGACATTGCTGTAGTAATGTGGCTTTTGATAGTGCTCTAGACAACCTCTGCATATCACTTCCCCAGTGGCTTCTGGGCTGCCAATTTCACAGCTACTACTGTGTTGATTTTTAAGTGTGCTGTGGAGTTGAAAGAGGAAGATGAATATTGACAAGTTAAGAAGTTACAAAGCTCACTGTTCATTATAAAATGCAGCTTTTTTTTTTCATGTGTAAATAATCCTGTAATAATTGCAAGTTTTGGTAAATTTCCAGAATTATGAAGAGGTTGATTTAGGCAATTTGCCTATGTTCTTATCAATTGTATAGAGGAGTAGATTTTAAGGTTTTAAATTCTACTAGAGGTGTTTGCCCCCCTGCATAATTTTCCCACTTGTGAACTCTATTTCACATTGAAATAGACACCTATTATCAGAAAAGCCTGAGAAACTTCCTTAAATCTTTCAAACAATCGGCTGAACTACAATTCCCAAAATCATATTCTCAAGTGGATAGTATTCTTTTACTGTAATGACAGGATCACAGGTTGAGTAGCTTCCGATATATCATGTAGAAAGAAATTGCAGAGCTGGGAACTGAATCTGGATGATCTGGAGATTTCATTTCTGTTTCGTTTGAATATAGTCACTACAGAAATGAAATCCCTTTATTTGATTATCAGTGTTATTACATCATCAGAGCCAAGTGATGCTTTTCTTTGGTCCCATAATTTAGACAGTCTCTTTTGTGCTTTTCATTATGGAAAAAAATGCTATAAATCTCTGCCTGTTAGTAATCTTTTATGAACATATATTTTCTATTTTGGTAACTTATGTATAAAAATAATAAATTTTTTAAACAGAAATTATAGAAGGGTATGCTACTGAATTTATTTTCTATTTTTGCAATTAAATTTCAACATTCAAACAGTATGTGCCATTTAATTTGATATTAACACAAGAGATGACTTTATATCACATATCATATAATAATTATGATGAATGTGTATATTTTCCTGACCTATTCTTCCCTTCATTATTTTTAAACCAAATTTAATTTGCTTTCAAACAGAGATATTTTTCCAAAAGTATTTTGCTTTTGTGTATCACTTGCCTTTCCTCATTTGAATAAGAATCTCTCTTGTAATTCTGAGCATTTTGATGCACTGTAGCTTTAGGCAAACACATGAAAAATGGAACTATTTCTAAGAAATGCTGTCTTAAAAATATAGCCTTATTATGTAGTCAATTATGGAGGAGGCTTATTTATTCTTCATTTGAGTTTAACTTCTGTCTTTGATATTTATAAGGTAGACATTGCTGCAGAGTTGAGTTTGCAGATTGTTTCCTTCCAGCTACTTCACGATGATCACAAAATTAATTATATATGTACCAGCAGATGCCAAAAAATCTGCAACTGAAGAATGTAGTAATAATTTAAACTTGTCTGCTAAATATAATTTTATTAAATAGCTCCTCATATTTACTCTTCCTTCATAAAGTAGTTATAAACATAATCACATATACACAGTGTTGATGTATAAATTTACTAATTTAAATAATGGGAAGCATTTAATCTCTTTGTCGATTTATTTCAATTATGGAGTTAATATTAACTGTGATTACTATAGGAAGCAAGTCAAATTATCAGGAATCTTCCTAAGTTAATAAAGAACTATGAGGTTTTTTACTTCATATAGTCTCATTGAGGATACCAAATAAAATTTCAGAATACACACAGTATCAAACATATGTATGTGTGAGTGTGTATCTGTGATAAAAAGTGAGCTTTTCATTCATGTCATCAGGCCATTTATGTATATTTTTAGAATTGAACCAGGGTACTCACCTTGGAGGGAATGTACTACCATAATTTTAAACTAAGATTTCACTAATAAGGTTAACTATAAAATATAAGAACTATATATTTGTTTGTATTTCATTATGATTGTATACTGAGTTAAAGGATTTTAAAATTACAGATAAACATACATTCCCATATAACTGTGTTCCATTACTCTTAAGTTATTCTCCAAAGTTACCATAGACCTCTATCCTGTTTTTCAAGATACAGTTGGTATACACTCACTCACACATGCACACAGACACACACACAAAACAGTTTACATTACTACCTGTTTTTATTTTGGCTAAGCTGTAAAAATCATTTGCATATGTTAGTAGAAGACCTCTTTTACTCTTAACTTTGGATGCATGTATACTTAATTTTCCAAATCTAGATACTTTTAAAAGTGAAAAGAAGCATTACATTAATGTAATCACATTACAAAAACAGGGTGAAACTGGGAATAAAGTCAAACTTCAAACCTTGCAAACTCTAAATCCACCCATGCTTCCCCAGGTTTCTGCATGACTCGATTTGTAAATTGCTTTACAAGGACGTTGGATTTTATAATGTTCTCCACCTACAGCTGTTTTCTCTGATTAATTATCTGCTTTAGACCCTTTACCCATTCACCTGGCTTGACCGTTTCCCTTCTTAAAAAGTATTCTCATTCACGAGGCTTGTAAATTCTTTTAAAATATACATTAGATCGTTTCTCTACTTTGCTTAAAAGTTTCCTCCTCCTCCCAATTGAACTTCACGAAAATCTCGATTTTCTTGTATGGCCTATAAAGCTCTGAATGAACTTCTTGCCACCACTCAGATCACATTTCTTGCCAGTCTTTTCCACTCTACTTCTGCTGCAGCCTTAACAGACTCTCTGCTGTTCTTGAAACTGACTAAAGGCACCTCATTGTCCCTGGACTTGCTACTTTTTCTCTTTAAACACTGTCCCGCAGAAAACATATAGCACGTTTTATCATTTCATTAATCAGCGTTTGAATGCCATCCCCATTGAGAGGCTTTCTTTAAACACTGCATATAAAATAGCAACCCCATCACTGTCCTCTCAACTGAGCTTTATTATTTTTTAAATTTCATAACATTTATCACAAGCTTATATAGTATTAAATATATTTTTATTGTATGCCTCCTCCCATTCGAATGTAGGCTATATGACACAAATCTGCTTTTTCACTTCCTTCTCCACAGTTTAATCCAAAATATATTTATTGAAAGACAAACTGAATGTAACAAATTGAAAACATTGGATCAATTATATAGGATCGTCCACATCTTTTCAGTACTAAAAAATCACTGCTGCTACTGCTGCTAAGTCGCTTCAGTCGTGTCCGACTCTGTGCGACCCCATAGACGGAAGCCCACCAGGCTCCCCCATCCCTGGGATTCTCCAGGCAAGAACACTGGAGTGGGTTGCCATTTCCTATTCAATCATGTTCTCTCTGGTTTGTTTAGTTTTACCATTTATATTGTGCCACTGTTCTTTGGGAGGCTCACTTTCTCATAATCCAAATACATTCCTCTTTTAGAGAACATTTCATTTGTGTCACTGTCCTCATTCTTTCCCGTCTCTTCTGGATCAGTTTTATCAGTACGAAATCAGAGTCTAGCATTTTCTATTTGAAAAAGAAAAAAATATCTTCCTCTATCCCATGTTGATATCAGTGATTTTTACCACTATTTTTACTAATATTCACAGCAAGACCTTGCTGTATTTCAGTCTTCAATTCAACTTCTCATTTTCATAATTCCACCAACAATTGTGCTTTTATCAGGTTTACCGAGATTATCAAAGATGCCTGTACTTCCAGCATACATGCTAATAGTCAAAATTGTGTGCTTTTAGAAGTAGAAGCAGTTGATTAATTTGTTTTCTTGAGGCTTGTCTTCTCTTCCAAGAAAAATACTATTCTCTCTTTCCTTATGAGCCATTCATTTTCAATCTCTTGAGTTTTCTCCTCCAAATAGTAGAAGGAAGTCAGGTTTAATTATTTTTTCTCACTTTAAATCTTCTCTTCAAGCTATCTAAATTTGTCTCCTTGTCTTAATACGTGTATATATATATATATTTCTGTGCCTTTCCCCCTTACTCAACTACCTACTTAATGTTAATTTGCATAGATATCAGAAACAATAGATTCACATCAAAGCTATTAAATCTCCACAGTACTTGACCTCCCCAAATCATTTCCTTTCTGTGTGTTCTGTATATCCATAGCTCCAGTCCAGTTGCCCAAACTGAAAATACAAAACCATTTTTGATTCTTCATGTTATGATACCAAGTATATCAGCAGACCCTTTAGGCACTAGAGCCAAATGTATGCAGCAGCTATTCAATTTTGTCTTGGATTCTTTTTTTTCAATGCAAGCATATTTGATTCTTTCAAATATTACCATTTAAGTCTAGTTCAGCTCAGTTCAGTCCCTCAGTCATGTCCGACTCTTCGCGACCCCATGCACTGCAGCACGCCAGGCCTCCCTGTCCATCGCCAACTCCCAGAGTTTACTAAAACTCATGTACATTGAGTCAGTGATACCATCCAACCATCTCATCCTCTGTCATCCCCTTCTCCTGCCTTCAATCTTCCCCAGTATCAAGGTCTTTTCAAAGGAGTCAGTCCTTCACATCAGGTGGCCAAAGTATTGGAGTCTAATTTCTAAATATCACTATGTGAATGGGTTCTCCATTGACTATTCTCCTGAAAACACTTTCTTCTGTAATCCTCCATTGTACTGAATTATATTTCCCCTACGGGATCTATTAATATCTAAAATATACAGTGTTTAAATATTTGTTTATTCTGTTTTTCTCTCACCACAGTAGAAGCTCCATGACAGGAAAAACTTGTCCATATTATTCATGCCTTTGTTTCAGCATCAATGACAGCCTGTCTAAAGTAGGTTGTTGAATAAATGAATAAATATCTAAAAATTTCTTTCATGTAGAAATATATTTCTCATAATGTATAGAATATATATTTTTAATTTGATTTTTCATGTTTTTGTGGCATGGTGGTCTATGGACATAACATTTGTTTTGGAATTAGGCATTGGGGTCCTAAATTGTAGATAATAACTTTGCTATGTGACTCTAAGCAAGTATAACTGTACTCAGATGTTCATTTATCATCTTTCAAAATATAGTGCTTGCTGTCTATAATCCTTTCAAAACATTTAATGAATGTATCATGTAATATTAGCTTTCTTTTTTACATGCATTATAGCAGCAGTTTTTGTTTCTTTTCTTTTCAAACACACACAGAGAGAAAGCATGATACTTCTCCTTTAATGAATGATAATCCTATGCGAAAATGTAAGGAGAATAAAGTACATAGACAATAATCAAAAAAAAAACTGATTGTAGCCGTTATCATACAATGAAAATACTAAGATGAATGCATATCCCTACTGTATATGAGAGTTAAGGAGAAGATTATTAGTTCTGTGATCTGCTTTTATGAGTAAGAGAACAGTCTTTTTTTTTTTTTTTTTTCATCTAAATCATTTATTATCTGGTCTTCTTAATAAAAATAGTTCACATTATCCTGCCTATTCACACTGAAAAATAGCAAAAGTAAGTAAAAAGAAACTGCCTTTGGTTTGCTATTGTAGTTCTTTTCGCTCTTGAATTTGGAATAAAAGCTTTTAAGTCTAAGAATCATTTTTGCAGTTGGAAAACCAAATTAGAGTAGGAAATTGAATAAAGAATAATAACGAAAATTTGTTAATAGCTTGAAACAGTGATTATATCTTCAAATTACCTTTTCCATTATAAAGCATTATAATAATTTAATGTTGCACTCTAATAAATATAACTCACTTGCTTTTATAATAAAATATTTGTGCCAGGGCTCACTCTCATGACCCCATTAATGGATTGAAAACCCTTCGAATTTATTTTTCCTTTGTGAAGGTCACTACATAGAAACATTGAAGAGGATATTTGTTAGGATACACATTTATTCACATAGAGAGTAATAACAAAGTACAAAACAATGTAAGTAGCCAGGATATAAGAATTATACATTTGCTGATACTTTTGTTGTTTATTTGATGATTGCTTGCTTGTTACTTCCTAAACTTTATTCCCCATTAATTTTATCAAGGATGATATGATTTGGGCTTTAATCTGTTGTCATTATAAGTTAAAAAACTAAAAATACTTTCATGTCACAGTATTATTGTCCTGGCTTCACTAGATAAAGTCATTTAACTTTGTGCACTATTTTCATAATGCATTATTTTTAAAATTGTATATGCACTGTCAGTTCAGTTCAGTACAGTCATTCAGTCATGTCCTATTCTTTGTGACCCCATGAATCACAGCACACCAGGCCTCCCTGTCCACCACCAACTCCCGGAGTTCACTCAAACTCATGTCCATCGAGTCGGTGATGCCATCCAGCCATCTCATCCTCTGTTGTCCCCTTCTCCTGCCCCCAATTCCTCCCAGCATCAGAGTCTTTTCCAATATTCCCTATATTAAAATGCAAAATAAATTTGAAAGTATCAAAATGCTGTCATGAATAAGCATAACATGCACAGTACTTTGCATATATTTTCAGAATAATCCTCACCATGACTTTGAGTTACAGATAATGAAAGTAATATTCAAATGGTTTAAATCATTTTCCTAAGGTCACACAGCAGGTACAATAAAAAGAAAACAAGTAATACTTAATCCTCTGTTAGAATTACATTGTAGACTTTAGCATTGTAGAATAGTAAGGGACTTAGAAGATGTTCTAGCCAAGTTGTCTTCAAGGAGAAGCTTTTTTTTTTAACCTCTGTAAACTTATTATGTAGTGTCCTACACCGACATGCACAGTACCCATTTTATGAATACTAATTGAATGTTTAAGTTCGTAATATAATGACAAATTATGATTACATAGCTAATTATTCCAAAAATAGCAAAAACCTTTAAGTAAAGGTCTCCGTAATAATAATAATTTACTAGCTTTTCTACATTGTGTTATCTATTTTTTGTCTAATGCTTGAACCCAATGTAAAATTTATCTAGGGTTTGCCCTCTTTAAATGGAGAATTATCATTAGTGTTTTATTTTTGTTGTACATAATGCTCAAGATGCAAATGTTACAAAATAGTGAATTTGACTCTAATAGTGAAACATGTTGAATGAACAAGTTTGTGTGTGGAAGCTGGGGAGTGCTTTCAAACTTTGTTTTTAAGAGAGATTATATACGTGAGGATTCAATGAAACCTCAGTGAATTTAATTATAATAATGGCAATCTTCACTAGAAAGAAGAGACTAACAGCTGGCATTATACATAAAAATTCTGAGGTCTCTGAACCACAAATCATGTGCATCCCACTCCCTAATTTTTCCTAAGGCTTTTCCATGATTATACAGGTCAGTATATCTGGGCCTGGGGCAGGACAGGGTAGCCCAAATACCCAAGATATCCAAATTTTCCAGACATAACTTAGTAACCTGACTTGAATCAAAACACTTTATAATATAGTAGTCTTTTTCTAATTTACCACCAGGGAGATACCTAATTGGATCTAGAATGTTTAGGAAATAATCTTTCATTATGACCTTAACTTGATATTGGAAAATTAGGCAATATTTTGCTGCTTCTATCTCAAACAATAGGCAAGGTTTTAACCAGAACTTTGACAGTTTGTTTTTGAAAATTTCCCTTTCTTTCCATATTCAGAAGGTAATTTTGCTTTCTTTTTGATTCAGAATCAATGAAAAGTAAAATTTGGTGAAACCAAATTTGAAAAGTATTATGAGTTTTTAAATATTTCTGAATGCATGTTTAATTGTTGTTGAGTTTTAAGGGGAAAAAGAAAAAAGTATATGAAAACAGAAAAAAAAATGTATGTAGCTTAAAGGAAATATATATGTACTTTAAGGGAAAAAAATAAAAAAAATTAGAAATTGTGACTTGATAACTTGAAATCTCAATAGTATAGCCCAAGAGACAGCATTTCAGATATCTCTAAGAAACTGCTCCCAGGAAGTAGACGGAAGGTCAGTACATGTGTGATTTTGGTGAGTGGGGAATACATTCAATCAAGCACATATTTTATGCAGAAGGTTACTACTAGTCTTGAGGACCAGATGTCACCATGAAAAATTTTAATGCCTTCCTGGATATGAAGAGATGCAAGTATTGGGCCCTTAAATCTCCTGAAAATATCTATCTGAAGAAATTTTCCACTATTTTGTCCAGCAGCACAGACTGCCTCAGTCTTGAGCTCTACCCTTAACTCCTTACATCAGGTGTTTAACATCAACAACTGCAGCGGTTTATAATTTGATCCTTGCAAAGGTAGCTAGCAAGAGTTACTTTGTAGGTGACAATGCATATATGTATATCCATATGTATATGCAGATGAATTAAGATTTTATCCAAAAAAATGTGCTTGTAATTTGTGTTCTTTAGTCTTCCTTGTCAATAATTACCATCATAAACTTATTACATCATAGTACAATTTTTATTATCAGTTTTCCATTTTTGAATATTAAATACCATTGGCAGGTGTATTTAGGCTTGTATATATACATGGGCTTACCAGGTGGCTCAGTGATAAAAAATCCACCTCCCAATGCAGGAGATGAGGGTTTGACCCCTGGGTTGGGAAGATATCCTGGAGAAGGAAATGGCAACTTACTTCCAACTTGCCAGGAAAATACCATGGACAGAGGGCTACAGTCCATGGGACTGGAAATAATCAGACATGACTGAAAGCAACTGAGTGCACTCATACACACACACAGATACAGATCATGGCATTTGTTCAGTTTCTTAGTAATATTTATTTCTGTGGAAATGGTAAGTCAAGACCTTCTGACTCTTAGCTTTACACTCAGATATTTTTAATGTATTCATAATTAGAGCATACACTTTTAATGCTTTAATTATTCATTCTTCTAGTGATAAAAATCCAAGATTACCTCCAATCCTTGGCTCAAAAGTTAACATTGTGATAAGCATCCTTATATATATCCTATATGAAAATTCCCAGGAAGATATGAACAGGAATAAGTTTCTAAGGCAATGAAATATATTTTTTCTGACCTAAGCAGTCCCTAAGTTTACCTTCGGTGCATGTGTTCATGTTTCTGTATCCTCCATCACCATGAGGCATTGTCTAGCTTTATATTTGCCATTTTGTTGGAGATTCATTGAACCCAGAATTGTTTTAATCTGTATTTCCCTAACTACAAGTTAATCTGAGCATGTCTTCAGATGCTTGTTTATGTATTTTGTCTTTTTTTTTTCTGTAAGAGTGCATATTTTTCTTGTTCCTATTTTATAGGATTTTCTTTTATAGTATGGCTTTGTATTATGTGTTACTGGAGGAAGGCATGGCAACCCACTCCAATATTCTTGCCTGGAGAATCCCCATGGTCAGAGGAGCCTGGTGGAATTCAGTCCATGGGTTTGCAAAAAGTTGGACATGACTGAGTGACTAAGTACATATCTGCTATAGTTTCCATTTTTGCTGTCAGTTGACCTCAAGGCCATTATTCTTCTGTGCATATATTAAGGAAAATGTTGTCAAAAATACTGAAATTTTATTTTATCCAGCTAGAATGTTAATTTGAAGATTAATTTGAGAACATTAATATCCTTGTAGGTTTTTGTTCAGTCACTCAGTCATGTCCAACTCTTTGTGATCCCACAACTGCAGAATGTGAGGCTTCCCTGTCCTTCACCATTTCCTGGACTTTGCTAGACTCATGGCCATTGAGTCGATGATGCCATCCAACCATCCCATCCTCTGCCATCCCCTTCACCTCCTGCCTTCAGTCTTTTGCAGCATCAGGGTTTTTTCTAATGAGTCAGCTCTTCGCATCAAGTGGTGAAAGTATTGGAGTTTCACCTTCAGCATCAGTTCTTTCAGTGAATATTCAGGACTGATCTCTTTTAGGATGGACTGGTTGGATCTCCTTGCAGTCCAAGAGACTCTCAAGAGTCTTCTCCAATACCACAGTTCAAAAGCATCATTTCTTCAGTGCTCAGCTTTCTTTATAGTCCAACGCTCACATCTATACATAACCACTGGAAAAACTATAGCCTTGACTAGATGGACCTTTGTTGGCAAAGTAACGTCACTGCTTTTTAATATACTGTCTAGGTTGGTCATAGCTTTTCCTCCGAGGAGCAAATATCTTTTAATTTCATGGTTGTAATCACCATCTGCAATGATTTTGTACCCCAAGAAAATAAAGGCTGTCACTGTTTCCATTGTTTCCCCATCTATTTGCCATGAAGTGATGGTACTGGATCTCATGAATTTAGTTTTTTGAATGCTGAGTTTTAAGCCAGATTCTTCACTCTCCTCGTTCACCCTCATCAAGAGACTCTTTAATTCCTCTTTGCTTTCTGCCATAAGGGTGGTTCCATCTGCATATTTGAGGTTATTAACATTTCTCCTGGCAATCTTGATTCCAGTTTGTGCTTCATTCAGCCCATTGTTTTGCATGATGTACTCTGCATATAAGTTAAATAAGCAGGGTGACAATATACAGCCTTGATGTACTCTTTTCCCAATTTGGAACCAGTCCATTGTTCCATGTCAGTTCTAACTGTTGCTTGTTGACCTGCAAACATATTTCTTAGGAGGCAGGCAATGTCGTCTAGTATTCCCATCCCAAAGTATACAGTATATTTATAGGGTATTATTTATAATAATAAATATATTATTTTAGGTGTTTCATTTGAGTGACCTTTTTGAAATCTATTTTTACCATTTTATCTTTGCAAAAATTTCAGTTTCCATGATAAATATACTGTTCCTATATAATTTTAATTTTGTAAAAGTGTAATTAAGGTATGGGTTAGCTAAGGCAATTTCACAAATGTAATGCTAATGAATGATAGATTCAGAATTTAAAACAAGACAATTTTCCTCCAGAATCTTTACCCTTAACTCATGTGCTATTCTAATGTTCATTTTATAAGCAGAATACTTCAAAATATATTAAAATCTTAGAGAAACACTTCACTTTCTGAATTTCCAATTTTTTCAAACTGCTTGTTGGAATATAAAAAAAAAAGTTAGCATGTCAGCTTCTTTACATTTTAAAAACAAATGATTAGATTAAGTGTCACCAATTTAGTCATTTAATGACCATTGTGTTATCTGGCATATTTAATGTGTAAAGTTCTATATGACAAAGATTTGGCAAGGGATAAAATCAAGTAAATAAAAAACATAAAAATCTGACTTGGTTATAACAGATGAGCATCATTGCTACACACATTTCTTAACTCAGAGTTTACACCACTCTCCTGTAATTTTTAGCTTCTTTATCAATGTCACTTTATTTTCAAGTTACTTTTCTATAAAGGACTAATTTTCTCCACTATAAAACATTGGCTGGATAATTTCTGTTGCCTTAATCACTAGTTACTAAAATTGTAAGTGATCATTTAAAAGGTATTCATCATATGTGAGATCAACAGTTTTAGAAAAAATACTTTAAAACTACTTTAAAAAGTACTTTTTAAGTATAAAATATAGTATTTTAGAACTTATTATGATAAATGATTATCAGCTGATAGCTGATATTTTAATAATATTTCCCAATTTTGTGAAATGTGTGACAAATTCAAGGTCAGCTTTCTCATCTACCTTTCTTACACCTTGTCACTACTATATGAGATTTGGGGCTTCCCTGGTGGCTCAGCAGTAAAGAATCTGCCTACCAAGGCAGGAGATGCAGGTTCGATCCCTGAGTTGGGAAGATCCCCTGGTTCTCCAGGGAATGGCAGCCCACTCCAGTATTTTGCCTCAGCAATCTCATGGACACAGGAGCGTGGTGAGCTACAGTACGTGGAGTTGCAAAGTGTTGGACACAACTTAGTAACTATACATACACAATTTACAATTTTACATTTTCAAGTATAAGTTCAAGTGTTTGAATTTTTTTTTTTCATACAGTTTAACTGTTCAGAAGGAAAACAGTCCCAGAGAGTATACAGCATTAACTCAAAGGAGACTGTATTGAAAAAAAAATTTTTATCCAAATAGACACATTGCCATCTGAAGGAACACAATTGTGTGTACAGTTTTTTTCAAAGAAAGCTGTTATAAGCTTAATAGATATGTTGCCTCCTTGGATAATGATCAGTAAGAAAAAGCCACTTGGAAGAAGCCACTAGAACGCAAAGTAATTAATTGGTCTGAGCAAATAATATATAATCTCTTCACTCCTTGTAAAATTTATGTGATCTCTTTTTCCTTTAACACAGTGTTTTAGTATGGAAACTTAAATCCTGTTGCTTTATTTTGTTTGAATGGCACAGTAGGCTCTGTGTATATAAGCCATGGCCATGATTTGGTTGTATTAAAAATGTTAAATATCCCTTTTGCACTGAATCTAGATGAGGCATGCAACTGATCACCAGTTGCTGTCTTGGAATAATCAAATAATGTATGAACAGGCATTATATTCTAACTTCTATTTGCATAGGAATATTTTACCTTGCCCCCCAAACAGCTGATGCTGTCAGTACTGGTTCTGAAGCATTTCTTTTGAACTTACCTACAGCTCAACATAATGCCTGACACAGTTAAAATTATCTCTTTCTCTAGCATGGGTTTCAATGATAAAAAGAAGCTTTGTAGTTTCCCTTATATACAACATACACACATGCAAAGAAATGATTCATATTCTGCACATCAATGGATTTATTAAACTGTAAACTGAAATACCTACCACCATATCCAAATGACAGCAATTGCTCTTCACACTGTGTCATTTGCATTATGAAATATCTAATAGTATCATTTGAGGAAGAAATGTTGGCAAACACACATTGTTCTTTCTCTCATTTTATAGAATACAGGTTGGCTTTGAAGTTATAAATGTCTTGGCAATAACATTACATGTACTTATCTTTTCTATATATATATGAGGGCATCATCTTTGAAGACTGCCTTTTTGGTTCTGTTGAATTTTCTGTTCTTAGCTTATTTTGCTTTTTATTGAAAAGCTCTAATGCATTCATGAAAATATAATTTATTATGCTATATATACACATATATAATTAGATTTGCCACTGTGTTGGCATAATGATGAAATAAAAGCCTTGATAGCCTCATTAAATTAATTTGACAAAATCTTCTAGCAGAGGCCAATATGGAAATTAGAGAAGAATGGATTCCTGAGACATGAAGTCCAACTCAAACATTGTCTCAGACATTTGTATGAAAGATATACTTGACATACTTGCTAATTTACCTGTCCCTGTAAGATCCTATGTTAGTCTATACTCAAGGTTTTTCACTGTATTTTGGAGCTATTAATCCATTTTAAATGGAATGAGGTTATAACATTCCAAAGCCAAACTAAAATTTAAGCTGAACAAACACAAACAGTAGTATATAGTTGATGTACAAAAATAGAATCACTTTGCCCTGTCGTATCAGACTCTTTGTGACCCCATGGACTATAGCTCACCAGGCTCCTCCTAATGTCTCATTTATGTTGCCTTTACACACATAAAAATGAATCAATTAATTTCATTATATAACTTTAAATAGTCTATATAAATATACATTATGTAATTATTTGACTTCTACTAATAATAAAGCAACAGTTAGAACTGGACATGGAACAACAGACTGGTTCCAAATAGGAAAAGGAGTACATCAAGGCTGTGTATTGTCACCCTGCTTATTTAACTTATATGCAGAGTACATCATGAGAAATGCTGGGCTGGAAGAAGCACAAGCTGGAATCAAGATTGCCGGGAGAAATATCAATAACCTCAGATATGCAGATGACACCACCCTTATGGCAGAAGTGAAGAGGAAATAAAAAGCTTTTTGATGAAAGTGAAAGAGGAGAGTGAAAAAGTTGGCTTAAAGCTCAACATTCAGAAAACTAAGATCATGGCATCTGGTCCCATCATTTCATGGGAAATAGATGGGGAAACAGTGGAAACAGTGTCAGACTTTATTTTTGGGGGCTCCAAAATCACTGCAGATGGTGACTGCAGCCATGAAATTAAAAGACACTTACTCCTTGGAAGGAAAGTTATGATCAACCTAGACAGCATATCGGAGAAGGCAATGGCACCCCACTCCAGTACTCTTGCCTGTAAAATCCCATGGACGGAGGAGCCTGGTAGGCTGCAGTCCATGGGGTTGCTAGGAGTCGGACACGACTGAGCGACTTCACTTTCACTTTTCACTTTCACGCACTGGAGAAGGAAATGGCAACCCACTACAGTGTTCTTGCCTGAAGAATCCCAGGGAGAGAGGAGCCTGGTGGGTTGCCGTCTATGGGGTCACACAGAGTTGGACACTACTGAAGCGACTTAGCAGCAGCAGCAGCAGCAGTAGCAGCAGATAGCATATTGAAAAGCAGAGACATTACTTTGCCAACAAAGGTCCATCTAGTCAAGGCTATGGTTTTTCCAGTGGTCATGTATGGATGTGAGAGTTGGACTGTGAAGAAAGCTAAGCACCAAAGAGTTGGTGCTTCTGAACTGTGGTGTTGGAGAAGACTGGTGAGAGGTCAGTCCTGGGTGTTCATTGGAAGGACTGATGCTGAAGCTGAAACTCCAATACTTTGGCCACCTCATGAGAAGAATTGACTCATTGGAAAAGACCCTAATGCTGGGAGGGATTGGGGGCAGGAGGAGAAGGGGACGACAGAGGATGAGATGGCTGGATGGCATCACCCACTCGATGCACAAGAATTTGGGTAAATTCTGGGAGTTGATAATGGACAGGGGGACCTGCTGTGATTCATGGAGTTGCAAAAAGTTGGACACTACTGAGTGACTGAACTGAACTGAACTGAGTAATAAATATCATATAGGTTACCTATAAATGTACATATATATATATATATACACACACACACATTGTTATGTGTTTCTATTCCCGTAAATGAAAACATCAAAAGTCAAAAAGGTGTTTAATATACTAACTTACTGAATATCATAAATTAGTTTGTGCATTTGTGCTCAGTCACTCAGTCATGTGACTCTTTGCAACCCCATGAACTGTAGCCCGCCAGGCTCCTCTGTCTTTGGAATTTTCCAAGCAAGAATACTGGAGTGGGTTGCCATTTCCTTCTCCAGGGGATCTCCCCTAACCAAGAATCAAATTAGTCAGCCTACCTTAATGTTCAGAACATATTTTTTTTCTGGTCCTATACTAGGGCACATTCATCTAACACAAAGGCTACTTTAAAAAAAACACTGGAGTGGGTTGCCATTTCCTTCTCCAATGCATGAAAGTGAAAAGTGAAAGCGAAGTTGCTCAGTCATGTCCGACTCTTAGTGACCCATGGACGGCAGCCAACCAGGCTCCTCCCTCCATGGGATTCTCCAGGCAAGAGTACCGGAGAAGGCAATGGCACCCCACTCCAGTACTCTTGCCTGGAAATCCCATGAATAGAGGAGCCTGGTGGGCTACAGTCCGTCCATGGGGTCGCTAAGAGTCGGACACGACTGAGCGACTTCACTTTCACTTTTCTCTTTCATGCATTGGAGAAGGAAATGGCAACCCACTCCAGTGTTCTTGCCTGGAGAATCCCAGGGACAGGGGAGCCTGGTGGGCTGCCGTCTATGGGGTCGCACAGAGTCGGACACTACTGAAGCGACTTAGCAGCAGCAGCAGCAGGCAAGAGTACTAGAGTGGGTTGTCATTGCCTTCTCCAGGGATTGGGAGCTACTGCCCTGTATTACTAAAGAGCTACCCTGCATATTTCTAGCCCAGGAAAAAATCAAAATGCAAAATCTGAAGTACAATTTCTACTAAAGGCATATTTATTTCACACCATCATAAATTTGAAAAACATTGAAGTTAAAATATCACTAATTTGACAGTCATCTGTATTAAACTATATTTAGATGTATGTTTAAGGGGGTTCACTTAATGAAGTAATAAAGTATTAAGAAGTCTACTTTAAGAAGGTACAAGGAAAATTGTAAAGTCAAAAATGTGAGTACAGGACAGAATTAATGTTGCTTGAAGCTTAAGATATTATTGCATCTGTCCTTTCTATGTTTTTTTTTTTTTACTGAATATTTTAGATTATATATTAAAATAATAAACTATTATAAATATAGAAAGAAGTCAACTTCCATTTAAAAGCACTAATACCTGAAGCTAAGTAGAATCACCCCAAAAGTCTCAGCTGGGAATGTAGAATGATAAAATCCAACAGGTGGTAAAAAAGGGGAATACAGAGAAGCATGATCATGGAGAGAACCATTATTAGAAATATGATCTAATTCCACCTTCTAGACTATGTTTCATTTGTGAGGGCTTTAGGAATGGATCTATTTATGTGATATCTTCAGACAAAAAGAGCAGAGAACAGTCCTTAAATAACTGGCCATTAAAAAATATGATACCTTTAAATAATTTTAAGCAAGAAGATTTAGTGGAAAAATACTAGGGCCTCTTGGAATCATTAGGATGGTGGAAGATTGGATTTAGGAAAGTGGCAGTTCCCACAGAAGCTCTTGAGGATTAAGCAGCAGAAATGACAGCAAAGGTCACACAGATAAACAAACTAGTCCACTCACTGCAGCTGTCACTATAGCAAAGGAACTCCCTGGTCCCTGGTCTTTGTTTCAGTCACTTAAGTTCCAAAATATTTAAAGCATTACTGCTAAACCTACATTATTCCCTATCCATTGACTGTGCCCCTTAACTGCCTTAGCAAAAACCTGTAACATAAATCCCATGAAGAAGGCACATTTGGGGAGAATTTTCTTAAAGTGAGATTAGAGAGAAAATGGGAGGAGGAATTAGATTATCAGATTAAAAATGGTGCTCATTTTCAGATCATGTTTATATATACAGATATAGTCACAGACTATAGATATCAGTCATAGAAGTGATATCTACAAGGCTTCATATGGCTGTAACTCTATTCTACCCCACAGCAACCATCCAAGTCTTTCGGTAAGCTTTTTATGTATGGGTTTTATACAGTTAATAATTTTATTACTATAAAATTATTAATATGATATTGAATGACTTATGTTGTTAATGTTGATAATATTACTGTTATCAGTATTACTGTTTCAGAGGCCTGATATAAAATCAAATCAAATGATACCATTGTGCCATATTGCTACTAATGTTTTACTGCAGTATGCTAAAAGTTCTCTGCTTTTATTCATTCTTTTTTACTACCTGTTGGATTTTCATTACTTTCCACTTTTCAGAAATGTAGAAGAGGGAATAAAATTTCTGATTAAATTCTCTTTCTCATTTGGTGAAATTTAAAGTAGTATCCCTTTAAAGAAAAGATGGTAGTATAGTGACTACATTTTATTCCTTTATTTCTAACTATTTTAGCTTAAATATCTTTCATATAATTATCATCTAGAAATCTGCTTTTCAATGGTCCTATATTTAAGACTATATTACAAATTTAGAAACATTTTAGCTTTGCTTGCATCATGGACTGTTCTGATATTAATGTATAGTCATCCTTGTGCAAGGTGTGTTTAAAAATTTAAAAATATTCCCAGAGGAAAGAATAAAGTGTAAAATAATAAGGAAATTCTTTTGTCTCTCTTGATAATTTTTTTCTCCCATTCATCCTTCCTCGTGTGAATGAATGGAGGTGTTTTGTTACAAGGACGACTGTCCAAGTACAGACTCAAGCTGACAATTTGTACAGGCTCTGTCCTCAGTGTAGGTTCTGAGCCTGGAGTTTTCTCTGATTCCATGATATGAAACATGTGTTCTCTGGTGATAATAAAATCTTTATGAATTTCATCATAAACCCATTCATGAAGAGAAAACCACCTTTGGATCTTCCCTGCCAAAGACATAAAGGGTGGAACAAAATTTGGCCACCACTGCAATTGGTTCTAGGGCTTACCTGGTGGCTAGGCTGTGAAAGAACTTGCCTGCCAATGCAGGAAACACAAGAGATGCGGGTTTGATCCCTGGGTTGGGAAGATCCCCTGAAGAAGGAAATGGAAACTTGCTCCAGTATTCTTGCCTGGAAATTCCATGGACAAAGGAGCCTGCTGGCCTATAGTCCGTGTGGTCACAAAGAGTCAGGCATGACTAAGCAAGCACACACACACACACACACACCACACACGCACACACATATATGCACACAATTAGTACTTTGAAACTTGAATTGATACAGGATACACATTTCAGGCTATCTTTGTAAAAGGGAAACAAATTTTAGGAAATAGCAAAAATATTAGTAACAAAAATCTTAGTTCCCATTTCCTTATATTCAGAATTCTTAGGCTTTGCATATTCTGCATTACTTTGTACTTGACTTATATAGCATGCTGAATCTAATCAGAAGATGGAAACTGCATAGTAGGTTACATGGAGGCAGGTTAATGTAAATAATGAGTATCTATGGTAAAAGAATAATACAGTGTGTATAGAAGTGCAATATGGGATGACACCCAAGGAAGGATGAACAGGGAAGGGCTGAGTCCCATTGGAGAAGATGTAATTTGCTCACTATGAAGTCCTCTTGTTGAACAGGCTGGAGCTGATCCTTGCTGCTTTGTGAACAACAAGGCCACCCTCCTGAGTACAAGTGGAGAGCAGGAAATAAATGACAGGTGTCACAGATATGCACTAGGAGTCTGAGCACTGGTGGCCATCTGTGTGTTCTTGCAGATGGAACCCAGCTTGGTGGGTGACTATTCACATCATAGGCTGCTTGCAGGCTATGCAAAGGCATACGAGGAACTCCAGGCACTGATCAGGGCAAGAGGCCTTCACAATGAGTAGGCCACATAGGGTGCCTGATCCCTAGCCCAGGACACAGACTTCAGAGTGTTCAGAAGGCTACAGAAAGGTCATTCCCAGGTCTGCTCTGCCTGAACTGTGAGGAACAGATTTTATGTAAGTGATAGCCTTCCAGAGGTCTCCAGGGAGAAAACTTAATGGTGGTCTCACTTTGAAGGAGACATAAAGAAATCCTCTGATTTATACCAGAGCATTTGTTGAAGGGTGCATTCAGAGCTGAGAGGCAATCAATTAATAACCGACAAAGTAATTCAGTTCCACTGGTTTAGCCTTCGGTTACTCAGTTTCCACTGTGGTCTCTCTGCCCACATTTGAGCTCTCACATAACCTGTATTTCTACCTAAGAAGACACATCTGTTCTTCTAACAAGTAGAGTTCTCATTCTTCAAAATGAGAAGACACACAGTCTCAAGCATTATTAACTATTGAGGGCTGTAAACAATAATTCACAGATACAGTCATGATAAAGCCAGAGCTTCAAATCTGAGTGATTATAAATCATGCAAGCAAAAGCTGTAAGAGGTACCAGCTCTCTAAGAAGACAGTAAAATGACTGCACCCAGAAGATGAGTAGATATCAAAGAAGTTATATGAAGTGATCAAGCGCCCACACAATATGAAGTACAAGCAAGCATTTTAAAATGATGTGGAATTCTACTGTCTGAACACTAAAACCTGGTTGTTACTAGCTCAGTTTTGAAGGACAGGAGACGTATATATAGAAGTTGGCAGAAAGCCTTAGGATGCAAACCTAAGGGGAGAGAGTCTGATCCCTGGAAAAAAAGCAAAGACCTCAGATAATAGAGCCTCCCTCCCCCTGTTGTAATGACAAATAACGGTGTTAGAAAGCAAACAAGAAAAAAAAAGAGAGAAGAAGAAAGAAAGAAAGAAAATCACCACAGAAAAGAATGAAAAGGAAGTTGTTTATTTTTGGAAAGAAAAAGCAATTGAAAAAAAAAAATCTCTACCTGCTTTTACATATGTTTATGATGCAAATTAACACATGGAAAGTGAGGAGAACCTATGTCATACCTACTTCACTGAAAAGTAATTTGAGGATTGTATTTAATTGTTTTTCAACTGAGTTATCTTTTTAAATTTGCTAATACCATCATCTTGGTTCTATGCTATGCTATGCTAAGTCACTTCAGTCATGTCCAACTCTGTGAGACCCCATAGACGGCAGCCCACCAGGCTCCCCCATCCCTGGGATTCTCCAGGCAAGAACACTGGAGTGGGTTGCCATTTTCTTCTCCAAAGCATGAAAGTGAAAAGTGAAAGTGAAGTTGCTCAGTCATGTCCGACTCTTAGCGACCCCATGGACTGCAGCCTACCAGGCTCCTCCGTCCATGGGATTTTCCAGGCAAGAGTACTGGAGTGGGGTACCATTGCCTTCTCTGCATCTTGGTTTTATCCAATGCTAATTTGAGGATACAGAGATGTTTGAGAATCTTCAGTTACATTTTAGAAATATTCTTTCAGCTCTATTTTTGTAGCACGATAATATGGGGCCAATGTATTATTCCTCTCTGTGTTATACTTGCTGAAGGCTGGGGTAGAATATTACAAAGGATCCTCTCCCTGAGCCTTCCTGATAAAATAATAGCTGTACCAACCTTGGGTCTTCCTTCCTTTTTCCATTTATTTATCAGGCTTTTACAACTGCAAGAGTTGCTTAAGAATTAGCTCTTCTAGTTAATAATGGGAAAATGAGAGGGTGGGAAGTGAATATTAAGATAACTTTTGTAAATATTTTAATACTTCTTTTCAGTTTATTTCTTAATATAATAGTTTCACAAATAGGAAAAAAATTAAGCCATCAGAACATACTCAGGAAGAAATGGAATTTATATTATTCTAGGCTTATTGCTTGGAAATGGTTTTGAAAAGCCAGAATCCTTCTGTGTGTGCCTCTGGGAACTTCTGTTTCTCAGTTACGGTAGGATTTAGAACAGAGTTTTTTCACTCAGACATTAGGGAAAAGACTAGTGTTCTCATTCCATTTCTAATAGAACAACAACAAAAAAAAACAGGTTATAAAAATTAAAGTTTAAAAGTATAAAATATGTATTAAGTGCATACCTTCTAGGGTGAAAGATCACTTCTTAGTAAAATATTTCTATGAAATTATTATAACTTTAATAAAATAAGATTATCAATTAAATGCTGAATGCAACATTAAAATTAATTTTCTATACAATTAAAATAAGTACTTGGGCTAAAGTTTTAATCTTAGGTACAAAAATCAAGTAAAAGTCATTGCTTAAGTGTCATAATTTTAATCCCCCCAAAAGAAAAACAAATAATATTACATATGACCTCTTTTATGCTTGGGCTTCCCAGGAGACTTAAGCGACACAGGTTCAGTCCTTGGGTTGGGATGATCCCCTGGAGGAGGACATGGCAGCCCACTCCAGTATTCTTGCCTGGAGAACCCCATGGGCAGAGGAGCCTGGCAGGTTGCAGTTCATAAGGTTGCAAAGAGTCGGACATGACTGAAGTGACTTAGCACACATGCATTTTGTGCTTACCTACTCTAATACTTGAAATACATTAGGTCTTCAATAAATATGATTTTTCTTCTTATCAACATTGAAATTTAACTATTTGTAAGTCATAAGATATTTCCAAGTGCTCACTCCTTATTTACATTGTAAATAAGGGAAAGAAAAGATACTAATTCTAACTATACAGTACTTTCTTACTGATGATCAGGAGCTAGAAACTGCTTCATGGGGAATAAAAAATAAAAACTACAATAGCCCAATTTCCTCCTGCCTCAGAAATGAAAATAGAGACTATCTGACATTTTTAAAGTGCTGTTTGAGTTACAAGAGAACTGATACAGATGAAGGGAAGCTGAATGCATACTTCTACATCTTACCCAGGTTTGTAATATTGTTGCACTCAATACAAATCATTACCCTATATTTAAGCCTGAAAAATCTCATTGCTTATGAGGATAACAAACCACAGTATAGGTCAGTCATAGAGCAATATTTTATTTAGTGAAACATTTTTACAGCAGAATATAGCATCATCTCTTTCAGAAACAAGGAATAATCCTAAGTGTATTCTTTTAAACTTTCAAGAAACAGGTGTTGCTCTATAAATATTTCCAAAACAATTGAACTTTGTCTTTCTCTGAAGTTGCATATTTATATACTAATTTTATTTATAAAAGCTCAATAACAGAAGTCATCCTGTAGTTTTATTTATCTGTTTAAAATTTATTTATTTATTTAAAGCATAACTGACCTACAACATAGTGGTTCCATATTTCTGTACACTACAAAATAATCACCATGGTGATTCTTGCTATTCGTTGACCCTATACAGTTATAGCAATATTCTTGACTATCTTTCCCATTTTGTGCATTTTGTCACAGCATTTATTTTGGAACTGGAAATTCATTCCTCTTAATCTCCCTCACCTGTTATTTCTCTCATCCCCTAGCTCCCCTCCCTTTTAGCACCACCTGCTTGTTCTCTGTATCTCTAAGTCTGTTTTTATTTGTTCATTTGACTTCCTTTTAGATTCTAAGTGAAATGATATATACTTTTTTCTTTTTACTGTCTGGCATTCACTTAGTATAACACTACCTAGGTTCATCTATGTTGTCACAAATGACAAGATTTCTTTCATTTTTATGTCTGAGTAATATCCTTTTGTATACATATATCACATCTTCTGTACCTATTCATCTGTCAATGAACACTTAAGTTGCTTCTATGTCTTCGCTATTGTAAATAATGCTTCAACCAACATAGGAGTGGATGTGCATGCATGCATGCTCAATAATGGCTGATTGTTTGCAACCCCATGGATTGTAGCCCATAAGGCTTCTCTGTCCATGGAATTCTCCAGGCAAGAATACTGGAGTGGGTTGACATTCCCTTCTCCAGAAGATCTTCCTGACCCAGGGATCAAACCCATGTCTTTTGTATCTCATGTATTGGCAGGCAGTTTCTTTACCACTGAGCCACCTGGGAAACCCTGTGTAGGAGTTCATATATCTTCTCAAATTAATATTTTTTTTTCCTCTGGAAAAATACCCAGAAGTGGAATTGCTAGTTTTCCAGGTGGCTCAATGGTAAAGAATCTCCCTGCCAATTCAGGAAAGAGTAGGAGACATGGGTTCTATCCTTGGGTTGGGAAGATCCCCTGGAGAAGGAAATTGCAATCCACTTCTGTATTCTTGCCTCAGAAATCCCATGGACAGAAGAGTCTGGCAGTCACAAAGGAGTCAGACACAGCTTATTGGCTAAAAATAAAAACAAAATATTTGTATTATTTTTACTCTTTTAAAGAACCTCTATACTGTTTTCATAGTGCCTGTGTCAATTTACATATTCTATGACTTCAGAATTCAAAATTGGGCATGATTGACCAGAGAGATATGAAACTTTCTTAGTAAGTTAAAGATATCCTTTTTATTTTTAGTGTGGTTATTCCATGTACATGATAGATAAAGCTCATCAAAATAAATAATTGTAATTTCTGTATAAAAAGTATATCTTGACAGAAATTGTTTCTATATATTTTAGATTTGTTTCTGTTAGGCTTCAGTCAAAAAACAAGAAGTACTCTCTCTACCTCAGTTAGAAGGGGGTGGAATTAAGGTTGTTCAGCATATACAAAACTACTGAAAGACCAGAAGGAGCAAAAAGGTCAAGGAAGCCACCTCTAGCTCCCAAGTTCACTTCTTTCTTTCAGGGGGTCAAGAAATTGCAAAAATAGGAGGTAAAGATACATGACACAAGCAGATGCCTTTAAGAAACAAACTGGATACTTTGCAGATATATTTCTAGAGTTAGGGCTCCCATTTACTTCTCTTGTGTCCTACAATCACGTGTGATTAACTATCATTTACAAGTATAAAACTGAACCCTGCTGGCAGAGATTCTGAGAAATGTAAATCCTAGAGAACTCAGAAAGTAGAAAATGGTGCTGAGTTGTCTGAGTTCAGTTCAGTCACTCAGTCCTGTCGGACTCTTTGCGACCCCATGAACTGCAGCACGCCAGGCCTCCCTGTCCATCACCAACTCCCAGAGCTCACTCAAACACATTCCTTTGAGTCGGTGATGCCATCAAACCACTTCATCCTCTGTCATCCCTTTCTACTTCTGTCTTCAACCTTTCCCAGCATCAGGGTATTTTTCAAAAAGTCCGTTCTTCGCATCATGTGGCCAGAGTACTGGAGTTTCAGCTTCAGCATCAGTCCTTCCAATGAATATTCAGGACTGATTTTCTTTAGGATGAATTGGTTGGGTCTCCTTGCAGTCCAAGGGACTCTCAAGAGTCTTCTCCAACACCACAGTTCAAAAATATCAATTCTTCGGCGCTCAGCTTTCTTTATAGTCCAACTCTCACATCCATACATGATTATTGAAAAAAATATACATAGTCTTAACTAGATAGACCTTTGTTGGCAAAGAAATGTCTCTTCTTTTTAATATGCTGTCTAGGTTGGTCATAACTTTCCTTCCAAGGAGTAAGCATCTTTTAATTTCATGGCTGCAATAACCATCTGCAGTGATTCTGGAGCCCCCAGAAATAAAGTCTGACACTGTTTCCACTGTTTCCCCATCTATTTGCCATGAAGTGATGGGACCGGATGCCATGATCTTAGTTTTCTGAATGTTGAGCTTTAAGCCAACTTTTTCACTCTCCTCTTTCACTTTCATCAAGAGGCTTTTGAGTTCCTCTTCACTTTCTGCCATTAGGGTGGTGTCATCTGCATACCTGAGGTTATTGATATTTCTCCCAGCAATCTTGATTTCAGCTTGTGCTTCTTCCAGCCCAACGTTTCTCATGATGTACTCTGCATATAAGTTAAATAAGCAGGGTGACAATATACAGCCTTGACCTACTCCTTTCTATGTTTGGAACCAGTCTCTTGGTCTATGTCCAGCTCTAACTCTTGCTTCCTGACCTGCCTACAGATTTCTCAAGAGGCAGGTCAAGTGGTCTGGTATTCCCCTCTCTTTCAGAATTTTCCACAGTTTTTTGTGATCCACACAGTCAAAGGTTTTGGCATAGTCAGTAAAGCAGAAATAGATTTTTTTTCTGGAACTCTTTTGCTTTTTTGATAATCCAATGAATATTGGCAATTTGATCTCTGGCTCCTCTGCCTTTGCTAAAACCAGCTTGAACATCTGGAAGTTCATGGTTCATGTACTATTGAAGTCTGGCTTGGCAAATTTTGAGCATTACCTTACTAGCCCGTGAGATGAGTGCAATTGTGCAGTAGTTTGAGCAGTTGCCTACTGTCTATCTATCTATCCTCTATGGGGAGAGAAAAAGAGAGAAAATTGGGCATTTTCTTGCAAGTATATCTATGCTTCATTTCTTTTATTGCCAAATAGCATTCTGTTATAGTCAAAGCTATGTTTTTTCCAGTAGTCATGTACAGCTGTGAGAGTTGGACCATAAACAAGGTCCACCCTTAAAGAGCGCCAAAGAATTGATGCTTTTGAACTGTGGTGTTGGAGAAGACTCTTAAGAGTCCCTTGGACTTCAAGGAGATCCAACCAATTAATTCTAAAGAAGATGAACCCTGCATATTCATTGGAAGGACTGATGCTAAAGCTGAAGGTCCAAAATTTTGGCCACCTGATGTGGAGAGCTGACTTATTGGACAAGACCCTGGTGCTGGAGAAGATTGAAGGCAGGAGAAGGGGACAACAGAAGATGAGATGATTGGATAGTATCACTGACTCAATGGATGACTGAGATTCAATGGAGACTCATTCATCTCCAGCTCCAGGTAATGTTGAAAAACAGGGAAATCTAGCATGCTGCAGTCCATGGGGTCACAAAGAGTCATACGTGACTGAGTGACTGAGTAACAACAATAAATTCTGTTACAGGCTTCCCTGGTGGCTCAGTTGTGAAATCTGCCTGCAATGCAGGAGACCAAGGTTCAATTCATGGGTCAAGAAGATCCCCTGGAGAAGGGCATGGCTACCCACACCAGTATTCTTACCTGGAGAATTCCATGGATGGAGGAGCCTGGCAAGCTACATTTCATGGGGTTGCAAAGAGTCAAACATGACTGAGCCAGTAACACTTTCATTCTGTTATAAGGCTTCCCAGGTGGTGTGAGTGGTAAAGAGTCTGCCTGCCAATGCAGGAGACGTAAGAGACTTGGGTTTGATCCCTGGGTCAGGAAGATCCCCTGGAGGAGAAGTAGGCAACCCACTACAATATTCCAATATTCTTGCCTTGAGAATCCTATGGACAGTGGAGCATTTCGGGCTACAGTCCATAGAGTCACAAATAGCAATTCAGCACCCACACACATTCTGTTATATGATTAAACCACAATTTTTCTTGGGGACACTCAGTATTTTTCCAATTTTTATTATGATAAAATTGCTATTGTTTCACAAGTCTTTCTGGGAAATCATGCTTTCATTTTTATTGGATTAAAAACTTTAAATAGTCTTGTTATATATAATTGTCTAAAAATGTCAGTTGGGTCAAATCAGTTTAGACATCAATTCTACTGAGTTTTCTCTGCAAGTATTTGGAATTACTGAAAGGGCAAATTTTAAATCTTTAAGTTTGATTATAGGCTTGTCTACTTATGCTTTCATTCTATTTTTTGCAATCATGTGAAAAGGAGCATGCAAATTTGTTAATGTCTTTCTTATGATTTTTCTTTTATTGTTATGAAAACTCTCTGCTAATAATTTTTATTGTATATTTTTCACTGATATAAATGTAAACCAAAGAAAATGCTTATAGTTAATGTTTGCAATGTGCATTTCTTTTTACCCTTTTACTTTCAACTTGTTTATTTTTGTGTTAAAAATATGCTTCTTATAACTGTTACAGCTAATATTTGCTTTATAAATTCATTCTGAGAAAGTCTCCTTTGTAATCATTACGCTTAGTTTATTTATATTTAATATAAATATTGATATTTGCAGTTCATTAGCATGAGTTTTCTGTTTCTTTATTCTCTTCTTTTCTCCTTTATTCTTTCTTTCTGGCTTATTTTTTGGGTTAAGTGGGAATATTTAGTAGTTCATTTTGTACCCTCTACTGTATTTTTAGCTATCCTCATTATTATTTTTCATTGCTGTAAAGGTTAAAATATCCATTATTAATTTATCATAGCTTCTTCTAAATAATACCGGTTCATGAAAATCATTTAAATATTTCAATAATATAATTATCTCTTCCTCACACTGTTTGCAGTTATTCTATTGTATATTTTATTTCTACATATACTATAAAATTCAAATTATACCGTAATTCCTGATTTAAAGGATCAATGAAGTTTTAAATTGATATGCATTTTAATATGCCTATTCTTTTGTATTTACCCAAGTCTTTATTCTCTGTGATGCTCCTTATTTCTTGTTATATATCTGAATATCAATGTTATACTCAAGACTTTCAGTCAGAAGAATTTCTTGTACTGCAAATCTGTTGAAAAAGAATTCTCTCAGTTTTAATCCACTTGGTGTTGTCTTTACTTAGCTTTCCTTTTTGAAGAATATTTTTAATGCATATAAAATACTAGATAGATTGCTTTATTTTTTCTTCTAGCACTTTATACATATGTTTATATTAATTTTCAGCTCCATTTAGAAAGGACAGTTTAATTCTTTTCTTTATTCTGCTGTGTACATTGTTTCATTTTTCTTCCCTCTGTTAGAAAAACTTGAGATATTCACTTTACCTTTATTTTTTAGCAGTTTGTCTCAGATTTGCCTATTTGTAGTTATTATTTATTGTAAGGATTTATATTAAGTTCAGTCCCTCAGTTGTGTCTGACTCTGTGACTCCGTGGACTGCAGGACGCCAGACTTCCCTGTCCATCACCAACTCTTGGAGCTTGCTCAAACCTATTTCCATCGAGTTGGTGATGCCATCCAACCATCTTATACTTTGTCAGCCCCTTCTCCTCCTACCCTCAATCTTTCCCAGCAACAGAGTCTTTTCTAGTGAGTCGGCTTTTTCACATCAGGTGGCCAAAGTATTGGAGCTTCAGCTTCAGCATCGGTCCTTCCAATGAATAATCAGGACTGCTTGCATTTAGGATTGACTGGCTTGGTCTGCTTGCAGTCCAAGGGACTCTCAAGAGTCTTCTCCAAGACCACAGTTCAAAAGCATCAACTCTTCATCACTCAACTTTTTTATAGTCCAACTCTCACATTCATACATGACTACTGGAAAAACCATAGCTTTGGCTAGATAGACCTTTGTTGGCATAGTAATGTCTGTGCTTTTTAATATGCTGTCAAGTTTTGTCATAGATGTGGCTATTATTTATTACATTTATTTATATTGGCATTTTTTAATTATGCTAATAATATTCCTCTTGAGAAACCTATATGCAGGTCAGGAAGCAACAGTTAGAACTGGACATGGAGCAACAGACTGGTTCCAAATAGGAAAAGGAGTACATCAAGGGCTGTATATTGTCACCCTGCTTATTTAATGTCTATGCAGAGTACATCATGAGAAACGCTGGGTTGGAAGAAGCACAAGCTGGAATCAAGATTGCTGGGAGAAATATCAATAACCTCAGATATGCAGATGATACCACCCTTATGGCAGAAAGTGAAGAGGAACTAAAACCCTCTTGATGAAAGTGAAAGAGGAGAATGAAAAAGTTGGCTTAAAGCTCAACATTCAGCAAACTAAGATCATGGCATCTGGTCCCATCATTTCATGACAAATAGATGGGGACACAGTGGACACAGTGTCAGACTTTACTTTCTGGGCTCCAAAATCACTGCAGATGGTGACTGCAGCCATGAAATTAAAAGACACTTACTCCTTGGAAGGAAAGTTATGACCAACCTAGACAGCATATTAAAAAGAAGAGACATTTCTTTGCCAAAAAGGTCTATCTAGTTAAGACTATGCATTTTTTTTTCAATAATCATGTATGGATGTGAGAGTTGGACTGTAAAGAAAGCTGAGTGCCGAAGAATTGATGTTTTTGAACTGTGGTGTTGGAGAAGACTCTTGAGAGTCCCTTGTATTGCAAGCTGATCCAACCAGTCCATCCTAAAGGAGATCAGTCCTGGATGTTCTTTGGAAGGACTGATGCTGAAGATGAAACTCCAATGCTTTGGCCACCTCATGTGAAGAGTTGACTCATTTGAAAAGACCCTGATGTTGGGAGGGATTGGGGGCAGGAGAAGAAGGGGACAACAGAGGATGAGATGTCTGGATTGCATCACCAACTCGATGGACATGAGTTTGGGTGAACTCTGGGAGTTGGTGATGGACAGGGAGGCCTGGCATGCTGTGATTCATGGAGTCACAAAGAGTTGGACATGACTGAGTGACTGAACTGAACTGAATAATATTTCCTAACCATAAATTTGTAATGATTAAAAAGTGCTTATGAATTTTAATTATGAGTGTCCACAACGAAGAATATATAGTATAAGCAAATTTTGTAACACTGAGAGACAATTTAATACTTTGAATTTTTTCTTTGAAAGATATGTTAATCACTGAAGATTTAACAGTGCTGATGTATTCTTTCAAATGTCTGTTTTACATATACTTTCTGTCAGGATTTTTTTTTCAAAATCTTAGGGGAACTTAAAAGTTTTAAAAGCTTTAAAGAAATACACATCTTGAAGAAGAGAAAGTAACTTCCATATTCAATATAAACAGCACTTTAACGTATATTTATGCCTTATTATCAAAGACTACTCTAATATACTCTAATATTTTATGAATATAAACCGTCAACATATTTTCCTACTATTAAACAATATTTCTTAATGTTCTTTCCACTCACCACTAAGTTCAGAATCATCGGTGGTTCTTGTTAAAATGGTAGATATTTAAAACTCATCTCAGTTTATGAGAATAAAAAAGGGAAGATGGCAGGACTTCTCTAGTGGCCCATGCATAAGACTGTGCTTCCACTCCAGGGTGTGCAGCTTGAATCTCTGGTCAGGGAACTAAGATCCCACATGCCAAGTGGTGCAAGGAAAAAAAAAAATTAAAAGGAAAGAAGATCACTAGTGGGCACAAGACATGCCTTTTTATAAACTTTCTTTACTTCTAATCATAATAATGTTCATGCATCATTTTCTTAGACATATATACAAAATGACATTTCTACTATAGTGTAACCTAACTTGCTAAAATATTAAACTGATGCTGTGACTTGATGCTTTATACTACTCAGGAAAGATTAACTTCAACCATATAGATATTTTAAGAAAGGCAATTCTTTTTCTCAGTATATGTTGTGCTAAGTCGCTTCAGTCATATCCAACTCTTTGTGACCTTATGAACCAGGGCACGCCAGACTCCTCTGTCCATGGGATTCTCCAGGCAAGAATACTTGAATGGAGTTGCCATTTCTTCCTCCAGGGAATCTTCCTGACCCAGGGATTGAACCCATGCCTCTTAAATCTCAAGCACTGGCAGGAGGGTTCTTTACCAATAGCACCACCTGGGAAGCCATTCCCTCAGTATGAAGTTGCTCAGTCATGTCTGACTCTTTGCAACCCCAAAAACTGTAGCCTACCAGGCTCCTCAGTCCATGGAATTTTCCAGGCAAGAGTACTGGAGTGGGTTCCCATTTCCTTCTTCACAGGATCTTCCCAAACCAGGGATCAAACCTGGGTCTCCTGCACTGCAGGCAGATGCTTTACCATCTGAGCCACCAGGAAGCTCAGTATAGGTAATGCTATATGCTACCATTTCCCTGAATATTTCAGGCATAATGCTATATATTTTCTGATAATGTAGAACTCTAGTAAAAGTTTTATCATATTTGAATTCAGTTCTGATGAAAAGTATTTCACAATGAATTGTGTGGCAAAAAAGCACAGTAGTTAATAGCTATAGCATTAAAAATAGAGGTCAAATAACCTTGATGTGAACATCAGCACTACCAAGTATAGACATATTATATTCTATAAGCTTCTTTACCATTTTCAGTTTATTTTGTTAGGATTTTGGTATAGATTAAATAGCTTATATAAAATGGTCCCTTTAAAAAGCACACTTTGATCAATGTGCCTTTCATCAAAACATAGGATTTAATATCTATTTTATGAACAGAAGCTTTCTTCAAAGAAAATTATATATATGGGAGGCTCTGAATCTCATGGAAAGAAAAACCCAGCAGATCTACCATTTAGAGTTACCCCAGAGGGACTTTTTATAACACTGAAAGTTCAGCTTAACCACTGTGCTTAATCACTGAAGAGTTAAAAATGAATCTAACACTGGCAAAGTCACAGAATTCCAAAGTTTATTTGTAGCTAAACTCACACCTTGCAGCCTCAACTAATTCCACACTTCTTTCCTCCTTCTTTAAAAAAAAAAAGAAAGAAAGAAAAGCGCTATTACTTGCTTAAATTTCGTTTTTAAACCTACTATTACTTTAAAAAAAAAAAAGACCCTATTTTTTTAGAGCAAACTTCATATATATGTTTTTTTTTAATTTTTTTTGATATATATATTTTTTTCCTAATTTTATTTTATTTTTAAACTTTACATAATTGTATTAGTTTTGCCAAATATCAAAATGAATCCGCCACAGGTATACATGTGTTCCCCATCCTGAACCCTCCTCCCTCCTCCCTCCCCATACCATCCCTTAAAAAGTTAAAAAAAAGAATGATTGTAAAAATAATAAAAATATATCTAGAAAAAAAAAAAAAAAGAAAAGTGCTAGCTGCTCAGTTGTGTCCAACTCTTTGCAAACCCGTGAACTGTAGCCCACCAGGCTTCTCTGTTCATGGAATTCTCCAGGCAAGAATACCAGAGTGGGTAGCCATTCCCTTCTCCAGGGGATATTCCCAACCCAGGGACTGAACCCAGATCTCTTGCATTGCAGGCAGATTCTTTACTGTCTGAGCTACCAAGAAGTATTTTATATCCTAGTCTAAGGTATAGATCTGAACTCCCATAGTGTCAGAAGTGTCATCATACTGTTAGATTGATGTACCAATAATGATCGGGGGAAGATTTCTTAGCAGACCTAATCCATACAACAAACCCGGACAAGCCGAATACAGAAAGAGAACAGAAAACAATGATGCCAAAACAAAAAGCCAAGGCTGAGAAAACTCTTACCCTTAGCTTTGATACTGCTAACTCACTTCTTGTGTCTAATATACCTGTCATATGTTCTTCCTGTGTGTGTTTGTAGACGAGTGTTACTGCTTTCGAATCAGGAGAAGGCAATGGCACCCCACTCCAGTACTCTTGCCTTGAAAATCCCATGGATGGAGGAGCCTGGAAGGCTGCAGTCCATGGGGTCGAGGAGAGTTGGACACGACTGAGAGACTTCAATTTCACTTTTCACTTTCACACATTGGAGAAGGAAATGGCAACCCACTCCAGTGTTCTTGCCTGGAGAATCCCAGGGATGGGGGAACCTGTTGGGCTGCCATCTATGGGGTCGCACAGAGTCAGACATGACTGAAGTGACTTCACTTATATGATTATAGTAAAGACAACTTCATGGCATCACCCTATATTTACAAAATCTTTTCCAGAGGCTTGTGGTTTAGGAAGATACTTATTTATCTAGTTAATATTGTACAACTTAAAATCTAGAGAGCTATTCATTTTTCCACCTGGAAGTTCCTGGCTCAATTTTAAGTTTTAGCATTTTCTGATAAGGCAATATTTTACCCTGGGATTCCTGAAATGATATGGGAATGGTATTTGCATTTTCTTAAAAAGGTGCATCTTTCACTTGTACCCTAGATGAACAGAGAAATAATTTCAAGAGATGAAATGATTAAAATTGCCCACCTAGAGTTTAAGAAAGCACTCCTTCTTGATAAAATACAGGTATGTGTCTCAGCATAGCTTCCTTTTCCAATTTTCAAGTTAACAAACACACTTGGAAGTAGATTGTTTTCTGCAAATAGATAAAAACCTAAATAGTCTTTGTAGAGCAGTTTTTAAAAGATAATCCTGCATAGAAAAGTGTTGTAAATTACAAAAAACTGACACCTTAAAGGATTAATATATTTGTGTATGTTAGTCTCAGTAGCAAAACCATTCAAATTTAGAGTCTTTTTGGCAAATTGACTAATGACTATATCTCATAAGAGACTTTACTTTTGTTCCAAAGTACAATGCTGTGAACATTATTTGTTTCTCCTGAGAATGCTATTTATTCTTCTGGTCATTTCTCCCTTTCACTATCATCACTTATCCAACCAGAGGAAAAAAATCTTATGTGCAAATTATTCCTTTGCTTCTCTTTATAACTTTACCATCTATGTATGACTCTGTAAAAAGCATATTTTAAAAAGACATTCTATAAATGGAATAATGTATTTTTGTATTTTTTTATTTCATTCAGTATTATTTTTGAGAGCAAGACATGGTTATTCATTGCATGAAAAATATACATAGACATGGTCTAATCTTGATGGATATTTGAGTTGTTTGCTCCTCTGAGGGTGTTTATATGAGCCATTTAATGTACATTGCACGTGTTCTTATGGAGCGCATACAATGCAATCAAACTGATAAGTCATAGGATGTGCTGGGTGTTCTTTGGAAGGAATGATGCTAAAGCTGAAACTCCAGTACTTTGGCCACCTCATGTGAAGAGTTGACTCATTGGAAAAGACTCTGATGCTGGGAGGGATTGGGGGCAGGAGGAGAAGGGGTCAACAGAGGATGAGATGGCTGGATGGCATCACCGACTCGATGGACATGAGTTTGGGTGAACTCCGGGTGTTGGTGATGGACAGGGAGCCCTGGCATGCTGCAGTCCATGGAGTCGCAAAGAGTCGGACATGACTGAGCAACTGAACTGAACTAAACTGAGGATGTGCTAATCTGTAACTTTAGTGTGAATGACCAAACTGTTTCCCAAAGTGTTTGAAGTAAGTTATCTGTGTAGTAGCAATGGACAAACTCTTCTTGCTCCACATCCTCATCAACACTTGGCATTTTCTTTTTTTTTTAATTAATTCTTATAGGAGCGTCATTGGTTTACAGTGTTGTGTTACTTTCTACTGTACAGTAAAGTGAAGCAGCCATATATATATATATATATATACCCCCTCATTTTTTGATTTCCTTCCCATTCAGGTACCCACAGAACATTAAGTAAGTTTCTGTTCTATACAGTATATTCTCATTAATTATCTATTTTATAGATACTATCACTAGTGATTATGTGTTAATCCTGTTCTCCTATTTTCTGATCTTTATTTTTTTTTACCAATCCATAGGCTTTGAATGATATCTTATTAATATTAAATGAATAATCTATTTATATAGTTATGGACTCTTTATTCCTCTTTCGTAAATGGCTGCCTAAGTTTTTGACCATTTTTTCAATATTTTTGCTTTTTGTTTTAGCTCATACATATATATATACAGACAAATACACATATATACAGAAATTTACTATATATATAATCTGTATTCCCTGTATGTATTGCATGAAAAAGTGAAGGGGTTAGTCACTAAGTTGTGTCTAACTCTTTGTAACCCCATGAACTATAGCCTACCTGTCTCCTCTGTCAATGGGATTTTGATTTTCCAGGCAAGAATACTGGAATGGGTAGCCATTCCCTCTCCAGAGAATATTTCTGACCCACAGATTGAACCCCAGTCTCCTGCACTGCAAGCAGATTCTTTACTGTCTGAGTCACGAAAGAAGCCCATATGTACTGTATATATATTTATGCTGTATGTGTGTGTGTGTGTGTGTGTATTTTGGATTCTAATTCTATGTCTGATACTAGTTTATCTTTCAGTCTTTTATAAACATTTATTACTTTTATAAAAATAAAAATATGAGATCTTTTATAACCATGTATAATTAATTTGGGGGCTTCCCTGGTGGATCAGTGGTAAAGAATCTGCCTGCCAACGCAGGAGATGCAGGTTCAGTCCTTGGGCCACGAAGATCCCCTGGAGAAAGAAATGGCAACCCACTCTAGTATTCTTGCCTGGAGAATGCCATGGACATTCTTGTGGGGTACAGTCCTTAGGGTCACAAAAGAGTCAGATACAACTTAGCAAATAATTAGCAAGAATTATTAATTTAATATAATAAAATTATCATTGTCTTTCTTTATGATTAGCATGTTCTTTGTTTCTTGTTTAGGAAATTCTTTCCTATCCCCAAATAAAATATTTCCTATATTATTTTCTGTAGTTTGTAGCTTTGCCTTTGATATTTAAGTATTTGGTCTATGTAGAACTGATTTTTACAAAGCTTGAAATAGCTATCCAATTTCTTTCACGTTCTTTTGAATAAACAATATTGTAGAATAATTTTTGTTTAATCAGTATATCTGTTACTGATGTTCAGTGCTACAATGATCAGACATAACTTCCCAAATGTTGATGGTTCTGTTCCTAAATTCTTTATTTTATTCCATCGACCTGTGTGTCTGTATTTGGCCCAAAATCATCTTGTCTTCATGACTGCACATTTAAATCTTGATCTGTGGTAGACAAGTCATGGCAATATGTGTTCTACCTTTCTACGTAATTGTTCTTTTTTTCCAGATGTATTTTAGTTTCTCATTTAGATGCTGTGTGGACTCTTTTTTCAGACGACCGTTCATAGAAGGGGCAATGCAGTATTTTTCAAATGTTTTCGTCTTGTGGCACACGTTGACACTAATGTGATTAGTAAATATACTTGAGTTTAAAAATGAGACTGTGCCTGTGAACAGTGAACAGTTCGAATAGGAGTGGAGTTGTTCCTTTTTGCCCCCCACCCCAAAACTTTCTCCAGTCCCAAAGCTAAACGATTAATATTTTGTCCACTTATGATCTGTTCATGGGATGAAAAATGTTAGATGATTCACTGCTTAGTTTGGGAAGTTATTTAAATATTTGTCTTCTCAGGTGTTTTAGGTGATAGGGTAGTTCTAGTTTGGCTAGAAATGGATCTCTTTATCAATAGAATTTCACTTGCTATCTTTTTTTTTTAATGGAGTGAAAGATTCTTTAAATTTTATAGTGCTTTAGAATTTTCAGAAGTTTCACATACATGTGAAGTTTACACATACATATAAGTTTCACATATATATAGGATTTATATAATCCTATAATAATTCTTTTTCTCTCTTTTCCCCTTATCCCTGTGTTTCCTGTCCCCTCTCTCTCCCTTCCAGAAAGCATTAGTTTGTTCTCCATATCTGGGAGCCTTTTCCTTTTCTGTTATATTCATTAGTTTGATGTATGTTTTAGTTTCCACATGTAAATGATATCATATGGTATTTGTCATTCTCTGTCTGACTTACTTCACTTAGCATAATTACCTCCAAGTCCATTCATATTGTTACAAATAGCAAAATTTCATTCTTTTTTATGACTGAATAGCACACCATTTGGAGAAGGCAATGGCACCCCACTCCAGTACTCTTGCCTGGAAAATCCCATGGATGGAGGGGCCTGGTAGGCTGTAGTCCATGGAGTCGCTAAGAGTCGGACACGACTGAACGACTTCCCTTTCACTTTTCACTTTCATGCATTGGAGAAGGAAATGGCAACCCACTCCAGTGTTCTTGCCTGGAGAATCCCGGGGACTGGGCAGCCTGGTGGGCTTCCGTCTATGGGGTTGCACAGAGTCGGACACAACTGAAGCGACTTAGCAGCAGCAGCAGCAGCAACACACCATTTTATATATATTGCTTTCATATCTTGGCAATTGTAAATAATGCTGCTATGAACATTAGAATGCGTGCATCTTTTAAAATTAGTGTTTTCAATATCTGGGAGTGGAATTGCTGGATCATACTATTGTTTGATATTTAGTTTTTTGAAAAACTGCCATACTGTTTTCCACAGTGACTGTACTGATTTACATTCCCAACTGTGTAGAAGGGTTCTCTTTTCTCTACATCCTTGCCAGCATTTTCTTTTTTATGTTCTCTTTGGTGATAACTATTCCAATATGTGTGAGGTGATATCTCATTGTGGTTTTGATTTTCATTCCTTGATGATTAGTGATGTTGAGTATCTTTTCATGTGTCTGTTGGCCATTTGAAATCCTGCTTTGAAAAAATGTCTATTCAGAATGTCTGCCCATTTTTTAAGTTGGTTGTTCCTTTTGTTTGTTTGATGTTTAGTTGTATGAACTATTTATATATGTTTTGGATATTAACACCTTATTACCAGTTATATCACTTGAAAATATCCTCTTCAATCTAGTAGGTTGATTTTTTCAGTTTGTTAATGGTTTCCTTCGCTATGCAAAAGCTTTTAACTTTATTTAGGTCCCATTTGTTTATTTTTGCTTTGTATCCTCTGCATTAGAAGATGGATACAAAAAAATATTGCTGAAATTTATGTCAAAGTGTTCTGCCTATATTTTCCGCTAGGAGTTTCATAATATCTGGCCTTACATTTAGGTCTTTGATCCATTCTGAATTCATTTTTGTACATGATGTTCAGTTCAGTTCAGTTGCTCAGTTGTGTCAGACTCTTTGCAACCCCATGAACTGCAGCATGCCAGGCCTCCCTGTCCTTCCCCAACTCCTGGAGCTTACCCAAACTCATGTCCATTGAGTTGGTGATGCCATCTAACCATCTCATCCGCTGTCATCCCTTTCTCCTCCTGCCCTCAATCTTTCCCAGCATCAGGGTCTTTTCAAATGAGTCAACTCTCTGCATCAGGTGGCCAAAGTATTGGAGTTTCAGGTTCAACATCAGTCCTTTCAATGATCACCCAGGACTGATCTCCTTTAGGATGTACATGATGTTAGAAAATGTTTTAATTTCATTCTTTTACATGTAGCTGTCCAGTTTACCCAGAACCACTTATTGAAGGGACTCTCTTTTCTCCATTGTATTTTCTTGCCTCCTGTGTCATAGATTAATTGACCATAAGAGTGTGGGTTTATGTCTGGGCTTTCTATTCTGTTCCATTGATCTATGTGTCTGTTGCAACACCAGTACCTTACTGTTTTGATTGCTGTTATCTGGCTTGATGTTGTCTTTTGCAGTCCTGAATGTTGCCATTCCTAATAATTTTGTTTGGTTTCCACAAAGTGTTTAATAACAAACCTGTGAAAGTCTTCATTTTTGAACCTATGTCTCTCTAAGTGCAGAAATATTATCCAAAAGCTAAATCAAGAGCTCAAATCTTCTTTCTTTTTCTTCCTGTCTCTTATTTAGAACAATTTATATATTAGTTCCTAAGTCTTTCCAAGTGCTACAGGCACCAGATCACGGTTAAAAGAATTTATTTTGTAATGCTGCTTTGAGTCTGTGGATGTAGCATTCTCTCTAAAGATTTCATATTGCTAAAGGCAAGAAATACTTTATTTCCAACATCAAAAGTGAGTAAGATGTTGCTCATTTTAGAAGTCCAGGAATATATAATAGCAGCAGGATTACCTCAGGAGCTAGAAGTTAACACTTGTAAACTCTGAAGAGTTTTAAATTTCTATTCTTTCTGTAAACAGTGCATAACATCCTCTATAACAATATTCTAACTTTTTAATCCCATCAGTGGCACAGCTCTGCATGGACTGTTAGAAATAAAAGTGGATAGTCCAGGATAAACAACAGCTGCAAGTCTATATTCTTGGATGAAGACCCAAGTTTCAGTACTGGAGGGATTAAAATCCAAGGTTTAAGAAAACACTAGAGAAAGTAAAAGTATGTTATCTCATAAATAGATGGAACACATTTTTAAAAGTAAAGTTTCATTATTCTGCTAGGTTTTGACTTAAGTGTATTTTACCAACTGCTGTAAAGGGCAACATGAAATTAGACTCAAGAGCCTGGATTTGTTTTCTTAATTTTTTGGATGTTTAAATACTTTGCATTATTTTTTACTTTATGAACATATTTCTTTACATGTAGTCATTGTGAAATCTTGTAAGCTTATAAAATATCTTTACTAGAGCTATTTCTTCAAAAATTGAATGATAGTTTTCTTTCCATTATGAGCTGGGAGTTTTTCTTTCTTCTGCTTGTTTTTATTTCTGAGTGCTATATCCTATTACATTCTTATATTACTTGATATTCTTAGTTGTAATATCAGTATCTTCTAGTTAAAATGTTAAAGGCTATCACTAGTGACTACTTACCATTTTCTGCTTCTGTATAATTCAGCTTGAGAACTTTCTCCGAACACAGACACTTTCTTTATTCTCTTAGCTTTTTATGCATCATAAAATTTGATTCACGTCTATTAATGGAATGGAGTGACTTAAGATGACCCATGTTATTCTGTTTTTACAATGAATAGTTTTATATGTACTCTACTTTTGCCTGAATATCTCTTTAATATTTATATCATGATCTGGATACATGCATTTTAAACCATTATCCTAACAAACATTAAAATTTATTTCTAGAGACTTAGAAACCAAGTATTTTTTCCCCATAATGAGTGCTTATAGAAATCCGCTAAACAAGCATGCTTCCTTCATTTTTCTGTGGATAATCATAGTATCCATAGGCAGTCAGAGGTCAATGTGTACATGTAAACTTTATAATTCTTTAACTTTTTTCCTACAGGGGCAGAGTTGCTACATACCTGTCTTATATTCATTTCTAACAAATACAAAATGGTGATGTGAGAAAAATAGTCAAGACAAATGTGAAGACGTATAGATAAGCTGTAATTTTGATTCTTGTACCTAATATTTTTTTCCTGTTTGATCTAAGTACCATAAGATACAAAAGTCATACTAACAAATTAGTATTAGAACTTAAAACAAATTTAGGCATCGTAAAATGCCACAGAATATAAGGAATTTAATGCAGAAGTGACTGAATCGGGGGATTACATAGAACTGATTTAACTATTGACTTGCTGAGAATTCATTTTGTATTATGTGCATTCATTTAATCATTCATTGCACCAATCTTCACTGAATAACTATCATTACTAGTTTCAGGCACTGTGTAGATACTATGTTATAAGTAGGCATCTGTCCCAAAGAAATAGGTATCTGTGAATACAGTATTAATAAATAGGTCGATCAATGGTTTGACAGATCAACAATGAAAAGGGCTAAAAAGAAAGAATGATTAAACAATTAGAATGAGAACTAATCATATATAAGACAGAATTTTTAAGAACACACCAACTAAGCTGAACTATGTTGTACTAAATTAATCAGGCAGTGTAAGAAGGTGGATAGAAAAATTTTGAAAGCCATATGATTGTATTTATGTAAGACTGAAAAACAGGAAAAGTGGTCTGTTGTGATGGAAATCAAAATAATAATTATTTTGTGGGATAATGATGGAAAGGAGACAGGAAGTGGTTTCCATGGAGTTAGCGATACTCTGTAAATTGCAGTTGCACAGATGTGTGCTCTTTATGAATTAATTGAGTAGTACTTAAGGTTTGTGCTTTTTTTAAATTATTTTAACCTTTTCTATAATATTAACATGTAAGAAAATATTCTGAACTGTGGGATGTGGGAGAAGAATGGTTCAGCTTTGACAACAGCTTGTAACAAAGTCCTAATAAAGAGACCCATTTGATTCCTTTTCAGGGGTGAATGGAGGCCAGTATGACTGTGGCATAGTGGTCAAGGTGTGAAATGCCTAATGTCTATGGATGGAGAAAGCGACTGTAGCCAGACAAGTGTAGGGATTTAAAAACCAGAGAACAGAATTGAAATTTAATTTTAAACATTAAAGGAGAACACGAAGACTTCTGAGCTTGAGAGTGAGGCATAATTGAGCAACGGAAAGATAACGCCAAATGGGGAAGGAAATAACTGATACTATTATCAGGTTAGAATGGTTTATTCACAATTTAAAAATGTTTAGAAGAGCACCTGCATGCACGCTAATTAGGTTCAGTCACATCTGATTCTGTCCGACCCTATGGGCTGTAGCCTGCCAGGGTCTCTGTCTCTGGGATTCTCCAGGCAAGAATACTGGAGTGGGTTGACATGCCCTCCTCCAGGGGAATCTTCCCTACCCGGGAATCAAACCCACATCTCTTATGTCTCCTGCACTGACACACGTGTTCTTTACCACTAGTGCCACCTGGCATCAACACCTCGGATGAAGGGCAATCCTCAAATAAAGTCAAAAGAAAAAAAATGGAGTTCTTTTTATAGTCAAGATGGATTCCTTAGTTTTTAACTTTCTCTTCCACCAAAAGCAATTAGAACATTGAATTACAAAATAAAGCTACTTTCCAGGCATTACACAATGTACATCACATGACTTCTCTTCTGACAGAATGGAAAAAAAAATCAGCTGAGTATTACCATTGCCATGCATTTCTGCTTGGGGTCACTTTCCTGACTCCAATTCAGGGAAGGAAAATTATCCCATACTGGTCTCTAATAGAGTAAGAGATGAAAAATGAAGGTGCTGAAATATTTGGAATTAGTGAAGCAATATATTGCAAAAAGAGAGTTACACAGAGAAAAATGTCCCAACAACCTGCCCAGGAATCCCCATAATCTTTGGCTGTAGTGTAACCTGACCAAACAGTGGGTGAAACTCCACAAGACCAAGCAAAGGACTACCAGGGACCTTTAAACTGACATATATTTGAGTTCTGACCACCCAAAGTAACAACTCTCATTGAACACCAAGTATTCAGTTATGATTCCAGATTTTGATTGTGGGGCTAAATTACTCATAAAGGTTAATCCAAACTAACCTAAGAAAGATGAAAAGCAGATTATTTGCAAATAAAGAATGGCCTATGAGGGAAAGGAAAACAGAATTTAAAAGGAAGACAGCCAAACCCATAACTCAACAACATAAGATTCATCCAGTAATGCCAAGAGGCAGAAAAATATGATCCCAAATTAGGAAGTAAATGAATCAGTTGAAATAGTTCCAGATATCACAGAGATGATGGTATAAATAGAATAAAACTTTAGAGCACTTGTAAGTATGCTCAAGTATTTAAAGGAAAAAATAATCATGCAGAGTTAAGTAATGGACACTAAACAAAGAACAAAAATTTTTTAAAAAAAGGAACTTCTGGAGCTGAGAAATAGAATAATTAAATTCAAAATTCCCTGAATATGCTAACAGCACTTTGAACATTGCAGAAGAAAAAAATCAGTGAACTAAAAATGCAACTATCCAGATTGAAGTGGAAAAAGAATAAAAGACTAAAAAACCCAAACAGGAAACAGTTTAACAATATAAAAAAGTTGAATATGTATGCAAATTGTAATTCCACAGAAAGGGGTCAGAAAAAAATGCATACATGAACACAAAAATAAGAAAAAAAATGCATACATGAACACAAAAATAAGAAAAAAAATATAGTGATTACTCTTCAGAAAAAAATCCAAGAGAATATGTTTGTAGGATTTTAGTATTAAGATAATATTTGAGTTGAAAAGATAACTTCAGATCTATTTTCTGTTAATATTGTAGCAAGTTTGGTTCTACATCTTTGAATATTTGATAAAACTCAGTGATGAAATAATATTAGCCAGAAATTTACTTTTTGGGAAGTTTATGAGTAAGAAATTTAAATTAATGAATCTAAATTGTGTGTTTTTTTGTCTTAGTTTTTGTAGTTATGTTTACCAAGAGTTTCACAAATATCTTCTAATTTTTGAGTTTTGTTGTCACTAAGTTTTTATATTTCCTTATAATTCATGTAATATCTATGAAATATCTGTTGATAACACCACTTTAATCTTTAATATTGGTGATTGGTATTCTATTTTTTTCTTGATTGCTCTAGATATTGTTTTGTCGATTAAGAAAGTTCTTTTGAAAGGGAAACAAATTCTGATTTTGATAAATTTTCCTATTAATTGTCTTTATCTCTGTTTTTCTCTCTACCTGTTTTGGAATTATCCATCATGATTTACTGTCTTTTTAACACTGCTTTTAGATATATTTCAATCTACATGTATTAAAAAGATCACCAGACACTTGGGTAACTTTTGCTTTAAACAGTCAAACATATTTTGAACATCTTAAATGTGAAAAAGTAATATGCTACCTTTATCTAGATATTTACTATTATTGTTCCCACCTCATTTCCTTCTGAGGATGTGAATTTCCATCTGGAGCAATTTCCCTGCAGCCTAAGGAATTTTCTTTATAGCACTTCTCGAGCGTGTCTGATAATAAACAAAACAAAATAAAAGAACTTCTCAGATTTCTTTAATCACAGAATGTCTTAATTTGTCCTTTATTTCCCCTTGTGAGTCACTTCTCCAAAACTGATTCCTTTACTTAGAGAACTCATATAGTTATTATTATTTTGTATTATTATTTGGCTCAGAATTTTTAATTATAATCAACAGGAGGAATGGTCTATACAGGGATTCTGCCATAGCAGAATTGGCATCTGTTTCTAGCATCCCTGTGTATATTCTATTATCTATAAACAAAATGTTCTAATATTGTGACCCTGATTACCCACAGTCCAATGTTACAACTTGCATGGCTACAACTTATAAAGAACATGTATTTCTATCCCCTTCATCCCAAATAGATACTTAAATGTAATATATTTTATACATTTTTAAATATTATCATTGCTATTCATATTTTGACAAACTTGGCAAATACTAAGTTTGCATTTGTATGTATAGTAGTATAGATGACTATACTACTTACAGTCATCAAGTATCCATTTTTTATGGAGAGGAGATTATTTTTAGAGAATATTAAAATAATGAATAAATTATGAATTAAAATAATGAATAAGATACTCATTCTTGATAATGTAAAATCTGAGCTTGATGAGGTACATCAGGATGAGGTACGCATTTGTTAATAACATAGACATTTAACAAAGCCAAGCAAATTGCATCACCACCCCTCTCTGGGATTTTTTTTTAACATAAAACCAAAAAAGTAGCTGAGATAGTCTTTCTTTAAACAGCACAAAAGATAAAATGAACTTACTGAGAAGTCGTCTCCCACAGTATGAGGAAGGCCAGACATTTTTATTTAGGATTAAGAAACATGTCAAATTTTTCACATAACAGAGCTGTATTTTGATCATTCCCCATTGGTTCAAAGCATTCTGTGATTTAACGTTATTCTTTTCTTAAGTTTACTTGTTATTTCCAAAGGTTTTTCAAATCCAGCTTCTTTCCTTTGCACCCAAAATATTGCTGACTTATCCTATTTCCTAATTATTATGTTTCTAATTTTCTCTCTTCTAACATAGCTATTTCTTTTATAACTCAGTTTGCTTCCAAAATAAAAATCTGATTATAGCATTTTTCTAATTAAAATATTTCACTAACTTCTTGATGGTATATGTTATAAATAGAGATACAACTGTGACATTTAATGATATGAATTTGTGTTCTTTCTTAAGGCAGTTTTGTTTTCATTTATTCTTAAATATTTAATGAAGACTTCTTAAAATACCAGGGCTGTTCGAATTAAATAAGGGAGGTCTGTTGTCTCATGGAGCTTTTGTTCAAGTAAAATACCCCACGTGCATATGCATATATATTGGCATACACATGGGGACTTCCCAGGTGGCATTAATCGTAAAAAACCGACCTGCTAGTGTAGGAGATATAAGAGACTCAGGTTCGATCCTTAGTCTCCTGCAACAATCTCCTGGAGAAGGGCATGGCAACTCACTCCAGTATTCTTGCCTGGAGAGTCCCATGCACCCAGTTCATAGGGTCACACAGAGTCAGACATGACTGAAGCGACTTAGCAAGTATGCACACATGCTATCTATACAATGCATGCTTACATATTTATGTGTGTGTGCTCTTATGTATATCCATTACATGTCCATGTAGTATATATGTTATGTACATGTGTGTTAAATACATGCCAATGTTTTAATTGTCTGAATGGTGTATTCCCTTTCTTTATTCATATTCACTTCTCCTGGATGCACTTTTTCTCTACATATACCAAGTAGAACTTGTCACTTGCAAAGAAGAATTATCTTTGAAGATTTAAGAGTCAACCTCCTGACCCTTGAAAGCGCCTTGCCATGTGTTTGTTTTGACCACAATGTATAGTAAAATTTTATACATATTTTGTAGTTATGTTTAGTTTTCATTTCCTAAACTTTATATTGAGAGTTTGAAACCAAGTAATCTAGCAGTGTGTTTCTGATATATTTTCAAACACAGAGAAAAAAATGACTTAGAAATCCTCCTAATATGTTTGAGAATATATGGAACATAGAAAATTATCTGTAGTGAATGGATATGTGTTATTTTATTGATGATGCAATGTCCTTGAAGGTCCAGCATCTCAATTGTCAAGGGAAGAGAGATAATATGAGTGTATATTGAGGCAGGCCTGGTACTTGATGGATAGAGCACAATTTGGTAAAAGTGAATTCCTTAGCTCTTAATTTAAGATACTCATGTGTAAATGAAGCATGAATATTAAGGACATCTACACTGCGTGTGTGTGTAAACACAAATTTGAGGATCAGAGGCAGACTGATCAGACTGATTATTTATTTAGAGAAAACCTCAGTGCTGATTCCTCTTGCTGTAATTTTTACTCTGGGAAATATGATGAGGGTAGATGTTACTCGTTCTTATGGGAGGGAAGAACTGGGGCTGTACTTCTTAAAACTCCAAAATTATTCTTCTCAGCTCTTACATAAAGAAGCTTGCATAGCTGTTTCTTCTTTCTGAAGACAGAGAAAGAATATACCTTTCTAATGTAAAGAAATCTTCTTTCAGAAAAGGAGATGATTACCTTCTGCAATGTAAGCAAATGGCTCCAGAAGCTGTGCAACTTTTTGAATGTCTCTGTTTTCAAATTCCAAAGCTTGTTTACCATTCATTTATTCTTTAACCCGTGTTATCTGAATTTTTTCACTCAGAAAGACCTGATGTATAGCATAAAGATTTTCAAGTAGAATGGTTTGGCAGTGCACTGAAGACTAACAGTCTTAGTAAAACTATTTATTTTCAAATTCAGTTAGTTTGCGTGCCTTCATTTATAGTGAAGACATCTCAAGAGCCCTTATAAGTACAATCTAAAATTTTCAAAAATTATACAAACCAAAAAAGTTTTACATTTTTCTGCATCCTCAAAATGTTACATGAAATTTATAGAATTCAGATCAAAAGCTACAGAATAATTCTACCTCTAGGGAAATTTCAGACTCTCAGAGAGAGAACAAAATGGATATCATAGTTAGAAAAGATATTTTGAGAATTAGTATCATTAAATACCCAGAAATACACGTGAAAATAAAGGAAAATTTTTGAAAACTTAAGGATATAGAAATAAATAGATGAAGAGTAAGTCACAGTATATGGCTAGGATATATTCATTGTTTTATACAAGGATTCATTCACTCAATACTTTGCGTCTTAGGCATATGATCCCTGTTCTAAGTATTGGGAATCCAGTGATATATAATGTACTTTGTCAATGGTAATGTGCTGAGGTAGAGTAAAAAAGGCAATGATATACCACAATTCTTTTATATTATTTATATGCAGTTTTTAATTAGCCTTAGGTATGTAACTTTAGCATAAAATATTAACAATTTTTGCATATTTTGAATTATGCTTTCTCTTTCCTTTTTCCAAAATGAGAACTTGAAAGTACATTTTCCTTCATGAAAATATATTTATATGTGATATTATTATTATTAAAGATGATTTGTGGTAACTTTTCTTCTGCTTGAATTAGTGATTTTCTGTTTATAGGAAGAGAGATGATAACCAATATTTCTCTGACCACCTCAACTTTTAGTTTGGTAGATAATTTTGATATCCTGCTTAAAAAAACTATCAGTGTTTACCCTTTTCATTGCAAGGAGAAAGAAAGCAATCAATTTTTTCTAAAATTGCACTATGGCTTTTCCTTTCATATTTCTGACTATAGTGTAAATATTCTATGTAAAGTTATGCTGAGGTGAGAGAAAAGAAGACTAGTACATGTTATTAAATATTCTTTCAAAAATTATTTATTTGTGTACTTATTTATTTGTAGAGCCTTCTTTTTTGTGTATATTCTAGTTACAACTCTTCTGTTAGTTTATTAATTGGTGTGGTAACATTGCATAACTGGCTACCTACACCTTGAAAATCTATTTCACAGAGAGGTGGAAGAGTTTAATGACCATGCTGCTACTGCTAAGTCGCTTCAGTCGTGTCCGACTCTGTGCGACCCCATAGATGGCAGCCCACCAGGCTTCCCCGTCCCCGGGATTCTCCAGGCAAGAACACTGGAGTGGGTTGCCATTTCCTTCTCCACTGCATGAAAGTGAAAAGTGAAAGTGAAGTCGCTCAGTCGTATCCGACTCTAGCGACCCCATGGATTGCAGCCCACCAGGCTTCTCCGTCCATGGAATTTTTGAAGCAAAAGTACTGGAATGGGGTGCCATTGCCTTCTCTGACCATAGTGAGTATAAACTCTCAGATTTCACAAGTTCAAATCCCAGGTTTACTACTTCCTAGATTTGTGACCTTGACAATTTACAGAATATTTTCTTTCCCATGGCTGGAAGTCCCCCCCTTCTCCCCCCACCCATGTAAAATGACAATCAAAATAGAGTTATTATATGGATTATAAATATGAGAGAGACTAGAACTGGTAAGGTTGTCAAATGAATGATAGTTGCATCTGTAAATATTTGATTAAAGTAGAATATAATCATGTATCATGTGTGTAAATACATTAACAATAAAACAAGTACATTATAGTGAAAGAACATACATTACTAAGTTTGGGATTGGTGATTTATAACTTGGATTGACATTTATTGTGTAGAGGAAAATATTTGTTTATTTGTAATATTTGAATAGAATATTTGCCTTTCAGGGCTGTTGTGAAGACCCAACAACATAAATCATTCAGTCACCAAAATAATTAGTTTAAATATCTATCTACATATCATCTACCTAATTATTTACCTGTCATTCTTATATTCTAGGAAAGAGCCTAGATCATGAAAGTAGAGTGATGAACAAAGTAGAGAAAGAACATTCCATTAGAAGCTACCATTTTTATTCCAGTGGAAGACACACACATGAAAAAAACTCTAGGTCAGAACATGATGCATAGTAAGTGCTTAAGAATGTATCTGTTTCCCCTGACTCAGCTTCTATGGCAGAAGCTACTGCTACTCATCACCCATTTCATTGTGGACAATATGTATGATACTCTCATATCAGAAGAAACCACATGACTGCACATTTCTTTGCAGTTGAGTTAGATTCAGTCAGTTCAGCTGCTCAGTCATGTCCAACTCTTTGCAACCCCATGAATTGCAGCACGCCAGGCCTCCCTGTCCATCACCAACTCCCGGAGTTCACTCAGACTCATGTCCATCAAGTTGGTGATGCCATCCATCCATCTCATCCTCTGTCGTCCCCTTCTCCTCCTGCCCCCAATCCCTCCCAGCCTCAGAGTCTTTTCCAATGAATCAACTCTTCGCATGAGGTGGCCAAAGTACTGGAGTTTCAGCTTCAACATCATTCCTTCCAAAGAAATCCCAGGGCTGATCTCCTTCAGAAGGGACTGGTTGGATCTCCTTGCAGTCCAAGGGACTCTCAAGAGTCTTCTCCAACACCACAGTTCAAAAGCATCAGTTCTTCAGCACTCAGCTTTCTTCACAGTCCAACTCTCACTTCCATACATGACCACTGGAAAACCATAGCCTTGACTAGATGGACTTTTGTTGGCAAAGTAATGTTTCTGCTTTTAAATATGCTATCTAGGTTGGTCATAACTTTTCTTCCACAGAGTAAGCATCTTTTAATTTAGTAAGATCTAAAAGAGAAAGCATAGTTTTATTAGTGAATACATCTTTACAAAACTGTAAATACATTTTTATTTGTTTACAAAATGTATTATTTTATTATGTCATACAATCATGGCTTTCAATAGCAAAACTGAGTTTCTGGTCTTGATAGATTGAGTTACCTATTCTATTATTGACTTCCAGGCAATATATAAAGTATATAGAATTTTTTAAAGAATCTTTAAATGTACTTGTGACTGTTATTTTGGTTAAAGATCCATTTTCTCATATCTGTATTCAGACGGATATTTTATGCTTTGTGTCTACCTATTTCTGCTAAATTGGATAAAAGTTTAAGGCTCATTTGAGCACTTGGTATAGGTTAGTATTTCATTCAACCTTTGATAAAGTTAATAAAATAAACAGTTGCCATTACACTGCAAAGTTGATTGCTGGGGAATAATTAACTAACTACCAACACTGTACAAAGGCTGACAAGAGAGCTGGTGAACTTTCAGATTTCGGAGTACTTCAGCAATGCTTAGGTTCAAAGAGATATTAAAATGCTGCAACTCCTGATTTCATTTTGACTGTCCTTGGAAGGACTCCAACAAATTGGCTGAAAACCCTACACTGGAAGCCAAGCATCTTCTATAGTCTGAGAAGCAGGACATTTCTGATGAATAGAATACTCATTTCTTTTCATGAAAAAATGTTTCTCTAATACACATTTAATAATGCACAATCTATCAGAACAGGCATAAAAAATCTTTTAAAGTTTAGCTCCTTACATGGTTTCTCTGCTATGAGAGAAAATAATACACTTGTAAAATCCATGATATAGAACAGTATGCATATTGCGAATGAGATTAGAAAGTATTTGTGTAGTTTGCTATGTTTGCTATTGCAATAATGGCATTATTTTTTTCAATAACCCACTTGAATGCTATTGAGTATATGATTCCCCTGAGGCCATTATTTTTATCATTAACACACTACTAAGAGCCTACTTTTATATTCACAATAAAATGAAATTATGAAACAAATAATTTCTGAAAGCTTTATTAAAGAAACACTGTACAAGCTAACCTATATTGAAACTTATTTTCTTATAACTGGCACAGGATGAATATCATTGGTGCGCAATATACAAAGGATGAATCACATGTTGAAATTAAGTTGGGATATTCTGATTGCTAGAATTTTGTTAAGGATTTTTGCATTTATGTTCATCAGTGATATTGGCCTGTAGTTTTGTTTTTTTGTGGGATCTTTGACAGGTTTTGGTATTAGGGTGATCGTGGCCTCATAGAATGAGTTTGGAAATTGACCTTCCTATGCAATTTTCTGGAAGAGTTTGAGTAGGATAGGTGTTAGCTCTTCTCTAAATTTTTGGTAGAATTCAGCTGTGAAGCTGTCTGGACCTGGGCTTTTGTTTGCTGGAAGATTTCTGATTACAGCTTCAATTTCCGTGCTTGTGATGGGTCTGTTAAGATTTTCTATTTCTTCCTCGTCCAGTTTTGGAAAGTTGTACTTTTCTAAGAACTTGTCCATTTCTTCCACGTTGTCCATTTTATTGGCATATAATTGTTGATAGTAGTCTTATGATCCTTTGTATTTCTGTGTTGTCTGTTGTGATCTCTCCATTTTCGTTTCTAATTTTATTGATTTGATTTTTCTCCCTTTGTTTCTTGATGAGTCTGGCTAATGGTTTGTCAATTTTTATTTATCCTTTCAAAGAACCAGCTTTTGGCTTTGTTGACTTTTGCTATGTTCTCTTTTGTTTCTTTTGCCTTTGTTTCTGCCCTGATTTTTAAGATTTCTTTCCTTCTACTAACCCTGGGGTTCTTCATTTCTTCCTTTTCTAGTTGTTTTAGGTGTAGAGTTAGGTTATTTATTTGACTTTTTTCTTGTTTCTTGAGGTATGCCTGCATTGCTATGAACTTTCCCCTTAGGACTGCTTTTACAGTGTCCCACAGGTTTTGGGTTGTTGTGTTTTCATTTTCATTAGTTTCTATGCAAATTTTTATTTCTTTTTTGTTTTATTCTGTGGTTTGTTGGTTATTCAGCAGCATGTTGTTCAGCCTCCATATGTTGGAATTTTTAATAGTTTTTCTCCTGTAATTGAGATCTAATCTTACTGCATTGTGGTCAGAAAAGATGCTTGGAATGATTTCAATTTTTTTTGAATTTACCAATGCTAGATTTATGGCCCAGGATGTGATCTATCCTGGAGAAGGTTCCATGTGTGCTTGAGAAAAAGGTGAAATTCATTGTTTTGGGATGAAATGTCCTATAGATATCAATTAGGTCTAACTGGTCTATTGTATCATTTAAAGTTTGTGTTTCCTTGTTAGTTTTCTGTTTAGTTGATCTATCCATAGGTGTGAGTGGGATATTAAAGTCTCCCACTATTATTGTGTTATTGTTAATTTCTCCTTTCATACTTGTTAGCATTTGTCTTACATATTGCAGTTCTCCTGTGTTGGGTGTATATATATTTATAATTGTTATATCTTCTTCTTGGATTCATCCTTTGATCATTATGTAGTGACCGTCTTTGTCTCTTTTCACAGCCTTTGTTTTAAAGTCTATTTTATCTGATATGAGTACTGCTACTCCTGCTTTCTTTTGGTCCCTATTTGCATGGATTATCTTTTTCCAGCCCTTCACTTTCAGTCTGTATGTGTCTCCTGTTTTGAGGTAGGTCTCTTGTAGACAGCATATGTAGGGGTCTTATTTTTGTATCCATTCAGCCAGTCTTTGTCTTTTGGTTGGGGCATTCAATCCATTTACGTTAAAGGTAATTATTGATAAGTATGATCCCATTGCCATTTAATTTATTGTTTTGGGTTCGAATTTATACACCATTTTTGTGTTTCCTGTCTAGAGAATATCCTTTAGTATTTGTTGGAGAGCTGGTTTGGTGGTGCTGAATTCTCTCAGCTTTTGCTTGTCTTTAAAGCTTTTGATTTCTCCTTCATATTTGAATCAGATCCTTGCTGGGTACAATAATCTGGGCTGTAGGTTATTTTCTTTCATCACTTTAAGTATATCAGAATCCAACAACACATTAAACAGATCATACACCATGACCAAGTGGGCTTTATCCCAGGGATGCAAGGATTCTTCAATATCCACAAATCAATCAATGTAATACACCACATTAACAAATTGAAAAATAAAAACCATATGATTATCTCAATAGATGCAGAGAAAGCCTTTGACAAAATTCAACATCCATTTTTGATAAGAACTCTCCAGAAAGCAGGAATAGAAGGAACATACCTCAACATAATAAAAGCTATATATGACAAACCCACAGCAAACATTATCCTCAATGGTGAAAAGTTGAAAGCATTTCCTCTAAAGTCAGGAACAAGACAAGGGTGCCCACTTTCGCCATTACTATTCAACATAGTTTTGGAAGTTTTGGCCACAGCCATCAGAGCAGAAAAAGAAATAAAAGGAATCCAAATTGGAAAAGAAGAAGTAAAACTCTCACTGTTTGCAGATGGCATGATCCTCTACATAGAAAACCCTAAAGACTCCACCAGAAAATTACTAGAACTAATCAATGAGTATAGTAAAGTTGCAGGATATAAAATCAACACACAGAAATCCCATGCATTCCTATACACTAATAATGAGAAAACAGAAAGAGAAATTAAGGAAACAATTCTATTCACCATTGCAACAGAAAGAATAAAATACTTAGGAATATATCTACCTAAAGACACTAAAGACCTATATATAGAAAACTATAAAACACTGGTGAAAGAAATCAAAGAGGACACTAATAGATGGAGAAATATACCATGTTCATGGATTGGAAGAATTAATATAGTGAAAATGAGTATACTACCCAAAACAATTTACAGATTCAATGCAATCCCTATCAAACTACCAACGGTATTCTTCACAGAGCTAAAACAAATAACTTCACAATTTGTATGGAAATACAAAAAAACTTGAATAGCCAAAGCGATCTTGAGAAAGAAGAATGGAACTGGAGGAATCAACCTACCTGACTTTAGGCTCTACTACAAAGCCACAGTTATCAAGACAGTATGCTACTGGCACAAAGACAGAAATATAGATAAATGGAACAAAATAGAAAGCCCAGAGACAAGTCCACGCACATATGGACACCTTATCTTTGACAAAGGAGGCAAGAATATACAATGGATTAAAGACAATCTCTTTAACAAGTGGTGCTGAGAAAACTGGTAAACCACTTGGAAAAGAATGAAACTAGAGCACTTTCTAACACCATACACAAAAATAAACTCAAAATGGATTAAAGATCTCAACGTAAGACCAGAAACTATAAAACTCCTAGAGGAGAACATAGGCAAAACACTCTCTGACATACATCACAGCAGGATCCTCTATGACCCACCTCCCAGAATATTGGGAATAAAAGCAAAAATAAACAAATGGGACCTAATTAAACTCAAAAGTTTCTGCACAACAAAGGAAACTACAAGCAAGGTGAAAAGACAGCCTTCAGAATGGGAGAAAATAATAGCAAATGAAGCAACTGACAAACAACTAATCTCAAAAATATACAAGCAACTTCTACAGCTCAACTCCAGAAAAATAAATGACCCAATCAAAAAATGGGCCAAAGAATTAAATAGACATTTCTCCAAAGAAGACATACAGATGGCTAACAAACACATGAAGAGATGTTCAACATCACTCATTATCAGAGAAATGCAAATCAAAACCACTATGAGGGTACCATTTCACGCCAGTCAGAATGGCTGCAATCCAAAAGTCTACAAGCAATAAATGCTGGAGAGGGTGTGGAGAAAAGGGAACCCTCTTACACTGTTGGTGGGAATGCAAACTAGTACAGCCACTATGGAGAACAGTGTGGAGATTCCTTAAAAAACTGGAAATAGAACTGCCTTATGACCCAGCAATCCCACTGCTGGGCATACACACTGAGGAAACCAGAATTAAAAGAATCACGTGTACCCCAATGTTCATCGCAGCACTGTTTATAATAGCCAGGACATGGAAGCAATCTAGATGTCCATCAGCAGATGAATGGATAAGAAAGCTGTGGTACATATACACCATGGAGTATTACTCAGCCATTAAAAAGAATACATTTGAATCAGTTCTAATGAGGTGGATGAAACTCAAGCGTATTATACAGCGTGAAGTAAGCCAGAAAGAAAAACACCAATACAGTATACTAACGCATATGTATGGAATTTAGAAAGATGGTAACAATAATCCTGTGTACGAGACAGCAAAAGAGACACTGATGTATAGAACAGTCTATTGGACTCTGTGCGAGAGGGTGGGATGATTTGGGAGAATGGCATTGAAATACGTATGGTATCATATATGAAACGAGTCACCAGTCCAGGTTCGGTGCAGGATACTGGATGCTTGGGGCTGGTGCACTGGGACGACCCAGCGGGATGGTATGGGGAGGGAGGAGGTAGGAGGGTTCAGGATGGGGAACACATGTATACCTGTGGTGTATTCATTTCGATATTTGGCAAAACCAATACAATATTGTAATGTTTAAAAATAAAATAAAATCAAAAAAAATTTAAAAAAAATAAGTTGGGATACTCTTTGACAGAATCTGTGTTGTCAGTGATGCTGTAAAATGAGCCATTCAGTGGGACCTGCACTGGCTGCAGTTCTACAGCAATTATATTTTAGAATAGCTTAAAATTTTGGGCCTTTATAGCATGTGTATTCTTTGCTCAAAATTCTCCTAAAAAGTTCTTTGATTCTGTGTTGGCCTGTCGTTTAAGTGATTGAAGCAATCAATGAAGGATAGTAGGATGAAATGGGACTGAAATCATATGTAACAAAATGTTCACAGGGACTACTCTGCATATCAACTCCTTTCAGCATGTCTAAGACTGTAGGGAAATGAAGCAGAATAAATAAGTGTCCATACAACTTTGCTTAAACACTTGACTAAGGTTGATAATTTCAACCACCACAATTCATGTTTCAAATGTTTCTAGTTGAGAAACTGTGTGTGAGTGAATGCTTTGGCTAATATATGTGTTTGTGTGCGTTTGTCTGCATATTTTGGAGGACTGGCTGTTAAGCTGCTAAGTCACTTCAGTCATGTCCGACTCTGTGTGACCCCATAGATGGCAGCCCACCAGGCTACCCCGTCCCTGGGATTCTCCAGGCAAGAACACTGGAGTGGGTTGCCATTTCCTTCTCCAATGCATGAAAGTGAAAAGTGAAAGTGAAGTCACTCAGTCATGTCCGACTCTTAGCGACCTCATGGACTGCCGCCTACCAGGCTCCTCCGTCCAAGGGATTTTCCAGGCAAGAGTACTGGAGGACTGGAGTTCCCCCTAATTAGTCTGTCAAATAATAAAATAATGTCTCAAACTAATAAAACCATATATGCATTGTTTAAGTATATTTGGAAAGCATTCTAATAGAAATAACTACTGCATGTAATATGTGGTCATGATTGGGTTAAAAGCTCAAGTACCCTCTCCTCAGTGATGCCTAAGAGGTCACAGATGTGTTATCCGTCAGTATTTCATCCTTGTCTCACCTCGTTTCTTGAGTGCTATCCTATCCCACAATGTATTTCAAGAAATTTTAGACTTTTTAAAAAAGTTTAGTCTGTTTTCAGCCTTACTGGGTAAGATTCTGGTGTCATAACTTCAATTTTTTAAAAATTAAACTAAATTTCTTTTCTCTTCCTCTAACATATTCATTTTTATTTTATATATGAACTTTCATATATGTATTCAACTTTATAGTTTCTATACCATTATATACCATTTATAAAGAGCTTCCCTGGTGGCTCAGACAGTAAAGAATTTGCCTGCAATGCAGGGGACACATGTTCAACCCCTGGGTTGGGAACATTCCCTGCATCAGGAAGATTCCCTGGAGAAGGGAATGGCAAACCACTCCGATATTCTTGCCTGGAGAATCCCATGGACAGGAGCCTGGCAGGTTACAGTCCATGGGTTTGCAGAGTCCCAAATGAGTGATGAATACATATTAGATACACATATCAGACATATACCATTATTAATTAATAGGGTCTGTATCTTATTTAATTAGTCTGCTTACTGCTTTTTGTGGGGAGGATGTTTCATTACTTGTTACTAATGCTACTCTTTGGATCTAATTATTTTTAGTTTGCTTTTTAATTACTCCTTTTATTCTTCACTATAAAATTTCCCCAAAGACTTTTTTTTTTTTTCAGTCCCAGTGATGAAAGATCATCTCCTTGTTTTAAAATATGCCTCTACAATTTATATGGTGCCTGGGAGGCACTCCACAAATTATGAATGACATCATATTTGAGTATATATTCATTTCTATAATTTGATACTATCTCTACATTTATGATGACTTTTACATCAATGCATATGCATGGATTAAGTAAAATAAGCCATAATTGCCCTAGTTTAGTTTTCAGATAAGTAGGCATTAAAACTGTATGTTCATTCAAGGGTTAAGTCACAAGTTTGCTATCAAATATAATTAACAGTTGTTCAGTTTGCATAAAGTTAAAACTAAAAAAAAAAAAGACTTCAACAAAAAGAAATGTAGATTACAAACCAGAAAGTCTTTTCATGTTACAGCATTTCCTCATGCATTTGATGCAAAAGAAAACAGAAGACCCAACACGAACATACATGTTGCCGAAGCATAACATAGTTTTAAGAGCAGTTTGCAAATTTACAATTATGCTTACTCTAGAATTATCCCTTAAGGTTTTGACTGATGTCAAGTGAAAGTAGGAAAAAAGAGATAAGCCAAGTCTTATGAAAATAATTAGAAATTTATTTTTTTTCAAAGATAACAGCTTCATTGTGTTTCAGAAAAATGAGTTTTAGTCTTTTGAGAAATAACTGTTTCATCAATTGATGTGTTATCATGGTACATTATCAAACAAAGTAGTAGCAGCCTTTCATTTTCTTAGGACTGACTTACAGACTTGAAAGTTTACAGAAATTAGGATAAATGATCATTTTCCTCTGCAAAAGAAGTATTCAGAACTTTCCTAGAGATATTATCTGCTTTGAAAATGAAGCATCTGATGAAGCTTGTCTATAATTAGGAAACATAAGATGAACTCTTCCCATTGTAGAAACAGATTGGAACAACTATTTCAAAGTAAATCAGAATTTCACTATCAAGTTGTGTGATAAGCTCTTCTGTATTCCTCAGTAAATCATGAAGTGTGACAATAGGGACACTTGGTAAGCCTCTAAAAACTGATAATAACTCATAAAATTTCACAATAAGTTGCACAATATGCTGCACTGGATTAGTCTCTAAATCATGGGTTTTCATAATGCAATTTATAAAATTCTATTTATTTGCTACCATGTCTATTATTTTTATGGGGAGCTCTCTCAGTTGGTAAAGAATCCGCGGGCAATGCAGGAGACCCCTGTTCGATTCCTGGGTTAGGAAGATCCGCAGGAGAAGGGAAAAACTACCCACACTAGTAATCTGGCCTCGAGAACTAGTCCCTAGTGTCGCAAAGAGTTGAAAAGGACTAAGTAACTTTCACTTTCATTTTTGTGGCTGCACTTTACTGGAGCAACTTTGAGAAGATACCCCACGTTCGAGGGCAGAGAAGCCCCAGAAAGACTGTAGGCGCTCAAACTACCGCACAACTGCACTCATCTCACATACTAGCAAAATAATGCTCAAAATTCTCCAAGCGAGGCTTCAACAGTATGTGAACTGTGAACATCCAGATGTTCAAGCCGGATTTAGAAAAGGCAGAGAAACCAGAGATCAAATTGCCAACATCCGTTGGATCGTCGAAAAAGCATAAGAGTTCCACAAAAATATCTATTTCTGCCTTATTGACTATGCGAAAGCCTTTGACTGTGTGGATCACAAAAATCTGTAGAAAATTCTCAAAGAGATGGGAATACCAGAACACCTGACCTGGCTCTTGAAAATCAGTATGCAGGTCAGGAAGCAACAGTTAGAACTGGACACAGAATAACAGACTGGTTACAAATTGGGAAAGGAGTATGTCAAGGCTGTATACTGTCACCCTGTTTATTTAACTTATATGCAGAGTACATCATGAGAAACGCTGGGGTGGATGAAGCATAAGCTGAAATCACGATTACCGGGAGAAATATCAATAACTTCAGATATACAGATGACACCACCCTTATGGCAGAAAATGAAAAAGAGCTAAAAAGCCTCTTGATGAAAGTGGAGAGTGAAAAAGTTGGCTTAAAACTCAACATTCAGAAAACTATGATCATGACATCTGGTCCCATCACTTCATGGGAAATAGATGGGGAAACAGTGGAAACAGTGACAGACTTTATTTTTCTGGGCTTCAAAATCACTGCAGATGGTTACTGCAGCCATGAAACTAAAAGATGTTTGCTCCTTGGAAGAAAAGTTATGAAAAACCTAGACAGCATATTAAAAAGCAGAGCCATTATTTTGCCAAGAAAGGTCTGTCTAGTCAAAGGTATGGTTTTTCCAGTAGTCATGTATGGATGTGAGAGTTGGACTATAAAGAAAGCTGAGCACTGAAGAATTGATAGTTTTGAACTGTGGTGTTGGAGAAGACTCTTGAGAGTTCCTTGGACATCAAGGAGATCCAACCAGTCGATCCTAAAGGAAATAAGTCTGAATATTCATTGGAAGGACTGATGCTGAAACTCCAATACTGTGGCCACCTGATGCGAAAAACTGACTCATTTGAAAAGACCCTGATGCTGGGAAAGATTGAAGGCCAGAGGAGAAGGGGACAACAGAGGATGGGATGATTGGATGGCATCACTGACTCAATGGACATGAGTTTGAGTAGGTTCTGGGAGTTAGTGATGGACAGGGAGGCCTGGCATGCTGCAGTCCATGGTGTCTCAAAGAGTCGGATATGACTGAGTGACTGAACTGAACTGATCTCTCAGTCAAGGATAAAATATATAATTGAAATGAAGTCCTTCTCCTCCCCATTAGCTGCAGTTATATGTTATTGAGAAAATTGTTTTATTTATTTATGTGAGAGGCAAAGAAAATCTAGTTACATAAAAATATACTTAAATAGTAAAATTAATTCCAGCAACAACCTTAGTTAACATGATTGAAATGGATAACTCATTAATTTAGAGTTGAGTAAAAAAACAATATTTGTAATTTGTTAATACTTAGGTACTTAGACCAACTGGCATATATGAATACATTAACTTTAATTAATGACAATGCAGAAATCAGATTAAGTTTAGATAGGCAATCAGATTTACAGAAAATATGTAATGTTTGTGTGTGGAGAAACAGACTGAGAGGGAAAGAGATGCTTATATACTGCTTTTTTAAAGGTGTGTTTATTCTCTAATTTTGAAAATTGTGAAATATATCCATGTTGTTAATGATTTAGGAATTTATTTGACAGATATAATCTGGTCCCATCACTTCATGGGAAATAGATGGGGAAACAGTGGAAACAGTGTCAGACTTTATGTTTTTGGGCTCCAGAATCACTGCAGATGGTGACTGCAGCCATGAAATTAAAAGACGCTTATTCCATTGGAAGGAAAGTTATGACCAACCTAGATAGCATATTCAAAAGCAGAGACATTACTTTGCCAACAAAGGTCCGTCTAGTCAAGGCTATGGTTTTTCCAGTAGTCATGTATGGATGTGAGATTTGGACTGTGAAGAAAGCTGAGCAACTGAAGAATTGATGCTTTTGAACTGTGGTGTTGGAGAAGACCCTTGAGAGTCCCATGGACTGCAAGGAGTTCCAACCACTCCATTCTAAAGGAGATCAGTCCTGGGTATTCTTTGGAAGGAATGATGCTAAAGCTGAAACACCAGTACTTTGGCCACCTCATGTGAAGAGTTGACTCATTGGAAAGGACTCTGATGCTGGGAGGGATTGGGGACAGGAGGAAAATGGGACGACAGAGGATGAGATGGCTGGATGGCATCACGGTCTCGATGGACATGAGTTTGAGTGAGCTCCGGGAGTTGGTGATGGACAGGGAGGCCTGGCGTGCTGTGATTCATGAGGTTGCAAAGGGTCGGACACAACTGAGCGACAGAACTGAACTGAACTGAATATGAGATGTGAAATGGGAGTTTAAAGACTACTGGCTTTGAATCTAATTCATTGCTTAACTGGCATATAACTGGATGTAAGTACTTATATTACATTTATTAATGCTTAAGATAATATTTAAAGAAACAACAAATGTGAATAGGTTTATCATATGTATGGGCTTTCTTCACTAAATGTTGCTTAACAATTATTTCCTCTTGGAAAAGGTAAAAACATAAGTTGGAATATACGTATTGTGAAATTTTAAATTCAGGTATTTTAAGAAAATAAATGAGATTAGTACAGGACAATAAGATTTGTCCATGAGAATAATTTGATAACTAGCACTACAAAAAACTAATTACCTCAAATAAGATGATGCAGATACATCAATAATAATGAGAACTGAGAGCCCTCTATGTAGGGTAGGAGGGTAAGTAAGTCCTTAGTGCAAATGTAAACATTATTAAAGAAACAGTTCTGTGGAACTGAGACACTGCTTTCTTGAGGAAAAATTATGCATAGTTGTTGATCTATTAGAGCAGGGGTCCACAAACTTCAGGATGTTATGTCTGATTATCTGAAGTTGTCTGATGTAATAAAAGCAGAAATAAAGTGCACAATAAATATAATGCACTTGAATAATCCCAAAACCATCCTTTCCCATCCAGGTCCATGGAAAAATTGTCTTCACCACAAAGCTGGTCCCTGGTGCCAAAAAGGTTGAGGACAGTCATTAGAGTACTGTTGGACTACTGAACCAGACACACAGAGTTTAGTTATATTCTGATACTCTACACAAATTATTTTTATGGATTAAATTGCTGAAAACAGGCAGACCCTGTAGAAGATAAGACATGGCCCCCAAAACTCACCACTATTTCCACTATTGTCAGCTACATTATTTGATAGGAAGAAGAATATTGAAATATTGAATAGTGAAGTGAAGTCGCTCAGTCGTGTCCGACTCTTTGCAACCCCGTGGACTGTAGCCCACCAGGCTCCTCTGTCCATGGGATTCTCCAGGCAAGAATGCTGGAGTGGGTTGCCATTTCCTTCCCCAGGGGATCTTCCCAACCCAGGGATCAAACCCAGGTCTCCCGGATTGCGGGCAGAGGCTTTAACCGCTGAGCTACCAGGAAAGCCTGAAATATTGAATACATACTATCAAATATTGAAAACATACTACCTTGGGTCCAATTATAGGCCAATAGAGGAAACTGTTTTTTTCTTTATTCCCCTATATAATATAATGTATGTCTGTACATACATGTACATAATGTATGTACATATAATGTATGTCTCTCATTTCTCATTGCTTTTCCCCCTTTTGTTTTTAGATACTTGAAGTTAAGATGGGACAATTGAGTGGGCTCACAGGCTATAAGCTGTTTAAAGTCCTCTAGAAATCACAATTTAAAAGCTTCTTGCCACAGTTCTTAAATACTGTCAGGTGAAATAATAGGAGACAGTCATTGATCAATGTATTCAGGTTTTCATTGTATCCACTTAAATCCTTATGAAATAGAGATGTTCATGTATTCACTCACATATATGCATACTTCAAAAAGAGAGAGGGAAAGTTGACAAGGATGATGTGACAATGGGTCTGAGTTACTGTTTTGAACATGAACAAATGAATGTCTTCCGTGAAATACTACTCACTATATTAAAGGAAAGGTCAATAACTTTGATACCCACAATCTTTGCATGTTTTTTGTTTTTTTCTTTAAAAAATTATCTGATTTAATCATAAAATAAGTAAGCATACATATAATTCTATATATCATATATATATATATATATTGACCACATCATTTTTTCAATTATTATGATTGGATAAGTTCTCAGAACATAGATACACTAAGCATTTCCTGTTTAGAATTAAAGTAGTAGGCATGTAAATAGAAGATATATGAATTGGTTGAACTTTCATGTGAAAAAGCATGGAAATTGAAGCAAAAGTGAGTTAGCTTTAAAATCTTAGAGAATATTATAAAAATTAATATGAACACAGTATGAACTTGTTATTTGTCATTTTTATGAGTCTTTGAAAAGCTTTAAAATATTTAAATAAAGCCCTGCACATTTTCATTGTAGTATTAAAGTCTATGCCATAAAATATCAAAACATTTAAGGCAACACAAAAATTTAAAGATGTTTTATCAGTTCACATAGATGACATTAAATTCCAGAAAAGTAATCATAGAATACAGCAGGAGTTGATCTCAAGAATATTAATGAAGAAAATGGCATAATTAATATTCTCAAAGTCCCGCATGTAATATTTCTATTTGGGCACAGCTAGCAAAGATGTCAAAACTGCAAACTTTGAATTTGAGAGATTTTATTTTAGTTTTGCAAAATATGTGGAACATGACAATAGTTTTAAAAGATAAAACAAAAACCCCTTATTCAAAATAAATATTTTGTTATTTGCATATAGTTTGAAGATTTCATTCAATATAATGCATTATTAATGTTCAATCCTTACACATCTAGTTCCAACAAGAGAAATTAGCTCTATTCCTCCCAGGTTCTCCCTCTTACGAAAAAAATGTCCTGGATATAACATAATAAACAACCATAGGCAGACTCTGAAAGTTGGAAAGAAGAAGGCAGAGTGCCTAGGGGCTTAGGGACTTGAGGAATGACATAGTAAACACTCTGGCTATTTTTCCTTCCACATATCCTAGACAGAGCATCATAGAAGCCTGCAGCCTGAAACTAACACACACACACACACACACACACACCCCTTCAAGAAAAGCCTTTTCTTCTGAGCTTACATATGTGAAAATGGCGGCCTAACAAACTGAAACCCTTTTGGTACTACGAACCCTGTTCTAAATCCACCCACCAAAATAACAATCATACCTTCTTTATGGTTGGGTAAAGCCAGGCAAGCCACACATTTTCTTGGTAGAAGCAGGCAATAGTAGACTTCTTCCACTGGGTGGTGCTGGCCAGCTGAGTGGAGGCTGTCTTTCTGTGGAAGTAGATGGTACAGGAATTCTAAGCTAGAGTAGTACCATGGAGTGTGGTGATGAGCTGACTCTTCAGTCTCATTCCACTGCAATGAAACTTCATGAAATATTGCAAAGAGGAGCTAATAACCATTCTACTTCCCCGTGCCTCTGCACACTGTCAGAGGCTCCAACTGTGAGCTGAACCTTAGCATCCACTCTGGAAAAGACACTGACAGAGTAAATAATTAATTTTTGCAGTGTGCTTTTATACTGAAAAATAGAATAGTCAACCCATTAAAATTCTATATCACTTCTAAGTTAAACCTAAAATAATTTTTATATCCTATTTTGAACAGTTTTCATTGAAGATATCAAAAAAATGTTTTGGTGGAATATTCTGATTGATTGACTGCCTGATGACACTTGGCAGGTCCTATGAACTGTAGCCTGCCCGTCTCCCCAAACCATGGGATTCTCCAGACAAGAATATTGGAGTGAATTGCCATGTGCTCCTTCAGTGAATCTTCTAGACCCAGGGATCTAACCTGAGTCTCCTGCATTGCAGGCAGATTCTTTACCACTGAGCCAATTGGGAAGCCTTGATATCTCTTTAAAAAGCATTTTTTAATATAGCATTTCAGTTCAGTTCAGTCACTCAGTTGTGTCCAGCTCTTTGTGACTCTATGGACTGCAGCACACAAGGCCTCCCTGTCCATCACCAACTCCTGGAGCTTGCTCAAACTTGAGTCAGTGATGCCATCCAATGATCTCATGCTCTGTTGTCCCCTTCTCTTACTTCCTTCAATCTTTCCCAGCATCAGGGTCTTTTCCAGTGAGTCAGTTTTTTGCATCAGATGGCCAAAGTATTGGAGTTTCAGCTTCAGCATCAGTCCTTCCAAAGACTATTCAGGACTGATTCCTTTAGGATTGACCAGTTTGATCTCCTTGCATTCCAATGGACTCCTAAGAGTCCTCCAACACCACAGTTCAAAAGCTTGCATTCATTATTTTGTTTATAAGAATTTCTTTAAAATTTTTGAACTACTTGTACCAGTTCAATGTATCAGTTCAGTTCAGTTCAGTCGCTCAGTCGTCTCCAACTCTTTGCAACCCCATGAATCGCAGCACGCCAGGCCTCCCTGTCCATCACCAACTTCCAGAGTTCACCCAAACTCATGTGCATTGAGTCGGTGATACCATCCAGCCATCTCATCCTCTGTTGTCCCCTTTTCCTCCTGCCCCCAATCCCTCCCAGCATCAGGGTCTTTTCCAATGGTGTCAAAACTAACAAATCGCTGTAGCCAAACTTTGTAAACATATGAGTTTTCAGAAGCTATATGCTACCAGATGGGAGACTGTGTGTTCTCCACATGGTAATTAGGTCCTAATGTCTACTCATAAGGCAGACATTTCTTATAAGCAGAGTTACTCATTGGCACACCTTTAAATAATTCATAAAGTATATTTAGGGCCATCTAACAACAAGTCTTACCCACTTGCTTTTTTTTTTTTTTCCCCAGCAACAGAATAGATCACAGCTTGTTGGCTGAGCCCACTGTGGAGTAACTTGGTTTTGGAGACATGCACAAAATTTTCTACAGTTTCTTTAAATACTGGAATCTCATTCAGGAAAGTGAGAATATCACACTATGAGAGACGCAAGGGACTGAGTTGAACTAAGACAAAGCCATGTTAACATCTCCCATCTCATTTTTATGCCACGGCATATGCTCACTGAATAAAATAATTCACAAATCACTTTAAGTACTTGTCTGTATTACATTACTACTTTCCTCCCTCACACTTTCCTTTATTTCCTCTCTGGTTTCTTAATATATATCTTTCATGCTTCTGAATTAAGTGTGTGGATCATCTAGCCTTAAACTTAGCTGTTTTATTTTTTAATGTATGGCAAGTACAGTCCAATTTTTTCATAAAGTGCTATTTTTATCTCATTATTCTGGTGGTACCTAGTAAATTGAACATAGAGTTACTACATCATTACCATTTGGAAAAATGGAGTCCCATTATCTGAAAGCTGTCTTTTAGAACAACATTATTTTTTTTTCCCAATGGTAATGAATGTAAATTTTAATGAACTAAAGATAAACACATGGTTTATGTATCAATGTTTTTCTTCAGTGCTATTCCTCTCCCAACCAAAGTTTTCCACATGGGCAAGGAGGCAGCTGGAACATAAACATTAGGGGGGATACAAGGAATGGTGAGAAAGGGAATGGAAAACATTATCTGCACAAACCATATCTTTAGGCAGGTCTGTGACAATTTCACTAATGTTGCTTATTGTTTTTCTCTCCACTAACTCCATGCAGAACTTGTTTCATTACATTTTGGAGCCCATGAGCTCACAGAAAGTTACAAGACAGAAGATACACATTAAAAAAAAAATGAAGGTGAAAGGTTCACAGCACATTTTTTTATTTTTCCAGAAACAAACAATGCTATCAATATCAGTATTTTGATATTTCTTGGACAGTTACTCATGCTTTTAATGCTCCTACAATAATCTAATTTTCATTAGCCAGGAGCTTCTATGTCTGAACCCATTGTTTTTCTCCTTGTGTAAAGAAACAGTATGTAAATAGGCCATCAAACTACCTCATCGGTGTGTTTATCGTGTTTGTCACTTAGCAAAAGCAGTAGCAAGGATTTATATTTTCATACAGCTTTTCAATAAAAGATTACAATTGAATATGTAAGCACAGAGGTGTTTGGCCAATCACATGACAGGAATTCACTAAATAACAACAGCAACTTGCCAGGAAAGCAAGACAATTGTAATTTCCAAATCTTTTATTGAAAAATTAACATTAAAGAAGATTTAGTATAGATGAATGACAAGATGACCTCAACTAAGTTTTTTTTTCTGATTACAAAAAGTTGCATAATAATGCAGAAAAATGTTTATTATAATTATATATTGAACTTTGCTGTGTCCTTTACTTGTATTTTCTCAATTTATTTTCATAAGATCTCTGTTTGACAGGTACTATTATATTTATGTTATATTAAAAGAAGCTGCATCAGAGAATTTAGTAATTTACTCAAGGACACACACTATTGAAATATAAAAGATGTGAAGTCAAGCAAACAGTAGGATATAGAATTCACATGTTTAACCACAATATTTATTTAATATACATTTAACTCTTTTAGTATATTAATATTCTAACCTTTTGTTTTATCTCTTTATCTCTGCCTTAATTTTTAGTAAAATTTATACATTTAAAATGTGCTATTATAAGTTATTTAAACATTTCATTAGTTATAATTTGATTTTAAAACTAGTGGGGGAAATGTTTCTGTGTATAAAAATTACATTTCTATTGTTATTTTTAATTTTTGTGAAGAGTAGTAAGCATGAAGGCAAACAGATGGGGGAAAAGTGGAAACTGTCAGATTTCATATTCTTGGTCTCCAAATTCAACGTGGACAGTGACTGCAGTCACAAACTTAAAAGACTCTTGCTCCTTGGATGAATAGCTGTGACAAAACTAGATAGTGCTTTAAAAAGCAGACATGACTTTGACAACAAAGGCTACGGTTTTTCCAGTAGTCATGTATGGATGTGAGTTGGACCATAAAGTAGCCTGAGCACCAAAGAATGAATGCTTTCGAACTGTGGTGCTGGAGAAGGCTCTTGAGAGTCCCTTGAGCTGCAAGGCGATCAAACAAGTCAATCTTAAAAGAAATCAGTCCTGAATATTCATTGGAAGGACTGATGCTGAAGCTGAAACTTCAATACTTTGGCCACCTGATGTAAAGAGCCAACTCATTGGAAAAGACCCTGATGCTAGGAACAATTGAAGGCAGGAGGAGTAGGGGACGACAGAAGATGAGATGTTTGGATGGCATCACTGACTCAGTGGACATGAGTTTGAGCAAATTCAGGGAGACAGTGAAGGACAGGGAAGCTTGGAGTGTTACAGTACATGGGGGTCACAGAGTCAGACACAACTGAGCAATTGAACAAGTAAGCATGGGATCGGCTGTATACTCTTTTGTAATATTAGTTTCAAATACTTTTTAATATTAATTCAGACACTCCAAAAGTCAAAAGAACCACACAGAATGTATATTTTATACATCCCATAGATGAATGAGAAAAACATGTTTTTTAAGGCTGAAGTAGCTGTCATCCTCCTCCCCCATCATCTATATTCCAATTCTGTATACATCATAGACATGAATGATTTAACACTCTTACCACAAATACAATGAATGTAAAAATATTTGTACACTCAGTCATATTTCCTTTAATAGTATTTGATGATATTCCTCAAACAATATTGGATATTAATAGTTGTGCTTAAACATTTTAGCCCTTCTCTACTCCAAACTAATAAAGTATAAAAACAGCAATACATATACTGGCCAAAATACAGAGATTCTCTGGTGGCTCAGTGGTAAAGATCTGCCTGCCAATGCAAGAGACATAGGTTGATCCCTGGGTTGGGAAGATCCCTTGGAGGAGGGCATGGCAACCCACTCCAGTATACTTGCCTGAAAAATCCCATGGACAGAGAAGCATGGCAGCTATAGTCCATGGGGTTGCAGAGTTGGACACAACTGAGTGACTGAGCACACATGGTCAAAATACAATATCACATTAATTCAGGACCTTGATACTAGCCTCACTGCAAAAAGCACTCAAGGTGTTTTAAACACGCTAGATACTGATTTGCCCAAAAACAGATCAAGAAAGTGGGGAATATGTGCCTGTATTGGAGGGGGATAAAGAAGGAAGTGACATAAAACCTTCCCCTAGTGACCTAAAGATGGCAGAGAAAACAAACGATGTACATTACCTTCTTGAAAAAAATTCAAAATCAATGCAAAAGAAACAAGAGTCAAAAAAAGTGAGCAGCACATTTTATGTTAATCTCGCTATACATAAATACAAATAAATCAATATTAAAATTTCAAGATCAAATAAAACTCTGCATGTAGCAGTAAAAAAATAATTGAATGGACAAAACATTTCCCAACATCATAAATGATAAGTGAAAGTATTTTTAAAAGTTCCTTACCATTTCAATGTGCGTGGGTATGTTGTTGAAAGCTTCCCATGTATGGCCCACACTGCAGATGGTGATTGCAGCCATGAAATTAAAATACACTCCTTGGAAGGAAAGTTATGACCAACCTAGATAGCATATTTAAAAGCAGAGACATTACTTTGCCAACAAAGGTCCGTCTAGTCAAGGCTATGGTTTTGCCAGTGGTCATGTATGGATTCGAGAGTTGGACTGTGAAGAAAGCTGAGTGTGGAAGAATTGATGCTTTTGAACTGTGGTGTTGGAGAAGACCCTTGAGAGTCCCTTGGACTGCAAGGAGATCAAACCAGTCCATTGTAAAGGAGATCAGTCCTGGGTGTTCTTTGGAAGGAATGATGCTGAAGCTGAAACTCCAGTACTTTGGCCACCTCATGTGAAGAGTTGACTCATTGGAAAAGATTCTGATTCTGGGAGGGATTGGGGGCAGGAGGAAAAGGGGACGACAGAGGCTGAGATGGCTGGATGGCATCACGGACTCGATGGACATGAGTTTGAGTGAACTCCGGGAGTTGGTGATGGACAGGGAGACCTGGTGTGCTGCAATTCATGGGGTCACAAAGAGTCAGACACAACTGAGTGACTGAACTGAACTGAGTTTGGGAAATTGTGCCTACTATGCCATCCATTTGCAAGGACAGAAATTAAATGTGATATATAACTTAAGAAAAATGAAACAATAAAAATAAAAGATGCTAGGAAGCATCATGAAACTGATAAAAATGTACCTCAAAACTTCATCCCTGTGTGTCTCTTTGTATGTCTGCTTCTGCTTTGCTCTTCACTTTCACTCAATTATTTTTATGTATTTTTCTTCTGACCAGGTTCTGGAACTCTTCGTTTTTCTAGTTGATACATCAATAAATAAAGATAACATCTCCTCAAAGCTTTGTATCTGACAAGCCAAGACACCAAATTTTCTCTGTATCCTTGCTTCAGAATTTTTGTTGAGAACTCTGTTTCATCTTAGGAAAGCTTCCCAACAATGACAGATGTCAGGAAAATATTGAAAGTATCTGAATAGGAATAGAAGCAAGGAGAAAGGGCAAAGCCTGGAAAAGTTGTGCCAGGGAGATAAAGCCATTGTTTGCTTGCAAACTTGTCATCAGATAACCAACACAGGAACTAATGTGTGTACACACACTCTGGTCACCGCAAGGTCATTTTTAGACATACCTTTATCTATCCCAGGCTTCCCTGGTAGCTCAGACAATAAAAAATCTGCCTGCAATGCAGAAGACCTGAGTTCAATCCCCAGGTCAGGAAGATCCTCTTGAGAAGGAAGTGGCCACCCATTCCTGTATTCTTGCCTGGGAAATTCCATGGACAGAGGAGCCTGGAGGCTACAGTCCATGGATCAAAAAGAGCTGAATACGACTGAGCAACTAAGCATGGCTATCCGTCCCATTCAGGATATACAACACAAAATGCAGAACAATCTAAGGGATTGTCCAAGTATTGCAACCAGAGGAATGAGATGTGGCCACTGTTGTGTGCATTTATACACACTTGTTTTGGTTTTTACTCTGATGTTTCTGTTGTCTTAACGATTCTATTTTACAAACGTCAAGTACCAATAGGCATGTACAGATGGATTGCTTAAAACTTTCATATTTACTATATTGGGAGATAAATAGCAACTTTGCAATGGCCTTTATGATAGAAGATATATTAAATGGCTAATGGCTGTGATGTAAATGAAAGAAGTAACAAAATCAGGTAAATTCTTGTTTCCTCCCTTTCATAAAATAAGTAAGATATTAGGGGAGAATATCTAGTTGTTTCTTATTTTGCCTTTGTTGACTATTTCTATACCTAGCATTTTCCATAAAAAGTAACATGAACAATCTCTTGTTCATCACATTTGGTGCTTTGTTGGACTTGTGACACTCTTCAGTAAACATCAGTTGATGTTTTATATTATCTATTTTATATTATGGGGTGGTGTGTGTGTGTGTGTGCTAAGTCACTTCTACTCTATACTACCCTATGGACTGCGGGCTGCCAACCTCCTCTGTCCATGGGATTCTCCAGGCAATAATACTGGAGCAGGTCGCCATGACCTCCTCCAGGGGATATTCCTGACCTGGGGATTGAACCTGTTCTTTTACATCTCCTGCATTGGCAGGTGGGTTCTTTACCACTAGCACCACCTGGGAAGCTTAAGTTATTAAAATTACATTTCACAAACATTCCTTAATCATGATCTTTAAATCTCCCCAATTGCTGAAACTATTATCCATAGCTGGGATGTGTGCTCTAAGTTACTTAATTTAGGCTGGCAATCCAGATTTTATTTTCATCATTCATCATTTTATCTTTCCACGAAATATTGCTCCAAAAACATGAATTTAAAGTTTGTAAACAGATTTTTTTTAATGATATGACTAAGTATTTGTCTTTGAAATACTGCCACAAACTTCAACATGTTTTCAAATCCAATGCTGTTTAAACTTAGTGCAAAAATAAACATAGGGCAGTTGGGGTGGAGTGTAGCCCTCATTAGAATCATTAGAGGGAGTTTAGAGAGGATTGCTTTCCCAGGTAGCTCAGATCATAAAGAATCTGCCTGCAATGTGGAAAATCTGAGTTTGATCCCTGGATCGGCAAGATTCCCTGGAGAAGGGAATGGCAACCGGCTCGGTTTTCTTGTCACTGAGAATTTTATGGATGAATGAGCCTGGCAGACTACAGTCCATGGGGTCACAAAGAGTCAGACACGACTGAGCAACTAACATTTCAGTTCAGGCACTCAGTCATGTCTGACTCTTTGCTACCCCATAGGCTGCAGCACACCAGGCTTCCCTGTCCATCATCAACTCCCAGAGCTTACTCAAACTCATGTCCATCGAGTTGGTGATGCCATCCAACCATCTCGTCCTCTGTCATCCCCTTCTCCTCCTGCCTTCAATCTTACAGAAGAGTTAAGTTGTCATCACTTCTGAGGTTGTCCAAAGGTACATTCATCCCAAAGCAAAGGGTTTCAGGGTTTTTTGTTTGTTTGTTTGTTTTTAGCAACCATTCTAATTCTAGGTTTAAAGATGCTTTATGGCATTGATTCATCAAAGTTCATGGTTATCTGATTTTTTGTCTTTTTTTTTTTTTAAGGTAAGTAGCTATTTCTAAAAGGCTCCTCATTTAGCCATCACGTATTTACTCTATTATGCCATAAACACTTCAATGAGGTGCAGTGGGGAGTGGTGTTTCTCTCTCTTCAATCCTTCCTGAAGGTGAAATTTTTAGAAAAGGGGTTCAAAACCAATGACACTACAGTGGCTCACTACAGACTTTGTTTTAAAAAAAAATAGATAGATACTGTATTAATCAGGGTTCTCCAGAGAAAAGGGATCAATAGAATGTGCATTATATACAAAGAGAGATTTTTTTTTTTTTTTTTTTAAGAACTTGGCTTATACGATTGTAAACGCTGGCAGGTCCAAAATCTACAGGGTAGACTGACAGGCTGGAGAAGGTGAAAAGTTAATGCTACAGTTCCAGCCTGAAGGCAGACCACAGGCTGAACCACATCTCCTTTGGGAAATCTGTCTTTTTTCTCTTAAGGTCTTCAACTGATTGGATGAGGCCCACCCATGTTGAGAAGGGTAATGTGCTTTACTCAAGAGTCATTGACTTAAATGTTAAACTCAACTGCAAAACACCTTTGTAGTGACACTTAGACTGGAGTTTAACAAAATATCTGTGTATCATAGCCTAGTCAAGTTCATATGTGAAATTAATCATTGCAGATGTTAAGTAATATAATTCTCAAATATTTTATCTTAGAATTTCAAAGCACTTGACAACTGTACCCATAACCTCCATGAAATTGGTATTGTATGTTTTTATAGTTGTTTAAAATAAAGAATGAAAATATATCTTTTTTATCATAAAACTTAATATAAATTCCTGAGGCTAGATTTACTGTCTAAATTACATGCACAGACTGATGGAAAATAAAACAGTTGTTTCCCATGTTCTTTATCTTTCATAATCTGTTACTGAAGAGATTTTTAGTTTCAGAATCTGTTCCAGCATAGAAATATGGCCAAAGGGCTTGTGTAAAATAACCATTAAAATATAGAAAAGTGACATCATTCTTATTATAAAAGGAAACTTCACCCATCTCTTGGTCCAGAAAAATGCCTGCCTTACTGGGTTTCACTAATGGCATAAGCTAGATTCTATTATGATCCAGTGCAATGAAACTCCCTCAACTTTCCCAATTGCCCCGAATTCACCTGGAACTAATGGCTAATTCTACCCATTTAAGTTTTTTTCCACTACTACCTCCAAGTAATGTCTGCCAAGATTAGATCAGATCAGATCAGATCAGTCACTCAGTTGTGTCCTACTCGTTGCGACCCCATGAATCGTAGCACGACAGGCCTCCCTGTCCATCACCAACTCCCAGAGTTCACTGAGACTCACGTCCATCGAGTCAGTGATGCCATCCAGCCATCTCATCCTCTGTCGTCCCCTTTTCCTCCTGCCCCCAATCCCTCCCAGCATCAGAGTCTTTTCCAATGAGTCAACTCTTAAATCTATTCAAATTCAGGACAACAGGGCAAAAGAAAACCTCCTTGGTCTATAACAATGGTTTTTTTGGTCTTTCCATATTACATAATTTACTATCCTCAAAGGTAATAAATCTCAATATACTGTTTCAATGTTTAGAATCACATCCACTGGAAATATCTTGAAAATTTTGACCAAGTCAGAATACTGTAGAGGAATACTGAATCAATATTTCTTTAATCAGCATGAAAAGAGATTGAGGTATTTTAGGTTTTTCTTTCTGCAGTGCATACTCTTAATATATGTCTACAATTTCAGTTCCGACTACACACTCACCTTCCACCTTGCTGTATAGATATTTTAATGTGGAGACATGATTGAACAATTACATAAGATTTTCATTTAATTATGCTATAATGTCTGTCTCTTCATTTTGTATTTGCCTGAAAGTGGCCTCTTCTTTATTCAGTGGAAACAGTTAAACTTGTTCAAATTAAGAAATTATTATTTCTCTTACATTTTATCTTTTTCTCAGTGCCAATGATTAGCTTGCAAAGTTAATCACTTTTCAACTCCTTCTACATTATCCTTCAAGGGCTCAATGCTACATTCTAGAATTTTCCTGTGACAGGAGTTAGCATTCTTTATAAGATATATGTAGTGCTTCTTGTATTTAGGAGAGAAGCGGCACTGTGTACAAAAAGCTCTGAGACCTTCTCACTGAAAAGAGTCAAAAGCTGATTCTACTTCTCGAAAATTTCATTCTCTTCCTGCCTCTTCCTTTTTCTTCTTTTTCCCTCAGATCTGGAGAGTACCTTAATGCTTTCAGTCAAGCTACTAAGTTGGGATTTCCTGCTGAAATTCTTTTCTGGACAGTAAAATGGCAGACATGGCATGGAAAGCTATAATCTAGATCCTTATCTAGGATGTATTTGCACAGGAGTGACTTAATTGTGACCACTGTGGTAGTCAGGGGTCGTTAGGTAGCTCCGATAGATGAAGCGGCCAGACTATTCTTCTAGGTCTGCCAGGGCGGAGCCTTGGACAAAAGTAGTACAGAAAATAATACCCCCTTCATCAGGGACTGCCTCTCTAGAGCTGAAGACACAGTGAGACATGGACATTCCCCTGACCTCGGAAACTAGTTTTAAGTTTCACTGGCCTGGTATGCTGACAGCAGGAACTGAAATCTTCTTTAATGTCTTTCTTCTTAGCTCTGGAGATAGCTGCCAAGAAAGATCCCCAATTTGAAGATCTTTTATATGTCGCCCATCTAAAGTTAACGTCAGTGATTTTCTCTTCCAGAAAGTAGCCACAGATCCAAGCAAGCAAGAAATCATACCTTTATAATTTAGACATCTAAAGAATGTCACCTTAACCAATGACAGACGGATGATTTAGAGCGGATGGCTTAGGTGCTTAGGCCCAAGACTGCAGAGGAGCTTCTGAGGTTCATACGGCACAGAGGACAAAGACCTCAGCACAAACCTGCATGCTTGGGTCATGCATCAAAGCTGCACACTTAACCACTGCAATGATTAGCATTCCTCCATAAAGGGCCACTATGGTCTTTTGAAGATCATTATAAACACACACAATGGCAACCCACTCCAGTACTCTTGCCTGGAAAATCCCATGGATGGAGGAGCCTGGTGGGCTGCAGTCCATGGGGTCGCTAAGAGTCAGGCACAACAGAGCAACTTCACTTTCACTTTTCTCTTTCATGCATTGGAGAAGGAAATGGCAACCCACTCCAGTGTTCTTGTCTGGAGAATCCCAGGGATGGGGGAGCCTGGTGGGCTGCTGTCTATGGGGTTGCACAGAGTCAGACACGACTGAAGCGATTTAGCAGCAGTAGCAGCAGCATAAACCCACACACACACACACTCCAATCCAATCAAACCGTGCCATTGGAAACTGAAAATGAATTCAACCACAACCTACAGAGAGAAAATCCTGCTTCCACTGCTTATACCTTTGTCTCATTTCAGTCTTTCTCCAAAAGTACATCAGATTAATTGAATTAAAACATTTCCTGTCAATATTCTACCCCAGCAATTTTCAAAATGTGGTCACCGGGTCCATCAACAGGTTCTAAGGTTACACCCCTGACCTACTGAATCAGGAAGTCTGGAGGCAGAAACTCATCAATCTGTATTTTTGCAATCCTTACAAAGATTCTGTTGCACCTAAATTTTGACAGCCAAGGCTCTACACAAAATCTTGTAGTGGCTTTCTCAGAGCTAAAATCAAAGTCCTTGTGATGGTCTAGGACCTAAGGATCCTTTTTTTCCTCTCATACTTTTTTTCTGCTTGTTAACTTTGGATACACTGCTTTCTTGGCTTTTCCTTGAGTAAAACAGATTCTTTAACATCTTTTTACATTGTAAGTTTTCTTTCCTTTGTCCAATACCTTGCTTGCCTTCCTGATTCTTGTACTTCAATACACATGGAATGTCACTCATTCAGTGAGTCCTTTTAGATTCTTTGCCTAAATTCTTTGCCTCACACCTCCACTGAGAACCTCTCTCCCTAGCTTACTATATTTTTAGCCTAACTGTCTGCTTCCTATATTAGATTCCAAGAGCTGAGATTGTGAAAAGCAGTTTTTTGTATGGTTGCTTGTTTTTCCTTGCTTGGTTCACTTCTGAGACGCATGAACATCCAATTTTGCATGCAACAATCAATATACTGGTGTGGAACAACTGAATGAAAAGAATATTTTAAGTAGAAAATTACATGAAATTCTTCATAATCTATATCCAGTATAATTTGTAAAAATTAAAAGGTCATATATTTACTTTGTAGCATGATTGGATGCCCTGTTTTTTGGATTATATGGTCCTTATATTATGGGCTTCCCTGGTGGTTCAGTGGTAAAAAAAAAAAAAAAAACAAAAAACCCACCTGCAGTGCAGGAGACACAGGAGACGTGGGTTTGATCCCTGGGTTGGGAAGATCTGACATGTATAAGTATGAAGTGAAGTGAAAGTGTTAGTTGCTCAGTCAGTGTCTGACTGCAACTCCATGGACTGCAGCCCACCAGCGCAGGTCTATGGAGTCACAAAGAGTCGGCCATGACTGAGCAACTAACATTTTCACTTCATTTCATACTTATATATTTCACAAGTGTACACTTCATTGCAAATTTATGTTTTCTACTTGAAATTTTAGAGAGATTGATTTCAATATATTTATGTTGGTTTAACTATTGCCGATGAAAGTCATTATGTTTATAATATTTTATGTTTTATCCTTCATTATTCCTATGTTTTATTCTATATCTTTCCTTCTTAATATGAAAGATAAATATTAAAATTTTCTCACTTTTTTCAGAATTTCTTAAGCAATATTGGAATCATAATGGGCTTCTCATTCTATTTATTTAAAAATATATAGAACATTTCCCATAGTAGAGCAAAACATATCTTCCATTTTATAATTATTCTAAAGTCAATTTTCACTTACATTTTCAAACTTTTTTATTTCATATTTTGGAACCTGATCATTTCATTGCCATATGTTGGAGGAAAGGAGCTCCCTGCAGAGAATTTGATGGTGTTTTCTTGGTCACTAAATACCTATTTCTCACATTGGGGATTATTAATGATTTTCTTTCATAATTCTCATCATTTCTGCACTTTTACAAAATTTATCATGAGCAGAGAGAGATGTGTGAATTCATTTACTCTTTTGTCAGTTTTTATTCAAATTAATTTGTTGCTGTTCAGTATGGGTGCTCTCTTACTTTTGGTGATGATAGCATATTTGTAGTCTTTTTTCTCCCAGTTCTATGAAAGAAATTTCACAGAAAAGCTCATCCTTTGTAACTACTTTTCCCAAAGATTTTTAAAAATTTTACTTTTGAAATACGTGAAAGAAGGAATGAATAATGGGGTGGATGATCAGCTCCATTTCTTTATAAGCATTAAATTTCATAAAAACAACATTGGCACAGGATGGTAGTCATGGGAAATTACATTATTTCAAAATTTTTTAGTAAAATCATTTTAACTGTAAGTATAGAGAATGGGAAAGTCTTTTCTTGCTAAAACTTTAAGAATAAAACCTTTCATTTGTTCATTTATTAAGCAAAATCTTTGGGTTACAGAAAGTTTTAAGTATAAATGATTTTCTTTAATTAAAAGTTAAACATAAAAAAGAATAGGTATTTTATATAATAACTCTGAGGCCCTGGGATTTAAGTTATATAAATATATGAATTATTTACCTGTCTTTTCTTTTGTAACTTCAATAAGTACGTGACCCTAGTCAAAGGGTCAACTTTTCTCCAGGGTCACTACAGAATTTCTAGAAGTATTACTATTAGTTGTTACTATTAGTTCCTTTTTATTACCTCTGTAGATATTATCTGTCTGAACTTTTCTACTTAACAAAGTGAGCCTTGCCAGTATATCTGAAGGATAAGAGAGAAAAAAGAGAGAAACTCAAAATATGGAATATAGCAATTTTCACCCCATTCCCTGAGTTTTACTCAAAATACTCTCATGGGTAACCCAAACAGTCATGATACTTCCCATGTGGATAATTATTTTACCACTGAAAGATTTTTTTTCACAAGAACTATATTTATTAAACAACAATTTTTGCATAAAAAATCTAAATAGTCTAATTTTTCTCTACAGTTTTTTGAAATGTGCTGCTGAACTGCCTGTTCTCCAACTGCTTAAATTATAACCTGCTAAACTTTTCTTAAGTGAGTATGTGCTGAACTTGATATATTTATGGTTCAGATTTTCTGAAAACAGGATTTTTATCATCAATGAAGAAATGATAGATGAAAAGTCTACTTTTACACATAAAATAATTCCTACAATAATCAGTAGTAGTGGTAAAGAATAAGCTAACTTCTTTAAACAACGAGTTTAACATTAAGCGTACATTTTGTTTATAATTAAAATTTAAAATGTAATAAAATTATTTTTTAAAGATAGAATTATACTACCTATAGTTATAATCATGGCAGCTGACCCCATTACTTCATGGCAAATAAAAGGGGAAAATATGGAAGTAATAACAGATTTCCCCTTCTTGGGCTCTAAAATCACTGTGGATAGTGACTGCAGCCATGAAATCAAAATACATTTTCTTCTTGGCAAGAAAGCTATGACAAACCTAGACAGTGTATTGAAAAGCAGAGGCAATGCTCTGCTAACAAAGGTCCATGTAGTCAAGGTATGGTCTTCCCAATGGTGCTGAAGCTCCAGTATTTTGGTCCCCTGATGTGAACACCTGGCTCATTGGGAAAGTCCCTGATGCTAGGAAGATTGAGAGCAGGAGGAGAAGAGGGCATCAGAGGATGAGTTGGCTGATGCAATGGATATGAACTTGGGCAAACTTCGGGAGATGGTGAGGGACAAGCAGGCCTGGCATGCTGCAGTCCATTGGCTTTGAAAGAGTCCGACATGACTGGGTGACTGAGCAACAACAGCATAGTTATAATTGCTAGACCTAGTGATTATTTTCAAGACTTTTGAAAAATTAGATGGAAATGGACTATAGCACTAGAGACAAAACTAATGAAGTGATGTAAATAAAATGGTTAATTGGCAGCATGCATGGACCACAAAATGAGGACAATTATCAACTTACAAGGAATAACAGCCAATATACAATGGGTATGATTACCCTAATTGAACGTACCTGAGTTACTAAAATATTAGAGAAAGGCTGCGTGAAAAGCATTTTAGTTTTGGTGTTGGAAGAAGGCTCTATAAGGAGATGACATGTGAGCCAATGAGGGGATAAGGGCATGTGACAGCATGAGACTCAAATCCCATGACAACTCAGGTTCTTGGGGAGAGGATTCCAGGCAGAGAAAAGAGTGAAAGCAAAGGACCTAAGTTGGGAAGGATTCTAATGAAACATGATACTGTGTTTTTTAGCATAGAGTGGCGAATATTTTATTTCCTTCCATTTTTATGCTATTTCTGTTATTTTTGACATTACTTTGAAGAATTATGAGTTTTACCCTTAACTAATAGTAAATATCTAAGGGTATTTTTCTTTTTTCTGAGCACAAACTTAACTATGTCACATGGGTTTTACTGTGTAGTGAATTTTTTATTATTTTCTTATCTGTAAAATAAACGCCATAGTAGTTTTCATCTTGTAGGAAAGTTATAAGAATTAAATGATTGAGGGGCAGAAATATAGCAATTACTCAACATATATTAGCTATTTCTCCTTATTTCTCTTATCTTTATTATTATTCTTAATGATATCCATGTTTTATTATGAATTCTTTGTGCATTATCTTATATTATTTGATTTTGTTCTGTTTTGTGCACTCCAGCGACTTAGAGATTATGTTCTTATATTTGTGTTTCATAATTTACAGTCTGGATAGGATTCTTACTCCACTGTAACATCCACAAAATATATTAGAATACATATTTCCTTCTACATGCACTTTACTCTTTGTTATTTCTTGTTATTATCTCCACCTACACCACCCATTTTAACTTCATATATGTTTATGAAGATTACATTCTGTTCTGTAATGGGAGCTATTTAGAATTATCTCCATACTTAAATAGTTTATTATTGCTCATTTATTGCTTTAAAATTTATATTCAAAAGCTTAGTGACAACGGCAAACATTTTTATGCTTTGAGCTGCTGTGGGCCAGAACTTCAAGTGTGTTGCTGTGTGGTGATCTTGCCTATAGTTTATTATTTCTCATGAGGTTGCACTCAAAATGCTGGTGGGTGCAATCTCCTTCCAGGGCTTGCCTGAGAGAAGCATTAGCAGGATTCAGGTCTTCAGGTTCTTAGACTGAGGCATTCCATTTCGCAAGGACTCAGTTTCTCTCCATGGGGAATCTCCTCAGTGCAGCTCGTGTCATGGCAGCTGCTTACTTTGGAGCAAGCAAATGAGAGACAGAAGCCAAAATGAAAGCCATTGTCTTTTTATAGTCTCATCTGGGAACTGATATCTGCCATATTCTGTTCCTTAGAAGGAGGTTAATAAATGCCGCCTGCACTCAAGGGAAGGGAATTACATGAGGGAATGAATTCCATGAGGCAGGGACCAGCAAAGGGCCTCTTGCAGGCTGCCTGTGTCAGACAGATTCAGTGCTTCATTATTTTTTTTTTTTTTTATGATTTCAGAGTCAACAACTTTGCATCACTTATATTTTGATATATCTTGTATTTGTCCCAATTTCCAACCATTAAATAGATTCTCCTATTCTGACATGTGTGGTTTGAGTTTTGTGTTTTAGGATTTATGATTTATGACTTATATTTGCACTCCCCCTCAAAAAAAAAAAGGGGATCATAGGTCTTATAATTCAGGAATCTTTGTCTATTTCAAAGGAGATCCAATGAGTCAATCCTAAAGGAAATCAGTCCTGAATATTCACTGCAAGGACTGATGCTGAAGCTGAAACTCCAATCCTTTGTCCACCTGATGCGAAGAACTGACTCACTGGAAAAGACCCTGATGCTGGGAAAGATTGAAGGCAGGAGAAGAAGGGGACACCAGAGGATGAGATGGTTGAAAGGCATCACTGACTCGATGGACATGAGTTTGAGTAAGCTCTGGGAGTTCGTGATGGACAGGGAAGCCTGCCGTGCTGCATCCACAGGGTTGCAAAGAGTCGGACATGACTGAGCAACTGAACTGAACTGAACTGAACTGCCTATTTCAAGATTCCTATCTGTTTTCCACCAAAAAAAAAAAAAAAGCCTCTTACCTGAGTATTAAACAATTGGCTTAATCTTCCCTTGCAATAGAATTATGACAATATCATCTCCCTGTTTTATGGACCTTGAGGCTCAGAAAAATACTATCTCTACTCAGCCTCATTTTTCCACTGTGGATGATTTTTTTTACAGACACAGGCCAGTTATGTGCTTAAGATGTAGAAGGAGAGCAATGAACTGGGACACCTAGAAATTTCAACTTCCTTGGGTGACCTCAGACCAGTTTCTCAAGTCAGTGGTGACTTTTACCTTGGGGGCATATAAATGACAGCTAATATGGACTGCATGGTTATTAAGAGGAAGACATTGAGTTCAGTAACTATTCTAGATTATTTTCATTGCCATGAAAATTCTGCATGAGAGACACTATTTTCCTCCACTTTTGCCATAGGGATAAGAAACATTCAATCTTTTATGCCAAATCCTTGAACCAGATATGCTTCTGTATCCAAAATATTTCAGAGAAGCAATGTAATCCATCAACTGTAATTTTGCCATAACTTGAATTATGTACAGCAGTATGTCTAATCAAACATAAAAAAATATTAAAATAGCTGAACTAATATGTTTTGGACATATCCAGTAAGTAGAGTCAGTAGAGATCCTAAGTATCCTCATGGTAAATAGATTAAATTTTACCACCATATGTGTGCTAAGTCACTTCAGTCATGTTCAACACTGTGTGACCCCATCTAGCCTGTCAGGCTGCTCTCTCCATGGGCTTCTTCAAGCAAGAACATTGGAGTGGGTTGCCATGCCCTCCTCCAGGGGATCTTCCCAACCCAGGGATGGAACCCATGTCTCATGTCTTCTGCATTGGCAGGCAGGTTCTTTACCACTAGCACAATCTGTGAATCTCCACCAAATCAGTTTAGTTCAGTTGCTCAGTCGTGTCCAACTCTTTGAGACCCCATGGACTGCAGCACACCAGGCTTCTCTGTCCATCGCCAATTCCAGGAGCTTGCTCAAATTCATGTCTACTGGGTTGGTGATGCTATTCAATCATCCCATCCTCTGTCGTCCCCTTCTCATCCTTCCTTCAATCTTTCCCAGCTTCAGTGTCTTTTTCAATGAGTCAGTTCTTCACATCAGGTGGCCAAAGTATTAGAGTTTCAGCTTCAGCATCAGTCCTTCCAATGAATATTCAGGACTGATTTCCTTTGGGATTGACTGGTTTGATCTCCTTGCTATCCAAGGGACTCTCAAGGGTCTTTTCCAATACCACAGTTCAAAAGCATTGATTCTTCAGCACTCAGCTTTCTTTATAGTCCAATTCTTATATCCATACCTGACTACTGGAAGGGACATTTTTTGGCAAAGTAGTGTCTCTGCTTTTTAATATGCTGTCTAGGTTGGTCAAAGTTTTTCTTCTAAGGAGCAAGCATCTTTTAATTTTATGGCTGCAGTCACCATTTGCCAAATAAGACCATACAAAACATACAAAATCTTTTGGCTCTCATAACCTTTGGATTTTGGAATTGCAGATGAGAGGATGTTGGCATATGGATTTATAGAGATATTATGTCAAAGGCTAGTAGTTGATAAGTTATTTTCTTGGGATTTCAAGTCATGTGGCCAAACTCAAAAATCACATTCTTAACTGCTACGCATCACTGTCTTAAAGATGCCTGCTGATCCTCAGTTTGGAGGATTTTCTTCCTTTTAGCCTTTCTCCCACCTGGAGTCAAATACTGTTTCTGATCTTTTTAAAAATTTCTTTGGGCTTCCCTGGGGTCTCACATATGCTCAGTCACTTCAGTCGTGTCCAACTCTTTGAGACCCTATGGACTGTAGCTCACCAGGCTCCTCAATTCATGGAATCTCCAGACAAGAATACTGGAATGGGTTGCCATTTCCTTCTCCAGGGGATCTTCCTGACCCAGTGATGGAAGCTGCATCTCCTGCATTGCAGACAGAGTCTTTACTACTGAGCCAATAGGCAAGTCCTGATAGTTCAGTGGTAAAGAATACACCTGCCAATGTAGGAGAAACAAGTTTGGTTCCTGATTCAGTAACATCCCACAGACTATGGAGCAACTAAGCCCATGCACCACAACTAGTGATCCTGTGCTCTAGAACACGTGAGCTGCAACTGCTAAAGCCCGCACACTCTAGGGCCCACACACTCCAGCAACAAGAGAGGCCACCACAATGAGGAGCCTGCACGCCGCAGTGAGAGAAACACCTGAGCAGCAATGATGATCCAGCACAGCTAAAAATAAAAAAATACATAAATATATTTTCTTAATTTTTTAAAAAAGTTTGTTACACTGATCAATTTGCTAACCCTTTTGAAGTTAGGTTTCTTCATTCACAAATATGAATAATAATAACTTGCCTTGGAAATGACCTTCATGATATTAAATATGATAATCTATAAAAAGCACTTAGTCATATTTCTGATAAGGTTAGTGTTTAACGAAAATCTTCTTTAATTAATTTTATATTTGAATTCTGTGTATTTTTCTAATAAATAAGTGTTGATAGCATAACTGGAAATTCTTGGCTTTTATCATACATGTGCTTAATAGAAGAAGTTAGTAAGTGTGCTATGTGAAAAAAGGTTTTGTATGGATCCTATACTGCTAAAGTGTACGGTGTAGTCATGTAGACGTGTAATTCCCCCTTCCTCCCTCTACCCTTTCTCTCTGTATCCACCTATGTGTAAGAAAGAGGTGAGTCTTTAAGCTTTGAAATAAGCAATAAAGTAACCATAAAATCAAAACAAATTCTTCCCTTAGTAAAAGGAATTGAGGGGAGATATAACATAAACATATGCTTGTTGGACAAGGATAATAATATCTTTCTGACATGTGGATACTTTTTGACTTGTCAACAGCAGTTTTGAGTTCCCATCCATCTGCAAGATGTCCATTGCCTTCTTTAATATAATAATTGAAAAAAATTTTATCCTGGAGTTCACCACTATTGTAGAACACTTGTCATCAGTGTGAATTCAAGGGCCACTTTGCCAGGCTGCATGGGGCAAAATAATTTAAAAAACAAATCAGTTGCTTACATATTCACAACATCTAAAGCATATGGACTGGTAGCTGGGACGTATTCCTCAAGTCTGGACATTGTTCTAGGGAATTTAAACTAGCAGCATATCCACCGCTCTGTTCATCCCCACTCTTCTGATTAACTATTTCTTCTAAAATACTGCAATAGAAAAAAATGCAGTCTGAGTAAACGAAAATGGAGTAATCATGTTGTGACAGTGTTACCTTCCTATGAATGGGTCTTTAAAGGACAGTTTGCAGTCTACTTTTCTTGGTGTGGTGAATGAACGCACAGCAAAAGAAGCTCAGCTTATTTCCCACTTAACTCCTCACACTGGCCAAGCTCACTAAATTTGGCTGGACAAAAAAGGACTCACTTTTGCAGTCCAACAGAAAATAACTACTTTGTTTTGAACCAGTTGTTGATTTATGGCAATACACACAAATATACAAACACATTATATAATAATATTTTTATCAATTGCTAGGCTCCACTCTGCTTCCTCTGATTTAAAGTAGAATGGAGGGATATTTGTGATGACTACAGTGGCAACAACCACACTCCATTATCCTGCAATATTCAACCAAGTCTCCTAAAGCTCTTATCGCAGGAGGTAAATTGTCTGAATCCCAAGATACACTTGATCTAAATGGATCATTACTTGTCAAATTTCTGGCTAAGAGAAAGCCTCCATAATGACTTCCACACCACTTGTGGATTCCACTAACACATCATTTTACAGAGAGTCATGTACTATTCCTGGTTCCTGGTTACAGGTTTAATAATAGGATACTGGGATGTAAGTTAAAGAAGTGTAATTAAAATTTGTATAAATAAATATGGTTGGGGAAATTAGTTCTAAACTAATCTTAAATTTGAAACATTTATTTTGTGTAGTAATCTTCATGTTTTTTTATCTCTTTTGCTTAAAGTCAATACATTTAAAATATAAGAGAAAATAATATGAGTACTATAGACCTGCCACATAAAATTGTTAATGCTGAAATCTTTTCACATTTGATAGATGCATGATTTTATAAAATGTATACACTTTACTGACTGAAGTAAGGGAAACAATGAGTATTCTCATGCCCTTCCACTTTCCCTGAGAGGGTGACTCTTTGGAATCTCATTCATGGTTCTATAGTTTTATTATACACATATTGAACATAAATATATCACAGCAATGTTTGTAAATACAAATTTTGGAAACAAAATGAATACCTGTCTATGTGGAAATGAGTTTTCAAAAATTTAAGTATATATACATATAAAATTGTACATATTTGTTATAAATAAAAAATTGGTTTAGTAATAGATTCTTATATATTAATATTTATCTATTATGTTGTACATAAATATTAATTATTAGCTAAACTTAGTTATGTCATATTATAAATATAACATTCCATATATAGTATAGTTGTATAGTAATATATAATTATCATAATGAAAAGATATAAAAATATCAATGAACAATTAATTATTAGTAACCATTACTAGAAAATCATTAATATTGATATTATTTGCTATTATTTTACTATTGTGTTAATAACTATATACATTTCAATGACATGTATATCATTTTAAATATTCACAATACCTCGAACTTTACTCTTAAAGATTGTTGAGTAGTGATATAGGAAAAATGCTTACCAGATAGGTTAAAGCTGTCTATTATAAAAGTTTGGTTAGAGATTCCTTGAAAACAAAGAAGTCTTTTGTAATGTCCTCAGAAAGTATTCTTCAGAATAACCATTAACTAAAACTATAAAATTATGTCACTAACAAAGAAGCACAATTAGAAAATGCTGACTGTAATACAACTATGCCATAGGGTAAAGACAATTAATTTGCTTTGCTTTCTCCAGTAATGTAAATTTTGCTGACAGGGAAGTATGATAGCAATTTTCCATCAACTAAATCTATATTTTGCTTAGCAAAGCTAGAAATTATGTAATAATGTCCATCTGGGTTACCTCAGGGTTAAAGATTAAATATAACTTGCTAAAATAAGTTGATTTTGCTAAGTAAGTTGATCTATTCCTAAATGCTACCGATAGATTTTGCAGCTCTCTGGTTTCAGTTGTAATATCTCAAGGATGTGTGAAACAAAAATTAAAGAAAATATTTTCAATAGCATTTTCTATTATTTACTTGTGTATTTACCAGTTGATTAATGGAACAAATTTATAGGACTTGTGCTGTCAAATTTTAATTAGAAAAGGAACACAGTCATATTAACAAGCCTAGGGAAAAGTGCAATATTTGTAATCAATGAATTTCTATACCAGAGAGGAAATCATGGGGACATGTATAACAAAATACCTGGCTACAGGTTCCAAATAAGTGGCCCTAAAATCTCTATAAATAAAAGGCATGTGTTCTGTTTCAATAATCAACTGTTATTTTTTACAACAATGGGTGACTGGTAATATTATAATATTATGGTGTGTTTATATAAACGAAATGGCATTCTACATTCAGTTTTGCATCTCTCCTAAGAGGAGATTAATTGGGCTGCTGATTGTGCAGTATTTTGGCTCAGATTGGAACTTGGCCCAATGGCTCAGTGGGTTAAGAATCCATCTGCAATGCCGGAGACACAGGAGACGTGGGTTCGATCCCTGGGTCAGGAAGATCCCTTGGAGGAGAAAATGACAACCCACTTCAGTACATACACCTGAAAAATCCCATGGACAGAGGACCCTGACAGGCTATAGTCCAAAGGGTCACAGAGAGCTGGACACTACTGAGCACAAGTGCAAGACAAACAAGGAATGTGACCAAGGTGGTTAAAATCTAAAACGCAGCCAGGCTTTGTCTCAACAACTACAATGTTTATTACCCAATCTAATCTGATTGGTGCTGTCTTGTCTTATGCATGTAACCCAGAAGCATGGCTAAAAGGAATTTTCTATTTGGAAGCAGAGTGAAAATTCTTGAGCTGTGTTAAACTTGAGCATCAGTGAAGTTCTTGTAGTTTGGGCCGTAGAGTTGTGTTTCCCTTTGCTATGTATTTAACTTTATTTGCCATCAGCTGTATAATTTTCTAAGAGTTCTGTACCTATATCCTTGTGATATTCCTTCTTGAAACCAGTATATGAAATCTGTTTCTTGGCAACTAAAATCATTTATTAAGCAGTGTTCTGTTTCCTTTATAGAAAAAAAGACCCTGAGTTTTAAATCAATTATCATAAATAGGAGAAAATTCCAAGCCGGGAGTAGTTCTGTATTGTAGGCAAAAGAGAGCAGGAGGTGCAGATTTGGTATTTTCTGCGAGTCCCCTAGCTGCATTGTGTATGCTGTGTGCTAAGTTGCTTCAGTTGTGTCCAGCTCTTTGGGACCCTATGCACCACAGCCTGCCAGGCTCCTCTGTCCATGGGATTCTCCAGGAAAGAATACTGGAGCGGATCACGATGCCCTCCTCCAGGGGATTTTCCTGACCCAGAGATCGAGCCCTGATCTCTTAGTCTCCTACACTGGCAGGCGGGTTCTTTACCAATAACGCCACCTGGAAGCTGCATTATTCTCTTTTCATCATTTTCCCCTAAGGTAATTTGCCAGCCCCTTGGATATCCATACTTGCATGTTTGGTCTCAAAATATACTTCCATTTTGTAATATTGAATGGAAAATATTTAATGTTAAATTGTCCACGTGAAGCATGTGCGCAAAGGGGAATTTTGTGTTCAAATATAAACAAAAAAAATTTTTTTTTAACTATCCTAGAGAATTATGCTTAGGATTAACATGTGAAAAATTTAAAGACATACCGCAGAAGTGAAGTGAAGTGAAGTGAAACTTGTTCAGTTGTGTCTGACTCTTCACAACCCCATAGACCATCCAGTCCATGGAATTCTCTAGGCTAGAATACTGGAAAGGGTACCCTTTCCCTTTTCCAGGGGATCTTCCCAACCCAGGGATCAAACCCAGGTCTCCCGCATAGCAGGCAGATTCTTTACCAGCTGATCCACAAGGGAAGCCCACATACCAAAGAATTTACCTTTAAATAAATAGCATTATACTTACTCTAGAATTAACTCCATGTATATAATTTGACTCCATATATATATTTATAGATGGAAAATTAAAAATGGTAAAATACAAATTATATATATATACATAAATCACAATGAAAATGACTAAATGGAAATAGAGAGCTTTTAAAATGAATTTTTCATAGATCATTGTTACCCTCAAGGGGTTCTGATCATGCTCATGACATATATGTCCCCATGTAAAAGATTCTTTAGTATTCTGACTCATTAATAATTATTAGGCAATGCAAAAGCAAGTTCCTAATTTATACTCTGTTGTATAGCAAAAAATAATTTAAAAAAAACTACATTAAAATGTTATAACACATTGTGGCAATCATTTCTAATCACCTACCAGTATGTTTTCTCTCCTTCTTTACAAAGAATCTGGATATTTTCATTGGGCTTTATGCATAACTCAGAGTGAAATATGTAATTAATTGCCAATATCCCTTTCAACCGTATCCAGGTAATTAATTCTGGCCAATGAGATTTAAGTGTAAATGTTTTATGGGACTTCTCTAAAGTTCCATTAAAAGTGAGAAGCTGTGCATTTCTGCCTTTTCTTTTGCCTGATGAATTAACTCAAGAAAAATGGTTGCAGCAGAAAAATAGGTACTATGATGCACTAAGTTAATGATGAAATTATGAAACCATAACACTATTCCTGGAGGCCTTTAGCAAGAATTAATTTTACAAAAGGAAGTAAAAGTCTGTCGTACGTAAGCCATTGTAATTTTCCAGTTGCTAGAAGCAGAAGGTAATTCCTGACTGATATGGAACTGGGGACCTGAAAGTAGAGTTTTAGAAGGAATAGAATGTAAAGGTGACAGAGGGGAGGTGCATATGGAGAGATGCTGGTCACGGGTACAAAGTTCCAGTTATGTAAGATAAGTAAATTCTAGAGATCCTGTGTACTGCACTGTGACTACAGTAAACAGGATTCTATGGTATACTTGAAATTTGCTAAGGTGGTGCTAGTGGTAAAGAATCCACCCACCAATACAGGAGACACAAGAGACTTGAGTTCGATCCCTGGGGTCGTGAAGATTTCCTGGAGCAGTGCATGGCAGCCCACCTCAGTATTCTTGCCTGGAGAATCCCATGGACAGAGAAGCCTGATGGGCTAAAAGGTCCATACAGTCGCAAAGAGTCAGACATGACTGAAGTGACCTAGCACACACCCCCATACTTGAGATTTGTCAGTGGGTAGATCTTAATTTTTTTTTCAAAAGAGAAAAAAAAAATAAAATGGTAACTATGTGAGGTGATGGATTGTTAATCAGCTTGCTTATGATGATAATTTCACAATGTATACCAAAATATCAAGTTTATAGCTTTAATATATACAATTTTTATTGTCAATTACACCTCAATAAAAGCGGAGGTTGGAAGGCAAGGAGAAAGAAAACTTCTTTTTATTTCTAACTTGCTATATGTTTTTAGTTTGTTTTGATAATCCCCAACTATGTTCACTTGATTTTCAAAAAAGTATTCTGTACTCAGAGAAATAATCATATCAGGTTTTTTCCTATCATTATTTCCGTTTTTTTGATATTATGGATTGATTTTTCAAAAGATAAATCATGTTTGCATTCCTAGAATAAACTCAATTTTAATGTAAGGTATTTTATTCTTTCATTAGTGTAATGTAGATATTTAATGACCTTAATGTTCTTTCATACCAAAGTTCACTAACATTTTGTTTGAAATCTTTGCACCTATGATCATGAGACATTTGCATGTAATAGCTTATATAGGAGTTTATAATTCTTGAGTTTTTAATTCTTGATATAATTTGATATTAATGTTCTGCTAAGTCACTTTAGTTGTGTCTGACTCTGTGTGACCCCATAGATGGTAGCCCACCAGGCTTCCCCGTCCCTGGGATTCTCCAGGCAAGAACACTGGAATGGGTTGCCATTTCCTTCTCCAATGCATGAAAGCGAAAAGTGAAAGTGAAGTCACTCAGTCGTGTTCAACTCTTCGCGACCCCATGGACTGCAGCCCACCAGGCTCCTCCATCCATGGGATTTTCCAGGCAAGAGTACTGGAGTGGGGTGCCATTGCCTTCTAGCAGCTTCAAAATGTGACTTCTACTTCTGAAATGTTATTATCGCTTTAAGTCCTTGGAAGAACTTACCAGTGATATCCTCTGAAAATGGTGGTTTACTTGAGGGAAAGAATTATAGGTTCAATGCTTTAAAAAACTTAGAACTATTCATAATTTCACTGCTTAGTTTGGTAATATTTATGTTCACAAAAGTTTGTTTGTTTTTATGTTTTTAATTGATTTGAAATGTTATACTATAAACATCAATTAACTTAAAATTCCCTATTAAGATTTTTTAAATTACAGTAAGTGATATAGTAGGCTTCCCTTGTAGCTCAGTCGGTAAAGAATCTGCCAGCAATGCAGGAGACCCAGGTTCGATTCCTGGGTTAGGAAGATCCCTTGGAGAAAGAAAATGGCAACCCACTTCAGTATTCTCACCTGGAGAATCCCATGGACAGAGGAGTCTGCCAGGCTCCTCTGTCCATGGGGTCGCAAGAGTCGGACACGACTTAGAAACTAAACCAAGTGATATAGTAATATCCATTTTTTTTTAATGTGGATCATTTTTTATTTATTTTTTGTTTTAATTTTATTTTATTTTTAAACTTTACAATATTGTATTAGTTTTGCCAAATATCGAAATGAATCCACCACAGGTATACATGTGTTCCCCATCCTGAACCCTCCTCCCTCCTCCCTCCCCATACCATCCCTCTGGGTCGTCCTAGTGCACCAACCCCAAGCATCCAGTATTGTGCATAGAACCTGGACTGGCGACTTGTTTCATACATGATATTATACAGGTTTCAATGCCATTCTCCCAAATCTTCCCACCCTCTCCCTCTCCCACAGAGTCCATAAGACTGTTCTATACATCTGTGTCTCTTTTGCTGTCTCGTACACAGGGTTATTGTTACCATCTTTCTAATTTTTTTAAATTTGTTGAATTTGTTACCATTTTGGTTCTGTTTTATGTTTGTTTGTTTGTTTGTTTTTGTCTGTGAAGCATGTGGTATCCTTACTCCCTGATAAGGTATCGAACCTGTACCTCTCTTCATTGGAAGGTGAAGTTCCAACCAGTGGATCACAAGGGAACCCCCAGTAACATCCATTTTTAAATAAGTTTTATTGGAAATTTATACCTTCTTGCTATTATTTTGTTCAGACAGTTAAAAGGAAAACTGAAGCATATTAAAAAATTTAGGAGTTTGAGCAAAAATCAATTCAATCAGTATTCAATCTAAAAGAAAGGTGCTCCTATGAACTATAACAAGTGAAAGACTTTTATAATCAAAGGGGAGAGGGACTAAAGTTTATTTATATTCTATTTATATTTAAAAAGAGGATTGGTTACTGCAAGGTTACTTTCCTTTGGAGGATGGTATGGGTCTATCAGGCAGATTACATAACTATCACTGATTAGGAGATTCCTAACTGACTGGTTTAAGATTCCATTTCTGAAGGAGCCAAAACTGCAGTTAAGTCTCCTTTGGTGACACTTAGCATAAGTGACTCCATTTTGTGTCTGTTGTCTTGTTTGCAACAAGACAATAGACATGGAGAAATACACATTTGTGTATTAATACACATGGAGAAATATGTATCAGTAGTTTTCATAAGTACTAATACTATGGATTTTCTCTTTTTGAAAATACATGTATGTTGTTATCTTTACTCTCTGAATATTTTGTCTTTTTTATTTTTAACTTTTTCAACTTTTTCAGATAGATTCCTAGATCATTGACTATCAGAATTTAATTTTAATGAATAAAAATAAAGGTATATATTTCTGTGTCCCTATATCATCTGTGATCCCCCAAGTTTAAATATATTGCATTTTTTAAATATTAGTTCAAGGTATTCCTAATTTTATTTGGAAACTCTATAAAACTTACTCTATGGAGTTGGGTCTTTCTCTATAAAATTAGTGAGTTTTGTAGAGTTGGGTTGTTCAGTTTCCAAAATATTTATCTTCTTATTATTTTTAAATTGGATTAATAGTATTGATCAAGGACCATGTTCTGTGTGAATTAAAATTTTTAAATAACAGAAAAGATGCTCAGCATTACTAATCATCAAGGGACTGCATATAGAAACAACAATGAGATATCACATCACACCTGTCAGGAAGCCTGTCACCAAAAGGATAATAAATAATAACTGTTGTGAAAGATGTGAAGGAAAGAGAACCCTAGCACACTGTTGGCTGAAATGTAAGTTAGCACATCTACTGTAGAAATGGAGAAGGAAATGGCTAACCACTCTAGTATTCTTGCCAGAGAATTCCATGGATAGAGGAGCCTGGCAGGCTATAGTTCATGGGGGTCACAGAGTCAGACATGACTGAGTGACTAACACACACACTGTAGAAAACAGCACCTAAGTCCCTCAAAAAACAAAATATAACTACCATATGGTCAGCAATTTCACTCTTGGGTATAAATCCAAAGAAAGTGAAAACTAATTAAGAAAGATATATGCTCTCCAATGTTCATAGGAGCATTATTTACTAGAGCCAAGCAATGGAAGCAACCCTAAATGTACATCAGTAAATCAATGGATAAAGATGATGTGGTATGTGTGTGTGTATGTGTATACACACAATGGAGTGCTACTCAGTCATAAACAAGAATGAAATTTTGTCATTTGCAGCAACATGGATAGACATGGAGGACATTATGCTGAATGAAACAAGTTAGAGAAAGATGGACACTGTATGTTATCACATATATGTGAACCTAAAATTGAAACAGAATATAAAAAATAATATATGGCCTACTGCTTTTCACTTTTTTATATGAACTTGAGAAAATTGAACATTGTATAAATTTCAGTTAGCTGATAATTATTTAAATATTCTATATACTTGTAGTTCTCTTTTTGCTTGCTTGCTTGCTCTGTGAGTTAATGAGATAGTTGCATTAAAAACACCAATTGCATTTGAGAGATTTCTGTCTCTTCAAGTTGTTTTGCAATTTGTGCTTTAAATATTTTTATACTATTTTGTTGGGTGCATGCAACATTAAGGTTGGTATACCTTTTTTTTTTTTTTAATTAATTTTATTTTATTTTTAAACCTTACATAATTGTATTAGTTTTGCCAAATATCAAAATGAATCCACCACAGGTATACATGTGTTCCCCATCCTGAACCCTCCTCCCTCCTCCCTCCCCATACCATCCCTCTGGGTCGTCCCAGTGCACCAGCCCCAAGCATCCAGCATCGTGCATTGAACCTGGACTGGCATCTCGTTTCATACATGACATTTCACATGTTTCAATGCCATTCTCCCAAATCTTCCCACCCTCTCCCTCTCCCACAGAGTCCATAAGACTGTTCTATACATCAGTGTCTCTTTTGCTGTCTCGTATACAGGGTTATCGTTACCATCTTTCTAAATTCCATATATATGCGTTGGTATACTGTATTGGTGTTTTTCCTTCTGGCTTACTTCACTCTGTATAATAGGCTCCAGTTTCATCCACCTCATTAGAACTGATTCAAATGTATTCTTTTTAATGGCTGAGTAATACTCCATTGTGTATATGTACCACAGCTTTCTTATCCATTCATCTGCTGATGGACATCTAGGTTGCTTCCATGTCCTGGCTATTATAAACAGTGCTGCGATGAACATTGGGGTACACGTGTCTCTTTCCCTTCTGGTTTCCTCAGTGTGTATGCCCAGCAGTGGTATACCTTTTTTTAAATTGTTTAATGATTATGAAATCTGTCTCTTTTTCTCTAGAAATACAGCTTACTTTGAAGTCTACATTCTCTGATATAAGACAGCTACACCAGCTTCTCTTTTGTTAATATTCACATGGTCTACTTGTTTCCAGTCTTTCTCTTTCAACCATTCTCCTTGTATTTAATATGGCTTTCTGTTAAAGAAATATAGAATCAGATTTTTGTTTTGTTTCTTAGATAATGTGATCATCTTTGTTTTCAATTGCCATCCTTAATTCACTTACATTTTATGGAATTATGGCAATTTTGGTTCAAATATACCACTTTAATATTTATTTCATATTTCCTAACATTTCTCATTCCTTTATAAAGGACTTTTCTCTATTTATGGAATAATCAAATATGTTTCTTTTACTCCTCTCCATTAACTTATCAGTTAAAATTTATTTTACTTGTATTTAAGGACTAACCTACATATTGCAATGTATGTTCTTGATTTTAAAAACCTATATTAACATTATATTTCTGTTTTCTAAAAAAAAAAAGCATTTTTTTACCATTGATGTCTCCTGTTTTTAATATTCTTTTTCATGTGTATTTTATTTCAACATATATTTTAGACTTCATAAGATATTGCTATTATTGCTTTCAGTAGTCAATATCATTTTATAAATTTCCATGTATTTACCACCTCTCTTCCTTTTCATTACCACTTTATCATGTTTCTATCTGGATTCATGTTTTTTCTATCTAAAGAAATGTATGTTGTTGTTCAGTCACTCAGCAGTGTCTGACTCTTTGGACTCTTTGCAGTGAAGCCATGGACTGCAGGACATCAGACTTCCGTATCCTTCACTATCTCCCAGAATTTGCTCAAACTCATGTCCATTGAGTTGGTGATGCCATCCAACCATCTCATCCTCTGGCATCCCTTTCTCCTTTTGCCTTCAATCTTTCCTATAATCAGGGTCTTTTTCAATGAATTGGCTCTTCACATCAAGTCGCCAAAGTATTTGAGCTTCAGCATCAGTCCTTCCAATGAATATTCAGGGTTGATTTCCTTTAGGATTGACTGGTTCAATCTCCTTGCTGTCTATGGGACGCTCAATAGTCTTTTTCAGCCCCATAGTTTGAAAGCATCAGTTCTTCAGTGCTCAGCCTTCTTTATAGTCCAACTCTCACATCCATACATAACTACTGGAAAAATTGTAGCTTTGACTGTATGGACCTTTGTCAGCAAAGTAATGCCTCTGCTTTTTGAAACAGTGTCTAGGTTTGTCATAGTCTTGCAATTTCATGGCTGCAATCACTGTCCACCATGACTTTGCAGCCCACGGAACTAAAGTCTGTCACTGTTTGCATTCTTTCCCCATCTATTTGCCATGAAATCTATACCTCCAAACTTTTCTTTAATGTAGTTCTAATGGTGATTACTTCTCTCTGTACTTGTTTGTCTAACGATATCTTTTTTTTTTTTCACATTCATTTTGGGAGGATGTTCCCTGTATTATGTATTTTCATTTAGCAAATATTTTCTCTAAACATTTTCTACATAATTTAATTGTTTTCTTATTTTCACTATTCCTATTTGGAAATTAACTGTATTTTTTATCCTTGAAGCAACAGATTTACTTCAAGCAGTCATCAGTTTTAGAAAATTATTGTCCATTATTTAATAAAATATTGGCTCCGAATCTTTAACTTTCTCTACTCCTGGAGTCAAATTAAATCTTATCGTCAATAACTACATGTCTCTTAAACAATATTTTGTATTTTAAATCCATTTTTGTATATTTAGCAAGACAATTTATCTTGATCTTTCAGTATACTTTCTTTTTTACTGTCATCTATTTTTAAAATAATCAATTAAATTTGCATACTTAGTTCATTATTCAGTTCCAAAATTAATGTTTGATTTACATTTTCTTTGCTGAAATTCTTTGTGTCAATATTCTTGAGTATCTAAATTATAGTCATTTTCAGCTCTGTCTGATAACCCCAATACCTGCATTCATTGCAGGCATGGATTATTTTGTTCATTTCTTCTGATTTTTTTATCATCTGGTCCTCTTCATTGTCTTGCCTTTTGCATTTTAATTTACTTCTCAAAACTTGTATATGAAAATTTTTAGAGTATCTGGATATTATGATTTCTTTCTTCAATACAATATTTTCCTTTTTTTCTAGTATTGTGTAGAGAACAGGAAAGATGTCCTTGGTCCACGTGACTGTGGATCATATTTTACTTCATGCTTACACCTAGGGCTTCCCCATTTTCATTTCCCTACCTCAAAACTTGGGATACTTAGGAAAGGTCTCTCTCTTGGATGATCCAAGAAGTCTGAGCTATAAGACTGTTGACTCTGCTTAGCTTTCATGTTCTTAGCAGCTGCTTGATACTTTCTGTTTCTGAGTCATCTTCTGTTCTTGAATAGTATAAAAGTTGAAAAATGTCTTATAGCAATACCCTACTCATAATGTTTGGGTCATTTCTCTGTGGTTTTCTTTTCTCCTAGGATATTGCCCTGCATTCTTAGTTGTTTGGAAACCATAAATTTTAGTGATTGCTTCCTTAGCCCAGGAAGTACTGCAAACACAAGGTTGCTGCTCCCTCTTGGCCCCTGTGTCCTATGCCTAGAACCAGATAGACTCCAAAGAATAAAGCAGCAGGAAGCTCAGGCATCCGCAATGCCTTACCCTTCCCTCCAGGACTCTGACCCTCAAGTTCTGGCAGCCTTTGTTGTTTTATAAATGCCTTCAGTGTCTTTTAAAATATTTATTCATCTTTTATAGTTCTTTTCAGCTGCAAGTTAGTCTCATGCCAGCTGCATCCTACTGTTTTTGTTGTCAAAAGCTTCTTCACTTTGATTTCTAAAAAGGCATGCTTACACATGTATGTGAGTGTGAATATATACATAGATATACATACAATTTATATATGTATCATTCATCAATTATATATGTATATTCAAGCATGATACATAAACTATATGACTATGTTTGAGAGCTACAGCTTATGTTGTTTAATTGTATGATAGAATAACTGAGTTTTGGATGTGAATGTGGATTTGAGACAGGCTGGGACCTGGGACCCTTTGCTTCAGTGCTGAACAGCTTGCAGGCGGACACACTTCTCCTTGAGGAACAAAATTAAAAAAAAAAAAAAAAAAACTATATGGGTTTAAAAGTAACTGTACACATGCTTCAGTTAAGGTAAATTCTGTACAAAAGACGCAAAGAGACCAAAAACCCCAACTTCCATTTTTGAAGGGCCTGGAGGAAAAGCAAGGAGTCAGGAGTAAAAGCAGGGCAAACCCCTACACACAGCACCACGTAAGGGGTGGGCAAACCACCCAAGACACCCCTTGGCCCCACCGCTGGATTCACCTCCACCCTCACCCCATATGAGGAACAAGCTTGTCCTCTTTCAGGGAGCAAGCAAGCGGGGGACCCTATTGTTTGTTCTCACTCCCCTCTGCTGCCAATAAAGCCTTGCCTGAATGTCTTTCTGGCCTCTAGTCAATTTCTATTGATTGGGAAAGACCAAGAACCCTGGTCGATACCATAATTTCATGGTGCCCAATGTGGAGCACTTGTCCTTTTCCAAGGAGAGGATCTGGGCACCTCCAGGACCACCAAATGCATCCTCCAAATGGGTGACAAGTGGCCACTTGCACCTCTTGTTTCAGCATCATCACATTTGGTAAATCTGCTTTCCTGACCCCTGGGTGGCCTCAGTACCCTCATTCAGGCAAGGCTCTCCCCCACCCCCTTTGTCTGTTTTCCGTCACATTCTCCCTTTCCGCTTTGTCCCTTTCCCTCTCCTGAAATCTCTCTACTTCTGTGTCCTCTCCTCTCTCTGTCCTCTCTTCTATTCTATCCTTCTGAGAGAATGTACCTTGAGCAGCTTCATCATCACTCCTCTTGGCTTGTGAGACCTGCTCCCACTGGCCAGCAGTGGCTCACCTTCACAGGTGATGAGTGGAAGTCAGAGAGGTTTGCCTCACACCATGCAGACCTTGGTCCAGCAGGCTCTCCCTGAGAGGGGATTTATGAGAGTGATAGCAGTTCTGATCTCAAGTCGTATAGTGGCTGGAAGTCCAATCATCCCAATAATCTCACCTTTATTTTTCTGCCACCAAGAGAAATTCCACTGGGAATGGGTTGAAGTGGAAATTCTCTATATACTGTGCATGCGTGGTTGAGAGTCCGCACCTGTGGGTTGCAGTCCCACAGAAGACATGAAACTGGCTGGTTTCCAGACTTCATCAGCCCAGTGGGCAGTGGACAGGTTGCTCCCTCCTTCACTGGCTCTTTCTGCAAGTGAGGTAGAAATTGTTAGGCAGTCAGTGTAGAAGTCAGAGCCTTGGTTTTTTTTTCTAATTTCAATTTAATTCTTATACACAAGCATCTTGCTCTGTTAAAAGCTATATTTACTGCTTCAGTTTCTAGGCATTCAGAGGAATGCCTCCCTGGTTTGGAGGGTCATAAAACACTCAGACCCAGGGCAAGACAATCATTAACTGCTGTCCAGTTTATCGAGGAGAAAAACTCCAGGTAGACAATTAGGTCCTAAGCAGACATCGAGCCCCTAAATAATGTCCTGGGGTCTTGAGAAAGGATCTAGGGATAGAGTCACAATGTCTAGAAAAAACTGAGAAACTGGGGGATACAAGAAACCCATAACAATGACAAACTGGACATTACAACCATTAAATTATTTAGTCAGAAATTACACATATCTGGCCCTGGCCAACCAAAAACAAGCAGATCACTTGTAAACTCTAATAAATATATGAAAACTGCTGTTATTCTTGTCTTGGGAGCTCTTCACTCCTCTCAGTGTCTATGCTGAGGGCTTTATATCTCCATCCTTTAAAAGAAACTTTGCTGTGTGAGTGTTTTCAAGTTTGCAACATCCATCCTTGGGCTCAGTGAACAGAACTCAGTTCTCCATTTCAGAATCACGCAAATTGGTGCCTGAATAGACACCTGCAGGGGGTGGGTTGAAACAGCAATTGCTCTTTCTGTCTCTTTCTCTTTTTAGTCTTTTGTGTTCCTCCTTTTATCTCTCCCTTGGTGCATATGTGTACACTCCCGCCCTCCCCTTTATCTTGAAAACTTCTTGTCTGTCTTTAAGTTTTGTGATTGGTATCTTTGTTTGTGTTACAGTTTTGTCTGTCCAACTAGTCCTGAAATTCTTTGCTGATGTTGTAGGGAGAAGTCAATTCTGACTCGATGTTGGAACTGCTAATTTGACTTGCTTTCTGTTGCTTTTGTTATTATAATTCTACATAATGGCCTGCCTCAGTGACTCCTGCCTCTCTGCCTGACTGTTAGACTAAAGTGCCTTTGTCCAGAATCTTGTCCATGTGTAGATGGCAGGAAGGAAGAAATTAACACATCCCCCTGCCTGAGGCTTGCCATTTTAGAAGATATTTGCAAGAATTAAATGGCCTTTTCATTTTGTTTCCTCACTTCTCAGCATCTGATTCATAAAAGAACCTGGCATCTGACAAGATGGTTACTTTAAGACACTAGTCTGCCATCTTCTTGGTCAATAAAGTCTTATTCCTTGCTTCAACACCTCACCTCTCAAATTAATTGTCCTCTCGTGTGGTGAGCAGAGTGAGCTTGGACACAGAAACACTGATACTGTGGGTATGGTGGAAAACATAAGCCTTGAAATATAAACACAGCCCACATTGCCTGAGACTCCTGTCTTGGGTTACTCACTGGCATTTTAAAGAACAAAAAGAACAACAACAACAACAAAAAACAGAAGCCTACATTTTTCTCTCCTCTGCTCTTGCACTGTAACTATACTGTCTAGGCTCTCGGAATCTACCTGACTCATCTGTAAAAACTACCCCCCCACACACTGAGGAATAAAATGGGTATATCCATTTTAAATTAAGGGGGAAACTATGAGATTTTTGATTCTGTAGAAATTAACTTGTCTAGCTTAAACTTGTGGGTTTAATTTTTACAGATCTTTATAAGAGTCATCAACAGTAAGTATAAAACATTCATTGTACCTGAAGTTGTATGAGTGTGTATGTGTGTGTGTGTGTGTGTATACGTGCATCTGTGCTCAGCTGCTTCAGTCGTTTCTGACCTTTGTGATCTCACAGACCATAACCCATGAAGCTCCTCTCTCCATGAGAGTTTTATGAGCAAGATTACTAGAAGGGGTTACCATGCCCTCCTCCAGGGGATCTTCCCAACGCAGGGATCAAACCAAAATCTCCTGTGTCTCCTAATTTGCAGGTGGATTCTTTACAACTTGAGCCAACCGGGAAGCCCATACTTAAGGTTACTGGAAGTCAATAAGTGTACATTGTTTTGTTTAAAAATCTTTCAACAAGGACTATAACCTGATATGATTAAATGTTTAAGTAATTGTAACTGAAATGGAACTTTTTAAAACTCTATAGGAATAATTTTGTCCATAGGGTCGCAAAGCGTCAGACACGAATAAAGTGACTTAGAACCCTCACAAGTACATAGGAATAATTATGTTTTGGAACTATCCATCTAAGACAGTCTCTCTAAATTTGGTTAAATTTGAAAATAAAGTTAAATGATAGGAATTAATCAAGTTTTCAGACCATTTCAAATAAGATAAAATATTGGAACAGTAATTTCTAAACAGTTCTAAATTTACTTACTTTTTTCTTCTTGTGAGAGAGAGACTAAAGCTATTTGGTGTGCCTTGAGATGTTCTCTACCAATTTTTGGAATGCTGATGTAAAAGACAGTTGATGGTTGTTTAAGGATTGTAAGATATATGTTTTCAGAAAAAAAATGGTATGAGGAATAGAAATATATTTTGTTGAAAGGAAAAAGGCTACAGAAAGTTGCAGAAGGTTTATAGAAGAGGAACATTGACAAAAGAATTTTGTACTTGGTCAGGATTTCTAAGATTGAATTAAATTTAATTAGGTAAGTGGATTTTATTAAGAGTAAGCTGATGGAAGAATGGACTCTCAGGTGGTGCAGTGGTAAAGAATCTACCTGCCAATGCAAGAGACACAGAAGACACAGATTTGATCTCTGGGTCAGGGTGATCCCCTGGAGGAGAAAATGACAACCCACTCTAGTATTCTTGCTGGAAAACTCCATGGACATAGGAGCCTGGTGGGCTGCAGTTCATGGATCTCAAAGAGTCAGACATGACTGAGAGACTGAGCACAGCACGATTCAAGACTGGTTTTGGTTTCCTTCTCTCATAAGAGAACAAAGTCAGTCCTGGAATGCTGTTTTTAATAGCAGATTATGTGCCTTTAAGTGGTCTACATTACTTTGGATTTTCCCCCCCACCCTAGCTCAAGAAATATGTATTGTTTGACAGAAAACTATGATCCTATCTGACCAGATGTTTTAAAACTTTTTTAAGGTTTTGACAGACTTGACAGGAGTTGATGGACAGCTAAAGGTAGGGTAACTTAGATCTCCCCTTGCCTGTGCAATTGGGTCCATTATTATTACTCATTCCCTTTTTGATATGAGAATGACCTGTCCCCCTCAGCAGGAGAGATTTGCTACATAAGTTAGGAGTTAATGTATTCTTCCCCAATGGCTCAAGCAGTGAAGAATCTGCCTGCATTTCATGGGATTCAGGAGGCCTCTTCAATCCCTGAGTTGGGAAGATTCCCTGGAGAAGCAAATGGCAACTCATTCCAATATTCTTGCCTGGAAAATCCCACGGACAGAGGAGCCTGGTGAGCTACAGTCCGGGGTGGGGGGGGATTCAAAGAGTTCAGCATGACTGAGTGTGCACATAAGCCATTTGCTAATGTATTCTTAGGAAAGGGTGAAGTCCAAGGAGGTAAAGAATTCAAACAGAGGATGCATCTATTAGTAGCCCCAGTGGCCCACCTGTCAGGCATCAAAACATTCCCCAAGAAATTAAAGTACAAGTAGATCCTGCAGTCTGGGACTCTCAGTGCCAGGAAAGACAAAACTTTTCCCCCTAGTAAAAATAAAGTTAAAGCCGGGGGAAGGAAAATGCCCCTGGATGAGACAGCATCCTGTAAAGCCTTAGACCCTGAGGAGAATCCAGTTACTGCTCAGCAAATCTCAAAACTCAGGCTCATCAGGCCCTGCCAATCCCCTTACAATTCCTGGATCCTTCCCATTCAGAAGGCTAATGGGGAGTATCAGTTTGTGCAAGACTACAAACAATGAATAAGGCAGTCATTCCTATTCACACACTGGTGCCAAGCCCATACAATCTCTTCACCCAAGTGCCAGGAAGGGCTCAGTGTTTCTCTGTTTGGGACCTCAAAGATGCAGTTGTCTGTATTCCCCTACATCCATACTCTCAATATTTTCTTGCCCTTGAATTGAGGGACTCTGACACCCTAGAGGCATCCTAGTACACATGGACAGTGCTTCCACAAGGTTCTGAGGACAGTTCCCACCTTTTTGGAAATGTATTAGTGAGGGAATTGAGCCTTGAGAAGAGAGCTCTGCCACAAAGGTTGATGACTGGTAAGGAGTGAGACCAAGGGATCACAGAGTTGGACATGACTGAAGCAACTTAACATGCGTGCCCACACAGTGAGACCAAATAGGATTCAGATCAAAATACTGTTAGGGTCTTTAATTTTCTGGCAGAAAAAGAGAATATAAAGTTTCTCCAACTAAGGCTCAGATATCACAGCAAAAGTTTCAATATTTAGGATTTGGCTTAACCCCAGGGGCATGAACCTTGGCCATAGATGGAAAAACAGCATTTACTGCATTACCATCTCCAACCACTAAGAGGCATCTCCAAGGCTCACATCAGTTCAGTTCAGCCACTCAGTTGTGTCCAACTCTTTGCAACCCCATGAATTGCAGCACACCAGGCCTCCCTGTCCATCACCAACTCCCAAAGTTCACCCAAACTCTTGTCCATCGAGTCAGTGATGCCATCCAGCCATCTCATCCTCTACGAGAAGGTTCACATCAGTAAGCCATAATTAATGGTTTACCAATGTGAGCAGTTTTATCAAATGGACCCCAAAAGGCAGGATATACCATAGTTTATCTAGATGAAGTCATCCAAGCCAAGGCCCTGCCACCCTAGACATTAACCAAGAAGACTGAACTAAATGCCCTAATGAGAACTTTGCAATTAGGGAAGGATAAGAAATCAAATATTTTTGCTGACTCTAGATACGGATTCCATGTGCTACATGTTCATGCTGCCATTTGAAAAGAAAGAGGAATGTTAACTACTAGAACTTCCCCATAAAACAGATTTGATTCTGGGTCTTTTAGAAGCAGTGCAGCTTCTGACCCTGGTAGCAGTAATCCACTGTAGGGGCCACCAGGAAGATGGATGTTTTGTGAGCCAACAGAAGAGCAAAGTTGATCAAGTTGCAAAATAGGCAGCTCAACTGCAGAAACCTGAACATGTTATGGCTCTAGTGATTGGCCTTCCTGACTCTCTAGCCTCCCCCAGTATTCCCCACAGGAAAAATAAAATGCTGAAAAATGTGGCTATGAAAAGGGAAGCACAGTTCAGTTCAGTCACTCAGTTGTGTCTGACTCTTTGAGACTCCATGAATTGCAGCACGCCAGGCCTCCCTGTCCATCACCAACTCCCAGAGTTCACTCAAACTTGTCCATCGAGTTGGTGATGCCATCCAGCCATCTCATCCTCTGTCATCCCCTTCTCTTCCTGCCCCCAATCCCTCCTAGCATCAGAGTCTTTTCTAATGAGTCAACTCTTTGCATGAGGTGGCCAAAGTACTGGAGTTTCAGTTTCAGCAAGGGAAGCACAGTCTGGTATAAAAAAGAGGGTAAGGTTCTAATCCCCAAAGACCAAAAATGGAAACTCACTAAGAGTTTACAAGATGCCACCCATTATTGGAGGGATGCAAAGGCTTTTACAATGAAGGGGATTAAAAGAACATTAAGACAAGTTATGCTTTCCTGTGATCTGTGCCCACTGTAACCACAGACCCATCCAATCCCCACTTCATTATCCAAACCAATTCAATGTCAAGGGACATATGCAGGGGAAGATTGGCATTTAGATTTTGCCCAAATGCCCCCATGTATATAAATATCTTTGCCCTGGATATAAATATCTTCTGGAGTTTGTTGATAGATTCACAGGATGGACTGAAGCCTTTGTTCCCTTCCTCATTTGGTAGAATGTCAGTAGTAAGAAAAGGCCTCCCATAGGTCATTTCAAATGGAATAAATCCACACTAGATCTGAAAAGGCTATGGAAGTCTGTGGTGGCAGCGGTGGTGGTGGTAGGTTAATCGCTAAGTCCTGTCTGACTCTTTTGTGACCCCGTGGACTGTAGTCTGCCAAGTTTCTCTGTCCATGGGATTTCCCAGGCAAGAATAATGGAGTGGGATGCCATTTTCTTCTCCAGAGGCTCTTCCCAAACCAGGGATCAAACCCATGTCTCCTGCATTGCAGGGTGATTATTTACCACTGAGTCACCAGGGAAGCCCCCATGGAAACTGTAAGTTACTTTTAAAAGAAATAATTACAGCATTTATTGTTTGTAGACTTTCTGATTCATGTTGATGTATGGCAAAAACCACCACAATATTATAAAGCAATTAGCCTCCAATTAACATAAATAAACACTTTTTTTTAAAAAAAAGATGCAAAAAAAGAAATAATTCCTCAGCTTGGACTTCCAAAGTCCATCTAGAGCAATAATGGGTCCTCTTTCATAGCCAAAATCACACGGGGGCTCACAATGGCACTAGTGATAGACTACAAGATGCACACCAGTCAGCACCTCCAGTCTTCGGAGAAGGTAAAGAAAATGAACCAGACTTTAAAGAAAACCTTAACAAAGCTCTTCCAGAAAACTCACAAACCCTGGATGAACTTGCCTCCTATTGCAATCCTCAGGGTCCATGTAGCCCCCAGAAATGGTCTGAGATTTATCCCATTTGAAATGACCTGTGTATGGGAGGCCTTTTCTTACTACTGACATTCTACTGGATGAGGAAATGAACAAAGATATGAAGATATATTATCGCATGCATGCCTGCCAAGTCACTCCATCCATGTCTGACTCTTTATGACCCCATGGACTGTAGCCTACCAGGCTCCTCTGTCCATGGGATTCTCCAGGCAAGAATACTGGAGTGGGTTGTCATGCCCTCCTCCAGGGGATCTTACCAACCCAGGGATCCAACCCTTGTCTTTTAAGTCTCCTGCATTAGCAGGTGAGTTCTTTACCCCTAATGCCACCTGGGAAGCCCAGAGATATATTACTAATCTAGGACAAATTCCAATCCCAAAGAAAGGCAATGCAAAAGAATCTTCAAATTACTACCCTATTACACTCATCTCACACACTAGTAAAGTAATGCTCAAAATTCTCCAAGCCAAGCTTCAACAGTACATGAACAATGAACTTCCAGATGTTTAAGCTGGATTTAGAAAAGACAGAGAAACCAGAGATCAAACTGCCAACATCTGTTGGACCATCAAAACAGCAAGAGAGTTCCAGAAAAGTATCTACTTCTGCTTTATTGATTACACCAATGCCTTTGACTGTGTGGATGACAGCAAACTATGGAAAATTCTGAAAGAGATGGGAATACCAGACCTCCTGACCTGCCTCTTGAGAAATCTGTATGCAGGTCAGGAAGCAACAGTTAAAACTGGGCATGGAACAACAGACCGGTTCCAAATACGGAAAGGAGTATGTCAAAGTGTATATTGTCACTCTGCTTATTTAACTTATATGCAGAGTACATCATGAGAAATGCTGGGCTGGAAGAAGCACAAGCTGGAATCAAGATTGCTGGGAGAAATATCAATAACCTCAGATACACAGATGACACCACCCTTATGGCAGAAAAAGAATTAAAGAGCCTTTTGATGAAATTGAAAGAGGAGAGTCAAAAAGCTGGCTTAAAATCCAACATTCAGGAAACTAAGGTCATGGCATCTGGTCCCATTATTTCATGGCAAATAGATGGGGAAACAATGGAAATAATGAGGAACTTTATTTTGTGGGGAGGGGAGGGGGGCTCCAAAATCACTGGACTGCAACCATGAAATTAAAAGACATTAGCTCCTTTCAAGAAAAGCTATGACCAACCTAGACAGCATATTAGAGAACAGAGACATTACTTTGCCAACAATGGTCCATCTAGTCAAAGCTATGGTTTGTCCAGTAGTCATGTAGGGATGTGAGAGTTGGACTATAAAGAAAGCTGAGTGCTGAAGAATTGATGCTTTTGAACTCTAGTGTTGGAGAAGACTCTAGAGAGTCATTTGGACTGCAAGGAGATCCAACCAGTCCATCCTAAAGGAGATCAGTCCTGAGTGTTCATTGGAAGGACTGATGTTGAAGCTGACACTCTATTACTTTGGCCACCTGATGTGAAGAACTGACTCATTAGAAAAGACTCTGATGCTAGGAAAGATTGAAGGCAGGAGGAGAAGGGGATGACAGAGGATGAGATGCTTGGATGGCATCACTGAGTTGATGGACATGAGTTTGAGTAAGCTCCGGGACGTGGTGATGGACAGGAAGGCCTGGCATGCTGCAGTCCATGGGGTCACAGAGTCAGATACAACTGAATGACTGTACTGAACTGAGGACAAATTCAGAAGGTGGTCCAGGATTATGCCCACAAGGCACTGCTGGCTCCCACTAAAACTACAGAGGAAGGAGCAGGTCTTTCAAAAATAAATCCCGATGACCAAGTTCTTAAAACTTGGGAGAAGGATACCCCCAAGACCAACTATTTCCAATGGAAAGACCCCTATAAAGTAACTTAAACCATCCACACTGCTGGAAGATATCTAGTTTGGTACATTTGTCCAGGCTAAACATTTTACCTCCAGAAACCCCACAGGTCACAATAGACAAACAGACCTGTGAGTCAGTGGGACATTTGAGATACTTATTCAAAAGACAGGCATGGGAAAAAGTAAATAAATAAAGATAGGCATCAACAGATAAGTAAAAGGATGTAGTGGGTTGGCTCCTACTTGAAGCCTTGACACAACTTTGAACCTCTCTTGTTTCCATGGCAAATGTGGTTCTTGACAATCATCTGACCTTTGATTACCTTTTGGCAGAACAAGGCAGAGTTTGTATGATAACTAATACTTCCTGCTATACTTGGATCAATGTGATGGGACATGTAAAAATTATGTTAAGAAAATAAACGCCTAGGCAGAGTGGCTTCATATATTTAGCAGGGGCAATATAGCTTCCATTGTCTGGTCAACAGTTAAGGAAGCCCAAAATTAATCGAGTCTTCCTATTTCTAGTCCCTTTAATTACCAATGTTGTTCTTCTCCTTTTTAGCCCTTGTTTGCTTAACCTTTTGGTTAGGTTTGTGTCTCTTAGCCTCCAACAACTTGCAGTAAGGCACATGATGTCTCAAGGAAATCAGCCCATTCCAACAAAAACTGGCCCAGATCTCTACAAGTTCTTAGAACAGTTATTGAGGGACTTTTTCACCTCTGGTGTGCAGCCCATGCCCAGCAGGAAAAAGATTCAGAAGGAGAGACCTTCAACCCAGTACAGCTGGGGCCCCTGAATTGCCTGAATTTCTTGTCTGGTTTCTGATTAATTTCTATTGATTAAGGAGGCCAAGAACCCTGGTTGGTAATAGATTCAGAGGATGTTACAAGCAATTCCCAATACATTCCTGCCCATAGATTTGTCAATTTAATAAGAACCTAAAGTGTCTGTCTACAGTGTGAGAGACCTGGGTTCGATCCCTGGGTTGGGAAGATTCACTGGAGAAGGAAATGGCAACCCACTTCAGTACTCTTGCCTCGAAAATCCCATGGATGGAAGAACTTGGTGCAGGCTACTATCCATGGGGTCTCAAAGAGTTGGGTATGACTGAGAGACTTTATTTTAGGTTGTTGGGAAGGGCTTCCCAGTGGCTCTGCAGTAAAGAATCCAAATTCAATGCAGGAGATGCAGAAGATGTGGGTTTGATCCCTGGGGTGAGAAGGTCCCCTAGAGAAGGCCATGACAACCCACTCCGATATTGTTGCCTGGAGAATCCCATAGACAGAGGAGCCTGGCTGGCTGAACATGCACACATGCAGATTGCTCGGAAATTTTTAACCCACACTTTACTGTATTAATATCTGAATTCATATCATCACTGTAAAATAATTTATGTGTGTGCATGCTAAGTCACTTCAGTCATGTCTGACTCTACAACTCTATGGACTGTAGCCTGCAGGCTCCTCTGTCTATGGAATTCTTTAAGGCCAGAAACTATAAAACTCCTAGAGGAGAACATAGGCAAAACACTCTCTGACATACATCACAGCAGGATCCTCTATGACCCACCTCCCAGAATATTGGAAATAAAAGCAAAAATAAACAAATGGGACCTAATTAAACTTAAAAGCTTCTGCACAACAAAGGAAACTATAAGCAAGGTGAAAAGACAGCCTTCAGAATGGGAGAAAATAATAGCAAATGAAGCAACTGACAAACAACTGATCTCAAAAATATACAAGCAACTCCTACAGCTCAATTCCATAAAAATAAATGACCCAATCAAAAAATGGGCCAAAGAACTAAATAGACATTTCTCCAAAGAAGACATACAGAGGGCTAACAAACACATGAAAAGATGCTCAACATCACTCACTATCAGAGAAATGCAAATCAAAACCACTATGAGGTACCATTTCACGCCAGTCAGAATGGCTGCGATCCATAAGTCTACAAGCAATAAATGCTGGAGAGGGTGTGGAGAAAAGGGAACCCTCTTACACTGTTGGTGGGAATGCAAACTAGTACAGCCACTATGGAGAACAGTGTGGAGATTCCTTAAAAAACTGGAGATAGAACTGCCCTATGATCCAGCAATCCCACTGCTGGGCATACACACTGAGGAAACCAGAATTGAAAGAGACATGTGTACCCCAATGTTCATCGCAGCACTGTTTATAATAGCCAGGGCATGGAAGCAACCTAGATGTCTATCAGCAGATGAATGGATAAGAGAGTTGTGGTACATATACACAATGGAGTATTACTCAGCCATTAAAAAGAATACATTTGAATCAGTTCTAATGAGATAGATGAAACTGGAGCCTATTATACAGAGTGAAGTAAGCCAGAAAGAAAAACACCAGTACAGTATACTAACGCATATATATGGAATTTAGAAAGATGCTAACGATAACCCTGTATACGAGACAGCAAAAGATACATGATGTATAGAACAGTCTTTTGGACTCTGTGGGAGAGGGCAAGGGTGGGATGATTTGGGAGAATGGCATTGAAATATATATAATATCACATATGAAATGAGTAGCCAGTCCAGATTCGATGCATGATACTGGATGCTTGGGGCTGGTGCATTGGAATGACCCAGAGCGATGGTATGGGGAGGGAGGAGGGAGGAGGGTCCAGGATGGGGAACACGTGTACACCTGTGGTGGATTCATGTTGATGTATGGCAAAACCAATACAATATTGTAAAGTAAAAAAAAAAATGCAAAATATAAAGTTAGAAATTAAAAAAATAAATAAATAAATAAGTAAATTTTTATGAGTTGGGGAAATATATATTTCAAATTCTTTTTAAGTCTGGATCTGTGTCCCATGATTGATAAGTTAGGAAATTTCATAATTTTAAATAAAATTTGACTAATTCTTCCTTGGGAAATATTTAATTTCTTTCACAAATGGGCATAATCATATAGACAAAATAATACATTCTGAAGATTGTACCAGTGATGCAAACCCACCAATTATTTACTGTATGCCTGTGGCAGATTCATTTTGATATATGTCAAAACCAATACAATATTGTAAAATTTAAAAACAAAATAAAATTTAAAAAAAAAAAAAAAAAAAGAATACTGGAGAGGATTGCCACGCCCTCTTCCCAGGAAATCTTCCTGACCCAGGGATCAAACCCAGGTCTCTTATGTTTCCTGAACTGGCAGATGGGTTCTTTCCCAGTAATGCTAGCATCACTTGGGAAGCCCAATAATTTATGTCCCTGCATTTTGTAAAAATATAAAGTATGTTCATAACAGTGAAGGTTTTCCTCTTTTAAGGCTTTTTAAACTTCACTTTAATTTCATAAATCATATAAAAATTCAAAGCATTATTAGAATTTTTCACTCTGATATTGCTGATAAGATTGATATAGAACTGAAATCATTTCACTACTTGTGTAGTTCTTCTGATGAATGCAATACATTAACAATTATTGCTTTAGTTTGCATACATTTGGGGGAAAATGCTTTGAAAATTCACAATACTATCACAGAAGAGTTCCTAGGTTTAGATGACAAGGCATGGTTCAGAGAAAAACAAACATACCTTTTGAAGCTCCACATGTTAAGTCTTCAACTTTGGACATATTTTCTTAAAATAAATTTTGCTTTCAAGATAAATGATCACATTTCTTAATTATTTCTTAAAAACCACTTGGTTTTCACCTTGTAAGAATTATCAGTACAAAAATGTTTTGTTTTCATTGACACAGTCATGAAAAATATCTAAACTATATAAAAGCCTGCACTTCAGTGTTCCATTAGCATATCTTTTCATTTAAATTTCTGAAACCTTTGCTGACAAAAATGATTATTGCCCAATAAAAGGAGTAAAATTAAATAATAAAACATATAAAATTATTTAGATTTACAGTGTACAAGACAAAACCATGACAGTAAATCTTTGGACTATTCTTAATGTGCTCTACATAGTAATGCTTTACTTTTTTTTTGTTTACTTTTTTAATGTTTGCATGAATTTCTCATGCACATAAGCTTTAATTTTCGTGGTTTCCCTATGACCCCATGGACTGGAGACCTGGCAGGGCGTTTCTTCTCAAAGCTCCAATTCAATCATTGACACAAATCCCTGGCAGAGGTAGTGGCCTCAGACTTCTACTTCCCCCATCAGCTGCTGGGAATAGTTAGCTTTCCCGACTGGCTTGCATTTGAGTCCACATCGTTTATCAGTGCACACCCTGCAGCTTGCACATGCGAAGAGATGTTATATATGATGCTTCTGGGGAATGTCAATAAAAGGAAGACAGGTTTTTGCTCCTATGCTTCACATTTAATGATGCATTACCATGACAGTATTTTTATTGCCCATGCATCAAATCCAGTAACACATGACACAGTATTAGGAAGTGAGGGACTTGTCTGGCAGTCCAGTAATCAAGACTCTGTGCTTCCACTGCAGGAGGCATGGGTTCCATCCCTGGTTGTGGGAACCAAGATCTCACATGCAGTGTGGCCAAAAGAAAAAATAAAAAGCTTAAGAAATTGAAAGTAAAAATGGCAGGTGTAGTAAAGTCCTCTGAGCTTGTTTTAATACAAATATCAATAATTTTGGTTAAAAATGAAAATTATTTGACAAATGTTATCTGGAGGTGCAAAAGAGAAGGGATAAACCAGAATTTTATTGGGCAAACTAATGTAAAGTAAGTAAATCATGGTACATAGGTACCCTAGAATGGATTATTTGTGAATCATTTAGCATAGTTCCCACAATTGTTCTAGATAAAGGTGAAAACACATACTACTATTCATGCTAACTATAATATAAAAAGAGACATTTTAAATAAGAAATGAGTGCCAAATATCAAAGCACATGCATCTTCCACAATGTTTGTTTAAAATGTTCCTGAAAACCTAGTGGAAAAACAGACTCCAAACTTTTGAAATCAATGAGATTTTTTCAATTGTATTATAAAAGACAATTTTGTGTATCGACCTGCATTATAGCATAAAACAGCTATCAAACCTAAAATAACTTGAGGAGAGCTTAATGAACAAAGTAAATGCACAGAAACAACCAAGTTCTAGGAAAACCACAAAGAATGCTGTGACACCCTGAGGTTCATAAAAATAGGTGTTGTTACATTCCAAGCCTTAAGGAGCCAAGTGTGAGACATCAAAAAGGAGTATATGGAAGGCCATCCAGGAGCTTTACTTTTGGGTCCTGAGACACATCCAGGGGTAAAAAAAAAAAAAAAAAAAAAAAAGACAGCTAATTAAGCACTGAGACCTCACTGTCCCCTCCTACTGGTCTCTCTCCCTCGTTGCTGGATTTTATCTGGAAGTCAGAGAAAGGCTATCTAGCCTGTTTCCCAAGAACATGGAACAGGCTAAAGAAAGACATACAGATGGTTAACAAACACGTGAAAAGATGCTCAACATCACTCATTATCAGAGAAATGCAAATCAAAACCACTATGAGGTACCATTTCACACCAGTCAGAATGGCTGTGATCCAAAAGTCTATAAGCAATAAATGCTGGAGAGGGTGTGGAGAAAAGGGAACCCTCTTACACTGTTGGTGGGAATGCAAACTAGTACAGCCACCCTGGAGAACAGTGTGGAGATTCCTTAAAAAACTGGAGATAGAACTGCCATACGACCCAGCAATCCCACTGCTGGGCATACACACTGAGGAAACCAGAATTGAAAGAGACACATGTACCCCAATGTTCATCGCAGCACTGTTTATAATAGCCAGGACATGGAAGCAACCTAGATGTCCATCAGCAGATGAATGGATAATAAAGCTGTGGTACATACACACAATGGAGTATTATTCAGCCATTAAAAAGAATACATTTGAATCAGTTCTAATGAGATAGATGAAACTGGAGCCTATTATACAGAGTGAAGTAAGCCAGAAAGAAAAACACCAATACAGTATACTAACACATACATATGGAATTTAGAAAGATGGTAACGACAACCCTGTATGTGAGACAGTAAAAGAGACACTGATGTATAGCACAGTCTTTTGGACTCTGTGGGAGAGGGAGCGGGGGGATGATTTGGGAGAATGGCATTAAAACATGTATAATATCATATAAGAAATGAATCACCAGTCCAGGTTCGATGCAGGATACAGGAAGCTTGGGGCTGGTGCACTGGGATGACCCAGAGGGATGGTGTGGGGAGGGAGGTGGGAGGGGGGTTCAGGATTGGGAACACGTGTACACCCGTGGCAGATGCATGTTGATGTATGGCAAAACCAAAACAATATTGTAAAGTAAAAAATAATAATAATAAAAAAAGAATAAATGTTGAAAAGCATTTTCAAGTTACTTGAAGAATGAGAGAGGAATTACTGATTTTTTGAAAAGACCTAATGATCAAAAATTAATATTTAAAAAATTTAACATTGCCCAGAGCTACTCTCATAGACATTTTAATTAATCATTATCTTGTATTCTCTGTAGAGAGAAAGAAGGCAAAGAAAGGTTCTTGAGGATCAGGAGCCAAGCTGGCACCCACAGCCAGGTGAGTCCTGTGATTCTCCTTTTAAACATACAATTTCACAAAATACAAAGATCAGACAGGGTCTAGGACCATGGTAGAATAGGATTGCAAAACAGTAAGTACATTTGTTTAAGCTCAAACAAAAGCTAGGTCTATCTACTTAATGACAGCTGTGATCCTGGTAGTCTTTTCTGTTCCTATACAGAATACAACTTAATGTATTTCAACTTGACTTTCTTAAAGTGATACACTAGATATTTTGGAAAAAAAAAAGAAGTTGTTACAGCTTTATATTATTTATGATATCACTAGGTATCAAAGTTGGGACATTTTTATTTATTTATTTTTAAATTGGTATACAATTGTTTTGGGTTTCCCTGGTGGCTCAGTGGTAAAGAACCAGCCAAAGCAAGAGATGAGAATGCAATCCTTGGGTCAGGCAGATCTCCTGGAGAAGGAAAACCCATGGATAGAGGAGCCTGGCAGGATACAGTCCATGGGGTCATGAAAGAGTTGGGCACAACTTAGCAACTAAAGAACAACAATAATTGCTTTACAATATTGTGTTCGTTTCTACTGTATAACGAAGTGACTCAGCTATACATACACATATATCCCCTCCTGTGCGACTTATATAGGCCACCACAGAGCACTCAGCAGCTTCCCACTATTTATCTATTTCACCCAAGGTAGTGTATTTATGTCAAACTTAATGTCCCAGTTCATCCCACTCTCCCCTTCCTGCCCTGTGTCCACATGCTTGTTCTCTATTCCTTCCCTGAAAACAGGTTCATCTGTACTACTTATCTAGATTTCATATATGTGTTAATAGCTAATTATATCTTCCTTATTAAAATTCTTTGATGATATTCACTGTTTGCATTATTTCAGTGGAAAATAGTGTTAATTGTAGCACAAAATGTTAAGCAATTAGATGTCTAACGAGAGGAATTTTACAATACCAATCCTTCTATCAAAATATATTTAAGAAAAAAGAACTATTTGAGAAATTAATCAGAATTGTATTTTAAATGGTTATTCTCATGTAGTTCCAAAATTGGCTTTAAGAATTCACATTGTTGCAAGATACAGGATGCTTGGGGCTGGTGCACTGGGATGACCCAGAGGGATGGTACGGGGAGAGAGGTGGGAGGAGGGTCCAGGATGGGAAACACGTGTACACCCGTGGTGGATTCATGTTGATATATGGCAAAACCAATACAATATTGTAAAGTAAAAAAAAAAAAAAATACTGCAAAATATAAAGTTAGAAATTTTTAAAAATAAATAAATAAATTTTTATGAGTTGGGGAAATATATATTTCAAATTCTCTTTAAGTCTGGATCTGTGTTCCACGATTGATAAGTTAGGAAATTTCTAACTTTAAAATTTCAAATTTTAAATAAAATTTGACTAATTCTTCCTTGGGAAATATTTAATTTCTTTCACAAATGGGCATAATGATATAGACAAATTAATACATTCTGAAGATTGTACCAGTGATGCAAACCCACCAATTACTTACTGTATGTCCTTTAAGAATGATATTTAACCTCTTTAAGCCTCAGTAGTTTTACCCCACAATAAAGATTAGATTTAATTTATAGATAATCTTTATGTCATGGAGGTAATGATGCTAATGTTTCACTGAGGAATCTTTTTCCTTCTCTCTTTGGGTGATTATCACAGTAGAGTTAACCACCAAATTAGCACATTTACAAGTGCTTTATTTTCCAGGCACTCCAATAGGGCATGAGATGAGCTCAGTTTTTCCTAAAACGTGTCTCCCTCATGAATTATGGCAAAATAGAATTATGGGAAGAAATAGAACATGGCAGAAAAGAGATATAGAAGGTATTTATTATCTATAAATGTTAAATCAGAGTCATTAGAAACAACAGAATTGTAGTACTCTGAGTTCAGGCTAATCATTTTATACTTAACTCCCAGGCAGCCCTTCATTAGCCCCATTCTTTGTGTAATGGTCCAACCACCTCATGTTCCTTTCCAAGAATATGAGGAAAAGAAAAATTCCTTTCTCCTCATTGTGGGGCTAACTACACCAGTGGTGAAGCAATTGTGGATTAGTTTGCCTCTATGTTTTTTCTCATTTAGTGCTAAATTGCTTCAGTAGTGTCTGACTCTTTGCGACACTCTGCACTGTAGCCTTCCAGGCTCCTGTGTCCATGGAATTCTCCAGGAAAGAATACTGCAGTGGATTGCCATGCCCTCCTCCAGGGAGTCTTACCAACTGAGAGATGGAACCCATGTCTCTTATGTCTCCTGGCTTGGCAGGCATTCTTTATACGGGTGCCACCTGGGAAACAAATATATATATATATATATATATATATATATATAGCTTATTACATATTACTTTACATATACTACTTTATGGGGGCTTCCCTGGTGGCTCAGATGGTAAAGAATCTGCCTGCAATACAGGAGACCCAGGTTTAATCCCTGGGTCAGGAAGATCTTCTGAAGGGAATGGCTACCCACTCCAGTATTTTTGCCTGGAGAATTCCATGGCCAGAGGAGCCTTGCAGGCTACAGTCCATGGGGTCACAAAGAGTGGGATACAACTGAGCAACTAACACTTCCACCACCATGCTGCTGCTGCTAAGTCACTTCAGTCGTGTCCGACTCTGTGTGACCACATAGACTGCAGCCCACCAGGCTCCCCCGTCCCTGAGATTCTCCTGGCAAGAATACTGGAGTGGGTTGCCATTTCCTTCTCCAATGCATGAAAGTGAAAAGTAAAGTGAAATTGCTCAGTCGTGTCCGACTCTTAGCGACCCCATGGAGTGCAGCCCACCAGGCTCCTCCCTCCATGGGATTTTCCAGGCAAGAGTACTGGAGTGGGTTGCCATTGCCTTCTCCACTCCACCATACTAATCTATTAAATTGCTTTCTTATTCCACTCTTCCTTAACAATGCCATGCTGACATGTCAAAGTTTTTTTTTTTTTTGGTTTCTGCAGCACATTTCCTTTTTAACTCCCATTTAACTTTGATCGGAGAAGTTGCATAGAGTTGCATAGAAGTTGCATAGAAGTTGCATAGAGTCAGACACGACTGAAGCGACTTAGCAGCAGCAGCAGCAGCAACTTCGATGCTTTCTCCTTAATCTACACCACAGGCTTCTTGTTTGAAGAATTCTTATCACTTATTCATAACATATACTCAAAACACAAAACATGTTTTTGACTTCTTATTTTGTGTCAGTCACTTTTGCACATTATCTCAGTTATGACTTGGACAAATAATATAGATTAAGCTTAAATAATCTCTATTTTATAGATCAGGGGAAAATTATCAAGGAGACTTAATAATTTGCACAAGGTCATATAATGTTTAAGGAGCTTATCGGAGTTCTAAATCAAGTGTGTCTGTGGCTATATTAAACATATGTACTTTTCACTGAGAACATTTAAAATTTTTCATAATAGTATTATATAATCCTGAACTAAACAATGTATAATCTGACCTGTTATGCAATATATATATATATATATATATATATATATATATATATATATATACACACACACACACACACATTTATATAATATGTGTTATATGTTTGGTTTTATATTTATAATTAAAAATAAAATTTTGTATATAAAATCAACCACATAGCCACACACATTTAAATGTGGCACCATGTAACAAAGTAACACAGCAGCTCTGGATTAGCTGCTGAATGTCTTTCCATGACCACTTTTGAGTGAAAGTTTCAAACTTGTTCTTAACTTTGTCCCTGAGTGTTTGTAACTAAAGGCACAAATATGTGAAATAATTTTAAAAATATATATTTTATGAAACTGTTTATTTTCATATTGATTTATTGATTTGTCTGCATGAGAAACCAAGAAAATGGAGTGAAAAATTATCATCTGTATTAGCATTCAGGTTTTATCAGTGATTGAGAGTCCCTTGGACTGCAAGGAGATCCAACCAGTCCATTCTGAAGGAGATCAGCCCTGGGATTTCTTTGGAAGGAATGATGCTAAAGCTGAAACTCCAGTACTTTGGCCACCTCATGAGAAGAGTTGACTCTTTGGAAAAGACTCTGATGCTGGGAGGGATTGGGGGAAGGAGGAGAAGGGGATGACAGAGGATGAGATGGCTGGATGGCATCACTGACTCGATGGACGTGAGTCTCAGTGAACTCCGGAGTCAGTTATGGACAGGGAGGCCTGGCGTGCTGCGATTCATGGGGTTGCAAAGAGTCAGACACGACTAGCGACTGAACTGAACTGATTCCTAAAGATACAAAATAGTGCATATGAGTTTGTTTAATCTAAGTCTGGTGATATTATCTCCTGTAGACTACAATAGAATAGGTTAAAAAAAAAAAGAAATTAATTGATACTTTCCTATCTTTCTCCAAAGGTCAAAATATAATCATGTAGTTGATGGTTATTTGCCATGTAAATCAAATCTTGAAATTATATGACACTGATCTAAATGGTTATTTAATTTTTACTCTTCATAATAACAGCATGAGGTAGGTACTAGTTTCTTCAGTTTGTGAAATAGATTGAGACTTTAACGAAGAACCTAAAGATCATATTTTTTATATCCTGTCTCTGATTACATATCTCCAACTATTCTGCCTCGGATTTGAACTGGAATATATCATTCAAACAACACTTAATCATTGTGTTACATAGTTCTGTACAGTTTTAAAACCTATACATTTATAATTTTATAAAAACTGCATTTCATTGTAACTACTTTGTTATTGTTCAGTTGTTCAGTCATGTCTGACTCTTTGCAACCCCATGGACTAAAGCACGCCAGGCTTCCCTGTCCATTACCAACTCCCAGAGCTTGCTCAAACTCATCACCATTGAATTGGTGATGCCATCCAACCATCTCATCTTCTGTTGCCCCCTTCTTCTACTGCCCTCAATCTTTTGCAGCATCAGGGTCTTCAATGAGTTGGCTCTTCGCATCAGGTGACCAAAGTATTGGGGCTTCAGCTTCAGCATCAGTCCTTCCAATGAATATTCAGGGTTGATTTCCTTTAAGACTGACTGGTTTAATTTCCTTGCTGTCCAAGGAACTCTCAAGAGTCTTCTCCAGCATCAGAGTTCAATAGCATCAATTTTTTGGCACTCAGCCTTCTTTTTGATACAACTCTCACTTTCATATGTGATTACTGGAAAAACAATAGCTTTGACTATATGAACTTTTGTAGGCAAAGTGATGTCTCTGCTTTTTAATATGCTGTCTAGGTTGGTCATAGCTTTTCTTCCAAGGAGCAAGTGTCTTTTAATTTGATGGCTGCAGTCACTACCCACAGTGATTTTGGAGCCCTAGACATAAACAGCTTATTGTTGTATAAATTAACTGTGAGTTAATAAAATATGGTAGGATAGAAACAAGAAAGAAAATGGGAAGTGCAACATGTAAAATGAACAACTACTTGTACCCATCCAAAGATGACTCCCTAATGTTCTTAGAAAATTGTCTTGAGGACAGAAAATGTTCCCTCCTCTTTTCAACTGAAAATGCAATCCATTTCTCCAGTAGAAAACGTTTTTGTATTCTTGTAAAAGAAGAGCTAATACATTATAAAATGAACTGAGGGTTCACTATATGTTCCCTTATGGAATTTTGCATCACCCACTTCACACTATGAGCAGCCAAACAACAAAATTATTCTTATTGTTCTCTCAGTTCAAGAGGTGAATGCTAATTTTAAACTTAGGAACTACCGCTGCTAAGTCGCTTCAGTCGTGTCCGACTCTTCGCAACCCAAGAGATGGCAGCCCACCAGGCTCCCCCATCCCTGGAATTCTCCAGGCAAGAACACTGGAGTGGGTTGCCATTTCCTTCTCCAATGCATGAAAGTGAAAAGTGAAAGTGAAATCGCTTAGTCCTGTCCGACTCTTGGCGACCCCATGGACTGCAGCCCATCAGGCTCCTCCATACATGGGATTTTCCAGGCAAGAGTACTGGAGTGGGGTGCCATTGCCTTCTCCGTAAGAACTACTAAGACAATATTAATGTACAGTTTTCAATTCCTTATCATTTATTTTACTAGAGCAGGGTTTGACATTTTTTTCTCTTCAGAAGCCTTTTATAAAAATGAATATCCATTTTTGTGTTTGCATAACCTTTAAACTTCATAAGTTGATAAAGTACAAAGCTTGGTTTTATGCTGACTTCAGAAATTGCTGAATCTTATCAGAAAGTTTTCTCACTCAGCGTTCTCTAGGGTTTCACGACCTTTGAGAATGTGTGCTTCAGTAATTACCAATTACAAGTTTGTCATTTACGAAAAGTCAATTAGTAATAAAGCATGTATGAGAGAAGAATGTAAACTTTGAAATTTACAATTGTATATTAAAATCACAATATTATATGTTGGCTAATATTGTATGCTCTTTTATCTTTAATTAGTATGTATCTCTTCACATTTAAAAATCTAAATATTTAACTCTCACATATCCTCAGTTTAAATATAGAACCAGTACTTTATTGAAAATTTTGCTCTTTAAACATAATTTGTTTTCATTTTAATAAAAATTTTGAAATGATACCACTTTTCTTACTGATGTTGTTTTTTTAAAGAGCTTTCATTTTTATCTTGTTTTTGTTTAGTCATTAAGTCTATCCTACTCTTTTGCAACCCCATGGACTGTAGCCCACAAGCCTTCTCTGTCCATGTGCTTTTTCCAAGAAAGAATATTGGAATTCATTGCCATTTCCTTCTCCAGGGGATCTTCCCGACCCAGGGATCAAACCCAGGTCTCCTGCATTGACAGGCAGTTTCTTTACCAATAAACCAGCAGGAAAGCCTCACATTTATTTTAACTTATATTTTATCATCCTGAATATAAAGCCATTTTTAATAATCTCCAAATACACCTTTTGTGTCACATCTTGAACCCACACTGTATCATGAAATATTTTAGACCAAATAATCTCATCACTTTTGTTTCCCTCCATCACGTGGGAAAAATGAAAATGACAAGGCCTTGAAATTAAGGAAAACTATTATTATGTAATACATATGTATTTGGTACCTGAGTAGTTGATATGCAATGTTTTATAGTTAAGAGACAGCAAAAAAATTAATTTTTAATTGAGCCTTTAAATATTTAATCTGTTCTATATATAAAGTCCTGGTCCTCAAAATCTTCACAATTTAATGGAGACGGAGTAAGTAATACTTATGAAGAAATCCAAAACAGGGAGCAGCAAACTTCTTCTGTTAAGGGTCAGATAATATGTTCAGCTTTGTAGACCATGTGTGCTCTGTGACAACTTCTCAACTCTATTACTCACAACTGCTTCCTGCAACACACAAAAGTAGCCATAGACAATGTGTAAGTTAGTGAGCATGATGTGTTCCAGAGAAACTTAATTTACAGATCCAGACTTGAATTTCATACAATTTTTAAGTGTCACAGACTATTATCCTTCATTGGATTATTTTCAAACATTTTTTAGCTTTCTGGCTATACAAAAGCATACAGTTGACTGAATTTGGCCAAGAAACCTATATTATCTCCCCGTTATCATTGTAGCAAATTACCACAAAGCTGGTGGCTTAAAACAGCAGTATTCTCCCACAGCTCTGGAAGCCAGAAGATTGACATAAATTTCAAGGTGTTGCTACTGCACTTCCTCCTAAGGGTTAAGGAAGAGTCTGTTCTTAAACTCCTTTGTCTTTGTGTAGCTGCAGATATTTACTCCAATCTCTCTACTCTTTCCTGCAGCCAGTAGGTCCCTCCTGCAATCTTGCTGGTCCTCCTGTCGGCAAGTTCAAGTTTGCAACAAGGGTCTCTTGCTGGTGATTACTATGGTTTGCTTTTGGGGATTCCCAGGTGGCACAGTGGTAAAGAATCCACCTGCAATGCAGGAGACCTGGGTTCGATCCCTGGGTGGGGGAGATCAAAGGAAATGTCAACCCACTGTGGTATTCTTGCCTAGAGAATCCCATAGAGAGAGGAGCATGGAGGGCTACAGTCCATAGGGTTACAAAGAGTTGGACATAACTGAAGCAACTTAGCATGCACACACACATGGCTGTAGAAGTTTATTCTTTCTGGAAAAGAAAGTAAATGGAAGAGACTGGTGAATTACAAGACTGGAAGACTAAAACGGTAAAATGGTAAGCCAAGACTATACAATTGCAGGGATTTGAATGGGTGGGAGATAGATGGTAGGTTTTATACTTTGAATTTTGTTACCACGGTTCCAATGAATAAGATGGGTTGTAGATAATTCTGGCCACATTTAATACCTCTTTTCAGGCAGCCAGTGATAAAAGAGGAAGACTTGTCTCAAATTAGGTTATTCTTGCATTTAAAATACTCAGTATTTAGGAAGCCAAGTAGACAAGGTTTGATCTCTTGGTGGTAGGTAGTAAGCATTTGGGACAAAGTCAAACACATCTCCTGGTGTTTAACATGGGGGTGAATATATGATCGTGCATAACATATGATAAAGGCACCACCCGGGTGACCTTCAGGAGTGCAGCTGAACTGGCGGAAAGAGAACTGAGTTGTCAGATGTCAGAGAAACCCATTGAAGCCACCAGCCAAAAATGAATGAGTTAAGTCTTCAATTATTTACTGCAAAGGCATAAGCAAGAGGCTAAAACTGGAGAAAGCACTGACTCCCTCTGTTCCATTTCCCGCTGTGAAGCAGTGCACCAGTAGGAGGATCAGGTAGACCAATGACCAACGTGAGGGTCAGCTCACTCTTGAAGGAGCTGGACCAAAAGTCTCTGGTGTGAAGGGGAGGAGGAGGGCCAGGGGTGGAATTTGCTGGGAACTGAGTGAGAGTGAGGAAACAGGTCTGGTGTCTGGTGTCCTGGCTCAAGGTTTCCCCCTTCTCCCTTCACAAGGCTGCCTTATTACAGGTGCCTGCAGAGACCTCTCTGGCTGCAGCCTCAGAGAAGGACATCTAGAAATGAGGGTGCCTCCTTACAAATGCAAATATGCAGAGCACATGACCAGCCAGGAGCACTTGAACCTTAAACAGCAGCCCCTTCCATGACTGCAAGGTACTGGCTGTGCGCCCAGCCTCTGTGTGGAGGGCAGCTTCTCCCCCAGCGACCTGCCAGGTGAAGATCTATAATCAGAACCTGAAAAATCACCTATTTTCCCAGGAGCCTGAAGTGAAGTGAAGGGAAAGTTGCTCAGTCGTGTCCAACTCTTTGCAACCCCATGGGCTATACAGTCCATGGAATTCTCTAAGCCAGAATACTAGAGTGGGTAGCCTTTTCCTTCTCCAGAGGATCTTCCTAACCCAGGGATAGAACCCAGGTCTCCCACATTGCAGGTGGATTCTTTACCAGCTGAGCCATAAGATAAGCCCAACAGGATTCCCTGTGAAGCTGGAGGAGCCCTGTGGTGCCCTCCATCCTTGGGCTGTGAGCACATGTGACTAATAAATAGCTACTAACTACATCTTTCCAGTTTTATGTGTCCTATGTTAGGTCACCTTGTACTATTCAGAATGGGAAAAACCTCCTTCACCAACAGGGTGAACTGGAGGTGATCAGAACAGTCTTCCTCTGGAGGTTCATCTAAATGACAACAGAAACGCAAGGAGGAGATGATTTCAGTTTTCTTGGAAATGATTAAGTGAAAGTGACCTATGGTCCAAAGACATTGACAAAACATTAAGAAAAAGACAGAGGATATAAAGATCCAGAGGGACAGAACATAATGGATGTAGCTACATTCCAGAAGATGTAAAGGAGAAGTTACAGGAGTGATTCTTCCTGAGAAATTCTTCAGAGATCTCCAAAGCAAAAATTACTTACAAATTTGAGTATGAAAGGTGGCGCCATTCATCAGTGCCTCCCTCTCTCCACCCCACTCCCAGACATGCCCAGACACCTGGGGTTTACATCATTATCTTTAGGGTAAAATAGGAGAAAAAAAAAACTAAAAATTATTTAAAATATTTCATTTTTTAAAAAATAATTTTTAGGGTTTTTTTTCACCTATTTTACCCTAAAGGTAATGATGTAAACCCCAAGTGTCTGGTTGCTTTTTATGGTGGGTATCAAATCAGATCAGATCAGTTGCTCAGTAGTGTCCGACTCTTTGCGACCCCATGAATCGCAGCACACCAGGCCTTCCTGTCCATCACCAACTCCCAGAGTTCACTGAGACTCATGTCCATCGAGTCAGTGATGCCATCCAGCCATCTAACCCTCCATCGTCCCCTTCTCCTCCTGCCCCCAATCCCTCCCAGCATCAGAGTCTTTTCAAATGAGTCAACTCTTCACATGAGGTGGCTAAAGTACTGGAGTTTCAGCTTTAGCATCATTCCTTCCAAAGAAATCCCAGGGCTGATCTCCTTCAGAATGGACTGGTTGGATCTCCTTGCAGTCCAAGGGACTCTCAAGAGTCTTCTCCAACACCACAGTTCAAAAGCATCAATTCTTCGGCACTCAGCCTTCTTCACAGTCCAATTCTCACATCCATACACAACCACAGGAAAAACCATAGCCTTGACTAGACGAACCTTTGTTGGCAAAGTAATGTCTCTGATTTTGAATATGCTATCTAGGTTGGTCATAACTTTCCTTTCAAGGAGTAAGCGTCTTTTAATTTCATGGCTGCAGTCACCATCTGCAGTGATTTTGGAGCCCCCAAAAATAAAGTCTGACACTGTTTCCACTGTTTTCCCATCTATTTCCCATGAAGTGCTGGGATCAGATGCCATGATCTTCGTTTTCTGAATGTTGAGCTTTAAGCCAACTTTTTCACTCTGCACTTCCACTTTCATCAAGAGGCTTTTTAATTCCTCTTCACTTTCTGCCATAAGGGTGGTGTCATCTGCATATCTGAGGTTATTGATATTTCTCCAGGCAATCTTGATTGCAACTTGTCCAGTCCAGCATTTCTCATGATGTACTCTGCATATAAGTTAAATAAACAGGGTGACAATATACAGCCTTGACGAACTCCTTTTCCTATTTGGAACCAGTCTGTTGTTCCATGTCCAGTTCTAAGTTTTGCTTCCTGACCTGCATACAAATTTCTCAAGAGGCAGATCAGGTGGTCTGGTATTCCCATTTCTTTCATAATTTTCCACAGTTTATTGAGATCCACACAGTCAAAGGCTTTGGCATAGTTAATAAAGCAGAAATAGATGTTTTTCTGGAACTCTCTTGCTTTTTCCATGATCCAGCAGATGTTGGCAATTTGATCTCTGGTTCCTCTGCCTTTTCTAAAACCAGCTTGAACATCAGGAATTTCACGGTTCACATTTTGCTGAAGCCTGGCTTGGAGAATTTTAAGCATTACTTTACTAGCATGTGAGATGAGTGCAATTGTGTGGTAGTTTGAGCATTCTTTGACATAGAAACCAAATTAAAGCCTTTTTTTTATTTGGCAAGGGAATGAAAGTAGGTGACTATATCTACCTGCCTACTCCTCTCTACTCATCCTAAAATGCAGTCAGTCTGTTGACATCCCATCCAAGGATACTGTATTCAAAGTCTGTTCCTAAGTCCAGGAGAAAATATAGAATCTCAAAGCTATTGAAAAAAAAGTAATAACATTGTATGGCCACTCTATATGGCTGTTCTCCTGCTCTCTGTACATCCCCTGCCTGACTAGGGCTTGCTTCATCTATACCCTCCTCACATGACTGACCTTCCTACATATTTTCCCAGGCCCCAGCTAGTGATTATTCTTATCAAAGGGGCAGTGAGGGGTCTGCCCCTCTACAGGTTTCTCTGGTAACTAATGGGCCCACCTGAAGTCAATTCCCCTATAACTGGAGCCTCCCCTTCCCTCGGGGAGTGAAGACTGCCACCATGCCCTGCCCACCTTCTGCCTCACACGGTGTGGTGTTGCTCCAGGACCTTGCATCAGACATGGAAGATTCCCATCCACGAAACCACTGATGTCTCTGTTGCTGATTCCAGAGTCTTTCTTTGGTCTTGAAGCTGGGCAACATAGGTCTTCCTTGTAGTTGGGGTGGAGCCCAATAAACACAAAAAAGAAGTAGAAAACAAAAGCAAAACGGCAAACAAAACAACCAAAATTAATAGTGATAATTCCGAAAGAAGGATTCTAAAAATTGCATTCTAATATGACATTCCCTTCTTAAGTAAACCACTTTTTCTCTTCACTATTTCAGGATTTTCTTTCTTCCATGATTATACGGATTATATGAAAATGTCATGGAAAAGTTACTAGGCATTATGTACAAGGCAAGTTCTTCCCCACAGTGATTGTTTCTTTTATTTTTACTAATTTTCATCCAGGTCAGTGCTATGGGCTCCTTCATTTCCTGTAAGTCGTGATGCAAAGTCACCTTCTCTTTTAAGCATTTCCTGGCCACTCTACCTCAAATTTCAACACGCTTCTAGAACATTTCATATTGCCTTTCCTGATGTAATTTGTTCTCTTTGGAACATTGTCCAATATACTACATTTATCATACTTATACTGTCTTTCTCCTACACTAAAATGTCAGCTTTGCAAGCACAGAGATATTAATCCCTTTTGTTTTAACACTGTATTTCCAGCTCCTAGGGGAGTATCTGTTATGTTGTAATTATTTCATTAATATTTACTGAAGAAATAAAAAATTGACTTGGGGGGAAATATAAAATGGTCTATGGTTTTATTTTTATTTCTAATTCATTTCTTTTAGAAAGCAAGGGATTTTTGATAGTTGGGGGAGACAGTAGAAAAAAAAAGGAACTAGATTTAATAAAATTGGTGGAGAGAAAATGAAGTCTGAATGAGGCAATGAAGTTTCTAGAAGGATACAAAGTAAGAAAAAGAGTTAGATATTTGAACTTTAAAATCCAAGATGGAATAATATGAGGTGGTAACAAGTCCATGAGGAGATCTACCAGATGGTGATAAACCTTGAGATCAATTGGGCTGAGGGAGCACCTGTTATTATTATTGTCTTAGAATATGGTCAAAATGTCAGTATTAATAAATATAGCATGTATTTGGAAGGTCCTCATATTAGCCAAGATTCTCCAGAGAAACAGTGAATAGGATATATACAGGTGTATAGAAAGAGATTTATTATGAAGGATTGGTCTGTGCTATTAGGGCAGCTATGAAGCCCCATGATGTGCTGCCCAAAAGCTAGAAGCCCAGGAAAGCCAGCGAGGTATTTGTAGCTCAAGCCCAAACTCCTAAGAATCAGGGGAGTCAGTGATCTAAATCCCAGCCCAAGTCTGAATGTCCAAGATCCAGGGGTCAGTGGTGTAAGTCCTGGTCCAAGTCTGAAGGTCTGAGAGGAGAGACAGGAGTGCAGATGTTCAAAGGCAGGAGAAGAGGGGTGTCTCAGCTCTTTGCAGAAGGCAAATCTGCCCTTTTTCTGCCATTTTGTTCTATTCAAGCCCTCAGTAGATTAGATGGTGCCCACGTGCTTTGGTGAAGGCAGATCCCCTTACTCTGCCTACCTGTTCAAATGCTACACTCTTCCAGAGACATCCTCCTAGATACACCAAGATATAATGCTTTCACCAGCTATTAGGGCATCCATCCTTTAGTCTAGCCAAGATGACAAGTAAAATTAACTATCACTGTCTGTAATTATATATTGGGAAACTGCACAGCAAGTTAAGTGATATTGGTTAAAAAAGAAAAATTGACAAATGCAAAGGCAAAGACTTCCCTTTTAAATGACTTGGTGTTATTAATTTATCAAGATATAATCTTTAGGGACTTGCCTGACTGTTCAGTTGTTAAAATGCCACCTTCTAATGCAGAGGGTGCGGGTTCGATCCCTGGTCAGGGAACAAAGATCCCACATGCAGCGAGCAGCCAAAAATTAAAAAAAAAAAAAAGAAAAAGAAATCCAAACTTTAGGGCATGGATTTTAGACAGAAATCCACTTACCATACACAGGGAAGAGAGTGGGGCTTTCAACTTAGCAATAAGAGAGGACCCTAAGTAATAACCTTGGATCGCAATTGGAGCTAGGCACTCCATAGTCGAGGCCTGCTTGTCTTCTACCTGAGGGATGGTATAGGAGCAAAGTGTTGCTTAGTGATAGGAGGTAGTTCATCCAATGAGAGTTTGTTTTCAAATAATCTTGAAAAACACTGCTTCCCTGATCTCACTCTGGGAGTATCATGACATAATATAACAAATTCAAAGCTATTTGAAGTTTGACAATAAAGAAACCTGCTTTTTGAACTCAGCTTTCTCTGACTATATTTAATTAAAGAACATATTATTCACAGCATGTCTATTAACTTCCTGTGGAACTGGTGAGAAATGCTTTTAAAAGCCAAAGCTGGGGCTATAATCAGAGATAAATTACCTGAAGTTGCTGAGAAAATTGAACTATTGGGTAGAAAACAAAGCAAGTCAATAATTTAATGTGTTGGCATCAATCCATTGACACTCACTTTCCAAATTTTATTCCTGACCAGTTGAATATGCCTATGAGAATGCAAATACATCATAATGAGAAAAATAATTTGAATAACTAAACAGTGGTCACATTGCAAACAGCTGCAACAAAACCTCAATGAAAAAGTCCTCTTGAAATGGTCAAAGCTTTTAATTTTATCATATTTTTACAAAAAAAAAAAAAAAAGACTGGGTGTTTTTATAGGGCACTTTATATATAATATTCTTTAATTTTAAAGAAAGTAATATTGTTACCAGGGATGTAGTGGGTTGGACAATGCATGCCTCCCAAATTCATGTTTACCCAGAACTTCAGAATGTAACATTTGGAAATTGGGTCTTTGCAAATTTATTAGTTAAGATTAAGTCATACCAGATAAAATTGAAACCTAAACCCAGTGGTTTTATAACAGGAGAGAATACACAGAGAAACACAGAAAGAAGAGGCCATGTGAAGAGTAATCCAATCTGTGGATGTGGAACCCTGGTGGCTCAGATGGTAAAGCGTCTGTCTACAATGTGGGAGACCTGGGTTTGATCCCTGGGTCAGGAAGATCCCCTGGAGAAGGAAATGGCAACCCACTCCAGTCCTATTGCCTGGACAATCCCACTGATGGAGGAGCCTGGAAGGCTTACAGTCCATGGGATCACAAAGAGTTGGACACAACTGAGCAACTCCACTTTCACTTTGTGGATACATAGGAGTTGCAGATACAGAAGAATTTTTACAAGAATATACAATATTGGTGCAAAAGGTAGTAAAAAGCTGTCCATAAAAGATAGATTTCTCTTCTATTTACTTGCCCTAAAATTTATCCTTTGGGGAAAGAAAAAAACTAAAAGAAAGCCCTTATATTAGTATAACATACTTAAAGTTAATAAGGGCTTACTAGACATATAGTTGCAATACACTTCAATGTCTTGGGCTTTCCTGCTTGCTCAGATGGTAAAGAATCTGCCTGCAATACAGGAGACTCAGGTTATATCCCTGGGTTGAGAAGATCCCCTGGAGAAGGGAATGGCAATCCACTCCAGTATTCTTGCCTGGAGAATTCCATAGTCAGCGGTGTCTGGTGGGCTACAGTCCATCTCAAAGAGTCTAACACAACTGAGCAACTAACACTTTCACTTTACATGTCTTAGCACATCTATCACACAGAGGGAAGCTTTCATTTTAAATTTACACTGTCTTAGAAATTTTTGTATTAACCATTTGCTCTGTTACAGACTGAATTGTCCTCAGAAAATACAAATGCTGAAGCCCTAACCCCAAGTGACACTGTACAGAGGAGACAGGGCCTTCAAGGAAGTAATTAAGGTTAAATGATGTCTTAGGGTGAGGACTCAATACAATATGTTGTGTGCCTGCTCAGTTGTGTCCAAATTTCTGCATCTCCTGTATTAGCAGACAGATTCTTTACCACTGAGTCATTGGGGAAGCCCTGGTGCCCTTATAGGAAAAGAAAGACAGCAGAAAAACCCACACAAGAGGACACACGGGAAGACTGCTATCTTAAAGCCATGGGAGAGACCTTAAGAGAACTCAATTGTGCCAGCATGTTGCTCTTGGAATTTGAACCTCCATAAAAATATAAATGTGTGGTTAAGCCACTCAGTATGTGATATTTTTTGTTCTGGGAGCCAAAGTAGACTGATGCATCCCCTGATGTTGTTACCCTTATCTTTAAGAATCCAGAAGATAAGTAATAGAAATAAGTTACTTTCTAAGTAATTTGTGTCTGTCAGAAATAGTAGGCATGGCTATCTGTTGAAACCTTATTTTAGGAAAGATTCTGTATTAGCACTTCAGTTTATAAGTATGCCACATCCAAGGGCAAAGGCGAAGCCCCAGCAAGACAGTAGGAGGGGCAAACTCGCATTTAGAATCAAACACCTCAGCTTCCAGAGAAGCTCAACAAACCTTGTGTGCACCAGGACCCAGAGACCCCACAGAGACTGGGCCAGAACTGTGTTTGAGTATCTCCTGTGAAGGCATGGATCAGCAGTGGCCTGCTGCAAGGGCAGAGGCTATGGGTGCAGCAGATCTGGGTATGGCATAAGCCCTCTCAGAGTAAATCACCATTAACCCCAACTGTGGTCATGTATGGATGTGAGAGTTGGACTGTGAAGAAGGCTGAGCACTGAAGAATTGATGCTTTTGAGCTGTGGTGTTGGAGAAGACTCTTGAGAGTCCCTTGGACTGCAAGGAGATCCAACCAGTCCATTCTGAAGGAGATCAGCCCTGGGATTTCTTTGGAAGGAATGATGCTAAGGCTGAAAGTCCAGTACTTTGGCCACCTCATGTGAAGAGTTGACTCATTGGAAAAGACTTTGATGCTGGGAGGGATTGGGGGCAGGAGGAGAAGGGGACGACAGAGGATGAGATGGCTGGATGGCATCACTGACTCAATGGACGTGAGTCTGAGTGAACTCCGGGAGTTGGTGATGGACAGGGAGGCCTGGTGTGCTGCAATTCATGGGGTCGCAAAGAGTTGGACACGACTGAGCGACTAAACTGAACTGAACTGAGAGCACCAGGACTTACATAGGACTGGGGAAACAGACTCTTGGAGGGCACAAACAGAACCGTGTACACACCAGGACGCAGGAGAAAGGAGCAGTGACCCCACAAAAGACTGACCCAGACTTGCTTCTGAGTGTCCAGGAGTCTCCAGGGGAGGTGTGTGTCTACAGTGGCCTGCTGCAGTGTCGGGGGCACTGAGTGCAGCAGTGCATACATGAGACCTTTTGAAGGAAGTCAGCATTATCTTTATTACCTCCACTATATTTTGGCTTCAGTTCAAACAACAGTGAGGGAAGACAATTCTGCCCATCAGAACAAGGCCCAGTTTTCCCCTCAGTCTCTTCCATCAGGAAGCTTCCATAAGCATCTTATCTTTCTCCATCAGAGGGCAGACAGAATGAAGACCACAGTCATAGAAAACTAACCAAACTGATTACATGGACCACAGCCTTGTCTAACTCAATGAAACTATGAGCCATGTCATTTAGGGCCACCCAAGATGGACAGGTCACGCTGAAGAGTTCTGACAAAATGTGATCCACTGGAGACGGGAATGGCAAATCACTTCAGTATTCTTGCCTTGAGAACCACATGAACAGCATGAAAAGGCAGAAAGATAGGATACTGAAAGGTGAACTTCCCAGATCAGTAGATGCTCAATATGCTACTGGAGATCAATGGAGAACTAACTCTGGAAAGAATGAAGAGATAGAGCTAAAGCAAACACAACACACAGTTATGTGTGTGACTGGTGATGGAAGTAAAGACCAATGCTGTAAAGAGTAATACTCTTTACATATTGGAATATGTATTTGCATAGGAACCTGGAATGTTGTTAGGTTTATTCAGCTCAGTTCAGTTGCTCAGTCACGTCCATCTCTTTGTGACAACATGGACTGAAGCATCCCAGGCCTCCCTGTCAATCACCAATTCCCAGAGTCTACTCAAACTCATGTCTGTTGAGTCGATGATGCCATCCAACCATCTCATCCTCTGTCATCCCTTTCTCCTCCCACCTTCAATCTTTCCCAGCATCAGGGTCTTTTCAAATGAGTTAGTTCTTCACATCAGGTGGCCAAAGTATTGGAGTTTCAGCTTCAACAAGAGTCCTTCCAATGAACACTCAGGGCTGATCTCCTTTAGAATGGACTGGTTGGATCTCCTTGCAGTCCAAGGGACTCTCAAAAGTGTTCTCCAACACCACAGTTCAAAAGCATCAATTCTTTAGCATTCAGCTTTCTTTATAGTTCAATTCTCACATCCAGTGAGCGGTGGCTGCACGGTGCTGGAGAGGTGAGAGGCCGAGAGGAGATACCCCACGCCCAAGGTCAGAGAAACTGCAATAAGACAGTAGGCACTGAGAGAGGGCATCAGAGGACAGACAGACAGAAACCACAATGAGAGAAAACTAACCAATGTAAACACCTGGACCACAGACTTGTCTAACTCATTGAAACTATGAGCCATGCCATGTAGGGCCACCCAAGACGGACAGGTCATAGTGGAGAGTTCTGACTCATTAACACATATACAAAAATTGGAATGATACAGAGATTAGCATGGCCCTTGCACAAGGAAGATATGCAAATTTGTGAAGCATTGCGTCCATGAATCAAGGCAAATCGGAAGTGGTCAAACAGGAGATGGCAAGACTGAACATCGACGTTTTAGGAATCAGTGAACTAAAATGAACTGGAGTGGGTGAATTTAACTCAGATGACCGTTGTATCTACTACTGTGGGCAAGAATCCATTAGAAGAAATGGAGTAGCCATCACAATCAACAAGAAAGTCTGAAATGCAGTACTTGGATGAAATCTCAAAAACGAGAGAATGATCTCTGTTTCCAAGGCAAACCACTCAATATCAGAGTAATCCACATCTATGCCTCGACCAATAATGCTGAAGATGCTGAAGGTGAACAGTTCTATGAAGACTGACAAGACTTTCTAGAACTAACACCAAAAAAAGATTCATTATAGGGAACTGGTATGCAAAAGTAAGAAGTCAAGAGATACCTAGACTAACAGGAAATTTTGGCTTCGGAGTACAAAATGAAGCAGGTCTGGGGCTAATAGAGTTTTGCCAAGAGAATGCACCGGTCATAGCAAACACCCTCTTTCAACAATACAAGAGAAGGCTCTACACATGGACATCACCAGATGGTCAACACGGAAATCGGATTGATTATATTCCTTGCAGCCAAAGATGGAAAAGCTCTATACAGTCAGCAAAAACAAGACCAGGAGCTGATTGGGGTTCAGGTCAGGAACTCCTTATTGCCAAATTCAGACTGAAATTGAAGAAATTAGGGAAAACCAATAGACCATTCAGGTATGACCTAAATCATATTCCTTAGATTATACAAAAGTGACAAATAGATTCAAGGGATTAGATCTGATAGACAGAATGCCTGAAGAACTATTGACAGGTTTGTGACATTGTATAGGAGGCAGGGATCAAGATCATCCCCAAGAAATAGAAATGCAAAGAGGCAAAATGGTTGTCTAAAGAGGCCTTACAAACAGCTATGAAAAGAAGAAAGTGAAAGGCAAAGGAGAAAAGGAAAGATTTACCCATTTGAATGCAGAGTGCCAAAGAATATCTAAGAGAGATGAGAAAGCCTTCCTCAGGTATCAAAGCAAAGAAATGAAACAAAATAATAGAATGGAAAAGACTAGAGGTCTTTTCAAGAAAATTAGAGATTCCAAGGGAATATTTCATGTGAAGATGGAAACAATAAGGGACAGAAATGGAATGGACCTAATAGAAGCAGACGATATTAAGAAGAGGTGGCAAGAATACACAGAAGAGCTATATAAAGAAGATCATCATGAACCAGATAGCCACAATGGTGTGATCACTCACCTAGAACCAGACATCCTGGAATATGAAGTCAAGTGGGCCTTAGGAATCATCACTACAAAGCTAGTGGAGGTGATGGAATTCCAGTTGAACTATTTCAAATCCTAAAAGATGATGCTGTGGAAGTGCCACACTCAATATGCCAGCAAATTTGGAAAATTCAGCAGTGCCACAGGACTGGAAAAGGTCAGTTTTCATTCCGATCACAAATTAAGGCAATGCCAAAGAATGCTCAAACTACTGCACAATTGCACTCATCTCACACACTATAAAGTAAAGCTCAAAATTCTCCAAGCCAGGCTTCAACAGTATGTGAACCATGAACTTCCAGATGTTCAAGCTGGATTTAGAAAAGGCAGAGGAAACAGAGATTTAATTGCCAACATCTGTTGGATCATGGAAAAAGCAAGAGATCCAGAAAGACATCTATTTTTGCTTTATTGACTATGCCAAAGCCTTTGACTGTGTAGATCACAAAAATGTGTGGAAAATTCTTCAAGATATGGCAATGTCAGACCACCTGGCCTGCCTCCTGAGAAATCTTCATGCAGGTCAAGAAGCAACAGTTGGTACTGGACCTGAAATAGTAGACTAGTTCCAAATAGAAAGAGGAGTATGTTAAGGCTGTACATTGTCATTCTTCTTTTTTTAATAATATGCAGAGTACATCATGAGAAATGCTAGGCTGGATGAAGCACAAGCTGGAATCAAGATTGCTGCAGATAAAGAAACTCAGATATGCAGATGACACCAACCTTAAGGTAGAAAGCAAAGAATAACTGAAGAGCCTCTTGATGAAAATATGAAGGAGAGTGAAAATTTTGGCTTAAAACTCAACATTCAAAAAAATAATATTATGGTATCTGGGCCCATTGTTTCATGGCAAATAGATGGGGAAACAATGGAAACAGTGAGAGACTTTATATTTTGGCTCCAAATTCACTGCAGATGGTGACTGTAGCCATGAAATTAAAAGACACTTGGTCCTTAGAAGAAAAGCTATGACCAATCTAAACAGCATAGTAAAAAGCAGAGGCATTACTTTGCCAGCAAATCTCTGTCTGGTCAAAGCTACAGTTTTTCCATTAGTCATATATGGATGTGAGATTTGGTCTATAAAAAAAGCTGAGCACCGAAGAATTGATGCTTTTGAACTGTGGTGTTGGAGAAGACCCTTGAGAGTCCCTTGGACTTCAAAGAGATCCGACCAGTCAATCCTAAGGGAAATCAGTCCTGAATATTCATTGTAAGAACTGACACTGAAGCTGAAACTCCAATACTTTGGCCACCTGATGTGAAGAGCTGCCTCATTTGGAAAGACCCTGATGCTGGGCACAATTGAAGGCGAGAGGACAAGGGAACAACAGAACATGAGATGGTTAGATGGCATCACTGACTGGTTGGACATGAGTTTGAGTATGCTCTAGGAGTTAGTGATGGACAAGGAAGCCTGGCGTGCTGCAGTCCATGGGTCACAAAGAGTCGGACACGACTGAGTGACTAAACTCTATATTAAATCAGTAGTGAATTAGTTAAAATTAGATTCCTTATTTTGTAGTGATAGGACTGGAGCACAGAGTTTTTCAGAAATTTGACTTAGGTCTTAGAATTTGGAAAATCTGGAATTGTTACTTCACTCCAAGCAAAGTAACTATTTGGTTCAGTTCAGTTCAGTCCCTCAGTTGTGTCTGATTCTTTGTGACCCCAAGGACTGCAGTGCACCAGGCTTCCCTGTCCCTCACCAACTCCTGGAGCCTACTCAAACTCATGTCCATCAAGTTGGTGAGGTCATCCAACCATCTCATTCTCTGTGGCCCCCTTCTCCTCCTTCTTCAATCTTGCCCAGCATCAGGGTCTTTTCCAATGAGTCAGTTCTTGCATTAGTTGGCCGAAGTATTGGAATTTCAGTTTCAGCATCAGTTTCTCAATAAATATTCAGGACTGATTTTTTTTAGGATTGACTGGCTTGATCCCCTTGCAGTCCAAGGAACCCTTCAGAGTCTTCTCCAACACCACAGTTCAAAAGCATCAATTCTTCAGCACTCAGCTGTTTTTATAGCCCAACTCTCACAGCCATACACGATTACTGGAAAAACCATAGCTTTGACCAGATGGACCTTTGTTTTCAAAGTAATGTTTCTGCTCTTAATATGCTGTCTAGCTTGGTCATAGCTTTTCTTCCAAGGAGCAAGCGTCTTTTAATTTTATGGCTGCAGTCCCCATCTGAAGTGATTTTGGATCCAGAAAAAATAAAGTGTCTCACTGTTTCCACTATTTCCCCATCTATTTGCCATGAAATGATGGGACCAGATGCCATGACTTTAGTTTTTTTAATGCTGAGTTTTAAGCCAATTTTTTCACTCTCCTCTTTCACTTTCATCAAGAGGCTGTTTAGTTCTTCTTTTTCTGCCATAAGGGTGGTGTCATCTGCATATATGAGATTATTGATATTTCTCCTGGCAATCTTGATTTGGGCTTTTGCTCATCCAGCTTAGCCTTTTGCATAATGTACTCTGCATGTACATTAAATAAGCAGGGTAATGATATGGCCTTGATGTACTCCTTTCCTAATTTGGAACCAGTCTGTTGTTTCATGTCCGGTTCAAACTATCACTTCTTGATCTGCATACAGATTTCTCTGGAGACAGATAAGGTGGTCTTATATTCCCATCTCAAATAATTTTCCACAGTTTGTTGTGATCTCACAGTTATATTTATATACGGGCAGTTTATTATATATCAATTATGTCTCAATAAAGTTTTAAAAAAAGAGACAGAGAAACACTACTTATATACTCTCCCTAACTGTTCTTATCCATGATAATTTATTTGGGTACTTCAGTGACTGAACAGCAACAACATGTGTACAGGAGACCTCAATTTTAGTCTTCATATGGCAAGTCACTACTTACCTGCCCACCTTTATATGTAATGATTCACTATACATCTGCTACTTCGTTGCTGTTTTGTTTCTAAGTTGTGTCTGACCCTTTGCAACCCCATGGACTGTAGCCCACCAAGCTTCTCTGTTCATGGGATTCTCCAGGCAAGAAAACTGGAGTGGGTTGCCATTTTCTCCAGGGGATCTTCCCAACCCAGGTATCCAACTTGTGTCTCCTGAATTGGTAGGCAAAGGCTTTACCACCAAAGCACCTGGGAGGCCTCTGCTACTGAATATTCAATAACATTTAATTCTTCAACTACACTCTTTTTCTCTCAGTAGGTCAACTCTTCTCATACAATGTTAATATCAAGAATTCAGTTACTAAAGGAATGTTTCAAGGAAATGTCAAATCCTTTCTCTTCCTTGTATCAGGAATTTCTACAGTCTGAGCTTTTGCATCATAGAAAACTTTCAGAATCTTGCCTTTAATCTCCTGCAATCACCTTTTCAACCCTAAAATTTATTTTCAATATATAATAAATATTTGTTTCTTTTGTGAATGTGCCAGGTTATTTTATGTCACACACTTCAGTACATATTGTTGCATTTTCTTATAAATCTTCTCTTTTTATTGTTTGTAAGTCTTAATCTAAAACTATTGTCTTCATGAAGTTTTATTTTGCTTTCATTCTCTCACTGATATGGGATCTCTTTTACCTGTGGCTCGCTATATTAAATAACTATCTTCAGTATACTAAACACATTATTTTATCTTTATCATGTTTGTTAAAATTCAAACACTAAGGGACTTTTCCTGGGAGTCTAGCAGTTAAGGCTCCTGGCTTCTAATGCCAAGGACAGAGTTTCAAGCCATGGTCAGGGAATTAAAACCCATATGCCACACAGTGGCAAAAAAAAAAAAAAGTCAAACACAAAATTTTCCTGAAAGCAGGATATTTTCACTTTTATATTCCTTGCACTAGACACAGTGCCTGGCACAGACTAGGTGTGTAATGAATTGTGTGATGTGAATAAATGGACAAGATAATTAGCCATCAGGTACAATGCTCCTATTTGCCCAGGGAAGGATTGCCAGGCTTGATTATGTTTTTTTTCTTTTATGTAAGCATCAAAAGACAGGTTTCTGAAAGCAGATGGCACATCTATTCATTTGGCAAGATGTATCAATCTTATTTGGTATCATTTTCAGTGGAATATTCTCAGGAAATACTGTGTGATAAATGTCTATTAACCTAATGGATTATTAATGAAGAGGGACGGGGATCCTAATGAGACATCTAGGGTGACCTTTCATTAGGTGGATCATCTGATGAAAGAAGTTGAATCAGGAAGAGATTCATGGATCTAGACACAGATTGGGAGAAAATGTCTTCCCCCTCATATTCCAAATGTAGGAAAGCACCAGCCATACAAATTCTGCTTGCTTACATAACCACTGATGAAAGAATTTAACTATACATAACTAACATTATGTATATATTAGCCTAATACAAAAGATATTCAATAGATAAAATTGTGAAAGTCATAGAACAAATCTACTTTTGGATTGGTACCAATGGCTGGCTATTCTCTATGTCGATGATCTCTCTTTCTTCTCTAAGCTCTAAGTTCTGTTCCTTCTCTAGGCTCTAAGCTATTTTTTCTCTAAGCTCCTCATAATATGACAGAAATCTTGATACTCCCTGTTTCCAAGGAATTTTAACCTACCTATCAAAATTGTTCCTTTTCTTTTTCTTCTTCCTTCTTCTTATTGCTCCTCCATTTTCCTTATTATCAATATTATTATCATCATCAATCCATTACCTTAAAATCATAATCAACCATCTTCAGTGTACTAAAGACATGATTTTATTACATTTGTTAAAAGTCAAACACTAAGGGAATTCCCTGGTGGTATAGAAGTTAAGCCTTCAGGCTTCCAATGGCAAGATATAATATTCCTTACACACACAAATATACTCACATACATGTGTACATATTCATATAATTCACAGACAAGGTATGAGTTATTTTTAAACCATTCTTCTTCTAAAATATCTGAGATTCTTGGAATAATATATTATATGAAGCTATGTGCACACTTACTGAAGATCCCATTCAGGTAAGTAATATTTGAGGAATTGATAAAAATGTACTTCCTATGAATACAGAATCACTGTATTCTTGATATTTAAGAATCATAAGGCATTTGTTGCCAATGTTATTTACTTCTGAGAAATTTACACTGCTTTCAGGTCAATATACGTCGCTGACCACAAACTATTTTGAAAGGAAAGAATTTACTCTAAAATATCACTTACTTCCAGTGAGGCATAAAGAGTACATCAAATCAAATAGTCAAATCTATAGGTCATATGTGGAAGTTAAGCATAACCTCTTGAATTTAGGCTTAACCAAATGGCTAATTGTGAACAATGGATTGTGAAGAGACACTATGTCTTTTCCTGCCGCTATAATCGGCAACACTTTAGAAAGAGAGCAATTCAGCTGAGTAACGTTGCACTGTGCTCTTTTTCTCTGCACCCACCTGCATTGGTTACGTCCTGTGAGAAATCTGAAATATTTATAGTGCTTGGGTGCTTCAGTATCTATGTTGTTCAAAGCGTTATTCTGTCCTGAATAATTCAATCCAGAAGTCAAGGATGCTACTTCAAGTTTCCCTTTGATATCCTTAAGCAACTGTAAAACCATCTGTCTGCAACAAATAACTTTTTGAGAGTTCATTTTATGTTGTTTTGGTTTTGTTATGTTTTGACGTGATGATTTAGAATGAAAATGCAGGTACATATACAAATTCAGGCATGTGAATGATGAAGTCAGATATGTGGACAGGCGCTTTGTTCAAATCAAAACACGAATGAATCAAATCCAGGGAAAAGCTGACCCACTGGTTTATTCGCAAATTATCAAGAAATTATTCTCCTTGTCACCTCTCTTTTAAGGGTATAGATAAGGGTTGGGACTGAAGACAGAAAATATAGTGTGGTTCTTAAGGATTATAGAAAATTCTAGTCCCTCTTAATCCTGCTATATGTTTGCTAACCTAGAAAAACGCAATAATTAATAGGTTGTCGTGTTTTGGGGGATGTTGGAGTAATGCAGTCATGTATTAGTAATGTGAAGTCCAAATCCTTTTCACAGTTAAGCTTACCTAGACAGTTGGCTTATAACCCTAACATTTTCAAGTAAACATAAAATTATTCCACATTTTTGTTGTTCAAAAATTAGTAGATTCTTCCAGGAGAAAATTTAAGTGGAAAGCTGCTACACTCATTTCAAAGAATGTGCAAGTGGGGAACTGAAGATTTTAATCTCCTGGTACAGAGGGAAAGGAATCCAAGTAGTACTGTGCACCGTTTGCTGTGACAATTAACAGCAACATCATGATTCATTACATCGGTACTTAATGACAGTGCTCCTAAAATTCAAGGGACTGGTGTTAGATACTCCAGAGATGAGTCAAACTGATAACTTATTTTGAGATTCTACCTTCTGTTTAACTGACTTGATGACATAAAAGAGGTGGGAGGAGATGAGAAGAATGAAAATTCTAATTAAATGAATGAGAACCAAAGACACAGAGATCTGTTTCAGACCATAAATCCAGTTAATTAAGCCTTTGACTTGATGAATGTTTAATAACTTAATTCCATATTTATGTGTTATTAGGTATACTTTTCTGATGGCTTTACGTTCATCAAACAGTTTCTTAAGTCTTTAAGTTTTATAGTTTTAACAATGAGAACAACAGAACAAATGAATGTTTCTTACACTCTAGAAATAGACTGAAGTTTCTCTGCTTGTGATAAATAGGAATAGAAATGTTACTAACTGATCTTTACTCATTACCTCCATCAGTATCTTTATTCAGTCAAATATTTGTCATGCACTTCTGTGAAAGATGCTATGCTAGAGAGAAAGGTACAACAGTAAAATACTGAGCAAAAGAGAAAATACTACATGTGTGTTGTTGATTCACATATATTCTGCTGTATATAGAGAAAATAAAGATTAAATATGCTTAGTGAAATGTCAGACAAACACTGTATGTTTTATTTACAAGAGAAATCAAAAAATAACAATAACAAATCAAAAAAATAACAATAAAAACAAACTTGCAAATATAAAAAAATAGACACAGATATAAAAAACATGGTTATTGAGGACAGGGGCAAGAAAGGTGTGGGGGATTAAGATTTATAATTATTAAGATATACAAATGTATAAAGTAAACTACAATGATATGTTGTACAGGGAATATAGCCACTATTTTATAACAACTATAAGTGCAGTCAAATCAGTAAAAATTTTGAATTGCTATGATGTACGCCTGAATATTGTAAGTCAACTATACTTCAATAAAAAAGAAGACATATCATGAATAAAGAGTGTAATGGAACAACAGACTGGTTCCAATTAGGAAACGGAGTATGTCAAGGCTGTATATTGTCACCCTGCTTATTTAATGTATATGCAGAGTACATCATGAGAAATGCTGGGCTGGAAGAAGCACAAGCTGGAATCAAGATTTCCAGGAGAAATATCAATAACCTCAGATATGCAGATGACACCACCCTTATGGCAGAAAGTGAAGAGGAACTCAAAAGCCTCTTGATGAAAGTGAAAGAGGAGAGTGAAAAAGTTGGCTTAAAGCTTAACATTCAGAAAACGAAGATCATGGCATCTGGTCCCATCACTTCATGGGAAATAGATGGGGAAACAGTGGAAACAGTGTCAGATTTTATTTTGGGGGCTCAAAAATCACTGCAGATGTTGACTGCAGCCATGAAATTAAAAGACGCTTACTTCTTGGAAGGAAAGTTATGACCAACCTAGATAGCATGTTCAAAAGCAGAGACATTACTTTGCCAACAAAGGTCCATCTAGTCAAGGCTATGGTTTTTCCTGTGGTCATGTATGGATGTGAGAGTTGGACTGTGAAGAAGGCTGAGTGCCGAAGAATTGATGCTTTTGAACTGTGGTGTTGGAGAAGACTCCTGAGAGTCCCTTGGACTGCAAGGAGATCCAACCAGTCCATTCTAAAGGAGATCAGCCCTAGGTGTTCTTTGGAAGGAATGATGGTAAAGCTGAAAAACTCCAGTACTTTGGCCACTTCATGAGAAGAGTTGACTCATTGGAAAAGACTCTGATGCTGGGAGGGATTGAGTGCAGGAGGAAGAGGGGATGACAGAGGATGAGATGGCTGGGTGGCATCACCGACTTGATGGATGTGAGTTTGAGTGAACTCCGGGAGATGGTAGGGAAGCCTGGCATGCTGCGATTCATGGGGTCGCAAAGAGTCGGACATGACTAAGCGACTGAACTGAACTGAACTGATGCTAAAGATAAATATTTTAGAAAATTTGAGGACTATGAATTGGGTCAGAAATACTGAGTTGAAGGAATAGATTAGAAGCATTGGAAAAGACAATGGCAACCCACTCCAGTATTCTTGCCTGGGACATTCCCATGAGCAGAGGAACCTGGTGGGCTATAGTGCATGGTGTTGCAAAGAGTCGGCCACAACTGAGAGACTGAGCACTTTAGAAACATGTTGCCATTTCATTTTGAATAGGATAGAATAAGTAGATTCACTAATGAGGTGAATTTAAGCAAAGATTTGGAGAAAGCCAGAGTGTCAGGTGGATGGACCTGCAGAGAAGCCTTTTTGACAAAGGGAACAAGCAAAGCTGGGGCCCTCAGGAAGTTCTACTCTTACATTGTCCAGGGAACAATGAAGTGACTCCAAGGTGGCCAGATGGAGTATCAGGAAGAAAGTAGGAAGTGAAGTTAGACAGTGGGAGGCCAATCAAGTAGGATCTGTCCAGACTTCCCTGATGGCCCAGTGGTTAAGAATCCACCTGCCAATCCAAGGGACACAGGTTGGATCCCAGGTCCAGGAAGATCCCACATGCCACTGGGCAGTTAAGCCTGTGGCTACAACTCCTAAATTCCATGATTCTACAGCCTGTACTTTGCAACAACAGCCACCATTGCAATGGGAAGCCCATGCACCACAGCCAGAGAGAGCAGTCCCCACTCACTAGAGAAAAATTAGAGAAAGCCCACATGCAGCAATGAAAATCCAGAACAGCCAAAAATAAATACACAAAATGTAGATTTTGTTGTGCATTACAGTGTGGCTGTTTCTCTCTGTAAAATGAGAAATCACTGCAGAATTTTAGGCAGAACAGTAACATTGGCTGATTCATAATTTTAAAGTGTCACTCTAGACTCTGGTGAGAATAGACTTCCAGGGATCTAGGGTAGAAGGATGACGACCTGAAAAAGCCTTGCTATCAGCTCAGACCAAGGTAATTAGCGAGGAGCGGAAGTTGGAGCTTAGGTATATTTTCACAGTTGTGCCCAAAGGATTTGCTGACCTATTGATCATAATTGTGAGAGATAACAAGATAGTTCCAAAGTTTTGTACTTAAGTATAAGAAAGGAACTGCTATCAAATGAGACTGGGGAAGGGGTTCCCCAGGTGATGCTAGTGGTAAAGAACCCACCTGGCAATGCAGGAGACACAAGAAGCTCAATTTTGATCCTTGGGTCAAGAAGATCCTACGAAACCTACTCCAGTATTGTTGTCTGGAGAATCCCACTGACAGAGGAACCTGGTGTGCTAGAATCCATGGGGTCACAAGGAGTTGGACATTACTGAAGTGACTTGGCAGGGTTCACACAATAATATATCTCCAGGGCTTTGTTCCAATGGGTTTTGTTCCAGGGCTTTGTTTCTAATAAGAACTGACTTATTGGAAAAGACCCTGATGCTGGGAAAGATTGAAGGCAGAGGGAAAAGGGGACAACAAAGGATGAGATGGTTGGATGGCATCACCGACTCAGATATGAGTTTGAGCAAGCTTCGGGAGATGGATAGGGAAGCCTGGCATGCTGCAGTCCATGGGGTTGCAGAGAGTCGGACATGACTGAGTGACTGAACTGAACTGAACTGAGGGCTTTGTTCACTTCCTTACCCAGTAGAATATTAGTAGTAAGAAAAGAGCTGAAATCTGTCACAGTCCAATATTATTAGGTGAGGAATCAGCAAAGTTATTATGCAGTTATTTTTAAGATAAGCATTGTGTTAATTTCCTGTGTCTGCTGTAACACATTACTACAAACATGAAGGTTTAAAACAACAGAAACATATTCTTTCATATTTGTGGAAATCAGAAGTTCAACACCAGTTTTCTCAGGGCCCCGTTCCCTCCAGAAACTCTGGGTGAATCCTTTCTTATCTCTTCTGGCTCCTGCCTGGGTTCCTTATCTTGTGTGTTAGTCACTCAGCTGAGTGACCTCTTTGTGACCTCATGAACTGTAGCCTACCAGGCTTTTCTGGCCATGGGATTCTCCAGGCAAGAATACTGGTTTGGATTGCCATTTTCTTCTCCAGGGGATCTTTCTGACCCAGGGATCAAACCTGGATCTCCCGCATTGCAGGCAGATTCTTTACCATCTGAGCTATAGGGAAATCCAGTCCTTATCTTGGGTCCACACTACTCCAATCTCTGCCTCCATCTTCTCTTTGGTATGCACTAAATATGCCTCTTCCCCTGGTTTATGGAAATATCTGTAATTGAATTTAAGAACTGGATAATTCAGAATAATTTCCCCAGGTTGACATCATTGACCAAATCACAACTATAAAAACCTTTTTACCTTCCCAGTTAAGGTGAATAGCTTCCAGTTATTAGGAGGTAGTATCTTTGGTTAGCTGATATTCAGCATAAAAATGAGTGTGTTATATTCAGGGGCTTCCCAGGAGGCACTAGTGGTTAACAACCTACCTACCAATGCAGGACCTATAAGAGACTTGGGTTCAATCCATGGGTTGGGAAGATCCCTTGCAGGAAGGCATGGCAATCCACTCCAGTATTCTTGCCCAGGGAACTCCATGGACAGAGGAACCTAGTGGGCTACAGTCCATAGGGTTGCAAACAGTGAGATATGACTGAAGCAACTGAGCGTGCACACACACCCGTGTTATATTCATTACAGCAAACATTAAGTTGAAAATAGAAAGTTACCCATTTAAGCTCAGCAGAATTGAGATCATGTGTGTCCTTGAGCAGAATGGCTTAAGTGTAGTGGTGTTGGCAAAGTACTGAATGAAGTGGAATTAAGAGAAGAAGGCAAAGGAAAAAAAAATCGAATACAAGCAATATTTTCAAGGAGTTTTGCTCTAAAAGAGAAGTCAAGCAATTTGGTATAAGCTCAAAAGTAAACTGGGTCAATTTTTTTTTTTAAAATCTGAAGATGAAAGAAATATAGTGCAGCTAGTGAGGATATAGGATGTTAAAGGAAGAGATGAGAATATCAGAGCTGGTGTTCTTGACTGTGTGCCATGATTTCGAATCCTCCAGAAACAGGCCTGAAACCAAGAATGAGTTCAAGTAGTTTATTCAAGCAACAAAGGAGTGTGGTACGGAGACAAAAAAGAGAAGAAAGCCAATACCTGTGTGTTATGAGCAGGTTGCCACTGTGGGAAATTGGAGCTCAGTCCTTCTCAGACCTCTGGGGGGTTGTGTCAAGCATAGCTCAGGGTTTTATCTCTCCAAGGGCAGGACAGTTAAGAGATTTTATTCACCCTCTATTGTCTGTTGTTGGGTGAGAGTTGTTCCCTGGAGAATTGACACAAGAGCATTTCTGACCTGGTCTGTGCTTGGTCTGAACACATCCCTGTAGAAGAAGTCTTTGAAGAGAGAATCACAGGTGTTAGAACTAGGAACTCTTCCTGTATGTGAATAAAACTGAGATGGATACATGGGTCTAGGGACTGTTACAGAAGGGGAGAGAGAGAGGTGCTCTAAGATCACCATATTTCATTTGCATAATCTATGTAAAAGCTTTCACTTCACTAACTTGTTACCGAAAGTGGACTCCGGCTGCTCACTGCTCAAAACCCAATAAAGAGACCAGGTTGGTGAAAAGGAAAGTTTGCTTTATTTTGGATGCTGGCAACCAGGGCAGTGGGGGAAGTCTTCCCCCTGGAACAATCAAGGGGCAAGAGTTTTTATAGACTGGGGAGAGGGGTCTACATGCTGAAACAGTCAGCTTTAACAGTCATCTTGAAATTGGTCATTGGTGTCTAATCGGCATTATTTTGATTGTTAAGTACAATTAATCTTCAGTTCCAGGGTTGGTTTGTTTCCACTTCTTTGAGGCCACTTCTCAGAATTGAGTCACCTTATGTCATGGGGCTTCCCAGGTGGCTCAGTGGTAAAGAATCCACCTACCAATGCAGGAAACCCAACAAGATCCCCTGGAGAAGAAAATGGCAACCCACTCCAGTAGTCTTGCCTGGGGAAATCCCATGGACAGAGGAACCTTGTGGGCTACAGTCCATGGATCGCAAAAGAGTCAGACACATCTTAGTGACTAAACAACAGCATGTCATGGCTACAGCCTGGTCATCATATAGTTAATTTCTTCTGCCTGAAGGGAGTTTCAGTATCTCTACAGACACCTCATGTAATATGGCTCAGAATAATATCTATAGCCCTTGAGAAGGAACTAAAGATTCTTGACTATGCATAATGACTAAGCTATTATTACTTGATCTCCTTTAGCTGTTTTCTTTTGTTCCTGCATTTCTCACTTCTCTGATTAAACCTTTCTTTGGCTTAGTTTTTCCACAGACAAAAGGCAGACAGGACATGGGAGGCAAGGACCATAGTGTCCTGCTCCACTTCAAACTGAGTATATATGTATTTATCTGATTTTATACCTGTATATTTAAATTGAATGCAAAAGAGTAGGTAGAAGATTAATACACTGATGTCTAGAGGAAGATAGCCTTATAGTTCCAATATCTATTACTTTTCAATTAAATATTAGTGATGATAGTTATAAAACTTGTTTCAAAGAATAAAAAACTTTATATGATAAAAGAGATTATCACATGATTTATTTTTTATAAATATGGAAACCAGAAACTTTTCTTCATTAAAACAGCAAAAATATTTTTTCCAACATGTGCCAAAGAAGTATTTTGATTCTAGAGACATGGCTCTTCTTTCTTACAACTTGCCTTGAGGATGTAACCTTTGTTGGAACAGAAATGTTTCTTTTCTGTCCAAATTATTTAAACTAGATGCAGAATCAGCTCCCTTAGATAAATTTAACATATAATGAGCATGAGATCAGCCCTGGGATTTCTTTGGAAGGAATGATGCTAAAGCTGAAACTCCAGTACTTTGGGCACCTCATGTGAAGAGTTGACTCATTGGAAAAGACTGATGCTGGGAGGGATTGGGGGCAGAAAGAGAAGGGGAAGACAGAGGATGAGATGGCTGGATGGCATCACCAACTCGATGGACTTGAGTCTCAGTGAACTCCGGGAGTTGGTGATGGACAGGGAGGCCTGGCGTGTTGCAATTCATGGGGTCGAAAAGAGTCGGACCCGACTGAGTGACTGAACTGAACTGAACTGAACTGAGCATGAGAAGATGGATAGACTTTCATGGGCCTTCTCTGTTAGGCAAACAGGCACATAGCATATGTTTGGGAATTATAATGAAATTAAATATTGTTTGTTTTCATCAATAAATTTACTCAAAAAGAATGTCATGAATTCAGTTCAGTCACTCAGTTGTGTCCCACTCTTTGCAACCCCATGGACTGCAGCATGCCAGGCCTCCCTGTCCATCACCAACTCCGAGTTTACTGAAACTCATGTCCATCAAGTCAGTGATGCCATCCAGCCATCTCATCCTCTGTCGTCCCCTTCTCCCACCTTCAATCTTTCCCAGCATCAGGGTCTTTTCCAATGAGTCAGTTCTTTGCATCAGGTGGCCAAAGTATTGGAGTTTCAGCTTCAACATCAGTATTTTCAATGAATATTCAGGACTGATTTCCTTTAGGATGGACTGGTTGGATCTCCTTGCAATCCAAGGGACTCTCTTTCAAGAGTCTTCTCCAACACCACAGTTCAAAAGCATCAATTCTTTGGCACTCAGCTTTCTTTATAGACCAAATCTCACATCCATACAGAGAAGGTAATGGCAACCCACTCCAGTGTTCTTGCCTGGAGAATCCCAAGGACAGCGGAGCCTTTTGGTCTGCCGTCTATTGCGTCCCACTGAGTCAGACACAACTGAAACGACTTAGCAGCAGCAGCAGCAGCACATCCATACATGACTACAGGAAAAACCATAGCTTTGACGAGATGGAATTTTGTTGGCAAAGTAATGTCTCTGCTTTTTAATATGCTGTCTAGGTTGGTCATAACTTTTCTTCCAAGGAGCAAGCGTCTTTTAATTTCATGGCTGCAGTCACCATCTGCAGTGATTTTGGAGCCAAAAAATAAAGTCTGACACTGTTTCCACTGTTTCCCCATCTATTTGCCATGAAGTGATGGGACCAGATGCCATAACCTTAATTTTCTGAATGTTGAGCTTTAAGCCAACTTTTCCACTCTCCTCTCACTTTCATCAAGAGGCTCTTTAGTTCTTCACTTTCTGCCATAAGGATAGTATCATCTGCATATCTGAGACTATTGATATTTCTCCTGGCCATCTGAATCATGAATTATCTGTGGCAAAATAAAATAGTTTGTGTTAGTCCCTTTCCATTTCTGTTAGTTGTTTTTATTTGTTTCACATGTGGACAGAATTTCCTTGAAATTGACTAATTATTGACAAAGAAATAAATATGTTGTGGTTTTATAAATCTTCTGAAAGAAAAGTGATTACATCCTTCTAGCCTTAAATAGATTTGAGATTCTATTTACAGTACTATGAGACTCAAATAATAGCTATATTCAGTTTCTAAACTGCCTTTTGCATTTTTTAGGCAAGATAATATATATATTTGTGAACAAGTAAACATATTTTGGGCTTCCCTGGTGGCTCAGACAGTAAAGAATCTGCCTGCAATGTAGGAGACATGGGTTCGATCCTTGGGCCAGGAAGATCTACTGGAGAAGGGAATGGCAACCCACTCCAGTATTCTTGTCAGGAGCATTCCGTGGGCAGAGGATCCTGGCCAACTGCAGTCCCAGGTGACCAATTGTTAGTCACTCAGTCCTGTCCGACCCTTTGCAAACCTATGGACTGTTGCCCACCAGGCTCCTCTGTCCATGAGATTTCCCAGGCAAGAATACTGGAGTGGATTACCATTTCCTTCTCCAGGGGATCTTCCCTACCCAAGTATCAAACCTGGGTCCCCTGCAATGCAGGCTGATTGTTTACTGTCTGAGCCACCAGGGAAGCCCCAGGGCTGTGGTCCATGGAGTCACAAAGAGTTGGACAGAGCAACTAACACTCACTTTTTTCACTTTTCAAACATATTTTAAAGCATTACAGTTAATAGCTATAATGCCAGGAAATACACATCTACTCCCCAAGCCCCTCCAACTCTGCCTTTTGGAATTTTGTCTAATAATCATCAGAAGCACAACTTTATCTCTTAGTTTTACCTCCTAGCTCTAATAAAAACCTGATTTTCCTCTGAGAACACCACTGCCGCTGGAAATCTCTCCGGTACTTTATCAGTTTTCATGGTTGTAATTGTGGTTAGTCACTCAGTTGTATCCAACTCTGTGCCCCCATAGACTGTAGCCCACCTGGCTCCTCTGACCATGGGATTCTCCAGGCAAGAATACTGGAGTGGGTTGTCATGCCCTCCTCTAGGGGATCTTCCCAACCCAACAATCGAACCCAGGTCTCCCACATTTCAGGTGGAGACTTTACCATCTGAACCACCAGGGAAGCCCATTATAAGCCTTCTGTAATCAATTGCGATTCATAGGGTCGCAAAGAGTCAGACAGGACTGAGCAACTGAACTGAACTGAATCAATTGGCACTAACTGAGGGGCTTAAAACAACTTATTCTCTCAGAATTCTGGAGACAAGAAGTCTAAAAACAAGGGGTGAGCAAAGCCATGCTCCTCTGATTCCTCTGAGGAAAAGTCCCCATTGTCTCTTCTAACTTCTGGTGTTCCACAGGAACTGTGGTGTTTCTTGACTTGTAAAGGCATCATTTTCATATGTCTCTGTCATCACATGGGCTTCTTTCTGTGTGTGTGTATGTCTATTTTATTCTCTTATTCTTAGAAGGTCACCAGTCTACTTGGATTAAGATGACTCTAATATCCTTGTCTTAACATGATTACATCTGCAAAGACTCCATCTCCAAATAAGTTCACCTCCATGGGTACCGTGGCTTAATACTTCCCCCCATAGTATTTTGAGGGTGCAATTCAACCTACAGCAAGCGCTGACTCTTTTTGTAAGTTTAATTTAATTTAATCAAATCTAGTGAAGGGTAGTATAGATTTTCTGTCACAGCTCTAGTAACATTGGATCAGAAAGTGTTCTCCTTCTGAAAGTCACTTTTAGAATATTCTTCCTCCAACTTATGTAAACACACATAGCATTGAATTTCACATCCTTGCATTATGGTACCAACACTGTCTCTGTTCATGGATGACTTTAACTCACTCTAACATTTCCAATCTGCTTTTACCAAAATTTTGGTGATTTCCATTTATATGTTGACAGTCCTTCTAATGGTCTAGACTCTCAACTTCTCAAATCAGTCCTTCCCTGTGATCTTATCTTCCTTTATCCCACCACCAACTATGCCATGCTCATATCCCAAATCTTCATCTTTAACAATGGCAGCACATTGTCTATAACCACAGTATCATGCATTTTACTTATTAGCCATTGCCTTCTATATCTTGAGTGTACCTGATCCAACTTTCTCCCTCCAATGATTTTCTTCTTCCTTCAATTTGATGAATACCTGAATTCATCAATCCTATCAACTTGTCATTATTTCTAGCTTCACACAATCACTTTACTTTTTAAAATTTGAAATTCAATGGTCAATTATTTTTACTACTACCTTTCATATAGGTGGCCAGATGGTAAAGTATCTGCGTATAATGCAGGAGACCCAGGTTCCATCCCTGGCTCAGGAAGATCGTCTGGAGAAAAAATGACAACCCACTCCAGTACTCTTGCTTGGAAAATCCCATGGGCAGAGGAGCCTGGCGAGCTACAGTCCATGGGGTTACAATGAGTTGGACACGACGGAGCGACTTCACTTTCACTTTCATAGACCGTCAATTTTTGGTTACTTTGACAAACCCAATTAAGTATAAGCTTCTGCCTTATAATATCCAAATCTCTGCTGTAAAACTTGACTAAAGAATAAGATATAACCATGCTTATTGGGCTTCCCTGGTGGTTCAGACTGTAAAGAATCAGCCTACAATACAGGAGACCTGGGTTTGATCCCTGTGTTGAGAAGATCCCTTGGAGAAGGAAATGGCAACCCACTCCAGATTCTTGACTGGAGAATTCCATGGACAGAGGAGCCTAGCAAGCTGCAGTCCATAGGTCTGAGCAACTGACACTTTAAATCTTCATGCTCATTGTTGATCATAATTAATAATTGCTTAAGTAAAAGTGCAGCCTAAATTCAATCTGGCAATCTCAAGGTGCCCTTACAGCTACCCAGAAGTTTTACATTGTTTCCTCATTTCTCAGTCTATCTCTCCCCTGGGGACTCTTTCATACTTTCTATAGTCTTCTCAATGTCTAATTCTACCTCCCAGTCCATGTCATTTAACTAATGATGTAGATGTCTATTTCTCTAGGAAAATTGTACCAGACAGAAGAGGACTTGATCAGAATTCCACCCCTGCATCTACCCAGGTACTTCCATATGCAACCATAAAATACAGGCTCCATCAAAATAAGAAGGATGCTCATTTGTAGCATTTTGTATTCTCTTTGTACATTTGACTTAGGTTGGCAAGTCCTGTCTCCTGTTGTCCTTGGTTTTCAAATAATATAATTTTAAGAGAAAACTGACAAAATATATGTGTATGTATGTGTGTGTGAGAGAGAGAGAAAGAGAGAGAGTTTTCTCTGAATTAGAAATTCTAGTTTATAGAATTTTAAATCTTTAACCTACAAAGATATCATACAAGGTAGTAGAATTATTTGTATAATTTTATTGTAAAAAAATTGTACCACTTGAAACTAATCAAAGATTCTCAACTGAAAATTGTCTATATTTGAAATTAATAATGGATATTTTTTGGTAACAATATTTTGCCTTATCCACATTCTCTCTTGTTTCTATGTGCTCATGTTTTCCTATTAATGTTTATAAATTTCAATTAATTAAATCAGAACGTTTTCTATTTTTTCTAAAGACCACAGTTTAAAGGTTACATGGTAGATGACCAGTTCATAATACTGAAAGAAAAATAATACATTTTACAGTTGAAAAATATCCATTTGTATTTATTGCATTGACATAAACTATACACTTTTTTTTCAAAACTAGACTGAAAGGTTGATAAGGGAAGAATATATGTTTATCCTTGTATATGTAACCAAACCTAGGAAAATGTTTTGAATACATTGGTTAAATTAATGATTTTCAATGTATGACTTACAAAGAAAGGAAATACATCCATTGTTTCTTTATTTAAGTTTAAAGTTAAGTGTGTGTGATTTCCTTGTGAATTCTCATACATTCCTAAGATCATTCCTGTATATTCTATCACTGTGTACTTTTAGGTAGCTGATCATTGATTTTTCAGATGAAATGTGTGGTTAATGGGAATAATGGAAAATACAGCTGCCTTCTCTGTTAGGCACCCAGGCACATGACACGCAGGGAAAGAAAAAGGTCTTTAGAAATGTGTTATTCAGAACTAATTCACTGTGGAATTGCTCTGTTCTAACATTAACACATGATGGATGAGGAGTCTAATTCCCATGTGCAATGTCACATTATGGAGTTCTATCAATCCAAAATTTTATTGTTAACGGCAATGAGCTCTGTGTAATGGCTGACACATTAACACAGAAATTCTCCTTTTTTTTGTCACAAATGTATTGTTGAAGCTGTTTAATACTTGTTTGCTTACCCATAATGGTAGAAAATGCATCTATAATTACTGTCATGGGGCTGAGACTATACCATCTGGTATGGAAAGAAAATGTTTGTATCTAGGCTTACTAGACCAGAATATATATTCTGAGCCATTAATGTAAAACCATTCATTCTATCTAATAACTTCTTCACTATATGAGCACAGACTAATGAGCATAAGCACAGTTAGGGCTGGAAAAAGTTAAGAAAATATTATGTTCCATAATACAGTGCTTGCTCTCTCAAGAAAAATAAAATATATATAAGCTTTATCTCCAACAAGTTTTTTATTCTATTTAATACTAAAAAAAAAAATTACTCCATTATGGATATCAGAAAGTCCTCAGGTTAAATAAGAGATTGTTTTTTAAAACCTGAGCATTGCTTGTGGCTTTCCCCTTTTCATTTTCAATAATTGCATTATCCTAGGTTTGTGTTATTTCTTCTTTCATTTTAGTAAAAAAGTAAAGTCTTTAGCCTTTTGTTGTATATTTTGTGCCTATAGACTATCCTTCTTGGGTGAAGATGCAGTCACATTTGCAAAAGAAAAAAAAAAAAAAACCACAGAGCAAGACATCCCAAATTGACACAAGAAAAATCATAAAATTTTATTCTGAGATCTAACTGACACAAAAGAGACTTAAACAAGTAGGAAAACAGTTCATTTTCTTGAATAGAAGGAATTGAGAGATGTTAGTTCTCCCTGAGGTCATTTATAATTTAAAGCTACCCATTTAAAATGCCAACAGTTGTTTTTCTGGACATAGATGACTTGATCATAAAACTTATTTGGAAAAATAAGCAAAAAGAAGCAAACAGAAAAACACTGAAAGAAGAAAGTGAGGATAATATATCCCACAAGATATTAAAACACATTTAAAAGCCAATGTAATTACAAAGGTGTGTATTGGCATATGATCAGATTGACCAATCAGTGGAACAGAAGGGAAGCTTTAGAAACTTTCCCAATTTTGTGTGTCTATGATGCAGCAATGTTGGCATTTCAAATTTGTGCAGGTGGTGGTGGTGGTTTGGTGGTTTTGTTGCTAAGTCATGTCCGACTCTTGCAACCCTGTGGACTGTAGCCAGCCAGGCTCCTCTTTCCATGTGATTCTTTAGGCAAGAATATTGCAATGGGTTGCCATTTCCTTCTTCAGTGCACGTAAAGGCAGACATTTAAATTATTAATGTGGAGATAGAGGATTAGCCACAGACAATAGGATTAAAATTAAACTCGTTTACATGTATGTGTGAATTTCAAATTTGACTCTATAAGTTAGAATTGAAACACATTATGAATTGAAACATAGAATTGAGTTGAAACAAACAAACACATTATGAATAAATTATTCTGTAATGTCGAATAATGGACATCAATTTTCTATTGTCATGTACAAACAATCTCAGATCTTAAAATAACAAATTGTATGTTTGGATCTTGCTTCTGCTGGACAGTTTTATTCTCTGGACTGGCCTTAGCTGATCTCAGTTTGACTTGATCATATGTCTGCAGTCAGATGATGAGTTAGCTGGTGATTGGCTAAGTAATATTAACAAAATATTGTTAATTATTTTAGTGGTAATAAGAGTATTCTGGCTATTTTTAATAATCCATAAATGTAGAGAAACAAACTACACTATTCATAGTTTAAATGGCATATCTAGGATTTGCTTCAGTAAAAAGTGATAGAGAAATGATAATGACGATGGTGTGATCACTGACCTAGAGCCAGACATCCTGGAATGTGAAGTCAAGTGGGCCTTAGAAAGCATCACTACGAACAAAGCTAGTGCAGGTGATGGAATTCCAGTTGAGCTATTCCAAATCCTGAAAGATGATGCTGTGAAAGTGCTGCATTCAATATGCCAGCAAATTTGGAGAACTCAGGAGTGGCCACAGGACTGGAAAATGTCAGTTTTCATTCCAATCCCAAAGAAAGGCAATGCCAAAGAATGCTCAAACTACCACACAATTGCACTCATCTCACACGCTAGTAAAGTAATGCTCAAAATTCTCCAAGCCAGGCTTCAGCAATATGTGAACCGTGAACTTCCTGATGTTCAAGCTGGTTTTAGAAAAGGCAGAGGAACCAGAGATCACATTGTCAACATCCGCTGGATCATGGAAAAAGCAAAGAGTTCCAGAAAAGCATCTATTTCTGCTTTATTGACTATGCCAAAGCCTTTGACTGTGTGGATCACAATAAACTGTGGAAAATTCTGAAAGAGATGGGAATACCAGACCACCTGATCTGCCTCTTGAGAAATTTGTGTGCAGATCAGGAAGCAACAGTTAGAACTGGACATGGAACAACAGACTGGTTCCAAATAGGAAAAGGAGTACGTCAAGGCTGTATATTGTCACCCTGCTTATTTAACTTATATGCAGAGTACATCATGAGAAAGCCTGGACTGGAAGAAACACAAGCTGGAATCAAGATTGCCGGGAGAAATATCAATAACCTCAGATATGCAGATGATACCACCCTTATGACAGAAAGTGAAGAGGAATTAAAAAGCCTCTTGATGAAAGTGGAAGTGCAGAGTGAAAAAGTTGGCTTAATCTCAACATTCAGAAAACGAAGATCATGGCATCCGATCCCATCACTTCATGGGAAATAGATGGGGAAACAGTGGCTGACTTTATTTTTCGGGGCTCCAAAATCACTACAGATGGTGACTGCAGCCATGAAATTAAAAGACGCTTACTCCTTGGAAGGAAAGTTATGACCAACCTAGATAGCATATTCAAAAGCAGAGACATTACTTTGCCAACAAAGTTCGTCTAGTCGAGGCTATGGTTTTTCCTGTGTCATGTATGGATGTGAGAGTTGGACTGTGAAGAAGGCTGAGTGCTGAAGAATTGATGCTTTTGAACTGTAGTATTGGAGAAGACTCTTGAGAGTCCCTTGGACTGCAAGGAGATCCAACCAGTCCATTCTGAAGGAGATCAGCCCTGGGTGTTCTTTGGAAGGAATGATGCTAAAGCTGAAACTCCAGTACTTTGGGCACCTCATGAGAAGAGTTGAGTCACTGGAAAAGACTCTGATGCTGGGAGGGATTGGGGGCAGGAGAGAAGGGGACAACAGAGGATGAGATGGCTGGATGGCATCACTAACTCGATGGACGTGAGTCTGAGTGAACTCTGGGAGTTGGTGATGGACAGGGAGGCCTGGCATGCTACAGTTCGTGGGGTCGCAAAGAGTCGGACAAGACTGAGCAACTGATCTGATCTGATCTGATCTGGTAGAGAAATGTGGATGAAGATATTGATGACTGGCCATGATTAGTAATTTCTGAAACTAGAGAATTTGCTCAGTCCGTAGTCATGTCTGACTCTTTGCAACCCCATGGACTGCAGCGCCCCAGGTTCTTCTATTCATGGAATTTTCTAGACAAGAACACTGGAGTGGGTTGCCATTTCCTCCTGCAAGGGTTCTTCCTTTCGAAGGGATTAAACCAGAGCCTTTTGTGTCTCCTGCATTGGCAGGCAGATTCTTTACCACTAACACCACCTGGGGAGCCCCAGAGAAAGGATAAATGGGGATTATATTATTTTCTATAATTTTTGTATATGTGCTTTTTTACAAATATAATGTTGAAACAAAGTAACAAAAACAACAACCAATCATATTTACTTTCAAGTACCTTGAAGGAAGGGCTTTCCTGGTTGCTCAGCTGCAAAGAATCAGTCTGCCTTGCAGGAGACAAGGGTTCCATCCCTGGGTTAGGAAGATCCCCTGGAGAAGGAAATAGCAACCCTCTTCGGTATTCTTGTCTGGAAATCCCATGGACAGAGGAGACCGGCAAACAACAGCCCATGGGGTCACAAAAGAGTTGTACTCAATTTAGAGATTAAATAACAACAACTATGAGGAAGCAAATATTGTGAGTACCACTTTACACCAAAATGACTCAACCAGTATTTCAAAGGAATGCCCTGAGACAGATTTGCTGGGAACCTTATATCAGGAATTTTGTTAGTTTTTAAAGTCAAGCTGAATGTCTGGAAAGTTTTGTATTCTTGACTGTTCTATGAAATGTAAATATAAGCCTCTCTCTCTTTTTCTTTTTTTTTTTTCCCAACCCCTGTGCTCTAACCATTTGAAAACCTTGGAGAATTAAAGAACAACTGTCAACAGAATTGTAATTGAAATTTTAATTGAACATTTTAAAACAAAATTGGATAGAACAGATAATTAGAAGAGATATATCTCAGTGTTATATTATGTATTTGGAAAGCTCTGATAGTATGTCTTGAATAATTCATAATTTATTTTATATATTCATAAAAAAGTGAAGTTTCGTATGAACATGCAATACCAGAGAAATAAAAGTTCAGTTTAGTTCAGTCACTCAGTCCTGTCCGACTCTTTGTGACCCCATGAATTGCAGCACTCCAGGCCTCCCTGTCCATCACCAACTCCCAGAGTTCACTCAAACTCACCACCATCAAGTCGGTGATTGCCATCCAGCCATCTCATCCTCTGTTGTCCCCTTCTCCTCCTGCCCCCAATCCCTCCCAGCATCAGAGTCTTTTTCAATGAGTCAACTCTTCGCATGAGGTGGCCAAAGTACTGGAGTTTCAGCTTTAGGATCAGTCCTTCCAATGAACACCCAGGACTGATCTCCTTTAGGATGGACAGGTTGGATCTCCTTGCAGTCCAAGGGACTCTCAAGAGGCTTCTCCAACACCACAGTTCAAAAGCATCAATTCTTCAGCATTCAGCTCTTTATAGTCCAACACTCACATCCATACATGACCACTGGAAAAACCATAGTCTTGACTAGATGAACTTTTGTTAACAAAGTAATGTCTCTGCTTTTTAATATGCTGTCTAGGTTGGTCATAACTTTCCTTCCAAGGAGTAAGTGTCTTTTAATTTCATGGCTGCAGTCACCATCTTCAGTGATTTAGGAGCCCAGAAAAATAAAGTCAGCCACTATTTCCACTGTTTCCCCATCTATTTGCCAAAAAGTGATGGGACCGGATGCCATGATCTTAGTTTTCTGAATGTTGAGCTTTAAGCCAACTTTTTCACTCTCCTCTTTCACTTTTATCAAGAGGCTTCTTAGTTCTTCCTCACTTTCTGCCATAAGGGTGGTGTCATCTGCATATCTGAGGTTACTGATAGTTCTCCCGGCAATCTTGATTCCAGCTTGTCCTTCTTCCAGCCCAGCGTTTCTCATGTTGTACTCTGCATATAAGTTAAAAAAGTAGGGTGACAATATACAGCCTTGACGTACTCCTTTTCCTATTTGGAACCAGTCTGTTGTTCCATGTCTGGTTTAACTGTTGCTTCCTGACTTGCATATACATTTCTCAAGAGGCAGATCAGGTGGTTTGGGTAGTCCCATCTCTTTCAGAATTTTCCACAGTTTATTGAAATCCACACAGTCAAATGCTTTGGCATAGTCAATAAAGCAGAAATAGATGTGTTTTTGGAACTTTCTTGCTCTTTCAATGATCTAATGGATGTTGGCAATTTGATGTTTGGTTCCTCTGCCTTTTTTAAAACCAGCTTGAATATCTGGAAGTTCATGGTTCACATATTGCTGAAGCCTAGCTTGGAGAATTTTGAGCATCACTTTGGTATTGTGTGAGATGAGTGCAATTGTGCAGTAGTTTGAGCATTCTTTGACATTGCTTTTCTTTGGGACTGGAATGAAAACTGAACTTTTCCAGTCCTGTGGCCACTGCTGAGTTTTCCAAATTTGCTGGCATATTGAATGCAGCACTTTCCAGCATCATCTTCCAGGATTTGCAATAGCTCAACTGGAATAGTGATGCTCCCTAAGGCCCACTTGACTTCACATTCCAGGATGTCTGGCTCTAGGTGAGTGATCACACCATCATGATTATCTGCATCGTGAAGATCTTTTCTGTACAGTCCTTCTGTGTATTCCTGCCACCTCTTCTTAATATCTTCTGCTTCTGTTAGGTCCATACCATTTATGTCCTTTATTGAGCCTATCTTTGCATGAAATATTTCCTTGGTATCTCTAATTTTCCTGAAGAGATCTCTAGTCTTTCCCATTCTATTGTTTTCCTCTATTTCTTTGCATTGATTGCTGAGGAAGGCTTTCTTATCTCTCCTTGCTGTTCTTTGGAACTCTGCATTCAACTGGGTATATCTTTCCTTTTCTCCTTTGCTTTTCACTTCTCTTCTTTTCATAGCTATTTGTAAGGCTTCCTCAGACAGCCATTTTGCTATTTTGTGTTTCTTTATCTTTCGATGATCTTGATTCCTGTCTCCTGTACAATGTCATGAGCCTCCATCCATAGTTCATCAGGCACTCTATCAGATCTAGTCCCTTAAGTCTATTTCTCACTTCCACTGTATAGTCATAAAGGATTTGATTCAAGTCATACCTGAATGGTCTAGTGGTTCCCCCCATTTTTTCAATTTAAGTCTGAATTTGGCAATAAGCAGTTCATGATCTAAGCCACAGTCATCTTCCAGTTTTGTTTTTGATGAGTGTATAGAGCTTCTCCATCTTTGCCTGCAAAGAATATAATCAGTCTGATTTTGGTGTTGACCATCTGGTGATGTTCATGTGCAGAGTCTTCTCTTGTATTGTTGGAAGAGGATGTTTGCTATGACCAGTGCATTCTCTTGGCAGAACTCTATTAGCCTTTGCCTTGCTTCTTTCTGTACCCCAAGACCAAATTTGCCTGTTACTCCAGGTGTTTCTTGATTTCCTACTTTTGCATTCCAGTCCCCTATAATGAAAAGGACATCTTTTTTGGGTGTTAGTTCTAAAAGGTCCTGTAGGTCTTCATAGAACCGTTCAACTTCAGCTTCTTCAGCATTACTGGTTGGGGCATAGACTTGGATTACTGTGATACTGAATGGTTTGCCTTGGAAATGAATAGAGATCATTCTGTCGTTTTTGAGATTACATCCAAGTACTGCATTTCAGACTCTTTTGTTGACCATGATGGCTACTCCCTTTCTTCTGAGGGATTCCTGCCCACAGTAGTAGATATAATGGTCATCTGAGTTAAATTCACCCACTCCAATCCATCTTAGTTAGCTGATTCCTAAAATGTCAACATTCACACTTGCCATCTCCTGTTTGACCATTTCCAGTTTGATTGATTCATGGACCTGACATTCCAGGTTCCTATGCAATATTTCTCTTTACAGCATCGGACCTTGCTTCTATCACCAGTCCCATCTACAACTGGGTGTTGTTTTTGCTTTGGCTCCATCCCTTCATTCTTCCTGGAGTTATTTCTCCACTGATCTCCAGTAGCATATTGGACACCTAATGACCTAGGGAGTTCATCTTTCAGTGTCTTAACTTTTGGCCTTTTCATACTGTTCATGGGGTTCTCAAGGCAAGAATACTGAAGTGGTTTGCCATTCCCTTCTCCAGTGGACCACATTCTGTCTGACCGCTCCACCATGACCCGTCAGTCTTGGGTGGCCCCACAGAGCACGGCTTAGTTTCATTAAGTTAGACAACAAGGCTGTGGTCTGTGTGATCAGATTGGCTAGTTGTCTGTGATTGTTGTTTCAGTCTGTCTGCCCTCTAATGCCCTCTCTCAGCACCTACCGTCTTACTTGGTTTTCTCTTACCTTGGATGTGGGGTATCTCTTCACGGCTGCTCCAGAAAAGCACAGCCACTGCTCCTTACCTTGGACACAGGGTAGCTCCTCTTGACCATCCTCCTGTGCTGTCACAGTTGTTATAGATGCCACGCTTCTGCACCATCGCAGCCAATGGCTCGAAATAAAAGAGGCATTGTTTATTGCAAAGTTGCCTAGAACTTGGAGGCATAGACCTTTTCCTAAAATGTCAGTTGGTATAAGGAACAGTGGTGATAAGGAGAGTTGTCTGTTTCTCAACAGAAGAAAAATAATGGGGACTTTAAGGACAAATAGTAGTCTTGCTAAACTGTCAATACTTGACAAAGACTGGCAATGAGATAGAGACATTGATCAATATTGACACTATTTATAAATGTATGTATAAGCACCCTAACTAACATAAAAAATAGATGCTAGCTGAATATTTTTAGATTGTTTAAATGTAAGAAAGCATTTAAACATAATTTATAATATTAATGATCTAAGGACAAAACATAATTTTTTACATAGACAACAATCATTTGGTGAAAATCAAAATAATTCCTAATTAAATGAGGAAGCATTTATATAAATTAGAATTACTAAATATTTCCTTTGCAAGATATGTATGTGTGTGTGTGGATAGATATGTGTGTACATATATGTATTTATATGTATTAAAAAGTGAAAGCGTTAATCACTCAGTCGTGTCCCCACTGTTTGTGACCACATGGATTACAGCCTAATAGGCTTCTCTGACCATGAAAGTTTTTTAGGCAAGAACACTACACTGGGTTGCCATTTCCTTCTCCAGGGGATCTTCCCCACCTAGGTGTTAACCCAGGTCTCCTACAATGCAGGCAAATTCTTTACTGTTTGATTCACGAGGAAAGCCTATTTATATGTATACTTGCATATATATGTATATATGTGCTTATATGTAAATATATATATATACACACACACAAGTATATATACATATATGTATATACATTTGTCTATATGCCATACAAACTACACATTATGTACTATTGTGTATATATTGATAACCACACAAGACAAATACATGCATACACTTATCGTATATATAAGTGTAAAGATGTGTGTGTCTTTCCATTAAAGTCAAAAACCAAACTGACTACAATGTCTCTATATTTAACTGGAGATCATAGCATGCAGACTTTTTCTTTTTTAATGCACTAGGTATATAAACATACATAAACATCTGTCAATACTCCAAATTAAAATATTATTTTATTTGTTTAATCCAAGAAATCAGGTAAAAAAAATTATTGTAAATAAATTCAGTAAGTTAGCCAAGTACAAAATTATTACACAAATATCACTAGCTCTCCTACATATTGAAAATGTGATGAAAGAAAATATCATGTCTAATTAAAAAAAAGAGCTAAGACATATCGACATAAACTTAACAAAAAGTGTTCTAGATTTAAACAGAGATCAACATTAGGGTATTTCTGAGTAACACAATATTAAATTTGAAAAAATGAAAAGTTGCCCATAATTTTCAACGGCAAGAATAAATACAAAAATTTAATTTTATCTCTATATTTTTTTTCTTTTTTTTTTTTAATTTTTCAGCACTTTATTTATTTATTTTTTTTGATAAATTTAACGCCTTTTATTGCCATACCTCATTTTACTGTGCTTTGCTTTAGTGAGCTTTATAGATACATGTTTTGTTTTGTTTTTTTTTCCTTGTTAATTTTCTGTTTAGTTGATCTATCCATAAGTGTGAGTGGGGTATTAAAGTCTCCCACTATTATTGTGTTATTGTTAATTTCTCCTTTCATACTTGTTAGGATTTGTCTTACATACTGCGGTGCTCCCATGTTGGGTGGATATATATTTATAATTGTTATATCTTCTTCTTGGATTGATCCTTTGATCATTATGTAGTGACCTTCTTTGTCTCTTTTCACAGCCTTTGTTTTAAAGTCTAATTTATCTGATACGAGTATTGTGACTCCTGCTTTCTTTTGGTCCCAATTTGCATGGAAAATCTTTTTCCAGCCCTTCACTTTCAGTCTGTATGTGTCCCCTGTTTTGAGGTGGGTCTCTTGTAGACAACATATGTAGGGGTCTTGTTTTTGTATCCATTCAGCCAGTCTTTGTCTTTTGGTTGGGGCATTCAACCCATTTACGTTTAAGGTAATTACTAATAAGTATGATCCCGTTGCCATTTACTTTATTGTTTTGGGTTCGAGTTTATACACCATTTTTGTGTCTCCTGTCTAGAGAATATCCTTTAGTATTTGTTGGAGAGCTGGTTTGATGGTGCAGAATTCTCTCAGCTTTTGCTTGTCTGAAAAGCTTTTGATTTCTCCTTCATACTTGAATGAGATCCTTGCTGGGTACAATAATCTGGGCTGTAGGTTATTTTCTTTCATCATTTTAAGTATGTCTTGCCATTCCCTCCTGGCTTGAAGAGTTTCTATTGAAAGATCAGCTGTTATCCTTATGGGAATTCCCTTGTGTGTTATTTGTTGTTTTTCCCTTGCTGCTTTTAATATTTGTTCTTTGTGTTTGATCTTTGTTAATTTGATTAATATGTGTCTTGGGGTGTTTCTCCTTGGGTTTATCCTGTTTGGGACTCTCTGGGTTTCTTGGACTTGGGTGATTATTTCCTTCCCCATTTTAGGGAAGTTTTCAACTATTATCTCCTCAAGTATTTTCTCATGGTCTTTATTTTTGTCTTCTTCTTCTGGAACCCCTATGATTCGAATGTTGTAGCGTTTAATATTGTCCTGGAGGTCTCTGAGATTGTCCTCATTTCTTTTAATTCGTTTTTCTTTTATCCTCTCTGATTCATTTATTTCTACCATTCTATCTTCTAATTCACTAATCCTATCTTCTGCCTCTGTTATTCTACTATTTGTTGGCTCCAGAGTGTTTTTAATTTCATTTATTGCATTATTCATTATATATTGACTCTTTTTTATTTCTTCTAGGTCCTTGTTAAACCTTTCTTGCATCTTCTCAATCCTTGTCTCCAGGCTATTTATCTGTGATTCCATTTTAATTTCAAGATTTTGGATCAATTTCACTATCATTATTTGGAATTCTTTATCAGGTAGATTCCCTATCTCTTCCTCTTTTGTTTGGTTTGGTGGGCATTTATCCTGTTCCTTTATCTGCTGGGTATTCCTCTGTCTCTTCATCTTGTTTAAATTGCTGAGTTTGGGAGTCCTTTCTGTATTCTGGCAGTTTGTGGAGTTCTCTTTATTGTGGCGTTTCCTCGCTGTGTGTGGGTATGTAGAGGTGGCTTGTCAAGGTTTCCTGGTTAGGGAAGCTTGTGTCGGTGTTCTGGTGGGTGGAGCTGTATTTCTTCTCTTTGTTCAGTCGCGCTATGGGGAGGGACGGAGGGATGCTGCAAACAAATGACACTGGCGTGCGCTCGCAGTGCCTCAGCCACACTGGGTCTGCCCCCGCTCACGGCGCGTGTAGCCTCCCTGCCCACACTGCTCAGGCTCTAGGTTGTTCCGCCGGGAACAATCCGAGGCTGGCCCTGGGTTGCATGCACCTCCCAGGTCCAAGCCGCTCAGGTTCAGGCACTCAGGTAGTCCTCAGAGGCGCAGACTCAGTTGGGGCTGCGTTTTGTGCTCTTCCCAGGTCCGAGCAGCTCAGGTGATGAGGTGTTTGGCGAGCGCCAATGCTGCGACTTATCGCCTCCCCGCCAGTTGGTTATCTGGGTGTAAAACCGGCGCACCTTCTCAGGCAGATGTTGACCGTCCAGACCCCCAATAAGTTTTAGTTAGCAAAGAAGCCAGTTTTATAGATTATGTCTCTCTGGGGCTGCGATTGCCCCCTTCCGGCTCTGGCTGCCTGTCACCGGAGGGGGAAGGTTTGCAGCCGGCTACCTCTGTTTAGTCCTTTGTTCCGTGCGCGGGCTGGCGGTATCTTAGGTTAGGGCTGGCTTTTCGCATGGTAGATATCCCACAGTCTGGTTTGCTAGCCCAAATTATTTCACTCAGATAGTGCTCAGGGTATTCAGGCCAGATTCTTACTCTCAGCGATGCAGCCTGTGCCGCGCCTCCCTGCCCAGCCCCCGCTTGCTAATGGCGGATGCAGGCGTCTGCGCTGCTTCTCCGCTGGAGGAGTTACCGTAGGGCTCGCAATCTGCGAGTTTTAATTGTTTATTTATTTTTTCTCCCTGTTATGTTGTCCTCTGTGCTTCCAAAGCTCGGCACGGATTCAGCAGTGAGAAGGTTTCCTGGTGTTTGGAAACTTCTCTCTTTTTAAGACTCCCTTCCCGGGACGGAACTCCGTCCCTCCCTCTTTTGTCTCTTTTATTGTCTTTAATATTTTTTCCTACCTCCTTTCGAGGAGTTGGGTTGCTTTTCTGGGTGCCTGATGTCCTCTGCCGGCATTCAGAAGTTGTTTTGTGGAATTTACTCGACGTTTAAATGCTCTTTTGATGAATTTGTGGGGGAGAAAGTGTTTTCCCCGTCCTACTCCTCCGCCATCTTGGCGCCTTCCCCTATCTCTATATTTTTTAATACATTCAAATGTATCCCAATACATTTAACAAGTTTTTTTCCTAAAGACAATTTTGAGTATAAATTGGAATTGGACAAGTATTTCTGCTGCTGCTAAGTCACTTCAGTCGTGTCCGATTCTGTGTGATGCCATGGACTGCAGCCCACCAGGCTCCCCCATCCCTGGGATTCTCCAGGCAAGAACACTGGAGTGGGTTGCCATTTCCTTCTCCAATGCATGAAAGTGGAAAGTGAAAGTGAAGTCGCTCAGTCGTGTCTGACTCTTAGCAACCCCATGGACTGCAACCCACCAGGCTCCTCCATTTATGGGACTCTCGGGGCAACAGTACTGGAGTGGGGTGCCATTGTCTTCTCCCAAGTATTTCTAATGATTACTAAAATTCCAGAAATAACTAAACATATATCTGGTTGCATAAAATTATACATTTCTGTATGACCTTAAAGAGAGAGTAATCACAAACAACAAATAACAAACTAGGAAAATTGATTGAAACTGATATCACAGACATTGATCTTTCTAATAAAAATGGCACTTAGACATTGACAAGAACAGCACAAATATCCCTTTAGTAAAAATCTCATAATGAAGATGAATAAAGTTTTTAAATTAAAATACATAAATTGTAGTAAAACATGTGAAAATGTATTTAATCTCTCATTAAAACGTAAAAATTGAAGCTATAAGGAAAAAGTCATTTCTCAACTGATTATCAGGAATCCAATGTTGATAGCATATTCTGTTCATAAAGTTATGGAAAAACAGACACTCTCAAACACAGTTTTGGGAATGTAAAATGATATAAATCTTGATAGGGAAAATTTGTCATCTATTAAGATTAAAATTGGGCTTCCTTGGTGGCTCAAATGGTAAAGAATCAGCCTGCAATGCAGGAGACCTGGGTTCAGTCCCTGGGTTGGGTAGATTCTCTGGAGGACAGCATGGCAACCCACTCCAGGATTCTTGCCTGGAGAACCCCATGGACAGAGGAGCCTGGTAAGCTGCAGTCCATGGGCTTACAAAGAGTCAGACAGGACTGAGAATACAGCACAGTGATTAAAATTCATGTGCTCACAAAATTATTTATACATCATTATTTATGGTAGAATTATTTGCTTTTAAAAATGAAAATATCAAAATGTTTAACTTCAGGGATCTTTTAAAATATTCTACTGCATGGTTTTGTTATCCTTGGCTGTTAGTCACTCAGTCGTGTCCGACTCTTTGTGACCCCATGAACTGTAACCCACCGGGCTCCTTGGGCCACAGTACTCTCCAGGCAAGAATACTGGAGTGGGTTGCCATTCCCTTCTCCAGGGGATCTTCCCAACCCAGGGATCGAACCCAGGTCTCCCACACTGCAGGCAGATTCTTTACCAGCTGAGCCACAAAAGACTTTTGGGAATACTTAGTATTTATACCAAAAAGAGAGATCTTGATACTCATACAGACATTTTTCTAGTATATATTGCCAAGGGTGGAAAAATGTGGTATGGAATCATGTGCATAGCACACTGATAGTGAAAGAAGGGAGAAAACAGTGTATTTGTATAAAGAAACATTGGAAGGAAATTTCTCATATTAAAAAATTCTTCCCTCCAGGATTCAGGGTGTAGATATGGAGTAAATAGAAACATAGAAGACAGAGTTTTCATTTTTTACTTTTTTATGTTGCACTTATTTTGAACCATGTAAATGTTTTAATGTTTTACCTCTTCATAACAAATAACTTTTTAAAAGATTCTTTACCAAATTTGGATGACATGATTAAAGTTATACACTTTGTAAAGACTCCCAGTAGACAATAGTACTATTGAACATCGGGAAAATACAACCATGTATATAATTATTTAGTGTGCTGCCTCTGTAGTGATATAAACTGCCTTTTTGCCAATTGTAAATATTTCTATCCTGAGCATATTCTTATTATTCTCCAGGAGTAATTTGCAGTGTCTCAGTGCAACCAGCCATCACATGGTCAGTGCAGTTCTTAGGCCATCAATTATTGATTTACCCCAACCAGATATGACTTCCAATTTGCTCTCAGGGATAATTGTGTATGGAAATTTTTATAATTACTTTACCATTGGGAAGTATATTTTACATTAAACTGTGAAAATGACACGGCTGCTAGAATTCACTTGCAAACAAATGCCAGCAATGTCAAGGACTAGCAATTCAAACTGATAGAAGGCTGTTTTTACTTAATTTTCATAAATTCTGATGCCATTCGTTCTTTAAGGTGACACTTCTTTAAAGTCAGCTTTGCACAACCTATCTTTAAGGTGTGCTTTTATCACTTGAGCCAGGTTGGTATTTCTAGATTGTTTTACAAGTAACCTAAGCCATTTCGTCTGGCAGTATAGCTTCTCATGCACTGGAGGAAAAATGAGAGAAACAGCTGGCTCAGAAACTGTAGAGATTTTTAAATTATAATAGATGTTCTTCATCACAAAGTAACTAGTAAGCAAAATCTCAGTGCAAAGCCTGTGTAACAGAAACATGTTAAAGAATATTTTTATAAACTCTAGGATTATAATAGCTTCTCAAAAAAGACTTGACAAGCCAAAAAATCACTACCCACCTACAGAGAACAGAGTGTATAACATGGAAAAAAACCAGTTAAGAAAGACAATTATTGACTTGCACTAAGCTCTTTGAAGGGCTTCCTTGGTAACCCAGCTGGTAAAGAATTCTACCTGAAATGCAGAAGACTCTGGGTTGGTAAGATCCCCTGGAGAAGAGATAGGCTACCTACTCTAGTTTCATGGACTTCCCTGGTAGCTCAGATGGTAAAGAATCCACCTGCAATGTGGGACACCTGGGTTTGATCCCTTGGTTGGGAAGATCCCCTGGAGGAAGGCGTGGCAACCCACTCCAGTCTTCTTGCCTGGAGAAGGAAATGGAACCTCACTCCAGTATTTTTGCTGGTAAAATTCCATGGATAGAGGAGTCTGACGGACTTCAGTTCACTGGGGTCTCAAAGAATTAGACACAACTGAGTAACTGAGCAGCTCTTAGTGAACATAATAATATTCAATCCATGTTCTTAATGGTAATAATTAGTAAAAGTAATAATTTATGCTAAAAAAATTATTCAGTTCTGTGGCTATTTTCCTCTGGATATTTTCTAAATTTGTGTGTTAGGACTCATTGTCTTTTCATGGTTAAATTAGATAGAATGTATCTCTTATTTTTATTTTTCAAATGGCCCAGATATTTAGTTCTCAACTACCATATATTTTCCTTTCCTAACTCACTGATTTCTGTGTTTATATTTACTATTTTTCATTCTTATTTCATTCCATAAATCTGTGTTCTTTAAAAAAAATTGGAGAACATTTCTTCCAGTTCCTTTTAGATCAGCAGCCCTACCTATGTTTTCAATGGCATCACTTACTGTGAGGGAAGGTATGATGCTGCCACAGTGCAAGACTGTTACAAAGGAGGCTGTCTGTTGGGATCTACCAGACAGCTGGCAGCCGGAAACCTGGCCTCCGGCAAAATGGAGACCTTCGATAGAAAACAGTTCCTCTACCAATTCCCCTACAGCTTCCAGACACTGGATCTTTTCTGTCCAATCTGATTCACTCGACAAATAATTATTTTTTGTCCAAGCTAATTCGTATCTAGTGCCAGGAAGAAACATATTTTAGCTAGTAAGCAAATATTTCTCTCTTATAAGTTCAGTTGGCCGTTTCTTTCTTTGAATCTTAGATCTGGCATAGGAATGCAGCTTGACTGGAAGATACCAGGGAAGGGGCTGTAGTGAGAGCAAGAGGAAGATAGAAGAGACAAGCATAGATTAATTCTCAAGATAGAGCTCTCCAACTTTAGTTCAACGTGAATCTAGCCATCGTTTATAAAATGTGTGATACCAACTTGGAAAAGACAGAGTTCTATACAGGTCAGTGCTATTATTAGCATTATTATTGATGTCTTGGGAGTCTGTCTAATAAGTAACATCATGATGCAGATGTTCACAGGGTGTCTGGTCAAGCATTCATCAGTCCCCACCTGTGCCATTTTGCACTGAATTTTCCTTCTTTGGCTTTGAGGATTTAGGGTCACCTTAACAGAATGTGCCCTTTGTAGCTCAATAGCCACTAGTGTAAACAGGTAATTTTAAAAGTGTCCATGCTGATGAAATGATTAAGTTTGCAAAGTGGGGATGACTATTATGTATGCAGGGAGTGCAGGCATCCTATGGTTCACAGTAAGTGATTTGTATGTGATTATGTTGTCCCTGAATCTCTGCTGAATGAGATCAGTGTACAATTTGAACCAAGAAAAAATACACAATAAATGATAAAAAATATTGTGACCTTCTTATATTTGCTATAATTTCTACTCTTATACAATACCATTAAACATGTTTTAAAACATATCAATTGAGCAGCTAATGTGTATGCAGTGATTTGTTGTTGTTCAGTTGCTAAGTCATGTATGACTTCTTGTGACCCCCATAGACTGACTGTGGCATGCCACAATTTTCTGTCCTCCACTGTCTCCTAGAGCTTGCTCAAATTCACATCCCTTGAGTCAGTGATGCTATCTTACCATCTCATCCTCTGCTGCTCTTTTCTCCTTTTGACCTAAATCTTTCCCAGCATCAAGGCCTTTTCCATTGAGTCTGCTCTTTGAATCAAGTGGCAAAAGTATTGGAGCTTCAGCTTCAGGATCAGTCCTTCTAATGAGTGTTCAGGGTTGATTTCCCTTAGGATGGACTGGTTTGATCTCCATGTTGTCTAAGGGACTCTCAAGAGTCTTCTCCAGCACCACAACTGGAAAACATCAAGTCTTTGGTGCTCAGCCTTGTTTATGGCCCAGCTCTCATATCCCAACATGACCACTGGAAAAACAATAGCTATTACTCTACAGAACTTTGATGGCTATTAAACTCTATTTCATTATAAAACATAATTTTTATTTTTAATAAATACATACACATGTATAAAATTCATAATTAGATAATTATATAGAGGTACAAAAAGCTATATATAGACATATATATATATGACTTGTATAACTTGGTCTACTTTTTAGCTGTTTTTTCTTTAATGCATGTGTGTGTGCACACTTATATTTGCATTATAGTGCTTTCATAGTCTTATGTTTCTTCCTCTTTTAAAAAAATAAATTATTCTAGTAGGACACATATAAATACATGTTAAGGATTAATCTCTTTAGCCTTCACCCGAAAGTGTCACGACATTGTGTGATACCCCAATACAAAATAAAAAGCTTTAAAATAAAAAGAAAATAATCTATGTAAATTGTTCCATGCTTGCAATTTTTTTGTTTTGAATGACATATTGAATAAACATTTTATTATTTTTTTTAAAATTTTATTTTATTTTTAAACTTTACAAAATTGTATTAGTTTTGCCAAATATCAAAATGAATCTGCCACAGGTATACATGTGTTCCCCATCCTGAACCCTCCTCCCTCCTCCCTCCCCATACAATCCCTCTGGGTTGTCCCAGTGCACCAGCCCCAAGCATCCAGTATCATGCGTCGAACCTGGACTGGCAACTCGTTTCATACATGATATTATACAGGTTTCAATGCCATTCTCCCAAATCTTCCCACCCTCTCCCTCTCAACAGAGTCTGTAAGACTGTTCTATACATCAGTGTCTCTTTTGCTGTCTCGTACACAGGGTTATTGTTACCATCTTTCTAAATTCCATATATATGCATTAGTATACTGTATTGGTGTTTTTCCTTCTGGCTTACTTCACTCTGTATAATAGGCTCCAGTTTCATCCACCTCATTAGAACTGATTCAAATGTATTCTTTTTAATGGCTGAGTAATACTCCATTGTGTATATGTACCACAGCTTTCTTATCCATTCATTTGTTGATGGACATCAAAGTTGCTTCCATGTCCTGGCTATTATAAACAGTGCTGCGATGAACATTGGGGTACACGTGTCTCTTTCAATTCTGGTTTCCTCAGTGTGTATGCCCAGCAGTGGGATTGCTGGATCATAAGGCAGTTCTATTTCCAGTTTTTTAAGGAATCTCCACACTGTTCTCCAGAGTGGCTGTACTAGTTTGCATTCCCACCAACAGTGTAAGAGAGTTCCCTTTTCTCCACACCCTCTCCAGCATTTATTGCTTGTAGACTTTTGGATCGCAGCCATTCTGACTGGTGTGAAATGGTACCTCATAGTGGTTTTAATTGCCTTTCTCTGATAATGAGTGATGTTGAGCATCTTTTCATGTGTTTGTTCAACATTTTAGCAAGTACATAAAATACTTTAAAAGGTTCTGTTTTCCAGGAGGATGGCTATTCTATATCTCATGAAAAACTTTAAATTATCTTTGTCTAGAAAATATCCACTCAGTGCTAATTACAAAGGATATACAGGATGCATGGATTATATTATCAGCTATATACCCAATATATCAATAATATATCAACAATATTAATAATTTACATTTTATTACATTGAACTGAAAAAATATACAAGCCTTCTATTTCTGGTAAAAGTTTGTGGCTAGAAAGAATAAAACCACATGAGTGCAGGTACTCATAAGGACGTATGAAATTAATGAATGATGTTACTTTTTCACATTTTTATTGGATCAATTGCTGCTAGTATTACAGGTATATTCAGTAGAGGCAAATCATCCCTACCTTATTTTACAGCACATCGAGACTTTAGACACTCCTCAGACACTATTTTTCCCTCTGTCGGCTCAGGTATGCTATATAGATCTTCCTTAACCTATGATGGAGTTACATCTCAATAAATTTGTCAAAAGCTGAAAATATCAGAAGTAAAAAATGAATTGAATACACCTGTTTTACCTACCTTACTATACCTTATAGCATAGCCTACCCTACCCTAAAAGTGCTCAGAACACTTACATTAGTCTACAGTTGAGCAAAATCCTCTATAACAACCCTATTTTATAATACAGTGCTGAACAGCTCATGTAAATTATTAAATACAATACTGAAAGTACAAAAATAGAATGGAAGTTTGGGGCCAGAAGAGCTGTTGAGTTCAGTTCAGTTCAGTCACTCAGTCGTGTCCGACTCTTTGCGACCCCATGAATCGCAGCACGCCAGGCCTCTCTGTCTGCCACCAACTCCCGGAGTTCACTCAGACTCACGTCCGTTGAGTCAGTGATGCCATCCAGCCATCTCATCCTCTGTGGTCCCCTTCTCCTCCTGCCCCCAATCGCTCCCAGCATCAGAGTCTTTTCCAATGAGTCAACTCTTCGCATGAGGTGGCCAAAGTGTACTGATTTTTACCCCCATGACCATGTGACTGACTGGGAGCTGCACCTGCCACTGCTTAGCCTAACAAAAGAGAGTACTGGATGTCTCTAGGCTGGGGAAAGACCAAAATTCAAAGGAGGGATTCCACGGAATGCATTGCTTTCGTACCATCATAGAGTCAAAAACACTTAAACAGAACAGTTGTAACTTGAGAACCATCAAAGCCCCACCTTGGAAGATTACATCAAACACCAAGAGACTAGTACTGTGTCCTTGAATCCTTGAAAAAGAAAACAGCAAAGTTCATAGGCATTTTCCAGGGGAAGATAATACTAAAAAGTGTTATGTGTAGAAATAACATACAATTTGGGTAGATTTCTATCTCTGGCCATTTCTCTTTCTATTCTAATTGGCAACTCCATGCTGAAATTTTGGCAAATGTGAGAAATTTTGCTCTCCCCACTGTCCTGTAGGTTGTGTCTATGATGACCTGCAGCTTCTCATTTTCAAGAATTAGACTCTTGTAAGAATGTCTGTAAACCAGACTTGGATTGGTTTCGTTATGAGGAAATACTTATGAGGACACAGGGTAATCACAAAATTTGCCCATATGACAGAGCAGCTACTGTTTGGATCTACTTAATTTTAATCCAAACAGGCCTTCCACTTAAGGAGGAAGTGCTAATGATCATACCAGATTAACAATAGTTTAGATCGTATAACATCCAAGATGATATTTGTCATGAAGAGATGAGGCCATTTGGTCACTTGGTCACCATGATGAGGTATTCAATACCTAACAGAATCCACTGGTAAGCCAGGCCCAGTTTCTCTGAAGAATAATTGCCTGCAAAATGGGGCATGATTTTCTTTAATAACTTTAGGGGACTGTACTGTGGTTTTCCTAGTGAGATCAGGTCAGATGTGTGCTCGGTTGTGTCCGACTCTTCATGACCCTATGGACTGTAGCCTGCCAGGCTCCTCTGTCCATGGGATTTTCCAGGCAAGAATACTGGGGAGGGTTGCCATTTATTTCCTATCCAGGGGATCTTTCCTATCCAGGAATAGAACCCCTGTCTCCTGCATCTCTTGCATTGCAAGTGGATACTTTACAACTGAGCCACCAGGGTTTGTGATTTTCCTAGCTTATCACAATTTATATAATGTATTGGATTCCACAAGAGATATTAGATCTGGTGGGTCAGATTTCTTGCAGGGTAGCTGGGTCCATAGGAGAACCATTTTTGCTCTGGGTCTCACTCACATTTGGCAACCGTATTTTCTATTTAACACAGGAATGGAGCTATCAAGTACAATAAATGAAATCCCTAAATCCAAATAGGTCATTGAACATTTCCCATATTTCATAGTAGTAAGGTGTCTAAGTTAGAGGTATCTTTTCTTTATTATTTAATGAGTATATCTCAACTCTTTCAAACCACTTACCCAAAAGAAATTAAATGAGGTGCTAGACCCTCAAGTATTATTGGAATTTATCTTACACTCTGGAACTTCATTGTCTTACTGTTTATCTAAGTTGTATGTAACTCCTACTAGTCATCAAATCAGAGATACTTAATTTCATCAATGTAATGGACCAACATGATGTCTTGAAAAATTCTCAAAGTCCCTGAGAAATTGTTTATGATAGAAAACCTATGATGTGTTATAATTCTGAGCTAAAGTAATGAAGATCTATTGCTATCTCTCTCAGCTGAAAGAAGAGTTTCTGGTGATATTTGCTAAGAAATTTTTAAAATTATTTTTGACAGATGGAGTTTCCAGAGACTGTCATTTGCTCTAGAAGAAAATCCACATCTGGAAGAACAGATTCAATTAGAGACAGCACTTGGTTTGGGGACACAAATCACTTTTAGTGAGTAAGAGGATTTGCTATTACAGAATTGTGAATAATGAAGATAGGTTCTGTGATTGTGTGAATGCATGTAAATATACAATATGTAAATATATTTATACACTTTTATTATTGTATATATGAAATTGCTCCCTGAACATGAACATTTTATAACAAGCTTAACTGGTACTATTCATTCTAACATACAGCAGGTCCTAGCTATTTCTCATCAATCCCATCCTGCAAAAGGACCATGAAGATCAGATTAGTTCCTTTTCTCAACTCCTTAAGGCCTGGAGACAATTTGGATATGGTAAATACTCTTAATCAGCAGGAACTACTGAGGTGCTGACTTCTATGTCAATTCCTGGGTCACAATGTTTTTTCATTAATTCTAAAACTTATGAGAGGTGGAAAATTCTATCCCTAAAATAATACCCAAGATTTTATTACTGTTCTGAATTTCCTCTCTTTATAATCACGCTATGCTATAAAATCATGTTTCTTCCACCTGATAATTTTAATTGCTTGGAGTTCTCAGATTTCATCATCCACCAATAACAAGAAGTGAAATCAACCTCAGAAAATGTATCCCTTTCCTTGTGTCTCATATCTCTTTTATCTAAAAAACAAAACACACAAATAAAACCTGTGACATTGAAGGTCTGTTCCCTTTTTACTTTCTATGTAAGCAAAATTAGATTTGTTCTCTGAGCTGATGGCTTCTAATAGATCAAGGAAAGGATAAGTTATTTTCTCAAGAACTTTTCCAATAAATTTGACAATGACCAGTAATATAGTCTGTCAACTGTTAAGTTATAGAAGAAAGTATAAAAATAAAACATAAGAGAGGCTTCCCTTGTTGCTCAGATGGTAAAGAATCTGCCTGCAATGCAGGAGACTTGGGTTTGTTTTCTGGGTCAGGATCCCATGGAAAAGAGAATGGCTATCCACTCCAGTATTCTTGCCCGGAGAATTCCATGGGCAGAGGAGACTAGTGGGCTACAATCCATGGCTCGCAGAGTCTGACATGACTGAGTGACTAACACTGCACACCTCAAAAACGTAAAAAGTATGTCATATTTTAGCTGCTGAGCGTTTCTCAACAATTATGCTACCAAAACGATGGAATCATTTCAACTCAATTCCTTTTTGGGTTTACTTAATAGATATTTGCTTTTCCTATCACTTTAAATTTACATTGGAAAACTCTGCCAAAGTTTATATACACAAGCAATATGTTTACTTCATAAAAATTCTGTACTAAGACAAATATTTTAGGAACATTCTCTTACCTCTGGAGACTTATTAGATTTTCTACTACTCTGGCAATCATCTTTATGACTGAAATCTCAATTTTATCATTTCTACAATAACATTTTAAAAGTCCCCACATCTCACACTACTAGTCTTGGGGGGGATACTTTTCTGAAGGAAAAATTTGCCTGAAGTATAAAACTAAGGATTGAAAAGCTTTGACTTAACATCTATGGACTCCACAGCAATAATCGATGTGTGCTATATCCAGAAAATTTAAAAAAAATCTATCAGTTTGCCTACACCACATATTATTTAACTCTCTTTAAGCACGTCTCTCAAGTACTTATTCTGATAATGTCTTCTACATTCACATTCTAAACTCAAAGTTATTCCAAAGCTTCTGATTTTACACATTCCTGTTCTGGACCACGTATTGTCTGTTTGTCCTACTCTTAATTCTTTGCCTTGTCTCTCCACAGATCTTTGGAGCAATTTATAGCTCAGTTAAGTATAACTGGAGTTTTATGACCATTAACTATTGAAAGAAGTCTACTAAGGTAACTGGTACCTGCCTTACATCTCTTTCATAACTGCATCCTTGAACTGTACCTCGTACCTCTAGAAGAGTTCTTCTGAAGTAAAGCAGCTCTCTCTAACATCGACTGACTGACCTCCATTCATATCTCAACCTAAAAAGTAAATTTTCAGAGTGGCCTTCTCTGAATTACACACAAAATTAGTCTCTTTAAATTTCCGTCATTTTACTTTACATTTACTTCATGCACTTGACACTTTTCAAAAAGAGAAAGATTTTTAAAATATTGCCTTTTCCCACTTGGCTATACATTCTATAAGGGCAGGGCTTTCGCTCACTGTATGTATTAGTTTGTTTGAGCTGCAATAACAGAATGCCAGAGACTGAATTACTTACAAGCAATAGGTAGACATCTTTTTCTCGGTTTCTAGAAGCTGGGAGGTATGAGATCAAGGTGTTGGCTGATTAGGGCTAGTGTCCTGTTTCATAGAAAGCATCTCAGGTGTCCTCAAGTGTCAGAAGAGGTATTATGACTCGCTGGAGTCTGTTTTATAAGGTCAATAATCCCACTCATGAGGGGTCCATCCTCATGACCTAATCACCACCCCGCTCCCCCAAATCCCATGTTCGAATATCATGACATTTCCACTAGGGTTCAATATATGTATTTGGAGGAACACAAACATACAGTTCCTTGCATTTTGTGCTTGTGTACTGTTTTTTTGTTTGTTTTTCTTTTTAAATGTTTTATTTATTTATTTTTGTCAGTTCCAGGCCTTCACTGCTATGCCTGGGCTTTCTCTACTGTGGCAAGCAAGGGCTGCTCTTTACTACTGTGCTTGGGCTTCACATTGCCGTGATTTCTCTAATTGAGGAGCGTGGGCTCTTAACCCATAAGCTTCAGTAGTTGCAGCTTTGGGGCTCTAGAGCTCAGGCTCAGTAGTTTTGGCCACTGGCTGAACTATTTCAAGGCATGTGGAGTCTTCCTGGACCAGGGATCAAACCCGTGTCCTCTGCATTGGCAGGTGGATTCTTATCCACTAGACTGCCAGGGAAGTACCTTGTGTATTTTTTTGTTCACTATGGTACACCCATCTCTAGTGCAGTTTATTCAATGAGATTGATTAAGTGGATTCAAAGAGAACCCAAAGTCTATTTCTGCAAAGAATTAAAATATATGGCTTTGCTCTTTTTGAAATATATATTTCCCAAACAGACACATATAAGATAATATTATATGTGGCACTAGGGGTAAAGAAGACATATAAGACGTAGGTTCAATCCCCAGGTCACGGAGATCCCCTGGATGAGGGCATGACAACCCACTCCAGTATTCTTTCCTGGAGAAACCCATGGAAAAAGGAGCCTGGCAGGCTATGGTCCATAGGATCACAAGAGTTAATCATGACTGAAGCGATTTAGCACACAAACACATCACTAATAAAATATAGAGCCAGACATACTGGAATGTGAAGTCAAGTGGGCCTTAGAAAGCATCACTATGAACAAAGCTAGTGGAGGTGATGGAATTCCAGTTGAGCTATTCCAAATCCTGAAAGATGATGCTGTGAAAGTGTTGCACTCAATGTGCCAGCAAATTTGGAAAACTCAGCAGTGGCCACAGGACTGGAAAATGTCAGTTTTCATTCCAATCCCAAAGAAGGCAATGCCAACGAATGCTCAAACTACCGCACAATTGCACTCATCTCACACGCTACTAAAGTAATGCTCAAAATTCTCTAAGCCAGGCTTCAGCAATATGTGAACCATGAACTTCCTGATGTTCAAGCTGGCTTTAGAAAAGGCAGAGGAACCAGAGATCAAATTGCCAACATCTGCTGGATCATGGAAAAAGCAAGAGAGTTCTAGAAAAGCGTCTACTTCTGCTTTATTGACTATGCCAAAGCCTTTGACTGTATGGATCACAATCAACTGTGGAAAATTCTGAAAGAGATGGGAATACCAGACCACCTGATCTGCCTCTTGAGAAACTTGTATGCAGGTCAGGAAGCAACAGTTAGAACTGGACATGGAACAACAGACTGGTTCCAAATAGGAAAAGGAGTTCGTCAAGGCTGTATACTGTCACCTTGTTTATTTAACTTCTATGCAGAGTACATCATGAGAAAGGCTGGACTGGAAGAAACACAAGCTGGAATCAAGATTGCCGGGAGAAATATCAATAACCTCAGATATACAGATGACACCACCCTTATGGCAGAAAGTGAAGAGGAACTAAAAAGCCTCTTGATGAAAGTGAAAGTGGAGAATGAAAAAGTTGGCTTAAAGCTCAACATTCAGAAAACGAAGATCATGGCATCTGGTCCCATCACTTCATGGGAAATAGACTGGGAAACAGTGGAAACAGTGTCAGACTTTATTTTTCTGGGCTCCAAAATCACTGCAGATGGTGACTGCAGCAATGAAATTAAAAGACGCTTACTCCTTGGAAGGAAAGTTATGACCAAACTAGATAGTGTATTGAAAAGCAGAGACATTACTTTGCCAACAAAGGTTCGTCTAGTCAAGGCTATGGTTTTTCCTGTGGTCATGTATGGATGTGAGAGTTGGACTGTGAAGAAGGCTGAGCGCCGAAGAATTGATGCTTTTGAACTGCGGTGTTGGAGAAGATGCTTGAGAGTTCCCTTGCACTGCAAGGAGATCCAACCAGTCCATTCTGAAGGAGATCAGCCCTGGGATTTCTTTGGAAGGAATGATGCTAAAGCTGAAACTCCAGTACTTTGGCCACCTCATGTGAAGAGTTGACTCATTCAAAAGACTCTGATGCTGGGAGGGATTGGGGGCAAGAGGAGAAGGGGACGACAGAGGATGAGATGGCTGGATGGCATCACTGACTCGATGGACGTGAGTCTGAGTGAACTCCGGGAGTTGGTGATGGAGGCCTGGCATGCTGCTATTCATGGGGTCGCAAGGAGTCGGACATGACTGAGCGAATGATCTCATCTGAACTCTTTTCTATCATCAAATTATTCAAAATTAACAATACCCTTTATATCATGCTCACATATATCTGAAATTTTAACAACCATAATGATCTGCAAATATTTATACCATGAAGAAATTTTTATATATACACACTAATTGGGGTTTTATATTTTCTGATTTTAAATACCTGAATACAGAACACTCATTTCATTAGTGCCATGTGAATAGAGTCCTTTGCTTCCCTTCTCTCTAAGGCACACAATTCTTTACCAGGACCTCATATAGTTATCCTCTTTTGAATATGGACCTCACCACAAAAGAATACCTTGGTGAAACAACTTCAGATGTCCAATATGCTACTCAGGATACTCTCATCACTAAGCTGCTCTTACTCTTTCACATCCTCACCGCCCCCTCTGCCAGTAAGTCTTCAAAGCACTGAAGTACATAACATACCATCAGCATCTGTAGATTCACAACCATAATATTTAGGAAGTTCTAGGATGATCACAGTTCCTGTGATCAATTGTGTGGTATGTGTGTATTATCTAGCTTTTGGTGATGTGGTGAGTAAACCAGACAAACTCCATAGTGCCCAGACCACAGTTCCTGACCAGTTGTAAAAGACACAATTCAAGAGTCAGCAGTGCGGAAGCACTTTTGTATTTTTATGTAAACCAAGATGTTGCTGTTTAGTCGTTAAGTTTTATCGGACTCTTTGCAACCCCATGGACTGCAGCAAGCCAGGTTCTTCTGCCCATAGGATTTACAAGGCAAGAATATTGGAGTGGGTTGCCATTTCCTTATCCAGGGGATCTTCCCCAACCAGGGATCTAACCTGCATCCCCTCTGGCTTCTGCATTGGCAGGCAAATTCTTTACCTTGAGCCATGAAGGAAACTCATAAACCATGATAGCCTAGCTATTTCTTTCAGCAAAGGCACATGAAAGCTTGAATATAGGCTTCCAAGAATGAAAGCCTGCCAAGGTAAGTTTTATCTCTCAAGAAATGGTTGAAGAGATCGGAATTGTCTTGCATGACCTCCTCAGTTATTCTGGACTGCACTAGGCTCTCGTAGTGGCTGCAAGACTACCATATTTCAAGGTGTAGATCTTGGAGGAGGTTGATCACAGTTCTCTCTAATTCTAAAGTCTCTTTAATTCTAAATTCTAAAATGATCCTAGGAGATCATATCACTGATGCGGAACATTAGGACTGAACTCCAAATTATTTACTTCCTTTTATTTCCTAAATAAATACAAGGGCACACACACACACACACACACACACATATATATATATATATTTATATTTTTTTTCCCCTGAATCCTTACTTATCCCTGTACTTTGACTTAACCAGTTGGGTTTAGAAGAAGGAAAAGAGTATGCTTGGGCCAGCCCTTTCAGGGCACTCTCTCTTTTAGATCCAGCTGCCTGGTATAAAGGAGAATATATTAGCTAACTGTTTGTGTCAAGTTTGCAATGGCAACTCTACCTCACAAAGGCATTGTGTGTGTCCAGCTTTGTCAGTGACCCTTTGAGAAAATGTGCCATGCTAAAGAAATATATTAGCCGCTTCACTAGCTGCATATCCAAAGCTATGTCTCCAGTCCGCTTGATCAGTCTGAAAGGCTATCTTCTCTCTACTTGGCATCTGTTTCACATGAGTTTTCCCACTCTTAGAGTTGGGAATGACAGAGAGACATTAAAGGATGCTATCTAACGGCCATTCAGAATTGCACTGTGTAAGAAGCAAGCAGAATTTTTAAAAAATGCAGAGGTAAATTCTGCTTCAAATTTAAATCAAACATCACAAGAAAGTTGCCACTGAACAGAGGATTAAAACTTCAGTAGATTTTCACTAGACAAAAGAAGTAGATGGGGAATAAGGCAGAAAACTAGAAGCAACAATGAAACTATCTTTCATGATCTTAGAACTGAAATTAATTTATTTAGGACAGAAATCTGGATTTCAAGATGATGAGAAAATGCAGTGGGAGAGGCAGATAATGCACAAGTGATATCTGATACCTAAAACGTTGTTGTTACTATAGTATGCATTTTATAGAAGCAAAGTGCTGGACTTGTATAATTGAACAAGAATCTCTTTTCCCAATTTTTTTTCACCTTTTCATTGCAATACACAGATTTCACTTCACTAAATAAAATGACATAATGTTTACAATTACAAAGGAGCACTGGTTCAGACAAATTAAATCCAATCCATTGCTGTCAAAGGTAAAATCATTTAGAGAATAACTAATTGTTGAATAATCTATAAAATGACTACATTAAGCATATAAAAATGAAAATTAGTCATTCTAAGCTCTTAAAGAAGGTGTCAGTTGTTGCCCATTCTTCCAGGTAGGTAGATCAAGAAGTTCTGAGAAGGGGGTAGCATAATTTCATTTAAAAAATGAAAGATGAAATCAAAGAAAAAGTTATAACTATTAGAAACCATCACTTTTCTTTCAGGAAAAAAGTAAAGTGAGTTTTGCACAAAGGATCTGTAGGTATTATATGATCATTATTAAGAAGAAAGAGGGTCAACATGCATGTACATTTGCTATAAGGACTTTAAAATCGATTTCACTTATGAGAATATAATTTATCTTAAATTTTCTCATTAAGAAGATGAGAGATACTTGAGCAGATAAACATGAACCAAAAAATAAAAGAAACAAGGACAAGCAAACAGCAGCAATAAAAGATCAATCTTATAGTTAAAACGCTAAGAAAAATCAGAATTTAGATATCTCAGCATGAGAAAACATAATCCCTAAGGGAAAAAATATATTTGTATCTATGTTGGTAAATATTAATGCCATGCTAATAAGTACTATTTTAGTTCACATACTGAATCTATTATCAAAATAAACCAGAATAAAAATATTTTTCAAAATGAATATTAAGTTTATATATTATAAATACCAAACTGAATTTTGTTATTTTTTCATTTATATCAAGAATCTATTCTTCTCCAGTTTTTTTGCATAATCTACACAACACAAAAGTCTCATTTATATATATATATACACATATATATATAACATACATATTATATATATATAATATATATATATATAATCTCTGAACATGTCTGTTGTTTGGTTGCTAAGTCATGTCTGACTTCTTTGAGACCTCATGAACTATAACCAGCCAAGCTCCTCTGTCCATGGGTTTTCCCAGGCAAGAATACTGGAGAGGACTGCCATTTCCTTCTCCAGGCGATGTTCTCAATCCAGGGATTAAAGTCAAGTCTTTTGCATTGGCAGACCAGTTCTGAAGCTCCCCAACTCCCTTCACCCCTCAAATTTCTGAACATGTTGTTGCTTATTGTTTAGGCACTAAGTCATGCACAATTTGCTAGAAAAATAATGAGCCAGTTGAGTTCTAGAGTCTCACTGAATATTAATGCAGATACACTTTGGAAAATGTCTCCATCTGTTGAGAGCACATTATGCAGTGCATGATTATGGCACTTGTACATATAATTTATTCAACTTATCATATCTCCTTACACCAAGTTTTAAACATAATATAAAATATATTTGTTTTTTCCATCTAGTTTACATGCCAGTCTGTGTGTAGCCTAACTTTTCTCATTAAAAAAATTGATTATTTTATGTTTGTTGATTATTTCCACTATGTTGAAAACTATATAGTCCAGAAAGAAATTCATTTTTAAGATTTTATTATTAACACCCAATAAAGACAATGAGACATAGTTACTAGCCAAAATTATTTTGATGAATTAAAAATTTGATTAGTACATATTTGATGTTAAGCTTCAGATACTTGAAACTAACTAGATTTTTTAATTGCAATATAGCATATACAAGATAATTTAATCAGTGGGTTACTTTCAATAAGAAAGTAATTCTGATATTCAGTTTCATTACATTGTGTTGTAAAAGCCTGATTCATCATTAATGGACAATAAAAAATAAGGAGCAAATTATTCATAAAGGATAACAAAACTTTAAATTATTTTAAATATACTCAGATAAAATAATCCCAAATAAAGGTCTTGTTTTCAAAAACATTATTGCTACCTCAAATTATAATTTTGACATGGAAATCAACTCCAATCAGTTGATTTTTATTTATAAATGATTTACTCATTATTATTTGCTATATATCTAAAATATTCATTTTTATATAGAAATATATCAATATAGGACAGTAAAACATTATTTTCCCATTTTAAATAACTCATTCTGAGACAAATATATACGTGTATGAGTGGGCTTCCCTGGTGACTCAGATGGTAAAAAATTACACCTGTCTTGAGGGAAACCTGAGTTTGATCCTGGAATTGGGAAGATCCCTGGAGAAGGGAATGACTACCCACTCCAGTATGTTTGCCTGGAGAAAAATACAAGTAATAATAATAATAATGGAAAAAGGAGCCTGGCAGGCTATTGTCCATGGAGTCATGAAGAGTTGGACATGATAGACTGGTTTCTTTTTTTATGAGTGTGCTAATTTTTTTAAAAATTTATAATATTACTACAGTTAGAATTTGAGAAGCTGAGTGTGTGATACAAACTCTAGAGGTAATTGAAAATAATATTGAAAATAATGAAAATAGCTTTAACTTCGTTGTTGTGTTTAGTTGCTAAGTCATGCCCAACTCTTTGCAACCTTCTTTGAGGCCCACCAGGCTTAAAATCTAATAACAAATTAAAAGAAACTAAAACTTGGTTCAAATAATTCACATTGATATGGAAAAATAGTATCAGTTCAGTTCAGTCACTCAGTTGTGTCTGACTCTGCGACCCATGGACTGTATCACGCCAGGGCTGCCTGTCCATCACCAACTCCTGGAGTTGACTCAAACTCATATCCAATGAGTCAGTGATACCATCCAACCATCTCATCCTCTGTCATCCCCTTCTCCTCCCACCTTCAATCTTTCCCAGCATGAGGGTATTTTCAAATGAGTCAGTTGTTCGCATCAGGTGGCCAAAGTATTAGAGTTTCAGTTTCACTATCAGTCCTTCCAATGAATATTCAGGACTAATTTTCTTTAAGATGGACTGTTTGGATCTCCTTGTTGTCCAAGGGACTCTCAAGAGTCCTCTCCACAGTTCAAAATACCACAGTTTGAACACCACAGTTCAAAAGCATCAATTCTTTAGCGCTCAGTTTTCTTTATAGTCCAATTTCACATCCATACATGACCACTAGAAAAACCATAGCCTTGACTAGACAGACCTTTGTTGGTGAAGTAATGTCTCTGCTTTTTAATAAGCTGCCTAGGTTGGTCATAACTTTTCTTCCAAGGAGCAAACATCTTTTAATTTCATGGCTGCAGTCACCATCTGCAGTGATTTTGGAACACCCCTCAAAAAAAAAGTCTCTCAATTTTTCCACTGTTCCCCCATCTATTGCCATGAAGTGACGGGACCAGATGCTATGATCTTAGTTTCTGAATACTGAGTTTTAAGTCAGATTTTTCACACTCCTCTTTCACCTTCATCAAGATGCTCTTTAGTTCTTCAATTTCTACCATAAGGGTGGTGTCATCAACATATCTGAGGCTATTGATATTTCTCCCAGCAATCTTGATTCCAGCTTGACCTTCATTCAGCCCAGCATTTCTCATGATGTACTCTGCATATAAGTTAAATGAGCAGGGTGAGAATATACACCTTGACATACTCCTTTCCTGATTTGGAACCAGTCTGTTGTTCCATGTCCAGTTCTAAATGTTGATTCCTGACATGCATACAGATTTCTCAAGAGGCAGATCAGGTTATCTAGTATTCCAACCTCTTTCAAAATTTTCCACAATTTCTTGTGATCCAAATAGTCAATGGATTTGGCATAGTCAATAAAGCAGAAATTTACGCTTTTTTTATGGGACTCTCTTGCTTTTTCGATGATCCAATGTATGTTGGCAATGTGGTTCCTCTGCCTTTTCTTTTGTTTTTTTCTTCTTTTTTTTAATTTTAAATTTTATTTTATTTTTAAACTTTACAAAATTGTATTAGTTTTGCCAAATATCAAAATGAATCCGCCACAGGTATACATGTGTTCCCCATCCTGAACCCTCCTCCCTCCTCCCTCCCCATACCATCCCTCTGGGTCGTCCCAGTGCACTAGCCCCAAGCATCCAGTATCATGCATCGAACCTGGTCTGGCAACTCATTTCATACATGATATTTTACATGTTTCAATGCCATTCTCCCAAATTTTCTAAATCCAGCATGAACATCTGGAAGTTCACAGTTCACATATTGCTGAAGCCTGACTTGGAGAATTTGGGACATTACTTTACTAGTGTGTGAGATGAATGCAATTGTGTGGTAGTTTGAACACTGTTTGTCATTGCCTTTCTTTAGGATGGGCTTCCGTGGTGGCTCAGAGATTAAAGCGTCTGCCTGCAATGCGGGAGACCTGGGTTCGATCCCTGGGTAGGGAAGATCCCCTGGAGAAGGAAATGGCAACCCGCTCCAGTATTCTTGCCTGGAGAATCCCATGGTTGGAGGAACTGGTGGGCTACAGTCCACGGGGTTGCAAAGAGTCGGGTATGACTGAGCGACTTCACTTCACTTCACTTCACTTCACTTCTTTAGGATAGAATGAAAACGGATCTTTTGCAGTCCTGCAGCCACTTCTGAGTTTTCCAAATTTGCTGGCGTACTGACTGCAGCATTTTCACAGCATCATCTTTTAGGATTTGAAATAGCTCAACTAGAATTCCATCACCTTCACCAGCTTTCCATCAGCTTTATTCGTAGTGATGCTTCCTAAGGCCCATTTGACTTTGTATTCCAGGATGTCTGGCTCTAGATGAGTGATCACACCATCGTGATTATCTGAATCATGAAGATCTTTTCTGTATAGTTCTTATGTGTATTCTTGCCACCTCTTCTTAATATCTTCTGCTTCTCTTAGGTCCATATTATTTTTTTCCTTTATTGTGCCCATTGTTGCATGAAAAGTTCCTTTGGTATCTCTAATTTTCTTGAAGAGATCTCTAGTCTTTCCCATTGTATTGTTTTCCTCTATTTCTTTCTATTGATCACCGAGGAAGGCTTTCTTATCTCTTCTTGCTATTCTTTGGAATTCTGCATTCAAATGGGTATATCTTTCCTTTTCTCCTTTGCTTTCACTTCTCTTCTTTTCATAGCTATTTGTAAGGAATCCTCAGACAACTATTTTGCCTTTTTGGATATCTTTTTCTTGGGGATGGTCTTGATCCCTGCCTCCTGTACAATGTCACGAACCTCAATCCAGAGTTCGTCAGGCACTCTGTTTATCAGATCTTCAGTTCAGTTCAGCTCAGTCGCTCAGTCGTGTCTGACTCTTTGCGACCCCATGAATCACAGCATGCCAGGCCTCCCTGTCCATCACCAACTCCCGGAGTTTACTTAAACTCATGTCCATTGAGTCAGTGATGCCATCTAACCATCTCATCCTCTGTCATTCCCTTCTCCTCCGGCCTTCAATCTTTCCCAACATCAGGGTCTTTTCAAATGAGTCAGCTCTTCCCATCAGGTAGCCAAAATATTGGAGTTTCAGCTTCACATCAGTCCTTCCAATGAACACCCAGGACTGATTTCCTTTAGGATGGACTGGGTGGATCTCCTTGCAGTCCAAGGGACTCTCAAGAGTCTTCTCCAACACCACAGTTCAAAAGCATCAATTCTTCAGCACTCAGCTTTCTTCACAGTCTAACTCTCACATCCATGCATGACCACTAGAAAAACCATAGCCTTGACTAGGACATTTGTTGGCAAAGTATTCTCTCTGCTTTTTAATATGCTGTCTAAGTTGGTCATAACTTTCCTTCCAAGGAGTAAGAGTCTTTTCATTTCATGGCTGCGGTCACCATCTGCAGTGATTTTGGAGCCCCCAAAAATAAAGTCAGCCACTGTTTCCCCATCTATTTGCCATGAAGTGATGGGACCAGATGCCATGATCTTAGTTTTCTCAATGTTGAGTTTTAAGCCAACATTTTCACTCTCCTCTTTCACTTTCATTAAGAGGCTCTTTAGTTCTTCTTCACTTTCTGCTATAAGGGTGGTGTCATCTGCATATCTGAGGTTATTGATATTTCTCCTGGAAATCTTGATTCCAGCTTGTGCTTCCTCCAGCCCAGCATTTCTCATGATGTACTCTGCATATAAGCTAAATAAGCAGGGTGACAATATACAGCCTTGACGTACTTCTTTTCCTATTTGGAACCATTCGGTTGTTCCATGTCCAGTTCCCTTGAATTTATTTCTCAATTCCAGTGTATAATTGTAAGGGATCAGAAGGGAAAAATAGTATAGGGGAATGAAAACCACAGGGAACAAACAGAAAGATAAAAGTTTAAAAGTATACCTAAATCCCAATGCATAATAATTATATAATATATTACTGGGCTTTACACTTCAATTATTAGATATTATCAGAATAAATACAACCATAAAATCCAGCTGTATGCTATGTATGTATGTATATGTCTAGAACAGATGTACTTTAATATAAAGACACAGGTGGCTGTGAAATGGACAAAGATATAACATGCAAAATATAAGTATCAGAAGGCTAACCTATGAAATTAATGTCAGAATATAGACCGTTATCAGAATGAAAAGGGACAGTCCATAGTGATAGAAAAGTGAATGTCACTCTACTCATTGTCTTAACTAGTGCTATAATAGAGTTTTTTGAAACTATCAGCACACTGATGTGTCATTTGCTAATTTATGGTAAGGTTTTTCCTTACTGAATTTTTTGATTTACTAAGAAACAAGTGTTATTAGATATCTATGTGTTTATTGGTCTATATAAAAGTTCAGATATTATTTTTATAGGTATGTAAGTGCATTATGTTTTTGTTGCTGAAGCTCTGATACTTTTGCCACCAGATGTGAAGAGCCAACTCAGTGGAAAAGACTCTGATGCCGGGAAATATTGAGGGCAAGAGGAGAAGGGGGTGACACAGGATGAGATAGCTGAATGGCATCACTGACTCAATGAACATGAGTTTGAGCAAACTCTGGGAGATGGTGAAGGACAGGGAAGCCTGGTGTGGTACAGTCCATGGGGATGCAAACAGTTGGACACTGCTGAGCTACTGAACAACAAAAATAATAACCAGATGTTTCTTGTCCATCTATTTTAGTAATGACATCAAATTGAAAATGATTGAAAATCCTCACATAATAGGATTTAAAAAATGCTATCAAAATCAGAAAGATACTAATTGTGATTAACTTGATGCCTGGTAATATATTACTTTAAAATTTTTATATTTTAATTCCTAATTTTCAGAAGCTAGTTATACTTTTATCACTCCTCTAATTTTTAAAAATATTTTTGATGCATGATTCCATATTTATCAAAAGTTAAGGTGTTTGGAAATCTAAAGTATGACCTTGAAATATATAAATATAGTTTACTTGTTGATCTAATTATAATGTCAGCTCAACAAATCCTTTTACAATGGTTACTATTAAGTTTATACTTTGCTATGTATATTGCTATTTGCATCTATAATCTTTCATGGATAAAGTAACATTTCATTTACTTTGATTTATCCCTAAATTATCTAGTATATATTAAGAACATTTAAATTGTAACAGAGTTTTCCAAAGTCTTACCACTGTGTATGGGGAGAGGGGATTATCATCATAGTCCTTTTCTTTATTGTGATGTTATCTAACATCACTCTTGTACTAAAACAAAGAATCTTATTATTTTCACCACTATACATATACATTTTTCATTTAATTGATATTCAAAGTATTATTATTTAGTTAATCTAATATAAAATTTTGCCACCTCTTCTTAATATCTTCTGCTTCTGTTAGGTCCATACCATTTCTGTCCTTTATTTAGCCCATCTTTGCATGAAATGTTCCCTTGGTATCTCTAATTTTCTTGAAGAGATCTCTAGTCTTTCCCTTTCTGTTGTTTTCCTCTATTTCTTTGCATTGATTACTGAGGAAGGATTTCTTATCTTTTCTTCCTATTCTTTGGAACTCTGCATTCAGATGCTTATGTCTTTCCTTTTCTCCATTGCTTTTCACTTCTCTTCTTTTCACAGCTATTTGTAAGGCCTCACCAGACAGCCATTTTGCTTTTTTTGCATTTCTTTCCATGGGGATGGTCTTGATCCCTGTCTCCTGTACAATGTCACAAACCTCAGTTCATAGTTCATCAGGCACTCTATCTATCAGATCTAGGCCCTTAAATCTATTTCTCACTTCCACTGTATGATCATAAGGGATTTGATTTAGGTCATACCTGAATGGTCTAGTGGTTTTCCCTACTTTCTTATTTAAGTCTCAATTTGAAAATATGGAGCTCATGATCTGAGCCATAGTCAGCTCCTGGTCTTCTTTTTGCTGAATATATAGAGCTTCTCCATCTTTGGCTGCAAAGAATATAATCAATCTGGTTTCGGTGTTGACCATATGGTGATGTCCATGTGTAGAGTCTTCTCTTGTGTTGTTGGAAGAGGCTGTTTGCTATGACCAGTGTGTTCTATTGGCAAAACTCTATTAGCCTTTGCCCTTCTTCATTCTGTATTCCAAGGCCAAATTTGCCTGTTACTCCAGGTGTTTCTTGACTTCCTCCTTTTGCATTCCAGTACCCTATAATGAAAGGGACATCTTTTTTGGGTGTTAGTTCTAAAAGGTCTTGTAGGTCTTCATAGAACTATTCAACTTCAGCTTCTTCAGTGTTACTGGTACCCAGAAGAACTGTCCAAAAAAGATCTTCACAACCAAGATAATCACGATGGTATGATCATTCACCTAGAGCCAGACATTATGGAATGTGAAGTCAAGTGGGCCTTAGAAAGCATCACTACGAACAAAGCTAGTGGAGGTGATGGAATTCCAGTTGAGCTATTTCAAATCCTGAAAGATGACATTGTAAAAGTGCTGCACTCAGTATGCCAGCAAATTTGGAAAACTCAGCAGTGGCCACAGGACTGGAAAAGGTGAGTTTTAATTCCAATCCCAAAGAAAGGCAATGCCAATGAATGCTCAAACTACTGCACAATTGCACTTATCTCACATGCTAATAAAGTAATGCTCAAAATTCTCCAAGCCAGGCTTCAGCAATATGTGAGCCATGAACTTCCTGATGTTCAAGCTGGTTTTAGAAAAGGCAGAGGAACCAGAGATCACATTCCCAACATCCGCTGGATCATCGAAAAAGCAAGAGAGTGCCAGAGAAACATCTATTTCTGCTTTATTGACTATGCCAAAGCCTTCGACTATGTGAATTCAACAAACTGTGGGAAATATTTCAAGAAATGGGAATACCAGACCACCTGACCTGCCTCTTGAGAAACCTATATGCAGGTCAGGAAGCAACAGTTAGAACTGGACATGGAACAACAGACTGGTTCCAAATAGGAAAAGGAGTTCGTCAAGGCTGTATATTGTCACCCTGCTTATTTAACGTCTATGCAGAGTACATCATGAGAAACTCTGGGCTGGAAGAAGCACAAGTTGCAATCAAGATTGCTGGGAGAAATATCAATAACCTCAGATATGCAGGTGACACCACCCTTATGGCAGAAAGTGAAGAGGAACTAAAAAGCCTCTTGATGAAAGTGAAAGAGGAGAGTGAAAAAGTTGCTTAAAGCTCAACATTCAGAAAACGAAGATCATGGCATCTGGTCCCATCACTTCATGGGAAATAGCTGGGGAAACAGTGGAAACAGTGTCAGACTTTGTTTTTTGGGGTTTCAAAATCACTGCAGATGGTGACTGCAGCCATGAAATTAAAAGATGCTTACTCCTTGGAAGGAAGATTATGACCAACCTAGATAGCATATTCAAAAGCAGAGACATTACTTTGCCAACAAAGGTCTGTCTAGTCAAGGCTATGGTTTTTCCTGTTGTCATGTATAGATGTGAGAGTTGGACTGTGAAGAAAGCTGAGTGCCGAAGAATTGATGCTTTTGAACTGTGGTGTTGGAGATGACTCTTGATAATCCCTTGGACTGCAAGGAGATTTAACCAGTCCATTCTAAAGGAGATCAGCCCTGGGATTTCTTTGGAAGGAATGATGCTAAAGCTGAAACTCCAGTACTTTGGCCACCTCAAGCGAAGAGTTGACTCATTGGAAAAGACTCTGATGCTGGGAGGGATTGGGGGCAGGAGGAAAGGGGATGACAGAGGATGAGATAGCTGGATGGCATCACCGACTCGATGGACGTGAGTTTGAGTGAACTCCAGGCGTTGGTAATGGACAGGGAGGACTGGCGTGCTGTGATTCATGGGTCACAAAGAGTCAGCCATGACTGAGTGACTGAACTGAACTGAATATAAAATCTTGATGAAACAAAAACAAATTATGAGAGTGATGTTCAGCCATGGAATTTAGAAGCGTCTGATTTACAGCTTTAACAAGAATTCTTCCCAAAGAAGAAACTGGCCCCAAATGGGGAAATTTAAATATTTTTTACCTTGAAACTTGACACTGATCTGCCCAGTCTAGAACTCTATTGAGTCAGGCAGCACCATATAAAAAGCTAGCCTTCTTTGCTCACCTGAATCCAAAGCAGATGTTGGACTTTCTGCTAACCTTTTGGCCAATTTGTATCCTCCCTCTCTCTGGTACCAATGCACGAACTTGTGTCTGAATTCAAAAAAGGCCAATTCAAAACAAACTAGCCAACATTAGAAGGAAAAAAAGCAAGAGAATCAACAACTATTTTTATCAATGCCTTAGGAAGATGGGAAGCCCAACACACACAGGCAGATGAGCCCACTGGTGGTTGTAATCCATCTTCCCATCCTAGAAAAATAGCATTGGCCCAATCACACCTCATGGGACAAAGACAAAAGGCAGAGAAAGCTGACCGGATTCCTCCAGGGTAAAGACTCTGAAGGGCTCCTCAGGTGGCTCAGTGGTAAAGAATCACCTGCCAGGAGATATGTGTGCCATCCCTGGGTCAGGAAGATTCCTTGGAGGAGGAAATGGCAACCCACTCCAGGATTCATGCCTGGGAAATCCCATGGACAGAAAAGCCTGGTGGGCTACAGTCTATGGGCTTGCAAAATAGTCACCACTTGATGACATGTATAATGTAAGGATGCTTGGGGGAATTTCATACTTTGAATTGATTTGGATAGTAGTTGCTGGAAGAAAAGAAGAGTAACAATACATTAATGTGCCAGTACATACAGAACTAGTTAAGAATTTCACAGCTTTCTCCACTATTATTTGGTAATAATTCAGGAAGCAATCCATTAAAGGACTAATATGGAACAGACTTCCTATATTAAAATATATTCATGAAAAAATGCTTATTAATTAAAATACAGCTTTCATTATGGAAGAAAAATCCTTTCACTGTATGTGCAATAATTGGTGTAGTATATCATAGATAAGACTATATTGAATTCCTAATGACCACTTCTCTTCTTTGGCCTTATTTAAACAGTGTTATTACTTTAATTTTCTATAGTTTTATCCAGGTTAAATACCATGCTTATCTATCTCCATGACTCCTATGAACTTGCTAAGGCTTCAATTCTGTCTAATTATGAATGAACTAAATAAGACTGAAATTCTTTGAGGTATTCAGAATAAAATGTACTGATTAACTTATCACCTGTGTGATGGGAAATGGTGAAAAATCTAGTAATGTCTAAGATATAGGAATTACTATAAACATCAGTTGATAGGATTACTTAAAAAGAAGATAACTCAGAAATGATGCAACTTGTTTTGTTATAATAATTTAGTTATTCCACTACCAACATTTAAGAAAACAATTTTCTCATAAGAATTGCACAAACCAGAGGCCAGCCTGTTATTGTTTTGAGGATTACTTTATAGTGAAAAATACAAAAGTACTAAGATTTCCAATATATGTTGGGCTATTAAGCTTTTACTGCTTAAACTTTCACATTAAACTTTACAAACATTTTGGCCCCATTTACTGTATCTTTGTTAATTTAAGGCAGGTTGGAATGTAATCTTATGTTAAAGCAGATTAAAATTACAATTAACTCCCCTTATTTAATCATGGTAAAAGTAGTTAGGGAGGGCATGCTGTCGAAAGAAATATTAGAAGGTACAAATACAATTGTGAAAAAAAGGTTAGTATAATTCATTCCCAAAGTGAGGTGCCTATTACATTTTTATGTATGGTTATATGTAAAATCATTATGAATCTATTAAAATAAATTAGGATAATCTACTATGATAAAACACACTAATGTCCAATAATTAACTGAATTAGTTATTCTTTTACTTATATTCAATAACACATATTTTGTCTTTAATTTGCATATAAATTGTGTAGAATAAAAATTAAGTATTCAATAAAGACCCTTCCATTTGTATTTATACCTTTAAATTTATAAGATTCAACTTGGTACTTATTTAAAATTAGAGTATGATACTATTGCACAGAACTTGAGATTATACTTCCCTAATTAGTACTTTGGCTGTAATAATAGCAGAACTTGAGTGAGAGGCTCTCAAGCCAGAATCAGGGATTTCAATCCTCTCTCTGGCTCTTACTGGTTCTGTGGACAAGGCAATCCACAAAGCCTCTCTCTGACTCATTTTACAAATTGTTGCAATGAAGATAATAATAGCATCTGATTCAAAAAGTTTGATGATAATTATATTCCCACCCAGGAATCATTAGCCACAGTAGTAGCAGCTAAATCATCATTTCCCTATAATTTGCTAAGATTTCTTTTATTTAGCATTAAAAATGAGCTGTGCATCCTTTTTGCCAACTATTTAATAATATTTCTTGAACGTGCTAAGTGAGTCAGGGACAAAGCATAGATGTCTATAGCAACCAGTCATATTGTTGAAGTGGGCAGGGGAAGTAACACATTATGGGAAAATTTTCACAATGGAGAATGTATCTTCCATATAGTAGTTGCTAATTAATTTGGCAGTTATTCTACATCCTTGTCAAATTTCCAACTTATGTAATTAGCATATTCATGTACTAAGCTGAAGGTCAAGCTGCTATAATCAAATAATAATAGTAACAGAAACAACAATTCAAAACCAAAATAATACAAAGGTTAAAACAATATTTATTATTTTGTATATATGATATCTTCTAATATTGATTGAGTTATTAATCAGACCATATATGCTCTGAATCTGGATAATGGCAATAACTAATTTCTGTAAATAATAAAAAGTAGATAGAGAGCTCAAAGAAAAGGAAAAAGAGAGCAGAAAGAAAGGAAATGAAAAAAGAGGAAATAATAAAGGAGAACGGGAAGGGGAAAGTGATAAAGTACAAGGAGGAAAAATTTATCTAAATTCTTCAAAATAGTAAGACTGGTACTGCTTTTTCTGGTGAAATAATAATGGTTATTCAAAATTATTTCCATATTCTTCCAATTAACTGTGCTGTTCACCCAGTTACAAAGGATGGTTGATGATCAGTTAGGTTACATTTTTTCAAGATTTCACTTAGCAAAAATAATATTGAGGCTATCAAGAATATATATTACACTAACTTGTTAACAGAATTGAAACCATGTGTAAGTTTCTTTATTTAAATCTATATTTTAGGGGAAATTAGGGAGAAGAATTCTAAGATCAGCTATTTTTAACACAAAAGTTTATTTGAAGTATTTTAATTTCAAGGAGAGAAAAAGAGAATCAAGTTTATACACATACAAAGACTCACATATAGTCAATATGTTTAGTTAAAAATAAGCCAATTTTTTTGATCTCATGTATTAATCTGAATAAACTGGGGAACTAATCAGTTGTCTTATGGATAACAAATTTTCATTGTTAAAGTTATTGAAATAACTTAATTTTTGTGTTACTATTGTGATTAACCAGTGCTTTTAGAATATTTTCTTAATGTTATATCTTATGTAAAATTGAAAGATTACTTAGAAAATCAGTTGAAAATACATATTGAAAAGTATTTATTCTGTATCAGTTATTCTATGTATGTACATAAAATTCTTCAGTTCAGTTCAGTTCAGTTGCTCAATCGTGTCTGACTCTGCGACTGCATGCACTGCAGCACTCCAGGCCTCCCTGTCCATCACCAACTCCCAGAGTTTACTCAAACTCATGTCCATTGAGGCAGTGATGCCATCAAACCATCTTCTCTTCTGTCATCCCCTTCTCCTCCCACCTTCAATCTTTCCCAGCATCAGCGTGTTTTCAAATGAGTCAGTTCTGGGCACCAGGGGGCCAAAGTGTTGGAGTTTCAGCTCCAGCATCAGTCCTTCCAATGAATATTCAGGATTGATTTCCTATAGGATGGACTGATTGGATCTCTGTGCTGTCCAAGGGACTCTCAAGAGTCTTTCCAACACCACAGTTCAAAACCATCAATTCTTCAGTGCTCAGCTTTCTTCGTAGTCCAACTCTCACATCCATACATGACTACTGGAAAAACCGTAGCTTTGACTAGAGCGACCTTTGTTGGCAAAGTAATGTCTCTGCTTTTTAATAATCTGTGTAGGTTGGTCTTAACTTTTCTTCCAAGGAGCAAACACCCTTTAATTTCATGGCTGCAGCCACTATCTGCAAAGATTTTGGAGCCCCCGAAAACAAAGTCTGTTTGCCATGAAGTGATGGCACCAGATGTTATGATCTTAATTTTCTGAATGTTAAGTTTTAAGTGGTGGTGTCATCTACATATCTGAGGTTATTGATATTTCTCCTGGAAATCTTGATTCCAGCTTGTGCTTCCTCCAGCCCAGCATTTCTCATGATGTACTCTGCATATAAGTTAAATAAGCAGGGTAACAATTTACAGCCTTGACATACTCCTTTTCCTATTTGGAACCAGTCTGTTTTTCCATGTCCAGTTCTAACTGTTGCTTCTTGACCTGCATACAGATTTCTCAGGAGGCAGGTCAGGTGGTCTGGTATTCCCATCTCTTTCAGAATTTTCCAGTTTGTTGCGATTCACACAGTCAAAGTCTTTGGCGTAGTCAATAAAGCAGAAGTAGATGCTTTTCCTAGAACTCTCTTGCTTTTTTGATGATCCAGAGGATGCTGGCAATTTGATTTCTGGTTCCTCTGCCTTTTCTAAATCCAGCTTGAATATTTGGAGGTTCATGTTTCACATACTGCTAAAGCCTGGCTTGAGCATGACTTTGCTAGAGTGTGAGATGAGTGCAATTGTGTGGTAGTTTGAGCATTCTTTGGCATTGCCTTTCTTTGGGATTGGAATGAAAACTGACCTTTTCCAGTCCTGTGGCTACTGCTGAGTTTCCAAATTTGCTGGCATATTGAGTGCAACACTTTTACAGCATTATCTTTTAAGATTTGAAATAGCTCAACTGGAATTCCTCACATCCACTAGTTCATAGTTCATAGTAATGCTTCCTAAGTCCCACTTGACTTTGCAGTCCAGGATATCTGGCTCTAGGTGAGTGATTACACCATCATGATTATCTGGATCATGAAGATCTTTTTTGTATAGTTCTGTCTATTCTTGCCACCTCTTCTTAATATCTTCTCCTCTGTTAGGCACATCTGTCCTTTACTGAGCCCATCTTTGTATGACATGTTCCCTTGGTATGTCTAATTTTCTTGAAGAAATCTCTAGTTGTTCCCATTCTATTGTTTTCCTCTATTTCTTTGCACTGATCCCTGAGAAAGGCTTTCTTATCTCTCCTTACTATTCTTTGGAACTCTGTATTAAAATGGGTCTATCCTTCCTTTTCTCCTTTGCCTTTTGCTTCTCTTCTTTTCATAGCTGTTTGTAAGACCTCCTCAGACAACCATTATGCCTTTTTGCATTTCTTTTTCTTGGGGATGGTCTTGATCTATGCTTCCTGTGCATTGTCATGAACCTCTATAGTTCTTCAGGCACTCTATCAGATCTAATCCCTTGAATCTACTTGGGAATCCCACTTCTACTGTTTAATCGTAAGGGATTTGATTTAGGTCATACCTGAATGGTCTAGTGGTTTTCCCTATTTTCTTCAATTTAAGTCTCCATTTGTCAATAAGGAGCTCATGATCTGAGCCACAGTCAGCTCCTGGTCTTGTTTTTGCTGACTATATAGAACTTCTCCCTTTGGCTGCAAAGAATATAATCAGTCTGATTTTGGTGTTGACCATCTGGTGATGTCCATGTGTAGAGTCTTCTCTCGTGTTGTTGGAAGATGGTGTCTGCTATGACCCATGCGTTCTCTTGACAAAACTCTATTAGCCTTTGCCCTGCTTCATTCTGTACTCCAAGTCCATATTTGCCTGTTACTCCAGGTATTTCTTGACTTCCTACTTGTGTATTCCAGTCCCCTATAATGAAAACGACATCTTTTTTGGGGTGTTAGTTCTAGAACTTCCTTGTAGATTTTCATAGAACCATTCAACTTCAGCTTTTTCAGCTGAAGGGCATAGATTTAGATTACTTTGATACTGAATGGTTTGCCTTGGAAATGAACAGAGATCATTCTGTCATTTTTGAGACTGCATCCATGTACTGCATTTCAGACTCTTTTATTGACTATGATGGCTACTCTATTTCTTCTAAGAGATTCTTGCCCCCAGTAGTAGATTTAATGGTCATAAATTCTACCAGTCCATAAATGGATAATCAGCAAATAGATGTTTCTGCACTCTTATTATGGGCTTTAAATTGTGTTTTACATTTTGAAAATTGTGAAAAGTAATAAGAGAATTTTCATGATGTTATAGTTTTCAAAAAGCAATTTTATGCCTACTAAACTTATCTTTCCATGAATATGTCATAATTTTTTTAAGATTCTATGTGAAGAATCTTCTGCTATGCATGTTATTTTAAATTTTTAAATGACCGATAAAAGACAGTGTTTTACATTATCTGTAAACAAGAATACACAAATAAATTTTATTTTCCAGTACAATAATTGATCAAAGTAGGAATAATGAAGTAGAAGAATGTTTTCTGGTGTGCTAACCTAATCTTTTGTTTTAATGCAAATGTACATTCAACTTGCACATTGCCCCAAGATATATTGTAAGTGCCATTATTATTGGCATTGATCTCAATTACTCATAATCTACATTACATAATCCTGAAAATAGTGTTAATATTTAGTTGAAATTTTAATTGGTGGTAAAAACTTTGTAGTTTTGATGATGCTCGTTTATTATCAGAGTAAGTATAAAGTGATTTAGAAAAGAAAATGGGGACCAAGGAGACATCTTAGGGGTGAACAAAACCAGCACAAAGATACATGTAGGTATACACACAGTGGACTTACTAAACTTACCAGAGTGTGCAGGGAGTAGCGGCCAAAGTAAAGTGTTTTTACAAAGGTAAGAATGAATAAAACATCGCATAGTGACCAAGCAAATTTGAACTAAAGTGGTTCCCACCCTTTTGTTTAATGTAACCTTTAAATGTCAAAAATATCTGCACAGAAAAATGCATATAAACCTTAAATTTTGCAAATGATTCCAGTGAGACAACTATTTCTTTTTTCTTTTTTTAAAATTTTATTTTATTTTTAAACTTTACAATATTCTATTGGTTTTGCCAAACATCGAAATGAATCCGCCACAGGTATACATGTGTTCCCCATCCTGAACCCTCCTCCCTCCTCCCTCCCCATACCATCCCTCTGGGGCATCCCAGTGCACCAGGCCCAAGCATCCAGTATCCTGCATCGAACCTGGACTGGCGATTCATTGCATATATGATATTATACTTATTTCAGTGCCATTCTCCCAAATCATCCCACCCTCTCCCTCTCCCACAGAGTCCAAAAGACTGTTCTATACATCAGTGTCTCTTTTGCTGTCTCGTATACAGGGTTATTGTTTTCATCTTTCTAAATTTCATACATATGTGTTAGTATACTGTATTGGTGTTTTTCTTTCTGGCTTACTTCACTCTGTATAATAGGTTCCAGTTTCATCCACGTCATTAGAACTGATTCAAATGTATTCTTTTTAATGGCTGAGTAATACTCCATTGTATATGTACCACAGATTTCTTATCCATTCATCTGTTGATGAACATCTAGGTTTCTTCCATGTCCTGGCTATTATAAACAGTGCTGCGATGAACACTAGGGTACCTGTGTCTCTTTCAATTCTGGTTTCCTCAGTGTGTATGCCCAGCAGTGGGATTGCTGGATCATAAGGCAGTTCTATTTCCAGTTTTTTAAGGAATCTCCACACTGTTCTCCAGAGTGGCTGTACTAGTTTGCATTCCCACCAATAGTGTAAGAGGGTTCCCTTTTCTCCATACTCTCTCCAGCATTTACTGCTTGTAGACTTTTGGATTGCAGCCATTCTGACTGGCATGAAATGGTACCTCATAGTGGTTTTGATTTGCATTTCTCTGATAATGAGTGATGTTGAGCATCTTTTCATGTGTTTGTTAGCCATCTGTATGTCTTCTTTGGAGAAATGTCTATTTAGTTCTTTGGCCCATTTTTTGATTGGGTCATTTATTTTTCTGGAGTTGAGCTGTAGGAGTTGCTTGTATATTTTTGAGATCAGTTGTTTGTCAGTTGCTTCATTTGCTATTATTTTCTCCCATTCTGAAGGCTGTCTTTTCACCTTGCTTATAGTTTCCTTTGTTGTGCAGAAGCTTTTAAGTTTAATTGGGTCCCATTTTTTTATTTTTGCTTTTATTTCCAATATTCTGGGAGGTGGGTCATAGAGGATCCTGCTGTGATGTATGTCAGAGAGTGTTTTGCCTATGTTCTCCTCTAGGAGTTTTATAGTTTCTGGTCTTATGTTTAGATCTTTAATTCATTTTGAGTTTATTTTTGTGTATGGTGTTAGAAAGTGGTCTAGTTTCATTCTTTTACAAGTGGTTGACCAGTTTTCCCAGCACCACTTGTTAAAGAGATTGTCTTTAATCCATTGTATATTCTTGCCTCCTTTGTCAAAGATAAGGTGTATTTCTTTTAAAATTATCGGTAAAGCTTCCCAGGTGACACTAGTGGTAAAGAACCTGCTTACCAATGCAGGAGATGTAAGAGACACAAGAGATGTGGATTTGATCTCTGGGTCAGGAAGATCCCCTGGAGTAGGAAATGACAACCCACTGCTGTGTTCTTGCCTAGGAAATCCCATGGACAGCGGAGCCTGGTGGGCTGCAGTCCATGGGACTGCAAAGAGTAGGACAAAACTGAGCAACTGAGCACACATAAGCCCTCCATGTACCCATTCCCCAATTTAACAATAAACCTGTCATGAATATTCTGATCAACAGAGAAAAATAGTTATTCATTTTAAATGATTGAATTTATAATTTATAAAACATAGTAGTATATATACTTAAAATGAAGTTGTAGCTATTTCTGGAAATAAATTATCATACTTAGGTACTCATTTTCAAGTTTTTATAAGTACTATTCTTATTAACAAAATTTATTTTTTTTATTATTTAACTTATAAATCCTTTGTGTACCTACTATTTTTATATGTTAAAACATAGGACTATTGCAAGCGTGGTACCAAAAATTTCTATATACTAAGATTTATCATTTGTTTACATTTTGTCCCATTTGTTTTTTCCATTCTCTCCCTCTCTCTTGGAGATGACATCTATGCGTTATATGTGTATATTTATACGCATGCTCAGTTGCTTCACTTGTGTCCAAATCTTTGCAACCCTATGGACTATAACCCGCCAGGATGCTCTGTTCATGGGATTCTCCAGGCAAGAATCAGGAGTGGATTGCTGTGCCCTCCTCCAGTGCATCTTCCTGACCCAGCCATTGAACTCTCATCTCCTGCAGTACAGGCAGTTCCTTTACTGATGAGCCACCAGGAAGCCCCTATATGTGCATACACATGTTATTGTTTCTGTATCATTTGAGAGTGAAAAGAAGATATACTGCTGCAGTTTAGTTGCTAAATTGTGTCCGACTCTTTGTGATCCCCTGGACTGTAGCCTGCCAGGCTCCTCTGTCCATGGGATTTCCCAGGAAGGAATACTGGAGTGGGTTGCCATTTCCTTCTCCAGGGAATCTTAATGCCCCTTTATTTCTAAGTATATTGAACATGATCTCACTTAACAATATAATTAATAAAAAGGATAAATTTTACTTTGGTATAATAACATATTCTCATCCAGAGTCAATATTCACAGTTAAATGAATGTGACATTGTTTGAAGAATGTTGTTTGTAGAATGGCTTTAATTTAACTATTTATTTCTGCTCCAGGACCCAGTGAAGGGTGATATATAACATTTACCTTTCATGTCTCCATAGTCTACTTTAATCTGAAACAGTTCTCTGGTCTTTTTTGTTTTGTCCTTTTATGATCTTCACATAATTGAAAAAATGGATCAATATTTTAATGTCTGCCAAATTGGATTGATTATATTCATGTTATGAATTCTTGGATTAAATGCAACAAAAGCAATATTGTATCTTTCTAAGTGCATCACATCAGATGTCAAATGATGTTAGTTTGATATAACAACCCAGGTGACACAGTGCTAAAGAATCTATCTGCCAATTCAGAAAAAATAAGAGATACCAGCTCCATACTTGTGTCAGGAAGATCCCTTGGAGGAGGAAATGACAACGCACTCCAGTATTCTTGCCTGGAAATCTCATGGGCAAAGGAACCTGGAGGGCTACAGTCCATGGGATTACAAACTGTTGGACATGACTGAGCAACTGAGCAAGCACGAACACATTGTGAGTCATAGTAAAAAGAGCATCAAGAAAGTAGTAATAGTAACTTTAACCTCTAGTTTTAGACAGAGTCTCTGGTCTTTCTCTGTTGCAAAATTACCACTTTTCTCTTTGTTATGAATAAGCAATTTGTAGTGGGATAATCTAAGACTATGATAATCTGTTTTATCATCAAAATTTTCTGCCACAAGTTTTAGCACTCACTGATGAATTTTTAGCTCAGTCATTTCTTTCTTATATATTATTTAACATTATTCTATAAAGGAGAGCTTTCATTTCTTCTTCATTTACTTGGTAGATTACAGTGCATTTATGGAATTTTGGTTATTAATTGATGATCACTTACCAATATCTTTATTGAGATTGATGCTAAAACTATACCCAAATTGGTATGAATCCCCCCCCACACACACTTTTAAAGTCTCCTGTGTTCTTCTGATATACCACCATTATCCTTTGACCATGTTCATATTTTCTGAGGCAAAATTATATTTCCTGTCTCTGGTCAGAATATATTTTCCCCCAGTAGAGATAATAAGTAAATGGAATATGCATAGCTTCATCAGTATATTATTAGAACTATGATTTCTAATATATCAGCATTTGTTCCTTTATAAATACTTCTGAAAAAGAGCACCATTGCAAACATCTCCAATTTTAATTATTAACATTCATTTTCAATTTTAATAAAATTCACATTGCAATATTTCAGAAAAATCTCTTCCAAATAAATATATAACAGAAAAATATTTATGTTTTGAAAAAATGTCAAATATATATAGTGCTATTCATTATATAGTGCTATTCATCAAGTAATAAATGGACATTATTTACATTACATTTTGATGCCCCTTTGATTTCAAATCTCTTAACAATTGTCAAAGTTAACATATTAGGCACGGTAAAGAAAGCTCAAATTATATTCTGTATAAAGTTTATTTTCCAGTCTGTAATATACCAAAAGAGGTGTAATTATTTGTTTGGCATTTAAGAACCACCCTGAATATTTGGTTACAATGGAACTAGGAAAGTAGTGTGAATTCAAGCAGGGTGAATTAAAAAATATTCCATATGTTCAATTGCATTCTATGGAAGAGAGGAATAAAATTATTGTCTCATGAATGCATAAAAGTTAAAATATGCTCACACACAGTTCAGAATAAGCTCTGAATTAAATGCATTACACCTTTTGAGCACCTGACTCCTCACATTCTAAAGTAAGTGATTAAATCCTTAGCATCTTTCTCAGAAACAGCTGTAAAACACAGAAGAGCTCTGAGATAAGCAGAAATACCATTTACGTTTTGATGCTTAAAGAGAGGCACTTTGTCAGTTGGAAAATTAGAGGTGAAACGCAGGCATGAGGCCAATGTCTCATTTTAAAGACTGATGCCTTTTCCACAGTATGCTATACCAGATTGAAGTTACAACATTCAATGTGCTGCTGTGCTGTGCTGTGCTTAGTCACTCAGTAGTGTCCTATTCTTTGCGACCCATGGACTGTACTCCACAAGGCTCCTCTGTCCATGGGGATTCTCCAGGCAAGAATACTGGAGTGGGTCACCTATCCTTTCTCCAGGGGATCTTCCTGACCCAGGAATGGAACTGGAGTCGCCTGCATTGCTGGAAGATTATTTACCAGCTGAGCTACCAGGGAAGCCCACAGCATTAAATAGTCTCAGCTAATAAAAGGTGTTCATTTTACTAAGAAATTTTAAGATAGATATTTAAATAAAATGGCTCTGCATATTTAGTAAACATTACACTAATTAAAGCATCTAATGTTGAGATTTAAACAAACAATAAAATGTTGTATTTGTGGATTGACTGACCTCTAGACTTTGCCCTGGTGGCACATAGGTAAAGAATCCACCTACAATGCAGGAGATACCAGTTCAGTCTCTGGGTCAGGAAGATCCCCTAGAGAAGGGAATCACAACCCACTCCAGTATTCTTGTCTGGGAAATCCATGGACAGGGGTCCCTGGGTCACAAGAAGAATGGGACACATGACTTAGCAACTAATCAACAGCCTCTCTCCATGGGTCTTTTTATTGCTTACCCAGTTTGATGACTATTGTTACCATTTTTTAATGGCACTTATCTCTGAGATGGCATGGTTACAAAAAATGTTCAAAATTTTTATATAATTAAGCAAATCCATCATAAGTGCTATACATAAAAGAAATTAAACAAAACTGTAAGTAATCAAGGTAATGTAGTTCATTGTTTGCATACATGCTAAGTCATGTCTGACCCTTTGCGACCACATGGACTGTAGCCTGCCAGGCTCCTCTGTCCATGAGATTTTCCAGGCAAGAATATTGGAGTGAGTTGCCATGTTTTTCCTTCAGGGGATCTTCCTGACTCAGGAATCAATTCCTGAGTCTTCGACATTGTAAGGAATTCTCTACCACTGAGCCACCTGGGAAGCCCAACCAAGGTAATGGCAAATGTGTAAATACAAGTCTCTCAACACAATATCTAACAACTATACAAAGCAACAAGTATCAATCACATCAGACAAAACTCAAGTGTCAGTGTAAGCAGAAAACAGAATACTACTAACTTGAAATCCCAGAAGTAGAAAAAAATAGTAATCAATTTTCACCAGTTATAATTCTTAACTCTTGGCTCAAATTTTATGTAGACCAAGTTAGTTTGTGAAAAAAACAAAATGGAAGAAAAAATGGATCAATCTTCTGGGGAGAAGATGCTTAGATGGAAAGGAGAGAAACTACCTGCTTGGAAATTGAGCTGTAAAGGAAATCTGAGGGGAGAGAAGGAACTTAATGTTTTCCAAGAAAAAGAGAAAAAAAAAAAAAGGAGGACCTTCTTCCATTCTACCAAATACCAACCATTAAAGGTATCAAAGTTCAGGCATAAGAGTGATTTCTTGATATAAGAATCATGAAAATTATTCCATACTTTCAGAAGGCCTTCATAAAAAATATGCATCCACAAACTATTGCATCAAAAATATAAAACACTGAAATGAAAACACATTGTTGCTGCTACTGCTGCTAAGTCACTTCAGTCGTGTCTGACTCTGTGCGACCCCATAGACGGCAGCCCACTAGGCTCCCCTGTTCCTGGGATTCTCCAGGCAAGAACACTGGAGTGGGTTGCCATTTCCTTCTCCAATGCATGACAGTGAAAAGGGAAAGTGAAGTCGCTCAGTCTTGTCCGCCTCTTCGTGACCCCATGGACTGAGGCCTACCAGACTCCTCCTTCCATGGGATTTTCCAGGCAAGAGTACTGGAGTGGGGTGCCATTACCTTCTCCCACATTAGCTGATTGCAAAATCCCCCAAAGCATACACATAGAAAAATAAATTAGAAAAGGCTCTTTTGGATTAATCAAATATACATAAGTATTCAGTTACATGAAAAAAAAAAAAAAGCAACATGGATCAGAAATTCAAAAACTAAGGAAAGAAACAACTTGTTTTCAAAGCAAGATTCACCTACATACAATATACAAGAGACATATTTAAAAATAATCTAAAAAGGTTTTTTAAAAGACAGTAATAATAAACCAGCCAAAATTCTAAAAAGAAAGCATAAACACTCTTTCTCTCAGTGGGAGGTAAAGGAAGGGACCTGAGGCCATCAGAATTAGAGCCATTAGAAGATGAGGGCCATCAGCAAATCATAGAATATCAAAAAAAAAAAGCACAAAAAAGAATCAAGAAACCACAATTGCAGATTTGTAAACCCATCCCATCTCTATCACTCTTGACCCATGTAGGTGCCAGACAAACTGAAAAACAAAGAGATAATCTCGAAAGCAGTCAGAGTGAAATAAATGATGTGCCTTCCCTTCACACTTCCATTCTTTAAGCCATCAATACATTGGGTTTTTCTCCATATTCAATGTTCAAAATAACTGAAGTTTAACAATAATAACTTCTCAATGCTAGTTAGCTATCACATATACTCATTTTTACTAAGAGGATCCATATTAAATTGGACAGTGTTATTGTAGTCTATGGAACTTCCCTAGTAGCTCAGATAGTAAAGACTCTGACTGCAGTCCAGGAGGCATGGGTTCAATCCCTGGGTTGGGAAGATCCACTGGAGAAGGAAATGGCTACCTCCTCCAGTATTCTTGCCTGGAGAATTCCATGGACAGAGGAGCCTGGGGTCACAAAGAGTCAGACAAGACTGAGCAACTAACACTCACACACATTGTAGCCTATGTCTAGAGATTCAGAAGGTGAATTCAGGATTTTTCCATTATTTAACTCTCAAAATATTGAAGATAGAGATGAGGCTTCTTCGATATCCAACAAAATTCAGGATATAGGTTCTTAAAGTATAAGAGATGTAGTGTTAGCAAGTAGTTATTTAAATATATGTTAGAGTATGCTTCCCAGTTGGCGCTAGTGGTAAAGAACCTGCATGCCAATGCAAGAGACATAAGAGACACAGATTCGATCCCCTGGGTTGGGAAGATCCCCTGGAGGAGAACATGTCAACCCACTCTAGTACTGTTGCCTGGAGAAACCCAAGGACAGAGGAGTCTGTTGGGCTACAGTCCATAGGGTCACAAAGAGTGCGACACGACTAAAGTGACTTAGCACGCACAGTACGTGTTAGAGTATAAGTAAGTGGGATTTGGGGAGGCTCAAAGGGTGAGGATACATCTCTCAGAGACTCAAAAGAAGAATGATAAGCTTTCATAACATTGTCCTTTTCTGCGAGGATACACGAGGAGTGTGTTAGGAGGTCATAAGTGAATGGGTATAGAAATGGGGAGAGGTTTCCATCATTATTATAATGACCAACCAATATTATTATAAGTAATCTCATCATTTTTCCTTCTCATCATCACTCTTCCTTAGTGAGAATTAGCTGGAAGTAGGGTGAAAAGATGGGATAAGGCTTGAACAATAAACTTTTACTTATTAATTCATTTCTGCTCTGCTATTGCGATTTCACACAGAATACACATTTTTACAGTTACAGTTCTATACTTGTTCTAAGTCACAGCTGAACTTTCTTTTTAGATTTAAGATATATTTGGGAGTGATTTTGTTTCAAAACATTAACTTTAATAATTATGATAATGTAATAATTTTAATGTAATGTTTATAATAGAGCACACTAGTAAAAGTTCAGATTAGGAACTTTAAAAAATATTGGCCTTTATTTAAACATAAAAGTGATAGGTGTCTCAACTTACTAAAATAAAGAAGTTATTAAAATTGGAAATGCTGATATTTTAATCCTGTTATCAGTTTATAGTCTTTGGTTTGAATTATTTAATGGATTTTCAATTACTAAAACAACATAAAATTTAGCTTTGCTTTCCTCTTAAAATTATGTAAATCATAATAAATGCTCCTGCACTCCTGTGGAAAACTATCAATATTCCTGTTACCATTTAACTTCATATATAGAATTTCCTGTCCTGTGGTCGGTTATAATATTGATAAAATTTATCACATTTTAGATCCCTTTTTCAACTCTCGAATAGCCTATTAGTCACACACACAAAGCTTAGATTTATGTTCATATATTTAAGCCATGATTGCATTATCTATTTCATAATACAGAGTTGTGTTCTGTTTCAGGGGGATATGCAGGTATAACTTCCAATTAAATCAAGCCAAGCTTTATGATTTAAAAAGGCAAAATATTTTCAGATTTAAAATTTTCTCATTGGACACGCCCTAATAAAATGTGAATTCCAAATGTAATGATGATAAACTAATCTTCTGGTGACCATGAAGAAATATTTTAAATTAAATAAATAAGTAAATATATATATATTTAATGAAAATTCAAAGACATGTTTTATTTTAATTCACTTACTTTTTTCTTAAATCATTGACTTGTTATGGTCCAATTTACAAAGCTTCGCTTATTAGGCATAACTTTTTTGCTATATCAGAAGGAAATCATGAACTAAGGAGCACTGTCCTTGAAAACATAATATTATACTATAGTCTTCTATTTTACTTCATACTTATGATAATGATTTATCCAAGTGAGGGTATCCTAAATGACTATTTTGAGAAACCATGCTTCTAAGTTCAAAGTACAAGCACAAGGACTTTCCAGGTATTAATTTCAAAATTGCCGTATAAAGCATCCTAATTCATTGTTGAAATTTACCATTAGATCAATTAGAAGAAAAACACATGTAAAGCTAAACTCTAGCATATGGAAAAGGGAGAAAACCTAAATGATTGCTGTTATGTTCTTTTTCTCTCAAGCATCTTGGCCTGAAGTTGTAGATGGATGCTATAAACGATCCTTTCCAATTGTCTGTGTTAAAGTTTAGAGAGAGGAAAAAAAAAAAAAAGCACCTGGTAAAGGATGAGTTTGCCTCTTGTTACTGTAGAAGGCCAAAGAGGTCCTTAGAGGAAGAGGACTTTCTCTGACAGCATAATTTTTCCCAGTATCAAATTCATTTTGAGGAAAATTTGCCACTCTCCAGTTGATCAGGGGTCACAGGTGGAAACAGAAACCACTGAGCATCATTATCATTCCAGCCAGGTGAAGACCCAGTTGGAATTGAATAGCAATGGTAACAAGACAAAGAGTTTCACCACTAAAATTCCATCAGAGAAGTTATTACAGTGTTTGGCTTTATAGATTCTGTCAAAGAGAAATGACTTCAGCTGCTGTCGACTGCTAGCTGTAACCCCTGTCATGTTCTATACAGAGACTAGTAGAACAGCTTGTTGAAGTTTCAATAGAGGCTGACTCTGGAAAAAACAAAATAATAATAATATCAATAGTACCATAGAGTCTTCATCTGAGATGTATTATGACTTTCAGAGAATTCAATACACAGTCTGTGTTTATTTCCCGGAATAAATACAATCAGAGCAATTACCAATTGTATAGTTTTCCCAGGCATTTGGTGTAATACAGCTTCCAAATTTTATAAAATGTACCCAGTAAGTATTAAATCTAGAAGAAAATTTTTTCCTTCAATTAAAAAATAAATTAAAAAAAATAAATTGTTTACACTGTTACGAGGGGTGTTTTTTGTCTCCCCCCACCCCCATTGCCCCTGCCCACCATTGAATCAGTACAGTTATTCTTTCTGAGAAAATAACAAAAAGTCACATAATTTTTTTAGGTGTGAATTTTTTTAAATCCCTGACTAATTAGTAATAGATAAAAGAATATTTCAATTCAATTAAAATTGTACATTAAAGGATCAATATTTCAGCATACTTGAAATCATCAAAAAGTCAGACCTGGGTAGAAATTCACAAGAAAGAAAGGAGCCAACAGTCATGGAAGTCATATATCATCTCAAATACAAGCTATTGCCCAGATTTCCATTTGTGTGATTTTGCTCCTCAAACATTTTTCAGACACTACAAAAGTTATCAGAGAATATATAGCCTTCTGTCTCATTTTGTTAAAATGTTTTCTGTGAAACTAAATACATCTTTGTTGTTAATTTTATCTTCAAGTTAAAATCTTTACAAAGTAAACACAATTGAACCTGGTCCTCTACCGGAGAAAACCAGGTGATTCTATTGCATTTTACCTATAAAGAAGACAAATAGTTTTATTTTTCAGGCATTAATATATCAGCTTATATACTAAAAGGAGGAAAAAATTATACATAAGTAAAAAAATCCTCATGACTTTCTGAAGAAAGTTGTGAGTCAGTCAAAGAAAATAGCTTTCTTATTAAAAAAAAAATATTGTCCTTTACAGTAGGTGTGGATTAAATCAACAATTTTCAACGTGGAAAAATAGGCAAAGATAGGTTCATGTTTCTGGGAGATAATAGCAGAGATCTTTTTTTGCTAAAAACTCAAGAGTTCAAATATTTTTCTCTGCTCGGTAAGTTTCCCTTTCATTTTGTTGACTGTCTCTTTTGCTATGCGCAAGCTTTTAAGACTGATGTCTTTATTTTTGCTTTTCATGCCAGTGCTTTCTGTGCCATGTTAAAAAAAATCATTGCTGAAACCAACATCAAAGGGCTTTTCCTCCGTGTTTTCTTCCAGGAGAATTTTTTGGGGGATGGATGTTCAAGTCTCACATTTTAGTCTTTTGAATTAATTTTTGTGAGTTACGTAAAATAGAAGTCCAAAACCATTATTGTGCATGTGAACATCCAGTATCCTCACATCATTTATTAAAGATGCCATTCTTTCTGCACTGTGTATTCTTAGTTCCCTTGTCAAATATCAGTTGACTGTTTACATATATGTGGGTTTCCTTCTGGGCACTTCACTCTGTTCCCCCAGGGTCTGTGTCTCTTTATGTCAGTGACATACTGTTTCCACTATGGAAACTTTGTAGTGCAATTTGAAATCTAGTATTTTGCCTATAACTTTGTTCTTCCTTCTTATGATTGCTTTGACTATTTGGGATCTTTGTGATTACATATAAATTTTAGAATTTTTTCTATTTATGTAAATAATACCATTGGAATTTTGATAGGAATTTCATTGAATCTGTAGATTGCATTGGATAGTATGGGCATTTTAAGAATGTTAATTCTTCTAATCCATAAACACATGATATCTTTCTATCTTTCTATTTATTTGTGATATCTGGTAAGATATAAAACATATCCTACCAGGATATGTGAGAATGGGTATTATCCAAAAAGATAGGTATAATAATAATGAATGTACTCTGTTGGTGGGAATGAAAATTGGTACAGCCCTTCTGGAAAACAATACGGAGGTCCTTCAAAAAAAAAAGTGAAAATGAAACTATAATATGATCCAGCAATCCCACTTTCCAGTATATACAAGAAAGAAACAAAATCACTATTTCAAAGAGATATTCACTAGCATCCTTATGTACATTGCAACATTGTTCACAGTAGTAAAAGTAGGGAAACAACCTAAGTGTCTTTGAATGAAATGGATAAATAAATAAATATATATATATATTTTATATATAAATAAATATATATATTCCAGTATTCTTGCCTGGAGAATCCCATGGACAGAGGAGCCTGGCGGGCTAGAGTCCATAGAGTACACTTAAAAAACCATACTCATAGAAATAGAGGTGGTTGTCAGGGGCTGGTGGGGTGGGGGAAATAAGGAGATGTAGGTCAAAGCATATGTGTGTGTTCAGTTGCTCAGTCATGTCCGACTCTTTGCTACTCCATGGACTGTAGCCCACCAGGTTCCTCTGTTCATGGGATTTTCCCATCAAGAATACTGGAGTAGGTTGTCATTTCCTCCTCCAGGGGATCTTCCCAACTCAGGGATTGAACTCCTATCTCTTGTGTCTCTTGCATTGCAGGTGGATTCTTTCCTGCCGAGCCAACGGGAAAACCCAGGTCAAAGTGTACCAACTTCCTTCCAGTTATGAGACAAATAAGTTCTGGGGCTCTAATATTTAACATGGTTATTGTAATAATAATATAAATAATGGCATGGTGACTACACTTAGCAGTAACAATTCTGTGTTTTTCGCTTACAAGGAAGAAAGTATACAAGAAAAAAACCTCATTAACTAGTGAGTGAAAGTCACTCAGGTATGTCTGATTTTTTTCGATCCCATGGACTATATAGTCCATGGAATTTTCCAGACCAGAATAATGGAATGGGTGACGGAGGAGCCTGGTGGGCTTCAGTCCATGGGGTCGCTAAGAGTTGGACACGACTGTGCAACTTCACTTTCACTTTTTCACTTTCATGCATTGGAGAAGGAAATGGCAACCCACTTCAGTGTTCTTGCCTGGAGAATCCCAGGGATGGAGGAGCCTAGTGGGCTGCCATCTATGGGGTCGCACAGAGTCAGACATGACTGAAGCAACTTAGCAGCAGCAGCAGCAGCCTTTCTCTTTTCCAGGGGATCTTTCCAACCCAAGGATCTCCCACATTCTAACCCAGGTCTCCCACATTGTAAGCAGATTCTTTACCAGCTGAGTTCACAAGGGAAGCCTATCCTTTCTTCAGGGCATTTTCCTGACCCAGGAATCACACTGGGGTTTCCTACATTGCAGGGGATTCTTTACCAACTGAGCTATCAGGAAAGCCTCATTAACTAGTAGTTCAGCTAATTTTTATTTTACATCAGAAATTCATTGAGCTTTGCCCTAAAAAATTTGAAGGATGTTTGTTTACATTCCATCAGAATGAGGTGGTGCAGACAGCACAGAAGGCTACAGCAAATAAAAGTTTATTTTTCAGTGAGGTTGAAGAGAGTAATGTACTGGTGGCTCAGTGGGTAAAGAATTCTCTGCAATGTGGGAGACACAGGAGATGCAGATCTGATCCTTGGGTCGGGAAGATCCCCTGGAGGAGAGCATAACAACCCACTCCAGAATTCTTGCCTGGGGAATCCCATGGACAGAGGAGCCTGGCGGACTGCAGTCCATAGGGTTGCAAAAAGTTGGAGACAACTGAGGCAACTGAGCAGAGCACAACTATAACTTGTGGGTACTCAAAATGAAAATCAAATATATACAGCAAACCCAGTCATCTGCACCAATCTGTGCTCAATTACCGTGAAACTTAACCTGAATGCTTCCAATAAACATGCCAACACCTGCTTTTTGCATGAGTAGAATCAAATTCAGACATGATAACTTTATAGAAGGTTATGGTTAAACTTGAAAATGACAGCAGTAATAAAATGATCCTAGTTTCACTCAAACTGGAATTCATTCTAATGTTCCAGGCTGCAATCATTTGTCAGTTCATTTCTAAATTGGTAACTTATAACTGTAACTTTGGGAGGTTTTATTTCCCCCCCCACCCCCATTGACCTCATTGTGGACTTTTTCCCATCAAAATATCTTTCTGCCATCTAAAACTGAACTATTCCAGCTCCAAATTTATCAGTTGTTTCATTTCCAATAGTACAAAAACAATTATAAGTTCTTGTCAACATCATCAATGATTTTGATAAGAAACACAAGCATATCTTGGTGGCTCAGGTGGTAAAGAACCTGCCAATGCAGTAGAAACAGAGCATGTCTTAAAAATTAGAAACTATACTTACTCTCACCCCTTTATGTGATAGTAATTACTAGCTAAATTGATGTTTAAAAAAACTAGAATACAAATGTAATGAATCACTTCATTCAACCACTTCATTCCAGCTGTGGATCAGCACACTATTTAGGATAATCATGAAAAAATTAGAAACAGAAAAGAACTTTCCTGGTTTGCTAACCTATCTTTGTCAACTGTTTCAGATTCAGGACAAACTCAAAACTCCAATAGCAGGAAACTCCCATCAAAATATTAGTTTTGCCTTTGTTTGATACTTCATAAATTCATGCCTTTAACATGAATAAATTTATGACTATTTAAGCCATGCATAATTAATTTCATTGTTTCCCAATGTCAAGCCTATAAGGGCTAGTGAGCAGTGAACATTTCTATCTTACATCTTTATCCTTTTTTGTTTTTGTTTTTGTTTTTACATCCTTATCCTTAAATCTTCTTTTTATTGACTTTTTTCATCTTCTAATACCAGTCAAAAGAACAGTGACCAAGATATGCCTTTATGCATTTTGTGCCTCCTGCAAAATACACACACACACACACACACACACACACACACACATAGAGGCAATTCTGTTGTAATAATTCTTTCCAAAATGTAAATTTGTTCCAAGGCAACTATATATTAAGAAATAATTTGAGAATAATGCAATGTGTTTTTTAATGCATGATTTCATCCATGGAAATAATGCAATAAACTGCACCTGGCTGACCTGAGAGGAATAGGAATGCACAAAATAGACAAGCAAACTCTAAATATCTATGATGTACATCACTTCACCATATACTTTTTGAGTTAGACCCTTGTGCTTGTGCTGTTACAACTTTCTGTCCAATTACAGATAACTCTTCTTCCACCACTTCACCATAGCTCACAGGACACAAGCTTTCAATTTTACAAGCAAGCTTCAGTTTATATTCAAGGTGAGATGCCGTATATATTGTAGTATATCCATATATTTCCTAACGAGGTAATGTATATTACTGTGCTACACTTTTTGAATTAAGTTATATATTTTTCTTTTTATGTGTCACTGATGAAGTTTTCACTTGTGTCCCAGAGCCTTCTCCCTCATAGACCATAATGCTATTTCACTGTGCAATTTTGCATAGGTTGGTGATTTTTAGGGATACACACATTGCATTATAGCAGAACGGAGAATGTTTTACTCTATGGAGAAAAAAGTCAAAGTAAGAGAAATAAAAATGCAGTACTAGCAAAATCTAGGCACTCTTTAATTTTTCACATACAGTTCAACATTATCGAATCTCAGCTTAGTTTCCTTGTGTCTCCTTGAGCTGGAATTTTTCCCACAAAGTGTAGTATTTGTTCACTTTGGCAAAAAAAAAAAAAAAAGCAAAAAGCAAAACTTGGTCTCCAAAACCAAATGAAAACAAAATTAAACTTATTATTGTAAATGTAAAATCTAGCCTGTAATCACAGAAGGCAATGGCACCTCACTCCAGTACTCTTGCCTGGAAAATCCCATGGATGGCAGAGCCTGGTGGCCTGCAGTCCATGGGGTTGCTAAGAGTCGGACATGACTGAGCAACTTCCCTTTCACTTTTCACTTTCACGCATTGGAGAAGGAATGACACCCCACTCCAGTACTCTTACCTGGAAAATCCCGTGGACGGTGGAGCCTGGTAGGCTGCAGTCCATGGGTTTGCTAAGAGTCAGACACAACTGAAGCGACTTAGCAGCAGCAGCAGCCTGTAATATTTAAGAAGCTGTTTGTAAGTCCTAAACTACATTTGTAGTTTGAAACCTAAAACTCATTTTATCTTAGCATTACTCCCTCTTCTAAGCCACAAGCTCTCATGTAAAAAAAAAAAAAAAAAATGCCTAGCAGGGGATATTCACTGAGTGTTAGAAACTGGTAATAGTTTAGGCCCTAATTAAGTATTATTATGTCCTGTTTTTAGAAAAGGCAGAGGAACGAGAGATCAAACTGGCAACATTCACTGTATCATCGAAAAAGCAAGAGAGTTCCAGAAAAACATCTATTTCTGCTATATTGACTATACCAAAGCCTTTGACTGTGTGGATCACAATAAACTGTGGAAAATTCTGAGAGATGGGAATATCAGACCACCTGACCTGCCCCTTGAGAAACCTATATGAAGGTCAGGAAGCAGCAGTTAGAATCGGACAAGGAACAACAGACTGGTTCCAAATAGGAAAAAGAGTATATCAAGGCTCTATATTGTCATCCTGCTTATTTAACTTATATGCAGAGTACATCATGAGAAAGGCTGGGCTGGAAGAAGCACAAGCTGGAATCAAGATTGCTGAGAGAAATATAAATAACCTCAGATATGCAGATGACACCACCCTTATGGCAGAAAGTGAAGAGGAACTCAAAAGCCTCTTGATGAAAGTGAAAGTGGAGAGTGAAAAAGTTGGCTTAAAGCTCAACAATCAGAAAACGAAGATCATGGCATCTGGTCCCATCACTTCATGGGAAATAGATGGAGAAACAGTGGAAACAGTGTCAGACTATTTTTCTGGGCTCCAAAATCACTGCAGCTGGTGATTGCAGCCATGAAATTAAAAGACGCTTACTCCTTGGAAGGAAAGTTATGACCAACCTAGATAGCATATTGAAAAGAAGAGACATTACTTTGCCAACAAAGGTCCGTCTAGTTGAAGGGTATAGTTTTTCCAGTGGTCATGTATGGATTGAGAGTTGGACTGTGAAGAAGGCTGAGCGCCGAAGAATTGATGCTTTTGAACTGTGGTGTTGGAAAAGACTCTTGAGAGTCCCTTGAATTGGAAGGAGATCCAACCAGTCCATTCTAAAGGAGATCAATCCTGGGTGTTCTTTGGAAGGAATGATGATAAAGCTGAAACCAGTACTTTGGCCACCTTATGCGAAGAGTTGACTCATTGGAAAAGACTCTGATGCTGGGAGGGATTGGGGGCAGGAGGAGAAGAGGACAACAGAGGATGAGATGGCTGGATGGCACCACTGACTCGATGGACGTGAGTTTGAGTGAACTCTGGGAGTTGGTGATGGACAGGGAGGCCTGGTGTGCACAATTCATGGGGTCACAGAGAGTCAGACATGACTGAGCAACTGAACTGAACTGATGTCCTGTTAACAGCAAATTACTTAACTACTTTCTTGATCTACAAAACTCATCTGAAGCACCTGAAACAAAGTAGTATAGAAAGACAAAGACCAAATTTGCGATCCACTATAGCTCTCATTTATTGGAGAAGGAACTGGCAACCCACTCCAGTATTCTTGCCTGGAGAATCCCAGGGATGGGGGAGCCTGGTGGGCTGCCATCTATGGGGTCGCACAGAGTCGGACACGACTGAAGCGACTTAGCAGCAGTAGCATAGCTCTCATTTTAATGTCATAAACCAAGGAGTGAGGTTTGGAAATATAAAGATTGTTGTTGTTTAGTTGTTAAGTTACATACAATTCTTTTGCAACTCCTTGGACTGTAGCCCACCTGTCCATGGGATTTCCCAGGTAAGAATACTGGACTAGGTTATCATTTTCTTCTCCAGGAGATCTTCCTGACCCAGAATTGAACCTGCATCTTCGGCATTGGCAGGCAGATTTTTCACAACTGAGCCACCAGGGAAGCCCAAAAATAAAGGTAGTTTACAACAATTCAAGACAGGATTATGATGAATATTTTAAATATGCATTATCAATTTTCTTTTCCACTGACACTGAGAGAAGACATACATTATAAACACAAAATGTCACCATGATCAATGTATAAGAATTTACAGAAAAGATAATGAATAACAGAACACAAATAATCAAGAAATTTTAAATAAAAGCACAATATAGAAATATTAAAAACAAAACAGAAGAACCATGAGAAAATCTGGCATAAACTTTCATGACAAAATTCTGAATTTTCCTGGGAAAATATGATTAAATTTCTTCATGCACTTAAGTCCTTTTCCAAATAGTTAAATCACTTAATTTCCCCCCACACTCCCTAAATAGCATTTATTTAGGTGCTTCATTGTGTTCTTTGTCACATATAGCCTATTCAAGAGTTAGGCAGTATTGATTACTTCTTAGCAAATGAGTGAAGGTTCAGAGAAACCAAGAAACCCAGTAAATATTATGAAGCTAAAAAAGATGCATCAAGAGTTAAAATGGTTCATGGTTAAGCGTAGGGATTTCCTATGCTGGTTTTTTTTTTAAGAATTTATAGTGAAATAAAGACAAAGGAGGAAAATTAAGTAAAGAAGGTAATATGACAAGTTGGGTCCATGTTGCCTATGGTCCTAAATGACATGCTTAAGATTTTTTCCCATGTACATGTAAGGATTTTCAATCATGTATTTTAATCTTGGAAAGTTAAAACTATAAATTATCCCAGAATAACTGAAAATGAGGCATATCATATAATATGCTGTGAGAGGAGGCTTAAAGGGATTCTGAAGGAAAAATTATAGCTAAGAAGACTTTGTGTCCTTTTAAGAAATGAAATTACTCTGATTTTGATATTATAAAAAAGATAAAGTACAAATAAATAATCAAGATTATAGCTAGAATTAACTCAAAGTCTGAAGCTAATTAACCATAAAGTATAATTTAATAAATCAAAACAAACATAAAAACAATAGCAAGCAATATGACTTATAAAAAGAGAAAACAAACATATGCACCAGAAAAAGAAAAGTGTTCACTGGACATATTGCTGTTTGTTTGCTGATAAAGGCAATGCCAAAGAATGCTCAAACTACCGCACAATTGCACTCATCTCACACGCTAGTAAAGTAATGCTCAAAATTCTCCAAGCCAGCCTTCAGCAATACATGAACCATGAACTTCCAGATATTTAAGCTGGTTTTAGAAAAGACAGAGGAACCAGAAACCAAATTGCCAACATCCGTTGGATCATCAAAAAAGCAAGAGAGTTCCAGGAAAACATCTATTTCTGCTTTATTGACTATACCAAAGCCTTTGACTGTGTGGATCACAATAAACTGTGGAAAATTCTGAAAGAGATGGGAATACCAGACCACCTGACCTGCCTCTTGAGAAATTTGTATGCAGGTCAGGAAGCAACAGTTAAAACTGGACATGGAACAACAGACTGGTTCCAAATAGGAAAAGGAGTACGTCAAGGCTATATATTGTCACCCTGTTTATTTAACTTATATGCAGAGTACATCATGAGAAATGCTGGGCTGGAAGAAGCACAAGCTGGAATCAAGATTGCCAGGAGAAATATCAATAACCTCAGATATGCAGATGACACCACCCTTATGGCAGAAAGTGAAGAGGAACTCAAATGCCTCTTGATGAAGGTCAAAGAGGAGAGTGAAAAAGTTGGCTTAAAACTCAACATTCAGAAAACAAAGATCATGGTATCTGGTCCCATCACTTCATGGGAAATAGACGGGGAAACAGTGGAAACAGTGTCAGACTTTATTTCTGGGGTCTCCAAAATCACTACAGATGGTGATTGCAGCCATGAAATTAAAACAGGATTACTCCTTGGAAGGAAAGTTATGATCAAGCTAGATAGCATCTTGAAAAGCAGAGACATTACTTTGCCAACAATGGTCCATCTAGTCAAGGCTATGGTTTTTCCAGTGGTCATGTATGGTTGTGAGAGTTGGACTGTGAAGGAAGCTGAGCGCCGAAGAATTGATGCTTTTGAACTGTGGTGTTGGAGAAGACTCTTGATCATCCCTTGGGCTGCAAGGAGATCCAGCCAGTCCATTCTGAAGGAGATCAGCCCTGGGATTTCTTTGGAAGGAATGATGCTAAAGCTGAAACTCTAGTACTTAGGCCACCTCATTCGAAGTGTTGACTCATTGGAAAAGACTCTGATGCTGGGAGGGATTGGGCACAGGAGGAGAAGGGGACGACAGAGGATAAGATGGCTGGATGGCATCACTGACTTGATGGATGTGAGTCTGAGTGAACTTCGGGAGTTGGTGATGGACAGGGAGGCCTGGTGTGCTGCGATTCATGGGGTCGCAAAGAGTCGGACATGACTGAGCGACTGAACTGAACTGAACTGATCCCCACTTCTTCATTGCAATAATAGTAACTTCTAATTTCTGTGGTGACTGACCTTACATTTCTTATATTTCTCAGTCTTGCTTAAAGCCATTATGTGATCATATCCTTGGATTAAATCCTTGCAAATGGCATGTGAATAGAAGTAATATTTGCAAATGTTAGGCTGTGTTCTTAAAAGAAAGAAAAAGGCCTGATTCTACTTTCTACTTCTTTAAAACTAGAACTTGGTGATGGCAGTCGTGTCCGAATGGCATCAGAAGGGGTGATGTTCTATGTTTGTTATTATGGTTACTGGCTTTATTATGGATAATATGACCACTTATGTCTATATTTGAAACATATTCTCTGAATTTCTTATAAGTAGAAAATTTCCATACAGTGTGTACACTAAGTGACTATTTGGAGAAGGCAATGGCACCCCACTCTAGTACTCTTGCCTGGAAAATCCCATGGTTGGAGGGGCCTGATGGGCTGCAGTCCATGGGGTCACTAGAAGTCAGACACGACTGAGCCTCTTCACTTTCATTTTTCACTTTCATGCATTGGAGAAGGAAATGGCAACCCACTCCAGTGTTCTTGCCTGGAGAATCCCAGGGACGGGGGAGCCTGGTGGGCCGTCATCTATGGGGTCGCACAGAGTCGGACACGACTGAAGCGACTTAGCAGCAGCAGCAGCAAGTGACTATTGCTACATGAAAATTAAAGACAAAAAAATGACACAAAATATTTCCACATCTGCAATTGATAGTAATGGAGACCGAGAAAGTTCCGGACAAATTATAATGATATCATAAGCCTGGACACGACACTCTTTAAATTTTCCTCTCTCCTTGTATCTCCATCTTCTATATCTGTGAAGAAAGAATCTAGAGTCTGGCTGAAGTCACCTTTTAATGAATACTTAAGCAGATTTTTTATCTTTCTTTAAGGAAATTTGTATTTAAGTCTTTTTCATCTACATTTGAGTAGTGAAAGATGCTGCACTGGTAAGAAGAGTGGCAGAAACAGTGAAGAGTCAAATGCTATTATAAGTGAGGAAGATAGTTTTCTCTACTGTCATCTACAGAGTGACGTTGACATATCAGCTCTCCACCCTTATCCAAATCAAGCCCTTTTATTCTTTGTGTGTACCCATCTTCTGATTTTTAAAGACTTTTCTATTGTCTATAGCAAAGTATTTAAACTTTAATTGCTGCTCTTGAGCTATGGAACTGCTGTGCTGGCAAACGCAGCGAGCAGGGGATACTTGTGCTGGCACTTTCCCAAGTCACAAACCGATTCAGCTATTTCCTCAGCCCTGCCCTGTTTCCTTCACTTCCTTATCAGTCTAAATTCAAGCACTTCCTTAAGAAGCCCCTTGGATCCAAATTCTTGTTTAAGACCTGCTTGTGGGACTTTGGTCATGGTCCAGTGGCTAAGAATCTGCCTGCCAATGCAGGGGTCACAGGTTTGAACCCTTGCTCCAAGAAGATTCCACGTGCTTCAAGGCAACTAATCCCGGTGCACACCAACTACTGAAGTCCATGTGCTCTAGATCCTGTGCTCTGTAACTAGAGAAACCATCACAATGAGAAGTCCATGCACCATAGCTAGAGAGTAGCCCCCACTCTCTGCAACTAGAGAAAACCCATGTGTAGCAAGGAAGACTCAGCACGGCCAAAAATTAATTAATTAAAAAGACCTGCTTGAGAACCCAACCTAAGGCATCAGCTCTTTATCGCTCATGCAATGCATGCACACACGCACACACACACACACACACACACACACACACGAGGATAACCATAATGTTACCACAAACACACTTATGACTAAGCCCTGTCTTGAATAACCTTATTTTATCCATTTCAGCAATAGTTCTTTCCATGTGAGCAGTAATTTCCAAAACATTTCCACCAGTATTATTTCAGGTGACTTAAACACAGTAATTGTTGTCAAACACAAGTTTTTGTGCCTGAGGCACGCTAAATCCTGACAAACTGAAATGTCAGCATTTGGAGCAAAGAAAGGTTTGTTGCAGCCAAGCAAGGGAAACAGGTGACTCATATTCAAGGACCCAAACTCCCCAGTGGTGTTCAGGGAAGCGTTTTAAAGGTAAAATTTGGAGTATGACCTGCAGGATGGATGCCTTTCATTCTGATCAGCTGATGATGAAGTGGCAGGGTAGTGTTCTGGGATTTTTGTGCTCAACTTGAAGTTACCATCCCCCGCCAAGGTGGGGGGCCTTAGTTCCTATGCAAGACCTCAAAGATACATCGCTGCATCTGTCCCTTGAGGGGGAACTAGGACTCTGCTTTATTGCTGCACTGTTGTTTCTTGACAGCTTTTCTTTGTTTCTGCCTGTTCTCACTTTTTAATTAGTAACTGTTTGAATCTGCCCTTTGGAAACCAGGGAAGGCCTACTAACAGGAAATGGGGACTTGGAAAGATTTTTGTACTCAGGAGGGCCCTGCTAGGTTTCATGAGCATTGAAAATATCTGACACTACAGATTAGGACTCTGAGGTGTTATGGAGTTGTAGGGCTGGTCCATTTGACTGTGCATTTTTACTGTTTGTATCACCAGGCACTATTAATTAAAAACTGAGTAACAGCCATGACTAGTGTGTTGAAAAATAAACGTTTAAATATTTTCTTTTACTGCAGGAAGGGGGATCCCTTTCGGGCCCCAAAATGAATTGTCTGGGGAGACACACTTGCTGACAAAGCAAAAGACTTTATCGGGAAGGGGTGCCCAGGTGGCGAGAAGCAGGATCAAGGAACCCAAGAGAAGGGGTTTATGGTGATGGGGTTACTTTCCACGTTGTCTCTGGCCAGTCATTCTGACTCAGGGTCCTTCCTGGAGGTGCACATATCACTCAGTCAACATGGATTCCAGTGAGAAGGATTCTGGAAGGTTGGTAGGACATATGAACTGGCATCTCCTCTCTCCTTTTGACTTTTACCAAATTCTTCTGGTTGATAGTAGCTTGTGGTTATTATAGGGCCTGGCTAGGGTGGGAAGTTTCAGTCAGTGGTTCCCCTAACAATTTTATTGACAGGTTATTCAGTACACTATTAAATGATGAGCATCATAGATGGAATCATTAGAAGAGGGAGTCAAAGTTTTTCTTTGTTTGCTTTTTTCTGTTTGTTTGCTTTCTTTTGTTATTTTCAAGGGATATTTAAAGTACATGTAATATATATATATATATATATATATATATATATATATATAAAGTTAGCACAGCTGCATCAAATAGAGACTTAGCTCCCAAAGTACTGGATTTGGAACATACTGGTACTTATTAACATTTGCTCATTGTGGTTGACTAGGTACTTCTGCCCATGGAGAAGATTTGGTTGATGTATAAAGCACAGGTACAGTATAGAGTAGGGGGGAGAGATAAGCCAAAGAGCAGAAAAAAAAAATCTACGTTTAAATTTTTCTTGTGATAAAATATGAATTTTATTTCAAAAAATCTAATAAGGATTTATTGAATTGTCAAGCTATTAATATTGAGTGGTCTCATCTGAAGACCAGCAGGGAACATAGTATTAGGTTAGCAACGCTAGGCTCAGGGCAGGCAGCTGGGCAGTTATCCAGGATGCAGTCAATCCATACATCGCTTGAATAATTTACATATTTGGTGCCCGTAACCCCAAGGTTTCACAAATTTACTCCTTACAGGAAAATTAAATGATGCATCTTCCACAAAATAGTCTATGCCATATAGGGTAAATTAAACCAACATTCTCAGCAAGTGAAAACCTACTTCTGCTAAGTAGTTTTCAACCTGCACGTGCAAGTAAGAATATACAACAAGTACGAGACAGTCTGTAGTTGCCTGAAGTGAATGAAGAGCATGAGGATGATTACCAAGGATAAACGACTAATATCTGGGCTTCCAGCACTTTCATATGCCTATCTAGAATCTGTTGTCTATGATAGCACAATATATAAATAAAAAGAGGACAAAAACGAAGGAGGGATGGTAAACATCTTAAACTGCAATAAGTCAGCCTTAGTGAATACCTTTTTAAAATGATCATTCATTTATTTCCACATAGATTATGCCTTTTTGCATGAGTATGACTAACATATTCTGGGGACCAGGGAAAGAAACCTAGGGAAATTATAAATAAACACTGAAAATTTAAGTGCAATTTTCAGGCTATGTAATTAATATCATAAGCTTAAAGTAAAGGAATAAATAATAATAATAGAAAATCAGTTTCTTGTTTCTAAAATTTGAAGTTTCTAAGTTTGAAATTTTGGGACTCTAAATATACTCTAAATTTTGAACTATATTTTATTTTAAATTGTACTTATTTTACATTGGGCAGCATTATTAATTTTCCTTCATTGTCCTTAGTGTTATGCGGCTAGATGGATAGCAATATTGAATTCAAGAATTCAGTCTTTTTTGTGTGTGGGGAACCCCGTGGGGGCATGTGGGATCTTAGTTCCCCAACCAGGGATAGAATCAAAACTGTGTCCCCTACATGGAAGCACAGAGTCTGAACTACTGAACCACCAGGGAAATCCCGAAGAATTCAGAGTCCTGATTTAAATTTGCTTACATCAGCTACATAGCTAGCATTCTGTTGCATTTTGCAGAAAAAGGAAGTCTTTTTAAACAAAGAGAGATATGTGTGAGGCAAGTTCATGCAGGGCAATACAGATGCAAGTATAACTGCAGTTCTCAATTTCAATTCCCATGTGGAAAGAGATCAGCTCAGACGTATTGTGCAAGGTCTCTCAATGGTCCTCCATCCATAAGCAAATATGACATATACTTAGAGGATCTTCCCTCTGGAAGGAATTCTTTTTAATGTTGGCAGTCATGGTCTTAGTCAGTTAGATTAATAATTCACAAATATATTTATAAGCTTGTTAGCCAAAGTGAAGCAAAGAGGGAGCTGGTTTTACTGGGGATAAAGGAATATATTTGGAATAAGATCAAGCTCACCTTAAGCTCAACAGAGCAGGAAAACATGCAGCTTTTGAACTAGTGACAAGCCCTGAATTTGCTCTTCCAGGGACACCTCCACTTGATCATGCTTCTCATCTCAGGATGAGTGACTAGCATATTAATTCAGATGAAAGACCCATTCCTTTATGGAGCAGGAAAGGTGATGGCAGAAAGGGATATGTATTGTGTTTGTAGTATTTCAGAAACTAGGAGAGGATGAGATTATGTGAATGTGCAGTGGGGAAAGAATATGTTATTTTTCACAGAGTACCTGCAAAAGAAACTTGGAAAGCACCAGTAGTAGCCCCTCAGAGATAACTAAAACTTGAGATCTTAGTGGGGTTGAAAAATACAGAGATAAAAGAAATAGAGTGTCAGGGCACACATAAATATTGCTTAGATAGTTGCTTTTTTAAAAAAAAATATGGAGTTCTTTTCAGAGGAAATATTGGATGCCATCACACTTCTGTAGGGAGCAAGTACATATTCAATTCAGGAAAGGACTACTAGGAAATAGAAATGAATGAAAAGAAAAATCAAGAAGTTTCAAAAATTGGAAATGTGCAATAAAGGAGAGAGTGTACATTCTAAAATGCCTAATGGTTAGAAGAGACAAGACTGGAAAGTTAAAAATATGCAGACCGTGAATGAGACAATGTCACATTCAAAGATAATTAAAAAAAAAAAAAGTTTACACAGATGATAGTTCCTCTTAAGATACCACAACCTTCAGCTCAGTTCAGTTCAGTTCAGTCGCTCAGTCGTGTCTGACTCTGCAACCCCACGAATCGCAGCACACCAGGCCTCCCTGTCCATCACCAACTCCCGGAGTTCACCCAGACTCACGTCCATCAAGTCAGTGATGCCATCCAGCCATCTCATCCTCTGCCATCCCCTTTTCCTCCTGCCCCCAATCCCTCCCAGAATCAGAGTCTTTTCCAATGAGTCAACTCTTCGCATGAGGTGGCCAAAGTACTGGAGTTTCAGCTTTAGCATCATTCCTTCCAAAGAACACCCAGGGCTGATCCTTTAGAATGGACTGGTTGGATCTCCTTGCAGTCCAAGGGACTCTCAAGAGTCTTTTCCAACACCACAGTTCAAAAGCATCAATTCTTCGGCACTCAGCTGTCTTCACAGTCCAACTCTCACATGCATACATGATCATAGGAAAAATCATAGCCTTGACTAGATGGACCTCTGTTGGCAAAGTAATGTCTCTGCTTTTGAATATGCTATCTAGGTTGGTCATAACTTTCCTTCCAAGGAGTAAACGTCTTTTAATTTCATGGCTGCAGTCACCATCTGCAGTGATTTGGAGCCCCAAAAAATAAAGTCCAACACTATTTCCACTGTTTCCCACCACAACCTTAATACCATAATTAACCTTTTAAAAGATTGCTTTTTTAAAAAAATCTTATTTTTGTTATGCAGCAATAGTAGTTCATTGTAGAGAATTACAAATTAGCTTCCTTATGCAAGAGTGTTTTCAGTTAAGATTTAATTCCTCAGGTGGTGGATTCTGGGCAATGGAGTTTTGATCTGACATGGATAAGGAAATAGCCAGTCAAAGCTGAAAGTATTAAGCTTAACTCAAGCTCAACATACATAAACTAACAGTATGTCTCCCAACACCACTTTATTACAATATATAACAGTTTACCATGGGTCTAGGAACTGAGGCCCTTGAGAAAACTGAGAAACTCAAAAATCTCTATCCTCAGTTTAGAAGGACTATAGAATAGCCCCCTTTTCAGGGCAGGAAAGAAAATGTTCATTTTGTGCTTCTGATGGGTGTAAGTCTTCAGAGAGAAATCAAATCCTAAGGTAAAACTTATTTTAACTATCTTAAGCTTCCCTGGTGGCTCAGGTGGTAAAGCGTCTGCCTGCAGTGCAGGGGATCTGGGTTTGATCCCTGTTTCAGGAAGATACCCTGGAGAAGGGAATGGCAACCCACTCCAGTATTCCTGCCTGGACAGAGGAGCCTAGCAGGCTACAGTCCATGAGGTCACAAAGAGTTAGTAATGACTGAGCGACTAGCACACACAGGCACACTTTATAGATTCACAGTGAATGGAAACACACAAATCATAGATAAACATAATGAGTTTGTCAAGACTGATTATATGCTTGGAAAGGAAGGCAAGAACAAAATATTCTGAAGCTTCAAAACCATGCTACATATGGTATATACATACACTGAAATATTATGCAAACTTGAAAAGGAAGAAAATCTTATCACACGCTTCAACATGGATGAACTTTAAGGATATTATGCAAAGTGAAATGAGACAGTCAAAAAAAGAAAATTTTGTATGATTCCACTCTTGAAATACCTAAGCAGTCAGATAGAAACAGGAAGTAGTAAGGTGACTGCCAAGGTCAGGGGTGGGGGGAGATGGGGAGTGGGAAGAGGGCCGTTGTTGCTTACTGTGCATAGCATTTCACATTGTGCATTTCACCTTGCACAATGAAAGGTGTTCTTACATGAAGAAAGAAAAACACTAGAATATTCTATTTTTCATAAAGATTTTTTTGGTGGTAATCTAGCAAGGGGCTTCCTAGATGGCACTAGTGGTAAAGAACTCATCTGCCAATGGAGGAGACAAAAGAGACCCAGCTTCAATTCCTGGGTTGGGAAGGTTCCTGGAGAAGGGTATGGCAACCCACTCCAGTATTCTTGCCTGAAAAATCCCATGGATAGAGGAGCCTGGTGGGCTACAGTCCGAGGGTTGCAGAGAGTTGGATATGGTTAAAGTGACTTAGCAGGCACACATACAATATAGCAAGACTTTGATATTTCTCCAAGTTCAAACTGAAATAAGTATCTGTGAGAAACAATGTACTGCTGAAAACAAAGAATGTTGTCACCATTAACCATTTGTAAGAGAGAGTGGCATAGGTGGCCATCATTCAAAAACTATCCAAATTTTATTCATTACTTACCTTAAATTTCACCTATTTAATAGTGCATCCTTAACTATTTTAATAAAGCATTTTCTTCAGTCTCTTGAGAAACTACAGTTAGTTTCTCAACAACTACATCACCTTGATATATGTCACCTTCCATAGAAAGAAGGGCAGATTTAAGAGGACACATCAAGAATGAAAATCATTATTTTTTCTGAGTACTTTAGGGAAAAATAACCCTACATTTTCTAAAATACCTTATGCTTTTAAACATGTTTTTACTTTGCCAGAAAAAAACTATGCTTCTGAAATTTGAAGTGTTTTTAAGGACTAGAGAATCTTAAACACCAGATAATTTCCTGTGAGTCTTGACAATTTAATTCAATTTTATCAATAAGATGTAAAATGAAATGGAGAAAGGTATAAACACATGGTTGAGTGGACATATTTATCTTACTACTAGTATAATTCAGACTTAAACCCATTAGCTAGAATCCCTTGGTAGCAATGGATTTAAGGTCACTCATTTTATAATCAGACCTTATAAAAATGCAAAACTCACTCAGCAGGATCAGGAGCGTGGAACAAGAATATCATCAGCAGGAAACAGACCGCTGGGAACACAATTTGATTCAACATCGGATTTGAAGTTGAAAACATACTCACCCGTTCTGGAAAGAGCCAATGCATAACAAGAATATTTTTCCTGTGATCTCTATTTTTCACTCTCCTTTCTGTGCCCTGGCTCTCTTTACATTCCTTTGATGATTTCCCTTGGTTCTCACCCCTATCTCTTATCTCTTATGCTCTCAAAAAGACTGAAATTGGCAGTCTTACTGGGGAAGACATAATCTACCTTAGGTTACTGTTTAAAAGCTACAAAATTCCAGGGTTTAAATTGTATACAGAAAAGCAATCAAACACATCAACTGGAAACCACCCCTCCCTGTGAGAGAATAGACCAGTGCAAACAGCATGCTCCACTTACTTGACCAGCAAGGGCTGAGAAAGCAAAAGCCATGCTAAAATAGCCTGTTGTGTGGCCCTTGAAAGGGTGTTTACTTCTATATAGAAAAATATTTTTGCTTTTTTTTTTTTCAGAATAGACTATTAGAGAACTGTTAAATGTTTTGCTATACTCAAAATAATACTGATTCTTTCAGTGGAGAGGAAAAAAAATCTGAATCTCAGAAATAATATGTATCTTTTCTGCATTACCAGGATCAATCAGTTTAATTGAGAGTTTTGGGACTAGCTGGAAATAGAACATACCGGACATGTCCCCTCGCCCCCAATTATCTGCAAGGGGTGTGTTCCGAGATTCCTAGTGGATGACTGAAACTGAAGATAGCACCAAATCCTATACAGATTTTTGCTTTTAAAGCTTAATTTATAAATTAGACACATTAACAGATTAATAACAATAACTAACATTATTGACTATGCCAAAGCCATTGACTGTGTGGATCACAATAAACTGTGGAAAATTCTGAAAGAGATGGGAATACCAGACCACTTGACCTGCCCCTTGAGAAACCTATATGCAGTTCAGGAAGCAACAGTTAGAACTAGACATGGAACAACTGACTGGTTCCAAATAGGAAAAGGAGTACGTCAAGGCTGTATATTGTCACCCTGCTTATTTAACTTATATGCAGAGTACATCATGGGAAAGGCTGGGCTGGAAGAAGCACAAGCTGGAATCAGGATTGCCAGGAGAAATATCAATAACCTCAGATATACAATGACACCACCCTTATGGCAGAAAGTGAAGAGGAATTAAAAAGCCTCTTGATGAACATGTAAGAGGAGAGTACAAAAGTTGGCTTAAAGTTCAACATTCAGAAAATAACAATGGCATCTGGTCCCATCACTTCATGGGAAAAATGGGGAAACAGTGGAAACAGTGTCAGATTTTATTTTTATGGGTTCCAAAATCACTGCAGATGGTGATTGCAGCCATGAAATTAAAAGACGCTTAACTCCTTGGAAGAAAAGTTATGACCAACCTAGATAGCATATTCAAAAGCAGAGACATTACTTTGCCAACAAAGGTCCATCTAGTCAAGGCTATGGTTTTTCCAGTGGTCATGTATGGATGTGAAAGTTGGACTGTGAAGAAAGCTGAGTGCTGAAGAATTGATGCTTTTGAACTGTGGTGTTGGAGAAGACTCTTGAGAGTCCCTTGGACTGCAAGGAGATCCAACCAGTCCATCCTAAAGGAGATCAGTCCTGGGTGCTCGTTGGAAGGACTGATGTGAAGCTGAAACTCCAATATTTTGGCCACCTGATGTGAAGAGTGACTCATTGGAAAAGACTCTGATGCTGGGGGGATTGGACACAGGAGGAGAAGGGGATGACAGAGGATGAGATGGCTGGATGGCATCACTGACTCAATGGACGTGAGTCTGAGTGAACTCCGGGAGTTGGTGATGGACAGGGAGGCCTGGCGTGCTGTGATTCATGGGGTCAAAGAGTCGGACACGACTGAGCAACTGAACTGAACTGAATACCAATTATACAGTAATTGATTTCAGCAAAGTGACTAAACAGAAAGCAGCTTTATTTTTTTTTCTTTCGTTTTCTTTTTTTTCCTTTTTTTTATTGTATTTTTTAACTTTACAATATTGTATACTGCTGCTTCTAAGTCGCTTCAGTCATGTCCGACTCTTAGCGACCCCATGGACTTCAGCCTAGCAGTCTCCTCTGCCCATGGAATTTTCCATGCAAGAATACTGGAGTGGGGTGCTATTGCCTTCTCCGACAATATTGTATAGATTTTGCCATATATCAACATGAATCTGCCACAGCTTTATTTTTAAGGGAACACCTAAACATCACTAGTTAAAAGACTTTTTTTTTAGGAGTAATTATGGCAACCCACTCCAGTGTTCTTGCCTGGAGAATCCCAGGGACGGGGAGCCTGGTGGGCTGTCGTCTATGGAGTCGCACAGAGTTGGATACGACTGAAGCGACTTAGCAGCAGCATATTCTCCTGGGTTATAGAGAGGGGAAATACTCCAATCTATTCCTCGATGTGTGTTTTTGCAAGAAGAAGTGTGCACAAGAACTTGTGTACACTTACTTGGCTGTCAGAATTCCAGACTGAAGAGGAGTAGCAAGTGGTTTGAGGGATGTCCTGAAGGACTATGCAGATTCATTCATTTTCCAATGTGCTAATAAACTGCGATGGAGGCTCTTTTGTCAGTTTTTCAGGAAAAATATTTTTTTCTGGATCATATGGTAACTCTACTTTTTATATCTCACTCCTGGGCAAAGAAAACTCCAATTCAAAAAGATACATGCACCCCAGTATTCACAGCAGCACTGTTTACAGTAACCGAGATATGGATAAAAAAAGATGTGGTATATATACACAATGAAATACTACATAGCAGTAAAAATAATGAAACAATGCCATCTGCAGCAATATGAATGGACCTAGACATTATCATATTAATTAAAGTAAGTCAGAGAGAGAAAGACAAATAACATATGTCATAACTTCTATGTGAAATATAAAAAAAATGATGTAAATGAACTTACTTACAAAATAGAAATAGACTCACAGACATAGAAAAGCAAACTTATGGTTGCCAAAGGGGGAAGGTGGTAGGAGGGATAAATTAGGAGTTTGAGATTAATATATACACATTACTACATACAAAATAGATGATCAACAAGGACCTTCTGTATGGCACAGGGAACTATATTCAATATATTTTAATAACTTATAATGAAAAAGAATCTGAAAAAGAATATGTATATAACTGAGTCAGCTTGTTGTACACCCGAAACTAACATACCATTCTAAATTACCTACAGATCAATTTTTTAAAAGTTGAAAAAAATTACCCCCTCTTTGGAAGATGAGGATGATGGAATACAATCCTGAGGATGTTTGCTGCTCTTTAAATGGCTTTAACCATATTCTTGTCCCAACATTTTTATTTATGCTATGATTTACAAACCTTTGGACCTTATTTCCACCCTCAAAATGTTGTCAATATCACTAATTCATTATTATATTTTCCTTAATGCTCTCTTTGTACATTAATATTTTTCTATCTGTTCTATAGTTTTAGAGAACTTTTAAGATGGTGTGAAAAAATGCATACATGGGGTGAAAATATTCAGCATGAAATTTTATTAATATTTCACAGAATTCTACTGATAATTTTTGAGCACTTCTAATTCATTATCAATGTTTTCTCTAAATATCACATACAAACATTGTTAATATATTGATAAAGGTACTACTGTAGAGCAGTGTTGCTTTGTGAGTGAAAAAGTAAGGGTAATCAAGTTTATCAGGATTCAGAAACAGTAAAACCTGAAGAGTTATTTATACTAGATCTGGAAATAATTTAAAGCATTGCTGGATTTCTATGATATTTATGTTTTAAACTGGAATGTTACTTTTCAGTACATTGATACTGCAGTTCATTGAGAGAAAACCTGATGGGGAATTGCAATAGAAATTTTCTTCTAAAAAGAACTATAAATGGAATTTATTCAACAGAGTCATTTTCTATTTAAAGATTTCTGTTAAAAACTCTATTATCAATGGGCATTAGTTGAAGTTCTAAACTGAAATAGCATGTATACGTACATATATACCTATACATGGGTTTATATGTATTATTATGTATATGTAATGAATATTTATATATATGTATACACATAATATGTACAATTAGGCCATTTGGAAATGCAATGATGTAATTTTTGAGATCTAAAATTGTGTTATAAGACTGGGTATTGATATCATTTAAACTTTGTCAATGGATGTTTAATACATTAAAAATGTGTGTTTCAGTTCAGTTCAGTAGCTCACTTGTGTCTGACTTTCCATGACCCCATGAACTGCAGCACACTAGGCCTCCCTATTCATCACCAGCTCCCGGAGTTCATCCAAACTCATGTCCATCGAGTTGGTGATGCCATCCAGCCATCTCATCCTCTGTCGTCCCCTTCTCCTCCTGCCCCCAATCCTTCCCAGCATCAGGGTCTTTTCCAATGAGTCAACTCTTCGCATGAAGTGGCCAAAGTAGTGGAGTTTCAGCTTCAACATCAGTCCTTCCAGTGAACACCCAGGACTGATCTCCTTTAGAATGGACTGGTTGGATCTCCTTGCAGTCCAAGGGATGCTCAAGAGTCTTCTCCAACACCACAGTTCAAAAACATCAATTCTTCAGCACTCAGCTTTCTTCACAGTCTGACTCTCACATCCATACATGACCACTGGAAAAACCATAGCCTTGATTAGATGGACCTTTGTTGGCAAAGTAACGTCTCTGCTTTTTAATACGCTATCTAGGTTGGTCATAACTTTCCTTCCAAGGAGTAAGCGTCTTTTAATTTCATGACTGCAGTCACCATCTGCAGTGATTTTGGAGCCCAGAAAAATAAAGTCTATCACTGTTTCCACTGTTTCCCCATCTATTTCCCATGAAGTGATGGGACCAGATGCCATGATCTTAGTTTTCTTTTTTTTTTTTTAATTTTATTTTATTTTTAAACTTTACATAATTGTATTAGTTTTGCCAAATATCAAAATGAATCCGCCACTGGTATACATGTGTTCCCCATCCTGAACCCTCCTCCCTCCTCCCTCCCCATACCATCCCTCTGGGTCGTCCCAGTGCACTAGCCCCAAGCATCCAGTGATTAGTTTTCTGAATGTTAAGCTTTAAGCCAACTTTTTCACTCTCCTCTTTCACTTTCATCAAGAGGCTTTTTAGTTCCTCTTCACTTTCTGCCATAAAGGTGTTGTCATCTGCATATCTGAGGTTATGCAGACATCTCTCCTGGCAATCTTGATTCCTGCTTGTGCTTCTTCCAGTCCAGCATTTCTCATGATGTACTCTGCATATAAGTTAAATAAGCAGGGTGACATTATACAGACTTGACATACTCCTTTTCCTATTTGGAACCAGTCTGTTGTTCCATGTCCAGTTCTAACTGCTGCTTCCTGACCTTTAACAGGTTTCTCAAGAGGCAGGTCAGATGGTCTGGCCCATCTCTTTGAGAATTTGCCACAGCTTATTGTGATCCACACCGTCAAAGGCTTTGGCATAGTCAATAAAGCAGAAATAGATGTTTTTCTGGAACTCTCTTGCTTTTTCAATGATCCATCGGATGTTGGCAATTTGATCTCTGGTTCCTCTGCCTTTTCTAAAACCAGCTTAAACATTGGAAGTTCATGGTTCACGTATTACCGAAGCCTGGCTTGGAGAATTTTAAGCATTACTTTGCTAGCATGTGAGATGAGTGCTATTTTGCAGTAGTTTGAGCATTCTTTGGCATTGCCTTTCTTTGGGATTGGAATGAAAACTGACCTTTTTCAGGCCTGTGACCACTGCTGAGTTTTCCAAATTTGCTGACATATTGAGTGCGGCACTTTCACAGCATCATCTTTAAGGATTTGAAATAGCTCAAGTGGAATTCCATCACCTCCACTAGCTTTGTTCATAGTGATAAATGTGTTTTATCCATAATTTTTAAAAAAACATATAATTACTTAAAATAGTATTTTTCATATATATGTTTGTACTTTAGTCTCCATAAACAGTATGAGAATTACATGAAATATTTTAATATATTTAAGAATATATATATGTATATCTGTCTTCCCTGTAGCTCAAACGGTAAAGAATCTGCCTGCAATGCAGGTGACCCAGGTTCGATCCTTGGATTGTGAAAATCTTTTGGAGAAGGGAATGGCAGTACACTCCAGTATTCTTGCCTGGACAATCCCATGGACAGAGAAGCCTGATGGGCTACAGTCCGTGGGATCGCAGAGTCTGACAAAGCTGAGTGACTAACACTACACTATATGTATATATCCTTCCTTTGACCTAATTTTCTCTAGTGAATACTTCTGTTTCATAAGTGAAAATGAAAGTCATTCTGTCATGTCCAACTCTTTGCGACCCCATCGACTATACAGTCCATGGAGTTCTCCAGGCAAGAATACTGGAGTGGGTCACAGTTTCCTTCTTCAGGGGATCTTCCCAACCCAGAGATCCAAGCCAGGTCTCCTGCACTGCAGGCAGATTCTTTACCAGCTGAGCCACAAAGGAAGCTCTTTATTTCATAAATATGTATACAAATATTTATTTCGTAAATACCTATACAAATCAGAAAAAGGAATTATTTTCAGTTTGTGGATCAGTATTTATTAAAATACATGTGTCTGTCTATAAAACTATTGACCCCCAAAATGCCAGTGTTTAAACTGCCTCACTAATTCCACTCTGGGAATAGGATATAGGTGGCAGCATGATCAGCAATTAATAATTACTGCTTAATTAATATTAGATAGTACACATACATATACATAAAAGTTATCACAGAGATAGTAAAATTGTGGGTAGTGTATGGAGAGAAAGATAAAAACTATTGTTTTTCTAAAGCAGTTTGTCTGTTACAGTGATTCAGAAAATGTTTTCATTACATGGCCTTCAAAGATTATTGTATTTAGAAAACTACTTGCTAAATCCACTGCCAGAAAATTAGAAAGCATTCCCTAGTTAGTTCTTCAGTTATCCCATATGGCAAGAGATGAAAGTGTCAGTCTCACAAAATGTGACTAATTTGTTTTATCCCACCTTAGAGCTAGCTATAATCAGCAGGGAACACCGAGGGTTCAAAGGTGACACAGCACCATACATAGCTTCCCTAACGTAATCTTTCCTGACTTCAGAATGAAAACATATCATCATATATTTTAAATCAGCCTTTCTTCTTTCCCCCACCCTCCCTCAGAGTCACTGCTACTTCACCAATTAATGGAGAAAATAGGTTCTTATCTGACTGTCCAGGGACAGAGAATCACGGCAGTTATTGACCACTGTGCCCTAAGCGATGACAACTGCATCTGGGTTATTAGAGAAAATTAGAGGTAGGAAGCATCCTGAAACACTCCCTGCTGAACTTTTGACTTGGGAAGTTACAGTGCTTCTGCTCTGCTTAATGGGTTTGAAGTTTTAATCCAGCAGAGATGTAGCAGTATCCTGTGGTCAGCCGAAGGGACTCACACCGTGTACTTTGTGTTAGAAATCTTTTCATTTCTCTGGAGTGTTTCTTTCACTGCATAATGGAAACAATCAAAACCGGAGAAATCGGCTCCCTTTTACGAACATTAACACATAAAATGGATATTTATACAGGTTTGCTCATTTTATTTGATTTTTATATAATCAACAACACTGAAAGAGCTCTTTGTTTTGTTTAAAATAGGATCTTTGTCAGAACTAGAAACTTGGGAGTTAAACAATCAGATTATATTTTCTTTTTGTGTGGAGAAATATTGCACTTTATTTAAAACCTTATGTTTCTTCTATCTCCAGCTGCCAATATGAAGATTTATGAGAGGTAATCAGAGAAACTTGCAAATGTACTGGTTCTTCTAAGTTGTCATCTATTATCCTTTAGTGGAGAAAAGGGAAAAGTGAAAGTGTTAGTCACTTGGTCATGTCCACCTCTTTGCAATTCCATGGACTCTAACCCACCAGGCTCCTCTGTCCAAGGAACTCTCCAAGCAAGAATACTCGAGTGGGTTGTCATTCTCTTCTCTAGGGGATCTTCCCAACCCAGGTCTCCCATATCTCCTTCATTGCAGGCAGATTCTTTACCATCTGAGCCACCAGGAAAGTCCAAAAAGGAAGAATATGTATAAAGATCAGAATCAGGACACTTCTCTATTATTTATTTAGCCTCTTAGCTAAATAATGATTACTTATTCTTACTTTGCTGTATTAGACTCCAAATTGTTCATGCATGTGTGGTAAGTCACATGATTCACAAATCCACTCTTTTAGCTTAAGTTAAAATTTAGCAGTCAAATAAATATTGATAGGTAAGTTAATAGCATATTTTGATTCAATTCCTGTGCTAGAATTTATTAATTAACACATTAAAAAGGAAAAATAATAAAATGAAACTCTGTAAAGAATTGTAAAGTTCAAAATACAGGTAACTCTTAATTTTTGTATGATGCAGGCATTTCCAGCTCATTCCCTATTTATATAAACTTATACCATATCAAATGCCCTTAGGTCTCTACCAAGCACATGTGCATTGATTGAGTCAGCAAATTATTATTATTTGCCTACTAGGCACCACACATTTTAGTCTCTATGCTCCTGCATTCAGATCCATGGCCACCTTCATCACAAATCACATTGTATTAATTAACTGAAAGCAATATTGCCAAGATACACGTTCCTTGCCTTAGTTCACTGAACCTCAGAGAATATGATTTATGCTGTTTTAACTGTTGAAATGTAGTGAAATTAGCTAAGTGGTGTCTGACTCTTGTGTCCCATGGACTGTAGCCCACCAGGCTCCTCTGTCCATGGCATTTTTCAGGCCAGAAAACTGGAACGGAATGCCATTTCATTCTCCAAGGGATCTGCCCAACCCAGGGATTAAATTGTACTGCAGGCAGCTTCTTTACCGACTGAGCTACCAGGAAAGCATAAGTTAGGATAACTGGCAACCCACTCCAGTATTCTTGCCTGGAGGGTACTGAGGATGGAGGAGCCTGGTGGGCTGCTGTCCATGGGGTTGCAAAGAGTCAGACAAGACTGAAGCGACTTAGCATGTATACATGCATTGGAGAAGGAAATGGCAACCCGCTCCAGTATTCTTGCCTGGAAAATCCCAGGGACAGGAGATCCTGGTGGGCTGCTGTCTATGGGGTCGCATAGAGTTGGACACGACTGAAGTGACTTAGTAGCAGCAGCAGCAGCAGCAGCAGCAGGAAAATTGGATATGTAATCCATGGCCACTTGAAAAGTAAAACAAAACAACTATCTCAACAGAACAAAACAGGTAGAAGCTGTTTTTGCTAACAGGCCTCTCAAGTCACACAATATCAGTCAGCTACCTTCCAGTGATTAAAAGTGAATTGCTAAAACCAGTTCATATTCAAAGAAAGGCAAATTAGACCTCCATATTGATAAAAGAGGTATCAAGTGGTCTATCAAGTATTTAAAAAGTCACAGTTAGCTTTCTGACCACAAGTAATTTACTTTCTTCCCACGTGTGTTTTAAAATCCATACCACTTAAGATCCTCAAAAGTCTTATGGATTGCATCAGTGTCAGGCTTGAGGTTTAGGATCCTGTCATCTAATTCAGAGTCAGGGACCAATGAAGCTTCTTGCATATAACTTTTGGGGTAGTACTCCCTGAATACTGTTCCTTTCAGTCAGAAGTCCTGTCAAGGTATTTACTCCTGCTCATCTCAACATTCAATAGTGGGATCAATATAACGTAACTGCCATAGACACTCTCATTCCAAAGGGGAAGCAGGGAAGAGGAACAGAGCATTCAACAGTCAGTGGTGGTGATTTAGCTAAGTGGTGTCTGGCTCTTACGACCCCCTGGACTGTAGCCTGCCAGGCTCCTCTGTCCATGGGGTCCTCCAGGCAAGAGAAGGAGAGTGGCACATTTGAAATCCAAGCTGACATATGTTGCCAGTTTCTCAATTAGTGCTCCATCGTCCTGTGGGCTTTGGGTTCCACTGTTTGCATTAAAATTCCTTTAATATAAAATGTCACCCACATTTGCAAGAGAGTGATTTTTCTCAGTCTCTTTACTGCCCTTAGTAGTTTGGGGCTCCAAAGCATCTGTTTACTTTGTATAGACTCTTCCAACTTTTAGTTCAAGTAACAGTATGTGTACTATCACAGCTTTCTTAAACACTGTGAGTTTTCCATAATATTTATTGGATTTTTATCCCATTATGAGAGGGAGCTTCCTTGGTGGCTCAGATGGTAAAGAATCCGCCTGTAATGTGGGAGACCTTGGTTTGATCCCTGAGTTGGGAAGATCCCCTGGAGAAGGGAATAGCTACCCACTCTAGTACTCTTGCCTGGACAGAGGAGCCTGACAGGCTACAGTCCATGTGGTTGCAGAGTCAGATATGACTAAGTGACTTTCACTTACTCCATTATGAGATTCTTAGTAATCTTAAGAATTAATGGAGATATGTGTGCCACATCCTGACTATCTTCATAGGCTTGTCTGTTTGAATAGTTCATAGACACAGTTATAATCAAATTGTGTGGGACTTCAACCAAGAGTTTTGGAATTACACACTTCGGCTTTACTGTTACACCATGTTTTCCTAAGAGCAAGCTGAATGTGTGTCCCCCCTACCCCAAACCCTGGAAACCACTTCTTAATCTGAGAGTTATTTAGACATTCTAGAGAGATCTGAAGAGATTAGGAAAGATAAAGTTTTATTTTTGAGCTCACTCAAGTCTTGGTTTTATTATATGTAACAGTGTATAACTTAGTTTCCACATTTTTTAACTCCAAAATAATCTTGCCTGGGTTAACAGATAAAGTATCTTACATCACCTTTCTGAATATACTAATAAAAAGTTATATTAAATGATTATTTAATACACACATGTGTACTTAAACATATGAGCACACATAATTTGCCTTATCTCCATCGTAAAGTTTGTTTTCCTCCAGTTACCCATTTTAAGTTTCCTCTTTTTGTATTGTAGGTTTTCAGAAATATTTTAAATTCTTGACTGTCATTTTAGGGGAAAAATTACAGTTTCTGTAGAAAATAATTATGTTTTAAAATGTCTAACATAACTGAAAATTCAGAGGGAAATGAAGCTGGGCATGATTTGTATTATTAGTAGTTTATATATGGAGATGTAATTTTGGAAGAGATGTCTCTTTGCCCAATCATAGCAGCCCAGTAAGCTTAAGTAGGACTCTATCCTAGTTCTCTCTCAGACATGAAAATTCACTCTAGAACATCCAAGACAATTATCCTATTTATTTACCAAGCTAATCTTGCAGTATTAGTCCAAGTTAAATGTATGAGCCTGACAATTTTCAAATAAAGAAATGACACATGGAATAACCTTTTTAAAAGTGAATTGTTCTTGCCATTGCTGTTACAAAGTCTATTCATAGCCCTGATTGTCTCAGATTTGGGTTCCTTACTCACAGCCTCGTATAAGAGTTATATATTTGTTGATTTTCTGTATTATGTCTGAATTAATTGTGAATTTTTCACTTTTTTCCCCAATTTTCTTTGATATTTAATATGTGTGTATATATGTGTATGTGTTAGTTTAGCTTCTCTAGAAAACAAGTACCAAGACTGCATCAGAATTTTAAAATGTGTATTTGAATATTCCTATAAAGTATAAATGGGCTTCTCTAGTAGCTCAGCTGGTAAAGAATCTGCTTGCAATGCAGGAGATCCTGGTTCAATTTCTGGATCAGGAAGATCCACTGTGGAAGGGATGGGCAGCCCACTCCAGTATTCTTAGGCTTACCTGGTGGCTCAGCTGGTAAAGAATCAACCTGAAATGTGGGAAAACTGGGTTTGATTCCTGGGTTGGGAAGATCCCCTGGAGAAGGGAACCTTCTCCAGTATTCTGGCCCAGAGCATTTCACAGTCCATGAGCTTGCGAAGAATTGGACATGACTGAGTGACTTTCACTATAAATTATAAAAGGGGGAGGAGATACAATTGTTCCAGTGAATTTGAGATTCTTGATGTCTCCTGGCAGAAAGAATTTAGTGAGAGACAAAGTGATAAGAGATAAATTTATTAAGGGACAGAGGATAAGATGGTTTGATGCCATCACCTACTTGATGAACATGAGTTAGAGCAATCTCCGGGAGTTGGTGATGGGCAGGGAAGCCTGGCGTGCTGCAGTCCATGGGGTCACAAAGAGTCAGACATGACTGAGTGACTGAACTGAACTGAGAGTGATAAGTAAGAAGTGGGTTTACTTAGAGAGAAGCACACTCCAGATGTGTGAGCGATCTCAGAAAGCAACAGGCTACCAAATATGGGGTGGTTAGTTTTTATGAGCTGGCTAATCTCATAGACAAATGAGCTGAAGGATTATTCCAACTATTTAGGAGAAGCAGTCAAGAATTTCAGGAACTGGGCCACTGTCCACTTTTTGATCTTTGTCAGTCTTGGAACTATCATGGAGCTGGTGGGTCTGTCATTCAGCATGCTAATGTATTACAATGAGGGTGTCATGTGGCTCAAGGTCCACTGGAAGTCAAATCTTCCACCATCTTAGATCGAGTTGGTTCTAACCAGTTTTTGTCAGGTCCTTGGTTGTGTTCTGCCCGCTTCCCTCCTGTTTCAGAATTCGTCAGGGAGAGTTCTGAATGTGCATCAGGTCTGGTTCCATTGAAGAGGACCTGGGAAGGAAGAAGGAGAGGAAAGCTTCCCACTGCAGTGCAGCTCTGAGAAAGCTGGATCAGGCAAAGGGAGAGGTCCAAACAAAGACTGCCTATTTGAGGAGTTCAACACTGGACAGGAAGGGCTCAGCTCTAGAACCTCTGCGGTTCTCAATCACTGGCTGACTGGAACAGCCCAAGGATCGCACGACCTTGGCTGGAGTGCTGCAATGAATCCTGGAGGTATGGCAACTGGGTCTCTCAGCTAATTCTGCTCCACACACACAACAGCTTCTCCCCTCCATGTGAGCAGTGTACTCCCAGGTTTCTGCCACACTACAGTTCAGAAGTTCTTCAAATGTTACGGACAGTTGATACGGTCTTAGGCAGGGCTAAGCATTTAATATTTCATAACTTTCTTCTATTGCGCTTCCCTAGTAGCTCAGATGGTAAAGAGTCTGCTTGTAATGCAGGAGACCTGGGTTTGATCCCTGGGTTGGGAATATCCCCTAGAGCAGGAAATGGCTCTCCAGTATTCCTGCCTGGAGAACTCCATGAACAGAGGAGCCTGGTGGGCTACAGTCCATGGGATCGCAAATACACAGACACAACTGAGTGACTTCACTTTCTATTACTCTTTTAAGGACTGAAAAGTAAATACTTACAACATATCCATTGAGTTAAATGTAAAAGATATTTGAGATGGAGATATTTAAATCCAGTTAATGTGACATCAATTTCTATGAAATAGCTATTTAGAATTCTAACTGAATTAGGGCAAGAAGTTTCACTCTTCTGGTTATGATTGGGTTTCTATGTGTGGAAATTTAATCAGAAAAGGTATTGGGAGAAAATATTTTTGACCATGTCTCCAACAAGAGATAGAAGAAACATTTAAAGTTAGCATTATAGTACTGATTTTTTTTAACAAGATTATAACTCAAATAAACAGTGATAAAAGTCATAGTTCTATTTCCTTCAATCAAACTTGGAACACTGAACAAACATTTCTATTCTGTATTTCCTTCACTGATTACTCACTTACAGAACACAAAATTGGCTTCTTAAAACCAGCATGTATACAATGCTAAAACATAGATAAAAATGTGTAAATAGCTTCTGAATTAAGGGATAGAATTGTTTTCTATTTATTTATTCTTCAGGCAAATTTTTATTCCTTTTTCTGGGTTTTTGTTTTGTTTTAGAACCTGTGGCAATCTAAGCTGTGCTGCTGGCAGAAAGCAAAAGAGAATACATCTTTTTTTCTGGTGTTCTTTTATATCACTGAAACTTCACTATTCAGCCTGCACGTTGCCCTTCCTCATCCCTGTTACTATTCTACTTAGTGTTTGCCCTGTTACTATTCTACTTAGTGTTTGAATTGCTTGACCTAGATATAAATTTTACATTTACACTTCCAAAATTACAGCTTCCTATTCAAATTAGTGTGAAGCCTGCCCAGCTTTATTTCCCTTGTGTACACTCTACAGCATAAAAAACATTCCAAAAAACAAATTCAAATCGCTCTCTACTATTATTTAATATAAATAATAAACATTTCCAAATCAGTGTACTCTAAATGATTATTACATAATGTGCTTCAGTAATTTGATGTTCGATGAATTATTTAACTATGTTAAAAATACACTGGAAAAAAATATACTAGAAAAAAATCCTGGATATTTACTATTGAATAGTATATCAATGCTAAACGGCTCTATAGAGAAACAAATTCAGTGCTGAAGAGTGAAAGAAATAAAGAAAATGCAGTTTTTACTTGACTGTATAGTGGGTTGAGATCACATGATATGGGTCCTGGACCTATTTTTGCCAGTCATTAAACTCGTGACCTTATGATGTGTACTCAACATTTCCATGTCTCCTTCTGAGGAAATGGCAACCCACTCCAGTGTTCTTGCCTGGAGAATACCATGGACGGAGAAGCCTGGTAGGCTACAGTCCACAGGGTCGCCAAGAGTTGGACACGACTGAGCGACTTCACTTCACTTTCTTCTTGTGTAAGATAAAAAAGAAAGTAGAAATGGGTGTTTTCAAGATTTCCCATGCTCCATTGCTTTTCCATATCCCTCTGAAAAATCTCGGAGAAGGCAATGGCACCCCACTCCAGTACTCTTGCCTGGAAACTCCCATGGATGGAGGGGCCTGGTAGGCTGCAGTCCATGGGGTCGCTGAGGGTCGGACACGACTGAGTGACTGAACTGAACTGAAGTGAGGGTCCTACTCTTTTGCAATCCAGTGGACTGTAGCCCATCAGGCTCCTCTGTCCATGGGATTCTCCAGGAAAGAATACTGGAGTGGGTTGCCATGTCCTTTTCCAGGGGATCCTCCCAACCCAGGGACAGAACTTGAGTCTTCTGCATTGGCAAGCAGATTCTTTACCACACAGCCACCTGGGAAACCCCTTTGTTTAATGTGGTACATTATATGGAAAAAAAATTATAAGTTCAGAATAAGATAAGCCTTGATAGCTAATTTATTGTTTACTTAAGGAACATTTTGCAGCAAATCACAGCATATTGAAGTACAATTCTGGTCCTGTTCTTATAGTAACTACCTGATTTTACTAGGACCTACTGTTTGAGTTGTACATGAAATCTTTGACCTGGATCAACAGCAGACTTAACTCCATTAAAAAAATCTGTAATTTATTTTTTTCAGCATTTATCAGTAGACTTCTGTGTTTCACACATTGTGCTGGCTTATAATGATGCATATGTCATCATTCTTCTCTCAAAGATTCCATGTTTTAGTTGGGATCTGAGTAATGACAATACACTAAGTACTGTAGGAGCTATGGAAGCAGAGAAAATGGAGGATTCACACAGCAAAGACTTTTAAAATATTAACAGATGAGCTTATGTTAGAGTTTCATCTCTTTCACCAGGTGATCAAGACAGTGAATGCTATCTAGACGGGGACTAATGAAGTGCAAATTTTCAAATGAATAAACCTGGAGTGCTTAAAGAATTACAAACTGTTCTGAAGTCTATCAGGGAAAATGAGCCCACTGCTAGGTTATGAAACTTTATTTCCATATACGTTTTATACTTACAATCTAGGGAATTATCTTTCCAGCTGATAGTAATTTAGAACACTGTGTGGTTTTGGTTTTTGTTAATGAATATAGACTCTTATTTTTCACATATTTTTAAAATCTGAGATTATGATACTATATAGTATGAACTGTCATGGTTTGACCTGTTCATTTGCTGGTTTTTACTCAATATTATATTTTTGAGATTATCTCTGGTGATACATCTTTATTCTAGAGAGCAGTAAGTTATGTAATCATGTAAATATAGCTTACATTTATAAAATTTCCTATATATAGATATTTAATTGTCTATTGTTTTCTTCAGGAAGCTTTATAATTCTAGGTTTTACAGTTAGATCTAGCTGCAGATCAACTGACCTTTTTCTATTTCCTGTTACAACACATCAGTAGAAAATGTGCTATAATTTGTCAGAAACAGTCCTAATTTATCCATATAATCTTGGCAAACTGTTAATGTGCCCTTTCACTATTAAAACTGCCCTATTTAAACAATGAAATATACTGTCATCCTAATAAGGAGGCATTAATTTAAGATTATTTACCAAAAATGCAGCATTTTAGCAATAAACAGTAGAAGGCTATGCTGTTTATTAGTTTTTGTTTTTCCTTTGATAGAGCAGTAAGTTTTAACTTATGTTAAATTTAATTTATACAGAAGCATTTTTCATTGCAAAATGGCTTGGAGACAGATCAATGTATTTGACACTATTATTTCTACTTTATAGCCCTTCTTAAAAGCAGATAGATAAGGGCTATAATACTTACTTAGAAGGGGATGGGCTAGTATTGGCATATTTCCATAAAATAATTTTTTTCTATGACAGATAAAGTATGATCTAACTTTGATGAACAAATTACTATTCTAGATATGGACACGTTATTATAACTAAAACAAAAACACGTTGTTTTGTGCTCACCCCATAATGTGTGATGGAGCCCTTTCCAAAGATGATAATATCTACAGTACACAAGGGTAAGAAAAGTTTGTATGACTCATGTCATCAGATTTTTCTGGAGAGAGCTGGGTAGCACCCAAGAAGGTTTAAAAATGCCTGGAGTGACCCAACAGGAAGACTGGCTTTGGCTTTTATTGAGGATAGGAAGGGTTTCAACTGGCCCTGGCTTGTGTGGTCTGAACTTCCAGCATCAAAGGAGGGAATACTTGACTCTCTTATTGGTTTGTCTGAATGAGGCAAGAGAGGAAAGGGAGGAGTGGGCCTCAAAAGCTGTCAGCAGTTTCATATGTATTATTAGGAGTATTAATAAAAAAGGAAATTTTTCATCAGCAATATATAAAAGGTATTTGGGCTTCCCGGGTGCTGCAGTGGTAAACAATCTGCTTGCCAATGCAGGAGATGTAAGAAATGCAAGTTCAATCCTTGGGTCAGGAAGATCCCCTGGAATAGGAAATGGCAATTCACTCCACTATTCTTGCCTGGAAAATTCCATGGACAAAGGAGCCTGGCGGGCTACTGTCCATAGGATCACAAAGAGTTGGACACGACTGAGCAAGCATGCATTTGCAATGTTATAGATTTAACTTGTGAGTTAAATACCCAAATGCAAACAATCACAATGATTGTTAAGATGTCTATGTAAAAATTATGAAAAATAAAGTACAGTTACTAACATATCCTCTAGTTTGAAACGTTTGACTGAGAAAAGCAAATGCATTATTACAAGTCACTCTCAATTTATGTTTGGCTTTCCTTGCCTTTTTGACTACTACCATCTCACTATATATTCCTATAAGAAAAAATATTAATGGGATAACCTGTTCCCAATTTTCTGATTTTTAATTGTTGATATTAATAAGTTTTGAATATTTTTAAGAGAAGATAGGTCCAAATAGAATACTACATATGAAAGGATCATTATAATAAATGAAGATATTTTTTATAAAATATCAATCAATAAACAACAAAGGGTCAATTTCAAACAAAGAGCCCCTTATTCTGTATTTATAAAAATTCATTTCTGTGGATCTTGTATTTGGAAACAAATCCAGAAGAATTTTCTTTTAATGATGGTCTCTACTGAAAAATAGAGTTGTATTTTTTAAGATTTCTTAGATATTAATATTTTAATTCAGTGATAATTGAATAATTAGCAAGACAAAATTCCTTAACACTTGCTATGGTACCATATACATTTTATATTTTGTTAAAAATTCACTAGGCTTTTTAACGTCTTAAATTTGTAGGCAAGTTTAAAACCATAAACACTTTATGTCCATATGGTAATGCAAATAGTTGGAAGAGAAATACTTGTATATATTTGTTAAAAATTCAGTAGGCTTCTTAATGTCTTAAATGTGTAGGAAAAGTTTAAAACCATAAACATTTTATGTCCATGTGTTAATGCAAGTACTTGGAAGATAAATACTTATTACTTAATCCTATATTTTACACTGTGTATTTTTACACTAGAAAACTTTATTTTTACTTTGTTTTAATTGTGTCATCTCTAATCTCAGACAGACACACTTTGGTCCATTCAGAGTAAAGCTAATGCATTTGGAGTACTCAGAAAGAGAGCTGAAGTAAAAGCTTAACCTTAAAAAGGATGTTTGGCCATGTTTTAGCTAAAGCAGAACAGGCTGCAGTAACAAAGAGACCTAAATAGTATAAGCACTAAGTGTGGTGAAGTACATTTCCACTCCACTGATAATCCTGTTACAGGACACCAGGTAGACCTTGTCCAGCCCGGGGGGTCAGGTCTTGAGGCTGTTTCCATCACATGCTCTGTCGACTACTATGACCTTTTTTCAGAATCATCTACTCAGAGAATGGAGGAGAAAATTTAGAGGAGGAATAGCTTCTTTGAAGCACTGGCTTGCTATTTCATACAATGTGCAGCCATTCTCTTGGCTGGGATTTTGCAGCATGCTCAAACACCAACTGTAAACAGAACTACGTGCCAAGAACAGAGGAGCATATAGATCACATTGACTAGGTGTCGTGTACACTCCAGGCTGCTAATCGCTAGGCTTGTGGGATCTATGCCTTATTCCCAAAGTGGAGTGTAGATCAGCAACGGGGCTAAACTGCAGGTTCCTTAAATTTCATCATTAGTAATGATGATGTTTGAAATGTGAAAATCTTAGAATTATCATAGAAACTCTACCACACAGGAACCAGAAGTAGTGTCTCACTAGTGACAACCAGGTATAACTTGGGGGGATTGAAATTATTTGTATTTTATTAATATTTATATATAATATTTTATATAACTATTATGATAAAGAGATCTGTCTCATATGTAGCTAATATATTTTTTTAAAAGACTAAGATGTTAAGTTTCTATGTTCCATTATCTCATGTGTTTTACTTATGTTGGAAAATTATGTGATAAAAATAAATTATTATTCTAATAAATTAATGAAAACTTACACAGAAGAAGAAAATAATATACTTTTAAAATCCATTGATATATAGTAACAAGGCTGCTTTTATTTTGAGGTTACTCCTCATGTTAAATGGTTAGATCAGGCACTGTGACTCTAATTCCTCATGTTTGTGCATTAAGCTGCCATTTCTTGCATCTGTTTGCATTAGTCATTTTGACTCATAATGCATAGTAAAGTCAAGAATAACTACAGATAAGCCAGCACGTGTGGTGGGAAAGTGTGATGAATCATTACATTATTTTTTATTAGCCCATCTGGAGAGCAACTGTCTTGATTTGTGTTTTCTTTTTAAGGTGTTGAAATTACTATATAATAATCTTTTGGGAGATTAAGTTGGTGGTGAGAAATCACTCTAAAAAATAAATATTTACACAATTTCCAAAATATTTACACATTTCCAAAATATAAAATCTAATAATGTTCTTCGACTTATAAGGACTCACTGTTGTTATAAAATTCAGGGAAAAAAGGATAATATTGCGAGATATAACACTAGCTTATTGAAGTAACTTATAATCTTTCAGCAAGGGTGTTTTGGCCTTGGTACATTATTAATCACACATCTAGAAAATATCTTATAGCTAAAAGTATAAAACAAATGGCTGACTGTTACAGCTTTATGATTAGAACAACTCAATCTATAAATCAGTATTAACTAAAACTCAAGTAACAATTTTACTTACTAGTATTCATTAAGCTGTTTGGTTTTGTGATAGACATAGGGCAAGTCAAAAGTTGTTTTATTGTTTTCTAAAGAATTAGCAGAGCCAACGATCAGTTGGGAACTTGGTTGATAATACACAATGTTTACATCATTCTGCAGACACTATTAAGGTTTGGTGTGACAGTGGAAAATGGAATGTAAATAAAAATGGTGAATTCAATATCCAGGAGTTACCGTTGAAGGTAAGTGTGTGACTCTCTCTTCCTAATTCCTCTTGCTGTTTGGAATATAAACAAGCAAACCTGCAGGTGAAGCAGTCACCGTAGACTTTGTCGTGACTCTGGGAATGGAGGTTATACATAGTGGAGGAACCTACCTCTGACATTACTGTGTGAAAGAAATAATTTCACTTAAATTACTTAAGCATCTCATGAGCAGCCAGAATAAGTCCTCATCAGTGCAGAGCATAAGGTATTTTATAAGGCATAGATTTTAAACATCAGTAAATCTGTAGTAATTATTTTTTTAATTACCTATCTGTGCATGTGCGCTCAGTCCTGTCTGACTTTTTGGGACAGCATAGACTGTAGCTTGCCGGGCTCCTCTGCTCATGGGGTTTCTCCAGGCAAGAGTACTGGAGTAGGTCGCCATTTCCTTCTCCAGGGGATCTTCCTGACTCAGGGATCGAACCCACATCTCTTGTGTTTCCTGAATTAGCAGGAAGATTCTTTACCACTGTGAAACCCAGGAAGCCCAGTTATATATGATTTTTATTAAGACAGAGTGTGAAGCCTGTTATGAATGATTATTGAAAGACGGGGGCAGGGAGGAAATTGGGGAAGAGGAGAGGGAGGCAAGAAAGGAAGATGTACGTAAACCAATGATTTTTCTTTCACTATTGGCACTCTTTGAATTAGTTGCAAAATTTCTGAAGAATTAAGTTAAATATTTTTATTAACTAATTCACTACACATTAGGACCTAAACAGATAGCTACATATTAATTGAAAAGAAATTGTGATTCTCTCAGATCTTTAACAAAATGCATAGGTTTACTTTCTTCTGTTAATGAGTCTAAGTCTATAAGTAATATTGCCAAACATTTTTCCTTAGTGCATGAGGAGGGAAGTGGACATGGTAATGTTTCTTCTTTCTTTTTTAATGCATCCTCAACTGTGGGCTACTTGGGTACTGGTAGTTACTAAACAGTATACACGTAAGCACAAAAATTCTATAAAACTTCAAGTTAAGAAAAGTAAAACAGAGACTCACACTTGTTCTACATTTTTTTTTAACATTTACTGCCACACCTTATAAATTTTGAACTCCAACATAATAATTATTGGTTTTCTTTGATTTTTTAAATAAGTACATTTTCTAATCCTTAAATTCAAAGGCTTTAGTATAGTCAATGAAGTAGATTTGTTTTTAATTCCTTTGCTTTTTCTATGATCCATTGGATGTTGGCAAGTTGATCTGTGGTTCTTCTGCCCTTTCTAAATCCAGCTTGTACATCTGGAAGTTCCTGGTTCACATACTGCTGAAGTCTAGCTTGAAGGATTTTGAGCATTACCTTGCTAGCATGTGAAATGAGCACAATTGTAGAATAGTTTGAACATTCATTGGCATTGCCCTTCTTTGGGTGGCTCCAATACTTTGGCCACAAAGTATTGATGCAAAGAGCAGACTCATTGGAAAACCCTTGATGCTGGGAAAGACTGAAGGCAGGAGGATAAAGGGATGAGAGAGGTTGAGATGGTTGGATGGCATCACCGACTCAATGGACATAAGTTTGAGCAAACTCCAAGAGATGGTGAAGGACAGGGAAGCCTGGTGTGTTTCAGTCCATGGGGTCACACAGAGCCAGACATGACTGAGCAACTGAACAACAACCATTAAACTAATCCTTTCATGAAAAAATCAAGAGATTAAGGAAGGAATGAAAGAAAAGTCTCTGCTTATAAGTTTAAAAATATGAAGAAAAATGAGAATCTAGAAGAATGTATAATATCCAAGGAGGAGACATATTGGTTATGGTGGATATGTTTTCCAAGTTTTCCATTCTACTGCGGCCCAGGAATAATTTATCAGGTCTAGAAAGACAAAAGCATAGACACAGGTACATACTTACAGATATATAAGTATCTATGCATTTCTAGTATCACAGAGTTTTAGAAGAACTGACAACAAGAATATACAAGATCAAATGTCAAAATGTGCATAAGAATTAAGACACAGACCAGAGAAAATAATATTTTGCTTAAATTAAAATAATAGTTTGAATGATAAGCATATATTCTATCCCTACTTTTTGATTATAACTTAATGATAAATTTATAACATTATTTGATAAATATTGGTATATTAATATTTTAAATATAACAACATAAACTCTTGCCTCATTTTGCCAGTTACTGTCAGATTTTAGGAACCTGCTTTCATCTGACACATAGTAGGTGGTATCATAAATGTAAGAATCTACAAAAAGAGAAAAAAAATTACTTGATCAACACAGTATAGATGTGTTCTTACTTCACTATTAAAGACTATTTACATATTTATGGGATATGTTAAAAATGCATAAACAGGAAATATCAAAGAACCAAAATGAATCGTGATGATCCATTATAGAGTGGAAGAAGAATCAGGATTTCTAGTTATAAAATTCTCTTCCCTGGTGACTCAGATGGTAAAGAATCTGCTTGCAATGCAGGAGACCCAGGTTCAATCCATGGGTCGGGAAGATTCCCTGGAGAAGGAAATGACAACCCACTCTAGTGTTATTTCCTAGGAATTCCCATGGACAGGGGAGTCTCATGAGCTACAGTCCTGGGGTCCCTGAGTCGGACATGACTGAGTGACTTTCACTTTCCTTTTTTTTATTATTTATTTTATTTTATTTTTAAACTTTACACTATTGTATTGGTTTTGCCAAATATCGAAATGGATCCACCACATGTATACATGTGTTCCCCATCCTGAACCCTCCTCCCTCCTCCCTCCCCATACCATCCCTCTGGGTCTTCCCAGTGCACCAGCCCCAAGCATCCAGTATCGTGCATCGAACCTGGACTGGCGACTCATTCCATATATGATATTATACATATTTCAATGCCATTCTCCCAAATCATCCCACCCTCTCCTTCTCCCACAGAGTCCAAAAGACTGTTCTATATACATCAGTGTCTCTTTTGCTGTCTCGTATACAGGGTTATTGTTACCATCTTTCTAAATTCCATATATATGCGTTAGTATACTGTATTGGTGTTTTTCTTTCTGGCTTACTTCACTCTGTATAATAGGCTCCAGTTTCATCCACCTCATTAGAACTGATTCAAATGTATTTTTTTAATGGCTGAGTAATACTCCATTGTACCACAGCTTTCTTATCCATTTATCTGCTGATGGACATCTAGGTTGCTTCCATGTCCTGGCTATTATAAACAGTGCTGTGATGAACATTGGGATACACGTGTATCTTTCAATTCTGGTTTCCTCAGTGTGTATGCCCAGCAGTGGGATTGCTGGATCATAGGGCAGTTCTATTTCCAGTTTTTTAAGGAATCTCCACACTGTTCTCCATAGTGGCTGTACTAGTTTGCATTCCCACCAACAGTGTAAGAGGGTTCCCTTTTCTCCACATCCTCTCCAGCATTTATTGCTTGTAGACTTTTGGATCGCAGCCATTCTGACTGGTGTGAAATGGTACCTCATAGTGGTTTTGATTTGCATTTCTCTGATAATGAGTGAAGATGAGCATGTTTTCATGTGTTTGTTAGCCATCTGTATGTCTTCTTTGGAGAAATGTCTATTTAGTTCTTTGGCCCATTTTTTGAATGGGTCATTTATTTTTCTGGAGTTGAGCTGTAGGAGTTGCTTGTTCACTTTCATATAGAAGACTTCAGTGAAGTTTTCAAAATTTTATTAACTAAATCCTTTTGGTCTTCTCATCTACTTACTGAGTCTTTCTCCTACATAAGAGGTTATCTATCCATCATCCTTTCTAGATGAACACCATGGGCTTTTCAAAGGATAACTGACAATTAACCTTTTTGTGCCTCGGTTTTCTCATATAAAATAATAGATGATAATAAATGATTCCAATGTTTGTTGTGAGACATTTGAGATGTTTACTAAAGTGACTAGAGTGTGTTTATTCACACAGGAGGCATTCAGTTACTAATAGATTCTCTGTTCCTCCTTTGGTATGAAAAACTTCTAGTTTAGGTTTGTATCAGAACTAAATATACACATAAGGTATCTTATAATTGGTAATTCTATACAACTTTGGAAGTCTAAGGTTTGCATTTCTATATATAATAAACTATTGAACAAAACAAAAGCTCTGAATTCAGACAATGTAGTTTCAAGACTGGGCTTGATCATGGACCATGAACCATGAACCATGTGTGGTGCTCAGTCATGTCTAACTCTTTGCAACCCAGTGGACTGTAGCCTGCCAGACTCCTCTGTCCATGGAATTTTCCAGGCAAGAATACTGGAGTGGGTTGCCATTTCCCATTCCAGGGGATCTTCCCGACCCAGGAATCAAGCTCATGTCTCTTGGGTCTCCTGCAGTGGCAGGCTGATTCTTTACCACTGTGCTACTTGGGAAGGCATTTTGATGTTGAAAATAATATTACTTGGTCACTCCAACCAACCCAATTTCTAATCTAAAATTGAGAATAATAATACTTTCACTGATATATTATTAAGACTTAAGATGGTATCTAAGAAAGAAGTTACAATGGTTCTAACATATGTAGATAGTATTAGCTAGTATTAGTAGCAATAATTATTGGTATTAGCTAATGTTAGCAGTAATAATTGTAGCAAAAGGAAAATACTATCTACTGAAAGAAGGACAATAAAGAAAATCCTCATTATAATCATTTAAGAACTACCAGATATAAGAACAATAAAATAACAAAAATGTTATGATTGATTCTGATGCTAAGACCAAAATCCTTTCTAGAATATTTCCCATCTGAATAGAGGAAAACAGACTAATTTTTTTAGAATCACAGCACTCTGAATTCTAGTACTTGAAATCGTATGACCTTTTTTTAAATTTTTAAATGGAGGTTTGAAAGTTTCCTGGGTTGTCTACTGGTATGTAATGACAAAGCTAGCATGGGAATCACTGATTTGTGAAGTCTTTTCTAATATTTGGAGGCTGAAGGTGTCTATGCTGCCCTTTGTAGGGGTTACTACATGAATGTGGTCACAGAGGAGAGAGTTGAATTCAGCTTCCCAAGTATGAAACCCCATGGTAATAACCTCCCTGAATAAAGTCAAAGTTATAGTCTTTAACAAATGTCAGAATTTTTTTTTTCTTTAACAGGATTTCCAGCCACAAAGCCAGCAATAAATGAGAATCCCAGAGTTACAGTTTTCTAACCAGAGCACTTGTAATAAAATACCTGCTATTAAGCACATTATCCAGTTTCAATAAACCACCTTTTCAGACATGTGCAAATATCACCTTAGCAAACTCAATTTCCTTTGGGGGAGAAAAAGGGAACCTATTTTGAAGATGAAAATATGTAATGGGTTTCTGTGATTTAAAAGCTAGCAATATATCGAATAGTTCAGGCTGAGAAATGGAGATTAGTTCAGGTATTTTTGCTTCTTGTTGAAAACTTTAACCTTGAATACCCAGTTGATAGAAACAAACAGAACACAAACAATAATAAAATAATAAATAAAACAGCCTTACTTCAGCTCTGTTCATACAGGCATCCCCTCCAATAGATGTTAAATCACTGGACTTGGAATCTTGATATTTTACTTTGATCCTTTAGGATTTAGTGAACTGGCTTATCACCAATCACTATTATATGCATGGTGGTGGTTTGGTCTTTAAGTTGTGTCCGACTCTTTCGATCCCATGGACTGTAGCTGCCAGGCTCCGCTGTCCATGGGATTCTCCAGGTGAGAATAGTGGAGTGGGTTATCATTTCCTTCTCCAGAGGATCTTCCCAGCCTAGGAATTGAACCTGTTCTCCTGTATTGCAGGCAGATTCTTTACCGAGTGAGCTATAAAGACATCCTGTTATATGTATAACCACCTTAAAAAGTTTACAACCTTCAAATATTAGAGGAGAAGCCTAAAGACCTATAACAGAAGCATAGTAGTGAAACCAATAGATAGAAAAGAGTGATGGAGAGAGAAAAAGGTGGGAAGAAGAATTCCAAGAAATAGACTGATGATATAAAGTCAGATATAATTTCTCAGGAGAAAAAAAGAGAGAACATGGAAACATACATCATAATTGCACAGCAAACACAGCAGTTTGGAGGGGAGAGAGGTAGTGACTCCCCAGTCTTGAAAACACAGTCATGTGCACAAGCTAGAAAGCATAGCCTTGCCTTTCGATTGTCTGCTTCAGGAGACTTTTTAAAAAAATAATGTGGTTTTCAAACAATAAAGGCAGTACACTTGAAATCCATCTATGCCCTGGTCTTTGTATTTCCTTCCTTCCTCTCATGTCCTGCAATTTGGGCATTCTATTTTTCCCCTTGCCACACATGTGTAATGAATGAGAGTGTCCTGGGACCTGGGTTAGGCATTTGCTGCTGGACGCTGAGTGCTGCAGAGTAAAGGTTACTATTTTGTTCCATGGGAGGGGAAATGAGAACATGAAGTCAGAGGCTGAGATGTCAAAGGATCCTTTCCCTTATAAACTCTTGAGGAAAGGAAAAAACCCACACACACACAACTTGAAATAGGACTTCAGTTCAGTTCACTTCAGTTGCTCAGTCATGTCCGACTCTTTGCGACCCCATGAATCGCAGCACAACAGGCCTCCCTGTCCATCACCAACTCCCGGAGTTCACCCAGACTCACATGCATGGAGCCAGTGATGCCATCCAGCCATCTTATCCTCTGTCGTCCCCTTCTCCTCCTGCCCCCAATCCCTCCCAGCATCAGAGTCTTTTCCAATGAGTCAACTCTTCGCATGAGGTGGCCAAAGTATTGGAGTTTCAGCTTTAGCATCATTCCTTCCAAAGAAATCCCAGGGCTGATCTCCTTCAGAATGGACTCCCAGGTTGGATCTCCTTGCAGTCCAAGGGACTCTCAAGAGTCTTCTCCAACACCACAGTTCAAAAGCATCAATTCTTTGGCACTCAGCCTTTTTTCACAGTCCAACTCTCACATCCACACATGACTACTGGAAAAAGCATAGCCTTGACTAGACGGACCTTTATTGGCAAAGTAATATCTCTGCTTTTGAATATGCTATCTAGGTTGGTCATAACTTTCCTTCGAAGGAGTAAGCGTCTTTTAATTTCATGGCTGCAGTCACCATCTGCAGTGATTTTGGAGCCCAGAAAAATAAAGTCTGACACTGTTTCCACTGTTTCCCCATCTATTTCCCATGAAGTGATGGGACCAGATGCCATAATCTTCATTTTCTGAATGTTGAGCTTTAAGCCAACTTTTTCACTCTCCTCTTTCACTTTCATCAAGAGGCTTTTGAGTTCCTCTTCACTTTCTGCCATAAGGGTGATGTCATCTGCATATCTGGGGTTATTGATATTTCTCCCAGCAATCTTGATTCCAGCTTGTGCTTCTTCCAGCCCAGCGTTTCTCATGATGTACTCTGCATATAAGTTAAATAAGCAGGATGACAATATACAGCCTTGACGTACTCCTTTTCCTATTTGGAACCAGTCTGTTGTTCCATGTCCAATTCTAACTGTTGCTTCCTGACCTGCATACAAATTTCTCAAGAGGCAGATCAGATGGTCCGGTATTCCCATCTCTTTCAGAATTTTCCACAGTTTATTGTGGTCCACACAGTCAAAGGCTTTGGCATAGTCAATAAAGCAGAAATAGATGTTTTTCTGGAACTCTCTTGTTTTTTCCATGATCCAGCAGATGTTGGCAATTTGATCTCTGGTTCTAAAACCAGCCTTTTCTAAAACCAGCTTGAACCTCAGGAAGTTCATGGTTCACATATTGCTGAAGCCTGGCTTGGAGAAGTTTGAGCATTACTTTACTAGCGTGTGAGATGAATGCAATTGTGCAGTAGTTTGAGCATTCTTTGGCATTGCCTTTCTTTGGGATTGGAACGAAAAATAGGACTTAGGGATACATAAAAATATAAATAAGAAAATATAGCATTTCTGATCACTGTACACTTACAAAAAATGCAACATTAGGAAGACATTTCAAGAGATATTCAAATATTTGCCAAAGATGGAGCAAATGTATGGATTCCTCAGGGCTTCCCAGGTGGTGCTAGTGGTAAAGAACCCATCTACAAGTGCCAGAGATATGAGATGGAAATTCAGTCCCTGGGTTGGGAAGATCTCCTGGAGAAGGGAATGGCAAACCACTCCTGTATTCTTATCTAGAGAATCCCATGGAAAGAGGAGACTGGTGGGCTACAGTCCATGGGGTCACAAAGAGTTGGACATGACTGAAATGACTTAGCACATTAGCACAGAGACCTCTCTCTGCTAAGCTCCCTGCCATCTATGAGATGATCTTCTCCCTCCAAGATACCCCATCCTTCCTTCTGTATCCCTTGATGTCTTTCCAAGATTATGTGTTTTGTTTGTTAAGTAGTCTTACCACTGATAGGAAAACTTGAGGTATAATTATTCTATAGAATCATGAAGCACACAGAGAAACCCCTATTCTTACCCTAAGGGTCACTTTCTCAAGACAGCCTTCTTTGCTTCAGATCAGGAAGCTGCTCAAGCCAGTCTATCACCTTTCTCCATTTACACACATGGGTGTCTTCTAAGTGCCATGGACACAGTCAAACTCTTTAACTACTTATCTCCTTACACCCTCCCTGGACTGGACATAGGGAGAGCTTTCCTTCCAGTGTGAGGATTTCTTCAAAGCTGTGCGTATCTCCTAATTTCACCTATCATGGTGAAACTCTGTGTGACTCCATGGACTGCAGCCCACCAGTTTCCTCTGTCCATGGGATTCTCCAGACAAGATTACTGGAGTAGGTTGCACTGCCCTCTTTCAGAGGATCTTCCTGACCCAGGGATTGAACCTGAGTCTCCTGCAGTATAGGCGGATTCTTTATCACTGAGCCACTGGGGAAGCCTAGACTCTCTTATTAAATGCACTTTAATACCCTTCTACCTACTTTGGCAAGTTCTTTATGGTTCCTTTCATTTGACACTTGCACGGGTAAGAGTATTTAAGTGTTCATTTTATTATTTACTACAGTTTTTTAGTTGTTTGACATATTCTTCACACAAATGATTATGGCAAATATTAAAGGAAAAAAAAAAAAAAGAAAAGGAAGATAGAATGGAGAGGGGGATTGGGAGAGGGGAAGTAAAGTAAACATTTAGTAGAGAAGACTCTGAGTGGCACCAGCACTGATCTGGTAATTTATAAGGTCCAGTTCAGTTCAGTTCAGTTCAGTCGCTCAGTCGTGTCCAATTCTTTGCGACCCCATGAATCGCAGCATGCCAGGCCTCCCTGTCCATCACCAACTCCCAGAGTTCACTCAGACTCACATCCATCGAGTCAGTGATGCCATCCAGCCATCTCATCCTCTGTCGTCCCCTTCTCCTCCTGCCCCCAATCCCTCCCAGCATCAGAAGAGTCTTTTCCAATGAGTCAACTCTTCACATGAGGTGGCTAAAGTACTGGAGTTTCAGCTTTAGCATCATTCCTTCCAAAAAACACCCAGGGCTGATCTCCTTCAGAATGGACTGGTTGGATCTCCTTGCAGTCCAAGGGACTCTCAAGAGTCTTTTCCAACACCACAGTTCAAAAGCATCAATTCTTCAGCGCTCAGCCTTCTTCACAGTCCAACTTTCACATCCATACATGACCACAGGAAAAACCATAGCCTTGACTAGACGAACCTTTGTTGACAAAGTAATGTCTCTGCTTTTGAATATGCTATCTAGGTTGGTCATAATTTTTCTTCCAAGGAGTAAGCGTCTTTTAATTTCATGGCTGCAGTCACCATCTGCAGTGATTTTGGAGCCTCAAAAAATAAAGTTAGCCACTGTTTCCCCTGTTTCCCCATAAACAATACAAATACAAGGGTTCTTGTTCCAAATTTATTAAGAATTGCAAGTTGCCAATGGCAGAGCTTTGAATCCTATATGACTAAATTGGTTACATGCCTATGGGCCAGCCTTGCTTGGAAAAGCAGGAAAAAAAAATTAAATAAATGACCTTAATGTATCTGAAAATTAGACAGGAAAATAGTATTACTCAAAAATATATGCACTTATTTTATCTACAATTATGATTTTAATTTAATTTAAATAATTTGAATACTATTTGAGAAATATTTTGAAGGGTGCCATGTTCATATTCCAATGGTATTCATAAAGAACTATATATTAAGTTGTTTACAAGTTTTCTATGAATTGAATACATATCTTAATATAATAGTAGTGATATCATTAACATTTTTAAATTAATTAAAACATATATTTTTATCATATGTAATCTTTCTTAGTGACTTGTACATCTTCTTCATGTTCTGGACAGAGAATATTTTACTTTTGAACACTTTCCAGTGGAATTTTTCACTTTAGAAAATGTGTAGACTCCAATTAAAGAAACTTAGGGAAATCTCTGAGTAAACCTTTTATTATTGTGTGGAAATATTATCCTTAACTTCTAATACCTTTTCTTAAAGCCTTACAGGCTCAATTTAGAAAATATTATATTTTGCCATGTATGTGACAATCACTTTCTTTCTACACACACACTGGTTTTTCTTCCCCTCAGAAGTTTTCTCTTTAATATAATGGTTGCTCCTGCTCTACTTGATCTCCTCTTCTTCAAGAAAGCTAGTTTGAGATTTACTGATTCTTTATCATCTGTCATCTCTATTAATATCTCACATCTCATAGCTTTTATTCTTTGGCCTTTTCCTGAGGACAATCAGATCTTTTGTCCATTTCACTGAATCAGTGTTACACAGTGCAAATTTTGTTCCCATGCAAACTTGTCAGCCTTCCCCATCTTTCTTTTATTTTCATTTTCAACTGTACTCTTTCTGCCTTTTATTCTGTTTTGTTAACTGAACATTGTTCTTAAGGCTATATAATCCTGTTTCATAGGGACCAATTGTTCTCACATTTTATGGCTGAAACTAACAATTTGTGGAATTGTCTTCTGCATTGATCAATACATTTTTTTTTTTACATGTATGCTATTCTCCAATGGCACCCCACTCCAGTACTCTTGCCTGGAAAATCCCATGGATGGAGGGGCCTGATAGGCTGCAGTCCATGGGGTCGCGAAGAGTCGGACACGACTGAGTGACTTCACTTTCACTTTTCACTTTCATGCATTGGAGAAGGAAATGGCAACCCACTCCAGTGTTCTGGCCTGGAGAATCCCAGGGACAGGGGAGCCTGGTGGGCTGCCATCTATGGGGTCGCACAGAGTTGGACACGACTGAAGCGACTTAGCAGCAGCAGCAGCAGCATGCTATTCTCCTATATATCTTTCCTGTCCTTCCTTCATTTGCCTTTACTTTTAAATGTGTTCAGCAAGTATATGTCTCATGTTTGATTTGTTTCCTTAACCAACATCTTCCAATGGTCAATATGGGTCCACTTCAAAGTTCTCTGATGACTTTTCTGAATGGATTACCCTTCCCTGATGCTCCACATGGCTTTAAATTTAACAGCACTAGTTGAGCCAGATATCAGATTGATGTCTAAAACTTTCATTCAAACTTCAAGTTTTCAGAAGCCTTTACTACCTCGCACACAAGAAGATAATGGTGTCTCAGATTTATCTGTATTATTCAGCGATTTGAACTGATGGAGAACATGAGCAAAAATTTGCAGCATCCTCTGCTGAAAGAGTTTTACCTTTCTTTTTCATTACTACCTCTATTTTTCATGAGTGATGGACATCACAGCTAAATAACTGCATCCCTACTTCCTTTGACTCCTTTGAATATCATGAGAGGGACTAGGTCTAATTTTCTGATACAGAACTTGAGTCTTTGAGTAGAGAGACTGAGTAGGGAAGATATGGTATGTCTTTCTCACTTTTCTCTACCATATTTTTTTCTTTCTTTTTTTTTTTTTTTTTTTGACTTGTGACCTTACGATAGCATTAAATAGATAAATTGATAATTTCTATTTCCCTTTTTCAAATATCTCTTTGATAATTATGAACCCTGTTTAATATCTGTTAAAGGTACTAGAATTTTCTCCTACTTTATTTTAGATTTCTGGCTTAATTCTGTTTTTGTGTGTTTTTTTCTACCATCTTCAGTATTTTTAGAAGATAGTGGGATGTGTTTAATTCAAAGTTCCTATATTGGCTTCATTATACCACCAAAATATTCATATCGTGGCCACAATCATGCTTAGTACAATACTGTACTAAGGATTTAGAGGGGTTCAGTTGATAATACGATTTTTTCCTACTATCTTGTATTTTTATCTCTTTTATGCTTCTTACTTTTGCATAAAGAGGATCTTCTATTATGACATTTCCTTTGGCATTGCCATAACTCTTCTATCACTTCCTGTGAGAAGAAATAAATTATCTGATGAATGAATTTAATATGATTAACAGAGAGTTAATATTCAAGCCCTTCTGATGGCAACCCACTCCAGTACTTTTGCCTGGAAAATCCAATGGACAGAGGATCCTGGTAGGCTACAGTCCATGGGATTGCAAGGAGTCAGACACAACTGAGCGACTTCACTTCACTTCTGATTCTCTTTAGGATCTGTCTTCTTCAAACAATTCTGCAACTCTATGCTCTAGTTTTCACAGACTATGGTCACCGAAGTGGATTGACCAGTGACTAGAGTATAATTTTAATCTGAAGAGAAGCATACCTAAGTCACATTTTCCAAATATTTTTATTATCCTAAATTGCTCTTTTAATTTCTAACCAGTCTTTCAATGAGTCATTCAGTTTCAAAGGTGTTAATCTGATTAAATTTCAAAATTCCAACAAATGACACTCAATTTTGGGATAGGAAAGCTGTTCTGTTTTCCTACAGCCCTTTCTACTATAAGAATGTACAATCGATCAGTATAGTCATATCAGAAAATAAAAGGAATAGTACTCTATTGGAAAAGGCAGATATCCAAGATGAATGGGGGTCTATATCACTTTGCATTATTACCAATTGGCACATATTATGTGTATTTCCTGATGATTTTATTTGTAAATTGATGGAGTTGGAACAGATGACTATAGGGTTTTTAAACTCTGAAATCTTTTATAAATTTCAGTGAGATCCTTTCTTTAAAAATTGAAAGGAAAACTCTTCAATGCAAACAAAAGTGAATAAACAAATAATTGCAAAAATTTAAAAATCTATATTTTAACAAATAATGCCACCAAAGTTATTGATGCCCAGGCCAAACTAATTTAAAAAATCTACTATGACATTTTATTGACTTTTCAGAGCTTCTTGATATCCATTCTTGAGCTAAACATTAGCAAAGTGAGATTACATTTCTAACAACTAAAAGGAGTTTATTCCAGAGCTAAGCAAATGATCCTGAAAATAGGTTTACACCAATGGCTTCTAACTGAAATTTAGGACAGTAACCTTAATTTCACCAGCTGTTCTTATTGAAATAGAAAGCCTCATGAAAAATACAAAGCTGTATATAGGGATTTACAAACACATGTTGTAGGTGGTCAAGCAAGATCTTAGAACAACAAACTTACTACATTGAAGCCAGAATTTTTAAAAAGTACATATTACTACCTCCCTGAGTAAGGAGAATTTATGACAATGAGATATTATGCACACAAGGGTTTATAAGCCCTTAGAGGATGATTAAATATGATTTATAGCTCAAAATAGCATATTGTATTTATTTTCTTATTGATATTGTTGGTGAACCATAAACCAGATGTTGCAATAATCTCAAGTGAACATTTTAAAACAATCCACATTCATATATTTTGCTACTTACTTATATATGTTGCAAATGTAAAAATGCAAGCATGCTTGAATATTTAATTAAGGATTCCACTTAGTATTTTCATATCTCCCCTATGTAGCCCAAATTCCTTGAGCAAGAAAGAGTCAGGATATACAAGAAAACCATATATTAAAAATAAGTTTAAAAAATATAAAGACCTTTAACTACAAAATTGATAAATCATAGTTAATAAATTTCCCCAAAAGTTTTTAAGTGAAAATTTGCCCTCAACATGTCTGAGTCTCTTACTGTGTTTCTGAAATAACTTCATCTCCATTTATCTGTTTGCCCCATTTCACGTCTTTCTATCAGAACTTATAATAAATTTTCTCCTTTGCCCTTCCTTTCAGGAAGTAAATTGTCTTATTGCTTGTTGAGGGAAAAAAAAGTATGACAGTTGGAAAACTGTATGCTCCCATCATGAGATACCCAAACATCCCTCCTATCTTATTTTTTTTTAGGTATAGCTGATTTATAATATTATGTTAGTTTTAGGTGTACAGCAAGTGATTCAGTTATACATATACATGTATATCTGTATTTTGGATTATTTTCCATTATAGTTTTTCATAAAATTTTGAATATATTCCCCGTGCTATACAGTAAATTCTTGTTGTTTATATAAGTTATATATCTTTGTTATCTGTCTCACATATGACAGGGGGACCTGTTAATCTTACACTCCCAATTTATCTCCGTTTCCCCTTTCAAAACCATAAGTTTGTTTTCTATGTGTTTTATAAATAAGTTCATTGGTACCATTTTTTATGTTCCATATAAAAGTGATATCATATACATTTGTCTATTCTGTCCCTTCCTGTCAAAGCAGGGAAAAGATCTCTCTTGCCAAAAACATGTACTTTTAATGCTTAAAATTAGATTTCTCCTACTTTGTCATGTATTTAAAACCTTCATTTAATATTTTCTTTACTATTTAAAAAATTTTTTTGGTTGCAGTGGGTCTTTGATAAGGTGCACAGGCTCTTCATTATTGCACGTGGGCTGTTTCTAGTGGTGAAGAGCAGGGGTTACTCTCTACTTGCGGTGTGAGGGCTCCAAGATATAGTTGCAATTGTGATGTAAAGTCCCAATATTTTCTTTTATACACCTTATCCCCAGCTTCTGTAATGTTTCTTTTCTATCAATAGATACACATTCTACCATTTTAAAAACAAACAAAACTGCCTTCAAAGCTCACCGTCCTTCATTCTAGCTGTTGTCCTATTTGGGGCTCTTCTTTTCATACTAGACTTTAAAGAGTTACTTACATATGATGATTGGCTTCATTCATCCTTTGCTTTTCACTCTCCAAGTCACCCCCAACCATGTCCACAGACACTTGTCAAAGTATTGCTTAAGAAAGAAGTCATCTACAGCAAAAGAGACACTGATGTATAGAACAGTCTTATGGACTCTGTGGGAGAGGGAGAGGGTGGGAAGATTTGGGAGAATGACATTGTAACATGTAAAATATCATGTAAGAAACGAGTTGCCAGTCCAGGTTCGATGCACGATACTGGATGCTTGGGGCTAGTGCACTGGGACGACCCAGAGGGATGGTATGGGGAGGGAGGAGGGAGGAGGGTTCAGGATGGGGAACACATGTATACCTGTGGTGGATTCATTTTGATGTTTGGCAAAACTAATACAATTATGTAAAGTTTAAAAATAAAATAAAATTTAAAAAAAGAAAAAAAAAAAAAAAAAGAAGTCATCTAAAAAGAAAGAAAATGATTGTTTTTAAATACAAGGTGTATTGGAAAGTCAGAATGGAAGAAAACATATACTAATTAAAATTTTGAATGAATAGACAAGGATTTCTTTCTATTGACACTTTATATCTGGCAGTGGAAATAAATTTTTAATATTGTATGATTCTGTTATAAATATATGGAATAGGGAATGTTTGGAACAATTATATTCTAAGAGAGGGGCAGGGAGTGAAGTTATGTAAAATGAAATAAACTTTCTATACTTTATTCACAGTGATAAAATGATGACCTCAGTAGTTAAATTATGTGTATAAATAATGCAGTACCTAGAAAAACCACAAACACTATGGCTAAATAGAAGTGGAATTCCCATATATTCGTGTAACCTGTAGGAAGACAGGAAAATGAAAACTAAAAACATAAAAATATGTAAAGGAAAAAGTAGAAGATAGAAAAATTAAGTGACAGACAAGCTCTAACAGATCATTAAATACAGATGGTTTAACACAACAATTAAAAGACAGAAATTGGCAGAGGCGAATATAGTCTGTCCATAAGGAATTCACTTCAAATATAATGATATAGGTGATTTGAAAGCAAGGAAAAGGATATATCAAAAAAAAATGAAAGGAAAGTAGAAGTGGGTGTATTATATAAGATAAGTAACCTTCAGAGCAAATAAAATGACCAGAGATAAAGAGGAACATATGGGCTTCCCTAGTGGTTCAGATGGTTAAGAATTCGCCTGCAACGTGGGAGATGCAGGTTCGATCCCTGGGTTTTGAAGATCGCTTGCAGAAGGGCATGGCAACCCACTCCAGTATTCTTGCCTGGAGAATCTCTATGGACAAAGGAGCCTGGTGGGCTACAGTCCATGGGGGTCACAAAGAGTCAGACATGACTGAGCGACTGAGCACACAAAGAGCGACATAATATAATGATTAAAGGGTCAAGCCAACAAGAAGATGCAGAAATTTGCACTAAACAACCTAGGGACAAAAATCAATCATCATCAATCATTTAATTAATAATCATCACCTAAGTATAAGTCTCCCACCTTATTCAAAACTTAGCTTAGGATGGATTATGGACTTAAATAAAAAACATAAAATTATAGAAATTTTCAAAACAATATGGGATAAAGTCTAGGGGTAAGCAAAGAGATTTGATACCAAAAACACTATCCATAAAAGGAAAACCTGGTAGGTTGGACTGCATCAAAATTTAAAATTTTTTTCTTCAAAAGATGATGTTAAAAAGATGAAAAGACAAGCTACAGAGTAGGAGAAAATGTTTGCAAAACACATATCTCAAAACACACTCGTATCTAAAATATATAAAGAATCCTAAAAACTCAATAGTGAAAAACAATTCAACTTGAAAATGAGCAGAAGACAAACATTTTACTTATGAGGATAAACAGATGGCAAATTAGCACAGGAAAAGATGTTCTATATCATTAACCATTTGGGAAATGCAAATTAGAACCACAAGGAGATAGCATTGTATACCTATCAGTATGGCAAAAATTAAAAATCATGACAACTTTAATTGCTGTTGAGGATGTACAGAAAGTGGATAACTTATAGCTTGCTGTTGGGAATGTAAAGAGGTATTATTCCTCCTAAAAACAGATAGACTTTGTTTTTTAAACCAAGTATGCACTTTCCATAGAGCACAGTGATTATGCTTCTGAACATTTATCCCAGAGAACTGAAGACTTATGTTCACCCAAAACCTGCTCAAAAATGTTTATAGCAGCTTTACAGTAACAATAAATCTTGAAAATAAATCAGATGTAGTGGAATGAGAAAATGATTAAATGAACTGATATATTCATAGCACGGAGTATTGCTTAATAATCAAAGAAATGAGTCAGTAATACTCCCAACAACCTAGAAGAAATCCCAGAGAGTTAGTCTGAGTGAGAAAAGCCAATCTCAAAAACATTACATAATATATCATTCCATTTACACAATGCTCTTGAAAAGACAAGTTACAGGAATACAAAACATACCAGTAGTGGACAGGAATTAAGTTGGAGGCCTCTGGGAATAGAGGTAAGTGTGGTTATAAAAGGGAAAAATCATTATGATGCTACAGTATTTAGACTGTATCAAAGTCAATGTCCTAACTAGGATATGATACTGTAGTTTATTAAGATGTTACCATTATGAGAATCTTGGTAAAGGGTATATAGATGCTATTTGTATTATTTCTAACAACTGCTTTACGAGTTTAGATTTTTAAAGTTGGAAAGAATGGAGAAAGGAAAGGAGAGAGGAAGAAAAAGCCTGTTACATCCATCTGAAAAGCAATGGCTTGGAGCATCTGAATTGGTATTTTAAAAATATTAATGCCATATTTCACATTCTATTTTTAAATTAAGTCCTTGAAATTTGGTGTATATCTTACATTTATGATACTTCACAGTTCGGACTACCCACACTTCAAGCACTCAGTAGACACTTGTGACCAGTAGCTACTAGCTACTATATTCAAATGTGTGGAAATAAAAACATTTTGAATATTTATTGGAGGGAGTAGGAGTGATGGAATGTGGTAAGGTGAGTAAGAGGAAAGATGAGAGAAAGAAAATATTTGTGTAGGGGGGGGAGATGGTAGGGATAAAATTTAATACTCTCTAAAAATATTGATTAATAAAAAGTGTATGGCCTAACTGATCTGGAAAAACATTAGAGATGAACCTATTTCCAGGGTAGGAATAGAAACACAGATGTAGAGGTGGACACGTGGACAAAGGGAGGGAAGGGGAGTGGGACAAACCGGGAGACTAGGTTTCATACTACCGTATGTGAAACAGATAGCTAGTGGGAAGCTGCTATAGAGCACAGGGAGCTCAACGTGGTACTTTCTGATGACCTAGAGGGGTGGGGTGAGGCGAGGGGCTGGAAACAGCCTCAAGAGGGAGGGGACATATGTATACACACAGCTGATTCACTTCGTTGTACAGCAGAAACTAACACAACATTGGAAAGCAATTATCTTTCAATAAAAACAAACAAAAAATACTTGTGCAGTTTAATAGAAAAAAAACTTTCTTTAAGGGTTGAAGAATAAAAACTGTTCACCCAGAATCTTCTACTCAGCAACATGTACTCCAAAAATGAAGGGGAAATCAATAGATCTGCAGATGAAGGATTTAGGATAGCAGATCTATCCTAAAAAGAACAATTTAATTTTTAAAAATGGTGAGGCAAAGAACTGAATAGACATTTGTTTGAAGAAGACATCCTAATGACCAACAGATACATGAAAAGATGATCAATATTACTAATCATCAGGAAAATAAAAATAAAGACCATGGTGAGTAGAGTAGAAACTACCACAGCTTTGTAAGCAACCATAGTCCAACAAAAATTAATTTAAAAGCAAAATAAACTCCCAGTTATTCTTTAAAAAAAAAACCGCGATGGGATATCACTTCACACCTGTTAGGATTTATTAACAAAAAGACAAGCAATAAGTGTTGGAAAGGATGTGGAGGAAAGGGGATCTGTTTGCACTATTGATGGGCATGTAAACTGGCATAGCCATTTGTAGAAAACAGGTAGAAGTCTCTCAAAAATTAAAATAGAAACATGTGACCTTGCTATCTCAATTCCAGGTATATATCCAAAGGAAATGAAATCCAGGTCTCAAAGAAATTTCTTCACTCCCATATTCATTGCAGCATTATTCACAATAGGCAAGATATGGAAGCAACTTCAGTGCCCACACAAGGATGATGTATTATAGATATTATATATATATATTTTATATATATATATATATGTATACAGATACACACACATATAATACATATGCCCAATGGAATATTATTTAGTCATGAGAAAAAAAGGAAATCTTGACATTTGTGATAGTATGGATGGACCTCAGGGGCATTATACTAAATGAAATATGTCAGTCAGAGAAAGATAAATAATATATGAATTCATAGTATCTATGAAATAGTATTTATTTCGTAGTGTCTATTTCTATCTGTGAAATCATAGTATCATGAAATCTAAAAAAAAAAAAAAAGCTGAACTCATAGATACAGAGAGTTGAATGGTGGTTTCCAGGGGCTGGGGCTGGAGAGAAATGGGAAGATTTGAGGGTATCAGAAACCACATGGGTCGCCTGGACTTATATTCACACCTGACAATAGTAAGGTCTCTCTGTAGCCCTCCTTCCATCTGGGGTAGAGTCATAGGAAGCCTAGTGGTGGGTCAAGACTCTCACTCTTGAACAACGCAATCCCTACCTTGGTGTCAGTTGAGAAAATGTGGGAAACCAGAATTCCCATCAACACACTCAGGCCAAGTGCGGACCCCAGAATTCTACCTTCACCTGGAAGTAATGAGGCAGCACACTGGCACTTTCTGTTGATGGAATGGTGATGGAAAAATATAGCTAAAACAAAAGGTTTAAATAAGTAAGACCCAGCATCTTATATAAAAACATCCAATATTCAATTAAAAAAAAATCACCTGTCATACCAAGAATCAGGGAGATTCAAATCAAATGAAAAAGGACAAACAATAGATGCAAAACTTACAAAGATAGTTGTTCAGTCACGAAGTTATGCCCGATTTTGAGACCCCATGGACTGCAGCATGCCAGGCTTCCCCGTCCATCACCATCTCCCAGAGTTTGCTCAAATTCATGTCCATTGAGTTGGTGATACGATCCAACCATCTCATCCTCTCTTGCCCGCTTCTACCCCTGTCCTCAGTCTTTCCTGAAGGGAATGGCAAACCACTCCAGTATTCTTGCCTTGAGAACCCTATGAACAGTATGAAAAGGCAAAAAGCAGATAGAGATGTCAGAATTAAAGCAGTCATGATCAAAGCTTTCAGGGAGCATATTTTCAAGCACAGACAGTATTTTCTTCCCTGTTCCAGCTCTTTTAAAATGTAATAAGTAATTCTTAGCTTCAGGGCCATGTAAAAACAGCAGTTTGGCCAAATTTCGCCTGTGGAATTTAATTTGCCTACCTCGGATTCAAGGCTTATCAGGCACAATAAATGTTTGGAACAGTTACTGGAGAGTAAGATTAGGAGCCTGAGAGAAGTTAACAAAAGGATTAATGGAGAGTAAGTGTCTAACAACATGAATTTTTATTGTACCCAGTGAGGGTAGGTTAATTGCAGAAGTAAATGACCTCAAAGTTCCTAATTCATCAGTCTAATTTTAACCATATGTTTTATCCCATAGTATTACTTAATCTGAAGGCTTCCAAGGTGGCTCTAGTGGTAAAGAATATGCGTGCCAATGCAAGAGCTATGAGACCCAGGTTTGATCCCTATTCAGGAAGATCCCCTGGAGGAGGGCATGGCACCCCATTCCAGTATTCTTGCCTGGAGAATCCCATGGACAGAGGAGCCTAGGGGGGCTATAGTCCATAGGATCGCAAAGAGTTGGGCACGACTGAAGCTACTTAGCACCCACATCACTTTAACTGAAACTTTTTTTTTTCCTTATGCTACTTTTGTATTGGTTTATTTTGTATTTTTGGATTGGACATTTTAGAAAAGATGACCTCCAAAAGATAAGAATCATTTTTATTATAAGTTTTAACTTATTGTATATAATAATTGCAGTAAATATTTGACTTTTTAAATTGTGTGTCTCATGATATCTAAGGTGAATTCCCTTAGGAGTCATTTTCTTTTCTAAACTGTTAATAGATAAATTATTCTATTGAAAAGATACATTAAAGTTAATTTGGATTAGAATGAATGTGAGGGTGTATAAAACTGTATGTGAATTTAAATTAAATAGATCCTAGAGAATTTGAACTATAGGAAAAGTGGAAGAGTTGTGTATCATGTATGTTTACTTTTGAATGTATTAAAATAGGGAAAAGGGGAGTTTTCACTACTAAAAATTCAACATGGCTTTAAGAATCTTCAAAGTAAGAACGCACGTATCATCAAATATAGCTACTAAATGTACACACTATATATATAAATTATCAGCAGAAACCCCATAAACCATTTGAATGGACAAATGGAATGGGTAGTGCACTTTTTATTTTATCTTCTGTTAACTTCTCTCCAATTCTGACCCATCTTATTTTAATTTCTATTGCTTTGTTTGAGAGTGTATATATACACACACACACACACACACACACACACACACACACACACACATACGCCTGGTGCCAGCTTGTGACAGTCAATACCTGATAAAGTATGTTAGCGAAGTTATTTTTCATTCCCCTTCCTAAAAAGATTGTTCATCTGCCCAAAATTAAGATATAATGATCTTATTTGATTTTATTACATGCTTTTAATCAAAATCTGAGAAACTATGCACCACAAAATATTTCCAAAAATTATAATCTCTTTCTTAAATAAAAATACATGAATTAATATTCTTCCCAGTCCAAGTGAACATCAGTGAAAAGATCATATATCTCTTCTTTGTCTCATACATCTAGAATCATTCATGTTCTAAGAAGATGGCTACTTCTTTTTTGGGGGGGAAGGGTCATCAGTTTACAAAGAAGTAAATCCTCAGCATTTCTTGAGTATCTAAATGTGCTCCTGCCTTGAAAGTGGGTTCCTCCTACATGAGGTAGCATTCATTGGAAGAGATTCTTAGACTGAGGTCTGTAACAGAGTATCTAGGAGCAATCTTGAACAGTATTTACTCAATTTTCCTGGCAACAGAGCAACAGATAAGCGGTCTTGGCCTCAGATGTTTCTGTGCCCTTCTATTTCCTTTGCCGTGCTCTCCTAACCTATCTCAGGATCTGTGCCTCTGACATGAAGTATCTACCAACATCAGGTGCTGAGGGAAACTCAGCGTGTTTTCAATTTTGGCTGTCAACAACTGTGTTAGGGAAAGAAAACAGTGACAGCACAGCCAACGATCTGGCATCTTTTTTTGTTCTTTTTTCTTGTGCTTCAGCATGAAGTCGTTACATTTCTGTCGGTGGGGATGGCATCACTCTTCACACAAGAGGGCCATGTCAAAAGGGTGTGAACAGATGCAGCAGTTATCGTTGAGAACATTTGCATCACTCTCAACCATTGTGTTAAAGTTTAAGTATGTGCTACACATATTTAGGTGTATCTAGTTATGACTGATTTTTTCTATGAAAAAATAATTCATGGGAATATTTTATTCCATTATGATTTTCTGAAGACTGGCCATGTACTCTCTGCAGTTTCTCATTCATATCAGTTCACAGTTTCTGGGCCTATGTTCTAAAGCCAACATCTACTTTTATGGTACCACTCCAGCTTGAATTTAACAGAGGCTTCCCTAATAAGAGTGGGAAGACACTGAGTTGCCAGATTGATGAATGGGGAAATGGGGTTTTCTACACCTGGATTAAGTTGATACCCAAGGAGGTCTTGGTACTTCTACCCAAGACCACCCACCATTCATACACATACCACACCCCTATGTACTGAACAAGACCTGTGAATGAGAAGAAAAAAAAAGAATAAGAATATTATTCACTAAGGAATTTAATTCTCATCATGAATATGAGCTTTCTGAGTTTTAAGTTCATAACCCTCTTCTTCTCAAGTTTTAAATAATACTGAAGCTCTTAATTTGCTTTCAAGAAGGGGATCTCTGGTAGCCACTGTGTATTCATAAAATTCAGAATCATATACACATAAATACAATTCATATATATATACATAAAATTCACAGTCACATTATATATTCATATTAATGTTTAATTATAATAAAGCTTTACTTCCTTCTACCTTTTATGGAAGCTGTTATTATCCTGCCTGATCAATGGTGCTGATGAATGTATTTGCAGGGCAGGAATAGAGATGCAAATGTAGCAAATGGACTTGTGGACACAGGGAGAGGAAAGGGTGGGACGAATTGCGAGAGTAGCATTGACATATATGCACCACCACATGTGAAATAGCTAGCTGGTGCGAAGCTGCTGTATAGCACAGGGAGCTCAGCCAGGTGCTCTGTGATGATCTAGAAGTGTGGGACTGGGGAGTGGGGTGGGAGAGGGGGATGTATGTATCAGTTCAGTTCAGTTCAGTCACTCAGTCGTGTCCAACTCTTTGCGACCCCAGGAATCGCAGCATGCCAGGCCTCCCTGTCCATCACCAACTTCCAGAGTTCACTCAAATTCATGTCCATCGAGTCGGCGATGCCATCTGGCCATCTCAACCTCTGTCATCCCCTTCTCCTCCTTCCCCCAATTTCTCCCAGCATCAGAGTCTTTTCCAATTGGTCAACTCTTCGCATGAGGTGGCCAAAGTATTGGAGTTTCAGCTTTAGGATCAGTCCTTCCAATGAACACCCAGGACTGATCTCCTTTAGAATGGACTAGTTGGAGCTGATTCATGTTGTACAGAAGAAACTAACACAACATTGTAAAAAAATTATATTCCAATTAAAAATAAAATTTAAAAAAAGCCCAAATGTGAATCTGTTAAAGTAACCAACAATATTAGACTATCTACCAAATTAAACATTGTTGTTGTTTAGTCACTAAGTCATGTCCGACTCTTTGTGACCCCATGAATTGCAGCATACCAGGTTTCCCTTTCTTCACTATCTCCCAGAGTTTACTCAAACTCATGTCCATTGAATCAGGATGCCATCCAACCATCTCATCCTCTGTCAACCCCTTCTCTTTCTGCCTTCAATCTTTCCCAGAATCAGGGTCTTTTCTAATGAGTCAGTTCCTCACACGAGGCGAATAAACGATTGGAGCTTCAGATTCAGTATCAGTCCTTTAAATGAATATTCAAGATTGATTTCCTGTAGGCTCAACTGGTTTGATCTCCTTGCTGTCCAAGGGGACACCCAAGAGTCTTCTCCAGCATGCATTCCTCTATTCTCCTCGGTGGAAACTGTGATCCTTTCTTCCCAGTCTCTTCTTTCAACACTTCCCTGTGACCCTAATGTTTCAATGAAACTGGACTCTCTGTTCCTTAAATGTATCATATATTCACAATCTCATTGGAAACTTTGCTTATGCTCTTCACCCTGCCTACAGTATGTTTCCAGTCTTTAATTTTTCTGTGTTCTGAAGCTTACTTAAGTGTTTTCAAATAAATATTTAGGACAGATGACTTTTGGAATTGTGCCTTGGGGAAATATCTGGACCCTCACCCAACTAAAAGATTCGTCAGTTCAGTTCAGTCACTCAATCATGTCCGACTCTTTGCGACCCCATAAATAACAGTATGCCAGGCCTCCCTGTCCATCACCAACTCCTGGAGTTCACTGAAATTCACGTCCATCGATTTGGTGATGCCATCCAGCCATCTCATCCTCTGTCGTCACCTTTTCTTCCTGCCCCCAATCCCTCCCAGCATCAGAGTCTTTTCCAATGTGTCAACTCTTTGCATGATGTGGCCAAAGTACTGGAGTTTCAGCTTCAGCATCATTCCTTCCAAAGAACACCCAGGACTGATCTTCTTTAGAATGGACTGGTTGGATCTCCTTGCAGTCCAAGGGACTCTCAAGAGTCTTCTCCAACACCACAGTTCAAAAGCATCAATTCTTCAGAGCTCAGCCTTCTTCACAGTCCAACTCTCACATCCATACATGACCACTGGAAAAACAATAGCCTTGACTAGACGGACCTTTGTTGGCAAAGTAATGTCTCTGCTTTTCAATATGCCATCTAGGTTGGTCATAACTGTCCTTCCAAGAAGTAAGCGTCTTTTAATTTCATGGCCGCAGTCACAATCTGCAGTGATTTTGGAACCCAAAAAAATAACGTCTGACACTGTTTCCACTGTTTCCCCATCTATTTCCCATGAAGTGATATGTAAATGGTAAAAATTAGAAAAATATATAAATAAATGAACACCAACCAACCAACCATTTAAAATCACTGTAAACTGACCTAAAGGCATATTATAAATATAAAGCATGTATTGAAGAAAATTTACTAAATCAACCCTGTAAAATTGTGAGTCAGTGGCATTTGCACCATAACTCCACTTCCACAATGAATGAGATGTAAGCTACATTCTAAGTGGGTGACCAAGAATCTCTCCCACAGATTCCACTCAAGGGCAGTAGTGTCTCCCCAAGGGAGGCAGAGCACCAACATGTCACCTCCCCAAATCCATGTTTCGGAGACTAAATTAGAAGCAAGAGCAGCCCAGGGTTGAGAGATTCCCTTTTGCATCCAGTATCCCCCTCACAGAATGGAACTTCTACACCAGACATAGCAGGCTGGAGACTGGGACCCCAAAAGCCCTCATTTCAGTTTGGTTGTGGGGTGGGAGGTTCCACACTCAGAGAAGCAAGACCTGAATACAGACCAGCGCTCCTGACCATCTTCTGGCTCACAGAAAAGAGGTGTCAACCTGAGAGAAGGGGCCCCCAGTCCCTTCACCCAGCTCTGGAGTAGCAGCTCAGAAATTTTCCCAGAGGGAGAGGTAGGCCACCACAATAGAGAGGTCTGAAACTCTCCCTAGGTGAGTCAACTTTTTTGGAACAGAACTTAGGAAAATTCCAGCCTAAGGGTATTCTCAAAATCAGTGGATATTTGGTGGCAAGCAATTGGGAGCTGGTAGTTCCATGTGAGAAACAAGCTAAATGTAGCCAGCTAATTTATTAGATAAAACCAGTGAGAAAGATAAGAATTCCTTCTGGATCCAGAACAAGTCTGAAAGACTGCTCTCAAAAACTGTGATTCCGTACATATTAAGTAATCAACAATTCATGTTAACAGGACCCATGGAAATAATTTCATCAATTTGACCATCATTTGCTATATTTTCCTAAAATTATACTTGCTTAATTTATTTTATTGCATGAATTGTATCTTAAAATCTACAGATCTTTAACTTAAAGAAGATTATATAACACAGATTGTTTGTGCCTTCAAATAAACAAACAAAAGTAAATAATCCTCCAGCCACATATTAGATATGATAAAAATATCAAAAGTAATCTAGGGTGCATTTAGAATGGATTACAAAAAATGAAAACCTGTAAATCTAAAATAGAGAATTTTTAAATTATAGACAAGAAATATAAAATAATTTAGGTTAAAAGAACATATCAGTTCAGTTCAGTCACTCAGTCATGTCCAACTCTTTGCAACCCCACGAACTGCAGCACACCAGGCCTCCCTGTCCATCACCAACTCCTGGAGTTCACCCAAACCCATGTCCATTGAGTCGGTGATGCCATCCAACCATCTCATCCTCTGACATCTCCTTCTCCTCCTGCTCTCAATCTTTCCCAGTATGAGGGTCTTTTCAAATGAGTCAGCTCTTTGCATCAGGTGTCCAAAGTATTGGAGTTTCAGCTTCAACATCAGTCCTTCCAATATTCAGGACTGATTTTCTTTAGAATGGACTGGTTGGATCTCCTTGCAGTCCAAGGGACTCTCAAGAGTCTTCTCCAACACCACAGTTCAAAAGCATCAATTTTTCAGTGCTCAGCTTTCTTTATAATCCAGCTCTCGTATCCATACATGATCACTGAAAAAACCATGGCCTAGACTAGATGAACCTTTGTTGACAGCATAATGTCTCTGCTTTTCAATTCACTGTCTAGGTTGGTCATAACTTTCCTTTCAAGGAGTAAGCATCTTTTAATTTCATGGCTGCAATCACCATCTAACTATATTAATATGTGCAATTAATTTATATTTGTTTTAATTTATATCAATGCAAGAGGTGATTTAGTATTTTTAGTTGAAGTTTTATGAATTGAAATGAAGACGATGAGGTTTTAGTTTTCTGAGTTGTTTATAGTTTTAACACTGGAGAAAATATTTTCCAAAAGTGATTATAAGCTCACTGGATGTCTACTATATTTAGCAAGGCACTATATAATGTTTTTCATTTGAACATAAAAAATCTGGAGACAGAAATCAGCAATGCCTTCTGTTTCTTACTTTAGATAATTACATATAAATCATATAAATCTTAATTCATAAAGCTCCTGCTTATTATAGGATAGAAAATAAATAAATAAAATTGTGCAGTGAATAAGCCTTGTATTTCAAAAAATAGTGAAATAAAAATGTTCTAAGGATTCTTTAAAAATATTCAGAGATTCAGTAAATGTATCATTTTTTTAAATTTAACAATTCTTGTCACTCAAAAAAATGTACAAGACAAATATAAAAATAGAAATATCATATGGAACAACACAATAGACATGTTTTAAAATGTGAAAATAAATAGTGAAGTGTATTAGTTACTCTCCCTTCCATCTAGCTATTCAGTTGTACAACAACATAAGTTGACCCTTGAACAACACGTATTTGAACTGGATGAGTCGACTGACATACCATTGTTGTTGTTGTTTTTTTTTTTTTCAATAAACACAGTACTAGATGATCCACTTGCTGAATCCAACGATGTTGAACCACAGATACAGAGGGCTGACCCTGGGACTTGAACATCCCCAGATTTTGAAATCTGACGGCAAGTCCTGGATCCAGTCCTCTGTGGTTATTGAAGAAAGACTGTAGGTAAATGTTTCACCATGCAGCCTTCAGTGTCCCTAACCTTGTCCTTGTTCAAGGGTCAAGGAAAATGTATATCTTTCTTGGTTCCTGTCCCATTATCAAGCGCTAAGTCACTTCAGTCATGTCTGACTCTTTGCAACCCAATGGACTGTAGCCTGCCAGGCTCCTCTGTCCAAGGATTCTCTAGGCAATACTACTGGGGTGGGTTGCCATGCCCTCCTCCAGGGGATCGTCCCAACCAGGGATCAAACCCAGGTCTCCTGAGTCTCCCACATGGGCAGGCCGGTTCTTTACCACTAGTGTCACCTGGGAAGCACTTATTATCCAGCGCAAACTCTAATTTACTTAAATGTAAATAATCTGTATCTGAGAGGTGACAACTGAAGTAGCCACCATAAGTAGTAGGTACCACAGTGAAAAGTTAATGAGATTGCTTTATCTGTGTGCAAACAATGATACAGGAAGACAAAATACTCCATTTATTACAGTACTAGTGAGATCTGCCTTATAGTTTGGCTTAAGTATAGCAATAGAGATTTAATCACTTCAATCTGGATGCTTGCATTTGCAAGGCCACTCCACCACTTCCTAGTGATGCATTGTTGGACAATATGTGTGTGTATACCTTCTGCATGTCTTTTTGTATGAAAAATGGAGATACAACTGTCCATTTCTCATACTGTGGTGGTGATACCACAGTGAGTTATATTATTATAAATGTGAATACTCATATATTTCTTCCCAAAAGTAATATTTGAAAAATTGGAAGAGAAAAGTTTGAGATTTCAGATTATTTCAAAAAATAATGTGAAAATTAAATGAACATACAACAAACCTGGCATCCTCGAATGATGCTCAGAGAATATTTTTAAACCCTCACTTAGATGGAGTTCTATCCAGGTTACAAATAAACATGACTCTAAGATATACCTGTAACAGAACCAAATATATTTTAAGTAAGTTAGTCTTGGAAACACTTGGATTAGATAATGTCTAAGTGTTTAAAATTGGTTATAATGGGACATGAAAAAAATCTCAACCATATCCTCATGGAGAATTGAATTAAAAATTATCTACTCTACATAGGGTTGTCTCAGTTCAGTTCAGTTCAGTTCAGTCACTCAGTCGTGTCTGACTCTTTGCAACCCCATGAATCGCAGCACGCCAGGCCTCCCTGTCCATCACCAACTCCCGGAGTTCACCCAGATTCACGTCCATCGAGTCAGTGATGCCATCCAGCCATCTCATCCTCTGTCATTCCTTTATCCTCCTGCCCCCAATCCCTCCCAGCATCAGAGTCTTTTCCAATGAGTCAGCTCTTCACATGAGGTGGCCAAAGTACTGGAGTTTCAGCTTTAGCATCATTCCTTCCAAAGAAATCCCAGGGCTGATCTCCTTTAGGATGGACTGGTTGGACCTCCTTGCAGTCCAAGGGACTCTCAAGAGTCTTCTCCAACACCACAGTTTAAAAGCATCAATTCTTCGGTGCTCAGTTTTCTTCACAGTCCAACTCTCACATCCATACACGACCACTGGAAAAACATGGCCTTGACTAGGTGGACCTTTGTTGGCAAAGTATGTCTCTGCTTTTCAATATGCTATCTAGGTTGGTCATAAGTTTTCTTCCAAGGAGTAAGCCTCTTTTAATTTCATGGCTGCAGTCACCATCTGCTGTGATTTTGGAGCCCCCCAAAATAAAGTCTGACTCTGTTTCCACAGTTTCCCTATCTACTTCCCATGAAGTGATGGGACCAGATGCCATGATCTTCATTTTCTGAATGTTGAGTTTTAAGCCAACTTTTTCACTCTCTTCTTTGACATTCATCAAGAGTTGTCTAGAATCCAGGAAATGAAAGATTTAATAAACACATTTTTGAGGTAGCAGCATATTAATAATAGGGAATATTTTGATGTTACTTTATGATCTACATTGTGCTTTAGACATATTTCTCTGATTTAATCATATTCCAAATATATGAGGTATTTAATGATATGTCACTTTTTCAAATGAACAGATTCCATTTCAGTCATCATCAAAGAGATTCAAAAGTAATAAAGACACAGTGGCTGCCACCTGACTAGCATCCTATGACTCCAAATCTAAGGGATTTCTTATCCATCACAGGCGGGCTACAGGCCACGGTGTCACAGAAGAGTCAGACACAACCTGGCCGCAAGACAACAACAGGAGTAGTGCCGATAGTATCCTAAGTGAAAAAAGCCAAGCTGTTTCCTAAATTCAAGCAAGAGAGTCATGTTATCATGGTTTACTATACCACTCCTGAGAGAAATGCTTGCTATTTCATAGAAGCTCTGTCCCCAAAGAACAAGCACTAAACACTAGTGCATACCCCAGTAAATTACATGCCTTCTTCCTTTAAAAAATATGAAACATAAAAATCCAAGTAAAACACTTTATGAAACGTGAGATGACCACAAATGCAATCCTGTATCCTGTGCTTTATTTCAATGCATCAGGATATTCGTTTACCCAGACTTTGATCTTAAATCAAAGTGCCATTTTCCTGTATTTCTTTACTCCTCTTAATTACATTTTACTTGATTTGTAAATTATTTTATTAAGTAAAATATGTTTATTTTTCCTATAATAACAGAATATTTAGGAGAAACAAACTACAGCTATACAAGCATCTTTAATTACAGAGCTTCATGTATTATGCTTTTATGCAATTTTGTGATATGGAAGACAGCTTTATGTGAGATTACCAGCAATATATCTTCATTAAAGATTGTTGAGGAAAGTACAATGATTTCAAATCTGTAAGCATATCATTAGGCTAGACAGAAAAGCAGCAAAGCATATTAGCTTGTTTTGTTATGGGTGTATGAAACTTTTGAAATTAGAAGAGAAAAAATAATGATTGGTTTCTTTTAAACAGTTAAGAGAAGTAAATACAAAAATGATTTTTATATCTCTTGTGTTTTAATTAGTGTCTCAGTTATTACTAGAGAATTTTAATAATGTTTTAAAACTTTTGGGTCTTCCATTAAGATCCAAAAATTTTGTGCCTTCAATTGACTTTAATTAACAGCTTATCATAAAAACTATTCAATGTGTCTTTCAAAATGTTATCACAGTTTCTGTCAAATCTTTCGAATTTTATTTGACAGGCCATCTGGGCTAATCAGATAGCAGTCATATTTCAACCCAGAAATGTTTATATATTTCACAATTGTGTTTTTAAGTCATATTTTTATCATACATATATCCATAGTTTTAGTCCTTGTTTCTCCTTAGAATAAAATTGTCTTAAAACCTACACTGATATAATAGAATACCTGGGCTTCCCTATAGCTCAGTAGTAAAGAATGTGCCTGCCAATGTAGGAGATGCAGGATCATTCCCTGGGTTGGGAAGATCCCCTGGAAAAGGGAATGGCAACCCAATCCAGTAATCTTGCCTAGGAAGTCCCATGGACAGAGGAACCTGGTGGGCGACAATCCATGGGGTTGCAAAAGAGTTGGACATGACTTAGAGACTAAACAACAACACAACACTTGGACTCCTACTAATGCTAATGCTGCTCTTACTACCACCAATGGTAACAACAATCATAATAACAGCACTACCTTTTTCCATTCTTTCTCTGGCTGTAATATATGACCACACGCACTTGACCTATGATAATATATTTCATGTTTATAACGTGTGTATTTGTTATAATCATATTTTATACACAGTGAACTCTAAATTCCCACATTCACACAGATAAAAAGTGGTTAATAATAAGTAGCTGGATTTATGTATACAGACTTTCATCGATTCTGGAATTTTTAGTGTCAAACTAGGAAGATTCTTCCTATATCTGGTACATGATAGAAGTCACCTAGTTAGTGCATGCATGTTTCCCTTTTTCAGTATTTACATAATTCCCTTTTTAAAATGTAGATTCTGGATCCATTTAGGATTTAGCCCCATATACACCATGACGTATGGATCCAATTTTATCTTCTTTCCGAAATAGCTATCCAGTTATCTCAACACCATATATTTTTGGTTCACCATTTCTCCACTAATTTGAGATGCTGCTTTTAGCTCATTTTACATTTCCATCTGAAGTGATTCCATATATAAACTTTCTCTTCCGTTTCAATATCTACTACTCATCTTTCAGCAAATTATTATTTAAGATGTAGAGGCTTTAGATTAAGGTTTAATATCTGGTAGACCAGTGTACCAGTCAGAATTCTATAAGAGAAGCAGATTCTTTATATGCAATGCTGCAGAAAGTTGAGTGTGACAGATGAGTAAAAAGACTGTATGTCTTCTGTGTCTTCATTTGAAGCTGAACCTTGAGGTACAAAGGGCAGTCAAAAAGGGAATATGGGTGGAAAGTTGGGGAAGACATGGACAAATTGCAACAAAGTGCAAGCTGCCAGTAAACTGGAAACTAACCGTATTTGTCTCTCACCATCTCCAAATTTGATGATGTGGGTGTCCTGCAGGAAAGCTGGCAAACTTCATCATAGGCCTAAATATGCATCTAGCTCAAGAGCTGGGCAAGGTGGAACAGATTCTGCCAAACTACTGCTCTGTGCCAAGGAGGTGAGCCAGCAGATAAGCAACAACTTGGCTGAGCGGAAAGAACACACGGTGCATCTTCACCAGCCTCTGATTACGGAAGCAGTATGGGCACTGCTTCGTTTTCACCTTCCAGATCACACATAAACCCTCCTTGTGCCCTTCCCTAACCAGAGTATATCCGAAAAGAAATCCGAGGAGACATAATTTAGCAGAGCCATGTGGATGTACAATAAAGCCACCACAGCACAACTAATGACCCCAGCATTCAAACAGGGCTCTGAAAATCATGTTAGCTTCTGAATAAAACAATAATATAGTCATGTTTCACCAGACCCGATGCAGTTATTCTGCAAGTAATTGCAAGCAAGCTTACTCTTTCCCCAAAAGAAGATACTAAAGTTCTTTTCCACCTTTAGTTGGTATTCATTATTTTTTTCCTTAAGTCTCAGTATCCTATTTATAATTTGTTTGCTACTGCTAAGTCGCTTCAGTCGTGTATGACTCTTTGTGACTCTATGGACTGTAGCCCGCCAAGCTCCTCTGACCTTGGGATTCTCTAGGCAAGAGCACTGGAGTGGGTTGTTATTTCCCTCTCCTGTGGTCTTCCCAATCCAGGGATTGAACCTGCATATCTTATGTCTCCTGCCATGGCAGATGGGTAAGTTTATAACTTAAAATACTGAGATACAAGGTTAACTACTATTAGCATACTATATGGTTTTGAACAGGGGAAAGATAAGAGGGAAACTCACATATATACACACTGTCCAGAGTTTAAGCTGCTCCACCTCCACGGTATTTTTTTTTTTTTTTTTTTTATGGCCAAGCAAACTGTGTGACTTTACATTAACCCTAGCCCCTCATGCTCAAGCGTACCCTAGGAAACAGTCTGAAGAGTCACAAACAAATACAAATTCCTCTACTGACATTACCAACAGCCCTCATGATAAAGTCTCCTTTTCCCTAAAGTCTGTCTTCCCTTGGTGTGCCCTGTGAAGTTTTACCAAAACCCTACAATTTTTGCTTTAAATTGGGTAGTCTGACCTCAGTCCTGGAACATCAAAGCATTCTACCTACAGACCCTGGGAAAGGCACTGTCCTAGGTCCTGTCTCCCACTTTGCCTGCATGCTGCCCTGACCTCCTCATGTGACCTCTCAAGGCATGTTAAGTACTTCCTCCAGGACCTGTGAGTAATAAACATCTCTATTTCAATTTCTCTTGTGGTCTTTTGTTGAGCCTTACTTCACCATCCAACACTGACACTGGGAATTTTACTTAACAAATGTTAATTTAACAAAGCCATAACACATACACACATGCAAATGTATTCATATCAAAACAAGAAATAACTACTGACAACTACTGCAGTTTTTGTTTCTGCAATTCTTCTCATAGTTGGAGTTGTTCTTAATAATTACTTTTCCCCACTAGCCATTCTCTACGTCTTTGTTCCAAAGACCCCAGTTAGCTGGGAGGACCCAAGTCTTACTGCCTAGGGCATGAACCACACTGTCTACCTAGGTCATTGTAGTTTCCCCTTGACTTTAACCACAAGATATGGGAGTATTAAGTAACAGCCCTAGAATACTTTTAACATTTCAGACATATTCTCCATTATCCTCTCCTGCAGAGTAGCAACCCCAATTCTGCCTCAATTATCAAAATCAATCACCAATATAGTGACCTGTTTCTTTGCCAGTTAATTTACTGACATGGAAAACCCAAAGTATACATGTAGTAGTCTCAACTTTTTGTGAAAGGAACAGGAGAGTGGAAGTATTCCTGACTTGGGGTTAACAACTCTCCATCACCAGAGCCAGGGCTTCCCTGATAGCTCAGTTGGTAAAGAATCTGCCTGCAATGCAGGAAACCCTGGTTCGATTTCTGGGTTGGGAGGATTCACTGGTGACAGGATAGGCTACCCACTCCAGTATTCTTGGGCTTCCCTTGTGGCTCAGCTGGTAAAGAATCTCCCTGCAATGAGGGAGACCTGGGTTCAATCCCTGGATTGGGAAGATCCCCTGGAGAAGGAAAAGGCTACCCACTCCAGTATTTTGGCCTGGAGAATTCTGTGAACTATATAGTCCATGGGGAATCAAAGAGTTGGACGCAACTGAGCAACTTTCACTTTCACTTCATCACCAGAGCCCAACACTGCAGGAATACAAAATGAACATTTTGCCAGTTGATTACTATGTGACTATCTGCATAAATATATTGCTACTGAGTGGCCACTAAGTGATAGAAACACAACTCCACATAACTAAGAATCAATTCATAGAATTTATCCATCTACGTTGTTTTCTGGAAACAATTTTGATACCAAATTTACTATCAATTCATGTTAAATCATAAAAGTAGAACTACTAGAAGGAAGTGAAAAGCTGATTTTTTAAGAATGTTGTCATCTTATGTGATGTTGGAGCTTGAAATCTATAGGGCAGACAGTCAAGAAGGAAAACTTTTTATGTTTCTCTTTTAAATAATTTTGGAATGGGGCATTGCTTCCCCTTTTACCTTTTCAAATGTTCTACATGCAATTATTTTGTACTCATTTTGTAAATTCACTTTTTTCCCACCTGGAATAAATCCATCTCAAGAAGATTTATGTAATTTTTTATACTGACTTTTTACTTATTTTTTTATATACCCTTTTTTCTATTTTTTTTCTGTTTTATAAGCTTATCTTGATTTGACTTCCCCTTTCACCATCTTTGTTTCTTTCTTCACTTATCCACATATAGTAGCTTTTTTGAAGTTTCATCCATGTAGATACTGTGCTCTGCAATATTGAATAAATTATTTAATTTGCAGCTCCAGACATGTACCCTGTGATGATACAAAAACTGGTACAAATTCAGCCAACAATCCAGCAGATCAGCTCACATACTTTTCTTTGCTCTATCCACATTGTTCTTTTTGTTCTGTGCTTTTGGTTTTTCAGGGTAGGTGGGAGACTTTCATTTGTATGTAAACACATCCTCAGACAGGCAGTACATCTTATAGTGTTTCATGTGAAATCTCATGAAATTTCACTTCATAAGCTAAGGAGTTCAACCATCACCTGCCTCAGAGAGGAAGCTGGCCTCTGGACCTGCTGTCTCATCAGGTACTTTTACCTGGCCTGAGGGTTAAGTCAGAGGTGACACTGTTAGATAAAATGCCTTATCAAATGCTTCAAAGACTTTGTAAAATCTGATTTAGAACTTACTAGGTCACAGGTGAACTTTCAAGAGAGTTATATATGTTTAAACCATCTTGAAATTGTTTATGAAGAATATCTAGAGTTTAAAAAAAAAGATAGAATGTAGAGTGTTATTTCAAGGTGTTTGCTTACTGAGCAAAGTAGAAAGCTAAGATGTTAGTGTAAAGAAAGAATGGCTAAAAAATTAAGCTTAAAAGATAGGAGGACACATTGTACCATAAGCAGGGATACAATGTCAGACCAAGTTTATCTCACTTTCATTACATTCCTTTGAGGATATGTATCAAAATCCCAATGAACACAACAGTGAACACTATAGTAAGTATTGTTTCTGGAGCACTTAACATTTGTCAGAATTTTAAGTTAAATTATTAAAGTAAATTATAATTCTAATCCTCATTTTATTGATTGGGTGTCATTACTATTATCTCTTATTACTCTTTGGTAAATTTGAGAAATTATAAATTCTATACATTTGACAAAATAAGGGATCAAATCACAAGTTCAAAATCACACAGCTAATAATTTAACACAACTAGAGGCTGAATACAGAGAGCTGACAATATTAATACTTTTATCTGTAAAGGCAGAGAGAGGTGAAATACCATTTGCTTGAAAGAGACACTCATTTTCCTCATTCATGTATATGTTGCACACATAATGGGCAGGTTGGCCAATGTCAAGACCAACTAGAGTAGCAAGAGTGTGGGACCAAATACGAAGAAAGACTAATACAAAACTCTACAATCCAACAGCTCTAAGAAGTCACTCTCCTATTCTAATCCTCTGCAGTGTATGTGTGTGTGTTAGTCACTCACAGTGTGTGTGTGTGTTAGTCCAACTCTTTGTGACCCCCGTGGGCAATAGCCCACCAGGATCCTCTGTCCATGGAATTCTCCAGGCAAGAATATTTAAGTGGGTTGCCATGCCCTTCTCAGGGGACCTTCCCAACCCAAGGATTGAACCCAGGTCTCCACATTGCAGGCAGATTCTTTACTGTTTGAACTACCCCGGATCCTCCATTACAATCTCTTAATGTTTTAGGGAGAGGCCAAGTACAAAGCAAAAATATGAATAGGGATAAAATGTCAGACCAAGCTTGTATCACTTTCATTATATTCCTTTGAGGACATGCATCAAAATCCTAAAGTTCTTATAAAGAAATTATACTGCTTTTTAAAATGACTGATGAATGGTAAGGATTCCCTCTAGATTGCTTTCTATCAAGCTCAATCCCTGGCGTCAAAAACACCATTAAAATACTTTGCCTGGCTTGGGCATGGAGAAAGAACAGGTAACAATACAGAACCTCATGAAATGAAAGTCGCTCAGTAGTGTCTGACTCTTTGTGACCCCATGGACTATACAGTCCATGGAATTCTCCAGGCTAGAATACTGGAGTGGGTAGCCTTTCCCTTCTCCAGGGGATCTTCCCAACCCAAGGATCGAACCCAGTTCTCTCGCATTGCAGGCAGATTCTTTACCAGCTGAGCCACAAGGGAAGCCCAAGATTACTGGAGTGGGTAGCCTATCCCTTTACCAGCAGATCTTCCCAACCCAGGAATTGGACCAGGGTCTCCTGCATTCCAGACAGGTTCTGTACCAAGTGAGCTTATCAGGGAAGCCCCAAGGAAGACCAAAGGGAGGTGGAACAAACAAGGAGCTTGAGGAAAAGCACTGAGAACACAATGAGCCATAGTGGGAGGTGCTATAATATAACTCCCTACTGATGAGAGAGAAGATCTTCCTTCACGCAGTACAAGCCATGCCGGCATTTGAGATGAAACAGCTTAATATGAGCAAAAACCTCACGCTGAGAGTGAGGAAAAGGAGTACTTCGGAAAAAGATACTTTGAGCCATGATCAGAGTGGTTATTAAGCCCACTGTCTCTCTTCCTTCTCTTCTTCCTCTGTTTATATACACACATACATATATAAAAAGAATAGAATGAATGGCATGGTATGCCAAAGATTTCAGTTATAGTTAAGAACGTACAGATAACACATTTGTTGCTGCTAAGTCGCTTCAGTCGTGTCCGACTTTGTGCAACCCCATAGACGGCAGCCCACCAGGCTCCCCCATCCCTGGGATTCTCCAGGCAAGAACACTGGAGTGGGTTGCCATTTCCCTCTCCAATGATGAAAGTGAAAAGTGAAAGTGAAGTCACTCAGTCATGTCCGACTCTTAGCGACCCCATGGACTGCAGCCTACCAGGCTCCTCCGTCCATGGGATTCTCCAGGCAAGAGTACTGGAGTGGGTTGCCATTGCCTAACACATTTGTTAGGAATAGAATTAAAAAGAAATAAATAACTTTAAGTTTAAAAAATGTTATTTTCCTCTATATTCTGATATCTGATCTTTATGGCCACTTTTACCCATCTTTTGTTTAAGAAAAATATTGCGTTTAAAAGAATATATCCATTTATGTGAATTCACTTTAATCTCTCAAATCATTTTAAGTATCCTCTTGAGATACACATATATTGACTAATTCACTAAAGTCCAGTCCTACTTATTTTTCCCTAATTCATTGTCTTTATGATTAAATGTTTCTTCCCTTCTTGTTCTTCTTCTCTCTCTGCCTGTCTTCTCATTCTCATCTATAAAAAGACTCCTTTTCACTGATTTCAATTTTACTGGTATATCTATGTGATCAAATATTTCCTCAACAATTACTTTAAAAAATAATAGATAACAAATATCAGCCCCAGGTCTAATTAGATAAAAGGTTGAGTCATCCTTTTCTTCCTCCTTTCTTGCATACCTGGAGTTTTGTCTGCTTTGCTGTACACTAATAAGGCTGTGATAGCCAAAACCTCATTTAACATCACCTCATCTGGTAAAATGGGCTTCCCAGGTGGCACAGTGGTAAAGAATCTGCCACAATGCAGGAGACCCAGGAGATGTGGGTTCAATCCTGGGGCTGGGAAGATCCCCTGGAGGAGGAAATAACAACTCACTCCAGTATTCTTGCCCGGAGAATCACATGGACAGAGGAACCTGGATCACAGAGGATGAGACATACACACACACCACACACACACACACACACCTGGTAAAACTACCTCCCACTGCTAGGTATGGAAGACAGTCTCCTTCTAAAGACACAGACTTCTATTTGTCAATTTCCTCCTGTGATTTTTGGCTATGCTTTCTGAAGTTAATTACTGGCTTGTTGACCTTGTTAAAGGGCTAGAACATTAATGGTTCCCTTTTCTGAGTCAATAGGCTTTCCCACCAATCAAACTATACAAAACGTTGCTTTTCTTCACATGTGCTGGCCATAGATTAGAGGCTTGAGGGTTTACCTCACTCTCCTTCCACATTTGTGACCTATACTCATTTCCTTTTCTCTCATGTAAAAGTTGAAGCCCTTTCTAGAAATACAGATAGAGCCCTAGGCCTTGATATCAAGTTCCTTTCTTATTTTTTATGTCTCTGCTCCTCCTTTCTGGAGACTGGTCATATTCCCGTCACTCTTCTTTAGTTTTATTTTATTTTACTGCATTTACATAACTACATTTAAATTCTTTTGTGGGTTATTACTGCATTCAAATTACTCCATATAATTCAATAGAAATTACTACTGCGTAGAAATTACTGGATGCAATACAGTTTGGATTTTTACTGCATTTAAAACAATGAGAAGAAAGTCATTTTGCTTCATTGTCCCTGAAGTAGTCAAGGATTTATGTATAAAGACACAGTTTTACTGTTAGGCTCCCATTTTGTATTTTTGTCATTTTTGATATTATCACAGGTATTAAATAGTCATATACTGTTTACTTGCTAAGTCATATCTAACTCTTGTGACCCCCCATGGGCTGTATGTAGCCTGCCAGACTCCTCTACCCATGGAATTTCCCAGGCAAGAATACTGGAGTGGGTTGTCATTTCCTTCTCTGGGGATCTTCCCAACTCAGGGATCAAAGCTGCATCTCCTGAATTAGCAGGTGGATTCTTTACAGCTGAACCATCAGGGAAGGCCAAATAGTCATATACATTATTATTTAAAAATAAGACATATAGAAAAATTATATGCCATTTTTATCCAGATTGTTCATTCATTACACTTTAAAATACAAATGAGAAGAGTATATATAATGAAAAATGGCATAAATAACAGTATATAACTTGAAATGTCTATGTATCAAAGTGCTCAATAAACTAAAATTAAATAAAATTTTAAAAATAGTAAGTGTAATATCTGTTAAATCAATATTAATATTCTAAGGTTCAAATATTGTCCTTTCATACATATAAGTTATTATCACTTTTTGGAGGATGCTTTTATAATCTAAGTGTTGTTGTTGTTGTTGTTTTTTTTTGAAAAAACAATTCCACTTACAAGAATTTAATCTGAAGAAATAGTTTAAATCCTATAATTCTACTGCTTTAAATGCATTTTGGGGGAAAACATCTAAAATGGATATCATTTGCAACTTTTGTATAGTACTTAAAATTGCAACAAATTAAAAGCTGATTAAATGTCCAATGAAATGGTATGGATAAGTGTCATAAACAAGATAATGAGATAATATACATGAATTAATAATACCATTTAGGAATTTTATTTAATAAAATGGGACAATGATCATAATGTTAAACTGTAGCAAAAAAAAAAAAAAAAAAAGAAAGAAATGATCTTTCTTCTAAATAGGGCTTTCTGAGAAAATTTTATTGAAATTTGCTGAGTTAAAAGTTGAGTCTGAAACCTGGGTTAAAGTTGACTCTTGGATTAAATTATGACAATATAGCTAGTGAGGACTTGAGAGATTTATCTGAAGTTAGAGTAGGCCATGAGGAAGGCATGGCAACCCACTACAGTATTCTTGCCTGGAGAATCCCATGGACAGAGGAGGCTGGTGGGCTATAGTCCATAGGGTAACAAAGAACCAGATACAACTAAAGCTATTTAGCATGTGTGTGAACACACACAGGGTAAGCCACTGTTTTTCAAAAAAACTAACTACAAACATGTGTATATACTTACATATAGTTATTGAGATACCAAAGAAGATTTATTTTATTCACTTGCTTACCACCAATTTTTAAATGAAACTTCAAGAAAACCTATAAATCCATAAAAGTAAATCCACATTAAAATAAAACAAATATTTAGAATGTAATAAATACCAAAAACTTGTAATAGAAAAGAAATATACTGAGGATATTCAGCCACCAATGAATCTGTAATTAAGTGAATGAGGTGAGACTCAAAAAGTTTCCATTTACATCAATTTTTTTAAGTGTATTCATTCTTCATACTAAATTAAAAAGCCCAATATTATTTGTGTTCCCTGACATAATTTGTGTTCTGACTACCTGGTAAATGGGTGTCCATCATACTAAATAGCTGCAGGATTACATGTATCAGTTTGGGAGGTATTAGTGAGCAGATTACAATTTCAATCTGAAGTACAAGATGAGAAGGAGTTCTTAGCACAAGTTGTGTGCAAATATGAGCGAGAAGTTCCTGAAACTTGGGCAATGGGGAGGGAAGCATTTCATTTACTGTAACAAGTAGTTTGACCCTCATACCATTATGTGGAAAGAGAGCTAGGGTTTAGTGCTAAGAGGGTACCAACTGGAGGCATCAAGGAAGAGCATCGTTCCATTAAAAACTGAACCTGTTTGAGTACCTTCCACATCCTGCTTTATTCACAAAGAATTTTTTCAGTAAATAATATACCAGTGATTTTGATTGGAAGCATGAAAAATAATATATATGTTTTGATGCAGATATCCTAGCTTTAAACTTTGCAACTAAAGCACTGCTGATTATAGGCTCAGATTTTTATGAATTATTTTTTAAAACCAATCTCACTCCATCTTTTCAATGATGCCCTCAGGGTACACAGACTTAAGATTCTCATTACATCCCCCGCCTTTTTTTATTCCTGTATGTACAGATACCTTGCTAAAGTAGAAATGTGAATTTAATCAGATGTAATATAGCATCTTTAAAAAGATAGCACATATCTAACACCTGTCAATTCATCAATGTTTGGTCTGCTACTCTACAAATTACTACATATATCATCCTTGACACCTAAACTGATGTAGAGAATAAAACACAACTTACAAATTTTGTGCTACTCACAAGAAAGTCATGCAGCAGACAATCTGTTCGCAAGCTTGGATTTAGAACTCCTTTAGACACTTAAAAAGAAGTGGCTATTCAAAACAATTTCTGTATGTCTGGAATATATTATGAATATATACCTAGGTATGCCATTTTTAATTAAAATTGGAAAAGAATTAAAATACACAGATTGAGAGGCAAGGCATGAAAGACAGTAATACAAACAGGCATAGTGGATCACCCAATTAAATGAGACAGTTGTCTAGGGCAAATACATTGAGGAAGGAGCCAGGAGTCTCTGCGCTTCTCAAAGAAGAGGACAAGGAAATGTGAAGGTACATAAAAGGCCAGAGACACAAACTGAACCTCCCAGGCTACCAAAAATGGCTTGTGATAATGGCAGTGATTTTAGTAATTGTAGTAATTTTAGTAATTGTTGTTCCACTGTATTTTTAGATATCAAATTATGTCGATTAAGATACAAGATATCAAATTATGTCAATTAAGAATGCAAGCAGATCAAACCAGTCAGTCCTAAAGAAAATCAATCCTGAATATTCATTGGAAGGTCTGATGCTGAAGCCAAAGCTCCAATACTTTGGCCACCTGATGCGAAGAGCTGACTCTTTAGAAAAGACCCTGATGCTGGGAAAGGCTGAAGGCAAGAGGAGAAGGGGACGGCAGAGGATGAGATAGTTGGATGGCATCACTGACTCAATGGACATGAGTTTGAGCAAGCTCTGAGTGATGGTGAAGGACAGGGAAGCCTGGCATGCTGCAGTCCATGGGGTCACAAAGAGTTGGAAGTGACTGAGCAACTGAACAAGAACAAAGAATGTTTTGGAACCTTAGTTACTATATCCTAAAAATTTGGCCATCAGCTCTTTTCATTGCTTGGATTTTTTCAGCTCTCTAAACTTTGAGAATATCTAATGGATTTATAACAACACTTGTAACAACAATTAGTTGTCAGCTGCTATCTCTCCCATATATTTGTCCTTCCTAGTATTGATTATACATTTTACTTCATTCTATTTTAAGCAAATCTCAGACATTCAAACACTAGAGCTTTTTATGTTAAAATCTATATTTTAAGGCACATTTTGTTGAATTTCAATATTAAAATCTATTTCCAACATTATTTTTCAGAACATTTATTAAAATTAAATGAAAATGTAAAATGCTCGGTAACATATCAGAATAAAGTAGCAAAAATAAATCATGATGTAATTCCATTTAATCAAATTTTGACCATTGGCTGACTCTTTGCAGGCTTCCCTTGTAGCTCAGTCAGTAAAGAATCTCCCTGCAGTGCAGGAGACTGGGGTTGGGAAGATCCCCGGAGAAGAAAATGGCAACCCACTCCAGTATTCTTGCCTGGAAAATATCATGGACAGAGGAGCCTGGTGGGCTGTAGTCCATGGGGTTGCAAAGAGTTGGGCATGACGTAACAACTAACACTTACATACACTTTTGCTGATTAAATATATGAGTACGGATTCAACAGTGCCATTAGAGCCCTGGTTTTAAATATTAACATTGTAGTAGATAATGGTTAATCTTTCACTAGTACATTCCTGTTATCTTTAGGAAAGGTTAAAAGATACAGCTTGATTATTTTAAAATATTTACAGAACAATCTGAATCATTTTATGGAAATTTGAATTGAAATTTAAAGTACAAGTAACCTTTTTTCTTATTCAGTGTAAAGACTGCACATTTATAGTATTGAAAGAAGAGATAATATGCCTTATGAACAATGCACTTATGAATGTTTATTAAAATAACAGTTTATTTTCTAGCATATTAAATAGTCAATAACCCTACCAATTCATTAAACTGTTAATATGTTCTTTGGCTAGCACTTATTTTTTTGTCTTTATGAAACTAGGATGACATATTTTTCAATATCTATATATAGAAAATTTTAACAAAGTATTCAGTGCTTAGAATGGCCTAGAGTGAGGAGCAAAGAATTCCTGGGAGATAGACGAGGAAAATTCACACCTAGCCAGAGGGGAATAGCGCGTTTTACTCGCAGTGTACCTGCTTGTTCGGCATGTAAGAGGCAAATTCAGAAGTAATGCTTTTTTTCCAGTTGGAAAGCTTATTCTATAAAGTTAGACTTTACATTCAGTTAAATGATAATATTGAGTGGTTAAAAATAAAAGGCGTGTCAGTGAGAGTTTCCACTGCTGTGCATATATGGTAACACTATGTGAGATATATGTGGACCTGCTGTTTCAACTACATCTTTAAAAGCAGACATCTGGTTAGTTGCCTGTCTCTTCTAACATAACTCCATTATAAAATAGCACTACTATTTTTTTATGCATTTATTGCTACAGATTGCTCATGTAACATATTTTATATTGGATTTTGTTTTCTCACAGGGATCGGTTTTTCCATGAAGCCCTCTTCTATTCAATCTCCTATAAGAAGAATACCAAATAGCTTTTTTTGTGTGTGTAATTCAAATAAGAATTTATGCATTGTAGTCGTTGGGGTTATTTATGTCTTGAAATAATGGTATTTTCTAGATTACTTCTAATTTTACTAGTTAATTTTAGAAAGTATTAAATGTTGTGAAGACCATAAATTGGGATAATATGACAGAGACTGAGTGAGGAAAGTGGATAATTTAGATATCATGGGTTTAAACCCCATTTACATTTAGACCAGTATTATACAGAAATGGTATTATACAACAAAAGTCCATCAGTCAAAGCTATGGTTTTTCCAGTAGTCATGTATGGATGTGAAAGTTCAACTATAAAGAAAGCTGAGTGCCAAAGTATTGATGCTTTTGAATCATGGTGTTGGAGAAGAGTCTTGAGAGTCCCTTGGACTGCAGGGCAATCCAATTAGTCAATCCTAAAGGAAATCAGTCCCAAATATTTGTTGGAAGGACTGATGCTGAAGCTGAAACTCTGATACTTTGGCCCCTTGATGTGAAGAACTGGCTCATTGGAAGAGACACTGATACTGGGAAAGATTGAAGGCAGGAGGAGAAGGGGATGGCAGAAGATGAGATGGTTGGATGGCATCACTGACTCAATGGATATGAGTTTGAATAAGCTCTGGGAGTTGGTGATGGACAGGGAGGCCTGGCATGCTGCAGTCCATGGGGTCGCAAAGAGTTGAACACGGCTGAGTGACTGAACTGAACTGACTGATACAAATATGGGGATGTTATTTGTGCAAAGATGGAGAAAACATTTGAAGTAATGGGAAGAGCAAGTGTAAAGACTAAATTACAAATGCATTTGCTATTTTAGAGGAATAGAGTGTGAGGAAAAAATGCCTGAAATGAAGTCAAGGAAGCAGTAGAAGGTCTTGAAGGATCTTGAAGGCCATGGCCAATATTGTCATATAAGATCCTCTTTCTGTATGTATGTGATGGAATTAATTATTAAGGCAGCCTCTACTGGATTATATTTAGATTGTGATAGGCAGAGTAATGCCCTCTAAGGATGTCCATGTCCCAATACTTGGAATCCATGAACATGTTATGTTACATGGAAAAATAACTTTGCAAGTAGAATTAGGTTATGGATTTTACAAAAGGAAGATTATTCTGGATTAATTGATGGGATCAGTGTAGTTACATGGGCCCTTAGCAATGGAAGAAGAAGGCAAAAAGATAAATCAGAGATATGTGACAATAGAAAGATAGGTATGAGAAATTCAAAGTGTGAGGAGGACTTCACTCACCATTGCTAAGTTGCTACATTCACGTCTGACTCTTTGCGACCCCATGGACGGTAGCACATCAGGCTCTTCTGTCCATGGGATTCTCCAGACAAGATACTGGAATGGGTTGCCATTTCCTTCTCCAGGGGATCTTCTGGACTCGGGGATCAAACCTGCATCTCTTATGTCTCCTGCATTGGCAGAAGGGTTCTTTACCACTAGCACCATTGGGAAGTCCCCATCCACCATTACTGGCTGTAAAAGTGTAGAAAGGAGCCAGTAGCCAGGCAATGTGGGTTGTCACTAAAACAGCCGAAAGACAAAAAGGAAATGGGATCTCAATTCTATATTTGCAAGAATCAAATTCTACCAGCAATGGGAATGAACAAAGAAACTGGTACTCCTCTAGAACATTCAGAATGGAACACAGACTGCCAACAGCTTGGTTTCAGCCCAGTGAGATACATGTCAAATGTGTGACCAATAGAATTATAAAATAAAATCTGTATTGTTTTTTAATTTGTATGGCAGCAATGGAAAACTAATACAGAGATCTTACCAACACTTAATTTACTAGTGATTCAAAGGCTACAGGCAAGAAGTAGGCAGAGAAAATGTATTCCTTGATAGAGGGTGTTGAATCTGTCAGATTCAGCTTCCAAAATAACTTTCCTCTCTCCAGTGTTCGGATGCATTTGGCTATTAGATTAACAGATGAGTTTTGAACAGCATGTATATAAATGATATACTCAAAGGAATCTTGGATTTGGGGCTCCTCAATTCCATGTAGTGAAAAATACACGTGTGTTTTATTTGGGATTGCTTAAATTTTGGACATAATTCAGGATGAGTAATAGTTTTTCCTTCTTATAATCACTGTTTTAAATATCATGATTACAATTTGCTTCATAAATAACTTGAAGTACTTTCTTTACATTCATTCTGTTTTATAGAACACTGTATAAACAGGAACTCTAACTTTTAAAATTGTATCTGAAACCACCTATAAAGTTGTCCGTGTCTAATGTTACTTTTTTATATGTTTTTTTTAAATGCTGTTATAATTACATTAATCACGAAGTTAAATTTAGGAGACTCTAATGATTGACTGTGTCCTGACCTCCTTGTATATTAAAGGTATAATACCTACTTTGGGTTTATATATATAAAAGACCTAATATGGTCTTTTAACATGATAGTACTCTATAGGAGAGAAGAGAGTAAAAAAAAAAAAAAAAAAAGGAAGTAATAATGGTATTTAGTAGAAATATAATGAGATCTTTATAAAAAAATTTTTTAGCTGGATTTATATGGTTTGACTCAATTCATTACTGTAAATAGATTGTATTTCTTGGAAATGAATATTGGGAGAAATAGATATCGTTTTGTTACTAAAATTTACACCAGATTTCTATGCCGCATAGCAAATTGTCTCACACAGAGTGGCTTACCACAATAAACCGCTTATTATCTCCCAGTTTCTGCAGGTCAGAGCCCAGACATCACCTAGCTGCTTTCTCTGTTCAAGGTCCCCAATACTGCATATGTGTGTGAGGCAGCATCTTCATCAGGAGACTCAACAAGAGAAAAACATTTGCTTTTGAGTTCCATCAAGTTCTTGGTAAAACTGACTTTGTGGCTGTATAAAAAAATAAACATTTTCAAAGCCAGCAACAGAATTTAAACTAGTAGTCTGACCTCTGGACATACTTTTAAAGTGCTCACCTGATTACGTCAGACTCAGACAAGATAATCTCATTTTTTATCTACTTAAAATCAACTGATGAGATATTTGTATCTACAGAATCCCTTCAGCCTTGCATATAACATAATCTTATCATGAAAATGCTATTCCATCATTTTTGCCATATTCTATTGGATTATCTCTGTACTCAAGATAAGGAGATCTGTTAAGGAATTGCCCATTCTGTATGTTACATGGGGAATGACATACAATTTTTTATAGTGATCTCATTTAAAAAAATTCTACTACAAAAAATAATTAAAAGCCTAAAAAGCAACAAAAATAAATTTTTACTAATGCTGGAGATAAATCATGTATTTTGACTTTATTAACATCTAAGTCTTCTTTTAAATTTAATCTTGCTAGACAATTGTCTACTTAATTAACATTTCCAAAGAAACCAAATGGTTGTAGGTGAATTTTAGATTGCATGTATATTTTTTCAGTTAATTAGTTTATGTTATTGTCCATCTTATTTCCCACTTTCATTTTCATGCTATTTTAACTTCAAAGTACTTGAGTAAAATATTTGCAAACTTTAAAAAATCTGTTTCGTTGAGGTTTAACTTAGTCATAGTAAAACATACTATTTTTTGATAGAGCTAAACAAACAAAAAGTCAAGATATACACTGTTTTTATCAGCCTCCAAATTTTGGTGCACTATTTATTATCCCGAACTCCCAAAGCCTTGCAGCCAATGATTTATTTTCAGTCCTATTTTTTTTTTCATTTACAGAATGTCACATAAATAAGAGTGCACAATATGTTACATTTTATTTTTGGCTTCAATTAGCATGATGCATTCAAGATTTATCCATATAGCTCTGTGCACCAGCAAGGTTTCTTTTCTATTTCTAAGTAACAGTCTGTTGTATGGATATGCTATGTTTGTTTTTCCATTTTCCAGTTGAAGGACATTTGAGCTGTTCCAAATGTGGAGTGATTATGAACTATACTGCTCTAAACATTCAAGCACAGATTTTTGTCTGAACAAAAGCTGTAATTTCCCTTGAGTAAACACCTAAGATTAGAATTGCTGGGAAACATGTAAAGTTTTTGGATAACTTTATAAGAAAACTGTTTTCCAAATACCTCTAACAATTTTTATCCCACCTGTGGTGGAGGACAGCAGTCACCACTATGAGAAATCCATAAAATGCAATTAGAGTAAGGATACTAGGGAAATGTTCTGACACCTCCAATGAACAGGTGAAGACCTATTGAGTTTGATAAAAGAAAAAAAAAGTCAAACAAAAATCCCCCTATTTAAGGAGAAGTGGAAGAACAGCCTGGGCTCATACTGAAACCAAGCAGGATCCTGTGGGGCTCCTGGCCTTGGAAGCCCTTCTGTGTCCTCTGTTTCTTATCTGTAGGCAACAGACTACAGCCTCCATGACCTTCCCTGAGTTCCAAAGGGTGGATTCAAACAATTGCTAGAGACAAGGGAGAAGAGCCAAGAAACAATATTGTTGCTTTGTGGCAGGGTCCATCTCAACAGACACATATAACAATATCTTTAAGCTCTTTAAAATAGAACTCTTATCACCTGGACTGCAATGAGATCAAACCAGTCAATCCTAAAGGGAATCAACGCTGAATATTCACTGGAAGGATTGATGTTGAAACTAAAGCTCCCATACTTTGGCCACCTGATGCGAAGAGCTGACTCATTAGAAAAGACCCTGATGCTGGGAAAGATTGAAGGTAGGAGAAGGGGACAACAGAGGATAAGATGGTTGGATGGCATCACTGACTCAATCGACATGAATTTGAGCAAACTCTGGGAGATGGTGAAGGACAGGGAAGCCTGGAGTGCTGCAGTCCATGGGGCCTCAAAGAGTTGGACATGACTGAGTGACTGAACTACAGCAACATAATAGCACTAAAACCCCAACAAATGGAAGATATTAGCATTTTTCATTCCAGAGAAGACCATCTGAGGCCAAATGAAAGGAACCAGAGAAGCACTTCAAGAAATCACCTGAGGATCAAAATAAAGGACTGCAGACCCTGTACACACTTTATTCTTCTCAGCAACGCTATCCTTCGATCATTGCTATACAACTCCTCACCAAATCCTCCATGGTTGAGTCACACAGTTTTCAAGGACAGGAGTTCACTGTGTCCCTCTTTGCCTGACAAAGCAATAAAGCTATTCTTTTCTATTTCACCCAAAACTCTGTCTCTGAGATTTGATTTGGCACCAGTGTGCAGAGGGTGAGTTTTTGACATCAATACTATTAGAAGTCTCCTACTTTATGGGGCAGACACAACATACTATTGTGTAATGCCCACAAGACATAGAGGACAGAAGTTGGTAGAGGCAGGGAGAGGCAGGTTACTGAAATAATTAACTTTTCAGACTCAGGGGCATGGTTCTGCCATTAAAAAAGAGGCTGGGCCATGTCAAAGGAGAAAGTTTCCTCCATTGCACTACCAAGTTTATAAGAACTAATATGCAATAGCAGTATATCTCTAATCAAAAGGTAAAAGATGAAGAGAGTTCCTATTTGAGGTCAGGCATAAAAGAAAGGTAGAAAGTTGAAGGTAAAAAAGGAACATTGAAGAAAACTCCTTAGCCCCTCAGCATCCAACCAGTCAAAAGGATAAACTAGAGGGCTTGAATTCAGTGGTGCACTATAAGCAACCATCCCAAAAATAAAACCTAAATCCAGCTTAATTTTTCATGAGCTTACCTCAAACTCCTCCCCAAACACACAATTACAACCTAACACTAGAAGTAGCATGCCCATCTTCAGGCATAAAACTTACCTTCATCTCTACTGTTCTCTTTGAATAGATAAAAAAGTTTACTACTTCATCAGCAATTGTCAGTCACAAAAACAGAACAATAATAACATGTTGTTAAGAAACAAAAACCCCCAACAGAACCTAAATTAGACATGATATATATACTGGAATCATCAAAGAGGGGATTTAAAATAGCAATACTTAATGTTAAAGGTTTCAGTGGAAAAACAAATAAATAAATAAAAAGTTTCAGTGGAAAAAGTTTAAAACATGGAAAACTAGATAAGAAATTTCAGCATAAATGGAACTCTACGATGAAATAGAAATGCTCAGAGAAAAGAAAGGAAAAGCACTGTCGCTGCATTAGGCTTCTGCTGCTGCATAGCAAATAAGCACAAACCTCCTGGTTTAAAATAACAGCCATTTATTATCTCACAGGCCCTATGGGTCAGGTGTCAGTGAAGTATAGGCAGATCATTCTGCTTAGTTGTTTCATGTAATGTCAGCTGGACTGCATACTCATCAGAGGATCACTTGGGGAAAGAACTGCATCCAAGCTGTTGAAGGTTGTGGCAGAGTAAATTTTAGTTGCAGCTGTGGCTCTCATGGTGAATTGACTTTGTCCCTTAGATCGCAAGAAAGAGACTTTCTCACCTTAGGAAATGGTTCAGTCCCTCACTTAAAGGCTTTCTTCTGATTAGTTGAGGTTCGCCTATAATAATCTCCCTTTTGATAAACTCAAGAATGATCAATTTTGGATATTAATTTTGTTGGCCAAAATCCTTCACCTTTTCCATGGTCTATTGGCTTGAAGAAGTATTCTGCTTATCCTTAAAGAAAGGGAATTGAGATTCATGCTATGCATTGTCCAGTATAGTGAGCAATCTGGATCCCAGTGATTCTTCATTCCTGTACTACATGCAGGACACATTTACCACATCCCAAGATCTCATCCCATTACAGCATCAACTGCAAGTCCAAAATCTCATCATCTTCGTCATGTCCAAGTTCAGATAAAGCTGGTAAGTGTAACCCATTAGATACAGCTCTTAGGACACAATCTCTCACGATAACTAATGAAATTAGGATAAGTTATCTTCCTTAAACCTACCTAACACACTATATTGGAACAGAATAGAATAAATACTATAGGCCTTATTTAATTCAAAAAGCAGGTAAAGGATGGTAAAAATTAGTCATTGGTGCAAAAGATTTCTAAAATCCTGGCAGATAAACTCCAGCCAAATCTTGATTCAGTCTCAAGTTCTGGCATTAATACTCTGTGAGTTTCTGTCCCATGCTCTGAGCTATTGGTTTAGCTCTCTAAATCATCCTTTCTATATCATATAATATAGCACATATTCACACCTGGGTAGTCTCCTCAAGGTATTTTCTTGCCAGTAGAATTTTGAAGGTCAAGCAACTGCCTTTCATTTTATACTCTTTCTGGCCCCTCTAGCAAAAGCTGTCAGTGTTTATGTAATCGGTTAAGTTAAACAGAATGGACAAATTTACACATATATTTGATAATGATTTAATTACCATAGTCATAAATTATCTAAAAAGCAATTGTGGTTATTGGTAAATGTTATTAGATGCTATTCTTTTTTCAATAAACAATATAAAATATTTACAGCCAGCAGGTTAAATATACTTGAAAACACTTTTTCAGCCAACTGTACAAATGGTGGTATGTGCTAAGCGACTTCAGTTGTGTCCAACTCTTCTGCGGCCCCATGGACTGACTGCAAGTGCCCAGGCTTCTCTGTCCGAGAGATTCTCCAAGCCAGAATACTGTAGTGGATTGCCACGCCCTCCTCCAGGGGATCTTCTTGACCCAATGATAAAACCCTGGTCTCTTATTTCTCCTGCATTAGGAAGCTGGTTCTTTACCACTAGTGCCACCTAGGAAGACCGCAATTGGTGGTAATTCTATTCAAAATCTGATATTACAATGTAAGTAGAAATCTTTTAGCATTATTTATTCTTTCTTGTCAAGTTTAATTGCATGTTTCAAATCACTCTAAGTTATTGAGTGGGTATACAGATCTTTTTTTAAAATTATTTTTTAAAGAAATATTTAGTTTACATTCCAAAGAAGATATGTGGACTATCTACCAAAACAAAGTTATATAAACTTCCTTGGTTTTCAATAGAAGATTGTAACCATGAAACCTGATTTTTTGTTTGTTTCACTGTGTTGCCTGGCTTGCAGGATCTTAGCTTGCCAACCAGAGAATGAACCTCATGGCCCCCTGCAGTGAAAGTGTGAAATCTCAACCACTGGGCCACCAGGAAAGTCCCTAAACATTTATTTCTTAAGCATACATAAATTTATCAGTCTAGAGTAAAGGATATTTATACCTCAAACACATCTCTGTTTAATATAATTCATTTAAATAACATCTATTATAAGAAAGTCTCTCCCATACTTTTTTAATGACAGTTCAAATTATATACTTGAAAATAATATAATTGTGGAATATTCTTAATGAGATGAGAATATCAGACCACCTTGCCTCCTCCTGAGAAACGTGTATGCAGCACAAGAAGTAACAGAATTGGACATGGAAGAAGGGACTGGTTCAAAATTGGAAAAGGTATGTCAAAGTGTATATTGTCACCCTGCTTATTTAATTTATATGCAGAATACATCAGGAAAAATGCTAAGCTGGATGAAGCACAAGCTGGAATCAAGATTGCTAGGAGAAATATCAATAACCTCAGATATGCAGATGATACCACTTTAATGGCAGAAAGTGAAGAGGATCCAAAGAGCCTCTTGATGAAGATGAAAGAGGAGAGCCGAAAAGCTGGGTTAAAACTCAACATTCGAAAAACAAAGATCATGGCATCTGGTCCTACCACTTCATGGTAAATTGATGGGAAAAATGTAGAAACAGTGTCAAATTTTATTTTCTTGAGCTCAAAAATCAATACAGACAGTGACTGCAACCATGAAATTAAATGATGCTTGCTTCTTGGAAGAATGACAAAACTAGACAGAGTATTAAAAAGCAGAGACATCACTTTGCCTACAAAGGTCCTTTTACGTACATAGTCAAAGCTATGGTTTTTCCAGTAGTCAAGTATGGATGTGAGAGTTGGACCATAAGGAAGGCTGAGTGCTGAAGAACTGATGCTTTTGAATTGTGGTATTGGAGAAGACTCTTGAGAGTCCCTTGGACAGCAAGGAGATCAGTCAATCCTAAAGGAAATCAACCCTGAGTATTCATTGAAAGCACTGGTGCTGAACGGAAGCTCCGATACTTTCATCACCTGATGTGAAGAGCTGACTCATTGGAAAAGACCCTGATGTTGGGAAAGATTGAGGGCAACAGGAGTAGGGGGCTACAGAAGACAAAATAGTTGGATGGTATCACTGACTCAAGGGACATGAGTTTGAGCCAACTCAGGAAGATAGTGAAGGACAGAGAAGCCTTGCATGCTGCAGTCCATGCGGCCCAAAGAGTTGGACATGTCTGAGTGACTTAACAAGAGAAATATAATTGAATTAAATTTGGAACTACTAAGGAAACTTAGTAGCTGGTAAGAGTAAGAAAACAATGTAGTTGTGTAAGATCATTGTATAAGAGATGGAATTATCAGCAGCTTGCACAATATTCCTGGTTTGCTCATACCCATTTTATTTTCTGGTGAGACCCTGTAAAAGGGAATCATAACACTCAATTAATAACAGTAACAAGACATCATATACTGACAACTACTTCCATTCAAAAAGTGGCATGACTGGGACATAAAAATATGGGGGCCTGTAGCTTGGGATGGGAGATTAAGTAGTCAGAACTATAGTAAATATCTATTTTTCTTTTTAATTTTTCTCATACTGCTACCAGAGTGACATGCTAAACATAATTAGCCTATACAAATGCATATGGTAAAATTAAAATTGCATCCTTACAATTTTTAAATCCACTTAAAAGCTATCTACAAGGCCTAAGAGATGGCACAAAGGGTATTTTTTTCAATTTTTAAAATGATTTTAGCTATTATATTTCTATCAAGTTAAATCCCTTAAAACTCTATATTTGGTTTAATACTCTCTAGCTTCCTATAGCAATCTGTTGGCATGGCTACAATTCTGTATAATATGCATTTGAATCGATGAAATTCATTATAAAGCATGTCTATTTTATGCATGCACTGCAGAAAGAAAATTGAGGAGAATGTTTATTATGTTACTTTATGACTTTTATAAAATGACCCATGTGCTATATTTTTTATAAGAATTCAATGATAGGGAAAAAATTATCTCTACTGAAAAACAAAACAAATCACAAAAACACAAGTGAAACATTAAAACATTTTAATCTATAGCATGAAAACTAAATATCTTTTCAAATTTTTAATTTCTTGGCTTTCAGAAAATTAGCAACAACATAAAGCTTCTAACAATAAATTTTGCCAAATGTTACCTGTTATTTATATAATCATGACACTTGGTTTTATATTTATTAAAAGTATACACACATTTTTGTGTTTTATCTTATATCAACTAATGTTGTATGTACCAGAGAAAACTGATTTGTAAACATATAATTTGTATTTCAGTGACATAATGTGTTGCTGTTCTTCACTCATGTCATGGGTCATGATGGAGTAGGGCTGACCTAACCTAGGCTCTGTGTTAAATGCCTGGGGTTAGATTTGTGTTCTATGGGGACAGAAAGGGAATAGATGGCTCTGGCAAGCAGAGCTCAGGCCATATTTCCTATACCAGGAATCAAGCTTACAGTTATAAAACCTAAGAACCTGAATTGAACAGAGGTCAAAAAAAAAAAAGCAATAGTCTAGCTGGAAAAGAAAGGGCACCTGGGCACTTGCATGAGTCCTGGTTCTGAATGTGTAGAATGGGACTCACATGAGGCTTCTGTGATTTCTAGACTGAGACAAAGTGAACAGGTGGCACTTCATGCTTATATTTTTTTTCAGGTTAAATCATTTTTCAGCATATACTATGTCTTTCCTCAAACTAATCTGAAACAATTCCAAATGAAAATGCAAATGCTATTTGGTAAGCTTTGTTGTTAACTCGTGCCATCAATTATTAAAATTACTATTGTAACAATAGGGCTTTCCTGGTAGCTCAGACGGTAAAGCGTCTGCCTACAATGAGGGAGACCCAGGTTCGATCCCTGGGTCGGAAAGATCCCCTGGAGAAGGAAATGGCAACCCACTCCAGTATTCTTGCCTGGAAAATAATGTGGACCGAGGAGCCTGGTAGGCTACAGTCTATGGGGTCGCAAAGAGTCGGAAACGACTGAGCAACTTCACTTCACTATTGTAACAATAAATCAGAATTAGTGAGAATAATAAATAGCAACCAACTATGTTTCCTATATGATATTCATTATGCCAAGTGTTTTATATTTATTTAAAAGCCTTTTGTTCCACAAAGCAATCATACATCTGAGGGAAATTAGTTCTATTTTATTGACAAAGAAAGTATGACATAGTGAGCCCAATACCAGCTCTTTAAGTGCTGTAGCTTTGCTTATATCCACATATTAATACCTGGAAGCACAAATTTTCACCCTGTAGTTCCCTACATATTACATTTTAATTCAGCTACAATATACATTCTGATAAAACAGTGGTTGAATTTTTTAATATAACCTAACGATACAATAATAAGATCTTTTTCTAAAAACATTTTAAATTTTTATTTTTTAATTGAAGGGTAATTGCTTTACAGAAATGTGTTGCTTTCTGCCAAACATCAACGTGAGTCAGCCATAGATATACATGTGCCCCCTCCCTCTTGAACCTCCCTTCTATCTTCCTCTCCATTCCACCCCTCTAGGTTGTTACAGAGCCCAGGTTTGACTTCCCTGAGTCCTACATAAAGTTCCCATTGGCTAGCTATTTTACATATGGTAATTTACATATGGCATTGTAAATTAGTCTTAAATTTTCCACTGTTTTCTATGTATGAATCCTTTAAATTGTCTGCACGTTCCTAATGGAATGTTTTAGGTAGTTTTTAACTTACATTCATTCTTGGTGCTTTGCTTTGTTTCCTTATATCTCTAACTTGTTGTTAAGTCCTGCTATCTATCGCCCAAACTACGAATGCTTAGACTTAAGCTCTAGATTTAGTTGCATGCTAGTTGATACTGCAGTTATTTCAGAGTTCTCTATATTATCTTAGAAATACTGAGAGATCACTGCATCCTTTTGGGAATAATCATCAACTTATTTTCAAACAGAATTTCATAGATACCTTTTCTCTGTGCACTAAGACCTTGATTTCTTTCCCTTTTGGCTTTCAGACAACAACATCGCCAGTTCTTGACAAAAACCAACTTTCACAAGAATTTTGCCCTGCAGGTCTAAGGTCTGAAAACAAACAAGTAGAGCAGGGATTCATGCTGGCTGGTGCTGCAGAAATCCCTGGTTTGGTTCTGTATTAGCAATTCTATTTAAAATGTTCCAGAAAAATATCTACTTCTGCTTCACTGACTACACAAGCCTTTGATGTATGGATCCCAATAAACTTTAAAAAATTATTTATGAGGTGGGAATACCAGACCACCATATCTGCCTTCTGTGAAACATGTATGCAGGTCAAGAAGCAACAGGTAGAACCAGACATGGAAAAATGGACTGGTTCAAAATTGGGAAAGGAGTAGGTCAAGGCTGTATATTGTCATCCTGCTTATTTAACTTATATGCAGAGTACATCATGAGAAACACTGGGCTGGATGAAGCACAAGCTGGAATCAAGATTGCTGGGAGAAATATCAATAACCTCAGATATGCAGATGACACCATCCTTACGGCAGAAAGCGAAGAGGAACTGAAGAGCCTCTGGATGAAAGTGAAAGAAGAGAGTGTAAAAACTGACTTCAAACTCAACATTCAAAAAAACTAAGGTCATGACATCCAGTCCCATCACTTTATGGCAAATAGATGGGGAAACAATGGAAACAGTGAGAGACCTTATTTTGGGGGCTCCAAAATCACTGCAGATGTTGACCACAACCATGAAACTAAAAGACGCTTATTCCTAGGAAGAAAAGCTATGACAAACCTAGATAGCACATAAAAAAGCAGAGACATTACTTTGCCAACAAAAGTCTGTAGAGTCAAAGCTATGACTTTTCCAGTAGTCATGTACTGATTGGAGAGTTGGACTGTAAATAAAGCTGAATGCCAAATAATTGATGTTTTTGATATGTGGTGCTGGAGAAGACTCTTGCGAGTCCCTTGGACTGCAAGGAGATCAAACCAGTCAATCCTAAAGGAAATCAATCCTGAATATCCATTGAAGGGACTGATGCTGAGGCTGAAGCTCCAAAGTTTGGCCATCTAATATGAAGAGCCAATTCATTGGAAATGACCCTGATGCTAGGAAAGACTGAAGGCAGGAGGAGAAGGGGTGACAGAGGAAAAGATGGCATCACTGACTCAATGGACATGAGTTTGAGCAAACTCCAGGATATAGTGAAAGACATGGAAGCCTGGCATGCTGCAATCCATTGGGTCCCAAAGAGTCGAACACAACAGAGCAACTGAACAGCATTAGCAATTCTAATCCTCAAATAATAATTTGTTTAACCTTACTTTGGACTTTCCAGGATATTCCTGGAGCTGACAAACTATGATTCAGACTAATGATATATTATTCCCTTTCTCTTCCCAGAGGTAAAGTTGTTTGTAGTGCACCATTTGGGTGCAGTATTCAAATTGCAAAGAGTCAAATGTGAACCTTTCTATACAGAACCATCAAACTGTTCACAGGTAAAATGTAGAAAACAGAAATTACATGATTCTTCATGCTATATCCTTTGAGTTTTTGATAGTTTTTCATTTAGACAAGCCCCTAGGCGATAAAACCAATTCAAGAAAGGTGAGATTGACTTCATGTGCCCTAGTCTATAAATCAGAGAAGGCAATGGCACCCCACTCCAGTACTCTTGCCTGGGAAATCCCATGGACGGAGGAACCTGGTAGGCTACAGTCCATGGGGTCTCTAAGAGTCGGACACAACTGAGTGACTTCACTTTCACTTTTCACTTTCATGCATTGGAGAAGGAAATGGCAACCCACTCCAGTGTTCTTGCCTGGAGAATCCCAGGGACGGAGGAGCCTGGTGGGCTTCCGTCTATGTGGTCGCACAGAGTCAGACACGACTGACGCGACTTAGCAGCAGCAGCAGCAGTCTATAAATAGATGCAATAACCATTGCAGCACTGTCTCTTCATCATTGTCCTCTGATACATTAACAATTAGAAACATGAAAATCATGGCACTTTTCCTTTCTGAAGTATGTGAACTGATGCCTGGGATGTGCTATTCAAGGTGATTATTTTGCTTTGCTTGAAGCTATCTGGAGGCTTTTTAATAGGTGTCATAATTCAGGCCAAAGTCAATATATTTCAAAGCTACTAAAAATATCTGTCACGTATAAATGCATAAAATAAGATAGGTGGGGTTCAGTCCAATTAACTCTGTGTTAAGTTAGAAACATAAAATTTCCTTTATTTTAAGGAAATGCAAAATCATATTCTCACTTGAATAGATACAAATTTTTGCAGGCCAAAAAAAATGTGTTATAAGTTGGAAAAGATGTGATTAAATTACTAAGTACTCTATGATATCAATGACAACTCACATTTCTAAATATCAACATATTTAACATTCTGTTCACAGAACACGTAAAATGTCACAGTAATGAAATGATGACAAAATGTGTTGCAAAACTAGAAAGTGATTCAAAACTTTGGAAAAAGTTCCAGGTATTTGTAAAGGTAAGGAAATTCCCAGAGTATTAAATATTTTTATTGTTGAAATTTTCCTACAAAATTAATTTTTTCTTAAGAAATTTGGAAGTTGAAAAAAAATCAATTAAAGAACACCTTTGTACTTGCCTAGTTTGATAATGGTTAGGATAAAATTCCAGTCTTCAGCTAAAAGTCAGGAGTCTTGCTGCCAATAGATAAAGAAGCTATTACCCTCTAAAGACAGCAGCTTTGGTTGAAGGGTTTTGTGCTTCGTTTATCATAACAGTGGGTGATAAGGGTAATAAGAAGTGGTGCACTGCTAATAGTGATGATAAGAAAAGACAGAACATTACTCTTGGGTAATCTTAGATATGATCAAATTCTGGACTGGCTCAATGTTGCCGAGTAAGCTGTCCACTTTAGGTACAACAAAAGAAAAAAAAAAAACAAAACTTTTCATATAGAATGCTTCAGGGAAAGTAACTTGCAAATCTGAAAATCTATAGTTCCCAATGTACTTTTGCACACTGAACCACTGTTTTAATAATATGATTTTTGATAATTTAAGTGTTTCTTTTGAACACAATTGACAGCGAGCATCTATTGAGCACTTTGTATTTTGTGAGAACACAAATGTGGTTAAGAGAATCACCATCCATCTTTACGAAAGAGTTGACACTTGAGTTGATATTGAAGACTGGGTAGGTTTACTAGATAGGTAAGTTAAGAATGTCCCAGTAGAGAGAACAGAACGGACAGAGGCAGGTGTGAGGGGAAAATGGTGTGGAAGTGAACTATAAACTAAAGGTTACATAAGGGAAAGGCTGAAAATGGGTCCAGAAATGGTAACTTGTAGATATACTGTCTTTACCTCAAGTGGCTGGTGAAGAATTAAGCCTTTAACCCCAGAATGTGATCTCCTATAGTCTAAAGGCCACCTGCATCAGAAAGCCACCTGAGGGGCTTGTTAAATTTTCAAAATCCAAAGCCTACCAGAAGTTTAAATAATCATAAGCCCTCTGTGTGTGGTCCAGGAATCTATAGTTTAACCAACTTCTTGATTCTATTCCCAATAAACTTTGAGCTCCGGTTTCTATCAGTGGAATCCAATGTGAAATATGCATACCCCATGTATGGCCCAAGATAGGCAGTGGTGAATAAAGAATTAAAAATTCTGTTTAGCTATTATTTACCAAGAGAGGAAATCAAGAGAGGAGGAAGGAGACAGAGAAAGAAAGAGGAAGAGAGAGAGATTTTATTGGTGTTGCTAAATGTACAGGTAGATAAAATATCCTTCATTTGGTCTATGTAAAAGCAAAGTCAAAATGGAGTCATTATTGCTAAGACAGCACTCAGAAATGGAGTCAGGAAGTATGACTTATACATATCACAGCCCAGCTAGAATTTGTATGTCTGACCAGTTATTGCCTTTACGTAGGTATCCACATTATCTGTCCAATGTTTCAGAAACTCAAAATATTTATCTAATCCTCATCCTAAAATAACTCATGACAACCTATTCTTTAAAGAGAAATATTTCCATACTTGAAACAGAGTCAACCACAATTCTCACCAGTCATCTTAAATGACCTTGTGGCTTTTGTTTTTTTAAGTCCTTCACTTTTTTCTTCTCCCCAAACACTCTTCAGTTCAGTTTAGTTGAGTCGCTCAGTCATGTCCGACTCTTTGCGACCCCATGGATCGCAGCACGCCAGGCCTCCCTGTCCATCACCAACTCTCGGAGTCCACCCAAACCCATGTGCATCGAGTCTGTAATGCCGTCCAGACATCTTATCCTCTGTTGTCCCCTTCTCCTCCTGCCCCCAATCCCTCCCAGCATCAGGGTCTTTTCCAGTGAGTCAACTCTTCTCATGAGGTGGCCAAAGTACTGGCATTTCAGCCTCAGCACCAGTCCCTCCAATGAACATCCAGGACTGATCTCGTTTAGGATGGACTGGTTGGATCTCCTTGCAGTCCAAGGGACTCTCAAGAGTCTTCTCCAACACCACAGTTCAAAAGCATCAATTCTTCGGCGCTCAGCTTTCTTCACAGTCCAACTCTCACATCCATATATGACCACTGGAAAAACCATAGCCTAGATGAAACTTTGTTGGCGAAGTAATATCTCTGCTTTTTAATATGCTGTCTAGGTTGGTCATAACTTTCCTTCCAAGGAGTAAATGTCTTTTAATTTCATGGCTGCAATCACCATCTGCAGTGATTTTTAGAGCCCCCAAAATAAAATCTGACACTGTTTCCACTGTTTCCCCATCTATTTCCCATGAAGTGATGGGGCCAGATGCCAGGATCTTCGTTTTCTGAATGTTGAGCTTTAAGCCAACTTTTTCACTCTCCTCTTTCAATTTCATCAAGAGGCTTTTGTGTTCCTCTTCACTTTCTGCCATAAGGGTGATGTCATCTGCATTTCTGAGGTTATTGATATTTCTCCTGGCAATCTTGATTCCAGCTTGTGCTTCTTCCAGCCCAGCGTTTCTCATGATGTACTCTGCATATAAGTTAAATAAGCAGGGTGACAATATACAGCCTTGATGTACTCCTTTTCCTATTTGGAACCACTCTGTTGTTCCATGTCCAGTTCTAACTGTTGCTTCTGACCTGCATATAGGTTTCTCAAGAGGCAGGTCAGGTGGTCTGGTATTCCCATCTCTTGAAGAATTTTCCACAGTTTATTGAGGTCTACACAGTCAAAGGCTTTGGCATAGTCAATAAAGCAGAAATAGATGTTTTTCTGGAACTCTCTTGCTTTTTCCATGATCCAGCGGATGTTGGCAATTTGATCTCTGGTTCCTCTGCCTTTTCTAAAACCAGCTTGAACATCTGAAAGTTCACGGTTCCCATATTGCTGAAGCCTGGCTTGGAGAATTTTGAGCATTACTTTACTAGTGTGTGAGTTTTTTTCAAATCTATGTCTCTTGAATTGCAATTCCTGAGACATACAAATAAACCTTTTTGTTCTTTGCAACCTCGGTAGTGATTATTTTTCTTCACTCAAATATTACACAGTTTATTACATATATGACATATATTACATACTGTATAAGTGTTTAAGATATCCTCAGAGAAGAGTTTTGCTCCCATATCCATTTGTTTTCAGTATGTTGGGTTGTATTGCATTTTAGCTATGCTGGATTAAATTGTTTTAGGTATTATTATATTATGTTTTACTTGAACTTGCAGATGAAGTCTACGGTTAAGTCTAGCTTCTGAAACCACATGTGTTATAAGCTGTTTAAATTATAAAAAGCACTAAAATATCAAGCAAATTGACTTTAGCACTACAAATTGGTTTTAAAAAGTCACTTTAAGAAGGGAGAAATGCTTACACTATTAAAATTATTTAATTAGAAATGAAAATGATGAAACCATATCTTCCTATTAAGCTAGAAGATATGTGGGGCTGACAGATCTTTCTTTCTATAAAAGAAATGTATTCAACAAAAATGACAATATAGAAAACAAACCTGAAATCATAAAATCCTAAAATACATTATTTTCTTACTTAATAATTTTGATTATTAAGTAATAATTTTGATTATTTCCCACTGCCTGTGATCTCCAATTGCTTTTAAATCACAGAACCTATCATAAATAATTTTGAGCACAAATCCAATTATCATTTGTCTGATTTTATTTTTGTACTATTCCATCCTACATTATTCTATTACAAAAACTACAAAAATATTTCAAAATATAAATAATATTAATAAATAATAATACAAATTGAATATTCAAAAACTCAAGGCCAACAGTACCAATTTTTAAAGTTTGTTTTAAATAGTAAATAGATCTTGCAAATGGAAAATCAGAGTAATGAATAGTATATGGCAAGAACTTAGCAAAGGTTACAGTAGGTATGATTGCTGCTATTGTGTTAAAATTCTTAGTGGCTCGAATGTGTCTTTGTGTATTTGCTTGCTCCATCAAATTTCCTTTTCCACTCCCAGCATTTTCTAAGCTTCTGATTTTGTGAACAAACACATACTATGACAAAATGACTTTGTATTTTAAATAGTATGCTTAATCTAGAGGATAGCTATATTTTAAGTTGATTCATTTAATGTAAATCAGTGGTAAAGATGAATAGGTTTAAGATTATATTAGATATTCTGGGTTTATTGTGTTATCATACAGTTTGTATCAGAAAGCAGTTTTTCATACCTCAGCACTTCATTTCAAAATATAAAAGAAAGTTCTGATTCTGTCAGAGGCACTGTACATTAATTCAGGGCTTATAACCACAAAGAAGTTTGCCATTTTTCTTGTGTTTAATATTTTGCTTTTTTCCCAGAGGCTGTATTTAATGATACTGTTATTCCAAAAGTTCTTCCTTCAAAAAGTTCAGAGATAGTTTTCTATTTCCTTCTTTGATAGTATTGTAACACATCTTTGAATAGATATTAAAGACTAATGATGAGACAGACATATTTTATACAATAAAAGTATGTATGTAATGACTTGTCTGTCTAATACACTGGAAAAGGTATACAGTACAACTACTCTATATTTTTGTACATCATGTATAAATGAACGTGTAAACAGTCTATGAGAGCATTTTAACATCGTATTGTGATTGTTTATATTTTATAGTGACATACACATGTATATAAACATATTCACATATTGAGTTTTCATAGTCTTTATTTATTTTAAAGAAGTTGATAACTGCTCCAGAGAGTGAAACATTAATAGAATTAGTTAACTGTTTGTCAACTTCCCCCAAACTATATTTTAAGAATAAGTAATAATAAAAAAGAAATTAGTATGTTCCTACTTACATATGATAGGCTTTCCAGGTGGTTCAGTGATAAAGAATCCATCTGCCAATGCAGGAGATGTGGGTTCTAACCCTGGGTCAGAAAGATCCCCTAGAGAAGAAAGTCACAACCCACTCCAGTATTCTTGCCTGGAAAATCCCATGGACAGAGGAGCCTCATGGGCTACAGTCCATGGGGTCACAAACAGTTGGATACGACTGAAGCAACAACACACAGGCACACATGGAAGCTATATTAGAAAAAAACAGAAATAGAACAACATGATATAAAACCCATGGAGTACAAGCAGACAGGTTCGAGGAAGTCACTCAAAAGCAACAAGAAGGACAAAAGTATAAAACTGATAAAAGATAAGAACAAAGAGTATCTTCATGAGCAATCCATGCTCCTGGAATAGCAAAGAGAATAATTAAAACTGAAAAATATCCTCAAAGCCACAAGAAAGAAACCTTCAGGCAGAACTGAAACTGCTGATGAGAACAATGGGTTCCAAGAGACGGTATTTCAAATCATTACCACAAAAACATTTCCAAGTGAATTTATTAACTCAAGTGTATGGGCACGGTTTATAATATCAACCGGGAATATAAAGAGGAAGGCATATGCTATGAAGTTTGTAGCATCAGTTTAACAGTCATAGATGAGGATCCAAACTCTGGGAGTTCAAGAGTTCAAGTTCTAGCTTCTCTTACTGGCTTGGTTACTAGGATCAGCCTCTTTACCTTCGCTGCTCTTTTCTAATTTTTAAATGGTACTTAATGAAAGTACCTACTTGAAAGTGCCTTCCAGACAATACATTAGATAATGTATAAAGGGACTTAACAATTCTTGGCTGTAATTAAGCATTCTCTAAGGTATTGTAAACAAACTGGCAAGCACGGAGAGTAGAAGCATCCATGATTGCTTCAGGCTTTCTGGAAAAAAAAAAGGTATTAGATGAAGTTCCCACAAAACAACATGAATATAAACGACAAACTTGGAAATGGAGAAGACACTAAAGGAATAGTGGCAAGTATTAAATCTTACTAAAATAAGATGGCTATACAGCCCTTGGTAGTACAACTGATATATATATCATAAAACTTGACATTGTAATGTTAATAATATAGCAACGGGAAATAAGAGGCAGGTAGAATATTATATTTTAGCAATTTTTATAGCAGAGGATCACTAGATATTGCTGAATAGTGTTAAAAAACAGAAGTACTTAAACCATTTAACATTTTTCTTGATAATTATTTTATATTCCAATGGATTTTAGAAACTATCACCTCTTGTTCCGAAGAAATATTGAATAGAAATTCACAGATATCTTTTGATTTGTGTCTTTTCCTTTTGATAAAGTTAAATAAAATTTAAAATAACATTTTATTTTGAATTAATATTTGATCAAATCATAAAAGACTATCTATGAACTGCCTATTATCTACTAGATCTACATTTTCATATGCATATAAAAAGGATTGGAATTACTAACAATGCATCTTTAGGGGTGATAAAATTTGTGCTTGGTTTTCTTCTTTTAAACTAAGCAACAGAATACAAAGAAAATATAAGGGACTAAAAAATAACTGCATATGTGGGTAGCTGGGCTAAATTATAAAAAAGATACAGAAAGATCAAAAATTCAATTTTTGAAGTGTTGGGAACAAAAGTAGGGTATTGCACATGATCCTGTACACAGCCACCACCTAGGGGATGGACAGACCACCCAAGCCATCCCTGGGGCAGGACCCCTGTCTGCTCCTACTCTTAACCATTTAAGGGACCACAGTTACTTGTTTACAATCCCCTGTGCTGCAGCATGATTTCCAATAAAGCCTTACCTGAATTCTTCATTTAGCCTCATCAATTTCTATTGATTAAGGAGTCTTAAGAGCCCTGGCTGGTAACAATGGTACCTATTGGTAAGTAATTTCTTTGACTTATGGATGATTTAAACTTATGTTGCTCAGCAGCCACAAAGTTTGGTGATGAATTCTATTGCAGATTAAAGGTGAACTTATACCTATGTAGTAATAGGTAAAATGGCACCTTTTATTTTTTTTTTTTTTTAATTTTTCTTTAATTTTATTTATTTATTTATTTATTTTTATTCTTCCAATTTTATTTTATTTTTAAACTTTACATAATTGTATTAGTTTTGCCAAATATCAAAATGAATCCACCACAGGTATACATGTGTTCCCCATCCCGAACCCTCCTCCCTCCTCCCTCCCCATACCATCCCTCTGGGCCGTCCCAGTGCACCAGCCCCAAGCATCCAGCATCGTGCATCGAACCTGGACTGGCAACTCGTTTCCTACATGATATTTTACATGTTTCATTGCCATTCTCCCAAATCTTCCCACCCTCTCCCTCTCCCACAGAGTCCATAAGACTGTTCTATACATCAGTGTCTCTTTTGCTGTCTCGTACACCGGGTTATTGTTACCATCTTTCTAAATTCCATATATATGCGTTAGTATACTGTATTTATGTTTTTCCTTCTGGCTTACTTCACTCTGTATAATAGGCTCCAGTTTCATCCACCTCATTAGAACTGATTCAAATGTATTCTTTTTAATGGCTGAGTAATACTCCATTGTGTATATGTACCACAGCTTTCTTATCCATTCATCTGCTGATGGACATCTAGGTTGCTTCCATGTCTTGGCTATTATAAACAGTGCTGCGATGAACATTGGGGTACACGTGTCTCTTTCCCTTCTGGTTTCCTCAGTGTGTATGCCCAGCAGTGGGGTTGCTGGATCATAAGGCAGTTCTATTTCCAGTTTTTTAAGGAATCTCCACACTGTTCTCCATAGTGGCTGTACTAGTTTGCATTCCCACCAACAGTGTAAGAGGGTTCCCTTTTCTCCACACCCTCTCCAGCATTTATTGCTTGTAGACTTTTGGATCGCAGCCATTCTGACTGGTGTGAAATGGTACCTCATAGTGGTTTTGATTTGGATTTCTCTGATAATGAGTGATGTTGAGCATCTTTTCATGTGTTTGTTAGCCATCTGTATGTCTTTTTTGGAGAAATGACTATTTAGTTCTTTGGCCCATTTTTTGATTGGGTCGTTTATTTTTCTGGAGTTGAGCTGTAGGAGTTGCTTGTATATTTTTGAGATTAGTTGTTTGTCGGTTGCTTCATTTGCTATCAAGTGGGCTTTATCCCAGGGATGCAAGGATTCTTCAATATCCGCAAATCAATCAATGTAATACGCCACATTAACAAATTGAAAAATAAAAACCATATGATTATCTCAATAGATGCAGAGAAAGCCTTTGACAAAATTCAACACCCATTTATGATAAAAACTCTCCAGAAAGCAGGAATAGAAGGAACATACCTCAACATAATAAAAGCTATATATGACAAACCCACTGCAAACATTATCCTCAATGGTGAAAAATTGAAAGCATTTCCTCTAAAGTCAGGAACAAGACAAGGGTGCCCACTTTCACCATTACTATTCAACATAGTTTTGGAAGTTTTGGCCACAGCAATCAGAGCAGAAAAAGAAATAAAAGGAATCCAAATTGGAAAAGAAGAAGTAAAACTCTCACTATTTGCAGATGACATGATCCTCTACATAGAAAACCCTAAAGAGTCCACCAGAAAATTACTAGAAATAATCAATGACTACAGTAAAGTTGCAGGATATAAAATCAACACACAGAAATCCCTTGCATTCCTATACACTAATAATGAGAAAACAGAAAGAGAAATTAAGGAAACAATTCCATTCACCATTGCAACGGAAAGAATAAAATACTTAGGAATATATCTACCTAAAGAAACTAAAGACCTATATATAGAAAACTATAAAACACTGGTGAAAGAAATCAAAGAGGACACTAATAGATGGAGAAATATACCATGTTCATGGATTGGAAGAATCAATATAGTGAAAATGAGTATACTACCCAAAGCAATTTATAGATTCAACGCAATCCCTATCAAGCTACCAACAGTATTCTTCACAGAGCTAGAACAAATAATTTCACAATTTGTATGGAAATACAAAAAACCTCGAATAGCCAAAGCGACCTTGAGAAAGAAGAATGGAACTGGAGGAATCAACCTACCTGACTTCAGGCTCTACTACAAAGCCACAGTTATCAAGACAGTATGGTACTGGCACAAAGACAGAAATATTGATCAATGGAATAAAATAGAAAGCCCAGAGATAAATCCACGCACATATGGACACCTTATCTTCGACAAAGGAGGCTATATTCAGTCAATTCTAAGAATACGTTAATTAAACACTTTAAAAGATTGCAAGAATTGAATCTAAGTTCTGTCTAAAATAATTCTAGTCTCCACCAAAAACAATTCCAATTGCATTCTATTATGAATATTAAACTACCAAGTTGGTATAAATTATCAAAATGTTATCTTTATTTATATTCTTTCAAATTAGTAATGCCAATTCAAGATTGATGAAGACTTGATTTTAATAAAAATAATTTAACAGATAACTTACAATAGACAATTCATTACGTGTATGTTTTATATTGTCTAAAGAAAATTACTAGTTTGTAATATCTTTCCTGCTCTTATATTTGCCTTCAGTAGGACTAGACATTAACTCATCCATTAATATTACAGGATCCATGCTCCCAAAATTGTTGACTGTACCAGAAATGGAAACTGATCCTGGTCAGGACAATCAGATTCTTTTTACCAGAATTTAGAACTGGGAAAAATAATTATTTTTCAAATTTTGATTTATTTGAATCTTGGACTTGGTAATTCTGCAGTGGTGAACTTGGCACGTTTTGGAAAAAAATTTAATAAGTAAAATTCAATTCAAAGAAGAAGAAGAATGAATTAGAGACACAAAAAAGCAGAGATATGAGTCCATGCAAGTTAAACAAGTGAAATTAAGTGAAACATGTCTCTCAAGTTCCTGAAAATTGCCTTGTTCCAACTGATAAGGATCTTGGTGGTGCTTCTTGCTCCAAAAAAATGCTCCTGAATCCCTATGCTCTATTTCATTTTTTGCTTCTGTTATTTGAAAATGGTTTTCTGTTACTGGAACAAAGCATCTTGACTATCCAAAGATATGGAAGGAATTGTTATCTAATAAAGAATCCTAAAATGAGTGAGTATATTATTAACATGGATAGTAATGAATAAAAAAATAACTGTAAAATAATTTTTATTTGATCAAATTATATTATTTGAAGACAAACATACTCTATTCCTTAAATTCAAAATCATCACATTAACCCTTTAAAGATAAGAACACTTCTAAACAAGTTTATCCAGATAAATTATTGATGCAGTGATACATTTATAGTGAAAACCTATATTCAAATAAATTATGAAATAAATTTCAAAAGTGCAAACAAATGTGGACAGTATAATGGTAGACACACTTTCATTTCTCTGAAAAATTAATACAACCCAAGTGTAAAACAAGATGAATTAGATTACTTCCAAGATACTATAGTAATGTATATCTAGAAGGATATACATTAGAATGTATATCTAGAAGGAAATAATATATATTAATCCTTATGAAAAATATTACAATGATTAAATGAAGTGTATGATTTGTACATTTCCTTTTAGCATTTTGGATAAAGCTTCCATTCATTTTTTAAAAATAAAATCACTGCTTGAATAATTTCTTCACATTTTGGCTGTTTTTCAAACTCTCCATTTTAATTAGGGTTCTATAAGCATTAATACTATATCCTAATTAAGGAATCCATTAAATCTCTATAATAGTTGCTTTAGAGATAATGTTAAATTTACTGGAGTTTTAAATAATAAATTCATGTGATGGGATTTTAATGTGCAATTTAAAAAGTTATTAACATTTAAAAGAAGCAGTCACTGCTTCTGTGTTCAATCAATAATAAGCTTTTGTCACATACTTTGCTATCAACTTTACCATTTCTAATATTTCACAAATACTCTTAAATGCTCTTTACTGAAAGGGATATCTTACTTTAGTGAAACCTCTTTGCTTAAGTAGCTGAGTACTTCTATTCTTTTATCTCAATTACCAAAAAAGTACCTGATATAGATTAGTCTTACCTTTTTGTGAAGTGTGACTACTATGCCTTTTACTCAGTCAATACTTTTTCATTCCTTAGCCTCTAAATGTGAAATTTGCGTACAGTATAGTTTATATTACAAAGAAGATGATATTTAATGGAAGCTAGGAGAATCTATTAATCATAAATTAACTTGGCAATCTATGGAGCTAAACCTCAGCTCTGGGACTCCTGCTAACTGCTTGTATTATGTTATGCACCCATGCCAACTCTCTTTGAGTGTGTTTCTTCATCTATTAAATGAAAAGCCCCCCCATAGACTGAGCTATCTTTTGTCCATTAAAAATTAAAAATCTATTCTAAATAATCAAGTTGAATAAATTTTTAAGCTGTTATAAAAGTCACTAGTATGTTACTATTTTTCAATTTGTTTAACATCTATGACTTTTTAACTTGTATACCTGATAGCAAACTTCAAGATGAGAAATAAAATGTTATATTCCTAACTTCCTTATTCTTTCAATTATCCATTTTAAACAAATTTAGTATCAATTAATGTTCACTTTTGATTACATCATAAAAATTTGCAAGGTTTTTCTTCATTTGGTCTTTTATTGAAATAGCTATTTTTTATGTAACCAGAAGAACAACTCAAGAAGTGCCTATTAAAAAAAATATATTAAAAGCATATCTTAAAATAAATTAACAAGTCCTTGGTTCTACCAGGCTTTTGAATTATCTAAACAGCTTTATGTTCATTCAAAAAATATTTTGGCTTTTTAAAACAATGAGTTCTATCAGCTAGCAATGGATAAACAAGAGAGAGGACCTTATGTCTTCAAAATTATTTGAGTTCTGAGAAAACTGTTTTCCAGACTTTATAGCTAACAAGTAACACAAAGGAAAGATATACCCATTTGAATGCAGAGTTCCAAAGAATAGCAAGAAAAGATAAGAAAACCTTCCTCAGCTATCAATGCAAAGAAATAGAGGAAAACAATAGAATGGGAAAGACTAGAGATCTCTTCAAGAAAATTAGATCTACCAAAGAACATTTCATGCAAAGATGGGCTAAAAAAGGACATAAATGGTATGGACCTAACAGAAGCAGAAGATAATAAGAAAGGGTGGCAAAATACACGGAAGAACTGTACAAAAAAGATCTTCATGACCCAGATAATCATGATGGTGTGATCCCTCACACTCAGCTAGAGCCAGACCTCCTGGAATGTGAAGTCAAGTGTGCCTTAAAAAGCATCACTACGAACAAAGCTAGCGGAGGTGATGGAATTCCAGTTGAGCTATTTCAAATCCTGAAAGATGCTGTGAATGTGCTGCACTCAGTATGTCTGCAAATTTGGAAAACTCAGCAGTGGCCACAGGACTGGAAAAGGTCAGTTTTCATTCCAATCCCAAAGAAAAGCAATGCCAAGAATGCTCAAACTACTGCACAATTGCACTCATCTCACACACTTGTAAAGTAATGTTCAAAATTCTCCAAGCCAGGTCAGCAATACATGAAGTGTGAACTTCCAGATGTTCAAGCTGGTTTTAGGAAAGGCAGAGGAACCAGAGATCAAATTGCCAACATCCGCTGGATCATGGAGAAAGCAAGAGAGTTCCAGAAAAACATCTACTTCTGCTTAATTGACTGTGCCAAAGCCTTTGACTGTGTGGATCACAAGAAACTGTGGAAAATTCTGAAAGAGATGGGAATACCAGACCACCTGACCTGCCTCTTGAGAAATTTATATGCAGGTCAGGAAGCAACAGTTAGAACTGGACATGGAACAACAGACTGGTTCCAAATAGGAAAAGGAGTATGTTAAGGCTGTATATTGTCACCCTGCTTATTTAACTTATATACAGAGTACATCATTAGAAACTCTGGGGTGGAAGAAGCACAAGCTGGAATCAAGATTGCTGGGAGAAATATCGATAACCTCAGAAATGCAGATGACACCAACCTTATGGCAGAAAGTGAAGAGGAACTAAAAAGCCTCTTGATGAAGGTGAAAGAGGAGAGTGAAAAAGTTGGCTTAAAGCTCAACATTCAGAAAACTAAGATCATGGCATCTGGTCCCATCACTTCATGGGAAATAGATGGGGAAACAGTGGAAACAGTATCAGACTTTATTTTGGGGGGCTCCAAAATCACTGTAGATGGTGACTGCAGCCATGAAATCAAAAGACGCTTATTCCTTCGAAGAAAAGTTATGACCAACCTAGATAGCGTATTGAAAAGCAGAGATATCACTTTGCCAACAAAGGTCCGTCTAGTCAAGGCTATGGTTTACCCAGTGGTCATGTATGCATGTGAGAGTTGGACTGTGAAGAAAGATGAGTGCCGAAGAATTGATGCTTTGAACTGTGGTGTTGGAGAAGACTCTTGAGAGTCCCTTGGACTGCAAGGAGATCCAACCAGTCCATCCTACAGGAGATCAGTCCTGGGTGTTCATTGGAAGAACTGATGCTGAGGCTGAAATACTTTGGCCACTTCATGAGAAGAGTTGACTCATTTGAAAAGACCCTGATGCTGAGAGGGATTGAGGGCAGGAGGAGAAGGAGACAACAGAGGATGAAATGGTTGGATGGCACCAGTGACTCAATGGACGTGGGTTTGGGTGGACTCTGGGAGTTGGTGATGGACAGGGAGGCCTGGAGTGCTGTGGTTCTTGGGGTCGCAAAGAGTCAGACAAGACTGTGTGACTGAACTGAACACTCTATTATTTATTATTTCCTTTGAAATTATATTCATGTGAGAATTTATATGCATGATAAACATGTAATTCTGAATCACTGTGGTGACACCATGTCATCACAATCGTTTGATATGGAATAGGTTAATGTTTAGAAAGAACAACAAACTTTTCCAAAGAGGAAAATTATAACATAGCAAATACAATAGAAAAAAAACAGGAAAATATCAGAAATAAAAAAGATATCTCTTAGGTTTTGGTTTCATTTTTTTGTATTCTATGTTAACATAAGTATTCTAAATGTCACTTTGAAGAGGAAAATTCTTCCTAAGTAAGTGAAACATAGAGATATATTCTTGAAAAGTAATAACTTTTGTCTGTAATTCAATTAAAATAAACACCTTTAATGGAAAAACTAATGATAAAATTAGATATATATAGTATATTACTCTTAAGATTATTTATATTTAAACAGAAATTATGCTTTTGTTTTATATATCATATTTTAAATATGCTCCATAAAATTAATAAGTAATTATCTGGAAGAAAATATAATACTAATAATTTTGAAAATCAAAAAACAATTAACAGAAATAATTCTCAAATTATTATATTATGAATAAATGTCTATAAGAATATTTCTTTAGGTTAGGAAATTTATTTTTTTTTGTTCTAGTGTTTTATTCAAGTCGTAAACATCAGATCAGATCAGATCAGTCGCTCATTCATAAACATACATTCTAGAAAAAAGTAATACACAATACTGAAACATAGACTATTTTATATTTTAATGCATATATAATTAACTTGAAATTTAGCTAAAGTTTTAATATAATTCAATATGTTATAGTTTGTCATTTTAATTATAAATTTGTAAACTATAAATTTGTTACAAAAATTTAACATAGATATCATATTTAAAAATTGATGTGTTTAAAACTCAAGTACTTCTAAAGATAAGACAGACATTGAATAAATTACTAAGCCAGAACAACCAGGCATAGTGCATTCTTAACAAAAACACTACTAACTCCAAATGAAAACCAATTAGTGCATTGGAAGGACTTATAGCAAAACAGAGAGTATGATATCTATTCAGTTCAGTTCAGTTCAGTTGCTCAGTTGTGTCCGACTCTTTGCGACCCCATGAATCGCAGCACGCCAGGCCTCCTTGTCCGTCACCAACTCCGGTGGGTCATGGTGGAGACATCTGACAGAATGTGGTCCACTGGAGAAGGGAATGGCAAACCACTTCGGTATTCTTGCCTTGAGAACCCATGAACAGTATGATATCTATTAGCTCTATGCTAATGGTGAGGGTCTGGGTGACACTCTGGAGATCACAACACTGCAGGTATTTGAGAGGTCCAATCAAAAAACTGTGTGTGCGATACTATTCTTCTTGGGCTTGTGGACATATTAAAAATCATGAGAAAGGAAACCCAGGAACAGCCAGAGCTTTCAATAGCAGATTTGGATTGAAAATCAATGAAGCATTTTTTAACATTAGGGAAATTTTCCCTTCTTCACTTCAACTTCGTAACTGTGCTAGCTTATCCATTAATTAGCACTGGAGCCAGTTTTCAACTGAAGCCGATTTAATATTCTGAGACTCCAAAACCTATTCTACAACATATACTTGCCTGAATATTATACAAGGATAACAAAAAATTGATCTCTGTTTCAAGAGAGCCTAACATATGGCAAAGAAGAGAAATACACAAAAACAAGAAAGCCCTGGGGGTGGTAGGAATACAGTGAAACTCAAAACACAATTGAGAGTTTCAGGGAAGGAGTGCCTAACTCACCTGAATAGTTACAAGAAGTTCGGAAAAAGCAGATTACACGAGTGTTGAATCTTGAATCACAAGCAGAAAGCTTGCAAAAAGACACAGAGGAGGGAAGTAGTTAAGATAATAGATAACTTCGTGGGACAGATACATAGAGTAATAAGTTTGAATCAGGTATTTAAGAGGAAATTACAGCTCAAATATATCCGACAGCCAATATCAGAAGAGTTTAGGTATTATTCAATCTCAATTTATTGAAAAGTGTTACATAGTGAAATAATGAAATCTGGTTTGTGTTTATGGCATTTAATAAATTCACTTCTATAACTAGTATTTGTTAAGAGACTATAATATGCAAAGCACTATGAAGTTATATTTTTAAGGGAAAGCAAAAAATCATAGTGAAGGATGGCAGAATATGTCACCCCAAATATGAAAGTTTGGATTATTTTGAGTTAAGGGCACTTAAAGAACAGCAGATACAAAAAGCTCATTCTGATCTCCCCTTTTCTGCCTGAAAGTAGAAAGTAAAAACTCCCATGTGAAAGATGCCTTTCCTATACCGGGAGAAAATAAATAGTCTTCCTCAAGGAACAAAAACTGAGATATTTTATATAAACAGACTTTGTTGAAATATTTTAAAATTCCCTTTAGCCTTCCATATATTTTAATTACTTTTCCACAGTTTCTTCTCTTTGTTCAACCTCGTATATAAAGGCATGTAGTAGCCACCATTTCAGGGGGACTTCATTCCTTATGAGGGCTCCTGTGTCATGTAAGTCTTATATAAATGTGTATGCTTTTGTCCTGTTAATCTGTTTTATGACAGTTTAATTCTCAAACCAGGCCAAGAAATTCTAAGAGGATTTTTCCTTACAATAGAATATGCTTAAGACTGATTTAATGATCATAAATATATTGGGCCTTTGTGATTTAATTCCTATTAGCATCTGCTTAACAAATCCGCTAGTTAAACAAGCTTGATTAAAACTTTTGATATTGCAGGAAATATGTGATCCATTTCAAACAATCCTAGGTCATATTTGCCAATACAATAGATTTACTGCACTCAAAGAGGAAAGGAGAAACTTGTTTATCTTTGGCTAATCTTGTTTCTCTGTCTCTGGAGTTCTGTCCCAGATTTAAAATATTTTAAAATTGTTTCCTTCCTAATGGTTCATCATTCTGTTATATGTGAAAGAGACACATATTTTCTAGTAAATATAAAGTACAGAGGAAGTATTAAACATCCCTTCACTCTTTACTTCTCTAACATTATGTGAATACGGATGTGGGAGTTGGACCATAAAGAAGACTGAGTGCCGAAGAATTGATGCCTTCAAACCGTGATGCTAAAGAAAACTCTTGAGTCTCTTTGACAGCAAGATCAAATCAGTCAATCCTAAAGGAAATCCACCCTGAATATTCATTGGAATATTCATTCATTTCCAATATTCATTGGACTGATGCTGAAGCTGAAGCTGTAATACTTTGGCCACCTGATGCAAACAGCCAACTCATTGGAAAAGACCCTAATACTGGGATAGATAGATGGCAAAGGAAGAAGCATGAGGCAGAGGATGAGATGCTTAGATAGCATCACCGACTCAATGGACATGATATTGAGCAAACTCTAGGAGATCTGAAGGACAAGGAAGTCTGGCATGCTGCAGTCCATGGGATGGCAAAGAATCAGACATGACTTAGCCACTGAACAAGACTCAGTACCCACGCTCTGGATAGCAATGAGCAAGACAGATAGGATACCTGCCATAGTGAAATTATACTTTAGTTTAGGAAATAGAAAATAATAAAAACAACTGACTCAAACAAACAGAGTATTTAAGTGCTTTATAGGAAATGTGCAATTATGTGATACAGAACAACCAAGACGATGGTCTCCAGGATGTGATAATATTTCAGCTGAGACCTACAGAATGCTAGAGGCCAGTAATGCCAAGTCGCAGGGGAAAAGAATGAATAATAAATGCAAAAGCTTTGAGAATGTGGCATGTTTGTTCCTGGAATTGACAAAAGCTGTTGTGACTATTAGAGTGAATGAGTTAAGGAGTTCTAAAAGATGAAGTCAGAAAGTGGGTTAGGTTGTATAAGGATAGGTTGTGTAAGGTCCTGGGAAAAGGCTTCAGTTGCATTCTAAGTATAATGCAAAATTATTGACTCTAAGCTCGGAATATCATAATTTCTTTTTCTTTTTTTTTAAAGATTTCACTAGCTTCTAAATGAAGAGGTTGGAGAAGGAAAGCAGGGTGGTTGGATAATAAGCCAGTGAGTGCATTCTCCTAAACAAGAAGTGATAGTGACTTTAATAAAATTGCAGAGATAGAAAAATGAGGATGCAATAGAGATAAAATTCAAAGGTGAGCAAAACAGGATTGAAGATTGCTGGGATATGAGCTTCTAGAGACTTGAGGATGAGTTCTGGTCTTATTACACTGACTCCAAGGACAAAATCTACTTTTTCCTAACGTAATTTTTTTACTAAATCCACACTGTAGGTTTATCTGGGAAGGACAACAGCAAGAGCATAAATATAAGATTTTTGGTCCAATTTCATTTTTCTGCATGTGGATGTTTTTCTCATCATCATTTATTAGAGACTATCCTTTTCCCATTGTGTATTCTTGGTGCCCTTGTTGAAATTAATAGATTGTATATGATTGCGTTATTTTCTAGACTCCTGATTCTGTTCCATTGCTTTGTGCGTCTGTTTTTATACCAGTTCCATATTGTTGTGAATACTATAGATTTTTAGTAACTTGAAATTCAGAAATGTGATACCTGTTTTTCTTTCTCAAGATTGCTTTGACTATTCTAGGTCTTCTGTGGTTCCATGTGAATTTTAGAATTGTTTTTTTCTATTTCTGAGAAGGTATTTCCAAATAACAACCCCTAAATATATAGGCATTGGTCCTATATTATTGATATATACCACATAAACTATTTAAGTTTTCAGTTTCAATTTCAGAAATATAAACATTGCAAAATAACAAAAAACCATTTGCAAAGGTCTTCTGTAAAATTTAAAAACATTTAAAAATCTTCTTATTTAGCTTTGTGAATGTTGAAAAGTAAATTTTTAGTTTTAATTTTGCATTATATTTTTGCCATCTTAAATAAAGTCAATATATTAAAATTGTAAATTTAGTATTAGTTATTCTAAGTTCGGAAAAATCAAATATTTCTCTATGTTATTTGTATGGATTAGGAACATCAAAAGAATGCACCCATCCTTCTTACAAGACTTCCCTGGTGGCTCAGATGGTAAAGTCTCTGCCTACAATGTGGGAGACCCAGGTGCGATCCCTGGGTTGGGAAGATCCTCTGGAGAAGGAAATGGCAACCCACTCCAGTACTCTTGTCTGGAAAATCCCATGGATCGAGAAGCATGGTAGGCTACAGTAGTCCATGGGGTCGCAAAGAGTTGGACATGACTGAGCGACTTCACTTCATGACTGAGAGACTTCACTTCATTTCATTCTTACAAAGTTAATTCATAACCTATTTTCAAAGGCAAATTTTTTGATTCAGGAATTTTTGAACTTACTATTATTTGATGTAATAAAACAAGTCTTTCCTTTAATTAAGGAGAATTTATTTTCTACACAAGCAAGTTTCAAAAAAATTTCCATTTGTCACTACGTAGAGTGCTGTGTTGTGTGCTGTGCTTAGCTGTTCAGTTGTATCGGACTCTTTGCAACCCCATGGACTGTAGCCCACCAGGCTGCTCTGTCCATGGGGATTCTCCAGACAAGAATACTGGAGTGGGTTTCTATACCTTCCTCCAGGGGATCTTCCCAACCCAAGGATTGGATCGAATATAGGTCTATTGCATTGCTGGCAGATTCTTTACTTTCTGAGCCATCAGGGAAGCCCATGAATACTGGAGTGCATAGCCTATCCCTTCTCAGGGGATCTCCCCAACCTAGGAATCAAACCGGGGTCTCCTGCATTGCAGGTTGATTCTTTATCAGATGAGCTACCAGGGAAGCCCACTATGTAGAATGATCATGGCTGGATAATCCTTGTGAGAGATTTACCAATAAAAGGGCAATGCCAAAAACAATTTATAAAATGTGGATATTGCAGGGAAAGTCATGTACCAAAGAGACAGTCAGCAATATGGCTTGATGTAAAGTTCCATTGACAAATGAATAAAGAAGATGTGGTATAAACATACAATGAAATATCACCCAGCCATAAGAAAATGAAATAATTCCACTTACAGTGGCAAAAAATAATAAATTACCTAGAGATTATCATACTAAGTGAAGTAAGCAAGATAAAGACAAATATCATATGATATCACTTATATGTGGAATCTAAAAAAAATGATACAAATGAAGTAATAAATTAGAAGGTTTGGATTAATATATACACACACCTATATGCAAAATAGATAACCAACAAGGTCTTATTGTATAGGGAATTATACTCAATATTTTGCATTAATCTACAAAGGAAAAGAATTTGAAGAGGAATATATATATAAAATTATATATATAATTATATATATTATTGTTGTGCATATATATATTATTGTTGTGCTGTACACCTGTTGAAACTAATGCAATATTGTAAATCAATTATATTTCAATAAAAATATAAAATTACTAGGAATTGTCCCAAACTGTGCCCAAATATTTCTGACATCATCATTCTGGTACATCACTAGGAATCCTTTCACTGATCATTTCTTATTATTAAGTTGTTATGGATAACATAAAGGTGCTTACTACACTCTTGTGAAATGCAGTATGAATGAGTCCTAAATAAGTTTGCATCAGTAACTACTACATTTGCTTTTCGCCCCATTTTTCATATTTCCAAACTTAATAGTCAAACGAATGGAGAGAACATAACTAAAAAAGGATCTCTCTGGTTTGAAAAAAAATCTCAGTACCTTTATCTTCTCCAGTGGAACTGAATCTCCTACCCCTTTTCGGTGAAGAAACTGGAGATATTATAAGTTGTGCTGTAGCATTTGAATTAAATGTTTTTATCTTCAGAAAAAGGATCCAGGGCTATTTTATGTGTATATATGTATGTATATATATATCATTAAAAATCAGCTGACCACTTCCATTTTTTCAAATTCACCTGAAATTTTTAATACTAATAGTGTGAAATCCTGGGCTGTAGGAGCTTCTACTATTTCAGGCAATTATAAACCTAAGGAATATTTTTAGTAGAAATGTTACTTCTTAATTTTGTGGTTGAACCAATAAATATAGCTTTTAATGAAATGTGGGACAACTAATGAAACATTAAGAGATCTGCTGAAGTGATAAAAGATTAGTTCATGGACAGAAAATCACTTTTTTAATGACTTGAAGCAAGCTGCCTTTGCAAAGCTTTGAAAATTATCATCAGTAAATTGAGATAATTTTAGTAAGAAACATATGCTTAAATTCTAGAAAATATAAACTCATTAACTGACCTAATGCAAATAATTTTACAACTAAAATAATAAAGCTATGCTGAACAAATTGCAAAATGTCAATAATAAAATTTTGCTTTACAAAATAAAGGAAACCCATTGCTTATTTTTATTATATATTATTAAAATTATTAACATTATTTTGTTTATATAATATTTTAAGATGGAAGTCACCACCCAGAAAGAGGAAGACAGGAACTCCCAATTAAACATAGGTCTGCCCTGGAGGTTGAGTTTAGAGAGGTGTTATGTAAATAAACAAGGCCACACAATTGTAAAGGAAAAACTAGAGAGCAAGAAAATGATAAATCCAAATACAGACCTCAGAGAATATGAATATTAATTGGACACAGGAGTATAAAAATGAACCCACAAAGTGACTGAGTTATCAGAGCTGTCAGTAGTAGGTAAGAAATAGTCTTGTTAAATGAACTCTAGAGAAGGAGAAAGCTTTAAGGGAAGTAACAAAGATAGGGACAATGACTACTTGTATTTGACAATTCTAGATTACTAATCAGATTTTTCGAGAGAAACATGAAACCTGCCATGAGATGCCTAACTACTACAGTGGAAATGATGTGGATTAGTATGTTTACATAAATTGAAGTCTCAGATATTATCTGCCCGATCTAATAAGTTTTTATACTTCAAAGTTGTATCCTTACATAAAACAGTCTAGAAAAAATTAATTTTGAAAATCCAATGGGATATAAAATATATAAAATGCAATGTCTTCTCTTGCCTCTGATTTGTTCTTTTGTGATGTACATTTTCTGATCAATATGTGTTTGAATCTTGGTCTGTTTCTAGGAAAAGAAAGAAGGACTAGTTTAATATTGTGATTATGTTATATTTCAGGTTTTGCATAAAATATCTTGAGTTACACAGATAATATATTTGACAAAATTTATTGAGTTGCTACTAAGCACCAAGAATGGATAAGAAAAATACTATAGTGAGTCATTAGAAAGCTTTATGTCCACTTAAGAAGGGACATGCTAATCATGTTCACTCATCAAATAAATATAAAATTACTACTATGATAAATAACTTGCAATGCAAAACCAAACATCAAAGTTACCATGAGACCATGTGATATATAGTTCTTTTCCCCATTAGCATGGCTACAAGAGTTAGAAAGTAGGAAATGGAGTACTTTAAAATGCATCTTGTTTTTATTATGATTAATTGTCATTCAAGAAGAGTCATGTGTTTCTTCATTAAACATACTTAAAACATTTTCCCAGATATAAATCTTTGATTTGCATTTACCTTCTGATTTATTTTCAGTACATAAATGATATTTCATTATAAAACTCTTTCATTTATCCCCTGTAATTTTCTGAAAGGAACACATATTTACTTTTTTTAATAAAACATAATGGGAAATAAATTCAACATATTGTAATTTTAAAAAGCAGACAAACATAAACAATTAAAAATTATCAGCACTAAATTATAGAGGAAGAATGCAAGCTTTTCATTCATATATAATGATTTAACAATTATGAATCATATATAATGTGCCAGGCATGAGGCTAGATGGTGTGAATGAGAGTTTGGCAAGATTCCTTCCTCAGAGAGCTCATAGTTCAGAAGACAGGAGATAAGAACAAAAATGTAATCATAAACCAAGTACTACTCCGGGGATAGCATGGCTGAGAGATCTAAGGTGCTGGATTAAGGCTCCAGTTTCTTTAAGGGTGTGGGTTCATATCCCACTGCTGCCAGCTCTGTTATTGATGGTAAAGAAACTGCCTGCAAATGTAGGAGACCTAGTTCGAGCCCTGGGTCAGGAAGATCCCCTGGAGAATGGAATGGGAACCCACTCCAGTGTCCTTGCCTAGAGAATTCCATGGACAGAGGAGCCTGGCATGCTGCAGTTCATGGGGTTGCAAAGAGTCAGGCATGTAAGTAGTTACACTTACTTACTTACCCAAGGAATATATAGAGCATAACCACAGGTATCTTTTGGAGGTGTCAGCTAAAAACATGAAGAATTACTTGTTTTTCTGTTGTTCAGTCATTAAGTCATGTCTGACTCTTTGCGATCCCATGGACTGCAGCATGTCAGGCTTCCCTGTCCTTCAGTTTCTCCCAGAGTTTTCTCAAATTCATGTCCATTGAGTTGGTGATGCTATTTAACCATCTCATCCTTTGCTGCTCCCTTGTTTTGCCTTCAGTCTTTGCCACAATCAAGGTCTTTTCCAATGAGTCAGCTCTTCAGGTCAGGGGGCCAAAGGATTGGAGCTATAGCATCAGTCCCTCCAATGAATATTCAGAGTTGATTTCCTTTAGGATTGACTGGTTTGATCTCCTTGCTATCCAAGGTATCTCAAGAGTCTTCTTCAGCACCACAATTCAGAAGCAGTTCTTCGGTGCTCAGCCTTCTTTATAGTCCAACTCTCACAACTGTACATGACTACCAGCCAGGTAAAGGTTAACGGTATTTGAGAGTAATTTAAAGATATGATAGTAAATATGTCAGATGATTCCTCCCATTGTGTTCACATCATGTCTAGTGTCTATAATTCCTCATCATTCAACCTACAAGTTTTAGTTTATCTCCAAATTATATATTCACTGAAGCTAGGGACTCTTTTTAACCCCAATAGTTTTTAAACAGTCACATTCAGAATACTTAGATGAGCTTTAACAGCTAATGTCCTCAGAGCCTCACCTTCAGAGATTCTGACATATTAAATGGATCTTTCAAGGTGAAGAATTAATTACGGTTGGTCAATATTTAAGAGAGGGGCTTCCTCGATGGTTCAAATGGTAAAGAATCTGCCTGCAATGCAGAAAACCTGGATTCAATCCCTGGGTTGGGAAGATCCCCTGGAGAAGGGAATGGCTACCCATGGCAGTATTCTTCCCTGGAGAATCCCCATGGACAGAGAAGCCTGGTGGGCTACAATCTATGAGGTCACAAAGATTTGGACATGACTAAGCAATTAACACTGTCACACTCTCAGTGTTTATGATACAGTATCTTAGGATCTAGGGACACAGAGTTATAATCTTAGAATGAGTCTATGCGTAAAATGTTGTCTAAGAGAACTGTTTGAGTAGAAGAAATGTTAGCTAGATGAGCAACCTTTTTCCCAAATCGGTGGGTTTGTTGAAACTTCATGAAGCAATAAGCGGAATTATTTTTTGATTTGTGGTTTTATCTTCCTGATCAAGAATTTCATGGAACTAAAAATTAATTCATGTTAACACAAGTGATTCCCATCTTCAAGCTTTCTAGTTGAGCTTTGCAGATGCAAGTGGCCTCAGTTCTTACTAGCTGGACAGGTTTTTATATTATTTAGATAAGAATTTTCATCACTGCACTTATATTCATTTTATCAGTGGCTGAATTCTCATAATTTTTCTTAGCGATATCATAGATATATTTTACCAGAGTGTTACATTTAAACATTTCTTATACTTTGCAAATTGCTGGGCATGCTGGTTTACTGGGAGTGTATGAGTTCCCATTTCTCCATATCCTCAATATATCTCAGAGCTTTATGTTGTGTTTCCATTATTGTAATCATTTTTCATGTTTATTGACCTTTTACAGTTCTTTCTCTGAAAATTTATTATTGATAGTATTTGCATGTACTTCAATGTTTTTGTTTAATGGAGCTTTTTTGAAATATATTTATTCTTGCCACTGACAATTTGTACTTTTTTTAGTCTTCTGTTTTTTATACTTGCATAGTTTTGAGTTACACAAAGTTTACATTTGATGTAATAAATTTGTCAATCTTTATTCATTTTTCCTGTTTTCTTTGCCTTAAAAAAATCCTTTCCAACCATGCTGTCACTTATTCTTCATTTTTTATTTTCATTAAGCTGCCTGCCAACTGTTTCTGTGCTGCTTTATTTGAGGTTGCAAGTACCTGGAAAAGAGAAGCAAATGTTTTTCAAGAATGTTTATGAAACTTCTGTTTTTAAGGTGCACTTTGACAGGATGCAAACTGTCAAGCTCATTTGAAATTATGTACATGTCCTCTAGAATTTGCTTGGGCAAATCTTTATCCATGGGCTTTGGAAACCCCTTGGTTTCTGCATTGAAGCTGTTCATTTTGTCAGTGGCACCCCACCCCAGTACTCTTGCCTGGAAAATCCCATGGACGGAGGAGCCTGGTAGGCTGCAGTCCATGGGGTTGCTAAGAGTCAGACATGACTGAGTGACTTCACTTTCACTTTTCACTTTCATGAATTGGAGAAGGAAATGACAGCCCACTCCAGTGTTCTTGCCTGGAGTATCCCAGGGACGGGGGACCCTGGTGGGCTGCCCTCTATGGGGTCGCAGAGAGTTGGACAAGACTAAAGTGACTTAGCATCAGCAGCAGCAAGCTTTTTAAGGTTTAAAATATTGTTTAATATGCAGGTGTTTTTCATCTATTTACTTTTTTCAACTTAGGGATATAATTTTATATTTATTTTAATAAATGTGCATAAATCTAAATATTTCTCTTCACATACTGTTTATTTTCATCCCACAAATTTTGATATGCAATACTTTTATGAGTAGTTAAAATTGCATTTGTGAGTTTCTCTTTTACTTTTGATACATCAAAGAGAGACAGTATGCCTGTTTAACTGCCATAGACATTATTGTTGGGTTAGTAATGTTGCTATTGTTTTTGTGATATTTCTGCATCTCTTTTTTTTTTTTTTTTTTAAGCTGGTGATGGTTTTTAACTCAGGAACTCTGTGGCTCCTGAGAGAAAAAAATGTTTATCTAACTACCTATCTATTTACCTATCTTTAGTTTATCTCAGTCTAAATTATATAGTAATTTTTATTCACTCTCAATTTTTAAGAGAAGAACCGTATTAAAGCCTGTCTCCCCACTGAATTATATTGCCTCCTCTGACTGTTCATTTCTGTATTGCTAATGTTTTCGGTTTAATCCTTCTTTACATACTAGTTGTTGTAGATTTAACATTTATGTTCCCTCCAAACTCTGATGGTGAAACCCTAATCCCAACTGTGGCGTCTTCAGAGATAGGCATCTAAGGATGTAATTAAAGTAATGAAGTCGCTCAGTTGTGTCCAGCTCTTTGCGACCCCATGGACTGTAGCCTGGAAGGCTCCTCCAACCATGGGGTTTTCCAGGCAAGAATACTGGATTGGGTTGCCATTTCCTTCTCCAATTAATATTTAATGTGGTTATAATAATGGGGGGCTAAAATGATAGCCTGAGTGCTAAGTCACTTCAGTTGTGTTTCACTCTGCAACCCTATTTACCAGTAGCCTGCCAGTCTCCTCTGGAGTGCTGTTCCCTCCACCAGGGAATCTTCCAGATCCAAGGATCGAACCCATGTCTTCTGCATCTCCTACTTTGGCAGGTGAGATCTTTGAGATCTTTACCACTAGCACCTCCTGGGAAGCCCCCAAATGATAGCTTTAGTCTCCTTATAAGAAGACAGCTGGCTTGGTCTATCTGCATACATGCACTGAGGGAAGGCCATGTGAAGACACAATGTCTACAAGCCAGGAAGAGAGCCTTCACCAAATCTCGATAACCTGGAATCTAGATCTTGGACTTAAAGCCTTCAAAACTGTGAACAAAAAATTTCTGTTGTTTAGGCCACCCAGTCTTTGGTATTTCATTTTACAGCATAAGCTGATAAACCTTTACAGCTATAATTATTAACTCTTGTCAATTGTGTTAATTTTACCAATTCATCTCTTTAACATTATTTCTTTCATCTGTTCTGATATCTGAGTATAATTTGCTTTTCTCGGAGACAATTCTATTAGTAATTATTTCTTCCAAAAGTGTTCAAAATGGAAATTTCCTCTATTTGGCTATTTTGTATCCAGAAATATATCTATTTTACTCTCTATCATGAATGATTTTGCCCTTGAATATAGAAATAATGCCAACAATGTGACTGCTCTTCGGTTCAGATAAACTGAAATAAGATTTTGTCTTTCTTGCTGACACATGTAGAACTGAACTTCTGACATTAAATATCGCTTCTTTACCATCCTCTTGAAATTTTCTTTGAAGTGCTGCCAGGCATATGCTAAAGTCACTCACTGTATATCTCTTAACTTCATACTTTAAATTTTTGTTGTGTGTGAAGATTTATTGGTCTTTTATATATTGTCTTAATATTTCTTTCATCCACTGTGTCCAATTTAGACCTTATCTTATTGTATTCATTTTTTAGTTTTGCTTCTATTTGATAAAAGTATTTGAGTTTTGACATTGCCTAATTATTTTAGAGTGTGTATATATTCAAATGTTCTCATTTCATGTGCCTATGTTATTATTTTTTATTATATTGCTTTTTACAGCTTTTAAAATCCAAAGCATCTTTTTAAAATTCATTTTGAGTTGCAGCTAATTAATTAATTTCTTTAAGAATGAATTTATGTCCTCCTTATCAATACTGTTGGGTCTTTCTTAGTATTATTATCCTTACATATATGAAAAGTAAATCTCAAGATAAAATAGCCATTTATCTTGAGATTTACTTTTATCTATTTTATCTTGAGATTTACTTTTCATATACGTAACCTATGGCTTATGTTATGGGTAGAGTCTATTTTATAGTTGCTTTTGTTTGTTTATTGATTTCCTTCATCTTATCCCATTAAGAGCCCAATTCAAAACTGTGATTTCTACTAGTAACTCAAAATTTCATTCTGTAAATTATAATTATGAAGTCCTGTGCCTAGACTCAAATCTATCTGGTTTCTTTCTTCTTCCTGTCATCTCTTTGTACAAATAGGCATTTAATATACCCTGTGTGTGACGTTCAGCTATTTTGGGTCCTAACTTTACTCAAAGTTTAATGCTCCCGCTACTTGTCAGCTCTTCTCGTTCCCTGATGTCTAACACCAAGATACCGTTTCTTGTACCTGATACTGATGTTCCACAGGCTGTGGCTTCATCTTTGACTAACAACTAATTGTGTGCTCTATTCCACAACTGAAATAGATTGTGCCCTAGTTTTTAGAGAGTTGCAATCTTGTGTTAATTTTTAAAATATCTGAAATTGCTATAGGTTTTCAGTATGTTATTTTATTTTGTGTTTGTTTTAACAAAATTAAAGCATGGACTCTAAGTGTATCTAGATTTAGATAAATATTGACTACATTTTTTGTATGACAGATACAAAGGAAATAAATCCTACTTCTCTATACAGATGTTCATAAATTTAACAAGCAAAAGACAAACATAAAATATGATTTAGAAAAATGTGGACTAAAAAAAAAGACTGTGTAGTAATTCTGACCTCCAAAAATGAGTAAAATAGGTTATTCAAATAATCATTAACAACATGTGAGTGTCATATGGGAATGATACTAAGATTCTATGAACTATATATTAAATTTAACCAACCTTTCTATAATTAATAATCTCTGGAATATATATTAAGCCTAAATACATGAATAACTGTAAATTGAGGATCACAATATTAAATCTCCATTATAAATTTCAATGAATTTGTAACAGCTTAATCAATTTAATATGTAGTACAATTATCTGTTAAATTATTATGTCAAAAATGCCATATTTCTAATCCATAACACCACAAATTGTAGTACAAATAAATTTTGAAGGTTTAAACTGTTTTATTTATCTTGATTTTATTTAAGTATTTATTAATTATAAAAAGCACAAAGAAGTTAAAAGGACTTAATTCTAAGACGGCTAGACATTTTTGTGAAATCTTAATACTCCAAACTCAGACTCAAATTATTCTGTAAGTTTTTATCTGAATTAATGAATACGTTTCACTGTCCTTTGGATGCAGCTACTAAGCTTGACCTCATACTTCTCAAGACCATGTAAAACTATGCTGAAACATCTCTTGTGAAACACCTCAATTAATAATAAAATGTAGAATTATTTGCTCAGGTTTATACCTACTATTGTCAACTATATGTAAACTTTTTCATATTGTTCAACTCTATACTATACAACTCTAATATTCGCTGGCATGCCATATAACTGAAATAAGTTTATTTTGAACAATTATACACATACTTTCTAGTAAATAAGAGAAATATACAAGCCAAAAATTAAAAACTTTTTAATATCACTAACTGGGGAAGAGATGGGGAAACAGTGGAAACAGTGTCAGACTTTATTTTTCTGGGCTTCAAAATCACTGCAGATGGTGACTGCAGCCATGAAATTAAAAGGCGCTTACTCCTTGGAAGGAAAGTTATGACCAACCTAGATAGCATATTCAAAGGCAGAGACATTACCAATAAAGGTTCATCTAGTCAAGGCTATGGTTTTTCCTGTGGTCGTGTATGGATGTGAGAGTTGGACTGTGAAAAAGGCTAAGCACCAAAGAATTGATGCTTTTGAACTGTGATGTTGGAGAAGACTCTTGAGAGTCCCTTGGACTGCAAGGAGATCCAACCAGTCCATTCTGAAGGAGATCAGCCCTGGGATTTCTTTGGAAGGAATGACGCTAAAGCTGAAACTCCAGTACTTTGGCCACCTCATGCGAAGAGCTGACTCACTGGAAAAGACCCTGATGCTGGGAGGGATTGAGGGCAGGAGGAGAAGGGGATGGCAGAGGATGAGATGGCTGGATGGCATCGCTGACTCAATGGACGTGAGTCTGGGTGAACTCCAGGAGTTGGTGATGGACAGGGAGGCCTGGCGTGCTGCGATTCATGGGGTCGCAAAGAGTCGGACAGGACTGAGCAACTGAACTGAACTGGGGAATAATAATGTTGATGCATGTCTATATTTCCATTTATTCTTCTCAAAATTAAGGTATCAGGTTTATGTATATCCAGATTAAAAATATTTGTCTATTTCTTAACTAAACAGTTATTCATGCTATAAAATATTTTCTATTAATGATGTTACAAGCTTCATGATATACCAGTATGCAAAATTATAGTAATGGTCTGGAATATAAGAATGCAGTAAGCATCCCTGGCTAGAGTTAAGTTCTTTTCTTTGGAAAAAATAATGCCTTTCTTTTCTATGTTTTAATTACACATTTTAAATGTTAATGTATATATATATATATATATTTTTTTTTTTCCTAGCACATGCTGCAGATTCAGTAAATATTTATTGAAAGCATGTTTGCATTGTTCTCCATTGCAACTTGTTTTTCATGAATGGAACTAAGAAATGCACTGTTTTATTTAATTGAATGATGAGTATATTTTCAATATCTACCTAAATGTCTATAATGTTTATCTCAGGAAAAGCCCTGACTGAGATGTCTTATTTTTGAAAATAGTCACTATGCCTGACAACAGTTTTGGGCTCCCTGGAGGGGCAGACCTAGTTACAAGTATCATTATGCTCGGACAATCTCAAAGCTGTAGCTTATTCTCAGGTATCTGTGGTTCTCCTAAGCACGTGCAACTTCCTTATTAGGTGTCTTTTTATAAAAACAGTGTTGCTTATGTACTTAATCATATAGCACCTTATGAGCTTAGCAGATGAGCAGATCTAAGTAGTTAACCAGATCAGTTGTGCTTATAGAAAAGAAAAGGTATGTGCTAACCCTCTGCCCACATGTAACTATCTTGTTTTCTATGGGTTTTGTATTCCACATCTTTCTTGATAAATTTCTTTATACCATTTATATTTTTTACCATCTGAGCACCAAGGAAGCCACACACATAAAATACACATGCATATATATGTATCAATAAATTATGTGTATGTTTATATGTCATATAAAATTTATATATAAGACAATTATTTAGTTTTTTAATATCTGTGTATAGTATATATATTAACATTTTAAAAGGCAGGCAGAGCTTCATTTACTCTCTTTTCTGAATGGGAAACAATTTGTTAAATATTTAAAAAATATTGTTATCAAGCAGAATATGTGCACTTGATTTTGAGTCCCAGTTCTTTGCATTTTTACTATGATTTTGTCATCTTTAATAATTAGAGAGCATGAATATTTTTATTGTCACAGAAACATGCAAGAAAATTATCAGGGAAAAGTCAATTCATCTGATAATTATTATTTTTTAATTAGAATTTCATGTTTTTATTTTTTTTATTTTATTTTTTAACTTTACAATATTGTATTGGTTTTGCCATATATTAGCATGAATCCACCACAGGTATACACGTGTTCTGCATCCTGAACCCTCCTCCCTCTTCCTTCCCCATACCATCCTTCTGGGTCATCCCAGTTTACCAGCCCCAAGCATCCAGTATCGTGCATTGAACCTGGACTGGCGACTCATTTCATATATGATATTATACATGTTTCCATGCCATTCTCCCAAATCATCCCACCCTCTCCGTCTCCCACAGAGTCCAAAAGACTGTTCTATACATCAGTGTCTCTTTTGCTGTCTCGTATACAGGGTTATTGTTACTATCTTTCAATGACTATAGTAAAGTTTCAGGATATAAAATCAACACACAGAAGTGCCTTGCATTCCTATACACTAATAATGAGAAAATAGAAAGAGAAATTAAGGAAACAATTCCATTCACCATTGCAACGAAAAGAATAAGATACTTAGGAATATATCTACCTAAAGAAACTAAAGACCTATATATCAGATCAGATCAGATCAGTGGCTCAGTCGTGTCTGAGACCTATATATATAAAACTATAAAACACTGCTGAAAGAAATCAAAGAGGACACTAATATATGGAGAAATATACCATGTTCATGGATTGAAAGAATCAATATAGTAAAAATGAGTATACTACCCAAAGCAATTTATAGATTCAGTGCAATCCCTATCAAGCTACCAACGGTATTCTTCACAGAGCTAGAACAAATAATATCATGATTTGTATGGAAATACAAAAAACCTCCAATAGCCAAAGCTATCTTGAGAAAGAAGAATGGAACTGGAGGAATCAACCTGCCTGACTTCAGGCCCTACCACAAAACCACAGTCATCAAGATAGTATGGTACTGGCACAAAGACAGAAATATAGATCAATGGAACAAAATAGAAAGCCCAGAGATAAATCCACGCACCTATGGACACCTTATCTTTGACAAAGGAGGCAAGAATATACAGTGGATTAAAGACAATCTCTTTAACAAGTGGTGCTGGGAAAACTGGTCAACCACTTGTAAAAGAATGAAACTAGAACAATTTCTAACACCATACACAAAAATAAACTCAAAATGGATTAAAGATCTAAATGTAAGACCAGAAACTATAAAACTCCTAGAGAAGAACATAGGAAAAACACTGTCCAACATACATCACAGCAGGATCCTCTATGACCCACCTCCCAGAATATTGGAAATAAAAGCAAAAATAAACAAATGGGACCTAATTAAACTTAAAAGCTTCTGCACAAAAAAGGAAACTATAAGCAAGGTGAAAAGACAGCCCTTCAGAATGGGAGAAAATAATAGCAAATGAAGCAACCGACAAACAACTAATCTCAAAAATATACAAGCAACTCCTACAGCTCAACTCCAGAAAAATAAATGACCCAATCAAAAAATGGGCCAAAGAACTAAATAGACATTTCTCCAAAGAAGACATACAGATGGCTAACAAGCACATGAAAAGATGCTCAACATCACTCATTATCAGAGAAATGCAAATCAAAACCACTATGAGGTACCATTTCATGCCAGTCAGAATGGCTGTGATCCAAAATTCTACAAGAAATAAATGCTGGAGAGGGTGTGGAGAAAAGGGAACCCTCTTACACTGTTGGTGGGAATGCAAACTAGTACAGCCACTATGGAGAACAGTGTGGAGATTCCTTTAAAAACTGGAAATAGAACTTCCTTATGATCTAGCAATCCCACTGCTGGGCATACACAGTGAGGAAACCAGAATTGAAAAAGACACGTGTACTCCAAAGTTCATCACAACACTGTTTATAATAGCCAGGACATGGAAGCAACCTAGATGTCCATCAGCAAAAGAATGGATGAGAAATCTGTGGTACATATACACAATGGAATATTACTCAGCCATTAAAAAGAATACATTTGAATCAGTTCTAATGAGGTGGATGAAACTGGAGCCTATTATACAGAGTGAAGTAAGCCAGAAAGAAAAACACCTATACAGTATACTAACTCATATATATGGAATTTAGAATGATGGTAACATCTTTGATAATTAAAAAAATAGATGATAAGATATATCAATCAAATACTGGAAGTGGATCTTTACAACCGGGGGATTGAAGCCAGGACTCCTGCATTGCAGGCAGATTCTTTACCAGCTGATCCACAAGGGAAGCCCAAGAATATTGGAGTGGGTAGCCTATCCCTTCTCCAGAGGATCTTCCCAAACCAGGAATCGAACTGGGGTCTCCTGTTTTGCAGGTGGATTCTTTACCAACTGAGCTATCAGGGAAGCCCTATCTTAATTTTACATCTACCTTATAATATATGTTAGTGGTTTTTTTTTTTTTTTTTAATGAAACTAAGCCATTGTGCTTGTGCTTCTTGTTTGTCTACTGAAGATATTTTGTGTTGAAAGTTTAATCCCAGAAAAAAAATTTGAGTATTTACCTAAAACTCTCACAAGGGCTTAAAAAATAATGCATGTGATTTAAAAAATAATAATAATAACACTTTTGGAGAAAATAAAACCATTTAACTAAAAAACACTAACAATTATCCTCCTAAACATCTTTAACTGGAGTAGGAAATGGCAGCCCACTCCAGTATTTTTGCCTGGAGAATTCCATGGACAGAGGAGTCCATGGGGTCCCAAAAAGTATAGACATGACTGAGCACACACACGCATATAGTGATTTCATATTTCCGCTTGAATGCAACCCAAGCTAAATGGCTAAATTCAGTTTATTTCTCAGAAAACTGTATTCACGGGTTTTGTTTGTTTGTTTGTTTCAAACTCCGTTTTGCCTAATTCCTGTGTAAACTAAAATGCTATGCCTTACTCTCTTCAGAGAAACTATATTTGGGGAAGTCTGTTATTTTTGAGGCCTGTCACAGAGCAGGATAGAAATAAAAACACTATACAATAAGTAATCTAGACATAGTGAAAGAAAATGGAAAAATCCATTCATTTAAAAAATTTTTGAACTTTATTAGCTTTTTTTTTTTTAAATTGCTTTTAGCAAGTGCAAAGTATCGGGTAAAGAATCTGCCTGCAATGCAAGAAACACAGATGTGGGTTCGACCCCTGGGTGGGGAAGATCCCCTGGAGGCAGAAATGGCCACTCCAGTATTCTTGCCTGGAGAATTACATTGTGACCCCATGGACTCCTCCTGGACAGAGGAGCCTGGTGGGCTACAGTCCATGGGGTCACAATGGGAGGACACAACTGAGCGACTGAGCACACAGCACTCATCTATGAATGAAGACAAGCTTTTGGTTCCCCATTCTGGTAGCATTTGCAACCATCACTAATTTGGTGTGAATCCTGTTGAAGTTTCCTGACCAACAACTTATAATCCAAAGGTGATTTTATAAATGGAGAGAACCAATTAGTACAGTACCTTCCAGTGTGACCTTGGTAGAAAGGATGGTTTTTTGTTTTCTTTTTGGTAAAAGTTTAAGATTATGTAACAAGGGAAGTATATATCATTCATTTTTGTTTGTGAACACTTAAAGAACTTGACCTCAAAGAGTAGCTTAGTAGTGATAAATGTATTTGACTTATAGTTATTTTGGGAAAAAAACAGCAAAAGCAACTCTGAGTTTTCTGGTCCTATATACCTCTAGGATCTAAAGTTACTGTTTCATTCTCTCTGGCAATAGGATTTGTCCGGACAAAATTTGTGGAAAGATTGCCAGTCTTGTATAATTTATATGATCAAAGAGGAATCTTGGAAATTTATGAGTTCTTAAGGATGTTTGCAAGTTTGGGGGGTGGGTGGGGGGGTTTCATTTGCTTTGGTTTCTATTTTAACAGGAGATGGATATATTGGAGTAGAAGAAAAAATAAAAATAGGACTCTATGGAGATATTGGAGAAGTAGTACTGCTGCTGCTAAGTCACCTCAGTCGTGTCCGACTCTGTGCGACCCCATAGAGGGCAGCCCACCAGGCTCCCGAGTCCCTGGGACTCTCCAGACAAGAACACTGGAGTGGGTTGCCATTTCCTTCTCCAATGCATGAAAGTGAAAAGTGAAAGTGAAGTTGCTCAGTCGTGTCTGACTCTTAGCGACCCCATGGACTGCAGCCTACCAGGCTCCTCTGTCCATGGGATTTTCCTAGTACTAGGAAAGGAGACACAGTCCAAATGGGGACATATTCTGTAATTTCATGAAATCTATTTTTTTTTAATTTATTTGGCTCTGGCAGGTCTTAGTTGTGGCATGGGGATTTTTCATTGCTGCACAGGGATTCTCTAGTTGTGGCACACGAGCTCAGTAGTTGAGGCTTGTGAGCTCTAGAATGCTCGGGCTCAATACTTGCAGCAGGGGACTTCATTGCCCCTTGGCACGTGGGATCTTAGTTCCCTGATCAGAGACTGAACTCATGTCCTCTGCATTCCATGGCGGATTCTTACCCACTGGACTACCAGGGAAGTCCCCAGGAAGTCTAGTAAAATTTATTCTAGTAAAATTCTAGTAAAATTTGAATAAGTAAAATTAATTAGAGATTATAAATTTGCTGTGGGCTTAAGGCATCCCCAGCTAACAAGGATAAAAGAAAACCTAGAACCAGCTTATAAAACTGCTTTGTGGAAATGAATACCCATGCCTATGTTCCATTGTGTAATCAGACACTATTGAGAATGTATAAGTTTTGGTTCACTATGATCAGCTATAAGCCAGTGACTCATAACTACTTCAAACTGAGCTACACCCACAGTGTATGTTCACAAACCAAGAGACAATGGCTGCGGGGTGGGAAGAGGAATTTCTCTCCGTACTAGATGATTAGTCCTCACAGGTAAAAGAAAAAGGGACTCATTTGAACAGCTTTAGTATTTTGCAATGCCTACAGAATTTTAGTGGAGGGCCATTTTTATCCTTTAGAATTGTGACGTGATATGAACCTTGCTAGAGTGGTAGTTACATCTAATGTTTGCAAGGCCCCCGAACGATTGGGCAATGTTCGACAGTAATTATTTTTGTCAAGAAAAGTTCATTATATGAAGGACTTGATTAAAGAATTACTAATTAATAGCATTATCTCAAAGTTCCAAGCCCATGTTAATTGTGAATTGTTTCAGGGCAGAAGAAATCAGAGAAAATTAGTATGTGTGCCGGTTATCACAAAAGATTGGTTTATTTAAATTCTACTAGTTTAATTTCAGAGTAGAAGCTACTTTTAGCTTAGAAAAATGGATAACCACATTCATTTGGCCAATGGGATATTTTTAAAATGCAAAAATGCCTTAGAAAACCTCTAAAACGCAAGCCTCCTTGCAAACACTGAAGCTTGAGTGTGGTACACTGTATTCGGGAATGTAATTACCTCAAGGTGCAAGTATGTCTTGAAAATTTAATTAAATTTAAAGGGGTTTGGAAAAGCATGATCAATGAATTTGGGAAAAAACTGATTTCAAATTGGTATGTAATAATTTTCAACTTTGTCATGTCTTAATGAAGTATGTTGGATGCATAATAGCCCAAAAAGTCACAAATAACATTCAAAAAATATGCCTCCTCATATTTTCTAACATACCATGAATGTAAGGAAATTAAAAGTGTCTGAAGGTTATTAGTTATTTGAGACAATGTGTCAAATAATTCCCCAAGACAAAAAGAAAAACAATAACTGTTAGAGTTAGTACTGGAGAACCATATGAGGTTGCACGGTTCAATGCAACCCCCAGAAAGGATATTCTTTCTCATCTCCCACCTCCCAAAACACACACACATTAATGTGAAAACGTTTCTCTTTAATCATTATTAAACATCTTTGTATTCACTTTTGTTGACTCTTTATGTATTTATATTAAATACTGGCACTATACCTAGGCTTGGGGTGTAGTATATTTCTGTGGGGAAAAAAAAGTACATCACATTTTCTCATGAATATCTGAATGTAAAACTTTATTTCTTAATATTCTTACTTACTAGACATAGATAATAACTCTAATTTAAATGAAAAATGAGTCTCATTTTTTTCTTCTAGTATGTGAACTCATTTTCATGCAGCTTATATTTAGAACATAAGGAAACACAAATATTGTGTTTTCTTCAGTGAAACACTACAAAAACTGGCATATTTTTATCCAGATATTGAGACTTGGTAGAATTGTATAAAAGTGGATAATGATAGAATGATAAAGCAAATCGCTTCACAGAGGTGCTTAGTAGCTACTCTGGCTTAGATGCTGTAAGAAATGGTCAATTTAGCAAATTCACAAGAAATGGAAAGGAGACCAACGACCTCAGTGTTCTTACTGATGTCACTGTATTTTGGTTTGTTTTGATGCGAGAAAGAGCTTTACTTAATGAAAATTTCTGCATCAGTGTGGATGTGTTCGGCTGTAGGTTTGGCTTGAAAGAACCTCTTCAGTAGTGAGAGTGTGCACACCAAGTATAACACACACTATTGGCACCAAGCCATATCAGTAGTACCTGGCTCGCCGATGCTGCTGAGCACATGAAAACCAGCCATGGTTTTTACATCTTTAAAATTTGAACTGGAAGTTGCTAAAGGAAGCTGGTATATTAATGACAGCATCTGTAAGTGTTTCCGCACGACTTTTGTGTTTCCCTTCATTTTTGTGAGAAACATGGTGTACCTCCCCCAAATATATATGTGTTAGTCACTCTCAGTTGTGTTCAACTCTTTGCGACCCCATGAACTGTAGCCCACGAGACTCCTCGGTCCATGGAATTCTCCAGTCAAGAATACTGGGTAGCCTATCCCTTCTCCAGGGGAACTCCTGAAAAGACACTCAAAATTCTACCCTTATACTCATCTAGGCCTTTGGTTTCCCTGCATTCATCACCACCACAAATGACCATTTTCCATGCCTAACTGGACATCTACATTATCAAGGCTGCATCTATTCACACGTTTAGTATCAAAAATTAGGTTGGTGAGGAGACAGGTTTCAATAGTTATATACACCTCAATAGTTGTATGCAGTCGCTCAGTCACGTCCGACTCTTTGCAACCCTGTGGACTGTGGCCCACCAGGCTCTTTTGTCCTTGGAATTCTCCAGGCAAGAATACTGGAGTGGGTTGCCATTCCCTTCTCCAGGGAATCTTCCCCACCCAGGGACTGAACCCATGTCTCCTGCATTGCAGGCAGATTCTTTACCGCCTAAGCCACCAGGGAAGCCCTTCTATGCTATAAATCTTCACATCAATTAATGAAGTAATAGTATCAACCGTGTAGGTAGTATACTGGAGTTCCTGTTTTCTTCACTTAGAAATGAGAGGATAATGTTATGTCTTTTTTAGAAAGAACAGCATCATTTTTTATTTACTTGATTCATTTTTTTAAATGACCTGTTTTGTTCAACTCTGTTCCAATCAATCTTATAATATGTAGAGATACATAGGTCCCTTAATTTGTATTTGGGAATGCAAAATTACATTATAAGTTCTTAATATTCACAGAAGACATGCCAGATTTTCTAAACCTTTCCCCACACAGACACCCACATTTTTTTTGTTTGAGTCTTTGTGCACAGGTTACCATAACAGACTACATGTTCTCTTTCCTTCTTAGTTCAAAAGAAAATAGAATCCACAGAAGGCAGTATGTGACTAAGTCCTTCTGGCTCTCACAGGCTTCAAATACACTTCCAATAAATATGAATGTCAAGCTTCATTCAAGTATTGATTTAACTGCAAAAACATATCAAAAGAAATATTATTTAACCATTGACCAACATGTCACTGTTTTCCAAGCATGTGTATTTCTGCTAATGTCAGTGTTTTGAAGAATGTCTTAACATTTTAAAAAAATTTTTTTCTCTTTTTCTTGAAGTAAAGAAAAAATAAAATTTTATGATTCTGTCTTATCTAGAAAGAATTCTATTCCATTAAGTTAATGCTTGATTTTTACATTCTTATATTCATAAACCAGCTCTTTATTTCATCAAATGCAGTTCACATCTGGCTTCAGTGATTGGTAGTCCAAGTTGTCATGGGCAAGAGCACTTATGGACAGAAGAAATTCCCTTGATGAGGCCAGTCGTGGACAGCAGAAACACTACCAGTAGGAGCTTTTGTTTGGGATTTTTAGTACTTCCTTTCATATGCTTTGAAAAGACACATACAGAGCATTTTGATTCTTCAAAAACATGTTGTAGATAAACACTATTCCTACTCAGACATTATCAGCTTTTAGTAGAAATAAATTCTTGCCACAGTTTTTATAGGTAATTAGCTTATTCAATAACCTGCAGAAGCAGAAAATAAATGAGTACCTAAGGGTGCGTAGCCAATATTTGAGACACTAAGCATTTCCTTTTCGAAATACACAGTCTACATTTAATATGGGAATTAAAATTACTCACTGCCGATAGAACTGGCAAGAAAGACAAGAATTCATTAAAAACGAGAGAAATTTAATTTTTTAATAAAGACTTCATCATTAGTATCATTCCTCTACATAGCCTTAAAGGCATACAGATGTGAGTAACCATTTTAAATGATTCTTCTTAAACATTTCAAATATTAACTACTAAAATAAAAATTACTATGCTATAATAAGATATGGTTATTCTCACTCTTTTTGAAGTGTGCAACAGAGAAAATACAGTTTTATTTGTTTCATGATTATTGACACCTTCTGGAGAGTGCAAGGAAAGAACACAGTTTAAAGAGAATAAGGCCTAAGAGAGAACATAATGCAGAAATGCTTTACAGGTGAACAAAGGCAAAAGTTGCCTGTTGGAGAGTAAGATTCTATAGTCCCATTATACAAAGACAACCCAGAGAGAACTTGGTCTCATAAAAAACAGAAAAGAAAGGCATTTTTTTAAAAAGTGGAATTTTGTGACAAATATTCCAAGCAATTGAATAAGGAGTGAAATGCAATCTCTGGATATAAAACATTAGAGACTTAGGTAAATTTTTCATGTGGTATTGAGGGTAGAAAAGAACTGGACTTGGGAGGCTTAATTTCTCTTTCAGTAAGATTGACATGGTCAAAGGAAGCGGAGCATTACTCACAGGAAGTATAAAAGTAAATATTTGTTATTTTGTTGTTAAATGATGTTTTTTGTGTTGTTAAAGGTGGAAGAGACTTTGCCAGAGACATCTACCTTCCAAGTTCTTCACTGATGTTATCAGACTGAAATTTACATTCTGACAGAGGCAGCTATATGAGAGGGGGTTTTGAACTATATCAATGGAAGAAGGAGGAACAATGTAAGCAAGTTCTTAGAAGACTAGGAAAGAAAAGTGTTGAGAAGACTAAAAAAGTTTACAGAAAGGTGTGCATTATAAGAAAGGAATTGAAAAGTTGATAGGATTATAGAAAGTTACAAACTTCCAAGCATAAGAACATATAAGAGTATACACATCTGTCATAAAAGAGGTCCTATTTTGGAAGAGGTTGGTAGAACAAAATGAAGCAAAGTCTGGGGAAAATGTATTTCTTTCATTGATTTTGTTGGAAGTGTATTGCACTTTTTCATTAGCAAAAAGAAAGTGACAAGGAGAAAGGAAAATTTACAAAATTAGAGAGGAGATTGCAGCTTTCATTATGTCCCCCCCATGTCTTTCCTAGGAGTCCCACTCAGAAGGTTCTGCAATTAATGGCTTACATAGATTACAGCTGGGCTTTCCTGACACACCTGCATTCTATTTTGTGCTAAGGTCTTTCCTGGGAGCTTATATTCTAGGTCCTACAGTGCTACTACAGACCCTATGAGGATGTTCAGTAAATGAGACATAAGGAGACCATATTGTTCTCTCAACTCACAGTACTGATACCAAGAGATGCATAGAGTTCTTCTGCAATTGGAAAGGGAAATCCTAGGAAAGTGTATATAGAGTTTGAATATGAGTAGAAATTTTGATCTGATAAACTAATACAGTTTGCTAAGTAATTTCATAATATTGCTAGCTTTTACTTTTAGATTATGCTCAGACATGGAGGGAGTTTTCTGAGGAATAAATTGGTCCAAATTCTGCAAGCATGATGGTCATATACATTGATGCAGCTTGTGTATCACATAGGGTTTCCAGACACAGAGATGAAAGAAGGGAAATCAAGCTTGTGTTCTGCATTGTAAGGCTGGGTCCCCGGCACCATTTTTCTGTATGCAAAGTACTGTCTATTCGCCATATTATCCAGTACAGGGTTGCACCCATCCTGAAAGACAGCCTTTTTCATTTACAGAAAGCTGCTTTATGGATTATAAAGAAGCCTTGAGCAAGAGCACTCTCTGCCTCTCTCACATAGAATATGGACTATTTTCCTATATCATAGCCTCCTACTTTATAGATGATCAGGTATCAATATGAATCAAAATAATATTATTGCTATGTTAAATATATGTTTAAGTTAAATAGATAATATAAATCCACAATAAATAATATAAAATTATAAAATCAAGACAGAGAAAAGAATAAAACAGTTGAAAGCTGAACTGGAAGAATAAAATTACTAGAAAATATTAGGTATAGGGAGGCTTCCCTGGTTGCTCAGCGGTTAAGAATCCGCCTGCAATGGAGGAGCTGCAGGAGACACAGGTTCGATCCCTTCATCTAGAAGATTCCCTGGAGGAGGGTATGGCAACCCACTCCAGTATTCTTGCCTGGAAAATCCCATGGACAGAGAAGGCTGGTGGGCTACAGTCCATGGGATCATCATGTTTAATACATTTCCTATAAATATGTTTCTATACATTTAAAAAATCAGATTGAGTGACGGGAATTCTGAAACAAATGAAGTGACACAGCAGGCAACAATAAAAAGTCTGTACACCCTCCCCATATCAGTTAACAAGGGCTTTCGGCCTACAGCTGAAATACAGTCATTCCTCTCTGTTTTTTCCTATTTATCAAAAATAGGCTTTTGGTTTTAGAGGTCCTTAGGTTAGGGGTGTTCAGGGTAGAGTTCTTTCTGCTCTCTTCTTTCTCCTTGTTCATTTCCCAATTGTATCCCTTTAGTTAGAATTGCAAGAAATCACTCTGTGGGGTGTCAGGAAGAAGAGTTAATTAATCCTTTTCAGGGCTTCCCTAGTGGCTCAGATGGTAAAGCATCTGTCTGCAATGCAGGAGACCCAGGTTTGATCCCTGGGTTGGGAAGATCCCCTGGAGAAGGAAATGGCAGCCCACTCCAGTACTCTTGCCTGGAAAATCCCATGGATAGTGGAGCCTGGTAGGCTACCATCCATTGGGTCGCAAAGAGTTGGACATGACTGAGCGACTACACTTTCACTTTCAGGACTCAGTCCAGACACTTCCTAAAGCTAATCCCTAAATTAAAATTAAGTATAAGTTTAACGCCATTTCATTTCAAAGAGTCTTCAATAAGATATTAAAAATACAATATTGTGATTTTAAGTTACCTTTTAAATATTCTAAGATAATTTAGTTCCACATAGGTTCAGAGACTAGTGTCTGGGTATTCAAAATGCCAAAAAGCTTAGCTGACAAAAGATGATCAGTGCTGCAGAGTCAAAATGTTGAGGAAAAAATATTTTTAGGTATTCATATATAAAATCGTGGATATTAGCTTGGGTGGGACATTAATTGTTTTGAAAAAAAATAGCACTTTCTTTTCTGTTTTTCTAATTGATAAAGATTATCCTGCATACTTACTCAAGTAGAGCAAATTATTAATTTTGTTAACAATGTTTTTGGAATTGTTGCTAAGTACTTCACGTGCAGATTTGCGTAAAGATTTTTAAAATGCTCAAGACAACATATTTTTTTATTGTTCTGCTGTTAGTAGACTCAGGAATTGAAATTTAGCCAGGGCTCCTCACTTCATCAGCAATGAATTTCTACCCAAATCTCTTTGCAATTTTTGTAGGATTATCTGTACTATTCTTTTTAATTACAGTGTTCATATGCATTACTCTGTGGCTATTTTACTTCTAATTAGGTTTATTTGAAAGAGTAGATTACATGCTACTCATTTTCTTTCACTTACTATTTAGTCACAGCAGATTCTCTGTGAACCGAGAGACAGACATTCTGTTAATAAATATATCATAAAACATAAAGTTTAGGCTTTCACAGTATATTTTTTGGTGTCCCATCAGATTTACGTATGATTTTGTTATATTTAATCCTTGAGGATAATTTATAAATATTTTTATCATATTGTACAAAATATAATGAACATTCATATTGAGCAAGCATGTATATTCCATATGGTTTCTTGTTAAATTCATTTGGCTGCATTGAGAGATTAAAGCAATAAAAGATGATTATTGCTGTACAGATAATAAAAAAGACATCAGCCATCATCATAATATTCACCAACACAATAGTACATTGAGCCTTCATAAATATGTGGTGCCCTGCTAGCAATCCATAAACCAAATTATACAGCCTCGTCCCCAGTACTCTATAAACTTGTGATCACTGACAAAAACATGCCCTTATAATCCAGACAACAAATATGAAAAGAATAAACTTTTAGAACATACATAAATATCAATAATGATCACCACTAAAATAAAAAGTGTTCTGTATGGTAGAATTACTTGTTACACTAGAATTTAAAAGAAATAAAATTAAAAAACACTAATGCCATCCCATCTTTATGAATTCCTTAATTAACTTGACTGGCCATTTTAGAATGAGGAAGACAAAAATATTCTGGCCTCATGAAAGATATAAAGTGTTGTATATTTTCTTTATATTCAGCTAAGATGCTGTCTGATTATCAAATAAAACCCACACCTCAACAAAGCTTTTAAGAGTTTGTTTTTTTTTTATCTATTGTAATTGAAAGAACAAAAGCCACGCTCACAGACTCTTCTGCACATGGAATAGCCTCCTTATTGGGCTTGTCAGGCACTTTTAGAGAAGCTGAGCACTAAGAAATGTAAATAATGAACACCTCTTGCAAACCTAAGGCATCTTGGTAAGTGGATGCTTTTGTTGACTACTGCAGTTCCAAAATGTGAAGATGAGTGTTCACAACTCGTGAATCAGTCCAGCATTATTGAGTTAAGAAGCTAGGCTGTATATTCTGTAAATTTATCGGTAGGCTTCAGTTACTAAGATTGATGAGCTGCATTGAAGCGTTTATGTTATATAATTATTTGAAATATTTCAAATCAGGAAACTAGGTAATGTGTATATAAGAATATATTTTTGACTAGCATCCCACTCGGGGTAAAGAGCCCACCTGCCAGTGCAGGAGATGTATGAGACACGTGTTCGATCTCTGGGTTGGGAAGATTCCCTGGAGGAGGGCATGGTAACCCACTCCAGTATTCTCACCTGGGAAATCCCATGGACAGAGGAGCCTGGTGACATACTGTCCATGGAGTCACAAAGAGTCAGACATGACTAAAGCGACCTAGCACACACCCATGGGATAGTAGCAAACAGAGTGGGTTTACTCCCTTCCTCTTACTCTAGATATATCTGATCTTTGCCATAGGCTTGTGTTTGGAGAGAATTCTCTCCTGAATCAGGATACTATTTACAAAGTATGACATTTTTATAAAAAGTACATAAAAATTCCTCCCCTTAGAGATTTGGGGGAAAATTGACTAGATATGGTTAATCATCTAGCCTATGCCTTGTATATTACATATCTTCAAAAAATATTAATCTTCTTGCTTTATCCTATTCTTTTTCAAACCAATTAGTTCAATCATATTAATAATAAAGTTCCTAAGAATTAATAAACAAAATAATGCTAGAAATCATCTACCCATTACTATACTATTGCACAAAAATGAATTTTATTTCAAAACATAATTCCTAAAAAATATTTTTGAGGTTTTACTATTGCTAGAACAGAAGCACTGTAACACACTATTCAGATAAAATTCAGATACAATAGAATTTTACAGAGGAAGTTAAAAGGTATATAGTTTTATGTTTCTAAAGAAATATGTTCCCAGTTGGTACCCAAATCAGAAAAGCCACTGTCCAACAAAAATAATAAAGTTCCCTGCATAACCCCATTCAAATGCAAAATAATTGTAATAAGAATAAAATACAGAGGTAGCAGGAAAAAAACCCAAAGCAGTGCTGAATTCAGAAGAAAATAGAGGGTGATGGTAGTCTCAGTTTGTAAGGAAGTAGAATACTGCATTGGATGAAAATAAACTCCCAGAGGAAATGATCAACAAAGACTTTGTAGAGAAAGTGAACTTTGACTTGATCTTATGCATAGATTAAGAATTTTCACCAGTTTTTAACAAGCATTTAGCCTAAGGAAGTGACACAAATGAGAATGGTTTGGGATAAAGGCAGCAGAAGTTTTATTGAAGAATATCCTTAGAATAAGAATGAGCAAAAGGATGCCAGACCAGAATACTAAAAAATACCACTAACTAAATGTTCTAAATATCAAAAATAAGAAGTTTGGGAATTTATGTAATAGTTTTATTAGGATGCTCTCTGCCTTTTTATGTATCTTTATCCTGCACAGTTTCATGGTTAACAATGTATATATGATTTGTCATTTTCATCTCCTTGTATTTGTTAAGTCGTCCTTCTGCTAAGTCACTTCAGTCGTGTCCAACTCTGTGCGACCCCATAGACGGCAGCCCACCAGGCTCCTCTGTCCCTGGGATTCTCCAGGCAAGAACACTGGAGTGGATTGCCATTTCCTTCTCCAATGCATGAAAGTGAAAAGTGAGAGTGAAGTCGCTCAGTCTTGCCCAACTCTTAGCGACCCCATGGACTGCAGCCTACCAGGCTACTCCGTCCATGGGATTTTCCAGGCAAGTACTGGAGTGGGGTGCCATTGCCTTCTCTAGGCATTATTAATTACAGATTAAGAATTTTATTATAGCCCAGATTTATGGCTCACAGTTCAAGGGTAAGCAACTACAATCGAAGGAAACTGTATTGTTACTTCAAAGTTACCTCAAAGTCTAAAGGCCAGGAGAAATGTAATTTTGAGTGATACATAAATTAACACAAAAGTAATGGGGCTTCCCAGGTAGTGCTAATAGTAAAGAATCTGCCTGCCAGAGCAAGAGATCCAAAAGATGCTGGTTCAGTCCCTGGGTTGGGAAGATTCCCTGAAATAGGAAATGGCAATTCACTCCAGTATTCTTACCTGGAGATTTCCGTGGACAGAGCAGCCTCGTGGGCTACAGTCCCTGGGGCTCAGAGAGTCAGACACAACTGAGCACATATACAATACAATACAATATGTAGGAGAAAATGTTGTATTGTATTCTAGGAGAATCCCTTCATGGATCACAGCCTTGCCGTAGAGAAGCGGCCTGCATAACTCATTGAAGCCATGAGCCATGCCCTGCAGGGCCACCCAAAACAGGTGGGTCATAGTGAAGAGTTGTGTCAAAACATGGTCCACTGGAGGAGGAAATGACAAGCCACTCCAGTATTCTTGACTGGAGAACCTCACAGAAGATGAGCACTGCCTCCCCCCACCTCCCCAAGGTCAGAAGGTGTCCAATATGCTACTGGGAAGGAGCAGAGGGCAATTACTAATCACTCCAGATGAGATGATTAGATAGCATCATTGACTCAATGAACATGAATTTGAACTCTGGGAGATAGGGCTTCCCTTGTGGCTCAGCTAGTAAAGAATCCACCTGCAATGTGGGAGACCTGGGCTCCATCCCTGGGTTGGGAACACCCCCTAGAGAAAGGGAAAGGCTACCCACACCAGTATTCTGGCTTGGAGACTTCTACTGTCTAGTCCATGGGGTCGCAAAGAGTCAGACATGACTATGTGAATTTCACTTTTACTGTCAGGAAGATAGAGGAGGACAGAGGACCCTGGCATGCTGGTCTATGGGGTCGCAAAGAGTCAGACATGACTTTATGATTGAACAACCACAACAAGGAGAAATGAAATATGTGCCTAAAAAATATAATAGGAGTTTAAAATTACATTTCTGAATATAAAGATACAATACATATTTTCCATTCAGTGATAACATCTGTTTTGAGAACATGGACTTGTTCCAACATGATGAATATATTAGGAAATAATTTGAGCATGATGCAAATTTCACATATCCATGAGAAACACTAAGTGAATGCAGAAAGCTACAGCTTTGTTACATGAATCAAGACATGTAGCAATATACAAATGCACAAAACACACACACATGCCTCAAACACAGGAATAATTCAATTCAAAACATCCTATTGTATATAACTCTCCTTCCACCACTTGACATCTGTCCAATTCCCAGTCCATAAGCAAACTTCATGTCATTTTCTAGTTATTTACCTAGTGCTTAATCATCTAAGATTTGTAAAGCTGCTACCATTTTTATGAAGCTCTTATCGTTATTGAGTTTGTGCCACAGAGGAAGTTTTTGAGTGCTTGGTCCCAACCTCACTTTTCCCACAAATTCTGTGAATTTATTGGACAATTTTGCATAGTTTATGTAGTGCTGTATAGGAATGCATGTGTCACCTTATAATAGAACTGACAATATTAGGAGGTCAAAATAAATAGCATTGTCACAGAATAAGAAAAAGTTCACAATATTGTATTCATAAGAAACTTGAAGAAAGCATTAGAGAAATTTTTAAAGAGGCATTTCAATAGTTCCAGTGAAATCAGGAAAATAAAAGACATAGAGAAAGAAAGCATAGGTCATGACATGTTGAAAACCTAGAAATTAAGCTGGGTTGAACTGTTACATCAATTAAAATGGCTAAATAAAAAAAGAACAAAATGATGCCATTTTTCACAACATGGATGGACCTAGAGATTGTCATACTGAGTGAAGTAAGACACAGAAAGACAGATGGCATATGATATTCCTCATATGTGGAATCTAAAAAAAGGGCACAAATGAATTTATTTACAAAACAGAAGCAGAATCATAGATGTAGGAAAAGAAAAAACATGGTTACCAAAGGAGAAGGTGGGGGGATAAATTAGGAGAATGGGATTGACGTATACACACTACTATATATATAATTGGTAACTAGTAAGAACTTGTTATCAATTTTATAAATTAAAAGATGCTTACTCCTTGGAAGGAAAGTTATGACCAACCTAGATAGTATATTGAAAAGCAGAGATATTACTTTATCAACAAAGGTCCGTCTTGTCAAGACTATGGTTTTACCAGTGGTCATGTATGGATGTGAGAGTTGGACTGTGAAGAAAGCTGAGCACTAAAGAATTGATGCTTTTGAACTGTGGTGTTGGAGAAGACTCTTGAGAGTGCCTTGGACTGCAAGGAGATCCAACCAGTCCATCCTAAAGGAGATCAGTCCTGGGTGTTCATTAGAAGGACTGATGCTGAAGCTGAAACTCCAATACTTTGGCCACCTCATGTGAAGAGTTGCCTCATTGGAAAAGACCCTGATGCTGGGAGGGATTTGGGGGCAGGAGGGGAAGGGGACGCCAGAGGATGAGATGGCTGGATGGCATCACCCACTCGATGGACATGAGTTTGAGTGAACTCCAGGAGTTGGTGATGGACAGGGAGGCCTGGCGTGCTGTGATTCATGGGATCACAAAGAGTCGGACACGACTGAACACTGAACTGAACTGAAGAACTTGCTATATAGCACAGGGAACACTACTAATACTCTGTAATGGCCTATATGGGAAAAGAATCTAAAAAGAAAAAAATAGTGGGTATATGTAGGTATGATTCAATGGTTCTGTACACTTGAAACTAACACAACATTGTAAATCAACTATACCTCTATAAAATTAAAACACATATGCTAAGTGAAAGAAGCCAGAAACAAAGTCCACATATTGCAGTTCCATCATATGAAATGTGCTTGTGTGTGTGCTCAGTTGCTTGGTTGTGTCTGACTCTTTGCAATCCTGTGGACTTAGCCTGCCGGGTCCTCTGCCCATGGAATTTTCCAAGAGAATTCTTTCCCAGCAAAAATACTGGAGCGGGTTGCCCTTTCCTATTCCAGGGGAATCTTCTCATGCAGGAGTCAAACCTGCATCTTTTGTGTCTCCTGCATTGGCAGGCAAATTCTTTATCACTGTGCCACTTGGGAAGCCCATGAAATGTACAGAATAGGCAAATCCACTGAGACAGAAACTGGCTTAGCGCTTGCCAGGAGCTGGGGTGGACAGGGGGAACAGAGGGTGAAGAGTGAGTGATAATGGTGTAAGTCTTGTTTGGGGAGAAGGGATGAAAATGGTCTAGAATTAGATAGTGGTGATAAATGCACAACTTTGAAAGTATATGAAGTACTACTGGATTGTAATCTTAAAAAATAAAATTTATAATTGAGAATTATATCTCAATAAAGATGTTACCTTAAAAAATAAATAAAAAGGCTGAAATGACTTATCCTTACTAAAAATATCTCCAGACAACAATATAAAGCATCTTAATTACCACATTAAAATGCATTTATTTTCTTAAAATGTGTAAATAAACAAGGAAGATGAAAGCATTTTAAGTATCATAGTGATTTAATAGACCAATCTAAGGATTATTTTATTCTGTAGGATATCAAATATTATGAAGTTTAATTGGATAAGGCAATGGCACCCCATTCCAGTACTCTTGCCTGGAAAATCCCATGGATGGAGGAGCCTGGTGGGCTGCAGTCCATGGGGTCACTGGGAGTCGGACACGACTGAGCGACTTCACTTTCACTTTTCACTTTCATGCATTGGAGAAGCTAATGGCAACCCACTCCAGTGTTCTTGCCTGGAGAATCCCAGGGACGAGGGGAGCCTGGTGGGCTGCCGTGTATGGGGTCGCACAGAGTTGGACACGACTGAAGCGACTTAGCAGCAGTAGCAGCAATTGTCAGTTTGTAGAATATGTTTAGAGAACCAAATATATGGTAGGATAATCTATGATTTTATTGCCCTAAAGGACATTACTAGTCTGTATTCTAATGTAGTGACCAATCTTAATTTAATAATATTTTTCCTGTCTATAAAAACCAAGTTATAAGACTATTGTTGGAATCAGTTTTTCCTCAGTTTATTAATCAGCTGAATAAAATATTTGGCATATTTTAAATTATATTTTGTATTTGTAGGATAGTCTTGTCTTTAATTTTTTGAATGCTATATATTGTGAGTATTCATATTTTCCTCTATAGAGGAAGTATAATATGGAAATGTATCTGGCCTGGGTTTAAGGCAGAAGAAGGATATTTGTCAAAAGAGATCTCATTTTTCTTGTGGTGTACTGTCCTCTGAGTCCCAGCGTCATACCAACTGGGTACCACAATAAGTTCTAGGCAAGAGCCTTAAACTGATTAAACCATAGACTTTTGGGACAATAGGCTGGATACAGAAAGCCAAAAAGAGTTCAAATTAATGATTTGACATTTCATACAGGAGAATGAAACGATCTGCTTCCCATTTAGAAGAATATGGCTTGGTTGTATCGTAAGTGGATTTTGGTGGTCTTTTCCAGCTTAGAGAATGTGTCACACTGCGGGATCTGTCCCATATGTGGTCTCAAAACATGGCTTGATTGACTATAAAGAACAAATTATTCAGATATACCAAAGTAAATAGGCAGATAAAACAAGCATGCCAATATTAACATATTAAAACCCATCTCTATTGACTTCTGTAACTGTTAAAATTAACTAACTACTTTTGCTCGCATGTCTAGCACAGCCTCACTCTGTAATCTGTTCTGCATGGGAATGGGAGTCATCTTGGGTTATCTGGCATGGAATTGGTATGATGAAACTTTTTTCTACATAAGGGTCACCTTTCATTCCCAAATTTGCCATAGTCCATTTACCCCTGAAGGCTTCTACTATTTTCCTATACAGGCCCTCTTGAATAGTAACAGCAGTATCTGCCATGTTGCAACCAAGTCTGTCAAGTACACAAGCTCTTTTTTGTTAGTTTACATTGATTCAGTTAATATCTCCTTGAATGTGTGTAGATGCTAAGTCTGCTAAGTCATCTCAGTTGTATCTGACTCTTTGGGACCCTATGGACTGTAGCCCACCAGGCTCTTCTGTTCCGGGATTCTCCAGGCAAGAATTCCAGAGTGGGCTGCCATGACCTCCTCCAGGCGATCTTCCCGACCCAGGGATCGAACCCTCATCTCTTATGTCTCCAGCCTAGGCAGGCGGGTTCTTTACCTCTAGCAACACTTGGGAAGCCTTAGCTATAATGTGCTCACACTGTTTCTGTCTTTCTTTATTCCTTGCAAGGAGACCCACTTCAAGAAAAGAATTAAGAACAGAATTCCGAAACAACTTAATTGGGAATCAGTATTAAGAAAAGTAATGAATTTAATTTTAATGAATTATTTTTAACAAATACTAATTGAATATCTGCAGTGTGATGGGAAATGTGATAGGAAATGTTCAGCATATTACACTTTCTGTTTTTAAGAACGATATCTGTAAAAGGATGGGGATGAATTCTTTGCCTGATTCTCAATTGGCACCGACATTTACGATGTCGCAAACATTTACACAGACTCACTTACATGACTGCCACTTTGCCTTTCTGACCACTTATTGCTAAGTTTAACAGTGATAGTAAATTCTAGGTTAAAATTTTTGGTGAGTTATAGGCCTAGGAACATAGATTATGCAATGGCACTATTTTAGCTTTGGCAATTTTAGAAATAATAGATCCATAAGAAGATGAATTAACATATAAAATGTGTTCAGAGGAATAGATATTAAATCAGGGATTGATTTAATTATAATTACATAAAAATAAATGTTTATATATTTCAACTATTTAGGAAGATGTATGAGGGAATACTTATTATCTGCATTCTTACATAATTTAAAATTATTTTATTAAGAAAAAATCATTTAAAAGATATTAGTGTTTCATTATATTTTAAAACAAAGAAATATGGGAAATTTTGCTTTGAACATCCCATTTTATATCAGCATTTTGTAGAATGTAAAGTACAATGGAATATGTTGCATTTCTAGTGACATTTTATGTCAAATCTATAAAAGGCTTTTTATAACTATTTCTATCACTTTAAAATACATATAGATAATATTTTTTAATTCATGGTACTGGATTAAAATGTTTTTTTAAATCTGTTATATATTGCATTTTTTTACTTTGCAACTATCTTGGTGAACGTGAACCAGTTTCAAGAATCTAGTGGTTGAGTCAGAAAAATGAATCATTTTCAATCAGGTGACTGCTCTGACAGGTTCTAGCACACAGATTCCTAAAGGAATACAAAGGAATGACAACGAACCCAATCCTAGGATAATCTCTTAAAATGTCACTGAAAAGTAATTTCTAAGCTATGACTTAAGAAAGTCAGACAAGGAAAAACAAAAACTTCCAGGTAGATTAAAACATAAGGATTCAGTGGTAATATATCATTGAATGTTCTAAGGAATTATGAAAAGCTTATTTTATTTATTATTTAACATTTTTTTCTAAATTTGTATCAGTTAAGAAAATGTCTACATTGTCTTTTTAAACCATATTAAGCTAGTGTCAATATCATTTCTCAACATTTCACAGAATGACTTGTAAGAGACTGACTGCATGCAAGCCAGTTTTGTCAGTTTCATAAATTAATCCCTGCTGTAAAAATAATCTAGCTTTAAATGTAATTTTACTCAAAAACTATGGATCCAAAATTTGTAAAAATTAATTATTCTCTTTAGGTAACCCTAGAGAAAGGTTCTTATTTATTTTGTTTAAATAAGTATAAAATCAAAATTATTGATTCTGTTGAACAGCAATACAAGTATTACAAATTGAATTCAGTTGAGCCAAATTTCAAAATATTTCAACTGAAGAAATGGTTAAATTTTCTCTGCAAATTGAATGTGCGTGGGACTAAGCTCATCTGTTATGTATTCAAGGACTGTTGTTGTTGTTGTTCAGTGGCATAGTCGTGTCCGACCCTTTGCAACCCCATGGACCCCCAGGCCTCTCTGTCGCTTACCATCTTCCAGAATTTGCCCAAGTTCATGTCCATTGCATCAATGATGCCATCCAGCCATCTCATCCTCTGATGTCCTCTTCTCCTTCTGCCCTCAATCTTTCTCAGCATCAGGAGCTTTTCCAATGAGTCAGCTATTCATAACAGATGATCAAAATACTGGAACTTCAGCTTCAGCATCAGTCCTTCCAATGAGTATTTAGAGTTGATTTCCTTTAAGATTGACTGGTTTGATCTCCTTGCTGTCCAAAGGGTTCTCAGGAATCTTCTCTAGCACCACAGTTCAACCTTTCATAGAGAAAGGTACCTAGTTATTTTGTTTAAATAGATATAAAATCAAAACTATTGATTCTGTTGAAGAGCAATATTATTACAAGTCTAATTCAGTTGCAACAAATTTCTAAATAATTCAAGTAAAAAAATGGTTAAATTTTATCTGCAAATTAAATGTGCATAGAATTCAGCTCATCTGTTTTGTATTCGAGTATTAAGAAGACAAAAATTACAGATAATACCTAACCTGTAAATTATCTTGATTGATTTTGTAATTGTGACTCACTGCATTTCAAATTCCCTTTAAAGGAAGAATATCTACTACTTGACAAGCATTCATTCCATTTTTTAAAAAAAAGTATTTTAAGGAATATGCTGTGTACTAGTAAAAATTTGACTCAGGTTTGTTGAGAGACATAGCAAGCAGAACATTGGCATGGATCAACAAAGCCACAAATAAGATGCTCAGCTTGATTTAAGCTGTTGGAATGGTGATTTTACTGGCAAGACATGGTTTGCATGCTGTTTTGAATCAGGTGCCAAGGATACTCTGTGGCAAGATAGCTTCCATTTTAAACATCAGCTATTTCTTTAATTATAAAGTGGCATCTGTGCTATAACAGAATTTGTGACAAATTTGTGTTTCAAAAAGTTGGATCTCAGGGGGAGTAGTGGGATTTATTAATTATCAGACATTAGATAAACCATACAACTTTTTGATTCTATTTTCACCTGTATATAACTGTGTTTTAATACCTATTGTGATGAAAGGCTGCTGAAATAATTCAGTGCAAGAAATGCAAAGTGAAATATCCTATTATCCCACACCGCTTTATTGCTTACTCTCCTGCAATTACATCGGCCTCATTACAGTGCTCTGAATATATCAGATAATAGCAGGGTTTGTCACCAGGTTTTGCTTCTGCCTCAAACTAATGTCCATTTTTCAAGTGTTCTTCAAAGTCATTTACTATGTTGCTTTCTTTATGGTCATTTTTATCTAAGAATTCACTCCCAGCCAGGGAATTTTATCTAAGAATTCACTTCCCATCAAGGGAAAATATTCGCAATTTTCCCTTGATGTTTTATTTTAAAATTTATTTCTCTTTAATATGTTAACTATAAAATATGTTAATAAATACTGATATATATTTAATATATCTCATCACTTTATGGAAAATAGATGGGAAAACAGTAAAAACAGTGACAGGCTTTATTTTCTTGGGCTCTAAAATCACTGCAGATGGTGACTGCAACCATGAAATTAAAAGATTCTTGCTCCTTGAAAGAAAAGCTATGACCAAACTAGACAGCATATTACAAAGCAGAAACATTACTTTGCCAACAAAGGTCCATCTAGTCAAAGCTATGGTCTTTCCAGTAGTTACGTAAGGAATGTGAGAGTTGGACCATAAAAAAGCTGAGTGCTGAAAATTGATGCTTTTGAACTGTGGTGTTGGAGAACACTCTTGAAAGTCCCTTGGACTGAATGGAGATCCAACCAGTCAATCCTAAAGGAAATCAGTCCTGAAGTCATTGGAAGGACTGATGCTGAAGCTGAAGCTCCAATACTCTGTCCATCTGATGTGAAGAACTGACTCATTGGAAAATATCCTGATGCTGGGAAAGATTGAAGGCAGGAGGAGAGGGGTCGACAGAGGGTGAGATAGTTGGATGGCATCACTGGCTCAATGGACACGAGTTTCAACAAGCTCTGGGAGTTGGTGATGGACAGGGAAGCCTGGCGTGCTGCAATCCATTGGGGTTGAAAGAGTCAGACATGACTGAGTGACTGAAATGAACTGATTATATTAACACTTTATTTATTTATCTAGTTCACTTTCTCCAGTTTGAATGTAAACCCCATGACAGTAGTAGATTTTGTGTGTTTGTTGACTGTCAGAACCCAGAGAAGTGCCTGTGAACTTATAAAGGTGCAATATTTTACCCATAATTGAATTAATACTATGAGTGCTAAATTTTCTGATAAAGTGGAATAAATAATTTTTAACTGAGTAGCTTCTCCTTTTTATTCTTATACATTTATAAAATGCAAATGAAGAGTGTTAAGAAAGGCATTGAGAATTTTAGTGACCGAGCAATAATGACAAATGTAATTTTTGTCAGGCTGTTCTTACTCCTGGTAGCATCTAGAGCACTATGGTGAAGAAAGTTGTCATCCTAGTTAAGATGAAAAGACTTTAATTAATTAAAGTACCTGCCTTTGCGTTTGGGGTGGGAGCCATCAGATGAGCGACAGCCTTTATGCTGCATATTTGGTATGCTCATAGCAAGTATTTCAGGAAATTTTATCAGTTGATATTTAGAAATACAGTGTAACAGTTTACTTAGTTTAACATAATCCATTCAAGTCATTCAAGAGCTAGTCACATAAATTCTTTAACCTTTTGATAATTTCAGTCCCTCTTCTAGAGAGAGATCTCCACTTTATTCCTTGCTTCTATTAGAGACTATTAGAGCTTCTAAAACTTCCACAGGCAGTTATATAAAGAACATTTAACAACAGAAATTGTATAACATAAATTAATTGATACAATGAAGACTGTGGATTCTTTATCACTCAGCCACCTGGGAATCCCCAGAAAGGCCCAAATCCAGAACACTTGCAATATTGCATGTCAACAAGCATGTAGAGCAACAGGAACTCATTCATTGCTGGTGAAAGGATGCAAAATAGCACAGCCACTTTGGAAGACATTTGGATTCTTACCATATGATCCAGAAATCATGCCCTTTGGTTTAATCCACAGAATTTGATTTTTATGTCTACACATGTCTGCACATGGATGCATTTCTTGTTCATAACCGCCAAAACTTGGAAACAACCAAGATGTTCTTCAGCAGGTGAATGGATAAATGCACTGTGGAACATCCAGATTATGGGATATTATTCAGTGGAGAAAGAAATGAGCTATCAGGCCATGAAAAGACATGAAAGAATCTTTAATATTGCTCAGTGAAAGAAATTTATTTGAAAAGCTACATAACATATTATGCCAACTCTATGACATTCTGGGAAAAGTAAGGCTATGTAGACAATATAAAGAGCATTAGTTGCCAGGGATAAGGGAAGAGGGATGGAAAAATAGGACATAGAGGATTCTTAGGGGCAGTGTAACTATTTTGTATGACACTATAATGGTAGATACTTATTATACTTTTATCAAAACTCATAAAATGTACAACACCACAAGTGAATTCTAATATTATGGACTTTAAGTGATAATGATTTGTCAATATAGGTCCATCAGTTGTAATCCCATTCTAGTACAGGACATTGATAATAGGGCACGCTTGGGTGGGGAAAGAGGGATACATGGGAAATTTTGTACTTTATACTCACTTTTCCTCTAAACCTAAAAGTGATCTAAAATATAAGGTCTACTTAAAAAATCATTTAGATCAAATTTTTATTCCTATGTCAGAGAATGTGTGTTAACAGGAAAAATTGCCTGGTGATTGTTTTTTATCCAGCTTTAAATTCACAGGAAATCTTTATATTTCCCTTAGACCTCATGACCTTATTCAGATCTACTCATTTCAAATGCATGATATTCAAGCTGGATTGAAGAATACTTTTGTAGTCCTGTCCCACTCTCCTGCTCAAAGAAAGGGTTTTCTAAAGGGAAAAAAAATGTGAATAGAGAATTCTTATTATGCTCAAAATATTCATGTTTTCAATTATTTTAAACATTTTAAGAGAATCATTTACACATGAATTGCTGAAATACTATAATACAAAACTCTTATCTATATAAAAATGTCCATCTGCTAAGTTGCTTTGTTTTGAAATTTTTTATTTGTTATATATTAATAGAAACGTAAATTATTGCTTTTTAAAATTATCTCTAAAATCAAGTAAATTCTTTTGCTAAATGTTCTAATTCCCGCCTCTTACAATTAAAAAAAAAATTCATATTGAGTTTATGTGTGTAGCATGCTTATTGCTGAAAAGATTGCTTTTTATTATAATATGAACTAGTCATAAATTTTGTCTTAGTTTAAAAAAATGTAGATTAGTCTACCAATAAGAAAAAGAAAACAGTAAACCAGGCATTCAGATCCATTGGGTTTCCCTGGTGGCTCAGCTGGTAAAGAACCAGCCTGCAATGCAGGAGACCTAGGTTAGATCCCTGCGTTGGGAAGATCTCCTGAAGAAAGAAATGGCAACCCACTCTAGTATTCTTGTCTGGAGAATTCCATGACAGAGGAGCCTGGCAGACTACAGTCCATGGAGTCAAAGAGTCAGACACAACTGAGTGACTTTCACTTTCACTTTTCAGATCTATAAATGCATTCCATACATCAAAGACCAGTTTTTGTTCAAGAAAAATCAAGAAAAAGAAAGTTTAACCGCCAAAGATACACATATTTAGCAACATTTAAACACAATGGAAACAAGGCACCATGCCTGTTCATTTTGGGTGATTTTTTGGCATGAAATATTTTAAAGTACAAATACAATGATGATTTTTATTTCTGTCAGTGCTCTTTAAACAAACATTGACATTCTTAATTTTTCCAAAAGCATTTTTAAAAGCTCAACATTTGAATTATCTGACCCAGTGTAAAATTTTTATTCAAAAACACTTCTTTAAATGGTAAACTCTGTGGGAGAAGATTTTTCCTTTTCAGGGATTTTTGATCCTCATTTCATTTAAGTTAAACATTTATCACAATTCTGCCCCTCCAAACTTTTCAACTAACTTTTCTGGAAAACTAGCTAATGATTCTGAATCAAAATTAGTATCATGCTCCAATGCATTGTGTTATACTAACCTGTGCACTTCTTATATAACAAAACATGTTTATAATATTCTCAATTGTAACTTTTTTATTGATGTGTCAGCTTATTTTTCTGTGATGTATAACATTTAGTTTCATTTATTCACCTTACATTATAACTAAAAATGCTTTTTAAAAAAATTTTAATTAGCACTAATTGCATTGACGGAGCACTAATTGAATTTTATCTAGGTACTGGTTTGTATTAAAAGATTGCATGTATGAGTTTAGTCATTTTTAACCAGATATAGCTATAATGAAAAAAGAATAGCCATTAGTTAATAATTTCCTAAAATCTAGATTATTTGTTATGACTTATGACATGCACATTTTAAGTAAATAAAATGTTCATGTGGGGTGCCTCTTAAGGAAACATGATTAAGTGTATAATTAGCAAAACTTTACATACTGGTCTTTCACTTCCTAGTTGCATGGCATTGACAAGATAATCTTTCTTTTTCCAAATATGTTTCAAGGGTCTTGAGACCAATCCATATGATTATATACATACTTAAGTACCTTAGCATACTATCTGGTATAAAATGCAAACTCAGTAAATTACTACCTGAAACTAAATAAATGGAAATAATGCAATGATGTGCAGAAGTATTCTCACCAAATTTATTCATTTATTTTCAATGAGCTAAAACATAATTTATCCAGGTTTTTTACAGTCTGTATTCTAAAATATGTCATTTCCCTATTTGGAATACATTATATGGATATTTTATATTCAGAATATATGTAAAATCTAATAATAAAGTAAAAATATTACTAACCCTGAAATATGCTTGACAATAGTCCACATTGGACTCTAGGGATTTTATTCATCAAAGACTATGTATAGATCCCTGATATTTACATTAAGAACAAAAAAATTAAATACAAAATGCCTACATATAGACTACATATAAGGTATTAAAGGAAATAGCACCAAGGAAAGATAAAAAGTAATAATTAAAAAACAGCAAAGAAAGAAAAAAATAGGCATACTAACTTAAGAAAAAAGAAACAGCGTTCTGTGACCAAGATATGCAGTGTGTCAAGGAAAACTTTTCCTCCCATACAGTGAGTATGAGTATGACATGAGTATGTCAATATTCAGATTATAGCATTATGAAAATTGTGTAGCAGATATGAAATGCCAAGTTTTAACATACACTAAAAGATATGGAACAGATTTATACTCAATTATTCAACTAAGTAAGGAAGCAATGCTAATTTAAAAGTTACTATACATGTGTACCGGTGGCGGATTCATTTTGATATTTGGCAAAACTAATACAATTATGTAAAGTTTAAAAATAAAATAAATTAAAAAAAAGAAAGAAAGAAAAATAAAAGTTACTACATGTGTATTTTGATCTTTGATTACATAAAATCAGATTTTTTAAAAATTTCCCCAAAAAATGAAAATTTAAGGATTGACTACTGACTCTAGTGAGATCAGGCTAATCCTTTTAAGGTGGAATTTCTATAGTAATTCCCTCATAGTCATAGCTCAGTCAGTAAAGAATCCGTCTGCAATGCCGGACACCAGGGTTCAATTCCTGGGTTGGGAAGATCCCCTGGAGAAGGAAATGGCAACCCACTCCAGTATTCTTGCCTAGAGAATCCCATGGACAGAGGAGCCTGGCAGGGTACAGTCCATGGGGTCGCAATGTTGTAGCCATGTGTTCCGGGAAACAAACTCACTCAGAGGGACAATGCAGATAGTGGAGTGCAGTTTATTACACTGGCGGGCCCAAGGCAGAGTCTCCTCTTAGCCAAGGACCCTGACCAGTTTTTGTGAGAACCTTATATACCTTAAGCATACGTGCCCAAACCCACCTCCCAAAATTCCCTGAAACTAGTCTGAACAAGGAAAAAGAAAGATACAATCAAAGTTAACCTGTGATTCATATGCCCTAAGTCTAGGTAGTTAACAGTGGACAATTATCAATAGGCTTGTGGTCATACCCCAACAAGCATAATAGAATGTATGATTCTGTTCGGTTACACAGAAAATTAGGGTATTCTTTTAGGCATGGAGAGCCCTGAGGCTCTTCCTTCCGGGGACCTGGTTTTCCAGTTGGTATGTTGTTTCCATAGATACTGGGCATATAGCTCAAAGTCCACAGTCCGGCCCAAGATGGAGTCCTGCTTTCAAGGTAGAGCCTGTTCTGTTTCCTCCTTCAGCAAGAGTCGGGCAAGACTTAGTGACTAAACCACCACCAACACCACTATTGTAATGCTTGTCTTGAATCTCCTTGACTCTCAGAATCCTTGATTCCTAATCCATGCAATAAAGGCCTCCTTTATATTCTTTAATTATGATATGTACCATGTTCCCTGTGCCTTTTCCCATTGTCCTGTCCTTAATTAAGGTAAGAACTCTCCCTCTTTACATGCACAGTCCCAGAGCTTAAAGTAACAAAAACAATGGTTAACTGTTATTGAATGCATACGTTAAACCTTCTAATTGGTACATCTATCTAAATATACCATAGAGCCTCTTACTCTAATTGTTGCTAAATTCCACAATTGCTGTCTATCTTTTCTATGATAAATAGAATACATTACCTTTATCTTTTGGGACTTGCCCATATAAACAGTAAAAAACAGAAACAAACAAAAATGTCCTAGTTCCTTAACCCCCAAATTTGTTCCTGTTAGCATATTAAAAACACATATAGATAATGATCATAATGATATTTCTTTTTCATTTTCAGAAACCTGTTTTGTTTCTCAGGGTGATTTCTACCATACTTTCAAAGATATAAGTGTGAAGGTAGAAATAAAGGAGATTTAGGAAAACAAAACCAAGATTAAATCTACTAATACATCAATTATTGAAAAGCATTAATATGTCAATTATTGAAAAGCATTAAACCAGAGATTGTTAATCTTTAAAACCCCTATATTCGTCTTATGGCAATATTTCAGAATGATGATGAAAAGTTTTAAAAGGTCAGGTTAGATTCTTATAAATATAAGAATAGCTAACAGCCCTAGGAGACATCACCATGGGTGGTAGATATTTTGTGAAAACAATTTTAGGTTTAATGAGTTGTGATGTTCAAATAAAGGTTGTGGCTTAATTTAGTTCTCTCTCTCTTTAAAAAGTAAAAAGACAATACTTGTGTTGATTGCCTGCTTTTTGTTGTAATTACAAAACAATTTTCCTTGAACAGTGTCTGTCTCTTAATCACAAGTAACAGCAGGTACTGAGCAATTGATATTCCACATGTCTTGCTTTGAACACCCACAAAAAAAACTGCATTAAGAAAAATACTAAATAGCTCCAAATTAAATAATCACACTTTTTTCCCCCACCTGATTTGCCATGCATACAACACTTAGAAATGTACTCTTTATTCTAATGTTCCATGAATTTCGGTTCCTGGCATGGGTTTTTGTTGTTGTGCTTAGTCACTCAATCATGTCCGACTCTTTGCGACCTCATGGACTGTAGCCTGCTAGGCTCGACAGTCCATAGGGATTCTCCAGGCAAGAATACTGGAGTGGGTTGCTGTGCCCTCCTCCAGGGTATCTTCCCAACCCAGGAATCAAACCCAGATCTCCCACATTGCAGGCAGATTTTTTTACCATCTGAGCCACTGGGGGAGCTGTTATTGCTCATTAAAGATTTATTAGATTGAAGCCCTAACCTCACATGTTTATATTTAGAGATAATGGATTTAAGGAGTTAATTAAAGTTAAATGAGGTCTTAAGGGTGAGACCCTAAACCAGGAGGATTGGTATTCTTGTAAGAAAAGGAAGGGTCATCAGTATGCCCTTGCACAGAAGAAAGGCCAGGTGAGGACACAAGAAGAGTATCCCTGGGACGAAAGAGAGAGGCCTCGTGAGAAACCAACCCTGCCAGCATTTCATCTCTGACTTCCAGTCTCCAGAACTGTGAGACAATAAACTTCTGTTGGTTAAATAACCCAGTGATGGGCTTCCCTATGACTCAGATGGTAAAGAATCTGCCTGCAACACAGGAGACCTGGGTTTGATTCCTGTGTTGGGAAGACCCCTTGGAGAAGGAAATGCCAACCCACTCCAGTATTCTTGTCTGGGAAATCCCATGGACAGAGGAGCACATGACTGAGTGACTAACACTTTCTAACTTGAGCAAATACTTCAAATACAGTATCTGAAAAATATATGAGATAAAGGAAACCTTTTTTTTTTAAGTTCCAACAAAAGTTTTAAAAGAGATATAAAAATTTTTGAGTGACAATTTTAGATACAGAAGCAAAGAAAACCTATTCTACAGATGAAAGCAATTTCCAAAGAAGACAAATCAAAGCAGTGTAAAAAACTATTAAAAACCATAATAAAAAAGAGCAAAAAAAAAAAAATATAGGCCAACTTTTAAAAAGGGCACGTTGTTTACTGAGCAAACTGACACTAAATGATAACATCCAGTCAAATCTAGCAAAACTACTGGGCTATATAAAAAAGGAACAACAACAAAAAAATAGCTTATATGGCCATACAGGCAAAAAGACAAGGCAGCATTTAAGGAATAAAAGAATCAGATTAGCATCAGGCACTTTGAAGGCAGCATATTTTGCCACAAATGGAGTAAATATGAAAGAAAATGTGAACCAGGGAAGTTATGTGTAATCAAATAGACCTTCAAATAAGAGGTCACAGAAGAATGTTTGTGATCTTGCAGAAACTCAGGGAACAAAAATATGTTTGGAGAAAGGTTCTCAAAAGGACTAGTGGGGTGTTATATATATATTATTTAGAACTCAGGGAGAAGGTAGACATAATGGTAATTGAAGAGTACATAATTGTTTTGTGACAATCTATATTTGATAGAATTATTTTAAAATGTGGTGAGTTGGAGGGAATGAGAATACATGGAAAGTTGAATAAATGCACCAGTATTTTAAGCAGGAGTTGGTAAACTAGATCTTGGGACAAATTCAATGGGGTCTCTATTTTTATAAATAAAGTTTTGTTGTAACACAGCCATGTTAATTTGTCTACATATTGTCTATACTGTTCCCATGCTACAAAGGCAAATTTGAGAAAGTGTATAGATTGTATGGCCCATAAAGACAAAAATATTTCCAGTATGGACTTATAAAAAAATTGTGGACTCCTTTTTTGGAGGTATATTAATATTCTCAATTATTGTGTTTTATATATATACATACATACATACTTGTGCTTCCCTGCTGGCTCAGATGGTAAAGAGTCTGCCTGCAATGCAGGAGACCTGGGTTCGATTCTGGGTTGGGAAATCCCCTGGAGAAGAAAATGGCAACCCACTCCAGTATTCTTGCCTGGAGAATCCCATGGATAGAGGAGCCTGGCAGCTGATAGTCCATGGGGTCGCAAGAGTCTGACATGGCTTAGCGACTAAATTACTACTACTACTTTATATATATATACACACACATACTTACGTGTGTGTGTTTGTGTATATGGTACTCCATGCTTTTTTGATAAATTCCTTTTCTTATTATACATGCAGAATTATTTTCTTTTCTTTCAACTAGGGTCCCAGACTGATAAACACTTTTCAAGAATCCCTTGCCCTCTATTCATAGTATACTCTAATATGAACACCTAGAAGAGTGATTATAAATCAACATAAAGTCAAGGGTATTTTGTCCGATCTGTTTCCCGTCAGGGGACAGTAATAACATACACTGTAATCTCCACTGACAAGCAACCAGCTTAATTTATCTTTTGGAATTACAATTAGAATTTAAGAGGAGAGCTGAATAGACATTGAGATAAAGTATACTAAATCCCCAAAGGCAAGTTATCCAGTAATTATGTAACTAGAAATACAGAACAAATGCTATAGAATTAGCATCGGCCCTGAAACATAAAGGAACATGTCTCTGATGTCTCTTCCACATAAAAGCTTCCTGCAGAGGAAAATACGATACAGGAGCCTTCAACTACCAACAATGAGTATACGTAATAAGACTTCTGAAATAAATAATTAAAATTAACCAAATCATCTAACTATTCTAATCTTATACAAAATTAGTTGTCTTAGGTTGGCTTCCCCAGGAACAGATTCTGGAAGGGAGGTTTGCATGCAGACAAGTTAATTGGAGAAGAAAGATTTAGAATTGCTCAGAGGGAGATCAACATGATCACAGCAGAGGCACCAGTCAGTCAATCCTAACTCCCAAGCTCCCCAAGGGATTGACTGCATTTCTTGCAGCATTATTCACAACAATATCCAATAATGGATGAATGGATACATATGGTATAAGCAAACATTGGATATTATTCAGTTTTAAAAAAGAAAGAAATCCTGCCATATGAGACAACATAGAAGAAACTTAAGACATTATGCTAAGTTAAACAAGTCCAGCCTCCTCCTTAATAACACTCTCCATATTTCATATCAGCAAGATCAATAACCAGGCTTGGAACTCTTTCCTGTCTCCTGATCTCTCAGTCCACAGTGACTAAGTGGAAGCCATAGCTTAAATTTTAACTTTATTCTTACTGTATTCTCTTGTGGAACCATTTCCTCTCTGAAAATTAGGGTCTCAGACTTTCTATTTCCCAAAGTTATGGGAAAAGAAAGCACAAATTCTCCAAAGTCAAGTGGACCTAGATGATAGTAGACTTCTCCTTCTACCATTTTTTTTTTTTTTTTTGGTGTGTGTATATTGCCTTTTATAATGTATATCATTCAGTGGAAGCTAACATGTGATGGAAAGGTCTTTTACACTTTGTGTCCACTCCTATAGGTCCACCAAATGCTGCTTCCACAGCTGGACTTGAACTCAGTCTTCCAATCTTTCCTTTTCTGAGTTTCTGCTTATACAATTTAATTTCTATGATATTCTTTTGACTGTCCAGAGGGTTAAATTCCCTTTGGACTATATTTTAACAGACTTTAGAATAGCTAACTTAGCACTAGGATAAGACAATATAGGGTCTTCCCTGGTGGCTCAGATGGTAAAGAATCCACCTGCAATGTGGGAGACCTGGGTTTGATCCCAGGGTTGGGAAGATCCCCTGGAGGAGGGCATGGCAACCCACTCTAGTATTCTTGCCTGGAGAATCCCCATGGACAGAGGAGCCTGTTATGCTACAGTCCATGGGGTCACAAAGGGTTGGACATGACTGAGTGACTAAGTATACACAGCACAAAACAATATAGACCACTGGCTGGATTATGTAGCAATAGGACTTTTCTTACAGATCTTGTGACCAAAATCAGGAATAAATGATGGAGTGGGGTCTTTATGAAGCATCATGTTGTGCATCCTCATCAAGTCTCTGATAGAAAGGAGTGGGCCACTGCTACAGATTCAGAGGGTTCATATGTAAGGGGTTTCAAGTCTTTTCAAGTGGAATGACCCACCATGCCATCCCGTCTCAGGATCTTGCTTCTGCCAATCAAGGCCTTATGTTTGTGTAGGACATTAGCTAAAAATGAGAATTCACCTTCTCTGGAGATCTTCTACTTTTAAGTAAGGGGTTTTATGATCAACTCTTTCTGCCTTCTGGCTACAAGTAATAAAAGTCTTTTTATATACTGCAAAAGAGGCCTTCTGGGATTCACAATTAACTCTCATTTAATTAGTTAATCAGTATCAGCATTGTCTTTCTCCAGTGCATCAATGTTTATTGTCCTTGCAACCCCTAATGCAGTTAAACCTCTCTAAAGCCACCCATCACTCACCAGTACATTCTCTTTACTTGGTATTCTGTGCAACTTCACCACTTGAAAAAAAAAAAAAAACAACTTTAACAATTGTACCACAAGATAAGCCAAATTCCTTGTGACACCTACCACCAGTGACAGAATAAGTATTATCAGCTCCCAGTGGATATCAGCTTCAAAATCCCATTTTAGAATCTGTTCCCTTAGACCTTGTCAGGCACCTATCTCTTAGGAAGGGTTTTCTGGGGAACAGGTTCTAAGAGGGATGTTTGCCGGCAGGGAATTAATTGGAGAGTACTCAAGGGATCAGATACTGTGAGGAAGTAGAAAAAAAAAAAAAGAGGACAGATGAGGCAGAGGCACTGACAGCAATGCAGTTATAATGAAGGTCTTAGTCAATTCCATAGGAAGCTTGGATCTCAGATAGCCCTTTAGAGCTGTCCCCAGTCAAGGCATAGGGGTCAGGTCTTTATACATTTAATAATCAAACCAAACATTTTGGTGAATAAGCAGGTTAGGAGAAAAGGATAGAGGAATATTGTCAGGGCTGTTGTGAAATGATTTTGAGCACAGCCAAGATCCTAACACAGATTGGTCACCTCTCTCCACCTCTCCTTTATGAGTCTTTTCTCCAAGACTAAATACATAAGGAGACATGATAGAGTGAAATATACATCCTTTATTCCATGAGAACTCAAATGCACTGGCATCCTTTTTAGTGTTCTTTGAGAGGCTTGAGAAATTTTGTATCTAGGAACTTTGGACAAGTGTCAGGTTTCCTAGGTTAGGTAGAAGAAAAGCAAAGATATTGTCACAGTTGCTGGTTTTGGAGAAATGGGACATAGATTTACATTTTTCTTCCAGCGTTTACCTTTAAGTTCTTGAACAGTTAATTCTGGTGATTATGAGTATTTCAGAGGTGCTTTATACTGTTTACTCTTCTTCCCTTTCCCTCCAGTAGAAAGGAACATTTTAGTAATCAATACATAATATGCCTAAATTTGTATACATGTATACTTCATACAGAAACTGCATAAAATCTGATAGTTTCACACTGGAAATTAGATGGATATCAGTTCATTTCAGTCACTCAGTTGTGTCCGACTCTTTGAGGCCCCCATGGACTGCAGCACACCAGGCTTCCCTGTCCATCACCAACTCCCAGAGCTTGCTCAAACTCATGCCCATTGACTTGGTGATGCCATCCAATCATCTCAATCTCTGCCATTCCCTTCTACCCCTGTTTTCAATCTTTCCCAGCATCAAGGTCTTTTCAAATGAGTCAGAACTCAGCATCAGGTCGCCAAAGTATTGGAGTTTCAGCTTCAGCATCAGTCCTTCCAATGAATATTCAGGACTAATTTCCTTTAAGTTTGGCTGCTTGGGTCTCCTTTCAGTCCAAGAGACTCTCAAGAGTCTTCTCCAACACCACAGTTCAAAAGCATCATTTCTTCAATGCTCAGCTTTCTTTATGGTCCCACTCTCACGTCCATACATGACTACTAGAAAAAACATAGCTTTGACTAGATGGACATTTGTTGGCAAAGTAATATTTCTGCTTTATAATAAGTTGTCTAGGTTGGTCACAGCTTTTCTTCCAAGGAGCAAGCGTCTTTTAATTTCATGTTTGCAGTCACCATCTGCAGTGATTTTGGAGCCCAAGAAAATAAATTCTGTCACAGTTTCCATTGTTTCCCCATCTATTTGCTATGAGGTGATGGAACCAGATGCAATGATCTTAGTTTTTTGAATATTTCAGTCTCTTCTTTCACTTTTATCAAGAGACACTTTAGTTCTTCTTTGCTTTCTGCCATAAGGGTGGTGTCATCTGCATATCTGAGGTTATTGATAATTCTCCCAGCAATCTTAATTTCAGCTTGTGCTTCATCCAGCCCAGTATTTTACATGATGTACTCTGCATATAAGCTAAATAAGCAGGGTGACAATATACAGCCGGATGTGGTCCTTTTCCTATTTGGAACTAGTCTGTTGTTCCATGTCCAGTTCTAACTGTTGCTTCTTGACCTGCATACAGATTTCTCAGGAGGCAGGTCAGCTGGTCTGGTATTCCCATCTCTTAAAGAATTTTCCAGTTTGTTTTGAACCACACAGTCAAAGGCTTTGACATAGTTAATAAAGCAGAAATAGATGTTTTTCAGAACTCTCTTGCTTTTTCAATGATCCAGCTGATGTTGGGAATTTGATCTGTTGTTCCTCTGCCTTTTCTAAATCCAGCTTGAACATCTGGAAGTTCTCAGTTCACATACTGTTGAAGCCTGACTTGGAGAATTTTGAGCATTACTTTGCCAGTGTGTGAGATGAGTGCAATTGTGCGGTAGTTTGAGCATTCTTTGGCATTGCCTTTTTTTGTGAACAGAATGAAAACGGAACTTTTCCAGTCCTGTAGCCACTGCTGAGTTTTCCAAATTTGCTGGCATATTGAGTGCAACACAGAATGATCCAGAATATTATAATTTAATTTTGCTAGCTAGATTTGTTTTTAAACTTTTGACTTAGTTTTAAAGATATTTTAAAATTTGGGGGCAAGGTAATATTTGCTCAAATATGGAAACAATAAAAAATTAATATTAATTTTTCTTTATTTTAATTTACATGTTTGGTAGTATAGTTATTAGGTAACAGTATACATTTTATCATTTAATACTTTTGATGATCTTGCCAATAAGTATATATTACATAAAATATTGATTATGGCAATATGATTAATAATTACTCAAAATGAATAATTATTTAGATCATTGCTCCATGCTTCTGAAAGCTCAAGAGATTTTACCCTACTGGTGAACTAGTTTGTTAACTGGCCAAAGTCTCATAGCTTCTGTTAGAAGATTTCTGGGTCAGAGACCAAAAGCATTTTGTTACTCATAGCACTGGTGGTAGTCAGAGTATCAGCATTTCTATGGTGGTTGCCCAAGCGCCAGTTCCCACAGGGTGATCCAAAGGGCGTCTGTGTGTTGCATTAGAAGGAAGGAGCCCTAAACGTAGCACAGGAAATCATAAACAATGAGCATGAAGACTCCTGCCCTTTGCAACACTCTTTAGTAAGTAACTCAATTTTCCAAGGCTGTTCTCCACACAAATATTCTTGAAAACAGACTGAAACAAAGGACAGTCTGTGCTGCTGCTTACAAAATGTGCAGAAAATGAAGAGATCCATGTAAGATTGTCTCCCAATAATTACCACTGCCATTAAAATGCCAATCATGTTAAAATCTTGATTCTAACAAATTAATTTTTTCTGGAACAAAACTTTTAAAATGTATGGAAAAAATTTAAAAATCAGTTACACTTTAAAAAAAATTTTTTCTCATTCAAATATTCCCTGCCCATTATCAGACCATCCAGATGTTTGCAACCTCAAATTCAGTCATCTTTGATATTTTGCATACCTTCACTCATCCAGAAGCCATAGCTTACACACGTCCTTTGCTTTGAACTTTTCTCCTTATAAGATACATATGAAAAAAAAAAAGATATATATGTTGTGGGAAGGCAACATGATATATTTTACTTAGCAGTTTTGGTTTGATTTATAACTTTTAAATATTTAGATACATTGTGTATGAATTTCCAATTGCATTGCTGTTAATATGTCAGTAATAGTTTTGTGTTAATTCAACAATTTTCACTTTAATATTTCTTTGTGCAATCTAGTTGCTAATAACAAGGTTTTAGATACCTAATTTGAAATATAATCCCCTGTCTAATTGGAATATATATCAGGTGAGTGGCCTTCACCATTGCTGAAATCACTGTGATAGTTTCATTAGTCCCATGACCATATAGCACCATTGAACTAAAAACACATTTTGTTCAGCAAATGACTTAATTTGATTTAATAACTTGATGTATGTCATATGTATGCATCCTCAGACCACTGTTCAAACTAAGAGTAGTGTTCATACTGGGGAAAATTAACAACAGATTTAAGGTTCATGACTGGCACAGATATGCCACTAAATGTATGCAACAGCAAAAGATGAAGTCCCTCTGTCTAATAGAAAAGATGAATTCTTGACTTGTCCAGTTAATTAAGGGTTGTTTTAAATTTCTTTATATTTCCCATTTGACACATCATTACAGGAGACACACAAAAAGATAAATCACCAGAATCTCAGCAGTTTTAAGAATTTAATATTAGCATACAAATGTGTGTCAGATATTGTGAACAAACTATCATACTGAAGGCACTGTGTCTATGAACCTTAGTGGTTAACAGCTCAGGGTACAATAGATAAGCCTTGAGAGTTAATTTATAATTGCAAATTGTCAGATGGGATTGAATGCTGAATCAAAATCACAGTGACTTGCATGAAATTGAATTTAAAATTAAGTGAAGCTTTTCTTAAAGAACAGAAATTGCCTTCAAAGAGATAACCGAAAACTAGGGCACTTTAGTCAGTGAAGTCACTCAGTCATGTCCGACTCTTTGCGACCCCATGGACTGTAGCCTACCAGGCTCCTCCCTCCATGGGATTCTTCAGGCAAGAGTACTGGAGTGGGTTGTCATTTCCTTCTTCAGGGGATCTTCCTGACCCAGGGATCGAACCCAGGTCTCCTGCATTTCAGACAGAGGCTTTAACCTCTGAGCCACCAGGGAAGCCCTTAGGGCACTTTAGTGTATATATTTATTGCAGTCTCCAGCACCACAATTTTCCCTCGTATATATACTAGATGTCTACTAGCTACATATTTTAAATTTTTAAAAAATAGTTAAAATAGTTTATTTTCTGTGCAGTGATTTTTACCTTAGTAATTTGAGATGCAAGTTAATGTGCTCATATAGAAAATTTGAATTTGCAATGGTGTGTGTCACAGGTGAGTTAGAAAACAAAAATCTTGTCGACTAAAAATTTAAAGGAGTATCCTCTCTCTGACTGAGCGACTTCACTTTCACTTTTCACTTTCATGCACTGGAGAAGGAAATGACAACCCACTCCAGTGTTCTTGCCTGGAGAATCCCAGGGATGGGAGCGTGGTGGGCTGCCATCTATGCGGTCGCACAGAGTCGGACACGACTGAAGCGACTTAGGAGCAGCAGCCTCTCTGACTCTAGAAAATAAAGTGCTGATGCCATCAATCATCAGTGCTTGTTCTAAGCTCTCTCAATAGCATACTGTTTACTCCTAAATATGACCTGTAATTAAAATCAATTATAGCTCCAAAGCTATTAAGAATTAATGTTCTAGGTATTAACTAAGCAAATTGCTTCACAGAACACATGTTGCAGCATTACATAATTAATAAGAAAACTTCCCAAACTGCTTTATTAAAAGGACCTTGAATTTCAAAAACTAATTAATTGTATTGTCAATTGATTTGCATAAATACTCAATAGTAAAATATTTAAATAAAATATAGTTTAATCATGATTGAATATTTTTAATTGGGTAACTATTCAATGACATGTGAAAAAACTTCTTTGAATTATAGGAATAACAATAATGAGATGGTACGAGTATATAAACACTCTAAATTTATATAAAAATATGAATAAATAGAAAAAATACTAAATCTAAAAGAATATAAAAACTTGTCCTGAATAAATGAGCATATGAATATATATTTATTTTTTGTGTAATATAATTTTGTTACCATATTAACATTTAAATTATTATTAATATGAAAAAGATATTTCTGTAAGATTGCAGAAATTAAAGCTTGAATTATATTCGGTTCCACAGAATTATGGAAATTTGTGTAGTGGGTTTTTTTGGTTTGTTTCTTTTTTATTTTGTTTTGTTTTTACAAAGCAAAGAAAGTTTTATTACTACATCTACATAATTAATGATTAAGTGTCCTGAACTATTAGTTTCCACAGAAAAACTATTTTAACTTCCTAATCCTATTCAAAGGATAAAAGGGGGAGAAAAATGGTCATTATAAAAATATACAAGAGCAGATCTTCTAAAGGAGAACTATGTTTTGTTATATGCAATATTATTTATCCATAGTTTTTAGTAGTAGTAGTTAGTAGTTTCTAATATGTTTGGGGAGCATAAATGTAATATGTAATTAATTCAACTTTGTTTTATCCATGCCTAGAATACAGATTTGTTTTAATTGGTAGAGAAATGAAGATGGGCAATAAAATATCATTTTGCCTTATATCACCTATGATATAAATTATTTTCATCCCCATTTCATTGATGAAAAGACTAATATAACAGCCTTCTAGCTGTTGCCACATCAAAGTACTATAGACTGGCTTACAAAAAAAACAAAGAAAACAGAAATTTATTCTCTCATAGTTCTGGAGACTGTGTGTTAGCTGCTAAGTCGTGGCCAACTCTAGGGGATCCCATGGACTGTAGTCCCCCACTCTCCTCTGTCTGTGGAATTTTCCAGGCCAGAATATTGGAGTGGATTGTCATTCCCTTCTCCAGGGGATTTTCCCGCCCCAGGGATTGAACCCAGGTCTCCTGCACTGCAGGCAGATTCTTTACTGTCTAGAAGTCTGAGATCAAGGTTCAGCAGGTTTGGTTTGTTTCAGGGCTCTCTCCTTGGTTTGTAGATGGCTATCTTCTCCCTGGGTTTTCCCTCTGTGGATGTCTCTGCCCAATTTCCTCTTCTTATAATGACATCAATTAAAATTGGATTAGGGCCCACCCTAACATCATTTTAACTTAACTCCCTCTTTAAAAATCCAATCTACAAAACAATTACAATCTGAACTACTGGGCATTGTGCATGCAAAGTCACTTCAATCATGTCCAACTCTTTGTGACCCCATGGACTGTAGCCTGCCAGGCTTCTCTTTCCATGGGATTCTCCAGGCAATAATACTGGAGTGGGTGGCCATGCCCTTCTCCAGGGGATCTTTCTGACCCAAGGATAGAACCCACCTCTCCCCGTGGCTCCTGCATTGCAGGCAGATGCTTTACCTCTGAACCCCTGGGGAGCCCTTATATATATGGCAACAGATGAATTCTGGGGGACACAGTTCAGCCCATAAATCACTTGATAAGCTTGCTTAACTTTTCCAAGTTCACATAGAAGGACTGTAAATCCAGTGTCTATTTTGTCACAAAGAAATGGCATAGCAAAACATTCTAAAATAAAATAATACAGAGTGTCTTCTTTACAAAGCTAATAAAATCCATCATCATAAAACATAACGTCATGCTCTGCAGTATACATAAAAATAAAGTGATCATCTGTGCCTCAAGTTGAAATTTCACAAACAATTGGTTCAGCTTTTCTCCTTCAAGAAGCAGTCATCTGCAAACCATATTTATATGAATATACAACTTGGAAGTTTTCTTTCATAAATGTCCTTACTTTGTGGTTCATTAAACTATATCTTAAAGATTCCAGTGCATTAAATTTCAATTTCATCTCTTTATTTTTTCTAGTATTCTTTCTAATATTGGTGATTTAAAATTCATATATTTAAGTATACTTATATTTAAGTATACAGGAAAAATAGTATTTAAGTGGCTGATAGGGGAGACTGTGTATAAAGGTTTGGGTGGACAATGTATGAAGGCTTAATGGATACTGCAGTTTTCGCATCTTTGGGTAAATAGCTGGAATTGGCATTTCTGAATTATACAGTAAATTTAACTTTATGAGGAATCTTCAAACTGTATCCCAATTTTGCTGTGTGACTTTGCATCCCAAACAGTCTTGACAGAGTTCTAGTTGCTCCACATCCTCGTTTGCACTTGGTATCCTCAGCTGTTCTATCTTAACTTTTAAAAAGTTTTTGCTGTTTTCACAGCTGTTGGTGAGTATTAGTATCTCATTGTAGTTTTAGTTTGCACTTTCTTTATTAGAAATAATTTTGAATCTTTCTTTATGTATCAATTTAATATTCATATTTCTTTTTTGTTAAAGTGGACAAATGGCTTATCTATTTTAAACTAAATTATTTATTTCCTTAGTTTTGAATTGAGAATTATTTATAAATTCTGCATGCAAACTCTTAGTCAGAAATGTGTACTGTAAATATTTTGTGTCAGTCCATGACGTATTTTCATTTTGTTAACAGTGTTTTTTTTTTAAAGAAAATGAATCTTAAGCTTGATAAAGTTTGTTATAATTTTTCCTTTTATATTTCACATTTATGTCCTGTTATGTATTTGATATAACCACAAATTAAAAAGGTTTTCTTTTACTTTTCCAATAGTTTTATTGCTTCAGTTCAGTTCATCCCAGTCACGCAGTCGTGTCTGACTCTTTGCGACCCCATGAACTGCAGCATGCCAGCCTCCCTGTCCATCACCAACTCCCAGAGGCCACTCAGACCCATGCCCATCGAGTTGGTTATGCCATCCAGCCATCTCATCCTCTGTCATCCCCTTCTCCTCCTGCCCTCAATCCCTCCCAGCATCACGGTCTTTTCCAAATATAACCTGAGTCTTTTATGGCTTTTGTGTGGACAGGCATACTTTACCAGTGAGCCACCTGGGAAGACCAAATACATATGTATAGATGCTTATTGCATTTTTTCAAATGTCTGTGGCTAGTTTATAGAGATGCAATTTAATTTTGTGTACTGAAGTTATATTCTTGGATTTTGCTAAACTCACTTATTAGTCGTAGTAGGGATTTCTGGAGAATCTTCAGAATTTTCTATATAACCAATCGCACAATCTGTGAATACAGTTTTTTGTTTTCTTCCTTTCTAATCTGTATGCCTTTCAGTAAAATGTTAAATGGAATGTTACTGCCTTGTTCTGGTGCTTAGAGGAAAAGCAGAGAGTCTTTCACTGTCAACTATGAAATTAGCCGTAAGGTTTTATAGCATGAGAACAACGTTACATGTGTATATTTCAATTAATATATCCTGAGTTGAAGTGGAAGTCCTGAGGGACCATTTTGACCGTCATAATGCCTTCAAAGTACCATTGTTACTTAATATGCAAGGGCCAGAAATGCTGCCAATGCCAACAGTGCCTCTACTAAGGTAGTTCTGGAGTCAAGCACAAAGAAAACCGAGATTTTACTGGAATTTGTATAAAGGCTCCCATGTCTTACTGAAGAATATGATGAAGGCATGTGATTGACTGGTATATATTGGAAACATTTGATTCCTGGGTTAGGAATATCCCCTGGAGAAAGGAATGGCTACCCACTCCAGTATTCTGGCCTTGAGAATTCTATGAAAAGAGGAGCATGGTAAGCTACAATCCATGGGGTTGAAAAGAGTCATACATGACTGAGCAACTAACACTTTTTCATATATATTTTTTAATTGTTAACAATTTTATTAACTTCAATACATAAAAATATCTATCTGTCTATATATATATATATATATATATATATATATATATAGAGAGAGAGAGAGAGAGAGAGAGAGAGAGTTGAAAGAGCAGAAGTGGAGCTCTCACATTCTGCAATGATAGCAGAACCCAAGAAGAAGAAAGATTCCTCTTCTTCCCTGGCAGGGACACAGTCAGTGAAAACCCATGCACTCTGTGTTTACCACAGTCCTCCCAATTTCCTTCCCCTCTGTAACAATTCTCCATCACTTGCCATGCAGGGACTTTCATGTGGCTTGCCATGGCTGCAGACCAAGAATTGCAATCCTCTCCTCATCTCAAATTAATTCATTTTTCTAGAGAAATATCTTGTAGTCTATTTGTTTCAGATCAACATTTTGGTGGCCCATAGACGGCCCAGAGAAGACTAGCAATGGCTCTAGGGCTGGTGAGCAAACAGGTGCAGTACCCACAACTGAGCCACTGGTGTTCCCTGCTTTTCCTGCCAAGCCTAGAGTTTGAAAGCACATCTTTCTTCCAGATCTAATTTCATGCCCTCCTTGTGTTTGAAGCTTTCCAGGCTTTATTCAGGGTTTATTCAAAGGTTTGATCCTTGTGGTTAAGGCCTGTTCTGTGTGTGAAAACTCATCTAGCACTTTGGCTGATTTTGAGATCAGACTGTTTTACTGAAGCTGACTAGCCTTCAATCCACAGCTTGCTTAACAGGGGCTGTTTCTCAAGAACAGCGCCAGGGTTTTCAGCCTTCAGCCTATTCCTTTGGAAGGGCTGCCCTCTGGGTATTAGCTATAAAAGAAAATCTTTGGCTTGACTCCTCCAGGAAGGACAAAGCTGTCTTCACAGGGCTTGCTGGGATTGGCTTGTAAGTTGTTTTAATTGAGCCATTAGTGCTGTGAGCTGTTTGAAGATAGTTCTTTAGAGGAAAAACATCTAGGAAATGCAATTATATCAATACCAGTTATATCAGCATTTTGAGACCCACCCATGCCCCCACTCTGGGAATTTTATGTTTAAAACCCAAAGTCTGGACTTCCCTGGTGGTCTAATAGTTAAGAATCCATCTGCCAATGCAGGGAACATGAGTTCGATCCCTGATCCAGGAAGCTCTGATATGCCTCAAAGCAACCAAGTCCATGTGCCACGACCATACAGCCCATACTCTAGAGCCTGGGAGCTGCGACTTCTGAGCCCATGTGCCTAGAGCCTGGGCTCCTCAACCAAAGAAGCCACCACAGTGAGAAGCCAGCGCACTGCAAATAGAGAGTAGACCTCACTCATCACAAATGGAGAAAGCCCACATGCACAGTGAAGACCCAGAGCAGCCAAAACAAGTACATTAATTAGTTAAAAGAAAACCTTCCTCATGCATATTTCTAACCAAACGGACTGACCTAACCAAAGATGATCTGAAATATCAATGTCCTATGTGGGGAACTTTTGAAATCCTCAAACTTAATTTCTTTTAACCTGAATTGGAATACAATAAATCAGACATTTTCAGAACTGAGTGTGATACTTATTTTAATTGTTTTTTGAGACTTCCCAACATTATCAGAAACCAACAGAGGCAAGCAAATTATTAAAAAATAATAATAATAAACTGGCTCCCAAAGAACCTGATTCTTCTTCCTTGGCTTCTCTGTCTCAAGTTCTGCCCTCTTGCAGTATCTTCTTCCCTCCTTTCCCTGATGCCTATACTTCCACTATTCTCTCAATTTCTCCATACCAATTCCCTTACCAAACTTCTCCTTTTCTCTGAATCTTTCCCAACACCCCTATTTTCTGAACTTGTCAGAATATGTTCCTTTAAAATTAATCCTCCTGAGGAGCTAGAGGCTAAACCCTTAATTTCTTGTATTCCCAGGACCAAAGCTGAACTGCAAGCCATATTAAAACATTTCTGCAAAGTAACCAAAGACCCTTACAGATACGTTGAGGAATTTAATATTTTCATTTAAATTTATCAACCTAGTTTCTCTGACTTATATCAACTAGTCCATATGCTTTTTGTTGAAGGCCAGGGCCAGCATTGGATGAAAACCACCAATTAGGAAAGCCCTGAAAGGTCTCTGGAATTACAACCAGCAGACCAATGCTTTGACTTATATGATCAGGCTCTGATGATTCACTGAACAATTCCCAGGGCTTTTCCAAAACCTGTTGATTGAAACAAAATCCAGTTTTGCAACATTTCTTACATCCAGAAGTCTGATGAACCAGTTCATGATTATTATGATAGACTTCAGATTTTCTTTAAAGAAAATTCTGGTCTTTGGACACTGATTCCACTCTAGTAGCTTTTAATTCTATGTTTATTAATGGGCTGCACAGTGGCCTTCCTGTCTAGCAAAAAAAGATTAGGATAGAATGGGAAACTACGGCCACTCCAGATTTAGTTGATCTGGCAAATCAACTTTCTATTAGACTAGATGAGTCACCTAAAAGGAAGACTGCCAAAATTCTTCCTCTTCAATTCCAACAAAGGAAGGCTCCTAATAGAAACCTACAAGTTTCCACTACTAATGTGAAGAGTCAGGACATTGAAAACGAGATTGTTACAAATTTAAGTGCTTTCAGTGACTGCAGCTCTCTAACTAGTCTTTCCAATGACCTGCCTTCCAAATTCTCAACGAAGGGGCTTTGAGGAACTACAGGTATGCTTTTCAATCCTCTCTGTTAATTGGCTTGTGGAAACATTTTTCTAGATGGGTGATGAAACTCTTCCAGTCCTGACTGATATTGGAATCATATTTTTGGTGTCCAACTCCACGACTATAAAACAGTTCCTGCCTAAGAGCACTGAAACAGTTTAAATAGTGAGGATTTCTAATGAATCTCAAGGAGTTCCTCTCTTTAAATCTACTCCTTTTTGTTTGGGTACTTTGAGAGATACACACTCTTTCACCTTAGTTCCTCTGCTCCTATTCATTTATTAGTCTGAGAATTCTTACAGTAGTATCATGTCAGAATTTCCTTCTCCAAAAGGGGGAAATGATTTTAGAAATCGACAGTAATCAACATAACCCATCAGATGAATTAAATGAGCCTTTGCCATCTTTCATTTGTTTAATCTCTGGTGGTACTAGAAGAGATTCTGGAAACACGGAGCAGATCATTTGTCCCTGCTGAATCAGCTAACACTGACCTTATAGGAAAAATCTCTGTCTGATGTTGGTGAAATTCACAGTGCATCTCATGAAAATTTATATACATCTGTCAAAACTTTTTCCCAGAATTAATCAATACCTTATAAGTGAAGAAATTCCTTCAAGGAATAAAACCCATAATTGAAGACTGAAAGCTCAGGGCCTCATTATCTGTTGTATTAATACTAGCCCTTGTAACACTTCCATTTTACTGGTGAGAAAAACATAAAGGCCGAGGATAGAGGATAGTTTGTCCAGGACCACCAAGAGATAAACAACATTGTTATCCCTCAAAATCCTGTTGTCCCTAATCCTCATATATTACTAACATCTGTTTCCACTGGAAGTAAATTCTTTACAATAATTGATTTATGCACTGCATTAGTTAGTATTCCAGTTAATTAAGCTAGTCTATACCTTCTCCCCTTCACTTTAGAAGAAAAATAATTCACCTGGATGGTAATGCCTCAGGGTTATACTTAGAGTCCTTATTTCTTACCAATCTTGAAGTTGGATCTGGGACATAAAGCTCCTAGAGTTTCTACTTTGCTGTACTCTGTGGATGATTTGCTTCTTTACTCTGTTTCTCATGTCTCATCATAGGAGACAGCATCCACTTTCTAAAGCTTTTGGCCTTAAAAAGCTATAGGCTTGCCAAAGGAAAAAAATGCAGTTTGCCAAACCCAGGTTGGATATTTAGGTCATCCAACATAAGAACAAGGGATACACATAGATCCAGATAGATTTCAGGGTATACTCAGTTTCCCCAAACTCAAAACTCAGTGACAACTGCAAAGTTTTCTTGGGTTAGTTGGTTGTTGCTGAACTTAGATTCCAAATCTTTCTCCATGGGCAAACTGATGTATGTTTCACTCAATAGTAACATCCTGAACTCAATTTTATGGCAAGAAGCTGATGACATAGACTTCAAGATCTTAAAACAGAGTTTGATGAACCCACCTGCCCTTGGGAATCTCAACTATCATATTTTTTTTTCCTTTATGTATATGAAAAGTAAGGGAATATCCTTCTAGTACGTACCCTAAAACACTGAACATGGAGATTTCTCCCATCCCTGCCTTTAAGCCATATGGCTACTGCCCTTTTGGTTAAGTTCAGTGAGAAAATTATGGTGGGATTTCCTTTAAGCATTGTTTTCACCTCTTGCAGTATAAACTCTCTGAATTCTCATCACGATGTCTCCCAGCCAGCTGCCTAACCTTTTGTTAACTATTCCTCATATTACTCTTTACATTGCAATAATCTTGACCTGACTACTCTTGTAATCAACAAAGTATCTCATGACTGCTTAACACTGATGAATCACCTCCTGACTCATGATGGTCTACAGGAAATTCCACTGAAAAACATTGACTTCTCATGGCTTACTGATGGTCTATTTTTCAAAGATGACAATGGCAAATATTCTGGGTATGGTATTACAACTTCTTTTCATGTTATTGAGACAGTACATTTATCTATGTTTACTTCGGTCCAGCAGGCTGTTACACCTTCTTACAGGGTGTTGTACTTTAGCCAAGGACAAAAAACTATCAATATTTATACTGGCAGTAAATATGCTTTTGGAATAGCTCATGATTTTGGAGTGTTGCAATGCAGCTTCCTTCCTTCCGGTGGAAATAGAATTTAAAAATCTCCATATAAAGAATTATTAAATGCAATACTTTAACCTGCTGCATTATTTTACCACTCTGGGCATTCTAAACTTGACCATCTAGAAGCTAGGGAAAATCACCTGGCTAATATTTCTGCAAGAAATGCTGCCTTTAAAAGGACCATGAGCCTTCAAACCTCTGTCATTCCAAAAGGTTAATTCCCCAATGATAACTTTGTAAAACTGGCTATAAAAACACAACAGTTAGCCTCAGAAAAGAAAAATACAAGACAGGAAATTCAATAATTGTTGTTTTGATTAAAAAAAAAAAAAGCAAGCCCTGGTTGGAACTGAATAATAACTCAATCCTACCAGAGACTCTAAAATTTCCACTGCTCAGCACTGTACATGCACTAAACCGTTGGGCTACTGACAAAATGATAACCTTCATGAGTCAATATCACTAAGGAAATATTAACATGGCAAAAAAACAAAAAAACAAAACCCTCCTCACTTGTCCTCAGGGCATCAGGGAGGTCCCTTTGGATTGCTCCCCTATGTTTTAAACTGCCTGATGGACCATTAGAGTTCTCGCAAAGAGATTTTACACAACTCCTTCCAACTAATGGATATAAATACATTTCATTCATGGTTTGTATGTTTTCATGCTAGACTGAAGTCTTCTATTGCTGACCAGCTATGGTCTTATCTGTGGATAAAGTCATTCTGGAAAAGATTATCCCTACTTGGGGGAAATTTTTGAGAACTTCAGAGTGGCCAAAGAGCTATTTATCTGGCCAGCTGCTTCAACAAGTCTGCTCTGGCCAGTTTTATTACTCTTTCACTGCACTAACCACCCTCAATCCTCTAGTTTAGTCAAATGCATCAATGACTTTATTAAGACTCAGTTGGCAAAACTGTGAAGGCTCCCTGCATTGGCAAGATGCCCTGGAGAAGTGAAAGGCTACCCACTCCAGTATTCTGGCCTGGAGAAGTCCATGTATTGTATGGGGATCACATGGGGTCACAAAGAGTAGGACGTGACTGAGCGACTTTCACTTTCACTTACTTTCCAAAAACCTTGGCCAAAAGCATTGCCATTAATCCTTCCAAATCTCATATCCACTCCTCTTGGCACTCACAAATGTGTACCCTTTGAGATAGTTACAAAATGCCTCTTGCTTCTTTTGACCCACAGCTAATAAAAGGAGAGATTATTGCAGAGGTCAATGCTGAAAGGGCTTAATTGCTTCTATTAAAAAATAACCATGTTTTGGTAGAGCAAGTTTTTCACAGCATGCCCTTGGGAGAGGAAGACATTAAGCATCATATCATGCAATCTGGAGATTTCATCTACTGAAAAAAAACTTCTCCAGAACTTTCTTCAACCTCACTGGAAAAGTCCCCATCAAGTACTGCTGACCCATCCTGAGTGGACACATTCCACGTGTTAACATAACACACATAAAGAAAGTGCCAAACTCTGACTACATCTGCACATCATCTCGGGGCCTGAAAGTAAAGATTTCCTGGAACTGAAGCAGAAAACATCTGATGAGAGAGCTTTCCCAAGATATCTGGACCAGGCCTGTTGGAAGTTTGTTACCAAACATTTGATGATAACATAACACTTCAGAGGATCTCCAACATCCATGATCTTGATAAGATATGGACTTGAGATAGAAAGTACCTGAGAACTGCCCCCTTCTACCACTGCTTGTTACTCTAATGTGACCTGAATATGTTTCCAACAGGCAGGTTCCCTCTGATGTGAGACACTGCACCATACAAGTCTTCCTGACCTAAAGGACAAAAAGTGCAGAAACTGGAAATCATGACTCTTGGTCAGTGATGCTTTCAGAGGGAAATTTTGGTCAAAAAGGACAATTATAAGAAAATACACATTTTAAACAGAGTTTGGACAACAGAAGAGGGAAGCTTTCATAGGCAGCTGTTAACAATAGCAGAGACCAACAGGAAGAACAACTCCTCTCCTGGTAAGGATTTCACCAAAAAACCTTGAACTCTGTTTCCTACAGCCCCCTCACCCAATGCCCTTTTCCTCTCTGTGAAAGCATTCTCCTTCCCTTGCCATGTGGGGACTTGCACGTGGCTCCCCATGATTGAAGATCCTGAATTGCAGTTCTCTGCTGATCCAGAGTAAACCTAAGTTGGTTGAAGAAAGATCTTGCAGTCTCTTTATTTCAGGTCAACAATGAGTGTGTGTGTGTGTGTGTGTGTGTGTGTGTGTGCTCATGTGCTTAGTTGTTCAGTCATGTCCAATTCTGGACTGTAGCCCTCCAGGCATCTCTGTACATGGGGATCCTCCAGGTAAGAATACTGGAATATGTTGCCATGCCCTCCTCCAGGGGAAATTCACAACGCAGTGATTGAACCTAGGTCTCCAGCATTGCAGGCAAATTCTTTACCATGAAGCCACCAGGGAAGCTCAACAGTACATATAATTTTCCCTAAATATTTAATTGTTGGGGGTAGGGGTGGTCCTAAGATGGCAGAGGAATAAGACAGGGAGACCACTTTCTCCCCGACAAATTCATTGAAAGATTATTTGAACGTTGAGCAAATACCACAAAACAACTTCTGAATGCTGGCGGAGGACAGCAGGCACCCCGAAAGCCAGACCATTGTCTTTGAAAGGAGGTAGGACAAAAGATAAAAAGAGAGACAAAAGAGTTAGGGATGGAGACCCGTCCGGGGGAGGGAGTCATAAAAGAGGAGAAGTTTCCAAACTCCAGGAAACCCTCTCACCGTGGATCTGTGGGGAGTTTTGGCATCTCAGAGGGCAACATAACCAGGAGGAAAAAATAAATAAATAAAACCCACAGATTACGCGCCTAACTGCATCTCCCAGTGGAGAAGTAGCCCATACACTTGTGTCCACCACGAGCAAGAAGAGGCTGAACAGGGAGGCTTGGGCTGCATTGCTTAGGGTAAGGACAGGGCCTAAATGTCCTGAGGGCAATCTGAGGGAGCTAAAGTGAGATATCAACCCAAACCATGGGACAGCCAGAGAGGGGGGAAAAAAAAAGAGGAAAGAAAGAGGGAACTTTCCTGCAAAAAGCGCTAACTTAAGGCACTGCCGGGCTCACTCAGAGAACGAAAGACTGAGAGAATACCAGAGGAGAACTAGACAGCTGCCAACCGGCCCATCGCCCACTGGAGGCAGAGAGGCAGGCGGGTGACAGCCAGGGCCAGAAGGCAAGGGGCAATCTCAGCCCCAGAGACGGCACCCCCTACCAAACTGCAAGCAGGCTCCCAGTTGCTAATTAAGTCTTCCTGGGGTCCTGGACGGTTGATATCCACCAGGGGGGTTGCAGCCAGAGATCAGCTCCCCAGAGGAGACACACAGTACACGTGAGACGGTGCTCCCACTGTGCACCCAGGAAACGGAACGGCTGGGACCAGGAGGCGATAAGCCACACTGCACCTGGGGAGAGTGTGCTCACCAAGCACTTGGACTCCTGACCTGCTCAGACCTGGGAAGGGCACAAAATGCAGGCCCAATCAAGTCTGTGCCTTTATGGAATACCCGAGAACCTGAACCTAAGCGGCATAGACCTGGGAAGAGCACACAACCCAGGGCCTGCCTTAGACAGTTCCCCAGCAGAGCAACCTGGAGCCTGAGCAGTGTACACTGGGAAAGCACACATGCCAAGAGCAGGGGCTAACCCAATGTGACCAAGACACTGAACACTCTTCACACATGCCAGTGATATTTTTTGCAGTGTTACTTCCTCCTGGCAGCACACTTGAACAAGTGAGCCTAAATAAATGACCACCTTCACCCCCTTGTGTCAGGACAAAAGTTAGATACTGAAGAGACTTGCAAACAGAGGAAGCCAAACTAAACAAAGAAGAGGGAACAGCTTTGGAAATGACAGGTGCAACAGATTAAAACCCTGTAGTTAGCACTGGCTACATTGGAAGGGACCTATAGACCTTGAGAAGAAGTATAAGCTGGAACAAGGAACTAGCTGAAACTGAAATGACCCCACAGCACCCTCAACAGCTCCAGAGAAAATCCTAGATATATTTTATTAATATCATTTTTAATTGTTTAAATTTTTTATTTTTAAATTCTTTATTACTCCTTGGATGCTTGGGGCTGGTGCACTGGGACGACCCAGAGGGATGGTATGGGGAGGGAGGAGGGAGGAGGGTTCAGGATGGGGAACACATGTATACCTGTGGTGGATTCATTTTGATATTTGGCAAAAAAAGAAAAAAAAAAAAAAACATGATCCCCCCCCCCCAAAAAAAAAAAAAACCAGAGATGGGGTGATAGTCCTTCTGGATGAGATAACTAAGCCTCTCAGAAGCAATGTGCCTTGTCCAGATTAACACAGATGTAAATGATGGCGCCAGAATTGAAATCCAAGTCGGTAAAAAAATAATAATAATAATAATTTTCATTTTTAAAACCTACTATTACCTCGGAAAAAAAGACTCTATTTTTAAAGGAAATTTCATTTATATTTTTAAATAACTTTTGCAATTTTAGTTTTTTTTTTTTTTGATATTGCATTTTTGAGAGCCTAACCTCTACTCTAGATTTTTAATCTTTGCTTTTTGGTATTTGTTATCAATTCTGTACCTTTAAGAATCCAATCTTCAGTACCCATTTTTACCTAGGAGTATGATTACTGGCTTGATTGTTCTCTCCCCTTTTGACTCTCCTTTTCTACCCCAGGTCACCTTTATCTCCTCCATCCCCCTTCTCTTCTCTACTTAACTCTGTGAATCTCTTTGTGTGTTCCAGGCTGTGGAGAACACTTAGGGAACTGATCACAGGCTAGACTGGTCTTTCCTTTTGACTCCCCCTCCTCTCCTCCTAGTCACCTCTATCTCCTTCCTCCCTTTTCTCTTCTCTGTGGAGCTCTGTGAATCTCTCTGAGTGTTCCAGACTGTGGAGAGCAAATATGGAATTGATTACTGGCCAGACTGCTCTCTCCCCTTTTGATTCCCCCTCTTTTCCTCCTGGTCACCTCTATCTCCCTCCTCCCTCTTCTCTTCTTCATTTAACTTTGTGAACCTCTCTGGGTATTCCCCCACTGTGGAGAATCTTTTCACCATTAACCTAGATGTTTTATCATTGGTTCTTTATGGATGGAGAAGTCTTGAGGCTACTGTAAGAATAAGACTGAAAGCCAGAGCCAGGAGGCTTAAATTCAAAACTTAAGAACACCAGAAAACTCCTGACTCCAGGGAACATTAACTGACAAAAGCGCATCCAAAAGCCTCCATACCTACACTGAAACCAAGTTCCACCCAAGAGCCAACAAGTTTCAGAGCAAGACATACCAAGCTAATTCTCCAACAAAGCAGGAACATAAACCTGAGCACAAAAATACAGGCAGCCAAAAGTCACACCAAACCCATAGACACCTCAAAACTCACTACTGGACACTTCATTGCACTCCAGAGAGAAGGGACCCAGCTCCACCCACCAGAACACCAACGCAAGCTCCCCTAACCAGGAAACCTTGACAAGCCACTAGTCCAACCCCACCCACAGGGAGGAACCTCCACAATAAAGAGGAGCCACAAACTTCCAGAATACAAAAAGGCCACCCCAAACACAGCAATCTAAACAAGATGAAAAGGCAAAGAAATATTCAGCAGGTAAAGGAACATGATAAAAGCCCACCAAACCAAACAAAAGAGGAGGAGATAGGGAATTTATCGGAAAAAGAATTCAGAATAATGATAGTGAGAATGATCCAAACTTTTGAAAACAAAATGGAGTTACAGATAAATAGTCTGGAGACAAGGATTGAGAAGATGCAAGAAAAGTTTAACAAGGACCTAGAAGAAATAAAAAAGAGTCAATCAATAGTGAATAATGTAATAACTGTCATCAAAAGCACTCTGGAGGGAACCAACAGTAGAATAACTGATGCAGAAGATAGGATAAGCGTGGTGGAAGATAGAATGGTGGAAATAAATGAAGCAGAGAGGAAAAAAGAAAAAAGAAAAGAAATGAGGACAATGTTAAATGCCCCAACATTTGAAACATAGGAGTCCCAGAAGAAGAAGACAAAAAGAAAGGCCATGAGAAAATACTTGAGATAATAATTGAAGACTTCCCTAAAATGGGGAAGGAAATAGCCACCAAGTCCAAGAAACCCAGAGAGTCCCAAACAAGATAAACCCAAGGCAAAACACCCCAAGACACTCATTAAACAAATTAATGAAGATCAAACACAAAGAACAAATATTAAAAGCAGCAAAGGAAAAACAACAAATAACTCACAAGGGGATCCCCATAAGGATAACAGCTGGTCTTTCAATACAATAGCTTCAAACCAGAAAGGAATGGCAGGACATACTTAAAGTGATGAAAGAGAAAAGCCTGCAACCCAGATTACTATACCCGGCAAGGATCTCATTCAAATATGAAGGAGAAATCAAAAGTTTTACAGACAAGCAAAAGCTCAGAGAATTCAGCACCACCAAACCAGCTCTTCAACAAATGCTAAAGGATCTTCTCTAGACAGGAAACACAGAAAAGGTTTATAAACTTGAACCCAAAACAACAAAGTAAATGGCAACTTATCAATAATTACCTTAAATGTAAATAGGTTGAGTGCTCCAACCAAAAGACAAAGACTGGCCAAATGGATATAAAAACAAGACCCGTTATAAGCTGTCTACAAGAGACCCACCTCAAACCTAGAGACACATACAGACTGAAAGTGAAGGGCTGGAAAAGATATTTCACACAAATGGAGACCAAAAGAAAGCAGGAGTGGCAATACTCAGATAAAATAGACTTTGAAATAAAGGTCTTGAAAAGAGACAAAGAAGGACACTACATAATAATCAAAGGATCCAAGAAGAAGATCTAACAATTATAAATATATATTCACCCAACATAGGAGCACTGCAATAGGTAAGACAATTGCTAACAAATATGAAAGGGGAAATTAACAGTAACACAATAATAGTGGGAGAATTTAATACTCCACTTACACCTATGGATAGATCAACTAAATGTTATCAGCAAGGAAACTTTAAATGATACAATGGACCAGTGAGACCAAATTGATATCTATAGGACATTTCACCCTAAAACAAGGAATTTCACCTTTTTCTAAAGTGCACATGGAAAATTCTTCAGGATAGATCACATCCTTGGCCATAAATCTAGCCTTGGTAAATTCAAAAAAATTGAAATCATCTCAAGCAACTTTTCTGATCACAATGTGGTAAGATTAGATGTCAACTACAGGAAATAAACTATTAAAAATACAGACATATGGAGGCTAAACAACAGACTTCTGAATAACTAACAAATCACAGAAGAAATCAAAAAAGAAATCAAAACATGCATAGAAATTAATGAAAATGAAAACACAATAACCCAAAACCTATGGGATTCAGTAAAAGCTGTGCTAAGGGGAAGGTCCATAGCAATACAACCCTACCTCGTAAACAGGAGAGAAATTAAACTAATAAACTAACTCTACACCTAAATAAACTAGAAAAAAGAAGAAATGAGTGGAGGTGCTTAGTAGAAGGAATGAAATCATAAAAATTAAGGCAGAAATAAATGCAAAAGAAACAAAGGAGACCATAGCAAAAATTAACAAAGCTAAAAGCTGGTTCTTTGAGAAGATAAATAAAATAGACAAACCATTAGTCAGACTCATCAAGAAAAAAAAAAGGAGAAGAATCAAATCAAGAAAATTAGAAATGAAAATGGAGAGATCACAAGAGACAACACAGAAATACAGAGGATCATAAGAGACTACCATCAGCAACTATATGCCAATAAAATGGACAACTTGGAAGAAATGGAAAAATTCTTAGAAATGGACAAATTCTTGTAACCTTCTATAACTGAACGAGGAAAAAATAGAAAATCTTAACAGACCCATCACAAGCATAGAAATCAAAACTGTAATCAGAAATCTTCCAACAAACAAAAGTCCAGGACCAGACGGCTTATCTGTAACATAACACAAAATTAAGGAAATTAAGGAAACAATTCCATTCACCATTGCAATGAAAATAATAAAATACTTAGGAATAAATCTACCTAAAGAAACAAAAGATCTATATATAGAAAACTATAAAACACTAATGAAAGAAATCAAAGATGACACTAACAGGTGGAGAAATATATCAAGTTAATGGATTGGAAGAATCAATATAGTGAAAATAAGTACACTACCCAAAGCAATCCATAGATTCAGTGCAATCCTTATCAAGCTACCAATGGTATTTTTCACAGAACTAGAACAAATAATTTCACAGTTTGTATGGAAATACAAAAAACCTCAAATAGAAAGCAATCTCGAGAAAAGAATGGAACTTGAGGAATCAACCTGCCTGACTTCAGGATATACTACAAAACAACAGTCATCAAGACAGTATGGTACTGGCACAAAGACAGAAATATAGATCATAGGAACAAAATAGAAAGCCCAGAGATAAATTCACACACCTATGGACACCTTATCTTTGACAAAGGAGGAAACAATATACAATGGAGAAAGGACAATCTCTTTAACAAGTGGTACTGGGAAAATTGATCAACCACTTGTCAAGAAAGAAACTAGAACACTTTCTAACACCATAAACAAAAATAAACTCAAAATGGATTAAAGATCTAAATGTAAGACCAGAAACTATAAAACTCCTAGAGGAAAACATCTCTGACCTAAATCATAGCAGGATCCTCTATGACCCACCTCCCAGGGTAATGGAAATAAAAGCAGAAATAAACAAATGGGACCTAATTAAACTTAAAAGCTTCTGCACAACGAAGAAAACTATAAGCAAGGTGAAAAGACAGCCTTCATAATGGGAGAGAATAATAGCAAATGAAGCAACTGACAAAGAATTAATCTCAAAAATATACAGGCCACTGATGCTGGGAGGGATTGGGGGCAGGAGGAGAAGGGGATGACAGAGAATAAGATGGCTGGATGGCATCACTGACTCGATGGACGTGAGTCTGAGTGAACTCTGGGAGTTGGTGATGGACAGGGAGGCCTGGCGTGCTGAGATTCATGGGGTCGCAAAGAGTCGGACATGACTGAGCAACTGAACTGAACTGAACTGCACTGCAGCTCAATTCAAGAAAAATAAGCAAGACAATCAAAAATGGGCCAAAGAACTAAACAGACATTTCTCCAAAGAATACATACAAATGGCTAACAAACACATGAAAAGATGCTCAACATCACTCATTATCAGAGAAATGCAAATCAAAACCATAATGAGGTACCATCTCACACCGGTCAGAATGGCTGCTATCAAAAAGTCTACAAACAATAAATGCTGGAGAGGGTGCAGAGAAAAAGGAACCCTCTTACACTGTTGGTGGGAATGCAAACTAGTACAGCCACTATGGAGAACAGTGTGAAGATTCCTTAAAAAACTGGAAATAGAACTGCCATGCTGCTGCTGTTGCTAAGTCGCTTCAGTCATGTCCGACTCTGTGCGACCCCATAGACGGCAGCCTACTAGGCTCCTCTGTCCCTGAGATTCTCCAGGCAAGAACACTGGAGTGGGTTGCCATTTCCTTGTCCAATGCATGAAAGTGAAAAGTGAAAGTGAAGTCGCTCAATTGTGTTGGACTCTTCGAGACTCCATGGACTGCAGCCTACCAGGCTCCTCCATCCATGGGATTTTCCAGGCAAGAGTACTGGAGTAGGGTGCCATTGCCTTCTCCAAGAACTGCCATACAACCCAGCAATCCCACTGCTAGGCATACACACCGAGGAAATCAGAATTTAAAGAGACATGTGTACCCCAATGTTCATTGCAGCACTGTTTACAATAGCCAGGACATGGAAGCAACATAGAGGTCCATCAGCAGATGAATGGATAAGAAAGCCGTGGTACTTATACACAATGGAATATTACTCAGCTATTAAAAATAATGCATTTTAATCAGTTCTAATGAGGTGGATGAAACTGGAGCCTATTATACAGAGTGTCAGAAAGAAAAACACCAATACAGTATATTAACGCATATATACGGAATTTAGAAAGATGGTAACAATGACCCTATATGTGATACAGCAAAAGAAACACAGATATAAAGAACAGACTGTTGGACTCTGTGGGAGAGGGCGAGAGTGGGATGATTTGGGAGAATAGCATTGAAATATGTATATTATCACATATGAAATAGATTGTCAGTCCAGGTTTGATGCATGAGACAGGGCGCTCAGGGCTGGTGCACTGGGATGACCCTGAGGGATGGGATGGGGAGGGAGGTAGAAGGGAGGGTCAGGATGGGGAACACATGTACATCCATGGCTGATTCATGTGAATATATGGGAAAAACCACCACAAAACTGTAAAGTAATTAGCCTCCAATTAAAATTAAAAATAAACAAAAAAATTAATTGTTAACATTAAGAGGTCATGATAGAATTTAGATATCTATAAATAAGATACATACATTAAATAAGATCTACAATACAATATTCAAAGTTCAGTATCAGTCAGTTCAGTCACTGAGTCATGTCCGACTCTTTGAGACCCCATGGACTGTAGCACACCAGGCTTCCCTGTCTGTACCCAACACTTGGAGCTTCCTCAAACTCATGCCCATCAAGTCGGTGATGCTGTCCAACCATCTCATCCTCTGTCACCCTCCTGCCTTCAGTCTTTCCCAGCATCAGGGTCTTTTCCAACGAGTCAGTTCTTCACATCAGGTGGTGAAAGTATTGAAGTTTCAGCTTCAGCATCAGACCTTCCAATGAATATTCAGGACTGATATCCTTTAGGATTGACTGATTGTATCTCTTTGCAGTCCAAGGGTCTCTCAAGAGTCTTCTCCAACAGCCCAGTTCAAAAGTGTCAATTCTTCGGTGCCCAGCATTCTTTATGGTCCAACTATCACATCCGTACATGATTACTGGAAAAATCATAGCCTTGACTAGATGGACCTTTGTTGACAAAGTAATGTCTCTTCCTTTTAATATGCTGTCTATGTTTTTATCTTTTGAAGGAGGTGGCCATTATCTTCATTACCTCCACCATTGTTTGGTCTCAAGTCAAACAACGGGGAGGGAACAAGCTTCACCTAACAACAGAAAATTGGATTAAAGATTTACTGAGCATGGCTCACTGTTGAGTTTTCCAAATTTGCTGGCATATTGAGTACAGCATTTTCACGGCATCATCTTTTAGGATTTGAAATAGCTCAACTGGAATTCCATCACCCCACTAGCTTTGTGTGTAGTGATGTTTCCTAAGGCCCACTTGATTTGATCACCCAATCGTGGTTATCTGGGTCATGAAGATCTTTTTTGTATAGTTCTCCTGTGTATTCCTACCACCTCTTCTTAATATCTTCTGCTTCTGTTAGGTCCATACCATTTCTGTCCTTTATTGTGCCCATTTTTGCATGAAATATTCCCTTGGTATCTCTAATGTTCTTGAAGAGGTCTGTAGTCTTTCCCTTTCTAATATTTTCCTCTATTTCTTTGCATTTATCACTAAGGAAGGCTTTCTTATTTCTCCTTGCTATTTTGGAATTCTGCATTCAAATGGGTATATCTTTCCTTTCCTACTTTGCCTTTAGCTTCTATTCTTTCCTCAGCTATTTGTAAAGCCTACTTAGACAATCATTTTGCCTTTTTGTCTTTCTTTTTCTTGCAGATGGTCTTGCTCACTGCCTACTGTACAATATCACAAGCCTCCATCTATAGTTCTTCAGGCACTCTGTCTATCAGACCTAATCCCTTGAATCTATTTGTCACTTCCATTGCATAAATATAAGAGATTTGATTTAGGTCATATCTGAACGGCTTAGTGGTTTTCCCTACTTTCTTCAAGTTAAGTTTGAATTTGGCATTAAGGAATTCATGATGTGAGTCACAGTCAGCTCCCAGTCTTGCTTTTTCTGACTGTATAGAGCTTCTCCATCTTTGGCTGCAAATAATATAATCAATCTGATTTCAGTATTCACCATCTGGTGATGTCCATGTGTAGAGTCTTCTCTTGTATTTCAAATCCTAAAAGATGATGCTGTGAAAGTGCTGTACTCAATACGTCAGAAAATTTGGCAAACTCAGCAGTGGCTACAGGACTGGGAAAAGGTCAGTTTTCACTCCAATCCCAAAGAAAGACAATACCAAAGAATGTTCAAACTACCACACAATTGCGCTTATCTCACACACTAGCAAAGTAATGCTCAAAATTCTCCAAGCAGGCTTCAACAGTACATGAACTAAGAACTTCCAGATGTTCAAGCTGGATTTAGAAAAGGCAGAGGAACCAGAAATCAAATTTACAACATCCATTGGATCATCAAAAAAGCAAAAGAATTCCAGAAAAATCTCTACTTCTGCTTTATTGACTATGCCAAAGCCTTTGACTGTGTGGATCACAGCAAACTGTGGAAAATTCTTAGAGATGAGAATGCCAGACCACCTTACCTGCCTCCTGAGAAATCTGTATGCAGGTCAAGAAGCAACAGCTAGAACTGAGCATGGAACTGGTTCCAAATTGGGAAAGGAGTATGTCAAGGCTGTATATTGTCACCCTGCTTATTTAACTTATATGCAGAGTACATCATGAGAAACGCTGGGCTGGATGAAGCACAAGCTGGAATCAAGACTGCCGAGAGAAATAACAATAACCTCAGATATGCTAATGACACCACCCTTATGGTAGAAAGCAAAGAAGAACCAAAGAGCCTCTTGATGAAAGTGAAAGAAGAAAGTGAAAAAGCTGCCTTAAGCTTGACATTCAGAAAACTAAGATCATGGCATCTGGTCCTGTCACTTCATGTGCAAATATATAGGGAAACATGGAAACAGTGGAAGACTTTATTTTTTGGGCTCCAAAGTCACTGTGCAGCCATGAAATTAAAAGACACTCCTTGGAAGAAAACCTATGACAACCCTAGACAGCATACTAAAAAGCAGAGATATTACATTGCCAACAAAGGTCCATCTAGTCATTGCTATCTTTTTTCCAGTAGTTATGTATGAATGTGAGAGTTGGACTATAAAGAAAGCTGAGTGCCGAAGAATTGATGCTTTTGAACTGTGGTGTTGGAGAAGACTCTTGAGAATCCCTTGGACTGCAAGGAGATCAAACCAGTCAATCCTAAAAGAAATCAACCTTGAATATTCATTGGAAGGTCTGATCCTGAAGCTGAAACTCCAATACTTTGGCCAACTGATATGAAGAACTGACTCACTGGAAAAGACCCTGATGCTGGTAATGACTGAAGGCATTAGAAGGGGCTGACAGAGGATGAATTGGCTGTATGGCGTTACCCACTCGATGGACATGAGTTTGATCAAGCTCTGGGATTTCATGATGATCAGGGAAGCCTGGCATGCTGCAGTCCATGGGCTTGCAAAGAATCAGACATGACTGAGGAACTAAACTGAACTGAGCATGGCCCTGTCCATCAGAACAAGCCCCAGTTTTCCCCACAGTCTCTCCCATCAGGAAGCTTCCATAAGCCTCTTATCCTTATCAGAGTGAAGACAGATTGAAAACCATAGTCACAGAAAATGAATGAAACTGATAACATGGACCACAACTTTGTCTAACTCTGTGAAACTATGAGCCATGCCATATGGGACCCCCAAGATGGATGGGTCATGGTGGAGAGTTTGGACAAAATGTGGTCCACGGGAGAAGGGAATGGCAAACAACTTCAGTATTTTTGCTTTGAGAACCCCACGAACAGTACAAAAAGCTCAATATGGTAAGCATCAAACTGGAGGAACACACTGAGTTCTAGTGGAGCACTCAAAATATTGTGAACGTCTATGCCGTTATTTTGGATTTATGCTAAATGTGAGCAGATATTAATGAGAAGTGGTGTTCTTCCAAAAATATTTCTTGCTCAAATATAATATAGCAAGTATCATAGACAGGGAAGTACTGTAAATGTGAATGGGCTCAGGATATCTTCTGAAAAAAAAACAAACAAAACAGCATGAACAGAACATTAACCCTGTTAATTCTGTTGTTTAAAGTACTTTTAAACAACAGAACATAGAAAGCTTATATACACGAAATGCCATGCTTTGGAAAATAAGCGTCAAGAAATATGAATTGAATTTTACAGAGTAACATACTCTACAGAATTGAGATTTTTAAGTCATTATCTAAGAAGGAATCAAAAAAAACCTTTAGCAAAATGTATATCTGCATTCAAAAGGCAAATACAATTGAAATTTAATTGCTAAAAGAGTTAAAAATAAAGCAAAAAATAGAAAAATATCTGTTTTAGAAATTAGCTAATATTCACTTAAACTCTTAAACCTAGTATCTGTCATGCTAACTTTAAAACAATATAATTTTAAAGGGTCTTCATGGACTATCAAAATGAATGTGGAATCACAGATTTATTGTTAAGGGAACAAGAAAACAAACTTAACAAAACGGAGAGTGGACCGGGCAGGGCAGGGAGGACATTTATTTCACTGAAAATAGACCTTTTTCTTCTCTTTATTCATCATGACTGCAATACTTTCCCTTTCTCTCTGTTTTGTGTTTGCTGTTCTATACTGGAGTAGTTACAGATGTCAGATGAAATGGGTAGCCAGAAATATGTAGCAGTGAATGGCATCTGTAGTACACTGCAGCCTTGCTTATCACCAGATGTGGATAGAAAGCAACTGCTAATTTTCCATTTCACATCAGACTAAATAGTCACTCAATACTCTGTAAAAATCCTGGTACATGGCAATAAGAAACAATTCTTTGAACTAGTTTGATTTGTATTCCCTGTGGGTCCAGAGAGCATCACAAGCCACTGTCGTTCAATCCCAACAGATGTCCTAACCTCCAGGGAATTTCAAGAGCACCATGTGAAGGGTAAAATACTTTCTGTTGCTGTCTTCCCTTCCGTTTCATTGATATCTACCTCAAATCCTTTCAATAAGAGAGGATAAGAGAGACAAACTGTACAGAAATAATGATAGACAATAGATATAGATGGGTAGATAGATACATTATGCACCCACCCTTCCCCCACAATAAACACATATCGACCTATAGGTCCAGGGCTTCCCTGGAGGATCTATTGATCAGTAGTATAAACAGGCTATAGAGATCTGTATATAGCCTGTTTATACTACTGATCAATATACTCCTCCCTGGAAAATCCCATGGACGGAGGAGCCTGGTAGGCTGCAGTCAATGGGGTCGCGAAGAGTCCGACACAACTGAGCGACTTCACTTTCATTTTTCACTTTCATGCATTGGAGAAGGAAATGGCAACCCACTCCAGTGTTCTTGCCTGGAGAATCCCAGGGACGGGGGAGCCTGGTGGGCTGCCGTCTTTGGGGTTGCACAGAGTTGGACACGACTGAAGTGACTTAGCATAGCATAGGGCTTCCCAGGTAGCATTAGTGGTAAAGAATCCTCCTGCCAGTGCAAGAGACCCAGGAGACCCGGGTTCAATCTCTGGGTTGGGAATATTCCCCAGAGGAGGAAATGGCAAACAGCTTCAGTATTCTTTCCTGGAAAATCCCATGGACACGGGAGCATGGCCAGTTACAGTCACAAAAGAGTAGGACATGATTTAGAAACTAAATAACAACACAACAGATATCTTCCAATTCTTATTACATGGGAGGAAAACCTGTTTCACACAAATAATCACAAAAATTCATATCACTATAAAACCCTCATTGGAGAAAGAATTAAGGCTGCTATTTGCTGGTGGGGGTGGGGGTGGATAAGAAAGAAGTATGAGAATTTTTGTGCAAAATGAGATCGTTATGTAAGCAATGAGGAGAGATTGAGCAGGGAGATTTCAGCATCAATGCTTGACAGCAGCATAGGTTCATTTAAGATGGCAAATCTGCATTTTCAAGAATGTCTTCAGTCACAGTCAGCAGCACTGCTGTAGGTTTAGATTCAGTGAAAACCTGGACGGAAGTAGGAAGATGGCAAAAGAGTTGATGCATGTGCAATAGAATGAGTTCAGCGATTTACCATAGAATATAAGCGAAGAGAACTCATCAAAAGTTGGAGAGTGAAAATAGCAGGATCAGTGGATTGAAGAAGCCAGTGGAAATCAAAGGATTGTTAAAATTGAAGTATTAAAAGGAGGAGCTGGTGGATAGAGAGTAAGAAGTCTACAGTTGGAAGTGATGGAAGGGTTGGAGTACTGATAATGAGAAGTTAAAGACTGTGGGAGTAAGACATTGTGAAAGTATAGACATAAAGATCGTTTTAAAAGAGAAGCTTAAGAAACTGAGCGTCTTGGACCTTTCACCTATATGGATCTTGAAATTAATTTAAAAAATATTAGAGACCAACAGTGAACAGGAATCAGTCTTTTACTAATTATATATAATTTTGTCTTTCATTGTATAAAATTTAACATGACAATTAGCATTTGCAACTTGCTAGAGGTCATGTAATATGTAAACTGCAAAATACATGGATTTTGTGAAAAATAAGAATGCACTTTTTCCAATTTAAATAAAATATAACAATGCATCTTATTTTTCTATGGGGAATATGGTTTTTCAATAAAAAAAGTAGGACAGAAATAAAAACATTGGAAAATTAGTCTTTATATTATAATGAAACAAGTTAATTTGAAAAATATTAGTAACTAATATTTGATATGTATTTTAAAAAACATAGTAGATGAACAAATATACTTATTTAGGATTCTTTAATTTTATGAATATTTCACTGAAATAAATAATAAATATAGAGAATGTGTTCAAATCAAGTATTTTCCAAAACGTGTGTCCGTGCATGGGTGCTAAGTTGCTTCAGTCATGTCTAACTCTTTGTGACCCTATGGACTGTAGCCTGCCAGGCTCCTTTGTCCCTGGGGTTTCTCCAGGCAAGAATACTGGAATGGGTTGCCATGCCCTCCTCCAGGGGTTCTTCCCAACCCAGAAATCTAACCAGTGTTTCCTGCTGCTCCTGCAATGCAGGCAGATAGATTCTTTACCCTTGAGTCACCAAGGAATGTGTATGCCTTCATAATAATTTAAGTACCTTTCCCGGTGGCTCATTAAACCCTGGTGACTCAGATGGTAAGAATCTGCTTGCAATGTAGGAGACCTGTGTTTGAGCCCTGGTTTGGGAAGATCCTCTGGATAAGGGAATAGACACCGACTCCAACATTCTTGCTTGGAGAATTCCATGAACAGAGGAGCCTGGCGGGCGACAGTCCATGGGGTCTCAAAGAGTTGGACATGACAGAACACCTAACATTTTAATTCAATTTATATTTACCCTAAGAAAAATGAATCATTTAGTAAATAGAGTGGGCAAAAATGGCACATTATTGCAAGATTCATTAAGTGTATTCCCTATTAGCATTTGAAAGAATAAAATATATATTGAGTACAATGAATATGCTATATGAATATTGCATTCAAGATGAATTCCCACCACTTAAATATCTTGATTTTTTTCATATAAAGGGAGGAACATACTCATTTAAAGTAGATTTCAAGTAGTACATCATTCATTTTTTAAAATTTCTATTAAAGTAGAATAAATTGAATATCTTAAAGTTGGATGACCATAATGTAAGTTTCCATTAATTGTATATATTAAATATTTTCATAATATTTTATTACATTTAAGTGGTTATAACCAAGCTCAACTAATATATGCTGTTACAATGTCTATAAGCACTCACTCTATTCAATAGATAAAATATGCCTGAATTCAATTTTTGGTTCCAAAATTGATGAGTTTTTGATCTTATTGTCTCTGAGTTTAAAGTTATTCATTAATAAAATGGTAGATTGACAGAGACAATTTTATATCATTTTCTCCAGGGGATCTTCCTGACCCAGGGATCAAACCTGCGTCTCCTGCATGGGCAGGTTAATTCTTTACCACTGAGCCATCTGGGAAGCATTTTATGTCATTAATACTTTTCAATTTCAACCTTATATTAATATGAGCAAGTTAGATGTAATTGGATTTCTAATGTGCTTGTATGTACTTAAAAACAGTTTCAAAGAAACATTTTGATCAGTGTTAACTATCAACAAAAGAGGTCTAAATAAAGGTCTTGAAACAATTCAAATTATAAGATATTAGAAATTAGTGAAGTTTACAAAAGTGAAAGTTTATTAATAGCTCTGAAGTACTCCATTAAAATGGTGAATATTACAAAATAAATCCTTAATCATTGCTGTTCAGAGAGTTAAGGTGATGAAAGGGATATAAAGTTTCATTCAGGTAAAGGAACAGTGAACTTGATTTATATAGGTTCAGTATACATAATTACACATTTAAAATGACATTCATAAGCTTAATGTTTTTCAATAATTGGATGTTTCTGTATATAAGAATAAGCATCGGTGGGATTGAATTTTTAATATTTTTAATCAATTAATACAGAGAAGTTAGGGAGCATTTACTATTTACTTGGTATATTAAGAATCTTATTTGATCAAATCATATGTTTGTATACTCCATTCCTATACCAAAATCATTATTTAACATTATAAAAAGAAACAAAACTCTATCACATTTTCTTAACTATTTAAAGGAAAATACATAATTATTCTTTGTGTTCAGTCTCTCAGCTATGTCCGATTCTTTGCTACCCTATGGACTGTAGCACGCCAGGCTTCCCTGTCCACCACCACCTCCCAGGGCTTGCTCAGACTCATGTCCATGGAGGCGGTGATGCCATCCAACCATCTCATCCTCTTGTCATCCCCTTCTCCTGCCTTCAATCTTTCCCATCGTCAGAGTCTTCTCTAGTGACTTGGCTCTTCACAAAAGGTGGCCAAAATATTGGAGCTTCAGTACCATTTCTTCCAATGAATATTAAGGATTGATTGCCTTTAGGATTGACTGGTTTGATCGCCTTGCAGTCCAAGGGACTCTCAAGAGTCTTCTCCAACACCACAGTTCAAAAGCATCAATTCTTAGGCACTCAGCCTTCTTTATGGTTCAACTGTCCCATCTACACATGACTACTGGGAAAACCATAGCTTTGACTAGATGGACCTTTGTTGGCAAAGTAATGTCTCTGCTTTTTAATATGCTATCTAGGTTGGTCATAGCTTTTCTTCCAAGGAGCAAGTGTCTTTTAATTTCATGGCTGAAGTCACCATCTGCAGTGCATTTTGGAACCCAAGAAAAGAAAGTCTGTCACTGTTTCCATTGTTTCTCCATCTATTTTCATGAAGTGATGAGACCAGATATCATGACCTTTGTTTTTTGAATGTTGAGTTTTAAGCCAGCTTTTCCACTCTCATCTTCATCAAGAGGCTCTTTAGTACCTCTTCACTTTCTGCCATAAGGGTGGTGTCATCTGCATATCTGAGGTTATTGATATTTCTCCCAGCAATCTTGATTCCAGTTTGTGCTTCCAGCCTAGCATTTCACATGATGTACTCTGCATATAAGTTAAATAAGCAGGGTGACAATATACAGCCTTGACATACCCCTTTCCCAATTTGGAATCAGTCTGTTGTAACACGTCTGGTTCTAACTGTAGGTTCTTGATCTGCATACAGGTTTTGCAGAAGGCAGGTAAGCTGGTCTGGTATTCCCACCTCTTTAAGAATTTTCCAAAGTTTGTTACGATCCATATAGTCAAAGTCCGTGGTGTAGTCAGTGAAGTAGACGTAGATGTTTTTCTGGAATTCTGTTGCATTTTCTATGATACAACAGATATTGGCAATTTGATCTCTGGTTCTTCTGCCTTTTCTAAATCCAGCTTGTATATCTTGAAGTTCTCCATTCATATACTGAGTGGGTTGTCATTCCCTTCTCCAGGGGATCTTCCACACCCAGGGATCCAACTTGGGTCTCCTGCATTGCAGGCAGATTCTTTACAATTTGAGCCACCAGGGAAGCCCAATAATTGTTTAAGTTCAGTTCAGTCACTCAGTCGTGTCTGACTCTTTGCAACCCCATGAACCACAGCATGCCAGGCCTCCCTGTCCATCTCCAACTCCCGGAGTCCACCCAAACCCATGTCCATTGAGTTGGTGGTACCATCCAACCATCTCATCCTTTGTCTTCCCCTTCTACTGCCCTCAATCTTTCCCAGCATCAGTGTCTTTTCAAATAAGTCAGGTCTTTGCATCAGGTGGCCAAAGTATTGGAGTTTCGGCCTCAAAATCAGTCCTACCAATGAACACCCAGGACTGATTTCCTTTAGGATGGACTGGTTGGATCTCCTTGCAGTCCAAGGGATTCTCAAGAGTCTTCTCCAACACCACAGTTCAAAAGCATCAATTCTTCAGTGCTCAGCTTTCTTTATAGTCCAACTCTCACATCCATACATGACCACAGGAAAAACCATAGCCTTGACTAGATGGACCTCTGTTGACAAAAGTAATATCTCTGTTTTTTAATATGCTGTCTAGGTTGGTCATAACTTTCTTTCCAAGGAGTAAATGTCTTTTAATTTTATGGCTGTAGTCACCATCTGCAGTGATTTTGGAGCCCAGAAAATAAAGTCAGCCACTGTTTTCATGTTTCCCCATCTATTTGCCATGAAGTGATGGGACCAGATGCCATGATCTTAGTTTTCTGAATGTTGAGCTTTAAGCCAACTTTTTCACTCTCCATTTTTACTTTCATCAAGAGGCTCTTTAGTTCTTCTTCACTTTCGGCCATAAGGGTGGTGTCATCTGCATATCTGAGGTTATTGATATTTCTCCCAGCAATCTTGATTCCAATATGCTTGGAATCGAGCACAATATGCTTCCTCTAGCCCAGCATTTATCATGTACTCTGCATATAAGTTAAATGGGTAGGGTAACGATACACAGCCTTGATATACTCCTTTTCCTATTTGTTTAAACAGAAACAAATATGAAGTTCTAAGATGTCAAATTAAATAGCATTTATACACACCAACACACGCAGACTATAAATACACACATATCCATTTAACTGTTTATTTTACCAGGAAACCATAGTCTAAGCTCAAATTTTAGCTTTATGACAAGCAACAATTAACAAGTAACTTTATGACAAGTAACAATTAACAAGTAACAATCATCTTGTTAACCTCTAAGTTTTCAAAACTAGTAAAACCATTACTAAAATAGTTTTAAAGTATGCTTTAAAAAAAAAAAATTGGAGCAATATGGTTTAAGCTTTGCCAATAGTTTCCAGAGTATACTCTACAACTGGGCTTCCCAAATTGTGCCAGAGGTAAAGTACTCTCCTGCTAATGCAGGAGACATGAGATGAGGGATCAATCCCTGGGTTGGGAAAATCACCTGGAGGAGGACATGGCAACACACTCCAGTATTCTTGCCTGGAGAATCCCATGGACACAGGAGCCTCGCAGGCTATAGTCCATAGAGCTGCAAAGAGTCAGACACAACTAAAGCAACTTGGCAGTCACTCACACATACTATACAACCAGGATCTATAACACCTCTTAGATTATATAACGTCAACTGCATGGAAAGACCTTGCAAAATAGAATACTTTAGAAGATAAAGAAATAATGTGGAAATGATATCAATAAATTCTGCTTTACTATTTATATAATTTTTTAGGTTCAACATTGCATTAAGAACACATGTTAAACATTAAATTTCCAGTTTTATTGAATATTGACAAACCTCACACAATTCAGAAATTAATGATAATTTTTGACATCATATATTTAAAAAAATGTATGATGCAAATTGGCAAATTGCTTATCCTGATAATTCTTTTACTTTATGCTTCATGTATTCACAGATTTAATTATCATGGACCATATTTTAAACAAGTATTACAGTAATTTTGTATCAGCACTTTGTCCCTTATTTCCTTCTAGTCTTTCATTTATTGGAGATAAAATGATTAAATTATCCATATCTTCTTCCTATTTCAAATGGATTATGCAATTAATCAAAATAATGTGCTGCTCTCCAAATTTAAAGTGTGGAAAGAATATTGACAAGCAGCACAGTCTTTATGAGAATGGTCTTTTTGAGACTAGCTATGTTTTTTTATTCCGATAGCTCCCACCAGATGGCAAAGGAGTTTGCCCTGTTAGGATGCGTGCAAATCAAGAACAATTTTCTTTTGTTGTTATCATTTGAGACATGTAGAATCCTCATTGTGTAAAATGTATGTAAAATTGTAAATGTAAGGTATGCATAAATTTTTTAATTTTATGCATAAATTTTTAAAATGCATAAAATTTTAAGTGCATAAATTTTTATTGAGATTAGAACTGTACTCTATGAAACAAGAACTAAATACCCCAAGTCTATCATCAGTTAGGGAGTCCTATCATTACTTGGAACATCAAGATTTAAGTCTGTGCCAAGCAAAGAATAACAATGACAAGAAGAAAACAAAACAAAGGGACAACAATCAAATCTCTATATGTTTGTATGAATCTATAGACACGTAGCGTGAAGAAAACACCAGGAGATTAACTGGTTACTTCATTGGAGTGGGAATGGAAGGTGAATATATTTTTTTCCTTAAAACAACTTCTCTTGTCACTGGAACCAAATTTATCTAGAAATTAATTTGAAAAAGTAAGATAAATAATCTTTCTGTGTTTTTTCTTCTTTAAGTCAAATATTCAGGTATTACAGTATATTTATTTCATCATAAATAGATATTTATTTCAGCTATATTATGGACATTTATATTTTTGTATAATTGAAAGTACCTATAACAGTGACATCAGTGAAACTGTACGGTATTACTTTCCCTGTTCTTCTTTTTAATTTAAAAATATGCCTTGAGGCTGTAGGGACATATCATGTTTACATTGCTCTCATTCTTCTCTAAGGCTAATATTGATATTCCACCATATGAGTATTATTTATGTAAATGGCATTCTGTGTTTAGACACTAGTTTGCCTCAAGACTTTTTAATATTACATACACACAGTGCTGCAATGAACAGCTTTATACTTGTAAATGATGTTTTAATAATATCCCTATAATAAATTTAAGTAAAAATGTGGGTCCATATGTGTAGAATTATCTGTTTCAACCTCTTGCCCTTGATAGTAATAGTGTTACTTCTACTGGGAGGACATCTCTCACATGACAAAGTCATCTCCTGCTTTTAAGAAAAAGAATGAAGGTCAGAGGGTTTTTCTTGCATTGCTTTTATAAATTGCCTCTAAACTAATTATTATGCCAACATAGCATACTTCAGAGTGGCATATTCTGCCACTCTTTATATATATGTATATGTCTGTTCCTACTCTCATGTTTATAAATATCTGCTTTTGAATCTACATCACTATATATACATATGCCAACATGTATAATTACAGCTATAAATTACTACAAAACAACACTCACTTCATACTTTTTTCATGCATCAAAATTTTTAAAATGAGACAATACTTGATGAACTTTGAACTAAGCTTAGCATAATGCAGGAATTTTATACCAATCTTTGTTGCATTCATATATGACAATGTTGGGCATAAGTTAACAAAACATCTGTGTTCAAAACTGTATGTGAAGATATCAAAAAATATTTTAAATTCTGTTTCCTAGTTACAAACAATTGTTCGTGTGTGATCATTTTGGTTTCTTAATGTAGGAAATATAATGGCTCTTTTCACTTAAGCTAACCAGCACTAATACAATAAACCAGTATGAAATAGTGAAAGATGGATCAATCCAAAAAGTCCTCTTTGCTTGTACTATTTTCTATCATTATTTTTTACATATTGAAGTAATAATATGTTGTGATTAGAAGTAAACTTACAGAGTTAAGATAAAAGCATTGCTCTTGAAGATCTATGTCTCAAGAAACAAAGATATGCCCTGGTCAAAAATTATGTGGGGTTAGCCTCAGTGTGAATTTATGTGAATAAAGTAAAGGAGTCTTCAGTTGTTAAATCCTCCTTGTGAAATCTCCCATTTGTTGATGAGCTACTTTTTATCCCACAAATGCTATTGCCTTAAGCTCTAATTTGAGTATGAAATTTAGGCAGTATAATAAAATTTTCATTTCCTGGAGTTCAGACATAGCAGTAATTTTCATTTGTGTGCCTATTACTTCTTGTCCATATACCCTCAACTTCTGAATTTTGAGCTCCTATTTGAGGGCTTTTTTCAAGTGGAAATATTGAGAACTGGATTGACGGTGTGTCCTTAAAGAACTGACTTTGCTTCCATATCCCACAATAACCTAAGAGTCTTATTGGTTTAGAACCAAATTGGTAATGGGTGGGAGGGGAGATAGATTTCTTTTTGGAGGATTTCTGGACTATAGCATTTAGTATACATTTCAGCATCAACCACCTAGGATGCTTAACCCATTTTAGTTATGATTTCTAAGTGTGAATTAACTGTGATTTTTTTTCTCCACATCTAACTTTTTTTTTAAGATGTAGTTTTATTTAGGGATCTCTTTTCCAAATCTTCACTTCTCAAATATTTTATCTGCTATTTCTAGAAAAGTGAATATATACTAAATTGCAGTTCTATTCATTCTAGTTATTTTGGGGTTAACAAATTAAAAACACACACACACACAATTCAAACAAGATACCATCTATATTTTTTTCTATGAGCATTGCAATTTTCATCTAAAGACATGGCACATGAATATCAATAATGTCTATGGATGTGTAAATAGTTAGTGATCTTGCAGGTTTGGAGAAGGAAATGGCAACCCACTCCAGTACTCTTGCCTGAGAATTCCATGGACGAAGGAGCCTGGTAGGTAAGTCCATGGGGTCGCAAAGAGTCGGACACAACTGAGCAACTTCACTTTCACGTTGCAAGCCTCACCTTCACCTTCTTTCATCGTACCCAGGTTTAGAACAGATACCCACCACCCACCACACACTTCCTCATCAACTCTTCCTAGATGTGAAACATCTAGGTTTCACACAGGATAAATGTATATGTCCAAATACTTTTCAGGGTATTTTGCAAACAAACACAGATTCTTAAGAGGAATTCCACTGACACATGTTGATGTGAAAGAATTTCCTAGTGTTTTGCAAGTGTATATGCAATTACTTTTTCTCTTCTCCCTTTTTTCTGCTCACTAGGACCAAAGAAAGGAAACTCAATTAAGATTAAGGTCATTGTAGGTGGCCTTAAATCAATAGTGTATTTCATCAGGTTGGGTTGTCTTAGGCTGATGAAATCCCTTGCTTTCTTGAGACCTGATCTGCCTCACTCTTACCTTACTGATGATATTAGCAATGTTTTTGGATAGTAAAAATATTTTTGTTACGAGAATATTACTCCCAGGCAGAGTGGTGAACAACTCTGGGTAGGCTTTTACCCATTAGCATATGTAGGAGCAAAAGGAGGCTTTTACCCATTAGCATATGTACTGTAACTCTGAAAGCTATAGAATATATGCAAATTTTCAGGTTAATAAATCCTCCCATTCAAACTTGTGCTGAAACAACTGGGTGAGATTAAAATTCGTTTCAATTTTGCTGTCAGATATGAAAGAATAGAGGCAATCTGAGTCACTTTAAACCTCTTAGGATAATTTGGTATATGACACATATGAATAACCAATTTCTGACTTCCTAATTTACGACACTGTTTTAATTTTGGTTGAGACATATTTGTTCCTGAATTCACTATGCTTATTTACATAGATACATTGTGTTTTAAAAATACAGAAACTTCTTCATTCTGTAATTGATTTCTTAGATGGAAATATTTATTTAAAAACATAGCTTCAGCCATTGTTTTATAGAGATGATTTTATTAGTGTTAAATCATCTTTCTAGAGATCAGTATAACTAAATGTTGTTAATCTGAAACAGTAAGAACAAGCGGAATTGAAAATTATATTTTCTTTATCAGCAGTGGCATATATACTATCAAACCTAATAGAAAAATAAAGATTACCTAACATGACTCTTTTACTTTTAAAGAAATGATTCTATTATGTTTGCATTTTATATTCTGAGTAAAATCTTATGGCTTGTGACCAAGGAGTGTCCTTTCAAAGGTGTCATTGTCAGAGCAAATTAATTCATGGCTCACACTATGCACTGTCAGCATGTATTGTTCTCGTTTTTCCTTCTACCCTGTCATTCAGATTAATAACATAAGTGGTGCTATGCTTACAGCTTTCTTCCCCTTGTCATTTGACTCAGAATCTCCTTTGCACAAGTAGTTTCTCTTCAGCAAATCTAAATGTACTGCGATATATCTGTGTTTAGTTAAAGTGCTATACAGTCATTTCTCTTCTGACTACTCTTATTAAAACAAATTTAATAGACCTTTTTGTGTTGTAGGGTTTTATTTCCTAAACACGTCATTACAGAAGATGAGGTCTTACAACCTTATTTGGTCATAGTCTGACACCTTTTAAAATGAGCTCGTTACTAAACACATTAAGGTATTAACAACACACACAGTATAGTCACTTTTTTTAAATCTCATGTTTATGACATTCTTGCCAGGTGTTTGTGGAAACCATCCACACAGTATGAATCTAGGCATAAAATACAGTGAAAGTGATAAATTATGCTATATTTAAGCATAGGTGTACTCAAAGATCTGTGTTTTACTACTAAATGTGTGGGCTTTCCTGGTGGCTCTGTGGTAAAGAGCCACCCCCACTGCCATTGTGGGAGACATGGTTTTGATACCTGGGTCAGGAAGACCCCTGCAGAAGGAAACGGCAGCCCACTCCTGTATTCTTGCCTGGGAAATCCCATGGACAGAGAAGCCATGGGATCCTACAGGAGCAGGCTACAGTCCATGGGGTTGTAAAAGAGTCGGATGCAACTTAGCAACCAAACAATTGCAACAAAAACAGCTAAATGTGTAGCTGTTAGGTTCAGAAAGAATTCAGTCATTGTTCCACTGAACAGGAAAAAGACCAGAAACCTTAGAGTGATCTTCAATCATAAACAAGGAAGCTCACAAAGCAAGATCAATAATTTATGGAAGACTCAGGCTAGACTTGCATTTTGAAGATGCTGATAAATGTTTTAATCTAGGTGTTGATTGAAAAAAAAATCCACAGTGTGAGGGATGTGAGTTCAGTTTTCTTTGGGAACTTACTGAGGACTATAGCCGAGGAGATAGCCTCTCAAATAGCTCTGAGGAGCTGTTCTAAAGAAGTATGGAGGGAGGTCAGTATGTATGTGATTTTAACAAAGGATTTACATGCAATCAAGCAGACATTTTAGTAGAAGTTTGAGGCTTCTCATGAGGAGCAGATGTCTCTGCTAATAATTTTAGAGGTTTTCTAGGTTTGAGAAGATGCAAGAAACTGGATTCATAAAATACCTCTAACTATTTTAGGCTTGTTCTGCCTGATTTTCCCAGAGCACTGTTTTATTCCTGATCTCCATCATGAACTCCTTCAAGGTGTGTTAAAGTCAGTGACTGCAATGGCTAGTGACTTCATTCTTGTAGAACTGAATAGCAAGAAACATCTGTTAGTTGTCATCATGTGTGTGTGCCAAGTCATTTTAGTCACATATGACTCTGCAACCCTATGGACTGCAGCCCACCAGGCTCCTATGTCCATGGGATTCTCCAGGCAAGACTACTGGAGTAGGTTGCTGTGCCCTCCTCCAGGGGATCTTCCTAACCCGGGGATCAAACCTGCATCTCTTATATCTCCTGCACTGGCAGGTGGGTTCTTTACCACAGGCACCACCTGAGAAACCCCCTTTTAGTTTGCATAAGAAACAAAAAAATACTTCAGACATTTCAAACACATTATAATTGTTGGAAGCTCTGGTTTTGAAGTCTGGGCACTGCCACAGGCTTCAAGTTCACGCTATTGCAGCAACCCAGAAATCAACAAGCCGCAATAGCAACCACTCAGCATTTAGGATGCTGCAGGAAACCATTGCTATTTCATAGCTGCCCTACACTCACATGGTTTGTTCTTACACATTGGAACAGAGGCTTTCTGTTGTGCAAACTAGTATCAGTCTCCACTGCAGCTGCAGGGTGAATAGATACTGTCTCCCTCTGCCTTCCTGATCTGGCATGTGCTCATTTACTGGGGACAACCAAAAATCACATCTCAAACTTTTCAGAAAAGAGAATCTGAAAGTGTAGTTTTTAGCCTGTCTGTACCTTGCAAAATGGTGGGAGGGGAATAAAGTGATGGAACTGAACGCTGAGTATCTGTAGTTGACAACCAGCAGGACAAGTATTTCACTGACATAGGAGGCAATGTTATGTGCGAAGCTGGAAATGTTTATTTTCCAAGCTGAATGAGTCATAGGAAGAGCTCTTCATTATTGTATTATCCTTTTCAATTATCTTCTTCAGTTTCATGTGAACTCTCTTCTTTTAAAGAGAGAAATGAAAATGAGAACATCTAGAACATCTGGAACATCTATGTCATTTCATTAGGATCCTGGAGGGAGGCAGATAAGACATTTAATCTCTGCAGCTCCCTATGGTTTCCCAGTGAGTCTGAAGAACTTTGGTTTTCCCAAAAGTGCAGAAAAAGCCAGGGGATTCGGTCTCTCCCAAATCTTCCACTGTAACAGTAGGGTTTAGAGAGAGACCACTTAGTAGTCTTTCTAAAATTCCTGGTGAAATCTCCACCCTTTGTGTGTGCATAGAATCTATGACCTTCTTCTAATCAATAGAATCTGGCAGAGATGATGGACTATCACCTGGCCATTACATAACATTACAATGCCATACGTGCAATTATTTCTGTTGAGCTATTTCTCTTTAGCCATTTCTCTTGAGCATTCTACAGTTCTGAATATTTCTGTACTTTCCAAGAATGAGGTATAAGAAAAAGTACTTTATGATCTTATTCATGTTTTTGAAATAAAAGGAATTAAAGCCTATTTTGCCTGTGTTAAAGTAAATATATTTTCAAATATTATATATTATGTGCCAATGTAATAGAATAAATATGTTGCATTTTGTATTAAAATATGCCAAATATTTTGTTTGTGTGCTCAATCGCTCAGTCATGTCTGAGTCTTTGTGATCCAAAGGACTGTAGCCTGCCAGGCTCCTCTGCCCATGGGATTTTACAGGCAAGAATGTGGGAGTACATTGTCATTTCGTTCTCCAGGGGATCTTCCTGACCCAGAACTGAACCCACATCTCCTGCATTGGCAGGCATTGGCAGGCAGATTCTTTATCACTAAGCCACCTGAATAGCAAATAGTATATTTAGACTATATCGTAAGTGTACTCTTAAGGATTCCATTGAATCTGAAATTATGTTAAATGAAGGTAACATAAAATGAAACAAATATAACTTATTTAGCACACTGTGCAGAATCTAAACACAAACTAGGTGGTACCAACTGTCTTTAATAATATTTTCTTTATATTCAATAATCTAACTCAGTATTCATTTTGCTCTGAGAAAACTGCTTTGCAGTATTTATTCTTTTTTTCCCATTTGTGGCATGATATAGTTACACACATGAAAGCAGGTTTTTCATTTTATACAACATAAAATTTAATATATTCAAGCTCTGTTGGTCCCCAAATTGTGTTTTACAAAATGAAATTTTACGTAGAAAGAAAAAACAATCCTTTGATCAAATACATGTGGATAACACTTGATTCAACTGTTTCTGTTCATGTGTTTGGTTGTTTATTGTTGTTGAATTGCGTGCAGTTATACCTTGTATTATCGTGCTTTGCTTTATTGTGCTTTTTACAAATTGAAGGCCTGTCACAATCCAGGATCAAGCCAGTCTATGGCGCTATGTTTCCAATAGCATTTGCTCACACGGTGTCTCTGTGTCACATATTGGTAATTCTCACAATATTGCAAGCTTTTCATTATTATTATATTTGTTACAGTGATTTGTGATCAGTGGTCTTTGTTATTACAACTATGCTTCTTTTAAGGCTCAGTAATGGTTAGCGTTCTTTAGCAAGAAAGTACTTTATAATTATGTACTTTTTTTTTTTTAAGCATAATGCTATTGTACACTTAATAGACCACAGTATAGGGAAAAACACTTTTTATATTCACTGAGAAACCAAAAAATACATGTGACTTGTTTTATTGCAATATTCACTTCATCGCAGTGGTCTAGAACGAAATCTGCAGTTTCTCTGAAGTGTGGCTATATTTGATTGTTTTATGTCCATGCCTCTGTGAACCTTGACTTGTTTCAAGAAGGAAAACCTATTGGGAAGATTAATTTCTCACAGCTATTCAACTAAAGTAAGCTTCATTCAAGGAACAGCTAATATTACATAGCGTCTGAGTTCCCCAAAACATGCTTGAAGAATCTTTTGTCTAGATAAATGTAAAATAACTCTTTCCAAAGTTTCTAGAAAATCTTAAATATTTTAAACATTGTATTATATCTTGTTTGCCTAATTCAGTATAGGAACAAATAAAACAGATACTCTCATGTTTATGTACAAGCTACATAAACAATATACATTCTTATTTGGTAACATTTATTGAAGGTTATCTATGCAACTAACACATGGACTATGTTGCCCAAGTTGTTAAAACTTCAGAATATTGATAATAAAAGTTAAATATGCATTATTTTCCACATTTTCTACATATACATAAATTGCAAATTAATCTAATTATTTTTATAATAGCAGTATTCATTTAGTGCAACAGAGTATTTTAAAAAACTTCTGTTTAAAAATAATTAAATACAATACACTATTTCAGTTATTGTGTAAAATATACCTGAAATGATTCAGCTCAGATTCCATGTAAATATTTAAAATAATGAGTTGAATGATATCTTCATTTGCTTGATTAATCATTTTAGACTTTCCTGAGTTTTGATATATTTGCGATTTCTCCCTTAAATAAATGCAATTTCAAAAATCAATATATGCATTATAATATGGCTAATTCAAATTGAGTATTTTTGTGGAAAGAGAAACTAAATAGTAAAAGTCTAATGCACTATTCACTGTGCAACAGAGCCTAAGACTAAATATTAAGAAAAAAATCCACATAATGAAAAACATATAAAGAAATAGAAGAGAATAAAAGACAATTGTAAATAGATATGAAAAATCAGATCAATTGTATAATTATGCCCAGTCAACCCTAAAATTGGAGCATATATAAAAGGTTTTCAAATCTATGTATTATTTTTTTATCTTAAGTTTTATACTAGTCAGTTTGAGTTATTTTAAACAACAGCAGCAGGTTTTGATCTCTACACAGGCCATTCAAAACTTTCATGTAAGTGTATCTATATTAAAGACAGTAATGACATACTTTCCTCTCAGTGAAGCCAATGGGCTTTGTTGCTAATAATTAAAAAAATATATATTATATATATAATATGTATATTTGCCTACAATCCAGAGCTGCAAATTGGTATCTTAGGAAGGGCAAGCTATTCAGGGTGAGTCAAGATATTTTCAGTACAAAATTGTACCTTAGACATTGACCATAACCATTTCTTAGGCAAAAGATATAATCTTTCAAAACACAAAGATATAAAGAGTGAGATTTTTCAGACACCAAGATAGGTAAGAGATGCGGTGTTAAGTACAAATTCCCTTCGTATTTAAGGGAATATAAATTACTTGTAAAGTATGATTGTCTCTTTCCATGTTTTTGTAAAATATCAGTCACATTTACATATTTCAACATCATTCTGAATTTGGTGGTAACTTTTTTCAAATAGATGTAAATCTTTGTTTTGGAGGAAAATCTCATTTAATAACAAAACGAGCATGCAAGTGATTCACTCTTAGGTGAATCACACAATATAATACCCATAATAATTTTAACATGTTAATAGGTCTGTCTAGTCAAGGCTATAATTTTGCCAGGAGTCATGTATGGATGTGAGAGCTGGATTATAGAGAAAGCTGAGCACTGAAGAATTGATTCTTTTGAACTGTGGTGTTGGAGAAGACTGTTGAGAGTCCCTTGGATGGCAAGGAGATCCAACCAGTCCATCCTAAAGGAGATCAGTCCTGGGTGTTCATTGGAAGGACTGATGTTGAAGCCGAGGTTCCAGTACTTTGGCCACCTGATAAGAAGAGCTGACTCATTTAAAAAGACCCTGATGCTGAGAAAGATTGAAGGCAGGAAGAGAAGGGCACAAACAGAGGATAAGATGGTTGGATGGCATCACCAGCTCAATGGACATGGGTTTGGGTGGACTCCGGGAGTAGGTGATGAACAGGGAGACCTGGCGTGCTGCGGTCCATGGGGTTGCAAAGAGTCAGACACGACTGAGCGACTGAGTTGAACTGAACTGAATATATATATATATATATATATAACTGTATTTGATATGAGAATACCTCCAGTAGTGTTCAGGCAATGAATTCGAGCTTTTCTGATATGAATTTTCCTTTGAATCATTAATTTAAGACTGTTTTGTTCAGAAAATATGCTACATGGCAATATGAACTCTCAAGACCAATTATTTGTATTATACTTCTCAGGTTCAATTTCTGTTGCATCTTGCGTACTTATAGAAACTTTACTTTTTGTTGTTTATAGGTTAGACCCATAGCTATTAGATTAGCTTGTGGCTTATGAAAAATACGGTTATAAAAAATCTCCTTATAATCACCGAAAAACTCTATCTTGGGAATTTTGATTAAGACACAACAAGAGAATCTACTGAATAGTACTGGGATATTAGGCAACAGTAACTTAGCTTATATTAATCCTGATGCAAGAGAACCATAATTTACAAGTAATTTCTAGCAGTGTCCTAACTTCAGTTATAATCTCTGTGATGCCCAGCAGAAAACCACAGACACTGCTCTCAGACTCCATGACAAGCCTGTCTGTCTTTAATAATATGCACCTATTTTTCTGTAGCTAACATGATCCTTAGAAAAACAATGATGCAAACTCACAATAAAACATTTTTAAATTTCACCATATCCAATTACTGTGTGAACTGTCAGCAATATATCCTACGATGTCTTACCTGACTAAAAAATAGCATCATACCAATTTTTTTAATTCTGGTCCATTATTTGCTCGAAAAAATAAACTACACTGAAAATACATTGAGCAAAGATTTTAAGAATTGGTCATTAAACACAGAGTTCCACAAGACTTGTTTATAAAATCTAATTAGTGGAAGTCTGTTGCAGTTTACTTTGAAGAGAGTGCTTTGTCAGACATGCTTATCTCTTATCTCTTAGCATAGCAATTGTCAAACAATAGGTATTTTGGTCACAGTATTGCTGAAAAAGAGAAAACATCCAATTAACATTCCAAGGAAATGTTTTTAGTGCTGCCAAGAGCTAAGACAAATGTATAATCCAGAAAATAATTTCTCAAGATTTTTCTAGGTCATTCTGTCTCTGTTTTAAGAGGAGAGATTCCATTTTGCCTGCATGCTAAGTCACTTCAGTCACACGTGCATCTGCAAACCTATGGACAGTGGTACAACAGGCTCCTCTGTAGATATGGGTCCATGGGATTCTCCAGGCAAGAATACTGGAATGGTTGCCATTTCCTCCTCCAGGGTATCTTCCTGACCCAGGGACAGAACCTGTTTCTCTTATATCTACTATTTTGGCAGGAGGGTTCTTTACCACTGGTGCCACCTGGGAAGTTCACTTTATCATATATTAATTTGCTAGATTCAGCTTTTTCCTCTACTTGTTGTCATTATAATTTACCATTCTTGTAAAGCTGATTAGATTAGGTGACTCAGAGCCAGCAAGCTTTATAAGTTCCAATTTCTTTTCATCTCAATTTGATTCCTTAGAAGCTGAGTAGGGAGACTGATGTGTGTACTCCCTTATGGTGCATTCAGATAATAGTACTTCCAGGAAATCAACCAGTCTACTGCACTGCACTTTTAATTTAATTCTGTTATCCCTTCTGTTTGATAGTGAAGAATTAGACTGGTATAAAACCAAATCCTTGTCTGGCAATTGCTACAGTGAGTTTTCAGAAACCTATCAACCGAATCTCATGATCCTGTTCATCATGATCTACATAAATTGCAATTTAGGGAATTTAACAGGCTCTGAACAAATATGAGATGACCAGCAAAGTTTATTACTTCTTCATAATGCATTAGGGGATTTTATAAGACAATGCATGTACAACATTTAGGAAAGTACCTATTTAGTAAATTTAAAATGAATATTTAGTTCAGTTCAGTTGCTCAGTCATGTCTGACTCTTTGTGACCCCATGGATTGCAGCACGCCAGGCCTCCCTGTCCATCACCAACTCCCAGAGCTTGCTCAAACTCATGTCCATGGAGTCAGTGATGCCATCCAACCATCTCATCCTCTGTTGTCCCCTTCTTTTCCTGCCTTCAGTCTTTCCCAGCATCAGGGTCTTTTCCAATGAGCTAGTTCTTCACATCAGGTGGCCAAAGTATTGGAGTTTCAGTTTCAGCATCAGTCCTCCCAATAAATGTTCAGGACTGATTTCCTTTAGGATTGACTAGTTTGATCTCTTTACAGTCCAAGGGACTCTCAGGAGTCCTCTCCAACACCACACTTCAAAAGCTCCAATGCTTCTACACTCTGCTTTCTTTAACTGAATATTAACTGTAGTTATTTTATATTTATCGATATGTATCAATATGTTCTGACTTACTCTAGCTGAACTCAGTGAAGAAAGATACTTTGTTAAACTATAAAGGTAATTTTTACCAATATATGACTATTTTTGAGTGTTTCATGAAAAAAGAGTTTCCTATATAAACCATCTATCTTTGTCTCCTCACTAAATATTGCACACATAAAAAATATATATAATCTCACACAGGATTTGAATTCAGGCAAATTGCCATTGCATCCCGCTCTGCTGTATAGAATATAATAGTATATATGGATACAGACAGATAAAAGTTAAGTAGCCTGGTAGATTTAGAAAAATGGTGATGACAATGATGACATGATGATGATAAAGGACAATTTCTATTTTCTCAATGATAATAAGAAACAAGATTATCCCTGAGGGTGATGAAGGGAGACTTCTATGGTGCCACAAGGAGTTAAGAAGTATTTCAAATAGATGAATAAGAGAATATCAGAGTGAATATGATCATCATTTGAAAAAAAAGATGAGTGTACATGGTTAATATTTCCTAGCCATTTTTAGTTACTTGCAGTCAGAAAGATCAAATTAGTCAATCTTAAGGGAAATCAACCCTGAATACTCATTGGAAGGACTGATGCTGAAGCTGAAACTCCAATAAATTGGTCCTCTGATGCAAACAGCTGACTCATTGGAAAAGCTCCTGATTTTGGGAAAGACTGAGGGGTAGAAGGAGAAGAGAGCATCAGAGGATGAGATGGCTGGATGGCATCACTGATGCAATGGACATGAACTTGGGCAAACTTCAGGATGTGGTGAGAGACAAAGAGGCCTGGTGTGCTGCAGTCCGTGGGGTCACAAAGAGTTGAACATGACTCAGTGACTGAAAACAACAACAACTGTCAGAAAGTAGAATCAGTCACATCTGAAGGTGAGGGTATGCAAGACAATAAAGATTAATTGAGCTTAGAATATGTACTGGAGTGATTATGAAACAGCAGGACTCAACAATCCTACCCCTCCCCCCACCATATCCTTTGCCTTCCTTTGTCTGTGAAAAAAAATTAGCCAAAGAGTAAGTTTAAACTGAGATGTAAGAAAATACAGAAACAAAGGAAAACAGTCCAACAAGACTCTGCTCAATATTTTGTAACAACATAATTATGTAACAGTAATTACGTAATCGGGAAAAGAATTTGAAAAAGAGTAGATACATGTACAACTGAATCACTCTGTTGTACAACTGAAACTGACACCTTGCTAATCAACTATACTCCAATATAAAATAAAAAGTTACAAACATTTGAATAGAACAAGAAAATAATAATGGTTTAATCATTAAGCATAGTCAAGGACCTTTAGTTCTTTCTTGAGGGCTAAATATAGTGTTCTGAGCCATATTATATGAGCTCTCTTATAGATACTGAAACTCCCATCATGTGGAAAACTGCATGAGGACCAGATTGTAGCCATAAATTGCACAATTTGAGATTTTGCCTCAAAGTAATGGAAACAAAGCAACCCTACAACCTGAAGTCTAGCTGTACTTAATGCAATCAAGATGAAGCTGATCACACTGCCCCATGACCAATTTCAATATGACTGTCAGAGCTGACCGCAGAAGGCAATGGCACCCCACTCCAGTACTCTTGCCTGGAAAATCCCTTGGACGGAGGAGCCTGGAAGGCTGCAGTCCATGGGGTCGCTGAGGGTCAGACAGGACTTCACTTTCACTTTACACTTTCATGCATTGGAGAAGGAAATGGCAACCCACTCCAGCATTCTTGCCTGGAGAATCCTAGGGACAGGGGAGCCTGGTGGCCTGCCGTCTATGGGGTTGCACAGAATCGGACACGACTGAAGTGACTTAGCAGCAGTCAGAGCTGACTGTACTGTTTCTGTATGTTGCCCCTTCCCTTCATCTATAAAAGCTATTCCCCATGGGTTGTTAGCAGGGCAGAGGGGTCAGCCTTCAGTCAGGAGTCTGCCCTACCCTCTGGTTGCTGGGGTCTGAAATAAAGCAAACTTTCCTTTGCACTTTCCTTGTGGCTCAACTGCAATATGGGAAACCTGGATTAGATCCGTGGGTTGGGAAGATCCCCTGGAGAAGGGAAAGGCTACCCACTCCAGTATTCTGGCCTGGAGAATTCCATGGACTATGTAGTCCATGGGGTCACAAAGAGTCAGACATGACTGAGTGACTTTCACTTTCCTTTCCACTGGCCTTGCTTCTTATTGACTTTTGAGGGGTGAGCAGCCAAACCTCCACTTCTGGTAACAGTTATATAGTAATGGAATTTGGAATCTCGTGAGCAAAGAGGATAAAGACAGAAGCAAGGACACGAAGAGTAGAAAGTCAATTAATAGGTTGTTCAAATAGGGTCAAGGAATTTGGGGAGAGGAATTAACAGTGGCAGAAAGCTGGGATTCAGAAGAAGATGATTATAATCTAAGTACCAGTAAAAATATGGTTATTGGTGTTGATAAGCTCGAGGGTATATAATTTGTTGGCTGAAGTTCCCTGCAGGAATAGATAGGTAAAGGAGGTCAAAGATTTAAGAATCCAGGGTTTTGGAAAAACTGATTATTAGATGCTGAAGCTACAAAGAACAATGTTAGGAGCATGGGATTTTCCAGCTTCTACTTAGGAAAATTCAACATATTTATGGAGAGAGACCTATATAAGTTTCTATAAATCATTCTTATTTTCTTACGCTGCTTTATTTTCTGCTTTATTTTAATAAATAATTATTTATGGCTTTATAATTTCCAAAAATATTTTGCATACTTTGATTTATGTAATTTTTTACAGCAAACCTACTCAGAGTATAAGAAATTAATATTATAATTTTAGAGAAAAGGAAATCAAGATTCAATGTCTGGCTCTATTTAAATGCAGTGAGTTTGTTTTTCATCTTTGTAAGATTCCTGTTTTTTAAAATATTGTGGCTGAATATTTCCATGGTGCCGAGGTAATGACTTTCATTTAAAGAATCATGTTATCTTGAAAGTTAAGACTTTTGCAACATGGTGCTAATTAAGTCCATGTAACTAAATCTTCTCTGCACCCTGAACTCAAATTCCTGCTGCTTTTAAAACCCCCACTTGCATATAGGCTAAACTCAAACACTAGCTGTCCAAATGCAAATATTTGTTCACAGAATTTTTTCACCTCCCACTCATTTTGTTTCCCATTTTCATAAGTGTATTTTAATGTAGCCTTTTGTTCAAGACAAATCCAAGAGTCATCCCTGATTTCTCCATTCCCCTAACTTTCCACTCAAAGTGAAAGTGAAGTCGCTCAGTCGTGTCTGACTCTTTGCGACCCCATGGAGTGTAGCCTGCACCAGGCTCCTCCATCCATGGGATTTTCCAGGCAAGAGTACTGGAGTGGGTTGCCATTTCCTCCTCCAAGGGATCTTCCCAACCCAGGGATCGAACCTGAGTCTCCTGCACTGCAGCTAGATGCTTTATATCTCAAAGACTGATTCAAAATAAATCTCAAGTTAGTTAAATCTATCTTCACTGCTGACATCCTAGATTTGGTGCACATAACCAATCCAGGTAAAACAGCTAGTAACTGTTTTACTGTTCAACTGTCTACCTGATCTTTGTGCTAATCCATTCACCACTCAGAAGTCTGAGTAAGCTTCTTAAAATGGAAATTAAATTATACACCTTTCACACTTTCCCTCAGGGTTAACTGCTGATAATTTTATCCCTGTGACTCAACAACCTTACTTCACCATCAACCAATCAGAAAATAGTGCACCAGCTGATCACAAATTCTGGGACTCCTTATCCCTAATTTGCTTTTAAAAATGCTTTGCTGAAATCCATGGGGAGTTTAGGCTTTTTGAGCACTAGCTGTCCTGAACTTGCTTGGTGCCCTGAAATTTACCCTGCACTTCCCTTCACTACAACCTGGTGTCAGTAGATTGATTGGCTTACTACTCAAGGGTGTGCAGACCCAAGTTTGGTTTGGTAATATTAGCATATCACCTACATTACTTAACTCATTTTAGTTTTCAATCTTTTTTCTTTCTGTATCTCATTCTGCTTTATTCTTCCTAGTTTAGTTATTCTTTGCCTTTATATAAGTTCATTCTTCTAGATTTCTGCTTTGCTCTTTTAAAAATTCACTTGTCCTTTTTTCCTACTTTTATCTTATATATTTTTTCATTCTGTTCTCATTTAACATTTAAAATAAATATAATTTAAATTTCTATCAGAGTATTTCTTAAACTGATTTATGCACCAACAAATGGCATAAGCCTTACATCTATTTGTTTATAGTTGAATAAATGTACTTGAATGTGAAAACAATTTATGACCATGACCACAAAAGGCAATTGTTGTAATTCAGACTTTAGGTTCTGATACTTTTAATCTGTTTGGTTCTTTGCACCATATATCCTGTGTCCTCTCTTCTTATTCCTAGGATCATTTAATTTATACCAGAAAGTGATAAATCTCAACAATGGTCCATGTAGTAGTTGATTATACATGTCAACTTCACTGGCCATGAGGTTAACCAGATTAAACATTAGCTCTGGGTGTTGTTGGGAGTCTGTTTCTGGGTGAGATTAGCATTTGAATGGATGGACTCAGAAGATAATCCTCCCCAATGTGGGTGGACCTTTGCCTACAAAGTTTCCTCTAGTCAAAACTATGGCTTTTCCAGTAACCATGTATGGATGTGAGAGTTGGACTATAAAGAAAGCTGGGGGCAGAAGAATTGATGCTTTTGAATTGTGGTGTTGGAGAAATCTTTGGAGAGTTCCTTGAACTGCAAGGAGATCAAACCAGTTAATCCTAAAGGAAATCAGTCCTGAATATTCATTGGAAAGACTGATGCTGAAGCTGAAACTCCAATACTTTGGCCACCTGATGTGAAGAACTGGCTCATTGGAAAAGACCCAGATGCTGGGAAAAAGTGAAGGTGGGAGGAGAAGGGGACGACAGAAGATGAGATGGTTGGATGGCATCACCAGCTTGATGGTCATGAGTGTGAGCAAGCTCTGGGAGTTGGTGATGGACAGGGAAGCCTGGTGTGCTGCAGTCCATTGGGTTGCAAAGAGTCGGGCTGAACTGAACTGAATGTGGGTGGGCATCATCCAATCCACTGTGAGCCTGAATGGAACAGAAAGCTGAGCTAGGAGAACTCTGTGTCTTTTTGCCTGTCTCACATTGAACTGCAAAATATTATCACATCTTATCCCGCCTTCAAATTGGAATTTACATTAGGCTCCCCTGGTTCTCAGACCTTTGGACCAGGCTGAATTACACTAGGAGGTTTATTGAGTCTCCAGCTACCACAAAGCAAAGAGTAGGACCTTTTGGTCTCCATATTGTGTGAGCAAATTGCTCACAATCAATCAACCCATAAGTCAATAAAGTTTCTCTACTAGAGAAAAGAAACAACTCATTTTTGTGTGTTTATGTGGTACCATGTATCTTTGTTTAAATTCATTCATTTGCTCTAGGGTGTTCCTGTGGATTCTTTTTCATTTTCTACATACAGAATCATGCACCTATGAATAGATTTTTTTTTTTTTTCATCCTTTGCAATTTGGATACCTTCTTTTTCTCTTTTTTGTATATTGCTCAGGCTAAAATTTCCACTGCAATGTAGAATATCACAGGTGAAAATGGATATACTAATCATGTTCCCAATATTAGGGGCAAAATCAAGACTAGAAATGCACACTAGGAGGACAAGAGCCACTGATCCATATGAGCAAGGGTTTGGTACAACTTTCTGTATCTTAAAGAGAAGCAGAATCCCTCTTCACTTTTCTCATGTCCTTTGCTTCCCCCCCGACACTTCAGCATCTCTGACAGTGAATTGCATCTTAAATTTATGCCACAATTGCTGTTGGCTGTCAGTCAGGACATAAGTGTATCATCTATGCATGTACATGTATATGAACATGGTTATTGTTTTTCATATTTTTGAAATTTCAGTTGAATTGTGTGCACTGTTGTTATATATCTGTTGTGTTTCATTGGTTTTCAAATAAAATGGCATTACAAATTCTATTGAAATACTAAGTCATTTGAATGCAGAAAGACACTAAAACAGACTGAGGGCAATAACTTGCTATTAGAAACGTTAATAATCATTGTCAGAATAATCAGTGCAATTTAATAATATTTTTCAAAGAGACAACCAAGCGCTTAATAGAAACCAAGGAAGATACCTGCAAGCAGATGAACTTTGTTACATTTTCCTATTGAGATATATGCATAAATAAGTCCTATTAAAAACTAAGCAAAAAAACTCAAGACAGGAGAATTGGTCAAATTCCACAGAAGAGATGAAAGATATTTTAAAGTAATGAGAAACTAGTCCCACGTCTTTACAGATGATCATTACAACATGAATGTCAGTTTGTCAAAAACTTCCTGTGCCTTAAGCAGAGGGGGCTTAAAGTTTAGATTTGTATAAATCTATCAAGAAAAAAAAAGATGAAAAGCATTAGAATATAGGAAGTACCAGCATCCAAATTTATAGAATAGAGGTCAGTGTCTTGGAACAGCATTCTGGAAAAAAAATAGATGGAGAAATATTTTAAGAAATGCTACATTACCAATAATTTTTGGATTGTGCCAAAAAGGACTGTGTCAACTATCATTTGATGACAGAAATATTACACTGTGTGGGAGAAAAAAATGCTATTGATGCAATAAGCAGGAAATCATTTAGAAAAGTAAAAATTTTAAAGACTTCTTTTTATATATGCACAATGCTGCTGCTGCTGCTAAGTCGCTTCAGTCGTGTCCGACTCTGTGCGACCCCAGAGACGGCAGCCCACTAGGCTCCTCTGTCCCTGGGATTCTCCAGGCAAGAATACTGGAGTGGGTTGCCATTTCCTTCTCCAGTGCAGGAAAGTGAAAAGTGAAAAGTGAAAGTGAAGTCGCTCAGTTGTGCTCGACTCTTAGCAACCCCATGGTCTGGAGCCTACCAGGCTCCTCCATCCATGGGATTTTCCAGGCAAGAGTACTGGAGTGGGGTGCCATTGCACAATAGCTATATGCTAAAAACTGTATATATTATATATGTATATTAACAACTCTTTCAGTAAGTATGAAATAAAATTTTTAAATAATAAAGAACAGTCTTGAAGTTTAATTTAGAGACAATTTCTTTCTTGGGTTATAAAATAATATTACTTTTAAACATTTATAGTATTTTTGAGGTAATTAATACTATATTAACTAACATGTTAATTACCTGAAGAAGGTTTTCTCAGCATCTTTGATGATGTGAAATTATCTATTACTGCATAATAATATGTATATATACCTCATATTACCTTTTACAGAGAAGTTTCCTATTTTAAGTTGTATTTTATATTAATGACCATCTCAACCACCAAACTATAAGTTCTATGAGGGTGGAAATTAGGTAATATATTTTTCAACATACTATCACTAGAATTTAGCACCATCCTGACACATTGCAGTTGCTTCATAAATATCTTTTTTTCAGTAAATTAATATGTATGTTATGGAGGTTTGTAGAGGATCAAAGACTGCTCACATGGAGAGAAGAATAAGAGGAAAGATACATATTTTTAAGATAATGTGTTGAGTACATTGAGAATCTATAAAGCAGAGCCTCTAGAAGACATTGTTGACATGATGAGTTGAGGTTAAAACTAGGGCAGTGTGTAGAAAAAGGTCTTCAGTTCAGTTCAGTTCAGTCGCTCAGTTGTGTCTGACTCTTTGCGACTCCATGAATCGCAGCACGCCAGGCCTCCCTGTCCATCACCAACTCCCGGAGTTCACCCAGACTCATGTCCATCAAGTCGGTGATGCCATCCAGCTGTCTCATCCTCTGTCATCCCCTTTCCTTCCGCTCCCAATCCCTTCCAGCATCAGAGTTCTTTTCCACTGAGTCAACTCTTCACATGAGGTGGCCAAAGTACTGGAGTTTCAATATCAGCATCATTCCTTCCAAAGAACACCCAGGGCTGATCTCCTTTAGAATGGACTGGTTGGATCTCCTTGCAGTCCAAGGAACTCTCAAGAGTCTTCTCCAACACCACAGTTCAAAAGCATCAATTAATTATATTTAATTTGTTGAGAAAATAAAATCATGTTCCCTAAAAACTAATGCATGAATAATGTTTGTATTGTTTTATATCCCTGTCTTTTCAAAAAATATTATTAGGAAATTAAAGGCATTCATCTCTACTGACGTCACTTTAAAATTCCTTACAATTGCCTCAAAATGCCTCAATAATTTCACAATATTTTAGAAATTGCATGATACAATGGGCTAACCTGAGAAGAGAAGGAATTTGTTCTAGCCTCTGAAATGGAGGTTCTTAAATTGTTTGAATCAAACTCTTCCTTCTTTCCCACCCTCCCCATCCTTTCTTTCCTCCATTTTCCTCCCTTACCTCTTTCCTTCTCTCTTTCACTTTCTACTTCTGTTTCAGACATTTCCTTTTAACAAGAATAAAAAAAAGAAGTAATTTACAGTTGCAATTGGGCTTCCCAGGTGGCTCCAGTGGTAAAGAATCCACTTGCCAATGCAGCAGACTTAAGAGATCTGGGTTCTATCACTGGGTCGGAAAGATCCCCTGGAGTAGCAAATCGCATCCCACTCCAGTATTCTTGCTTGGAAAATTCCACGGTCAGAGGAGCCTGGTGGGTCCATGGGGCCCCAGAAAGTCAGACACAACTGAGCACACACACATTTGGTATTTCAAATGAACTTTGACCTCTTTAGCACTGCTGATAAGGTGCAGTAGAAATACTAATGTTTTCCTTCTTTTTTCATATTTAATCAAAAGGCATGTTACATTCCCCTTTATTTTTGACAAATTGTTTTTACCAGTGACTTTCTGCATAATGAAAATCCAGAACTTTAATTTAAATAATTCATCTCAATTGTGTTCTCTGGCAACATATCAATTCCTATAAATTAGCTATTTGAAAAAATGTTAGTGTTTTTGTGTTCATTTTGTGACTGTGCTATAGGTTATATTTTGAAATTCTTTTTTTTTTTTCAAATTCTTATATATCTTCCGTAGGATTAAAACACAAATTTTACAAAGACTGATATTTAATTTGTTCATTTTATCAACATCCTATCCTCTTGCAAATGTCTTGTAAGATGAATAAATAGTATATTTTTAGAAGTGTTTATCATGACAAAATCATCATCAAGTAGGTTAAATTTTATTTTTACTCAACAACATTCAGTATAATTTATCAAATTTTGGTTATGTCATATTCAATGCATTTGTCTTTAAATACAATATAAAATTTCAGTATATGCTATTTACCAATTATTTAAGTAGGGTAAGAGCGGACATTTAGTATCCTTCTATTTTATCTGTTAAGCTTGCTTCTGTCCATTCTTAGGAGCCAGTGCCTGGACAGTACATATGTTTAATTCATTTTGGGGGTATTATTTTAGTAGCAGTGAAGCTGCTCTGTGAAGATAAACTTTGGACATCTGGGCTTATAATGTGCTCTACCTGATTTTTGTATTACCTTTTATGCCTACAGAGATTTGCATTCATTATTTTGGTAGAATGCCTACAGATTACCTTTGAATATCTAACAGTGACATGTGCTTTTGATACATTATGGGTGGGAGATTTAATAGTCTTGGGAAGCTTAAATTGTATTAAACTTTTATTAACTACGGATTTTCTCTATATAATTGAATAACTCACAGCTATGACAGCTAAAATGGCTTAACAAAGATTAAATCTTCACAGTAAGTTAAAAATAACTTTCATATTTTAAGTTAAGAAAATAAGTAAGAGGAAATAAACTTTCAGTAAACATCATTTTATATTTGTGTTTGAAGTTACATTTACTTTTGTTATTTTTGATCCAAATGATTGTATGTAAGTATGACTTTTAAGAGTCTGTCTTCTTTGAAAATAGTTTTGGGTTATAAATCCTGATGCACCGTAAGCAACACAAATGTCATTTTTATTTTACATTAAAACATTTTCAAAATATTTTTTGCTCATGAGCAAATGGTTTTTGCATATTTCAATGTAAATTACATTACCATAAGTTTTATGACTTCTGAAGTTTTGCTATTTACTTTTAAATAAACTAAGTCAAACATTTCCTTACTATATTCATTGACATTTATTCCCTCAATGCTTTTTTAAAAATTTATTTATTTTTAATTGCAGGATGATTTCTTTACAATATTTTGTTGATTTCTACCATATATCAACATCAATCAGCCATAGGTATACATATGTCCCCTCCCTCTTGAACTTCCTTCAAACCTCCCATGCCATCTCTCCCCTCTAGGTTGACAAAGAGCACTGGATTTGAGCTCCCTGCATCATAAAGCAAATTTCCACTGGCTCTCTAATTTTATATATGGTAATATATGTGTCTCAATCCTTAAATTTTAGGCTGTAGATGGATGAGACCAGCAAAGACATTTCAAAACTTAATGTGTCTGATTGGCTGATTAATTTCTGAATTTTCATATTGAGTTGCAATTTTACAACAAGATACTAAGCTTATTTACAATTACTATTTGCTTTTTAAGAATGACGTGATATAATCTGATACATACTTTGAGTTAGCAGTTATGTATACTCTTGTATATTATGCATATATAAAATGAAGAAATAATAACATTGAACTATTCCTGTAACACTTTCCAGTGGATTGAATTTTCTTCAAAGGAAATAAAATTCCCATTTTTTTCCCCTTATCTTTCTCATCATGTTCATTTACCTCTTTTTTTCTATCTTCATTTTAATCTCTTAGTTTTTAATGATTAGCCAATCCTAGCACAGGTATCATTAAAAAAAAAACCTATGCTAGTTTTTGTTTTTTTTTTTAAACCTCAGCTCTAGTCTTTTCTCCACCAATATTTATCTGTATAAACCTGGAAAAGTGATTCAATTTTTTACAGAATTTAAAATTCAATCTTAATGCTACTCTTTAGAAATACGTGTTATTATGCTCATTCACAGATGAAGCTCAGCATGATAAAGTGAGTACCTTATGTCACATAACTATTAAATAACTAATCAGATTTTAAAATCAAACTGTTTTAAAAATACAGTTGTCTCTCAGTACCCGTGGGGGATTTGTTCCAGAACCCACCCCAGGATACCAAAACCCAAGGATGCTCAATTCTCTTAGATAAAATTATTTTATAAATTAAAAAAATGACAAAAATATTACCATATAACCTATGTTATCCTCCCATATATTTTAAATTGTCTCTTATACTACTTTATACAATGTAAGTGTTATGTAAATAGTTGCTGGCACATGGCAGATTCAAGTTCTGGAAATTTCTGGAATTTTTGTTCCAAATATTTTTGATCCATGTTTGGTTGAATTCAAGAATGCAGAACTTAGGGATACAAAGCAGCAATTGTATCATGCTTTTTCCACATGGTGAGGTGTTTTTCATTATTTTAAATTAAATAGCAATTTGAAGATGAAGAAACATTATATACATTATGTGCAATTATATTATATATAAAACTACACATGTATTTAAAAACTTTCATAAGATGTATGTTGAGATGCTACTGGAAAGTGGCCATGCTTTGAGTTCTAAGTGTTATGGAGGAATATAAAAGTAGTAAAGTTGTTTCCTGCTATACTGAGGTGGCCTGGTATAGTCGTGGGAGCATTATCTGGAAAGCACTCACTTCCAACAGTGGTGTAGGCACCAGAGACAGACACATGGAAATGAGATACACACGCAGGACATAGTGTTTATAAATAGGAGAGTAGCAGTTGAGGCAGGAAGGGGATTGAAGAAATCAGAAAGATTAATCCAGAGATAGTATGTTCCATGATGACAGGTGAGTCATCCTGTGATGGGATTCCCAGGGCCATTACAAAATCAGAAATCCAAAAAGACAACTATGCAGCTGTATCAGATATTAGCAGGGCTTTTACTACATGGGGGAAAACGTACTCAGGTTTTCTGAGGGAGAAAAGCTTGAGTTAATAAGGAGGTACTACAAAGAAATAACGGAGCATTTCATGGCACGAGGAAGCAAGCATGAACATGGGCAAGCGAGACATAAATACGTTGGCAGTACTGGAGCATAAGACGGGCATCATGTAAACTGAGCAAGTATGGAGCTGGTTAAACTGCCTTGATGTAAGTCCCCGTGCTTGGCCTGATATCCGAGCCTGCTTAAGGAGCTATGCTTCTTTGTGCTCATAAGATAATAACTAACTAGAAGACAAAATATTCATCCATTATTTTTGCATTTACATATGCATAAAAAGAAATGCAAAAAAGCAAAATGGCTGTCCGAGGAGGCCTTACAAATAGTTGTGAAAAGAAGAGAAGTGAAGTTCTCTTTGGAAGCAGAATTCCAAAGAATAGCAAGGAGAGATATGAAAGCCTTCCTCAGCAATCAATGCAAAGAAATAGAGGAAAACAGTAGAATGGGAAAGACTAGAGATCTCTTCAAGAAAATTAGAGATACCAAGGGAACATTTCATGCAAAGATGGGCTCAATAAAGGACAGAAATGGTATGGACATAACAGAAGCAGAAGATATTAAGAAGAGGTGACAAGAATATACAGAACTGTACAAAAAAGATCTTCATGACCCAGATAATCACAAAGGTGTGATCATTCCCACTCACCTAGAGCCAAACATCCTGGAATGTGAAGTCAGGTGGGTCTTAGGAAGCATCACTACGAACAAAGCTACTGGAGGTGATGGAATTCCAGTTGAGCTATTTCAAATTCTAAAAGATGATGCTGTGAAAGTGCTGCACTCAATGTGTCAGCAAATTTGGAAAACTCAGCAGTGGCCACAGGACTGGAAAAGGTCATTTTTCATTCCAATCTCAAAGAAAGGTAATGCCAAAGAATGCACAGACTACAGCACAATTGCACTCATCTCACACACTAGTGAAGTAATGCTCAAAATTCTCCAAGCCAGGCTTCAGCACTATGTGAACCGTGAACTTCTAGATGTTCAAGCTGGTTTTAGAAAAGGCAGAGGAACGAGAGATCAAATTATCAACAACCACTGGATCATCCCAAAAGCAAGAGAGTTCCAGAAAAACATCTATTTCTGCTTCATTGACTATGCCAAAGCCCTTGACTTGGTGGATCACAATAAACTGTGGAAAATTCTGAAAGAGATGAAAATACCAGACCACCTGACCTGCCTCTTGAGAAACCTGTATACAGGTCAGGAAGCAACAGTTAGAACTGGACATGGAACAATAGACTCGTTCCAAACAGGAAAAGGAGTACGTCAAGGCTGTATATTGTTACCCTGTTTATTTAAATTATATGAAGAGTATATCATGAGAAATACTGGGCTGGAGGAAGCACAAGCTGGAATCAAGATTGCTGGGAGAAATATCAATAACTTCAGATATGCAGATGACACCACCTTTATGGCAGAAATTGAAGATGAACTAAAGAGCCTCTCGATGAAAGTTAAAGAAGAGAGTGAAAAAGTTGGCTTAAAGCTCAACATTCAGACAACTAAGATCATGGTATCTGGTCCCATCTCTTCATGGCAAATAGATGGGGAAACAGTGGCTGACTTTATTTTTCTGGGTTCCAAAATCCCTGCGGATGGTGACCACAGCCATGAAATTAAAAGATGCTTACTCCTTGGAAGGAAAGTTATGACCAACTTAGACAGCATATTAAAAGGCAGAGACATTACTTTGCCAGCAAAGTCCGTCTGGTCAAGGTTATGGTTTTTCCAGTGGTCATGTACGGATGTGAGAGTTGGACTATAAAGAAAGCTGAGTACCAAAGAATTGATGCTTTTGAACTGTGGTGTGGGAGAAGACTCTTGAGAGTCCCTTGGACTGCAAGGAGATCCAACCAGTCCATCCTAAAGGAGATCAGTCCTGGGTGTTCATTGGAAAGACTGATGTTAAAGTTGAAACTCCAATACTTTGGCCACCTGATGCGAAGAGCTGACTCATTTGAAAAAACCCTGATGCTGGGAAAGATTGAGGGCAGGAGGAGAAGGGGACAACAGAGGATGAGATGGTTGGATGGCACCACCGACTCAATGGACATGGGTTTGGGTGGACTCCAGGAGCTGGTGATGGACAGGGAGGCCTGGAGTACTGCAGTTCAGGGGCTCGCAAAGTGTCAGACAGGACTGAGCAACTGAACTGAGCTGAATGCATAAAATATGTATTAGGCAACTTCTTTCAGTCAGGTGTTGATTTACTCACCTGGACCTGTGAATGAATTAAATACAATACTTGTTTCTAAGAAGATGCTTATTTAATGAGATATTCAGAGAGGAATATGTTTGTTCAGACCTTAATAATATAGTGTGATGCATTTATTTAAATATAAGTTCATGGAAGACAAAGTGAAGGGTATTCAGTCCAATCTTTGGGGGTGAGAAAGTTATTTTGAGATGAAGCCTGACAAAGGTCTTGAAAGTAAATTATCAGTTTCCTGTTTGAGAGGATTAGAGAATGAAAGGGCTTTTCTGGTGGCTCAGTGGTAAACCATCTGCCTGCAATGCAGAAGCCCCAGGAGACATACTGGTTTGATCCCTGGTCAGGAAGATCTTCTGCAAGAGGGTGTGGCAACCTACTCCAGTATTCTGGCCTGGCGAATCCCAGGAGACAGAGGAACCTGGTGAGCTACAGTCCAAAGCCCTGAAGAGTCAGACACGACTGATGTGACTTAGCACGCATGCAGAGAATGCAAACTTGATGAAAACACTTAAAAATCTGAGAATATACTCATTTGAGAAATCTGAGTAGTGTAGTAAACCTAGAAAACAATCTACTAATGATGAAAGCAAGGATATTAGTAAAATATTATGTTGAAAAATTATCTGGAACCAAAAAAATCATATCTAATGTACAAGTTACTTTTCAATCCACCTTAAGGACAAAGTAAGTAAGAGAGTGTTAGTCACTCACTCATGCCTGACTCTTTGCGACCCCATGGACTGAAGCCCACCAGGCTCCTCTGTCCATGAGATTTTCCAGGCAAGGATACTGGAGGGAGATACTGAAGATATGGATTTTAGAAAGGTTTCTTTGGCTGTCGTGTGAAAGATAAACTGAGGTGGGATAAGAATAAGAGTGGGAGAATAGAGAGTACATGATTATGGCCTAAAAGTTATACTTAGAACAGATGCCAGATAGGTAATGATGGTGATGATAATGATGAAGATAGATAGATTCACAGATACATAGATGTAGATAGACAGATGCTGTTTATACCAGGCCTCATCCCTCTGTGACTGGAAACAAGGTCCCATTTCCTTCTATAACCAAAATACAAATACAAGGAGCCTCAGGGAGGCTACTTGTCAAAAATAATTCCAGCAACAATTTTTATGCCAGTGATTTGTGAGAGTTTTCAAAAATTTAGCCTTGTGTAGGTCCAGAAAAAAAAAAAAAAAGATAGTGTTTCAGGTTGTTTTCAGGCTTTCTTATTTTCCTCAAACTTGATGTTTTTCTTGTTATCCAACAGCCCAGTCACAGCAACTCTCTCTCTGTTACTGACACTTTTACTTCTCCACAGCACCCGGAGGGGTCACTGCTCTCTCGTATACCCCTCAATACAATCTCTCCTAATTCCACAAAGCACAAACTGATTACTGGATATAACGTTTAAAAAAATTTTCTGACAGTCCAAAGATAATGAGAGTGTAGGAAAAAAAACCACTAGCTCTCCGGCGTTAGGAAGCATAAGAATCACCTAAAGAGCTTGTTAAGACAAAAAACTGGACCCCACTTCCAATAAATTTGACTCAAAAGGGATAGAGTGAACACCAACATGTTACATTTCTAATATGCTCTCAAGTACTGATGATAATTATAGTCCAGAGACCTTGCTCTATAGAACAAGTATCCACAGAATTACTGTTCAAGCTGAGCTGTAACCTCATGTCTCCTCTGAGAAGATCTTCTCTCACTTTTTTCTGCCCTTAAATTGTATAGACATTGCTGATCTTACTTCTAAATTTAACTGACCTTCTCTATTCTTGGAAATCCTAGGAAAAAAGAGACCAGTCCCTGTTTCTCAGAAGAAGAAGAAGGGGCTATCCAATAAATGAATGGTTATTTTTCAAGTTGCTAGCTTAAACATGAATTTAATTTTATTGATACAACTGCCTTCCAGATGCATGATATAAAAGGCAGTTTTAGGGAAATTTAGGATTGAGTTAGTTTGTATGCCCTCATCAATGATTCTGAAGCTTTATTTTATTTTCTTCCTGTGACCAACCACAATTCATCCATAATTCTTATCAATGTTTGTATGTGTGTGTTCAGTTGTGTCTGATTGTTTGTGACCCCATGGACTGTAGCCCACTAGGCTCCTCTGTCCATGGAATTTTCCAGTCAAGAATGCTGGCATGGGTTGCGATTTCTTCTCCAGGGGACTTTTTAACTTAACATATTAAAACAGCAGTTTGGTCTTCTGCCATGCAACAAAGCTGTGCTATATTTATCTTTTAAATTGTATTTCTTTCCCAACATTCTTTCAATGAAATTTTCAAAAGGATGGCATTTGAATTTTGAATACAATGAATAACCATATATTTCCTAACCAGTTTCAGCAGATTTTACCAATATTTTCTCTCTTTTATTATATATATATATAGATTAATTAATTGTATACTTAAGAAATCAACTGTATGCAATTATATATTATTTTTATTTTATTGTTGCTAAACCATATGAAAGTAATGATTTAGATGTCATGATAGTTTATTGTGAGATAGTCTTTGAAGATGTAATTCATGAAGATTAAATTAACAAAATATTTTGGATTAAGATGGGCCTGAAATCCAACGACATTATAAGAAAAGAGAGGACACAGAAAAGAATGTCATATGAAGACAGAGGCAGCAATTAAAATGATATAGCTGTAACCCAAGGAATATTATGGGTTACCGGGAGTCTCTTGTAGCTAGAAAGAGGCAATGAAGGATTCTTCTTTCGTGCCTTCAGAAGATGCATGGCCTGAATGGACACTTTGGACTTTGGATTTTGGACTTACAGTCTCCAGAACTGTGAGAGAATACGTTTCTGATGTTTTAAGCCACCAAGTTTGTGGTAATTTGTTATCTATATGTTCTTTAGGAAACCAATACAATACTCTAGCTCAATAAGTGATGCTAATAATATGTTGGTCAAAAATGAACCACCTAGCTGAAATTTCCTGAATTTAATAATTGTGAGTGAAATAGAATAGTTGTTTTGAGCATTAAGTCTTGGGGCAGCTTGTTTTGCAGCAATAAATGACTACAACAAAGTTTGGTATCTGGAAGTAAGCAGACCAATAACATAAAGCATGTGGAATCTACTTTGGGATCAAATAGCAAGCAGAAATTGGAGGGGTGTTAAGGACACAGTTGGTAAGGACTTGAAGGACAGTGAGCAAGATGTTACTGGAATTTTGAGAAAGACAAGGCTTATAGTAGCAGAATGTTTTATTGGAGAATAGAAAGGTTATGTAATTGACTAGGGAGATTGTTGAATGTGAGCAGTTTGTTGAAATCATCTACTGGATTTTTCTCACTACCTGAGATAAAATATGAGGACTGAAGGTGAAACTTGTAAGGAAATGTACAGTTTCTAAGCAGAATTTATTGGCACAACAAGATAGTCTAAGGCAGTTTGGTCAGAGAGCAAGAACTTCTCAAAGAAAGTAATGGCATAGGGCAAATATCAAATCCACCCCATAAAGACAGAGTTTAAAGGTAAAGATGTCAAGGGTCGAATGCAAAACTGCTTAGAAGACAGAAAGATATAAGGTAGTGTGTCATAGACCCTCTCAGCTACTTTAAACTTTCTCAGTATTTTAAGAGTGAAACATTAACTCTGTTAATATTAAAAAACCTTCTAAGAATCTTTAAGGTGTCATACTATCATAGATTCTCAGGGATCAAAAGGTAGAGAAGGGCTTTGATTGAGTTGATTTATGTGTCTGAGTTGATTAACAGGAAACTACTGATGTTTTTAAAGGAAGTAACTAAAATTGGAGTAAAAAATTACAAAGGTTGTTCAAATTAAAATAGCCCTTTGTACCCAAAATCTGTTACAGATAAGACTAAGAAGATTAATGTAGCTGCAAAAAGAAAAAGAAAAAAGAAGAACTGTTCTTAGTAAATGATGATTTGTAGTAGGTGGGGGAAAGATCACAGACAGTAGAGTTAAAAGCTATGGCAATTCATTTCTAGGCAGCAAAACTGGGTGCATATTAAGGAACTGGAAACATATACTGGGCTGAGATTCAGAACTGTTATGAATCAGTGATTGCTGTGGGCTTCCTTTTATCTTTCTTTTCGAGTAGGATTGTCATGACTCTTGATATCAAGCTGATATGTCCATTTTAAACTTAACATTGTAAAACTTTCTTGAGTTTCTTTTATTTTATGTGAGTTCTTTTTTATCATTAAAAAAACTTAGTTTTAAAAAAGCCTTATCTCATCTTTAATTCAAGTATTTATTTCTTTATATTATTAAAGCATAAATATTTTCAAGATTATTATGCAGTTATTCTAGAAATAAATTTCCTAGGTAAAATTCAATCTTACTCTGCAGTTATCTGGGGTATAAAAATATCCTGGTTAGATGATTACTGTATTCAAGCTATTTGACAAACATATTTTCCATGTAAATATATTTTCAATTTGATTCAGAATTAGGTATATCTGCTTTTATGTACAGTTTTAGAATTTGGTTTTGATCCTCATTAATATTTATTTTTCAAATAAATATTTAGATGATCCAACATCAAGGTAGTATTACATTAAAAAAAATCTGAAAGTCTCACATCCATTCATTCCTATTCTTAAGGAACAATTTTGATTAGTTTCTGGTTTGATTTCTTATATTCTGATTATCAAAAAAATAAAACATATATAGTTTTAAATGATTTATTTTTAAAATTTATATTTCAATAGTAAAAATAATCTATTAATATACTTTAATATTTAACACTGACAGTTTAATATTGCATCTACATGACTTTGTGTGTACATTAGTATATGTGTGCATGTGTACATGCACATGTTATTTATCAAATTTAGAACTTTCATGTTTAGAAAGTTTATCAAATTTAGAACTGTCTGTATACTTAGATTTAGATATATGTTTTATTTTCTAAGGGGGGATTGATAGATGCAGATTAAATAAATATTTTGTCATGGTTACCATGAGCTAATTCTATAGGAATCTCATTTTTCTGATGATTAAATTATTATGACTTTGATATTTAAACTTATAAGATCATTAGTCTGAAATTTTCATTTTTAATGGTTTGCTTCACAGAAAATATATTGTTTGAAAACTATTTCAGTAAAGATTCCATCAGAAAATCAAAAACACTTTAAATATTTAAGGAGATATCTATCTATTGACAGATAGATCTCATTTAAATGTATATATATATATATATACACACACATATATATATGTATATATAGCAATTCTTAAACATTTGATCTTATAATGATTTAGAACCTTAAAAATGTTTTGAAAATAATGAGTTTTGATTTGATTATTTTTAACCTATTTTGTCTATTGAAAATGAAACAGAAATTTGTAAATACTTTATTCACTTAGAAATAATAAAATAAACCCATTGCTTGTCAGCATAATATATATTTTTAAGAAAAACTACTAGATTAAAATAACTATTTTTAAAACTCAAAAAGAAATCAGTGAGAAGAGTCACATTGCTATATATTTTTATAGATATGTTTTATCTGACAAATACAAGGCAGTTAGACTTAAAAGGGAGGAGTATCATACTTTTCAGGTAATTGTTAATATTTTTGGTACTACACCTAAATATGATAGATGGTAGTCGCTCAAAGTTTATCTGTAATGTGGAATCTTCAAACATAGCTGAACTTTCTCTAGTGCACATACACATTAAAATTTATTGACCTAATTTGAACTTGGAAAAGATCGTTTCCTCATACATGCTGTGTATCTTCATGCGCTGGTCATTTGAAATAGATTGATTCACTGAGATATGGAGATGCCCTAGAAGTTGACACATTTCGTTATTTAATATAAAAATACAGCCAGTCTTATCTGAAGATCTTAAGTATTGCAAATTTGTCAAAGGTACAGTGACAGGTATAAGCTTTATAAAATTCAAAGATTGAATTTTCTAACTGGCAGCAGAACTGTCAGTTTTCTTAAAGCGGATGGCTCATTGGGTTCATTTTCAAGAAAGTGACCAGTACCTGAATCTGATAGCTTATAGTCTGTCGCTTGTTCTTTTAAATAAAACTGCTATTCTGTGAAAAAAAAACAGCTATTTGAGCTTATAACTCAATCACAGAATGCTTTTCCTGAAAATAACCATTGCAGTTTTCCAAGAACTTCTCTTTTTGTCACACAGAGTATTTTTGTAAAGTACTTCAGATGTGAGATGTAAGAAAATGAATAATTTCCCTGCTTCATTAGGAACATGTTGCTGTTCAGACACTAAGTTGTGTCCGACTCTATGGCCTGCAGCACACCAGACTTCCCTAGGCTTCACTATCTCCCAGAGTTTTCTCAAGTTCACATCCAACGAGTCTGTAATGCTGTCTAACCATTCTCATTCTCTTCTGACTTTTCTCCTTTTGCCTTCAGTCTTTCCCAGCATCAGGGTCTTTTCCAATGAGTCAGCTCTTTGTATCAGGTGGCCAAAGTATTGGAGCTTCAGCTTTAGCATCAGTCCTTCCAGAGAATATTCAGGGTTGATTTCCTTTAGAATTAACTAGTTTGATTTCCTTAGGAACATACTTAACTGAAAAGGGTGCCTCCCCATTCTCTTGCCAGCAAGTCTATGGCAGTGCAGAATAGAAACTTCAGTCCCTTTGGAAAAACTGCCTTTATTAATATCAAGATGTAAGCAGTTTTATCTACTCTGATTGTGTAATACCTTTGCAAGAATCTGTAGAGTGAAAAAGGCACACACTGTCACTGTTTCTATGAAAATGATCCTGGAGGTCTCAGGGAACTTGGGGTTGTTTGAACTGCATAGTGAGACACAGTGATTTCCTGATTATTTCTACATGTGTGTGTTTGAAATAAAATTTTCAAATCTTGTACCTTTTAAACTTCAAACAAAGTTTGCTTTACTGTTTTATTTTTGGCATAAAATCTTAGAAAAGTTAACTTTTAAATTTTCAGTACCATCATCTATGCTGACAATGATTGATTGATTGATTTAATTATTTTTTTTATTTTTCTTTATTTTCTACTATTAATTTAAAAAGAAAATCCATCCTGAACCCTCCTCCCTCCATAGATCACTTAATTTGTCTGTCCCCAAATATCTCTGATCTGTAAAATCTAAACTGCGCAGACCCAGTTTAAAAGTTACTAACTAGTATTGGAAAATTGCTGTTATTTTAAATAATTTTGAATTCACATCAAATTCAGTTTCAAATTTTCAAGGTTTCAGCCTGAAGAAAAGCAATAATTAAATTAATATTGTCTATCTTCACTATATCAAGCTCATAACACTCTTCTCAAAGTTATTGGTTTATATTTCACTCTGCATTGTTCTTGCTGTATTTATTCGTAGGAATTAAACCAGTGGAAAGTATTTGACACTATTTTCAACAAACTGCTTGTAAGAATAAAATCATTTGGTATACATTTTTCTCGTATTTGTGAATTTCACATCTCTAAAGATGTGTCACTGATTTTTTTGGTTTTGTTTCTTTAGTATCTATGCTCTTAAAAATGGTCTGGTTCAACTGAATAAACACACGAGAGTGACATTCAGGAGAGGTTTATTCTAATGCCCTATTCATCTTGTCTACAAGTTGTTTCTTCATAAAATATTTATTTTTCCATTTCCCCTTAAGGAAATAAAACTGAGGATGTTAATAGAAAATATGGAGAAATTTTCATTATATGACTTTTTCACATTTAGCTACTTAATAAATTAAATTTGTTACTGAGTCAATTATTTTAAAAGCTCTTCATAGAAATTCATATTTTTATGAATTTAAAATCTAAATTAACTTTCAAATCTAAAGATTGGTTTCCAGAATAGATTTAGAGAAAACTTTTTATTTTTTTACTTTAATAGTAATATGCTTTAATAAATATTATTCATAATAAGAAGATTTGATATACCCTAAAATCACAATGTTCCTTAAGACCTTGTTCATGAATTTTTATATACCTTTATTTGTACCTTAGAATACAGCAATGATATTCAAAATAAACTTCATTTTATAATTACATTTACATTTATACTCAGCTCATGCTGCTGAATCGCTTCAGTCATGTCCGACTCTGTGCGACCCCATAGACGGCAGCCCACCAGGCTCCCCCGGCCCTGGGATTTTCCAGGCAAGAGTACTGGAGTGGGGTGCCATTGCCTTCTCCTACTCAGCTCATAGCTAATGCTAAAAATAATGGGTTATTTTATACACATATGTTGGATACTAACCCCTTATCTGGAGATGGCAATGGCACCCCACTCCAGTACTCTTGCCTGGGAAATCCCATGGATGGAGGAGCCTGGTAGGCTGCGGTCCATGGGATCACGAAGAGTCAGACAGGACTGAGCGACTTCACTTTCACTTTTCACTTTCGTGCATTGGAGAAGGAAATGGCAACCCACTCCAATGTTCTTGCCTGGAGAATCCCAGGGACGGCAGATCCTGGTGGGCTGCCGTCTATGGGGTCACACAGAGTTGGACATGATTGAAGCAACTTAGCAGCAGCAGCAGCAGCAACCCCTTATCTAATATATAATTTGCAAGTATTTTCTCCCATTTTTTAGGTTGCCTCTTTATTTTGTTGATTGCTTCCTGCTGTGCTGAAGCATTTTAGTTTGATATAGTCCCATTTGTTTATTTCCGGCTCTTGTTGCTTGTGCTTTTGGTGTCATATCCCCAAATTAATTACAAAACCAATGTCAAGGAGCATTTTCTTACTTTTTTACTGGAGTTTGATTGTTGCAGCTCTTATGTTTAAGCATGCTAAACATAATGTTTTACATTTTTAGTTAATTTTTGTGAGTGGCACAAGATAGGGGTCTAATGTCATCTTTTGCATGTGGTTATCCAATTTTCCCAACATCAATTGTTGAAGCAACTTTTATCTGTTGTATACTCATGGCTCCTTTGTCAAATATTAGTTGACCATGTAAGTATAGATTTATTGGGGATTCTCTATTGTATTCCATTGATCTTTGTGTCTTTTAATGTCATCATGATACACTTTTAATTACTATAGCTTTTCGTATTGCTTGATATTGAGAAGTGTTATGCCACCAGCTTTGTTCTTCTTCTTCAAGATTGCTTTGGCCATTTAGGAACTATTGTGACTACAAATGAATTTTTAGATTTTTTCTATTTCTATGAAAAAAATATGATTTGAAATTTGATAGGGATTTCATTGAATATGTACATCACTTTGTGTAATATAGACATTTTAATAATATTAATTCTTCCAATCTGTCAATATTAAATATTTTTCCATTTATTTGTGTCTGATTTCTTTTATCAGTGTTTTATAGTCTTCAGTGTGCAGACATTTCACCTCCTGGCTAAATTTATTCCTATGTCTTTAATTTCTTTGATGACATTGTAAATGGGATTCTTTTCCTAATTTTTTTATTGGGTAGTTTGTTTGCATACTGAATTGTGTATATTGATTTTGTATCCTGCAACTTTACTGATTTTGTTTATTATTTCAAATATTTTTTGCTGATTCTGTAGGGTATTGTTTTTTTTTAAAGATCAAGTCATGCATGATACTGGATGCTTGGGGCTGGTGCACCGGACGACCCAGAGGGATGGTATGGGGAGGGAGGAGGGAGGAGGGTTCAGGATGGGGAACACATGTATACCTGTGGTGGATTCATTTCGATATTTGGCAAAACTAATACAGTATTGTAAAGTTTAAAAATAAAATAAAATTAAAAAAAACTTATCAGCAAGAAAAAAAAAGAAATAATAGGTAGTAAAAAATTTAAAAAACAGAAAATATGTGATAGTATTATTAAAGTATTATAGTTTTATATATATTAAAGTATTATAGTATTACTAAAACATGTGATATAGTATTATTAATAAACACAGATTTTGTTCAAATTACAAAAAAAAAAAATCAAGTCATTGGCAAACAGAGACCATTTTACTTGTCCCTTTCTGATTTGGATGCCTTTTATTTATTTTTCTTACCTAATTGCTCTTGCTAGAACTTCCAGTGTTTTGCTGAATAGGAGTGGCAAAGGGGGCACTCTCTTCTTATTCCTGCTTTTGAGGAAATACTTTCAGGTTTTCACCATCAAGTATGTTAGTTATGGGCTTATCATATATGACTTGTATTTTATCCAGGTATGTTTCCTCTATATATAATTTGTTGAGAGCCTTTATTATGAAAGCATGTTAAGTTTTGCCAAACACTTTTCTCTGCATCTATTGAGAGGATCATATTTTTTCCTTCATTTCCACATTTTGCAAATGTATATTACGAAATTGAAAGATATTCAATCTTTGTTGAAATATTTTAGATTAAGCAGTCTTATAATAATAATAGTTGAAAAATTATCTTTTGAACAATAGGTCCACCTATATTAGATTTCTTTTTAATAAAGAAGCAATCCTGATAAATCCTCTAAGGAGATTCTGTATATTTGCCATTACTGGATATGCTTTTATGTAAGAAAACTTTTATCATTTTACTTTATAAAATCTTTAGGAAAAGAGTTCCCAGAAATTATCAAGTGTCCAGGTATCAACACACTGAGGAATTCTACTGCGAGTTGAAGTACTAAATATAAAAAAAAAATCTATATGAAATTCAAATTATTTTGCTATCTCCAAAATTGATTTGACTACTAATTAGTTGTCAGAAAAAAAAACACCAATACAGTATACTAATGCATATATATGGAATTTAGAAAGATGGTAACAATAACCCTGTGTACGAGACAGCAAAAGAGACACTGATGTATAGATCAGTCTTATGGACTCTGTGGGAGAGGGAGAGGGTGGGAAGATTTGGGAGAATGGCATTGAAACATGTATAATATCATGTATGAAACGAGTCGCCAGTCCAGGTTCGATGCATGATACTGGATGCTTGGGGCTGGTGCACTGGGACGACCCAGAGGGATGGTATGGGGAGGGAGGAGGGAGGAGGGTTCAGGATGGGGAACACGTGTATACCTGTGGCGGATTCATTTCAATAATTGGCAAAACTAACACAATATTATAAAGTTTAAAAATAAAATAAAATTTAAAAAAATAATAATAATTAGTTGTCAAAGGAGTTCAGAACACAGTTTCTTAAAACACAGAACAATGTTTTAAAAGCAGCAAAAGATACTGGCTGAACTAAAGAGTAACTCATTAGCATAAGGCACACAAATCATTTTAAAATGGAGTCAAAGATTGTCAGTAAAATAAATCAAAATTGCAAAGATCTTCATGTTTGAAACAATCAGCATTCTCAGTGTATGAACTAGGGTTAGCAAGTCCCTCTAACATTGATCTATCATTTGTACAATTATTATTTTAAGCAAAAGTCATTATCTGTATGAACATTTTCAACATCAGATTCTGAAGCTCTGTAATGGATTTAACATAGAAATGTAAGTGTGATTTTGCTATTTTGCATTACTCTAGTAATACTAAGAACACTAATGCTATTTTGTTCATTTAGGCAACATGTATATTGAAAGGTTAATATTTTGAAATATCTTTGAGAAGAACAGATTCTACAGACACAATATAAAGATGAAATGAAAATTTAAACATAAGATGAAATATGAAATGTTAATTATTTCACCAGCACTGAGTTAAATACAAAATGTATATGAGATTTTTAGAAGAATCAGAAATGCATAAATTTAAAATGTGTTCCATTTTAACTTCTTATGGTGAGCTCATTATTGCTATTTGAGAAGCTTTTATTTTTGAAAATAATTTTATTCAAATGTGAGTGTATAGGAGAAAATACCTTTACTAGACTTTCAGAAAATATGAAATAAATAGTGGAAAAAATTTTTAAAAAGACATTACAAGGTAGGCATATGAAAGTCAAAGTGTTTTACTTTTTTTTTTTCAAGATCTAGTGTAGTCAAGTTTTATGAACCCCTGGAGATATTTCCCCAGCCCAAACAAGTAGTACCTTAGACTTTATGTCCTTAAACTGAAAGAAAGAGTTAGTAAACTTATACTCTTCTTTCACAGATCTTCAAGCACTTCAGTAATACAATATTGTAAAGTAATTAGCCTCCAATTAAAATAAATAAATTTATATTAAAAAAAAAGAAAAAAAAAACCTCTTGAAGGCCTCATATAAAAATTAAGAAAGATCGGGGAAAAAAATAGCAAGGTAGAATAAAATTGGTGTGTTTAAATAAACTACAATGTGGCTCTTTTCTATCACTAGTATACTCGAAGTAACAAACACTTTAGGAAGTTTATTCCTTAAAAAAAAAAACAAACACAGAAAAGTACAGAATGACCAATCAGGTCACTGCAGGAAAATCTGAATTAAAGGCAAGCTATAGATAGAGCTCATTACAGTTCTAGATATGAGCACTAAGGATAGGGAAACACTGAATTCTCAGCAAATTAAAGGGACTCTGGGGAAATGATAAAGGAGAAATGGACATTGGTCATAGTCTCTTAACTTTTTTTTTTCCATTAAAGCAAAGGACTTTTGTAAGAAAAATCTATATGTGAGAGGTGCTAAAAAATATTTGTCCTTTAACTTAATATTTCAACAATGAAATCTGAAGAAGACAATGTTTTAACTTGGTAACTAAAAAAAGGTCCATGAAATTCTGCTTCAGAGATAAAGCATTAAAGAGCAATTTTTTACTGGTGTATATCTGGCGAAAACCATAATTTGAAATGATAAATGCATATCAGTGTTCATTACAGCTCTATTTATAACAGTGCCAAGACATGGAAGAAGCCTAAGTGTCCATTGACATGAATGGATAAAGATGATATGGTATATTTATACAATGGAATATTACTCAGCTATTAAAAGCTGGGATAATGCTAATTTAGGCAACATGGATGAACCTAGAGGTTGTCATGCTGAGTGGAATGGGCCAGACAGAAAGACAAATTTCATAGGATATAACTCATATGTGGAATCTAAAAAGAATAATAAACATATGCAAAACAGAAACAGACCAATAGACATACGGCAAAACCAATACAATATTGTAAAGTAATTAACCTCCAATTAAAATAAATAAATTTATATTAAAAAAAAAAAGAAAACAAACTATGGTTATCAAAAGGGAGGGGAGGGATAAATTAGGAGTTTCGGATTAGCATCTACTGTATAGCCCAGGGAACTATACTCAATATTTCATAATAACCAATAAAGGAAAACAATCTGAAAAACTATTTGTATAACTTAATAACTTTGCTGTGCATCTGAAACTAACACAACATTGTAAATCGACTTTACTTTAAAAATTTAAATTTTAAAAAGAGCAATTTTGAACATAAGAATTGATATAGATAAATGCTCACATGACTTGAAAAGCCTAGAGAAATGCATCTACAATATAAACTCATAATTGTCTGTAGTATACTTATTCTAGATTTTAATTTAAAAAACTGCAGATGATTTCAATGATTTGGGGGACATTTTGAATGATTCCAAAATTAAAGAAAAATTGGTTTGTCTGAATATTTCTAGGATTCAGATGCATTCAGGCAATAAAAATTATTTATTATTATTGACTATATTGTAGGCCCTACAGATGTAAATAACAGAAACACTTCCCTTAAAGCCCTGTAACAAGAAGCAGTATGTTGGTGCTGTTGTTCATTTGCTAAGTTGGGTCCGACTCTTTGCGACCCCAGGGACAGCAGCATGCCAGGCTCCCCTCTTCTACACTAATTCCTGGAATTTGCTCAAATTCATGTCCATTGAGTTGGTAATGCCATCCAACCATCTCATCCTCTGCTTCTCCCTTCTCCTTTTGCCTCTATTCTTTCCCAGCATCAGGGTCTTTTCCAATGAGTTGGCTCTTCCCACTAAGTGGCCAAAGTAATGGAATTTGATTTCAGCATCAGTCCTTTCAGTGAATATTCAGGGTTGATTTCCCTTAGGATTAACTGGTTTGATCTCCTTGCAGTCCAAGGGACTCTCAAGAATCTTCTCCAGCACAATTTGAAAGCATCTGTTCTTCAGTGCTCAGCCTTCTTTATGTCCAACTCTCACATTCGTAAAAATGTGAGGAAAAAACATACCTTTGACCATATGCAACTTTGTCAGCAAAACGTGTCGCTTTTTTAGTATGCTGTCTATGTTTGTCGTAGTTTTCCTTCCAAGGAATAAGGGTCTTTTGATTTCATGGCTGCAGCCACTGTCCACAGTGATCTTTAGAGCCCAAGAAAAGAAAATCTGTCACTATCTCCACTTTTCTATTTCTATCTGCCTTGAAGTGATGGGACCAGATGCCATGATCTTTGTTTCTTGAATGTTGAGTTTTAAGCCAACTTTTTCACTCACCTCTTTCACGTTCATCAATAGGCTCTTTAGTCCCTCGTTGCTCTCTGCCATTAGAGTGGTATCATCTGCATATCTGAGGCTGTAGATACTTTTCCTGTCAATCTTGATTCCAGCTTGTGATACTCTAGCCTGGCATTCCATACGATATACTCTGCATATACGTTAAATAAACAGGTAACAATATACAGTCTTCTACCCCTTTCCCGATTTGGAACCAGTCAGTTTTTCCAAATCTGGTTCCAGTTGTTGCTTCTTGACCCACATACAGGTTTCTCGGGAGACAGGTAAGGTGGTCTGGAATTCTTATCTCTAAGAGTTTCCCACAATTTGTTTTGATCCACACAGTCAGAAGCTTTAGCATAGTCAATGAAGTAGAAGTAGATAATTTTCTGGAATACTCTTGTTTTCTCATGAACCAACAAATGTTGACAATTTGATCTCTGGTACCTCTGTCTTTTGTAAACTGTTTGTACATCTGAGACTTCTCAGTTCACGTACAGCTGAAGGCTAACTTGAAGGATTTTGAGCATTACCTTAGCAGCGTGTGAAATGACTCCAGTTGTGCAGTACTTTGAACATTCTTTTGCATTGCCCTTCTTTTTGATTGGGATGAAAGCTGACCTTTTCCAGTCCTGTGGCCACAGCTGTTTTCCCCATTTGCTGATATATGGAATGCAGTAGTTTAACAGCATCATATTTTAGGATTTTTAATACCTCAGCTGGAATTTCATCACTTCCACTAGCTTTGTTCATAGAAATGTTTCCTAACGTTATGTGACTTCACAATCCAGCATGTCTGGGTCTAGGTGAGTGATCACACCATCATGGTTATCAGGGTCATTAAGACCTTTTGCGTAGAGTTCCTCTGTGTATTCTTGCCACTTTGTAATCTCTTATGCTTCTGTTAGGTCCTTATTGTTTCTGTCCTTTATTGTGCCCATTCTTATAGGAAATACTTCTTCCCTTAACGACTCCAATTTCTTGAAGACATCTCTAATCTTTCCCATCTATTGTTTTCCTCTATTTCTTTGCATTGTTCTTTTAAGAAAGTCTTCTGATATCTCCTTGCTATTTTCTGAAGCTCTGCATTCAGTTGGTAATATTTTTCCCTTTCTCCCTTGTCTTTCACTTCTCTTCTTTTCTCAGCTATTTGTAAAGTCTCCTCTGACAACCACTCTGCCTTCTTGCATTTCTTTTTTCTTGGGGATGGTTTTGGTCACCACCTCCCATACAATGTTACAGGCTTATATCCATAATTCTTCAGGCACTCTGTCTATCAGATCTAATCCCTTGAATCTATTTGTCACTTCTACTGTATAATCATAAAGGATTTGCTTTAGGTCATACCTGAATGACCTAGTGGCTTTCCCTACTTTCTTCAATTTAAGCCTGAATTTTTCAATAAGGAGCTCATGATCTGAGCCACAGACAGCTGCAGGTCTATGTTTTTGTTTTTTTGCTGACTGTATAGACCTTCTCCATCTTCAGCTGCAAATAATATAATCTGATTTCGGTATTAATCATCTGGTGTTCACCATGTGTAGTCATCTCTTGCTTGTTGGAAAAGCCACGTTTTGTATAACTAGCATACAAAACTCTGTTAGCCTTTGCTCTGCGTCATTTTGTACTCGAAGGCCAAACTTCCCTGTTACTCTAGGTATCTCTTTTCTACTTTTGCATTCCAGTCCTCTATGATGAAAAGGACATCTATTTTTTTTTTTTTTTTTTTGGTTTTAGTTCTAGCAGGTGTTGTAGATTTTCATAGAACCTGTCAACTGCAGTTTCTTTGCAATCAGTGGTTGGGACACAGACTTGGATTAACGTGATATTAAATGGCTTGTCTTGAAAACAATCTGAGGTCATTCTGTCATTTTTGAGATTGCACCCAAGTACTGCATGTAGGACTGCTTTGTTGACTATACGGTCTACTCCATTTCTTCTAAGGGATTCTTGTCCACAGTAGTAGATATAATGATGATTTGCCCATTTTAATCCATTTTAGTTCAATTATTCCTAAGATGTCCATGTTCAGTCTTGCTTTCTCCTGCTTGACCATGTCCAATTTACCTTGATTCATGGAGCTAACATTCCAGATTCCTATGCAATATTTTTCTTTACAGCATCAGACTTTACTTTCACCAGCAAACACATCCACAACTTAGTGTCATTTCTGCATTGACCCAACTGCTTCATTCTTTCTGGAACTTCTAGCAATTGCCCCCAGCTCTTCCCCAGTAGTATACTGAACACCTATCAACCTGGGCTCATCTTCTGGTGTCATATATTTTTGCTTTTTCATACTGTTCATTGTGTTCTCACAGCAAGAATACTGGATTGGTCACCATTTCCTCTTCCATTGGACCACGTGTTGTCAGAATTCTTCACATGACCCATCCCTGTTTGGGTGGTCCTGCAAGACATGGTTCATAGCTTCATTGAGTTATGCAAGCCCCTTCACCACGACTAGGCTGTGATCCATAAAGGTGTATAGCACAGTGAAATTACAATGGTAATTGAAACCAAGAGAATCTGAATTTAGACTTCATTTCTTATGTGAAATAGATATGGAATTATTGGTTCACCTTAACTCACTGAAACTTGGTTTGCCTTTCTGTAACTTGGGGACAGTAACACATAGCTCTTAAAGTGATACAAGATTATATATGAAAACTCTTTCGTACGTAGCAGTGATAATACTATTTAATCAAATTACAGTTGGCTTTTACTGGACTGTGAATATCTTGAAATAGGAAATATTTGATCGTTCATTATTCCAGTGTTTAAAATATAGCTTGAGTATGGGAATTATTTGAATTTAATTATGCATTGTATGCATTTCTTGAATTTAATTATTCACTGTAGCTTGATTTGTATAATACTAGAATACTGAAAACTAAGTAAACAAATCAAAATAAACTCCAAATGCCATTATGTCTTGAGAAAACAGCAAACAGTAAAAAAAAAAAAAAAAAAGTATAAATATTCATTAGTTCTTCCAGTCCTCTTCCCATGGTTAACTATAACACCATATACAGGTGATGGAGTATAGTTTTACCAGGAGTTCCTGTTTCTAGACCCTGACTTCCTAAAGGCCAATCTTATTACTCCATTTATAAATAGTTTACAATTTACATCAGCTACTTGTTTCTTAGAAGATAGTGGGTTGGAGATGACTGGGTATAATTGTTTAACAATGTATTACTTTTCAACCTGTAAGCAGAGGTACTTATGGACAACTAATAAATTATATTCTTTGTCTTGATACTTAGTCTCTGTTCTCCAAGAGTCTAATTTAAGTGGCCCTCAGATCTTGTCTGTATATTAAAAATAATACCTTTGCTTCATTCCAAATCAGTTAAATAAAAATCTCTAGTGTATTAGAGCTCTGGTATCAAAAATTTTACAGGTAGTTCCAGTGAACAACTAGGTTTGAGAACTACTTGACTGACAAAGCCTTGTTTTCCTCAATAATTTCCATTTTTTTAGACTAGATCAAGGCCACTTGGAGAGGAAATATAAAACTAGTTACATTGAACTTAGTTACTACTGGTAATTTATCATGGAGTCTTTACTCCCATTTGAGTCTCATGGCTTGCCCATCCTCCTTGATATTCTTGCCATCCTGCTGAACAGCATACTCATCACAATGTTATCATGTTCCTTGAACCCAGTGAGTAGATATAGTAGCAGGTACACTAGATTTCCCAGTAAGACATGTGTGTCAAACTGTGGGAGAAAAATTCTACCATGATTCAGGGGCTTTCCACAATGCTGAAGTTTTTAGGAATCAACTGATCTGAAGCATGCTAAGACTCATATTTACAAGGGTAAATGTAGAGTTTTGTATTTCATACCTCTATAAGAAAGAGGCACGATTGTTAAGGATCACCATGGACTTTTAAGGGAACATTATGTCATTTGGAAATAGTTCTGCAATCTAGGATGGCAAAACAGGATTTCCAGCATATCTAGGGTAGAAAAAAGTGATTTTTCCATTTTTGCTATCTTACTCAACATATACATTTGTTTAAGGTGCTTCTGGTAGATTAAAAAGCTTTGTGGAGATTTTAGGAAGTCCTAACAAAAGGGACTCAGCAACTGAACAACAAACAGAAAGGATAGGGCTTCCTGGTGGCTCGGTGGTAAAGAATCCACCTACAATGCAGGAGACTCGGGTTTGATCTGTGGGGTTGGGAAGATCGGCTGGAGAAGGGAAATGGCAACCCACTCCAGTATTCCTGCCTGAAGAATCCAATGGACAGAGGAACCTGGCGGGCTATAGTCCATGGGTTTACAAAAGAACCGGACACAACTTAGTGACTAAACAATGAGAACAGAAGGGGTATGTGTAGACTCCAGTGATTCTGGAATAGTGCTGTGCCTTCTGCAGCAGAGAACTATGATTTATGTTAAAAAAAAAAAAAAAAAAAACCTCATAGTGTTATAAGATATCAAGTGACTATAGATCCAGTTATTGTTGAAATAAGACCATGAGCCATAAAGTCTGGTTAGGTCAGTATTGTATCATCCTTAGCTGGTCTTGAAAGCATCAGTAAATTGCATTAAGAAATGGCCTTGGCCCCTACTTATGATACACTGGCACCTTTATCTCACTCAAGTCTGTGTCCCCACAAGTGACTTCTTTTGGTAACATAGAGGAAGAAAGAAATTGAGTATGACTTATGGACAGATTGGTGTAAGTCATTAGTGTTAGCTGAAACTACAGAGTTGCCACAATATAGCCATTTTCTGAGGCAAACCTAAAGAAGCGTGGTAAAGAGTAATCTCCCCAGTGGGTAGAAAGGCAAGCAGTACAACTGTCATTCAGTTTATAAAAAAGAAAGAAATGTAGCCTGATATGGGGATATACACTGACTTCAATGCATGGGAAAATGATGGGATATGGTTCAGGAATTTGAAGGGAACAAGACTAGAAATCCAATGTCTAGAGAATCTGGGGAAATTTCATGTGGATAGAATCTATGGGAATGAGAAAAAAGCATGTGGGGCTCTGTGCCTCACATTAATGCTTTCCAGAAAATATCCACAGCCGAAGATAGTCTTGTCAAAACAGTGGGCAGACTGACTCCATGAAACAAATCACCTTTCTCTTTAACAACTGCAGGGCTAGCATGGGAGCCTCATGAAGAAAGTGGCCATAAGAGCAGAAATAAGGCTCAGTTTAGACCCATAGCATCACTGCTTTCCCACTAAATCTCAGTAACTAGACTTAGTTGTCAGCAAAAGAAACCAATACTGAGGTCTCATTATTTACCATTCCTCATGTAAAACAGCCAGTGTGTGTGTGTTCAGTTGCTCAGTCACATCTGACTCTTTGTGACCACCTGGACTGTAGCCTGCCAGGCTCCTCTGTCCACGGAATTCTCCAGGCAAGAATACTGGAAGGAGTTGTCATTTCCTCCTCCAGGGAACTTCCCCACCCAGGGATCAAACCTGCATCTCCTGCACTGGCAGGCAGGTTATTTACCACTGAGGTCCCTGGGAAGCCCTAAAACAGTAACCTGTGACAAGTTTACCCTAGGGGAATTCTTCCACTTTGGTGGGTCAGTAATTTTCCTCAACAAAATAAATATGTAGTCTAGACATGGATTTGCCTCCCTTGCCCAGTAGATCTTCATCTACAATGCTGCTCATACAATGACTAATGAAACAATTTAGCATGCAACTTGGCATCAGGCAAAGGAATCAGCAAAGGAGCAGAGATAACAAGTACTTGCTTACAGAAGCCACCGTTGTTACACATTACCCCAGTGTGCCAGCACTGAGCAGTGACCAGCATTTTTGCATTTGGGAGTCTCATCTCCTTATCATTCCCAGGGTCCCACATGTGCAATGTGTGCTCCTCAGGCTTAGGCCCTCTGGTGAAGGGAACCTGGTTCCACTTCGGGCAAGTTCTTTTCAAGCGGAGACATAAAAATTTCACTGAACTGGAAGATGCAAATACAACCGGACCTTTTCAAATTGTCTCCGTCAGAGGACTAACATCCAGAGAAAGGAACTGTGGTACATACTGGAGAAAACAACTTTAAACACCGTCCGTGATTAACTTTACTGATAAATAGGAGGAGCAGGGAGGGATATTTCCAGAACTTAAACAATGTTCTTAGGTATGTTTAGATGCTTTTTATACCTTGAAGTTATGATAAAGGGTCAATGGCAGCAGGCATGGCTTCCCTGGTGGCTCAGTGGTAAGGAATCTACCTGCCAATGTAGGGGACACAGGAGATGTGGGATCGATCCCCGGGTTGGGAAGATCCCCTGGAGAAGGGAATGGCAACCCACTCCAGTGTTCCTGTCAGGAAAAATTTCATGGACAGAGGAGGCTGGTGGGATGCACAGTCCATGGGGTCACAAAGAATCAGACACGACTGTGTGCATATGCCATGCCATGCCACGGCTCAACAGCTGTATGGCAGATGGAGGTCTGGGTCATCCGAACTCAAAGACCAGCAGACATAAGAGAGGAGCACCATTAATCCCTGCCTTACCAAGGATTGCAGTTTGGTTTGCTCATCATTTTTAGTCTTTCAAGAGACTATAACTGGCCCTGACGTTGAAAGTTTGCACTTGTACCAACCCTCTTAGCAAGGAAATAAGTGTCTTTTATTCTGATTTAACATCCATAAATTCTAAAAGGGATGCAAGTGGACACATGCCCAAGGAGAAGCTATGATTCACTCAGGATATGCATCATCTCAGGTGTTGAGCATGTGCTTTCCTATCTTGCCTAAGTGGTATTACTCAGGGTTCACAGCTCCAGAGGCTAAAGAGCCAGACAAACGCTGCTGGCTCCACTTTAATCACAAATGAAGGTAACTTTCATGCCACCAACTGACATGGAAAGACCTTTGTGCCTCCTCAGTTACTGGGCAAGAACCATAGATCCTCTGGCAACCCAGAACCAAGAAAGAGTGCTTGCATAGATTGGATGATAACCATTAGGAAATGAGAGTTTCCAGGGATCTATGAGTTAATTTTTTTTTTTTTTCTTCTTCCATTTAGATGACCATTCTAAGTTACAGTGAGCTCATTCGGTCTTTGTGAAAATGTCATCTGAGACAAAGCAATCAGTTGTGCTTGCTACAAAAAAATATAAACGCAAAATGAATACACCTTTTCCTTTGTGCTTTTCTACTTCCCTTTTGTCTTTTCATTCCTGCTTCCATGGGACTGCAGGCCCCCATAGAGTTTTAACATGTAAGTTTTTCCTCAGGTTCTGTTTTCTAAAGAACTTGAACTAAAACATCAACCTGAAAAAATTGTATCTTTAACAACAAATTGTACCCCAAATAGCAATATACTGCAAAGAAGTAACTAAAATTTATCTTATTGTTACTCATAGTATTTAATTGGTGGTTTAAAGGGGCTAATATATATATCCGTGTGTGTGTGTGCTCAGTCACTCAGTCATGTCCACCTGTTTGCAACCTCATGGACTGTGGCTCACCTCTGTCCAGGGGATTCTACAGGTAAGAATACTGGAATGGATTTCCATGCCTTTCTCCAGGGGATCGTCCCAGACCAGGGATTGAACTCAAGTCTCCTGCCTCGGCCGGTGGGTTCTTTACCATGGAGCCACCAAGGAAGACCAGTTTGCTGGATATGTGATATTATAAATAAACATTTCATTTTCTTTTTATATTTTATATATTTATAAACAAACATTGGCAGAAGGACAGTTGACTCTTGAAAAACAGGTTTGGACTGCTCAGGTCTACTTATACATAGATATTTTTTCAATAAATAATGAAGTACTAGACAATCCACATTTGGTTGAATTTGTGGGCACTGAATCATGGATCTGGAAGGACTTAAAATGTCCCCAGATTTGCGAATCTAGTATGGGTCTTGGAACCATCCCCTGCAGACACTACGGTATGACTGTATTCAGCAAATATAGTAAAAATGATACATATTTGCAATAACATAAACATTTAGAAATAGCTTTTAATAGTGAAAGAAATTTTGGAGAAAATTTAGTTTTTTTTAAAGACATTAAATAAAATTTATATGTGCACATATATCTTCAGGAGCTGGAAGGCAGTACTGTAAAGATGTTAATTCTCTTCACACTTACCTAAGTGGTTTGGTTTTAAGTCGTGGGTCTTGTAAGAATTGTCTGTATCATTTCTGTTTAAATCTTATCGACCCTAAATTTAGTCACAAGGACAGAATTCTATTAAAAAAGGAAAAATTGGTTTAGGGAGTATACTTAGTAAACTACCAGATGATATTGATCTAGACATCAAGATTTTAATCATGAAAATTTTATCACTTGCAAAAATTACCCTGACTTCTTGGGTAGAACATTAGATTTAAAACAACCTTACTATTAGTCACATCTGACTTGTTTTTACCTGAACAAATTAAAAATTCACATTATCCAATAAGTAAATGCTTTACTACTTTCTGAGTAAGTATAGGAAGCATAAATCTCCAATTCATTAAAAAAATCCTAAATACAATGCAATGATTTCTTTTGGAAAATAGTAATATCCATGCAAATTACCCTTTGATATAAAAGAATTCAGTATGCACAGTCATAAAGCATAATCAGTTTAAAAATAGTGAGTTGCCTTCTTTAACAACTTTTCAGTTTGGTGACAAATTATATATATTCTTTTGTCATGATTTATTTATATCATTTTGTAATATACATACAGGGAAAGTAAAATATTAAGTCACACTGGTTTTAATTATACATAGTTTAACTTATTGTCCGTGGGTAATGTGTTATTTTAAAAATGGCATAAATGAGTATTTCCATTCCTAAAAGTGGGGACAAGCTCCATATGCTAATGTATAGTTTTAACATTATAAATTACCAAGTCATTCTTTGGCCAGTTTCTATTCTCTATCAACACTGTGATGCAGCATCCTAATAAATCATTACTGAGACACCACTGTGAAGGTATCCTATAATAATGCATCATCAGAACTACCCTAATAAAAGCTGCCCTTGTGATGAGGCATTGGTCTGACTCATATGCACACATTTAGAACATACTTGCTACAAGAATAGGAAGGCTCTTTGAAGAACTGAAACCAGAAAGTGCAGAGATGATAAGGAATACTGCTTGTTCAATTGCTCTACAATTATTCATGCAAATGATAGCTGAGTGGAGAAAGATTATCAGGGTCACAGGAGGAAAGCTTCCTATAGTGTGTTTTCTGAATGAGTCATCTTTAGAATTTTTCGTTTTAAAGATTTTCAAGGTGGAATATAAAGATATTCACCCAGAATATTTCCTAATAACACAAAGGTTCTAGTGCCTAAGAAGTCTATTACATCTAAGAAAAAGGTTGACTGAGTGATTGATTTTTGTTTCTTCTACAATACTTAGACCAATTAGTAAACTGCTTGTCAGAGGCTAAAGCCAGCTTTCAAATAGAGGTCAATCTATATACAAAGCCAATTCTGGAAATTATTATTCCCTAAAGCTTCTCAGCAGTATGGGAAAGAAACTTCAATTGTTGTTATTTTTTGCCTTCTGATTTTTTATTACTGCAATCTCTGGAGGCCACTATTAAATGAATTATTCAGCTTACTAAAATCTTTTGACATCAATGACTTATATGATGAACTTCTTGGAATATAATAGATATTCCTGGTTATTAAGTCAACTCCTTGAATAATAAGAAGTAGGGAAAAATTCTTATGTTATCCTTCATCCTTGGTGGTCCCATCCCTCTAGAGATACTGACAGTAAGATTAAAGGGTAACAAAATTAGGGAGGTTTGTCAGTTTGCTCAGAGGTTATGCCAGCCTACTTCACAGCAGATCCATCCCTTCCATTTTTCTGATTAAGGGCTTGCTTCCTGGTTTAAGGGATGATTGTCTAAACCGTTCTTCCTTCCTTTATTTAAAATAGTCATGAAACATTTTCTATGTGCCAATAATTATGAGAAAGCTGAGAATAATGGAGTGGAATGAACCTGGCTCTGTTCTTAAGGGTCTGACAGTCTAGAGACAGAAATAGACAAATAATTTCAGCAATGCAAAAAATTATAGAATAAATGCAAGTGTCAATTAATACAAAGATTTTTGCTTTCTAAAATTTACATTCACAGATTTTAGTAAATAAAATTATTTATTTCAACATCAGATATTAATTTTACTTTATCAAGCTGAGTATTTTGTTTTACTGTAAGAAAAACCCAACTCTTACATTTTTCATAAATCATCTCTAAATTTCTACAAAGATATTGAAGTAGTATTGTGGTTTCCATTATCACCATAGGAAGTCAAACAGTGAAGGTATCAAGTTAACAACAGTATAGGGATGACCTCTATTAGATAAGGAGAGAAGCAGAGACTAGTTACAGTTTTAGTAAAAAGGTTTTATTTGTTGCTGTGTTTAAGATGCTTCCTTATCTGTGTTCTCAAAATAACTAATTTAAATATTTATGGCTTTGTTGCTGAAATGATCATTTGTCCTTACATTTAGACTAGTCTTCCTATTTCACTTATGCCTTTTATAGTCCTTTTCAACTCAGCAGCCAGAATGTTAAAATGTTAAATTAAATTAATTGAGTGGCCCTGGAGCACAAGCTTCCCCTGACTTCTCACATCAATCAGGTAACAGAAAATATTTTATGGTTGCCTATAAGGCCCCACGTGACCATCTACATCTCTAACCTCACTTCCAGTGACACATCCCATCATCTTCAACATGCTAGGAATACTCACCCCTTTTCTCTTCCTTGACCATACAAAGTGAACCCTTGAACCAAGGCTTTTGCACTTGACATTCTTTTGACCAGGGAGATGATACAAAAGAAACTTGGGAAATGTTTTGCATAAAATCAATAGCACTGTTACATGGCTCTACCATTTACATGCTGTGAAACCAAAGATGATTTGCTAAAATATCAAGTAAAAGCAAAAATAAGTTTTGATAAACCACATTAGAAAATGACTAAATTATTTTTGTAGCTTTCAAGAAAATACCATAATATTTTTAATCTGAATACCTGAACAAGGAGTATGTGGCCAGATAGTATATAGAAAAAGTACTGTAGAGATAGATCAGGTAGTTAATTATAAACATTATCAATATGTTGTAAATTTTATGTATATATAAAATTATTAATTTATATAATTTTAAATAGTATAATATGGTACTTTTCTGGATTTTGACATGTATGATATGTTCAGCTTAATTAAATGTATAATTGGCTTTGATTTCTTTTCCCTGTCTAAATAAATGTTTATTTTCACAACTAATTTTGTATAACTTTTCTTAAAAAATATTCTCATAAATTTCAGGTCCCACAAAGCTGAGACTTACCTAGTTCTTAGCACAAACAGAGGCACTGACAGTCCCTTCAATTATTTTTAAATCATGGGTCTCAGGTCTCTAACAGCCTAAATAAAAACAGACACTTTCTCTCTCCTGTGCTTCTTAGATCCACATTATCCTTTTCAATTATTTTCATATTTGAAAATCCTATCAGTGAGACATAAATCCCATCAGTACCATATGCTGGAACTGAAGAGAACATAGAACTGAAAATATGTTTATTAATAAGAAATTAATATAAATATGTGGTTATAAAAACACATGCTCATAGATAGAAGAAAGCCCCAGTTATTCTAGCCATATTTACTTCTGAGAAAAAAAATGAACATAAGTTAAATATATTAGTTACCCTTCAAGATTCAAGAAGCAAGATTGCTGGGAAAAATATCAATAACCTCAGATGCACAGAAGACACCACCCTTATGGCAGAAAGCAAAGAGGAACTAAAGAGCCTCTTGATGAAAGTGAAAGAGGAGAGTAAAAATGCTGGCTTAAAACTCAACATTTATAAAACTAAGATCATGGCATCTGGCCCCATCACTTCATGGCAAATAGATGGGGAAACAATGGAAACAGTGACAGACTTCTTTTTCTTGGGCTCCAAAATCACTGCAGATGGGTGCCTGCAGTATGAAATTAAAAGACGTTTGCTCCTTGAGAAAAATTTTTACCAATCTAGACGGCATGTTAAAAAGAAGAGACATTACTTTGTTGGCAAAGGTCTGTCTAGTCAAAGCTATGGTTTTTCCAGTAGTCATGTATGGAGTGACAGTTGGACTATATAAAGAAAGCTGAGCACTGAAGAATTGATGTATTTCCACTGTGGTGTTGGAAAAGACTCTTGAGTGTCCCTTGGACTTCAAGGAAATCAAACTAGTTAAACCTAAAGGAAATCAATCCTGATTATGCATTGGAAGGACTGATGCTGAAGCTGAAGCTCCAAGACTTTGTCCACCTGATGCGAAGAACTGACTCATTTGAAAAGACTCTGATGCTGGGAAAGATTGGAGGCAGGAGGAGAAGGGGACAACAGAGGATGAGATGGTTAGACGGCATCACCAACTTCATGGACATGAGCTTGAGCAAGCTCTGGGAGTTGATGATGGACAGGGAAGCCTGGTGTGCTGCAGTCCATGGGGTCGCAGTCAGACACGACTGAACGACTGAACTGAATTGATCTTAACTTCAACTTAATCCATATAATACTATATTTAACATAACAAACAGATGTATGGTCAAGATTTCACAGGTAACATATTTACTGAACTGAACCGAAAGTGGCCCTTGCATGTTCACATCGGTCAGTTCAGTTGAGTCGCTCAGTCATGTCCATCTCTTTACAACCCCATGAATCGCAGCATGCCAGGCCTCCCTGTCCATCACCAACTCCCGGAGTTCACTCAGATTCCCGTCCATCGAGTCGGTGATGCCATCCAGCCATCTCATCCTCTGCCGTCCCCTTCTCCTCCTGCCCTCAATCTTTCCCATTATTAGAGTCTTTTCAAATGAGTCAGCTCTTCGCATCAGGTGGCTAAAGTATTGGAGTTTCAGCTTTAGCATCATTCCTTCCAAAGAAATCCCAGGGCTGATCTCCTTTAGAATGGACTGGTTGGATCTCCTTGCAGTCCAAGGGACTCTCAAGAGTCTTCTCCAACACCACAGTTCAAAAGCATCAATTCTTCGGTGCTCAGCTTTCTTCATAGTCCAACTCTCACAGCCATACGTGACCACAGGAAAAACCATAGCCTTGACTAAATGGACCTTTGTTGGCAAAGTAATGTCTCTGCTTTTCAATATGCTCTCTAGGTTGGTCATAACTTTTTTTCCAACAAATTCACATCAATCAGCCCCAATTACCTAAAACTCTTCAGAAAAAGTTCCATTCTAAGTCTCCCAAAGAAAGATAGCTAGAGTGAGTAGAGATGAATTCAGTGGCAATATATTATATGTTTGCTTTTAATTAAATTTTGTATTATTCAGCATCTGGAACAAAAAACGCCATGGCAAGTATAAATCAATAAAAATAAATAATATTTTTTATTCTCTTATAGGATGCTGAGTGCTAAATTAAATAAATAGAAACTATAAATGAAAGCTCAGAAACACATTTTTCCATTTAGGATAAAAGCAATCCATTTATGTAGCCAACAAGGAAAGAGATTTTTGACTTTTTTTCTTACAGTTGTCTAACAAAAGGTTGGTTTTACAATTTGACTCAATATTTATGGAAAATAAAAATGTTACCATGATATCATATTATATAGATATTTTGGTATTTTGGTAGTCCCTCAACTCTGCTTTGAATTAAATAGTAGTTCAACCCTAATTAAGTACCTAGCTGTGTTGTAAATTTAAAACCCATGTTGAGAATTATATACAAATATGTATTTTTAAATGGTTTACACAATTTTTTCTTCTTACTTCCCCTTACACTATGGTTATTGACATAATACCCAACAATCCTGGAAAAAGCTATGGTTAAAGAATCCCACTCCCATCACCCTTTTGTGTTCTGGAGAATCGCTTACTGCCAAGAATCACCCTTTCTCACAAGACCTGAATAAGGTTCACCAATGCTCCCCTTGTTTACCGCTGACAAAGCCAGACACCATACCTCCAAATTCTCTTTTGTCACATCATGAATTATTACCTGAGTTCTTCTGTCCCCACTTATCAACTGGAGCAAATGTTATTAACCAAAGTTGAGTTAAGACTTTTCTCCTTCTGTGGGATCCATGCACTGAGTCCACCCTCGGACTGAGTTAGCACAGAGCCTTTCCTTAGAGGCCATTCTTTGGGGACAGGCTGGCCTCAGCATAATCCCTTTTCTCATCTACCCTACAAACTTGGCACTTTTTCATCTCTTGTGTCCATCCCTGGTTCTTTATAACTTTGTCTTGTCCTCTCCATAAAATAAAAACCCTTTTGCCTTTTATGAAATTTGCAGATTTATATTCAGAGATAGTTTTTTCAAATACAGTCTCTCCTCACTTAAGTCTGATATGTTGTTAATATAACATGTTTGCATTAGGAGAAGTTCTGTGAAAAGAACTCTGGATTATCTTTACATTTCTTTTGTTTCTCTCTTGAAAATAAAAAGTTAAAGAAAAAAAATAGCATATTTCTTAGAATATAGAATTTGGGACTCTTGGATTTTTTTTTTTAATAAAACTGATAGATCAATCAGTGATGAGGACAAAATGATCAGAGACTGAGACAGTTTGAAACATGACTTTTGATATTTACCCAATATCTGCCTGAATATATTGATAAGGGGAGAGGGAATAAGCTAGCTTCTGGGAAAACCTCACCTAGGTTCTTGGGACATCTGATTTACCAGTTTTCTTTTATACATGACTGCAACCAAGATCTGCCCCCAGCACTTTACAGAAATTGCTTTTTTATTAGAATCTCTAGGGTCCTGCCCTCATAAATAAAATTTCAAAAGGCTATTTTAAAAGGAAAGCTGATAATATATATGTGAAAAAAAGGTGAACAAAAATGGAGTTAGATTTTTAGGAATGAAAGGAGGCTATATTTGTTCAAAAGAATATAACACTAAGAACAATTTTGTTTTTTTAGATTTTGACTGAGTGTAGGACCCGCCCATCTCTTAATTATGAAGGGGTGCATTCTTTCCTCTCTACTGTTAGTGAATACAAGTATCTTATTATTGGGACTTATTTGATAGACTCTTCTTTTCTTCCTGCTCCTCTGGCCGATTCCTTAGGTCCTTGCTGGCTGTTTTTCCAGCCAGTGACCTTCACACATTGTAGACTCTTTCAGTCCTAGATAATTCCATTTCCACACATACTTTATGTCAATGTCATCATCTCCCCTGACTACATTTTCTATATTCCCACATCATATCAGTTTATTTTTCCTTTTTAAAGGGCATATGAGGTTTTTGGTTTTTTTTTTTTTTTTTACAGATATACGTTGTAGAATTCTTAAAACAGTTTTCAAGGTGGGAATAGACTTTGGAACAGCCACTTTGAAAGATAATTCGGTGGTGTAGGGGAGGAAAAATAGTTTCCCTCTACTCTTATTTGTTTTTGGCTGAGGACTCTTCTGTGAAAAAGACAGATTAACAAGGAAAAAAAATCAGTTGTGTGCCTATGTACATACAGAAGCTCACAAAGATATGAAACTCAAAAGGTGGCCAGGTGATTGAGACTTATATATATTCTGAACTAAAGAAAAGGACTGAGGTGTGGGGCTTTAAGCTGGGGAAGGGAATTTGTGGGAATGGGAGAAGAAGAGATGTTTCGAAACACAGGTTACCCTGCCTTGCAGATAAGTCTCTCACTTGAAAAAGTTATCTCTGGTACTAGCTCTCTCCCTAGTACAGGCCCCCATTCAAATGTAAATTTCCCTTACAGAAAGATAACTCTTCCTCTGTTTACAGAGCTTCTCCTGGGTCTGTGAAGTGAGGTGAAGTGAAAGTCTGCTTGGTCCTGTCTGATTCTTTGTGACCCCATAAACTATACAGTCCATGGGCTATCCCCACTGGAGTGGGGGTAGCCTTTCCCTTCTCCAGGGTATCTTCCCAACCCAGCGATCGAACCCAGGTCTCCTGCATTGCAGGTGGATTCTTTACTAACTAAGCTATCAGGGAAAGCCTGTGTCAAATAATCCTAATGCCAAAGAGGCTTATTTTGGTGTGGCATAATCTGATACCCTTCAAAGGTTTCTTACTAAACTAAACACACGCTAACCATATGTGTGTGTGCTGTTAATTCAGTTGTGTTCAACTCTTTGTGACCCTGTGGAATGTAGTCCACCAGGCTCCTCTGTCCGTGGGATTCTCCAGGCAAGAATACTGGAGTGGGTTGTCATGCCCTCCTCCAGGGGATCTTCCTGGCCCAGGGATTGAGCCCACATCTCTTATGTCTCCTGTATTGGCAGGCTGATTCTCTACCACTAGCGCCAGCGGGGAAGCCCCTCTTAGGATGTGATCCAGGAACTGAACTTCTTTGTATTATTAATTATAAACCAGATCTTTTGAAAATTCATTTTTAAAAGAATATAAAGGAATTGTTCAAATTTGAAAAACTTTAAAATGTCACATGCACTTTACATGAAATTAAGAAAGATGGTTTATTATTATATTTTATTATTGTGTGTGTATGCTAAGTTGCTTTAGTTGAGTCCCACTCTTTGCGACATGTAGCCCGCCAGGCTCCTCTGTCCATGGAATTCTCCAGGCAAGACTATGGTGTAGGTTATCATGCTCTCTCCTGGGGATTTTCCTGATGCAGGGATCTGCAATGGAAGGTGGATTCTTTACCACTGAGCCACTGGGGATGTTCCTATTTTATTATTATTATATTACTATTCACTGTATTTGCTTAATAAGAGAAAGAATGATCTTAATAGCAGAAATCCCACAGGCTTGTGACTGGCAGAGAGGAGGTAAGCTGACAATAAAGATAATAATCGGAAAGTAAACAAAGTGCCTGAGGCCAGGTCCAAACAATACCTGGAGTGAGAGATTTCAGAAACTCTTGTTTAATATAGGCAGAACCTCTAGAGGCACACTTTTAAACCAGACATAAGTTACTTCCTGAAGGAATTCCCTCTGAAACCTAACTGTATTTTAAAGCCTAAAGTGGTAGGTATTTAACTCAAATGCCCCTAAGCTGCTATGGGAGAGGGGGGAAAATCAGGAAGCAATGCCTGCATGGTGGAAGGCAAGTCAGAAACCAAGCTTTCAAAGTGAATTCAAGACAATCTTGCCCTGATTCTTGTTCAATGTATGTTTCTAATTAAATAGCAATAATTGAGTTCCACAGCATCTCTGTGGGATATTACATGTAGGAAAAACATCAAAGTGTTTGCTAATTGAAAAGCAGCAGAATATACCACCTCAAAATGATACCCCTCTATAAATATAATTCAGGACATGCTACCCTCAAATATACTTGATTATTTTGAGCTATAGGTACTTGGAAAACAGCAAATGCAGGCCAGGGTTTTCTCTGAATTCCCTTTATGTGCCTAAACACAAAGACTCCAAAAGGAACTGAACTGTTATGAATTCCCTCCCTAGGAGTTTCATCAAGCAGGAAAGATTGACTCATCTCCCCCGGGAGAGGGGACTATACACCCACACCACACCCAGACACACTTATTCACAATCTATCATATGTCCCATCTGTTCTTCTAAGGGCCTGTTCACTTTTTGTAAAAATCATTTTCTCTCTCCTAACAGGCCCTCATTATTTCCCTTTCCCTATTATGACAGGATGTAAGTCTGATTTCTAAGCCATTTCAGGAAGTTACTAATTTTCCCCCGCATATGCATGAGGTATACATATTGGCAAATTTATGAGTTAATTTTCCTCTTGTTAATCTATCTTTTATTACAGGGATCTCACTTAAGAACTTAAAATGATAGAGGCAGACTAGTTTTTTCTCCCATATACCATCAATCATACTTGAAACCTAAAATTTAAAGTTTGATTCAATATTTAAAATCAAGAGTATGAGACAGTGAAGCATTTGAGAAAGAGAAATGCATACCAGAGAGTAATTTTTTAAAACCATACAAACATAATACTAAGTTCCATTGTAAAGGGGAATTGGAGTGAAATATTTCTAAAAACTATTTCCAAAAGTTGCAAGCTGAATAAAGTAATGTGAAACTATTAAATGAGATGACCTGACCTGCTGAAAGCAATTTAAATCTCGCTAAAGGAAACATTCAGCACTTTTCACATGTAGATAGAAACAGTTGTCTTCCAAAGGGTCTGTTATGTTAGAAAGACTAAAACATATGAGATGATATCGGAAAATTGCCCTTTGGATACTTAATGCAGAGCATTATAATGACTTTGTGCCTAGTGAATCTTCTCTGAAAAAAATCAGTCAGCTTGCACTGATGAGCATAGTATGCTTTTTTAAAAGTTTAATACCTAGTTATATTCAGCCAGTTGGCAATTATTTTTTCCTGGCAGAGTAGGCACTTTGTGGATCCTATTCTAACTTGCAGTTACAGAATATATCAGTTTTTGAATTTCAAATTTGAGCAAAACCTTTCATGAATACATGTATTTATTAATATATATTTACCCAAAATGTAATTTATTCTAAAAAATATATATGATGCAAAATTGTTTTTGGTCTTTGTCATATAATATGAATAAATTAGTAATTTGTATTTCAAATTATCAGAAAGGAATAGTATTCATTACAATTTTATTCTAAGGGAAATCTAAAGTAATGAGTTCTAGTTGTAAAACACATAATAAGATACCTACTTAGGAAAAAAATCAGAAGGAAAAATAAGGAAAACAGAAATGAAATATTTCACAGGTGTCTATTTCATAATGTATATACAAAGCTAATTGTGAAAGCATTCATTATCTAAATGAAAACAGCAAATAGAACAATCTAAATATCAAATACTAGGTTTCTCTATATTGTAACATGAGATAGGAGATATGATTTCAAATATATTTACCACTCTGAGACATGTCTAGCCCTTCAAATTCAAATGTGGATTCTAGATTATGTTTCTAAAAGGGTTTACTGTTTAGAACTGACTCATAGGATTTCTTAGAACAAATGCCACTTTATTTGAAATACTAGACTATAATCTCTGTTAAGAGAAGGAATTTCTGTTTAGAAGACCTGGGACAAGTGGGCAGTCAATATTTATTGGCTGAAAATATGAAGTATATGAATGAATTTTCAAATATGAAAAAATTATCATATAATATTAATGTTCCTCTAAGATGATATATCATTATGCAATAATAGAACAAAAAGCAATTAGGATAGTTCCATTACAGAAAAAGCAATTAGGATAGTTTCATTAACTATGTGACACTGGACAAGTCACATAGTCATTTGAGTCTGTGTCTTCATTTCTAAGATGTTGCTGTTGCTGTTCAGTCACTGAGTTGTGTTGGACTCTTTGTGACCCAGTGGATTGCAGCACACCAGGCTTCACTGTCCTTCACTATCTCCTGGAGTTTGCACAGACTTATGTCCATTGATCTGATGATGCCATCCAACCATCTCACCTTCTGTTGTCCTCTTCTCCTGCCCTCAATCTTTCCCAGCATCAGGGCCTTTTCCAATGAGTTGGCTCTTCACATCAGGTAGCCAAAATATTGGAGCGTCAGCTTCAGCATCAGTCCTTCCAATGAATATCCAGGGTTGATTTCCCTTTAGGATTGACTGGTTTGATCTCCTTGCAGTCCAAGGGACTCTCAAGAGTCTTCTCCAGCACCACAGTTAGAAAGCATCAATTCTTTGGTGCTCAGATTTCTTTATGGTCCCACTCTCACATCTGTACATGACTACTGGAAAAACCATAACTTTGACTATATGGACCTTTGTTGGCAAAGTGATGTCTCTGCTTTTTAGTATGCTGTTTAAGTTTATCATAGCTTTCCTTCCAAGGAGCACGTGTCTTTTCATTTCAGGGCTACAGTTGACCATCCACAGTGATTTTGGAGCCCAAGAAAATAAAGTCTGTCACAGTTTCCATTGTTTCTCCATCTATTTGCCATGAAGTGGCATGATCCTAGTTTTCTGAATGCTGAGTTTTAAGCCAGCTTTTTCAGTCTCCTCTTTCACACTTATCAAGAGGCTCTTTAGTTTCTCTTCACTTTCTGGCATTAGAGTGATATCATTTGCATATCTGAGGAATATAGCTCACATTAATTTTTTAAAATTCTATTCTGTCTTGCCTGGGTTTCTATAGACACATGTGTGAAGTTGCTTTATTAACATAAAATTCTAAAAACTAGGGGGAAAAAATCAACTTGAAGATCCTCAAAATTCAAGCTTAAAATATAAAATTAAAAAATATTATTTATTGCACAGAATAATTAAAATTTATATGCTTTGTAAAATTTATTTTTACAAAATTATATTATTAACTTTATGTCTTGGTATAACTCTTGATACAGTTATTTATAAAAATATGCTTCTTTGGCAGCTCTTTGAATATTTGCCTGAGGTTCAACAGGCAGTTTTAAATTAATTAATTTTATATCCTTCCCACATTACTCATCATCATGGCCTTGATGTCTTTGATAGCAGTATCTACAGTTTGAAGTAATAATGCTTCATCAATTCTAGAATCATTCCTGTGCCAAGTTATCTAGTTACATTTTATAAGCAATATTTTAGTTCCTTAAATAACTCACTTAATATTATATTCACAACTTTACTTACATGATTTTTTTTTACAGGTGTAAGTTGATGGAAATAAGCACTCATTAATTTTCTTTATGAAGATTTGCCTTTAAGATGATTAAGTGATTGTGTTCTTCACACAGCACTGCAATTTTCTTTCATGACTACAATTCCTTTGATTCTACAAGGATGTCACACTTCCTAAACTTATTTGTTTCAAAATTTAAGTATGCTTATGTGGGAGTTCAGTGGAAGGAAGGATGTGCATTCATAAGAACAAACATCGATATCCCAATGAAGCCATTGATTCATCAGGCTAAACAAATACATCACTAATTTATCTACAAAAAGGACAATTTTACTAGGATTTTTTTTTCTCATTTTTTTATGTTCAATAGCTCTAGAAAATATTTTGGAGTGTCAGGGAAAGAGAAGTCATAGAGCTAGAGCCACTGGGAGTAATACAATTGGGAATCAGATGCTCCTTTGCATCCCCTTTGGTCCTGGGCCTCCCTTTTAAAATACATTTCTAGGACAAAAGTTCTTTATCTTGATCTGTGGCTCAAAATTTAAGCATAAGATCTGTGGCTCAAAATTTTAAAAGTAGAAGGAAGGAAGGCAAGTGGGGAGGATCAAGGAAAGAAAACAGAATATTAGAAGGCAAAAACAGGATAAAAAACTAAGTATGAAGTGATTAGCTATAAAAAATATCTCAGTTTTACAATATTGTAAAGTTAAAAAATAAAATTAAATTTAAAAAAAAACCTCAGTTTTAGAAGACTCTATTAAGTAGAAGGTTATGTTTGAAACATTAAACAATTTCAGCCAAAGGAGATAAGAGCCTTATTGAGAGGGATTACAAAATAGAAGTTATTATAACACATTAAAGAAACATCCTTTTTGTCACTTTTTATGATTCTGATAAATTTCAATTTTTATAATATCATTCTTATTTTATATATGGGAAAGAATTTTAGAGGAGCTTAGGAATTTAATCTGGATATAGGTCTGGAAGAAGGCAAGTCATGTGGCTATTACTTTCTTGCTCATATTACCCCAATCCTCAACTTGTTATTATAGTCAGATTCTGGTTTATTTTCTTTGGTTTAATTCACTGTATTCAAATTCATCGTAACTTTCACTATTGAGGGTGCATGCCAAAAAAATAGTCTACATTTCTGGTAGTACCCATATAAACAGACTGCTTCTTTGATAAAGCAGAACAAATCAAAAGGGAAAAAAGCATAACTTGATCAATGTACACTTGGGAGACATTCACAATGCCAAAATATAACTTTAAATCAGGTATTTCAAACTTGTACAAGTGAAATCTCAATAGCATTCACTCTATTGAAGATAAAAATCAATAAAATATGTTTAATCTGGAAGAACGGTGCCCCTTTGATTGTGTTACTTCAAAAGGTGTTAAAATTATACATAAGCAACAGTTTCATACATTTTTAAACTATTTTCAGAAGTATTCATGCTTTGGGATTATCTGTTCTTTTTCCGATTTTTGAATCATTATCCAAAATGTTTAGTGGTCTTCATCTTTCATCTTCCTGCCGTGACATCTCCTTTATCACATAGTTAGACACCTGCTCCAGGCATGGCTTTTCTCTGGGGTAAGCTGCCACCTAAGAGTTATTTGAAAGGTAACAGGCAGGCCACCTTCATTTAAAAACAAAAGCCTCCCTATTTCTTGTGACAAATGCTTGGATTCCATTAAATCATTTACTCAAATTACAGAGCGCTAAAAATGAAGACTGATGAGCACATTTATAAGTCATTTATCCACTGGGATGAAAGAATGGATCTTTTTAACCTGAAAAAATATCATTTATAAGAATCAGAAGGCCCTGCCTATTTGGAGAATGGTGTTGGAAATTATTTTAAAGTCAGGCAGGTCTTTGAAAGCTACGATGTATCAACCAGCCACCAAACAACTCATGAGGAATTAATTTGCATGGCTCACAAAATAAAAATATGAACAGGGAAATAAGGAGTAATGTTTCTATAATCTTACCATCATTTTAATAAAGATTTTCTAGCTTCCTTGAACTCTAATTCAATTTTTATGAGCGATCCACAAGGTCGATACTATGGAAATAAACAGAAAGGCAAAAACAAAACAGACATTGGGTGCACCCAGTAAGTCTAAACTAATTTTATATAACTTATCAAATTAGTTCATACACAGCCAATATTTTAAAGAAGTCAAGTTTCTTTAGGACAGTATCATAACACTGGCATCAGACCCAGTTCTTTTTCCACTTCATTATTGCCTTTATCTGGATGTTTTATCAGGTGGGAAGGCTTTTACCACAAGTCACGGAAAAACTAATTAACAGAAACTTAGGTTGTCATATGTAGGGGAGGAAAAATCATTTTCTTTCTACCATTCCGAATTCTTAGCTGAGACTCCTATAATAAAGTCAGGTTGATAACAGAAAAAAAAAAGAAAGAAATTTCTTAACATGTATATCTCATGTATACACAGGAGACACCCAGGGACAAATAAGCAAATTTTCCAGGTGACTTAGAATTCAAATTTAAGTGAATCTTAATAGGGAAAGAGGAAGAGGGAGGAGGCCTGTTAGGAGAAAGTAAATGATTTGGCGGAAAGCTGCATGGGTTCTTAGAGCTAACATATGGGAGGCATGATAGATTATGACAGAGTGTGTCTGGGTGTGGGATGGATGTCTTGTCTCTTTTTCTTTAACAAGAGTCAACCTTCACTTGTTGATGAAATTTCTGTGGAGGAGGTTTATGACAACCGAGTTCCTTTTGGAGAATGCCTTTAGGCAGATAAGGTGAGTTCAGAGAAAAATCCCTGCCCACATTTGATGTTTTCCAAATACCTACAGATCAAAAGAATCAATGTAACCAAAGGGTCTGTTCTGGGGATGGAATATTCTGTTACCCTTCACTCACATTAAGTTTGCAGATAAGCGTTACTAGTTTAGACGCAGCTCCAGGAAGCAGTCAAGATATTGGCCACCCTTAATCCCATGGGCGGATAGGCTGCAGTCCATGGGGTCGCTAGGAGTCAGACAGGCCTGAGAGACTTCACTTTCACTTTTCACTTTCATGCATTGGAGAAGGAAATGGCAACCCACTCCAGTGTTCTTGCCTGGAGAATCCCAGGGACAGGGGAGCCTGGTGGGCTGCCGTCTGTGGGGTTGCACAGAGTCAGACACGACAGAAGTGACTTAGCAGCAGCAGCAATGTATATTAAATACATTCCAAAATCCTCAGAGACTTGGCCTTTTGTCCTGTTATTTCAGGATCACATGAGCGTTGTAATTATCTCCCAGTATTAACCTCCATTTGTGATAAGTCACTTCAGTTGTGTCTAACTCTTTGCAACCCTATCAACTTAGCCCTCCAGGCTCTTCTGTCCATGCGCTTCTCCATACAAGAATACTGGAATGGGTTACCATGCCCTCCTTCAGGGCATCTTCCCAGACTAGGGATAAAACCTGTGTCTCTTACACCTCCTGCACTGGCAGGTGGGTTCTTTACCACTAGTGCCACCTGGGAAGCCCCATTACCTCCATATATTGTTTCAAAGAGGAGAAGCAAAGTGAGTCTGCAGGAGCTAGTTATCCTTATGATACATCTGTTATTAAAAGCAAAAGTTTTCCAATCAAAGGCTACCTATACCCTGAAGATTTCCTTCTATGCTGTATTGGCCAAAACTGTCACCTGGCCAGCCCTGGTATAAAGGAAATAGAAAACATGAGTATCTAGTGCTTACCTGGCATAGCAGAGTGGGTTTGCTATAACTGGCTAAGTTTAATCAGGATATATCCCTGTGACCAGGAACTCAGTGGTCTTAAAGCAGATTAGGGTTTTGTTGGCAAGGAAGGATAGAAAGCAGCAAATAAATAAACCATTTTCTTCAGGGGAAACTTAACGATTTTCTATGCTATATACCTGTAATAAATTTATTTTTCTATGGTCCTTTGAAAACAATATAAGAAATAAATAAAAGTATGCCTAAGCCAAATTTTAAGGATCAGTGAAATGGCGATCCACTCCAGTACTATTGCCTGGAAAATCCCATGGACAGAGGAGCCTGGTAGGCTACAGTCCATGGGGTCGCAAAGAGTCAGACACGACTTCACTTTCACTTTCACTTTCAAAGTTGATCTAGTGCAATAGACTTTGGTGGGAATGTTCTCCCATATCTCTCCTTTATGTTCTTTCACAATTTTTATTTCTCTGAGATGAGAGAGATGCTACATAATAACATTTCAATCAAGAAAGGAGAATGATATTTATTTGCACCTTCAATTTGGCAGTCGGTAGGTTAGTAACTTTTACATGTTTCACATTTAATTATTAAAATAATAAGTGAAATGTCTATGAGTATATATATTTGCATACCAGTAGATACTCAGAAATGTTAAGTAATTCACACACATGCAATATTTTATCAGTTAAAAACACTAACAAAATTAGAAGAGCTTTGATATATGAATTTTTCTCACATCATTTGGAGTAGTTTCATTCTGCAGTAACAGATTTAATATTAATATGGATCATTTTTCAGTTCAGTTACTCAGTCATGTCCAAGTCTTTGTAACCCCATGAACTGCAGCATGCCAGGCCTCCCTGTCCATCATCAACTACTGGAGTCTACCCAAAACCATGTCCATTGAGTTGGTGATGCCATCCAACCATCTCATCCTCTGTTGTCACCTTCTCCTCCTGCCCTCAATTCTTCCCAGCATCAGGGTCTTTTAAAATGAATCAGCTTTTTCCAGCAGGTGGCCAAAGTGCTGGAGTTTCAGCTTCAACATCAGTCCTTCCAATGAACACCCAGGACTGGTTTCCTTTAGGATGGACTGGTTGGATCTCCTTGCAGTCCAAGGGACTCTCGAGAGTCTTCTCCAACACCACAGTTCAAAAGCATCAATTCTTCGGTGCTCAGCTTTCTTTATAGTCCAACTCTCACATCCATACATGACTACTGGAAAAATCATAGCCTTAACTAGATGGACTTTTGTTGACATTTTTAAGTCACAGTTTTAATGATGTCTGCTGAATGAATTAAGATATGATATGAGTTGCTGCTGCTGCTGCTGCTAAGTTGCTTCAGTCGTGTCCGACTCTGTGCGACCCCATAGACAGCAGCCTACCAGGCTCCCCCGTCCCTGGGATTCTCCAGGCAAGAACACTGGAGTGGGTTGCCATTTCCTTCTGCAATGCATGAAAGTGAAAAGAGAAAGGGAAGTCACTCAGGCCTGTCCAACTCCTAGCAACCCCATGGACTGCAGCCTACCAGGCTCCTCTGCCCATGGGATTTTCCAGGCAAGAGTACTGGAGTGGGGTGCCATTGCCTTCTCCGATGATATGGGTATTTGTGCATAAATATGCAGAATATGCTCATTTGTTTATCCATGCAACAAATGACTTTTGAGCATATAGCAGAATATGCCAAAAACCCAAAATATTTTAATAGGTTTTTTAATGTAATTTTTAATTGGAGGAAAATTGCTTTACAATGTTGTGATGGTTTCTGCCATATAACAATGCAAATCAGTCATAATTGTGTGTGTGTGTGTGTATATATATATATTTATATATATATATATATGTCATCTCCCTCTTGAGCCTACCTCTCCTCCTCACATCCTACCCCTCTAGACCATCACAGAGCACCTGGCTGGGCTCCCTGTGTTATGTATCAACTCCTCACCAGCTATCTATTTTACACATTGTAGTGTATATATGTCTATGTTACACTCTTCATTTGTCCCTCCCACTGTGTCCACAAGTCCATTCTTTTATACTTGTGTCCCCATTCTTTCCTTGCAAATAGGTCATCAATACTATTTTTCTAAGTTCCATATAAATGTGTTAATATACAATATTTATTTTTCTCTTTCTGACTTACTTCACTCTGAATATCAGGCTCGAGGTTCATCCATCTCACTAGAACTGACTCAGATTTGTTCTTTTTTTATGGCTGAGTGATTGTATTTATGTACCATATTTTCTTTATCCATTCATCTATCAGTGGCTCCCAAGGTTGCTTCTATGTCCTAGCTATTGTAAATGGTGATGCTATAAACACTGAAATATTAAAAATTATAAAAACATATATGATAAAATTTCTTTTTCAAAAAAGTCCTCAGGTTAGCCAGGTAAACAGATAAAGCCATGAGCACTGCTATGCTTTCTATTAATATTATGAAAGAGATATTCCCATTGATTGACAGATGAACACATCTATGCTTGCCATTGTTCTAATCTAATCCCTAGTAAAAGTTAGAAAGGGGATACTTCTAGAAGTCTCTCCAAAGTACATGAAACCTAAAATACCCTTCAGAAGAAGAATGTCTTCAGGATTCTCTTTACATCAGTCTTTCCTGATTTTCTTCCTAGATTATTTGAACTATATTCTAGGGTGGTGAGGACTGTCCACATGAGGGACACATTTTGGTAGTTCTGGATTCATATTTACAACTCCATGGCCTGTCAGATAAAACCTTCCCCACTAGTTGGAGTCTTATCAGTAAGATCTTGGAGAATGAATCAAATCTTGGAGAATGAATCAAATTTCCTGGTGTTGGTCATGTTTATTTCCTTACTGAGGGAAGTGGAATTGTACTTTTTAGCAGAATTTAAGAAATGGAAGAAATAAAACCACATAAACACACACAGATGCACACACACCATATGCTCACATCTGCGTAAGACATACACATCTGGCTCTATATTAATAGAAGTTACCAGAGCCTTCACATAGTGACCTTGTCTTCTCTGACTGGATTTTTAGCTTTTCCATCTTGCATTCTGTAATGTGGGTAGAATAAAGACTGTGTGTGATTTAGTACTTGTTGCTTTTTGTGCCTTTCAGGAGTGCTGTTCTTAATGCTTTCTTGAACTATCCTTCCCTTTTATTCTGTCTTCTGTTACAGTCTCTTGTACTTCAATACAAAAGGGAACTCCTTTTTTCCTACTCTTTTATTATTGATTAGGGAAAGCTCAAAGACCTTACTTTATCCTGATATCTCTACATAAAAAAAGGTATCACATATAACTGTGTAAGTTAGACAGGCCCCAATTCTAGGAGGTGCTATTCACCTAGTCTATGAGCTAACTAGTGTCCTCAGGAGCTCAAATATTCTCAAAAAGTTGTCCATTGTTACTGAAAATGCATATATTCAATACTATAAGAATAAATATAGCTAGTAAAGTAATGCTCAAAATTCTCCAAGCCAGGCTTCAGCAATATGTGAACCGTGAACTTCCTGATGTTCAAGCTGGTTTTAGAAAACGCAGAGGAACCAGAGATCAAATTGTCAACATCCGCTGGATCATGGAAAAAGCAAGAGAGTTCCAGAAAAGCGTCTATTTCTGCTTTATTGACTATGCCAAAGCCTTTGACTGTGTGGATCACAATAAACTGTGGAAAATTCTGAAAGAGATGGGAATACCAGACCACCTGATCTGCCTCTTGAGAAATTTGTATGCAGGTCAGGAAGCAACAGTTAGAACTAGACATGGAACAACAGACTGGTTCCAAATAGGAAAAGGAGTTCGTCAAGGCTGTATATTGTCACCCTGTTTATTTAACTTATATGCAGAGTACATCATGAGAAACGCTGGACTGGAAGAAACACAAACTGGAATCAAGATTGCCAGGACACCACCCTTATGGCAGAAAGTGAAGAGGAACTAAAAAGCCTCTTGATCAAAGTGAAAGAGGAGAGTGAAAAAGTTGGCTTAAAGCTCAACATTCAGAAAACGAAGATCATGGCATCTGGTCCCACCACTTCATGGGAAATAGATGGGGAAACAGTGGAAACAGCGTCAGACTTTATTTTTCTGGGCTCCAAAATCACTGCAGATGGTGACTGCAGCCATGAAATTAAAAGACGCTTACTCCTTGGAAGGAAAGTTATGACCAACCTAGATAGCATATTCAAAAGCAGAGACATTACTTTGCCAACAAAGGTTCGTCTAGTCAAGGCTATGGTTTTTCCTGTGGTCATGTATGGATGTGAGAGTTGGACTGTGAAGAAGACTGAGCACCAAAGAATTGATGCTTTTGAACTGCGGTGTTGGAGAAGACTCTTGAGAGTCCCTTGGACTGCAAGGAGATCCAACCAGTCCATTCTGAAGGAGATCAGCCCTGGGATTTCTTTGGAAGGAATGATGCTAAAGCTGAAACTCCAGTACTTTGGCCACCTCATGCGAAGCGTTGACTCATTGGAAAAGACTCTGATGCTGGGACGGACTGGGGGCAGGAGGAGAAGGGGAGGACAGAGGATGAGATGGCTGGATGGCATCACTGACTCGATGGACGTGAGTCTCAGTGAACTCCAGGAGTTGGTGATGGACAGGGAGGCCTGGCGTGCTGCAATTCATGGGGTCACAAAGAGTCGGATACGACTGAGCGACTGATCTGATCTGATAAGAATAAATTAACTCCTAATGTTGGATATGTAAGCTTTCCCATGAAACTCAAATAGTCACTTCACTTATTGCCCAATATTGGACCTCTGATTCTTACAACATGTCCAAGTTTAAGGTTCTCCCACCTACGTTCTTGGGTCACTTCTGTTAATAGACACAAACTTTGCAAAAATTAGCATTATAAGTATGAAGACATAAAAATAGCATCCCAATGTTTCATTATTTTCCTATAGGATCAAAGAACAACTGTTAGGAAATTCTACCAAGAATGTGTTCATATTTTTTATATGTCTATACATTCAATGAAGCCCAAGTGATTCAAACCTCTACAATATTTTTGTTTTGATTTGTTTTTTATTCTTAGCAGCCTCAACACTTTTCAATGATACTCTAAAGGCAATAAATAACTCAGAGAGTATATCCATTCCTGAATATTGGTTCTCTTTGTTACAATTATTTTCCTACTTGGAAATTAGTTCAAATTCTAGATATTAGTGTGTAGTGAAGATGTGTATTATTTATTCACAAAAGTTCGATATTTGGACTTCAAACAAAATTCTATATAAAAGTTTATGATGTAAAAATCTGATATTTCCTTAACTCTTATTTTAAAAATCTAGCCTGTCAAAAAAGTCAATTGTTGACAAGGTCAACAGGTATATGCAAAGGTACTTAGCATCATTAATCATCTGCTGTTGTTTAGTAGCTAAGCTGTGTCTGACTCTTTGGAAATGCAAATAAACCATACTGAGATATCACCTTACATGGGAGTTCCACAAGAAATTAAGCATAGAATTGTCAAATGACCCAGCAATCCCAGTTCTGGGTATAATTGAAGAAAATAAAATCATTGTCTCTAAGAGATAGTTATACTCCCATGCTCACTGCAGCATTATGTACATTAGTCAAGGTGTGGAAATAACCCAAGTGTCTGTCTACAGATTTAAAACACTATAGTACATATATACAATGGAATATTATATTCAGCCTTTAAAAGAAGGAAATTTTGCCATTTTCAACAATATAGAATAACTTAGTGGGCATTATGGAGAAGGCAATGGCACCCCACTCCAGTACTCTTGCCTGGAAAATCCCATGGACAGAGGAGCCTGGTAGGCTGCAGTCCATGGGGTCGCTAGGAGTAGGACACGACTGAGTGATTTCCCTTTCACTTTCCACTTTCATGCATTGAAGAAGGAAATGGCAACCCACTCCAGTGTTCTTGCCTGGAAAATCCCAGGGACAGGGGAGCCTGGTGGGCTGCGGTCTATGGGGTCACACAGAGTCGAACACGACTGACGTGACTTAGCAGCAGCAATAGCAGCAGTGGGCATTATGCCAGACAGAGCAAAACAAATACTGCATGTTGTCATTTATATATGAAATCTTAAAAAAAAAAAACACAAGAAATACATATGTAAGGTGATGGATGTGTTAATTAACTACATAAAGAAGAGACAGTCCTTTCACAGTGTTTGTACATTTCAAATCGTCACACCGTAAACTTGAAATATTACAATTTCATTTGTCTATTATACCTCAAGAAAGCTGAAAGAAGGAGGAAATTTTTTAAAATGCATGGTAGTAAATTTTAGAGAATTTTTATGTCTAAAATATTTTTACTCTAATATTCAATCAATAGTTTTTGAGCATATTATGGGGGTGGATCAAGGGAAGCTAAGCATGCATGGTCAGCTATTGTGCTAAGAAGGGGTTTTACTTGTTCATGGGGATATCAGGAAATGATGGAGACCTCTGAATTCCTCTTAATTTTCAGCGTTAGAGTGCTTGGGGCAAGACTTCTAGAATCTTTAGGGTCTGGAGCTTTGAAGCGCTCCCTGTTGATCTTAATTCAATTGTCACCCTCTTGTTTCAGTTTCTTCTCTTTAATAATTTGCAAAAAATATTATCTCCCTCATACAATCACAATGGTTATGAGATAAGATTGTATGTTCCACAAAGGCGGCATAGTTGAACACTGTAAGGTATACTGGTTAAGAACTGGGGCCTGTGGAGTCAGGATATTTGGATCTGATCCTGGCTGTATCATTTGATGGTATGAAGTTTGGCAAGTTATATAACCTCTCTGTGAAGAAGGCTGAGTGCCGAAGAATTGATGCTTTTGAACTGCGGTGTTGGAGAAGACTCTTGAGAGTCCCTTGGACTGCAAGGAGATCCAACCAGTCCATTCTGAAGGAGATCAGCCCTGGGATTTCTTTGGAAGGAACGATGCTAAAGCTGAAACTCCAGTACTTTGGCCACCTCATGCAAAGAGTTGACTCATTGGAAAAGACTCTGATGCTGGGAGGGATTGGGGGCAGGAGGAGAAGGGGATGGCAGAGGATGAGATGGCTGGATGGCATCACTGACTCGATGGACGTGAGTCTGGGTGAACTCCGGGAGTTGGTGATGGACAGGGAGGCCTGGCATGCTGCAATTCATGGGGTTACAAAGAGTCGGACACGACTGAGCGACTGAATTGAACTGAACGGAAGCCTCAATTATTCACCTATGAAATGAGGATAATAATAGTTTTTTCATAGAATTGTTGTGAGGTTTGCACATGAAATAGAATTATTTATAAAGTATTTAGGACAGTTACGGGTACGGAGTTAAAATACAACAGTATTAAATACTAGTCTTTATGAAACATGGTCTAATCGGAGATTGATAAAAGTAACTCAAAAGCATAAAGTTTAAAAAATTCTCACCAATCTATTTGCTAATATTTTGAGTCCATCGCCATAACTTAGCTAGGTAATATTCAGTGATTTTTAAAAATGGTGACCTTAATCAAAAAAATTTGTGGGGGCTTCCCTGGTGGCTCAGGGGTAAAGAATCTGCCTGACAATACAGGAGACACAGGTTTGATCCTTGGGCTGGGAGGATCCCATATGCTGCGGAACAACAAAGCCCATGAGACACAACGACTGAGCCTGGGCTCTAGAGCCTGGGAACAGCAACTACGGGGTCGGTACCTAGAGCCCCTGCTCCACAACGAGAGAAGCCACCTCGATGAGAAGGCCATGCACCACAACTAGAGAGCACTCCCTGCTCCCAACTAGGAAAAAAGCCCACACAGCAATGAAGACCCAGCACAGCAAAAATAAATAAATAAACATTAAAAAACCTGCTGTGAACATATGTGTTAGTATTTGGTGTGGAATCAGATTAAGTGAACACTGTTTCAAATGTTTGAACTAAATGTGTACAACCACATTGGACATATAGTTCAAGCAAACTGTAGAATTTCACGACTAGCATCACCGAAAAACTACGAAACTGTTTTTTAACTGCCCGTTGTTATGGAGCTCTTTCTTGAGGAAATTGAAGCCTGACAACCTTGCTGCCATCTGGAAACATCTAACATCTGTGACTGTAAACATCGAAACACAGCTGTTGCAGTTCTGAGTAAGCACTCCAATTTATTTATTTTTGACTTAAAAAAGTCTTCAGTTTTCATCAAACATCACAGTTGTTAAGCCATGTTCTTGCAGCAGGAGGAAAAACAATTAAGAGAAATCACTATATCAAACATTTAAGAGCAGTACTCTTTCTTGTATGTTATTTAAAGGAAATATAATCCCACTTCAATTAAAAAATGTATTTTGTGGGTGTGCCTGGGTTTTGGAAACCAAAGAATTTAAAGTTACACAGATGTTAGAGATCTTTGAGTGCATTTTACAGTTAGAATACCGTAAAAAGTTTTTCAGTGAGGCAAGTAGGGCTTCTCAGGGTCACACAAGCAGGTAAGAACAGAAGCACATTTTTATTCTGTTGTTTTTGCATTGTGCAAAACACAAGGTATTGTGCATGTGTGCTCAGTTGCTCCAGTCACGTCTGACTCTCTGCGAAGCTGTGGACTGTAGTCCGCCAGGCTCCTCTGTCCATGGGATTCTCCAGGCAAGAATATTGGAGTAGGTTGCCCTGCCCTCCTCCAGGGGATCTTTCCAAGCCAGAGATCAAACCAGGCTTTGATCTCACAGATCAAAGAGGAGGACGAGGAGGAAAGGTGTCCTTTGCATCTCCTATGTCTCCTGAGTTGGCAGGCGGGTTCTTCACCACTAGTGCTTCCTGGTAGGCCTGCACAGGTAGTATTGTTCAGTTCAGTTCAGTTCAGTGGCTCAGTCGTGTCCGACTCCTTGCAACCCCATGGACTGCAACACTCCAGGCCTCTCTGTCCATCATCAACTCCCGGAGCTGGCTCAAACTCATGTCCATCGAGTCAGTGATGCCATCCAACCATCTCATCCTCTGTAGTCCCCTTCTTCTCCTGCCTTCGATCTTTCCCAGAATCAAGGTCTTTTCCAATCAGTCAGTTCTTCACATCAGGTGGCCAAAGTATTAGAGTTTTAGCTTCAACATCAGTCCTTCCAATGAATATTCAGGACTAATTTTCTTTTTTTTTTAATTTTATTTTATTTTATTTTTAAACTTTACAATATTGTATTAGTTTTGCTCAACATCGAAATGAATCCGCCACAGGTATACCCGTGCTCCCCATCCTGAACCCTCCTCCCTCCCTATACCCTCCCTCTGGGCCATCCCAGTGCACCAGCCCCAAGCATCCAGCATCGTGCATCAAACCTGGACTGGCGACTCGTCTTGTACATGATATTACACATGTTTCAATGCCATTCTGATTTTCTTTAGGATTCACTGATTGGATCTCGTTAAGTCCAAGGGACTCTCAAGAGTCTTCTCCAACACCAAAGTTCAAAAGCATCGATTCTTCGGCGCTCAGCTTTTTTTATGGTCCAACTCTCACATTAATGCATGACTACTGGAAAAACTATAGCTTTGACTAGACAGACCTTTGTTGGCAAAGCAATGTCTCTGCTTTTTAAAATCCTGTCTAGGTTGGTCATAGCTTTTCTTCCAAGGAGCAAGTGTCTTTTAATTTCATGCTAGTATTTTAAATAACACTAAAACTTGAATCATTTTCCCAATTATAAATCATAGTTCTAATTCAGTTTCTGCTACATTAGCTCTCTTAATTGCTACCTCCCCATCAGCAGCCAGTTCAGTTCAGTTCAGTCGCTCAGTCGTGTCCGACTCTTTGCAACCCCATGAATTGCAGCACGCTAGGCCTCAGTCTACCACCAACTCTCAGAGCCTACCCAAACTCACGTCCATAGAGTTGGTGATGCCATCCAGCCATCTCATCCTCTGTCGTCCCCTTCTCCTCCTGCCCTCAATCCCTCCCAGCATCAGGGTCTTTTCCAATGAGTCAACTCATCTCATGAAGTGGCCAAAGTATTGGAGTTTCAGCTTCAGCATCAGTCCTTCCAATGAACACCCAGGACTGATCTCCTTTAGGACAGATGACACCACTCTTATGGCAGAAAATGAAGAGGAACTCAAAAGCCTCTTGATGAAAGTGAAAGAGGAGAGTGAAAAAGTTGGCTTAAAGCTCAACATTCAGAAAACTAAGATCATGGCATCCAGTCCCATCACTTCATGGGAAATAGATGGGGAAACAGTGGAAACAGTGTCAGACTTTATTTTTGGGGGCTCCAAAATTACTGCAGGTGGTGATCGCAGCCATGAAATTAAAAGACGCTTACTCCTTGGAATGAAGGTTATGACCAACCTAGACAGCATATTCAAAAGCAGAGACATTACTTTGCCCACAAAGGTCCGTCTAGTCAAGGCTATAGTTTTTCCAGTGGTCGTGTATGGATGTGAGAGTCGGACTGTGAAGAAAGCTGAGCACTGAAGAATTGATGCTTTTGAACTGTGGTGTTGGAGAAGACTCTTGAGAGTCCCTTGTACTGCAAGGAGATCCAACCAGTCCATCCTAAAGGAAATCAGCAGCCAGGGAGACCTACAAAAATGTCCTATAACTTTAGTACTTCAAGTAAGCCAACTGGATGTAACTCCTCACACTTCAGTCAAACTACCCGAAGATCAGTACTTTCTGAACTCTTATATTATATATTCCTTCTGTATTTAAACCCAGCACCTTCTGACTGGTTCCATCTTTCTACCTACTTTGCCTCATCCTCGTAGGCAGTCCTCTCCAGGCTTTGGTGTCTGAAGGCTGGTCCCGCCACAGCCCGGAACATCCTAGGCCACCTACCATCTGTCTGAAAGGGAGGGATGGGCAGTTTCCCATAACCCGAAGAACATGGGATCTTTTGGTAGTTTCTGTGTTCAGAACACAGTTGAAATCGTGACACCAATACTTGACCTGACAGTAAAGCCAGGTTCTGGTCATCAACTTCATTGATTAAGATGTGCAGATGTTACAGATTGCAGTTTAAGCCTCAGTATTAACCTTTGAGTTTCCTGAGAAGCCAAGTTCAAAAGCCATGAAGTTCTATCTAATGGTACAAGAGTGCCTCCAAGCGGCAGAAAATTAAGGTACCTTGAGTAAAACTGGAAATTAAAGGGCATGCCAGGGTTTCCCTGGTGGCTCAGCTGGTAAAGAGTCTGTCTGCAATGTAGAAGACCTGGGTTCGATCCCTGGGTCTGAAAGATGCCCTGGACAAGGAAATGGCAACCCACTCCAGTATTCTTATCTTGAGAATCCCGTGGACAGAGGAGCCTGGTGGGATATAGTCCATGGGGTCCCAAACCAACCAAAGGGCATGCCAAGATCACCTGCATATCATTAGAACATTGACAGTAGTTCTTGCCACAACTAATATAACAGAAATTCACAAGTGATTAAGTAATATTTCCCCTTTGGATATGACTTTCCTCACATTTTTAACTCTATGCTTTCTCTAAAATAGAAAATGAGAATAATATGCTTTGCATAGCCAGTTTCAATCTTCGTCTATAGGATTTGGGAAATAAACCTTTCCTCAAGTCAAGATTAATTATAAGAATTAAATGAATTAAGGCACTTATACAAGGGTCTGCTGCTGCTACTGCTAAGTTGCTTCAATCGTGTCCAACTCTGTGTGACCCCATAGACGGCAGCCGACCAGGCTCCGCCATCCCTGGGATTCTCCAGGCAAGAACACTGGAGTGGGTTGCCATTTCCTTCTCCAATGCATGAAAGTGAAAAGCGAAAGTGAAGTCGCTCAGTCATGTCTGACTCTTAGCAACCTCATGGACTGCAGCCTACCAGGCTCCTCCATCCATGGGATTTTCCAGGCAAGAGTACTGGAGTGGGGTGCCATTGCCTTCTCCTATACAAGGGTCTAATATATATATTTATATATAGCTTATGTAGCTATATATTATACTTATAAAATACTTATATTATACTTATACATATAAAATATGCTGTATATACCAAGTAGCACAATATATAGTATATAAAACATGTTTAAATATATAATATATAATGTTACAGAACATGTTTAATACATGATATACAGCATTTGCAATGTGGAGTATAAATCAAAATAGAACTATCATATGACAGCAATTCCACTTCTGGGTACCTATTCAAAGGAGAGAAAATTAGCATCTTGAAGACATATTTTCACTCCCATGTTCATTTCAGCATTATTCACAAGAGTCAAGAGGATTAGGTTCCCTGGTAGCTCAGCGGTAAAGAACCCCCATCTGTGACAGGAGTCAAGACATTTAGATCCAAACTAAACATCTGTCAATGGATGAATGGATAAAGAAAATGTAACACACTAAAACATTTTTCAATATTAAAAAAAAGTGAAATTCTGCCACAGACAATGATATTCATGCTACTCTTTTGCTCAGTAACCATCATTTGTTCCCTGTTGTTTACCAAATTAATTACAATTGATACATTTTGGTATTCAAGGCTGGATAGAATATGTCCTCAAATCTTTCTTTCCAATGTTCTCTATCATAGTTCCCCTAAGTTGTAGTATTGTTTAGTTGCTCAGTCATGTCCGGCTCTTTGGAATCCCATGAACTATAGCCCACCAGGCTCCTCTGTCATGGGTTTTCCCAGGCAAGAATACTGGAGTGGGTTATCATGTTTCAGCTAAACTACGATATCCATCGACTACACTTCATAAACACTCTGGACTTTCCTATTTTTGAGTCCTTTTATTCTTGTCTTTCCTTCAGTTGGAACGTCTCTTGCTATCACTCACTGATGATAGAAAAAAGTCATGCAGAAAGTTATGCCAACTCCTTGTAACTGTCACTTAAATGATTTTTACCAAGATCTTTCCCTGTGCCACTTAGCTGAATCCTACCACATCTTCTTACCACATACTGGGCTTCCCAGGTGGCATTAGTGGTAAAGAACCTGCCTGCCAATGCAGGAGATCTGGGTTTGATCTCTGGACCAGGAAGATTCCCTGGAGTAGGAAATGGCAACACATCCAGTATTCTTACCTGGAAAATTCCATGGACAGAAGAACCTGATGGGCCACAGTCTATGGGATGGCAAAGAGTCAGACATGACTGAGTATGCATGAACCACATATTCAGGACTCAATTACCACCTCTTCTTAGAGCTGCTCCTGATAATTTCATCAAGAAAACATGCTTATATATTTATTTTGTTTTTGTATATACTTTTTATTAACAAAACTTGCTGTTTTGCTTAATCACTAAGTCATTTCTGACTCTTCTTCCAACCCCATGGACTGTAGCCTTTCAGGCTTCTCTGCACATGGGATTTCCCAGGCAATAATACAAGAGTGGGTTGCCATTTCCTTCTCCAGGGAATCTTTCTGACCCAGGAATCAAACCTGTGTCTCCTGCATTACCACTGAGCTACCAGGGAAGTACAATTAACAAAATTAGGCTCTTCCTATATAAAGTTTGGTATCCCAGTATAGTCATTCAAAAACTAAATCTAATTTTAATGGCTTACATTTAGGTCTTTATTCCATTTTGAGCTTATTTTGTGTGTGTGTGTGTATGGTTTTAGAGGCTGTTCTAATTTCATTCTCTTAGATGTAGCTCTCCAGCTTTCTCACTTGCTGGAGAGACTGCTTTTTCTCCCTTATATATTCTTGCCTCCTTTGTTGAGGGTTAATTGGCCATAGGTGTGTGGGTTTATTTCTGGGCTCTCTATTCTCTTTCAGGGGTCCATATATCTGTTTTTATGCCAATAACATATTGTTTGGATTACTGTAGTTTTGTAGCATTGTCTAAAGTCTGATAGGGTTTTGCCTCCAGCTTTGTTGTTTTTCCTCAGGATTGCCTTGGCAATTATGGATTTTTTATCATTTCATACAATTTTAGGACATTTGTTCTAAGATTATTTGTCATGGGTAATTTGATAGAGATTATATTAAATCTGTAGACTGCTTTGGGTAGTAGCTTATATATGTTTTCAATGGCACCCCACTCCAGTACTTTTGCCTAGAAAATCCTATGGATGGAGGAGCCTGGTAGGCTGCAGTCCATGGGGTGGTTAGAATCGGACATGACTGAGCAACTTCACTTTCACTTTTCACTTTTATGCATTGGAGAAGGAAATGGCAACCCACTCCAGTGTTCTTGCCTGGAGAATCCCAGGGATGGGGAAGCCTGGTGGGCTGCCGTCTCTGGGGTCTCACAGAGTCAGACACGACTGAAGCGACTTAGCAGCAGCAGCAGCAACATGTATTATTTAATTAATAAAATTTATGATAATCTGAAATTAATTTGTACATGTATTTATTCACATGTAGGCCTTCAAACATTATTAATTTAACAAATGGAGAAACTGCCCATTATGCTGTTATTGTAAACAGTGTTCAATAAGGAGCTTTTAAGTCTATCTAGGAAGAAGAAATATTGGGGAAACTCTCAGTGATATAAGACTTTGAACCTGGTCTCAAAGATGAATAAATTTTTTTCATGTAGATAATAATTATGTATTTAAAATAATATTTGTATTCGCACTGACTTTACATATACAAACCATGATACAATGATTCTTCCACATTTTCTATGTATTTCTTGACCGCTTCTCCATAAATATTTTTATGAATGTTTCTTATAAATTCTCAGTAAATTTGCAAATATGAAATCCACTTCAGGTGCATTAATCCTATTGTAATAAAGTGACTCAATCTCACCACAAATTTACTTTTTTTCCTTTTAAACCTCTCTGGTTATTTTAAGAAAAATGTTTACCTGCCATCTATAATTTAAATTTTTTAATATGTTCTTAAATATTAATATTAAAAGGATAGAGCGTATATTGACTCTGAATTAAAAATTGAATTTCTGAACTCATTCTCAAATTGAGAAGCAGTAATTCTTTTATATCATTTCATGTCTTTTTCTATTCTTATTGGTCTGAATTTTTATCTGTAGCTTTGATGATCAGTAAAAGTCACTGCTACTTTTTTCCCTTACTTTGTGATTACTTCTGACGAACTGAAGTTCTAAGTGAATAATCAGTTTTCTTCTCATCCTCTCCATTTCCCCATCCTTCTACAGTTTCTTCAATGTCTGAGATGAGGGGTCAATATCATTTCTAAATCTAAAGTCATTCATTCTATTCCACAAAGCAGGGCTTCTTTTCATCTTCTCTGTGGCCATTACTCTTCTCAGTATCAAGTTAAACAGGAAGATAATGTTCATGCTTCTATCACATTTTTATTCATTTGAATCTGTCACACAGATCCTTGTACATTCTTATCACAGCCTTTGATTCTGTTTTCCACCACTGCGTTCAGATTTTTTTTTAAATTAGTATCGTTCATCATGAATCTTGACTAACATCTTTCATATTAGTTTTTTTGAGGTAACATATATAGGATTGCACACACTGATGTGTATGAATTATTTTCTGCAACAGACACATGCACACACCAATCTTAGCTTTTGTTAATCTATTGTCCATTGATAAAACCAAAAGGAAATTCAAGAGATTAGAAAACTGAAGAACATCAACCTTATTCTTCCAAAAGTAGCATTTCTAAGACATCAATTTCTGGCTTTGTAGCCTTATATTTAATGTTTTAAAGGTAAGAAATGTTTTCAAAAGCAAAATAATTGACAAGAGAAAGAATGAATATTAGAGCTTATGCATCAGAAAGAATGGCTTATATTGTATGAAAATGATTTAGATATTAACCAAAATATTATTTTATTTTTCATGTCCCTGATCATTCTTGTCATTTTCCTTAGTGCTTCCTTTTCACTGCTTTTTAAAATATTTTTCTCCCTATTCTTTCTATTTTCTCTTAAAACTAAATATGGCTTGAAATTCACTTTCAGGACTAGTAATAGCCAGTGGAAAAGTGTAGGTTCTGAAAGCAGATGTGAAATAATAAAAATTATATGTTTTGCATTTATGTTGAATTTGAATGCCTAAGCAAATCAGCAAATGGAATTATGTACTAATCTCATTTTTTTCTCCGCACAAGTCTATTATTACCATCAAAATGTCATATAACCACAATAAACATCAGTAACATTTCAGGGCACATAAACTTTTATGACCTTTTTGTCACATAGCTACATAACCAAAATTTCCTGAACCACAAATCCTTTCTTCATCTGCTACTTTCTTGGCCACTGGGAATTTTCAGGAGCTTTCTTCCTTGTTTTTAAGAATAAGTTTATATCCTGCCTCGTGGCTGCTTTTGCTTCCCTAATGTCCCTCTGCTGAGTGCTGGCTTCTCCAGTTGGTATTCTTCAAGTCTTCTATCACTATTAACGTTTTGGAATACATATTGTTGTGGGTCGTCCAAAGTTGTGACATTAACAAGGTGACAAAAATACTGCTTTCTATCCAACTGTCATAGCGGACAGAACTTCACTCTTTTTGTCAGATAGGAGAAGATACCTTTTCTCCCTGAAGTCTTTTATAATTTTTGCACACCTTTGGAGCAGCACCATTTGTGTGCCAAGAGTTGCAACTGCCTGAGGGAAGTAGCTGTTTTTTGTTTGTTTTCATTTTACTATAACTAATCAGCCAAAGACCTCAAACTACATCCCATGGGTCTACCTAAGTGACACCACCATTGACTCCCACCTCGTGCTGCATCCACCGTGCTTCTTACAGGCATGCCACAAAAATATCACAGTGTTTGTCCACTAGCTAAAAATTAAAAGAAATAAACAATAAATTAAGAACCCAAATATATATATTTTGTATGTATCATCTCATACAAAAGACACCAAAGGAAAAAAAGATTGGCTCATAACAAATTCACATCTAGAATCATAAATGACATGTCATAAAGCAAATTTTAAAAGACACATAGGTGAATTGCAAATAAATACTCTATGAATGCAAAGAAATGTCATTCAATATATAAAAATTTCTTACAAATTACTGCTACTGCTAAGTCACTTCAGTCGTGTCTGACTCTGTGCGACCCCATAGACAGCAGCCCACCAGGCTCCCCCGTCTATTGGGTTTTCCAGGCAAGAACACTGGAGTGGGCTGCCATTTCCTTCTCCAATGCATAAAAGTGAAAAGTGAAAGTGAAGTCGCTCAGTCATATCCGACTAGAGTGTGCAAATAATTTCCCCAGTGTAGGGGGGAAATGGGCTCAAACAAGACTGCTGCTGCTGCTGCTAAGTCGCTTCAGTCGTGTCCGACTCTGTGCGACCCCATAGATGGCAGCCCACCAGGCTCCTCTGTCCATGGGATTTTCCAGGCAAGAGTACTGGAGTGGGGTGCCATTGCCTTCTCCGCAAACAAGACTAGGTAACTAATAAAAGTACTGGAAACTCTAAAGTTCTATATTCACATATTTTTAATATCACTAAATTCAAATCAAGGCAATGAAATATCAAGTTTTCTAACTTCAATTGGTTGGATTTTTAAAAAGACACTATTTCTTGACTTTGGACATTGTCAGATTTATATATTAAAATATTAAATGTAAATTGAATTTGTTAAAATATCTATTAAATAATATATAGAATTAAATAAATATAGACTGTAATAACCTTTCTTCTCTTATGTTTTTTAAAAATAGATATAATGAATATATAATTAGTAATCAGAAAATTAATGTATGAAAACAATATATATAATTAATTTTAAAACATATTTGTTAATTCTGAAAATTAATTATTCAAGAAAATATCACATATTCTAGTTATTCCTGAGTTTAGATAGTAGTGTAGATATATCTGATGTGTGTATTTTCCTTTTTAATAACTAATTATAAAGCACTGCAATACAGAATATCAGTTTTAACTTTTTATCTTTTAAGATTGTATATTCCTTTCCCTTTTCTTTTTGATTTTTGTTTGTTGAGACGTTAAAAAAAATATTATTTTCATTGATAACATTATATTATAACTACATTGCATTTAGTTACTTTTTGCCTTATATATTCCTTCTATACTCATCTCAAATTCTCATTGCTCTAACAAAATAATATTGATTAGATGGTTTAAACAGGAATTTACATTTTATTTACTGTTCTAGAGGCCAGGAATTCCAAGATCAAGTTACTGGTCAATTTGGTCTCTGGTGAAGGGCTTCTTACTGGCTTATAGGCTGCACCTTCTTGCTCTGTCCTTACATGGCTGAGAGAGAAACAGAGAGATAGAATAAGACAGAGTACTCAAATCTCTCCTCTTTTTCTTATAAGAACACTAATCCCATTATGAGGGTTCCACTTTTATGATCTCATTTAAATCTACTTCCTTCCAAGGTCCTCACTTCCAAATACCGTCACTCTGGGGGTTAAGGCTTTAACATATGAATTTTCAGGGACCACAAATATTCAGTCCAGAAAACATGGAAAATAATTGTCCCTAAGCCTTTATATAATCCTAGGTTTTTGAACACTATGAATTACTCGGCTTATTCTCTGTGACTAGGTATTGATTTATATAAATTTACTTATGAATTTGCTAAAAAGTTCACCTACAATACAGTGTATCTTAATCTATTCGAATTTTACCTTTTATAATTCTCTCCACTGATGATCAACGAAATGGGAAACCGTTGCCTTGTAAATAAAACAGTAAACAATTCAGCTGGCAGGTTTTGAGTGTCATTCTGGTTGAAAATCTCTACAGTATGAGATTTTGAGCTTCCAATTGAGAATGAGAAAGTAGGAAACCATGAAATCTATTCCTTAATTTTCTATTTTGAGGAAAGGAATACAACTGAGAGAATAAAAAATTACACTTCTTATACCTTGATTTAAACTACGTGGTACAATTTGAATCTTCCTAAAATGAGAACTCTATTTAAGAGTTAAGAAAAAATAGTTACATTGACCAAATTAATCTATTGGACTATAAGTCATTTAAAAGCAAGGATCTATAACCGAAATATTATTTAGCCATAACAAGGAAAAAAAAAAAAAAAGCCCTGCCATTTTCTACAACATGGATGAAATAAATAAATCAGAAATAAATTGAATGAAAAAAGCAAATACTGTATGATCTCACTGTTATACATAGAATCTAAAAACAAACAAACAAGCTAAAAAATAAAAGCATTGGGTTGTTTCCCTGGACTCTGATGACACAAGGTCAGCAGCTGGCACTGACTGTTCCCTTAATTTATTTGGTAGCTACCTCAAAACTGATATTTTCAGTAATACTGTCAAAGACAATTGCATCATCTAAGGAATTGCTGCACTTTAATTGAAGAGGGAAAAAAAATGAAGGAGAAAAGTGTGAGGAGAGTTCATATATAATTAAAAATTAGCATTTAAGATCCATTTTGGCAGTGAAAAGCCTTTAAAAAATTGAATTGAATGGAAATACGTGTCCAGAAATGCGAAAATATTCTTCACAGTTCAAATATAACTGAACAATAGGACTGGGACAATAAGTGTCCGATGCCTATCCCCATGCTTATTTCAACAATATCAATAAAAATGCTAATAATACTACGTAACACTGAATGTTTTTTAGTGACCAGGTGTTACCCTGTGCCTTTTTGTATACATTAATTCATTGATTCATTCTCATAATAACTTAGGATGTCTCAAGATCTTTTATGTATGCAGTTTGCACCCTAAAACAATTACAATAGTGACTTCAAAAGTCCCTGATCACAGATCACCATAGCAAATATAATAATAATGAAGAAGTTTGAGATATTGTGAGAATTACCAAAATGTGACACAGAGACAGAGTGATGAAATGCTTTTCGAAAAATGCTACATAGACTTGCTTGGGGCAGGGTTGCACAAACTTTCAATTTGTAAAACACTTAATATCTCCAAAGTACAATAAAAGAAAGTGCAATAAAATGAGGTATGTTTGTACTTGCAAAATAAGTGTTTTGGAGGAGTATAGTGTAGGCCTCCCAAGTTGGTCTAAAATGGTTTGAGAGAGCTGGGAAAGGAGACTGGCTTAGGGATGTTATTATGATGCAGAGGTAGGGCTAGGCATAATGTTTCCAATTGTGAGCAGAGGATTGTGGATGTGACCCTCCTGCCAGGGTTGAGAGAAGGAGCACAAAGACTCTGTTCTCTGCTTATCTAAATGTGGGGCAGGAGCGGGGAAGAAGAGATGTTGAAACTTGAAACCTGACAGCACTCAATCATTAAAAAATTATTTCTAAAAAATAAAGAAACTGATATCTGACTTTGGTACCATTGTTAGGCAGATATTTTTCTCCAAGTACTGTCAGATTTGTTATTAACAGAGGAAATCCATCAATCTTTATATATTTGCTCTAATGAAATAAGAAAACTGTATAGATGTATCAAATGTGTCAGCAACCTCATTTAAAACTACTCATTGCCACTTTGAGATTTGTGTATTATTAGTATCTCGAGAGCTATTTATGTCAGTAGCTATTTTCATAAAGGATATATCCTTGAAGAAAGAAATTTAGTCTGGAAAGTGAAGATTATGAAGATAAAGTAGAAGGTTTAGATGATGGAGTGTCACAAATCAAATGAAATAGGTGAAGGGAAAACTTTCCTCAACAAATGGAATAAGTAGAGTACTGCTGCTGCTGCTGCTGCTGCTAAGTCGCTTCAGTCGTGTCCGACTCTGTGCGACCCCAGAGACGGCAGCCCACCAGGCTCCCCCGTCCCTGGGATTCTCCAGGCAAGAACACTGGAGTGGGTTGCCATTTCCTTCTCCAATGCATGAAAGTGAAAAGTGAAAGTGAAGTCTCTCTGTCGTATCCAACTCCTAGCGACCCCATGGACTGCAGCCCACCAGACTCCTCTGTCCATGGAATTTTTCCAGGCAAGAATACTGGAATGGGTTACCATTGCCTTCTCCAAGTAGAGTACTAGGGTTTAAAATGTAAATGTTATTATTGATACAACACCAAAATAAATGAGAAATACAAATGTAAATCACATCAAAATGTATAATCAGAACTATCATAGTTTTATAAGTTGGCTTCTTAAAGAGATATTTTTCTGGGCAAATAGAAATAAAAGCTAGAGGAAACAAAACAGAAGCAGGGAGAAGCATATGGCTTCATTATAAATGTTGATGAAATTCAATTTCAAAAAATTTATTTTGAATAAATGAGAAATCTATTCATGAAGAGAGAGTGAAAACATTAAAAATGACTCATGGGTATAAGATTCAGGACAGAAGGCAGGAAAAAGTGGAAATATAAAGTGTCATGGAGACATTTTCTTTTTAAAGTTCAGAGAGCTGGTTACAATTGTCAGAGGGCTTGGCCATCAACTAGCTCTGTGTATTTTGTCTGGACACTTCACTTTTCTGAATATCAAATATCTTATTTTTAAAATCAGAGAGTAAGTCTTTTAGATCTCTTAAGATTTTTCAGTCAATCTGATTCTTGCTATATATCTATGAAAAAGTTGGAACACTTCTCAGCAATAAAAAGGGAATAAATATTAACACATTAACATTCATTAGTGTTAATGAAATATTAACATAATATTAATGGATAAATCTCAAAACATCATGCTAAGAGAGAGAATACTAACACAAAAGACAATTATTGTATGATCTATTTATATGAATTTTTTTAATAATACTTATTGGGAGTATAGTGATTTTCAATGTGTTAGTTTCTGCTGTACAGCAAAGTGAATCAGTTTTATGTATATATATACACACACATATACATCTGCTATATTTTAGATTCTCTTCCTATATTAAGGCCATTACAAAGTATTGAGTACACTTCCTGTGCTGTGCCAGTTCTTATTAGTTATTTATTTTATATACCTTGTATATGTCAATCTCAATCTCCCAATTTGTCTCACCCCCTGCTTTTCCCCCCTAGTGACCATAAATTCGTTTTCTACATTTGTGACTCTATTTCTGTTTTCTGAATAAGTTCATTTGATCTTTTTTTGATCCACCTCCTAGAGTAATGAAAATAAAAACAAAAATTAAAAAATGGGGCCTAATTGAACTAGAAAGCTTTTGTACAGCAAAGAAAACAAGAAAACAACCAACAGAATGGAAGAAAATATTTGCAAATAAAGAGACCAACAATGCATTAAGCCCTGAATATACAACCTGCTCATGAAATTCAATGTCAAAATCAAACAACCAATCAAAAAGTGAGAGGAAGATCTAAGTATATTTTTCTCCAAGAAAAACATATAGCCAAAAAATCATATTAAATCATGCTCAACATCACTAATTATTAGAGAAATTCAAATCAAAATGACAATGGGTTATCATCTCACACCAGTGAGAATGGACATCAACAAAAAAATCTATTAGCTATAAAGGCTGGGAAAAGGGAACACTCCTACACTGTGGATGGGAATGCGAATTGGAATAGCACTGTACAAATGTGAAAGCTGGACAATAAAGAAGGCTGAGCATTGAAGAATTGGTGCTTTCAAACTGTGGTGCTGAAGACTTGAGAGTCCCTTGGACAGCAAAGAGATCAAACCAGTCAGTCCTAAAGGAAATCAACACTGAATATTCATTGGAAGGACTGATGCTGAAGCTGAAACTCCAACACTTTGGCCACCTGATGTGAAGAACCAACTCATTCGAAAAGCCCATGATGTTGGCAAAGACTGAGGGCAGTGGGAGAAGAGAGTGACCGAGGATGCGATGGTTGGATGGCATCACTGACTCAATGGACATGAGTTGCAAACTCCAGGAGATGGTATAGGACAAGGAAGCCTGGCATGCTTCAGTCCATGGGGTCGAAAACAGTCAGACACAACTGAGCAACTGAACAATAGCAACATGGATGTTCCTTAAAAAACTAAAAATATAGCTATGATATGATCCAGCAATCCCACTCAGGGACATATATTTGGAAAAAATCATAATTTGAAACAATACATGCACCCCAATGTTCACTGGAGCATTATTTATATTAGCTGGGATAGGGACACAACCTAAATGTCCATCAACAGAGGAACGCATAAAGAAGATGCAGTACATATTTACAATGAAATATTATGCTGCCATAAAAAATGAAATGTCATTTGTAGCATCATGGATGGACTTAGAGATTGTCACACTGACTGAAGTAAGTCAGAAAAAGACAAATAACATATGATTTTGCTTGTATGTGGAATCTAAAAAGATGCTACAAATATATGAAATTTCTAAACACAGCAAGCCTACATATCAAAAGTGATCCATATTTTCTTGAGTAAGAGATAGGAGCAGACATTTGATTGAAAATGGGCAGCAGGAAATGTTTATTCCATATATATTCCAAATATACATTAAACTCTGTTGATATAGTTATACCAGTTATACCCCGTATGTGCACTAACACTTAAATGGGTACATTTATGGTATTGATAGTATACCTCAATTAAGCTGTCAAAGATAACAATGACAACAACAGAATATGTCAGAATATATCATATTACCATTAAAATCCTCCAGTGGTTTCCTATATCACTCAGATATAAAATATAGTATTCCTAACTATACTGACTATGCTGTCTCGTCTAGAAATTATTTATTGTTTGTAACTGAAATCTAAAAGGGAGAGAACTTATTATTAACAGTGAATCATGTAGATTGCTTAGGACTTTAAAGTTTGATCACCTTTTACATTTCAGTACAGCATCTGAAAACTTTGAGACTGATAGAATCTTCACTGAGGAAATTCAGAATATCATCATCAAAGAAGTCTCACAAGTTTCTCATTTAAGTACCTCTCAAGTAAAAGTTTCTTGCATTTTCACAAGGAAGACAAAAAAAAACTTAAAAAATCAAATTAATATGTTAAATATGGTCAGAATAAGCCATTGTATTTCATTGCTAAACATATCTTGCATGTACTTTATGTACAGTGTGTGTGTGTGTGCATATATATGTATATATTCCTATAGTATAATTTGCTTTATCAATTTTTAATAACCATAGGATTCATTTTTTGAAATTTATATTATGCATTAAATAAATATTTCTTAGTGTTATTAGTAGAATGCTACACCTTCCTTAAGTTATTGTTTTCTATGTTTTTTCTTTAAAACTCTAAATTCCTATTGTCTGCTTGTTTATGATTATCTGAATTGCCTTTTCTTACAAGTTATCAACTACTCATTACTTAATAGACAATAAATTACTAAACTTATTTCCCTTATTTTTTGCTTTATTAAACTGTCTGTTAGCCACTTTATGCAAAAATATTTGAAACAGATTGTATGCTGTTCTGCTCTGTTTTCAACAGATGCCAAGTTAATTGGAATTTCTGAGTCGGGTCAATTGTGTTAGCTTCCTAGAAGTACAGAAAGATCACAACTATATACACTTTCTGTTGGAAGTCAGCATGGCTTTTTTTTTAGGTTCTACACTGATCCTCCCCCCAATTACATATATTTATTTAATTATTTGTGTGTATATATTACTTTAATAAAAGTAAAACATTTCATTGGTTGATGTCTTTAACATTCATATAGGTGAAAAACGATCCAGGACTGGAGGAGATTCATGGACATGCCAAAGGGCGGTGGGGGGGAAAGAGGCAATATTTAAATAAACTATGTTTATTTGAAAAAACGATGTTAAAAGTAAACAGTTTATTTTTCTTGGTAGCAAAATGCAACCAAGATTAAAAATATTATTTTTCTAGTAACCACTGATTTATATGGATGCAAAAAGCAAATAACTGGGTTTGTTTCTTACATGCTAAACTTGGGAGTAGATACAGAAACCATATTTATCAAATCTGCAAATGGTACAACTTTCTCACATATGTTTACAGAAATCAGGATTTCATATTATTTCATGATATATTCAGTTCAGTTCATGATATATTTAGTTCAGTTCAGTTCAGTCGCTCAGTCATGTCCGACTCCTTGCGACCCCATGAATCACAGCACACCAGGCCTCCCTGTCCATCACCAACTCCCACAGTTCACCCAGACTCATGTCCATTGAGTCAGTGATGCCATCCAGGCATCTCATGCTCTCGTCCCCTTCTCCTCCTGCCCCCAATCCCTCCCAGCATCAGAATCCTTTCCAATGAGTAAACTCTTCGCATTAGGTTGCCAAAGTACTGGATTCATATAAATATAATTTAATAAAATTTATTACATGTATATAATATAAATGAGAATTTTACAACTTTAGCAGATTATATGTGTATTCCCAACTCAGACCTCACCTTTGAACTCCAGATTTATGCCAATTGCTTCCTTCATATCCCTTCATGTGGATATGACTCTTTTGTTCAAAATCCTCCAATGGCTTTCCTTTTTCCCTCAGTTAAAAGCCTGCTGCTATTGCTGCTGTTCTGTGCTCAGTCATGTCCAACTCTTTGCGACACCAAGCACTGTAGCCTGTCTGGCTCCTTTGTCCATGGTATTTTCCAGGACAGAACATTGGAGTGGGATCCTACTCCAGGGGATCTTCCTGACCCAAGGATCAAACATGCCTCTCCTGCCTGCTTCTCCTGCATTGGCAGGTGGTTCTTTATCACCCGAACCACCCAGGAACCCAGAACATTACCATAGCCCAGTATTTCTGTACAAATAGCCCTCTGTTATCTTTTGAACTCTTTTCTTCTTTCTCTCCATAGCAAATGTCAGGACCCTTTATACATGTATGTTGGTGTCTTGATTGCAAAAGTGATCCCAATTGTTCACTCAACCCCATATTCATGCTTTTGCAAAGTGACTTTGCGGCTTCTCTCTGTAAGTGGCAAAGCCCATTTCTTCATATCCTGCATCTGGACTGTCCTGTGATTTCCTGTGTTTTTGAAGTGCTGGTCTGCAACTTTCAAGTGGCTTGCCTGATTCTGTTCTCTCACTTGGGTACCTCCCTCCCTTGTGACAAGAAACTAATCTGAGGGAAAACACAGATCATTTGGAGAAGAGCCCATTTTCTCAGCTAAGGATATTCTAGACAAACCTACAGGCAGCCAAGCCCCAAATACATGAAAAACAAACAAACAAAAACATAGACAAATTTAGCAGGGTTGCCTACTTAATACACAGACAAATGCAGACACATGAATGAGTCCAGTCAAAATTAGTAAAGCTACCCAGATGATCCATAGACTCATAAGAATTGATTATATAAATTTCATCCTGCATTGAAGGGGAAAGTGAAATAGTATTATTTTCTGAGGGTATTCATTTATTGTATTTCTCTTACAAAAATTTACCAGACTATTTCCTATTATCTTCACTTTATGTGTACAATGGATAACTCTAGTTTTTTTGTGGTTTTTATGGTTAGCTATACTCTCACTGTTGTTCAGTCACAGTTGTGGCTGACTCTGCAACCCCACGGACTGCTGCAAGCCATAGCTTCCCTGTTCTTGACCATTTACCTTTACCATCTCCCAGAGTTTGCTCAAACTCATGTCCATTGAGTCAGTGATGCCATCCAACCATCTCATCCTCTGTTGCCCCTTCTTATCCTCCCTTCAGTCTTTTCCAGCATCAGGGTTTTTTCCCAATGAGTTGGTTCACTGCATCAGGTGGCCAAAGTACTGGAGCTTCAGCTTCAGCATCAGTCCTTCCAATGAATATTCAGGGTTGATTTCCTTTAGGATTGACTGGTTGGATCTCCTTGTAGTCCAAGGGACTCTCAAGAATCTTCTCCAACACCATAGTTTGAAAGCATCAGTTCTTTTGTGCTCAGCCTTCTTTATGGTCCAACTCTCATATTCATACATGACTACTGGAAAAACCACAGCTTTGACTATATGGATGTTTGTCAGCAAAGTGATGTCTCTATTTTTTACTACACTGTCTAGGTTTGTCATAGCTTTTCTTCCAAGAAGCAAGCATCTTTTATTTTCAGGTAGTTGTCGATGTCCACAGTGATTTTGAAGCCCCAAAAGCCTATGATAGGTGATTTACATGAGAAATTTTAAATAACTTTTACACAAAATTAATGTTTCCAGAAAAAAAAAAACTGTCATGTGCATTTGGAAATTGCTCCTTGAAAATGACTAGAAAACACAAAGAGAACCTGAAATTACTACAAGTAGAAATAAATACATGCCTACAGGCATACACACACACTTACATCATGTCTAATGGGAGTTACTAAACAATCACATGCCTGGTAACTGGTGGGAGAAGTAATAAAGTTGCACTGTCCTTAATTATCACCACAGCTATAACTAGGAGCATGTTTTATGAATCATGTAAAAGTACAGGGGACTTCCCTGGTGATCTAGTGACTAAGATTCCGAGCTCCCAATGCAGGGGGCCTGGGTTTGATCCCTGGTCAGGGAATATACCCTGCATACTCCAACTAAAAATGCAGTTTTCTTTATAGTATTTAGTCCTCCTCCTCCTTCCCTATGTAAGAAAAAAGTAAAACAATGTATGTAGGCACTAACCACTTAGCACTTTGCATATCAGCACCAATATAAACTGAGGTATCTTCACTGATAATAAACTCAGGGTCATTCCACACAGGCACTGAAAAAATTGTTTAATCTTCCATAATAGTGGTGGCTGCCCTAGGATTTCTCTATTGGAACAGAATACAATTGAAAGTGGGCAGGGGGACCATGAAAATCATTTGCATGAATCTAATATTTTGATTTTTGAGTATGCATGTGATGTGTCATGGTAGGGAGAGATCATCTCTCGTGTGGACATAGGTTTGCACAAAAATCACAATGCTTTTGCTTATGTCATCTCTTTGGAAGAGTACTGAATTAGGTTAATAGAGATCAGGGGTGGTATAGCTAATATAAACTTTTTTTTTTTTGGCTACCTTTATCATGAGAAGAAAAGTAGAATAGGTACCAAGAAAAGGCCTTTGACAATTGGATGCTCTTGGCCAGTTGGATAAGTAACTTACATCAAGGAGTGTCCCTTCCTCCTCCAGTGCAAAACTATTTTATTGCTGCAGGCATAGGTATCTGATATCAGGATGAATCTCACCAAATAGAATATGTCAAAATTCAACCTCAAAAATATATGGATTGAATCACCCTTCAAGAGGAGATCTGTAAAATAAATCTTTTCCACCAGCCAGTCCAACTACTGGGTGGTTACTTTACATTCTGTACCTTCCTTATCTTTTCATGCTGACTTGTAGAAACTTCCTAATTTGTCACATTTTCTGTACACAGTGAACTGAAATTATTTGGGCCTGTCTTTCCATCACAAACTGATATTATCAAAGTCTAGGACTGCCTCATTCATTTTTATATTGCAGTATGTGGTAAATTTTGGAGCCTCCAGATATACTTTACACTGAACCAAAGAATAAAGTGGGAAAGAAGGAGGAAGAGGAAAAATAATAGATGCTACCAGTAATGCAAAAAAGGTAACTTGTTAGCAGCTATTTAAGTATTAATTTAAAATAATGCTTATTTATTTTATACAAAGGGAAATTTAGAAATCATAATGTAGTATAAAAAGATACTAAAGAAAATTTGTATTATTTTCATATGTAAATACTAAATTTCAGAATACATTTTTTAAAATTATGTTTTATATATATATATATATTTTCTTGTAGTGGGTTAGTCACTCTTTCATGTCTAACTCTTTGAGACCCCAGGGACTGTAGCCTGCCAGGCTCCTCCATCCATGGAATTCTTCAGGAAGGAATACTGGAGTGTAAAACCATTCCTTTCTCCAAGGGATCTTCCCAACCCAGGGATCGAACCTGGGTGTGGGGACCCAGATTCTTTACCGTTTGAGTCACCAGGGCTATCTACATCCATTCAGCTTTATAAAAATCAAGCAGACTACACGTTTCCTTGGATCATTTGAACTTGTGAGGCGAGAAACCAGACTATCAAAAATATCAAAGAGCCAATAAAAACCATTTTTGGTTTGAAGTAATTAAATCTTAAAAACAAAATGCTGCTTCTGATATTGAATAACTTTTCATGGTTGGGCTGCCAGTTAAGCTTTCACTTTGTTCCTGAAGGCCTCAGGCACACAATCTGCTGTCTTCTTTACTCACTGGCCCCCAACACATACTGATCCCACCTGGTTTCCTGTTTTGCTTAAGCCTGCAGCAGATTAGAATGCTGTGTCTTCAGCTTTTCCATTTTTTATGAGTTTGTAAAGATAACACTGAGACAATTGTAATTTAAACCAGCTTACAATTAATTCATGAAAGGAGACAATGGAGAGAAAAGAAATAAACTATCTTAATAATTAAGAAATAAAGAAGGAAATTTTAAGTCTCTATTATTTAACAAAACTCTCATTATTTTTTTTTTAGAGCCTATACTTCTTGTTTCTTACAGACAGTATCCTGAACATTTCAAAGATTTCTTGATGTTCCTCTATAACAATATGTTAGAATTTCTTTCTACCTCTTCAGTACTGTGCAGGCAGAATTCTAATGCTATTCCTCTCCCCACAAGATTGCTTCACCTTTGTTTTTCAGTCAAACACTAATGTAGGTACTATTGGGAAGTAACTTTGCTGATGAAGAAGAGCAAGAAGGAAGTCACTTCATGTCCAGCTCTTTAAGACCCAATGGACCATAGCCTACCAGGTTCCTCTGTCCGTGGGATTCTTCAGGCAAGAATACTGGAGTGAGTTGCCGTAACCTCCACCATGGGATCTTCTCAACCCAGGATTGAACCCGTGTATCTTGAGTTTCCTGCATTGGCAGACAGGTTCTTTACCACTAGTGCCACCTGGAAAAGTGGGCATAGATGAATACTATATTAAGGTTATTAGCTGACAACACAATAGGGAGATTATTTTTGATAATCTAGGGGGACCTTTTGTAATCACAGGTGCCTTTAAAAAGCAGGACAGAAGGCAGAAGAGTTAGCTCAAGGGGTATGTATAGAGGTCAGGGAAAGATGACACAGAAGGAGAAGTAGCAGTTGGTAAGCAGATCATGTGAAAGTATGACAAGAAAAACACGCAGCCTTTTGAAGCAAACATCAGCTGGAAATGGAAACCTCAGTTCCCTAACTGCAACATCAGCAACAGTCTGGTCAACAACTTAAATGAACTTATGAACAGGTTCTCTTCAGTGCGTCTCATAGGACCATACTCAGCTGATTCCTTGATTCTGGCTTCATGAAATCAAGAGCAGAGGACCAAATATACTAACCTTAACGCTTGACTTACAGAATTATGAGATAATAAATTTTTTTCATTTGAAGTCAGGAAGTGTGCAGTGACTTTTATGAATACAGAGAAAATCTAATCTAATACAAGTATTGAAGTCTTGCACCCAATTATCGGTAAACTGAGACCCTTGGTTGTGCATTCTCTAGTATTACATACACATAAAGAGTGAACTAGAAACATTTAACCTGGTATTTGTGGATTTGTATATAATTCAACAAGATGAGAATTTGCCTTCAGAAGGCACAAAATTGTTTCAATGGATGCACATTTCTGCATGTTCATTTTTATTTTATTTTTAATTAGAAATGGACACTTCAGACTAAAATTATTAGAAACCCCCATTGAGTAAATGAGGAAAAGAAAGCCAGGCACCAGAAAAACAATGTCAAATTTGTTGCAAAACAACAATTCAGCAAAATATGATGTGTGTATGTGTGTGTGTGTAAATGGAAAAGGAAAGGCTTAAATGAGTAAGACCAGATTTTAAAAGCCCTTCAATCCTTTATGAAACAATTGAGAGTGCATTTGTCACCTATTTGTCACTGTCAGTCACAGTCAATAGGAAACAAAGAAGACTTGGTGTCTGTGTTGTGGATATTCAGTCCAGTGGGAAGTCTGAAGTTTAATGACACCATCATTTTAGGAAGTATTATCACAATCTATGCAGTCTAGACAAGGCCATGTCAATCAATTTCAGACATTTAACCTTTAACCTATACACAACAGGAAGCTATTGCACGATTCCACTTCAGATCTTAACATTTCCTTTGGGGAAAAAGGTGGCATGATCAGATGATGTCATAGAGAAATCATTCTGATTACTGTGGTGTTAAACAGTTGGGGAAGGTGAGTCTAGATGGCAGGAAACCTGCAAAAAGTTATTATGATAAATGAATAAGAGATGAGAAAAAAATTAAAAACAAAATTCAATGATAAATAAAACAAGGGGTGAATTGAGCAGATTTTTTTTTAAAGAAAATAACAACTGACTTAGAAAATTACTGGATGTGGGGAAAAGAATATAGGATGATGATTAGCAACTCGTTGAGAAGTTGTTTTCATCAACAAGGATATATAGAGGGAAATTTCAAAAGAATATTAATATTAAACATTAAATTTTTCTAATTGAAATTTCTATGAGGCATGAAAGTAATGATGTTCAATAGTTGTGGAAAGTCAAATAAATATCTCCTCAAAATATGTGTGCCCTAAGCCCCAGACATGTGAAAGTTAATTTACGTGGCAAAAGGAAATTTGGAGACAGAATTACACAAAAGCATTTGAGATGGGGTGATCTCCCCTGGATCACCTGGGGAGTCCTAGCATAATTACAAGTGTCCTTAAATGAGGGAGGCAGATTGGAGTGAGCTGTAAGAGATGTGACAACAGAAGCAAAAGGTTGGTGTAATGTGGAGAAAGAGCCAGGACTCAAGGAATCCCAAAGGGACCAGCACCTCCAACACCTTGATTTTAGTCCAGTCAGACTGGTTTTGGACTTTGGACATCTTGTAAGATAACAGATAACACGCTTTAAACCACTAAGTCTGTGGTAGGTAGTTACAGCAGCAATGAAAGAATATAGCAGAGATACATGTAATTTGAACATAGATCTGGGCAATGGGGAGATATGAGTGATTCATATCTCAACCCCCCAGACCCTCACCAACAAATCCCCATTACAAGTGTGGTCATACAGTTTAAGATACAAATGTACGCTCTAACGAACTCATGTGATTTACAAGCAGTGAGTCTACTCTCAGTTCCCTTCTCCTCCATGACACCCTTATCCCTAGGAAAAACAAACACACAATAAAAAACAAAATAAAGCCAAAAGTTATTTGAAATCAGCAGCTTTTAAAATTTTCCCATGAAACTGTGGGAGAGGGAGAGGGTGGGGAGATTTGGGAGAATGGCACTGAAACATGTAAAATATCACATATGAAACGAGATGCCAGTCCAGGTTTGATGCACGATACTGGACGCTTGGGGCTAGTGCACTGGGACGACCCAGAGGGATGGTATGGGGAGGGAGGAGGGAGGAGGGTTCAGGATGGGGAACACATGTATACCTGTGGTGGATTCATTTTGATATTTGGCAAAACTAATACAATTATGTAAAGTTTAAAAATTAAATAAAATTTTAAAAAAAGAAAAAAAAATGAAATCCATTAAAAAAGATTATGCTAGAATGATGTGTAGAGGTGGGGATACTGTTCAGGACAGAAAATATAGCGCCTGAGGACGGCCAAGAAGAGAGATTTTGGATTTCAATAGATATGGAAAGGGTCCAAGAATGTTGGGAAGCATTCACGTGGTTCTCTGAAGTATGTTGAGAAGGGAACAAGTACTCACAGGGAAAGGCTATGTGGGATATCTCTATAGAATCTAGTGCCAGAATTCTGAGGCTTGGCAGCTTCCCAACTATTGTTTACAGCCTGAACAGAAGATTTCAAGGATCCATGTGGGCTGGGACAATGAATAAATGACTTGGATTCTTCTCTTTTCTTTAAAGCATATAAACTTCCCAGACTTTGAGCAGGTAGGGAAAAGATACATGAACCACATAAATGGTTGAGATATATTTTATTACTAGCTGTTTGGGATAGGAATTAGGAGCTGGGTTTATGATTTGTTTTAATTGAGGGACTTCCCTAGCGGTCTAATGGTTAAGACTTTGCCATCCAAAGCAGGCACTTCCCTGGTGGCTCAGGTGTAAAGAAACTGCCTGCAATGCAGGAGACCCAGGTTCCATCCCTGGGTTGGGAAGATGACCTGGAGAAGGAAATGGCAATGCACTCAAGTATTCTTGCCTGGAGAATTCCATGGACAGAGGACCCTGATGGGCTACAGTCCATGGGATCACAAAGAGTCCTTCATGCCTCATGGACAAAAAATCAAAACATAAAACAGAAACACTATAATAACAAAATTCGATTAAGACTTAAAAAATAAAATATTGAAAACAGTAATTCTTGCAAACCTTTTCTTCTGAAATAAGTCGGTCCACTTATAGAACAGAAAATAATTTATAAACTATTAAAATTAATAGGAGAGTTCAGCACAATTAATGGACACAGGATCAGTGTACAAATTCACTGAATTTCTACATACCAGCAATACTTTATATAAACAAATGTTTATAAAATTGTTTTGCAAGTATTTAATATTTACAATAGACACAAAACATTCAAGATATACAGGAATGAATTTTATAGACAATGAAGAAGCTATTTTTGGAGAGAAATACAAATTCATTGAAAACATTAAAGAAATGTGAATATAATATTGATGTATTAGAAAACTCAATATCTTAAAAAGATAACCATTCTCTCCAAACTGATTTGCTAAGAAAGAAATTTCAAACAAACAAACAAAAAAAAATTCCAAAACAACTCTCCATGGAGCATGAAATATACAGTACCAAGAACAAAGAAGAGCCAAAATCTATTTCTGAAAATGATCAGTATTAGGAATTTGCCCAACAGATGTTATGACTAACTGTAAAGCTACAAAATAATATAAAAGTTTGATTATAAATAAGACAATGGCATAGAATAGAAAATAAAACAGTAGATAGAAGCATATATAAAACCTTGATTTATGATGTAGTAAAATGGCATATCACTGAGAGTGATGATCTAGTCAGCAAATAGTGATTGGATGATTAATTTTTCTACTGGGGAAAAGAAATGAAAAGGTAATTCTCACCTCACATTACACACATATAAAAACAAATTAACATGAGATAGATTACCTAGATAAAAAGATAATATTAAAATTAGTTCTATTTAAGAGAATATTATTATGGGCTTAAGATAGAGAAGCATTTCTTAAATAGAACACAAAAGTAAAATCATTTAAGATGCAAATTTGACTACATTAATATGAAAAACTTCTTTCTCAGTGCAATCTCAACCAAAACTCATTATTTTGTGAATATGAACATACTGTTTCTAAAGTTCACATGAACAGGCAAAAGACCTATAATAGTCAACCCAGCACTGAAAGACAGAACCTAAATTGGAGGACTAACCAAACCTACTTGATTGAAGACTTATTATGAAGCTGCAGTAATCAAGACAGTGTGGAACTGGTGAAAGGAGAGACACAAGGATAAATGGAACAGAAAAGAGGACCTAGAAATAGATCCCCCTAAATAAAGACAACTGTGGAGGATTAATGCCAGCATTGACATTTTTCTTCCCTCTTCAGTCTATAGCAAGTAAATCACATATAACTCAACCAAGGTGCTTCTGCCCAACAGACCAGGATGCTGGAGAATTGCACACATCTGTCCCTCAAAGGTGGGTGAACCAGAACACGTAGAGGAGGCAGATTCAGGAGGATAGCAGGTGTGGTGCCTGTGAGCCTGGACTCCCAGCCCCTGTATCTGAGCCTGCAGCACCAGAGAATTTGGTAGCATCCGGACGGGATGGGGACAGCACACAAAGCTCTGGCTTCTCTAATGACCAGGGTGAACTGGGCAGAGTGAGTCCCCCCATCCGGTCATAAAGGCTTCCACGACTCTGGCCCCAAACACAAAGTGGAGGTGCACATAAACCTGAGAACCTCAGACATGGCAGAAGCATCTATGATTCTAGTTAATTTGAATATCTCCTCCCCCCGTCTTCTCCTCCTCCCATGGCAAGTGAGCCTGAGATTCAAGAGACTGGATAAGGTGGAAGTACCCAGTGTCCTGGTGCCTCAGGCAGCAACACCAATAAAACAGCAGCAGCAGCTTGTCAACAATGATCCAAGAGGCACGAGAAGCAACGAGTGCACGAGTTTACCCCTCCAACAGAGGTGATGGAGGGTGGAAAGTACCAATTCTCGAATTCAACCAGAGGTAGCTCAGATAATAGAAACCAAAAATTTGTGCCATATCACCACCTACTTGAAATCAAAAGAATGGCTTCTAATTTCTAACCTGTTCAATCTTTAGAAATGAAGGGAAAAACATTGTTTTTAAATTATCTAAAGAAGAAACATGTGTCCTACTTCACATGTGCTGGCAGAGAACCAACTCATCAAACACCATGCAAAACCACAGCAACACTGAGTCATAAGGAAATAATGATTCTCCAGAAGACAAACTTAAAGTCATAGAATATTTAAATGTAACTGATAACAGAATTCAAAATATCTGTCATAAAGAAACTCATCAAGCTGTAAGAAAACTCAGAAAGGCAGTTCAATAAGCTCAGGAATAACAATAATTAATAGAAATAATAGTTTACCACAGGAGTGAAATTTTAAAAATTATTAGAAAACACTGGGAATCCAGCAGACTATATGGAAGACAGAATTCATGAGCTTGAAGATAGAAATAGAAATGAAACAGATAGAAGAGAGAAAATTAATTTTTTTAAATGAGGAAATTATAAGAGAACTATTCAACTCATTTAATAAGGGCAACAGTAGAATTATAGGTATCCCAGGAGAAGGGAGCAGAGAGTTTATTTTTTAAAAAAAATTGTAATAACTGCAAATTCCCAAACCTGAAGGAAGAACTGAATTTACCAGTTTGTAAAGCTAAGAGAACAGCAAATTACCTCAGCATAAAAAGCTTTTCTTCAAGACATATTGCAAAAAGTCAATGACAAAGAGAATCTTAAAGGTAACTAGATTAGTTTTCCAGGCAAGAGTACTGGAGTGGGTTGCCATATCCTTCTCCAAGGGATCTTCCCGACCCAGGGATTGAACCCAGGTCTCCCACATGGCAGGCAGACGCTTTACCATCTGAGCCACCACAGAAGCCCAAAAAGAGAATGGTAACCTACAAAGGAACTCCAGTTAAGCTATCAGCAGATTTCTCAGCAGTATCTCTACAGGCTAGGAGTAAGTAGAATGACATTCTCAAAATACTGATGCATAAAAACTATCAACCAAGAATACTCTAGCAAAGTTATCATTCAGAGATGAATGAGAAACACAGGCTTTGCCAGACAAACAAAAGCTGAGGGAGTTCATTAACACTAGACCTGACTTAAAAGAAATGTTGAAAGGAGCTCCTCCACTAGAAACAAAAAGGTAAAAGTACACAAAACTCTGAGTAAGATGCTAGGTAGACAAACAGAATCAGAAAATTCCTAGCTTTATATCAGACAGACTTTTAAACATTTTATTATAATATAAAGGTTAAAAGCAGGGAAGCAGTAAAATTAACTACAGCTCTTTCAATTCTGTAACAAGTTCATAACGTAAGAAAGGATAATTTGAAACACCAAAACACAAAGAGGAAGAGGAAAAAGAAAACCAAAATCCATATAGTCAAATGAAGATAAGATGCTATCAACAGAAAAAAAAATTTATATCTAAAAAATGTTTTATACATATGCAATGGTAAACATAAAACAAAAATCTAGAGCAAAGACCTGAAACACAATCCAAATTGGAAAGGTAAAAGTAAAACTGCCAGCATTTGTGGGCAATATACTTCTATATATAGGCAACCTAAAGACTTGAAGGAAATGGTAACACACTCCAGTATTCTGGCATGGAAAATCCCATGGACAGAGGAACCTGGTGGGCTACAGTCCATAGGGTCCACAAGAGTCAGACACACTTAGCAACTAAACCACAACCAAAGACTCGACCCAAACACTATTAGAAACAATAAACAGACACAGTCAAGTTGAAGGTACAAATTCAACGTAAAAAATCAGTTGCATTTTCCTTGTTTTATATCCTTGGATATGTTCCAGTGTCTCCTGGTTTGTAGCCTATGGGAACTTGAATAGAATTTGTATCCTAATGTTATGTGAAAATTGTTTAAATTTTGTTATGTCGAATTGGTTCATAGTGCTTTTTAGGCCTACTATACCCTGTACTTTTGTCTATTCATTCAACTAATTTTTGAGAGTTTGATATTGAAACTCCCAACAAAAAATCTTAATTTAACTACTTACAAAATAGTTGTAATATACAGTGGAACTATATGTAACTTTGTTCTGTATTTTCCATGTCTCCTGTAAATGTGTTATCATACTTTCATGATTGAAAAAATAAAGAAAACTTTTAAAAAATCAGTTGCATTTTATATGCTAACAATAAATTAACGGAAAGAGAAATTAAGAAAACAATCCCATTTAAAAGCACAAAAAAAAGAATAAAATAAGCTAGGAATAAATATAACCATCGTGCTGAAAAACTTGTACAATGAAAACTATGACATTGTTGAAGTAAATTGAAGAATACACAAATATATGTTAAGTTATCCCATACTTATGAATTGGAAGAATTAATATTGTTAAAATATCCATATCATCTAAAGCAGTCTACAGATTGAATGAAATCCCTATTAAATTCTCACTGACATTTTTCGCAGAAATAGAAAAAAATCTAAAATTTACAATACATGAAGAACCACAAAAGTTTCTGAACATCCAAAACAATCCTGAGACAAAAGGACAAAGCTGGAGGTGTCACAGTCCCTGATATCAAACTATATTACATAGCTGAAGTAACCAAAACAGCATGGTACTGGCAGATAAACAGATACATAGGTCAGTAGAAGAGAATTAAGAATCTCCAAATAAACCCACACCTATATGAACAATTAATTTATGACAAAGGAGCAAAGAACATACAAAAGAGAAAGAATAATCTCTTCAATAGTAGTGTTGAGACAACTGGACAGAAATATGCCAAAAAAATAAAAATAAATTAGACCACCATCTTACACCATATTCAAAACTCAAAAGGGATTAAAAACTTGAACGTAAGACCTGAAATCATAAAATTACGGATTGGTTAAAGCCACATTGAAAAACAGTATAAAAATTATGATAGATCCAGCACTTTCACTTCTAGATATCTGTCCAAAAATATGAAATCACTAATTTAAAAAAAACTATGCACTCCTATTTTTATTGTAACATTATTTACCATAGACAAATATGAAAAGCTGATGTACCTATGTACTTATCAATGAATAAATGGATAAAGATATGATAATTTTATACAATGGAATTCTACTCATCCACAAAAAAAAAAAAAAAGAAGAAATCTTGCTATCTGTGAATCATGGATGGACCTTGACAGTATCATCCTAAGTGAAATAAGTCAGTGAGAAAGACAAAAACCTTGTAATTTCATTCATATGCAGGTTATGAAAAACAAACGAACAAGCCAAACAAAAAAAAACTACATAGATTCAGAGAACAGAGAAGTGGTTACCAGCGGGTAAGTGGTAGGTGGGGAGAGAAATGGTTAGAGGAGGTCAACTGTATGGTGACACATAGAAAATACATTTTTGATGGTAAACATGCTGTAGTGTGTGCTGCTATTGCTAAGTCGCTTCAGTCGTGTCCGACTCTGTGCCACCCCATAGACCGCAGCCCACCAGGCTCCCCCTTCCCTGGGATTCTCCAGGCAAGAACGCTGGAGTGGGTTGCCATTTCCTTCTCTAATGAGTGAAAGTGAAAAGTGAAAGTGAAGTCGCTCAGTCGTGTCTGACTCTTAGCGACCCCACAGACTGTAGCCTAACAGGCTCCTCTATCCACGGGGTTTCTGAGGCAAAATACTGGAGTCTGTTGCCATTTCCTCCTCCAGGGGATCCTCCCAACTCAGGGATCAAATCCGGGTCTTCTGCATTGCAGGCGGATTCTTTACCATCTGAGCTACCAGGGAAGCCCCTATAAATAATGGTGCATCTTATAATCAATGGCACTTTAAGATTTGAAAAAAGTCATATAGCAATAGATTTGAAAATATGTGAATTGCACATCACATAATTTCCGCTTTCAGGTTCATAGCCTAGTTAAATTTTTGTACAGGCCATTTTTGCCTAGCTGTATTTGTAAAACCGGTGAAAAAGTAAATAGAATAAGATAAATATTAGCATGACATGGAAGTAAAAAGAAAAAAAAAACCTTCCTTTCAAGAATGACAGACATCTTATGCTAAAAAAGTGATGGATGTATCCCTCCATTTAGCAACACTTTTTTTTTTCTTTTACCTTTTCATGACATTAATCAAGAAATCAGTTATATTTAATATAGTAAAGACAGTCATTGAATGGGCACCCAAACGAGTAGAGTATCACACTTATAGATGATCTCTTAATAAATCACCGTCCACCTGGCAGGGACATAATAAACGTATTTTGTAAGGGAGAAAGCACACAGATGATGAAAACATTAAAAAAAAATGTTTTAAAGTGAAATGACAGGAACTACTTCAACCTTGCTGCTAAGTCACTTCAGTCGTGTCCGACTCTGTGTGACCCCATAGAGAGCAGCCCACCAGGCTCCCCTATCCCTGGGATTCTCCAGGCAAGAACACTGGAGTGGGTTGCCATTTCCTTCTCCAATGCATGAAAGTGAAAAGTGAAAGTGAAGTCGCTCAGTCGTATCCGACTCTTAGCGACCCCATGGACTGCAGCCCACCAGGCTCCTCCGTCCATGGGATTTGCCAGGCAAGAGTACTGGAGTGGGTGCCATTGCTTTCTCCACTTCAACCTTAGTAGTTCTTTTATACATTGCATTTTTATCACTGGAAAATCTGAATTATAATTTGAGTGACCACAATCATAATATTTATAGGGAAGATTTTGCAAAAACAAATTTTTTTTTCCTTGAGGTTTTTTTTTTTTTAATTTAACTTTACAATATTAAGAAAAAAAGAAACTTCTCTATCGTGCTTCTGTTGAACACATTTTTATATGGATGCTTTCTACTGCAAGGGTTAATGAAATGACTCAAATGTGCCTGAAGCCAGCTGGGGAATTCACGGTCTCCATTTCAAATGTTCAGTCATGGGGCAGGCTTCAAATGCAGAGCATTCTAAGATCGCAAATGCTGTTTCAGGAACCAGGGTTGTAGACTAGGCTCAGGTCTACCCTTCTCTTTGTGTGGGCTTGTGTCTCACATGGGCTTTTTCATCTTGGCCCCAGTACTTAGTTCCAGATCTAGTTAACGTCCCTATAGCTTCTCATTCAATGGAGAAAAGAAACCTTAGAAATCTCAAAACACTAAAGATTCTTTGTTTTTGTTTTTTTTTTTAAAAAGAAGGCAGCTTAGGTGTGACTTTCACAGCCTGATCATCAGGCTGAATCTCTACTTCTAGAGGAATATGATTTTGCTAACAGTCCCAAGTAAGTCAGGACCCACTCAACAGAGAGGAGCTGTATGTTTCCCCTCAAAGGTTAAGTGTGCTGTCTGGAACAGCTGCACAATTTTGGGAGGCCAGTACAAAATGAAATTGCAGGGACCCTTATTAAAAGTGCTATTGCACAGGCCACATACTCCTGAAGCCCTGGCTTGTGTATTGTTTAACCAGAAGAAGGGTTAAGGGTTATTCCTGGTGGAAATAAATAGCACGTGGCCAAGACAGAAATTTAATTAAAGCTTTTACTCACCTTGAAAATTTTAATCCCAACTAATAGTTTCGTGTTTTTGGAAAGTCCTACACTTTAAAAAACAAACTTTATTAAATAATAATAGAAAAATATGAAAACATTCCTTTCTTTTACAAACTTCATGTGTTTTTACCTCTGTAGCCTAAATTCCTGATTTTTTATTTTGGGGGTGTGTATTCCCATTTCTCCTTTATCGTCACTTACATATGCCATGTTTCCTATCTGCAAAGATGCATAAAAATGCTCTCAACTTAATATAGGTTTTTCTGCTTGTCTTCCCTCTGACTTCACCCTTTTCGATTCTTACTTATAATCATCTTCTCGTTTTCCCGAAGCACTTCACATGTTCCTCATTTTTGTCACAACTTGTTTCCAGTGACAGGCTTTCATTTTAATTATCTTTGAATCTAACCATAATGTGCATAGTATGGAGCTCTGTGCCTTGCACCTGTTGGGGGCGCTGTGGAGTAAATATTTGATGAGTAAATACGTATCATTATACTCTTTCCCACTGTTATGCTTATTTGCATTCTGTGCTGCATTCGGTGTTGACTGAACTTCCCCATTTAATTAGATAATATATATCAGAGTACCAGCATAATCCCTGGCCCTATCTAATTCACAAAACAAAACATAATTTGATTTAAATTTGCATGATTAAATCATGTATTCACATGTGTCTTTTCATATTTCAGACAAATTCATTTTGTGTGCCTTAATTTTCAACTCTGCCTTCAGTGCGGAAGGCATAGGAGGCATTATTTCTATAAATATAATTATAGCCTGTAACTTTTTTAAGTGAAAATTCTTTACCCACAAAGAGTATTGCTTCTTTAGTTGTGTGTGTGTGATTTGCCTTGTATTATCTGAATTACGTTCCAAGCCCCATTATATTTTTAATTTAGGAAAGCATTATACAAACATGAAAAAGACTGGCTTGCTGGATGACTCTATAATTGTTTCATATGCTAAGTTGTCATGATTAAATAATCACTTTATACTTTAAAATGAATACCAAATTAATGATACCCTATATTCTTAAATAAAATGATATTAGCACAACATTATTGTCTGGTTAAAGACCTTACTAAAGTACAAATATGTTTGCCTACCTTATCTGTAATTGCAAGTGTCACTGTAGCAGGAAAGCTATTAACATTCTGAAGTGAACATTTAAAGAAATACTCATACTAAAAGAGATAATGTAAGGCAGATAATTCAATTATTGGTTTGATTGCTTTTTAATCTGACTCATCAGCCTTCTCCCTCCACGCTTATCATACTTTGCATTCTTGCAGTAAACTTTAACTAAAATCATCAAAACACTCAAAATACTTCCCAAGCAATAAGTCTAACAACATAAAAAAATTTCCAAGATTAAATTTCATATTGTTGGATGTAGCCTTGCCTCAAAAATATATTATTTTATAATTGGAATCTCTTTGTATGTCTATAAATCTACAAAAGTATCTCATACTCATTTTCTTTTATTTTTATTTATATTTCCTTTATTCTATTATTTATTTAATTGATTTTTAGTTTGTCTATTTATTATTGGTTTATTTTATCTTTTATTATTTTATTTTCTTTTATTAAGAATCCAATCCAAAATATTTTCAGGAATGGACTGTACTGAAAGATATTTTCTAATATGTTCATCTACTGATATGTTCTACTTATATTTCTCATGTGTTCATCTACATATATATTACTTATATAGATTCATCTACTTGCAATAAGAATTCTGAAATTACACACATAGACTTAAAAATAAGGTATATACAGTAGTTGTAAAGATCATATTTTCACAACATTGATCACAGTGAGATTCTATTATCATGAGACCACTTAACATACTTACATGCTGTAAATTTAAACACCAGAAGGTTAATTTTGTAAAAGTAACTTTTGCTTGATAACTTAAATGCTGATACTATAAGTTAGCCACTAATGTGACAACGAACTAGATGAAAAGTTGAAATTAATTTAAGTATTGCCAAGGTTGCAAATAGTTTATATTGTATAAGCATGTTGTTATTAAACTGTATTATGAAATTATCCATCTATTTATAATTGGAAACTAGAGAAATTGAAAAGTATTAGACAAGATGTGTACAGAAGAAAAGAGGATTTTGTAACCCCAATTGTCCAGACTTGTCATGAACATTGATTTAATTTAAGTCTGTAATCACACAATAACCATCAAATGGAGAATTAAGGAATTATTTAGTCAATTTTATCAATCTGGATAATCCAAGACTAAATCCTTCTTGATCTTCAATAGCCTGAGAGGATTTCAGCCATCTTTAACTTTTATATAATTGCTTTAATTCTTTAACTTTTTTTCTTCATTGAAATTTACTCTTCAAATGTATGCAACAAAGTGCTCTGGACACAGAATAAATGATAAAATGAGTACATTTAAAACACGTTCATAAAAGTAGATCACAGAAAAGCAAATGAATTTGCATATGTTCCTTTTGGGGATGATAAGTGTGTGTGTATATATATATATATATATGTTTGTGTGTGTGTATCCTCTTTGGTGTGCAGTAGAAAAATATTTTCCCATGAAACTTATTTTATTTAGCACTTACATTGATTAGTAGAAGATCAACTACATTGCCTTGTGGAAATTAGAAAAATATAATGTGGATATGTGTTCTTTTTTTAATTTTTAATTTGGAAAGTTAATACATCCCCACAACAATAACAACAAAACACTGTGTATATGATACATTTGCAGCACTTTTAAAAAGCCATTTTGTTTCTCTAGGGAACCTGCAGATTCTAAGAAAATCAGTTAAATATAGTACATTTGCTGTGGTAATTGTATAACCTAAAAAAGGATGAATTAAGATGTTATAGATGTGGTATACCATCTGCTTGTCTATTTTGTTATATTCATTATATGCATATGTTTTTATTCAGCTATAAGGAAGCACTTTATCTTAATTTACATGTCAGAATATTGCAAAAAAATCAATTTAATACATGCAAAACTTGTTTTTTTCCTGAAACCTGTGCTAAGATCAAAAAGCAACAGATTATCAAATTAAGACTCTATCTTCAAGATAAAATTTTTAAAAGTCTAGCTAGATAAGGGGGATCAAAATACTCTAATAAAAAAAAATCACTTTAAAAATGTTTTAACCTCTGATTTATTTATTTAGACTAAGAGCTGAGTACGAAATTCCCAGCCAAAGCACTGGAAAAGGCCCAGAGAATAGGTGGGGACTGCAGGGGATGGGGAGGCAGGGCAAGGTTCTGGGCTGGGGTTGAAGAGGGGGTATGGTTGTTTGAAGGTCCTCAAAAGTGTCTGTTCATTCCATAGGTCCTGCCTTCTTCACAGAAGACAAAAAAGGGGGAATGGGTCCTCCAGTGTGGAGCCTAGCCTGGTGGGGAAGGGGTCTGAAGCAGGGATGTCAGGAAGGTCAAAGAGTTAAGAAGGGGGAGGATCCTGTCCATCTGTAAATTGCATCTATAGAGTCTGTGTATGCCTGCCTGGCACTGCCATATCCACCCTGTGTCATCCTTATTCACTGCTTGCCCCAGGGTATTTTCCAAAGTGATTCAAAATTATACAGGCATCATTGTATGCTTAATTCATCTCAGAGAACTATGAAAATTGATCTTAGAAGGATGTACTAATTTTTTTGGTTGTATTTGACTATGATAATATTATCTAAACTCTAAACTTTATATAAATGTATTTTGAAATAATGAAATAGATACACTTGTATATAAAAGTATCATTTAAAGGTATATGTTAAGTAATGATCATCCTAATGCTTTATAGTGAACAAGAATTATCAGGTATAAAGTTTTCAGTTTTATTCTGAAAACAAACAGAATCAAAGGAACTTACCCATAATTTGAGTGAATACTATAATGGGACAGAAGAAAAAAAGATACTAATTGAAGTAGGTTTTGAACATAGGACCAATAATTGATTATGCACTGTCAGGATAAAGATAAATACAACTACAAATAAATCTTGAAATCTAATTAGAAGTTTTGTTTTTTGTAGTTGTATTGGTTCAGCAATTCTGCATTTTGTGAGTTTCATAGAACTAGCAAATGAATAAATGTTTGATGTTAAAAGACAGGTTTCTAAAAATGGGAGAAGAGAAAGGCAGGACAGATGGGGAAGACAGAGAGAACCTTGAATTACTGAAAGAAAAATGTAAGGATATCAGTAGAAACTCATCGCTTTTAATGTTCTCATACACATATATATCTACACATATGAACATAAATTTTTAGCTATTTCTATAGTAGTAAGGAGAAAAAATTCTCATCTTGGTTTCTACATACTTCACTGAACTAATGAACCCAGTTCTTGGAGCCATGGTTGATTCTATGATTAAGACAGAGTTTTAGCTGAGCCTGAAACAACTTCTTGTGCCTGAAGAATAAGGAAATGCACATAAGATTTATAATAATCCTAAGATCATAACAAAAGACATGAAAGACAAGTAGGTAGGAATTTCACTGGCCAGTTTGTAACAATTTCAGTTGAGTTCAGTTCAGTTGATCAGTCATGTCCAACTCTTTGCAACCCCATGAATCCCATCATGCCAGGCCTCCCTGTCCATCACCAACTCCCGGAGACTACTCAAACTGATGTCCATTGAGTCGGTGAAGCCATCCAGCCATCTCATCATCTGTCATCCCCTTCTCCTCCTGCCCCCAATGCCTCCTAGCATCAGGGTCTTTTCCAATGAGTCAACTCTTCGCATGAGGTGGCCAAAGAATTGGAGTTTCAGCTTTAGCATCAGTCCTTCCAGTGAACACCCAGGACTGATCTTTAGGATGGACTGGTTGGACCTCCTTGCAGTCCAAGGGACTCTCAAGAGTCTTATCCAACACCACAGTTCAAAAGCATCAATTCTTCAGCACTCAGCTTTCTTCACAGTCCAACTCTCACATCCATACATGACCACTGGAAAAACCATAGCCTTGACTAGATGGACCTTTGTTGGCAAAGTAATATCTTTGCTTTTTAATATGCTGTCTAGGTTGGTCATAACTTTCCTGGCAAGGAATAAGCATTTTTTAAATTCATGGCTGCAGTCACCATCTGCAGTGATTTCGGAGCCCCTCAAAAATAAAGTCTGACACCATTTCCACTGTTTCCCCATCTATTTCCTATGAAAGGATGGGACCAGATGCCATGATCTTCATTTTCTGAATGTTGAGCTTTAAGCCAACTTTTTCACTCTCCTATTTCACCTTCAGCAAGAGGCTTTTTAGTTCCTCTTCACTTTTTGCCATAAGGGTGGTGTCATCTGCATATCTGAGGTTATTGATATTTTTCCCGGCAATTTTGATTGCAGCTTGTGCTTCTTCCAGCCCAGCGTTTCTCATGATGTACTCTGCATATAAGTTAAATAAGCAGGATAACAATATACAGCCTTGGCATACTCCTTTTTCTATTTGGAACCAGTCTGTTGTTCTGTGTCCAGATCTAACTGTTGCTTCCTGACCTGCATATAGGTTTCTCAAGAGGCAGGTCAGGTGGTCTGATGTTCCCATCTCTTGAAGAATTTTCCACAGTTTATTGAGGTCTACACAGTCAAAGACTTTGGCATAGTCAATAAAGCAGAAATAGAAGCTTTTCTGGAACTCTCTTGCTTTTTCGATGATCCAGCGGGTGTTGGCAATTTGATCTCTGGTTCCTCTGCCTTTTCTAAAACCAGCTTGAAGATCTGGAAGTTCACGGTTCATGTATTGCTGAAGCCTGGCTTGGAGAATTTTAAGCATTACTTTACTAGCGTGTGAGATGAGTGCAATTGTGCGGTAGTTTGAGCATTCTTTGGCATTGCCTTTCTTTGGGATTGGAATGAAAACTGACCTTTTCCAGTCCTGTGGCCACTGCTGAGTTTTCCAAATTTGCTGGCCTATTGAGTGCAGCACTTTCACAGCATCATCTTTCAGGATTTGAAATAGCTCAACTGGAATTCCATCACCTCCACTAGCTTTGTTCGTAGCGATGCTTTCTAAGGCCCAGTTGACTTCACATTCCAGGATGTCTGGCTCTAGGTCAGTGATCACACCATCGTGATTATTTGGGTCGTGAAGATCTTTTTTGTACTCACCAAAGAAAGAAAGAAAGAAAGAAAAGAAAACACAGTGGATGAAATTTTTATGGACACAGAATAGTTGCATAGTTAACATTATGTCCTTGTCAAGGTGTAAATGAAATCTGGAGAAGTTCAGACACTACCTCAATCAAGAGATCAAAGTTTATATGTTTATATCAGTAACAGTGAAATTGACATCAACAAAGTGTCTTAGCATGCACACATACACTCCATGGGCTGTGATACACCTAAAAGTGCACCGCTTCCCTTGCGTGGTATTCTTGCTAAATAGCATGAATCTAATTATGAAGAAAAATTAGAAAACCCAAACTAACTTTCTACAAAACAACTGGCTATCATAGTCTTCAACAAGCAAATAATAAATAAATAATAAACCAACAAATAAGCAGTTAGGTTGAGAGGGACAAGGAAAGATTGTTGAACAGTTTTGGATTAAATGAACCTAATGGCACAGTGGAAAAGAATCGCCAGCAAGTGCAGGAGACACAAGAGACACGGATTCGGTCCGTGTGTCAAGGAGACCTCCTGGAGTAGGAAATGGTAATTTTGCTCCAGTATTTTTGCCTGGAAAATTCGATGGATAGAGAACCCTGGTAGACTATAGTCCACGGGGTCGCAAAGAGTTGGACACCACTGAGTGCGCACACGTACACACACATACACACACACACACACACATATAAAGAACATTTTTAACTAAAGCCATAGGTGAAATTGGGAAAATTCTACAAAGTAGCTTATCAGGACATTGGAAAACCACCACAGAACTACCCGAATAATTATGAGTGTAAAGAGATGAATTATATATTCCATATTTCATGAAACTAGGAGACATCTGAAAAAAATGTTAAAAAATCAAACAGAAGAATGGTAGGTGATTTGTGGATCAGCAAGTTTAAAACCTACCAGTCCACAGGAAAAAAAGCAAAAAAACAAAAAAGAACATAGAGAAGTCAAGCAGTTAAACCTAAAGAACTCATAAGTTTTTTTGGAATTGGTGGCACAGCTACTGTAGCAGGTGGCTAAAAGGCAGAATGTGAAAAAATAGTTTTTAAGTTGTTTAAAGACATTTATACACACACCATTGCCCAACAGGATACCTGGAATATAGTTTTTAGAGAAATTAAACAAGACTGTTTTTAGACTCAAATACCTAAGGTGCCAATGTTGTGGGTAAATGTGGTGCCATTATAAAATTGGGGAATTAAGAGGAAGTCCTCATACTGAATAATGAGGCTGCTGAATCCACTTTCATTTTTAAAAACGAGCTCTCAAATTGGAGATTACAGGACACTAAATATATTTCAGAATTCCCATTTTGTGTTTTCTAACTATTAATTTCTTCTTTAATCATTATTATTCTGTTTCTCCTGCTTACTTTGTGTTTAATGTGCTCTTTTTAAGTTAGTGTCTTAAGGTGAGGTCAAATTCAAGAATTTTCTCCTTTTGTAATGCAAATACTTAGTGTTACAAATTTCTGCTTAAATATAGCTGTAGAGCACTCCATAAATTCTTATGCACTGTTTTCATTTTTATTCATTTGTGATACTTTTTAATTCCCTTTTTAATGGGTTCTTTAATCTGATTATCTATGCAGGTGTTATTTAGTTTCCAATACATCAGGATTTCTCCAGAGTTCTTTCTCTGATTGATTTCTAATTTGATTCTATTGTAACCAGAAAACACACTTGGGATCAAAACCTTTAAAATTTATTGACACTTGTTTCTGTCCTTGAATATTCATCTCTTGATAAATGTTCCATTTCTGCTTTACAACGAATGTACATTTGGTTGTTATCGGGTGGAGTATTCTATAAATAATTAGTTTATGTAGATCAACAGCGTTGTTAAAATCTTCTGTATTCTTATCTGTCTACTTGGTCTACTAATTAAATAATGAGTGCTGGATCTCCTGACTGCAATCGTAGATTTGTCTCTTTCCTTTTTTCTTTTTTTTTCAGTTTTTGCTATATATATATATTTTGTATATCAGTTATTAGGTAAGTAAATAAACAATTATAATTGGAGTTGCTCCTAATAAATTCACTCCTTTATTTTTGTGAAATGACCATGTTGTTCCCAATAATATCCTTTGCTCAGAAATCTTAACAGAATTAATATAGTCACTTCAGCTTTTTTTAAACTTATAATAGCATGGTCTTAAATTCTTTTTCAAATTCTTGTATTTATATTTAAAACATAATTCCAGTGGGTAACATATAGCTGGGTCAAGACTTTTATTTAATTGGAGTAATTAGAAGAGTAACATTTTATGTGACTATTGATACGGTTAGGTTTTCGTCTTTCATCTTGCCATATATTTTCCATTTCCTATCTTCTTTTGTTTTGGTATTCTAGTGAACCAGTGAAGTTGCTCAGTCGTGTCTGATTCTTTGAGATCCCATGGACTGTAGCCTACTGCTGCTGCTGCTGCTGCTGCTAAGTTGCTTCAGTCATGTCTGACTCTGTGCGACCCCATAGACAGCAGCCCACCAGGTTCCCCTGTCCCTGGGATTCTCAAGGCAAGAACACTGGAGTGGGTTGCCATTTCCTTCTCCAATGCATAAGAGTGAAAAGTGAAAGTGAAGTTGCTCAGTCGTGTCCGACTCTCAGCGACCCCATGGACTGCAGCCCACCAGGCTCCTCCATCCATGGGATTTTCCAGGCAAGAGTACTGGAGTGTATGGTATTCTACTGATTTAGAATTATACTCTTTAGAATTAAAAGAATCCACTTTTATCATGATTTACATTTAAATGATACTATGTAACTTCACACATAGTATGAAAATCTTATCTTACCGTAGCAAATTTCCTTTTTTACTCTCCTAACATAGAGAGAGATCCAACCAGTCCATTCTGAAGGAGATCAGCCCTGGGATTTCTTTGGAAGGAATGATGCTAAAGCTGAAACTCCAGTACTTTGGCCACCTCATGTGAAGAGTTGACTCATTGGAAAAGACTCTGATGCTGGGAGGGATTGGGGGCAGGAGGACAAGGGGACACCAGAGGATGAGATGGCTGGATGGCATCACTGACTTGATGGACGTGAGTCTGAGTGAACTCCGGGAGTTGGTGATGGACAGGGAGGCCTGGCGTGTTGCGATTCATGGGGTCTCAAAAAGTCGGACACGACTGAGCGACGGAATTGAACTGAACTGAACATAGAGAGAAGTTGGCCCAGAGTAGGCACTAACTATTATTTTCTTAAATAAAAGAGGATTCTCAGAAAATGATTCAATGATCACATAGTGTTCCAAGCTGAAGATTGTCCATGTCTCCTGAGATTCTCTTTCAGAGTCCAATGGTAAGAAGATTAAAAAGCAAACATGGCCTAAGTATCACTGTGGCAATATCTAGTTTTGAGTCAGTTTGGGTAAGACATTTTATTTCCATGTGTTTTTCGTTTGTTTCATTCACAAATTTGTAAGATGAGGTACTTTATTTCCATTTTTGGAAAGCTGAATTATACTCTTGGTCACCTAGAAGGCTGTTGAATTGACCATTGATTTCTTAGCCTTATTCTCCATTCCATCCTGGCATTCTTTCTATCTTTCTCCTCCTGTCCCTTGTTAATTTCTTGCTCCCTCTCCTCTCTTCTTCCTTATTTCCACCATTTCTACTTTCCCCCTTACATTCTTTTTCTCCCTATTAATCTTTCTCCCCTACCTCTCTCTTCCTTTTCCTTCTTCCTTCTCTCCTCTTCTATTTACATTTTCCTTCTTTCATCTTACTTTTCTCTCTACTCTCCCATTCTCAAAAAATACAATGTTCATTACTGAAATGAATTTTAAAACATAATGTTTATTAATTTAACATATTTTTTAAAAAATGAATGCTCACAAACCAGGTGCTAAGTTTTCTATTAAATGCTAGGGAATAATGTAATGTGATAAAGTATCTGCCCTCATAAAGCATAGAATCTGCCTGAGAACAATGTATTTTACCAAACCAAAAAACAACAGGTCTGAAGCCAAGAGTTATGGTGTTTTTACAGCTAATCCACATCAATACATTGCATTTTTAATTGAATATTCTAAATAAAATTTTAAAATAAAATGTCTTTGATTTTATAATAACACCAATTTTGTTTGACACTCGGTCTGTCTTAGAAAAAGGTCTTAAGAGCCTGCCTTAAGAAAATTTAAAATTAAAAAAAAATACACTATATATATCATAGGAATAGGATATATTCTATGTATGTGTGTGTCTAAAGGGTAGAGAGATAGAAATAGAGAGAGCAAAAATAACCAGTTACTTGCCAATAGCTTTGGTTTTCAAGTAAGCATCTGATATCCTCACTCAAGCAAAAGAAAATTTTAAATTTCCAGTACCAATCCAAAGTATAAAAGTACAGAAACTGAAGAGGAGTTTGCTCTCCCAGTCACACACAAAGACAAAACAAAAATCTGTACTTGTTCTATTGTACCCTATGATATTAAAAAATCACTGAAGTTTATAAAGTTTTACTTGTGTATCATTCCGTGAGACTATTTCTATCTTATTCTGGTGATGTGTGGAAATGTCAGGGGATTCCTGTTGAACAGTAAATAAGCAATACCTACAATGATAACAGTTCCATTTATCTACCACCCTAAATAGCTCTTAAATTTAGCTTCATATTTGCTACCATTGCTTTAGCTCAATCTTTCATCTCTCACCTGGAAAACTGTAATATTTTCCTAACAGAGAACCTAGATTCTACCTTATCATCCTCTATAGTATTGCCACAAAGATTTTGTGTTGTTTGCTTTAAAACTTTTATCTGCTTATAAAAGTATAAGTAACTTTTAAAAGTAGCTTTTAAAAGTCGTATCTAGACTCGATATTATCTGTAAATAATGGAGGTCATTTGACTTTTTAAAACTGCACTCTCATCTACATATGAAGATTGCTAATAAATATCTCGTAGAATTTTTGTGAGAATTATATGTGATATGCATGTAAAGTGCTTCTAATATTGCATAGAATAAAGTAAATTCTCAGTGGATATTCATTTTTGAGTGCTTTGCTGCTCATGGGAAATAATTTGGAAAGTAAGAAAAATAATAATGAAAAACATAAAAATAATACTTTGTAGTCCATTAATGCCTTATTGAATTTTCAATTTTTTTTCTGGCCATTTACTGCAAATCATACATTAATCATAGTTAATATTTGGGCTCACAAATTAAATTCATATTCTCTTATTTGAAATAACACTTCTTAAGGTAAGTTTTAGACAATTATAATCTATTTTTAACTAAACTATATAAGTAATGACTGCTTAAAATGAAACTTCATATCTAGTATTTCTCTCCACCTCCTGTTTCCAAACTCTCCATTCCTCCTCACCGCTTTATAGCTATTCTTTCACAGGTTTTTCCTCCAGATGTATTTAAAGGAGATTTAGCATATTTGAAATATTGACTTTCTTACTTTATAAACAGAAGGTATTTTTTTATTAAATACTTTTGTTAGTTGCCAGTACATTTTTAGCTCTTGTATAGGTCTTAAGTAGTTTTCTTAGGCTTATTTTACTTTTTATAGATAGTATTGCTATTAAGAAAGAAATGATTTATTTCATAATTAAATATTCTAAGTTGTTAATGTTGTTGTATGAATAAGCCATGGTTTTAATGTTGATCTTCTATAGACTATACATTTTCTAGGTGATTTTGTTTCATATTGTGGGTGACAATCATATCTCCAAATATTTTCAGTTTTGCTGCTTTGTTTTTCATCATTTTTGTTTTGAGAAAACATTTGTGGGTATTAAATACTTGGAGTAAATAAGTGAATTCCAAATTGTATTAATGCTACTCTTTTAATTGTGAATGTTAAATTGTTCGTGTGGTGAAATTCAAGTTTCAACTAATCTTTGTTTATATATTTGAAGTTGTTTATTTACTATCCTCTAAAGAACCAATAAATGTATCAGTCATTCTTATTTATGGAGAAATAATACACACAACTCCTTTTTGAAATGCGATTCATGGGGTCGCAAAGAGTCGGACACGACTGAGCGACTGAACTAAACTGAGATAAACTATCCACATACTCTTTGTGTTTATTCTATTATATGATTCTTCTCTAGTCTCTCAAGCATTCTTCTGCAATTCATGTTAGACAGACCCTAGAAATTCTGAATGCTGTTTATTGTTTAAATTTTTGTCATATGCCATATATCTTTGCTGATTTGTAGCTTATTCTGAGATTTCTGTAATTCAATATCCCATGTGACTAATAAGTTGTGTCCATTCTATTCTGTAGCACGGATGCTAATTTATTGATGTGTGTGAGCTAGAACAAATGTGGATTTTTAGAAATAAAATGGATCTCCGAAATATTTTTTCTGTGATGCAATTAGTGGTGCTCAAGGTATATGGATAAGAGAATGTATTCTCTTATCCATTCTTAATAATAGAGTCTGTGTTTTTGAAATGACTTGTTTATTGCAAACTGATTAAAGGACAGTCACTCGATATTGACTGGAAAATTTGTAGAACTTTGCATCTAGAATATTTTTCTATTTGTTTTGAATAAATATCTCATATGAAGTAAGCTAGAGTTAAAAAAAAAAAAAACAAGGTAATGCAGAACCATTTTTGCCTTCATTACAAAGTACAAATGCATCAGCTTGGTGTACAGAAAACTTCTTCCACTTATCTCTGCAATATAGTCTCACTTTCTTCTTTCTTTTTTTTATTTTGTAGCAACAATAAGTCTTTTTTGAGGTTAATTTACTTTGTGCCATTTATCAAGCTAAATGCTTTACGAGGAATTATCTCATTTTACTCCCACAACAATGTTATGAGGGTGAAAGTGAAACTAGTAGTCACTCAGGCATATCCGAGTCTCTGTGAGCCCATGGACTGTAGCCTCTGTTCCTGGAATTCTCCAAGCAAGAATACTGCAGTGGGTGAACCTTCCCTTCTCGAGGGAATCTTCCTGATCCAGGGATCGAACCCAGGTCTCCCACATTGCAGGTAGATTCTTTACCATCTGACCCACCAGGGAATAATGGTATGTATTATTATTATCCCCAGGTTACAAGTAAGAAAAATGAATATTATGAGATTAAGTAATTGCTCAACGTTGCACAAGCAACAGACGTAAAATGTAGGATTTGAACACCAACTGACTTCAGAGCCAAAGATCTTCACTCTGCAAATTACATTAATATCTTGTGAGTCCCTGCACCTCTCTGCCATGCTTGTCTGCCCATCGGACACAGCACTGTGCTGCAGGACCCAGGAGCCTCAACTACTGAGCCCACGTGCAGCAACCACTGAAGCCAGTGCACCCTAGAGTCCATGTTCCACAACAAGAAATGCCAGGGCAATGAGCAACCTGTGCACTCCAACTAGGGAGTAGCTCCCTCTTGCTGCAACTAGAGAAAAGCCCACATAGCAACGATGACCCAGCACAGCCAAAAATAAATATATATATTTTTAAATTTCAGGTTCAGAATTATCTTCATTCATTTTTATAACATTTTGAAGGGAAGGGGAAAAGGCAGACTATGAGGATGTTACTTAGAGTAAGATGTAGAAGCCCAGTCATGTCTCAACAGTGTGGGGTTACTGTAGGGAGTCAGTATAGTCCAAGATGGCAGAGCCCATAATATTTACTGAGTTATAAACCTGTATGCGTAATAAGGAACTGTGCTTATTTACTTCTTCACACCAGTACCTATTGGTTTTATATGCTGCAGTTTTAATATCTTCAGTACCTAACAAATCAAAAATTTTATAATTTGATAGTAAAAATTAAGTTCATTAAGGTTAGAGTCCTTTCAAAATGAAATTGACAGAAGTGACAGAAGCTCTGATTCTTTAACAGAATAAAGTGAAACTATACTAAAGATGTAGAAACATTTCTAGCTGCATTTGTAGAAGCTTGCATTTTTAGATTAGAACAAAGGTAAAAAAAAATCAAACCATAACAATAAAATTGTTTTGCCCCCAAAGATCACCTCTCTCTGAAGGCTTCCTGAAAGCTATTTCTTATTTTAAGTAGATGTCTAGTTTTGGTATTGCAGCTTCTCGGGGGAACCAGGAGGCAACTTCCTGATAAATTTAACATTTTTTTATACTGAGAATGTGTCCCAGGAGATACAACCTCTTGCAGCATCAGATACAGACTCTTGGTAAACATGTTGTGAGAGCAACTCTTCAGAGGAAACCAAGAACATCAGCATAAATTACCCTCCTGTCCCCTGGACCCAGTACTTGACTTCTAGTATGACATTCTCCTAAGAGTTCTAGAGGATTTACCTGTCTATGTAGATGAGTTTGTAAATTTTAAATGAGACATTTGTGATAAAATTTTTGATAATCCTTATTTACTTTTTCAATACTTAATAAACCACTAGTCCTCAGAACCACCTATGAGGCCTTGAAAAATGCAGTACCTCCTATGTCTTACTTCTGAATCAGACTGTCTCTCCAGGTAGATATTTATAGATTTTCTGTAATACATAGCAATTGTTTTTTTTTTTTTTTAATTCCAAGTTCAAGGTTTCCTTGGTGGCTCAGTGAAGAATCTACCTGCCAGTGCAGGGGACATGGGATCAATCCCTGAGCTGGGAAGATCCCACATGCCCTGAAGAAACTAAAATCCATGTACCACAACTATTGAGCCTGTGCTGTAGAGCCCAGGAGCCTCAACTACTGAGCCCATGTGCAGCAACTACAGAAGCCTGGGCAGCCTAGAGTCCATGGTGCATAACAAAAAAGGCCACAGCAATGACAAACCCGTGGACTGCGATTAAAGAGTACCTCCCTCTTGCTGCAACTAGAGAAAAGCCCACAGAGCAATGATAACCCAGCACAGCCAAAAATAAATAAACGTATAATATATTTTTAATTTCAGGTTCAGAATTATCTTCATTCATTTTTATAACAGTTTGAAGGGAAAGGGCAAAGGCGGACTATGAGGATGTTACTTAGAGTAGGATGTAGAAGCCCAGTCATGTCTCCACAGTGTGGGGTTACTGTAGGGAGTAAGTATAGCCCAAGACAGCAATCATGTATGATCAGAGACGCAACATGATCTGCAACCTCAACATTCCCCCATCTCTCAGAGGATAACTGAGAACCATCAAGTTCACAGGCAGCAAGTGCAAAGTCAGAATATCTATCCATCTATCTACAATGAGAAGAAACATCTCAAGTTATTATACTCATGCCATTTGGACAGTAACATCTCTTGTTGTGTACATGCTACATGGGAAATCTTTCAACACTTGGATATGGGAGCTCTTTCAAGATGATATGAAAACTAGCAGTGTTAAGAATAGTGTGCCGTTCTCTGACATCTGGCCAAGTCAGCCTCACACATCCATCTCCACTTTATCCACACATCTCCCCCTTAGAATTAAAATTTTTGTTCTTAGGCCACGGAGCACCCGCCCCTCTGAATGTCTGAAGAGACAAGCTTGATATTTCCCTGTGTAGTTCCATTTTCTTTTTTTTTTTTAACAGAAGAGCAGACCTTTTCCAAGTGAGATTTTTTTTTTAATTATAATAATATCTTAACACTAGGTTATAGTCTAATCTTTGAGTTTGTAAATCTTAAGGTGTACAGTGGCTTGATATATTACCACTCTGATTCCAAATGCATATAGTTTAAAGTTCAACTCTTTGAAAATCATATTTGATGTCAAGTTCCTGAGATCATTAGTGATAGAACTCAACTTTCCTCCATTTGTCTCCTAAAAAATTTATTGTGGAGTTAAATATTTTATTGAAATTTGCATATTTAAAGGAAACATCTGATAAAGCACGGCAACTTATTAACTGATCTATCTCTAGTACTACTCCCTTAAGAATCTTGCATTTAAATTTCCAAGAAGAAGGAAAGGAACAAAGATAATAGAAAAACTTAATCAGCATTAACATAACATTCTTATGTGCTATATGCTGCTAAAAGATTACTTATTTCCTGACAATACAAGAACAGGAATAAGCTCACCTAGGCAACAGTTTTTATAAGTCCTGCTTCTAATCTGGATAATTGATTGCATGCTATGAGACTCAGAAAACAGTTTGTACTGTGGATAATTCTGCTGGTACAGAAATTTTTTTCTAAACAGTGCCCTAAAGGCTATGCAAATAATATCTGATTGAATTTTAAAAATGAATCAATCAATACACACACATATGTATGTATCATCTAAAGGTTAAAAAAAAATTTTGTTAAATTTCAAATATGCAAAGAAAGGTTGAGTTGAAAATGTTGAATCCACATCATAATAAAAAATACACATGGTTTATTAATGATTTAATTAGAAATGATCTAAGAGTTAGCTTTTTCTATTCAACAAACACCAGTAGGTCTATTGGTTTGAAACAACAATCATTGTTTAGCTCAACATCTGGTCTTTCTAGATGTTTCTAGATGTGTGAGCTAGGATGGCCTCATTTGTCTGGTTGTTAGAAATAGTCATCCTGATTCTTTTCTATCTCTCTTCTCATATTTCAGCATATTTGCCAGTGAAGTACCAACAGCAGCCTCAGGTTTCTGAGCTCAGGGGAAGAGAGAAAGCTGTGGTGCACAAGCAGTGTCCAGTCTCAGCTTATGTTACATGTCTGTCTTAATGTTCCACCAGCCAAAACATATTCAAGGGTTTGGCAATCGACTCTACCTCTTGATGAGAGGAGCTGTGAAGTCACAGTGCAAAGGAGGATGCCAAATAATGCAATGGATTTGTAACCATTTTATAACCAACCACAAATGGTACCTTTTATTTGTCATAGAAAGTTTTCAGAGCACTTGTCTCCAAGGCAGCAGTCCACAAGGCCCAGATACAACAGAAAACAAACTTGCTGAAGCCCTGCTTTCTACACATAATTATATGACTCTGTCACAGGGTTTCAGTTTGTGAACTTAGAAAGTACTCACATATCCCCCTGGAAAAATTCTCCCAGCAGCTACAACTTGGGTTAAAGGCTGTCTATTTGCTGCCTGTGCAGTATTTCTGCTTTTTATGTATTCCACTTGCTGACATGCTCACGAACGCAGAATGATACTGGCAGTTTTAATCTGTAATTACTCCTCGTTATCCAATTACTCTTTAGACATTTTAGAAGTTAGCCTTGAGTGGCTGCAGTGTAAGTTCATCCTGACAAGAAACTTGATCTATCTGCTAACTCCTTCCTTGTATGGCTTCTATTGCTTCACTTTCAGCCATGAGAATTGTTAAATAAACTGTCGTTACTGACCCTTTTAAAGAGCTCATCCATTGCCTGGCTGCGCATTGATGACACTCAGAGACACTTAGGGCTATAACTACTGTATCCTTTGCAGGAAAAAGAGCTGGCAAGTATAAATGGGGAAAAAGTTAGAATAAGTGATTTGCGGCTAGGGAATAAAGAGTTTGAGCCAGTATTCCAGCCAAATACCAAGAACTGCCAAGCAAGTCTGCCATTGTAATGCTTTTGAAATGACATTTGCTGTTAACATTTTGCCTCATCCCATACTCACTTTTGGAAATACTTTTTGTAAGAATTTCTATCCTTTATTTGTTTTTTCTTTAGGCCTGAGCCCAATAAGCTGCAGCAGGATTTATATCAGATGATTTCCTTTCCTGCCCTAACTTATGTTAAGGAATGACAATACCATTAGAAAGATAAAGTTTTGTGGTGTATGGGACTTACTAATTAAAGTAGAGGCTATGCTAGTCCTTGACATTTGACTTTTTCATGCTCTGTGAAGTCATATGTAATGTGAAAAGTGGGATATAGTGAAGGGTGTTAATTAAAAGAATCTGCAAAGTAAAGTATAGGTTATTCATCCCAATTGAGAGAAAAAGCCAAAAGAAAAATTTAAAGCATCAAATAGAGTAGCAATTGCTTGTTATATTAAGCTATCCTAGTGGATTCTTTTCCAAGAGCCCTCTTTTTCCAATCATATGGTAAATATGTAGAGTGACCTTATATTTTATTGCTCAACTCCAACATATTTGAGAATGTAAGAAGTGCTATTAGAGATTATATGATGAAAGAGGCTTAGACCTGATTATGCCAGATGAACCTTGAATGTATGATTTGTCTATAATATGACAGCCTCATAATTCTCTAAATGCTGGCTTCTGACCTAAGTTATATTAAAAAAGCTAGTTTGTCAATTTTGGGGAGAAAGAGCTAGAAGGCATTTGCTCTCTGGTGGCTAAAGATGTAAACGGTAGCCATCTCACTCTTTAACAAGGACAAAGGCAGCTTTAAGTAAATGAAAATGAAGCCATAATAGGGAAGTTAAAACAAACATACAAGAAAACATCAGACCATTTCAGGGATGAGCACACTGAGAAAGGGCCATCTCTGTTGCTCTCAAAGTCTAAATGAATGGTAGCCTTATCTATGGTCTTGTTTTTTAGACTTTTATTTGATTCCTGTTTTCTTTTTTCTAATCTGAGATTAGTTTCTTTCATTTGCAACCAAAATGATCCAAATGAAAATAAAATTGAATGATTTACGTACCAGACAACATACTTTCTATTAACATTATCCTGTAAGAAGCATTCAAGATAATAATTAGAAAACCTTACACATTGAAGAGGGCTTCCCTGGTGGCTCAGAGGTTACAGCATCTGCCTGCAATGCTGGAGATCTGGGTTCGATCCCTGGGTCAGGAAGATTCCCCTGGAGAAGGAAATGGCAACCCACTCTTGCCTGGAGAATCCCATGGACAGAGGAGCTTGGTGGGCTACAGTTTACAGGGTCACAAACAGACACGACTGAGTGACTTCACTTCACTCACACATTGAAGGGAAAACCAGATCTGGAGACATTATCTAATCTAAAGACTGTACCATGAATAATTAATTATCAAATATTTAAATCCTTCTTTTGTGGTTGTATGCTCTCTGAAATTATATGTACCATAAAGTTAATTTTTTTCATAACCACATTTCTGTGTACGCAGCAGGATGCAAAATATGGTTTTAAAGTGTGATCTTTTTCAGAAAACTGTTGGCCATCTCCTACCCAATGCCTACTTTAGTCCAAGGATTGAAACCCAGTGTCATGAATCCTTACATGGAAGTAAAGTCAGTAATAAGACACTACTTATGGTATTAAGTTCATAGCTAATTAAGAGATTTTAACTGTATAATTATTTAATCCAACTCTAACTCATTTTTGGTTCACTTTGAAAATTAATTTTGCTGGCAGAGAGTATTTCTAATCGTTGCTTTGTCACCTATGCTAGGAATGTGTTAAATTGGAAACTCCAAACACAGAAAAATAAGTTATGTTTTGAAACCTGAAAGAGAAAGTTGACAAAATCAATAATATTTGAAACTAGATATAAATACCCAGGAATATAGCATCTGTGGGGATTAAAGTAGGAGGATTAAGGGAACTATATCCCCCACAGGTTGTGTGCTTTGTGGCTCATCTTAATAAAAATGCTAAGTCAGTATAGGGATTGATACACTTAAGGCAGGGAAAAGTTCCAGTCACTTCAAAGTCATTTCTTAGAACTACTCAGTTTTCACTGGTATTCTTTTAATAGGACAAAATACAAAAACTACATCAAACTTTTGATGAGGAAGACAATGTCATCAGGTGGTTAGAAACAAACATCATTTTCTTTAATTTTAAGCAGTTGATCTATAGACTGTACTTCCAAAAGTGCTTGATGGTAGAGAACATAATTTTTATCCAACTATCCAAAATTATTGTCAAATATAATATTTTAAACTGATCCATTGATTCATTCTTATGAGCAAGAGTTGCCATTAAAATCGGGAAATAATCAGGGCAATGATTATGTTTTATTTATAGTTATTCCCAGACTTCACTAGAACCTCAGATATAGATTATGCTTAGTGAATATTAAGGAATGAATATGGTTGTAAGCTTTATGTTGATTCTGAAGTTTTTAATGCTGTATTATGCATGTGACTTAAGATCAGTATGTATTCATATTAATTTTAAATGCAATACTAGAATATTGTTATGAGTTAAGCAGTGCTTTTCAATTTTGACTGTGCATTATGCCTTACAATGACTTAGGAAAATGTATGGTATATAATTGGCCACGACCTACTTTGAGAGATTCTGATTCAGTTGTCAGGGATGGAGCAAGGGCATTGGTATTTTATAAGCTTTCTGGGTATTTCTAACATCTGAGTAACATTGAGAACCACCAATTAAGAGTTTGAGTTTTCAAAACAGATAGATATGTGCTCATTTTCCCAAATATGCCTTTTATGTTTTATATGGTTTTCAGAAATCATTTAAGCTTTCTGAACTTCATCAGTTATAATATAGAAAACAGCATATTAAATAAAAAATATTGAAATGTCTCTGTTGCTATTATTATAATAATAATATTCTCCATTTACATGCCTGCCTGCTAAAATTCTTCAGATCTGAACTGGAAGGTCTCTTTATAACAGCTTCTCGAATAACCATTTTAAAGGCAGAATCTCTCTCTAGCTGAGGTAAATAACTGCTTATCACACTATATATTTAACTTTTAATGTTTATTAAAATATTTTTAAATGTTTGCTTGCTCTCTCTCTTAGACTGTGTAAACACCTGGAAGGCAAAAGCTTTTGTCTCTCTTATTGACTCTGAATCCTCAATGCCAAGAACAACGCCTGGTACATTGTAAGTCCTGAGTAAACATTTACTGAATGCTGGAGTTAGCAAGGTTGCATTTAAGTTTCCATAGCCTGACTTGAGAGGAAAGAAGTCCCAATGTTAGTGTGAGGAAGATATCTAAATTCCATCAATTACAAGTTTTTATAGCTGCTGATAGAGCAGTTAAACAATCAACTAGAATTATTTTGCATAGATTGGAAATTGTGGGTATCAAGGAGGTTGAAGGGAGCCACAAAAAAATCACACTCTAATAAACTGGGCAGAACACCTCCTTAAGATTTTATTTTCATTATGACTGTACTATCAGGTTGGATGTGATGTCAAGTGATTTAAGGAAAAAGACTAGATTCTACATCTTTCCTCTATCTTTATTTAGAATCTCCTTTTGCTGGTAAGCAATATGATTATATGAGGTTTCACTTGTAAGCCAAATCACATATGTATTGAAATTTCTAAAGCATCATGAAATAAGAATTCTCAAGATAAATGTAAGATTTGCAAGAAAAAAGGAAAAAACTACCATGGTAGATAGCAACATGACTTGTCTAGAAAATGGATGAGATACTGGTTGAAGGGCATATACTTTGAATAGTTTATCAGAATAACTAAAATATGAAGAATGGAACAGATGAATTTGCTTAATGTTGCCCACCACCACAAACATATTATTGAAAACTTGCTCCTAAATCTGTAAAACTACACCTTTTACTAGAAAATTATATGGTTAAGACAGTTACATGATTTAGTTATTTGTCTCTTGCTTTAGAATGTAAAACTGTCATTTAATGAAAACAAATAATAATCAGGTAGTTTTTGTTTATTGAATATTTGAAGCAAGTTCAACAGGGCAACAATATAAAGGAAAGAACCTAACTGTAATATTGAATAAAAGCAACAATTTCATTAAAAAAAAAAACTGAAGTTTCATCAAAGACAAGATGACTAATTTAGACTCAAGTATTGAAGGCAATGGCACCCCACTCCAGTACTGTTGCCGGGAAAATCCATGGGGTCGCTAAGAGTCAGACACGACTGAGCGACATCCCTTTCACTTTCCACTTTCATGCACTGGAGAAGGAAATGGCAACCCACTCCAGTGTTCTTGCCTGGAGAATCCCATGGACGGAGAAGCCTGGTAGGCTGCAGTCCATGGGGTCGCACAGAGTTGGACATGACTGAAGCGACTTAGCAGCAGCAGCAGCATTGGGAGAACAGTTAGTGCCTACATTCTTGATGATAATACAATGCCAAATATGCTTAAGAAACGATGCTTTTTTTCTTATTTATTTAATATAGGAAGAAATAATATGGTGAAGGAAAATAAAGTACTATGGTAATGTGTTTGTCCATAAAGCTTTCCCATTTCAAGGACAGAAACTGCAATTTATAATTTAGGGAATCACTGTTCAGAAAATATTATGAAAAGAAACACATTCCCCAAACATTGACTCTCATAACTGACTTAAAAGCATCTGTTAAAATCAGATTCTGATATAGTGTCTTGAAATTTTATGATTATCTCTCTTACTAGTTATGTTTCTATCACACTAATTGCTAGTAACTTCCTGTAACACAGTATGGGAAATTTTGAACCAAATACATTACTGTGCAGAAAAGAACAAGGGAGGAGAACAGGGAGGGATATAACAAAAAATAAAAAACTATCACTTTTCAATAAGTCAAACACTTCAAAAAGAACATCACTTGGATTATTTGCTTATTTACTTTTTGTAAGTAAAAATGTTACCGCTAAGCCACCAGGGAAGCACCTTTATGACATTAAGCAATATTTAAAATAAATTTAATCAGTGGTCAATATTAATTTTATTTATTTATTTTATTATTCAATCTGCTTTTAGTAAATTCCAATTTGTGTTTTGTGTTTCATTTTTATACATAACACTGTGATGAAAATCTTTGCATCTATTACAGCAAGGGGTGATTGATATACTATTAATAGTTTATATGAGGGCACAAATTTGTTCCTAGTAAATGTGTCTGTCAAGAAAAGATAATTAATTGATCTATGTATCAACATCTTTCTGAGGAAAGTGTTTTTTTGCTTTTCCTCAAAAAAGAAAATGTTGAGTGAGAAAATAGAAATTACACTTAATTCTCTCACCCAGAGATAACTAATGTTAGTAATTGGATGTGTTTCTATATACAAATAATTTTTTTACTCAGTCCCCCAAATTGAATATTAAAATAGTATTAGTAGATTCCAGACATAGGATTTAACAAACTCTACAACTTTATTTTGAATATCATGGCCTCTGCTTTAAGTATGATAGCTAAAAACGATTCTGTCTACAGCTACTTGGATACAATGATTGGCGCAACCTTTTACTCCTTTGTCTTTTTTCCTTCTGTACTTTTCACCCTGATTCATTCATGCGTTTACCTTTCTTACTATCCTGTAGGATTTTTGAGTGGAGTTACTATAGTTTACTCACTATTCAAACTGTCCCCAGCAAATAAGTGTATCTTGAATTAAAAAAATTATTCTTTATTCACATATAAGTCCAAGTCAACTGACATAATTAGTTTGCCAAAAATTACTGTCTAATATGAATAGATTAATTTGATATTAGGTTAGTACAGTGAAATAAACTATAGAGAAAAAAAACAAAATTGGCATCTAAAAAAAGTGAAATGATTTACGAAAATCTAGAAGTCTCATGTATTTTAAATTTTAAAGAAAATCATTGAATGTAGTAGTTCCTTTCATGATGACTTCATACAAGTAAAGTAAAATAAAAACTGAAATCTTATTTTCTAAATTCTGTGTTTAAGGCAGTGAAAATAAAGGCTTTAAAAGGGCCAGTGAGACAAAGAGTTGATATGATGGATGCTTACATTTCAGAACCATCTCTGAAGGACTCTACTTTCTCAGGTTCCTGATCTAGAACTCTGGTGGAACCTGGGAAGAAGCCTCCCATCTAGGTTGCACAGTGGTAATCATAGAAAGGAACACAGGAAACAGAGGAGACCCGTCAAGCTATGTTATAGCTAACTCAGCAGTCTCATATTCTGATGCATTGTATTGTATTATTTACTTTCCAAAATTATTTTCCTGAACTTTCATAAACTGTAAATAAAGGGTCAAAATAAAAAAGAAATGGATAAAAGTACTATGCAAATAAGACAACATCTCTTTATTATGACCATGACAAATTTTCCAGGCATTTATCTTTATCTAAACACTAAAAATGCTTAAAAATATTCAGAGTGAGCTTGGAGACATTAAACAGTGGAAAATCTACTTACTGCTGTGCCTTATCCAAAAGACAATATGAAGAGATCATCCCAGCTTTATGCTGGCCTAGATTGGATTATTTTAAATGAAATAAAGAGTATGGGGAAAACTGTAGCTGAGGGAGAATAGGACTGTCAGTTACTCTCTGTGTGCACTCACGCTCATGGTACCTTTTCAGAGAAATAGTGACCTTTTAAAGGAGATACATTGACATGACATGATTTTTTATTAATGGAATACATTAAAGAAAGCAGTGCTGCATCAAGTCCATGGAATTCATGGAGATAAAACATATTAGGGAATGGCATTTTTGCATGCTCCTTTTTGCACTAACTAAAAGCACAAGCTTCAGATTATACTCAGTTATGCTCCACACTTTGATGTTAGAAAGTATGCCTTCCCATGGAATAAACTAATTCACATCTACACCTCAAAGCAGTATTAAGAATATATTTTCTGTTGAATATGTGAATGTAGTTCAGGAAGTTTGACTTCCTGCTCAACAATTTCAAGGTTCTATAATGGAATAATTAAAATTGTCAGGTTCAATTGCTCTGCTCAGAGGAAGTTTGTCTTTTTTTTTTTTTTTTTGGTGAATTACTGAAAGGCACTAAATTTCAAAAAATAATTGTTAACTACTATAAGCCTACCACAATGCCATCCTTGAGTTTCCAGAACATGGACATAGTAATGAGTGCCCTACAGCAAAGCAAGAATGGTTTACTAAGACTCAAGCTTGGTTTTTCAGGAGTTTCATTCCTAGTTGTATTAACAGCTGTATAATATGCAGGAGTCCTGACTATAGAGTTGGTCATAGCTCTTTCATGGTGATACATTAGCTTCATAGACTCTAAATCTATTTGTATGCTCGCATTTGTAATGTTATATATGGCTCACAAATAGCTCATTAAACTTTCTACGCTAAAGAAAATGTGAGGAGGTTAAGTCATGTACCCTATCATTGACACTATTATGAAACCAAAGGGAGAAGGGAGGAATTATCATGGTGACAACTCTGGGATATAACTCAGTATTTATTTATGCTCTCTTAGAGCACAAAAAAATAGCCTGTTAAATGATGAGTCACTGGCATATGAACTATCATGTCCAGCACTAACTCAAGAATAATTAATCCCCCAGATGAGCTAAATTTCAAATTATATAAACACTGATATAAAAAAATTCCATTTCCCTCTCCTCTCCTTCTTTCTCCCTCCCCCTAATAATCTGTAAATAATTCTTTTTTTTTTGTAAGTAATTCTTTGAATAGTACAACTGAACCAAAATATCATGACTTAGTGACTGAACAACAAAAACTCAGTTAAATAGCAGACTCAACAAGACCTAATGGTCACTAGATAGCATAGGCACAGCAAGAGATTCATTAACAGAGAGGGGCAAGGGCAGGATGTTCCTCAGAAGATGAGTGTGAGTTACTCATGTGCTTCTGACAGCATCTTTGAGCTGATCAAAATGATCTTCACACTGCAGTACACACTGATGTTCTACCTAAGACGTCACTGGTAAATAAGTAGAATAAATAAGCCCCTTCCATTATATACTGAGTATAAATGTGAACATTTCAAGTAAACACTTCCTCAAAGAATAGTATGCTGTATTTCAAAAGAATGACTTTTGGAATCTCCCCATTGTGGTGACATTTTTTACAGTATACAGGAGTCACTTCTCTGCTATACAATTAAGTAAACACTAGAGTCCTAGACTGAGCTCAAAAGGTTCATGAGTTTTTATTCCATTTAAGTCAAGTGGGCTTTAGGAAGCATCACTAAAGAACAAAGCTAGTGGAGGTGATGGAATTCCAGTTGAACTATTTCATATCCTAAAAGATGATGCTGTGAAAGTTCTGCAATCAATATACCAGCAAATTTGGAAAAATCAGCAGTGGCTACAGGACTGGAAAAAGTCAGTTTTCATCACAATCCCCCCCAAAAAAAGGGCAATGCTAAAGAATGTTCTAACTACCTCACAATTGTACTCACCTCACACACTAGTGAAGTAATGCTCAAAATTCTCCAAGCCAGGCTTCAACAGTTCATGAACCATGAACTTCCAGATGTTCAAGCTTGTTTTAGAAAAAGCAGAGGGACCTGAGATCAAATTTCCAACATCCATTGGATAATCAAAAAAGCAAGAAAGTTTCAGAAAAACATCTACTTCTGCTTTATTGATTACGCCAAAGCCTTTGACTGTGTAGATCACAACAAACTGGGGAAAATTCTTCAAGAGATGGGAATGCCAGACCACCTTACCTGCATCCTGAGAAATCTGTATGCAGGTCAAGAATCAACAGTTAGAACCAGACATGGTACAACAGACTGGTTCCAGATTGGGAAAGGAGCACGTCAAGGCTGTATATTATCACCCTGCTTATTTAATTTATATGTAGAGTATATCATGTGAAATGCTGGGCTGGATGAGGCACAGGCTTGAATCAAGATTGCTAGGAGAAATATCAATAAACTCAGATATTCAGATGACACCACTCTTTTGGCAGAAAGCAAAGGGGAACTAAAGAGACTCTCAATAAGTGAAAGAAGAGACTGAAAAAGATGGCTTAAAAAAACTAAGATCATGGCATGCAGTCCCATCACTCCATGGCAAATAGATGAGGAAACAATGGACACAGAAACAGACTTCATTTTCTTGGGCTCCAAAATCACTTCAGATGGGTGACTGCAGTATGAAATTAAAAGATGTTTGCTCCTTGGAATAAAAGTTATTACCAACCTAGACAGCATATTAAAAAGCCTGAGACATTACTTTGCTGACAAAGATCTGTCTAGTCAAAGCTATGGTTTTTCCAGTAGTCTTGTATGGAGTAAGAGTTGGATCATATAGAAAGCTGAGCATTTAAGAATTGATGCTTTTGAACTGTGGTGCTGGAGAAAAGTCTTGAGAGTTCCTTGGACTGCCAGGAGATCAAAACAGTCAATCCTAGAGACTATCAGTTCTAAACATTCACTGGAAGGATTGATGCTGAAGCTGAAACTCCCAATATTTTGGCCACCTGATGTGAAGAACTGACTCCTTGGAAAAGACCCTGATCCTGGGAAAGATTGAAGGCAGGGGGAGAAGGGGATGACAGAGGATGACATAGATGGGTGGCAGCACCTAATCGATGGACATGAGTTTGAGTAAGCTCCAGGAGTTGGTGATGGAAAGGGAAGCCTGGTGTGCTGCAGTCCATGAGGTCGCAAAGAGTCGGATACGACTGAGTCACAGAACTGAGCTCTCTAAAAGTTATGGGGATAGCAGAAGAATAGAGAGTTATACAAAACATTTCCTCAAGAACAAGGAGGCACTTCAAGTGAAAGAGGAAGAATCCTATTCAGGACCCTCAATCTTTTAATCTGGATTGCACCTTTAGAAAAATTCACCTTTATTTCCCAAAGGTGGAAATTAGTTTCAAGGCTAGTGACTCTCATTTCAAGGGAAGAAACATGGAGGTTTTTCTGGATGAAAGTTACATAAGAGGGTAAAGTCACAGAGAAAGTCTGAGGAAACAGAAATAGTAACAACTTTTTATTAGCAAGGTTCTTTTTGTGTATAATGGTGTCCTTGAGATTTCTTGGGAATCAACATATCTAGGGCTTTCACTATATTCAGACACCACTATAAAATCAATTTGTCATCTTCAGTGCATTAAGTAAAGAAAAAGAATGGATCAATTGCCCTGGAGTCAAAATAAATTTGGATTGTGGAAAAGATCAAGCAAACACTAAATTTACGATACAAATATGAAAGTAGGAAGCATGGCTTGAGCTCTTGCAACCATTTAAAATTACAGTTTAGTAACTATCTACAAAAATCACATTTGAGAAGGCAATTTTTTCCCTCCTTGAAACTGGAGCTAGAGTTGAATCTTAGCCAGGCTGCTTCCCAGGGCCACTGTCAGTAGCATGACCTTAATGAAGTTCAAAACATTTTTCATACATTGGATGAGAAAGAAGACAATTCCAAGTGGTACTAGCTATTAAATATATATCCACACTTGGAATTGATTGAAAATTAGTCCAACATGCCACAAATTAAATGGGACATGGGATGTCTTGAGACATTAATCTGTTTCTCACTCTTTCTAGACTGCATCTCTTTAAGCATTATAACCTAAATCAAATAGAATAGTAAAAAATGAGATACCTTATTGATAGCTATTATGTCCAGTGGAGTATCCCTGGTAGTTCAGATGTTAAAGAATCTGCCTGCAACGTAGGATAACCTGGTTCAATTCCAGGGTTAGGAAGTTCCTCTCTTGAAGGGATAGGCTATCCATTCCAGTATTCTTGGGCCTCCCTGGAGGCTCAGATGGTGAAGAATCTGCCTGCAATGTGAAAGACCTGGGTTCGATTCCTAGGTTGGAAAGATCCTCTGAGGAGAGCATGGAAACCCACTCCAGTATTCTTGCCTGGAGAATCCCCATGGACAGAGGAGCCTGGCAGGCTATAGTGCATGGGGTCTCAAAGAGTTGGACACGACTGAATGACTAAGCACAGCACACACGTAGAATGGAGGGAAAATGTGAAATTTCCTGAAAATATTGGATAATTAACAAATGTTGGCCTCATGAAACAAGCAGTTGTACAAATTGAAAAATCACAGACCAAGTAGTCTTATTGCAGCCCATTGGGAGTTCACTTCTGCACTGAGGGGAGCTCCTGTTTCAGATCTTAATTCATACGATCATTTTGATAATATCTGGCTCACTTCATTTTTTTTTTAAATAACTTAGGCCACCAGCAAGGAGGCAAGGCCTCTTCTTCAATGTGGGGAAGAGGAAGAGAAAATTACTACAGCTCGTGGAGGCAGGTGTGATGTCAATCTTCATTTTTAACTCTCAACTCTCTTTTAAGACTGATATATTAATAGCCTGTCTGAAATTAAAAACGCTTGTTCCTTGGAAGAAAAGTTAAGACACACCTAGTTAACATATTAAAAAGCAGAGACATTATTTTGCTGACAAATTTCCATATAGTCAAGGCTATTGTTTTTCCAGTAGTCCTATATGAATATGAGAGTTGGACCATAAAGAAGGCTGAGTGCCAAAGAATGAATACTTTTGAACTGTGGTGCTGTAGAGGACTCTTGAGAGTCACCTTGGACTGCAAGGAGATCAACCCAATCAATCCTAAAAGAAATCAACCCTGAATATTCACTGGAAGGACTGATGCTGAAGCTCCAATACTTTGGCTGCCTGATGTGTATGAACTGACTCATTGGAAGATACCCTGATGCTGGGAAAAATTGAAGGCAGGAAGAAAAGGGGATGATAGAGGATGAGATGGTTGGAAGGTATTACCAACTCAATGGACATGAGTTTGAGCAAACTCTGGGAGATGGTGAAGGACAGGGAAACTTGGTGTGCTGCAGTCCATGGGGTCACAAAGAGTCAGACACGACTGAGTGACTGAACAACAACAACAGCAACAACAAATATTAATAGTCTGTAACCAAATGCTGCATTATGCTGAGCCTTCATTCCTAGAATAAATATGATAGGCTAGAAAACACAAGAAAATGTCAAAGGGAAATTGAGAACTGAGTATTCTATTAGAAGTGACAAGTAGCTAATGCCCCAGTACCTAAAAGGCACAAACAGGAAGAAGCCTACCCTGAGAAGTATGACACAGCAGTCTTCACATACAAGTTATGAGTGAAAATAAAATGCTGAGAGATTTGTAGTAATTTTAGCAAAATGGATAAACAAGAATACACAAGTTTTTCTAATTAAATAGTAATAAGTGGCAACCCACTCCAGTACTCTTGCCTGGAGGATTCCATGGATAGAGGAGCATAGAGGGTTATAGTCCATGGGGTCACAAAGAGTCAGATGTGACAGAGAGACTAACACTTTCACTTACAATAAGGGTGAAAAGAACTGGACTCACAAACTAAACGAAATTTACATATGAGAAGTAAATGTCTTTAGCAAGTAAACAAATGCTGGTATGATCCTAAAGTGGAATCATCGAGTCTGGTAATGGTGAGGGCCTTGCGTATTGACCTATGATAAGGGATTGGTGATACAGCTAAGTTCTACAGATATTATGAGACTTGAAGTTAGAACTGAGACTTTTCAGGGATTATACAAGGGAAAACCACATTCCTTCTGGCTACTAGAACAGAGATATGAAAAGCAGAGCAGTTTGTGATTGGACTTTGGGGAAGGACTAAATATTTCCTCTGAAATATCAGAATATTGAGTCTCTCCTTTATATCTATTTATAGTTTGAAATTGTATATGGTGCAGGATATGTAACTTGAGAAATTAACATAAAAAACACTGTCATGTCTCCAAGGAGAAAACACAAAATGCTATGGACAGTCCTACAACTCAGCATATGCTGAATATAGACCTAAGAAACTCTCCACTGAAGATGGGCTCAGAATCAAGAAAAACAATCATAACAACAACAACTTAATATTCATGACGAAATACTTAACCATGAGTGATATTCAGTAAGTATTTGAACAGGGTGAATTATAGTTCAATTACTTGACATATTAGAGCATTGTATTTGAAAAATAAAGTAAAGTAAACATGTTTACAATGATAAAAGACATAAAAAGAAAAAGTGGAAGATCAAAGTTTATGAAATAAATAATCATCAAATTTGAAATTATAAGCAAATGGCATATCTATAAAATATATGTACTTTTTAAATTAAGACACTGACAGAGCAAATATTAAATTTAACAAAGCTAAATACAAATTTAATAAATTGAAATATAATTTGAAAGTATTTCAAAAGGAAAACCTGATGAAGATGCAGAGTTGTAAAATATGAATGCAACATTAAGACATATTCAAAATAGATTTAAAATAATTTTGAGTAGAAAGGATAAAGAGGAAAAGAACTACTATTTAGTATGATAATGACAAGAATATATTTTAAAAAATGATTCAAGTAGCACAAAATGAATCAGGAGATGATAAGCTAAAATAAACACAAATGCAATTATATTATAGTGAAATTGTATTCCTCATCCCTTAGTTAAAAAAAAAAAAAGCACAGAGGAAAATCTAAAATTGTCAGGCAAAAGGATATATACAAAGAAAAAACATTTTCCAAGTACTGTGTGAAAATAACTTGCGGTGAATAATAGCTGACTCAGATAACTATCAATTTAAGATTAAAAAATTAGGAAAAACTTTCCATAAAAAGATCAAGGCAGTTTAGATATGTGCAGTGTTATAAAATAACTTACAAATGAATTACTTCCTTAAAATGTGAATTTGCAGGGCAACAATGGAGAAACAGACATAGAGAATAGACTAAGGACACGGGGCAGGGGAGGAGCTAGAGGGTGAGAGGTATGGAGAGAGTCACACGGAACTTATGACACCATATGTCATATATGTCATATATCAAATGGGAATTTGATGTATGACTCAGGGAACTCAGACAGGGGCTCTGTAACCATCCAGAAGGGGTGGGATGGGGAGGGAGATAGGAGGGCGATTCAAGAAGGAGGGGACATACGTGTAACTGTAGCTGATTCCTGTTGATGTTTGACAGAAAACAAAATTCTGTAAAGCAATTATCCTTCAATTAAAAACTAAATAAAGAAAAATGTGAACTGAATGCAGTAGGAACGATAATAGTAAAGGCAAACAAATTTTAAAATGTTATGACAACTTAAACCATTATTGAATCTAAATTCTATAATAAAATAGCAAACTTAAAATCAAAGTGGAACTCAAAAGACAACAATATAATGTAAGAAGAATGGAAGTGCTTGGAACTGAAGCAATACTTTTAACAATTTCAATTGAATAGACAATTATCCCTTAAAATGTATAAAAAAAAAAAACTTACTAAAATAATCAAAATCAATAATTATTGAAAATATGAATTCAGTGTTTTAATATACCTTCAAGGATAACCAGGGAAGCAAATTCTAACAAGGGTATAGAAGGAAAAAATAACACTTGATAATAGACGATAGAAAAGAGCCATAGCTAACAAAATCATACCTCCAAATTTTTAAAGTAATATATTTTATCATAACAATCTAACAATGTATTAAAAGCTTAAACATGCCTATTATAGATGGTGAAGTAAGTCAGAAAGAAAAACGCCAATACAGTATATTAATGCATATATATGGAATTTAGAAAGATGGTAATGATGGCACTATATGCGAGACAGCAAAAGAGACACAGATATAAAGAACAGACTTTTGAACTCTGGGAGAAGGTGAGGGTCAGATGATTTGAGAGAATAGCATTGAAACATGTATATTACCATATATGAAATAGATGACCAGTCCAAGTTCGATGCAAGAAACAGGGCACTCAAAGCCAGTGCACTGGGACACCCCAGAGGGATGGGATGAGGAGGGAGCGGGGAAGGGGGTTCGAGATGGGGGACACATGTACATCTGTGGCTGATTCATGTCAATGTATGGCAAAAGCCACCACAATATTGTAAAGTAATTACCCTCCAATTAAAATAAATAAATAAAACCTAAACATCTTATGTAGAGCTTGTTCTAAGAGAGCTAGCATGGTTCAATGCTAAATTTACTAATCAAGTAATTTTTGTATTAATAGATTAAAGGCTAAAATACTGAATACAGTAAATATATATTGAAATTCATAGACTAATGACCAAAGAAACTACTCCATACATATACTAGTGACCAAAAGAAACAAAATCTCCATGCTTTAATGCTTTCATTCTACTGGAGGAGACAGATAACAGTAAGTCAAGCAAATGAATAAAATTCAACATTATGTTAAATATAAGAAAATTAACATGAAATATGTGTGTACACAGAAGTGGATGAGGCTAAAATCAAACACACATGCAAAATCACTGTACAGCAAACTAAAAGAAGCTTTAGTAAAAAGGTACAGAAGACTGAAATATTTGGAAAAAAAATTGGATTTCTTTTTCTTGAACTTCCATCATTTTTACATCATATATTTTTAAGCTGTCTTATCAGGTGTGTATTATTTAGGATTATTATATCTGCTTTTTAATCGATTTTATTATTAGAGAATGATTATTTTTATAGCTGGCAATATTTTTTGCTTTTAAAGGTGTTTGGTTTAACATTCTTTTGACTAGTGTTAATATATCATATAGTATTTTTTACTTTGAATTTATTGGAATAATTATATATTTTTAGCATGTCTTTATTATAGGCAACATATAGTTAGAATCGTTTTTTTTCTTTTAAAAATCTGTTTAATTAAGGTGTTTTAATCATGTACAGTTATTATAATTTTCAACGTGTCATCTTCATATTTGCTATTTTCTGATTCTACCCTTTCTTTTGTTGACTTTCAGGGTAACCCTTTTTGTTGTTTTTTGTTGTTGCTTTTGTTAGTGCATGTTTTAGGGTTTATTGTATACATGTCCTTTTTACTTCAGGAAGCACAGAGGACTCACCTTGGGCTTCTTATACCTTAGCTGTTGCCCAGAAACTCTTGGCACTTTTCTGGTGTGGTTTTAGCTTATTATCTCATTCATTTTTTGTTTCTACAGAGTCATTTTCCTTTACTGCCTGATGCCCACTATCCTAAAAAGAATCATTTATTTTTTCCATGTTTTTATTTGATTCCAGTGAAAGCCCGCATGTGGTCTACATTTATAAATCCTGCCCAGAAGCAGAAGCCAATCACTGAACACTTTAAGTTAATTTCTCTGAGTTAAGCACGTATTATTATCACGTTTCTACTAAATCAATATGAAACAGCAGTTTTGCTTGAAGGGTTTATTACTTTTAATGTTCTAGAAAAATGTTTTTAGGTAATACAGATACAAATGTATTACCAATACGAAAGTTGGAGGAAATTTAGCTCTTGAGTAATACTATTTTGACGTCAAATTTAGCATTGATTAATATAGTCAGCAGTGATAGTCAGCTTCAACTGAAAACAAATAATTGTCAACTGACTCTCTACTTGTCAACAGAAGGAAAGAATATGGTTGGAGATAAAGTTATGCTTCATTCCTATCCTAATATTCTCATCTCTATGTTGACAGGCAATTAGGACAATTCACAGTTTTCTGGTTTTTTCCTACACTGAGATTATTCCTACAATAATCTCAAGGAGATTCCTACAAGGAGATTATTAAGTGCTCCTATTATAAATCAGAGTCAGTCACTAGACTAAAAATGGTTTTAAAAGTTCTTGTATTTGAAAATTAATAATAATTTTCAGTCAGTTCAGTTCAGTCGCTCAGTCGTGTCTGACTCTTTGCGACCCCATGAATTGCAGCATGCCAGGCCTCCCTATCCATCACCAACTCCCAGAGTTCACTCAAACTCAGGTCCATCAAGTCGGTGATGCCATCCAGCCATCTCATCCTCTGTCATCTCCTTCTCCTCCTGACCCCAATCCCTCCCAGCATCAGTCTTTTCCAAAGAGTCAGCTCTTCGCATGAGGTGGCCAAAGTACTAGAGTTTCAGCTTTAGCATCATTCCTTCCAAAGAACACCCAGGACTGATCTCCTTTAGAATGAACTGGTTGGATCTCCTTGAAGTCCAGGGGACTCTCAAGAGTCTTCTCCAACCCCACAGTTCAAAAGCATCAGTTCTTCAGCGCTCAGCTTTCTTCACAGTCCATCTCTCACATTCATACATGACTACTGGAAAAACCATAACCTTGACTAGATGGACCTTTGTTGTCAAAGTACTGTGTCTGCTTTTGAATATGCTATCTAAGTTGGTCATAACTTTCTTTCCAAGGAGTAAGCGTCTTTTAATTTCATGGCTGCAATCACCATTAGTTTTTCTCAAATGGTTAGCATTTTTTTCTGTGATTTTTACTTATTGTACCACCATTTTCTGTATGTGATTGAATACGCAGCATGTGCCTCTTTGGTTTGTTTAACAAATGTCATTAATTCCACCAAGTTTATGAATTTGTCTTATGTATTAGAAAATTGAATCTTTGTCCAACATTGAAAATATGTGCTTATTATTTTTCCTTCAGTTTTTGTGACTGAGTTTTTTTGTCAATTCAATTCCCTCAACAGTAACCTTTAAAATATCCTTTTAATTATTTTCTGGAATCCTGTATCTGTTATCTGACATATTTTCCATACCTTTCAGACTCTCTCTCTGTTGACTTTTTATTTTTTGTGATTATTCACAACTGGAAAACAGTTCAAATCTCCTATTTTATAAAAACCCTATACAATTTACTCATTTGTTCATTTACCTCAACCATAATATCTTTAGACTTTTTAAAAAATTGGATCTTGGAACTTAATTCCTTCTGATGCCATGTTTGCTGCTGCTAAGTCACTTCAGTCATGTCTGACTCTGTGCGACCCCATAGATGGCAGCCCACCAGGCTCCCCTGTCCCTGGGATTCTCCAGGCAAGAACACTGGAGTGGGTTGCCATTTCCTTCTCCAATGCATGAAAGTAAAAAGTGAAAGTGAAGTCGCTCAGTCGTGTCCGACCCTCAGTGACCCCATGGACTGCAGCCCACCAGGCTCCTCCATCCATGGGATTTTCCTAGGCAGGAGAACTGGAGTGGGGTGCCATTGCCTTCTCTGACCTGTTTACTAACCTCCAATTAAATCCTTGGTTCTAGGTAATATAAATTCTCTCTTTTTTACTTTAGTAAAACTTCATAGATAGAAGAAGCCAACACCTTTCATGTTGCCAAATTAAATACACATACTTAATTCTTTTATTATTAGGCATTTCTGCTCCATTGAGCAGATTGTATGTTCAGTCACCGACACTCATTTTCAAACCAGAAACTCTGGTCTCAGTTCAATTCAGTCGCTAAATTGTGTCTGACTCTTTGCGACCCGATGGACTGCAGCAAGCCAGGCCTCCCTGACAATCGCCAACTCCGAGTTTACCCAAACTCATGTCCATTGAATTGGTGATGTTATCCAACCATCTCATCCTCTATTGTTCCCTTCTACTCCTGCCTTCAATCTTTCCCAACATTGGGGTCTTTTCAAATGAGTCAGTTCTTGGATCAGGTGGCCAAAGTATTGGAGTTTCAGCTTCAGTATTAGTACTTCCAATAAATATTCAGGACTTATTTCCTTTAGGATGGACTGGTTGAATCTCCTTGCAGTCCAAGGGACTCTCAAGAGTCTTCTCCAAACACCACAGTTCAAAAGCATCAATTCTTTGGTGCTCAGCTTTCTTTATAGTCCAACTCTCATATCCATACGTGACTACTGGAAAAACCATAGCTTTGACTAGATGGGCCTTTGTTGGCCAAGTAATGTCTCTGCTTTTTAATATGCTGTCTAGGTTGGTTATAACCTTTCTTCCAAGGAGTAAACATCTTTAATTTCATGGCTGCAGTCACCCATCTGCAGTGATTTTGGAGCCCCCAAAAATAAAGTCTGTCACTGTTTCCACTGTTTCCCCATCTATTTGCCATGAAGTGATGGAACCAGATGCCATGGTCTTAGTTTTCTGAATGTTGAGTTTTAAGCCAACTTTCACTCTCTTTCACTTTGATCACGAGACTCTTTAGTTCTTCTTCACTTTCTGCCATAAGGGTGGGGTCATCTGCATATCTGAGGTTATTGATATTTCTCCTGCCAATCTTGATTACAGTTTGTACTTCATCCAGCTCAGCGTTTCTCATGATGTACTCTGCATATAAGTTAAATAAGCAGGGTGACAATATACAGCCTTGACGTACTCCTTTCCCTATTTGGAACCAGGCCTATTTGTTCCATGTCCAGTTCTAAGTATTGCTCCCTGACTTGCATACAGATTTCTCAAGAGGCAGGTCAGGTGGTCTGGTATTCTGATCTCTTTCAGAATTTTCCCCAGTTTGTTGTGGTTCACACAATCAAAGGCTTTGGCATAGTCAATAAAGCAGAAGTAGATGTTTTTCTGGAACTTTCTTGCTTTTTTGATTATCCAACAGATGTTGGCAATTTGATCTCCAGTCCCTCTTCCTTTTTCTGTAACCAGCTTGAACATCAGGAAGTTCACGGTGCACGTACTGTTGAAGCCTGGCTTGGAGAATTTTGAGCATTACTTTGCTAGCGTGTGAAAGGAGTGCAATTGTGTGGTAGTTTGAACATTCTTTGGCAATGCCTTTCTTTGGGATTGGAATGAAAACTGACCTTTTCCAGTCCTGTGGCCATTGCTGGTCTCAGTAATACTGTTAATACCCAGATAGTGAAGGAAGTCTCATGCTCAGGTAAATTGGAAGAAATATATCAAATAAAATTGGGTAACACTTTTATTTATAAAAATTTTAAATACCAATACAGACAGATATATAACATGCTGAGACTCAAACAAGGAATATAAAACAATTTTTGAAAGACACAGGAAAATGTCTTTTTTTCACAGCTTGAGCAATGCTGCCTTGTCCTTTTGCCTCCCATGATACTTAATCTTTCTTCATTAAATTTTTTTTCTCAGCATTTTAAGTATATATGTGAATCTGTTCTTTAGTTCCAATGCTTGCATATTTATTCTTCTGCTTCTCACTCTTTTAACTCTCCTAAAGAAATACCATTTATTCTTATAATTTCAACATGCTCTTTACCCTATGAACACTTATCTCTAGCTTTGGGGTCCAGACTTGATAAGTGAAGCTCAAATATCAATTGGCCTACTGGATAACTTCATTTGTGTGTCTATAGCCTCATCACACTTATAATTTTAAATAATAATTATTAAAAATTTCCCCCAATTTGATCTGCTTCCATTCCACATTTCTAGTAATGGCACCCAAAACAATCCAGTGATCCGAACTAGAAACCTGGACATCATTTGAGATATTTTACATTTCTTTAGAATGTACACATTCTGCAAGTAATTAATCAAACCATAGAGTCAATATTACTTCTTAAATTGGTTTTAAGAGAGGGTTGTCTAGGAAGATGCAAGTCAAATCTTTTGTGACATAACACAGGAATAACAGCCCTTCAATATTGCCATATTCTACTAATTAGAAGGAAGTTACACAAATGGGAGAATTTTTATAAAAAATTACTTATGAGGGGCAATTTAGAGGCCTCCTGACAAACATTGCCATAAAATGTGAGGGTTTTGAGACACATATTGTGTTAAAGGGTTGCTATTATTGTTAAGTTGGTTTGGAGAGTACAGTACAATGTGGACCCAGGGCCAAGGTGGTTTATCTATTCTACAGACAGAAAGGAGAGGGGGAAAGTCAAGGCTGCTGATGACAGGTGGTTTTCAAGTATCACCAAGAGACTGACCTCCAAAGGACTCAACAAATTCATTCTCCCTTACATACAGAGGAGCAATTTAGCAATAAAGAGAAGGAAAAATATCTCCTCAGTAGCTGAAACAACTTTTTTCATCAGAAGGTATTCATATATAGTGAAGAAATGTTTTTTCCTTGACATCTAGAAGTCCTGATGTAACAACCATATTATCATCTAGGCATCATTATTGTTTTATAGAATTAGTAGATTAATCTATCAATCTATTAGTAATTAACAGAGCTATACTGAGATCATTAGGTAAAGTATTAAGGTATTTCTTAATACCTTTCAACAACATGGAAAATAATAATTCCAGCTTTGGAAAACTGGTAGTTTCAGTTCTAAATTTTATTTGGCAGATCATCACTTCATATCAATGCCTAATTCCATATCTATTAATATTAAATAGAGACACAATGCAGAATAACCCTACCCAGCATCAGACGTGAACACTTTACTGTCAAAAGTAGTATTATTATTAAACCATGAACTTGGTTGTTTATCATGAGTTTTAGAGGCTAATATTAAAGGAGAAAAATTTGGTAACCAGAAGGTCCTTGCACTGTTCCAGGCATCAGCTGACCTATCATTTACTTCTTACTTCTCTGTTGTTATACCTTCAAATAAGTCCATATTGATTCAGGAACTCTAGCTTCTATATATGTCACTGAGAGTTTCTTTACTTTCAGCCACTCAATTTTATAATGATCTTAAGTTCACGTCTAACTTCAGTTCCAATTATTTTATAGAAAGATATGTTCTGTTATTCAACTCCCACACCAAAAAAAAAAAAATACAAAGGAATTGATTGAATCAATTTGAGGTGAGATTTAGGTTAGATATGAGAAATATTTTCCGTATTTATGAAATGGGATGTCATTTTAAGTTTAGAATTATTTACATTGAAATCAATCAGAAATAATATAAAACATTTGAGAAGACATTGAAATATGCTAATTCTGTAAAGTTTAATGTTTTAATGATTTTATAATCTCTATATAGTAAACTAGAAACTAACTTATCTGTTTGGCTGTAACCTTCTCTCACTACTTTTCTCAGTCTATCTGCCACACTTTGCCATCAGTTTCTTAGTTTGGCATGGTGAGAAACTACATTGTGCTGAATGTAATTTTACTGTAGAGTTTCCAGCAGGGTGTTAGAATTTTAATTTTAAAATGAACATATTTAGACAATTATGTGCCAGATAAACAGTTTGATTCCAGATGGTTTAAACAAACTCAACAGCACTTTTAAAAAAGTCAGATTGTCCTGTACCTCCCACTTTGAAAATCTGTTGCTTAATTTTGTGGTCTAAGATGGAAAATATCACAAAAGTCCACTAATTAACACCTATGTATTTAAGATTATAAATAAGAATATAGGAATGGTATTTTAGCCAATGTGTCTTCTTAATTTTATCTTTAACTAACTTCATGTATTATTTTAGTCAAATAAAATCCTGAAAAGACTGTCCAGAAGCATTTTGTAGTGCATATTTTATTTCTACTCAGAAATATATATTTTTATATATCTCTACATAAATTTCTATATTGAAATACATGATGCTTCTATTTTTTTATTGCTTCTATTTTTAAGAAATGATCAGTCTCCAAGAAATACACAATTACCTAAATTTCCACTTTCAACTACTGTTTTGGAAAATATACAATGGATCAGAAAAACTCAATAACTCTAAGAAGTTCACATGTTAATAAGGTAGGAAAATGTAATCAGTAAGTTAAGAGGAATTTTTAGATTGTGATAAATGATGAAGGAAATAAACAGAATGATGTAGTAGAAAATTATGGAGGAGAAGGTTTATATTCAGTTTGGTTAAGTTCAGTCGCTCAGTCATGTCCAACTCTGCCACTCCATGGACTGCATCACACTAGGCTTCCCTGTCCATCACCAACACCCAGAGAATGCTCAAACTCATGTGTATCAAGTTGGTGATGCCACCCAACTATCTCATCTTCTGTCGTCCCCTTCTCCTCTTGCCTTCAATCTTTCCCAGGATCAGGACCTTTTCCAATGAGTCAGACCCTGATGTTTATATTAGACAGGGATGTCAGGAAAGATAACTGAGGTCTGAAGGTAGGAAGCATTTAGTAACATTACAGCAGGGAAATGAGCACTTAAAGTGTGCATTTGAAGTACAACAAAATATACAATATATTATCTGTAGTCAACATGATTGAGGGGTAGGAAGGTGGCTGGTGTCTTGTGAGCAAAGAAGAAAGAGGGTGAAGAAAAGACTGAAGTGTGAGAAGGACAAACCTACAGAAGGAACGAATTAATATTTTAAAGAAGTACAAATTTACATAATTTGTCTTACCGGATAGCTATATATTTATCAAAGTACTTTAATGAAGAAATGTGGTATTGACACATAGATGGATGAATAAACCAATGTAACACACTTGAGACATTATAAACAGGCCCTTAATATACTGCTGGTGATTGAAAAAACCATGATATTTTCAAGAAATGATGCTGGAACAATTTGCTATCTACATTTTAAAAGCAGTAAAATATTTTCTCCAAATACAAAGATTTACTTATTATATATTAAATAATGATGTCAAAATAATAAAGCTAGATCTTTCAGAAAACAAATGAGAGAATACCTGCATCACCAGAAAAATTAGTTATATATTTCTTAAGTAATATAATAAAGCAGGAGCAATCTTTGAAAAATTACATTTTTATATTAAAACATAAAAAGCATTAGCATACCATAAAAAAAATAAACTATTCACTGAGAAGACATTTACACCCATACAAGCAAAAACTATTAGTGACCAGAAGGTATCAAAACACTAACAACTCAACAGAAAAATTGGCAAAAGTTAAAAACAACTAATCAACAGAATAAAAGTAAAAATCGAAAATAAACATATTCATGGAGGCTTAACTTCATTTGAAACAATGAAATCCAATTAAAATTAGAATAAGATATGATTTTATCGCATCAGAAACAGGAAAGTTTAAAAAGCTTAGCACGTCAAATCTTGGCAAGGGTTTGGAGTAATAGGAACTTTAATCCAGTACTGCGTGTGCAGGAAGGTTGTTTCGGTAAAGTATGACTCTGCGACCCCATGGACTGTAGAGCTCCAGGCTCCTCTGTCCATGGGATTCTCCAGGCAAGAATACTGGAGTGGGTTGCCATGGCCTTCTCCAGGGAATCTTCCTGACCCAGGGATTGAACCCACATCTCATAGGGAAAGTATATAATTAAAATTCTTTGAAAGAATTTGACAAATCTCAATAAAATGTGCATTTCCTATGACTCCATTGAACTCAGTTCAGTTCAGTTCAGTCTCAGTCGTGTCCGACTCTTTGTGACCCCACGGACGGCATCATGCCAGACTTCCCTGCCCATTACCAACTTCCAGAGCTTACTCAAACTCATGTCCTTAGAGTTGGTGCTGCTATCCAACCATCTCACCCCCTGTCATCCCCTTCTCCTCCTGCCTTCAGTATTTTTCAACATCAGGGTCTTTTCCAATGACTCAATTCTTCACATCAGGTGGCCAAAGTATTGTAGTTTCAGCTTCAGCATCAGTCCTTCCAATGAATATTCAGGACTGATTTCCTTTAGGATTGATTGGTTGGATCTCCTTGCAGTCCAAAGGACTCTCAAGATTGAGCCTTTACTAACACTACAGTTCAAAAGCATCAATTCTTGGGCGCTCAGCTTTCTTTATAGCCCAACTCTCACATCCATACATGAGTACACTCACATCCATACATGACTACCAGTTTAACTCATATTGCTTTAAATTTTTTTGAATCTATACCAAAAATAAAGTAATAATCCAAGCACAAATGTTTGCATTTTATAAAAGGAAAAAAACCCTAAATTTTCATCATCAGTGATAGTGAATCGAAGAACTTACAAAATAAACTTGAATGAATCCCAGATACATAATAGAAAAAATGAACTATAAAAAGTGATGAAACAAAACACAAAAATGGTAGTTATGTAACTATTGATATAGATGTTGTAGACAGATTTAGACACATATGTGGTGGAGAACCACAAATCAGTTGCTTAATGATTATTTGCATAGTGAAATAGTAAGTGACCTTGATAGTATTTTTTACAGTACTTATTAGTTATTCCTGATTTGAAAGTTTCGTTATAAAATAGTTGACACCAATATTTACCATATTTTGGTACAGGATACATTATACACATATATATAATTTGAAGCTTCCTTGCTGGCTTATCACCAGAGAATTTAATACAGGAGACTCTGGTTCAATCCCTGCGTCAGGAAGATCCCTTGGAGAAGGAAATGACAACCCTCTCTAGTATTCTTGCCTGGGAAATCCCATGGACAGAGAAGCCTAGTGGGCCACGGTCCAGTTCAGTTCAGCCACTCAGTTGTGTCCAACTCTTTGTGACCCCATGAACTGCAGCACGCCAGGCCTCCCTGTCCATCACCAACTCCTGGAGTTCATGGGGCTACGGTCCATGGGGTTGCAAAAAAGTTGGACATGACTTAGTGACTAATATAGCAACAACTAATATATACATATTTATATACATATATATATACTATTTGGTGAGCACAAATTATATTTTCAGGAATTTTTACATACATTATTTTGTTTGCTCTTTATAACTGTCCATTGGATAGACAGTTTTGTGTTCACTTATAAGCTTCCCATTTTTTTCATAAATGATAAATTACCAAGTTCTTAATTCTATTTTTTTCTGAACACTGGAAGTTGAAAAAATAATACTTTCTACCCCTTTAATAAGAAAAAGTGAGAACAAACAAAAATAACTTTGCTGTTCAATCCAGAATATTTGCTGCTGGAAATCTGTGAACCAACTAAAACTGATGCTTTATCAAGACTTCCAGTTTGCCCATCAAAGCTTCCTTTCTCTTTCTTCCACTAACCCAAAGTCAGCATGCTGTAACTTCAACCCAATACCAACCAGTTGCCCACCTTGAAAAACCACTATAAAATCACTCAACTTATTAAGTATTCTCCCTTCTAATCTCTTCCTTACTCCAGTAGTTTAAATAAAATCAATAGACTGGTTTGGTGCTTTCGGTAGGGAGTTACCTGACAATCCAGAGTACCTGTTGTATGTTTTGTTTCTAGAAACCAAATAATAGGTGATTTTAAACTTCTTAGTATTATTCTAACCTTTTTTTATTCAGTTGTCTTACAAAATATTTTTTCAGTTATTGAAACACTATTTTTAGAGTTGATTTACAATATTATATTAGTTTTAGATGCAAAAACACACTGATTTGATGTTTTTATAGGTTTATACTCCATTTAAAGTTATTTCAAAATAATGGCTGTTGTTCCCAGTGCTGTACAATATATTCTTGTTGCTTATTTATTTTATATTTAGCAGTTCATGTCTTTTAATCCCATGCCCATTTCCATCCAACCCTTCCCTCTCTATACTGGGGTGTTGTGTGGGTGTTTACTAGTTGCTCAGTTGTGTCCAGCTCTTTGAGAGGCCATAGACTGTAGCCTACCAGGCTCCTCTGTCCATGGGATTTCCCAGGTGAAAATACTGGAGTGGGTTGCCATTTCCTTCTCCAGGGAATCTGTCCAACCCATGGACTGAACCTGTGTCTCCTGCATTTCAGGCACATTCTTTACCTTCTGAGCCACTAGGGAGGCCCCCTCCATACTGGTAACCACTGATAAACCAGTTTGTTCTCTAAAACTCTTATTATATATTTGTTTTAGATTCCACATGTAAGTGATAACATAGTTTGTTTTTCTCTAATATTTCACTAAGCGTAATACACTTTAGCTCTTCCCTGGAGTGTATTACACTCCACATTTTTACAAATGGAATTTCATCTTTTTTATGGATAAGTGATGTTACATTAGTCTTCCCTGGTGGCTCAGAGGTTAAAGTGTCTGCCTCCAATGCGGGAGACCTGGGTTCGATCCCTGGGTTGGGAAGATCCCCTGGAGAAGGAAATGGTAACCCACTCCAGTATTCTTGCCTGGAGAATCCCATGGATGGAGAAGCCTGGTAGGCCACAGTCCATGGGATTGCAAAGAGCCGGACATGACTGAGCAACTTCACTTTAAGCTGAGCGATGTTACATTACGTGTGTGTGTATCTATATACATATGCGCATCTATTCTCATATCTTCTTTATCCATTCATCATTTGGTGAGCACTTAGGTTGATTATATATCTTTGCTATTATAAATAACGCTGCTATGAACATTGAGAAGATACATCTTTTGAATGAGTATTCTCATTTTCTTTGAATGATACCCAACAATAGAATTGCAAAATAATACAGTGGTCTATTTTCAATTTTTTTTTGAAGAAACTCCAAACTGTTTCAAACAATAATATTTAATAAAGTAAAACTGAAATTGAGTTTTTATGAGAAATTACTTTCTAGTCTTTGTGCAAATGAAAGTTAATCAGTGGTAATGATGTTATTATTACATTCTCCCTATCAAGACTATATTTGTATAGAACATGTTAGCTAAAAAACTAGTAAATAATGTTAGAAGGCAATGGTGTTGGTGGAAGACAAAATAAAATGCTGAAAAGAGTTATGTGTGTGGGCAAACATGTGTTCTAAAGGAAGCCATATTCTCTAGGTGTTCTTTCAGTTTCCAGAAATTTCTTTTTTGTTATACCACATATGATGCTACCATATAAATCTAATAATTTCATTGTCGGGGGGATCCCTATTTTATTATATTTTCTGATTAAAAAAAAAGACTTTTGCAGTAATCATTCAGTATCAAACCTCTCATTTAAAAAACTGTCTGCATGTCTTCATCTACAACCAAATCTCCTGCACTGCCACTCATCCTGCAAACTTTTGTCTGTATTCCCTTATTGTTAAGTCCATGAACTTCTTCAAGAAGAATCCGTCTACATCCTAGCCTTTCCCTCAGTCATTCAAATAAATCCTATTTATTCACTTAAACTTTATCTTTCTTAAGATGAAAATGTATGATCAGCATTTCCCTGCTTCAAAATATTATTTCAAATTATTCCATCCTCTTTTAAAATTTAATAGGTCCCATCATTCCAATAATATCAACAACCTCAAATATTTAGATGCAGATAATACCACTCTAATAGCAGAAAGTGAAGAGGAACTAAACAGCCTCTTGATGAGGATGAAAAAGAAGAGTGAAAAAGTTGGCTAATAACATTCAGAAATCTAAGACCATGGTATTTGGTCTTATCACTTCATAGCAAATAGAAGGGGGAAAAGTAGAAGCACTGACATATTTTATTTTCTTAGGCTCCAAAACCACTGAGAACAGTGACTGCAGCCATGAAATTAAAAGACACTTTCTCCTTGGAAGGAAAGCTATGACAAATCTAGACAGCATGTTAAAAAGCAAAGACCTTTGCTGACAAAGGTCTGTATAGACAAAGCTATGATTTTTCCAGTAGTCATGTACGGATGTGAGAGTTGGACTGTAAAGAAAGTGAAATGCTGAAGAATTGATGCTTTCAAATTGTGGTGCTGGACAAGATTCTTGAAAGTCCTTTGGACTGTAAGGAGATCTAATCAATCAGTCCTAAAGGAAATCAATCCTGAATATTCATTGGAAGGACTGATGCTGAAGCTGAAACTCCAATACTTTGGCCACCTGATGCAAAGAGATGACTCACTGGAAAAGACCCTGAGGCTGGGAAAGATTGATGGCAAAAGACTAGGGAAGCATAGGATGAGTGGGAGACAGGGAAGCCTGGGATGCTGCAGTACATGGAGTCATAAAAAGCCAGATATGACTTAGCAACTGAACAACAACAACATTATTCTGTAAAGAATATTACTTTGAGATTCAGGCTCATTCACTAATCTATTTTCCTTTACTTGTTATTTACATTATTTGGGCATAAGAACGTCTTTCCTAAATGTAAGACTGTAGCTTGCCAAATATTAACTAATTCTTTGACACATTCCTTTCAAAATGTAAAATCAAGAGGTATGTCTCACTTTTGTCTAAGACCTACTTCTGTGAAGTGTAGTTTGAGGTATTTAATCATATCTAACAACCAAAATAAATAATTTCCATGTTTAAAAAATAATGAATTGAAAAATCCATTGTATTAAACCTAATAGTAGAACCTGAGTTATAGTTAGTATTGCACAAGCATTAGAGTTCATGACCACAGGGCACTGTCTATGTAGTCTGCATGTGAAATGACACTTACAGAGCACCACAGATTGATTTCTGTGTCTGGAATAAATTGCACTGATTTAAAAGGATAGATTAATAAATGGTTGGTCTTGATGCAATTTTCCTCTGGGTTTAAGTGAGCTATAGAACACTATTTTTTGGCCAAACCTTGGAAAACTGGAAGGGTTTTAACAAATGGAGATGTAGAAGACACATTATTTCAAGAATGAGTCATTACTGGAGAAAATGCATGAGGAAGGGAAAACATGAGATTTTATTTTTACAAAGGTTGTAAATGCTTAGTGGAGTATATGAATGGACAGTTGTTTGGATAACATTTTAAAACACTGAAGAGTTTTATTTTTCTTAATTGGTTTGGGATTTTTTTTTTTTTTTTTAATCGGAGATGTGTTTTAGATAGCTCAGTCTAAGTAGAATTCTAAAGGAGGAATTAGAGCAGAAAAAATCAACTGGTGTTGGCAAGCCAATTATCAAGCCTTTACAAGAGTCAAACTGAGAGGTATAGAGAAGCTGATTTAAGAGGGTGACAATGGGCAAGGAAAAAGAAAGAAGGGTATACAGGGAACCAAATAACCACTGATTAGAAAATAAGGGGTTAGAAGAGAGAGAAAAAGTTGTGGTTAATTTTTAACTGAAAAATGGAAATTCACTTATCAAAGGTTTTAATATTTAGATCATAGTTGTGACATTCATTTTGATATGTTGGCACAAGGGTGCCAGATTGCTCATCTAGGTAAAATTACTCAAATTTAAAACATACTTTGAGAGCTGCCTGATCTAAATGAAAGACCATGATGACCAGCATGTACATGGCAATACTGTGTCAAAGTGAGATCCTGACAGCCTAGGTCACAAACTAGAACCATCTCATTCCTGCTAGGACACCATTTTCTTTTTTCTCATTCGCCAGTGTGAAGCTGTATTTCTGTCAGGGGAGCTTGTAATTTCCTCGGTTCTGTCTCATCGCAACAAAAATTTGAAGCAACGGATGGACCAGTTTTACAGCTCTCAGACAGACCAGTGTTACAGCTCCGGGTTACAGCTCAGTTTTATTCAGAAAATAAAGGAAAATACATGCCCGAGACATGAGGGCATGCTGACCCAAAAGACAAAAAGAGAAGAGAGGCCCCCGACCCAACTTTGGCTCCTCTTTGTATATGTTTTTTCTCCTCTCCCTGGGCCTGCCTTATGTAAACTGGGCTAGCCAGGAGTGCTGTCTGTTCTACTTGAGGTCCTCACTCCATTCCTCAGACCTTCCTTTGTTCTATTTTCGTGGGCTTATCCTTTCCTTGTATTTTAGCCACTGCCATTCTGGACTCATTTTTCCTATTCTAACTACCTAACATTTCCCCTTTTCCATTCCATAAATTTACTCTTGGACAACGAAATATTAACTGTTTTTGAATATTAGAAGTTTTCCTCAGTCATTGTTTTAAATATTGCCTTGAATTTCGTTACCTTGTATCCTCTCTGGGCAAGAACTAACTCTACCTAACCTAACCCTGAGATTCCAGAAACAGAATCAGACTTTAGTTTATCTTCTCTCTTTCTCCCCTTTCACTTTAGGTCCCATGAAAATCAACCTCTACAGCTGGAAAGTGGGGTAGTGGACAGGAGATTAAAAAAACAACAACAACAAAAAAAGTACTAAGGCCTCAAGTTTTAATATATTTAACGTTCTCTCACAGAAGACATTAGACACTGAATCATAGACCACTGTTATGCGCTGAACTGTCCCTGCCCCAGATATGTACGAATCTTAATTCCTGGAACTTGTGACTATGACTTCATTTGGAAACAGGATATTTGGAGATGTAATCAAGTCAAGATGAAGTCATACTAGTTTAGGGTAGGCCCTGCTCCAAGGATTGTGATCCTTATAGAAAGAGGAAAGTCTGTACACAGACACACAGGTGAGACAGCCATGTGAAGATTATGGCAGACATTTACTAATGCATCTACAAGACAAAGAAGGACAAGGCTTGCTGGAACCACCGTAATGTTGTCAATGTAACGGTTGTAAATGTAAATGACAAGGAAGGATTCCTCCTGTAGAGCCTTTAAAGAAAGCCAGGCCCTACCAACAACTTGATTGTAGGCATCTAGCCTCCAACTGGAAAAGGTCCGTTTTCATTGCAATCCCAAAGAAAGGCAACGCCAAAGAATGCTCAAACTACCACACAATTGCACTCATCTCACACGCTAGTAAAGTAATGCTCAAAATTCTCCAAGCCAGGCTTCAGCAATAGGTGAACCATGAAATTCCAGATGTTCAAGCTGGTTTTAGAAAAGGCAGAGGAACCAGAGATCAAATTGCCAACATCCGCTGGATCATGGAAAAAGCAAGAGAGTTCCAGAAAAGCTTCTATTTCTGCTTTATTGACTAGGCCAAAGCCTTTGACTGTGTGGATCACAATAAACTGTGGAAAATTCTGAAAGAGATGGGAATACCAAACCACCTGATCTGCCTCTTGAGAAATTTGTATGCAGGTCAGTAAGCAACAGTTAGAACTGGACATGGAACAACAGACTGGTTCCAAATAGGAAAAGGAGTTCATCAAGGCTGTATATTGTCACCCTGCTTATGTAACTTATATGCAGAGTACATCATGAGAAACGCTGGACTGGAAGAAACACAAGCTGGAATCAAGATTGCCGGGAGAAATATCAATAACCTCAGATATGCAGATGACACCACCCTTATGGCAGAAAGTGAAGAGGAACTAAAAAGCCTCTTGATGAAAGTGAAAGAGGAGAGTGAAAACGTTGGCTTAAAGCTCAACATTCAGAAAACGAAGATCATGGCATCCGGTCCCATCACTTCATGGGAAATAGATAGGGAAACAGTGGAAACAGTGTCAGACTTTAGTTTTTTGGGCTCCAAAATCACTGTAGATGGTGACTGCAGCCATGAAATTAAAAGACGCTTACTCCTTGGAAGGAAAGTTATGACCAACCTAGATAGCATATTCAAAAGCAGAGACATTACTTTGCCAACAAAGGTCCACCTAGTCAAGGCTATGGTTTTTCCAGTAATCATGTATAGATGTGAGAGTTGGACTGTGAAGAAATCTGAGCACCAAAGAATTGATGCTTTTGAACTGTGGTGTTGGAGAAGGCTCTTGAGAGTCCCTTGGACTGCAAGGAGATCCAACCAGTCCATCCTGAAGGAGATCAGCCCTGGGATTTCTTTGGAAGGAATGATGCTAAAGCTGAAACTCCAGTACTTTGGCCACCTCATGCGAAGCGTTGACTCATTGGAAAAGACTCTGATGCTGGGAGGGATTGGGGTCAGGAGGAGAAGGGGACGACAGAGGATGAGACGGCTGGATGGCATCACTGACTTGATGGACGTGAGTCTGGGTGAACTCCGGGAGTGGCGATGGACAGGGAGGCCTGGCGTTCACAATTCACGGGGTCGCAAAGAGTCGGACACGACTAAGTGACTGAACTGAACTTAACTGAGCCTCCAAAACTGTGAAAGAATAATTTCTATTATTTTAAGCCACACAGTGTATGGTGTTTTGCTACAGCAGCCCTGGAAAACTAATACAACCCTTAGGTGGCGTTTTTAGTATTCTTCAACTCCCCAATTTTTATGCCAAGCATTTCATAAGGTCAATGTTCTTTTGTAGTTCTTGTGATCCCCTCCTCAATTTATAATGTCTCATTTAAAGCAATACATGTTTTCATTTGTTTATTTTCTTTAACTTCAAGCCTCCCACTTTTAACATGCTTATTTATCATAAACAAAAACTTTATTACTCATGGAAAAAGCAGAAGGCAAACTTCACATTTGAGCCAACAAGAGGATGACACAGATTGGCCTGCATGGCTCCAGCACAAAGAGTGGGCTGCAGTATAAGAAAGTAACTCAGGGCTTGGGGGAATCACTGTTTTTACAGTAAATGGTAAGCAGACCATGCCCTTCATTCCAGAGAATTACATACTGCCTTATGTAAGTGCTTGCTGTGAACACAAGCCTGAACAATAGCCCAGATAAAGAACTGGTGACACCTTGCATTCTTGGCATCACTATCATGAACTTGTAGGCATGTTCAGGGCCCAGGGCATATTGCATCCTTCCTAGTGGGAGAAGAGTAGAAATGTCCCACTGAGAATCTGAGGGCCATTGTGGCTTATATTAACAGGTAGTGAAGATAAGACACAAAATGAAATTGTTCGTTTTAATTAAGACTAGGGGAGAAGTCTTTTCTTGAAAAAAGTCTTAGATTATTCCAAACCAGACCTATATCCAGAGGTTGAAAAGCAATGTTCTCAATCCACTGTATTAATACATTGATTAAAACTATACCTGGAATATTATATTCATTCTGAGTGTCATATTTTATACTAAAGTATAATATATTACATTTAATTTAAATGGCTGAAAAGAATTATGACTATTTCCTGACACATGAAATTCAAATTTCAGTGTCAGTAAAGTGAAATGTTAGTTGCCTAGTTGCATCCAGACTTTTTGTGACTCCATGAACTATAGCCTGCCAGGCTCCTCTGTCCATGAACTTCTCCAGGCAAGAATTCTGGAGTGGGTAGCCATTCCATTTTCTAGTGGATCTTCCCAACCCAGGAATCAAACCCAAGCCTCCTGCATTGTGAACTCAGGTATCCTGCATTGCAGGTAGATTCTTTATCATCTGAGCCACCAGTTCTGACTGACATATTTTATACTAGAGTATAATACATTACATTAGATATAAATAGTTGAAAAAAACAAAAGACGACTATTTCCTGACACATGAAATACAAATTTCAGTGCCAATAAGTAACGTTTATTGGAATATAGTTATACTTACTCCTTTAAGCATTGTCTGTTTCTGATTTCCTGCCAAAACAGCAAACTTGTGGAACATAGAGGGACTAGACAGATTCAAATATTTATTTTCTGACCCTTTATAGAACAAGTTGGTGGCTCTGAGCATACATAATGGGGTAGGGGTTTAGGTCTACTGGGTAAGTCAAACACTAGGCAAATTAATAAAAAAAAGCAGCACTCCTAATAAAAACCAGTTAGGAGAGCTTTGAAACATAGAAGTAAAGGGATACTGAGGTGCATCACCAGAAGGCCAGGTCAAGAGGGGAAGGATGGTGAAGTGTGCTCAAGAAGCAGCCAGTTGCCCAAAGAACTCTGGATGACCCATGGCGCCCTCTGCAGACCACTCCATGCCTGTGCGTCTGAAACCTTTTCTTTACATATAGAGGTATTTCCCCCCCCCACCCCAATCTTTTCCCCCCGTTTATGAAACTTTTTCTTAATGAGAATGGAGGCAGGCAGTAGGTGGGCACATGAGAGTGTTACTTGAGACGGTTACCTGAAATGGGTTTTAAATAAGGATGACAAGATAATTTTGAGAAAGTAACAGTTGTGGAACGTATCAGGCACACGATAATACCTAATTGAAGTAAAAGAATCTGCACTTGTTTTCTGAAGATACTAAATGATGAAGAAATGTTTAGGACCATTTGTAAAATGTTTAAGGCTCTCACATGTGAATATATAAACCAGTATTTTTTGTGAAGCTAGTGAACTTATCTCTAGGAGTATCATTTAAACTGCTAAATTAAAACATTAGGCACAGCTTTTATTAGAAACACAGAAAATGTGTTACTTCACAAGTGATCACATTCCCTTTGAAATATTTAAGCAGGATTTAATTAAAAAGTATCACAGTTAGATAATCAATACTCTCTGCCACTAAAATTATTATCACGCAGAAGATGTAGGCATACCTTTTGAAAGTAATTTTCTTACTACACTGCTTAATTTTAGTCATTATCCCCTCAATGTCTGACATTCTAACACAATAAGGTAAGTCACTTCAGTCGTGTCTGACTCTGTGCGACCCCATAGACGGCAGCCCACCAGACTCCCCCATCCCTGGGATTCTCCAGGCAAGAACACTGGAGTGGGTTGCCGTTGCCTTCTTAAATGCATGAAAGTGAAAAGTGAAAGTGAAGTCGCTCAGTCGTGTCCAACTCTTAGCGACCCCATGGACTGCAGCCTACCAGGCTCCTCCATCCATGGGATTCTCCAAGCAAGAGTACTGGAGTGGGTAAGTATTTAAGATATAGGAAAAATTCAGTGCTAAATGGACTTGACAGTCAACAACAAAAATGTACAATACATATAAAAAATCAAGTTTCAGATAAAAATATACAAAGGTTTTCTGCCAAATGATCATTTAAAAAATAAGCCTTGAAGTTTTTATTTCTAACAATTAGGTGTTATTGACATATATAGGATTACATATTAATTTGCCTTAACAAGTGAAGGAGTCTGGAGAAGGAAATGGCTACCCACTCCAGTATTCCTGCCAGGAGAATCCTGTGGACAGAGCAGCCTGGCAGGTTACAGTTCATGGGATCCCAAGAGTCAGACACAACTTAGTGACTAAACCAACAAGTGAGGATCACAGTAAAGTATACATTTTGCTGTATATATAAACCTTGTAACCAAAATATAAATGCACAAAGTATCTAAAGGAAAAAAAATAGCAAGTACCTTGTAACAAATTAATACTTTATATAGGTGTTACTAATTATTTAATAAATATTTTTACAATGTAATCCAGGTAGTTCCCTTTGTTACTTCACCTCCTTCTTTCCTTAAAGACAGATCACATTAATTTATCATATTCAGTACACCCCTATCTAACTGATTAACTGTCACATTTAAGGCTTAAAAAAACAATGCACGTCTTTTTCTATAGTAAACTATTTTCTACCAAGGACTAAACCGACTGTTAAAGTGATTAATTTCTATGAACTTTGCATATAACCACATGGCCATTTAATATGGGAATCACATTGTTGCAGAAACCAGTAATCGAGAAACCAAGCACCACACTTGGAGAGTTGTAGAACTCAGGTTTATTATGCCAGGGGGCACAGAGGAGGTAACACTCCAATCTCTCAGTCCTGAACAAAGGGGTTATAGGGTTTTTATAGACAGACTATAGTGGGAAACACGAGCTGCTAATAGGCTGGTTCAACCTAAGGGGTTTCACGTGTGTGGGAACAACAGTCAAGCCGAGGAGGGCGATGCCTGATCTTACATGGACAGGCATGATTAAGCATGTTTGCAGGGGCTGGACAATTGCAAAGAGCAAGACAAGGGTGAGTGTGATAAGCTCTAGTTCCTAGTATTGTAAATTCCCACTTTCTGAGACTATGTGACCTACATGATTCAGACTTTGCAAGGAGCAAGCTGAGTTATAGAGGCAGAATGAGCAGGAGGTTATGTAAAATTTTAACCTTTCCTCTTCATTCCCCCTGCTTGATGCTTCTATCACTTGTTGTAGAAAGCATCATCTCATGTTTTGGCAGGACACTCAGAGCTCCCCGTTGTTCAGGGGCCTATATGGAGCTATTACCATTTGTAACTTTATGGACTTAATCCAAGAGGTTATGACCTGGTAACTGCACTGAGAATACAAGGGCCAGACAAGAGTGCTGCAAAGAGCATAAAAAGAGGGCCTGTTAAAGGGAGAAGCCACGATGCCCAGCTCCAGATATTATGCCAATTACTCCAGGAATTAGCTAGTTTCTCTCCTTTTTATGATTTGTTCTCTTAGTTGTTGGCTGTTGGGCCGTGTCCCTGACTATTTCTGATTGGTTTACATAAAAGCAGCATTCTTTATTCAAGAAGAGGCAGAGTCCTCTTTTCAGCTGTCAATAGGTCTAGCCCTCTCCTATTCTGTAAAACCACCTCAGCCAGGGAGTCTAGTTGGACCTCTAATGAAGAGCACAGCAATAATACCGATTAGGGATAGAGGCCAGGGTTGACAATGAAAATCCATCGATATTTTGATAGCTGATTCCTCAAGCTTCCGCTGTGTGTTGACCGGGCAGGTGCCAGAGTGTGGCTGGAGAAAGGCTGAAGAATCCTCAGCTTCTGCCTTGCGTTGACTAGTCAGCTTCCAGAGTGACTAAAGCGGGGCTCAGTGTTCTTCGTGGGTGAGGGCTGTTGTCTTTGGAACGGGACCTTGTGGAGGTTTTGGGGGTCCTGAACTGTTTTCCAGGTGTCATCATCACAGGAAGTCGCTGCTTTCTTGACTCTGATGTGGTGGATCCAGGGGATGGAACCTGTAACTTTAACAGCATAGGATTTGCCAGGATGACCAGGTGAGGGCCTGTCCAAACTGGCTGAACTGGTTCCTTTTTCCAGTATTTAACCCATACCTCATCTCCCGGCGGATAGGGATGAACTCAGTTGCCCAAAGGAACGGGAGTCCTTTCTAAGGTTTCTCAAGTGATATGGCAGAAGACTTTTCCAGGGCCTGGAAGCGTCAGGACATCTCCAGGTCAGCTAGTTGGTGGTCTCCCTTGAGCTTTTTGTGGTCTCCAGTGAGACCATCACTGGGGGTGGTCTCCCGTATAAGATCTCAAAGGGAGAATAGACTGAGGACCTCGGGCTGCATTTTCAGAGGGAGATGAGAGTCCACAGAATGATAAGGCAGCTTGTTCCAGCATTGTCTGGGTGTTGGCCAGGGGATGTTCTTGTCGTACTACTACTTGGAGAAACAAACTTAAAAAGAAAGTTAAAGATATATGGCCCAAAGATTAATAGCTGTAGGAAAGCTGCTGAGGGGCTAGCCAGGAGAACCAGGTCCAGACATTGATTCATGACATTAATGTTTCTCTAGGTATGAGAAGATGCAAGAATTTGGGCTCATAAAAATCTTTACCTGAAAACATCTGACTATCTGAAGGCCTGTTTTTCTGAATTTTTCCCAGAGCATAGAGTGCCTTATTTTTTGTCTCCACCCCGAATGCCTTTCAAGAGGGTGTTGAAGGTCAGCATCTTATAGTGGTCATGATTTAATATTTGTAGAGACAGCTGGCAAGGGCCAAATTCCAGTCAGCAGGACCCCTTCATAGCCACATATTTGACCATGTTTTGGGTGCATTTCTTGGTTATTGTGTCCCATGGTGCTGGAAAGGCTCATTCCAAGATCTAACAAAGATTTCATTGCTAGGCCACTCAATGGTGTTGTCACTAGATCAGGCCTTGTAAGTAGTGAAAGTCTCTCAATCATACCTGTCTTACTAGCCTCTTGGTCCAGGAAAATATTTCCTCTTGTTGCTTCTTACAATATCTAGAGTTCAATTCAGTTCAGTTGCTCAGTTGCGTCCAACTCTTTGAGACCCCATGAACCACAGCACGCCAGGCCTCCCTGTCCATCACCAACTCCCAGAGTCCACCCAAACCCATGACCATTGAGTCAGTGATGCCATCCAACCATCTCATCCTCTGTCATCACCTTATCCTCCTGCCCTCAATCTTTCCCAGCATCAGAGTCTCTTCCAACGAGTCAGCTCTTCACATCAGGTGGCCAAAGTATTGGAGTTTCAGCTTCAACATCAGTCTTTCCAATGAACACCCAGGACTGATCTCCTTTAGGATGGACTGGTTGGATCTCCTTGCAAGGGACTCTCAAGCGTCTTCTCCAACACCACAGTTCAATAGCATCAATTCTTCAGTGCTCAGCTTTCTTTATAGTCCAACTCTCACATCCATACGTGACCACTGAAAAAACCATAGCCTTGACTAGATGGACCTTTGTTGACAAAGTGATGTCTCTGCTTTTTAATATACTGTCTAGGTTGGTCAAAACTTTCCTATATAGAATTACATTATTACAATTATTGATCTCATATGGAACTGCATATCAGCATTTTATCACAGGCTCAGTCATACATTTGGTAATGTAAGAAATAATCTTCTGAAGCAAGCTACAGAGGAAATAATATAGTTAGCAGGTATTAGTAAGGTCAAAAGCAAGAATTTAAGTCAAGAACCTTCATTGGGTATAGACTGGTATAGCCCAGGTCATCTGACTCAGTTAAATGATTATAGCCAAGTGTTAATCTCCTGGTTGTACATCATGGAGCGTCTGACCTATATCCAAAGATTGGTTACTGAGATAAGCTTTAGAAACAATCTTAGAGTGTCCTTTTAATAACTTAATTAAACCTTTTAGCAATGTAATGGGGAACTATCTCAGAAGTGAGTCATAGTAAGCACAGACCTTAATTAACAAAACTAGAACTTAATATTCCATGAAACAAAATTTTTTCTTTTTTTTTTTTGAAAACTCATTGTGAGGGCATCAACACTGTAGTCAGGGAATGCTTTAACACATCAAATAAAAATGAGGTCTATCAGGAGCTGGGAAAAGCCAAGGGGCAGTCTTGGATTTCCCATAGCTCTGGCTCTTTGACTTTTAGCTGTTGTTTATCCATTTTCAATTTCTTGATTTAGAAGCAGACTATTGCCATGTTTTAAGGACTTCAGGATAGCAAAAGTCTAACTATGAGGGGTTATGTTTTGTAGAAGCAGAATGAGCTTTGTCTACATGTAACATAATCTTAAATAATGTTTATTTACTTTACCAAAGTAACAAAAAGATTTTAAAAGCAAATAAAAATCACTTAAAGGCAAGGAAATTCATAATCTTTTATTTAAAGCTGCATTCTAAGAAAACTTTGTTCTCTAAACAGAGAGAAGACCAAATTCCAGTCTGGTACCAGCTTACTGTTAATAACAAAAGTTTTTTATCTGCTTAATCTTAGAAAGTCTTTCTCATAAATCTTGAAGAACTAGCAGTATTCTTCTAAAGCCATGAGAGTAAAATCATAGAAGGAATGTTTAAAACCTGATTCTACCGCAATTGACAAAGAAAACTGGTCATTGCTGTTGATATGTAACATTTTAATATGATAACTGGAATTATAATTGACCACATTTTATCAGGGCATATCAGATCTATGTGAATTTCACGCAATTTTAGGATATCTATATTAGTAACATCAATCATACAGTATAACATGAGAAGATTTATCACCGCTTCAACAGGACTTCCCATGTAATTTAACATGTCCATTGAACCCAAGTAGCTTAATAGCTCTTTGGGCTATCTCAGGGGCCCTCTGAAGCATCCCAAAGTTAGCTAGAAGTCAAGTTATTTAGGAAGTTTTGTCAATAAATATCAAAAGGGTTTATAACAGTCAGGTAGGATCGTATGAAAATAATGGTTATTTACTTCGCCAATATTAACAAAAGATTTCAAAGGTAAATATAGAACAGATCAATTAAGAGGTAAAGAAACTTAAATCTATTATTAAAAGCAGTTCAACATCTGAAGAAAGTATGTTCTCTTAACAGAGAGAAAGGCCGAATTCAAGTTTTGCACCAGCTTACTTTAAACTCATTTAGGTGAACTTAATCAAATTTATTTTGAACTTAGTCCTAACCATGCACAAAACTTTTTTTTCAGGGTCCACTTTCCACAAATTTTTAATCTCTTTCTGTAACAGCTACCTGTAAGTCAGACCTACTTTCTTTTCCCTTTATAAAATGTAATTTTATTTTTTATATCTTCTTTATTAAAAATATACATTCTACTTTCTTACTAGATTAGCAAACATACATCATTATTATATATTTAATATTGAATATTTCCCAGTTTATGTGAATCTGAAATTTATTTAGGTTAATTTTTCTTGTATTTAGAATTGTTTGATTTGTAAGCAATTACTTTTCTTTAGACCAATTAAATTAGAAATTATTTACAACGTCAACAATATTATCAGAAAAAAACAAAACACATACAGTAAGACATACATAAATCCAGACAGACAGAGATCTTATAGTTTTCTGTTTGAGAGTTAAACTATCTCTTTGATCTCCCACCCTTTTTTATTTTTTCTTTGCCTGAAGTTCTAATTTGCCCGAGGCTGAGGTCTCAGGCAAAGTGGGCTGTGTATTTCAAGGACATGGAAAGGGTTAACTTCAAGCTTTTTCCTAGGCAAGCCTTTTAACAAGCTAGTTATTTTTAATTGCATATGTGAAAAGAATTGGTTTTTCAGTTTCCAAAAAGAAAATTTTCTCTCACTCCATCAATTAGCAATCACACACTCACAGTCATTCAGAGGCTATCACAGTGCCTCCCTTCTCCTGAGTCCCCAGGTTCCTTAACTGTTGCTCCATTCCTGGGAACTCCAAGGAGGTGATCAGTCTCCTCTTCTACCCATTTGGGTAGATCCGACTGGAGACTGGCCCCAGGGCCTTACCCGATCCTGTGGCCATTCCTGGTGAGTTGGTTTGTCCCTCCAATAAGCCCGGTCAGGGCCTGGCTGTCCAGACAGTCGGAACACTGGTCTGAAAGAAAACGCAGAGTACCGTCAGGTGGAGCACCTCCTCGTTTGTCCTGGGGTTTCTCTGCTCCAGCCCAGCTGAGCCACCAGTCTGGCAGCTCAAGGGGCCAGCATGGTTGGAATCTCACTGGGGCCTCCAGAAATGTTGCAGAAACCAGTAACCAAGAAACCAAGCACCACACTCGGAGAGTTGGAGAACTCAGGTTTATTATGCTGGCGGGCCCAAAGGAGTTAACACTCCAATCTCTCAGCCCTGAGGGGTTACAAAATTTTTATCAACAGACTATAGTGGGCAATGCTAGCTGCTAATAGGCCGGTTCATACTGAGGGGCTTCTCGTGCACAGGAACAGCAGTCAAGACAAGGAGGGGGATGCCTGACCTTTATATGGACAGGCATTAAGCATGTTTGCAGGGGCTGGACAATTGCAAAGAGCAAGACAAGGGTGAGTGAGATAAGCTCCAGTTCCTAGTATTGTAAATCCCCACTTTCTGAAGCTACTTGACCTATGTGATCCAGATTGCAAGGAGCAGGATGAGTTATAGAGGCAGAATGAGCAGGAGGTTATGTAAAACTTTAACTTTTCCTCTTCATTATGGCCCTTAATTCCATGGGTTTAAATAATTAAAAGACATATATATCTTTTTCATTGTTGTGTTTCTTTCTTCTCTATTTTTTTTTTTTCCTTTCTGAAATGTGACCATAATCACTGATTTTACCTTTTAAGTGCCCCTAAAGGTGTTCTGAATCCATTTCAATCCATAAAATAGCTCCTTTTGTCACTCTTAAAACTTATTATGAAATTCAGTGATATATGGAAATATTTGTTATATTTCAGTGGAACGTATTACTTTATATCTTTCTTCTACCAGGTTCTTCTACCACAGTTAATTTAATATATATAATTCAAAGTTCTATAAATTGATTTTTTCTTTCTTGCATGCAATTTATTTTTTACTCTTTGATCATCTTTCATTTCCCTGAAGCATGTTCTATGGCAAATACAAATAGTTTATTAAATTTCTTCATTATTTCAAATCTGAAGTTAGTATTAGTAGATAGACCAACCTCTCTCTCTTTGTGTGTGTGTGTCTTATATTACTAGAGATAAGGCACTGGGTATATTTACACAACTTACTCATGTATATCTCATAAGACAACCTTAACTAAAAGACCACAAATTAACTGATCAGAAGAGCAGGTTAAATAAGGCCAATTTCCATACTCAGGAAGTAAAATATAACATGATCAAGATATGAGAAGAATTAAGTGACCACTATGATTTTGAAAAATACGGTCGGTTAAAAACTAATCTCAGGGAGGCTGGGGGGAAATGGAGAATAGACACTAATATTTTTAAAATAACACTTAAAAGTAAATTTTAGTGTATAAAACTAAAAAATGCAATTGGTTGATAAAATATATTTCACAAATAAACATACATGTTCTTCGTACATTAGGCTTTTTTCTCCCTCCAAACAAAAATGTTCATTATAACAAAGAATATCACAATATAGCAAGGTGTGGCTTGTCAGTGAGATTCCCCATTTTATTAAAATGCCCCAAATAATGGTTATAATGAGTTATGCTATTTTTTTCAGACTCTCAGCTATTTAAATCTTTCCTCTAAAAAGGTTTTAAGAAATGTGTTACACTATAAGAACTTCATGAAACACATTTTTCCAGGTAATTCATGATCTGAGATTTATTCTAATAAGTCTTTTCATGTTATTATATTCTTATGAAAGGAGATAAAAATAGTGATACCATTTTAAAAAGACTATGAAAGCAGTGGTAAAATCAGATTATTAAACTGGGTCCTGAGATGAGACAAAAATATATTGAAATCTGCCTTTATCACTTACTAGTTATGTTACTTTGAGCTTTGGTTTTCTTATCTGTAAAATATATAATAATAATATCTATTCATAAGAATGTCTTGAAGATTTAATGAATACTGAATGTTCTTATCTCAGTAACTGGTTCACAAAGCTAAATAATGTTTAATGAATAATACTGGTTTCATTAGTATTATTGACTATAAGGATTATTTGAGTGTTAGCTTTGTAATTCTGCCTCTATCTTATTATAGATGTTTGCCTTATCAGTATATATAACTACTAATTACAAAATAATATTCCTTTACTTACTTTATGGTTGCCTAATTTTCAATTCAAAAATTTCATCTGAAAGTGAAGATACAAGTGGTGAAAACTATCCACTGCCTATGTAGCTATGGTCTTGGGCCAAGGAGGAAAACATGAGGCCCCTTTGGTACATGGCAGAGAAACTGTGTTCTCATTTCTTCCTGATAGTGTGAGGAGAGATGGAGAAGATGGTGAAAGAAGTGGAAGGAAAATGACTCCTTAATTGCACAGCACTTTTGCGGAGCCACATTTGTCACTGGCCCCTAGTTAAAGCCACTTCGGATGGTCGATTTTTCACCCCCAGATTGAACAGTTTCAAACTGAACACTTTTCCTCGCTCATTTGCTCAGTCTCTCATGCTTTGTACGAGGATCTTGCATCTCACGTTTCAGATACAGAGCATTTTTGCCATGAATAGTATTCTTTATGAATTCATGCCAGAAATCCATGCATTTATGACTATTTTTCTTTCCTCAGTTACTGACCAAGAAGAGAACAAGACTGTTGAATGTCAAGTAAGTCAGAGATATGAATACCAAGATGGTGTGAGTGACATGTGATAGGTGTATTATTGAACATACAAAGATCATGTCAGCAAAGAATTGTGACTGGAATATGTATGAGTTTATGTCCTTTCTCCTTTTAAGCAATCAAATGGGAAAAGCATAAATATGATGATTAAAGAGGAATAATACATACATAAAGAGGTACAATAAATAATTACAAACCAAATAAAATCAATACCTTACTAGTATTTCTGAATAAGTAAAATGTAGCTCTCAGATGGAAGAAGGAAATGGCAACCCACTCCGGCGTTCTTGCCTGGAGAATCCCAGGGATGACGGAGCCTGGTGGGCTGCCGTCTATGGGGTTGCAGAGTCGGACACGACTGGAGTGACTTAGCAGCAGCAGCAGCAGCTCTCAGATGAATTATACAGACTGTTTACACCTAATTTTATATAAATATTTAAATATTGACTGTATGACTCACAACTTAAATACTCAAAAGTATATAAGTTCCATGAGTAAACAAGACATATTTACATAATCAAATGGAATACAGGTTTATATAAATGAAATAGGCTTAGTAGTCTAGCAAAAATTATTTGGGTTCCTATAACACTGTATATATATAAATCAATAAAACCAGAAAAAATTGCCTCTGGCAAATGCATTATAGATATATTTATTTTAAATATGTTTTTATTTATCTCAGTTTAGTTCAGTCGCTCAGTCATGTCCAACTCTTTGTGACCCCATGAATTGCAATACGCCAGGCCTCCCTGTCCATCACCAACGCCCGGAGTTCACTCAAACTCATGTCCATCGAGTCGGTGATGCCATCTAGCCATCTCATCCTTTATCGTCCCCTTCTCCTCCTGCCCTGAATCCCTCCAGGCATCAGAGTCTTTTCCAATGAGTCAACTCTTCACATGAGGTGGTCAAAGTACTGGAGTTTCCTCTTTAGCATCATTCCTTTCAAAGAACACCCAGGACCTATCTCCTTTAGAATGGACTGGTTGGATCTCCTTGCAGTCCAAGGGACTCAAGAGTCTTCTCCAACACCACAGTTCAAAAGCATCAATTCTTTGGCACTCAGCTTTCTTCACAGTCCAAGTTTCCCATTCATACATGACTACTGGAAAAACCATAGCCTTGACTAGACAGACCTTTGCTGGAAAAGTAATGTCTCTGCTTTTGAATATGCTATCTAGGTTGGTCATAACTTTCCTTCCAAGGAATAAGCGTCTTTTAATTTCATGGCTGCAGTCACCATCTGCAGTGATTTTGGAGCCCCCCAAAATAAAATCTGACACTGTTTCCACTGTTTTCCCATCTATTTCCCATGAAATGATGGGACCAGATGCCATGATCTTCATTTCCTGAATGTTGAGCTTTAAGCCAACTTTTTCACTCTCCTCTTTCACTTTCATCAAGAGGCTTTTTAGTTCCTCTTCACTTTCTGCCATAAGGGTAGTGTCATTTGCATATCTGAGGTTATTGACATTTCTCCTGGCAATCTTGATTCCAGCTTTTGCTTCTTATAGCCCAGAGTTTCTCATGATGCACTCTGCATATAAGTTAAATAAGCAGAGTGACAATATATGGTCTTGATGTACTTCTTTTCCTATTTGGAACCAGTCTATTGTTCCATGTCCAGTTCTAACTGTTGCTTCCTGACCTGCATATAGGTTTATCAAGAGGCAGGTCAGGTGGTCTGGTATTCCCATCTCTTGAAGAATTTTCCACAGTTTCTTGTGATTCACACAGTCAAAGGCTTTGGCATAGTCAATAAAGCAGAAATGGATGTTTTTCTGGAACTCTCTTGCTTTTTCCATGATCCAGCGGATATTGGCAATTTGATCTCTGGCTCCTCTGTCTTTTTTAAAACCAGCCTGAACATCTGGAAGTTCACAGTTCACGTATTGCTGAAGTCTGGCTTGGAGAATTTTGAGCATTACTTTACTAGCGTGTGAGATGAGTGCAATTGTGCAGTAGTTTGAGCATTGTTTGGCATTGCCTTTCTTTGGGATCTAGTCCTTACTAATTAGATCATTGTGTTCTCATTCACTCATTGGACAAAGCATACATATAATTTTGCTGGTATATTTGGTATTTTTAAGGTTCTGTTATTGATTATCTCATTTTAGAGGATGATGCAATAGAAGTTGCTAACCTATTTCTGGAGGATATCCTACATAAATTATGTCTTATCACTTAAGGAGAGAACTAAGGAATGAAAAAAGAGAAACCAAGCACCACACTCAGAGAGTTGGAGAACTCAGGTTTATTATGCTGGCGGGCCCAGAGGAGTTAACACTCTCACCAGAGAAGCCTGGTATGCTGGGATCCATGGGGGTCACAAAAAGTCGGATACGACTGAGTGACTGAACTGAATTGAACTGAAGTGAATGATACTTCTGAGTGAATAGAACTGCTGGTTGAACTGGGCACGACTTGTCTATACTTGTGGGTTCTTAATTTATTAGTTTCTATTAGCTTCGCTGCCAAAAGGAAAAAAAAAATTGAACTGATAATAATTACATGTCAAATCTATATGTGATTCCTATCCTATAAGTTGTTATTCCTTGAAAAAGAAAACAATGTCGCAGGCTCCTTCTCTTGAAGTAATAGCCTTGGGAGAATTTGATCACATGGAATTTATGTAGTCCTCAGAGATTAGAGTCTGAAAGAGGCAGATGATAATCATTCTAAGGCATCATTGCAATATAGGACTGCTATGGTTATCTTCTATTTATCCTGTTCAGAAGAATACCTGAAACCCAATCTCTTACTACCCTTCTCAAAAGGAAGTGAGGTTTTCAATGGCTTAATATGGCCAATAAATTATATACGGGGAAATTATATATTCCTTATTAAGCACATTCATCTCCAGTAGGAAATGCACCTGAAGTCAAGACTAAGTAAAAGGAACAAGAGAGCACCACTTAATTCACTTAATTACCCTTTCCTTTTTGTCAATTATATTATTTAAATAGTACTATTGCAACTCACGTTCACCCCCTGACCCCTCCCCTCAAGCCAAGCATAACTTAAGTGTATGATGCTCTTGCTCAACTTGATTTGGATAATATGATTTTTCGAGTTAACTTAAAAGTTATTTTGTGTAAATGACATGTATGTAATGGTGCTAAAGCAGACATGACCTATATGCATGGTCTGGTATTCTTAAAGTAGTAGGGGAAGATCGTTTCATTCAAGTCAGTTTTTCTTGGAGGCTCAGCTGGGTAATTAGAAGGTTAAAAAGGGCTACATGCCAAATCCTGATATTTTATAAAATCACCTTAGTAATTTAATTCACTATTAGAAGTTGTGGGAGCCTATACAAGATCTTGTATTTCAGAGTATCTCCAAGTATTTTATTCAGCTTTAAGCTAGACACCTTAATATTCTTTAAATACTTTTGCCCTTCAGTTCAGTTCAGTTCAGTTGCTCAGTCGTGTCTGACTCTTTGCGACCCCATGAATTGCAGTATGCCAGGCCTCCCTGTCCATCACCAACTCCCGGAGTTCACTCAGACTCACGTTCATCGAGTCAGTGATGCCATCCAGCCATCTCATTTTCTGTCGTCCCCTTCTCCTCCTGACCCCAATCCCTCCCAGCATCATACTCTTTTCCAATGAGTCAACGCTTCGCATGAGGTGGCCAAAGTACTGGAGTTTCAGCTTTAGCATCAGTCCTTCCAAAGATATCCCAGGGCTGATCTCCTTCAGAATGGACTGGTTGGATCTCCTTGCAGTCCAAGGGACTCTCAAGAGCCTTCTCCAACACCACAGTTCAAAAGCATCAATTCTTCGGCGCTCAGCCTTCTTCACAGTCCAACTCTCACATCCATATATGACCACAGGAAAAATCATAGCCTTGACTAGACGGACCTTTGTTGGCAAAGTAATGTCTCTGCTTTTGAATATGCTATCTAGGTTGGTCATAACTTTCCTTCCAAGGAGGAAGCGTCTTTTAATTTCATGGCTGCAGTCACCATCTGCAGTGATTTTGGAGCCACAAAAAATAAAATCTGACACTGTTTCCACTGTTTCCCCATCTATTTCCCATGAAGTGATGGGACCAGATGGGAATCATGATCTTCGTTTTCTGAATGTTGAGCTTTAAGCCAACTTTTTCACTCTCCACGTTCTTATCAAGAGGCTTTTTAGTTCCTCTTCACTTTCTGCCATAAGGGTGGTGTCATCTGCATATCTGTGGTTATTGATATTTCTCCTGGCAATCTTGATTCCAGCTTGTGCTTCTTCCAGTCCAGCGTTTCTCATGATGTACTCTGCATATAAGTTAAATAAGCAGGGTGACAATATACAGCCTTGATGTACTCCTTTTCCTATTTGGAACCAGTCTATTGTTCCATGTCCAGTTCTAACTGTTGCTTCCTGACTTGCATATAGGTTTCTCAAGAGGCAGGTCAGGTGGTCTGGCATTCCCATCTCTTCCAGAATTTTCCACAGTTTCTTGTGATCCACACAGTCAGAGGCTTTGGCATAGTCAATAAAGCAGAAATGGATGTTTTTCTGGAACTCTCTTGCTTTTTCCATGATCCAGCGGATGTTGGCAATTTGATCTCTGGTTCCTCTGCCTTTTCTAAAACCAGCTGGAACATCAGGAAGTTCACGGTTCACGTATTGTTGAAGTCTAGCTTGGAGAATTTTGAGCATTACTTTACTAGTATATGAGATGAGTGCAATTGTGCAGTAGTTTGAGCATTGTTTGGCATTGCCTTTCTTTGGGATTGGAATGAAAACTGACTTCCTTAGTAGACTGTTCACCTAAGTGTTATGTTATTTTTTTCAGTAGTTACTCATAATTATTTGTGTTTTGTTTAGTTTTCAGGAAATTAAGGCCTTAATAATTTTTTGCTATACTGCAAAGGAATTTTAGATTACTGCAGTATAGCAAAAATTTTTAAACTCTTTTATGGCCTTATCATTTTTGAGTAATAACTCAAATTTGGGAAAGCAGTAGTAAAATGAAATAGAATTGGGTATCAATACAGGTAAACATGGAATTTGGGCAAAAGGTAATTGTAAATTTGTAGGTAAAAGTAGCATATAACAAAATATCATTTAACACCTATACTATGATAAAGCTAACAATAATAGTATGATTATTAACTTCAAGATATATTTACCCAAAATGATAAAAGCAAAGGACAAAAAGGTATGAAAGTTATTTTGCATATAAGTTACTCAAAATTATCATTATTTTCTTCAAAAATGTGATATAAATTAGTTAAATAGTGATGTGACTATTTGGAAACTATTCATGACATAACTTAAATAAGCAGGTATAGCGACCCAAAAAAACCCCAAAAGCAAAAAACACACACTGACTATAAGAACATAGATTATTGCAATATGTATTTCTTTCCTGGATTAGTATAATGTTCAAAGACGTCACATTTAGGTGCCAGGAACCTTTATGATGCTCTTTGATCTCAAAAGCTTTAGAGCTGAAAGGATTTGGAAGTTGTCATCAGCAATTGCTGAAAGCTGTCATCTTATTTGATATCCCTTTGATATCTGGCCTCTTTTTAGTTCTATGGATTTGAAAGTCATTTGGTGTCGTGTATTAATATTCAGTGTACAATGCTATTGTCTTCATATAGAGATAAAATATTTAAAATATTTTTAATGTCAAATATTTGCTTTGGTTCCAAATTATCAATAATCTTACATAATTTAAAATAATTTATCTTATCCACTTTGCTTTTTAATCAACCTAGGAATAGTAGAATCTTTTTTTCCCCTGATTCTAGTTTTGTGACAATCCAGGAAAGGGGATTTAACTTTATCACTTTTCACTGAGTAAATTGAGTAATATAAATAAAACTACAGTGTAAGAATAAAATGTCAATGGCTGAGCAAATATTCTCCCTTTTTTTTATTTCCCTGATGCAAATGGAACTGATAAAAGATGTTATAAAAATTAAAAGTCAAATGAAATAAAGATTTTAAATTGATTTACCATAATTACTACCAAGTCATCATTTCTTTTGATAGATCCCTTAAAAAGTGGAATGGGAAATACAGGTGAATGTCTTGAATGTAAGTTTACCTGAAGACTGTATTTTATTTTTTGGAAAGATCTGTTTTCTCTAAGAAATAATCAAACCTATTTTAGGATTTCTAAGTGACACAATATTTACCAATGCCAACCTTACTAGGATTTATAAAGCTCAATATTTTTAAATGTAAAAACATAGAATTTAAATTTTTATTTTTTAATAAATTTGACTGTTAGGAAAGATGACAGCATTTTAAGCATTACAATAAGAAAGAGACAACTGGGTCAGAAGTATTATGGGGTATTTTTGTAGAAAATGTATGTCAATTTTCTCCTATGCTTTTCTCCAAAACTAAACCTACAACTGCATACCAATCTACTTTCTGTTGTCTGATTATCTTTTCACATTTTGTCTGATTATCTTATACATTCTGGCTACATAAATTTGGGTGTCCCTGGTGGCTCAGATGATAAATAATCAGCCTGCAATGCAGGAGACCCAGGTTCAATCCCTGGGTTGGAAAGATTCCTGGGAGAAGGGAATGGCTACCCACTCCAGTATTCTTGCCTGCAGAATTCCATGGACAGAGGATCCTGGTGGGCTAAGGTACTTGGGTTCACAAAAAGTCGGACACGACTGAGTAACTAAGAATGCAGGCTCACTACACAAATTTGCTTATGACCTTTGACCACTTGAATATTTTCACTATCCTCATTGTCAACAAGATCATAAAAATCTTACACATTATAAATTAACTGAATATTTTAAATATTTGAAGCCTGTAATAAGAATAGTAATATATACATATATTATATATATATATGTGTGTGTGTGTGTGTGTGTGTGTGTGCTATGAAATATAATAACAAAATGAAACTATGGAAATGACCCAGATAACCATGATGGTGTGATCACTCACCTAGAGCCAGACATCCTGGAATTCGAAGTTAAGTGGGCCTTAGGAAGGATCACTAGAAACAAAGCTAGTGGAGGAGATGGAATTCCAGCTGAGCTATTTCAAACCTTAAAAGATGATGCTGTGAAAGTGCTGCATTCAATATGCCAGCAAATTTGGAAAACTCAGCAGTGGCCACAGGACTGGAAAAGGTCAGTTTCATTCCAATCCCCAAGAAGGGTATGCCAAAGAATGTTCAATCTACCACAAAATTGCACTCCTCTCACACACTAGCAAAGTAATGCTCAAAATTCTCCAAGCCAGGCTTCAACAACACTGAACCATGAATTTCCAGATGTTGAAGCTGGTTTTAGAAAAGGCAGAGGAACTAAAGATCAAATTTCTAACATCCGTTGGATCATAGAAAAAGAAAGAGAGTTCCAGAAAAACGTACTCTTGTGTTATTGGCTATGCCAAAGCTTTTGACTGTGTGGATCACAACAAACTGTGGAAAATTCTTAAAGAGATAGGAATAGCAGACTACCTTACCTGCCTCCTGAGAAACCTGCATGCAGGTCAAGAAGCAACAGCTAGAACTGGACTTGGAACACCAGACTGGTTACAAATCAGGAAAGGAGTATGTCAAGGCTCTATATTGTTACTCTGTTTATTTAATTTATATGCAGAATACATCATGTGAAATGGCAGGCTGGATGAAGCACAAGCTTGAATCAAGAGTGCCAGGAGAAATATCAACAACATCAGATACACAGATAACTTATATGGACTCTGCATATAAGTTAAATAAACAGAGTGACAATATAGATCCTTGACCTACTTCTTTCCTGATTTGGAGCCAATCTATTGTTCCATGTCCAGTTCTAACTGTTGCTTCTTGACCTGCATACAGATTTATCAGGAGGCCAAAGTATTGCAGTTTCAGCTTCTTTGGTGAAGAACTGACTCCTTGGAAAAGACCCTGAAGCTGGGAAAGATTGAAGGCAGGAGGAGATGGGGACGACAGAGGATGAGATGGTTGGATGGCATCACTGACTCAATGGACATGAATTTGAGCAAACTCCGGAAATTGATGATGGGCAGGGAAGCCTGGTGAGCTGCACTCCATCAGGTCACAAAGAGACGGACACAACTGAGCGATGAACTGAACTGACAGAAAGGCAGCCATGAACCTACTGCTTATCTTAAGAATTACATTATCAAAACCCTGGTATTTAATTATGTGCTGTACTTCTCTCAATACTTCATCTGATTCAAGTATTGTATTTTGTCATTACCTTCCTTTATATTATATATTTTACCATATATGGATACATCCCCACACAATATAATGTATAGCTTAGGTTATTTTTAAATTTTGCATACACATATTTATATTTATGCAAACTATTTCATTAGATGTAGTAGATATACCCACATTGTAGTGCTTTATTATAATTCATTTTCTTGGCTTGGATAGTACAAGTTAATCATAGTTGCTTTATTTATTTATATACAACCCTACATTCTTCCATGATATGACCACTATTACAATAAACTCACTTTTCTCAATAGAACTTTCTCAATCATAATGTAATTTTGTTTTCAGAATTTCAGAAATTTAAATATATAACATTTAAAATTTTTTTGATTGTATGTGGCATAACTCTGTTTTACTTGAACCATTTGAAATTAATTTTGATAATCATTGGTATTTAAATTTTTCCTAAATCTTTATATGGTTTTTGCTTGGGTTTCCTTGAAATCAAAGATGTCAAGATTAGTACTACCAATATTTAATTTTTTTCCTCTTACGTCAAGGGATTCATCTTTTGGGACATAAACATAAAATTCAATTCTATACTCTCTAACTTCTCAAGGATAGAAAATAAAATTATATTTGATCAAATTATCTCTTTTAACTAAATGATACTTACCACAGCTATCTCTTATTGGTATTGAAGCCTATGGACATGTACTCCTCTGTGGATTTTAGACTCTGTCAAAAAAAAAAAAAAAATCAATTCTTCACCTAGCTTGGAGACCAGCAAAATACCCTCATTATGTTTTTTCATTTTCATGACTTTTCAAAATATTTCTAGGGAATGAATAGGAATTAATACTTCTGGAGCAATGACTGAAAATCATGCTAACAACATAACACTTTATAGATTATTTTAGAATGAAAAATAATGAAGCTTTTAAAAGATCTGACTGGTTACTTTTACTCTAGGTGAATAATGTTTATTATTTTGACTTACATAGGATTTGCTGATTTTTCTCTAAGAGGTGAGAAAATTGTGGTCAGATTTTATCTGGTTGGAATTGCACTGTAGAGTCTTCAAATAGATTTTTTTAATTACTTTTTGTCTCATAGTGTATAATTGTTATATGAAACAGTATAGCTCAGTTTAAGTTATTTTGCCTTTCTTGGAACAGAAACCTTTCCTGAAACTTAAATTTTATTTTATCTTCATATTATACATTCTTCTAAAGAGAATCAAATAATGGAAATCTATGAACATTGGAATAATATGTCTAAGCTTTGTATTCATTTTGTCATTTCTTAAGGGAAAAAAAGAAGGGTAGTTTGGAAAACATGATATAAATAAAATTTTTAAACATTATTTTTCACTATTTTTTCTAATTCATATTTACAAATATAACAGCTGTTTCCTATGTACAAGAAGATAAAAATTAATTTAATTTGTGGTTCCCTGCTGCTAAGCTGCTAAGTTGCTTCAGTCGTGTCCGACTCTGTGGGGCCCCATAGATGGCAGCCCACCAGGCTCCACCATCCCTGGGATTCTCCAGGCAAGAACACTGGAGTGGGTAGCCATTTCCTTCTTCAATGCGTGAAAGTGAAAAGTGAAAGTGAAGTCGCTCAGTCGTGTCCAACTAGTAGCGACCCCATAGACTGCAGCCTACCAGGCTCCTCCGTCCATGAGATTTTCTAGGCAAGAGTACTGAAGTGGCTTGCCATTGCCTTCTGGGTGGTTTTAAATCTAAGCTTTTTCCATTTTTAAGTGAAAGATGCTACTGCAAAGACTTACTAAATACAGAAAGCACTGCAGATCAGAAGATATGATAACTTGATTATCAGCATCAATATTTTAGTGACATCTGAGAAGGCAGATTAATGATGATATTGAAAGATATTAGCTATGACTATCAGGAAATAACTAGTTGAGCTACACTCTTACACTATAAGAGGCCAGTGAAATGTACTTTTGCCTGGAAAATCCCATGGATGGAGGAGCCTGGTGGGCTACAGTCCATGGGGTTGCTAAGAGTCGGACACGACTGAGTGACTTCACTTTCACTTTTCACTTTCATGCATTGGAGAAGGAAATGGAAACCCACTCCAGTATTCTTGCCTGGAGAATCCCAGGGACGGGGGAGCCTGGTGGGCTGCCGTCTATGAGGTCGCACAGAGTTGGACACGACTGAAGCGACTTAGCAGCAGCAGCAGCCGTGAAATGTTGCTTCCTAGAAAGTAAAACAACTACTCACCTAAATTGCTATTTTAATTTGTATAGAAAATGATTTTTAATTATAATTTCATTTGTATATTGCCACGTAATTTGTTGATTGTTTAATAAATTTTAAGATGATATAAAAATTCCCTGATATTCCTTTGTGACTGCATATACTAAATATAATATATTAACATGAGTAATTCTTAGCTATTATTCTTGTCCTTAAATAGAATGTTTATACTTTCTGGGCTGTTTATTCTGATACATTTAAATATTTTCATAGAGCTCATCCAACATACAGAAGAGTATAGTTAATATCATGGAAATGATTCAATTTACTATAACATAAGGGTCATTTACTTATTAAATACAAGGTCACCGTATTATTGCGTCCTCTTAGTTTATGACATATTCCATCAACTCTCCTAGTTGAAAATTGATCTCTAGCCTCTGCCTGCCATTTAGATAGTCAGATAAATAGTTTTATTAGGATTGACTTGTTATCCATGAGATGTTGTTGTCAGCTACAACCCTGGAAAATAAAAATAGTTTATCCACAGCTCCAAAATGTGTTCAGGCACATCTTCTGGTATGTATGACTCATTATAAGGGATTCCATCAATGAATCGTTTAGTTCAAGGCCAAGACCCTTACATTAAAATGAGTGTTTGTGATATATCACATTTGGAAAGTGAGTAGAATTGTGCTGTGCTTAGTCGCTCAATCATGCCTGACTCTTTGCGAACTCATGGACTGTAGCCCGCCAGGTACCTCTGTCTTTGGGAATTCTCCAGGCAAGAATACCAGAGTGGGTTGTCATGCCGTCCTCCCGGGGATCTTCCCAACCCAGGGATCGAAGCCAGTTCTTCCACACTGCAGGCGTCTGAGCCACCTACTTTTCTGCTTTACCATCTGAGCCACCATGGAAGACTGAGTAGAATTGTGGTTAAATGCAAAAAGACTTCTTCTGGGATATAACATGCCATCAGTTCATTCAGTCACTCAGTCGTGTCTGACTCTTTGCCACCCCATGAATCGCAGCACACCAGGCCTCCTTGTCCATCACCAACTCATCACTCACTCAAACTCATGTATGTCCATCGAGTCGGTGATGCCATCCAGCCATCTCATCCTCCGTCGTCCCCTTCTCCTCCTGCCTCCAATCCCTCCCAGCATCAGGGTCTTTTCCAGTGAGTCAACTCTTCACATGAGGTGGCCGAAGTATTGGAGTTTCAGCTTCAACATCAGTCCTTCCAATGAACACCCAGGACTGATCTCCTTTAGGATGGACTGGTTGGATCTCCTTGCAGTCCAGGGGACTCTCAAGAGTCTTCTCCAACACCACAGTTCAAAAGCACCAATTCTTCAGTGCTCAGCTTTCTTCACAGTCCAACTTGCCATAGATCCCTTTAAATAACTCATTTTATGTATAAAAGCTCCATTGTGAGAATAACTATTCCCATAGATTAAGATACCTTTTTTTTTCTGTTTTCTCTTATTAGAAGTTGTTTAGATTATATTTTCAAGCTTAGAATTCACTGTTTTACAGCTGAAGTCATTAATATATATTGTTGCTGCTGCTGCTGCGTCACTTCAGTTGTGTCTGACTCTGTGCGACCCCATAGATGGCAGCCCACCAGGCTCCCCCGTCCCTGGGATTCTCCGGCAAGAACATTGGAGTGGGTTGCCATTTCCTTCTCCAATGCATGAAAGTAAAAAGTGAAAGTGAAGTCGCTCAGTCGTGTCCGACTCTTAGCAACCCCATGGACTGTAGCCCTCCATCCATGGGATTTTCCAGGCAAGAGTACTTGAGTGGGGTGTCATTGCCTTCTCACATGCAAATAGTCACGCCAGATTTTGTGAGACAGAAATAATTAAAATGATAAATAAAGCAGGATTCTTGCTTACGGACCCCATAACTTAATAAATATGTATTTCTCCAATGACTTTTAAATCTATCTGGCAAAAACTGATCTTTAAAATGTGTTTATTTAACACCTAGAAATTTAATTCTAGGGCACACTGGTGTTTCTCAAAGGCTAAAATTGAAGCCTATTATCTTGTCCTACTGTATTTTCTAATTCCCTTCTTTAGCATCTAGTTCTTTTCCATAGTCACCTATGCACAAATCACACATATTTGACCTGGTACTTTCTGTAGCTCCTCCTCTTTTTGCTTTAATTTTTACTGGGAAGCCAGATGGTGTCTGACCCTCACTCATCTATAATACTCAAGCCAGCATCATCCTTGGGCCTCACCCCAAATCTAACTGCTGGCTGGCTTTTTGAAAGGGAACATTCTAAACTAGCAAATGAGAATAGGAGACTAATAATCCATTTTTAAATTTTTTATTTCCTAATGATTTACATTAGTTTTCATGAACCCCATAAGAAATGTAAAGTACTCTGTACTTACAGGGACATATTACTGAATTTTTTTTTTTTTTTTTTGGCCAAATTCATCAGTTCCAATTCTCTTCCTTATTTTATCCTTTAATCTACTTTTTTAATGTATGTAAAGAGAACCTCTGACTGAGCTATGTAATTTGTGTCCATGTATTTGGTAGAAGTCTGTTTTAGAATGGGGTCTGGAAGACTGCAAAGAACCTGGAGGGCTGGGATGGGATAGGAGGTGGAAGGGAGGTTCAAGAGGGAGGGGACATATGTATACCTATGACTGATTCATGTTGATGTATGGCAGAAACCAACACAATATTGTAAAACAATTATATTTCAATTAAAAATAAATAAATTTAAAATTTTTTAAAGGGTTAAGGCATCTCAATGAAGGTCAGGTTCTTTCAGAGGGCATTTAAAAAGAAGCAATGGCTGAGTCAATGTTCATTATGTCTTTATCATCTAAAATAATTATTCCTGATTTGAAGAAATATGGAGTTGAAATAGGATGAGGTCCCTGCTTAATATTCCAGCTTCTTATTTTGCTTCTTTTTAGCAACTTCCAAGCTTCCCTATGGAGCTTCCCTATGGACCTTCCCTGACAGCTCAGTTTGTAAAGAATCTGCCTGCAATGCAGGAGACCCTGGTTGGATTCCCTGGTTGGGAACATCCCCTGGAGAAAGGATAGGCTACCCACTCTAGTATTCTTGGGCTTCCCTTGTGGCTCAGTTGGTAAAGAATCTACCCGCAATGTGGGAGATCTCGGTTCAATCCCTGGGTTGGGAAGATCCCCTGGAGAAGGGAAAGGCTACCCACTCAAGTATTCACACACAAAGTTCCATTTTTGGATTATCAGGTTGTTAATACATTCCAAAAGCCATCCTAAAGTTTCACACCTCTGTGTATATATATTTATTTTTGCCACTTAATCAGGAACCCTTATTCTTTTAAGCCTAAGGACCTTCTATTTGGGCTCTAACTCAGCTCAGAAGTTATGCTTTCTATGAAGCATTGTTATCAGTTTCCATCTTAATACACTCCTTTTATAGCTTGCCTGAAATGGCTGGATAGCATCACTGACTCGATGGACATGAGTCTAAGTGAACTCCGGGAGTTGGTGATGGACAGGGAGGCCTGACGTGCTGTAATTCATGGGGTCACAAAGAGTTGGACGTGACTGAGGGACTGAACTGAACTGATACTTCTACTGGTGTAAAATCATCTATATGCAATTAATCAAATATACATATTATATGTATTAATCTATAATATATATATAACTATTTAATTTACATATTTAGCATTATCATATATTTGAGCTCCTTAAAGCCAGAAATTGTATTTTATTCAGCAATCTGTCTTCAACTAACATGTTATTACACAGAAGATGCTTAATAAAAAAATACTCAATCACCAACAACTGAAATGAGTGAATGGAATGGTCGTTCAGATATGTATGCAGGCTGGAAGACAAGCATGTTAATTTGAAAAATGACTGTCTCCCTTTTCAAATGGTATACTACCAAGATAGTACCCTCCTATCCCTGAATCATAAACTTAATGTTTACATATTTGCTATAATAGTATCTATTACATATAATTTTATGAAATATACACACTTAATTCATTCAGAGAAGATTTGACTCTTCTTTGGCTGAGAACAGTCTCTAGTTCTGTGGAATAGCAAACCACAGTGGAGACTGCTACAGGTTGCAAATATAACAATATAATGTGTACCTATGTGACAATGACATTTGAAAGATTGAACCCTTAGTAGACATTTTTATAATTTAGAGTTTTGAAAATAATGGTACTGATGTGGAGGGATTCAAACTCTAACTCATGCTAAAATATCACTGCCGCTTGGCTCCCTGCCAAAATGTTAACTCAAGTTGTGGGTCACTAGATAAATCTTCAGATGCTTCTAAGACCCATGCAGATCAGTTAAATGTGAAGGTGTTGCATCCTACCTGAAATAGACTTTCTGTTAAATGGGAGTATACCTCTTAAAAACATGATATATAAAAACAAACAAACACAATCTCCAAAAACCTAAAACAAGAAATATCTGCATTAACCAAATCAGATAAAACTTTGCCTAAGAAAAATATGACCAAGTAGGGTGCCATAATGATCACTGCCAGATCAAAAGCAAAGAATCTTTATCTGTAATTTTTCTCACTCTCAACTTGTATCATTTGATTCTCTTTGCAGTTCCGAGTTCTGCATACTCTCTCTGTGAGATGATTCACATTTCCTGCAGTTTTTAAAAACTTTTAAAAACAGCTATATCGAGGTATAACTGATATCCAAGAACTGCATATATTTAATGTAAACAATTTGATGATTTATGCTATGTGCATATACCCATGAACCGCAAAGTAATGGACAAAATCGCAAAGTGTGTCCAAAGTAATGAACATATCCATCAATTCCAAAAGTTTCCTTGTGTTCCTTTGTACATTTGTTTTAATTTCATTTTTATCATTGTATGGTGTACATGGCAAGAACACTCAAGATAAGATCTACCTCCTTAACAAACATTTAAGTGCACAAAACATTGTTGTTGATTATAGGCACTATGGTAGTAGATCTTTAGAATTTAACTCATTTTACGTGACTGAACTTTATATCCATTGAACAACTTCTTTTCCTCTTCACCTCCAGGCCCTGGCAATCCATACTCTAGTAAGTTTGACTAGTTTAGATAGCTCATGTAAGTAGAATCATGCATGATATGTTCTTCTGTGAATGGTTTATTTAATTAAACACAATATTCTCCAAGTTGTTCATCCATGTTGCTGCATGTTGGGTTTTCCTTTTTTATGGATGAATAATGCACCATTGTAGGAATATGCTACATTTTCATTATTCACTCATCCATCCATGGACACGGAGGTTTTTTTCATATTTTGGCTAGTATGATTAACACTGCACTGAATGTGAAAGTGCAGATATCCTCCTGCTTTCAATTCTTTGGGCTATATACCCAGAGCTGGAATTGGTAGATCATATAATAGTTGTTGGAGAAGGCAATGGCACCCCACTCCAGTACTCTTGTCTGGAAAATCCCATGGACAGAGGAGCCTGATAGGTTGCAGCCCATGGGGTCCTGAAGAGTTGGACACGACTGAGGACTTCACTTTCACTTTTCACTTTCATGCATTGGAGGAGGAAATGGCAACCCACTCCAGTGTTCTTGCCTGGAGAATCCCAGGGACGGGGGAGCCTGGTGGGCTGCCGTCTATGGGGTCACACAGAGTCGGACACAACTGAAGCAACTTAGCAGCATAATAGTTGTATATTTAACAATGTGATGGCATGTGATACTGCTGTGCTTTCCACTTTTGCTCCATTATTTTACAGACCCACCAACAGTGTACAAGATTCCAGTTTCCCAGATTCTTATCATCACTTTCTTTTTTTTCTAGTAACAACCTTACCAAACATGAGGTTATAGCTCATAATTTTGATTTGAATTTTCCTGATTATTAGGGATATTGAGCAACTTTTTATGTACATGTTGGCCATCTGTATGTCTTGTTTTGAGAAATATCTGATCAGGTCCTTTGTCCATTTTTTTAAAAATCAGGTTATTTGCCTTTTTGTTATTGAGTTGCAGAAGTTTCTTATATATTCTGGATATTAACCTCTTATCTGATATATAATTTATTGATATCTTCTCATATATTTTGTAGATTGCTCTTTTATTCTATCAATTATTTTTTGAAAATCACTCTATTGTCTCAATATGCACAGAAAAACCATTTGCAAAAATTCAGCATACTTTCATGATAAAAACTGTAATCATTAAGGAAATGCAGATCAAAACCACAATGAAATATCTATCACCTAACCACAATGAGATACTGCTTTTCAGAATGGCTATTATCAAAAAGAACACAAATATCAAGTGTTGGTGAGGATGTGGAGAAAATAAAACCCTCCTACACTGTTGGTGGGAATATAAATTGGTACAGATACTGTGGTAAACAGTGGAGGCTTCTCAAAAAACTAAAAATAGAATTACCATATGACCCAGTAATTCCACTCTTGGGTACATATCAGGGTGAAAAAAAAAAAAAAAAACACTAATTTGAAGAGATACATGCATCCCAATGTTCATAGCAGCATTATTTACAACTGCCAAGATATGAAAGCAGCCTAAATGTACATCAACAGATACATGGATAAGGAGGATGTCACACAGACACACACACACACACACACACACACACACACACACACACACACAGAATGGAATACTACTCACTCATAAAAAAGAATGAAATTTTGCCATTTGCAGGAATATAGATAGACTTGGAGGGCATTATGCTAAATGAAATAAGTCAGATACAGAAAGGCAAATACTGTATGATATCACTTACATATAATCTAAAAATACAAGAAAATAATGAATATATTAAAAAAGAAGCAGACTCACAGAAAACAAACTAGAGGTTATCAGTAGGTGGGGAAGTAGAAGGTACATATTATTAGACGGTGTAAAGACAGGCTACAAGGATATATTATACAACACCGGTAATATAGACAATATTTTGCTATAACTGTAAATGGTGTGTACTTTTTAAAAAAAATCATAAAAAATTAGAAGTAAGCAAACAAAACAAAAAAGACTTTTAACAAACTACATATAAAAGAAGTGTGTCGTAGTGTAATAAAATATGACAAGCCCACAGTTAACATCATGCTCAATGGTGAAAACTGAAAGCTTTATCTCTAAGACCAGGAATAACACTCACCACTTCTGTACAACATAGTACTGAATTCTATCTAGAGCAATTAGGGAAGGGATAAAAAGGCATCCAAATCAGAAAGTACAAAGTAAAATTGTCTCTGTGGCAGATGACATAATCTTATATGTACTGATCCTTAAAGACTCCACAAAAAATGATTAATACTAATATTTACTGAAATTGAAGAATATAAAATCAACATACAAAACTCAGTTACATTTCTATACACTGATAATAAATTATCCAAAAAGAAATTTAAATATTTCATTTATAATAACATGAAAATAATAAAATATGTGGAAATAAGCTTAACTAACTTCCCATCAAAATCCCATTGAAATTTTGAAAAGAAAGAGAAAATAAATCCTAAAATTCACATGGGACCACAAAAGACCTAGAATTGCCAAAGTGAATTTAAGAAAGAAGAACAAAGCTAAATGCATCACACATTCTGATTTTAAAATGAATTACAATGTTATAGTAATTAAAACAGCATGGCTCTGGCATAAAGGTAGCCCCTTAGACCAATGGAACAGAATTGAGAGCCCCCAGATAAACCCAAACATATATGGTCCACTGATCTTTGAAAAGGATGCCAAGATTATGTAACAGGAAAAAGAGTCTTTTCAATAAATGCTGGGAAAACTGAATATTCACATGCGAAAAATTAAAATGGACCTCTGTCTTACACCATACACAAAATTAAAATCAAGATGAATTAAAAAACTCAAACATAAGACCTGAAACTATAAAGCTATCATAATAAAACATAGAAGAAAAGCTTCTTGATGTTGGTCTTATCAATGATTTCTTGGATATGACAGCAAAAGCACAGATAACAAAAGCAAAAATAGACAAGTGGTACAACAGCAAACTAAAAAGCTTTTGCACAGCACAGGAAACAGTCACTTCTCCCAGTTTCAAGTACTCCACTATGAATTTTAGCTTTTCGACCTCAATATTTCAATACAGCTCAGTTTGCAAATTACATCTTATCTTTGTAAGTGTGAAAACTAATTTCCACTGCCCTAGACTATCAAAGACTTCCATCTGTATTGGACTGGTCTCTCCATAATTATCACAGGAAAGGAGAGAACACTGAAATATCTGGATGGGACTCAAAAAAAAAAAATTACAAGAAAAAAACTTTAATTTGAATATTCAAGAGGTTTTTTTGTTTGTTTGTTTGTTATTCAACTATTTTTAAATCTGAAGGCAAAAAGGTAATATCAGATTTCAGTATGATTCTTTCAAAAAGAGAATTACACAAACTATTCTCTCTGTTGGCTAACACTGCAAAATAGTTTTCATAGTTTCTGCCTAATTTGTTCTATATCCTTTAAGCTCCTGATGTTTTGCTCACAAATAAGTAAAATGTCAATTGTTAATAGATGAAAACATATCATTTGGACAAATATAATATTGCCTAAAAGGAAATAGTTGTAATAATATTTAGCAGTGAAATCATTTCTTGAGCAGACCTTCTTACTGGGTTCATTGAGATTCAGAACTGCTATCAAAAATATATTTCTAAAGTAAAAGTAAAGAATTTTTATATTTTTTTTCCTTATAGTAAGTTACATCAAGGGACTATAAGAGAATAGACTCAAATCATTTGTTAATGAAAGGAATTCTTTGGTACATCAAGATAATTTGATCAAAGTAAAAAGTTTCTCATGTCATTATTGAATTATGAATCTCAGACTATCAGGAAAAGATAAATTCTCTATTCTTAAGTAATTCATGAAGTCCATATTCTTACATGAAAATCAAAGAACCTAACTAACATTTCAACCTAGAAGACAATTATTGTATCTTGACAGGGGAGTTGGGATCAAATTAAATATGGTAATTTAATGTTGTAAAATGAAAAATGATAAATGATTAAATAGTTCTTTGTCTCCCATTCTGGAAGGCAATAAAATACTCCTATTCTTTCCTATTTCTGGTGATTTAATTATTTTCTTAAATATAATGCAGATACAAATTTCACAAATCAATAAAGTAAAACTAAAAAAATGAGCCATATGGAACACAGTTACTTAATTTTCTATTTTTCTATACCAGATGTCATACATCCACCTTCTTTAATACTTACTCATGTTTCAAAATTTACTCAGCATCATAATGAAGGTGAATGCCTACAGCCTCGTTTTTATGCATTTTTGGGAAAAGGCACTATTGTTATAAAGTGGTACAACTATCCATATACAAATCTTTGCATCTTAAATATAAGCAATTAGTCAAAAGTCTTTATAGAGTTCATTTATCTTTAAAAGTATGTTACATATACAAATGTGCTTAAAGTGCTTACTTCTTTGTTGGGGGGCAGGGGAGGGACAGAAATCTTGCTAGCTTCTTTTCCCCTCCAAAATATATTGATTTGTTTTTTATTGTAGATCACACTTATGAGGGCAAAGTGCTACACACATAACTATAAATGATTTGGGGAAAAAAGAGCTTTAAAAATAATCTGCAAACTTTAGTTACGTAGTTCCAAACTGAGGAATCCATATTGGTAAAGGAGTTTGGGGTCCTAAGAAGGGGTTCTTGATAGTGGCTGCCCCAGATTTCTCCAGCCTCAGGCCTGAACCTTGGAAAACAAGGTCCCCTGCAGTGGTGACAGCCTGGGGCTGGGAGGGCTTCTGCTTTTAGCCAGGCTCTTGGCCCTGGCCGGCACAGAGACAGTGCTAATGAATCTACATCAGCAAAACTTTATAGCTCTCGAGGATCTAGTGGGTGGAAATTGCCAAAGACTTCACTTTTTTCCTCGTCATTATTATTTTTTAAAAGCTCCTTCCTCATCTTCCATATCATTGAGGCAGAAAACGTGTTATCAAAGCCAGTCTATTGACACTGGATTGTGGCTAAGGAAAGTGCCGTGTTTACCACAAGGCTGTTAAAGGAGTAGGGGCAGCTAATGCTCAATGGCTACTGGGGAATTTTTTAAAGGCAAGGTGAGGGAAAGAGTTGCAGGGTGCATGAACTGCTCATGGTCAATAATCTGATTTTTTGAGGATGAGATAGGAGTGATATCATAGATGTTAACATCACTGTATGTTCATGGTCATCATGCAGTTAGCTTCATCCATCTGCTGGGGCTTTTAGTATGCATAAAACAACTCAGGAATGTTCATCAGACACTGTGATGAACATAGATGTGAGGGACACATCTATGTCCCTCAGGGGAGAAGTAAAGATTCTGTGAGTCTATAACTGATCTATTGTTTAATTGTTACCAGTTCTCCTGATCCAACTGCCATATTTTGTTATTGCGTGTTCATATTCTTGCAGTCATTAACCCTGAGCCAGTCTTTTGTGATTAGGGGACGCCTGGGAGACTAACACTTTTCTACAAACAAGAGGCAGAGGAAATGGTGGTAGTGGTGGGGGTTGGGTGATGGCGAGGTGGGGGTGGGGGGTAAGGGGATTATCTGTCTCAGGAAAGCCTTGTAGGGTCTTGCTTAGTTATAGAGGCACCTACCCAGTCTGTAGGCCTGAGCTCGGGCCTGGATGCTTGCTGCAGGCAGACAAAGGGGTAAGTGCCTTCCTAGGAGATGACATGGGAGAAGACCCAAATAGGCCAATGTAGGAGAAAAAAAGCGAAAAACAAAACAAAAAACCCAGGAGACAATAGGAAAAAATAAAAACTCAAAACAATTTCCGTAGTTTAGGCAGAAACTTGCCTGTTTGACTCCAAATGAGTAAAAGTGTAGTTGTCCTTGTTTTCCCATTAAACTAAGTAAAAGACATAACCATGTTTGAAGTTCTCTCCTTACTAAAATTCTTGTTCTGCAGTACCTAATGGAGAAGGCAATGGCACCCCACTCCAGTACTCTTGCCTGGAAAATCCCATGGACAGAGGAGCCTGGTAGGCTGCAGTCCATGGGGTCACTAAGAGTCGGACATGACTGAAGCGACTTAGCAGCAGCAGCAACAGCAGCAGAAGAAATATGAAGTTAAAAATAAAAACATTTCTAATTTTTTTGCTGTTTGACTATCCAATCCTTTCCCCCAAAGTTTCCTAAAATTTTCCTGAGGTATAGCAAAAAACATGAATAATGAGAAGCTTTTTTCGAAAACCTATTCCTGAACTTTCAGGCAATCTTGCAGACTTTTCCTATTTTTACTCTCATGCATTTTTCAGAAGAGATCACAAAATCCAATGTGAAATATTATCCTTTATTCATTTTTCATTTTTAAATAAGAAAATTATTTTCTGCACATAATATTTTACCACCTTTGCTATGAACATCTATAGCAATGTCATCAAAACTATACTATAATGCTGCTGCTGCTGCTGCTAAGTCGCTTCAGTCGTGTGCGACTCTTTGCAACCCCATAGACGGCAGGCCACCAGGCTCCCCCATCCCTGGGATTCTCCAGGCAAGAACACTGGAGTGGGTTGCCATTTCCTTCTCCAATATATGAAAGTGAAAGGTGAAAGTGAAGTTGCTCAGTTGTGTCCGACTCTCAGCGACCCCATCCATGGGATTTTCCAGGCAAGAGTACTGGAGTGGGGTGCCATTGCCTCCCCGATACTATGATACAGATCATTAAAAAAAAAAAAATTATAGATTTTATTTTTCAGAAAAGTTTAGGTTTTTAGGAAAAAAAATGAGCAGAAACTACAGACAGTTTCCATACAATCAATCTCCTACTTCCTCTCCTCCACAGTTTCCTCTATTATTAACTTCTTGCATTAATACAGCAAGCATGTTAAAATTGATGACACAATATTGATGCTTGTTATTAACTAAAGTCCACAGTTTACATTAGGGTTAACACTTTGTCTTGTGTTCTCTGGATTTTGACAGAAGCATAAAGTTATACATTCACCATTACAGAGACTACAGAATAGTCTCATTGCCCTGAAGGTGCCCTATGTTCTACCTGCTCACCCCTTCTACTTTCCCTCCCAAATTCTGGGAACAACAGATTTTTTAAATTGTATCCAAAGTTGTGCCTTGGGGCTTCAAAGATGGCGCAGTAGCAAAGAATCTGCCTATCAATGCAGGAGACACAAGAGACCTGGGTTCCATCCCTGGGTTGGGAAGATGCCCTGGGGGAGAAAATGGCAACCCCCCCTCCAGTTTTCTTGCCTGGAAAAACTCATGGACAGAGGAGCCTGGTGGACTACAGTCCATAGGATCACAAAAAGCTGGACACAACTGAGCATAGCACAGCAGCATAGTTATGCCTTATCCAGAATGTCATGTAGTTGTAATAAAACATTACATAACATTTTTATACTTGCTTCTATCATACATCTATATGTATGTAATATTCTTCCATGTCCTTTTCTGACTTGGTAGCTCATTTCTTTTAATTGGGGAATAACATTCCAAAGTTTGTGTGTATGATGGCTTGTTTATCCATTTGCCTATTGGTTGCTTACTGTTTTAGGAAGTGTAAACAAAGCTGTTTTAAACATTAATATGAAAGCGATGTGTGAACATTTGTTTTTTACTCACTTTTTTCAAGATTCATAGAATTATTTAAGAGCGTGATTGCTGGATCATAAGGTAAGGCTAAGTTCAGGTTGGAAGAAACTGCCAGACTATCTTGCAAAACGACTGTTGGATTTCCACCATCATTGAGAGTTCCTAATGTTTCATTTCCTTGCGATGATTTGCTGTTTTTTGTGCTTTTGAATTTTAGTAATTCTAATAAATAGGTGCATAGTGGTGTCTCATTGCTTTAATTTGTAATTTATTCATTATAAATGATGGCAAACAACTTTTCATATACTTACTCACCATCTCTAAATATTCTTTGGTGAGATGTTTATTCACATATGTTGCCTGCTTTTTTTTTTTTTTTTTTTTTAAGCGGCTTCTTTAGCCGCCAACACAGACTCCACCCTCCGCCGCCGAGAAAACGCAAGCAAATGCCTGTTGCCTGCTTTTAACTGGATTGTTTGTTACCTTTTTAAGTCTAAGAGTTCTTGGCATATTTTGAATACAAGCCCTCTATCAGATCAGTGTTTTTGCAGATATGTTGTCCCAATTTGTAGCTTACCTTTCAAATATCTTTAACAATATTTTGCCTAGAGTGTTTTAATCAAATCCAGCTTATCAGTTTTGCCTTTCATGGATCATACTATATAGTCCATAGAATTCTCCAGGCCAGAATACTGGAGTGGGTAGCCTTTCCCTTCTCCAGTGAGTGTTCCTAACCAAGGGATCCAACCCAGGTCTCCCCCACTGCAGGCAGATTCTTTACCAGCTGAGTCACAATGGCATTATATCTAAAACATCATTGCAAACCCAGTTTACATAGATTATCTGCTATTTAACTTCTAAAAGTTTTATTGTATGTTTAAATCTATGATTCATTTAGAGCTACTTTTATGAAAGTTAATATAATAAAATATTGTCTGCTCAATATTTTAATACACAGATATAGAATTTGAGCTATTCAAATAGAAAGGCCTTACATTTCAATAATATCATAAAATTGTGTCCAGAAAGCACTATAATTTATTCCTGTTTTTCCTGCTATAATATAATCTATAAGAGAACAGGGTCTATTACCTACTTTAAACTATATCTCTACTACCAAGATCTGTGTTTGGGAGCGATAATGTTTTTTAATGAATGAATGAGAGAAATGATAGCAGGTATATGAGATAACTCTGTGCTAAACTGCTTATTCTTAATTATTCAATTTTTATAATTTGAAGTGACTTGGCAAATAGCTCAGTATTTCACATTTATATTGGTATAAGAAAGATAACATAAAGGAAAATATTTAAAATAAATAATTTAGCCTAAAATATTTCAGTGTTTTGTTTCTTTTTCATGCTTCTCCTTTGAAAATAGGGGCAGGAGAAGTAGGGGGGAGTACAGTGAACTGTAAACAGTAACAACCTAAGTGGGCTTCCCTGGTGGCTCAGATGAATCTGGCTGCAATGCAGGAGACCTGGGTTTGATCCCTGGGTTGGGAAAATCCCCTGGAGAAGGGAACAGCTACCCACTCTAGTACTCTGGCCTGGAGAATTCCATGGACAGGCAGAATAAATACTTACAATAATGTCTATAATGTGGAAAACCTCCATTAGCTATAATCTCAAATATTTATAACAGTATTTTAAATAAAAATAAATTTTCTGACTGAAGGATAACACAATTATCTGCATATTTTAAATACATATTGCTTATATTTTAAAGATAAAACGGAGTTTTATGTGAAATATTATACATAAATTATGCTCAAACAAGCTCAGTCTTTCCAAGCTACCCAAGTATTCTCACCTTTGGACATGGCAAATTAAGTTGCACATTTAAAGGATTATTGTTGTTGCTGTTTAGTTACTGAGTGGTGTCTGACACTTTGTGACCCCATAGACCGTAGCCCACTAGGCTCCTCTGTCCGAGATTTCCTGGGCAAGAATACTGAAGTGGGTTGCCATTTTCTTCTCCAGGGGATCTCCCTGATCCATGGATCAAGCCCATATCTTCTGCACTGGCAGGCAGATTCTTTACCACTGAGACACCAGGGAAGCCCTTTAAAGGATTAGCAACTTTGTACATCCAAAAATTTTTGTATCAACATGTATGCTCAATATTTTAACACACAGATATAAAATTGGAGCTATTCAAATAGAAAGGCCTTACATTTCAATAATATCATAAAATTGGGTCCAGAAAGCACTTTTAGGTTGTTCTGAGTAATAGAAACAGGTCCTACATAATTTAAAATGCTGCTGAATGAGACAGTAGAGACTACTTAGATGGATAATTCTACAGTATATGGTAGCTAAGGGATTGTGGATCAATCTTGAATGGAATTGACTTATATTAGAATCTGGATGGAGTAAGATATAGGAGAATAACACTTCTGATATCTACAAGTAACTGCTAATGAAATGAAAATAAAAAATAAGTGTAGCTGAAATGTAAGCTACCCTAAAAAGACATATTTAAACACTGATCCATAATTTCACTATTAAATAATTTGTATATTAAATATATGGTTAGGAGAAAAAATGTTCAGTTTTACATTTTATTTTAAATTGTAACACTCAATGTGTTCATGCTCAATCTAAAGTAATATTATATTTTACAGTAGGAAAAAAAGGCAAAGGTATGTTTTAAAGAGAAGAGATTTTTCTTCTGAATCCATTTTATGCAATTGAATTTTTCAATACAAATAAATGCAGTAACATAAATCAACATGTTTAAGGCAGAATTTTTATTCTTTTTTTGTTTTGAATAAAGATTTGAGATGTTCATAATTATTTTTTATTTGGAATCAGGGTATAGGATTTAACATGTATGGGTATGTACTTGTGCTTGTGTCTGTGTTTGATAAGCTATAGCCTTTCAATTGAGGAAAATAAATATGAGCAAAATTTTGTTGAAACAAGTACTTTCCAGATAATAATGTCAATTTAATTGTTAAGCTTTCATTACTTTGCTGATATAGTGAGTTAAATTCACTGATATATTCAAGCAAAAACTAAACTACTATTTATTTAACATTATAAAGGAAATATCTATTTTGCTTGGGAGGCTAGAGTACAGAATCACTTAGGTTATTATAACTAATATTTTACAAGTTATTAGTTGTTCCTTTTTTATAGATATGTTTCCTACATGAAAATCAATTTTGGTAAATGTGTTAAGATGTATTTTTAAGTAAATACATCATATCAATAATACTGAAAATTTACCTTTGACAGGGTAATTCCACTTTGAGTGTTATTATCTTTTATAGGTATGAAAGGATATTCATTTACAGTTTGTGAAAACTAAGTATAAATATTATTGAGAATAAAATAATTAAATATATTTTGGCACATATATTTTTAAATAAATTTTACCCTTTAATATGAAGTAGACCTATAATTACTGACCTGGAGAGAAGTAATATTACCGCGTTAAACTAAAAAGGATAACATAAGAAATACCTGTAGTATGACTCTCTTTTACAAAAAGAAAAGTTTCCATACAAACAGTCACATATATATATGTATGTAAATATATCAAAAAATAATAGTTAAAGTAAATCCTTAGGAACCAAATTCATGTCAAGTTTTAATTCTGAGCATTAAATGGGCATTTTATAAATATTTGTTTTGTTTCAATTTTTCTTATTTCTGTCAATCATCAAAAGACAAAAGTTTTCAAAGAATAACAGATTTTTAGAAATAAAAGGGATCATAAGTACATGTAGTTCAAGAATCATCTATATTTTACCATAACAATTACAACAATCAGATAATCATGGCTTTGAGAAACCAAATTCCTTACCAAAGTAGCTGTAAAATATGGCCCAAGTCTTCCAGATATTTGAACCAGTTGTTCCCAGATATCTCTTCTATTTTGTTGTACATGTATTCCTCTTTCAAATATGAACAATTCAACTATCTAAGGAGAGCAGAAATTCACAGGGTTTTTCCAACTTGTTCATGTACTGCTGACACCCTTTCTAACTGCACTCAATACACATATTCTTCCTACTCTTCTTCAGCTAGAACATCTACAGTTTCTGCATTTATTTCTTTTCAAATTTGGTTTGAATCTCCTCTTGCCTACTTTCAAGTTTTTGTTAATGTATCACGAGGAAGGTACCCATACAATTGCTGATTTACTATTCTTTCACATTAAACAGCAATTCTATTTGCAGCAATTGATGTTAATCTATGCATCTCCTGTGGAGAAGGAAATGGCAACCCACTCCAGTATTCTAGTCTGGAGAAGTTCATGGACAAAAGAGCCTGGTGGGTGTCCGTAGGCTCACAAAGAGTAGGACATGACTGAGCATGCATGCACATGCCTCTCCTGTCCTAAATTGTGAAAGTTGTATTACTTGCTCAGTCATGTCCAAATCTTAGCAACCCCATAAACTGTAGCCCTCCAGGCTCCTATGTCCATGGAATCCTCCATGGCAAGAATATTAGAGTGGGTAGACATTCCCTTTGGAGGATCTTCCCTACCCAGGGATCAAACCTGCGTCTCCTGAATTGCAGGCAGATTCTTTACTGCCTTGGGGACTTCCCTGGTGGCTCAGATGGTAAAGCATCTGCCTACAATGCGGGAGACCTGGGTTCCATCCCTGGGTCAGGAAGATGCCCTGGAGAAGGAAATGGCAACCCACTCTAGTACTCTTGCTTGGAAAATCCCATGGACAGAGGATCCTGATAGGCTACAGTTCATGGGGTTGCAAAGAATCCGACACGACCGAGCGACTTCACTTTCACTTTTCTTTACTGCCTTAGCCAACCTACATTGTGAGGCTCAGTTCAAATGTTTGATTTTGATTTGGGGCTTTATAAATTTTCCTATCAAAAATGGACTTGGTAAGTGTGGTCTTAGTGAGCCCTTACCAACTGTATTTTGTACTGTAATCACATCTTTGTTTTCAAAGGAAATTTTACAATTTATTGTATTTCACATTTAATCAAGTAATTTATAAAAATACTGAAAACACAAGTCCTAAAATACAACTCAGGGATTGAAATCTTCCTTCACATTAATGGTGGTTGCTTTTTAATAACCCAAATGAATTCAAATTAGCTATAATTAATTTATATTTTGACAAGGCTCTACTGTTTGTGAGAAACAAATAATATTTTGTGATTTTATTAAGAAGATATATGTGACCAAGTGGTAAAGAATGGGCCTGCCAAGACAGGAGTGGCAGGAGACATGGCTTTGATCCCTGGGTCAGGAAGACTCCCCCCCACCCTTTTCCCTAAAGAAGGAAATGGCAACCCACTCAAGTACTCTTACCTGGAAAAATCCCATGGACAGAGGAGCCTGGTGGGCTACAGCCCATGGGGTTGCAAAGAGTTGGACATGACTGAGCATTTGTCAGCAGCATGTGAAATGGAATAGGGACTGAGTTGTAGTAGCCATTAGCAGCTTATAAGTGTTGAACCCTTCAAATATGACTATTCTTTACTGAGATATGTCACATTTGTTTTGGGGGAAAAAACAGAATGCAAAATATCTCAATTAATACATATTATGTTGATTATATTGATATGACAATATTTGTGATAAATAGCTTAAATAGTATAATTATTTCCATTTACTTTAATTAATGGCATTGCTGCTGCTGCTACTGCTGCTAAGTTGCTTCAGTCATGTCCGACTCTATGCGACCCCATAGACGGCAGCCCACCAGGCTCCCCCGTCCCTGGGATTCTCCAGGCAAGAACACTGGAGTGGGTTGCCATTTCCCTCTCCCATGCATGAAAGAGAAAAGTGAAAGTGAAGTCGCTCAGTCGTGTCCAACTCTTAGCGACCCCATGGACTGCAGCCTACCAGGCTCCTCTGCCCATGGGATTTTCTAGGCAAGAGTATTGGAGTGGGGTGCCATCGCCTTTTCCAATGGCATTGCTAGAAACTCTAAAAACTATATATTTATCTTGCATTTTATTTCTAGTTTAAAGATCCTTTAGGGGATATCATTTTCAAAGTCCACAGATAGTACACACAAGTCATAGGCCCTTAAAGATTTAAGGCAGTTCTAGACCAATAAGTAACACAGCAGTTAATAAATCTTTCTACTAGTGTTCCACTATTCCAATCTGCCTTTTTGTCCTGTTGTTATACACTATCTCCTATATCTTCAGAATTTTCCTTTCCCTTCTTATTTCTGCATTCACATGGCATTCCTCCCATTTTATTTTTATGTATAAGAAAAATCATAATCTTCCTACTTTAACATCTGACCTCATTGCAAGTTTTGTAATACTAAATTTTTTTGTGTATTTGTTTCCAAGAAAGGAAACTTGAAACTGATTGATACAGGAATACCTTCATCAGAAGTTCCTGGCAACCAGATACATTAAAATTTTATAAAATCATGGTAACCTTGTTTGACTTAACTATAGCTAATAATATTGATCTTTTCATACTTTTACACAAACCTTGGGAAATTTAGATAAGCTACCTTTATATATACCACATTATTCCAATAAGACATGAATATGAATGTGAAATATTACTGTGCAACAAAGTTATGAAATCAAATAAAAACTCTGTTGCTTAAAGGTACATTATATCTTGATTTCTGCAAATCAGGAATATAGGTGTGACTTAGTTTAGTACATCTGAATCAGAGTACCTCATAATATTGTAGTTAAGGGTCAGTCAGAGATAGAATAGCATCTGAAGGTTTAGCTGGAGGAGTTAACTAAATTCAATTTGAAGATGATTTACATCATTATTAAATGCTGTTCAGAATGTTGGACTGAGGGCCTCAGTTCATCACTATTGGCCAGAGGGCTCTCTGTTTCCTGTGACACAGAATTTCGATAAGCTAGCTCACAACTTCTGAGCTATCTTATCTAAAAAGAGAGGAGCAAGCTCTCAAGATAAATCGTCCTTTTGTCATCTAAAACTGGAAGAAATATCTCATTTGTTTTTTGTGGTTTATTTGTGTGTGTGATCGGTCATAAGGAATTTAATTTAAGTCATACCTGAATGGTCTAGTGGTTTTTCCTATTTTCTTCAATTTCAGTCTGAATTTGGCAATAAAGAGTTCATGATCTAAGACACAGTCAGCTCCTGGTCTTGTTTTTGCTGACTGTTTAGAGCTTCTCCATCTTTGGCTGCAAAGAATATAATCAGTCTGATTTCTGTATTGACCATCCGGCAATGTCTATGTTTAGAGTCTTCTCTTGTGTTGTTGGACGAGGGTATTTGCTATGACCCGTGCATTTTCTTGGCAAAACACTAATAGCCTTTGCCTTGCTTCATTCTGTACTCCAAGGCCAAATTTGCCTGTTACTCTAGGTATTTCTTGACTTCCTACTTTTGCATTCCAGTCCCCTATAATGAAAAGGACATCTTTTTTGGGTGTTAGTTCTTGTAGGTCTTCATAGAGCCATTCAACTTTCGCTTCTTCTGTATTACTGCTCAGGACATAAACTAGGATTACTGTGATATTAAATGATTTGCCTTGGAAATGAACAGATGTTCCCTTATGACTGAGCACACACACACAAATAAACAACAACAAAAAAAAAACAAAAAGAACAATGGATGGAAGTTTGTGACATTGTACAGGACGCAGGAATCAAGACCATCCCCAAGAAAAAGAAATGGAAAAAGGAAAATGATTGTCTTAGGAGGCCTTACAAGAAGAGAAGAGAAAAGGCAAAGAAAAGAAGAGAAGCAAAAGGCAAAGGAGAAAAGGAAAGACATACCTATTTGAATGAAGAGTTCTAAAGAAGAGCAAGGAGAGATAAGAAAGCCTTTCTCAGTGATCAATGCAAAGAAATAGAGGAAAACAATAGAATGGGAAAGACTAGAGATCTCTTCAAGAAAATTAGAGATACCAAAGGAACATTTCATGCAAAGATGGGCACAATAAAGGATAGAAAGAGTATGGACCTAACAGAAGCAGGAGATATTAAAAAGAGGTGGCAAGAATACCAGAAGAAACATACAAAAAAGATCTTTATGACCCAGATAATCATGGTGGTATGATCACTCACATAGAGCAAGACATCCTGGAATGCAAAGTCAAGTGGGCCTTAGGAAGCATCACTACAAACAAAGCTAGTGGGGGTGATGGAATTCCAGTTGAGCTATTTCAAATCCTGAAAGATGATGCTGTGAAAGTGCTGCACTCAGTATGGTAGCAGATTTGGAAAACTCAGCAGTGGCCACAGGACTGGAAAAGGTCAACTTTCATTCCAATCCCAAAGAAAGGCAATGCCAAAGAATGCTCAAACTACCACACAACTGCACTCATCTCACATGCTAGCAAAGTAATGCTCAAAAGTCTCCAAGCCGGGCTTCAAAGAAACATGAACCGTAAACTTCCAAATGTTCCAGCTGGATTCAGAAAAGGCAGAGGAACCAGAGATCAAATTGCTAACATCTGTTGGATCACTGAAAAAGCAAGAGATCTCCAGAAAGGCATAAACTTCTGCATTATTGACTATGCCAATATAAGGCAAGTGCAGAGAAAAAGAGAGTGAGCTGGGCAGTCAGGCAAGAAAAGGAAATTTATTAGAGGGAAAACAGAGGGTGACTGGCTCTTAAGGAGAACCAGTATTCTCCCTTTCTGATGAAGTACTTCTTATACCCCAGCAATGAAAAATTCCCTGAAGGAATGGTCACATAGCCGGAGGTCTGGAATCTGGTGGTCTCACAGCTTTGATAAGATAGGCACCAGTGAGATAACAGAAAGCCATTTGGGCAATTTGGTCAGTCTCAGAGATCACTGTGATTTATTCTTTGTGAGGTCTATGTAAGGAGCCATCTTATCAATGAGACCCCATGTGGGCCCTATCAGCCAAAGGCTTTGACTGTATGGATCACAACAAACTGTAGAAAATTCTTAAAGAGATGGGCATACCAGACCACCTGACCTGCCTCTTGAGAAATCTGTATGCAGGTCAGGAAGCAACAGTTAGAACTGGACACGGAACAACAGACTGGTTCCAAATAGGCAAAGGAGTACATCAAGACTGTATATTGTCACCCTGCTTATTTAACTTATATGCCAGAGTACATCATAAGAAATGCTGGGCTGAATGAAGCGCAAGATGGAATCAAGATTGCCGGTAGAAATATCAAAACCTCAGATATGCAGATGACACCACTCTGATGGCACAAAGCAAGGAAGAACTAAAGAGCCTCTTGATGTTAAGTGAAAGAGGAGAGTGAAAAAGTTGGCTTAAAACTCCACATTCAGAAAACTAAGATCATGGTATCTGGTCCCATCACTTCATGGCAAATAGATGGGAAACAGTGGAAATGGTGAGAGACTTTATTTTTTTTGGACTCCAAAATCACTGCAGATGGTGCCTGCAGCCATGAAATTAAAAGACGCTTACTCCTTGGAAGAAAAGCTATGACCAAACTAGACAGCATATTAAAAAGCAGAGACATTACTTTGCCAACAAAAGTCCACCTAGTCAAAGCTATGATTTTTCCAGTAGTCATATATGGATGTGAGAGTTGGACTATAAAGAAAGCTGAGCACTGAAGAATTGATGCTTTTGAACTGTGGTGTTTTGAGAAGACTCTTGAGATTCCCTTGGACTGCAAGGAGATCCAACTAGTTCATTCTAAAGGAAATCAGTCCTGAATATTGATTGGAAGGACTGATGCTGAAGCTGAAACTCCAATACTTTGGCCACCTGATGCCAAGAACTGACTCCTTGTAAAAGACCCTGATTCTGGGAAAGTTTGATGGCAGGAGGAAAGGGGGTGACAGAGGTTGAGATGGTTGGATGGCATCACCCACTCAATGGACATGAGTTTGAATAAACTCCAGGAGTTGTTGGTGGACAGGGAGGCCTGGTGTGCTGCGGTCCATGGTGTCTCAAAGAGTTGGACACAACTGAGCAACTGAACTGAACTGAACTGTGCTCAGTCCTGTCCAACTGCGACACCATGGACTGTAGGCTGCCAGGCTCTTCTATCCATGGAGTTTTCCAGGCAAGAATATTTGAGGGGGTTGCCACTTCCTACTCCAGGGAACTTTCCTTACTTCTCTTGTAGTCTAAATCAGAGGAAACTCACATTTCTTGCTTGATTATGTCAATGTCTCTACTTAAAACGACTTAAGTTATTATTATACTTAAATTAATTGAGATCCTTGAGACAGATTAAAGTCCTAACATCAACTATGCTCTATAGGCACACCAGCCTTCTTTTAGTAACTTGAGAATAAAAGCTTCTTTCTTGTTTTATGATATTTCCATTAGTGTCTTTTCTGCTCAAAGATAATCTCTGCCCCCATCTTCAGCTGTCTGGACACTTTCTGCCTTCCAAACAATAGATAAAATATCATCTCCTTTGCCCCATCTAGACTAGTTAACATGTCATTATATATTTCATTATCATTTTAATTTTCTATATGGTTCTTACTAACAGGAGATTTTTTTCCCTCTACTTTTATCTTTGATTATTTTATGCCTGATATAATAGGATACATACTCAGTGTGTGCTAAATCGCTTCAGTTGTGTCTTCAGTTCCCTGACTCTTTGTGAGCCCACGGACTGTAGCCTGCCAGACTCCTCTGTCCATGGGATTCTCCAGGCATGTATACTGAAATAGATTGCCTGCCTATCATCTCCAGGTGATCTTACTGACCCTGGATTGAAACAATGTCTCTTACATCTCCTGCATTGGCAAGCGGGTTCTTTACCACGAGTGTCACCTGGGAAGCCCTAATAGAGACTCTCTAAAATAGCAGAGAATGATCTGTTTAATGAAAACTGTTCTGAAAACCTATAAATGTCATCATCACATTAAAGGCAGATAATTATTAACAAAGCATGAGAAGCATTCACAGAATGCTAAGAGAATAAAAGTATGAATCTAACTGGAGAGAAAATGACAGATTAAGCTATACATAGACAAATAAGTGTTTTCTTTTTTTTTTCTTCTTAATCAAAGAAAGAAGCCCCTTCCCCTTCCCTTCCCTTCGCTTCTGTCTGTTCTTTACCCTCCCTTCCCTTTCCTTTCTTCTCCTTGCCAATTTCTGCTCTGGATGGATCTTCCATCCATCAAGGATGGATCAACAATAACAGCTGGAAGAGGCCTCAGTGGTCTTCAGCAGCATCAGAACTGTGAGACTACTATTTTCCTACTTGACAGTACAGCTGTTTTAATGGAATGAGTGCAAAAGGCAGAGTATCCAGAACAAATAAAACCTTGTGTTTGAGCTAAGGTAACTCTTCTTCCATTCTTTCATCATCTCCTTTCTCTTTTGGCTTCACCAATAAACATCATCTTCCAACATTCACCTAACCAATTTTCTACAGTAAACATGGATAAAACCTTTAGTTAACTGTCTTCAGATGGAAATTAAGAAAACATGCATTGAAAGCAATGGCCACTGATAGAGTATAATAAAATATTTCTGAAACGTCAATGTTGGAAGCTTGAAAAGGCTTTCTATTCCATGCTTGAATATACTGCCTAGACTAAGGCTTGAATATGCTACCAAATTCAAGGAGGCCATATATGTTTCAAGGATTGACATCAAAAGATTTGGTCTGCCTAATAGATAATCAATCTACATCTGATTTTCAACACATTATTCATTCAAAAATAATTATTGATCTATTACTATTTGCAAATAAATTAAGTATTTCATCAATGACAAGATTAACATATTTCTTGTTCTTTTGAATCTTAAGTTTAATGAGTAAAATTATTCATACATGCGAATGAGAGATACTAAGTTCATTGTTCCTCTACTGTCATGACAAAAAAATTCTCAGAGATATTTGTTTAAGAATTTGAAGTTAACAAAAAAAGAATTTGAAGTTGATAAAACATTCAGTGTTTATGGAAGAATCCTAATAATGGTATACCAGTATCTTCATCATTCACCAGGGCAGAACTTATAGGCTATTATCTTAAATCACTCTCCAGGATTTATTATGCATTAATTAAAAAAAAAAACCTCAAGAATATTTAAACTGATCAAATCACTTGACAAATAAGAAATTAAATTCTTATAATCCAAAATTATTTGTAATAGCATGTTAATTTCTTGCATACAAACAATAACTACTGAAAAAAGACTAAAAGAGTAGATACTCAAAGAGGACTTTAGTGAACAATTTGACAATGCAGGAGACTGGAGGTGCACTGTACATGAAAATAAAAAGTCCCTCATATCAGCAACATGTGTAGCTTGATATCCTGATCAGAACTTTGGCATATTCAGAACTTCATCAGCTTCAGAGGTAAATTAGTTGACACTACATGCCAGGCCTGGTTCACAGTATTTACTCACACATACTCAATGATGACAGGAATCAGCAAAAAGATTAGTGGAGCCTCACAGTAAAATGGAAATGCAAGTCTCTTTTTCAAAAGTTTTCAAGAATTTCATGATAGCAGCCATTAGCAAAATCATTTTCCTAATGAAATATTATATTTCCTACAATATCTTATGCCTAAAAACCACAAAATAGTAAAGTAATACCTAGATTTTTACTGAAGCAAGTCCATTAAGTAACACTAAATGTATCACTTTGGCTAATCCTTTTAAAAGATGCAGCGTATTTACGACACTGTCCTTTCAATAAAGCTCAGTGTAAACACGTGGGGAAAAAAATAAATAAGAATTTCAAGATAGCAATAGCAAAGCATTAAAGCATGGATCCTGCTGAAGAGATATTAGGAAATTGTCCAAAATAACAAGGCTACTAAGTAGAAGTGTAGAGAGTTTTAACTCAGGTAATTTCAGACTGAAACGTGTTTATATTTTTTATGCTATAATCCTGATTTCCCCACCATATGATAGAAGACCTAAGTAAAAATGAGATTACTTCTCTGGTACATAATTATCAGAAAAGTTATTAATCTACATAAACATTTGAGTCACTTATATTTTTACAAATATATATTTAATACATGATTAAAAACTTCTCCCATCAGTTTCAGCACACTTTAAAAATTGTTACACACCTACACACATATATATATACTTGCTAAATATATACATATTATAAAAATATATATATGGCTTACTTAGAGGTTCCATGGGAAAAAATTTGCCTGCAATGCAAGAGACGTGTGCCTGATTCCTAGGTAGGGAAGATCTCCTGGGGAAAGAAATGTCAACCCACTTCAGTATCTTTGCCTGGGAAATCCTAAGGACAGAGGAGCCTGGTGGGCTACAGTTCATGGGGTTGCAAAGAGATGATGTGATTTAGCAACTAAAACAACAATATATATTATATATTATACTTTATTCTCTTCCAAACCACAGAACTTCAGGTTAATACACTCTAACTCAAGTTTAGCAACTTGAGTTTGCTAAAGATGTCTCTTTGAAGTCTAGATGAGAACTAATAATGAAACTACCATTGTATTTTCAGTAGAAATAATATAATCTCTTACCCTAAACAACTTTTATTAAGCTGGTTGTTCACAGAAAGCTAATGATTTTATATTAGAAATATATATAAATGCCTTTTTATATTTAATAAATTTTACTGATATTATACAGAATAGTAAGATCTTTTGTTTCTATAAAAGATTAATTTGCCTTTTATTCTTTTAGAACTTAAATGTTTGTGCAGTCATTTGTTATACGTATATAAAAATTTCACAGTTTTAATTAGATCAGCATGGTATGATTTAATTAATTGTTGAGCTTGATAACATTTTATGTATAGAAAATACTCTTGTTCTAATAAATTTTACTTTCTACTTGATTGGTATATATATTTCTGTCATTTCTCATATGAATCTCCTATTATCATGTTATTATTATAATGAGTACCAGTCAACTGGAACTAGCTTCTGATAAGAAAATATAGTTTTGTTACATTTCCTATAGAACAGTAAGAGAGACAATAGAGATAGAGAGCTAGAGATAGAAACATGAGGTTGGGGTGAGAGAGAGAAGTTGTATGAAAATATATCAATACCTATTTTATCTACCTGCAGCACAAGAGATAAAGAAGATACGGGTTTGATCTCTGGATTGGAAGATCCCCTGGAGGAGGAAATGGCAACCCACTCCAGCATTTGTGCCTAAAATATTCTCATAGAGAGAGGAGCCTGGAGGGCTGTCAACAGGCCCAATGAAGAATTTGATTATAAAGTGAATTTTCATACATTATGGTACACTGGCATGTAACTTTATGGTTTAGCCAGAGACTTACTTTTTAAAGAAAATAGGAAATGATTGGTCTAAACATTTGATGCAAGAAATAACATTTAAAAATTTGTTAGCATTATAAAACATTCTCAGGTAAGTAGATATTTGTTCATTTTATTGACAAAAAGCTCATTTGCTTCATTTTCACTGTATCATATTTAATATGTGAAAGCTGTATTATTAGCCTTTTTTCCCCCCAGAAAGTAACATTCCTACTTTATTGTAAAAGCAGGGTGATTAAAGAATACAAATATTTAATTGTAGTAGCTTTCTAAAATTTTATTTAATGAACTCAGTTCACTCAGTGAGTTCATTTGCTCAGTCGTGTCCAACTCTTTGATACCCCATGGACTACAGCATGCCAGGCTTCCCTGTTCATCGCCACCTCCCAGAACTTACTCAAACTCATGCCCATCGAGTCAGTGATGCCATCCAACCATCTCATCCTCTATTGTCCCCTTCTCCTCCCACCTTCAATCTTTCCGAGCATCAGGGTCTTTTCCCAGGAGTCAGATGTTGGCATCAGGTGGCCAAAGTATTGGAGTTTCAGCATCAATACTTCCAATCAATATTCAGGACTGATTTCCTTTAGGATGGACTGGTTGGATCTCCTTGCAGTCCAAGGGACTCTCAAGAATCTTTTCCAAAGACCACAGTTCAAAAGCATCAATTCTTCATTGCTCAGCTTTCTTTATACTCCAACTCTCACATCCATACGTGACTACTGGAAAAACCATAGCTATGACTGGATGGACTTTTGTCAGCAAAGTAATATCTCTGCTTTTTAATATGCTGTCTAGGTTGGTCATAGCTTTTGTTCCAAAGAGCAAGTGTCTTTTAATTTCATGGCTGCAGTCACCATCTGTAGTGATTTTGGAGTCCCCCAAAATAAAGTCTGCCCCTGTTTCCACTGTTTCCCCATCTATTTGCCATGAAGTGATGGGACCAGATGCCATGATCTTAGTTTTCTGAATGCTGAGTTTTAAGCCAACTTTTTCACTCTCCTCTTTCACCTTCAGCAAGAGGCTCTTTAGTTCTTCTTTGCTTTCTGCCATAAGAGTGGTGTCATCTGCATATCGGAGGTTGTTGATATTTCTCGCAGAAATCTTGATTCCAGTTTGTGCTTCATCTAGCCCAGCATTTCTCATGATATTCTCTGCATATAAGTTAAATAAGCAGGATGACAATATATAGCCTTTCCCTATCTGGAACAAATCTGTTTTGCCATGTCCAGTTCTAACTGTTGCTTCCTGACCTGCATACAGATCTCTCAAGAGGCAGGTCAGGTGGTCTGGTATTCCCATCTCTTTCAGAATTTTCCACAGTTTGTTGTGATCCACAGAGTCAAAGATTTTGGCATAGTCAATAAAGCAGAAGTTTATGCCTTTCTGGAACTCTCTTGCTTTCTGAATGATCCAACAGATATTGGCAATTTGATCTCTGGTTCCTCTGTCTTTTCTAAATCCAGCTGGAACATCTGGAAGTTCATGGTTCATGTTTTGTTGAAGCCTGGCTTGGAGAATTATAAGCATTACTTTGCTACCATGTGAAATGAGTGCAATTGTCTGGAAGTTTGAGCATTCTTTGGCATTACCTTCTTTGAGATTGAAGTGAAGATTGCCCTTTTCCAGTCCTGTGGCCACTGCAGAGTTTTCCAAATTTGCAGGCATACTGAGTGCAGCACTTTCACAGCATCATCCTTTAGCATTTGAAATAGCTCAACAGGAATTCCATCACCCCCACTAGCTTTGTTTGTAGTGATGCTTCCTAAGGCCCACTTGACTTCACATTACAGGATGTCTGGCTCTAGGTGGGTGATCATACCATCGTGTTTATCTGGGTCGTGAAGATTTTTTTGTGTACTTACACTGTGTATTCTTGCCACCTCTTCTTAATATCTTCTGTTTCTGTTAGGTCCATACCATTTCTGTCCTTTTTGTGCCGATTTTTTCATGAAATGTTCCTTTGGTATTTCTAATTTTTTTCAAAGAGAGCTCTAGTCTTTTCCATTCTATTGTTTTCCTCTATTTCTTTGCACTGATCACTGAGAAAGGCTTTCTTATCTCTCCTTGCTATTCTTTGGAACTCTGCATTCAAATGGGTGTACCTTTCCTTTTCTCCTTTGCCTTTTGCTTCTCTTCTTTTCACAGCTATTTGTAAGGCCTCCTCAGACAACCATTTTGCCTTTTTGCATTTCTTTTTTTGGAGGAATGGTCTTGATTCCTGCCTACTGTACAATGTCACAAACCTCCATCCGTAGTTCTTCAGGCACTCTATCTATCAGATCTAATCCCTTGAGTCTACTTGTCACTTCCACTGTATAAGGGATTTGATTTAGGTCATAATGAATGGTCTAGTGGTTTTCCCTAGACCATTTAAATTTAAATTTTCTTCAATTTAAATCTGAATTGGGCAATAAGGAGTTCATTTTCTGAGCCACAATCAGCTCCTAGTGTGTTTTTGCTGACTATATAGATCTTCTCCATCTTTGGCTGCAAAGAAAATAATCAGTCTGATTCCAGTATTGACCATTTGGTAATATCCATGTAAATTATTTATTAATATCTTTTTGGAACTCAAATGTATAACATATTCTTGCAGTGTGAGATATTATATTCTAAAAAAATTATGGATTTAAGGTTTTAGTTAATTTTTACTTTAATATTTGCTTTTTATCTTTCTGAAAAAAATAAATATTTAGAAAGTTAATTTTAAACACTATATTTGTGTCTACATCACAGTTTCAGAAACAGTTGCTTAATTTTATCCTTAACCATCTGAATAGGCTGCTGCTAAGTCACTTCAGTTGTATCTGACTCTGTGTGACCCCATAGACAGCAGCCCACCAGGCTCCCCCGTCCCTGGGATTCTTCAGGCAAGAACACTGGAGTGGGGTGCCATTTCCTTCTCCAATGCATGAAAGGAAAAGTGAAAGTGAAGTTGCTCAGTCATGTCTGACTCTTAGTGACCCCATGGACTGCAGCCTACCAGGCTCCTTCATCCATGGCATTTTCCAGGAGAGAGTACTGGAGTGGGTTGCCATTGCCTTCTCCTCTGAATAGGCTGAGAATACCCTAAATCCTCAAACCCTCACTTGTTTCTTTTTTATTTATTTGGCAGTTCTTCCCTCAATTTATCTCCTCCCTATGACTTTTTATTACATATATCAAGATAAAATCAGGTCACATCAATAACCTTGTGCTTGGAAATCACTTTAGTTAAATATCCAATTTAGTTATTTTTAAGTTATTCTTCTACATAATTGAATGAGACAATTCCTTTAAGTTTTCAGCCACTAACAAGTAGATAGGTTACTTTCCTCCAATTTCTAATAACATGCCTCTTACTTCCTTTTAAGCATCAACAAGTCATTAATAATCATATTTATGCTAATATTATTCATTTGTTCAGGGAAATCTATACTTTTCATTATGTTCCTTAAAGTTAGCTCTTCCACTGCCGAGGACCAGCCCCGGCTGATCCAGGGTATTCGAAGGGGAGACGGCGTCGGCGACCTATTCAAATGGTAATTAGAGATATAAAGAGTAATAGAATGAGGATAGCTCAGTAGGAAAATTCAGTGGAGAAAAGAGGCTAAGTAGCTCGGTTTACGCGGAAAATCAATATAACCCGTGACACCAGGTTAGCTCTGACCACAGAGGCCGCAGGCGCCCTCTCGAATAGAGGAAGGTGCCCCACCTTAGACACCTTCTCGAGTGGGTCTTAGAAGCCCAGGCAAATAAGTGGTCACAGAGGATATCCATGCTCCAGATGGAGACTTCAGCCAGAAGTTAAAGGAAAGAATGACATGGGGAGACCAAGCATTGGTGAGCAAGGCCCGTAGCTTTATTTTTAACAGGGGCTTTTATACCCTAAGTTACACATAGAGGATAATAGGGGATGCAAAGTCAGCAGTTTTTGATCCTTATCAAAAACCAGGGTTTCTTTCCTGCAAATTTATCGTATACAAATGGTTTAGGTGATTTACATCATCTTCTGGCCAGAAGGCCTACTAACATTTTATGACTCTTGACAAGGACTTATCAACAAAGACTTATTTTCTCTAAGGGTAATTATTTTAAGGTTTGGCGCCATCTTCCAAAGATAAAATTGCATTCCTATAGGGTGGATGTGTAATGGGTTTACAACAAAGGAAAGAATTTATTACCTTAAGGGTCTAAAGTTACTAACACCAAGGCCACTACTTATTTTTTCTATATACCAACTATATTAATTAATACATATTCAAGGATACAATTCAGGGGATGTGAAAACTTGGCAACAAACATTGACTCATCAATGAAATCCTTTACTAGTCTTATTCTGACAGTTTTTAACTCTCTGAGAGGCTCTAAGCTATTTGAATATATTAAGCTTCCCGTGCCTCCTCTTCTCTCATTGACCATTTCCAAAGACACTCCCACATTTTAGGTGTTTCTCAAGGCAGAGCCCCATTTCCAGGTACCAAAATCTGTGTTAATTTTCTACAGATGGGCAACAAATTCCCAGAAACTTAGCAACTTTCAACAACACTAATTATCTTACAATATTGAGGGCATAAGTCTGGTGAAGTTGGCTGGGCTCTCTGCTTATCAAGTCAAAGAAGGCTAAAGTCCAATTATCAGCTGAGCTGGACTCTAACCTGGATGCTCTTTGGAAGAATCCTCTTCTGAGATCACGATTGTTGGTAGAATAACCCAGTGCCTTGTGGTAAGTCTGAAATAGCAATTTCTTTGTTGGCTGTCAATTGAGATGTGCTCTGTACACATGGGTTCAATCCCTGGATTGGGAAGATCCCTTGCAGAAGAGAAAGGCTGCTGCTGCTGCTGCTAAGTTGCTTCAGTCGTGCCCAACTCTGTGCAACCCCATAGACAGCAGCCCACTAGGCTCCCACATCCCTGGAATTCTCCAGGCAAGAACACTGGAGTGGGTTGCCATTTCCTTCTCCAATGCATGAAAGTGAAAAGTGAAAGTGAAGCCACTCAGTCCTGTCCGACCCTCAGCGACCCCATGGACTGCAGCCTTCCAGGCTCGTCCGTCCATGGGATTTTCCAGGCAAAAGTACTGGAGTGGGGTGCCATTGCCTTCTCCGAGGGAAAAGAGCTACCCATTCCAGTAATCTGGCTTGGCGAGTCCCATGGACAGTATAGTTCATGGGGTCGCAATAAGTTGAACACGACTGAGTGACTTTCACTTGACTCTACATCTATAAACTGCTGGCCTTGGTTCTTGTCAGACACCTCTATTTCCAAACCAGCAAGGGTGCAGTGAATCCTTTTTACAGTACTAACCTCTCTAACTTCTGTGCCAGTCAGAGAAAACTATTTGTTTCTAAGGTAATTATGTAATTAATCACATAATTAAGTTAGACTCACTGAGATAATTTATATTTTGCATATAATACAAATAAGCACAAGAGTAATACAGCAAGACAAAGGTCATGAGAGTCATCTTAAAATTCTACCTGTCCCATCTACCAATTTTTTATTCAATGATTTATCGTGTGACCAGTTCTTGGAAAAGCTGAGAGTCAACTATATTGAAGTTAAAAATTTAGAACAATTGACTTTCATGATGGATATCTGATTAGATGACTATAAGATTAACTTCATTATCAACTGACTTACACTCAGGAGTCTCCAATTTCTTCATTGTTTACCTTGCCTCACCAACTATTATAGACAGACACTTCTATATCACTACCAGCCAGTCCTCTCATAATAATATAAAAAATAGTCTTTTAAGTTAGATTATAGACTACAGCAAGTATTTGTCTACATAAAATATGTGTCTACACAGAAATCTGCACGAAGATGTTTATAGGAGTTTTTATTCATAATTGCTAAAACTTGGAAAGCACATAACATCCTTCAGTAGGTGAATGAATAAATAAACTGTGGTACATCCAAACAGTAGAATATTACTCCATGCCAGAAATAAGTGTGTTATTGAGTCACAAGAGACATAGAGTAAACTTAAATGCAACTTAAATGTGTAAAGTTAGTAAAGTGAAAAAAAGTCAATGTGAAAATGCTGCATATTGTATGATACCAATTACAGGACATTCTGGAAAAGACAAACTGGGAAGACAGAAAAATACTTAGTGGTTGCTGGAGGTGGAGTAAAATGAAGAGGGGGAAGCACAGAGAATTTTCAGGACAATAAAAAACTGTGCTTGATATTACTGTTATGACATTATGTATAATGATGGATATTTATCGTGTATTTGTTCAAAACAAAGAATGCAGAATGCCAAAACTGCATCAGAACGTAACCTATGGACTTTGGGTGATTATGATGTATCAGTGTAAGCTCATCAGTTTTAACAAACATATCACTCTAGGGATGTCGATAATGGGGAAGGCTATGCATGTGTGCGAACATGGGGTTATGTGAAATCGCTGTACCTTCCATCGTCTGAGATTTGCTCTGAACCTAAAACAATCCTGGAAAAAATTGTCTTAAAAAAGGGTCACATTCATGACCTGCCTCTGCCTGGTCCTCATATCAAGTTAATTTATAAACTAACTGATACCATGTTGATGTGTGATTAACCCCCGCAAACAGAATTGTAGATATAAAGAAAACACTTGTTTTCTTGTGTGTGTTCCAGAAGTAGTACGTAACAATGTCAGATACCAGTCAGAGTGAGGACAAACCACATCCTCTACAAAACTCCTAAATTTCTCACAAACTGGTCAAATACTATCCAATTCAAAATCCTCTATGCAGGTCATTGATAGTGTATGCAGAATCTGTCATCTTACTAGACTGTGTGGATTCTAAATCTTTCTATTTGTTTTGTAACATTGCACCATTCATTATCTAAGTGAGGCTTATTTGTAATATTAAGAGTTAATAGCAGAATTACTATTAAAATATGCAGTATAGTTTAGCAATCTTCTATCTCCTTCATAACTCATTTCAAGCAATTGTGATTGATTTACAGCTCAAAAAACTGAGAACCCTGGCAGAGAATAAAATAATTATGCCCTGATTGATACTTGCTTTGAATTGTTTCTGTTACTTATATTTTGATTCATGATTATGGCTAATTAATGGTATAACATTGGTGGTTTTCAGTGATTAAATTGGAATGAAATCTTGCCTATAATGAGACACTGTAATGTTTGCAGATTATCTGTTGTTACCTTAAAAAATTATAAAATATATTTTCACTTCTGCTCTCAAAGAAAAGCCTTTAGAATTACCATCTAATTCACACACACACACACACACACACACATATGAATGAGATTCATACACATATATATCTTCATAATATTAAATTTTAAAAGATGAAATAACATTCTCAGGAAAAGCATAATATGTATTTTGTTATAGCCTGAATTAGAGTGGATTAAGAGAGAAAGAAGTTGTTTATCACTGTTTTCTGCAGAGGAAATGATAAAATGAAATACACTTCATATTATTACCACCAAGAGCTTTAGTCTGTAAAAAAATAAAAATGCTCAACTTCTCAGAAGTAATCTGAAATGAGACACAATTTGCAAAATATCACATGGAAGTGCTAGAAATTTTGAAAGTAGTGAAAATTCATAGGGTCTAGTTACCTATGAAATTGAGCAATGCATATTCCTCAGCTTCAAAAGAAGAATAAAATAGATCTATACCAGTCAGAACTTAAAGTCTGCACTGCTATTAGCCTAGAAGAATAAACACAATATACTATGCTGTTGCTATGTGAACAAAGTCCTCTTCCATGTGATTTTTAAAAAAAAAAACAAAAATTCAACTAGAATTGTTAATACATGAACAACTGTAATCTTCAAAGTGAAAGAGAATTACTAGACATAGGTATTCATTTGAATGAATTTCTTTTCAATTTGGATTTTATAAGTGTTGCAACTTAAAGCCTTGAGATTTCTCAATTATAGTCAAGAGACCGAGCCACTTTGGGCAGTTAGAAGATAATTTTATTACATTAAAAGGAAATGTCAAAGTCAGAATACTTATTAGGCAAGTCATTCACCAAAACTGCTCTGTAGAAACCACATTCGCTTTCTCACTAGGATAACAGCATAACTCTAATGCTCTAGATTGGAATTTCTTTCTTCAAAAGATAAAATTATGCCACTAAATTTGAAACAATATTTGTAAAACATACAACTGATAAAAGACTGATGTCCAAAATATACATGAAGATTGTGTATAAATCAAGAAAGTCAGACAACCTAACTGAAAAATGGGCAAGAGATTTGAAGAGATACTTAACCAAGGAATATGAAAAAGTTTTCAACTACTTTAACAATCATGTGAATGCATAGTCTAAAACAATGCACATTGATATACACTCACTTGAATAGTTATGAGAAAAAGACTGGCAAAGCTAAGTATTGATAAAGATATGGATCTATAGGAATTACTGTATACTGTTGTTGCTGCTGCTGCTGCTAAGTCGCTTCAGTTGTGTACTACTCTGTGCGACCCCATGGACTGCAGCCAACCAGGCTCCTCCATCCATGGCATTTTCCAGGCAAGAGTACTGGAGTGGGGTGCCATTGCCTTCTCCATGTATACTGTTGATGGGAGTGAAAATTTGCCAGCTGGTAAAATTCTTAAAAATATTCTGGATAAGCTGAATATATGGATACATCCAATAGAAATGTTTGTAAATGTTCATCAAAATATACGAATTAGAATTTGTATTATATTATTAATAGTTGCTAGAAATGGAGAAAAAGTCCAGTGATCATCAGCAGTAGAATGGATAATATATTTGTTATAGAATGTTTCATGCCAGAGAAAATCACTTCAGAGAAAATCACTTAACTACAGATGTAAACAACATAAATAATGAACTAAGATAATGCTTAATCAATGGAGGAAAATTTGAAAGAATATACATTATATTATTTCTTTATATAAGATTATAAATCAAGTAAGTAATTTTATATTTTAAGAGGTTATTACATAGAACTTACTCTGCTCCCTGCATGACAGGCCAAGAACTCTGAGAGACAAGGTATTGAGGCAAGGAATACAACCTTTTTCAGAAAGGTGGCTGACTGAGAAGATGGCAGACTAATATCTCAAAATAACCATTCTGTGGGGTCTTGATGCCTGGTTCTTTTACAGAACACAGATGGGGAGAGGAGGTAAAAAAAAAAAAAAAAAGAAAGAAAAAGAAAAAGCCCATTAACTTGTAAATATCTCCTAGAATGGCAAGTCTTGGGGAGGGGATGTGTTAATTTTTTCCTTTGTGTAACCATCCACAGTTGGATAGGGTCTTAAACAAAGGCACTTTGGTTTAATATTTAGGCAGGGGGGCAGGGTTCCCTGAAGCAGGCTATTACCTAAAAACAGTATCCTTTTAGTGAACCAAAACAACAGGAAGCAAAGGTTAAAGTAACAGATCCAACATGGGGTCAGAATTGGCTCTTTCCTGGAACAATAATGGGCTTCCCTGGTGGCTCAGACTTTAAAGCATCTGCCTGCAATGCAGGAGACCTGGGTTTGATCCCTGGGTTGGAAAGATCTTAATAGTTGTAAACATTTTGGCAAAACTAATACAATTGTGTGAAGTTTAAAAATAAAATAAAATTAAAAAAATAGTTGTAAACATTGGTTTTTCAGTAAAGGCTGGAGATTCATCTTCAAGTTATTTGACCTTGGTCAGATTGCTTCACCATTAGGTGCCTCCTGCCTTTATTGGCAAATAAGTCACTGTACTAACACTAATTTTATATGGTTCCTGTGTGCTCAATGCAGTAATGCAAATAAAGTGCATCTCAATATTAAGATTCATGTCACACTGAAAATACTCAATAAACACAATTACATTTATTTAAATAACAATGTATCATTCATAAAAAAAGAAATAGGAAAAGCCATAAATAGAAATATCATTGGAAATCTATTTAACTCAAAATTGAACTATGCTACATGTAATTAGTTTCTACTTTCTTGAGTAGCTCAAATATTTTAGATTTCTTTTTTAAAGATTCCACTGTATTCAATTCCTTTTTGATTAAAACACACTGAATTGCAGCTGAAACCTGAGTGAATCAGCATTCAGTACTAGACATGGTTACAAACAGCTAACTTAAGGATAAGATTTTGATACTGGCTTTTTGATCAGCTTTAGGTTTAAAGGCAATGAGGATAAGGCTAACACCAGAGAATGGAACTGTAACACTCTAAGGAACTTAGTATCAAAAGTGTCACTTAAACAATCACCTGGGATTGCCTAGAATAAAATACCTAACGAAGGCACAGATATGGAAGATTATTATGTGTGAGTGTGTGTGTGTGTGAGTGTCTGTGTGTGCGTGGGTATGCAAAGGACAGCAGTGTGTGTGTGTGTGTGTGTGTGTGTGTGTGTGTGTGTGAGCACACGTGCTCATGCTCAATTGTGTCTGACTCTTTCCAGCTCCATGGACTGTAGCCTGCCAGGCTCATCTGTCCAGGGGATTTTCCAGGCATGAATACTGGACCAGATTGCCATTTTCTTCCCAGGGGATCTTTCCAACGCGGGGATCAAACCTGCATCTCTTGATCTCCTGCATTGGCAAGTGGGTTCTTTACCACTAGCACCACCTGGGAAGCACTGAAAACCTGAAGAATAAAACCAACAGGCTTTTTTTTGAATTCAGCATTCAAGGTGTATGGAGAGAGCCAGTAAGCTTTCTATTGCTGCCAATTAAAAAAAAAAAATCAAACAGCCAAAAGCCATAAAAAGAATTTGTTACTGGTGGGTGATAAATTATTATGTATGTTGAGTTCACAAACTTGTCAGATTTCTCTGGTTATTCATTTGGGAAAAAAATGAGACCTGAAAGTTTGAATGATAACATTTAGATAATTTTGAGGATCAAAAACTCCAAATCCCACTGAACATTTCTAGTCAGCAGAGACAGCTCCTCTTCCACTGTCTGATGCAATCTATCTTGCATTAATTGGAAATCCATTAAGACTTTAATTTAGATACCTATCTTTCAAGGGCCTGTCAATTGTCTTCATTCCTACCACTCCCCAGTGAGTTTTGAACTGTAATTATATTCAGATTCCAGCCTATCCCAGGGTCTCAGTTAAGAAATTGAACCTGGAATAGCAAAAGTGTGCGTGGTTTTCAAATTTATGTGTTCAAAACCATAGGTAATTTTTGAAAGAATTTAATAAACCAAGAGAAGAAAAATGTAAGTTCAAAGCATTGCATCTAGAATCTAGATATCTCTTTCTCTCTCCTCTTTCTCTCTTTCAGTTAGATCTTGAAATGGATTCAATACTAGTATACTCATTTTGAGATTTAATAACTAGAAGTTTCTGAGTATAGTTAAGAACTGTATCCAGTATCCAGTAGACAAATGTGCCTATCAAGCAATTTAAATGTGGTTATCCAAATGAAGATGAGCTTTAAGTGTGAAAAACACACATAAAATTTTGAAGATTTGAGTCTTATATCTTGACTTCATTTGTATATCTTACAAGTAAAATATCATTAATGCATTTTTATATTTATTACATGGTGAAGTAATGATATTTTGGATATACTGGATTAAATAAAATTTAAGAATTGATGCTTTTGAACTGTGGTGTTGGAGAAGACTCTTGAGAGTCCTTTGGACTGCAAGGAGATCCAACCAGTCCATTCTGAAGGAGATCAGCCCTGGGATTTCTTTGGAAGGAATGATGCTAAAGCTGAAACTCCAGTACTTTGGCCACCTCATGCGAAGAGTTGACTCATTGGAAAAGACTCTGATGCTGGGAAGGATTGGGGGCAGGAAGAGAAGGGGACAACAGAGGATGAGATGGCTGGATGGCATCACTGACTCGATGGACGTGAGTCTGAGTGAACTCCGGGAGTTGGTGATGGACAGAGAGGCCTGGCGTGCTGCGATTCATGGGGTTGCAAAGAGTCAGACACGACTGAGCGACTGATCTGATCTGATTATTAAATTATTCTACCTGATTATTTTTAATGTGGATACTAAACATTTAAAATACTTAAGTGGTTAACACTGTATTTGTATTCAATATTATACATCTGGAAGAAAGGATCTAAAGATTTAGAGTGCTGACATAAATTTACAATGTACTTTTGGTTTATATACCTATAAACCCTGTAACAAGGCCCAGAATTTACTTTCTTCACCAATTCTTGAATAGTTCTTTGCTGAGAAGAGGGTCAAGATCCTTGAAAAGTGAAAAAAATGAAAATATCTGGAATCCTAGAGTAGAGTTTTGGGATTGTGACATTGAATCAGACCCACAACCTCAGTGGGGAGGATAGAATTCAGCTTTTACACATGATTGGTCAGTTTTCACAGATACTGTAATGGACAGCAAACACAGAGTGAGGATCTCTGACTCCCTCTGGGCTATAGTGTAGAATATAGCATTTATTTTAAACTGACCACTAACAAACTCTTTGACTGTGTGGATCACAACAAACTGGAAAATTCTGAAAGAGATGGGAATACCAGACCACCTGACCTGCCTCTTGAGAAACCTATATGCAGGTCAGGAAGCAACAGTTAGAACTGGACATGGAACAACAGACTGGTTCCAAATAGGAAAAGGAGTACATCAAGGCTGTATATTGTCACCCTGCTGATTTAACTTATATGCAGAGTACATCATGATGTACTCATGAGAAACGCTGGGCTGGAAGAAGCACAAGCTGGAATCAAGATTGCCGGGAGAAATATCAATAACCTCAGATATGCAGATGACACCACCCTTATGGCAGAAAGTGAAGAACTAAAGAGCCTCTAGATGAAAGTGAAGAGGAGAGTGAAAAATTTGGCTTAAAGCTCCACATTCAGAAAACGAAGATCATGGCACCTGGTCCCATCACTTCATGGCAAATAGATGGGGAAATAGTGGAAACAGTGTCAGACTTTATTTTTTGGGCTCCAAAATCACTGCAGATGGTGACTTCAGCCATGAAATTAAAAGAAATTCCTTAGAAGGAAAGCTATGACCAACCTAGACAGCTTATTAAAAAGCAGAGACATTACTTTGTCAACAAAGTTCCATCTAGTCAAGTCTACGGTTTTTCCAGTGGTCATGTATGGATGTGAGAGTTGGACTGTTAAGAAAGCTGAGTGCAGAATTGATTCTTTTGAACTGTGGTGTTGGAGAAGACTCTTGAGAGTCGCTTGGACTGCAAGGAGATCCAACCAGTCCATCCTAAAGGAGATCAGTCCTGGGTGTTCATTGGAACGACTGATATTAAAGCTGAAACTCCAATACTTTGGCCATCTGATGCGAAGAGCTGACTCATTTGAAAAGACCCTGATGCTAGGAAAGATTGACGGCAGGAGGAGGAAGGGATGACAGAGAATGAGATGTTTGGATGGCATCACCGACTCAATGGACATAGGTTTGGGTGAACTCTGGGAGTTGGTGATGGACAGGGAGGCCTGGCGTGCTGTGGTTCATGGGGTCACAAAGAGTTGGACACGACTGAACGACTGAACTGAACTGAAATACATGTGGTATACATAGTATAAGCTCATGGACTATGTACGGAGAGTATTTTGGACAAACTCTAAGAATTCTTACTTTTGACTATAGGAGAAATTTGAAAAAAAAAAAAGATTCAACCGTGTTTTCTAAATATACATTTTCAGTATTTTATTTAGGCAAAAATAAAGTACATATCAAACATGCTTAGGCTAGTCTGAAAACCACACCTGCTTCAGTTGCCAAGATAAAATGACCTGGAGACCTGGATCCCATTATGTTGTGGTGATTATACAAACACTACTTCTTCTCTAGAGGCTACAATAAATCAGAAATCAACCATATTCTTAGAATGTGCAGTGTCAGAGAATTGGAGAGAGAATTTTAAGTGGTGGTTGGTTCAATATGCAACAGTAGAGAAGTTTCACTCCTGTAGGCAAATAGAAGAAAGAGATTGATAAACAGTTTCTGGTCCTGCCACCTAGTACTTAAATGTTGTCTCAAGGTTGCCAGTGGCTCAGGTTCTGGTAGATTGCCTCATAGAGTTCAAATTAATATCCTCTACTATGAAAAAGTGTAAGTCAATTTTTAAACCATAAACCAACACTTAGGGAAAAAGGCATGCATCTCAATATATGTTGAGATTAGCTAGACAACAAACAACACAAAATTCTTTTAAAGTACAGTATGGTAAATCAGGCTGTGAGTAATTGAATACTAGTGCAGTTTGTACTGAACTTTTTTACATAAGCTCAACTTTACTGAGAGATTGAAGAAGTTCCTAATTTCTCAATGCTAACAAAATCATTTTAGTTTTAGGAAGAAAACAGTCTTATTGCAGTGAATCAATGGACTCTCCTATACCTCAGTTAGAAGGAAACGACTTTTAGCTTGAGATCTAAAGAACAAGAAGTAGCTGGCTTGTGACAAAAAGAAAAAAAGTAAGCATAACTACTCAGAGGTGAGAAAAAAATGGGTATATTTGAGGTTCTGGAAGACAACCAGTGTGATTAATGCTTGACCACGGAGAATTACAGAATAAGATTGCAAAGGTAAACCGGGGCCTGGTCATACCAAAACTGAGATTGGAGTTTTGTTCACAATATAATGGGAAGCCACTGAAGAATTTCAAATAGCACAGCTGAAATCATCAGTGCATGAAGGTGGGGATGAGGAACCCCCACCTCAAAAGATAAAAGTAGTGATGATGAGATTATGAAGCCAATGGTATTTTCTCAGAGAAGCTGACATGTCTGTCAGAAAGAAGAGCCTGTGAAATTCAAACACTCCACAACTTTAGGTGCTTTAAGGATTGGGGGAATGAGGATCTCCTGTCAAGTAGATTGCAGGAAAAAAATAATATGTCTTTGGGGAACAAGTAGTTTTAAATTGAGATAAAATTGTGAAGGGATAGAGACGTTTGCAGACAAAGTGTCACACTATCTAAAAATTGTAGTTACCTCAGTTGAGCAAAATTTTCGAAATTGTGACTCAGGTAAAATAATAAAGAATAGAACGTTCCCTGTAGGCCATTGATATGTCACACAACAACTTCCTGGCTTCATGTCATTCTACTGGCTGCGAGCATATGCCATCATTGCCTTGGTTGTTAGAGGCAGCCGATATAAAAAAGACCAGTACTTTATCAATACTCTATGAAGGATGCTTAGCAGATATGTACCTAAAGAAAAAATATGATTTTCTTAAAAATTTTGGAATTTTACACCTAAAGTTTAGAGAGTAAGATGATAAGTTATACAGAGCCTCCCCATTAAACTTCTTTTCATCCTTTATAAAAGTTGTAGAATAAACTCATCTGTACAGAGAAGTTTAAAGGCTTCAGCAAGACTAGCGAAAAAAGACAATAGGATCAGGGATGTGACTGGAGAAAATTATGGATACACTTGAGTCTTCATGCCACACTGTCAGCTAATTTTCCATTGATTGATTTATCTTTGATTCATTATAATTATTAAATTTCTTATTTAGAACTTAATGATGATGTCTCTGCTCACCCAATCAAACTCAAAAGCAGCAGCACCTCTACTAAATAATTTACCACTCAAAAGAATAAATTGTTCTGGAGCCATTTTTACCCTAAAAGCTGATTTAACAGATGCATCTTAAATTGAAGTGAATTAACTCTATTTTTGTCTTTCTGAAAATAACTTTGGAAATTATCTTCCCTGACATGGGCCTCAATGTAATCTATATGTATCCTCCCAAATAAATGTGTAGTTTAAACAGACATATTATAAGATAAGTAATTTCCAGTGGTATCTAATCCAATACCTTGCTAGGAAAAAAAAACGTTTTGTTATATCAGTCATATAACCGTACCGACAGATGCAACTACAATCACGAAAGATGCAGCACATTTAAGCTAGCTTCATTTCAGTTGCAGAGCAAAATAGGAGCTGTTAAAATGTGTCTCATCTCACTTATTGTAAATAACCTCTGGGTTTAGAAATGAGATATTGACTTATGTTTAATCAAGGATTAATGACTGTTTTAATCACAATGCTTTGATTAATGCAATTAATTGAAAGGTTTATGGTCTACTAAAAATCCCCAAGTTTCAAATTCTGGGTTGCTAAAATTTAACAGAAATGAATTTTTTGTTGGAGGGCCTGTCACCTGAGGATTACTTCAACTTGTTTGAATCCATGTTCATCTGTAGCTTTTCTGTCTAAGGGTGTGATAAAAGGCTTCATATTAGACTTGAGTTCATTTCTCACAGTGTATTTTATTACTCTAGCATCAATTCCTGCACAGCATTCAGCAGAAGTACTCAGGTGTTCCTTATGAGATATCATACAAATCAAAACAGATAATCAAATATTATATAGCATCTATTTGTTATCATACCTTTAGACATTTTTACATATTTAATAAATTAATTTAAATCTTTGTTGGATTAGTATGAAGAATAATTGCCTCATCCTATGTCTTTAGAAATTTCTAATAAAAATAATGATTCATATTTTAAGGAACTCTGAGTAATACTAAATCTTTATTGCTTTACTGTTGTGATAGTTCCTATTTATGAAAAGAGGCTTTTAAAATGATTTATTATCTCACTAATGCATTTTTATTTATTTATTTATTTATTTTTTTTAAAAGAGAGGGAGGTGACCGACTCCCCAGCACAGTCCCAGGTGGCCGGGCCAGGGGGGCCCGCGACGTGCCCTGCCGAAGACCAGCTCCGCTGGAGGGGCGGAGAGAGGGGGCGGGCACCGCGGCAGCTACTCCCGGCTAGCTGGGGGCTCCCAACTGGGGCCGGCCCCCCGCAGCCTGTCACTCACCTGCCTAACCCCGCCCCAGCCCAGCCCCGCTGCCTGCCGCCGGCTCGCGGTACCCGCGCCGCCGCAGCCGCCCGCCCCAGGTGCTCACTAATGCATTTTTAAACAACTGGTTTCATATGCTTTTTCTAAACTTACATATGTATACGAAAAGTGAAAGTGAAAGTCGTTCAGTCGTGTCCCACTCTTTGCAACCCAATGGACTATACAGTTCATGGAATTCTCAAGGCCAGAATACTGGAGTGGGTAGCCTTTCCCTTCTGCAGGGAATCTTCCCAACCAGGGATCGAACCCAGGTCTCCTGCATTGCAGGTGGATTCTTTACCAGCTGAGCCACAAGGGAAGCCCTATATGTGTGTGTGTGTGTGTGTGTATGTGTGTGTGTATATGTGTATGTATATATGTGTGTGTGTGCATACATATATATGTGTGTATATATATATGTGTGTGTGTACATATATGTCTGTGTGTGTATATATGTATGTATATATGTAATATATATATATTCTCAAATAAATACAAAGCAGTAGTATCAATGTTACTTCTCATTGTCAATTTCTAAATCAGTGACTTCTGCTTTTTGAAAATTTATTCTTCAGAAAAAATGCCAGCTCCATCTGAAAAATACCACTTCTTCATCTAGATTCTTGCTGCCATGCGTTGATGTCTTGATGATTTACTCTCCTTGAATAAAGACCCTTGTTCCTGCTCAGGTGTGTTCCCCCCCCCCTTTTTTTAAATATATTTATTTTAGTTGGAGGCTAATTACTTTACAATATTGTATTGGTTTTGCCATATATCAACATGAATCCGCCACGGGTGTACACGTGTTCCCCATCTTGAACCCCCCTCCCACCTCCCTCCCCATACCATCCCTCTGGGTCATCCCACTGCACCAGCCCCAAACATCCTGTATCCTGCGTTGAACCTGGACTGGTGATTCGTTTCTTATATGATATTATACATTTTTCAATGCCATTCTCCCTAATCATCCAACCCTCTCCCTCTCCCCCAGAGTCCAAAAGACTGTTCTATACATCAGTGTCTCTTTTGCTGTCTCGCATACAGGGTTATTGTTACCATCTTTCTAAATTTCATATATATGCATTAGTATACTGTATTGGTGTTTTTCTTTCTGGCTTACTTCACTCTGTATAATAGGCTCCAGTTTCATCTACCTCATTAGAACTGATTCAAATGTATTCTTTTTAATGGCTGAGTAATACTCCATTGTGTATATGTACCTCAGCTTTCTTATCCATTCGTCTGCTGATGGACATTTTAAAATTATGTACCACTATTAGTGATTCTATACTAAGTACAATGAACATGACAAATCAGCCCAAATTCTGGACACTGTTTCTTCAGCTCATCACTGCTACCCACTCTCTGATTATTGTTTCCTTTAAATGTATTTACACACACACACACACACACACACACACCCCCCAAACCATCAACCTATTCAGGTCTAAACCATTTGACTTCACTTTTTGAAGCACTATTCATCAACCCCTTTCTGGCTTCAACACTTCTTGTCTAGACTTAATTCATTGCTTGTCATAAAACTTATTCTTCAGCCAATGCTCTCAAATCATTTGTGCATCTTAAATTTTGTTTCACCACACTGAAAAATGATTCTACATTAGTTATGACAAATGCCTCTCTATTATGCATCCAAGCCTTTGAATATTGGTTAAGAAAACCCACAGAAATGATAAGGTTGTTTTCTCTTTGATTATATGAAAAACTCTATTACATTTCTTTTTGGCTAAATTTACCAGTTTTTAATAAAAAGTTTTTATACATGCTCTTCTGTTCTCTTACCTCCCAGTCCCCAACCTCTACATGCATCTCAGGAGATACTGTCTTCTCTAAGAAAGTGCTTAGTTTGGAATCTTTTTACTTTCCTACACTCAACCTTAGTGTATTAGCTTCCTATTGCTAACAAATTACCATCTAGAGGCTTAACATAAGGGGCTTTCCTGGTGCCTCAGATGGTAAAGAATCTGCCTATCATACAGGAGACCTGGGTTTGATTCTGGTTGGGAAGATCCAAGGGAATGGCTACCCACTCCAGTATTCTTGCTGGAGAATTCCATGGACAGAGGAGCCTGGTAGGCTACAGTCCCTGGGGTCACAAAGAGTCAGGATGTTTATTCGTTCAGAGTTGTGGAGGTCAGGATCCCAAAAATGTGTCCTTTAAAATTAGTTCAGCAGGGCTACATTCTTTCTGGAGGCTCTGGACGGAAATCTGTTTTCTTGTCATCTTCGGCTTCTAGATGTTGCCTGTATACTTGGTTCATGGGTCCCATAAAACAAGGGGGTTACTGTGACCTTTGCTTCCCTCTCCATATTTCCTTCTTTATCCTGACCTTCCTGCCTTCCTCTCAGGACCCTGTGGTTACATTTTGGCCCACTAAAATAATCCAGTTTAATAATTCCCCATCTCTAAAAACTTAATTTAATCACACCATCAAAGTTCCTTTTTGATATGTAAGATAACACACTCAAAAGTTTGAAGGATTAGAACCTTGGGGACTTTGTGCGATCATTGTTCAGCCATTGTATCTACAATCCTACCTAATGTTTACCATTGCTCCTTCCTCCCTCCTATCTGAATAAACAAAAGTGTGCCTTAATTCATCAAAACAAAGCAACCACTCCACTTGTGCTTTGTTCTTTGAATCTCCTTTCCTCCCATTTTCAGAACATTGTTCCTTAACTTTTACTCTCCTTACAACACCAATCCTCATTTTATTCAGCATTGGTCAATCATTTACAAAACTGGATATAAAAATAACCCTCCCTCCACAAAGAAGCCAACACCATACCATTTCTCTTCTTTATTTCCCATTCATTCTTTAACTTCACCTCAAACTGGTTTATGCTGTCCACTTTTCTATTAATACTACTGACTTTGCAGTCAACAAAATTGACCTTTTTGCATATTATTAAAATAAAATACACTAAATTCTGTCATCTTTGATTTAAAAGTAGTACTTCCTAATTCTTTCAAGTTGAACTCACTGTCTCCTCTATTCCACATTCTTTTCCAGTTTTTCCTCCTTTCTGTTTGACTCTAAATGTCAACATTCTCTAATATTTTGTCCTTAGGTGTATTTTACATCTGTACTCTTTCTCCAGGATATATTATCCAGACTCGCAGCTGAGGTCTTTCCAATTGTAATATCTATCCTTAACATCCAGATTTATATATTGGAGTCCTCTAGACTTCAGTATCCAGAGAAGGCAATGGTACCCCACTCTGGTACTCTTGCCTGGAAAATCCCATGGATGGAGGAGCCTGGTAGGCTACAGTCCCTGGTGTCGCTGCGAGTTGGACACGACTGAGTGGCTTTGCTTTCACTTTTCACTTTCATGCATTGGAGAAGGAAATGGCAACCCACTCCAGTGTTGTTGCTTGGAGAATCCCAGGGACGGGGGAGCCTGGTGGGCTGCCATCTATGGGGTCGCACAGAGTCAGATACGACTGAAGCGACTTAGCAGCAGCAACAGCAGCAGCAGACTTCAGTATCAGACTTCTTATGTGGCATCTCTGTTTGCCCATCAATGCCAACACAAAAGAATATGTTCTAATTATTTTCAAAATAGTGGCAAAGTATTAAACATCTCAACCAATGCTATATTTTTTGTCGATGAAAGCATATTTTGTTTTTCAAACAATGAGTTAGCCTCTTATCTGGTTTGCCTCTTCTACTTTCATATCTTTCAGTAGCCAGCAGAATGATTCCTTTAGAATGTAAGCAATAGCATGCCACTTCTCTGAGCAAAATCATTCAGCATCTTTTTTTTTTCTTTTTTTTCTCTAATTTTATTTTTAAACTTTACATAATTGTATTAGTTTTGCCAAATATCAAAATGAATCCGCCACAGGTATACATGTGTTCCCCATCCCGAACCCTCCTCCCTCCTCCCTCCCCATACCATCCCTCTGGGCCGTCCCAGTGCACCAGCCCCAAGCATCCAGCATCATGCATCGAACCTGGACTGGCAACTCGTTTCCTACATGATATTTTACATGTTTCATTGCCATTCTCCCAAATCTCCCCACCCTCTCCCTCTCCCACAGAGTCCATAAGACTGTTCTATACATCAGTGTCTCTTTTGCTGTCTCGTACACCGGGTTATTGTTACCATCTTTCTAAATTCCATATATATGTGTTAGTATACTGTATTTATGTTTTTCCTTCTGGCTTACTTCACTCTGTATAATAGGCTCCAGTTTCATCCACCTCATTAGAACTGATTCAAATGTATTCTTTTTAATGGCTGAGTAATACTCCATTGTGTATATGTACCACAGCTTTCTTATCCATTCATCTGCTGATGGACATCTAGGTTGCTTCCATGTCTTGGCTATTATAAACAGTGCTGCGATGAACATTGGGGTACACGTGTCTCTTTCCCTTCTGGTTTCCTCAGTGTGTATGCCCAGCAGTGGGGTTGCTGGATCATAAGGTAGTTCTATTTCCAGTTTTTTAAGGAATCTCCACACTGTTCTCCATAGTGGCTGTACTAGTTTGCATTCCCACCAACAGTGTAAGAGGGTTCCCTTTTCTCCACACCCTCTCCAGCATTTATTATTTGTAGACTTTTGGATCGCAGCCATTCTGACTGGTGTGAAATGGTACCTCATAGTGGTTTTGATTTGCATTTCTCTGATAATGAGTGATGTTGAGCATCTTTTCATGTGTTTGTTAGCCATCTGTATGTCTTTTTTGGAGAAATGTCTATTTAGTTCTTTGGCCCATTTTTTGATTGGGTCGTTTATTTTTCTGGAGTTGAGCTGTAGGAGTTGCTTGTATATTTTTGAGATTAGTTGTTTGTCGGTTGCTTCATTTGCTATTATTTTCTCCCATTCTGAAGGCTGTCTTTTCACCTTGCTAATAGTTTCCTTTGATGTGCAGAAGCTTTTAAGGTTAATTAGGTCCCATTTGTTTATTTTTGCTTTTATTTCCAATATTCTGGGAGTGGGTCATAGAGGATCCTGCTGTGGTGTATGTCGGAGAGTGTTTTGCCTATGTTTTCCTCTAGGAGTTTTATAGTTTCTGGTCTTACGTTTAGATCTTTAATCCATTTTGAGTTTATTTTTGTGTATGGTGTTAGAAAGTGGTCCAGTTTCATTCTTTTACAAGACATTCTGCATCTTTTATATCAGACTATACTTCAAGACCTTACTATGGTCTGCAAAACCAGACCATAAATGATTCCTGGTGCTCCATCTAATCAATTTCCACATGTATTACCAGTAGATTTAGATTCTTAATGCTGTTCTCTTAGCCTCTTGGCTTTTTTCTTGAAAAAAAAAAAATAAACCTTATACTTGCTAATTTCTCTGCAGGCAAATTTTCTTCCTTCAGGTAAATGCAAGGCTTGTTCCTTTAATTTCTTATTTTCTTCTTCCTTTTTCTACTTATTATCTGTTATGGGTTTACTCTGTGATTTCTCTTATAGAATGTAGAATCAGTGATGATGGTACACGGTCTGTATCCTCAGTGTCCTATTACTACTTAGCATACTTACTAGTTACATGACTCGACAGGTTATTTAACATGCATGGCCTCAGTAATACTACATCTGAAATTTAAATAATACTAGAGCCTAGCATCATGGGGATGGAAAAATATATATATAATATATAAACCATGTAAAGTATTTAGCTCAGTTAATCAATATTAGCCTATATTACATTATCCGTCTTCCTGGTGTCTGATTACAGATGTGGTTAATATTGTCCTTACATATAATAAATAGAAAGAGAAATATTCTGCTTTCTTATGTCCAGTTTTTCCGAATCAATGCATGTTGATTTGTGTCCAGTTCTTCTCCCAGAATCACTGCATCCTGATTTATGTCCAGTTCTCCCCAAATCAGTGCATCCTGATCTACTAATATAGGCTCAGGGAATTTAGAACAGTCATTGAAGATGATATACAAGGTTGACACTCATATAGTTTGCTTCACTCTTTTTCTCCTGGTCTTGCATATAAAGGCTATAAAGCATAGAGCTGTATGTCTAAAACATACAGCAAACTTAAGAAGAGAAATTACTTTTCTAATATTTTTTAGAACTCCATGATAGTATAAGGTGACTACACATTTCCTTTTCTACCTTCCTTCAAAGTTTAAATTATTTCCTTCAAAAATGACCTGTCACCTGAAACTTTCAGGTGTCTGACATCTGCTTGTGTCTTTTAAAAAGACTGCTCGAAAATGATAGATGAGCAGCAACTAAGGTAATTCTTCTATTATAATGGGCATATTGCAAAATCAAGCATTTGAGCTGATATTCTTCTCACCTGACAACTAATTTAATTCATGGCAACACAATGGGCTGTGAAGATTGATTGCTTATATCCAAAATTTCAAAGAAAGAAAAATATATAGTCATATTAAATTTTTCATAGCTTAACTCCCAACAAAAGTAAATAGAGAAAGATAAGTAGAGATCCATGGAAGAGTATATAGGAAAAGCATACCTCAAGCTGTATAAATGCAAAATGAAGTCAAAAGTTAAAATGATGTTCACAACTGACTATCTCTGTTTGTAAAGAAGAGGAGATTCCATAAATTGTAGAGCTAATGACAACACTATAAAATAACCCACTCCATATTCTTAATTTACTTATACACTCATAAAAATCAGGATGCAATTAGCATTGTTCAAAGTAGCATTGTTAATAATGTGAGACAAGAATGATAAGAATTAGTTAGTTATCAACAGAATCTCCACATTGTCTTTAGTCAAACCTGTGTATTCCTGACAGCCCAAATACAGCTTTAACTTCAGCCTAATGTATAACCACTGTAGAAGATATTATGGTCATCTGAGTTAAATTCACCCATTCCAGTCCATCTTAGTTCACTGATTCCTAGAATGCTGATGTTCACTCTTGTCATCTCCTGTTTGACCACTTCCAATTTCCCTTGATTCATGGACCTAACATTCCAGGTTCCTATGCAATATTGCTTTTTACAGCATCAGTCCCATTCACAACTGGGTGTTGTTTTGCTTTGTCTCCATCCCTTCCTTCTTTCTCGAGTTATTTCTCCTCTGGTCTCCAGTAGCATATTGGGCACCTACTGACCTGGGAAGTTCATCTTTCAGTGTCCTATCTTTTTGCCCTTTCATACTGTTCATGGGGTTATCAAAGCAAGAATACTGAAATGGTTTGCCATTCCCTTCTCCAGTGGACCACATTCTGTCAGCAAGAATCCCTTAGAAGAAATGGGAGTCGCCATCATAGTCAAAAAAATGAGTCCAAAATGCAGTACTTGGATGCAGCCTCAAAAATGACAGAATGATCTCTGTTCGTTTCTAAGGCAAACCATTCAATATCATGGTAATCCAAGTCTATGCCCCAACCAGTAACGCTGAAGAAGCTGAAGTTGAACGGTTCTATGAAGACCTACAAGAACTTCTAGAACTAACACCCAAAAAAGATGTCCTTTTCATTATAGGGGAGTGGAATGCAAAAGTAGGAAGTCAAGAAACACCTGGAGTAACAGGCATATTTGGCCTTGGAGTACACAATGAGGCAGGGCAAAGGCTAGTAGAGTTCTGCCAAGAGAACACACTGGTCATAGCAAACACACTCTTCCAACAACACAAGAGAAGATTCTACACATGGATATCACCAGATGGTCAATACTGAAATCAGATTGATTATATTCTCTGCAGCCAAAGATGGAGAAGTTCTATACAGTCAGCAAATACAAGACTGGGTGCTTACTGTGCCTCAGATCATGAACTCCTTATTTCCAAATTCAGAATGAAATTGAAGAAATCGGGGAAACCACTAGACCATTCAGTTATGACCTAAATCAAATCCCTTATGATTATACAGTGGAAGTGAGAAATAGATTTAAGGGACTAGATCTGATAGAGTGCCTGATGAACTATGGATGGAGGTTCGTAGCATTGTACAGGAGACAGGAATCAAGAATTTCCCTAAGAAAATTAAATGCAAAAGAGCAAAATGGCTGTCTGACAAGGCCTTACAAATAGCTGTGAAAAGAAGGGAAGTGAAAAGCAAAGAAGAAAAGGAAAGATATACCCATCTGAATGAAGAGTTCCAAAGAATAGCAAGAAGAGATAAGAAAGGCTTCCTCAGCGATCAGTGCAAAGACATAGAGAAAAACAAAATGGGAAAGACTAAAGATCTCTTCAAGAAAATTAGGGATACCAAGGGAATATTTCATGCAAAGATGGGCTCAATAAAAGACAGAAATGGTAGGGAACTAACAGAAGCAGAAGATATTAAGAAGAGGTGGCAAGAATACACAGAAGAACTGTAAAAAAATAGGTCTTCATGATCCAGATAATCACGATGGTGTGATCACTCACCTAGAGCCAGACATCCTGGAATGTGAAGGCAAGTGGGCCTTGAAAGCATCACTACGAACAAAGCTAGTGGAGGTGATGGAATTCCAGTTGAGCTATTTCAAATCCTGAAAGATGATGCTGTGAAAGTGCTGCACTCAATATGCCAGCAAATTTGGAAAACTCAGCAGTGGCCACAGCACTGGAAAAGGTCAGTTTTCATTCCAATCCCAAAGAAAAGCAACGCCAAAGAATGCTCAAACTACTGCACAATTGCATTCATTTCACATGATGGTAAAGTAATGCTCAAAATTCTCCAAGCTAGGTTTCAGCAAGATGTGAGCTGTGAACTTTCAGATTTCAAGCTGATTTTTGAAAAGGCAGAAGAACCAGAGATCAAATTGCCAACAATTGCTGGATCATCAAAAAAGCAAGAGAGTTCCAGAAAAACATCCATTTCTGCTTTATTGACTATGCCAAAGCGTTTGACTATGTGGATCACGATCAACTGTGGAAAATTCTGAAAGAGATGGTAATACTAGACCACCTGACCTGCCACTTGAGAAACCTGTATGCAGGTCAGGAAGCAACAGTTAGAACTGGACATGGAACAACAGACTGGTTCCAAATAGGAAAAGGAGTACGTCAAGGCTGTATATTGTCACTCTGCTTATTTAACTTATATGCAGAGTACATCATGAGAAACACTGGGCAGGAGGAAGCACAAGCTGGAATCAAGATTGCTGGGAGAAATATCAATAACCTCAGATATGCAGATGACACCACCCTTATGGCAGAAAGTTAAGAAGAACTAAAGAGCCTCTTAATGAAATTGAAAGAGGCGAGTGAAAAAGTTGGCTTAAAGCTCAAATCAGAAAACTAAGATCATGGCATCTGGTCCCATCACTTCACAGGAATTAGATGGCGAAATAGTGGAAACAGTGGCTGATTTATTTTTCTGGGCTCCAAAATCACTGCAGATGGTGACTGCAGCCATGAAATAAAAAGATGCTTACTCCTTGGAAGGAAAGTTATGGCCAACATAGACAGCATATTAAAAAGCAGAGACATTACTTTGCCAACTAAGTTCTGTCTAGTCAAGGCTGTGGTTTTTCCAGTGGTCATGTATGGATGTGATAGTTGGACTATAAAGAAAGCTGAGCGCAGAAGAATTGATGCTTTTAAACTATGGTGTTGGAGAAGACTCTTGAGAGTCCCTTGGACTGCAAGGAGATCCAACCAGTCCTTCCTAAAGGAGATCAGTCCTGGGTGTTCATTGGAAGGACTGATGTTGAAGCTGAAACTCCAATACTTGGCCACCTGATGCAAAGAGCTGACTCATTTGAAAAGACCCTGATGCTGGGAAAGATTGAGGGCAGGAGGAGAAGGGGATGACCGAAGATGAGATGGTTGGATGACATCACTGATTCGAAGGACATGGGTTGGGTGGAACCCGGAGTTGGTGATGGACAGGGAGGCTTGGCGTGCTGCAGTTTATGGGGTCGCAAGTGTCGGACACAACTGATTAACTGAACTGAACTGAATGTATAACCACAAACCCCACTCAAGTTTCAACGTTGAAGCTCTACCACATGAACATATTTTTAATATGTTTTTTCATAATGCTTACTGTGTATAGAATGGTCTCTTTTATGTATAAAATTATGAAATTATTAGCAAATGATTTAGTGTCTCCAAGAGAATGTTGCCAGTTTAATAACAGAGAAAAACTGCATTTGGTATCATTGGTACAGTATTTCATGCAAGCAAATATTTCAGATAGCAAGTGCTTCCTGTTTGAAACAAATAATCACTTTATTTGAGGAATCTTGCATAGAAGTATTTCTGAAATGTAAATCAGTCATCCTGTTGTGTTTCTTTAATGGGATTAAGTAAATTTTAACATTTATGGTAATTTTGCTTTTCTTTGTTCCACATTGGTACTGAGTTTGGTTGGGGAATCCATATCCCTTAGGGATATGGTAAAATTTCAATAAGGTTTCTACCTGTGACCTTAAAATTTACATATGACTTTAAGAGGTTATTGACTCTTTGGGATTTAACCCTTGGCCCCAGGAAGATGATCAGTTTCTTAGTTTCTACTTCTTACAACTGCTTCTGTGAAAATCAGCATTTTCTTTTATAATCTTCTACATTTAAATCTCTGTGGTTAAGAAAAATTCAAGCCACAAAAATTATTAATGAAGTAAGAATCAGTACATTTTCCTGGAATAAAGTATATAAAATTGACTGCACACACTTTATTTCTTCAATTTTTTTATGTATATGTTTTCAGCTCATCTCTAGATGGTCAACATCTGGTTGGTAACAGTTAAGTTATGTGAGTTTATAGTTATAGTTAGTTATGTGATTCTCCATTAGTTTTCCCTCACATAACTAACTATAATATCATATAATTATACAATAATTTTATGTAACAACTGAATGAGAAGGTTGGGTGGGTAGAATAATGGAGGCCAAAAAATGTTCCTGTTTTAATCCTCCAAATTTATGAATATGTAACTTTTCATTGTAAAGCTACACAATTAAATAAGTGTAATTGAGTCAATGACCTTGAAATGGAGAGATTATGTTGGATTGTGTTAATTTGTCATAGCAGCAAGGGGACACTAATGTAGAAGTTGTGAGTGGATTAAATATGAAATGAATTATAATATGTAAACATATTAGAAGATTATTTCACTTTTAATCATACCTTCTGAATTAATTACTGTATTAATTTACTTTTTTTTTTTCTTAAATCAAACTTTATGTTTTCACCTTGCCGTGTGGCTTCATGGATCTTAATTCCCAGACCAGGGATTGAACCTGTACCTTTGGCAATGAAAGCACAGAGTCCTTACTGTGGGATCACCAGGGGATTTCCTTAATTTACTTTTAATCATGATATTATGATAAGTAGTTAGCAGGAGAGCTAAACAATATAGAAGGAAATAGATTAAAGGGAAGTATAGTAATTTAGCATGTGATTTCAATAAGAAAAAAATAGAGATGTGTCTTATTATGGTATTGTATCAAATTAGGAAAAGGACAATTAACAAGTCTAAACCTTGGTTTTCCAGAGGCAATTATTAATGAAATTTTCTTGAGCTGTCAGAGAAGAGGGAACACAATACAGTAAAATTACCTTTATTCCCCAAAATATGTTTTATGATATTTTAAGCACACTTACTTTCCAGATATCCCTGGTGGCTCAGAGGGTAAAGCATCTGCCTGCAATGCAGGAGACCTGGGTTTGATCCCTGGGTCAGGAAGATCCCCTGGAGAAAGAAATGGCAACTCACTCCAGTATTCTTGCCTGGAAAATCCCATGGACAGAGAAGTCTGGTAGACTATAGTCCATGGGATCACAAAGAGTCGGATACGACTGAGCAACTTCACATACATATAGAAATATAGATACTAACTTTACTTTAAATAAAATAACTTTCTGTTGGATCTAGATGATAAAATAAAAGATAATATTTATAATCTTGTATTTTATAATGCTAATAAACCTCATAATAAAATTTATAGATGTTTTCTAGAAACAGGAATAAGCAATGTATATTTTATTTGAATAATTTATGAAGGAAACACTTCTATAAAATGGACTTTTGATCATTCAGGACCTGAGCATTTGTTTTTGAGGTACTTCTGCTGTTCTGAACATTTTTGGCATCAGATATTTGGATTCGGTTTTGGCTCTGGCTCATGTGCCTTGGGGTGACAGACTGTGGGTGACCATCCAACTGCATCTACAACATCTGGAGCCCAAGTCCCCAATGAGGCAAAACAGCAGGGCTAGCAGAAATGATGCCAGATGTGCTATAATTATTGTATTTGCAAAAGAAGTTGGTTTTCTATACTCTTGTCAGTTTTAATACTTCAAAAAAATCTGATAAAAATTTGGTATTTTATTTAGGGTCTGTGGCAGTATTAAAAATCTATATGAATCCATTGGTAATAATAATACAGCATAATTTGCTATTTGGGTCTACAATTAGTAGGGAAGCCTGACAAATATACAGCAGATTGTTAGATATCATTTAACTCAACAAATGATTCAGAACCACTTTTAAGAAGGACTGATGGTGTGGTTTCCTCTTTCCTCTGTTTTAAATCAATCATTGTTAATTCCCCAGACCACAAGAGGTAGCTTTTAAGCACAGAAAAGATGATCCAATATGATTCCATTTCAGACTATTCAACAGAACTAGGCACAATCATATTCATAGCAAGATAAATTAGTTTAAGTGTTTAAAGTCCTCACAGAGTCAAGGAACTAAGAATAGTAGAATACACATGGTGGTGCTAGTAGTTTAGTTGCTAAGTTGTGTCCGACTTTTGTGATGCCATGGACTGTAGCCTGCCGGGCTCCTCTGTCCATCGCGCTCTCCAGGCAAGAATACTGGAGTGGGTTGCCATTTTCTTCTCCAAGAATACACACAGAAGACCACAATGATTTACAACTCTTCGCTGTCCTCTCCTAGCTTCCTCCTCCCCACACCCACACCAATTTCCTTCATGTTAACAACATGCCCAGCTTCAGCCAGCAAAACTTAAAAGGCAAAAGTGCTGGGAAGCTTTTGGCAAAACATTTATTTCCTTACACACATGGAAGAAACGAGCTTTATCTTGCTGCTTTTGCTATATTATCTTATTTGAAATAGATTTGATACTACAAATGTGGTGGTCTTATTATAATCATTAGGTGATAAAAGAAGGACAAAGTCAAATGCTAGGAACCATAGAGGAGAATAAAAGAACAGATCCTGGGTGATTTGTTGAGCAGACGAACTGATGCCAGCAGCTGCTCCACCCCCACAGCCTTCTTGTTAAGTAGAATAATAAATCTTTGCATAGTTTAAGCCCGTATTAATTCAACTTTTGCTACTTGCAGCTGATAGCTTTTCAAGTTGACAGACAAAATACAAATATCATGTAGTAAAAAGGGACTAAGGTAAACTATTTAATAAGCCACCAGGGACGCCCAAGAATACGGGAGTGGGTAGCCTATCCTTTGTCCAGCATATCTTCCTGATCCAGGAATTGAGCTGGGATCTTCTGCATTTCAGGCAGATTCTTTACCAATTGAGCTACCAGAGAAGCCCAGATATTTCACACACACACGCACATATATATATATATAAATATTAGGATATGATAAATATAAATCATCTAAGAATAAATACTGATAGAGATCTCCTTTAAATGGAGGCTAGTAGAGATTTTTCCAGAGGAAACAATTTTTTTTAATACGTGGGTGAATAGGATATTGTGTCACTTAAAATACTGAGTAGCTTTCAATGACTTAGGTGATAAAACTCTGAAATAGCAAAAACCTTCAAGGTCCAATGATAAACTGAACTCAGACACCATTTCCAACTTCTCCAGCAAAGGATCTCACTACCTCAAACCTTAAATGGTGTCAAACCTATCATTGTTTTCCTACAATTCACTCACTCATTGGGCTTTTCTGGTGGCTCAGCTGGTAAAGAATCAGCTTGTAATGCGGGGGACCTGGGTTCGATCCCGGGGTTGGGAAGATCCCCTGGAGAAGGGATGAGCAACCCACTCTAGTATTCTGGCCCTGAAGAATTCCATGGGCTGTATAGTGCATGGGGTCCCAAAGAGTCATACACGACTGAGTGACTTTCACTTTCACTGTTTTCCTCCAATTCACTCACTCATTCATTTATTCATTCAAAAATGTTCATTGAGCACTAATTATGTGCAAAGCATTGTCACAGAAAACAAACAAAACCCTTCTGCAGATATATGTTTATTGTTATATCTTTTTCCCAATGCTGATGTATAAATTAGATCAAAAGTTCCATAGCAGCAGGGATTGTATTTTTTGCTCAACATTTTATTCCAAGCATCTAGCAGTATTCCTGGTACATGACAAGAAATCTCATAGCATTTATTAAATGCATGAGTGAATAGATGAGTCTGCCTCTGCTATTTTATGAAAACAATAGAAAGCACTTGGCAAGTTTTCTTTTTTAACTTCCTATTGCAAATCTCTGGATAAATCAGGAAATTATTGTTTCTATAATGTTGAGATAATTGCACTGTCCAAATCAAAACAAATACAATCTAAAAGATTAAAATATCTTACTATCAATTTTGTGGGCAGTATTTCAAATACTGTATTAAGCACAGGACTAGTTTACAACATACTTTTGAACATTTCAAAGCTATAGTTATGCTTTGAAAAATATCTTTAAAATAACAGAACTTTACTGATTTGAATTATTACTTACTGCGACATTCAGCCTGTAGGCTTTTCTTACTTTAGTCTGTATGACCAATGAGTCCTACGTTACTAATACTAACACGGTTACTTTACTTTTTAATGTTGAGGTTATGAAGCATCTATAATTCTTAAATTCTTTGTGATTTTTCTTCACAGTACCTTCTGAAGTCAAAGGTCTCCAAAAGCAAATAGAGAAGCTACAGATGGACTCAGTAGGGAACCAACCACACAGAATGAGTTGAATTACACCATGGGAAGCAGTTTTTGAAGATAGTCTCTCTGGGTCAGGCTGGAGTACAGTGTTAATGTCAAACAACCATCCACACAAACCAAGGTTTCCTGTGACTTCAGCAGTTGTTCCCATTAAAGTAGTCAATTGAGTTCCTTATAATGATTGAGTCCATTTATACAGGTCTGTATCTATTCCAAAAGAAAGTACACTGGTTATGATGGACTTAATGCCTTTACCAGCGACCTCACTGTGTATTTTGTATATACTCTGTACTGCCCATTTCCACATATCTTTGCCGTCTATGCAACCTCCTACCATAGAATCATGATTGTGAATCAAAAGCAAAATTCTGGTATTGAAAGGCCTGCTAGGATCTGGAAACATGCCCCACATTTCCTTTATCAGAAAATACACTATTTTTATAAATGTAATGAATCATTGGCTTCCCTGGTGGCTCGGTGGTAAAGAACCCATCTGCCAATGCAGGAGACACAAGTTCAATCCCTGGGTCAGGAAGATTCCCTGGAGAAGGCAATGGCAATCCAATTGAGTATTCTTGCCCGAGTCTGGTGGGCTACAGTCCTTGGGGTTGCAAAGAGTTGGACATGAATTAGTGACTAAACAACAAAACAACAAATGAATCACTGTGTTACTTTCACATAAGACATCACAAATAATAAAAGCACATGCAATCAAAATACCATATTTCCAATCAAATAAAGATTAGTATCCCAGAAGTGAAGGAAGAAAAAGTGCAATATAAATTATAACAATGTAATTATTTTTTAATTAAAGTTCTTTGAGTTCTTAGGGAAAGAGTTCAATATGCATATAAAGAATTATGATTTTTATAAGCTAGGTAACTCATATCAAGAAAACAGTTTCTATAATTTAAAGAATATTTTTATTAGTTTTAAAATTATCATTGTGACAGTAGTACATAATTTCAGTATAGCCAGGAAAGGGAGAAAAATAATATTAATTACACTTATTAGAAAAGAATTACAGATAATATTTTAGCTTAAATAATACTGAATAGGAATTTCATAAAAATCATTATATTTTATTGCATCTACATTTTTATTCTAACCCTGGGTTTCATAATTGTTAAAGCTAGTTTCCTTGTGTTGATGGTCCATTGTATGAATTGACTTGGAATATAATGAACATTCTACTTATATCTGTAAACTTCAATTTATGTTTAGCTATTAAAATACATATGCAGCATATTTGCAGTGATTAGATAAATCTGATTTTACTAAAAAAATCAATGTACATTTATTTTCAAAATCTGGGATACATTGGTTTTATCTGAATTTCTTTTTTAAAAAATAATTTGCACATTTAAAAAGCAACAAAGCAAAAGGCAGTCTAAGGAAATGTCCAGGCATTTTTACTCGAGTATTTTGGTAAATTATCCTATAAACAATTTTAGAAATGAACTATCTTTCTGGGAAGACATGCTATTGTGATTGATAATTTTGTTCAGATGCTTGGGAAGGTTTTTTAAGTAAATGAGTTCATGTTCTATTTACTTGATCACTGTCAAAAAATGCCCATCCCCATTCCAAACCACTATCATAAGCAGAAAAGATAAATGTCTTGGTGTTTGGCTCCAGGTTTATAATCATGACATCTCCTTCCATCTGGCTACTGTCTACTATCCAGCAGAGGTTTCTCACTGCATTTAGGATAAACTCCAAATCCCTTCACACAGTCCAGAAGATTCAACCTAATTGTGATGGTTAGTTTTATGTCTCAACTTAGTTACGATAAGTACTTAGTTATTTAATCAAACACCAATGTAAGTGTTGCTGTTAACCTAGATATCTGGTTACCCAGTGTGGCTGGGCTTCAGTCCCACTGAAAATCCGTAAGAGCAAAACCTGAGCTGTCCTAGAGAAGAAAATCTATCTCATATCTACAGTATCAAGTTCTATCTGAATTTCTACTCTGCTAACCTGTCCTACAGATTTTGGAATTGCCAGTCCCCTCAATTGTATAAGCTAGTTTCTTAAAATCAGTCTCTGTGCATGTATATATGTGTATGTATACACATACATATACACACACATATTCTGTTGGTTCTGTTTCTCTGGAGAACCCTGACTGATACAATGATATTTTCCTTCAAATAGTTTAAAAATTCCTTTTCAGTCACTGGGAATGGATATTTGTGTTTTTGTGTGTGTGTGTGTGGTTGAAAATTTTTTTTTTAAATTTTATTTTTAAACTTTACAATATTGTATTGGTTTTGCCATATATCAACATGAATCCACCACAGGTATACACGTGTTCCCCATCCTGGACCCTCCTTCCTCCTCCCTCCCTGTACCATCGCTCTGAGTCGTCCCAGTGCACCAGCCCCAAGCATCCAGTATCGTTCATCGAACCTGGACTGGCGACTCTTTTCCTATATGGTATTATTCATGTTTCAATGCCATTCTCCCAAATCATCCCAGCCTCTCCCTCCCCCACAGAGTCCACAAGACTGTTCTATATAATTTAGCAAATTAAAGACAAAAGACTTTAAGAGATAATTGTGTTTGGATGCAACTTCCTCCAAAACATTACCTAATTCCTTTCTTTTCTATAAATTGACCTCAACTGACTCCTGGGTCCCCACCTTTTTGTGTATATCTAAATATCTGTTTTTTTTTTTTTAAACTTTACATAATTGTATTAGTTTTGCCAAATATCAAAATGAATCTACCACAGGTAAATATCTGTCTGTTAATCTTTGTCTTGTGATATTATTTGAAAACTAATAATGATCTACATTAAGAAAAAAATATTTGCATAGTCTGATTCTTGATTCTACTCATTCCTTGTTTAATCTAGTTCACTTTATGAAATGGCTGAGGTAAATATTTCAAGATTCTTGATATCTATTTTGCTTTTCATATGTTTCAGCAGACCTTTTCACTCAAGTTACTAAGTATGCTTAGCAATTCAAAGTTAATAGTTACAAATACATTTAATATTTTTCAAACTTGTTTAGTAATGTCTTGCCTTTGTGCTAAATTCCTTCATTCTTGTCCCACTCTTTGCGACCCTATGGACTGTCGCCCACCAGGCTCCTCTGTCCAAGGGATTCTCCAGGCAAGAACACTGGAGTGGGTTGCTGTGCCCTCTTCCAGGGGCTCTTCCCAATCCAGGGATTGAACCCATGTCTCTTACATCTCCTGCATTGGCAGACAGGTTCTTTACCATTAGCTCCATCTGGGAAGCCCCTATTACTGTCTTACCTCTTTGATATTTGTTGTTTTTGCTATTCTAAAAACATTTGGTTCTCCTTCCACCCAAAATGGTAACATCTCAAAATTTCAGTGTTTTTCAAATTTTTTGTTTATTATCAGTGAACTGCTTAATAGAAATGTTTTCCTGCTAAAAACTACCAGTAATATAAAAATTTATAAGTGTTTATAACTGAGCCTTTCTGTTCTCTCTTGCTCCCATTTCTTTCTAACTGTACACCATACTTTTCTGGAAATAGGATATTTACTCCTTAATAGGCTTTCTCCTCCTGCTGTTTATTCTTTAGCGAAAGTCATAATCCCACATTTGTGACATTATAATCATCTCTACAGTTACTAATTGTTCTAAAATGCTACTTCAGGTGAAGATATACAGCAGGGAGTCAGTAAACTACCAAAAAACAAAGCTATTTCCAACTCTGCATATATCTTTGTGTGAAGAAGGGAATGACTCTCACATAGAAGTTGATTACCTGCAACTATTTTAAGTTATGTTGCTTTTAAAGGTTCAAAAATAGGTCATGATTCTTACTTACTTTATAGTGTTTATTTTAATAGATTTTTAATCTTTTTAATCTCATAACCAAGTATAATTAAACACTGTGCTTTTCTTTTATGTTGTAGAATGCAGTTTATGTTTATGCTAGTCCAAAGGCACAAAACTTCAAATTATTTCCTGAAGGTAATTACTTGGGAAAATTTTTTCTGAGAACATCTGGATGAAAATAAACTATAAAATAAAGTCTGCAGAGGTAACTTGGATTTTGTAATTAGAATTATATTAGAGGAAAATCAATTATAAATGTTGGATTCTGGTTCAATATCTGCATGTGGTAATATTATATAAGAGAAACCCAAGTAAGACGGTAGGTGTTGTGACAGGGCATCAGAGGGCAGACACACTGAAACCATAATCACAGAAAAGAAGTCAATCTAATCACACGGACCACAGCCTTGTCTAACTGAATGAAACTAAGCCAAGCCGTGTGGGGCCACACAAGATGGGCGGGTCATGGTGGAGAAGGTCTGACAGAATGTGGTCCACTGGAGAAGGGAATAGCAAACCACTTCAGTATTCTTGCCTTGAGAACCCCATGAACAGTATGAAAAGGCAAAATGATAGGATACTGAAAGTGGAATTCCCCAGCTCAGTAGGTGCCCAATATGCTACTGGAGATCAGTGGAGAAATAACTCCAGAAAGAATGAAGGGATGAGCCAAAACAAAAACAATACCCAGTTGTGAATGTGACTGGTGATAAAAGCAAGGTCCAATGCAGTAAAGAGCAATATTGCATAGGAACCTGGAATGTCAGGTCCATGAATCAAGGCAAATTGGAAGTGGTCAAACAGGAGATGGCAAAAGTGAACGTCGACAATCTAGGAATCGGCAAACTAAAATGGACTGGAATGGGTGAATTTAACTCAGATGACCATTATATCTACTACTGCAGGCAGGAATCCCTTAGAAGAAATGGAGTAGCCATCATGGTCAGCAAAAGAGTCCGAAATGCAGTACTTGGATGCAATCTCAAAAATGACACAATGATCTCTGTTCATTTCCAAGGCAAACCATTCAATATCACAGTAATCCAAGTGTATGCCCCAACCAGTAATGCTGAAGAAGCTGAAGTTGAACGGTTCTATGAAGACCTACAAGACCTTTTAGAACTAACACCCAAAAAAGATCTCCTTTTCATTACAGGGGACTGGAATGCAAAAGTAGGAAGTCAAGAAACACCTGGGGTAACAGGCAAATTTGACCTTGGAATATGGAGTGAAGCAGGCAAAAGACTAATAGAGTTTTACCAAGAGAATGCACTGGTCATAGCAAACACTCTCTTCCAACAACACAAGAGAAGGCTCTACACGTGGACATCACCAGATGGTCAACACCGAAATCATATTGATTATATTCTTTGCAGCCAAAGGTGGAGAAGCTCTATACAATCAGCAAAAACAAGACGGGGAGATGACTGTGGCTGAGGTCATGAACTCCTTATTGCTAAATTCCGACTTAAATTGAAGAAAGTAGGAAAAACCACTAGACCATTCAGGTATGACCTAAATCAAATCCCTTATGATTATACAATGGAAGTGAGAAATAGATTTAAGGGACTAGATCTGATAGATAGAGTGCTTGATGAACTATGGTCAGAGGTTCGTGACATTGTACAGGAGACAGGGATCAAGACCATCCTCATGGAAAAGAAATGCAAAAGAGCAAAATTGCTGTCTGGGGAGGCCTTACAAATAGCTGTGAAAAGAAGAGAAGTGAAATGCCAGGGCGAAAAGGAAAGATATAAACATCTGAATGCAGAGTTCCAAAGAATAGCAAGGAGAGACAAAAAAGCCTTCCTCAGCACTCAGTGCAAAGAAATAGAGGAAAACAATGGGAAAGACTAGAGATCTTTTCAAGAAAATGAGAGATACCAAGGGAACACTTCATGCAAAGATGGGCTCGATAAAAGACAGAAATGCTAGGGAACCAACAGAAGCAGAAGATATTAAGAGGAGGTGGCAAGAATACACAGAAGATCTGTACAAAATAGGTCTTCACGACCCAGATAATCATGATGGTGTGATCACTCACCTAGAGCCAGACATCCTGGAATTTGAAGTCAAGTGGGCCTTAGGAAGCATCACTACAAACCAAGCTACTGGAGGTGATGGAATTCCAGTTGAGCTATTTCAAATCCTGAAAGATGATGCTGTGGAAGGGCTGCACTCAATATGCCAGCAAATTTGGAAAACTCAGCAGTGGCCACAGGACTGGAAAAGATCAGTTTTCATTCCAATCCCCAAGAAAGGCAATGCAAAATAATGCTCAAACTACCGCACAATTGCAGTCATCTCACACGCTAGTAAACTAATGCTCAAAATTCTCCAAGCCAGGATTCAACAGTACATGAACTGTGAACTTGCAGATGTTCAACCTGTTTTAGAAAAGGCAGAGGAACCAGAGATCAAATTGCCAACATTCACTGGATTATCAAAAAAGCAAGAGAGTTCCATAAAATCATCTATTTCTGCTTTATTGATTACACCAAAACCTTTGATTGTGTGGATCACAGTAAAGTGGAAAATTCTGAAAGAGATGGGAATACCAGACCACCTGACCTGCCTCTTCAGAAACCTGTATGCAGGTCAGGAAGCAACAGTTAGAATTGAACATGCAACAACGACTGGTTTCCAAATAGGAAAAGGAGTACGTCAAGGCTGTATATTGTCACCCTGCTTATTTAACTTATATGCAGAGTACATCACGAGAAACGCTGGGCTGGAGGAAGCACAAGCTGGAATCAAAATTTCTGAAAGAAATATCAGTAACCTCAGATATGCAGATGACACCACCCTTATGGCAGAAAGTGAAAGGAACTGAAAGACTCTTGATGAAAGTGAAAGAGGAGAGTGAAAAAGTTGGCTTAAAGCTCAACATTCAGAAAACTAAGATCATGACATCTGGTCCCATCACTTCATGGGAAATAAATGGGGAAACAGTGACAGAATTTTTTGGCTCCACAATCACTGCGGATGGTGATTGCAGCCATGAAAATAAAAGGCACTTACTCCTTGGAAGGAAAGTTACAACCAACCTAGATAGCATATTCAAAAGCAGAGACAGTACTTTGTCAACAAGGGTCCATCTAGTCAAGGCTATGATTTTTCCTGTGGTCATGTATGGATATGAGAGTTGGACGGTGAAGAAAGCTGAGCGCTGAAGAATTGATGCTTTTGAACTGTGGTGTTGGAGAAGACTCTTGAGAGTCCCTTGGACTGCAAGGAGATCCAACCAGTCCATTTTGAATCCCACCCTGGGATTTGTTTGGAAGGAATGATGCTGAAGCTGAAACTCCAGTACTTTGGCCACCTGATGCGAAGAGCTGACTCATTGGAAAAGACCCTGATGCTGGGAGGGATTGGGGGCAGGAGGAGAAGGGGACGACAGAGGATGAGATGGCTGGATGGCATCACCAACTCGATGTACATGAGTTTGAGTGAACTCTGGGAGTTGGCGATGGACAGGGAGGCCTGGCGTGCTGCGATTCATGGGGTCGCAAAGAGTCGGACATGACTGAGGGACTGAACTGAACTGAACTGAACTGAATATTATATAAACTTATATACATTCAGTATAACAATACAAGCACAAATATGACTCCAAAACAATGAAGGATTGCATTAAAAAAAATAAGACTTCCTTAAATGGGCCTTCAGGAGTTCTTATTGAGCACAATTCTCAGAAAGCTTCTTGGAAATCCTCTCTAGACATTCTTGCCTCTTTCCCAAATCCCACCATTATGAGGATATTTACCATCTTTGGTCTCTCTTATCTCTGTGATTCTTTCAGGAAAACCCCTCTCTCCTCCACTTCCTTTAGTTTCCCATGTCATAGTGACAGACCAAAATTGGTATTAAATTCCTTCTGTCTGCTGTCTGATCTAAGTGACCCAGAGGGAACTTTTCCCCCATGATCCCTTTGTCCTGTATGTGATATGTCATATTTTATTGCATTTATTACTTTCATTGTAAAAACATTACTGGATCATTGCTGATAGAGCTTTGCCCTTTTTTCATAAGGATAACAATTGCTTCCTCAGTGCTTTGTTAAAATAGGCAATGTACCATGTTATCAATCTAAAACATAGAGTCAGTTCAGTTCAGTCACTCAGTCCTGTCCAACTCTTTGCGACCCCATTAATCGCAGCATGCCAGGTCTCCCTGTCCATCACCAAGTCCCAGAGTTCACCCAGGCTCACGTCCATCGAGTCAGTGATACCATCCAGCCATCTCATCCTCTGTCGTCCCCTTCTCCTCCTGCCCCCAATCCCTCCCAGCATCAGTCTTTTCCAATGAGTCAACTCTTCACATAAGGTGGCCAAAGTACTGGAGTTTCAGCTTTAGCATCATTCCTTCCAAAGAAATCCCAGGGCTGATCTCCTTCAGAATGGACTGGTTGGATCTCCTTGCAGTCCAAGGGAATCTCAAGAGTCTTCTCCAACACCACAGTTCAAAAGCATCAATTCTTTGGTGCTCAGCCTTCCTTACAGTCCAACCCTCACATCCATACATGACCACAGGAAAAACCATAGCCTTGACTAGTCGGACCTTTGTTGGCACAGTAATGTCTCTGCTTTTCAATATGCTATCTGCTGCTAAGTCGCTTCAGTCGTGTCCGACTCTGTGCGAGCCCAGAGATGACAGCCCACCAGGCTCCCCCGTCCCTGGGATTCTCCAGGCAAGAACACTGGAGTGGGTTGCCATTTCCCTGTCCAATGCATGAAAGTGAAAAGTGAAAGTGAAGTCGCTCAGTCGTGTCTGACTCCTGCAACCCTATGGACTGCAGCCTACTGGGCTCCTCCATCCATGGGATTTTCCAGGCAAGAGTACTGGAGTGGGGTGCCATTGCCTTCTCCAATATGCTATCTAGCTTGTAGGATATCAATAAATGTTTATCCATCCAACCATTTGATTTATCATTTTACAAATAACTCCTAATTTAAACTTAACCCTATTTAAAAAAAAAAAAAAAACAATAGTAATTTAACCTAGAATTATAATCTCATAAAATGCCATGGCATGGTGGTACCTGGGTAGCTCCTTAAATGATAGGAAATGTTTTCTCCTATAATAATTGCTTTCTTTTCAGTAAATTGGGACTGCTGTTTATTCAGTGAAGCAAGTAGCTTTCTATTATATCATTTTTATATTTCAGTTTGTGAACTGCCAGTGAATTTAATCATTTGGTATTATTTTTAATTTTCTAAACTATCATATTTTCCATTATTGAAAGTCTCTATTTTTCTTTATGCAAGTCATCTTGTAGTATTGCCTTGAGGCTATTCATCAGTTTTATGAAGAACTAATCTTACTGGGATACTATAATTCTATTATAAACCTACAATGGCACTTAAAATGATACAAGACTAGAAATAGGAGGAGACTAAAAATATTTAATAGATTCTTACTATCTTAGGACTGGAAAGATACAAAAGAATCTATCACACAGTCCAATATCACCCATTTATGTTTGAGTTATATCAATACATGACCATCCAACCTCAATATTTGCACTGAAAAGAGATCCAAAAGCTCCCAAGCTGGCCAATTTCAATTATGGTCAACTAATAGACGTTTCATTTGTTATTATTTTGTGAGCACTTTAACTGTCCCTCACCAGGCTCCTCTGTCCATAGGATTATCCTAGCAGTAATACTAGAGTAGGTTGCCATATACTTCTCCAAGTGATCATCCTGACCCATTGATCGAACTCAAATCTCCTGTGGCTCCCACATTGGTAGGTGGGTTTGTTACCACTGAGTCACCTGGGAAGGCCAGTTCTTCCATATGATGAATTAATTTCCATTTCTTTATGATTTCAATTATTATTACCAGTTATTCTCATTGAGATAACACGACCTAATTTTTCAAGGAAATTTATTCAAATATTTGAGCTTAATTATGGGCCCTAGAGTACCTATAAGAGCTATAATATTATGCTCAAATATTCCAGGCTTCCTAGGTGGCACATTCATAAAGAATCTGCCTGCCAGTACAGGAGATGCAAGCAATGTGGGTTCCATCCCTGGCTTGGAAAAATCCCCTGGAGGAGAAAATGGCAACTCACTCCAGTATTCTGGTCTGGAAAATCCCACTGAACACAGGAGACTGACAGCTGCAGTTCATGGTTTCAGAAAGAGTCAGACAAGACTGAGCACACACCCCGACTATAGTATTCCTCTTTTCCAGATTAAACACCACCAGTTTCTTCAATTGTTTTTGAAAATATATGATTAACTTTCTTAAGACACCCTTCCAGATATATTGAAATTTATCAAAATCCTCTAGGATTTGGTGTCCATAAATACACAACTTTATGGAGAAGCTGTGAGAATTTAATCAAGTGGGCCCTTATATTTTTTGAATGGAAACAAATTTTAATTAATTTAGTTAAGTGAAAACACATTTTTAGAGTAGACTGAGCATACATTTATTTTCAATGCAGGCAACTCTAAACTTTGAATGTTCTTTGGGAATATAACTATTGTCCAAATCCTGTGCATTTTTATTGTTTGTGTATACATACCTTGAATGAAATTGAAAGTAAACTATCAGTTAAACTAAGGAGACATGGGTTCAGAGAGATTTGAAGAAAGAAGGGAATAAATAGATAATGGGTAAACAGAAACCAGCTATAAATCACATGAAAGGCAGAGTATAACTAAAATAAATGTTGGAATAGGAAAATTTTATAAGAAAAATGATTAATTGGTTAAGACTCTTGCCTGGAAAATCCCATGGACAGAGGAGCCTTGTAGGCTGCAGTCCATGGGGTCACTGAGGGTCGGACACAACTGAGCGACTTCACTTTCACTTTTCATTTTCATGCATTGGAGAAGGAAATGGTGACCCACTCCAGTGTTCTTGCCTGGAGAATCCCAGGGACGGGGGAGCCTGGTGGGCTGCTGTCTATGGGGTTGCACAGAGTCGGACACGACTGCAGCAACTTAGCAGCAGCAACTTAGCAAACAGATCAGATCAGATCAGTCGCTGAGTCATGTCTGACTCTTTGCGAACCCATGAATCGCAGCACGCCAGGCCTCCCTGTCCATCACCAACTCCTGGAGTTCGCTGAGACTCACATCCATCGAGTCAGTGATGCCATCCAGCCATCTCATTCTCTGTCGTTCCCTTCTCCTCCTGCCCCCCAATCCCTCCCAGCATCAGAGTCTTTTCCAAGAATCAACTCTTCGCATGAGGTGGCCAAAGTACTGGAGTTTCAGCTTTAACATTATTCCTTCCAAAGAAATCCCAGAGCTGATCTCCTTCAGAATGGACTGGTTGGATCTCCTTGCAGTCCAAGGGACTCTCAAGAGTCTTCTCCAACACCACAGTTCAAAAGCATCAATTCTTCAGCACTCAGCCTTCTTCACAGTCCAACTCTCACATCCATACATGACCACAGGAAAAACCATAGCCTTGACTAGACGAACCTTTGTTGGCAAAGTAATGTCTCTGCTTTTGAATATGCTATCTAGGTCGTCATAACTTTCCTTCCAAGGAGTAAGCGTCTTTTAATTTCATGGCTGTGGTCACCATCTGTAGTGATTTTGGAGCCCAGAAAATAAAGTCTGACACTGTTTCCACTGTTTCCCCATCTATTTCCCATGAAGTGATGGGACCAGATGCCATGATCTTAGTTTTCTGAATGTTGAGCTTTAAGCCAACTTTTTCACTCTCCACCCTCACTTTCATCGAGGCTTTTTAGTTCCTCTTCACTTTCTGCCATAAGGGTGGTGTCATCTGCATATCTGAGGTTATTGATATTTCTCCTGGCAATCTTGATTCCAGCTTGTGTTTCTTCCAGTCCAGCATTTCTCATGATGTACTCTGCATATAAGTTAAATAAACAGGGTCACAACATACAGCCTTGACGAACTCCTTTTCCTATCTGGAACCAGTCTGTTGTTCCATGTCCAGTTCTAACTGTTGCTTCCTGACCTGCATACAAATTTCCCAAGAGGCAGATCAGGCGGTCTGGTATTCCCATCTCTTTCAGAATTTTCCACAGTTGATTGTGATCCACACAGTCAAAGGCTTTGGCATAGTAAATAAAGCAGAAATAGATGTTTTTCTTGAACTCTCTTGGTTTTTCTATGATCCAGTGGATGTTGGCAATTTGATCTCTGGTTCCTCTGCCTTTTCTAAAACCAGCTTGAACTTCAGGAAGTTCATGGTTCACATACTGCTGAAGCCTGGCTTGGAGAATTTTGAGCATTACTTTACTAGCAAACAGAAACTAGCTATAAATCACATGAAAGGCAGAGTGTAACTCAAATAAATGTTGGAATAGGAAATTTTATAAGAAAAAGGATTAATTGGTTAAGGAATTAATAATCATGGTCATTCATTTTTAGCAGAACCACCTAAAGTAGGAAGGCTTTCACTGATGAGTAAAAGATCAGTATTAAGAAGACATACTCTCAAACAGATCTGAAGCTTATTGCAATAAGGTCTAGAAAATAATCTATTTAATTTTATCCCATTGACTTCAGCCTGTGTGGCCTGAAATGTTCTGATATCAGAGAATGAGATAGAAACAATGCAAATTTCTAGTTCCAAGAGATTCAAAATTTAACAAGGATAATTACCTCATTAACTTACTACAGCAACTCTGGAGATGAAAGTTGAGCTAAATAAGAAACAACAAATGCTGTGTCTATCTGGAAGTGGATAGTATATTTAAGTCTTGATATTGATGAAAGCATATTTTAAATATGTCCATATACAATTTTAGAGAATCTGAAAATAGAATACATTTATAATATGTTGTAATTCCTACAAAATAAAAATACAATAAACGAGAATGAATCATTTTTTGAGATAGGAGGATTATAAATGAAAATATTAATTGCCATCTTAAACAAGAATGCTTTTACTTCCCTTGTTGGAGAATAAATTGAGCAAAGTTAAATTTATATTTTTACTATTTATAAGAAATCCACCTGAAAATAAAATGACACACACAATTTGAAAGGAAGGAAACGGGTATCTAAAAGAGTCAATGTTAATAAAGGCCAAATGTAGTGACAATAGTAACAGGAAGACCCACACTCACTATTCTCAGAGTTTGACCCATTAAATACATAAAAGTAAAAATGTATGTAGAATTTAATATGAAATAACAAACTCGATTTAATTTATACACCAGTATTTTATTTATTTATTTCTATTTTTTATCTTTATTTATTTATTTTTTATTTTAATTGGACGCTAATTACTTTACAATATTGTGGTGGTTTTTCCTGTACATTCACATGAATCAGCCATGGGTCCATGGGTGTACATGTGTTCCCCATCCAGACCACCCCCCTGCCGCCCCCTGACCTCCTTCTTCATCCCATCTCTCAGGATCATCCCAGTGCACCAGCTCTGAGCACCCTGCCTCATGCATTGAACCTGGACTGGCGATCTATTTCACATATGATAATATGCATGTTTCAATGCAATTTATACACCATTATTATATGAAAGTGAAAATCATTCAGTTGTGTTTGACTCTTTGAGACTCCATGGACTGTATAGTTCATGAAATTCTCCAGGCCAAAATACTGGAGTGGGTAGCCTTTCCCTTCTCCAGGGGATCTCCCCAACCTAGGGACTGAACCCAGGTCTCTCACACGGCAGGCGAATTCTTTATCAGCTGAGCCACAAGGGAAACCCAAGAACACCTGAGAGGATAGCCCACCCTTCTCCAGTGGATCTTCCTACCCAGGAATCCAACCGGGGTCTCCTGCATTGCAGGTGGATTCTTTACCAACTGAGCTATCAAGGAAGCCCTAAAATTTGTGGATGATACTGCTCTAATCAGTTCAGTTCAGTCGCTCAGTCATGTCCAACTCTTTGCGACCCCATGAATCACAGCACGCCATAGGCAAAAGCAAAGAGGAACTAAAGAATCTCTTAATAAAGGTGAAGGAGGAGAGTGAAAAAGCCGAGTTAAAACTCAACATAAATACTAATATCGTGGCAGCCGGTCCCAACACGTCATGGCAAATAGAAGGGGGAAAATGTGAAAGCAGTGACAGATTTCCTCTTCCTGTGCTCTAAAATCACTGCAAATAGTGACTGCAGCCATGAAATCAGAAGACAATTGCTTCTTGGCAAGAAAGCTTTGACAAACCTAGTGTGTAAAAAAAAGGCACTACTTAGCTGATAAAGTATAATCTGCGTAATCAACACTATTGTTTCCAGTAGTTACATACATATGTGAGAGATGGATCATCAGTTCAGTTCAGTTCAGTCACTCAGTGGTGTCTGACTTTTTGCGACCCCATGGACAGCAGCACGCCAGGCCTCCCTGTCCATCACCAACTCCCGGAGTTTATTCAAACTCAAGTCCATTGAGTCAGGATGCCATTAAACCACCTCATACTCTGTCATCTCCTTCTCCTACCACCTTCAAGATTTCCAAGCATCAGGGTCTTTTCAAATGAATCAGCTCTTGGCATCAAGAGGCCAAAGTATAGGATTTCAGCTTCAACATCAGTCCTTCCAATGAACACCCAGGACTGATCTCTTTAGGATGGACTGGTTGAATCACCTTGGAGTCCAAGGGACTCTCAAGAGTCTTCTCCAACACCACAGTTCAAAAGCATCAATTCTTCGGTGCTCAGGTTTCTTTATAGCCCAACTCACATCCATACATGATGACTGGAAAAACCATATCCTTGACTAGACAGACCTTTGTTGGCAAAGTAATGTCTCTGCTTTTTAATATGCTGTCTAGGTTGCTCCTAACTTTCCTTCCAAGAGGTAAGCATCCTTTAATTACATGGCTGAAATCACCATCTGCAGTGATTTTGGAGCCCAGAAAAATAAAGTCTGACACTGTTTCCACTGTTTCCCCATTTATTTCCCATGAAGTGATGGGACCAGATGCCATGATCTTCGTTTTCTGAATGTTGAGCTTAGAGCCAACTTTTTCACTCTCCTCTTTAACTTTCAGCAAGAGGTTCTTTAGTTCTTCACTTTCTGCCATAAGGGTGGTGTCATCTGCATATCTGAGGTTGTTGATATGTCTCTGGCAATCTTGATTCCAGCTTGTGCTTCCTCCAGCCCAGTGTTTCTCATGATGTATTCTGCATATAAGTTAAATAAGCAGGGTGACAATATATAGCCTTGATGTACTCCTTTTCCTATTTGGAACCAGTCTGTTGTTCCATGTCCAGTTCTAACTGTTGCTTTCTGACCTGCATACAGATTTCTCAAGACGCTGGTCAGGTGGTCTGGTATTCCCATCTCTTTCAGAATTCTCCATAGTTTATTGCGATCCACACAGTCAAAGGCTTTGGCATAGTCAATAAAGCAGAAACAGATGTTTTTCTGGAACTCTTTTGCTTTTTCCATGATTCAGCGGATGTTGGCAATTTGATCTCTGGTTCCTCTGCCTTTTCCAAAGCCAGCTTGAACATCTGGAAGTTCACGGCTCATGTATTGCTGAAGCCTAGCTTGGAGAATTTTGAGCATTACTTTACTAGCCTGTGAGATGAGTGCAATTGTGCGGTAGCTTGAGCATTCTTTGGCATTGCCTTTCTTTGGGATTAGAATGAAAACTGACCTTTTCCAGTCCTGTGGCCACTGCTGAGTTTTCCAAATTTGCTGGCATATTGAGTGCAGCACTCTCACAGCATCATCTTTTAGCATTTGAAATAGCTCAACTGGAATTCCATCACCTCCACTAGCTTGGTTCATAGTGATGCTTCCTAAGATCCACTTGACTTCACATTCCAGGATGTCTGGCTCTAGGTGAGTGATCACACCATTGTGATTATCTGGGTCATGAAGACCTATTTTGTACAGTTCTTCTGTGTATTCTTGCTACCTCTTCTTAATATCTTCTGCTTCTGTTAGTTCACTAGCATTTCTGTCTTTTATCGAGCCCATCTTTGCATGAAATGTTCCCTTGGTATCTCTAATTTTCTTGAAGACATATATCTAGTTTTTCCCATTGTTTTCCTCTATTTCTTTGCACTGATCTCTCAGGAACTTTCTTATCTCTCCTTGCTATTCTTTGGAACTCTGCATTCAGATGTTTATATCTTTCTTTTTCTCCTTTGCTTTTTGCTTCTCTTCTTTTCACAGATATTTGTAAGGCCTCCCCAGACAGCCGTTTTGCTTTTTTGCATTTCTTTTCTATGGGGATGGTCTTGATCCCTGTCTCCTGTACAATGTCACGAACCTCTGACCATAGTTCATCAAGCACTCTATCTATTAGATCTAGTCCCTTATATCTATTTCTCACTTCCACTATATAATCATAAGGGATTTGTTTTAGGTCATATCTGAATGGTCTAGTGGTTTTCCCTCCTTTCTTCAATTTAAGTCTGAATTTGGCAATAAGAAGTTCATGATCTGAGGCACAGTCACCTCCCGGTCTTGTTTTTGCTGATTGTATAGAGCTTGTCCATCTTTGGCTGCAGAGAATATAATCAATCTGATTTCAGTAGTGACCATCTGGTGATGTCCATGTGTAGAGTCTTCTCTTGGGGTGTTGGAAGAGGGTGTTTGATATGACCAGTGCGTTCTCTTGGCAGAACTCTATTAGCCTTTGCCCTGCCTTATTCTGTACCCCACAGCCAAATTTGCCTGTTACTCCAGGTATTTCTTGACTTCCTACTTTTGCATTCCTGTCCCCTATAATGAAAAGGACATCTTTTTTTGGGCGTTACTTCTGAAAGGTCTTGTAGGTCTTCATAGAACCGTTCAACTTCATCTTCTTCAGCATTACTCATTGGGGCATAGACTTGGATTACTGTGATATTGAATGGTTTGCCTTGGAAATGAACAGAGATCATTCTGTCGTTATTGAGATTGCATCCAAGTACTGCATTTCGGACTCTTTTGTTGACCATGATGGCGTTAAATTAACCCATTCCAGTCCATCTTAGTCTGCTGATTCCTAAAATGTTGATGTTCACTCTTGCCATCTCCTGGTTGACCACTTCCAATTTGCCTTGATTCATGGACCTAACATTCTAGGTTCCTATGCAATATTGCTCTTTCCCACATCATCACAAAGAAGGCAATGCACAGATGAATTGATCCTTTCAAACTGTGGTGCTGGAGAAGACTCTTGAGAGTCCCTTGGATAGCAAAGAGATCAAACCAGTCAATCTTAAAGGAAATCAACCCTGAATATCATTGGAAGAACTGATGGTGAAGCTCCAATACTTTAGCCACCTGATGCAAACAGCCAACTCATTGGAAAAGACCCTGATACTGGGAAAGTCTGAAGGCAGTTTTCTGAAAGAAGGCAGAGGACAAGTTGGTTGGATGGCATCACTGACTCAATGGACATGAACTTGGGTGAACTTTGGGAGATAGTGAGAGACAGGGAGGCCTATCATGCTATCGTCCATGGGGTCATGAAGAATCAGACATGATTTTGTGACTGAACAACAGTAATATTATCTAAATATTTCATTTATGCTACAAAATATATTTCACACTATCAGCAAAAATAAAACAAAGTAAAACATGAAAACTTTAGAGGAACTAAGCATTAGTTTACCACATAGGAAAATATACCATGCTCCAAAGTAAAAATCATACAGGTTGTAATGCATAATTAGAATGCAGTGAAACTATTTCATCATTAAATAAACATATATAATTTTATAAAATCTGTATTACCATTACTGAAAACAGAAACCACTCTTTCAAATAGCATTCAATCAAAAGTAAAATTTAAAAGTAATTATACACAGATTATGAATTAACTCATCAAGAGAAAACAAAAAAAATATTGAATAATTTGTTACAAATTGGGCTTCTTGGCCTCCTCAATCCAGAGACACTGATCAGCTGCTGGACAAGAAATTCTTGGACTTGGGTGATTATTTCCTTCGCCATTTTAGGGAAGTTTTCAACTATTATCTCCTCAAGTATTTTCTCATGGTCTTTCTTTTTGTCTTCTTCTTCTGGGACCCCTATGATTCGAATGTTGTAGCATTTAATATTGTCTTGGAGGTCTCTGAGATTGTCCTCATTTCTTTTAATTCGTTTTTCTTTTATCCTCTCTGATTCATTTATTTCTACCATTCCATCTTCTAATTCACTAATCACATGGAACCTTCTCCAGGATAGATCACATCCTGGGCCATAAAGCTGGCCTTGGTAAATTCAAAAAAATAGAAATCATTCCAAGCATCTTTTCTGACCACAATGCAGTAAGATTAGATCTCAATTACAGGAGAAAAACTATTAAAAATTCCAACATATGGAGGCTGAACAACACGCTGCTGAATAACCAACAAATCACAGAAGAAATAAAAAAAGAAATCAAAGTTTGCATAGAAACGAATGAAAATGAAAACACAACAACCCAAAATCTGTGGGACACAGTAAAAGCAGTCCTAAGGGGAAAGTTCATAGCAATACAGGCACATCTCAAGAAACAAGAAAAAAGTCAAATAAATACACCTAAAGCAACTAGAAAAGGAAGAAATGAAGAACCCCAGGGTTAGTAGAAGGAAAGAAATCTTAAAAATTAGAGCAGAAATAAATGCAAAAGAAACAAAAGAGACCATAGCAAAAATCAACAAAGCCAAAAGCTGGTTCTTTGAAAGGATAAATAAAATTGACAAACCATTAGCCAGACTCATCAAGAAACAAAGGGAGAAAAATCAAATCAATAAAATTAGAAATGAAAATGGAGGGATCACAACAGACAACACAGAAATACAAAGGATCATAAGAGACTACTATCAACAATTATATGCCAATAAAATGGACAACATGGAAGAAATGGACAAATTCTTAGAAAAGTACAACTTCCAAAACTCGACCAGGAAGAAATAGAAAATCTTAACAGACCCATCACAAGCACGGAAATTGAAACTGTAATCAGAAATCTTCCAGCAAACAAAAGCCCAGGTCCAGACGGCTTCACAGCTGAATTCTACCAAAAATTTAGAGAAGAGCTAACACCTATCCTGCTCAAACTCTTCCAGAAAATTGCAGAGGAAGGTAAACTTCCAAACTCATTCTATGAGGCCACCATCACCCTAATACCAAAACCTGACAAAGATGCCACAAAAACAGAAAACTACAGGCCAATATCACTGATGAACATAGATGCAAAAATCCTTAACAAAATTCTAGCAATCAGAATCCAAAAACACATTAAAAAGATCATACACCATGACCAAGTGGGCTTTATCCCAGGGATGCAAGGATTCTTCAATATCTGCAAATCAATCAATGTAATACACCACATTAACAAACTGAAAAATAAAAACCATATGATTATCTCAATAGATGCAGAGAAAGCCTTTGACAAAATTCAACATCCATTTATGATAAAAACTCTCCAGAAAGCAGGAATAGAAGGAACATACCTCAACATAATAAAAGCTATATATGACAAACCCACAGCAAACATGATCCTCAATGGTGAAAAATGGAAAGCATTTCCTCTAAAGTCAGGAACAAGACAAGGGTGCCCACTTTCACCATTACTATTCAACATAGTTTTGGAAGTTTTGGCCACAGCAATCAGAGCAGAGAAAGAAATAAAAGGAATCCAAATTGGAAAAGAAGAAGTAAAACTCTCACTGTTTGCAGATGACATGATCCTCTACATAGAAAACCCTAAAGACTCCACCAGAAAATTACTAGAACTAATCAATGACTATAGTAAAGTTGCAGGATATAAAATCAACACACAGAAATCCCTTGCATTCCTATACACTAATAATGAGAAAACAGAAAGAGAAATTAAGGAAACAATTCCATTCACCATTGCAATGGAAAGAATAAAATACTTAGGAATGTATCTACCTAAAGAAACTAAAGACCTATACATAGAAAACTATAAAACACTGATGAAAGAAATCAAAGAGGACACTAATAGAAGGAGAAATATACCATGTTCATGGATTGGAGGAATCAATATAGTGAAAATGAGTATACTACCCAAAGCAATTTATAGATTCAATGCAATCCCTATCAAGCTACCAACAGTATTCTTCACAGAGCTAGAACAAATAATTTCACAATTTGTATGGAAATACAAAAAACCTCGAATAGCCAAAGCGATCTTGAGAAAGAAGAATGGAACTGGAGGAATCAACCTACCTGACTTCAGGCTCTACTACAAAGCCACAGTTATCAAGACAGTATGGTACTGGCACAAAGACAGAAATATAGATCAATGGAACAAAATAGAAAGCCCAGAGATAAATCCACACACATATGGACACCTTATCTTTGACAAAGGAGGCAAGAATATACAATGGATTAAAGACAATCTCTTTAACAAGTGGTGCTGGGAAATCTGGTCAACCACTTGTAAAAAAATGAAACTAGAACACTTTCTAACACCATACACAAAAATAAACTCAAAATGGATTAAAGATCTAAACATAAGACCAGAAACTATAAAACTCCTAGAGGAGAACATAGGCAAAACACACTCTGACATACATCACAGCAGGATCCTCTATGACCCACCTCCCAGAATATTGGAAATAAAAGCAAAAATAAACAAATGGGACCTAATAAAACTTAAAAGCTTCTGCACATCAAAGGAAACTATTAGCAAGGTGAAAAGACAGCCTTCAGAATGGGAGAAAATAATAGCAAATGAAGCAACTGACAAACAACTAATCTCAAAAATATACAAGCAACTCCTACAGCTCAACTCCAGAAAAATAAACGACCCAATCAAAAAATGGGCCAAAGAACTAAGTAGACATTTCTCCAAAGAAGACATACAGATGGCTAACAAACACATGAAAAGATGCTCAACATCACTCATTACCAGAGAAATGCAAATCAAAACCACTATGAGGTACCATTTCACGCCAGTCAGAATGGCTGTGATCCAAAAGTCTACAAGCAATAAATGCTGGAGAGGGTGTGGAGAAAAGGGAACCCTCTTACACTGTTGGTGGGAATGCAAACTAGTACAGCCACTATGGAGAACAGTGTGGAGATTCCTTAAAAAACTGGAAATAGAACTGAGTTATGATCCAGCAATCCCACTGCTGGGCATACACACTGAGGAAACCAGAAGGGAAAGAGACACAGGTACCCCAATGTTCATCGCAGCACTGTTTATAATAGCCAGGACATAGAAGCAACCTAGATGTCTATCAGCAGATGAATGGACAAGAAAGCTGTGGTATATATACACAATGGAGTATTACTCAGCCATTAAAAAGAATACATTTGAATCAGTTCTAATGAGGTGGATGAAACTGGAGCCTATTATACAGAGTGAAGTAAGCCAGAAAGAAAAACACCAATACAGTATACTAACACATATATATGGAATTTAGAAAGATGGTAACAATAACCCTGTGTACGAGACAGCAAAAGAGACACTGATGTATAGAACAGTCTTATGGACTCTGTGGGAGAGGGAGAGGGTGGGAAGATTTGGGAGAATGGCATTGAAACATGTAAAATATCACGTATGAAACGAGTTACCTGTCCAGGTTTGATGCACAATACTGGATGCTTGGGGCTAGGGCACTGGGACGACCCAGAGGGAGGGTATGGGGAGGGAGGAGGGAGGAGGGTTCAGGATGGGGATCACATGTATACCTGTGGCGGATTCATTTTGATATTTGGAAAAACTAATACAATTATGTAAAGTTTAAAAATAAAATAAAATAAAATAAAATAAAAAAGAAATTCGGTGAAGGCTTTACTGGGGACCCTGGTGCAGCAGGGGAGTGCAAAAGCAAGTAACAGTTTCCCCTGCTGGCTCAATCCTGAAGGATGGTGAGCTTGTTCCTTCTATGGCATAAAAGTAGAGATTTGTCCAGGGGTCGGCCCGCAGGGGTGGCTTAGGTGTTTTGCCCACCCCTTTGGGATGCTGTGTGCAGGAAGCATGCACATTGTTTTCGCTTTTGAACCCCTGCTTTTGCACCTTGCTCTTTAGAAATGGCAGTTGAGATTTTTTGGTCTTTTTGTGTCTTTTGTCAGAAATTTGCCCTAACTGCAATTGCACACAGTTAATTTTACTCCCTTCTAGTGTTTTTTTATTTTGGTGCTCTAGGAGACATTTGAACAAGGGCAAGCATTGCAGCATCACAGCAATGGGTCCCAGTTCCCAGCCTGTCTCAATTTCATTGCCAAATAGAGCTGCATTTATAAAACACCCATGTGAAAATTTGAAAATTGATTACAAAAGAAATAAAAATATTAGAGAAAAATACTAATAATGAAACTGAAAAGCTATAAAATCAAAGCTTAAAATTTAAAAGAAAGATATGGGGATGTAATGTACAACCTGGTGACTATAAGTCATGGGAATGTAATGCACAGTATGTAAATTCATTGTATATTTGGAATTTGCTAAGAGAGTAAAAGCTTTTGTCACAAGAAAAAAAGCATTTTGCAACTATGAGTGGTGACAGACATTAAGCAGACATTGTGGTGATCATTTTGTCAAGTATACAAATGCCAAATCATTATGGTATATGTCAATTACACCTCCATTACAAAAAAAGATTTTTGAGAACTCCAATATATTCAACACAACCCTGGTACAATTTTCTAATAGAAAAGAGACAGAGACATGTCATAACACACACACAAATACAAAATTGTGTAAGAGCAGTTTCTACCAGCAATCTTAGCCTACCCAGTAACAGCCACTGTTGATCTTCTCAAGGAAGCTTATGTTTCCCTCACTGCTGTGTTCTTTATCATCTTAGATAAAGGGTCCCTAAGGCCCTCCTGAGATCCTTTTAACTATCCATAAATAGAATTTTCCACCATAGGAGATTTTAATCTCTAGTCAGTAGAAGTTAGTGGTTTTTCCAGTAACCCCATTATAGCATGCACAATTCAATAGTAGCACACACAATTACCTGAGCCTTTGGTCTCTCCTTCCACACTCTGTCATGACAGTTCTTACATCTCTACTTCATTAATGTGAGTCAATTCTTTCCCTAAACTTGCACAAGTTGACCCGCCAGCATATTACAACCATATCCTGAAATACTTTCATGATGTTAAACTGTATAATGGAAGAGTTACTCTATTTTAGCAAACCCTTTTTAATTCAACTTTACTTTTTACTTCCTTTAATCCAGTCCCCTCAGGAGGCACTCCTGGTCCTACTCTCCCAGGTCCATGGTAGCCAAGTCTTATACCTTCTTTGGTTTATAATCTTTCTCTTTCCTTACCAAACAAAACTTTCCAGGTCAATTCATATAAAGATTTTACCCTAGTTCTTGATGTGGTGTGAAGAGGTGAGGGTACACTCTAAGGAAAGCAACATTATCATTTTGTGAGACATTTTCTCCTTTGAGGGTTTTGCACAGTCCTAAAGCAAGATGTGTTACTCGCTCACTGGTGTTTTACTCTTTGAGATCCCATGGCTGATAGCCCGCCAGATTCTTCTGTCCATGGAACTCTCCAGGGGATCTTCCCTGTAATGCAGGATACCAGGGTTCAAGAAGGGAATGAACACCCACTGCAGTATTCTTGCCTGGTGGGCTACAGGTCATGGGATGGCAAAGAGTTGGACATAATTAAACAACTAACACTTTCACTTTCAAAGCAAAATAGGCATCCAACTACCTTTCCAACCTGCCTTTCAACTAAGGATAAAGACAAGTGAATGGGCTGCTTTACATATCATGTTATGATTGTGATTATTATGCAAATGAATCTAAACTGGATTTAATATTCATGAGTTTATTGATACCTTAAGCTTACTAATACCTATGCTTATTTGACTGGTACTCTAAACTTTCTTTAAATGCCAGAGTTATTGAATGATTTAGGGCATCCCTTTTCACTTGTATCCCCCCTGGTGAAAGGGATAGCAACAGGTGAGAGGCATAGCAACTCTGCACAGCAATGATATGCAATGAATAATGAGGGATTCATCGGACAGTAAGTAACGTGACACTAGAATACTATCCACGGAGTCTGCTTTTGAGGACCAACTCCGCTTTTCCTCTTTTTTATTTGGGCTCCCTATTGGCTCAGATGGCAAAGAATCTGCCTGCAGTATAGGAGACCCAAATTCAATTCCTGGGTTGGGAAGATCCCCTGGAGAAGGGAATGGCTACCCACTCCAGTATTCTTGCCTGAAGAATTCTTCATGGGAATAGCAGCCTGGCAGGCTACAGTCGATGGGATGGCAATGAGTTGGACACGTCTGAGTGACTAAAACTTTCACTTTCACTGGCCAGTAAGTAATGCCACACTAGAATCCCATTCACAGAGTCTGCCTTTGAGGACCAACTCCTTTTCTTCTCGTTTTTATCTAGCATTTTTGGAATCCACTACTATCCTACTCTTCCAATTCCTGTCTGTACAGGATAAATATTCTAATTTTTACCATTCCACTGGCATGGAGCAGTCCTAGTTCTTGCCTAGCTGTCTCATATGGAGATGCAGCTCTAGGTACTGGTGTGGTGGAGGGGAAGACAGAGTACCAAATGTTTTAGCTCAAGTTTCCAAGAAAAAGAAGGAGAAAATTATTTAGATGCACATAATTTATGGAATGTGCTTCATAAAACCCAACCACAGAGGGAATGAAAAGAAGAGGGAAGGGAAAAGAGCTAGGCAAGTATGTAGTCTCATATTATATAGCTACAGTTTTCTCCAAATAAGGAAAAAAAGCCCGACTCTCGCATAAATACATCAGTGAGCCACTGGTTACTGACCACTCCGGAAGTGGGGGTTGGGTGAATACAGTTTCCCAGTATTCCAAGTATGGCTCTTGAAAGTCGTGGCTAATTCTCTGGAGAAGCTGGCATGGGGTAGGAAGAGAAGGAGGAGATTTAATGAGTAATGGGCTTCCCAAGTGGCGCTAGTGGTAAAGAACCCACCTGGCGATGCAGGAGACATAAGAGACACAGATTTGATCCTTGAGTTGGGAAGATATCCTGGGGGAGGGCATGGCAGTACCCTACAGTATTCTTACCTAGAGAATCCCAAGACAGAGGAGCCTGGCGGGCTACAGTCCAGGGGGTCACAAAGAGTCAGACACAACTGTAGCGCCTTAGACACACACAGTCTCCACCTCTCACAGCGGCTGGAGGTTAGCATGTTCGCGCTTTAAATGGGATCTGGGTAGAGAAACCACAGCATCTTTTCTTAAAGCAATTCTTTTTTTGATATTTATTATATATTATCTAGTAATGCCATTCTGAGAAATCTACTTTACTTATTTTCAGGTCTTGCATCTGAAGAACTAGGAACACACTGAATGTTTGCTAAGGCTTAGTTATGGTTAATATTGTAGAATTCTCCTTGTCTAAATATGGGGAAAATAGTATTAAGTCTTATCTTGATGAATTTTTAAGGTAAAAATGTGAAAGGTAAATTTTTTAATCTCTAAACTGTTCTACTTATGCAAGTTATTCTAAATCACATAATAATTATTTGACAAAAATATCCACCATCAATTTATACTAATAAATAATACTTAATGGTTATGAATGAATTACAGTAGACCAACATCTGGGCATCTCACACATAGGATTACAGTAGAAGGAATCATTTGTTAATTACAGAAAAGTTTCTCAACCTCAACCCTATTAACATATTGGGTTGGTAGATTCTTTTTGTGGAGTTCTGTCCTTTACACTGTGAGGGCTTCCCAAGTGGTGCCAGTGGTAAAGAATGAACCTGCCAATGCAGGAGACATAAGAGACACGTGTTTGACCCCTAGGTCAGGAAGATCCCCTGGAGGAGGACATGGCCACCTACTAAGTATTCCGGCCTGGAGAATCCCCATAGACAGAGGAGCTTAGCAGGCTACAGTACATAGGGTTGCAAAGAGTCAGACATGACTGGAACAACTTAGCATGCATGCACACACATGCTTTACACTGTAAGATGTTTAGCAGCATTTCTAGTTTTAACCTACTAGATACCACCAGTTGAAAACTGCTGGTTTGCCTCACAAAGCACAACAGCACATGACATCTGATTCTATCACAGATTACTTATGCAGTCCAAAGAGAGCACAGTGTTCCATAAGAGATGATGCTAAGGATCTCAAGATAAAACCTGAAAATATGTTGCAACTTCTCTAGTTATGGGCCTGACTGCCCAGATATACCAAAGAGATTGATGCCACTGATAGCTTAGAGAATTTGTAACTGAAAATCTTTTATTCTTCAGGTGGCATGCAGAAGCAGAAGGCCTATACTGTTCAGTAGGACACCTGAATATTATAGAGTATGTGGTTGCAGACCAAGAGCCTGGGGATAGAGCCAAACATGCCCAAGAAGCTAGAAAAATGGGGTATACGATATTGTTGATGATGCTGAAATTATAATTAATTGTGTTCAAACTTTTCTGAAAGCCTACTACCTAAACAGACTAAAAGAGATGGCATTCTAGGGAAGCGAGAGTTTGTTACTAAAGGAGTATGGCTTGTCCACATCAATTTTCCAATGTGGCTTGCAGCTGGATGAAATTATCAGAACTATATAGAAAGGTAACCACAATATAGGTTTCCTAGGTGGCTTACTGGTAAAGAATCTGCCTGCCAATGCAAGAGACATGGGTTCCATCCCTGGGTCGGGAATATCCCCTGGAGAAGGAAATGGCAACCCACTCCAGGATTCTTACCTGGAAAATCCTATGGGCAGAGGAGCCTGGCAGGCTACAGTCCATGGGTTCCAAAGAGCTGGACACGACTTAATGACTGAGCACAAGCACTAAGACCATATACAGATATGTAGAGCAGCAAAGTCAGAAGTCATGCAGCTTCATCAGAACCATAAAATACAAGAGAACTAGGCATTACTATTGGCTAACTTAGAACTAGCCATGAGTCTTACTCTGAAACTAATCAAAGTCCTTTTTCTCCCTAAGTGTTCCAGGTTGAGAATGATCCTTACAAGTCTATGATTTGTGTGTGTATGTGTGTATTTAAATATGCATTTATGGCAAGACAATTAGCCAATCCTCATTTTTCACAAATTCAGTATTCGTAAATTTGCTTATTTGTCAAAACTGGAAATGCTTCAAATAAATACCTACATTTTTACACTCATTCAAAGAAATTTTGTTGTTGTTTTGTCATTCAGTTGTGTCTGATTTTTGGGACTCCATGGACTGTAGCCTGCCAACCTCCTCTGTCCATGACTTCCCAGGCAAGAATACTGGAGAGGATTGCCTTTCAAGATATTTTTAGATTGAAGTACAGTTGATTAAAACATTATACTAGTTTCAAGTGTATAACATAGTGTTTCAAAACTTGTATAGATTAAGTCTGTAATTTTTTGTAGCTAAGTGGAAATATATTGGGGGAAAGGTGATAGTGGAGGTTAACTGGAGTCCTACACTCACGGTAGTTTTCCCCAAAGTCTATTATCAGCAGATAGTGAAATATCACATCTGAGGGTCACTGTTTCCGTTTTCAGGCCAGTCTCCTCTTCAGTAAAACCTCAGACCCCTGGGCTTTATGCTTTGACAGTTGTCACATACATTGATCCCAACAGTGAAAGTTAATAAAAACTCAATTTACTTCGGTTGTTGCAACAGAGAGAGGAAAAGGAATAGCATAGAAAATGTTCAGTGTCTTTTGTTGATTTATACAGCTACAATAATGTGAAATCTACTGTTTGAATAAAAGCTAATACTTGAGCTTCAACTTAAAGAAATTTACTTTTAAGTTGTTAATGAAAACTTTAAGAGCACACATCACATTCTTCTGCTTCACTTTGTGTCACATCATTTTCTTTTCCATTGTATTTTGACTCAGATCCACTCTTCATGTCCCTTGAGTCAGAGGATCAACTTGACCTATTTTATTTAACTTCCATTTGGATTTGAAGGGATTTTTTATCTTGAAAGTAGAATTTTTCTAATGAAGGATATTTCAGTAAAATGTACTTTAAAAATCAAACAATTGAGGTGAATTGGTTATGTATTGAATTCCACTAAACAAAACTTTGAATAAAAACAAGAAACAAAAAGAGTTTTCATCCTTTATCACTATCTAAGCAGTTTCAATGAAGTTAAATAAAAATCCTTCTCATTTTCACAGTGAGTAATATTTTCAATCAAGATTCTAATTTTTTCCAAAAATATTATAATATAAATGTGTTTTTATACCAAGTATCAATTTTCTGGTTGATTTAGTCACACGAAGTGCATAATTTTAAAGTAACATGTATTGCTTATTAAGTGAGTCATATTAAGAGGGACCCAAACACTGCCTCTTTTAGATGAAGTGATACATGAATGATACATACAGAATGCAAGTTCAGATGCCCTTTATTTTTGCCATAGATGGACTACCTGTTATTGTACATGTTATCTTTTTTTTAATTGGAGGATAATTGCTTCACACTGTTGTGCTGGTTTCTGCTGTACAACACCGTGAGTCAGTCATTCCTTCCTTCCTCATGTTCAGTCGTGTCCAACCCTTTGGGACCCTATCAACTGTAGCCAGCCTGGATTTTCTGTGCATGGAATTTTCTAGGCAAGAATACTGGAGAGAGTTGCCATTTTCTACACCAAGGCATCTTCCTGACCCAGGAATTGAACCCACGTCTCTTGTGTCTGGGCACAGGCATTGGCAGGCAGGTTCTTTATCAATCCCCTCTCTCTTGAACTTCCCTCCTACTCTGCCCCACCATCTCACCCCTTCTAGGTGAGAGCACCAGACTGAGATTCCTGTAAGTTCCCACTAGCTGTCTACTTTGAACATGGTAGTGTATTCCAAAGCTACAGTCTCAATTTGCCCTACCCACTGCTTCCCCCACTGTGTCCATAATTTCGTTCTCTATGTCTGAGTTTCTATTTGTGCCTTGGGAAGTAGTACCATTTTTCTAGATTCTATATACATTCTATAGATTTTCTAGATTTTTATATACATACTATCTTTTATACCAAAACAAATTCACTGCCACTGTTCACTGGATGTAAAGCCAGGTGAACACAGAGAGGAAAATGACTTGCAAGAACTTGTTCTGGTGTTGCACTTCAGTTATGACTACATTGATCTCAAATCCTAACTTTAGAACGAAGTCTCCTTAGCCATTAAATCTGAACAGAGCTTCCTGGTGCTTCTGCTAAGTAGAGAGTTCTTGTTCTGTGATTTGGTGTCTAACTTCAGATAATCCAAGTTGATGATTTTATGAAGAGGGCACTGACTTCCAAAGCATTGGAAGAATGTTAAGAATATTTCCTTATTTTTCAGAGCATTCTTTCTTATATTGAAATGAATTTATTTAATCCACTGCAGCTATTCTTCCTTTCTCTGTCCTCAGTGTTTCATTTTTTCTGTACATTAAAGCACTCCTTCATTTCAAATGTATTTGGCAAGGATGTACTTTATGCAAGAAAATTAACAAAAAAATAACTCCAAATAATAACACAGAACATTAGTACACAATAACTTTTCAAATATTTGAGGACATATGCCTACGCTTGCTCCTTGGAAGAAAAGTTATGACCATCCTAGATAGCATATTAAAAAGCAGAGACATTACTTTGTCAACAAAGGTCCATCTAATCAAAGCTATGGTTTTTCCAGTAGTCTTGCATGGATGTGAGAGTTGGACCATAAAGAGTGCTGAGCACCAAAGAATTGATGCTTTTGAACTGTGGTGTTGAGGAAGACTCTTGAGAGTCCCTTGGAGACTCCCAAGTAGATCCAACCAGTCAATCCTAAAGAAAATCAATCCTGAATATTCTTTGGAAGGACTGATGCTGAAGCTAAAACTCCAATACTTTGGCTACCTAATGTGAAGAACTGACTCATTTTAAAAGACCCTGATGCTGGGAAAGATTGAAGAAGGGGATGACAGAGAATGAGATGGTTGGATGGCATCACTGACTCAATGGACATGAGTTTGAGTAAGCTCCAGGAGTTAATGATGGACAGGGAAGTCTGGCATGCTGCAGTCCATGGGGTCAGACATGACTGAGTGACTGAACTGAACTGAATTTGCAAATGTGACAACCATTTCCAATTGATTTCACTTGCAAATACACCAAAATCTATATAGTACTTACTTTTATCTTCACTGCTATTCTCTCAGTCAAAGCTTCCTGGTTTTCCTTGCATATACCATAACTTCATGCTAATTCTTCATTCAACAGGGATAGTGATTCTTAAGACATGCAAAATTGATTCACTTTCTGTCTGATTAACATCAATTACACACTTTTCACTGCAACACTAATTTGATGTTAAACCTTTATAAAATACCATACAAATATGCTGGTTGATCTGGCCCTTGCATACTTTTCCAACACGGATTCTCACTACTTTCTCTGTTGGGCACAATGGTATTTATTTAGATTTGAAATATTCCAGGGTCTCCCCTGCCTCCCAAACTTAGCATGTGCATTTACTCTTTCTTATTTTACATCAGTGAAGGCACTCTTTGTACCCGTTATTCTTCAGGAGTGACCCCAGATAAAACCAATTCTTCCTATTCATGGTAGAAGTTGCTAGCTGCTTACTAGCATTCATTCATTCTTCTTCTGAACTGCACTTCTCGGACATGTAACCAAGCGGAATGGGAGTGGAAGTGATGTGTGCTACACTGGGAACAGCGTGCCTTCTGCTGCTCTCTTCTTCATCTCCCTGAAGTGATGTAGTAACAAGTCCCCAGGGAACTAAGGATCACTCAGAAACCTGGTTGCTGTGCAGTGAAGGAAGAAAAGCCACATCCTAACAAGAGTATTCTCTCTGGACTAGCAAGTGAGTTTAGTGCTAGCATCCCTATTTTCTTCTTTATTTTGGATTTGCCTAACTGATCTTACCCTGCATAGCTGAAAATAATGAGCAGGATAGGTAAGGCATGCAATAAATAAAGAAATCAATGCATATTTAGTGCATTTGCAGGAAGAGATGGAAAACAGAAAGGAGTTAAGTGTGTTGATTCCAGAGCTTAACCCTCCACAAGAGCAACTAATGATCGGGCAATAAGAGAAATAAATTTTGCAGAAAACTGAAGTCTATTAAAAAAACTTGCCAGAAGCAAGGAAGACTGGACAAAGAAAGAAGCAGTGGTGTTGTGGTTAAGAATGTGCTGCAGTGTTTTAAATGGACCACCTACTCGTCCCTCACGCACAAACTTAGCAGCAAAGATGAAGGTACTAAGGATGGTGAGGATGGTAGCCTGGAGCCCTGGTTCAGGCTGCTAGTGTCAGAGGAAGCCAACTCTATGGTGAAAGAGCTATGGTTGTGGCCTCAGCCTGTGGGGTGGACCCTCAAGGACCAGCATGAAGAGTTACCTTCATTTTGCCTCACTCAGAGTTGTCCCAAGGCTGGGAAGCACTCTGAAAACATTTTTGCTGAAAACATTCAAAGACACAGGTATTGTTCTCCATAGCCTGCAGCAAAGAATGATACTTCATCTTTTCAAAACTGTATTGTATGTTGAAGTTCATTTTCATTTCTATGTGCATTTTTGAATCATCTTGATTTTTACTAAAAATACTGTTGGGACTTTTTGGGGAATTAGGTTAAATCATCACATCAGTTTGGGGGAAATGACAATGTTACATGTTACTATAATGACAATGATATAAAGCTTTTTTTCATTTGCCTCCTCTTAATTTCTTTGATTGCTCTTGTGCAGTTTTAGTCTAGATCTGGAACACATTTTATTATATTTATACCTATATATCCCATGTTTTGTGATACAGTTATAATTGTATTTTTAAAATATATTAGCTATCAAATATTTATTATCATAAATTTTTACATATTTACCTTTTGGCTTGAAATATCATTAAATTCACTAATTAGATCTAGTAGCTTATTGAGATTTTGGGGGGATTTCTACATATTGAATCATATTTTTTGTAATTAGAGATTTGGTACGTTTAAATTCTACTGCTTGTATTTTGATTATGTGCTCACTGCACTAGTTAGGAACTCCAGTTTGATGTTAAAAATAACCAGGAAAGAAGGGTATGTAGGACTAATTCTGACACTCAGGGGAAAAGAATTCGGTCACTGACCAGTAAACATGATGTTAACTGTAGAACTGTTAATAAACTTCTTCATAATATGAAAATATGATAGAGATCTTTCATATCTCACACCCAATTTCCCCTATAATGAACATCTTTTATTAGTACTATACCTTCCTCACAATATAGGATCCAATATTGATTCACTGTTTCTTTTTCTTATGTTTCTTTTCTTATAATGTTTCCTACTTTTGTTATTAGATTCATGTTGATGCTACTAAATTCTCAATTATTATGGATTCAAATACTTCTTCTGTTGCTCTCTCTCTTCTCATTCTGGTATTCTCATTATACCTGTGCTACATTTTTCATAGGTGTCCCACAGTGCTTGGATATTTTGTTCTATTTATTTATTTTTTCTGTCTTTGTTCTCTTTGCTTTTCAGCTTTGAAGTTTTCTGTTGAGATATCCTCAAGCTCAGAGGTTCTTTCCTCAGCCGTGTCGGGTACTAATAAGCCTGTCAAATGCATTCTTCATTCTGTTACAGCATGCTTGATCTCTAATCTTTCTTTTTGGTTCTTTCTTAAGCTTCCATCTGTCTGCTTACAAAGCCTACCTCTCTTGCCTGCTGTCTACTTTATCCATTAAAACACTTGGCATAGTAATGATAGTTGTTTTAAATTCCTGCTCTGATAATTCCAACATTCCTGCCATGTCTTTTTCTGATGCTTGCTTTGTCTCTTCAAAATGTGTTTTCTGCCCTATAATTTTTTCTTGATAGTTGGATGTGCTATACCAGGTAAAAGGGACTGCTGTAAATAGGTTTTCAGTAATGTGGTGGTAAGCTGCTGGGATAGAGAAACCATTCTATAGTCCTATGGTTATGTCTTAGGCTTTAGTGAGACTATGCTTCTGGAATGTCAATTTCAAAAGTGTTTTCAGTTCTTTTCTCTACCTTAGATGAATGGTGGTTCCAACTTTTACCTCATCTCTGATTCTGTTTTGTTTTACTGATTTGTACCTTTATAATGGATTTTTATTTTGTGTTTTTGTGTGTATCATATGTTTCTTGCATGCTAAATAATGTGAGGAACATTTGAGTCTGAGATAAATTATATCTACAAAACTGAATGTCAAATACCCCTCTTTATAGGCTATTTAATGTAGGGGGTTGGGTTATTCTAGACAGTAATAGACTTGTGTTTGGTTTTGTTTCTGTAATGTTTATTATGGATTTAACACTTAACATCAAAGACATCTGGCATTACCTATAACTGGAGAGTGGCATGGTTTGCTGGAGTTTAGCCTCAATATTCCTACTCCACCCTCAACTTGAAGACATTTTTTGTGTGTGTTATTTCCTCAGACATTGATTTTCTCTTTGCTATTGCTTTTCTCTTGTGGTAGATGGCTGTTGCCTTTACTGAGTGAGTGCTAGTCTGTTGGAGAAAATGCAGAATCAATGAGAAATGCCTTTTCTGAAATCATGGGAAACACAGTATTCTAAAAGCTAAGGATGACCAGAAATGGAGACTGCCATGTCCAAAGAAGTTATATGTATGCCTGCAAATGGTCATATTCTGACAGACAGAACTATTTTCCATTTTCCATCTCCAACACAACTAAAATCTACCTTGTGGTCCAGAGGGCTTGGTGCCTATCTCCTTTTAATTTCAGGATTTTGTCCTTAGAAAAGTTTTGACCAGGCTTTTTGCCTTTTCCCTGGTGCTGCCTCTAAGTTCATGCAGTGTGGATGACTATCTAGTCAACTTCACATCTCTCAAACTCTCTTGAATGTGCCTTCAATCTCACATCTCTCAAACTCTCCTGAATGTGCCTTGTGGTGTTTCATCAATGATGAGCCCAGTAATGGCTAAAAAATCTCCAGTATGTCTGCAGTTCTTTGATGCTAAGCCAATTAGTCCTTAACAGTGAGTTAAAGATTATAACTAAATTCTTACTCACGTAGAAGACAGTACTATCTCTCCCTTACCCTCTGTCATAAGTGAGCTAGTTTTTGGGTTCTGTATCTCCTTATATCCTAGAAGTCTTGCTCATGCTTGTGTTTGGTCACATTTGACTGTTCACAACCCACTGGACTATAGTCATCAGACTCCTTTGTCCATGGGATTTTTCAGGCAAGGATACTGGAATGGGTTGACATTTGATTTTCCAGAGGATTGTCCCAACCCAGGGATCAAACCTGCATCCCTTGTGATGTCTTCTGCATTGCAGGCAGATTCTTTAGTTGGTGAGCCATTGGGAAAACTCTAAGATTTTAGGCTATCTCAATTGCTCATCAGATATCAGATGGGTTTAAAACATTTTAAAGATTATATATATATATATTTTTTTTTGCTCTCATGATAGAAGTAATACTGTCCAGCTTTCTACTTCATAGGGAAAAATGTGCAACTTTTATTTACATTTTAAATTATATTATTTTTTGTTATTTGCTCCATTTTATAAGGACTTCTTTCATTGCATATAATATATTTTATATTTCAGGCTTACCAAATTGTCAGTTCTTCAAACAATCTTTTACAACTTATTCTCACTCAGTAGTGTGGTCTGAATAAAGAAATAATCTGTCAATTCAAAATAGAAATCAGTCTTTGGTGTGTTTTCTTCCTAACTAACTATAGTGTCTCATCTTCCTAATTCTTTCCATAAGCATTCAAACTTTAAAAATTTCCCAGGCATGTGGATTAATGAAGCTGCCATATGTTTTTCCAGAGCTAGAATAATTGTATACATTTTAAATCTCCTAGTAAGGCATGAGGTAGTCTGCGCTGATCCTTTCAAATCTAGACAAATCAGTACTGAGTGGTTTTCTGACAACTCTTAGTATTGATTCTGCCACTGAAGCTTCAAAAAGTGCTGCTCGATTTTCATTCATTAGAGCTATTTCTGGGAGAGTCTTTTCAGTTTGTTCACAGACTCTCCCTGTCTCATTCTCTCTGCTGAATTTCTGTGTTCCCCAGCAATTCTCCAAGATCTATTGTAAGTTAAAAATTTACCTTATGGAAACTGCTTCTTTGTAGAAGAAAGCAGAAATTTAGAAAGCAAACTAGAACTAGAATAACTGAACTTTGCAACCCCAGTGTAAAAGTTGACTAAGGCTAGGATGCTAAATTGATGTAAAAGCATTTAGGTTTAAATTCATTAGTAATAATATACTTTAAACAAAAGTGAAAATGTTAGTCACTCAGTCATGTCCAATTCTTGGCAACCCCATGGACTGTAGACCACCAGGCTCCTCTGTCCATGGATTCTCCAGGCAAGAACACTGGAGTGGGCAGCTGTTCCCTTCTCTAGGGGATCTTCCCGACCCAGGGACTGAACCCAGATCTCCTGCATTGCAGGTGGATTCTTTATTGTGTGGACCACCAGAGAAGTGCAATATACTTAAAAGGGGAAAATAACTTTCTACAGTGAAACAATTATGGCAGTTAGTACCTCAACCAAGGGTTTAAAGTTATCATCACCAACAGTTAAAAATAATAAAGAAAATTGATCAATTAATAAGGAACTATTTTGGCAGTTTTAAATGTGAAGAAATTATGCTACTATTTTAAAACAAGCTAAATAATGAATACATACTTACACTGGCATCCACCAAACAGAGCTTCAGTTTCTGTGTTGTCTTTTATGGCTTTAAGAATGGAGGGTACAGATGCTTCGCTCTCAGCCATTATGTAACCACCAGCAAAGAGAAGGCAGTTTAGAGGCAGCCATGAAATTAAAAGACGCTTACTCCTTGGAAGAAAAGTTATGACCAACCTAGATAGCATATTGAAAAGCAGAGACATTACTTTGCCAACAAAGGTACATCTAGTCAAGGTTATGGTTTTTCCAGTGGTCATGTGGATGGGAGAGTAGGACTGTGAAGAAAGCTGAGTGCCGAAGAATTGATGCTTTTGAACTGTGGTGTTGGAGAAGACTCTTGAGAGTCCCTTGGACTGCAAGGAGATCCAACCAGTCCATTCTGAAGGAGATCAGCCCAGGGATTTCTTTGGAGGGAATGATGCTGAAGCTGAAACTCCAGTACTTTGGCCACCTCATGCGAAGAATTGACTCATTGAAAAGACTCTGATGCTGGGAGGGACTGGGGGCAGGAGGAGAAGGGGACGACAGAAGATGAGATGGCTGGATGGCATCACTGATTCGATAGACATGAGTCTGAGTGAACTCCAGGAGTTGGTGATGGCCAGGGAGGCCTGGCATGCTGTGATTCATGGGGTCGCAAAGAGTCAGACATGACTGAGCGACTGAACTGAACTGAACTGAATGGCAAATGAGACGTAAAATCATGAAGTTAGTTCATATTTTTACCTGTGTTTTTTTCAAGGTATTTTGTTTAGTTGATTAACAGATTTAAATCTTACATATATATGTGTATATCTGTATGTATACTATGCATACATATAAAATGCATATACTATTATATATACACACATGCATATGTAATTACATAAATGTATTGGACGGAGCTTCATGACATTGTATAGGAAACAGGAATCAAGACCATCCCTGTGGAAAAGAAATGCAAAACAGCAAAATGGCTGTCTGGAGAGGCCTTACAAATAGCTGTGAAAAGAAGAGAAGCAAAAAGCAAAGGAGAAAAGGAAAGATATGAGCATCTGAATGAAGAGTTCCAAAGAATAGCAAGGAGAGATAAGACTTCCTCAGCGATCAATGCAGAGATATAGAGGAAAACAACAGAATGGGAAAGACTAGAGATCTCTTCAAGAAAATTAGAGATATCAGGGAGCATTTCATACAAAGATGGGCTCAATAAAGGACAGAAATGGTATGGACCTAACAGAAGCAGAAGATATTAAGAAGAGGGGGCAAGAATACACAGAAGCACGGAGAAGGCAATGGCACCCCACTCCAGTACTCTTGCCTGGAAAATCCCATGGATGGAGGAGCCTGGTGGGCTGCAGTCCATGGGGTCGCTGAGATTCGGACATGACTGAGTGACTTCACTTTCTTTTTTCACTTTCATGCATTGGAGAAGGAAATGGCAACCCACTCCAGTGTTCTTGCCTGGAGAATCCCAGGGATGGGGGAGCCTGGTCAGCTGCTGTCTATGGAGTTGCACAGAGTCCGACATGACTTACCAGCAGCAGCAGCAGCACAATACAAAAAAGATCTTCATGACCCAGATAATCATGATGGTGTGATCACTCACCTAGAGCCAGATATCCTGGAATGTGAAATCAAGTGGGCCTTAGAAAGCATCACTACAAACAAAGCTAGTGGAGGTGATGGAATTCCAGTTGAGCTATTTCAAATCTTGAAAGATGATGCTGTGAAAGTGCTACACTCAATATGCCAGCAAATTTGGAAAACTCAGCATTGGCCACAGGACTGGAAAAGGTCAGTTTTCATTCCAATCCCCAAGAAAGGCAATGCCAAAGAATGCTCAAATTACCACACAATTGCACTCATCTCACACGCTAGTAAAGTAATGCTCAAAATTCTCCAAGCCAGACTTCAGCAATATGTGAACCGTGAACTTTCAGACGTTCAGGCTGGTTTTAGAAAAGGCCGAGGAACCAGAGATCAAATTGCTAACATTCGCTGGACCATCAAAAAAGCAAGAGAGTTCCAGAAAAACATCTACTTGTGCTTTATTGACTATGCCAAAGCCTTTGACTGTGTGGATCACAAGAAACTGTGGAAAATTCTGAAAGAGATGGGAATACCAGACCACCTGACCTGCCACTTGAGAAACCTGTATGCAGGTCAGGAGGCAACAGTTAGAACAGGACATGGAACAACAGACTGGTTCCAAATAGGAAAAGGAGTACGTCAAGGCTGTATATTGTCCCCCTGCTTATTTAACTTATATGCAGAGTACATCATGAGAAATACTGGGCTGGAAGAAGCACAAGCTGGAACCAAGATTGCCAGGAGAAATATCAATAACCTGAGATATGTAGATGACACCACTCTTATGGCAGAAAGCAAAGAAGAACTAAAGAGCCTCTTGCTGAAGGTGAAAGAGGACAGTGAAAAAGTTGGCTTAAAGCTCAACATTCAGAAAACTAAGATCATGGCATCCAGTCCCAGCACTCATGGCAAATAGACAGGAAACAGTGGAAACGGTGCCTGACTTCATTTTTCTGGGCTCCCAAATCAGTTCAGATGGTGATTGCAGCCATGAAATTAAAAGACCTTTACTCTTTGGAAGGAAAGTTATGACCAACCTTGACAGCATGTTGAAAAGCAGAGACATTACTTTGCCAACAAAGGTCTGTCTTGTCAAGGCTATGGTTTTTCCAGTGGTCATGTATGAATGTGAGAGTTTGACTATAAAGAAAGCTGAGCACCGAAGAATTGATGCTTTTGAACTGTGGTGTTGGAGAAGACTCTTGAGAGTCCCTTGGACTGCAAGGAGATCCAACCAGTCCATCCTAAAGGAGATCAGTCCTGGGTGTTCATCGGAAGGACTGATGTTGTAGCTGAAACTCCAACACTTTGGCCACCTGATGCTAAGAGCTGACTCGTTTGAAAAGCCATGATCCTGGGAAATATTGAGGGCACGTGGAGAAGGGGACAACAGAGAATGAGATGGCTGGATGGCATCACCAGCTCAATTTAAATGTGTTTGGGTGGACTCTGGGAGTTGGTGATGGAAAGGGAGGCCTGCCGTGCTGCAGTTCATGGGGTTACAAAGAGTTGGACACGACTGAGCAACTGAACTGATCTGAACTAAGAGTAAACTTAAATTCTATGAGCTGTTTATGAAAATTCATTGAATCAAATGTGGGAAAATACTAGGAATTATATCTTCAAATTATATGACACACATACATTTATCTATGTATATATATTTATGTGCATATATATTTATACATATAATTTTCCCCTCCCAATTTTCCTTTCTCTTCCTTTTCTGACACTTTAATTGTACAGATATTCAATATTATCTAGCTAGTCCCCTTGCTCTCTTCATTCTTTATACTTTATCTTTTTGTACTTCACATTGGGCAATTTCTATTGCAATCCCTTCAAGGTCATTTTATCTTTCCTTTGCCATTTCCTGTAAGCTGCTAAGTTCTTCCAGTGAACTTTTTATTTCAGGTATTAGTTTTTAGGTCTACTAGAATTCCCATTTGCTTCCTTCTCATCATAGCTATATTTCTTTTTAGAATTCCCCTTTCCCTTGATCAGGAGCATATTGCATTGAATTTTACTTACTACTTTAACACGTTTTCTGGTATTTTTAATATCATGCTCCTTTTTTTTTCATTGATTTCAATTTATGTTCTTTTCATTTGAGAATGACTTCTGTTCACTTGTTTATTCATGTATCTTGTAATTTTAGATGGCATTCTTGAAATGAGGGATATCAACTTGAGAGAGATTATTTTATTTGTCTCACTTGAGCCTTGTTTCTTCTGCTTTAGCATTCAATTATTTTAATTGAACAACAAAAAAATACTGTTTATTGGGCTACATCTTTGGTCTCATTTCAGATCGTTTGTTTTTAGCCAAGTTTTCTTGTAGTGGTTGCAGACCTATTTGGTTGAGTGGTCACACAGAATTATAGTGTATAGAATCTGAGAATCCGGGGCTCTTTTCCTTTTGCAATTTTCCCTTTTCATTGCAGCAGTCAGGGACTTCCTATATTCAGTTTTCTAATTTTCTAGCCACAAAATGGACTTCCCACTATCACTGCCTCTCACATGCTGCACTAACAGTGTATGATCTCAGGATAAAATCCACAAAACGTTGGAATGTACTTAGTCAGATTCCACTCCAATGAACAGGCAACTCCACCAAAATCCACTCTGTGTTCACCAGTGCTGCTTTTTCTGTTTTATATCCAACTTTTACAGTGCTTTTCTTTGGAGAATCAGTCAGGTCATATCTTACTCAATCATTAATAGAAGTTTAAGTCCTGTCTATACTCTTTTCTGATTACATAAAGTGTCATATTGTGTTATGTCTCAGACATTTTAAGTGCTATTTCTTTTGCCTGAAATGTTTCAGTCCTTTACTTCATTTTCCTAACTTCAGTGAATCTTCAAATGTCAGATTGTTCTTTCAATGAGACTGTTGTGTCTTTTTAATAGCTCCTATTGAACTTTCAGAATTATTTTATAATCACTGGTTTGCTTAACTATATATCTTATTAAAACACATGCATCTCAAAATCCAAGTCTATACTTTAACATTTCTTTGTATCTATCCAAGTACCTTACTCAGAACAAGTACCCAATATATGTTTGTTGCACTGAGATGAGTGAAGTTAAATTAAATCATTCTTTGTTCCCCTCCACTGCCTCCTGTTGATAGAAAACTTATTTGGTGAATGTTTTCTATCTGGAATGGACAGAATTTTTTCAATCACCACAAGAAAATGGTCATGGAAGCCAGATAAATTCTAAGGTTAAATAGAATCATATTGTTAAATTAAATAACAATAATGAATAAAATAATAAATAATAATATAATAAATAATAAATTTAATATAACAAATAATAAATAAAAGAAAGTGAGGAGGATAGTATTTGTGAAAGATACTCGAAACTTGCAAAATTATACTAAATGTCTCAACAAGGACTCCAGTTGTCAGAAGATCAGATCAGATCAGGTCAGTTGCTCAGTTGTGTCTGACTCTGTGACCCCATGAATCGCAGCACGCCAGGCCTCCCTGTCCATCACCAACACCCAGAGTTCACTCAGACTCACGTCCATTGAGTCAGTGATGCCATCCAGCCATCTCATCCTCTGGCATCCCCTTCTCCTCCTGCCCCCAATCCCTCCCAGCATCAGAGTCTTTTCCAATGAATCAACTCTTCCCATGAAGTGGCCAAAGTACTGGAGTTTCAGCTTTAGCATCATTCCTTCCAAAGAAATCCCAGGGCTGATCTTCAGAATGGACTGGTTGGATCTCCTTGCAGTCCAAGGGACTCTCAAGAGTCTTTTCCAACACCGCAGTTCAAAAGCATCAATTCTTCGGTGCTCAGCCTTCTTCACAGTCCAACTCTCACATCCATACATGACCACAGGAAAAACCATAGCCTTGACTAGATGGACCTTTGTTGGCAAAGTAATGAGTACCCCTAAAATCAAGTGATAAGCCATGCACAATCTATTTGCTAAGTTATTCACCACAAAAGGAATACGTTAATGAATAAATCATAGTAGAGAAATAAGGGTTTTTAATCACTCTGTGATAAAAATTTATTTTGTATGCATATTTTTTGATGCTGCCTGTGCTTACTCAGATGTGTGTGACTCTTTGTGACCCCATAGACTATAGCCTGCCAGGTCCCCTCTGTCCATAGGGATTCTCTAGGAAGGATTACTGGAATGGGTTGCCATGCCTTCTTCCAGGGGATATTCCCAACCCAGGGATCGAACCCAAGTCTTCCACTTTGCAGGCAGATTCTTTACCAGCTTAGCTACTCAGGAAGTATTATTCAGAATATCTCACTCCCTGCCAGTCCTAGTCTCAGCCTTGAGTATCAGTAGAATTCTTTGTAGACTCCTATACTTACAAATGTAGTCTAAAGATTACTGTTGCCTCCAAAAATACAGTATTTTTAAGATAATGCCTTATATCTAATACTCTTGCTGAGAAATTTATTATTTGGTTTTTAAAGTAATGATTAGTCAGTATTATATAATAATGTTAACATGAAATATCAATATATTTCAGGAGATCCTCCTGTCCCATATTAAAATATAGTAAGGAAAAGAAAGATTCTGATAGATATATACTTTGTGCTAGTTACTCTTGTAGATACAGACATTTTTTAAATATGGTCCTATACTCAAGGGTATTACAGTCAGTTTGAGTGATGCAGTCTATACATAGTATATAAAACATTGTCCAGTTATGGTAATAATAGAGATTACATTGACAGAAAAATTGGAAGCTTGAAGGATTTCTAGAATGATGGATATCATCTGTAACCTAGACATAAAGGATGTTAGCATTGAAACTCATTTTTTATATCAATACTTTTAGACAAGGTAAGCTACCTTTGGAGTTTATACTTCGTACTTATTGAATTTATTTCATTTGGTTTTTTATTTTTGTCTAGAGTGAGTAGAAAAGTGTTAACTACATAATTTTTATATTAGAGAATTTTGTTTTTAATTTTATTCTGCTCTTATAAGTTATTTAAAAAAATAAATTGTTAACTATGTATCTTTTATATTATGAAATTTTGATATATTAGTTCTGCATTCCTAAATTATCTGACAAAATCAATAATTAAAATGTATTATTTAGAATGTAGTAGCAATTGCCATCGGAGAAAGCAATGGCACCCCACTCTGGTACTCTTGCCTGGAAAATCCAATGGATGGAGGAGCCTGGTTGGCTACAGTCCATGGGGTCGCAAAGAGTCAGACATGACTGAGTGACTTCACTTTCACTTTTCACTTTCATGCATTGAAGGAAATGTCAACCCACTCCAGTGTTCTTGCCTGGAGAATCCCAGGGACGGGGGAGCCTGGTGGGCTGCTGTCTATGGGGTCGCACAGAGAAGGACACGACTGAAGTGACTTAATAGCAGCAGCAGCAGCAATTGCCATATTTTCATCAACACAATTATATTTCCACTGATAATTATTACCTGTAGGAGCAAAAATGACTTAAAACATATCTATAAATTAGATAGTCATTAAAAGAAATCATCTAGGCATGAGAGATATCCTTTCCTAGGTCCCATGGTGTGAAAGAATCTTGTATGCTAGGATGACTGAAATCTATAGTTATGGTCAGTAATAACGTCTGGCCCAATTTCTTACAATATCCATACAAGACCATTTCAAAGGATTAATAAAGTAATAGTGGCGGCATGTTGAAGGGAAGGAGAAATGACCATAACACACTGATATGTAACATATTCTTTAAGAAACAGTAACAGCTGAAACATCTTTTCCAAACAACTTAGGCATGAATACAAGTCAAAGTTTTATTTTACTTTGCTTTAAGGTACAAGGCCTCAAGCTGGTAAATTCACAGATTCAGTCTCATCAGGGTGATTTTATAAACAAGGTAATATTAAAACTACGGAGTTACCGCAATGTGTTCCTGTAATCATTGGTTTTATCAACATAAATAATTCGAGCCTTGTTTCATTATTTATAGCAGGTATGTGAGTAACAAGAATTAAGCTGTGAACGCTCTGTAAATCTAGAATTTTTGCTGAGTTATCTTAAGTTCTACTTTAAGATAGAAACCTATGGTCTATCAGGCAGTCAGGTCTATTGCTTTTGTAGAAAATTTACTCTGAGAAAGTGAATGTCAGTCTGAGAGATATACATGATACAAGGATGGAGCGCTACAGTGTTTAAATACCTGACTACAGCTGCCAGTAGAGTCAATTCCAGTAGTCCAGTGCAGCAATCTAAGCCATTCAATCTCCTGTTCCCTTTTGTTTTGTTAGGATGATTTGATTTCATTTTCAACTGTTTTAAACAGACAGAAGTATTAATATCCTAAATAATAATATAGAGATCTCCTAAAAGTTTTGCATTGCAAGTTTAACAAGATTCAACATAGCAAGTTTGGGACACCAAAGGAAAAAAGAGGGAAAACAACATGGAAAGGTAAAGTCATGGCATTTGCAAATAAAGTGTCTCAGTGACTCTTTAAGAACCAATAAGAATATCAGAAATTAAGTTTCTATTTTCACTGAAAAGGAAATGGCAAATCATTTTAAAATTTATTAGTCTTTTCCATAGGATAAAGTCAGTTTGGATCACACAAAAACTTGACAAAATTTGAACACATTTTAGATAACAGAAATCTTGACAAATGTTGAAATAAACTGAGGAATGTCTGCTACTTATTCTATTTGTTGTTCACAACAGTTAAAAACACCCTGCTAGAGGCAGTTTACAAAGAACTGAAATATCATTGTGCCCAGTACAGGCAATAGTACAAACTTCTTGACAGTTCAAAAGAATGATAGCCAAAGAAAAAGTTTGATATAAATGATGCTTTGGACTGAGTGATATCAAGTCCATTACCATCTTAAAATTTGGAGGTTCTTAGAGATTACTGTATTATCTCTCAAAGTCATTCTAGAAATGAAACAAATGAAAAGGATCTAAAGTTAGAATGATTAAACCATATTTAAGTTTGCCGACGTTTATAAATATTTATCAAAGATTCTATCAGAATTTAAAAATAAAATACTCATATTAAATCTTAAATATTTTAAAAAGTTGATTTCTGTTAAACTAATTTAAGTGTCTGTGAATGCTTTAAAATAATGTCTTTAAATAATATTATTTAATTATAATATTATTTTTTATCTCATAAAAAATAAAGGTCCCTGATGACAAGTTTCAGCTTAGGAACAAAAACAAATATTGTTCTTTCATATGCTGGCAAGTTAATCTAGAATGAATTGCTTTTTATGCCAAGCAATCTGATTATTTTAATGTTTACCATTTTAATTTAGTTTCTTAAATGTTATACAGCTTTTTTATTAACATGTCCTTAAACGTGGGTTCATGGAAAGGCCACTAGGAACAATAATAAAGGCTAACAGTGCCTTAGTGATGGATTTTTCTGCAGTTCATCACCAGGGGAGTTCTATTTCCAGAAAGAAGGGAGTAGTAATTAAGAACACAGAGTCCTTCAGGGTTTCTACTATAAGTCTAACTCAACCTTGGTGGGGATTAATGTAGACTCTTGCTGAAATTCCTAGACTCCTAATGCATTCAATTACTCAAATAGTGTTAAAATATGGCAGAATAATCTTTAGACAATTTTTGTAGCAAACTGTTTTGCATCCTATTAATATGTCCAGAAAGAAAATACAATTTTGACCAACAGTTATTTATATATTCTGTGAAAAGCTCTGGCTATTTACATGGTAACTACATGCATACAAATTTGAATGTACAGTGACATAATGTAGCTTAAAAGTTCATAAGATAGTGCTTTTAAATTATTTTTAAAATATTAGGAAATACTAAAGAGTAAACTTACATTTAATATTCAAAATAATTCAAAGTAGGGTGGATAAATAAACACTACATTATCAGAAAGTACTTTAAACATTTTATACATGTTTACAGAAAATATTCAATACCATGGACGCATGATAATTATATTCCAAAAAGATTAAACAAAACAAACTGAGATAACTACTCAGAATATAATTTGTGATATTTATTAAAATCATATATATTAATTTTCATTTCAAACTTATCACTTCAGTATTTTATTCATAAATTAGGGGGTACTTCAAATTTATGTGCTGTGAAATTTTGAGATTTTAATAAAATGCATGTAAAAGTATAATATTCCTTTAAATTTCATAGATGCCTCAATGTACATGAAGGTTATAAGTGTGTTACCATTATCTGGAAAATTTTTCAGTTGTCCATGTTCAAACATGGAAATAAAAATTCATAAAAAAGTGGCATAAAGCTTGTTTTGTGAAATTGCCTTAAAAAATCAGATTTAGTGTCAGTATATAAAAAATCCATGTGTTAAATAGATGTGATGGAAGAAATGAAGAAATTTTCACATATTAAGGTATGAGGAAGTCATTTTGGATTATACATGATTTGGCTTGAATTTTATGCTAATTAGGACAGCCTGTCTATGGCCTATAAAACATACACCTACATCCACTTTAACCATTAAAGAGAAGAATGCATTTACCAGATTGTTTAGTTATGTCCACTTTGAAGACAGGAATAAATGTCCCTCTCCCTCTCTGTAATGCCGGTGCTAGTACTCCTTAAAAGACAAGGTTCCCTTTCCAGACATCAAGGTCCTGCTGACTTGCTGTGTAGGTGCTAAATTATCATTTTTGAAACTTGGACTGTACCCTTGTCATATTGGACTTTGATTTTTGTTCTGAGAAGATATAAAACTGCTGTTCAAGCAGTTTGAATGAAGCCAGTTGGCCATTCTGTACGTGATTTCAGACAAGCCCCTGTATCACCGAGTACTTGAATTTTCTGAACTGAATCAAACTCAGGAATACCACTAGCTGTTTTCCAAACAATGCCTGTTAGCAACTGGCAACTGTAGCCTTTTAGTTTCATTGTTTCCCTTTGTAACTAGAGAACCATTTCAGACCCAAACCAATCCTTGTTTAACAGACACTCTTACTTGTTGCCAACTCCAATCCAAATTCTTGACAAACAACTTATGTAACTTTCTGGGTTTGCCTTATATGCTGCTGCTAAATCGCTTCAGTCCTGTCCTCCTCAATTTTATAGTCTGGTAGAACATAATTAAAGTGGTTTTTGGATCTGTGTCTCCTGAGCTGTAGACCTCACTGTGGCTTGAATAAAACTCTTTTTCATTCTTATGACAGACTGCTTATAAATTATTTGTGCCAACAAATATTAATATATAAATACATTTGTATTCAATTCGAACTCAAAATCTGTCTTCCCAACAGAATGTAAGAAGTATGAGAGCAGTGATTTTTTTTTTTCTGTGTTTTTTTTTTTTTTAATTGACAAGATCTTTGAAATGTTTGTCAAGTTGATCAGGTAAGTAACGAAAAGCAAATACATTTTATAACTAAATATCTGTCAACCCATATGGAAATCTGTGTACTCCTAAGACCAATAATGTATGATAATCAAAATACAACACCAACATTCAGATATTACATTTGTTCAAAGGACCTGCCTATTTTTTCCTATTTAATTAATTTGTTTTCTAATTCTTTATATAAAAACTAATAAACCTATAAAAATTTCTCTCCATGCCATCTTTAGCAGTGTTCTAGTAGGAAACATCATGAGATTCTGTACATATGTGTCAATAATTGATCCTGCATCCCCCCACACAAAAATTTTTTTGCTGTTTTTTAAGTCACTATGGGACAATGCCATTTGATTCCTTGTTTGCCATTTTAAAATAAAGTAACATGTATACCTGTGGTGGATTCATTTTGATATTTGGCAAAACTAATACAATTATGTAAAGTTTAAAAATAAAATAAAATTTAAAAAAATAAAGTAACAATAACATTTTATAGATTTTCGTAATGTATACAAGTTATGTTCAGTTTTGTATGAATGTTACCCAGTTTAATAAATAAATATGCTTGCAGTTCTTGCAGCTCATCATTAAAAGAGTTGTTAGCACTTGGTGTATCAATATTTTGTTATCATTATTTCTCACATTACTTGAACCAAACTTTCACTCAATACAATACACACAAACTTGTATTATTACATTACCAAGGTCCTCCCTGACTAAATCCAAATTCAATTTTCATTTTACAACCTAACTGAACCATCAGCAAGTAACCTAATTAACATAAGTAGACCAGGAACAAACTCAACCATGCACCATCCTTTTCTCCTCATTGTAACATCTGGACCTAAAAACATTATACTCTCCATATTCCCTCTGTGGTCAGCAGAATAATGGTTCCCTAAGGATATACGTGTGTGTTCAGTTGTGTTTGACTCTTTGTGACCCCATGGACTGTAGCCCTCCAGGCTCCTCTGTCCACAGAATTTACCAGGCAAGAATACTGGAGTGAGTTGCCATTACCTCCTTCAGGGGATCTTCCCAACCCAGGGATTAAACCAGTATTTCTTGTGTCTCTTGCATTGACGGGGGTTATTTACCACAGTACCACCTGGGAAGTCCCCTAAGAATACCCATTTCCTAATTCCCAGAACCTGTGAATACATTACATTACATGGCAAAGGGGAATTACAGTTGCAAATATAACTGTTTGCTAATAGGTGAATCTTAAAGTTGAGAAATTATGCAAAATTATGCATGTTAACTCAATGTAAGCACAAGCGTCCTTTAAATGCCGAAGAGTAAGGAAGAAGAGTCAGGGTCAGAGCACAATGTAGAAAAAAACTGATGACCATTATGGCTTTTAAATGGAAGAAGTCTATGTATGAGCCAAGGAATTCAGGTAGCCTTTGAAAGCTGGAATAGGCAATAAAATATTATGCCTTAAAATTGTCAAAAAGGAATATGCAGCCCTGCAGACAGAGTGGTTTATAAGATCCATGTTAAACCCTGGCCTTCAAAAATATAAGATAATAAAGTTATACTGTTTGAACTACTAAGTGGTAGTAATTTGTAAAAGCAGCAATAGGAAACTAATCGAGCCTTCTCCCTAATGACCACTGTTTTTCAGTCTCCTTTGGTGATTCCTTCTGTTTCTCTTTCTGTGAGCCAAATGAAAATCTGTGGACCACACCTCTTCCTTACTTCAGCTTTCTTTCTGTTTTGATCCAGACTTTGGCTTTGGATACTCTTAACACTTTGAAAACCACTTTTATGTGCTGAATTGTTTCCCTCCCCTTACATATGTTGAACTCCTAACCCCTGAAACTCTTGATTGTGAGCTTACTCACAAACAGGATATTTGCAGATGCAACAGAATTGTGATAGGTCATTAGGATTGATTCTAATCCAACATGAGGGCTTCCCTGGTGGCTCAGTGGTAAAGAATCCACCTACAATGCAGGTGACGTGGGTTTGACCTTTGAGTCGGAAAGATTCGCTGGAGAAGGAAATGGAATCCCACTCCAGTATTCTTGACTGGGAAGTCCCATGGACAGAGGAGTCTGGCGGGCTATAGTCCATGGGGTTGCAAGAGTTGGATGTGACTTAGCAACTAACCACCACCACCACCAGAATGAATGCCATCTTTATAAGAAGAGGAAAATACCATACGAAGACAGAGACACACAGGGAGACTGCCCTGACGATAACAGGGACAGAGATTGAAGAGAGGCAGCTGTAAACCAAGCAATGCCAATTGAAGGCTGCAGGCAAAAACTAAGAAGAGACAAGGATGCACCATACCCAGTCTCAGAGGAGTGTGGCTTTGATGACACCTTGTATTTTAGACATCTAGCTTACAGAACTGTGAGATCATAAATTTGTTCTTTTTTTTAAACATCTCAGTTTGTAGGGCTTTGTTATGGCAGAAGTAGGAAGCCAACACAAGTACCAAATTCATATTAACTCTAACTTATTCTTTTTTTTTTTCCTTCCTTTTTTAAAATTTTATTTTATTTTTTAACTTTACAATATTGTATTGGTTTTGCCATATATAAAAATGAATCCACTGCAGGTATACATGTGTTCCCCATCCTGAACCCTCTGCCCTCCTCCCTCCCCATACCATCACTCTGGGTCGTCCCAGTGCACCAGCCCCAAGCATCCAGTATCATGCATCGAACCTGGACTGGCGACTCATTTCATATATGATATTATACATATTTCAATGCCATTCTCCCAAATCATCCCACCCTCTCCCTCTCCCACAGAGTCCAAAAGACTGTTCTATACATCAGTGTCTCTTTTGCTGTCTCACATACAGGGTTATTGTTACCATCTTTCTAAGTTCCATATATATGCGTTAGTATACTGTATTGGTGTTTTTCTTTCTGGCTTACTTCACTCTGTATAATAGGCTCCAGTTTCATCCACCTCATTAGAACTGATTCAAATGTATTCTTTTTAATGGCTGAGTAATACTCCATTGTGTATATGTACCACAGCTTTCTTATCCATTCATCTGCTGATAGACATCTAGGTTGCTTCTATGTCCTGGCTATTATAAACAGTGCTGCAATGAACATTGGGGTACCTGTGTCTCTTTCAATTCTGGTTTCCTCAGTGTGCATGCCCAGCAGTGGGATTGCTGGGTCATAAGGCAGTTCTATTTCCAGTTTTTTAAGGAATCTCCACACTGTTCTCCATAGTGGCTCTATTAGTTTGCATTCCCACCAACAGTGTAAGAGGGTTCCCTTTTCTCCACACCCTCTCCAGCATTTATTGCTTGTAGACTTTTGGATCACAGCCATTCTGACTGGCGTGAAATGGTACCTCATAGTGGTTTTGATTTTCATTTCTCTGATAATGAGTGATGTTGAGCATCTTTTCATGTGTTTGTTAGCCATCTGTATGTCTTCTTTGGAGAATTGTCTATTTAGTTCTTTGGCCCACTTTTTGATTGGGTCATTTATTTTTCTGGAATTGAGCTGTAGGAGTTGCTTGTATATTTTTGAGATTAGTTGTTTGTCAGTTGCTTCATTTGCTATTATTTTCTCCCATTCTGAAGGCTGTCTTTTCACCTTGCTTATAGTTTCTTTTGTTGTGCAGAAGCTTTTAAGTTTTATTAGGTCCCATTTGTTTATTTTTGCTTTTATTTCCAATATTCTGGGAGGTGGGTCATAGAGGATCCTGCTGTGATGTATGTCGGAGAGTATTTTGCCTATGTTCTCCTCTAGGAGTGTTTTAGTTTCTGGTCTTACGTTGAGATCTTTAATCCATTTCGAGTTTATTTTTGTGTATGTTGTTAGAAAATGTTCTAGTTTCTCTTTTACAAGTGGTTGACCAGTTTTCCCAGCACCACTTGTTAAAGAGATTGTCTTTAATCTATTGTATATTCTTGCATCCTTTGTCCAAGATAAGGTGTCCATATGTGCGTGGACTTATCTCTGGGCTTTCTATTTTGTTCCATTGATCTATATTTCTGTCTTTGTGCCAGTACCATACTGTCTTGATGACTGTGGCTTTGTAGTAGAGCCTGAAGTCAGGTAGGTTGATTCCTCCAGTTCCATTCTTCTTTCTCAAGATCGCTTTGGCTATTCGAGGTTTTTTGTATTTCCATACAAATTGTGAAATTATTTGTTCTAGCTCTGTGAAGAATACTGTTGGTAGCTTGATAGGGATTGCATTGAATCTATAAATTGCTTTGGGTAGTATACTCATTTTCACTATATTGATTCCTCCAATCCATGAACATGGTATATTTCTCCTTCTATTAGTGTCCTCTTTGATTTCTTTCATCAGTGTTTTATAGTTTTCTATGTATAGGTCTTTAGTTTCTTTAGGTAGATACATTCCTAAGTATTTTATTCTTTCCATTGCAATGGTGAATGGAATTGTTTCCTTAATTTCTCTTTCTGTTTTCTCATTATTAGTGTATAGGAATGCAAGGGATTTCTGTGTGTTGATTTTATATCCTGCAACTTTACTATAGTCATTGATTAGTTCTAGTAATTTTCTGGTGGAGTCTTTAGGGTTTTCTATGTAGAGGATCATGTCATCTGCAAACAGTGAGAGTTTTACTTCTTCTTTTCCAATTTGGATTCCTTTTATTTCTTTCTCTGCTCTGATTGCTGTGTTCAAAACTTTCAAAACTATGTTGAATAGTAATGGTGAAAGTGGGCACCCTTGTCTTGTTCCTGACTTTAGAGGAAATGCTTTCCATTTTTCACCATTGAGGATCATGTTTGCTGTGGGTTTGTCATATATAGCTTTTATTATGTTGAGGTATGTTCCTTCTATTCCTGCTTTCTGGAGAGTTTTTATCATAAATGGATGTTGAATTTTGTCAAAGGCTTTCTCTGCATCTATTGAGATAATCATATGGTTTTTATTTTTCAGTTTGTTAATGTGGTGTATTACATTGATTGATTTGCAGATATTGAAGAATCCTTGCATCCCTGGGATAAAGCCCACTTGGTCATGGTGTATGATCTTTTTAATGTGTTTTTGGATTCTGATTGCTAGAATTTTGTTAAGGATTTTTGCATCTATGTTCATCAGTGATATTGGCCTGTAGTTTTCTGTTTTTGTGGCATCTTTGTCAGGTTTTGGTATTAGGGTGATGGTGGCCTCATAGAATGAGTTTGGAAGTTTACCTTCCTCTGCAATTTTCTGGAAGAGTTTGAGCAGGATAGGTGTTAGCTCTTCTCTAAATTTTTGGTAGAATTCAGCTGTGAAGCTGTCTGGACCTGGGCTTTTGTTTGCTGGAAGATTTCTGATTACAGTTTCAATTTCCGTGCTTGTGATGGGTCTGTTAAGATTTTCTATTTCTTCCTGGTCCAGTTTTGGAAAGTTGTACTTTTCTAAGAATTTGTCAATTTCTTCCACATTGTCCAATTTATTGGCATATAATTGCTGATAGTAGTCTCTTATGATCCTTTGTATTTCTGTGTTGTCTCTTGTGATCTCTCCATTTTCATTTCTAATTTTATTGATTTGATTTTTCTCCCTTTGTTTCTTGATGAGTCTGGCTAATGGTTTGTCAATTTTATTTATCCTTTCAAAGAACTAGCTTTTGGCTTTGTTGATTTTTGCTATGGTCTTTTTTGTTTCTTTTGCATTTATTTCTGCCCTAATTTTTAATATTTCTTTCCTTCTACTAACCCTGGGGTTCTTCATTTCTTCCTTTTCTAGTCGCTTTAGGTGTAGAGTTAGGTTATTTATTTTCTTTCATCACTTTAAGTATGTCTTGCCATTCCCTCCTGGCTTGAAGAGTTTCTATTGAAAGATCAGCTGTTATCCTTATGGGAATTCCCTTGTGTGTTATTTGTTATTTTTCCCTTGCTGCTTTTAATATTTGTTCTTTGTGTTTGATCTTTGTTAATTTGTTATGTGTCTTGGGGTGTTTTGCCTTGGGTTTATCCTGTTTGGGACTCTCTGGGTTTCTTGGACTTGAGTGATTATTTCCTTCCCCATTTTAGGAAAGTTTTCAACTATTATCTCCTCAAGTATTTTCTCATGGTATTTCTTTTTGTCTTCTTCTTCTGGGACTCCTATGATTCGAATGTTGTAGCATTTAATATTGTCCTGGATTCTCTGAGATTGTCCTCATTTCTTTTAATTTGTTTTTCTTTTTGCTCTCTGATTCATATATTTCTACCATTCTGTCTTCTAATTCACTAATCCTATCTTCTGCCTCTGTTATTCTACTATTTGTTGCCTCCTGAGTGTTTTTGATCTCATTTATTGCATTATTCATTATATACTGACTCTTTTTTATTTCTTCTAGGTCCTTTTTAAACCTTTCTTGCATCTTCTCCATCCTTGTCTCCTGGCTATTTATCTGTGATTCCATTTTTATTTCAAGATTTTGGATCAATTTCACTATCATTATTCGGAATTCTTTATCAGGTAGATTCCCTATCTCTTCCTCTTTTGTTTGGTTCGGTAGGCATTTATCCTGTTCCTTTACCTGCTGGGTATTCCTCTGTCTCTTCATCTTGTTTATATAGCTGAGTTTGGGGTGTCCTTTCTGTATTCTGGCAGTTTGTGGAGTTCTCTTTATTGTGGAGTTTCCTCACTGTGTGTGGGTTTGTACAGGTGGCTTGTCAAGGTTTCTTGGTTAGGGAAGCTTGTGTCGGTGTTGTGGTGGGTGGAGCTGGATTTCTTCTCTCTGGAGTGCAATGAAGTGTCCAGTAATGAGTTATGAGATATCTATGGTTTTGTAGTAACTTTGGGCAGCCTGTGTATTGGAGCTCAGGGCTGTGTTCCTGTGTTGCTGGAGAATTTGTTTAGTATGTCTTGCCCTGGAACTTGTTGGCCCTTGTGTGGTGCTTGGTTTCAGTGTAGGTATGGAGGCATTTGATGAGCTCCTGTCAGTTAATGTTCCCTGGAGTCAGGAGTTCCCTGGAGTCAGGGTTTGGACTTAAGCCTCCTGCTTCCAGTTATAGGTTTTATTTTTACAGTAGTCTCAAAACTTCTCCTTCTATACAGCACCATCAATAAAACATCTTGGTTAAAGATGAAAAGTTTCTCCACCATGAGGGTCACCCAGAGAGGTTCACAGTGTTACATGGAGAAGAGAAGAGGGAGGAAGGAGTTAGAGGTGACCCGAATGAGATGAGGTGGAATCAGTAGAGGAGAAAGTGGGCTAGCCTGTAATCACTTCTTTCTGTGCACTCCACAACTGGACTACTCAGAGATGTTCACGGAGTTATACAGAGAAGAAAAGAGGAAGGAAGGAGACAGAGGTGGCCAGGAGGATAAAAGGGGGGAATGAACAGGAGAGAGACAGATCCAGCCAGTAATCAGTTCCCTAAGTGTTCTCCACCATCTGGAACACACAGAAATTCACAGAGTTGGGTAGAGTATAGAGGGGTTAGGGAGGAGACACAGGCGACCTGGTGGAGAAAAAGGAGAGTCCAAAGGGGTAGAGAGCAGTCAAGCCAGTAATCTCGCTCCCAAGTAAAAAATGGGTACTGAAGATTGGGTTCTTAAAGGTACAAAATTGGTAACAAATATCTAAAAGCAAAAATTAAAAATCTAGAGTAGAGTTTGGAATTTCAAAAATACAAGGTTAAAGAAAGGAAGAAGGAAAAGAATGAGAGAAAAAGAAAAGAAAAAAAAAAAGTCACAAAAATTATAAAGAAAATATAGGTACAAAATTGATAACAAATACCAAAAAGCAAAAGTTAAAAATCTAGAGTAGAGTCTGGAATTTCAAAAATACAATGTTAAAGAAAAGAAGAAGAAAAAGAAAGAGAAAGAACAAACAAACAAAAACAAACAAAGTCACAAAAATTATAAAGAAAATATAGGTACAAAATTTATAACAAATACCAAAAAGCATAAATTAAAAATCTAGAGTAGAGTTTGGAATTTCAAAAATACAATGTTAAAGAAAAGAAGAAGAAAAAAAAAGAAAGAGAAAAAGAAAAAAAAAAGAAAGAGAAAAGAAAAAAACAAGGTTACAAAAATTATGAAGAATATATATATGAAGTTTGCATTTAAAAAAAATAGGGTCTTTTTTTTTTTGCAAAGTAATAGTAGGTTATAAAAGTGAAAATTAAAGCAGTAATAGAGGACTTAAACATTTTTTAAAAATTAAAAAAAGAAAGAAAGAATGAATGATCGTAAAAATAGTAAAAATATATCTAGGACTTTCTCTGGTGTTGTGGGTATTGTGGGGTCAGTTCATTTTTGGCTAGTTCCTTGGTCTGGCTTATATTTCTCAAGATCTATAGGCCCCTTCCTATGTAGTTGGTACTAACGACAGAGTTTTAATCTATTGCCTGTCGCTTCCAAGGCAGTTCCCTCTGTTATAGCTTCTTCTGTTTGCTGGTCTCTTCAGTGTCTGATTTCCGCCCTGATACAAAGGGGGTGGTGGTGGACACTTTTTTTTTTTTTTTTTTAAGGCTCACTTGTTCAGTCATGCTGTTGGGAGGGAGGGACGCTGCAAACAAATAACACTGGCATGTGCTCGCGGTGCCTCAGCCACACTGGGCCTGTCCCCACTCACAGTGCGTGTAGCCTCCCTGCCCACACTGCTCAGGCTCTAGGTTGCTCCGCTGGGAACCATCCAAGGCCAGCCCTGGGCTGCCTATGCCTCCCAGGTCTAAGCCACTCAGGTTCAGGCACTGGGGTAGTCCTCAGAGGCACAGACTCGGTTGGGCCTGCGTTTTGTGCCCTTCCCAGGTCCGAGCAGCTCAGGTGATGAGATGTTTGGCGAGCGCCAATGCTGCGACTTATCGCCTCTCAGCCGCTTGGTTTTCTGGGTGTACAACCGGTGCACCTTCTCTGGTGGATGTTGACCGTCCAGAACCCCAGGAAGTCTTAGTTAGCAAAGAAGCCTGCTTACAGTTTTGTAGATAATGTCTCTCTGGGGCTGCGATTGCCCACTTCTGGCTCTGGCTGCCTGTCACCGGAGGGGGATGGTCTGCAGCCGGCTATCTCTGTTCAGTCCTTTGTTCCGCGCACGGGCCTGGCAGTGTCTTAGGTTAGGGCTGGCTTTTCGCGTGGTAGATATCCCACAATCTGGTTTGGTAGCCCAAATTAGTTTGTTCAGGTAGCGCTCGGGGCATTCAGGCCAGATCCTTACTCTAAGCGATGCATTCCTTGCCTCCCTGCCCAGGCTCTGCTTGCTAGTGGCGGGTGCTGGCGTCTGCGCTGCTTCTCCGCTAGGGGAGTTACTGTTGGGCTCGTAATCTATGGGTTTTAATTGTTTGTTTATTTTTCCTCCCTGTTATGTTGCCCTCTGTGCTTCCAAGGCTCGGCACAGACTCGGCCGTGAGAGTGTTTCCTGGTGTTTGGAAACTTCTTTCTTTTTAAGACTCCCTTCTCAGGACAGAGCTCCGTCCCTCCCTCTTTTGTCTCTTTTTTTGTCCTTTATATTTTTTCCTACCTCCTTTCGAAGACAATGGGTTGCTTTTCTGGGTGCCTGACGTCCTCTGCCGGCATTCAGAGTTGTTTTGTGGAATTTACTCGGTGTTTAAATGTTCTTTTGATGAATTTGTGGGGGAGAAAGTGGTCTCCCTGTCCTATTCCTCCACCATGTTAGCTCCTCCCCCTGACTTATTCTTTGAAAAACAGGTTCCTGCATCCAAGTTCTTACTGATATTTTGATCAGGAAGTTATTATAGAGACATAACTCATTGTATGGCACTTTGCTTTGTTGTACTTTGCATATACTGATTTTTGTTTTTACAAGTAGAAGGTTTGTGGTAACCCTGCATTGAACACGTCTATAGCCATCATTTTTTTCCAACAGTATTTGTGTCTGTGTCACATTTCGATTATTCTCACTAACTCTCTTGTTGTGGTGATCTGTGATCACTGATCATTTTCTTACTACTATGACTTACTCGGAAGGTTGGCATTATTTTGGGAATAGTTCAGTTCACTTCAATCGCTCAATCATGTCCAAGTCTTTGTGACCCCATGAACCGCAGCATGCCAGGCCTCCCCATCCATCACCATCTCCCAGAGTTTACCCAAACCCATGTCCATTGAGTCAGTGATGCCATCCAACCATCTCATTCTCTGTTGTCCCCTTCTCCTCCTGCCCTCAATCTTTCCCAACAGCAGGGTCTTTTCAAATGAGTCACCTCTTCATATCAAGTGGCCAAAATATTGGAGCTTCAGCTTCAACATCAGTCCTTCCAGTGAACACCCAGGACTGATCTCCTTTAGGATGGACTGGTTGGTTCTCCTTGCAGTCCAAGGGACTCTCAAGAGTCTTCTCCAACACCACAGTTCAAAAGCATCAATTCTTCTGTGCTCAGCTTTCTTTATAGTCCAACTCTCATATCCAAACATGACCATTGGAAAAACCATAGCCTTGAATAGACAGACCTTTATTGACAAAGTAATGTCTCTGCTTTTTAATATGATGTCTAGGTTGGTCATAACGTTCCTTCAAAGGAGTAAGCATCTTTTAATTTCATTGCTGCAGCCACCACCTCCAGTGATTTTGGAGCCCCGAAAAATAAAGTCTGACACTGTTTCCACTGTTTCCCGATCTAGTTCCCATTAAGTGATGGGACTGGATGCCATGATCTTAGTTTTCTGAATGTTGAGCTTTAAGCCAACTTTTTCAGCCTTTCTTTCACTTTCATCAAGAGTCTCTTTAGTTCTTCTTCACTTTCTGCCATAAGGGTGGGGTCATCTGCATATCTGAGGTTTTGATATGTCTCCCAGCAATCTTCATTCCAGCTTGTGCATCATCCAGCCCAGTGTTTGTCATGATGGACTCTACAAACAAGTTAAATAAGCAGGGGGACAATATACAGCCTTGACGTACTCCTTTTCCTATTTGGAACCAGTCTGTTGTTCCATGTCCAGTTCTAACTGTTGCTTCCTGACCTGCATACAGGTTTCTTAAGAGGTCAGTCAGGTGGTCTGGTGTTCCCATCTCTTTCAGAATTTCCACAGTTTATTGTGATCCACACAGTCGAAGGCTTTGGCATAGTAAATAAAGGAGAAATAGATGTTTTTCTGGAACTCTCTTGCTTTTTTAATGATCCACCAGATGTTGGTTATTTGATTTCTGGTTCTTCTGCCTTTTCTAAAACCAGCTTGAGCATCTGGAAGTTCATGGTTCACATATTGCTGAAGCATGGCTTGGAGAATTTCGAGCATTACTTTACTAGCATGTGAGATGAGTGCAATTGTTTGAGCATTCTTTGGTATTGCCTTCCTTTGGGTTTGGAATGAAAACTGACCTTTTCCACTCCTGAGGCCATGGCTGAGTTTTCCAAAATTGCTGATATATTGAGTGCAGCACTTTCATAGCATCATCTTTCAGGATTTGAAATAACTCAACTGGAGTTCCATCACCTCCACTAGCTATGTCCATAGTGATACTTCGTAAGACCCACTTGACTTCCCATTCTAGGACATCTGGTTCTTGGTGAGTGATCACATCATTGTGATTATCTGGGTCATGAAGATCTTTTTTGTAAAGCTCTTCTGTGTATTCTTGCAACCTCTTCTTAATATCTTTTGCTTCTGTTAGGTCCCACCATTTCTGTCCTTTATTGTGCCCATCTTTGCATGAAATGTTCCCTTGGTATCTCTAATTTTCTTGAAGAGATTTCTAGTCTTTCCCATTCTGTTTTTTTCCTCTACTTCTTTGCATTGATCGCTGAGTATATCTTTCCTTTTTTCCATTGCTTTCCACTTCTCTTCTTTTCACAGCTATTTGTAAGGCCTCCTCAGACAGCCATTTTGCTTTTTTGCATTTCTTTTTCTTGGGGATGGTTTTGATCCCTGTCTCCTGTACAATGTCATAAACCTGCATCCATAGTTCATCAGGCACTCTGTCTATTAGATGTAGTCCCTTAAATCTATTTCTTACTTCCACTGTATAATCATAAGGCATTTGATTTAGGTCATACCTGAATGGTCTAGTGGTTTTCCCCACTTTCTTCAATTTCAGTCTGAATTTGGCAGTAAGGAGTTCATAATCTGAGCCACAGTCAGCTCCCCGTTTTGTTTTTGCTGACTGTATAGAGCTTCTACATCTTATTTCTAATTAGAATATATACATTTTTTTAGACACAACACTGCTGCACACTTAATAGGCTACCATATAGTGTAAACATATCTTTTGTAACTGAAGGGAAACCGAAATTTTCTTCTTACTCTTTTTACTGTGCTACCTACTTTACAGCAGTAATTTGGAACTGAACCAGCAATATCTAGGACACATGCATGTAATGGATTATTTCTTTGCAAGTTGGCATCACCAAGATTCCCTTCTAATGCCCCCTCTGTGTGGTGAGGAACAGTTAAGAACTGTATTTTCCAGTATTCATTTCCCTCTATGCTTCTGGGATAGGATTACCCATGAGAATTTCAGAGAATATTTAGATGTTAGAAAAAAGGAAAGCTATTATTCTCTTGTGGGAGTGATAGCCAGAGGTTTGGGCAGGTAAGAGTCAGCCAGATGGGTGAATACATGAGATTCACCTGCTTTATTGGGACAGATTGTGAGAGTGGGGGGCTTATCAGTAAGTTATGAGATTTGAAACTTTCCAGTGAATACTTGAAAACTATGGGCTTCAATGCTTTAGTGTCCATTCACCATGACTATCCTATGGAGGGAGGAGCCTGGTAGGCTACAGTCCATGGGGTCGCAAAGAGTCGGACATGACTGAGCGATCTTTTCCCTCCCTTCCTTCCTTCCTTCCTTCTGAAGGAATCCAAAATTCATTTAACTATAACATGCTGTTTGCTGACCACTCAATATTCCCCATTCCCCCATGACTGCCTAAAACTTACCTGTTTAGGCAGTCATGCCACAAATCCTGAAACTATCCTTGATTACTGTCTTTCTTTACACATTCCATTCCTAAGTCATTATCAAATCCTACTTAAACATACAACAGAATCTGAATGGTTCTCATCACTGCCACAACACTGGACTGCTAAAAGTTATCTCGATTCTGACTATTGTCAGTCTCTTAGCTGGTCTTCCTTCTTCTGCTCTTACTTCTCTGCAGTTTTTATTCTCAAGAAAGCAGTTAGAAGATTAGGGGTTTTCAACTAGTATGGAAAACCTCAATGAATTAAACTGGTATATACTATTAAAACAGAACTATAGACATAGAATTATATTAGAGTGAAATGATGTTATATGAAGTCTAGCAGTGCCATCTTGATTTTTATTCTATCTATGCCACTTACTAACAGAGTGATCTTAGGCAAGTGATTAAGCACCTTTAAATACAATTGTTCTTTTAAAGGAGTTCAGTTCAGTCATTCATTCATGTCCGACTCTGTGACCCCATGAACTGCAGCATGCCAGGCCTCCCTGTCCATCATCAACTCCCAGAGTCCTCCCAAACCCGTTTCCATTCAGTCAGCGATGCCATCCAAACATCTCATCCTCTGTCGTGCCCTCAATCTTTCTCAGCATCAAGGTCTTTTCAAATGAGTCAGCTCTTCACATCAGGTGGCCAAAATATTGGAGCTTCAGCTTCAAGATCAGTCCTTCCAATAAACACCCGGGATTGATCTCCTTTAGGATGGCCTGGTTGGTTCTCCTTGCAGTCCAAGGGACTCTCAAGAGTCTTCTCCAACACCACAGTTCAAAAGCATTAATGCTTCGGTGCTCAGCTTTCTTTATAGTCCAACTCTCACATCCATACATGACCACTGGAAAAACCATACCCTTGACTAGACGGACCTTGGTTGACCAAGTAATGTCTCTGCTTTTTAACATGCTGTCTAGGTTGGTCATAACTTTCCTTCCAAGGAATAAGCATCGTTTAATTTCATGGCTGCAATCACCATCTGCAGTGATTTCGGAGCCCAGAAAAATAGAGTCAGCCACTGTTTCCACTGTTTCCCCATCTATTTGCCATGAAGTGATGGGACCAGATGCCATGATCTTAGCTTTCTGAATGTTGAGCTTTAATCTTTAACCTTCTCACTCTCACTTTTCACTTTCATCAAGAGGCTTTTTAGTTCTTCTTCACTTTCTGCCATAAGGGTGGTGTCATCTGCATATCTGAGGTTATTGATATTTCTCCCAGCAGTCTTGATTCCAGCTTGTGTTTCCTCCAGTCCAGCGTTTCTCATGATGTACTCTGCATATAAGTTAAATAAACAGGGTGACAATATACAGCCTTGACGTACTCCTTTTCCTATTTGGAACCAGTCTGTTGTTCCATGTCCAGTTCTAACTGTTGCTTCCTGACCTGCATACAGATTTCTCAAGAGGCAGGTCAGGTGGTCTGGTATCCCCATCTCTTAAAGAATTTTCCACAGTTTATTGTGATCCACACAAAGGCTTCGGCATAGTCAATAAAGCAGAAATAGATGCTTTTCTGGAACTTTCTTGCTTTTGATGATCCAGCGGATTTGGCAATTTGATCTCCGTTTCCTCTGCCTTTTCTAAAACCAGCTTGAACATCTGGAAGTTCATGGTTCACATACTGCTGAAGCCTGGCTTGGAGAATTTTAAAAGGAATTTCTAAATTTAGAAATTGGAGAATTTCTAAAGAAGAAAGCTAACAATACTTCCCCAGTGAGTTGTTATCATAGAACACAATAAAATGAGCTCTAAAATGGTGGCAATACTTACTGTAATTAGAAAAACTATACTCTTAAATTGGAAAATATGACTGCAGTTCTTTGTTACCAGCCCCCAACTCTCATACAACATTTCATCAAGAGACATACAAATTCAACAATATACATGCAAACATTTTTTCCTTCCTGGACAGAACATCTCTTTCATTTTGACAGATGATCTGTGAACAAGTTTGAATAAATATTTGAGATCATTAACTCTGAACTGTGTTAAGAAGAATAAGTAAAATCCTGCATGTGAGATAGTAGTTCATTTTCTTAAAAAGTAATAAAAGCCAATTTCTTATGGGGAGGGTAGCAGGACTGATGGTGGTAGGATATAATAAGAAAATGTACTGAATTCAGAAAGAGAAGATGATCTTGATTACATATATGCATACATATAAATTATCTAGAATATATTTATAGGGAGACAAAAATTAGGTATATAGTTCTGATAGATCAGAGTCTATCTATTGGTCAGTTCCCAGGGTTGGAAAGATCCTGTGGAGAAGGAAATGGCAACTCACTCCAATATTCTTGCCTAGGAATCCTATGGACAGATAAGCCTGGTGGGCTACAGTCCATGGGGCCACAAAAGAGTCAGACATGACTTAGTGACTAAACAACGTTGGTCAATTCATCTTCTTTGGGGGAAGAAAGTAATATTTCCATACTTTACTACTGTCATCTATAAAATATCCATAATTAGAATCTTTTATCACGTTCATTTATTTTGAAGTATCTTCTCTAGAGTGCACTGTTTTAATTACTCAGTTCAAGTTAAAAATATTTTTCATATAGTTGAATGGGTGCTATTTTTCCAAACAATGTCCTAAATATTACAGAGTATTGAGGCACTTGGTTGTGTGGGGAGAAGGTAGAATGGTGTCATTTTAGACGGTTGTCTACCTACATGTTGCCATCACCAGATATGACCATCTTTCCTGAATCTTCAGTTATAGCTATGGGCAGGTTACTGAGACATGCCATTCTTCATTCTATAAAACAAGGCTTCTCTAGGAATGATGCTAAAGCTGAAACTCCAGTACTTTGGCCACCTCATGCGAAGAGTTGACTCATTCGAAAAGACTCTGATGCTGGGAGGGATTGGGGGCAAGAGGAGAAGGGGACAACAGAGGATGAGATGGCTGGATGGCATCACTGACTCGATGGACGTGAGTCTCAGTGAACTCCGAGAATTGGTGATGGACAGAGAGGCCTGGCATGCTGCAATTCATGGGGTCGCAAAGAGTCGGACACGACTGAGTGACTGATCTGATCTGATGCATTTTAGCCGATTTAATTATGTCAGTTTTTCTTCATACTTCAGTGGATATTTTGGAACCCAAGATTATTAGCTTGATTCAGGATCTCATCCCACAGGAAACTTTCTTTGACTGTCTAAAGGCACATAAGATACTTACTACTTTGTATTGCTTTTGAGACATTCTGTGTTAATGGAATTTTTTTTCATCTATAAAATTTTAACATGGGAGCTTACATAAATTTTCTCTCTTTTCTCATTCTCTCTGGATGATTGGGTAGTGTAAAAGATTTCATTTTCTTCTTTTGACCCTCTAGCTCTACTAACTTGGAAAAAAAATATCAGATTTGGAAAGTTTATGTTGCATTGCATCCATCAGGAAAATTTCATGCCTTAAGTTTCCTTCAGCATTGCCATCTTCCTCAATACAAAAACACTGTCCTTAATTTCATAACATCAATTACCTGAGGCAAAAAATTCTTTCTTTACAATATAGCTAACTCAATACAGTAACCAGAAAGATACAAAAAAAATCTGATATTTCAAAATATCCTTATACTAGACTTTACATCACATTGAATCTTTCAGTATGACTTCTGCATTACCAAAATATGCCCTTCATGTTACACTGATATATAACCCACTTTTCAAGACACTAAAGGCTCTATAGGTTTAAAATTAGCTTCTCTGGGTCTTATGAATAGATATAGACATCTTAAAATGGGTGTCTCAATTTATTGACCACAGCAGACAAAACATTGTCTATGGCATTAATATTTAAGGTCTTTAATGGATGTATGACAACTTAAGTAAGTGAACTAAAACTCTTTTTAGTATAATTATTAATGTTTTCCAGTTAAGATGCATTTTTGCCCCCCTTATTCAAAATGATCATAATAGCATAACCCACTGAGTTTTTCTTGATAATATGTATATGGAGAGGAAGTCAGACAAATTACAGGCCAAAAATAAAGTTCATTAAAAATCCTCAGGTTTTTAAACTTATTCTTCAGTATACTCTATAAAGTATTTTTTTAAGTTTTCCTAAAGGTAAGAATTTAGATTATTTGAATATTTTTGCTATCATAAATATTGCATGTACTTTCACAGACAAAGAATTTTCTTAAATAAATTCCTCTACAAACAGACATAACCAGAGCAAAGATGCACATATAAAATTTCAGTAGATACTGCCAAATCATTCAAGTGTGGCAATAGTCAGCTTCCACTAAAAGTTGCATTTGACATGATTTATTTTCCAAAATTTCAACTAATGGTCTTAAGTGAAGTGAAGTGAAAGTCACTCAGACGTGTCTGACTCTTTGCAACCCCATTGACTATATAGTCCATGGAATTCTGCAGGCCAGAATACTGGAGTGGGTAGCCTTTCCCTTCTCCAGGGCAATCTTCCCAACCCAGGAATCAAACCAGGGTCTCCTGCATTGCAGGCATATTCTTTACCAACTGAGCTATCAAGGAAATCCAATGGTCTTAAACAATGTCTTAATTTTTATCATAATGTAGTAACTGATAAGTACTATGTTTTTTTTTTTATTTATATTATAATTTGTATATATTTATTGGCTTTTTACATGTTCTTTTCCTGAGTTGTCACCTTTATCTTGTACTGATTTTATATTGTGTTGCTTTCTAAAATGTTAAAAATACATTACATAGTATAATAAAATACATGGTATAGCAATATTTATAGCTAGTAATCCTTTAATATACGTGTCAAGGACAGCAATTAGAACCAGACATAGAAAAACTGACTGGTTCAAAATTGGGAAAGGAGTATGACAAGGCTATATATTGCTTATTTAATTTCTATGCAAAGTACATCATGCGAAATGCCGGGCTAGATGAATCACAAGCCAGAATCACAGTTGCCAAAAGATATATCAACAATCTCATATATGCAGATGTACCATTCTAATGGCAGAAAGTGAAGAGCAGCTAAAGAGCCTCTTGATGAGGGTGAAAGAAGAGAGTGAAAAAGCTGTCTTGAAACTCATGTTAAGGAAAAAAAAGAAAACTAAGAACATGGTATCCAGTCCCATCACTTCATTGCAAATTGAAGGGGAAAAAGTGGAAGCAATGGCAGATTTTACTTTCTTGGGCTCCAAAATTACTGTGGACAGTGACTGTAGCCATGAAGTTAAAAGACACTTGCTTCTTAAAAGAAAAGCTATGACAAAACTAGACAGTGTATTAAAAAGCAGAGACATCCTTTTGCTGACCAAGTTGTATATAGTCAAATCTATGTGTTTTTTTTCAGTACTCATGTATGAATGTGAGAGTTGGACCATAAAGAAGGCTGAGCACTGAAGAACTGATGCTTTCAAATTGTGGTGTTGGAGAAGACTCTTGAAGAGAGTCCCTTGAACAGCAAGGAGATCAAACCAGTCAATTCTAAAGGAAATCAACCCTGAATATTCATTGAAAGGACTGATGCTCAAGCTACAGCTCCATTACTTTGGCCACCTGATGTGAAGAGCTGACTCATTGGAAAAGACCCTCATGCTGGGAAAGATTGAAGGCAGGAGGAGACAGTGATGACAGAGGATGAGATGGTTGGATGGCATCACTAACTCAATGGACATGAGTTTGAGCATACTCTGGGGTATAGTGAAGGACAGGGATGCCTAGCATGCTGCAGTCCATGGCATCACAAAAAATTGGATACAGCTTACCGACTGAATAGCAGGAAAGCCCATATCAAGTCAAAGTATATCCAAACACTAATACAATTTTAATTCCAGCTTACCATTGTGGCTTTGAGTTCTCTTTTTGTTAGCACTTGGATATTACCTTTCTTGTTTTTATGCTATGGTTTTTCCAGTGGTCATGTATGGATGTGAGAGTTGGACTGTGAAGAAGGCTGAGCACTGAAGAATTGATGCTTTTGAACTGTGGTGTTGGAGAAGACTCTTGAGAGTCCCTTGGACTGCAAGGAGATGCAACCAGTCCATTCTGAAGGAGATCAACCCTGGGATTTCTTTGGAAGAATGATGCTAAAGCTGAAACTCCAGTACTTTGGCCACCTCATGCGAAGAGTTGACTCATTGGAAGAGACTCTGATGCTGGGAGGGATTGGGGGCAAGAGGAGAAGGGGCGACAGAGGATGAGATGGCTGGATGGCATCACTAACTTGATGGACGTGAGTCTCAGTGAACTCTGGGTGTTGGTGATGGACAGGGAGGCCTGGCGTGCTGCGATTCATGGAGTCGCAAAGCTTTGGACACGACTGAGCGACTGATCTGATCTGATACTTATCAGCTAATGCTATGGTGGAAATAATATTGTAATACATAAGTATATCAAATTGACATGTTATACACCTTAAACTTACTGTTGTTTGTTCACTAAGTCTTGTCCACCTCTTTGTGACCCCATGAACTGCAGCATGCCAGGTTTCCCTCTCCTTCACCATCTCCCAGAGTTTGCTCACATTTGTCCACTGAGTCAGTAATGCCATCCAAGTATCTCATCCTCTGTTTCCTCTTTCTCCTGCCCTCCATCTTTCCCAGAATTAGGGACTCTTCCAATCAGTTGGCTCTTCACATCAGGTGACCAAAGTATTTGAGCTTCAGCATCAATCTTTAGACTTACATAATGCTAGTAATATATTTTAATTATATCTCAATAAAATAAACTTAATTAAAACATTTGTTTTTTCCTGTGGTTCTGTTTCTAAGCAAGAAAATTAAGTGATGAAAGAGAATGCTCATGCACTTTTGATAGCAATATAAATGACTCAGTCACAATGGAAAACATCATGGAGATCCCTCAAAAAAATTAAAAATAGAACTACCAGAACATCCTGCAACTTTGTTTTGGGGCATATATCTAAAGAAAATGATATCACTCACTAGAAGATATCTGCATCCTTGTATTCTCTGAAGCACCATTTACAATAGCCAAGACATCTGCTGTTATTTTTAGTGACTAAGTCGTGTCTAACTCTTTTGTGACTCCATGGACTGAAGCCCCCCAGGCTCCTCCATCCACAGTATTTCCCAGGCGAAAGTACTGGAGTAGGTTGCCCTTTCCTTCTCCAGGGGATCTTCCTGACCCAGAGACTGAACCTGCATCTCCTGCCTTGGCAGGTGGGTTCTTTACCACTGAGGCAGCAGAGTATTATTTAAAAGAAAATGTGCTACAATTTATAACATTTTATATATATGTGCATATGTATATAAAATAGAAAAATAAAACAGAAAGACATTGTCTCTAATATTACTACAAGAGACAATTATGCTTTAGTTTCATTATAAATAGTCAATATGAATACCTATGTATAAGTAAACAGATTACCAGGTTACCATGACATAGGGGGAAGGGAAAATACAATGGGTTGAACAAGGATGTGATTCAGGGAGGAAGTATGCAGGTTGTCTTAACAACACAAAAATTAATATGAACATATTTCAGCATTAGAAATATGCGGACCCAGGGTATACAGGTACATACCCTCCCTTATTTTTAATATACTGCCAAAATAAAAATAAATCCTAGAATATGTTATAGAGCTGTGGCAATTCAAATAAGAATATGATCCTATGACTAAGTTCGAAGAGATCATAGGTAAGCCCTATGACCTATTTGATAGACGTTGTTCAGTCACCAAGTTGTATTCGACTCTTTGCAACCCCATGGACTGCAGCATGCCAGGCTCCCATTTCCTTCACTATATTCTGGAGTTTGTTCAGATTCATGTTCATTGAGTCAGTGACATGATCTAACCATCTCAAACTCTGCCACCCATTTCTTTTGTCTTCAATCTTTCTGAGCATCAGGGTTTTTTTCAATTAGTCTATTTGATAGAGCTGGGGTTTAATAAAGTACCTATAAAGACAGGATGTGTGACCTTGGGGATAAATGAGGTTGGAAACTAGAATTAAAATCAGTGCTACAAAACATAATCCAAGACAGACTGTTCTCTTATGAGAATTACTCTACAGAGAAAATCTGCACAGGGATCGAGGAAAGTAACAGAAAATCTGCCTCATGTCTTGATGCTGGGGGATTGGAGAAATGTCTCTTATGAAAAATGAAATCCCCAAATGTAGTCCATGTACAACTGAGGGATGCAAATTTATACTGCATGTTATAGAAATTTAGGGAGGAGAAAAGAGAAAGCAAAATCTGGTCTATGAACAGTAAAGTCACTGTAGATCTGCTCCCCTCTCAAAAAGCTCCAAAACACCACTCACTGCTTTGGAAGGAACTTGGGAACGCAAGAGTCAAAAGTAACAAAAGACACTTCAATCCATTGAAGATGATTGTAATATCTGAAATTACAAAAGACACAGATATCCATAAGGGGATACATCATAAATAATAGATTAAGAACATCAAAACAAATTATCATGAAAGAACAGGCTGAAAAAGTCTAAAAAATTATTTGCATCAAATGTGTAAACAAACCTACCTCCTGAGAACCTATATGCGGGTCAAGAGACAAAGAATAGGGCATGGAAAAATGGACTGGCTCAAAATTGGGAAAGAAGTATGTCAAGGTTGCATATTGTCACCCTGCTTATTTAACTTCTATGCAGAATATATCATGCAAAATGCCGCCCTGGAAGAAGCATGAGCTGGAATCAAGATTGCCGGGAGAAATATCAATAACCTCATATATGCAGATGACACCACCCTTATGGCAGAAAGCAAAGAGGAACTAAAGACCCTCTTGACGAGGTGAAAGAGGAGAGTGAAAAAGCTGGCTTAAAACTCAACATTCAAAAAGCTAAGATCATAGCATCCGGTCCATCACTTCATGGCAAATAGATGAGGAAACAATGGAAACAAAGACAGTCTTTCTTCTCTTGGGCTCCAAAATCACTGCAGATGGTGACTGCTGTCATGAAATTAAGGCACTTGCTCTTTGGAAGAAAAGCTAAGACCAACTAGACAGCATGTTAAAAAGTAGAGACATTAATTTGCCAACAAAGATCTGTAGAGTCAAAGCTATGGTTTTTCCAGTAGTCATATACAGATGTGAGAGTTGGACCATAAAGAAGGCTGAGCATAGAAGAATTGATAATTTTGAACCCTGGTGTTGGAGAAGACTCTTGAGAGTCCCTTGGACTCTAAGGAGATCAAACCAGTCAATCTAAGGGAAATCAGTCCTGATATTGATGCAAATAGCTGACTTATTAGAAAAGACACTGATGGTGGGAAAGATTTAAGGGCAGGAGGAGAAGGGGACAACAGAGGATGATATGATTGGATGATATCACCAACTCAATGGACATTAGTTTGATGAAGCTCTGGGAGATGGTGAAGGACAGGAAGGCCTGGCATCCTGTAGTCCATGGGGTCACAAACAGCTGGACACAACTGAACAACAAAAACAAAGTATAAACAAACCTATAAAAAATAAAACCATAATGAAAATAAAGGCTAAATATGAAGGAGGAACATTTTTAAAAGAAATGAATAGGATATTTAGAATTTTAAAATGGCATGTTTGAAATAAAAAAAACAGAAATTCAATGGAGAAGTTAAGCAAATTTTAAAGATTTTCAGCAGTTCTAGAAAACAGACCTAAAAGAATTGGGTAGAACAAAGCACAGAAAAATGGAAAGAAGGTTCTATAGTATTTAACTAAGTATAGTGAGCATAGTGACACTGGAGTACCTAAACATAAAAAGGCCATTTTTTAAATAATAAACTAGAGAAAATTAGGTAACCTCCTTTCCAGAGCCATGACATGAATTTTTCCTGGGCCACATTTCATAGTCTAGCATATGTAAAGGGTGACCTGTGTAGCCATGCAAGCACAACCTGCATGATCTTATGTAGAGAACTCTCTTCCATTCCCTCCCTGCTATGCTTTTCTAACATATTTTAACTCAAGTAATACAGTATTTGCACCAGTAGTATGAGAAATTAAATTATAAAATTATTTTGATCCAGCTTCTATAAAATGGCTGCTTAAGAATTCCTAGAACTCTGTTTATAGGAATCCTTAGGCATTCTTTTAGATGACTTTAGTTCCCACTGAAATCACTTAAGTAAATTACAAGTTAACATTAAGATTTCCATTTTGTTATATTCAATTCAAAAAGCATACATTTGATAACAATTTTTCTGTCTTTAGTATATTTAGTTGACTGCATTGTGTTTGTTGAAATATTTTCTTCTTTATAAAAGAATTCACTGAATGAATCCCCCTGCTTCCTTTCTGTATGCAGTTCCAGAAGAAAAAATGCTCTTCATTCCCCAAAATATATATGACTTCTCCCTCAGATAGTAACTTGTATGGAGTTGGGAAAATTAGTTACTTCTTTCTGTCACTGCAGTTCTTTACTGAGAAAGCTCATTTCCCTGTGTATTTTAATGCAATCCCAGAAGTTATAACAATAGCACTCTTTCATTTGGTATCATAGAATAATGAGCTCTTCCACTTTCTGCTTCAGTGTCATGCAATAAATTTAAACCTTTAAAAAATGTATTCAGTATGATAGGAAAGCACCTCAGTAGGAATGTTACTAATGTGTAGTAGACATCCCAATAAATAAACCTTTCCTTATTCTCCAGATAGGGTTTTTATTCTGCATTACTATTCACAGTAAACAACAGACTGGTAGAATAGACAGTACGGGTTTAATGATGAATTAAACTGCATTGCATTGACATTCTCTAAGCCAGTAAGCTCTATATAATTGATTTTCTTTCAGAGGTCAATGTGAAACAACAGTTTGAAAGTGACATCGCCAAATAAATTCTGATGGCTGACCCTGGCCGTAGCTGTCTTTCTGTATATCATTAGCTGAGGCATTAAACCCGTAAGTTTCTTCACCACTGAGAATGTTTGCTGTATATGATCTTTATTATGTTAAGGTAGGTTCACTCTATGCCCACTTTCTGGAGAGTTGTTATCGTAAATGATTGTTGCATCTTGTTAAAAGCATTTTCTGCATCTATTGACATATCGCATGATTTTTATTCTTTAATATGTGAATATGGTGTATCACATTGATTGATTTGGGTATTTTGAAGAATTCTCGAACCCCTGGGATAAATTCCACTTGATCATGGTGCACCGTCCTTTCAATGTGTCATTGGATTCTGTTTGCTAGTATTTTGTTGAGGATTTTTGTGTCTATGTTCATCAGTGATACTGGCCTATAATTTTTTTGTGTGTGGTATCTTTGTCTGATTTTAGTATCAAGGTGATGGTGGCCAAGTATCTGGATGACGGTGGCCTTGTAGAATAAGCTCAGAAGTATTCCTTCGTCTGCAGTTTTTCATAAGATTTGAGAAGGATAGGTGTCAGTTCTGCTCTAAACATTTGATAGAATTTGGCTGTGAAGCCATCTGATCCCGGACTTGGAAGATTTTTAATTACAGTTTCAATTTCATTACTTGTGATTGGGTCTGTCTATATCTCCTTTACCTTCCTGGTTCAGTCTTGGAAGGTTGTACCTTTCTAAGAATTTGCCCATTTCTTCCAAGTTGTTCATTTTATCAGCATATATTTGTTTATAGAAGTCTCTTATGATCCTCTATATTTCTGTGCTGTACGTTTTTACAACAGAGAAGTTACCATTAATGTGATGCCTTATAAGCAGCTTAAAATTGGTTGTTACATTTGCATCCCATCTGTCCATGTATCTGTTTTAATTGAGGTATGTGAATATAAATATTTTTAACTTTAAGTCTATCATCATGCTAGTTATTTCTTATTTGGTCCATCTGTTCTTTTCTCCTTTCATTTTTCTTCTTACTTTTGCATTAATGGAATATTATAGCTATTCTATTTAATCTATAATATTGTATTTTTAATTCATTTTTATATCTTTAGTTAATTTCCCTAAGGTTTGAAAAATAATATCTTTTAAATATTAGATTCTGGGAACAAATGGTATCATACCATTTCACACACAGTGTAAAATACCAAGTATTTATTTATACAAAATGTTTGAGACTTATTTTTCATATAAAGCCTAGATTCTACTAATTGTAATACAACAAATTTCCGGAAAGGGAAATATCACTTGAAGTCTTTGTTAGACTCAAAATTTTCACCAATAGCAGGGCTTAAAAACTGGAACACTCAGTTTTTCAAAAGCTACTTACAGGTTATTTGTCAAGGCAGCAACAGTTTCCATGGGGATGGACTCAAGTACCCTCAGCAAGAGGTTTCAGAAGTCTGTTAAATTTCAGTGACTGAAACTTAGCACTTTTCTAATAACAAAATCTAATTACTAAGTGCTAAATTCAGCAAAAATTTCTAAAACATTCTCCTAGAGCAAGTGTCATGATTCTCTAAATGGTGACTAACTGAAAATAACTATAGGACACTTTTTTAAGTTGTTTCAGTGAAAAAATTGTGTATCTTTAGCCCTGTAGAAAACCACCATGTTATAGAATTCATGACTCAGTTGCGTGTTGAAATAATATACTTTAAAAATATGATTGCTCTTCAGTAACAAAGATGAAGAAGTTGAATTCTCTGTGGAAGCTCAGACATACAAGGTCTGTTATTTGCCATAGAGTACTGGCTTTCAGGTTTTGGAGCCAAATCCTCTTATTTATCAAAGTGCATACGTATGATCTCCTGGTGTTACCATTATTATAGAAGTAGTGACTCTGTGTTACATCTGCTTCCTCTTGATACTGTATTAAATATCTAAGGTATATGATATTTCCCCTCAAAATAGTTCACTTACCAACATGGAGTAATATTATTCTACATTTTATTTTCTCTCTGCTGAAAAAGCATTTGGAAAAAAAAAAAAATACATGCTCTAAAACAGTAGACTTTATCCAGATGGATGAAGTAAAAGAACGCATCCAGTTAGCCAAGTTTCAGTCACAGGAACATATGTTAAGGCATTTGGCTGAATTATCTAGTTATTTAATAAAATGTTCTTTTTTATTTTGGCTGAAAACACTTTTGGGGGGGGGATAAATAAATAAACACAACCTTTAATATATTTCTTTAGAGAAAGCTAACAAGTATCAATTAACTTCCCCTTCCCATTCTGAAAGTAGGTGTCCTATATTTATTCCTATCTTATGTTTATGTCCCAGTTGCAGTACATCTGAATCCTAGTCACAGTTCTGATCACCAAGTATTAGAAAATGAAATGAAGAAGTCCATGTCAGTGAGTGAGAAAAATTTAGAAAGTCTAAAATGAATACTAATTAAAAATAATTGAAATAATTTGATGGGTACTGGAAACAGCCAACATTAGGGGAAAAAAAAAAAAAAAACAACTGTATCAAGTTAAATGTCATTTATTAGATAACGTGACCTCCAACTTGCCCAGAAGTACTGGATTATTCAAGAGTTTGTTCATTTTGCCAACTTTATAATATTTACAACACTATAAGACAGCTGAACAGCTTTTTTTTTTTTCAGTAACACTGCTTACTTACTTATCTAGTTATATAAATGAATGTTTATTTTAAAATATGTTCAAATATTTAAAATGTACAGAAATTAAGAAATCTAAAGCACTATTTTAACCAAAAAAAACCTGATTTACAATAATATCAAGAATATTAAAATATCTGAGGATGCTGCTAAGTCAATTCAGTCATGTCTGACTCTGGGCGACCCCATAGACAGCAGCCCACCAGGCTCCCCCGTCCCTGGGATTCTCCAGGCAAGAACACTGGAGTGGGTTGCCATTTCCCTCTCCAATGCTTGAAAGTGAAAAGTGAAAGTGAAGTCGCTCAGCAGTGTCCGACTCTTAGTGACCCCATGGACTGCAGCCTACCAGGCTCTTCTGAACACAGTGCAATATGTATTGTTCAATAACAAATACAAAATATTGCTGAGAGAGATTAAAGACCTAAATAAATAGAGTTTATATGGGCAAAGAATGTTGCCTGCCATTTCAGTAAAATGTTGACTGCCATCAAGCCTTCATTCACAGCAGTCCCTCTGATGGTGCATCCTGAAGGAATTCCTCTAAGGCTGGGGAAAAAAAAAAAAAATAGGATACTGGCCCTAAATAGTTAAGATGCTTGTCTGAAGAATACTTAAGGTGCTTATCTAGATAATACTTTCAATGAGCTCAGGGTCCTGCATCTTTCCATACACAGAGAAGCATTAAAATCACTAACTTTAGATGTCTCTATTTTTTTGTGTGTGTGATTAGCAGTAATCTTTTGATGTTCAACTACTTTTTTTTTTTTTTTCCAGCAAAAGCATCTATATATATTGGCTCTTCCCTTGCCTCTTTGGAACAGTTCTTCAGAGCTACCTAAGAGGCTATCTCCCAGGCTATAGTCTTCAGAAAGGTTTGTGAATAAAACATAACCAGAAGCTTTCAGATTGTTTGTTTTTCTTGAGTCAACAGATCATGGATGTGAAGATTCAATACTTTTAAGATGACAATTTGTCATCTTAAGTGACTTGGGGCTTCTATACATGTAATCTATACATAGGGCTTCCCTGTTGACTCAACAGTAAAGAATCTGCTTGCAGTGCAGGAGACACACAGGAGACATGGGTTCAATTCTGGGTCAGGAAGATCCCTGGGAGGAGGGCATAGAAACACATTCCAGTATTCCTGCCAGGAAAACCCCATCGACAGAGGAGCTACAATACACTGGGGTTGCAGAGTAGAACACGACTGAAGCAACTGAACACACACACACACACACACACACACACACACACACACACACACTTTACCTTAGTAGACTGAAAAATTTCCACCTTCAGCACTAGGCAAGGAAAGGATCCAGTCACGGTCCCCCCGATCTGATAGAGTGGGTAACAAACATACCGAGAAGGAGAAGGCCGTGTGGCCACGGAGGCAGAGATTGGAGGGACGAGACTACCAGTCAAGGAACTGTGGCAACCACCATAAGCTGTGTGAAACAAGGAATGGATTCTCCCTGAAAAACTCCAGAAGGAGCACAGCTTTGCTGGCATCTTGAGCACGCATGTTTCAGCTCAAGAAAACTGGTTTTGGACTTCTGTCCTCTAGAACTGTGAGGGAATAAATTTCTCTTGTTTTAAGTTACCAGTTTTGTGGTACTTCATTACTGAAGCCATGAGTAGCTAACACAAATATGATATTCAAGACAGTATAAACTTGGAATAAATACAGACAAATAAAATAGAATATAGATTCCAGAAACAAATTCATACTTACATGGTCAAGTTAATTTCAACACAAAGGCCAAATCAAACCGATGGGAAAAGAAACGAATTTAAGACATACATTACTGAACTAACTTTATTTTCCGTACAGGCTTTCTATATGGAAAATTATGAACTTCAACTCATACATGACACCATACACAAGTTACATTTATGATGACTCATAGACCTAAATATGAAAGATAATTTACAAATCTTTTGGAAAAAAGGAATCTTTGCCATGTTCCATAACTGTGAAGTACTTCAAAAACATTGTGTTTAAAGTAACAGATAGATACAAAAGTGTAACTAATATTGATATATGGTGAAAGGAATTGGAGACGTTTTACTTCTGAAGGCATGGATATTATGGCACAAACAGCTTTATTTACTCCTTTCTGATATTTATGCTTTTGATATTTTCACACCCATTTCATGTTGAATAGAAAATAGATGTGAGTAATTTTCCCTAATTTTATGATCAAAAGATTCAATTTAACACTGTAATAAGATGTTCAAATGCAATTTTGGTAAATATTTATTATCCGATTCAATTTAACTTTGCATTAGTTTACTTATCATTAATCAATGTGGGATTCTGTCAAACAATCAAAACGTATTTTTTCTTTTATTTTTTCCCTAATTCATTATGCTGTAAGCTATTATTATAATGTCAATTAATCCTGCATTTCTGGAATAAAAACCACTTTTATGTGACATCTTGTCCATATTACATATTGTTAGAGTCAATTGTCTAATATTGCAACTGTGCTCATAAGGGATATTGGTTTGTCATTTCCTTTCCAGTGAACCAGTGAAGTTGCTCAGTCATGTCCGACTCTTTGTGATCCCATGGACTGTAGTTTACCAGGCTCCACCATCCATGGAATTTTCAAGGCATGAGTACTGGAGTGGTTGCCATTTCCCTCTCCAGGGGATCTTCCCGACCCAGGGTTCCAACTTAGGTCTCCTGCATTGCAAACAGACGCTTTACCATCTGAGCCACCAGGGAAGCAGGTTTTGGTATATCGATAACACTGTTTTCATAAAATGAGTTGGAAAATGGCATCTTTCATTTTTCTGAAGGAGTTGTTTTTTTCTTTTTTTATTAATTTGCTATTTGATGGAGAATTGGTATTATTTCCCCCTAAATATTTGATAGAATTCAATATTGAAGGCAAATAAACATGGAATTTCTTATGGAAAGAAAATTTCTTCTTAACTGCAAATTTAAATTATTTAATAGAAACAGAATTATTCAGGCTATCTCCTTCTTTAGGGAATTTAGATGGTTTATGTCTTAAAAGGAATTTTCCCGTTTCATCTAAGTTTCCAGTTTTGTTGATCTAATATTCCTTATAATATATTTGCATTACTTATTAAGGTCTGTAGAATATGTAATCCTTATATTGATTGGTGTTTTCACTTAAACTAAGGGCTTATTATTTAATGTATTTTTTAGAATAATGATTGGTGTTTTCTCTCTTCAACTAAGAGCTTATTTTTTTAACTTTTCAGTGAAGCAGTTTTTAGCTTTGTTAAGTACTATAATTGTTTTGGGAGGTGCCTTTTTGGCTCTTATCTTTATTCTCTGCATTCTACTGACTTTGGACTTGTTTTATTTCTCTTAACTTTGAGATGGACTCTTAGGTCCATCTTTCTTCCTTTAGATCTTTCTTCCTTTACAACTTTGCATTTTAAGAACTCACTGGCCAAAGATCTGTTTCTTGTAGGTTTGATACAAAACACTGACATTGACAAAGACATCATAAAGGCCATTATATAAATAAAATTATAGTCATCTTTTATAAATTAGCTTATTACCAAAAACCAGCATTAATTCAGCAAATATTAAGATATCACAGCAATTGAAAACTTGTAGTGTCCTATACTTGCACAGTCTAAGTGAAAGAAACACAGTGATGATTTAGCCAGATTTAATACTAACCCTGAACGATGTTTCCAGTATTGTTGAGTCTGAAATAATTTTTTCTAAACCTACTTTTCTTTAATAATAATGATGTAAAAGTAAATTTTAAACAAGTATGTTAGAAGAAAGAACAAACTATCTTTAAAATTATATTGTGAAATTATTGTCCTAAGAAGAAGCGGTTCCAGAAAAACATCTGCTTCTGCCTTCTTAACTACACTAAAGCCTTTGACTGTGTGGATCACAACAAACTGTGGAAAATTCTTAAAGAGATGGGAATAACAGACCACCTGACCTGCCTCCTGAGAAATCTGTATGCAGGTAAAGAAGCAACAACAGTTATAACCTGATATAGAACAGGTTTTTCATATATATACATATATATATATATATATATATATATATATATATATATATATATATATATATATATGACTGGTTCCAAATTGGGAAAGGCTGTATATTGTCACCTTGATTATTTAATTTTTATGCAGAGTACATCATGGGAAATGCCAGACTGGATGAATCACAAGTTGGAATCAAGATTGCAGGGAGAAATATTAATAACTTCAGATAAGGAGATGACACCACCCTTATGACAGAAAGCAAAGAAGAACTAAAGAGCCTCTTGATAAAAGTAAAAGAGGAGAGTGAAAATACTGGCTTAAAACTCAATATTCAATAAACTAAGATCATGGCATCCAGTCCCATCACTTCATGGCAAATAGATGGGGGAACAACGGAAACAGTGACAGGCTATATTTTCTTGGGCTCCAAAAACACTGCAGATGGTGACTGCAGCCATGAAACTAAAATATGCTTGCTCCTTGGAAGAAAAGCTATGACCAACCTAGACAGCATGTTAAAGAGCAGAGATATTACTTTACTGACAAAGGTCTGTATAATCAAACTATGGTTTTCCAGTAGTCATGCATCAGTTCAGTTCAGTCGCTCAGTCATGTCCGACTCTTTGCGACCCCATGAATCGCAGCACGCCAGGCCTCCCTGTCCATCACCAACTCCCGGAGTCCACCCAAACCCATGTCTATTGAGTCTGTGATGCCATCCAACCATCTTATCCTCTGTTGTCCCCTTCTCCTCCAGCCCCCAATCCCTCCCAGAATAAGTCTTTTCCAATGAGTCAACTCTTCGCATAAGGTGGCCAAAGTACTGGAGTTTCACCTTTAGCATCATTCCTTCCAAAGAAATCCCAGGGCTGATCTCCTTCAGAATGGACTGGCTGGATCTCCTTGCAGTCCAAGGGACTCTCAAGAGTCTTATCCAACACCACAGTTCAAAAGCATCAATTCTTCGGCGCTCAGCCTTCTTCATAGTCCAACTCTCACATCCATACGTGAGCACAGGAAAAACCATAGCCTTGACTAGATGAACCTTTGTTAGCAAAGTAATGTCTCTGCTTTTGAATATGCTATCTAGGTTGGTCGTAACTTTCCTTCCAAGGAGTAAGCGTCTTTTAATTTCATGGCTGCAGTCACCATCTGCAGTGATTTTGGAGCCCCCAAAATAAAGTCTGACACTGTATGGACGTGACTAAAAAGAACCATAAACAAAGCTGAACCATAAAGAAAGATGAGTGCCAAAGAATTGATACTTTTGAATTGCAGTGTTGGAGAAGACTCTTGAGAGTCCCTTGGACTGCAAGGAGATCCAACCAGTCTATCCTAAAAGAAATTAGTCCTAAATATTCATTGGAAGGACTGATGCTGAAGCTGAAGCTCCAATACTTTGGCCACCTGATGCGACAGACTGACTCAGTGGAAAAGACCCTGATGCTGGGAAAGATTGAAAGCAAAAGGAGAAGGGGACAAGAGAGCATGAGATGTTTGGATGGCATCACCGACTTGATGGACATGAGTTTGAGCAAAGTCTGGGAGTTGGTGAAGGACAGGGAGGCCTGGCGTACTGTAGTCCACGGGGTTGCAAATAGTTGGACACAACTGAGTGACTGAACTGAACTGAAGAAGTGGTCATAACATATGCCACTAATATTTTAGAAAAATGTATCCTAACAGCTGTGTTGAGATTTTCACTAATAAAATTGCTTTGTTTTGGGGTGGCTTTTTTATACCCTCTAAGTTTGTGGTATTTATAATTTGTTGTGATTTACTTTCTCATTTTAAACTCTTATTCTTATGTAAATTGGTAATTGTAACTTGCATTACTTTCCTAAGAAGGTTTCACATATTGCATAAGCTTCAGGCACCTCAATACCTGAATCATCCCTGCCTGTATCAATTCACATTATCAACAGTAATAATTACCATTTGATAAGAGCCTGAAAGAATATTACCTTTTCTATCATACAATTTGTAGACTGAGTAGGAACCACATTGACACAGCTAATAACTGAACTGGCATTAGAACAGAGTCAAGATCTGTAAAGTTCAAACTATGTTTTTACTCTACTGCCTTTGATATATTGACATGAATAGCTCATTGTTTTCTATTCCTTTAGGTTTACATTTTTAAAAAACTGTGTCATTTCCTATGATATATGGACATAAATAGCTCATTGTTTTCTACTGCTTTAGGTTTATATATATATTTTTTTAACCTGTGTCATTTCCTATGCTCGTTCGCCTTTTCTTGCTCCCTGCACAGCCCTCATCCCAGAGTGCCCTTATCTTTTCTATTTATTTAATATCTGATTCTGTTGTGCTCTACCTCATCCGAAGCCATGTCCTTTCTCTGGCAATTAAACCCTGAATTTACCTTTCTCATCTACGTATATGAGGAAAAATTCTTGCTTCCACACCCACATTAATATAAACACGTTTTAGTACCTTGTTTTGTGTCCTGCTTTCTATTATGTTATCCTCCTTCCTGTTTGACTAATACTATTTCACTTTTTTTCTAGCTTACATGTTAATCCTGTGTCCATGACACGTGGCTCCTTATATTTCTTATTTTGACAAGTGTGATGCAGCTTCTTATATTGTAGTTAAGCCTGCAGTTTTACAAAGACTGGAGGAAATTGCAAATGCAAGACAATAAACTGTTATAAAAAGTTGGAAAAAACAAATCACAGGCTGATGGTACTTTAAGAACTTGTAAATTATTTAATGAGCTGGCAATAATTGTATTAATATAATATGAAATTTCCTAAAACTGATATGATAGAGAAAAACAAAACACTGACCATTAAAACCTCACTGGAAAAAAAAAATTGTATATATAGGAGACAATCCTCCTTAGTAAACTTGTCTGATACATACTGTCACAAATATCTCTCAATATTTGTAATGTTAATTATTAATTGTTACATTTAATTATTTCAATAGACTATAAACGATTTTAAGCCTTGCAAACTGGAGAAGGAGTTACAATTATCCCCATCTGACAGATTTTGAAATTTAAAGTTTGGCAAATTGAATTACTTTAAAGCATTCTCTATTAAGTGACAGAATAAAATGTTGAGTGTAGGTTTGACTTTAGTTATCGTGCTCTTGACCACCGTCATGTGCTGCCTTCCAGTAATATCTAGGTTTTCTTTAGAAAAAAGAAGCGGTTTTTAAGAAAACCAGTAAGTAAACATAGAAGAGCTCAAATACTTCAAATGATAGTGATTAATGAGTCTCTAATCATGTAAGTCTGCTACTTTGTTTTGTAATTTAGGGGTGACTGAAATCATCAATTCATAAGGACTATGATTTGTTTAAATGTAATATTAGAAAAGGAATAGTTCTATTGGAAATCATGATATATTGAAGGCAATAAGTGATGTCTTTCATTAAATTATTTGAAAAATGTGTTATGTACTAAAAAAATCAAAGACTCTTAAGCTCTATCAAACTCAATAAGAGGATTTAAACTTGATCTTTCCCACAGTTTCTCTCCATGGTATTTTTATATTTCATCAAATCATCTTTTATATAAGTGCATTTTCTAGTGCAGAATTGCACTGCAATTTCTGTTTGTGCAGTGAAAAAACTGGACTAGATATAAGATGCATGTCATTGAAGCTATGAATGAGGGCATGCAAATCAATAGTTGGAAGACAAACTTTTACCCCACTGGATTAAAATGTTCCAGACGATGTATAGCAAGGGATCATTGCCTTCATTTCTTTCATTGCTGACTATGCTTAGTTGAAAGGCTGAATGGCAAAAACTAATGACATTTTGAAAGAGCTATTGTGTATCATTAAAGGTATATTCCTATTTTGCTTTCAAAAAACAAATTTAAATCAGACAAACAAACCTTGTTCTACTTTAATTTTGTAAAATCTACCATAACCACAGTTCTATCATGTAGACTGGGCTAAAATTAGTTGCAGGTTTATGTATGTAGTATGTATGTGATACACATGTGTATGTATGTGTTTCTTGGCATACTTCACTTTCTCCATCAGAATATACACTCTTTAAAAAGTATTAGATTTTCTATGTCTTATTGACCAGGTGTATATTTTAAACAAATTTTACTGGAATATAGTTGATTTACAATATTGTGTTACCATCTATAAAACTATGCATCTATTTATATTAATTGAGTAAAGTGTAGAAAAGGGAAATCTTTGGTACACTGGCTCTATTTCTTAGTATTTCCAATTTTAATTCATTTTTAATGAATTATTTTTTTTATATTTATTTATTTACTTTACAATATTGTATTGGTTTTGCCATACATCAACATGAATCCACCACGGGTGTACATGTGTTCCCAATCCTGCGGATACATTATTTAATGAATAAATTATTAATGAAATATTTTAATGAATAAATAGCTCAAGTATGTTAAGACATGTGGTTTTAATGATTTCAAATTAATATGAAAGCTATTTAAAATGTTTTTTTAAAATTAACAAGTTTCCTAATTTATTTTAAATAATATTAAAGACCACATTCTAAAAAATTCGGAAATTAGTTAAAAATGGGAGAGTCATTAACTTTATGATCACTGGATGTAAATTTTCCTGTGTATTTTTTCACTAAGAGGAGAATTGAGCCATATGAGGAAGCAAAACCATTTTTGTCTTCTTTGCCTTAACTGTTCATCCTTGTTACCTGAGTGGTTTGCTTGCCAGAATTAAGTGAGAAGAATAGCCCTGGAAACATTATGCAAATTCCATCTTGTGGCTTTATGTAAAATAAATAGATAGTTATACAATATTGTTTAAGGGTGCAATTCCCCAAGTTGAAATATGCCATAATTTATTCAGTTTTCAGAATTATAGGAATACTGCACCAAGCAATTTTGCATGGAAAAGGATCCACATAAAACCTTTTATTTGCTTCTAAAAGCAGCATTTCTTAAGGGTGGTCTAAAAGCAATTTTAGTCAAAATGTTATATTTTGCATCAATGCATACATACATTTGTGTTGTCCTGACAACCTTAACAATGCTTATACAAACCAACAAAATCCCAAATTTCCAATTCTTTGAAAGGTGCATTAATTTTCTTAGGCTTGTTTGGTGGATTATAGCTTTGTAAGTCAATGACAATAGCCATAATGTCAGATTTAACAATCTTTCCGTATATAATTGCTGGGTGCTCATTTAAAATTCCAAATATTTTTCTGACTGGTCTTGTATAAATTTGAAAGTTGTGCTTAATTGTTTTCTAGAATATTCTAGTTATAGATAATATTTTAAACAACAATTGTAAGATTAAGTAAATCAAGCTAAAATTTTATAATTTTCTTCTAATTCATATAACTTTTTTTTCTTTTTGGTAGTATGAATATTTCCTGTCCATCTTTTCTCTTTTAAGGACCTCTGGAGTAACTAAGCAAAATTAGAGTAGGAAGCTAATTTTCCTTCCTTCTTTTTTTTTTTTCTATTAATCATACATTGTTTTGTCAATGCTGTTACTTCTACCTTCACTGACTCTATATATCTTCCCTCACACTCTGAATCTATTTTTTTCTGAGTTTAAATGATTTTCCTAAATTCAAATGAAATGTCACTTTCAAGATTTAAATATTACTGGGACTGAAAAGAATAAAATAATAATAAAAATTAAGATGTATTATATGTGTTAGATACATATCTATTAAGTTTCATATGAAAAAATTCATTGAGTCCTGACTTCATCCATGTGAACCACCAGTATTAATCTCATTAGCATAGATGAATAAACTGACATTTAGTAAAGCTCTATAACTTTTCCAAGGTTATACAGACAGAAACGCAGGCACTGGATTTTAATGTGCCAGTAATGTTAACCAATACTCCCTCCTGTGTGTATCACTTTATGCTGTAATTCTTTTGTGAGTATATTATCCAGCTATTATCTTGAAGTTCTACAGTAGGTGCATAGTCAATATTAAGTAAATTAATAAGAGATTAACTCCAGTACTTTTGCCTAGAAAAGCCCATGGACGGAAGAGCCTGGTAGGCTGCAGTCCATGGGGTCGCTAGAGTCAGACACGACTGAGCGACTTCACTTTCACTTTTCATTTTCATGCATTGGAGAAGGAAATGGCAACCCACTCCACTGTTCTTGCCTAGAGAATCCCACGGATGGGGAAGCTGCCATCTATGGGGTCGCACAGAGTGCGACATGACTAAGGTGACGCAGCAGCAGCAGCAAGTGGTTAAATATTTTTTCCATATATAACACGCTGTAAGGAATTAGTCTATCAGATAGAAGTTTCCTTCTGCAAAAGGGACTTAGTAAATACTACTGAGAAAGGTGCCATATGGGTAGAGTACTGCCACTAAGTTTATCACACTTCCATCAGAGGCCTGTACCCATGCCGAAGGGAAGGAATGTTCAAATGAAATTATCGGATTGGTCAAAAAGTTCATTGAAGTTTTTCTGTAACGTGTGATGGTAAAACCCCAAATGGACTTTTTGGCCAATCCAATACGAATAAAGACTAAATGAACTTACAACAAAACTTCAGTTGTATCACAGATTTTCCAGTACTTAAATAACAAGGATTTCAACTGTACTGTTTGCCATGAAGTGGTGGATTGAAATAAGTGATGCTGGGCCCATCACTTCAAGGCAAATAGATGGGGAAAAAAAAACAAAACAAAACAACATGGATACAGTGACAGACTTTATTTTCTTGGGCTCCATAATCATGGCAGACAGTGACTGCAGCCACGAAATTAAAAGACACTTGCTTCTTGGAAGAAATGCTATGACCAACCTAGACAGCATATTTAAAAGCAGAGACGTCACTTTGCCAACAAAAGTCTGTGTAGTCAAAGCTATGGTTTCCCCAGCAGTCTTGTACGCATGTGAGAGTTGGGCCATAAAGAAGGCTGAGCACCAAAGAATTGATGTTTTCACTGTGGTTGTTCAAAATGCACAGAGTTTCAAGAAGACTCCTGGAGAAAACCGTGGCTGAAGAAGGCTCTTGAGAGTCCCTTGGACAGCAAGGAGATTAAACCAGTCAATCTTAAAGGAAATCAACCCAGAATATTCATTGGAAGGACTGATACTGAAGCTGAAATTCCAATACTTGGCCACCTGATGTGAAGAAACAACTCACTGGAAAAGACCCTCATGCTGGAAAAGATTGAAGGCAGGAGGAGAAGGGGATGAGAGAAGATGAGATGGTTGGATGGCATCGTTGATTCAATGGACATGGAGTTTGAGCAAATTTCTGGAGTTGGTGAAGGACAGGGAAGCCTGGCGTGTTGCAGTCCATTGGGCTGCAAAAAGTTGGACGTGACTTAATGACTGAACAATAACAACTGTACTGTGATGCATAATGGTATTCATAGCCTTATTTCACTATCAGTAACTTAAAAGAAGCTTCATAGTACACGTGCTCTTGAGAGAGACATGCTTTCTACACTACAAATGCAGAAACTTTAAGATGACAAATTTCAAAGAATGAATGAAAAGACAACATCATGTTAGAAATAATTTTCTGGAAACTGAAAGAAATACATGGAGAAAAATTGAGTTAATTCTGTAAGTGAGAAGCTGATTAACAAGGAGAGGGTTGGGTTTTTCTTTTAACAATTATTTATTTGTATTTTACAATTATTTCCTTATACTTGGAAAAGCAAAAATTATAGAGTGGCAATTTTTATTGATAGAAGTGAAACATATATCATATAGATATTAGAAGAGTTAAAATTTTAATTTACCTACCTAGAACTAAAATATGCAAAGTGGTAAAACTTTATATTTATGAATGTTATAGTAATACACTTAAGTGTGTAAAATTCTTATATTTATCCATAAAATTCTTATATTTATCCATCGCATCCATAGGATATAATAACTTCGTAGTACAAGAGTTGCTGACTACTACTTGAGTAAACTAAAATTAAAAATTTTAAATAATAATTTTAAATACTGATTCATCAAATTGAACCCTAAACTAGTTAATATATGTTTAAGAGATAATTCAGCTTCCCTTGTAGCTCAGTTGGTAAAGAATCCACCTGCAATGCAAGAGCCCCAGGTTCAATTCCTGGATTCGGAAGATCCCCTGGAGAAGGAAATGGCAACCCACTCCAGTATTCTTGCCTGGGAAATCCCAAGGACAGAGGAGGGTGGTAAGTTACAGTTCAAGAGGTCGCAAGAGTCAGACACAATTTAACAATTAAACCAAACCACAGCTTGAATTTAGAAAATAACTGACTCTGTATAATATTATATTAAGATTGTAACAGGCCTAATAGACAATTCTCTCAGCAAAGGAATTAATTATTCATTGTTTCCAGTGGCAAAATCATCCATTATACTTCTCACTCTGAACAGATATGCTTTCCCTCCTTTTCATTTTCACCACTTCAGCAAATGATACAGCTAGAACTTTTCCCCTGCTCATTCTATCAACCAAAATATTAACAAATAGATGGAGTAAGTGGCTTGGTAAAGATGACTGGGCTTTTTATTTAAGGTCACTAGGAGGACTGAGCATTGTTAGGTTGCCATGTTGTGCTATGCAGAGATTTATTTATAATCTAGAGAACACACATCCACAAACAGCTTAAATCCTTGCTCTGCTCCCAATAAAATTCAACATATTCTGCTCCATTTACAATAGGACTATAATCAGGGCTCAGGGCTGTAGATGCCTGATCACCAGTGCTGCACAGTTTGGGGAATATAGAGATACTGGTTCTAACATGGGTGAAGAACATAATTAAGGGAATTTGCAGAACAGTGGATCCCTTGCCAGTCTTAGTAAAGCAATGATACATTGTACATAAACTTTGGAGAAAGGAAATCTTTTCTCAAATATTGGTGCTGACACTCTCAGTTTGGCCATGTGGATAGGCTTAGTGTCATTTTTCCAACAAGATTATTTATTAAATCCATTGAAATGCTAAAATTCAATAACTTCCTGTATCCTTAGCATACTGTCAAATAATTTGCTTCTAATTATCCTTCTTTCTTTACTTGATTTTATTTATGTATTTATTTTTGGCTGTGCTGGGTCTTCATTGCTGCACATGCTTTTCTCTAGTTGTGGTGAGCGGGGGCTACTCTCTAGTCGCAGTGCATGGGCTTTTCATTGGCGGCTCCCTTGGTGCGAAGCACAGGCTCTAGAATGCGCAGGCTTCAGCAGTTGCAGCTCCCGAGCTCCAGCGCACACTCTGTAGTTGTGGTGCGTGCGCAGGCTCAGTTGCTCTGTGGCATGGGGGAATCTTCCCAGATCAGGATTGGAATTCATGTCTCCTAAGTTGGCAGGCAGATTCTTTACCACTGAGTCACCTGGGAAGCGCCTAATTATTCTTTCTTTCAAAGTTCAAGGTAATTTAATAAATATCGTGGAACACTATATGATTAAATTAAAATATAATTTATCTTCTTTGATCAAGATAAGGAATTATAGCCAAGCCTTTTAGTTTCAAATGATCATTTTTTTAAATATATTTTCCAGCTGTTTTTGGTAGCAGTGAGGCTGAAAATACCATCGTTTTAGTCATACATTATGATTAATGTATCAAAACTTATAACATTCACTATAAACACATTAGAAAAAATAATAATAAGTAGATAACCAGGGTTATTGGGCTTCCCAGGTGGCTCAGTGGTAAAGAATTTGCCTGTCAATGCAGAGCTGCAGGAGATGTGGGCTCAATCCCTGTGTCAGGAAGATTCCCTGGAGGAGGAAATTGCAACTCACTCCAGTATACTTGTCTGGAAAATGCCATGGACAGAGGAGCCTGGCAGGCTACACAGTCCATGGGGTCACAAAAGAGTCAGATATGACTGAGTGATTGAGCACCGCCAGGGTTATTTTTGTAATGTTAGAAATGCTTGTCACATCAAAGAGATTTGTAGTATAAATACCCGTACTTGCACTTAGATGGCCTGGCCAAAGAGAGTGCCAGGTTCTGCCTCTACTGTTACAACAAATGTGTACAATATTCTTAACATCTATAATGTAGGTATGCATGGGTTTTGAATAAATGAATGTGTGGTAAATAATGAACATTTAAAATGGGTAACAGTCAATATATTTAACATTTACTCATGTAATGCATGTTGATGATTTGATTTGTTATTTTTATTCATTTTTCAAGATTTAGATAATTAAAAGTTTTACCCAAATTTTTTTTGCTTATATAAGCATTAATTGAATCAAGTAAAAGTGAAATGCACATGTAATTTCAGAACTCTATTGTTTTCCATAGGTTTACAAAGTTCCAAATTAATTCACCACCAAACAAATGATTAGTAAATTGAATTATTTCCTTATCTCCTCTATTAACCTTATGAATGACTTATAATTTTGGTTCAATTTTACTAGCATAAAAGCCTAAATATGAAAAATATTTATAAATGAGTTCTATTAATTTAAACAAATAACTTCATAATGTAAGAACATGAAAAAATTAATATTTTCTAAGTTATTATTTATTCATCTTTCAGATAAAATTTCTGTGGCATGTTTCCCCTCTCAAGAGAATTTTGAATTCCATGCAAATATGTCCTGAATGCTACTTGAACAGATGTTCTTTTGGATGTGATTTTACCTTCAAAACTCTTCTATAAACTCATTTCTAGCACTGTTTAAGATAATAAGTAAGAAATTTGTAACAGGATTATCAAAGACTTGGGGATGTCAGAAGTTGTGAACTCAGAGGCCTATTAATGCCATGTTGGAAACAGTATAAGTAAATCAAGCAGTCAGACATGAGAAAAATAGGGATGAGAAAGTAGGTTCTGTGATAAAAATATTGTTTATGCTTTCCTATTTCCCTACCCTCATTTCACCATATTTGAGCTGGGGTTCCAAATGCCAATATTTGATTCTTTTTGCCTGCGGGCTTTTTCTGGCTATGTGAAGCATGTACACAGCCAGCCAGATGTACTAAGATGAAAGTTCCCAAGGAAAAATCCTCAAACAATGAACGATGGGAGTTTGTGTACCAACATTCCAGCTCCCTTGTCCCTTGGGAGGGATAACTCTGGGGGACATTATATGCTTGCTCTCAGAATTCACTAGCAAGATTAAGCTCCAATTACCAGAGCAGCAGCTTGCTTGATAATGCATCCAAATGTTGGATCTCTTCCCTTCTCTGTCTCACTTCCATATTCCTTGCCAGAGTTTCCTGGATCACCAAACTATGTACATTTGAATATTTGCCTTGGGACATGCTTCTGCTGGAACTGAAAACCGAAATACCTGTCTATATTCAAATTAAACTAAATAAACAAAAACCCATAAAGAAAGTTAGTAGCTCAGTCATGCCCAACTCTTTGTGACCCCATGGACTGCAGCCTGCCAGGCACCTCTGTCCATGGAATTCTCAAGGCAAGAATACTGGAGCGGGTTGCCATTTCCTTCTCCAATAAAGGTCAAGATTAAATATGTATTTAATCTGCATACCTCCTTACTGTCATTTTACAACATTTTCTACATCTTTGCTTTAACCCTTTCATCATGAGCTACACACATGGTTCAGCCAGCAGTCTTTAATTCCATTCTCAACTGTAGTCACAGAAGAGACTGAAGCAAATCAGCCCAATAATATTCAAACTGGACTAATTTTTTATGTTAGTCCATCTCCAGTTCCGTTTTTCCCCACCTCATGACTGAATGCTTAAGAATGAAGCAAGTAATGCAACTACTATGAATTTTAGTTTCAGAGTAGAAAGAACAAGAAATAGTTCCTCTACATATTGTTCATAAATAAAAATGATCTTAATATTAAGTATGATTCCAATAGGAAGGTGAGGCATTTAATCTACACTATTATCACTGGTCTCCTTTAGCCATGAGGTTAGAACTTGGTTCCTGGCATCAAAGTGTCTGAGGGTCCCCTCCAATTGTAATTTTAATAGTAACTGATAACATCCCCTTTATATCAGCCCCCATGCTCCTTTCCAGTCTACATTTGGGTTACCAAACTGGCAAAGTTCTGAACTCTGGAACCCTCCTTTGTATCACAAGACATTTTGAGGTCCTGCCACATAGTCAGAGAACTGCCAAAAATCAGGGAAGAGTCCCAAGGAGTTCTAGGGTATTTCTGGAAAATTTCATTTTGGTCTGAGGAAATCTCAAACAATCTCACAATCTCTTTATCTTCCTCTGTTGCCCCCTCCTCTTCTTTATCTTTATCCTCCACCAGTCTCTTTCCTTAAATCACTACATGCTGTGTTTCCTTAGTTACTTCAGGCATGTTCGACTCCTTGTGACCCTATGGATTGTAGCCTTCCAGCCTCCTCTCTCCATGGGATTCTCCATCAAGAATACTGGAGTGGGTTTCCATGTTCTGCTCCAGGAGATCTTTCCTATCCAGGGATTGAACCCACGCCGCTTATGTCTCCTGCGTTGGCAGGTGGGTTCTTTACCACTAGCGCCATCTGGGAAGCCTTCTTAGATCACTATATTCTCTTTCATTTCAGGCAAGCTTCTCCTCAAAAAGTTTATAGTGAGGAAAATAAAAGACAGAAGAGAAAGCATTTTAAAGTATTTTGCATGCCCACAAACTTGTTCAAAAGTTAAGAAACACAGAGCTTCCAACAGGTAAAAAGGATATCAAACACGAGAATCACATTTCATGTCTAAGCATTCTTCACTGTAAAGTTAAATGGAACTCCATCTGCATTAGAGATTAGCCTTTCAATTTAACACTGTGTAGCAGCGGTATCCAAAGCGAGGTTAGTATGATAGGGTATTGCTATATCGAAATTAATAATTAGAATTGCTATTTCTGTTTAGTTTATATCTTGTATTATCTTTTTAAAAGTCTGTATGGTAACATATACTGTATATTGCAATGGCATTCTGAGGAAACGTGTTTGCATTTTTGTTACTAGAAAACACTAATATGTAAAGACAAATCCTTAGGAGTCTCAAAAGCATATTTTTACAACCATGTTTTCTCCTGGCTCTTAAGAGTACTGAACACAAAACCATAACCTGAGCCTCAGTATTTACAGGCAGACTTCTTTGATCTCTGAATTTCCTATAAGCAGATTCTTAAATACATATCCTAAACTGCTAACAAAATATCTCAGTTACTCAGCACTCTGCTGAAAAACTTAGTAGTGAGCAACTACAAGACTTCCCAGCTGGTGCTAATGTTAAAGAACTCACCTGCCAGGACAGGCGATGTAAGAGATGTCTCTTTGAGCCCTGGATTGAGAAGATCTCCAAACAGTATTCCTGTCTGGAGAATCCCATGGACAGAGGAACCTGGCAGGCTGCAGTCCATGGGGTCACAGAGTCGGACATGCCTGAAGTGATTTAGCACACAGCACACAATTATCACCAGCATAGCTTATGTTTTTGTTCATGATATTTTTTCAATTCATTTTAGTTGATATTTTGCTGAGTGCATCCCTGGGTTAATCTTTTAGAGATGTACATCTGAGGCACTGCATGTCTAAGAATGTACTTTGTTTTCATACCAGTTGTTTTCTCAGGCTAAGTATAGAATTACAGGTTTTAAATCCTTTCATCTCCTTACTTTTCTAAAACAAATTTTATTTTCTTTCTATTTTAATATCAGTAGTCTTTTTTTAGAATTTTATTTCTATCTTTAATGGATGGGTCTTTTAACTTTTATCTTTATCCTTAATAAAACATGTGATTTATTTCAGGTTACACTAACGGTAAAACCCAGGGATTGAAACACAATCTTAGCTTTATTAGTTTATTTAGCAGATGATACCAGGCAGCAAGAGAAAGGGAGCAGAGAGCACAGACTTAAAGGGGGAAAGGCAATATAGGATATATTATTAAGATTGCTGATGTGGCCACTGAATAGTCAATTGCACCAGGACCTCCTAGAGGGATTCAGAGGGCATCTTATGACTGTTTATCTGAAGGACAGGGAGTTGGAATATTTATCCATCGCTCCTAAGTTCCATTGAGTGAAGACTGTCCTTAAGAGTTCTGTTTCCCTAAACTTCCAAGATTCTCTTAGTTGGAAGATTAGGGTTTCTAGAGCTGTCAAAAAAATACTGAGATGGAGAAGAGAAGAAATGAGCATTCTTGAACTAGGACTTAGGTCAACATACCAAGAACTGCAACTGAAATCATAGGTGAAGGTTTGACAAAAAGAACATTTTTTTTTAAGTCTTAAATTTATAATTGAAAGGAAAAAAAAACATGAATTTTTGGTTGTTGTTGTTCAGTCACTCAGCCATGTCCAACTCTTTGAGGTCCCATGGAAAGCAGCATCTTCACCATCTCCTGGAGTTTGCTCAAACGCACGTCCATTTAGTTGATAACTCCATCCAACCATCTCATGCTCTGTTGCCCTCTTCTCCTCCTGCCCTCAATCTTTCCCAGCATTAGGGTCTTTTCCAATGAGTTTGCCCTTCACATCAGGTGGCCAAAGTATTGGAACTTCAGCTTCAGCACAAGTCCTTCCAATGAATATTCAGAGTTGATGCCCTTTGAGATTGACTGGTTTGATCACCTTGCTGTCCATGGAGCTTTCAAGAATCTTCTCCAGCAATAGTTTGAATGCATCAATTCTTTGGTGCTCAGCCTTCTTTAAGGTCCAACTCTCTCACAAAATTTTTATGGAGACCTAATTGACTCCTATCCTAAGCTTCCTTTAGGAAATGGCAGGCAGATGACTAACTAGTGATGATCAGAGGATTACTGACTGACTGACTGGTTTAAGTTTCCAATCTGGAAGGGCCAAAACTGTATCTGTGCTACTTCTCAGTTTGGGGCTTAGCATAAACAGTTTTTTTAAAAACTGCTCTCTTGTTTTTAATATAACTGATACATACTTGTCTGATTTGTGGCCACAGACTGTAACTTCTCCTTGTTATAAAGAACTAACCACCTCAGCTCCTAACTAAGGCTAAACTCTCTATTCAGTCACTAGATACTGTTGCTGCTTCTGGTAAGTCGTTTCAGTTGTGTCCGACTCTGTGCGACCCCACAGACAGCAGCCCACCAGGCTCCCTCGTCCCTGGGATTCTCCAGGCAAGAACACTGGAGTGGGTTGCCATTTCCTTCTCCAGTGCATGAAAGTGAAAAGAGAAAGTGAAGTCGTTCAGTAGTGTCCAACTCTTAGCGACCCCATGGCCTGCAGCCCACCAGGCTCCTCTGTCCATGGGAGTTTCCAGGCAAGAGTACCGGAGTGGGGTGCCATTGCCTTCTCCGCTAGATACTGTTAGGGAAATATAATTAAACACAAAATTTGCTACCAATCCCCCAAACCACTTCACGACAGAAGAGAAAGAAAGCAATTTTGTTTTTGAATAAGCAATCACCAACTCAGTGGACTTGAATTTGAGCAAACACGGGGGGATGGAGGAGGACAGAAGAACCTAGCACACTGCAGTCCATGGGGTTACAAAGGTTGGGACATGATGTAGTGATTGAGGAACAACAAAGCAATAAACCTTTCTGGTTTACATCAAACCAGATGTACATCAAACCAGATGCACATCTGGTGTACATCAAAGGCAGTCAGCTAAAGACAGACAGAAACCTCACCCATTAATATAAGACAAACAGAAACAGTCCATCACAAACATGCTCTCAAGACAAACTACTCCTCAAGTAAGAGAGCTCGATAGCACCAATGGTTACATATCGTTCATTCTAAATTCACCTGGTAATTGTGACCATCTGTGTTAGATAACTGTCTTTATCCAAAGGGGGAAAAAATCTTCTCATATCTTTTTAACATAGGGACGTTTTGTAATTTGGAGTGTGGCATCTACTGAAGGTAGGCTCCCATCTTCTCTCAGAAAGTGGGAGATGAGGGCTTTATATTCCTTGATGGTTACTTTTCAAAGATATGTCTCCCAGAGCCTTGAGAAAAATATTCTTGGGCTGTAAAACCAGCAAGAGATTTCTTTAGCTTTTAGAATCATTTACATATATATCAAAGCGGCTGAAAAAGAATTTACAATGACCCAAAGAAAGTGCTATCTAAAGAAAATGTTCTAAGAAAGAAAAGAGAGAAGGAGGCTCTTTCTAATTTTTCAAGAGGAAAATTATTACATTTTCTTTCAATTTGTATTTATTCTTACAATGCCATCTATTTATTTCTTCTGTCATCAAATATTTCTTTTCCTCTAGATTGCCCCTATAAACATCCAAATGTGCTATAATTTCCTCTCAGCAAAAAAAAAAAAATAATAATAAATAAATAAATATACTATCGACTCTACTTCCTATTCATTTATATCCCCAATCCTCCTCTTCATAAGACTCCTTGAAAAAAATTTCTATATACACTGTTCCCAAATTCAATATAAACTACACCCTATATCTCTTTCCAGGCTCCCTTGAACTTAGTCCACATTGTGAATATTCATCATTCTTTACCTTGTTTTCCTTCTGTCTCGAGCTAATATTCCTTGGCAAACTTTGCTAGATTCCTTCCATCTAAACATACTAACATTTCAACATGGGGTCTGCTCAGTCCTTAATCTGAGTATCTTTTACCCCTTTTTGTGTTCAGTCTCTGTCATGTCTGACTGTTTGTGATTCCATGGACTATAGCCTGTCAGACTTCCCAGGTAAGTCTAATGGAGTGGGTTGCAATTTCCTTCTCCAGAGGATCTTCCTGACTCTAGAATTGAAACCAACATCTCCTGCATTAACAGGCAGATTCTTTACCCCTGAGCCACCAGAGAAGCCCAATTACTCCTTTGGTGATGTCATACAGTTTCATTGTTTTCGGTTTCCTGGGCTGTACATACCATACACATACTTATATTAATGATTCATACATTTCTATTTCTAGCCTAGATCTCTCCTTTGAATCACAGACTCATCAATCCAAACGAATATCAAACAACAATCAGAAATTTAATGCACCTGGAAGTGATCTTCTGTTATTCCCCACACATCTGTTCTTTCCACAATCTTTTATATTTTTGTAAATGGTAAATCTGATCTTCTAGTAGCTCAGGTTCCAAATCTGGAGCTGTTTTGACAACTCTGCAACACCCTCCTGCTCTCCCTTCCCTGCTTTACTTTTCTCCTTTTATGACCTTATAATATGTTGTTCATTTTACATGTTTATATGGATTACTTTCAACCTCCTTCAAGAAAGTAAGTTATATGAAAAAAATTATTTTCTTTTGCTATATTTTTAGTGTTTGGTACTTTGAGTGATGAATATGTATCTGTTGAATTAATAAATAAAAATGAATATTTTTTTCTACATTAGCCAACTGTTAATTTTAGTTGCCTAGATTACAGACTCTGGAGCAGTAAAGAAGAACTATGTTGAGCCACTAAGACAGATAACTTCGAGACTGAGAAATCTAATGTAGTCAGTCCAAAAGTAATTACGTAAAGCATTCCCAGTGAAATTCACTAAGAACTAAAAATGTTCACACACGTTCTTGTAGCTTTAACTCTAGTTGGATGGATTTTAGTAATAACTGATCAGAAGGACTTTTGATCCATAAAATTCAATTTTATTAGTAAAAATGTACCATGTTTATCTAGAGATATTTATATCTTCTTTGAAGTAGGTCATTTGCAATTATTCATAAGTAAGGACTTTTTTTCTCTCCCTTATTCACCCCAGCTAGCTAATTTCTATTCTAACTTCAGACAATCTTACTGGGTCCAACAATTAATTTTTTCCCAATTTACTTCCTTTGTGATAAAAAGAATCAGGCTTTCCCTGGAGTGAACTGTGAATGCTGTGGGGAAAACATATCTTTCCTTCAGATATAGGTTTACTCTAAGCACTTTAGATTGATTTCACCTGTTTAGACATGATTGAGTGAGGATTATTTAAAAATATGTTTATGTTCCCTGTGCCAAATGAAGTTAGTGTAATCTTTAATATCTAAGTACAGAAAATAATATTTACAAGTAAATATGTTTTACTTTGGCTGGAACCTCGATCATTTGAGCTCACAAAGTCACATTTCTCTTGATTAGAACCACTCCAGTACTCTGGCCTGGCAAATCCCATGGACAGAGCAGCCTGGTAGGCTGCAGTCAATGGGGTTCGCAAAGAGTCAGACACGACTGAGCAACTTCCCTTTCACTTTTCACTTTCATGCATTGGAGAAGGAAATGGCAACCCACTCCACTGTTCTTGCCTGGGGGAGCCTGGTGGGCTGCCATTTGTGGGGTCACACAGAGTTGGACATGACTGAAGTGACTTAGCAGCAGCAGCAGCAGGCAATATTTTTAAGTATGTTTTAAAATTGATATCACTATAAAATCCTAGTTATTCATTTTGTAATGAAATAATTTTTCTAATGCTATTAACTATATTAAATATTAAAAATATAATCAATCAAAGAGTAAATTAAGATTATGTTTTGATTACTTACATGAGCTAAACCCAATAGTTTGTATATACCTAATTTAAGACATACTATACAAAATCACTGCAGATGGTGACTGCAGCCATGAAATTAAAAGACGCTTACTCCTTGGAAGTAAAGTTATATCCAGCCTAGATAGCATATTCAAAAGCAGAGACATTACTTTGTCAACAAAGGTCTAGCTAGTCAAGGCTATGGTTTTCCCTGTGGTCATGTATGGATGTGAGAGTTGGACTGTGAAGAAGGCTGAGCAACAAAGAATTGATGCTTTTGAACTGTGGTGTTGGAGAAGACTCTTGGGAGTCCCTTGGACTGCAAGGAGATCCAACCAGTCCATTCTGAAGGAGATCAGCCCTGGGATTTCTTTGGAAGGAATGATGCTAAAGCTGAAACTCCAGTACTTTGGCCACCTCATGTAAAGAGTTGACTCACTGGAAACAATTCTTATTCTGGGAGGGATTGGGGGCAGGAGGAGAAGGGGACGACAGAGGATGAGATGGCTGGGTGGCATCACTGACTTGATGGACGTGAGTCTGAGTGAACTCCGGGAGTTGGTGATGGACAGGGAGGCCTGGAGTACTGCGATTCATGGGGTCGCAAAGAGTCGGAAATGACTGAGCTACTGAACTGAACTGAACTGAATACAAGATTATCTTTTACAAGAATATTATGCAATATTACACTAATTTTAGTCCCATTTTGCAAATGAATAAACTGAACTGTAGAGAATAAATGCATTGTTGAACCCTAAGTTAGTACTAAGCAGAAGAATAGGGGTTTATAAATTATGTGACCTGACTTCTATTTGTATTGCAAAACCACTGGATTCTGCACAAAGCCTAAAGGATAGAAGCAAACATAAGACTACTGTGCAGAGATACACAATTGGTGCCTTGAAGCTTTAAACACTGATTTATGATTTACAGTTTTGAAAGGTACACAGTGGAGATGCAATGACGTAGCTTTACGTACAATAAGAATGATCAAATTCTTTGTTCTTCATAAGCCAGTATAAACTAGCATTAACCACATTACTCATAATGATTATTTATTAATTTGATTCTGTAATATAGTACATTTTATATAAATGATATACTTTACAAAGCTGGATCTACTAACTAGAAGTATTTAGAAATGTGGTCAATAGTTTTATGTTTATGGCTACCATAATTTATGTTATTTGTCTTCTCTATCCATATTGTATGTGCCTCAATTCTAACCTATTTTGAAATAGGTTTGGTCCAATGCCACACTCAAAGAGATACAAAGGCACTCTTACTAGTGAAATACCCTAGATTTTCATATATTAGAGACTTAAGAAAAGACAGTGGATGCCTTTTGAAAATCGTACTGCAGATGTAGATAAAGATGAATGGATTTGTGTCATTAGAAAATATTCTGTTCTATAATTTTAATAACTTTTGACAATGATATATGTCACATACATTTTATACATTACTTTGAAATATACTAATGGAACTAAAGTCAATAAAAGTAACGGCCAAAATATGTATGTATATGCAAACAATATAATTTTTCCAAATAGTAATTATTCTAAAAGAAGTAGTATTCTGTTTAGGAAGTTAATAAAATCTTTAAAAATTAAGCATTAAGACAAATTGGTTTTGAATACTGGAATTTTCATTAAAAAGTCTGAATTCCACTGGGGATTTAAAAATGAGTTTTGACTCTCATTGTGCACTATAATCACAATTTTTCCATTGTATATGCAGAAATAACAAGCATATGATTATTTTTCTGAGATTATAAGCATAATCTTAATGCCACTTGCTGCTGCTGCTGCTAAGTCACTTCAGTCGTGTCCAACTCTGTGCGACCCCATAGACAGCAGCCCACCAGGCTCCCCCATCCCTGGGATTCTCCAGGCAAGAACACTGGAGTGGGTGGCCATCTCCTTTTCCAATGCATGAAAGTGAAAAGTGAAAGTGAAGTCGCTCAGTTGTGTCTGACTCTTTGCAACCCCATGGACTGCAGCTCACCAGGCTCCTCCATCCATGGGATTTTCTAGACAGGAGTACTGGAGTGGGGTGCCATTGCTTAGGTGGAAGAAAATATTTAATCAGAAAATTCTTGATTTTTAACTTAAAAAACTATGCTTTAAATGCTACTCCTGTCAACTTTGAATCAATAGTTGAAAAATAGAACATTCATAAATATGGATTACATAATATACTATAATCATTTTGAAAAATATATTCCAGTTTCTGGTGATGTCAGCTATGATATCTCTACAAAGGATCATGTTAGAATCTTGTTTCCTTTTTACAGTTTGTATAGACAGCTGCAAGCATGCTAAAAGTTTTGCTTAGATGAAATCACTCTCTCTTGAAAAATATTAATACATAGTCTTTTTATATAGTAATATGTATATCATAGGGAATTGAGAATAGCTATACTATTTCTCTGCAAATGATATATGTACTCATTTTGGCCTCCAACATAATTCTTTAATTAGTAAAACCATCCTAAAAACAGGATAATCTATTCTTTTTGTTAGAGACTGAGGAGAAAGGAAATGAACAGGTTTCATACATATAATTTTACCTTTGTACTTAATGCATGTTCAAATTCAATAACTCATTTTGCTGAATAAAGAAATGATCCTGATCTCAAAAATATTCCTATTGAATATAAAATAACTCAACTTTAATGCACTGATACTAGCAAATCATCTAAGTTTTAGTAAAAGTAGAGCCTATATTTCATTTTTCATCACTTTCACTTTAGTTTGTCCATATATTCTGGGCCTTAGAAGAAAGAGTTGCTAAAAACATTTGGTGAGTGAATGAATATACACACATTTTTATTCAATATTTAATAAAAATCTTAGAAATATTTCACAGAAAAGATTCAATGGTAATTTAAGCTGAAAATAAGAGAAAATAACTGCAAGTGTAAATAGCCAATGATGATATTTTCTACACAGGTTTTTATAAAGGAACAGTTAAAATGATCATAGAGGATACCCTGAATAATAAAAATAAAGTTGTCAACACTTTAATATTTGGTAGCAAACACATAATGTCATATCTATAAAGTCTTTTCATAGTTAAACATTTTTGATTGAATGGAGTGGAGATTAGATATAATGTTTAAATGTTTACAAGCATAGAGACACTGAAATAATTGATAACTTGACAAATACTGATTGCATCCTGGTGAAAATTCTTTTAAGGGAGTAGAAGCAGTGTTGATATCTCAAGATAGTCATTAAGTGCTTCAGTTACATGAAATTTCTAAACATATATTATTAAAATGCATATTATCATCATATTTGTTAGAGGAGGAATAATCTTCAAATTTTTAAAAATACAACAACTTTCCCTCAATTTATCTTTATGGATTATTAAAAATCTTAACTGAGTCTGATAAAACCAAGTGATAATACACTGCCTACTTTTATTTAACTACAATATATAGCTTTAGCAATTAAGATTGAATTTTTACTTGTACTCAGAATGATGTGTTACGAGGGTATTTTTCTTAGTAAAGATTTACTTTAAAATGTGAACAGAGCTTGAAATTTTTAATTCTAACATTGTATAGCTTTCTTATTTGGTTTTAATTATATAATTTCATATATACATATATAAATTGTTTATACACATGAGATATATACATAATTTAAAAATTCAAATATATATATTTTCAAATAGTTTAAAGTTCCCTTGTAATAAAAGTCTATGACTTATATTTGTAGTCTGTATTGATAATTCATCATTGTACAAACAAAATTGTCTGTAATTCTAAGATCCAGTTGAACTGGATTCTAAAATCCAGTTGAATGAAAGCTGCAATACATGTAACATTACATTAAATGTGTTTATTGATTTTATGTTTTATTGAAATATAGCTGATTTCAATAAAATGCCATATCAATTTTTGTTGTACAGTGAAGTGAATCAGTTTTACATATATATACATTCTTTTTTAATATTACCTTCCATTCACTAATGTAAAAACAAAAGCTTATAAAATATCTGCATTTCAAAGTAAGAACATCTGAATGCAATGAACCCAGAGATGTTTAATATGATGGTCCTTCTACACTGTAGTTGTTCAATAATCAACTACTAGCTGCAAAGAAAAAAAAATTACATTTTTAAATTTTATCTCTGATTAGCTACATGGCTATAAGCAAATGATGATCCTTGCTTTTCCAACCTGTAAAAAAAATATCAATAGAGTCCTCATAAACTTTTTACCTTCCTTATTATTATTGTCTTACTGTAGCAGGGAATCAAATTTAAAATTCTACACTAATTTTATGCCTGAAATTACATGGAAAGTACAAGGAAATATAGAAAAAGGAAACAGATTTGTTTCTGTTTTTTTTAAGATGTGAATAAAATGAGATGACCAATGTGAAAAAAATATATCATGTTTGAAGACTCATAAAACATTTAAATATTAATATTAATTATAAAAAATAGTCTTATCTGTCTTAGAAAAAATAAACCTAAACAAAATGTGCTTATATTTCTAATAAAGAAAACAAATGAGCATATGCCAGGCTTTCCAGATAAATTATAGCATATGTGCTCCAGGAAATGTTTATCTGAATATTCATGGTAACCTTGTTTCTATAATAATAGGAAAAAAACTCTCCAAACCATCATTAACTTTAGAAAGATTAAATAAATCCTGGTGCAACTAAGCAATATAAGAAAAAAATATTGGTAAAAATAAATGAATCACAAACTCAGGTACCACTATAGATCAATGTCAAAAACAAAATGTTGTGTAGAGAAAAGGAAGTAATGAAACTCAAGATAGCATCTATATAACTTTCTAAAACATACAAAATTAAAGAATGTACACTTTGGGAAAACACACATATACCTGTTAGGTAGGTAGAATAGGAAAAAGGAGTCCAAAATGGCGGTGGCTAAAAGACAAAGAAGGGAAAAGCCTGTGAAAACAGAACAAAGCAAAGTCCCAGAACCAGAGTGAGGAACTCAGGTAAAACAACAGCCCTCCTACCTAGCCTAATTTACATACCGCAGGCTCAGGGGGAAGGAGACAAATGTATAAAAGGAGGAAGCCTAGAAGGATTGAGGCCCCACTTCTGGGTTGGCCCACCCTCAAGGGTGTATTTTCCTTTACTTTTTACATGAAATGGAGTTGTAACACCAATTCGTCTGTTACTTCAAAATTTTGCTGCAGCAAGAGAGAACCAAGGAAATTACAAACTCCCCCAACATACCTAACACTATTACAAAATGTGAGAAAAAGCTGAAAACAAAATCCAGAGTACTAGTTAATCCAATGGAATGAGAGATATTTTAAATTTATTTTTCACTTGTTCATCTACTTTTTGCTTAATTGTATGATGCAGAATGGACATAATTAATGATTTAATCATAATGCAAACTTTCTTTTTTTTTTTTCCTAGTCATCCTTTAAATATATGTGTAGTAAATTTCTCCTCCTTTCCTTCCTGGTAGTAAATTTCTGGTTGAAAACTCAGAAATTTCCACAAGTTTTCTGCTGACTCTTGGTAATGATGTCATTAAAGAAACTTTAAACATCATTATGAAAGTTGCAATATGGTTTCCATATAAAAATTAAAATCTGCATGTCCCAATCTTCACAAGTAGTTAAACTTCCCCCCTTTTTCCTTCTGCTAAGGTCTGTCAATGATGGCACTGATATTCTGGAAAATGTGGGTGGTCACTTTGGATTTTTATTTGTTTAACTTGATTTCATTTTCCTGTGTGATGCTAAAGTATTTGAAGGTTCGACGCTGGAGATTAGAATGTGCACATCTTTGGTGACCATTGGCCTGACTATCGAAGGCATATATTGAATATCTCATTATCTTTAAAGATGCTGACAACATATCAAATTCAAACAAGAATCAAGAGTTTTAATATCAGCCTGTCAAGAATTCAAGTAAAATGCATTCCCTGAAATCTCTCATATGTAAAAGGGACAATTTTTAATAATGCTTTAATATTTCAAGTTTTAAGTAATGAATAACTTTTCTCAATGCCTATATAATTTTTAAAACTATAAGGCAATTGACAAAACCTACTTTGATAGATTGTTGTTTGTTCAGTCATTCAGTCGTGTCTGACTCTTATTAAACCCATGGACTGAAGCACACCAGGCTTCCCCATCCTTCACTATCTTCCAGAGTTTGCTTAAACTCATGTCCACTGAGTTAGTGATGCCATCCAACCATCTCATCCTCTGTCGCTCCTTTCTTTTCCTGCCCTCAATCTTTCCCAGCATCAAGATCTTTTCCGAAGAGTCTGCTCTGTGCATCAGGTGGCTGAGGTTGGAGCTTCTGCTACAGCATAAGTCCTTCCAAAGAATATTCAGGATTGATTTCCTTTAGGATTGACTGGTTTGATTTCCCTGAAGCCCAAGGGTCTCTCAAGAGTCTTCTCCATCACCACTGTTCAAAAGCATCAATTTTTCAGTGTTCAGCCTTCTTTATAGTCCAACTCTCATATCTGCACATGACCACTGGAAAAACCATAGCTTTGACTATATGGATTTTGTTGAAAAAGTGATGTCTCTGCTTTTTAATATACACTGTCTACTAATGTGTCATGGCTTTTCTTCCATGGAGCAAGTATCTTTTAATTTCATGAGTGCAGTCACCATCTGCAGTGCCATTGAAGTGATGGGACCAAATGCCAAGATTGTTGTTTTTTAAGTGTTGAGTTTTAAGCCAGCTTTTTCACTCTCCTCTTTCACCCTCATCAGGCTCTTTAGTTCCTCTTCACTTTCTGCCATAAAGGTAATGTCATCTGCATGTATGTGCTTGTTGATATTTCTCCTGCAATCTTGATTCCAGATTGTGCTTTTACAGCCAGGCAATTCACATGATGTACTCTGCATATAAGTTAAATAAGCAGGGTGACAATATATAGACTTGATGTACTCCTTTCTCAATTTTGTACTGTCCATTGCTTCATGTTTGGTTCTAACTGTTGCTTCATGACATGCAAACAGGTTTCTCAGGGGGCAGGTAAGGTGGTCTCGTATTCTCATCTCTTTAAGAATTTTCCACAGCTTGTTGTGATCCAAATAATCAAAGGCTTTAGTGTAGTTAGTGAAACAGAAGTAGATATTTTTTCTGGAATTCTCTTGCTTTCTATATGATCCAACAGATGTTGGTGATTTGATCTCTGGTTCCTCTGCCTGTTCTAAATCCAGCTTGTATATCTGGAATTTCTTGGTGTATATACTGTGGAAGTCCAGCTTGAAGGATTTTGAGCATTACTTTGCTAGCGTGTGAGATGAGTGCAATTGTGCAGTAGTTTGAACATTTTTGGCATTGCCTTTCTTTCGGACTGGAATGAAAACTGACCTTTTCCAGTCCTGAGGCCACTGATGAGTTTTGCAAATTTGCTGGATTATTGAGTGCTGCACTTTAATAGCATCATCTTTTAGGATTTGAATAGTTCAGCTGGAATTCCATCACTTCCACTAGCTTTGCTCATGGTAATAATTCCTAATGCCCACTTGACTTCACAGTACAGGATGTCTGGCTCTAGGTGAGGGACCATACCACTTTTGATGGATAATTTAACTAAATGTCCACAGGACTGGAAAAGGTCAGTTTTCATTCCAATCCCAAAGAAAGGCAATGCCAAAGAGTTCGCAAACTACCACACAATTGCACTCATCTCATATACTAGTAAAGTAATTCTTAAAATTCTCCAAGCCAGGCTTCAACAATACATGAAATGTGAAATTCCAGATGTTCAAGCTGGTTTTAGAAAAGGCAGAGGAATCAGAGATCAAATTGCCAACATCCGCTGGATCATCCAAAAAGCAAGAGAGTTCCAGAAAAACATCTATTTCTGCTTTATTGACTATGCCAAAGCCTTTGACTGTGTGGATCACAATAAACTGTGGAAAATTCTGAAAGAGATGGGGATGCCAGACCACCTGACTTGCCTATTGAGAAACTTATATTCAGATCAGGAAACAACAGTTAGAACTGGACATGGAACAACAGACTGGTTCCAAATAGGCAAAAGAGTACGTCAAGGCTGTATATTGTCACCCTGCTTATTTAACTTAAATACATCATGAGAAATACTGGGCTGGATGAAGCACAAGCTGGAGTCAAGATTGCCGGGAGAAATATCAATAACCTCAGATATGCAGATGACACCACCCTTATGGCAGAAACTGAAGAGGAACTAAAAAGCCTCCTGATGAAAGTGAAAGAAGAGAGTGAAAAAGTTGGCCTAAAGCTCAACATTCAGAAAACTAAGATCATGGCATCCGGTCCCATCACTTCATGGGAAATAGATGGGGAAACAGTAGCAACAGTGTCAGACTTTATTTTTCTGGGCTCCAAAATCACTACAGATGGTGACTGCAGCCATGAAATTAAAAGACGCTTACTCCTTGGAAGGAAAGTTATGACAAACCTAGATAGCATATTCAAAAGCAGAGACATTACTTTGTCAATAAAGGTCCATCTAGTCAAGGCCATGGTTTTTCCAGTGGTCATATATGGATGTGAGAGTTGGACTTTAAATAAAGCTGAGTGCAGAAGAGTTGATGTTTTTGAACTGTGGTGTTGAAGAAGACTCTTGAGCGGCGATCCAACCAGTCCATCCTAAAGGAAATCAGTCCTGGGTGTTCATTGGAAGGACTGATGTTGAAGCTGAAACTCCAATACTTTGGCCACCTGATGCGAAGAGCTGACTCATTTGAAAAGACCCTGGTGCTGGGAAAGATTGAAGGCAGGAGGAGAAGGGGACGACAGAGGATGAGATGGTTGGATGGCATCACCTACTTGATGGACATGGGTTTGGGTAGACTCTGCAAGTTGGTGATGGACAGGGAGGCCTGGCGTACTGCAGTTCATGGGATGGCAAAGAGTCGGATATGACAGAGCGGCTGAACTGAACTTAACTAAATACATGAACCTATGCCACATCAACAATAAAAGTGTGAGGACACTGAAAATTTGAAAAATATAGTATTTTTATGAGTATGATCTATAAGTGAAATATTATTCATTGTCAGGAATTGCTGATGAGTTTGTTAAGAGATCTTCCTAACATAGTGCAGCTGAATTCAAATTATGTGATGAAATTAAGCAGGCTGAATGAGTAATTTCCATGCATGGACAATGGGAATTTGTTGTTCAGCTACTCCAGATTATTTGACATCACAAATTAAACAATAAAGCATGGCATTTAAAATTAAGAAATGAATCTATACATCCACCACTCAAACCATGGCTCGCATACTTATTACCTCTAATTTTTGCCATCCCACTTGATTTCCCTTGTTTCTGTTTCCTCACCTATACCAGTTGTTGTAAAGACTAAACTTTAATATAAATGAATAAACTTGTTACATAGGAATAGGCTTCCCTTGTTGCTCAGTGGTAAAGAATGTCTGCCAATAGGATAGACTCAAGGGACTTGGTTTTGATCCTTGGGTCTGCAAGATCCCCTGGAGAAGGAAATGACAACCCAGTCCTATGTTCCTGCCTGGCAAATCCCATGGACAGGAAAGCCTGGCAGGCTGTAGTCCATAGGGTCACAAAAGATTTGGACATATCTCAGTGACAAAACGGCAGAAAATATATATGAATAATACTTCAGTTAAGTTCAGTAATTATGTCTAAGCTTCTGGGAGAGAGAATAGTATGAGAAATTAAGTGAAATTTTGATTTACTCAAACTATTATCCCATATACAACATCACTTCTTGCTGTATAGGTGAATTTTAATTATATAATATTCAGTCTTATTATATCAGAGATTCTGTGCAATATTCTTCATTTTATGCCAAGTCAAGATTTAGACAGAATAGGACTCTACAGGATACAAAAAAAAAAGTTATCTTTTGAATAAACCTATCATCTTATTGATTAACCCATTATGAGGGGCTATTTGTTTCCATTCTCTTGATAAAATTCAAGAAATTTTTCATTACTTTTGTGGTTTCTCAATACCTAAACAAAAAGTCCTTAGTCACTTTCAGCCTCAGATTTATTATCAATAATTAAATTATCCTGTGTAATAGTGAAACTAAATTTTATTTAAAGTAAAGATTTTCCATTTCACTAACTTGGGCCTACTTCCAGCTGGAGATATAAATAGGGAATTGATATTTGGGAGACCTTTTTCTCTTTCTATACTTTGCTCTTTTACTTTTCTCCTTTGCTTATTAAGTATGAAGTATAACCTCCCTGGGGAAACAATGAAAGAGAAGGTTAGAAAGAAAGTGTAAAGGGCAGAAACATTTTTATTCACCTAGGTGTATAATGATTTAATTTTGGCTCACTTGGGGTTTGGAATCTGTCCAAAAATAACTCCATATTAGGGAACATTTTAAGTTTCTTAACTTAAAACATGCCTGCCCAGAGAATATCAAAATTCCATTTTCTTGACTAAAGCAATGCATTTTCCTAGGCTGACTGCTGATGATTTTCTCAGTCACGGATAGCCGGAGGTTCACCTTTGTCTCTTCTTTACAACCCTCTGAATTTCCACTTTAAATGTCCTCAGCCTGGCTCGCTCTATGAAAGGCACACATTTGGTATATAAGAAACAATCCAAAATTATATAAGTGGAGCTAGCTTCCAATGAGGTCTGTCTTTCTGCTTTGAAAACTTAGGAAGGTATTCATACCTCAGGTTACTCATACAAAAGTTGAATAGTGTTTACTCTTCCCACATCTGAGGGCTATTTGTCCGGTGGTGAGACATGCCCTATCTGTCCGATCCATGGGCATGAGAAGGAAAATGACACAGGGAACACTTAATTTTTCTTTTCAAGTGTACTTTTCTTTTTTTCTTTCCTCTTTAACTGCAACCCTTTTATACGCTCAATGGGAAGGCAGACTACGGATAGCAATAATTATGAAAATAGTGTTTAAATATATAAAAAGTTTGACCACTTCTTTCTTAAATCCCTAAAGGGTACCTACTATTTCATTTTAGAATATAGGGATATTGCCATGTATCCTTTAGCTCAATCTTTTGAAGTCTTAATATAGACTGACTGTGTATGTCCCCCTCAAATTCTTATGTGGAAGCCCTCATCATCAGTGTGATGGTATTTCAAGCTGGGGCCTTTGGGAGGTCATTAGGGTTAAATCTGGTCATTAAATCACTAATCCCATCATGAGGTTGGGGCCCTCATGATGGGATTAGTGGCCCTCTATGAACAGGAAGAGAGAGAGATCTTTCTCTACCACCCTCACCCTCTATTGTGCACAGTAGGAAAGGAAAAGCCATGTGAAGTCAGCTTTTCTTTACAATGTTTATAGATTTATTATGATCTTCTGTGAGGCAATCTCAAACTCTGAATAAACTGTGAACAACTCATACATTCTCTTCACATTTAAAAATCTGAAAAATATAAAAATTATTTTTCACTGAATATAACAGTCTTTTTTAAATGTTCCAAAGGATTGGCATTGCCACAGTTCTGAATTTGCTACTTCAGGGGTTTGGTAAGGTAAGACACCATATTTTCTTTTATTTGTATCTTGTTTTGTATGATCGGTTTTCATAATGTCATCCTCATATACAAATTGAAATAAAATTTCCTTGGCAATGGTGATGAACTTAGCTTGTCAAAATGAAAAGGTTTGTCCAGTTTATTATCAAAATGCATGAGTTTTTATAAAGAAGAGAAAGAGATTCTCTCTGATGGAGAAACAGATTCTCTCTGCTTCCCCAGTGAAATATGAATGAGGGCATACTCTCAAGTGAATGCAACTAGATTCAGTCTCATTTAAAGAAGAAATGGACTGCAGAGTTTTATTAGATGTACTGAATCTACATTACATATTGAATCTCTCAAAAAAATTCATAATCAAATGGAAGATTTATACAGATGAAATATTTTTAAAAACCTGAAACATTTCTTACTTTGTTCTTGGTAATTATTTTCTAATTAGGCTTTATGGATTTTGCTTTTATTTTAATGGAGCAGTTTTCCCATAAGGCCTATATGAAAAATATATGATTCAAATTTGGAAGTGTGTAAACAAAAGCAAAATTATTTTGGCACATTAAAATCTTAGGAACAAAAATTAATTATTGAAGAAGACTGAAAAATACTTTCCTTTGCTGTTTATGGTTTACATGTAATCCTGTAGCTGAGCTTAGTTGCTCAGTAGTATCCAACTCTCTGTGGCCCCATGGACTGTAGCTCACCAGGCTCCTCTGTCCATGGAGATTCTCCAGGCAAGGATACTGGAGTGGGTTGCCATGCCCTCCTCCAGGGGATCTTCCCAATTCAGGGATCGAACCCAGGTCCCCTGCATTGCAGATGATTTCTTTACTGTCTGAGCCACAAGAGAAGCAATCCTGTAGAGGGCAGTTTAACAATAGGCAGATATAATGTTTATAAAATTATAATGATTATATAATTATTAAAGGTCATTTCCTTGAAAACAGTTTTGAAAATTTGAACATCACACAGAAGCATATTTATTTTTTCCCTGAGATTCATTAGTAACTCTGAAAATTATACTACAAAAATTGAGTAAAGTTAAAAATCTGAAAACATGTTAAGCCATGACCTGGGCAGCATAAAAGACCAATGCTACCTTAGAGTGATTGACAAGTGTTATCTGATAGGTCTAACATCTGGGTTTGACCTTGGCCTAGAAATGACACCACACTGAGTGTTCTATCTGTGTCTATTTATCTAACTATTTAACTTTTCTATAAATGCTGAACAGGATGTATTAAAAATCGACTCTGTGGGAGAGGGAGAGGGTGGGATGATTTGGGAGAATGTCATTGAAACATGTATAATATCATATAAGAAACTAATCTCCAGTCCAGGTTCGAGGCAGGATACAGGATGCTTGGGGCTGGTGCACTGGAATGACCAAGAGGGATGGTACAGGGAGGGAGGTGGGAGGGGGGTTCAGGATGGGGAACACATGTAACCTGTGGCGGATTCACGTTGATGTATGGCAAAACCAATACAATGTTGTAAAGTAGTTAGCCTCCAATTAAAATAAATAAATTTAAATAAAAAAAAATCAACTTTGACCCTAAGAAGCAGTGGTCTAGAATGACAAAAATCACAATTTTCCTTTTGAAAGTGATATTAATCTTGCGCAACAGTGAGTCTAAACTCAAAAACTAAAGCAGGTTCTGTTTCTTTCCAAAATTGTTTGCTATTTATCCTTTATTTGGCTGCTGTACCCAATGTATCATACTTCAATATAAGTATACATTCAGTGTCAGGGTAAAATAAACTATGGAATGTGATCCTCTGAAGAATATCTGTTATGATATTAATTTCAAAAATCTCTGATTTGAGGACATTGAGGTTCAAAAAACTAAAGAATTTTCTAGGATAATATACATAGGATAAACTTGTATGTCTCTATACCAAAATGTAGCCTCTCTACAAAGTACAATCTGCCTTTTTAAAAACCACAATATAAATGTTGCTGTGTACATGGCTTAAATAGGAACTGTTTTAGAAACTATGTGACCCACGCTTTGTATATTTTTAAGTTAAAATATATTTTTCTTGTTTATTTTTAATTTGAAACTTTGTAAAACAATTATTTTTCACTTAGGTTGATGATTTACAAAATAAATTATATATGATTATATAGAAAATGTAATAATATTGTAATTCTTACATTCAGTTCAGTTCAGTTCAATTCAGTCACTTAGTCATGTCCAACTCTTTGTGACCCCATGAATCGCAGCACGCCAGGCGTCCCTGTCCATCACCAACTCCCGGAGCTCACCCAAACTCATGTGCATCGAGTGGGTGATGCCATCCAGCCATCTCATCCTCTGTTGTCCCCTTATTCCTGACCCCAATCCCTCCCAGCATCAGGGTCTTTTCCAATGAGTCAATTCTTACATTACCAACATTTAAAAACTTGTCTATAACTGTTCTGTAAACAACTATGGTTTGGAAATCTATTCTTTTCCTAGCTGCCCACTGTCTATTTAGTCTCATTCTTATTGTTCATTGCTCTCCAAGAGTTTTTAGTTCTAGTTGATAGATTATTTTCAGTGCTTTTCAGTCCTGTATCTTCATTGACACTTTAAAGTACAGGGCCTTCATAAATTTTATTTTCATAAGTCTATCTGTTTATTTTACTATTTGCTGACCAACCTAGATAGCATATTAAAAAGCAGAGACATTACTTTGCCAACAAAGGTCCATCTAGTCAAGGCTATGGTTTTCCAGTGGTCATGTATGGATGTGAGAGTTGGACTATAAAGAAAGCTGAGCCCAGAAGAATTGATTCTTTTGAACTGTGGTTTTGGAGAAGACTCTTTAGATTCCCTTGGACTGCAAGGAGATCCAACTAGTCCATCCTAAAGAGATCAGTCCTGGCTATTTATTGGAAGGACTGATGCTAAAGCTGAAACTCCAATACTTTGGCCACCTCATGTGAAGAGTTGACTCATTGGAAAAGACTCTGATGCTGGGAGGGATTGGGGGCAGGAGGAGAAGGGGACGACAGAGGATGAGATGGCTGGATGGCATCACCGACTCGATGGACGTGGGTTTGAGTGAACTCCGGGAGTTGGTGACGGACATGGCGGCCTGATGTGCTGTGATTCACAGGGTTGCAAAGAGTTGGACACGACGGAGAGACTGATCTGTATATATAAATAGAAGAGGTACAATTCTTCTCCAATAAATTATTTTTGCCTTTTGATGCTTGTCAAATAGCTTGTCTTAATTGAAGACTGCCTACTGCAGTCCATCAGGTTGCAAGGAGTTGGACTCAATTTAGCAACTGAATAGCAACAATGGAAGAAATCTGCTTCTCAAATGTAGTCTGAGATCACTGTGTTTTGCAGTGTGGGAAAGATGACAGAGTTCTTTCGAGTATCTTTTGGTCCCACTTATGAGAGTTCTACACCTTCCAAAGACTCCTGATATCATCACACTGAGGGTTAAGATTTCAAGAAAGGAATTTGGAGAGGCCCAAATATTCCAGTTCACAATACTATGCTTTCACAGGTAATATTCACTGCTATGTAAAAATGATTAATTTTCTTATTCTACAGATACTTCTAATTTATTAGAAAATTTTGCTACAAGTTGGAGCAACAAAATGAAAAATTATCCTTTTACTTCTCTCACTTTTATGGTTTAACTCTATTTGATCAATTTATCTTTACTTTCCCTTCCCTGTATTTCACTGGTCCTAAATGGCCACAGTAATGTCCTTCCCACTTTAATAAATCATTCTCTGCCATCAACATCCAACTCAAATACCCCAATTTTGATCAAGCAATTCCTCAGCCCTTCCACTTGAACAATAGCTCCTCATCTTATAAATGCCAGAGAAATCACCTTCAGAATAATTCATGTGGAACTGATTTTTGGGAAATGTCCTATGGGCAGATTTTGCTACTGTTTTGATATATAATATCCCTAACTGTTCTTTAATTTTATATAAATATTGTTTCCATAGTAGAACTGTGTGTTTTCTAATAAAAAGAGATTGGGTTTAATACTATTGTGAAGTCAAAGAGCATCCTGCCTTTCTAAAATAATTTGTTTGAAAATAATTATTGACTACACATGTTGTGCTAAGCACTATTCTTTGATTCTTAAATGTGACACAGAAGCAAGCAGCAGATATTCTGCATTGGTAATTTTTACATGTGATTTTTTTTTTGGTACTTATCACAGTTAAAATTACATGTTTAACTACACATTCATTTGTTTAACATCTAGATCCCCAAATTTTGTAAGGCAAATGTGGGAGTAGACTCTTTTAATTTGTCACTGAAATACTAGTACTTCTGCTCTATCTGGTCAGTAAGTACTAGTATCTGTTGAAAGAACTAGAAACTTAATAAACAGAAAGTGAAGTTGCCCAGTTGTGTCCCACTCTTTGCAACCTCGTGGACTATAGCCTTCCAGGCTACTCCATTCACGGGATATACTAGGCAACAATATGGCATGGGTTGTCATTTCCTTCTCCAGGGATCTTCCCAAGTCAGTGATAGAAGCCAGGTCTCCCACATTGCAGGCAGACTGCTCACTACATGAGCTACTATCTCCTCAGTAAATAAAGTTGTGGGGGAAAACTAGCCACACAGAAAAATAGCAAATTAATTAAATGTATTATTAAAGTTGATGTCTTTATGGAAAAACAGTCTTTATCTGAGAGGAAGGGCATTTTCTAAATATTGCATACTCTAACAAAGTTTAAGATATCATTTTAATACATTAGAAGTGGGTGGTGCCGGATGACAACCATCTGGACAAAAAGAAAATGTGACAGTCCAAAAACAAAGTCAAAGACTTAGGTAAAACTATGGTTCTTATAAATAAAAACCTAAAATACTAATTGGTCAAAAAGTAAATATATTGTTTTGCTTAAATTTTAATGGTATTTTCTTATGATATTTTATTTAAGGTTTTCTTATACTGATTATTTTATAAGTATAAAACACTTTTATGATTATAAAATTATCTACTAAAGGTATTTAATATTTAAATAAAGCCCTCAGTTTTATTCAGCAGTGTATTTTGTGACTTTTAGCTTCTTTTCATAATTACAGAAAGCTGAATAAATTTAGAATTTAGCTAAAAATCATTATTATTTACTTATATATTGATCTTAATTAGTTGATTTTTGTTTATTTTCATATTTAGTACAAATGACACTTTATTTTGCATGCAGGTATTGTTGGCAATATAGGCCATATTGGTTTCTAAAATATTTCTTTAAAGAGAGATTTTACATTTATTAATATACATTTTATCATTCAATCAAATTCAATTAATACATAAAATACCATGCTAAGTAATTTCAGGGATTGAAACATATGAATAAATAAGCCCTTATTTCTGTCATATGTACAGTATACATTTAGTAATTATGATCATTTCTGAAATATATACAATTAAAGGAAACATGGACATTTTGCAAGAAACAGTACTAAAATGTCTTTTTAGTTTCGCAAAACATAATATCAGAGTTGAAGCCTCATGTTCAGGCCTCGGGCTGGCTTCCTTGAAGTTTAAGAAGGGTCAACAAGTACAAGAGAAAGGACATTCCAATAGGGAGTGAAAAGCAAGAACAGCCAGAGGAACACAGGCAACTGTCACGATCAGCTACCTTACAGGATGTCAGCACTGATGGAGGCAGGAGACAAATGTTCAACATGCTATGATGAATGCTTAGTGAGATCTATACAAGTGTGGATATATGATAACATACTTTATTATTTATTTTAATGATGAAACATCTAAATATCTTTTTATATTAAAATTACTACATCATATAATATAATAGGTATCTCTCATTAACAAAAATGTCTTCTTGAAGAAAATAAATAAATACTAGGTTAGATTTAAAAATTAAATATCCCTAGTCAAGCACTGATTAGTACTGATAAGTCCATGTCTAATTTTCCTTTTAATGACTCAAATACAGGGAATTTGGTTACACTTTTGTTGGAAAGCAGTAAGTAAAATAGAACACTGAAACAGCAAGTAGCCACTATCCATCGTGTAAGAGAAACAGGCAAATAACCAGCACAACTCCACTTTCAGGGGTTATAGGTTATAAGTTAACAAAATTAGCATTAAGTATGTTAATATTTTTATTTTATTTTTTTCTCCCCATAAAGACTTGCATGTGATATAAGACTATTTTAGTATGGAAATTTACCACCTAATTTGTCAAGCTTCTATGACAAATAATAATATCTTTAATGTGATAAGTTGTGGTAACCTTTTTTGTTTCTAAAATGCTGAGATAATAATTCATTACTACAACCAAAAGTCATGTACAGACATACATGGAAGATACTTCATATTTGGTTCCAACACTATAAAGTGAAAATCACAATAAAGCAAGTAACATAACATGTCTGGTTTCCCAGTGCATATAAAAGTCACAGTCTACTAAGTGTCCAATACCATCATGTATAAGAAAACAATGTACATTCCTTAATTTAAAAATATCTTACTGCTTCAAAAATGGTAACCATCATCAGAGACATCAGTGAATCATAGTAGTAACATCAACGATTACTGATCATGGGTCACTATAGCTAATAAAAAATTTTTGAAATATTGTGAGAATTACCAAAGTATGACACAGAGATATGCAGTAAGCAAATGCTTTTGAAAAAATGATGGTGATAGACTAGATTGACGCAAACCACCAATTTGTCAAAAAACACTAATCTGTAAAGCTCAATAAAACAAATTGCAATGAAATGAGTTTGTCTCTACAAATAAACATACATTTATCATTACATATTTTAAAAATAAACTTCAGGTACATATACCACATTATCATGAAATTGCTAGGTGATAAATTATAATTTATCTTGACACAATTTTATGAAGGTGATGCAAGTGATCACACTTCAATTACCAATGCTGACAATAAATTCTGACATTAAAGTCAGTAGAGAATTACAACAAACAATTTGGGGAAGATTACATAAATCACCCATATCTATGAGGAATAAAAGTTTTGGTTACTGGACTACACAAAGACCAATGACCAGTGAGGTACTCACTGAAGACAAAGAAAATATGGAATGTGTCCTGAAAGAACATACTTTATAAATACAAGTTACAACCATGTAACTAAGCAGCTGAAGGATGAGGACTGTTTTACTAAAGAGTATTTCTTCCTTATGAATGTAAAATTTATTATGAATACATATGTGTGTATACAGCAAGCATTTCTGACTTCTTCCCTATTTTATCATTCCCTTATACTCTAACACAACATTCATTACTAATAATTAAAGTAAATGATGGTATTTTTAAGTTACAGGTTATCAGTAAGAAGTAAACATCACACAAGGACTTTGAATCCTCTCTTGGGAAAGCTGTTAGATGGTTTTCTGTTGTTTCAGAATCCCTGTATCATGTTAGGTGAAATAGTACTTTGTTATTGTCTTTATTCAGAGTTTAAGTGTGGTTTTAAAAGACGTACAAGGGTGCCAAGGAGACAAGGGGGTGGACAGTGATGGTTATATTTTGTTGTCAACTCGTGTAGGCTAGGGTATCCAGTTATTTAATGCTAATTTATGTATTGCTATGAAGGTAATTTGTAGATGTGGGTAATACCTACAATCAATTGCCCATATGTAAAGGAGATTATCTTCTTTTATCTGGGTGCGTGCAGGCATGCTAAGTCATTTCAGTTGTGTCTACCTCTTTGTGACCCAATGGACTGTAGGCTACCAGGCTCCTCTGTCCATGGAATTCTCCAGGCAAGAATACTGGAGTGTGCTGCCATGCTCTCCTCCAGAAGATCTTCTCCAACCAGGAATCAAACCTGAATCTCTTATGTCCCCTGCATTGGCGGGAGGATTCTTTACCACGGAACCAGTGGGGAATCCCTTTTATCTAGGGAGTCTCATCAAATCAATGCAAGGCCTTAAGAGCAAAACCAAGGTTTCCCTGTGGAAGAAGAAAATTTGCCTCTAATACTATAGCATCAGCTCCTGCCTGAGAGTTTCTAGCCTGCTCTGGCCTGTGCTACAGATTTTGGATTTGCCAGTCCTCACATTCATGTAAGCCAGGTCAAAAATACCAATTTGCTGATACTTAGATGGGCTTATTTTTGGAATCTTTCTCATAATTGTCACATAATTTAAATGTGACCTTTTCCCCAAGTCTGTATGTTAATATATTTGCAGAATAAATTCAGAAGTGTCCTAAGTGGGATATGAAGACAGAAATAAATTACATATTGTGACCTGAATTTTTAATTTTTAATTTAATTTTGATTCTGTAGATCTACAAAAAGTCACAAATTATTATATAATTTTATTTGCATATCTTAGAAATAATCTATTCACACTATAAATATTATTTATGCTAACATTACTTAGCTTATAATGTGAAGATTACATGTTGCACATAATCATCTGCCAAGTTATAATTCATTATTAACATTAAAAAGCAACTTGAGAGGTCAGCTAGCTAATTTATCAAGCTTTAGGAATAAGTGGCAGAAAAAAATGAGGAGTTACACTAATTCTGAAAACTCAGAAAGAAGAATATTAACAACTCTGCTTTATAATACTGAAACATGCTATTAGAATTATTCAAATGTGCCACATAGTGACAACTTATAATAAATATTAATTAAGGAATACTTAGCCATTTTGCTTACACCAGTGTCACCAGGGTAGACAATATAATGATAAATAAAATTATAAAACATCTGTGATTAACTTTGATGAAGTTATCTCTATGATGCGAATTCTAAGGTTTATAAAAACAACTTAAGAGAATGTGCATATTTAACAAATGTATGTGTATATTTGTACGTATGTGAGTGGTTTCTTCTGATGCCACCTGCTCATATATTTCCCTATAAAAATCACCACTGATCTTGGGATGCCCTAAAGAGATCTATTTGTAGTGCCACCATGCCCAAGGCATTGTAGGGCAATTTACCTTCAGGTAATGGTCAAGAAGAGCCCAATGAGGAAGCAGGTCCCTGATCCCTTTAGATCCCCAAAGCAGTTTACTGGAGGGATTTGGGAGAGGATCATTAGATTATGAGAAGAAGCTCCTATAATCTGCTTCCAGAAGCAGTGCCTGGACAAGGTGTCTAGGGTTCTATTCTACTAATGACAGGTAGAAGCCACCCCAGAAGGTACCTTACTCCCTCACTGGTCACAGCACCTCCCCTACTTGTGTGCACCTTTGGTATCCTGGCCAATGATTGCTTCTCAGTGCAAAACTCCTGATGTGTAAGAAGAAGAACCCAATGGTATGTAAGGGATGGTAAATATAGTTGGGGGTGCTGCTGCAGCTGCTGCTGCTAAGTCGCTTCAGTCGTGTCCAACTCTGTGCGACCCCATGGACAGCAGCCTACTAGGCTCCTCTGTCCCTGGGGGCTGCCGTCTATGGGGTCTCACAGAGTTGGACATGACTGAAGCGACTTAGCAGCAGCAGCAGCACCCCCAACTATATTTACCATCCCTTACATACCTTTGGGTTTTTCTTTTTATACATCAGGAGTTTCCAGGCATTTTCTTCTTACCAAAGTATGCCACAAACAGCCTTTTCATAGCATGCTGAAAAAGTAGTTGAAAAAGCTTCTGCTTCCCCTCATCTTTAGTGATCTTCTATTTCATGGGCAACACTCCTTTTCTTTAAAGAAGAAAGAAAAAAGCTAAATTTAATGTTCTCCCTCTCTGTCTTTCATACTTTCTCCCCTTTTTTGGCAAAAATTGCTGAAGCTACCTTCTGGCTAACCCTCAAATTTGATGCTTTGGAAAGAGTTACAAAAATCATTTCATTTTTCTTCTTAATTTTATCAAACACTCAAGTGTTTGGTGAGTGCTGATAATTTAGCTCCAGATGTCATTTGAAAGCTCTGTTTGCAAACCTAATACCTATTCTTTGTACAAAAGCTCCAGCTTTAAAGAAACAATTATTTTCAAATGCAAAAATGTAGATTTCTGTATTTTTACATTTGGAAGCCTTTTAAAGTAACTTTGCAGAACTGAAATTTGTAACCATTACAAACTATTACATTAACTGTTAACTGACAGTACTTAGCTATTGTGAACTCAAAAAAAAAAAAAAAAGGCCATCTAAATAATATATGAAATGTCACAGATTTGTATCATACTACATGGAGTGATTAATTTTTAAAGATATGCTATCATTACACATTCCATGGAAAAATAGAGGTCCTCCATTTAAATATAGCAATACCATCCCATACATTTAAAGTTCCCCATCATATCAGGCTTCAATTATATTCTTTTGACAGGTGAAAAATAAGCAATAAACAAGAATGTCGATAAGGTCACACACCTGTTATACTGTCTTCAGTTTGAGACACTTTAATGTCATAAAGATGCTGACAAATGGAAAGGGCTTTGAAGAAAACTCAGTAGTATGATTAAGGAGCTATGAAGTTAGACTTAAAATGAGAGATTAAAAGGATGAAACATGGACACTGAGCTCAATTTTGACAAAGTAGGATGAGGCAAGTTATCTGTTTAAAAAATCTGGAAGTTATAAATGACAAAGAGGTTGCAGGGCTATTTTGTATTCACATGTGTGCAGACATACACACACACACATATTTTCTGAAATAATTGCAATCCTTCCTTTGGTAAGATTTTAATATAACAAGTTTTCAAGACTAAAAGGATTAAAAATGAATTTTCCATTAAAAAACAGAAGAATAATAGCATTTTAAAGTATTGATTTGAAATTCTAATATTGATTGCAATATTAATTGCCAGTGAATCTACAGTAAAATTTTATGATTCATCTTAGTGCACTAAGCAGAGTACAAGTTGGGCAAAAGATGACGTGTTCTACAATTTTATATCTATCATGCACTAGCAATAGTCCCGTAACCTCTTCCAGCCTTAGTTTCTTCATCTGTATAATAAGGACTTTGCATTGGATGTCTTAAAAACTCTGGTGAAATCGAATTTTTTTCAAAGTTAAATTTAAAGTTTTGACTGTTGGTGATATTTCTTTGAATTAAAAACAATGAGTGTACAAAATACTTTAAAATGTTTTTTAAAAGCTCTCTAATAAAATATAGTGACCTTGAAAGCAACAAGAAGAGAGGTCAAGAAAGACTGAAGCTTCCTCTCTTTCCCAAGTCATTAATAGATTCAACAAATAAAAATTTGATTTTAGGTGAGATGGAATTTAAGCTTGTCAACAAGTTCTATAGAGTATTTATTACAGGAATTGGTATCATTGCCTGAGAAGCCAGGGAACCCAGAAACAATAAGGAAAAGATATACACTTATTAGGTGACATGAGAATTCTGAATCCCTTCAGTGGTGTGTTGAGGAGGACTGCATTGCCTATTGGCTTTATGAGTACACTGAGCTAATTTATGGGACCCTTATGCTGGAAGGAGACTTCTTTTTTGAGTGAAATAAAACTTTGTGTATGGGCAGTATTTACTATTCTTGCTCTCTGTGTGCAGGCGTGCTAAGTCACTTCAGTTGTGCCCAACTCTTGGGGACGCTATGGACGATAGCCCACCAGGCTCCTCTGTCCATGGGATTCTCTAGGCAAGAATGCTGGAATGGGTTGCCATGTCCTCCTCCAAGGGATCTTCCCCATCCAGGGATCAAACCCAGGTCTCTAATGTCTCCTGCATTAGCAGACAGGTTCTTTACCACTAGGCCACCTGGGAAGCCCCATTTCTTGCTCTCTAGAAATGGTAGTGGCGACTTCCCAGGCGGCCCTAGTGGTAAAGAACCTGCCTGCCAATGCAGGAGTCAGAAGAGACTCAGGTTCCATCCCTGGATGGAGAAGATCCCTTGGAGGAGGAAATGGCAACCCACTCCAGCCATCTTGCCTGGAGAATCCCATGGACAGAGCAGCCTTGGGGGCTACCGTCCATAAGGTCATACAGAGTAGGACACGACTGAAGTGACTTAGCATGCACAAGGGTAGTAAATAATGAGGAAAATAACTGCAATTATAAAAATAATGAGAAGTTCCAAGGAACTTATCTACTCATTTCCTAAGTGACCACTGGTACCGTTCCCACCCTGACTGAAAAATTTGCCGTTGTGAGTAGCTTACATTTGTCAGGCAAAATTTAAAAATCAAATAAATACATATTTAATATGGTAAGAAATATGTATAAGTGCTACTAATAAAAATACTATATATAAATAATTGAAAGCATGATTCTTAGAGAGAGGGAGTGTTTTTGCAGACAAGGTGGTCACAATAATGCCTGTCTGAGATTGTGACATTAGCAATCAGAGTACTTAATAAGTGGAAGTGGAAACCAGGAAATTATGTCAAATAAGAGAGAAAACTATTTTGAGCTAAAATGACTTTATGAAATTAAAAATCATATCCCATTATATTTAAAACTTTAAATATAAGCAATAAAAAACAAAATGGAAATGAATTAAGGCTACAGATGTCAAAAAGTTAAAATGTCTCACAACAAAGCAATTAAATGAAGAAACAATCTAGAACTGAAAAGAAATGCATTTGAAGGAAAAAATCCTAGAGAACTACTGTGCAAGTAGAAATTTAGAATTGATAAAATGAACAGATGCCAGACTAAACTGAATAATTAATAGAACAAATGTATTTTAGGCAAATAAATATTTGTTAGTATTTAAGTGAATCTCTAAGTTTTTTGCATTTTAAGTAGAAAAGGCTCAGATGAATTCTGGTGACATTTATGAATCAAAGGAAGAAACCAAAATCTAATACAAGTATATGTGTATAGATATTTGTGTGTGTGTATGTACGTGTGTGTGTATATGTAACAGAACATATATATGTAACAAGAATACATGTATATATAGTAAGAACATATTACATAGAAAGTGCAGACTGTTATGTTTTTTTCATTTTCAACACTAAGAGCTAGGAGACATTTGAACACCATTTATAGATAACTGAGGGCAAATTGATTTTGAGCTAAGAATTACATGTACCTCTTTAGAGAGGAACAAAGATAACAAGTTCAGATGTCTAATGATTCAGACAGAAGGGCTTATATAAACTTTAGGAAACAAAATTACTTAGAGAAAGTAAGAACAAAACTTAAAGAGAAGAAAATACATAAGGGAACATTAAAATAACTAGTGATAAATACGTGATATTTATAGTTAAATCTAAATGTATCATGAGAACACAATGCTTTAATATTGATATTAATTTCAGATTTTTGGCTTAAAAGGAATAAAAAGAGCTATTGTAATTCTTTTTTTTAAAGTTTGGTAGCCTGATAGTAAATTTTCTCAACTATTTTTGCAAGATAATCATTCATTGGGTAAAAAAATGTACAGAGTCGGAGTGGTAGTAGTGGAAAGTCAAAATGTCTTGGTGCCACAAAGGTTTGTATAAATTAACTCCATTTTATATAATAATGGAGAAAATTACATTTTCTTGATAGTCCCAAGATCAAGAAACAAGTCTTGATGAATTTATTTGATTACTAGAAATATATGTTATATTGTGCACTATAATGCATTCCATGAATATTTTTAACTTAATATTCTATGCTCTTTATAGTCAGTTACTGATTTGTGTTTCCTTATTTTTCTGATCCAGTGATCAGCATCTTTACCTTATTTATCTTTCAAGTATATTTTTAACAAGAATTTTTTAAATTTATATTTCAAGTAGATTTATTAAATCTTAGATTATTAGATTTAATCAAATTAAAGTCTTACAATACAAATTTCCCATTTGACTTAATTTCTAATTTATTTTGCTTAAGATAATATTTATATAAACATTAATATATAATGCAATGTCATAACATATAATACTAATAAAATAAAGCTCTTAAAATAATATAAGCTTAAACAAAAACTTAAAAGTTAATTTTTTCATCTCTAGAAAACCTGTGCTTATGAAAATCAATTATGGTAGGTTGGAAAATAACATATTATTACAAGTGATTTTATTGTGAACGATTGAAAGATTAGAGTAGAATTGATTTCAAATGAGATAAACTCCTTTCATGTGAATTTGTAACATTTGATTTGCTCCCATTATGATAAACCTAGGCGCTCCTTTATTGCCAGGTACAGTTTTCAATTGATTCAACACATTTCAACAGAATATCTGTCTAATGTGAGGAACCTAATGATTCATCAGCAACAAAACAACTTGACTAATAGTAACTAAAGGCAGTTAGAAGTAGAACATTAAAATAATTTTGTTTTGTAAAGTCACTTCTCAAACTAGGAAAGGAGAAGAAAGCTTTACTTTTACTGGCTATGTGTAAGAATTTATTTAATGACAGTGTCTTTTATAAGAAACTTTTTTATTGCTAAGCAGCACAATCTTTATGCTAGACCTAGAAAAGTAAGCTCTTAAGATTCCAGATTTCTGTGTTATAAAAATTATATATTTAAATAATTTCATTATCATTAGTTTAATTTTAGGTTTTAACACGTACTGAGATAACTGCATTGAAATACCAATACTACAAAATAACAAAAATTTAATTTTCTTCTCTTGTACATTCCAATTAAAATAACCTCCTCTATAGCCTACTACTCTTAAAAGTAAGGATTTTGCTTCAAATTACCATTTTAGTAGTGAACTAAGGTGAATACTAACTTCTTTGATTTCTATATATTGCAACGTCAACAATTCAAAAGCAATCATTCCCATCTCTACATCTCCATCTGAGAAGAATAAGCTAGAGAGGAGGTTGTTTTAACTGCAATGTACAAGAGAAAGAAATGATATTTTGTTTGTTATTTTGTAGTATGGGTATTTCAAAGCAGTTAACTCAATATGTATTGAAACCCAAAGTAAAGCAGTAACTAAATAATTTATATATTGATTTTTAGAACATAGATACTATTCTAAAAATTTTCCCCTATTAAGAGATAAAAATGATATTTGAATTCCCTTAGCTCTGGTATCGGAGAAGGCGATGACACCCCACTCCAGTACTCTTACCTGGAAAATCCCATGGATGGAGGAGCCTGGTGGGCTGCAGTCCATGGGGTCGCTAAGAGTCGGACACGACTGAGCGACTTCACTTTCACTTTTCACTTTCATGCATTGAAGAAGGAAATGGCAACCCACTCCAGTGCTCTTGCCTGGAGAATCCCAGGGACAGGGGAGCCTGGTGGGCTGCTGTCTATGGGGTCACACAGAGTCAGACACGACTGAAATGACTTAGCAGCAGCAGCAGCAGCTCTGGTATATTAAGAGGAAGGCAGAGAGAGTCAACTACATCACAAAGTGTGAATTCTACACTATAATAGAGAGAAAAAAAAATAGAAATGATACTGAAGATACAAAGCCTATTCTTAGAGAACTGCAGAATTGTGGGGACAAGAAGAGAAGTAGTTGATCACCCAACTACCTGGCATTATGTACATGGGCTGTAGTATCAAAGTTAGAGGCCTTTCGGATAGGTCGAAGGGAACACTGAAAACCATCAACTCCACATGTAGGCTAAGAGACTAACTAATTAGGTACTTCTGAGACAACATCAATTCTCTTTTGGCTTTAAGATTACCCAGAGAGACCACCCTGTCCCAAGGAAGGACAAAGAATGCAATTTAAGGTGTTACTGATATATAAGAAATAGGGTTAGCTTGAAGAAGAATCTGCTGTGTCCTGCAACCAGGAATCCTGGAGTAACCTGCTCAAACTGAGTCAACAAGGGTATGATTTACTATTTTTGATGTAACTGAGATTACATCCTTTATTTTTGAAAAACAAAAACAAAACCATTAACTTTGTTTTTCATCTGAATTCCCTTTTCAAAGAACTTCACAATATGTTTCATAGTGTTTATTAAAAATCACAAGAAGGTTTTTCAGTAATGGTTAAGTTAAAATGACAGGATAAACAGAATTAACCATGAAAAAAAACCTACATTATTATCTCATGAATTTTCTTAAACATTCACATAATCTTTATACTGTACTTTTATAAAAGTACAACAAAAAATAAACAGTTCTTATTTGAATGGTTTTTACTACCTTGAAGATTTTAGACATAAAATTCTTATCAAAATTAACTGTTTAAAAATACCTGGGGAAAGTTTACCAAATATATTACATAATTTATAGGTACTGATATTTGAGAAATAGGATCTATTTCACAGTAACTTTCCCTGCATGTACTGCAAATATATGCCAAGAATGAGAAATTTTTTTTAAGACAGACAGGTCATTTCCTTCAGAAATACTCAGAGTAGAGTATCAGTAGAACAGAAGCAGTTTTCAAGTGAAGAGGGGTTAAATGAGAATTCTTTCCAAGAACAGATTGATAGAAGCAGTTATAACATCAAATAGAGAATGATTCAATTTGAGTGATGGTAGTTGTGATATGACAAGGATAAGGTGGTAACAAATGAAGTTATATGCTTAAATTCACTTTACACTTGATATTGTGATGTGTCCTCTATGTCCTTCACAGAAGATTTCATATCTGTCTCTTTATACATTTCTTTAGTCCTTCTATAGTACTATATCTGTGACTATCATTTTTGGCCACTAAGTGACATTTCCAGCCAAAATACAAATTCCACTGGAAATTTAAAACTACACTGGATTATCTTTGCTTTTCTATTATTCTCTTCATAAATTTCGAAAAATGAGAATTGTGTTTACCAATCAGAATTATTTTTTACTCTTAAAATGTGTAGCATGTTAAAATGTTTACAGCAAAACATATTAAAAAACACATGAAAATATCAGTGTATTGTAACAACACATCTTCAATGTTCTCAATTAGAAATGCCTTATTTTTCCAGAAACAAAGCAAGTCTGATTCTGATTTTAAAAGTCAGTTATGTTTGTCCATTGTTAATGAGCACCTTCATTGCTTTAATATTTAATAATATTGAAGTTATAATATTGATAAATAAATCATAATTTCAATTAGAGAAATAGTAGTGAGAGGTGGTATGGTATGAAAAGTGAAATAATATTTTTGTACAGAAAAATTATATATCATGATTTAAAAGAATCAAAACTTCATGTATAGAAAAGTGTGTCAAGTATACTTTAATGAATATTTAGCTTTGAAATCTATACATCCTTTACTATTGAGAATATCTGGATCTTCCTTAAATGATAATTAATTTTAATTTTCCAGATATGGATTTTAGCTGTTTATGATATTCAGATATTATTAGTGTTCTCCAAACTATTATTCTTAGAATAATAAAATAATTATTAAAATAATTCTTAGAATTTTTATTTTCTCTTTGAAGTGATTATTTTATTTGCCAAGTGTCTGTCTTCTCACTCTCATAGCATGCTAATGACACATTATGGTTTAACAGTATGTTCAAAGATGTGTATATGCATCACTTAAACATTATAAGACATAATGGGTGGAAATAAAAATAATGAGAGAAGTAACCAGAAAAGTTTGACTGGATTACTTGTAGCTGTTAAAGTGGTATATTAACGAGAAGTTAATATTCTCTATATACCTCACTTCGCTGTATATTCCGATTTCCATCTATCCATCTATGCATATACTGATAAATAGAATAAATCATTTATCATCTTACTATATCCATCTCATATTAAAATAATTGAACTTATATTAAAAGTTAACAAATTTTTTTCATGTTTAATCAAGTGTGAAGAGTTAAGAGTTTGTGTCTGACTCCTCTGTCATGGAATTCTCTAGGAAAGAATACTGGCATGTGTAGCCATTCCTTTCTCTAGAGAATTTTCCTAACTCAGGGATTGAACTGTGGTCTGTGACACTGCGGGCAGATTCTTTACCATCTGAGCCTCCAGGGAAGCCCTGTAAATAGGTAAATAATAACTAATTAGTTCACAAATTTATGTACAAAAAAATAACTATGATATAAACAAAAGGTTACATTCTAAAATATTTTGTGTTTGATGAAGAAAATACAATAAAATCCATTTAATTAATCTAAAATATGAAACTATCAATTTTTTAGGAATCCTAAAATGTCTAAGATTTTTTACTGTTAATTCTTTAGAAAAATAAATTAGGCAAATCCTGGCACTTGGTCATTTATTGCCACTGCCATCCTTCTCTTACAAAGTCACGCCCTAAAACCGAAACTATAAGATGTAAGAGTTTACTGACATAACGTAAACTATGGTCACAGATGTTATTTAGACATATCCAAATATATCATGCCAACTATGCTTTCTAGCTACAGAAAATTTAGTTTCATGAGGAACTGAGGCAACTCATGAGAAACAACACACTGTAATTTAACAAAAATAAGGCAAGCAAACTGTGCACAGTGCTATTGCTGAAATCAGCAGAGATGTTCATATATACTGAAGTATCTTAAATAGACTGCAATACCCGAATGAAAAAAAGAAAACGCTCAGTTGGAAGGGGATGACTCCATCTGGAAAAATGAAGCATTAGAAGAGAACAAGGGTAACTAGTGCACCCACTTAACTGACTGAGTTCACTGATAAGATATATTTATCTTTGAGACACATCCTAATGATACAAAAATTTCACATGGAAACTTGTAAATGCACAGATTTATTTATTTCTTATTACCAAATCATATAGGAAAACTTTTAAAGAAATAGAAATTGTAAAACAACAAAAAAAATGGCTAAAAGCATAACATTGTTAGAATTTAGTGAAAATAGAATGTGAAAGCTTTATTCAAAGGTCAAGTTTTAGGGCACTAGGTCTGCAAAACTAACTGTGACATTCTTCACAGTTTGCTTACAGGATGGCTACTTTAGCTCCAGGCACCCTATCTTTACACAAGATTCCAAGAAGGAATGAAGTTAACAAGCAGATGATCTGGCAGGAGCTATGATTTTGGAGATATCAGAGAAGGAAATGAAACATAGCGTCTGCGACAATCCCTTATGAGAGAATCACAGTACAAGATTCGGGTTGTAGAACAAAGCCATGCTATCTGCAGGAGAGAGGTACACAGCTTTTGAAAAACCCCCTAGTGCATGGCTGAGTTCTGGGACACTCAAGACCTCTGACTATAGAAGACCAAGTGACCTTGGCCAGACTTGCCCTTCATGCACAGGTATGGTAGGTGTGCAGACCAGTGAGAGTGTACCATGAGATAGAACTAGTATGTCTGGGTTGAGGACAAACAGAATCAGAGAAAAATGCCAGCTTCATGATCAGATGCCCCAGAGCCTGTTATCATCCACCACTGCTTTAACAGCTGCCTTCCTCCATGTCCTGGGGGCAGTGCTTCAATAGCATAGCTGTTTTCCCCCATGCTTCTCAGATGCCTGATACTCTGTGTCTGCTAGTGCATTCACTTCCATCAGTCCTTCATTCACATTCACCTCACATACATTTTTTATCAGTTAGACTGTGGACTTGTTCCAAGGGCTGTCTGCACTCTTCCTACCACCAATGTATCTCAATATCATTCAGACAGCCTTTAGCCTTAACTTATTGCTTGCCTCCTTGGACAGATGATCCTGGCATGAAGCAGTACAGGTTTTTTTTCTGGAAGGAGATGCTGAAATAGTTTGGATTTTTTTAAGTGACTACTGTGAAAGGAAGAGAGGTGCAGTAGGATTACACAGGAGAGAAGTTAAATGCAGAGCTTCAGCCCAACAAAGCCTGGTAGGGGGTTCTGAAGAATATAGTGTATGCTGAAGTATGCTGCTTGGGCCAAAATGGATGGGTGTTTCTTTCCATACCTTCATAAATAGCCAAATATCAGCTGCCCTGGAAAAGCAACCTGAAGGAGTTAACAGCTCGAAGCTATCCATTGTCTACAATCTGAGTAGCTAGGCAGCAAGTCCTCACTGAAAAAGTTCTTGGTAACTTGTGGTTGTCTCCCACCACCAGCTCCTGTGGGCAAATGCAATTGGAAATTTTCTCTAGAAAAGTTATATAAATGTGCTTCTCCCCCAGGGTAATTTGTTTTTAACAAGTGACAACCTGTCCAATTTTGGCTACTTTGTTCACTTTCTAATACTTTAAAGAGTTGAATTTCTTTGTTATGTTTTGGTTTATGATTATCATCAGGGGCATGAGTTCAATAAAAGCTACTGAATTATTTCTGAAGACAACAGGGTATATAAAATAAATATTTAATATATATGTGTGTATATATATATTATTTCCATCTATGTTATCTAATTTAGTGTATTCTCTTACCATGTTTCTTTTTTTTTTTTTTTATTCTGTGAGGTTAGTAGTTATGTCATCTCTTTCACATTTTATTTCCATAATTGGAGTCATTGGTTCTTTTTTAGCTAATCTAACTAAAAGCTTGTCATTTTTTTAATCTGAAGACATTTTTTAAATTTTCCTTGTGATTTCTTCTTTGACTCATTTTACCCACTGGTTACTTGGTAGCATGCTATTTAATTCCCACATTTTCTTATTATTGATTTATAATAATGACCACAAAAATTTCATCCTTTTAAGTACTTTGTATGATTTCAATGAATTTAAACTGATTGAGGCTTGTTTTGTGAACTAACATATGTTCTAATCCTGGAGAATGTTTCAAGTGCACTTAAGAATGTGTGGGTTCTGTTGCTGCAGGGTGGCATGTTCTGTAGAATATGTGATAGGTCAAGTTGGATTAGAGTATTGTTCAAGTCTTCTATTTCCTTTTGGAACTTCTGACTAGTACTCTTATAAATGATTAAAAATAGGGTATTGATCTTCCACCTATTAATTTTTCTCTTCCTTCAAATTTTGGCAGTTTTTGCTTCATTTAATTTTTGGGTTCTTTTTTTATCTAGAACTCCTTTGTCTTCTTGTTGGACATTTCCTCAAAGCTAGTAAAATTTTTTAAGTCTTTTTAGCTATTATTACTACTGCCATTGTAGCTTTCTTTTGATACATATTGGCATGATGTAACTTTTCTTTTTTTACCTGCAACCTATTATGTCTGAATCTAAAGGATATATCTTAAAGATGCCTATAATTGGATCACTTTTAAAATTCCATTGGACAAATCTTTCTCTTTTTTCCCTACAGGGTTCCTCCCACCTTCCCTCTGGTAATCACCAATTTCTTTTCTATATCTGTGAGTCTGCTTGTTTTTTTTTTTGTTGTTTTATTCAGTAGTGTGTGGTATTTTTTTAGATGTCAAATGTAAGTGGTATTATACAGTGTTTGTCTCTGACATATTTCATTTAGCATAATGCCCTCCAAGCCCATCCATGTGGCAAATAGATCTCAAAATTTTATTTTTTTTTTATGGCTGAGTAGCACTCCATTGTACATATATATGACACATCTTTATCCATTCGTTAATGGACATTTAGGTTGCTTCCATACCTTAGCAATTATAAATAACATTACAATGAATATTATCTTTAATACTCTGGAGTGGAATTACTGGGTCAGATGGTGATTCTATATAGTTTTTAGAGACACTTCCATAATGTTTTCAGTGTGGCTACAAAAATTTACATTCTTCAGTGGTGTAGGAGGGTATCTTTTTCTCTAGATAACTAGCCAACATTTGTAATTTGTGTTCACTTTGATGACATCCATTCAGACAGATGTAAGGTGATATCTCACTGTGTTTTTTATTGCATTTCCCTGATGATTAGCAATGTTGTGGACTTTTGTTGCACGTGCTTGTTGCCCATCTGCCCATCTGCCCATGATGGGCAAATTTTCCTCTTTGGAAAATTATCTATTCGATCTTCTGTCTGCTTTTAAATTAGGTTATTATTATTATTTGATGTTGAGTTGTATGAACTGTTTACATCTGTTAGCTATCATACCATTTATCAATACCATTTATCCATCATACCATTTGCAAATATCTTCTCCTATTTGGTAAGTTGTTTTTGTTTTGTTGATGGTTTCCTTCTGGATACAAAAAATATTGTTGTAATTTATGTCAAAGAGCGTTCCTTTGCTTTCCTCTAGGAGTTTTAAATTATCTGGTCTTTAATCCATTTTGTGTTTATGTATATGGTATTAGACAATGTTCTAATTTCATTATTTTATAAGTAGCTGTCCAGTTTTTCCAGCACCAATTATTGAAGGGCCTGTTTTTTTCTCTGTTCTTTATTCTTGCCTCCTCTGTACATGACCAAGTGACCATGAATGCATGGGTTTATTTCTGGGATTTCTATTCTGTTCGAGCAATCTATGCTAGTTTTTATGCTAGTACCATACTATTTTGATTATTGTAGCTTTTTAATATAGTCTGAAGTGAGAGAGCATGATTCCTCCAGCTCTGTTCTTCTTTCTCAGGATTGCTTGGACCACTCAGGGTCTTTCGTGTTTCAATAAAGAAGAAGTCAGAGCCACAGAAATCAGAGAAGAAAAACAAATGAAAGGAATCCAAATTGCAAAGGAAGAAGTAAAACTGCAGATGACATGTTAGTATATTCACATATTCACTTGTGGCAGATTCATTTTGATATATGGCAAAACCAATACAATATTGTAAAGTTAAATAAAATAAAATTTAAAAAAAAAAGAAAAAAATATTATTTCTGCTGTTTGACAGCTGTATTCTGGGACTTCCACTGTACGTTGGGATGCTTGACAGTGCACCAGCTGGTCACTGGAACTGCTATATTTTCTTCATTGTTGCGTGTGTGTGTGTCCTCCTCAATCTAGATGATATTCAGGAAACTATATTCAAGTTTGCTGATTATTTCTTCTGTCAGTTCAAAATTTTTAAGCCCATGTAGACTGTTTCATTTCAGTTACATTGTTCATTTCCAGAATTCCTATTTGATCTTTTTCATATTTTAAGTTTTTTATGATATTGTTTTGGAGATATACCATTCTCTAATAAATTTGCTTTAATTCATTCAGTTCAGTTGCTCAGTCATGTCCAACTCTTCGCTGTTCCATGGACTGCATCACGCCAGGTCTCCCTGGACACTCACTAACTCCTGTTGCTTGCTCAAACTCATGTGCATCAAGTCAGTGGTGCCATCCAACCATCTCATCCTCTGTTATCCCCATCTCCTCCTGCCTTCAATCTTTCCCAGCATCAGGGTCTTTTCCAATGAGTCTGTTTTTCACATCAGGTAGCCTAAGTATTGGAGCTTCAGCTTCAGCAATAGTCCTTCCACTGAATATTCAGGACTGATTTCCTTTAGGATGGACTGGTTTGATTTTCTTGCAATCCAAGGGACTCTCAAGAGTCTTCTCCAACACCACAGTTCAAAAGCATCAATTCTTCAGCACTCAGCTTTCTTCACAGTCCAACTCTCACATCCATACATGACTATTAGACAAACCATAGCTTTTACTAGATGGACTTCAGTCATCAAAGTAATGTCTCTGCATTTTAATATGCTGTCTAGGTTGGTCATAGCTTTTCTTCCAAGGAGCAAGAGTCTTTTAATTTCATGGCTGCAGTCACCATCTGCAGTGATTTTGGAGCCAAAGAAAGAAAGCCTGTCACTGTTTCCATTGCTTCCCCATCTATTTGCCATGAAGTGACGGGACCAGATGCCATGACTTTAGTTCTTTGAATGTTGAGTTTTAAGCCAGCTTTTTCACTCTCTTCTTTCATCAGTTCAGTTCAGTCACTCAGTCCTGTCCGACTCTTTGTGACCCCATGAACCACAGCATGCCAGGCCTCCCTGTCCATCACCAACTCCTGGAGTCCACCCAAACCCAAGTCCATCGAGTCGGTAATGCCATCCAACCATCTCATCCTCTGTCTTCCCGTTCTCCTCCTGCCCTCAATCTTTCCTAGCATCAGGATCAAATGAGTCAGATCTGCACATCAGGTGGCCAAGTACTGGAGTTTCAGCTTCAACATCAGTCCCTCCAATGAACACCCAGGGAAAATCTCCTTTAGGATGGATTGGTTGGATCTCTCACAGTCCAAGGGACTCTCAAGAGTCTTCTCCAACACCACAGTTCAAAAGCATCAATTCTGCGCTCAGCTTTCTTTATAGTCCAACTCTCACATCCATACATGACTACTGGAAAAACCATAGCCTTGACTAGACAGACCTTTGTTGGCAAAGTAATGTCTCTGCTTTTTAATATGCTGTCTAGGTTGGTCATAACTTTCCTTCCAAGGAGCAAGCATCTTTTAATTTCATGCTTGCAATCACAATCCACAGTGATTCATTAGACAAGATATTTTAAATTTTATATATTTATGATACTTGACAATATATTACTTTATTAAGTGCAACATTTGAAATTCCTTAGGGATAGTTTTATGAATAGTTTTTTCCTGTGTATGAGCCATATGTTCATGTTTCTTTGCATGTCTCATAATTTTTTGTTTTAAAAATGGACATTTAAAATAATATAATGAGCAACTTTGGATATCAGATCCTCTCTCCTCTATTTGTTATTTATGTTGTGCTGTTAATTTTGTCATTGCTATTACTGCCAATGAATCTTTTTTTCTTTAGTTAATTTCTGTAATAGTCTGTGTCATATGTGGCTACTGAAATTATCACCATATTAACTTATACTACTGCATTTCCTTAACTACATTGAATCAATGTCTTTTTACATGTACTGTGTACATTTTGAAGGATGCCTTCATTCTATGGCTGTTTACAACTCTGTCTTAGACTTCATTTCTTGTCTTTGCAGATAAGTTGGACATGAGATATTAGAACCTACTCCTTAGCTTCTTTGCCATATTCACATATTTGTACATACATGTGGTTTTGTGGATATTCAGGAATATGTCAGAATTTTTCAAAACCCTCTATGAACAAAAAATTTCCAGATCTTTCTTTCAACCTTTTTGGGTAGCTCATTCTTTGCTCTAGTTCATATCAGAGACTCAAGCCATTATTTAACAATATTAAGTAATTCTTGTGACTGCTTTTAACCAACACCATGGGTATTGAACTTTTACTGAGAGTGTTCTGAGGCAGATCAAATAAAGACAAGCCCTGTAAATGGGGTTTTCCAAGGAATTTTCCAAACATGTTAAATAGAGAAATTCTGCAAACAAGGCCCTCTGGGAAACTCCAAATTCAATCTGCTCCTTCCAGTGGCTGGTTTCCAGGTATCATGTTTTAAGTTTGCACGATGTTAAGACAATGCCATAGGAAACAGGGCAAGGTAAAATGTCAGATATTCTGCTATTGTTAAAGAGATCAGCCATTTTTTTCTGAATAAAGGATCAACTGATTATTACAAACCTTTGCTTAATTTCTTGAGTTAAGAAAGTTTGATGATTTTCAGTTTTGTTTTCTTTTTTTTAACAAGTGATCTTTATTGGTTTTATTGGAAAAGCAGATTTTTTCAAGGCTCTTATTCTGCCATTCCACATGTGTTTTCCCTTTTTCATGAACTGTATATCCCTTCTTTGTTTTGAATTTAGTATCTGATATGACTGGAGTTTGGAGAAGGAGATGCCACCCCACTCCAGTCCTCTTGCCTGGAAAATCCCATGGACGGAGGAGCCTGGTAGGCTGCAGTCCATGGGGTCATGAAGAGTTGGACATGACTGAGCGACTTCACTTTCACTTTTCACTTTCATGCATTGGAGAAAGAAATGGCAACCCACTCCAGTGTTCTTGCCTGGAGAATCCCAGGGACGGGGGAGCCTGGTGGACACGACTGAAGTGACTTAGCAGCAGCAGCAGCAGTATGACAGGAGTTTTCATAACTCCTATCTGCTAACATTACATTACCTACATTGTAGACATGTCTCTTCGTGTATTTTTCTGCAAATTTCCCACCTGTTCTCTCAATAAGGTCAAATGCCTGCAAGCAGGTGTCATTGAGGGACCTGATGCTAACACAAAAGTTTATTACTTTATGTGATTTTTAAGACTGCATAAGAATTGTGAGGTGACTGCATAAGAATTTTCTGTGCTTAGATTTTCCTATGAAAATAAAAAGTCACAAAGTTATTATTTAAAATTTATAAAGATGATTGCATTTTAAAATATCATTTTTAATATGTCTAAAATATTTGGAAAATAATAAAATTGAGTTAATATAAATTTTCAAAATTTTCATGTTTCTCAACTGAGACTATGAAGATTAACTAACATGTTGGTCACACATTTTTGGAACAACAAATTTTTCAATGAAATCTAGTTATACTTGCTCTCTGTTACCAGCTTTTAGATTTTGTTATGCCCACTACTAATTATGTAATCAAATATATGCCTAATTAATTATATTATGAAATATGTAAAGGGCATTATACAATATTTTTGAAGCAACAGTTTTATCAAAATGTATAAATATTTGGAAATATCAATAAATTATACCAGATATTATAAAATTTTGATATAATTAAAAGAACTAAAGATGACTAACCCTATAATTAGGGCATTTATATTTAATGTGAATGGATCAAAAACTCATGCCTTTTATGTCACTGTAGGATTTTTATGACTGTGAAGTTTTAAGTTTCCATAATATGTTAAATTGAATTATATATATATATATATATATATAAATCAAATTATACTTTTATATTAAAATCATATACATTTACAACTTTATATTTTTATACTGTATCTTTTCTTTTAATAATCTAATCTTACTATTATACCTATCATTATGGCATATTTTATGTTTATCACATATAGATTGCAGCTAAAGTATAATTTAAAAAATAAAAATGGCTCCTCGAATATTTATTATTGAATTCCCAATTTTCACAACATGATTTACGAGGACCTTTATGCCATTCTGATAAAAAGTAATTTCATTAAAATATATCCATATATATATTTATACATGGATTCCGAGTTTCTCTAGTTTGCATTTTCATGTGCCATGTTTGCTAGTTTAACATCTGTGTTTCTGTGTCACACAAAAAACTGTAAATATATCTAGACTTTTGCCTATTTTAAACATTCTCAAATTTTTGGAATCCAACTGTCCTTGCAATATAGTATGTACTTGTTGAGGTCCTTTAATGGACCGGAACCTGGTGCTCCAGAGTCGATGATGAGAAAGTGAAAGAAGGAGAGAGGCTAATATTTCCTTGGTTACACAGCCAGCTTTCATGTTCCAGGAAATCAGCCAGCAATAGAGAGAGAGAGAGAGAGAGAGAGAGAGAGAGAGAGAAAGAGAGAGAGAGAGAAAAGAAATAAAGACACAGGGACCAAAGCTCTGCTGGAGCAAAAGATGTTTTAGTCAACTGGTGTGGGCATACAAGGTAGTTATTCTCAGATAAAGATTAAAATTCCAGACTTACAAAATATAGGTGATCCATATTAAAGAGAGAGAGAGTTGTAAACAATCACTTTTACCATATGGATCATAAGAAGGAAGAGGGTACTTAACACCATATTGAAAAATTAACAAAAGAAATACCTGGATCCCTCAGCCCTGGGAGAGGCTTGCCTCTCCTCTTAATTCCTGAATATTCAGGAATTAATAAGGAACAGAGGATTCCTGACAGATCCAGAACAGCACACAGGAAGCCTCCTGTTAAATGCTTCCTGATATGTACTGACCCTTAGTCCTAGTTGTTGAATGAACACTAACTGATATTTCTTCATTTAAAATTTTTTGGTCTTTTTAATATTTCTCTCATTCAAACTGTTTTCACTTTACCAGTTTCTCTTTTACATTCCATTGCACTCTTGTCATATAAAGGTATTAGTTGAATTCTTTGATTTAGGGTTGTAGAATAATAAGGGAAAATATCAATTCTGATTTAATATTGTAAAAGGATATCAAGTAATTTTAAGAGAGAGTCAGAGAAAAAATAATTACAATGAAATTTAATCAGCCTGAGCTGCTCAATATATCAAGCAAAAATACTGTAGCATCAGTTTTTCCCCAGTTAATTGTTTGAGCTTCTACCTGCCCCATTAACAAGAAATACACCTCTTGCAGGCTATAAAGTCTTCAAAATGTCTTAGGGATACTAGGGGCTTGGACTGTTCAGAGACAGGTCAGAGTCTGTTTGCCACCTCTGAGTGAAGAGGAAAAGTTTCATCAGGTTGATAATGTCATGGATTTTGGAAAAGAATTAGAAAATTGTAATATTTTACTTTACTCTTTTTACTTTTTGAAATGTGAACATTTTAAAAACACATATGAAAGAATAGAAAATGGTATGGTGAGAATTTATGTACCCATAATTATGTTTTAACAATTACCAACAGTCTGCCATGCTTATTTCATATCTCCCCCACTTTTCAGAAGGGAAGTGGCTATACTGTTTTAAATTAAATCCAAGATATCAAATCATGTAACTATTAAATGCATCACTAGATAGCTTTGTGTGTGTGTGTTCAGTTGCTCAGTCCTGTTCGACTCTCTGTGACCTCATGGACTGGTACCCACCAAGCTCCTCTGTCCATGGGATTTCCTAGGCAAGAATACTGGAGTGGGTAGCCATTCCCTTCTCCAGGGGATCTTCCCAACCCAGGAATCAAACTGATGTCTCTTGCGTTGCCTGCATTGGAAGTCGAATTCTTTCACTGAGCTACCTAGGAAGTTCTAAGTATCTTTTGTAGATCATGACATCTAGTCATTCTATAATACTGGTATCACATTTAATGAAATTTTTTTAAATGTGTCTATAAAATGCTTATTCTAATCAAAATCCAAATGCTATCTGGTTATAAATGTTATTGTTTTATGCTATATATATTAAAACTATTCAAGAGTGATCTAAAATATTGCAACTGACTTATACATCAACCCTCATTGTACCAGCTGGCATTATAATCCAAGGACTGCATCAGTAGCCCACTACCACATGAGACAATAAACATGACCATTCTGCTTTCCTGGAAACTGTTCCTAGGACTGCATTTCCCTTTTTTATAATTCAGATAAAAAATGTCTAGTTACATATGCTATTTCCAATGTAATGTGTTATTTTCCCTATATTCACCTTTCTGCATGCCTCAGATTGATGAAGCATCTGAGAAAGACTCTGTAGGTGATTGCTAAGTACTTCACACTGTATCTATAAAAGGTGGCAGCATTAAAACATCCCAAATATGTTGGCTTAAAATAATACACATCAATTTAGCTTATAATTAAGAGGGTGGACCATTTATACTGGGCTAAGCTGAGCATCTCTACTTTTGATTTTAACTGGAATCACTCATGTGTCTGCATCATTTCACTCACCTATGCTTTTGGACATTGGCGGGCCACTAGTCAGGGTGATAAATGAGTTATCCATTTGTATCTTTCATTACACATAGAGGCTTGGGCTTTGTTAAACAAAGGCAATTGAAGGGTTTCCATCATGTAAATATTTTTCACCTTTCTGCTTGCAACATTTTGTTTTTGATCAGTTACTCAGTTGTGTCCGACTCTGCCACCCCATGGACTGCAACACACCAGGCTTCCCTGTCCTTCACCATCTCCTGGAGCTTGATCAAACTCATATCTGTTGAGTCAGTGATACCATCCAACCATCTCATCCTCTGTTGTCCCCTTCTTCTCCTTCAGTCTTTCCCAGCATCAGGGTCTTTTATAATGAGTCAGCTCTTCACAGCAGGTGGCCAAAGTATTTGAGTTTCAATTTAGCTTCAGTTCTTCCAATGAATATTTAGGATTGATATCCTTTAAGATTGACTGGTTTGATCTCCTTGCAGCCCAAGGGACTCTCAAGAGTCTTCACTAACACCACAATTCAAAACCATCAATTCTTCGGTGCTCAGCCTTCTTCATGTTAACTTTTATTCTAGTGGTCAAAACAAGTAACAAGAGCAAGGCCAGAATAAATGAAGTAGAGACCACACAAAGGTAGGCTAAGCTAAATGTTCTGAAGAATAGTACACTGAAAATCTACCACATATTTCACTCCTCAGTTCAGTTTAGTCGCTCAGTTGCATCCAACTCTTTGCGACCCCTTTTACTCTCTGTGCCTCTTTGAAGACTTACAAGACTTTCTAGAACTAAAACCCAAAAAAAGATGTCCTTTCCATCATAGGGAACTAGAATGCAAAAGCTGGGAATCAAGAGATACCTGGAGTAACAGGCAAATTTGGCCTTGGAGTACAAAATGAAGCAGGGCAAAGGCTAACAGAGTTTTGCCAAGAGAATGCACTGGTCATAGCAAATACCCTCTTCCAACAACACAAAAGAAGACTCTACACATGGGCATCATCAGATGGTCAACACCGAAATCAGACTGATTATATTCTTTGCAGCCAAAGATGGAGAAACTCTCAGTCAGCAGAAACAAGACCGGGAGCTGACTGTGGCTCAGATTATGAATTCCTTATTGCCAAATTCAGACTTAAATTGAAGAAAGGGAAAACCACTAGACCATTCAGCTATGACATAAATCAAATCCCTTACAATTATACAGTGGGAGTGACAAATAGATTCAAGGGATTAGATCTGATAGACAGAGTGCCTGAAGAACTATGGACAGAGGTTGATGATATTGTATAGCAGGCAGTGATCAAGACCATCCCCAAGAAAAAGAAATGCAGAAAGACAAAATGATTGTCTGAGGAGGCCTTACAAATTTCAATCCTTCACATAACTATATTTTAGAGTATATTTTGACAACTTCTTCATGAGAGAAAAGAAAAACAGTCTCATAAATTAAATTCCACTTAAAGCATCCCTGTAAGATAACCTGATTAATATATTTCACTTCGTTTGAGAAAAGCAATATAATAGCATTATATTCACAACACTAATCATCTGTCCCAGCTTATAATTAAGTAACATTGATAAAGTCCCTTGATGCCCTTGCTTGGTTTACCTCAAATCAGAAGAGATTGTATCTGTCTATTCTTCATCAAAATGGCATTTTCAATTGCATCACCTGAACCAGACAGCCACAAGCCTCAAATCTGACAAGACTGTCTTTCAATACACAGTGGTGGAAACTGACAATGAAGCCCTGGGAGACTGATGCATTTTCAATAATGCAGGGATTTTTTTTTTTTTTTTTTCCCTTAAAACCTGCCTTCCCCGCCCCCGCCTCCTCCCGCAGGGAAAAGGTTTAAACCACTCGGTGAAGGAGAAAAGCTATTTTACTGTTTTTTTAATGGTTATTTCTTCAAACTTGAAAAGTTTCATGTCACTTTCAAGTATGTTATTAAGAGAGGCAGAGCTCGAACAGATTCAAACTGTCCTCTCTCACAGCCAAATCTCCTGCAATTGAAAATGCCAGGGTGACAAAGGAAGCTGCCATGTAAGGATACACTGTTCTGGCTGAAAGGACCTAACTCTCCTGATAATCCTAATGGTACCTGTGTTATTTCATAGGTGGCACACTCAGATTAGATAAAAACATGACAAATTGAAAACTAATGACACCTCAGGAAAAATGTCAAGCAAGTATTATTTTTAAATAATCCTTGTTGACTGTGAGAACCTAACGTGAGGCTTCCACTGTGGTATGGGGGAAGATTGTCATGCATGCCATAAACTGAGTTGAGTGGCACTGTAAATTTGATTGGGAAATTAAATGTTTTGTGAATGATATGACAGAAAAATCACCATGACCCAACTGCATTGGCTATGGGTCACCTGTTTTCTTTTGGTCTCAGTTACTAAAGCCAGTATTTCTCTCTCTGTATCCTGTAGGATTATGTTAGCTTATACAGATTTATAATTATAAGCAAACTGGAGAAGAATCAGAAGAAATAAATAGTTTCATCAGTGGCTGAGTTCTTATCTCTTCCTGAAGACAAGAGTTACCCTTCTGAAAAGCTCTAAAAATAAATACAATCATTAGAAAATATTTAAATTTTTCTCCTCTCATATTGGGTGCTACATTTCATAAAAATAGCATTAAGGATCTCTGAAAAGTAAAGTTTAAAGATGTATCTACAGTGCTTAGAGCTAAAGTGTTTGGTGTATATTTGTTTTACTCCTCAAAGACAGCAGCTTTCATTTAACATTTACATAATGATATTTTTAAAATATCATTTTTTAAAGACAATTTTGGCTTAAGAAAGAATTGCATATGAATATTACAGTGAGTCTGTGTATCCTTCTCAGCTTTCCGTGTGTTAACATCTCTCAAAACTAACATATTAACCTTGGGGAAAAAAAAAAAAAAAACTATTAACTAAAGAAAAGACAATAACAAGTGTTGATGGGGATGTGAAGAAATTGGAATTCCTATGCAACACTGGTAGAGATTTTCAAAAAATTAAACTTAGAACTATGATATTATCTAGCAATCCTGCTGCTGCTGCTGCTACTAAGTCACTTCAGTCGTGTCTGACTCTGTGCGACCCCACAGATGGCAGCCCACCAGGCTCCCCCGTCCCTGGGATTCTCCAGGCAAAAACACTGGAGTGGGTTGCCATTTCCTTCTCCAATGCATGAAAGTGAAAAGTGAAAGTGAAGTCACTCAGTCGTGTCCGACTCTTAGCGGTCCCATGATCTGCAGCCCATCAGGCTCCTCTGTCCATGGGATTTTCCAGGCAAGAGTACTGGAGTGGGGTGCCATTCCCTTCTCCATCTAGCAATCCTACTTCTGGGTATTTATCCAAAAGAATGGAAAACAGGATCTCAAGGAGATAATTGTAATCGCATGTTCATTATAGCATTAATCACAGTACCCAGGAAGTTGAAACTAAACCTAAATGTTCTTAGATGAAAATTAAAATTCTTTATACATATAAAGAATATTATTAAGTCATAAAAAATGAAGGAAATCCTGTTATATACTACAAAATGAATGAACATTGAAGAAATTATGCTAAGTGAAATTAGTCAACCACAGAAGGACAGAAACTACATGACTTCTACTCATATGAAGTTTGTAGTCAAATTCATTGAAGCATAAAGTGAAATGGTATTTCCAGGGCCTGACGGCAGTGGGAGATGGGCAGTTGCTGTTCAGTGTATAAAAAGTTTCAGTCATGCATGTTGAAAATGCTAGAGAGAACTACTGTACAATATTATACCCTATACTTCAAGCATTTAAGAGGTTAGATTTCATGTTATGTATTTCATTTTACCACAATTTAAAAAATGCAGTAATAACTGTAGGTTGACTTTGTCTCCTGAGATACTTCTAAACTCTCGTACTGATTCATATACTGTACTGGTGGTACTTTCTTCCTTTTTAGTATTTTTATATAGTCATTTATGTCATATGCAAATAGAAAAACTTTGTCTTACCCAGTGCCTCTGTCCACTTGTTTTGCCATAACAAAAATATAATAGATTGAATGGCTCATAAACTGCAGAAATTTACTTTTCACAATTATGAAGGCTGTAAGTCTGAGATCGGGGTATGTCCAGTTTTGGTGAGGGTCCTCTTTCACATTGCAAACTGATGACTCCTCACTGTATCGTCTTATAGTGGGAGGGGTGAGGGATACCTGTGGGAGCACCGATCCTATTTTAATGAGAGCTCTACTCTCATGACATAATGACCCCAAAGCCCTACTTCCTAACTATCACCTTGGGGGTTATGTTATCAACATGTGAATCAGCGATGGGGTGGGAGGGGATATAGATATTCAGTTCTTTGTATGCAGTCTGCTTTCCACCTATCCCTTATGTATAGGAATTCAAGTTTGGTAAAGCTGTAAGAGAAGATGATATTTTCCTATATTCCGGTCATAGGGGCAACACTTTCAGTCTTTCACTATTGAATATGATGTTAGTGCTACGGTTTCTCATAGAGGTCCTTTATCAAGTGAAGGGAGTTCCCTTCTATTCCTGTTTTGTTGAGAGATTTTATCGTGACTGAACATTAAATTCTGTCAAAGGGTTTTTCTGCATTATTCAGTTAATTAACTTTTTCTTATTTAATATACAGTTAGGGTGAAATTGATTAATTGATTTCCAAATGCAAAGAGTTGGACACGACTGAGTGACCGAATCGAACTGACTGAAATGGTGAAATGGTGTTTCATTCTTGAGGCAAGTCTCTACTTTGTCTAGATTTATTGATCTTTTTTATATATTGCTGAATTCAATTTGCCAATAATTTGCTGAAAAAATTATCTTTATCCATAAGTTATATTGGTTTCTGTTTTTTTTCCCCCTTGTAATATCATTGTTTTTCATGTTAAAATATATATGAACTCAGGAAAAATTTGGGAAATATTTCCTTGTATTCTATTTTATGGAAGAAACTGTGTAGAATTGATATTATTTCTTCTTTGTACCCATTGGTAAAATCACCTGAGTCTGGATTTACTATTTTGCAATGTTTTTAAACAGAATTTCAATTTTTTTTAACACTTAAGTATAGGGATATTTGGGTTATTTGTTCTGCAAGATTTTGTCTTTAGAAAAATGTGTTGATTCCAAGTTTTTTAAATTTATGTGCATAGAATTATTTGTTTTCTTCTCTTATTATCCTTTTAATATCTGTGATGACTGTGACACTATTCTTTTTGTTGTTGCTGTTCCTGATATTGGTAAATTGAATTTTCTCTTTTCTGTTCTTAGATAGACTGTCTGGAGTTTATCCGCTTTATTGATTCTTCCAAGAACTGAAGCAGCATTTGATTTTCTTGATTTTCCTCTACTATTTTTTCTGTTTTCAATTTCATTGATTTCTATTTTGGTCTTTATTATTTCCTTTCTTCTGCTTGCTCTAGATTAAGGAGCTGACATTTAATATTGAAGAATATGTACTTTTTTTTTTTTTTTGGCCTTAAATTCAAAAGGTTCTTTGAGTTCCTATAAGAGCAATTTTGTTTAAGGGGAAAACAGGTTTTACTCAAGTTTAACTCTTTTTTTTTTCAGTTTTAGAATATGTTTCCTTGGTTGCTTATGATATGATGATGACATGCATGTGCCTATTTCCCTATAGCTACAGAAGAAATGAGATGCCATTCTGAGAGTTTTCATTATAATCCCTCTTGTGTAAGAAGCGAGCCATGTCTTTGTCAAAATCAAAAACAGTAACAAAATCTTTTTAATTAACACAGAATTATAAAGGGGTGATACAGTGGGAAAGATTCCAGCTGCCAATGCAGGAGATTCAAGATGTGGGTTTAATTCTTTGCTTGGGAAGATTCCATGGAGAAGGAAGTGGCAATCCACTCTAATATTCTTACCTGGAAAATCCCATGACAGATTAGCCTGGCAGGCTAATAGCCCATGGGGTTGCAAAGATTCAGACACAACTGAATACACATGATTATTAAGCTTGCTTTTGCACTACAGTAATAAAATGTATACCACTGTGCATTTAGCTATGAACCTGTAACACCTCTTCTATTTCTCTAATCTCTTAAATTAACTGAACAAACCAAGATCACTAATATCTGGTTGCATGAATGAATAACCAAAATAAAGAGTTGTTCATTAAGGAGAGTTGTAGCAAATGGAATCATGGTGAACATTATATCTTTTAACGTAATAAAATACAGACTAAGACCTATAAGACTGGAGAAATTAAATTATGTCCACATCACACAACACAAATATTGTCACCTATTTAGGTATGAAGCAACAAAAGTTCATATAAGAATGCTGTTCTCCCTCATCTTTATTAGGCAGTAAATTTATACTTCCTAAGTGGGATCCACAGTCTCTGTGAATCCACAGAGTTATACCAATAGCTACAACATTCTAATAGCTGTTATAAAACCTTTTCTCAAAATTTAAGACCAGTTTAGGGATGAATATAATTTGTGACATTTATTCATTTCCATTTCCATTTTCTTCTACTTCCTAGAAAAATGGATTTAGTTATTTGTTAAAATTATAACACTAGCATTGCATTCTTATGACGTATTTGTCTACCTGTCTCTGTAAAGCATTTTTCCTTTTAGATTCAAGTTCAAAAATGCTTTACAGAGACAGGTAGACAAATACTTCATAAGAATGGTGGGCTCCTGTCTGTGGGGTCACACAGAGTCAGACACGACTGAAGCGACTTAGCAGCAGCAGCAGCATCCTTTCTTACTTCATTGCAAATAGATGGGGAAACAATGGAAACAGAGACAGGCTTTATTTTCTTGGGCTCCAAAATCACCACAGATGGTGACTGCAGCCATGAAATTAAAAGATGCTTGCTCCTTGGAAGAAAATCTGTGATCAACCTAGACAGCATATTAAAAAGCAAAGACATTACTTTGCCTGTCTGTCTAGTTCCAGCAGTCATGTATGGATGTGAAAGTTAGACCATAAAGAAGGCTGAGCTCTGAACAATTGATCCTTTTGAACTGTGGTATTGGAGAAGACTCTTGAGAGTCCTTTGGAGTGCAAGAAGATCAAACCAGTCAATCCTAAAGGAAATCACTCCCGAATAGTCATTGGAAGGACCCATGCTGAAGCTGAAGCTTTATACTTTGGCCACCTGATGCAAAGAGCTGACTCATTAGAAAAGACCCTGATGCTGGGAAAGACTGAAGGCAGGAGGAGAAGGGGATGACAGAGGATGAGATAGTTGGATGGCATCACTGACTCAGTGGACATGAGTTTGAGTGAGCTCCAGGAGATGGTGAAGGACAGGGAAGCCTGGTGTGATGCATTTCATGGGGTCGCAAAGAGTTGGACACAACAGAGCAACTGAACAACAACCCTTTCTCATTCTTAATATAGAAGTGAATACTGAGAGGTATAGCCCAAAAGACTTCAACCATCTTCGATCATAGTACCAATGCTGTCGTATCCCCTCTTTCACTTTCGGGAGACTGCTACTTCAGCTGGGTGCTATTTTCTCTCTCATTTTGTGCTTCCATTGTTCCATGGATCATCTTCCTTTTTTCAGCACCACAAAATTTATTCTCCATAAATTTGTTCCCAAAGAGTACCAAAAATGCCAAAATTATAAATTTGACTGTATCTTGCATATTTTTGTGCCACAAACTATATTAGAGACAGAAGCAGGGATTTTATATCTCAAAGATTTAAATGTGTTTATTTTTAATATTCACACCCACCCACTCAACCTGCCTTTAATTAAGCATGGGTTTGATTACATTTGTTCCTGGAAATAAATTAGAGATGAAAATATTGATGTGTTCAAAGTTAATCTTTGTAAAACCAAAAATGTTTATTATGTTGTTTGTCTTACTTATCATTCTATTTTCAGGAAAAAGAAACAAGTCCCCTTTCAAAAAAATGTTGAATAGACTTATTCATCTTTTAACTATATAGGTCCAGACATAAGTTTCAGCTCAAGCTCTGGTCTATTCCCTCCAGCTTATCTACATTATACTACTAATTACTATCTTATATGACTAATTGATTTTGACTTATAAAAAACAAACACAGTAATTCCCAAATGCAATTAAACAACTTAATGTGCAATGCAAAATTCTAAGATATAAATAAATTTCATATTCCATGAAATTTGTGAGAGGGGAAATCACAATCATGTATGCATATATCAAATCACTTCGACTCTGTGGTTAAAAGATTACTGCCTAAAGCACTATAAAATGAGTTTTAAATACTTACACTTTTCAATAAGAGTAAAATATTTATATCATATTATGAGGAAAATTATGCTTTCATATGAGGCATGAATGTACTTGTAGTAGTTATGGCTTATTCATTATTCAAAATTTTAGTATCATAAATGGAAAACTTTGGTGAATTTCTTTTCAGTATTCTAAGTGATATAAAAATCTGTGGCTATATCATTAATAAATTTTTATATCCAGGTCATTAAATTGCTTCTCCAAATTTCACTAATTCTCTAGGCATGGATTTGAATGAATTCATGTCTAATACAACATGATGTTCATTAAAAAAAATTAAAGAAATTCTGTCCCATTCTTTATATGAAATATCTCAAAACTAGCATAGATCTCTGTCTCTTCTTGGAAAGAGAGGCATTTTCTGGTCTTCAGATTTAAAATTTCTATGCTCTTATTCCTGAGTAGCTTCAGAGCATATATAAAATGCAATTTCAATGATACATTTAGAAACACAAACATAATAAGCATTCTACACATAGAAAAATAGACATCCATTGTTGGTAAATTATAATGCATCAGGAAAATTTAACTGAAATTTACAGAGATCAATCTTTCAATGGACATTTTCCCTATGTTAAGTAACCACTTAAATGTATTTGAAATTCTGTATTTTAAATGATTTAGTAAAGGTGATAGTTTCTTCTTTCTCCTCTTAGAAAACATGCAAATATATTAGAATGTAAAACAGGAATGCAAACTCTGTTTTTAATTAAAATAGGGAACCCCTGAGGTGGAATGACTTTGCAGTTCCAGTTCAGTCGCTCAGTCGTGTCTGACTCTTTGTGACCCCATGAAACGCAGCACGCCAGGCCTCCTTGTCCATCACCAACTCCTGGAGTTTACCCAAACTCATGTCTATTGAGTCGGTGATGCCATCCAACCATCTCATCCTCTGTCGTCCTGTTCTCCTCCTGCCCTCAATCTTTTCCAGCATCAGGGTCTTTTCAAATGAGTCTAAGAGAAGGTAATGTCAACAATGGGAGAAGAGCTCATATGATGTATATGATGGCTCTCACAAATAACACCAAAAGCTGCAGAACATAGACAGATATTGCAAAAACAATACTCTAGTGTAAATGACACATTATGAGGAGTAAAAAGGAGCAGATTTGCTGCTAGCAGGATCTATTTCACTCCTATTTTCCCTGCTAAAAAAATTCACTGACATAGAAAACTCTGTACTATAAGTCTGAATCATGGTTTGGACATTCATGTCATAACATATTTCTGGAAATAGGTGGTCAAATTAATTGAACATCATTTCAGGATAAATCATGATAAAAAAGAAAACTGTTTAGGAGTTACACAAAGATGTTACTCCAGAAAAAAATGTGAAAATAAAAATAAAAGCATAGAAAGAAATGAAAGAATATCTTTATAAACATTTTACTATAGAGAAAATAGTTATGACCTAAACAGAATGCAATGAATTAATAAAACAAGACCTCAAAGCAGAGTTTTAAAAACTCAAAAATCATGATAATGAAACAAACGATGAGAATATTGTAGAGATTGTGGACTTTACTGTGAATGACCTGGAAGACACTGAATAGATAATTACTGAACAGAAATGTAATACAATATGATAATTTAAAAACATTTTTCTGGAAGTTATGTGGTGAAGTGAACGGAAAAGAGGAAAGAATATAAATAGGAGTGTTTAGAAACGAAATATGATGGTAACATGGACAAAAGTGGTAGCAGGGGAAGTGACAGTTGCTGAAAAATCAAATGTCAATAAAAATCAGTCCTGGGTGTTCATGGGAAGGACTGATGCTGAAGCTGAAACTCCAATACTTTGGCCAACTGATGCGAAGAGCTGACTCATTGGAAAAGACCCTGATGCTGGGAAAGATTGAGGGCAGGAGGAGAAGGGGACGACAGAGGATGAGATAGTTGGTTGGCATCATTGACTCGATGGACATGGGTTTGGGTGGAATCTGGGAGTTGGTTATGGACAGGGAGGCCTGGTGTGCTGTGGTTCATGGGGTCGCAAAGAGTCAGACAGAACTGAGCGACTGAACTGAACTGAATGCCTATATGTTCTTCATTAAATCCTATTTTCATTCGGGAACAGTATTGTTAAGCTTCTAAGAATCAGTTGCTATCATAACTGAAATGAATAAATGTGTGAAGAAATGAATTAAAGCAGTTACCTTCCAATTCATTATCACAGTTATAATTACAATATGATATGCTATGATTAGGAAACATAGGAAATATACATGATACAAGACATGGCTTTCATGAAAGCTTGTTTCCTGAAATTTATGACTCCCTGCTTTACTCAGCTGTGTAACAACTCTTTATAGAAGGATGCTGTAATCTGACAAACTTTATAATACAAACATGTGCTAATTGCACTAGTTTTGCTCTGCTTATTGCCTTCATTTCCTTATTTAATGAGGATTTCTGTTTAATAATAGTAATATAAAACTAAAATGAATTTAACTGAAACCATTTATATATTGTTGGCATAACTAGTCATGGATTATTACAAACAATATTTGACTTTAATAAGAGTGCCAATGAATCAAATATGGTCACATGAATACTATTTTTCTAATTGAAAACAAGTACATATTATAAACTTTTCAAAATTTTTATTTAAAGGATTATGGAATTACCTCACTGGAAAAAGGCATGATATTTAATTCACTTTTTGTTTCTTTAATTTCTTTAGAGAAATATGTGTAGAACATGTGCAGTAATATTCAGTAGACTAGTCTAGCATGTCATTATTTCCATTGTTATAGAATGTAAAGAATTTGAATTAGTACAGTGAATATTAAAAGAGTCCTACTGAGAGGAGGAATTTAAGCACAGCAAGCTACCCAGGCCAAATGGATAGACTCCTGCTGACATTTTCAAGCCTGAGCCAGAATCCAAGGAGGATGTTAGTACCAAATCATCTAATTCACACTTAAAGATGATGCCAGATATTCACTTTTCTTTGGCTTTGTGATAATGATTTGTTCTTGTGTTTTCATTGAAGGATTAATCTTATGGATAACAGTTACTGATTATGATTTCTTTATATTGAAACTTTCTGAATATTTTATAAAACAATAATCACCAAACAACAGTGAGAACTAATAAAAAACTCAGTTTGAATGTTTATATTGTGTTTTAGAAAATTTTCCAAGTAACTTTAATAATAATTATCTTGATTTGGAACTATTAATTTCTTTCCTGATTATCCAGGGTATTACGTGAAAAACACTATTTATATCAGTTCTTTATTTTCCTTCTGTTTACCTCAATCTCAGTCGGCTCATGGTTGGAAAACATAGTTTAAATGTATGTATTAATATGTATTAATACAATGCATATTAAATATGTATGACATATCGACACACAAAGGGCAGTAAAATGAATTATAAAGATTTTTTCCTTCACTCTTCTTGTGATACCTACGTTCTAAATGGAACCTGAAATTTTATCACTAGAATTCATGAACTATGAAAATTAGAAGAAAAACTTTTCTAAATGGGAATTTTTCAATATTCCTTCAAATCACATTATCTACTTAGTTATTAATTTGATGGTGAAAATAACTTGATTAACAAGTGTTTCTAATCCTCAACTATCTTGAGGTAGAAACTATATGCCCCTTTGCTCTCTGGTATGGAGATTCTTTCCCTATGGACCAAAACTTCAAGAAAAGAATAGCAGAACCATTAAGAGAGGAGGCTGGGCCCTGCCAAGACCACATATTTTTCATTCTCCAAACAGGAAACCTTTCTGATTACATACACACAGAAAGTTCTTTGGAGTTCGAAGACGAATGATGCCAGAGAGATGTTCATTACCCATAGGCCTTTGCAGTATAGTCCATCTTGGCTAGGAGATGTGTGCCCCCATAGGGAGGATCCTGAGATATACCATATATGAACTGTGAAACAGACACATGATGATTGGATAAAGGAAACTCAGAAGAAACGCCTCCATATAAGTGATTTAAACTGAAATGAGATTGTGAATCAGGGACTCTTTCTGTGAGCTCTCCTGTGTGTCTATCCACACATAATGTACTCCTTTTCCTCCTAATAATCACTTTACTTGTTTCACTACTTTCCATCTGTGGAAATTCTTTTCTGCAAAGCTGAAGGGCCAGGTTCCTTGTTACTGACCACTGATCTAGTGGCTGGGATTTGGTGCTCTCACCACCACAACCCAGCCTCAATCTCTGGGTGGGAACTCCAACACCACTTCAAGCTGCTGTAGGCCGAGGCTACCTGAGATCAAATTTATCTCTTCCATTCAACTGAAGGAATAATGGTCAAATTAAAATATACTTTTTATATATTCAGTTCAGTTCAGTCGCTCAGTCCTGTCCGACTCTTTGCGGCCCCATGAATCGCAGCACGCCAGGCCTCCCTGTCCATCACCAACTCCCGGAGTTCACTCAGACTCACATCCATCAAGTCAGTGATGCCATCCAGCCATCTCATCCTCTGTCGTCCCCTTCTCCTCTTGCCTCCAATCCCTCGCAGCATCAGAGTCTTTTCCCATGAGTCAACTCTTCGCATGAGGTGGCCAAAGTACTGGAGTTTCAGCTTTAGCATCATTCCTTCCAAAGAAATCCCAGGGCTGATCTTCAGAATGGACTTGTTGGATCTCCTTGCAGTCCAAGGGACTCGCAAAAGTCTTCTCCAACACCACAGTTCAAAAGCATCAATGCTTTGGCGCTCAGCTTTCTTCTCACATCCATACATGACCACAGGAAAAACCATAGCCTTGACTAGATGGACCTTTGTTGGCAAAGTAATGTCTCTGCTTTCGAATATTGTATCTAGGTTGGTCATAACTTTTCTTCCAAGGGAGAAAAATCAAATCAACAAAATTAGAAACGAAAATGGAGAGATCACAACAGAAAACACAGAAATACAAAGGATCATAAGAGACTACTATCAACAATTATATGCCAATAAAATGGACAACGTGGAAGAAATGGACAAATTCTTAGAGGTACAACTTTCCAAAACTCGACCAGGAAGAAATAGAAAATCTTAACAGCTTCTGCACATCAAAGGAAACTATTAGCAAGGTGAAAAGACAGCCTTCAGAATGGGAGAAAATAATAGCAAATGAAGCAACCGACAAACAACTAATCTCAAAAATATACAAGCAACTCCTACAGCTCAACTCCAGAAAAATAAACGACCCAATCAAAAAATGGGCCAAAGAACTAAATAGACATTTCTCCAAAGAAGACATACAGATAGCTAACAAACACATGAAAAGATGTTCAACATCACTCATTATCAGAGAAATGCAAATCAAAACCACTATGAGGTACCATTTCACACCAGTCAGAATGGCTGTGATCCCAAAGTCTACAAATAATAAATGCTGGAGAGGGTGTGGAGAAAAGGGAACCCTCTTACACTGTTGGTGGGAATGCAAACTAGTACAGCCACTCTTGAGAACAGTGTGGAGATTCCTTAAAAAACTGGAAATAGAACTGCCTTATGACCCAGCAATCCCACTGCTGGGCATACACACTGAGGAAACCAGAAGGGAAAGAGACACGTGTACCCCAATGTTCATCGCAGCACTGTTTATAATAGCCAGGACATGGAAGCAACCTAGATGCCCATCAGCAGATGAATGGATAAGAAAGCTGTGGTACATATACACAATGGAGTATTACTCAGCCATTAAAAAGAATACATTTGAATCAGTTCTAATGAGGTGGATGAAACTGGAGCCTATTATACAGAGTGAAGTAAGCCAGAAGAAAAACATAAATACAGTATACTAACGCATATATATGGAATTTAGAAAGATGGTAACAATAACCCGGTGTATGAGACAGCAAAAGAGACACTGATGTATAGAACAGGCTTATGGACTCTGTGGGAGAGGGAGAGGGTGGGAAGATTTGGGAGAGTGGCATTGAAACATGTAAAATATCATGTAGGAAACGAGTTGCCAGTCCAGGTTCGATGCACGATGCTGGATGCTTGGGGCTGGTGCACTGGGACAGCCCAGAGGGATGGTATGGGGAGGGAGGAGGGAGGAGGGTTCGGGATGGGGAACACATGTATACCTGTGGCGGATTCATTTTGATATTTGGCAAAACTAATACAATTATGTAAAGTTTAAAAATAAAATAAAATTAGAAACAAACAAAAAAAAGTCCAACTGAGTGGTATTTCAGAGTGTAAAATCATGGAGACACATAGGTGGCACCCAGCAAAGGGAACACTGAACCACCAGCGACTGGGGCAATAGAGTCACTCTCAGAAGGACCACAGCCTCAAACTAAGAGCTGTTAAACTGGTTAAATCAGCCAGGAAGAATGACTGAGTTCCAACCCGGCTAAGTGAACCAGATCATGGTTAATAGCCACTAATAACTCTGAGCACCCTTTGCCTTGTCAACACCAGAAAAATACAGAATTCAAAAGAAAGACTGTGCAGCAGCACATGGTGCTGTATAGATCCCAGGAAACCTTCCCCAAGTCAGAGACAGTATGAGTCCTTATTTACCCTATCATCAAGAGACCGTCAAACTCCACAGAGAGGAGCTGTGCACAGTGGTAGGGATGAAACTAAGAAACTAATCATTTTTACCTAGAAAGACTATGTTACTTAAAGGGCTTTAAACATAAATTGCATTGATGATGATGAACTACACTGAATGAAATTGCTTTCCCATTGTCGAGAAAATTTAAAGAAGGACTAATGAATTATAAATAAAACAGCATAGCTCCATTTTCTTGCATTTTGGATTTGCATATGAAGATATTTTTTGGTACCACTATATATGAACATACTATATTAATTATATCTTTCAAATGTGGCAGAATAAATTTATATGCTAAAGGAGGGCAATCATAGCAAGTATATTTCATCATTTAGTAAAGACTCAAGTATAGAGACCTAATTACATGGGCAAAGAGTCAGATATGAGTGACCAACTGAACAATGAACAAAGCAGCAACTATGTTATTAATATGCATTATATTAATATATAATTATATATTTATATGTATATTTTATGATAATATAATATGTAGGGAGATAATTACACAGACACAAGCAGTTACTATATTATTGCATCCTGAGATATATATACATACACACACACACACACATATATATTCTAACCAAAATAATCATCTCCTTCTACTATCTCAGACTTCTCTATGCTTAATGAAATATAGAGCAAGACTTTAAACTGTTTGGGAGAGCTGCACTCAAGACAGAGAGTGGTCAGGAAAGCTAAACCCCAAGGCTTCTCTGTCTCAAGTTGTACTGCAGACTTACTTTGATGTGATTGAAAACTTGATTGTGCAGAACGTTATATATTATGAAATTTGAAAGCTAATGAACAAATTTACTTTTAATTCCTTGTGGTTCAAATAGTTATTCCAGAATAACTTATCTTACTCTTCTATTTTATCTTGATTCTTTTGGGAAATATTTCAAGACTTATTTCCTGCTTTGTATTTATTACCACTAAAAAAAAGTAATAACCTTAATCTGACTCACAAGAAAATATACATTGTGCACAACATTCAGGAAGTGCATGTTTCAGTTCAGTTCAGTTCAGTCACTCAGTCGTGTCCGACTCTTTGCGACCCCATAAATCAAGGCATGCCAGGCCTCCCTATCCATCACCAACTCACGGAATTCACTCAAACCCACATCCATCGAGTCGGTGATGCCATCCAGCCATCTCATCCTCTGTTGACCCCTTCTCCTCCTGCCCCCAATCTCTCCCAGCATCAGAGTCTTTTCCAATGAGTCAACTCTTCATATGAGGTGGCCAAAGTACTGGAGTTTCAGCTTTAGCATCATTTCTTCCAAAGAAATCCCAGGGCTGATCTCCTTTAGAATGGACTGGTTGGATCTCCTTGCAGTCCAAGGGACTCACAAGAGTCTTCTCCAGCACCACAGTTCAAAAGCATCAATGCTTTGGCGCTCAGCTTTCTTCACAGTCCAACTCTCACATCCATACATGACCACAGGAAAAACCATATCTTTGACTAGATGGAAATTTGCTGGCAAAGTAATGTCTCTGCTTTTCAATATGCTATCTAGGTTGATCATAGCTTTCCTTCCAAGGAGTAAGCGTCTCTTAATTTCCTGGCTGCAATCACCATCTGCAGTGATTTTGGAGCCCCCAAAAATAAAATCTGACACTGTTTCCACTGTTTCCCCATATATTTCCCATGAAGTGATAGGACCAGATGCCATGATCTCGTTTTATGAATTTTGAGCTTTAAGCCAACTTTTTCACTCTCCTCTTTCACTTTCATCAAAAGGCTTTTGAATTCCTCTTCATTTTCTGCCATAAGGGTAGTGTCATCTGCATATCTGAGGTTATTGATATTTCTCCCGGCAATCTTGATTTCAGCTTGTGCTTCTTCCAGCCCAGCATTTCTCATGATGTACGCTGCATATAAGTTAAATCAGCAGGGTGACAATATACAGCCTCGACGTACTCCTTTTCCTACTTGGAACCAGTCTGTTGTTCCACGTCCAGTTCTAACTGTTGCTTCCTGACCTGCATACAGGTTTCTCAAGAGGCAGGTCAGGTGGTCTGGTATTCCCATCTCTTTCAGAATTTTCCACAGTTGATTGTGATCCACACAGTCAAAGGCTTTGGCATAGTCAATAAAGCAGAAATAGATGTTTTTCTTGAACTCTCTTGCTTTTTTCGATGATCCAGTGCGTGTTGGCAATTTGATCTCTGGTTCCTCTGCCTTTTCTAAAACTAGCTTGAACATCTGGAAGTTCACAGTTCACATATTGCTGAAGCCTGGCTTGGAGAATTTTGAGCGTTACTTTACTAGCGTGTGAGATGAGTGCAATTGTGCGGTACTTTGTGCATTCTCAGTGCATGTTTAGTCATTAATAATTTAAAGAGGCCTACAGAAATTAACCTCTGCTTTTTGTTTGTGAATTTAGACTAATTTGATTAGAAATTATTATTGTCCTCATTGCTGTGGTACATGAAAACTTCTGCGTATATCAGATTATGGGGGCAGACAGCAGCAGTAACAGTAATAGACTTATCAACAATAAGATACTTTTTTTTTTTCTTTGCCATTCCTCAGAGATAAAAAGTTTCAAGCATATATATCTATCTTCTTATATATATGATGGTATATAAAACACGGACATGAAAATTATTATGTCATCTATCTCTCTGTATCTATCTATCCAACATATAATTGAACAATACACAAAGCAGGTAGGGAATCAAAGAACATGGCCCTGTTATATAAGAAGCTCATAAGTTATTCACAAAGTAAAAATATATATAGCTATAGGACGGAGTAGAAATGATGTATGAGAATATGAAATGAAGAACATATGTTGGATTTGTATCATAGGATTTCAAATAAAGGATGATAAAAGAAAACTTATAGGAGAATAAATAAACATTATGGATAATTTAGTTTGTGCTCTTATCTCAGTTTTTTCTAAATAGATAACTGAAGGTTATGAACATATGTATACTTTTCCTCTCCTCCTCCTTCTCACTGGGGAATTATTTCTATAAGTAACTTATTATACCTGTAGGCATTAATATTTTTTAAGCATTTGTTCTTTTAGTATAAGGTATATTAGGGTCTCACAATTATAGTAGGAAGGTCATTCCTATTTCTGTTGGTAATCTTTCTGATTATATTTTATTAAAATTTTATAAAATATAAAAGGATACTTTTCCCATCGCTGCTGCTGCTGCTAAGTCACTTCAGTCGTATCCGACTCTGTGTGACCCCATAGATGGCAGCCCACCAGGCTCCCCCGTCACTGGGATTCTCCAGGCAAGAACACGGGAGTGGGTTGCCATTTCCTTCTGCAATGCATGAAAGTGAAAGTGAAGTCGCTCAGTTGTGTACGACTCTTAGCAGCCCCATGGACTGCAGCCTACCAGGCTCCTCCGTCCATGGGATTTTCCAGGCAAGAGTACTGGAGTGGGGTGCCATTGCCTTCTCCAATTTTTCCCATTAAACATATTTAAATATTGCTTCATTATTTGGACAAACAATATTTCATTTTTATCAAGGATCTTTTATACAACATTCTCATTAAACAAGTGGTAGATTCAAATTATTTCATTCAATATAAATCTTCACAAGTGTCAAGAGTTCCCAAATATAATTTGGGAAAGGAAATTCTACCTTTTTAATTCAGTTAATTAAAAATCATAAAATATGAATCAAGAACAACAATCATGTCAATCATATATCTCCTTTGCAGAAAGTTATATCATAACAATCTCAAACAGCTATTAAATTCTATCCATGTGTGATTTCTATATACATATGTTAACTAGTTTGCAAAATACTCTAAAACTATAAAAACAAAACTGAATATATATTTAAAATTAACTCAACTAAAATATGTTTTGGTTTATTAAACTTTTTTCCTTCACTTCCAAGGGCAAATACTCTAGAGCATTAGCTACATGTTTTACAGCAAGAAAAATTATTTACGCTAACTCAATAATTTATTGACATTTCAGTTTTGCTTGCACCCTCGGATTTCTTCATATGTAAAACATGTATAATCATTTCCTGTCTGAAAATAACTGTAGCTTAGGTTTGCACAGAAGTAAATTCATCATTCTTGTCACTGCCAATTTTTTCTTTTTCATATGTATGCATATTTAAAAGCATCTGATGATATTTCTTTAATTTACATATTCTTGGCTGTGCTGAGTCATCATTGCTGTGTACAGGCTTCCTCTACTTGTGGCAAGTGGAGGCTGCTCTCTAGTTACAGTGTGTGGGCTTCTCATTCTGGTGGCTTCTCTCGTTGTGGAGCATGGGCTCTAGGGCTGGTGGACTTTGACGTTTGATAACATAGATGTTTTTGTATTTGATAAAGCACATAAAGTTAAAATACTTAAATATCTTCTCTTGAAGCCACTTGAGCTGTGTGCCCTATGGTCTACCTTTAGAGTAGAGGTCTGTGCTTGCTCTGTTTCTAAGGAAAAAAAGTTATTCCAAATGATTTAGTTGAACTTTGTTTGAGACAACAATGTAGACAAATTTTATTTTAAATTATGAAATTTTGAAGAGCACAGATTTACTCACCCAATTCTTGAAAAAAGCAACTAACAAGAAATAGTTATCCTTAATAAGGTCTCCCGCAGGTGGATTCATTACCATAGTGCCACCTGGGAAGCTCTATCCTTAATTGGGACAGAACATGATATATAAAAGTTTGAGAGTATTTATTAATCTCAAGTAACTTAGTGTTAAGTATCTCGAGCAACTTAATCATTGATAACCTCAGTTATTTCACATACAGAGCTCTTCATCATGCACATGATCATGGGTAACTTTATGTGTCACCTTGACTGTGTCACAGAATGCCCAGATAGCTGGATAAACATTATTTCCAGGTTTGTCTATGAGAGTACTTCTGAAAGAGATTAACATTTGAATTGGTGGGCTGAATAAAGCAGATGGCTCTCTACAATGTGGGTTTCACCCAATCCACTGTGAGGCCTGAATAGAGCAAAAAGGTGGAGTAAGACTGAATTATCTCTAACTGCTGAGCTGGACATCAAATATCTCCTGCCTCTGTCTTTCTTATTTCTTTGGCCTTTGGATTCAGACAGAATCCACACCATCAACTGCCTCTTAGTCAAACTATATCAATAGCTTTCCAGGGTTTCCAGCTTGCAGGTGGTGGACTATGGACTTCTCTGCCTCCATTTTCATGTGAGATAATACCTTATGATAAATATTCTACAGGCTTCTGCCATCTCACAGTAGAGCATTCTTATGAAACTTTCCATAAGTGAAATGTCATAAAGCAAAGAAGCAATTACCTTAGGACACATCTTGTTAATGAATGAATAAAATAAGTAGAGGGCAGGCCAGATGCTTTCAGAGGTTAAAGCTATGGCATCTTGATGCTAAGAGCTTGGCTGTGGCACTTTCACTGCTTGGGGTGTATTGCCTCTATAATCTCTCACTGCAAAACAGATGCTAAACACTATTTCACTCCTCACTTTTTCTGTATAATAAAAAAACCTCTTCTCATTTCTTTCAGTTAGCAAAAATGAGTTCTAATGTAAGCCTTTCATAAAAGCAAAGTGGTATAAAGTAAACTCAACAAGTATGGGACATTGGTATATGTAACCTATTGACTGTTTCTCTAGAGAACTTTGACTAATACACAGATGCAGGTTCTATACTTGTGATATCAAAAATTTTTCATACAGGCTTATGTATAATTTGTAAAAAGGGTTCCATGATCAGTTCATGCAAAATTATTATTAGATTTTTATTTAGCACACCCAGTCTTTCTACATAAAATGTATGTAAATTAAAAAAAAAAGTTGAAGTTATTTTTATTTTTTTATGAATTGACCATAACAGTCAAGACTTGGCAAAGTCAGAAACCATGCCACAGCTCTATATCATGGAAATCAATCTATTTCTACAATCTATTTCATACATGCTGATTAGATTATATTTCCTTTAACAATGAAAAAATACTATATGAAGATCAATCACATTTTCATCAGTACCATGTTATTCCCTGCATTAACATTTTGGAAAATAAACAGCCCTTGAATGTATATTGTCACCCTGCTTATTTAACTTATATGCAGAGTACATCATAAGAAACGCTGGACTGGAAGAAACACAAGCTGGAATCAAGATTGCCAGGAGAAATATAAATAACCTCAGATATGAAGATGAGACCACCCTTATGGCAGAAAGTGAAGAGGAACTCAAAAGCCTCTTGGTGAAAGTGAAAGTGGAGAATGAAAAAGTTGCTTTAAAGATCAACATTCAGAAAACGAAGATCATGGCATCCAGTCCCATCACTTCATGGGAAATAGATGGGGAAACAGTGGAAACAGTGTCAGACTTTATTTTTCTGGGCTCCAAAATCACTGCAGATGGTGACTGCAGCCATGAAATTAAAAGACACTTACTCCTTGGAAGGAAAGTTATGACCAACCTAGATAGCATATTCAAAAGCAGAGATATTACTTTGCCAACAAAGGTTCATCTAGTCAAGGCTATGGTTTTTCCTGTGGTCATGTATGGATGTGAGAGTTGGACTGTGAAGAAGGCTGAGCACCGAAGAATTGATGCTTTTGAACTGTGGTGTTGGAGAAGACTCTTGAGAGTCCCTTGGACTGCAAGGAGATCCAACTGGTCCATTCTGAAGAAGATCAGCCCTGGGATTTCTTTGGAAGGACTGATGCTAAAGCTGAAACTCCAGTACTTTGGCCACCTCATACGAAGAGTTGACTCATTGGAAAAGACTCTGATGCTGGGAGGGATTGGGGGCAAGAGGAGAAGGGGACGACAGAGGATGAGATGGCTGGATGGCATCACTGACTCGATGGACTGAGTGAACTCCGGGAGTTGGTGATGGACAGGGAGGCCTGGTGTGCTGCGATTCATGGGGTCGCAAAGAGTCGGAAATGACTGAGCGACTGAACTGAACTGAATTGAATTGAATGTATACCTGATTTTTTGCCACCCCATGGACTGCAGCCTGTGCCAGGTTCCTCTCTCCATGAAATTCTCCAGGGAAGAATACTGGGGTGGATTGCCATTTTCTTCTCCAGGGGATCTTTCCAAACCAGGGATTGAACCCAAGTCTCCTTCATTGCAAACAGATTCTTTACCATCTGAGCCAGCAGAATTGGCTTCTTTTATGTCAAATCTGTCTGTTTTCCTGAAGAATCCATAAAATGTCATCCCAAAATATGACATAAAATTGACATATTGATATATAAATCACTTTTGATATATAAATCATTGAGCTGAAGGCAATTAAAAGCTTTCCCTCTTCTACCTAAGGGCAGGGGAGAAACCTTTATTCTACTGGAGATAGACTCCTGTCAGCCCAGAGACAGCAACAGAAAAATCTGCAAGCAAAACTTACTCCATTAGTTTCCTTCTATATTCTTGAGTTTCCCTCCTTTTGCTGCCCACAGAAGCCTGGAACTGCTTTCCCTTGTCCTGTCAATTCTCTTTGAATGTATTGTTCTTTTTTTCTAAAGAAGCTATATAAGCTGAAATTCTCAACCACAACTTTGAGTTACTTTTTTATTAAGGTCTTTTCCCCGTGTGATGTGCTGTACACATTAATAAACTGGGTTTTTCTAGCTGCTGTTGTTGCTAATCTGCCATTTTGTTACAGAGTCCCAGTTGAAAACCTAAAATCAAAAGAGGTCAAGCTTTTTTTTTTTTTTTTTTTTGTATAGAATTAAATAGGGACAACGTTCATTTCTATCCATAAAAATATCAAATTGATCTTACATCATTTACTGAAAAAAATTGGCGTGTGCATATGAAAAACAATAAAATATCTAGCAAAGGGATAGATATGAAACAATCATGGTTTGAAAGACAAAATACAGTTGAGATTTCAATTAAGTTAACTGTAGATGTGATACCATGCTAATCAAAATTTTAGAATTTTGTGTGTATATTCCTGTGTGCATATGTGCATGTGCCTGTATAAGTGATATTTTTAAAAGGTTTATGAAAATTCTGTCAGATCTATATAGTTAAGAGAATGTCTATATAGTTATATAGAATATAGAATATCTCTATATTATATAATATATTATATAGGATATAGAATATATAGAATATCTCTACAGTTAAGAGAATCACAAAGCAAAGTTAAAGTTCTCAGGGTTTACATATTTTTGTTAGCGTGTGTGCTCAGTTGCTCAGTTGTGTCTGACTCTTCGTGACCCCAAGGACTTTAGCCTGCCAGGCTCCTATGTCCATGGGATTTTCCTGGCAAGAATACTGGAGTAGGTTGCCATTTCTTCCTTCAGAGGATATTCCTGACCCAGGGATCGAAACCATGTCTCCTGAGTCTTCTGCACTGGCAAGTGGATCCTTTACCATTGAGCCCTTTCACTTTCAGGAGACTGCTACTTCTACTGGGTGCTCTTTTCTCTTCCATCTTTGTGGCTTGAGTATAGAAAATAGTGACTTATCTGTGTTACACTTAATCCAGTGACTTTACTATAGATACGTATTAAATCTAAGAAGTTGTTTTTAATGATGAATGTTTCTAGATACCAAAAAATATAATCTGTGACTAGTAAAAATTTTACTTTTTTCTTTTCCAAGCTTTAAGATTCTTTTTATTGCATTATTGCAATTGTTAAGATCTCCTAGTACTATGTGAATAAAGTAGGGAAAATGGGTATTATATTGTTGCTCGTATCAAGGGAAAGGTGTTCAAAATTTCTCCCTAAATAGGATGCCAGTTGTACATAAAAAATATCCACAATCAACTAACGAAGTTCTCTATCTTCCTATTTATTCTTATTTTGAGAGATTTTAGGGTTTTTCTTCATAACATATATGTGCTTAATTTTAGCAGATGTTTTCCTGCATTTATTGAGATGATCATATGATTCTCTTTTATTCTAAATTTGTGCTTTATATTGGTTGACTTTTAAGTGTAAAACTATGCCTGCATTCCCTAGATATACTCTATGAATATGAGAAGTATTGGCTTAGAATTTTCTTTTATTGCAATGCCTCTATCATATAAGATTATGCCTCTCTCTCTATTGAGAAACATGTTTTTATTCCTTTTATCTGGATGATGTGAAGATTAATGTTTCTTACGTTAAGGTTTGCAAGATATCACCAGTGAACAATTTTGTAGTTAAACACATAAAATATCTTCTTAATTTCAGATGTACTTTAAAATTACCAGATGCACTTTTAACTTTTTTAGAGACTAGAATTCTGTTAGATTAGAAAATTTCTATCTTATGCCTGTTTATATTATCTTATGTCATGTTCATTTTTCCTTTGCATATTTAGCATATTAATTAGTTAATTAAGAAGTCTTGCCAGCTAACCTCAATATCTTGATGGTTGTAAGTTTTCTTCTATAGTTTGTTTTAGTTTTTTCACTTAAATATCCATAACAATTTTCTGCCTATTCTCACATCTATTATCTGTTTTCTCCTACTCTGGACCTTGTATGTGATACAATTTTAGTTACTTCAAAGAGAAGAACCCTTTTCTGTAGAAGGCTGGGTAAAGCCTGATCACATTAATCCACTAAGAACTGAGCACTGAACTGGTTTATAGCTTCCATGTTACTATACATCCCCCTGTGGCTCAGACAGTAAAGAATCTGCTTTCAATGCAGGAGACCTGGGTTCAGTCCCTGGGTCAGGAAGATCCCCTGGAGAAGGGAATGGCTACCCACTACAGCATTACTATACATGTCTCTGATTCTTGTGCATCAATCTCTCCTCTGCCTCTCTCTTACTCTCTTGCCATAAACCTAATAAACTGAAAAAAATACAGTCTGTCAGGATTTCTAGATCTAGTTCTTATCCTCTGCCACATATGCATTGAAAATGTGATGAATGTATGGCGAAGGAGACCAGTCACAAGCCTGTAAAACACTGCTCGCCCCTAGCAGGTTCTTATCTTTAGCGTGGTGAAATGCTGGGAAATGTTCCTCAACATTTCTGCTTCCAGGAGAACTTCCTTCCTTTCTCATCTTCAGCCTCCTGCCTCTTCTGAGAATTCAGCAAATACCCTGAGAGACAAGCTAGCTGTGCATCTAGGGTCTCTTTCATCTTTCTATTTGCAATGAATACTGCGTGGAACTACGAAAGCTCTATTGCTTTCTCTTTCTTACAACTGCTTTCTCTTTCTGCCTTGACCAAGTTCAGAATTAACAAATATCCTCAGGAAAGTAAAAGGTCAAAGATTCTCAGCTTACTCTGGAAGAACACATTCATCTCTGGAATTTTAATTACTGTTTTTTGTTGTTGTTGTTGTTACTACTACCACTTACTGTTCCTTTTATTTATATTACTATTTTGTAATTGTTTTATGTAGGTGGTATATATGTCATTTAATCTACAAAACAAAGACTTTTAATTAAAAATGGGTTTTTATGTATGGTGACATTTACAAATATTTTATTAGAAATATTACACTATCATTCCAAATATAAACCTCCCCTTTAAGATTATATTTTGCTGCTCTTAAGACTTTTTTAATACCTGCTATAACTTCCAATGGATTATTACAAAGCTGGTCTTTAATTCCTACTCAAGGGATATCCTGAGCCATATCCTTGATTTATTTTTCAACAACTGGAATCTCCACCAATTGAACAAAGCTAACTACATTGACCACAATCATGTAGACCCTAGACTGTTTGGAACCAGAAGGTTGATGATGTTGACTCCTGATAACTCATTATCAACCAATAAGAAGAATGTCCAGGAGCTGATCTGGTACCCTGAGTCCCTCTCCCCAACACTGTATTTGAAAACCCTATCATGAAGTCCATAGAGGAGTTCAGGTCTTTTGAGTATTGAATGCATGCTAGGTTGCTTCACCCGTGTTCAACTCTCTGCAGCCCTATGGACTATAGCACACCAGATTCCTCTGTCCATGGGATTCTTCAGGCAAGAATATTAAGATTGAGTGGCCATGCCCTCCTCCAGGGGATCTTCCCAACCCATACATCCAATCTGCATCTCTTATGTCTCCTGCATTGGCAGGTGGGTTCTTCACCACTGGAGCCACCTGGAAAGCCCCTTTTGAGCATTAGCCATCTGTATTCCTTGCTTGGCCTTTCAATAAATGTTGTACTTTTCCTTCACCCCAATCATGTGTCAGTAAGCTGACTTTATTACGCATAGGCAAGGAGACTCAAATTTGGTTTTGTAACAAGATGATAGAACAGCAGGAGTTCTACAGTAGGAGTCAGCAAATCTTTATGTAAAAATTTAGATAGTAAACAATGCTTCTAACAACTCAAGACTGATAAACAGCAACTCACAATTAATACACAAATTAGTAGGCACAGCTGTATTCAAATAAAACTCTATTCATGAGAACAATTAGGTAGGTCAGATTTTAGCTGTTGGAAATAATTTTCTATTACCTATTCGACAACATGAAAAATAATGAAACACTTATAAATTGATTTTATAAAAACCAATTGACTTCCAGTCTCTGATCAGACATCCTAAGACTTCGGAAGTATCCTTTCTGCCTTTATCACTAGAAAACCTGGACATAATGAAAATCAACAAACTTTTCTTGGTCTCATTAGAGAATTGAAGTCATAAGGATAAAACTCCATCCTAAAACCCAGAGACACAGGTACAGCAAGCCAGATGCAGCAACTAAAATCTGGACCAATGAACTGAAAGGAAAAATTCAACAGCAAGGTTGGTAAGTTGTTCGAGATTGAGTGTGAAGTATTAAGAGAATGAGACACTCCTGCGGACTGCAGATTTACAAGGAGCTCTCCAGGAACCCCACCAGCTTCTCACAGTGAGGATCCAGGGACCATCCCTAATGACTCTGGCAGAGTCAGAAAGTGAGTAGGCATTTGCAACACACCCAGAGAACACTTTAAAAAAATTTTACTCTACAGAAAAAAACAACTGGCCAGAGCACAGCAGAGAAAGGAATTCCTCTATCCTTCAGTATCCTTCAGCTTTCCTAACCTACCTAAGGGAGAAGAAAAAAAAAAAAAAATAGTCAACATGAAACAAGCCTTGAGGAAAATATAGTGAGAATGCTCCAACCTGACTAAAAAGATAAATATTAAAATCTAACCAATAGGTGCAGAAAAATGATTTGACAACGATTATACTCATTCATGTCCAGTTCTAACTGTTGCTTCCTGACCTGCATACAGATTTCTCAAGAGGCAGATCAGGTGGTCTGGTATTCCCATCTCTTTCAGAATTTTCCACAGTTTATTGTGATCCACACAGTCAAAGGCTTTGGCATAGTCGATAAAGCAGAAATCGATGCTTTTCTGGAACTCTCTTGCTTTTTCCATGATCCAGTGGATGTTGGCGATTTGATCTCTGGATCCTCTGCCTTTTCTAAAACCAGCTTGACCATCAGGAAGTTCACGGTTCACATATTGCTGAAGCCTGGCTTGGAGAATTTTGAGCATTACTTTACTAGCATGTGAGATGAGTGCAATTGTGCGGTAGTTTGAGCATTCTTTGGCATTGCCTTTCTTTGCGATTGGAATGAAAACTGACCTTTTCCAGTCCTGTGGCCACTGCTGAGTTTTCCAAATTTGCTGGCATATTGAGTGCAGCACTTTCACAGCATCATCTTTCAGGATTTGGAATAGCTCAACTGGAATTCTATCACCTCCACTAGCTTGGTTCATAGTGATGCTCCCTAAGACCCACTTGACTTCACATTCCAGGATGTCTGGCTCTAGGTCAGTGATCACACAATCGTGATTATCTGGGTTGTGAAGATCTTTTTTGTACAGTTCTGTGTATTCTTGCCATCTCTTCTTAATATCTTCTGCTTCTGTTAGGTCCATACCATTTCTGTCTTTTATCGAGCCCATCTTTGCATGAAATGTTCCTTTGGTATCTCTGATTTTCTTGAAGAGATCCCTAGTCTTTCCCATTCTGTTGTTTTCCTCTATTTCTTTGCATTGATCGCTGAAGAAGGCTTTCTTATCTCTTCTTGCTATTCTTTGGAACTCTGCATTCGGATGTTTATATCTTTCCTTTTCTCCTTTGCTTTTTGCTTCTCTTCTTTTCACAGCTATTTGTAAGGCCTCCCCAGACAGCCGTTTTGCTTTTTTGCATTTCTTTTCTATGGGGATGGTCTTGATCCCTGTCTCCTGTACAATGTCACAAACCTCATTCCATAGTTCATCAGGCACTCTATCTATCAGATCTAGGCCCTTAAATCTATTTCTCACTTCTACTGTATAATCATAAGGGATTTGATTTAGGTCATACCTGAATGGTCTAGGGTTTTTCCCTACTTTCTTCAATTTAAGTCTGAATTTGGCAATAAGGAGTTCATGGTCTGAGCCACAGTCAGCTCCTGGTCTTGTTTTTGCTGACTGGGATTTCTTTGGAAGGAATGATGCTAAGGCTGAAACTCCAGTACTTTGGCCACCTCATGCAAAGAGTTAACTCATTGGAAAAGACTGATGCTGGGAGGGATTGGAAGCAAGAGGAGAAGGGAACGAAAGAGGATGAGATGGCTGGATGGCATCACTGACTCGATGGACGTGAGTCTCAGTGAGCTCCGGGAGTTGGTGATGGACAGGGAGGCCTGGAGCGCTGCAATTCATGGGGTCACAAAGAGTCGGACATGACTGAGCGACTGATCTGATCTGATCTGATCTGATACTCATTCATCGGAGAAGGTGATGGCGCCCCACTCCAGTACTCTTGCCTGGAAACTCCCATGGATGGACAGGCCTGGTAGGCTGCAGTCCATAGGGTCGTTAGTATTCGGACACGACCAAGTGACTTGACTTTCACTTTTTATTTTCATGCATCGGAGAAGGAAATGGCAACCCACTCCATTGTTCTTGCCTGGAGAATCCCAGGGACAGGGGAGCCTGATGGCCTGCCGTCTGTGGGGTCACACAGAGTCAGACACGACTGAAGTGACTTAGCAGCAGCAGCAGCAGCAGAATACTCATTCATGATAAAAATTCCAAAAATCTAGTGATAAATAGCAACTTCCTCAACTTGATAAAAGAACATCTCTACCTTTGGTTAACATCATATTTAATGGTGAGTCACTAGAAAATGCCTGCTGAAGATCAATATAAATGTAAGGATAACTCATCACAGTGCAAAAGACACGTGAAAAAAAAGAAGAAGAAGAAGATATGTGGAATGAAAAAGAAAAAATAAAACTGTTATTTAAATTTTATTATCTCACACCTTGGTGTTATTATATTTAAATTCAAATTGCTTGGATTAGGTGGTATTTCACATCTTTGGGTTTAACTCTTTCATCAGTTTTGTAAAATTCTCAGCCACTACTACTTCATACTTACTACTTCTGTAAATTCTCTGTCTTCATTTCTTGCACTTCATTAAGTGTACACATTTTTGCAAATTTTCACATTTTAATGCTTTTAGTTGTAGTGTTTCATCATTTTTTCCTACTGTGCTGTAATATGTATATTTTCCTGTTACTAGAACCCATCCATTTTCTTGTTAAGTGAATTCGAGTAAAGAATGACATTTTATCACTATATAGACTCTAAACACATAACTGTCCAAATTTTGACTTTATACACACACATACACACACACTCAAGAAAGTAAGGGTCCATATGTCTCTGTGTCTTATTATTATCTAGGAAATAACCCTTTAGATGTGTTTATCTAGGTGTGGTTTAAACTGAGAGTCTAGGGTAAATGCTGGGGCTCTTCCAGAATTCTTTGGATTCCTTCCAGAGGTGCTCTTTGTTTCTTCAGAATTACAAGATTCTTTTTTTTTTTTTTAAACTTTACAATATTGTATAAGTTTTGCCAAATATCGAAATGAATCCGCCACAGGTATACCCACATTCCCCATCCTGAACCCTCCTCCCTCCTCCCTTCCCTACCCTACCCTCCCTCTGGGTCGTCCCAGTGCACCAGCCCCAAGCATCCAGTACCGTGCATCGAACAACCTAGATGCCCATCAGCAGATAAATGGATAAGAAAGCTGTGGTACATATACACAATGGAGTATTACTCAGCCATTAAAAAGAATACATTTGAATCAGTTCTAATGAGATGGATGAAACCAGAATTATAAGATTCTTATCAACATTGATTTAGTTTTCAAATATTTGTAGCATACCTTCCTAACATACTTCCCCACGCTAATTTAGAATATGAGAAAATGTCCAAAGTGGATATTTGCCTGGGTGTGTGATTCACTTCTCCTTTCCCTCCTCCTAAACTGAATCCTAGCCCCTCAAGAATATAATTTCTGTCTGCCTAGCACCCAAAAGGTTACCTAAATATCTATTCACATTTCCGCTTCTCTGTATGTTTTATGGATATATTAAACTTTATATCATTTATATGTGAATACACATTTATAGCTGAAATTCCAATATTTTGGCCAACTGATGCGAAGAGCTGACTCATTTGAAAAGACCCTGATGTTGGGAAAGATTGAAGGCAGGAGGAGAAGTGGATGACAGAGGATGAGACAGTTAGATGGCATCACTGACTCAATGGACATGAGTTTGAGTAAACTCGGAGTTGGTAATGGACAGGGAGGCCTGGTGTGCTGTGGTTCAGGGGATCGCAAAGAGTTGGACACAACTGAGTGACTGAACTGAACTGAATACATTTATCTGGAGTATGTTCTTACAGTTTCTTTGCTGATAGAAGCGCATAACTTTTATCATTAAAAAGTAGGTCACTAGGGCACTGCCATCAGGTGAATTAACACAACTATATCACAACTATAATATTAACTTAATCTGTGTACAAGATTCACATTGCTAGGAAAGAACTCTTGATTATGTGTTCATTAATAAAATGGAAAACTGGCTTGAGATGGGGTTTTCTAATAACAGGAATGAAGGAAAGAAATTTACTAGGCAAAAAACAGACAGCTATTAGAAGTGAAACAATAAATTGTTAATCATCACACACAAATAAGTATTATATTGAAAGGGCTAAATCAGTAGAAATGCTAGTAGAAACAAAAGATATACTGTTTTGGTACCTGGACACTTTAACATAAGTCAGTAAGAGAAAATAGAAGCAAGGATCTATGATTAGAAAAAAAAGTGTGTCCATTTTTTTTTTTTTTTTTTTTGCCATTGGCAGTGACATTAAAACAAATAATTGAAGAGACGACCAAAAAAAAATCTAACTCAATTTAACCAATAGTTACTGGGTAGTTTTTTGTACAGGTACTCTCCTAGGTAAAGTTAATGTAATGTTGAGTGAGTTCTCAAGTTTATATATATATATATACATATATATATATATGTCTCATTCACTCATATATATATATATGATTCTTAAGACCAATATAATATATATATTTTCAAAAATAATAAACTGCAATATATAATCTCAGAAATCTGCACAGTAAATTAGTATGCCAGGTAATTCATTCATTCAACTATTAATTCACTCATATATTAAAAGTTTACAAAGTGACATACTTAAGAATTATTCAATCACAAAATTAAAAGATGAATGAAATAGAAAAGAGAAAAATCAATGAAATTAACACATGTACACAAAATATCTTAAGAAACAGAAATTAAAGCAACCACTGAGAATAGGGGATTATAAAAGAGAGGGAGATAAAGCACATATAGAGAGAGTGGCATCAGCAAAAACTCTGCTCCCTGTCATCCCAATTTAGAGCTTTAAACTCAAAAATTCTTTACTCTGTGGCATGTCACTAGTCTCTTTGGCAGATGAATGGTATTTGGAAAACTGCAAATTGGCTCTTAAAGTCTCACTTATTAAGTGTTTTGATGTGCTTGAAATAATTAGATATATTAAATTTATAATTGTAATCTGAAGTGTCATGAGAATTTAATGAAGTTTATAAATGGCGTTTTATGGCTGGGAACATTTAATCTGTCAAATTTACAAGTTAATTGAGCATAAGCCAAAGAACAAAACTTAAATGTACTTAATCCACCAAAAAACTTCTTTCATTTATAAATAGAATGAGATGTATAAAGAAAGTATAAGGCTTAAGAAATAAAATGTATTAATTACAACTCTGAGAAAATAAATATTACTAAAATGCAAGTACAAAACATTATTTTCCTTGCATAATAAGCCTCATCAATTAAAAAATATATATATATATCTATTTGGTTAAGTATCTTTGCGTTCCAGGAGGAAGCATTTGGAGAATATGAGGCTATCTTTACAATCAAGAAATAACAGTCCAACCAAGTTAGAATATATATAAAACAACAGTATTGCTAGTGGTCTGTTCCAACACTGAACTCATTCATACTTTGGGTTACATATGTCAAATAGAGACATTACTGAAGATTTCATAGGAACACAGGACAGAATGCTTTTTTTTTGCTTTTACTGTTTATTTACTAGGAGAGGGTAGAGAAATCAAATCATATCACAAGTACCTGCTGCCTTCCATCCTATTTGCTCCCATCTTCTTTCCTCAAGAATGTAACACCTGGGGCCATTGTCTTTTACAAATTCCTTTTATTTGTAGCTTGATATTTTTGATATGATATGTAGCATTTTAATCATTCTTTCTTCAAATTATATTTTATTTTTAATTTTATTTTTAAATTAATTTATTTTAATTGGGGGCTAATTACTTTACACCATTGTGGTGAGTTTTGCCATGAATCAGCTATGGGTGTACATGTATGTTTTCTGTCCCTATGTTCCCCTTTTGTTATCTTATCTCATTCTGAGTTTATCACACATAGAAACTGTTCATTTTTTCAATCCTTAACCTGCCCCACTCCTCCTCTTCTCTTTTGCAGTTTATGTTGGGCCCATTCAGTGGATCTTTGAATCACTTATTATAATACTAAATTCTCAAACTTCTATTTTATAGTTTCCTCTAGTACACTGAGATTTGCTATTTCATCACTCATTTTGTCTGTTTTTACTTATTTATTTTTCTTTAAATTCTTGAACATGTTTTGAATAATTACTTTAAATCTTTGGTTGACATTTCCAACTTAGGTGTCCTTTTATGTCTCTGTTAGCTATTTATTTCCTGATTATGTCTTTATCTTCCTGCTTACTGACATATCTACTAATTTGTATTGAATGCTGCATGTTACAGATGTTATGTGCCTGGATTTGGATGACTTTCTTTAAAAATGTTGAATTTTGTTTTGGCAAAGAGTTAACTCCTTGGCAGACTGATTTATCATGCTGAGTGAGAACTGAATTTAGGTTTGCTAATCCAAGTGTCAAGTAGTCATTACTTTAAGGCTAGTGCAGTCTTACAATATGTAAACTTTGAGGGGTCTTTATGGAACACGTGTGATATTATGTAATGTCTCTCATTTGAAACTGTAATATTTTCCAGTACTCATATAAATACACAGTACCTTAACAGAGTTGCTACAGAAGTTCTATAGCCATTAAAAAGGAAGATCTGATTTATCTAGTGGACTGCCGTCTATGGGGTCACAGAGTCGGACACGACTGAAGTGACTTAGCAGCAGCAGCAAAGGTTCTCAACCAGGGGTTATTTTTCATCCTAAGGGCTATTTGATAATACCTGGAGGTATCTGTGGATGTTATCTTAAAGTGGTCAGTGTTACTGGCATATAATTGGTAAAGACCTGTGTGCCAATAAACATATCCCATAATACACCACAAAAAAAATATTCATCCTGTGTATATCTCGTGTATGGGTAAATTTTCCAAAATTTTCTATTTTTTTGTGAATATTTTCACAGAAAGTTTCTGAACCACACAAACACAGGATATAAGGTGTACCTTAAAAGTCATATTGTATTTATAATCATAAAAAATTAAACCATCTACCACCTAAGGTACTGCTAAACATCAAAGATATTGCATATTAACATCAATCCGTTATTTTGTCCAACAAATAAGCTAATATTAATGACTTTCTGGTGTCACTGAGTTTGATTAGATGTAATTTTAGCTATTTTAATTTTTGCATAAAAATGTGAAGATAAAAGTAACTCCCTCCAAGGTACACAGTGGTATAGAATTCACCTGCCAGTGCAGGAGATGTGGGTTCAGACCCTGGGTTGGGAAGATCGCTTGGAGTAGGAAGTGACACCCGACTCCAGTATTCTTGCCTGGAAAATTCCATGGACAGTGAAGCCTGGTGAGTTACAGTCCATGAGGTCACAGAGTCTGACATGACTGAGAACACACACATGCATGGATCTGCATGGATCTAAAATGTATCAAAAGTTTCACATTCCACAAGGCATCAAGTAACAGCAGTGAATCATTCATTTATGTTGTATAGTATATAATAGTTATTTACTGGAGAAGGAAATGGCAACCCAATCCAGTACTGCCTGGAGAATCCTGTGGACGGAGGACCCTGGTGGCCTGCCATCTATGGGGTCGCACAGAGTTGGACACGAATGAAGTGACTTAGCATGCATGCAAGCATATAATAGGTAAAACTAGTTTCATTTCTTTCACTTCCTCAGCACAACATTTTTTTTCTAAATAGGCTGATAATTAGAAGTACAGTTATTCATAGGTTATAATACAGGCTATGTCCACTTACATAATTATGCTGTATACAAGATAGGACTTTTAGTAAAACAACTCAGAAATGTGTATCCTTTTAACAGAAGAGTCCATCAATAACATACAATAGGCAGTTGCATGCAAAATGATTATCACAGCTTCAGTGGCTATATATGATTTTAATATTAATAGTTTCTCTGCCAGATGTACTAAAAGCCATAATATACTCTGCTTCACTGAGTGTCCAAAAGGTATTCATTCTTGAAATTATAATAGAGTACTTTTAAAAAGGCAGAACAAAATAGGAAAATAGTAGTCATTCAGTAAATTGAAGATATTTTGGGAACAGGGACCTTGTGGCCTTGTATCTCCTATGCTTAGTATATTGTCTTTCACATCCTAGTTAAATGGTTGTTAACAAAATATGAAAATGCATAAATTTTATTTCAGATATATATTTAAATGTAATACTTTCATCACAATTTTATTACTACAACTCTATCCATAAAATGTCTAATGTCTATAATTATATCAAGGGTGTTCTAAAGTGTTTTCATGTACATTAAACTAATTCGGCCTCATAACTTGAATGCTGGATCTTACTGCTTGCATTTAATCAATAACCAAATGAGTTTCAAAAACTGGACTGATTTATCAGAGAATCAGAGATTGTCATAGAGCAAAAAAATAATAATAAATAAAACTGTCTTTTAAATTGAGATTGAATGATTCTTGCTTTTTTCTAATATAATGCAGCTAAATTTTATTAGTATTTTAATATATTTGCTAACTACAAAAGAGAAAGTTAATGGCACATTTTAAAATGGGACAAACTGTATATATTTACTAATAAAAACTTTGTTTTACTGAGGCATCTACTTTAAAATCCATGTACGGATTAGACAAAAATAATGTACTAAAAGCTGATATCCAACATTATCCTTGATATAAACCTGATCTCTCTGGAGATTATCAGGAGAATAAATAAGATATATGATATATATGTGATATATCTAGTATAAAAATTATTTGTATATGAAAAGTAATTCTGATGCAAACTTGACATCAGAATTCCCAATACAATTCCCAATATATATAAGGGAAAATGGAATTATAAATGTATGGAGCACTATAAATTCTTATTATTAAAAGAAAAATTATCAGTTCAGTTCAGTCACTCAGTTGTGTCCGACTCTTGGCAACCCCATGGACTGCAGCACTCTAGGCTTCTCTGTTCATCACTAACTCCCGGAGCTTACTCAAACTCATGTTCAATGAGTTGGTGATGCCATCCAACCATCTCATCCTCTGTCGTCCCTTTCTCCTCCCACCTTCAATCTTTCCCAGCATCAGGGTCTTTTCAGATGAGTCAGTTCTTTGCATCAGGTGGCCAAAGTATTGGAATTTCAGCTTGAGCATCAGTCTTTACAATGAATATTCAGGATCCATTTCCTTTAGGATGTACTGGTTGGATCTCCTTGCAGTCCAAGTGACTCTCAAGAGTCTTCTCCAACACCACAGTACAAAGCATCAATTCTTTGGAGCTCAGCTTTCCTTATAGTTCAACTCTCACACCCATACATGACTACGGGAAAAACCATAGCTGTGACTAGATGGACTTTCGTCAGCAAAGTAATATCTCTGCCTTTTAATATGCTGTCTAGGTTGGTCATAGCTTTTCTTCCAAGGAGTGTCTTTTAATTTAATGGCTGCAGTCAGCATCTGCAGTGATTTTGGAGCCCCCCAAAATTAAAGTCTCTCACTGTTTCCATTATTTCTCCATCTATCTCTGACGAAGTGATGGGACCAGATTTGCCACAATCTTAGTTTTCTGAATCTTGAGTTTTAAGCCAACTTTTTCACTCTCCTCTTTCATCAAGAAGCTCTTTAGTTCTTCTTTGCTTTCTGCCATAATGGTGGTATCATCTGCATATCTGAGGTTATTGGTATTTCTCCCAGCAATCTTGATTCCAACTTGTGCTTCATCCAGCTCGGCATTTTGCATGATATACTCTGCATATATGTTAAATAAGCAGGGTGACAATATATAGCCTTGATGTACTCCTTTCCCAATTTGGAACCAGTCTCTTGTTCCTTGTCTAGTTCTAACTGTTGCTTCCTGACCTGCGTACAGATTTCTCAAGAGGCAGGTCAGGGGATCTGGTATTCCCATCTCTTTAACAATTTTCAAATTCATGCCCATTGAGTTCGTGATGCTCTCTAACCATCTCACAAGTTTGTTTTTTATATCTTTGGCACTCAGACTTCATTATGGTAAAATTTTCACATTCATATATGACTACTGAAAAAACCATAGCTTTGACTATAAAGACCTTTGTCAGCACAGAGAGCTCTTTGCTTTTTAATATGCTTTCTAGGTTTGACATAGCTTATGGTTTCAATTTGGAAGATAAAAAGTTCTGGTGATGACTTTTGGTAGATTGTGCAAGAAAGTGAATGTGTTTGCTATCACAGTAATGTATACTTAAAAATGGGTAAATGTGTAAATTCTATGTTACATTTTACCACACAAACACAAAATTATGTTCCAAATACTGTGTGACTATATGTTTATAGCAATGAAAGTTAATATTACATCCAAGTGTTTTAATCCAGAAATACTCTTAATCAAAATAAAGTAAAATTTAAAAAATTTTTCCTGATAACAAATAAAATTAAATTTAAAAATTATACATTAAGAAGAGGTGGCAAGAATAGAAGAACTATACAAAATAGATCTTAATCACTGGGATAACCACAGGGTGTGATCACTCACCTAGACCCAGACATCTTAGAGTGTGAATTCAAGTGGACCTCAGGAATCATCACAATGAACAAAGCTAGTGGAGGTGATGGAACTCCAGTTGAGCTATTTCAAATTCTACAAGACAATGCTGTGAAAGTGCTGCACTCTATATGCCAGCAAATTTTGAAAACACAACAGTGGCCACAGGACTGGAAAAGTCAGTTTTCATTTCAATCCCACAGAAGGGCCATCCCAAAGAATGTTCAAACTACTGCACCACTGCACTCATTTCACATACTAGCAAAGTAATGCTTAAAATCCTTCAAGTTAGGCTTCAACAGTATGTGAATCGAGAACTTTCAGTTGTTCAGTTTGGATTTAGAAAAGGGAGAGGAGCCAGAGATCAAATTGTCAACATCCATTGAATCATAGAAAAAGCTAGAGAATTCCAGAAAAACATCTACTTCTGCTTCATTGATTACACTAAAGCCTTTGACTGTGTGGATCACAACAAACTCTGAAAAATTCTGAAAGAGATGGGAATACCAGACCATCTTATCAGCCTCCTGCAAAACCTGTATGCAGGTCAGGAAGCGAGACAACTGGATATGGAACAATGGACTGGTTCAAATTGAGAAAGGAGTATGTCAGGGCTATATATTGTCACCCTGCTTATTTAACTTATATGAAGAGTACATCATGTGAAATGTAGGGCTGGATGGAGTAAAAGCTGGAATCAAGATTGTAAAGAGGAATATCAATAATCTCATATATACAGATGACACCACCCTTATGACAAAAAGCAAAGAGGATTTAAAGAGCCTTGATGAAGGTGAAAGAGAATAGTGGAGACGCTGGCTAAAAGATCAGATCAGATCAGATCAGATCAGTCGCTCAGTCCAGTCTGACTCTTTGCGACCCCATTAATCACAGCACGCCAGGCCTCCCTGTCCATCACCAGCTCCCAGAGTTCACTCAGACTCACGTCCATCGAGTCAGTGATGCCATCGAGCCATCTCATCCTCTGTCATCCCCTTCTCCTCTTGCTCCCAATCTCTCCAGCATCAGAAACTTTTCCAATGAGTCAACTCTTCACATGAGGTGGCCAAAGTACTGGAGTTTCAGCTTTAGCATCATTCCTTCCAAAGAAATCGCAGGGCTGATCTCCTTCAGAATGGACCAGTTGGATCTCCTTGCAGTCCAAGGGACTCTCAAGAGTCTTCTCCAACACCACAGTTCAAAAGTATCAATTCTTCCGTGCTCAGCCTTCTTCACAGTACAACTCTCACATCCATACATGACCACAGGAAAAACCATAGCCTTGACTAGACGGACCTTTGTTGGCAAAGTAATGTCTCAGTTTTTGAATATGCTATCTAGGTTGGTCATAACTTTCCTTCCAAGGAGTAAGAATATATTAATTTCATGGCTGCAGTCACCATCTGTAGTGATTTTTGGAGCCCCCAAAAATAAAGTCTGACACTGTTTCCACTGTTTCCCCATCTATTTCCCATGAAGTGATGGGACTGGATGCCATGATCTTCGTTTTCTGAATGTTGAGCTTTAAGCCAACTTTTTCATTCTCCACTTTCACTTTCATCAAGAGGCTTTTGCGTTCCTCTTCACTTTCTGCCATAAGGGTGGTGTCATCTGCATATTTGAGGTTATGGATATTTCTCCCGGAAATCTTGATTCCAGCTTGTGTTTCTTCCAGTCCAGTGTTTCTCATGATGTACTCTGCATATAAGTTAAATAAACAGGGTGACAATATACAGCCTTGACGAACTCCTTTTCCTATTTGGAACCAGTGTGTTGTTCCATGTCCAGTTCTAACTGTTGCTTCCTGACCTGCACATAAATTTCTCAAGAGGCAGATCCGGTGCTCTGGTATTCCCATCTTTTTCCGAATTTTCCACAGTTGATTGTGATCCACACAGTCAAAGGCTTTGGTATAGTCAATAAAGCAGAAATAGATGTTTTTCCGGAACTCTCTTGCTTTTTCCATGATTCAGTGGATGTTGGCAATTTGATCTCTGGTTCCTCTGCCTTTTCTAAAACCAGCTTGACCATCAGGAAGTTCACAGTTCACATATTGCTGAAGCCTGGCTTGGAGAATTTTGAGCATTACTTTACTAGCGTGTGAGATGAGTGCAATTGTGCAGTAGTGTGAGCATTCTTTGGCATTGCCTTTCTTTGTGACTGGAATGAAAACTGACCTTTTCCAGTCCTGTGGCCACTGCTGAGTTTTCCAAATTTGCTGGCATATTGAGTGCAGCACTTTCACAGCATCATCTTTCAGGATTTGGAATAGCTCAACTGGAATTCTATCACCTCCACTAGCTTTGTTCCTAGTGATGCTTTCTAAGGCCCACTTGACTTCACATTCCAGGATGTCTGGCTCTAAGTCAGTGATCACACCATCGTGATTATCTGGGTCATGAAGATCTTTTTTGTACAGTTCTTCTGTGTATTCTTGCCACTCTTCTTAACATCTTCTGCTTCTGTTAGGGCCATACCATTTCTGTCCTTTATCGAGCTCATCTTTGCATGGAATGTTCCTTTGGTATCTCTGATTTTCTTGAAGAGATCTCTAGTCTTTCCCATTCTGTTGTTTTCCTCTATTTCTTTGCATTGATCGCTGAAGAAGGCTTTCTTATCTCTTCTTGCTATTCTTTGGAACTCTGCATTCAGATGTTTATATCTTTCCTTTTCTCCTTTGCTTTTCACTTCTCTTCTTTTCACAGCTATTTGTAAGGCCTCCCCAGACAGCCACTTTGCTTTTTTGCATTTCTTTTCTATGGAGATGGTCTTGATCCCTGTCTCCTGTACAATGTCACGAACCTCAGTCCATAGTTCATCAGGCACTCTATCTATCAGATCTAGGCCCTTAAATCTATTTCTCACTTCCACTGTATAATCATAAGGGATTTGATTTAGGTCATACCTGAATGGTCTAGTGGTTTTCCCTCCTTTCTTCAATTTAAGTCTGAATTTGGCAATAAGGAGTTTATGTTCTGAGCCACAGTCAGCTCCTGGTCTTGTTTTTGCTGACTGTATAGAGCTTCTCCATCTTTGGCTGCAAAGAATATAATCAATCTGATTTCAGTGTTGACCATCTGGTGATGTCCATGTATAGAGTCTTCTCTTGTGTTGTTGGAAGGTGGTGTTTGTTATGACCAGAGCATTTTCTTGGCAAAACTCTATTAGTCTTCGCCCTGCTTCATTTTGTATTCCAAGGCCAAATTTGCCTGTCACTCCAGGTGTTTCTTGACTTCCTACTTTTGCATTCCATTCCCCTATAATGAAAAGGACATCTTTTTTGGGTGTTAGTTCTAAAAGGTTTTGTAGGTCTTCATAGACCTGTTCAACTTCAGCTTCTTCAGCGTTACTGTTTGGGGCATAGACTTTGATTACTGTGATATTGAATGGTTTGCCTTGGAAACGAACAGAGATCATTCTGTCATTTTTGAGATTGCATCCAAGTTCTGCATTTCGGTCTCTTTTGTTGACCATGATGGCCACTCCATTTCTTCTGAGGGACTCCTGCCCACAGTAGTAGATATAATGGTCATCTGAGTTAAATTCACCCATTCCAGTCCATTTCAGTTCACTGATTCCTAGAATGTCGACATTCACTCTTGCCATCTCTTGTTTGACCACTTCCAATTTGCCTTGATTCATGGACCTGACATTCCAGGTTCCCATGCAACATTGCTCTTTACAGCATTGGACCTTACTTCTATCACCAGTCACATCCACAGCTGAGTATTCTTTTTGCTTTGGCTCCATCCCTTCTTTCTTTCTGGAGTTATTTCTCCACTGATCTCCAGTAGCATATTGGGCACCTACTGACCTGGGGAGTTCCCCTTTCAGTATCCTATCATTTTGCCTTTTCATACTGTTCATGGGGTTCTCAAGGCAAGAATACTGAAGTGGTTTTCCATTCCCTTCTCCAGTGGACCACATTCTGTCAGATCTCTCCACCATGACCCGCCCATCTTGGGTTGCCCCACGGGCATGGCTTTGTTTCATTGAGTTAGACAAGGCTGTGGTCCCAGTGTGATTAGATTGACTAGTTTTCTCTGAGTATGGTTTCAGTGTGTCTGCCCTCTGATGCCCTCTTGCAACACCTATTGTCTTACTTGGGTATCTCTTACCTTGGGCGTGAGGTATGTCTTCACGGCTGCTCCAGCAAAGCGCAGCCAATGCTCCTTACCTTGGATGAGTGCATTCATAAAATGAAGATCATGGCATCCGATCCCATCACTTCATGGCAAACAGATGGGGAAACAGTGGAAACAGTGAAAGACTTTATTTTCTTAGGCTCCAAAATCACTGTGGACAGTGACTGTAATCATGAAATTAAAAGACATATTCCTCTTGGAAGAAAAGCAATGACAAACCTAGATAGTGCAGAGACATTACTTTGCCTACAAAAGTCTGTATAGTCAAAGCTGTGGTTTTTCTAGTAGTCATGTATGGATGTTAGATTTGGACCATAAAGAAGGCTGAGCACCTAAGAATTGATGCCTTCAAACTATGGTGCTGGAGAAGACTTTTCAGAGTCCGTTGGACAGTAAGGCAATCAAACCAATCAATCCTAAAGGAAATGAACCCTGAATACTCACTGGAAGAATTGACACTGAAGCTGAAGCTCCAATAATTTGGCCACTTGATGGGAAGTGCTGATCACTGGAAAAGATCCTGATGCTGGGAATGAAGGAATGCAAGAGGAGAAGGGGACAGCAGAGGGTGAGGTGGTTGGATGGCATCACTGACTCAATGGACATGAGTTTTAGCAAACTCTGGGAGATGGTAAAGGACAGGGAAGCTTGGCATGCTGCAGACCATTGGGTTGCAAAGGTTCGGACACGACTGAGTGACTGAACAAATGAAAAAACAAAAAACTAAGAAAATCACCTCTGTGTTATGTCACTAAGCCAATGATCCATCAAGGATAGTTGAGAGGAGTTAAAATGAGCCAAAAGTAAAATTTTGTTTTTTGCTATGGAATTCCAGATGAACTATTTCAAATTGTAAAAGATGATGCTGTGAAAGTGCTGCATTCAATATGCCAGCAAATTTGGAAAACTCAGCAGGGGTCACAAGACTAGAAAATGTCAGTTTTCATCCAAACACAAAGAAGGGCAGTGCCAAAGAATGTTCAAACTACTGCACAACTGCACTCATTTCACAAACAAATATTGTACATGGATCACATTTTCTCAAGGCTTGTTATTGATATATCCATTGAGCATTCTCCAATTGCCACTGCTGCTGCTGCTAAGTCACTTCAGTCATATCCAACTCTGTGTGACCCCATACACAGCAGCCCACCAGGCTCTGCCATCCCTGGGATTCTCCAGGCAAGAACACTGGAGTGGGTTGCCATTTCTTTCTCCAATGCATGAAAGTGAAAAATGAAAGTGAAGTTGCTCAGTTGTGTCCGACTCTTCGCAACCCCATGGACTGCAGCCTCCGCCCATGGGATTTTCCAGGCAAGAGGACTGGAGTGGGGTGCCATTGCCTTCTCCATCTAAATGCCACATGATGTGTTTAAATGACAATGATTTATAGAATTTTTGTTTGTTTAGTCAGCCTTACTTAGCATAATATTTTACTTACTCCTAGGATATTTTAGACAGTGACACAGCTTCACGAGGTCAAATAACATTTCTAATAGAAAGCAATTTAAGTTACTTCCTGGTTTGTATACTCTCAAATGCTATTATTAGCCCTTTATTAAATTTGTGTGTAGCTAGTCATTTTATTTATAATATATTGGCACAAAATTTTATTATTTGTAACACATAATTTTCCTTTGAGAAAGAAATACGATTTTTGCTTCATATGCAACTACTTTCTATTGTTGTTTAGTCACTAAATCGTGTCCAGCTTTTTTGCAAACCTATGGACTGTACCCTATCTGGCTCCTCTGTCCATGGGATTTTCTAGGCAAGAATACTGGAGTGGGTTGCCATTCCCTCCTCCAAGGTTCTTCCTGACCCAAGGGTAAAATCCATGTCTCCTGCATTGCAGGTGGATTCTTTCACCATTGTGCTACTGAGAAAGCCCTATTCCATGTTACCATATTCAGTTATTCTTTGCAAAAAAATGGAAGCTTTAATTCTAGAATCTCATTTGTGTTTTCAGATTTCATTTTGATACACTGACTGTGAAGAAAGCTTCGTGACATAACATAATATTGGAGGTGATGAGAAGTGGTCTGCCCTGAGATGTATTTTATAGGTAGAACTAACAGGACTTGTAAATAGTCTGCAGGGGTGTACAGATATCGCACCAAGTTCCTGCTTTCTATTATTTTGGCTATATAACCAGACATGACCTTGCTGGATCCTATGGTAATTCTATATTTAATTTTTTGAAGATTTTTCACACTGTCTTCCATAACATCCCCAGAAGTGCTGCACAGGATTGCAATTACCCCATATCTGTGCCAACACAGATTTTTTGTTTTGTTCTTTTTAAATAAATATTGGTCATCCTAACAGAAATTAAATGGTATATTCTTATGGTTTTGATCTGCATTTCTTACATGATTAGTGGTGTTGGTATTAATATACACATGGCTACATGTGTATATTTAACTGAAGAAATTTCTATTCGAGTCTCTGCAATTAAAAAAAATTTTTTTCATTATTGAGTTGTAGGAGTTATTTATGCATTTGGATATAGGTCCTATATTAGATATATGACTTGGAAATATTTTCTCCTGTTCAGTAGAAAATATTTTCTCCTTTTTCAACCTGTAGAATGTGTCCTTTGATGCAAAAGATTTTGAAATTTTATTGCACTCCAATTTATTGATCTTTGCTTTTATTGCCTATGTTTTTGATGTCATACCCAAGAAACAGAGCCAAATCCAAGATAATGAAGCTGTTCCCCTCCCCAATATTGTTTTCTGGGAATTTTATATTGTTTTAATTTTTATAACTTTTCTAAGGTAATAATTTTATATATGGCTCATTCTTTTACTTATGGCTATACCACTTTGGGGGGGTATAAAAAAATGCTGAAGGCCAGACTCTCCCTGAGAAATTCTATAACTCTTGACTGAAGCTGAGTGGAGAGGAAGCTATATCTTCCTGGCCATATTTGCCAGAATGTAGTAAGTCGTGGTCTCTCAAAGGCCATCCTTATTTGTTTATAAAGGAGAAACTCACTAACAACTTCATTGTTCATTTTGCTTCCAGTAGAATTATTTTTACAACACTGATTGTAGAGACAGCAGGTAAAATATTTATCACATATTTAATAATCATATTAAAATACTTTACAATAACAGTATAAATGTTTAAATAGTGCTTACAATGTGTATGATACAGCACGATAGCTACCAATTTATTAACACATTCTGCCCTTAGACAGTTCTATGATATCAGATCAGAGCAGTTGCTCAGTCGTGTCTGACTCTTTGCGAACCCATGAATCACAGCACGCCAGGCCTCCCTGTCCATCATCAACTCCCGGAGTTCACTCAGACTCACGTCCATCGAGTCAGTGATGCCACTGAGCCATCTCATCTTCTGTCGTCCCCTTCTCCTCCTGCCCCCAATCCCTCCCAGCAACAGTGTCTTTTCCAATGAGTCAACTCTTCGCATGAGGTGGCCAAAGTACTGGAGTTTCAGCTTTAGCATCATTCCTTCCAAAGAAATCCCAGGGTTGATCTCCTTCAGAAAGGACCAGTTGGATCTCCTTGCAGTCCAAGGGATTCTCAAGAGTCTTCTCCAACACCACAGTTCAAAAGCATCAATTTTTCAGCGCTCAGCTTTCTTCACAGTCCAACACTCACATCCATACATGACAATTGGAAAAACCATAGCCTTGACTAGACGAAACTTTGTTGGCAAAGTAATGTCTCTGCTTTCGAATATACTATCTAGGTTGGTCATAACTTTCCTTCCAAGGAGTAAGCATCTTTTAATTTCATGGCTGCAGTCACATTCTGCAGTGATTTTGGAGCCCAGAAAAATAAAGTCTGACACTGTTTGCACTGTTTCCCCATCTATTTCCCATGCAGTGATGGGACCCGATGCCATTATCTTCGTTTTCTGAATGTTGAGCTTTAAGCCAACTTTTTCACTCTCCACTTTCACTTTCATCAGGAGGCTTTTGAGTTCCTCTTCACTTTCTGCCATAAGGGTGGTGTCATCTGCATATCTGAGGTTATTGATATTTCTCCCGGAAATCTTGATTCCAGCTTGTGTTTCTTCCAGTCCAGCGTTTCTCATGATGTACTCTGCATATAAGTTAAATAAGCAGGGTGACAATATACAGCCTTGATGTACTCCTTTTCCTATTTGGAACCAGTCTGTTGTTCCATGTCCAGTTCTAACTGTTGCTTCCTGACCTGCATACAGATTTCTCAAGAGGCAGGTCAGGTGGTCTGGTACTCCCATCTCTTTCAGAATTTTCCACAGTTGATTGTGATCCACATAGTCAAAGGCTTTGGCATAGTCAATAAAGCAGAAATAGATGCTTTTCTGGAACTCTCTTGCTTTTTCCATGATCCAGCAGATGTTGGCAATTTGATCTCTGGTTCCTCTGCCTTTTCTAAAACCAGCTTGAACATCAGGAAGTTCACGGTTCACATATGCTGAAGCCTGGCTTGGAGAATTTTGAGCATTACTTTACTAACATGTGAGATGAGTGCAATTGTGCAGTAGTGTGAGCGTTCTTTGGCATTGCCTTTCTTTGGGATTGGAATGAAAACTGACCTTATCCAGTCCAGTGGCCACTGCTGAGTTTTCCAAATTTGCTGGCATATTGAGTGCAGCACTTTCACAGCATCATCTTTCAGGATTTGGAATAGCTCCTTTGTTCGTAGTGATGCTTTCTAAGGCCCACTTGACTTCACAATCCAGGATGTCTGGCTCTAGGTCAGTGATCACACCATCGTGATTACCTGGGTCGTGAAGATCCTTTTTGTACAGTTCTTCTGTATATTCTTGCCATTTCTTCTTAATATCTTCTGCTTCTGTTAGGTCCATACCATTTCTTTCCTTTATCGAACCCATCTTTGCATAAAATGTTCCTTTGGTATCTCTGATTTTTTTGAAGAGATCTCTAGTCTTTCCCATTCTGTTGTTTCCCTCTATTTCTTTGCATTGATCGCTGAAGAAGGCTTTCTTATCTCTTCTTGCTATTCTTTGGAACTCTGCATTCAGATGTTTATATCTTTCCTTTTCTCCTTTACTTTTTGCTTCTCTTCTTTTCACAGCTATTTGTAAGGCCTCCCCAGACAGCCGTTTTGCTTTTTTGCATTTCTTTTCCATGGGGATGGTCTTGAACCTTGTCTCCTGTACAATGTCACGAACCTCAGTCCATAGTTCATCAGGCACTCTATCTATCAGATCTAGGCCCTTAAATCTATTTCTCACTTCCACTGTATAATCATAAGGGATTTGATTTAGGTCCTACCTGAATGATCTAGTGGTTTTCCCTACTTTCTTCAGTTTAAACCTGAATTTGGCAATAAGGAGTTCATGTTCTGAGCCACAGTCAGCTCCTGGTCTTGTTTTTGCTGACTGTATAGAGCTTCTCCATCTTTGGCTGCAAAGAATATAATCAACTGATTTCGGTGTTGACCATCTGGTGATGTCCATGTATAGAGTCTTGCAGGAATGGTTATTATCCCTAAATTATATTAAAAAATACTAAGGTAGATATTTAAATAATTTACTCAAGGCTTTGCAAATCCTAGGTCAGACAGGAATTTTGTACATGCAGCCTGTCTGCAAAGGCAGTGATATTAATTACCACAATGTTCCTTCTGTAAAAATGAACATTTCATGAGAATTTATTCTATGCCCAGTACTGTTCTAGGCACTTACTTCATATTATCTTATTTAACTTCCACAACATTTTTCAAAACTGCATAGGTATTATTATCTTCAAATATAGATGAAAAAACGTATATAATCTTAACATATGTTTAGTACACAGTATGTACTCCTTGGAAGGAAAGTTATGACCAACCTAGATAGCATATTCAAAAGCAGAGACATTACTTTGCCAACAAAGGTCCATCTAGTCAAGGCTATGGTTTTTCCTGTGGTCATGTACGGATGTGAGAGTTGGACTGTGAAGAAGGCTGAGCACCGAAGAATTGATGCTTTTGAACTGTGGTGTTGGAGAAGACTCTTGAGAATCCCTTGGACTGCAAGGAGATCCAACCAGTCCATTCTGAAGGAGATCAGCCCTGGGATTTCTTTCGAAGGAATGATGCTAAAGCTGAAACTCCAGTACTTTGGCCACCTCATGCGAAGAGTTGACCCACTGGAAAAGATTCTGATGCTGGGAGGGATTGGGGCAGGAGGAGAAGGGGACAACAGAGGATGAGATGTCTGGATGGCATCACTGACTCGATGGATGTGAGTCTGAGTGAACTCCGGGAGTTGGTGATGGACAGGGAGGCCTGGCGTGCTGCGATTCATGGAGTTGCAAAAAGTCGGACACGACTCAGCGACTGATCTGATCTGATCTGATCTGATATACATTTTATTCACTAAGCTGATAGACTTTAATCTTATATTATTTTTCTTTGTGCTAAATTAAGCTATCCTTGTCTGGGAAGAATTTTCAAATCCAAAGGCTTGCACGAGAACTGAAGTAAAAAAAAAGCAGGGATTTGTCCTATATGCATATAGACAAGTAACGGTGATCCTAGAAGTGAAAAAGAAAAAGTTATAGTCGCTCGGTCGTGTCCGACTGATTCTGAAACCCATGGACAGTAGCCTGCCAGGCTTCTCAGTCCGTGGAACTCTTCAGCCAAGAATATTAGAATGGGCGGCCATTCCCTTCTCCATGTAATTCTTCAGGCAAGAATATTAGCCCGTGATCTAGAAGATCTAGAAGAGTGGGGCTTATACTCAAGCCTTTATTTTACGAGCAAATAAGATTGTAAGCAGCAGGTATGGTGACATGCTCTGATTTCTGTATCATTACTGTATCATGATGAACAATTATGGCATCCACTAGGCATGCATTCAGATCAATTAGATCATTATTACAATACCCAAGGCAGGGTTTGACAGAAATGCAAACCAATATTTTTTTTCAAAGGGACACAGAGGAGTGGCTGATTCAAGAAAAAAAAATCAAATTAGTATGCTTTAGTGAAGAATTGCAGGTACATAGGATAAAAAGAAGAAAATGTGAAGGCCTGTGATAACACACGATAGGTGACTTTTTCATTCCTAAGACATAAAACAATATAAGGGGTGCTTTTTGAAGAGAAAATGAGAAAAAAAAAAATCACTCAAATTATTGGGTACATACTAGGCAAAATAGAAATAACTTTTTATAATTTCACATAAGTTTTTTTTTTCTATGTTTGAAAGAATAGAAAACAGATATTTAAAATCTTAAAAGAATTTCTAACTTCTGTAATAGGAAAAACCAATTTTGTAAGTTGTTCCTCAAATGTATAAAAAAGATTTATGCTGCCTCAATATTTTATATTATTCTTTGGAACTCTTTGTTTCATAAACAAAATGTCTTATGACAGCAAAACATTTCTTGTTTATCCAATCTTCCATTTCATGCTTTCTGTCGTATTTTGGTTTACATACAAGTTATGACATATTCTATTCAGAGTCATTCTTCACATTTCCAGGATTTATTTCCTGCAAAGTATTTCATCAAACTATACCTATTTTCATTTACAATTATTTTTTCTTTTTCAAACTTGAAATGTATCTTTTACTTCATAGCTCAGGTAATCCCCATTCTGTATTTGAAAGTGTGTGTTGTTACAATCATATGTAAACTCAGACATCTGTTTGATTTGTCAGATTTTGTTTCATAAATTAGTACCTATTTGATTCATATGTTATGTCCACAATGATCACTTTTTTGTTATTATCTAAAGTATTTTGTTAAATATGAATGTTTTATAATTAAGCTACTGTTTTTCTAAAACAGAGACAGAAAAATGAGTAAGAGTAATAATGAGAGAAAGATAATTTATTGCACTGGCAGGCAAATAATCTTGAATGCATTTAAAAGGAAAAAATATATATATACACTTATATACATATGCATATTTATATTTTGTGTATGTGTACATACATTGTTGTGTATGCTCAGTTGCTCAGTCGTGTTCAACTCTTTGTCACACCATGGACCATAGACCACCAGGCTCCTCAGTCCATGGAATTTCCCCACCAAGAATACTTGAGTGGGTTGCCATTTCCTCCTCAGGGGATCTTCCCGACCCAGGGACTGAACCCACGTCTCCTGTGTTTCCCGCATTGACAGGTGGATTCTTGACCACTGAGCCACCTCGGAAGCACTATGTATGTAGAATACTCCTAATAAGGATGAATACTCCTTCAGCAAGGTTTGCAGTATTATTTTTAAATATATTCTTCTACTTTGACAAATCATTTTTATCACTTACACTCTACAACTAAAATGTGTTAATACTATTGCTAATCATCAATCAATGGGAACAGAAGCCCATAAGTATTTCTTCCTGTCAGGTGCTCAAGTGCACAGTTCTGAGAAGTAGTTTCCATCTACATCGAATGGTCTCAGGTAGGAACTGGTCTCACTTGATTAATCCCCAGTTGTCCAGCAACCCTGATAACACGTTCAACAACACAACTAATATTAACTTCTCATTCTTTCATGCTCACAAGTCCCTCACTCCTGTTCTCTGAGGTGAGCACAACTCCTTATCTTAGTTTCTAGTTCTGGCGGGATTCTAGACCAAGACTATAACGTTGGGTGAGTGTTCACTGCATTGAAACTAAGTTAATTGGGAATCAGTTGTGATAAGAAGGTGTGAAATTTCAGAGATGAAAATTTTGTATAATGCCACGGTTCAGGCTTCACCCATGGAGAAGGACACTAGCGTGGATACATAGAGAAATATGCTAGCATGGGTGCACAGGAACCAATGCTGCTGTGGCTCCTAAGTTCATACAACATGAGGACACTGGCAAAAGTGACCAATCCGCTTTGCAGCCATCTTTTAATAGCTACATCAAAGCAAACAAAGAGCACAAACAATGAAAAAAAATGGCCTGCCTCTTAAGTTTTTTTTCAGTGAAAAAGGGAAAATAGGTTTCTTTGAAATTCTGTGTGGTGTAGCATTCCAGTGATGTCTCACTTCAAGAATTAACCTGTTTTCTGTTCTGAACATGTATGTTAGACTAAACAAGTCCCACAGCCATAGCATTAACAAAAACAAACAGGATAACCAGCAAGATTAGTAGCATTTACCCAGTTAGCCTCTATTCCAATGACCACCAAATCTAGTCATTGTACAGGAAAACAATTCGAAGAGGTTCCAAAAGCAAAACTTGCATTTCCTGCATGCCAACAACTATTTACACAGCATTTACATGGTATTAGGCATCATAAGTAATCTAGAAATCATTTAAGGTATACAAGAGGAAATATGTAAGTTATATGAAATATCACATCATATCATATGTGATATGTGATCATATGTGATATGTGATCATATGTGATATGTGATCATATGTGATATTCATATCATATGTGATATGTGATCATATGTGATATGTGATCATATTTGATATTTACATATATGTGATATTTACAAGTGGGCCTTAGAAAGCATCACTATGAACAAAGCTAGTGGAGGTTGTGGAATTCCATTTGAGCTTTTCCAAATCCTGAAAGATGATGCTGTAAAAGTGCTGCACTCAATATGCGAGCACATTTGGAAAACTCAGCAGTGGCCACAGGACTGGAAAAGGTCAGTTTTCATTCCAATCCCAAAGAAAAGCAATGCCAAAGAATGCTCACACTACCGCACAATTGTACTCATCTCACAGGCTGGTAAAGTAATGCTCAAAATTCTCCAAGCCAGGCTTCAGCAATATGTGAACCATGAACTTCCTGATGGTCAAGCTGGTTTTAGAAAAGGCAGAGGAACCAGAGATCAAATTGCCAACATCTTCTGGATCATGGAAAAAGCAAGAGAGTTCCAGAAAAAGATCTATTACTGCTTTATTGACTATGCCAAAGCTTTTGACTGTGTGGATCACAATAAACTGTGGAAAATTCTGAAAGAGATGGGAATACCAGACCACCTGATCTGCCTCTTGAGAAATTTGTATGCAGGTCAGGAAGCAACAGTTAGAACTGGACATGGAACAACAGACTGGTTCCAAATAGGAAAAGGAGTTCGTCAAGGCTGTATATTGTCACCCTGATTATTTAACTTATATGCAGAGTACATCATGAGACACACTGGACGGGAAGAAACACAAGCTGGAATCAAGATTGCCAGGAGAAATATCAATAACCTCAGATATGCAGATGACACCACCCTTATGGCAGAAAGTGAAGAGGAACTCAAAAGCCTCTTGATGAAAGTGAAAGTGGAGAGTGAAAAAGTTGTCTTAAAGCTCAACATTCAGAAAACGAAGATCATGGCATCTGGTCCCACCATTTCATGAGAAATAGATGGGGAAACAGTGGAAACAGTGGCAGACTTTATGTTTCTGGGCTCCAAAATCACAGCAGATGGTGACTGCAGCCATGAAATTAAAAGACGCTTACTCCTTGGAAGGAAAGTTATAACCAACCTAGATAGCATATTCAAAAGCAGAGACATTACTTTGCCAACAAAGTTTCGTCTAGTCAAGGCTATGGGTTTTCCTGTGGTCATGTATGGATGTGAGAGTTGGACTGTGAAGAAGGCTGAGCACCGAAGAATTGATGCTTTTGAACTGTGGTGTTGGAGAAGACTCTTGAGAGTCCCTTGGACTGCAAGGAGATCCAACTGGTCCATTCTGGAGGAGATCAGCCCTGGGATTTCTTTGGAAGGAATGATGCTAAAGCTGAAACTCCAGTACTTTGGCCACCTCATGCGAAGAGTTGACTCATTGGCAAGGACTCTGATGCTAGGAGGGGTTGGGGGCAGGAGGAGAAGGGGATGACAGAGGATGAGATGGCTGGATGGCATCACTGACTCTATGGACGTGAGTCTGAGTGAACTCCGGGAGTTGGTGATAGACAGGGAGGCCTGGCGTGCTGCGATTCATGGGGTTGCAAAGAGTCGGACAGGACTGAGCAACTGATCTGATCTGATCTGATCTGATCACATCATATTATATAAGCAATTTGAGCACCAACAAATTTTGATCTTTAGGGAGTTCCTGGAATCAATTCTCTATGAACATTGAGGGATGACTGTATAATACTTTATAAAATTGATAGCAAAAATATTTTATGTCACTATTTGTAATATTATGAAATAATCTACAGATTCAATAGATTATAAATTATTCATAAATTAATAAAAAATTTCAGGGAATACTTTTAGTAGAATTTTATTTCCTTGTATAAGTGGGACAAGTTTAGAACTCTTTAATGTTTTTAATATCCTAGTATTTTAAATCAAGTGCTAAAGTTTATTTTCATTTATTAATTAAACTACATTTATTAAACATCCTAAAAATTATGGTGGTAAGGAACTGAAGTCAATTCATTTATTTTGCATATACTAAATTATCACATGCCCTGTATATTCCTTTTGTTTTTCTACTGAACATTCAATCTAATTCTATAGTCAAAACCTAAGCTGACTTAATATAAAAATTAAAATACATATGTGAATATATACATATATGAGAAGTACTTTCTGCCTGTGTTAAATTATTTGTAAAATTCCTTTATTTTGTTATTCCTGAAATTTGTTTTTTGTTTCAGAGATTTCCTTGGAAGTGCATATGCATTATAATCATACACTGTAAAAAATCATTCTTTAATGGAACAACAGACTGGTTCCAAATAGGAAAAGTAGTACGTCAAGGCTGTATATTGTCACCCTGCTTTTTAAACTTATATGCAGAGTACATCATGAGAAATGCTGGGCTGAAAGAAGCACAAGCTGGAATCAAGTTTGCCAGGAGAAAAATCAATAACCTCAGACATGCAGATGACACCACCCTTATGGCAGAAAGTGAAGAGGAACTCAAAAGCCTCTTGATGAAAGGGAAAGGGGAGAGTGAAAATTTTGGCTTAAAAGGTTCATCTAGTCAAGGCTACGGTTTTTCCAGTGGTCATGTATGGATGTGAGAGTTGGACTTGAAGAAAGCTGAGCGCTGAAGAATTGATGCTTTTTTTCTTCTTCCAGTCCAGGTTCAATGCATGATACTGGATGCTTGGGGCTGGTGCTCTGGGACAACCCAGAGGGATGGTACAGGGAGGGAGGAGGGAGGGGGGTTCAGGATGGGGAACACATGTATACCTGTGGCAGATTCATGTTGATGTATGGCAAAACCAATACAATATTGTAAAGTAATTAACCTCCAATTAAAAAAAAATTTATATTAAAAAAATAATTGATGCTTTTGAATTGTGGTGTTGGAGAAGACTCTTGAGAGTTCCTTGGACTGCAAGGAGATCCAACCAGTCCATTCTGAAGATCAGTCCTGGGTGTTCTTTGGAAGGACTGATGCTAAAACTGAAACTCTAATACTTTGGCTACCTCATGCGAAGAGTTGACTCATTGGAAAAGGCTTTGATGCTGGGAGGGATTGGGGTCAGGAGGAGAAGGGGACGACAGAGAATAAGATGTCTGGATGCCATCACTGACTCGACGGACGTGAGTCTAAGGAACTCTGGGAGTTGGTGATGGACAGGGAGGCCTGGTGTGCTGCGATTCACAGGGTCACAAAGAGCCAGACACGACTGAGCGACTGAACTGAACTGAATTGAACTGAATTGAAAACAATAATTTACTAGAATTATACATTTAAAGGCAAGGACATTAGGTAATAACAGACATTTCTTAGTAATAATATTTGAATTACTTTGTGTTCAATTTAAAAATATAATTATTAACATAGATATACCACTGGGATTTACTCAATTTGAGTTAATAGAATCTATTATACAGATACATATGTATTCCATTTTATTTATTCTCTAACCAGTCTTCTTTCTTCTCAAGTCTATTGTATGAAGACTTTTCAATGGCATGCAAATAAAAACCTGAACAAGACAATGCATGATGTAAGACTGTAGTTTATTTAAAGCACTGTATTTACTAAGACTTAGGCTTGGCTTTTCTTAATGAGAAAGAAAATAATTTGTGCATTATTAACAATATTCTTGTCAATAAAAGGCAACTATATTTTATTCAGCTTCATAAGAACATAAGACATATAAGAATATATTTAAAAATTTTTAGAACAAATATTACACTTAGGACACAGTGATGATAGTCAAAGCAACAGCAACCCTCAGCCCTAGTCTAATATCCACCTAGATTATCTCAGAAACCCACAATAAAGGAAAGAAGACCCACAATATCAGAAGGAAAGTTATGTCCATTGTGGGGCATAAGTTTTTAATACCATCACTACTATTCTGAATAGGATGCCTGGATTCAAGAAAATTGCAAGGCATATGAAAACACAAGAAAAGTCCCATCTTTAAAAGCCAAGGGAATCATTATATTTAGTTAAGACAGGAATATAGAAATTGTCCAACAAAAGATGTAAAATAACTATCATTAATAACATGTTAATGCTGTGCTGTAAAAGGTGATAAATATGCAAACTCAAACGTGCAGTTTCACCAGAGAAATACAAATTACGGTGAAGAATAAAATGGAAGTGATAGCAATAATAACCAGAGTAAGAGTAATGAGGGCCGCTTTGCATGTGCTCATTTGTGCTCTAAACACAGTTGAGAAAAGATTCAGTGAATTTGAAGATAGGTCAACAGAAACTGTGCAAAGAGAAACACAAGGAGTAAAGTAGGCAAAACAGTACCAGAGAAGACTATCCAAAAGTCATGGGACATTGTCAATCCAAGTAATGTATGTATTTTCTGAATCCCAGAAGTGTGAGGGAGAGACAGAGAAAGAAGTAAAAGAGATATTTGATGAAACAATGGCAACAAACTTCTAAAAGTTAATGACACACATCAAAATACAAATCCAAAATCAGAGAAAACCAGTGAAATGAATATACAAACTGATCAGATCATCAGATCAGATCAGCTGCTCAGTCTTGTCCAACTCTTTGCGACCACATGAATTGCAGCACGCCAGGCCTCCCTGTCCATCACCAACTCCCGGAGTTCATTCAGACTAATGTCCATTTAGTCAGTGATGCCATCCAGCCATCTCATCCTCTGTCGTCCCCTTCTCCTCCTGCCCCCAATCCCTCTCAGCATCAGTGTCTTTTCCAATGGGTCAACTCTTCGCATGAGGTGGCCAAAGTACTGGAGTCTCAGCTTTAGCATCATTCCTCCCAAAGAAATCCCAGGGCTGATCTCCTTCAGAATGGACTTGTTGGATCTCCCTGTAGTCCAAGGGACTCTCAAGAGTCTTCTCCAACACCACAGTTCAAAAGCATCAATTCTTCGGTGCTCAGCCTTCTTCACAGTCCAACTCTCACATCCATACATGACCACAGGAAAAACCATAGCCTTGACTAGACGAACCTTTGTTGGCAAAGTAATTTCTCTGCTTTTGAATATGCTATCTAGGTTGGTCATAACTTTCCTTCCAAGGAGTAAGCGTCTTTTTAATTTCATGGCTGCCGTCACCATCTGCAGTGATTCTGGAGCCAAGAAAAATAAAGTCTGACACTGTTTCCACTGTTTCCCCATCTATTTCCCATGAAGTGATGGGACCAGATGCCATGATCTTCATTTTCTGAATGTTGAGCTTTAAGCCAACTTTTTCACTCTCCACTTTCACTTTCATCAAGAGGCTTTTCAGTTCCTCTTCACTTTCTACCATACATTCATACAATTGAATGAATAAATAAATAAATATAAATAAAATGTCACAATAGCCAAAATGAATGAACCCAAAATGTAAATCCATACTTGTAAAAATAAAAGTGAATAAAAATACAAGGAGAAAAGGCAACTCTTTCTTATAGAAGAATTTTGGCTCACAGATACAGAGAAAAGAGAAAGCCTTCATCATAATAACTTAAGAATAATTGCTGCAGTCAAGATCCAGCTGTGTGACAAATTTAGGGGATGAATATTTAAGTAGAAATAGAGTATTTGTTGGAGAAGGCAATGGCAACCCACTCCAGGACTCTTGCCTGGAAAATCCCATGGACGGAGGAGCCTGGTAGGCTGCAGTCATAGGGTTGCTAAGAGTCGGACACAACTGAGCGACTTCACTTTCACTTTTCACTCTCATGCACTGGAGAAGGAAATAGTAACCCACTCCAGTGTTCTTGCCTGGAGAATCCCAGGGATGTGGGAGCCTGGTGGGCTGCCATATATGGGGTCCACAGAGTTGGACACGACTGAAGTGACTTAGCAGCAGCAGCAGAGTATTTGTATTATCTCAAAGTATCTACCCAAAACACTTAATAAATTCCAGGTGAAAATAATAAGTTTATATCCTGCCAGATATCACCTTAAACAAATGATTGATATGAATATCAGCAGTAATATATACAGACATAATGCAGCCCCTGATAGGATGCAATAATGTAACACAAGTGCCATAGGAATTGTCTTAATAAAGTATAGCCTTAATTTAATAATCAGCCAAATTCAAGTTCAGGGACATTTTCTCATAATAACTAGCCCATTATTTCAAAAGTTTCAAGACTGTAAGATAAGAGAAGACCAAAAACTGGCAAGGCTGGAGGAGGCTAAAAGAGTGTGACACTAAACACAGTGGGGGATTCTGGGTTGGATTTTGGCCAGAAAAGGTTATTGATGGGAAAAACAAAAACAGAAAAAAACTGCAAACTGTGAATAAACCCTCTAGTTTAGTTTGTAGCATTATACCAAAGTAATTTCTTAATTTTGATAATTGACCTGTAGATAGGCAAGATGTTAACATAAAGGGAGTTGGTTTAAAGGTACCTGAAAACTCCTTGTACTATTTTTATAACCCTTTTTAAGTTTAAAATTATCTCAATATAAAAACTTAATGTATATTTTTACATTTGTCAAAAATATATACATTTCAATGAGTAGAACATATGAACACTGAGTGATAAAAATGATGACAACATCAACAATAATGAAATTTAATACTGAAACTTAAGTAGGAATTTCTGGTAAATAACTGGTTTTAAGAAATGAAAAAAAGCATTTATAATCATGGCTAAATACATTGAGTTTCAACTCTGCTAGACATGAAACTATCTCCTTAAAATAAGCTTTTCTTCCTTAAAAGGAAAATGTTTAATTGGGATAAGTAGGTGGCATTTACTTATCTACTGTGGGGCTGGATAAGATTTGAGAGTTCCTTGGACTGCAAGGAGATCAAATCAGTGAAGCCAAAGGAAATCAATACTGAATATTCATTGGAAGAACTGATGCTGGAGCTGAAGCTCCAATACTTTGGCCACCTGTTGTGAAGACCCAACTCTTTGGAGAAGACTTTGAAGACAGGGAAGATTGAGGGCAAAAAGAGAAGGTGGTGACAGATGATGAGATAGTTAGTTAGATGGCATCACAGACTCAATGGACATGAGTTGAGCAAACTCCAGGAGACAGTGAAGGACAGAGAAGCCTGGTGTTCTAGTAAAGAGTAGTACATGACTGAGCTACTGAAAACAGAAGATAAGATAATATTTAAATGAGGATGATGTTATTTGGTGATAATTCCATAGGAGCCACCCTTTATACTATTAAGATAGACAGTAAAAGGTATTCAGGGGAATAAAAAATCTTAACACTGATTCACAGTGCAGGTAGAGATATACCACTTAGAATCAAAAATTACAGAAGCCAAAACAAAAACTACATAATACTGTATTTGAAGTGATGAAAACCTATGTACCTAGCTAAAGAAAAGGTGGGGAAATGCTTTTATCATACAGGAAAACAGATATATTTACTTCTATAATTCAAGAAGTAGAAAAGTGAATATGTGGTTAACCATTAAGATATACTAGGATGCTAAATCAATATTTCAAATCAATTGCAATGTGAATTCTAAGTATCCAATTGTTTCACTGTGTCTTACAAACACTGATGGATCAGTTTGTGTTCGACAAACACACAGAGTACAGTTCAGTGCACTGTGTAATGTGAAAAGTTAGAAAGCATGACTTGACATAATGCAACAGAGATTTACAAGCAGAAAGTGTTGAGTGTATTTACTCACACCTTATCAGAATTGATTTTTAAAAACGGACCTTCTCAGAACTGGACAATGCCTCTTATACTGAGATAACAAGTGAAATGTGCTTATTTATAATAGCACAGCTGTGTGTTATTTCACGGAAGTAAAATTCTAGAAATACAAACTGCCTAGAAACAAAGTGAGTCTATATGAAACTTAAACTGGAAATAATGTGGCACAGTTTCAGATCTTTATTTTCCTTGGTGGAAAAACTACAAAGAGAAAATAAATCTAATTAAAATAAGAGAAAAAATATAGCTGGCCTAGTAAATATTTCTATACATTTTGAAATAACAAAAATACAATATTGGATTTATCTCTTATGAAAGTATCAAAAGCCAATCTGGAAAGATATCCTCAATTTAAAACTACCAAAGGCCAGAAGTGTGGAGATATGCCCTCAAAATAAAACAAGGGCCCTTGAATGAGAGGAAATTTAAGAGTATGAAGTTTCTGTATCAGGTGTTACCTGGCTTTTCTTCTATAGCCTTTATATGTCAGTGTGTATTTAAATAATGGCAAAAGAGATCAATAGGAATGAGTCATTAGTTCTTTAAATGAATCATCTCAAATTTCATTCATTAAAATATTCCCAACATTTCAAACACCAGACACTTTGAAGACAATTAGTAACTATGAATCAAACTAATGAATGGTTGGTTTTTCTTTTTTTTTTTTTTTTTACTAAATTTATTTTATATTACCTTTACTTAGCATATTAAAATATTGTTTTTAAATTCTCCCAATCTTCAGGGTTGATACTACTCAAAACTTCCTACTCTTGATACTAGTTTTATCTTTGTATCCTTAACTCCTCTTGTTAATGTTCTATTTGTGGGAAATAGGCTTTAAAAGGCTAATCCAAAGAAGAAACATAAAAATACAGTAAATATAGAGAGTTGATAGTGTTTGGTAAAGATTCCAAAATTCGTTGGACTTTAAGATATAACACTAACAGTTTTGCAGTCATAATTAAACATAAGTAGGATATTATCTATTATTTATGCAAATCTTCTATAAGTAGCACTAACAAGAATTTCATTATTTTCTAATATTTGCACTATACATTTGAGAACTATTAGTGGTTTACAATTAGGTGGCACCAGTATATGCAATATGAGTCATACGTAGAAAAGAGTCTGTCTTTGAGGCGGGTGGAGTAGAAGGAAGGTGGACGGCATCTATCATTTTGAAATTAACAAACAATGATTCATGCCTTAAGCCCCAGAGAATGTGTTGGCTCAGACTCTGTAGGTAGGGAAAGCAAACCTGTTTCCAGAATAGGCATCCATTCATTCAAAGATGAGAATGGCTCGCTAGAGTCAAATTTTCCACCCAGTGGCCTCTTGGTCCCTTTTTTGGGATAGTGTCATATTAAGGTCTCACTAGTTAATCATTCAGAGGTAACATTTTTCAGTTTGCTAAGTTGTGTTTGACTCCTTGCTACCCCATGGATCGTAGAATGCCAGGGTTCCCTGTCTTTCACTATCTCCTGAAATTTGCTCAAACTCACATCCATTGAGTTAGTGATGCCATTCAAGCATCTCATACTCTGTCACCACCTTCTCCTCTTGCCCTCAAATCTTTCCCAGCATCAGGGTCTTTTCCAATGAGTCAGTTCTTTGCATCAGGTGGTCAAAGTATTGGATATTCAGCTTCAACATCAGCCCTTATTGAATATTCAGGGTTAATTTCCTTTAGGATTGATGACTTGATCTGCTTACTATCCAAGGAACTCTCAAGAGTCTTCTCCAGCACCCCAGTTTGAAAGCATCAGTTCTTTGGTGCTCAGTCTTTTTTATGGTCCAACTCTCACATTTATACATGATTACTGGAAAAACTACAGTACTGACTATAAGGGCCTTTGTCAGCAAAATGATGTCTTTAGCTGGGTCAGATATTATAAGTAAGAGTCAGAGCTACTGGATCCAAATGTAGGCTCCTACTTTGCCATTCATGTGAGAAGTGACCAGTTTTGGCTTAACTGATATCAAAGCTGGGCTAAAATCTACTGACAGAGCAACTGAGCTGCAACCTTGCACCAAGAACAATTAGGGTCTCACTTGCAAATAGAAATGGTATACTTTTCATACACTAGGAAGGGAATAGGCCAGTCTCAAATCCCTTTTCACCACTGATTTTCCCAGAACATCCTTTGTACCACTTATTTTAGTCAGGTGGTACAAGAAACAGGTCTTAAGGTACAATTAGACACAAGAGGTGTAAGAGATTTATTAGGGTAAATGCTTATGAGAGGAAAGGAGAGAGGGCTTAAGGAGGTTCAGAGACTTATGAGAGTATAATGAAGATCTGATCTTTGCGAAGGAGAGGGAAAAAAGAAGCTTTTAGACTGCAAAATTGGTAAGACTTGAGGCAGGCCACCCCAAAATATGCTGAGGTGGCATATTGATTATTTTGGATTAAAGTTACTAGCTTAAGAAACAGCTAGTACCAAAAAAAAAAAAAACTCTGACACCACCCCCCCCCCACTCTGTTCTCCTTGAAAGCAGCAAACACCAGTGGGAAGGTGCCCTCCCTATGGGAGGTGGAGGGCTTCCTTATCATCAGAGAGAGGGGATTCAAGGCCAAGAAAGCTGTATAAATGCATATTGTTAGTTCTTCATTAATTTAATTAATTAACGACCCCTCCACCTTTTTTCTCAAGTCTTCACAAACAATTGATTCTTTGCCTAAAAAGATATATAAACAGCCTGCTTTAGTTACATCTTTGGTCCTATACCTATGGGGTCTCTGAAGGTACAAAATTAAATGTATTTATCTTTCTCCTAATTACTTGTTAATTTGATTGTTAGACCAGCCAAAAGAATCTGAAAGGATAGAAGAGAAATTCCTTCCCTACATAACATAATATGAAGAAAATTTGGCAAGGCTTATAAGGAGTTCTTGAGCAAAAATCAGAGGGATCCTGCAGCTCACCGACACAGGTCTATTATACCATCCTGTTGTGCAAGGTCACTGACTGGATCAATCATGGGAAGCATGTTCTAAGCTCCACTGCAGTGAAGAACTCAGATAACAGCAGCAAGGCCCATTGATCCACATTTGTCCTCACAATAGGATACAGGAGACTGCAGCCGACTAGCTCCTCCGAAGCCCTCAGAACTGTTGATGGCAACCAGAAACAACAGCAGCAGAAAAAATAAACATATACATTAGGAAGCCTAAGACTCTTCAAAGCAAAAAGGACTTATAAGGTCAAGATCCCAGAGAGAAGGAAAGCAGAGAAGGGAGAGAAGACTCTGATTCTGCCCTCAGGGAACCTCTCAATTCTAAGCAGCTCTTTCATTCTCAGTGCACCTGAGAAGCAGCAGCTGGTCCAAGTCAGACAGATGGAAAAAGGTGACAGATCTGGTGAGGGGGTGATTCTGAACACCAAAGCCTGCCAAGAGATGATTGTGACATAGGCGACTAGTGGTGAAAAGGGTATATTTTCAACAACTTCATGCCAAACGTTTGAAAACATAGATGATACATGGACAATCTTTAAAATAATACATGTACTTATCTTTCTAAAACTGACACAAGTAGAAACTGAAAATCTGTATTCTCCTAAATATATATATATAACATATTTCATCCTTAATTTAAAAATTTCCCACAAATTTCAGAATCAGATGCCTTTCACTAGTGAAATTTTTCCCTACAATCTGTTTTAAGGAAAAGAAACTTTGAACTTGAAAATCCAGAGACCTTTGTGCCAACTACAAAATAAATGACTCTGTTTCAGAACAATATTTGCCCTTAATGTTTAGGAAATCTGATTACTGATCACAGAGACTATGTATTTCAGGAAAAAGAATACACAAATATAACACTTCAAAGGCCCATATGGTCCATGCTAGAGGCTTATGAAAGAACAATAAGAATATTATAATCTATAAGGAATCTAGCTAAATTCAATTAAAAATAGATATCATACATATATCCATATCAATTAAGAAAATGAATCTACAGTTAAAATCTTTCCTATAAATAAAACTGCAGACCTGGATGGCTTCAACAATTAATTCTACCAACTATTTAAAGAAGAAATAATACCAGTTCTGTAAAAAATCTACCAGAAGGTAGATGGGGTAGAGCTATTTACCAAATCTTTTTACAAAAGTAATAATATTCTGATAATACACTGATAGAGAAACATATCATGAACAGAAAGACCTTATCAAGAAAAACAAAAACTACAGCACAATATTCCTGGTGATCATAATATGAATTAAAATATCACTTTATCCAAACACTAATCCATGTCTATAATAGCCAAAATCTGGATTAAACCAGTGTCTAACACAAAAAGATGAATTGCTGATACATGTAACAACATGGATGAATTCTCAAAACATTAAGGTAAGTGAAAAAATTTAGATACAAAAGACTGCAAATTGACTGTATTTTTATTACCTTCTGAGAAACACATAACACTATGAAGTAAGATTAGATATGAAAGGAAAGATTTGGAAGGGGAGACCTGACTGCAAAGAAGCAGGAGTGGACATTTTAACTTGATGGAAATTGTCCAATTATAGTGATGTAAAATTACTGTAATGGTTGTATGATTATACATAGTTTCAAAACTTTTTAAATGATACAAATTGATACATTTTGTATGTTTTTTCTCTAAAATAAATATATTTTAAGCATGTATCTTAAAGAGTTTGTTTGAACAATCTTTTATTTTTATACATAATATGACTTAAGAAAACAACTCTGGGCACTCTTAATTAGCATCATAGATCAGGCTACTTAATACAACTAGGACAGCAGTTTCTCCATTTCTCCAGACCTAGTGTATACTAGTCTGACATTATAAAACTTCTCCAAAACAGTTTTTCAGGACATAGTGGAGGGCTTTTTTATTTCATTCATAGAAGAAACATGGTTCTTGGCTAAAGAAATAATGGTGAACAATTAGTCTAACAGATGAAACACGGGATTTTCTAGAGACCATATTAAAGAACCTCAAAAGCTGATACAATTTAAATGATAACTAAGGAACATTATAGCCACTTTATAATGTATGTGTGTGTGTGTCATGAATGTATTAATAATATAATCAAATCTTGTTGTCATTTTCCTGAAAGCAAGTCAACTAATTTACGGTGATAGGATGCCAAAGCAAAGTTTGTAGTAAACAGATACTACAGACTTTGTTATTCTTTGGTGCTTTGGTAGGCTTCCATATTTTATCACTGCAAATATGTTTTTGAACATTCTAAGAAAAATTTTAAAAATACTGAAATTAGAATTTCCTATGTGGAAGAATAGTTTAGATTCAATAAGAAGAAAACGGACTATGAACTTTGAGCTGAAACTCATTATGCATTTGTATTTCTATTCTCAATGCAAGTGGTAAATTCCCTCTGCCTTCCTCACATAACAATTAGTGTTGTTATTTGCTGCTTTACCACATTGCTATGTACACAAATGATCATCCAAACAAACCCTCTGCTGCTGCTAAGTCACTTCAGTCGTGTCCAACTCTGTGCGACCCCATAGACGGCAGCCCACAAGGCTCCCCCATCCCTGTGTGATAAGGGTTTGTAAGGTGGGTGGGACATAGAGAAAAAGAGAGAGAGAAAGAAGAAGGGAAATATAAAACAGATAAAACAGTTCTGTTTTCTCATTCATCGGTAAGATCAACAGGCCTGTGTATTATCACCTTTTCTCACATAGGGCTGTAACAAATGTCCACTAATTGTAACGTAGGATACCCCTGGTGATTTACTTTCTTCTTTCCCTTCTTCTTCCTCCTCCTTCTCTTCTTCCCCTTTAGTCCCTTCTTTACTTAAAGCTGTGCTGCTTCATCGTGTATTTAAACATTACCTTTCTACAGTCATCAGCACAATAGTTGGATTCTGAGACCCAGTTCTATCCTTATTATTATGGGAGTAAAGCAGAGTATTCCATGCTGCTTACACTATTAAAATTTTACTGTACTTAATGTATAGTCGATAATGCTCCTATTTCTCTCTGTCTACTCTCTTTAACCAGCTAAATCCTTTGCACAAGTATATTATCAGTGTTATTCTTCATTCACTTAGCATATGGGTTGTTTGATTTTTGATGATTATGTTTTTTGTATCCTCATATCCTTATAATGCACATTTAAAGGACACCATATATGACTTTTCATTTCCCTAGTGTTTACATCTTTGAGGGCTTTTCATTATGTCAGTGTGATATTAACAGTACATTCCATCTTATCCTTTTTAAATTGACAAATGGCTTTTCTTTTCTTTATTTTTTTTTTAACTCTAAATCCTTATACACAGTATTGGCAAAGAAGAATGCATAAGAATTTTAATGCTTTATTCATTCAGATCATATCTGTTCTTAGATTTTCCAGCTCACCATGATATCCTGCTTGATATCTCAGTGGAACAAAGGACTGCAATCATCATTTAGTTAAATATCATAAACAGGATGAATTCATCCTATGTTCAGCAGTAGAGCACACAAAATGAAAATTTTAATCCATAAATTACATTTTACTACAGTCACTCATTTTGCAGTGTTAGAGGGTTTTATATTTCCCTTCTTCTTTCTCTCTCTCTTTTTCTCTATGTCCCACCCACCTTACAAACCCTTATCACACAATGACTGCAAAAGTACCAGGCATCATGCCCTGACAATGAAATATTGAAAAGCGGCATTTTTAAATGCTCTTTTAAGTATCAAATGTTATTCCTGGAGTATGTAGGAAGGTTATTTTATCCTAGATTTTAAAAAGTTTTGAATGTCAAGTGCTTTGTCTTTAGAGTAAGAGCTAAGTATTCACACATTACAAGAACTGAGATATCCACAAAACTACAACAACAAAGTAGTAGTCATCATGAACAATTTGTACTTAAATCATTGGTAGGGTTTCAGAAAGTCAAACATTCATAAAATATGTTCTAAATCATTTGCTGTACAAGAGAAGAAATATCTGTAAACTAGTTTTCTTCAAAAAATAAATATTATACAAAACCCACTAAGTGCACCTGAAACAATACTTCATTCCCAAAGGACATTGAGAAATGCAATTCACATTTACTATTTAGAACTCCTTGGCAGCCCTATGTTAATATGTTAATTAATGTTAATGCAAATATGTTAGTGTTAATGCAAATGTTAATGTAAATATGTTAATACTTTCAATCCACAGGAATAGTGTATTTGTGTATGTGCTAACTGCTAATAAAATATTCTTTCAAATTATGAAATAATAATCTTTGCTCTAAATATAAAACCTTCCATAAAACTTTGAAGTAAATATGAAATTTCCTTATAATGATGATGAGTCACTAAATACTGCATTACATTGCATTCTCATTACATATTGGTGACAGTCATAACTAGGTTGAAGATAATATATTAATAAATGGCCTAAAACCAAATGACTATTCAAAGATGAATGAATAAAGAAAATGTGGTACACATATACAATGGACTATTCCTCGGTTATTTAAGAGAAGGAAATGATTCCATTTGCAGGCAACATGGATGTACCTAGAGATTAACACGCTGAGTAAAGTAAGTCAGACAGAGAAAGATCAATATCATATGATACTGCTTATATGAGGAATCTAACAAAATATACAAATGAACTTATTTACAAACCAGAAACAGACCCACACAGAACAAACTTACCACTGCCATGGAGAAGGGTGAGGGGGAGGAACAGATTGGGAATTTGGACTGTAATGTACACACTGCTATATTTAAAACAGATAACTAACAAGAACCTATTGTACAGCACAGGGAATGCTGCTCAATACTCTGTAATAACCTAAATGGGAAAATAATTTGAAAAAGAATAGATACATGCATATGTGTAACTGAATCAGTTTCCTGTACACCTGAACACAACATTGTTAATCAACCATACTACAATATAAAACAAAACCAAAATAAAATCATTCAGATTCAAAAGTTAATACTTAACTTGTTACTAGGCTAGACTATGTACTAAGTTCTTATTTTTTTGTAAATATTTAAACAAATCAATGTATAGAAGCACCTATTCATGATGTCTTCTGGAGACCATATTTTAATGTGTTTTAAATATTAATTTTTTAATAGAAAAATTAAAAATAGGATATTTTTTCACATACTGAATCAAATAAAGTACTCTATATTTTCTCTCAAATATAAATATGGAAAAGAGACCAAATGGAAACCCAAGAAGTAAGAAACAGAATTTCTGATTAAAAATTTATTGAGTAGAATTAGCCCAATGGACATGACAGAAGAAAGGATAAATAACTTGTGATAGAACTATAGAAATTATCCAAGATAAATAACAGAAAGAAACAATGTTTCAAATAAAAGTAACTGGAGCCTCAAGGATAAGTTCAGATCAGATCAGTCGCTCAGTTGTGTCAGACTCTTTGCGACCCCATGAATCGCAGCACTCCAGGCCTCCCTGGCCATCACCAACTCCTGGAGTTCACTCAGACTCACGTCAATCAAGTCAGTGAGTCTGATGAGTCATCGAGTCGATAGCATCAGTGATACCATCCAGCCATCTCATCCTCTGTCGTCCCCTTCTCCTCCTGCCCCCAATCCCTCCCAGCATCAGAGTCTTTTCCAATGAGTCAACTCTTCGCATGAGGTGGCCAAAGTACTGGAGTTTCAGCTTTAGCATCAGTACTTCCAAAGAAATCCCAGGGCTGATCTCCTTCAGTCGAAGAGAGTCTCAAGAGTCTTCTCCAACAACACAGTTCAAAAGCATCAATTCTTCAGCGCTCAGCCTTCTTCACAGTCCAACTCTCACATCCATACATGACCACAGGAAAAACCATAGCCTTGACTAGACGAACCTCTGCTGGCAAAGTAATGTCTCTGCTTTTGAATATGCTATCTAGGTTGGTTATAACTTTCCTTCAAAGGAGTAAGTGTCTTTTAATTTCATGACTGGAGTCACCATCTGCAGTGATTTCGGAGCCCCCCAAAATAAAGCCTGACACTGTTTCCACTGTTTCCCCATCTATTTCCCATGAAGTGGTGGGACCAGATGCCATGATCTTCGTTTTCTGAATGTTGACCTTTAGGCCAACTTTTTCACTCTCCACTTTAACTTTCATCAAGAGGCTTTTGAGTTCCTCTTCACTTTCTGCCATAAGGGTGGTGTCATCTGCATATCTGAGGTTATTGATATTTCTCAAGGAAATCTTGATTCCAGCTTGTGTTTCTTCGAGTCCAGCATTTCTCATGATGTACTCTGCATAGAAGTTAAATAAACAGGGTGACAATATACAGCCTTAATGAACTCCTTTTCCTATTCGGAACCAGTCTGTTGTTCCATGTCCAGTTCTAACTGTTGCTTCCTGACCTGCATACAGATTTCTCAAGGGGCAGATCAGGTGGTCTGGTATTCCCACCTCTTTCAGAATTTTCCACAGTTGATTGTGATCCACACAGTCAAAGGCGTTGGCATAGTCAATAAAGCAGAAATAGATGCTTTTCTGGAACTCTCTTGCTTTTTCCATGATCCAGCGGATGTTGGCAATTTGATCTCTGGTTCCTCTGCCTTTTCTAAAACCAGCTTGACCATCAGGAAGTTCACGGTTCACATATTGCTGAAGCCTGGCTTGGAGAATTTTGAGCATTACTTTACTAGCATGTGAGATGAGTGCAATTGTGCAGTAGTGTGAGCATTCTTTGGCATTGCCTTTCTTTGGGATTGCAATGAAAACTGACCTTTTTCAGTCCTGTGGCCACTGCTGAGTTTTCCAAATTTGCTGGCATATTGAGTGCAGCACTTTCACAGCATCATCTTTCAGGATTTGGAATAGCTCAACTGGAATTCCATCACCTCCACTAGCTTTGTTCATAGTGATGCTTTCTAAGGCGCACTTGACTTCACATTCCAGGATGTCTGGCTCTAGGTCAGTGATCACACCATCGTGATTATCTGGGTCCTGAAGATCTTTTTTGTACAGTTCTTCTGTGTATTCTTGCCATCTCTTCTTAATATAGTCAAGTGTTGAAAAGGAATCATAGAATGAATAGATGGGACAGGAAAGGAAAAAAACAAAACAAAACACCTTGAAGATGTCACAGCTGAATATTTCCCAAATTCTTATGGGAAAAAAATTTAGCTAGACGTTTTAAAAATGCAAACAAACCCTAAAAAGGACACTATAGTCAGGGGGTTCAAAGTCAGAAATGACAACTTGTGATAGGAGCAAAAGAAAAACTATACGTACAGATACATAAACAGTGAAACAAAAATCCAATTAATGAGTGAATCAAAAATGATGGAGGCTAGAAGGAGGCAGACATCTTTATTTTAATTGGAGGCTAATTACTTTACAATTTTGTATTGGTTTTGCCATATATTGACATGAATCTGCCATGGGTGTACATGTGTTCCCCCATCCTGAAGCCCCCTCCCACCTCCCTCCCCATCCCATCCCTCTGGGTCATCCCAGTGCACCAGCCCTGAGCACCCTGTCTTTAAACTGAGGAAAGAAATAAAAATGTAAACCACAAATTCTAATTTCAGCAACAATATAACTCATGATTTAAGGTAAAATCAAGACCTTTTTTGATAAAAAGTAAATCAAGAGAGTCTGTTACCAGAAGAACTGAACTAAAAGAAAGCTAAAGGAAATTGTTCAACTGAAAGGAAAATGGTATCAGAGCTGCTTAAATCCCCAGAAAAGAACAAAGAGCATAAGAAATGGTAAATCCATGGATAAATGCAGAAACCTTTCTTTTTTTTGATACTTTCTTCCTATTTGTATAAAACAAATATTTGACTAAAACTAAAATTATAACACTGTCTTGTGAGCTTTATCAGGTAAGCTTATGTATTACGTGGGATGATTATAATGCAAAGATAAGTTGTAGTTTTGCCAGTTTTTAAAATTGTAATCTAAACAGATTCAGAGCAAAAATAAATATTCATAAATACTCTTCAAATAATTTTATGGAATTTGAAATAAAAGTGCTCAAAAATTAAATTATATTTAAAGTGTATTTTTTATAGACCATACAAAAGTGAGCTTTATTTATCCACTCCAAAAGTCTCAGTCTTTGATCTGAATGTGTATTCCATCATTATAGGTATGTGATAACATATACATGTGAGTGAAAGTCGCTCAGTAGTGTCTGACTCTTTGCTACCCTATGGACTATATATAGTTCATGGAACTCTCCGGGTCAGAATACTAGAGTGGGTAGCCTTTCACTTCTCCAGGGGATCTTCCCAACCCAGGGATTGAACCCAGGTCTCCTGCATTGCAGGTGGATTCTTTACCAGCTGAGCCATGGGGAAGCCCAACATGTACATGTGTGCATGCTAAATCACTTCAGTCGTGTCCCACTCTGTGCCCGCCAGACTCCTCTCCCTGGGACTCTCCTGGCAAGAATACTGGAGTGGGTTGCCACGCCCTTCTCCAGGGGATCTTCCCAACCCAGGCATCAAACCTGCCTCTCCTACCTCTCCTGCATTGGCAGGTGGGCTCTTGACCACTAGTGCCACATGTACATATATATGTGTAATTATTGATATGGTTGGGCCTTATGACTACTATCTTAGCTCTGTTTTCAAACTTCCTTATCTGTCTCCTTCTTTTACTGTTGTTTCTTTACCCTCCCTTCATAGTCTGGTTCTGATTATTTGAGTATTTTCTTAAATAAAACTTTAATTTTCATGTTGTATTTTGGTACTGGTTATAGAGAAGGCAATGGCACCCCACTCCAGTACTCTTGCCTGGAAAATCCCATGGATGGAGGAGCCTGGTAGGCTGCAGTCCATGGGGTCGCTAAGAGTTGGACACAACTGAGAGACTTCACTTTCACTTTTCACTTTCATGCATTGGAGAAGGAAATGGCAACCCACTCCAGTGCTCTTGCTTGGAGAATCCCAGGGACGGCGGAGCCTCGTGGGCGGCTGTCTATGGGGTTGCACAGGGTCAGACACGACTGAAGCTACTTAGTAGTGGTAGTAGTATTCCAGAATTTATATCTTATGTCCCAGGAGATCTCAGATCTAAAGATATTCTGTCTACCAAAATATAATAAAAACACTTTTCTAATTTTGTTTCACATGCAAAATCATATACAAAATGTGAGGAAAATGCATATCCCAGAACAATATTATTTTCCAATCCTCATTCTATACTCACAACATTTCCTGTATAATTATCCTTTTAGATACCATAGATGGGCTCAGATTATTTTCTCTGCCCTTTCACTTTACCTTTATCTATCTAAATCGCCCCACTTTTCCTGATTCTAACTCATAATGCCCCCAAACATTTTTGCACTTCAAGGATTCTCCTACACTGGATTACAGTGAAGGAAGAAAGAATAGAAAGGGGTAGAGCCTGTTTCCATTAGTTGACAAATAAAGAGAAAAACAGCTAAAAAGAACTGTGCATTCACTATTTTCCATTCAGTTCTAGTAAATATTTTTATAAAAATAATGCAGAATTATTTTATATGTAGGTAGCTTCAGTTCTCATTTCACTTAAATTTTACCTCTATAAATGTTATTTTTATATACCTGAGTTACTGTTGTTATTTTCATGGTTATAATCTGGTCATATTTCCAGGATGTTTCTATTTTTGGCCTCTTAATTATTAGTTTCTTGTATCATAGTGATCTGACACATAGAAATCTGCATACAGTTTTTGTGTTATATATGAGAATTTTTACTTTTTTTCTTTTAGTTCTCCTATTACAAAGTTTCTGTATATTGGTTCCTGTTTCCTATTCTTATACCTCATTATCGTTCTCATATTTTTATCCCTTTGTGCTTCTCTTGTATATTCTGGGAATGCTATTCAAGTCTGTCCTACATATTCTTGATTTGATTTTTCCACAAAATTACCTCTCTTCTGAAAGACTAGTTTTCTCAGTTCTGATGTTTCCACTGACCTCTACTATGTCTTATTTACTATGTTCACTAGCAAGCCTTCCTCATTACTATCTTGTCTTGCTTTCTCAGCGTATTGTGTTTTTACAGAGGCGAGTTATTTTATACCAATTTGAGAGCGAGAGACATCTCCTGAAATGTCTTCTTGCATCCAAATGATTCTGTTTTAGAAATATCTGCTTCTTCTGGGTTTCTTAGATTTATTTGGCCTTGCCTTTTATGGATTAAGTTTTTTTAATTAGCTTTCTTCTAACCTCATTACAAATTCTGTGAAATGGTGATATATGTCTAAATAATTAAACCACTTTCATTTCTGAATTACAGAACATTAATTCAGGACAATGATATAAGGCCATGATTACAAAAATAGACAACTGTGTGCAAGATGTGGGAAAGGAAAAGTCTACTCAACTTTTCATATTATAAAATTTATATTCTATGGGATTTGGACATTTACATCAATGCAGGAGGAGCAGTTCAGTGCAATGCTGTCTGGTATATTCTTTATACTCTCACCTGGACAGTACATTTGAATATTTTCTAGACTAATACCTATTATAGAGCAGTTTTCTCCCACTATTTCACTCACCTGTGTCTGGTTTTTGTCCCTACTTGATGGATCCTTTTTAACTTTACATAAACAAACAGAACTTCTATTGCTTCTTGAATTATTCTTTTTCTATAATCCTTACACCATAGGTCACCTGCAATTTCTTTCCCTCAAAATATTCCCCATGCCCTACATGCATTGCAGTTTATTACTATAAATTCCTATATAATTCATAGTGTTTTCATCAGTGTTTTATTAACTAATTAAGTGAAGTTATTTTCTTTTATTTCAATATTTTGATTGTCAAATATTATGGGAGATGCCAAGGTGGTGAGGAAAGCAATTCTCTCCATCCCAGGGTAATGCAGGAGACCAAATTTTCTACACAAAACTAGACTGGATTTTAGAGTCAGGGACCAGATGGCAGGACAGCCATGAAGTACCTTCTTACCTATTTAATATGGTTTCTCTTTCATAGAGTAAAGCAGGAATATGCCAAAAGCAAATGCCTGGGTTGATTTTATCTCCATCTCATTCCATCTGCTTTTTAATTAGTGTCAATCCCATCTAGATTTTGGTATTAATTGCTTAAAAGTACAGGCTTCCAATGCTATTGAGAGTGTTGGCCTTCTTCTGTATTTGTACAGGTTTTTTTTTTTTCTAAATAACAAGTCAGTACTGGATGAATTAGATTCCATTATAAATCTGAGCAGGATGCCTGTTATATTTTAAAGGTTGGAAAATAAAGTACTCAATGATGTAGTACAAATTATTAATTAAAAATCCATGTGAGATAAAGGTAACTTCACTTGTTTATTCTTCCAATTAACAGCTTAAATGCCTACCATATGCCAGGCATGTTTTGATTTTTACAGTGAATGAAGAGCACATGTTTTTAGCTTCATGATATTTGACATTTATTGAGGGAAGCAGATAAAATATATTGCATGGTAGAAAAAAAATTAACTTTGGTTAGTACCCAAAAAGGGGGAGTGTATGTTAGCATATTATATGAGTGGATATGGTCTATTTTGGGACTTCAGGATAAAGTAAACTGATATATAAACTGGAGCAAATTATCACAGGAAAGAGGAAATTGCCACAAACATGGATACATGGATGTGCAAAGGTCCAGGGTGGAATGGAATATGGTTTACTAAAACTGGTAGAAGGAGAGTGAGGTAGATTAATACTGAAAAGAGGAATACCTGCTAAAAAAGCTTGGAGAGTCTCATTGGTTAAGTTAAATGCTTTAATTATTTTAAGAGAAACTAGATGCTGTGACATTTTTTTAATATAAGTACATTATCTAGAACTGTGGTTCCCGATATATTAGCCGCTGTGCTTGTCAAAAGTTGCACTAGTTATTTTCGACTGTTCAAAGAGCTGCATACGATTGTTGGCTACCATACTGGACAGCACAAATATAGAATACATTCACTACTGGGGAAGGTCCCCCTAGATGGTGCTAGTCCAGAGAAAGCAGTGTGAAATATATAGGAGCCCAAAGGGGTAAAGTGAACCCAGCAGCAAATACGAGACAGTAGAGGTTTAGTGTGTGTATTAGTTTATTAGAGCTGCTGGAGGAAAGTACCACAAACTGGGTAGATTAAAACATCAAAAATTTAGTGTCTCAGTTTTGGAGGCTATAAGTCTTAAATCAAGGTATTGGCAGGATCATGAAGGCTCTAGCAGAGAATCTGTTCCATGACTTTAATGTAGCTTCCAGGATTGCCAGCAATCTTTGGCATTTCTTGGCTTATAGACATATCACTTCAATCTCAGCCTCTGTTAACTGCATGGCCTCTTCACTGGGTGTCAACATATGTTTGTCTCTTCTTATTTTTGTTTTCGTTGTGTTTAGTCACTAAATTGTGTCTGATTATTTTGTAACCCTATGGATTGTAGACGGCCGGGCTCCTCTGTTCATGGGATTTCCCAGGCAAGAATACTGGAGTTGTGGTTTCCTTCTCCAGGGGATCTTCCTCACCCAGGGATCAAACCCACATCCCACCATATTACTGGTATTCTAGTAAGAAGAGAGGAGCTTTCCTGGTGGGTCAGTGGTAAAGAATTTGCCTGCCAATAACACCACCCTTATGGCAGAAAGTGAAGAGGAACTAAAAAGCATCTTGATGAAGGTCAAAGAGGAGAGTGAAAAGCTGGCTTAAAACTCAACATTCAGAAAACTTAGATCATGGCATCTGGTCCCATCACTTCATGGGAAATAGATGGGGAAACAGTGGAAACAATCAGACTTTATTTTTGGGGGGCTCCAAAATCACTGCAGATGGTGACTGCAGCCATGAAATTAAAAGAGGCTTACTCCTTGGAAGGAAAGTTATGACCAATCTAGATAGCATATTCAAAAGCAGAGACATTGCTTTGCCAACAAAGGTCCATCTAGTCAAGGTTATGGTTTTTCCAGTGGTCATGTATGGATGTGAGAGTTGGACTGTGAAGAAGGCTGCTGCTGCTGCTAAGTCTCTTCAGTCGTGTCCAACTCTGTACGAAGAAGGCTGAGCGCCAAAGAATTGATGCTTTTGAACTGTGGTGTTGGAGAAGACTCTTGAGAATCCCTTGGACTGCAAGGAGATCCAACCAGTCCATTCTGAAGGAGATCAGCCCTGGGATTTCTTTGGAAGGAATGATGCTAAAGCTGAAACTCCAGTACTTTGGCCACCTCATGCAAAGAGTTGACTCATGGGAAAAGACTCTGTTGCTGGGAGGGATTGGGGGCAGGAGGAGAAGGGGATGACAGAGGATGAGATGGCTGGATGGCATCACTGACTCAATGGACATGAGTCTGAATGAACTCCGGGAGTTGGTGGTGGACAAGGAGGCCTGGCGTGCTGTGATTCATGGGGTTGCAAAGAGTTGGACATGACTGAGTGACTGACCTGAACTGAACTGACTGAATATGGTGGGATTACAGCCCACCATAATGACATCACTTAATACAGTTAACATTCGCAAAACCCTATTTTTCAAATAAGATTACATTTATAGGTACATAACATTAGGACTGAAACGTGTCTTTTTGGTATGGGCAGGATTCAACCCACAAAAGTACGGAGTGAAAAGAAGCTGACAGACATGAAGAGTATTTTAAAAGCAGGTTAACTACAGAGAGAAGTCAATGACAATATATTTTAAATAAAGTTATTAGAAGGATTTCTTTTAAAAAGTTGCTCAAACATTATCAGTTCTATCTCTCACACAAATAACAAAATTTAGCCTGTATATATAGGACACTGGTCAGAAAGAGATTAGGATGCTTTCTAAAGAGCTACAGACCTTAAAGGCTGGGGTGAATGGGTTGTAAAACATGGTGCATTTTTTCTTTTACCTAAATTTCTAACTCCCTAAAACATGATATGGAAAAATTAAAGAATCCTATGATTAATTCTCGGAGAAGGCAATGGCACCCCACTCCAGCACTCTTGCCTGGAAAATCTCATGGACAGAGGAGCCTGGTAGGCTGAAGTCCATGGGGTCGCTAAGAGTCGGACACAACTGAGCGACTTCACTTTCACTTTTCCCTTTCATGCATTGGAAAAGGAAATGGCAACCCACTCCAGTGTTCTTGCCTGGAGAATCCCAGGGACGGAGGGAGCCTGGTGGGCTGCCCTCTCTGGGGTCACACAGAGTGGGACACGACTGAAGCGACTTAGCAGCAGCAGCAGCATGATTGATTCTTTCCAGGAAATTCTGAAAATCAGAGCCCAGTTTCATCTCCCTCTAACATAATGTCTATATGGCAATTAACGTGAGATGACCAACACAGGGCAAAGCTGTGTGAGGGCTAACCTAGGTGTTCTGGAAATAACTAGGGTTAGAGTTTTCTTGAAAAATCCAACCCAAGAAGACTGACTTTGGAAGAGAGACATCAAAAGGAAGGGTGGATCTCAGATCAGGACATGAGAGAGTCATAAATGATCCACAGGAGAATTAACAACAAACAGTAAGTCTGGTTCCCAATAACAAAGTTCTAAAGACCTTACATAAGTAATCCATGGAAGGAAAATTATTTTAACATTTATAATTCATAATGCATGAATGAACTCCTGACATGAAATATGCAGGACAATCTCGGTCATGTCAAAAATATTACAAAGTATACACTGGTAGTATGTAGGTACTATAGTGATCTTCCAAGTTAGACTTGAGGTCCATTTCTTTCTTGTCTTAATAAATATGCATTCTCTACCCAGCTGGAAAAAGAAATTCTACTTTCTAGGGTTATTTCAAGTTTTGAAAATGATGAATTTTTGCCCATAAAATACAATGAGTTTGATGACATTCTTCATCACATTCTGAGAATTTAACATGGAGACCCAATGTGCATCAGGTGTTAAGGAATGGAAAATTACTCATAACCGGTGAAGTTTAATACACAGTGCAATGAAATAGACATGATACAGGAGAGGATAATTTAAAAAAATAAACATAACAAAACAAGTAAATATCAGGAGTATTTTCAATATCTGCAAGTCACATGGAGTGATTTGAAACAGGACAATGTTCTATTACCAAAACTTTTACAGCCAGTAGTCTTACTCTTCACTTATTTAACTGTTATTTAACAAATATTAACGAATTACCATGTGCCAAGCACTTGATTATTCAATGCATTCTCCATGGATATGCTGATTACAGTGACTTTAAAAAAAAATTCTCAACTATTTTTATACAGGATTATTGCATCCTGTTGCAATTTGCTTTTTTATTTCCAACTAACATGTGTTCACTTCGATAATCTTACTTTTAGTTCCTTACTCATTATATTCATATCTAATTCTCACATCAAAATAATTTGATAAAGAATACTATAATCTCATTTGGAAATGGGCAAACATATGTTCAGAAGTGATTTTCTAAATGTTGTTAAGAAATAAAGCAGGTGCATCACTACTATTTTTCTAGATTACATAAAACCAACCTGATATTGTAAATCAATTCCCTTGCAATTAAAAAAATTAAGAAGTAAAGCAGGGATTAGATACAATATAGATTCATTCCACAGTATTCCTTGTTAATTTCAGGTGCAATATCTTGTTTTTCACCTGCTCTAATTCTATCTTGGATATGTTTCAACGCTTTTGACAGTAACTCTCTCATCTAGGTTCATGTCTGGTCCCCATTTAAATATTTGGAACCAATCTGTCTGAGTTTGCATCTTTGTTTTCCAAAGTTGGATAGAGTGCTCCCTTATTCCTCACACCTTCTTGTTTTTGATGCTCATTTCCAAGATCACATTCTGCCATCGTCCTATGCAATGCACTTTTAACGAAAGCAGTTGAAGGCATGAGGGACAATCAGCTCACAGAGATTAGTTTTGACATTTGCTATGATGAAAAGAAAATATACCACCTTAAAGAATATACAATTTATCAAGGGAGACATTTTAAACAAAAACAATATAATGGAGAAAATGTGATGGGATTAAAAGACACACATGTTACCATTTTCTCCAGATATATGTCTAGGAGTGGGATTACTGGATCATATGGTAGTTTTATTTTTAGCTTTTTAAAAGAAACTCCATATTTTCCTCCATAGTTCAGTTCAGTTCAGTCCAGTCTTCAGTTGTGTCCAACTCATTGCAACCTCATGGACTGTAGCATGCCAGGTCTCCCTGTTCATCACCAACTCCCAGAATTTATTCAAACTCATGTCCATTGAGTCAGTGATGCCATCCAACCATCTCATCCTCTGTCATTCCCTTCTCCTCCTGCCTTCAATCTTTCCCAGCATCAGGGTCTTTTCAAATGAGTCAGTTCTTTGCATCAGGTGACCTAAGTATTGGAGTTTCAGCTTCACCATCAGTCCTTCCAATGAATGTTTAGGACTGATTTCCTTTAGGATATCCTTGCAGTCCAAGGGACTCTCAAGAGTCTTCTCCAACACCACAGTTCAAAACCATCAATTCTTTGGCACTCAGCTTTCTTTATAGTCCAACTCTCACATCCATACATGACTACTGGAAAAACCATAGCTGTGACTAGACTAACCTTTATTGGTAAAGTAATGTCTCTTCTTTTTAATATGCTGTCTTGGTTGGTCATAACTTTTCTTCCAAGAAGCAAGCGTCTTTAATTTCATGGCTGCAGTCACCATCTGCAGTGATTTTGGAGCCTCAAAAAATAAAGTTCTCCATAGTGGCTGTATCAATTTACATTTCCACCGAAAGTGTAGCAGCATTCCCTTTCTCCATACCTTCTCTAGCATTTATTGTTTGTATGATTTTCAGATGATGGCCATTCTGACCAATGTGAGGCGATACTTCCTTGTAGTTTTATTTGTATTTCTCTAATAATTAATGATGTTGAGCACCTTTTCACATGCCTATTGGCCATCCACATGTCTTCTTCAAAGAAATATCTATCTTTTGCCCATTTTTAAAAAAATTTTTTGACATTGAGCTATAGCAAACCCAGTACTGGGCATATGTCCAGAGAAAACCATAATTCAAAAGGATACATGTACCCCAATATTCACTGCAACACTATTTACAATAGCTAGGACATGGAAGAAACCTAAATGTCTGTTGATGGAGGAACAGATAAAGATGTACACATATACAATGGAATATTACTCAGCCATAAAAAGGATGAAATAATGCCATTTGCAGTGACAGAGATGGACCTCGAGACTGCCCTACTGAGTGGATTAAGTCAGACAGAGAAAGACAGATATCATATGATATCATTTATATGTGGAATCTTAAAAAAAAAGGGTAAAACCAAACCTATTTAAAAAACAGAAATAGTGTCTCAGATGCAAAAAACAAACTTATGGTTACCAAGGGGGAAAAGAGAGGGAGATAAATTGGGAGATTGGGATTTAATATATACACTACTATATATAACTAATAAGAACCTACCATATAGAACAGGGAACTCTACTAAATACTCTGTAATGACCATAATGGAAATGAATCTAAAGAGATATATCCATTACGTCTTACATATGTATTTGCATAAACATGTATATGTATATATGTATTTGTATATATATTTGTTTATACAAATTTATACAAATATATATATACAAATGTATATACAAATACATATATACATATACATGTTTATGCAAATACAAATACAAAAACATATATATTTATATAACTGATTCACTTTGCTGTACAGCAGAAATTAACACATTATAAATCAACTATATTCCAATAAAAATTAATTAAAAGAAGACATGAATGTGAAAGAAATTTTTAGAAGTTATTGAGCCATCACCATACTATTACCATTTTTATCCTTTGTACTATGCAATTTAGAACAATATATACTGCTTACAGTTAATTTTGTTTGTACTATTGTTACTCTCAAATTTATCACTAAATTATAAATAATATGAGACTTTTAACCTAACTACATACATAAAGTGAAAGTGAAGTCGTTCAGTCGTGTCCGACTCTTTGCGACCCCATGGACTGTAGCCTATCAGGCTCCTCCATCCATGAGATTTTCCAGGCAAGCGTGCTGGAGTAGATTGCCATTTCCTTCTCCAGGGTATCTTCCCGACCCAGGAATCGAACCCAGGTCTCCCACATTGCATGCAGACGCTTTACCGTCTGAGCCACCAGGGAAGCCTAACTGCATACATAAGATAGTGTTAAATAACTATGAAACATTCAATATACATGTTGATTTATCATCACAACTAAGTGATAATGATATATAGTGTATATTTTGGAATCAATTTTTCACCAGAGAATATGGTAAGCCTCAAATATGAAGTGAATATTTTTAAACCATATTAGTATTTGAAAATGAAGTCCATATCCTCAGATTTGAATTTCAGATAGAAAAAAAAAACACATTATTTTTGGCATATTTTGTTAAGTATAAATTATCAAGTTATAAAAATAAATGATATAACATCAAAATGTTTAGAAAATAAAAATTCTGGAAATCATAATTGTAGTAATTAAGATACCTACTTTATAAAGGCATTCAGAACACTATAAGAATATTTTTAAATCATGGATAATAATGAATAATGTGAAGCTTACTATCTTTCATTAAAGTATAAGCCAAAGAGCAGCCATGAAATTTCTAAAAGAGGGGACTTGTCAACAGTATGTGTCATGGTTTATTTGAACACAGCTGCAGTTGGGATTTTCAAGCTGACCCCCATCTGGATAGGACTATGATGGCTTCCTGAAAGAGTCTCAACAGAGTCCAAATGAAAAACAGAGTAGGTCAAAACAGAAGGACAGATGGTAAAGTAACTGAACAAGATGATAATTTTTAATTACACACACAAAAAAATCTTGCTCCAATAATTTACTAAAAATACCCTGTATATGAATTTAATGCCCCATAATAAAGAACATCCTGGAGGTTTTGAGGAAAGGGGAGCTATAGGTGAATTAAAAGGCTGAAATACTGTTATTTTTCTTTTTTTAAAAAAGTAATGTTCAGAGTCCATAGTGCTATATGTGACTTTAGGATATGCAGAGTCATTAAGAAAAATCCCTCTAGAAGCCACTGTTTGGTCTCTGATTTTAACTAAAATTTATTTTTAATGTAACTGCAGACTAGACACATATTTAAGTGACAGTTTCTCAACAAAATGTGCAAGCTTAAATCTCTGACTTTCACATTTTAACATGAAACCAACATCATTTTTAAATATTCTAAGTATTACATAATGGAAAATCCAATGGACATACGCAAAATCCTATGGACACAGGCGCCTGGCAGGCTACACAGTCTATGGGGTCACAAGAGCTGGACACAACTTAACGACTAAACCACCGCCACCATCACATAATTTGAATTGAAGTTTTACATTATATATTGAACATACATTACATAATAATAAAACAGCACACATTTTAAAACCACTAAAATGCAAGTTATAACTATATATATATATATGTAACATATATAAAATGTCTGAATTTCCTCTGCTATAAGTTATGAGATGAAAAACTATATATTTCACTATTTTGTGATTATACAGCATAAGTTAATTTTTGTTAAAGGCAACTAGAAACTACCTAGAAAATTACTAGATATATTCATATTATTAGCATAATTAAAATATTATAATTTTTCAATTTAATATACTGCATTTAAATCTCATCTTATATGTAGATTATGCTATACATATTTTAAAATATGCTACACATATTTTAAAAATTTCAAAGTTACAAAAGTAAAAATTTTTTTTAATTATAAAAATTTCTCTCATACTTTTACGTTTGAGAACTCAGTTTTGTGCTATGGTTTCACAACATTCATTGAATTTACAGACTTTAATACCTTACTTGTATGGCATTTTGTCATCTGCATTGAAACAATGTTTGCATTTATTTAAATTTAGAATAAGCTATAACTCTGCTGATTCATTATTTTTATTTTTTTTGAAATAGCAATAGAATTTATGAGGCTGCATATCCATTTCAACAATATTACTCTTTCTCAGATTGTGACTGTTTTGAAAGCTTGCACCATGCTTTCTGAGCTTCCTCAATAGTTGCAAACATTACCTTTTGAGGGAGCAAAAGGATCTGGAGAAAAGAAATGATTAACTTATCTGTACATTAAAATCAACAAGTAAACGTTTGATACAGCATGGAATTCGGGAACTTTCAGCTGTTCTTTATCACATTATTTTCATTATTCGCTTGAAGGTGCTGAATGTGTTTCCTTACTAATGCAAAAAGTCCTTACTAACTTGTTTTCAAAAGTTAATATAGTAGATTTATGTCAACTACCACAAAGTACTTTGGAAACTGCTATTATTTTAGTTTGTATCATGATGTAATTGGAAATTAATGGAATAATAAATGGGAGATATATTTTAGATAGTATAAAATAAACTTGAAACTGAAGACAATGTGAAAAGGAAAATTTCAAAACATATTGATCAAAAAAGGACATGTGGCTAAAGTTCTGTCATAATCATCAAAGACAATTTAAAGGTTTAATAGAATATGGGATTGAAAAAGAGAGGCAGAAATAGACCATCTAAAGACAGTTGAAGGAATACAAAGTACAGCAATAAGTTCTATGAAAATTATTGTCATGTTAAGTCACTTCAGCCATGTCTGACTCTTCGCAACCCTATAGACTATAGCTTGCCAGGCTCCTCTGTCCATGGGATTCTCCAGGCAAGAATACTGGAGTGGGTTGCCATTTCTTCCTCCAGTGACAATTAGACCTTGGCTTTTTAACATCTAGTTGCTAGAGCAAAATAAAATTACATTCTTTATTTTCTTACTCAAGAAAATATATGAATTAATTGCAGTAGCAAATTCAAATTTATTGTGCATATGTTATATAGAACAATAGCTTAAATATGTTTACAAAGTTATTTAAATTATCATTACATTGAAGTCAATATAAAACAAAGCCTACTGACATATTCTTAGTACTTAAATATATATCACATCACATGTGAAATGTTTCGATATAATTTACACTTACCTTGTTCTTGCTAGCATTTTCAGAAATGGGTAAAAGAAAATATATGAAGTACTTTCCACATACTCAGTGCCTCCGTTTCATGCTTCAGGGCAATTACTTACCATTATCTTGAGGCAACATATATCCAGATATTGGTGGTGGTGACTTATTGAACACAACTCTTTGTGACCCTATGGACTATAGCCTGCCAGATTCCTCTGTCCGTGGGATTTCCGAGGCAAGAATACTGGAGTGGGTTCTCATTTCCTTCTCCAGAGGATCTTCTTCACTCAGGGAATGAACCCATGTCTCCTGAATTGCAGGTAGATTCTTTACCAACTGAGCCACCAGGGAAGCCCATATATGTTAGGTGCTAAAATTGCCTTTAGAGTGTGTATTCTGTTCACCACACATAGAATGCCTTATTTCTCCACTAAGAGCTTTTACTGATACCTAAAATCACTTCAGTGTACAAAAGCAAAAAACTGACACTTTATCCAACTGCTTGGAACATTTAAACTCAAATTCTCTGATCTGTGTAAAATAGCACTTCAGGATGTGGCCCTTCCATTTCTCTTCAACTTCATCCTGACAGTTCATGCGTATTACACTCCGGTACCAGAACTACATCCAATTTCTCAAACATATAGTATTAATATTGCTTCATGGCTTTTGCACATGTTCCTTGCAAATGTCCATAGATTTGCATATCAGCCTGGATGTTTTCTCCTTATCTTAACTGATTAACTCTCAGTCCTCCTTCCAAGATGGTTTTTTGTTTTTAATTTTGGAAACCTTCTATTACTTTCCAAATCTGAGTTACAAGCAGTTAGTCATGTGCCCCAGCAGAACTCTTATAATACCTCTGTGCTTCTTCATGATCTGCAGCTTAGTGGAGAGCAAAGGCCATACCTGTTGTGTACATTCTTGACCTCCAGAGTTTAGCGTACAGTTTAAAAAACAGAAAGGATTTATAAAATCTGCTAATAGATTATTCCTGATAAAATATATTAAATGGAAATTTAACTAACATTGAATTTGGAGAAGTACTTGTAATAAATGGCATTAAAATGAGTAAAATGACAGAAACATTCATTTGATAAGCAAATAAATGCATGCTAAATGTTTTTGTACCACTATTTATAAATTTCATTTATTTGTTTTTTTTCTGTGTCTGTATATGTTTGTTCAGCATTCAGAAATCTGCTTATCTTGTAAAGTGATAATGCCTTTTGAGTAACTATTTCATATTTGTTATTTTCTGAAAATACTCTTTAGAAACATTATTATAGAACTGCATTTATATTATGCACATGGCATTGTATGTGAAGTTCCTCTGATTAATCATTAATAATAGAAACAAAAGGTAAGGGTGAAAAAATAACATAAGGAGGTTATTTTCTTTTAAAAAATGAGCAAAATCGCCATTCTATGAAAATATATTCTATCATAAAAATGTAAATGATATTTTACATGCATACTGGGTACTTCTCTGATGGCTCAGCAGGTAAAGAATCCACCTGCAATGCAGGGTTTTACTTCTGGGTCGGGACGATTCCCTGGAGGAGGAAATGGCAACCCATTCCAGTATTTCTGCCTGAAATATCTCATGGACAGAGGAGCCTGGCGGGCTACAATCCAAAGGGTCTCAAAGAAGTAGGACATGGCGGAGTGACTAAACACGACATGAATACCACAAAGGTTCTTTTACTGCATGAACTCTCAAACAATATAACCCAAATATATTTACTATTTGTTTGTCAGAAATGATTGCCCAGGATATCCCATCTTTCACTTGCCTTACTCAGTGTTCCTTAATCTCCCACTCAAAAATAAATTAATCCAGCAAATGGTTAGAAGGATAATTGTACTACATGAGAATAGAAGTGACTCTTCATTTTAATTTCAATTAGCTTTACATTTGAAAGTTCCTTGTTTTGGTACTCTAAACCTTCTAAAATACTATGGTTTTGCTGTGTATGTTTATGATTTTAATTATCATATGCCTAACTAATAGATAATATATTATCATCTCTTGTGGGCAAGGTTATGTCTAAACACTACCTGATTTGTTAAAGGAGAAAACAAGAAAGTACAGTAGTAAAGTTTCTTAATAACTGTGTGAATTGCCAATGAACACTTAAATCTCTAAACGAATATAAGAATACAGAAAAAGTATATATATATAAATATATATTAGGATGTTCACGTTAATGTAAGTAGCTTCCAGTTGGTCTAGTTTATAGAAGTGCGGTCAGAAAATGCATTAATGCAAGTTCAAAACATGCTACATAACTAGTTTTGTCACCCTAGTGTACAAAATTTCCCAATACATTGATCAGCATGATTGTCATGTTTCATTAAGGAAACAGAGACACAGGTATATTAAATAATGTCCCCAGTTTCAAACAGGAAATATCAGCAGGGCAAACACAAGAATGTTACTTTTTCTGAGTTTAACTTACTGATTCTTTTTCTTATAGGAGATTGACTTAAATGTATGTTTTATATTTCAGCTTTGGAGCAGCTTGCAAAAGAACTAGAAGAGGTTAAATCTGGCAATTGTGAGATAAACTATTTTGCTGTTTCACTTATTATTACCAGATACTCTATCCAGAGGTTGCTGATAAACATTCAAGTTTTTTTTCAATGTTGAATATACATGAGCAACTAACTTATTATGTGATATAAAATATTTTGTAAAAGAACAACCTTATTGAATGCAAATACTTAGAAATGGTACTTGGCAATGGGTATAAGGAAAACGATGTTATTTTTATCTATAAAAACTTCAAAAGAAAGAAGCTTCAGAAAGGGATCCCATTTTCCTATGAGTTACTGAACTCGGCTTTTATTTTGATGAACCATGGCGGTAAATACTTTGATGTAAACGTATAATCACTAACCTTTAGGCAACCAGTCGGTTGTACTTTCCTTTTCAGAAGTGTTCCAATAAATTTAACATATTTAAGTAATCTCAAGTTTATATAAATTTCACTCCAGTGTGAAAAAGCATAATAGTCTATGTTTAGATTTAGGATGTATAAAAATCATGGCTATTTTCACTAAACAACACGCTGGTGAAAAGTAAATTAAAAAACAAAATATTTACCTTGATTTGAGTTTTAGTAAGTTTCCATATATCCATCCATTCCATCCAACAACTATTATTTATTGAAGAGTATTTTTTATCAGGCATTATGCTAGATGCTGAAGATATGAAAACGTTAAGGATACAGCTCTTTTTCCATATACTGCATTCGCCAAAATGTTCCTTCAATTTTTAAAAAATAAAAGGCCCATTTTTCATGTTCACCAAGAACTTTATTGAATTTTTTCACTGTTTTATTCCATTACCTTCTGCCATTTTTTCAGGTAACTTCATAATTCCATCTTCTCAAACTTATTTTATCTTTTTGAAGAAAAAAAAAACCTGTTCCAGGTGCAATTTACAGTCTTGCAGGAAATTGAATTTTTTTTCAGTAATTAACAGATCAAACATCTATTAAGTTCAAACACTTAAGATGTTTTACACTTAACACCATTTATCTTCTCATAATGATCTTATGTATGGTGTGAAATGTTTTCCATTAAGAGAATTTTGTAAAAACCAAATCAATAGAAATCCAAAGATTCAATGCTTGGTGAATACAGTGGTTGAATCAGAACTTTTCAATCAAGATGTGACCATTTTATTCCAGTCATCAAAGAAAAATGTGGTCTTTCTCTATCCTGATGAAAAATTATGCATTTTCAGTTGACTAATTCTGGACGCTTTTCACTGAGTGCTGCTTTCAGTTGGTCTGTTTATTTAACTTATATATGCAGAGTACATCATGAGAAACGCTGGACTGGAAGAAACACAAGCTGGAATCAAGATTGCCGGGAGAAATATCAATCACCTCAGATATGCAGATGACACCACCCTTATGGCAGAAAGTGAAGAGGAACTCAAAAGCCTCTTGATAAAAGTGAAAGAGGAGAGTGAAAAAGTTGGCTTAAAGCTCAACATTCAGAAAACGAAGATCATGGCATCTAGTCCCACCACTTCATGGGAAATAGATGGGGAAACAGTGGAAACAGTGTCAGACTTTATTTTTCTGGGCTCCAAAATCACTGCAGAATGTGACTGCAGCCATGAAATTAAAAGATGTTTACTCCTTGGAAGGAAAGTTATGACCAACCTAGATAGCATATTCAAAAGCAGAGACATTACTTTGCCAACAAAGGTTCGTCTAGTCAAGGCTAAGGTTTTTCCTGTGGTCATGTATGGATGTGAGAGTTGGACTGTGAAGAAGGCTGAGCACCGAAGAATTGATGCTTTTGAACTGTGGTGTTGGAGAAGACTCTTGAGAGTCCCTTGGACTGCAAGGAGATCCAACCAGTCCATTCTGAAGGAGATCAACCCTGGGATTTCTTTGGAAGGACTGATGCTAAAGCTGAAACTCCAGTACTTTGGCCACCTCATGTGAAGAGTTGACTAATTGGAAAAGACTCTGATGCTGGGAGGGATTGGGGGCAAGAGGAGAAGGGGACGACAGAGGATGAGATGGCTGGATGGCATCACTGACTCGATGGACGTGAGTCTCAGTGAACTCCAGGAGTTGGTGATGGACAGGGAGGCCTGGCGTGCTGCGATTCATGGGGTGGCCATGAGTCAGACAGGACTGAGCGACTGATCTGATCTGAACTGGGAGCAGAACTTGCTGGAAATTAATCATTTGGTTTCCAGAAGGAGCTCATTATAGAGGATTACCTTCAAATCCCACTATATACACAACATTGCCTTCCCTGGATGAAGACTGGCCTTTGGTGTGGCTGTTATGTGGTGATTCATTTCATTTGCCCTATGATATCTTCTGCGCCACAATATTGTGCAGTATAAACTTTTCATCACCTGTCACAATTTGTTTCAAAAATGGAATTTTTGTTGCATTTAAGTAGAGAATCTCATGTGGAACTATGGTCAAGAAGATTTTGTCTTTTCTTTTTTATTAACTTATGTGGAACCCAAACATCAAAGTAATTAACATAACCAAGCTCATAAAAATGACTTTCAGTGCTTGATTTTGACATTTTGAGTATGTTGATCATCTCCCACATGGTACAATCTTGAGTGTTCTCAATTAATACGTGATATGATCACTATCTATTTCAAGTGGTCCGCCTGACATTGGAGCATCACCCAACAAGAACCTTGCAATATGAAAATTCACAGACCAGATTTGACAGTCACAGCAACTAATCCATACACTGCACAAGCTGCACAATTTTTTTTTTTTTTTTGCTTTTCAGCTTCGTTTTTACCTTTCTTGACCTAATAAAGCATAATATGGTGAAAATGTTGCTTTTCTTCTTCCATCTTCCATATTAAAATGGCTACATAAAAATTCATCGACTTTGATAAGCTTTTTTTAAATGCATGCTGTTATGACAGCTGTCACAATACAATCAAACAAAATTGTTTTGAATGAAATTAAAGGAAACTAAACAGTACTACAGATGTCTTATCATCTTACTTGGAAAAAATCCAAGGAACTTTCTGGTCAACCCAATAGAAACTGAAAGTAACTGAGCAGAGAGGCGGAGGAGGTATGGCATTTAAAACTGAATAGCTTGCAGGTACAAGGATAATATGGCCCAGGAGTTAAATTAAAAATGACATACACTTATCGTAAACCTTGCATTTTAACTTAAACAATAGTCTACAATTCTCACTCAGTACAGTGACACTGGTCTCCTATTGTACCTCAAGGACAACAGGCATACCACTTTTCCCCCATAATTCAAACATATTTTCAATAATTTAACTTCTCAATGAAATCTATGCTGTCCATAGTGTTTTAAAATTTAACTCAAAAATTATTGTCTTCATCCCATGTCTAATTTCCTGACCCACTTTCTCCATGGTACTTATTTTAATAACATAATGATATTTATTTCCTTTAATCACTCAGTAGAATGTAAGTTGCAGAAATGAAGTGATCCTTGCCTATTAGCTACAGTTTTTATAACAAGTTGTTAGAACAGTGATGACCTAATGAATGAAGTCATACAATTATAAACTCAATTTGTCAATCTTTGTATGGAAGACACAGGCCTTTTCCTTAAATATAGCCTTAGATATAAAATAAATATGACTGGTATTCTGTATTATCTTTGTTGAAATATTAAACTCATCTATTCTGTCTAATTTAAAAGTCTGGGTTTTAATTGCAGAGAAAGAAGTGAAGCAAAGATATTCTACAGTTAAGATATCTATGTGGGAAATACATAGGATGTCTAAAAAGTCTCAAATTGTGGGCATATTACATTATTATTATAGACTTAGGGGAGGGGATAAATTTGGCCTTAGGATGGGTTGGTTCCAAGACACTTTTATACATCAACCACAGGAAAGTACAGCTTTTATAAAGTCAAAGAATCCTACATAAAATGAAAGGGAAAACCATAAATGAATAACTTGCTATTTCCCAGGCTTTGGAAACATTCTGCAATTGTTATAAGCACACTGAATGTGGCATATATTCCACATTTATTGTTTTTCAAAGATCATGCAGGTCAGATTTTTACTAGGAAGAAATGTCTCTTTACATGTATAATGCATTCATAATGTGTAATATCTAACTGTATTTTAGCTTATTAGATAAATGTTTTTATCTTTTCTTCTATAATCTTCTGTTTTTACAAAGGTGTAATAAATACAGTTATTCCTTTTTACATACCTCAGTAGAATGTCTATTATATTGACAATCAGAAAAAGTAAGTATCCTTAAGTGAGATTTAACTAAGCATCATTCCAAGGTTAAAAGTATGTGGCCATAGTTTTGGACAGAACGTTTTATATGTTTTCTATTAAATAAACAGTAGAAATATTTTTTCTGGAAAAATTCATAAAATCTTTCTTTGAATTAATCCAAAATGGAAGACAATAATGTATCAAGATTGAAACCATCAGGAAGAATTTTTAAGACTGTATTTTTCTTTGATATTTTGTAGTCATTGCACCCTAAAGTGAAAGTGTTAGTCACTAGTTGTGTCTGACAATTTCTAATCCCATGGACTGTAGACCAATCAGGCTTCTCTATTCATGGAGTTCTCCAGGCAAGCATACTGGAGTGGGTAGCCAGTTCCTTCTCCATGGGATCTTCCAGAGTACGGGATCAAAACCCAGGTCTCCTGGACTTTGGGCAGATGCTTTACTATCTGAGCCACCAGGGAAGCCCCAATGTACCATAAAAGTGAAGTGAAGTCGCTCAGTCGGGTCTGCCTCTTTGCAACCCTATGGACTATAGCCTACCAGGCTCCTTGGTCCGTGGGATTTTCCAGGCAAGAGTACTGGAGCGGGTTGCCATTTCCTTCTCCAGGGGATCTTCCCAACCCAGGGATCAAACCCGGGTCTCCTGCATTGTAGGTAGATGCTTTTACAGTTTGAGGGAAGTCCCTCAAGGTGACTTCAAAAAAGAGGTCAATTATATCATTTGGATTTTATTCTTTGGCTGATTTCCATGTCAGAGATCATTTGTATTCCTTATGTGGAATGACAAAAAATATAATCTTTTTTTTTTTTTTTAAGAGTAAAAATCTTGAGTTGAAGAGGTTATCCTGCATATTTCCAGTGGGTCCTTGTAAGAGAGAGACAGAAGGAACTATGACCACAAAAGAGGAGAAAGAGAGATTGGACCAGAAACAAAGGGGCAGAGAGATTTCAAGATGCTATACTGCTGGTTTTGAAGAAGAGCTATGAACTATGATTACAGCTTTAGAAGCTGAAAATGAAAAGAAGTGGATTATTGCTTAGAGCCTCTAAAAGGAGTGGCAGCCCTGCCAACACTTTGGTTTCAGAGCAGTGAAACGTATTTGGGACTTCTGACTTTCATGACGAGAAGACAATTTTTTTCCTGTTGAGTTGCTCAGTCGTGTCCAACTCTTTGTGACCCCATAGAATGAAGCATGCCAGGCTTCCCTGTCCTTCACCATCTCCCAGAGCTTACTAAAACTCATGTCCAGTGAGTCAGTGATGCCATCCAACCATCTTGTCCTGTCATTCCCTTCTGCCTCTGCCTTCAATCTTTCCATCATCAGGGTCTTTTCTGATGAGTTGAATCTTCACATCAGGTAGCCAAAGTCTTGGAGCTTCAGCTTCAGCACCAGTCCTTCCAGTGAATATTCAGAAATGATTTCCTTTAGGATTGACTGGTTTGATCTCCTTGCAGCCCAAGGGACTCTTAAGAGTCTTCTCAAACGCCACAGTTCAAAAGCATCAGTTCTTCAGCGCTCAGCATTCTTTATGGTCCAACTCTCACATCCATACATGACTACTGAAAAAAACCACAGCTTTGACTGATGGACCTTTGTTGGCAAAGTAATGTCTCTGCTTTTTAATACACTGTCCAGGTTTGTCATCACTTTTCCTCCAAGGAGCAAGCGTCTTTTAATTTCATGGCTGCAGTCACGATCTGCAGTGATTCTGAAGCCCGAGAAAATAATGTCTCTCACTGTTTCCATTGTTTCCCCATCTATTTGCCCATAAATGATAGGGTCAGATGCAATGATCTTCGTTTATTGAATGTTGAATTTTAAGCCAGATGTTTTTAGTCTCCTCTTTACCTTCATCAAGAGGCTCTTAATTCCTCTTTACTTTCTGCCATAAGGGTGGTATCACCTGCATATCTAAGGTTATTGATATTTCTTCCAGCAATCTTGATTCTGTCTTGTGCTTCACCCAGTGCACCATTTCACATGATGTATTCTGCATATAAGTTAAGTAAACAAGGTGACAATATATACAGGCTTGACTTACTCCTTTCCCAATTTGGAACCAGCCCGTTGTTCCATGTCCGGTTCTAACTGTTGCTTCTTGATCTGCATACAGGTTTTTCAGGAGGCAGGTCGGGTGGACTGGTATTCCCATATCTTTAAGAATTGGGAATTCTTTTCACTGTGCAGGCTGTGAAAGGCTTTAGCATAGTCAATGAAGCAGAAGTAGATGTTTTCTGGAATTCTCTTGCTTTTTTCTATAATCCAAGGGATGTTGGCAATTTGATCTCTTGTTCCTTTGCCTTTTCTAAATCCAGCTTGAACATCTGGAATTTCTTGGTTAACATACTGTTGAAGCCTAGTTTCCATGGTGATAAGACAATAGATTCATATTATTTTATCCATTAAGTTTGTAGTAATTTGTTAAAGCAGCAAAATTATGGACAATTTTATAGAATAGAAAATAGAAACCATGATTTCTATGACTTAAGCAATAGAAAATCATGATTCCATGGTGCATCATGGAACTATCCATGTAGATTTTTTTGCCTTTGTCTTTAAAATGCTAGTATCAAATCATTAGCACATCTTAATCAGCACAGTTATTTGATCTTAATAGCATGCATTTTACCCAGGGACATTATTCTTAGTTTTCTCTGATTTTCCCTTCATCATTTATCACTTCTCCTTATTTGATAATACTTGGATGTATTGTGTACATTATATAAAGTTAGCCAAAGCATCCAACTATTTCATTTACTCTCCTTGATTTTCTTTCGTATCATTTTCATCTTAAGTATCTGGAACTTTGTAATGGATTTCTTAAAATATGAGGGTTCTTAGTGACCTTTAAAGTATCACACCAAGGGGATTTTTATCTCCCTGTGGCCCATGGCACTGCCTGGTAGTAAGTTAAGGACTTAAGAAGACACTCTAAATCTTACATACTCTAGAGTGCCATTAATGACACTGAGGCAGTAGTGCACTAAATATACTGCTGTGTATTCAGCACAACACAAGCTTCTCAGCAGGTTTCATGATCTATATATTTTACTGTTTCTGTAAACCACAGAAAGAATATCAAAACAAATGTCCATTGACCATGCACTTTGTGTATATCTTTGTATCATTAAGGGACAATATATTTATGTTTCTAAAGTGTAACTATGAACTTGCGCTTATGGAAAGGAGATTAGGCTTCAATCATAAATTTTAAGAATTGTAACATACCTCTGTACTAAATGACACAAATATTTACAAGATTCCCATTTACATTTCTGAGGGCTTCCCTAGTGGCTCAGATGGTAGAGTGCACCCAGAGTCCGCCTGCAGTATAGGAGACATGGATTCAATCTCGAGGTCGGGATGATCCTATGGAGAAGGGAATGGCTACTCACTCCAGTATCCTTGCTTGGAGAATTCCACAGACAGAGGTGCCTGTCCATGGGGTCGCGTAGTGTCAGACTAACACTTTATCTCTGCTGCTGCTGCTGCTAAGTCACTTCAGTCGTGTTCGACTCTGTATGATCCCAGAGATGGCAGCCCACCAGCCTCCCCTGTCCCTGGGATTCTCCAGGCAAGAACACTGGAGTGGCTTGCCATTTCCTTCTCCAATGCATGAAAGTAAAAAGTGAAAGTGAAGTCGCTCAGGTTGTCTACTTGAAATTTACACAGTTGTGTCGGACTCCTAGCAACCCCATGGACTGCAGTCTACCAGGCTCCTCTGTCCATGGGATTTTCCAGGCAAGAGGACTGGAGTGGGGTGCCATTGCTTTCTCCTCACTTTATCTCTGTTTTTTGTTTAATATTAAATATTTGGAATTTAAAAACTGAATGAAATTGTTTTCATGTTACATGGCTTTCTGCCATATTTACTTCTAATTACCCTTCATGTGTTGTTTTTGATTTTCATTGTTAGGTCTTTGATATACCTGGATTCCATCCTTTCAAGTACGACAGGATCCAATGAGGACAATTATCTTAAATAGATGCTACAGTGAAATCTGAATAAAAATTCATAGTGGTCACCAATAAATTTATCTTGAAATTCTTGTTTATCATTAATTAGAAACCATGTTTTCAATTTTAATTAACATTAATATTTTCATCATCATTCATTTTCATTGTCTTTCCTATGTATCCTTAGGTATTGGAATTCTTATTCTTGGTCTTCCAAAGAATTCTAGAAAAGCAGTCAACTTTTCAAACTACTATCGAGTCACAACAAAATATGCTAATTCAATGTTATTGCAAAAATCATCACTGAGAGTAAATAACCACTCTCTTTTTTAGAAAATGAAGTTTTATTCATTTTCATCATTTTAAGTAAAAAAGAAAAAGGGAAAAATGCTAGTGGAAAAATGCTATTAAATTATTTTGGATGTTTTAGCCCACTGTTATCCATTTGATAAATTGTCTTTTAAGAACACTGATTGGTAATGTACTTTCTGTAGATCTGTAATTTACATTATTTTTTTCTCACAGTGAGACATGACAACAGAGAAATTAAGTAGTTGAAATGAAGAGTAATTCAGGTTAAAATTAAACAGTAACCTCATAATGGGTTAGAAAATTAAATAAAACTTTGGAATAACAGTAACTTTGGTAAATCCTTTTATGTAGCAGAAATTGGAAGTTTATGATCCATAGACAAAATTTTAAGGATATACTCCCCAAGTTGTAGGAGTTTCTGGCTCTTTTATTTCTAGTTTATCTTCAGCACCTGACTGCACATGTATGTAAAAGGTGCTCAAAAATAAATGGTGACTAATTAACAAAGTAAATAGTGTTATGGATAGATAGCTGGATTAAAGTTTAATGGAATTTATTGTGATTTTACTGATTTTTATATCTTCATATAATTTCTATATGCATTTCTAAAGGGATGAGAATTTAGGGCAAGCAGAAGTATAGCTGAAAACAAATTTGATATAAGTCTAAGACATTGGTGAAGGTAAATGGGATTAACTCTGATCAGCAAAGAATAGGTTATTAACATAAAAAGAAACAAACTAAAAATTGGAAAGGGAAACAAAAAGAGAATTGTGAAATAAGGAAAATCAGTTGTCTTTCAAAAAATCTTATAATGCACACTAATTGAGGTAAATCTAGGTTCTGTAAAATTTACATAGTATTTTGATAACTCTTCAGTTTAGTTCAGTCGCTCAGTCATGTCCGACTCTTCGTGACCCCATGAATCACAGCACGCCAGGCCTCCCTGCCCATCACCAACGCCCAGAGTTCACTCAGACTCACATCCATAGAGTCAGTGATGCCATCCAGCCATCTCATCCTCTGTTTTCCCGTTCTCCTCCTGCCCCCAATTCCTCCCAGCATCAGAGTCTTTGCCAATGAGTCAACTCTTCGCATGAGGTGGCCAAAGTACTGAAGTTTCAGCTTTAGCATCATTTCCTCCAAAGAAATCCCAGGGCTGATCTCCTTCAGAACGGACTGGTTGGATCTCCTTGCAGTCCAAGGGACTCTCAAGAGTCTTCTCCAGCATCACAGTTCAAAAGCATCAATTCTTCGGCACTCAGCCTTCTTCACAGTTCAACTCTCACATCCATACATGACCATAGGAAAAACCACAGCCTTGACTAGACGGACTTTGTTGACAAAGTAATGTCTCTGCTTTTGAATATGCTATCTAGGTTGGACATAACTTTGCTTCCAAGGAGTAATCATCTTTTAATTTCATGGCTGCAGTCACCATCTGCAGTGATTTTGGAGCCCAGAAAAATAAAGTCTGACACTGTTTCCACTGTTTCCCCATCTGTTTCCCATGAAGTGATCAGACCGGATGCCATGATCTTCGTTTTCTGAATGTTGAGCTTTAAGCCAACTTTTTCACTCTCCTCTTTCACTTTTATCAAGAGGCTTTTGAGTTCCTCTTCACTTTCTGCCATAAGGGTGGTTTCATCTGCATATCTGAGATTATTGATATTTCTCCCGGCAATCTTGATTCCAGCTTGTGTTTCTTCCAGTCCAGCATTTCTCATGATGTACTCTGCATATAAGTTAAATAAGCAGGGTGATAATATACAGCCTTGACATACTCATTTCCTATTTGGAATCAGTCTGTTGTTCCATGTCCAGTTCTAACTGTTGCTTCCTGACCTGCATAAAGATTTCTCAAGAGGCAGGTCAGGTGGTCTGGTATTCCCATCTCTTTCAGAATTTTCCACAGTTTATTGTGATCCACACAGTCAAAGGCTTTGGCATAGATAACTCTTACTAGTTTGATAAAACTGGTATTTTTTCCGAGGCAACAGTATAAGATTAAGAGTCTGAACTGTGCTTTATTTCTCTAGATAATGAGATGACCAGAACCATATGAATATATCTAACACATGTACATATTAAATATGAATGCATATATATATGAGTAGTCATTTAGTATACATATACCATAAAACTGGCAAGATATATGAATAATTTAACATGATCTAATTAGTATTTCAGAGCACATACCACTTACTTGGGAGAAACTTTCAAACATTAAATATATTTCTTTCCTTAGAAAGATGACAACCTAATCCTTATCTGGTATCAACATGGCATTATATCATCTTTTGTTTACTAGAACATAGCTAAAGAGAAAACTAGATTTCACTGAGTCTGAAATCTAAGCAGGAAAACAACATACAGCTTTGAAAGTAAATGTATTACTTGGAGAAAAAGAGAAACATAAAATCTCAGTCAATTAAAATTTAATGAGCCAACTGTTCTTTCAACCCTTTTTGATAGAGATGTGTGAAGTATCTGTTTATTGATTTTTAAATACATAAAACAGTTCATGTACGAAAGCATTAGTCAGCATTCATCTTAGTTTTCTCATCCTTCTCGGCAACGTGGGTCTGCCTTTCCCACAAGCAATGTTCTTTTCTTAACAGTCAGTTCTCTGATCAAGCTTGTGAGTTTAAGTCAGCAGCAGTCAATCATATGAACAATTTAACAAGGTATATATTCACAGGAACAGGCACACAGAATAGAACAGCAATGAACATGAATGAAGATTCACATTACAGGCAGATGATGGTGACTACAACAGGTTTTAATGACTATTGTAGTAACTGTTTCACTTGAACTACCATAAACTTTATATGGGATACAATTGAGTCATTACTAAAATTTATCAGATTTACAAATTAAAAAAATAAAACACCTAGATATGATTAAAGTGTGACTTATCAATGTCTTGGTCCAAATAACAAAATTTATTTTTTTAAATTATTATTTATTTATTTTGCTACACTGTGCAGCATGTGGGATCTTAGTTCCCAGACAAGGGTTCAAACCCATGCCCCCTGCGGTGGAAGCATGGAGTCTTAACCACTGTACCCCACACTTTAAAAAAATTATTGACATAGAGTTGATTTACAACGTTATGTTTAGTTTCAGGTGTACAACTAAGGGAATCAGTTATACATGTACATATATTCACTCTTTTTTAGACTCTTTTTCTCATAAAGGCCATTACTGAGTACTGAGTAGAGTTTATACTATGTTATACAGTAGGTCCTTATTAGTCACTTATTTTAATATAGTATTATGTATATATCAATCCCAATGTCTCAGTTTACCCCTCTCGCCCAATTACTCCCTGGTAACCATAAGTTTGTTTTCTATATTTGTGGCTCTATTTTTTAGGTAAGTTCATTTGCACCCTTTTTTTATAGATTACACACATACGCAGTATCATATGATATCTATCTTCTTGTCTTACTTCACTTACTATAACAATCTCTAGGTCCATCCATGTTGCTGCAAATGGCATTATTTGATGTTTCTTAAGGACCTCACAAATGAGTTCTTAATTTTTTTTCACCTCTTTATACAAATAAAATCATTAATTTAATTGGTTAACAATAAACTTCCCTCATAGCTCAGTTGGGAAAGAATCCACCTGCAATGCAGGAGACCCTGGTTCGATTCCTGGGTCGAGAAGATCCCCTGGAGAAGGGATAGGCCACCCACTCCGGTATTCTCACCTGGAGAATTCCATGGACTGTATAGTCCATGGGGTTGCAAAGGGTCGGACACAACTAAGTGACTTTCAATTCACTTCCCTTCACTTCAAACTTTCTACTGAATACAAACTAGACTAAAATTATGGTATATTATGTACCTTGACTTCTAGTACATTCTTTTGAGTAGTAAAATATTTGAGATGCATTAAGAGTAATCTAGTCTTCTTACAGATTTAATATGCACATATTTAACTTGTGGGAATAAAATGTCATGACAGAAAATTCATGTATTCATTGATACATCCATGAAAAATACTATTAGAAATCTATTAAGAGCACTGGGTGAGGCTAAAAGGAAATGTAATAGACATTAACATGTTCTACACAAATGAGAAGAAAATTTTGTTTAAAGACACTAAGAGAAGGACCAAATTTAGACTAGAGAGTAAGGAAACACAAGTCGGATATTTAAACAGATATTATGTATGAATAAGTGTTAGTCAATTCAAGCTTAAGGCAAATGGTATTTCATAAACAGGGCAGAATGTCTGTTGAAGTCATAAAAATAAATTATTTTGCATGCACTGAAAGTATTAATACATCCATATTAATGTATAACCAATAATGGGTGACCAACTCTGCCATTAACTCAAAAAGTAAATATTGTGGGACTGTAGCAGATATGGGGGCTTCCCAGGTAGTAGTAATACCTAGGAGTAAAGTAGTAGGCACTAGTAGTAAAGAACTTGCCTGCCAATGCAAGTTAGACATAAGAGATTCAGGTTTGATCCCTGAGTTGGGAAGATCCCCTGCAGGAGGGCACAGCAACCCACTCCAGTATTGCAGAATCCCATAGACAGAGGAGCCCTGCAGGATACAGTCTATGGGGTCAAAGAGAGTCAGACATGCCAGAAGTAACTTAGAAAACACCTAGCAGACATAATAAAATGTATTAGCTTGCTAAGGCTGACATACAAATTATTATAGACTGTGCAACTTAAAATCACTGCAGCTGGTGATTGCAGTCATGAAATTAAAAGACGCTTACTCCTTGGAAGACAAGTTATGACCAAGCTAGATCAGATCAGATCAGTCGCTCAGTCCTGTCTGACTCTTTGCGACCCCATGAATCCCAGCACGCCAGGCCTCCCTGTCATTCACCAACTCCCAGAGTTCACTGAGACTCACGTCCATCGAATCAGTGATGCCATCCAGCCATCTCATCCTCTGTCGTCCCCTTCTCCTCCTGCCCCTAATCCCTCCCAGCATCAGAGTCTTTTCCAATGAGTCAACTCTTTGCAGGAGATGGCTAAATACTGGAGTTTCAGCTTTAGCATCATTCCTTCCAAAGAAATCCCAGGGCTGATCTCCTCCAGAATGGACCAGTTGGATCTCCTTGCAGTCCAAGGGACTCTCAAGAGTCTTCTCCAACACCACAGTTCAAAAGCATCAATTCTCCGGCGCTCAGCCTTCTTCACAGTCCAACTCTCACATCCATACATGATCACAGGAAAAACCATAGCCTTGACTAGATGAACCTTTGTTGGCAAGTAATGTCTCTGCTTTTGAATATGCTATCTAGGTTGGTCATAACTTTCCTTCCAAGGAGTAAGTGTCTTTTAATTTCATGGCTGCAGTCACCATCTGCAGTGATTTTGGAGCCCAGAAAAATAAAGTCTGACACAGTTTCCACTGTTTCCCCATCTATTTCCCATGAAGTGATGGGACCGGATGCCATGATCTTCTTCGTTTTCTGAATGTTGAGCTTTAAGCCAACTTTTTCACTCTCCTCTTTCACTTTCATCAAGAGGCTTTTGAGTTCCTCTTCACTTTCTGCCATAAGGGTGGTGTCATCTGCATATCTGAGGTTATTGATATTTCTCCTGGCAATCTTGATTCCAGCTTGTGTTTCTTCCAGTCCAGCGTTTCTCATGATGTACTCTGCATAGAAGTTAAATAAACAGGGTGACTATATACAGCCTTGACGAACTCCTTTTCCTATTTGGAACCAGTCTGTTGTTCCGTGTCCAGTTCTAACTGTTGCTTCCTGACCTGCATACAGATTTCTCAAGAGGCAGATCAGGTGGTCTGATACTCCCATCTCTTTCAGAATTTTCCACAGTTTATTGTGATCCACACATTCAAAGGCTTTGGAACAATCAATAAAGCAGAAATAGATGATTTTCTGGAACTCTCTTGCTTTTAGGATGACCCAGCGGATATTGGTAATTTGATCTCTGGTTCCTCTGCCTTTTCTAAAACCAGCTTGAACATCAGGAAGTTCACGGTTCACATACTGCTGAAGCCTGGCTTGGAGAATTTTGAGCATTACTTTACTAGCATGTGAGATGAGTGCAATTGTGCAGTAGTTTGAGCATTCTTTGGCATTGCCTTTCTTTGGGATTGGAATGAAAACTGACCTTTTCCAGTCCTGTGGCCACTGCTGAGTTTTCCAAATTTGCTGGCATATTGAGTGCAGCACTTTCACAGCATCATCTTTCAGGATTTGGAATAGGTCAACTGGAATTCCATCACCTCCACTAGCTTTGTTCATAGTGATGCTTTCTAAGGCCCACTTGACTTCACGTTCCAGGACGTCTGGCTCTAGGTCAGTGATCACACCATCGTGATTATCTGGGTCGTGAAGATCTTTTTTGTACAGTTCTTCTGTGTATTCTTGGCACCTCTTCTTAATATCTTCTGCTTCTGTTGGGGCCATACAATTTCTGTCCTTTATTGAGCCCATCTTTGCATGAAATGTTCCTTTGGTAGCTCTGATTTTCTTGAAGCGATCCCTAGTCTTTCCCATTCTGTTGTTTTCCTCTATTTCTTTGCATTGATCGCGGAAGAAGGCTTTCTTATCTCTTCTTGCTATTCTTTGGAACTATGCATTCAGATGTTTATATCTTTCCTTTTCTCCTTTGCTTTTCAGTTCTCTTCTTTTCACAGCTATTTGTAAGGCCTCCCCAGACAGCCATTTTGCTTTTTTGCATTTCTTTTCTATGGGAATGGTCTTGATCCCTGTCTCCTGTACAATGTCACGAACCTCAGTCCATAGTTCATCAGGCACTCTGTCTATCAGATCTAGGCCCTTAAATCTATTTCTCACTTCCACTGTATAATCATAAGGGATTTGATTTAGGTCATACCTGAATGGTCTAATGGTTTTCCCTACTTTCCTCAGTTTAAGTCTGAATTTGGCAATAAGGAGTTCATGGTCTGAGCCACAGTCAGCTCCTGGTCTTGTTTTTGCTGACTGTATAGAGCTTCTCCATCTTTGGCTGCAAAGAATATAATCAATCTGATTTCGGTGTTGACCATCTGGTGATGTCCTTGTATAGAGTCTTCTCTTGTGTTGTTGGAAGAGGGTGTTTGTTATGACCAGTGCATTTTCTTGGCAAAACTCTATCAGTCTTTGCCCTGCTTTATTCCATACTCCAAGGCCAAATTTGCCTGTTACTCCAGGTGTTTCTTGACTTCCTATTTTTGCATTCCAGTCCCCTACAATGAAAAGGACATCTTTTTTGGGTGTTAGTTCTAAAAGCCTTGTAGGTCTTCATAGAACCGTTCAACTTCAGCTTCTTCAGCATTACTGGTTAGGGCATAGACTTGGATTACTGTGATATTGAATGGTTGGCCTTGGAAACGAACAGAGATCATTCTGTCATTTTTGAGATTGCATCCACGTACTGCATTTTGGACTCTTTTGTTGACCATGATGGCCACTCCACTTCTTCTGAGGGATTCCTGCCTGCAGTAGTAGATATAGTGGTCATCTGAGTTAAATTCACCTATTCCAGTCCACTTCAGTTCACTGATTCCTAGAATGTTAACATTCACTCTTGCCATCTCCTGTTTGACCACTTCCAATTTGCCTTGATTCATGGACCTGACATTCCAGGGTCCTATGCAATATTGCTCTTTACAGCATCGGACCTTGTTTCTATCATCAGTCACATCCACAGCTGGGTATTGTTTTTGCTTTGGCTCCATCCCTTCATTCTTTCTGGAGTTATTTCTCCACTGATCTCCAGTAGTATATTGGGCACCTACTGACCGGGGGAGTTTCTCTTTCAGTATCCTATCATTTTGCCTTTTCATACTGTTCATGGGGTTCTCAAGGCAAGAATACTGAAGTGGTTTTCCATTCCCTTCTCCAGTGGACCACATTCTGTCAGATCTCTCCACCATGACCTGCCCTGACACTAAGCCAGCATGGCTTAGTTTCATTGAGTTAGACAAGGCTGTGGTCCTAGTGTGATTAGACTGACTAGTTTTCTGTGAGTATGGTTTCAGTGTGTTTGCCCTCTGATGCCCTCTTGCAACACCTACCATCTTACTTGGGTTTCTCTTACCTTGGGCTTGGGGTATCTCTTTACGGCTACTCCAGCAAAGCGCAGCCATTGCTCCTTACCTTGGATGAGGGGTATCTCCTCACCGCCACCCTTCCTGACCTTCAACATGGGATAGCTCCTCTAGGACCTCCTGTGCCCATTTTGCCAACAAACGTCCATCTAGTCAAGGCTATGGTTTTTCCAGTGGTCATTAGGGATATGAGAGTTGGACTGTGAAGAAAGCTGAGTGCCAAAAAATTGATACTTTTGAACTGTGGTGTTGGAGAAGACTCTTGAGAGTCCCTTAGACTGCAAGGAGATCCAACTGGTCCATCCTAAAGGAGATCAGTACTGGGTGTTCATTGGAAGGACTTATGCTGAACCTAAAACTCCAGTACTTTGGCCAACTGATGTGAAGAGTTGACTCATTGGAAAAGACCCTGATACAGGGAGGGATGGGGGCAGGAGGAGAAGGGGATGACAGAGGATGAGATGGCTGGATGGCATCACTGACTCAGTGGACATGAATTTGAGTGAACTCTGGGAGTTGGTGATGGACAGGGAGACCTGGCATGCTGTGATTCATGGGGTCACAAAGATTTGGACACAACTGAGCGACTGAACTGAACTGATGCAGCTTAAACATCAGAAATTTATATTCAAAATTTATATTTATATTTTCTTACAGGTTTGGAAGCTAGAAGTCTAAGATCAAAGTATTGTCGGGTTTGATTTCTCCTGTGGTCTCTCTCCTTGGCTTGCAGATGGCTGCCTTTCTCTCAAATGGTCTTTTCGTTTTGCTCGTACATCCCTGGTGTCTCTTCTTTGTTCAAATTTCCTCTTCTTTTACGGGTACTAATCATTGTATGAGGGACCACTCTAATGTTCTTAATTTAATTTAAAGGCCTCATCTCCATATATGTTCTGACATTTTAAGGTACTAGGGGCTAGGCCTTCATTATATAAATTTTGGGTGGAAACAATTCAACTCAAAACATAAAAAAAAAAAAAAAAATTTGGTATAAAACTGAATCAAATATGTCAAAATAATTTCAGAGTCCTTCTCTCTCTCCTCCAGCTTTCAAATACAGAAAACAAGAAAAAATGAAAAAGAAAGTCTGGAAAATAAAATGTAGCATCTATAAAAAGTAACAGAAAAGCAGAATATGTTAGTTACCAACTACCTGAAAATAGTGAGATCCTATGTATCCTGAAAATAGTGAGATCAGCAAAATTACCCCTTTTATTGAAGATAAGGTGATAAGAGGAAAATGTATAAAACAGATTTACATATACAGTGGCAAACCCTATAATAAATCTGATGACGTCACAAGATTATTTTTCTTTTGAAGTCAGGGTTTTATTCATAATTGTGAGACTAAAATAAAGTACATGAACTAACACATAGATCAGCTCATGTAGTCCACAGGAGACAGCACATTCTTTAATATAAAGATCTTAAGTGAAGCATGCATTTGTGAAAAAAACAAAATAACAAACATGACCTAATATTTTTGTTAACAAATACATAAAATTAAACATAATACTTATACTGCTGCTTCTGCTGCTAAGTCGCTTTAGTTGTGTCCGATTCTGTGCGACCCCATGGATGGCAGCCCACCAGGCTCCCCCGTCCCTGGGATTCTCCAGGCAAGAACACTGGAGTGGGTTGCCATTTCCTTCTCCAAAGCATGAAAGTGAAAAGTCAAAGTGAAGTCGCTCAGTCATGTCCGACTCTTAGCCATCCCATGGACTGCAGCCTACCAGGCTCCTCCGTCCATGGGATTTTCCAGGCAAGAGTCCTGGAGTGGGGTGCCATTGCCTTCTCCAATACTTATACTAATCAATTTTAAAAACTGAAAAATTGATTTTGGTCATCTGTCAAAACAATTACCAATACTGATATATTCTATATGAAGGTTTTTTGTTTTTTAAATCTGGTTTAAGTTGCGTATAAAAGTGTAGCAGAATATAAAAACAGGCAGTGGGGTTGCTGGGAATGCAAACTAGTACAGCCACTGTGGAGAACAGTGTGGAGATTCCTTAAAAAACTGGAAATACAACTGCCTTATGACCCAGCAATCCCACTGCTGGGCATACACACTGAGGAAACCAGAATTGAAAGAGACATGTGTACCCCAATGTTCGTCGCAGCACTGTTTACAATATCCAGGACATGGAAGCAACCTAGATGTCCATCAGCAGATGAATGGAAAAGAAAGCTGGGATACATATACACAATGGAGTATTACTCAGCCATTAAAAGGAATACATTTGAATCAGTTCTAATGAGGTGGGTGAAACTGGAGTCTATTATACAGAGTGAAGTAAGCCAGAAAGAAAAACACCAATATAGTATACTAACGCATATATATGGAATTTAGAAAGATGGTAATGATAACCCTCTATGCGAGACAGCAAAAGAGACACAGATGTATAGAACAGTCTTTTGGACTCTGTGGGAGGGGGAGACGGTGGGATGATTTGGGAGAATGGCGTTGAAACATGTGTAATATCCCATAAGAAATGAATTGCCAGTCCAGGTTCGATGCATGATACAGGGTGCTCGGGGCTGGTGCACTGGGATGACCCAGAGGGATGGTACGGGGAAGGAGGTGGGAAGGGGATTCAGGATGGGAAACATGTGTACACCCGTGGCAGATTCATGATGTATAGCAAAACCAATACAATATTGTAAAGTAATTAGCTTCCAATTAAAATAAATAAATTTATATTAAAAAAACAGGCAGTGGGGAGACTGCTGATATAAAGTTTCAGTGCGATAATATCAAGTTTAATATTATGTGAAATTAATTAAGCAGTATACTGATATTGAATATGAAAATTATATATTAAATTTAATATTTGTGTCCACTGCTATGATGAATAAAATGGGGTATAAGGAGAAATATAAAAGTAACATCCATAGTCTCAAGTCTCAGTTTACCAGCAAAATCTAATAAACATTAAAGAATTCAATTAAATAATACCTGAAACCATGACAATTGACATTAACAGGTCACCAGAAAACAAACAAAAAACCTCCTTCCTTCTTTTCTTTAATCTACCTTTTGCCTTGGTATTTTATTTTTCTTCTTATCCATTTACTTCCTTCTAAAGCAATTTATCCAATATTATGTGAGAACCATTTATTAGAGAGTCAAATAAAATTTAACCCACATAAAACATCTGCTCTCAAAAACTCACACTCTAATGGGGAGTCACAAGCAATCCTTATCACTATGGTAACTGTGCTTTCTTCTATGTTTAGTTTTCTTAACATTCTCAACAGGCAGGAAGTTCACATTCTAATAGGGCATTGATATACATTAAAATATATTATAATTATGAGTGAAACAGGTTGAAAGTGGTTATAGTCAAGTAGAATGGCTGATTAATTCTATCTTTATCAGGAAGAATCATGATAAAAATAAGTTTGAAAGTATGGCCCATTCATGGAATTTGAAGTGTGAGAGAGATTTTAGGCGAAAAAGAAAAGGGAGAGTTCTATTTATATCAATGTGTAGAACTAGACAATCTAGAAATAGTCTCACTCAAAGAACAAAAAGGATGTAATTTGAAATGTATCTCTAAAATATCAGGCAATTGAAAATGTATATTTCAGCATATAATAAGGAAAGAAATAAAACAGCAGGAGTAGAGACAAAAGTACTGACACTGTGAGAAACTTGACTTACTGGGGTAAATATATTGTGTAACCACAGTGCTTGAGTTTACAGTCCACAAAGAAATTAGACATAATTTTGAACCCATAAAAAGTGAGAATTGGACAAGACACATGCCAGTATACACGTAAGTGTAACAGCAAACCCACATTAAACTGTTGCAACCTCAGTGAATAGATGAATTAAGAAAATAAATTTACTTACCAGCAAAGGAAGAAAACAAGGAAGATTTGCCTCTGGAATTCTGAAACCCAGTATAAAATGTTCCCTGGTGGCTCAGCCGTTAGGGTCTGCCTGAAATGTGGGAGACCTGGGTTTGATCCCGGGTTGGGAAGATCCCCTGAAAGAGGGCATGGCAACCCACTCCAGTATTCTTGCCTGGAGAATCCCCATGGACAGAGGAGCCTGGCAGGCTGCAGTCTATGGGGTCGCAGAGTTAGACACAACTGAGCGACTAAGCACACAACTTTCATAAAAAAACAGCATCTATGCCTTACATTGGAGCCTTGCATATATACTGCCTGAGCTTTCCAATAAAACTCAGACAGAAATATTAACCTAAAATATCATCACAATGGGTCAAAACACATGGACGCTTGACAGATATAAACTTAAAATCACCCTAGAGAATGTCATACCAAATCCCAGTCTTTCCATAGGTAAAGACCCGAGGAAGACAAATTTAAAATAGAAAGTGCAAACACTCAGCAACATAATTGTTAAAAAGTGAAAGTCAGAACACGAATGGATTAAGAAAATCTGAGAGTTCAAAATAATCTAATTATCTGGATAAAGCTTTAGACAATCATGTTAAAATGACTGCAGACAGAAAACAATAAATAATATTTTTATGAAAAAAAATATCAGTATGAAAACAGGATTTGGGGGATCCCAAGGGAGTAATTTACATAATAGTCATCTCCTCAGTGTATTAGTCAACTTGGGCTACTATAACAAAATACCAAAGACTGTTCTTTTTTTTTTAATGATAGACATTTATTTTTCACTGTTCTGGAAGCTCACAAAGGAACTGGCAGATTTGGTTCCTGTTGCGAGCTGGCTGTGAGGCTTTCAGATGGCTGCTTTTGGTTTTGGCCATGTTTTCACATGGAGTACAGAGCTCTGGTCTCTCATCATCTTCTTAAAGTACACCAATACAATGGTAGGGAGTCTCACCATCATGAACTCACCTAAACGTAATTACCATCCAAACAGTTCATCTCCAAATATCATCATATTGAGGGTAAGATTTAATGTATGAATTTAAGGCGGATATTAAGTTTTAAGTTCATAAAGCTAGAAAGTACATGTAAGAAACAATGCAAGGGTATGATTACAGAATAGTTAATATTACTTAAAAGAGACCATAATGACAAATATAAGAAAAAATCTGCTCAGTTTGAAACATAAATGATTATGATTTCTGTTTGTATATTATGCTTTCCCTAATAGAAAATATTACAATATGTTCTTGATTATTAAAATATCAGGGTATAGGTTGTATGTTTCAGTGTGTTATGTTTTCTTTTTGCCTTTGCTTTCTTTTTTACTTTAACAAATGTGGCATATAAAATAATATAAATAATATAATTTAGATGCATATGCTATTGCCATAGTGAAAGTAAAATGAAAGTGAAAGTCGCTCAATTGTTTCCAATTCTTTGCAACCCCGTGGACTGTAGCCCACCAGGCTCCTCTGTCTATGGAATTCTCCAGGCATGAATACTGGGGTGGGTTGCCATTTCCTTCTCCAGGGGATTTTCCCAACTCAGAGATTGAACCTGGGTATCCTGCATTGCAGGCAGATTCTTTACCAACTGAGCCACCAGTGAAGCCCTAGTAAGAATTGCCATAGTAAGAATTTTCTAATTTTAAATATTTATCTTCTCATTATGTACTTTTTACATTATTAACTATCTTGCTTTATTACTTAAGCAATATTTGTACATTTTTATTCTATTTACACTTTGGAAAATTTAGGGTACACTTTTTCAAGAGTGCAACAACTTTCAAATTAATCAACTTGAGATTATGAAAATTCCTGAGTCCTAAATTTCCGACTTCACTACAGTAACTTATCAATATTTTCAATGAATTATATTAAACATTCAGAATCCCAGGATAATAGAAGTAGACTAATGCATACGATTTTTTATCTAATTAAGAAAACTGACATCCCTTGTTGGTATTTTAATTTTTAATTAAGCTAAAAACTGTCTACTAGAGTATGGTTGAAGAAATTCAAAAGATACTGCATGACAAAAATAAAGTGCTCTTGAAAAATGCATTGAGTAGTATTCATCTTGGGCACTTCTATAAAAGATAGTCTATAAAATATCAGTTTTAAAAGAACTTTTGATTTTAGTTTCCAATTATTGTACTAGAGAAGACGAAGATATTCTTAAACTTCTTATCTTCAAAATTTCTAATTCTCAACAGATAAAACTGTTTGTACAACTTAAATACAATTCATCTAAAATCTCAGTGCCCATACATGAAAAGCCAATCTCCTATTTTCAAATATGAAAAACCCATTCATGTAACTTACTGAATATGCATGTTTTTATTATCCAAAGTGTATTTTAATTTTCCATCAAGACTTCTTTAATTCACAACTCCATTTTTTTTCTTTTGTAATTTACTACTACATCTAGTTTCTTTAGTGTTACTTTTATCACATTGCACTGCAATCATTTTTGTCTTTCTCCTTTATTAAAACATAATTTCCTTGAGGTCAGAACCAAGTTAAAATGAGTGAGTTCTTTACATCTGAATACAGAAGAGGGTCTTCATATACATAGAAACTATAAGCACAGATGAAAACTAGGTGTAGCCTGAATGGAAAAACAGTACCCAGATTGGAGGTTGGGAGCAAACCAAAACAAACCCAAAAAATGAAACACATGAGCTACAACAGAGAAGAAAACACTCTGCCTCTAAATCTATCACTGGTCTTTAAGTCTAATGATGCTAACAGAACTTGCAAATGCAAATTTCATGTTTAGAGGACATGTGGTTGGACGACCTAATTAAATAAATATAGAAGAATTGATGCTTTTGAACTGTGGTATTGGAGAAGACTCCTGAGAGTCCCTTGGACTGCAAGGAGATCCAATCGGTCCATCCTAAAGGACATCAGTCCTGGGTGTTCATTAGAAGGACTGATGCTGAAGCTGAAACTCCAATACTTTGGCCACCTGATGCGAAGAGCTGAGTCATTGGAAAAGACCCTGATACTGGGAAAGATTGAGGGCAGGAGGAGAAGGGGATGACAGAGGATGAGATGGTTGGATGGCATCACCAACTCAATGGACATGGTTTTGGGTGGATTCCAGGAGTTGGTGATGGACAGGGAGGCCTGGAGTGCTGCAGTTCATGGGGTTGCAAAGAGTCGGACACGACTGAGTGACTGAACTGAACTGAACTAATACAGATGACCAGCTAAAATGGTAAACTGAATATAACTATACTCCCTCTAAAAATTCACCTAATATTGCCAGGACAGCAAAGAATTAGATTTTCACTGATTTAATTAGGAGAAGAGTCACTTTGGAGAAAACTGGAGAGAATATAGATAAATATTAATTGAGCACAAAAATCAAGAAAAAAGCTGATTCACTGCAGAATATCAATATCAGAAATTGTGGTTAGACTGCCGATTGTAAAACAGAAAATAAAATTAGTTTTGAAATTCTGTTAAAAAAGTAGTCATGCCTCCATATTCCACTCCAATTCCTCATAACTGGATAATAATCTTATCTCAGTCAAGTAGAAGATTGGATATTAATTCTTTAGGGGATGTGAATTAAGGAACATAGAAAAGGTGAGGTCAAGGCAAAGCTGAGGGCATTTTCTAGAGAGGGGGAATTAAGTTGTAATTTTGGATAATGAATGTTAAAACATTTTAGCCCTCTTTCTTCACTCAAATCCTAAAATTCTGAAAAATATCATATTCTTGAACTCTTTAATAAGAACACTAGAACAGCCAACCCATGAAGTCTAAACTGAAAATAATAGAAAATAGCAGGGAGGAGGAGATAAGAAAATTATTAAATAAATAATTCAAATAAGCCCCTAAACTGAAGAACGTAAGCATCAGGGTATTATTACCATCATACACAATAGAACAAAACTGCCTTTCACCACAGCATATCAATGTGAAATTTCTGAACATTACACTGAAATGCTCAGGCATGTCTGACTCTTTGTGACCCCATGGACTGTAGCTCACCAGGCTCCTCTGTCCATGGGATTTCCCAGGCAAGAGCACTGGAGTGGGTTGCCATTTTCCACTCCAGGTATCTTCCTGACCCAGGGACTGAATCCAAGTCTCTTATATCTTCTGCATTGATAGGAAGATTCTTTACTATTCTTTATCATTGTACCACTATGGATATAGACAAATTCCTAGAAAGCTCACAAAAGGAGAGGTAAAATAATAAAAATATAGATTATATACAATCATATAATGTGCTTAAACAGAGCTTGGAAGAGAGTGTCTCAAATATATATATATATATACAGAGAAAGAGAGAGAAAGAGAGTTTTTAAAATAATAGCAGTGATATTAGTGACTGTAATATTAGTAATATTAGTGACTGTAAATTAAAAGTATTTACAAGCAACTCCTACAGCTCAATCCCAGAAAAATAAATGACCCAATCAAAAAATGGGCCAAAGAACTAAATAGACATTTCCCCAAAGAAGACATACAGATGGCTAACAAACACATGAAAAGATGCTCAACATCACTCATTATCAGAGAAGTGCAAATCAAAACCACTATGAGGTACCATTTCACACCAGTCAGAATGGCTGCGATCCAAAAGTCTACAAGCAATAAATTCTGGAGAGGGTGTGGAGAAAAGGAAACCCTCTTACACTGTTGGTGGGAATGCAAACTAGTACAGCCACTATGGAGAACAGTGTGGAGATTCCTTAAAAAACTGGAAATAGAACTGCCTTATGACCCAACAATCCCACTGCTGGGCATACGCACTGAGGAAACCAGAATTGAAAGAGACACATGTGCCGCAATGTCCATCGCAGCACTCTTTATAATAGCCAGGACATGGAAGCAACCTAGATGCCCATCAGCAGATGAATGGATAAGAAAGCTGTGGTACGTATACACAATGGAGTATTACTCAGCCATTAAAAAGAATACATTTGAATCAGTTCTAATGAGGTGGATGAAACTGGAGCCTATTATACAGAGTGAAGTAAGCCAGAAGGAAAAACACCAATACAGTATACTAACGCATATATATGGAATTTAGAAAGATGGTAACAATAACCCTGTATGCGAGACAGCAAAAGAGACACTGATGTATAGAACAGTCTTTTGGACTCTGTGGGAGAGTGAGAGGGTGGGATGATTTGGGAGAATGACATTGAAACATGTAAAATATCATGTAAGAAACGAGTTGCCAGTCCAGGTTTGATGCATGATACTGGATGCTTGGGGCTGGTGCACTGGGGCGACCCAGAGGGATGGTATGGGGAGGGAGGAGGGAGGAGGGTTCAGGATGGGGAATACATGTATACCTGTGGCAGATTCATTTTGATATATGGCATAACCAATACAATGTTGTAAAGTTTAAAATTAAAAAAATAATAATAATAAATAGAAATAAAAGAATATGCATTTTTTGTTTGATAGGCATAAAAAAAAAGTATTTACACTTATATATTTCCAAATGTACAGCTGTGAAATTACCTGTTTAGAAAAAATATCTAATATTATTTGGAGTTGCATAATATATCCAGAATTCAATTGTCTTAAAACATATTTGCAATAATGTTTACTCTGCTTAGGAAGATTCTGAAATTAAACTCACACAAGGCCATAATAATGTGAGATTATCCTTGTAAATTTATTTTAAAATTGCAGATATGGCTCTTGTATGGAGATGGTCCAATAAAACATTAACAAAAACAGGTATTGGGTCAGATCTCATTCATATGCTACTTTTAGCCAGTATCAGATCTATATGAATGCGTCCAAATGAATTAAATATGAATTAAATAGTTCCCAATATTTCATGAATTAAAAATTAGTAATGGAGTGGTAAAACAAGGTTTCAGTTAGATGATGAGATTAAGCAAGGCTTGAAGATTAAGACAATTTGGCTAGTAAAGGAACAAAGGCAAAGACTCAGATCAAGACCATTTCACACCAGTCAGAATGGCTGCAATCCATAAGTCTACAAGCAATAAATGCTGGAGAGGGTGTGGAGAAAAGGGAACTCTCTTACACTGTTGCTGGGAATGCAAACTAGTACAGCCACTATGGAGAACAGTGTGGAGATTCCTTAAAAAACTGGAAACAGAATTGCCTTACGATCCAGCAATCCCACTGCTGGGCATACACACTGAGGAGACCAGAAGGGAAAGAGACACGTGTACCCCAATGTTCATCGCAGCACTGTTTATAATAGCCAGGACATGGAAGCAACCTAGATGTCCATCAGCAGATGAATGGATAAGAAAGCTGTGGTACATATACACAATGGAGTATTACTCAGCCATTAAAAAGAATACATTTGAATCAGTTCTAATGAGATGGATGAAACTGGAACCTATTATACAGAGTGAAGTAAGCCAGAAAGAAAAACACCAATACATTATACTAACACATATATATGGAATTTAGAAAGATGGTAACAATAACCCTGTGTACAAGACAGCAAAAGAGACACCGATGCATAGATCAGTCTTATGGACTCTGTGGGAGAGGGAGAGGGTGGGGAGATTTGGGAGAATAGCATTGAAACATGTATCATATCATGTATGAAACGAGTTGCCAGTCCAGGTTCGATGCACGATACTGGATGCTTGGGGCTGGTGCACTGGGACGACCCAGAGGTAGGGTAGGGGAGGGAGGAGGGAGGAGGGTTCAGGATGGGGAACACGGGTATACCTGTGGCGGATTCATTTCGATATTTGGCAAAACTAATACAATATTGTAAAGTTTAAAAATAAAATCAAATTTAAAAAAAATAAAAAATAAAAAAATAAATGCAAAAGGAAAAAAATAAAATAAAATCCTTAAAGGCAAAAAAAAAAAAAAAAGAAAATAATTTTGTAAAACATGGTAATAGGGTCAAACCACACGATTTGGTCCAGTTGCCAAAGAAAATTCTTGGATGAAGGGTAAGGGAAATAACAGAAATGGAAATTCCAAACAGAATTGGAATAATTATTTCTGTTCAAGGGAATAAAAGGTGTCATCTTATCCTAAGGAGGGGCTACACTGATGGTACAAGTAATAAAGAACTCACCTGCCAATGCAGAAGACTTTTAAGAGACGTGGGTTTGATCCCTGGGTCAGGAAATCACCTGGAGGAGGGCATGAAAACTCACTCCAGTATTCTTGCCTGGAGAATCCCAGGGACAGTGGAGCCTGGTGGGCTATGGTCCTTAGGGTCACAAAGAGTCTGATATGAATGAAGCAACTTAGCATGCATACACTATCCTAAGGAATTTCTGGAACTTTAATGTAACTCTGCTTTTTAAGAGTGCTGTCTCCCTTCACTGAATGACATTTCCTATTGAAACTTTAGCCACATGCACTTTAGACAAGTGTAATCTAAATATGAACACTGACTGCCATACCCGTGAGAAATGGTTTAGTGGGAACTCAGGACTGATCACAGCACCAGTGTTTCATTTTCTTTCCAGGCTTTAATTTGAAATTCCCTCTATATAGCATGTTGATCTTGAACAAACAGACATTGCTAATTATTTCTCTAGCAAAAATGGGTTTACTGGGGATCAGTGACAAATTATAATTTGGGGTCTGCAACCATGGCAAACCAAGTGCATGGCCCCCACAAAAATGGAGAAAAGAACTGTTTCACATGGGGAAAAGGAAGCTGGGAGTGCTGTTTAAAACAAGAATTTAAGACACTGTATTGAAAATACGGTGGCTTTCTCATTGGCTGAGTTGTGACAATCACCCAGTGACCAAGCCTCTGCCAAGAATTAGTTCTTCTTTCTTCCTTCTGTTGGTCTCTAGCACTCATTGGAAGGAATGATCCATCAGTCCTTTGGTCACTTGATGTGAAGAGCCGATTCATTAGATAAGACCCTGAATACTGGGAAATATTGAAGGCCGAAGAAGAAGGGGAAGACAGAGGATGGGATGGTTGGATGTCATCACCAACTCAATGGACATGATTTGAGCAAGCTCCAGGAGTTGGTGAAGTACAGGAAAGCCTGGCCGTGCCGCAGTCCATGGGGTTGCAAAGAGTCGGACATGACTGACCAACTGAACAACAACAAATCTTTATAGGGCATGAGAGCTCCCCTTTCTGCCTTCTCAACTCTATTTTAATGGCGACTTCTGCTTATTAACTTTTACAACCCAAAGGAAATAGTATAAAAGCCCTCACAACAGAGGCAAGCAGAAACGTGTTTGTTTAGCCCAGGAAACAGAGAAGAGCTGGTGAGAATACAAAGTACTCCTATTAGTTCAGCAAAGAGCAGAGTTATAGCAGCCTAATCACAGCCAGGAAAGGTCACTTCTGAGGTAATAAACAACTAGCATCAGTGTAATTTTTGGAGGAAGCAGTATTTTCTAATACAATTGATAAACTGTTTATGCTTATAGTAAAGTCTGAGCAACTGCAGAGGAGAGATAAAAGAAATGTTGGTACACAGTAAGTCCTCTGAAACAAGATACAGACAGGCTCTTGACTTATGATAGGAATCTTGTGGAGTAAACTGAGAAAATCTGCAGAATAAATGGATAAATAAAGACAATGTGGAACATATGCAAAAGAGACAGTTTTCTTAATCACATGGAATTTAGGGTTTTCAGGAGGAGCTGACCAAGACAGCCCTTCAGTTTCCTTCAGCTTGACTAAATTTACAGGCTTCTTCCTGATTCTAGGCTCTGACCTTTTTGTTTTTGAAGTGTTTTCTTTAACTGGCAATAGTAAACTCTTTTTTCTGCTTTTTTGAGACGGAAATCTTTTAAAAGCCTGTTGTCAATTTTATAAACTAAGAATGTCTTTCTCAAGGACCTAGGAGTAATTTCTTTGAAATATAAACAGGAAGGATACGCCCAATCTTCAGTGGGCACCTTGCTCCAACTTATAAAACTGCCTCCTGTTGTGAAGATAGAAGAATGTTTACTTTTCTCTGCTATTGCTACTGCTAAGTCACTTCAGTCATGTCCGACTCTGTGTGACCCCATAGACGGCAGCCCACCAGGCTCCCCTGTCCCTGGGATTCTCCAGGCAAGAACACTGGAGTGGGTTGCCATTTCCTTCTCCAATGCATGAAAGTGAAAAAGTGAAAGTGAAGTCGCTCAGTCATGTCCGACCCTCAGCGACCCCATGGACTGCAGCCTTCCAGGCTCCTCCGTCCATGGGATTTTCTAGGCAAGAGTATTGGAGTGGGGTGCCATTGCCTTAAGCCAATTAGTAAAAACAGAAGGGCTATGATTCCTATACCCCAGTTCTTAAAAACACTGCACCCAATTCTTACAATCCTCCTTAATCACATGATGCTCAAGCTCAAGAAGGTGATATCACCCTATCAAAAAAAAAAAAAAAAAAAGTCACTGAATTTATTCTCTATATTCTGCAAACTTCTGGAAGTGACTGATCTATACCTATATTAGTGAGATTGTGTTTCCTCCTCAGACTATCAGACAAATGCCAGCTATTATTAATAACACTAGATTATTCAGACTCATGCTCCCCAGAAAATAAGCTGATTGTGTTGGGGAGGGGACAAATTTCCCCTCTATCCCTCTAGAGCTCTGTGGTTGGACTCACAATAAAGTAAACAAAAGTGAAAGATTAATAGGAGAAAAAGAAACAAATTTTAATTTATGTGCACAGAGATCTTATGAAATGGGACATAAAAAGACACCAAAGCAGGCAATTTTTTTTACAAAGAAACAATACATTTGTGTGGAATTGATGGGAAAAAGAAACTTAGATTTGGGTGCTTAATTGGCAAAGAATTTAACCAAAGTTAGGACTTGGGGAAGTAAATTAAAGTAGCAAGGTTTTTATCCAGACTTCTTGGCCCCAAATTCCCTATCTCCACAATAATCTTATTACTTTCCTACCTACAGACACAGCATGTGCACCTTTCATATAAAATATTTATTTTCTACTTTCAGGAAGAATTGGGGGCGGCGGTGTTAAGGTGTCTCTCTTGCATTAGCTCTTTCTTAAGTAACTTTAAATCAAATAATCCATTTGCTATTCAGGCATATTTTGGGGTGGCCTGCCCTGGGTCCCTACACAACAGCATCCTGTGATAAATGTCTTGATCAAAAGGTTTGGGGTCAAAAAGAATTGGGAAATGCTTAAAAATATACCTCACCTTATGAATTTTTTGCCAATAACTTTAAATTAAATGGAGAAAACTGAAGACTCCTGTTAGTATCTCACTGAAGTTCATTATGGTATTTAAATGAGAAACTTTAACTACATATTCTATGGTGCATGCTAAGTTATTTCAGTTGTATCTGACTCTGCAACCATATGCACTGTAGCCCACCAGGCTCCTCTATCCGTGGGATTATCCACGCAAGAGTACTGGAGTTCATTGCCATTCCCTTCCTTCTCCAGGGGATCTTCCCAACCCAGGGATTGAGCCCATGTCTCTTATGTCTTCTGCATTGGCAGGCGGGTTCTTTACAACTAGCCACCTGTATGAAGTCACTCTTATTTAAACACGTTTTTTAGAAACCACATTAGTTGCAATTCTATCCAGGCATCAAAATATGAATTTTTTTTAAAGGAGAAGTGGAACCTAAAATAATACTTAATGGAATAGTTTATTATATCACTGCCCAAGTTACTATTTTAAAATAAAATAATGCATAAAAGTAAAATAACTTCTGGAATATATTCTCACAGTTTTCACTCCTTTAAAGTTGCTTACCTCTAATAATTTCATTTAAGCAACATAATTATATATTATTTATATTTGATAGTGTGAGATAGTGTGTATGTAGGTGTGAGTATGTCAGTTCAGTTCAGTCGCTCAGTCCGATTCATTGTAACCACAGGGACTTCAGTTCGCCAGGTTTCCCTATCCATCACCAACTCCCGGAGCCTACTCAAACTCATGTGCATTGACTCAGTTATGCCTTCCAACCACCTCATTCTCTGTTGTACACTTCTCCTTCCACCTTCAATCTTTCCCAGCATCAGAGTCTTCTCCAGTGAGTCAGTTCTTTGCATTAGGTAGCCAAAGTATGATATCCATTAGGATGGACTGGTTGGATCTCCTTACTATCCAAGGGACTCTCAAGAGTCTTCTCAACACCACAGTTCAAAAGCATCAATTCCTTGGTGCTCAGTTTTCTCCATAGTCCAACTCTCATATCCATACATGACTACTGGAAAAACCATAGCTATGATTAGATGGACCCTTCTTGGCAAATTAATGTCTCTGCTTTTTAATATGCTGTCTAGGTTGGTCATAACTTTCCTTCCAAGAGCAAGCGTCTTTTAATTTCATGGCTGCAGTAACCATCTGCAGTGACTTTGGAGTCCCAAAATATAAAGTCTATCACTGTTCCCACTGTTTCCCCATCTATTTGCCATGAAGTGATGGGACCAGATACCATGATCTTAGTTTTCTGAATGTTGAGTTTTAAGCCAACTTTTTCACTCTTCTCTTTCACTTCCATTAAGAGGCTCTTTAGTTATTCTTCAATATCTGCCATAACGGTGGTGTCATCTGCATATCTGAGGTTATTGATATTTCTCCCTGCAATCTACATTCCAGCTTGTGCTTCATCCAGCCTAGCGTTTCTCATGATGTACTCTGCATAAAAGTTGAATAAGCAGGGTGACAATATACAGTCTTGACATACATTCCTTTCCCTATCTGGAACCGTTCTATTGTTCCATATCCAGTTCTAACTGTTACTTCCTGACCTGCATACAGATTTCTCAGGAGGCAGGTCAGGCAGTCTGGTATTCTCATCTCTTTCAGAATTTTCCAGTTTGTTGTGATCCACACAGTCAAAGGCTTTGGCATAGTCAATAAAGCAAAAATAGATGCTTTTTCCATGATCCAGTGGATATTGGCAATTTGATCTTTGGTTCCTCTGCCTTTTGTAAAACCAGCTTGAACATCTGGATGTTCACATTTCACATACTGTTGAAGCCTGGCTTAGAGAATTTTGAGCATTACTTTACTAGCATGTGAGATGAGTGCAATTGTGTGGTAGTTTGAACATTCTTTGGCATTGCCTTTCTTTGGGATTGGAATAAAAACTGACCTTTTCCAGTCCTGTGGCCACTGCTGAGTTTTCCAAATTTGCTGGCACATTGAGTGCAGCACTTTCACAGTGTCATCTTTTAGGATTTGAAATGGATCAACCGGAATTCCATCACGTCCACTAGCTTTGTTTAGAGTGATGCTTCCTAAGCTCCACTTGACTCTGCTTTCCAGGAGGTCTGCTCTAGGTGAGTGATCATACCTTCATGATTATCTGGGTCATGAAGATCTTTTTTGTATAGTTCTTCTGTGTATTCTCACCTATTCTTAATATCTTCTGCTTCTGTTAGGTCCATAACATTTTTATCCTTTGCATGAAATAATCTCTTAATATCTCTCATTTTCTTGAAAAGATCTCTAGTTTCTACCACTCTATTGTTTTCCTCTATATCTTTGCACTGATGGCTGAGGAATGTTTTCTTATCTCTCCTTGCTCTTCTTTGGAATTCTGCATTCAAATGGGTATATCTTTTCTCCTTTACCTTTTGCTTCTCTTCTTTTCAAAGCTATTTGTAAGTTCTCCTCAGATAGCCATTTTGCTTTTTTGCATTTCTTTTTATTGGGGATGGTCTTCATCCCTGTCTCCTGCACAATGTCAAGAACCTCTGTCCATAATTCTCCAGCCATTGTATCAGATCTAATCCCTTGAGTCTATTTCTCACTTTCACTGTATAATCATAAGGGATTTGATTTAGGTCATACCTGAATGGTCTAGTGGTTTTCCCTACTTTCTTCAATTTAAGTCTGAATTTCCCAATGAGGAGTTCATGATTTGAGCCACAGTCAGCTCCCAGTCCTATTTTTGCTGACTGTATAGAGCTTCTCCATCTTTGGTTGCAAAGAATATAATCAATCAGATTTCGGTATTGACCATCTGGTGATGTCCATGTGTAGAGTCTTCTCTTGTGTTGTTGAAAGAGGATATTTTCTATGACCAGTGTGTTCTATTGGCAAAATTCCATGAGCCTTTGCCCTGCTTCCTTCTGTACACCAAGCCCAAATTTGCCAGTTACTCCCTACCTCAAATGCAATAAGCATCAATAAAAGGTTCATTTTAACAGACAATGGATTTCACTACAAATCTTGAGATTTTTGATAAAACTTTTGATCTCAGTCCAAATTTTCTCTAGATGTAGTAAAAGATTATAATTTCAGAGAGACCATGTCTTCGAGTGTGTGTGGAAGGGAGTAGGAAGTTTATAAATGCAAAACTGATATAATTAAAAGCATACTGACAATATAGCCATGTATAAAAAGTTTACCAAAATCCCTTTTATGAAATTCTTTCCAAGGAAAATGTATGTATTTTTGTATTTTTGAAAAATTCATACTTTTCATTGGCTTTCTTAATGTTTAGTGCTGACCCATCCATTAAAATATATTTTTTTTTACTTTATTTTATATTGGAGCATAGTTGATTAACAATGTTGTAATAGTTTCACGTGTACAGCAAAACGATTCAGTCATACCTATGCACATATTTATTTTTTATCAAGTTATTTTCCCATTTAGGTTGTTACATAATATTGAACAGAGTCCCCTGTGCTATATATTAGGTTCTTCTTGGTTCATCATTTTAATTACAGCCGTTGTGTATATGACAGTCCCACTCTCAGTCTGTCCTTCTCCCCTTACCTGAGGAATGTGTTCTCTAAGTCTATAAGTCTGTTTCTATTTAGGAAATGAGTTCATTTGCACCATTTCTTTTTGTTGTTTAGTCGCTAAGTCATGTCCCACTCTTTGTGACCCCATGAACTATAGCCCGGTAGGCTCCTCCATCCATGGGATTTCCCGGGCAAGAATATTGGAGTAGGTTGCCATTTCTTTTGCCTCATTTCTGTTTAGATTCCACATATAAGGGATATCATATGATATTTATTTCTCTGTCTGACTTAATTCACTCAGTATGACAATCTCTATGTCCATCCATGTTGTAAAATGTTGTGTCTCCAAGGATATACAAAAACTAAGCTGATACTATTAAATACCAAGATGATTACAAAGGTATACGCATATATTCATTTATAACACCCTACTATCCTGTAAGTATGAAAGGTTGTCTAAATTTATCTAACTTATTTGTACTGTTGAAAAATTTAATCACGTATTTGTCATACCAAAATGAATGTATGCATGGAAGAAATATCAGATTGTAAGAAAGTGTATGAGATATAGAGAAAGATACTACTGTTTCCGTAGTAACAGCATGTTCAATCAGTTGCTATTGGATGATACTGACTGGAGAATAAATTATATGGAGTTCATACAAAACATAAAATGCACAAGATTAAGAGATTCATATTGGCAAAGTTGGCATCTAACTATGAGAATCCACCTTTTCTCAATTATATTTCGGATCAGGACTCTGCTTAGTCTTAAGCAGTTTTGCTTATGAAGAGAGGCCTATTGTTGCAATTTTTATAAGCACTGCTCTGATTAATTGTTGAAATATGCTTGGCTGGTCTCTCTGAATGTTGTTCTAAAAATTAGATGAAATGAGATAGTGTATGAGAAAGTGCTCCTTAAAATGTAAAGAACTCCACTAATTCATCATTAAAATTCTTCTGAATCTTGATAATAAAATTCTGTCACCTCTCTCCTTAGTAATACCACTAGTTCTCATACTTATTTTTCATAAAAACAAATTATTTTGCTCATTTTATCTTGCACAGGAACTTTCTTTCAAGTTTTTCCCTAAGTATTTAACTCTAAGTTTCCCTTTTACTAGGAAAACTGGATAATAATACATAGTCTACATGAGGTACCCAATAGAGGGAGCTTATGGCCTGTGGCCAAATTTCCTAGAACAGAAAAAAAATTAATTGAATCAGATGGTCCAGTACCATGACAGATAATTTCTTGGCATTTTACTGCAGATCTAATCTAAATGGAATATATTTGAGACTAACAATTTATTAACATGATGGTTAAATTTAAATAAGAAAATAATGTTTTGTCCACTGCTTTGCATCTCCAGTTTCAGAAAATTATTTTAAATACAGTGTTTCATTATACTATTTCTACTACTATACAAAAAGCATAGAAATTTTTATGTGAGTCAGTGACATGATAAAATATTACTTTTTATCTGTAGTCACTTTGCTATGCATGGTAAAGTAAAGAAGTCTGAGTTAATGTTCTCAAAACAACAGAAAGAATTATGTTAAAACCATACAATTAGTTTTTATGGCGTGAAAGCAGAAACTAGTGGTTAAGCATTTAGAGTTTTAAGATGCGTTGCCTGGCTGCCAATCCAGCTCTGGTGCTTACCATTTCTAACATGGGGTAAATTACTTATGCTCTTTGCCTCATTTTACCATCTGTAAAGATAATAGATGATAAAAATAACAGATAAAAGCTATGACAAACCTAGACAGCATATTAAAAGCAGAGACATTACTTGGCCAACAAAGGTCTGTCAAGTCAGAGCTATGGTTTTTCTAGTAGTCATGTATGGATGTGAGAGTTGGACCATAAAGAAAGATGCAGGGGGAGAGGGGTTAGTCGCTAAGTCATGTCTGACTCTTGCGATCCCATGAACTGGGGCCTACCAGGCTCGTCTGTCCATGGGATTCTCCAGGCAAGAATACTGGAGTGGGTTGCCATTTCCTTCTACAGGGGATCTTCCTGACCCAGGAATCGAACCCAGGTCTCCTGCACTGCAGGAAGAGTCTTTACCAACTGAGCTACAAGGGAAGTCCCAGAAAGATGAGAGTCAAAGAACTGATACTTTTGAACTGTGGTGTTGGAGAAGACTCTTGAGAATCCCCTGGACAGCAAAGAGATTAAACTAGTCCATCCTAAAGGAAATCAGTTCTGATTATTCATTGGAAGGACTGATGCTGAAGCTCTAAAACTTTGGCCACCTGATGCAAAGAACTGACTCAGTGGAAAAGACCCTGGTGCTGGGAAAGATTGAAGGCAGGAGAAGGGGACGGCAGAGGATGAGCTGGTTGGGCATCACCGATTCAATGGACATGAGTTTGAGCAAGCTCCGGGACACAGTGAAGGACAGGGAAGCCTGGAGCTGCAGTCCATGGGGTCACAAAGAGTCAGACAAGACTAAGTGACTGAACTGACTGAAAGATAACAGTATTCAAATCACAGTTGATCTGAAGATTAAATAAGCTAAATCATGAAAAATAATTTAAAAGGTGCCCAGCATAAGAAAGCACACAATAAATGTAATTGTTAATATTAGGGAAACATTTATCTTTATTTGAAAATATTTCAGTTGTACTGGTCAAGAAAATGTAGCACTAAAAATGAAGAATTCAAATAGAAATAATAAAAATATAAATTTCTATAATATGTCCATTTCCTCTAAATACAAAGATAGGGAAGAGTTACTTCTCAGAAAAAGATATACATAACAAGTTACACCAATAAACATCTACTTCAGCCAAATATCTACTCTCTTTATACTAGTGAAATTTTGAATCAACAACTTTAATTTGATTTTGATAGTATTTTTCCACACAGTACAGAGTTTATTCATATCTCATTTCCCCACATTTTAATGTCTATTATTTATTCTTCCTTAATGTATTTTGCATATTTTAGAACACTGCTGCTGCTGCTGCTGCTGCTAAGTCGCTTCAGTCGTGTCCGACTCTGTGAGACCCCATAGATGGAAGCCCACCAGGCTCCCCCGTCCCTGGGATTCTCCAGGCAAGAACACTGTTATCTATAGGTAAAGACTAGAAGTCTTCTTTTTGATTCTTTAAGGGATTACCAATCTTTAAGCAGGAAATTTAGCTTTTACCAAATACAGTATTATATTGTATAATTTTTCTATGCTTTAGGTTACTGGCTACATATAAGTTATTACCTCAGGTAAGATAAAAAGGATATTGAAAATATTAGAATAATCAGGCAAATAGTATGATTATGAATAGTAAATTATTTAATGTCTCTTAAATCTAGTTTCTTAGTTCTGCTTTTGCCTACTAGTAAAGTATATATGAGCAATCACATGAAAAGCTTCATCCATAAAATTGTCATAATTAAGTCTGTATTTCAAGAAAATTTAGAAATAATGATTTTAAAGTGGATAAGGGATATAAATGCTAGAGATATAACATAAATTCACGTAGTTAAAACATTAAGACAATAGATATTTATGCTTCTATAGAGCTTTGAATGACTTTTATCTTGGTAGTTACATGAAGTTTCTCAGGCTAAAGAGTCAACAAATGGTTATTAAATTCTCAAAAAGTACATTATTGTCTTGGAAAGCAAGACTTCAAAAATATACATTAAGACTTCATTCTCAATCCCTGTTTCAATAACTTGACTATGCAAGGCCTTGTGAATTAATCTCTGGAGCCAGGGTTATAAATGTCTTTGACTGGCAGGTGCATGGCAACATGGGTGCTTTCTGTTCTAGCAGAAAGTATGTTAAGTCCCACCATAGCCTATAAAGAATGGGTTTGCTGTAGTAAAGAGAGGTTCTTTTACTAAATATAGTGAAAGTGATGTTAGTTGATTTTGAAAAAATATACATATCCACGTTTGTGGAAATTTTTAGAGAAATTCATAGACCAATCATTTGATAACTCATAAGAAGTCACTATTACTTACTGCCTGCTATATTGAAGGGCTTGAATTATGGTAGCAGAATAATGACTTTGCCTTAAAATTTCCCAATAAAGCATAAAGTTGAATGAAAACCAGTGATGCTAAAGCTGAAGGTCCAATACTTTGGCCACCTGATGTGAAGAGTCAACTCACTGGAAAAGCCCCTTGATGCTGGGAAAGACTGAAGGCAAAAGGGTAAGAGGGCAGCATAGGATGAGATGGTTGCACAGTATCACCAATTCAATGGACATGAACTTGGACAAACTCCAGGAGATAGTGAGGGACAGGGAGGCCTGGCCTGCTGCAGTCCATGGGGTTGCAGAGTCGGACATGACTTAGCGACTGAACAACAAGAAATCATTGTTACTTACTACCTGCCATATTGTAGGGCTTGAATTATGGTAGCAGAGTAATGAATTTGCCTTAAAATTGTCCAATAAAGCCTAAAGTTGAAAGAAAACCAATATGAACTACCCACCTCCTGAGCAGTGAATCAATATTTGCAACCAGACACTCTGCCCCAGACACCCAATGTTTTGTTGCACTTAAGAAAAGAAAGAAAGATAGTGCTAAGTTGTGCCCGACTCTTGTGATCCCATAAACTGTAGCCTGCCACGCTCAGCTCATTGGATTCTCCAGGCAAAAATACTAGAATGGGTTGCCATTTTCTTCTCCAGGGGAACTTCCCAACCCAGGAACTGAACCCAAGTCTCCCGTACTGTGGGCAGATGCTTTACCGACTGAGCTATACAGGAAGACCCCTTGTTGCACTTAAGAAACCATAAAATGTGAAATGTAGCCAGTCAGGCTCCTCTGTTCATGGGATTCTCCAGGGAAGGATACTGGAGTGAGTTGCCATTCTCTTCTCCAGGGGATCTTCCTAACCCAGGGATCCAACCCAGGTCTCCTGCCTTGTAGGCAGGTTCTTTACTATCTGAGCCACCAGGGAAGTCCCCTCAGATAAGACACCAAAATCTGAAAATATTTAAGTCCCACAGTCTGCCCTCCATATCCAGGATTCTGCACCAGCTGAATCAAACAGTCATGGTTTTATAGTACTGAAGTTATTACTGAAAAAGATGAAGACAGTTCAAATCTGTGTTATTCAAGGGGGAGCCTCCTATAATTATATACAGTAGTAACTATACAGTAGTCCTTACAAAACATTCCAGTATATATGAGGGTACAGGGAAACACAGAAAAGGCAACATTAGCCTAAGGTTCACAGCTGGCATGTGGTGGAAGCAGGACTCCAGTCCATGGAATATGACCCACAGTTTCACAGATGCTACAGCCCATAACCCTAACCCATATGCTATTCTTCCCACTATACTTACAGAGATCTGGGTTGGGAGAGAGAGAGCAAGAGAGAGAGAGAGAGTGAGAATAGTCATTTGTCATAGAATTTGTTTGCTCAGGCATCTTGGGAAATGTATACACTGATGTGTTCATAAACATTTTTATCTTACTGTGCTGTATTTGTCAAGGCATTGCAGGGAAGTATCAGAAAATAATTGTCTACTCTGCAAGCAAGGAATGAAAGAAATAGAGAGAGTCCAAAATTTAGAACTTTAAGCATTCAAGGAGACAGCTTTCTCATTTTTCTCATCCCCAATTAGTTAAAAATAAAACTAAGAAAGCCTTTGATCAATAGGAACAGATTAAAATCCATACTTGGGTTAAGAAACAAATTAAGAGGATGATCAATATACCTGATATCAAAAGCTTTAAAGTGTTTCTGGGTAAAAGTTCACCTAAGCGTGTGGAATCAAGTAAATCCTTTCAACTCGAAGAAATTGCTCAGTGAAAAGGAAATAAATGTGTGGTTATCCCACAAAGTCTGGTAAGTTGAAAATACCCTCAATTAATTGGAGGAGGGGGTAAAAGTTATTAGTTTAAACTGACAGTTCCAGGAAGGAGTAAATCCAGCATTCAGACAGGCAGTCTGAATAACATGTGTTCTTGAGCAGTTTCAAACAAAAAATATGTTAACAACATGCTACCAGAAAAATAATAAGAACTGTATTATATATAATTTATATCTAATCCTATCAACAACACAATTAGACACAAGAAAAAATAATGGCTACAAAATTTTGAGCAAAACAATCTTGGGTCGAGAAATCAGTAGTTCATAAAAATATCTACCAAGTGTAAGAATAAAGACATTTTCAGATACACAGAGACTCAGAAAGTTTACTTCTTCCACCATATTGCTTAAGAAAAATTCACATGAGAATGCATTCTGACAGATAAAAATCAAGAAGGAAGAAAGAAAATATGGCATTCTAAAAGTCTTAGTACAATACAAGGATGTCCAGTAGACACATGAGAAGATGTTCAACGTGGCTAATTATTAATATTAGAGAAATGCAAATAAAAACTACAATGTGGTACCACCCATCAATCAGAATTACCATCATTTAACAGCATAAAATAATAAATGCTGGAGAGGGTATGAGGAAAGAGAACCCTCCTACACTGTTGGTGGGCATGAAAATTGGTGCAGCCACCATGGAGAAGAGTTTGGAGGTGCCTCAAGAGAACTAAACATAGAGTTGTCATATGATACAGAAATCCCATTCCTGGCCTGGGAGTGTATCTGCACAAAGGTATAATTTGAAAAGGTACATGTACCTGTATGTTCACAGCAGCACTATTTACAATAGCCAAGACGTGTAAAAAAAGGTCCTTCAACAGATGAATAAATAATGCTGTTTGCAGCTACATGGATGGACCGAGAGATTATCATACTAAATGAAGTAAGTCAGAAAGAGAAGGACAAACATCATATAATACCACTAATATGTGGAATTCAAAATATGACCAAATGAACTTATCTACAAAACAGAAACAGACTCATAGACATAGAGAACAGACTTGTTCTGTTGCCAAGGTGGAAGGGAAGCAGGAGAGGGTTGGATTGGGAGTTTGGGACAGGCAGATGCAAACTATTACGTATAGAATGGATAAACAACAAAGTCCTATTTTATAGCACAGGGAATTACATTCAAAATTATGTAATAAACCAAAATGGAAAATTAAAAAAGAATGAAAAAGGACATAAATGTACATGTGTATGCTCATATATATATATATATATATATATACACACACACATACATATATACAAATCACTTTGTTATATACCAGAAACTAAAACAATATTGTAAATCAACTATACTTCAATTAAAATAAAATTTTTAATGTCCTAGTACCTAAAGAACATTTCAGAAATTTTTCCTTTTAGGGGATTTATATGACAATTTTAGACCTTCCTGTTTTGTTTATAGTTTAACCTCACTTTCAGTAATACCAGTCAATTAGTAGAAAATCAAGTTTAAACAACTTGAATTCAATAGCACACAACTAAACATTTACCCTGCTCTTCTATTTATCACTATTTTCATTCTCATAAAAGATATTTTTCATGAATTATCTGGATACTAATATAAAATTTTACTTTTGCTTCTTTTATTAACTACTGTAATGTCAAAATTTGAAGCATCACTTCTTTACATTCCTTATTTCTCCAGTTTTACAGGTAGCACCAATATCTTCAATTAATGCTTTACCTCAAACAGAAACAATAAAATGGCATGCTTTATTGGATCCCTAAACAATTATACCTATATACATGATTAGTAAATTTTCTATCAACTCATCATGATCAATGCATTGAGTTTTAACATTATTAATACAAATTTAAGATTCTTATAAACTCCATATTATAGGACAAATTGAAACTTCATATTGCCCTGTGTTTGAATAAACACAAAACATTATGGGTGCTTCTTCTTTTCTGTTTCTTTGCATTCATTTTAATGGTGGATCTAATTCATATCAAGTTATGCCCTTACCCTAAGTATACTTATTCCAATGAGACTCAATGTTGTTTTCAAGTGACCATCTGAAAACTTCAGAAAAGGTAACCAGGTAGATGATGTGTATCTATCTTTTTAGGTATTAGCTTGATGAAAGCCTTGCTTAAATCTGTCCCTAGCTTCCCTCCAATGTTGAAAAAGCCATTACCACTCCAAAATACCACCCGTGGTATAACCATTAACATTTTACTCATACAATGGATTACAGTGACGGATACGACTGAGCGACTTCCCTTTCACTTTTCACTTTCATGCATTGGAGGAGGAAATGGCAACCCACTCCAGTGTTCTTGCCTGGAGAATCCCAGGGACGGAGGAGCCTGGTGGGCTGCCGTCTATGGGGTCACACAGAGTCGGACACGACTGAAGTGACTTAGCAAGCAAGCAAGTGCCATTGCATGTGTTGCTGATAAAATGTCTCCTAACCTGAATCCACTCACTGAAGAAACAGTCAACCTTTGGGGAATACATTAAAGACTGTTTTAATTTAAAGTAGTTTCACTGAAAATCCTGAGCTCTTTTCACCACCCTTAACTGCTGTGTTATCTTCTCTCTCCCCTGCCTTACCTATACTCCCCTGCTTTCAAGTCACATGCTTATGTATCTTTCTCAGTATCTAATCAGTGTGATATCTGAGGGCAGAAAACATATTTGTAGTATCTGTAAATTCAGCACTCAGCAAATTTCCTGGCACACAGTGGGTGCCAAGTGAATATTTATTATTCTAACCTAGAAAAAGACTATTTGTCAAGAAGAACTGCCCTATTTAATCTGGGCAAGTGTCTTTGACTTTTTCCGAAGACTTTACAAGAAATAAATTACTTTTGAATGCACACATTATTCCATTTTGGCATGCTTGAAAGGATTATTTGAAGCCCTGTAACTAATATAATCAAGGTAGGGTGACTTACACCATGAACAGACTGGTAGGGCTGAAGCAAGCATTTGGTAATCTTAACTTAGCTCACTGACATGAACTAATAGGTTTAATAGTTTTGTCAGAATACTGAGGAACTTCTTTAGGAGAGGCTACAATTCTTTTTGCACATAAATAGGGACAGATACTAAAGAAGGCAATGGCACCCCACTCCAGTACTCTTGCCTGGAAAATCCCATGGACTGGAGGAGCCTGGTAGGCTGCAGTCCATGGGGTCGCTAAGAGTCGGACACGACTGAGCGACTTCACTTTCACTTTTCACTTTTCACTTTTACACATTGGAGAAGGAAATGGCAACCCACTCCAGTGTTCCTGCCTGGAGAATTCCAGGGGTGGGGGAGCCTGATGGGCTGCCGTCTATGGGGTCGCACAGAGTTGGACACAACTGAAGCGACTTAGCAGCAGCAGCAGCAGGGACAGATACAATTTATTGTTTCTATCATGTCTTATGAAGTCTGATCTACAGAGATTCTTATCAGCTGTCTTCAAAGGTTATGCCCATGTAAACAGGAAATGCAAAAAAAGCATCATCGAGTATACTTGAACTCCACAGTTAGCTGCATATCAAGTTATTTACACTTTTTGGCAGCTTCCTGGAGTATAGCAATGTTGTATCCTGCCATTAACAGATGGAGTCTCAATGTGAAAACAGCTTCGGTAAAACCTACAATATGTCAGGTTAAAGATTAAGTGAAATCAATGTTAGAAGGTGCTATTGTATCATATATTACAATTGTATATACTGTGCCGATTATAACCTTCATGAATTTACTTATTAAATATCAAGATATATGACCAAAAACTTCAGTAGAGATAAGGTGCTCTATGGAGACAAATTCATGTCCCTAATGTGAGTGACAGATGCTATAGAAGCTGCAGAACATCACGCTACTCTGCTTTCCAAATTAAAGATGTCCAAAACAAGAACATTTTTATTGGTTGCTGTTAAGGTTGATGGACCAAGAAGCTGACAGCCTCAAAAATATTTTAAGTGCATTAATTGCATAATCAACATCAAGAATTTTTCTTCCTTCTTTTTCCAGATAAATGGTTTAATAATATAAAAGAGCACAGACTTAAGTTAATAAATTTTACTGGGTAAATTGCTTTAAGTGCTTGGTTTTGAGTTGCTCATTTTATGTTTAAACTCAAACATCTACTTACTAATACAAAGGATTGTACTGGCAAACTAGACACAACCAAAACAGAGACCTTACCCATTATCAAACTTTATTAATAGGTTTAATGATCCAGTCAGTAAGGAGGTACAAGTAAAACACAGAGGCCTGAGCCATTCCTTCCTTCACATATCAGACGCAGGATCCTTGGCCCAAGGTAATGAATGGGGTCTGTGTCTAACAAGGTGTACTGGTTATTACCTCGCACAGCAGGGAGTATATAGGTTAGGAAACAGGTCTATCTTTTTGTTACAGATGTTGTACAGCTTACATGATATTCTACAAAAAGCTATACATCATAAATCCATTGATCATAGGTTTTCTTGACATTAGCAATTCTAAACCAGGAACATCCTGCTCAAAGCATTTTATAACAAGGTCTCTTCATCTAAAAAGTATCTTTACCTATAGGAGGATGATCTTTAGCAAGTTTGCAAAGAAACTGGGTTATTCATCTACATTCCTTTCCCCCACAGAGTAATCAAAGAAAAATGAAACAGAGACCATGTACGTTACTTCTTTCTCCAACTATCAGTAAGTCAATTTTTCAAGAATTTTGCAATCATGGGGAAAAGAAAATTACCATCTCTGACAAGTGATCCCATATGCTATGCATGTTCAAACAGAACCAAAAAAGGAAAATTGAATAAAATCACATTTGATACCTAAGTTTATTTAAATTTAAATGCAATAAAATTATGCTAAAGCATGTTTAGTATTTAATACATTAATCAATATTTATGATGCAAACTTACTTCTATGGAAACATCATTTACTTATAAAATCCTTACAATTTTAAGAAAACAGAAAACTGCAATTCGTAAAACAGTTATGCAACTGAGTCAGATATTTTGAGGAATGGATTCTGTTTCTTCTGGGGAAAAATTACCTATTACAAGACAGGCATTTAATTTATAGAAACAATTAGAAAGTTAATCAAACCTCGTCCTCTCATTCATATTCCACAGAACATGAAAATGCAAAATCTGGGGAGGAGCCAAGATGGCGGAGGAGTAGGACGGGGAGAACACTTTCTCCCCCACAAATTCATCAAAAGAGCATGTAAACGTCAAGTAAATTCCACAAAACAACTTCTGAATGCCGGCAGAGGACATCAGGCACCCAGAAAAGCAATCCAACTCTTCGAAAGGAGGTAGGAAAAAATATAAAAGACAAAAAAAGAGACAAAAGAGGGAGGGACGGAGTTCTGTCCCGGGAAGGGAGTCTTAAAAAGAGAGAAGTTTCCAAACACCAGGAAACCTTCTCACTGCCGAATCTGTGCCGAGCTTTGGAAGCACAGAGGGCAACATAACAGGGAGAAAAAATAAACAATTAAAACTCGCAGATTGTGAGCCCTACAGTAACTCCCCCAGCGGAGAAGCAGCGCAGACGCCTGCACACGCCATTAGCAAGCGGGGGCTGGGCAGGGAGGCGCGGTGCCGGCTGCATGGCTGAGAGTAAGAATCTGGCCTGAATACCCTGAGCACTATCTGAGCGAAATACTTTGGGCTAGCAAACCAGACTGTGGGATATCTACCACGAGAAAAGCTAGTCCCAACCTAAGACACCGCCAGGCCCGCGCACGGAACAAAGGACTGAACAGAGATAGCCGGCTGCAGACCTTCCCCCTTCGGTGACAGGCAGCCAGAGCAGGAAGGGGGCAATCGCAGCCCCAGAGAGACATTATCTATAAAACTGTAAGCAGGCTTCTTTGCTAACTAAAACTTCTTGGGGGTCTGGACGGTCAACATCTGCCTGAGAAGGTGCGCCGGTTTTACACCCAGATAACCGAGTGGCGGGGAGGTGATAAGTCGCAGCATTGGCGTTCGCCAAACACCTCATCACCTGAGCTGCTCGGACCTGGGAAGAGCGCAAAATGCAGGCCCAACTGAGTCTGCGCCTCTGAGGACTACCCGAGTGCCTGAACCTGAGCGGCTTGGACCTGGGAAGTACATGCAGCCCAGGGCCGGCCTCGGATTGTTCTCGGCGGAACAACCTAGAGCCCGAGCAGTGTGGGCAGGGAGGCTACACGCGCCGTGAGTGGGGGCAGACCCAATGTGGCTGAGGCACTGCGAGCACACGCCAGTGTTATTTGTTTGCAGCATCCCTCCCTCCCTCCCCACAGCGCAACTGAACAAGTGAGCCTAAAAAAAAAAAAAAAAGTTTCCCCCACCATCCCCTTTGTGTCAGGGCGGAAGCCAGACACTGAAGAGACCAGCAAACAGAAGAAGTTATAACAGAGGGAAACGCCTTGGAAGCTACGGGCAATAGATTAAAACCCCATGGTTACTATGGACTACATAGGAAGGGGCCTATAGATCTTGAGAAATATAAGTCGGACCAAGGAACTAGCCAAAAATGAACTGAACCCACCATACAACAAAACCAGAGAAAGTTCTAGATATATTTTTACTATTTTTACAATCATTCTCTTTCTTTTTTTTTTATTTAAAAAAAATTTTTTTAAGTCCTCTATTGTTCCTTTAATTTTCACTTTTATAAACTATTACTTTGCAAAAGAAAAAAAAAAAGACCCTATTTTTTTTCTTCTTCAGCAAACTTCATATATATATATTTTATAATTTTTTGACCTTTTTTTTTTTTTTTCCTTTTTCTTCTTTTTTTTAACATTGTATTTTTGAAATTCCAAACTCTACTCTAGTTTTTTAATTTTAGCTTTTTGGTATATGTTACCAATTTTGTACCTACAGTTTTTTTTTATAATTTCTGTGACTTTTTTTTTTCTGTTTCATTCTCTTCTTCTTTTATATAACACTGTATATCTGAAATTCCAAACTCTACTCTAGATTTTTAATTTATGCTTTTTTGTATTTGATATCAAATTTGTACCTGTATTTTCTTTATAATTTTTGCGACATTGTTTTTGTTTGTTTGTTTTCTCTCTTTATGTTTCTAGTTCCTTTATTTTAACATTGTATTTTTGAAAGTCCAATCTCTACTCTAGATTTTTAATTTTTGCTTTTTGGTATTAGTTATCAATTTTGTACCTGTATTTTCTTTATAATTTTCACTACCTTGTTTGTTTTTCTTTGTTCGTTTTTTCTCTCTTTCTTTTCCTTCTTCTTTTCTTTAACATCGTATTTTTGAAATTCCAAACTCTACTCTAGATTTTTAATTTTTGCTTTTATGTATTTGTTACCAATTTTGTACCTTTAAGAACCCAATCTTCAGGACCCATTTTTCACTAGGGAGCGAGATTACTGGCTTGACTGCTCTCTCTCCCTTTGGACTCTCCTTTTTCTCCACCAGGTCGCCTGTGTCTCCTCCCTAACCCGTCTCTACTCTACCCAACTCTGTGAGTTTATGTGTGTTCCAGATGGTGGAGAACACTTAGGGAACTGATTACTGGCTGGATCTGTCTCCCTCCTTTTCATTCCCCCCTTTTATCCCTCTAGCCACCTCTGTCTCCTTCCTCCTTCTTCTCTTCTCTGTATAACTCCGTGAACATATCTGAGCGGTCCAGTTGTGGAGTGCACATAAGGAAGTGACTACTGGCTACCCCACTCTCTCCACTATTGATTCCACCTCATCTCATTTGGGTCACCTCTAACTCCCTCCTCCCTCTTCTCTTCTCCATGTAACGCTGTGAACCTCTCTGACTGACCCTCACAGTAGAGAAACTTTTCATCTTTAACGTAGATATTTTATCAGTGGTGCTGTATAGAAGGAGAAGTTTTGAAACAACTGTAAAAATAAGACCGATAACTGGAAGCAGGAGGCTTAAGTCCAAACCCTGACTCCAGGGAACTCCTGACTCCAAGCAACATTAATTGACAGGAGCTCATCAAACGCCTCCATACCGACACTGAAACCAAGCACCACACAAGGGCCAACAAGTTCCAGGGCAAGACATACCAAGCAAATTCTCCAGCAACAAAGGAGCACAGCCCTGAGCTTCAAGATACAAGCTGCCCAAAGTCACCCCAAAACCATAGACATCTCATAACTCATTACTGGACATTTCATTGCACTCCAGACAGAAGAAATACAGCTCCACCCACCAGAACACCGACACAAGCTTCCCTAACCAGGAAACCTTGACAAGCCACCTGTACAAACCCACACACAGCGAGGAAAAGCCACAATAAAGAGAACTCCACAAACTGCCAGAATATAGAAAGGACACCCCAAAATCAGCAATTTAAACAAGATGAAGAGACAGAGGAATACCCAGCAGATAAAGGAACAGGATAAATGCCCACCAAACCAAACAAAAGAGGAAGAGATAGGGAATCTACCTGATAAAGAATTCCGAATAATGATAGTGAAATTGATCCAAAATCTTGAAATTAAAATGGAATCACAGATAAATAGCCTGGAGACAAGGATTGAGAAGATGCAAGAAAGGTTTAACAAGGACCTAGAAGAAATAAAAGAGAGTCAATATATAATGAATAATGCAATAAATGAAATTAAAAACACTCTGGAGGCAACAAATAGTAGAATAACAGAGGCAGAAGATAGGATTAGTGAATTAGAAGGTAGAATGGTAGAAATAAATGAATCAGAGAGGATAAAAGAAAAACGAATTAAAAGAAATGAGGACAATCTCAGAGACCTCCAGGACAATATAAAACGCTACAACATTTGAATCACAGGGGTTCCAGAAGAAGAAGACAAAAAGAAAGACCATGAGAAAATACTTGAGGAGATAATAGTTGAAAACTTCCCTAAAATGGGGAAAGAAATAATCACCCAAGTTCAAAAAACCCAGAGAGTCCCAAACAGGATAAACCCAAGGCGAAACACCCCAAGACACATATTAATCAAATTAACAAAGATCAAATACAAAGAACAAATATTAAAAGCAGCAAGGGGAAAACAACAAATAACACACAAGGGAATTCCCATAAGGATAACAGCTGATCTTTCAATAGAAACTCTTCAAGCCAGGAGGGAATGGCAAGACATACTTAAAATGATGAAAGAAAATAACCTACAGCCCAGATTATTGTACCCAGCAAGGATCTCATTCAAGTATGAAGGAGAAATCAAAAGCTTTTCAGACAAGCAAAAGCTGAGAGAATTCTGCACCACCAAACCAGCTCTCCAACAAATACTAAAGGATATTCTCTAGACAGGAAACACAAAAACGGTGTATAAGTTCTAACCCAAAACAATAAAGTAAATGGCAACGGGATCATACTTATCAGTAATTACCTTAAACGTAAATGGGTTGAATGCCCCAACCAAAAGACAAAGACTGGCTGAATGGATACAAAAACAAGACCCCTACATATGTTGTCTACAGGAGACCCACCTCAAAACAGGGGACACATACAGACTGAAAGTGAAGGGCTGGAAAAAGATGTTCCATGCAAATAGGGACCAAAAGAAAGCAGGAGTAGCAATACTCATATCAGATAAAATAGACTTTAAAACAAAGGCTGTGAAAAGAGACAAAGAAGGTCGCTACATAATGATCAAAGGATCAATCCAAGAAGAAGATATAACAATTATAAATATATATGAACCCAACACGGGAGCACCGCAGTATGTAAGACAAATGCTAACAAGTATGAAAGGAGAAATTAACAATAACACAATAATAGTGGGAGACTTTAATACCCCACTCACACCTATGGATAGATCAACTAAACAGAAAATTAACAAGGAAACACAAACTTTAAATGATACAATAGACCAGTTAGACCTAATTGATATCTATAGGACATTTCATCCCAATACAATGAATTTCACCTTTTTCTCAAGCGCACATGGAACCTTCTCCAGGATAGATCACATCCTGGGCCATAAAGCTAGCCTTGGTAAATTCAAAAAAATAGAAATCATTCCAAGCATCTTTTCTGACCACAATGCAGTAAGATTAGATCTCAATTACAGGAGAAAAACTATTAAAAATTCCAACATATGGAGGCTGAACAACACGCTGCTGAATAACCAACAAATCACAGAAGAAATCAAAAAAGAAATCAAAATTTGCATAGAAACGAATGAAAATGAAAACAACCCAAAACCTGTGGGACACGGTAAAAGCAGTCCTAAGGGGAAAGTTCATAGCAATACAGGCACACCTCAAGAAACAAGAAAAAAGTCAAATAAATAACCTAACTCTACACCTAAAGCAACTAGAAAAGGAAGAAATGAAGAACCCCAGGGTTAGTAGAAGGAAAGAAATCTTAAAAATTAGAGCAGAAATAAATGCAAAAGAAACAAAAGAGACCATTGCAAAAATCAACAAAACCAAAAGCTGGTTCTTTGAAAGGATAAATAAAATTGACAAACCATTAGCCAGACTCATCAAGAAACAAAGGGAGAAAAATCAAATCAATAAAATTAGAAACGAAAATGGAGAGATCACAGCAGACAACACAGAAATACAAAGGATCATAAGAGACTACTATCAACAATTATATGCCAATAAAATGGACAACGTGGAAAAAATGGACAAATTCTTAGAAAAGTACAACTTTCCAAAACTCGACCAGGGAGAAATAGAAAATCTTAACAGACTCATCACAAGCACGGAAATTGAAACTGTAATCAAAAATCTTCCAGCAAACAAAAGCCCAGGTCCAGATGGCTTTACAGCTGAATTCTACCAAAAATTTAGAGAAGAGCTAACACCTATCCTGCTCAAACTCTTCCAGAAAATTGCAGAGGAAGGTAAACTTCCAAACTCATTCTATGAGGCCACCATCACCCTAATACCAAAACCTGACAAAGATCCCACAAAAAAAGAAAACTACAGGCCAATATCACTGATGAACATAGATGCAAAACTCCTTAACAAAATTCTAGCAATCAGAATCCAACAACACATTAAAAAGATCATACACCATGATCAAGTGGGCTTTATCCCAGGGATGCAAGGATTCTTCAATATCCACAAATCAATCAATGTAATACACCACATTAACAAATTGAAAAATAAAAACCATATGATTATCTCAATAGATGCAGAGAAAGCCTTTGACAAAATTCAACATCCATTTATGATAAAAACTCTCCAGAAAGCAGGAATAGAAGGAACATACCTCAACATAATAAAAGCTATATATGACAAACCCACAGCAAACATTATCCTCAATGGTGAAAAATTGAAAGCATTTCCTCTAAAGTCAGGAACAAGACAAGGGTGCCCACTTTCACCATTACTATTCAACATAGTTTTGGAAGTTTTGGCCACAGTAATCAGAGCAGAAAAAGAAATAAAAGGAATCCAAATTGGAAAAGAAGAAGTAAAACTCTCACTATATGCAGATGACATGATCCTCTACATAGAAAACGCTAAAGACTCCACCAGAAAATTACTAGAACTAATCAATGACTATAGTAAAGTGGCAGGATATAAAATCAATACACAGAAATCCCTTGCATTCCTATACACTAATAATGAGAAAACAGAAAGAGAAATTAAGGAAACAATTCCATTCACCATTGCAACGAAAAGAATAAAATACTTAGGAATATATCTACCTAAAGAAACTAAAGACCTATATATAGAAAACTATAAAACACTGGTGAAAGAAATCAAAGAGGACACTAATAGATGGAGAAATATACCAGTTCATGGATTGGAAGAATCAATATAGTGAAAATGAGTATACTACCCAAAGCAATTTATAGATTCAATGCAATCCGTATCAAGCTACCAACAGTATTCTTCACAGAGCTAGAACAAATAATTTCACAATTTGTATGGAAATACAAAAAACCTCGAATAGCCAAAGCGATCTTGAGAAAGAAGAATGGAACTGGAGGAATCAACCTACCTGACTTCAGGCTCTACTACAAAGCCACAGTTATCAAGACAGTATGGTACTGGCACAAAGACAGAAATATAGATCAATGGAACAAAATAGAAAGCCCAGAGATAAATCCACACACATATGGACACCTTATCTTTGACAAAGGAGGCACGAATATACAATGGATTAAAGACAATCTCTTTAACAAGTGGTGCTGGGAAATCTGGTCAACCACTTGTAAAAGAATGAAACTAGAACACTTTCTAACACCATACACAAAAATAAATTGAAAATGGATTAAAGATCTAAACATAAGACCAGAAACTATAAAACTCCTAGAGGAGAACATAGGCAAAACACACTCTGACATACATCACAGCAGGATCCTCTATGACCCACCTCCCAGAATATTGGAAATAAAAGCAAAAATAAACAAATGGGGCCTAATTAACCTTAAAAGCTTCTGCACATCAAAGGAAACTATCAGCAAGGTGAAAAGACAGCCTTCAGAATGGGAGAAAATAATAGCAAATGAAGCAACTGACAAACAACTAATCTCAAAAATATACAAGCAACTCCTATAGCTCAACTCCAGAAAAATAAATGACCCAATCAAAAAATGGGCCAAAGAACTAAATAGACATTTACCCAAAGAAGACATACAGATGGCTAACAAACACATGAAAAGATGCTCAACATCACTCATTATCAGAGAAATGCAAATCAAAACCACAATGAGGTACCATTTCACACCAGTCAGAATGGCTGCGATCCAAAGTCTACAAATAATAAATGTTGGAGAGGGTGTGGAGAAAAGGGAACCCTCTTACACTGTTGGTGGGAATGCAATCTAGTACAGCCACTATGGAGAACAGTGTGGAGATTCCTTAAAAGACTGGAAATAGAACTGCCTTATGATCCAGCAATCCCACTGCTGGGCATACACACTGAGGAAACCAGAAGGGAAAGAGACACGTGTACCCCAATATTCATCACAACACTGTTTATAATAACCAGGACATGGAAGCAACCTAGATGTCCATCAGCAGACGAATGGATAAGAAAGCTGTGGTACATATACACAATGGAGTATTACTCAGCCATTAAAAAGAATTCATTTGAATCAGTTCTAATGAGGTGGATGAAACTGGAGCCTATTATACAGAGTGAAGTAAGCCAGAAGGAAAAACACCAATACAGTATACTAATGCATGTATATGGAATTTAGAAAGATGATAACAATAACCCTGCGTACGAGACAGCAAAAGAGACACTGATGTATGGAACAGTCTTATGGACTCTGTGGGAGAGGGAGAGGGTGGGAAGATTTGGGAGAATGGCATTGAAACATGTAAAATATCATGTATGAAACGAGATGCCAGTCCAGGTTTGATGCACGATACTGGATGCTTGGGTCTGGTGCACTGGGACGACCCAGAGGGATGGTATGGGGAGGGAGGAGGGAGGAGGGATCAGGATGGGGAGCACATGTATACCTGTGATGGATTCGTTTTGATGTTTGGCAGAACTAATACAATTATGTGAAGTTTGAAAATAAAATTAAAAAAATGCAAAATCTGATTTGCTTATTAATTGATAGTAAAGTGTTTTTAATTACTTTGTCACTCTATAGTCAGCATCCCAGGTATGCCACCATTTGTTGCTGTTTTAGTTGCTAAGTTATTTATGACCCTGTTGAGACCCCACGAACTGTAGCCCACCAGGCTCCCCTGTCCATGGAATTTTCCAGCCAAGAATACTAGAGTGGGTTGCCACTTTCTTCTCCAGAGGTTCTTCCCAACCGAGGGATCAATCCTGTGTCTCCTGCCTTGGCAGGTAGCTTCTTTACCACTTAGGCACCAGGGAAGACCTATGTCACCAGTAGAGTTGTACAAAACCCCAGGTAGAAAGAGTTTCAGGTCTGTGGTTACCATCTTAAAATTCTTAATAATTTTATCTTTGAATGTGTGCTCTAAATATGAAGTCAGATGGGAAAATGACTCATATGCCTGGGTTTGGGTCCTCAGTTTCACCCATGGATCTGTTCCCCACAGCCTCCCTGATGGCCTGAATCTCATTGGAAAAGACTCTGATGCTGGGAAGGATTGGGGGCAGGAGGAAAAGGGGACAACAGAGGATGAGATGGCTGGATGGCATCACCGACTCAATGGACATGAGTTTGAGTGAACTTCGGGAGATGGTGATGGACAGGGAGGCCTGGTGTGCTGCGATTCATGGGGTCGCAAAGAGTCGGACACGACTGAGCGACTGAACTGAACTGAATTGTGCTAGAATATCTGTCCAGCCCCTTTTCCCTATCAACACCTCACGAACTCTGCTGCTCTCTGTCCCAGTGAGAGTCTGTGTATGACCCAGGGAAGGATGGCATGATCACCATGATACCTCTCGTGGAAAAGCCAGTGTCTGTTAGTACCATAACTTGGCATGTGAATAAGTGAGGGCCTTTTGTGCATGTGTGCGAAGTCGCCTCGCCTCAGTTGTTTCTGACTCTTTGTGACCCTATGGACTGCAGCCAGCCAGGCTCCTCTGTCCATAGAATTTTCCAGCCAAGAATACTAGAGCGGGTTGCCATGCCCTCCTCCAGGGGATCTTCCTGATTGAGGGATCAAATCCGTGTCTCTTTCATCTCCTGTTTTGGCAAGAGGGTTCTTTAGCACTAGCACCACCTGGTAAGCCCGAGGGTCTCTCACCTCCATCCAGTACTGGTACCAACTGTATTGCATAATATGCAATTGTTCTTTATAATTTTTAAGTTATCAAGTTTAAATCCAACCTGAAGGCTGTACAGCAACAACAAGCTGAGGTTATCTGAACCTAGACATTTGGAAGAGAGGTAACAAATTTGTAGGATCCATGGCTCAGAGAAATGGTGCCATTCAGATGGTGATGGTATCTGTGGAGCCTGGAGGAATAGAGTCACAAAAGTGAATTCTCAAGAGGTGAAAGGTTCTTTCCAGAGGGAAGTTTCTAGGAATAATGAGTCAGCCAGAAGAAGTAAATCCCTTCTCCTATGTTGGCCTCCAAGTCTCCATCTAAAGCCAGGAGAATATAAAGTATAATGGGGAGCTCTCTGGCAAAGGAACAGAATGGTATGAGTTTGCGGGTGAACAATAGTTTCTAAAAAGTCTGTAGGCTCAGTGAGCCTGCTCACATTTTCATTGATCCCTATCATGTTTCATTAACTTTGGCTAATGGGCATGGTATTTACAGGTGTCTCATTCCAAATGTATAGATGCAAATGTATATATGCAAACTAATCCCTCAAAAATAATTAGGATCAATCACTCCAACCAATACAATACAATAACCTCCTGCTTAGCCTCTGGTCAATGGGATAAGGGCACTCAAAGCTACAAGTGGTTCTCCTGGCTTCAGGTTCAATGGCAGCTAGTTGTATCCCCTGGTAGAAATACTCTGCCTCTGGGAATCAAGTCTCCAAGTGCATAGAGTTCAAAGATTCATAAAGAGAAATCAACACTTACTCAGTGAAAAACAGAGCCACTCTTACATCCATTTTTTGATTCCCATACTTGTACAGTATGACAGTAAGAGAACTAAAAGAAGCATGCATAGATTCGTCACTGTATTTGTCAGATGCATTGCCTCTATTTAGCGTATCTTACACCTGGTGTCATAAATAAATCTTCAGTTATCTACTCCACTGGGTGCAGATACACAGCAAACCACTCTAACAGCAAGGATTCAAGTCCATTAATACTTCTTTTACATTTTAAAGAATATTTAATTCAAGTTGGGGTGTTGCACTGTTGTTTTATGCTTCAGGTAATTTTTTAGGTAGAATTTTATCAGTTAAAATTTTCTAATTCTTACATTATGTCATTATTATAGTAGCTTGGTCAGCTCCTTAACTGTATTTTTTTCCAATCACTTTAAAATGTTTTAACTTTTCCTGAACCAGAAAGTTAGAATGGAAATTAGAATTAACATTCTATGGTTCTTAGTTCATGGGTATATTTTGCTTTAATAAAGTTAATACAGTGCCTTTAAATAATGCTGCTTTTGAAGCAGAGAGGGATAGGATATCCTTTTAAAAAATTCATTTTTGTTTCTGCAGTGTCCTTGTTTCTACTTTGCTCTTTCCTTCTGAGTTCCAAAGTATATCTCCTCATTCCAAATTGCTTTTTGCAACTTTCTTCTTCAGTAATAATTCATTTCTAAATTATCACATCTCTGTCTAACATTTGCTTTTATTATTTAAACATTATGGTGTTTTTGAGGAAAGTTTGAAGATGAGGATTTAGGCAACCACTATTATCCTATAGGAATCCAAAAATTTTACATGTATTTTGAATCCTATAAAATTGAATCACTATGATTATAGTTTTGTTTTTATTTTCAGTCAATTATTTAGAATGAAGAAACTACTTTGGTGTAAGTATTACTGTAGCTCTACATGTGACATATTTGTTTTTATTTGTCTTGAGGATGTCTTTATTTAACTTTAACTTTGAGGAGTATTCTCACTAAATTTAATTTCTAGGTTGGAATAGATTCTTTCAATACTTTGAAGTACCATTACAGTGTCTTCTGAATTCCATTGTTTATTTTGAAAAATCTCTTCCTAATGTCAGTGTTGATACTGTAAAGTAATAGTCCTAACATACAATTAAGATTTTATTTTTCTCAATATTTAAAATGCTTAATTAATTTTATATAATATATCTAGATATGAGTTCCCTTTTATTTATCATACCTAAGATTTGTAAGGTATGTTATATCTCTAGGTTTATATCATTCAATAGTTTTAGAAAATTCTCAACCATTACAATTCTCTCCTTTTACATGCAATTACACGTATTTCAGAGCTTTTCACTGCTTCCCATATGTCTCATATGTTCCTGCCATTTTATTCTCTATTTGGATATTTTCTACTGATATTATTTCCAGTTCACGTGTCCTCTGCAGTGAGTAGTCTTCTTTTAAGTCCATCTATTGCATGTTTAATTGGGTCATTGTATTTTACAACCTTTGAGTTTAAAGTTAATAGCTGAATTGATTCCAGTTCCTGGTGAAATCTTCCATCTTCTTATCTATTTCTTAAACATACAAATCATAGCTACTTAAATATCATGTATGATAACTTTAATACTCTAATTATCTATAATTATTTTCTCTTTGTTGCTTTTAATGAACATTTTGAACATTTGGACTTGTGCCCAGGAATATCTGGTACTTTTGTTTTAATAGCAAACATTATGCACAAAAAAGAAATACTTAATTTAAACTTCTAGCAGATGCTATCTTTATTAAGAGAATATTGATTTTGCTTTATGGAATACTATTAGAATTAAGGTAGATCCTTTTTTCAGCTTTAATGAGCCAAAATTGACATATAAGTTGTATAATTTAAGTGGACAGTGGGTTGACTTGATATACATATATTGCAATATAAGTATCACTGTAGATAAAATCTCTATCATGTCACATAATTACCATCTTTAGAAACTTTATGGTAAGAAAATTAAAGATCTGCTCTCTTAGCAACTTTCAAGTATAGAATACAGTACTGTTAACTATAATTGCCAATGGTGAGCATCAGTTACCCAGAACTTATTCATCTTCTAACTGGAGGTTTATGCTGTTTGGCCAGCATCTATCTCCCTTTCTCCCCACCCTCCACTCCTGGTAGTCACAGTTCTACTCTGTTTTTGCAAGTTTGGCTTTTTTAGATTCCACTTATAAATCATATCATGCAATATTTGTCTTTTTCCTTCTGACTTACTTCACTTAGCATAATGCCGTCAAGATCCATCCATGTTGTCACAAATGGCATGATTTCCTTTCTCGTGGCTAATTAATATTGATGAATCCTAGGATTGTATTTTCTATTTCTGTCAAGAATAAGGCAGATGATTTTAACAGTTGTAGAGAAAGCTCACTTGATTTTTTATTTCAGGGTGTGTGTTTGTGTGTGTGTCTGTGGGTATGTGTAGTAACTAATGTATATTTTTGTTGTTTTTGTTCTGTCACTAAGTCATGTCCAACTCTTTGTGATCACATGGACTGCAGCATGATAGGCTCCTTTGTTCTCCACTATCTTCAGTTTGCTCAAATTCATGTCCATTGTGTCAGTCATGCTATCTAACCATCACATCCTCTGCCACCTCCTTCCCATTTGCCTTCAATCTTTCCCAAAATTAGAGTTTTTTTCCAATGAGTCAGCTCTTAGCATCAGATGGCCAAAGTACTGGAGCTTCAGCTACAGTATCAGACCTTCCAATAAATATTTATGGTATATTTTCTTTAGGATTGATGGGTTTGAACTCCATGCAGTCCAAGAGCTTCTCAAGAGTCTTCTCCAACACCACAGTTTGAAAGCATCAATTCTTCAGTGTTCAGCCTTCTTTATGGTCCAGCTCTCACATCCATACATACTGGAAAAACCATAGCTTTGACTATTTGCACCCATGTTAGTATATTAAAAAGCAGAGATAGCACTTTGCTATCTTATGTTTGTCATAGCTTTCTTTCCAAGGAGCAAGGATCTTTTAATTTCATGGAGGCAGTCACCATTCACAGTGATTTTGGAGCCCAAGAAAATAAAACCTGTCAATGCTTCTACTTTTTCCCCTCTGTTTTCCATGAGACAATGGGACTGGATGCAATGATCTTAGTTATTTTCACATTGAGTTTTAAGTCAGCTTTTTCACTTTCCTCTTTTACTGTCATTAAGGAGCTCTTTAGTTCCTCTTCACTTTCTGCCGTCAGAGTTATATATTCTGCATATCTGAGGTTGTTGATATTTCTCATGACAATCTTGACTCCAACTTTTGATTCATCCAGCCTGGCATTTTGCATGATGTGCTCTGCATATAAGTTAAATAATTAGGATAAAAATATACAGTTTTGTTATATTCCTTTCCCAATTTTGAAGCAGTCAGTTGTTCCATGTCTGGTTCTAACTGTTGCTTCTTGACCCACATACAGGTTTCTTAGGAGACAGGAAAAGTGGTCTGGTATTCCCATCTCTTTAAGAATTTTCCACAGTTTGCTGTGATCTACACAGTCAAAGGCTTTAGTGTAGTCAATGAAGCAGAGGTAGATTTTTTTCTGGAATTCCCTTGCTTTCTCCATGATCCAATGAATGTTGTCAATCTGATCTCTGGTTCCTCTGCCTTTCTAAACCCAGCTTGTATATTTATAAGTTCCCAGTTCAGGTACTGCTGAAACCTAGCTTGAAAGATTTTGAACATTACCTTGCTAGCATATAAAATGAGCACAATCATATGGTAGTTTGAATATTATTTGGCACCGCCCTTCTTTGGGATTAGAATGAAAATTGACCTTTTCCAGTCCCTTGGTCACTGATGATTTTTCCAAATTTTCTGACATATTGAGTGAATCACTTTAACAGCAGCATCATTTAGGATGTGAAATAGCTCAGCTGGAATTCCATCACCTCCACTAGCTTTGTTTGTAGTGATGCTTCCTAAGGCACACTTCACACTAAAGGATGTCTGGCTCTAAATGAGTGACCACACCATCATGTTTTTCTTGAAGAGATCTCTAGTCTTTCTCATTCTGTTGTTTTCCCCTATTTTTTTTTTTCATTTTTCACTTAAGAAGGCTTTCTTATCTCTTCTTGCTATTCTCTAAAACGCTGCATTCTGTTGGGGATATCTTTCATTTTCTCCTTTGCCTCTGGCATCTCTTCTTTTCTTAGCTATTCTTAAGGCTTCCTCAGACGACCACTTTGCATTCTTGCATTTCTTTCTCTTTGGGATGGTTTTGGTCACTGCCTCCTGCACAATGTTTCAAGTCTCCATCCATAGTTCTTCATGCACTCTACCAGATCTAATCCCTTCAATCTATTAGTCGCCTCCACACTGTACAATCATAAGGGATTTGATTGGGGTCATATCTGAATGCCCTAGTTGTTTTATCTATTTTTCTTCAATTTAAGTCTGAATTTTACAACAAGGATCCCATGATCTGAGGCACAGTTAGCTCCAGGTCTTCTTTTTGCTGACTGTATAGGGCTTCTCCATCTTTAGCTGAAAGAACATAATCTTATTTTTGTATTGACCATTTGGTGATGTCCATCTGTAGAGTTGTCCCTTGTATTGTTGAAAAAGGGTATTTGCTATGACCAGTGTGTTCTCTTGACAAAACTCTGTTAAGACTTTGCCCTGCTTCATTTTGTACTCCAAGGCCAAACTTGCCTGTTACTCCAGGTAGCTCTTGCCATCTTTCCTTTGCATTCCAATCCCCTATGATGAAAAACACATCTTTCTTTGGTGTGAATTCTAGAAGGTCTTGTATATCTCCACAGAACCTGTCAACTTCAATTTCTTTGACATTAGTGGTTGGAACACAGACTTGAATTACTGTAGGGTTGAATGGTTTGCCTTGGAAACAAACTGAGATCATTTTGTCGTTTTTGAGCTTGCACCAGAGTACTTTAGACTCTTTTGTTTACTATGAGGGCCACTTCATTTCTTCTAAGGGATTCTTAGCCACAGTAGTATATATAATGGCCCACTGAATTAAATTTGCCCATTCCTCTTCATTTTAGTTCACTGATTCTTAAGATGTTAATGTTCAGTCTTGCCATCTCCATATCCAATTTACCCTGATTCACAGACCTAACATTCCAAGTTCCTATGCAATATTGTTCTTTATAGAATCAGACTTTACTTTCACTTGATTCACAGACCCTACTAGAAAGCAACAGATGTTTTCAAGAGTGACTGATGCTCTGTCAGGGAGGACATAGTTTTGCTATAGAGATTAAGGGGTCTATGTTAGAATTCCCCAGAGCAACAGAGCCAACAGTAGAGACAGAAGTAGAAATAGGGATAGAGATATATAGAAAGAAATTTATTATGTGGGATTGAGACTTGAAATTAACCATCACAGATTCTTTCTGCTAATTTCTTTTTGGGGCCTGAAAAAAGATTCTACTTAACATCCCCATCCATTTTATCACCTCTTACATATATGGCCCAAGGGGCAGAACAGATTTCACAGCAGCCTGATCATTTCTCTAAATTAAGCCCTACCAAAATAGATTCAAATCCAAAATCTCCCTTGTATTAATGGTATGTATGTGCTAAATTGGTACGTGCATGCTAAGTTGCTTCAGTAGCGTCTGACTCTGAGGGACCCTATGGACTGTCACCCTCCAGGCTCCTCTGTCCATGGGATTCTCCAGGCAAGAATACTGAAGTGGATAGCCATTCCCTTCTCCAGGGGATCGTCCTGACCCAGGGATCAAACCCACGTCTCTTATGTCTCCTCCACTGGCAGGTGGGTTCTTTACCACTAGAGCCACCTGTGAGATACTTTGAAAATTACCATGAGCCATCAAGGCTCTGTTCCTGAAATATAAATATGGTATGGAACAAACTCTACTTTCTAAAATTGGGAAGAAAATTATATGAGTAGTTACCTGAAGTGATATTTTACTGCTAACATGATATATAACAACAGTTTAAATGGTGGGAGAAACTTAGATCTTTTTACTTGGTATCTAATTGCTAAATCCAATCAATATATTTCAGTTGGGACTCAAGGCATCTTTGTGTGTGTGTGTGTGTTTTTTTTTTTTAATCTTCCTCATTATCGTTATGTATAGGATAGTGGCTAGATTTGGGTTTTTTCCCGGGGTGAGGGGTAATAATTTTGGGCAACTCTTCTTTTTCACGCATACAGAAGGAAGATATTTCTGAGGTTTCTGTCTGTCACCTTTTTCAAGTCTCACCTATATTTTTTCACCTTGGGTGATCTAATTTATTTATGCCTAATATTTCCCTTCTCAGCTACATGCTGATGACTCACAAATGTTTATCTCCACCCACATGCCTTTTCCCAGCAGAACATTCACATATGTATTTCAATATCTTCACAACATCTACCTCTCACATTTCCCCAACATATTTTATCTCAACCCACAATTACACATTTAATAATTTCCATTATATTTTCCTTGAAAATCTGATTGTAAGAAAACATTTTTACTAAATCAAGTAATTTCTATTATCCATGGTATAAAAAAGTAAATATCTTTTTGAGGACTCTCTCTCTCTCTCTCTCTCAGACCCTGAGAAAGTGTGGAGAAAATGAATTTGTTATACACACTCACTGAGTCCTGTAGTCTCCAGGCCACACTGTGCCATGAGGACATGTTTACTCTCTGGGGTCTCAGGTTCCTACAAAGGTGGCTATCCTGGCTATTCTTGTGCCATACTGGATAGAAAGATTTTTGAAAAATTTAATAATATGCTGTCTAGTCAAACTTCACAGGGCACAGTCTTCCTCCATTCCTCTACAAGATCCTGGCTGTCATGTGTAATCTTTGCCAAGGAATGTGTTTAAAGGCTCAAACATCTACAGAATTCAAAATCACAGTCTCTTTCCTATTTGACTCTTGAGCAGTCTCCCTGTACCTTGTCAGCAGTTTCTGCTTAGTTCTGCCAATCATTTTCTTTAACATCTTCCAACTCTGTGAAATTCTGCATAATCTCCTTCTATAACATTCTGGAGTGAAAGGATGAGAATAAGAAATAATATGTCATCTTTTTATTTTCTTTGTAACTCATCTTGTTTTGTCACTATATATTATTTCTCTCTTCTCTAATAAGCAGGATGAATGCCACTTTCTTTTAAAAAGTTTTCTCAATTAAGACAATATTAAGTTTGGCCATTGTCTCAGAATTCCAAGATGATCTCTAGGATTCTTGCCATCTGCTATATACACTACAATTCTCTCTGCTTGAGTGTGGATAGAACATCTACATCTGTCCATCATATCATTCCATCCATCATAGTAGACTATAGGAGATTCTTCTGCTAAGTTTGATTATACAAGTTTCCATGTTTCAAGAAGAGTACATGGCTAGGACATGAGGTAAACTTTAAGGACTGAAAACAACTTCTAACCTACAGCCACCAAGGAAACAGTGGAACCTCAGTTATAACCAAAAGGAACTGAATTTTGTCAACATCCACCTGAACCTAGATGTGGACCCATCTCATTCTAAGATGACATGGTAGTCTCTGCCAATACTGAGAATGTAACTGGAGAGACTCCGAGCAAAAAAGTCCTAGCTAACTTGTGACTGGACTCCTGAATCATGATACTGTCATATAATAAATGCACATTCCAAGCTGTGTTTGTGGCAACCTGTTACACAACAATAGGTAATGAATGCACTAGTCTTCCCTTCTGTCAGTAATCCTATGAACATTGTTAATACAGTACTTAACTTCCACATTTCTTAGTTAGAAGTGAAACAGATTTTAGTGATATTGTATAATTTCTCCCTTTTCCTAATGAATACTAGCTTCAAACTGTATATGCTGTCTTTTACTGGTCTCATCAGATCTCAGAGTTTTTCTTAACAATGCTTTCCTCTGCTCCACTGACTAGATACAACACTGTCTGCTTCTAACAAATTGCCACCATTTATCAGCAATTAATGGTAGACTAAAATAGAAGGGAAAGAAATCTCCAAGGATTAGAGAGAAAAACTTCACTTTCTGACCTTCCAATCTGTGCGTCAAAGGCAAGCTTTGGATTTGTGTTTTCCTGGAGTGTTATTAAATGGAGTACTTAATTTGAATAATACAAATTTGTATTTGCATAGTAATGTGATAGTTCATCTTCACAATACAATTGTGAGAAGCTATGAACAAGTTATTATCTTCATTTTGTCATTCATTTGACTTCGCCAAGGTTATTTAGAGGATAAGGGCAACACTGACCCTGGAGTCGAATTTTCTTTATATACCATCCCTATGCATGCTGCTCATCTGCCTTCCCTACTTCCTAAGAAAATGTCATCACCCATATTCTGTTTTATGTTTAATCTCAACCTTCATAGGATTCGTAAAACTCCTATTGAGTCTCTATCTTCCTTTAAAATGCTTGTTCTTTCTCCAAATATTTTATGGACATCTTCAAGAATATAACTGAGTTGAAAGAATTTCACCCTATGCATCCACATACACACCCACAAGATTCCACTCTTAACATTTTACTATACTTCATGTATTATGTATCTATCTATTCTTCTATCTGTCTATCCACCATTTAATCTTATTTTTGATCACTACAAATTAAATTTCAGATGTAAGTACAGTTCCATAAATAACATGCATGTCATCAAAATGTATCACTTAAAATATATTTTATTTTGATATAAGCTTTACATACAATTGAATCCACAGATCTTAAGTGCACATTGCCTCAGTTTTGACAAAGGCATGCATCTATTTAAGGTGCCCAAAACATACTGGCAACCTCTCTAGGTTTGTGTAAAGATTAAGGTTTCATTGGATAACTCCTCCATCCACATGCTCCAAGCTTAAGGTGCTTGCTAAAAACAAAACTTGCTTAAACTGTCAGTTTTCCTCGTTAAATCTTAACCTGCAGAATATACTTCCCCAGTCATGCTTACCCTTAGGCTATATACTTTTGAGAACTGCCTTTCCTGACATATCACATGCTTGTTTCCTTGTTCTTTTTACTCCATATCTACCCTGAGTCATGTAAAAAGTTTGTTTATGGCCAGAAGGCAAAGGGAATCTTGTTTTCACAATGACCCTCCTGCTAGTGGTGAATGAAAACTCTCTTTCTGTGGTACCACTCTGGGCTAGAGAGAAGAAGGCTTTACTCCAAGGCATTTGACAAATGAACATAAAACTCTCTGCTTTATGGACAAAATTGTACCAAATTATTACACATTTGGTCAATGTGCCATGGCTAATTTACTAAATACATGATTGATAGATGGAGTCTTATTTTGATACATATTTTTCTATATTCCTATGTTACCTTTCCAATTTATTTTTTTACACTCTTTCAAGCAAGAAATAATACAGAAAGACCACAGCATCACTTTCAAAGTAATAAAGGTTCTTTGCAAATTGAACTTTATCCTGACACACATTCTTTATCAGGAATTAAAATAATCCTCAAATAGGTATTTGAAGGTGAAATTGCAAATAGTTAAAATGCATAAATATAGTGAATCCTAGCTTTTTTTTAAGTACCTGGATTAATCAACATCCAGTTCAAGAAGATATTAGTCACTTTAACCAGTGAGGGATTTATTACAATAAGCTTGGTGCTTACAAAAATTATGAAAAGTTTGAAGGGCTAGATCTTTGGCTAAGCTACAAAGAATATTTCTCACAATATACAGAACTGGCTCCAGTCCACCTTTGGTGATATACTAAAGTCAAGATGTCACCCTTGTCCCTAATGCCGTCAAAGCAACTGCATCTTGACATGCAGGAATATGGACATGGGACAGCCTAACTCCAATGCAAGGAGTGAAAGGCTCTAATAAAGAAGTTGTCACTGTAAATACTTATGCCATTGATTCCATCATATCCAAATACCAAATAAACACAGAAAACTCACACATATTTTTCCAAACTCTCATAGAAAAAAACCAGGGTGTGTAACAGTCAACTCCTGTGGCAGGCCATTAGTTAAAGAAGATTCCATTTAGATCTTCAAATGGAAGTGCAAACTATTAAAGGATTCTTAAAACACAGATATCTCCAACTAGGAAAAAAAGCCAGAATGCGTTGAATGTTCCAATCTATGTTAACTATGGATGCCATATATGACCTACTTAAGACCAACAGTTTATTGTATAGTTAAGATTGTACACAGAAATATTCTATTTTTAACTAAGAGAAAAGTATTCTTTACAAATCAGTTTTATTATTCTGAACAGGTCATGTTGACATAATTTAAATGAATCTGAAATTAAATTGGAAAAGTGGATGCAAGGCAATTGATGTAGAATTAAAATGACTGCTCCTTTTGAAGTGAAAAAATATACAAATTAAAATATGCTCCCAATGAATTGGTGGAACAAGAACTTAACTAGTGCATAGAGGTGGAAACCAGTTTCCACTAATCAAAAAAAAAAAAAAAAGAAAAGAAAGAAAGAAATGGCATAAAATGACCATGCATTTCTCTAGGAGTTTCTGTTACATTATTGGAAACCAGGTCATATGGGCTGCTCTAAGTGTATCCTTCCTCTATTAAGTTAGGTGATACCATTTGGCAGAAAATAAGAACAAAGGGGTTGACCTAATTTTGAGTTCATTTTGATTGCACTCCCAAACCTCTGTGATAAATGAAAGTGAATTGCCTAAGTGGTTAAAGAGTAGAAACAGATGAGAAGAGTTGACCTCCAGCTCTGGTAAGAGGGTGGTTTAGCTTATTTCTTCCTTAGAACAATGTGTCTTACTTGATTGTCAGTGGCTGTTTGATCCAAAAAGACCTACTGAAGCAAATTCATCTTTCAACAAGTATACTCTTCTTCAAAATAAACTATTAGTCAGAGATTATATGTTAATCACAGTGGCAAAATACTTTATGTTTACAAGAGAGGGTTCTTGTAATTTACTACTTTCTGTTTCATGTGCATTTTTATTTAATGCTAGCAGAGGCTAGAAAAGACAACAAAATTGGCAAATTAATTATGTGAAGACATATTGAAAAATACCCAAGAATATTTCACAGTACTAAAAAAAGTGTTTTGAAAGTGATAAATGTTACATTTCTCATAAAGATGGTTTCCTATTAATTATGACTGGAAATGTACAAAATACCCATAGGGCCCCTAAGATCATTACCACAATCCCTTTATTAAAACAGATAAATAGGACCTTCATTTATCTCAAAAGAAGTTTGAACAATATGAGCAGGGCATTATTTTGATGAAACTTACCATGATGAGAATTATGGCACACTACTGTCCTAAAGGCAACCCACTCCAGTATTCTTGCCTGGAGAATGCCACGGACAGAGGAGCCTAGCGCGATACTGTGCAAGGGGTCCCAAAGAGTCGGACACGACTGAACTTCTTCACTTTCACTTTCACTGTCCTAACAGTCACTATCATACCACCTAAATTTTCACCTTTGTCCACATAACAAACAACTTCAAAAAAGACATGCAGCAAATGACTGTGTGGATCACAAATAACCTGTGGAAAATTCTGAAAGAGATGGGAATACCAGACCACCTGACCTGCCTCTTGAGAAACCTATATGCAGGTCAGGAAGCAACAGTTAGAACTGGACATGGAACAACAGACTGGCTCCAAATAGGAAAAGGAGTACGTCAAGGCTGTATATTGTCACCCTGCTTATTTAAATTATATGCAGAGTACATCATGAGAAACGCTGGGTTGGAAAAAGCACAAGCTGGAATCAAGACTGTCGGGAAAAACATCAATAACCTCAGATATGCAGATGACACCACCCTTATAGCAGAAAGTGAAGAGGAACAAAAAAGCCTCTTGATGAAAGTGAAAGAGTAGAGTGAAAAAGTTGGCTTAAAGTTCAACATTCAGAAAATGAAGATCATGGCATCCGGTCCCATCACTTCATGGGAAATAGATGGGGAAACAGTGTCAGACTTTATTTTGGGGGGCTCCAAAATCACTGCAGATGGTAACTGCAGCCATGAAATTAAAAGATGCTTACTCCTTGGAAGAAAAGTTATGACTAACCTAGATAGCATATTAAAAAGCAAAAATATTACTTTGCCAACAAAGGTCCGTCTAGTCAAGGCTATGGTTTTTCCAGTGGTCATGTATGGATGTGAGAGTTGGACTGTGAAGAAAGCTGAGCGTTGAAGAATCGATGCTTTTGAACTGTGGTGTTGGAGAAGACTCTTGAGAGTCCCTTGGACTGCAAGGAGATCCAAACAGTCCATTCTAAAGGAGATCAGTCCTGGGTGTTCTTTGGAAGGAATGATGCTAAAGCTGAAACTCCAATATTTTGGCCACTTCATGTGAAGAGTTGACTCATTGGAAAAGACTCTGATGCTGGGAGCAATTGCGGGCAGGAGGAGAAGGGGACGACAGAGGATGAGATGGCTGGATGGCATCACTGACACAGACGTGAGTCTGAGTGAACTCCGGGAGTTGGTGATAGACAGGGAGGCCTGGCATGCTGCAATTTATGGGGTCGCAAAGAGTCAGACATGACTGAGTGACTGAAGTGGAACTGAACTGAACTGATGGTAGGCAGCATCACTAATTATTTAGAAAGCTCAATTGAAGATTTTTAAAGGCAGCATCAGTAGGGTAGTTATTCCATGTCCTTATATACCATCTGGAGAAGGAAATGGCAACCCACTCCAGTATTCTTGCCTAGAGAATCCTGTGGACAGAGGAGCCTGGTGGGCTGCTGTCTATGGGGTCACACAGAGTCGGACACAACTGAAGCAAGTTACCCTGCATGCATGCATTGGAGAAGGAAATGGCAACCCACTCTAGTATACTTGCCTGGAGAATCCCAGGGATGGAGGAGACTTTTGGGCTGCCATCTATGGTGTCTCACAGAGTTGGACACAATTGAAGCAACTTAGCAGCAGTAGCAGTAGCAGCAGCAGCAGCAGCATATACCATCAGAAAGTAGAGAAGAACCAAAAGCCTACAGGTAAAAGGTACTAGTAAACTAGAAAACAAGGTATCCTCATAAACTCTTCAACATGAGTAAATGGTGACAAGTAATACCCACATGACAGCAATATCTGTTCAGGAGAAAACAAACCTGAGACAACTGGGCTTCAGGAAAAGAGGAAATTAATTCCTCTGTTTTAAAGTACTTGTATATGAAAGTGAAAGTCGCATAGTTGTGTCTGACTAATAGACACCCCATGGACTGTAGCCTGCCAGGCTCCTATGTCCATGGAATTCTCCAGGCAAGAATACTGGAGTGGGTTGCCATTTCCTTGTTCAAGGAATCTTCCAAACCCAGGGATCAAACCTATCTATGTCTCTTGCATTGCAGGCAGATTCTTCACCATCTGAGCTACAATGACCAAGTATAAATTATGTCTAAATTGAAGAATTCTTAATTATACTTAAACATGTTCAACTTGGAAAACGACAGGGAGCATTTTTTTTTTAAGTAATAAATAAATGACAAAACTTTTAACATATGTTCTGCCTTCTCTGTATGAATTATACCTCAGGAACCACATAGCTGAAGTGTATGTGAAAGTCACTCAGTTATGTCCAACTCTTTGCAACCCCTTGGGGGTATAGCCCATCAGGTTCCTCTGTCCATGGGATTCTCCAGGCAACAATACTGGAGTGGGTTGTCATGCCCTTCTCCTGGGGATCTTCCAAACCCAGGGATAGAACCCAGGCATCCTGCAGACTCTTATACCATGTGCGCCACCAGGGAGGCATATACATAGTTGATGTGAGACACTTCAATTTTTACAAGTTGTCCAGCTAATGAAGGAATAAGGTATGATAGAATTATACCATTACCATTTTGCAACCACAAATGAAGAAATGAATCTATACAATAATTACTAATATTTAAGAGCCATGCAGACAGATACATGTCAGGGAGTGTATAATTTCCTCGGTTCTGTCTCATCACAATAAAAATTTGAAGCAATGGATCTTTAAGCCCTCAGACAGACCGTGTCTCAGCTCTCAGACCGACCATGTCACAGCCCTCGGACAGACTGCGTCACAGCTCTCAGCTCTCGGAAAGACCGTGTTACAGCTCTCAGTCAGATAAGTGTTACAGCTCCGTGTTACAGCTCAGTTTTATTTAGAAAATAGAAGGAAAATACATCCTAGAGTCTTGAGGGCATGCCAACCCAAAAGACATGAAGAGAAGAGAGCGAGCCCCAGTCCTTTGGCTCCTCTTTTTATAGTTTTTCTCCTGCCCCTGGGTCTGCCCTGTGTAAACTGGGCTAGCCAGGAGTGCTGTTTGTTCTACCTGAGGTCCTCACTCAAGTCCTTGGAGCTTTCTTTGTTCTCTTTTCACAGGCTTTTCCCTTCCTTGTCTTTTAGCCACTGCCATTCTGAACTCCTTTTTCCTATTCTACCTAACATAAACAACAGAATATTATTTGCCTCCTAAAATATACATCACCTATTAAGTATCCGTGACCCAAAATCTCCCCCACAATAATCATACTTTAATTTGCTCAAGATTCTAAACTATTTACAAAATATAAAAGTAACCGAGTGAATGCTGTATCACACTATATGAAGTGAAGTGAAGTCGCTCAGTCATGTCTGACTCTTTGCAACCCCATGGACTCTAGCCTACCAGGCTCCTTCTTCCATGGGATTTTCCAGTCAAGAGTACTGGAGCGAGTTGCCATTTCCTTCTACAATCACACTATTTAGATGCTATCAAAAATATCAAGATGATGAGAAGTTCTATAGGATAAGTGACCCAGAAAACTTGGTGAAAATCCTCAGTCTACAGATCTAAGAACTGCAGGTATCCAGAGTAGGATAAATACAAAGGAAATCTAAATACACTCACCATGACCACATTGTCACACTCAATGGCAAAATTTCAAAGCTAACTGAAGCAGTTAAAATCCTGTTGCACACAAAGGAAAACAATTACAGGAATGATGGCTGACTTCTCATAACCTTGGATGCCAGAAGGCAAACAAAGAATACTTTTCAAAAGTTCATGAAAAGGGTAAAAATGTTAACTCAGAATGCTATATCCAGTGAAACAATCTTACAAAAATAAGAGTGCAATAAAGATCTTTTAAGATAAGATAAGATAAGTGAATGCATTACTAATGGATCTGTGCTCCCTAGAAATGTTAAATAAAGTTCTTCAAATTTAAGGGGAAATTTACCAGATGAAAATTCACATCTAAGAGAAAATGGAAGAATGTCAGGAATGATAAAGATATGGGCAAATATAGACTATTTTTTTTCTGAAAGTTGCCCAGTTGTGTCCAACTCTTTGCTACTCCATGGACTATATACTTCATGGAATTCCCCAGGCCAGAAGACTGGAGTGGGTAGCCTTTCCCTTCTCCAAGGGATCTTCCCAGCCCAGGGATCAAACCCAGGTCTCCTGCATTGCAGGTGGATTCTTTACCAGCTGAGTCACCAGGAAAGCCCTGGAATACTGGAGTGGGTAGCCTATCCCTTCTCGAGGATCTTCCCAACCCAGGAATCAGACAGGGATCTCCTGCATTGCAAGCAGATTCTTTACCAACTGAGCTATCAGGGAACTGATGTCAATAGTCTGGTTTATTATCTTAATTATATTTTATTTTTTATTATTTAGGAGACAATGTGAGGTATTTTTTTTCTCTTTCCTTCAATTCATTAAAAGCAACTGAACTGTTTAAAGAAAAAGTTGCAGCATAGGGTCCATTGTATGTTTAGAAATGAAATAAATGACAATAAGATTAACACTTCTTAAATCAGTAACTGATAAAACAAGTACACAAAAAATCAGAAGCATTCATGCTTTTAGACAACACTGTCAACATTTATGTCATTCATAGACATTATGTATGATTTCATATATATGAATCTCAATATAAGACAAAATTCATTTGCAATGGAAAAATCGGAACTATGGTATGATGGTGCTTAGTTTGAAGAAGGCACAAAGGAAGTTCCTGGGATAACAGGAAAGGATTTTGACTGGCGTACTGTTTACACAGATATATACATCAGTCACAACTCACAGAAGTGTCGCTTAGTATCTACTTTATTGTGTGTAAATTTTACTTGATTTGAAAACACAAATGAATGGTTGGCAACATTTTTATTTTTATTTTTTAACCATTTATCATTTATTTATTATTATTATTATTTTACTTTACAGTATTGTATTGGTTTTGCCATTGTATTTGGATTTAAATATATGATAAAATCACTTAAAGACACCATGGGACATGTGAACACTGGCTGAAACCTATGAAGTTACTGTTAATTTCTGAGGGATCTTACAAAGTATAAAAAGCTGATAGAGATGGTGTTAAAGATGACAGAGAAAACAATTCTAAGAGATGCCCAAGTCCCTAATATCACTGGGGGCTCTTGTACTAGCCTGGGATGATTTCTGAACTCTGAGATATATGGAGGAAAATGGTCAACTGTTTAAGCCAGTTTATCAGGCTCTTGGTTGTGAATATAATAAATAATTCATCTGACCGACTAGATTTTAAAAGCCCTTGTTACAAATTCAATTTATAGTCTCTATAAATTCAAATAATAATCACTCTGGCCAATCTACTGGCTTGTTTTTTAGGAGGCAAGATTGATAACCTTCTTAATAAACAGTGGGGAGATTAAAATAGAAAGGTTTTCACTGCCTGCTTCACCTTCAGCATCAGTCAGACCAGGTCAGAGGAACAAAAGACAAAATAATTTTTACCGACTATTTATTCCTTTATAGGTCTTCCTGGAAGCCTTACTCTGTGAAGTCTAATTACATGTCATTGGTCCAAACAGAATCACTTGATACCATGAGAGTAAGGATTACATTGTAGATGGTCACGAATGAGAAAAGCAGGTGGGCACCAGTGAGGCAAATCTTGCTCAGTCTCTCCATGAGGTTTTATATATATACACACATAGATATGTGTCTACAAGGGGTCAGTATGACAAATTAAGACAAGTCTCTTACGAAAACAAGTGTATAGCCACTTATCCTAATCTACCTGGTCTCCCACAGATAATTTCAAATTACCCTATTTTACATAATGCTCTTAATAATGAATATCAGAGCAAAAATTTTAGGCAAGGAAATCGGACATATTGGAATATCAAATTTATTCAAAACAGAATTCAAAGTGAAGGCTGTGGAAGAATAATTTGGTTTATAAATGAAAGATTTTGTTTTGTTTTGTTTAAAGGAATATATTATCATTTGTTCCTATTTATCAAAAGAGCAGATAATTAAGTGGTCAAGTGTCATAGAAACAAATCTGAAAAATCTGTGGATGCCAATATGATCCAGACTTTCAAATATTTTAGAAATTCCTCTCTATATATAATAGGCAGGAATAATTTAACATTGAAAGAAAATGCATCCTTTATCTCCCAAATACCTATCTACATTGTATTTTAACAGGTCAAGGAATTTTTATGAACTTTATTATGTATACTATATATTCTCACTCTGGAAAAGGGGTAAGATACTAATATTATTGGTAATTTAACAAATTAGCATCAATAATCTTCACAGCAATGAAATTAAAAGACACTTACTCCTTGAAAGGAAAGCTCTGACCAACCTAGATGGTGTATTAAGAAGCAGAGACATTACTCTGTCAACAAAGGTCCATCTAGTCAAGGCTACGGTTTTTCCAGTGGTCATGTATGGATGTGAGAGTTGGACTATAAAGAAAGCTGAGTGCCGAAGAATTAGTGCTTTTGAACTGTGAATTTGGAGAAGACTCTTGAGAGTCCCTTGGACTACAAGGAGATCCAACCAGTCCATCCTAAAGGAGATCAGTCCTGGGTGTTCATTGGAAGGACTGATATTGAAACTGAAACTCCAATACTTTGGCCGCCTGATACAAAGAGCTGACTCACTGGAAAAGACCCTGATGCTGGGAAAGATTGAGGGCAGGAGGAGAAGGGGACCACAGAGGATGATGGACATGGGCTTGGGTGGACTCCGGGAGTTGGTGATGGACAGGAAGGCCTGGCATGCTGCGGTTCATGGGGTCACAAAGAGTCGGACACGACGGAGCAAGTGAATTTAACTGAACTGAAGCTTCACACAACAGTTGTTACAAAGCCCTGAAGAGACCAAACCAAAACAGGTAGTCTTCAGAGGCTGAAAGTCTGAGGCAGCAGAGAGTTTGCAGTTTAAGCAATGTGAGGCACGCCCAAAAGGGCCTGAAAGGATGACAAAGCCAATTTAATCAACAAAATCACACCTAAGGCTCTCAACGGGTAATTATTTAAGCAAAATATTAAGTACACCTCTAGATGTTCATGTGGTGATAGTGAATAATATGCCTTATTTTGAAGTCTTTTTCAATATTTCTAGTGGAGGTGTTCTGAAGCTTTGTAGGATTTCTTGGTCTCTTCTAGTATACCAAAATCTCTTCAGCTTCCTGGTTCTTAGGAAGTGTTGACTGTCAACTGACAAACTAGAAAACAGAGGCTTTAGCTGCATGATGGTTAAAGTGTTGGCACATCACAGAAAGCAACAAAAGATGAAAGAGACCTGATATAAAGCATTTCCCTTCTCCCTCTACCTCCACTTCCCCTTTCTTTCAACATATATATTTACATAAATTATTTTTTAATGTATTGAAGGATAACCTACTGATGATTAAAGTGCATAATGTGAACTATGATTCATACTGGAGCCACTGCCTTTCAACTAGACTTACACCTATGTAACTCTCACATAAATCAAGAACTACAAAGATGCTCTTGTGCTTCCTCCCATTCTACAGCCTCTTCCTTAAATGTAACCACTCTTTTAATAACTTGCAATGTTGACTAGGATTGCTTGCTTTTGAAAATCATATGAACACAGAATCACACATTATGTCCTCTCTCATATCTAAGTTCTTTCATCTAACATTATATTCATAAAGTTCTTTCATGTCATTTGTGGGCATTTTATTATTTTCTATTGATTTTGTAGACAGGTTCCTTTTGCCATTACTGCTATTACTCATGTCATGACACCTTCAGTGGCATATATCCAGGCACCCTATAAGTTATAAAATCAGGCTTAGAACTATCGGAAGCATTTTCTTCCCAGAAATCATTGACTCAGCTTCCATTATTCAGGCAAATTTTGAGTTACTGTACAGTTTTATTGCTTTTCTGCCTATTCTACTTAAAATTAAAGTTAAATTTAATATTTTAATTAAATATTAAAATAATATCTTAAAATTAATTTGAATTAAGGTTAAAATTAATTTGAATATTCCTGGATGTGAACAATGTGTACATTCTCTTTCAACAGTAAGTATAAATGAGGACAAATGGGTTAATTTACTTCTAATAGCAAAGTGTTTTCAGAAATTCACATTACTTAAGCATTTATTTAATTTTTTTAGAAATACACATTGATCTCTAATAAGAGTCAGAAACTACGTTCAGTTCAGGAAATGAATGATAAAGAAAAAATGTCAACTGTAATAAGAAATCTGTTTCAGGAACATTTTTCCCCTAAGGTCCACAAGTGTAAAATCTGACGACACACTGCATAAAGTATTAGGACAGAAGCATATATTTTTTGCTAAGGTACTGATGATAAAGGATTAAGTGTGCTGGAGCTGCAAAGGAGAGATAGAAGTGGTGAATGGAACCACTAAACAATCTTCAATGGAAGGGACAAAAGCTACCTTGTGTAGTAGAACACTAAATGCGTGCTGAGTTTATGGCTTAATAAACTTGCATTCTCAATAAGGAAATTAAAAAGCAAAATGCATGCCATACATCTCTATATAAATACAGACAAGAATCGTCTTTAAAATACACGTGAATTAGAAGAGACTGAGGATTAGTCACAATCACTTTTTTTCCAGCAATAATAATATTTGGAGTTCATTCATAGTAGTTTTGGCTAGCACTTAATTTGGCTGCTTTTTAATGATCTTTGTACCTGTTTGTATTGGTACAAAGGACCAGGATATGTTATTATGTTATGACATGTTATCGTAAATAATACTGTAAAACATTTTGAATATTGGATTTAAATAGTATCATAGAAAGGCACTCACATAGAAATATAATTTCCTGCATTTCCCACTTATAGATATTTATTCCTAGGTGTGAACCAGATCCTTGTTTTGTCATATCAGACTTCAGAGCCATGTTAGTTTAAAAACGAATTAGGTGCAAGGGTCTACTGAACTTTGTTGGTCAACTTGAGGATTTTTCTGATCTGCATTCTTACAATACATTATGTCAGTGTATTTCCTTTTGTAAAAAAGGGTGTATTCTATATTAATGGAGATGTTAAATATATATTTTCAGATAGAAGAAAGATAGCACCCTTTTTAGTTATATGTCATATTCACTTATAGAGAGCTCACGGATCTCTGTTAAAAATGTTTAACGGATCAGTTTCAGCACTGGTAATTCGTTTCTTCATATTTTCTATTTCTTCCTGGTAAGTCTTGGGAGATTGTTACTAACACAATCAATGCCATTACCAATATCAATGATTCTAAGAAAACAACAATAAGAACAAGCTGCAATAAAGTTTTCTGATAACAGGCAGCCTAGTCTGAAATTATTTAGAATTAAGATTACTTAAATTCGTACTCAAAATCTCTAATAAAAAAGCAGATTTTTATGAGCTTATTGATTTTGAAATTTAAAAAGTGTGTATTTTAGTTTCCCTGTTATGACAAGGGAAGAAAGGAAACTTGGCTATATCAGAAAGAATGTTAAAAACCATCGCTGGAGAACTTTTCTTTTTGAAGGCTTTTATAAAATATTTACCCACAAATAAATACAATGAAGGGATCACAGAGTTACAACACTTAGATCCTTCAGCTGTCAGTCTCCATCAGAGGTGCCCTCAGCCTCTCAAGAGAAAGTTACACATCAAAGCAAAGGTGATGAAGTTCTCATCAAACAGTTAAAAATTCCTGCAACTCTCCTTGACTTTCTTTCTCAAGATGGTTTAGAAGTGATTGAAGTAGGTAACATTCTGTCAAAATAGCATTATGTGAAAGGAATTTCTTAAGAAAACCTAGCTGTTTCACATAATTTTCCCACATAGTTTCCATCAGCTTTTGTACATAGCACTATTTACTCAAGTAGGGTTTACTGGATTTATGAACATGCTTAATCAGTGAGGTTTCCTGTGAGTTACAATTAACAAACTATAGCAGTTCTTATTTAGAACAAACTTTCTGAAACAAGGCCCATGTTGAATTCTAGATTCTTTAACATATGTAATTTTCAATAAATGTCAGGTCATTATTGTGCATTACTTGCCTTGAAGAGTTTAGTATTAAGGAAAGAAACAAATGTTTTACCATAAAGTCTAATTTTTTGATATTTTTAGAAGGCTGAATAATAATGTGTATTTCATGATTGACTGGCAATCTTATTAATTCAGGAAAAATACCTTACAACTGTCTATCATACACATCTCCTCCGTTGGTTCAGGTAAGTTTGTAGTTTTTCTCTTTTGTGGAGAGAGATTTCAAAATCTTTTGATTATGACATAGATATATTTGAATGGGAAATAAGATATTACTCTTCCATTGAAAAATACTTTTTCTCCCCAAATATAGCTAAACAACAATTTCAAAGATAGGAATATTGTTCTTGAGTTTGGAATGAAAGAACTGCAGAGACAGAATTACCTAACCTTCACCTTTGTAATTCTTATGGTACTTTTTCTACAGGTGAAATTAGAGAAGCAAAACAGCCTATCGATAGTCATATTCTTTTAGTGCCTTTGTCCAAACACATTAGTTTTTTATTAGAATACCCAGTGCTCTAGGATCTCCTCCTTTTACAAAAATTAATAAATAAAACTTCTATTAATACAGTGGCTTTAAAAAGAGAAACTCCATAAAGTTGGATTTTAGAATAGAATACAGAATTATAGTCAGAATTATATGGTGCTGAATAACATGTACCAGTATACTTCCCATTAGACCACAAGTTATCCCCGTGAGAAATGCTTCTTTGAGAAAGAGGTTCTCATGGTAGCAAACACATGTCTTTACTTCATAGGACTGTGAAATCTGAAGATGCTAATTTTAATCAGAAATATATAAATGAAGACAAAATTTAATTTTTGATATCAATAGGAGTTTAGAGAGTAAAAATAATTACACAACACCTTTACCAATTTTAACAAGATGATATGTCAGATAATAATGGGTTCCATTCTCTTAGCCAGACTTCAAAGGAACTGGTAAAGTTCCTACTAGGAAACTAAAGAAAAAAGTATGCTTCCATACACTCAGGAGATTTACTTGGCTGCTGCCAAAACTCTTTTCTAGGCTGTGCTGGCACCTAATAGAAGCAGCTATTTCTGTATGTTGAAATTCAATGATTTACCTGGATTCCATGTCATTAATCAACAGTGTTAAAGGCTTGCAAGCATCTTGTATATATTTAATAGGAAGCAAAAGAAGCAGAGGGCTAAGTCAGGGCTGGTCCTCCAAAAAATTATGATTTTTTAAAAGCACCACCATGAGAGTTATCTTTCAGAGATACTTATATTCATTATGATTTCTGTTCTCTTCCTTTCTCTTAAAAGTGCCTTGCTTAAATGCAAGGAGATAACCTCACTTATGGGGTCGCAAAGAGTCGGACATGACTGAGCGACTGAACTGAACTGAAGCTATCTCACAAAAAGGGTATGTCCTGTGATTCAGTAGGCCTTTTCCATCTCTTTCTCCCTTGATTGCTAGGTCTCTCTTGTCTGTTCAGTCTTCTCTATTTTTCATCTTTTTCTCAATTCCAGGTTTTCAACAATAATTTTAGCTGTAATTCATTCACAACAACTTTTATAGATTTTTTTCCCCTTTTTCATGTCTCCAGCCATGGCTTTATTTGTAAATGAACTTTAAAGGTATTGAGTGACAACGATATTCAGATCAGTTCAGTTCAGTTGCTCAGTCGTGTCTTACTCTTTGCGACCCCATGGACTGCAGTATGCCAGGCCTCCCTGTCTATCACCAACTCCTGGAGTTTACTCAAACTCATGCCCATTGAGTCAGTGATGCCATCCAACCATCTCATACTTTGTCGTCCCCTTTTCCTTCTACCTTCAATCTTTCCCAGCATCAGGGTCTTTTCCAATGACTCAGTTCTAATACTAATCCAGTTTAGTACATTAGATACAAACTCCACAAATGCCTCACTTCACTTTTCATTGAAGTCCTTACCAGAAATCCATGTCTGTTTATATCAACCAAATTCTAATGCTTTATAAACACCAAGTGTAAAACATTTGGGCCTATCACAAGCAACTCCCTTTAAGCTTTATTTAGCTCTCTATATGCTCATATTCTTTCCCTAAGGTACTGAGTTTCTGTTGAAAATAATAGTTTTCTCTGCAACTCTCTTGAGCTGAGACTCTTTTTTTTCTTCCCCCAACTTCCCCTATTCAGGTTTTCCTGGATTCACACTGTTCCCCATTACCCCTTCCAAAATATTTTTCTATCCTCCTTCTTCAAAATTCAAGGTCATTTGACACTGCAGTCAAAATATTATAGTACCCAACATTTCTCTATGTAGTTGTCATTTACTCCCTGGGCACTCTTCATTATTGTTTTTGTTTATATTTTTTTTCTTCTACCTTGCCCTCCTTCTGTGATTAATCTTGGTGACTTTTATCTTCATTCACATGAAAGATCTATCCCCAAACCAGATCTGAGTTCCTTAACTTCTTGGATCCAATAGCATTTTTCCAAATGATCCTAGCTATCAACTCCCATGGTCACCCATGATTTTGTTAGTAATACTGCATACAATCCAATACCTCAAGTATTTTCTGACTATAGTATTATCACCTCAGCATCTCCACAAACTCTCTGAAACCACCAAACTTTTAATTCCACATCTTTTAAAAAATTTTAAATACATTTTTCATGATGCCCTAAGAAAGCACATAGACAGCAATTCAACAAACTTTTAAGCTCCTTCTAAATGATCCCCCCTAGATGGATCAGTTTTGATTCATTTACCTATTCTGTTTTCCTTTTCTGCTATTATTAAAAATACTATTGTTTTCTTTCTACTTTAGATATGATATATAATTATGATTATAGGAGCTGAGACTTTAACACTAACGGTTTCTCAAACACATAGGGCTAATCCTCCACAAATCAAATATAATATTTTCAGTAAATCATTATTCATTGTTAATATTTTATGAGCATGTAAATATCACTGAGAGTTCAGTAATGGCATGTATAATTTACATAACAATATATGTATACCCCTTTCTTCTACAACACTGTTTTCTTCAGAATTAAGACATTTCTTTTTAAATGAATACATGGTTATTGCCTCCTTTGCAATTAGATTTGGCCACAGGATTCCAATCAAGCTGGTTAAAATCAGTTAAGAGTGGTCAACAACTTTCGGAGAAATACAGTTCAGTGGAAGTAGCTATGAACCCCTACACTCAAATTCCATTATTCTTCCTAAATGCCTGGAATTTGAAAATGATTGCTGGAGCCGCAAAAGCTAATTTTGTTTTTACTATTGCTTTAACTTGATTTTGGCTCTTTTTCTTTGATAAACGTGGCCATCATTTTAATCTGTCTTTGTCTTTATCTTTTGCTTTTTCCCCACTGTCAGGAGAACTCCTAACCAAGACTTCTGATGTTCTAAGTTTAGTTCTTTTCTCCTCCTATGTTTCCTATATTGTAAATTTGTTGTTACTGTTGTCCTGTTTTCTAGAAAATTTCCTCCATTCTATTTCCAGCCCTCTTATTAAACTTAATGAAAAAACAAATTTAATGTGTGCCTCTTAAAATAGTGATTTCATAGAGTATTAACATTTACTGTTAAATTGCTATACTTAAAAATTGAAAGTACTTTTTTTCTCTCAGAAATCAGAATTGTATCTTAGAGAACTTCATGGGAAAACAGGTACATTTCAATCCTCAGATGTATTCTGCATATAGACCTTAAAGGACTGAATGGATGGTTGTATGTTACTTGACATGTGGGCTCACCAGGTAGCTCAGTGGTAAAGAATCCCACTTGCCAATTCAGGAGATGCAGGTTCAAACTCTGGGTTAGGAAGATCCCCTAGAGTAGGAAATGGCAACCCACTTTAGTATTCTTGCCTAAAAAAATCCCATGGACAGAGGAGCCTGGTGGGCTACAGTCCATGAGGTTGCAAAGAGTCAGACAATATTGAGCATACTTGCAAGCATGCCATCATAATAAATGAAGATTAAAGAATATTATCTATCACATATCTTTTTACATATATATTTTATTTAACATATTAATACATTTTTCTTTAAAGTTATTTTGAGTTTGAAAGCTACCATAGCTACCAAGATCTCATTAATATTTTGAATTTGATATTAGAATTTAAAAATAGGTTTGTTTTGACATATATGAATGTATTTGTTAAAAAGAAATTAATTAACATATTACAAAGTTTCATATGATTTTGCATTTTTAAGAAAATATTTTCTTTTAAATTCAAATCATATAATGAAATTACATATTTCCATTTATTTCACACATAATTTATCTAGGATCTCTCTCAGAAATGTTATGCTGTTAATTAAAGAGAAAGCATGTGGTAATGCCAGTTTTTCTGTCTTAAAAAATACTATCTCATGTATCAGTTGTTGTTGTTCAATTGCTAAGTCATGGCTGACTCTCTGCTACCGCATAGACAGCAGCATACCAGGCTTCCCTGTTCCTCACTATTTCCTGGAGTATTGTTCACTCAAACTTATGTTGACTGTGTCCATAATGCCATTTTACCATCTCATTCTCTGTTGCCCCCTTCTCCTCCTGCCTTCAATCCTTCCCAGTGTTAGGGTCTTTTCCAGTGAACTGGCTGTTAGCAGCAGATGACTAAAGTACTGGAGCTTCAGCTTCAGCATCAGTCCTTCCAATGAATATTCAGGGTTGATTTCCTTTAGGATTGACTAGCTTGCTCTTCTTGTTGTCAGGGGACTCTCAAGAGTCTTCTCCAGCACCACAATTTGAAAACATCAGTTCTTCAGCACTTAACCTTCTTTATGGTCCAAATCTCACATCCATACATGACTACTAGAAAAACAACAGCTTTGACTATATGAACCTCTGTTGGCAAAGTGAAGTCTCTGCTTCTTAATACGCTATCCAGGTTTGTCAAAGCTATCCTTCCAAGGAACAAGCTTTTAATTTCATGGCTACAGTCACCGTCTGCAGTGATTTTGAAGCCCATGAATATAAAGTCTGTCACTGCTTCCATCTTCTCCCCTTCTATTAGCCATGAAGTAATGGGTCTTAGTTTTTTGAATGCTGACTTCTAAATCAGCTTTTTCATTCTCTCCTTTTGCTCTTATCAAGAGGCTCTTTAGCTTCTCTTTGCTTTCTGCCATTAGAGTGGTATCATCTGCATATCAGAGGTTGTTGATATTTCTCTTGGCAATCCTGACTCCAGCTATTCATCCAGCCCAGGATTTCACATGATGTACTATGTATAAAAGATAAATAAGCAGGGTAAACTTGATGAACTCCTTTTTCAATTTTCAGCCAGTCCATCATTTCATGTCCAGTTATAACTGTTGCTTCTTGACCTTCATATAGGTTTCTCAGGAGCCAGGTAAGGTATTGTACTATGGTCTGGTATTATAATCTATTTTATCTTAGGCCATTTATTTAGAAGATATCTATCAGACACTTTATAGAGGTAAAAACTTAGCTTAAAATCATGAAATATACTATCAAAGAAAGAGCATTTTGTATTAAATTGTATACATTAGCATTTTACTTATGGTACTAGATGTAGTTTTCAGTAGTGTAAGACTGATTATTAATTTTTAAAATTTCATGAAATAATAATGTTTTATCTTCTCATTCAGGAAAACACAAAATTCTGCTTATACAGTGCAAGAAAATAACTGGACATTTATGTTATGGTATGTATAAACATATGACAGTAGCTTTAAGCTTAGGTTGGAAGGTAAAGTTTGGTATTTCTTTCATTAGCACACTTTCAGATTCTATACACCAATATTAAAGTCTTAAAATGAATCCACAGTACCAAAAACAAAGGAAATATTGAATCATTAATAACCAAGAGGAACATCTTAACAAAGTTCTAGTCTTCTATAAAAATTCCCCATTGGGGTGTATGCATGCTAAGTCACTTCAGTCTTTTCAAACTCTTTGTGACTCCATGGACTGTAGCCTACCAGACTCCTTTGTTCATGAGATTCTCCCAGCAAGAGTACTGCAATGGGTTGCCCTGCTTTCCTCCAGGGAGGAGGATCTCTTCCCCACCCAGAGATCAAACTCACCTCCCAAGTCTCCTGCATTGCCAGGCAGGTTCTTTATCACTAGCACCACCTGGAATAGTCAGGAAGTTAATAGTGTAGAAGTTTAAGGTCCCTGGTAGGGTAGGTTGTTGGGATCCTTTAATGGACTGGAACTTGGTGGTCCGGTTAATGATAAGAAAGTGAAAGAAGGATAGAGGCTAATATTCCCTGGGTTACACAGCCAGCCTTTGTGCTCCAGGGAATCACCCAGACATAGAGACAGAGAGAGAGAGAGAGAAGGAAGGACACGGGGACCCAAGTCTGGTGGAACACGGGTGCTTTATTGAACTCTGTGTGAGTATATATACCATATTACAAGGTAGCTTCTTCAGATAAAGATCAAAAGACCAGGCTTTACAAGTTACCAAGGAAACAAGGAGCAATAGAGGCCATAAGGCCAAAAGGCAATCCATATCAAAAGAGGGTCCTAGATAATCCCTTTCACCATATGGACACGGAAATCACCAGATGGTCAACACCGAAATCAGTTGATTATATTCTTTGCAGCCAAAGATGGAGAAGCTCTATATAGTCAACAAAAACAAGACCAGGAGCTGACTGTGGCTCAGATCATGTACTCCTTATTACCAAATTCAGACTGAAATCGAAGAAAGTAGGGAAAACCACTAGACCATTCAGATATGACCTAAATCAAATCCCTTATAATTATACAGTGGAAGTGAGAAATAGATTTAAGGGCCTAGATCTGATAGATAGAGTGCCTGATGAACTATGGAATGAGGTTCGTGACATTGTACAGGAGACAGGGATCAAGATCATCCCCATGGAAAAGACATGCAAAAAAGCAAAATGGCTGTCTGGGGAGGCCTTACAAATAGCTGTGAAAAGAAGAGAAGTGAAAAGCAAAGGAGAAAAGGAAAGATATAAGCATCTGAATGCAGAGTTCCAAGAAGAGCAAGAGATAAGGAAGCCTTCCTCAGCGATCAATGCAAAGAAATAGAGGAAAACAACAGAATGGGAAAGACTAGAGATCTCTTCAAGAAAATTAGAGATACCAAGGGAACATTTCATGCAAAGATGGGCTCGATAAAGGACAGAAATGGTATGGACCTAACAGAAGCAAAGATATTAAGAAGAGGTGGCAAGAATACATAGAAGAACTGTACAAAAAAGATCTACACGACCCCGATAAACACCATGGTGTGATCACTGACCTAGAGCCAGACATCCTGGAATGTGAAGTCAAGTGGGCCTTAGAAAGCATCACTATGAACAAAGCTAGTGGAGGTGATGGAATTCCAGTTGAGCTATTTCAAATCCTGAAAGATGATGCTGTGAAAGTGCTGCACTCAATATACCAGCACATTTGGAAAACTCAGCAGTGGCCACAGGACTGGAAAAGGTCAGTTTTCATTCCAATCCCAAAGAAAGGCAATGCCAAAGAATGCTCAAACTACCGCACAATTGCACTCATCTCACACGCTAGTAAAGCTCAAAAGTCTCCAAGCCAGGCTTCAGCAATATGTGAACCGTGAATTTCTTGATGTTCAAGCTGGTCTTAGAAAAGGCAGAGGAACCAGAGATCAAATTGCCAACATCCGCTGGATCATCCAAAAAGCAAGAGAGTTCCAGAAAAACATCTATTTCTGCTTTATTGACTATGCCAAAGCCTTTGACTGTGTGGATCACAATAAACTGTGGAAAATTCTGAAAGGGATGGGAATACCAGACCACCTGATCTGCCTCTTGAGAAATCTGTATGCAGATCAGGAAGCAACAGTTAGAACTGGACATGGAACAACAGACTCGTTCCAAATAGGAAAAGGAGTATGTCAAGGCTGTATATTGTCACCCTGCTTATTTAACTTATATGCAGAGTACATCATGAGAAACGCTGGGCTGGAAGAAGTGTAAGCTGGAATCAAGATTGCTGGAGAAGTATCAATAACCTCAGATATGCAGATGACACCACCCTTCTGGCAGAAAGTGAAGAGGAACTAAAAAGCCTCTTGATGAAAGTGAAAGTGGAGAGTGAAAAAGTTGGCTTAAAGCTCAACATTCAGAAAACGAAGATCATGGCATCAGGTCCCATCACTTCATGGGAAATAAATGTGGAAACAGTGGAAACAGTGTCAGACTTTATTTTTGGGGGCTCCAAAATCACTGCAGATGGTGACTGCAGCCATGAAATTAAAAGATGCTTACTCCTTGGAAGGAAAGGTATGACTAACGTAGATAGCATATTCAAAAGCAAAGACATTACTTTGCCAACAAAGGTCCGTCTAGTCAAGGCTAGGTTTTTCCTGTGGTCATGTATGGATGTGAGAGTTGGACTGTGAAGAAAGCTGAGTGCTGAAGAATTGATGCTTTTGAACTGTAGTGTTGGAGAAGACTCTTGCAAGTCCCTTGGACTGCAAGGAAATCCAACTGGTCCATTCTGAAGGAGATCAGCCCTGGGATTTCTTTGGAAGGAATGATGTTAAAGCTGAAACTCCAGTAGTTTAGCCACCTCATGTGAAGAGTTGACTCATTGGAAAAGACCCTGATTCTGGGAGGGACTGGGGGCAGGAGGAGAAGGGGAGACAGAGGATGAGATGGCTGGATGGCATCACTGACTCGATGGACATGAGTCAGTGAACTCCGGGAGTTGGTGATGGACAGGGAGGCCTGGTGCTGCGCTTCATGGGGTCGCAGAGTCCGACACGACTGAGCGACTGAACTGAACTGAACTGAAGGTGATCTAGGCAAGAAATGCTGAAGGCTTGTAGTCAGATAGCAATAATTTTTAAAAAATGGATATACTATGGACCAGGAAAATATATCTAGGTGACAAAATTTAAAACGTTTGATGATTTACTGGATGTAGCATATGAAGGAGTAGAGGTTTCACTGGTGGCATTGGCTGATATCTAGAAATGAATTGAATATTTACCAAGCTCTTTTCAGGAGAAATGTTTTCGTAATACAAGTATGTGTGTATTTGCTAGATAACATTCTTTAGAAAGAGCCAACTGACTTTGATACTATTAGCCAAAGAAAGGCAAATAAGGATTTCAATCACCAAGGTTATCAAATATCTAATTACACACAAAAGCTTTTTAATCTGACTTTTCAGTTCACTCTTTCTCCAAGTGGCAATAATTACTATAAACACTATGTGAATATTTGAGAAGATACAGCATTATAGCAAACAGAAAAACATTAATATGGTATCTAGCCATAAAAAGTTATATAATCTTTATTTTTAATATTGTTATTATTTCTCTTGTTAACCAAGCAGTGTTACTACTATAATTTTGAATATGTTTTAAGAATTAACAAGCAATATTGATGATTTAAATATTTAGGCTTCCTTATAAGTAACACTGACCAATGTAAATTGTATTAATATTTGCATTTTACATATTTCTTCAGATTTCTTTTTAGTTTGAAATAATTCTTTGAGTTGAACTATCTTTACTTGCTCAATATGGATTTTAGAACTATAATTTGAAACTAAGTTGGAGTAAGATGACCTTCCAAGGAACAGTTACCCTGAAAGTTAGGTTCTGTAACATAAATGATTGCTTTTTCAAAAGATATATGTATTTACTGCTCCCTAACTGGAACTATAATAACCTCTAATTATAACCTTAATCTCTCCTAAAGAATCCTAGAAAATATGGAACCAAGATACATTTACTCCACTGAAGAATTAAAAGAACTTTCTCCTCATAAATATTAGTATTGTTCAATAATCTTATGCATAGTTCTGGAGTGAGAGTGCAGACCTTAGGAACTTTCTCTGTCTCTCTATAAGATAGTGAAGGCAAAAGCAAAACAACTGAAATTAACTGCTGAAAAACACTAATAATTAACAAAGCTACAAAACAAATTATCCTAGAGAAACTATTGAATCAGTGACACAGCAGGGTCTGTAAGTTTTAACTTAGGGCTATTCCTATCACTTCCTCCGTCTCCAGCTCAGCGGTATAAGTAGCTAAAAGTAACAGCATTTCAGACAAAGGAGAGATTTGACCTCTTTTGGAGTTCCCTTAAAAGCACCACACCCGGAACACAGTCAACATTTTGTCTGAATTCATAATTTCCTACAAAATCTCTATGTTCAGACTGTGTGGATTTTTTGAAAATGTAATTCAGTGAGCTGAGCTCAGCTAGGGGGTGGGCTGCATGAACAGACCATTAAACGATAATAATTGGGGACGTCAACACTTCATTTTCAATAACAAAAGGAATAACTAGGGAAAGATCAACAAAGAAATAGAAGATATAAGCAGTATTATAAACCAACTAAATTTAACAGACATTTGTGGAACACTTTCCCTTATGACAGCAAAATATACATGCTTCTCAAGAATGCAAAGTCATACAAACACAACAAATTATAGTTATCAAGTCTATATGGCACTAGTGTATAATACCAGAACATACAATAGAATGGTGGACTAAAAATGAGGTTCCAGAAGTTATAATATTTACAGTCAACTGATAGCCAACAGAGTGCCAAGACTATGCAGTAGAGGAAAGTATAGTCTTTCCACACACAGTGATAGGACAACTGAATATCCACAGTCAAAGAATGAATTTGGATCTCTTCCTCAAATCATACACAAAAGTTAACTCAAAAATAGATCACAGACCTAAGCCTAAAGGTTAACATAAAGTTCATAGAAGAAAACATAAAAGCAAATCTTCATGACCTTGGGTTAAGCAAATGGTATTTTAAATACCACATACACTAAAAGCACAAGTAGTACAGAAATAAGGTAGATAATCTGGGGCTTCCCTGGTGACTCTGGTCAAGAATCCACCTGTCAATGCAGAAGACATGGGTTCGATCCCTGATCTGAGAAGATCTCACATGCCATGCAGCAACCATGTCCCCTGTGCCACAAGTACTGCCTGTGCTTTAGAGTCCAGGAGCCACAACTACTGAGCCCATATGCTGCAACTGCTGAAGTCCATGCACCCTCGAACCTACGCTCCACGACAAGAGAGGTCACTGCAATGAGAAGCCCATGCAACACAAGGGCGGAGTAGCCACCACTGGCCACAACTAGAGAAAAAGCCCGGGTACAGCAACAAAGTCCCAGCTCAGTCAAATAAATAAAATAAATGAAATCTTTTTAAAAATAGATAATTTGGATTTAATCAACATTAGAAACTTTGTGCACCAAACAAGAAAGTTTAAAGTCAAACTTAAAGTGAGAGGAAACATTTTAAAATCATGTATCTGAGAAGGTCCTTGTATCTAGACAATCTTACAACTCAACAATAATTAGTCAAATGTTGGTTCACAACCTAAGGCATTCAATGGATGAGATTCAAAATTGTCCCGTACACAGAGGGCAAGGAGAATCCAAAGAAGGAGGCAGGTCACTTCAGATTGGAAGACAGAAATTTTAATAAGCAAGGGAACTTACATATGAGTCTTCTCTTCGGTGAGGGTAGGACAAGTAGCTCTCCACATCTCTGTGCCAGAATCTTAAAATAGATTTATAGAGACCATAATGAGGTTCAGTTACTATATGGTCCAGATGATCTCAATAACCCATTTATTTCTCAAGGTTGAATCCCTGAAATAGCTCTGGTATGGGAACATTGGGCAGAAAGTACATTCCCAGGACAAGGGACAAATAGGAAACATCCAAATGCCTGGAATAAGAAACCTCCAGTTACTGGGTCAACAGGCAGTCACACACACTAGATAACCTCTTTCAACATTAAGTAATAAGACAGGTAAAGAATATGAATAGATATTGCAAAAAAAATACACAATTAGCCAATAAACATATGAAAAGATGCTCAATATCATTAGTCACCAAGAAAAGGAAAATCAAAACTACAATAGGACACTACTTTTATGCACTGCTGCTAAGTCACTTCAGTCGTGTCCAACTCTGTGGGATCCCAGAGATGGCAGCCCACCAGGCTCCCCCGTCCCTGGGATTCTCCAGGCAAGAACACTGGAGTGGGTTGCCATTTCCTTCTCCAATGCATGAAAGTGAAAAGTGAAAGTGAAGTCGCTAAGTCGTGTCTGACTCTTAGCGACCCCATGGACTGCAGCCTACCAGGCTCCTCCGTCCATGGGATTTTCCAGGCAAGAGTACTGGAGTGGGGTGCCATTGCCTTCTCCAACTTTTATGCACTAGGAAGCCTAAAATAAAACAGACGATAATAAGTATTGACGAAGCTGTGAAGATTTTTGAAATCACGTATTGCTGGCAGAATGTGGTATGGCACTTTCATTTTGGATAATTGTTGGCAATTCCTCAAAAAGTTAAAGATAGAGTTATCATATAACCTAACAACCTCACCCTTAAATATATAGCCACGAGAAATGAAAACTAAAGTGTACAAAAAATCTTATAAGTAAATTTATTGTGAAAATATACAAACAGTGACTACCTGTTCATGGATAAACATATATCCATAAAACAGAATATTAGTTAGCATAGAAAAAGAATAAAGTGCTAATACATGTTATAATATGGATGAACCTTGAAAGTATTATGTTAATTAGGAAGCCAGTTATGCTAATTATGCTTACAAGAAACCAGTCACACATATTGAATGATTCCATTTATGTAAAATATCAGATTAAGCAAAATATAATATAGAAAGCATATTAGTGAGGCTGAGGTTGGGAGAGGGGCCTGGAATGGCAAAGATGCAGGATGGGAAGCTAGAATAAAGTATAGCTTCTAATGTTTAGGCAATTTGGGGGTAAGGTGATGAAAGTATTCCAAAACTAGATTGTGATGATGTTGCAAACTTTGAAAATACTAAAAGTCACTCAACTATACACTTTAAATTGGTGAATTTTATGATATATATATATATATATAAAATCTCAATAAATCTGTAAAATGAAGATATTTATTAGGCAAATAATTTATGCACGCCTTTTTATGCCTTATTTAGCAAATATAAAATTAAAAGTGCTAGCTTCAAGGTTGATACAGAGTCCCTGTTTGAGTTTCCTGAGGCACACAGCAAATTCCCATTGGCTACCTATTTTACATATGGTAGTATAAGTTTCCATGTTACTCTTTCCATACATCTCACCTTCTCCTCCCTCTCTCCATGTCCATAAGTCTATTCTCTCCATTGTTGCCCTGTAAATAAATTCTTCAGTACCATTTTTCCAGATTCCTTGCAGAAAACAGCAAAATTCTGTAAAGCAATTATCTTTCAATAAATAATAATTTAATTAAAAGGCTAAAAAAAAAGTGCTAGCTTCTTCTCTGAAAAAAGCACAGTATTATTAATGAAGCAAATGACAGCTTTAGAGCTGCCACAACTTCAGGAGATTATATACAATTTTTCAGAAAAAATTTGATTTCCTTCTTTCCTACCACCTCTATTTCTACCCATAACCTCTGTATTCATCACAATACCTCATGAATAGTAGGTGTTTCTTTTTTTTCCTGATGGATGAGTACAGTAGTTGGTTTGAGTGGTAATTGATTTGCTTTACTTTATACCATTAACTCTAATGTATAATTTGAGATACAGAATTTCATACATTCATTTTTCAATAAGCCTCTTCTTTTCTCATTTGACTTTACTTCTGCTTAAATTATTATTATTTTTATCAGACTATAAATTATTATTAAGACCATTACTGTTTCACTGTCTGCTCAGTTGCTGAGATGTTCAACTCTTTGCAACCCTAAGGACTCCCACCAGGTTCCTCTGTCCATGGAATTATCCAGGCAGGGATACTGGAGTGGGTTGCCATTTTCTCCTCCAGGGGATCTTCTTGTTTCATTACCATTATCATTATGATAACGATTCTGCCTTATGGATCTATTCATTAGTAGTACTTTGGGAACAAAATTTTTCAAGTTAATATTTGCTTTTTAAATATGCATTAGTCCTTAGGAATCTTTGTCTTTGACTAAATATGAAAGAAACATTTCCAAAAATCCTAAGAAACATTTTCAAAAGAGTACTTGCTTACTTTTTTACAATATCTGGAGCAATAGCTGATGCTTAGAGGATATTGGGGCTTCCCCGGTGGCTCCGTCGGTAAAGAATCTGCCTGCAATGCAGGAGATGGCCAACAATAAAGGATGGGTGGGAAAGATCCCTGGAGTCATAAATGGCAACTCACTCCGGTATACTTACCATAGGAAATCCCATGGACAGAGAAGCCTATATAGTCCATCACGTCACAAGAGTTGGACATCACTTAGCAACTAAACCACCATCATTACAGAGGATTATTATATGCTGCAAATTATGTGCTTCCTGAATTAAATAAGTCCTTAACCTCTATTTTTTGTTGCTGTCTATACAATTTCTATTCTGCCAGGTCCCTCTAAAGGATAAGAGCTCCAGATTATAGTTGGCAGTATTCTTTCTCCTTCCAACCTGACAATTCCACAAGGCTTCTGATCTATAGTACCTTCTAACAAAGTTATTCAAATAAATGCAATTTTATGAGCAATCCTAAAGTTCTGTATATTTAAGGCAGTTCTGGCACTGAATCTCTTCAAGTGTGTAAACTAAGGGAGAGTCAATGCCTTTCCAAGCTGCTGCTGCTAAGTCACTTCAGTAGTGTCTGACTCTGTGTGACCCCGTAGACGGCAGCCCACCAGGCTCCCCCGTCCCTGCGATTCTCCAGGCAAGAACACTGGAGTGGGTTGCCATTTCCTTCTCCAACGCATGAGATTAAAAAGTGTAAGTGAAGTCGCTCAGTCGTGTCCGACTCTCAGTGACCCCATGGATGGCAGCCTACCAGGCTTCTCTGTCCATGGGATTTTTCCAGGCAGGAGTACTGGAGTGGGGTGCCATTGCCTTCTCCACCTTTCCAAGCTACTTTCCCTAATTTCTGGGCAATGTATGTATGCTCTAAATCAAGTTTAAAGGAAATCTTGTGTGTGGGTGAGTGGAAGGCACTGCTTTATTCTTTCAAATCAGCAAAATTAAAAATACTAGTCTTAAGGCATTTAAAATATGCAAAACACTGTAACAATTTTCAAGCATAAATTATAGTGGTATTGAAGTGTTTTCCTATTAATAATTTAATATTCGTGAGAATTTATAAGTGCCTTTGAGAACTTTGGATGAGTAAAATGCAGAAATTAAAAATAATAATAGATAAAAGTCAGATTCAGATAAATTATAGATGCAGAACACTGATATCTTAAAAAAACAATAGTAAGATTCATAAAGAAAAAAGTTTGTAAATCCTACAGAAAGGTATTATTACTGATACATATTGCCTTGAAATCTTTTTAAGTACCACAATGATTTTTTTAATGGAATAAATGCTAATTTTTCTTTAAATTTTTTAAGGTGATTTACCATTCAAACTAAAAGATATAATCTTAGAATAGTTTGACTCAACAGTCTGACACACTAGGACATTCACTGATAGTTACAAGACTTTTCACGTGTATGTAATTAAGGCCTTTAATTTTTTAAGTTTAAAGTTCTTCTTGTTTTACTTCAGAAATAAAATTGCTTGTTTTGAACACAATAATGATTCTAAGAAGCTTCTTTAAAAGCATCTTTATTTTTTCCTGTGTTTACATATATTTAATTTAAATACATATATATATAAAATTTAAATTGATTTATTCTGCTCAAGCAAAAATACTTGCATTTCTGGAAATGGGAGAGAAATGAAAATTCCTTAGGAAAGAATAAGAGGAATTTATTCAGAATGTTTTAACAGTCAAACTGTGGTTCTGTATTCTAGCTTATTGTTCAGTTCAGTCATTCAGTTGTGTCCGACTCTTTGAGACCCCATAAATTGCAGCACTCCAGGCCTCCCTGTCCATCATCAACTCCCGGAGTTCACTCAAACTCATGTGCATCGAGTCAGTGATGCCATCCAGCCATCTATTTCATCCTCTGTCGTCCCCTTCTCCTCCTGCCTCCAATCCCTCCCAGCATCAGGGTCTTTTCCATTGAGTCAACTCTTCACATCAAGTGACCAAAGTATTGGAGTTTCAGCTTCAGCATCAGTCCTTCCAATGAACACCCAGGACTGGTCTCCTTTAGGATGGACTGGTTGGATCTCCTTGCAGTCCAAGGGACTCTCAAGAATCTTCTTCAACGCCACAGTTCAAAAGCATCAATTCTTCTGCGCTCAGCTTTCCTTATAGTTCAACTCTCACATCCATGCATGACCACTGGAGAAACCATAGCCTTGACTAGACGGACCTCTGTTGGCAAAGTAATATTTTTGCTTTTGAATATGCTATCTAGGTTGGTCATAACTTTCCTTCCAAGGAGCAAGCGTCTTTTAATTTCATGGCTGCAGTCACCATCTGAGGTGATTTTGGAGCCCAGAAAAATAAAGTCTGTTTCCACTGTTTCCCCATCTATTTCCCATGCAGTGATGGGACCGGATGCCATGATCTTCGTTTTCTGAATGTTGAGCTTTAAGCCAACTTTTTCACTCTCCTCTTTCACTTTCATCAAGAGGGTTTTTAGTTCCTCTTCACTTTCTGCCATAAGGGTGGTGTCATCTGCATATTTGAGGTTATTGCTATTTCTCCCGGAAATCTTGATTCCAGCTTGTGCTTCTTCCAGTCCAGCGTTTCTCATGCTGTACTCTGCATATAAGTTAAATAAGTTATACAGCCTTGACGTACGCCTTTTCCTATTTGGAACCAGTCTGTTGTTCCATGTCCAGTTCTAACTGTTGCTTCCTGACCTGCATACAAATTTCTCAAGAGGCAAGTCAGGTGGTCTGGTATTCCCATCTCTTCAGAATTTTCCAGTTTTCCAGAAAGGAAAAGGCTTTGGCATTGTCAATAAAGCAGAAATAGATGTTTTTCTGGAACTCTCTTGCTTTTTCCATGATCCAGCGGATATTGGCAATTTGATCTCTGGTTCCTCTGCCTTTTCTAAAACCAGCTTGAACATCTGGAAGTTCATGGTTCACATATTGCTGAAGCGTAGCTTGGAGAATTTTGAACATTATTTTACTAGCGTGTGAGATGAGTGCAACTGTGTGGTACTTTGAGCATTCTTTGGCATTGCCTTTCTTTGGGATTGGAATGAAAACTGACCTTTTCCAGTCCTGTGGCCACTGCTGAGTTTTCCAAATTTGCTGACATAGTGCTATGTTTAGAAATTGACAAATTTAGCAGATATTAGAATGAGAAAGAAAAGCGAACAAATATTTTAAATATAAATGAGGAAACATGTGGACCATGGGTTATACACTTTGTAGAATACATTCATTAGTATACAGCTTTCATTTATTGGTATACAGAGATTCATGTCAGGACTCTAAAACAAATTGGATTAGCCCCTAAAATTATTTAATGAATTCATAATGTCAATATTAAAGATAGTTCCTCCCTAATATATGTCACTTAGCATGAAATGTTTATATATTACTTTGATAAATCTGAAATGTTAATTTTCTTTCCTATGTATCTATGACAAAAATAACTTGATTCTAAAGTCTCATTGAGATGGGCTATATGAATGTGTAAAACTTTCTATTTTTACAAAAGAAACTGCCATTCTGCCATTACCTATAAATTAGGTCACTGCCATCACTGACTACTAGGGTTCATTCAAGTTCTTACGTTTTCTTGATATATTAAACCTTCCTGAAATGTGAGTCAATTTTATTTTTCTTTTATATTTTTGCTTTCTTATCAGTAAAAATGAAGAACAGCTATCACAATCCTTTCTCTGAAAATGTATTTATAGCCTGAGAAGGGCCTTGGGAGATCATCGATCCTCTCCACTTACGGGTAAGGTGTTGGTAACAGTGAAGGTCACCCAGCAAATTCACGGTGTGATTGGACTGAAGGAGAAATCTTTTGACAAGCCTGAGCTTTCCCTAGTTTTCAAAGCTTAAGTACATTAGTGAATCACTCCAGAGCTTTTTTCTTTCCAGTTTAAAGAATAAGAAATGATTTTATGATTTACTTTAAATTGCAGAACCACTGGATAGACAAGCATATTGTAAAGTTAAAAAATAAAATTAAAAAAAATAGAATTAACTATCTATAAAAAAATACATCAGTGTAGTCAAACTTCATAAACTATGAAAGACAATGCTTAACCCCTTTGAAGTTGGTTGCCTCCTCTAAGTTTAAAAAGGAAGAATCATATATCATCTAAGAATCCCTTCCAGAATAGAGTTTATGTTGACATTGTAGCTCATATATTTAAGGTTTACTGAAATAAAGCCATTACAAAACAAATTAGCAGGAAATTATGGAATTGTCTGTGTATTCTCTGTATTGGTAATGAAGGACACAATATTTGTAAACAGTTTCTCTGTTTTCACTAAAGAAAATGAGATAGTTGAGGTAACTATTATCACTTTAAGCATTATCTGCTTGTCACATAGGCAAAATTTCTAGAAATAAACAGAGGACAGCATAACAGATGTATTCTTAATAAATAGACATATTTACTTTTTATTTATACTAAATTGCTACATAGTATATGATTATGCAAACTTAGTTTTATATATTTTTGCTTAGTTAAAAGTTATATTTTAAATCTTATTATTTAACATTTTGTGGTTAGGAATTTACTTCAATCTATGCACAATGCAATATTTTAGACATATTTTAATTCATAATTCATCCTTTTTCCATAATTACTGTGATAATTTATCACATTACACACAGTTGAGCTGATTTATCTGTAGATACTGTAACTGCAGCAGTTAGACAGCTGAACTTTCCAGAAGTTAATAATATAAATCATAAAGAAAATATACCCCCATCTAGGTTTTATTAAAGAAAAAAAACAACAAAAATGATGCCAAGGTATATTGAATTTTTTTAATTAAAATGCTGATGGAAATCTATACAAGAAATCAGATGTATGATGGATAAATAATAATACTTGGATAAAAATGAAAAATAGTTCTAACTTTATTGTTTTTCAGATTCCCATAGCATCTCTCTCAATCTCTCTCTTCTCTGCCTTCCACACACATACACATAATTGTAAATATATAAATTATATATACATATATGTTTTATACACACAAACACACAATTCATTCTATTCTTAAATGTCCTGCTTGTAAGGTTTTTTCTGTGTCTTGAGACTCATATCCTAGAAGAAACCAATATGAACTGTGAAAATCCTCCTTTCCACTGGGAATTTTATTTTTAGATTTTCACTCTCCATCCATCTGCCTTTGAGCAATTTTCCGTGCTTCAAGCATGAGCAAGCAGTATTAATCCAATTTCTAGTTTCTGTGAAGCACATTATGTTATATCATATGCACTTCAGTGCTTCTTCTTAGAAACTTTGTGTTTACTTAACTGTTTCATTATCAACTTTTATCGACAATAGTAGCAAAGAAATACAAGAAGCTAGATAAAAATGTGATTAATTTTATTTTCCATCAAAATAAAGTACACTGTCTCAAGGAAGATGTAGTCTCATAAGATGATATACTCTCTGACAGAACAAAATTACACTTTGATAATTGAGTAAATATCAATACTACAAAAACTAGCTTATTTTGTAATGCTCATATACTTCAATTATGTTCGAGGGAGCATATGAAAACATCTTCAGTATTAACAGGCCAACACAATTTTACATGAACTCATTATAACTTATAAAATTTTATTTCCTTCACTTAAAATTTTTTGAGATATTAGAATATACAGTATGTTTAACCCTATGTGTACAATTTGGTCTTTAATATTTTCCAAATAAGTCACAGCTCTCAAAAAATAGATTTAGTATGACTGCATAATACAAATTTTTTAATATTAACATTTAAACATTACACTGTATTAATGCAAATCTGAAATGAATGAGCTTTTCATTATTCCCAAATTTCCCAGTAATTCCAGAGATATCAACAAGGTTTATTGTTTTATTTAAAGGGAGTGCAATCTGAGCATATGGTGTCAATCTATCAATATATTAGTAGTGCTATAAATAAACAGTTGGCCCTGAGAATTTCATGCTAGGAATTATAGAACATATGTTCTTCAACTTAAAACAATCTGTACAAAATTTCACTCAATTTCACACATATTTAGGTAACAACTAAATAATAGGCTCTGCAGTGTTAGATGTGTTAAGTCTAATCTCTCAAAACAAAACTGCATGCCAATGAAAGGAGATATAATGAAAATAAAGTAATACAAAAGAATAAAACAAAATCATATCCTCATTTTTTCTAGATTGACTGAAGAATGACAAAAACATCAGATATACTTAGGTATACAACGATATTTTGATACATATATACGTTCTGAAATAAATCATCTCCACAAGCTAGCTAATAAAATATGCATCAACTCACATAGTTATTTGTGTGTGTGTGGTGACAGCACTTAAGATATACCTGCTTCAGTTCAGTTCAGTTCAGTCGCTCAGTCGTATCCGAATCTTTGCGACCCCATGAATCACAGCACGCCAGGCCTCCCTGTCCATCACCAACTCTATATTCTATACTATATTTATAGAATATATTACATTAATCTTACATAACTAAATCACTGTATCCTTTTGGCCAGTGTCTCCCAATATCTCTCTCTCGCCAGACCCTGGGGACCTTTCCAGTCTCTGCTTTTATGAGTCTGACTATATTACATTCCACATAAATGAGATCATACAGTATTTGCCTTTTGGCTTATTTCACTTAGCATAATATCCTCCAGGTTCATTTATGCTGCTGTAAATGGCAGAATTTCCTCTTTTATTTTTAATTTATTTTTTAATTGGAGGGAAAGTGCTTTACAATGCTGTTTGTTCTGCCATACAACAAAAAAAATTAGCCATAACTATAGGGAGTCCTGGCGTGCTGCGATTCATGGGGTCGCAAAAAGCCAGACACGACTGAGCACCTGAACTGAACGGAACTGAACTGATACATATATCACCTCCTTCTTGAGCCTCCTCCCTCCCATCATCCAACCCTAGCCCTCTAGGTCATCACAAAGAACTAGGCTGTGTTATATAGCAACTTCTCACCAGCAATTTATTTTAAACACAATAGTGAACATACGTCAATGCCATTGGAGGAGAAGTAAGATGGGGAGATCACCTTGTTCCTCACAAGTACATCAAAAATACATCTGAATGAGGAACAACCTTCTGAAGGCTGGCAGAAGACTCCAAACTTCCAAAAAGCCCAACTGAATAAGGAAGCCCTAATAAGACACTGCTTTCAGCCCCTTGTGTCTCCGCAGGGAAAGGACACCCAAAGGCAACATACAAGCAGAGGTGAGCCCAAAACCAAATTGGAGAACCAGGGGCTGTGTGAGCAAAGGGGAAGGGAATTCACTCCTGTAGTAGCTGGTGCAGTGGATTCAGTCAGTCAGTTCAGTTGCTCAGTTGTGTCCGACTCTTTGCGACCCAATGAATGCAGCACACCAGGCCTCCCTGTCCATCACCAACTCCTGGAGTGCACTCAGACTCAGGCCCATCGAGTCAGTAATGCCATCCAGCCATCTCATCCTCTGTCGTCCCCTTCTCCTCCTGCCCCTAATCCCTCCCAGCATCAGAATCTTTTCCAATGAGTCAACTCTTCGCATGAGGTGGCCAAAGTACTGGAGTTTCAGCTTTAGCATCATTCCTTCCAAAGAACACCCAGGACTGATCTCCTTCAGAATGGACTGGTTGGATCTCCTTGCAGTCCAAGGGACTCTCAAGAGTCTTCTCCAACACCACAGTTCAAAAGCATCAATTCTTCAGTGCTCAGCTTTCTTCACAGTCCAACTCTCACATCCATACATGACTACTGGAAAAACCATAGCCTTGACTAGATGGATCTTTGTTGGCAAAGTAATGTCTCTGCTTTTCAATGTACTATCTATGTTAGTCATAACTTTCCTTCCAAGGAGTAAGTGTCTTTTAATTTCATGGCTGTAATCACCATCTGCAGTGATTTTGGAGCCCCCAAAATAAAGTCTGTCACTGTTTCCACTGTTTCCCCACCTATTTCCCATGAAGTGATGGAACCAGATGCCATGATCTAAGTTTTCTGAATGTTGAGCTTTAAGCCAACTTTTTCACTCTCCACTTTCACTTTCTTTGAGGCTTTGTAGTTCCTCTTCACTTTCTGCCATAAGGATGGTGTCATCTGCATATCTGAGGTTATTGATATTTCTCCCGGCAATCTTGATTCCAGCTTGTGCTTCTTCCAGCCCAGGGTTTCTCATGATGTACTCTGCATATAAATTAAATAAGCAGGGTGACAATATACAGCCTTGACCTATACCTTTTCCTATTTGGAACCAGTCTGTTGTTCCATGTCCAGTTCTAACTGTTGCTTCCTGACCTGCATACAGGTTTCTCAAGAGGCAGGTCAGGTGGTCTGGTATTCCCGTCTCTGTCAGAATTTTCCACAGTTTATTATGATCCACACAGTCAAAGGCTTTGGTGCAGTGGATTAAATCCCAGCAATTTATCCTGAGTCTGTGGAATTTAGGGGGTAACTGTGGACTTTGGAAGCAAGAGCAAGCTGGAGTGAGGCCAGATCTGAGTCTGAGCTGACCAGATAGCATCCACAGCAGGTCCAAAGACCTTCCTAGAAATATTGGAGGACTTCCTGAGTAGGCAGATTGGCTGGTGCTCACTGTGTGAAGCACAACACAGCACACCACTGTGTGAAGAAGAGGACAGAGAACTCAGGAGGACGTTTCTTACTTTTTTTAAAGACTGAAAAATATTCTATTATGTATGTATACATTTAGAAATATATAAATACACTTCCCTGGTGGCTCGTATGTAAAGGATCTGCCTACAATGTAGGAGACTCAGGTTCGATCTCTGGGTCGGGAAGATCTCCTGAGGAAGAGAATGGCAACCCACTCCAGTAGTTTTGCCTGGAGAATTCCATGGACAGAGGAGCCTGGCAGGCTATAGTCCATGGGGTCACAAAGAGTTAGACATGACTGAGGAACTAACTACACATAAATATATACATGCATATATGATAACACTTAATGAGCAATGGCAAGAATGTAAAAATATCTGTAAACATTTTATGTAGAAATGTATTTCTGTCAACAAACATTTAAGGTGCTTCCACATCCTGACTACTACTGCAGGATTACTGGAGTGAAGATATCTTAAATACTGATTTCATTTCTTTTGGATGTATACCAAGAAGTGGGATTACCTGCTTAGATGGTTCTTCTATTTTAATTTTTTGAGGAATCTTAGTACTGGTTTCCATAACAGCAATTTACATTCCCATCAACAGTGTACAAAAGCTCCCTTTTCTGCACATCCTCACTTACACTTATCACTTGTCGTTTTGAGAACAACAATCTTAACAGTGTGAGGTGATAGCTCGTTGTTGTTTGATTTGCATTTCCCTGATAATTAACAGTGTCGAGCACCTTTTCATAAACCTGCTGTTCATTTGTAAGTCTCCTTTTTAAAAAAGTCTATTCAGAGCTTTTGCCTGTTTTTACTTGAATTATTCTTTTTTGCTATTGAGTAGTGAGAGTTCCTTACATATTTTTGTTACTAAGTCTATATCACATGTATGGCTTGAAATATTTCCTATCATTTTATAGGCTTCCTTTTCACTCTGTTGATGGTTTTATTTGCTGTGCAGAAGTTTTTCGGTTGAATATAGCCCTATGTGTCTATTATTCCTTTTGTTATCTATGTTTTGAGGATCATATTCAAAAGACTATTGCCCAGACCAATGTCAAGAAGAATTTCCCTATGTTTCCTCCTAGTAGTTTTATGGTTTCAGGTCTTACATTAAAATCATTCATCCATTTTGAGTTGATTTACGATTATACATGCATACCTCAGAGATAATGCATCTTCAGGCTGATGACCACAGTAAAAAAAAAAAACCTATGGCAATAAGGCAAGTCACACAATCTTTTTGCTTTCCCATGCATATAAAAGCTATGTTTACACGATACCATGGTCTAAGAGCATTTTGTCTAAAAAACAATGTGCATACCTTAATTTAAAAATACTTTATTGATGAAACATCTGAGCCTTCAGTAACTCATAGTAGTAATATCAAAGATCACTGATCACAAAGCATCATAACAAATACATTTATAACAAAAAAGTTTGAAATACTGCAAGAATTGCTAAAATGTGACACAGAGATATGAAGTAAACAACACTGTTGGAAAATGAAGCCAACAGTCTTAACTTCATGGAGGGCTGTCACAAGCCTTCAATTGTATTAAAAAAAAAAAAAAAAACTATCTGCAAACCACAATAAAGAAAAGTCCAATAAACTTACTTAAAAGCCTATATACATGGTGTGAGATAATGACCCAATTTAATTCTTTTGAATGTAAATGTCCTATTTTTCCAGCACCATTTACTGAATAGATCATCTTTCCCTCATGTGTATCTTTGACACTCTTATTGACTATCAGTTAAAAGAAAGTTCATGGATTTATCCCTGGGCTCCTTATTCAGTTCCCCTGGTCTATATGTCTTTTTTTCCTAGTACCATATTATTACTTAGTTTTGTAAAATATATATACTGAAATCAGGAAGTGTGATGCCTCCAGCTATGTTTTTTCTTGCTGAAGATTGCTATGGTTATTGGGCAACTTTAGGGTAATTTTTTTCTATTTCTGTAAAGAATGCCACTGTTTCAGATTTTCATAAGGATTGTATTGAATCTGTAGATAGTTGTGAGTAGTTAAGCACATTTTAATACTAATTATTCCAATCCATAAACATGAAACATATTTCCATTTTCCACTGTCTTCTTTAATTTCCTTTATCAGAGCTTACAATTTTTAGTTATAAGTCTTTCACCTCTTTGGTTAAGTCTATTCCTAGGTACTGTATTCCTTTTCTTGTTATGTATGAATGGGATTGTTTACTCATTTGTCATTGTTGTTTGTACATAAAAACACCAGGCTTTTGTATATTGATTTTGTATACTGCAACTTTACTAAGTTCATTTATCAGTTCTCACAATTCTTTTGTTGAGTCCTTAGAATTTTCCACAAATGTATTTTAGTGAGTAGAAACTACTTGCTTTTTCCTCACAACATCTTTATTCTATGTATTATCCATTCAAAGTATACTTTGAATTAAGGTGATTAGTCATTTCTGAAATCTTGGATAAACAAGCACTGATCCTTAGAGGGGTTCAGAATGGTAGGACACATGTACACCCATGGCTGATTCATGTCAATATATGAAAAAAACACGATAATATTGTAAAGTTATGAGCCTCCAATTAAAATAAATAAATTGATTTTTAAAAAGTGTAGGCATTTACTTGTTGTTGTTCAGTCACAAAGTCATGTCCCACTCTTTGTAATCCCGTGGACTATAACACAACAGGTTCCTCTATCATCCAGTATCTCCTGGAGTTTGCATAAATTCATGTCCATTGAGTCAGTTATGCTATCTAATAAATCCATCCTCTGCTGCCCCCTTCTCCTCCTGCGCTCAATCTTTCCTGGCATCAGGGTCTTTTCCAATGAGTTGGCTCTTCGCAACAGGTGCTCAAAGGACTGGAGATTCAGCTTTAGCTTTGGTCCTTCCAATGAATATTCAGGATTGATTTCCTTTAGGATTGATCTCCTTGCTGTCCAAGAAAGTCTTCCCCAGCACAATTCAAAAGCATCAATTCTTCAGTGCTCAGCCTTCCTTATGGTAAAACTCTTACATCTGCATATGACTACTGGAAAACCACAGCTTTGACTACATGGACCTTTGTCAGCAAAGTGATGTCTCTGCTTTTTAATATGCTGTTTGTCATAGCTTTTCTTACAAAGAACAAGTATCTTTTAATTTTATGGCTGCAGTCATTGCATGCAATGATTTCAGAGCCCAAGAAAATAAAATCTGTCACTGTTTCCACTTTTTTCCCCTCTGTTTGCCATGAAGTGTTAAAAACAGATGCCATGATCTAATTTTTTAATGCAGTTTCAAACCAGCTTTTTCACTCTCCTCTTTCACCTTCATCAAGAAGAACTTTAGTTCCTCTTCACCTCTGTCATTAGAGAGGTATTATCTGCATATCTGAGGTTATTGATATTTCTCCCAGCAATCTTGATTCCAACTTGTGATTCATCCAGCACCGCATTTCACATAATGTACACCATATATGTTGTAAATAAACAGGATGACAATAAACAGCCTTGACGTAATCCTTTCCCAATTTGGAAACAAGTGGGTTCAATTCATAACAATCAGTCACTTGTTTCATGTCTGGTTCTAACATTTTGCTTCATGATCAGCATACAGGTTTTTCAGGATACAGGTAGGTTGGTCTGGTACTTCCATCACTCTAAGAATTTTCCACAGTTTGTTGTGGTCCACACAGTCAAAGGCTTTAATGTAGTCAATGAAGCAGAAGTAGATGCTTTCCTGGAATTTCCTTGCTTTCTCTATGATCCAATATATGCTGGAAATTTGATCTCTGATTCCTCTGCCTTTTCTAAATCCAGCTTGTATATCTAGAATTTCTCAGTTTACATACTGCTGAAGCCTAGCTGGAAAGATTTTGAGCATAAGCTCGCTGAGGTGTGAAATAAGCACAATTGTATGGTAGCTGGAACATTCTTTGTCATTGCCCTTCTTCAGGATTTAAATGAAAATTGATCTTTTCCAGCACTGTGGTCACTGCTGAATTTTCCAAATTTGAGGACATATTGAGTGAAGAACTTTCATAACATCATCTTTTAGGATTTTAAATACCTCAGCTGGGATTCCATCACCTCCACTAGCTTTGTTAGTAGTAATGCTTCCTAAGGCCCACTTGACTTCACATTCCAACGTGTCTGGCTCTAGATGAGTGATAACACCATCGTGGTTATCCAGGTTATTAAGGTCTGTTTTGTAGTGTTCTGTGTATTCCTGCCACCTTTTCTTAATCTCTTTTGCTTCTGTTAGGTCTTTATCATTTCTGTCCTTTATTGTGTCCATCCTTGCATAAAATGTTCCCTTAATATCTCCAATTTTTTTGAAGAAATCACTGTTCACTTAAGAAGGTCTTCTTATCTGTCCTTGCTATTTTCTGGAACTCTCTGCATTCAGTTGGGTATAACCTTCCCTTTCTCCCTTACCTTTTGTTTCTCTTCTTTCCTCAGCTATTTATAATGCCTCCTCAGACAACCACTTTGCCTTATTGCATTTCTTTTTCTTTGGGATAATTTTGGTCACTGCCTTCCATACAATGTTATGAACTTCCATCCATGGTTCTTTGGGCCTTTTGTTTACCAGATCTAATCCCTTCAGTCTATTTGTCACCTCCAATCTATAATTATAAGGGATTTGACTCAGGTCATCTCTGAATAGCCTAGTGGTTTCCCCTCCTTTCTTCAATTTAAGCCTGAATTTTGCAATAAGAAGCTAATGATCTGAGCCATAGTCAGCTCTATGCCTTGTTTTTGCTGACTTTATCTTTGGCTGCAAAGAATATAATCAATCTGATTTCTGTATTGACCATTTGGTTTGCTGGAAAAGAATGTTTGCAATGAGCAGTGTGTTCCCTTGACAAAATTTTGTTAGACTTTTCCCTGCTTCATCTTGTACTCCAAGGCCAAAAAGTGAAAGCATTAGTCACTCAGTCATGTCTGACTACAAGCCAAACTTGTCTGCTATTCTGGATATCTCTTGACTTCCTACTTTTCCATAGGCCTTTGCAATATTGAATAGTCAAATCATAACTCAAATCAGGTGCTGATCTTTCTTAAATTGCAGGACTCTTCCCAGCACTTTACCACTGCTCAGTAAAAGTACTAGGATATTGCCTGTGAGGGAGTACTTTGATCTATTATAAGCTATTGTCATTCATTCAAACCCCATGGGAGATTCATATAACAGATAAAATAATTTCTAGCAAAACCACCTTTAAAGTTGAGCAAGCGAGAAAAAAGCATTGAGAAGGACAAAAACTGAATATAATAATCTTCACAACGAATGACAAGAGTTTGGACTAGAGATACTAAACCAAGGGCATAAAAATGAAACAAAATAACAAGAATTAAAAAATCAAAACTCACACCATCAAAAACAAGGACACAATGTGGATCTAGGAAAGCCCAGAAAGGAAACAAAAATTGCTCTATATGATTAATATAAAGAGACTGATTAAGAGTTATAAGCAGGGTTAAAGGAGTAAATAAGGTATAGTCAGGCATTCAGATACTAGCAATGTTAGGAAGCCATTACAATCCAAACACATGAAGAGAAGAGGGCAGAAAATATTTTAAAACTCCTCAGTGAGAACTTGAACTAGTGGAGGAAGGGATACCCAGCTGCAGTTGTAGAAAGAAGCAGCTGCACAGAGAAAAATGCATACTCAAGGCAAAAAAGAATGAAGAATCTCTCTTCACTCTCTCTCTCCTTCTAATCTCACGTTAGTGTTCATTTTCTGTTAAACCTAGTAAGAATCCAGAAAGCAAGAGGCTCTTGGTGATGCTGTTCATAGCGGTTGACCCCTGATGGTTAAGTGGATAAGAACAAAATGTGTGGGGTGGGTAAGCAGAAAAGAACCACCACATAATTATTCCATTGCTCATATTCTCAAGGTTTACCAGAATGACAAAAAAGATGTATTTGCTGGTCTTTTATAGTCACTTTTTTACGAATTCATTAAGTAACTACACGTGTCTAGTAACTATAATGGGTCTAGAAGATCCATTCCAATCTGACAAATCAGTACAATGTCCAGGCTTTGGAAGACAGAATCACGTTGTCAATGGCACTGTTGATTCAAAACAAAAGACACTGTTGTTTGGGGAACTTACATTGCCTCACATTCCTCACCTTCATTGGTACTGACTATCATATTTTATTTCATATTTCATTTAATATGTTCATGTTTATGTACTACTTAAGGTTGTAGTGAACACATTTTATTTTGTAAAACCTTTGCTTATAGATGGAAAATTTAAAGTAACTAAATATATTTTCCTTTTTGGGGCAATTTAAATATAACTTGAATTTTGAAAAGTATGACCCAGTTCCTGAAAGGGGAGTACTATCTGATCTCTCGAATAGATATTTTATTTTCTTAATTGTGTAGTGGTACAACATCAAAATGTCTATATATTTTTTTTTATTTTTAGGCTCATAAAGATTACTAGATATAGAAATGGTGCAATATATCCTAATAAGCCAGAAATGAAGGAAGCAGAGAGCTGACTGATCTCCAGCTTCCACCCTATTTTTAATACATTTTCATATGATATTTTCCCTTTCCCTTCATATGGTACTTCCATATCATTTCATATGATATTTCCCCTTTCCCTTCTCCAGGGGATCTTCCCAACCCAGGGATCAAACCCATGCCTCCCACATTGCAGGCAGATTCTTTACCAGCTGAGCCACAAGGAAAGCACTCATATGATAGTATTATGAGATTTTTAATTTTAATTGTTTAATGAGTCTCCTCTTTCAATGTCTGACATTAAAAATATGTATGCTGAGTTGCTTAGTCATGTCCAACTCTCTGCAACCCCATGGACTGTAGCCCACCAGGCTCCTCTGTCCATGGAGATTCTCCAGGCAAGAATACTGGAGTGGGTTGCCATGCCCTCCTCCAGGGGATCTTCCCAACCCATGGATCGAACCCAAGTCTCCTGCATTGCAGGCAGATCCTTTACTATCTAAGCTACCAGAGAAGCAATAATATATTCATCAAAAACTATTAATTTTTTCAGATTATAAAGTTAAATTAAAAGTATAGTGGAAATAGTATTGTATTTGAGAGGAGAATTTATCTAAGATTAAATCCTGACCAGTCCTCTTTTTCAAACCTTCCCAGACACCCACAAATAAACCTGTTAACAAACTCATATTCTTTCTTTCTGACTCTAAGTTTGTGCAATGACAGCAGTATTTGGTAGTGAATGTCCTCTTCTCCCTTCTAACATTAAAGCAGATATTGCTGATTCATGAGGAGTTGTTCTTATTGAATAGAGATGCAGTCAAAGATTTTTGCTCATCATTTTCTGTAGCCAGAATAAATTCAGAGGTAGTGGCAAAAAAGTTGAAATTTACTTTTCTTCTTTGAGCTAGTAACTCAGTTTTATCAAAATTTGGATTTTTGGTGATGAACTGAAATTAGAATACCTGTATTAACAGTATTTACTTATATTTCATAACATGAAGTATGTAAAGTGTCTGACATTTTTCAGGCACTTTATAAATGTCAACGACTTTCTCCTTCAACCATCAATACCATAAAAAATAGCTACTTAAACTACCTCATTGCTTCTATACCATGTCACTACATAATAGTTTTTATACTAATAATTCTTACATTTATTTCATTTACATAATTAAGTTTACCAAAGCTATCATAAAATTTAGTGAATTACTAATTAACCATATGGTAGAGATTATACATATATGTATATACATATTTGAACTCTTGGAACTCTAGTGTGTTGCCTTAGTACTTTTTAACACCAGTCTCTTCCAGGAAGCTCTGATATTGTGTAAATGCTAAGTGCCCTAGAAATATTTTATAATTGAATAGCTGAAGTAACTAAATATGCTTAATTACTTAATTTAGTTCTTAATTTAGTTCTTTGTTGTCATGGTACAACATCGAAATGTCTATATAATTTTTTATCTTCAAACTCATAAAGATTACTAGATATAGAAATGGTGAAATCTGTCTTGATAAAAATGAAGAAGGCAGAGAGCTGACTGATCTCCAGCTTCTACCCTGTTATTAATACATTTTCATATGATATTTTCCCTTTCCCTTCATAAGATATTTTCATATTATTTTATATGATATTCCCCCCATATCATGTTTCATATGATAAACATAACTAAATATGTTTAGTTACTTCAACTATTCGATTCTAAAATATTTCTGGGGCACTTAGCATTTACACAATATCAGAGCTCCCTGGAAGAAACTGAGGTTAGCAAATGAAGCAACCGACAAACAACTAATCTCAAAAATATACAAGCAACTCCTACAGCTCAACTCCAGAAAAATAAACGACCCAATCAAAAAATGGGCCAAAGAACTAAATAGACATTTCTCCAAAAAAGACATACAGATGGCTAACAAACACATGAAAAGATGCTCAACATCACTCATTATCAGAGAAATGCAAATCAAAACCACTATGAGGTACCATTTCACACCAGTCAGAATGGCTGTGATCCAAAAGTCTACAAATAATAAATGCTGGAGAGGGTGTGGAGAAAAGGGAACCCTCTTACACTGTTGGTGGGAATGCAAACTAGTACAGCCACTATGGAGAAGAGTGTGGAGATTCCTTAAAAAACTGGAAATAGAAATGCCTTATGATCCAGCAACCCCACTGCTGGGCATACACACTGAGGAAACCAGAAGGGAAAGAGACACGTGTACCCCAATGTTCATCACAGCACTGTTTATAATAGCCAAGACATGGAAGCAACCTAGATGTCCATCAGCAGATGAATGGATAAGAAAGCTGTGGTACATATACACAATGGAGTATTACTCAGCCATTAAAAAGAATACATTTGAATCAGTTCTAATGAGGTGGATGAAACTGGAGCCTATTATACAGAGTGAAGTAAGCCAGAAGGAAAAACATAAATACAGTATACTAACGCATATGTATGGAATTTAGAAAGATGGTAACAATAACCCGGTGTACGAGACAGCAAAAGAGACACTGATGTATAGAACAGTCTTATGGACTCTGTGGGAGAGGGAGAGGGTGGGAAGATTTGGGAGAATGGCAATGAAACATGTAAAATATCATGTAGGAAACGAGTTGCCAGTCCAGGTTCGATGCATGATGCTGGATGCTTGGGGCTGGTGCACTGGGACGGCCCAGAGGGATGGTATGGGGAGGGAGGAGGGAGGAGGGTTCGGGATGGGGAACACATGTATACCTGTGGCGGATTCATTTTGATATTTGGCAAAACTAATACAATTATGTAAAGTTTAAAAATAAAATAAAATTGGAAGAAAAAAAAAAAAAAGTACTAACGCAACACAATGGAGTTTCAAAAGTTCAAATATTGAGAGAGGAAACAGATACATAAATTAAATACATTCAGCAACTCTGTTGACCATTGCTTTTTACATTAACAAAATTTTCCTCTCCCTCAATCTATATAGGTTGATCTCATCTTATATTAAATGCCACTATCCCAGTCATAGTCAAATTAGAATAACATGTTGGCCTTAATGGAATACTCAGGAATTATCTATTTTTCACGGAATTGCTTCATGCAACTCTAGGTATTTTAACTTTGTACCTTCAAGTTGTTTTCCAAAGTTCAGATGGCATTATAAACATTCTGTTCCTCCAATTTTCCAATTGTTTTATGTTTAAAATCTTTCATTTGTGCCTATATACACACATACCCTTCTAGAATAGTGCCAACTCTATAAAGTAAAAATAAACACTTCCCCAACTGCCTCGTAACTCACAAGTTCACATAACTGTAATAGAATCAGCATGGCCTTATTACTATGCACTGCCATGATGCTTCCTCCTCTTCAATTTTCCAACCCCCCACCTTTTCAAATGTGCTACTTCAGATCTATCTGGAATAATAAATTGGCTAATACTGACCCATAAATCTATATAGCACGCTACCTTAACTACACTAAGACCAGGCAGAGACTTTGAAATTACTTCTTATATGTACTTGATTAAATTCTTAGCCAAGGGACATTCTTCTCCCCTACCACTCTATGGGGAAGAGACAGTCATTTTCTTCTTCCAGTTACAAGAGCTTTTCAAGAAGGAAAAGCAGTCTGTGATTTTGATTGCTATAGAGAGGTCTAGTCAAGTAATTACTTACAAGAGACCATTGAATTTGTTAATTAGTAGGTCGTTGGTGAGTTGAACTCTCAAAAACTGTAGTTTCAGCAAATTGGTAGGAGGAAAAAATAACAGAGAGTAAGCTGAGACTGAAAGGAAAATGCAGTAGAGGCAACAGTACTATTTTGAGAATTTTTCCAGTGAACAAACTGAAAGAGAGAGAATGGAGACTGGGTAAATACTGATTTCCATGGTTGACACTTTGCTATCAAATTGGAGAATGTTTAGTATTCATGACTAATATGCCATTATAGGTCTTTCTTCTTTTTAAAGAGCCTGAACTTTAGACATATGTTATAAATAGAGGCAATTTGTATAGGAACCAATTTCTTTTTTGGAATGGTTAGATAATTGGTATATCTTAGTTGGACAGTGTATACAAAGTATTTTGAATGTTGGTCTGATTTTTTTCTTGAGGCTTGTTTGTATGTCAAAACCGTTATCAGACTCCTAGGACTGGTTGGGATGTCTACCACACCATTATCTCTTCACTGTTAGGAGTGGACGAAGCACCCCTTAGGGGTCTGTGAGGGTACTAGGATAGCCCTGTACAAAGGATGAAGGAAAAAAAAAAAAAATGAAAGTTTTGGCAATATCCCGATGGCCTGAGAGATGAGGTTTTAACAGGATAGCCCAACTCTCACAGAATTGGGACTCTAAGTTAATCTCATCTCCACCCTAACTGCAGTCCAGGTATTCCTCCTCGGCAGGAATGGAAACAAACTGGTAACTCAGGAGAGCTTCCTTTCCTCATACCAAGTAGAGTGGTAATGGATTGGCAGCAGCCATCCTGTCTCATCTCTTTGGTGGTTTCCCACCGTCTAGGACCTCTACAAAACCTCATTCATTGCTATGTCCATGCCTATAAACATTGCATAATGAAAGCAGGTGTGAAGCAACACAGCCATGGATCCCCAGAGAATGTAGATCCAGTTCTCCTCAGTCCTGGCCCTGCCCTGTTGCTTGCTGGGAAGCCACAGTCAAATCACCTAACCATAGAATTTTAAGTCTCCTTATCTATGACAAAAAGGTAACAGTGATATCTTTGCCTTAGGGTTCTTCTGGAAAATAAATGATCTCTATTAGAAACATCCCTATCCTAGCCAATGGCATGGAGTAAACAATAAACTAAAAGCTATTAAAACTGTCTGCTCTCTTATTTTTGTCTATTGTCTATCTATATTAAAATAAACTAATACACATTTTTTTCTAATATTCACCAAAGTGTACTTCATATTTGATGACTGAACAACTATGTGCTCATTGTTCAGACCACATGAAAAGCAAATCCAAAAGTCTTTGGGCAAATCTACAGAAAAATAAGCCTGGCCAAGATCAAGAAAAACCATGGGCAATAAAAAAAAACGTATCAGTGTTTGTCTATGTGAATAGAATGGTGTATATCATATTTATCCCTTTGTTAGATACATTTATAAAAATAAAAATTACTGAAGGTGAAAAATGAGAAGAAATCAGCATTATTAGATACTAAAAGATGAGATGGTTTCTGATTATGTTTGTTTCAAAACAAGTTTATATGTATAGAGTATCATTTCCTATTACATTCTATAAAATATGTCTACAATTGCTTCTTCAGGAAGCGAAAGCATCATCAAATGTGACTGCAAAGAGAGTTATGCCCTTTGCTCTCAAGGAAATTTGGAAAGCACATTATATTAAATAATTTGAGAAAATAATTTTAAAAAGAACATGATTAATTTTATCAAGCATTTACCTCCAAGCATTGAAATGTCACAATACTAATGTCTTGTACAAAGCACTCCATAAGATGTTGAACTAGTTAGAAACAGGATTTCTTATTCTATCTCTGACCAGACACTCTAAAACTTTCTGAATGTATAAAACCTATCCTCTTACTAAAAACTCACATGGATGGGGAGTACATACTTGACTGTAATAGTAAGAAAAAGACACAAAGAACAAGATCAAACTATGCTTTGTACAGGTCAGTGGTCAGGACTATGAGGAAAAGCCAACTTGTTAGAGGAGTCTAGTTTCTTTTTTTATAATATACAAATAAAGTCTGTCATTCTGCCTCAGAGTGTTTCATTTCCGATAAAAATTTGTTTATTCTTTGCACTCTTTCCACAGTTTCTAGAAGTGAGTTAGGAGGAGCCAAAGTCATCTGCTAGTTCTTATAGCTCTGACTCCATAACCCTTAGTGAAATTCACCATTGGAGATGTCTTCATGCTGAGCTATTACACTGCAATTGGACACTTTTGTTGAAAAAGAAAAACAAATTACATGACTGTGCTGTTTAGAAAGCAGCACTTCCAGACAAAATCTCCTTTGATGTCTTCTATTCCATAGTGATTGAAACATTTACAATATCCATTTTAAGCAAAAAGCTGTTGGCCATGGTTTGGCATCAATTACAACCTTGAACCCCATATATGTGTTTCTTTCATCATTATGGTTTTTGAGATTGAAAATGCTTTTGAAACCTTAAGAAATTTAGTTGAACTTTTATCTTTCCCCTAGTATATCCTCCCAAAGGAGAAGTTTTATTCTGCAACAGAAGGCAAATTCAGGTATTCTCTCTAAAAATCAAAGGAATTGGTTTATCTGCATATTATTCATTATTTTATTGATTTAGTGTTAGCAAATTGAGTTTCAAAGATAAAAGGTATAGATTTTCTATCCCCTCAGATAATATAGATTAATATGACATAGTTATATCAATATAATTCCAGAGAAGTATATGGAGCATCATAATAGAGGAATGTACCATGTGCCAAAAATTGTGGTAGCACAAAGGTTGAAATAAGCAGTTCTACTTAGTGCAGGAGGGGCTGAAGTATGGACTGTAAACTGGTGTTGATTGAAAACAGTCTTCGTAGAGATTACTGAGATGGAGCTTAACAGGTCAAAAGGTTTTTTGATGCTATAAGATGTGAAAGGCAGAGAAATCACAGAATCATGAGTAATGCACAGACAGGATTTTCACAGCTTTTAAAATATAAAAGTTAGGTGATATGATATAAAAGTCTTAAATTTGTAAACTGAAAATAACATAAATTAAATGTATCTGTATGACTTAGATGCCAGGTACATAGTTTCAGGATGACATGTAGATTTAAATCTTGGAAATCTAGATATTTTGTTGAATTGTCAACTTGATCCAGTACACAGAATCATTATCTAATCTGGAATATTGAAGAAATATGTAGTTAGATGAAAACATGATGTAAGTTTTGATAATGTCATGTTTGAGGTACCTGTGTATATGCAGATGGACTATCTACTGGAGGAATTAAATATTTTAAATTAACTCTAACAAAATAGGTATTGTCTATACCCAGTGGAAATTTATTGTATGATGTAGGGAGCTCAAATCTGGTGCTCTGTGACAACCTAGAGGGGTAGGAGGGAGATTCAAGAGGCAGAGGACATACTTATACCTATGGCTGATTCATGTTGCTATATGGCAGAAACCAACACAATATTGTAAAGCAACTTTCATCCAATTAAAAATAAAAAAATTTTAAATTTAGAAGAAATAATATAATTTTAATGAACAATTTTATATCTATTTTAAGGTAGGTGGCTTAATAGATTCTAGGAATATATTTAATGAACAGAGGTGACATGTTTGTTCTCTTGAGTTGGCAATTTACTGGGTGCAGAGAAAGATGCTTCCACGTGCATTGCACAGCATGCTCTTCAAGGCTATTCAATTCTTATCTTTCCTTTCTTTAGTTCTGTTTTACAAAAACTCTGGAAGTTGTAGGTATCTGACAGCAGTGAAAAATAATTAGTGCCAATAGATACGTAAAATTCTTTCCAATTCAGTCCATTTAATTGACTTCCATCAGGCACCATGTAAACAACCCTTCACTGCTTCCATATCCATACTCATTTTGAAATTTCTAAACAGTAAACGTGTTCTTTGGAGTCTCCATTAACTTCGTTAAAACATCATCTTAACAATTCATTATATAAAATCCTAAACATATTTATTTTTTACACTTATAGGACACTTTCTTTTGAAAATTATCTTTTCACACGGAGAGTATATACACTGAATATACACTGATAATAATACATCCTTTGAAATGAACCACAACTCTAATTTGGAGAAGGAAATGGCAACCCACTCCAGTATTCTTGCCTGGAGAATCCCATGGATGGAGGAGCCTGGTGGGCTACAGTCCACGGGGTCGCAAAGAGTTGGACACGACTGAGCGACTTCACTCACTCACTCACTAATTTGTTAGTAAACCACAAGGACATGAGCCTTTGTCCTCCTCAGGAGACAGAACAAAGATGACGATAAGAAAGTTTGGTGGCAGCTAGCCAGATGAATTATGAGAGGGTTCAAAGAGAAGAAACAGAAAGTGTAAAGACTTAGATGCAAATAAAGAAGGTGCTGAATTAAAGGAATGGACTCTAAATTGGATGGAAGAAAGAAAAAGAGTTTCAAAAAAAACAGTCAAAAGCAGACACTCCAGCTCTTTCAAGATATATACTTGCTCTTAAAGGAAATAAAAAGACATTCAAAATGGAATGTAATGATGAATTTTATCTTTTTTCCCCACTCTAGATGCTGATAGGGGAAAAAAAAAAAATAATGGTGGGAGGTGAATACATAGAAACTGATTAGAAGTAAGTAGAAAAGGAAAGGGCTTCCCTGGTGGCTCAACAGTAAAGAATCCACCTGTAATGAAGAAGACAGAAGAGACGTGGGTTTGATCCATGGGTGGGGAAGATCCCCTGGGGGAGGGCATGGCAACCCACTCTAGTATTCTTGCCTGGTGAATCCCATTGACAGAGAAACCTGACAGGCTACAGTCCATGGAGTCACAAAGAGTTGGACATGACTGAAGTGAGCACGCATACATGCAGAAAAGAAATACTATATAGATATTTATAATAACAGCATCTTGGACATATGGTTAATATATATTTATTAATTGAATGAGTATAACATAAAGAATTCAAAATATCCTAGAACTCTGAATTATGCAATTTAATGGCAGGCAGTGTTATCTACTGAGATAGAGTTTATGGTATAAGAAAGTCTTAAATATATTTAATGCTGACAATATATAATAAATAGTGATAAAATAAAGAGAAAAGTTAAAAATAAAGACTGAAGAAGGAATAATCTATAATGTTCATCTGAAGAAAACGGAATATATGATACAAAGTTCAGGATGAAGAGACTGCATCCCTTTTCCACTGTGAAAGCACGGAGATAGTGTATGGTACAAATTTAATTAGGCTGGTACATTTAAGATGTGAAGGTGCTGCTATATAATTGCTTCTATTTCATCTGAGAAACAGAAGACAAAGTTGTGTCCTGAGATAGAGGAAGGAGATGGTAGAGTCAGCACAGTTTGACACAACTACAGAAAATCAAAACAGACATGGTGAAATTTTTGATAGAGAATCATCAAGGGAAATGTGGAATAACAGTTGACATTCATTGCTGAGATCTAGTTGTGGATGGTGATCATTATGGAACCTCTGCTGAAAAGTTAAAGCAATTGTTCTTAGCATTGTCAAGCTGCCTGTGTGCAATCACAACACAAAAACATATGACTTGGGAGTTTCAGCATGGAGACATCATACAAAGAACATCAAGTAAGTGAGGTTAGAAAATTAGAAAGAAACGAGTCGAAATGATTCATCATGGTCTAAACTTCACAAAGAAATAAGGGAAATGAGAAGTTCTGTTCAATAAGGCGAAAGTAGAAAGTGAAAGAAAGTGAAAGCGAAGTTGCTCAGTCGTGTCCAACTCTTTGTGACCCTATGGACTGCAGCCTGCCAGGTTCCTCCGTTCATGGAATCTTCCAGGCAAGGATACTGGAGTGGTGAGCCATTTCCTTCTCCAGGGGAAGTTCCCAAGCCAGGGATCAAACCTGGGTCTCCTGTACTGCAGGCAGACTCTTTACCATCAAAGCCTCCAGGGATGCCCTTCCAAAAACTGAAAGTAGGAGAAAGTAGGGAGATAAATATATTGATGGGGCTGATGAAGTCAAAGAACAGGTGAAATGAGAGAGACTAAGCAGGCAGGCTGGTCACAGAAAGGACTTATGAATTAGTGAAATACAGATACAGGAATTTCTGATGGAAAGAGGAGTTTTTTCTCATTTCAGTCCCCACTCCCATTCTACAATTCACCAGCTCCAGGATATCAAGCTGATTGCTTCATACCTCTGATGCCTCTTGCCCCCTCCACCATTAAAATGGCATTGTCAATCAGTTCAGTTGCTCAGTCATGCCCGACTCTTTGTGACCCCATGGACTGCAGAACACCAGGCCTCCCTGTATATCACCAAATCCCTGAGTTTACTCAAACTTATGTCCATTGAGTTGGTGATGCCATCTCAACCGCCTCATCCTCTGTTGCCCCCTTCTCTTTCTGCCTTCAATCTTTCCCGGCATCAGGATCTTTTCCAATCAGTCAGTTCTTCTCATGAGGTGGCCAAAGTATTTGGAGTTTCAGCATCAGTCCTTTCAATGAATATTTAGGACTGATTTCCTTTAGAATGGACTGAAAGGATCTCCTTGCAGTCCAAGGGACTCTCAAGAGTCTTCTCAACACCAGAGTTCAAGAGCATCAATTCTTTGGCACTCAACTTTCTTTATAATCGAACTCTCACATCCATACAAGACTACTGGAAAAACCATAGTTTTGATTAGATGGACCTTTGTTGTCAAAGTAATGTCTCTGCTTTTTAATAAGCTGTATAGGTTGATCATAACTTTTCTTCCAAGGAGTAAGAATCTTTTAATTTCATGGCTGCAGTCACCATCTGCAGTGATTTTGGAGCCCAAAACAATAAAGTCTGTCACTGTTTCCACTGTTTCCTCATTTATTTGCCATGAAGTGATGGGACCAGATGCCACGATCCTAGTTTTCTGAATGTTGCATTTTAAGTCAACTCGTTCATTCTCCTCTTTCACTTTCATCAAGAGACTCTTTAGTTCTTCTTTGCTTTAAGCCATAAGGGTGGTGTCATCTGCATATCTGAGGTTATTGATATTTCTCCCGGCAATCTTGATTCCAGCTTGTGCTTCTTCCAGCCCAGCGTTTCTCATGATGTACTCTGCATATAAGTTAAATAATCAGGGTGACAATTTACAGCCTTGACGTACTCCTTTCCATATTTGGAACCAGTTTGTTGTTCCATGTCTAGTTCTAACTGTTGCTTCCTGACCTGCATACAGATTTATCAGGAGGCAGGTCAGATGGTCTGGTATTCCCTTCTCTTTGAGGATTTTCCACAGTTTGTTGTGATTAAATGGCATAAGTCAGTGTTTTTCAAATTTTAGTTTTATAAGAATCATTTGGATAGTACAGAATCCAGAGACTGATTTTTTTAATCTGAGTTTGGGCCTCAGAATATCCATTTTCAACCAGTTTCCAAAGAAAGTAAGGTCACAATTTTATCAGTACTGCTATGGACTGGGCTATCTCACAGATAGCATAAACTAAAGAGATAATGTATAAAAATGTTACTTGGTATACAGCATGTATTCAAGTATCAGTTACTTTTCTCTTCTCAATGAGTATTTACTTGTTGCTATTATAGGAACAGGTGAAGTATCAAAATGTAAAGTACTGTAACAATGTATTAGCAGAAGGAATTCTAACTATCCAAGTAAATTGCATCTGAGTCATTTTCAAGTTTTTACTTTTGACATTCCCAATCTCTCTTAGTCAAGTGATGAGAGTGCACAGACTGAAACAATACTGTAAAAGGAGACTTCACAAATATTTCTGAAGCATTTTTGTCTAAGCATTGATTTAGCATATCACTGAGATAATATGGTTTTCAGAATTATTCTTTTATTCCCTAACCATTTATCTTATATTCTTTTGCCAAATAGCTCTTCACTCTGATAATTCCTATTCCTATATAGCCATTGTCAAATAGCTACATAATTCTTGTTCTGCTATTGTGCACCCCCCACAGATCCAACTCAATTTGTGTATAGTTCATGAATAATTACAATAAATACAAACTAAGCTTTAACGAAGCAATAAAAAGAAGCTGATTAGCCCTAGATTTCATTGAGCTAAGAGTATTGATTCTATGTTGTTTCCTTCCCGGAAGACTTGGGTGATGGTAAAAAAATAGATGCAAATAATAAAACTGCTAACATAGAATGCTTATAAAGAATGCTACGGAAATAATGAAGAACAATACAGACTATTATTATGTGTGTGTGTGTGTGTGTGTATAGACACTTAAATTCAGTGTTCAATTTAGCTCAGATTAGGTACAGACAAAACTATAATGGTTTCATATAATTCTCATTACATAATAAAGGGGAAAAAATCAATGCCTCAGGACAATTAGTATTATTTCCTAGAAATGACTTTTAAAATGAATTTATGGCTTCAGACCTTATTCAGTAGATACTGAACAAAACAACAGACAATGAAGTTTAAAGTACTTTTGCAGTTGAATTCAGGTCATATAAAGTCAATGTGGAATTTAACCCGGGCTCAATGTTCCCAGAGATTACTGATGCTTAAACATTTCTGCCCTCATCCAACACACACAGTTCTCTATTGCAGAATGAGCTAATTTCAGAAGACACACCCTTCTCTATAGGACTTACTGTCCATTCTTGTTCACAGCTCCTGTAAATTCAAATTTGCCTTCTTTATCTGCCTCCATAGAACCCCAACCCCATTTCTTTTGCTTTGAGACGTTCCCTATTAATGATCATCTTTCTATACAATAATCTGAATAAAACAATCTTCTTAATCATGTAAGCCATATGGCCAGTCACATATCTTCATGCTGCACAGGAACTGAGAATAAAATATTTAAGAATTTTTTTCTTTTCAGGGTCTCTATCTTGTACACTTGGCTAACTTCTTTTCTCGGTTTAAAAAAAAGTTTAGGAAACAGGTCAGACATCAAATTCCCATTACTTTAGAAAAAGTTTAATTTTTACACATCTATTTTGTGAGCCTTGAGGCCTTAAGCATTCCCAAGGCCTTATGTTTCTATCTGTACATACTTACTATTCTAAGAAAACAGCAAGTAATTTTTGAAAAGGTGAAGGAATAATGAGGTCAAATTTAAGAATAAAGAAAAAAAAAGAATAGCTTCAGGTTTTTGTTCTCTCCAGGTGTTTGGTCCTGAATTGCTAATCTTCACAAAATTTTCCATCTATGAGCTTAGCATTTTATGGTGGTCATCTCCACCAAAATGAGTTCATGATGACACTCCCATTTGCATATTCTGGTTTACTGCTTGTACTGCCTGTACTTTTCTGGTGAAAATGAATTACGAACGAAGAGTTCTGCTCTCAACATTTATAATTAGGGTGTTAGCACTTCCTGTGCTTAGGTTTACTTTTCAATTCTCTTTTTTACTTCATTGTCCAACTTACATATTTTACACACTTCATCCTTCAGAAAACATCACAGATTTTCCTCACTGTTTTCCTTTCCATTTGAAACTAAAATGAGCTATTACAGAAAACAGATATTCACATGAGAAATGCTTTAGCCTTCCAGTCTTAGCTGGAGTTCTGCTCAGGTGCCTTAACCAAGACCTCTGCAGAGTCAGTCCCAAACAGGTCCCATGTTTTCTCCTCATTCAGCCTCCAATCCTTTTACCAAATATTTGAGTCTCATTCTCAAAATTTTACACAGCAACTATACAAGCTAAGAGAATGTGACACCACTGTACAATATGGAGCATTCCACCTGTTTACTGATGTAGAAATTAATCTGCCACCAACACATAAAACTCCAACTGGTATAGGAGTCAGGATTTGCTTTTTACTTCTTATATTTAATATTAACCATTACTATACATTCTTATTTTCATAATTTGTTGCATGACAGCAGATTTACTTCTTACAAAGCTTGGTGACTTGTATTTGCTGAACTAAAATGAAGCATGACCTCTGTTTCATCCTAACACAATCATCCACCACAGTAACTAAAGCTATTATAGGTGATCCATAAACAGCTTTGAAAGAAAAAATAAATCATGAACTACATCATCTCTGCAAATGTTATTTTCATTCACATTACAACTAGACCTCAAGAATGTCATTTTCATACTGTTTAATTATATTGCAAATAACACAGAAAAAAAAGAGGTGTATAAAAGAAGATGGAAGTTTTAGCAAAATATTCCAAAATCAAGCATTTATAACACTGCATGTAAGTATCATAATGACAATTACTATATATTTAATATAAACATTTCATAAAGATGCTGAAAGAAATGTGAAAATATTTTAACCATTCTACCCACAGGCACTTTTATTGGCCACTTCACCATCAACATATGCTCATTTGCAGGCTAATATTTTACTTGCCAAGTTGATAATCAAGTTGAAATTATTCTTGGATAAAATATACCATCACCTTACAAATATTCAATTAAATTCAACTTAGTCATAGTTTTGATGTGCACCGTGATGCAGGAGGGAGCACTTGAAACATTAGATAGTTGCCAGTTATAAGTATTCCTTTCAAACTATAAATCTTTAGCTAAAGTAAAATTAAATGCTTTTGCTGAGAACTTATTGTTCAAGTTGTTTATAGTCAATAAATCTCCTTAGAAAGTATTATTTATGTTGCTAAAGAGTTGAATGAAAGAAAAAGATATGCAATTAGTATAATGACCTGGGAAAAAGATTCTTATGAATAGAAATCTGTCATCAGGGAAACACAACTATTGATGGGCTTATTTGTAACCTTAATTTTAAAACTCTAGAATTTAAAAAAAAAAAAAAAAGAGCAAAAAAGAGCTATTAAGTAAGAGAACAGTACCTAAAGATATAAACATTCCGCTTTATTTTACTTAGGTAAACAGTAATTTAAAAACAATTATCCCCATATATACCTTGGATTAGATTTCACATAGCTTATTTTTGACTATGGAAAAATAAGTAAAAATGAGTAACTTCAAGAAATTTTGGAAAGCAATCATGAGCTATTTACTGAATCTACTATCTTACAGTGATAAAAGGATATTCCCTTCGGCAGATTGTTCACTTTTCCCACAGAAAGAAAAGGAATAATTACTAAGGATCTCACAATATTGTTTTTGATAATATAAAAGAAAAAGATCCCAGTCCCCACCCCAGGGGAGGTGGTTAGATAATTTATACGCTACCCATGCTATAAAATACCATGAAGCATTTCAAATGAATAGAGCAGATATACATGTACTAAAATGCAAACAGAAACAGGATATACTTTAAAAAGACATGAATCCTGTATTCAATATCTGTAAGAAAAAAAAATAAAGTGTGTGTGTATGTGGTAGAGTGAATACACATCTCTACTTCAAACTCCTGCTTCAAAAATATAACTTTAACGAATCTTTTCTGTAATTCAGTTTAATCTTTACGTTGTCAGTAGGTAAAATTTTAATCTCAATCAATTTGAGAGTACATCGGTCTGTTTAGCCTACCACTCTCCCTCACAGTTCCATATAACCCTGGGATCTTCCATAGTGCGAAGGCACTGTAAAACGTTAACATCTAACCCTTATTCCTTGGCAGGTATCCATGCTGGAGTAGACTAGGATTTATTCATCATTTATCTGATCTTCTGCTGTCACTACACATGGCTAGAATTTATGGTTCCCTTGACTGTGAGAGCAAAGCTCTTAGAAATAAACAACTTTTGAGTAAGGAAGTTCAGGAATGCTTATGCTGCAAAATTATCTGTGTCGGACATAGCTAGGTAGTGACTCCCCTTACAGGATTAAAAAACAAAACCAAAGTTGAGATGGGGAAAACAAATTACTCTTTCCTCCCTCCTTTAATATCAGCCAAAATTAGTTCAAGCTAAGGCAGGGACAGGGTAGAAATATAGACACGTTCTAACTAAATTTGTTACTAAAAAACTCTTTGTAAAGGATACACGCTTTTAATGAAAGGCAGGGTTTTTTTTGTTTTTTTGTTTGTTTGTTTGTTTTTTCATTTAGAGCTCAAGAGACAATGTGGCAAAAAAATTCTTTCAAATCACTTGACAAATTTAAATGGAATCTGGAAAGTCCCACACAAAATATCTAATAATGGGCTAAGAAGCTAATCATAAATTATGGCTCTCACAGACTTTAGAAGATTAGAAAACATGCCAAACAGAATAAACAATAGGAAAACCAAATAGTCCCATATCTGCTGCTACGTCGCTTCAGTCGTGTCCGACTCTGTGCGACCCCACAGACGGCAGCCCACCAGGCTCCCCCGTCCCTGGGATTCTCCAGGCAAGAACACTGGAGTGGGTTGCCATGTCCTTCTCCAATGCATGAAACTGAAAAGTGAAAGTGAAGTCGCTCGAGCGTATCCGACTCTTAGCGACCCCATGGACTGCAGCCTACCAGGCTCCTCCATCCATGGGATTTTCCGGGCAAGAGTACTGGAGTGGGGTGCCATTGCCTTCTCTATCTACTAAAATACAAATATATAATTAAAATATTTATGAATGATCAAATCCCAGATGTCTTCTCTGCCAAATTCCACATATATATAAAATCAGAGTTTTTATACATATACACACACACCTATACATTTGTTTCTTGCTTGATTTTATGAGGTCAGAAAATTCTCAATTTCAAAATCTTACTAGGATATCAAAAGGACAACAATCAGAGGCAATGGCAACCTCTCTCATAATCATAGCTGAAAATCCTAACTAATGTATTATCAAATTGAATCTATCTATGTATAAAAACAATAATATATGCATCATGACCAACTGCAGTTACAATCAAAAGAATGCATGAGCAAAAGTCACTTAATTCACCATAGAAACAGAAAAATGGGAAAAGACTAATTTACTTCAATAAATATGGAAAACTAACTTGATAAAACTTAATATTCATTAATGATAAAAATCTGCCATTGGCAACAACAAAGGGATTACACTAATAAGACAGAGAAGACAAATTCTGGATGATCTCTCTCATATGTAGAATCTAATAAATAAATAAACCATATTCATGGGTTCATAGAAAAGATTGGTGATTGCCAGAAGCAAAGGAGGTGGAAGGAATGGGTAAACTGTTTTTCTTATTCTATTAGTTTAAATAAATTGGAAAAAAAAAAAAAGTGCTCATTGGTTCAAAGAGGATTAATAAGGTTTATGAGACATGGGGTCTCTTTATATAAGGTAACTAAAATGAAAAGCTCCTAGCAAACTACACTAAAACTATGTTATTTTTTGTAAAGAAGTATATGGTTATCGGGGGTCAGAAAGCTTGCAGGCATTTTAGAATTCTAAAATTAATAAAATTTAGAATTATCATTGGTACATATAAAAATTGTCAGCATTCAATATATTCCATGGTGAAATATTTTTTTCCTTAAGATTGAGAAGGACACATGAATGTCCATTCTCACCACTCTATTTAAATATCCAACTCCTATTAAACTCAATAAAGCAAGAAAAGAAATGGAAATCACAAAGATTAAAGAGTAAAATTAAATGTCAGTTTTGCAACATCAAGATTATATACATAAAAATTTTTAAATAATATCCCCTCAAAACTGTTAGAATAAATTCCTGAAGTGTGCTAAAATAAATACCAATATAAAAAATTCAAGTGTAGTTCAATACACCATTAGAAGATATTTAAAAATCAAATTAATAAACAAAATAATTTATCATAACTTCAGAAACTTCAATACCTAAAAATAAACCTAATGAATACTGTTCGAACATTCACCTAAAAAAAAAAAAAAAAAAACTATAAAATAGTGAAAATAAATGAAGCCTATATGTTTTCACTACCCATGTTCATAGATTGGAATGCTCAATATTTATAATGTCAGTTTTCCCAAAATTACTCTATAGATGTTATGCATCCTCAAACAAAATTTCAGAATTTTGTTTTGGATTCCAAAGTTCATATGGAAATCCAAACAACCAAAGACATCTGAAAAGCTGCAGTATTAGCAATTAATGCAATGTGATATTGGCACTTGACAAAAAGAATGTGTAAATACCCTTAAGACATGAAAAAGGTGCTCAAACTCATTAGTCATCAGGAAAATTCAATTTCAATCCTAGTGATAGACCACATCAACAGAAATCAGCAAAATTACAAAGACTAACAGACAATGAATCACAGAAATAGTAGTACTATTTATGCTGACTTGATGGGCTGTATACTTGTATATCCATTATGAAAAACTGTTTAGCAGTATTTATGATTTGTACGTTAATGATTTGTAGTTAATGATTTGTACATTCTAAAACCAGCTGTTTTACTCCCTGGCATGTATAAATCATGCATGTAAAAATGTGGACAAAATTACATATGTGTGTATGTGTGTTAGTTGCTCAGTTGTGTCCAACTCTTGTGACTGCATGGACTGTAGCCCAGCAGGCCCCTCTGTCCATGGTATTCTCCAGGCAAGAATACTGGAGTGCAATCATATTCCCTTCTCCAATATAAATAGAAGCATTGCTTTCATAGTCCCAAATTGCAGTAATGTGATTGAATTTCACACACACACACACACACACACACACGGTAAAATATCAAATGGTATATAAATTTCAAAAATAGGACAGCTTGTACTTTTCCCAGTTCTGCAAAATCATTGATCTGACATCATCCGTCCATGTTTGGTGATTATATCATCCTGGTAGAGCGTCTTCTCCAAACTTGTGTCATGACCTTCCAGTCTCAGCACAAGGAAAATGATTCATTCCTTTTCTAATTGAAGATTTTCCTTGTGGTTGACTTTCCCTTGTCTGTTCTCTGGTGTACCATCACTATTTCATAAAGCAACCTTATGGTATTTCAGGAGCTACAAACAACTGGTCTCTAGGTATACAACTTTAAACATGTTTTGAATTATATATTTTATTTGATATTTACAAACACATGCTTCTGAAACTTTCTAAACAGATGGAAAACCCAGCTAAAGGCAGATTCAATCCCATGTGGCAACTGCCCGCAATGAACTGAACAGAAGCTACCTAGTAGGGCACACCCACCCTAGTTAGCATAATCCCTCCCTGACATAATGATTGCATAAGCATTTATCCTAGCCACAGCTCATTTGTTTTTTCTCAGTCACAATGGGGATTTTAACTAATTGCTTGCTTGTTTCCCTTCAGTCCTGTTGGATTCTTTGTGACCCTATTGGATTGTAGCCTGCCAAGCTCCTCTGTCCATGAGATCCTCCAGGCAAGAATACTGGAGTGGGTTGCCATTTCCTATTCCAGGGGATCTTCCTCACTCAGGGATCAAACCCACATCTCTCGTGTCTCCTGCATTGGCAAGCGGGTTCTTTACCACTAGCGCCACCTGGGAACTTCTCCTGTGGTCATGTATGGATGTGAGAGTTGGACTGTGAAGAAGGCTGAGCGCCGAAGAACTGATGCTTTTGAACTGTGGTGTTGGAGAAGACTCGTGAGAGTCCCTTGGCCTGCAAGGAGATCCAACCAGTCCATTCTAAAGGAGATCAGCCCTGGGATTTCTTTGGAAGGAATGATGTTAAAGCTGAAACTCCAGTACTTTGGCCACCTCATGCGAAGAGTTGACTCGTTGGAAAAGACTCTGATGCTGGAAGGGATTGGGGGCAAGAGGAGAAGGGGACGACAGAGGATGAGATGGCTGGATGGCATCACTGACTTGATGGACGTGAGTCTGAGTGAACTCCGGGAGTTGGTGATGGACAGGGAGGCCTGGCGTGCTGCGATTCATGGCGTCGCAAAGAGTCGGACATGACTGAGCAACTGATCTGATCTGATCTGAAAGGGCTACCAAGCAGCTCTTGCCATTTCCAAATTTAGAAATTCCTCTTGCCTCTGAGATTAACTCCTTATAAAGGCAAGAAACGGTTAGTCTTTAAGCTATTAAAACATGCTTCCAGTTTATTCTCCAGTTTATTCTTCCAGTGGGGCTGAAGATGAATCATCTCTCAAAGGTTGATTTTCCAGAATTCTTTTATATGAGAACAATTTGACAGCAACTAAGGTGTCCATGACTTCTTTTAAATGTTTCCCTTCACTGAAATCTGTTATTAAGGATATGTGCTACACAGAATTTTAGCAAGTTATCCTTTCGTTTTTTGCCTGAAATCACGTATAGTAGTTCTCTATTTTGACATATTGTGGGCTTCTCTGATAGCTCAGTTGGTAAACAATCCGCCTGCAATGCAGGAAACACCAGTTCAATTCCTGAATCGAGAAGATCCACTGGAGAAGGTATATGCTACCCACTCCAGTATTCTTGGGCTTCCCCTGTGGCTCAGCTGGTAAAGAATCTGCCCGCAATGTGGGAGACCTGGATTCGATCCCTGGGTTGGGAAAATCCCCTGGAGAAGGGAAAGGCTACCCACTCCAGTTTCTGGCCTGGAGAATTCCAGGGACTGTATAGTCTACGGGGTCACAGAGTCGAACACGACTGAAAGACTTTCACTTCCACTGTAGCATAACAAATCATCAAATCTCAGCAACTGCGACATGTGTAATCGTACAATTTCCACACATAAGTCAGCCAGGCCAGACTTACCTGTATCCTCTGCTCTGGGTCTCAGGAGGCAGCCATCAAGGTGTCCTCCTGACGGCGGCTCCAGGATTAGAAGAGGCGGCTCCCAGATTCATGGAGGTGGTTGGCCCCAACTCCTGCTGACGGCTGACAGAAGGCACCTCAGGCCCCTAGCGACCCCTCAGCTCCCGGAGGCCACCAGCATCTCCCGAAGCAGCCCACAGTTCCTGGTAGCAGTCTGGTACCAGAAGGCCTCCGAGGCACATGTTAGTACTGAGCAGCGTCCGTAACTTTGCTAGATTCCACAGTTGAGAAGCCAGCTAGGCAGCCACTACGCAGTAACACTGGAGGTCTCAGTACAGAGGCCTGAAAGTTTCCTTCCGCCCAACCACCACGTCCATTTCCTGGACCTGAGCCTCGAAGAGCAGCAGGCCAGCGAGGGCCTGCGGGGGATGCTCTTCCCGGGCGTGGCCTGCTGGTGAGCCTTCAGACTTGGCCGCCACGGCCTCGGTCACCACAGCCTCTGCCGGCTTCACCTTGGACTTCAGGTCGGCTCTCAGACGGAGCAGAGACACTCCTGAGGCCCAGGCCCGGGCCTGCTGGGACACGCCCTGCACCTGCACACCTGGCCGCAGATGGAGACCCGGTGTGGCCAGAGGACACCCTGCAGCCCCCAGAGCTCACTGCCCGCCTGCCTCCCTTGTGCGCCGCACCGCAGATGGGAAGACCCCGCTCCTGTTCGTAACTTCCGGCCACTCCCACCGCTTCTGCGCCTACGCCCAAAGTTTTCATGCGAAGGTAGGAAAACTGTTTGCATTTCTTAAAGCCTTGAAAATTGCATTAAAAAACCTTGCAGACGTTAAAAGGATGAGTAAACTTACAAGTGTAAACGCAAACCTTTTTCCAACTCAAAGCAAGTAACACTGAAGATCAAATTTCTTAGCAAATTTCAAATGTGCACTACAGGATTATTAACTGCAGTCAATATGTTTCTTGATCTATTTCTTTTTAACCTTAAAATTAGTCACGTTGACTTGCCACGATATTTAAAAAAAACTTAATGATATTTGGTGTAAAGTCGAGATTTCTTGACCTCTCTCTTTTTTCAATTAAAACCAATGATCCCAGTTTAGGGAATAAAAATATGACCTTATAAATAAATTAACAGTTACATTATTTTCCACATATAACATGGCAACATTAGTTTGTTTAAATAGTAATACATGGAATAACTGGAAATAATGATTAACTTAGATGCCATTTTAAAAGAAAATATCTCTACTTGTCTTTCACACAGATGAATAAATGTAAATATATAATTTGTAATCAATAGAGTAGATGGAAGCAAATAAGGAAAAGCTGAATCTATTCACAGAAAAATAAAGAATTATATAATGTACTAATCTGGATTTATGCATACAAATTCAGGAAGCTTCAAAGCAGGAATTTGGGGGCGATAGATGTTTGTCATCAAGTTTTTATAAATAGCCAGAATCTATAATGATAAATAATATATAGAAACTACAAGTGTAAATGCCTTCAAGAAACACTATGAAACGGTCTTTTAGATTCTGTTTAGAAAATCATTCAAAGTATGTGTGAGTTTGGAGTTGGAGGGGATGTTAGCTAGTCTATCAAAGCTGCAGAGCTACTCAGATAGTTTATTTTAATACTACTTTGAACTTAGTGCCTAATTTATTCAAATCTGTTTTTTTCTTTCCTCCCTCTCTCTCCCTATTGAAGTGAATAGACTATCATATACTGGATAATAATGTAGCCTCTAGGGTCAAACTTAGCAAGTCCGAGTGTTCACTTTGTATTGTATGATGGTTTGGTAATTAATGAGATAGTACATGTATCAAGTTACATAACAATGCCCAGTACCTAAAAAGTGCCCAATATATCTTTACTATTTTTATCAAGAAAAAAAACCACACACATGCATATATGAATGTATGTGCATTATACATATAGGTATAGGTATACACTTATATATGATACCATATGTAATATGCAAAAATATGATATGTACACATACCTATTTTTCCACATTAAATTAATAAAAATATAGGCCAACATATTTTTGTATAATAGCCTATAAATTATATATAACTTACATATAACTTAAGTTATATAAGTATATAACTTATACTTTAGCATTTCACAGTAACTGAGCCACAAAATATTGACTTAAGTGTTTAAGCGACAGGACTTGACAGCTTCTAAAAGTCAAAGTGAAAGAGAAAAGTGTCATTGGTGGAAACCACATTGTGGGCTACTTAATACACTTTGACTGTTAGCTAAGGAATTTGTAAACTTCCAAAGATGAATAATTATCAAATGCTCCCTATCCAACTATTTCATAACTTACTTTAGTATTAGGTCTTAGCTTAGTATCGTTCCATTATTGAGGCTATGACACTTTACTGTAAACTTTCCAAACAGTTTTATTCCTTCTAATGCAATTCTGCAGATTTTATGTGTACTGTCAATTATGTCATAAGCATAAACAGTGACATATTAAAATTTGAAAATAGCATTTTTACTTAAATATACTACATTTGCAAATTTGAGTACCTTAAATTTATCATTTATATAAAAAACTACTCCAATACATACAGCAATAATGTAATGTGCTGTTAATATGACCTATATCACCAAGATAAGACTAATTACTCCACAATAAAATGCAATATGTTGCCAAATGGTGCCAAGGATACAGAGAAACAATTTCACATACTTTGGTGGTGAGAATGTAAAATGTCACAATCACTCTGAAAAATATTTTGGCAGTTTTTAAGAAAACAACAAAAACTAAAAATGTTCTTTATATATGACTCAGCAACCTCACTACTAGCCTTTTATCCCAGAGAAAATCAAACTTATGTTGATACAAAAACATGCATGTTATACTTTATTTGTAATAGCCCCAAACTAAAAACAACCCAAATGGCCTTCTGTAGATTAATGGTTAAACAAACCGGGGCGCATCCATATCATGAAGCACTATTTGACAATAAACAGGAACTAGCTACTTCTCAAAACAATTTAGAGTAATCTCAAAGGACTTATGCTGGAAGAAAAAAGCCTTACTCACACACACACAAATATATATATATATATATATATATATATATAAATATATGCATTGTGTGCTTGCATTTATTTGACATTCTTTAAATGACAAAATTATAGGGATAGGCTGGAAGGAGATGTTAATGAAAGGCATAAACTATGAAAAGGTAGCAAGAGAGATCTTGTGGTGAAAAAACAGTTCTATATCTTGAGTGTAGACACAGGTATACACATATACACACATACAAGTGCAGGTAAAACTAGTGAAATCTGAAAAAGTTCTGTGGATTGTACCGATATCATTTTCCTGGTTTTGACTGTGTCAAAGATAAGCAAATTCAGATACCGATGGTGAGGGCATGTTCTACTAGTGCAGCAAGAAAAGAATACAGAATGAATTCAACTTTTATTCTTATCATAAATAACTGGGTACTTTAAGGGAAGATGAAATGTTATGGAAGAAGATGAGCAGAGGTTTAGTAGAGTTAGGAAAGTGAAAACATACAAAAATCTGGAAGTGGGTGGTTCAGTTCAGTTCAGTGGCACAGTTGTGTCCGACTCTTTGCAACCCCATGAACCACAGCACGCCAGGCCTCCCTGTCCATCACAAACTCCCAGAGTCCACCCAAACCCATGTCCATTGAGTCGGTGATGCCATCCAACCATCTTATCCTCTGTCGTTCCCTTCTCCTCCTGTCCTCAGTCTTTCCCAGCATCAGAGTCTTTGCAAATGAGTCAGCTCTTCGCATCAGGTGGCCAAAGTATTGGAGCTTCAGCTTCAACATCAGTCCCTCCAAAGAATATCCAGGACTGATCTCCTTTAGGATGGACTGGTTGGATCTCTTTGCAGTCCAAGGAACTCTCAAGAGTCTTCTCCAATACCACAGTTCAAAAGCATCAATTCTTCGGCACTCAGCTTTGTTTATAGTCCAACTGTCACATCCATACATGACCACTGGAAAAACCATAGTCTTGACTAGACGGACCTTTGTTGGCAAAGTAATGTCTCTGCTTTTCAATATGCTATCTAGGTTGGTCATAACTTTTCTTCCAAGGAGTAAGCATCTTTTAATTTCATGGCTGCAATTACCATCTGCAATGATCTTGGAGCCCAGAAAAATAAAATCAGCCATTGTCTCCCCATCTATTTCCCATGAAGTTATGGGACCAGATGCCATGATTTTCATTTTCTGAATGTTGAGTTTTAAGCCAACTTTTTCACTCTCCTCTTTCACTTTCATCAAGGGGCTCTTTAGTTTCTTCACTTTCTGCCATAAGAGTGGTGTCATCTGCATATCTGAAGTTATTGATATTTCTCCCAGCAATCTTGATTCCAGCTTGTGCTTCTTCCAGCCCAGGGTGTCTCATGATGTACTCTGCATATAAGTTAAATAAGCAGGGTGACAATATACAGGCTTGACATACTCCTTTTCATATTTGGAACCAGTCTGTTGTTCCACGTCCAGTTCTAACTGTTGCTTCCTGACCTGCATACAGGTTTCTCAAGAGCCAGTTCAGGTGGTCTAATATTCCCATGTCTTTCAGAATTTTCCAGTTTATTGTGATCCACACAGTCAAAGGCTTTGGCATAGTCAATAAAGCAGAAATAGATGTTTTTCTGGAACTCTCTTGCTTTTTCCATGATCCAGCAGATGTTGGCAATTTGCGAACTGGTTCCTCTGCCTTTTCTAAAACCAGCTTGAACATCTGGAAGTTCACGGTTCACGTATTGCTGAAGCCTGGCTTGGAGAAGTGGGTGGTTAGTTCCTGTGAAACCCATCTGTGTTTGCTGACTGGCCCTTTTCAAATTTAGGTTCCTATCCTGCCACAGAGACTGAGAGACAGGGGCCCCAACTTCAACTGTTGACTGGAAGAAACAATAATTTTTTTGGCAACCTGGAGTTTTCTCAGGCAGGTACTTTATTATGAGAAGCTCTGTTCATTCTAGCAATGAAGGCTTTCCCTGTTAGAATCTAGTGTTTGTTTAAGTCTTTATGGGTCAAGGTTGAGGCCTAGTGGAGAAGAAGTCTCAGAGGAGCCTGGCTAGAGTTTGGTCAATGAAAGAACTTTGTCAACTGCAGTTACATAAAATGTCACCATTAGGAAAAACTGAGTTACTGGTACACCATCTCTTTACTATCTTTAAAACTTCCTGTAAATCTATAATTATTTCAAAGTAAAAAGATTAAAAATATGCAATATGTTTATTATATAATCATAATTTATGGCTGATAATCTTAAGGTGTTTAGAATTTGCCATAATCATTAGAGCAGTATAAAAGAGAGAGAATTTTTTAATCTGCCAGCATTCATTAATAATTCATAAAAAGTCTTTTTCTTACTGGTACATTCTTAACATTAGGCAGTGTACCTTCCACATTTTAGGTGCTTAGTTAGTTTTGTATAGTAAAATAATATATGGATGATCAGCTTATCAGTGTTTATTAGGATTATCCAATTCTCTTTAACAAGACTTTACATTCACCAGAAATTTTGTATTTAGCAGCCTTATTTAGTAAAAAGCACAGTTTCTGTCTTTTATCTTGAGAAAGTTTACTCTTTACAACATAGTATAGTAAAATAATGTTCCATCCTGAATTTTCTGTTTTTTAAACATATATATTGAGTTGTTTTTCACTGTGAATCTGTTAATTGGTATTAGGTGTCATTCAGTGGTCATCTTTGAGTTACGGTACAGGAAATCCATTTTCTGGATTAGATTCCTACATTAATGGAATCAGTATTCCAGATAATAAAACTAAAAGCCATATCCTAGGCTATTAATAGTGATCTAGGATTCCATGAAAACATACAAGAAGCTCCTTCTATTTTTATATATTATCTATTATAAAAATTAATGTACATTGTTCTTGTTAACAACATTGTTAAGGTGAATTGCTTGTAGGAAACAGTATTCAACAGCAATCTGCATGGTACCAGAGTAACATGGTAATAATTTAGCTTTTCCTTTATCTAGAGTGAGATAAAGGAAAAGCTAAATTATTTGAGAGTTCCATCTCACCAGGAATTTCACTAAAGTCAGACTTGACCTCAAATAGATAGAAGACTCAAATATTATAGAATCTCTAGTCTGCTGTGAAATATTCCTCAATAAAGCTTATAACTTATACAGTTTTCTCTTTTGCATCTTTGTGTTTTGGAAGTACAAGCACAGTGGCATAGAGTGTTCTAGCCCCTCAAAGGTCAGAGCCACATGTACAGTACAAGGTCTGAACGTTGGCTCAACTCCATGTCAGCACACTGTCAAAATAAAGAATGATGTATAAATCTATACACTCTGCTAACAACAGCATATAAACTACCTGGAGTTTATCCAGCTCTACACAGAGGGCACCTTTATGCAGCAAGCCCAGAATATTCTTATGATGTCATGTTGGTGAAGGATGCTATCAAGGGTAGAAATTTGTGGAATTTTCAACAATAATAGATAGTGCATCTTTCCAAATGCTTATATTCTATGTATCCTTTGTATTAAAAAACTAAGTATTTTGTGTTTATTGTATAATTTATTTAAATAATTGTATGTGTTTTAAATCGGAGAAGGCAATGGCACCCCACTCCAGTACTCTTGCCTGGAAAATCCCATGGATGGAGGAGCCTGGTAGGCTCCAGTCCATGGGGTCGCTAAGAGTCGGGCACGACTGAGCGACTTCACTTTCACTTTTCACTTTCATGCATTGGAGAAGGAAACGGCAACCCACTCCAGTGTTCTTGTCTGGAGAATCCCAGGGACAGAGGAACCTAGTGGGCTGCCCTCTATGGGGTCGCACAGAGTCGGACACGACTGAGGCGACTTAGCAGCAGCAGCATGTGTTTTAAATATAAATTTTTGAAGCATAGAGATATATGTCAGAAATATTAAAAATCATTTAATGTAGATGAAAACCAGGTTTCTGTGAGTGGAAATGGATTATTATAGGAAGAATTTTAAGAGAATAAAGAATGAATTGAGAAGGAGACAAAAGATCAATACAATGAGGCTTAGGTGAGTTCTAGATATGCAGTACACGGAGTGCAGCTACAGTCTGGGTTGCTAGAAACTGTCATTTGAGGAATTTCTACTTTTTACTTGGAAGTATTTCATTAAAATACACATTGAGAGAGGATAAACACTCTATCAAGGATTGGATCGGCTTGCAACTAAGAAATGCTAGCAATCCAAATGTTGCAGAAAGCCAGATACAGAAGTTAATGATACAGCTCACAGAGCTTACCTCTTAATCATGATTGTGACTTGAGACTTTTCACACTGTAATAAACTCTGATATCATTTTTATGCACAAATAGCTATTTCCCTAGGTGGTGATCTCCAATGTGGGTAGGAGACTGAGAGAGGAAAAGTGCATCAAGTCATAAAAACTATACTGAGTAAGAAACAAAGTAAATTTGATGCTTCTAGTCATAAAGATGGAAAACTTTTAATAGTGAGGTTGCTACCAGTGGTAAAAAAAAATCAAAAGAGAGCTTCCTATTTAAAATATCCCTCATGCTTTCCTCATAATAACTTCTTCTGTTGCTGAAGCCGAGACAAGTGAGTTGATGACTCTTTTATACTTATTTCAAAAAGGAAAGGTGATTCTGGGCTTTTCTGACCCTATCCAAAAAGTCTAGAAACATTTCTCTTTCTAATATCTTAAGAAAGGTACGTTAAAAAGGCTGTTTTTCATTTATTTTAAATAAGAAAAAAGAGAGATGTTGCAGAACTTTATGACATACAGTGAAATGCCACACCCCGTGCTATTTTCCATTTCCTAAAATATTATCACTATTTTTTTGAAGAGATGGAACAGTAGCACTATTTGTAGCTCTTTTCCTTTAAAATTGGTAGAATATAACAATTTCCTCTTAAAGTTGTATAAAATGTAATATTATTATCAAGTTTTCAAACCATAACTTTATAAGTAATATAAATTGTGATATTTACAATTGTAGGGGAGAAAGACTTTTCCTTTCTTCTAAGCAAGGTTCTTTGATTGGCCTAACAATTAAATTGACATAAAACAGATTAACAAGAGAAAAACAAATTTAATTTCATGTTTGTAGAAGCCCCAAAGATATGAGACTCAAAGAAGTGACCAAAGCAGGTGACTTTTATACCTTTAGGACAAAGAAACAGTAAGCTTTTGAATAATTGACAAGATTGGGCTTGGGAGAGTAAATTAGTGAAGAAATAATATGTTTGTTTATACAGTCTTCTCAGATCTAAATTCCCTGTATCTTGTTAAGGATTCCTTCTCCCCTCCTGGTACAGGGAGGGTATCTTTCCCATGAAAGCTTTATCTTCTGTGTTCAGAGGGACAAGGGAAGGTCAAAGTGTTCTTGTATCCTCTGTTTCTTAAATAACTTTAATTCAAAAGAGTCAACATGCCAGAGTAGCACATTTTGTCATGTTAAATTACTGAGTACTTTAGATCATGTCCAAATGTTAATTGATTAGTCATTTCTATAGTTAAAACTTCTTAGTTTAAAACATTCATTTTGCTTCAAAAAAGTTATTTCTCCTGATTTGTCAGAAATAAAATGGAAAAGGCTAATCTCCCTTATAAATTGAAAATCCTTTTGCTTTGAATTCAAATGAAGCTTCTTCTACAATCTGGAATTTGAATTCTCAGAAACATTTACTTGTGTTACTTGAAAAATAGCCTTGACTTAAAAAAGAGCTACTGAACTGTTTAGTTATAAACAAGCAATTTGTATATTTAGTTTAAATATTTAAAACCAACTTATGTATTAATCATGAAATGAAGACAGAAATGAAATCTCATTACACGCTTGAAAAAATACTGATCATTTACCTTAAGAAAATTTATGTTTAAATTGTATTTCTATCCATGCAGTTCATATAAATGGTCTTCTTAAATTTCACAAATGTATTTTTATATATTCTAAAAATCTACATTAAGCAAATAAAAAATCCTTCTTATTTTTATTCCACAGCTATTGAACTGTGAGGTACAAATAACAAACTCATTATCACACTTCAGTTTGTTTTGGAGAACTATTATAATTTAGTGGAGAGAAGAATTTCAGTAGAAGGATGATGCGTAACTGCTAAATGTAGCATAGAATATTTAGGTTGTAAATAGTAGAATATAAATGATATGTTACCACTATTCTTTTCAACCTTCTCTTAACTCAAGAAAACTTTGGTGTGTGATATCAACCTCTATAAATTCCTACAGTTTATTTCTTAAGGATTCAGCTCAGGAAACATGCTGTATTCTATTAAATCATTACAAATTTCCTTCTAAGAACTATTGGGTACATAATATTCTGTTTTTGCAGTTAGGTGAACTAAATAAAGATTTATCACAATGTTTACTTTGCCTGGAGTTGAAAAAACTGATTGGATGAAGCAAAATTATTTTCTTGGTGTCAGAGTTTATTGTTCTGATGAAAAGTGTTTCTTCTTTTCTTTATATTCAGTTCAGTTCAGTCACTGAGTCGTGTCTGACTCTTTGCGACCCATGAATCACAGCACGCCAGGTCTCCCTGTCCATCACCAACTCCCGGAGTTCACCCAGACTCACGTCCATCGAGTCAGTGATGCCATCCAGCCATCTCATCCTCTGTCGTCCCCTTCTCCTCCTGCCCCCAATCCCTCCCAGCATCAGAGTCTTTTCCAATGAGTCAACTCTTCCCATGAGGTGGCCAAAGTACTGGAGTTTCAGCTTTAGCATCATTCCTTCCAAAGAAATCCCAGGGCTGATCTCCTTCAGAATGGACTGGTTGGATCTCCTTGCAGTGCAAGGGACTCTCAAGAGTCTTCTCCAACACCACAGTTCACAAGCATCAATTCTTCGGCACTCAGCCTTCTTCACAATCCAACTCTCATATCCATACATGACCACAGGAAAAACCATAGCCTTGACTAGACAAACCTTTGTTGGCAAAGTAATGTCTCTGCTTTTGAATACGCTGTCTAGGTTGGTCATAACTTTCCTTCCAAGGAGTACGCGTCTTTTAATTTCATGCCTGCAGTCACCATCTGCAGTGATTTTGGAGCCCCCAAAAATAAAGTCTGGCACTGTTTCCATTGTTTCCCCATCTATTTCCCATGAAGTGATGGGACCAGATGCCATGATCTTCGTTTTCTGAATGTTGAGCTTTAAGCCAACTTTTTCACTCTCCTCTTTCACTTTCATCAAGAGGCTTTTTCGTTCCTCTTCACTTTCTGCCATAAGGGTGGTGTCATCTGCATATCTGAGGTTATTGATATTTCTCCCGGCAATCTTGATTCCAGCTTGTGCTTCTTCCAGCCCAGGGTGTCTCATGATGTACTCTGCATATAAGTTAAATAAGCAGGGTGACTATATACAGCCTTGACATACTCCTTTTCCTATTTGGAACCAGTCTGTTGTTCCATGTCCAGTTCTAACTGTTGCTTCCTGACCTGCATACAGCTTTCTCAAGAGGCAGATCAGGTGGTCTGGTAGTCCCATCTCTTTCAGAATTTCCACAGTTTATTATAAGGTAAAAGCAATTATTAAGTTCTGACTCTTACAGATACTCTAATAGTATAGTAATGAAATTAATTGAAACAATCATTTATTTAAAAACCACTATTGAATGTTATTTCAATATGTTTATTTCAGTTTGTTTTGCTCAGTATAATGTGGGCTAATAGTTTTTCACACATATACTTCAGAACCAAGATTCTGCCCAATAAATCAGAGTATGTGTTGGGAACTGTTTATACGATCTAGCATTGTAGGGAATAAGGCTTATGTAAAAATTAGTAAAAAGTATAACATTAAAAACATTTTTTGCATATTAGAATTAAAGAATTTTAAATCCAAAAGGAAGTATATATAATGTCCCCAAATCAAAGGAGCATCATTGCTATAAACTTTGCCATAAACCTTCAAACATCATTTTGCACACAAGTAATTTTTAACACCTGGCATTTTTTTCCTTTGGAAGTTCTTTTTAAATAATAGATTCTAGCCTTAGGTACAGTTCTACCTTTAATTTAAGTGGAAATCTAAAAGCATAAAATTCTCCTTTGTAGACAATATTCTGCTACTGCACATAATCGTTAGAGGATAGGCCATGCCTGACCTTGTAGTCTTCATAATAAAGGACCTCATCTAGTTATTCACCTCACACTAGAGAAGAATAACCCCCCTTCAAAATTTGAAGATATACACAATGTTTTTATATAAATTAAAAAATGGAAACATTTTTAAATGGAGACATGATGTGGGGTTCGCAGCCCTTAACAAATTTATCCTAAATTATCACTAATATATCTATGACAACTCAGAGACAGGATGTATCTCATGAAACATATAAAAAATTTAGACTAATAATAAATAAAACTATTTCCAGAATCTGAGAGTTTTCTGAGCTATAATCAGACATGACTAGAGCTATTCTCAAAATTTCAAGTATTAACTCACAAAGCTTTGGAACTGTGAACATTAGTTTGCCTTTGTTTATACAGAAGTGTCAGGGAGATCCCCTGGAGAAGGAAATAGCAACCTACTCCAGTATTCTTGCCTGGGAAATCCCATCGACAGAAGTACCTGGCAGGCTATAATTCATGGGGTTGAGAAGAGTTGGACACAATTTAATGACTAAACCACTATATACAGAAGGGTATATATTATATAAAGAGATGCTGACACCACTAAAGAGCTCTGTTTCTATGCCAATCTGGAAATTAGACAGGGGACTCTCTTCTAAAACCAGTCTGTTCAGATATCCTCATCCTCTTCTCCCCCAGTAGCTCTCCCTGGGCAACTGGGCTTTTTGTTCAAGGACCAGTTCTAGAATATACAATGGCGTCTGTCATTAAGCCTTGTAATGACAGACACCATCCCACCCATCTTCTGGTCCTTCATGATCTCATGCCTAATTCTCCAGGGTGGGAAACAGACAAAAAATTAGCAACCAAGATTGAAAAATAAATAATCACAATGAAACAATCCAGAAGTGTCTTAAGAACAAATCTTTGGATGACATTTTGCAGCAGATTTGTAGTGCAATCATTTGGACTTCCCAGGTGGCGCAGTGGTAAAGAATCTGCCTACCAATGAAGGACATGCAAGAGATGCGATTTTGATCCCTAGATTGGGAAGATCTCCTGCATTAGGAAATGGCAACCCACTTAGTATTCTTGCCTGGAAAATTCCGTGGACAGAGAAGCCTGACAGTTTACAGTCCATGGGGTCACAAAGGACATGATTGAGCACACAGTACATATAATCTACTGTTAAATAATTAGTAAAACAAAGACACTTGATGATCTCAGAGATACGGTGAAGAAAGCCTTACGCTCTTCAATAGAAATGAAAACAATAGTCAACAATAGAAATGAAACATTTCATGGAGAAAATTTGGCTGTATAACTTGTGGTCTATGTGAAGGAAGCTAAAAGATTACTTGACTTTATGCATTTAATAGAATATTTTTTTTAAAAATGATTAAACTGATAATAGATTAAGTTTAAGAGAAAGCTGATTTTGTGTCCTCTACAAGTTCAATGATATGATTGTTCCACAGGTAATATTTACATGACTATCTTGCAATAAAAATTATTTATGACCTTTTGTCTTTCAAAATCAATGATGTAGTATGAAAGAATTATAGCCATGTAGTAAAATGTTAATGTTATAAGTACATTGTGAAAGGAATTATGTCATTGAAGACCTGAGAGGAAGGAGAGGTTGGAGAGTTACAGCAGTACTAGTTTCAGCGTGTATATAAGAAGACAAAATCTACTATATAAATTTCATGATTCAAGTTATATTTGAACACTGTATTCAGATTTATAAAAGTGATAAAAAGGAAAACCAAAGTAAAAATTAAGAAAGATTGGAAGTAATTTAGGGCAACTGGGAAGACTGTATAGGACAACTATCAGTCTCATCTCTAGTAGTAGAGTATAAAAAGATAGGCTTGATGTTGATAAATAGGAAATAATGTATAAGCACATTATCTACAATTATAAAGGTGACCACGAGAAGAACAAATAATAGAAACTATCAAATAGTATGATTTCCAAGGGGAAGTTTTTCCGCACTGTTCTTTAACTTTTAAATGCTCTTATCGGTTTTGAGATATAAAAAAGAAGTAAGGAAAATAACAAGTTCTTAGTTAAATCATAAGCCCATAAGAAGCTGAGATGAATAAGTATTAAATTAATGTGTTAATTGAACTTACCCAGTCTATAAGCAATAAAATAGAGTATAAATATTGAATAGTCATTTTAAAAAAGGCACTTAGGTCATGTTATTTATTTCTCCCTATAATCACTAGCTATTAAAACCTGCTTGATAAAGTTAAACATGAAACACAGTGCTTCTCTAGGCCAGGATTACATTTGTAAAAATATCCAGAACCACGAAGGACACAACTATAGAGAGGTATACATAAGACAATGAAACCGCAACACTTAGGCGGCTGCAGTCAGAAAGAGTGTCAGCTTCTGGGACAAAACAGTTATGCATAGATAGAAAAAGTGTTTTCTGCACTTTGGGAAATACTTTCCAGGTGTGACCTAGCCTGGACATTGTTTTCTTTCTCCTAAAACTAGGTCACTCTTTATAACCCCCCTCCTAGCATTGGAGCACAAACATAAAATTGTTCCTTTGAGGTCAAAGGTAGTTTTAACAGGCACAGTTTTATCAAGACTGAAAAAAATATTCCCCTTTAAGTTTCCAGATGATATGAGATTGTGCAAAAGATAACAGAGAAAATAACATGATATAATCTGAGCTCCAGAAAATCAGATGATGAAAAACCTATACTTGGCACCTCAATTTCTTATAACTATAGAGAAATAATGACAAAAAATGACTATGCCAAAGCCTTTGACTGTGTGGACCACAATAAACTGTGGAAAATTTTGAAAGAGATGGGAATACTAGACCACCTGACCTGCCTCTTGAGAAACCTGTATACAGGTCAGGAAGCAACAGTTAGAACTGGACATGGAACAACAGACTGGTTCCAAATAGGAAAAGGAGTACGTCAAGGCTGTATATTGTCACCCTGCTTATTTAACTTATATGCAGAGTACATCATGAGAAACGCTGGCCTGGAAGAAGCACAAGCCAGAATCAAGATTGCCAGGAGAAATATCAATAACCTCAGATATGCAGATGACACCACCCTTATGGCAGAAAGTGAAGAGGAACTAAAAAGCCTCCTGATGAAAGTGAAAGAGGAGAGTGAAAAAGTTGGCTTAAAGCTCAACATTCAGAAAACTAAGATCATGGCATCTGGTCCCACCACTTCATGGCAAATAGATGGGAAAACAGTGGAAACAGTGTCAGACTTGATTTTTTGGGCTCCAAAATCACTGCAGATGGTGATTGCAGCCATGAAATTAAAAGACGCTTACTCCTTGGAAGGAAAGTTATGACCAACCTAGATAGCATATTGAAAAGCAGAGATATTACTTTGCTAACAAAGGTCCGTCTCATCAAGGCTATGGTTTTTCCAGTAGTCATGCATGGATGTGAGAGTTGGACTGTGAAGGAAGCTGAGCGTCAAAGAATTGATGCTTTTGAGCTATGGTGTTGGAGAAGACTCAGAGTCCCTTGCACTGCAAGGAGATCCAACCAGTCCATCCTAAAGGAGATCAGCCCTGGGTGTTCATTGGAAGGACTGAAGCTGAAACTCCAATACTTTGGCCACTTCATGTGAAAAGTTGACTCATTGGAAAAGACTCTGATGCTGGGAGGGATTGGGGTCAGGAGGAAAAGGGGACGACAGAGGATGAGATGGCTGGATGGCATCACTGACTCCATGGAAGTGAGTTTGAGTGAACTCCGGGAGTTGATGATGGACAGTGAGGCCTGGTTTGCTGTGATTCATGGGGTCGCAAAGAGTCAGACACGACTGAGAGACTGAACTGAACTGAACTGATAGACAAATAAATTGAGAAAACTTGGTGAAATATATATTGTAGAAAGAAGATAATTACTGATGAAGACTGATTTGAAACATATCAACGTTTCAAAATCTACAACCATGAAACAAAAAGAAAACAATAAACATCAGATACAAGTAGAATCGTGAAGTTTCCCTTGCTCTCATCCCTCAAGAAGAGAAATGTCAATTCCTGGATGAGACTGAGAGTTACAAATCACATTGTACTTGTAATGGTGTATTAATTTTAGACATGGGTGGATGGATATGTGTATTTATGTGTGAATTGTCTAGTATGTGTGTTTATATATTCTGATACTGAATTATATATTGCTCATTGCTTAATATTAACACAATCTCCAGTGACACTTATGTGTACATGATTCTATAAAAATCAGATTCTGTATAAAAAGTCTAAGCAGCATTCTTAAAGAATATTGATTATTACAGGCAGAATAATGCCTGCCTAAAGATGTTTATTGGAGAAGGCAATGGCACCCCACTTCAGTAGTCTTGCCTGGAAAATCCCATGGATGGAGAAGCCTGGAAGTCTGTAGTCCATGGGGTTGCTGAGGGTCGGACATGACTGAGCGACTTCACTTTCACTTTTCCCCTTTCATGCACTGGAGAAGGAAATGGCAACCCACTCCAGTGTTCTTGCCTGGAGAATCCCAGGGAAGGGGGAGCCTGGTGGGCTGCCGTCTCTGGGGTCACACAGAGTTGGACACGACTGAAGTGACTTAGCAGCAGCAGCAGCAGGTGGCACAGTGGTAAAGAATCCACCTGCAAATGCAGGAAATGTGGATTAAATCCCTGCTCCAGGAATACCCCCTGGAGGAATAAGTGGCAACCCATTCCAGTATTCTTATCTGTAAATCCTCATGGGCAGAGGAACCCGGCAGGCTACAGTCCATGGGGTCGCAAAGAGTTGGTCACAACTTAGCAACTGAACAACAACAGATGTTTACATTCTAATCCCTGGAACCTGAGACTATGTTAATATAAATGGGAAAAAGAAAAAAAAGAAAGACCTTACAAATGGAATCAAGGTTAAAGACCTTAAAACATGCAAAATATTGTATAATATATGGGTAGACCCCATATAATCATGTGGGCCTTTACAAGTATTAGAGGAAGGCCGAAGACTGAATCAAAGAGGTGTCACAGAAGAAGTATAAGAGATTGAAGATGGAACAAAGTCCATGAACCAAAGAATATGGCAGCTTCTAGACACATAAAGCAACACTCAACTGAAAGGGAAATGGAGACCTCAATCCTACAGCCTCAGTGAACTTAATTCTGCCAACAACTCAAATAATTAAGGAAATAGATTCTTACCTAGAGCCTCTAGAAAGTAACTCTATTTTCCCAACATATGTATTTTAGCCTGGAGATACCCCTGTTAGGCTTTTAACATAAAAAACTATAAGATAATAATAAATGTGTGTTGTTTTAACTTGCTAAATGTGTGATAATTTGTTGTAGCATCAATAAAAAACTAATTGCTTCCAAACCATTACTCTGCTATAATTATATGCCTGATTTTATGTGTAATATTAATTTATTATGTGAACAGTGCTAGTAAAGTACATTAGTCTACTGTTTACAAAATTATGTGTCTTAGATTATTATTATTTCCATCTAACAGATGAGAAAACTGAAGACTCAAAAGGAAAAGTACGTTTTTAAAAGTTAGATGGCTTGTACACTCTGTGACTTATATTTGAAAACAAGGTTGAAAATCAGCTTGTTTTAAACCACTATGCTCTATATCTATACTTTTATATGTATAGCCTTCCACACATACCCACTCATACCTTCTGCATTTTCTAAATTCATCTTAAAAATCTCTAAGTAACATAAAGGTTTATGGAATATGGGTCAGGTATTTTATTAGAGTGCATCTTCATTTGAATAAAAACTGATCTTGCGATGTGTATTTAAATAAATGTAAAGTACTTTACTTAATTCCTTTGAATACATTTACCTTAAAAAGTTAGTAATCATTTTTACTGAATTTAATACTAAACCTTTACTTATATAAAATTTGAAACTACTTCATATTGCTAAGGGTAATTTTAGCAATGTAAATAAAATATGTGCATTTAAATACATGCAATGTAAAGTAAGTCCCCAAATTAAATGAAGTTTAACAACCAGTGTCAGCTAAAAATAAGATTAATTCTAGGTCACAAAGTCATAAAAATAACAAAACCTTAAACAACTTCCATATAACATGTCTGAGGTTTAGTTTGCATGTTAGGGAAAAAAAATTGTGTTGATATCTCATTATGTAATTTTTCCTGTATTTTATTTTAGCATTACCATTTTGCACCACTACCATCATTACCCACTTCCTCTCAAAGGAGACTGAACAGTTCAACTCATGCCAGGGGCAGTCTAAGTGAGAACTGAGGTCTTGAGAGTCGCAGCTGAGCAAACATTGGCTCCTTGAGATAGAGTGAGGCAGTAGGTACAGGAGTGAGCTGAGTCCTGTAGGAATAGAGGTGATGTTGAAAAGTAAGGGTAGAAATTGGGGACATATAGAGAAGATTTTTTTTTTTTATGAAGACAAGACAAATAAATTCTAGAACCAATAAGCTGGATTGTGTTATTTGTTTTTTGAAAAGTACTAGAGTAAAAAACAAATACTTAATAGGTATAATAATACTGACTTTACAGTAAAATTCTCACTTAAGAAAACAGTAATGCCCTTGGAAGGGAGGGTGTGGATAATTGCTACTGTCTCCATCTGTGGTTGGAAGAGTTCTAAGAAGGTCCCCCAAGATTCCCATTCTAATAACCCCCCCTCCCTTTGGTGTGAGTGAGAGCAGTGAGTATAATGGGATACAACTTACATAATAGGGTAACTTTGAGGATAGCCCTGACCTCACTGAGTGAGATCTTTAAATGAAGATGGTGTATCATTGAAAAGTTATCTTGTAGGCCTGAAAGAAAGCAAATAACCATGTATGTTGTAAACTACCTATGGAGAAAACCCTAAGACCTGAAAAAAGCCTCTAGAATCCTCTAGAATCTAAAAGCTAGCAAGATGGGGATCTCAGTTCTAATACCAGAAGGAACTGAATTCTTCTATTCATCTGACTGAGGTTTGATGAGCACTCGAAGCTCCAGATGAGAAAAGTACCCTAGCTGGCACTTTAATTTCTGTTTTATGAGGTCCTATGAGGTCCTAGAAAGATGACAGAATTATGTCATTCTTGGAACTTCTGATCTACAAAAACTAGGATTATAATTTTGTTTTCATTTAAGCTAATGTATTTGTGGTAATTTGTTATAACATTAAAATAAAAGTAATATAAATGTTGGTATTTTGGAAGTGAGGTGCCACTGATGTTTAAAAAAAATATTTTGGAGAAAACTTTTTAATATGGGAGCAGCTTTGGAATCAGGCAGTAAGTGGAGGGTGAAATAATTTTGACAAGAATGAGCGAGAAAGTCTAAATTGCCTACTGGTACAAATTGGTGCTCTAAGGATGATGCCTGGGAAGGCTCAAAATGAAGTCAAAAACATGTTACTAGAATTTGGAAGAAGGGGCATCCTTATCATGCAGTGGCAGAAAACGTAGCAAAACTGCACTCTTATTGAGAGAAGAATTTTGAAGTGAAGAACAAAGGTGGATAAGGAGATTTCTACTAGAAATGTAGTGTAAAACATGATAACTATAGTTAAGAGAACTGTAAGGGATATTTAAAAGTTGTTAAGAGAGTTTTCATGGCAAGGAAAACCTTTTTTTTCTTTTTTTGTATATGAGATAATTGACGCTTTTAAACTTTTTATAACCATTTCACTACATATATATGTTTAAGTCGAATCAGTGTGCTGTATACATTAAACTCAGTGTTCTATACCTTAAACTTAGTGCTGTATATATCAATTATATCTCAATAAAGCTGAAAAAAATACAAATTTCCATCAAGGAGAAAAGTAAATATATTAAGTATTAAAAAAGTAAATTATAATTTTGATTTAAAAAAAGAGAAATTTCTAACCAAAGTGTTAATAGTGTTATCTGTTTTCTTATTACTACTTAGGATAAAATGCATGAGGGGAGATAAAGTTGAGGGAAGAATTATTAAAGAGGAGCCAGGGATGTCTGATTTTGAAGCTTTCAATTACTTTGAATGATAGAAGATTCTCTAAATTCAGAAATGGCTACTAGAAACTTGACATAGAGAAAAATGTTTGTCACTGAAGTGTCACTATATAACCTTTTACTGCAATCTCGGAAAAACCAAAACTCAAAAGTATTCAATAACTCAAAGGGACTTTTAAGAGATTAAGGATGTGCTTTATGAACTGAATCCTCTCAATCAAACTAGAGGTTCTCCAGGAAGCTTAAGGCGTTGTCACTCAACCATCCCCTAAAAACCAAAAATAGAGAAGGGATTATCTCAAAAAGTCTTATGTCTTTGACTAATGGACTGAAACCTGGTGAAATCCATACAAGATCCAGAAAGCTTTTGAGAAACTTATTTTAGCAGAAACAGTACCAGCTTAGATGGAAAGGACAGAGTAAAGATGAAATTAAAGTAAGCTTTCAGCTTAGTAAAATTCCATCGTATCTATATAGACAACATCTTCTTTCTTTATTTTTTGATGGACGCAGGTTGTTTCCATGTCTTGTGTATGGTAGATAATGCTGCAATAAATTCAGATAACTTTTGGACAATGTTTTCAATTCCTTTGGGTATATACTTAGAAGTTTGACCTTGTGGTGGCTCTTATTTTTTAATTTTTTTTTCCTTACTCTTTTCCATAGTGTCTGCATCAATTTACATTACCATGAAGAGTCTATAAAGGTTCCCTTTTCTTCATATATTTGCCAACACTTGTGATTCCCTACCTTCTTGATGATAGACCCGACAGGTGTGAAGTGATATTTTATTGTTTTGATTTGCATTTCCTTGATGATCAATGTTGTTGAGCATTTTCCCATGGATCTATTAGCCACAGAGATATCTTCTCTGGAAAAATGACTATTCAGTTCTTCTGCCAGTTTTTAAAATCAGATTATTTGTATATTTGTCATTGAGTTATATTGTTTAAAGGTACAAACTTACAGCTAGTAGATAAATAAATTCTGGAGATCAAATGCGCAGGATAGTAACTGTATTATGATTTTGTCTATTGATGACCACAGTCAAGTGTCCAGATGTTTACTTCTCTTTCAGATTCCTCTATTTTATTCATTTAGGGAGGTGTTCACCACCTTCTTTAATGTGAATTAAATTTCTTAATCTCTTTTACCCTTGCATTTTTCTTTCTCCCTTGAAAACTTCTCTGTAACATTAAACTGCTTTTTGCCTGTTCTTCTTGCCTGCTTGTAAGGAATATGTCACTTTCCTCTGTTTTCAGACTAATGACAATTTCTTCGTCCATTAAACTAAATCACTTCTGTTGCCTCTGGGGCCTTCAGCCTCCTTCATTCCCTCTTATCTCATCAGCTTGCAAGCTTTCTCCTTCGACTAGCATTTCCTTTCTCTCCCCAAACATCCTTAAATCTTCCCTGTGCCTTATAGCAATTCTTTTCCGTCATGTCTGAGTCTGTTCTCCTTATTGTCAATTCACTTCTAGCAAACTATATTCAGTCTCCACTTATTTCCACAACATACTCCCCTCCATAGCAGTTAGAGTTCTGTCAGAGAACAGAAGTCACTCAGTTACTATAACAGAGAGATTCAATGTAAAAAAAATTGTACCTAGGTATAAAGCTAAAAAGATAGACATTAAGCTCCAATGTAGTGTGAAGAAGCAACTGTAGAAAGTACCTATAATCCCCAAGGCTAGGGGAACCAAGGGAAGTTGTTGGAGTTATTAAAACTTTAAAGAGTTTGTCGCGGAGATGAGAGTCAGACCTTTGTGGTTAGAGTAGCTGTTCCCCACTTGTTGATGGACCTGAACTTGGATGAGGGCCCTGTGGGAGGGGACTCTGCTTAGCTTGTTGCATACTAACTACAAAGCTGGAATGACACATTTTGGAAAAACAGGATTCAGCTGCTGCTACAGAAAGAAATACCTGCTGCAAGAGAGAACAAGCTATATTGGAGTGATGGTCACAAGAGTTAGAGACCGAGAAGAATTCCCTAATTAGGATCCAGATAGGATAAATCCCTTCTTTCTCTTCCAGTATCTATATTGCCCTAATTTTAAAGTTTATAGGCAATTTTTCATATAAGAGAACATTAAAAACACACACTCACATTTTTCAGTGTGCAGTAAACAATTTGACCTTGCCCATAGGGAAGTCTGACCCTTGCCCTTGGTTCCTGAGAAGGAAACGTTATAGCCTTGGAATGTCCTGCTTTATAAAAGTGTCTTTGTTTGTCCAGATCCTTGGGCTGTGCCACCAAATGTAACAGTGCGATGTATGGTGGTACGATTTGAGGAACAAAGTATCAGCTCAGTAGCTCCAGAGGGGCTGGGGGCTAAGCTCAGTTTTGGGGGGTTGTCCACGATGTCTACCTGAGAGAGTCTGACAAAGACTCTGGACATCAAAGCCTGAGAGAGCTTCCATGGTTGGCTGCGCTCTGTGCATACAGCCAAGCATCATTGCTCACAGGAGTTAATGTTATCCACAACTCTATGGAAGGAGCAAAACTGAATGTTGAACTTTTGGAATCCTCCGCCACATGTGTCTCTTCCCTTAACTGATATATATCTGTGTATTTTCACTGAGATATGTTGTAACCACAAACATAATTGCTTTCAGTGAGTTTTGTGAGTTTTGGAACCCCCAACTTGCTATTAATGGCAGAAGTGAGGGCTATTTCAAATCCTGAAAGATGATGCTGTGAAAGTGCTGCACTCAATATGCCAGCAAATTTGGAAAACTCAGCAGTGGCCACAGGACTGGAAAAGGTCAGTATTCATTCCAATCCCAAAGAAAGGCAATGCCAAAGAATGCTCAAAATACTGCACAATTGCACTCATCTCACACGCTAGTAAAGTAATGCTCAAAATTCTCCAAGCCAAGCTTCAGCAGTACTGGAACTGTGAAATTCCAGATATTCAAGTTGGTTTTAGAAAAGGCAGAGGAACCAGAATTCAAATTGCCAACATGCGCTGGATCATCAAAAAGCAAGAGAGTTCCAGAAAAACATCTATTTCTGCTTTATTGACTATGCCAAAGCCTTTGACTGTGTGGATCACAATAAATTGTAGAAAATTCTGAAAGAGATAGGAATACCAGACCACCTGACCTGCCTCTTGAGAAACCTGTATACAGATCAGGAAGCAACAGTTAGAACTGGACATGGAACAACAGACTCGTTCCAAATAGGAAAAGGAGTACGTCAAGTCTGTATATTGTCACCCTGCTTATTTAACTTATATGCAGAGTACATCATGAGAAACGCTGGGCTGGAAGAAGTACAAGCTGGAATCAAGATTTCCAGGAGAAATATCAATAACCTCAGATATGCAGATGACACCACCCTCATGGCAGAAAGTGAAGAGGAACTAAAAAGCCTCTTGATGAAAGCAAAAGAAGAGGGTGAAAAAGTTGGCTTAAAGCTCAACATTCAGAAAACGAAGATCATGGCATCTGGTCCCATCACTTCATGGGAAATAGATGGGGAAACAGTGGAAACAGTGTCAGACTTTATTTTTGGGGGCTCCAAAATCACTGCAGATGGTGATTGCAGCCATAAAATTAAAAGACGCTTACTCCTTGGAAGGAAAGTTATGACCAACCTAGATAGCATATTCAAAAGCAGAGACATTACTTTGCCAACAAATGTCCGTCTAGTCAAGGCTATGGTTTTTCCAGTAGTCATATATGGATGTGAGAGTTGGACTGTGAAGAAAGCTGAGTGCCAAAGAATTGATGCTTTTGAAACTGTGGTGCTGGAGAAGACTCTTGAGAGTCCCTTGGACTGCAAGGAGATCCAACCATTCCATTCTGAAGGAGATCAGCCCTGGGATTTCTTTGGAAGGAATGATGCTAAAGCTGAAACTCCAGTACTTTGGCCACCTCATGCGAAGAGTTGACTCATTGGAAAAGACTCTGATGCTGGGAGGGATGGAGAAGGCGATGGCACCCCACTCCAGTATTCTTGCCTGGAAAATCCCATGGGCAGAGGGGCCTGGTGGGCTGCAGTCCATGGGGTCGCCAAGAGTCGGACATGACTGAGTGACTTCACTTTCACTTTTCACTTTCATGCATTGAAGAAGGAAATGGCAACCCACTCCAGTGTTCTTGCCTGGAGAATCCCAGGGACGGGGGAGCCTGGTGGGCTGCTGTCTATGGGGTCGCACAGAGTCGGACACGACTGAAGCGACTTAGCACCAGCAGCAGCAGCTGGGAGCGATAGGCCGCAGGTGGAAAAGGGGACGACAGAGGATGAGATGGCTGGATGGCATCACCGACTCGATGAATGTGAGTTTGAGTGAACTCCGGGAGTTGGTGATGAACAGGGAGGCCTGGCGTGCTGCAATTCATGGGGTCACAAAGAGTCAGACACAACTGAGCGACTGAACTGAACTAAACTGAGGGCTGTCTTGGGGATTATTCACTAATTCTTGCTCAGTTTATGAAAAAAAAATATTTCATATATACAAAAATAACATATAGCTTAAAGTGGCACAACTTTAGGTTGGCAGTATTTTGGTATTCTTAATATGATTAAAGAATTAAAGAGTACAGTGTAATTTATGGCTTTATTGTGTGTGAAAGTCGCTCAGTTGTGTCCAACTCTTTGCGACCCCATGGCCTATAGAGTCCATGGAACTCTCCAGCCAGAATACTGGACTGGGTAGCCTTTTCCTTCTCCAGGGGATCTTCCAAACCCAGAAATCGAACCGGTTATCTCCTGCTTACAGGTGGATTATTTACCTACTGAGCTATCAGGGAAGCCATGGCTTTATTGATGTCGTTTTTAAATATTACTTTCATGAATTATTGAAATATAACTTTAAAATAAACATCGTTGCTGTTTTAGATACTCCAGAAATTTTCAAAACATTTCATAATTCTGATATTACTAACAAAAGGTACGAAATCAAAGACCAACTCAATGAGTATACCAGGCACTGCACAGAAAATCAACGTATGTGAATTTCAGACCTAGCCCTTCTCCATATGAATTCTCAAGGCCTTCAGGATATCACTTAAGCATTTTCCCTTCTGTTACAATTTTATTTGAGAGCTGAGCGGTGTACAGGATGAGAAAAGTATTTTTTCAGGGACATTTTCACTTCTATGAATTTATCTTTTTCAACCAAATTATGTAGAAAAACATTAAGTAGAAATGACTTACAAAATCTAGAAAGTAGAAGCTGTCTATGTAATACATGAAAAAACTCAAACGCATCAGAGAACGGATTACTTATTCATGTAGAAACACCCACTTATATTAAGAATGTCTTTTCTAAGCCAGAAAATCATTTGCATTACCTTCAAGCACTTCTCCAAAGTTCACTCAGGTTATATATCCTGTTTTTAGATGATAAACCATCACTGTACTCTTCCCCTAGTGTTTTGGCTTTTGCTAATTAGAACTATTTTATTTTATTTATAATGGAACAGCTCTCAACCCCTTTCTTACAGATTGTAGACTACTCCTCATCAAGGATTTAGAAGTCAGAGGGCCCATTTTCAACACTGTCAGAAGGGAGAGAAATTGAGTAATCCAATTTATGATAACTACTGAACTTTCATGCAATGACTGGGGATTGTTCTGGATCAGAATTGTCTGTTCATTTCATTATCAAAGGATAATGAGGATAACTGCAGTGTTCTGTAGTTGGACCCAGTCATGCCCTTATCACATCTCTAAACCAGCATGAGGAAGGCCCATTCAAACTACTGATTCCTCTTTTAATTTAATACATGTGTTGTGTTGACCAAGCACTTACACCTAAGTAACGAGTAAATCTCCTCCACATGCCCTTGTTCACATTGGTGTCCTGATTCTTGTAACCTTTACAATTCCCCAGTCTTTTCCCAGAACTGGTTTCCTATCTTGCTTTCTTCAGGTAATTCTCTTGAAATTGAAGTTCATTCCCAAATACTAACATGTAGTTATCTGTAGGAAGACAAAATAAATGGCAAAAACAGCTTTTCTGCACTTACAATAATATATTCTCATATATTTCTTGTCTGATGAGACACCACTAACCTGTGTCAGATTTCTTAATGTTGAACATTTTCATGTTGGGTCCTCTGTTATATTGTACTCTACTTCCCACTACCTGAAATCTAGATGGTCTCCCTAACATTTTCCCTGCTCTTTTAGGCAAGATGTTGCAACTGTTGGTTTTAGGATACCATTAACATACTCCCACCCCCCCACACACATAAATTTAACTGACAAATAAAACTGATACATCCTGAATTGTGGCTACACTTCATTAAAGGTGCAAGTAGGTCTATAAATGATAGCAATAAAATAAAATTTAATGTAACATTTTCAGTACTCAATAAACTCTATGAATATATCATTTCATAATAGTTCTTTATGAATTTTCTTTACTTTGATTTCACTCTCAGCAGTGCTGATCAGTGTGAAATCTCAATTCTCCTAGAAATAACTGAAAATTCAATTTAAGGTATGGAATTTAGCTAGATCAAACCCAGCAGAGGTTATAATATTTATACTGAACATGGGGAAAAAATCAATCAGAAAAGATGTAATGCTTATATAGAGAGATAAAAACCTCTAAGAACATCAAAGGAAAGTTAGGTGGTGAATTAGTTTGATTAAAGTAACATGAAAAAGTTTGAGTAAGAAGATACCAATGAAAATGATCGATAACCTACTACCATGCTACTTGGATAACATGGTTCAAGAACACTGATGCTGAGTAAAGACAAATAAAATGCTCTCAGTCAAATGCAGACTCTTCCTCATTTGCAGTCAAAGTGTCCTGAATATGTTTGAAAACCAAACATCAAAAGTGTAAAAATTAGACTTACAAAAGTGTAAAAATATTAAATATTACTCTTTCAAGGAAGCCAATAAACAATTTCTAAAAATGACTGCAATATTCCCATCTCCTTCTTAAGTAAATTTCAGCAGGAGAGGGATAAAATTTATGAGACTCAGATATCATGGAAGCAAAAACATTCTTCCATCATTATATCCTTATTGGCCATAATCTTTTAAATATCTAAAGTGAAATGAGGGACAGTAAATTTCTTCTTTCACTGAATAACATATTTGACTTATTGCCTTCCTGTTCCTATACGGCCAGAACCTCTGACCATATAGGAGAGACTCTGAATTCTTCACCCACAAACCCTGAAAGAAAGGTAAGAGAAGATAAGGACCTATAAGAACCAACCAACTCTGGATACTTATAAGTGAGTATAAGTGGGGTGAGGCTGGTAGAAAGTCTGCATATCAATAATACTCTTCTTTATTTGTATAAATATTCTTTATTTATATAGGAGCCATTTGTCCTACTCTAACTAGATAAGAGATCAAAACAAAAGAGGTTCTCCTACTCTAACTAGATAAGAGATCACCACAAAAAAGATCCAAATTAACTTTTGACAAACTGAGTATAAAAATAATAGATAATATTAATGAAAAGTTATATAAAACTGAAGTTATATAGATTGCATCAAAGTCTAAACATATATTGTATATCTTCTGTATCTCATTTATTGACATTTAACTTTAATATATGTTATATTTAAATTTAAATGTACACAATATGTTTTAGGGGGAAAAAATCTTGTCATGACTTATTTGGTCAGAAAATAAACTGGAGAAATGTAGGAAGAGGGTTTTATGGGCATACAGTAAGCAGAGCCATAGATTTATAATAAAGCCATCTCATCATGTAAGTATTAAATTATTGAACAAAGTAAGTGGGATTTTCAATATTCTGTGAGAATGCAGCTTTCCTTAATAGATAGGGCAATTTAAATTGAATCTAATGCCTTTTCTTGATACTTAATGCCTAAATGAATTTATGTCATCTATGGGGATCATGATTGGAATGAGATGACTCCAAGTTTGGAACTGCTACTACCTGGTATAATAATTAAAAATATAAATAACAAACCCTGTCATTTTTATTCTGTATTTATATTAACATATTTTGCCGTCAAACCTAACTAAAGGTATAATTGAAAACACAGGTAAGAGTCATGAAATAAAACAAAAAATAAAAATAAAATAAAATTTTTTTGAAAATCCCACAAATACAAAGTAAAGGGAGCAAAAAGGAAGAACTCTGAACAGGGTAAATGATTACCAAAATATCTCTGCTTCAGTACCATGCACGTTTAGTTCTATGAAGGGACTTTACCATGTATGGGGCTAGTCTTTCTTTCAGAAGTAACTCACCTACTACAGGTGAGTTACTGTAAACTAAGAGAAAAACAAAGATTATTCATTTGAGGTAATTTAGACAGAAGAGCAGAAATAAACAAAAATGGAAGAACTAATGGAGAAGACAGAGAGATTCGATTAATAATTACATTCTGATAATGAATGTTCCCACTTATATCAACAATTACATTCTGTCTCAATAACCTCTGATTTATTAAACATGTATATGTGCATTTCTGTTAATATGTTTAGATATCTATGTATAACTATTTGTATACTAACTTTTTGAACTTTGCATTGAAAATATTAGGTTGAAATGAGTCTACCCAGACACCCAGATCTTTCTATTATCATTTTCCACTAATAGGAAACCAATAGCTGATTAGAGATCAGGGACAGGGAACATACAAGATGATCCTGGAATTTCTTGAAGTACCAAGAAGTAAAGAAGTGCTCAAAAAAAAAAAAAAGTGATGAGGGCATGTAAAAATGGTACATGTGCCAACCTGAAGGAGGTTCCAATGACCAATTTGGAATAATTTTGAGAAAAAATAAATAATATAGTATTGACTTATAATCCAGTGCATACAGTTAGTGTGTGTGAGTCTATGCTGATATAAATTAAAGAAAAAGAAATGCAAAAAAGGGAAAATGGTTGTCTGAGGAAGCCTTCAAATAGCTGAGAAAAAGAGAGAAACTAAAGGCAAGGGAGAAAAGGAAAGATATACCCATCTGAATGCAGAGTTCCGAAGGCTTGCAAGGAGAGATAAGAAAGCCTTCCTAAGTTATCAATGCAAAGAAATAGGGGGGAAAAATAGAATGGGAAAGACTAGAGATCTCTTCAAGAAAATTAGATACCAAGGGAATATGTCATGCAAACATAGGCACAATAAAGGACAGAAATGGTATGGACCTAACAGAAGCAGAAGATATTAAGAAGAGGTAGCAAGAATACACAGAAGAAATATAAAGAAAAGATCTTGATGAACCACATAACAACAATTGGTGTGATGACTAACCTAGGGCCAGACATCACTTGCAAAGTGAAGTGGGCTTTAGGAAGCATCACTACGAACAAAGCTAGTGGAGGTGATGGAATTCCATTTGAGCTATTTCAAATCCTGAAGGATGATGCTGTGAAAGTGCTGCACTCAATATGCCAGCAAATTTGGAAAACACAGCAGTGGACACAGGACTGGAAAAGCTCAGTTTTCATTCCAATCCCAAAGAAAGGCAATGCCAAAGAATGCTCAAACTACCACACACTTGGACTCATCTCACATGCTAGCAGAGTAATGCTTAAAATTCTCTAAGCCAGACTTCAACAGTACATGAACCGTGACCTTCCAGATGTTCAAGCTGAATTTAGAAAAATCAGAGGAAGCAGAGATTGAATTGCCAACATCCATTGGATCACAGAAAAAAACAAGAGAATTCCAGAAAAACGTATGCTTCATTGACTTTGCTAAAGACTTTGACTGTGTGGATCACAGCAAACTGTGGAAAATTCTTAAAAGAGATTGGAATACTAAACCACCTGACCTGCCTCCTGAGAAATCTGTATGCAGGTCAAGAAGCACCAATTAGAACTGGATGTTCTCCAAACTGGGAAAGGAGTACTGTATTATATATTGTCACCTTGCTTATTTAATTTATATGCAGAGTACATCATGAAAAATGTTGGGCTGGATGAAACACGAGCTGGAATCAAGATCGCTGAGAGAAATATCATAACCTCAGATATGCAGATGATACCACCCTTAATTACAGAAAGCAAAGAGGAACTAAAGAGTCTCTTTATGAATGTGAAAGAAGAGAGTGAAAAAGCTGACTTAAAACTCAACATTGAAGAGATGAAGATCATCGCATCTGGTCCCATCATTGCATTGCAAATTGATGTGGAAACAATGGAAACAGTAAGAGACTTTTTTTTCCAGCTCCAAAATCACCACAGATGGTGACTGCAGCCACAGCATATTAAAAAGCAGAGACACTACTTTATCGACAAAGGTCCTTATAGTCAAAACTATGGTTTTTGCAGTAGTTATGTATGGATGTGAGAGGTGGACCATAAAGAAGCTAAGCACCAAACAATTGATGCTTTTGAACTATGGTGTTGAGGAGAGTCCCTTGGACTGCAAGAAAATCAAACCAGTCAATCCTAAATGAAGTCCACCCTGAACATTCATTGGAAGGACTGATGCTGAAGCTGAAACTCCAATAATTTGGCCATCTGATGCAAAGAACTGACTCATTGGAAAAGACCCTGATGCTGGGAAAGATTTAAGGCAAGAGGAGAAGGGGATGATAGAGGATGAGATGGTTAGATGGCATCACCGACTCAATGGACATGAGTTTGAGCAAGCTCTGGGAGTTGGTGATGGACAGGGAAGCCTGGCGTGCTGCTGCCCATGGGGTCACAAAGAGTCAGACACGATTGAGTGACTGAACTGAACTGACATAAATAAATGATTAGCTAAATAAATGAGGCAGCATATGAAAATTTCCAGTGCATAAGAATTGCACTCTGTGAAAATGGAGTATAACTCTAAAGACCTTAAGTATGGGCTAGGCATAATGATTTCTTTTTAAGGAGTGTGGTGTATAAAGAAGGAAGGGTAACTTTATAGTAGAGAAACCTGACAAAGACTCCCTCAGAGAGCTGGTCAAGGTTAACATCAACAGTTGTAAAGCAGTTCAGTAAAGTATACCCTTGATATGATGTCAGGAGGATGGCACTTCTCCTCTTTTGTCTTCTTACCCAAACGCCATAACCCATAGTGTTAGTATGAGAAAAACTTCAGACCAATCCCAATTGAGGGTATTCTTGTAAATATCCGATCAGTATTCCTGAAAATGACGAAAGTCATCAAAAAAGAAGGAAGATTTGAGAAAATGTCAAAGGAACCATCCTAAGGAGTTATGATTACTAAAAGTAATGTGGTAAAATCTATATGTGATTCCAGGTCACATAAAGACATCAAGGGGAGAAAAATGTGGGGAAATATGAATAAAACATAGACTTTAGGTAATACTGTGTGCCAACATCATTTCATTAATTGTGACAAACGTACCATAGTAATGTTAACAATAGGAGAAATGTGATGTGGTGGTATAGATGAGAATTTTTTTTGTGAAATTCTTGTAACATTTTTGTAAAGCTAAAACTGTTATAAAAATGAAGTTTACTAAGCATTTAAATAATGCATGAAATAAAATACAAGAGAGAATGATTAAAATCAATTAAATAAATTCATTTTATATTTATTCCACTAAAGTGCAAGAGTCATATTCTGTCAAATGTCTACAATGCTTATTATGATATAACACACATAATGTCAGTTAGAGAGACACTACGAAGAAAGTAATATCAAGGGATTAGAATGACAACTACACTAGATAAGGCTTTTTGATCTATAAGCAATGGAGCATCAACACAGGATGCCTTAAGCAAAATGTTGAATTAATTGAATAGCATAGCCAAACCAGAGCAAGAGCCGGGATGGAGAGAGCCTTAGGAATTACGGCAATCAATGGTTTCAGTCCCATCTGCACTCCATCTATCACCTCAGTTGTTTTCAAGTTACCAGTCTTATTGTTTTAGCTAATCATTCTCTGTCACTGTTAGCGTTTTCATTCACAACTGCAGTGCCCCAGAAAAAGAACAAAGAGGACTCTTTTCTTCCAGTCATAGCTGAACAATCTTAGGCAAGATCACTGTTTGGCAAGTTTCGAGTCACACGTATAGCAGAACCACAGGGTCCAGAGCTGTGAGCATGCATCTCTATATCAGCCTGTTATTGCAGGCGGGGGAGTAGAGTCATTAAAGAAAAAGTACCTGGTAATCAAACTTGGCTCTGTGGAAGGAGAAGGAAGTGGAGGAGGTGGTGGAGGCACTGGCAAGTGACTATAGCTGAGGCCAAACTTTTAAACCAGATGTGACATTTATATGATTTATTATATTTATCATTTTCCCAAAATACAAGAAATTCGGAGTGAAATTTATAATATTGTAAAGTAATTAGCCTCCAATTAAAATAAATAAATTTAAATTAAAAAAATTATTCTGTGGGAGAGGGAGAGGGTGGGAAGATTTGGGAGAATGGCATTGAAACATGTAAAATATCATGTAAGAAACGAGTTGCCAGTCCAGGTTCGATGCACGATACTGGATGCTTGGGGCTAGTGCACTGGGACGACCCAGAGGGATGGTATGGGGACGGAGGAGGGAGGAGGGTTCAGGATGGGGAACACATGTATACCTGTGGTGGATTCATTTTGATATTTGGCAAAACTAATACAATTATGTAAAGTTTAAAAATAAAATAAAATTAAAAAAATTATTCTTTAAAAATATGTATGATGCTATTATTTAAAATATTTTATTGGTTTGTAATTGTGTATTAGCCAGAGTGTCCTTGATCAGTATCTGCATCTCCTTGGTCTTTCAGATCTGTCTTTCACATTTTCTTTTTTTAAGCTTTGATTCTATATGTTTGTTTGGTTGTTTGTTTTTCCTTTTTTGATGACCCATATCAACCGCTTTCAGGACTAGGGAATCTAAATTTGGATTCTCCAACAAACAGATGCCAAGAAAAGAATGGAAATGCAAGCAACTTACTGGGGGAACTGACTATGAAGGAAAGAGTGGAGGAAGCAGGACTTGGCAGAGAGAGTCTGCAGACTACAGTACAGGACTGGCCTGTGACAGGACAGGGCAGGGGGAAGAATCTTGCAATTATAGCATCTCAGCGTGCTTTCTTCCAAAGCATTGAGGACTTGCCAGCCAGTGCCACCTGTTAGAGCACTTCTGTAAGCTACAGGAATGGGTCAGCACTCCCAAGGGGACCTTCCCCCAGACACTGGCTGAAAGTCATCTCAGGTGTAGGACCTGAGCATAAATACGGTGCTTGATCCCCAAGGGTGAGAGCTGGTACTGTCAGTCAGCCACATTCCATCCATCATGGAGTCTGAGTGGTACATTTTTATGGCTTCCTCCAAGAGGGGAAAAAATTGTAAACAAGTATAGACTCCTTCTAATTCAATATTAATATACTTAAAAGTCATCAACCAAAACACAAAAATAAATACTGGTGTGTGGCCCCAGGGAACAGGCTGGGAATCTCCCAGAAAGGTAAGCACAAGTTGTGAAAGCTGTGTTCAGAAGGCTAGAGCCAGGGTCTCCACTGGGCACCAGCCTTGCCAACAGAAGAAAGATGATGCTGTCTCGATGAGACAGCAAAAGAGACACTGATGTATAGAACAGTCTTATGGACTCTGTGGGAGAGGGAGAGGGTGGGAAGATTTGGGAGAATGGCATTGAAACACGTAAAATATCATGTATGAAACAAGATGCCAGTCCAGGTTTGATGCACGATACTGGATGCTTGGGGCTGGTGCACTGGGACGACCCAGAGGGATGGTATGGGGAGGGAGGAGGGAGGAGGGTTCAGGATGGGGAACACATGTATACCTGTGGCGGATTCATTTTGATATTTGGCAAAACTAATACAATTATGTAAAGTTTAAAAATAAAATAAAATTAATTTTTAAAAAAATTAAAAAAAAAAAAAGGAAGATGATGCAAGTTTGTGTGCTGGCTGTTTAAAGGGTTCTAGGAAACTGAAGACCTCCAGACTTCTCCCCGTGCCCTGTTTGGAGAAGAACTTTTCTCTCCTCCTTACTGGCTAGAAAGCCCTGGGTTATTCACCAGGCACCCTCTTTTCTTTCCCCTATATGTGATCTCTTCAAATGTTTAAACCATGGGATTAAATTAAATGAAAGGAAGTAAATTACTCCTACAATAGCAAATGTCAATCCAGAATTTCTTACAAAGCAAGGTTTGGAAAGTTTCTGATTGTGCTTTGAGAACAGAACATAGATGTTTTAATATAAGCACACAAGAGCTCATGTTTACGCTCTTCCAGATAGCAGACTGTCCATTTTCAGCATCCTGTTATCAAGATGCTGTATATGTGACTTTTAAAGGTGAGCTTCTTAATAACCTGGTTGCATTAGGCAACGTTCTCCAGAGAAATAAAGCCAATAGATTATATGAAGAAATATGTAATAGATTTATTATAGGAATTGGCTTCTGTGGTAATGGAGTCTAAGAAATCCCAGGTTCTGCTGCCTGTAAGCTGAGAACTAGGAAACAGGAAGGTATAATTCAGTCCTACTCTAAAAGCCTGAGAACCAGAGGGTCACTGGTGTTAAGTTCTAGATACAGGGAGGCAATGAACCAGAAACTCTGATATGAGAGGGTGTTCCAACTTAGAAATCTCACCCATCCTTTGCCTTTTTGTCCATTCGGATCTCAGTGGATTGGATGATAAGGGGGATCCCCATTGGTGAGGGGAATCTCTTTACTCAGTCCACTAATTCAAATGCTGATCTCCTCCAGAAACACCTTCACAGACACACCTAGAACTTATGTTTTACCAGCTACCTGAGCATCCCTTAGTTCAGTTAAATTGACACATAAAGTCAATGAGCACTCTGATTATGATATATCTGTGAGTTTCAGGAGTGGGAGAGGCAGTAATGAATGATGGGATGAATCATCTTCTGAAGGAGTGAGTACAGATTGTTGGGGCTTGGGCTCTATACAACAAAGAATGACAACCCGGCAGTGCTTACTTTGCAGGGGTGTCATTATCATTATAATAAAAAATCACATTCTGATCTTTTGTTCTAGATCATCTCTTTATGACCCTATGGTTATCAAAGAGGAGGGCAAATGCAGAATAGTGGCAGAGGGTAGGGGTGGTTTGTTTCCTTCTGTACTGAAGATACCATCTCAACTTCACAGCCATTTCAGAATGAACAAAAAATATACACTAGACAGGTGGTATCACACATGTCCAATTAACTTTGCCCAAATATTTTCTCCTCAATCCCCAACTGTGTGGAGAAGTAGAAACCTTACAAGAGTTTCCCGATGATGACATTTAAAAGGAAGATGCTGTAGTTGGTGCCTTGAGATATAACAATAAGTTTACATTTGGGTGTTTAGGGGACTTTTTCTTTTTTTCTTTCTCCTTTATATCTGCCACAACATCTGTTGTGATTTCTTTCGTCCTTATTATTAAAATTCTGTGCTGGTAGTTATAGTATAATCAGGATCAATGATGGATAATTTTCTCCCTTCTCTGCCTTCTTTGCTATTATTTCTTAAAATGGAACAGAAGCAGAGATATATTTAGAAAATAAAATGCTAAGAATTGCTGAATTGAGAAGGATATTAAGGCTTATATGTATAAACACCCTGTGCAATATTCTCAGAGGCCACTGTCAATTACCCAAAGTGACAGCTACTGGGAGCCAGGGTTGGATTCAGTATCTTAGTATTTTCTGCCCGGTGGCTCCATTCCTCTCCCCAATATAGTTGTGTTCACTTTTTCTGTTACATCCCCAATAATCTTTTCAGTAACTCTTTCTTCACCTGAATACTCTCACCTCTGCAGATATGTGGCTGACTTCCTCAGGTAGGCCTGGCTTTATAGACAGTTATCAGCAAAAACCTCCTCCAATAAGTGTAAGAAATTTCTGACAAATTACCTTAGTTCCCTGCTCACATCTGCATGCAGTGATCTCACAAAATTGCCACTCATGATTTTCATGGAAATGATTGTCTTGAGGGTCTAAATCCAAAGACTGTGATAGTAATTGAAGATTCATGTATGGATCTGAAGGATAAATGTTTAGGAATGTGTATATGGTGGGTGTAGAATGGATTAGATGGTGAGGATTTTCTAGTACATGTCTCCAATCAGACAGAATAATTGGTTTGACCCAAACCTAAAGTCATCCACAGTTAGGAAGTAAAAATGATCTGAAATAGGATCAACTTTCCCTTGAAGTTAGAAAAATCAATTTTTTCCAATTTGTGTTTTCTTCTCTAGGTGAACATCAATAAAATGTGTTAATAGAGCCGATTTAGTACAGTTCAGAAACTGAAGAAAATAGGCATTAATTGTAGAAAACAGCATAGAATTGTAGTCTAGTACATGTCTTACATTCCCTCAAAATGGAATAATCCAATACATCACATTTAAATAATAATTTACAAAAATCTTAAGGTGACAAGTAAATATATATATATATTTTTTTAATTTATTTCTTAAAGTTAATTATTTGTGTGAAAGAAAATTGGGCTACAAACAAACCTGTTTGCACAGGAAGCACTCTGTATATTTCTTACATTGAATTACATCGGACCAGTAAATATTATGAGTTAAAAGTAGTGCTGTATCTTGTTGGTAATTTTGGAGGTAGTTTCACTGACCAGCACAATGATCTAGTTCTCTAGTTACCACTGTGAGCCCCTTTTGCTGTAAGAAATGAAAAACAAGGGAACCATAAGAATATCACGGCAACCATTATGGAGTCCAGGTGAATTTATTCTTCCTTTAGAATGAAAAAGAAGAATACAGTTCAGCAAAGTTCCTGGGTTCCAGCAAGCAAACACGCACGCGCGTGCCCATGTACACAAGTGTACAGCTAGAATAGTGAGTTTGGCATGTGGTCCCTGATTGTTTATTCTTTGTTCCTAAAACTTTCTTAGGAATTTAATGGAGTTGCTGAGGATCATGAACTTTTAGACATTTGAAAACCTTTCCCTCCTATCACAAATCTAATTTCTATTGGAACAATCATAATATTTTATTTATACACATTTTAAATTCTATTCTGTAGGGGAAAATTATCAAAATATCTTTATGAGGAAATTAAACAGAGATATAGCTATTTGTTTTTTAATTCATTTCCTACTACCCAGCCCCCAGATTTTTCTTTTGTCTCACTCATACAAATAAAAGAGAAAATTACATGAAAAATCGATTGGAGTACCTACATTATACAAGTTCATTGCAGTATATATTGTAGATTTTGAAATTTTAATTGAGGATAGCATAATTTGAATCATGAGAAAGAAAGATGTCGAATCATGGTATTTTCTGTCATGCTTATGTATAAATAGTCAATGCCAGTATAGGTCAATATATTTGCTTTTTAAAAATAAATGACAGAAATAAGTCATCTTAAGAAAAGAACTGAAAGCCGACTTTTTCACTTTGACACTTCAAATGGCATTTGCAAGTGTGTGTGACTGATCCCAGTGTGATAAAATGGCTTCCTTCTGTCGGCCTCTATGTAAGAAACACAATTGGAAATAGTGTGAAAAATTTCTCCCATGTTATTTATGTTTCAATTCAAAATCAGAACAATGGAACAGCATTTTCTATGCATGAAAATGTATTGAAAGAAAAAGGTAAATGTGGTGCTGAGAACAGGTATTATTAGCTGCCTAATGTTCAGCAGAACACGTGAAAGTGAAAGTGGAAGTGAGTCGCTCAGTAGTGTCCGACTCTTTGCCACCTCGTGGACTGCAGCCCACCAGGCTCCTCCATCCATGGGATTCTCCAGGCAAGAATACTGGAGTGTGTTGCTATTTCCTTCTCCAGGGGATCGAACCCAGGTCTCCCACAATGCAGGCAGACACTATAACCTCTGAGCCACCAGGGAAGCCCAGCAGAACACATGGTTTAGAACATTAAAGTGAAATAAATGACTTAGGTTCCCACGACAGCCTCACTACTCCTACTCTGCCACCTCCAGCAAGTTACTTACATTTTTAAGGTTCACTTTTATGATGTATAAAAATTAGATATTAAGTGCTTCTTGAAAATGTATTAAAAACATAAATAATATAATAAGCTTAGTCCAGACTTGGCATATTTTAATGAATTAATGTTATTTTTAACTTGATTTCATGAAATTAGAGTACAGAAGTTTTATGGGTTTTTTAGCTGTGTTCATGGCTAGATGCAGCTATATTTTATATGAGCATTTTTTTCAATGCTTATATAAATGATTAAGAATGTCTATATCTAGAAGTTCTTACAAAAGATGATTCATAATTGTCAATCTGTAATTGTCGATTTATATAATCCCTCAAGAAAGAGTCAGGTGCCTTTGGAAAAATCTAATGCTGTTTATAGAGAACAGTTAAATCTGAGCAGCAAAATCCTTCCTCCTCATTAACACTGTTGTTTATATATAACTTGAAGATCCAGTATCATGTTTTAACATATAACAAGTTAATATTTAAGAAATACTAGGTTATGCTAAAAAAGTGGTTGCTGCTGCTGCTGCTAAGTTGCTTCAGTCGTATCTGACTCTGTGCGACCCCAGAGATGGCAGCCCACCAGGCTCCCCCTCCCTGGGATTCTCCAGGCAAGAACACTGGAGTGGGTCGCCATTTCCTTCTCCAATGCATGAAAGTGAAAAGTGAAAGTGAAGTCACTCAGTCGTGTCCGACTCCTAGCGACCCCATGGACTGCAGCCTACCAGGCTCCTCCATCCATGGGATTCTCCAGGCAAGAGTACTAGAGTGGGTTGCCAGCAGGAGTCATTGAAAAACTCCCTACTTCCTATGAGTTAACTTCTTAATTTATGAACATGCTAAAGTATACAGAGATGTGATTTATAAGACAAAGGAGGGAAAAAAAAAGCTAATATGATGAGTACTTCAGATACAATTAAAATCATATATTTATGTGTGTGTATATGTATACATGTACATACGCATATACGTGTGTTTAAGAGTACAGATTTAATACACGTATTACAAATAGCTGTGAAAAGAAGAGAAGCAAAAAGGCAAAAGAGAAAAGGAAACATACCCATTTGAATGCAGAGTTCTAAAGAGTAGCAAGGAGAGATGAGAAAGCCTTCCTCAGTGACCAGTGCAAAGAAATAGAGGAAAACAATAAAATGGGAAAGACTACAGATCTCTTCAAGAAATTTAGAGATACCAAGGGAATATTTCATGCAAAGACGGGCTCAGGAAAGGACAGATGGTATGGACCTAACAGAAGCAGAAGATATTAAGAAGAGGTGGCAAGAATACACAGAAGAACTGTACAAAAAAAGATCTTCACAACCCATATAATCACGATGATGTGATCACTCATTTAGTGCCAGACATCCTGGAATGTGAAGCCAAGTGGGCCTTAGGAAGCATCACTACTAACAAAGCTAGTGGAGGTGATGGAATTCCAGTGGAGCTATTTCAAATCCTGGATGATGCTGTGAAAGTGCTGCAGTCAATATGCCAGCAAATTTAGAAAACTCAGCAGTAGCCACAGGACTGAAAAAAGTACGTTTTCATTCCAATCCCAAAGAAAGGCAATGCCAAAGAATGCTCAAACTATTGAACAGTTGCACTCATCTCACAGGCTAGTAAAATAATGCTCAAAATTCTCCAAGCCAGTCTTCAACAATCTCTGAACTGTGAACTTCCAGATGTTCAAGCTGGTTTTAGAAAAGGCAGAGGAATCAGAAATCAAAATGCCAACATCTGCTGGGTCATCAAAAAAGCAAGAGAGTTCCAGAAAAACATCTATTTCTGCTTTATTGACTATGCCAAAGCCTTTGACTATGTGGATCACAATAAACTGTGAAAAATTCTTAAAGAGATGTGAATACCAGACCACCTGACCTGCCTCTTGAGAAACCTGTATGCAGATCAGGAAGCAACAGTTAGAACTGGACATGGAACAACAGACTGGTTCCAAATAGAAAAAGGAGTACCTCAAGGCTGTATGTTGTCACCCTGCTTATTTAACTTATATTCAGTGTACATCATGAGAAATGCTGGGCTGGATGAAGCACATGCTGGAATCAAGATTTCTGGGAGAAATAACAGTAACCTCAGATATGCAGATGATACCACCCTTATGGCAGAAAGTGAAGAACAACTAGAAAGCCTCTTGATGAAGGTGAAAGAAGAGAGTGAAAAAGTTGGCTTAAAGCTCAACATTCAGAAAACTAAGATCATGGCATCCGGCCCCATCACTTCATGGCAAATAGATGGGGAAATAGTGGAAACAGTGGCAGACTTTATTTTGGGGGGGGCTCCAAAATCACTGCAGATGGTGACTGCAGCCATGAAGTTAAAAGACGCTTACTCCTTGAAAGAAAAGCTATGACCAACCTAGACCGCATATTAAAAAGCACAGACATTATTTTGCTAAAAATGGCCATCTAGTCAAGGCTATGTTTTTTCTAGTAGTCATGTATGGATGTGAGAGTTAAGACTATAAAGAAAGCTGAGCACCGAAGAATTGATGCTTTTGAACTGTGGTGTTGGAGAAGACTCTTGAGAGTCCCTTGGACTGCAAGGAGATCCAACCAGTCCATTCTAAAGGAGATCAGTCCTAAATATTTACTGAAAGAACTGATGTTGAAGCTGAAACTCCAATACTTTGGTGACCTGTTGTGAAGAACTGAGTCATTAGAAAAGACCCTGATGCTGGGAAACATTGAAGGCAGGAGCAGAAGAGGACGACAGAGGATGAGATGATTGGATGGCATCACCAACTCAATGGACATGAGTTTGAGTAAACTCCGGGAGGTGGTGATGGACAGGGAGGCCTGGTGTGCTGCAGTCCATGGTGTCGCAGAGTCGGACATGACTGAGTGACTGAACTGAACTGATGTATGTTTTCAATCACACAACATATATATATATACACATATATACATATATATGTATATATATATTTAAGATTCTTTAATATGATATATCATAAGGTACTTGAGATCAACTTAAAATTATGTGTATGCCTGTGGCTAATTCATGTTGGTGTGGCAGAAACCATCACAATATTGTAAAGCAATTATTCTCCAATTAAAAATAAAATTTAAAAAACTATATTATTTTTATTTGCTTAAATACAGTTATCTCTATTCAGAGATGTAAACAAGTTATACCATTCCCGAATGGGCTTTGTAAATCTGTCATAATTTCTATTATATGAAGATAGAATTTCCTTGCATTAGGACTAACATATTCCACAAAAACTATCATTATCTGTTTAGTCTCACTAAGCCCTTGCTGCACGGTGTCAGATTTCATATGGAATTTAAACATTCTTAGCACAGATGTTCTGTGGCTTATGCATCACACTCCTGGAATTCCTGCTGCTGTTGGTTTTGTCTAGGCTGTTCAGACTTTTATAATTATTTTTATAATTTTCACAAAGGTCATAAGGAACTTTCATCATTTGCAAATATATACTTATGGGGGCTCAACAATATTAAAATGTCTTTGACTACATATTAACAGAATGTTCAGATGACTGACTAGGTTATATAATGATTTTTGAAATAATAAATCATAATATGATTGAAAGTTTGATTATATTTATGTTTAGTCAGTTAGAAAGCACACAGAAAAAGGGCAAGTAAATCAGATTTCCCTAAATTCAAGGTAAAAAATAAATGTAAGAAAAAAGCTATATTGTATGCAGAAATATTTTTATTATTTTAGGCTATGCCAAATAGATTACTCAGTGCTAAAGAATCCTCCTGCAGTGCAAGAGACACAGGTTCCATCTCTGGATCAGGAAGATCCCCTGGAGGAGGCCATGGCAACCCACTCCAGTATTCTTGCCTGGAAAATCCCATAGACAGAAGAGCCTGGAAGGTACAGTCCATGGGGTTACAAAGAGTCAGACAGAGCAAACCATCACAGCACAGGACAGGAAATTTGAAAACCATGCTTAAATTGTTAAAAGGAGTCAATTTCTTCAAGTCTTAACAATTTTGAAAGCAAATTTGTGTCCTGTGGAAGTATATTACTTGGGAGATGAACACTTGTGTTTATAATGTATACACTTGTATGTATACTGTATAAGAGTGTCAATAATAAGTAATTTATTGTCTTCCCTGAAATTTCCTTTACAATATAGAATGATATATTTTCCAAATAATCTATATTTCCATGTTATTATTTTTCTTCTGCAAGTTCTTAAAGTTAATTTAAGCTCTCAGAAATTTCTGGAGCTCCAAAAAGTGCACAAGAGATTTATTTGCCATTGCTAGATGGTAGGAAGAAAAACAGAGCATCTACAATCTGGAGAAAGGTGTCAGTTACTTTAATTCTTAAATGTTATTAAAAAATTTGCTCCCTTAAATAATATATATATATACATATATATATATTCAATTTATCTTGTCCATTTTGTATGTTTCACATATATTGTTAATTATGTGATTTAAAATTTGCTTATTGTGTTAAATATATCATGAAAATAATATAATGATAATATAATAATATAACTTTTAATATAAACTCTGAGACTTTGCAGTATTTGTTGTTGCTGAAATTGTTAGAAGATACTATTCCTTGCCACTTATATTCTTATACTTTAGTAAAGTTTTAGAATGGCTATCCAAAGGTTTGCATGCTGCAGATCCGAAGGGGTAAGGCAGCAGAGGACAGACTAAAATGGCTCTAAAAGTTTCTATTAGGACATAAGAGTAAATCCACAGAGGTGAACTCTGATGAATGAATAAAAGTCTTAACCTTGTTATGAAAAAAGGCACCAACGCCAAAACTGCCAAATGAGCTCCTGGCAGAAAATGATTCTATCGCAAAAGCGAGGCTTTAATAGCTCCCCATTTTGTTAAATCTTAATTTCCAGTAAAACCAAATAAACCAAGATATTAAAGTGATATCCTAAGCATGGTTTTGTTTCCAGGGAGTTCACAGTATAAAAACAATAGAAACAATAAGCTTATTATACCAGCTGCCTTAGAATTTGTTTTGAATGCTATCTTTATAGAACTCCATATAGTTTCTTTAATTGAATTATTTTTCTTCACAGCCGAATGCATAGTTGACTAAAGTTCGAAAACTGTCCATTTGAGGCTAACAATTTTAGACATGCCTAATGGATTTCATTTTTGCTCTACTTTTATCAAAGATATGTAAACCATGCTTTTCAAGCTGATTTTACGATTTATATTTGTTTTCATTTTCTACTCGTATAAAGTTATGAGCAAAATGAAATCTGTCATTCAAAAATGCACATATACTTGATATACTAAGTTGATGATTTTGAAAAAACTGAATTGTTACAGTCAGCAGGCAGCAATATAATAGCTCGAAATGTCCTTTCACCAGCTGAGGTGTGAAAATCTGAATCTGGCATACGAAAGGAGATAAGCAGGCCAGTGTGCAATGCATGAATGTTGAAAGGATGGAAGTGAAGTACATTTTTCTAGACAAGCTCAGCCCATCTCTTAAAGAAGTAGAAAAAAATATATTCACACTTACAAAAAAATTGCTAATCTGAATTAGTAGATGTGAGAACACAGTATGTCATGAAAGAATTCCAAATGGTTTAAAACCCATTTCCTCCACATTTTCTTATCTTTTGCATTTACTATGTGTGTTTACTGTTAAGAAACTCATATGAATTAATATTAACTGTGATGCATACTACATATATCAATTCCCTTGCTCCACTCTTTTTTTTTTAAATATACACAGTGTAATTTGGCCAAAGTTTGCATGTAGGTGTTTAACTCTAGTTAAAAAATGAAATTCTTTGCCACTATCTTTCTATATTTTTCTGATTTTTCATAATCCTTATATGGAAATCACTTTTATTTGAAAAATAGCTCAGTATTTTCAGATACATTGTTTTTCTGGAATAGGAGACAAACCCAAATACAACTTTAAATCTTTTTTGTATGTTTTTAACATTTTTTGAACAATTAGACCATAAGCTTGGAAATTATAACACATGTTTGAGGGACAGAGACCAGTCAGATTACAAGAAATGTAGAATTTATATGAAGAAATAATAACCGAGAATGTTAAAAGGCAAAGCTGTGAGGCATATAATGGCAACCTTTAACTAGAAGACAAAGGAGTTTTGTCAACCCTAAATAAAATAATTGACAAATTATAAAAAGTGAAATTGAATTTATTCAGGAATGGTGGAGGAATTGTAATGCGGGGCAAGCAAATTGTGGTGAACCACATACAAATCTGAGGAATCAAAAAGAAGATCAGCTTTTATAAGGTGTGAGAAGAAAACTGGAGAGGGTTGTATCAAGCAAATTTTATTGGAGAACAAAACATTGACATTGTTGCCATTTCTCATTGCCTTCAAGTAGTGGTTAGGGTGTTGTTCTTGGGATAGTGAAGGATCTTTCTTCTTTTTCTTAAAAGCAGGAGATAGAATTCCCAGAAATATAGAAATAGAAAATGTCTTCCCTTGTCAGATTAGTTCTTACCTTCTGTCTCCCTGCTGGTGATGTAGCCTGCCAGGAGTAGTACTTCCTGAAAGCTTCCTCTTCAGGGCTTCCCCATTCCAATGTAAGTGAGATTTCTTATATCTTCACAGTTTTAATTCAGCAAGTAATGGAGAGTCACTGAAATTTTGCTGGGCAAGAGTTGATGTGATTATGGAAGATGAATATGACACAAATGAGACCCAAGAAGAAGCAAGTTAGAAGTGTTTTTGTTTTGTTTTTTTTTAACATTATGGAACAAAATGCAATGTGTACAAATTATTTTGATACAATTAAGAATATATAAGATGGAGAAGAGAAAGCAGCACTTTAGCACTGACTAATAATGATTCCAGTGAAATTCACTTAAGGCTTTAAATGTTTATTCTTTTTGTTTAAGTGAAGAAAGAGTATTTTCTTAAGTTCCTAGAAGGTAATGATGATACTGGTTCAAGAACCACACATTCATAATTAACATGAGTCTGAACTAAACCATGTGAACATGTAACTCTATGTTTCACTTCACACACACAAAAAATATTCAGAACATTTACACAAGATCTACTGATATTTGTTTGCACATTAAAGAGGAATATTTGCAAGAAAATAAAGATTTTTTTGAAAAAGGAAATGTTTACTTCTCCCAAAGAACATGGCAATAATTTGCTTGATTTTAGAATTCATCATCTGTTTATCTATCTATCATCATTATCATTTGTCTATTAATGTTTATTACACCATTTCAATTTTAGGGTTTATTTCTTTTTCTTTACTGATAACTGAGTGAGGATTTTGGAGAAAAAGGTGAATAATCAGTTGTCTATTTTAACTGGATAAAATGCATTAATAGAAGTTAAAGATAAATATCTCACTGAAAAATTATGAAAATTGAGTATATGCTGTGAAATAAGGCAAACACATTTGCTCATGAGAACAAAGATAACATTGAAAGGCAGCAATGAAAGAGTAGTTCCAGAGATAATTGAATGAAAGGGAAGGCTGTTGGGATCAGAAGAAATTTTGGATCTTGGGACTTTTGAATTTTAATGACTTTGAATTACTTGAAGATGATTACAAATATGGAAGTTATTACACTGAGAAACTTGTTATAATAATTGGATCTCACACTTTAAAAACTAGATTCTTTATTTAGCAGAACATTTTATTTCATTTTTAAAATTAATTAATTTATTTTAATTGGAGGCTAATTATGTTACAATGTTGTGGTGGTTCTTGCCATACTTTGACATGAATCAGCCACAGGTGTATATGTGTCCCCTCTTCCTGAACCCCCTTCCCACCTCCCTCCCCATCCCATCCCCATGGGTTGAGCACCAGCTTTGAGTGCCCTGCTTCATGCATCAAACTTGCACTGGTCATGTATTTTTCATATGGTAATATACATGTTTCAATGATATTCTCTCAAATCATTTCACCCTTGCCTTCTTCCAAATAGTCCAAAAGTCTGTTCTTTACATCTGTGTCTCTTTTGCTGTCTTGCATATAGCGTCATTGTTACCATCTTTCTAAATTCCACATATATGTGTTAATATACTGTATTGGTGTTTCTCTTTCTGACCTCCTTCACTGTGTATAATAGGTTCCAGTTTCATCCATCTCATTAGAACTGACTCAAATACATTCTTTTTTATAGCTGAGTAATATTCCATTGTGTATATATACCATAACTCCTTTATCCATGCATCTAGCAGAACATTTTATATTTGCATTTCTCATAAAATCAAGGTAGTGTCTAATATGATACATCTTTCCACAAAAATGACAGTCTAATAAGGGAGAGGAAAGTCACAAGTAAGAAATAGGGATATTAAAAGTTACATGGTGAAGTATACTGCAGAAGGTTAGTGAAAGTAGCTTTAGTTCTTAAAATTCCTTGTATTTGAGCACCCAAAACCCTGTTTCTCAAATAAAGTTGATTCTTCTGTTTTTAGATATGTATTATTAGTAAAATATTGACTGTAGATTAAAAAATATAAAATAAAATTTGGAATAAACATGATTTTACTATTATGAGTAAAGGTTCGTCTAGTCAAGGCTATGGTTTTTCCAGTAGTCATGTATGGATGTGAGAGTTGGACTATAATGAAAGCTAAGCACCAAAGAATTGATGCTTTTGAACAGTGGTGTTGGAGAAGACTCTTGAGAGTCCCTTGGACTGCAAGGTGATCCAACCAGTCCATCCTAAAGGAAATTGGTCCTGAATATTCATTGGACGGACTGATGTTGAAGCTGAAACTCCAATACTTTGGTGACCTGTTGTGAAGAACTGAGTCATTGGAAAAGACCTTGATGCTGGGAAAGATTGAAGGCAGGAGGAGAAGGGGACGGCAGAGGATGAGACAGTTGGATAGCATCACTAACTCAATGGACATGAGTTTGAGTAAACTCTGGGAGGTGGTGATGGACAGGGAGGCTGGCGTGCTGTGGTCCATGGAGCTGCAAAGAGTTGGACATGACTGAGCGACTGAACTGAACACTTTTATTCTAAGCATCAAATTTATCCAATTATCATTGTTAGCAAGTCTAATTAAATACTTTGAAGTCCAAGATGGGAACATGATTATTTACAAAAGAGAGACATTTTAAAATAATGTACGATAGAGTTCTATAACTTTTTTTTTAATTTTTTTAAATTTTATTTTATTTTTAAACTTTACATAATTGTATTAGTTTTGCCAAATATCAAAATGAACCCGCCACAGGTATACTCTTTTAAAGATAGGGTTGGTACATATAAAGAATATTCCGATATCAAGGTTAATTGTCATTCATGTAGTATAGAAGTCTGTGCATGCGCATGTGTGCTCACCTAGTGACTGCTCAGTTGTGTCCAACTGCTCAGTTGTGTCCAACACTTTGCAATCCCATGGACTGGAGCCTGCTAGGCTCCTCCATCCCTGGAATTTTCCAGGCAAGAATACTGGAGTGGGTTGCCATTTCCTACTTCAGGAGATCTTCCCAATTCAGGGACTGAACCAAAGGCTTGTGTATTTCCTGCTTTGGCAGGACGATTCTTTGCCACTGAGCCACTGGGGAGCCAATAGAAGGCTCACGTCTACAATTAACTTGAAAGAATGACCATGATACCTTACCCAATGAGAAAATCTAGTTCAAAAGTTGTATTGAATTTAAGATATGGAAAATGTCTTTAATATAAGCCTACTCCTTTACCTCTAATGAGCAAGCACCCTGTTATGAACTTAACCATATTTCTCCACTATTCTAGATATTAAATTCCAAAACCCCAAAACTAGATTATCCACTTCTATTAATATTGCACAAACCTACAACGCAATAGGTTTGTTGTACAGAATTAGTTAAACGAATTTTCTTCCAAAACTTAAAATTTAGAGTAATATGACAGGTATCAAAATGTAAATCCACCAGGCAGGTGTTAGCTTTCTGTCTGATCAGCAATTATATAAAATAAAATTGTGTACAATTTTCAACCATTGATTTTTGTATTATTTATGTATTACTCAAGCAGTACCCAGAGAAAGCAATGGCACCCCACTCCGCTACTCTTGCCTGGAAAATCCCATGGACAGAGGAGCCTGAAAGGCTGCAGTCCATGGGGTCGCTGAGGGTCAGACATGACTGAGTGACTTCACTTTCACTTTTCACCTTCATGCATTGGAGAAGGAAATGGCAACCCACTCCAGTGTTCTTGCCTGGAGAATCCCAGGGACGGGGGAGCCTGGTGGGCTGCCGTCTATGGGGTGGCACAGAGTCGGACACGACGGAAGCGACTTAGCAGCTTAGCAACAGGCAGTACCACCATAGAAAAGACAAATGACTTTCACTTAAGCATAAAATCACCATGTCAAGGAAACCTGTTATTAACACATTCTTCACAGAGAATGTTTGGAGTATTTTTAAGGAAGGAATATTTCTTTTCCGTGCACTTATCCTTATTCCCCCAAATGTTGTTTTTCAGTTTTACCTGTTAAAATTCCAACTATCCTTCATTTTCCATTTTGCCAGTCAGCAACTCATAAGACTACCTCAGTCAGCATGGTACAAGTTTTCTTTGTTCCCTCTGGACAAATAGCTTTTTCATTGTGCCTGTTTATCTTGTTGTACTCTAAATACCTGTTTGTATGTCTTAATGCTTTTACCTGGTAGATATATAGACCTTGCCTTCCTGGATGGCCATGTAAAACATTATTGAGATATGGCTTAGAACCAGGAACATATAGGTTCAAATTCTGTTTCCATATTTTCACCTCAAATGGGATTTTGAGTAAATCAATCACTAATCAGAGGATAATTTTTTCTCAGCTATGATTAGATTATAATAAATGTCTCATGTTTAACATTAAATGAGAACATGAAATATAATAAGATGCTGTTTGTTCTGTTTCTCATAGTTTCATACAAGACTTAGTTCATTGAAGTCAGGGACATATTCCTATATATCACACTGTTTATAGTACATTATAGTACAACTATTTTCAAGTACTTATCAATAAATATTTCTTAAAAATAAACTTAATAGTTTACTGAATAATGGACAACGCTACTTCCTTGAGTTACAAGATGATATATGCAAGGTAAGCATATTGATTTTATCCAGAGAAAATGAATATATGTAAACATTTTTTTAATTCTCTAATATTTTTGTAATAGATATTTCTAATCTATGTGTCATGATGAATCATATTGGGTATTAAATTTCTCATTCTTATAAGTTACAATTGACTCCACAGGAATACCAAGGATCATAAGAGACTAAAGAGTCGGACATGACTGAGTGACTGATCTGATCTGATCTGATATGCCAATAAAATGGACAACCTGGAAGAAATGGACAAATTCTTAGAAAGGTGCAGTTTCCCTACACTGAACCAGGAAGAAATAGAAAATAAGAACAGACCAATCAAAAGCACTGAAATTGAAACTGTGGTTAAGAACCTCTCAGCAAACAAAAGTCCAGAACCTGACAGCTTCACTGGTGAATTTGTCATATGTTTAGAGAAGAAGTAACACCTATCCTCTGAAACTGTTGCAAAAAATTGCAGAGGAAGGAAAACTTCTAAACTCATTTTATGAGGTCACCATTACCCTGATACCAAAATCAAACAAAGATATCCAAAAAAAGAAAATTGCAGACCAGTATCATTAATGAACATATATGCAAAAATCCTCAACAAAATACTAGCAATCTGTATCCAACAATATGTTAAAAACATTGATCATACACCATGATCAAGTGGGATTCATCCCAGAGATACAAGAATTTTTTCAAAATCTGCTAATTAATCAATATGATATACCACATCAACAAATTAAAAAATAAAAACCATATGATCATCTCAATAGATTCAGAAAAAACCTTTGACAAAATTCAGCACCCATTTATGATAGAAACTCTCCAGAAAGGGGACATAGAAGGTACATGTGATGTGATGTGAAGTCGCTCAGTCATGTCTGATTCTTTGCGACCCTGTGGACTGTAGCCCACCAGGCTCCTCTGTCCATGGGATTCTCCAGGCAAGAATACTGGAGTGGGTTGCCATTACGTCAACATAATAAAGACCATGTATGACAAACCCACAGCTAGCTTCATACTCAGTGGTAGAAAGCTAAAATCATTCTCTCTAAGATCAGGAATAAGACGAGGATGTCCACTCTCAACACTTATTCAATATAGTTTTGAAAGTCCTAGCTACAGCAATCAGAGAAGAAAAAGGAATCCAAATTGGCAAAGAGGAAGTTTAACCCTCACTGTTTGCAAATGACATGACACTATACATAAAAGATTCTAAAATGTTACCAGAAAACTACTCATGTGTGCTAAGTCACTTCAGTCATGTCCAACTGTTCGAACCTATGAACTGCAGCCTGTCAGGCTCCTCTCTCCGTGGGATTCTCCAGGCAAGAATACTGGAGTGGGTTGCCTTTTCCTTCTCCAAGGGATCTTCCCAACACAGGGATTGAACCCGAGTCTCTCATGTCTCCTGCATTGTCAGGTGTGTTCTTACCACCAGTAAGTCACCTGGCAAAGAGAAAACTACTAGAACTCAACAATGAATTTGGTAAATTAGCAAATGAAAAAATTAATACACAGAAATCTGTTGCATTTCTATACACTAACAATAAAAGATCAGAAAGAGAAATTTAAGAAGCAATTCCATTTACCATTGCATCAGAAAGAATAAAATGCCTAGGAGTCAACCTACCTAAGGAAACAAAAGAGAAACAAACCTCCCTAAAGAAACCAACGGAGAAGGCAATGGCACCCCACTCCAGTACTCTCACCTGGAAAATCCCATGGATGGAGGAGCCTGGTGGGCTACAGTCCATGGGGTTGCCAAGAGTCAGACACGACTGAGCAACTTCATTTTCACTTTTCACTTTCATGCATTGGAGAAGGAAATGGCAACCCACTCCAGTGTTCTTGCCTGGAGAATCCCAGGGACGGGGGAGCCTGGTGGGCTGCCTTCTATGGGGTCGCACAGAGTCGGACACAACTGAAGCGACTTAGCAGCAGCAGCAGCAAGGAAACCAAATATCTGTCCTCCAAAAATTCTAAAATGCTGATGAGAGAAACTGAAGAAGCCATAAACAGATGGAAAGAGATACCATGTTTATGGATTGGAAGAATCAGTATTGTTTAAATGACTATACTGCCCTAGGCATTCTACAGATTCAGTACAATCCCAATCAAATTACCAATGACGTTATTCACGGAATTGAACAAAAAAAGTCTCAAGATTTGTATGGAGATTCAAGACACCGTGAATAGCCAAGGCGACCTTCAAAAAGAAGTTAAACTGTTGAGATTTTAAGTAGTCATTGATTCATGCTTTCATTGAGTAGTTCAATGCATTTTTTATTGTCATTGTTACTTACCACTTCTGTAAGAAGCATCCAGGACTGGATATGACTAAGAGAGACAGCAGACTGTTAACAAGGAAATAGACAATTAAGCATCCTAATAATGATTAGGAAGCAATCACCTGAAATAAAATTATAGGATCTGACAGATAGAAAACCAGGGATTTAGGGGACAGTTACTGAAAAGGTGACAGACGATCAAACAAGGCTGAGAATAGGCCAGCGTGAAAAACACAAGCAAGATCATTTCAGATTCTGAGTTAAAATCCACAACTAGGAAAAATTTGGGGACTTAGAGAAATTAAACAGAGGATGCATCGAGTCTGGATTGCAATGGATGAGTAAGAAAGTAAGAAGAAATGGAGAAGAAAGAGTCCAGTTTATGTTGTAAATTTTTTTGGTTGGTAAAGAATAATATTAAATATTTACTTAGCAATTGCTGTGTGCCAGGAACCATTTTAAGTGCTGCATGTGAATTGATTTGTTTATCCCTCATGACAAGTTTTTTGAGAAAGGAACTACTTCTGTCTTTGACAATGAGGAAATGAAACAGTTTAAGTAAGTTGTTCAAAACCACATTATAAGTAAGCCTATGACTTAAGATCCTGAACTATCAGACTTACTTACACAGAGTCTTCTTTCTTAACCACTATGGTATGCTTATTGCAACCAGAAGATTGCATAGGTTTTATTAAAGGTGTAATATGATAACTTTTCAGGGCTTCCCCTGTGGGTCAGTGGTAAAGAATCCACCTACAAGGCAGGAGCTACAGGAGAGGTGGGTTCAACACCTGCGTTAGGAAGATCCCCTGGAGAAGGGCATGGCAACCCACTCCATTATGCCTGCCTGGAGAATCCCCCTGTACAGAGGAGCCTGGCAGGCTGCAATCCATAGGGTCACAAAGAGTTGGACATGACTGAAGGGATTTAGCAAACACTCATGGTAACTTTTCAGAGGTCATAAACAATGGATTATAATATAGGACACAAGAATCATGCAGGTTGTAATTCTTTTATCTTTAATGTTTATCAGAGATAATTTGCAAAGAAAAAAAATGACTTAGAATATAGGAACAGAAGCAGGAAGATCAAAAAGGAAGCTGTCATATCATTCAGACTTGATGGTGGCTTATATTAGACTAAGATACATGGCAGTGTAGACTGGAGGAGGAATTGACCTGTGATATTTAAGAATAGAAATGAGAGGACTTCTTAATAGAGGGAAAATGAGCAATCAAGATTATGGCTGGAGTGACTATATGAATAATGTTTCCACTGACTGAGATAACACAGACTAGAAGTATCCATAACCTCTTCAGTTCAGTCGCTCAGTTGTGTCCCACTCTTTGCGACCCCATGAATCGCAGCACGTCAGGCCTCCCTGTCCATCACCATCTCCCGGAGTTCACTCAAACTCACGTCCATTGAGTCAGTGATGCCATCCAGCCATCTCATCCTCTGTTGTCCCCTTCTCCTCCTGCCCCCAATCCCTCCCAGCATCAGAATCTTTTCCAATGAGTCAACTCTTTGCACGAGGTGGCCAAAGTACTGGAGTTTCAGCTTTAGTATCATTCCTTCCAAAGAAATCCCAGGGCTGATCTCCTTTAGAATGGACTGGTTGGATCTCCTTGCAGTCTAAGGGACTCTCAAGAGTCTTCTCCAACACCACAGTTCAAAAGCATCAATTCTTTGGTGCTCAGCTTTCTTCACAGTCCAACTCTCACATCCATACATGACCACTGGAAAAACCATAGCCTTGACTAGATGGACCTTTGTAGGCAGTGTAATGTCTCTGCTTTTCAATATGCTATCTAGGTTGGTCATAACTTTTCCTCCAAGGAGTAAACTTAGGTTCCTTTATTATGATATGTTCATGTTTCTTAGAACCTTGAGTACCCATCTGAATTTTAGGTAAATAGTCTATCAGTTTGTTCATGACAACATCTAGCCTTGAATATGTGTTCAACAAGGACTCTTCAGACTAATTTATAATTGACCAGCTAAATAAAAATATAGAAATGGTTGCATTATTCTGATACCAAATATAATTTTTTATTCTAGGAGGCCATAGAGTTACATTTCTAAAATGTTAGCCAAGTGATTGGGCTCAAAAGGTGAAATATGAATGTAACACAGAAAAACTCTGCAGCTATAGGAAGTAATAAATACCCATGTAAGGCTACTAAGCTTTGATCAGTTGGAATAACTCCAAAGAGATAATAGTGAAATAACAAGATTATTTTGAATTTAATGGCAAACTTTATTTTATAATTCAAGCATGCCTTGGAGATATTGGGAGTTTGGTTCTAGACTACCTCAATAAAAGCTATTTTTACATTAAAGCAAGTCACAAAAAAATGTTTGGCTTCCCAGTGAATATAAAAGTTATCCATAGTCTGTTAGGTGTGAAATAGAATGATGTCTAAAAAACAATGTATAAACCTTAATTTAAAATTGTATATATATATATATTTTTAAATGCTGAATCTTCAGTATCCACCTGAATCTTCCGTAATCATAATCTTTTAGTTGGTGTATGGCCTTGCCTTGATTTGATGGCTATTGGCTGATCAAGGATGACAGTTGCTGAAGTTTATGATGGCTTGGCAATTTCTTAAAATAAGAAAATGAAGTTTGCCTCACCCATTGACTTTTGGAAAAATGATCTCTCTGTAGCATGCAAATACTGTTTGATAGCATTTTACCTACTGTAGAACTTCTTTAAAACTGGAGTCAGTACTTTCAAACCCTGCTGCTGTTTTATCGACTAAATTTATGTAATATTCTATATCAGTTTTCTTCATTTCAACAATCTTGAAAGCATCTTAACTAGGAATAGTTAAGAAACCACTTTCTTTGATCATCTGCAAGAAACAACTCCTTATCTGTGAAAGTTTCATTGTGAGGTGGAAGCAATTCAGTCACATCTTCAGGCTCTACTTGTAATTTTAGTTCTCTTGATATTTCTACCACATCTGCAGTTACTTCCTCTACTCCACTGAAGTCCTGAACACCTCAGAGTCAACCCTGAGGATTCGAATCACTTCTTCCAAACTCCAGTTGAAGTTGACATTTTAACCTCTTCCCATGAACCATGAATGTTCTTAATGGCATCTAAAATGGTGAATGTGTTTTAGAAAGTTTTTAATTTACTTTAGCCAAATCCATCAGAGTAATCACTGTCTAATGCAGCTCAAGCATTATGAAATATATTTCTAAGATAATAAGACTTGAAATCAAAATTACTACTTGATCCATGGGCTACAGAAGGGAAGTTATGTAAGTAGGCATAAAAGCAATATTAATCTCATTGTAATCTCCATCAGAGATCTTGGGTGACTGGGTTCATTGTCTTTGAGTAATATGAAAGGGACTCTTTTTTTTTTTTTCTTTGATAAATAGGTCTCAATACTGGGATCAAATATTCAATAAACCATGTTGCAAGCAGCTGTCATCCAGGCTTTGTTGTTTCATTAATAAAGCATATACAGAATAGACTGAGCATAATTCTCAAGGGCTCTAGGATTTTTAGAATGGTATAATATGTGAGCATTGGTTTCAACTTAAAGTCACCAGCTGCATTAGCCACTAACAAGAGAGCCAGGCATTGACATCTTCTTTGTAACTCTGAAAGTCCTAGATAACATCTTTTTCTAATAGAAGGTTGTTTGTCCACATTGGAAATCTGTTTAGTGTAGTCCACTTCATTAATTCTCTTAGTTTGATCTTCAGGATAACTTGATGAATCTTCTACATAAGCAATTGTTGCTTCATCTTGCATTTTTATATTCTGGAGATAAATTCTCTCTTTAAACCTCATTAATCAACTTCTACTAGTTTGAGGCTTTTTTTCTGCAGCTTCCTCACCTGTCTCAGGCTTCACAGAATTGAAGAAAGTTAGAAATTCGATCTGGACTATGCTTTGACTGAAGGGAATGCTATGGCTGCTTTGATTTTCTACCCAGAATACATCTATCTGAAACTTTCTTCATATCAGCAATTAGGCTGATGGTTTTCTTATCATTTATGTGCTCACTGAAGCAGCATTTTGAATTGCCTTAAAGAACTTTTCCTTTGCATCCACAACTTGACTGTTTGGGATAAGAAGTGTAGCTTTCAGCCAGTCTTATCATTCAATGTGCCTTTCTCGCACAGCTTTGTCATTTCTAGCTTCTAATTTAAACTGAGAGATATGCAACTCTTCCTTTCACTTGAACATGTAGAGATTATTGAATGGTTATTAATTGGCCTAATTTTAATATTGTTGTATCTCAGGAAATAGGGAGGCCAGACGAAAAGAAATGAGCTGAGGGAATAACTAGTTGTTGGAGCCCTCAGAACGCACACAACACTTACCAATTAAGTTCATCATCTTACATGGGTGAGGTGCATGGCACCTCAAAGCAATTACAATAGTAACATCGAAGATCACTGATCACAGGTCACCATAACAAACATAATATTGATGAAAAATTGAAAACTGTGAGAATGACCAAGATATGACACACAGGCAAGAAGTGAAGAAATGCTGTTGGGAAAATGGTGCCAATAGAATTTGTCTATCAAGGTTTGCCACAAAACTTCACTTTATGAAAAATAACTTATCTGAAAAGGGCAATAAAGCAAAGCATAAGAAATGAGGCATGCCTGTCGATATTTTTATTCTGATTGTAACACAGGGATCTATACTCATGAGTAATCATTATGTCATAATGGAACCATTAATCACAGCAGGGCAGGAATAGAGACTCAGATGTAGAGAATGGACTTGTGGACACAGCAGGGGAAGGAGAGGGTGGAAGGAGTTGAGAGTAACATTGAAATATATACTTTGTCATTGTTTCATTGTTGTTTAGTCACTAAGTTGACCATGTGTAAAATAGATACCTGGTAGGAAAACATATGGGAAAACAGTGGAAACAGTGTCAGACTTTACTTTTTGGGGCCCCAAATCACTGCAGGTGGTGACTGCAGCCATGAAATTAAAAGACACTTACTCCTTGTAGGGAAAGTTATGACCAACCTAGATAGCATATTCAAAACCAGAGACATTACTTTGCCAACAAAAGTCTGTCTAGTTAAGGCTATGGTTTTTCCAGTGGTCATGTATGGATGTGAGAGTTGGACTGTGAAGAAAGGTGAGCACCAAAGAATTGATGCTTTTGAACTGTGGTGATGTAGAAGACTCTTGAGAGTCCCTTGGACTGCAAGGAGATACAACCAGTCCATCCTAAGGGAGATCAGTCCTGGGTGTTCTTTGGAAGGACTGATGCTGAAGGTGAAACTCCAATATTTTGGCCACCTCATGTGAAGAGTTGACTCATTGGAAAAGACCCTGATGCAGGGAGGGATTGGGAGCAGGAGGAGAAGGGGACAACAGAGGATGAGATGGCTGGATGACATCACCGACTTGATGGACATGAGTTTGAGTGAACTCCAGAAGTTAGTGATGGACAGGGAGGCTTGGCGTGCTGCGATTCATGGGGTCCCAAAGAGTCGGACCCGACTGAGCAACTGAACCGAACTGAACTGAAGAAGTTGTAGTTTAACAGGCAAGCTCAGACCTTGGCTCTGTGATGACCTAGAAGAGTGAAATGGAGGGTGGAGTAGGAAGGAGGCTCCAGAGGAAGGAGATAATGTATCACTTCAGTTGAGTTCAGTGTGGATAACTGAACTCATAGTCAATAAAGCAGAAATAGATGTTTTTCTGGAACTCTCTTGCTTTTTTGATTATCCAGTGTATGTTGGCAATTTGATCTCTGGTTCCTCTGCCTTTTCTAAAACGAGCTTGAACATCTGGAAGTTCACAGTTCACGTATTGCTTTCTTCTGGCTTTTTCACATTGCTGTACAGCATAAAAGAACACAATATTGTAAAGCAATTGTCATCCAATTAAAAATAAATTAAGGAAATAAAAAAGGCAAAATGCAAACAACTGGGGACAAAGTTACCAGTTTTATGATGAAAAGCTAAAAATTTGTCCAAAAGATAAATAGCTAAAAATAAATATGAGCATTCTCTTCAGTGTTCATTTAATCAATGCTGTAAACTTTTGTAGTATACATCTTTGCATGTTTATACTTTTAAAAATAATGATGATAGGTTTCAATATTAAATAACATATTTATAACCACTAGTAGATTAATAATGATTTGATCATAAAGAAATGGCACAAGCAGGTGTTGGTTGCAAGCATTAGTCATTTGTTTTGAAAATTCAATATATTTAGTTTTGTTTGGGATTTCAAGGTTGACATTTTCTTCCAAGAAAAGTGTTAAAAATTTAAATTATTTGTTTCTAAATTATAATGCAAGGGAGAGCCCTGCTGGCAGACTTTTATAGATGCAGGAAGTGGATTCATAATTGAAGCAAAGTACCTTAGGAAACACAACAGTAAAATGTATAATACATTTTATTGTGTTTTGGCTATGTATCTTTTATATTTTAGAATTGCATCTCACTAGTTTTTAACTAAATACATACCTTGCTTTTGAAGCTACATAGCACATTTCCTGCAGTTTACCTACTGGAATAATCTGGAAATATGAAGTTAAGTTTCCATGTGGAATTTCTACATTTAAGGATAGATGATCTATTTTTAAATATGACAAAGCAATTCTAATGAAGTATTGAATTTCTTTTTATCTGTGTTAGTCACTAAATGCTTTGAAAACAACTTGACTTTTTAATTTGCTCTGTTTTATTTCCTATACTTAACAGTTCTTTATAAACCGCTCTAGAGAACATTCTAAAAAGAGAGAACTTTGCACTAGACTGAGAGAAAATAGCTGATTTCCTTTGTAAAACTGCATTCAGATAATAGCTGAGTAAACCAGAGCAACAGGAAACAGGATAGAGTGTAATAAATTTTCTGTTAGTTCTTCAATGTAGATTACTTGTTACTTGTTTGAAGTGAATGTGCAGAACCAGAAAAATGTACATAAATTAAATGTAAATGGAAAAATCTTCTGTGTCTGGTGTTCAATATTATTTGCATTGCATACCTCACTGCACTTTATATTTGAGTGAATATTTGAGAGTTAACCATATATTTAGGAAAATAGTAGTAGCAGCATGTTATACTCGAAGATATAAAGCTGAATAATGTATTATTACTTGAGGCATTGTCCTGAATAATGGAAAATTGGAGATGTCAAATATATAAATACAAAATCAAAAAAGGGAGGTAAGTTTTTTTGTTTGTTTGTTTGTTTTGTTTTGTTTTTTATCACTAATCAAAGTTTTGGAGTTGCTTGTATGGCAACATAGGAATCAGAAGTTTACCATAAAGAAACTGGTGAGCTAAAGTATTAATTTTTTCTGTAGTTTTTAAGTCAATGTATAGAAATTTTTTTTTAAATAAGGTGTTCACTGCAAAGAATTTCTTGTAATATGAAGAGATGCCTGAGGAGCCTTACAAAGAGCTGAGAAAAGAAGAGAAGCAAAAGGCAAAGGAGAAAGAAAAGGATCACCCAACTGAATTCAGAGTTCCAGAGAATAGCAAGGAGAGGTAAGAAAGCCTTGTTAAGTGAAGAGTGCAAAGAGAGGAAAACAATAGAATGGAAAAAAATGGGAGGTCTCTTCAAGAAATTTGGAGTTATCAAGGGAACACTCCATGCAAGGATGGGCTTGATAAAGTACAGAAAAGGTAAGGATCTAACAGAAGCAGAAGAGATTTAAAAGTCATGGCAAGAATACACAGAAGAGCTATACAAAAAAGGTCTTAATGACCTGGACAAGCACAGTGGTGTGGTCACTCATTGTGAAGTCAAGTGGGCCTTAGGAAGCATTACTACGAACAGTGCTAGTAGAGGTGATGGAATTCCTGCTGAACTATTTCAGATCCTAAATAATGATGCTATTAAAGTGCTGCACGCCACTGAGTGCAATACCAGTAATGCGGAAAACTTAGCAGTGGCCACAGGACTGGAAAATGTCAGTCCCAAAGAAAGTCAATGCCAAAGAATGTTTAAATTACCACACAGTTGAGCTCATTTCAGATGCTAGTGAGGTGATACTCAAAATCCTTCAAGCTAGGTTTCAGCAGTATGTGAACTGAGAACTTACAGATATACAAGATGGATTTAGAAAAAGCAGAGGAACCACAGATCAAATTTCTAATATCCGTTACATCATAGAAGAAGCAGAATTCCAAAAATATCCCGCTTTATTGACCATGCTAAAGCCTTTGACTGTGTGGATCACAACAAACTGTGGGAAAAGATGGAAATACCAGACTACCTTACCTGTCTCCTGAGAAAGCTGTATTCAGGACAGAAAGCAACAGTTAGAACTGGTCATGGAAAAATGGACTAGTTCAAAATTGAGAAAGGAGTATGTCAAGGCTGTAAATTGTCACCCTGTTTATTTTGCTTATTTAACTTGTGTGCCGGAGAAGGCAATGGCAACCCACTTCAGTACTCTTGCCTGGAAAATCCCATGGATGGAGGGGCCTGGTGGGCTGCAGTCCATGGAGTCACTAGGAGTCGGACATGACTGAAGCGACGCAGCAGCAGCAGCAGCAGCAGCAACTTGTATGCAGAGTACATCATGGAAAATGCCAGGTTGGATGATTCACAAGCTGGAATCAAGATTACCAGGAGAAATATAAACAACCTCAGATATGCAGATGATACAACTTTAATGGCAGAAAGTGAAGAGGAACTAAAGAGCCTGTTGATGAAAGAGGAGAGTAAAAAGGCCGGCTTAAAACTCAACATTACCAAAACGAAGATCATGGCATTCAGTCCCATCTCTTAATGGCAAATATAAGGGGGAAAAGTGGAAGCAGTGACAGATTTTATTTTCTTGGGCTCCAAAACCACTGTGGACATTGACTGCAGCCACAAAATTAAAACATGCTTGCTGCTGGGAAGAAAAGCTATGACAAACCTATGCAGTGTATTAAAAAGCAGAGACATCAGTTTGCCAAGAAAGATCTGCAGAGTCAAAGCTATGGTTTTTCTAGTAGTCCTGTACAGATGTGAGTGTTAGAGCATAATAAAGAAGGCTGAGCATGGAAGAATTGATGCTTTTGAATTGTGGTGCTGGAGAATACTCTTGAGAGCCCCTGGAATAGCAAGGAGATCCAGCCAGTCAATCCTAAAAGAAATCAACCCTGATTGGTATTTGGAAGGACTATTGCTAGAGCTGAAGCTGCTATATATATATATATATATATATATATATATATATACACACAAATCTGATCAGGTTGCTCATTTATTTGACGCACCCAGATCAAGCACAGTAACTTCGTTACAGAGCCCTTTATTTGTGGCATATTCTTGCCTTCTGTTTTAATTTCATACAGTGAGATTCTCCCATTTATAAGACATCTCACCCCACAACCAAAATAAAATGATACTTAGCAATTTCAATGCTCTTCAGTTCCATCAAATATCATGTTTTCTTTGCTTAGAATGCCTGCTTCCTGTCCTTTGTAGTGAATCCCTACAGGTCTTTTGAAATTAAACTCATGTGGACAATAAACACAGTTTTCCATTTACCAGTTTTGTGCTCTAGAACACCTGTTTAATTCTATGAGATTCAATTATCTCTTGTGTAAAATGGGGATAATTACAGTATTCTTACAAAGTAGAGGTCAGCAAATTTTTCTTGTAGAAGAACACATAGTAAATATTTCAGGTTTTGCAAACTGTACAGTCTTGTCAGAACGACTCAACTCTGTTTTTATAGGATGAAAACAGTCCTAAACAATAAGAAAGTGAATCAGTTCAGTTCAGTACTCAGTCATGTCTGACTTTGTGACCCCATAAACCACAGCACTCCAGGCCTCCCTGTCCATAACCAACTCCCAGAGTTTACCCAAACTCATGTCCATTGCGGAGAAGGCAATGGCACCCCACTCCAGGACTCTTGCCTGGAAAATCCCATGGGCGGAGGAGCCTAGTAGGCTGCAGTCCATGCGGTCACGAAGAGTTGGACAGGACTGAGTGACTTCACTTTCACTTTTCACTTTCACGCATTGGAGAAGGAAATGGCAACCCACTCCAGTGTTCTTGCCTGGAGAATCCCAGGGATGGGAGAGCTTGGTTGGCTGCCGTCTATGGGGTTGCACAGAGTTGAACACGACTGAAGCGACTTAGCAGCAGCAGCAGCAGCATGTCCATTGAGTCGGTGATGCCATCCAACCATCTCATCCTCTGTCGTCCCCTTCTTCTCCTGCCCTCAATCTTTCCCAGCATTAGGGTCTTTCCAAATGAGTCAGCTCTTCGCATCAGGTGGCCAAAGTATTGGAGTTTCAACTTCAACATCAGTCCTTCAGATGAACACCCAGGCCTGATCTCCTTTAGGATGGACTGGTTGGGTCTCCTTGCAGTCCAAAGGACTCTCAAGAGTTTTCTCCAACACCACAGCTCAAAAGCATCAATTCTTCTGTGCTCAGCTTTCTTTATAGTTCAACTCTCACATCCATACATGACCACAGGAAAAACCATAGCCTTGATTAGACGGACCTTTGTTGACAAAATAATGTCTCTGCTTTTCAATATGCTGTCTAGGTTGGTCACAACTTTCCTTCCATGGAGTAAGCATCTTTTAATTTCATGGCTGCAATCACCATCTGCAGTGATGTTGGAGTCCAGAAAAATAAAGCCAACCACTGTTTCCACTGTTTCCCCATCTATTTGCCATGAAGTGATGGGACTGGATGCCATGATCATAGTTTTCTGAATGTTGAAAAGTTTTCTGAAAGTTGGCTTTAAGCTAACTTTTTCACTTTCTTCTTTCACTTTCATCAAGAGGCTCTTTAGTTCTTCTTCACTTTCTGCCATAAGAGTGGTATCATCTGCATATCTGAGGTTATTGATATGTCTCCCTACAATCTTGATTCTAGCTTGTGCTTCCTCCAGCCCAGCGTTTCTCATGATGTACTCTGCATATAAGTTAAATAAGCAGGGTGACAATATACAGCCTTGATGTACTCCTTTTCCTATTTGGAACCAGTCTTGTTCCATGTCCAGTTCTAACTGTTGCTTCCTGAATAGGTGTTTCAATAAATATTTACAAAAAAAAAAAAAACTGAGGGCCAGATTTGACCTGAGAGACCTAACAGCTTGCAGTTTGCCTACTTCTGTCATAAAGTCATTACACGTAGCACCCTTTTCATGAAATAACTACTCAAAGTTGTTAAATGAAAATCCGTAAGCCAAACTGCATGTGAAATCAAGCATGAAAATGAATTGAGAAAAATATATTAATATCAATTTTATAAAATCTGAAGTGTTTGCAAGCATTATGGTTAGGGTGTATATTCTTTGTATTTCAAAATGTGGAATAAATTTGGAATGTAACACAGCAGTTGTGGAATGAACAAAAACAAAACATGTCTACCTTTTTCTTTGAAGAAAATCTTCTGCCCTATGTACATCTAAGAATACTTGAAACACAGATCAAATATTCTGAATGTATTTAAAAACTGACATCTTGCGTGACAGAATAAATTCAACCTGGGTCATATTTACATTTTACATAGACATTTTTAATACTTTTCTTCCAGTTTTATTACTTTTCTTCCAGTTTTATTGAGATATAATTGACATACAGCAACTAAAATTCCATACATTTAAGATGTACAGCATAATGATTTGATTATTTACATCATGAAGTGATTAAGTTTAGTGAGCATTCATTATCTCATAAAGATACAAAAATAAAGAAATAGAAGTTTTCATCACTTCTCTTGTGATGAGACTCAGGATTTACTCTTTTAACAACTTCTATGTATTAAAACAGTCAGGAATTTAATTATATTTATCATGTTGTACATTCCATTCTTAGTGCTTATTTATCTTAAACTGGAAGTTTGTACCTTGTAACTGCCTTCATTCAATTTCTCATCCCTCAACCCCTGACCTCTGGTAATCACAAATCTGATTTCTTACAAGTTTGTTTTTGAAGTGTAATTGACCGATAACATTATGTTAATTCCTGTTATGCAACATTGTGACTCAATATGTCCATATGTTTCAAAATGATCACCAAGATAAGTCTAGTTAATATATGTCACCATACAAACATACTACATAATTATTGACTATACTCCCCACCTTGTGTATTTCATACCCATGACTCTTATTTTATACCTGAAAGTTTGTACCTCTTAATATCCCTCATCTATATCTTTCTTATCGCATCTCTTCCCTTTTCCAACTACTATGACTGAAAATCAAGATTAGGATGAATTAAATAATATTGTGAAAAAGATGCAAAATAGTTGAAAATTAAATTGAAAATTGGAATAACTTAGTACTATGTATTTTTGAATCGCCCTGTTGGAGAAGGCTCTTGAAAGTCCCTTGGACTTCAAGGAGATCCAACCAGTCCATCCTAAAGGAAATCAGTGCTGAATGTTTATTGGAAGGACTGATGCTGAAGCTAAAACTCCAATACTTTGACCACCTGATGTGAAGAACTGAATCACTGGAAAAGGCCCTGATGCTGGGAAAGATTGAAGGCAGGAGGAGAAGGGGATGACAGAGGATGAGATAGTTGGATGGCATCTCGGACTCCATGCACATGAGTTTGAGCAAGCTCCAGGAGTTGGCGATGGACAGGGAAGCCTGGCATGCTGCAGTCCATGGGGTCTCAGAGTAAGACACAACTAAGTGACTGAACTAAGCTGAACTGAATACTATGTATAACTATTTCAACTTTTCCAATTTTTACAATTATCCCTATTATATTTAAATTATAGAAAACATAAGATCAATTTGAACACTATAAGTTTTATTAATGTACACAGAAACAAAAATCAGTATAGACAATGAATCATCAAGTAAATTTAGTAGAAAAAGATCAACCAATCATATTGCTTCTCTGAACTAATAAGCTTCAAAAGTTGAAAGTCAATCTAGAAAACCCTAAGAATATACAGTCAATCATTGGAGATTAATGGAATCACTTATGAAAATAAAAATACACCTGAGAATTGTGGGTGAAATGGAGCAATGTATTTACCTGAAAAGCATGCCAGATTAGTCAGGAGATCTGGTGCAAGCAAGACTCGTGTGTGTATGCTCAGTCACATCCAACTCTTTGTGACCCCATGGACTTCAGCTTGCCAGGCTCCTCTGTCTATGGAGTTTTCCACACAGGAATATTAGAGTGGGTTGCCTTTACCTCCTCCAGGCGATCTTCCCGACCCAGGGATCAAACCTGAGTCTCCTGTGTCTCCTGCATTGGCAGACAGATTCTTTACCACTGAGCCACCTGGGAAGTTCTCACTCACAAGAATTAAATATGTGAAGCATGACAGATGGATTAACTATGTGAGATTGGGAAAGAGATTTAATCTTTCTGGACTTCATTGATTACATCCTTATAAAGGAAGATTTAAAATTTAATGGTTTATCAGTTTATTTAACTTTTTAAACATTGGCCATCATGCTGCATTTTAGCTCTTACAAGATTCCTAATATTAAGCATTAATTGAGGATTTCCTTGGAGATGCAGAGAACAAAATCTGGAGTTATTGCTTGCTCATTTCCCTCTCAATTTCCTTAAGGAACACTCTTGAAACATTAGAAACAGTTATTATGAACCCATAGGACATGGATGATGTTTACAAATCATAGAAATGTAGAGGTTAAGAGAGAATGAGGGAGAGGAAGGGTGGCAGACAGAGGGGAGAAAGATAAGATTGAGGAATAGGATGAGTGAGAGAGGGAGGTGGTTGGGAGGAAGGAAAAATAGAGACAGGCAGACTAATAGCTATTGCTAATTAGGAAACACAGCACTAGAAAAATATTGATCACCGTAGAAAGATATTCAGGAATAACAGCAGGCCATTGTGGGGAATGCGAGTCAGTGTTCGGTCATTTTAAAAAATGTCTAGGTGTGGATTATGTGACAATTTTAAGACTAGATTAAAGTACAAGTTTGTAATGTCACACTATATATTACAGACGAGTTCATAAAAACAAAAGAAACACAAAACCAACCCCAGTTTTGAGCTCTACTAAAGCTTTAAGGAGCAGGGCAAAAATCATTTCAGTTTGGAATATAATCATGCCATCAGCCATGAAGGCAAATCTGTAGCAAAGCAATAAAGCAAATATAATTTATGGACCCTTGTAGAGAATGGATGACTACATGGCTTCAGAATAGTGAAAGAGGACACCAAGAATAAATAAGAGAAAAGACAAAAATTAGACATCCTGAAGATCAGTTCTAAATAATGTGAAAGAATTTTTATTATAAAGCATTTCCATCATATAGACAGGCCAGTGTTACATGGAGCCAAAAAGAAATTATAGAAGGAAATGCTAACCTGGTTTTAGGGGGCAATGTATAAGCCCTGCCAAAGCTCTCTGCATCTACAGATAACATGTAATGTTTACACTTAACTATGGTAGCCTAATAATGGCCTTTCAAAAATGTTGACACACTAATTTCTGGAACCTATGAATATATTGCATTAAATGGCAAAAGGGATTTTGCAGATGGAAGGAAGATTATAGACCATAAACTAGGGAGATTATTTTAGATTATCCAGATGGAGAAAATATAGTCATATGGGCCCTTAAAAATTCAGGGGAAAAGAAAAGCCAGAGACCTGTGAGGAAAGAATCGTCGTGAGATATTAAAGTACGAGAGGGATACTGCCTAAACTTTAAAGTTAGAAGGAGTGAGCCATGAACCAAGGGATGCTTTGATCCTTGGAAGCCAAGAGGAGCCCTTAGACTAAAGCCAACAAGGATCTGAATTCTGCCAACAACCAGCATGTGCCTTGAAGGGGGTCCTCCCCAGAGTCTCCAGCAAGGAATGCCACCTGGCTGACATCTTGATTTTAGCCTAGTAACATCTGTATCTTATTTCTTATCTATAGAACTATAAAATAATAAAGTTTTATTGTTTCAGGGAGTTTGTGGTATATTTTTAATAGCTGAAATTGAAAATGAATGCACTTACAAATCACTATAGCTTAAAACTACAAGTGTAAACAAAAAAGTATACTCACAAGCATTGCATTTTGAAATACAAGATGTTTTAAAAGATGTAACTTCTTTGGATGGAACAAACCAAAACCAACCAACAGAACAAACGAAATGTAACTTCATTTAGTTGGAACAAAAGGTGTTTTTTCACCTATGTCTTCATAATTTAAACACATTAACTTCTTCAAACCAGTAAACAAATACTGAAGTGGCCTTAAGTGATTGGTACAGTAAAAAGATCGATTTTGTGCTAAGGCAAGACCTATTAATTAAAGTAATAGAAGTTACAAATTGGTCAGGTAGCTAATGAGTATGAAAATATTTACTTTTTCAGTTGTCAGATCACATAGTTGAATATCTTAATAATTAATGCAACTTAATAGAATTTTTATAAGGTTGACTTTGATTAAAACTTGTCTATATGATGATATTGGAAATACTATGGTACCCAACAGATTTACTGCAAATTCCTATATTAGAAGTTTAGTTTATAGATCAGTGTTTCATGTTTATTTTGTAGGGAAATACTACTTTTTAACATATCTAGATGGTTTATTTCAAAAAAAGTAATATATGACTTAAAATGAGCAAATATTAAAAGCAGTATATTCACAGACATACAAAGGAGAGTTATTTGAGAATGATTTAAATATAGTAATGTATAGAAGAATTTAAGAGATTATTTAAGATCTTGCAAATATGGTAGGACAAGTACTTTGATAATCAAATTAAAAAAAAAAAAAAAAAAACTAGATACACCAAATGATCACTGCTCCTCCCTGAAATAGTGGTCTTCAATATGACAAAATCAGATTTTTTTAAATGTAATAAATATATATATATATATATACTAAAAAGTACCATTTATAGATAATTAATTATTAGACTATCAATCCTTCATAATTTTCTCTTCCTGCATATCTATATTTCTATCTTCATATGACTACATGTATAAAAAATATCTGAAAATATAACTAAGTGTTCATATCTCATTGTTGACCTAAAACAAATCTGGGAAAGGAACCCTCTTTTTTTTTTAGACAGCTATTTTCAAGGCCTGCCTTAAGAAATCTTAATATAAAAAATACTATCTAATTTTAGAATGAATAGCTTAATTTAAAAATAGGATTTTGACATTCACTTAATCAAATATGATTTTTTAAATTTCAAACAAACATTTATGTGAATTAAAAGAGTTTCTTTTTACTTATAAATGTATAAATTTAAATGAAGTAAAATATTAATAACCTTAAAAATTTTACCTTCAATCTGAAAAGAACCCACTGGAATAAAACTACTCCCGCTAAAGTTTGCTTTTGTTTTTTTTTTTGTTTTTGTTTTTTTTGAAAGTTATTATATTTTTTCTGGATAATAGCACCATCCATCTCCCACTAAAAATCATACTATTGCAAAGTTATATAATTGTATAAACAGTAGGTACAATCTAACGTATTGCTTGACTAGAACTAGAACCTATCATTTTTGCATTTTTTTTAAATTTTATTTTTAAACTTTACAAATTGTATTAGTTTTGCCAAATATCAAAATGAATCCACCACAGGTATACATGTGTTCCCCATTCTGAACCCTCCTCCCTCCTCCCTCCCCATACCATCCCTCTGGGTTGTCCCAGTGCACTAGCCCCAAGCATCCAGTATCGCGCATCAAACCTGGACTGGCAACTCATTTCATACATGATATTATACATGTTTCAATTCCATTCTCCCAAATCTTCCCACCCTCTCCCTCTGCAAGAGAGTCCATAAGACTGTTCTATACATCAGTGTCTCTTTTGCTGTCTCGTACACAGGGTTATCGTTAGCATTTTTCTAAATTCCATATATATGCATTAGTATACTGTATTTGTGTTTTTCTTTCTGGCTTACTTCACTCTGTATAGTAGGCTCCAGTTTCATCCACCTCATTAGAACTGATTCAAATGTATTCTTTTTAATGGCTGAGTAATACTCCATTGTGTATATGTGCATGCTCAGATTCACTGGATCTTTGCAAATACTCAACTAGTTATTTTAAAGAAGAAAATTTTTGAAAATAAATTGATAGAAATGACATTTTTCAAAAGAAGAATGTTTTTGAAAATGATCATTTATAGACTATTGAATATATTATTGGGTATTTGTTATGTATTGCTATTTAAATAGAGTTTAATTTCATGTGATTCATTATTTTCACCAATATGTCTGAAATTAAGATATTTCTATAAATTGTATTCCACAAAACTTGTTTTTGCATGTTTGCCAGAGTTTTACAAATTGTTTTTAATAGTTTATGGCTCTAATTGACATTTGGAAGGAATATCAGAAACAAAAATGCATGACTCCAAATGTATTGTCTCATTCAAAAACACTGAGTGCTCTTGATTGATTTTACAATGTTTAATAAATTTTAAAACAATTTGTCCAAAAATAAGCTTTTTTTCTCTATGTGTTTGTTTCTACTTCTCAACATCCTAAATTAATGTTCAGCCTAGTAAGTGGCCATCAGTTCAGTTCAGTTCAGTCAGTCGTGTCCGACTTTGCGACCCCATAGACTACAGCACACCAGGTTTCCCTGTCCATCACCAACTCCCGTAGTCTACTCAAACTCACATCCATTGAGTTGGTGATTCACTCCAACCATCTCATTTGCCATTGTCCCCTTCTCCTCCTGCCTTCAATCTTTCCCAGCATCAGGGTCTTTTCCAATGACTCAGTTCTTCGCATCAAGTGCCAAAGTATTGGAGTTTTAGCTTCAACATCAGTCCTTCCCATGAATATTCAAGACTGATTTCCTCCAGGATTGACTGGTTGGATCTCCTTGCAGTCCAAGGGACTCTCAAGAGTCTTCTCCAACACAGTTCAAAAGCATCAATTCTTCAGTGCTCAGCTTTCTTTATAGTCCAACTCTCACAACCATAGCTTTGACTAGATGGACCTTTTTGGCAAAATAATGTCCATTTTATAATATGCTGTCTAGGTTGGCCATGGTTTTTCTTCAATGGAGCAAACATCGTTTAATTTCATGGCTGCAGTGACCATCTGCAATGATTTTGGAGCCCCAAAAAATAAAATCTCTCACTGTTTCCATTGTTTCCCCATCTACTTGCCATGAAGTTATGGGATCAGATGCCATGATTTTAGTTTTCTGAGTGTTGAGTTTTAAGCCAACTTTTCCAGTCTCCTCTTTCTCTTTCATCAAGAGGTTCTTTAGTTCCTCTTCACTCTATGCCATAATGTGATGTCATCTCCATATCTGAGGTTACTGATATTTTTCCCAGAAATCTTGATTCCAGCTTGTGCTTCATCCAGTCCAGTGTTTCTCATGATGTACTCTGCATATAAGTTAAATAACCAGGGTGACAATATACAGCCTTGACGTACCCCTTTCCCTATTTGGAACCAGTCTTTTGATCCATGACAGGTTCTAACTGTTGCTTCTTGACTTGCATACATATTTATCAGGAGGCAGGTCAAGAGGTCTGGTATTCCCATCTCTTTCAGAATTTTCCAGTTTGTTGTGATCCATACAGTCAAAGGCTTTGACATAGTCAATAAAGCAGAAGTAGATGTTTTTCTGGAGCTCTCTTGCTTTTTCGATGATCTGGTGAATATTAGCAATTTGATCTCTGATTTCTCTGCCTTTTCTAAAGCCAGCTTGAACATCTGGAAGTTCACGGTTCACGTACTCTTAAAGCTTGGCTTGGATTAGTTTGAGCATTACTTTGCTAGCATGTGAGATGAGTGCAATTGCGCAGTAGTTTGGACATTCTTTGGCATTTCCTTTCTTTGGGATTGGAATGAAAATTGAACTTTTCCAGTCCTGTGGCCACTGCTGAGTTTTCCAAATTTGCTGCCATATTGACTGCAGCACTTTCACAACATAATCTTTTAGGATTTGAAATAGCTTAACTGGAATTCCATCATCTCTACTAACTTTGTTCGTAGTGATGTTTCCTAAGGCCCACTTGACTTCACATTCCAGGATGTCTGGCTCTAGGTCAGTTATCATACCATTGTGATTATCTGGGTCACGAAGATCTTTTTTGTACAGTTCTTCTGTGTATTCTTGCCACCTCTTCTTAATACCTTCTGCTTCTGTTAGGTCCATACCATTTCTGTCCTTCATTGAGCCCATCTTTGCATGAAATTATCTCTTGATATCTCTAATTTTCTTGAAGAGATCTCTAGTCTTTCCCATTCTATTGTTTTTCTCTATTTATTTGAACAGATCACCTAGGAATGCTTTATTATCTCTCCATGCTATTCTTTGGAGTTCTGCATTCAAATGGGTGTATTTTTCCTTTTCTCCTTTGCCTTTCACTTCTCTTCATTTCACAGCTATTTGTAAAGCCTCCTCAGACAACCATTTTGCCTCTCTGCATTTCTTTTTTCTTGGGGATGATCTTGATCCCTGCTTCCTGTACAATGTCACGAACTTTGGTATAGTTCTTTAGGCACTCTATTGGATCTAATCCCTTGAATCTATTTGTCACTACAGCTGTATAATTGTAAGGAATTTGATTTAGGTCATACCTGAATGGTCTAGTGGCCATGCCAAGGGAGTATTGCATAATACTGTGCATTATTTTCTTAAAATGATCATATTTCATATCTTATTAGAGCATTGCATTTATTTGCAATTTTCTCTTACAATATCTTGTTTTAGTAAAAATTTTATACTACTACTTTAATTTCTTTCAACTGTTTAATTTGCTTTTAAAGAATTTCCATGAAGGAGTACATGTGTGCTCTGTCCTTTTAGTCATGTCCAACTCTTTGCAACCCAATAGACTGTAGCCTACCAGGCCCCTCTGTCCATGATTCTTCTCACAAGAATACTGGGATAGGTTGCCATGACTTCTCCAGGGGATATTCCCAATCCAGGGATTGAACCCATGTCTCTTAATCTCCTGCACTGCCAGGCGGGGTCATTATCACTAGTGCCACCTGGGAAGCCAATCAGGTTATTTTTTCATAGTTGAAGTTATGATTAAATAATAACATGGGTAAAGAACCTATAGGAAAAGTACTCAGTATATAATATGCCATCAATAACTATTAACAAAAATTAACTTATGTCATACTTTTAAACTGTTTGCTCTTATCAAGATCATTAAGATCTTCACTTACTCATATATCTAGGTGATGTAAACTAAGAGATTTATGAAAGAAATAGCTGTCAGCAATTATTAGTTTTTGAAGTTAGTTTCTATAAATAATTAAGCATAATTGTAAGTATCCTAAAATATGATCTGTGTTTGAGCCATACATAAGGAAATACAAATACATTTATAACTGTTACCACTCAGTAATCATAACAACAATTTTCTAATCAGTCATATGCCTCTTTTCCTTAATGAACAACATGAATCTTTCTAATTTAGCATGAATTGATCAGCTAGAAATAAAGCCAAACTTTTATTTTGGCTTAATTTAATCTTCCTTGAACATTTTTAGAATTCTAAAAACAGAATGAATCTTAAAAGGATATCCACTGGTAAACTATTTCAACTTTCAGGAAATTATAAGATATATTCCATTACTTTCTAGATCATTATTTAATGAAAAAGATTATTATTTGATATTCAAATATACCTACTCAGTTACTAATTTATATCCAACTCTAGTTTTCTTATTTATTTTTGTCATGGACTTAGAAAGGAAGCTATATAACATTTAGATATGATGTACATAAAGCCCTAAATTGTTTACATTAAAAAGTAAGATTCATATTTAGTAAAACATCAACAAAACTGTAGTGAGAAGTTAAATAGTGATTTAGAGAATATGTAAAATAAATGGTCTTATAATATTTTAAAATATCCATGTTTATTTCTGCTTTGTCCCCTTAACAGTACAACATATATTTTAATCTCACTTTTGCTATTGTCATAACTTGCTTTTACCTTTATCTTCATATCTGGGACTTTCAGATTTTTTCCTATTAAGCCATAAGAAAATAGTTAGCTGGTATTCTGCCATAAGAAGTTTGAAACTGTTTATATATATATATATATATATATATATATATATATCATTCTATTTGAACTTCTTTAGAAATACGGATGTAGATGAATGTGAATTTGTGTATATACATGATGCAAATATGGAAAGGTTTTGAGTTTTATTTTGTCCATTGTCATTTCCATAGCACTTTTCAATTATCACAGTAAAACTTAACAAGCCTCTTCTATAACTGTTAATAGGTATAGTTTTAAATACTTAAAAATACCTCATATGTTATCAAAATTTTTTGCCTCTTTATCAATCCATAATGTAAAAATTGGTAACTTTTCTATATCAATTACTCTTCTTCATACAAGACAAGCTGATTCCATAAGAAAAAAATATTTTTTCTGCTTTTTTCTTCTGGGATCACATTTTATTATTAGGCCAATTCATTAGAATTCTACAGCTTCATGCTCCAAGCTTTCCAAATGAATTTGCCAAAAGGAAAGTATATATTTAATACTTTATGTTTAAACATTTATATTATTATAAACTTTATAACACACCATTAACTAAATAAAAAATTAGCAGTACTATAATCTCCTAAGTAATATATATTGGTACATTATTTCTGAGTAATTAATCCTTCTAAAACTCTGAAGTTTAAACGTTTTTTCTTATTGCACACTTTCTACACATCAGAAGTTTAGGAGAAATTTTTCTGGATGTTTTGGCTGAGAGTCGAGCATCAGGCTATGATCAAGTTGCCATTGTGGCCTTCAGTGGAATTGGAGAATTCACTTCTAAGCTGACTTACATGGTTGTTGTTTAAGACTGCAGTTTTTCTCTGCCTGTTGGCTAAAGACATTCATTCCTTGCCAAGTAGGCCTTGCCATAGACATATTGTCCAGATGATGTTTCAGCTGGACTCAATCAGAGTGATAGATAAAATCTGAGTGTCTTGTAATTTATTTATGGATGTGATATGTTTATTTTTACTGTATTCACTTCATTATCCAAGCAAACCATAGTATTAATACACTATTAGAGGCAACTAAAGAAGATTATGAATGGAAGAAAGGTTTCATGACCAATTGGAAAAGCAGCCATTGCATTATTTAATTTCAGCATATTTCATAGTATATCTACTTTTAATAAGAATACTAGGAAAACAGTTTGTCTCTGAAAATAAATTTAGTATCAATAAAATTCTCTAAAGTAAAAGTTGATTTTAATATTTCATATGATACCTTCACTACCTTCTTACTTAACAGACATATACAGTTGTAGTGGAAAATTACATTTGTTTGAATAAATAATATTTAGCTTGGTCAGAAAAATATGTGATACAGTTTCATTCAGTTTGAGCCAATTACATTATTTTTATCATGAGAAATGACTGTGAATTTCTACCACTGCTTTTTAAATGTCATAAACATGCCAGAACATATGATGTATCTTTGGGAATTTGGCTCAAGATCATTTGAGTATTATTCTTAAAACCAATTCAAAATGTTATATATCCTTGAAAGTGAAAGTGCTAGTTGCACAGTCCTGTTAGACTCTTTTCATCCCCATGGTCTGTAGTCCCCATGGACTCCAGGCTCCTCTGTCCAAGGGATTTTCAAAGAAAGAATACTGGAGTGGGTGAATACTGGAGTGGGTTGCCATTTTCTTCTGCAGGGGATATTCCCAACCCAGGAATCGAACCCAGGTCTCCTGCATTGCAGGCAGATTCTTAACCGGCTGAGCCCAAGCAAATTTGTATTTTCATAATATTTCACTTAACATAAACTCTATTTTTGAAAGACATTCACTATTTAGGAAGTATATATTAGATTAATGGTATGGAAACCTGAACATAGTCCCTCCTTATCTCTCTCCTATGTTCACTTCTTCTTTTTGCTCTTAATATAATATATCTATTAAAGTCTTCCATCAGAATATTACTTGGAGTTCTGAAAGTACTGTGAAAATCATTGGTTCTAAGTATTATTTGTGAAGAATTTATATAAATTGTTTGTAGCATTATCAGACCAGAAAACATGTCAAAAACACATGCTGGGGGAACTATATTCAATATCTGTAATAACCTATAATTGAAAATAATCTGAAAAAGCATATTTACATATATATGTAAAAATGAATCACTTCATTGTACACCTGAAACTAACACAAATTATAAATCAAGTATACTTTATAAAAAATTTTAATATATGCTTATGTAGTTATAGAGATAAATTTAAAGACCCACACCCCCACACACACACATTTCAGTCTTAAATCTTCCTGAAATCTTGTGGTTACAAAACTTGTCTCTCTGCCAAATTTGGGCTATCAGCCCCATCTGCTATGAGGTAGAATATCTTAATGTTTCATCGACATTTGATCAGTGTAGGATTCATCATCCTACTATAATAAAGTAGGACAAGAATTTTACTAAACAGAAGAAAATTCTCAGTTCAGAAACATGAATATCACAATTTAAAATATGATCACTTTGAAGAAACATCCATACAAGGTCAATGTAGAGGTAATATTTTGGTTATAAAAACATTTTATTATTCTAATAATAAATTATGTATAACATTAAATTAGTAATATGTGCTTTCAGCCTCATTAGGAACAAATTAAATCTCAGCTAATCCAGTGAACCATTTAATGACTATTAGAATAGTATCATCCTCTTCCATGTCATGCTATGAAGTATCTAATTCTTCTGGGAAATAATCTAATGGAAAGTATAGACAATTGACTGGAAAATTGTGAAGATATCAGATATATTTGTACTGAAAGTCATAAAAATTACCATCAACTTTTATGTAGGGTGAAAACTGGGTTCATAATATATGTATCCTTGGATCATCATTCAAAATATTGGTGTTTGTCAAATTCCCACTGCCATCTCTGTGTTATTTTGACCAGAGCAGAATGAATGCTTACAAAAGAGTCATCTCATTTCTCATTCTGAAGTCTCATAATATAAATTACTTATTTTTCTTTTAGCCACTTGGCATTGCTTACTTTGTAAATTTTGCATTTGCAGCAGTTATTCCAACAAGGTATCTGAAAGAAGGCATTTTAAGTTTATTCCTTAATTAGAACTACCCTGACTGGCAGAAGAACAAAGGAAGTGGCAGATTGGAGTTTTAACGTGATTTCATATTCATCTTGGCTGCCAAGGCTAAACTTGTAATTAAGGGATAATCCCACGGCAAGACCAGACACATAAGCAAATAAACACAACACAGGCCTATACTTATGGGGCATCTTTATTTAGTTCTTGATTCAGAGAAATATTTTAAAGGGTTATGAAAATAATTACCATAACAGCACACTACACTTCAAGAATCTATTTTCATGCTGAATCCTGATATATTACCTCATTCTAAGAGGAACCTTTTCCTTTTTTGAAATGAGAAACTGTTCCTAAATTATAACTAAAATTTATTTTTTTTAAAAAAAGTAAACTAATACTAACTTCACTAAAACCTAAGCTTCACAAGTTTTAGAATCAGACAAATCTTGATTTACTCGCTCACCCTCTTACATAACTTCTTTCTTAATTGTTCTTTGGTTCAGTTCAGTCACTCGGTCGTGTCCCACTCTTTGTGACCCAATGGACTACAGCAACCCAGGCATCCCTGTCTATCACCAACTTCTGGAGCTTGCTCAAACTCATGTCCATTTAGTTGATGATGCCATCCAACCATCTCGTCCTCTGTCACCCCCTTCTCCTCCCACCTTCAATCTTTCCCAGCATCAGGGTCTTTTCCAGTGACTCAGTTCTTCGCATCAGGTGGCCAAAGCTTCAGCTTCAGCATCAGTCCATGCAATGAATATTTAGGACTTATTTCCTTTAGGATTGACTGGTTTGATCTCCTTGCAGCCGAAGGGACTCTCAAGAGTTTTCTCCAACACCAGAGTTCAAAAGCATCAACTCTTTGGTGCTCAGCTTTCTTTATAGTCCAACTCTCACATCCATACGTGACTACTATCCATACAAAGCTATGGAAAAACCATAACTTTGACAAGATGGACCTTTTTTGGCAAAGTAATGTCTCTGCTTTATAATATGCTATCTAGGTTGGTCATAGTTTTCCTTCCAAGGAGCAAGCATCTTTTAATTTCATGGCTGCAGTCACCATTTGCTGTGGTTTCAGAGCGCCCAAAAATAAAGTCTCTCAATTTTTCCATTGTTTCACCATCTATTTGCCATGAAGTCATGGGACTGGATGCCATGATATTTGTTTCTGAATCTTGAGTTTGAAGCCAACTTTTCCATTCTCCTCTTTCACTTTCATCAGGAGGCTCTTTAGTTCTTCTTCACTTTCTGCCATAAGGGTAGTGTCATCTGCATGTCTGAGGTTATTGATATTTCTCTCAGCAATCTTGATTCCAGCTCATGTTTCATCCAGCCCAGCATTTTTAATGATGTACTCTGCATATAAGGTAAATAAGCAGGGTGATAATATAGAGCCTTGACGTACTCCTTTCCCAATTTGGATTGATAAGTAGGTTAATTGCTCTTGCTGCTGCTGCTAAGTCACTTCAGTCGTGTCCGACTCTATGCGACCCCATAGACGGCAGCCCACCAGGCTCCCCTGTCCCTGGGATTCTCCAGGCAAGAACACTAGAATGGCTTGCCATTTCCTTCTCTAATGTGTGAAAGTGAAAAGTGAAAGTGAAGTCGCTCAGTTGTGTCCGACTCTTAGCGACCCCAGGGGATGCAGTATAAAGATTAAATAAAGTATAAGGTACTGAGTTTTGGTCACAACTTATGTGTATCTGACTTAGTCTTCTAACATAAATAATTATCAAACAGGAAAATCTTTAGGAAGTGATGTTTCAGGTATTGAACGCTTCAATACCATATCCGTTCCAATACTCTAAATGGGAGATACTTTCCAAAGCACAGTTGAAAGAGAGTTGAACTCAAACAGAGAACATTGTTCTAACTGGATGGAAGAAATAGAGAACAGACAGAGGACTGCTGATTTGACTGGAACTTAGGCTGATTTCTGGGAAGGAGAATGCCATCAGTTTTGGAGATAGGATTTCAAAACGTTAATTTTGGGGAGTCACAAACATTCAGACCATGACATGATAGGAAACTGTCATAAAAGTATGGGAAGAAGTTCTAAGAGGAATAGGGAAGATTATGTACATGGGCCAAAAGAATAACTTCAGATTCATATAGGGATAATGTAAGGCCTGAAAAAAGATATAATTTTGTGGAGAAATGGCATGGGTTAAAGGGACTATGAAAATGAATTCAGATGTATTATGGCCAAGATGGCCTTCATGTTCCTCTCAGCTTGATTTAACTTTAGACAGTTTCTCCCTGCTCTTTAAATTCCTTTTCTTAAAGCATTTACTTTAGAAAATTGCAATTGCAAATTCTTTCTCTAACCTCTTTGAAAAAATGGTTATAAGTCTTATTAAAGTTTTTTGCCAACTTTAAGAGCCAGAAATGCCTTTCTCAAAGACCTGAGAACTATCTTTTTCAAATGTAAACCTTGAAGGAGGTAACACCCTGTCTCTGTCTCTATGGGAGAGTAGGAGGGGCTCTTCAGTAGGTGCATTGCTCCACATTGTCACACTATCTCCAGTCATGAAGATAGGAGGAAGTTTACTTTTTCTTTGATTAAATCTAACCAGCAAATGAAGGTGGCCTATGATCCTATCACCACCATCTCAGCTATTAAAAACTCTCCAGCCTATTGTTTCAAGGAGTTCATTTCAGCCTCTTTCCCTCTCTGCAGTAGTCTTAAATGATTTTTCTTACCTGGTTAACTTTGTCCTCTGGAGGTTTTACTTGACCACTGCTTATCTTCCTTGCTTTCTTCTGGAGAGTTGTATTATTACATCACCTAACTCAACTTTATGCCCAGGGAGCTCTAGCTTGCTTTCATTAGCTGTAGGGCAACTCCCTAAATAGTGCTCCTTGAAACACAATATTGACCTGCCTATAGAAAAGAGTGATAAATTGGCTTGGGACAGTCAGCTAGAGAAGAAGCACATTATCCTTTGGGAGTCAGAATCTGTCTAGGATAAACAGTTCTTAAATAATGGTCTCTGTTTCATCACTATTACAAGAAATCTTGTCTTCCCAGATGCTGACACGTTCTATTGGAGTAATCATGGAAATGTGTACTGACATTTAATGATAAATCACCACATTTTTGCAATATAATGCCTGGTACAATCTTGATTTTACCTTTCAAAAATTTCAAAATTTTCCCACAATATTCTATGTGTATAGCACCCAAATATACAGTACTTATTTCTTTATGTATATTGCTTCATAGTCATAGAAACCCTAGAGACTCATATAGCAAGGTGCAACACAACTCTTTCCTTCTTAAATAATACTACTTTATCTATTCTGGCAGTTGGACATTGACTGCTTCATTAGCAAGTCAATGCATGTCCAAGATTCCTGTTGATGCTATGATGTTTCTCTCAGTGCAGATCCTTTTCTAATTGTAGTAGAAGTATGCTGTTTAAATGTTCCAAGTGGAGTATTACCAGTTAAGGCAATACATTTCCTTAGCAAGTGTGTATATTTGCAAATGTATGTGCCTTTATCTTTCCTTTTCTGAGATCACCAAATTTGCAAATCAAGCATACCAGAGAGAAAGAGTTCTAAAATGATTAATTATTCTATCTGCATTGAAGAAATAGAAAGAGACAATGCTTCAGATAATCAACATTCAAGTTACTCAGAGATAGACAAGCTGGATTTATCATTTTGAATTGCTCGTGACATCTAATAATTTTTAGCTTGAAATAATCTCATTTTCTTTGATTTTCATGCATTTCAGCCTTTTCAAAACTATAGCTTATTCAGTTAGATCAGATAATCTCTATTATTAAAATAGTTTAAAGTTTTCAGATTATTTTTCCTAATTTTTATGTTTTCTTTTCACTATTTATTTTATATATATTATTATTAACTTGGAGAACTCTTATTCTGTTTACTTTAGGCCTGTCATCTAACTGGTAAATAACCATTAGATTATTATATGTACACATAAGGCTGCCAGATATAATTAAAATATTGCTAAAATAATGTTTTGGTATGTTTTTCATCTATTTACTGTTTTCATATTTTATAACTTTTAGTCAGCTGGTGATTTGGCTTTATCTTTTTCTTATGATTGATGTTGCTAACAATTAATGTGGTGTTAATAGACCCTTCAGGAACCTAAATTGAGTATTTTGGATCCCAAACGAAAGGATTGTAGGTTGTTGACTTGTACTTATGGGATAGGTAGTACATTGCTGTGGTTCTTTCAACTGGGAGTTAATGTTGTGTCACTTTTTTGAATACTTACCCATGTTATCAGCTTCCCATGTGGCACTAGTGATAAAGAACCTGCTTGCCAGTGCAGGAGACATAAGAGACACGGGTTTGATCCCTGGGTCGGGAAGATCCCCTGGAGGAGGGCATGGCAACCCACCCCAGTATTCTTGCTTGGAGAATCCCATCAACAGAGGAGCCTGGCAGGATGTAGTCCATAGGATCACACAGAGTCAGACAGGACTGAAGCAGTTGAGCATGCCCATGTTATCAGTTTGTTACATCAAAAGTCAGAACCTGTCTTTTGTTGGCTTATTTCACATAAGACCTGATCGCAGGAATGGAAGAAGTCATCTAATTATTGGTTTTAATATCACAAGAAATTAGCTTGGTCTGATGGCATACAGAATGCACAGGAAGATTAGAGATGAATTTATTCAGTCCAGCACAATAACGAGGAACATCTCTAAGAAAAGGGAGTCCTAAGGCTCTATAGAGGCAAGCAAACAAGGAAGTCATCAAGAAGTCTTAGGATAGTATGTGGGGTGATAGAGGTGAGTATTATATCAGATTGTGCAGGGTTGGAGGAGCACTGTGGTCCTCTGTGGTTAGTTATTTCCTTGAACACAAATGAGTGGGGGATTTCTTAACTGCTTCACTTTTCCAGGGCCAAAAATCAGGTAAAGTTTAACATTATCAAGGCAAACGTCTAAAAGATCATGCTAGAGTGCAAAGTTTTCTCCTGGTCATAATATATATAAAGCCTAAAATTAGTCACTATCTGAATCATTAAATTAAGCTGATTTTTTTTTTCCAATGAAAGTAAGTGTGATTCCCCAGTCTCCTCCATTTTGGTTAATGACACTTAGGCTTTTTCTCTTTTCAAGAAAATACTAGGAAACAATAAGCATGATTCATTGCTTAGAGACATATGCACAATTTGTGGGTGAATATCTCATGCTTTTGTTAATTCCTTTTTTATAAGCAATATACATTATTTTAAGGGAATAGAATGGCTCAGATTCTGTAGTAACATATTTTGGGGAAACTAATGACAAGTTTATGGGCTCTACATCCTCCAGATGACAAAAAGACTCTTATCTGGAAGATAGCCAATATCTTTGTCATAAGATGCAGGATTTTCAAAGGATCTCTGGCTGTAGGTACTTTCTCCTAGTCATATATAATTTTTTCTCTCTCTCCTGTTTATCCCAACAGCTCCTTTATATAATTAGTACTTACTGAATCTTTCCTGTGCATTAAATTGGTACCACCAGAAATATATACTCCTGAAATTTATACATTTTTTCCTTCCATCACTGATATTTTATTTTTCTGAAACCATTAAAATACTTTTTCTCTCTGAAATGTTATTTCTTTTCCCTTATGTCAGTCATTGTGAGTGTTCATTTTTTTATTTATCTTTTTCTACTGTTAGTTGGATATCTAATGATCTCTGGATGGCAGTTCATTTTTAGGAATGAGAAGCTAAGTGAATTGATTAACATTGCTGCAATGGATTTTCTGTTTTTGTCAGCTTTTCCATGAATGAAAGAATTAGCCATATTTTTGTATTATATTAGAATAGGGATAAAATTGATATGCTCACTTTTAGGATGTGGATAAGAAACTGGCAAACAGGGAGAAGGGCTCATGCTAAGACAATTCAATCCTGAAAGCTAATCCCTAGCTTCTTTCTGACAGGCCAACAATTCTGAGAATTTTTTTTCTCCCCCTTTGGGAGAAAACTCCATTCTGCTGAGGAAAGAGAGGTAAATGGTTAAAGTTTCAAACATCACTTTCATTAATCATGTTATTTCCTTCCAGATTCATTTGTTAAGCAATTAATTTAATGACTAATGTTTCATTAAGTTTGATGCTTCACCCATTCAACATATATTTATTGACCAAAACTGTTCTAGTTCTGAAAACCATGTCACTGAAGATATTGTATATAAGCCCAAGCCTCGTAGTGGTGATCCTCTTTGGTAAGGTTCAGAAAAGTAAACAGATTACAGCAGCAGAATAGGGTAAATTATTCAGCAGATAAAGTAAAGGATGTTATGAAATCAATCAGAACCATTACTAGTGCCAGCTTTGGGGACAAGGTCATAGAAAGCTGAGACATTGGCTAATCAGGAGTCAGCACGGCAAAGCAGGTAGGCTGGGAGAAGAAGAGTAATTATGAACAACAAAGGAACTACATATACATATAAGGAACTTACCATAGTCCAGTGAAGTTGGTAAGAGTAAGCTCAGGGAGCTATGTGAGCAAAAGCCAGACAGTAATTAAAAGATAGGATTGGAGAACAGATCAATGACTTGGTTGTGATGAGGAACACAGGGACCTGTTGGCATTGGATTATAGAAAATGAATTCTCTTATATCCTCTGTAAGTCATTCCATTCTGGTAACAGATCTACATGCAAATAAAAAGTTTTAAAATTATTAAAATATAACCAGGCATTTCATAGGATACGCTTGATAAGAGAAAGAAAAGCAGTTTAGGGAGTTTATATTATGGAGTGAAATGAATTAGATATAGTAATATTCAATTCATGTTTTATAAGCAAACATACAGTGGGGGAGAGCCTTGAGACAAATATCAGAGTGAAATGGCAGATCATTTGCCAAAATGCCTTTTTTTCTAAATGGGAAAGATTGGAGAGATGAAATGAAAGCCCATTTAAAATCTGGCTCAGATGTTGAGATCAGTTCAGTTCAGTCGCTCAGTCATGTCCGACTCTCTGCGACCCAATGAATCGCAGCACACCAGGCCTCCCTGTCCATCACCAACTCACAGAGTAAACTCAGACTCAAGTCCATCGACTCAGTGATGCCATCCAGCAATCTCATCCTCTATCGTCCCCTTCTCCTCCTGCCCTCAATCCCTCCCAGCATCAGGGTCTTTTCCAATGAGTCAACTCTTCGCATGAGGTGGCCAAAGTACTGGAGTTTCAGCTTTAGCATCATTCCTTCCAAAGAAATCCCAGGGCTGATCTCCTTCAGAATGGACTGGTTGGATCTCCTTGCAGTCCAAGGGACTCTCAAGAGTCTTCTCCAACACCACAGTTCAAAAGCATCAATTCTTCGGCGCTCAGCCTTCTTCACAATCCAACTCTCACATCCATACATGACCACTGGAAAAACCATAACCTTGACTAGATGGACCTTTGTTGGCAAAGTAATGTCTGTGCTTTTGAATATGCTATCTAGGTTGGTTGTAACTTTCCTTCCAAGTAGTAAGCATCTTTTAATTTCATGGCTGCAGTCACCATTTGCAGTGATTTTGGAGCCCCCCAAAATAAAGTCTGACACTGTTTCCACTGTTTCCCCATCTACTTCCCATGAAGTGATAGGACTGGATGCCATGATCTTCGTTTTCTGAATTTGAGCTTTAAGCCAACTTTTTACTCTCCTCTTTCACTTTCATCAAGAGGCTTTTTAGTTCCTCTTCACTTTCTGCCATAAGGGTGCTGTCATCTGCATATCTGAAGTGATTGATATTTCTCCCGGCAATCTGGATTCCAGCTTGTGTTTCTTCCAGTCCAGCATTTCTCATGATTTACTCTGCATATAAGTTAAATACAGGGTGACAATATACAGCCTTGACATACTCCTTTTCGTATTTGGAACAAGTCTGTTGTTCCATGTCCAGTTCTAACTGTTGCTTCCTGACATGCATACAAATTTCTCAAGAGGCAGATCAGGTGGTCTGGTATTCCCATCTCTTTCAGAATTTTCCAGTTTATTGTGATCCACACAGTCAAAGGCTTTGGCATAGTCAATAAAGCAGAAATAGATGTTTTTCTGGAACTCTTTTGCTTTTTCCATGATCCAGCGGATGTTGGCAATTTGATCTCTGGTTCCTCTGCCTTTTCTAAAACCAGGAAGTTCACGGTTCACATATTGCTGAAGCCTGGGTTGGAGAATTTTGAGCATTACTTTAGTAGCATGTGAGATGAGTGCAATTGTGTGGTAGTTTGAGCATTCTTTGGCATTACCTTTCTTTGGGATTGGAATGAAAACTGACCTTTCCCAGTCCTGTGGCCACTGCTGAGTTTTCCAAACTTGCTGGCATATTGAGTGCAGCACTCTCACAGCATCAACTTTCAGGATTTGAAATAGCTCAACTGGAATTCTATCACCCCCACTAGCTTTGTTCGTAGTGATGCTTTCTAAGGCTACTTGGCTTCACATTCCAGGATGTCTGGCTCTAGGTCAGTAATCACACCATCATGATTATCTGGGTCGTGAAGATCTTTTTTGTACAGTTCTTCTGTGTATTCTTGCCATCTCTTCTTAATATCTTCTGCTTCTGTTAGGTCCATACCATTTCTGTCCTTTATTGAGCCCATCTTTGCATGAAATGTTCCCTTGGTATCTCTAATTTTCTTGAAGAGATCTCCAGTCTTTCCCATTCTGTTGTTTACCTCTATTTCTTTGTATTGATCACTGAGGAAGGCTTTCTTATCTCTTCTTGCTAATCTTTGGAACTCTGCATTCAGGTGCTTATACCTTTCCTTTTCTCCTTTGTTTTTCGCTTCTCTTCTTTTCACAGCTATTTGTAAGGCCTCCCCAGACAGCCATTTTGCTTTTTTGCATTTCTTTTCCATGGGGATGGTCTTGATCCCTGTCTCCTGTACAATGTCATGAACCTCAGTCATCAGGCACTCTATCTATCAGATCTAGTCCCTTAAATCTATTTCTCATTTCCACTGTATAATCATAAGGGATTTGATTTAGTTTATACCTGAATGGTCTAGTGGTTTTCCCTACTTTCTTCAATTTCAGTCTGAATTTGGCAATAAGGAGTTCATGATCTGAGCCACAGTCAGCTCCTGGTCTTGTTTTTGCTGACTGTTGAGATAGATAATAGCAAACATGTATGATGAAAGTAGGTAAAGTTTTATAGTAGTACTCATCTAATAAAACTTTCTGGAGAAGGCGGAAAGGTCTAAAACGACTTGAGAAAGCAAGAAGAGGTGGTGGAAATGGGTTTTATTTTTGAGTGAGCTCAGAGTGAGAATTTCATCTCATAGGGCCATGATTTACACAGCTCTAAGGCTATGGTTTTTCCTGTGGTCATGTATGGATGTGAGAGTTGGACTGTGAAGAAAGCTGAGCACTGAAGAATTGATGCTTTTGAACTGTGGTATTGGAGAAGACTCTTGAGAGTCCCTTGGACTGCAGGGAGATCCAACCCGTCCATTCTGAAGGAGATCAGCCCTGGGATTTCTTTGGAAGGAATGATGCTGAAGCTGAAACACCAGTATTTTGGCCACCTCATGCAAAGAGTTGACTCATTGGAAAAGACCCTGATGCTGGGAGGGATTGAGGGCAGGAGAAGAAGGGGAAGACAGAGGATGAGATGGCTGGATGGCATCACTGACTCGATGGACGTGAGTCTGAGTGAACTCCGGGAGTTGGTGATGGACAGGGAGGCCTGGCGTGCTGCGATTCATGGGGTCGCAAAGAGTCAGACACGACTGAGCGACTGATCTGATCTGATCTGATCTGAACTTCTTGGTTGTGCCAAAGGAAGTGTGCAGACTTTCTTATTAGCTTGCCCTTTGTGGGGCAGAAGGGGCTAGGAGAGTGGTGGGCTTGAAAGCTGCCAGTACTCAACATGAAAAAATGAAGTTAAATCTCAATGCAGAGGGAAATCTTTCTCAAGTTCTGAATGTGACAAGATGCCTTTTCTAATTCCATGCTGATGCATGAGACTAAAAGAGATGTTTAAAATAACAGAAATTTTAACCTTTAGTTTTTCATCCATTTTCTGGGAGGGTTGGGGAATCATATTTCAAGAAATCACCTTGATCTAAATGCATTCAGCTATTAACTTTTTTGACAGTAGTTTTAGTTGAAAGAACTAAACTATCTGCTGAGACTAGCAGCCTGAGGTCCTTCCAAAATATAACATTCTATTCAGTCAGTTCAGTCACTCAGTTGTGTCCAAGTCTTTGCGACCCCATGAATCGCAGGATGCTAGGCCTCCCTGTCCATCACCAACTCCTGGAGTTCACTCAAACTCACGTCCATCGAGTCGGTGATACCATCCAGCCATCTCATCCTCTGTCGTCCCCTTTTCCTCCTGCCCCCAGTCCCTCCCAGCATCAGACTCTTTTCCAATGAGTCAACTCTTCGCATGAGGTGGCCAAAGTACTGGAGTTTCAGCTTTAGCATCATTCCTTCCAAAGAAATGCCAGGACTGATCTCCTTTAGAATGGACTGGTTGGATCTCCTTGCAGTCCAAAGGACTCTCAAGAGTCTTCTCCAATACCACAGTTCAAAAGCATCAATTCTTTGATGCTCAGCCTTCTTCACAGTCCAACTCTCACATCCATACATGACCACTGGAAAAACCATAGCCTTGACTAGACGGACCTTTGTTGGCAAAGTAATGTCTTGTCTGAAATAAGACAACAGCCAGTCCAGAGCAAGTCATTGGAATTGGATTATGGTTTTTGACATTCATGACTAGGTCAGCACCAGAATTGGAACTAGAAAAAGTAGAGTGGACCATAAAAGAAAATAATTGAGAGTCTATATTCACAAGCTAACAGACATACTGTGAACTGTGTACAAGTGAATAAGAAGTGGAATTGACTTACCTCCAAAAATTCAAGGAAGTTTGTTTAGATTATTTCAAAAGGAGAAGAGAAAGTTTTGTAGAAGACATCATAAAACGGGCATAATTTTCAAGCTCTAATATGTAAAGTTTGATAAATTCATCTTTTAAGAACTCTCAACTAAGCAAAAATTATACCCTTGACACTATTCCTCCTTACTGAGATGGACAAAATGTCTTAGAAAAACCATAAAAGAAATAAATTATCTATATGATCAGCACATATTTTATACAAGGATACTGAAGTGGGTAGTTCTTCCCCTCTCCAGGGGATCTTCCCAATCCAGGGATTGAACCCAGGTCTCTCTCATTGCAGATGGATTCTTTACCAGCTGAGCCAGGAAAGTCCAAGAATACTGGCATGAGTAGCCCATTCCTTCTCCAGTGGATCTTCCGTACCCAGGAATTGAACTGGGATTTCCTGCATCGCAGGTAGATTCTTTACCACCTGAGCTACGAGAGAAACCCTTTAAATCACCAGAGGAGAGGAATACCCCAGTTTTAAACACATCAAAATTACCTGCCCTTTCTGGATTAAAAACTTAAGGAAAGAGAAAATTGATAACATTTTGGAAAGTATTTTTGGATTTAAACACTCATCTCCTATTGAGTTTTTAAAAATTTTCTTCTTGATGAAGAATTAATTTATAGTAATGAATTATAAAGAGAAGTGAATAAGTGTTAATTCAGATGCACTATATATTGCTATGCAATTAACAATATATTAGTAATAAGTTAGTGTGGTTACAGATGGTTAATGATCTGAATACATCTTCATTCCCAAAGAAGAGCAAACACTTGGGAAACCAGAGAATCAGCCACACTCAGAAAAGGTTTGAGGCTCAAGATATTTCATAGTTGTTAATAGCATTAAAAAATTAATTGCTGCTAAGCACAGACATTATTTGGAAAGTAGAAATATCTCAATGTGTTTTGCTATGAATAATGATAAAGATTCACCTTAAAAATAGGCCATACCTCTCAAAATTAGAAGCAAAAACAATAGCTTCATCTCATGGTAGACAAATTATCTGTACTTAGATTGGCTAATTTATGAACTTGACTTGCATATATTTATTTTGACGTTTTTCTTAGATTGTATTATAGTATTCTACATGAGAAGTATTAATTTTGCTGTCTCGTACACAGGGTTATTGTTACTATCTTTCTAAATTCCATATATATGCATTAGTATACTGTATTGGTGTTTTTCCTTCTGGCTTACTTCACTCTGTATAATAGACACTGATGTATAGAACAGTCTTATGGACTCTGTGGGAGAGGGAGAGGGTGGGAAGATTTGGGAGAATGGCATTGAAGCATGTATAATATCATATATGAAACGAGTTGCCAGTCCAGGTTCGATGCACGATACTGGATGCTTGGGGCTGGTGCACTGGCACGACCCAGAGGGATGGTATGGGGAGGGAGAAGGTAGGAGGGTTCAGGATGGGGAACACATGTATACCTGTGGCGGATTCATTTTGATATTTGGCAAAACTAATACAATTACGTAAAGTTTAAAAAAATAAATAAAAGTTAAAAAAAAAAAAGAAGGATTAATTTCAGTGGCTTTTTATGAGTGCACACACCATAATTCAAGGACCAAGATTTTACATCTACTGCTGCCATTTGCTCACTGTGTGAAATTGGCAGGTTAATTAGTCTCTGTACCTCAGTTCCTTTATTAGTAGCATAAGAGTGGTGTTATGCAAATCTCATGTTGTTGCTGAGTGAACTAAATGCGTGCTAACTACAAGCTAAATATATCCCACCCACAAACATCAAAATAATAGGTCTTTTTAAAAGGATACTTACCTTTGTTTAACTTGAAAGCTCTTCAGATGAAAATACTGACTCATATCACAAAGTTTGTCATCACTCTTGCCCATGCTTCAAATAAATGACTTTAAAAATTTTGCTGTTTAATAATATGTGTATGCTCGTGAATGTTTCCCAAAACATTGATCTTGTCAAAAGGAAGACATACACTTCCCTATTTGATTAAAATAGTAATAATAAAGAAGAATACAATGTGTAGCTAAATGATAGATCCTTCAGCCTCAAAATTTCATTTGGAACATGGAAAGAATTAAAAATAGTTGCTTATTACTATTATTTGATCATTGATATTAACTTTATTAATGACTATAGAATTAATTTTAACTACTTGACATGCAGCAGTCTTCAACTGGCATGCTAAAGGCTATAGTTACATGTTTTGTTTCTTTCATTTTCTCCTTTTTTCTGAAAACTGTTTACAGATTTTAATTCTAAACTTTTTGGTTCAAAGTTATGACTGCCAATTTTTCATCCTAATGCTTCACATAATTAATAAAAAGGTCCCTATATGTTCAGGTGGGCTTCTCTGGTGACTCAGTGTTGAAGAATCCACCTGCCAATGCAGGAGATGTGGGTTCGATCCCTGAATCTGGAAGATCCTCTGGAGAAGGAAGTGGCAACTTGCTCCAGTATTCTTGCCTGAGAAATACCATGGATAGAGGGCCCTGGTGGACTACAGTCCATGAGGTCCCAGAGGAGTTGGACATGGCTTAGTGACTAAACAACACGTTCATGTAATATTTCACTCATTTGCTTCTACTTCTGTATGTTCCTTTTTCCATATCTACTTTGTTTTTAATGTCAGAGTTGTGTGATATACATTTCATTATCTCTCTACTTTCTAATCTCTATGTTTTTATACTTGCATATTAATTTTTTTTCTTAAAATAAAGTTTGAGACCTATAATAATACCCATAATATTACATGTTTTAAATTTTCATGTTGAAATTTTTGTTTTATAATTAAATTTAAACAGCCACTTGTGTATATATGTATACTCATATGTATATACACACATATATCCTGCATTGCTCATCAATGTCAATGTCTTTTAATAGAAATTCAGTATATGTGTATACTTTAGAACATGAAAAGTAACTATCATATGGAATTATTGGTCATAAACTTTACTCCTTGAAACCTTTTATTTCTAGCACCACTGCCTTTTTTCATTTATTGATGCAAAAGATAAGTTGAATGGGAACTTGATTTTTGTCCAGTTACAGATTATTCAATATTTCTCTGACTGTCTTTGTTTGATAAACTACTGTGCACCAGGGAAGCATTCTGCTTCTTGCTTTGTGTTTGACCTCAGTTCTGTTCCAGGAAGAAATTGTAGTTATGTCTGATCTTCTTGTAGCTCTGATCCTCCATGGCATTGAAGAACATCTAGTGAAGTTCAGTGAGCCTGCTTTCTATTGTTTTGCCCACCTCTGCCCTTTGGTCTCCCAGTACAATGTCAGGTGACTGTAATTAATCTACAGTGACAAAAGCAGGTTCAAGTGGCCTATTTCCTGTTTGACCTTTTGTCTCCCCTGGATTTTGTGCAACAGTGGGTGAGATTTAGATTTGTAGCAAACACCTTTTATTTCCTATGTCATGACCCCTCAATTGACTAGAATTTCAGTACAACTGTGGTAAGGAACTTTGAACACTTTGACCCACACCCGAGTTCAAGTGCCTTCCACAGTGTCTCTTCACTTTCACACCTCAGATTTCTCTCTAAAGTTAAAGGGAAGGCACTAGCCCTTCAAAACACAAAGTTCACACTCCTGGGAAGGGATTTGCAACAGATGGGGAGAAGCAGTGGATTCATAAAGCCTCAACTTTCAATCCCTTACATGGATGACTTTGATAGTTATTCTGTAAGGTTTCATTTTAGTTTTTATTTTCCTTCTGTGTTTCTCACTAGCAACTCCTTTACTCAACTCTATGGAATTTACTTTCAAATAAATTACTAGTGCTGAGGTATACCTTCCAGGAACTGGGAAGCCCCAATGGCTCAAGAGGTAAAGAATCTTCCTGCTGTGCAGGAAATGCAGGAGACATGGGTTCGATCCCTGGGTTGCAAAGATCCCCTGGAGGAGAAAATGGTGACCCACTCCAGTGTTATTGCCTGGAGAAATCCATGGACAGAGGAGCCTGAAGAGCTAGAGTCCATGGGGTCACAAAGAGTCAGACACGAAAAAACACGCACACACAACAAATTAAAACCAGACCTTTCCAGTTTTCCTCTTTCTATTTCTGCAACGCCATGCTACTTTCCCAGGACTTCCCTGTAGCTCAGATGGTAAAGAATCTGTCTGTAATGCAGAAGACCCAGTTTCGATCTCTGGGTTGGGAAGATCCTCTGGAGAGGGAAATGGCAATCCATTCCGGTATTCTTGCCTGGAGAATCCCACGGACAGAGGAGCCTGGTGGACTACAGCCCATGGGGTTGCAAAGAGTTGGACACAAATGAGCAACTAACACTACTATTACTACATGCTACTATCCCATAGAGGAGAGGTTTGAGTTGCTCTTTATCTTTTTCCTTCAATATAGTACTAAATGTATTCAACCTAGCAGAAATTGATGCTTCTGACACGTAGCAAATATCAGTTCAGTTCTTCAGTCACTCAGTCATGTCCAACTCTTTGCTACCCCATGAACCACAGCCTCCCAGTCCATCATCAACTCCCGGAGTTCACCAAAACTCATGTCCATTGAGTCGGTGATGCCATTCAACCATCTCATCCTCTGTTGTCCCCTTCTCCTCCTGTCCTCAATCTTTCCCAGCATCAGGGTCTTTGCAAATGAGTCAGCTCTTCGCATCAGGTGGCCAAAGTATTGGAGTTTCAGCTTCAACATCAGTCCTTCCAGTGAACACCCAGAACTGATCTCCTTTAGGATGGATTAGTTGGATCTTCTTGCTGTCTAAGGGACTCTCAAAAGTCTTCTCCAACACCACAGTTCAAAAGCATCAATTCTTCAGTGCTAAGTTTTCTTTATATTCCAACTCTCACATCCATACATGACTACTGAAAAAACCATAGCCTTGACTAGATGGACCTTTGTTGACAAAGTAATGTCTCTGCTTTTTAATATGCTGTCTAGGTGGGTCATAACTTTCCTTCCAAGGAGTAAGCATCTTTTAATTTCATGGCTGCAATCACCATCTGCAGTGACTTTGGAGCCCAAAAAAATAAAGTCAGCCACTGTTTCCACTTCCATGGGGTTGCACAGAGTCAGATACAACTGAGGTGACTTAGCATGCATACATGCACTGGAGAAGGAAATAGCAACCCACTCCTGTATTCTTACCTGGAGAATCCCAGGGACAGGGCAGCCTGGTGGGCTGCCGTCTATGGGGTCACACAGAGTCTGACACGACTGACGTGATTTAGCAGCAGCAGCAGCCATCTATTTGCCATGAAGTGATGGGACCGGATGCCATGATCTTAGTTTTCTGAATGTTGAGCTTTAAGCCAACATTTTTACTCTCCTCTTTCACGTTCATCAAGAGACTCTTTAGTTCTTCACTTTCTGACATAGGGTGGTGTCACCTGCATATCTGAGGTTATTGATATTTCTCCCAGCAATCTTGGTTCCAGCTTGTGCTTCCTCCAGCCCAGCGTTTCTTATGATGTACTCTGCATATAAATTAAATAAGCAGGGGGACAATATACAGCCTTGACGTACTCCTTTTCATATTTGGAACCAGTCTGTTGTTCCATGTTCAGTTCTAACTGTTGCTTCCTGACCTGCATACAGGTTTCTCAAGAGGCAGGTCAGATGGTCTGGTATTCCCATCTCTTTCAGAATTTTCCACAGCTTATTTTGATCCACACAGTCAAAGGCTTTGGCATAGTCAATAAAGCAGAAGTAGATGTTTTTCTGGAACTCTTTTGCTTTTCCCATGATCCAGTGGATGTTGGCAATTTGATCTCTGGTTCCTCTGCCTTTTCTAAAACCAGCTTGAACATCTGGAAGTTCACGGTTCATGTACTGCTGAAGCCTGGCTTGGAGAATTTTGAGCATTTCTTTTCTAGCGTGTGAGATGAGTGCAATTGTGCGGTAGTTTGAGCATTCTTTGGCATTGCCTTTCTTTGGGATTGGAATGAAAACTGACCTTTTCCAGTTCAGTATGTTAGGCAGTTAGAATAGGAAAAAGGAGTCCAGAATGGCAGTGGCTAAAAGACAGGAAGGGAAAAGCCCGTGAAGATAGAACAAAGGAAGGTCCAAGGACCAGAGTGAGGACCTCAGGTAGAACAGACAGCACTCCGGGCTAGCCCATTGACATAGGGCAGGCCCAGGGGGAGGAGATAAAAGCATATAAAAAGAGGAGCCAAAGGGCTAGGGCTCTCTCTCTCTCTTCTCTTCATGTCTTTTGGGTCAGCATGCCCTCACACCTCGATGATGTATTTTCTTTTATTTTCTAAATAAAACTGAGCTGTAACACTGATCTGTCCGAGAGCCGTGACATGGTCTGTCTGAGGGCTTTAACATCCATCACTTCAAATTTTTGTTGTGATGAGACAGAACCAAGGAAATTACACACTCTCAACACATATCTTTTCAGAAAATGTTATCATTCTACGTATCATTCGTTTAATTTTATTCCTCGTGTGACCATTTAAACACATATCTTTCCAAAATAATAGATCCTGTAGTTAAATGTTTGAACCATATTCCCTTGAGTGAGATGTGTTAAAGCCAGATACAGATCAAAAGAGAAAAACTGGAAAGTTTTATAGTGTTATTATACTCACAGTTCCTAGGGAGAGAATGGCATTTCACATGAAACCACTTGGAAGCACCCTGGTTGGTCAGAAGGTAGAAAGAATGAAACTAGAAGCAAGTACTTTTACTGTGCTATCTACAGAAAGGAAGGATGAGGCAGAGTAAGTGGATTTAAGTTTGGCTAGTTGTGTTTGAAAGTGGCACCCCTGCAAAATCATGTTCACTGAGACTGTTAGACCATATGGTCTGGGACTGTCTAAAGTTTCCAGATATTTGGGGGTGTTCACAGGTTTACCTGGGAAGATTTGGTGACCATTTTATAGATGTTAAAACATCAGTTTACAGAAATTAAAGTCAATATATTAAGCCCAAAAGAAAATGGAAAAGCAATAAGATGTTTATCTATAACATTTATAACATAATTATTATTTGCAGTTTAATAATTATTTATATATCATACTTTGATAAATTCAATAGTAAAAGATTAATTTCCACATTTTCATATTTTTGCCTTTTGATTTACTCAACAATTTTTGTATTATAATGTTGATATTATAAATAAGCCATATATGTGAATAAAACTGTATTTTTGTGTTCATGTTTTAAAATCAATATTTGCATCCAAATAAAATGTTTAAGTGACTAGATATATTAGAACATATAATGTCTAAGATTATCCTGTCAGGAAAATAATTAAAACTTCATAATAGAGTTTATCAAAATAGATGTTTGTTGACCAATGTGGGAAGATTTGGGAGAATGGCATTGAAACATGTATAATATCATGTATGAAACGAGTTGCCAGTCCAGGTTCGATGCACTATACTGGATGCTTGGGGCTAGTGCACTAGGATGACCCAGAGGGATGGTATGGGGAGGGAGGAGGGAGGAGGGTTCAGGATGGGGAAGACATGTATACCTGTGGCGGATTCATTTTGATATTTGGCAAAACTAATACAATTTGTGTAAAGTTTAAAAATAAAATAAAAAAATCAGTAATCTAAATGTATCAGATCTTGTAAAAAGAAAAGCTAGAAGACATACCAATTTAAATATTTGGCTTATAGCCTTGTAAATTAAAAATTAAAATTTCCAGTTTAATCTTTGTAACTGAACACTTGAATATGATCCAACACAGCTATAAGAATAAAAGGCAACAAACACATAACGTGGATAGTCTCACTATTGAAGAATAATTTATCATGTAATATTAAATATTAAAGATTTTTCTGAATATTTTTGAAGTGAATTTGGGAACAAACAAAATTATGTCTGTTGAATATCTAAGCACCCAGAAACTGTACTAACTACATTATTTATCTCTAAAGCATTCAATTTTGAATATGTAATATAATGTTACTCAAGTTTTTTCAGAAAATATGAATAAAATATAATTGAAGAACACATGCAGAGTACATCATGAGAAACACTGGACTGGAAGAAACATTAGCTGGAATCAAGATTGCTGGGAGAAATATCAATAACAGATATGCAGATGACACCACCCTTATGTCAGAAAGTGAAGAAGAACTAAAGAGCATCTTGATGAAAGTGAAAGAGGAGAGTAAAAATGTTGGCTTAAAGCTCAACATTCAGAAAATGAAGATCATGGCATCCGGTCCCATCACTTCATGGGAAATAGATGGGGAAACAGTGTCAGACTTTATTTTTGGGGCTCCAAAATCACTGCAGATGATGACTGCAGCCATGAAATTAAAAGACGCTTACTCCTTGGAAGGAAAGTTATGTCCAACCTAGATAGCATATTCAAAAGCAGAGATATTAGTTCACCAACAAAGGTCCATCTATTTAAGGCTATGGTTTTTCCTGTGGTCATGTATGGATGTGATAGTTGGACTGAGAAGAAAGCTCAGAATCCAAGAATTGATGCTTTTGAACTGTGGTGTTGGAGAAGACTCTTGAGAGTCCCTGGGACTGCAAGGAGATCCAACCAGTCCATTCTGAAGGAGGTCAGCCCTGGGACTTCTTTGGAAGGAATGATGCTAAAGCTGAAACTCCAGTACTTTGGCCACCTCATGCGAAGAGTTGACTCATTGGAAAAGACTCTGATGCTGGGAGGGATTGGGGGCAGGAGGAGAAGGGGATGACAGAGGATGAGATGGCTGGAATGCATCACTGACTCAATGGACGTGAGTCTGAGTGAACTCTGGGAGCTGGTGACAGACAGGGAGGCCTGGCGTGCTGCGATTCATGGGGTTGCAAAGGTTAGGACAGGACTGAGTGACTGAACTGTACTGAACTGAAAGAAAAAGTTAATGTCTGTCTAGTTCTTCCTTTTCTCTATTTACATACATTTAAGTTTCAACTACTCTTTAAAATAATCTTCAGTGATCAGAGCACAGAAATAGGAGTATCTCCCTGCATTCACAGTTTCTTACTTTCCACAACTTCCACATTACTCCTTCAGCACTCCCTATATTTCTCCACACACAGTGTTTCTATATACAGCACTTTTATATGGACAGTACATTATGAGATAACCTGCTTAAAAATATTTCATCTGCAGATTTGGTATCATTCTATTCCTTTAATTCAAATGAATTATATTTTCCGGAAGAGACACCTCTACAAGTCCAATACAATCAGAATAAAATTGACAGGGAATAAGGTCTTGGATAACGCAAAGGACAGGTGATATTCATAGTTACGATGAAAATGGACAAAACAAGAATTTGAAGAAAGGGATTGAAGATATTGGAGGAAACTATGAGGTCATCTCAGGGATAACTTAATAGGTAAGAATCAACTTAGTGCAACAAGTATATAGAAATGAAAGTAGAGACTTCACTTATTTCAGATTACATATACCCTTTCATCCTGATTCAAGCAGAAATTTCTAAGTCTGCATTGACACTTCATTGTGATAAGTGAAATACTGATACCAGAAATTAACCCCTCTCATTTGCATAATCATAGGATGCAGAAAAGGAGAAGGCAATGGCACCCCACTCCAGTACTCTTGCCTGGAAAATCCCATGGACAGAGGAGCCTGGTAGGCTGCAGTCCATGGGGTTGCTAAGAGTCAGACACAACTGAGCGATTTCACTTTCTCTTTTCACTTTCATGCATTAGAGAAGGAAATGGCAACCCACTCCAGTGTTCTTGCCTGGAGAATCCCAGGGACAGGGGAGCCTGGTGGGCTGCCGTCTATGGGGTCACACAGAGTCGGACACGACTGAAGTGACTTAGCATAGCATAGGATGCAGAAAACAGTGCTAGCCTAAGATCTAGAACCAGAAACAGGCGGATGAGATACAATTCAACCCAGACCGAAGTTGCAGTAGTATATCCAGTCTGCACTTAAGGATTCTCTATGGTGAGAGAAGCACATAATAACTTCCAGAGCCATATGATAGTTTTTACCCCAAATTCTTGCAGTATACTAACTTGAAAGCGCTGAGGTGAACTGTTAATAAAAATTTAACATGACTTTAAAATAGAATATAAAAATGGAAAGGATCATCAGACAAACAGCCGAGATCTGAATAAACATGGTGAGTAGAACTGAAGACAATATACTGGCGAACAATTGAAGTGACTAATGGCATGTAGTAGGGAGATAAGTCATGTAGTGGGGAAATGAAAAATATATGAGGGAAATCCAGTTAGCAGCCTTCCAATCAAAACAAGAGAGTTTGTGAACAACTCTGTGACTATGGAGTGTGGTATGATCAGCAGGTATTAGGATGGTTAGCTGGACATGCATAGAACAGTATTGCATTGAGGATGATTGCTACAGAAGCAAGTGCTCATTAAAAAAGGAATTTTCCATATATGCAAGCATCCTTTATATATTATAGACATAAAAAAATCTTGTTATTGTAGTAAATGGGATTAGAATTTGCAATTTTATACCTTTCACTGAGTTATGAATTGCTTTGTTCTTTTACCATACTGTGTTCTAATTAATACTAGAAAAATTATCTTTTGGTGAAAGGACAAAATTGAGTTTATTGTAATAAATATGTACCAATACAACACTTACAAACACATAAAATTACTAATAAAATGCTCTTTTTCAGCTGAGTAATTGGAAACACAGCTAATATATCTCCAGCCCAATGCCTGCCAAGCTCATCATGCATCTGAAGTTTAATCCATTCACTTCAAATTAATCCTGGAGTTCTCAAAGATATGTTCACATTTTCTCCTAACCCAGACTCCTATCTATATGAGTTTCCTCTTCTGCACATTTGCAGGCAGCGTATCTCCTAAGAGAAGCTATACTGGTGTCTGGGATAACCATTCCATATCTGGAGATTCACAGAGCTTAGCATTCAGAGCACGAGAACTAGACTCTCTGGAGTGGTGAAGAGATCCTTCCCACAGCTGTGTTGTATGTTTTCACCAGGAGATGTATTTTGATCCAGAGTCACTGAAAATGTCTCATGTACACAATCCCATCAAATCTCTCTCCTTCCATAGGCAACATAAGACAGTCCAGGATATAAGCAGGTATGTCAGCAGATATCATTCCACTGCTCTTATCCCTCTGAAGAATGACACATCTAAACTGGAATATTTCTAAGTGAGACTTTAATTCATGGAATTATTAAAGATTTTAATGTACTAATTGCTATGGTATCACAGCATGGAAATAAAGAAAAAGGCAAAATCTAAATATTAAAAAATCATAGCTCAAACATGTGTTAAATGAATATTCTTTAATTTTGAATTTTCTGATTTGGAATTTCTCATCAATATTGCATAAGTGGCAGGGCTCCCTTTTATTTAATATGCGTTCAATCTATATCTCTCCCTGTGACCTCGTAATGCTTTTGTTAAGTTATTTGCTCTTCCTCATTTGGAATCTTATCCCTCGCCTACCAAATTCCAAATTGTTTTTCTTTACTTATGCTTCTGCCCTCACCTATTATTGTCATTTCTGACCTTGAGGATGGGCCAGAAATTTCTTAAGTGGTTCAGGTGAGATCTGGAAAGGAAAAGATGTGTTTCAAACTTAGCCCAAGTATGTACATGTGTCTGTGTGGGTACGCACGCACACACACACACACACGCCCCTTCTCTACAAAAGCTTGGGTTTTATATGGCATATATACTGGATTATTTTACTGATCTGTTTAAATGATTGGCGGGCATGATTTTAGTTTTGTTTTCTATGAATCAATATAGAAGGAAAGTAGGTTAAATGAAAAAAAAAAAAAAAAAGAATAAGAGAGAAGTATACAGCAGCTGGGAAAGGGATGAGGATCTCTTTGCTTCCATTAGAGACACATTCAATGAGTGCCTGCTTTTCATCTAGGAGAATAGTATTGACAAAGTGGCCAGATTCAGTATTGTTTGCATTTTATAGGACAAATCAGTGATCTGACACACTTTTTAAAAATAGCCTTGCTCATCTATGCTGAAAAGAACCATGCCATTTTATCCCACACATCCTCTGTCCTTTGAGAGCTTATGAAAGATGATATGCATGATTAAATTCAACAGACTTACTGCAAATTTAACACGATAGAAAAATCAATTCCTACCTAATTTGCCCATACATATTTTCAAACTGTCTTGAGGCAAAATGGGATTGGTCCAGTGTTTTGCACATCTGTCCTTATTTAACCTATGTTATAATTTGGTTTTATTAAAAAAAAATGCCACTGTCTTTCAAAGTGTTTATTTTTAATTCATTGCTGTACTGTGCACACACAACATACAATAGGTATCTTTCTATATTATATATACATGTGATCAATCTATGTAAAAATAATTCCAATTTATGAAAAATATCTTTAACATATATTTTCTTAATTGTGGCTAAAAACAGCCCTGTGATTTATATATCATTATACTTCTTTCAAAGCTGAGGAAACGAAAATCCTGAGAGCTTAGATCAACTTCCACAAATTAAAACCAATCCAAACAAGTGGCAAATGCCAGCCTCAGACCTTAAACCGAGTCTTTTATCTTCTGCACTAACATACAGCACTTCTATTGCTTTGAGTTGCTTACAGTCTTTTTAGGTCAGTCTTCCCCTAGGTGAATAAAAGTGATCTCTCCTGATCCTCAAATGTGTAGGTGGTTGTGCTCTCACTGGGTTCCGCTTACATGGATTAAATAGGTATTGTTTTAAATTTTCCTGTCACAGTTAGGTGTAAACTAATATACAGCATAATCCAAGGCAGAAATTCAGCCTGGACTGAACCAAGAATAGCTATCTTTAGAAAGGTTAATCACATTAGAATCCCTTTGTGTAGGCTCTGTTATTGAGGCTTTTAGGTAAATAACCCAGCAGTGAAGGAAGATGGAAACAGGTTATGTATTGTATTTCAAGATTTTAAACGAAAAAAGAAACTTATCCTCTAAAAATAATTGACACTGACATGCTTTTAGTGAAATGAAATGTTTATTTATCTAGAGGGTAGCTCAACCTGTAAAGCAGAATATCTAAATTCTTAAAACTTGAATGCTTTGGGTTGTGGATAAGTAAGACATAAAATCTTGGCTATTGAGTATAACACTGTAAGTTGATTTTATTTTCCCTAAAGAAAGAGGCATAAAAGACTTTCTGTCTCATAAGGGTATTTATTCAGGCTCTAGGCCCTGACCTTAGGGACAGCAATTGTTCATTTTTTGTTGTTGTTCATACTTCGTTTTGGTTTGTAAATTTCAGATGCAGAGTATGCTGCTGCTGCTGCTAAGTCGCTTTAGTCGTGTCCGACTCTGTGCGATCTTATGGACAGCAGCCCACCAGGCTCCTCTGTCCACGGGATTCTCTAGGCAAGAATGTGAATTGCCATTTCCTTCTCCGCAGAGTATAGAGTTAATTAAATTCCAAAGCTAGCACACTATCATCAGAATCCATGCTTGGCTTCTGTCTTATTTAATCACTAGTGCCTATCTTTATTTTTTACTCCCATTTGTGTGTTTATTAATTCACAAAATGTTATTCTGCATTCATTTCATTGTTTTTTCAATTTTTACCCAAGACTCTACATTTTAAAATCTATCCATGTTATCCTGTGTATATGCTACCATGTTCCTTCTAATTGCTTTGTTACTTTTCTCATTTGTCCACCATTTTTAATCTGTCCACCACCTATCAAGGAAACAGGCATTAGAGTAAAACTGCAGCCATTTGGAAGGCCTGCAAGTCAGCAATGGATATGTCCAGTAAGAAGTTACAGTAAGCCCAAATACACATGGCAGCATGAACAGAATCAGTTATTTGTGGCCCACAGATGTCACTGGGGTGAAGAGGCAGGATGCTTAAGTGACATAAGCCATGGATAATTCTGGCATGGGTATCAAATTCTACATTATAGCTAGGTGATTTTGTTAGCCTGCAGATACACTTAAGAGCAGTGACAAGATGCATTGCTTACTAGAATGCCTCACTAGAACCAGAGAAATGCAAAAGAAACTGTGTCCATGTGTGTGTGTGTGTGTGTGTATGTACTCAGTCGCTGAATCATATCCAACTCTTTGCCACCCCATGGACCATAGCCCACCAGACTCCTTGGTCCATGAAAATTTCCAAGCAAGAATATTGGAATGGGTTGCTGTTTCCAACTCCAGGAGATTTTCCCCACCCAGGGATCAAACCCAGATCTCTTGTGTCTCCTGCATTGGCAGGTGGGTTCTTTACCACTGAGCCACCTGGGAAGCCCAGACTTCTGCAAAATAGGGTCCCTCTCTGGCACACCTAAGACACTTGTAACTGTTCGCAGTACTATTTATTTCTCTGTGTTCTGGGAAAGATGACAAGGCAATTCTGTCAAGGCTTGTATCAGGCTGTGGTTTAGACTGTGGACATTGCCCAGGTAGAGATGTGCAAGTTCAAGAAGATAACATAACAGTGTTCCTCCCCTGCGCACCCCACTGATAAATGCGAAGCTTGCCTACAACACTCCACATCCTTGCTCAGGAATGTTTGAGACTCTCCCTGGGACAAAAACAAAGGTGTATATATATATATATATATATATATATATATATTTAATTTGACTGATTGAATCAAATAGCTCTAAATAATGACCATAGCAGTTTGCATGGTCAGTATCAATGTATAAAAGTTGTATATGTCTGCTCTACTCGTGCCAACATCCAGCATTGTCTATATTTGTATTATTTCCAGTTTAACAGGTACAAAGTGATAACTTTCATGTCATTAATTACTAATATGGCTCATCATATGCTTGTTACCCTTTCTATCTCTAAACACTGTTTTGTTTCATTCAGGTTTTTACCTTTTCTTGTGCCATTATCACACATTCTTTCTTATGGGTTTGCTTTGCTTTCCAATGGTGTTAGCTTGCCTTCTTTTCTCCTCTTTTATAAGGTTGAATTCTCTTGTAAAAAAAATTCTTCTATCAAGTTCTACCTCTAACCCCTCACTCTTCAGACCAATCCAAGGAACAGATGGGGCAATATTCATGTATCCAGCCTCTTACTCATCATTTCCACAAGGCTAAATACTTAACATCTCAAATAAACCGAGTTTAACACTATGCTCCTAATACTTTCCATCACTAACATAGACAATCTATAGTCCTTACGTTAGTAAATGGCAGTTTCATCACCCTTCAGTTCCTAAGACAAAACACTGTCAAGTTATCTTTGTCTTCCCTGTTTCTCTAACAGCATGCAGTTATCAGCAAGTCTCATTAGTTATATGGTCTATCAGGTATGCTGGTAGTTTGGTTGCTGTCATGTCCAGCTCTTGCAACCTCATGTACTGCGGCCCACCTGGCTCCTCTGTCCATAGAATTTTTCAGGCAAGAGTACTGGAGTGAGTTGCCATGTCCTTCTCCAGGGGAACTTCCCAACCCAGCAGTCTAACCCACATCTCCTGCATTGCAGGCGGACTTTTTAACCTCTGAGCCACCAGGGAAGCCCATCTATCAGGTATATAGCCAGTTCTTCACAACCCACTATGACCTTGTTCAGCTGGTCTCTTATATTTTAACTTTTTGTATACCATCTGATACATACTGTCCCAATAACTTTATTTAATTTCTTTTTGTTCGTTCTTTATGTTATCACTTCTGATGCTACTGTTTAGTCATAAAGTCATGTCCATCTCTTTGCAACCCCTTGGACTATAGCCCATTGGGCTCCTCTGTCCATGGAATTTCCCAGGAAAGAATACTGGAGAGGGTTGCCCTTTTCCTCTCCATGGATCTTGCTGACCCAGGGATCAAAACTAAGTCTCCTGCTTGGCAGGCAGATTCTTTACCACTGAGCCACATGGGAAGCCCTATGTTATTATTATGGTATACTAAATAGAAGATAATTCCTTATATTTAGTGGAAAAATTTTGATATATTTCCTTTAAAATCTGGAACAAGAGAAGGATATTTGCTGTCACCATAACCATTCAGTATATCACTTGTGGTTTTGATAAGTATCCTGAGGGGAAAATAATCACTGCAAACATTGAAAGAAAAAAAAGTTGCCATTTTTTGTAGATGATAGGACCACCACCTAATTATGAAAAACAGCCAAATCTATATATTAATGAATAGCAGTAACAAAAATTCAAAGGAAAGTCCTGCTGGAGATTTAAATTAGGGAGGTTTTCTTTTTATTATTGTGAAAGTTACTTCATCATGGAATTGGATGTTCACCAACGGAATGATATAAATATAAAAGAAGTGCAAGACTGAGCCCTGAGCACTCAAACATTTAGAAGTAGAGAACATTATAAAGAATTGTGAAAGGAATCTGAAAATAAGTGCCTGGAAAGTTAGGAGAGAACTCCTTGAATGTAGACCCCCAAACAAGAATAAATACAGTCTTTCAAGGAAGAAATATTGATCAATGGTGTTATACATTACTACTAGGTCAAAGAAAATGAAGACCGTGGATTGACATTGGATGACCTATTACATCATTGGTGACCTTGAGAGGAGCCATTTGGTTAATGGTGAGAGAAAAAACTAATTAAAAATTATGATAAATAGAAGAATATATGTAATATATGCATATATGTAATATGCATATTGTAATATGTATTACATATTACATATATGTAATATATGTAATAACTGCATATATGTAATATATATGCATATATGTAATAACTGCTTTGCTGAGCTTCATTTATTTGTTTTTAGGATAAGATAAAAGGAAGTTTATTTAATTGCTCGTGAGAATAATGCAGTGAAGAAGAGAAATACTGGAGATATGTCCTTGTTGCAAACTGGTTTCTCAGAGAAACAGATTCAAAAATACCCATATTTATTTTTATTGGGGAGTTTATTGGAGAATTCTCTCAGGATTAAGGCCTGAGTAAGGAAGAAAGGTGAGGACAGCAGTTTTCTGTATTAAAGACATTTATATTTATATAAATATAATTTGCATATGTTATTTTTGTAAAATAGTAGCTTATTATTTTATCAGTTCAGTTCAGTTCCTGAGTCCATGACTCTTTGTAATCCCATAGACTGTAGCAACCCAGGCTTCGCTGTCCTTCACCAACTCCCGAGCCTGCTCAAACTCATGTCCACCTAATCAGTGATGCCATCCAACCAATAAGTAGTTAATGAATTAATTAAAATATCAAAATAATAAAAGCATGATAGAAAAGTTCAAGTAATTATATATTGTTATTAGAAGATGTCTTTGATGTGTTCTTGAATAAAAAAAAAATTTATGACTATATAAACCCATTTTTAAAATACAGCATATAGCATATCTACATACATAAAATTCTGGCAATACATACTTTCTTGAATGATTAATATTAATACAAAAGGGAAATGTGAAAATAATGCAGGAGATATAAAGAGCAGAAAATTCCTACTGATACTTTCTGAGCTGACATCAGTTAATCTTGGGTTAGACAGAGAAGCCTGGTGGCTTATAGTCCATAGAGTCACAAAGAGTCAAACATATTTGAAGTGACTTAGAACACATCACAACACATGTATGTACAGGCCATTTAAATTTCTTACTGATATGTCTGCACAAATGTTTTGCCAAATCATATTTGAAGTGACTTAGAACACATCACAACACATGTATGTACAGGCCGTTTAAATTTCTTACTGATATGTCTGCACAAATGTTTTGCCAAATCTTTAATTGGGATTTTTGTCTTTCTTATCAAGTTGTAAGTGTTCTATATACATTATCAATATGTCTTTATCAAATGTTGTTGTTGTTCAGTCACTCAGTCATGACCAACTCTTTGGGACCCCACAGACTGCAGCAAGCCAGGCTTCCCTGTCCTTCACTATCTCCTGGAGTTTGCTCAAACTCATGTCCATTGAGTTGACTGTGACCTCTGTGACTGGCCTTGGAACTGTCATTGTGCCTATGGATATGTCATTTAGCTTGCTGATGTGTTACAATGAGCATATGCGTGTGAGCTAATTCACTTCAGTTGTGTCCAACTCTGTGTGGCCCTATGGACTGTAGCCTGCCAGGCTCCTCTGTCCATGGGATTCTCCAGGCAAGAGCACAGTAGTGCCCTCCTCCAGGGGATCTTCCCTGTCCATGGATTGGACCCACCAAATCTCTTATGTGTCCTGCATTGGCAGGGAGATTTTTTACCACTGAAGTGAAAGTGAAAGTTGCTCAGCTGTGTTCAACTCTTTGCGACTCCATGGTTTATACAGTCCATGGAATTCTCTAGGCCAGAATACTGGAGTGGGTAGCCTTTACCTTTTCCAGAGGTTCTTTATAACCCAGGGATCAAACCCAGATCTCCTGCATTGCAGGTGGATTCTTTACCATCTGAGTCACAAGAGAAGCCCAAGAATACCGCAGTGGGTAGCCTATCCCTTCTCCAGCAGAATTTCCCAATCCAGAAATTGAACTGGGGTCTTCTGCATTGCAGGTGGATTCTTTACCAATTGAACTATTAGCACTAGCACCACCTGGAAGGTTCTTATCAAATATGTCATCTCAAATATTTGCTCTCAAGCTGTTCCTAGTCATTTCATTTTCTTAATAGTGTCTTTTGCAGTAAACATTTTTAATTTGGGGGTAGTACCATTTTATCTTTTTTTTTTTCAAGAAATCTTTGCTACCCATGGTCACAAATATTTTATCTAATATTTTCTAGATGTTTTATAGTTTTGGATCTTACACTTACACTTTTAAGTTTTGGATCTTAGTCTTATATTTTAAGTTTACCTTTTATGTATGGTCTGAGGTGAAGGTCTAAGTTTTCTTCTTTGTATGTGGATATCTAGTTGTCTCACCATTAATTGTAGGAAAAAAACTAATCCTTTCTCCATCAGATTATTTTGACACTATTGTCAAAAATAAACAAATCAAATTGTTTTAGAATTCTTAATTCTGTTCTTCTGATCTCCATGACTATCCTTATAGCAATACTGTATCTTTCTACTATGGCCTCATAGTAAATTTTGAAATTGGGTGATATACATCCTCCAACTTTGTTCTTATTTTTCAAAATAATTTTGATTACTCTAATTCAATTTGAATCACTATATACATTTTATAAAATTTCCCTTCCCTGGTGGCTCAGGTGGTAAAGAATCTGCCTGTAATGCAGGAGACCTGGGTTAGATCCCTGGGTCTGGGGGATCCCCTGTAGAAGAGAATGGCAACCCACTCCAGTATTCTTGCCTGGAAAATCCCACAGACAGAGGATTCTGGCAGGCTACAGTCCATGGGATCACAGGAGTCTGACGTGACTTAGTGACTAAACAAGCAGCACCACGATACATTTTAGGATGAGCTTGTTAATTTATACAAAAATTCTGCTGCAATTTTCTTAAAGAATGTGTTGAATGGCAATAGATTTGAGAATTGCCATCTTGATGATAATGAGTCTCCCAATCCATGAAGATGATTTCTTCTGTAACCTTGCTTCATTTACTTATTAGTTTAGTGTGGGTGTGTGTATGAGTGTGTGCATTCCTTCTGAATTTTCTAGCAAGAGCATGTCATCCAAAAATAAAGATTTATCATTCCTTTGCAAACTAGATAACTAGATGTCTTATTTGGTCTTAAACATCCAGTAAAATTTCCAATTTACCACATTTCACTTTATCACTTGAACTGTCATGAGAACATATCCTGTTCTCAAGTACTAAAACCCCTATCACATTTGCCATACTGTGAATATTTTGTCATATGGGGAGCTGATGAGGTTATAGATAAAATGATAATAACCTGTCTGGGTCCAGAAATCACATGTCAAATTTCAAGATAATATCTGTATAAACATTAACAACTTACCAATTACATACCATCCTAACCCAAACTCACCGCTTGTCTAAGACATTCAATTTATATAACATATCTGAAATTGACTTGTAAACTGCCAGGCACCTTGCAATTATATACTAACATCTATTTTTTTATTGATATACATATTACAGGCAGCAAAATTTTGAGATTCGCTAGACCAACATACACATTTTTAGTGTCACTGTGAGAGGACCCGGACTAGGCCTTCATCAGCTCTCACATATATCATTACAATGATTTTCTAAATTATCTCCACGTTTATAGTCTTTCTGTATGTGATCCTTCTTCAATGTGTATTCCAAATTATCTTTTAAAAAATTATACATGACCATATCACTACCTTGATTAAAAATTCTATAAAAAAGTTATATATTTTGACCATTCCCTTAATCATAGGCATTTAGATCACTTCCAGAATGTTGCTGTCATGACCACTGCAAATTATATAGCAATGGAATTCTTAATTTGGGTCGGTTTTACACAAAGACACTTCCTCTTCCAGAGTGTATATTATATGAGACTCACCAGATTATGTCACATACATTTTCTAAAATTTAGAAATGCACAACTGTTTAAACTGTAGGAAATGTTTACAGTGTATATGTGTGTGTGCATGCACATGCATGTATTCATATGTGCGTGTCAGTTTAAAACTAGCAAGCCTGAAAAGATAGCCACCAAAATAATAAATATGATTATATCTGGGTAGGTGGTCAGGGATCCTATCAGGAATGGTGATCAAAGGGATTTTAGCCTTATCTAATATATATTTACATTCCTAAATTTTGTCCCAATTTACAGTTATATATGTAGGCCTATGTAAGAATCTGTTCTGGGTGAAAATAGTTTTTAAACAGATAATAAGATGTAAAAGGAGAAGGCAATGGCATCCCACTCCAGTACTCTTGCCTGGAAAATCCCACGGATGGAGGAGCCTGGTAGGCTGCAGTACATGGGGTCGCAGAGGGTTGGACACGACTGGGCGACTTCACTTTCACTTTTCACTTTCATGCATTGGAGAAGGAAATGGCAACCCACTCCAGTGTTCTTGCCTGGAGAATCCCAGGGATGGGGGAGCCTGGTGGGCTGCCATCTCTGGGGTCGCACAGAGTCGGACACAACTGAAGGGACTTAGTAGCAGCAGCAGCAAGATGTAAAAATGTGCCTTTAAGCATCTGTATTCTTAAAGGAAAACAAAATCATTTATAACAAAATACTTGCTGCTATAATCATAGCATATTAGATTTGCCAACTTTGAGAAAAAAGAGAACTGACCAATCATAACTAAATGGTTGCCACCAGAAATTTTCCTCCCTCCTCTTATTTTCTGAGAATATTTTTTTTTAATTTTATTTTGTTTTTAAACTTTACATAATTGTATTAGTTTTGCCAAATATCAAAATGAATCCGCCACAGGTATACATGTGTTCCCCATCCTGAACCCTCCTCCCTCCTCCCTCCCCATACGATCCCTCTGGGTCGTCCCAGTGCACTAGCCCCAAGCGTCCAGTATCGTGTATCGAACCTGGACTGGCAACTCGTTTCTTACATGATATTTTACATGTTTCATTGTCATTCTCCCAAATCTTCCCACCCTCTCCCTCTCCCACAGAGTCCATAAGACTGTTCTATACATCAGTGTCTCTTTTGCTGTCTCGTACACAGGGTTATTGTTACCATCTTTCTAAATTCCATATATATGCGTTAGTATACTGTATTTATGTTTTTCCTTCTGGCTTACTTCACTCTGTATAATAGGCTCCAGTTTCATCCACCTCATTAGAACTGATTCAAATGTATTCTTTTTAATGGCTGAGTAATACTCCATTGTGTATATGTACCACTGCTTTCTTATCCATTCATCTGCTGATGGACATCTAGGTTGCTTCCATGTCCTGGCTATTATAAACAGTGCTGTGATGAACATTGGGGTACACGTGTCTCTTTCCCTTCTGGTTTCCTCAGTGTGTATGCCCAGCAGTGGGATTGCTGGATCATAAGGCAGTTCTATTTCCAGTTTTTTAAGGAATCTCCACACTGTTCTCCATAGTGGCTGTACTAGTTTGCATTCCCACCAACAGTGTAAGAGGGTTCCCTTTTCTCCACACCCTCTCCAGCAGTTATTGCTTGTAGACTTTTGGATCGCAGCCATTCTGACTGGTGTGAAATGGTACCTCATAGTGGTTTTGATTTGCATTTCTCTGATAATTATTTTCTGAGAATATTTTTATCGCATTCTTTGTAAAATGTTCAAGAGCTGATTATAACACTGACCAGTAACGGTTTGTCTGTTATTAAACACTTTCTTAGTGGGTAATGTGTTTAATATTCATGAATCCTTCATTACATTGCACTGATTTAAAGTCACACCATTACTGATAAAAGATAGTGTTGAAATAAACTCAGATATAAACCAGTGCAAGTCTTTAATCTCAATATAAATGACAAGAATTTCATTAAACCAACTGCCTAGTCTTTTTAGATAGTTGAAAGCAAATGTGAACCTAGTAAAGAAATGCATATTAATATTGTTCTGAAATAAAATGTAGTTCAATAACTAGAGTTATTAGGCTATTTATTTCAAGGAACAATATACATCTAGGAAATGAGAATTTTGTCCTCGAGTGTTTTCTTTCTGTACCAGTGCTTGGATACAGATTACTGCCAATTACACATGTAATGGAGTGCATTTGCAGTTATTACTGGGTTAAGATTTGTCTTACAGTTTGCAAATGACCAATTTCTCTTCAAAATTGTGTAATAATTATTGTCAAAATTGAACATCAGCACAGCCTCTTAAACACATTGTATATATTTTTTCCTTTTCACAGAAAACAAATGATCTCTAAAATCAGCTATTGTCATGGCTAATGAACACGCTGTAAAGATCCCCTGAATTTCCCCCGGACCAATTTCAGCAAGTCCAAAGCATAATATAATTTAAATATGTGTGTTATGATCAACCAGCATCACTTTATATGTAGAAGTCCTGTGAGGAAACAGTTAAGGACAGAAAATCAGTTCCTTCATGTCATTATTTCTCTCACTCTCACTCTCCATATTTACTAAGTTATGAAATGTTGCCAGTAATTTTCTCCTTTCCCATCTTCCTTGAACCTGCTTTTAACATCATCATTCATCCCCTCACCTTTTCTTGAGTGAAGAAGCCTCTAATTTTTCTCTTTACACTTAGTCTTCCCTTACTGGTTACAAATATGCTTTAAATATCTTTTAATTATTTTTCCCAATAATTTGTGGATAGATTGTCAAACTACAATCACAAGTCATGATACTTATTTATTTGTCCAATCAGTGTTTATTAAATATCCTTCCTGGATAATATTCTGTATAAATGCAATCCATGTTTTATTGTTATATTTACACATTATGGTTAAGAGATGGCCTTTGTAAAAGAAAGCATGCTTCACTGAGAGGAAATATCTGAATTTGATCTTGTCTTGATTGCCCCACTCTGAGCTCAGAATTCTTAAGAGATCCAGAATCTTCATTAAGGTGTGTGTCTATCGCCATAAAGTATTTCTGGCTGCTTATCACTGCATAGAGTCCTTAGGTATTTTAAGTGCAACTTATGGTTCAGTTACGATAAAGGTGATTGCTCCACCTTCCTTTCACTGCTTGAGTATTGGTGTCCAAAAGTATATCCATCTATTCCATGAAGTAGGCCCCAGTTCACCATGAAAATCAGTGAGGAGTTAGAAAGAGGGGGTGTTGGTCTTAATTTGTCTTTCAGCATCTTGAATTAATTTATTTTTGCAAGAAGCTTCTTAAATTATTATTGTAGATTTACAGAATTACTGTGATGATAATATAGTCTTCATATACCATATATCCAGCATGCTCTATTAACATCATTACATTAAAATGGTATTAGGATGGTACATTTAATTAGGATATTTTTAGCATTCCTTAGGTTTTTTTGTATCTGAATATTATAGATATATGCCCTTTGTTAGAAATGTATTTTACAATATTTTCTCCCGGTTTGTGATTTTCCTTTCTATTAATGCTGTCTTTTACAGAGCAGAAGTTTAAATTTTAATAAAATTCAGCCTATCAATTTTTCCTTCATGGATTGTGTTGTTGGTATTGCATCTATAACCTTATGAACAAACTGAAGATAATGTAGTTTTTTTTCCTGTGTTCTAAAGAATTTTCATATTTGTGCAGTTTACATTTAAGTTTGTGATCTAATTTGAGTTAATGTTTGTGGGAGACATAATGTCTATGTCAAGTTTCCTTTGCTGTTTCCATAAGTAAGTCCACTTGGTCTAACACCACTTGGGAAGAATTGAAATCTTAACAATTCTGAGTTTTCCAGTTGATGAACACAGAATATCTGATGAACACGGATGTATTTAAATACTCTTTGATATTTTTCATCAGCATTTTACAGCTCTTTATATATAGATATCAGGCATATTTTATGACATTAATACTTAAGTATTTGTTTTTTTAAGGTGCTACTCTATAGGATGCATTTTTTTTTCAAATTCTAATTGTTTATTACTGGTATATAAGAAAGCAATTGACACTATACATTAACTTTTTATTCTGTAACCTCTTCATCTTTTCCAAGAGCTTTTGTTGTTTATGCTTTGGGTTTTCTATGTAGGCAATCATGTCATCTTCTAATAGGGGATAGATTTTTTTTAATTTAATTTTTAATTGAAGTATAGTTGATTTATAATGTTGTAGCAATTTCTGTGGTACAGCAAAGTGACTCAGTTTTACACATATAGACGTTCTCTTTTTTATACTCTTTGCCATTATGGTTTATCTCAGGCTATTGAATATAGTGCCCTGTGCTATACAGTAGGACCTTATTGTTACCCAGCCCATATATAATAATTTACATCTTCCAATCCCAATCTTCCAGTCCCCCATCCCTGACCTTGGCAACCACAAGTCTACTCTCTATGTCTGTGTGCCTGTTTGTTCGTTTGTTTTGTAGATAACTTCATTTGTGCCATATTTAGATTACATGTATAAGTGATATTGTATAATATCTGTCTTTCTCTTTCTGACTTACTTCACTTATAATCTCTAGGTGCATCTGTGTTTCTGCAAATGATTTCATATCATTCTTTTTTATGGCTAAGCAGTATTCCATTAAAATATATGTACCACATCTTCCTTATCCATTCATCTGTTGATGGACATTTAAGTTGTTTTTATATTTTGGCCTTGTGAATAGTGCTTCTATGAACATAGGGATGCATGTATCTCTTTGAATTATAGTTCTATCTGGGTGTGTGCCTATTAGTGGAATTGCTAGATCATATGAATCAAACTAAATTTCTGTTTTTAGGTTTCTGAGAAAACTCTACACGGTCTTCCATAGTGGCTGCACTAACTTACATTCTTACCAACAGTGTAGGAGGGTTCCCTTCATTAAAAAGTCTACAAAGAGCAAATGCTGGAGAAAGTGTGAAGCAAATGGATAGTTTTAATTTTTTTCCAATATTAGACTTTTATTTCCTTTTTGTCCTATTGTACCAACAAAGATTCCAGCAGGAAATTTAGTTGGAATGATGAAATTGGATATCTTTGAATTGTTCCTGATCTAAGGGGGAAGCATTTATCTTCTCAAAATTACTTATAAAGTTAGCTGTACTGTTGTTTTGTCTTGTTTTTAGATGTTCTTTTAGCAAATTAGAGAAGCTTGTTTCTTTTTCTAGTTTGTGGAGAATTTTCATTATGAGTGGATGTTGGTTTCCTCAGATGCTTTTTCTGTGTCTATTCTACTATTATTAGATGGTATATTTGATAAATTTCAAATAGATCAAGTCTGTTAGTAGTATTGTTCACACCCTTACTGATTTTGTGCCTGCTTGATATGCTAATTTTACATGTTGAGTAACAGTGTATTAATAGGATAATTTGGACCAGGAAATGGCAACTCACTCCAGTATACCTGCCTGGAGAATTCCATGGACAGAGGAGCCTGGCTGGCTACAGTCCATGGGGTCACAAGGAGTCTAACACAACTGAACAACTGAACACAATAGAATAAGAGTGTATTATCTGTTCTTCTTGTGTTTTATCAGTTTTTGCCTCATGTATTATTACCTTCTGTTGTTAAGTGCATAAACATTTAGTATTGGTATAACTTCTTTCTGAATTGGCAGTCATATCATTATGTGCTATCCCACTTATCTCTGATCATTTTCCTTATTTTAAAGTTCTATTTTTCTGAAGTTATCATAGCTACTTCAGCCTTATTTTAACTGTTGTTAACATGTTAACTCTTTATCCACCCCTTTATTTTTAACTGAATTAAAGGAACGCCCTTCTCGCCATCTTTGGGGCAAGGTTCTGGTAATATCTTTTCACTTGGAGAACAAGGCTTTGTTGTAATAGGTTGTGGTCCTACTTTATGAAGATTACTCCTTCCCTTGACTTCCATGATTTCTATGAGTTTCCAGAGTCGTAAAGGGGTGCTTCTTGGCTTTCTTAACCATGAGATCCTGGTGAGTCTCCTAGGAATAAAACATGAAAGTCTGGTACATTCCCTAGGATTGCAGACCTCTGAAATTCTTTATTCTCAGGCTAATCTACATTCAGCCTCCAGCAACTTCCTTTTTATTTATAGTTTTTATAAATTTACATTTCCACTAGCTTGTGTTGAAGGGAAGCAGATCTTGGTTGTGTTTTTCAGTGATAAGTTAAATTTACCTAAAATCAGGTAAAATCCAGTAATATTGCTTATGCTCAGAATATATTTGAAAATGAATATTAAATTTCCTCATTTTGACTCTACATCCCATCTCCTTCAATGATGAGTTCATTCTGGCTTCCAAATAAATTTTAAGCTGTCATCCCCCAAATCAATAAAACTATGAATAATATAATGGTTACTGCAAATGTCCTGGGATTTATGAGCCTGAAGTATTTTGGAGTCACCAGGCTTGATGGGAAATCTTAAGAGGCAACTTGACTGAACTATCAGCTCAGATAGCTGATAAAACATGTTTTGGGATATGTCTGTAAAGGTGTTTCCAGAATAGATTGGCATTTGAATCAGTAGTTTGAGTAACGACGGTCTACCTTCCCTAATATGCCATACAATGCACAATGCAGTCTGTGTGAATTACAGGAGGGAATTTTTTACTGTCTGGAGAGAGGCTCATCTTTGTTGATAATGCTTATATTTTTACAAATATTTTAAAAGTTAGCCTATGAGCAAAGCTTTGTATATTTTTGGTAAAACATACTATTTGTCTTCTGTTCTTTTCCTTTTTGTCTTGAGCAAGAATAACAGTATATATTGATATATTTTATAGTATTGAGAGTGATTTTACACATTACCACAGCATGGTAAAATCCACAAATATTTAGTAAATTATATTTTAAATTAGTGCACTGCAGTGTTTAAAGATTATAGGGAACACCTGTGTAGTTGCCATTGTAGTTCTCAGTTCTAACATAATCATTTTAAAATAACATATAAAGAATCACATAAGCTACTTTTACATAAAACTAATGGTAAATCTTGGCTAATGTTCAAAAGAAAATTCAGTTACAGAGACAATACACTTTAGTGAATATAAAACCAATATAAAGCAAATTAATTTGGAATCACTTTTTAAAACATCATCTGAACAGCATAAATAACATGCTCTTTTTATGAAAGCCTAAGTTTTAGACCTAGACTGTAATGCAGCCTATTGACAATTTAAAAAAAAAAAAACAAAAGCTGTTGTGTTTCTAATTGGAAAGACAAGGGAAGATGTGTGGTGTTACCTAGGGGTATTCTGCAGAAAGACATCTCCCCATGATTGACATTAATGGGAGTTTCACATGTGTGTTTGGGAAAGAAAACCTCCCTAATTAGTGTTTTCCTGCCATGCATTTCATTTCTCATAGGATTTAGTTGATGAGCTGTATCAGCAATATGACTTTAGAAATGTTTACCAAAGAAAGAATGAATCATGAAAACATTTCTTTATTTGAATTTAGAATCCAATATAATTTCATGCATAATTAGAGTTTAAATCGTGCCATTAAAACACATAGTACAAAAAATAAACATATACATTTCCCATCCCCTAGTTCTAAGTCTTGGTACTTGAAATTATGCTCTTTGTAGAGCTAAGAAATTAAAATAGATAAATAACGATTAATGAATAAAGACATAGAGACAGTTCCATGAAGCATCCTAAAATTAAGTGCCTGTCAGTGTACAATATGAAAGTATCTGAACTTATTCTATAGAATCATTTTGAAAAATGTTTTCAAAGTTTTACAGAACTGATAAATTTGAAATGCCTTATTCCTCAATTATAGGTTATTCTATTTATTGGTGTAATTGCTATGTCTTAGGTGTATTTTCAGAAAAGACTGTAATGTTTTTCTGTTTAACTTTTTGAAATCTCTACAGAGTTTCACATTTCTACTTATATGAAAATTACTGAATATACCTGTCCTTAAGATAGTCAACTGATGCTTTTTTTTTTCCCCATATAAATCATCAAGGCTTATCGGAGAGGTCTGAGTATTCAAGCACCTACAACTTTCATCCCTCATCTCCTGCCCGTATTATTTTTCTCTCTCTACTCTATCAGTTTCACCATGACCCTTTTTAACTTATGATATGCTCCATATAATAGTTTCATATATGACATGTCTGTTTTAGGCAGCATAATGGCCCCTAAAAATATTCACATCTTAATCCCAGAATCTGTAAATGTGTTATGTTCCATGGCAAAGGGAATTAAGGTTAGAAATGAAATTGAGGTTGCTAATCTCTTAAAATAAGGAGATTATCCTCAGGTTTCTGGGTAGACCCAACATAATCACAAGAGTTCTTATAAGTCAAAAAGGGAGACAATAGTATTAGTGTCCCAGAGATGCTAAATGAAAAAGACCCGGTTAGCTGTTACATTCTTTGACTGTAGAAGGGGTCATAAACCAAAGAATGTGTACAACCTCCAGAAAAACAGAAAATAGATTCTCCGGTAGGGCCTCCAGAAGGAACTCAGCTGTGCCAACATTTTGATTTGAGCCCAGGGAGACCCATGTAGGACTTCTAACACCCTAAACTATAAAGTGGTAAATCTGTATTGTTTTTAGCCATCAAGCTTGGCAGTTTGTTACTATAACAACAGGAGACTGTCAAAAGTATAATTAATAATTCATTTAGATATGCTGACAGTAAAATAATGACAAAATCTTCCTTCTTCTATTACTTTTCTCATTACTCCAGCTGTGTCTTTTTATACCAGATTGCAAATTTTTGGTTTGTCTTTCTCCACTCCATACACATTTATATTCAATTATATGTATTTTAAAAATAATTTTAGTTTATCTGATTTTTTATTCTAATGTTCATTCTTGATAGCCTGCTTCTTAATTCAGTCACCTAGACAAAGGCAATGGCCTCCTGAAAAATCCCCATGACTTGTTTCTTTGCACCAAGTTATACTTCATATGTCCAACAGAGATAAAGGGTCCTCTAAGGAAGATTTGATATTTAATTAGCTGTTCTTACAAATGTTTGGTGAGTTGCAGCAAATTACCTTTAAATCTAATAAAACTGCAGGATTTACCAAAATACACATAACACCCTAAACATGTTTGAATTTATTTAGAACTCAGAAACTTGGCTAAACTATGATGTCTGTTTGTTTAAACCAACAGTATCAAAAAACAGTCTAGATGTTGCTAGTTTAGATGTGATCAGCATTAGCAGATTTTTAATAAATTTGTTTACCTTCTATAATGTGAGTGAGCCTCACCCAATCAACTGACGTCCTTCACAAGCAAGCACAAAGTCTCTTGAAAAGGGAAGAATCCTGCCTTCAGATGGACTTCAGACTCACTACTGCAACAAAACTGTGCTAATAGTCTCCAGCATACCATCCTGCCCTACAGATTTCAAACTTGCCAGCCCTCACAATTATGGGAACCAATTTCTTAAAATCTATCTATCTACCTATCTCCCTATCAATGTCTATCTATCTGTCAGACTGGATTCTCCAAAGAAACAAAAATGATGGAATACACAAGAAAATACAAAAGACTAATTAGACTCTGACTTCGGTACCAAAATTTGACAACAATGTAGACATGTAGGTATGTGATTACAGTTGTAGTGGAATGGAAACAGAGGAAAAGAGGACCATTATCAAGAAATATGAAACAGTAGCCATTTGAAAAGTAATCATCACATATTATTCTATCTAATCTTTCTAAGTGTTTGGCATCCTGTGACACTCAGAGAATAGTTGGATCCATCAAGGATAGTTTATCTATAGGTGACACAAAGGCAAAAAATTGTGACTTAAAACACATCAATACATTTTTATCATCTCATAAGTCTGACACTAAGCTATTAAGGGCTAGAGTGTCTAAAGAGCTCTCAAAAACCTTAGTTTTTTTTGTTTGTTTGTTTGTTTTTTTAATTCTTTCCTGCCATCATTATCATGTTGGCTTTTTTGCATTCATGCGTATAGCTCTTTGGTCATGAAATAACCACCTCAGCTTCAAATGTTGTCTAAGAGTTAGGGAAAAATAAAAATGGAAAGATCAGTCCCTGTATTATGTCCTTTTAATGGAAAAACACGGACATTCAAGAAGTCCCTAAGAAGTTTACTTCTTGAGATCCATTGGCTAAAGTATCAAGTGAGGTCTCAGTTTGAATAGGGTGGAATAATTTATATTAAACTAACCTCCCCACAGTGTTCTTGCCTGGAGAATCCCAGGAACAGGGGAGCCTGGTGGGCTGCTGTCTCTGGGGTCGCACAGAGTCGGACAGGACTGAAGCGACTTAGCAGCAGCAGCAGCAACCTTCCCACAGACAGAAAATATTTTAAGCAAACCAAGAAAAAAATGTCCAGTTCTTTAGAGGCACTTGATTCTGATCAAATTAATTATTTTTTAATGCAAATGTATTTAGCTCTTGAAAATAAGGTAGCACATCACACTTCAGAGTGCTCGAATCATGGGGCAGCTTGAAGTGAAGCAGAAAGGCACTACTTTATAATGTTAAGGAGGCAGAAAGCTTACAGGAGAAGAGATAGCTGGCTGGACTTCCTTATCCCTGGTTGGGTCATGGCTTGTTAGTCTGCTCCAGTAGTTGAGGAGTTTGGAGATGCAGTTTGTTGCTTGATGACAAACTCTGTATGTATTTTCACCAAGTTTAGTGGCCCTTTGGGGACTGGTTTCAAACTTTTTTTTCCCTCCAAAATGTAATGATGACATACTCTACCTGGCAGCTAACAGGACCAATTTCTTTTGCATACCCTATAATAATTTTGATTTTGAATTGTGGTGCTGGGGAAGACTCTTGAGAGTCCCTTGTACAGTAGGGAAATCAAATCAGTCAGTCCTCAAGGAAATCAAACCTGAAAACTCATTGGAAAGACTGATGCTGAAGCTGAAGCTGAAGCTCCAGTACTTTGGCCACCTGGTAAGAACAGCTTACTCACTGGAAAAGACCCTGATGCTGGGAAAGATTGACTGCAAAAGGAGAAGAGAGCAGGAGAGGATGAGATGGTTGGATAGCATCACCAACTCAGTGGACATTAACTTGGGCACTCTGGGGGATAGTGGGGGACAGGGAGGCTTGATATGCTGCAGTCCATGGGATCATAATGAGTTGGATATGACTTAGTAACTAAACAACAACAACAAATAATAATTTTAGTAGGACATATCTCAGTTGTCCACTTTTAAAAAATTTTTTTTCATATTATTGTAATTAACATAGATTTTTTGTTTATGTGAGAGGGAGGTGCTAAAAAGGAATAAATAAACTTTTTTTTTTGAATCTCTCAGCACTGTTCATACAGAAATATCCCCTTGCCCCAGATGTCTGAAGTCTTCCATATTGGCATAGCTGTCACTGGGAAATTACGTTGTCTCCAATTTGGATGTCTCTTAGTAACCAGTTACAGTTTGCATTTATATTTTAGATTTCATAGATTTTTCTATATTTCAGTTTCCTCAAGGAAATAAAGCTTACTTTTATTTTGAGATTAAGGAATGTCCTGACTCCACCTGAATTACAGTAATGCTATTGGTGTTTATATGCAAGTTAAATTCAACATTCTAAATGAGATAAATTGGCATATGTAGGAATAGATATATAATATAGCTGTAACACAAGTATGGATAGATGTACATATACACAAAAACAAATACATTTCTATTAACAGTATAAAACATATGCCATATATACAATATGACAGGATAGGATTTGTGGAGAATCTGCTTATATGTATGGAGCTACCATTTTAAACCTCCCCATGTAGTTTGGAAACAATGAGTTTAGATAGCATATTAATCTGTCTGAGCAAACCCATCAACAATGGAATCTTTTAGTTATTCACCTACCTTATGTAGGGAAGAGTACACTTGAGTTCATTTTTGGGGAGGGAGAGTTTTTCAAAGAAGCTTCTGGAGATTGCATGCTGTTGGTCAGTGATGAGATGTATTGCTAGTCCCTTCACTTCTGTTTGTAACTACCAGTGGTCATTAAACATCCAATTAATAATTTTTAAAAAGTGAACAAGAGACTTTTCAGATTCAAGATGTTTGAACATTTTCAAGATGAAAAAGAAAACAACGTAAAAACACAGCAAAGGTCATATGAATTCTGAGGAAAATATTATCAAAAATGAATAACCTTATGAGAGCCCAGAGGTGTAATCTGTTTTCTGAACTCACACTGGCATGTGGATAGGCTGGGAAGTGTTTCTGGGTATAGAGTGTGGCTGATAACCTGGTCTCTGAATTTTTCACCCTGGCACTACTGATACACCTAGTGAGAATTGTTGCACAGTTTCTAGTTGACAAAGTTGATTGAATTCATCCTTAAGAATGTAGTAATGGGAATCTAATGTTATTTATCATAAACTCTTAAAACTATCTCAAAATAGGGAGATAATTGCACTCTTCCACTTACACCCTCAAAACCATGGATGATCAAGCAGCTAATAACACATGTCCAGTCTTGAGTGTACAAAAGAGAACCAAATGTGTTTAATTATATTTAACTATGGAGCAGTGTGTATACTGAAGCTAAGAAATGTATTAACATTTTAAATCTCTCATTTTTGAAAACTGTAAGCAATATCTAAAAGGAATATATCATAAATCTGAAAGAGAAGGTAATTACACTTCGGTTTTGGAAATTACATCAATATTAGTGGACATTTTATAAAAGTAATTGCAATTATTTCAAATTGATCATTGGTGAGACATCCATTTATTTTTTTCCTTTTGACAGAAAAGCTGACTCCAAATCGTGTGTTGGTTAAGATAACAAATCACAAATGTCCAAAGCAAACAGATTTTATGTATTTGGGAAGTTAACTGAAAACGCAGTTACATCAGGAATAACAATTAAATTACCACTCATAAATTTTCCAGGACATTATGAATCATAAATTTTCAATTACTTGTGCAAATCTGATCAGTTCAGTTCAGTTCAGTCACTCAGTCATGTCCGACTCTTTGCAACCCCATGAATTGCAGCACGCCAGGCCTCCCTGTCCATCACCAACTCCCGGAGTTCACTCAGACTCACGTCCATTGAGTCGGTGATGCCACCCAGCCATCTCATCCTCTGTCGTCCCCTTCTCCTCCTGCCCCTAAACCCTCCCAGCATCAGAGTCTTTTCCAATGAGTTAACTCTTCTCATGAGGTGGCCAAAGTATTGGAGTTTCAGCTTTAGCATCAGTCCTTCCAATGAACACCCAGGACTGATTTCCTTTAGAATGGACTGGTTGAATCTCCTTGCAGTCCAAGGGACTCTCAAGAGTCTTCTCCAACATCACAGTTCAAAAGCACTCAGCTCTCTTCACAGTCCAACTCTCACATCCATACATGACCATTGTATATATGTGCAAATGTATAGTCACTGGCATTTTTCTTCTCATTATATATATATATTTTTTGCATTGTTTATAATTGTAGGGGAAGGAAATGGCAACCCACTCCAGAATTCTTGCCTGGAGAATCTCATGGACAGAGGAGCCTGGCAGGCTACAGTCTATGGAGTCACAAGAGTCAGACACGAGTGAGCAACTAAACCACCACCATAATTGTAGGAATGTGTATATAAACTTACTGCCCATAGTAAGATAAGAAATGAGGCAATATATATGAAAGAAATATGTGATTAAATCCAAATTAGTTTATTTTACAAATACCACACAGGCCTAATATTTTCAAAAGTAAAATATTTTGTTAAAGAATGAATAAAAATTCTTAAAAATGTTTTTATTATATGGATCACTTGTGTTAAGCTATAATTTTGCAGTAATTAAAATGACAATCACTTTGCTCAATGACTTAAAAACTCACTGATGGTAAATAGGTTTGAAATTGTCTAAGGCCATTGTGTACAAGTTATTTTGCCATTATTTTCAGAGAACCAATTAAATATTTCTGGAAATAAGTTATAAAACTGGTGTAATGAAATGACTGTTGTTATTGCTGTTTAGTCGCTCAGTCATGTCCGACTCTCTGCAACCCTGCGGACCGTAGCCCACCAGACTCCCCCGTCAATGGAATTTTCCAAGCAAGAGTGCTGGAGTGGGTTGCCATTTGCTTCTCCATGAAATGACTACTGCCTTACAAATAGATAAAATCTTGAATGTCAGGGTTATCTCTTTCGTGGAATTCAAAATCTGTTTAGAAACTCAACTTATGTTTTATGTCATATACATAAAAAATTATCTCCTACCATTATGTAAATAAATATCTCCTGAAGTGATGAATTCCACTGATAATCTGAGACAAATAAGATAATGATTTCAATATTAAAACCTGGCTAATATCTCCACCTTTTATTTTCATTTTGTTCAATATGTTCTTTCAACATCCTACATACATAGTTATTGCTTCCACTTATACCACCCAAATCTGAGCCCACTGGTGACTCTGACAGCCAACTAACTGTTTTGAAACCAATAGCATAAATTCAGGGATTACTGATATAAATGACAATCAGAAGCGTCTGGCAGTATTCTCATGCAAAATGATACTTTAACTGTTGCTATATATTATTTATTAAAAAAACCACTAAGGGCATAAATGCTAGTGGTAGATACTTTTGATTGGATGTCTCATGTGTGATTCATTCATTCTGCAAGTTTAAAAATATTGAAAACTATATTTTCCTCTCAAACCAGAGTTCCAAATATGAATTAAGTCCATTTAATTCAAGTATGAATTTGATGCATGCTGGAGATATTTGGACGGTAGAAGTGGAGTTTCATCCTCTGTTTTAGTTCTTCTTCAGTTCAGTCACTCATTCGTGTCCAATTCTTTGCTACCCCATGGACTGCAGGACCCCAGGCATCCCTGTCCATCACCAACTCCCAGAGCTTCTTCAAACTCATATCCATTGAGTTGGTGATGCCATCCAATCATCTCATCCTCTGTTGTCCCCTTCTCCTCCCACCTTCACTCTTTCCCAGCATCAGGGTTTTTTCCAGTGAGTCAGTTCTTTGTATCAGGTGGCCAAAGTATTGAAATTTCAGCTTCAGCATCAGTCCTTGCAATGAATATTCAAGACTGATTTCCTTTAGGATTGACTGGTTGATCTCCTTGCAGTCCAAGGGACTCTCAAGAGTCTTCTCCAACACCACAGTTCAAAGCATTAATTCTACAGTGCTCAGCTTTCTTTATGGTCCCACTCTCACAGCCATATATGGCTACTGGAAAAACCAAAGTTTTGACTAGATGGACCCTTGTTGGCAAAGTAATGTCTCTGCTTATTAATATGCTGCCTAGGTTGGTCATGGCTTTTCTTCCAAGGAGCAAGTGTCTTTTAGTTTTATGGCTGCAGTCACCATCTGCAGTGATTTTGGAGCCCCCACAAAATAGTCTTTCACTGTTTCCATTGTTTCCCCATCTATTTACCATGAAGTGATGGGACCAGATGCCATGATCTTAGTTTTCCGAATGTTGAGCTTTAAGCCAACATTTTTACTCTCCTCTTTCACTTTCATCAAGAGGATCTTTAGTTCTTCTTTGCTTTCTACCATAACGGTGGTGTCATCTGCATATCTGAGGTTATTGGTATTTCTCCTGGCAATCTTGATTCAAGCTTGTGCTTTGTCCAACCCAGTGTTTCACATGATGTACTCTGCATACATCATGTTAAATAAGCATGGTGACAATATACAGCCTTGACATACTCCTTTCCCAATTTGGAACCAATCTATTGTTCCATGTCTGGTTCTAGCTCTTCTTAGAAAGATGAAAGTTTCCTGTGGAAGAATTCCAGTGTCATATCCATTCTCCAGTTCCTTGTTCAAGAGACAGTTACAACTATTTCAGTATTTTAATGTGCCCAGTGGTTTTGGATGTTCATTCTCTATGAGTATGAGAAGTCACTGCATTATGGCTTCCTGATGTTGACTTAGTTCCAGTATAGCCTGGAAGCAAGTAATTCCCCCAGATGATTAGTTGTGAAGTGACCACTCAAAGAGGTCCATATTAGAATTGAATCTTCAGGCCCTTAAAATAATTCTCTCAGTTCCTAAATCCCTCTATTAAAATAGCTAGAGTGTTTTCTGTTTCTCGTATGAATTCTACTAATCAAATAATAAAAATGTGAGGATGATCAAACTATGAATTGCTAAAGAAATTTGTGTCATATCTAGTTGAGGGATCAAGAAAATCAGTTCAGTCCAGTCTGAGAGTTCAGAAGGTGAAATATGCATGGGGAAATGCCAACACTACAGGGTATAAAAGCGTCTAGAAAAGAGCACTCCTGAAATTAGGAAATTTATTATGCCTAGTGAAGTGGTTGTGCAGAAACAACAATTAACATCATCAAAATAATATTAATGCCAATAATATTTTAATCTGCTTAAGTGTATAGTGGGCAAAAGTACTAAAGTAGTTGAATTTAGGAAACTGAATCTAGAATAAATTCTCTTGAACTAATAAAATTTAAGAGAAGATGCATTTTATGGAATACCTACAGCCAAGTTTTTAGATCACCTCTCAGGCCACATTCAAAACTCTCCTCTGATAAAAAAGGGATGATGTTTCCCTGAATTTGACAGGCAGGAAACATGAGCAGTCAATTGACAAGCAATATTGTAGCACATAACTGACAGTTGGCAGTATCACTTAAGATGTCTCAGTGAACACAAGTAGAGTAAAAGGAAATCTTGGAAGGGGTCATGGAGGTGCTTTTGCATCAACTGTAGCTCATTCGGGTCATGACTGGTCATGAGAGGTCAGTAGCACTGACTGAAAAAATGTATCAATGGCTAGGTTGCAATGCAGTTATCATAGTATGTTGACACCTCTTTAGATGTTAGATTGTATGTTGTGGTGGATGACCAAAATTATAACAAATAATTCAAGAGAATTTTTCAAATTGATTAGAACTTGGGGCTAATACCAAAAATCTTGTGGCTGAGTAGACATCAGATAAGAAATGTGGAGAGATTAATTGGTACAGGTATATATGGCTGGAAGAGTAAAGGGGGTTGCTATGGGAGGAGAGGTCTCCTGTCAGCTGGTGAAGGAATCGACTGACACCAGAATATGTTTGTGGAAGAAGCTTATAAGAAATTAAATCCAATACAACTTAGAAATGCTCAGCTAATGGGCATGATATTTATGTGTAACTGTGTGTATCCACATGTAGAAGGTTGTTAGTAAATCTCGTAGGCTTCCTAGAAAAGTCTGAGCCAGTTTTCATAAAAGGATCGTAATTATTAATGCTGCTTCTGGGAGGTATAGCTCAGTGATAGAGCATTTGACCACACAATGTATAATGCTGTTTCTGATATGGATGATTTGACTTCTTTTTAGAGAGGGAATTCACATAAGATCTTCCAAGAAACTAAAAGTGAGAGAGAAGTCACAGCAACTAAGGTAAATCTAAGAGGAATAACCTATATTGCCAAGCTGTATAGAGAGCTATGTTGGTGTAACATTATATTTATATTTATTTTTCTTTGTAATATTCTGATTTCCAATCATTTTGATGTTCAGAAATTAAAAAGCATTTAACCTAAAGAATAGAAACAAACCCAAAATAATTATGATTTTATAATCAATAAGAAAACAAAAGATCAAAGATTGATGATCCAGAGGTTGTTCAGTATACTTCTGCAAGCTTTTCTTTATCTCCAGAATTCTCACAATGTTGAGTTTTGTTTTTTTTTTTTTCCTTTGATAGGACAACAAATGTTATATCTGTAAGCATCACAACTATATTCACAGCCAGGAGGGAGGAAAGCTAGCCAAGATAACAATAAACCTTTCTCCATGGCTCATTTTCTTTCATTAGCAAAGAAACTATCTTCCAGAATCTCCCAGCAGATTTCTTATGCCTATACTGCTACATCATGTCTATGGGATCATCTATGTCAGCAAGAGAGCCTGGAAAAGAAATGATCTGACATATGACAATTTCTGTCATCTAGGCAAAGTGTGGCCAATAGTGAACATGCATACATTGCTTTTATGAATAAAATTTTAAATATTTCAGACTACTGAAAGGTATAAAATTGATACAACACTTTGCATTAATAATGTAATGCCAGTGTATGTCCTTAGACACATACTTAGAAGGAAAAACAAAATATTATCCGTGTCTGTATAAGTCCTCCAACCACCCTATTTTCAGAGCCATATTCCTCCATCTTCATCATGGGTAAGCACTTACTTGAACTTGATGCTTATTAGTCCAACTCATTTACTGCTATTATACCATGTACACAATAAGTACATATGCACATATGTAAATATACCCTATATATATTAAAATACAAACAAAATGCATGTGGATATATCAATAAAATATAATAAAACAGTAAGATACATTCCTTAGACACCAGCTGGGCAAAAACTATAAAATCTAATAATACTAGTTTGATGAAGATATACAGAAAAAAGAATACTCATATCTTTCTGTTGTGAGTGTAAATGGGTACAACGAGTTCAGAAAACAATTTGGCATTATCTTTTAATTAAAGAGGGCTTCCCTGGTTGCTCAGTGGTAATGAATCCACCTGCCAATGCAGGAGACCTGGGTTTGATCCCTGGGTGGGGAAGGTGCCCTGGAGAAGGAAATGGCAACCCACTCTAGTACTCTTACCTGGGAAATTCCATGGATAGAGGAGCCTGGCAGGCTACAGTCCCTGGGGTTGCAAAGAGTCAGACACAACTGAGCAAATAAAAAAAGCAACAACAATTAAAGATGTGCATAAGTTAAAGCCTGTGATTCTAGTTCTGTGAATAGACACTGTGCTGTGCTATCCTTAGTCAGTCTTGTCCAACTCTTTGCAACCCTTATGGACTGAAGCCTGCCAGGCTCCTCTGTCCATGGGGATTCTCCAGGCAAGAATACCGGAATGGGTCTACATGCCCTTCTCCAGGGGATTTTCCCAATCCAGGGATTGAACCCAGGTCTCCCACATTGCAGGCAGATTCTTTACCATCTAAGCCACCAGGAAGCCCATGAATACTGGAGTGGTTAGCCTATCCCTTCTACAGGGGATCTTCCCACTCCAGGAATCAAACCGGAGTCTCCTGCATTGCAGTCTTTACCAGCTGAGCTACCAGGAAGCCCGGTGAATAGACCCTATAAAAGCTTTTACACATGACCACTAGGAGGAATAAACAGTAGGAATCTTCAAAACATTGTTTATAGTAGAACAATTTGGAAATAATCTTCATTCTTTCAAGTAGAGAACTGATAAATAATGGATATCATTACACCATTTTGAAAGTGAATGAAGCAGGTATCATATATGTACATGAATTTCACAGATATAATGTTGAGCAAAAAAGCAATTGTCAAAGCATTTAATATATAATACACTTTATAAACTTTAAGTATGTGGAAAGTAATATCATGTATTACTTTCACAGAGAATAAAGGATAGAAGAGGAGATATTATCTCAAGTATGTTGGAAAGTTAACAGAGCCATGATTGGGTATACAGGACAAAAGCATTTTCACTAGAAAAGATAGCAGGAAAAACATAGAAGACTTTAAACAAAGAATATTATTCCTCAGTTCAGTTCAGTGCAGTTGCTCTGTTGTGTCCGACTCTTTGTGACCCCATGGACCGCAGCCACCCCAAGGCATCCCTGTCCATCACCAACTCCTGGAGCTTACTCAAATTCATGACCATAGAGTCGGTGATGCCATCCAACTATCATCCTCTGCTGTCCCCTTTTCCTCCTGCCTTCAATCTTTCCCAGCATCAGGGTCTTTTCCAATGACTCAGCTCCTCACATCAGGTGGCCAAAGTATTGGAGTTTCAGCTTCAGCATCAGCTCTTTCAATGAATATTCAGCACTTTAAGATGGACTGGTTGGATCTCCTTGAAACCCAAGGGATTCTCAAGAGTCCTCTCCAATACCACAGATCAAAAGCATCAATTCTTCAGCACTCAGCTTTCTTTTTAGTCCAACTCTCACATCCATACACGACTACTGAAAAAACCAAAGCTTTGACTAGATGGACCTTTGTTGGGAAAGTAGGTCTCTGCTTTTTAATATGCTGTCTAGGTTGGTCATAACTTTCCTTCCAAGGAGTAAGCAGCTTTTAATTTCATGGCTGAAATCACCATATGCAGTGATTTTGGAGCCCAGAAAAATAAAGTCAGCCATTGTTTCCACTATTTCCCCATCTATTTGCCATGAAGTGATATGCCACGATCTTCGTTTTCTGAATGTTGAGCTTTAAGCCAACTTTTTCACTTTCCTCTTTCACTTTCATCAAGAGGCTCTTTAGTTCTTCTTTGCTTTCTGACATAAGGGCATATTATCCCTTGGGAATCACTTGTAGTTTATTCTAATAATTTCCAGCACTCCAAATGTGGACATGTGATATTTAACACATGTTAAATAAGCAAGTCCTATAAATCAGCACAAAAAGAGGACACACACACAACCCAGTAAGGTTATCTTAAGTTCAGTTCAGTTCAGTTCAGTCGCTCAGTCGTGTCCGACTCTTTGCGACCCCATGAACCTCAGCACGCAAGGCCTCCCTGTCCATAACCAACACCCGGAGTTTACTCAAACTCATGTCCATCAAGTCAGTGATGCCATCCAGTCATCTCATCCTGTCATCCCCTTCTCCTCCTGCCCCCAATCTCTCCCAGCATCAGGGTCTTTTCCAATGAGTCAACTCTTCGCATGAGGTGGCCAAAGTATTAGAGTTTCAGCTTCAGCATCAGTCCTTCCAATGAACACCCAGGACTGATCTCCTTCAGGATGGACTGGTTGGATCTCCTTGCAGTCCAAGGGACTCTCAAGAGTCTTCTCCAACACCACAGTTCAAAAGCATTAATTCTTTGGTGCTCAGCTTTCTTCACAGTCCAACTCTCACGTCCATACATTACCACAGGAAAAATCATAGTCTTGACTAAACGGACCTTTGTTAGCCAAGTAATGTCTCTGCTTTTGAATATGCTATCTAGGTTGGTCATAACTTTCCTTCCAAGGAGTAAGTGTCTTTTAATTTCATGGCTGCAGTCACCATCTGCAGTGATTTTGGAGCCCAGAAAAATAAAGTCTGACACTGTTTCCACTGTTTCACCATCTATTTCCCATGAAGTGATGGGACCGGATGCCATGATCTTCATTTTCTTAATGTTGAGCTTTAAGCCACCTTTTTCACTCTCCTCTTTCATTTTCATCAAGAGTCTCTTTAGTTTTTCTTCACTTTCTGCCATAGGGTGGTGTCATCTGCATATCTTAGGTTACTGATATTTCTCCCAGCAAACTTGATTCCAGCTTGTGTTTCTTCCAGCCCAGCATTCCTCATGATATACTCTTCATATAAGTTAAATAAGCAGCATAACACTATACAGCCTTGACATACTCCTTTTCCAAGTTACTGATTCCATTTTAATGAAAACTATCAGAAATAATCATGTCTCCTGAGAGCAAGAGGAAATGAAGTATATTTTGGGTGTTATTATAGAAGTGTAAATTACTTAAATTTTATTGTATTTTAATCTAAGCTATCTTGGTCCTTATTTCAATTATCCATCACTTTGTAACAAACTGCTTCAAAATGTTGGGGTTCAAATAAGAATGATTTTTTTTTTTTTTTAATGATCCATTCATTTGACCCTGGCCTTCCCTGGTGGCTCAGAGGGTAAAGCATCTGCCTGCAATTCAGGAAACCCAGGTTTGATTCCTGGGTTGGAAAGATCCCCTGGAGAAGGAAATAGCAACCCACTCCAGTATTCTTGCCCAGAAAATCCCATGGATGGAGAAGCCTGGTAGGCTACAGTCCATGGGGTCACAAAGAATCAGACACGACTGAGTGACTTCATTCTCTTCACTCTTCATTTGACCTATTGCTCTTCCTCTTTACTTGGTATTATCTTAGACACAGAGAGGGATTCCATGGCTTTCACCCCTGGCAGGGTGGTGCAGTCTGCTGACCAGGAACTCAGCTGGGGCTGCCAGTCAGTTTCTCAAGGGTTTCTTCATGCAGGTGTCTCCTTGTGACTTTGTGTTGTTCCTCAGGGCATCCTAGATGATTTCAAAGAAGTATTCTGAGTGCTGAATGTAGATTCATGGATCCCATGGTGCCTGGCCTTGGAAGTTAAACAGCATCACGTCTTCATTTATGAGTCAAAATGAGTCACAGAGGCAGCTCAGTTTCAAGAGGAGGGAAAATAGATACCACAACTCTGTGAGAAGAGTGACAAAGAATTAGATTTGTAACCATCTTTATTTTACCAGAGTCTACTCTCAGTGGCTAATTATTTATATTTCACTCACATGCCATATACATTTGTTTCTTTCCAAGATCCTTCCAAATGTTGATTCATGAAGGCTCCAGGATGAGGCCTGAGTTCATGGACCTTATCACCATAATCATATACAAGTGCAAATGAGGCTGTTTGTGCTTATTTCCATGGATCTAGCAACCTGTGAATTTAAAAGGCCTTGTGTCTTTTCCCCATACATCAAACACAATAGTGAAATCTGCACAGGATAACTACAATATAGACTCCTGTTCAAAAAAGGAGAAGAGTAGGAGCTAGAAAGATGGCACTGGTGCATAATTTTTTCCCCAATCATATGACTTTTTAACCAGAGGCAGAAACTGTTTCCTGATTAGGTATCAATTCATCTCCCTGGCAATGGCTATCTGTGACTTTTGGCTCTATCCTCTGGGCTCTTAGTTCTGCCTTCTGACCCACTCTCCTTTTGTATAGAAAATGCCCCATATTTGCCAGTCTGTTTCTTGTCCATTAAAATTTGAAGCCAGAAGACCTATTTTCACTTTTCACTGCTATCTTTCTCTACTGAAGATGTTACTAGTTTCTCTAAAAACTGTGTAGGCTTCCTGTATATCAACTTTTCTATCCACTCAATTACAGGAACATTTCACACACAAATATCTGTGAATTAAACATTTCTCTACCATAGTCTAAGAGTTAAGAACTGTGAGACAATGCCATTTAGATTCATAGAAGTTGGTTTTCCTTTGATTTTTGTCTCTGTAAGTCTGTGAAATAAATATACCCTTAAGAACTTCGGGAGCTCATCAGTGCAGTAAAGAAGTTCTAGAATGTACCATCACAATAAATATTTCTGAACATGTCCTGAAGGGTTGTATAGCCCACATCTGACTTGATTTTGAACTTGAGTATTTCTTTTACTGGCAGCACTCTGTATTTTATACTTCCCTTGAGGCAATTGTGGCTCAGCTGGTAAAGAATCTGCCTGCGATGTGGGAGACCTGGGTTCGATCCCTGGGTTGGGAAGATCCCCTGAAGGAGGGAAAGGCTACCCATTCCAGTATTCTGGCCTGGACAATCCCATGGACTGTAGTCCGTGGGGTCGCAAAGAGTCAGACATGGCTGAGCGAAGTTCACTTTTGAGGCAATTTCTTACTTTGAGAATATATTGTCAGATGGAAAAGCTGAGGATAAAAAAATACTTTTATTTTCCAACTATATTATTCTCAGGATGGAAAATTTTTCTGCAGATTTTTTGTGAAACTTAACATTTCCTTCTTTAGGTCATTCTTCTTTACGTATGCTTTACAATAGGCAGCTAACATAAGCCAAATCATAGCTTTCAATTTCTAGTCTGAAAATTCTCTTAGATTCAAAAGTTCACTAGGTAATTTTTAGACCTTATTTTCTTTTCTGTCAGTACATAACTCAGTTCCTATTTTATCAAACCTCTAATAGCAATTTCCTTACTACCTTTCAGCTTTCTTCTTGCTTTTTGGACCTCTAACTAACACCTATACACAAAGTCAGTATTTTTGTTCTGCTGTCATCTTATGCCCAGCTGCCAATTTCTGCCCTATCAATAACAATACTCCTTCTCCCCCACTTATCTTCTTAAAGAAACAAAAGTTTATTATTTCTTTATAATTCTATAGTAAACACATGCATTTTACTGCTTCACTTGGTGTTGACTGGGTTGCAAGGATGGATGGGAGTTCCAAACTGGCCTCTCTAAGAAGGATGGAAGTTAGGAAGGAGAAGTGAACCCTCCTACACTGTTGTGGGAATGTAAATTGGTATATCCACTATGGAGAAAAGTATGATATTCATTAAAAAACTAAAAATAGAGCTACCATCAGATCAGATCAGATCAGTCGCTCAGTCATGTCCGACTCTTTGTGACCCCATGAATTGCAGCACGCCAGGCCTCCCTGTCCATCATCAACTCCCGGAGTTCACTGAGACTCACGTCCATCGAGTCAGTGATGCCATCCAGCCATCTCATCCTCTGTTGTCCCCTTCTCCTCCTGCCCCCAATCCCTCCCAGCATCAGAGTCTTTTTCCAATGAGTCAACTCTTCGCATGAGGTGGCCAAAGTACTGGAGTTTCAGCCTTAGCATCATTCCTTCCAAAGAAATCCCAGAACTGATGTCCTTCAGAATGGACTGGTTGGCAACCCACTCTTGGGCATATATGCACAGAAAAACATGATCCAAAAGGATACATTCTACCCAGTGTTCACAGCAGCACTGTTTACAGCAGCCAAGATATGGAAGCAACCTAAATGTCCTTCGACAGAAGAATAGATAAAGAAGCTGAGGTACATATATACATATATATTCCATATATACAATGGAATATTGCTCAGTCATTAAAAATAATGAAATAATGACATTTGCAGAAACATGGATGGACCTAGAGATTGTCATACTGAGTGAAATAAGTCAGACAGAGAAAGAGAAATGTCATATGACATCCCTTATATGTGGAATCTAAAAAGAAATGATACAAACAAACTTACTTACAAAACAAAAGAGACTCACAGACTTAGAGAATGAAATTATGGTTGCCCTTGATTGAAGGCTGGGGGAACAGGTAGTTGGGGAGTTTGGGATGGTTATGTACAAGCTGCTAGATTTAAAATGGATAACCAAGAAAGAAGACCTACTGTACAGCACATGGAACTCTGCTCAGTATTATATGGCAGCCCAGATGGGAGAGGATTTGTTTGTTTGTTTGTTTGTTTTTGAGGGGGTGGAAAATGGATACATGTATATACATGGCTGAGTCCCTTCACTGTTTATCTGAAACTATTACAACAGTGTTAATCGGTCATATCCCAATACAAAATAAAAAGTTGAAAGATTAAGAAAAGAAGAAGAAGATGGACGTTTGGAGTGCAACTGGGACTATTGGGAGTGTGTCTCAGCTGTGCTCAGTGCAGTCCTCTCCATATGGGTGCTTGAGCTTCATCATACCATGGTGGCTAAGTTTCAAGAATAAGTTACTCATGCAGTGAAAACTTAAGCTGTATTCACTTTAAAAATGTGAATTCTGCCATATTGTCCAACAAATCTCAGGGCAACTTTAAGTAGAAAAGAAATAGATGTCATCTTTGAATAGGAGGAGTGGCATAGCATTTGGATAAATTTTAATTCACTGAAGGTGAATCTGACTGCAAAGTTGGGGACTTTCTAAATCAGAACAGACAAAATAAAAAAAGTTTTTAAAAACTTACTGTTATGAACCAAATCATTTACATCAATACTTAATTTTTTCATCTTAATTTTGGATTGTGTGTGTGCATACATGATCAGTCACTTCAGTGTACCTAATTCGGTACAAAAAAGATCTTCAAGACCAAGATAATCACGATGGTGTGATCACTCACCTAGAGCCAGACATCCTGGAATGTGAAGTCAAGTGGGCCTTAGAAAGCATCACTATGAACAAAGCTAGTGGAGGTGCTGGAATTCCAGTTAAGCTATTTCAAATCCTGAAAGATGACGCTGTGAAAGTGCTGCACACAGATCAGATCAGATCAGTTGTTCAGTCGTGTCCAACTCTTTGCGACCCCATGAATCGCAGCACGCCAGGCCTCCCTGTCCATCACCAACTCCAGGAGTTCACTGAGATTCACGTCCATCGAGTCAGTGATGCCATCCAGCCATCTCATCCTCTGTCATCCCCTTCTCCTCTTGCCCCCAATCCCTCCCAGCATCAGAGTCTTTTCCAATGAGTCAACTCTTCGCATGAGGTGGCCAAAGTACTAGAGTTTCAGCTTCAACATCATTCCTTCCAAAGAAATACCAGGGCTAATCTCCTTCAGAATGGACTGGTTGGATCTCCTTGCAGTCCAAGGGACTCTCAAGAGTCTTCTCCAACACCACAGTTCAAAAGCATCAATTCTTTGGTGCTCAGCCTTCTTCACAGTCAAGTCTCACATCCATACATGACCACAGGAAAAACCATAGCCTTGACTAGATGGACCTTTGTTGGCAAAGTAATGTCTCTGCTTTTGAATATGCTATCTAGATTGGTCATAACTTTCCTTCCAAGGAGTAAGCATCTTTTAATTTCACGGCTGCAGTCTGCAGTGATTTTGGAGCCCAGAAAAATAAAGTCTGACACTGTTTCCACTGTTTCCCCATCTATTTCCCATGCAGTGATGGGACCCGATGCCATTATCTTTGTTTTCAGAATGTTGAGCTTTAAGAAAACTTTTTCACTCTCCACTTTCACTTTCATCAAGAGGCTTTATAGTTCCTCTTCATTTTCTGCCATAAGGGTGGTGTCATCTGCATATCTGAGGTTATTGATATTTCTCTCAGCAGTCTGGTTCCAGCTTGTGCTTCTTCCAGTCCAGCGTTTCTCATGATGTACTCTGAATATAAATTAAATAAACAGGGTGACAATATACAGCCTTGACGTACTCCTTTTCCTATTTGGAACCAGTCTGTTGTTCCATGTCCAGTTCTAACTATTGATTCCTGACCTGCATACAAATTTCTCAAGAGGCAGTGCAGGTGGTCTGGTATTCCCATCTCTTTCAGAATTTTCCACAGTTTCTTGTGATCCACACAGTCAAAGGCTTTGGCATAGTCAAGAAAGCCGAAATAGATGTTTTTCTGGAACTCTCTTGCTTTTTCCATGATCCAGTGGATGTTGGCAGTTTGATCTCTGGTTCTTCTGCCTTTTCAAAAACCAGCTTGAACATCAGGAAGTTCATGGAATGTGGTCCACTGGAGAAGGAAATGGCAAACCACTTCAGTATTCTTGCCTTCAGAACCCCATGAACAGTATGAAAAGGCAAAATGATAGGATACTGAAAGGGAAACTCCCCAGGTCAGTAGGTGCTCAATATGTACTGGAGATCAGTGGAGAAATAACTCCAGAAAGAATGAAGAGATGGAGCCAAAGCAAAAAGAATACCCAGCTGTGGATGTGAATGGTGATAGAAGCAAGGTCCGATGCTGTAAAGAGCAATATTGCATAATGAACCTGGAATGTCAGGTCCATGATTCAAGGCAAATTGGAAGTGGTCAAACAAGAGATGGCAAGAGTGAATGTCGACATTCTAGGAATCAGCGAACTGAAATGGACTGGAATGGGTGAATTTAATTCAGATGACCATTATATCTACTACTGCGGGCAGGAATCCCTTAGAAGAAATGGAGTGGGCATCATGGTCAACAAAAGAGTCCGAAATGCAGTACTTGGATGCAATCTCAAAAACGACAGAATGATCTCTGTTCGTTTCCAAGGCAAACCATTCAATATCACAGTAATCCAAGTCTATGCCCCAACCAGTAATGCTGGTTGAAGAAGCTGAAGTTGAACGGTTCTATGAAGACCTACAAGACCTTTTAGAACTAACACCCAAAAAAGATGTCCTTTTCCTTATAGGGGAATGGAATGCAAAAGTACGAAGTCAAGAAACACCTGGAGTAACAGGTAAATTTGGCCTTGGAGTACAGAATGAAGCAGGGCAAAGACTAATAGAGTTTTGCCAAGAAAATGCACTGGTCATAACAAACACCCTCTTCCAACAACACAAGAGAAGACTCTATACATGGACATCACCAGATGGTCAACACCGAAATCAGATTGATTATATTCTTTGGAGCCAAAGATGGAGAAGCTCTATACAGTCAGCAAAAACAAGACCGGGAGCTGACTGTGGCTCAGACCATGAACTCCTTATTGCCAAATTCCAACTTAAACTGAAGAAAGTAGGGAAAACCACTAGACCATTCAGGTATGACCTAAATCAAATCCCTTATGAGTATACAGTGGAAGTGAGAAATAGATTTAAGGGCCTAGATCTGATAGATAGAGTGCCTGATGAACTATGGACTGAGGTTCGTGACATTGTACAGGAGACAGGGATCAAGACCATCCCCATGGAAAAGAAATGCAAAAGAGCAAAATGGCTGTCTGGGGAAGCCTTACAAATAGCTGTGAAAGAAGAGAAGTGAAAAAACAAAGGAGAAAAGGAAAGATAAAAACATCTGAATGCAGAGTTCCAAAGAATAGCAAGAAGAGATAAGAAAGCCTTCCTCAGCGATCAATGCAAAGAAATAGAGGAAAACAACAGAATGGGAAAGACTAGAGATCTCTTCAAGAATCAAAGATACCAAAGGAACATTTCATGCAAAGGTGGGCTTGGTAAAGGACAGAAATGGTATGGACCTAACAGAAGCAGAAGATATTAAGAAGAGATGGCAAGAATACACAGAAGAACTGTACAAAAAAGATCTTCATGACCCAGATAATCATGATGGTGTGATCACTGACCTAGAGCCAGACATCCTGGAATGTGAAGTCAAGTGGGCCTTAGAAAGCATCACTATGAACAAAGCTAGTGGAGGTGATGAAATTCCAGTTGAGCTATTCCAAATCCTGAAGGATGATGCTGCGAAAGTGCTTCACTCAATATGCCAGCAAATTTGGAAAACTCAGCAGTGGCCACAGGACTGGAAAAGGTCAGTTTTCATTCCAATCCCAAAGAAAGGCAATGCCAAAGAATGCTCAAAATACCACACAATTGCACTCATCTCACACACTAGTAAAGTAATGCTCAAAATTCTCCAAGCCAGAATTCAGCAATATGTGAACCGTGAACTTCCTAATGTTCAAGCTGCACACAATATGCCAGCAAATTCAGAAAATTCAGCAGTGGCCACAGGACTGGAAAAGGTCAGTTTTCATTCCAATCCCAAAGAAAGGCAATGCCAAAGAATGTTCAAACTACTGCACAATTGCACTCATCTCACATGCTAGTACGGAGAAGGCAATGGCACCCCACTCCAGTACTCTTGCCTGGAAGATCCCATGGATGGAGGAGCCTGGTGGGACTGGACTCCTCAGTCCATGGGGTCGCTAAGAGTCAGACAGGACTGAGCGAATTCACTTTCACTTTTTCACTTTCATGCATTGGAGAAGGAAATGACAACCCACTCCAGTGTTCTTGTTGGAGAATCCCAGGGACGGGCGAGCCTGGTGGGCTGCCATCTATGGGGTCACACAGAGTCAGACACGACTGAAGTGGCTTAACAGTAGCAGCACATGCTAGTAAAGTAATGTTCAAAATTCTCCAAGCCAGGCTTCAGCAATACGTGAACCGTGAACTTCCTGATGTTCAAGCTGGTTTTAGAAAAGGCAGAGGAACCAGAGATCAAATTGCCAACATCCGCTGGATCATGGAAAAAGCAAGAGAGTTCCAGAAAGCATATATTTCTGCTTTATTGACTATGCCAAAGTTTTGACTGTGTAGGTCATAATAAACTGTGGAAAATTCTGAAAGAGATGGGAATACCAGACCACCTGACCGCCTCTTGAGAAACCTACATGCGGGTCAGGAAGCAACAGTTAGAACTGGACATGGAACAACAGACTGGTTCCAAATAGGAAAAGGAGTACATCAAGGCTGTATATTATCACCCTGCTTATTTAACTTACTGCAGATTACATCATGAGACATGCTGGGCTGGAAGAAGCACAAGCTGGAATCAAGATTGCCGGGAGAAATATCAATAACCTCAAATATGCAGATGACACCACGCTTATGGCAGAAGGTGAAGAGGAACTAAAAAGACTCTTGATGAAATTGAAAGTAGAGAGTGAAAAAGTTTTCTTAAAGCTCAACATTCAGAAAACGAAGATCATGGCATCGGGTCCCATCACTTCATGGGAAAGAGATGGGGAAACAGTGGAAACAGTGTCAGACTTAATTTTGGGGCTCCAAAATCACTACAGATGGTGACTGCAGCCATGAAATTAAAAGACGCTTACTCCTTGGAAGGAAAGTTATAACCAGCCTAGATAGCATATTCAAAAACAAAGACATTACTTTGCCAACAAAGGTCCAACTAGTCAAGGCTATGGCTTTTCCAGTGGTCATGTATGGATGTGAGAGTTGGACTGTGAAGAAAGCTGAGTGCCAAAGAATTGATGCTTTTGAACTGTGGTGTTGGAGAAGTCTCTTGAGAGTCTCTTGGATGGCAAGGAGATCCAACCAGTCCATTCTGAAGGAGATCAGCCCTGGGATTTCTTTGGAAGGAATGATTCTAAAGTTGAAACTCCAGTACTTTGGCTACCTCATGCAAAGACCTAACACGTTGGAAAAGACTTTCATGCTGAGAGGTATTGGGGGCAGGAGAAGTGGACGACAGAGGATGAGATGGCTGGATGGCATCACTGACTTGATGGATGTGAGTCTGAGTGAACTCTGGGAGTTGGTAATGGACAGGAGGCCTGTTGTGCTGCGATTCCTGGGGTCGCAAAGAGTCAGAGATGACTGAGGGACTGAACTGAACTGAAGTCTTTGCGACCCCATGGACTGCAGCCCGCCAGGCTCCTCTGTCGACAGGATTCTCCAGGAAAGAATACTGGAGTGGTTGCCATGCCCTCCTCCAGGAGATCTTCACAACCCAGGCAATTAACCCCCATCTCCAGAGTCTCATGCATTGCAGGCAGATTCTTTACCACTGAGCCACCATGGAAGCCCTAATTCTGGATTCAGTTCAGTTCAGTTCAGTCGCTCAGTCGTGTCCGACTCTTTGCATCCCCATGAATCGCAGCACACCAGGCCTCCCTGTCCATCACCAACTCCCGGAGTTCACTGAGATTCACGTACATGGAGTCAGTGATGCCATCCAGCCATCTCATCCTCTGTCGTCCCCTTCTCCTCCTGTCCCCAATCCTTCCCAGCATCAGAGTCTTTTCCAATGAGTCAACTCTTCTAATTCAACTAATTCTGAATTAGTTTACACTAAAACACATGAGCTTTTTGTGTAAGATTTTTTATTAATATTGCTTATACTTATCTTTAAACCAAATTAAGTTTTCCTCTTTCACCAAGACTAAAAAAGCAGCATCACAGTTCACACTTTTCTAAATGGTATATCCTACCTCCAGTCATCTGTCAAACTACATCTTTCCCCCCATAATCTCCAGGGAAAACACTGGTGTTTTCTATTTTATTATTATTATTATTTTACTTTTACAACCATTCTGTACGTACTCTCATATGGGAAAGTATTTACAATCTAAGTTCTTTCCATTGCTGTATTTGTGCCTGGCAAAAATATGAAAAGATGAACCAAATTGGACCATAATATGAATGTTTCTGAACCACATATTTACTATTGCGTGGAGAAATTTTTTCTTCACACTTTATCCAAATAAGTAAGATATACATCAACAAAATATCTTCATACTGGAATTAATCCTCTGTGCTTATTCTTCTCATCAGAAATGTCTCCTTCTCATTGTTTCATCAGGATCAATGTTCTTAATAGAAAGCGATATTCTGATTCATTTCCTCCTCAATCCAGTTCATGAGTAATGGAGAAGCTGATTGTTTTTGTTCCACATCTGTTCTTTTCTTGAGATGATACAGTTAGTAATGAAAAATATAAATTTTCTATGTGTTCACATCTCATTGATCAGTTATTCCATTTGTTATGTTTGTGTTATGTAATGTTTTCCATTTAAATATGCATTTTTCATCTGTTTTTCTTTCTAAAAGGAAACTTCCTTTCAGTTCTAAAAGGAAGATCATAACAGCAACACAGTTTAGAAAATTCCATTTTTACTATGGAAATAATATCTCTTTACCCAATATCAGGAACCTATGGTAACTAGTAAAATTAAAATGGAAGCGGGAAACACTTTAGGATCTTTGTATATAGTGGGGGCATTGGCAGTCCTGGAAAACCTAAGAAAAGACTAAAGATGAGAAGGAGAATCATGGTCACATATCAATTAGAAAACAGAGGTTGGAATAGTCAAAGACAAGGATAAGCATGCCAAGTTCTCTTAATCTTTCTCCCTTATATGAGTCTGTCCATGCTGAGCCACATTTGGACTGTCAGCTTCTCCTCAGGAATATGTTTCTGCTTGATTCAGAGAAATACCCTAAACATCCAGTATAGTGTTTGAAACATAGCTGGGATGTAATAACCCTTTATTTAATCAATTAGTTAATTAGGCATTATAACAAATCTGTGCAATTTACAGAGCTTCCCTTGTGGCTCATTGGGTAAAGAACCCGCCTGAAATGTGGGAGACCTGGGTTCGATCCCTGGGTTGGGAAGATCCCTTGGGGAAGGGAAAAGGCTACCCATTCCAGCATTCTGGCCTGGAGAATTCTATGGAAGTCTGTGGGGTCACAAAGAGTTGGACATGACTGATACAATGTCTCACATGGTGCCTAAACCACAGAAGATCAATGTCTTTGATATTTCATAGTCTAAAAGACTTAAAAACAGGTCATAGTGATTTTTATGGCTATTACTGCCCTAATGTATCAGAGGTTTTTGAATCAGGCCACTCTCTAAGCAACAGGGTTATTCTTTGAGTTAGTTTCCTCATCCCTAATGGTACCATCCTTAGAGGGTGGTATGTATGGTGCTCTGAGTTAGGAGATTTCTGCTAGGAGGGAAACTGAGCATGGCAAAATCCAATAGTGATATTGCCCAGATAATGGTAAAATGTAAGAAATATTTAACTCCCCACGTGTTTGCATGGGAGATAAACTTCATACCAAACAAAATAATTTTGGTCAGTCTTGCAAGTACCTATCAAGATAAAACAAATTTTAAGATCAAAATCTCTCAAAAATCTTCCACTCACCATTTCAATTCATCAGAGACTTACAATCTAAGTTTCCTTTTGAGATTGTCAGAAGCAGTATTGTATCTGATGGACTTAATTACTCTGGAAGCATGGGTCATACCATACTGAATGTAGAGGTGACAAAAATGCTTGGTTATTAAAAGTATAATGGCAGAATTGTATTTCACATGCAGAAAGGGAAAATATTACTATTTATAAGCAGATATATTTTTAGTAGTTTGAGATTTATTTTCCAGTTGAATTAAATGCTCATATCTCTTTTATATAATAACTTTTGGAAAGAATTATAGAGGTGAAAATCTGTCTCTTATACCACTATTCAATTAGACTCTTCTATATTGGAAAGTCTTCATAAAGGGAAATTCAGGTTCCATGATACACCTTTTTCCTTTGTTAAAATTTTGGATTATAAAGTGAATAAAATTACAATCTCCCTTATTTCCACTTGTATTCATTATGCAAAGCTACTATATTTTCTCACATGCCAATCAAGTAAATGCAGTAGAATAATTTTTAGGGAAATGAAAGATCCAATAGCATGATTTTCAAAAGAAGTTTTGGAGAGATAACTTTTAAAATTGTAGAAAATTTTGCTTTAAGCCAGGGGTTGGCAAACTATGATCTGTGGATCAAATCTGCTCCCACCCACTTCCAATCCTGTTGGTTTGGGTGGTCCAAATTTTGGTTAAAATTTTGTTTTATGGTTAATAAGCACATAGTATCTCAAATTTGCCTCTTGGCCTAGTAAGACTTTAATATTATTTTCTTGCTCTTTATAAATAAATGCTGCCCATATTTCTCCTATATATACTCTATATATTATTAACCCAGTATTTAAGGATATCTCCATAACTAAATTCAATCTCTTCTTTCTCAAATGATAGCAAGAGAGCTTCACTATCTAATTTTTTTACAATTACAGAACAATCTCATTTTGAAATTTTATATCAGTGCAATAATAATAATAACAGTATATTATAGTCATAAAAGAACTTCATACATATTATAATTATAACACTGACAAAATCCATTCATTAAGTCTCCATAAACCTATTTTACAGGTGAAAAGGAAACTAGTTTCAAAGAGGTTAAGTGATTGGCCCAGGGTTATAAGTTTTATAATTATGAGGGCTTTTCCTACAGCATTATTTTTATATGGATTCATGGTGCCTCTTCAAATTAATCTGAACTCTTAGTTCATTTAATTATGCAAGAAAAATAATCATAAGCTAGTTATGCATATAATATGAAGGTAAAAGATAATGAATATAATGCAATTAGCAGTGTTTTGTTGCAGTTAATGAAAATAAATCATAACAATCAGGTCACCAGGTAAACATCTTAGTAAAATGAGCAGAGAATTAAAACAGATTAATGGTTTAATTAAGTAACCTAAAAGTTACTCAGTTCTGCCAATGAAAATAGAACCCTTAAATCAGTTACTTATATTCATTAGATCTTTGACAAATTTTAACAATGTAATTTTTGTAACCATCTATCCAGTTACTAATGTCCTTTTTATTAAATTTCAATTTCATTAAGCAATTCCAAGTCAAATTAACAACTGATTTGTATTTCAATAATAAGTACTTGCCTTACATGTTGTTATTACAATTACATACCCATAAATTTAGAAAATTTACATTAAATGTCCTAGGGAAATCAGAAGGTTTATCATAAGTCATAAAGGAAAGCATCATGTGGAAGTGAAATTGGGATATTAAAGCTCACTGTTGTGAAAGACCAGGGAATAATTAAAATATAAATGATACATATATTTCATTGGAGTGATATTTTAAGATTTCATTAAAGCATAGCACCATATTTAATTGTTAAAATATTAACTTTATGCTTATTTTATTTTACATAGAATGACCTGCTATAAAGTCACTACTGAGAGTTCTTGATTTTATTTGATGTTTATACAGAGTGCTTGAAAGTGATGTTTTTCAGAAAACAGAAGTTTGGTTATAATTTCTGAGTCTTAAATAGCTGATTTTTTTTTCAATTGTCTTTGGAAATGAATAAGATGGTAGGAAACTATTAGATCACAAAAATTTTCTTCAATTCTACTTAATATTTAATAGAAGTCTAGGCATTCAGGATTTTTTCTTTTTTTTTTTTTTTTAATCTCAAAAATGTTATATTGACCACCCCAACCTAATTTGCAGAGAAATGTACATTCCATTTTATGTTTCAGGTACTTTTACAGCATCTCTTTGGTTATGGCTTTTCCAGGTTTTCCTATTAAATATCAATCATCTTAAACCTAATTTTTAAATCCTTTTTTCTTCTGCTTTCTAGAAGAAACTTGTAAGATTATCTTTCACGTTGCTGATTACATTTTCATTTTCACCTCTATTCTTTTCTATATTAAATGCATTTTATAATTTTAAAATCTTAAAAGCATTTTAAATTTCTCTGAGATTTCCACTTCTTAATACCATCGTATTTTGTCTCATCCAGTTCCATTTTCATCAGCAGCCATTTATTTCCTGTTTCACATTTATGTAATTTTTTGTTGAGGAACAAATAGTAAATGCCTTAAAATAACATTTCTATGTCCTTTCTTTCAAAGCATCAACAAAATTCCAAACCTCTGAATTTTATATGAACTGGAGAGCAATCCTACTACAAGATCAATTAATAATTCCTTCCTCTTTTTCTCTTTAATTATTTTGAGCAGGGAACATTATATCCAGAGCCAGTGATAAATTCAGGGCCTGAAAACCTCCTTGTTTCTCTTCTCTGATCACACATTTTTCTCCTTGGATGTTTCTTTTAGGTCATATGATGGTAAGCAAATTAATATCAACAGCCCTGAATTAGCCTAATATGGTATCCCAACAGTAGCTACTTATATGACTCAGCAGGAAGTAAAAGGAATATTTTTATGAAGCTGCTTCTTTGTATAAAGAATGACCGAGGACTTCTGATTTAAAGCAATGACCCAAAGCATAACACAAATTTGCAACTTCTAGACTATAAAAGTTTTAGTATATTTTTCTACCTCTGTCTCTTGTTATTCAGTTCAGTTCAGTCACTCAGTCGTGTCCGACTCTTTGCGACCCCATGAATTTCAGCATGCCAGGCCTCCCTGTCCATCACCAACTCCCGGAGTTCACTCAAATTCATGTCCATTGAGTCAGTGATACCATCCAGCCATCTCATCCTCTGTCGTCCCCTTCTCCTCTTGCCCCCAATCCCTCCCAGCATCAGAGTCTTTTCCAATGAGTCAACTCTTCGCATGAGGTGGCCAAAGTAGTGGAGTTTCAGCTTCAGCATCATTCCTTCCAAAGAAATCCCAGGGCTAATCTCCTTCAGAATGGACTGGTTGAATCTCCTTGCAGTCCAAGGGACCCTCAAGAGTCTTCTCCAACACCACACTTCAAAAGCATCAATTCTTTGGTGCTCAGCTTTCTTCACAGTCAACTCTCACATCCATACATGACCACAGGAAAAACCATAGCCTTGACTAGATGGACCTTTGTTAGCAAAGTAATATCTCTGCTTTTGAATATGCTATCTAGGTTGGTCATAACTTTTCTTCCAAGGAGTAAGTGTCTTTTGATTTCATGGCTGCAGTCACCATCTGAAGTGATTTTGGAGCCCCCCCAAAATAAAGTCTGACACTGTTTCCACTGCTTCCGCATCTATTTCCCATGAAGTGATGGGACCAGATGCCATGATCTTCATCTTTTGACTGTTGAACTGTAAGCCAACTTTTTCACTCTCGACTTTCACTTTCATCAAGAGGCTCTTTAGTTCCTCTTCACTTTCTGCCATAAGGGTGGTATCATCTGCATATCTGAGGTTATTGATATTTCTCCCAGCAATCTTGATTCCAGCTTGTGCTTCTTCCAGCCCAGCCTTTCTCATGATGTACTCTGCATATAAGTTAAATAAGCAGGGTGACAATATACAGCCTTGACGTACTCCTTTTCCTATTTGGAACCAGTCTGTTGTTTCATGTCCAGGTCTAACTGTTGCTTCCTGACCTTCCTGTAGGTTTCTCAAGAGGCAGGTCAGGTGGTCTGGTATTCCCATCTCTTTCAGAATTTTCCACAGTTTATTGTGACCCACACAGTCAAAGGCTTTGGCGTAGTCAATAAAGCAGAAATATATATTTTTCTGGAACTCTCTTGCTTTTTCCATGATCCAGCAGATGCTGGCAATTTGATCTCTGGTTCCTCTGCCTTTTCTAAAACCAGCTTGATCATCTGGAAGTTCATGGTTCACGTATTGCTGAAGTTTGGCTTGGAGAATTTTGAGCATTACTTTACTAGCGTGTGAGATGAGTGCAATTGTGTGGTAGTTTGAGCGTTCCTTGGCATTGCCTTTCTTTGGGATTGGAATGAAAACTGACCTTTTCCAGTCCTGTGGCCACTGTTGAGTTTTCCAAATTTGCTGGTGTATTGAGTGCAGCACTTTCACAGCATCATCTTTCAGGATTGGAAATAGCTCAACTGGAATTCCATCACCTCCACTAGCTTTGTTCATAGTTTTCAATCTGCCACCACTTCATCATATACAACTGGTAATGCTTAGAATCACATGGATTTGATAAACTTTCATCAACGTGTGTTAAGGATAGAGTCTTGGAAATGAGGAGTTATGCAGCTCTGACCCTCTGAGACTATGTCTAATGCTGCATGAATTACTGAGACTTTATATCTAAGCATTCAAGCTCACAAAAATTTCAGTCTATACCTCAAGATTCAAGTGCACATTCTAACTAATGTTTCATCCACAAAGGATAAGGATCCATATTCCTGTTCTACAACAATCTCAACTTAGGGTCGAGAACAAAGCCACCCTGTTCTCAGACTTGTAACATTTAAAGGTACCTTGAGAGTAACATGAAAAGCGAGCTCAACAACAGTACTGCTAGCAAAGACAAGGAATTTGGAGACCATGTGCCAGTTGGTTATAGACATTGCTTGTTAGTGAAAAGGAATTCAATTAAAATAAGTTTAAGACAGAGAAAATATATTCACTCACAACTCAAAAGTCCAGGAAAAGTCTTTTAATTATGACATTTGCTTCATTTTGAACCACATGTGCCTGACATTTCAACAGCTTTGCCTCTACGTCCTCCCAAACTCGAGTACAGTGAAGAACGTTTCTCCTCCATATTTTCTGCAAAACTCCTAGGATTCATTCTAACCATACAAACTTGAGCCATGTGCCATTAATGAAACAGTCACTGGGGCTGGGGAGATTTGATACACTGGTTGGCAGAATTTGCTTGTAAATCTCTCTCATGAAGCTGTTCTATAGCTCATGTCTGTAGCACCATGGTTCACATGGAGTAGAAATCAATACATAGCCTTCATTTTCTCTTTCTTGGTAGACTGAATTAATGGTGTCTTTAATAAATTTCATTTATTGTTGTTGTACAGTCACTTAGTCGCATCCGATTCTTTGCAATCCCATGGACTGCAGCACGCCAGGCTTCCCTGTCCTTCACCATCTCCCAGAACTTGCTCAAACTCATGTCCATTGAGTCAGTAATAAATTTCATTAGAACATCTTGAATCACTGATTTCCTAAGCAGATGATCTAGAAGAGTCTTAGGCTTCATTTTCATCCCTGTCAGTGGAAACATGGCCCCAGTAATAGACTCAGAAACTTTTTCTTGTTTGGAACGACTCAGAAAAGTGAGCCAGTAAATCAAAACTTTCTTACAAAATAGTGGAAACTCTATGAGCCTAAGAAGAATATGTCAACATGGACAAAAGGTGCTCTGTCATCCACGTGTAATGGCAAAGAAAGAGCAGAGTAGATAAAAGCAAGAGTTCAGGAGTCTAGATGCTCATGTTCCATACTGATCTTAACCTTTATAGTTTTGAGGCGTGGGCATTTATTCTAGTATCTCTTGAGGCTCAGTGGGTAATTTATGAAAGTAATTAGAGCAGTCCCTTTCACAGAGTAAGCAGACAACAGAGCATCTTCCGTTAAACAAAGTATATGAAGATGCTTAGCAGATTATAACTTGAGAAATAAGAGGAAGCCTTTTCACTGGTGAGGATGCACAAGACTTCTTAGGTATTATTCCAGTTTATTTATAACGTTGTGAAATAGCACTGGGCTGAAATCTCTCTAATCTGCCTAAATGTGCCACAGTTCTGAGGAGTCAAACTTGTGAGAGGCATGATAGTCTAAGCATGATATTCAGTAAACTGTCTATAATATCTTCTAAAACCTTCACACACTTTTTTTGTTTCTTCACACTCACTTTTATTTCACATACTCCATCTTAGGTGAGATGGAGCTACCAGGTAAGGTCATACTTTGTTTTGAATCTGTGCTCCCCTCTGCTGAAAAACCAGTACCTGCATAATTCTCATCTCTGAGATAAAACTAAACTTTGTCAAATTACAGTCTCAACCTTAGTTTATTGATCATTTCTGCCACCTTAGAATTGTTTCCTCCAAATGCTTCTTACCATAGTTGTACTTCCAAAATATGCTAGCAAATCCAAACATTTCCCAAGTGTCAGACCTTTCTAATTGTGCCCACAAGGTAGCTGGGTCTCTTCAAATCTGTTGAACAACTTTCGTTCTACATCTGTGAGGTAGATGGATGATTACCATTTAAAAGATATATTTCTTCTCTTTTACTTTATAGTGCCAGGCTCTGATGATTTTCTCCTGCCAGCTCTCTGACCACTCCAGGCTAGTCTTCAATATTGATAATCTACATGTTTCTAGAATGGTGCTGTCAATAGAGCTCTGTTCTAGTGTACTGTATGGGACAGCACAATTCTGGACTATCCTTCTCTCACTCAGAAGGGTCTTATCTACTCTCTGTGCTTGAAATAGCTGCTGCTGTTTTCCAGCCTCTTGGTTGTCTTTTCTTTTTTATTTATTTACTTATTTTTATTTTATTTTACTTTACAATATTGTATTGGTTTTGCCATACATCAACAGGAATCTGCCACGGGTGACCCAGAGGGTTGGTTGTCTTTTCTTGTTTGCTTATAAACTGCAACTGTTAAAACGGTAACAAATGGTAATGATTACATAGTTCTCGACGTTTGCACTTTTCCCCCTATATTTCCCGTATTACTATACAGCAGATTTTTTTTCCCCCTTTGATTCTATGTCTTAAATACCTCTTAAATATGTCCATTCCCTTACCTGTCATTGCCACATGCTTAATTCAGGTTCTCCTAGTCTCTTTCCTGTACTATCAGAAAAGTTTTGCATTGCATAAGATCTTTGGTGTCTTGGTGGGATGGTGAAAAACTGCAATGAAAAATCATGAAAATAAAAAAACAGCAGAAATTCACAACTATGCTATTCTTTGTGTTTCTGTACTTTTTCTAGATCTTCATCATCATACATAATCTCTTTATCTGTTACATCTCACAGCTCTTTTTTATACCATATTATAATCGCCTTAAGAATAGAACCATAGGAAAATTGTATATCAGAATGGTATTAGTCATATAAAAGGTTTTCAATGAGTTATATAAACAATTATGCCTCCTGTATAATAGTCCTAAATCTGAAAAAATAGTTTAGGTAAAAATAATAGATTTTTAATAATAATTGAATTATAAATACAGATAAAGTATTTATAATTCAATTATTCTCAGTAGGAAAATAAGTATCCAGTATTTCTGACAAGAGAGTAATAGCTAATGAATTTATGATAAATATCCTATATATTTGTATGCATATTTTGGTACTTCTAGAAAATTCATTTCAGATGACTGATTAATTTGTCTCTATCTCCTAGTAGTACACTTAAGTACAATAAAGGGTTAATAAATGGTTTTCAATGTCATAAAAATGTTTCTATCTTCAAAGAAAATTAAAAGCCCCTACAAAATCTAATCAGACACTTAATAGGATCATATATATATAAAACAAGTAAACAAGATCACCACAAAAATCAACAAAAAAAAAAACCTTGAAAAAAGAACACCAGTGCATTTGTCATCAAGTGATTGGAATGTGTTTGGATTTTGATTCTTCCTGTTTTTTTTTTTTTTAATTATTTCTAAAGTAGTCCACAATGAACAGAAGTAAATTTATCATGAAAGTATAAAGAACCATCATATTGTTATTATATGCTCTAAGATATCTAACCAGTGCCACACGTTTGCCAGTGATCTCATTTTCAGAAGAATTTGTACAAGACTTAAATTTTCATCATGTACAAAAAGGGAAGATACATGTTTAAGATGACTTCAAACTTTGAGTTCAGTCATAAATTTCTTGGAATTTTTTTCTTCTTCCAAGTGTGTCTCAGGATACACTGTATAGTATTAGACTCCAAAATGACTTGAAATCACTTGCCTGAAATAGCATAAGATCTTCTATACAACTCTTAAAACCTATATATTGAAAATAATTTTGAGAGAATATTTTAAGCTTTAACTACACTTCTTCTGCATTTTACGGCACAAGCAGAGTACTTGTACTTTCAATGATGTGTAAGAAAGGAAGATATTAAAGTTTAGGGGAGGGAAAGGAATTCAAAGCTTCCCATTTAGTCCTCTCCTTCCTTCCATTCTTACTTTTTATTTATTTATTTGTCTTTCTCTTTGCTTCTTTTACTTACAGTGCTGCTGCTGCTAAGTCGCTTCAGTCGTGTCCGACTCTGCGACCCCAAAGACGGCAGCCCACCAGGCTCCCCCATCCCCGGGACTCTCCAGGCAAGAACACTGGAGTAGGTTATCATTGCCTTCTCCAATGCATGAAAGTGAAAAGTGAAAGTGAAGTCGCTCAGTCATGTCCGACTCTTACCGACCCCATGGACTGCAGCCCACCAGGTTTCTCCGCCCATGGGATTTTCCAGGCAAGAGTACTGGGGTGGGGTGCCATCGCTTTCTCCGTTACTTACAATATACACATTTTTTTCTGAAACAGATTGTGGTGAACAAACCCTAAGGTTATTCCCAAGAAGTTACACCTTTGTTTAAGTCCCTTTGAAGAAACTATGAATTGCTTCCAATCTGTGAAATATGGCAAAAATTAATGGACTTATAGATGTAATTAAAGTCTTTTGCTTGTGTGTGTGCTAAGCTGCTTCAGTCATGTCCAACTCTTTGAGGCCCCATGGACCATAGCCTGCCAGGCTCCTTTGTCCGTGGGATTCTCCAGGCAGGAATACTGGAGTGGGTTGCAGTGCCCTCCTCCAGGGGATCTTCCCCACCCAGGGATCCAACCCATATCTCTTGCATCTGCTGCATTGCCGGTGGATTCTTTACCACTGAGCCACTGGGGAAGCAAACCCTCTAATCGCTGTTGTTGTTGTTGCTGTTTTTGAGTTAATTAAAAGAGAGATTGCCCTTAGCTGGAGGACTGGCCTAATAGGCAATTTTTTAAAAAGGGCCCAGGCCTTGCCTCTAGGATGGGATGGAAAGGAGGCGGAAGTGGGGTTCAGGATGGGGAACACATGTATACCCATGGCTGATTCATGTCAATGTATGGCAAATACCACTACAGTATTGTAAAGTAATTAGCTTCCAATTAAAATAAATTAATTAATATTAAAAAAATAAAGAGGGCCCAGGCCTTGCCTGTGGTTAGAGAATCAAAATAACTGAAATATTCAGTCTTCATCATTATCCTTAAGGAAACCAGCTGCTGTGATTTTTGTAACCACAGAGAAATGAATTCTGTTGAAACCTAAGGGAACTTAGAAGCAGGCCCTTCCCTGGATAGACCTGCAGGTAAGACTGCAGCCCAGCCAACTCCTTGATTTCCACCTCATGACATCCTGAGCAGAGACCTCAGCTTAGCCAGCCCAGACTTCTACTTTACAGAGAGTACAAGATAATAAATGAGCTTTGTTTCAAATGAGTAAGTTGGTTGATTTGTTGCATAGAGCAGAAAATTACAATGAAGATATTCATATCTTTGAAGTAACATTTTAAAAGTCATGCTAATATTTCACTCTACAAATATTCTAAGACCCTCCTGAATACATTCAATATGTTTAATCCTTAAAATGACCCTGAAAGGATATTAATAATTTTTCTGTTTGCTTTCTTGTTTGTGAAAACCGACAATCACTGAGTTTGGACACAACCCCGGAAATAGTGGATGATGCATGGTTAGGACCCAGATCTGTCTGATTATAAAGCCTGTTTCTTGCCCGCGCCCTTCAGTGATATTCATTCAATGATTGGTATCCTTGACACAATGCTAGTACATCTGCACCTAGGATTAATTACACAATTAAGGAAAATCTGGCGTAAAGGTGTTTGGATTGCTTTGTCTTTTGTACTTGTATTTTAATATCTTTGTGCATTTTGGAAGAAAAAGTTCTAACTATATTTAGATTGAAGGAAAATAAACTCATCATGGTGAAAAATTACTGATCTAAATATTTTAGGGACAGAATAAGACAAATGATGATTCAGGTCTAGTTTATCAACATGGATCTTTGCATTCAGGCTGGCACTGTTCCTTTTAGAAAGGTGAATTGCTAAGAATAGTGCAGAACTGGGGCAGCGCTTAGAGAATACAGTGCAGGAGAAACGTTTCATTCCTTATCACAAGTGAAATCACTATCTCTACTGATAAGAAGGGATTGGTTGGGATGATCCACATAAGTTCTCTGAGAAAAAGTCTATGCCATAACCATGATGCTGTGATGAATGTTTCTTGCTTTATTCCAGCATAGCTCTCTCCTTAAAGAGATGAAAGAGAAGCACATTAGAATTATGTAAGGTAAAAAATTGAATGCAGTGTGTTTCTCATCAGTTTTTAAGCTTGCAAATAACTATTCAAGAAGCATAACTCTTTAAAAATTTAAACAGGAATGTCAGTACGTTATGACAGAGTAAAATATCCTGAACATATTGTGATTCATCCTGTGGAAATCACCACAGAAGAAAAGGAACTGAATTGAGGCAGGAGTGTTATTACTAAATGAATGCAAGGAAATACACTGATCTGTAATACACTGATCTGGTCTTTTTTGTTCAACATGTACCAAGATAAAATAATAGCCTAGTTAGATTCATACTACCTTGTTTTCTTAACTTCAAAGACTGTAGTGATATTCATACAAGATCATGAAAGTTAAAACATTTTAAAATGATGTGTGTATACATACACTATATATATATGTATATATATATATACATATATATATATATATATATATATGTAAGGAATTGTTGGGCTTATCTGGTACCTCATTGGTAAAGAATCCACCTGCCAATGCAGGAGACACAGGTTTGATCCCTGGGTTAGGAAGATCCCTTGGAGAAGGAAATGACAAGGCACTCCAGTATTCTTGCCTGGAGAATCCCATGGATGGAGGAGTCTGGAGGGCTACAGTCCATGGGGTCACAAAAGAGTCAGGCATTACTTAGCAACTAAACAATAACAAAGCAAAGGAGTTGTTGCTGTTGAAGCAGACATTCAATGTTCTTCTCTCAAACAGATTCAGAATTATAAAAATCACTTACTTCCTTTAATTGGAATTGTAACTACAGGGTTTTGCTTTTGGTAGCTCTCCTGAGCATTTTATAGATAAAGATCCCTCTGGAAATTCCAGGCTAATTAAAATCTTAAAACTCATAGAAGTATTGTTTACTTTATTATATTAAGTCATATGTGTGTGATAATTTTATATATATATAAAATATATATATTTTCCACTTAGAAAATATAGAAAACTAAAGTACTGAAAATTTTATGTTTTCAAAGTGTGATGAGAAATGACCAATGCTATTAATGATTGTGATCCATGAGGAACTAAAAAATGAAACCAGAAATGCCCTAAAAATGGGCATCATAATCACACAATGAAAGGACATTAATAGTTGCATATGATGAAAAGTGACAAGTGTAGAAGCTTATTTTTCTTTTACCATCATTCCCTTAACTGTGAGATCTATTCAAATCCCCTGTTGTTTGTGTCATTTTAACATTCTACAAAGACAAATGCCTGTCTCTCCAGTATTAAAATAAGCAGTATAAAAATAGAATCAATGATTTATCCAGGCAGTAACCAAAGTATTATTTTTTTCAAAGAAAATCATCTTCTCTCTCGCTCCTATTCTATCTATACACAGAATCAGATGACCCAACATCTTCACTCTGTATTTTAACTTACTAGAGAAAATTAACTACCTTTCTTTACATGACCTGAGACAGGTTGTTCCTGACTGACTTGATCTGTCCTTTCATTCATCTTTTGTGTGTCTGAGTTTTTGTTCTGTTGATTTCATAGTTTTCTTTGAATGGAACAAAGTTTTAACTTTTCTTTTTCCAAGCTCAGCTTTTCACCTTCCTTTTGATAGAGTGCCTTGATTTTCACACCATCAGGCAAACACTACTATCCAATCTGCCATGTTCTCTGTCTTTAAATCTATCTCTTCACACTCAACTCCAATATTATTTGAGTCTCATCTAAAGTATCCCTATTACTTTTCAAGGCTAACCTTTCCTTTTTTTAATCTCACTTCTTTTATTATCTTTCTTTTCAACATTTCCAACTTCTCCTTCTCCCTCAGGTCTTATGTTGCAACATCAAGTTGGGTTTGGCTTACCTCTATTTAAGGAAAAATGTTCTAGAGCATCTAGATAAAGCGACAACTGATTTAGTCCTAGATCCATCCTCTTTTATGGAAGACAGAAATAGAAAAACAACACACTTGAGAACTAAGTCTGATAGTCAAGCAGTTTCTTAAATATGGAAGTATTTCCATTGATAATGTGATATATGAAGGTCAATCAAGTCTCAGCTTTAATGACTGATCTATGCTTCACCCCTTGAAAGAGAAAAATTCTGCCCATTTGTAAAACGATGGAAAAAATGTTATACCTTCTATCTCTGCTTCTACCTAGGTCAAAGAATATTAAGTACAGATGGAAACAGTCAAATAGTAGTCAGTCACAATATGTAAGTTCCATCATTTCTGCTGGTTCTTGCTGATCTTACCTACGGGAGGATTTTTAACTGATACTAACCTATACTTCTTGAATGCCATGTACATTACCTAAGCCCCCTTAAAATTAATTTCTTATTCATGGGCTTTCTCTCTAGCATGGTTCATACTTTCCATTCTCTGTAGCATATGATATATTTCATATTGATAAATGCAAGTAGTGGAAAAGTTAGGTTCACCATGATACCTATGAAGATAATCATTGACTTTCTTAGTCAATAGTCCAAATATAGGGGCCATTTAAAGTTAGAACATTCAGTAGCTCAAAATATGTATAATCACCCACAGAGCAATGGTTACCAAATAAATTTAGGCATTACCTCCAAAGCAAATTAAAACCTATTCTGATACCCCCATATCCAAAACAGATTAAAGAAAAAATACTAAGATTGATGCTAAATATGATCCTGCAATTTGATTATTTATCTGCCCTCTTCTGTCCCTTATTCATGGAAGTAGCTCTTGAGAAAATTCTGAGGAACTCCTGACAAATCAAATAGCAGAGTTTGAAAAATTTGTAAAGTTCACTGAAGCAGAAGACTCCTGAGATAAAATGAACCAAGTAATAAAATATGATAGAGGCAATTTTGGCAGAAGAATAAATCACAAAAGCCTACTAGACTTTGAAAGAAAAAATATTGCAGACGGTCCCCAACTTAGAATAGTTTGATTTACCATTTTTCAACTTTATGATTGTTCAAAAGCAATACCTAAATATTCTGTAGAAATACACTTTGGCTTTTGAATTTTGACCTTTTCCTGGGTTGGGGACCTCAGTCTCATCCTCTCTTGTGATCCTAGACAGAGCCAGAAAGCCACAGCTCCCATTCTGCCTCGAGATCATGAGGGTCAACAACAGATACGCTTACAACCGTTCTGGACCAGTATGGCCATTCTGCTCTTCACTTTTAGTACAGTATTTAATAAATTACATGAAATATTCAGTACTTTATTATAAAATAGACTTTATGTTAGATGATTTTACCTAACTGCCAAGTAGTGCCAGTGGTAAAGAACTCGCCTGGCAATGCAGGAGACAGAAGAGACGTGGATTCAGTCCCTGGATCAGGAAGATGCCCTGGAGGAGGGTATGACAACCCACTCTAGTATTCTTGCCTGGAGAATCCCATGGACAGAGGAGCCTGGAAAACTACAGTCCATAGGATCTCAAAGAATCAGACATGACTGAAGCAACTTAGCACAAAAACACAGACAAATATAAGTGTTCTCAGCATGTTTCATGTATGCTAGACTGTGATGTTAGGTAAAGTACATTAAAACACCTTATGATTTAAGGTGTTTTCAACTTATGATAAATTTATTTGGATGTAGCCCCTTTTTAGATGGAGGAAGATCTATATTAGTAAAAATTAAATACAAATTCAGCAAGTATCTCCTAATTAATGTCTAGTGAAAGTGAAAGTACTAGTCATTCAGTTGTGTCCGACTCTTCATGACCCCATGGACTGTAGCCCACTAGGCTTCTCTGTCTGTGGGATTCTCCAGGCAATACTGGAGTGGGTTGTTAATATAGTTGTCTGACATGAAAGCATTATTTGATGTAAATACATATAATTAAGCAAATATAGCATGGGAAAGGAACACAACATAGGTGAATAGACCATAAAGTAATTCTACCTACATATCAACCAAAATTGCTGAAAGATTTTTCATTAACTCTGAAGAACTAACGTTATTCAAGTCTGAATAAGATTTTACACAACTGACTTTCTCAAGTTAAAAAGAGGAAACAACATTTATTCACACTTTGATGTTGTATTTGTGGAAGACTAATTAACTAAAAGGCTGTCCATTTATACTTTCTATCTCACTAACAATATTTTCTAGACCAGGAAGCATCAAATTGTGAAAACAAAAATATTCACATGCCTGAATAGTAAAACTACTCTTTACAATGTATAGTTTAGATTTATGACAAAGGCAACATTATAAATAATATATACAAAAATATATGGCTAGATTAGAAATAACTACTGCGTATGGCAGTGTGCAAAAGTTAGAATGACAAAAGGTTTAATGAGCTTTTATTCTGAATATGTGAATTAGGAGTTAAGAATGAAAGGAAGAGTACCAAAAAGGCAGGAAAAATATTCAAGAGAGAAATCAGAAAAGTATTCAACAGTGGCCAGAAATTACCCATAAACGTAGGTTGAAAGGACAAATTAGAGTATTTATCCTTAAATAGCTAATTTTCTCAGAAAGAATAAAGCTTTTACTTCCTTGGGTTAAATTGGCTTCCTGGTCATGAGTTCTCACCTTGGAAATGAGTGTAACTTCCTTCAAAATAAAACTAAGCACAGAATGGTAATTCTATAGAGCAAGGAATTTAAAGCTGCATGTGAGTTGAAAAGCTTATGAGTAAAGGTACATTTATCTGCCAAGATCTCAGTGTTGTGTTAAATCCCTAACATTCAGCATTGGAGTTCTCAGGGGACTGCTATAGACTTTAATCAAAAGAACATTTTGCAGTTTGGTTTAAAAGGTCAAACTTGCTAACTTATCCTTATGCAACGGTAGTTTAGTAATGGTCTAGTAACTTGGCTTGTAGATTGTCATGACCCAGATCATTTTGTGGCAATAGGAAATTGATGTGAATACTTTCAGCCTTACTCAACCATTAAAAAGAGCATTAGCTTGGCTTTTGTGCCAGAGTACAGCGACTCACAGAAAGAAAGTCTCAGAAGTTGCAAATAGAACAGATCCAAGGATACTAAACCTTTTTCTTTTTCCTAAACATCAGAATATAGCACAAAAAAAATGCTTCATAAAGATTGAAAACACATTGTAACCAAAGGCAGAAGGGCCTAGGCCTGCATTTGGCTACTAGGAGTGTCTGTATTTCTATTAGTCTTGAATATTTTTTTCAAGATGGGAAGTAAAAGATAAAGGTCTCTCTTCCACTATTTGCATTTCATTGGTATGGAAGGCAAGATTGGCTATTAAATGACTGTCCAGTTATACAAATGATTTATGGAAATTTTGGTACCACGAAACCAGGGGAAATGATTTCATGCTTTCTAAAAACAATGGCCTCAAAAATTGAGCTGAGAAGGGAGAATTTGTGGTTCAGACACTGTGGACACACTGCATAGGTGAAGATGGCAAACAAAACACTCAAAGTATTGATATTTATCAAATTGCCTAACTTAGCTATCTGGATGGACCAGACAAATAAATGGATCACCACAAATACCGCTTCATAATCAAGACATCATTGAATTCAAGTTAGTTTAATTCCTTGAAGTACTGTAAGTGAAAGCAATGTACTTTTAAATTTTTGTAGGTTTTAATAACAATGGCTACATAATTTTGTTTTTCAAAACTAGCATATGAAGATATTTTAAAGATAAATACACTGTTGTAATTTCAAAGCTATATCCAGAAACTCTTAAATACCTCTCCCTTCAAGAGGTGGAGCTTAATTCCCCCTGGAGAATGAAATAGGACAGAAACTATGTAATGTCACTTCTGAATTATACTCTGAAGTGACTGAAGCTTCTCATTTTGAATCATTTATTTCCCTCCCTCTCCCTCTCTCTCTTCTTCCCGCCCATGTTCCCTCCCTCCCCTCTTTCTCTCTCTCTTAGGAGTTATTTACTCTGGGGGAAGCTAGTGGCCATATGAGAACACTCTGTGAGCTTATGGACAGAGGTTCATGACAAGGGACTGAGACTTGTCAGGGTTCACACAACATTGGAAGTAGGTCCTTATACAGTCAGATTGTGAAAAGATTGCAACTATGGTCACCAATCTTAAGAAGCATTTCCATGAACAAAATGAGTGGAGGTGATGTAATTCCAGCTGAGCTATTTAAAAATCTTAAAAGATGATGCTGTTTAAGTGCTGAACCCAATACGTAGACAAATTTGGAAAATTCAGCAGTGGCCCCTGGAATGGAAAAGGTCAGTTTTCTATTCCAATCCCAAATAAAGGCAATGCTAAAGGACGTTCAAGCTACAATACAGTTGTGCTCATTCCGAATGCTAGTAAGGTAATGCTCAAAATCCTTTAAGCTAAGGCTTCAACAGTATGTGAACTTAGAACTTCCAAATGTACAAGCTGGATTTAGAAAAGGCATAGGAAAAAGAGATGAAATTACCAACATTTTTTGGATCATAGAAAAACCAAGGGAAATCCAGAAAAATATCTACTTCTGCTTCATTAACTATGCTTAAGTCTTTGACTCTGTGGATCACAACAAACTGCAGAAAATTCTGAAAGATATGGGATTATCAGACCACCTTACCTAAGAAACCTGTACGCAGGTCAGGATGTAACAGTTAGAACAGGACATGGAACGAGGGACTGACTCAAAATTGGAAAAGGAGTACATCAAGGCTATATACTGTCACCCTGCCTATTTAACTTATATACAGAATAGATCATGGAAAATTCTGGGCTGGATGAAGCACAAGAAGGGATCAAGATTGCTGGGAGAGGTATTAACAATCTCAGGTATGCAGATAATACCACTGTAATGACAGAAAGCAAAGAGGATCTAAAGAGCCTCTTGATGAAAGAGGTGAAAGAGGAGAATGAAAAAGCTGGCTTAAAACTCAACATTCAAAAAACTAAGATCATGGTATTTGGTCCCATCAGTTCATGGCAAAAGATGGGAAAAAGTGGTAACAGTGACAGATTTTATTTTCTTGTGCTCCATAATTACTGTGGATGGTGACTGTAGCCATTAAATTAAAAGATACTTGTTCCTTAGAAGAAAAGCTATGACAAACTTATACAGCGTATTACAAGGCAGAGACTCAAAGCTATGATTTGTACAGATGTGAGAGTTGGACCATAGGGAAGGCTAAGCACCGAAGAATTGATGCTTTCAAATTGTGGTGCTAGAGAAGACTCTTGAGAGTCCCTTGGACATCGAAGGGATCAAACTAGTAAATCATAAAGGAAATACACCCTGAATATTTTTTGGAAAGACTCATGCTGAAGCTGAAGCTCGAATGCTTTGGCCACATGATGGGAAGAGCTGACTCATTAGAAAAGACCCTAATGCTGGGAAAGACTGAATGCAGGAGAGGGGGCTGACAGAGGACGAGATGGTTGGATGGCATCACCTACTCAATGGACATGAGTTTGAACAAGCTCAGGGAGATGGTCAAGGACAGGAAAGCATGGTGTGCTGTAGTCCAGGAGGTCTCAGAGTCAGACACGACTGAGTGACTAAACAAATTATGAAGGCAACAAATTATTCCATGTTACAAGGTAACTTATATCAAAATGAAATTAGGTTAAAATAAATACTGAATATAAGTTCATATTTATATTGTTTCCACAGATCATTCCTATATGAATGAAGAGGAAATATATTCAAGGGCAACAATCAAGAATTCATTTACCTATTAAGTCAGGGATGCATTTACTTGACTTTAGGTGATTTGAAAGGTCTTTGAACTTTAAAGAGCTGCTTGAATTAGCTGGACACAGATGGCTAATGAAATTTTAAGTAGCAGAATAATCACAGGGGTGGTTCCAGGTCAGGTGAATAGTTTACTCTAGATTTTTAAAAAATATTTTTGGTCCTTGTGTATATTTAATTAGGCAACCCTAAAACAAAATATTTAGATATCAAAAGCAAACTAAAAGTAAAAAAAATATAACTCCATCCAAATGCATTTTGGCATATATTTTACATGAGGTCAATCATGTAATATGATATTACAATGATATTACATGATTGCCGTCAATGCAGATACATCACTGCAAGTTCCTTTTTTTGTTGTTGTTTTTTATTTTTTCACCCCCACTGGTTACTTCATCTGACCTTTTGCATAGATGTACGGGATCCATTACTTTGTCAACAAAGTTCTGTCTAGTCAAGGCTATGGTTTTTCCAATAGTCATGTATGGATGTGAGAGTTGGACTATAAAGAAAGCTGAGCACTGAGGAAATTGATGCTTTTGAACTGTGGTGTTGGTGAAGACTCTTGAGAGTCCCTTGGACTACAAGGAGATCCAACCAGTCCATCCTAAAGGAGATCAGTCCTGGGTGTTTATTGGAAGGACTGATGTTGAAGCTGAAACTCCAATACTTTGGCCACCTGATGCGAAGAGCTGACTCATTGGAAAAGACCCTGATGCTGGGAAAGATTGAGGGCAGGAAGAGAAGGGGACAATAGAGGATGAGATGTTTGGATGGCAGCATTGACTCAATAGACATGAGTTTGGGTAAACTCCTTGAGTTGGTGATGGACAGGGAGGCCTGGCGTGCTGCGGTTCATGGGGTCTCAAAGGGTCAGGCATGACTGAGCAACTGAATTGAACTGATGGGATCCTTAATAATCCATGCTAGGGCAAAATAATTTTAATTGCATTAATAAAGCATCATGAACCTAGTCTATCCCACTAAAAAATCTTGAAGGAAGAAAGAGGAACACAGATGACTGAGAGCACAGGTTGAGCAACCAACCTTCCTTCTTACCTGCCTCCCTTCCTTCCTTCCAGAATATAGAGAGTCTTCTTGAAAAAAGTTCTGTCCTATAACAAAAGTGACTTGTATATCGTCTGGGAGAGCAGACTTCTGGATTATTAATATTTCTGTGTGAAAAATAGGACACATAAGTGAATGGAGGTACAAGTCAAGCCTGTGACTAAAGCAATAACTTCAAGTGAAAGAAGCATATTGCTAGTGTGAAATCCATATACATTATTCACATATAATACTGAGTTTGAAACATTATTAAGTAACAGATGATCCTTCATAACTTAATCTACTTAACTTTATCCATTGCTCTCAATTGATTACGTATTTGAGTTCTTTGTTTTATTATAACAGCTCCTCTTGTCCGTTGGTGTTGTCCTTTCCTCCCCACTTGAGCATTGGTGATCAGAACACACCCAGAGATCCTCCCTTGTGTGGTCAAGGACCACCGCTAGTTTTCCAGCATGTCGGGACCTTGCAAGATAAAACCTCCAGCAGAGGTTGGCATAAGTACACCAAGATCTAAACAGTGACTCAAAGTGAACCAGGGTTCATATGCTGTAGCTATAATAAATTAGCATTGTATTTTTCACCCCCATCCATGGGTTTCACTTGGGTGTTTATGTGTAAACACCTGCTCACTAGGAGAAAAGTTATATATCTTAAAGTTGTCAAACAAATTGGTAAATGAGATGTGATATAGGGAGGGACATCCACTTTATTTTTTTTTTATTTATTTATTTTTTAACTTTACAATATTGTATTGGTTTTGCCATATATCAACATGAATTCACCACAAGTATACACGTGTTCCCCATCCTGAACCCTCCTCCCTCCTCTCTCCCCGTACCATCCCTCTGGGTCGTCACAGTGCACCAGCCCCAAGCATCAAGTATCATGCATCGAACCTGGTTTGGCGACTCATTTCATATATGATATTATACATGTTTCAATACCATTCTCCCAAATCATCCCACCCTTTTCCTCTCCCACAGAGTCCAAAAGACTGTTCTACACATCAGTGTCTCCTTTGCTGTCTCATATACAGGGTTATTGTTACCACTTTCACTTTAAAACAAAACCCAACTCTACCATATTGAGGGGCTGTTTCTTGCTTCCAGACAGCCCACTCTCATGCTTTCTCAGGAACATACTTTCCCTTTGCTTAATAAAACTCTTGCTACTTAAAACTGCTCTATTACACTCAAAGATGCCAAAGACAGAGAAGCTCTATACAGTCAGCAAAAACAAGACTGGGAGCTGACTGTGGCTTGGATCATGAACTCCTTATTGCCAAATTCAGACTGAAATTGAAAAAAGTGGAGAAAACCACTAGACCATTCAGGTATGACCTAAATCAAATCCCTTATGACAATACAGTGGAAGTGAGAAATAGATTTAAGGCACGAGATCTGATAGACAGAGTGCCTGATGTACTATGGATGGAGGTTTGTGACATTGTACAGAAGAAAGGATTCAAGACCATCCCCAAGAAAAAGAAATGCAAAAAAGCAAAATGCCTGTCTGAGGAGGCCTTACAAATAGCTATGAAAAGAAGGGACATGAAAAGCAAAGGGGAAAAAGAAAGACATACCAATTTGAATGCAGGGTTCCAAAGAATAGCAAGGAGATATAAGAAAGCCTTCCTCAGCAATCAATGCAAAGAAATAGAGGAAAACAACAGAATGGGAAAAACTAGAGATTTCTTCAAGAAAATTAGAGATACCAAGGGAACATTTCATGCAAAGATGGGCTCAATAAAGGGCAGAAATGGTAGGGACCCAACATAAGCAGAAAATATTAAGAAGAGGTGGCAAGAATACACGGAAGAACTGTACAAAAACGATCTTCACGACCCAGATAATCACGATGGTGTGATCACTGACCTAGAGCCAGACATCCTGGAATGTGAAGTCAAGCAGGCTATAGGAAGCATTGCTACAAACAAAGCTAGTGGAGGTGATGGAATTCCAGTTGAGCTATTTCAAATCCTGAAAGATGATGCTGGGAAAGTGCTGCACTCAATATGCCAGCAAATTTGGAAAACTCAGCAGTGGCCACAAGACTGGAAAAGGTCAGTTTTCATTCCAATCCCAAAGAAAGGCAATGTCAAAGAATGCTCAAACTACCACACAATTGCACTCATCTCACACACTAGTAAAGTAATGCACAAAATTCTCCAAGCCAGGCTTCAGCAATACGTGAATCGTGAACTTCCAGATGTTCAAGCTGGTTTTAGAAAAGGAAGAGGAACAAGAGATCAAATTGCCAACATCTGCTGGATCATGGAAAAAGCAAGAAAGTTCCAGAAAAACATCTATTTCTGCCTTATTGACTATGCCAAAGCCTGTGACTGTGTGGATCACAATAAACTGTGGAAAATTCTGAAAGAGATGGGCATGCCAGACCACCTGACCTGCCTCTTGAGAAACCTGTATGCAGAGCAGGAAGCAACAGTTAGAACTGGACATGGGACAACAGACTGGTTCCAAATAGGAAAAGGAGTCCCTCAAGGCTGTGTATTGTCCCCCTGCTTATTTAACTTATATGCAGAGTACATCATGAGACACACTGGGCTGGAGGAAGCACAAGCTGGAATCAAGATTGCCGGGAGAAATATCAATAACCTCAGATATGCAGATGACACCACCCTTATGGCAGAAAGTGAAGAGGAACTGAAGAGCCTCTTGATGAAAGTGAAAGTCGAGAGTGAAAAAGTTGGCTTAAAGCTCAACATTCAGAAAACTAAGATCATGGCATCCAGTCCCATCACTTCATGGAAAATAGATGGGGAAATAGTGGAAACAATGGCTGACTTTATTTTTCTGGGCTTCAAAATCACTGCAGATGGTGATTGCAGCCATGAAATTAAATGACACTTAGTCCTTGGAAGGAAAGTTATGACCAACCTAGATAGCATACTCAAAAGCAGAGACATTACTTTGCTAGCAAAGGTCTACCTAGTCAAGACTATGGTTTTTCCTGTAGTCATGTATGGATGTGAGATTTGGACTATAAAGAAAGCTGAGCACTGAAGAATTGATGTTTTTGAACTGTGGTGTTGGAGAAGACTCTTGAGAGTCCCTTGGACTGCAAGGAGATCCAACCAGTCTATCCTAAAGGAGATCAGTCCTGGGTGTTCATGGAAAGGACTAATGTTGAAGCTGAAACTCCAATACTTTGGCCATTTGATGCATAGAGCTGACTCATTGGAAAAGACCCTGATGCTGGGAAAGATTGAGGACAGGAGGAGAAGGGAACGACAGAGTATGAGATGGTTTGATGGCATCACTGATTCAATGGACATGAGATTGGGTAAACTTGAGTTGGTGATGGACAGGGAGGCCTGGGGTGCTGCAGTTCTTGGGGTCGCAAAGAGTTAGACATGACTGAGCGACTGAACTGACTAATGACACTCAACTGAATTCTTTCCTTTGAGCAGACAAGCAAAAAGGAAATTGTCATTGTTCTGGGAAAATAACTTATAAATATGCATAGTTGTATATATAATTATGATACTTTGCTGCTTTAGTTACTGCATGTTTATTGTGTAGTATTTTTTCATATTTTTCACCTATTTTGAAATGAGGTGGGAATATAGATAAATTTTCCCCTCTTTTTTTTGATATTATATAAGCAAGGTAACTGCTAGCATAGTAACCTGAACTGTGTTTAACAGTATAACCCAATAATAATTATATCAGCTAATAATAATACTAAAGGAGTGATAAGGAAAATCAGAGTGGTTGTTTTTAAACACACAATCTAAGAAATATGGCAGTGTTTAATTTTGAAACAAATTGTTTAGTCCCAGACTGTGATGATACTGTTAAATCACCTGCCAGTTAACCACACACACCAGCACTCACAAACAAATCAGTGAAAACAGCTACCTGGCAGAGTACAGTCAAAACAGCTGGCTGATTGATTGGGTTTTTCCATTTCTAATTAACTATTGTATATGTATAGTTTCAAAATTAAAATGCTAAAAGAATCTGAAACAGATGCAAACTGTGCAGGCATATTTAGAAGCAACTTTAATTTCATGCTTTTTTACCACATTATTTTGGAAGTTCTTTGAAGAAAGCATGCTTTCCAAAAAAAATGTTCCTTTCAATCTGTAGCTTCACCTCTATGGGCCTTACATGCAACACATTTTACACAAGCATACACGTCATCATTATGTTCTAATTTACTAGAAAATTGCCTCCTGGAATGCTCTTTCCTGCCCACTTCAGGTCTTAGAATCTTTAGTATAAAATAACCAAAAACTTAAATCCTGATTTTAAATCTCACTTTCTGACCCACAAATAGCTCAGACTTCTGAACTGAGTGTTCTAAATCACTTTAAGTTAAAGCATTTTATTGGTGTTAGTCTAAGAAACAAGACTGTATTATTATTTGTGGTCATTTTCTTCAAAACAGTTTTTCTTACAATCTTCGACGTGATAAGATACAGGCTCTGTTTATCCAGAAGCATCTGTCTGTGGATAAGTATTTCATAAGAAGTTCTACAGAACCAGAAGTAAAATCTCAAGTAGCCACTGTAGGGAAAGTACCAGCATGAGGATCCTTCTTCCTCAAAGGCCTCCTGCAGGGAAGAAAAGCTTACTGTGACCTCCTAGGGGGAAATAATTGTTGTGGCCTGAGGCACTTCTTTTATCTAACATCACTGTTCTAAAGGTAAATTCTCCAGTGCTTCTCCGGAAGTAATTGATAGTTGTTCCACTAGTGTTTGTTGTTATAAAGGACCAACTAGCTTCCTAAAACTGAAGTCTATTTTGTTTAAAAAAAAAAAAAAAAGATTAAAAAAAAATCAATTCTTCAGAGAGATACAGTGCTTCTTTCTTAGCATATATTCTGCTGCTACTGCTAAGTCGCTTCAGTCATGTCGGACTCTGTGCGACCCCATAGACAGCAGCCCACCAGGCTCCCCCATCCCTGGGATTCTCCAGGAAAGAATACTGGAGTGGGTTGCCATTTCCTTCTCCAATGCATGAAAGTCAAAAGTGAAAGTGAAGTCACTCAGTCGTGTCTGACTCTTCTCGACCCCATGGACAGTAGCCTACCAGGTTCCTCCGTCCATGGGACTTTCCGGGCAAGAATACTGAAGTGGGTTGCCATTTAGCGGCATCCCACTCCAATACTCTTGCCTGGAAAATCCCATGGACAGAAGAGCCTGGTAGGCTGCAGTCCATGGGGTCGCTAAGAGTTAGACACGACTGAGCGACTTCTTTCACTTTTCACTTTCATGCATTGGAGAAGGAAATGGCAACCCAGTCCAGTATTCTTTCCTGGAGAATCCCAGGGACGGGGGAGCCTGGTGGGCTGCCATCTATGGGGTCGCACAGAGTCAGACACGACTGAAGCAACTTAGCAGCAGCAGCAGCAGCAACAAAGGACTTTTATCAGGCTCAGTTCAGTTCAGTCCCTTAGTCGTGTCTGACTATTTGCGACCCCATGAATCGCAGCACGACAGGCCTCCCTGTCCATCACCAACTCACAGAGTTCACTCAGACTCGCATCCCTGGAGTCGGTTATGCCATCCAGCCATCTCATCCTCTGTCATCCCCTTTTCCTCCTGCCCCCAGTCCCTCCCCAGCATCAGAGTCTTTTCCAATGAGTCAACTCTTCAGATGAGGTGGCCAAAGTACTGGAGTTTCAGCTTCAGCATCATTCCTTCCAAAGAAATCCCAGGGCTGATCTCTTTCAGAATGGACTGGTTGGATCTCCTTGCAGTCCCAGGGACTCTCAAGAGTCTTCTCCAACACCACACTTCAAAAGCATCAATTCTTCAGCGCTCAGCCTTCTTCACAGTCCAAATCTCACATCCATAGATGACCACGGGAAAAAACATAGCCTTGACTAGATGGACCTTTGTTGGCAAAGTAATGTCTCTGCTTTTGAATATGCTATCTAGGTTGGTCATAACTTTTCTTCCAAGGAGTAAGCGTCTTTTAATTTCATGGCTGCAGTCACCATCTGTAGTGATTTTAGAGCCCCAAAAGATAAAGTCTGACACTATTTCTGCTGTTTCCCCATCTATTTCCCATGAAGTGATGGGACCAGATGCCATGATCTTAGTTTTCTGAATGTTGAGCTTTAAGCCAACTTTTTCACTCTCCTCTTTCACTTTCATCAAGAGGCTTTTGAGTTCCTCTTCACTTTCTGCCATAAGGGTGGTGTCATCTGCATATCTGAGGTTATTGATATTTCTCCTGGCAATCTTCATTCCAGCTTGTGTTTCTTCCAGTCCAGGGTTTCTCATGATGTACTCTGCATATAAGTTAAATAAACAGGGTGACAATATACAGCCTTGAGGGACTCCTTTTCCTATTTGGTACCAGTCTGTTGTTCCATGTCCAGTTCTAACTGTTGCTTCCTGACCTGCATACAAATTTCTCAAGAGGCAGATCAGGTGGTCTGGTATCCCCATCTCTTTTAGAATTTTCCACAGTTTATTGTGATCCACACAGTCACAGGCTTTGGCATAGTCAATAAAGCAGAAATAGATGTTTTTCTGGAACTCTCTTGCTCTTTCTATGATCCAGCGGATGTTTCTGATCTCTGGTTCCTCTTCCTTTTCTAAAACCAGCTTGAACATCAGGAAGTTCATGATTCACATATTGCTGAAGCCTGGCTTGGAGAATTTTATCAGGCTACCTTCTGTCAAGCCTCAGGTTCTTCTTTCTGTGATGTTCCACTCACACTCTGAGGGTCATTGTGAGGATGAAACTCAAGTTCTTACATAAATCCCTTGGCACACTGCATGATACCTAATAAATGTTTAAGTAATAATTAACTGGAATTTAAATTTTCTGTGTAGTTCACTTTTATAAACAAAATCCTATCCGTTTTCACTGGTAATTAAACAAACCTCTTTATATGCCTGTCTTCTTTTATTTTCTCAGCTTTTACATTTAGAGTAACTTGTGTACCTATATTGTTATACCATTATTTTGCTCTTTTTTAATATTACCTTATGCATTTTCTGAATTACATAATAAAAAGGAAACAACATTATATAGTGAATGTGATAGACCTAATCATTGAAAAAACATGTTTCTGCTAATTCAGTCCAACATTTGAACCTAAACCATCCCAGAAGAATACCATCAGGAATAATGGTTACAGAATAGGATTCACAACTTACAAAATTATAGGCTAACCTGGGGTAACTTTCCTAGAGAACAAGCAGTATTTTGATAATATTGATCAAGAAATTTTTTTCTACTCAACTAATTTAGGATGATTTTGCTTAAATGTATAAATCGACCTAGGCTACAAGGCAGAAATATATCTGTTTGGTGCTTACTAAAATGGTATTTACTTGAATTAGATTTAGCAAATATCTCAATATTACAACATGGTAATGTTTTTCATATATAAATCCTTTCTGAGAAAAAAATTATTATTTTTTTAAAATTTATTTATTTTAATTAGAGGCTAATTACTTTACAATATTGTATTGGTTTTGCCATACATCAACATGAATCCGCCATGGGTGTACACATGTTCCCAATCCTGAACCCCCCTCCCACCTCCCTCCTCATAAGGAAAAAAATTATTTTAATGCCTATTGCTTTCAGAGGTTATTAAGATATTACAGTTAGATGTGCAGCAATATTGGTAATATTAAATTGTGCATCAGGAAATTTCACATGTGTCAACCTCATTTTCCACATTTCTCAAATGTAAACAATGACCTTCTTTCCTTGAATGAAAATAGTATCATTAAACAGTGGTATTAATAATATTTTTTGAAAAAAATATTAGATCTGCATTTTAATGTTACCAAACCTGAACATGAGACCTCATGGAGAAGAGACTTATTGGAAGCCAATGATTAGAACCAATCTAATCATTGGCTAAGCATTGGGAGCCAATTATTAGGCAATGATTAAATGGACTTCCCTGGTGGCTCAGATAGCAAAGAATCTGCCTGCAATTCAGGAGACTGGGGTTCTATCCCTGGGTCAGGAAGATCCCCTGGAGAAGGAAATGGCAACCTACTCCAGGATTCTTGCCTGGAGAATCCCATGGACAGAGGAGCCTGGTGAGCTGCATTCCATGGGGTCACAAAGAGTTGGACACGACTGAGAGACAAACATAAACAATAATTGGAGAGAACTGTAATTATTGGTTTAATTCAAAGTCAAAATTTTCTCTAAGTGTTTATGGCTGTCTTATTTTTGACTATGATTAGAGATTTGAACCAAATTAACTCTCTTCTCTCTTTCTTGGTTCTTGCTCTGTCTCTACCTTGTCAATGGTAAACTCCATCTCATATAAACAGAATATAATTTAAAATTTTAATTTTTATCTGATCAAAACATCATATATATTTCCAGCCATATCTGTGTATAGTAAATAATGACATGAGTGTCCAAAAGGGATATTCATAATTTTCTTAGATTTATTGAAATCATGTTTACTATACCCATATATCATGTACCAAGTTGTGTTTAACTTTGTAATTATTAGTGAAGAAAAATGTGGATGATTGATGAAAAGAAATGGACCTGACATGGGAATTTTAGAAGATTAATTCATATGTTTCCTGTGTTTTTACTAGTGGAATGTTCTTCTGATCATGTAGTGGAAAAGAATAGGTTACTGAACATTGAATGGTGTAAAAAAATGTTTATAAAACAAGAAGTTATACAACTTCTAATATGTGGTGATTTATTTTACATTATGTAATGCTGCTCCAGGTTTGGAGTGTAAAAAAGGTTGAGGAGTTAGGACAGTACAGCATTAGCTGCTGTAAGTAAGGTGACAAGGGCAGTTAGTTCTGAACAGGTTATGCTGAAATTACATACAGAAATATGACTCTTAAAGTTTGAAGAGATTTATAGATATCCATCTGAGGAAGGTAGATTGTGCTCTTTCTGTCAATCTATGTCTCAATATCTTAGTCTCTGTCTCAGTCTCTCTGTTAATATCTGTCTCTCTCTCTCCATACTACACACACACACACACACACACACACACACACACACACACCACAATCAGTACACTGCATTCTGTTCTCCATGTTAAAAGTTTCTAAGTGTCTTTAATTTCTGGGGGCTGATTTATAGACAGTGAAGCTTGGTCACATAATGAAAGGTAACTTAGTATATGCTTGGAAAATGCAGTTTAGAAAATTACCAGCAGTCTATTTGTAATTTTTTTAAAGTATTAGTTCTAATAAAGTTACAATTGCTACAGTACAACAAAGATGAGTGTGTGTGTGTGCAAAGTCCTCTCAGTTATATGACTCTTTGTGACCCTTTGGTCTGTAGCCCACCAGCTTCCCTGTCCATGGGGTTTCCCAGGCAAGAATACTGGAGTGGGTTGCCATGCCCTCCTCCAGGGGATCTTCCCAACCTAGAGATCGAACCCACGTCCCTTGTGTCCCCTGCATTGGTAGGTGGGTTCTTTACCACTAGTGCTACCTGCAAAAAGAGATAGAGCAATCCTTTAAATTGTAAGAAAATTTGGTTTAGGGTAAAGACAATATAATTTTCTTATTGTTTTCTAAGTATTTATAATTTTATTTTCTCTAAATTTGCATTCTCATTAATCTATTTCCAGAAAGCATGATTAATTTCCAAATTTCCAAAATTTTGCTATTATGGTTTATCTTGTTTTATTTATATTAGAACAGCTGACTTCAACAGCTGGTTTTTCTTGACATATTTTCAGTCAGTAATTTTCCATTTCAATCAGTTCCAATCAGCTTATTTACTATAGTAAAATAATTCTCCATAGCATTTTAGAAGTTTTTCTTACACTTGAAATTAACATTTGCCATTAGATATGCAAATTATTTGCCTAATATCTCTTTAATCATCTCCAAATATACACACACATCTAGCCACTGTTACTATCTATTTGGATAATATGGATTGGCTAATTGTTATTATGATAGGCAACTATGTATCTTTGACATTTCTTATTAAATGAAGATGTCTCATGTTTCTTAAACATCATTTATAAGCTCTGTCTGTATATTTGTCCATTTATGCTATTTAAGTCACTTTACAACCAAATATGTAAGTATTCTGCTGCTAAGTCACTTTAATCGTGTCCAACTCTGTGACCCCAGAGATGGCAGCCCACCAGGCTCCCCCGTCCCTGGGATTCTCCAGGCAAGAACACTGGAGTGGGTTGCCATTTCCTTCTCCAATGCGTGAAAGTGAAGTTGCTCAGTCGTGTCCAACTCTTAGCGACCCCATGGACTGCAGCCCACCAGGCTCCTCCGTCCATGGGATTTTCCAGGCAAGTGTACCGGAGTGGGGTGCCATTGCCTTCTCCAATATGTAAGTATACTTTAATATATATTCTAAATGAGTTCATGCACCAATAAGTCACAGACACTGAGAAGGTAGTGCAGATAAAAAGTGAGGTCGTAAAAATTGCATGGGGTTAATATAAAATAGATTTTTAAACATTAGAAAAATGTTTTGATAATGTTCAGTCACGGAGAGGAGCGTAGTTGCACCTCTGAAAGTGCAGATGCTGAATTCAAATAACTAGGGTATGATTCAGCTCTGCCCCCTATTTGCTTTGACCTGGGGCAGGTAACGGAGAAGGCAATGGCACCCCACTCCAGTACTCTTGCCTGGAAAATCCCATGGACGGAGGAGCCTGGTAGGCTGCAGCCCATGGGGTCGCTAAGTGTCAGACACGACTGAGCGACTTTCACTTTCACTTTTCACTTTCACACATTGGAGAAGGAAATGGCAACCCACTCCAGTATTCTTGCCTGGAGAATCCCAGGGACAGGGGAGCCTGGTGGGCTGCCGTCTATGGGGTCGCACAGAGTCGGACATGACTGAAGCGACTTAGCACCAGCAGCAGCAGCAGCAGGGGCAGGTAACCTCTTTTCTCTACAATTCCTTCAACTGTTGTTGTTGTTGAAGTGAAGTCGTTCAGTCGTGTCCGACTCTTTGCGACTCCATAGACTTTAGCCTACCAGGCTCCTCTGTCCATGGGATTTTCCAGGCAATAGTACTGGGGTGGATTGCCATTTTCTTCTTTAGGGGATCTTCCCAACCCAGGGCTCAAACCTTGGTCTCCCGCATTGTAGACAGACGCTTTACCATCTGAGCCACCAGGGAGTTGTTGTTGTTTAGTTGCTCAGTAATGTCTGACTCTTTTCAACCCCACAGACTTGTTGCCCACTGGGCTCCATGGGATTCTACAAGCAAAAATACTGGAGTGGGTTGCCATTCTCTTCTCCAGAGGATCTTCCTAACCCAGGGATCAAACCTGGGTCTCCTGCATCACAGGCAGATTCTTTACCATCAAGTCACCAGGGAACCCCTATTTGTGTATAGGAAAATGCAATATGAAAAAGTCAATTAAACTTACATCAGTCTATACAAGCAATGCATTTTAAAAATCCTCTGTCTTATTTTAACAGCTTTGATGTAAACAAACAAGTTAATATTATAATAGTATTAAAAAGAAATTCTAAGAACAAAAATGTCAAATTGAAGGAAAAATGGAAATTACACATATTAAAAATTGACATGATAGTGTAAAAATGATATATTATGTTATTGGTGAAATTTGCCCACTGACGAAAAGAAAATTCTAGGCACAATTCTTGATATCTGATGGAATAGATATATAAATTGAGAAAGGATGATTATTTAATAGATATTAATAGATCTGATAATTGGCATATATATGGGAAAAATAGTTAGAAATCCCTGTACTCACAAGCAAACCATTCCAGGTGGGTTAAAAAACTAAATGGTAACATAAAATTTCAAACTTAAAAGAAGTCCTTTATGAATTTGTATATGAGAAATTTCTTTAAAGTGATGCAAAAATCACAGAACATAAATGAAAGGATTGATTACTTATATTAATGTTAAAGAAACAAAAAGTCACAGCAAAAATTGGCAGAAAATGCATTTTAATGTCATGCAATGGTCTATTTTCTCCATCTAAAAAGGTAAACAGCTATAAAAAAAATCTGAAAGTATAAAAACATAAAAAAACAATACAATGAAAAGGAAATCTTAATGAAGAATATAAAACTGAGAAACTAAAAAGGCAATCTGACTAATAATTAAGTTAATGACAACTGAAACTATTAAAACGGAGCAATTCATATCCCATAGATGAATAAAAACTGATAGCACCAAGTGTTGTCAAGAATACTGAACAATGTAAATACATTGTATATTCCATGTGGTAGATAGCAGGTTGGCCCTATGATCCCTGTACCATGGTATTCCTTCTGTGTATAATCCTTTGAGTGCAATCAAGACCTGTAATTTCCTTATACAACCTATAGAATGTGGAGAAGTAAATAAATATTGCAGATGTAGCTAAGGTTTTTAATCTGTTTATTTTGAGTTAATGCAAAAGGAGAATATCCTGAATTTACCTGACTTAAATAATTCGAATGTCCCTAAAAGATAGCCTGGATGTTTCCAAGGTCAGAGACCGGAGGTAGGAGAGACTGCAATCTTATTGTAATAGCCAGCCTTGTTGGAGAAGCCCTCATAATAGAGAAACTGTTGACAGCCTCTAGGACGTATAGGTGATCTCTAGAACAGCAGAAGAACATCCAACCTACTGCCAGCAAGACAAAATCCAATCCAAATCCCCTACCATACAGGTACAAGAAAATGAATTCTGCCAATAAGAAGCTTGAAATCAGATTCTTCTTCAGTTGACCCTTTAGAGGAGGATTCAGTCCAGCTAACTCCTTGATTGCAGTCTTGGGAAACCCTGACCAGAAGATCCATTAGGCCATGCCTAGATTTCTGACATACAGAAGCTGGAAGATAATTAATGTGGATTTTAAATCACTAAGCTTGTGGTGATTTGTTGCACTGGCACTGGTGGTAAAGAACCCCCCAGCCAATGTAGGAGACATTAAGAGATGCATGATTGATCCCTGAATCAGGAAGATTCCCTGGAAGAGGGCATGGCAACCCACTCCAGTATTCTTGCCTGGAGAATCCGGTGGACAAAGGAGCCTGGCGGGCTACCGTCCATAGGGTCGCAAAGAGTTGTACCCAACTAAAGCAACTTAGAACTCATGCAGTAAAAAACTAATAGAAACACTTTGATAAAGTTTTGACCATGTCTAATGAAACTGGATATAGACATATGTTACAAAGCACTATTTATTTTACTTATGTTTCTTGTTTATATTGTCTGCCCAATAGAGTGTAAGAATCATGAAGACTAAGCATTTTTCCTTCTTATTTATTTTTTTTTTTAACTTTCTATACCCATCCGTGACCCAAGCTAGAAGAGCTCCTCCCTAAGCTGCACACTTTAGGATTTGGGTGGGTGTTGACACTCCTTACACTGCTACAGACAATCACAGAAACACCAGGAATTTGAGATTTCTAAATGGATATCTGGTATACCTGGACTTAAAGAAGCTAAATTTGACACATCAGAAGGTAAAGCTATTAAGATTTTGTTCCACTCATTTATGGAATCTGTTCCACTCATTTATTTAAATATGCAGACATATGATATATGGGCCTGCATTTGTACCTGTGCTCAGGGCTGCACATCTCTCAGCAAGGGGCTGGTTTGAAGGTTCTTCCTGTTGCAGAATTGTCAGTGAACTGCCCATTTTCTCTAGTCATGCTTAGAAAGAAAACTCTGGCAGTGCCATTTATTTGTCCTCTGATGGGTATGCCTACAACAGATGGAAGGGTATGCACATGGTGACTCCATTTATAGAGATCAGAAAACTTGAGGGAAGATCTGGATTAAGAGGAATATTAGAGTTAAATTTTTGAAATATTACATATGAAGTATATGAATTTTCTATTGCTGCCATAGCAATCTGCCATAAACTGGACTTAACACAACTTTATTGTCTTAGAGTTGTTGTAGGTCAGAAGTCTAGTATGGGTCTCACTGTACTAAAATTAATGTGTCAGCCAGACTGTGTTTCTTTCTGCAAGCTCTAGGGAGAACCTGTTTCTGTGCTCATTCACCTGTTAGCAGAACTAAATTGCTTGTAGGAGAAGGTCTGAGGGCCCCATTTCATGGTTGGCCATTAGTTAGAGTCCACTCTTAGATCCTAAAGGACTCTCTTCAGTCCTTGGATGTAGTCCACACATCTCAGAACCAACAACAGGTAGTCTGGCTGGTTCTTACGTCACAACTCTCTGACCTTCTTCTATAAGTCACATTTCTCTCTGACTACACCCAGTAGTTTCTCTGCTTATAAGGACTCACGTATTAGACTGGGCTCATGCAGATAATCCATATTAATCTCTGTTCCTCAAGGTCCAAAGCCTTGATCACATTTGCAATACCCTATTTTCCACATAAGGTAACACATACATGAAAGTGAAGTCGCTTAGTCGTATCCGACTCTTTGCGACCCCATGGACTGTAGCCTACCAGGCTCCTCTGTCCATGGAATTTTCCAGGCAAGAGTACTGGAGTGGATTGCCATATCCTTGTCCAGGGGATCTTCCCAACCCAAGGATTGAACCCAGGTCTCCCGCATTGCAGGCAGACACTTTGCCATCTGAGCCACCAGGGAAGCCCAACACATACATAATAAGGTAATACATTCACAAACTCCAGGGATAAAGACCAGATCTTTGGGAGGAATAATTTTTGACCACCTCATAAAAGGACAATAAGAAAGCCAAGTTGATATGCTGGGCATGTGTAGATTTTGTATAATAAGTCCAACAGCAATTTTAGCTTGTTTTCAGATACCTTTTAAGAATAGGAACATGCTTATTGGACAATATTCTGCCCTGCTTCTACATATTTTCTGAATTTTGAGTCCAGAGTTGTTTTTTATAATTAGAACAGAGTGAGTCAATATACATATATATTACATTGGCATAATGTAATATATTATAAAACTGAGTTGGAATCTTTTTCAATTTTTCCTCATCCTTGTGAGTTTCAAACAAATAAACTTCTCTTGGACTTGGGAACTAAACAAAAAGTGCAACCCATACTTATAACCCTCTACAGAATGTTATTCTCCTGGGCTAAAGCTCAGCAATTTTACGATGCAGGTCCATATCCTCTGGATTGTTAAAAGAGGGTCTGAAAGTGGAAGTCGCTCAGCTGTGTCTGACTGTTTATGATCCCATGGACTATAGCCTGCCCGGCTCCTCTATCCATGGGATTCTGCAGGCAAGAGTACTGGAGTGGGGAGCCATTTCCTTCTCCAAGGGATCTTCCCAATCTAGGAATCAAACCTGGGTCACCTGCACTGCAGGCAGATTCTTTACCATCTGAACCACCAAGGAAACCTTGGCTGCTGCTTATCCACACCATTTGCTTTATTTCCTTTTATGGGAGATATCATAAGCAATCTAAATGGTCCTTTAGGACAAAATTGTATTATATGTGTAATTTATCCTCCCTCTGCATGTTTACACAACCCCTGTATGTCAGAAATAAGCTTGGCTTTGGCCAGGTCCCACCCTCTCTAAGCCATCTAATCTGTTACATATGAAGTAGAGCTGCATTTCCATTGGCATGTTTAAATGTAACTGGCATTCAGGAAAATGACCAGGAGTTGCTCAATGATCAGATCCCTCCCAGATCGTGTTACCCACCAACCAGATGTTACTCTCCCAAATCACAAATTACTATATATAAGTCAGCTGCCTTATTTATTACAAGGAACATATTTTAGTGAAAGCAGCAAACATTTCTTTGACTGGGACCATATTATCTGTATCTATCATCCATTGTGTTTTCTAGTTGTATTTGCTATCAGAACCATAAATTATCTCTGATGTGTGTTTAGTTTTCTTGAGCATAAAATACCATCATAACATTAATCCACAATTTCAAATTCCTAAAGTAATGCTCGCTTTTCTTTTCCTCATTCTCTAAGACAGTGCCTCTCAAATTTAAGTGTGCTTCAGGAGCACCTGAAGGACTCAATAAAACCAAAACTGCTGAGGACTCTCTCCAGGGTTTTCAATTCAGTATGTCTGTATGTAGATCTTAGAGTCTGTGTTTCTAGTAAGTTTCCAGTTAACACCAATGGTTCCACAAATAAAGACAAATAGACTGCTGAGAGTATCCAACCCATATTGTGATGACAACTTATAAAGAAGATGGTTATATCCCCTATCCTCAAGAAGAGCAATATGTTTAAGCCTGTAGGTTATTAACTGCAGGAGAAAGTTTCTGAACTGTGAAGGAGAAAATGTGCAATTCATATGATATATTTTCTATTTCCATTTATGTGCATTTGGATGTGTCATATATATCATACACAAGTATGCTTATAAACACAGGCATGACGTGTGCTTTAAAATCTGACAGAAACATGACAATAATATATACGTAGAACAAAACAGTGCTTTTTTCTCCTTCACTTGTCCCTTATTATAGTCTCTGAAATTGTTTGTAGCATAAAATACATAAAAGATATGACACAGGTGCACAGTAGAATTCGATATTAGCTGGAGTGAATTTTCTGTTCTGGTTATTTCTTGAATGTTCAGGTCGTGTATAGCGATCACAGGAAAAATAGTAAATGCGTTTCTCTGTGAGGCCATGAGGGATCATTTGATATACTGATTTCAGAATAAGGGGACATCCTAGTTCAGTGCCATCAACTAAACTAGCCATGATCAGGGTGAAGCTTGGATTCCGTGCAGAAGCCAGAGAGGTCAAAGAAAAGAGGAGGAGTCTAAGAAACAAGGGCTTCCAGTATTCCCGTCAGTGGAGTATATATAGATCAAAAGAAGGCAGGAGCAAAGAAGAAGGCGAGGTTTTGCACCTCATCCTGGCCTCTCAGTGCTCAGGATCAACTGTGGGTGATAATGGCTTCTTTCTGTAAACAGCCTACCTGCACCAGTGTGGCCTGCCAAACGCTACGGGCATAAGGCAAAGGCCGTGTTTATGTGGACTATCACTCAGAGTTGTTGAACTATGGTGTAATAATCAGCAGCCTCAATTGAAAGTTTGCCATCAGATTGAGCCAAGCACACTCCACCATTATATCCAAATCGCTAGTGGAGGCATGCCAGAGAGTGAGAGGAGATCCAGAAAGCACAGTTATGGTGGGTTCCAAGAGTAGGCACTCAGTGTAGATCATTGGGTAGTGGAAGATTTAAGACTACCTGTGTCAATGAGAAAAAAAATCACACTTCCGAGTGCCTGTTCTTCCGGAAGTTTCCTGCTGGAAACTATAACGCTTGACATTCCAAAGGATTTTCAGCACTGGCCATTGAACAGTTCCTGGAAGATAATCTAAGCCCCTGGCATATCCTGATTGATAAGAGAGTCTGTATTTTTGAGATCTTGGAGCATGCATGATGGTTTATACTAACACTGTAATTTATGGTGAATGCCTTTTTATTTTTTTGTATTTCTGGTGCTACGGATCATGCTGTATCACTTTGACTTCTGAGTAGCTGAAGTCAGTCATCTTAGAGTCACAGACCTAAGTAGCTGACCTCCTATAAAAATCTTGGAAGTCAAAGCTCAAGTGATCTTGCCTGAGTGGCAGCATATCATGTGTGTTGTGGCACATCACTGCTGGGAGGACGGAATGCTATCCATAAGACCCCACTGAAAGGAGATGACTGGAAGCCTGAGCCTCATATCTAGTGGACCTACCATAAGCATCTTTTTCCTTTTCTGATTTTAATTTGTACTCTTTCACTGGAATAATCTGTAACCATAAATGTAACAGCTTTCCTGAATTCTCTGAGTTCTTCTAGAGAAGCATGCAACTTGACAGTGGACTTTGAGGTCCCCAACACAGTTACTTTCAAAATAAAGCCTAAATGCTCCTCTGAAGTGAAGTAAAAATGACTGTTTCGGCAAAAGCAGAGGAAGAACTCAGGGCAACTTGGATACAACCATATCATACACACTCTCACACACACCCCCAAACATTCACACCAGGGCACTGTGTCTTGGGCAAGCATTTATTAAATTCATAAAATTAAATATAAACTACATCCCAAATGTACTTTTAGGTATTTACTTGCCTGTTTGTTCATTTGATTTGGGTTATGGGTGAAATTTATAATTTATTTATATTTAGTTTTTTGTGAGAGTCTTACATTTGACATTCTGCTGTTATGACCAAGAATGATGGAGTGGAACCTGTGCTTTAAAGAGCAGAAACAGTTACCTGCTCATGAAAGTTCCAGATTATCCAGGAGAGACAGGAAAAGGTCTATCTGCTTTTCAGAATAAAGCAAGAAAGGAAAGAAAAGTGAGTTAAGGAAGGTAGTAAGTATAGGGGAATAGCATCTCAATACCTCATTTAAACTGGAGATGCTTCCTTCATGAGCTCAGCTGAATGTCATTTATGTGAGTATTAGAATAAATCACCCAATTCTCTAGAGAATTTACTGCCATTTGCTAAAAATCGTCATAATGTGCATACACATCTATGGTACAGAGAGGTGAATGGTAACTCCTACAAATTGCATTGTGCAAGCTGTACCATATCAGCAGGAGCCCTGGCTGTTCTACTCCTCAGACAAGGCCTTGGTTGGTGTTGTTGTGTTAATTGAAATATATTTGACCTAAAACGTTGTGTAAATGGTTGGTTTTTAAAGTTCAGATCCATCAAACACATGGCTAGTGAAGACTGATTCAAATTAAGGGAACGTGTTGTACTTGAGGCTTAGCTCTACCACCATCCTTTTATTTCTTATCAGAGGAATAGAATATGGATAATTAAGAAAGGCTGTTTTGGAAACTGTCTAGACATGACTAAAACCCAAACTCATAATCTAACTCCAGTTTATTATAAAGTCTGACTTTTGTAATTTTGATTAGGATCAGTAATTGTCTGATCTCTGCTTAACATTTCTTGATAATTGCAGTTGCATGCATGAATTAACAGAAACATATGGCACTTAAATATATTTCTTTATTAATTGCTACTGAGCTGATTTCCATGCTAATTAATGTGAGCATACTCTAGAGGGCAATAAACAATCAATAACTTTACAACTATACCTCCTGTCTTATAAATACCTGCTTCAAAACAGGTTTATTTCCTAAATGGTATACAGTAAATTGTATTAAAATATTAGGCATACTTGAATCCACAGAACTTTAGTTTTTGTCTTAATTTTAATTCAATTTAAAAAAATTTTGAATCCTAAGAAAAAGAATTATTTAATTTTACTTTAATAGCATATTATTTATGCATCTGTTTTTTTTCTCTCATGCATATTCCTAACTATCTTAAGTGTTTAATATGTATCCTTGTGTTTTTATGAATTCTTTAAAAATGTGTAGCTTCATGTGGTTGTGAATATATATAATTGGAGTTTTGATATGGACATTTTTTTATGTCATATTTTTTACTCAACATTGCTTAAACATTTAGCCACACTACTTATCATACAAGTGGCTTCTTGGCTTCTGAACACTTCAGAGTATTTCATAGTTTGTGCTCGCCTTTGCTCATCCTGTCCTCCATAGTGGACCCTCGATTTCACCTACTTCTACTACCAGACAGTGTTACAATAAAAAATCTCACTCCCAATTCCTCTGGGATTTCTAAGCCATGCTTTCAAACTTATGTTAACTAACTCTGCCAAGTTGTTTTCCATTATGCAAAAACCCAATGAAAAGGCAAAAAAATATCAGACTGAATTTAAAAAGGTGGATTCATGTTGATGTATGGCAAAACCAATACAATATTGTAAAGTAATTAACCTCCAATTAAAATAAATTTATATTAAAAAATAAAAATAAAAAGGCAATACCAAACTATTTGCTACCTAAAAATGTACTTTGAATTTAAAGTAACTAATTTAGTTAAAAGTAAATGAGTTAAAAATTATATCATGCTATCACTAATCAAAGGAAACCTGCTGCTGCTGCTGCTAAGTCGCTTCAGTGGTGTCCGACTCTGTGCGACCCCATAGACAGCAGCCCACCAGGCTCCACCATCCCTGGGATTCTCCAGGCAAGAACATTGGAGTGGGTTGCCATTTCCTTCTCCAATGCAGGAAAGTGAAAAGTGAAAGTGAAGTTGCTCAGTCGTGTCCAACCCTCAGCGACCCCGTGGACTGCAGCTTTCCAGGCTCCTCTGTCCATGGGATTTTCCAGGCAAGAGTGCTGGAGTGATGTGTTAGCTATTATTTGGAAGTTTAGGTATCTCTGGTAAGACTACTGACAAATTTTTCTACCCCATCTCACTCACTGGTGAGCCTGCTGCTGCTAAGTCACTTCAGTCGTGTCCGACTCTGTGCAACCCCAGAGACGGCAGCCCACCAGGCTCCCCTATCCCTGAGATTCTCCAGGCAAGAACACTGGAGTGGGTTGCCATTTCCTTTTCCAATGCATGAAACTGAAAAGTGAAAGTGAAGTCGCTCAGTCATGTCCGACTTCTAGCGACCGTATGCACCACAAGCCCACTAGGCTCCTCCGTCCATGGGATTTTCCAGGCAAGAGTACTGGAGTGGGGTGCCATTGCCTTTTCCAAAAGGAAACTTAGGTTTGGCATATTCATATCACACAAAATATATTTCAGAATAAAAATGCATATTATCATAATGACGAAGTGGTCAGTTTATCACGAGGACATGACAGTCCTAAATCATTACATATCTATAAACCAAATTCCAAAACATGAAGTGGCAACTGATAAAACTACACTGAAAATAAATTATTAAATATTTTAAATGAAAGATGAAAACACATTTCAAAATACATAAGATCTGCTGAAGAAATACTTAAGAAATAAATAATGCATAATTCTAAAAGCCTATATTAGAAAAGCAAAAACATCTTGTCAAGTCATTTACCTCAGCAGTAATGTAAGAAACTAGAAAAGGAGGATATAGGAAATTCATAGGACAAGGAAAAGAATAAAAATCTGAGTAGAAATGAATAAACCATAAAATCAGAGAAATCAATGAAACAAAGAGCCGGTTCTTTGAGAAAAATTAATGAAATTGACAAACATCTAGCCAGATAAATCAGAGGGGAAAAAGAGAGAGAAAAGACACTTGTATCAGTAATGAAAGAGGTTACTACAGAAATTAAGTGCCTTTTTCAAACACTTACTCTAAGGAATAAAGCCTTATCTAGATGGCTTTATCAGTAGAATGAACACAATATTTAAAGAAAAAATGATACTAGTTCTGTAAAAGAAATCTTGAAAAATTGGTATAGTGGATAGTTCTCACCTCATTTTCTTAGGATTACCCTAATAAAAATAGACAAAAAGGAACAGTTACAGACAAATATCTTTCATGAATCCAGATGCAAAAATTCTAAACAATTTTTAGCAAATTGAATCTATATATATCTATCAGTTTATCTACCTACCTACCTATTTCAATACTCCACAGTCTAGTGTGGTTTATCCTACCAACGTAAATTTAGCTCAACAGTTGAGCAGGGGTCATTACATGGAATTAACAACAACAACAACAAAAAAAAAACACTTGCTCCCTGGGAGGAAAGCTATGACCAACCTAGATAGCATATTAAAAACCAGAGACATCACTTTGCTGAAAAATTTCTATATAATCAAAACTGTGATTTTTCCAGTAGTCATGTAAGGATGTGAGAGTTAGACCATAAAGAATAGGCACAGAATAACTGATGTTATTGAATTGTGGTGCTGGAGAAGACTCTTGAGAGTCCCTTGGACAGCAAGGAGATCATACCAGTCAATCCTAAAGGAAATAAAACCTGCATATTCATTGGAAGGAGAAGGCGATGGCACCCCACTCTAGTACTCTTGCCTGGAAAACCCCATGGATGGAGGAGCCTGGTGGGCTGCAGTCCATGGGGTCGCTAGGAGTTGGACACGACTGAGCGACTTCACTTTCACTTTTCACTTTCATGCATTGGAGAAGGAAATGGCAACCCACTCCAGTGTTCTTGCCTGGAGAATCCCATGGACGGGGGAGCCTGGTGGGCTGCCGTCTATGGGGTCGCACAGAGTAGGACACGACTGAAGCGACTTAGCAGCAGCAGCAGCATTCATTGGAAAGGACTGATGCTGGAACTGAAGCTCTGGTACTTTGGCCACCTGATGAGAACAGCCTCTCATTGGAAAAGACCCTGATGCTGGGAAAGATTGAGGGCAAAAGGAGAAGGGGGCGACAGAGGATGAGATCCTTAGATAGCATCACCAACTCAATGGACATGAATGTGAGCAAACTCCAGGAGATAGTGGAGGACAGAGAGACTGGTCTGCTGCAGTCCGTGGGGTTGCAAAGAGTTAGACTAGATTTAGTGACTGAACTACAACAACAACATTACAATTCACCAAATTAACAAGTTAAAAGATAGAGATATAAAAGGCATCTAGAATGGAAAGAGAAATACAGTGTCTTTATTTGTGATAGAATGACCATCTATATATATATAGATGACCATCTATGTATATATATATATGACCATCTATATATAGATGACCATCTATATATAAAATCTAATTAAATCTATAAAAGGAATTCCTGGAACTAATAGATGAGTTCAGCAAAATTGCAAAATTAGAGAGTAATATACAAAAATTAATTACATTTTCTACCATATCAATTAACAATTGAAAATTGAGGCAAAAATAATATTTACCATAGCAGAAAAATACTTAGTAGTCAAAGCAAAACTTGACCAAAAATATGAAAAACACAAAATATTGCCTAGAGAAACTCAAAAAACTTTAAATAGATGGAAAATATCCAAAGTCAATGGCTCAGATTTATCAGTGTCATTAAAATATCAATACTCCTCAAACTTATTTACAGATAGAACACAATCCTTGTTAATACTCTAGCTACTATTTTTTCAGAAATTGATAAGCTGATTTTAAAATTCATATGGAAATTAAAGGACTTAGGAGAGCCAAGGCAGTTGGGGACTAACAAACCTTTCAAGTTTCAGTTAATCAACTTTACTCCAATATAAATAAATTTTTTTTTAATACAGAGAAATAAGAATATGAAATAAACACCTGAAAAGATACCCAGTATCATTATTCATTAGAGAAATACAAATTAAAACCACAGCATGATGCCTCTCGGTACCTTTAATAATGACTAAAAGCAAAAAGACTGATCATATCAAGCACTAACAAGCACATGGAGCAATTGGAACTACCATCACTAACAGCGGGAATGTTAAATGATGAAACCATTTTAGATAAAGTTTAGCAGTTTCTTATAAAGTGATAAACATCCACTGTCTATTTGATTCAGCAGATGCCCTTCTATATGCTTATATTTACCCAAGAGAAATAAAAGCATGCATTTATTCAATGACTTGTAAATTAATGATCATAAAAACTTTTTGGTATTAGCAAAAACTAGAATTAACTCAAGTATCAGTGAACAGATAAACACACTGTGGAAAGTGTGTTTATCCATAAAATGGAAAGCCTTCTTTATGAGCACCAGCCCCAGTGAGGAGCTCTAAAAATCCTGTTTCATCCCTCAACTTGTTCATTACTTCCTCTGAAAAGCTGTTTCTTCTTCTTTTAGTTATAACTGGATACTCTCTCACTTGCTATAAATCTGTTATGTGAGGAGTCTGTACTATGGGGCTTAAATTGAATACAAATATGTGTGTAGTCCCCAAACTCTCTAAAAAGAACAAGAAATATATCTTTGTATTTTCAACATCTAGCATAGGGTCATGAGGTTTGCGGGTATTTGTATTAGTTAAGAATTAATTTGGCAAAACTAATACAATTATGTAAAGTTTAAAAATAAAATAAAATTTAAAAAAAAAGAATTAATTTGGAAAGATCATTGTCCCATTCTAAAATAAAACACACTGGTTAATATAGAAAATCAGATTTTATCATAGAGCTGAAGACATAAAGAGCTCTAAATTACCTAAATTCAGTAAAGAAAATGCCAAGCTCTTTCTAGAAAGAAGAAAATGGTCTTTGACTGCCTTCATCCCTGCCTGTGTCTTAGTTCTGCATTTACTCTGTGACTCATGTATCTAGATGATAACTGTGCTTTTCCATTACACCCATTTCCAAAAATTTTACTGAATAATCTTTTTATACCTACTCCTTTAACTTCTACATTATGAGTCTAGATAAGATAGAAGTAGATAAACATAAAATCAATAGCTAAATAATAGCCTTCAAATATAAACAGTCTGAATCCTTTCTATAATAAAATGTTGGATCTAGAGTTGACTTTGCAAATTAAACAGAATTTAAACACTGTTTTCCATGAAAGCATCATATAGGTAACTTTACTCTTACAGAAAGCTTGCAATTCTCTTTTTGAATAGCAAATATAAAGCTTAAGTATTTCACATAAACTGATTTGGAGCGTATATAACAACAAAGTACATGTTTCATAAATCCTGCAATAAAATGGTAATCAGTGAATCAGCAACCTTAATCTCTTGCATATTTCAAAAGCTGAGCAAACACTTTCTGGTAAAGGAAATCAATAGAAAAGCATACTAAAAAATTTAAGAAATAGAAATCAAAGTTTGAGGAACATATGTGAGTCTCATCACAACTTTGCTTTTAGGTTAAAATACTTAGAAGTTTATCAGCCAGTTGAATTAAAGGACTATAATATGTTTTCAGGAACTAATATGCCTGGTGTTATATCAAGAAATCAGAGTATCACCAAACTGCTCTTTAAAATGTGCATGTGCTCAGTCGCTCAACTCTTTGTGATGTCATGGACTGTAGCCTGCTGCTGCTGCTGCTAAGTCGCTTCAGTCATGTCCGACTCTGTGCGACCCCATAGACGGCAGCCTACCAGGCTCCCCCATCCCTGTCTACCCATGGGATTTCCCAAGTAAGAATACTGGAGTGCGGTTGCCATTTCCTCCTCCAGGGGCGCTTCCCAACCCAGGGATGGAACGAGGGTCTCCTGCATCTCCTGCATCCCCTGCACTGGCAGGTGAATTCTTTACCACGGTGCCGCCTGAGAAGCCCCTACTCTTTAACATACTGTAGCCCAATAACTATTTATTTGAGTAATTATTAAATGTATATGGGGCTTCTTTTAATATATTGCCTACTAATAAAAGGGGTATGGAAGTTGGCAAATAATTATTTGACAAACACCTTACATACATACATTTACTTGGTCATTTTGGAATACCTATAAGGTAAATTATAGGAAACTGGTTTTAACCCATGTACCTAATTTTATCTCATAGTACTATGGAAGTACAGACTTTGATCAACCAGATAAACATAGTCTGATTAGGAAACCGTGAGCAAATTCAACATGTAAGAAGATGGGACTGTTTTAAAGAGTGAATTCATCTTCTTAATTCACTCCTATAAAATGGGAATTACAGGAGTCCCTATTTGCTAGGATTATATAAGGCTTAATTTTAGCGTTATTTATAAAATGCTGGACATAATGATAGCACATATTCAGTTCAGTTCAGTTCAATCGCTCAGTCATGTCCGACTCTTCGACCCCATGAATCGCAGCACGCCAGGCCTCCCTGTCCATCACCAACTCCCGGAGTTCACCCAGACTCACGTCCATTGAGTCAGTGATGCCATTCAGCCATCTCATCCTCTGTCGTCCCCTTCTCCTCCTGCCCCCAATCCCTCCCAGCATCAGTCTTTTAGGAACTCTGTTTTTAATTAAATAAAAGTAATAAGTCAATGATGAATCTTGAGTTGAAATCAGTTTTAAAATGTACACTTAAATAATATCAGAAAGGGTCATTGACATAAGGGACTGCTTGATATTCTGTAATGTATGATAATCTTATGATCAATGATTAAACATGGACATTTATTGTAACATGTATCAAATCTATTTTCCTTTAACTTTATTGTCATGAGGCTTTGGTGGAAGGTGTTTGGACAAATCACACACTTTATAGCCTCACCAACAAATTAGGATCTTAAAATGAGGAAAATACTAAATAATTTCCATCTGTTATCTGATTTTAAGTGATTAGAAAGTAGCTCCAGGAGTTGGTGATGGACAGGGAAGCCTGGTGTGCTGCAGTCAATGGGGTCACAAAGGGTTGGACACAACTGAGCAATTGACCTAAACTGAGAGTCTACTTTATATTACATATCCTTATAATTTCTGTTAATGTTTTAATAATATTTGATAAGGATTTTCCAATACTATTAATAGTTATTTAATAAGAATAAAATCATTTCAGGAAGGGTTGATGGTTATGATAATTAAATAATATTAATTGCTAAAATTTATTGAGCACTCTCAATTTATCAGGCACAGTGTTAAGGACATTATTTGATTATTTTATTTAATATTCCTATTCCCCCCAGATTATATCAGTAAGCATCTGTAGTTTTTCCTCATTTAATATAGCATTTAGTGAAGTTAGTTAATACAATCTATGGGTTATTTAAGCTATCCAATTTTAAATAGCAATGATAAATATAAGGGCAAAGAATCAAGGTTTATGGGAAAAGATCATTGGCTTGAAACTGAAAGCAAACGTGAGGCCAGTGAAAGAAAGTGCTTCTAGAATATGCCATTCGGAATGTCTAGTACAGCCTGAATGGGTAGCTGAGATCAGAAGTTTGAGATTCCTAGTAAGAGTCATTGTCTTTTCTCAATTGTATTAAACAGCATGCGTAGATTTGGCAGATGATAAATGGTCAACTTGATTAGATTGACCTAAGAAAATTGGATGACAAACTTGAAAAAGTTTGAGAAAGAAGGCAGTACAGATTTGAGTACATAGATCAATGGGGATTCTCAGGTGACTCAGTGGTAAAGAATCATACTACCAAAACAAGAGAGGCAAGAGATGTGGATTTGATCCCTTTGTCCCCTATCTTGCTGGAGAAGAAGATCACCTGGAGTGGGAAATGGCAACACACTTCATTATTCTTGCTTGGAAAAGTCCATGAACAGAGGAACTTGGCAGACTGCAGTCCATAGGGTTGCAAAGAGTCGGACACAACTGAATGACTGAACACGTGCACACACACAGACACACACACACAGACACACACACACACACACACACACAGACCAACAGATCACCAGAGAATATAAATGCAGCTTTAGCAAAATGAAAGAGAGAAAAGACCTGTAAAGAAGAGCAGTGATTTCTCTTATTAAGGATTAGATGACAAAATAATCTGCCAGACAAAATTCTACTGAATTAAAGATTTTAAAAATGAAAAATAAAAGATATATATTATGTTTGTACATGTCTTACAAGCTTTCGGAAAAATGGAAACCAACAGACTGATTTTGTTTTTTAACTTAATGGCTATTAAGGATAAATGAATGGGAAAAAGTCATTCAGTATTATACAAATATTTATTAAGAATAGGATACCTAAACTTGAAATTTTTTTTAGAATGTTACAAGATAAATTCAGTCATTATTCAATAGGATGAAGGAAAATAGAAGTACTTTTTCTCTGGGAAAATTTGATTAGAAGGAAACCACAATTATAACTTTCTTCAGAGAAAAAAAGCAATAAAAATATTAAGACCATCCAAAGGGAATAATCCCTGGGGAATTTCTTGGGCCAATCCCTGTTAAATTTCTCTATGTTCATTAAAAATGAGGTTTTTATCATACTTTTTATGATTATATATTATTTATAGGACATCTTTCTTATGAATAGCGAACTAAAATAACAGGAACATGATAGCAAGGCATCTGAAAAACATATTTCATAATTTAAAGTAGACAAATGATATTACGATGGCTAAAATCCCAAACATTGACAGCACCAGATGCTGGTAAAGATGTAGGGCAGCAGCACCTCTTGGTCTTACTATGCAATCCAGCCATCAGACTCCTTGTATTACCCAAATGAGTTGAAAACTTAAGTCTATGTAAAAACCAGCACATGTATGTATATAGCAGTTTTATTCATAATTGCCAAAACTTGAAGGAAACTAAGATCTCCTTCAGTAAGTGAGTGGATAAATCAGTTGCTCTGTATCTGTTGTTGTTGTCCAGTTGCCCAGTCATGTCCAACTCTTTGTGACCCCATGGACTGCAGCAGCCAGGCCTCCCTGTCCCTCCCCATCTCCCAGAGTTTGCCCAAGTTCATGTTCACTGCATCTGCGATGCCATCCAGCCATCTCATCCTCTGATGCCCACTTCTCTGCCCTCAGTCTTTCCCAACTTTCCCTGGTGGCTATATCTGCTGCTGAGTTGCTTCAGTTGTGTCCAACTCTGTGCGACCCTATGGACTGCAGCCCTCCAGGCTCCTCTGTTCAGTGGATTCTCTAGTCAAGAGAACTAGTGTGAGTTGCCATGCCCTACTCCAGGGAATCTTCCCAACTCAGGGATCAAACCCAGATCTCCTGCATTGCAGGCAGATTCTTTACCACTGAGCCACAATGAGATATCTGTGCAGTGGACTATTATTCATTGGTAAAAAGTAATGAGCTATCAAGCCATGAAAAGATGTAGGGGGAATTTAAATGCATATGACTAAATGAAAGAAGGCAATCACAAAAGCCTTCGTACTATCTTACTACTACTACTACTACTACTACTAAGTCACTTCAGTCGTGTCCGACTCTGTGTGACCCCACAGATGGCAGCCCACCAGGCTCCGCCATCCCTGGGATCCTCAGGCAAGAACACTGGAGTGGGTTGCTGTTTTCTTCTCCGATGCATGAAAATGAAGAGTGAAAGTGAAGTCGCTCAGTTGTGTCTGACTCTTCGTGACCCCATGGACTGCAGCCCACCAGGCTCCTCTGTCCACGGGATTCTCCAGGCAAGAGTACTGGAATGGGTTGCCATTGCCTTATCTGATTCCAACTATATAACATTCTGGAAAAGGTAAAACTATGGTGACAGAGAAAATATCAATGGTTTCCACAGATGGTTTGCAGGGAGGAATGAGTAGTGGAATAGGGTATTTTTAGAGTGGTGAAATTACCCTGCATGAAACTGTAACAGTGGAAACCTGTCAAATACATTTGTCAAAAACCATAGAACATGGAACATGAAGAGTAAATGCTAATGGAAACTGTGGACTTGGGATGATAGAGATGTGTCAGTGCTGGTGTATCAATTATAACAAATGTAATATTCTGGTGAGTGTGTGGAAACATGTGATATAGTGTAACATTTTGTACATGGAACTCAATTTTATAGTGAACTTTGTGCCCAAAATACATTTTCAAATTTTAAATTTTACGGGAATACATTTTGAAAGCATAACTTTTCAAAACTGTTCAAAATATATTCTGTTTAGATTGAATATTTGGAGCACTTAAACAGTTAATAGTATGAGGTAGAAATTAAATGACTTCTGTTTTAATTAGAGCAATTCTTCTACATTTTTGACATTGTAGGTCTCCATGAAATTACTTTTATGAACAGGTTTTGATGCTTCAAATTTTGAAAATCAGTAATATATGAAATGATGACTTTTAACTAAGCTCTTAAGAAATAATTCTTAGTATCAGATCAGATCAGATCAGATCAGCCGCTCAGTCGTGTCCGACTCTTTGCGACCCCATGAATCGCAGCATGGCAGGCCTCCCTGTCTATCACCAACTCCTGGAGTTCACTGACTCATGTCCATTGAGTCAGTGATGCTATCCAGCCATCTCATCCTCTGTTGTCCCCTTCGCCTCCTGCCCCCAATCCCTCCCAGCATCAGAGTCTTTTCCAATGAGTCAACTCTTCGCATGAGGTGGCCAAAGTACTGGAGTTTCAGCTTTAGCATCATTCCTTCCAAAGAAATCCCAGGGCTGATCTCCTTCAGAATGGACTGGTTGGATCTCCTTGCAGTCCAAGGGACTCTCAAGAGTCTTCTCCAACACCACAGTTCAAAAGCATCAATTCTTTGGCGCTCAGCCTTCTTCACAGTCCAACTCTCGCATCCATACATGACCACAGGAAAAACCATAGCCTTGACTAGACAAACCTTTGTTGGCAAAGTAATGTCTCTGCTTTTGAATATGCTATCTAGCTTGGTCATAACTTTCCTTCCAAGGAGTAAGCGTCTTTTAATTTCATGGCTGCAGTCACCATCTGTAGTGATTTTGGAGCCCAGAAAAATAAAGTCTGACACTGTTTCCACTGTTTCCCCATCTATTTCCCATGAAGTGGTGGGACCGGATGCCATGATCTTCGTTTTCTGAATGTTGAGCTTTAAGCCAACTTTTTCACTCTCCACTTTCACTTTCATCAGGAGGCTTTTGAGTTCCTCTTCACTTTCTGCCATAAGGGTGGTGTCATCTGCATATCTGAGATTATTGATATTTCTCCCAGCAATCTTGATTCCAGCTTGTGTTTCTTCCAGTCAAGCGTTTCTCATGATGTACTCTGCATATAAGGTAAATAAACAGGTTGACAATATACAGACTTGACGAACTTCTTTTCCTATTTGGAACCAGTCTGTTGTTCCATGTCCAGTTCTAACTGTTGCTTCCTGACCTGCATACAAATTTCTCAAGAGGCAGATCAGGTGGTCTGGTATTCCCATCTCTTTCAGAATTTCCCACAGTTTATTGTGATCCACACAGTCAAAGGCTTTGGCATAGTCAATAAAGCAGAAATAGATGTTTTTCTGGAACTCTCTTGCTTTTTCCATGATCCAGCGGATGTTTTTGATCTCTGGTTCCTCTGCCTTTTCTAAAACCAGCTTGAACATCGGGAAGTTCACGGTTCACATATTGCTGAAGCCTGGCTTGGAGAATTTTTAGCATTACTTTACTAGCATGTGAGATGAGTGCAACTGTGTGGTAGTTTGAGCATTCTTTGGCATTGCCTTTCTTGGGGATTGGAATGAAAACTGACCTTTTCTAGTCCTGTGGCCACTGCTGAGTTTTCCAAATTTGCTGGCATATTGAATGCAGCACTTTCACAGCATCATCTTTCAGGATTTGGAATAGCTCAACTGGAATTCCATCACCTCCACTAGCTTTGTTCGTAGTGATGCTTTCTAAGGCCCACTTGACTTCACATTCCAGGATGTCTGGTTCTAGGTCAGTGATCACACCATCATGATTATCTGGGTCGTGAAGATCTTTTTTGTACAGTTCTTCTGTGTATTCTCGCCATCTCTTCTTAATATCTTCTGCTTCTGTTAGGTCCATATCATTTCTGTCCTTTATCGAGCTCATCTTTGCATGGAATGTTCCTTTGGTATCTCTGATTTTCTTGAAGAGATCCCTAGTCTTTCCCATTCTGTTGTTTTCCTCTATTTCTTTGCACTGATCGCTGAAGAAGGCTTTCTTATCTCTTCTTGCTATTCTTTGGAACTCTGCACTCAGATGTTTATATCTTTCCTTTTCTCCTTTGCTTTTCGCTTCTCTTCTTTTCACAGCTATTTGTAAGGCCTCCCCAGACAGCCATTTTGCTTTTTTTGCATTTCTTTTCTATGGTAATGGTCTTAATCCCTGTCTCCTGTACAGTGTCACGAACCTCATTCCGTAGTTCATCAGGTACTCTATCTATCAGATCTAGGCCCTTAAATCTATTTCTCACTTCCACTGTATAATCATAAGGGATTTGATTTAGGTCATACCTGAATAGTCTAGTGGTTTTCCGTACTTTCTTCAATTTACGTCTGAATTTGGCAATAAGGAGTTCATGATCTGAGCCACAGTCAGCTCCTGGTCTTGTTTTTGCTGACTGTATACAGCTTCTCCATCTTTGGCTGCAAAGAATATAATCAATCTGATTTCGGTGTTGAGCATCTGGTGATGTCCATGTGTAGAGTCTTCTCTTGTGTTGTTGGAAGAGGGTGTTTGCTATGACCAGTGCGTTCTCTTGGCAGAACTCTATTAGCCTTTGTCCTGCTTCATTCTGTACTCCAAGGCCAAATTTGCCTGTTATTCCAGGTGTTTCTTGACTTCCTACTTTTGCATTCCAGTCCCCTATAATGAAAAGAACATTTTTTTTGGATGTTAGTTCTAAAAGGTCTTGTAGGTCTTCATAGAACTGTTCAACTTCATATGTGATATTTTACATGTTTCAATGCCATTCTCCATGCCAGTCCAGGTTCAATGCACGATACTGGATGCTTGGGGCTAGTGCACTGGGACGACCCAGAGGGATGGTATGGGGAGGGAGGAGGGAGGAGGGTTCAGGATGGGGAGCACATGTATACCTGTGATGGATTCGTTTTGATATTTGGCAAAACTAATACAATTATGTAAAGTTTAAAAATAAAATAAAATTTTAAAAAAAAATAAAAAAAAAAGAACTGTTCAACTTCAGCTTCTTCAGAGTTACTGGTTGGGGCATAGACTTGGATTACTGTGGTACTGAATGGTTTGGCCTTGGAAATGAACAGAGTTCTTAGTATAAATGCATAAATTTGTTGTTTTGGGGAAAAGACTTTTATTTGTTTCCATGTGAGATACTTTTTGTCAAATGCTTACTATGAAACATATTTTGATTGTACTTTCTATAACCTTGATTTAAACAAGAGCTTAATTCTTTCTAAAGATTATATATGTACCTATGTATATACCTTTCACAATCCAGTTTCATGTTTAGAACTTTTTTACGTTCTTTGCTTTTGACAATTTTCGTTCAGTCAAACATTTTGGTCTATACTAATTCATAAAAGCCTTGCAACAGTTGGGTTGAAACTGCAGGAAGCTCAGTAGATTAGTGGGACCAACATAATATCCCCCTACTGAATTTACACACGTGAAATTCCTTTACCATAGGACCCTGTCAGCAAGTCTGCACTTTCTAAAAAGTGCTCCTGAATGCTATGCAGTATCTGGTATAGATATTGTAATTTTAAAACACCCACATTTACTCCAGCCAAGATGAAAATAAAATTTTACAGTAATCCTCTTATTGGCAATGAATTGCTGTCACTTCCTCTTAAGAGTTGTGGATCACTCATATTTAGTCTCTGCTTTCTAACCAAAAAGGAAGTTAAAAGTTAGTTATATAGATTATAAAGGATGTCTTCCTGTGTCATGATTTCTTTAGTTGCCATCACAGTAACCACCTGCAATCTTGATAACATTAGATTTCCCAAGATCAACATTCCTGTACATTTAACCTTCCAGTCTCAGTTCTTTTGGTTTAATCTTTGCTTCTAATTCTTTGATTCATTTGTTTCTGATTCTGGATAATAAATGCCATGCCCAGTTTGTTTGTTTGTTTTTTAAATCTTTTGTATTTTACTCTGTTTATACTCAAAATTAAAAGGCTTTTAATATTTCCAGGTTGCTGTTGGTGAACCATCTGACTCCTAATTCCAATCTCCTATGCTTAAAGACAATTTTTAAAACCTTACTCTGTATGTATATATCTTCACGTATTAAAATCTGCTTCATCTCTTTCTTTTAGCTTGTTAGAGTTGGTAGACCTATAGAATACATTTGCACCTTTTGGCTACCACCTTTAATTTTCCTCCATCTTCCCCTTTGGGACACAGGATGGCTAGAGATTTGAAAACCGCTTTGTAAGAATACTAGAATTGAAAGCTGAAAAGAGGATCACCAGCAACATGATGGAGCTGCTTATTCCTTGTTTGAATAGCCCTTCTTTGCACTATTTATGTAACAGAAAAAAGCCCCGGTTTGATGAAATCGAATCACTTGTTCACGCAGCCTAACATGGTTCTGATATAGCAACTGCAAGTGTTTATAACTTATTCAGATGTTAGAAATTGAGATGAAGAAAAAGATATGTGATAGAAGGTAGAAATTTATACTTATTTTTCTTCCTGTGTTGCCACGAATTACTATGAATTTCCCAAATTAATTAATTAATACAAATTAATTAAATTTGTAGATATTCAATGTTAGATATGTTAGAAAAATAATGTTTGTATTTAATATTAATAATATAATTTAAGCATGTGTGTAAAAAGCAATTTATTTTCAAATTATATTAATTCTATGGACTCATAAATATATTTTTCCAAGAGGAAATTTAGCAAATTATTTCATTTAATGAACCCAGAATGTGGTAAATAACTTTTCCATGTTCATTTGGTATATATTCAAAATAAAGCAGCTCACCTGGATTATGATTCATTTTATTTATTCCTTTTGGGGAAAAAAAGAATTCAACATATTTCATGTTTTACATATTTATATGCACTTTTTGATTGTATTATTTGTATAAATATCACTTGTTGTCTCTGAAAATTTTGAAATTTATGTGCAAGTATTATGGGAGAAGTGAATCTGCGTGTGGTGTTTGGATCAGATCTGCTCAAAGCTACCCTAATTCTTGAAAGGCAGTCTGTACAGGCAGAGAGAGTCACAAAGTCAAGACATACTTTCTGCTGAATAAAGAGATTCAATGGGATTTGTATGGTCAAATTAGACAGTCTGTCAGTTCTTGGGTTTTGGAACGTAAGTGTAAAAAGATGACAACCTATGTTAAAACAGTTTAATCATGCTCAGTAAGTAGAATTTGTCACGAGAAAAATTCCCTGGACAAACTATAGTTTGATACTTAAGCCACGCCTGCTTTTTCTCTCAAGTGGATTTTGGTTTACTAAACATAACTTAGGTACATGCATTTTAAATAACACCTCTTTTTATAACAATTAAAGCAGTCTGATATTTGAGTGTCCAAGTGTTTATGACTATAATTTTTTATCAGATTATTTATCAAATTTAGTCATAAATTATGATTTCACAATGAAGTTTGGTAAAAGTTAAACACAAAAACACACATATTCACACTACAGATATCCTCATGTGTTTCTGAACTCATCTACATGATAAAGATATTTGAGGACAGAAATATCTTTTTCTTGTCATTTCCCAACATTGATATGGTAAACCTTGCTCAATGCATTTACAATTCCATCAAATTTATCTCTTAGAAGCATATGAGATCTTTTGTACAGATTCATTGTTTCCAATTATTTTTATTGTGGTAAAATTCACATAAAATTTACCATCTTAGTCATTTTTAGTATACACTTTAGAGGTATTAAATGCATTCATGTTGTGCTATCATTGCCACCAGGTATCTTTAGAAGTCCTTTCATCCTGTAAAACTGAAACTCTATACATGTTAGACAGTAATTCTCCCTTCCCCTTGGTCCTTACAACCATTATTCTATCGTTTGTCTCTGTGATACTGATTACACTGTGTACCTTGTGTAATCAAGCCAAATTTTTCAGACAGTTTTGTAACTGTCTTCATTCACTTAACATGATGTCTTTAAGTTTTATCCTTATTGTGGCAACTAGTCAGAATGTCCTTCCTTTTAAAATTTGAATAATATCCCACAGTGTGTATATACGTATATTAATATATATAAATAAAGTATACCTTTTGCTTATCATTCATTCAGTGATGGCCAGTAGGGTTGCTTCTATTATGATGTGTAATTCGGTTTACAAGTCCTAATTTTGACTGTTGTGAATAATGCTGTTATGAACGTGGGTTTACAAGTACCTGTTTGAGATCCTGCTTTCAATTATTTTAGTTATATACCTGGAAGGGAAATTGTTGGCTATTATAGTAATTCTATTTTTAATTTTTTGAGGAATGATCAAACTGTTTTCCACTGTGGTTGTACGATTTTACTGTGCACAAGTGTTCTAGTTTCTCCACATCCTTATCAAAACACTGTTTTCACAGCTGCCATTTTTATGAGCATGAGACTTGTTTTTCATTCTTTATTCAAAAGTCACTATATGAATTAACATTTTTATGTAAAATGGAAATTTGATGTATATATGAAATAATACATAAGAATTGGCACTGAAAAGGATTTTAATAATTAGCAAAATATCTATATTGGTGAATTCATTCTTTTTACCATGTTATATAAATTACCACAAATTTCTCTAGGTAAAAGCATATAAATGTTCAGTGTTAGATGTAATAATGAAATAATATTTTGATTAATTATTTTTAAGTACAGTAACAAAGATCCATAGATTGATTATATTGAAATGTCCTGAAACAGTAAGTACTTAGAAAGGTAGCTTGCCATGTACAACTTAAATCTCTGAAAATAATTTGAACCTATGTGAACTATGTGTTCTTTTGTTTGAATATATTGTATGAAATGTTAAATAATTCATATTAAGAAAATGGTCAAACCCTTGACAAATACTGTTAATAAGCACAGAAATATGGTAACAGAGAGTATAGTAAAAGATAAAAGTGAAACAGAGTTTTCATTGATGTTCTGTCAAAGAAATTTAGGCCACTAATAACAGAGTACGTATTAAAAGATTAAAGTGATGCTGAATTTTCATTGATATATTTTCTGCCATAGGAAGTTTAGGACATTGTTTTTCTAACAACTCAAGTGGGGTAATAAATATCTTCTAGGCCAATAAAAAGTTTCTGTCGGCAAGGTAATTTAGTATATGCTCTGGCAGATGACATATGCAATTTTTCATCCTCTCTGAAACCACCTGAACGGTTGTCCTTGTGTGCTTAAGTGCTTATTAAAATACCTCTTTGGAAGTGTTTACCTGAAGGCTATAGAAAAATTGAGATATCTTCTCAATTCTGGAGAAATTCAATTTAATAAAGTTGATTTTAAGCTCTGTTACGCCTCAGCCCTATTTTCTCCATGGCTTGAGATGGAAAGAATGACTGCATCCGTTGGGAGACAGATCTGTGGTGTCAAAAGACAGTATTTAGATCCCCATTATCATAACTGTGAAAATAATTCATGGGTAATCTATAAAGCCATCCTAGAAAATACAAATACTTAGGAAGGGGAGATAAGGTAAAAACACATGTGGATTCTTGACAATATTTCACCAGAGATAATTTCTATTCTCTCAGCATGTGTTGCGTTGTGTTGTATGTGAGTGCTCAGTCGTGTCTGATGGTTTGCGACCCCATGGAATGTAGCCCCCGAGGCTCCTCTGTCCATGGGATTTCCCAGGCAAGAACGCTAGACCAGGCTGCCGTTTCCTTCTCCAGGAGATTTTCTCGACTCAGGGATTGAACCTGCATAAGCCCAGCACGTCTATTCCTTCTCTACAGTAACTTTATGCACAACTGCTGGGTACAGCAAATTCAGTAAAACATAGTGTAAATTATGACCAAAAATTTCTCTAAAATACAAAAACAGGTTTTGCTCCTTCATGATGCTGAAGTACAAATATTCTATGGAACAGAATCAAAGAGGTTGGAGTACACACAAGAGATGATGACATAGTGCTTGGATGGCCACCAGAAAGTTTGTCCCTTTTTCCACTCTTTCTTTCCTGGACGAATGAAGCAAAGGCTAGAAAAGTGAAAACTGTCTGTATTGTAGAGATAAGTACCACCAGGCTTCCTGGGTTGCACTGAATATGATGGGGAGAAGGGCAAACACATACAGCCTGAGAATTCTTATAGTCCAGTTCACAGAGTCACTGATGTTCTTCCAATAATCCTCTCACTCATGGGATAATTTATTTTTTTACAATTATCATCCTTTCTAAGAAAATCTAGAGGATAGCTCTTCTTGTCCAACTGTGCAGCTAATGTACTGGTAAGAACAGGTCTCTGTATGCAGCTTAAAAAAGGAAAGAAAATAATATATATGTCAGTATTTGATAACACTAAAAGATGAGAGAACAAAATGCTCAATCCTGCTATTTCTGAGCTTTGGGTTAACTCTAAGTCAGAAGAGTATGTAGTTTTTTATTTTTTATCTGTCTGGAACTTAAAAATTTTTTTTTTTACTAAGACAAAGTAAGAGAGGAGTTGAGACAATATGGTTCTCCAGAGAGTACATAGAGATCTGGTGAGATGGTAATCAGGTGTGTGACATGTCCTTCCTGGACATTCATTGAATGTTCTTTTGACTGTGTGGGGGAGGGGGTGTGGGAGAGGAAGAATCTTGATTAATTACCAAGTATTCAGTTAATTCTCCTCTGCTGCTGCTGCTACTGCTAAGTCGCTTCAGTCGTGTCCGACTCTGTGCGACCCCATAGATGGCAGCCCACCAGGCTCCCCCGTCCCTGGGATTCTCCAGGCACGAACACTGGAGCGGGTTGCCATTTCCTTCTCCAGTGCATGAAAGTGAAAAGTAAAAGTGAAGTCGCTCAGTCATGTCCGACTCTTAGCGACCCCATGGACTGCAGCCTACCAGGCTCCTCCATCCATGGGATTTTCCAGGCAAGAGTACTGGAGTGGGGTGCCATTGCCTTCTCTGAATTCTCCTCTAGATTTATATAAAACAAAGGACACAATTTAATGTGAAAGCTACAATTAACCGTATTAATCAATATTCAAATATCTCTTTCTTTTGAGATTGTCTTTTCTTTATATACTAATTTTCCAGGCAAGAATTCTGGAGTAGATTGACACTTCCTACTCCAGGGGATCTTCCCCACCCAGGGATCAAACCCACGTCTCCCACATTGCAGACAGATTCTTTACCATATGAGTCACCAGGGAGCCCTTATGTACTGAAGACTTGAAGAAATCATAGTATGCATACAATATATTTTGTACCAGGTGAGCACTTTATTATTCTCCCTCAATACTCTCTGATGAGCTAACTATACTTTATTTTTTGATAACATTATACATTTGTATCTAAGATTCAAGCCAGGCGTCTTAGTTACTTAGTTAGCTAGTTTATTTAGCTAGCTAGTTTTCGTTTAACTATGGTTCTTGTGATTCCCACCAGCTGTACGCTGAAACAGCTGTGTCCCCACCTCTTCCACTCAGCAATTTCCAGGGACTCATATTTAAAGGAGAGTGAAATGCTGTCTCTAATTATAACAGCAATCTGTTCCGCAGCAGTTTTCACACTCGATTTACATTCCCTACTGTGTTTTTCCAGTAGTTTTACTCTTCCTTCCATTTCTCTGATTTTGGTTTTAAACCCATCAAATTGCTCGTTAACTGAATTAATTTTGAAGTACATTACTTCTAACACACTTTTTGGGAAGCACATATGATTGTTTATACTGATATTTAGGACTGTGTTTATTTCTCCAAATATCAAGGACAAGGTGAACTGTTGGGTATTAGTAAAGACGGTTCATCCTTAATATCCATTTATCTGCTGCCATTGGTGCCAGCTGCCTTACCACGACTCAGGAGACACAGGTGGCAGAAGAGGAGTGACTCATGTCAGCACAGAACCTTTTCAAGTACGTTCTAATTCATCTGCACTGAATTACCATTAACAGAACAAGAAAACACAGTGTAAAACTGTTAGCAAGCATCTGCTTCAAGAAATGTGGCAAATAAACTAATATCCACTAACTGTGCAACAAAATATGTGCCGAATTTCCAAGGTATACCCTAATGATATAATTTTAGAATAGTCTTTTGTAATTATTTTTAAATCCATTTCTTAATTTCATGACATGACTGGCTACAGGCCAAAGAAAAGACATACAATGTCTATGTCCCTTAAAGTTCCTAAATGTGATCTCAAGCAAATGGTTGCTTCACATGCTACGATTTTCCTAACCTGGTAACATAAAGATTTTAAAATAACAATTTTTTGTTTAATATTCAGATGTTAATACCCCAAACATAAAAATATCTTATAATCTAAACATGTTCTACTGTCAGATTGTTATTTAAAAAATAAATACAAAAATGAAAGTCCATAAATCAATGAAAATATATTCTACACATTATTTCTTCAAAATATATTTTGTTACCTGATAGTTTAGTTGCTTCATCATTCTTATTTTTCAGATTGTCATGGCAAGCTAATTCAGTTTTCATAGGAAAGTTAGCATATTTTGCCAGTTTCCAAAAAGCATGCTTTCAGTGATTTGTTATTATATTGGACAGATACATTAAGGAAAAACTGTTATTTTTATAGCATTTTTATTTGTTATCAAAATAGGATATTTTCTTCCAAAGTATTACTTATAATCATTTGTATATTAAAATGTCCCGATTATTAATTTTAGTCTATCTTATTTAATTTGATTATTGATCTAATTTTTTTAATTTCCATATACATAATCAATTCAACTGAGAATAATAAACTCAGCTCTGCCTTTTTGCATATTTACATCTATTACTTATTTCTTGGCTCTAAGGCAGTTTTCCCTTAGTTCCAGAACAATGGCAATAATAGGGTGATTTTAAGCATTCTTTGTTTCCCAACCCTAAATAGAGTCCTTTCATTATTTTAGTATTAAACTTTGATTCTGACTTGAGATAGTTCTCAGAAATATTGTTTTTATCAATTTGCAACACCATGAAGTGGGAACTGAGGTGAAATTGTGATGAGAGGGTGGGGAAGTCTCAACATTCCTTTTTAAATGATTTCCTGCTGAGAATTTGTACTTTCTCCAAAACCTATTTTCTTTCAAAATCTGAGTGTATTTATATTTCTAATTTACTTTCAGTAGCTACTAGTACAAAAAGTTTTAGTTCTTTTTTCTCCTACTCAGTTAAATTCTATGTAAACAAGACAAACAGTAATTTAATAACCATAATTCTGATATCAACAAAAAAATGTAAAAAATTATCCTCAATTAAAAATAACAGTTTTCTGTTTCTGTAAATACAAAATTAGTTTCCTAGCACAATATTATACATAGTTAATTTCAATGGCAATGACAATAAATATACTGAAGTGGTCTGGTCTGCATTTTCTCCCAACTGGACATGAACACTTTTTTTCACCAAAGGGGTTTTTTCTCCGTTAAGCATTTTACCACATCCTACCTAACATTATATAAAACAAGTATGCTAGATACCTGTAAAAGTTCTGGTGACAGACTATAATTATTCCCCTTGCACACAGAGAACTATATTGAAACACAGAGAATAGCAGAGGTTTTAGAATCAGAAGGACCATGGTATGAAGCCTCCTGTTTTTCACTCTCATATGTACACTAGGAGCAAGAATAACTAGAATGAAATAAAAGAATGAAGCAAATGATCACTAATGTTCCATGAGTGTGCATGTATATGTAAATGAAAGCAAGTGTATTTGTATTGATATTATGTATCTATCAAACAGTATTCAAAGTTATGTCCCACAGACAGCAAGCCTTTGAAAACTCATTCATTCATAAGTAAAAAACATCACCAAACTATCCCCTGCCAATAATAGTTACTGTGCATAAAATAAAAGTGGGTACTGTTTCTTATTAGGTATAATAATGTATATTCCTCACATGAGTTGCCTTATTTACAACTTTTATTCAACCCATACTTTTTAAAACTAAACCCTTTATCATAGACATGCATGCATGCTAAGTCACTTCAGTCGTATCCGACTCTTCGCAAGCCTGTGGACTGTAGCCCACCAGGCTCCTCTGTCCATGGGATTCTCCAGGCAAGAATACTGGAGTGGGTTGTTATGCCCTCCTCCAGGGGATCTTCCAAATTCAGGGATTAAGCCTGCATCTCCTGTGGCTCCTGCATTGTAGGCAGATTCTTTACCACTGAGGCACTGGGAAAGCTTATGATAGACACTTATGTGTGAGACTGTTTTATTCTTCTTTAGATCAGTAAACAAGAACATTTCTTGTTCTTTGTGTGAGGTTGTTTTTATATGAAGCATAAAGACTTCACGAACCTCTTCTCTCAACAAGATGTCTTCAGGTAAAAATAAATAAACCATTTTAAGGAGGGACATTTCTTGTCATGGTACTTGTCTTCTGACCGTTACTCAGTGACACAGAGCTGAAGAGGGCTCTGTGCTTATGGTGAAAAATGATTCCTAGGACTTGACGGGAAGAATGTGTTCATTCCAAGCCTGGGGCAGAAGTCTGCTGAGATAAACAGAAGATAGTGAGCAAATTCATCAAGACTAGCATTATGTATTTCTCCCCCTGGTCTGATGCCTGATGTTGCACGATTCCTACAAGCAACCAAACTGTAAAACCAGTGCTACAAAACAGAAACACCTGTAAGTCAATGGGAGCACATTTTTGCTCAATGAGAGATCCTGACAACTAACAACTGACAACCATCTGCCAGAGACACAGTTTGAATTTTTGAGATGAATCAGTTCCCCTTCCCAGCTTCCAGACTCATGCCCAATAAAGCTTCCAATGTCTAACATCTTGATTCATAGAAGTATAAACTTTTAGGGCTTGCCTGGTAGGCAAATTATCTGAGGCAAGACTCAGACTTTTCAGATAAGGATAATGAGCACAAGTTAATTAGATAGCAGTTCAAGGTCATAGAGCTACTTCAAGAGAGTGATCAGAATAAATCTCGATACAATTTTTGATAGATTCTGTCCAACATTATAAACTGTGAAGTTCTTTTTAGATCTCCATCCCTTCCTTCAATGTACTGTTTCATTATTCCTCCCATCCTCATGTCATGTTTAACTTGATAAGCATGGCCTTTATAACATCATCCAAGTCTTTCATAGAATTTTGACCAGGCTGAATTGCCTAATGACTCTCGGCTCCTTTTTTTTTTTGGCAATGCCAGTGGAACTTATTCCACTTGGTCAAATTATGAGGCTTTATTTAAAAAATGAATCCATTGTAAGTTTCTTGAACACTTGCCACACATTTCTTTGCATCCCACATAGTTGCTGTGCTCTCGTGCTGTGCTTAGTCACTCAGTCGTGTCTGATTCTCTTCAACTCCATGGACTGTAGCCCACTAGGCCCCTCTGTCCATGGGGATTCTCTGTACACCTGTGGCAGATTCATGTTGATGTATGGCAAAACCAATACAATATTGTAAAGTAATTAGCCTCCAATTAAAATAAATTTAAAAAATAATAAATATTAAAAAAAAAAAAAAAGAATAGTAGAATGGATTGTCATGCCCTTCTCCAGGGGATCTTCCTGACCCAGGGATCGAACCCAGGTCTCCCTCATTGCAGGCAGATTCTTTACTGTCTGAGCCACCAGGGAAGGCCCTGTAGTTAGTTAATACTCAGTAAAAATTCCTGAAAAATGTACTGTGTTTTGAAGTATGAAGCCCTAGGGAAGGTTCAAGGTGGTGGCACATAGCTCTGCCTGCAATTTTAAAGTAATATGCAAACAGTTTCTCTACTACTAACCTGTCATCATTCCAGCCTTGTTCTGTTGGCATATGCTACTCAGTGCTTTCCCTGTGTCAGTAACCATGGTGAACAAATCCAGGATAGAATGCTTTGGAGACTGGGAATCTAATGGGACACTGATGATTTTGGAAAGTGAGCCACATTTATGATTGAATTTTTTAATGTTAAACTAAAAGCAGTCAAGCTGGAGGGAATCTGAAAAACCTGATGACTGATTTTTCCAAGAAGCCTTCTTGCCCCCATCCCCATGTGATCACCAGTAGTTTTAATTGAATCTTCCCTGCTTTTTTTGCCACATTTCCCTGATGAATGAGTGAAGCAATCTTTGAGTCGGCAGGCCAAATTTAAGAAAACAATCTGTAACACTGAAGCATAGTGAAGCTAACTGGCACATACAGGGAGTGAAAACATGGCTGTGGCCTCATTAGCACTGTGTGCTAAGAAACAAGCTAAGCAGCCAAGTGTGAAGGTGAACCAGGAATGGAGAAGTCCTGGGCACCTAAAGTGGATGGATTTGCTTCTCTGTGGAATTTTTCCCTGGATCTAATTAAAGCCTGATCCTTTCCAGCTGTAGTGGCACAGATTGTTTTATGATAAACTCAATGTATAATTAAAAATTTCATTAATCATTTCCCAAATTATTTGCTGTAATATCAAATGGAAGTTGAAGCCATTTCTGCTGTGAAAAATGGTTTTAATATTAATAACCATGCCTGTAACAGAACTTTAATGGCAACAGGACCTTTGTGTTTCTATTTATAGTTTTCATGTTCACATCTCCCTCACTAAAAAAGCAGCTGAATACTCAAGTATTCTTTATTCCAATGTGTTTTCTTTCTTTAAAATATCTTCAGCTTTTTTAAACTTTTTTATTGTGTATAATAAGAATATTTATGACTGCAAGTCCAGATTAAATTTATTAAACAGACTCAGCATTCATAAACATAACTGCAATTTTAAGGTATGATGCCAACAGTTTCTCTACTCCTTACCTGTCATCATTCTAACCTTGTTCTGTTGGCATGTGCTAGTCAGTAACTTTTTATTGTGATGACAATCCATCCAGATGCTTACACTCAATATTTGTAGCTATCAGACACAACTTAACTCTTCATATCAGCTTTTTTATATACAATTTTTAAAGGTTACACTCTTTTTACAGTTACAAAATAATAGTGTCTAAATGTTTCCTTTTCTCCACATAGTTACCAACGTTTTTGATGATAGCCATTCTGACAAGTGTGAGGCGATATCTTGTGATTTTGATTTACACTTTCCTGATGATTAGTGGTATTGAACATGTTTTCATGTGCTTGTTGGCCATCTGCATTTCCTCTTTGAAAATATGCTTATTCTATCACCCTGCTTATTTTTTAATAGGTTGTTTGTTTTATAGATGTTGAGTGGAATGAGCATTTATATATGTTGGATATTAATCCCATGTAGGTAATATCATTTGTGGCTATTTTCTCCCATTCAGCATTTTTTTTTTTCTTTTGGTTTTGTCAGTAGTTTCCTTTGCTTGTAAAAAAAAAGCTATTAAGTTGAATTAGGTCCCATTTGTTTATTTTTTCTCTTATTTCCTTTAGGATATGGATCCCCCAAAATACTGATTCTATTTAGGTTAAAGAGTGTTCTGCCTACATTTTTCTCTAGGAGTTTATCATAGTCAGTCATATTTAGGACTTTAATCCAATTTGAGTTTGTTTTTTTTAATATGATGTTAGAGAATGTTCTGGAGAAGGCAATGGCACCCCACTCCAGTACTCTTGCCTGGAAAATCCCCTGGACAGAGGAGCCTGGAAGGCTGCAGTCCATGGGGTCGCTGAGGGTCGGACACAACTGAGCAACTTCACTTTCACTTTTCACTTTCATGCATTGGAGAAGGAAATGGCAACCCACTCCAAGTGTGCTTGCCTGGAGAATCTCAGGGACGGGGGAGCCTAGTGGGCTTCCGTCTATGGGGTCACACAGAGTCGGACACGACTGAAGCGACTTAGCAGCAGCGGAGAGTGTTCTAATTTCATTCTTTTCACATTTATCTGTCCAGTTTTCCCAGCACCACTTACTGAAGAAAGTTCTTTAGTCCATTGTATATTCTTGCCTCCTTTGTCATGGATTAGATGACCATAAGTACATGGGTTTATTTCTGAACTGTCTATTCTGTTCCATTGACCTACATGTCTGTTTTTGTGGCAGTACCATATTGTTTTATTTACTATAGCTTCAAGGTGTGGTCTGAAGCAAGAGAGCATGATTCCTCCAACTCTGATCTACTTTATCAAGGTTATTTTGGGTATTTAAAATCTTTTGTGTTTCCATATAGATTTTAAAATTATGTGTTCTAGTTAAAAACACCATTGATATTTTGATAGGAATTGTGTTGAATCTGTAGATTGCCTTGGGTATTATCATCATTTTAATAATATTTATTCTTCCAATCCAAGTATATGGTATATCTCATTCTTTCTTTGTTTCATATTCAGTTTCTTTCATCAATGTCTTGTACTTTTCAAGTACAGGATTTTGCCTCGTTAGGTAGGTTTAGTCCTAGATATTTTATTCTTTTGGAAGCAGTGGTAAATGGAGTTGTTTCCTTAATTTCTCTTTTTGATAGTTCATTGTTAGTATATAAAAATGCAACAGATAGCTGTTATGTTCTGTTTCCTATTGAAACCTATGCGGGTTAAGGGTGAGACTATTTTCTGGAAATTATTGCCATTGAATACACTGAATTTGAGCAAAAGATAATAGCTATCTTTTGCTAAAACACTATCTTAGATCAGGCTGCCATAACAAAGCACCATCAACTGGGTGGCTTCAACAACAAAAATTTATTTTTCATGATCTTGGATCTGGAAAGTCCAAGATCAAAGAGCTGGGCAATTCAGGATCTGGCAAGAGCTCTCTTCCTGATTTGTACACAACAGCCTTCCCCTGTGTATTCATCTTCATTGTGTATATACATGGAAAGAGAATCTCTTTCTGATACTTCATCATTAGTACGGTGTTAGTGTCAGCTCTTAGTTTATAAGGATAATCATGAAACTTGCCCAATATGATAGGGATAAGCAACAGAACTCTCACTTGGAGATAATTTCAAATGTGGCTCTCTGGTAAACAAGTTTCAACATTATGTGTGACCAGGTGGCTCCCTGGGGAGATGCTCAGGTTATACTTACTGTTCCTGAAACCCATCTGGTTAATTTAGCATTTGATCCTCATTTATTTTGATTGTTAAAAATCATTAACAATAGTTGCTTTAAACTAGGATGGGTTTGGCATATGTCTACTTTGTACTTTCGTCGGTAATGGTCCTAGATCAGTGTGTGAGAGATTTATGGCTAGTGAAGTATATTTAAATCTGAAAAAAAATTGAAAATCCTGTTCTTGTTTCCTGATCTTTCCCAGGACCAAGGGAACTAAGAGCCTGGCATTCTAACTTAAAAAAAAAAAATGAGGTATCAGTATCTTCTTCTTCATGGCTTTCCTTGCTGACCACTTGATAATCAGCTAGTTGTGCTACAGCACTTAGAAGATACCAAAAGCCATTGAGTTTTTAAGAAGATACCAAAAGCCATAGAGCTTTTTAGAAGATACCAAAAGCCGTAGAACTAAGAATGAGAAATGCTAAAAGTCATATGTTAGTTATATGCCTGCAATATGGGAGACCCGGGTTCTATCCCTGTGTTGGGAAGATCTCCTGGAGAAGGAAACGGCATCCCACACCAGTACTCTTGCCTGGAAAATTCCATGGATGGAGGAGCCTGGTAGGCTACGGTCCATGGGGTGGCAAAGGGTCAGACACGACTGAGTGACTTCACTTTCACTTATTATGTAGAGACTGAGGGGCTTTGCAGTAAAACACCTTGGTTAAATACTTTTGACATTGTGATTATTTTTGTTATGTTATTGTTTAGTCACTAAATCCTGTCTGATTCTTGCTACCCCATGGAATGTAGCCTGCCCTCCTCTGTTTATGGGATTTCCCAGGCAAGAATACTGGAGTGGCTTGCTATTTTCTTCTCTAGGAGAACTTCCTGACGCAGGAATCAAACCCATGTCTCCTTCATTAGCAGACAAATTCTTTACCACTGACCCACCTGGGAAGCCTGTATCTATATAATATAAAATTATATATATACATATATAGTTTATAAATTTATATAATAAATTACATAATTAATATTAAGTTCTGAATTTCTATTGTTAAAGGAAGTTGACATTAATAATGTAGGTACACAAAATATTGGTTCACATTTACTGTCCATGCTGACAAACTGTGGAAAGCTCTTAGAGAAATAGTCATAAGGGATTCGATTTAAGTCATACCTGAATGGTCTAGTGGTTTTCTCCACTTTCTTCAATTTAAGTCTGAATTTGGCAATAAGGATTTCATGATCTGAGCCACAGCCAGCTCCCGGTCTTTTTTTGCTGACTTTATAGAGCTTCTCCATCTTTGCATGCAAAGAATATAATCAATCTGATTTCGCTGTTGACCATCTGGTGATGTCCAAGTGTAGAGTCTTCTCTTGTGTTGTTGGAAGAGGGTGTTTGCTATGACCAGTGCGTTCTCTTGGCAGAACTCTATTAGCCTTTGTCCTGCTTCATTCTGTACTCCAAGGCCAAATTTGCCTGTTACTCCAGGTGTTTCTTGACTTCCTACTTTTGCATTCCAGTCCCCTATAATGAAAAGGACATCTTTTTGGGGTGTTAGTTCTAGAAGGTCTTGTAGGTCTTCATAGAACTGTTCAACTTCAGCTTCTTCAGCGTTATTGGTTGGGGCATAGACTTGGAATTCCGTGATATTGAATGGTTTGCTTTGGAAATGAACAGAGATCATTCTGTCATTTTTGAGACTGCATCCAAGTACTGCATTAGATAAATAAACCATGGAAAATTCTGAAAGAGATGAGAATACCAGACCACCTTACTTGCCTCTTGAGAAATCTGTATGCAGGTCAAGAAGCAACAGTTAGAACTGGACATGGAAAAACAGACTGGTTCCAAATAGGAAAAGAAGTACATCAAGCCTGTATATTGTTACCCTGCTTATTTAACTTATATGCAGAGTATATCATGAGAAACGCTGGACTGGAAGAAACACGAGCTGGAATCAAGATTGCCAGGAGAAATATCAATAACCTCAGATATGCAGATGACACCACACTTATGGCAGAAAGTGAAGAGGAACTAAAAAGCCTCTTGATGAAAGTGAAAGTGGAGAGTGAAAAAGTTGGCTTCAAGCTCAACAAACAGAAAACGAAGATCATGGCATCGGGTCCCATCACTTCATGGGAAATAGATGGGGAAACAGTGGAAACAGTGTCAGACTTTATTTTTGGGGGCTCCAAAATCACTGCAGATGGTGACTGCAGCCATGAAATTAAAAGACACTTGCTCCTTGGAAGGAAAGTTATGACCAAGCTAGATAGCATATTCAAAAGCAGAGACATTACTTTGCCAACAAAGGTCCGTCTAGTCAAGGCTATGGTTTTTCCTGTGGTCATGTATGGATGTGAGAGTTGGACGGTGAAGAAGGCTGAGTACCGAAGAATTGATGCTTTTGAACTGTGGTGTTGGAGAAGGCTCTTGAGAGTCCCTTGGACTGCAAGGAGATCCAACCGGTTCATTCTGAAGGAGATCAGTCCTGGGTGTTCTTTGGAAGGACTGATGCTAAAGCTGAAACTTCAGTACTTTGGCCACCTCGTGCGAAGAGTTGACTCATTGGAAAAGACTCTGATGCTGGGAGGGATTGGGAGCAGGAGGAGAAGGGGATGACAGAGGATGAGATGGCTGGATGGCATCACTGACTCGATGGACGTGAGTCTGAGTGAACTCCGGGAGTTGGTGATGGACTGGGAGGCCTGGCGTGCTGTGATTCATGGGGTCGCGAAGAGTCGGACAGGACTGAGCGACTGAACTGAACTGACTACATCAGACTCCTTTGTTGACTATGATGACTTCTTCATTTCTTCTAAGGGATTCCTAACCAAGGTAGTGGATATAAAGGTCATCTGAGTTGAATTCAGCCATTCCAGTCCATCTTAGTGCACCAATTCCTAGAATGTTGATGTTCACTCTTGCCATCTCCTGTTTGACCACTTCCAATTTGCCTTGATTCATGGACCTAATATGGGGTCACAAAGAGTTGGACACGACTGAGTGACTGATCTGATCTGGCCTGATGGATCTAACATTCCAGCTTCCTATGCAATATTCTCTACAGCATTGGATCTTGCTTCTATCACCAGTCACATCCACAACTGCGTGTTGTTTTTTGCTTTGGCTCCATCCCTTCATTCTTTCTGGAGTTATTTCTTCACTGATCACCAGTAGCATATTGGGCACCTACCAACCTGGGGAGTTCATCTTTCAATGTCCTGTCTTTTTGCCTTTTCATACTGTCCATGGGGTTCTCAAGGCAAGAACACTGAAGTCGTTTGCCATTCCCTTCTCCGTGGACCACATTCTGTCAGACCTCTCCACCATGACCCTTCTGTCTTGGGTAGCCCCACACGGCATGGCTTAGTTTCATTGAGTTAGACAAGGCTGTGATCCATGTGATCAGATTGGCTTGTTTTCTGTGATTGTGGTTTCAGTCTGTCTGCCCCCTGATGCCCTCTCTCAGTGCCTACTGTCTTACTTGGGTTTCTCTTACCTTGGACATGGGGTATATCATCACGGCTGCTCCAGAAAAGCGCAGCTGCTGCTCCTTACCTGGGACATGGGGTAGCTCCTCTCAGCCATGCTTCTGCGCCATCACAGCCCTGTGCTTCTGTGCCTTCACTGCCACAGAGCTTCTGCAATAAACTGTGGAAAATTCTGAAAGAGATGGGAATACCAGACCACCTGGCCTGCCTCTTGAGAAACCTGTATGCAGAGCAGGAAGCAACAGTTAGAACTGAACATGGAACAACAGACTGGTTCCAAATAGGAAAAGGAGTACATCAAGCCTGTATATTGTCACCCTGCTTATTTAACTTATATGCAGAGTACATCATGAGAAATGCTGGGCTGGAGGAAGCACAAGTTGGAATCAAGATTGCTGGGAGAAATATCAATAACCTCAGATATGCAGATGACACCACCCTTATGGCAGAAAGTGAACAGGAACTAAAGAGCCTCTTGATGAAAGTGAAAGAGGAGAGTGAAAAAGTTGGCATAAAGCTCAACATTCAGAAAACTAAGATCATGGCACCCAGTCCCATCACTTCATGGCAATTAGAGGGGGAAAGAGTGGAATCAGTGGCTGACTTCATTTTTCTGGACTTCAATATCACTGCAGATGGTGATTGCAGCCATGAAACTAAAAGACACTTACTCCTTGGAAGGAAAGTTACGACCAATCTAGGCAGCATATTAAAAAGCAGATACTTAACTCTGCCAACAAAGGTAGGTCTAATCAAGGCCATGGTTTTTCCAATGGTCATGTATGGATGTGAGATTTGGACTATAAAGAAAGCTGAGCACCGAAGAATTGATGCTTTTGAACTATGGTGTTGAAGAAGACTCTTGAGAGTCCCTTGGACTGCAAAGAGATCCAACCAGTCCATCCTAAAAGAGATCAGTCCTGGGCGTTCATTGGAAGGACTGATGTTGAAGCTGAAACTCCAAAACTTTGGCCACCTGATGTGAAGAGCTGACTCATTTGAAAAGTCCCTGATGCTGGGAGGGTTTGGGGGTAGGAGGAGAAGGGAACAACAGAGGATGAGAAGGTTGGATGTTACGAACAACTCAGTGGACATGGGTTTGGGTGGACTGTGGGAGTTGGTGATGGACAGGGAGGCCTGGCGTGCTGCAGTTCATGGGGTCGCAAAGAGTCAGACATGACTGAGTGACTGGACCTAACTGAACTTAGAGAGATGGGAATTCCAGACCATCTTACCTGTTTCCTGAGAAACCTGTATGTGGGTCAAGAAGCAACCATTAGAACCCTGTATGGAACAACTGACTGGTTCAAAATCAAGAAAGGAATACCACAGGGCAGTCTGCTGTCACCCTGTTTGTTTAACCTATACTCTGATCATGTCATTAGAAATGCTGGGCTGGGTGAGTTACAAACTGGAATTAAGATAGGTGGGAGAAACATCAACAACTTCAGATATGTAGATGCCACCACTCTAATGGCAGAAAGTGAAGAGGAACTAAAGAGCCTCTTGATGAGAGTGAAGGAGGAAAATGAAAGAGCTGGCTTAAGATTAAATAGTAAACAACAACAACAACAAAACAACTAAGATCATGGCACACAGCCCCATTACTTCATGGGAAATAGAAGGGGAAAAGGTAGAAGCAGTGACAGATTTCCTCTTCTTGGACTCCAAAATCATTGTGGATGGTGACTGCAGCCATGAGATCAGAAGATCATTGCTTCTTGGCAGGAAAGCAATGACAAACCTAGACAGTGTGTTGAAAAGCAGAGACATTACTCTGCTGACAAAAGTCTATATAGTCAAGGCTATGATCTTCCCAGTGGTCACATATGGTTGTGTGAGCTGGACCATAAAGAAGGCAGACCACCAAAAAATTGATGCCTTCGAACTGTGGTGCTCTCCTGACAGTCCCTTGGACAGAAGGAGATCAAACCAATCAATCTGAAGGGAGATCAACCCTGAATATTCACTGGAAAGACTGATGCTGAGGCTGAAGCTTCAGTATTTTGGTTATCTGGTACAATTTGTTGGCTCATTAAAAAATTTCCTGATGCTGGTAAAGATTGAGAGCAGAAGGAGAAGAGGGTGTCAGAGAATGAGATGGCTGGACAGCATCACTGATGCAATGAACATGAACTTGGGCAAACTCCAAGAGATGGTGAGGGACAGGGAGGCCTGGCATGTTGCAGTCCGTGGGGTCTCAAAGAGTCTGACACGACTGGGCAACTGAACAACAACAACAACAACATATGGTGACAAGACTGAATATAAGAGGTCTAAGATAAAATCTGTAGAGGAAGAATTAGTATAAAGCTGGCTGAAGTGTGAAAACATATACAAACATAAGTATTTAGTAAGTGAAGCTGTAGAAATTGGTTTTACACATCATTGTGAAAAACAAATATTTACTCAAAAATGCTTTAACTTTTTTGTTTGTTTGTTTTCTTTTTTTTCTTTTTTTTTTCTTTAATAGAAAATTATTTAATTAGTATACATGTGTTCCCCATCCTGAACCCTCCTCCCTCCTCCCTCCCCACACCATCCCTCTGGGTCGTCCCAGTGCACCAGCCCCAAGCATCCAGCATCGTGCATTGAACCTGGACTGGCATCTCGTTTCATACATGATGTTTCACATGTTTCAATGCCATTCTCCCAAATCTTCCCACCCTCTCCCTCTCCCACAGAGTCCATAAGACTGTTCTATACATCAGTGTCTCTTTTGCTGTCTCGTATACAGGGTTATCGTTACCATCTTTCTAAATTCCATATATATGCGTTAGTATACTGTATTGGTGTTTTTCCTTCTGGCTTACTTCACTCTGTATAATAGGCTCCAGTTTCATCCACCTCATTAGAACTGATTCAAATGTATTCTTTTTAATGGCTGAGTAATACTCCATTGTGTATATGTACCACAGCTTTCTTATCCATTCATCTGCTGATGGACATCTAGGTTGCTTCCATGTCCTGGCTATTATAAACAGTGCTGCGATGAACATTGGGGTACACGTGTCTCTTTCCCTTCTGGTTTCCTCAGTGTGTATGCCCAGCAGTGGGATTGCTGGATCATCAGCTTCTCTTATGCACTATGGAAAATAAAGTAATTGTCAAAGTGCTACATTATTAGAAGACCTCCATCATAATGAAATTCTTGAACTTTTATGTCAATGTCATCAGATACTTCAAATAAGAAGCTGATTGGTTAGTTACCTATATAGGTTGCATCTTTTCATCCAGCTTATGAATCTGAGTGCAACTATTAAAAGTTCATTCTGACAAAAATTAAACATCAAACAGTACTCTGAATGCTGTTTTAAACTCAATATTGAAGACAAAGTTTGATGGAGCACAGTATCATGATAAAAAAAGAACTTTAATAAATTTTAACATTAAGAAAAAAGTATACTTGAAATTGGTCTCAAGGCATGGATATAATTTACAGTTACATTTGAATAAATTTTCATATTCCAGAAATTTACATGGAAGTTTTACCTGTCAAAATTTACATATATATACATAAACAAACATATTTGCATATGCATATGTGTTGGCACAGGCACTTGTGGAAAATTGAATGAAACTGAATTACAAATTTTTAGTTATGTATCTCCTGACTAAAAAAATAAAACTCTGCATGATGTCATCTCTCTTTCTTCTAATACCCAGGATCAGTTGTATTTTAGAAATGTCTGACCCTTAAAAAAATGATTTTACAAATCAACCTATAGAATACAATCTGATATTAGGTATTTTTAAAACACTACTTCATATTTTATTGAAGTGCATTTGATATCAGAAGTTTGAATTAAAATTTTCATTGAATGGAGCACTAAAATCTAATTATTTTAAGCTTTTAGTGTGGTAGTACAGTTACTTAATTTTTTTTTTTTGAAATGAAAAGCAAATAGGATGGCTTTTTCTCATTTAAATACTAATCAAAGACACTCCAGAATTCACAGGCAAAAGACAGTAGCTGTTCATTGGGCTGTAATATTTAATTTATTTGAAGAGGTTTAAAAATACTAGTTTAATAAAACAATTTCAAAATATTTCAAAGATTATATAATTTCAGTTATTTTCAGCAAATTTTTTTACTTTCAAAAGAGTCCTTGTTTGAATAATTAATTACAAGATCAGCTTATTAATAAACATATAGATATATGTATGTTTAATTTAATGAATATCATAACATATCAAGGGCTTCCCTTGTGGCTCAGCTGGTAAAGAATCCACCTGCAAAGAGGGAGATCTGGGTTTGATCCCTGGGTTGGGAAGATTCCCTGGAGAAGGGAAAGGCTATGCACTCCAGTATTCTGGCCTGTAGAATTCCATGGACTGAATAGTCCATGGGGTTGGAAAGAGTCGGACCTGACTGAGTGACTTTCACTTTCACTATAACATATCAAAATACCACTCCTTGATTTGAAGATACAGAAACAAGAGAAATTTGGGAAAATAAGATTTCCAAGAGACCTTAAAAAAAAATCTCTTGCCATTAATCTGTGATAAATAGTAATTATAAGTAAAAAATCATGTCTAATACAATAGCAGTTGTTACAAATAAGAATTTCCATAAAATGCAGGTATATTAATTAGGATAATCTCTGGAGAAGGCAATGGCACCCCACTCCAGTACTCTTGCCTGGAAAATCCCATGGACAGAGAAGCCTGGTAGGCTGCAGTCCATGGAGTCACTAAGGGTCGGACACGACTGAGCGACATCACTTTCACTTTCATGCATTGGAGAAGGGAATGGCAACCCACTCCAGTGTTCTTGCCTGGAGAATCCCAGGGACGGCAGAGCCTGGTGGGCTCCCATCTATGGGGTCGCACAGCATAGGACACGACTTAGCAGCAGCAGCAGCTATATCTTATACAAATTTCCATGGGTTAATACAATAAAGAATTGAGCCTCTTTTAAGTCATATTAAAATGCAGGTAAGTAGTTTCATGCTGTCAATCAGACTGTAGCCTCTTTTGTCTCATAGCACTGCCATGTTTAGGGTTTCAGAATTATCTGCTTAATTGTTTACATTCAGATAAGGGAAGGACAACTTAAAAGATTTTGGGTGGGTATTGGGAGCCAAGCCTGGAAAGTGGTGGTGATCATGGTTAGTCGCTAAGTTGTGTCCGACTCTTGTGACACCATGGACTATAGCCTGCCAGTCTGTTCTGTCCATGGAATTTTCCAGGCAAGAATACTGATGTGGGTTGCCATTTCCTTCTCCAGGGGATATTCACAACCCAGGGATCGAACCCGAGTCTCCTGCACTGGAGACAGATTCTTTACCAACCAACCTACCAGGAAATTACAGCCTGGGAAGGATTCAGTCATTTCCTTTTGAACATCACTGGGGAGGACTCAATCATATGGCCCTACCTAACTGCAAAGGGGCTGGGAAACATTAGGCTAGAAGTGTGTCAAAGAAGAGAAATCAAAGATACTGGTGAATAACTGGCCAATTTCTATTGCAATTATCCAAAATTATTCACTGACTATCAGCTCATTCGCCTATTTACAATTTAACAGTTCTTTTGTGCTTATAGCAAGAATATAATATCAAATGCCTCCAGGGAGCAGTCAATAAAGAAAATGACCAGAGCCTCCAAGGATGTTAAGTAACAGGGAGTGGTGGAGACTGAGGCAATAGGCAAGCACACATCCTAACCAGAAAGAGCAGATGATGCTAACTTGCATAAAAGCTGACCTAGAGTTACTATTACAAGGACACTTAAGAGAAACTGGTTATACAGACTTTTTATGAGAAAAGTATTTGATATTCAGATTTCTTTGAAAAATCAGAATTTCTTTTATAAAGACTTTGCTGGCTAAGTCAGTACTTACAGGTCATTCTTATGGTAGAGAGGGGAGACGGGTCAAAGCACTGAGTTGTGCAAGTCTTAAATATTAAAAACAATGAAAAAAGCAAGGGTATTATAGAAAGACAATACATAATATAGTCACAAACATAAAATCTGTATTTATATAGAAATGTGATTTGAAGCTGCAATGATGTACTGTGACTCTAAATAATGGCTACAGAAAGGGAGACAGGTTAAGGGACAACCTGACAACCAAGAAGAGAAACTGAAATGGTCAAAGTGCCCCAAAATGAGACAAGGACCAGTAACTTAATACTGGAACTAATCAAGCTGGTCAAATTGACCAGCAGACTAAAGGAGAATGAATATCTTCTATTCATTTTATTTTCCTTTTTATCCCTTATTTTTTCCTAATTTTCATCATAATCACTTCTACTTATCCACATAGTTAAAAGTTACTTAGTTCTCCATAGTGGCTGTACTAGTTTGCATTCCCACCAACAGTGTAAGAGGGTTCCCTTTTCTCCACACCCTCTCCAGCATTTATTGCTTGTAGACTTTTGGATCGCAGCCATTCTGACTGGTGTGAAATGGTACCTCATAGTGGTTTTGATTTGCATTTCTCTGATAATGAGTGATGTTGAGCATCTTTTCATGTGTTTGTTAGCCATCTGTATGTCTTTTTTGGAGAAATGTCTATTTAGTTCTTTGGCCCATTTTTTGATTGGGTCGTTTATTTTTCTGGAGTTGAGCTGTAGGAGTTGCTTGTATATTTTTGAGATTAGTTGTTTGTCGGTTGCTTCATTTGCTATTATTTTCTCCCATTCTGAAGGCTGTCTTTTCACCTTGCTAATAGTTTCCTTTGATGTGCAGATGCTTTTAAGGTTAATTAGGAAGATGGTAACAATAACCCGGTGTACGAGACAGCAAAAGAGACACTGATGTATAGAACAGTCTTATGGCAGAAAATACTTTTCATGATGAAAAGCTGCTTTTCAAAAAGAGCTGGCTTTAACAAATGACTATGTGCTTTGTACTATACCACATTCAATCCTACTCTTGATGAATAGTTCCTCAGATTTGTCTGATTTAGATCAATCAGACTTTCAGTATCTGCTGTGGCACCTTGCTTCATCATCCAAGAGAAATTTAGGTATCATTAACATAAGTAGCAATATCTACTGAGACTTCTCTATTGGGTGTTAGTTACACGTTAAGAACTGTGTAATAAAGCTAATGCATCACAGGACCTACATTTAGGTAGAGGGCTTCCTAGGTGGCCTTAGTGATAAATAATCTGCCTGCCAAACAGGAGACACAGGAGACGTGAGTTTAAACACTGAGTCGGCAAGATCACCTGTAGTAGGAAATGGCAACCCATTCCAGTATTCTTACCTGGAAAATTCCATGGGCAGAGCAGCCTGGTGGGCTACAGTCCATGGAGCCACAGAGTCAGACATGACTGAGCAACTGACCTTTAGCAATAGGTAGAAGCCTTTCAAAAAATGATTTGAATAAGTTATATGTGTATTGTTACTTTCTGGGTACTAAAAATCTCAGTATTAACATGGTCTGTCAGGGGAATGGCATTCCTGGTAAATGTTTCAAAGAAAGGCATTGGGGGCAGAGAACAATATATGGAAGGGAGAAAATGGCCCCTTGGTTGGACCTAGGATGATGGAACTTATTGTAAGGTTTAAATCATGTAGAAGGAATTTAAAAGGAATTTCTTCAGATGACTCAACTGAATTTTTGTTTGACAGAATTGTCCTTTCAATTCAGTCACAAAGGCTTACTTTGCTTTGCTTACCAGTAATCTCCCCTGAACGTCTGTTCCCATTTTCCTAGTATTATGTGATGTTAAGGAGGAGAAGCAGAAGGGTGTCAAAATCAGTCTTTCCTCATTTGATTGTTTGCCTAACACTGACATTTTTAAAAAGTCATTCAGTAGCACTATGATGGCTGTTGGAAATATCGTGATAAGAGTGGCTAATGTACTATGTGAACAATTGGATTATAGACAAACCTCTATATATTTTAATATGAATTTGCCTCTAGGTGATATTCTTTTTTTTTTAATTTTTTAAAATTATTTTTTAATTATTATTTTATTTGTTGTTTAATTGGAGGAAAATTGCTTTACAATATATGTTGGTTTCCTCTATGTAACAATGCAAGCCAGTCACAATTATATAAATATATATGTATATATATATTTTTTTAATTTTATTTTATTTTTAAACTTTACAATATTGTATTAGTTTTGCCAAAATTCTTAAGAAGATATTATAGTAATACCTTTTATTATATCCTGATACTAATAATTGCCAGTTTTCTGTAAATCTTCCTGAAAGTTTTTTTTATGTGTGTCTTTTAAGTTGAAATCAATATATCAATACATTTATATTTCAGTATTTCTAGGGAATAATTATAAATTCAATTTTTATTACTTACTTTATGTTCACTTGCCTAATAATATATTGGCAATTATATAGGGGGATTCTATCTAAAGGAGATAATGCAGTCAATTACATAAACAAAGACTGTAGCCTGCCAGGCTTCTCTGTCCTTGGAATTCTCCAGGCAAGAATACTGTAGTGGGTAGCCATTTCCTTCTCCAGGGGATCTACCTATCCCAGGGATCAAACTTTGGTATTCTTCATTGTGAGCAGATTCTTTACTATCTGAGCCACCAGGGAAACCAAAATTATATAAAAATAATTTTAGTAAATACAAGGGAGTAAGCAATATTAGAAATATAAGATAATCTGTAGTTATTTTTTAAATGAAGTGTTTCTAATTTTACTTTTTTATATCTAATTATTTTTGACCATATATCAATTTAAGAATCTTTGCATTCTAAATCCAATTTAGTATAGAAATACTAAATTCAATAAAATCTCATTTTATATATAAGAAAATCATATTTTTAGAATAATTAAAATGAATTACCATTGAAAATATTCCAATAACAAAACAAGGCTAAATTTAATAACATATTCTAAAATTCTCAAAAATGATGTCTATTCTGATCATATGTGTGAATTTCATTTATAATGAAGAAATAGAATAATTTCAGAAGTGTTTATTGTACAGAATAAATTATGTTCATATTAAAATAAAAATAAATTTCTCTCCTTGTGTGTATATATATGTGTATATATGTGCATATATATGATTACACATAGTGTATATTAGATTTAAATTATCAAATATTTGCAGAGATAAATAAACAGTATATCTGATCTTGGTCTTTCTTGAATATGCTGGAACAATCACCCAGTTGTCATTGGTCTTCTTTCCTTCCTATTCTCTGACCAGATTATAGGTAGAAACATAAAATTAAGGATTTTAACCATAAAAATTATATAGCATGAATTATTTACCCAGGATGAGAAAACATTTTAGGCAAAGGTAGGACTACAGAAATAGCTCTCCTGGACTCTAATAAGTGCAGTGATTTTTCTTTTAAAACAGACATGCCTAAGCCCTGGCCTTTCTGGGTGGCCCAGTGATAAAGAACCCGCCTGTAATGCAGGAGACCTGGGTTCGATTCCTGGGTCGGGAAGATACCCTGGAGGAAATGGCAACCCATTCCAGTATTCTTGCCTGGAAAATTCCATGGACAGAGGAGCCTGGCAGGCTACAGTCCATAAGGTAATAAACAGTCAGACACAACTGAACACGCTTGTACCCTCAGAGCATATCTAAACCATAATTTATCAGAAGTGTTTTATTTCCATAGCTTTCATAAACTTACATATATTTGTCTGCAATGGATATAGAGAGCTTGGTAGAATACTCTCTGTATGTAACTTAATTGAATTGTTTCAATGTATCATTTGCATCATCAAATGTTTTATATAGCATTGGTCCTTGTTAGCTCAGACTATAGAAGACTACATGAAAAAGAAAAATGAAAGTAAATCAGTATGGCTCTTTGTGCAAAAAGACCTTTTGGCCATTGAGTCATGCATTTCACTGTTTTCTCTACCCTTGTCTTTTTCATATGCAAAAGATAGTTCTGCCTCATATGTATTATAGCATTTTATAGCAGATGCATAAGACATGTGTTAGTATTTTCAAATGACCCTTCCTCCTAGTGCTGATTTCTGTGTTAGGTTTACTGATTCATTTGGCAACTCTTAGGAGCTGCTTTGTGCTCTGTAGTAGCAATTTTACACTAAAGACTTCATTCATTTGGCCCTTTTGAAATTTATTAATCTTGTGGTGATGGTGGTGAACAAGAGATAAATTAGGATGTCTTTATTATTGATCTGTCCATAGCTTTCATGTTACTTGATCATGCTCTATTGTTAATACAGCTGAAGAGAATTAATTTTAGAAACAAGACAAGCTGTTAACACAGAACTTGAAAGTCTTCCCACTGAAGATGCTGAACCTTATTATAAAGTATTGGATCATTTCAATTGTTAGTCTTTTAATTCTAAATTAGCAGAGTATGTGAATGAGTCCTTGCTTTATTCCATGAATCTATCTGTTCTCTCATCGTTCTCAAAATTGAGTGTCATCCTACTATTTAAACTGGAAGGTCAAATGCAAAAATAATGAAGATCTGAAATTGTTTGGCAACTTGATACTATTGCATTACTTCACTTTCAGGTTTGGTCACTGGAATCTTGAGTAGGCTAAGTATTTTAGCTTAAAAAAAAATTGATTTCTCTTAAGTGCAGCCATGAAATTAGAAGATGATTGCTTCTTGGCAGAAAAGTTATAACAAACTTAGACTGTATGCTAAAAAGCAAAGATATCACTTTGCAAACAAACTCCGTATAGTCAAAGTTATGGTCTTTCCAGTAGTCGTGTATGGCTGTGAGAGCTGGACCATAAAGAAGGCAGAGCAGCAAAGAATTGACAGTTTTGAACTGTGGTGCTGAAGAAGACTCTTAAGAGTCCCTTGGACAGCAAGGAGATCAAACCAGTAGATCTTAAAGAAAATCAACCCTGCATACATATTGAAAGGCCAGATGATGAAGCTGAAGCTGAAGCTCCAATACTGCGGTCAACTGATGCAAACAGCCAGCTCATTGGAAAAGACCCTGATGCTAGGAAAGATTGAAGGCAGAAGGAGAAGAAGGTGATAGAGGATGAGATGGTTGGATGGCATCACCAATGCAATGGACATGAACTTGGGAAAACTGCAGGAGATGGTGAAGGACAGGGAAGCCTAGTGTGCTGCAGTCCATGGGGTCATGAAGAGTCAGACATGACATGGCAGCTGAACAACGACAGCAACTCTTCAGTGTGTTTTTTTGCTTAAAATTGATAATTTCTTCATATACCTAGAATTCAGATTTCTGCCAATATTTTAGATACACTTAAAATTATTAAAATGACAAAATAAAATAGATAATATTGACTATGCCATTCAGTTGTATGCAATTGAAAGTAGATTAAAAAATTATTAAATTTGAGTAAGTTAAGATTTCTTTAACATTTAAAAGTGTGGAATGCCTCTGGAATTGAATTTACCTTCTTGGGATACATATCCCAAAGAAAACATGACATAAAAGAAGTAATGGATATCCAACCTCTCTGACTTTAATTCAATCCTCACTTATTCTTTCAATTTTAGTCTGCAAAACTGACTTTTAGAACAAAATTAGATTGGCTAAAAGTTGTGATAATAGTGTTTTTATGGGTGCTATTCTGAGGAATTTCTATGACAAAGAATAAACACAACAGATACAATGTATCTATCAGAACCTCAGCTATAGCAAAGTTTTAGAAACATTAGAATTATATATGCTTTTATTCCTGACACTTTACTTAGATCATAAATATCAGCATCAAAATATTAGTTCCAAGTTGACAATGATTCTGAATGCTGACCCCAGCATTGGCAAAGTTAAGTATCAACACAACTAATGAGTTAAAATTGTTAAATGCAAAGCAAGTGGATATAGTGCCAATTTTGAAAATATTAAGAAAAGTCTATCTTGCTAAAAATTGGTTATGTCTTAATTGAATTTTCCTTACTCTGAATCTATCTAAATCTTATCTCCGTATTTCTACACGAGGGAGATATTTATATTGCAACAATAGGTACCAAAATTAGTTTCACTGAGTCAATTCTTATGGTGCCTTAGAGATAAATATGAAAGAAATTGTTTATACACTTCATGGATTAATAGACTTTTAAGAGACTGATTATTTTAGGTTAATTACACACCTAAAAGTAGGCCTTCTTTCCTTTGTTTTCATCATCAAAATTAAAACAATAAATATTATAGAATACTTTCAGCAATACATGAACCGCGAACTTCTAGTTGTTCAAGCTGGTTTTAGGAAAGGCAGAGGAACCAGAGACCAAATCGCCAACATCCGCTGGATCATTGAAAAAGCAAGAGAGTTCCAGAAAAACATCTATTTCTGCTTTATTGACTATGCCAAAGCCTTTGACTCTGTGGATCACAATGAACTGTGGAAAATTCTGAAAGAGATGGGAATACCAGACCACCTGACCTGCCTCTTGAGAAATTTGTATGCAGGTCAGGAAGAAACAGTTAGAACTGGACATGGAACAACAGACTGGTTCCAAATAGGAAAAGGAGTACATCAAGGCTATATACTGTCACCCTGCTTATTTATATTTAAATTATATGCAGAGTACATCATGAGAAATGCTGGGTTGGAAGAAGCACAAGCTGGACTCAAGATTGCCAGGAGAAATATCAATAACCTCAGATATGCAGATGACACCACCCTTGTGGCAGAAAGTGAAGAGGAACTAAAAAGCCTCTTGATGAAGGTGAAAGAGGAGAGTGAAAAAGTTGGCTTAAAACTCAACATTCAGAAAACGAAGATCATGGCATCTGGTCCCATCACTTCATGGGAAATAGATGGGGAAACAGTGGAAACAGTGAACAGTGTTAGACTTTATTTTTTTGGGCTCCAAAATCACTGCAGATGGTGACTGCAGCCATGAAATTAAAAGACACTTGCACCTTGGAAGGAAAGTTATGACCAACCTAGATAGCATATTCAAAAGCAGAGACATTACTTTGCCAACAAATGTCCGTCTAGTCAAGGCTATGGTTTTTCCAGTGGCCATGTATGGATGTGAGAGTTGGATTGTGAAGAAAGCTGAGTGCCAAAGAATTGATGCTTTTGAACTGTGGTGTTGGAGAAGACTCTTGAGAGTCCCTTGGACTGCAAGGAGATCCAACCAGTCCATTCTAAAGGAGAGCAGCCCTGGATTTCTTTGGAAGGAATGATGCTAAAGCTGAAACTCCAATACTTTGGCCACCTCATGAGAAGAGTTGACTCATTGGAAAACACTCTGATGCTGGGAGGGATTGGGGGCCAGAAGACAAGGGGATGACAGAGGATGAGATGGCTGGATGGCATCACTGACTCGATGGACGTGAGACAGAGTGAACTCCGGGAGTTGGTAATGGACAGGGAGGTCTGGCGTGCTGCCATTCATGGGGTCGCAGGGAGTCGGACACGACTGAGTGACTGAACTGAACTGAACTGAATGGATAAGGAAGCAACTATGTTAAAGGAAGCAACTTTTACAAGCATAATATAAAGACAAAACAAAAGGGAATTTCTGAAGAAAGCTAAAAATAAATTGTAGTTGAAAATCTACAAGAAATGTATTTTCGTATCTATCCTGTTTAAGATGGTATTCTGTCTCTACCATGTAATAGGTAAGATCAAACTTACTTCTCTTGAGTCTCCTGCGTTGGCAAGGCATATTCTTTACCACTCTGACACTTGGGAATCTCTAGAATATTTAATGGGGCTTACAATTATGCTGATGTATATATGTACATTTACTTAGGGTACTACCTACTGATGGATTTTTATATTGTTTACAATTTTCACTGTTATAGAAAATACCTCCCAAAATTAATATGTCTATTAAAATTGAAGCTAAATTGTAGAACAGTTGATAATTATTGACAGAATCTCTTCAAATAAATGCAGTGCAAAATTATTTTTCCTTTAAAAATGTATAAATATTCTATGTCTATATATTTGTACAGTTATCCTTAAAATATTACTAAACATAAGTGTAAAAAGAGTTAAGTACAAACATACATCTATGTCCCGGTATCAAAATCAGACCTACATACATGTGCTATTTGGAGTGATATAAGCATGACTTCCATAGAATCATAATTCAGGAAGTTATGGTAATTTATAATATTGTTGATTATATTACCTGATGCTTTATGTTAGTTCTGTCTCTTAATGTCTTTCATTGAAATAATATAAAGGAAAAGAGTTTTCAGTCACATAGCCAGATGTATGAAAACAAACAAAAGACAGGATGGAATGGCCATTGAAACTGACACATATTGGAGAGTTCGATTTTTCCAGAATCTTGTCTGTGAAACAGAAAGTGATCTTATATCATGTTTCTGATTCTGATAGTCTTTACACCTCTCTTAAAAATGTAAAAGATCTCAGATTTCTCTCAGCATTACCAGCTCAGAGTACATGTTTTCAGGACCATCTGGCCTGCTGGCCTATATAAGAGCCATTTCAGAGTAAAATAAATGTTGAAGCCAGATGGATGATACAAAGAGTGAGAAAGTAAAGTTGTTGAGCATAAAATATTGTTTCTAGAAACTTTACTTGTAAAATTAGAAGAAAAATGGATTGTGGCCTAGAATTTAACTCTCAGAGAAGTGCTTGATAGTTATATCATTTGTTTAGTTTTTAAGATGAAAGAGACTTACGTATTAATAAATGTTTATCACAAAAGCTGAGTGGGAAAAAAAGCTGATGCCACTACAGAGAAAGAGAACTGTTGAAAATAGCACTACTCGGAAACCACAGGGAAGCATGGGTTAGCCTGGTGCATTCTGCAGATGTTAGAAATTCTGGAAAGAATTTGGGGAAGAGAAAGAATGTAGAATGTCTTATATGAAAGGCTTTAAGAAATAGAAAGAGAATGATCAAAATATTTAGAGACCATACTAACAAAACCAGGCGGTATGGTCAGTTGAAATGAACTTCAAAGTAAAAATATTTTTGTCTGAGGGTAGTGTCTAGAGAAACCTGGGAGAATTAGAAGGAAATAGGGACAAAAAACAAAACAAAACCCAAAAAACATGTTTTCAAATCACTTTGAATTTTATTTAATTGAATGTTACCTTAAAGTACGTATAGGAACATTGGTATTTATTGTTGTTATTTATTTATCATTATTTTATCATTATGTTTTATTGCTTATTATATAGTAAAACAATTACTTGGATTGAGCACTTAACCCATATCTAACTTGTACACTGTAACTAAATATGTTTATGCTTTAGCTCAATGAATTCCATTTTAAGAAAGTATTATTTTGACAATTTATAAATGAAAAAATCAAGACTATAGGCATTTAAACAGTTTTTTGAAGGTCAAACCATTGGAAAAAGAGAAGCTTATATGAAAATCCGGGACTCTGGATTACTAAATTGCCTGTAGAGTAGGTATGGGAATAGGAGAGGGAAGAGGTTGAAAGCTAAAGAACTGAGAATTAACGTCTTTGAAAACATTGTTGTTTGTTGTTTAGTCGCTAAGCCATGTCCAGTTCTTTTGCTATCCCATGGAATGTAGACACGCCAGACACCTCTGTCCATATATTTCCCAGGTGAAAGTTCAGTTCAGTTCAGTCACTCAGTCGTGTCCGACTCTTTGAGACTCCATGAACTGCAGCATGCCAGGCCTCCCTGTCCATCACCAAATCCCGAAACTCAAACTCATGTCCACTGAGTTGGTGACGCCATAAAACCATCTCATCCTCTGTCGTCCCCTTCTCCTCCTGCCCTCAAACTTTCCCAGCATCAGGGTCTTTTCCAATGAGTCAGCTCTTTGCATCAGGTGGCCAAAGTATTGGAGTTTCAGCTTCAACATCAGTCCTTCCAGTGAATACCCAGGACTGATCTCCTTTAGGATGGAGTGGTTGGATCTCCTTGCAGTCCAAGGGACTCTTAAGAGTCCTCTCCAACACCATGGTTCAAAAGGATCAATTCTTCGACATTCAGCTTTCTTTATACTCCAACTCTCACATCCATACATGACTGCTGGAAAAACCATAGCCTTGCCTAGACAGACTTTTCTTGACAAAGTAATGTCTTTGCTTTTTAATATGCTGTCTAGATTGGTTATCACAGAAGGCAATGGCACCCCACTCCAGTACTCTTGCCTGGAAAATTCCATGGATGGGGAGCCTGGTAGGCTGCAGTCCTTCCAAGGAATAAGCATCTTTTAATTTCATGACTGCAGTCACCATCTGCAGTGATTTTGGAACCCAAAAAAATAAAGTCAGCCACCATTTCCACTGTTTCCCCATCTATTTGCCATGAAGTAATGGGATCAGATGCCATGATCTTAGTTTTCTGAATATTGAGCTTTAAGCCAACTTTTTCACTCTCCACTTTCACTTTCATCAAGAGACTCTTTAGTTCTTCTTCACTTTCTGCCGTAAGGGTGGTATCATCTGCATATCTGAGGTTATTGATATTTCTCCCAGCAATCTTGATTCCAGCTTTTGCTTCTTCCAGCCCAGCATTTCTCATGATGTACTCTGCATATAAGTTAAATAAGCAAGGTGACAATATACAGCCTTGATGTACTCCTTTTCCTATTTGGAACCAGTCTGTTGTTCCATGTCCAGTTCTAACTGTTGCTTCCTGACCAGCACACGGATTTCTCAAGAGGGAGGTTAGGTGGTCTGCTATGCCCATCTCTTTAAAAATTTTCCACAGTTTGCTGTGGTCTGCACAGTCAATGGTTTGGCATAGTCAATAAAGCAGAAATAGAAGTTATTCTGGAACTCTCTCGCTTTTTCAGTGATTGAGCAGATGTTGGCAATTTGATCTCTGGTTCTTCTGCCTTTTCTAAAACCAGCTTTAACATCTGGAAGTTCATACTTCATGTATTGCTGAAGCCTGTCTGGAGAATTTTGAGCATTACTTTACTAGCATGTGAGATGAGTGCAACTGTGTGGTAGTTTGAGCATTCTTTGGCATTGCCTTTCTTTGGGATGGGAATGAAAACTGACCTTTTCCAGTCCTGTGGCCACTGCTGAGTTTTCCAGATTTGCTGGCATATTGAGTGCAGCAATTTCACAGCATCATCTTTCAGGATTTGAAAGAGCTCAACTGGAATTCTATCACCTCCACTAGCTTTGTTCATAGTGATGTTTCCTAAGGCCCACTTGACTTCACATTCCAGGATGTCTGGCTCTAGGTGAGCGATCACACTATTGTGATTATCTGGGTCCTGAAGATCTTTTTTGTACAGTTCCTCTGTGTATTCTTGCCACTTCTTCTTAATATATTCTGTTTCTGTTACTGCTACTGCTAAGTCACTTCAGTCGTGTCCGACTCTGTGTGACCCCATAGACGTCAGCCCACCAGGCTCCCCCATCCCTGGGATTCTCCAGGCAAGAACACTGGAGTGGGTTGCCATTTCCTTCTCCAATGCATGAAAGTGAAAAAGTGAAAGTGAAATCGCTCAGTTGTGTCCGACTCTTAGTGACCCCATTGACAAGGTCCATACCATTGCTGTCCTTTATTGAGCCCATCTTTGCATGAAATTTTCCCTTGGTATCTCTAATTTTCTTGAAGAGATCTCTAGTCTTTCCCATTCTATTGTTTTCCTCTATTTCTTTGCATTGATCACTGAGGAAGGCTTTCTTATCTCTCCTTGCTATTCTTTGGAACTCTGCATTCAGATGCGTATATCTTGCCTTTTCTCCATTGCTTTTTGTGTCTCTTCTTTTCACAGCTATTTGTAAGGCCTCCTCAGACAGGCATTTTGCCTTTTTTGCATTTCTTTTCCATGGGGATGGTCTTTATCCCTATCTCCTGTACAATGTCACGAACCTCCGTCCATAGTTCATCAGGCACTCTATCAGATCTAGTCCCTTAAATCTATTTCTCACACAGCTGTATAATCATAATGGATTTTATTTAGGTCAGATGGGATTGGGGGCAGGAGGAGAAGGGGACGACAGAGGATGAGATGGCTGGATGGCATCACTGACTCGATGGACGTGAGTCTGAGTGAACTCCGGGAGTTGGTGATGGACAGGGAGGCCTGGAGCGCTGCGATTCATGGGGTCACAAAGAGTCGGACATGACTGAGCGACTGATCTGATCTGATCTGACCTGAATGGTCTAGTGATTTCCCCCACTTTCTTCAATTTCAGTCTGAATTTGGCAATAAGGAGTTCATGATCTGAGCCACAGTCAGCTCCCAGTCTTCTTTTTGCTGACTGTGTAGAGCTTCTCCATCTTTGGCTGTAAAGAATATAATCAATCTGATTTTGTTGTTGACCATCTGGTGATCTCCATGTTTAGAGTCTTCTCTTGTGTTGCTGGGTGGGATTGGGGGCAGGAGGAAAAGGGGATGACAGAAGATAAGATGACTGGATGGCATCACCTACTCGATGGATGTGAGTTTGAGTGAACTCTGCGAGATGGTGATGGACAGGGAGGCCTGGCATGTTGCGATTCATGGGGTCACAAAGAGTGGGACAAGAGTGAGTGACTGAACTGAACTGAACTGAACTTGTGTTGTTGGAAGAGAGTGTTTGCTATGACCAGTGCGTTCTCTTGGCAGAACTCTATTAGTCTTTGCCTTGCTTCATTCTGTACTCCAAGGCCAAATTTGCCTGTTACTCCAGGTGTTTCTGACTTCCTACTTTTTCATTCCAGTCTCCTATAATGAAAAGCACATCTTTTTTGGGTGTTAGTTCTAGAAGGTCTTGTAGGTCTTCATAGAACTGTTCAACTCCAGCTTCTTCAGCATTATTAGTCAGGGCATAGACTTGGAATACTGTGATATTGAATGATTTGCTTTGGAAACAAATGGAGATCATTCTGTCATTTCAGAGATTGCCACAGTGCCTCCTGCTGCCTGCTGAACATGGCATGTTGTTGCTCCTGGGCCCGTCCTCTTTGGATGTTTGTCCAATAAGTGGTGGACGTCTCTTCTGCTGTCTCTCAGCTCTTTCTTCAGTCTCAAGGCTGGGCATCTACAAGTGTACAGGCCTGTGTGTTGCAGCCCAACAATTGATTCAATAAGCAGTCGGAGACCAGATTTTCCACGTAGTCAGGATGGAATCCAGACAGCCCTGGACAAGGATCACCTCTGTCCCCCTTCAGTCCTGGGGGGCCCCTGGCACCTGAAGGGCCCTGTGGACCTATGGCTCCAGCAGGCCCTGGGATCAGAGAAGTAGAAATGGCTTGCAGGATCTCAGTTCCCCAATCAGGGATTGAACGTGAGGCCTGGCAGTGAGAACACCAAATCCTAACCACTGGATTTCAGACTCTTTTGTTGATTATGATGGCTACTCCATTTCTTCTAAGAGATTCCTACCCACAGTAGTAGATATAATGGTCATCTGAGTTAAATTCATCCAATCCAGCCCATTGTAGTTCGCTGATTCCTAGAATGTCAGTGTTCACTCTTGCCATCTCCTGTTTGACCACTTCCAATTTGACTCTATTCATGGACCTAACATTCCAGGTTCCTATGCAATATTGTTCTTTACAGCATCAGACCTTGCTACTATCACCAGTCACATCCACAGCTGGGTGTTGTTTTTTCTTTGGCTCTATCCCTTCATTCTTTCTGGAGTTATTTCTCCACTGATCTCCCATAGCATATTGGGCACCTACTGACCTGGGGAGTTCATCTTTCAGTGTCCTATCTTTTTGCCTTTTCATACTGTTCATGAGGTTCTCAAGGCAAGAATACTGAAATGGTTTGCCATTCCCTTCTCCTGTGGACCACATTCTGTCAGACCTCTCCACCATAACTCTTCTGTCTTGGTTGGCCCCACACAGCATGGCTTAGTTTCATTGAGTTATTACTGGATTGGATTGCCATTTTCTTTCCCAACAAATCTTCCTAAGTCAGCATTCAAACCCATGTCTCCTGCATTGCAGATGAATTCTTTATCAGTGAGCCACGTGGGTTAGTTACATAGTGTAAGAATTAGAATGGAATTTGCTTTGCTATGTTTTGATTTTTACACGAAGAACATGTTTACTACCTTTGGGAGAGATGACACCTAGAAAGATCTGGTTGAGGAGAGATGAAAGACAAGTGAAGATGAAATAGGTGAGATAACTTAGGTACTTGAGATGAAATGAAAACTAGAGGAATATTTAGAGCAAATTGTCAAAGGAGAACAATCAGTAACTTGTATTAGTCTTTTAACAGTTCTTACATAAATATGAACTCACTTTTGAAGGGCTGTAATTTTTTTATTTGCAAAAATATTGCTATTAAAAATTATTTCCTTCTGTAGATATTTCTATTCAAAGGGTTTCAATTAATTCAACATGCATTAAATCATTCTTCTGTCAAGAAAGACCAAGCCAGACATGAAAATTACATAGAAAGAATGAATTAAGGAAACAGACAAAAGGAAATGAGAGAGAAAGAAAGAAAAGCAATTTATCAATTTATTGATGTCGATAGTCTAGCATCTTTTCATGTTTATATTGTGAAGTGCATTTTCATATATTTTGCCCATTTACCATTTTTAAATATGTTGTTTTCTTATTGAGTATAGATAATTTTTTGGATATCTAGAAAGAAGACTATTTGGACATTTAAATTGAAACTATCATACCGAGTCTTTGCCTTGTATTTTCATCATCTTTAATTATTTTTAATTTAAGAATAATTAGATTGAGATGAAACTGATCTACAGTGTCATGTTAGTTCAGGTATGCACCTTAGGTTGCATGTCCATGAGCCCTATGGACAGTAGCCTGCCAAGCACTTTTGTCTGTGGGATTCTCCACGCAAGAAGACTGAAGTGGGTTGCTCTGCCCTCCTCTAGCGGATTTCCTGACCCAGGGATCAAACTCATGTTTCTTACATATCCTGCATGTTTACCACTATTGCCACCTGGAAAGCTATATATAGTAGTATGTATATGTTAATCCCTGGAGAAGGCAATGGCACCCCACTCCAGTACTCTTGCCTGGAAAATCCCATGGATGGAGGAGCCTGGTAGGCTGCAGTCCATGGGATCACTAGGAGTCGGACGCGACTGAGAGACTTCACTTTCACTTTTCACTTTCATGCACTGGAGAAGGAAATGGCAACCCACTCCAGTGTTCTTGCCTGGAGAATCCCAGGGACGGTGAAGCCTGGTGGGCTGCCGTCTCTGGGGTCGCACAGAGTCGGACACGACTGAAGCGACTTAGCAGCAGCAGCAGCAGCAGCATATGTTAGTCCCATCCTCTTAATTTATCCCTACCCCCACCTTCCCCTTTGGTCACAATAAATTTGTTTTCTATGTCCATGGGTCTATTTCTTTTTTTTTTTTTCCTTTCTTTACTTAATTTTTTTCCCAGAGGAACATTTAATCCAGAGAAATCATGGCATGTTTCTCACTGGATTATTTCTGTTTTATAAAATAGATCTATTTGCATTTTTTTTAAGATTCCACATATAAGTGATGTCATATGATATTTGTCTTTCTTTGTCTGTCTTACTTCACTTAGTTCATCCATGGACCTAATCTTTAGATCCATCCATATTGTTGTAAATGGCGTTATTTAATTCTTCTATATGGCTGAGTAGTATTGCATTGTATACATGTATCACAACTTCTTTATCCATTCAGCTATCAATGAACTTTTAGGTTGCTTCCATTTCTTGGCTGTGGAAGACACTAGCCACTATTAACATTGGGATGTATCTATCTTTTGAATTGTAGTTTTTCCTGGGTAAATGCCCAGATGTGAGATCCCTGATCGTATGGTAACTCTATTTTTAGTTTTTTAAGGAACCTTCATGATGTTTTCACTACTTCTTTTACTTTTCCACATAAATTTTAAAATCAGCTTGTCTGTATCTACAAGCTTTACTGATTGTATTTTGGATTCATGTTCAATCTGCAGATCAATTGAGAAAGAATTAATGTCTGTGATCTTTCAATTCATGAACCTTTTAATTTCTTCTAAAAGTGTTTTGAGCATGTGGATCCTGTACACATTTTGTTAAATTCATTCCTAAGTGGTATTTCATTTTTTGAAGTTATTGTGAATGATACTGTTTTCTGTTGATAAAATCATATTTATTCAAAAAATAAAATTTGATTTTATATTAGAAATCAATAAATATATTTAGCTTAATCATACTTATAAAAATAATACTTAATAATTTTAATTACTATAGGAAAAGAATTTGATAAAATAACATACCAATTATATATTTTTAAAAATCTGCCATCATAATAGAAATAGAAGGTATATTTTTTAACCTTTTATAAAAATCATACTGTAATTTTTATTAATGGTTAATATAATCTGCTTAAGATCAGCTATATGACAAAGCCTCCTGTACATCTTCCAGACAACAAAGCTAAATAATGCAAAAAGGGGAAGTCAAAGACATAAATTATAAGGGAAAGATACAAAAAATGTTTATATGCAGTTGATGCTTGTCAACATGGAAAATCCTGGAGGACCTAATTAATAATTATAGCAAGGTTGTTTCATTTTTAAAAATTATACGTAAAACTCAAGTCGATGTCTATATATAAATATTAAAATAATTACTTTAAAAATAACATTTAAAAGTACCTGGGCTTAAATATAACAAAAGATTTTCTTTTTTTTTTAATTTTATTTTATTTAACTTTACAAAATCGTATTGGTTTTGCCATATAACAGAAGATTTTCATAAATTTTATGGATAAAACTGTAAAAATATATTGAAAATATTAAAGATAATTAAACAAAACAGATATCCCACTTAATAGGATATAAGCATATATAGCATAGAATATATTTATCATTAAATATTATGTATGAATGCTGCCAATAATATGCACTTTAGTTCCAAAGCCCTTGGTGTATTTTAGTAATTTAAGGGAAGCAACACATGATCTATTTAAATAAATTTGTCTTTCTAAAGTGACTTAAGAATTTTAAATGCTTTTCTTTTTTCATATTTTCATAAAATTCATGTAACTTAGTTATATAATAGGTAGTTACTGTGGCTCCTGCAGGCTGATTTTGTCTGCTTTGCGATAGTTTTATATATTGTTAACTATCTTAAAGCATCACCTTGTTTTCTTAAAGCTTCATGTTTTTGGATTACCTATTAACCATGAATTGGTAATAAAAATTTTCAAAGTCATCTTAATTTACAAGAAAAAAAGGAAGAAACTTTGACCTTCCCCTAGCTGTCTAAAAGAATGTAGCATGCATGCATGCCCAGTTGCATCCAACTCTGTACAACCCCATGGACTGTAGCCCACCAGGTAGCTCTGTCCATGGAATTTTCCAGACAAGAATACTGGGGTGGGTTGTCATTTCCTACTCCAGGGGATCTTCATGACCCAGGGATTGCATTGCCAGGCAGATTCTTTACCACTGCACCATTGAAGAATGTAGACATAGGATCTGTTCCAGGAAAAGAGTTATCAGCATGTGAAGTGAAGTTGCTCAGTTGTGTCTGACTCTTTGCAACCCCGTGGACTGTAGTCTATTAGGCTCCTCTGTCCATGGGATTTTCCAGGCAATAGTCCTGGAGTGGATTGCCATTTCCTTCTCCAGGGGATCTTCCCAACCCAGGGCTTGAACCCGGGTCTCCCGAACTGTAGACAGAGGCTTTACCCTCTGAGCCACCAGTTATCAGCATAGGTATCTGCAAAGATTACGGGCTGGGTTTCCTGCGGGGGATACTTGGCTTGGCAGGGCCTAAAGATCAGAGTCCTATCAGGTGTCCTATTGTCTCCGTATGGCCCAGCTACATTTGTTTACCAAACACTTGCTTTTCCACCTCCATATAAATTGCCTTTCTCCCTTTTGAAGTTCCAAACCACTACCTCTGGCATCTTCTTCTGCCTTTATTTATATATTGTGTTTAAGAGAAAGGCTTCAACCATTTTGGTGAGTTAATTTTCCTGGGTCTCTCCCATGTACACATTATTAAACTTTGTTTTGATTTTCACCTCTTAATCTGTGTCATGTCAGGTTAATTCTTTAACCAATCAGAAGAACTGAGCAGAGTAGAGGAAAATTTCTTCCTCCCTGACCCATGCAAAAAAAACAATAAAATTAAATATTTTATCTAAGATAAGCATGCTACTAAATTTCTACTTGTTAGAAATTAGGTTAATGAAACTTCTATACACTATATTTTTAGTCAGAGGTTCAGACCATCATAGTCAATTATGCTTCATTCTTTAGCAGAAATTACAAGGGACATCTTTCAAGATCCCTGTTGTTTTTACTCTACTTGACTGGCTACAGGCCATGACAAAATGTTAGTTAATAAACACATGTATCTTTTGCTTTTGTTGTTGTTGTTTGTTATGCCTTGACTTTTCATTGACTCAACATTTTCCTAAAGTTGCCATTGATAAACATGAAAAATAATTCAGAATGGAAGGAAATTCTATTAAAATGATTCATATCAGCTCTGCAAGATTTCCACAGTTATCTCACACAGAGTTACTACTCCACTTTACTCACATAATACTCCATGCCTACCCCTAGCACAGCACTTGAAGTTTGTACTTTAAATTTTAATTATTTTGGATGTAAATGAAGTAAAGAAAATAAACAGGTTTTTATCAAATAAATGCCAAAGCAGCTATGAAAGTTTATACTGCTGCTGCTGCAGCTGTCACTTCAGTCGTGTCCAACTCTGTGCGAACCCATAGAGGACAGCCCACCAGGCTCCTCCTCCCCTGGGATTCTCCAGGCAAGAACACTGGAGTGGGTTGCCATTTCCTTCTCCAATGCAGGAAAGTGAAAAGTGAAAGTGAAGTCGATCAGTCGTGTCCGGCCCTCAGCGACCCCATGGACTGCAGCCTTCCAGGCTCCTCCGTCCATGAGGTCTGTAAAATAAATTATGTTATTTAGAGGTCACAGCTTTATTCTCTTTATGATAAGATTTTTGTTTTGATTTTTAATGCAGAATTTTAGTAGCTGTAGAAAACTGCTGAACTTTGGAAGCCGAAAAACATCTTTTCAGGTTGGTCTCTAGAAAATAAGTGAGAAAGGAATCGGAACAGGATTCTTATACAATTATGAGCAGGTAGGCAGGTTTCTAGGGCTTCTCTGGTGGCTCAGACGATAAAGAATGTGCCTGTAATGTGGAAGACCCAGGTCTGATCCCTCAGTCAGGAAGATCCCCTGGAGTAGGAAATAGCAACCCACTCCAGTATTCTTGCCTGAAGAATTCCATGGACAGGGAAGCCTGGTGGGCTACAGTCCATGGGGTCGAAAACAGGCAGACAGGATTGAGCAACAACACTTTCACAGGCAGAGTTCCTGGGCAGCACATATCAATGTACATTTCTTTCTGTTGAATAGTAGTGCTTGAAGATATTGATTCACACTATATTTAAAGACAGTGTGCACCTGGGTTATTCTTAATTTGTTGTTGTTGTTGTGTGTGTGTGTGTGTCTGTGTCTGTGTCTGTGTCTGTATCTGTGTCTGTGTGTGCGTGTGCCTGTGCAGGCTCAGTCCTATCTGACTCTTTGCGACCCTATAGACTGTAACTTGCCAGACTCCTCTGTCCATGGGATTAACCAGGCAAGAATATTGGAATGGCTTGACATTTCCTCCTCCAGAGGATCTTCCCAAACCAGGGATTAAACCCAAGTCTGTGTTGGCTTGTGGATTCTTAATCACTGAGCCACCAGGGAAGCCAAGAATTAAGTTGACATGAGGCAAATTAATAGGAGAAAATCAAACCAAAGTTTAATAACATATGTACATGGGAGAGACCCAGGAAAATTAACTTCCCCAAATGGCTGACGCCCTCACCTTAAATACCAAGAAGATACTGTAGTTAGTGGTTTGGGACTTTAAAGGGGAAGAAGGCAGTTTACATGGAGCTGGAAAAGGAAATATTTGGTAAACAAATGTTTTCAGTCTTGCAGAGAAGATGGGCACAGAAAGAAATTTTAATAAATAAGCTTTCCTAGGTTCCTCCTCTTCTACCACACTTAGATCGTACTGTATATGAATCAGTTATTGCTGGTGATGGCTCCCTACCTGGAATAGAGTCCTCTATCTACATACATTCTTTTATGCAGCTAGAGAGAAAATTGGAGTCTTTGGGGCCTTGAAAATAATTAGCCTAAATTAATCCTCACACCAAAGAGACACAATTTGGGGTGGCAAGTTTTGCTCTCCTATACTTTATTTTGCCAGCTATCCAAAGGTTTAATATAAAATAGGGTAATTTTTCAAAAGGAGATTTGGAAAAACAAAACTTCTGCCACAGTCACATAAATAAAACACACTGAGATTACTTAATTTACTTACAAACAAAACATTTCCCTAGTAATCTCATAAATCATTCTGTAGTATCCCTGTGTAAACAAAGTACCTTGTTCTGTTGTATATATTTCAGTTACAAGTAAAATAGTAAAGCGTGCAAACAATAACATGCCCTTTGAAGTAAAAGTTTTATATTAGAAGATCCACAAGTATACTATCAAAAAAAAAGTTGGAGTATTGTGTCTTTTAAAGATAGATATTAGAATTTAGTGTGTGTGTGTGTGTGTATATGTATAACTGTTCACACTCATCCAAATGCACATATAGCTTACTATGGCTGTAGTTTCTTTTCCCTAGGGAAATTAAATATTGAAAAAATAATATATCGATATCTACCTGAGAAGAATTATTAACAAACTTTGGAATAAAAATGATGGAAAACCTAAGTAACAAAAAAATACAGCACATTCATAGATAATGTTTTCTATTGCATAATCTGTTCCCTAAACTTACTTTAAAGCATTTAGTGAAATCTCTAAATTCTAAACAATGAGGTGTGACTCAGCATTCTCCTAGTTAAGGGCTCTGGAATTTGTTCAGTTCAGCACCCTTCACTGGTTGAATTCCCAGAATTCACCATATAATTTCCTCAATGCCTTACCTCACTTCTGGGATACATCTATCTGCAAGAGGAAATCAATGGACAGATGAGTTACATCTATCTGCAAGAGGAAATCAATGGACAGATGAGTTTATTTCTTTTAGTTCCTTTTCAAATTTCTAAGAACAAGTTAAAAATGTCAGCGACGTCACTTCTGGTGGCATTAGAGGTATGTGAGAAGGTGATGTGCATTCTCATTTCCCCAAGCAAATGGGTAGCTGCCATAGCATTTTGTTCCTGATGAATTAAGGCTGAGTATAAGGGGAAATTATTGAATACCAGCACAATACTTCCTGTATTCTGACAATAGGGTTCTAACACAGGTTTTCCATATGTTTTAAATTCCAGGAACTTCCCAAGAGCATCAACATAAGCTGTTACTGGGGCTTGCCTGGTAGCTTAGCTGGTAAAGAATCTGCCTGCAAAGCAGGAGACCCCAGTTCCATTCCTGGGTTGGGAAGATCCCCTGGAGGAGGGCCTGGCAACCCATTCCAATATTCTTGCCTGGAGAATCCCCTTGGAAAGAGGATCCTGGCGAGCTACAGTCCATGGGATCACAAACAGTCAGACACGACTGAGTGACTAAGCACAGCACAGCATAAGCTGTTCCTGGGGTCACGAAGAGTCAGACATGACTGAATAATTGAACAATAAACAAAAAAAGCTGTTACTGAAGAAAAGCGTCTCAAATTTAGGTCTGACTTCTTATGGCATTTGAGACTAGACAAGTTGGATCCATATCAGTTTTAGAATCATTCCTGTTTTAATCAGATCAAATTGGTTATGTGATGCCTTGAAAGTCAGTCGTTGGAATTCAATGGGAAACATCAATTATTTCTCTATTTCTGCAGATACAAATTAAAATAGTACTCCATTAGTAAGACGAACTGCAGGTTACTAATTAGCATAGCACCCCATTAGTGAGCTTTATTTGCTTTGTAATTTGACAAAATTTAATTGTCTTTGGTGAATAGTCTAAATCTTTGGCCCAGAATAGTCTGTGTTGGTTTTTTTTTTCCTTTAATCTTTCTCCCACCTCAAAGGTTGTCCATTATGTCTTTTCCATTCCTTTTTTTCTTTTCATCACAACTGAGATAATTGACTCTATTGCTATCCTGGTATGAGAAGAAGGAGCAAAACTCTCTTAGCATCATATTTTACCCCTCCCGTTTCTAGTATCAAATGATTCTGTTCCCCTTATACAAATCCATTTGAGGAGCATGCAAATGGGTCCATTTGTAAAGGACAGTGAATATCCCTATTGCTAAGTCCTGCTCTGTGATACACCTGAAACACAATAGTAAGAGAGTAACTAAATCAGTTTATAACACTTTGGCCATTGGATTATTCTTAGTCTTCAAACAACTTCTAAAGCATCTTTCTGCACATCATATCAATAGATACTGGGAATTCTCATTTAAGATTAGGATATTTTTTAGATTCATTATTCAGTAGATACTGTTTGGTAAAAACTATTGGCCAGTTATAGCCTCGTTGATATGATACATATAACCTATATATATATATAACCATACAACATGATACTATAACCTGTAGACCACTACAGCTATGTGGATACAGGAATTCAGTAGAGACAAACAAGAACAGTCAAGAGTACTACTCATTCTCCTAGATCTCCTCTTCAAAACTTCTCAAAAGATTGTGAAGATTAAGCTGGCATGAATTCCTGTAATCCTCTGTGGTTTCTAAATTTACTAAGGGTTATGCAGTAAAAAATGATTTTATGACGACTGAAAAAAATTTTTGGAGAACCAGGCCTACTTGATCCAGTATTATTTCACCATGTTCTTTGTTCATATTCTTCCAGCGTTCTTCCTAGCACATTTATGTATTTTGAATAAACAAACAGATCTTGATCACTTATATCTCCAGATAGATTTCTGTATTAAATGCTAAAATGTAGCAGGGACCAGCAAGTAGCTTGTGATATGCATTCCAAAAGAAAGAACAGTCAGAATATGCTAAGACAGTGACAAGTCTTTCATAATATCCCTTCTTCATGGAAGTACTAAATATCACTAGTTTCCTATGGACAATCTAAAATTAGTGTAACTAGCCACATATGTTTCATATAGCCACTCAGTTACCTACTTCCATTTGGTCTGATTTATTAATAACTACCATTGGGATATTATAAATCCTAAAAGATGATGCTGTGAAAGTGCTGCATTCAATATGCCAGCAAATTTGGAAAACTCAGCAGTGACCACAGGGCTGGAAAAGGTCAATTTTCATTCCAAACCCAAAGAAAGGCAATGCCAAAGAATGTTCAAACTACACACAATTGCAGTCATCTCATGTTAGTAAAGTAATGCTGAAACTTCTCCAAGCTGGACTTCAACAGTAGGTGAATTGAGAACTTCCAGATGCTCAAGCTGGGATTAGAAATGCGCAGGAACCAGATATCAAATTGCCAACATCCGCTGGATCATAGAAAAAGCAAGAGAATTTCAGAAAAACATCTGCTTCATTGACTAAGCCAAAGCCATTGACTATGGGGATCATAGCAAACTGTGGAAAATTCTTCAACAGAGAGGAATACCAGACCACCTTACCTGCTTCCTGAGAACCTGTATGTAGGTCAAGAAGCAACAGTTAGAACCGGACATGGAACAACAGACTGGTTCCAAATTGTGAAAGGAGTACATCAAGGCTGTATATTGTCACCCTGCCTATTTAACTTACATCCAGAGTACATCATGTGAAATGCCAGGCTGTATGAAGCTGGAATCAAGAGCATCAGGAGAAATATCTATAACCTCAGATATGCAGATGACACCACCCTTATGGCAGAAAGCAAAGAACTAAAGAGCCTCTTGATGAAAGTGAAAGAGGAGAGTGAAAAAGCTGGCTTAAAATTCAACATTCAAAAAATGAAGATTATGGCATCCGGTCCCACCACTTCATGGCAAATAGATGGGGAAACAATGGAAAGAGTGACAGACTTGATTTTGGGGGGCTCCAAAATCACTGCCGATGGTGACTGCAGCCATGAAATTAAAAGAGGCTTGCTCCTTGGAAGAAAAGCTATGACCAACCTAGACAGCATATTAAAAAGCAGAGACATTACTTTGCCAAGAAAGGTCCATCTACTCAAAGGTATGGTTTTCCTAGTAGTCATGTATGGTTGTAAGAGTTGGATCATAAAGAAAGCTGAGCACCGAAGAGTTGATGCTTTGAACTGTGGTGTTGGAGAAGACTCTTGAGAGTCCCTTGGACTGCAAGGAGATCCAACCAATAAATCCTAAAGGAAATCAGTCCTGAATATTCATTGGAAGAACTGATGTTGAAGCTGAAACTCCAATACTTTGGCCACCTGATGTGAAGAACTGACTCACTGGAAAAGACCCTGATGCTGAGAAGGATTGAAGGCAGGAGGAGAAGTGGACAACAGAAGATAAGATGGTTGGATGCCATCACCAACTCGATGGACATGAGTTTGAGCAAACTCTGGGAGTTGGTGATGGACAGTGAAGCCCGGCATACTGCAGTCCATGGGGTCAGAAAGAGTTGGACACGACTAAGTGAACCATTGGGATAGGAATGAGACACAGAGATTATACCATTAATTGTTAAATATTCAATATTCTTCAAAATCAAAATCAATTTTTGAATTTGACACTCAAAAGGCAAATTCATGATTTCATATTATACAATCATACTTGACTTTTCAAAATATTCAGGGTATCATTCAGTTTTTCCTATTGTTCATTTTCTAAACTCTGGCTACTCCCCACCGCCCCCATTCATGGATGAAATAAACATTGTTCTTGGCTTAGAGTTTCTTCTCAATTTCTCTTTGCAAAAATGAAAGCTCTCAAATGTTTCATTTGGGAAGATTTGAAGACAAGATCCAATACATACAGCCTCAGAATAGAACCAGGGACAAATATTTTCAACTTTTATTTGATTTTGTGTTATTGTACATATAACATGAAAGGAAAGGCATATAAGTATCTGATGCAGGCATGCTGCCTCGAGAAGTTACAATCTATTCTACACTGCGCCTCCCTTCAGATTTCTTGGATGTGATCAAAATACAGATGTGGTGTGTCCTTTCAACTGAACCCAGTCTTGCTCCTTCTCTCTTCAGGAAATACTTGTGTGGGTGATTGCATCAACCACTTATGAATAGGTTTAGATGAGCCACGGGGAACAGCTATTGTACAGTATGATTTAGTCTATATATTTGTGTAGAATCATTGGAACATAGTGATAATCTGCAGTGTACTACCTATGATGACTGCTTTTCAAAATCCTTCTGTCTCCAACTCCTCTTTAGGCCCTATCTCTTTTGAGGAGTTTGAAAACTATCAGAGGAGTAACCTGAAATGAAAGTGTTCCAGGAAGGCAGAGGAAAGGTTCCCCCCATCTTCAGAATACTTTCTATTTGCCGTATATTTTTAAAATTTATGTTTAATTGGAAGATGATTATGTTACAATATTGTGTTGGTTTGTGCCATACATCAACATGAATCAACCTTAAGTACATATGTCCCCTCCCTAAGAAATCTCCCTCCCACCCCTCTAGGTTGTCACAGAGCACCAGATCTGAGCTCACTGCAATTAACAACAAATTCCCACTGGCTATCTCTTTTACATATGCATCCATACTACTCTATCAATTCATTTCATCCTCCCCCTCTCCCACTGTGTCCATAAGCCTGTTCTCGATGCCTGCATCTCCACTGCTGCCCTGCAAATAGGTTAATCAGTACCATTTTTCTAGACTCCATATATATGCATTAATATATGATATTTGTTTTTTTCTTTCCGACTTACTTCACTCTGTGTAACAGGTTCTAGGTTCATGCCTGCAGTCCTTAAGATAGAGATAATTTCTTATCACATTCCCCTGTCTTTTCGTTGGTGCCTACTTTGGGTTTACTCTGTTTCTCTTATATTTTTAGCCAGCATTGGGAAGCTTAAGTAAGAGCATCAATAACCCAAATTCACAAAACTAAGCTGACATATCTTTAAACCATTTAGCTTTTATATTTTCTCCTCTTCCTTATTGCTGTCAGGATCTGTGCTGGAAACACCAGTGGGCCTTTTCCAAGTTTGATGTTCCCCCCTCTAAAAAGTGAGAGCTAGCCATTCTTCCATGTGCCCAACTAGTCTAAATAACTAGGAAAAATATTTGTGAGTAGTCACATTGTGTCAGGTAAGCTCAGAATGAAATGTTTTACTTAATTATTAAGGCCTACCTGAAACTATATCAAGCTGGCCTATTTGAGAATTCAAAGCATTTTGCTCACAGTCTCCAGCCACATAATATATATGACATCTGCCTTAAGCTTTTTCGTAGATATTCATGGTCCTCCCTCACATCCCAGTGGTAAAGAGTCTGCCTGCTGATGCAGGAGATGGGGGTTCGATCCCTCAGTCAGGAAGACCCCTGGAGAAGGAAATGGCAATCCACTTCAGTATTCTTTCCTGGGAAATCCCATGGACAGAGGAGCCTTGTGAGCTACAGTCCCTGGGGTCACAAAAGAGTCAGACATGACTTAGCAACTAAAACAATGCCAACTATTCACACTTTACTGCTTTATAGCTCCCTGCATCCTCCCTGCCCAGGAATATTTGGACATTTTGACTCAGTCATTATAGGGCTATGTTTTTCAAAGGACTCAGATAATCTCATAGGCTGGACTTTTAGCACATCACCAGCCTCTATCACATTTCAGTCTCTGATACTTTCCATTCTGGCAGCATCTCAGAAGTGCTCCCTAACCATGAATAAGTAGCACTTCCTGGAACTAGCTCCAGCTTTCCATAACACCATTTCTCAGTTATAAAAAGTATAGTTTCTCTAAGGGTCTGCCCTACTATATAGTTAATCTTTGATCATTCAAAAGAAGCTTTGCACTCAAAAAGGAACTTTATTAATAAAATGTATAATGAAACCCTCTAGGAGTTAAGTCAGCATTTTAAAGAAAGCTCTATTAAGGTCTCTGATTTGTGTATCATGTCCCATTCCTTTCACATTCTCTCTCCAGATGATTCTTGGGGAGCACTCCGTGTTGAGTAGTTTTCAACCCGAACATTCTTTCTTTCTACTTTATAAGAAAGATGGGCATATATTCCAGTTTGCCTGAACCAAGTTGGGTTAACTATGTTGTTCCAAGATAATTCTTTGTAGTATCCAATTTCACCATCAACATATGCTAGTTCTACAGTAAACTCTGTGATCACCCTATTTGTAATAAAACCATGGTTGATCATAATCAAAACTCAATTTCTTAGCCTCTCTTTCAGATAAATAAATGCATATGACAAAGCTCTGGACAATAAAGTACAGAGAATAGTGTGGGACTTCCTGGAAGTCTCCTTGAAAACAGACACCCACTTTGCTCTCCTGAGTCCTGATTCCAATATAGAATACAGACATGATGTATTCTGCTTCATGAAGACACTTTAGAAATGAAGTCATATGTATTCGTTAAGGTTAACTCTAATAGCTAAAGAGTCAGACACTACTTAGTGACTAAACAACAGCAACAAAATAGCTATAGCAAAGAGAATACCAAAAAAGCAGTGTTTTAAAGGTATATAAGTTTCTCTTTCACTTAACAATTGTGGGATGAGTGATCCAAGACAGTGAAATAATTTTGCTCTATATTGATACACTGGGAACCAGATTTCTTCTCTCATTTTCTCACTACAGTCTAGTTCTGTGCTACTGAAAGTAGAACCTGCAAGCCATCTCCATTAATATCATTTGGGAGGTTGATAGAAATATAGAATATCAGGCCCCCACCTCAGACCTACAAAATCAAAATCCGCATTTTAGTAATATCTCTTAAGTGATTCGTGTGTCCATTAAATGAGTAAAAGATCACTACCCTGTGGTACTGTTATTATCTGTAGGGTTTAAAGTACAAAAAACTGTTGTTATTTTAAAAATGTTTTGTTGTTGTTGTTGCAAATGAATAACTTGTTAAACTTATAAAATAACTCTATCTTAGAGAAAATATGAAGTTTAGCTATTAATGAACAGGTCTAAAGTTGTGTATAATGCTTGTAAATAGATGGCAGTAATGCTAGCTGGCAACTTAGTCATAGAACTATGACTAGAAAAGGATTAATATGCTAGAGGTAACACCAGGGTGTAGAGTTTGTGCATAGTGTCTCTAAAAAAAAAAAAAAAAAAAAAGTCTAAAAGAAATTATCCTCTTGGAAAAAAAGTCAAAAGAACTTTGTGGAAAAGTTTCCACAAAAGTGGAAACCAACTTAGCGTGAGAAATAGAAGGCTGACATGAGATAAAAGGGATCAAACTAAGTCTTAATGTTTTTCTCAAAAAAGTCTACTAGTGCTGAATGGCTTCCATGTTAAATAATCAAAAGAGGTAAAAAAATAACAGAAAGTGAAAGTCACTCAGTTGTGTCTGACTCTTTGCAACCCCATGGACTGTATAGTCCATGGAATTCTCCAGGCCAGGGTACTGGAGTCGGTAGCCTTTCCCTTCTCCAGGGGATCAAACCAGGGTCTCCTGCATTGCAGGTGGATTCTTTACCAACTGAGCTATCAGGGAAACACAAACCCAGAGAAAAACTGACCTTATTTTACTTGGCTTCAGGTATTGCCTCATATACTGTACCATTTACGTTAATTCAACTCTCAAAAGTTTTTGGAATATGTAGATATTTAGCAACAACAAAAAACAATTTGAGGACACTGAAGCATTATACAGGTTAACAAATGTTTCCATAAAATTTTCCTCACCTAACAGCTGTCCCCAAAACATTATGCTTTCCCTTGAAAATTTGTCTAAAAATTTTCTCCAATCTCCATGTTATTTATGGTACCTGTCATCTTCTTTCTTCTCCTTTATTTTTAAAATAAATAAATAAATACATTTTAAAACAATTTAATGTTTTTAAAGACTTCTCTCTCTCCTTTAATATTTTTTTTCTTTATTTTTATCAGTAATATGAATGTGTTTCTCTGTCTCAGTAAGATATCTGGGTCTGTTATCTACATCTGTTTTCTTTTTTTCCTTTGGTTTTTTATCTTCCAGTTCTATTGTAATATAATTGACAAACAGCACAGTATAAGTTTCAAGTGTACAAGAAAATAATTTTACTCTCATAAATTATGAAAGGATTCCTGCAACAAGTTTGATGACCATCCATCATCTCATTCAGATAGAAAATTTCTCTATTTTTTGCATTTTATCTATTCCTTTGGCATCTCCAAGGAAAGAGGGATAAAGAGGAAAAGAAGTCGGAGGTTTGTGATTTAAATAGTTGTTTAATATACTGCTTTGGGGTTTTGATGTGCGTTAATAGTGACAAAGCAATATGAGGAAGCTCACTGAGAAGTGGCAAGGTCGTGGCTAGAAAACTCTCACCTCACCTTTAGCCTCCATTCAAAGTTTAAATCAACAGCTTTGAGTTTCACGTGCTCATTACAAATATAATGTTCTCCTGTAACTCTCTTCTTCAGTTCAGTGTAGTTCAGTTGCTCAGTCACGTCCGATTCTGCAACCCCATGGACTGCAGCACGCCAGGCCTCTCTGTCCATCTTCATAATGGACCTCTACAGAGCAGAGGTTGGTGAAAATTTTCACCATTATTTCTTCATAATATTTTTCCCTTACCTTTCTTTCTTTTAGGGGCTTCAATTATATATACATTGAAAGCATTTGAATTTGCTCTTTTTTCCTGGTTATTTTGTTTCTATAATTTTTAATCTGCATTTAATTTTGCATAGTTTCTACTGCTATGTATTCAAGTTTACCAATCTCTTTTTCTGTACCATCTAATGCTCAATTAATCACATCCACATATTTTTCATCTTATATAATGGATTTTTATATTTCAGAGTTTTATAGTTTATAAGTTACATATATCGATAAATATATAACTCACTTATATATGAAAAATTCAGATGAATTAGAATTCAAATATCTGAATTTATAAGATTATATAGGGCTTTCCTGGTGGCTCAGATAGTAAAGAATCTGCCTGCAATTCAGGAGACCCAGGTTTGATCCCTTGGTCTGGAAGATCCCCTGGAAGAGGTGATGGCAATCCACTCCACTGTTCTTTCCTGAAGAATCCCATGGACAGAGGGGCATGGTGGGCTGTAGTCCATAGGGTCGTACAGAGTCAGACACGACTGAAGCATCTTAGCATAGCACAGCACAAGATATATACACATATATATGGGCTTTCCTGGTGGCTCAGCAGTAAAGAATCCACCACAGTATCGATCCCTGGGTTGGGAAGATCCCCTGGAGAAGAAAATGACAATCCACTCTGGTATTCTTGCCTGGGAAATCTATGGAGAGAGGAAGCTGGCGGGCGTCCATGAGACGGCAAAGAGTTGGACATGATTGAGTGACTAAAAAGCAAGAACAAACTGCATTGCTACAGCATGCTTTGGATTACTGATGCTCCATTTCCCCACCAGTGAAAGAATTCTTTTTACCATCTGGCCAGCCCATGATTCCTCTCCAGAATACCATCTTTAGATGCCGCTTCTTAGAACAATTCCTGGTACTCACTATCTTAGAGTAGGGTTCCTAGAAGCAGAGATGGGGGTTCTTGACCCAGCAATTTATTTGAGAAGTGATCTCATGAAAAATGAGGAAATCAGGAAAAAAGGATAGGAAAGGAAAACTAAGCAAGGATATGATTTCAAGTTAAAATAAGCCTCAGCTTGATCCCGTGGGGATATCAGGAGCAAAAATCACACCTGGGAGTTGCGTACGTGCTAAGTCGCTTCAGTCATGTTGGACTGTTTCTTCCCGACCCAGGGACCGAACTCATGTCTCTTATGTCTCCTGCGTTGGAAGCTGAGGTGGATTCTTTACCATTAGCACCACCTGGGAAGCCCCCATACATATATACATATATATAATTTTGCATTTTGCATGCCTGATAATTTCTGATAGATACTTAGATAAGTATCTGATAGATACTTATCTGATAGATACTTGTGATTTTTAACTTGGAAGTGGTAGATACTTTTGTATCCCTTTAAGTATTCCTGAGTGTTGTACTGGAACACATCTAAATTACTTGGGAACAGTTTCATCCTTTTGAGTCTTGCTTTTAGGCTTTGTTAGGCAGTATAATAGCGGCCATTAATCTAGGTCCAAGTGTGCCATACCATCAAGGCAATGCCCTTCTTGGTATTATACACAATGAATTGGAAGGATTTTTATGCTCTGGCTATTGAAAATAAAAACTATTCTTGGTCACATATGAGTGCGTGGATTTATTACCTTAAATTCTTTCAAGGTTTTCATACCTGAGCCTTAGCTAGTTTCCTTACATCCATTCTCTGATCAGTGCTCAGAAGAAAACTCAAGAAGAATATACCGATAGATAATCAGAGTTTTTTTTTCTGGGGAGCTCTGTCCTCAAAAGTAATCTTGTCATCTTGTTTTCCCTAGAGCCACCCCCACAAAACCTCTCAACTCAGGGAGAGCCCATATTCTAACTCCTAAATTGGCAGGAAGCCAGGCTTACTCCTCTCCAGGAGGAAGTGAACTGTGTCAGTCTTCCAGCTCATCTCCTGTGTTTTCCTTCCTTCCTCAGGTATCATGGGTCTTACACTCTCTGCTGTCCAATGTATGAGAACAATTCCATCTATACTTTAGTCTTTTTAATTGTTTCAGTTAGGAAGATATATCTGTTCTGTTACTCATCTTGATTAGTATCAGAAGTATCACAATTGTCTATTGAATTTCTTTCTAACATTAATTATAAAAAAAATTTTATGAACATCACTTTAAGCCCCTAGTTGTTCATTGTCTTACAGAACAGCTGAGGATATTTTCCCTTTTCTCACTTATGCTTTAGTAATATAAGCTTGCATGACTTGCTTATAAATGCTATTTTTAAAGTTTTATATTATTGATGACAAGCTTGATGATATTCATTTTTATTAAAACAAATTCCTCCCCCTCTTCATTCTGCTGGGTTTTGCTAATATTTTTATTTCTTTAGTAAGTGTCTTTATAACTCTAAACTTTTACTTCTTTAGAAAGTGCCTTCCTCATTTCCTGATTTAGTTAATTCAGCATTGACTGAATTATTGCTGTGAACAGTGAAAACAGATGTGTGTATGTACTTCGGCTTACCACATCACACTACTTAACTTCCCAAACTGTATGTGATTCATTTATATTGTTAGGTTAATCATGCTTCCATCATGCCTTGTGATTGTAATTATCTCACATTTTTTGTCTTGCTGTTGATTGTGAAAACATATACACATTTTTACTATTGTGATTATGTAACTATTATTCATTCTAATACCATTGTATCATGATTGGTCAACAGAAAATAATAGAATTCTGTATCACTGAAGCTATGATTTAATTTAAAAAAAAAAACCTGCAATCACTTTTTAAAGTCTTTCTTATCTTGGAATTTTTTGAAACATACAAATGCCCAGATATATTTTCTCCAGATTTCCAGGTGTGATTCTTATGAGCAGCAACATTTAAAAACAATTAGACTATATAATGATCTTTTACTTTTATCTAGTTTGTTTCACATTTTCTATTTCATATTCAGTGCTCCTATTTCATTTAGTTTATGTTTTCCAATTTTTCTGTCTGTTTTGTTTGCTGTTCTTTCTCAAGCAAGTATCAATATCAAGTATAATATTAAGTATAATAGAAAAGTTTTTCTCTACATATATGTAATATATATACATATATATATATTTTAGAAACATGAATTTTTACTTAGCTAAAAAATTTATGACTTTTTGGTTCCAATTGTTTGACTAAGTATGAATAGAATACTAGAATTCTGGTTTATAGTCACTCAGAACTTTAATATAGTTCCATTTATTTTTGGCCATTTATTTTGACTTCCCTGGTGGCTCAGATGGTAAAGCATCTGCCTACAATGTGGGAGACCCGGGTTCGATCCCCGGGGTCGGGAAGATCCTCTGGAGAAGGAAATGGCAACCCACTCCAGTACTCTTGCCTGGAAAATCCCATGGATGGAGGAGCTTGGTGGGCTACAGACCATGGGATTGCAAAGAGTGGAACACGACTGAGCAACTAAACTAAACTAATTTTGGCCATCTAGTATTACTGCTAAAACCCTTGAATGCTTATTATTTTAGTGATTTCTAAAAAATTTTTTGAATGTGGATTGAAACTGCTAATCCAATTCTGAGAATAAAAGAAATACGATGTTGTAAATTAAGGAGTTAAAGCTGCTTTCTTTTTCTAAAATTCCCAGGCATATTCTTTTTCTGGTCATTAGTTGAATGAAGATAATAAATTTGCCTTGCATTATTAGCTTCAGTTTTGTTTTAGAGAAACCATATTCTTTGGTATAAACAAAAAGCATTATTTTCATATTGTGCAAACGAAAATATAATATGGTTCTGTGAAAAAGGATTTGTCTTTGCTTTTCTTCACACACTATTAAACTCAGTCACTAAATTTAGATTAAAAGCACATCTGAATGAGGCTTGTAGTATAAAAGCTGATTTATGATATCAGGGAGTTTGACATTCGGTCTTTCATCGGTGATTATATGGCATCAATCTCTGGGATACAGAGTACTGCAATTTAATAGTTAAATAGATTGCCTGGTAGAACAGTGCATCCTCAACTTTGACTTTTAGAATACAACTTAACTTTGTTCTCTGTAAATAAACAATTTTGAAATACTGACGGCAAGCAGTGGTTTATGTAGGTAACAGAGATTGACAGTGTTCAGTCAGAGTGGCATTCCATTATACATCAATGGCTATCAAAAGCAGCCTTGGTGCTTTCTCTTTACTTTTCTTCCATACATAAATGGAGTGTTTATTAGTATGAAAGGACAATTTTCCTTTTCCATTCTTGGTTCTTGTGTCTCATGCCAATATGAGGACCTAAGTTTAGGTCTTCAAATGTTTTAATAAAGTCATCTTACTGCCTAGTTGCTGTAAAATGAATTCCTGACCCTTGGTATCTTTATTTCCAAACCTAAGTGTGATGAACTCTCTGAGTCTTTGCCTTCCTTCCTGGCCCTCTAGTTCACATTGGCCCGTATTGATACTCTGAGGGAGCTCATTAATTATACTTACCAGGAAATTTGGACATATATAACATTGACTTCGTGTTCAGTATCAACTCCGGACTTGCTGCTGCTTCAAAAGCAACCTTATATATTGGTGTTAATGACAGGTGCTGGCTGTGTGGCAAAATTTAAACCTTTCTTCCCGGATAGGATCAGGCCATGATTGTAGCTGTTCATTTTAACAGTTGTACCATGTAGCTATGCATCTAATGGTTGAACTGCTATGGGATAAGGTATGAAAACAGTCTAATTCACAAGAACACGCAATAAATTTCCAAAGCAGTGGTGTCCTTTTAAATTTCCAGTTCAGTTAAGTTCAGTTCAGTTGCTCAGTCATGTCCAACTCTTCGCGACCCTGTGAACCGCAGCACGCCAGGGCTCCCTATCCATCACCAACTCCCAAAGTCTACCCAAATTCATGTCCATTGAGTCAGTGATACCATCCAAACATCTCATTCTCTGTCGTCCCCTTCTCCTCCTGCCCTCAATCTTTCCCAGTATCAGGATCTTTTTAAATGAGACAGGTCTTTGCATCAGGTGGCCAAAGTATTGGAGTGTCAGCTTCAACATCAGTCTTTCCAGTGAACACCCAGGACTGATCTCCTTTAGGATGGACTGGTTGGATCTCCTTGCAGTCCAAGGGACTCTCAAGAGTCTTCTCCAACACCACAGCTCAAAAGCATCAATTCTTCCGCACTCAGCTTTCTTTATAGTCCAACTCTCACATCCGTACATGACTACTGGAAAAACCATAGCCTTGATTAGACAAACCTTTGTTGACAAAGAATTGTCTCTGCTTTTTAATATGCTGTCTTAGTTGGTCATAACTTTCCTTCCAAGGAGTAAGCCTCTTTTAATTTCGTGGCTTCAATTACCATCTGCAATGATTTTGGAGCCTCCCAAAATAAAGTCAGCCACTGTTTCCACTGTTTCCCCATCTGTTTGCCATGAGGTGACGGGACCAGATGCCATGATCTTCGTTTTCTGAATGTTGAGTTTTAAGCCAACTTTTTCACTTTCCTCTTTCACGTTCATCAAGAGGCTCTTTAGTTCTTCTTCACTTTCTGCCATAAGGGTGGTGTCATCTCCATATCTGAGGTTATTGATATTTGTCCCAGCAATCTTGATTTCAACTTGTGTTTCTTCTAGCCCAGCATGTCTTATGATGTACTCTGCATATAAATTAAATAAACAGGGGGACAATATACAGCCTTGATGTGCTCCTTTCCCGATTTGGAACCAGTCTTTTGTTCCATGTCCAGTTCTAACTGTTGCTTCCTGACCTGCATACAGGTTTCTCAAAAGACAGGTCAGGTGGTCTGGTATTCCCAGGTCCCTTTGACCCACTTCTCAGATCCTTGGTATTATCTGATTTCACAGATATAAATCTGTGACTACTGTGGTTTTAGTTTACTTTACTTTAACTACAAGTGAAGTCTAATACCTTTTCATACCATGGGTGTTGTGTGTGTACAGCAGTCCTGCCCACCTGTTTGGGACCCCATGGACTGTAGCCCATCAGGCTCTTCTGTCCATGGGATTTTTCAGGCAAGAATACTGGAGTGGCTTGCCATTTCCTTCTCCAGGGATATTCCCAACCCAGAGATGGAACCCAAAGCTCCTGTGTATCCTGCATTGCAGGTGGATTTTTTACCACCTGAGCAACCCAAAATGATGACTTTCCCTGATGAATCCTCAGCCCATGATATCCTGGAATATCAGATAGAAATAGAATTCCAGATGGAAGCAAGATACTGTGGGAAGATGGGGACTATAAAAGAAAGACTAAGCTCATAATTGCCTTCCTTAAATAAACCAAGGAGAGGTTATAACATCTCGTCAAGTTCCTCTAAGATAATATCCTGGGAGAAGTTTAAAACAACACCTCCCTCACTACCTCCGAGAAAAATATTAACAGAACATATCAGTTGGGCAAAACATGAAGAATTCAATTAGAATATTTTATTTAAAAATATTTTGACTGTGTAGGAGGATTTTCAGTGGAAAAGCAGGGTTTACCAAGTTAAAGAGCACTTTGTTAGTTAAACTAGAGAGAGAGAAACTTAAACATGTGCCAATAAAAACAAGTCACTGGCCATGGGATAGAAAAAAAAGATGTATCCTTAAGATTAAGGTCTTAAAGTCCTGGTTCTAGGTGGTTGGATTTGAACAAATAGTCTCCAATCTTCTTGCTAAATTGTCTCCAATCTTTCTTCTTTTAGCAAGAATGAATTTTGCTGTTTTCCTGAGGCATTTCTTACAAACTGGGGAATTTCCTAATAGGTATCCTTTAAAGCTTCAAAAGGCAGTGAAAATATTGCCATAGAATAAAATTGGTAAATTTAATGTTTTATTTTAAAGTGGATGATGATGTTGAAGTTTCAGTGTAACTATGTGAGTTTTTAAAAGCTTGATAAACCATATATTTAAGTTCATAAAAGGTACTTGAAATTCTACCCAAACCTAAATATTTACAGCTTAATGAAAATGCATGGTAAACTGGATTTCAAAATCTATTAAAATGAAGTACACTAGCATTGGTAAATCTGGTATGTATAAATTTGATTTTTAAAAACAAAAAGTTGTGACTTGAACTTTCTAGATAAAATAAACATGGAATGTCTTATTTTTGTGATAATTATTGATGATTAAAATAACATTTTAATATACTCTGATTACTTAAAACATCCTCAGTGGGATTTTGGAGAATTTACACACCATGGTAATGAAGTAATAGATTGTATTATTCAAACATCTCTTAGAAATTGAGACTTGTCACTAAGATTGTCTGTATGTACAAAATGACAATACTACAAACAATTGTATAAAATGAAGTACAAGTTTTACTTCTAAGTCAGAAAAGAATTTTATACAAAACCAAAAAACCTGTGTCTATGTGTTTTTCTCAGATAATAATATAGGCTATCAAAATAATAGATGAATTTAAATAAATGAATGAATTTAAATAAATAAATTTAAATAAATAAATGAATTTAACCTCTTATTTACACAATAAAAGTAAGATTTAAATTTATACTGTATAATGTATTATGATTAGGAGAATTAAATGTGCTAATATATAATATAAATCTTGTTATTACTGCCACAACACTGAATAATATATTACATTCAGTAGGGATTATACAAAAGGAAGAAAAGCTTAAAAAGGAGAAAAAAGAGCAAGCCAACTTAAAAAGCTTTAACTCAAAGTAGAATTTGATTAAATAAAAATCTAATTGAAAACATGACATTTGTAATGTCATACATTACTAAATATTAAATAGTAATGTATAGAAATCATTTGTCTAATTGTAGCATAGATATAACTTCATCTAATTAGAACTTATATATGTAAATATTTATACCTCAGTAACAGGTCATAATGTAGATAAACCAAATAGCTATAAAATGAAACTGTTATACAGAACTTTAGAAATTAACATGTTGAAATTCCCTCATTGTCTCACAATAGACTAGAAGGTAGGCCCTTTTTTCCTCCAGTTGCTGCTTATGATCACCAAGAAAGACCATTTCTCTTGGATTCTCTGTCTTCGATTTCTCTTGGATTCTCTGTCTTCGATTTCTCTTGGATTCTCTGCTAAGTTAGGACTTAGCACTGTCAGGTACTGTAACAACAATGTCGTTAAATGGAAAGAAAACAAAAATGATTGACTAAATGGTCTGTCAGATAAGTAATCATAGAGTCACACAAACTGATGGTTAATGAGACATGTTAGAAAAAATAAATTAGCTGTATACATACACGGTCAGGTACATCAAAGAACCAAAAAAACGCAGTTAGAATACTGAACTTTATTCAATGGTATCATTACTCACAGCAATACCGAACTGTTGTCTTCTATTTCCTTCTCACATAAAGCAAATAAGTAACTATGTTTTCATTAGAAACCAAGTTATCTAGTATGAAAGAAGGTAGAAAAAATAATGGCTAATGGCTATTATTTAATTAAAATACATTCATAACAATCAAGGGGTAAATTAACATAAAGTATTTTAAAAGGAGATTAGTATAAGAAAAACAGGATTATTTGAGCCCTCTTATTCAACTAGTATTTCTGACATATTTGTTTTACTAATTAGATATATAGAAATTAGTTAACACTATAAACAAAAGTTGGGATAATGTCTCTGCTTCAAGAAAGGATATCAGTTTAATAATCAACATTTGTTGTAATAGTAAGTCAAATAAAATCATGCAATACATCTGAAAATCAACTGACTGTCATTTTAATTTTCTTTAAGTGTTCCATGAGCCAAAGAATATGAAAGGATGCAAAAACTCATTAAGCCTAAAAGATTTTAAATTAAATCTATATAGCTAAGGAATCTATTAAGTTTTAAAGTCTTCAGAATTAGTAGAAGGACATTTATGTAAAATTTTTCCAGAAGAGTGGGAGCAGAAATTTCTATAAATAGACAGATGATTAAGAAATGAGTGTAACTTAGATCCAAAGACATATGCAAAATGATTGTCTACTTCCTGAAGTAATGGAATCATTCACATGATCACTGAAACTTACGGTTTAAAGTGACCGATCCAGTTCCTACATGTAACCTAAATGTCTTACAGTAAGTACCTTCAATTCCCTGGGATGGTAATAAATTTCTTCCTTAATGGATAAGCATTTTTTAAACATGAGAGGATTTAGGGCTAAGCAGAGAAATGTTTATGAGAATCAATGCCATAGTATTACTAATTTTGTGTTAAGAATAAAGTTTTGTATATTTGCTGATTTTTATGCTTGTATTGCTTATAGAATTTTGTCCTTTTAGAAAGTGTCATAACTTTAATTTGAAAGTTACATTTAGGTAATTAAACATACATTTCATATGAAATGAATGGAAAAATCAGACTTGCAAAATGAATGTAAAAGTTATCATCTTGTGGAAGATTTAGACCACAGAGGAAATTATTACCCTGTATAGTCCACAACAAATTGAAGACCAGGATGAAATCTCTGGAGATTGTAGGAATATGTACATGAACTACTCGTAGAAGCTGTGGTAAAGACGTGAAGAACTGTTCTTATCCCTCCTGTAGTTTTGAATTATTTTGCATGTCTTCTCAGTGGTTGCTGCATTAACAATTATTTTTGGAAAGCACTTTTTAAATACAATAATATGTTATTTTGTGAGGCTATAACCACAAAGGGAAGAAAATTAAGAAGAAATCAATATCTCCCTAATAAGATGGCAATATATGTTGATAGAAAAAATTCCATTTGGCCAAATATTGTAAGCTTTTCCTAATGCATTTCATCAGCACTCTTTTTAGATTATCTTGGGTATCAGAAGGGGATAAAGAGAGATTTAGGTTGCAGAAAGGAACTGGAATGTGATCCCAGCCTTCAGTATGTGAGAATTCTCACCCTTTTCTGTGATGAATTGTGGCATATTATAAAGGACTTTATAAAGGTATTTTAAAGCAAAATCTCTGCTTTTAATTTCCACCACAAGAGATTTGTTGGTTCTTTTAAGGCATGATTTTAACATAAAATAATAGAATTATAATTTTTGAATGCATTAAGAAGTGGCATATTATTTTTGCAATGTAATATGTATTCTGTTGGCACATCTGAAATGGAGACGGGATATCCTTGTGGATTTGGAGAGGTGGCTCATGGTGGTGCCCAGGAAAGGAATTGTTATGGACTGAATGTTTGTGTCCTCCCAGAATTCATATATTGAAGTCTTGGTGTATATTTGGAGATATACCCTTTGGGAAGTAGAGTTAATTTACTTTGGAGATTAAATGAATAAAACATTCATCCAATAACCAGCAAAATGTATTTGTATAAAGCTGACAAAATGTGTGACCAGTAATAGATAATCAAATTTCATCCTTTAAAATGTAATTTGATTACATGTAGAATTTAATGGAATTGCTTTCCTTGTGAAGTATCTTACATGTCTAAATAAGAAGAAAATGCACTAGCCAGATTTGATAAAGCATTAGTTTGATATGTTAATGTTTCATTTATGTTTCTATGATCATTTAGATTTTCCCTAAAGTGACTGTATACACAGGTTCACAGTGCAATATGAATTCCTTCTGAAAAATCAACTTTTATGTTTTGTTCAAAACTGTATTTTCTTCCATTTAAAAGTGTAATATCCTACTTTTGTTATAGTGTATCATTTTATATGCTTTCTATTTTATATTTGTTGAGGCAGGAAAGTTCACTTCTTATTGTAAGTTTCATTCTAAATTTTTCTGATTTATTTTCTGTTGATCCCCTTAGCAACTGATCACCTCCTTGATAGCAGAAAAGACAAGGTCATTTCTCCTAAGCATCACCTAGAAGGACTATCCATATAGCATTTTTAGTTTTCGAGCCAGGTCACATCCTAAGGCACAAAACAGATAGATAATCTAGATTAGAGATTATCTTCCATTGAAGAAGAAGTCCACTTCTGCCACATCAGAGGCCACACAGTTGAAAGAACTACCAAATATACTTTTCTGGAAAGGAGTCATTCATGTGAAAATTTCATTAAAAGAGGCTGATGAATGACTGACCTGCAGAGCATCATAAACTTTTTCAGAACACATGTATACACTCACACAAGCACATACCATTACTACTATACACAGAAAAATATAGTCTGCAAGTCTAGAGGAATAATAATTCCATTGTCCACTCCACTGAGCAGCTCACATGAGAGAATTCAGTGAGCACTGAGTATCTGATCTGTAACAAGCATTGTTATGGAGCCAAGTACAGACAGGATACCTGCTGTCCAAAACTTAACATTCTAATGGCATGCAGGCAATAATCACTCAAATGAATAAATGATTGAGGCAACTTTAAGTATCAAAAAGAACCACATAGAAAGTAAAAATAATGTAACATGATGCAGACCTACTGGTATTAAGGAGCATACCAATCATGTTAAAATTTTCAGGAAAGAGATCTAGGAAATTGACAACAGGCTTTGCATCTGACTGAGAAACAGGCAGACATGCAAAGTTCAGGAAAATGTTGTTCTAAGTAGAAGGAACAGCAAGAATCAGAGAAATGAGATGAAAACCAGCTACTTGTGCATAGAGACCAGGAAAAGAATGAAACATTTCAACCAGACAAAGAAAAGAGTATCATCAAGAGGGATAAAGTGAAGAGATAGGTAGGGGGGAATAATATATGCTATTGTAGATGATGGTCAGATTTGATTGTTATTCTAAGGTTAATGACAAGCTTGGATTTTAAAGCAGAAGTGATATATGACCCAATAATACTTTTAAAATATTATGCAGAGCTATAGAAAGAAAGAGAAAAAATAGTAATAAAGAAATTATTTAGGGGCTGCTATTGTAATCTAGGCAAGAAAATGTGTGACCTTGGATCAAGGGCATAGGAAGATGGATGGTGATGAAATATTGATTTTTATGTATTATTTTAGAAATTGTGCTAATGAAACATACTGAAGAATTAGATATAGAGTTGGAGGGAAAGAATCGAGTGTATCTCCTATATTTGGCCTGGGGTGATTTGTGCATAGGGGTGCCATTTAACTAGATGGGGATAGACTGTAGGAGATAACTCAACTGCTTTGTTTTGGTCATATTTAATTGAGATTGATGACTGGATCTCCATACAGAAAATGCCAAACAGGAAGTGGAATATGTGAATTTCAGTCAGTTCAGTCACTCAGTCGTGTTCGACTCTTTGCAACCCCATGAATCGCAGCACCCCAGGCCTCCCTGTCCATCGCCAACTCCCGGAGTTCACTCAGACTCACGTCCATCAAGTCAGTGATGCCATCCAGCCATCTCATCCTCTGTTGTCCTCTTCTCCTCCTGCCCCCAATCCCTCCCAGCATCAGAGTCTTTTCCAATGAGTCAACTCTGCGCATGAGGTGGCCAAAGTACTGGAGTTTCAGCTTTAGCATCATTCCTTCCAAAGAAATCCCAGGGCTGATCTCCTTCAGAATGGACTGCTTGGATCTCCTTGCAGTCCAAGGGTCTCTCAAGAGTCTTCTCCAACACCACAGTTCAAAAGCATCAATTCTTCTGCACTCAGCTTTCTTCACAGTCCAACTCTCACATCCATACATGACCACTGGAAAAACCATAGCCTTGACTAGACGGACTATGGGAATCTAGAGCTCAGTATATAAATCCAGGCTAAAAGTACAAGCTCATCAGCACACGAATACTATCTCAGGCCATATTGGTCTATAGTGAAATCACCTAAAGATACAATGTGAATAGAGAAGAAAAAGAAAAAGTGTTCCATCAACACTTTGCTTATTATATATATAAGGGAGTTTTCTCTGGAGCCTGGTGTGAAATACATTCATCTGGTATATCTCTATTGCTTCATTACATTTCTACTTTTCTGAGCCTCTGACTCCCAGCCAAGTATGTTTAACATCTGGGCTTCATTCAAGAAGGCATTTCAGGAGACTGTTCGGACCAGCTCAGATATCTTTCTAGGACTTAAGTCCCAAGTTGTTGAAGAATACTTCTACGTCAGCCTTACATTTTTATTCTCACCCTTCTAGTACTACACCCTCAAAACCCACCCCTCGGTATGTTCCTTTTATCCTTCCAATACATGTTAGCCAGAATCTACAATTAATATAGTGAATGAAGTATTTCCTTCTTAAGCAAGTTTGTGATTTTGTTTGTTTCTATCAGGGCTGTTCTGAGACCTGACTCTAGACACTGATTTAGAGGCAATGAAGGGTGGACAATGAGTTGATATGCCAATATTCCTTGTGATCAACTTCATTAAAATCAGAGAATGGAAAAATTTAAATCATGATGAGATACAACCCACTGGCAAAAATTTAAAAACCTAAGAAAACCAAGTACTTTGCAAAGATGTAGAGGAAAGAGATTTTACTTTAACTGATAGAGTGAGAATGATAAAAAGATTTTGGAAAACTGGCCTTACCTAGTAAATTTAGACATGTATAAACATGATGCCTTAGTATTTGCATTCCTAGGCATATAGCTTAAGTGAAAACCATGTGTTCGTGTTCCAAGATACTTGAACAATAATGTTTATAGCATTCATAACAGCCCAAAAGGAATCAAAATAAATGTGTATATTTGGTAAATAAATAAATGTATTAGTTTAATGAAATGAGAAATGCAAAGTAGGTAAGATATCTTCATAAAAAGAATAACCACATTCCATTTATATAGATGTCAAAAACAACAAAACTAAACTGTCTTGTAAGGGATACAGTCATAGGTAGTAAATTATGAAGAAAAAACAAAGAATGATAACTATAAAATTTATCAGAAATTTCCCAAGAAAGTAGAATTTTATTAGCAAAAGAGGCACAGTGCGAGGAATGGGGCCTCTGGAATTTTGACTGCCCTATTTGGTAAGGGCTTCTTGTTGTTCAGTTGTTAAGTTGTGTCCATCTCTTTGCAACCCCATGGACTGCAGCATGCCAGGCTCCTCTGTCCTTCATCTCCTAGAGCTCGCTCAAATTCATATCCATCAAGTCTGCGGTAAGGGCTAGGACTCCTCAATTAGATGGAATTTTTAAAACATTAACCAAACCCCAAACCTTATCAGATGTTGCCTCCTGCAGTACAGAGAGAGATATAGCTTTTCCATATTGTAAACACACTTTATTATTTCAGTAAAATTCAAATACATTAATTATTGAGATTATTACCACTAAGACATCTTTAAGACACTTAATAACCACAATTACTGTATCCATTGACCATCCATCTCAGGTGGCCCAAGACTATCCAGTTTTAGCCCTGAAAGTTATGGTGTCAGAAAACTCCCCACTCCTAAACAAACTGAGAATTTAAAAATGCATTTAAATTACATTTCTTATAGCTATCCAGGATTACTAGGTACTTAGTAAAACTCTCTTCAGGGAAAGCATACCAGATCTGGGGAAGATAAGTTGAATGCCGTAGATGTTCTTGTATTAACTGGAACAAAAGGATTATAAAAATAAAAGCCCTCAGAAATTTAGCTGATCTTATGAATGAATGCATCAGGGTTCTGCTCACTCACTTTTTACTAATCACGTGAACTGTCAAGTAAGTATGTTTTGTCTTTGCAATGGGACAATAAAGTATCATAAATGGAGCTAATTAGAATGACTGAAAACTTGCAAGCTCAGAGATATATCAACTCTGCCAGGATACAAAGAACAGCTGAGTATCTTGATGGTAATTTTTATGTATAGCTTGAATGTTATTACTTGTGGGTTAATCACTGTCAGGAGTGTTTACAAAAACCCAAAAACCACAAAAAGAAACTACGGATTAATAGCACTATTATAAGACATCAAAACTTCTACCAAAATAGAAGAAATAAATTTAAATACATGTAACAAAAACAAAAAATAGAAATTCCAGTGATCAGGTTAATGTATTTGAGGGATATGTAAAGAGTTTCAGATTTGTGATTTCTGAATATACTAATATTCAAATAACATATATTTTAATTAAAACTAATGATGTAATGTTTTAAAATAATGTATAGAACCTGTAACCTAGATTGTAAAATTAAGTAATTTAGCTTTTAAAGTGAATGAAAATTCACCTAGTGAAACATATATTCCTTTGTATTAACAGCGATACCTTCTTTTCTTATTCTGCTTTTCAATATTGTGAAGAATCCTAACCAGAAAGCATGTACTTTTATTGAACAATCATACATTTTTAATCATAATATTTTGTTATTGATTTAGGATATGATCTGAAGAGTGAGATAATTTTATGAGGCCTAGTTCAAATATCACACCAACCATTAAATCTTTTATCTACTGCCTAGGTCTACCAACCAATGGACCAACCCACTTTTGTACTTCTGTATTCCACCCACTCTGGCCTTTTCAAGGACTTTATATCTAAAATTACTATTTTGTATTTCTTCTGTCTCATCTCTTGTATCATCAGCAGTCTTTGCTTCTTCATTTTTACTAGGTAATTATCAACAGTACTTGACATTTTAGGTGATCTCCTATTACAATAATTATTCAAATGAGTAATAGTAATAATAATAGCAAAAATGAATAATAAAACAACTAACTAAATGAATAAATAAATAATAAAATTCCCCAAATCTATAAAAGATTGTGAGTTGGTAGACTGGCATGATGGGAAAATGAACTCATTCCTCAAATTATTATGGTTTCCTTTTAAAGATTTAAGATTATTTTAAGATTGTTTTTATTAAGTAGATTTGGTCAAGCTCTTTGGGCCATTTTCTGTTAACCTGTATTGAAGGCAAATTAATAATGCCTGTTAATCCCCTGGATAAGCCTTCTTTTGTTTAAGAAGGCTTGTTCACTGGCATTCCACTACAAAAAGGAAGAAAATGTGTCTTTTGTTTCCCCACCATAGAAAGAAACTTGTAATTGGATTTCAACTTACACCCAAATTCTGCCCTACAAAATGTAATTAAATAGAATTAACACTCTCTCACATCCTGGCATGTTAACCTCAGTAGACTACAGTAGAAATTTGTCATCTGCTCTCAGCCATTAAATAAGAATTCTGGCTCTGTGCCACAGGGACTATGCTAGTGGACATCCGGTGAACAAAGTGCAGGTGATACTTGAATTCTGTCATCAGTGCATCCAGAGGAAATTAAGGAGAACATGAAAATTTTTGTCTGGTCTTTTCTTGGAGTGATTAAGGTTTTTTTTTTTTTTTTAATCATAATGTGACTATAAGAAAAAAATCTCTATCCAATTCTATTCCATTCTATTGATTAAATTATATTGACATTTCTTCACATAAATTGCAATTGTTGTGTGTATGTGTGCTCAATCACAACTGACTGTTTGCAACCCCCATGGACTGCAGCATACCAGACTCCTCTGTCCATGGGATTTCCCAGGCAAGGACACTGGAGTGGGTTGCCATTTCCTTCTCCAGGGTATCTTCCTGACCCAAGGATCAAACCCATGTCTCTTGCATCTCCTGCATTGGCAGGTGGATTCTTTACCACCCGTGCCACCTGAGAAGCCCTAGGCAAGCTGCAAGGATGGTTATTGTTGTGGGCTGTGGGGTAGAATAGTTGTAAAGGTGCGTCTTTCCTTAAAAATCTCTCTGATCTGAAGGAAAAAAAGTTTCAAAAAGTTCAAGACTGTTTGCATTTGCCAAACAAAACAAAGTGAGTGATAAGGGAAGAAATAATGACTTTATTAAGGAATTTTCCATATATTTAAACCCCCCATAATTTTTTTAAAATGTCTTATAGAATATAATACACAAAAAAAAAAAAAACCAGGAAAATGTCTGTCTTACAGCCCTGGATATCTGAATCAGACTCAGTTCAGTTCAGTCGCTCAGTTGTGTCTGATTCTTTGCAACCCCATGAACTGCAGCACTTCAGGCTTCCCTGTCCATCACCAACTGCCGGAGTCTACCCAAACCCATGTCCACTGAGTCGGTGATGCCATCCAACCATCTCATCCTCTGTCATCCCCTTCTCCTCCTGCCCTCAACATTTCCCAGCATCAGGGTCTTTTCAAATGAGTCAGCTCTTCGCATCAGGTGGCCAAAGTATTGGAGTTTCAGCTTCAACATCAGTCCTTTCAGTGAACACCCAGGACTGATTTCCTTTAGGATGGACTGGTTGGATCGCCTTGCAGTCCGAGGGACTCTCAAGAGTCTTCTCCAACACCACAGGTCAAAGCATCAATTCTTCTGCACTCAGCTTTCTTTATAGTCCAACTGTCACATCCATACATGACTACTGGAAAAACCATAGCCTTGACTAGATGGACATATTAGTGTTCATTGAAATATATGAGGAGATTATAAACAGCCTATCCTTAAATTGTTGGATTTATGAATAAATGACCTTAAAAGTCTGACTTTTGAAACTCAAATTATTATAGTAGAAACATGGAAGCTACTCTTCAGAGCATTCAGGTATTTTTCCATGCCTTGAATATGCCTTTTACATGTGGTGTAATGTTAAATTTACTTAAATTTAGTATGAGAGAATAAAACTCATGAAATACTGTTTGGAACAAATGAAAAGTACAAATAAAAATCACTCAGTCATGTCCAACTCTTTTCAACCCCATGGACTGTAGGCTGCCAGGCTCCTCTGTCCATTGAATTCTCAAGGCAAGAATACTGGAGTGGGTAGCCGTTCCCTTCTGCAGGGGATCTTCCCAACCCAGGTATCAAGCCCAGGTTTCCCACATTGCAGGTGGAGTCTTTATCATCTGAGCCATCAAAAATGTCTATAAAGTGTTTAGTCATACACTTGGCAAATATTATTACTGATGCTGAAAGCTCAGCTTCACTATACGCTGGTGCCAAACCAAATCTCAGAGACAGTTTTGGGTGAAGTAGAAAAGGATAGCTTTATTGCTTTGCCAAGCAAAGGAGGAGACAGTGGGGTCATGCCCTCACCAGCAAGTGTCCCAGCTTGGGAAAGATAATGACAAGTTTTATAGTAAAAGACGGCATGATCAACTCGTGGACATTCTTCTGATGGATTGGTGGTGAGGTCAGTAGCAGTTGATGTCATCAGCATCAATTAACCTTCAAATTTCACTGGACTGGGGTCTGCATGCTCATGAGAGCATATCATAACTTCTCCCATTTGGAGGGATTTTCAGTATCTGCAAAATAGCTCAAAGATATTGTTGTGTGTATCGTTTGATAGGACTTCCCAGGTGGCTCAGTGGTAAAGTATCTGCCTGCCAGTTTAGAAACCGCAAGTTTGATTCCTGATTCAAGGAGATCCTCTAGAAGAGGAAATGGCAACCTACTCCTTTAGTCTTTCCTGGATAATCCCATGGACAGAGAAGCCTGCTGGATACAAGTCCATTGGGTTACAAAGAGTTTGGTATGACTGAGCATGCACACATGTACATATCCTTTGGTGGGGAAATAGGACTTTGTCCCAAGGCTGCTCTTGACTGTTTGTTTCTCCCTGGTCTATCATCCCCTCTCTTTCTAAATTAACAACTATTTGAAACTGCCCACTGGAACTCAGGGAAGGTCATAGAAGCTGAATGAAAGCTGTTTCCTATAATCAAATAAATGAGGTACACAGAAAGACCTGTGCCTAGGAGCCCCACAGGGCCCTGAACAGTATGATTATTAATAATTATGCCATTGATACTTGCAAGAAGCTTTGGTGACTCTGATGGTAAAGAGTCTGCCTGCAATGCGGGAGACCTGGGTTCAATCCCTGGGTCAGGACGATCCCATGGAGAAGGAAATGTTAACCCACTTCAATACTCTTGCCAGGAAAATCCCATGGACAGAAATGCCTGGCAGGTCCATGGTGTTGCTAAGAGTCAGACATGACTGAGCAACCAACCAACAAGAACTAAGAATAAGATTAGCACTACTGTGTAGTGTAACAGTAAAAAGACTCAGTTTATGGTTTGTTTTTTCCTTTGAAGTAGGAAAGAGAACTAAAGTTTTCTATACTATTTGACTTTTTTTTCCATTGAGTAAAATCAGCTGATAGTATGAAAACAGAAAATAATAGCCTTCAGAGAATGAAGTGTTCTGTTCAATATGATGAGGATAATTATTTCAAAATATTTAACTATTCTTATGTTTCATTATTTTGACTGCTACATGAAAATGAAAGTATTTTAAAATTTTGATACAAATTAAAACTTTCTATTTCTACTTATTGATCACACAGAAGAACATCAAGGTGAAAACAATAATACAGCATTTAAAGTTTAAATCTTAATTATAAAACAGGGCAATGGGCATTTAAGTTGTACTTATTAAGTGGTTCTATTAAATGAATTATCCTAATGTGGCCCCTAAATTAGCTCTAAATTTACATAATAAGCAATGATTATAAATATGAAGGGTCCTATCTACTGCTTCATTACTGAAACCTCCTTTGCATACCCAGGTTAGGAAAGCATATTCAAAATATAATAATCATACAAATTGTCTCCTTGGCAAGCTAATCTCTTCTGATAAAGTACAAAAGTACAGATACAAATCTGCTTTTAGGACAAATAATTACTACCTTTATGACTTTATTTTAACATTAAGCTTTTCTTCTAAAGAGTTCAGAAAATGCCTAAGGACAGAATCCAGCATCATAATTAAATTTAATCCAACAACCCCCATGCAAAGCCCACATTTTCATAATAAAGTAGAACCCCAGGAAATAACTCTCTGCTGTACATTCTGGTTTTATTAGCATAATTAAAGAAATCCAGACTAATAAATGGCTAATCAACTTGCACTGAATTGTAACAAGAAACAGTAAAGATTAAAAAAAAAAAAGAAGAAGTGTGTAGGTTCTATATGCATTCCTTATGCTGAGTCCTGTTCACAAAGGAAAAGGGAGGGAAAGAGAGAGAAAAACAGAGAGAGAGAAAACCCCCTCTGTTCTTTTGCAGTAAAGTCGAATAAGTCAGACAGAGGAAAATACCATGATTTCCCTTATAACTGTAATCTTAAAAAACAAAGGAACAAACTCATAGGAACAGAGAGCAGATTGGTGGTCGCCAGAGGCAAGGGGTAGGGTGGACAAAATGGTTGAAGGAGGTCGAAGGAACAAATTTCAGTTATAAAATAAATGTATTGGGGAGGTACTATAGTTAATAATAGTACTGCATTGCCTATTTGAAAGCTACTAAGAAGATAGATCCAGTGGTCACGTATGAATGTGAGAGTTGGATTGTGAAGAAAGCTGAGTGCTGAATAATTGATGCTTTTGAACTGTGGTGTTGGAGAAGACTCTTGAGAGTCCCTTGGACTGCAAGGAGATCCAACCAGTCCATTCTGAAGGAGATCAGCCCTGGGATTTCTTTGGAAGGAATGATGCTAAAGCTGAAACTCCAGTACTTTGGCCACCTCATGCGAAGAGTTGACTCATTGGAAAAGACCCTGATGCTGGGAAGGATTGGGAGCAGGAGCAAAAGGGGATGACAGAGGATGAGCTGGCTGGATGGCATCACCAACTCAATGCACATGAGTTTGGGTGAACTCCAGGAGTTGGTGATGGACAGGGAGGCCTGGCGTGCTGCGATTCATGGGGTCACAAAGAGTCAGACACGACTGAGTGACTGAACTGAACTGAACTGAAGATGATAGATCTTAAAAGTTCTCATCACAAGAAAAAAAAATTAACTAAAATTAGAGATAGATGTTAACTCCACTTATCATGGTAATCATTTCACAATACATACAAATGCTGAATCATTATGTTGTACACCTAAAACTAACATAATGTTCTATGTCAATTATATCTCAATAAAATATAAAAAAAATTGAAGGTATGAAGAATGATAAGTAAACCCTAAAGAAGGGAGAAAGAGTTGTTTGGTAACTTTCATGACATTTCCTAAGACTAAATTAAGATTGGTTTTGTAATTCAACTTAAAGTCAGGAAAGAGATGGGTGTTCTACATCATAATAAGGTTAAATATTATACTGGAGCTATGATGGAATGAGACTTTCATGTAGACCCCACAATAGCTGTTTGTCAGAAAACAGATTCTTGCAATTTCCATGTGTCTGATTTTATTTTTTATAAGATATAGTAGGCTATGGAGAAAGAAAGCAAAAACAATAAGGAAATGAGGGACTAAAGGGAATGAGGAGGGCAAAATGGACCATCCAGAGCAAGTATTGTTCTTCCTTCACCAACAAAGCAAATGGGTGAAACACCACAGTGGTTGACAAGCAGTCTTTCTTGATAGGGACTAAAAGGATGGAAAAAAAAAATATATATATATATATATACACACATACTGTTAAACAATGTAGACTGTCACCTAAAAAGTTTAATCATGAGTTTAGATAGTTGCAAAGTATGTAATTCCCTACATATCATAGTATTTCCATTTAAAAATTGCAGTTAGCTTTTACATGTCTGCAATGTAATAAAATGACAGTGATAATTTAATAATAATAATCACCATCCATTTAAAAATAAGTGAACAAGCACTTCTTTAATGGGTGGAAATTTTATGTCTCTTTTTTGTTTAAAACCTCTACTACCACTCAGTTTCCCCTGCAGAAATGTATGGCAGCATTTTTGACTAACCATTGTATCATACATCCTAAAACTAATAACCCTTCATACATACTCCATATCACCCTTGAAATGCAATTTTTATTTTTATGATTGGAAGTCTCCAGTTTTAAAGAAAATTTCCAGATGGAGTTTTCATATCAACTATTAATTCTAATTATTATTTATTATTAATAATATAATTTAATAGCTATAAATTTTGCTAATTACTGATTATTGAAAATGTTTTCCTTAATGACATGGAGTCAAATATATAATAAATTTTGTAGCAATATATGTTTTTAAATGCCAGTGCTGAGAAAACTTGTTTATCTGAATGAGAATGGAAGGCATTTCATAATTTCATTCAATGATTTGAATCATTTTATAGGCTAGAAATCAGTGATCAATCATTAAAACTTAATTTTTTGATTTATTGTGTGATAATTTCATTTGCCACTACTTTCAATTTTATTAAAGAAAGTAAAAAGTTTTCCTTCCCATTTATTATACTCAATCACATTTTTTGTTTCCTGGAAGTATATTATACCTATTCCCCTTAGAAGAAAGACCAAGAGATCTGAACTTTTATAGAGTGAGAACTATAACTGGGAAGGGGGGTGGTGGGAGAAGGAATCAATGAGAAAGAGTTCATGTGGACCCTTTGGGAAATCGTGTGTAATCAGGTGTAGGTGTATCCCAAGGTCAAAATCAATGGGAGAAAGGATAGATTTAGCTTATCTCCCACAATGTAGGGCTTCCCTTGTGGCACAGACATTAAAGCATCTGCCTGCAATGTGGGAGACCTGGGTTCAATCCCTGGGTTGGGAAGATCCCCTGGAGAAGTAAATGGCAACCCACTCCAGTACTCTTGCCTGGAAAATTCCATGGATGGTGGAGCCTGGTAGGCTACAGTCCATGTGATCGAAAAGAGTCAGACACAACTGAGCAACTTCACTTGTTCACTGGTCCCACAATGTAACTATGAAGATTATCAAGATCCAAGCTGTGGAGGGAATGAGAAAGAGACAGGTATTTCAGTAGGGTTACTTTAAACCAGAGAACCAAATAAAGTTACTCAACTAATGTAAGAAAGTTTTCTTGAGGGGACACACTGCTGCCTGAGAGCATGTCTTATTTTCACATCCCTAAATTTGGACAGGAAGATTCTTTGTTCATAGGGTTAACTGGAATGAATCAGCTTATTTTCGCGTTTCAGTGATGAGTTCTCTTGTGATTTCCAGGAACATAATCCTCACTGATAGTAAAGGAATGTCATAGTCCTTTGTATATTTGTGATTTTCATTTCAGACTGAGATGGCCAATAAATCCTGGCACTTGCTGAATTTGTATGAATAATACCATTACAAATATTTTACCAATAAATTGATGCACAGATATTTTTACTTAAGCAAGATTACTTTTAAGAAAATTGAATGTTTATGGTTGCTTAAATCTGGATATAAATTCGAACCAAAGAAGGTATTATGTCTTTTTAGCAGTAGTCCTTTACTCCAAGCTAAAATGAATTTAATGGCCTGTTGACCTACAGACCAATGCTTTGCCAACATAGGTCCATCTAAGTCAAAGCTATGGTTTTTCCAGTTGTCGTGTATGGGTGTGAGAGTTGGACTATAAAGAAAGCTGAGCACCGAAGAATTGATGCTTTTGGACTGTGGTGTTGGAGAAGACTCTTGAGAGTCCCTTGGACTGCAAGGAGATCAAACCAGTCCATCCTAAAGGAAATCAGTCCTGAATATTCACTGGAAGGACTGATGCTGAAGTTGAAACTCCAATACTTTGGCCACCTGATGCAAAGAGCTGATCATTGGAAAAGACCCTGATGCTGGGAAAGATTTAGGCCAGAGGAGAAGGGGACGACAGAGGATGAGATGGTTGGATGGCATCACCGACTCAATGGACATGAGTTTGAGTAAACTCTGGGAGTTGGAGGCCTGGCGTGCTGCAGTCCACGGGGTTACAAAGAGTCAGATGATTGAGCGACTGAACTGAACTGACCTACAAATGTTCATGTGAGTCTTTAAGGAATTTACCAACTCCAAGGTACAGTTGAATATTTCAGTGTGATGATAGTCAAAGAGCTATGAATAGATCATTGAGAACTTTGAAAATTAGTTTGATTAAAAAGAGGAAAATATATGCAAAATCTCAAATTCATTACTAATCATTAGAGTTTTGAGTTGTTTCGTAGTAACAGTTTATGACCTTATATAAATTCCTCTTTGAAAGAGTGGTATTCATTTGATGTGGTTAAATAGACCAGGAATGTAATGTGTCCTCATAACACAGGGCGATGTTATCTATCTGAGGTGGAAAGGAATCCAGACTTTGGCTAATTATCACCTGTGGAGCCACAAGTAAAAGGTACTGGAGTTACTTTTTCAGACAGTATTATCACTATTTCATAATACCTCAATTAAAATAATTAGAAAGGAGCATCCTGGAGACAAGAGTAATATTTTAGCAATAATACATTAGCAAATATCTTTCATTTAGGAAATAACCAGTTACTAATGATTTCAGTTTTATATATTATGACATTATTTTCAATGTTGCTAAATTTGTAACCTTCTTTTAAAATATTGCTGTAGGTTTTGATAGAGAATATAATAAATTCAAATATTATACATAAAAAGTAATCAGAGAATGACAGTCCTGAACAATGTAATTGCTAATAAGTATGATTTAAAATGTAATTTCCTTATGACAACACACTTAATATGTTCTTTAGAGTTCTAGGAAGAGAATAAAAACTTTGTATTTTTTAATGATTTTAAGACTTCGTGGTAATAATAATTTTATATGAAACCAGCCAAACCTTAATCAATACATGAAGAATAATAGCAAACTGAAATAATTCTTTATTGGACTTCCAGAGTATAGTACCAAAATTTTATATTCATTTTCATTAATTAGGCATAAGCCATCAAACAATGTAAGAAAAAATGATTAATCAGAAACTGAAGTTGTGTGTTAATTATGATCCGTTGAAATATTTTATATCTCAGCATAAGCTTTTTATATTATCTTCAGCTTGCAAAGCTAATGTTAATTACTGTATGGATTAATAGCTGTCAAGTGTGTCCTACTTCCAGTATAAATGAATATAAATTAGCTTCATATTTTGGCAATAAATAGAGTACACCACTTCTGGAATTCTTTTAACCCATATGCACATAACCTCATAAAATTGAGAGTAGCAGTTTTATATTTCTCTGAAAAGAAAATTGTTCTCAATTCTAAAACAAGAAGAAATAACCTTGGTTCTGTTTATCTCTCTAATTGAAATTGCTGTATGAGCAGACAGCAGCGTATCAACCCACCTATGGGAGCAAACCATGGAGAATGAAGTAGGCCTAAGGCAATGACCCTGAGCTGCCAGCATCAAAAACCATTGTTGTAATTTTCCCCTAAGACACTGTTTTGCTTATTAAAAATGAGTTGGCATTACAAAAATTAATTTTTCCCACTAGTTATGCAAGGTTTAAAAACTAAGTTTACTTAAGACAAAACCACATGGACCTGAAAATTTTAAAACTGTACATGTTTTATTATGAGTAAAGGTTAAGCTTCTCTCTTTTTTTCCTTAATACATTGAAAGTATTTCATGGATCCTCCAGTACTAAGTTTATTCTCTAGAAATTAAATAGCCTATAGTTTCATTCCTACAGATTATGGTTCTCACTTTACACAATTAGATTCTTGCAACAACAATCTGAGAATTCATTTCCTTGATTCCAGCATCTCTTTACTCTCCTCTATCCTGTGATCCATGGCCAAAGGAGTATCTCCTAATTTTTAAAAAATCATTATTTTATGCAATGTCCTTCTTTTTCCTACCTTTTTAATAGTACTCGTGAACAAACAAATATAACCTAGAAAACCAGAAAGAGATAGTTCATCCTGAATAATGGAATTACCATCAGCCATGGTTATATTCCTAGTTTCTCAGTCCAAAGAGATGGAAACCTAGAGAGACACTGTCTCTTGAGTATCAACTCTGCCTTCCATCACCCAGATTTATTTTCTGAAGGCTCGTCTTGCCCCCAGTATTTGACACAGCCATTTATGGCCAACTTTAGAAAAGACTTCCCTGGTGGCTCAGACGGTAAAGCGTCTGTCTACAATGCAGGAGACCTGGATTCGATCCCTGGATCGGGAAGATCCCCTGGAGAAGGAAATGGCAATCCACTCCAGTACTATTGCCTGGAAAATCCCATGGACAGAGGAGCCTGGTAGGCTACAGTCCATGGGGTCACAAAGAGTCAGACACGACTAGGCGACTTCACTTTCACTTTTAGAAAAGAGGAAAGGCTCCAGTTGGAATATGTCCTTAGTAACTTCAAGAACAATGGCACCCCACTCCAGTAGTCTCGCCTGGAAAATCCCATGGACAGAGGGGCCTGGTAGGCTGCAGTCCATGGGGTCGCGAAGAGTCAGACACGACTGAGCGACTTCACTTTCACTTTTCACTTTCATGCATTGGAGAAGGAAATGGCAACCCACTCCAGTGTTCTTGCCTGGAGAATCCCAGGGATGGGGGAGCCTGGTGGGCTACCGTCTATGGGGTCGCACAGAGTTGGACACAAATGAAGCAACTTAGCAGCAGCAGCAACTTCAAGAAGATGCCAGAATCAGAGTACACCATAAATCTAATTTTAAAGACAAGAAACCAAGTTACTATAGCAATTGAGTTGTTTTGCTGGTAATATGTAATACCTTTCACATCCTGTTAGTTTCCCAGGGCTGTCATAGCAAATGACCACAGACCAGGTAGCTTGAAACAGAAATTTATTTTCTCCAGTTATGCAGGCTAGATATCTGAAATCAAGGTGCCATCAGACCCTGCCTCCTCTTAAGAGTCTATGGGTTTTTTTCCTTACTTCTTTGAGCTTCTGGTAACCCCATCTTTTTGGCTGTAGATGCCTCTTTCCCGTTTCTTTCTCTGTCTTCACATGACGTTTTCCCTGTATGCGTGTGACCAACTTTCCCTCTTAATACCAGTCTTGCTAAATTAGCTCCCCTTTCCAAAATGATCTCATTAATTCAATTATATCTGCAAAGACCCTGTTTCCAAATAAGTTCAAATTTACAGGTGCCAGTGTTCAGATTTTAACATATCTATTTTCAAGGGACATGATTCAATTCATAACAGACTCCAATTTGGGGGAAAACTGCTTAACGGAAACATCCTCTATAGTCTTTGGCAATAAAAGATTCTGGATGAATTACAAAATACAACCACTGGAATAAAGTTGCTCTGGCTTGGATAAAAGGTCATTTTCAGTTCAGTTCAGTTGCTCAGTTGTGTCCGACTCTTTGCGACCCCATGAATTGCAGCACGCCAGGCCTCCCTGTCCATCACCAACTCCCAGAGTTCACTCAGACTCATGTCCCTCGAGTCAGTGATGCCATCCAGCCATCTCATCCTCTGTTGTCCCCTTTTCCTCCTGCCCCCAATCCGTCCCAGCATCAGAGTCATTTCCAATGAGTCAACCCTTCGCATGAGGTGGCCAAAGTACTGGAGTTTCAGCTTTAGCATCATTTCTTCAAAAGAAATCCCAGGGCTGATCTCCTTCAGAATGGACTGGTTGGATCTCCTTGCAGTCCAAGGGACTCTCAAGAGTCTTCTCCAACACCACACTTCAAAAGCATCAATTTTTCGGTGCTCAGCTTTCTTCACAGTCCAACTCTCACATCCATACATGACCACAGGAAAAACCATAGCCTTGACTAGATGGACCTTTGTTGGCAAAGTAATGTCTCTGCTTTTGAATATGCTATCTAGGTTGGTCATAACTTTCCTTCCAAGGAGTAAGCGTCTTTTAATTTCATGGCTGCAGTCACCATCTGCAGTGATCCTTTTTACTTTATCACATAGCCATGTGTTTTCATATATGCTTTCAGAGGAGTTTTCAGGAACTAACTGTAATACTTTGGGAGTGGCTACTGCAGATAAATAGATAGATGGAACCACAAGGCTTCCCTTATTACTCAGTGGTAAGGAATCTACCTGCCAGTGCAAGAGATGCTGGTTCGACCCCTAGGTTGCAAATATCCCCTGGAGAATAAAATGGAAACCCCCTCCAGTATTCTTGCCTAGGAAATCCCATGGACAGAGGAGACTGGTGGGCTACAGTCCATGGGGTCATAAAAGAGTCAGACACAACTTAGCAACTATAAAACAACAGCAGTATAATCACAACTAAAGAAGAATAATGAAAACTTCCAGTGTAACTGAAAAAAGTCAAATAACGAGCTGTCTTGAAAGCATTATATCTGGAGAAAAATCTGAGGAATCAATGAGTGAAAGAAGAGAAGTCATTTGGTAACTGTTTTTGGGTACATTTTGTGTGTGTGTGTATATGATTTGGAAAGGGATTAGAGTGACTTTGCTCATCTTTAGGAGGCAGAAATAGCACAGAACGGTCAAGGTTATGAGGAAACAAATTTAAGTTCAGTGTAAAAAATGATGCATTTTATGATAGCCAGGTTCAAAATCAGATACATGTGACAGTAATCTTATTAGAAGGAGACTTCAGAGGTGGATAATCCCTTCCATTAAGTTCAGAAAAATTCAATAAGCACAGGCTATGTGACAGGGTGTGAGGATGTGACCAACACCAAACCTGAGGATGTAAGTTTTGCTTGGATGAGTGGGTGGGTTGGGCTGGACATATTTCTCTGAAGAGTCCCCTCTTCTCTGGGATTATGGCTTTGATATGCTACTAAACCTTCAATAACAGGTTTACCATGTTATTGAATTTTCATGTACATGAAATAAACAAGACTAAGTTTGATTATAAAATAACATAATACAGTAGAGAGAAATTGCCATTGTATATGTATACTGTTTTCTAACCAGATATATTTGCTGTCTGCTGAGGATCAAAGATGTGTTTTTTGTTTTTTGTGGTTTTTTTGGTATCAAATCCTTAGTTTCATTGAGAGTGTACTGATGCAGATACAGTATTAGAAGCTATAAAATGTGCTGTATCCCCAGCCTAAAAGGGAGAATACATACTAACACATTGGATAAAAGGAGATGGACTAATTATTTTTAACTTAATTACCAGAAATTCTTGTATAGCTAATGTTGGTATCAATTTAGCCCTGAAAAGCAAATATGTAAATAGAATGCAAAGCACAATAATCAGAAAGCTAAATTGTTTGGTATCAATATAGGTATTTTACATTTCCTCTTGGCTCGTCAGAAATGATTGGAGAACAAAAACTATCTCAATGGAATTAATGCAGGTTCTCTACTGCCATTAGTATTTTCAAGTATTATTCAATTCTCTGCAAACTGAAATCATCAGGCATTAAAATGGAAAAACAGTGCTCTTTTAAGATGCAATTATCAACTGTAGCACATTAACACATACAAGCTTCAGATTCATAATTAAAGACCAAGAGAATTACCTAAGGCTTCCAAAACCATCTGCCAATCTGGCTTTATTGTTAAAGGATATGAATAAATAGACACTTTATTTCATTTTGAAATTGGTGGAAACATAGCTCAATTGACTTAACTTCCAGCTAGAATAATGAAGAAAAAAGTGAAAACATGCTGAAAACAAGTATCTGAAATGACAGTTATATCACTACAGACTTAGTGACATTTAAAAGGCGATAGTGGAATATTACAGACTATTATATGGCCATAAGTTTGAAAACTTAGATATATTGGCCACGTACTTTGAAATAAACAAACATTAAATCTTACTGAAGAAATGATAACCTGAACAATACTATAACTTTTAATGAAACCCTAAGTATAGTTGAAAACATTCAGTCAAAAAAACCTTCAGATCCAAGGGCTTTACTAAGTGATAACAAAAATTTAGGAAATGATACCAGTATTATACAAACTGTAAAAAATTATATGTACAAATAAAGATACAAACCATCAAATTATTGACAAACTGGATCCAGCAATATAAGAAAATGAAAATACATCAATACCAATGGAGTTTATCCAAAAAATATAAGCATGGTTTAATGCTCAAAAACCCTTCAGTGTAATTTAACATAGCAAGTAATTTAAGAAAGTAGAGTGTACTTGACATTTAACAAAATTGAATATTTACTCATTTTAGAAAACGTCTCGGTGAATAGAAATGGATGGAAGTTTCCTGAAATTGATTAGAACATTAGAAACACTGCAGCTAATAGTCCTCTTACTAGTAAAAGAATGAATGTTTTCCCTATAACATTATGACCAAGTCAAAGACATTCACTGTTACCACTCTTACTGAACACTTTATTGTAATACCTCACCAGTGAAATAATGTAAGAAAAGCAAATAAAACATACAACAAGCAAAAATATTGGAAACAATTAAACTATCCCCATTTTCGTATGGCATGATTTCTTACATAGAAAGTCTCGAGCACAGCTGAAAATAATGTAAACAGCAACAATTCTCAAAGAAGACTGAAAATATTATCATATATAATTCAGCAAAATAGTTTATTAATTAATAATTGTCAGAATTACAAGTACGGTTTTAGAGTGTGATAAAGTTACATGTCTCTATTGATACTTGTTGTTCCATGTCCAGTTCTAACTGTTGCTTCCTGACCTGCATATAGGTTTCTCAAGAGGCAGGTCAGGTGGTCTGGTATTCCCATCTCTTTCAGAATTTTCCACAGTTTATTGTGATCCACACAGTCAAAGGCTTTGGCATAGTCAATAAGCAGAAATAGATGTTTTTTTCTGGAACTCTCTTGCTTTTTCCATGATCCAGCGGATGTTGGAAATTTGATCTCTGGTTCCTCTGCCTTTTCTAAAACCAGCTTGAGCATCTGGAAGTTCATGTTTCATGTATTGCTGAAGCCTGGCTTGGAGAATTTTTAGCATTATTTTAGTAGTGAGTGAGATGAGTGCAATCATGCAGTAGCTTGAGCATTCTTTGGCATTGCCTTTCTTTGCGATTGGAATGAAAACTGACCTTTTCCAGTCCTGTGGCCACTGCTGAGTTATTCAAATTTGCTGGCATATTGAGTGCAGCACTTTCACAGCATCATCTTTCAGGATTTGAAATAGCTCAACTGGAATTCCATCACGTCCACTAGCTTTGTTCGTAGTGATGCTTTCTAAGGCCCACTTGACTTCACATTCCAGGATGTCTGTCTCTAGGTCAGTGATCACACCATTGTGATTATCTGGGTCATGAAGATCTTTTTTGTACAGTTCTTCTGTGTATTCTTGCCACCTCTTCTTAATATCTTCTGCTTCTGTTAGGTCCATACCATTTCTGTCCTTTATCGAGCCCATCTTTGCATGAAATGTTCTCTTGGTATCTCTAATTTTCTTGAAAAGATCTCTAGTCTTTCCCATTCTGTTGTTTTCCTCTATTTCTTTGCATTGATTGCTGAGGAAGGATTTCTTATCTCTTCTTGCTATTCTTTGGAACTCTGCATTCAGATGCTTATATCTTTCCTTTTCTCCTTTGCTTTTTGCTTCTCTTCTTTTCACAGTTATTTGTAAGGCCTCCCCAGACAGCCATTTTGCCTTTTTTGCATTTCTTTTCCATGGGGATGGTTTTGATCCCTGTCTCCTGTACAATGTCACGAACCTCAGCCCATAGTTCATCAGGCACTCTATCAGATCTAGTCCCTTAAATCTATTTCTCACTTCCACTGTATAATCATAAGGGATTTGATTTAGGTCATACCTGAATGGTCTAGTGGTTTTCCATACTTTCTTCAATTTAAGTCTGAATTTGACAAAAAGGAGTTCATGGTCTGAGCCACAGTCGGCTCCTGGTCTTGTTTTTGCTGACTGTATAGAGCTTCTCCATCTTTGGCTGCAAAGAATATAATCAATCTTATTTCAGTGTTGATCATCTGGTGATGTCCATGTGTAGAGTCTTCTCTTGTGTTGTTGGAAGAGGGTGTTTGCTATGACCAGTGTGTTCTCTTGGCAAAACTCTTTGCCCTACTTCATTCCATATTCCAAGGCCAAATTTGCCTGTTAACTTCAGGTGTTTCTTGACTTCCTACTTTTGCATTCAAGTACCCTATAATGAAAAGGACATCTTTTTTGGGTGTTAGTACATCATGAGAAACACTGGGCTGGAAGAAGCACAAGCTGGAATCAAGATTGCTGGGAGAAATATTAACCTCAGATATGCAGATGACACCACCCTTATGGCAGAAAGTGAAGAGGAACTAAAAAGCTTCTTGATGAAAGTGAAAGAGGAGAGTGAAAAAGTTGGCTTAAAGCTCAACTAAGAAAACTAAGATCATGGCATCTGGTCCCATCACTTCATGGGAAATAGATGGGGAAACAATAGAAACAGTGTCAGACTTTATTTGGGGGGGCTCCAAAATCACTGCAGTGGTGATTGCAGCCATGAAATTAAAAGACGCTTACTCCTTGGAAGGAAGGTTATGACCAACCTAGATAGCATATTCAAAAGCAGAGACATTACTTTGCCAATAAAGGTCCATCTAGTCAAGGCTATGGTTTTTCCAGTAGTCATGTATGGATGTGAGAGTTGGACTGTGAAGAAAGCTGAGCAACAAAGAATTGATGCTTTTGAACTGTGGTTTTGGAGAAGACTCTTGAGAGTCCCATAGACTGCAAGGAGATCCAACCAGTCCATTCTAAAGGAGATCAGTCCTGGGTGTTCTTTGGAAGGAATGATACTAAAGCTGAAACTCCAGTACTTTGGCCACCTCATGTGAAGAGTTGACTCATTGGAGAAGACTCTGATGCTGGGAGGGATTGGAGGCAGGAGGAAAAGGGGATGACAGAGGATGAGATGGCTGGGTGGCATCACCGACTCGCTTGATGTGGGTTTGGGTTAACTCCGGGAGTTGGTGATGGACAGGGAGGCCTGGTGTGCTGCAATTCATGGGGTTGCAAAGAGGCAGACATGACTGAGTGACTGAACTGAACTGAATTGAACTGATTGATACTTGTTAGGGAACTAGCTTAAAAAGAGTAATGATTTAGAAAATTTGATCAATAACATTCACAGATATCTTACCTAATGGATAAATAAAAAATTTTATACTTATCCATCAGAAATACCCACCCTTGGGTATTTATCTGAAAAAAAAGAAAACAGTAATTTCAAAAGATATTTATAACACTGTATTAATAGCAGCATTTATCGATCCTAAAAGTTCAATTCAGTGGATACTTTTATAGCACTGATAAAGTCGTTTGCTCAAGTGCCTTTGGGTGCCTTCAACCATAATGTTACTCAATTTGTTTACCAGGTTGATTACAAAAAAAAACAACACCTGTTTCTGTGTCTGAGTATAGAGCAGAGCCTGCCTAACTCAAGAGTTTTATTTAAATCTGATAAATTATTTAGAGAACTCAGTTGGGTTCATTTTCAGCTATGCAGTTTTATATTTATTGTACACTCATCTTTTGGGTAGCATTTAGGTTGTTTTTAATTACTCTCTATGGTAAAACTAAATATCATTGCCATTTTATGCATGCTTTCCTTCTATTTTTTGTCCTTAAAAAGTTTCCTTAGCAAAGAAGTAGAATTGAGCCCAATTGTGTGAGTATTTTTAATATCCATGGTACATAGTGCCAAATTGCTTTCCAAAAAAGCTGTGCTAATTTCCATTACCAGTATGGAGGTAATTATGCTTCTTTTTCTGTCCCCTTATCTCAATCTGAAGTGATTTATGTAGTCAAATAACTCCAATCCATGCTTTAAGATTCACACTAAGTGTAAGAAAACTTTTACATAATGCTTTAGTTTCAACTCTAATTTACAGATGGCTTAAACTACACAGGTCAAATATAACTATATTATCCAGAGAAACTAAGAATGAAGTTAGATATAGAGAATTATTTTTTTTATTATTTAAGTTGCAGCATGGCAGGATGAGTTCATATGAAACTCCTTGCCTATTCCAAGCAGCTAGATAAAAATGTAACAACAATAAAATTAAATTCAATCTTGAGCTTGAAATAAAGAACAATTCCCATTTTGCAAAAGCTACTGATTAGCTACCACCATAGCTTTAGATAGAGAAAGGGAGTAGTAAGAATTTTTCTTGGAAATGGGACTGTGTTCTGGATTCCCCAGAAATAGCTGGAGTCAGGGATTCATGTGCAAATATTTATTCAAGAAAGTTCTTAATGAAAATCCTATAAAAGAGCAAATAAAGCAGATTAGGAAAGGGAAAGCCTTGATACAAACCACAGTGACAATTCTAGCACATAGAGCATAGCAGAATAATCTACCCCATAGTAGAGAATAAGGGTTTACACTTTTCTGGTCTGGCTTCAGTGGGTCATCTATTGCAGCCCATGATGTAGGTAGATAAATTTTCAGATTGAATAGCTCTCCTTAGCCAGAAGCAATTTCTGGAAAAGAGGCAGGTATCAGGTATCAGCATACTGGGGAATTGATATCCTGGTGTACTAAAGAGAATCTGTGCAGGGCACCTGAGTTTCTACTATAAGATATGAAAGTTGGATCTGTCATTTTGAATAGCATGTGGTCTCAGTACAGAAAACTACACACATGTATACCTGTGGCGGATTCATTTTGATATTTGGCAAAACTAATACAATTATGTAAAGTTTAAAAATAAAATTTAAAAAAAAGAAAAATAAATAAAATTTATATGTATCTATTATAGTTTTAAAATATGCTGTAAATAAAATTTCCATTTAAAATTTAAAAAAAAAGAAAAAGAAAACTAAAATATTCTACTTATTGACTCAAAGAAAACAATGCAGCTTGTCTCTCCCTGTGACTGATTGGAAAATAGGGAAAAGTCTTCTATGCTCTATATAAATCTCAAGCTTCCTCCAGGCATGAATGTGAACTACAAATTTTAACTCCTCACATGCTAAAGTGAAGTTGCTCAGTCGTGTTCGACTCTTTGCAACCCCATGGACTGTAGCCTACCAGGCTCCTCCATTCTTGGAATTTTCCAGGCAAGAATATACCAAAACCAGAAATCAATATAATGACTGTCTCTGTTTCAGCAATATTGTTAGAAATCCTAATAGAAATAAATGCAGTTGTTGTCTCTTAATTTTCTAGCACTCCAAATGTGTGCATGATGAATGGTAGGACATTAAAAATGAAGCTACAATAAAAGATAAAATCCACATCAAGCAACACGTCCCATGAGATGAGTCAGTAGGAACCACATTCAGGATGGATAATATCCAAAGGATAAAATAATAGAACAACCTAAAGCATAGTGCACTACAGTAATATTTTAAATAATTGAAGAGATAAAAGAACCTCCATATTGTTTTCTATGGAGGCAAATTCGTAAATGGCTGCACCAGTTTACATTCCCACCAACAGTGTATGGTTCTCTTTTCTCTACATTCTTGCTAACACTTGTTGTTTCTTGTCTTTTTTAGTAATAGCCATTCTAAGAGGTGTGAGGTGGTGTCTCTTTGGAGAGAGTATCCTAGATTAGCCAGGTGGGCCCAATGTAAGTAATCACAAGCATCCCTCTAAATTAAAGACGGAAGGTTGAAAGCCGGAAACAGGTCAGAGTGATGCAATTGCTGGTTGGAACTCCACAGGCCAAGAAATGCAGTTGGCCTCGGGAAGCTGAAAGACGAAAGAGATTCTCTGGTAGAGCTTCTGAAAGGAACACAGCCATGCCAACACCTTGATTTTAGCCCAAGGAGACCCATTTTGGATTTTGATCTCTGGAATTATAAGCAAATAAGTTTAATGTGTTATAAACTACTAATTTTCAGATAACTCATTATAGCAATCACTGGAAACTACTGCACTAAATCCTGAGGCCTGTCATGGGCAATAGTGTAACTCTGTAGCTGGCTATCCCACAGAATTGTTTTCATAATGTGCTGTACTGACCGCTTGTAGCTTTCTAAGTAAACACAGACTTCAGGAGGGCTTAGCCTGAGGCCAGGAGAGTATCTTTGGCTTTGATAAGCAGCCACAGCTTTCCAGATCTTTAGAAGGTATTTGGGCTTTTAGAAACCTCTTCCAGCTTCCAGAGGTTGACTTAATTGGTTGAAGTGTGACCTGGCATGGAGACACTTAAAGTGCTTCAGATAATATTAATGTGCAGACTAAACTGAAACCTTTCTTAGGGGAGAAATATGACAGCCCATAGATCTTTTAGGAAAGGTAAATAGAAAAATATTTTGCCACTTGTTGCTAGGCTGCCAAGATGATGTCTATTACCTAACACTAGGGAGTTCTAGCTATAAACCATTAGTTTGAGACCTACAGAGAAGCACGAAATCAGTTACCCCTCAACTTTAGACCTTAGAGCCAGAGAAGCAATCTGTGGTGAACTATGGATTACACGGCAGGAGAATGGAGTCTGAGAGTGAAAAACGGTGACTAATTTTGAGATTCAATGTGATACCTATACACTCACATATAAAACCTGCATTTCCTGTGTCTTGAACAAATGTAACTAAAAATGTGTGGCAACCTGGAGCAAAAACTGGGTACTGGGAGCAAAAACAGGCTACTGAGCATTCCTCCTGCATTCAACACCACCAGAGGTGTGGACAAGCCACCTAGCCACTCCACTGACCTGACCCCTGGACACACCCCTGTACTCACCCCATAGAAGGGACAAGTTCACCCCCATCACCAAGCCAGTAAACAATGGAACTCACTACTTTTTCTTGCTTCCTCTGCTACAGCAGGGACCCTAGTGAAGCCTTGCCTGAATTTCTTGTCTGGCCTCTAGACAATTTCTTCTTGGAAGGCTCAGAACCCTGGTCGGTATCACTTCAGTCAAAATGTGTTCTTGACTGTGCGTACCCCTTTCTCCAAAATCACATATGTGCTGATCTCATCCCAACCTCTTTGGAGCAGTTCCTCAGAATTACTAAGAGGCTTTCTTCCTGAATATGGTTCTCATTTTGCCCCAAATAAAACATATTTTGCATTTATTTTCAGTCAACAAAGCTCATTAAATAAAAAGCTTGCTGCTACCAAAAAATAAAAATGGAGGGGAGAAAGATTGCCTTGGGGAGCTGAAATATTGAACCACACTGGTCTGAGAAAGCAATTTCAGAAGTAGCAGCAACATCATCTCAGGAATCCATGCAGAGGTGACTTTTTTTTTCCAGTTGAAGTCATTCCAGTTAATTCTTCCGGGCGTTTGAATCGATGGACAATAGCAGGCAGGTTTTAAGAAACTAAACCTGTGGCTTTCAAACATGTTTGCCTACTAAAATCACCTAAGGAACTGCCCAGGTGCTAAACCAATCCAACTAAATAGGAATCTCTGTATTTAGAACCTGGGGTTAGTTTTTAAGTGCCTCAGGTAACTTTCCAGTGGTCTTAACCTTACTAGTTCTAATCCAAGTTATTGTGAAGCCTGTTTTACTAGACAAATCACTTCCCGAGCACCAGAAGCAACACCTTAAATGACAGAAACAAGACATTTTGGATATCACAGATGGAGAAAGACATGTATCTCAAGTCCTGGGGGCTGGGGCTCCTGTCTATGAATCTATAAACATTCCAAGAAGGAAACAGTTTAAAATGACATTTAGTGAAAGAAAAGTGAGTTGATGTGGGTATATTGCTTATCATACCTTGATCTCCTCACCCCCAAAATAATGATATTGAGTTATACCAAAGTACTTTCTTACAAAGAATCTCCTTTTTGAATTAATTCTGTATACCTAGACTGAGAGGCATCCCAACAAGATTAGAAACAAGATGCCTTTCTCTCATCCTGCTGAATGTGGCCATGTCTTTGGGGAAGTGTGCTGGAGAAGGAAATGGCAACCCACTCCAGTATTCTTGCCTAGAGAATCTTGTGGACGGAAAGGCTTAGTAGGCTGCTGTCCATAGGGTCACACGGAGTTGGACACGACTGACACAACTTAGCATGCATGCATGCATGCATTGGAAAAGGAAGTGGCGACACACTCCAGTGTTCTTGCCTGGAGAATCTCAGGGACAGCAGAGCCTGGTGGGCTGCCGTCTACGAGGTCGCACAGAGTCGGACATGACTGAAGCGACTTAGCAGCAGCAGCAGCATCTGCATATTATGGAAACATAATTTAACCTGAGATAGCACCTTTAGGAATTTGATGTTGGCTTTTCTAATTTAGATGAAAATGGGGTCAGTTCATCATTTGGACTCCCTAAATATAAGCTATCCGGTATTACTTTAGCTGTTTTTCTGGATATATAACCAGAAAATGGTTATATGACCCAATATGACCCAACTGGGTCATGCGGTAGTTCTATTTTTCAGTTTTTTAAGGAACCTCCGTACCGTTTTACACAGTGGTTGCACCAATTTACATTCCCACCAATAATGTAGGAGGATTTTTCCCCACCCACTCCAGCATTTATTTTTTGCAGACTTTTGATGACAGCTATTAGCAAGGGGTTAATATCCAAAATATACAAAGAGCACATACCACTCAACATCAAAAAAATGAGCCAATCAAAAAATGAGCAGAAGATCTTAATAGACATTTCTCCAAAAGTGACTTATTTCAATAATAAATTTAGAAGGCAGAAGCAAGGGGCTTCCCAGGTAGCTCAGTGGTAAAGAATCTGTTGCAAATACAGGAGACATGGGATTGACTCTTGATTTGGGAAGATCCCCTGGAGGAGGAAATGGCAAGCTGCTCCAGAATTTTTGCCTGAAAAATCCCATGGACAGAATAGGCTGGTGGGCTACAGTTCATGGGGTCACAAAGATTCAGACTGACTGAACACATATACACATATTCATCTCGTCTAGGATTCTTCTTTAGCCCACTATCTTCCTTTCTATAGGTCTAGGATCAGGCTCCTTTCCATGGGAAGAGGCATGTTGCAGTCACAACCACATTAGAACTAGATAGTTGAGTCTCTGATTCTGAAATTCAGTCATTCTTGCACAGATTACTATACTTTCTGTCCCATTCTTGAGTATTCATGGTATGTTGGCTTCCTTAGACCACTCTTCTTGGATTATTTCTTCCACACACGGGTAAAGTTATCATTGGGTTTCCCTTAACAATTCAACATGGGCTTCCCTGGTGGCTCAGTGGTAAAGAATCCACCAGCCAATGAAGGAGACAGGAGTTTGTCCCTCATCCAGGAAAATTCCACATGTCACAGAGCGACTAAGCCCATGTGCTGCAACTACTGAGCCTGTGCTCTCGAGTCCAAACTGCAATTTTTGAGCCCATTACTGAAGCCAGCACATCCTAGAGCCCATGCTGCCACAAGAGAAGCCACCGCAGTGAGAGAGCTGCACACTGCAACGAAGAGTAACCCTGCAACTAGAGAAAAGCTCACATAGCAACAAAGACCCAGCACAGCCAAAAAAAAAAAAAAACCAAAAAATTTCAACACGATTAACTGAAAATTACTTATTAGAGAAGCAATGACTTATTGATTGCTATCTTCACCCTGAATTCTAAGTTCTATAACTCCAAGGAGCAACATGATTTCAGTTAAGTAGAACTCATTATTAGAACAAATATTTCCATACAAATGAATGCAAGCATAATTTGAATTGTGAATATAGTCTACTATTTCTAGAATTTCATCAAAATACTGATCAATATGTGAAAAATCATAAAATTGGTTGAATGTAATTCTGACTTATAATTGAAATAAAATACTATGAAACCCTTATAGCTCTAAAAGACAGTTGGTGATAATCTACAAGGTGATGTGTAAATGCATTTCTTTTGCTGTGAACTGTCTATAAATACATTTTGCCACTTTATATTGATATCTTTTAATATTCAGGAGTTCACATATCAGGAATATGAGTCTTTGCAATTCAAGACTGAATAAGTTCTCTACTTAGACTCATCAGTCAGGAAGTTTAGATTCCTAATTAACTGTCGCTCAGAGGGACCATGATCAACTCACCACAACCAAACAGCAATGTGATCAGTTTTGTGTGATTACTAATGCAGCCCCATGGCCCACTGTGCTAACCATGACTACTATGTCTCTGGCTGCTAAGTGTCACCCCTTAGCCTCTACAGTACTAGGATCCCATTACCAAGGTTGAATTCTGGAAGACTTTCAAAGCTGACATTTCCAGTAGTCATCCTTGGCCTTGGGAAGGGTAGTCACACATGAGAGATTTAAGCATCCTGATGTTCTCATTTCTAATGTATTGTTCAGGATCTTGAAGGAGAGAGTGTCCTCTCAGTGTTATAGGAAACATAATTATTTAAGCATATCTTTAGTAAATCAAGTTTGATAGTTCTGTTTTCCTGAGATTTTTGATTCCTGACTCTACATTGTACCACCTCCTGTTACCTTCAACTTCTAAGATAGTTCACTAATGAGAAGAGGTTTCAGTCAAGCAAGCACGTTAGAAACCACTTCCGGGTACTTGAGCTAGAGTCCAGAATTCTGTTTTGTGTGCCAGTAGGACTGGGCCAAATGCTGCTATACATTATGACCCTTCTTCTTTAGTCTCATTCCCATAAGATCCATTCCCACATTCATCACCCACAACAGTTTCTGCTGATGTGTAATAACAAAACCTTGCGTCTTATGTGTATGAATATCCTCCTAGACAGACATGTACCTCAAAACAGCTTGATCTCTGAGTTTAGCTAAGCACCTTAAAAAGGAAGAAGAGCTCACATGGGTATTTAACAATAAGCATCAACTAAGTCAAGGAGCCATCATCCAGTACTCTGGCAAAGGGGTGGCCAACTTCTTTGGAAGGGGAGAGATTGTTTCTGTAGGCAGTGATAGTTCATCCATCTTTGAAGGTTCAGAGTACTCAGATTCATTGGAATATGCCTCATATTGGAATAGTTCCTATTGCTTGCTTCCAGTTCATTTGAGTCCACTGTTTCCTCAATAACACATTAATGCTAAAGTAGACAACTGATAAAGCTGTGGCTGTGTTGCAATTCAGCCATCTGAAAAATAACCTTATTTTGTTTTTTAAAAAAATGTTGAACCTTAGTCATATGAAATAAAACTTTTATCAATCACAGACATTCTTGAGTTTCCTACTTGTGAATGGAACTAGAAATTTAAAGCCCAGATATTGTCATTTGTTCAAGTTCTACTATAGAAGGTCCACACCATACAATAGTCTTGAATGTTTTATGCCCATTACACTATTCCAGTAGTCGCTTAGCCTCCCAAATCATTTCTTTATGCATTTGTGCTCAGGCAACACTGAGTGATCATTTAATTACTGTTTGCTATTACAAACCAGGAACCCCGCAGTGACCTATCTTGTACTGGTTGTGAAGTCATGATTAGCTTCAAATCTAATCAAATCAGTGAATGACTTCCAGTTTTAATTTCTGCATTTCTTTCTTCCTAGTCACAGGGCTGTTACTAAAAATCCATTTAGGAGAATAGAAGCTACTCTATATAGTCTATATATTTGCTATGTTCTAGATATTTGAATATATAGATCAGGGGGTTAAACAGCCATTAGGAGAGCAAAAGTCAATAATGATTCCTTATTTTGAAGTATCAATGAAGATGGTCCCTCAGGCTCACCAGGAAACTGCAGTAAATCTCAGTGTCTGGATATAATTCACTGGTTCTTTCGATCAGAAGCAGTAAAACAGTGGTTTTCAGAAACTCAGTAGTTAATCTACTATTTTTCTTCAATTTTTATATTGGAGTATTTAATTGATTGGGGCTTCCCTGGTGGCTCAAACGTAAAGAATCTGCCTGCAATGCAGGAGACCCAGGTTCAATCCCTATGTTGTGTTAACTTCAGGTGTACAGAAGAGATTCAGTTATACATATACATGTATCTTTTCTTTTTCAAATTACTTTCTCATTTACATTATTGCAGAATATGGAGCAGAGTTCCCTGTGCTATATAGTAAAATGCAGTGGTCATGAACTTTTTCTATAAGAGGATGAAGAGTAAACATATTTTGCTTTTCAAGCCATGCGGTCTGTCTCAGGTTTTCCGCTCTATGGTGGTATCACGAAAATGGCCATTTACAGTACATAAAAGGACACGGTTGGTTTTCAATAAAATTTTCTTTATAAAATAGAAGGGTAGATACAACTTGAGAGCCATAGTCTGACCCCTATAGTTAAGGAAAATTTGTATTTGGACACGGATATTGGAGAAGAGGGCTAAGGGATAGTTCCTATTGCTTCCTAGAAGTCAAGAAAAAGGAATATTAATGGCCTTTAGAATATCTGTTAATTAGAAGATTTAAAGTATTTTGAAGGTTAATGCTTCATTACAGTCTTCATGGAATTTGTCATGTTAGTCCTTAAAAACATGTAGAATTACTCTCATCACCAGTAGATTTGAAATATGTAAAAATACTACTGACATGATTTTTTATGAAGATCTTCAGTAAAATTGAGCTTACAGTAATCAACCTTCAAATGAGTAAATTGCCAGTGAATTTTAAACTTAGATAGTAAGTATAACTTTTCTGATAAACATGTGGTGTGCTTAAAATTTCAGAAAATCTGAGAGAAGTAATTTTTATGCCCAATAGATTGTCTCAAGCATGATTTGTTTTTAACAAACTGCTTCCCTGATGGCTCAGTGGGTAAAGAATTCTCCTGTAATGCAGGAGACACAGGTTTGATCCCTGGGTTGGGAAGGTCCCCTAGAGAAGGAAATGGCAACCCACTCCAGTATTCCTGCCAGGAAAATTCCATGGACAGAGGAGCCTGACAGGCTACGGTCCATGGGGTCACAAAGAGTGGGACATGACAGCACCTAAGGACAAGCATATTTGTAATAGCTGTACCACAGTATTCCTTTGAAATTTAACAGTTTTCTGGAAAATATGGAAGATGAGATCATATATTTAATCTTGTTTCAGCATCTACCCAGCTTTATAAAAATAGGTATGTCTCTTAAACTTTTTCTTGACTAATAATTTTTCATAAATACTGGGAAAACACTTTTTAAAATGCCTTATGTCTTACACATGACAATATGTATTGATTTACTAAAGGAGACAGAAAGGAGCCATTAGCTATTTTGAGAAGAACTAGGAGGATTTATCTTAAATTGCTATTGGTTGAAACATTATGTTAAGGGGGACATTTTTCAAAGTAGTATTAAAATTTAGACTGACAACAGAACTAACTCTGTTTTTGTGGTGTGTGTGCCTCTAAAATTTCAACATGCTCCAATAAAGTGGTAAAAAATAAGTAAAAATATTTGGAAACATTTGAGTCGCTTATTTTTGTCATGGTTTATTTGAATATGTAATAGGCTTATCTTAGCTAGTGAATTGGAAAGGATGCAAACTGGAGCACTGACCATTCTAAGAGGCTTCTCCATTATCAGTACTTGGTTTTCTTTGTAATGTTTTGTTTTCATCCATAAAATGGATCTAAACTTAAAAAAATAACAGGAAATAACTTTTAAACCTGGAAATTTAATAAGGCAAGCTATTGTAAAATTCTTATCATTCTGTTTTCCTTTACATGAAAATCATGGAAAGTGGTAAAGGAGTAAGTGAAAGTCATTCAGTCATGTCTGACGCTTTGCAACCCCATGGACTGTAGTCCATGGAATTCTCCAGGCCAGAATACTGGAGTGGGTAGCCTTTCCCTGCTCCAGAAAGGAGTCAAATAAACCTAAATACCAGGTTAATGCATTGATGTTCATCAACAAGGATTCATGCTGGTGCCAAGTTAGGGACTGACTAGAGTAAGATCTTACTAGTTGTCCAAACTGAGTTTTGTGTCCACCTCCTACTCTGAAAAGAAAGAAAAAGCTGGCTTATTTTATATACTGCAAGTCTCCATAAGGAAACTGGCTCATTTTAAAATTTTCACAGTGTGTACTACTTTTCTTGGCTTTAACTTATTAACTTTATTATGTTATATTTTGAAAGACTCAAATATCAAGAGGCCTTTCATAAAACCTTGAAGAATGTGTATTTGTAATAAACAGTATGTATAAGAAATCATATAAGGTCTTTCTCTTTGATCTAGTACTTCTATGATAAAATATTTTAATAAATATATACAAAAAACTAACAAAATGTATATAATAAAAATTGTTTAAATATCTAAGAATATTTTCAAGTCATTAAACTGTATGAACCACAAATGATAAGCAGACATTAAATCTGTTTCCTAAACAAGTTTAGAAAACAATAGCATTGCTCTCTAAATATTATGTAAACAATAACAACTTTCTCATGATACTTTAAGTAGAATCATAAGAAAATAGTATATTTAGCATATATATTCACAACACTAATTATCTGGTAATATAGACATTTTGTTTTACTTTGTAAATACCTTTATACTCTGTTTTAGTAAGGAAAGCCTGGAGCAGCTTCTGATGCTTTTGTATCTGGTACTAATGGTGGATAGGCAATTACAGAAACCATGGATTGATCAGAGAGGGTTCAAACGCCAGGGCTGAAGATCAAGACAACCTCAATATGGACACAGAATTCTGGACAAACAGAAGCGCCAGTGATGGTGAAGTCTAAAATGGGTAGTAGAAAAAGATGACTGATATAATTAATAGGCTTAATTAATTATTGTCAGTTGCAGAAGTATTGACTGTAGCTTGTTACAAAGGGACTTGCATTTTTGCTTTAATACATATTCCGGCTTCAAGCTTAAAGACTCAGTGACAAAACACACCAAAGTGAACACAAGTGGATCAGAGTGGAAAAGGAGCAGATGATAGCAAAGGTTTTTGGTATCCCCATGTCCCTTCCACTCAGCCCACTTCTAGTATCTGTGGCAGATATTCAAGCTCAGACCACCGGCCTCTTCCCTTGCCAGCCAACTTTAGGCTTTCTAGCCTCAGACTTACACCTAAGCATTAAATGTCTGCTGGAACCCCGATTCTGAGGCAAATGAAGCCTACAATTGTGGTACTTAACACTGTTAAAGTCAAAATTTGATTCACCACAGAAGGGATCTGGCAGACCCTCCACTTGACTGTATTACAGATATCCCTGGAGAACATCCTGTATACCTCTCAGGGGTCTTGAGTAGAACTGGTTCCTAATACCCACAGTAGTAGCTTTGAAACAAAACTGTCTTTTTTGGTTTGTTTGCTTTGCTTTTCCTTCTCTCTCTCCCCATACTCTCGGATCACTTCCCAAATATACTACCTAAACCTACATCTTCAGGCTTTTTTTAGGAGGAGAGACACAAACTAAGCCACTGTCATTTTAATTTTCCATGATAGTAATTCTAATGCTAGATAAGGATATTATAATAAAGTAAGGTCATTGCCCTATTAACTAGAGATGAAAATTCTAAATGAAATATTGATAAAGTACATTAAAATTATGACAATTATTACCCTGGATTAACCCAGGAAGGGTTATAGAAAAGAGCCAAAGTGTTGTTTTTAAAAGTGATAGTCAAAAAAAAAAAAAATAAAAAAAAAATAAAAGTGATAGTCACCCCCACACAGAAGATCCAGTAGATTTGACACAAATATTTCAAATAAGTCAGTTCAGGAAGCTTTCTAGATAAAGAGTAAATTATATAATTGATGGATTTTACAAACTATTAATATTATAAAATTTAAAATACCACTCAGTGGTTATTTCATGGATACTTTAAGATATCCTTTAATCTTAAATAAGTAATAGACATCCTTGTATCAGAGATACAAGCCCTTTAAGAAACAGTTAAAACTCTTTCTTATAAGAGACTTAGAATAAAGGAATGTCACTATTACATGGTAATAATTTTAAGATGCTATTTTTTCTACTTTATAAATTATATATAAATATATAATATATATATATTATATAAAAATATATAATATATATAAATTATATAAATATATATAATATACTCAATATATTATATACTATACTCAATATATTATATATACTATATATAAATTATATAATTAAAATATATAAATTATATATAGTATAAATTTTAGTATATATAAATAAATATATATAATTTTATAAATATAAATATAATATATATAAATAATATATATAAATTCAAATTTTATTTGAAATTTTAGCAAGTACCATGATAGGTATTTTCTAAAACAATTCATAAAAAGTACATATTATAAAGGGCTTCCTTGTGGCTCAGCAAGGTACAGAACCCGCCTGCAATGCAGGAGACATTGATTATGTCCCTGGGTTTGAAAGATCTGCTGGAGAAGGAAATGGCATCCCACTCCAGTATCCTTGCCTGGGAAATCCCATGACAGAGAAGTCCAGTGGAATACAGTCCGAGGGGTCGCAAAGAGTCAGATATGACTTAGTGACTGAGCACACACACAAGTTCAGTTCAGTTCAGTCATTCAGTCGTGTCCGACTCTTTGCAACCCCATGAATCGCAACACGCCAGGCCTCCCTGTCCATCACCGACTCCTGGAGTTCACTCAAACTCGCATCCATCGAGTCGGTGATGTCATCCAGCCATCTCATCCTCTGTCGTCCCCTTCTCCTTCTGCCCCCAATCCCTCCCAGCATCAGAGTCTTTTCCAATGAGTCAGCTCTTCGCATGAGGTGGCCAAAGTACTGGAGTTTCAGCTTTAGCATCAGTTCTTCCAATGAACACCCAGGACTGATCTCCTTTAGAATGGACTAGCTGGATCTCCTTGCAGTCCAAGAGACTCTCAAGAGTCTTCTCCAACACCACAGTTCAAAAGCATCAATTCTTCACATTCAGCTTTCTTCACAGTCCAACTCTCACATCCATACATGGCCACTGGAAAAACCATAGCCTTGACTAGAAGGACCTTTGTTGGCAAAGTAATGTCTCAGCTTTTCAATATGCTATCTAGGTTGGTAACTTTTCTTCCAAGGAGTGTCTTTTAATTTCATGGCTGCAGTCACCATCTGCAGTGATTTTGGAGCCCCCAAAAATAAAGTCTGACACTGTTTTTACTGTTTCCCCATCTATTTGCCATGAAGTGATGGGACCAGATGCCACGATCTTCATTTTCTGAATATTGAGCTTTAAGCCAACTTTTTCACTCTCCTTTTTCACTTTCATCAAGAGGCTTTTTAGTTCCTCTTCACTTTCTGCCATAAGGGTGATGTCATCTGCATATCTGAGTTTATTGATATTTCTCCCGGCAATCTTGATTCCAAAAGCAAATAATTGATTATAAGAATTGTAATTACAAAAACGTTTTATTTTCAATCTGGTATGTTTTGAAATTTAACGTAAGAATGAAAAAACATTCGGCATCTGAAAGTAGTAAGAATTCAATATTTAAAACATATCAGGGTATCCTGGAATCAATAAGAACAGAGGAAAAAATCAGAAAAACAGGTAACAGGTATGAAAAGTTGATTCACAGTCAAATCCTAAATGGATCAGAAAAATATAAAACAATACTCAATTTCACAAGTAATGGGAAAGATGGAAATTAAAACCAGCTTCATATCTATTTCGCAGTGTTTAGAAAGCCCTATAGAATCTTGCCAAGGGTCTGGACAAATAAGAATCCTCATACTGTTATATTTAATAAAATATTCATCCTACTTTTATAATGATATTTATCATTACTATGCAGTAAGATTTTTAAAAATCTAGTATTTATTGAGTCAGAAATTACTGCAAGCATTTGATGTTTTATCATTTTATCTCATTTAATTAGCTCAACAATCTTTTGAAGCAAACTATTAGTCACATTATATAACCAAGGTTTACAGAAGAAAGGGCTTCAAGATAACACAGCTGGTAAAGGGCAGAAATAATACTCAAACCCAGGGTTATCTTGTAATTGACATGGTATGATGTAAAGCTCTAGGCTGTTGCCTGAAAGCTCTAGGCTGTTGCCTGTCCTGATATCTTTATTTCCTGCTTCTGGGCTTAGAGTTTAATGTGATCATCACAGAGATATCTCTTCTAAGAATTTCCTGTTACAGTAAGCGGCTATTTTGTAATCTCCACAATGACAAATGATGTTGCTAAATTACCCACTGCTACATATTTCTCTTCACACTTAGCACTGTGAGTGGTGAAAATAAGGTACTTATTACTATTGGGTAGAATTATAAGGGAGTGTTGCCAAAATAATACACACCCAGAATTGCTACTACCACTCCCATCACAATCACTACCACCACCCACTACTACTGCCTACATATATACATGCACCGTCAGAAAAATGACTAGATAAAATCCTCCCAAATACTATCACTGTAACTCTTTAATGTTCTACATTATAGCTGTCATCCTTTCATAGTTAGTGGGTTTGAATTTTGTCCAACTATAGAAAAGATGGTCTTTCTGAATTCCAATCTTCACAAAGCTTTCTATATTGGCTATGATAAACATGACAACTGATAGTTATTCTGTAGAATTTGTAGTATGCATGTGTAAGTTGGTTCAGCCTTTACAAAAACACTTTGTCCATTTAGAAAGGCTGGTGATATGTGGTTATCAACATTCACAGTTAATTTGTTAGCTTGACATTTTATCCCTATTGTTGTCTGTTGGTAGTTTATAACATCTATTTAACCAGAAAGCAGATATTGACCTAGCTGATTAAAATCAAAGGGTAATTCTAGATTAATAAAGTAGCCTAATTTATCAGTGGGGTGGGTACTAACTAGAGAATACTGAATTCCTCCTGGGTAGCCTTTTAGAGATTTAAGTTTTCTTCTTTCAATATGTGATTGAGCTAATTAGGGGGAAATCTTTTTAAATTGGGAAATCTATTCTTATTGCCATTCTTCCCATCAAAGTTAAGAACTCTAATTTTTGTTACTTTGCCTCTCTGCATTAAAAGACAGAACTCTACTTGATAAGCAGTAACCAAGCCTCTAAGGTGATTAGAGATTGAATCTAAGGAGGGCCAGGGTCACAGAGTAAAGCCATATACATGCCAATTAGCTTTATGCATTGAAATATATTATCCCATGACTCCCTCTTGGGTTTCTACCTAGGCCAAAATGTGTAAGATTGAATTGGAGAGTGCAATGACTCAGCAGAAACTTTCTATCATTAGCTGAAGCAGGGGGCATTTCAAGTTCATGTCCTCTTCCATATTGGTTAACTTGATCTTTTTTTTTTAAATAAAGGGAGTATTTGGAGAGGTCATATGGTCTACTTGTGAGTTGACAATAGCATAAATTGGGAAATGTAACAGCTGACATACTTGAAAAATTCAGTGCAATTGTATATTATTTTTCTTCCCACTTTGTAATCTCAGTAAGTGTACACTGCTTACAGTATAATCTCACTACTTCGATAAATTTGTATGTTATATAATACATGCTTATGGTATAAAATTCAAAATTTTCTGAAGGGTATACATGAAAACTATTTCACCTTTTCTTCCTTGTCCCTCAGACACCTATTTCCCTGTGTACTTTAACAACTAACAGATTTATGTTTATTCTTCTAGAGAAGCTTATTGTTTGAAGAAAAAAGCTTACTATAAGTTGTCTTCTCTTCCTTATTGAAAATGGCTTTATTGTTTGAATCCATTCCTGTGATAGCTTTGGGAAACTACTACCTTCCACAAATCATTGTCAAATAATTAATCTTCATAAGGCTTAACTCTCGTAATGCTGAATCAAAATCAGTGTTCTTAAGGAATTTCTCATTAATTCTTTTTTTTAGTCTTCAAGTATTCATTTAGCACTTACCCTGCATCCAGTACCATGAATACTATATCCACATGTACCTTGAATTTTGTAGTAATCTGTGTACTGCAGGTTAGTCTAATGACTTTCTCCTAATGGTCAAATCTCATATAGGTAAAGCCATATAGTACAGAGCCAATTGAGTTTTTATAAGACTGTAAACAACCTTCAGTTTTTTCAGTTGTTCATAATGTATCATAGTTTTAATGCCCTTTTCATTACTCTGCTTCAACTATGTAAAGAAATAGTTGATACTTATAGATATTAATATAAAAAGTATTCAAAATATTGGATCAGCACAAAATAAAACTAACTTATCATCTCACTTGTACCCAGATGCTCTGCATTAGAGTTATCCAGTTAACTACATATTCTCATAAAATGTCTTTACTGAATACTATCCATAAACTTTTGGGCATTAATATAAGGGGACATGCTGAGCCATCAGACTCGCTCAAGTTGTACACTGAACAAAGATGTTCAGCCAAGAGCATAGTCAGGATTGCTTATCCCTACTCTGCTTTTCAGTCTTGTATCCTGCTATATAGCTGGGTCCATTTGAGGAGGAAGCATTTTCTTTGAAATGAGCAATCATCCACAATGCTATGCCAGCCCAAAGGAGCATTTTAATTCTAAAATGGGGCAACATAATTTTTTCAGTTGCTTCCATTAAAAGGTGGAGGCTATTTCCCTAAACTTAAATCTTCACTGGTATCGTATATTTCTTTGACCAATGTAGGATGTGACAGAAATGCCATGTTTTGAGTTATAGAATTGACCCTCAGTAGGTTTTGTGTCAGTGAAGGCAATGGTACCCCACTCCAGTACTCTTGCCTGGAAAACCCCATGGACAGAAGAGCCTGCTGGGCTGCAGTCCATGGGGTCACCAGGAGTCGGATATGACTGAGTGACTTCACTTTCACTTTTCACTTTCATGCACTGGAGAAGGAAATGGCAACCCACTCCAGTGTTCTTGCCTGGAGAATCCCAGGGATCGGGGAGCCTGGTGGGCTGCCGTCTATGGGGTCACACAGAGTCGGACATGACTGAAGCGACTTAGCAGCAGCAGCAGGAAGTTTTGTGTGCTTTTGACTTAGCCCTTTTGAGTCACTACTATTCAGACACCAATGAAGAAAGCTGTCTAGGCTATTGGAGAAAGAGAGGCTACATGAAGGATGAAGCAAGGTGCCGTCAACCACATGCATGTGTATTCAGATGTGTCTGACTCTTTGCAACCCTCTGCACTGTCGCCCTTCAGGCTTCTACTAGACAAGGGAGAGAGATCATCTGGAACTTTCAACCTCAGTGTGCCATTTACTGGTGTGCCAGTAAATGATTTATCAAAAGGAAATCCAGGTAAACCAGCCAAGGAATTTCCCAGGCAGCCCACAGAACCAGGGGAAAATATAAATCAGTATCATTTTAAGCCATGATATAACAGCAATAATTGATATTAAGTGCTGCACTCAATATTCCAGAAAATCTGGAAAACTCAGCAGTGGCCACAGGACTGGAAAAGGTCAGTTTTCATTCCAATCCCAAAGAAAGGCAATGCCAAAGAATGCTCAAACTACCACACAATTGCACTCATCTCACACGCTAGTAAAGTAATGTTCAAAACTCTCAAAGCCAGGTTTCAGCAATACGTGAACCATGAATTTCCAGATGTTCAAGCTGGTTTTAGAAAAGGCAGAGGAACCAGAGATCAAATTGCCGACATCCACTGGATCATTGAAAAAGCAAGAGAGTTCCAGAAAAACATCTATTTCTGCTTTCTTGACTATGCCAAAGCCTTTGACTGTGTGGATCACAATAAACTGTGGAAAATTCTGAAAGGGATGGGAATACCAGACCACCTGACCTGCCTCTTGAGAAATCTGTATGCAGGTCAAGAAGCAACAGTTAGAACTGGACATGGAACAGACTGGTTCCAAATAGGAAAATGAGTAAATCAAGGCTGCATACTGTCACCCTGCTTATTTAACTTATATGCAGAATACATCATGAGAAATGCTGGGCTGGAAGAAGCACAAGCTGGAATCAAGATTGCCAAGAGAAATATCAATAACCTCAGGTATGCAGATGACACCACCCTTATGGCAGAAAGTGAAGAGGAACTAAAAAGCCTCTTGATGAAGGTGAAAGAGGAGAGTGAAAAAGTTGACTTAAAGCTCAACATTCAGAAAACGAAGATCATGGCATCTGGTCCCATCACTTCATGGGAAATAGATGGGCAAACAGTGGAGACAGTGTCAGACTTTATTTTGGGGGGCTCCAGAATCACTGGAGACGGTGATTGCAGTCATGAAATTAAAAGACTCTTACTCCTTGGAAGGAAAGTTATGACCAACCTAGATAGCATATTGAAAAGCAGAGACATTACTTTGCCAACAAAGGTCCGTCTAGTCAAGGCTATGGTTTTTCCAGTGTTCATGTATGGATGTGAGAGTTGGACTGTGAAGAAGGCTGAGCGCCGAAGAACTGATGCTTTTGAACTGTGGTGTTGGAGAAGACTCTTGAGAGTCCCTTGGACTGCAAGGAGATCCAACCAGTCCATCCTAAAGGAGATCAGTCCTGGGTGTTCATTGGAAGGACTGATGTTGAAGCTGAAACTCCAATACTTTGGGCACCTGATGCGAAGAGTTGACTCATTTGAAAAGACCCTGATGCTGGGAAAGATTGAAGGGAGGAGGAGAAGGGGATGACAGAGGATGAGATGGTTGGATGGCATCACCGACTCGATGGACATGAGTTTGAGTGAACTCCGGGAACTGGTGATGGACAGGGAGTCCTGGCGTGCTGTGATTCATGGGGTCGCAAAGAGTCAGACACGACTGAGTGACTGAAATGAACTGAACTGAATAATTGATACTGTGTATTTTAAATCTTTTCATCAAGTCCAAGACCCAAGGATGGAAGTAATTTTCCTAATTCTCAGAAAGGCACTATAGATGCTAGCATGGATATTATAACTCTGAACAATGTCCAAAGAAATGAAACATATTCAGAGAGTATTAATAACAGCTAAAAGCATCAGAGGGAATAGTTCTTGAGTGACTCAGTCTTCCAGATAGCTTTTACAAGGACAATCATCTTATCTCTTTGTGAAAAATCACCCTAATTATATGCCTGCCAAATGGGAGGAGGTTATAAAATTACCAACTCATTAAATGGAATACTTTGGGGGAGGGGTCCATGCTAATAGCATTGAGTAACAGAAATGCTGCTAAAATTCATATGAAACATCTACACTTGGATCTGTACAAAACCATTTTGGATTTTTGTGATTTGGCTTCTGTCCAACATTCTTTTAATTCAAAGAGAGTCTTTTGCTATTATGCTTGTGTGATTTAAAAAGAGTAGTATTCTATACTGCTACAAGTCTACAATGAAAATCATCTTTTTTATGGTCAAGAGAATTCCACAGTATTTTGGAATGTAAATAGCATGAACACGTTCAGTAGGAAACTTAGAAACTTTGTTTAGAGCAGTGACTTTACTATTAACCTGTACAGCCTGTATGTGTGAAAGTAATATATCATTTAGACCTCCTGTCTACTTATTTGGTTTTAATATGATAAAACATGATATTTTATTTTATAAAATATTAATATCTCTAAATACAAAAAGTGAAATAGCTTAAGTAAGTTACAGATTTTGTGCGTTTGACAGATGTGTGTGATTTGATATTTTGATGCTTGTAAATAAGCTGTGTGGCTTTTGAAAATATTTGAATTATTATATTCTGAAAAGTGACACTAAACAAAGGAAGTACAAATAAAACCAAACAAATGAAAATAAGAGACAAAAGGAAATGCAAAGTGGTTGTGGAATATTAAATGTTAACTTTATGAGTAACGTTGTTTAGAAACTTTCAATTTTATTAAAATAAAATATGTTTTACTGTATCATTCTGATTGAATTTCCATCCCCAAATGAATTAAGAACGTTGATTTATTATTTTGGTTGACAACATACAAATGTGAAATGAAAGGCTCTTGATATATTTAGTTTCCTTTTTCAAAATAAAAATAAACTAATCACATATGTATGAGAAGATTAAGCACATGTAAGAAGCTTCCTGGAAGCTCAATATAATGGCAAACCAGACTAATATTCTCATAGAAGTATCTAGTCTGATTTGGGGAAAGAAAGATATATACAGCTATTATCAATAGTACTGAATTACCAACATAAAGGGTCCTTACCTAGTTTGGATTTGAGTCTTTTATGTTCACTTTGGATGAAAATAATGCTGAGAATCACATTTTTTAAAAAAGTTTTAAAGCCATCTCAATAATAACAGCATGAAAGTCCCATGCCCTTCATAAGGGGTTTTCCATGCTAGGTTTAGAATTAAGATGATGGGGTCAGAATATAACCAACAAAATATAAATTTTGTTTGTTCCTTTAGATACAGTCAAAATGCCACTGCCTAAACATAGCTGTGTGGTAGTTTTGTGTTGCTTTTCCTGGCTGTGGCATGTTTTACCACACAGGAAAGTATTCCAGATCTTTATCTGATATAGTATTGACATATGGCATTGTGTTAGTTTCAGGTTGCAGGTGCTCGATATTTGTATATACTGCCAAGTGAATGCCATAGTAAGTCTAGTTACCATCTATCACCACATATAGTTAAATATTTTTTTCCTTACAAGAATTTTAAAATTTACTATATTAGTAATTCATTACATAAGACAGTGTTAAGGATACTCATCATACAGTACATTACATCTCCAAGATTTATTTATAACTCTAAGACTGTACTTATTGTTCTACCACATTCAACTCCCCAACCCCCAACTCTAGCCCCAACAGCCACCAATTTATTCTCTGTATCTATGAGGTCTTTATTTTTTTTCAATAAAATTCTACATGTAAGTGAGATCTTAGAGTATTTACCTTTCTGATACATTTCACCTAGCTCCATGTCCTCAAGGTCCATGCAAACTATTGCAAATGGTAGGATTTCCTTCTTTAATTGCTGAATAATAGTCCATTATTATTCCATTGGTAAAGAATCCACCTGCCAATGAAGGAGATGAAGGTTTGATCCCTGGGTCAGGAAGATCCCCTGGAGAAGGAAATGGCAACTCACTTCAGTATTCTTCCCTGGGAAATCCCATGGAAAGAAGAACCTGGTGGGCTACAGTCCATGCAGTTGCAAAAGAGTTGAACACAATTTAACGGCTAAGCAACAATGACAGTATTCCATTGTACATAAACCTAATTCATATGTTCATCCATCACAGGCCACTTAGGTTGCTTTCATGTCTTGGCTATTATAAATAAAGGGCTTCCCTTGTAGCTCAGTCAGTAAAGAATTTGCCTGCAGTGCAGGAGACCTGGGTTCAATACCTGGATTGGGAAGATCCCCTGGAGAGGAAATGGCAACCCACTCCAGTATCATTGCTTGGAAAATCTCATGGACAGAGGAACCTGGTGAGCTGCAGTCCATGGGGTCATAAAGAGTCGTGCACGACTGAGCGACTAACACTTATTTACAGTTACTATTATAAATAAAGCTGCAATAAATGAGAGAGTGACTTGTACAAGAGACAGGGATAAAAACCATTCCCAATAAAAAGAAATGCAAAAAAGCAAAATGACCATCTGAGGAGGCCTTACAAATAACTGTGAAAAGAAGAGAAGTGAAAAGCAAAGGAGAAAAGGAAAGATACACCCATTTAAATGCAGAATTCCAAAGAATAGCAAGGAGAGATAAGAAAGCCTTGCTTAGTGATCAGTGCAAAGAAATAGAGGAAAACAATAGAATGGGAAGGACTAGAGATCTCTTCAAGAAAATTAGAGATACCAAGGGAATATTTCATGCACAGATGGGCTCGATAAAGGACAGAAATGGTATGGACCTAACAGAAGCAGAAGATATTACGAAGAGGTGGCAAGAATACACAGAAATATATGAGACAGCAAAAGAGACACTGATGTATAGAACAGTCTTTTGGACACTTTGGGAGAGGGAGAGGGTGGGATGATTTGGAAGAATGGCATTGAAAGATGTATAATATTATATATGAAACGAGTCACCAGTCCAGGTTCAATGGACGATACTGGATGCTTGGGGCTGGTGCACTGGGATGACCCAGAGGGATGGTATGGGGAGGGAGGAGGAAGGAGGGTTCAGGATGGGGAACACGTGTATACCTGTGGCAGATTCATGTTGCTATATGGCAAAACCAATACAATATTGTAAAGTTAAAAAAAAAAAAAAAAGAAATGTACAAAAAAGATCTTCACAACCCGGATAATCACGATGGTGTGATCATTCACCTAGAGCCAGACATCCTGGAATGTGAAGTCAAGTGGGCCTTAGAAAGTATCACTATGAACAAAGCTAGTGGAGGTGATGGAATTCCAGTTGAGCTATTTCAAATCCTCAAGGATGATGCTGTGAAAGTGCAGCACTCAATATGCCAGCAAATTCGGAAAACTCAGCAGTGGCCACAGATGGGAAAAGGTCAGTTTTCATTTCAATCCCAAAGAAAAGCATTGTCAAAGAATGCTCAGACTACCTCACAGTTGCACTCATCTCACATGCTAGCAAAGTAATGCCCAAAATTCCCCAAGCCAGACTTCAACAATATGTGAGCCATGAACTTCCATATGTTCAAGCTGGTTTTAGAAAAGGCAGAGGAACCGGAGATCAAATTGCCAACATCTGCTGGATCATCAAAAAAACAAGAGAGTTCCAGAAAAACATCTATTTCTGCTTTACTGACTATGCCAAAGCCTTTGACTGTGTGGATCACAATAAACTGTGGGAAATTCTGAAAGAGATGGGAATACCAGACCACCTGACTTGCCTTTTGAGAAACCTGTATGCAGATCAGGAAGCAACAGTTAGAACTGGACATGGAACAACATACTGGCTCCAACTAAGGAAAAGAGTATATTAAGGCTGTATATTGTCACCCTGCTTATTTAACTTATATGCAGAGTACATCATGAGAAATGCTGGGCTGGATAAAGCACAAGCTGGAATCAAGATTGCTGGGAGAAATATCAGTAACCACAGATGACACCACTTTTATAGCAGAAAGTGAAGAACTAAAGAGCCTCTTGGTGAAAGTGAAAGAGGAGAGTGAAAAAGCTGGCTTAAAGCTCAACATTCAGAAAACTAAGATCATGGCATTCAGTCCCATCACTTCATGGCAAATAGATGGGAAAACAGTGGAAACAGTGGCAGACTTTATTTTTTGGGCTCCAAAATCACTGCAGATGGTGATTGCAGCCATGAAATTAAAAGACACTTACTCCTTGGAAGGAAAGTTCTAACTAACCTAGACAGCATATTCGAAAGCAGAGACATTACTTTGTCAACAAATGTCTTTCTAGTCACAGCTATGGTTTTCCAGTAATCATGTATGGATGTGACAGTTGGACTATAAGGAAAGCTGAGCACTGAAGAATTGATGCTTTTGAACTGTGGTGTTGGAGAAGACTCATGAGAGTCTCTTGGACTGCTAGGAGGTCCAACCAGTCCATTCTAAAAGAAATCAGTCCTGGGTGTTCACTGGAAGGACTGATGTGGAAGCTGAAACTCCAAAACTTTGGCCACCTGATGTGAAGAGCTGACTCATTAGAAAAGACCCTGATGCTAGGAAAGATTGAAGGCAGGAAGAGAAGGGGATGACAGAGGATGAGATGGTTGTAAGGCATCACTGACTCAATGGACATGAGTTTGGGTGAAATCCCGGAACTGGTGATGGACGGGGAGGCCTGGCATGCTGCAGTGCATGGGGTTGCAAAGAGTCGGACATGACTGAGGGAAAGAACTGAACTGAACTGAAATGAGAGAGTGTAGATAACTTTTCCATTTAAGTAGTTTGGGTCCTTCAGAAAAGTACCCAGAAGTGGATAAATGAGTCTTGGGTAGTTTTATTTTCAGGTTTGTTTGTTTGTTTCTTTTTCTTTTTTTTTTAGTGAAACCTCCATTCAGTTTCCCCCAGTGGCTGTGCCAACTTACATTACCACCAACAGTGCACAGAGTTCCCTTTTCTCCACATCCCCACCAACGTTTATTTGTTGTCATTTTGACAATAGCTATTCTGACACGTGTAAACAAGTCTCATTATGGTTTTGATTTGTGTTCCCTGATTACTGACGTTGAACACCTTTCTATGTACCTGTTGGCCATCTGTATGATTTTTGGCAGTGATATACTTTGATTCTTCTATCTTTTGTGTGTCTACTATAGGTTTTGCTTTGTATTTGATGTGATTCTTACACATAAAACAACATGTGTTTATAATAATGTATTTTAGGTCCATACCTTACATTTGAATACATTCTAAAGCTTTACATTTTTACTGCTCTCTCCTTCACATTGTTTTTGATGTCACAATTTACATTTACATTTTACATATACAATTTACATTGTATATACATCTTGTATATACGCTAACAAATTATTGAACCTATAGTTACTTTTACTACTTTTGTCTTTTAAGCTTCATGCTTTATAAGTTATTGCCAAAACCTTTTTTCAGCATTATATTATTCCAAATTTTACTACATGTACATTTACCAGTGAGATTTGTTTTGTCACTATGTAGCACCCTTCCCTTTCACCTTATATAAGGCTGGTCTGCTGCTGCTGCTGCTAAGTCGCTTCAGTCATGTCCGACTCTGTGCGACCCCGTAGACGGCAGCCCACCAGGCTTCCCTGTCCATGGGATTCTCCAGGCAAGAACACTGGAGTGGGTTGCCATTTCCTTCTCCAATGCATGAAAGTGAAAAGTAAAAGTGAAGTTGCTCAGTCGTGTCCGACTCCTAGCGACCCCATGGACTGCAGCCCACCAGGCCCCTCCGTCCATGGGATTTGCCAGGCAAGAGTACTGGAATGGGTTGCCATTGCCTTCTCCGAAGGCTGGTCTAGTATGATAAACTCCTTTAGCTTCTATGTGTCTGGAAAGCTCTTTATCTCTCATTCAATTTGGTAGGATAACTTTGCCAGTTAGAGTATTCTTGGTTGGCAGTTTCTTTCAGCATTTTGAATATACCATTATTCTCCCTTCCTTTCTACAAATTTCCTACTGAAAAATCTGACAAACTTCTTGGGGTTCCTTTCTACATGACAAACTGTTTTTATCTTGCTGCTTCTAAGAGTCTCTTTAATTTTTGACACTTTAATTATAATGTATTTTGGTGTGATTCTCTTTGGATTTCTCTTATCTAGAAATCTCTGGGTTTCCTGGATCTTCATTTCTTTCCTTTCCAAGGTTACGTAAGTTTTCAGACATAATTTCCTAAAATAGTTTTCCTGCCTCTCTTTCTTCTCTTTTTGGGATCCTGATAATGTGAATATTTGTTTTCTTGATGTTGCCACATACATTCCTATGCTGTCTTCACTTATTTTTTTTTTTTTCTTTTCGCTATTCTCATTGGATGATTTCCACTGCCCTGACTTTGAGTTCATTGACTTCTCTCTTCTGCTGTATCTAGTCTATTGTTTAACCCCTCTGTTGTTTATTTCAGTTTAGTTCCTGTGTTTTTCAGTTTTGGAATTTCTATTTAGCGTTGTCTTATATCCTTGAAATTCTCACTTTGTTTATCTGTTCTTCTCCTGAGTTTGGTTCACGTCTATGACTATTGTTTTGAACTCTTTTTTAGTTATTAATAAATATCTCCATTAAGGTCTTTTTCTTGGGTTTTATATCTTGTTCTTTTATTTGGAACATACTCCTCTATTTCTTCAATTTGCTTCACTATCTTTGTCAGTTTACATGAATTAGGTAAAATAGCAACCACTTCCAGTCTTGAAAGAGTGGCCTCATGTAGTAGATAAAGCATATTGTTTAACCCTTTCCTAGCTCTTGATTGTCTCACAAACCTTTCTGATTACCTAAGCAGTCTACATTGTTTTTAGTGGCTTCCAGTAGTTGAGTGTGTGCCAAGGCCTGTCACTGTCCTAAAAGGGAGGATCTTAGTCTAGATTCAGGCAGATTAGAAATCAGACACTCAGGCAGCAGCTCTTAAAGTATGTAAACCTCTTTCAGGGGAAGACTGGGAGATGATATTTCTATCTGCCTCTGCCCTGAATCCTGGTGTGATAGTTAAGAGCTGTTTGTTTGCTACCATCCTATTGAACTTGTGAACACATATTCAAAAGCTTATATGAATATGCCAGCAGACCCAGGCTACCAATGGGTGTGTCTTCTGAGTGAAGCCAAAGGGCCTGATGTGTACACATGCTCCTTTCTCAGATGCCAACCTGCAGCAGAGCAGTGGGAGAATGTGAATATAGCACACACCAGCCTCTCCAGTCTCCAGAGAGGGCTGTAGTCTGTCCTTAGCTACATGTTTACCAAGGAGCCTGCCGTTCGGGGCACAGCTGTGAATGTAAACAGGTCTCTTTAACAGACTGGGCTGTACTTCATTCTCCTGTCTCTGTACTGTGCCTATGGGTTGGTAGTTAAGAATTCTTTCTCCATTTATTACAGTCTATAAGGACCGTAAGTCCCACTGGCCACAGAGCCAGGCAATCAAAGAGTGTCTATAAGATAGCAGCTATAAAAACCAGGCACCAGATGTGTGCACAGGAGATAACCAGTGACTTGGAGAAGGCTGTGATTATGATGGTGACTGTGGTTATAATGGCTATGATCATAATGCCTGCTCTCTGTGGAGGATTACAGTAGTCACCTGGATGTGTTTTAATTTATTAGGTGACTGCTCCTTGGGCCAAAGCTTTAAGAAAAACAAGTAAGCATCTTTCAGCAAACACTGGGTGTTTTTCGGTTGAATGCACTTAAATGCAAGATTTCTCTTGTTTGACTGTTTGTAACAGTTGCTCAGTTAGTTTTGGGGTTTCTTTCAGAGGAAATTATTCCATAGTAGCTGTAGGCTTGGTGTGTCTGTGGGAAGAGGTGACTTCAGAATCTTCCTATGTCACTGTCTTGAACTGGAAACATCTCTGGTAAAAGTCAGTGATATGGTGTCACTACAGTAATCAACTCTCACTTAATACGAGCAGTAGCATCCTGATTGCCATTGGATTAGTGCGTCATCTAGTGGCATTGCTCCATTTGATCCATACAATAAGGGAAAAAAATTACTGTGCTTAGATTTCCCAGAAACTATGAACCTGGGGAAAAGTTTTATGTGCTTCAAATTTATTACTCAGTGTGACTGCAGAAAGCAAGCATGCAAAAGGCGGACTGAGGCCAGTTGGGAGGAAAAGTGAATCTGATGGATTGTTATTTAACTGGCTGCTGTTGGATATGAAGCATGACTGCTTGGTGTCACCAGATTGTCCTATAAGAAGAGAAACTATCCTGAAAGTAACTGTTTATCTGGAGAAGGAAGAAAGAACAATGTAATTCCTTTGCACTTTCTAGTTGAATGTGCAGGCAAGTCTTGTTATCTCTCAATATTTCAGTAACTCTAGGGTAGGAAGCAAGGGTGCATAATTGAGACATAAAGAAAAGCACTGTTAGGCTCTGCTTGAAGTAACTGGCTGATATAAGTGCAGTGTTAGTGACTGCAGAAGCTACTTGTTCAACTACAAACAAGCAAACTTCCTGGAAAGAGATCACCTCTGAGTAATTGGTACATACCACTTCAAATACTTTATATCATTTGAAACTACCCTAATCACACATTGAAAATGAGAAAACTGAGCCTCAGGGTTTCCCAGGACAACTAGAAAGTAACAGAGCTGAGATTTAAATCCATGTCTGTCTGCTTCTAATGTATTAATACATGCCCTCTTTCCTTCTGCATAGTAGGCATTTATCAGCTTGCAAATACTTTGTGCATGTATTGCTGATTTCTACTCTGATTTATAAATACATATGTCCTACAGACTGGCTGCTCTACCTAATATCTATCTGATGTATCAGTACTTATTCTCTGATTATTGATATTTTCCCTGAAAAATCATTTCCCTAGTATTAATATTTACCATTTGAATGTATAGTAAAATCTTCTATACAATAACTGATCCAGTAATCTAAGGTCTATCTGTTGCTCTTTCCTCATCTTCTGAAGTATAACCAGTGACATACAGAAATTGCTAATAATTAAAGCACTTACTACATGTTTGGGACTGCCCTAAATTATTTGCGTTGACCAACTTTGAGGTTTATAGCAGAATAATTAGGCCCTGTTTTTCTCCTGTTATTCAGGTAAAGAAACAAGACAACTTCTCTGTCCTCTCATAGCTAGAAAATAGTAAAGCCAGATATAAATATAGGCACTAAGATTCCTTCTGTTAGAGACTAATCACTATGTTAACTTGAAAAATCTTTTGATTCTGTAAATCTTTTTTGAATCCATCCATTTTAATCCATGCCAACTGTCAGCAATGGAATCCAAGTCAACATCTTCCTGTTATAGCAACTCTTTACTAATGCCCCATTACCCAGTATTCTTCCTTACCAGTGCACTCTCTACATCACAACCAACATTGTTTAAGAAGTAAACATGATTTTATCTCTTCCTACAGAAAACCCATTCAAAAACCTTCTAATATCCTTCCAATAAGATGGAATTACATTAATACTGCCCACAATGGACTTGGCACACTGGGCCTGGCTCCTGCAGACCTCTCCATCATCATCTGTCCAGAATCTAAATCTTCAGTGTAAATGGTATGCTGTGTGCTCAGCTGCTTCAGTCATTGTCTGGCTCTTTGCAACCCCGTGGACCATATCCCACCAGGCTCCTCTGACGATGGGATTTTCCTGGGAAGAATACTGGAGTGGGTTGGTTGCCATTTCCTTCTCCAGGGGATCTTCCCAACCCAGGGATAGAACCCGAGTCTCCTACATCTCCTGCACTGCAGACAGATTCTTTACCGCTAAGCCACCAGGGATAGCACTGTGCAAATACTTTCTATTCCTCCAAGTTGCTGCTCTCTTTCACGACAGGGCTATGCCCTTCACGTGCAACTTTCCATCCTATCTCCAACACTTTCATGTAGGAATTTTTCTGGAGACTCTTCAGTTTCTATAACCCCCATCATTGTTGGTAACTCGAACTTTATTACTTGTGTCAGTATTTCCCAAGTATTTATTACTTGTGTACACAAGTATTTATTTATTTGTATACACAAGTATTTATTACTTGTGTCAGCATTCTGGGAGCAGGGACCATGTTTGAAACCTGTTGTTGCTAACACAGCACCAAGTAAAGGAACGTCTACCCCCCCCACACACACACAATACATGAAAGCATCCACGAATACATGCACATGCAACCACATACATGCTCAAACACATGGGTGCTTACACCATCCAGTAAATTCATATTCTTCTAGAGCATGGTTTTGTTGTAGATAAAACACTTAACTAGAAGATAAATAGAGACAAACTTTAATTGGATATTTCCAGTTAATGGGACATTTCCTCAAACTGACCTGAGAAAATCAACTTAATAAAAGTTGCTCCCAATTTTCAAAGACTGTTCAACATCGTGTAGCCTGAAGATTGATTCTCTATCTTTATTCAAGATCCTTCAGGATCTTCTAATTGCAAGCACAGTATTGGGTTTATCTCCACCTCTTGTAAATTCCTCTGTATTGATATCAGATCAGATCAGATCAGTCGCTCAGTCGTGTCCGACTCTTTGCGACCCCATGAATCGCAGCACGCCAGGCCTCACTGTCCATCACCAACTCCCGGAGTTCACTGAGACTCATGTCCTTCGAGTCAGTGATGCCACTCGGCCATCTCATCCTCTGTCGTCCCCGTCTCCTCATGCCCCCAATCTGTCCCAGCATCAGAGTCTTTTCCAATGAGTCAACTCTTCGCATGAGGTGGCCAAAGTACTGGAGTTTCAGCTTCAGCATCATTCCTTCCAAAGAAATCCCAGGGCTGATCTCCTTCAGAATGGACTGGTATAGTAAATATGTTTTACTGAATTTCTATATGATACATTTTAAAGAAAGCTTTAAAGTAATTTTTCTTAAAGGGCTGTGTTTACTTAATTTTAAACATTAATATCTTTGATGCTTAATCCAATAGAAATTTTAAGATCCAACTTTTTCATTTAATATTAAAGTGCAATTTTGTTCTTCTAATAGCATAAATAGAATTGTTTACAGTATACTAAAGAAAGACTTCCCAGATAGCTAAGTTGGTAAAGAATCCACTTGCAATACAGGAGACCCTGGTTCAATTCCCAGGTCGGGAAGACCCACTGGAGAAGGAATAGGCTACCCATTCCAGTATTCTTGGGCTTCCCTTGTGGCTCAGCTGATGAAGAATCCACCTGCAATGCAGAAAACCTGGGTTTGATCCCTGGGTTGGGGAGATCCCCTGGAGAGGGACAGGCTATCCACTCCAGTATTCTGGCCTGGAGAATGTTTCTATTCTAGCCTATGGTGGAAAAAAAAAAAAGAAAGAAAGAAAGAAAAGAAAGAATAAAGATAAGTGAAATAAAGCATTTTTCACATTAAAAATGAGAAAACACTTTGAAGTAAACAAAATTGTCTCAATATTGTTGCTAAATACTGTAATAGGATTCCATTGGGATGAATTCTAGATATTGTAATCAGAGCATAAATCTAGATGCTTTAACTAATTAAAAGTCAATATTTTAAACGTCTATTTCAATATAGGTAATTTTAAGAAAGCAACTTCTTCTTCAGTCTACATAGAAGAGAATAGCAAATTCATTCCACAAAACCTTTGTTTGTGTTTAGGCATTCAGTATAGCATGCTATGATTTCTTAGTAAAAATACATCTTTTAAAACAGTGATTTTTTTTAAATTTTGGCATGTATAATTTAGTGTATATCTTAACACTATCACTAGTTCAAGTTTTATTTTAAGAAATGGCAATCTTTCTAAGTACTCCCAGAAAATAATTCAGAGTATTTAAATATGAGGAGGAAAATGTTATTTTTAACTCTGAAAATAAGGTCTCTAGTTGTTACAGAAAACCAAAAATAGCTTTATAATGAAGCTGTTAAAATATTTTATAAAACTGATTTCTCTGTTCCCACCCTGTCTCTTGTTCTGAAACTTGACTGTAATGACTTTGTAGGCTTCCTTGTCACAAATCTTGTCTCCCTCAAATCTCTTCTAGTTACCACTTGTCCCATGTAAAAAGCAACCTGACCACATCACTTCACATATTATAACAGTTCATAATTCCCATGTGGTTATAATAGAATGTTCGAACTTTTTAATATGACGCGAAAGGTCTTCAGGAACGGCTTACTTTCCTCCAGGATAGCCTGTCAGGAACGCTATAAACCTTGGTGAAAGTGGAATAGCCCAGCATTGGTGAATCCTGGGACTCTGTTTCACTCAGAGTCATGGCCAGGTCTTTCTGTTTAGTTCTTGGTCACAGGAAGACTACAGCATCTCTGGCCATCACATTCTTTCACGACACCAACTAAGAGAAGAAGATATGGTTTATCTTTGTGTCTGTCTCCTTATCCAAGGAAAACCTTTTATGGAAGCCATGTCCTCCATCCTCCCAGCAGAACTGCCCTTTGGTTTCATTGGCTATAGGACAGGATTATATACCTACTCGCACTAGTGGTAAAAAAATCTGCCTGCCAATACAGGAGACAGGTTTGATCCCTGGGTCGGGAAGATCCCCTGCAGTAGGAAATGGCAACCAATTCAGTGTTCTTGCCTAGGAAATTCCATGAAAAGAGGAGCCTGGTGGGCTACAGTCCAGGGGGCTGCAAAGAGATGCTACTGAGTGACTGAGTACAGCTAATTACCAGAAGTAATCAGTTTAAGCTCTAGTGCATTAATCAGTTTTGACTAGTTATAATTCATTCCCTGAAGCACTAGAAAAAACTACCTCTCCTGAATATATTGCCACGTGAACAAACTTAGGGTTGAATTTATTTGGCAATATTGGAGCAATGGATATGTGGTATGCAAATAATTATTTCCCAATCCTCTTCTCAAAACTTTTAAAAGTTTGGCAACAGTTTCACATGTCCTGAGCTTCCCTGGTGGCTCAGATGGTAAAGAGTCTGCCTGCAAAGCAGGAGGCCCAGATTTGATTCCTGGGTCGGGAAGTTCCCTTGGAGAAGGAAATGTCAACCCACTCCAGTGTTCCTGCTTGGAGAATCCCATGGATGGAAGAGCCTGTCAGACTACAGTCCATAGGGTCACAGAGTCAGACACAACTAAGTGACTTCACTTACTTACTTAACATATCCTAAGAACTCTCCCTTTACTGAGTTTATTTCTCATCTTCCATTCCTTTCACTATGCAGTTTTGAACAAGCTTGTCTAAGGTACAAACTCTTTCTAGTGAACCAGAAAAGAGAATATTATAAGTCTAGCGTTTTATCCTCCTGGTCACATTTATAGCCCTAAAATCCTGAATTTCTTTTAGGTTACTGTCCAAACCAAAACTTTATCATGTCAGCCTTTGACTCTTGATCCTACTTTTTTCTCCACCTCACTTCTACTGCTACATTGGCAGCTGCCAGATCATCTCTAACAAAGCCTCTCTAACTTCACTTGTATTTGATCTCTCTATTCCTCGCTTCCAAAATATACTGGATGTATTTTTGTCATCATTGTCAAAATGTCCCTTATAAAATTATAAATTACATGTACTTTCTATGCAGTTTTTAAATTAATGCATGGATTTTTACTTATTCGAATGCACTTTAACTCAAACTCTCTTGATTTTTCAAAGTAACCAAAGACATCTGTTATTTATTGTTGCAAGAATTTTAAGTTGATATGTAATATATCAATACAAACAATATAGAACCAGTACTTGCTTATACTAATGAGTTTTATTCATGTATCTCATCCATTAAGAACATTAATTAAATTCATTATTTTTATGGTAGCTCTACTAGGCTATTACAACTTTCACACTATAGGTAAGTTGCTGCAAGCATCTATTTATTAATGGCTATTACTAGAATTTGTTACCAGATATGCCACAATTTCTCCTTTTGCTATTTCATTTTCCAGGCAGGCATCTTATACCTTTTTCTGAACTGTAATAATTACTGTAAATATAGTAACATTGATAAAGATATAAAAACATTATACTGTATAATAAATAACATGAGTGCATGTTCAGGTATATTATATATACATTCAGGTACATTATATAATACACACAATATACACTACAAATATATATTATCCATATTTTAAAGATTAGAACTGAGACAACTTACCAAAGTCATACAAGTTAGTGGTTCAAGAGTCACACCAAGGCATTCTGTATCTAGAGGATAGTAAATGCCTCAAGAATTAATAAACCGTGCATTCAATTCCAAAGAAATAAAGTATGTTTCACCCCAGAATAAAGCAAGAATGGAAAACTTAGAAAATAAGAGAAATTTCTCACTTGATCTTTGATGGTGCTTAAAAGGCAATTTATTAATGTTATCTCCAAATCCATACACTTTCAGTGATGCCATTTTACTTCAGGTTAAAATCCAAATTGTTATAGGGCATTCAAGACAATGAATAATATGCCCTTATCCAACTTTCTCAGAATTACCTTTAGTTGTCTGCTAGAGTAATCTTGCAGCTTCTTTAGTGGCTCAGAAGGTAAAGAATCTGCCTGCAATGTAGGAGACCCGTTTTCGATCCCTGGTTGGGAAGATCTCTGGAGAAGGGAATGGCTACCCACTCCAGTACTCTTGCCTGGGAAATCCCATGGACAGAGGGACCTGGCAGGCTACAGCCCACGGGGTTGCTGAGTCAGACACGACCTAATGGATAACACTTTCACTTCTACTTGTTAACTGCTATAATGATAGTATTTCTACCTAAATCATTTAATTGACAATTGATACAATTGTTTGTCATATTTCTTTTTCAGTTTTTAATTTCTATTTACTAACTTTTCACTTTTATTTATGACTTCAGTTCAGTCGTGTCCAACTCTTTGTGACCCCATGGACTGCAGCATGCTGGGCTTCCCTGTCCATCACCAACTTCTGGAGCTTGCTCAAACTCATGTTCATCGAGTCGGTGATGCCATCCAATCATCGTATCCTCTGTTGCCCCCTTCTCCTCCTGCCCTCCATCTTTCCTAGCATCAGGGTCTTTTCAAATGAGTCAGTTATTTGTATCAGGTGGCCAAACTTTGGTTTCAGCTTCAGCATCAGTCCTTCCAATGAATATTTAGGACTGATTTCCTTTAGGATTGACTTGTAAAGCAATTATATAATCCTTGGGTTCAGAGACTGATTGTGAAAATGTAAGATTACTAAACAAAATTACATTTTGCTTATTTTACATCATTCAGTTATGCTTTAAAATTATACCAAATTTTAAAGGTGTCTGAAGTTTATTGGACACTTGCCTTTTGCTACAGACTGTTCTATTTAACTTTGTATGTTAGTTAATCCACACCTCCTCCCATGAATTTACTGCTAGAACTAGTACTCTGGAAGAGGGGCTGTGAAAGGACAGGAAATCAATTGAGTATGTATGTATGTGAAAGATGAATAACTTGTACATAAAGCAGTATCATTTATCAGATTGAGTTCACATACAGAGTAGGACCATTTTGTAGAACTAATAAAGTCTAAGTCAATGTATGATGTGAAATATGATGAAATTTGAAGAAAACAGGTCAGTAGAATATTTATCTTTCTCACTACCATTATATATATTAACAATTTTAAGCAATATTTATTTTGTGTCAATATTATAGGAACTTTAAGTACTATACATGTATTGTCATTTAATACTCTCAAAAGTCATAGTAAGTACTATTTTCCCAATTTTAGAGACACATGATAAAAAAATTGACACAAAGTCTAAGACAACTAAATTGCTTACGGTTAAAAAGCTACAAAGTGGTAAAGACAGGAATTATAATATTAAATGAGTCTTTTTTATACTCAGAAGGATTTGATACCATCCTAGACTGCCCTTTTATCAGATTAGATTATGGCCTATAAAGATAGGCATAAGAGAAAAAAACTGGCAAAAAGACTGCATGACTTACCTGTGTGCTATATTTTACACTATCAATTTAACCAAGAGACATAGTCTACTTTTAATCTTATGACCAAACAGTGCTTCTAAAGTTTAACAATGAATAATAAAAAAATCTGAAGAAGATATAGGCTAAGATGCATATATAAAATTATCTCTGCAAGATTATATGTGAGATTGTAAGTATACCTGTATAATTTATTAGATTTAGCCAGATCTAGCATGTCAACTCTCATACTAGAATGTAGCCAGTATGTAGGCAGATATTTCATGATTTTATTCCATATTATAGCTGCATTGTTTACATAAGTGCTTGAAACATGGTAGATATGCAGAAAGTGTTAATTTAATGAATGAGTGTATCATTTTTTTTTCCCACCACATCCCATAGAGTTCAACAATAGAATGATGGAAAACATTATCCTGCTGCTGTTGCTGCTGCCTCTGCTGCTGCTGCTGCTGCCTCTGCTGCTGCTGCTGCTAAGTCGCTTCAGTCGTGTCCGACTCTGTGCAACGCCATAGACGGCAGCCCACCAGGCTTCCCCATCCCTGGGATTCTCCAGGCAACAACACCGGAGTGGGTTGCCATTTCCTTCTCTAATGCATGAAAGTGGAAAGTGAAAAGTGAAAGTGAAGTCGCTCAGTCATGTCCGACTCTAGCGACCCCATGGACTGCAGCCTACCAGGCTCCTCCGTCCATGGGATTTTCCAGGCAAAAGTACTGGAGTGGGGTGCCATTTAAACAGTGCATTTCACACAGTATTGCTTTGATTTACCTTCAATTAAATCAAAGAAAATATGACAGATAAAACATATTAAGTAATATAGATTATTAAAATGAAGAGAACAAAGGCTAAGAGTCTATATAAAACAGGCTTAGATTCCTGAAGGCCAAATTTAGACAATATGCAAATATTTTCATTTTCAAGAAGTGAATAAGATAAAATAGAAAATTTATTTCATCTGTGAGAGGTCATCGATCAATGCCTAGAACATAGATACTATCAATTGAGTCTTTTTTCAATACTTATGGACTCCTGAATAATTAAAGCACATTTGTCCTGCAGGCCTGTGAGGCTGTCATGCTACCTGACCTACCAAGAACCAATACAAATGCTACTCAATTGACTGCTATCTGCAAGCACTCAGTCACGCTTTATCGATTTGTCCATGTAATCTCATTCAATCTCCAAAACAGGAAAAAAACTGGAACATATCATTATTCTCACTTTACAAATGAGGAAATTGGAGTTTAGAAATCCAAGTCTGACCCCAGAGCCCAGGTTCTAAGCCAGTGCTTCTCAATTGGGATATAATTGACATACAGCACTATAAATCTGAGGTGTATAGTAGAATGATTTGATTTACATGTACTGTGAAATGATTCCCATAATAAATAAACATCCACCTTCTCATAGGTACAAAAAAAAAAAAGTATTTGCTTGTGATGGGAACTCTTTGGACTTTCAACTTTCAAATACACCATATAGCAGTGTTAACTGTAGTAGCCGTGTTGTATACTATATCCTCGGAGAAGGCAATGGCACCCCACTCCAGTACTCTTGCCTGGAAAATCCCATGGACAGAGGGAACCTGGTGGGCTGCAGTCCATGGGGTTGCTGAGAGTCGGACACGACTGAGCAACTTCACTTTCACTTTTCACTTTCATGCATTGGAGAAGGAAATGGCAACCCACTCCAGTGTTCTTGCCTGGAGAATCCCAGGGATGGGGAAGCCTGGTGGGCTGCCGTCTATGGGGTCGCACAGAGTCAGACACGACTGAAGCGACTTAGCAGGAGCAGCAGCAAGTATTTATCTACCTTTTAAGTTCATACCTTTCAAAAACCTTCATACATTTCCCCCTCTCTACTCCCTTCTGATAACACAAATCTGATCTTTTACTATGAATTTGCTTAAAAAAAAAATTCCTATATCAAACTGCATTTATCATTGTCTGACTTTGTTCACTTTGTTACCTTCACAGTCCATCCGTGTGGTTACAAATGAAAGAATTTCTATTTTTACGTCTTAAAATATATGTATATATTGGAAAATTTTTTCAGTCATATAGATATGTATACATAAAGTCTTACACATTTATCTATTCATATATCAGTGGGCATTTGTTTCCATATCTTGGCTATTGTAAATAATGCTGCTGTAAACATGGGGATGAAGATATCTTTCTGAATTAGTGTTTTTATTTCCTTTGGATATATTATCAGAAGTGGAATTGTTGGATCATATGGTAGTTCTGTGCTTTGATTATTATAGCTTTATAATAGAGATTTAAGTCAGAAATGTGATGCTTTCCACTTTGATTTTTTTGGACATTGCTTTGGCTATTCAAAACCTTCTGTGGTCCCATATAAATTTTAAGATTGTTTTTTCTACTTCTGTTTCTAAAAAGCTATTGGAAAAAAAAAAAAGAAAAGAAAATAAAAAGCTATTGGAATCTTGATAGGGATTATATGGAATCTATGGAACAACAGACTGGTTCCAAATAGGAAAAGGAGTTCGTCAAGGCTGTATATTGTCACCCTGTTTATTTAACTTATATGCAGAGTACATCATGAGAAATGCTGGGCTGGAAGAAACACAAGCTGGAATCAAGATTGCTGGGAGAAATCTCAGTAACCTCAGATATGCAGATAATACCACCCTTATGGCAAAAAGTGAAGAGGAACTCAAAAGCCTCTTGATGAAAGTGAAAGTGGAGAGTGAAAAAGTTGGCTTAAAGCTCAGCATTCAGAAAACAAAGATCATGGCATCCGGTCCCACCACTTCATGGGAAATAGATGAGGAAACAGTGGAAACAGTGTCAGACTTTATTTTTCTGGGCTCCAAAATCACTGCAGATGGTGACTGCAGCCATGAAAGTAAAAGATGCTTACTCCTTGGAAGGAAAGTTATGACCAACCTAGATAGCATATTCAAAAGCAGAGACATTACTTTGCCAACAAAGATCCGTCTAGTCAAGGCTGTGGTTTTTCCAGTGGCCATGTATGGATGTGAGAGTTGGACTGTGAAGAAAGCTGAGTGCCAAAGAATTGATGCTTTTGAACTGTGGTGTTGGAGAAGACTCTTGAGAGTCCCTTGGACTGCAAGGAGATCCAACCAGTCCATTCTGAAGAAGATCAGCCCTGGGATTTCTTTGGAAGGAATGATGCTGAAGCTGAAACTCCAGTACTTTGGCCACCTCGTGCGAAGAGTTGACTCATTGGAAAAGACTATGATGCTGAGAGGGATTGGGGGCAGGAGGAGAAGGGGATGACAGAGGATGAGATGGCTGGATGGCATCACTGACTCGATGGACATGAGTCTGGGTGAACTCCAGGAGTTGGTGATGAACAGGGAGGCCTGGCGTGCTGCGATTCATGGGGTCGCAAAGAGTCGGACACGACTGAGCAACTGAACTGAACTGAACCTAACTGAAGACTGAAGTGACTGAGTACAAGCAAGACAACAAACCAGAAGTGTAGGTGGTAGAGGTGAAGTGGGGAGTCTACTTAATGTATATTCCCTACAGATAAAATGAGGCCAGAACCTCTGAATCACTTGCATAACGTTCAAGCATAAATTCTTTTTTAATAATTCTGAATAGCAGACCAGTATTCATAAGTATATATCAAATGGCTCTTGTTTCCAGGCACTGTTCTGGAGATGTTAGACTGTTAAAAGTAGATCATTCAGGTTGCAATTACACAGATAAAGCTTTTCTCATCAATTTTAACTGATTTAATGTCTTATTTTACTGCTAAAATAAAAACAATGATAGCAATCTGAAAAGGATCACTGAAAATTCAAGTTGTTATAATACCTCTACAAGAAATGGTATTCTAAACAAGTAAACATGTTCAGTATTTATTTAAAACATTTATGGTTATTAAACAAACAAACAAACAAAAATGGACTTTGGCCGATGGTCCTAATCTTTTGCTCAGGGTGTACTGACCAGAGCTCATTAGGCTTTCAAAAGATGATGTTCTGAATCCCATGTATTTTGAATGTTGGCAAATGGACCACAAAACCTAGAGGAGAACGTCAAGAATTCTGTATTTTCCTACTTTGCAGTTTATAGATTGGAAGTTATGAAACTGTCATTTGATCCTGTATTGAGCTAAAATAAAAGCCTCTTGATGAAAGTGAAAGAGGAGAGTGAAAAAGTTGGCTTAAAGCTCAATATTCAGAAAACTAAGATCATGGCATCTGGTCCCATCACTTCATGGGAAATAGATGGGGAAACAGTGGAAACAGTGTCAGACGTTATTTTTCTGGGCTCCAAAATCACTACAGATGGTGACTGCAGCCATGAAATTAAAAGACGCTTACTCCTTGGAAGGAAAGTTATGACCAACCTAGATAGCATATTGAAAAGCAGAGACATTACTTTGCCAACAAAGGTCCGTCTAGTCAAGGCTATGGTTTTTCCAATGGTCATGTATGGATGGGAGAGTTGGACTGTGAAGAAAGCTGAGCGCCAAAGAATCGATGCTTTTGAACTGTGGTGTTGGAGAAGATTCTTGAGAGTCCCTTGGACTGCAAGGAGATCCAACCAGTCCATTTGAAAGGAGCTCAGTCCTGGGTGTTCTTTGGAAGGAGTGATGCTAAAGATTAAGCTCCAATACTTTGGCCACCTCATGCGAAGAGCAGACTCATTAGAAAAGACCCTGATCCTGGGAGGGATTGGGGGCAGGAGGAGAAGGGGATGACAGAGGATGAGATGGCTGGATGGCATCACCAACTTGATGGACATGAGTTTGAGTGAACTCCAGGAGTTGGTGATGGACAGGGAGGCCTGGCGTGCTGTGATTCATCAGGTTGGACACGACTGAGCAACTGAACTGACTAACTGAGCTAAAATAAATGGCAGTTTCTTAGGCTGATTCTTAAGTTGAATCCCATGTCTATTCCCTGAGACCTTTGAAACCTCTGAGGAGATATAGCTATTCATGATCTAAAGCACCTCTCCAAGAAATAGACCACATTAGATAAACAAAAATAGACAAGATTCCAGAATGGAGATTAGACCTATAGCCAAAAGGATCACATTCTCAAAGTTTCTCAGCCAAACCTCAAATCATCCCCAAATACTCAGAACCCAGTCCTTATGTTCACAGTGTGTGTAGACTTCATGCAAAGTTCCATTTGCAAATTCTATAAAAAGTTTGATTGACAGAAATGCTGGTTAGAGAGGAGCAGAGCAGGTGAGGGTGCAAAAGAGGATGTATCCGGTTCACTCCGTGCCCAGTTTCTGAATAAACTGTTGCATGACATCTCCGGGGAGTTCACAGAATGTTGTCAGTTCTACACTGAGTTGATGCTTAATTCCTTTCTGTTTAATAGTTTAGAAAATAAAACTTGTTTGTATCCTCATATCACTTCATAAATAGCTGAATTTGCCTCTCTTCCATTCTCTCTTTCTATACCCACACATTTATATATATAGTATATTTAGTCATGAGATAGTAAGGAATGTTGAGGCAACTTCTAATTTAAATATTTTAATACCAGTTTTTACATGATTCATATCATACATGTTTAGTTAAAGGTGATCCTGCATCAAGAAGACTTATGATTGCCCACCATAATGTTAGTTGCTTAGTCATGTTCGACTCTTTGTGACCCCATGGACTGTAGTTCTCCAGGCTTCTCTGTCCATGGTATTCTCCAGGCAAGAATACTGGGGTGGGTAGCCATTCCCTTCTCCCAAGGGATATTCCCAATCCAGGGATTGAACCTGGATCTCCTGCATTGCAGACAGGTTCTTTACCACCTGAGCCACTAGGGAAACCCACCATATATTAGAGCAAAGTTTAAGCAATTATAAGATGCCAGTGAGTCTCCGCAGTGTGTTTTTCCTGCTGTTAAGGGATGAATGGGGTGTTCTGTCACATGGTAGTCAAGATGCAGAGGAGACTGAGACTAGCACCAGTCAGCTGACTGGGAGTAAACTCTAGAGGAAGGACTTAATCATTATTGGAGAAAGCTTTTTTTTTTTTTCTTTAAAGGCTAGAGGGCAGTGATGACAACATTAGAATCAAGCAATAAGATTGATGACTATTACCAGGAGAAGGAGTTTAAATAAATAGAAATGGTTCTTAAGACTAAAACTAGAACAGAAACACAAGTCCACACAGGGGGCTGTTTGATACCAAACCCTATACCATTCACCATATACTCTCTCAAGCAGCACCTAAACTGCTGCACTCTTTCTCCTTCAGCAATCCATTGTGATGCCTCTTCTGCACTTCCCAGAAAGTAGAATCAGTCAAATGCTCTCCAATCTGGAGGACTAATTGATATCATATCCACCTTTAGCACATAGAAGGACAAAGCCTAGCCAGAGTTTATAGGAAAGCAGAGAATTAAAAATATCAGGAGAAGGACATTAAAGTTGATTTTCTTCACACATCTTATAACAAATGCATTGAGCACCCAGTATATGGCCAGAGACTAAAACAGGCACCAGGAAAACTTATCCAGACTCATTTCACATAACCTGAGACCTCATGCGGTACACTCCAGCAGCAATGCCCTTGTCTGTTCTTGGAACACAACATATCCTGGGCATCCACGTGTCCCCTCTTCCAGGAATTGCTCACAAGAGTGACTTCATCTTACTCAATTCTCTTCATTATTTTGGCATTAGCTTAATTGATGCTTCTCCAGAGATATCTTTGATATCCATCCCAAACCTATTATAATCTCTCATCACACTCTTTCCTATCTTTTATAGCTCATAAAAGTTTTAGATCTCTTTGTGTATGTGTGATTATATCTTATTGTCTACATTTCCAATAAACTGAAAGTTAGTAGTTCTCAATCTTGACTGCACATGAAATCGGAGCCTTTTAAAAAAGTATCAGTGTCAAAGACCTCATTCTTTTTTGTTTGTTTGTTTAACTATTTTATTTCTCCTTCTTGATTTATTTTTCTTTTTTTTTTTCTTTTTTTTTAAATTTTATTTTATTTTTAAACTTTACAATATTGTATTAGTTTTGCCAAACATCGAAATGAATCCGTCACAGGTATACCTCTGTTCCCCATCCTGAACCCTCCTCCCTCCTCCCTCCCCATACCCTCCCTCTGGGTCGTCCTGGTGCACCAGCCCCAAGCATCCAGTATCGTGCATCGAACCTGGACTGGTGACTCGTTTCATACACGATATTATACATGTTTCAATGCCATTCTCCCAAATCTCCCCACCCTCTCCCTCTCCCACAGAGTCCATAAGACTGATCTATACATCAGTGTCTCTTTTGCTGTCTCGTACACAGGGTTATTGTTACCATCTTTCTAAATTCCATATATATGCGTTAGTATACTGTATTGGTGTTTTTCTTTCTGGCTTACTTCACTCTGTATAATAGGCTCCAGTTTCATCCACCTCATTAGAACTGATTCAAATGTATTCTTTTTAATGGCTGAGTAATACTCCCTTGCGTATATGTACCACAGCTTTCTTATCCATTCATCTGCTGATGGGCATCTAGGTTGCTTCCATGTCCTGGCTATTATAAACAGTGCTGCGATGAACACTGGGGTACACGTGTCTCTTTCCCTTCTGGTTTCCTCAGTGTGTATGCCCAGCAGTGGGATTGCTGGATCATAAGGCAGTTCTATTTCCAGTTTTTTAAGGAATCTCCACACTGTTCTCCATAGTGGCTGTACTAGTTTGCATTCCCACCAACAGTGTAAGAGAGTTCCCTTTTCTCCACACCCTTTCCAGCATTTATTGCTTGTAGACTTTTGGACACCTTATCTTTGACAAAGGAGGCAAGAATATACATTGGATTAAAGACAATCTCTTTAACAAGTGGTGCTGGGAAAACTGGTCAACCACTTGTAAAAGAATGAAACTAGAACACTTTTCTAACACCATACACAAAAATAAACTCAAAATGGATTAAAGATCTCAACATAAGACCAGAAACTATAAAACTCCTAGAGGAGAACATAGGCAAAACACTCCGACATACATCACAGCAGGATCCTCTATGACCCACCTCCCAGAATATTGGAAATAAAAGCAAAAATAAACAAATGTGACCTAATTAAACTTAAAAGCTTCTGCACAACAAAGGAAACTATTAGCAAGGTGAAAAGGCAGCCTTCAGATTGGGAGAAAATAATAGCAAATGAAGCAACTGACAAACAACTAATCTCAAAAATATACAAACAACTCCTACAGCTCAACTCCAGAAAAATAAATGACCCAATCAAAAAATGGGCCAAAGAACTAAGTAGACATTTCTCCAAAGAAGACATACAGATGGCTAACAAACACATGAAAAGATGCTCAACGTCACTCATTATCAGAGAAATGCAAATCAAAATCACTATGAGGTACCATTTCACACCAGTCAGAATGGCTGCGATCCAAAGACCTCATTCTTAAAGATTCAAATTTAACCTGGAATGTGGTCTGGGCCTCCCACATATTTAAGAGCTTCCCAGATGCTTCTGATATGTGGTAGATAAAGCTGAGAATCTGATGTACAGTCTTTGAGACAAGGATCTATAAGGGGACAAAAGCTGTCTCTCTTTGGTTTACTACCACACCCACTATGTCCAACAGAGTACCTGCTGCATATCAGAATCCTGAATGAAGTCAGGGTCCTGAGGTTGAGTCGCTAAAATCACATCCAGAATGAGCATGTTTTCCAGTTATGACTAAAAGGCTCTTCTTGAATATTTGTCATAAAAGAAGGGTATGAAGGCAGTTCCAGAGGCAAGCAAGATATTATTCGTGTGATCTGAGGAGGTTCAAGATACAGATATAGAGGGTTTAAATATTCAACCTCTGATGATAATGCTGCGTGGTTGTTAGCAACATTTTTACCCTTTTTGTGACTTACTTCATCTGAAAAATGACAGTAGCAATGCTGCCTACCTTATGGGGTTGTGAACATTTAATTTAAGGAATATGCATGAGTATATAGGAAGTGCTAAGTGTCAACTGTTATCTGTGTCACTATCAGTAGCTGAGTAGCTTATTCTGAAAAAACATATTAACCCTAAGGGGATGACATATTAGAAGGGAAGTTACTCATCTACCTCCATCACTCCAAAACATGAGCTCTGCGTGTCAACATGATGAAAATAACATTCTGAGTACTGACTCCATCTGATGAGGTCACAATTGTAAATCAGAGACCATTAGAATGACGTCTAGCCACACAGTTCATAGAAGCACAGAGAATTTCCTCCAAAGAGAACCCTAGATTTTTCCTTTCCCTTTGTTTTGTTTTCTTTTGACACAGATATTTTCCTCCAAGATGTAAATTATCTGAGTAAATATATATCTGTGTGAAAATTACTTAAATACTAGAAAGAAAATAATTGTATGATGAATTAAAGGAACTGGAATTAAAACGAAGATCATGGCATCTGGTCCCATCACTTCATGGGAAATAGGTGGGGACACAGTGGAAACAGTGTCAGACTTTATTTTTCTGGGCTCCAAAATCACTACAGATGGTGACTGCAGCCATGAAATTAAAAGATGCTTACTCCTTGGAAGGAAAGTTATGACCAACCTAGATAGCATATTCAAAAGCAGAGACATTACTTTGCCAACAAAGGTCCGCCTAGTCAAGGCTATGGTTTTCCCTGTGGTCATGTATGGATGTGAGAGTTGGACTGTGAAGAAAGCTGAGCTCCGAAGAATTGATGCTTTTGAAGTGTGGTGTTGGAGAAGACTCTTGAGAGTCCCTTGGACTGCAAGGAGATCCAACCAGTCCATTCGAAAGGAGATCAGCCCTGGGATTTCTTTGGAAGGAATGATGCTAAAGCTGAAACTCCAGTACTTTGGCCACCTCATGTGAAGAGTTGACTCATTGGAAAAGACTCTGATGCTAGGAGGGATTGGGGGCAGGAGGAGAAGGGGACGACAGAGGATGAGATGGCTGGATGGCATCACTGACTCGATGGACGTGAGTCTGAGTGAACTCCGAGAGTTGGTGATGGACAGGGAGGCCTGGCTTGCTGCGATTCATGGGGTCGCAAAGAGTCGGACACGACTGAGCAACTGATCTGATCTGATCTGAAAAGAGATAAGGTAAACTTTTAAAGCATCAGGAATTAAAAATTCAAATTCTCTGGGATAATATTAAGAGAATTTGTAAATGCCAAAACTCTAAAGGCCATTTGTGTGCTGTCATCTGGTTAATATTCATCTCCTTTCAAATGTTTGCTACCAAGGACTGCCAATTCATAAAACAGATGTAAATAGTTCAGAGATGGTGTCCTTCATTTTCCTTGTAGAAAAAGCTAGCTGGAAAAGCTATACAGCAGCTTGAAACTTATTAAACATATGCTTTGCTTCTGTAGATGACTTTTGTTCAAACTTATTCTCTCAATGCTAAAGAGAGTATAATCAAGCCCAGAAGTGCTGATGGTGGTGATTTTTCTCTTTTTTTCTACTGAGTGTGTGTGTGAGAGTGGACCTCATACGGCCCATACTTGCTGCTGCTTTTATTTACTAACAAGGGAAATTGGTTAAAGGAAATCAACCCTGAATATTCATTGGAAGGACTGATGCTAAAGCTGAAGTTCCAATTCTTTGGCCACATGATGCATAGAGTTGGCTCATTGGACAAGACCCTGATGCTGGGAAAGATTTAAGGCAGGAGAATGGGATGAGAGAGGATGAGATAGTTAGATGGTATCATGGACATGAGTTTGAGCAAGCTTTGAGAGATGGTGATGGACAGAGAAGCCAGACATGCTACAGTCCATAGGATCACAAAGAGTCAGAAACAACTGAATGACTCAACAACATCAAAAAGACCACTTTTTTCCAATCCTGTAACTTTTAAACAGCATTTTTGCTGCAATAAATGACTGCTTTTCCTCAGAACTGAATAATGTTAAATCACAGTGATGAGTCTGGTCTTCAGAGTGTGTTCGTGCTAATTTAGGAGTATAATTAGAAATGCTGCTGGAGAAGGTCATCTTTCAGAAATAATGATGCTAAATTTCTTCTGCTGGAAAGATCTTCAAGTCAGAGACTTTTTTCCTCTATACAGACCTGAGCAGAAAGTCTCCACCATCATTGAGAATATATGAACACTGACATGAGAAATGTTTCAAAGCTGTTGGCATCACAAATTTAATGTATTTCCTTATCAGTGTGAGGCATAAAAATAATTCAGGTTAATGGTCTAATTCTTAGAGTTTAACAAAATTCTAAAAATAAGATAAACCCTTAGTGTTAGACATTTAGTTGAATGTTATTATAAAGTGCCTTACATGTCCTAGAATTAATAGGAAGACAATCTTTAGCCCAGTCAGAGCTTTTAAAGGATGGGTATCATTAACTGAGCTTCTCTGGTGGCTCAGACAGTAAAAAAAAAAATCTGTCTGCAATGCAGGAGCCCTGGGTTCAATCACTGGCTGAGAAGATCCCCTGGAGAAGGGAATGGCAACCCACTCCAGGATTCTTGCCTAGAGAATTCCATGGATAGAAGAACTGGGCAGGCTACAGCCCATGGGGTCACAAAGAGTCAGACACAACTCAGCCACTAACACTTTCACTTTCGTCACCAATACAATGTATAAGCCACACTTTTATATCTTTGTCCTCATCTATTGCAATCTTTCTCCTCAAAACTATATGTTAAATACAATATAGTCAGTGTTATTTTCTGAGCCTGTCATTTAAGTAATGGACTTTTTGTTGCATCAAAAAAATTGATCAAAATATTGCTAAAGGTTTACTTTACATCCTGTTTTGTATTTGGAATAAAGAAAAGATTTTCTTGGTACACTCACAACCTAAAGATTGATGTAATCCAGGTCCTCTTATACTTCCTCACAGAACTGTCACAGAGCACTCCTTCCCGTGACTTCACAGTCAATAGCATGTTTTTACATACAACATACTAGCTTAACTACAGCAACATATGCTATTTGGGGTTTGGTTTGCTCACTATCTTCCCTTGTGGCTCAGATGGTAAAGAGTCTGCCTGCAGTGCAGGAGGCCTGGGTTCAATCCCTGGGTCGGAAAGATCCCCTGGAGAAGGAAACAGCAACCCACTCCAGTATTCTTGCCTGGGAAATCCCATAGACAGAGGAGCCTGGTGGGCTCCAGTCCATGGGGCTGCAAAAAGTCTGACCTGACTGAGTGGCTAACACAACACACCTTGTAAACAGTTGGTAGCGGATTAGTTTGACTTAAAATGAGAGCTTCTGTTTCTGCTAGTTTAGCAACTAGTAACTTGGGTTAGCTATCTAAATATTGATTCTCTCAGCAGGAGAATTTATCAAAACAGCTGTGGTCTGATAACTGTTCAACATCACAGAAGAGCAGCATTGCAACTTTGAAAGGCAAGTTAAAGGACCTTAGCCTGTGTGTTAGCCGCTCTCCTTTGCATATTGTTGCATATAAACATTTCTTTTTCCTTCTAACAAACACCCGATGGCTTTCATAAAATGCCATTTAATACCATTCCACGCTTATTGTAAATTCTATCTTTGTTTAAAAAAATCAATTCCAGTTTTGGAAATGCTGCATTTTATCATTATTTATTCAGGATACAAAATCCTCTAGTAATTGCCTAAAGGAAATCATCATTTTAGGCTTAATCTGAGTGAGTGAACTCAGTGTGTAGTTTTGGAAATGAGAATGGCCCAAGGACTTTCATCTGTACTTCAAGGCATGTAAGAATAATAACAATTTAGAAGTTGCAGTCCTGAACTGGAGACTAAGAGAGAGGACTGCATCATGTTTTTCACTGCATAACTGACTGGAGTGGGTCAAAGGACAAAGCCTATTTAGAAGCACAGTAATGGTATAGATTTAGAATGACACAGGAACGGACATGTGTCAGAAACCCAATGAATGGATGCAAGAAGGTAGGGGTCTGGTTTTCTCTTAGGCACTCAGAGTTTCCTGAAAGAAGTACTACTTTAAAGTTCTCTGGGGCAGTCTGCTGCTGCTGCTACTGCTGCTGCTAAGTCGCTTCAGTCGTGTCTGACTCTGTGCGACCCCATAGACGGCAGCCTACCAGGCTCCCCCGTCCCTGGGATTCTCCAGGCAAAAACACTGGAGTGGGTTGCCATTTCCTTATCCAATGCATCAAAGTGAAAAGTGAAAATGAAGTTGCTCAGTCGTGTACGACTCTTAGTGACCCCATGGACTACAGCCCACCAGGCTCCTCCGCCCATGGGATTTTCCAGGCAAGAGTACTGGAGTGGGGTGCCATTGCCTTCTACATCACTAGCAAACTTAATTTTCTAAAGCCAAATTTGGGACAAAGAGTTCAGAGTAAAGAATAGCATGTTTATTGCCTGGAGTCTGTTGGAGACCTAAATTATAGATTTTGAATATAAAAACTCTCTTGCCTTCAAATAAGAAACTGGTGTTTTTGAAGCTCCAAACTTTGAAATGAAAATAGAAAGCTATTCTTTTAGCTTGAATTAGAAAGAATTGAAAGATGATGGGAAATTTACCAATGATAATACAAACTATGAAAGTGAGAACAGTGACAGTCTTAAACTTCGTATAGCAGATAGTCATTATTTGGCATCAGTTACTCTTTTCCTATTTTCAGAATTTTACAAGCTGTCGTTTCTCCATTTTTTCAAAAAATATCTTATGTATATTCTGCTTAAAATGCTGGGTGACAACAGATATATCATGAGGTTTACTTTGACTTTAATTTCTGAATTTGATCTATAATAACCTCAGGGAAATGGTAAGAATATGGCTTTTAAATTTTTAGGAGAAAATGTATCAACTCCTGTTTTAGGGATGGTGACCAGCTGACACTTGTTATTACAGGTGACAACAAAAACATCAATATAAACTGCTAAAGCTAGCACGTAGGTTTTCATGCTTTTTTCTTCTTTGCTTTTAAGCAAAAACTTTAAAATGGGGGCTTCCTTCACCCTTCAGATATAGCTGGGCTTTGTGTGCAGAAGTTGTTCTGAGCGAGGATAAGTTTCCCTCAGGCTGGATGGCTGCTTTGAGAAATGGAAAAAAAAAAAAAAAAGGTGATGAGTACATTATTGTCTCTGTGTTTAATACAGCCCAGAAGGCAAGTTATTCTGTGAAGAATCTCTATGGCTATTATGCTCTGATATTGGCGCCCATAGATCTCCCTCAATCAGACCTTGATAATACTGCAGGCTCCTTCCTTTGGTGAAGGAAAACAGGGATATAACAGTAAATAGGAGCAATTGATTATGCCAGCTGTCTCCTTTCAGGGCAGACTAGGCATTACCCGTCCCTCCCCTGGGGCTAGGCCAAAAAAGGACTGAATTATTATAATTAAGATTTTCTAATTTTTGAGTCATATTTATGGATTCAGTCTCTAAGCATCAGTCTGTGACTATCAAATGAAGCCGTCTCCTTGAAAACAAAAATATCTTATTTCCTTCAACTAATATATTTATCAATTAGTAAAAAAAGAAAAAACACTAAAATGTTAAAATCTTGGCTCCTCTGCTTAATGGCCTCATAAACTTGAATGAATTGCTTAACTTCTCTGTCTCAATTTCTTAATCTGTATAATGGAAATGATAATAGGTGCTCCTCTGGTGTAACTGCTGCTGCTGCTGCTGCTACTTCTGCTAAGTCGCTTCAGTCGTGTCCAACTCTGTGCGACCCCATAGACGGCAGCCCACCAGGCTCCCCCGTCCCTGGGATTCTCCAGGCAAAAACACTGGAGTGGGTTGCCATTTCCTTCTCCAATGCGTGAAAGTGAAAGTGAAAGTGAAGTCTCTCAGTCGTGTCTGACTCCTAGAGACCCCATGGACTGCAGCCCACCAGGCTCCTCCATCCATGGGATTCTCCAGGCAAGAGTACCAGAGTGGGGTGCCATTGCCTTCTCCGCTGGTGTAACTGCAAGGATTCAAAACATATATATGTAAAGAACACTGAACAGCGAATTGCATCTTATAATTGTTCCACAATTATTAATCATTACTATAATTAATAAAACTCCAAAGGATTTGTACACAGAAGTATGACCAAAATTTGACATTGACTTCTGTGTATGTTTAAAGAGCCTTAAGGCTTGATTTGTTATGACTTTTGTTGAAGTATGGTTTTAGGTCCTGTAAAAACAATCTTAGCATTTTTTAATGAAATGTAGTTACATCAGAAAGATTTCAGGTTTGTTTTCAGACCACCAAAGTAAAATGAATATCACAATAAAGTGAGTCACATGAATTTTTTGGCTTCGCAGTATATATAAAAGTTATGTTTATATTTTAGTGTATTAATTGCGCAATGGCTTATATCTCAAAAACCAATGTGTATACCTCAATTTAAAAATATTTTATTGCTAAGAAGTGCTAACCATCATCTGAGCCCTCAGCCAGTTGTAATCTTTTGGCTGGTAAATGAGAATACAATCCAGCTGCTGTACTGGTTTTTTGCTTTGAGAGACCCTCTTTGCGACCCCATGTACTGCAGCCTACCTGGATCCTCCATCCATGGGATTTTCCAGGCAAGAATACTGGAGTGGGTTGCTATTTCCTTCTCCTGGGGATCCTCCCATCCCAGGAATCGAACCTGGGTTTCCCCACGTAGTCGGCAGACGCTTTACCGTCTGAGCCACAGGGAAGTGAGCTGCTACTGCTAAGTCGCTTCAGTCATGTCCGACTCTGTGTGACCCCATAGACCGCAGCCCACCAGGCTCCCCCGTCCCTGGGATTCTCCAGGCAAGAACCCTGGAGTGGGTTGCCATTTCCTTCTCCAGTGCATGAAAGTGAAAAGTGAAAGTGAAGTCGCTCAGTCGTGTCCGACTCTTAGCAACCCCATGGACTGCAGCCCACCAGGCTCCTCCGTCTGTGGGATTTTCCAGGCAAGAGTACTGGAGTGAGGTGCCATTGCCTTCTCCAAGGGAAGTGAGAGACCCAGGCAAATAACCAAACACTTCCCTGGTTGCTCAGCAGTAAAGAATCTGCCCATAATTTGAGAGACCCAGGTTCAATCCCTGGGATGGGAAGATCCCCTGGAGAAGGGAATGACAACCAACTCCAGTATTCTTATCTGGAAAATTCCATGGACAGAAGAATCTGGTGGATTACAGTCCATGGGGTCACAAACAGTTGGACAAGACTGAGCAACTACTACCATACCATACCTGGACTTTTGATCTACAGAATTATCATCAAATAAACATGGGTTTTAAGTTGCTAACTGTGTGGCAGTAGAAAACTATTAATAATACATCACTTAATTGTAATCAACATGCTTCTTAAAAACATACATTCTCAGCAACTCAGAAGCTCCCCTGTATATTAATTCATTAAAATGAGCCAAAATGTTAAGTTCTGCCATGGCTGTGCCGCCTTCTACTCTTGGATTTCCTTTCTGATGCTTCCTACTTCCATGTAGCTTGCTTTACCTTCCAGCCATACATTTATCATTTCTAGAGACAGAGGAATGCCAATAATGATGAAAGCAAACTGTATTCTCTCATTTACTCAGCCTCCTATCAGTATCTCATGACAATGAGAAATGCGTCTGAAGAGATAACATCTTCTGAAAGACCATCATGATAGACACTGATGTTCACAGGTGCCTCAGTGAATGATTAAGTCTGCGGATACCATAAAGAATGTACAGCAGGGTACAGTATCAAGCTCCATGAGTAATTTTATGCTGTCAACTTCTTCTGCCCATAGTGGAAAATGGAGGGATAGTAAAACCTCTGTAGTCAGAGACGGACTCTACTTCAACTTCTCTTCACCACATAAACACTCTATTTCCTGCCCTTGTGACACTTGTGTCACCAAAACCCTAAAAATGCAACCCTTTTTTCCTGCAGTTTGTACAACCTATCTCTAAACATATTATCACAGGACAAAACTTTCTCAAGGACAGCATAATAATATCCACCTATGAATCTTTTCCTTTGCTAAATTTAAACCAGCTCCCTCTCATAAAACAACACAACCCAGCTAATTTTTTTTTATAGGCTTCATACTTTATAGCTCATTTCTAAACTCTTAATAGCAATAGCCACCCAGATATCGAAGCTCTGGGTTAAGTGGCAAAACATGTAAAAGACATTGGATTTTATATAATTTAGATCTTCACTGAACTGTCAAGCAAACAAATGCTCAGGTACGAAGTTTTAAAGATAATTAAAAGAGAAAAGAAAGCCTTTAAAATAAACCTATCAACTTATTTTCCATAGGAAAATAAAAGGTTCTAATCCTTTCAAAATGAATAGCAACAAAATTAAATTCTATTCAGCTTGATCTAATTTTTGAAAAGGTAAAAGAAAATATTAGCTAGAAAAAAATGTTTTGCCAAGGCCCATGAGCTTCACCTAAACTAAACACTACTTCTCTAGCATATTTCTAATTAAATATGCAATTAAAATGTTCACTGCCCCTAAGGCCTCCCATCCTATTTAAATAGCTTCTTGTCCTACTTTAAAAGGCAAGTTATAACTTTTCAAGTGTTTTAAAAAATCCTTTAGATTTGCTATGTGATTTCTTGACCAAACTTATTCCTCACTAAATGTATGAAGTTAGACGCATGAATAATTCTTTACATATTTAATAAATTGACACCTCTAAGTAGTGGATATGTCAAAGGACACACACAAAAATCTGAGATGAGTGCCTTTAAAAAATAGTAAGTATGATTCAGATTCAGTTACCTACATATATATATATATATATATATAAAGGTACCAATGGAAAACTATAAAATCAATATTTCAATTAATTGTATATCAGTTCAGTTCAGTTCAGTTGCTCAGTTGTGTCTGACTCTTTGCAACCCCATGAATCGCAGCACGCCAGGCCTCCCTGTCCATCACCAACTCCCAGAGTTCACTCAGACTCACTTCCATCGAGTCAGTGATGCCACCCAGCCATCTCATCCTCTGTCATCCCCTTCTCCTCCTGCCCCCAACCCCTCCCAGCATCAGAGTCTTTTCCAATGAGTCAACTCTTCACATGAGGTGGCCAAAGTACTGGAGTTTCAGCTTTAGCATCATTCCTTCCAAAGAAATCCCAGGGCTGATCTCCTTCAGAATGGACCGGTTAGATCTCCTTGCAGTCCAAGGGACTCTCAAGAGTCTTCTCCAACACCACACTTCAAAAGCATCAATTCTTTGGCCCTCAGCCTTCTTCACATTCCAACTCTCACATCCATACATGACCACAGGAAAAACCATAGCCTTGACTAGACGAACCTTTGTTGGCAAAGTAATGTCTCTGCTTTTGAATATGCTATCTAGGTTGGTCATAACTTTCCTTCCAAGGAGTAAGCGTCTTTTAATTTCATGGCTGCAGTCACCATCTGTAGTGATTTTGGAGCCCAGAAAAATAAAGTCTGACACTGTTTCCACTGTGTCCCCATCTATTTCCCATGAAGCGATGGGACCGGATGCCATGATCTTCGTTTTCTGAATGTTGAGCTTTAAGCCAACTTTTTCACTCTCCTCTTTCACCTTCATCAAGAGGCTTTTGAGTTCCTCTTCACTTTCTGCCATAAGGGTGGTGTCATCTGCATATCTGAGGTTATTGATACTTCTCCCGGCAATCTTGATCCCAACTTGTGTTTCTTCCAGCCCAGCGTTTCTCATGATGTACTCTGCATAGATGTTAAATAAGCAGGGTGACAATATACAGCCTTGACGAACTCCTTTTCCTATTTGGAACCAGTCTGTTGTTCCATGTCCAGTTCTAACTGTTGCTTCCTGACCTGCATACACATTTATCAAGAGGCAGATCAGGTGGTCTGGTATTCCCATCTCTTTCAGAATTTTCCACAGTTGATTGTGATCCACACAGTCAAAGGCTTTGGCATAGTCAATAAAGCAGAAATAGATGTTTCTCTGGAACTCTCTTGCTTTTCCCATAATCCAGCGGATGTTGGCAATTTGATCTCTGGTTCCTCTGCCTTTTCTAAAGCCAGCTTGAACATCAGGAAGTTCACGGTTCACATATTGCTGTAGCCTGGCTTGGAGAATTTTGAGCATTACTTTACTAGCGTGTGAGATGAGTACGGTTGTGCAGTACTTTGAGCATTCTTTGGCATTGCCTTCCTTTGAGATTGGAATGAAAACTGACCTTTTCCAGTCCTGTGGCCACTGCTGAGTTTTTCACATTTGCTGGCATAGTGAGTGCAGCATTTCACAGCATCATCTTTCAGGATTTGAAATAGCTCAACTGGAATTCCATCACCTCCACTAGCTTTGTTCGTAGTGATGCTTTCTTAGGCCCACTTGACTTCACATTCCAGGATGTCTGGCTCTAGGTCAAGTATGTATTATCTAAAAGATATGAAGCTTTACATATTTCTATTACTTCAAATAATACTTCTATGTACCATGCCTTTAATTCATGTATATACCTATTTTAGTCAGAACATCTGAGTTTGCTAACTTTATCAAAGTATGGTTAATATGTATGGGAAAAGTTTATTTCAGTTTTTGAATATTTTTTTAGATAATTTGAGATGAATCCCATTCAGCTTGTAACAAAGGACAGCTGACTGTTTAATTAGATCTCTAAGCTTTCCATTTTATCACATTCCACTGAAAAAGTAAATCAATGACTAAGGCTGTTACTAGAGTTTCACGGTAAAATTTAATTATTGTTTAAATGTTTTTTCTTTGACAGTGGTCGGGCTTTAAAAAAAAAAGTCTGTGATTGTTCCTAGGAAGATATCAAACTATTAACAGATTTCAGGTTCTCTCCTAAGAAGGCAACACTGGTGATTATACTAGAAAAATGTAAGTTTGTGAATTTCAGATCATAAATAAGTGGTTGTTGCTGTTCAGTCGCTAAATCATGTCTGACTCTTTTGCAACTGCATGGACTGTAGCATGCTAGGCTTCTCTGTCCTTTACTATTTCCTGGACTTTGCTTAAATTCATGTTCATTGAGTCAGTGATGCTATCTAACCATCTTATCCTCTGTCTTTCTCTTCTCCTCTGGCCTTCAATCTTGCAGCATGTGGGTCTCTTCCAATGAGGCATCTCTTCATATCAGGTGGCCAACTTATTGGAGCTTAAGCTTGAGCATCAGTCCTTCCAATGAATATTCAGGACTGATTTCCTTTAGGTTTGACTGGATGTCCTTGCTGCCCAAGGGACTCTCAAGAGTATTCTCCAGCAGCACAATTCAAAAGCACCAATTATTCGGCCCTCAGCCTTCTTTATGGTCCACCTCTCACATCCATACATGACTACTGGAAAAACCGTAGCTTTGACTATATGGACCTTTGTCAGCAAAGTGATACCTTTGCTTTTTAGTACACTGTCTAGATTTGTCACAGCTTTCCTTCCAAAGAGTAAGCATCTTTCAATTTTGTGGCTGTTATGATTTTGGGATCCAAGAAAATTAAATCTGTCACTGCTTCCACTTTTCCCTTCTATTTGCCATGAAGTGATAGGACTGACTGCCATAATCTTTGTTTTCTGAATGCTGGGGTTTAAGCCAGCTTTTTCACTCTCCTCTTTCACCCTCATCATGAGCCTCTTTAGTTCCTATTCACTTTCTGCCATTATAGTGGTATATCGTTTGCATATCTGAGGTTGTTGATATTTCTCCCTGCAATCTTGATTCCAGCTTGTGATTCATCCAGCCTGGCATTTCACATAATGTACTCTGCATATAAGTTAAATAAACAGGGTGACAATATACAATCTTGTCGTATGTCTTTCCCAATTTGGAACCAGTCAGTTGTTCCAGATCCAGTTCTAACTGTTGTTTCTTAACCTGCATACAGCTTTCTCAGTCAGGCAAGATGGTCTGGTATTCCTATCTCTTCAAGAATTTTAAGGATGAAAAGGCAAAAAATAAGTGGCAAATACTTAGAAAGCAAAGATGTTTTAGTTTTACTATTTGTCCCACCACCACCCTGTCTTTCCCTAATATATCTCTGAATAATGTGTCTTTTTTATTTTTTTAATGGCATTATTAATGTAATTCTTAGATGAATCATAGAAGCTAGTATCAAGCAATGTTGAAATATATCTGAAGAGAAAATCAGATACTGAGAGTATCATATAGATACGTAATGGTGGGAGTTTGTATTTTAATACTCTTTCTGCAGAGTAATCTCTATATTTACTAAAATTAGGCACATGAAGGCCATGTGACCCAGTGATCCCTTTCCCTGTATAACTACAGAGCTCAGCTCTCATTGAGGACAAGAAGACCACAAGTAAGGACATTCATTTCAGCAGCATTTAAGGGAGAAACAGCCTGGGGACACAAATTGCCATCACTAAAGATTGGATAAGATAGATGCGTATTTCAATATATTGAATAATTGGAAAGAAAGTTCCAAATGTGCATAAAGAAATATGACTATATCTTAAAACTATAGTATTGAACAATGGAATAGAAAATAAGATTTATATCAAAACATATATAAATCATACATATGAGAACAGATCAGCTGATACATATGAATTTTCTCTGTGTATGCTGTGTATACTCAAAGAGTAATCTACTCTTTGCAACCCCAAGGACTGTAGCCTGCCAGGCTACTTTATCCATGGAATTTTTCAGGCAAGATTACTGGAGTGGGTTGCCATTTCCTTCACCAGGGGATCTTCTTGACTGAGGGACAAACCCACACCTCTTGGGTCTCCTGCATTGTCAGTCATATTCTTTACCACTGAGACACATGGGAAGTCCTTGAATTTTCTTTAGAAACTTAGAGTCAACTGTAAAGTCACAGATAACTTCACTTCCATAGAGGGGCAATGTGGGGATGGGGATTTTTATTTCTTGCTTTATCACTTATAAATATTTTTATGTTTTACTGAGAAAAAATTAAATTCAGTAATAAGACCATATTGTGAAGATTAAATGAAAAAAAAAAACAAAAAACAAAAAAACCAGATGCCTATGAGGTAGAGTGGAATAGGGTTGGGGTATTCAAGAAACATTTCAAGGGCTGATGATCATAGTGGATAATGTGACATGGACTGAAGGTTTTGATTAAATACTTTGCATCTGAGGCTCAAAATAAAATCTGATAAAATGCAAATAATACTACTGAATACACATTTACTCAGGAGAACAGCTGGATATACTTTATGATCTATTTACATATAAACAATGATAGGCTCATTTAAAACTTTCTTCTTTAATCTTTCCTCTCAGGTTTACTCAATAGCCTTTTAGTCTAGTTTTAATTATAGAACTTGAAAGCATTCAAATTTGGTCTATAATTCATTCTGTTACTAATAAAATAAGACTTTTTCAAAGTTAGACGGTTTTCCATAGTTTGCCTTTATTTGCTTTTGCAGAATATGAAAGTGTTTAAGGTTTTTATTTTCTTGTTTCTGCAAGCTCAAAGCTAGGTCTATTTAGAAAATAAATAGTGATTTATTAGTGATATGAATACATGTATGTTCAGTCATATCCAACTCTTTGTAACCCAGTGGACTCTATCCTACCAGCCTCCTCTGTCCATGGAATTTTCCAGGCAAGAATACTGGAATGGGTTGCCATTTCCTACTCCAGGGGACCTTTCCAACTCAGGAATTGAACTCAGAGATATGAAAGAGTCATACCAAAAACAAAAGCCTGTAATTCTGTAGAGGCAGTGTTCTAATAAGTACTGAAATATAAACAATTTAATAGCATTAAAATTTATAATCGCAGATTTTAAAATATCATAATTTTTCTCTTATTTAAAAATAGCATTTTTGTCTCAGCCCCTGTAACATATTCTAACTTACTTGAACAGGTTATTCTAAAGGAAACATATGAAAATATTAAATATCCCATATTTTCCTATTTTCAGGGTTTAAAATTATTTTGTATAATTGTTATTATAATATATACAGTTAACCCTTGAAAAACACAGGTTTGAATGGTACTGATGCACTTACACATGAATTTTTTTCAGTAAACTATTGCCCACCCTCCCTATCTGAAGGCTCCACATAAGGAATTCAACCAACCTCATATGCAAGCTTAATACATGATCCGAGCTTTGTTGAATATGCTGGTGCAAACCAGTAGATATAGAAGGCTGACTCTGATACTTGAATATACTGGTATTTTGGACTGTATGAACATTGCTCGTTAATATTAAATGTTAATAATTACTGTCTTATACATGTTGTTGGTTTTGTTTAGTCACTAAGTCATGTCTGACTCTTTGCAATCCCATGGACTATAACCCACCAGGCTCCTCTATCCATGAGATTTTCCAGGCAAGAATACTGGTGTGGATTGCCATTTCCTCCTCCAGGGGATCTTCCCATCCCAGGGATCAAACCTGCATCTCTTGTGTTTCCTGCATTGGTAGGTGAACTCTTTACTACTGAGCCACCAGGGAAGTTTTAGACATGGAATCGACAAGAAAAGTATAAAAAATTATACTGTTAAAGGACACCTTGTTTCCTAAGTATTAATATTTTCACTTTAAAAGGAACATTATAGAGTTAATCCAACTTCAGTCTAAAGCTAAAAGGAAAAGAAGGGTGTGCTTATAGACCCATATTGTATCTGGAGTTTAATTTTGACTTCAGTAGCACAAATCACTACTGATGATGAGGTAAGAAACAGAGTCGAGAACTCAGCATTGGTGTGCCTCTATAAGATATATTTAAGAAATGCTTGGAAAGTCTAATTGTGTGCCCACTCAGATTACTCAAGTTGGCAGGTTCTCATCTGGGAAAGGCAGAATTTCATAGCCAACAAATTTAAGAATGTGTCTAGCCCGGAACTAGGGAGATTCAAGAAGCTGCAGCACTAAACTTGCCCTTGCCAGATATTTTCCAATGCCCGCTGCTGAAAGCCAGTTCCTTTAGCTAATCACAGTGAGATGTAACTTGCATAAGATGTTTGTGTGAAAATGTGTATTTTTACCAAGGTTCTCTAAGGCTATTTCAGCTTCCTCAAAGGAATTACATATGGTATGAGGTGAATTTTGAAAAATGGATAGGAGAAATTGGCATGAAAAGATGGAAGTGGAGGCAAGTCAAGTCAAGAGAACAGCTTTAACTTGACATGGAAGTTTTCAAATGTGACATGTGTTCAGAGATGCAGGGAATTTATTCAGGAGAGTACTGAGAGATAAGACTGGAAAGAGGGCTTGTGGTTACTTCGTGTATAATTTGAATTTAAACTTAAGTATCTGGATTTGAATATTTATCAGCATTCCCAGATCATCATGTACCATTGAGCATACCCCCATACGTGTATATTTATTCATTATAAACATGCCCTCATATATGAATACAAAATATGCATGTTTATAGTGAAACAAATCTAAAGTTTTAAAGGCTGTTATAAAAATACATAGAAACAGAATTTTAAGACTAAGAACCCAAATGGATTGTTACACAACATCCTAGAGTCAAAGACTCTAATTCAAAGACCAAAGTTATAATAGGCTTCCCTGGTAGCTCAGATGGGAAAGAATCTGCCTGCAACGTGGGAGACCTGGGTTCAACCCCTGAGTTGGGAAGATCCTTTAGAGGAGGGCCTGGCAGCCTACTCCAGTATTCTTGCCTGAAGAATCCCCATAGACAAAGTAGCTGGGTGGGAAACAGTCCATACGATCTCAAAGAGTCGGACATGACTGAGTGACTATGCACAGCACAAAGTTCTAATAAGTAATAAAGGTTATTGAACATGGAAGTGATATACTGATCTCAAATGTTGTCATCTTTACCCAATAATTGTCTTCTACTAGAAAAATTTTACAACAGTTTGATATAACATAATTACATAAATTCAATAAGTTAAAGAAATATAAAGAAAATACAACACATAGACCTGAAATAAATATTCTCTAGGTATACTCTGTAGCTCTATATTTATCTTAGAAACATTTATGAGGACAGTTCATTTTGTCCCAGTTATCTGATATAGGTTTGCATGTGGGTGCTAAGTCACTTTGGATGTGTCTGACTCTGTGTGACCCCGTGGACTATAAATCACCAGTCTCCTCAGTCCATGGGATTTTCCAGTCAAGAACACTGGAGTGGGTTGGCATTTCCTCCTCCAGGGGATCTTCCTAACCCAGGGATCAAATCTGGGTGTCCGCATTGCAGGTGGATTCTTTACCATCTGAGCTAGCAGGGAAGCCAGAAACTGGTTGAGAGCGGTTTAACTCTCAAGCCATACTTTGTGTACCCATGTAGAATCTCAGAGACTCTGGTTGGAGGAGAGAGGGTTGAGAAAGATGAATCTGGTGGATGTTTGAAACTTTATTTCTACATCAGCATCTCTCATCATCCAGCCTGTACACTGAGCCTTCAAGAGAATTGCATCTGATAAAATCCCCCTGATTTCAAGATAAAAAGTGAAAAAACACTGGTTAAGTGTTTTACAATGCCAAAAGGAAGCAGGATTTCTTTCCAATTAAATAGAATTTCACACTTAGCTTTGCTACAGTTTCAGATCATTGTCAACCTGGATAGTGTTGTAGTGCTGGTTCTCAATAGAAATTTACATTTTTTTCAATTATGTTTCTTAGACAATTAGCATTAAGACAAAGTTTACTCTGATAACACGGTCTGGCAATGGAGATATACAAATTATTACATTGCAGTGTTGTTGTTGTTCAGTCACTCAGTCGTGTCCGACTCTTTGTAATGCCACCGACTGCAGCACTACAGGCTTCCCCGTACTTCACCATCTCCCGGAGCTTGCTCAAACTCATGTCCACTAGTGAGTTGGTGAGTTGGTGACAGCATCCAACTATCTCATACTCTGTTGTCCCCTTCTCTTCCTGCCTTCCATCTTTCCCAGCATCAGAGTCTTTTCTAATGAGCTGGCTCTTCACATCAAGTGGCCAAAGTACTGGAACGTCAGTTGTTTCAATGAATATTCAGCATTGATTTCCTTTAGGATTGACTGGTTTGATCTCCTTGCAGTCCAAAGGACTCTCAAGAGTCTTCTCCAACACCACAGTTCAAAAGCATCAATCCTTCAATGGTCAGCCTCCTTTATGCTCCAGCTCTCACATCCGTATGTGGCTACTGGAAAAACCATACCTTTTACTATACAGACCTTTGTTGGCAAAGTAATATCTCTGCTTTTTAATATGCTGTCCAGGAATGAAATGCTCATATTGTTTTCTCTGTCATATTAAAAGAAAATAGAACAAGGTAGAATAAAATCTCCTCTTTTAGTGTAGAAGTCACTGCATATCTTCCTTTGAAGGAAGCATATTAATCCAGTTACTTAAGAGAAATGATTCTTGCTAGTATGAAATTCTACTTATACTCTTTGGCAAAAACATCACATTTTAGATTTTTATTCCTTTTAGAGAAAATACATATTAATAATCATGACAGTATTCTTGATTATCTCATATTAACTGATAAGATATATTCTCCCTTCTGAAATATTGAAATTTACAATTCTGTGAAGCTGAATATATAATTGTGATGAAGATATAAATATTAATATCATAATTAACACAGTAACAATATCCTGTGACTGCTATAATAGTTATGAAGTAGCAATTGTTAATGATAATTAATTAATAATGAATAGTTTTTAAATTGGGAAAATGTGGAGATGAAAATCAAATATTAGGGACGTCCCTGGTGGTCCAGTGCTTAAGAATCCACCTAGCAATACAGGGGACATGGGTTCAATCTGTGGTTGGGATTCCACATGCTGCAGAACAACTAAACCTGTGCACCACAACTTCTGAGCCCATGCTCCAGAGCCAACAAGCCATAACAAGAGATCCCTCATGTTACAACTAAGGCTTGAGGCAGCCACATAAATAAATGAACAAAATTTTTTGAAAAATCAAATATCAGACTTACTTAGAGGTAAAACTATTACATGTTACTTGGTTGCAACTCACTAATTGCAGAGCAATTATTTCTGTGCTACTATTTTTATTTGATATTAGTGATTAAAACTGTGGAGTTTGATATTCATAGTATCTAATTTAAATATTATTAAAAATCACTAATAGAAAAGTAGTTTGAACTTTCCTCCCCACTTTTTCCCCAGATTTAACATTTTCTTATAAGCAGGAGTGATTACTTAATTCCTAAGTTCTGTGAAGAAATAGACTAAAAACATCCTTTCTTCCTCTCTCATTGTCAAGGTTATTGCCAAATTATACTGGATCATTTTAAACATTTCTTAAACTTTATTAATTTAGGATATATGCTTTGTAAGCTGATATTTTACCCCCTGGTATTATGTAAAGGTGAGTTTAATTAAAATAATCAGTTCAGTTCAGTTCAGTTGCTCAGTCATGTCTGACTCTTTGCGAACCCATGAATCGCAGCACGCCAGGCCTCCCTGTCCATCACCAGCTCCCAGAGTTCACTCAGACTCATGTCCCTCGAGTCAGTGATGCCATCCAGCCATCTCATCCTCTGTCATCCCCTTATCCTCCTGTCCCCAATCCCTCCCAGCATCAGAGTCTTTTCCAATGAGTCAATTCTTTGCATGAGGTGGCCAAAGTACTGGAGTTTCAGCTTTAGCATCATTCCTTCCAAAGAAATCCCAGGGCTGATCTCCTTCAGAATGGACTGGTTGGATCTCCTTGCAGTCCAAGGGACTCTCAAGAATCTTCTCCAACACCACACTTCAAAAGCATCAATTCTTCGTGCTCAGCCTTCTTCACAGTCCAACTCACATCCATACATGACCACAGGAAAAACCATAGCCTTGACTAGACGAACCTTTGTTGGCAAAGTAATGTCTCTGCTTTTGAATATGCTATCTAGGTTGGTCAGAACTTTCCTTCCAAGGAGTAAGCGTCTTTTAATTTCATGGCTGCAGTCACCATATGCAGTGATTTTGGAAGCCACATCCTGGAATGTGAAGTCAAGTGGGCCTTAGAAAGCATCACTAAGAACAAAGCTAGTGGAGGTGATGGAATTCCAGTTAAGCTATTTCAAATCCTGAAAGATGATGCTGTGAAAGTGCTGCACTCAATATGCCAGCAAATTGGAAAAGGTCAGTTTTCATTCCAATCCCAAAGAAAGGCAATGCCAAAGAATGCTCAAACTACTGCACAATTGCACTCATCTCACATGCTAGTAAAGTAACACTCAAAATTCCCCAAGCCAGGCTTCAGCAATACGTGAACTGTGAACTTCCAGGTGTTCAAGCTGGTTTTAGAAAAGGCAGAGGAACCAGAGATCAAATTGCCAACATCCACTGGATCATGGAAAAAGCAAGAGAGTTCCAGAAAAACATCTATTTCTGCTTTATTGACTATGCCAAAGCCTTTGACTGTGTGGATCACAATCAACTGTGGAAAATTCTGAAAGAGATGGGAATACCAGACCACCTGATCTGCCTCTTGATAAATGTGTATGCAGGTCAGGAAGCAACAGTTAGAACTGGGCATGGAACAACAGACTGGTTCCAAATAGGAAAAGGAATTCGTCAAGGCTGTATATTGTCACCCTGTTTATTCAACTTATATGCAGAGTATATCATGAGAAACGCTGGGCTGGAAGAAGCACCAGCTGGAATCAAGATTGCCGGGAGAAATATCAATAACCTCAGATATGCAGATAGCACTACCCTTATGGCAGAAATTGAAGAGGAACTAAAAACCTCTTGATGAAAGTGAAAGAGGAGAGTGAAAAAGTTGACTTAAAGCTCAACATTCAGAAAATGAAGATCATGGCATCTGGTCCCATTTCTTCATGGGAAATAGATGGGGAAACAGTGAAATGATACTTAGATACATATAAAAGATACATATATGTTTTCTAGTGGTTATGAACTAGAGAAGGCAATGGCACCCCACTCCAGTACTCTTGCCTGGAAAATCCCATGGATGGAGGAGACTGGTAGGCTGCAGTCCATGGGGTCGCTAAGAGTCAGACACGACTGAGCGACTTTCACTTTCACTTTTCACTTTCACACATTGGAGAAGGAAATGGCAACCCACTCCAGTATTCTTGCCTGGAGAATCCCAGGGGCAGGAGAGCCTGGTGGGCTGACGTCTATGGGGTCACACAGAGTCGGACACGACTGAAGTGACTTAGCAGCAGCAGCAGTGGTTATGAACATTCTTATGTGGTACATACATTTATATGTAGCCTGCTTCTCCCAACAGACGACACTTGGCTGTTGTCTTGCCAAATCTAACTGCTAAGTGACTTAGGAGTGTGCAACTATCTCATTTTGGTTGTTTGAATTAATTCTTTGACTTATAAAATAATCAAGAAGTATAACTCTTGGTTGGAACACCAGAGAAACATCTATTTCGAAATCAAAAATTTTCTCCTATCAAACTTTATCCAAGCATAGAAAGATCTTTCTCTGATATCATTTATTCCCTTGACAGATAAAAGTAATGCTGTGTCTTCTGAACAAGCTTCATTCATAAGTTCACCAAAACATTCATTTTAAGTCATCCATCCATTCATTCATTCAATGAATATTCACTAAATTCTGGCTATATGCCATGCATTTTTCTAGGTACTTGAGATGTGTTAGCAAAGGAAATCAAATTTCTATTCCTTCATAAAACTTATATTCTAGCGGGGGGGAGGTACAAGAAAAATACAGGCAATAAATAATGCAGCAAATAATCACAATCTATCCTGTGCAATATGTATTGTGGCATAATAAATGCAGTGAATAAATTTAGTATGTACTTTTAAGTAGTAGCAAACCTGTACCATTTGATGTGCTCATTTACATTTTAACCACTGTACCCCTCAGTAATTGTGTTAGAATGCAACTAACAAAGATCTGCTATAGTGTCTTAACCAGATGAGGGCTTCTTTTCTCATACAAAAATGTGAGGCAGTCCAAGGGTTTTCTTTCCAGTGTTTTTGCTATGTATCCACAAGTCATCAAATGGTTTCCATATACATTCAGTTATTTGGAACATAGCTTTCATCCTGAAGGTAACAAGGTAATATTGCAGTCTGTTTCCATGTCCTGTATTCCATAAGAGAGGAAAGGGGATAGCACAGAAGAAATGATAGCTTTCCCTTGAGTCAGCTTCTTAAAGCCATTGCCTGCATCCCTGATCCTTCAACTTCAGCTTACATCAAATTGGTCATTCCCAGCTACAAATAAAGGTGGGAAATATGGTGTTTTAACCTAAATACACTGTTGTCCTGAGGAAAATCAGGATTCTGATAGCAAGCCAGTAGAGAAAGTGTTAGTGGCTCAGTCGTTGTCTGACTCTTTGCGAACCCCTGGACCTTAACCCATCAGGCTCCTCTGTCCATGAGATTTTCCAAGCAAAAACACTGGAGTGGGTTGCCATTTCCTTTTCCAGGGGATCTTCCCAACCCAGGGATTAAACCTGGGTCTCCTGCATTGCAGGCAGATTCTTTACCATCTGAGCTACCAGGGAAGCCAGTAGGGATAATGAATATTTGACAAGTTCCCAGCAGTCCCGGCCACAGACTCCTAGACGAGATTTCTCTAACACAGCAGGGATTTCTGTAACATTAGAGAAATGTTAGAGGTTTCTCTAACATTCCTTACTCATTTGGCAGCCAAAACAACCTGTGGCATGCTGAGCATGCTCAGAAACTGGTAGAAGGACCCCCGAGTAAATAAATGGATGAAGTCTTTCTATCACTGGTATGGTTACTCCCCTCTTGTCTCTAACAGGGAACAATCCTAAATTAAATAGTCCAAAGTATCGAGCCCACAAAGATAAAGCAAGTCTTTTAGAAAATTTTAAAACTTAACTTAAGAATAATATATATTCAGACTTGCCTACAATATTATGTATATGATTAAGCAAAATTTTCTGGGAACATTGAAAAGAAAGAGGGCCTACAAAAGCCAGATAATAAACTGAAAATGGCTTGTTTATTAAGAACCTGACATATGTGTTGTTTATATTATATATTTCAATTTGAATATAAAATGCTACTATCTGTACAAGTTGTAAATAATTTCAAAGAGATGCAAATGGCATCCTCAGAGAACCTAAATTCATAAGACCAAAAGTATTTTCACATATGAGGCAAATATACAAATGTATTCTATAAGAAAGCTGTATTTTCTGTCTTTCTTAAGTGTGAATATCTTTAAAAAGAAGTGCTTCTCTGTAGACTTTTTATGTTAGAGCTCTAAGATCTATGTGAATCTTGAGCCTTTATTTTTTTTTGGATGTATCTCTCAGAAAAAGATAAATCATCTATGAAACTTTTATTTGGTAAATATGAGCTCTTATCTTCCACTAAAATGTGAAAGTTCTTATAATTAAGGCTTACTTTTAAAAATAAGGTTTTGGAGCTGCCAAAAAAAGTAATTTATATATATACATGCACAGTCACGTCCAACTCTTTGCAACTCCATGGACTGTAGCCTACCAGGCTCCTCTGTCCATAGAATATTCCAGGCAAAAATACTGAAGTGGGTTGCCATTTCCTACTCCAGAGGATCTTTCTGACCCAGGGTTGAACCCATGTCTCTTGTGTTTCTTGAATTGGCAGGTGGATTCTTTACCACTGAACCACCTAGGAAGCCTATTATATATATAGATAGATACACACAAACAGACATATACATATGTATGAAAAATGCAAGAGACATCATGTTATGGAAACTGAAGATATTTCTTTCCTGACTGTTTCCATGAAGCTGATGGAGTGATCATGGTTGAGTTTTGTTTCAAGATGATAGAAAACACCATAAATCTTTTTAAAACCTCAGGAAAAACAATGAAAATGCTCATAAAGTGGAAAATAATATGCAAAAAGTGAAAAGGAGTTACCTTTTAAAGACTCAATAAGTATGCAAAGAGAAACTCAGTAATAGTTTATAAATGATTATTCTTCACCACCATATGATTTTTTATAAAGTGTCAAAAAGTCCAGATTTCCTGTTGAAAAATTACCTGGGTTTCAAGTTTTAAAATTCTAGTCATGTGCTTTCTTTTGTTAAGTCTCAGATTCAAACCTGGAAACATCAGGCAGGATTAGGATTGGTTTTTTCCCACTGAATGAGATCTGACTTATACTTTATCCTGAAAAATGCATTACTCTGATCTGTAAAGTAAGCATAGAAAACACATATGCATGATTATGCATGTGTGCATTAGTGTGCATGTGTCCTGATGTACATATAGTTATTTATAGGTTGATATAAACAACTTTCTCCAGGTCTGATATTTTCCTCCCTGACAATCACATTAAAGAAACTTCTTGAGTAACCACACCATCCGTGGTTAAGACTGGGAGAAAAAAAAAAAAGCCAACTTCATCAATTTTTGTCTGTATAGCTAATCCTCATTTAAAAACGAGGGAAAAGACATAGAGCTATGAAAAATTTTCGATGAAATGCCCCATCATCTCTGTTCCCAATGTGATACTTCATCATAGGGCTAAATAGTATGTGGAATTCCAAATGTTTGCTTCACCTCAGTGTTGAAAAAACTCCAGAATTGGTGGTGATGCACCAGAACCCTTCTTCTTCCCAATCTAATGTGGGGAAAAGGCGGGATGGAATCAGTTATTACTCATTTTAATTATAGTCTGTAACAATGTTAAGTATTTTAAGTTTCATGTAACACTGTGCCTGGCCACAATATATATTTAGAAAAGTTTTGTGGAACAAATGACTAAATGTTATGCACCAAGTCTGAAAAGTGTAGAAAATTATCCCAGTCTTCTTAAATCTTATGAGACCAAAGAGAAATTTTTTCTCAGGAACTGCATAAAGAGTCAATGTTATCCATAATGTCCTCAGGTTAATTTTAATAGTGAATTTCATAAGGTGGTGTTTTATCCCCCTCAATTGAAGCAGAAGCAGATGATACCTTGTCAATTATCTGCATTTAGCCCAGCAGAAATAACACAGAGACTAAAAAGAGCAATACCAGTGTGTAGCTTTCTCATCATCTAATTTGATCTGAGGGCAAAATTTGGATTACCTAAGGCAGGAATTTCTAAAATTTAGTATGCATAACAGTTACATGAAGTGATTATAAGAAGAGATATTTCCAAGGCTTTGATCCTAGAGTCCCTGATTTGATGGGTTAGAACGGAGCCCCTAATTTTTAAAAATAAATTATTTCTGTTAACACTTGATAAACACTGATATGTAGAAAGAATGACCATATCATCATTTCACAGACATCAGTTTTTGACAATAAATGTCAACCAGAGGCCTTGAGATCATACTCAACTGCAATAAACAAGAGTGCAGAGATTCCATTTTCCTGATTAAGAGTAAACATGCACATTTTAAATTTAAACATAGTAGAGATTGGGATTGATAATTAGAAAAATATTTTGGAACTAACAAGGATATTTGAGGAAATAAGAACTTTGCATGATTTCAAGTTAAGAGTTTCACTAGAAAATATATCAGATATTCATCACTTTACAAATGAATGGGTCATAAAAGTACCATGATTCCATGCCATAAAATCTGGGTGCAAGTTTAGTCCTTTAAAATTTTAAAAACAGGTGATTGTAACTGCTTAATATAGCCATGAAATAAAAAGATTCAGTAAAAACTCCACAAATCAAGGATAACCATATATCTGTGTATGTGTATACAACCATACATTAAGTGAATTCGTTGATGCAATATATTATAATTTTAATAGCCAATTAACTTTTGGAGGACTATGTTCAAAAATTTTAGAACATTTGATTATGAACCACTGTTTCTATAAATAAAGACTAGAATCAACTATTGAGACCACTTTAAGTTTTAAAAATGGCAAAAGCATAAAACTATATACATATTTCTCTTTTGTCAACTTTGAAAATAGGAAAATGTGCATATACACATATGTGTGCATTTTATAGGCACATGTTATGTGTTTATAACAATATACAGATCAAAATAACTTAAAATTATAAAATCATGAAGGCATGAGTTTAAAAAACATATCTGTCCTCTCAGATTTGTTATTTGGCCTGCCAGAAGATAGCTGCTATTGATTCTGAAGCTCTTGGGAATATTAAGGTCTTTATAGGAATCATTTTCTGCCTGGTCTCCATTGACACCAAACAACTTAGATATTGGTGGTCTCTGAGGGTCAGAGTCTAGAGGAAGATCAATAAAAGCTGCAAACAACCTCATGTTGTTTTAACAGAATTCACAAGGTGAGAGAAAATAGAATGTGCATCTCAACTGTTGACTTCTGTGCCTGGACTCATAGATTAAAAGAAGAAAAACCCAACTAATTTTTAATGTTTAAAATAAGAAAAGCATCAGAGATACATTAACCTGCATGCTTAAGAATAATTATGAGAAATTTTGATGCACTCCCTTCTCCATTACCTCGTCTTTTTTTTTAGTCTTATTTACTCCAGATTTACTAAGGTATAAATATCAAATTAAAAATTATATATGTAAGGTATACAATGTAGTGTTAAGTATACCTGTGCAGTGATGACAACAATCAAGCAAATTAACATACACATCACCTTAAAGAGTTACTAATTTGAGTGTAAGTAGTAAGAACACTTAGAGAGGGTGTGGGGGAAAAGGGAACCTCTATATCCTGTTGGTGGAAATGTAAATTGATATAGTTATCATGGAAAACAGTATGAAGCATCCTCAAAAATTAAAAATAGAACTATCATATGATCCAGCAGTCTCACTGCTGGGTATATATTCAAAGGAAATGGAAATGGGATATTTGAGATATTTATACTCCAATGTGCATTGCAGCATTATTCACAATAGCCAAGGTATGGAAATAATCTAAATGCTCAAAGGTTAAAAGAATAAAGAAATACACACACACATATATATATATATATGTACATACACATACATATATATGTACATTTATACACATATATATGTACACATAGTGAAATATGTGTGTACATATTTCATTATTTTCATCCTTAAAGAAAATGTCATTTGTGATCATGTGAATGAATTGAGATGTGTTACATGAGGTTATGATAAACTAGATGCAGATAAATAATGTGCAATATTACTAATATATAGAATATAGCAAAGTTGACCTTAGAGGAAGAGCAGTATGGTAGTTGTGGGGGTCTGACAGAAACAGGGAGATGTTAGTCAAAGTGTACAAGCTATCAATGAGATGAATCAGTTCTAGAGATCTAATGTACAAAATGGTAATTATAGTTAATAATATATACTTGAAATTTTCCAAAATAATATATCTTAGACATTCTCATCCACCTCTTGAACCATGGGATTATCTGGCAGCTCCAGTTAGAAAGCTCTACACCAGGTAATCTGCTGTGAATACAGTTGGCTTTCAGCTCTTACAGTCATCATTGTAAAGCAGTTCTATAGGTCTTAGGATGCTATCTCGAATTTAGCCAAATCCAAATTTGTAAACTTCCCCCATCCAAACTCAGTCTTTCTAAGACTTTCCCACTTTCAGTGTTGGTTCTCCATCAAGTGGTCATCAGTTTGTGATTATAAAAGCCAGAGGATAAACAGTCATCAGAAATAAATGGGACCTGAGACAAAGCAACAGAAGAAAATTATCATTTATGTCCCTGAAGTAGAAAAATGTTTACATATGCAAAAATATAGTATGAAAATAAACAAAATATTGTGGGAAAATCACTTAAATTGAAAATGTAATAGTAGCATGAAAAAATAATAGAAGGATTGTAACCAAAAAAAAGTAGATGCTTAGAAAACAGCATGCTGACAATGCTCAGAAAATTAAATAAATTGAAGGAAAGAAATAACAAAACTGACAGTCAATAAAGGAAATTTGTATCAAGTTAATAAGAATTACTGAAAACATGTGAAACTACAGGACAGAAAATTAGGAAATAGTATAAAGTCTTTTCTGGACTTCCCTGGTGACAGATGATAAAGAATCTGCCTGCAGTGCAGGAGACCTGGATTCAATCCCTGGGACGGGAAGATCCTTGGAGAAAGAAATGGCTACCCATGCCAGTATTCTTGCCTGGAGAATTCCATGGACAGAGGAGCCTAGTGGGCTACAGTCCATGGAGTCACAAAGAGTGGGACATGACTGAGTGACTAAGCATGTACACATAAAGTTTTTTCTACAACTTAAGCATGACCTATTCTACTTGGAAAGGACCCACTCATCCCTAGTAAAACAAAGAAAATACCACACCAAAACACATTACTATGAACATGGAACCAGAAAACAAACAAGGTCTTAAGTTGAAAGAAAAAGTTGTTATACAAAGAGTTAAGAACCAGAAGCGCATGCATATTTCAAGGAGTAACAGAAGCTGGAAGTCTCTGGGAAGATGCTTACAAGAAAATTAAAAGAATTACCCAATCTCATCATTAATGAAAAATTTGGATGGATAAATATTTTCAGACAAATTTACCAAAAGTACCTCCCAATTACTCAGGCTATTACTTGAGGTGACCTACACCAAAACGGAGTCATGCGCCCAGAAAGAATTAAGGAGATCTAAACCATGTGTAAGGGTAAAAGAATCTGCAGGACAAAAGCAGGATAGGAGGCCTATGGAACAATCAGTCCAGATTAGAATAGAAAGAAGGGACATCGAGGAAAAAATGATGTTTGACAGGATGGAGATGTTCCATAGTTCTTTCAGAAATTGGGACAAGTAGTGATGAATTATGGTGAAAGCTAAGCTAATGAATAACAGGAGTTCAATAAAATGTCTCCTACTTAAAAATATTCTTAGCTATCACAATCGAAATAATATTATGAGCTAACCATTATAAAAACAGAAGTATATGTGCGTATGAAAGTGAAAGCTTTGCTCAATCATGAACTCTCTAGGCAAGAAGACTGGAGTGGGTTGCCATTCCATTCTCCAAAGGGTCTTCCCAACCCAGGGATTGAACCCAGGTCTTCCATACTGCAGGCAGATTCTTTACTGTCTGAGACACCAGAGAAACCCCTATATATCTCTACATACATACAGATATATGTGTATATATATGTATATACGTATATATGTGTGTGTAGATATGTATACATACAAGTGCTGGAGGGATAAGCATCCAAGGCTATAAAAAGCTACGTTTTCATTTACTATGGTAAGAAAGGCTTCCCTGGTAGCTCAGAGGTTAAAGCGTCTGCCTGCAATGCAGGAGACCCTGGGTTCGATCCCTGGGTCGGGAAGATCCCCTGGAGAAGGACATGGCAACCCACTCCAGTATTCTTGCCTGGAAAATCCCATGGACGGAGGAGCCTGGTGGGCTAAGTCCATGCGGTTGCAAAGAGGCGATGGTAGGAAAAAACTGAGAAACAATATTATAAGTAGTATAAGCATATTAAAGGGAAATACGGGGAAATGGTGTCATAGAAGGGTGTGGAACTCACCCCCTACACGTGTGCACACACACATACAAATACATCAAGAATATATCTACATGTGGAACAATCTTCAGTGAAAACTAACTGGAAACTGCGGAAAGACTCCTAAGCAAACAAGGCTATAAGCAAATCCACAGGGAACCGCTCAGAAGGGAAGAGAAGTGATTGAGTTAAAATCTGTGCCCCTGGGCAGAAGACTCAAAAAAGACGATACATAGGTGAAAACCCATTCTGGGGAGTGAGTGGTGAAAGCCACGTATTGGTTCCTACCGAGGAAGACGAGCCCCTTGGCTAGCTAGAGAGTTGCTGGAGCTAGCATGAGTGCAAGAGAAAGCCGAGACTCCACTCTGCTCATAAGGTTCATTGATAAATGGAAGACTGCTCCAGTAGGTACTGGGTTTCCCATCACTCTCTTGGCACGTGCCACAGCCTGAGCTGAGCTGAACTCTCCAGCCCCACTTATTCCACATCACAGCTCTGCAGTGGACCTAGGGCTGCCTCAAAAGAGGAGAGAGCTTTGATGCGAATACTGAGGTGATTTGGATATGAGGTGGCCCCTGAGAAGGGTGGGGGTGGCCATCGTCAGTGAGTGGTCGGGCAGTGCGATGGCAGCAGCCTGAATCTCTAACAGTTGATGCTGCACCAAAGCCTGTTGTCAGCTATGAGGTGTGAGCCCACGCAGACCCCACCTGTCCTGTTTTATGGCTCCACAACGGAGTGGAGTTGGTGGAGGCTGAGGTACTGATAGACTGTGAGGGACAAAGAGGATATGACCCTGAGGTTGTGTCTGAGCAGGCCAAGGGTGATAGTTGCTGACATCCGCACAGGCAGCACATCGAAGGCAACTTGGACCTCTGTCTGGTGCTGACTCACCATAGCACATACTCCATCTTTAGCAAAAAGCCCACAGGGCCCCCTCTGGCTTCAGCCCTACTCCTCTCTGCAGGCTAGTGTCCCAATGCTGGAATATGTACACATATGAACAAAACAGAATCAGTTGGAATCCAACCCTCAAGGCTTCTGCTCCAGCAACTTGAGATCTGCCCCTGCCCATGACAGGGCAGTGACCATTGAGCAGAAGGGAAGCCCTGCCTCACATCCAGCTCCAGCCCTTGAGCCTAAATCTCCAGCCCCACATACTACCATGGTGGCAGCTCAAATGCAAAGATTCTGCCTGCAATGTGGGAGACCTGGGTTCAAACCCTGGGTGGGTAAGATTCCCTGGAGAAGAACATGGAACCTACTCCAATATTCTTCCCTGGAAAATTCCATGGATAGAGGGGTCTGGTGGGCTACAGTCCATGGGGTCACAAAGAGTTGGATACGACTCAGTGACTAACACTTGCACACTTTCACCACGGTGATAGAGGTCAGCAAACCCGAGGAAAGACATGGCAAATCCACGTCAAATCTAGCTCTCCAACCTAAAGAACCCGACACACAATTCATAAATGGATGTTCCCACATAAGGACACTTATTCAAGATTGCAGTAGGTAACTGTTTCATCTAAATTTCTACAGAGAAAACTAAGCCCCGTGAGAGGGCAGAGGAACTGGTCTCAGTTGAAAGAGAGGAAAACACTGACAAAAGTAATGAAATAGATAAACTATTTACAGAATTCAAAATATTAGTAATAAGCATAACTGAACTATGGAAACAAATGAACAATAATTTTAACAAGGATCTGCTGCTACTGCTAAGTCGCTTCAGTCGTGTTCAACTCTGTGCGACCCCATAGATGGCAGCCCAGCAGGCTTCCCCATCCATGGGAGTTTCCAGGCAAGAGTAGTGGAGTGGGTTGCCATTGCCTTCTCCAAACAAGGATCTAGAAAATATCAAATGAATTCAATCACTAAAAAGCACATTCAGTTCAGTTCAGTTCAGTCACTGAGTCATGTCCAACTGTTTGTGACCCCATGAATCGCAGCATGCCAGGCCTCCCTGTCTATCACCAACTCCCAGAGTTCACTCAAACTTATGTCCATCGAGTCGGTGATGCCATCCAGCCATCTCATCCTCTGTCGTTCCCTTTTCCTCCTGCCCCCAATCCCTCCCAGCATCAGAGTCTTTTCCAATGAGTCAACTCTTTGCATGATGTGGCAAAAGTATAGGAGTTTCAGCTATAGCATCAGTCCTTCCAAGAACACCCAAGGCTGATCTCCTTCAGAATGGACTAGTTGGATCTCCTTGCAGTCCAAGGGACTCTCAAGAGTCTTCTCCAACACCACAGTTCAAAAGCATCAATTCTTCAGTGCTCAGCTTTCTGCACAGTCCAAATCTCACATCCATACATGACCACTGGAAAAACCATAACTTTGACTACATGGACTTTGTTGGCAAAGTAATGTCTCTGCTTTTTGATATGCTGTTTAGGTTGGTCATAGCTTTCCTTCCAAGGAGCAAGCCTCTTTTAATTTCATGGCTACAATCACGATCTGCAGTGATTTTGGAGACCAAGAAAATAAAGTCTGTCACTGTTTCCATTGTTTCCCCATCTATTTGCTGTGAAGTGATGGCACCATTTGCCATGATGTTAGTTTTTTGAATGTTAAGTTTTAAGCCAACTTTTTTACTCTCCTCTTTCACTTTCATCAAGAGACTCTTTACTTCCTCTTCACTTTCTGCCATAAAGGTGGTATCATCTGCATATCCGAGGCTATTGATATTTCTCCCGGCAGTCTTGATTCCAGCTTGTGATTCATCCAGCCTGGCATTTCTCATGATGTACTCTGCACATCAGTTAAATAAACAGGGTGACAATATTCAGCCTTGATCTACTCTTTTCTCAATTTGGAACCAGTCTGTTGTTTCATGTCTGGTTCGAATTGTTGCTTCTTGATTTGCATAGATTTCTCAGGAGGTAAGTAAGGTGGTCTGGTATTCCTATCTGTTGAAGATTTTCCACAGTTTGTTGTGATCAACAGAGTCAAAGTTTTTTTCTACAAACTATAGGACAATTATACCAAAGACATTCTCACACTGTTAAGAAAGTTCTAGGACCCACAACAGATTTCCCAACCTGGGGATCTGGCAAAGGGACTGAGAACCCCCAGGCAATTTGACTTTGGAGGCAAGTGGGGTTTGATTATAGAACTTCCACAGGACTGGGGAAACAGACACTTGGAGGGCACAAACAAAACCTTGTGCACGCCAGAACCCAGGAGAAAGGAGCGGTGACCCCACAAGAGATGATCCAGACTTGCCTGTGAGTGTCTAGTAGTCTCCAGTGGAGACGTGGGTCAGTGGTGGCCTGCTGTAGGGTCAGGGATACTGAATGCAGAAGTGCATGCATGGGACTTTTTGAAGGAGATAACCATTATCTTCATTACATCCACCATAGTTTGATCTCAGACCAAACAACAGGGAGGGAACAGAGCCCCGCCCATCAACAGAAAATTGGATTAAAGATTTACTGAGCATGGCTCCTCCCATCAGAACAAGACCCAGTTTCCCCCTCAGTCAGTCTCTCCCATCTGGAAGCTTCCATAAGCCTCTTGTCCTTATCTGTCAGAGGACAGACAGAACGAAAACCACAATCACAGAAAACTAATCAAACTGATCACATGAACCAGAGTCTTGTCTAACTCAATGAAACTATGAGCCATGCCATGTGGGGTCACCCAAGATAGATGGGTCATGGTGGAGCATTCTGACAAAATGTGGTCCGCTGAAGAAGGAAATGGCAAACCACTTCAGTATTTTTGCCTTGAGAACCCCACGAGCTGTCTGAAAAGGCAAAAAGATATGACTCTGAAAGATGAATTCCCCAGGTTGGTAGGTGCCCAATATACTACTGGAGAAGAGTGGAGAAATAGCTCCAGAAAGAATGAAGAGATGGAGCCAAAGCAAAAACAATGCCCAGTTGTGGATGTGACTGGTGATAGAAGTAAAGTCTGATGCTGTAAAAAGCAATATTGCATAGGAACCTGGAATGTTAGGTCCATGAATCAAGGTAAATTAGAAGTATTCAAACAGGAGATGACAAGAGTAAACATCAACATTTTAGGAATCAGTGACCTAAAATGTACTGGAATAGGTGAATTTAATTCAGATGACCGTTATATCTACTACTGTGGGCAAGAATCCCATAGAAGAAATGGAATAGCCCTCACAGTCAACAAAAGAGTCTGAAATGCAGTACTTGGGTGCAATCTCAAAAATAACAGAATGATCTCTGTTCGTTTCAAAGGCAAACCATTCAATATCACAGTAATCCAAGTCTATGCCCCAACCAGTAATGCTGAAGAAGCTGAAGTTGAACGGTTCTATGAAGACCTACAAGAACCTCTAGAATTAACACCCAGTGAGAATAGCAAAAAACAAAACCTCGAAATGAAAACAGTTTAAGAGATCATTATTATCTTTGACAGCATCAACCATAACAACACGCATGTTATAGGAGCTCCAGAAGGAAAAAAGGGAGAAGGGGATTGTAAATGTATCTGAAGAAATCATGGCTTAAAACTCTCCAGACCTGAAGAAGGAAACATATCCAGGTCCAGTGAAACAAAAAGGGTTCCCAGCAAGATGAACCCAAACCAAGATCCACACCAAGACATACCATTAATCAGAAAGGCAAAAGTTAGAGAATTCTAAAAGCAGCAAGAGAAAAGCTCCTATACAAAGGAACCTCTATAAAGCTATCAGCTGGTTTTCCTGCTGAAACATTGCAGGCCAGAAGAAAGTGGCATGGTATATTCAAATTGCTGAAAGGGAAAAAGCTGCAACCTGAGATTCTCTACCCAGAAAGATTATCACTTAGGATCAAAGGAGAGAGAGAGAACTCAAACAAGCAAAAATGAAAAGAGTTTAATACACATGTGCATACATGAATGCAACATTGCTTCAGTTGTGTCAGACTTTGTGTGACCTTATGGACTTCAGCTCCAGGCTCCTCTGCCCATGGGATTCTCCAGGCAAGAAAACTGAAGTGGGCTACCATGCCCTCCTCCAGGGGATCTTTCTGTCACAGGGATCAAACCCGTGTCTCTTATGTATCTTGCATTGACAGGCAGGCTCCTTACCACTAGTGCCACTTGGGAAGCCCATTCAATACCTGCTGCTGCTGCTGCTGCTAAGTCGCCTCAGTCGTGTCCGACTCTGTGCAACCCCATAGACGGCAGCCCACCAGACTCCCCCGTCCCTGGGATTCTCCAGGCAAGAACACTGGAGTGGGTTGTCATTTCCTCCTCCAATGCATGAAAGTGAAAAGCGAAAGTGAAGTCGCCCGGTCGTGTCCAACTCTTAGCGACCCCATGGACTGCAGCCTACCAGGCTCCTCCATCCATGGGATTTTCCAGGCAAGTGTACTGAAGTGGGTTGCATTGCCTTCTCTGGCTCAACACCTAACTTACCCTAAAAGAAATGTTGAAATGTCTTCTCTAAGTGGAAAAGAAATAAAATATAGAAAAGGAAAAATCCCACTAAGAAAGGTAAATATATAGTAAGGGCTGATGGTCAACCACTTAAATAAGCTAGTATGAATATTAAAAGACAAAAAATTATAAAAGCAATTATAACTACAACAAACAGTTGAGATAAACATGAAGATGTGAAATATTATGCCCTCAAAAATACAATGTAGCTCAGAGTCAAATTATCTAGATCTTCATCTTGTGTCCTCCACTTTCTTGCTCTGTCAATTAGGAAAGAGTATTATTCTGTGCCTTGGTCCTCACTTTTATACTGTGGATGCACTTATTTGCAATGGACAGTTACTTACTTATTTTGATTGCAAGTCTTTGAACTTAAAAAATTCCACTCATGACAGCAACTTAGATACCTGAATCAGATAAATCCAAAAGATTATTTCAATAATAGGCTTATTGTTTACATATGTCAACTATTATTCCAGGAATCTCATTCCTGTGATTCTATTCTAAGGAATAATTAGATGTCTCAAAATGTATATCACAAATTTTTCATCACAGTATTACTTATGACAAAAATTAGGAGCATTAATTTTCCAGTAATAAGCCATGATTTAACTACATCAAGATAAGTACAAAATGGGATTCCCAGGTTTCTCAGTGTTAAAAACTCTGCCTGCCAATGCAGAAGACATGGATTCTCTGGGAGAATCCCCTGGAGAAGGAAATGGCTACGCACTCCAGTATTCTTGCCTGGTGAATTCCATGGACAGCGGAGCCTGGACAGTCCATGGGGTCACAAAGAGTCGAACATGAATGAGTGATTAACTCTTTCATTTTTCATTAACAAAAATAACCCAGGACTTTAAATGTCTCCTAGTTGGAGTTAATGATCAGTAAAAGTTTATAATTCAGGTTCCTTTTGTGAATTCTGGATAAAGTTATTACATAGCAGAGCAAGTACTTGGTATAAATGGAGAGCAGCACATCCTGAAGGTGTAAGACTGAGCTTTATCACCATTTAAATTATTTTTAGACCAATCAGTTATTGATAGTATATCAACTTATTAAATAACAGTGATTTCTGGCAACAGTTTCTTAAAAGGTAAATCCATTAGTTAATTTGGGTAACACATGTATCCTGTTTCCTAAAACCTCACATTTTATAATTACTAACCTGAAGTTACTGATAATTTTATAAATTTGCATAAATAAACCACCCTATCAAATTTCCCATACTTACTGAGTTTACAACATTTTCACATATTTGGAAATAAATTGTGTGTGTATGTATGTAAAGCCCACTTTGGTAATTCACTGGAGGGAGAAAAAAGTGTTCTCCTCACTGTGGCAGATATGTTTGTTCTTGTTTCAAATCATCTAAATTCTAAAGCTTATTGTACACTACAATCTTGTTTCTATGGTTACCATGGAAAAGAAAAATGCATATTATTACACACAAATCCACTATTTAAAGAATGACCAAAAAGGTTAAGAAATCACACATGCATTTCCATTATTTTTAACGTAGGTCATCACAAGATTAGAGGGACAAAGTATAAAGTGAGAAGTGAAAGTCAAAAAGGAAAACTAAAAAAATAAAAAGAGAAATGTGCACAGAAATTTTTGAACACAGTATTAAACTATTATACCCTCCAAGGGCATAAAGCACACAGTGTGTGTGTGTGTGTGTGTGTGTGTGTGTGTGTGTGTGCCCATGTGTACGTGAGTATACTTTAAAACCATGTAAATCAATAGGAAGGAGTAAGTTTGATAGAAAGACTATGAGTTTTAAAGATGACTTTCTGCAGTAGAAACCTGGAAAAAAAATAAATTTTGCTTCTCCAATCATTAAAATAAAGCTGAATTCTTATTAATCATTATTTCAAAATTAAAAGATTATAAAATAGAACTTTTGAATGTATCATTAAGTGCTATAAAATAAAAAACACAATATGTGAATTTGTATTTGAAAAATCAAGATGAAGTTACATGCTATCAGTTCAGTTCAGTTCAGTCACACAATCATATCCAACTCTTTGTGACCCCATGGACTGCAGCACACCAGTCTTCCCTGTCCATCACCAATTCCCGGAGCTTACTCAAACTCATGTCCATCCAGTTAGTGATGCCATCCAACCATCTCATCCTTTGTTGTCCCCCTCTCCTCCCACCTTCAATCTTTCCAAGCATCAGGGTGTTTTCAAATGAGTCAGTTCTTCACATCAGGTGACCAAAGTATTGGAGTTTCAGCTTCAGCATCAGTCCTCTCAATGAATATTCAGGACTGATTTCCTTTAGGATGCACTGGTTTGGTGTCCTTAAGTGACTCTCAAGAGTCTTCTCCAACACCACAGTTCAAAAGCATCAGCTCTTCAGTGCTCAGCTTTCTTTATAGTCCAACTCTCACATCCATACATGACCACTGGAAAAACCATAGTCTGGACTAGATGGACCTTTGTTGGCAAAGTAATGTCTCTGCTTTTGAATATACTGTCTAGGTTGGTCATAGCTTTTCTTCCAAGGAGGAATCGTCTTTTAATTTCACAGCTGCAGTCACCATCTGCAGTGATTTTGGAGCTCAAGAAAATAAAGTCTGTCACTGTTTGCTTTGTTTCCCCATCTATTTGCCATGAAGTGATGGGACCAGATGCCATGATCTTAGTTTTCTGAATGTTGAGTTTTAAGCCAACTTTTTCACTCTCCTCTTTCACTTTCATCAAGAGGCTCTTTAGTTCTTTTTCACTTTCTGCCATAATGGTGGTGTCATCTTCATATTTGAGATTATTGTTATTTCTCCCAGCCATCTTGATTCCAGCTTGTGGTTCATCCAGCCTGGCATTTTGCCTGATGTACTCAGTATGTAAGTTAAATAAGCACGGTTACATTATATATTAGATGTTAAAATGTGAGGGCAAGAAAAAATGCAGTCCAAGAGAAACCAAAAGAGATCAAAGGAGATAAGTTGTCACACTGAAGACACATGCCACAGAGTTTTCAAAGACATTTTAAAATGTGTTACTAAGAACAGTATTTATATTGTCAAATGCTGGAGTGCATTGTGGGGAGATACCACATTTTGTTTTGATAAGAATATGAACCAAATATGAGCCAAATATAGCCACTTCTTAATAAAATCGAGAAGAAACATTTCCTATGACCCTAAAATTCCCCCAAAAAGGGTTATGAAGGCAGCACTTATATGGTAACAATGAATTGGATGACATGATCTCAGGCAAGTGGCTAAGTTATAGAGAATTCTATAACAATCAAAGGAAGCACAACCTGAAGGCACAAAACTGAGCTCTATAACCATTCTAATTATTCCTAAACCAATCATCTATTGATAATGATAATTATTAAATTATAGTGATTTCTGGAAACAACTTTTTAAAAAGATAATCTATTAGTTAATTTAGGTAACACATTTATCCTATTTCCTAAAACCTCATATTTTATAATTACTAACCTGAAGTTACTGAAAATTACATCAGTTTGTATCAATAAATTGCCCTACTCTTCAGCAGTTGATATATAAGGAGTTACATGTTTCGCTTTATAAAAATACTTTGTGAGTCCATAAGACTGATCTATACATCGGTGTCTCTTTTGCTGTCTCGTACACAGGGTTATTGTTTCCATCTTTCTAAATTCCATACATATGCGTTAGTATACTGTATTGGTGTTTTTCTTTCTGGCTTACTTCACTCTGTATAATAGGTTCCAGTTTCATCCATCTCATTAGAACTGATTCAAATGTATTCTTTTTAATGGCTGAGTAATACTCCCTTGCGTATATGTACCACAGCTTTCTTATCCATTCATCTGCTGATGGGCATCTAGGTTGCTTCCATGTCCTGGCTATTATAAACAGTGCTGCGATGAACACTGGGGTACACGTGTCTCTTTCCCTTCTGGTTTCCTCAGTGTGTATGCCCAGCAGTGGGATTGCTGGATCATAAGGCAGTTCTATTTCCAGTTTTTTAAGGAATCTCCACACTGTTCTCCATAGTGGCTGTACTAGTTTGCATTCCCACCAACAGTGCAAGAGAGTTCCCTTCTCTCCACACCCTCTCCAGCATTTATTGCTTGTGGGGAGATTTGGGAAAATAGCATTGAAACATGTATAATATCATGTATGAAACGAGTCACCAGTCCAGGTTTGATGCACGATACTGGATGCTTGGGGCTGGTGCACTGGGATGACCCAGAGGGAGGGGAGGGGAGGGAGGAGGGTGGAGGGTTCAGGATGGGGAACGCGGGTATACCTGTGGTGGATTCATTTCGATATTTGGCAAAACTAATACAATATTGTAAAGTTTAAAAATAAAATAAAATTTAAATAAATAAATAAACTCAACATTCAAAAAATGAAAAAAAATACTTTATGAGTACAAATTAAAAAGAATGATTCTATGATACAATATCATTTATGTAGAATAAACAAAGGCACAGACACCTGTGGACAAACTTGTGGAAGGAATATAAATGGGAAAAAGGCTGAGTGGGCAGAGGAGATAGAGGGGAAAGGAAGGCTTTAAGTATATAAATGATGACAAAGGAGATTAATTGAGTCAACACTCAGCTGTCTGTCCTAGAGTTAAAGAAAAAAACCAATGGTGATAGTATGTCACATGTATTTTGAATTTTTGAAGCTCAATTATTGTAAAGAAGTATTTCAGTATCTAAGGACTGACAAAGCTTTCAAGCATACCTATAATGAAGAGACTTAGCTGTTAGGTCTATTTAGTTTCCTTAGTAAATGTTTACTAGATTGGTAATGTATATATTATATATTTTTACAAGCTAGTTGCATTCATTTTAAAATAGCTGTGTTTCTCCCTAAAAATAAAACTACAAAGTTTAGTAGCCATAGGACTTAAGGACATTGAATATCTTCATCCTAGTTGGGAACATGTCAAAGGATCCTAGATGATAAGATTCACTGTGTAATAAATACCTATATTTCTATCCATTTGCTGAAAAACTCCCTTTACTTTCTAAAAATAAAATAAAATTTTAAAAAAATAATAAAAAAGAAAACACAAGGAATAACAAGGTTGGCAAGGATGTGGACAAAAGGAAACCTTTGTGCAATGTTGATTGGTACAGCCACATCTAGACTGTATATTATAAGCCTGCTTATTTAATTTCTGTGCAGAATACGTCATGCAAAATGCTAGGCTGGATGCGGCACAAGCTGGAATCAAGACTGCCGGGAGAAATATCAATAACCTCAGATATGCAGATGACACCATCCTTATGGCAGAAGGTGAAGAGGAACTAAAAACCCTCCTGATGAAAGGGAAGGGGAAAGTAAAAAGTTGGCTTAAAGCTCAACATTCAGAAAATGAAGATCATGTCATCTGGTCCCATCACTTTATGGAAAATAGATGGGGAAAGAGTGGAAACAGTGTCAGACTTTTTATTTTTGGAGGCTCCAAAATCACTGCAGATGGTGATTGCAGCCATGAAATGAAAAGACACTTACTCCTTGGAAGGAAAGTTATGACCAACCTAGATAGCATATTCAAAAGCAGGGACATTACTTTGCCAACAAAGGTCCGTCTAGTCAAGGCTATGGTTTTTCCAGTAGTCATGTATGGATGTGAGAGTTGGACTGTGAAGAAAGCTGAGTGCTGAAGAATTGATGCTTTTGAAGTGTGGTGTTGGAGAAGACTCTTGAGAGTCCCTTGGACTGCAAGGAGATCCAATCAGTCCATTCTCTAAGAGATCAGTCCTGGGTGTTCTTTGGAAGGAATGATGCTAAAACTGAAACTCCAAAAGTTTGGCCACCTCATGCGAAGAGTTGACTCATTGGAAAAGACTCTAATGCTGGGAAGGATTGGGGGCAGTAGGACTAGGGCACAACAGAGAATGAGATGGCTGGATGGCATCACTGACTCGATGGATGTGAGTTTGAGTAAACTCTGGGAGGTGGTGATGGACAGGGAGGCCTGGCGTGCTGCGATTCATGGGGTCGCAGAGTCGGACACGACTGTGCAACTGAACTGAACTGAACTGATCTGGGGAATGGAAGATGGCAGAGGGAATAGGGCTCATAGATAAAGCAAGATAGACCATATGTTCAATTTTTGAAGCTAGGCAAGGGGACATGGGAATATTTTCTCTACTTTTGTATATGCTATAGATTTTCCATAATAAAAGGGGCTTTTTAAAATTAAAAAAAAAATGATAATAATATACCTGGAAAGAAATCATATCCTAGTCTGGAACAGTTTTACTTGGGTGCCAAACATGACAATGCTAAAATATGGAGGCTATTTGACAGTTTATTTACATCAATGTAATAGTTCCTCAGCTTTTTATTAGTAGCTTCGAATTTCACTAAGACCAAAGAAAAATGAGTGTATATGGAAATATGAAAGTAGGTAATTACTGAAAAAACAGGAACAAGTACAACTCCTGCCTTCAGGGACCTAATTCCCTCATGAAAAACACCAGCTAGGAAGCAGATGTCTTTTGTATAGTGATTTTGTACCATGATGAGGAGGACATAATGCAGGACGTTATGTAAGAGTTCATAATCTTAGGTTATTTTAGTTTGCTCTGAAAGAAAGAGATACTATTCTGAGATTTGAGGAGCAAGTTTAATATATCCAGGTGATGGGAGGGACAAATATATTCCTAGAAAAGGAAAAATAATCTATAAATATACATAAAGACAGAGCACAGTTCATTCTGTGAACTGCAGTTCCTTCAGTATGGCAGGATATATGAAATGAAGGAAAAGAGATAAGCAGCGTCCAGATATTGATGAGCTTTGGATCACTGAATAATAGGACTTTACACTGGAGGCAGTGAAAAGTCATTTAAGCATGACGCTGGGATGATTAAATGGTGCATCAGAAAATCAACTTTCTGTATGGAAAATTAATAGGAAGGGAGATTTATTAGGAGATATGGAGATATATTAAAATAGACATGCATATCCTGAGTAAAGAAAGCAAACAAACATGGGAAAGCAAACCTGTACAGACAGTAACAAGATTAGTGGCTGTCAGGGGTTGAGGAGGAGGGATGGTTAAGCAGGTAAAGCATTGGGTGTTTTTAGGGCTTGAAGCTACTCAGTATTACAATGGTGGATGCATGTCATTATATACTTGTCAAAGCCCACTGAATTTAAAACACCAAGGATGAGACTTCATATAAGCTGTGAACTTTAGGTGATAATGATGGGCCAGTGTAGATTCACCACTGGTAACAAATGATGCACTGTGGTCAGGATGTCAATAGTGGGGAAGATTGTGGGTGTCTAAAAGACAAGGGGTATTACAGAATGCTCTGTACTTTTCATTCGTTTAGCTGTGAGCACGTAAGTGCTCTAAAAATAAAGGGTTTTTTGGTTAAAAAACTGCAGTAGAGATGTAAAGAAAGGACATATTTGAGAGCTTGTAGGAACTAGGATGGAGAACGTAATGCCACCCCACTTCAGTACTCCTGCCTGGAAAATCCCATGGACAGAGGAGCCTGGTAGGCTCCAGTCCATGGGGTTGCTAAGAGTCAGACATGACTGAGCGACTTCACTTTCACTTTTCACTTTCATGCATTGGAGGAGGAAATGGCAACCCACTCCAGTGTTCTTGCCTGGAGAATCCCAGGGACGGGGGAGCCTGGTGGGCGGCCATCTATGGGGTCACACAGAGTCAGACATGACTGAAGTGACTTAGCAGCAGCAGTAGGAACTAGGAAGCAATAGTAATTGTTGAATGATCAAAAATGAGTGAACATAGAAGTGAAAGTATCACTCAAGTTCCTCACTCAGGAATGTGAAGTAAGGCATTACATTAACTGCAAAACTTTCAGTGGTAAATGGAAGTGAGGAGGAAAAGCATGCTAGGGGAAGAGGTTTGTGAACAATGATTATTTCTGATTGTACTGAGTCCTTGCAACTCACTAGGCAATGCAGTCTAGATGGCTGGAAAACAGTGGCAGGCAGAGGCCAACCACCTGAGGCCAGAACCCCCAAAAAGCAACCTACAAATGTGAGCATGTTTACATTGTCTGGACTGCACATTACACAGTCTGGTCAAGTAACACAGATTTGTATTATGATGTTGATATTAGTCATAACATCCCCTCCCTGATATACAGAGTATATATGTAAATGAAGAAGAGAAATACCTAATTTCCTACTTAGATGTGTGTCACTATGTTACTGAGTGATGTTAGTCGCTCAGTCATGTCCAACTCTTTATTGGACTGTAGCCTGCCTAGGCTCCTCTGTCCATGGAATTCTCCAGGCAAGAATACTGGAATGGGTTGCCATTTCCTGGCGACCTCTAATAAGCCATCCTTATTAATAAAACCCTTGTATCAGAACATGTAAGAGTAAGCCAAACTGGAGGAAAGGTATGGAGTGAGAAACCTTCTTTTATCAAAGGGAGATTAAACTAAAATAAAATGACAGGAACTTCCCTGGTGGTGACTGACTCTGTGTTCCCAATGTCTGGGTTCAATCCCTGGTCAGAATACTAGATCCCACATGCTGAAACTAAAGATCTTGCATGCTATAACTAAGACCTGATGCAACAAAATAGATAAATATTTTTAAAAACAAATAAAATGACACTCTGCACCATCCCTGTGGCAACAAAATGGCCATTTTCCACTACTACACTATATGTGCACGTCCTGTTTACATGAGTGTGTTCCCTAAACTGAGTAGTGAGGATCTGCTCATTGTAAAGCATTCTCCAAAGCCTGTTAATTCCATGGTCTTTTTCAATTACTCTGAATTCCCTTTGACAATAAAAAAGAAAAAAAATTGCATTTGGATAGATGTGCTTGCCAAAAAGGTCATTTAGTAGAAGAACTGGCTTATTCAGAGCTCTTACCACTGAGAAGAATGAATTAGAATCCAATGACCCACTTTCAAACTTGCTGGTAGCATGGAACTTAATATCTATTTGGAGACTTATAAAAAGTTGAGAAGATGACCTTTACAATAAAAAAAAAAAATCCAGAAAGCATCCAAGAAATAAAATACCCTTCATGTGGAAAGTGTAGAGTCTTCACCAAGCAAATGGTGAAGTACTACTACTACTAGTAGTAATGATATCATTATTATTATTGAAATACTGGGTGTAGTGACGAGCTAGTAGATATCTTTTTCAGTCCGTAGTTTGGGCCATGGTAGTCTTAGCACAAATCAGTCCCCTGTTCTTATATTTTACAGGGCATCGCAGGTGAGGTTGAGAAGTTGGATAGCCCTTCAAAAGCACATGGGCCTGTAGCTCTGGAAACAACTGTGTATTTTATGTGTCAGTTTCATCCTACTCTTTGCCATCCCATGGACTGGAGCCCACCAGGCTCCTCTGTCCATGGGATTCTCCAGTCAAGAATCCTGAACTGGGTTGCCATTTCCTCCTCCAGGGGATCTTCCTGACCCAGGGATCAAAGCATTTCTTTCCTTGCAGGCAGATTCTTTACCACTGAGCCACCTGAGAAGCCCCTAGAAACAACTGTACCTCTTCCTGGATACAAAGAGCCCAGTGTGAGCTCAGTTGAACAGGCAGAGTCCTGGTGGACAGTGAATGCCCTGCTTCCTGTTTCTAAGACTTTCTTAGAGTCACCCAGGGGTAAGCTTTAAGGTGGACTAGATAACCATGAAAAGTGTGCAAGTGTTAGTCACTCAGTCATGTCCAACTCTCTGTGACCCCATGGACTACAGCCTGCCAGTCTCCTCTGTCCATGGGATTTTCCAAGCAAGAATACTAGAGTAGTTTGCCATTCCTTCTCCAGGGGATATTCCTGATTCAGAAATAGAACCCAGGTCCACATTGCAGAAAGATTCTTTACCTCCTGAGTCACCAAGGGAGCCCAGATAACCATAATCTTAAGCAAATTTTACAATTTAAGGAAGATGCAAAATCAGGTGGGGCTAGTGGTAAAGAACCTGCCTGCCAATGCAGGAGACTTAAGAGATGCAGGTTTGATCCCTGGGTCAGGAAGATCCCCTGGAGGAGGAAATGGCAACCCCCTGCAGTTTTCTTGCCTGGAGAATCCCATGGACAGAGGAGCCTGACTGGCTACAATCCAAAGGGTCACAAAGAGTCAGACACAACGGGAGTGACTTAGCATGCAAGAAGTGAAACTAGTGTGTGATCAGATTCATGTGCATCCCTGACCTGATTTCCATTCATGGGACCTGTTGTGTCCTTGGCCCATTCAGCTGCTGCTTGCATTGTGGATGATCTGCTGCTCAAGTTGTAGCCAGGCATTTTGATTTGGGGGAACAGGATGTTTCAGAGTAGATGGAATCCCCAAAGACTTAGAAATGGACTCCAGAACAGGAGAGGATCTTGACCCAAATTCTTGCATATGCATAAATGGCCTACTAGATGAGAATCTTGTTGGCAAGACTTCATCATTTTCTGTGAATGTTAAAAATGTTTAGTGTCATAAGGTATGTAGATAAATGTTGACAACCTTGCTGGAATCCAAGGGCAGTAATCAGAAATATGAAAATAAATCTGGAGACAGGAGTTTGAGGCCCTTGTGAATACGGAATAATAGGCAAAGAGGTATGCTTTTTGGCTTTTTTTTTTTTTTTTGACGACCAAGTAGGATAAAGTAATTATATAGTGCTGAATGTACAGGTCATCAACTTCTAATCATAAAATGCTGACTTACTAGCAACAATAGGGTTAAAGCTTGTCAGACTTGGAGTTTTTACAAGGACCATATCCAATTTCTTAAACAGTTTTATCTATATCACCTACGAGGAATGTATACCTTAGTGAATTCATGACACTACATGGCTAAGAACGAGGTCTCAGAATATAATGCATTGTCAAATGTAGATACATCATTTGCTAAAACTCAATTCTACTGAGTCAAGAAAACATATGTAATGGGCAACACCTATGTCCCCAAACAACTCTTGAATGACAGGTAAGTTTGATTGGGAGGATATAAAGCAGTATACTAAACTAAAATTTTAGACACAATCAAGAAGTCTACAATGCATGTGATATGGCTATAGGATGCCAGAGAGGGGGAAATGATCACATAATCAGCTTGAAGTAATTGCAGTAAGAAGAATGACTCATTTTGAGCAAGGACAGCCTTTGAAAGAAAAAGAGTCATAAACAGAGTTGGCAATGATTATTAACTTCCATTTGTATGCCACACAATACATTCCAAAACACTTCTGCATGTTTTATCTCAGTTGAATTGGAAAACAATCCTGAAAGTTAGAAAAGGCAGGTATTGTTCTGCTTGTTTTATATGCAAGGAAAGGAATACAGAGAGGTTAATTGAGCTGGCTGAGGTCACACTGCTAGTTAGAGAACCAGCAAGGAACAGAACCTAGGTTTCCAGCATCTTCGTGTAATGTACTTTAACCACCCCTGGCTGCACACAGCAGTTTTGCTGAACAAAGAAATTTTTCATTCGTGTACAGCTTAGAGAACATTGGTGTTTTTAGCCAGTCTTCGCCTATTAATAACCATGATGTCACTTTCACCCTCTCCAGCCAGGAAATCACAGGACCCCAGAGGTCATCTGGTTCATCTACCATCAATTGTGCTATAACATTCACCAGTCCAACATCATATTAACCTTTTTGACAATCCCATCAAAATGTTTATTCTTGTTGATCTTAGGGCCAAGTGTGTATTTCAGAGAAATGCATGATACATAAAATAGCTTAGTTTTACTCAGAAAAATAGAATCTTTCTGAAAGAAAATCCTCTACTTAGCCTCAGGGGTGGGTGAGAAGAAGATGAAGTATTTATAGTGAGTATCATCATCAGGATGTTTTAAAAAAAAATCACCTGGAAAAAAAAAAAAAGAGTTCCTGCTTATTTTCTTACCTAACATATAATTTTCTATATCCCAAATACCTAAATCAAATTCCACAGCACATCAGTGCTAGAGGAGGGAGGAGAAAAACAGCTGCAGTTGGGTATCTAATCCCAACCTGTCAAGACCTGCTGTTGATCAGCAGTGGGCTCCACATTTAATTGTCAAACAATTGATTTTTTTCCCAGACAATGTGGGTGAAGTGGAAGAGAAAAATCTCCCCTATTTGCATCCAGGACAGCTTCTTCTGCTTGCAACAACCGAACTCCAAATCAAAATAATTTCACTCCACATCTTAATTATATCAATTCTCAATGTCTCAAGCATCCAAAATATCCCCCTTCATCTTTCAGTTGAGCACAAGAAAGTATAATCTAAAGCGGGAGTGAAAAGCATGATCTGAATCAAGAGAGCTGTTTTGCATAAGGCAAAGCTGCACTTTAGTTTGCGTCGGAATATTTTTCAGCTTTGAAGATCTACATTTCTCTCCCTACAATGGCATTATCATTGATTGCAAGACTTGTATGAATAAATGAGGCTTAAATGACAACTACATGACTTAAAGTCCTTTCATCAGAGAGAATACTTGCAATTTGTCCTCCAGTTGGAGACTCAAAACACAGCTAGCAAAACCTAAATTTGTTTAATGTTCTGCCTCTTTCCTCGTTGGCTGCCTAATGGTTTTGATCTAGTCAATTCAGCCCATTACTGATTGATGGGCACCATTGCAATGTAGCTACTGATGCTGCCTCCCTACGATCAATAGCAATGGGATATTGCTTCACATTGTATATCAAAGTATTCACATAGTTCCTTCGTCATGCTTAAAGAGTCACATTTCCTTTTTCTTTATTAAGCAGAATCAATTCCACACATTTGAGTTCCAAAAACATGGAACGACACTAATCTGAGTACTGTGGAGAATGAAAGGAATACAAGACAGAGTCACTGATCTCAAAAAATGATAAAATTGATACATGTTGAAACCTTACAATTCAGGGTAGCTAGGCCTTTTAAATGTAAAGAAGAATGTCCTACCCATTCTTTTAAATAAGAGGACACTGAATTTCAGAGATATTTAATCACTTGCTAAAGGTCACTCACTGAAAGCATCACATGTCTTTGTTCCAAAGCCTGAAACACATTCTTAAGTCTCCCAAAACGTACACTATCATCTAGTTGACCAATAAGACGTGAAAGTGATGCAAGTTATGCTATGATAATGCAAATAAGATATTAAAGATTTTTCCTAGTGATCATAGACATACTATTATTATAGTAAATCTGCTATAGCAACACAGTGAAGCTGGATATTATGTCAGATGATATTTTTAAAAGGCTTGGGGGGAGTTAAGGTAATTAAATGCATTTTTGAAGAACAGTTCATGGGGTTCCCAAGGCAAGAATACTGAAGTGGTTTGCCATTCCCTTCTCCAATGGACCACATCTTGTCAGAACTCTCCACCGTGACCCGTCCATTGTGGGTAGCCCTACAAGCATGGCTCATAGTTTCATTGAATTAGATAAGGCTGTGGTTCATGTGATCAGATTTAGGTCAGATAGGTTAGTTTTCTGTGACTATGGTTTTCATTCTGTCTGCTCTCTAATGGAGAAGGATAAGAGACTTATGGAAGGTTCTGGATGGGAGAGATACACCTAGGGGGAAACTGGGTCTTGTTCTGATGGGCAGGGCCATATTCAGTTCAGTTCAGTCAAGTAGTCATATCTAACTGTTTGCAACCCCATGGACTGCAGCATGCCAGGCCTCCTTGTCTATCACCAACTCCCAGAGCCTACTCAAATTCATGTTCATTGAGTCGGTGATGCCATCCAATCTTCTCATCCTCTGTCGTCCCCTTCTCCTCCTGCCCTCAATCTTTCCCAGCATCAGGGTCTTTTCCAATGAGTCAGTTCTTCACATCAGGTGGCCAGAGTATTAGAGTTTCAGCTTCAGCATCAATCCTTCTAATAAATATTCAGGACTGATTTCCTTTTGGATGGATTGCCTGGATCTCCTTGCAGTCCAAGGGACTCTCAAGAGTCTTCTCCAACACCACAGTTCAAAAGCATCAATTCTTCGGCACTCAGCTTTCTTCACAGTCCAACACTCACATCCATACATGACTACTGGAAAAACCATAGCCTTGACTAGATGGAACTGTTTTGGCAAAATAATGTCTCTGCTTTTTAATATGCTATCTAGGTTGGTCATAACTTTCCTTCCAAGGAGCAAGCCTCTTTTAATTTTATGGCTGCAGTCACAATCTGCAGTGATTTTGGAGCCCCAAAAAATAAAGTCTATCACTGTTTCCACTGTTTCCCCATCTATTTCCCATGAAGTGATGGGACCAGATGCCATGATCTTAGTTTTCTGAATGTTGAGCTTTAAGCCAACTTTTTCACTCTCTTCTTTCACTTTCATCAAGAGGCTCTTTAGTTCTTCTTCACTTTCTGCCATAAGGGTGGTGTCATCTCCATATCTGAGGTTATTGATATTTCTCCCAGCAATCGTGATTCCAGCTTGTGCTTTATCCAGCCTAGCATTTCTCGTGATACACTCTGCGTATCAGTTAAATAAGCAGGGTGACTATATACAGCCTTGACATACTCCTTTCCCAATTTGGGACCAGTCTGTTGTTCCATGTCCAGTTCTAACTGTTGCTTCCTGACCTGCAAACAGGTTTCTCAAGAGGCAGGTCAGGTGGTCTGGTATTCCCATCTCTTTCAGAATTTTCCACAGTTTATTGTGATCCACACAGTCATAGGCTTTGGATATCTGGAATAAGTCCCGTTTGATCTTTGCATACAATCCTTTTAATGTATCATTAAATTTAGTTTGCTAATATTTTATTGAGGATTTTTGCATCTATGTTCATCCGGCTATTGGCCCATAATTTTCTTGTGGTGTCCTAGTCTGATTTTGGTATAAGAGTAATGCTGGCATTGTGAAATGAGTTTGGAAGTGTTCCCTCTCCTACTTTTTATAAGTATTTGAGAAGGATTGGTATTAATTTTTCAAATATTTGGTAGAATTAATCAATGAAACCTTCTAGTCTTGAACTTTGTTTGTTGGAAGGTTTTTGATTCCTGATTCAAATCCTTACCAGTAATCAGTCTGTTCTAATTTTCTATTCTTCATGATTCAGTCTTAGTAGGCTATATGTTTCTAAGAACTTATCCATTCCTTTTTGGTTGTCCTTGAGAATCTTAACTAAAGTTACACTAGATAAATTACTGGGATAAAGAGTGAAATGAGACACAGAAGCAACTAATAATAGTCATTATTACCTTATTCAAATACCCATACACTGTCCTGATTTCCCCCCTTGTCGCATTTGCTGTTATCTCTATTCATTTCATTTTTCTAATATAAAAAATAACACAATTTTCTCTTTAGTGGTTAATGCATCATGAACATTTTTGCATACACTAAACACTTAGCAGTTTGTTTTTATACACATTAGTCATTTAAAAATAGTTGTTTACCATGTATAATATCATATGTGAAATTTATCGCTAGTCCAGGTTCAATGTATGATACAGGATGCTCGGGGCTGGTGCACTGGGATGTCCCCGAGGGAAGGTATGGGGAGGAAGGAGGGAGGAGGGGTTCAGGATGGGGAACATGTGTATACCCCTGGTAGATTCATGTTGATGTATGGTAAAACCAATACAATATTGTAAAGTAATTAGCTTCCAATTAAAATAAATAAATTTAAAAAATTAAAAATACTTATGCCATCTATAAATTTTTTCTCAAATAATGTGTCTAGATTCATGGGGTCGCAAAGAGTCAGACACGACTGAACAACTGAACTGAACTGAAGATATTTGAAATATCTGACACTTTGATAAATTACTGGCCCATATTAGATGTCTTATAGCTACTTGTTGAATAAGTAAAATGCATGAATGAAGAAAGAATAAGAGCATTCACTGACATAATTGTACCATGTCTATGCTACATGTTTGACATATTTTACATATTATTCATTTAATATTTATAACAACCTTACAATGTAGTTAAATGAGTATTTATTTAAATACCTTATTACAGATGAAACAATTTTAATGCCACATTGTTAGTAAATTACAAAACCAATAACCACACCCAGGTACTCTGATACAGTCATTTCTGTTAACCACTGTGCTATGAATGAAAGGAATAATTGGAGTTACACAACATGTTTCAGTCATTTTTCTACAAAATCTTTAGCTATAATAAGTTTTGCTATTTTATGTCACATAATGATTCCTTAATTTTATAAAATGAACATTAACAGTAGATGTTGAACTCTCTCATTGAGTCATACATGAGTTTATAAATGAGTAGTATATGTAATATTCTCAATTTTAAGGATTTGCTATTATGAGATACTATCTGGACCATGCAAAGCCTGCTTGCCAATGTTAACACCAGCAGCACACAGAAAAAAGAACAACAATTGGAATATTGCATTATTATGAATGCAATTTCCTCAGCATCTTTTATATGTACCTAAGCAAAGACTGATAGTAAATTTAATGAGCAATCTGTTCTGCTGAATGTGTGTGATGCTATTATATGAAATGGAAACAACTGGAAGTGTGTCAGAAATGCACTTTACAGCATTAGTAGAAAATGTCATTGATTGATCAGTGTCACCCTGTGCTTGACCCCCAAAATTACCTCTGCAGTTTGGAAGACAAATGACATATGAAAGAAAGTTTCAAACAAAATCCACATTACAAAAAAAAAAACAAAAAAACTCAGCTATTCTTTCTTAGGAAAAAATGTTAATATCTCTTTGAATGAATGTGTCAATAAAATGTCTCCTGTCACATAAAGGAAAGCAACTGCTTTGGTCAATTGTATTGTGTTACCCTTTAGCTATGCCAGGCATCCATTTGGTCAACTGCTGTATATATTGTTTTACTCCTGCAATTGTAAATTGTATCTGATGTCTGCTAAATGCACCTTATTTGCTGGGCATTTATAGAGAAATTATTTCAGTTTACTTGACTAGTGAAATGGTAAAGTAGAAACAGTAGTCACTTAATGCTTTCCAGAATGCTACCCCAGACTGTGGGGAAGAAGCAGCATATAATGAATAGAAGTTTGCCCTGACAGGCTCTCAAACGATCCTCTTCAGTTTCCCTTTTTCATAGCAAGACTGATCACATTTAGTAAAATAGGCCGTCACAGCAGGCACTGGCAGAGAATCGAATCCTGATCGTGTGGCAAAACAACAATTGGCAAACATGTTGACTTCCCCTGTGGCTCGGTGGTAAAGAATCCACTTGCAATCCAGGAGACACAGGTTTGATCCCCGGATCGGGAAGATCCCTTGGAGAAGGAAATGGCAACCCACTCCAGTATTCTTGCCTGGGAAATCCCACAGACAAAGGAGCCTGCAGGGCTGCAGTTCATGGGGGTAACAAAAAAGTTCGACAGGACTTAGTGATTGAATTACAACAATGACAACTTACTTTTTTTAAGTCCTAGCTTTTGACCTTGCTTAAATCGCCCCTATCCACTCAGTGAGGGTGAGTGAGGAAAGAAATACTAGTTGAGCCAGAAAAGCACTGGCAAGACTAACAGGGCAAAGGTGGCAGACTTGCAAATCATGAGGACCATTAACTAGCTAATTTGTAGAGGAAACTAAAAGAATGCATCTTGTTAGGATCAGCCAAGGACACGATCTAGTTACTACCCAAGAGTAAAGATTATTCATTTTGAAGAAAAAAAATCACAGAAAAAGACAGGAGGATTTGATGTATTATTAAAGGCTTCAAATTAAATGGAAGGCATTTATTTGAAATTACAAACTTTTATTATTTTTTAAACATGTAAACTAATAGTATCCAAGAGTTTACATTCAAAACCAGTAGTTGCCACTTCCTCCATAACTTTTTGAAGTCTCCAGAGGCAACTAGTGATACATTGAAGCTTATCTATTATTAGTTATTCTGATAGTAATGGCCATAATTCAAAAAGGAATGCACATATGCTACTTTGTAATGTATTAGCTTTTTCCATTATCTTTGACTCCAGCTGAAAGATGAAGGTATACCACATCTTTTCTGCCACTTCCCCTATCTCTCCTCATGCCCATTTGATCAAAATTTTACATCACTTTTAGTGCTTCAATTGATGATTTAGTAAATGCAGATTATGCACATTATCCCTTTCTTGTTTAATCTTCTTTAGACATTCTATTTCTTAATTACCGACTGGGTGTGAATATTAATATCCCTCTAATTGCTCCACATCTCTTCCCCACTCCTCACTACCTTTTCAACATTTGCATCTCCTTATACTTATATATTATCAAGGTGAGCATTTTTTTACTTTGAAAATAATTATGTATTTAGTCCTTTGTCCACAGATAATTTCTGAAGATTGAAAACAAGCTTTTACACCAGTCTGACTATATAAATATTTTTCATGGCAAAAATACACAGGAGAAGTAAAATCATTCCAATCTTTACTAGCATCTGTAAAGCCCAATGTCAGGGTAAGAGTAATATTCAAAGGAATGTTCCTTACATCAAGGACTGATTCTAGTTCTTATACTCTTCTAGTTGTTCCCATAATGACACATTTTACTTTGTTTCATATGTAGACCTTGATTATTACTTATGTTCAGTTTGTTGTTTTTTCCTGAATTTTCTAATGTTCCGTTCTATGGCAAGAGAATGAAGAGGCAATTCCTTAAATATATCATTTAGTCTATCTTCCAGGAAACTTTTTGCATTCAGTTACTTGACTATTGCCTAGTCAGTGTCTTTTTTGGATGATCATTCTGGAGCCACTGACAATTTCAGTCCCAGTATGACTTAGCACAGCATAACTACTTTCAATGGTCCAATAGGAAAAGGAGCTCGTCAAGGCTGTATATTGTCACCCTGCTTATTTCACTTCTATGCAGAGTACATCATGAGAAATGCTGGACTGGAAGAAACACAAGCTGGAATCAAGATTGCCGGGAGAAGTATCAATAACCTCAGATATGCAGATGATACCACCCTTATGGCAGAAAGTGAAGAGGAACTCAAAAACCTCTTGATGAAAGTGAAAGTGGAGAGTGAAAAAGTTGGCTTAAAGCTCAACATTCAGAAAACGAAGATCATGGCATCCAGTCCCACCACTTCATGGGAAATAGATGGGGAAACAGTGGAAACAGTGTCAGACTTTGTTTTTGGGGGCTCCAAAATCACTGCAGATGGTGACTGCAGCCGTGAAATTAAAAGATGTTTATTCCTTGGAAGGAAAGTTATGACCAACCTAGATAGCATGTTCAAAAGCTGAGACATTAGTTTGCCAACAAAGGTTCGTCTAGTCAAGGCTGTGGTTTTTCCTGTGGTCATGTATGGGTGTGAGAGTTGGACTGTGAAGAAGGCTGAGCGCTGAAGAATTGATGCTTTTGAACTGTGGTGTTGGAGAAGACTCTTGAGAGTCCCTTGGACTGCAAGGAGATCCAACCAGTCCATTCTGAAGGAGATCAGCCCTGGGATTTCTTTGGAAGGAATGATGCTAAAGCTGAAACTCCAGAACTTTGGCCACCTCATGCAAAGAATTGACTCATTGGAAAAGACTCTGATGCTGGGAGGGATTGGGGGCAGGAGGAGAAGGGGATGCCAGAGGATGAGATGGCTGGATGGCATCGCTGACTCGATGGACATGAGTTTGAGTGAACTCTGGGAGTTGGTGATGGACAGGGAGGCCTGGCGTGCTGCAATTCATGGGGTCGCAAAGAGTCGGGCACGACTGAGCGACTGATCTGATCTGATGTAGATTGAATATTTGGGCTCCCCCATTCATATACTGAAAGTTTTTCTGCAAGAGTGATAGCAGTTGAAAGTTGGGACTTTGGGAGCTGGATGGATCCAAGCTCAAGAACGAGGTCAGTGCCCCTTATGAAAGAGATCCCAGAGACTTCCCTGGCCTTTTCTGTCATGTGAGGTTACCAATGAAATGATAGCCATCAGTAAATCCAGAGTGAGCTGCCACCAGACCTGGAATCTACTGGAATGTTGCTCTTGGATTCCTCAGAGTCCAGAACTATAAGAAATGTGTCTTGTTTGTTTATAAGCCACCAGACTATGGTATTCCATTGTGCCAGCTCAAATGATCTGTGACACAAGGTCCACTGTAGAAGCATCATCCCAGGGTTTAATTTCCCTGAGTTCTTTAGTTATGGCCACTGTTTCTGCCATCCTACAGCCTCTGCTCCCACTTGTTTTTTTACCTCTGTACTGAGCAGTGTTAGTCCCTCTGCTGCTGCTAAGTCACTTCAGTCGTGTCCGACTCTGTGCGACCCCATAGACGGCAGCCCACCAGGCTCCCCCATCCCTGGGATTCTCCAGGCAAGAATACTGGAGTGGGTTGCCATTTCCTTCTCCAATGCATGAAAGTGAAAAGTGAAAGTGAAGTCGCTCAGTCGTGCCCGACTCTTAGCAACCCCATGGACTGGAGCCTATCATCTCCTCCGTCCATGGGATTTTCCAGGCAAGAGTACTGGAGTGTTAGTCCCTCAGTCATGTCCAATTCTTTGGGACACCATGGACTATAGCCTGCCAGGCTCCTCTCTCCATGGAATTTTCCAGGCAAGAATACTAGAGTGAGTTGCCATTCCCTTCTCCAGGGGATTTTTCTGACCCAGGAATTGAACCTGGTTATCCCTCATTGCAGGCAGATTCTTTACCCTCTGAGCCACCATGGAAGCCCCTTATACTGAACAACTGCCTCTGAAATGATGTATGAAGGATAGTTGTTTAAGATGCTGCCATTTAAGAAAATGTATTTATCTTGAATTTATAATCAGACAGTTTATCTTGATGTAGAACTTCAGGTTGAATATCATTTTCCCTAAGGAATTTGAAGTTACTCTGCCTTTATCTTCTATAATCCAAACTTGATTTTTTTAAAAAAATGCGGGTCTTATCCTTCCTTCTTTGGAGCTGACCTGTTTTTCCTCCTCTGTCTAGAAGTTTTTGAGAACTTCTCCCCATTTTTCTAGTGCACTGAAATTTCAGAAATAAGCCTATACATGGACCTTTAAAATTTTATTCTGTTACAATTTGTGAACACTTTGATTTGAATCATTTATTGGGTCTAGTAAATTTATTGGGTCTAATCCTTTCTCTCCATTTTTTCTCTTTTTTTACTCTAATCAACTGAAACATAACAAACACATACAGCAATATATAAACTTAAGACTATTGAAAGAATGGCCCCAAAGTGAACATATCTCTCATATCTTGACCACCCATCTAAAAAACAGAAAAGATTATAAAAAACAAGATCTTCTTGTGCTGACTTCTAGTTACTATGCTTCCCATTCTGTACAACGTAACTCTTGTTGCAATTGCTAAATATGTAAACACATTTTACCTGTTTGTTTTTAACCTTTATGAATAGTCATATAATACATATACTTATGCTTCTGGATTACTTTATCCAATATTAGCTTTATGAGATCAATATTTGAATACAGAGGTGGTTCCTTTGCAGATTATTTTCTTTTAGCCATACTGATACCTATTAGAATAGCTCATTGTCATGTTAATTTGCATTTCCCATTATTAATGCTTGATTAGATTTTCAAGATTTTGTGTACTTGGATGCCAGCTTTTGGTGATTCCTTCCTCAAGTATTTTGTCAGTTTTCTCCTGGGTTGCCTGACTTTTTCATACTGATACATTGCAACTTCTTGTATGTATTTGTTGCAAATATTTTCTTCTCAGTAGATTTTTTTTTTCTTTTCTACTTCCTTAAATGGGACCACCTCACAAACAGAATTCTTTAATTTTAATATTATCCAACCTACTGTTTTCCCTTAGATTCAAGGGCTTTTGTGTCCTGTTTACCTAGCCCACATTTATAGAGATATTTTTTACTGTATTTTAAAAGCTTTAATATTGTCACTTTCACATTTTAGATCTACAGTCAACAGGAAATAGATTGTTGTGTATGGTGTGAGACAAAGGTCAAGTTTCATTTCTTTCATGAGAAGATCCAATTCATCCAGAACCTTTTATTGAAAAGAACATCTTGTCTGTAATATTTTGCAATACAATGCTTGTCATAAATCATGTATCCATGTGTCTTGTGTTCCATTGTTCTCTTTGCTATCCTTTGTACCAGTTTCATCCTATATTAACTTAAGTATCTTTAAAATCTTTCTTGATTTCTGAAGGACTAAATCTTTATACTATGTTATTTTTCAAGAGTTGTCTGGGATGTACTTTTCCCTTTGTATTTTGATGAACATGATTAGAATGATTTGTAAAAATCCATTATATAACCTCTGGGATTTTAAATAAAAATGCATTAAGGACATAAATTAATTTGGAGAGATTTGTTCTCTTTACAGTTTTGAATCTTTCAATATTTGAACATGGTGTATTCCTCCACTGAGTCAGGTCTTCCTTAAGGCTCCTAATAACATTGTATGGCTTTTGTAAATGATTTCCAAATATTTCCTTAGATTTATTCTTAACACATACGATGACTTTCCATGATAGAGTAAATATACTTAAATTTTATTTTTTAGGTTACAGCTTCAAGACATAACAGGGATCTGCTTTACCATTCCCAATGTTAACACCTAGGGAATTGGACAAAGTATCTGTAAAAAGGATTTCAGACATGAGCAGAGCAGGACTGGGGTCTCTTAGAGAAGGAACACACTGAAGTGAGCCCTACAACTCACTATAGTTTAGAGACAATAGTGGAGACAAAGCTGGGATGCAGTACCCCACCAGAGTCTTGTGATGTTGCTGAGTTAAGGAGGTTGAGATGGGAATTTAAGGAGGCCAAGGTACTAGCTAAAATTTATAGGGCACAATACTAGGGAGAAGGGAACAATATAGAGATTCCAGAGATTTACACAAAGAACCCCTGGTATTATTGATAAAGTCCTTATCTGGGTATGCATAACAAGAAACTACCTGGTGCCTTAGATGTTAAGCCACCCCTTGTATTATTGATTGTCCTTATCTGGGTATGCATAATAAGAAATTACCTGATGGCTTAGACAGATAGAGCCAAGGGATCAGGTCTGATAGACAGAGTGCCTGAAGAACTATGGACAGAAGTTCTGACATTGTACAGGAGGCAGGGATCAAGACCACCCCAAGAAAAAAGAAAGGAAAAATGATTGTCTGAGGAGGCCTTACAAATAGCTGAGAAAAGAAGAGAAGCTAAAGCCAAAGGAGAAAAGGAAAGATATACCCATCTGAATGCAGAGCTCCAAAGAATAGCAATGAGAGATAAGAACGCCTTCCTCAGTGATCAGTGCAAAGAAATAGAGGGAAACAATAGAATGGGAAAGACTAGAGATCACTTCAAGAAAATTAGAGATACCAAGGGAACATTTCATGCAAACATTGGCACAATAAAGGACAGAAATGACACAGACCTAACAGAAGTAGGAGATATTAAGAAGAGGTGGCAAGAATACACAGAAAAACTATCCAGTATTCTTGCCTGGAGAATTCCATGGACAAAGGAGCCCTGTGCGCTAGCCCATAGGGTCGCAGAGAGTCAGACATGACTGAGCAATGAACACTTTATTCTTAGAGAAATAACCATTGGAAGTAAGTAGGGCCATCTGTGAAGTACACTGTGTGACTGAAGTTATTTGTGTCCTACAGGTAGACTGGAAAGACCTCGTAAGCCATAATATACTGAGTAGAATACTAAAAAGGATGTCATCTTAGTTGGAATCTAAATTAGCCCTACAGTAAAAGAAGTAAACTGAAAAATATTCGTCCCTTGCTCTTGCTAATTTTCATAAATATGGAAAAGATGAAAAAGGCTTATGAAGAGATAAACATAGATCATCATTTCTGAAAGTTGAAGTGCTGACTCATTGGAAAAGACCCTGATGCTAGGAAAGATTGAGGTCAGGAGGAGAAGGGGATGACAGACGATAGATGGTTGGATGGCCTCACTGACTCAATGGACATGAGTTTGGGTAAACTCTGGGAGTTGGTGATGGACAGGGAGGCCTGGTGTGCTGTGGTTCATGGGGTCACAAAGAGTCAGACACAACTGAGCAACTGAACTGAACTGAAGAAGATACCTGCTGAGTAGTCTGATATTCAGATATTCTTCCCCTTACGATCAGATTATGCCCCAGTAAAGTGGAAATTATCAAGTCAAAAATGCATTTAATGCAACTAGCCTACCATTTTAGCTTAACCTAGCCTACCTTAAGGAGAAGGCAATGGCACCCCACTCCAGTTCTCTTGCCTGGAAAATCCCATGGATGGAGGAGCCTGGTAGGCCTCAGTCCATGGGGTCGCTGAGGGTCAGACACGACTGAATGACTTCACTTTCACTTTTCACTTTCATGGATTGGAGAAGGAAATGGCAACCCACTCCAGTGTTCTTGCCTGCGGGGGAGAACCTGGTGGGCTGCTGTCTATGGGGTCGCACAGAGTGGGACACAACTGAAGTGACATAGCAGCAGCAGCAGCAGCAGCAGCCTACCTTAAATATGGTAGTTTAAGTTATTCAGTTACTCACATTAGCCTTGTTGTTTAATCGCTCAGTAGTGTCCAACTCTTTTGCCACTCCATGGACTATAGCCCACCAAATTCCTCTGTACATGGGATTTCTCAGGCAAGAATACTGGAATGGATTGCCATTTCCTCCTCTAGAGGATACTCCTGACCCAGGGATCAAACCCATGACTCCTGCGTTGTTAAGTGGATTCTTTACCCTTGAGTTATCTGGGGCATTAGTCTACAGATTGGCAAAATCATCTACCACAAAGCCTATTTTATAATAAAGTATTGATTCTCACATGTAGTTTAATGAATACTGTACTGGAAGTAAAAAACAGGATGGATATCTGGGTGCGGAACAGTTGTGAGTTTATTGGCAATGTACTGCTCAGTGATCACATGGCTGGGAGTTATGCTCCACCCTCTGCCCAGCATCATGAGAGAATCATACCTCATATTGCTGGCCCAAGAAAAAAATCAAAATTCAAAGTACAGTTCCTACTGAATGTATAATGCTTTCACACCATCTTAAAGTCAGTTTTCATTCCCAATCCCAAAGAAAGGCAATGCCAAAGAATGCTCAAACTACCACACAATTGCACTCATCTCACACACTAGTAAAGTAATGCTTAAAATTCTCCAAGCCAGGCTTCAGCAATAAGTGAACCATGAACTTCCAGATATTCAAGCTGGTTTTAGAAAAGGCAGAGGAACCAGAGATCAAATTGCCAACATCCGCTGGATCATTGCCAAAGCAAGAGAGTTCCAGAAAAACACCTATTTCTGCTTTATTGACTATGCCAAAGCCTTTGACTGTGTGGATCACAATCAACTGTGGAAAATTCTGAAAGAGATGGGAATACCAGACCCCCTGACCTGCCTCTTGAAAAACCTATATGCAGTTCAGGAAGCAACAGTTATGTATGTATGGTTTTTCCTGTGGTCATGTATGGATGTGAGAGTTGAACTATAAGGAAAGCTGAGCACTGAAGAATTGATATTTTTGAACTGTGGTGTTGGAGAAGACTCTTGAGAGTCCCTTGGACTGCAAGGAAATCCAACTAGTCCATCCTAAAGGACAGTCCTGGGTGTTCATTGGAAGGACTGATGTTGAAGTTGAAACTCCAATACTTTGGCCACCTGATGCCAAGAGTTGACTCATTAGAAAAGACCCTGATGCTGGGAAAGATTGAGGGCAGGAGGAGAAGGGGACAACAGAGGGTGAGATGGTTGGATGGCATCATCGACTCAGTGGACATGGGTTTGGTTGGACTCCGGGAGTTGGTGATGGACAGGGAGTCCTGGCGTGCTGCGGTTCATGGGGTCGCAAAGAGTCAGACACGACTCAGCAACTGAACTGAACTGAGCTGAAAGTCACATAATCCTAAATCCAATCATCCTCAATCAGGGATGTCTGGACTCACATTACAAATAAGGAGTGAAAGTCTCTGAGATGAAAAATGACTTGCTTGTGGTTATAAGGTGCACAGAGAAAATAAATACAAAGGGAGATTGAAAAGTATATTTAAAAATAAAATGCTTTGTATTAGTCTCTGTTTTTTAAAACCGTGTTAATTTCTGTTTGTAATATTAGTAAAACAGCAATAGGTTATCTTCAATAACTAATCAAAACAAATCAACAAAAATCATAGAATAAAATATAAATGCAGTCACAAGGGAAATTGAAACTTTTAAGCAAATTATCTTGTGGATCATGTGGATCAAGATACTGCCAAAAAAGAAATTAGTGATAAAATGTTTACAGTGCAATACATTTTATAAAAGAATAAATGTCATAAAATCTTGTCTTTTAACTGAAACTCTTTTTAAAATTTATTCTACTTCAAAATACTTTTGACTGCAAGTAACTTAAATTATTAAAAATGTTTTATAATGTACATCTTTCAAGTTATGGAATTATTTCAAACTTAAACACCCTTGTACTTAATTTCTGGCTAAGTCATGACCTCAATTATAAATTTCCAAAGGTTTATTAAAGAACATTAACTAGGAGCTCTAGGATCATTGCCAATCATATCTGATAGCAGCTGTTTCTCAGCTATGTAATAAACACACAGTAACTGGAGAACTGACATTCTAATCTATACAGTCAATACCATAATCACTACAAACCTAAATAGGGAATGAAAGAGACTCTTTTGCTTCTTACAGCTTCCACTCTACAATACCCCATCCTCAAACTCATATCTTAAAGGCAGCATAAAGACCAGTAAGTGTAGATACATTTCTTTGGGTTCTTCCAAATATCCCTCCCTGACATAGCTTCCAAATGTATGTTCGATTTGTTCCAGTTTGGCACCTAGTCTGACTTTTGATTTGCACCTGAAAGTAATTTACATTTGAGGTTTTAAAGTGTTCTTTGCTTTCTTCAACTCTAACTCTTGGACTCAAACTCAACACAAGGTTCTTTCTACTGTTAAATATATAGTGGAACTGAAGTCACTCAGTCGTGTCCGACTCTTAGCGACCCCATGGACTGCAGCCTACCAGGCTCCTCCGTCCATGGGATTTTCCAGGCAAGAGTACTGGAGTGGGTTATAGTATTCATCCTAAAAAACACTTTTTTAGACTCAAAAAAATGTTTGGTTATACCCTGTATACCATTTGTAACCATCTTTAATTATTGATATATTATGAATATTATCTATGTCAATATATTTATTATTATAATACACATTAGGAACACTGTGTGCTTCACACGTATAACCTATTTCAATCCTCACACTTCTTCCTACTTCACTGAGAAAATCGAAAACTTCAGCAGAGAACTTCACAGCTTTCTACCAACAAAATGGCCCATCTACCTACCAACATTTATCCCTCATTTTTTCCTATCTGTTGCCACAGATGATCATACCAAACTTCTATCTAAATTCAGCCCCTCTACACAAGTACTAGACACTGCTATGCCATCACCTCAACAATGCTCTTCTCTTGCTTCTAAATCAAACATATATTTATGTATTTTTTACTTTCTACTGGATTATTCTTGTTGAATTGTCTATTTGGTCCATTACTTTGATCAGGACCCTACTTCCCCTGCCTGCCTCTTCATTTCTTTCTTCTCTTTGCAGGAAAACTCATCAAAAGTTGTGTTGCTTTAATTCCTCTCTTCCCAGGCTCTCTTAACTCACCTCCGTTAAGCCAGGAAGCCACCAAACCCACTCTCATCCAAAGATGCCAACAATCACTTGTTACTAATCTAATTTTCAATTGTCTTCTTACTTGACACAGAAGAATAGTCTCTTAGATCCAGTTAACTTTTCCCTCCTTCCTTCTCTCTCTTCCCCCCACACCTATCTCCTTTCTTAATTTATCTTTCAGGACATCACAACTTTCTGAGTTTCTTTCAACCTTATTGGCTGGTTCTCTGCAGTCTCCTTTACTGGGTTCATCTTTTATCCTCTAGCATTTAATTCTAATACTTCCAAACTCAGTCCTTGTTTTCTTACATTAGTACTCTCTCTCTTAGGGACTGTATTAATTTTCATTGTTTCAGATACTCCCCCAAAAATTTGTTTCTAAGTTTTCTGTGATCTCCAGATTAAATACATAATTGATGACTGAAAATTTCAGTTGGGTGCCCAATAAACATCTCAAATTCAGCAGGTTTGAAACTGATTATCTTTGCTTGCTTTCTCCCATCACATGCACCCACTCCTTCCATTTTTCTTCCCCATCTCAGTTGATGGCAAAGCCACCTTCCAGTGGCATAGATCAAAAAACACTGGAGTGGGACTTCCCTGGCAGTCCAGTGGTTAAGTCTCCGCCTTTCAATGCAGGGAGTGCGAGTCTAATCCCTGCTTGGGGAGCTAAGATCACAAACACCTCACGGCCAAAAAACAAACAAAACAAAACATAAAAGAGAAGCAATATTGTAACAAATTCAATAAAGACTTTCGACACAGTCCACATCAAAAAAAAAAAATATTGAAGTCATCCTTCAACTCTTGTATTTCTCTCATGTAAATTCAATATGTGGTCACATTCTTTTCTCTTTAAAACATATCCAGAATACAAAAACTTTTCATCATCACTATTGCTACCTTCCTGCCTGGGTCAGAGTCTGTCTCCATTTCTAACCTGAATTGCTATAAAAAATAAAAAAAATAAAAATACCTGCTTCTGTCTTTGTCCTATATAATCTACTTCCATGCCATTAGCCAAACTAATTTCATTTTCTTAAAGCTTTGTTGAGATATACTTTATATACAAAAAAAATACATGTATTCAATATAATGAGTTTGGACATATACACACACTGCTGAAAGCATCACCATATCAAAGTGTTAGGAAAGTAAAATGTACAGCTGCTATGGAACACAGTACAGGGGTTCCTCCCCACCTTCCACATTAAAACTAGAACTATCATAGGATCTAGCAATCCCACTCCTGCCAGCATGTCTAAAGAATAGAAATCAGGATTTGAAGCATTATCTGCACTCCCACGGTCATCCATGGCATCATTATTCATAAGAGCCAAGGTACAGAAACAATCCAAATGTCCACCTACATGAATGGATAAACAGGTGGTTCAGTTCAGTTCAGTTCAGTTGGTCAGTCATGTCTGACTCATTGTGACCCCATGGATTGCAGCAAGCCAGGCCTCCCTGTCCATCACCAACTCCCAGAGGTTACCAGAACTCATGTCCACTGAGTCAGTGATGCCATCCAACCGTCTCACCCTCTGTCCTCCCCTTCTACTCCCGCCTTCAATCAGGGTCTTTTCTTTTCTTTTTTTTTTTAATATAAGTTTATTTAATTGGATGAGTCAGCACTTTGCATCAAGTGGCCAAAGTACTGGAGTTTCAGCTTCAGCATCAGTCCTTCCAATGAACACTCAGGGCTGATTTCCTTTAGGATGGACTGGTTGGATCTCCTTACAGTCTGAGGGACTCTCAAGAGTCTTCTCCAACACCACAGTTCCAATGCATCAATTCTTCGGTGCTCAGCTTTCTTTATAGTCCAACTCTCATATCCATACATGACCACTGGAAAAACCATAGCCTTAGCTAGGCAGACCTTTGTTGGCAAAATAATGTCTCTGCTTTTTAATATGCAGTTCAGGTTGGTCGTAACTTTCCTTCTGAGGAGTAAAAGTCTTAATTTCATGGCTGCAATCACCATCTGCAGTGATTTTGGAGCCCAAAAAAATAAAGTCTGCCATCGTTTCCACTGTTTCCCCATTTATTTGTCATGAAGTGATGGGACCAGATGCCATGATCTTAGTTTTCTGAATGTTGAGCTTTAAGCCAACTTTTTCACTCTCCTCTTTCACTTTCATCAAGAGGCTCTTTATTCTTCTTCACTTTCTACCATAAGGGTGGTGTCATCTGCATATCTGAGGTTATTGATATTTCTCCCGGTGATCCTGATTCCAGTTTGTGCTTCATCCAGCCCACCATTTCTCATGATGTACTCTGCATATAAGTTAAATAATCAGGGGGACAATATACAGCCTTGACGTATTCCTTTTCCTATTTGGAACCAGTCTGTTGTTCCATGTCCAGTTCTAACTGTTGCTTCCTGACCTGCATACAAATTTCTCAAGAGGCAGATCAGGTGGTCTGGTATTCCCATCTCTTTCAGAATTTTTCACAGTTTATTGTCATCCACACAGTCAAAGGCTGTGACATAGTCAATAAAGCAGAAATAGATGGTTTTCTGGAACTCTCTTGCTTTTTCAGTGATCCAGCAGACATTGGTAATTTAATCTCTGGTTCCTCTGCCTTTTCTAAAACCAGCTTGAACATCTGGAAGTTCACAGGTCACATATTGTTGAAGTCTGGCTTGGAGAATTTTGAGCATTACTTTGCTAGCATGTGAGATGAGTGCAATTGTGCAGTAGTTTGAATATTTTTTGGCATTGCTTTTCGTGTGGCCACTGCTGAGTTTTCCAAAGTTGTTAGCATATTGAGTGCAGCACTTTTACAGCATCATCTTTAAGGATTTGAAATGCTCAACTGGAATTCTATCACCTCCACTAGCTTTGTTCATAGTGATGCTTCCTAAGGACCACTTGACTTCACATACCAGGATGTCTGGCTCTAGGTGAGTGATCACACCGTCGTGATCATCTGGGTCAAGAAGACCTTTTTATACAATTATTCAACCTTAAATGTGATGGAAATTCTGCCATTTGCAACGACATGGGTGGACCTGGAAGACATTAAGTGAAATAAGTCTAGACAAACACTATATGATGTATTTAAAATAGTAAAACTAAGGTTTTAAATAGTAAAATAGTTTTAAAACCCAAGTTGAATTATATCTTTCCTCTGTCCAAGAATTTGAGCTGTGTTTTTCTCATTGTGATGGTCACAGTTATCCACAAGGCCAGGAAGGCCCATCATTATTCAGGCCACTGACTGTCTCCCCAAGACTTCTCTCCACCTATTATGCTCCAGTCATGTGGAACACCCTCCTTTTCCTACAACGTGTCACACATGGTCTGATTATAGGGTTTTTGTCTGCTATTCCCTCTACATATGACACTCCCTCCACAGATATCTGCTAGGTTAAATCTCTCACCATTGATCTTTGCTTAAATTTCACCTTTTCAATCATGTTTACCCAGACCACACTTAGAAATTCTGCAAATAAGCACCTATTCCTATTCCAGCACCCATGATCCCTGTGTCCTTAACATCTAAAATAGTCAATAATTTACTTATTTGTAACTGCGCTTCCTGTTTGACACCTCCCCAAAAATAAGTTTTATAATTGATGTATTCTATGATCTCTTACATTCACTGATATACCACAAACGCCTAATTCATATTTTATAACAAAATAGACATGACATAATACTGAACAAATGATTGAATATAATAATGAACATCGATATAGCTTTTCATTTATGAAATCTATGTTCTATTTTCTTTGTAATATTTTTTTCATTTACTACTTATTTCTATTTTAAATGATCTTATTTTCTTAGGATATTATTTTACACATTAATCAAGTTCTATCTGGAGTTTATTTTGACGTAAAAAAATGAGTAAGATCTTTTAGAGTAGGTAGCCAACTGTTTCAATACCATTTGTTAATTCTTTTTCCATCCTGGAATCTAAGGGAAGAAAGTAGAGAAAGCAAAATCAACTGGGCCTAAAGCTATAGGGTGAGTAAGTGGTGGCTGAGAACAGTTGGGTTTAGTCAACTTATTTATACATAGGCTGTATATATGCATTGTACTTATATCTGGACTTTTTATACTATTCCCTTATCTTATGCAGTCTATTCCCAACCCAGAAACTTGAGTAACCTTTTAAAACATGATGTCGTTTCTTTGCTCAAAAACCTGCCTTTCTTTCATAGTAAAAGCCACATACACACAAAGACAGAAATATAGATCAATGGAACAAAATAGAAAGCCCAGAGATAAACCCATGCACCTATGGACACCTTATCTTTGACAAAGGAGGCAAGAATATACAATGGAGAAAAGGCAGTCTCTTTAACAAGTGGTGCTGGGAAAACTGGTCAACCACTTGTAAAAGAATGAAACTAGAACACTTTCTAACACCACACACAAAAATAAACTCAAAATGGATTAAAGATCTAAACATAAGACCAGAAACTATAAAACTCTTAGAGGAGAACATAGGCAAAACACTCTCCGACATACATCACAGCAGGATCCTGGATGACCCACCTCCCAGACTATTGGAAATAAAAGCAAAAATAAACAAATGGGATCTAATTAAAATTAAAATCTTCTGCACAACAAAAGAAACTATAAGCAAGGTGAAAAGACAGCCTTCAGAATGGGAGAAAATAATAGCAAATGAAGCAACTGACAAACAACTAATCTCAAAAATATATAAGCAACTCCTGCAGCTCAATTCCAGAAAAATAAACGAACCAATCAAAAAATGGGCCAAAGATCTAAATAGACATTTCTCCAAAGAAGACATACAGATGGCTAACACACACATGAAAAGATGCTCAACATCACTCATTATCAGAGAAATGCAAATCAAAACCACAATGAGGTACCATTTCATGCCAGTCAGAATGGCTGTAGTCCAAAAGTCTACAAGCAATAAATGCTGGAGAGGGTGTGGAGAAAAGGGAACCCTCTTACACTGTTAGTGGGAATGCAAACTAGTACAGCCACTATGGAGAACAGTGTGGAGATTCCTTAAAAAACTGGAAATAGAACTACCACACGACCCAGCAATCCCACTGCTGGGCATATACACCAAGGAAACCAGAATTGAAAGAGACACGTGTACCCCAATGTTCATTGCAGCACTGTTTATAATAGCCAGGACATGGAAGCAACCTAGATATCCATCAGCAGATGAATGGATAAGAAAGCTGTGGTACATATACACAATGGAATATTACTCAGCCATTAAAAAGAATACATTTGAATCAGTTCTAATAAGGTGGATGAAACTGGAGCTGATTATACAGAGTGAAGTAAACCAGAAAGAAAAACATTAATACAGTATGCTGCTGCTAAGCCGCTTCACTCGCGTCCGACTCTGTGTGACCCCATAGATGGCAGCTCACCAGGTTCCCCCGTCCCTGGGATTCTCCAGGCAAGAACGCTGGAGTGGGTTGCCATTTCTTTCTCCAATGCGTGAAAGTGAAAAGTGAAAGTGAAGTCACTCTATCATGCCCAACTCTTAGCAACCCCATGGACTGCAGCCTTCCAGGCTCCTCCGTCCATGGGATTTTCCAGGCAAGAGTACTGGAGTGGGGTGCCATTGCCTTCTCCCAATACAGTATACTAACGCATATATATGGAATTTAGAAAGATGGTAATGATAACCCTGTATGCGAGACAGCAAAAGAGACACAGATGTATATAATAGTCTTTTGGACTCTGTGGGAGAGGGAGGGGGGGATGATTTGGGAGAATGGCATTGAAACATGTATAATAACATATAAGAAATGAATCGCCAGTCCAGGTTCAATGCAGGATACAGGATGCTTGGGGCTGGTGCACTGGGATGACCCAGAGGGATGGACGGGAAGGGAGGTGAGAGGGGGGTTCAGGATTGGGAACACGTGTACACCTGTGGCGGATTCATGTTGATGTATGGCAAAACCAATACAATATTGTAAAGTAAAAAAAAAAAAAAGCCACATATATGTCTGTCCTTTGTCTGGTAATTCATCTTTAAAATGGTTAATTTTATAATAAACTTTTTATATAAATCTTCTCAAAGCATATTATTTCTTTTGCACATAGTTTCAAAGATTATTTTGTTAACCTACTCTTAAATTTTAACTAACATATATCGATGAATTTTTCATGAGGTCTAAGGAAAGCCTCAAAGGATGACCTGGCTTGAACAGAATATGCTGACACCTAGTGGGTTAGGTTGGTTGATGGATCACAGGTCGCCATAATCCACTTTTCATCAGATCAGTGGCTATGATCAGGCCACACCTACCACACATAACACGAAAATCCCACTCATCTGGAAAGAAGAAAATAAGAAAGTGAAGCCTGAAATAATATTGTGTGTGACTTTCAGGAGAAGGCAGGCCTGTTGTGTGTACTGATTCCATGTCCCTTTCTTCTAAACAGAGTGTGACCTACACCCCCAGCCCCAACACTGCTTCATGCCCAGCTCAGCTTGGCTTATTCCTATAGGGATAGATTTAGGAGAAACTGATCATGAATCCTGTGAAGCAAGCTACTTTGGCATCATGGTATCATAGAAACACAGTATTTACAATTTTATGTATCTTCCACAACAATAGGAGAAGGCAATGGCATCCGACTCCAGTACTCTTACCTGGAGAATCCCATGGACAGAGGAGCCTGGTAGGCTGCAGTCCATGGGGTCGCACAGAGTCGGACACGACTGAAGTGACTTAGCAGCAGCAGCCACAACATTGGTCAATAAGCATCTTAAAAAAAAAAAAAAAAAAGCAAACAAAAAAAAAAAACAGGCTTTACAGACCTCATATAGTCTCTCTTGACTCTCTCCCCCCATCCTCCTCCTCCTCTTTCTTCAGCTCCACCTTTTTCTCCTTTTTTTTTTCACTCTTTAAAAGTGTAAAAACCCACAGGTCTTACAAAAAATAGGCCAAAACTGGGTTTGGTCTACAGGGGCCATCAACACCTGATAGAAAGGGAGCTGTCTTATTAAAATTTTGATCAAAATTTTTTTCCACTATTACTGTATCTGAAGAGTACTTTAAACATGTAACATATTCCAACTGACTCTCAAGAAATAAATTCTTTAATCTCTTAAAGATTCTTCTCTTAAAGATTCCTCAGCCACGGAGGCACACCGCTCAGATCTCATGCCATGGGGAGCAAGATTAATGGACAGTCTAGCAGCAACTCCCCATACCCACTGGTGCCTTTGTGCTGATGCCCTACCTCCCCCAGGCTGCTCTCAGCCAGTGAGTGAGCATGGCAGAGATACTAAGAAAGCCCACACCTACAAGACTCGGAATTCCTATGATGGGTGACTTGGGGTCAAGGAGACCCCATTAGCCTGGCTTACCCTTTCTTAAAAAAATATACTGCAGTCTGAGTCTCCACCCACCCAATCCTTCTCTCTGACCCACTTCATTTTTGCAGGCTTCAGACTTGCATTGTAGTCCAAACACTCTCCCTCTGCCTCCTCTTATGTCCCACAGGCTTTTCTCCCATAACCTATCTTAGACATCTAATCCCACTTGGTTTTTATCTCTCAGAGGACCCAGACTAACACCAAATGTTTTCATCTCTGAGAAACAAATAGCCTTCATGCTGTTTCTCATCTTCACCAGGTTAAAAGATATTAGCTGGCTAGGGCTGCCGTAACAAAGCACCACAAACTGGGGAGTTTAAACTACAGACATGTTTTGTACCTCAGCTCTAGAGATTAAAAGTGCAAGATCAAGTTGTCTGCAGAGTTGGTTCCTTTAGAGGAATTTTGGTAAAAATCTCTTCCATGTATCTCTTTACTTTTTGGTGAGTTACTGGCAATTTGGGGTGCTCCTTCCTTCGTCTTCATACCGTCTTCCCTCCGTTCATGCCTCTCTCTTCATACTTCACTCTTTTTATAAAGACACCTGTCTTATTGAATTAGAGGCCCACCCTACTCCAGTCCCCCATGGCTCAGAAGGTAAAAGTATCCCACCCGCAATGCAGGAGACACAGGAGATGCAGGTTCAATCTCTGGGTCGGGAAGATCCCCTGGAGAAGGAAATGGCAACCCATTCCATATTCTTGTCTGAAAAATCCCATTGCTAGAGGAGACTGGCAGTCTACAGTTCAGTGGGTCGCAAAGAGTCCAACACAGCTGAAGTGACTAAGCACGCACCTGCTCCAGGATGACTTGAATCTTACTTATATCCTCAGTGACACTATTTCCAAATAAGGTTGCATCCTGAGATAATGATAGTTAGGATTTCAACATATACATTTTATGGGGACACAATTCAACCCAAAACACCAAACATGATACCTAACTTCCTCCTAAGGGACCATATACAAAACAAACACAAAATTACCTCTCATAAAGTGATAGTGAAGATCTGAGGGTGATATAGTTAGAATCATAATGTTTATCACAAAGCAAAAATGCAAAAATGCTTGCTTGATGTTCTTACAAGACATTTCAGCCAATCACCTCTGAGGAATAGATTTCCTCAGTAAACAATTCCCTACTTATTACCTGCCTCCCAGGATTTTACTAATCTATCTCCCCTTCCCATTTTTCTCTTCTCTTACATCTCTTCTCCCCTCCTTTCCTTGAAGAAGGGAAACAAATCTTTCTCATTTTCTCCTTCATATCTAATCACTGTTGCCCAGGAGTGAAAATGGGACAATTGCAATAAGCAAGACTTGTCTCTTTGGATGCAAAATGCACCTTGAAATAGTTTACCCTCCTTCAGGCAGCAGACAAGCAATATAAAATGTTATCACAGGAGCTTATGGAGTATACAACACAAATTTATTGCTTCATAAGACTGATGGTCTAGAATACAGTGAGCCACAAATGGGATATGGCACATTTTATAGGAAGGCAATTTTTCTTAAAAACATTTTTATCATAAAAGTTTCTCCCCTTTAGAAAAATATTAGTATTGATAGTTGATAATAAGTTTTAATGCCAGGTGAAATGAAAATAAATTGTAATTATCCTCCCATAAATTCTCACATTTCATGACTGTTTAACCCTCTCGCTGAATGGCAATGGCTTCAGTTCTATACATAAGGGACTATTCTAAATGGCACAGAATAATCAATCAGCTGGCAAACACTCTCATTTCAAGCAGATCTGTTGTGCTCTTGGGAACCAAAATTAGCAAGTTAATGCCAACTAACAATTCCAGTTGATAACATCCCTTAGGGATTATGTGAATTTCATCCATCTTCCTCTGAGATTTTATTCCCTATATGAACACTAATTTGGATAATTAGAGTCTTTAAAAGAGAAAGAAATCATGACATTTAAGCATGGCAAAAAGAGGACTGTGTTGCTTCTATCCGACCCTTGCATGACTCAGGACTAAGTGTTGGTCATATCAAATTCAAACAGACACAAACTTTACCCAACAGCTTGCCCCTATTAAAATTGCTATATCACTGTATCATGGGATCATATAGCTACACTTGATATCAATATCAGTTTACAAACCATATCAAAGTACAATAGTTTCTCAAGCATATTATTGCTTTCCTCATTGGAATTGGAACTAGATGTTCATATAATACATCGTCATTGCATTTTCTAATCCATGTAAGGCTAGCTTGCTTACTTCTGAATCATGGAGTTTAGAAATCCAAGAGTTACATCTAACTCTTCACTTTCCTTCACACCTAACCTCATCTTTAACTCTGCCTTTTCTAAGACTTCATCATGATTGCTTTGATTTCCACTGCTTTTGCTACTGCCCATCTACTCTTCCTGCAGCTGGAATTTTAAAATGATATTATGGCTATAAAGAAACTTAAATGCATTGTACTCTTGATATAAGTACACATACTTTGCTCTGTGCTTCACATAAGGAATTAATGCAATTTGTATACTTCCACACATCAGCATGAGAATATTCTGAATAGTAGACTTTTAAAAATAATGTTTCTCCTTCTACTCCATATTCTTTCAAATAATGTCCAAATTATTAGCTTGCCCTTTGAAACAAAATAAAAACCTTCTCTGTATTTGCTGATTCCATTGCATTTTCCAATTATCTATAATTTTTAAGGATATAGGATCTACACTACAGGATATGCAAGAATTATATGCATATATCTAGCCTAAAAATAACACAAGGCCCACCACCCAGGTTAATCCATAGTTTCAAAGGAAATATCTGAAGTCCCCTGTAATTTCTTTCACAATTATATTCCCAGCTATCTTCCTGGAAATAAAATTCCATCCTTGGGCTTTCTATTTATGGCAGTAGTGGCCTAGCTTATTTCAGATCACCTCTCCTAGTGACAGAAAGAAAATCATGTAAATTGGAAAAAAATATTTTAAAGGAATCTATTTGATGGAGTTAAAATGCTAACAAGTCAGAGTGCTCTTGAAGATAAGTGAGCCTAATGTTCTAGGCTTTTCTCCTAGGCATTAATCAGAAGCCAGGAGGCTGAGAAGCCAGAAAGAATATGGTAAGTGGGACATTTAGCAGCACAGAAAATCTTTTAAGCATCTTACAGGAATGTGGAACAACACTGGACTGCAGGCATGCCAAGAAAAGAGGGCTTGGTAAAACTTTGGGGTTTTAGTTGTAAATGCCAGGAAAAGAATGAACAATGAATAGATAAACCTAAGTTTGAATCAACTTAAATTCTACTTGGATTAAGGAGATTTGCCCTTCCACTAACTGCCTGCTAAAAGCAAAGAATTCTCTCTAGGAAAGATGTTTCAGAGCCTCAAAATGTCCCTATAATATTTCATACACGTCCAGAATTCAATCAAAATTCACCAGAAATAACCACAGATAAAAATGAATAACATAAAAACAAAGTGAAAAACACAACAAAAATACATACGTGACAGGCTTACCTTGAAAACAGTGTTCCATTTGTTTTTTGGTTCTTTGTTTTGACCTTCAAAATTTTCCTTTATGTACTTAGCCCAACCATGTTTGTGTGTATGTTTGTTTTTTTAAAAAATGGGTTTCTTTTTTTAATGTTTAAAAAGTTGGAAATGTTGTTAAATATTTGGGGTATTTTAGTAGGAAACATTTTTATAATATTGTACTGGGCCTTTTGGTAGGAAAGATTTTTAGCCTACCAAATTATCACTCATCTACTCAAACCGTCTAGGTTACTCTAATCAAGAGCTCCAGGTCACTCAAGTTCTGAGTTTTCAGCTTACTTGAATTGTTAGTAACATATGACATAGTTGATCACTTCTCTCTTCTTAATGCACTTTCTCTACATTTCTTGTGATACTCTCTGTCTCTTGATTTTGTTTTCCTTCCTCACTGGCCATACCTCCTCCGGTGCTAATATTGAACACTCTTATGTTCTCAGTCATTGGAAGGACTGATGCTGAAGCTGAAACTCCAATACTTTGGCTACCTGATGCGAAGAACTGTCTAACTGAAAAAGACCCTGATGCTGGGAAAGACTGAAGGCAGAAGAAGAAGGGGGCAACCAAGGATGAGATGGTTAGATGGCATCACAGACTCGATGGACATGAGGTTGAACAGGCCCCGGGAGTTGGTGATGGACAGAGAGGCCTGGCGTGCTGCAGTCCATGGGGTTGCAAAGAGTCAGACACAACTGAGCTACTGAACTGAACTGAACCACTGGTACCACTGTGCAACTATGGCCTTCATTCAAGCCATCACTCTAATTCACACAGATTCTTCCAATAGTCTCACTGCATTTTCTTTTACTTATATAATGCTCATTTATTTTCCATAATCCAATCAGAGTAATCCTACCAACACGGAGGAAAGAATTTATCACAGCTATATCCAATACCTCTAATATGTTAATTACCCAAATTAAATCCATGTTCTTTGCATGGTCAACAGGCTTCATTGCATTTGGTCCTTGTCCACTCCTCTGACCTCATCCCCTCCACTCTATCCCTGTTCACTGTGTTTCAGCTTTACTGGCCTCTTGGCTCTTCTGTGAATATGCCAAGCATACTCCTACCTCTGGTAGTTTTCTTTCTGGACTTTCAACAATACAAAGCCAAATGAGAACCTAAAGGCACTTTTCTCCTCAATGAGTTCTACCCTAACTGCTTCACTAAAAACAGTGGCCTCCAAGGACTTCCCTGGTAGTCCAGTGACTAAGACTCTGCACTCCCAGTGCAGGGAACCCAGGTTCAATTCCTGGTGGGGGAACTAGATTGCACATGGTGCAACTAAATACCCTGCTTGCCCCAACCAGAATAGAAGATCCTGAGTGCCACATCTAAGACCTGGTGCAGCCAAACAAGCAAATAAAAGCAAATGTTTTTAAAAATAGAATAGTGACCTCCATCACTCTTTAGCCTCTAACTCTAGTTCAATTCATACTCTGGTGCTAAAGAATCTGCCTTCCACTCTGGAGACCAGGGTTCAATCCTTGGGTCAGGAAGACCCCCCCTTGAGAAGGGAATGGCAACCCACTCCAGTATTGTCGTCTGGAGAATTCCATGGACAGAGGAGCCTGGCAGGCTATAGTCCATGGGGTTGCAAAGAGTCAGACATGACTGAGTGACTAACACACACATCTCCACATTTCATGCTGTATATACATTTATTTCTTTCTTTAAGTGCTTCCTCTCCTCAAAAATCTAATCTTGATGGAAACTTGGAGCCTTTTTGTTGTTGTTGTTCACTGATAGCATCAGCTCTGGAACACAGCCTGGACAGGGTAAACATTCAGAAAACAAAACATAATTTACTTGGTTCTATCACACTGCGTAGAAAAAGACTTGAAGGCTAAGATAGCTCTTTGTGTGTCCCAATATCATAGAGATAGTAGGTAGAATAGCTGAAAATTAAATCCTGGCCAATTCGAATGCAGTAAAGAAATGAAACAAATTTTTTAAAATGGTATTTCCCACTTACCCCTTCTTGTCCTTATAAAAATTTCTTCTCAAGGCATTCATGACTTCACAGCCTGACCCCATTTATCTCTTACGCCTCATCTCACCTTGTGAATCACTTTCTTACAGAAGGCCCATCTAACCTCCAGCTTGGTTGTTTAGCCGCCTTTCTCCAAAGAGGTTGTGCCCTTTCACAGCTCTGTGCTCTGCCTCCTAGTTCCCCCTTAGCCTGGAATGACCTCTTTCCCTGTTTCTGACTAATGAAACCTTTCTCTTTCTTTGACTCAGGTCAAATGTCATGTATACAAATAAGTCAGCTGCACTCTTCTCAGTAAAAATTAATCTCTTTCTGCCCAGACCCTGCCAAGGCACTCCATTTTTTATTGAATTTTTGGCACTTTATACTATGTGCCTTATATTAAATGTAATGATGTGCCTGCCCACTCAGGAGAAACTAAGGTTCATGAGGACAGTGGTCTCTTTCTAATCACATTTGCATTCTTCCTTTAAGCTTAACAGTGTATCAAATACACAGTCAGTATTCAATTAAATATTGCAGGAGTTCTTTTTTTTTTTTTTTTTCAGAGAAAGCAGCTGTTGTTCCAAAGGTCAGTGTTCCATATATATTTAAAGTCTTTTCTTTTCTAAGGCATTCAATTTTTTTTTCTATGATTTCGATGACTACTGGTTTGCTGAGTTTTGCATCTCCTAGAGAAGGCCTGGACTGACCATGTGTGTATGTTGGTATCTTGATGTCCTTAGGCACTTCCGCAGCTCCCACCGGCACCACACCAGCAACCCACACGTCGTCTCCAGCCTCATGCCCGAGCGCCGCCATCTTGGTGACTCACGTGACTGGCGGTGGGCGGGACGCCGGGCTCTCGGGTCCGGAAGGGTCTCGGGCTCACGTGTCTGCAGGAGTTCTTTTAACTACCATCATATCCAGTTGAACTGGTAAGAAAAATATCCTGTTATTCTCATTTTTAATGTTGTTTTGATGCATAAAGTTATAAACTCTATTTCCCCTGTTTCTGACTGACATATATTATTAATAGTATAATAATCAACCATTTGGTAAATAGTATTTATTTGCAACATGTTTACAAATAAATCTACATTACTTAAAAATAGGATACAGCTATTAAAATAATTCAAGTAATACATTAAGAAAGAAACAAACATGAAGAAATAAAATAAGTAGGTCTGGCATAAGGGTAGGAAAGAAATATTAAGGGAAACTAGGTTTCCTCAGTCCTTTTAATTCTTTGATTCTGACCTGTATTGATTGCAGTGTATTTTCAGTTTCTCTTGTATATATTTACTTATCAGGCTTTAGGAAGTTAGAGTAAATATCTATGGAAGAGCAAATATTTCATTGCAGTTAACACAGAAGATATTTTGTGGAGATTCTCATAAATAGGTAAATGATAAAGAGTTCAGATTTGAGAGGACCTTACTATGCCAAGATATTTGTATTTATTCCTTATGCACATGAAGAGACAATGAAGAATTTTAAGCAGAAAGGTAATGTAACTGTATTTGAGATTTGAGATCATAACAATGGATTCGGCAGGAAATATAAACAATCTAGGGAAGAAATTTGAGTCAACGACTTTGTTAGAGCAAAGGATTAAGAGCTCATTCTTGGTAGCATCAGTAATAGTGAGAAAAAAAAAAGAAAAAAATGATTGCAAACGTAGACCATAGATCCTACACAGATCCTATACAAGCAATTTATTAACATATTTGCTAATTCAGATTTTGTTAACGTTTATTGGGTGCTTACTATAAGTCTCATACCTAAGAGTGTGCTGCTGCTGATGCTAAGTCGCTTCAGTCATGTCCGACTCTGTGCAACCCCATAGACAGTAGCCCACCAGGCTCCACCGTCCCTGGGATTCTCCAGGCAAGAATACTGGAGTGGGTTGCCATTTCCTTCTCCAATGCATGAAAGTGAAAAGTGAAAGTGAAGTCGCTCAGTCATGTCCAACTCTTAGCGACCCCATGGACTGCAGCCGACCAGGCTCCTCTGTCCATGGGATTTTCCAGGCAAGAGTACTGGAGTGGGGTGCCATTGCCTTCTCCAACCTAAAAGTATAGTGCTATTAAATAGTTACAGTGTAAAATAGTGATTTTTTTTTTTTTTTTACATAGTCAAGGAGATGAATGATGACCTTTGAGAGAAGAACAGTAAGGATGAAGTAAAGAAGAAAAGGAAGGGTATTTCCAACTATGGAAACAGTATGTGCATTTCTGGTGGCAAAACAGGTCATGGCAAGTCTAAGGAACTCATATAAATCAAGAAATGTCCTGGTATGAGAGGAGACTGAAGAGACAGCTAAGGACTGGGTGAGGATAGACAATGCAGACCATATTAAGAATTTCTCTCTTTTAATAATAGGCTTTAGACACTCAATCACTTTTGCATTAGTTTTACTTTCCTGAATGCATAAGAAGTTTGGCATATGACCATGGAGTCTCAAAGAGTCAGACATGACTTAGCTACTGAACAACAAAATACATAAGATAGATATAGGGCAAATATATTTCCTCACATCCTAGGCATATTTGAAGTTAAAACCCTTTCTGTCCTTTGGAGTGGGGGCATAAAAATTGTATTGTAATTTTAATGAAATGACAAATGAGAAAAAAAAAAAGTTTTCTGTTCATTTCTCCCTACCTCTCCCCTGGCAACCCTAGAATTGATGGAAAGTAGGAGATGTTATGTTATAAGTACCGAGAAACCAGAAAATCATAACGTGTATATTTTTAAAAAAAAGTCCAAAAGGAAATAGAAAATGAGTTGAACTTGCAATACATATTTGTGTGAGGCCTTCATAAGCATTTGGGATCTCATATCAGGACCAAATGTGGGGCCATCTGATTTTTATCAGGACTTGCATGACCATGTCCATCTGCCTGTTGTTGCTATCCTAGAGCCCTTATACACAGTGACTCTGGCATGCTTCAGGGAGGAAAGTCCCCTTTGCATTAGAGGATTGGAATTGCACTAAACAAGCTTGAGGCGCCTGGACCCCAGAAAGTGAGAATGCAGTTAACAGTTTTAATGCCATATTTGTGTTTCAGAAGAAGCTCTGTGACTGCAGAATGGTAAAATATTGAACACAGGCAGTAGAGAATACATGCAGCTTTTGCAGGTTATTGTAATACATACCTCTACACACCTTATATCATCTGTGTAGCAGTGCGGAAAAAAATGAATGTGAAAGGATAGATAAGAAGCAATTTTAAAAGAATTATGGACAGCATGCTAGGGATATGGAAGTTGAGAAAAAAGCATCCAGCCAAAGAAGCCACATCATCTGAATGAGGAGGAAAACTAATGAGTTTGGAATTAAATGAGTCACTCAGCTGTGTCCGACTCTTTGCGATCCCATGAATCGCAGCACACCAGGCCTCCCTGTCCATCACCAACTCCCAGAGTTCACTCAAACTCATGTCCATCGGTGATGCCATCCAGCCATCTCATCCTCTGTCGTCCCCTTCTCCTCCTGCCCCCAATCCCTCCCAGCATCAGAATCTTTTCCAATGAGTCAACTCTTCGCATGAGGTGGTCAAAGTACTGGAGTTTCAGCTTTAGCATCATTCCTTCCAAAGAACACCCAGGGCTGATCTCCTTTAGAATGGACTGGTTGGATCTCCTTGCAGTCCAAGGGACTCTCAAGAGTCTCCTCCAACACCACAGTTCAAAAGCATCAATTCTTCGGCGCTCAGCTCTCCTCACAGTCCAACTCTCACATCCATACATGACTACTGGAAAAACCATAGCCTTGACTAGATGGACCTTTGTTGGCAAAGTAATGTCTCTGCTTTTGAATATGCTATCTAGGTTGGTCATAACTTTCCTTCCAAGGAGTAAGCATCTTTTAATTTCATGGCTGCAATCACCATCTGTTGATAGGAAATTGTAAATGTAGGTCTGAAACATCGTTAAAAGTTGGAGGTTACTGATTTCTATCATATGCAGAAGATCAATAACAAAGAACAAAAAAAATAGTAAGAGTCAGTTGAAATAATTTACAAATATGATTCCATCTAGTCTTCATAATAATGCTACTAGATAAACAGCATCAGGACACAAATTTATAGATGAGAAAAGTGAAGCTTATAGAGGGCAATTTGCCTCAATTCTGAATTTGAAGTTTGCTTTCTTTAATTACTACCATTTTTTGCCTCTCTGTAAACGGCTGGGCTTCCCCAGAAACAGAAACATCTCCAGCAAAGGAGAATGGAGAGAAGACTGAGATGCATATGAAGAAAGCCAGAAGATTGAAATATTTTTGACATCAAGGGTAGAGATTTGATGATTTTGAATGTTGATTGTAATGACATTTGTTAACCTTAAAAAGTGCTTCAAGAAGTGTAGGATGAGAAATGAGAACAAGTTATTTCAGTCATTCAAAAAAACTTTTTTGAGCCGCTGATTGGTACCAGGTACTCTTCCAGGCACTGCAGATATAACAGTGAGCAAAAGAGAAAAATCATCTTCCTAATGGAGATTAAATTATGGTAGGAGATAGATAATAAACAAACAATTGTACAACTGAAGACCATGATTTGACACCAATGAGGAGCTCAAGGTAGTAACCTAAGTGAAGTAGATTCTCTGGATTGGAAGTCAGGCAACCATAAGTTGAAAAATGAAGAGCTGATGCTGGAGTAGGATAAGGGAAAGATGGGTTATTGCTTTGGGTTATGTGTTAGAACAAAGGATCTAACCTGAAAGTTGCTGGGAAATGTTGGCAGCATGTACAGAAACCATACTAAGATGTGTTTAGATACCTTTAGGGGGTTCTTGAATATGCATGGCCTCCTTCTACTGTGTAGTTTCCAACAGGAAGTTGTAACTATTGGTTCTCAAAATGTAGCTTTCATGAGAACACCTAGAGGGCTTGTAAAACAGAAGGCTGGGACTACTTCAAGAGTTTCCAATTCAACGGATTTGAGTTAGGGCCAAAGAATTTTCATTTTTAACTAGTACCCAGGTGATGCTAGGGGCGACGCTTGATGGATGATACCTTGAGAGTAATTCCCTTAAATAAGAGTAAACTTCAGAGATTCTCAGAGAAGTCCAGACTTTAATCATACTACTTTGCTCTCTGTCCCAACCAATTCTTAATCATAGACAGCAAGAGATCTTGAGTCACATGAGAAATTCTGCTCTTATTTGATTATTTAAAAACTGAATATAAATCTGTTCTGCCTTGCTCTATTCCTAAAAAAAAAAAGTCCCTTAGTCTCATTATAATAGAGGTGCCAAGCTTATCGCAAAATGCCAATTTTGCTGCTAAGGAGTAAATTCTTAAAAGTGCATTTCACAGAATATACAAAAGCAACCAATTAAAAAAACTTTTCTCACAGCATGACTTCCCTTTAAGTATTCTAATCATAATGAATACCTTGTTTTCCTGCAAAAAAAGTTTTCAGTTATGACTATTATTAACTTAAGAAGTGAGATTTTAACATCTGCTTCCTTCCCCAAAAAGATGTCCTATTCATTATAGGGGACTGGAATGCAAAAGTAGGAAGTCAAGAAACACCTGGAGTAACAGGCAAATTTGGCCTTGGAGTACAGAGTGAAGCAGGGCAAAGGCTAATAGAGTTCTGCCAAGAGAACACACTGGTCATAGCAAACACCCTCTTCCAACAAAACAAGAGATGACTCTACACATGGACATCACCAGATGCTCAACACTGAAATCAGATTGATTATATTCTTTGCAGCCAAAGATGGAGAAGCTCTATACAGTCAGCAAAAACAAGACTGGGATCTGGCTGTGGCTCAGATCATGAACTCCTTCTTGGACTCCATATATTCCAAATTCAGATTGAAATTGAATAAAGTAGGGAAAACCACTAGACCATTCAGGTATGACCCTAAATCAAATCCCTTATGGCTATACAGTGGAAGAGAGAAATAGTTTCAATGGACTAGATCTGATAGACAGAGTGCCTGATGAACTATGGATGGAAGTTCATGACATTGTACAGGAGACAGGAATCAAGACCATCCCCAAGAAAAAGGAATGCAAAAAAGCAAAATGACTGTCTGAGGAGGCCTTAAAAATAGCTGTGAAATGAAGGGAAGTAAAAAGCAAAGAAGAAAAGGAAAGATATACCAATTTGAATGCAGAGTTCCAAAGAATAGCAAGGAGAGATAAGAAAGCTTTCCTCAGTGATCAGTGTAAAGAAATAGAAGAAAACAATAGAATGGGAAAGACTAGAGATCTCTTCAAAAAAATTAGAGATACCAAGGGAATATTTTTTGCAAAGATGGGCTCAATAAAGGACAGAAATGGTATGGACCTAAGAGAAGCAGAAGATATTAAGAAGAGGTGGCAAGAATACACAGAACTGTACAAAAAAAGATCTTCATGACCCAGATAATCATGATGGTGTGATCACTCACCTAGAACCAGACATCCTGGAATGTGAAGTCAAGTGGGCCTTAGGAAGCATCACTACGAACAAAGCTAGTGGAGATGACGGAATTCCAGTTGAGCTATTTCAAATCCTGAAAGATGATGCTGTGAAAGAGCTGCATTCAATGTGCCAGCAAATTTGGAAAACTCAGCAGTGGCCACAGGACTGGAAAAGGTCAGTTTTCATTCCAATCCCAAAGGAAGGCAATGCCAAAGAATGTCCAAACTACTGCACAATTGCACTCATCTCACATGCTGGTAAAGTAATGCTTAAAATTCTCCAAGCCAGGCTTCAGCAATAGGTGAACTGTGAACTTCCAGATGTTCAAGCTGGTTTTAGAAAAGGCAGAGGAACCAGAGATCAAATTGTCAATATCTGCTGGGTCATTGAAAAAGCAAGAGATTTCCAGAAAAACATCTATTTCTGCTTTATTGACTATGCCAAAGCCTTTGACTATGTGGATCACAATAAACTGTGGAAAATTCTGAAAGAGATGGGAACACCAGACCACCTGACCTGCCTCTTGAGAAACCTGTATGCAGGTCAGGAAGTAACGGTTAGAACTGGATATGGAACAACAGACTGGTTCCAAATACAAAAAGGAGTACGTCAAAGCTGTATATTGTCACCCTTCTTATTTAACAGATAACTCATGATGCAGAGTACATCATGAGACACGCTGGGCTGGAAGAAGCACAAGCTGGAATCAAGATTGCCAGGAGAAATATCAATAACCTCAGATATGCAGATGACACCACCCTTATGGCAGAAAGTGAAGAAGAACTAAAGAGTCTCTTGATGAAAGTGAAAGAGGAGAGTGAACAAGTTGGCTTAAGCTCAACATTCAGAAAACTAAGATCATGGCATCTGGTCCCATCACTTCATGGCAAATAGATTGGGAAACAGTAGAAACAGTGGCTGACTTTTTTTTTTTTCTTGGCTCCAAAATCACTGCAGATAGTGATTGCAGCCATGAGATTAAAAGGCGCTTACTCCTTGTTAGGAAAGTTATGACCAACCTACACAACATATTAAAAAGCAGATACATTCCTTTGCCAACAAAGGCCCATCTTGTGAAGGCTATGATTTTTCCAGTGGTTATGGATGTGAGAGTTGGACTATAAAGAAAGTTGAGTGCAGAAGAATTGATGCTTTTGAACTGTGGTGTTGGAGAAGACTCTTGAGAGTCCCTTGGACTGCAAGGAGATGCAGCCAGTCCATCCTAAAGATCAGCCCTGGGTATTCATTGGAAGGACTGATGTTGCAGCTGAAACTCCAATACTTTGGCCATCTAATGCAAAGAGCTGACTTATTTGAAAAGACCCTGATGCTGGGAAAGATTGAGGGCAGGAGGAGAATGGGACTACAGAGGATGAGATGGTTAGATGGCATCACCGAGTCAATGGACATGGGTTTGGGTGGACTCTGGGAGTTGGTGATGGACAGGGAGGCCTGGTGTGCTGCAGTTCATGGGGTCACACAAAGAGTTGGACATGACTAAGAGACTGAACTGAACTGAAAAGTTATTGACTTTGTATATTTTCAGTAAAGATTCTTATTTTACTCACAAAATATACCAATAATAAAGCAGCTTGTTTTATCCAAATCACTCCAGGGTTCTCTGGCTGGTCTCTCAATCTCCTTGTCCCTTTGTGAATAGCCTTTTCACCTCTATATCATTTTCTACACGTTTTTAATGTCATGTAACTCACTAGATACTTCTTTCAGGTCAAAGCTTATGTGCCATTTCGTTGGGTGACCTGTATCTGACTCCATTCATGCTAGTTCCAGATTCCTTTATTCTAAGTACTCATTGGACATTGATTTTTTTGTTTTGCTAACTTGATTGAAATGAATATATAAATACATATTGTGGGTATATATAAAAATATGTGTGTATACATAAATATATTGGAGAAGAAAATGGCAACCTACTCCAGTATTCTTGCCTGGAGAATCCCATGGACAGAGACCTGGAAGGTTACAGTCTATGGGGCTGCAAAGAGTTGGACACGACTGAGTGACTAAGCTTGCATGCATATATAAATATATATGTAAATGCAAAAATTAAAAGGGTATAGATTGACATATTTTCTGGAACTTTTACCACACTTGTATACCAACAGCCATCCAGATTAAGAATCAAAATATCACAGAACAGTATTTGCCATCTTGTGCCCCCTGAAAATTTGGACAAAAAGTCTATGTGTCCTCAGTTCCATTCACTTGTGGATAAGCTCATTAGATCCAACTTTCCTCTGCCTGGGTCCTAGACAGGTCTAGGCTTTTCCCAGGGAATGCTTTTCCTGAATAATGGCCAACAGTTACAGAGATTCTGGAACCCAGCCTTAGACAGCATGAACATGGGCTTTGGAGTCAACAAGAGGATTATATTAAGCTCTTGGTTACTCTGGATTCTCCTGAGAGATCTGAAGTTTAAAATATCTACTTTATGGGATCTGGGTAATTCACTTTCTATCTTTCTTTCCTTTCTACTACAGTTGATCATTGAATGGGGGTAAGGGGGCCCTGCCCTCCAAGCTGTCCAAAATTCACATATAATTTACAGTCAGCCCTCTTTCCACATCCCTGGTTCCTCTGAATCTTAACATTCAACCAACCACTTGTGGAGCAGTACTGTAGTATTTACCATTGGAAAAAAAAAAATCTGACTCTAAGTGGACCTGTGAAGTTCAAACTAGTGTTTTTCAAAGGCCAACTTGACTTCAATTTCTTGTTTAAGAAAGATTCTCTGTTCCTCCATAATCCTGCCAAATATTTCTGCTCTTATTCTTTAATTCTCTGCCATCTGTAGAGATGAAAAATATTTTAACAGATATAGGATTCTTTTCAATCATCTAATAAAAACATCCACCACATGTTTTGTGTCTGGAGTCAGCATGGTTGGTCAATTTGTATTTATTATCTCCAATTTTCATAATCTTGCTTCAAGGTACACAAAATTATCTCAGAGATGCTAAGGGATTTGTCTTGCAGCAAGAACTCATACTCTTGAAAGTAGTATTTCAATGTAGATATTTGTCATTCCTCTGTGCCTCACTACTTCTTATATATTGTGTTATATAAAGGCTGGGTCCCCATGGGAAGAAACACTGAATGAAATCAGAAAAAAAAAAAAAAAGCATTTATTTATTTGAATAGTCTGCTTCAAGTTCATAAGAATTTATGTTTTTAAATAGTCCTTGAATGTAACTGAAACTTTCTGTTTTAAATTGCTTATTCAGGTTGCAAATATTTAAGCAATGACTGAGCAATCTCTAACTGAAATCAAACGGTCATGTTATGACTGCTCTACGAATGGAACAAAATGCTTCAGCCCCACCCAGAAGAACATTACATCTGTCAATTCCATACTATCTCTGAGGGAATACACTGATAAAGACAAATAAGTTACATGGGTAAAACACCTTTTTAAACATTGACTTCTAATCTCTGCACTCCATTATAGCTTTATCATATCACGTCTCTCTGAGTGTAAAGATATACTTTCAGTGCAAGTTGTCATTCAGTCCACAGTTTTTAACAAAATGGTAGTTGATAAATATCTTCAAACAGGCATATTGCTATATATGTCAAGAATACTATCATTCAATGTAAGTGATTTAGATGTATTTGAGTTTCTGTATCTGAACATTGTACACTTGGGAGCATAGCAATTTCAAAGTAGTTTCACAACAGTACAAGATTATTTTACTGCAGGTCTTCCTATCCTCTGCTGTGTGTTATTTTTCTGCTTGTTCATGTTTTAACTGAAATGTAATGACAATGATTCTCATTTAGATTATTGAAATTTTGATTGAAGATAGAGATTAAATAGGTATATACACTATGAAGGGAATTCACATTACTCTCACTTTCTATATACTGTGATATAAACTATGTTTTGTGAGGTAAGATATTATTAGACTTACACCAATTTACATGAAAAAATATTACCCTTAATTACAAAATTCCATTTTTTATTTTTAATATACACTATCTCAATTTTATGTAATGACTCTAGGGTTTTGAAAGGACCAACTGCTATTTTACATATTACATTTTCATGGTAGTTGGACATGAATACAAATAGGATATCACATTTGCAACATAAGAGCAAATATCCAATGAGGTAATATGAAAAAATTTGGAACCGTTTATTTGATGAATGCATGATGAACATGTTTGGAAAGTGAAAACTCTTAAGATGATCATCTTTCACATTCATTGTTCTACAATTAGGTAGAAGAAGAAAATTTAAAGTCAAATGACAAGATTTTGAGAACTTTTTATCCTGATATATTTTTACAGGTCTCCTCATGCATTTTAATAAAGCATGAAATAAATTAATGTGTATTTATTCTTGACACTAGTAATACACAGTTTCAAATCATTCAATTAAACCTCGGGAGCTCAAATATGGTAGTTTAAAAAGCTAGTACATATAAGTATGGATTGTTCTAATCTTATGTAATTTTCAAACTCCAAAGTAACATAGAATATTAGGTATGCTAAACAATAGGAAGAGACACCAGTCTGCCTGCCGCTGCCAAGTCGCTTCAGTCGTGTCCGACTCTGTGCGACCCCATAGATGGCAGCCCACCAGGCACCGCCATCCCCGGGATTCTCCAGGCAAGAACACTGGAGTGGGTTGCCATTTCCTTCTCCAATGCATGAAAGTGAAAAGTGAAAGTGAAGTCGCTCAGTTGTGTCCGACCCTCATCGACCCCATGGACTGCAGCCTACCAGGCTCCTCCATCCATGGGATTTTCCAGGCAAGAGTACTGGAGTGGGGTGCCATTGCCTTCTCCAGACACCAGTCTAGTAACCCATTAATACTGAGTCTTTAAACCTATGGAACACAGAAGTACAGAGAACTGGAAATCAAACATGAGCTCCATTAGACTCTATAGCTGATTTTTTTCTCTGACTTCTTCTAGAGTCTTCAAATTCTGCTGAAGCTAAGGGATAGGTAAAGGGAAAAAAAACAAAAACAAAACTTTAGTAGTATGAGTGCATAGTTTATTCAACATTCCTTTTATAGATTTTCATTTAGGATCTCTTTACGGTAGATATAAGGCTGAGAAAAGAGTGAAGAAAAATAAAGACAAGGTTCTATGGAGTTCATAGCTGGTAGGTTTTATGGTTCAGTTCAGTTCAGTTCAGTTCAGTCACTCAGTCATGTCGGACTCTTTGTGATCGCAGCACACCAGGCCTCCCTGTCCATCGCCAACTCCCAGAGTTCACCCAAACTCATGTCCATTGAGTCGGTGATGCCATCCAACCATCTCATCCTCTGTAGTCCCCTTCTCCTTCTGCGCTTAATCATTCCCAACATCAGGATCTTTTCAAATGAGTCAGCTTTTTGCATCAGGTGGCCAAAGTATTGGAGATTCAGCTTCAACATTAGTCCTTCCAATGAATACCCAAGACTGGTCTCCTTTAGGATGGACTGGTTGCATCTCCTTGCAGCCCGAGGGACTCTCAAGAGTTTTCTCCAACACCACAGTTCAAAAGCATCAATTCTTATGCACTCAGCTTTCTTTATAGTCCAACTCTCACATCCATACATGACTACTGGAAAAACCATAGCCTTGGTCAGATGGACCTTTGTTGGCAAAGTAATGTCTCTGCTTTTTAATATGCTGTCTAGGTTGGTCATAACGTTCCTTCCAAGGAGTAAGCGTCTTTTAATCTCATGGCTGCAATCACCATCTGCAGTGATCTTGGAGCCAAGAAAAAGTCAGCTACTGTTTCCACTGTTTCCCCATCTATTTGCCATGAAGTGATGGGACCAGATGCCATGATCTTCGTTTTCTGAATGTTGAGCTTTAAGCCAACTTTTTCACTCTCCTCTTTCACTTTCATCAAGAGGCTTTTGAGTTCCTCTTCACTTTCTGCCATGAGGATGGTGTCATCTGCGTATCTGAGGTTATTGATATTTCTCACAACAATCTTGATTCCAGCTTGTGCTTCCTCCAGCGCAGCGTATCTCATGATGTGCTCTACATATAAGTTAAATAAGCAGGGTGACATTACATAGCCTTGACGTACTCCTTTCCTGATTTGGAACCAGTCTGTTGTTCCATGTCCAGTTCTAACTGTTGCTTCTTGACCTGTATACAGATTTCTCAAGAGACAGGTCAGGTGGTCTGATATTCCCATCTCTTTCAGAATTTTTCACAGTTTGTTGTGATCCACACAGTCAAACTCTTTGGCATAGTCAATAAAGCAGAAACAGATGATTTTCTGGAAATCTCTTGGTTTTTCGATGATCCAGCAGATGTTGACAATTTGATCTCTGGTTCCTCTGCCATTTTGAAAACCAGCTTGAACATCAGGAAGTTCACGGTTTATGTATTGCTGAAGCCTGGCTTGGAGAATTTTAAGCATTACTTTACTAGCATGTGAGATGAGTGCAATTGTGCAGTAGTTTGAACATTCTTCGGCATTGCCTTTCTTTGGTATTGGAATGAAAACTGACCTTTTCCAGTCCTGTGGCCACTGCTGAGTTTTCCAAATTTGCTGGCATGTTGAATGCAGCACTTTCACAGCATCATCTTTCAGGATTTGAAATAGCTGAACTGGAATTCTACAACAAATAACTACATAAATTTATTTCAATACTATTGCTCTAAGATACATGAAAAAAAGGGTAAAGTGTTATGAGCTATTATAACATGCTGCTAAGCTGCTGCTAAGTCGCTTCAGTCGTGTCCAACTTTGTGCGACCCCATAGACGACAGCCCACCTCCGCCCATGGGATTTTCCAGGCAAGAGTACTGGAGTGGGAGCATAGAGAGCCAGAAACATATTTCCAGAATGGTGGAAGTTAACCTCAAATCTGAAAGTTGATTTAAAATTTGTTTCTCAAACACAATAAAAACATATTCCTTACTTCTGAGTGTAAAGTGTGCTTTCCTGATTGACTTCCTAATTGATAGGTGGCTCTCTAACAGGCACTGATTCAGAGTACCAGACTGATCACCTCGTAGAGTTTTCCTTTTTTTTTTTAATTGAAGTATGGTGATTCGCAACATTGTATTTGTTTCAGGCATATAGCACAGAGATTAAGGGAAAAAAATCTGAAAAAGATTAGAAATTTTTAAGACTAGAACATTGGCCAACATTTTTTGATAGAGGGATATGTATAGATCTTAGGAGGGAAGGTGAGGGTAGATTTTCAGTGAAGAAATGAAGAAGAGGTGGACAAAACACACAGTTCATTAAAATGAAGCTGACTAGCTAGACAATGGTGACTACAGAGGGCTTTTGTCAATCAGGTTGAAGAATTTGTTTGCTTTCCTAAGACCAATACATACTCAGAGTACATTAACATGAAATCTGGCATGATTAAATGTGTAGGGTTTTAAAGAGGTTTTTCTTTCCCCAGTGCCTGTGGAAAAGAAAATGTAGGAAGACAAACTCAGGCTACTGTAGTCATATGGGCAAAAATGTTGTTAGATTGGCCTGATTATAATGGGAAGAATGTGTATGTTTATAAGACACTTATATCATTGTGCTGGATACTTATACCAAAGCTCTTTAATCTCTTGCACAGTATCATTTCATTATGTACAAATTCTGTCCACTATGACTGCAGCCATGAAATTAAAAGATGCTTACTCCTTGGAAGGAAAGTTATGACCAAACTAGATAGCATATTGAAATGCAGAAACATTACTTTGCCAACAAAGTCCATGTAGTCAAGGCTATGGTTTTTCCAGTGGTCATGTATGGATGTGAGAGTTGGACTGTGAAGAAAGCTGAGCACCGAAGAATTGATGCTTTTGAATTATGGTTTTGGAGAAGACTCTTGAGAGTCCCCTTGGATTGCAAGGAGATCCAACCAGTCCATTCTAAAGGAGATCGGTCCTGGGATTTCTTTGGAGGGAATGATGCTGAAGCTGAAACTCCAGTAATTTGACCACCTCATGCGAAGAGTTGACTCATTGGAAAAGACTCTGATGCTGGGAGGGATTGGGGGCAGGAGGAGAAGGGGACGACAGAGGATGAGATGGCTGGATGGCATCACTGACTGAATGGACGTGAGTTTGAGTGAACTCCGGGAGTTGGTGATGGACAGGGAGGCCTGGCATGCTGCAATTCATGAGGTTGTAAAGAGTCAGATACGACTGAGCAACTGAACTGAACTGAACTGAACCCAAATAAAGGGCTTCCACGGTGGCTCAGATAGTAAAGAGTCCTGCTGCTGCTGATGCTAAGTCGCTTCACTCGTGTCTTGACTCTGTGTGACCCCATAGACGGAAGCCCACCAGGCTCCCCCGTCCCTGGGATTCTCCAGGCAAGAATACTGGAGTGGGTTGCCATTTCCTTCTCCAATGCATGAAAGTGAAAAGTGAAAAGGAAGTCGCTCAGTCGTGTCCAACTCTTAGCCACCCCATGGACTGCAGCCTACCCGGCTCCGCCGTCCATGGGATTTTCCAGGCAAGAGTACTGGAGTGGGGTGCCATTGCCTACTCCTACCAAGCATTAAAAATATTTTTCAATGGCCAATTTTTGTCTTCTGGATAGTGTCACTTTATCAATATGTGTTATTTAGGAAGCTAAGAAGTTTATAAATTACTGTGTGTGTGTCTGGAAAAACCAAACTGTATCTGTTAAAGCAAATGAATAGAGCAGCCACATGATGAACTGATATGTTTTTATTCACTGTGATTTTCCCTCTGGTCTAGAAGATAACAATAACATACAGAGCTATAGAGAAATCCACAGAGAGAAAGAAGTTCCATTCCCAACAATGTTTTTTTCCAGAGTCAGCCAATAGACAATCACTTGTCTACAACAATAGTCACTTTTAAAAGTCTTTCCCATGTTGTCATTTTTCCAGGGGAGATTACTGTGATTACTTGAAACAGCGGTGGAACTCCTGAAGAAAGAGGTTAAGAGAGGCCCTTGGAAGAATAACAGTAAGTATGGAAATCCTCTCTAAAATGAAATACCTCATTTTACTTCTAGTAATGCTTTCTGCAATAAGATTTATCACAAAAGCATAATTGCTTTTTGCAAAACCATCACTATACAACTTTTGTCATAAAACTCAAAAGTAATTTTGGATGTGCTGAAACTCTTTGGTAATTTCTTCTGGTAGATCATTAGATTTAGTTTTAACTAGGAGTATAAATTATGACAATTAATTTTAGAACATTGACTAATTATTTGTTACAAGTCAGGCTATCTATGCTAAAATAATGCCTTTGATACTTAATATTTTTATGTTGGGCATGTCAGATATCGTCCCTCTTTGTTAGTTTCTGCATCTATAAAGTAAGACTAATACTAGTAGTGAACTGATCCATCAAACTAGACATTGATTTGAGCATTAATGAAGCTAAAATACATTGAAGGCTTAGATCAAGGCCAAGCACATGATAAACCCAGGTAAGTGTATCCATCATCATTGTCATCATCATTAATATTTATGAACTTACTATAATAAAACTTCATTTCTGCTATGTAGTTGTTGAGTCTTAGAAAATTTATAAGGTAAGAGTGAATATGGTATCTGGGTTCAGAATTTTTACTCTATATTTTCTTAAATAAGAGGAAAATTCCAATCAGTAAAAATATTTTTTTAATTTTATTTTATTTTTAAACTTTACATAATTGTATTAGTTTTGCCAAATATCAAAATGAATCCACCACGGGTATACTTGTGTTCCCCATCCTGTACCCTCCTCCCTCCTCCCTCCCCATACCATCCCTCTGGGTCGTCCCAGTGCACTAGCCCCAAGCATCCAGTATCGTGCATCGAACCTGGACTGGCATCTCGTTTCATACATGATATTTTACATGTTTCAATGCCATTCTCCCAAATCTTCCCACCCTCTCCCTCTCCCACAGAGTCCATAAGACTATTCTATACATCAGTGTCTCTTTTGCTGTCTCGTACACAGGGTTATTGTTACCATCTTTCTAAATTCCATATATATGCGTTATTATACTGTATTGGTGTTTTTCCTTCTGGCTTACTTCACTCTGTATAATTGAATTCTGTTGTGGAAAGTAAGTTGAACTACGTAATTCAGTTTTGAATGTCCCCGTGCATTTATCATATTTACATAAGTTTTACATATGACACACAATAGATTTGGTGCAAGTAAGGCAGTAGTAATATTCCTCTGCAAGACTGAATATACACATAGTGAGGAAGGGAAGTGCATTAGGAATCTAGGGTCAGAATTTAATGCTAAATAGTAATTGAAAAAGATGCGTTGCTTGGAAACTGCAGAGAACACTGCTTTGTTTCAAGTGAAGGGTAATACAAATCATGCATTAAAATAGTAGAATCGTTTTAAAATTTCAACAATGCAATTGATGAGAGTTTTAATAATCTCTGACACATAACTTGGAATAGCACATTTCAATCATACAGATGCTTCACCAAGATAACCCACAAGCACTGATAGATTTATATTAAAGTTTGGTTACATATCTTTATGGGGCTTCAGGTTATGGTTGCATAAACTGGACTCAGATTAAGGGTAATGAAATATTCCTTCTAAGAATAATCACCCTTTCAGAAAAAACTGCACCTAATCAGAGGTGTTACACACCATTGAGTTTTGTGCAGAGAATTTGCTGTTTAATAGCTGTTTGGTGACATTTGCAGTTGGATGCAGTTATGAAATAATGTAAGATGCTAATGTGTTACTTGGCAGGAAGAGTGAGTCCTTTCACTCCCTCCCAGTTTTAAAACATGATGACCCTGAAAGTTAATGAAAATAAAGAGATCCATACCAGAGAGCAGAGAGAGCAGAAATCACAATATGGTGGCAGTGACTACTCATGCTTTGTTTGGCTGCTTGAGGGATGAAATTCAAATGCTTACAGACAAATTCCTGTATTGTAAGGTGTTCATACCATCATTTAGTTCTCCCTCCTGAAATCTCGTTAAATACAAGTCTTCTTCCATGGCCCTGGAAGTTCTCCCACATTGGAAAATTACTGATCTATCCAAAGAAAAGTTTCTGAGACCCTTTCTGAGATATTTTGGAAATTCATTCTTTATTTGACCTGAAATATTTCACTACTCTTTATCTTTGCATATTCTACTAACTCCTTCTAAAATTGTCAGTCATTCTTGCTTTCTCTTATCAAAACATTAAACCTAGTTTAAATTTCCCAGTTTGATGATCCTTAGGTCTTCTAGGCAGGATCAGTTTCTCTATTTTCTGCCCTCAAATAGTGCAAAAACTCTGTTCATCCCTCAGTAGAACTTACCAGATTATTCTCCTTTTGGTCTGTTCATAATCCTGCCTGCTTCTCTGGTCTTACACACCTCTAGGACAGAGATTCTGTATCATTTAACTTTATATTTTCGGTGTTTATCAGTTGTCCTAGTACATAGCAGTTGCTCAGTAAACCCTTTTCAAATGTGGTTCAATACTGATTGTTTCATAGAAGATGATTAATTTTCTACTTTTTTTAAAATGAGTATATTCAACAAACCCATTGTGTAAGTACATTCAGTAAGGGTGTTAAACATCTCCTATATATGACTAGGGAAAAGAAATTCATATCCTTGAAAAAGTTCAAGTCCTTTGAGGAGCTTACTACTTAATGGTATACCAGGCAGACTCATTTAAGAGTAGGTAGAATGAATAAGTGTGGTGTGGGCATTGCTAGAAACCACAGACCTTAGAAATCACCTCAGCTTCTCAGAGGGAGAAGCACTGCAGGATGGGCTGAAAAGGAAGGGAATTTGTTCAGGCCAACATCTCAGATAGAAGCTTTCTGTACAGAAAGAACAGTGTGTGCAAAGACATGAAAGCCCGGGGAAATAGAGCATTTTCTGGGAACTATAAGTAATTAAGTATTCTTGGAGCATAAATTGTGAATAAGGGGGAAGGGTAATAAGAGGGAGAACAGAAGATAAGACTAAACTAATTAATCAAGGAAAGCCCACAGGGACCTACGATGCCATCCAAGGCAATTTAGGCTTTATCATGTCTTGATGATGAACCTGAAGCCCCAAGCCTTTATGTGGTTTGTTCAAACTCACACAGAGCTCACTGGCAAGGGGAGGAGAAAGGACCTTGCCTACAGCATGTTACTTAATGAGAGTTTGCTTCTTCAGAATATGTTGTAATCAGTAATTAATTACCATTGAATCTTGGAATCCCTATGAGATAGGGCTGCTTGCTTCACTTTTCAAGATGAATCTGATTAACGGATGAGTCAAGGCCACAACAGTGTCCTTCTGAATTAAGGATTAACATGAGGCAGAGTTCACTATTCAGCTTACTTTTCTTTTGCCTCACTTATTAAATTGTATGTTTATATCTGTGAACCAAGATCCTAATATTCCATCTAAATCTGATTTTTTTTAATTCATGTAACTTTCTGACCTAAAATTATGTAACAGATTTGTTACCCCATTAAGAGTCTGCTGGTTAAAGTTCAGTCGCTCAGTCGTGTCCAACTCTTTGCGACTCTATGGACTGTAGCCCACCAGGCTCCTCCGTCCATGGAATTCTCCAGGCAAGAATACTGGAGTGGGTTGCCATTTCCTTCTCCAGGGGATCTTCCCGACACAGGGATCAAATCCAGGTATCCCGCATTGCAGGCAGACGTTTTAACCTCTGAGCCACCAGGGAAGCCCAAGAGTCTGCTAACAGTGAAATAAATATCTGATCCATATGTAGAAAAATAAAATTCAGTATAGAAAGAGGTAACACATTGTCTTTGATGCTTGTGTTACCTGATAGAAGTAAATGTGATGTCATAGCTCTACTATTAGCTAATAGTAAAAAATAAAGCTAATAACTTTTTCAGGTAAAAATAAATTTTTAGTAACATGGTTTACTTCCCAAGTGAAATGCCTGTGTGCACATTGCTAATAAAAATCAATCTCTCTTTTAAGAAGAATATGTGTTTCTTGAAAAGGTTTTTAAATAACCTATGTAAAAATAAACTCATCCTTAGGGCAAATTGCTTAAATGAAATCAGTGTACTGCTAACTGAAAGGGGTTGATGCTCAGAGGATTTACAATACTCCTGTCTTTATTGCCAAGACAATCAGCTCACCTCTGAAAGCTTTTGAAATGATTTTCATTTCTTTGTCCTTGGGACATGTGGAAGTGCTGGGGAGTAGTGAGATAATTATAATGGGATTTTTTCCCCTCCTAGAATACGAATTCACTTTAGAAATTGCCTTCCTCTTTAGTGATAAACAGTAGATGTTTTGATCAAAATAATCTGAATAATAATACTCAGCATGCATCCTCCTCTCTTTAAAAGTAAACGATGGCTTTCTTTTTTTATTCAGACTAACAACTGTATGTTAGAGAGGATGCCTTTAAACCTTGAGGTTATCTTTAAAAGAGAAAATAAGTTCCTGTTTGACTTGGTCAAGGTGGTTCTGATCAATTAATTTAACATTTTCATGCCATCAGAAAAGACTGTTGAAGATTATGCTTTTTACTCCCTCTTACATATTTTCTGAGAGCAAACATGTGTATAACATATCAGCTGAAATATATTTATTTTAAATATTTTAATTATATCTACTTTATTAAACTATATACTCATTTTATTCATGCTATAGTATATTAATATAATAGAGTACTGAATGTATATAATTTATACTTTTATATGAACAGTGGGCTCAATTTTGTTAACTAATAAGTGTTTCTCATCAAAATTTGAAGCTGTCTGCTCTATAAAACTCCAGTTCTGGAAATTAACTTTTAAAATTAAAATATTTCTAGGCCTATTTTATCTCTTCCTTAATAACACTTATGATTTAAGGATAATAATGGTATCTTTATGCACAAATCAAAGGGCATCTTTTCATTCTTTTTCTTCCCCTCAAGTTAGACTTGACAATATTCATTATTTGTTTTATCAAAAAGCACTATCAAAACTTGGCTAATTAGACAATACTCTTTGTTGATTTTCCTCCTTTTTCTTTACAGCTTGTTTTCCACTCATTCTTTGAGCAGTGGTTCTCAACCTGAAGGCAATTTTTCTGAGAATTTCCATTTCAGTCGTCTTCTCTTCTGTATTCATTCCCTGGGCTACCACAACCATGCTCATTATTTCATTGTCTAAGTAATGAAAATTCTCCACTCAACCTGCTTGCCATTTTCACACACTCACCTCGAGCTCTGTGTATTCCAAGCTCAACTAAAATTTCCCTTTCTCAGATGTGTTCTGTTTTCATACCCACTACCTGAGACAATGAAACAGTCATTCACTGGATCATTGTAGTTGTTCAGTCACCAACTCAAGCCCTACTCTTTTGCGACTGCATAGACTACAGCCCCCCAGGCTCCTCTGTCCATGGCATTTCTCAGGCAAGAATACTGGGGTGAGTTGCCCCTCCCTCCTTCCGGGCTCTCCCCAACCCATGGATTGAACCCTCTTCTCCTGCCTAGCAGGTGGATTCTTTACCACTGAGCCACATGGGAAGCACTATACACCAGATATCCGAGCCACAAATGCAATGGTTATCCTGGATTATTGTTTTTCCCTCTCTGCCCATATCAAATCAGAAGTAAGGCACATACAATTCTAGTTCCTGATCATTTTTTAATCTTTTCCATCTTCTTCTTCCTAATGCCTTTTGTCCTGACCCCATATTCTCATGCTGTTTGAATCACCATTCAGTGATAGATCTGATTATATTAATTCTTTTGTTTAAAAATATTACCTCTGGACCAGTATTGGCTAAATGAATAAAACATAACCTTTTCAACACAGTCAGAACTTTTCATAATCTAAAACCTGCTTTTTTTGTCTTTCTTTCATCTACTCTGCACAGTAGGACCCAAACTAACATCTGTATCAATATGTACAAGGCCTCAAGATAGGGATGAATAGAGATGATTATTCAGTTAAAGATAGAGGTGATGATTACTCAGTTAATAACTAAGAATCTGATTCAAAATACTACTTTAGCTCTTGCATTGAAAGATGATATAGGAGAGCAGAGTAAGTTATTTGCAAAGATCCCAGAGAAGATGGGCGAGATTTGGAGGGGGAGACACTACAGAGCTTAGAGATCAGGGTCCACTCTGTGTCCCATTGTCTCCTGTGGCCCAGCAAGTGTCTGTTTACCAAATATTTGCTTTTCCATCTCTGTCTGAATTACCTTTCTCCCCTTTGAAGTCCCAAACCACTATTCAACAAATCCTGTTTTGTCTTTAATTGAAGATAGTACTTAAGGTGAGCATTTCAGCCATTTTGGTTTTATTCACTTTTTATTCACTTTTATTAAAAATGAGTTTTATTCACTTTTACTGGGTTCTCTGGAGAAGGAAATGGTAACCCATTTTGGTATTCTTGCCTGAGAAATCCCATGGACAGAGGAGCCTGAAGGGTTACAGCCCATGGGATCACAAAGAGTCGGACACAACTGAGCTACTAAACAAAGACAATAATTCCCATTTATACTCTTTACTAAATTTTCTCCATTAGTCTGTCTCATGTAAATTTAATCCTTGGGCCAGCCAGAAGAATCCTAGAAGAGTAGAGAAAAATGTCTTGCTCCCTGACACAGTGACAGATTTTAATATTATTCTTGAAAAGGGGAGGAAAATCAGATACTTTGACTATTTGTGCTTTAGTCTTCCTAACCCAGTTTACTTTGATAATGATGTAGAATACAAGTTCCTGCCATAGATTTTTTAAAAAATCTAACTATCCCAGTTATGATATATATATATAGATAGATATAGATATAGAGAGAGATATATAGATATATATATAGTTAGATAGATAGATATAAATGTTTTGTGAGCTATTCAGTAACTGATAAAAATGGGGTAGTATTAGATGCTCAGTCGTGTCTGACTCTTTGCAACACTATGGACTGTAGCCCACCAGGCTCCTCTGTCAATGGCATTTCCCAGGCAAGAAGACTGGAGTGGGTTGCCATGCCCTTCTCCATGGGAACTTCATGACCCAGGGATCAAACTCACATCTCTTTTGTCTCCTGCACTGGCAGCCAGCTCCTCTATCCATGGAATTTTCCAGGCAAGAAAACTGGAGTAGGTTTCCATTTTCTATTCCAGGGATCTTCCTGACCCAGGGAAAAAAACCTACCTCACTCATGTCTCCTTCATTGGCAGGTGAGTTCTTTACCTCTATCACCAGTTGGGAAGCCTGCAAAAATAGGGTGCTGCTGCTGCTAACTCACTTCAGTCGTGTCCAACTCTGTGCGACCCCATAGATGGTGGCCCACCAGGCTCCCCCGTCCCTGGGATTCTCCAGGCAAGAACACTGGAGTGGGTTGCCATTTCCTTCTCCAATGCATGAAAGGGAAAAGTGAAAGTGAAGTCGCTCAGTCGTGTCTGACTCTTCGCGACCCCATGGTCTGCAGCCTACCAGGCTCCTCTGTCCATGGGATTTTCCAGGCAAGAGTACTGGAGTGGGGTGCCATTGCCTTCTCCAGCAAAAATAGGGTAGGTTACATAAAATCCATGAATTCTCATGGTGTTTTAGATGGACTTTTGTTTTTTGGTGTAATTGACTGTCATTGAGGGCAAATTCACACCTAGGCTTGCAGAAATTCTTTTCTTGATTCAGTAGTTCTAATATTTGAAAGACTTATTCCTTATGAGATACACAGGTATGTATTCCTTGAAAAAAAGAATGCACTCTCTGACATATTTCAGAGATTATGCTCAGTCACTGTATCATTTCCCTTCTCCCCATCTTAAACCAAGCATCCTTTTATTTTTATAAATTTTCTTTGTATATTAACTAAGTTTTACTTGTAATTCTTAAAAAAGAGCCTTACTCTATTTTCCAGAAATAATATTTTAATCAAGATTTACGCATTTTAGACTTTATTCTTCATAGTGATGACAGTTACAGATTTACTTGAGAGTCATCTAGTTTTTTACATACACTTGTAACCAGGTTTTATAAAAAATGAAGCCATGAATCAACGTTTTTCTGTAGTTAAGGGAATTCAATTCAGGAACATTCGCTAACCTCCAGGTTTTCAGCATGATTACATTTATCTATATTTAAAGTACAAAGGAATCAACATGCTGGAAAGTAATTGCTCCGTTGCCATAGGGAAAGAGATTAGGAAAACTGTGAGTTTAAGGAAGAAATGGCCTGGGTAGTAATCCCTTTTATTATCTACTCTAAACCATAAATGATTCTATCCCTAGCCTAATAAATAATTATGTCATGAACTGTAAGGTCAGAGGACTTTAGCAAGATTGTTAAGAAGTGCAGCTATTAGGAACTTTGCATATTCCTAAGGTCTTATTATCTCTTTTAAAAGTATGTATTTGACAGCAGTGAATAAAATGAAGATGCTAATGCACACAGCAGGGAAGAACAATTACTAAAACCATTCATTTACTAGGTGATCTTTGAGGCCCCTTCTAACTTTAAAATTCTATGCCTATGTCTAAATTAGAGTTATTTTTGTTTGAATTGACAAAGTTAATCATATGTTTTAATTAAGATACCTTTCTTTCATTAAATGACTGTGTATCAGATCAGGGAATTATATTAAATGGGGAACCCCAAATTTGTCTGGAAAGCCAGGGTCATAGAGCAGGCAGAATTTAGACAAATAATCATGAGCTCACAACATATGTTTGCTGGCACAGCCTGTGCTAAGGGCTCTGTCAATTGGGTAGGGGAAATAAACAAATCTATAGACAGTCCTGATGGGAACAAGAATCAGCAGAGATAAACATGGAGAAAATAGATAAGGCGACCTGAGTTTTCAGGAAAGTGCAGGCAAAGCAAGCTCTAGGGGTGTAAGTCTAATTCTATTTTTCTATTGGGCCTCTCAGATTTTCTCCATGGGTTTTATGTCCAAGATAAGCTCTCTTAAAATTTCTTCTAACACTATGGTCATAATTTTGGATCCATTCTGTCATTTAAGAAATCCTTAATAACCATTTACAGAAACAATTCTGGAGAAAATGGACAAATCAGGAGCTAGGTTTGGGAGTCCGGTGGATGGTAGTGTTAGGTAGTTAGAATAGGACAAAGGCGTCCAGAATGGCCATGGCTAAAAGACAAGGAAGGGAAAAGCCCGTGAAAATAGAACAAAGGTAGTTCCGAGGACTGGAGTAAGGACCTCGGGTAGAACAAACAGCACTTCTGGCTAGCCCAGTTTACATAGAACAGGCCCAGGGGGAGGATAAAAAACATATAAAAAGAGGAGCCAAATGGCCCGGGGTCTCTCGCTCTCTCTTTTGCTTTCTCTCTCGCTGTCTCTCTCATGCTCTCTCCCTCTCTCTCTTCTCGTCTTTTGAGTCAGCATGCCCTCACACCTCGAGGATGTATTTTCCTTTATCTTCTAAATAAAACTGAGCTGTAATACGGAGCTGTAACACTGATTTGTCCAAGAGCTGTGACACAGTCTGTCCGAGGTCTGTAACCCTGGTCCGTCGCTTCAAATTTTTCTTGTGAATCGAGGAAATTACACACTCCCTCGACATCAGTGGTGCCATGACTCTGATTTAACCTGGCTGAAATAACCTCGGCACAGCCCTTGCAAGGAGGAGGCCAAGCACAGCAGGAGCCCAATTCAGCGAAAGTGCCTATGGTGGAAGCTGAATGCAAAGAAAACCCAGCGCAGGGGAAGTGACAAGAAGCCCAGTGTGCTGGAAACTGGGACATCAGGAAACAAACTCAGCAGAAAGCTCTCGCAGCTCAGTCTCAGATTCCAGAAGACCTCCGATTAAGGAAGGAAGTCCTCACTCCTGTGGCTGGAAGGACATATGCCTAAAAAACTAATACAATTATGTAAAGTTTAAAAAAAAAAATCTGAATTCCTTTATAATCTCTCATTTCTTGTTTCCTCAAACAAGAGGAGAGGCTACTCCTCAGTATGTCCCAAAGGCTCCACTATCTGCTGACCCCCAGTAGCTGTTACCCAAGGCAGTAAGGGTTCTTCTGTCCTTAATCTTCTTTGTGCCAATGATCAGGTCAATGAAAACTGTGAGCAGAGGTCAGGTATTTAGAAGCTTTTCTGGCAGGTTATGAAGGGGATTCCTTGGCACGCTTTTCCCACTGCTTTTTCCTCCCATCCTTCAGCTCCTCTCTCCCAGGACTTGAGCCCAGTCAAACCCCATGATGCTTGGCTTGAGGACCTAATGACACTCATGCTCTGATATCTCATTGCAAAAATTCAGTTAAAGACACAGCAATAGGTAAGAGATGGATTTGTTCAGATTCAGAGAGAGGTACATTCTGCAGGGTGTGGGCCATTGCAGAGGGCAAGTGCTTAGGCCATGGAATGTGGTGTGGCTAGGTTTTTCGAGCTGAGTGTATTCATATGCTACTGAGTGAGAGGATCATCCCAACCACTGGGGAACCACGCACTCCTCTGTCTTTTGACAGTGTCTTGGAGCTGTCCTGCCACCTGGGTGTATCATTTAGCTTGCAGATTGGGGATCAAGGTTTAGTTGAATTTGACTTGTCATCTTGGACCCAATTGATTTTAATCTGTTTATGTTATGCCCTTGTGCTATGTCATTCTTTCAAAGGTTGGGCCCTGCCCCCTTCCCTCCTGTTTCATGCTGTTTTCCTGAGCCCCGCCTGGGCCCACAATGTTGCCTCTACAATCTTCTGGAGGGACAACCAGAAAATAGCTGGCTCTTGGGAGGGAAATACTATATCATATCCAATCCCTCTAGATATTCAGTCCTTCATCTTCCATGTTTTCTACAACATGTGCAACATCAGCATCTCTCAGTGAATCCGCTAGGGTGGGAGACAGGCACACAATGCCTGCTAGAAGTTCATCTGTTGGCATCCCTTCAAAGGCACCTGGGCTTCCAGGGATAATGTTTGCCACTTTGGGAGTTAGCCCTGCAGGCCGTTTGGGCCCAAACCCTTACCACCCTTCTCCTAAAGTTACAAACAAATCTCTGGATCAAACCTCCATTCCACTTTTATGGAACACCTGGTCTGTTGCCTCTTACCAATTTGTTCTTAAGTCAATTACTAACTCCTACAACCAGGACCCTGCTCCCTTTTAGGCAACACTGCTCCATCCTGCCTATTATTAAAATGCTCTTAATCCCCCTAACAGGGACAGATAACCCACTCCTTGGTCATTACTTCTGTTATTACCTAAAGTGGGTCTATGACAATGAAATGTTTACCATTGGAAACACCCTAAGCTGCACTTATGGAGGACTAGGGGAGGAAATCAGTGACTTACATTCCCTTAGAGCAGTAAAAGGATAAGGCTTATGACTGTTCCACCAGGTTCTCAGTCTCAGGGCACAGGCTTGGATAGCTTTACATCATGATATCTATTCCCATCTGCAGTGAACAAACTGGAAATGAGTTAAAATTACAACCCCTTAATCCTACCCAGCACTGGTCACGCTGGAGACCCTGGGGACGCCCAACTCCAGTCTGGGGGTCACAGGAGGTTGAACTGCCTCGGCCTGCCTAGGGATCTGGTCCTCGAAATGTTGTCACTCTTCAACCTGCTTGGGGATCCACTAGTCCAGTGGTCCCAGGAGGTCATCATGCCTCAACCCGCTCAGTGACCCAATTCTCGGGAGGCCAACCTGCCTTGACCTGCCTGGGGATTCGATCTCCAGGAGGCTGTCACACCTCAGCTTGCCTGGGGATCTGCACCTTGACCTGGGGACACCTGGCTCTCAGGTCGCAACAGTACTGGGTAGGATAAGTTTCAAAAAGATTCACCCCTAAGGAAGTCCCTCATTTTCTGATCTGTGTGAAGGCAGGACTGAAAGCAGCCCAGAAAAAAGTAATCAGCTATGCCTGGATCTCAGCGATAACTAAGGAGCCCAATGAGAACTCCATGGCCTTTCTGGAAAGGCTAAAAGAAGCCTTCCAAAAGTTTAGCAATCTGGACTTAGACTCTTCCGAGGGACAGGTGATTTTAAAGAACAAATTCCTGTCCCAATGTGCATTAGACATCAGAATAAAGTTACAATAGCTACAGCAGCAGGACCGTGCTACCTTTTATAACAGAGAACAGGAGAGGGAGGCCAAGGCCCAGGAGAGGGAGAAAAGGAAAGAGACCAGGCATGTCCAGATGCTGGCCATCCTCCAGGGAAGCCTTATGGCAAACACTGAGTCCTTGAAGGGCAAGGCAAGAGGCAAATGCCTAATCTGTAGACAGAAGGGGGCATTGGGCCAAAGAGTGTCCAAACTGTGACAAGTCTCCTAAACTGCCTGCTATAAATGCCGTCAATGGGGACATTGGGTGGCACTCTGCCCTCGGGGCCCAAGAGCCTCAAGGTCAAGCGCAAAGCCTTCCCTCATGATGGTTCAACAGGACTGAAGCGGCCCGCCTCTGCCAACCCACCTGTCACAGATAACCATCATGGGGCTGGAGCCAAGGGTGCAACTGGATGTGGCAGGTAGGTCGAGAATTTCTTGGTTGACACAGGCCTACTCTGTCTTGATCTCCTACTCCGGAGCCTTCTCCTCCCAAACATGTACCATTTTGGGTGCTGTAGGAAAAACAATTACTAAAAGATTCACCCAAGCAATTCTTTCTTGCTGGGATGGACAAATATTTTCCCACCAGTGTTTGGTGGTCCCTGAGTGTCCTACTCCCTTATTGGGAAGAGATATACACCCCACTCCAGTACTCTTGCCTAGAAAATCCCATGGATGGAGGAGCCTGGAAGGCTGCAGTCCATGGGGTCGCTGAAGGTCGGACACGACTGAGCGACTTCACTTTCACTTTTCACTTTCATGCATTGGAGAAGGACATGGCAACCCACTCCAGTGTTCTTGCCTGGAGAATCCCAGGGACGGGGGAGCCTGGTGGGCTACCGTCTATGGGGTTGCGCAGAGTCGGACACGACTGAAGCAACTTAGCAGCAGCAGCAGCAGCATACTCACTAAACTGGGGACCACCCTTGTGATGGGAAGCTTTTCAGCCCCTGGAGCCCTACAGCTTCTGCTTACTACTAAAGAATCAATTACGCCCTCTCCAATAGAGAGGGACCAAAAACTATAGAAGTACAAAATTAACACCCAGGTGTGGGACCAGGGGACTCCTGGATGAGCCCACCAGGCTGAACCAGTCATCATTGTCCTCCAAGATGCCACTCAGTTTCCTTACCTGAAAAAATATCCCATCAGAAGAGAGGCTCAGGAGGGACTATAGCCTCTAATAAATAAATATCTTGCTTTTGGGCTATTGGTCCCCACCAATTCTCTGTGTGACACCCTGATCCTCTCAGTAAAGAAAAAGGATGGAACCTGGTTAATGGTTCAAGATTTCCAGATCATAAACAAAGCTGTAGTCTTCCTCCATCCCACAGTACCCAATCCCTATGTAATCTTGGGAGAAATCCCACCCAGTGCCAAGTGGTTTACAGTCTTGGATCTCAAAGATGCATTTTTTTGCATACCACTGGCTAAAGAATCCCAATATCTTTTTGCCTTTAAGGGGGGGGGGGGGGCCTCCAGGAGAAAAACACCAACAGATGACTTGGACAGTATTACCTCAGGGGTTCGCAATAGCCCCCACCTGTTTGGACAGGCTCTTAGCAGGGATCTCTTAGATCTGGACCTGGAACCTAATGGGAAAATATTACAATATGTAGATGACCTATTAATCTGCTCTCCAGATGAGAAAAAATGTCTAACAACATGCAATTCAGGTTGTAAACTTTTTGGCAGAGAGGGGATATAAAGTCTCCTGTGTTAAGGCACAAATGATCAAGACAGAGGTCACTTACCTGGGAGTTCAGATTACATACGGGTCCAGGAGGTTGTCCTCTGATTGGGTACAAGGAATTCTCCAGTTGCCCTCCCCCATGACTTGAAAATAATTGTGGGGCTAACTGGGAATTGTAGAATCTGGATACCCAACTATGGTCTATTTGCTCAGCCTGTATATGAAAGCTTGAAGGGACAGGATGATTCAATCCCTCTGATGTGGGGAACTCCTCAAAAGAAGGCAGAGGCTACACTAAAACAAACCTTAACTCAAGCACCTGTCTTGAGGTTGCCAGACCCAGAAAAAGCATTCCAACTTAATGTCCACAAAAGAGAAGGAATAGCCTTGGGAGTGTTAACTCAAAGGTTGGGATCTGAGCCCCAGCCTATAGCTTACTTATCCAAGAGGCTTGACCCAACCGCCCAAAGCTGGCCTCCCTGCCTTCGAAATCTTGCAGCTATTGCAATCTTGATAGAAGATGCTTTGAAACTCTCTTTGGGGGGCAAACTAACTATTTTTCCAGCCACCAAGTGAAACAACTCCTAAATGGGAGAGGCCATTTATGGATGTCTGATCAAAGAATCGTCAGATATCAAGTAGTGCTGATGGAAAGCCCAGGCCTCACTATAACCCCTTGTGAGGTTATAGTCTTGGGAGTGTTAACCCAGAAACCATCTTGCCTACCCCCGAGGGCTCTCTCCCCTTTCACTCTTGCCTAGAAACCTTGGACCACTGGACAAAATCCCTAGAGGATTGTTGGAAGATCCTCTGACCAACCCTGAGGAAATCTGTTACACTGATGAAAGCAGCTTTGTCTTGGATTGAAAAAGAAGAGCTGAAAATGCAGTAGTCTCCAATTTTGAGACCATAGAGGCTAAACCTTTGCCACCAGGTACTTTAGCCCAATTTGCTGAGCTCATAGTCCTGACTCAGGCTTTAGAGATGGGAAAAGGAAAAAGAGTAGCCATTTACACTGACTCCAAGTATGCCTTTCTGGTGCTACATGCACATGCTGCTGTTTGGAGAAAAAGAGAACACTCGACCACCCGAGGGTCCCCAATCAAATATGGTGATCAAATCCTTAGACTCTTGGAGGCAGTCCATCTGCCTGCTGAGGTTTTAGTCTCCCACTGTAAAGAACATCAAGAAGGAAGCATGGAAGTGGCACGAGGGAACCAAGCAACTGATCAGAGGGCTAGGAGAGCAGCATTACAGAACAATGACCTAATAGGGGTTGCCACCTTAGTTCCACAGACTAATTTGTCAGAAACTCCTTCATATATGAAGGTGAGACTCTTAAAACTAAGAATTAGGGCTTTCAAGATCATATGGGGTGGTTCCAAAAGGAGGGACTCCTTGTTCTGCCTGGAAAGGCTCCAATGGAAGTTGGTTAACTCCTTACATGCCACCACTCATTTAGGGGAAAGGCCCTCCAAAGATTACTAGAAAGGTCCTTCAGAGGAACAGGCCTCCAAACGACCATAAGGTAAGTGGTCTCCTCTTGTCCCTCTTGCCAATTAAACAATCCCCAAGGAACTCAAAGACCCCAGTTGTCCCAGCCTGTCCAATGATGAGGGACCTACCCAGGAGAAGACTGGCAGATGGACTTCACCCAGATACCAGTTTCTCAAGGGTATAAGTACCTATTAGTGATGATATATATATATATATATTTGCAGGATGGATTGAAGGCTTTCCCACCTGGACTGAGAAGGTGGTAAAAAAAAAACCTGCTCCGTGAAATCATTCCAAGATTTGGTCTGCCCAGGTCATTACAAAGTGACAATGGGACATCATTTACTTCTAAGGTCACCCAAGGGGTCTCTAAAGCATTGGGCATTACTTATTATCACCATTGTGCCAGGAGGCCTCAGTCTTCAGGAAAAGTAGAAAGAGCCAACCAATTCTTAAAATCAGCAATAAAAAAGATAACCCAGGAGACCTCCCTGGGATGGAAGGAGGCTTTGCCAATAGCTCTCCTCCATGCCTGTATTGCCCCTAAGGAACAGGTTGGTCTTATTCCTTATGAGATGATATATGGAAGACCTTTTGTTTATGTCAATGACCTCTTCCTGGATCCAGAGGTTCAGATCCTCCAGTCTTATATCATGGCCTTTGAGCAATTCCAACAGGATATACGCTTGTGGGGTGTCAACCAGGACCCAAAAGATTTTAAGCGGTCACTGTTATATGCTCCAGAGACTCAAGTCTTAATTAAAGTCTGGAAAGATGGGCCCCAAAGGCTCAGCTCCAGCCCACATGGAAGGACCCCTACCCTGTAATACTTTCTACCTCCACAGTAGTCAAGGTACCAGGACATGACTCCTGGGTTCACTACTTATGAATCAAGCCATGGAAGAAAATAGAAGAGGACACTCAATACACCTGTGAGCCCCTGAGAGATCTCAGATACCTATTCAGAACTATAAATGAGTGTAATTCTAATGAACACCCCCAAAATCTATTTTCTGGGGATAAGATTTCTCAGGACAGCTATAAAGAGCCAACACAGCTTGGCAGGGGTTGTACTCCAAAATAGACAAGAAATAGATCTTCTGATCCCTGAACAAGGAGAGATTTGAGCCATCATGGCAATGGGAGTATGAAGTTAGCTAATGCCCCTATTAGTCCTTGTTATGCCATATTGATGTTGCTTATGATTGCTCCATGTATTATCAATTGCCTAACCAATTTTGTCTCTGCCCAGGTCAACAAGCTACAACATGCAGTGCCAATTCAACAAGGATATATGAAACTATAGCCAACCATGGAAAATATCACTCACCCTTACAAATAGCTGTGGAAAGAAGAGAAGCGAAAAGCAAAGGAGAAAAGGAAAGATATAAACATCTGAATGCAGAGTTCCAAAGAATAGCAAGAAGAGATAAGAAAGCCTTCTTCAGCGATCAATGCAAAGAAATAGAGGAAAACAACAGAATGGGAAAGACTGGGGATCTCTTCAAGAAAATCAGAGATACCAAAGGAACATTTCATGCAAAGATGAGCTCAATAAAGGACAGAAATGGTATGGACCTAACAGAAGCAGAAGTTATTAAGAAGAGATGGCAAGAATACACAGAAGAACTGTACAAAAAAGATCTTCACGACCCAGATAATCACAATGGTGTGATCACTGACATAGAGCCAGACATCCTGGAATGTGAAGTCAAGTGGGCCTTAGAAAGCATCACTATGAACAAAGCTAGTGGAGGTGATGGAATTCCAGTTGAGCTATTCCAAATCCTGAAAGACGATGCTGTGAAAGTGCTGCACTCAATATGCCAGCAAATTTGGAAAACTCAGCAGTGGCCACAGGACTGGAAAAGGTCAGTTTTCATTCCAATCCCAAAGAAAGGCAATGCCAAAGAATGCTCAAACTACTGCACAATTGCACTCATCTCACACGCTAGTAAAGTAATGCTCAAAATTCTCCAAGCCAGGCTTCAGCAATATGTGAACCGTGAACTTCCTGATGTTCAAGCTGGTTTTAGAAAAGGCAGAGGAACCAGAGATCAAATTGCCAACATCTGCTGGATCATGGAAAAAGCAAGAGAGTTCCAGAAAAACATCTATTTCTGCTTGATTGACTATGCCAAAGCCTTTGACTGTGTGGATCACAATAAACTGTGGAAAATTCTGAAAGAGATGGGAATACTAGACCACCTGATCTGCCTCTTGAGAAATTTGTATGCAGGTAAGGAAGCAACAGTTAGAACTGGACATGGAGCAACAGACTGTTCCAAATAGGAAAAGGAGCTTGTCAAGGCTGTATATTGTCACCCTGTTTATTTAACTTATATGCAGAGTACATCATGAGAAACGCTGGACTGGAAGAAACACAAACTGAAATCAAGATTGCTGGGAGAAATATCAATAACCTCAGATATGCAGATGACACCACCCCTAGGGCAGAAAGTGAAGAGGAACTCAAAAGCCTCTTGATGAAAGTGAAAGTGGAGAATGAAAAAGTTGGCTTAAAGCTCAACATTCAGAAAACTAAGATCATGGCATCCGGTCCCATCACTTCATGGGAAATAGATGGGGAAACAGTGGAAACAGTGTCAGACTTTATTTTTCTGGGCTCCAAAATCACTGCAGATGGTGACTGCAGCCATGAAATTAAAAGACACTTCCTCCTTGGAAGGAAAACAATGACCCACCTAGATAGCATACTGAAAAGCAGAGACATTACTATGCCAGCAAAGGTTCGTCTAGTCAAGGCTATGGTTTTTCCAGTGGTCATGTATGGATGTGAGAGTTGGACTGTGAAGAAGGCTGAGCGCTGAAGAATTGATGCTTTTGAACTGTGGTGTTGGAGAAGACTCTTGAGAGTCCCTTGGACTGCAAGGAGATCCAACCAGTCCATTCTGAAGGAGATCAGCCCTGGGATTTCTTTGGAAGGAATGATGCTAAAGCTGAAACTCCAGTACTTTGGCCACCTCATGCGAAGAGTTGACTCATTGGAAAAGACTCTGATGCTGAGAGGGATTGGTGGCAGGAGGAGAAGGGGATGACAGAGGATGAGATGGCTGGATGGCATCACTGACTCGATGGACGTGAGTCTCAGTGAATTCCAGGAGTTGGTGATGGACAGGGAGGCCTGGCGTGCTGCGATTCATGGGGTTGCAAAGAGTCGGACACAACTGAGCGACTGATCTGATCTGATCTGATCTGATAAGGACTCTGAGGCCTGAGACTAGCAAGAGGGGGAGGCCCAAGGTCCCTTGCCATCCCAGTTCAGCAGGAAGTAACCAGAAAGACCTCGACACCCCCTCCCATCTTGCTAGGAAATGTTAGGTAGCTAGAATAGGACAAAGGAGTCCAGAATGGTGTGGCTAAAAGACAAGGAAGGGAAAGCCCACGAAAATAGAACAAAGGAAGGTCCCAGGACTGGAGTGAGACCCTCAGGTAAAACAAACAAGCACTCCTGCCTAGCCAAATTTACATAGGGCAGGCCCAAGTGGAGGAAAAAAACATATAAAAAGAGGAGCCAAACAGCCAGGGGGTCTCTTGTTCTCTCTTTCACTCTCTCTTCGCACTCTCTTTCTCTCTCTCTCTCTCTTCTCCTGCGTCTTTTGGGTTGGCATGCCCTCATGCTTTGAGGATGTATTTTCCTTCATTTTCTAAATAAAACTGAGCTGTAACACAGAGCTGTAACACTGATCTGTCCGAGAGCTGTGACACAGTCTGCCCAAAATCTCTAACGCTGGTCCGTCGCTTCAAATTTTTCTTGTGACGAGATAGAAGTGAGTAAATTACACACTCTCCTGATATTAGCAAGGTACTTGCTAATAAAATTTAGTAATTTTTAATCTTCTTCAATGTCATTTTCTACTTCTAGGATCTAGATCTCCAATCTGGGGCTGAGATGGAATCCCAGCAGTCAGATGTTTGGTCAAAAACTAAAGGGAAATTATTAATTTTAATGAGTAAATAATGTATTTGACTCAACATCTCTAGAATGTTGTAGTTCCTCCTTCCTTAGAAGGACTACCATTTCATAAATCCCACTTCCAACATAAAAAGCATCAGTGATCTTTCCTGAGCAAGATGGCAACCTTTAACTCTACAATTCTCTTTCCTTCTCTTTAGCATCACTTGCCACCTTATAGCAGCTCTTATGTTGTTTCCTTGAATGAGTTAACTATTTAATGTAATTTAGTATTTTAAATGTTTAATTTCTTCTCACCAGCAAGACCACTACCTCTTTAAGGAAAATAAGCCATGTGTGTGAAATATTGGAATATTGAATTTTGAAATATTGGAAGGCACAGCACAGGCCAGCACGTTGGCTCATCAGTTGCCAGGGAAACTGGCAGGAATAGATATGTCTTTGTCTTCTGGTTTTGATGACAAGGATGCTAGATCATATGGTCAAAAAGATATCAGGGAACTGACATCATATTAATATACTGTTGTGTGTGATGAGTTAATTTGGGGTGTTTATTGTTTGTTTTTTAAGATAGCTATATGCTTGGACTTCCCAGTGGTAAAGAACTTGCCTGCCAAGGTAGGAGATATAAGATACACAGGTTTAATCCCTGGGTCAGGAAGATCCCCTGGTGGAGGAAATGGCAGCCCACTCCAGTATTCTTGCCTGGAGCATCCCATGGACAGAGAAGCCTGGTGGGCTATGGTCCATGGGGTTGCAGAGTCAGACATGAATGAAGAGACTTAGCATGCATATGCATCTTCAGCCTCTCTTCTGGGGCAAGATACATTGGGCTGACTGTTTAACATTCCCAATAGTTTTTTCTCAAACCCCTCAAAATCAGCACATGCAATACTGGATTTATGATCTCTTCCCAAACCTGCAGGTGTTCAGTATTCCCAGTCTTGGTAAGGGACACTAGCACCTACATAGCGGACCAACATAAACTCAGGACTTCCTTAACTTTCCCTTTTCCCACATCTTCACATGTATGCAATCACCAAATACACATTCCTAATGTACCTGAATATATTCATTCTTTTTGTTCCTGATTTTAAATCCTCATTATTTCTTATCTAGATTTAGTGCTACTCTGGTAGCTGAGTAGGTGTTAACTGAAAGAAAATTGAGAAAGTGAAAATTGCTTTTCCCTTTGTTAAAAAAATGTTTTGCTTATCTCTGTTTCACAAATCAACTCTTTACTTACACTTAGACCCCAACTAAAAATTTCTTCCACTGAGAGACCTTTTCTGACTTCAAAGCTAGAGTAGGTCTCCATTATATGTTCCCGTGGCACCTTTTCCTGATATTTAACACCTCTGTAATTACTTGTTCGGTCTGTCTTTCAAACTTAATTATAAATACTATAAGGATATGGTCCATATTCTGCATTGTGCTCCTCCGGTTCCCCAGTGCTTGACAATAGTAAATATTCAATAACTCATTAAATGAAAGAATGAAAAGAGGTTAAGCAAGATAACACCACCAGAAAATATCCTTTTGCTTTCATAACATGAAAATTTTGGTGATTCACACAAGAGCAATTTCAATGTGGGAGTTGTACCAGGAGACAAGAAAATAAAGGGAAAATAGTTCAATATATTTCCAGGAAATTATGTTGACATTTTAGATGAGTTGGAGGAGGAAATTGTAATAATTGGTTAAAAATGAAAGTACCCTCTGCTCATTGACAGTTACTCACTGACTGGAATAATTGAGAGCTGGCATACTTGCAACCTTGTAAACAATGAGATCAGCAAGAAGTACTGCAGGAATGCTTTGTAAAATTTCTTTGAAAATGCTAAATATAAATCATATTTTTCTGACTCCCCGCTGGACCTAAATGAGAACTATAAAATCATTACTTATAATCCTCATGCATTTGATAATTCTCAGATGACTTCCCATAATCTAAGAAGCACTATGACATCCTAAGATTCAGACATGGACATGGGGGAGCCACATTCAGGGGAAAAATTCCTAAGTCTTAACCCGCGAAAGACACAGAACAATGAGGCAGACTCCTAGGCAGGCAGTGTAGCAAAGAAACTCATGGAGGTTGAGTTTGACTTGCTTTTCTCCCTTGGAAACCTCCTATTCAAGTTGGCCCCAAGATTCCTGCCAGCTAATCCTGTCACATAACTCAGGAGAATAGCAAAAAGGTATGTGATATTTCTTTTCAGTTAAAATTCTTCCAATAACAAAGAAAAGAGGTCTAAAATGTAGTTCTTATAATAAATATTGCTCTCTTTTATTTAAAAGATTTTTTTTCTTTGTAGACCTTGTTCTTTTCTCAAATGAATTTTGACACATAACCATTGCCCTTTTACCCCAAGAAAAGTGTTGAATATAGATTAGTATAACTGACTCAGAAATTTAAAATCTAAACAGAAGAAGGGAATATAAGAATAAAATGTTAACTCATTTTGAGTTTTTGTCCCTCTGGGGATCTGTACTAGATAGACACTCACTTTTAAGTGGATCCAGGATTAGGACAGGTGCCCTTTTATTCCTTTATTTATTTATTTTTTGAATTGTATATTGAAATAACATATTAAGTGATTTCAATTTTATTCAACATTCACTATCTCAAAGTAAAAATTAAAATGCAACAGATTACTAAGTGTATTGGAATGAGCATAATAGCTTCACTCAATAAAGTGTCAATGGGGCTAAGATTTCTGCAAAGTGAATATTTCTAACAAGTTTGTGAAAATGAGATGAATTAAGTGCTATAATGTAATAATGCAAAAGTATTACAATGAGATTTCTAGTTCCAATTTCTAATTTTCAAAACCTGACGGGGGAGGGGCAAGGAAGGAAGGCCCTGAAAAATAAAGTGGTCTTCTTCTGATGGTTATGGCAATCAATATCCAAGCTTATCCTTTTGTGTCTAACAGCTGTCTTCATTAGTGTCCTTAAGATGTTTTTATTTTAATACACAAATGCAGATTAGTACCTGTTTTTATCCTCAATGTGTAGTTAAAATAACTTATTTAGCTTCTTTAGAACAATGGCTTACAACTTTTTGACACCAAGGACCAGTTTCATGAAAGTCAACTTTTCCATTGACTGAAGGGAGGGCGATGGTTTCAGGATGATTCAAGAATGTTACATTCACCATACACTTCATTTCAATTATTGTTACATCCGCTCTACCTCAAATCATCAGGCCTTAGATCCCAGAGACTGGGGACTCCTGCTTTAGAGAATTCAGCCACAAAAAATGTTTGTCTTGCTGGAAATTTACAAGGATAATCCCACCAGCTCTAAGGCTTCTTAACCTAAGAAGTAGGGAATTAATGGTTCTTGTATTGATATATATATTTATCATATGAAATAATTTTTGGAACCCAGTTTGCTGACGTGGTAAATAAAAGGAGTCCTTAGAGGAATTCTTCAGAGAAATTTTTGTTGACATGGAAGATTTCTTCCCCATATGGTTTTACAAGTTACTCTCCGAGTTCTTTAGCTCTGGCAAAGCACTATTTTGTTAAAGAAGATGTGTTCAGTCAAAGAAAGAATGCTACTCTGAAGATGTTTATGGAGCAGATGTGGAAGTCTTCCCAGACCAACAGGGCTGTGCTGTACTGTAACATCAGTTTCTTTTCTTTCACTGTGTATCTGATTGTTACCATACATCGCTCTCTACCAATAACATTCTTCTGCTTAAGAACAATTCCTTTTCTGCAGAACTTTGACTTGAATGTTTTCTATCGTGTATTTTTTTAATTGTAATTCTTCCTTAGTCCATTCATCTGGTGATCGTAGATAACTCAATCTCTCAGATTTAATCCAAATTTCCTTCAGAGTAATTTATTCATCTTTTATTTTAGACCATCTGACCAGATTGTATATTCATTGCCCTTTGCTTTGGATTAATCAGCTGTAACCAAGGTGATATAGGAAAATGTATGGCAAAAAACAAAAACAAAACGTGGCCACCAAAAGAATTGTGCATAAGATACTTTAGCATTATTTTGAAGGTAGGCATCTGAATAAACTTACCAAATGGACTTCTCAGATGCTGTCAGTTATATAAATGGCAAATATTTTTATTTGGATGAAATAAGTGGCAGTAGTGGAAAAAACACAAATGCTTTTGAATGAACAGTTCCTATTTTTCATTGTCTATATTATTTCCATATTATGTTCCACTATAATTACTTTGAAAACATTGACAATTCATATTTTGCATGTAAAATTTTGAGGTAGAAATTGTTTGAAATAACTCCATTTCTTTCAATCATTCAATTCAGTCACTCAGTCGTGTCTGACTCTTTGCGACCCCATGGACTTCAGCACGCTAGGCTTCCCTGTCCTTCACAAACTGCCAGAGCTTGCTCAAACTCATGTCCCTTGAGTCAGTGATGCCATTCAACCATCTCATTCTCTGTCGTCCCCTTCTCCTTTTGCCTTCAATCTTTCCCAGCATCAAGGTCTTTTCAAATGAGTCAGTTCTTCACATCAGGTAGACAAAGTATTGGAGTTTTGGCTTCAGAATCAGTCCTTCCAAAGAATATTCAGGATTGATTTCCTTTAGGATGGACTGGTTGGATCTCCTTGCAGTCCAAGGGACTCTCTAGACTCTTCTCCAACACCACAGTTCAAAAGCATCAATTCTTTGGTGCTCAGTTTTCTTTATAGTCCAACTCTCACATCCATACATGACTACTGGAAAAACCATAGCCTTGACTAGATGGACCTTTGTTGGCAAAGTAATATCTCTGCTTTTTAATATGCTGTCTAGGTTGGTCGGAGCTTTTCTTCCAAGAGCAACCATCTTTTAATTTCATGGCTGCAGTCACCATCTGCAGTGATTTTGGAGCCCAAAAAATTAAAGTCAGCCACTGTTTTCATTGTTTCCCCATCTATTTGCCATGAAGTGATGGGACCGGATGCCATGATCTTAGTTTTCTGACTGTTGAGCTTTAAGCCAACTTTTTCCCTCTCCTCTTTCACTTTCATCAAGAGGCTCTTTAGTTCTTCATTTTCTTAAAAAAGGGTGGTGTCATCTGCTTATGTGAGGTTATTGATATTTCTCCCTGCAATCTTGATTCCAGCTGTGCTTCATCCATCCTGGCATTTCACATGATGTACTCTGCATATAAGCTAAATAAGCAGGGTCGCAATATATAGCCTTGGTGTACTCCTTTCCCAATTTATGCAGTGATAATTTTACTAAAGTGTTTTCAACACTTCATATCATGGAAGCTAATATTATTTTTGGTACATTTCAAACCCTTAATAAAAAAATTTTTCAGATGTCACAAATGACACTTTAAGAAATATATGACCATGTGAAAGTCACTTAGTTATGTCCAACTCTTTGAGACCCCATTGACTGTAGCCTGCCAGGCTCCTCTGTCCATGGAATTCTCCAGGCAAGAATACCGGAATGGGTAGCCATGCCCTTCTTCAGGGGTTCTTCCAGACCCAGGGATAGAACCTGGGTCTTCTGCACTGCAAGCATATTCTTTACCATCTGAGCCACCAGGGGAGCTCCATTTAACTATAAACAGATGTAACTGTGACTTTTCTACAAGAGAATGTACTGTCAACAAAATAATGTGCCAATTCTTAACATGTATTTATTTGCACATGACATTAATTACAGATAATGTCAATATTAATCACAATTTGCATTTTTCTCTCATAAAAGTGCTCCTTTATTTCTTGTTAGCATATTGTTTTGAAATAAATATACAATTGCTTAATTCATACATTTCTACTCATTTTTTTAAATTTTATAAGCCAATTCTTTTCCATTTCATCAGAACAGATCATAACTGTTTTTATCTAAATCAAGTTGCATATTCATTCAATATTCAAGGTCTGAACTTTAGATATATTGCTTTACATACTGTCTTTTATTACTCTAATGCTGAGTCCTTTGGACAGCAAGGAATTCAAACCAGTCAATCCCAAAGGAAATCAACCCTGAGTATTCATTGGAAGGACTGATGCTGAAGCTGAAGCTCCAACTCTTTGGCCACCAGATGTGAAGAACTGACTCATTGGAAAAGACGCTGATTCTGGGAAAGCTTGAGGGCAAGAGAAGGGGGCAACAGACAATGAAATGGTTGGATGGCATCATTGACTCCATGGACATGAGTTTGAGCAAACTCAGAGGTATTGAAGGACAGGGAAGCCTGGCATGCTGCGATTCTTGGGGCCACAAAGAGTCAGACACAACTGAGTGACTGAACAATAACAACAAAATGCTACACTTATTTTTCAAACTGACATTCCAACGTATGGTACATTTTTCTGATATTACTAAAATTCCTTTCTTTCTCACCTTTTCTTTTTCCTCAATATCTTTTCAGTGATGTTTTCTCAAAAGGAACTCTGGAGCTCAAATAACTATGAAGGTATAATAAATTTCTTAAATTAATTATGAATTGGTATTTAAAATTTTGCATCTCTAGGTGTGAACACATATATAAAGTCAGATGTAGCAGGCAACAAATAAAGAACAAAATTAATTGTTCTGATCAAAACACTTTTTTATTATTTCATACTATTGACTACTATTGATATAATAAATGTTTATTAAGCCACCTAGTCTATGGTATTTTGCTATAGCAGCCTGAACTAAAATAGATTTTGGAACTAAGAAGTAGCATGTCACTTAACAAAAGCCTAGAAATATGAAAGTGGTTTTGGAACTGTGTAATGCTTAGGGGCTGGAAGAGTTTTGAAGTGCAAGTTAGAAAAAGCCCATGGACTGTTCAGAGTCACCCTGGTGAGAGCTCAGAAAGGAAAGGAGAATATATCTTCCCTCTTCTTAGAGAATACAAAAGTAATTATGTATGGAATGCTGATAGAAATATAGACTGTATATTAGGGTGATCACTTCAGACCAGATGACCTGAAACTGAAATTGTGAAAGCAGATCTGGCTGGAGCCATTGCTATGGGGAGAGGGGGCGGGGGGGCGGGGCGGGGAGGGGGGACAAGGGGTCGGGCGGGAACCCTTGCCCAGCATAATATTATCATTTATATTAATATCGATATGATAGAACATTATTTTCCTGGCAGGGATGTTCACAATGTATTTTTTGTTTGTTTGTTTTTACCTTTTTAATGTGAAACATCAACTATAGAATTGACTTACCTTATAAATATTAAATATTATAAAGCATTTTATATTATTGCCAATAGAGATACTCTAGTTGAATATAAGCTTGGCAGAGAATGAAGCTATTTTGATTCTAGTCCTTTTTCTTTAATTATCTGTGTGATTTACAGCTGGGCCCTGTCATTCCTTCTGCCTTGGAATTTTCATGAGGACAATAATACTTAATCTGCATACTTCCTACACTTATTGTGAGCAAAATAACTCTGATAATACTGTAATTCAGATATGTAGTAACTGATAAAGTGTAGGACCTAATATTGCAGGTGCAATTTTTGCAGTCAAAATAAATTCGATTGTTTGAGTAATGATAGTGATATTTGAAGATAGATGCTTCACTACCTGATATGCAGTTAAATTTGCTGTGAGTGTATGAATGCCTTCTAGGCGCTTTAGCATGTATTTTGCATCTTAAAAATATTTAGAGCAGAAAAATGTTTTTATAAATTATTACCACATATATATGAATTTAAATACTAATAAAGGTGTTTTTGATTTAGCCTCAGGAATACCTACTTATAATTGTTTGTCTCCCACCTGCTAATGTCACTTATGGTGCAAAGAACAAGCTGAGAATTTGATTTTACATTTACCAGGAAAACATCACCTTGACATTTAGAGAGAAAAAAAAGCATTTTATGGGATTGCAAATGAGCACTTAAGATATTGAAATGTCTCCTGATGAAAAAAAAAATGCTCTTCTTTTGTTTTTTAAAAATGCCAACTTTCCTCTCCATAGTAAAATATGTCAGAGTATCTTACATAGATTTGGGGTGAAGAAGCCAGTACATAATTCTTCAAATTATCCTTGAGTTTTGCCAAATAAATAAAGCCATTTGTAATCTTGAAAGATTGACAAGAAGGAAGTAACTTTCAAAATGTCTGCTTTGAGAATTAGAAAATTAAGCTTTGAGGAAAAACAGCAAACATATCAAACATTTTTTAAAGTGTTTGTTCATTTTAGGGCTTCTCTGGTGGCTCAGATGGTAAAGAATCTGCATGCAATGCAGAAGACTCAGGTTTGATCCCTGGGTCTGGAAGATCCCCTGGAGAGGTAACGGCTCCCCACTCCAATAATATTGCCTGGAGAATTCCATGGACAGAGGAGGCTGGCAGGACGACCGAGCAGCTACCACTTCCACTTTCACTTTTCGTGTGTTCATTTTCATAGGATTACAATTTGAGGGGGATGACTGATGTGGATTTATCTTCTTCAAACACTGGTTCACAGTGTAGGTGCCACACGAAGGGGTTTGAGTGAGAGAATGACACTGAGGTTTAACAGAGGTATTGGAAGTGGAAATTGGTATTGGTCTGGAAATCCATATGCCACGGCTATAGACTGAATATCTCATTTTTCAAATGTATGCTGATACACATGTTGATTTGTTAATATATATAATCAAATTCATTTGGCATTATCCATTGCTTTAATCAGTTAGTATTAGAATTACAATTGCTATCAGTTGAATACCTATTTTTAAGAAAAGTATAACCACTGTTTGGAGAAGAAAATGACAACCCATTCCAGTATTCTTGCCTGGGAAATCCCTTAGACAAAGGAGCCTGGTGGGCTAAACTCCATGGAGTCACAAAAGAATCAGACATGCCTTAGTAACTAAACAACCACCACCACCACAATTACACTAATTAAACAATGAAGTCCTTAGAGTGACCTGGTTCTACTGCTTTGGTGACCTTTGTAAACTAAGCAAATTTTAAGTGTATAAATGCCTTAAGATTACAAAATTGAAACCTAAAGACAACCGGTCACTACTGGTTGACTCAAAGAGTTAACTACTCTTTGAGCTATTGCCAGTCCATCAATTCCTAACTTTCACTCTGCCTTTTCTCTATAAAATCTCTCCCCAAAGTTCCTGTCAGTGGAACACTCCTAAACACTTCCAATTTGGCCCTCCCTAATTTGAATTAAAATTTGCTCAAATAAACTCTTTAAAATTTTAATATGTCTCAGTTTATCTTTTAACACTACTGCCTGAAATTACTCCCAATATTAAGAATTGAGAGGTTACAGAGCTTGGGGAAGGAGTTAGCAATACAGATTTGTAAACACAATATAGTCAGACAAATTGATCATTCTTAACACACATTAGCAAGGTTACTTACATCAATCCAAAATCAGTGTTATTAATGTATATATTCAGTTTTAAAATGATAATGGTTTGCACATTCAATATGCTCACAGTTACATAAAAATATATATGAAATACAAAATGCATTTAGAGCTAAATAGAGATAATTAGTTCAGTTCAGTCATTCAGTCGTGTCCAACTCTTTGCGACCCATGGATAGCAGCTCGCCAGGCCTCCCTGTCCATCACCAACTCCTGGAGCTTGCTCAAATTCATGTCCATCGAGTTGGTGATGCCATCCAACCATCCCATCCTCTGTTGTTCTCTTCTCCTCCTGCCTTCAATCTTTCCCAGTATCAGGGTCTTTTCTAATGATTCAGTTCTTTGCATCAGGTGGCCGAAGTATTGGAGTTTCAGCTTCAGCATCAGTCCTTCCAATGAATATTCAGGAATGATTTCCTTTAGGATTGACTAGTTGGATCTCCTTGCAGTCCAAGGGACTCTCAAGAGTCTTCTCCAGCACCACAGTTCAAAAGCATCAATTCTTCGGTGCTCAGCTTTCTTTATAGTCCAACTCTCACATCCATACATGACTACTGGAAAAACCATAGCCTTGACTAGGTGGACGTTTGGTGGCAAAGTAATGTCTCTGCTTTTGAATATGCTGTCTAGGTTGGTCATAGCTTTTCTTCCAAGAGCATCTTTTAATTTCATGGCTGCAGTCACCATCTGCAGTGATTTTGGAGCCCAAGAAAATAAAGTCTCTCACTGTTTTCATTGTTTCCCCATCTATTTACCATGAAGTGATGGGACCGGATGCCATGACGGTAGTTTTCTGAATGTTGAGTTTTAAGCCAGCTTTTTCACTCTACTCTTTCACTTTCATCAAGAGGCCCTTTACTTCTTCTTCACTTTCTGCCATAAGGGTGGTGTCATCTGCATATCTGAAGTTCTTGATATTTCTCCCAGCAATCTTGATTCCAGCTTGTGCTTTATCCAGCCTGGCATGTCACATGATGTACTCTACATGTAAGTTAAACAAGCAGGGCAACAATATACAGCCTTGACGTACTCCTTTCACGACTTGGAATCAGTCTGTTGTTCCACGTCCACTTCTAACTATTGCTATCTGCATGCGGATTTCTCATGACACAGGTCAGGTGGTCTGGTAATCCTATCTCATGAAGAATTTTCCACAGTTTGTTGTGATCCACACATCAAAGGCTTTAGCATAGTCAATAAAGCAGAAATAGATATTTTTCTGGAAGTCTCTTGCTTTTTAATGGTCCAGCAGATGTTGGCAATCTGATCTCTGGTTCCTCTGCCTTTTCTAAAACCAGCTTGAACATCTGGAATTTCACGGTTCATGTACTATTGAAGCCTGGCTTGGAGAATTTTGAGCATTACTTAGCTAGTGTGTGAGATGAGTGCAATTGTGCAGTAGTTTGAACATTCTTTGGCATTGCCTTCCTTTGGGATTGGAATGAAATCTGACCTTTTCCAGTTCTGTAGCCACTGTTGAGTTTTCCAAATTTGCTGGCATATTGACTGCAGCAATAGAGATAACACAAAATATCGATAAAAATGATATTTTTCATGAAACCATTCAATCTCTGTCATTTTCTCTTTTAAATTTCTAATAATTTGTATTAAAAGTACACATTGTGGAACTTCCTTGGAAGTCCAGTGATTAAAAATCTGCTTTGCAACATAGGGGACTCAGGTTTGATCCCTGCTACTGAGACCACTTGCTCTGGAGCACTAGAGCCACAGATACTGGGCCTGTGCACTGCAACACAGACCCATGTGACACAACTCAGACCCAATGCAACTTAGCAAAGAAATAAATTCTTTTTTAAAAAAATTAAAGTTGTTCTTACAATTGAAAATAAAAAATACTCAAGCTAAATCATTCTATATAGCAAAAATTGAATCTTTATTTTTCATGTTTCCTTATTTTTAACTCACCCTAGGTCACTACATTTATTAGCAAGTATTTATAGTTACTGTTTTAAAGTACTTGGGATAAGCTAAAGAATAAAACACTTGTGGTTCATATGCTTACAGATCTTAAAATGTAAAAGGATTATGAAAATTACAACTATAATAAAGAATATCTTCAGAAAGATAAAACTAAAGGAAAATGGTTTGTAATAAATATGACAAAGATTCGATACCTCAATGTATAAAGAGCTCATAAAAGCTCATAACAAAAGCACAATAACACCAGTCTTAAATGTTGCCAGAGTTAGGAATAGACAAAAATGTGAGTAATGATTCTCGAAAAAGAGACCAGTATTCAACTTCATTTCATGTACATACAATGAAACCTCACCTTCTCAAAACAGCTCATTCTCTTTCCCTCCTCTCCTACGACCACCACCAGCTGGCGAAGATAAAGTTGGTCAGGAGAGGCTCAGTGTGGCTCCCTCACAGAAGCCTTCAGGAATGCAATTTGATAATACTTTTTAAAATATTATAAAATTTGCTACAGTATGAGCAACATAATTTTTCTTGTAAATAACTAAGCACAAAAGTAGTTAGAAATTCAAACCAATATTTCCAGCCAAGCTATTTAATAAAGAATAATTTACACATGTATAACAGAGGTAATAATACATATTAATTTTTATATATGCATGTATGGACAGAGGAGCCTGGTGGGCTACAGTTCATGGGGTCACAAGAGTCAGACACGACTGAGTGACTAAACATATATATGTGTGTGTGTGTGTGTGTGTGTGTGTGTGCGTCTTTCCTTCTGCAGTTAATTTCACACACCAGTCTTCTCCACACTTTCTTGAGGTGTTCATCTATGGGGAGGAGGAGAAAAGTGGTGAAGAGGACTGAAGGAGAGAGCATAAGGATTGTTGGAGCAAAGAGCTCATTATTTAACCTCTGGTATCCAGAACAAGATTTTTGAGTGTGCATTAGAAAAGCTCTTGAATGTCAGCCTTTGTTAAGAAGAACACATGTTTTCGTGAATTCTGTAGGACATATCAAAAAGCAGAATTCAAGAGAACAAACTGAAGATTTTCCCACTGGAGAAGGCCTCTCTTCTGCCCAACATAGGCCATGAGGCAGTAGGAGACACGTGAGAAGGTCCAGAAGCGACAGTGTTTGTCGCATCCTGTGGCTGTCACGTGACCCTCAGTAGCCCCTGTGCCCTGTGAGGTGGTGCAGAATTGCCAGTAGCTCAAATTTAGAAGCAGGACAAAGAGGCAAATGCCTGGGACATGGATTCCAACAACACGTCTGAGGTCTTCATTCCAAAATGTCAATGAGATACTGTCATGCTTTAATGGTCACGAATATGGACTCAGATCAATCTAGCCATTCCACTATAGGAACCAGGGAGGACCCAAAGGATAACACGGGTACCCGGAAAACTCTGTACATTTTGGTAAAGAAACAGCCCCAATTGCAAAGTCTTATACCAGTAGATATGCCAGCAAATTTGGAAAACTCAGCAGTGGCCAGAGGACTGGAAAAGGTCAGTTTTCATTCCAATCCCAAAGAAAGGCAATGCCAAAGAATGCTCAAACTACCGCACAATTGCACTCATCTCACACACTAGTACAGTAATGCTCAAAATTCTTCAAGCCAGGCTTCAGCAATAGGTGAACCGTGAACTTACAGATGTTCAAGCTGGTTTTAGAAAAGGCAGAGGAACCAGAGATCAAATTGCCAACATCCGCTGGATCATTGAAAAAGCAAGAGAGTTCCAGAAAAACATCTATTTCTGCTTTATTGACTATGCCAAAGCCTGTGACTGTGTGGATCACAATAAACTGTGGAAAATTCTGAAAGAGATGGGAATACCAGACCCCCTGAAATGCCTCTTGAAAAACCTATTTGCAGATCAGGAAGCAACAGTTAGAACTGGACATGGAACAACAGACTGGTTCCAAATAGGAAAAGGAGTACGTCAAGGCTGTATATTGTCCCTCTGTTATTTAACTTATATGCAGAGTACATCATGAGAAACACTGGACTGGAAGAAACACAAGCTGGAATCAAGATTGCTGGGAGAAATATCAATAACCTCAGATATGCAGATGACACCACTCTTATGGCAGAAAACAAAGAGGAACTCAAAAGCCTCTTGATGAAAGTGAAACAGAAGAGTGAAAGAGCGGGCTTAAAGCTCAACATTCAGAAAACTAAGATCATGGCATCTAGTCCCATCACTTCATGGGAAATAGATGGGGAAACAGTGGAAACAGCGTCAGACTTTATTTTTCTGGACTCCAAAATCACTACAGATGGTGACTGCAGCCATGAAATTAAAAGACGCTTACTCCTTGGAAGAAAAGTTACGACCAACCTAGACAGCGTATTGAAAAGCAGAGACATTACTTTGTCAACAAAGGTCAGTCTAGTCAAGGCTATGGTTTTTCCAGTGGTCATGTATGGATGTGAGAGTTGGACTGTGAAGAAAACTGAGTGCTGAAGAATTGATGCTTTTGAACTGTGGTGTTGGAGAAGACTCTTGAGAGTCCCTTGGAGTGCAAGGAGATCCAACCAGTCCATTCTGAAGGAGATCAGCCCTGGGATTTCTCTGGAGGGAATGATGCTGAAGCTGAAACTCCAGTACTTTGGCCACCTCATGGGAAGAGTTGACTCATTGGAAAAGACTCTGATGCTGGGAGGGATTGGGGGCAGGAGGAGAAGGGGACGTCGGAGGATGAGATGGCTGGATGGCATCACTGACTCGATGGACGTGAGTCTCAGTGAATTCCAGGAGTTGGTGATGGACAGGGAGGCCTGGCGTGCTGCAATTCATGGGGTAGCAGAGAGTGGGACACGACTGAGTGACTGAACTGAACTGAACTGAAATGATACCAGTAAAAACTGCTTGAAATTGAGTTAAATAAGATTTAATTTTTTTTGTACGAGGGAGCCACATTTAACATTATTTTAAATCACTTTTTTAGGCCATTCCCACTGGTTGTTTTGGTCTTATTCTTAATTACACTTGAAGTTGATTACATTTTAGACCTTTTATGAATTATATCTTCACCCAAAGAGTCATCTTTTTACTTAGGTCTATAATGGGTACGTTTCCTTTTTCTCTTTTTCAAAGAATATTAACCATTGAGAAAATATTGTTTTATAATAAAATGTAGACATCTTCACCACTTTATCTTATGTCACTGTGACTTAGAAGCATGAATTATTAAAAATCTATTTGGGATGCTTTTTTTTTTTTCCTGTGACAGCAAGACACGATACAAATGCTTTACATTGTCCTCTCCAACAAAATAGTGAACTTTGAACTTAAATGCCAGGATTTCAGTGTATAATGCGACATCTCTCTTAAATTATGAATGTTTATGATACTGTTAAATAGCAATACTCACTTCTTTGTATTTGATTTCATAATTATATGATTCAATAAAAAATTACTGAACCAAAACACATGCTTCTATAGAAATAATTATATTGTATCCTAATGAATACTTGAACTCATTAAAATTCACCCAAAATTGCAATATCATAGTGAGTTGATCAAAATATTAAAATTCAATGAAGCAGTTACAGACAAATCAATTTAAAACCTTTCATATACCAATAATAATACAGAAAGTATTTCTTATGCTGCTAAGTACTATACTTATCACCCTGGTGATCAAGTTATCTATTTTTATATAAACTTTCCTCATTGGTTACCACCTTGATGATTTTACATGTTTGCATAACAAAAAAAAAAAAAACAAGTGAATCCTGGCAAAACGTGAAATCCCATCAAATTAATTAATATCTGAGTTACAGGAAATAAAATTTCATCTATCTGGAAGGCAAACTGAAGATGTGCCTTTAAAAGATGAATTTTCCCCATTTTAGGAAAAAGGTAGATGAGTAGAGTCTGTTCTACCATAGATTAATATCTGGTGATTATAGAGCCCTTAGCCTTCTGCTTTGAGGGATGGACCTCATCTCCTCAAATGCAGGTTTTGATTAAAAGGAAGATAAATGGAAACCATTTTCTTGGTTCTTTCCTGCCCATTTCTGAACCGACATACACATTTAAATCCCATTTATTTCTTAAGTGTTCGTACCTTCCATCCCCACAATACATCGTCACCTTTCTTTCAGGCTCTGCAGTAGCTCAGACCAAGTGAAAAGAATATACGTGATCATTCTGTTCCAAAACTAACCAGAAAAAGATAAGGAGCAAAAACTTTCACTGAAAGCTAAGCCAGAAGGAACTTGGATAAGAAAGTGAGGGTTCCGGGGAGTCCCAATTGGAAAAGTAGAGAAGGGGCAGAAACAGCTGGCTCTATTTTTGCATATGGAATATTTCTGGGTTGGTGGAAAAGTCCAGAGACTTTGAACCAAAATTTATGGGGTTTCACCCTGGCTCTGACACAGCTTGTGTCTCCTCTGCTCTCATTAAAGACAGATAATACCTATCTCACAGGGCTTCCCTGGTGGTTCCATGGTAAAGAATCTGCCTGCCAATGCAGGAGATGTGAGTTTGAATCCTGGGTCAAGAAGATCCCTTGGAGAAGGGAATGGCAACCCACTCCAGTATTCTTGCCTGGAGAATTCCATGGACAGAGGAGGCTGACAGGCTACAGTCTGTGGGGTGGCAAAGAGTTAAACATGACTTAACAACTAAATGACAATATTACCTATCTCACAGTTTTTGAGGATTACCTCAGACAATTAGTGTCATAGGACTTTATGTAACAGATTGTAGTATAAGTTATTATACTATGTTAGTATAAGTTATTACATTAGAAAGGTAGGTGGATCAATATTCTTATTAGGTGGCTAATTTACTCAGGTCAGTTTTTGGAAATCACTATACAGTTAGCCATTGTTACATTTTATTCTTGATAAATGTTTTCCTTTATGTGTTTCTCTCCTCTAGATTCATGAGAAACAATGATTGTATAAGTCAATTCACCTAACATTATTGAGTGCTTACTGTATATCAGGGATCATGCTAAGAAATTTGAATGCATTATTTTCTTATTTAATCCTTACATTAACTTCATAAGTGTATTATTTTCTCTACATAGGAAACTGTCTGGAGAGTGAATCAGGGTAATATTTTTGCATATTCATTTAGTGTGCTTTCCCCCTTGTCCTTTTCCCCTCTCTTGTCTTTATTCAGTTGTAGCTAGGGTTTTTTATGCCCAATACCTCAGGAACAGTAAGATACCACAGGTTTTTATAATTTTCAATGAGAATAATCCCCCTTTCTTTCTCAAACTGTATTCCAACAGATAACTAATAATAGTAATTTTATTTTGGGTTCTTACTGTATGAGAGAAATTTTTTGTAAATATCTTACATTATTTTATTTAACACTCTGAAAAACACTAGGAGAGATGTGCTATGATTATACACATTTTATAGAGCCTTACCTGTGATTTTATAAAACCTTACACAGGCCTGAAATATGTTATTTTTCCCAGACACGTAGATATCAAGAAGTAGAATGAGGCTTCAGAATTTGGTAAGATTCCTCCCCCCCAAAAAAGCTGAGAAACTCGAGAGATTCTTATTCCCTGTACTCTTCTGTCTTTTAGATAAGCCCACCTAAAGAAGAAATAATTTTTTAAAGTGGCAGATTTGGCAATGCAAGGATGTCATGCACTTGTACTCTTGTAATGTCTCTAGACACAGGAGAATCTTCAGGAGCCCAGAGTTTCCCAGCGACAGCTGTCTGTGGTCATTCCAGTATCCTCCCATCCCTGTCCATGCAGGAAGGTGGCAGGCATCTCAGGTCTGGGCAGCTACTTTGGTTAGTTTCACTATTTGTACTTCTCCACCTGAGTGACCCTGTGAAGAATCATCTGATCCCATGCTCTTCTGGAGCTTTTAAGAAGTTTAGTGGGGTTTTGATCTGCTCCATCTTGGTGCTTTTCTATGGAGCAGGAAAAATCAATGGGATACATGGATGTGGTATGAAGTTGACAAGTTACAACCATCTGCCTGGATCTATCAGGCTAACATTTCTCCTCCTCTGGTTTGATGATGGACTTCAGGAAACTCTGGGCTCTGCACATAGTGACTGCAGTCATGAAATTAAAAGACGCTTGCTCCTTGGAAAGAAAGCTATGACAAACCTAGACAGCATATTAAAAAGTAGACATCATTTTGCTGACAAAGGTCTGTATAGTGAAAGCTATACTTTCTCCAGGAGTCGTGTATGGATGTTAGAGCTGGACCAAAAAGAAGGCTGAGCACTGAAGAACTGATGCTTTCAAATTCTGATGCTGGAGAAGACACTTGAGAGTTCCCTGGACTGGAAGGATATCAACTTAGTCAATCCTAAAGGAAATCAACCCTGAATATTCATTGGAAGGACTGATGCTGAAGCTGAAGCTCCAATACTTTGGCTACCTAATGCAAAGGGCCCACTCATTGGAAAAGACCCTGATGCTGTGGAAGACTGAAGTCAAAAGGAGAAGAGAGTGGCAGAGGATAAGATGGTTAGATAATATCACTGACTCAATGGACATGAATCTGAGCAAACTTTGGGAGATAATGAACAACAGGCAAGCCTGGCATGCTACAGTTCATGGGGTCACAAGGAGTCAAACACAGCTTAGTGACTGAACAACAACAGTGGATAGTTCAAGAAGCAGCCCAGGGTCCAGGGGAAGTCGGTATTCAAGTTTTGGGTACCTCCATTTATGACTCACTTTTTTGTGGAATTTTCTTTCTCACTTTTCAGTTGCTTTTGTTCTTAAACTCTGGCTTCTGACTTCTCAAGCTTCCCTGGTGGTTCAGGCCGTAAAGACTCTGCCTGTAGTGCTGGAAACCCAGGTTCAATCCCTGGGTGGCAAAGATCCTCTGGAGAAGGAAATGGCAACCCACTCCAGCATTCTTGCCTGGAAAATTCCATGGACGGAGGAGCCTAGTGGGCTACAGTCCATGGAGTCACAAAGAGTCGGACACGACTGAGAGACTATCACTTTCACTTTCCCTTTCTGACTTGTTAGCCCATTTCAACTACACTGTCAGTTTGAACTATTAGTATATTTAAAGAGTTTTGTTTAGTGGAAAAACAAAATAGATCCAGATTTCACCTAGTCTCTTCCTATTCTTTCAAGGATTATGTCCCCTCTGGCTTCTGCCTCATTTTGATCATGCTACAGTGTCTTCGCAGTTACTTTAAAAAATAATTCATCAAATTAGAAAATATAGTTGTCTTTGGAAGATGCTTTAGTTTTCTGTAGGATACTCTGTCATTTCCAGAAACTGGACCTGACATCTACTTTTTAAAATTTACAGAAATAATATATTTTAGCTGCAATCGGTTAAGTACACTGTCTGTTTTCCTCCTGATTTCTACTCTACCACCCTTCCACTCAGATGGAGTGGCATTAAAATATTTGCAGGCCTTTTAGGGACCTGGTAAAGGGGAAGTGGAGTTGGCAATACGTAAGTTTTTATTTCCTGGGACATATTTAGGTGATTCTCAGATATATTATTGCTAGCATCCTATGAATGGAGGGCTTCCAAAAATATTCTTATTGCCCATTGCACTTTCTCAGCAGATATAATAACTTGAGTGTGTAGCGCCAAAGGTTACCCAACACAAGAAATACATGGACAGTGGATGAGAAGAGTTGAAATGTTCAAAACCAGAATTTTTTAGAACAGTTTTAGATTTACAGAAAAATTGTGAGGCTGGTACAGAAGGTTTTCAAATGCCCCACACCTAGTTTCTCTTATTACTAGCATTGTAACTAGTATGGTATACTTGTTACAATTCATGACTCAACATTGATATGTTATTCTTATGCAAAGCCCATACATTATTGATATTTGCTTAGTGTTTGCCTTACATCCTTTTTCTCTGCATAGAATCCCACCCAGGATACCATATTACATTTACTCATCGTGTCTCTTAGACTCTTCTTGGCTGTGACCCTCCCTGTTTTTGATGACCTTGACAGTTTTGAGGAATACTTGTCAGACATTTTGTAGAATATCCCTCAGTTGGAATTTATCTGATGATTTTCTCAGGATTATGTTGGGGTTATGGGCTTCAGGGACACAGGAAGACCACGGAGGTAAAACACCATTTTCATCACTTTGTGTCGGGATACTTACTGATCAAGATGACTTAATGACAGTTGATGTGGACCTTCATCACCTAAGGTTTCTCCATTGTAAACTTTCTCTTCCCTCCCTTTCTCATGTTCAATACTGTACTCTTTGGAAGGAAGTTACTATGCATAGCCTATTCAAGAAGTAGAGTTCTATATTCCACATCCTTAATAGTAGACTATCTACATACACTGGAGTTCTGTCTGGAATATCTGTATCTCCTCCTCCATTTATTAGTTTATTAGTTTATTCATATCTGTATGGACTCATGGATGTTTGTTTTATAGTTTGAGTTTAACCCAGTCCTAATTTATTCTTTTTTTGGCTCAAATTATTTTATACTTAACCATTGGAGCTTTTTCAGTGGACTCCCTGTTCCCCTTTAAAATATCCCACTTGCATGTTGAAAACTAGAAGATGCTCTGTGAAAGGTTTCTAGTTATCTCTGTCAGGACGTTGTAACTTCCAGGCATATAGTTGATGGTACAGAATATATAATTGTTAATACAATATGTAAAGATGGATATATAAGAATTACACTATGTGGAATTCCTCAGAACCTCACTATTTTAGGTCACAAACTTATAATAGTACTATAAACAATGAATTTGTCTTCATGTGAAATCATATGTTGTAATCCTATCAATAATAACAAAACTCCAAGAAGAAAGCATAAATTATCTATTTCCTACCCCATAATTATTTATATTCTTTAAAATTTGTCATGTGACAAAGGGATTAAAATGCAGTCCAATTTGTAGGTAAAAAATATTCTAAAAATGTAAGGTATTATTTCTCCAGAGTGTATAATATTTATGGTGTCAAAACTGTTTTACAGTTGTAAATAGCTATGATGTATTTTCTCATTCTAAATAGATGTTTGTTTTTGTACCTAATTTTGTATTATTTTCATTCAAGCCTCCTCCATCCACCACTGAATGTACAATTTTCAATATATACAAAACCTGGACCCACTCCTAGGTAACACCTAGCTCAGTCTATCTGCATGCACAGCAGAGAATTGAGGATCCTTGCTCTCCAAACCCTAACAAGACACCACAAAGGCCTCCAGTGCTCAGCAGCCAGGACAAACATAGCAAAGAACCTGAATTAATGACAGATTGCTTTGTTTTTATTTATTGTTATTTTTTATATGCCATGGAATGGATCTTGTAAAAGAAATTAATTCAGGTATAGAAAATTAAATTTACAGTTTGGACTGAGAGAAGTACTCATCATGGAGATTAAATAAACTCCTTAAGCCCACAAAACTGATCAGTAGTGGAGCAGGATTTCCAGTGCAAGTCTTTGGGTTTCAAAATAGAGCCTTTCCTATGGGAGTAACGAAAATACAGATGTGCCAGTAACAGTTAAAATGTATGTGTATTTCTAAAGTCCCTTTGAATATAAAGGCGTATACATTTAAGTATTAAGAGTCTTGTGAGAGGAGATACTTTGAGAAATGATGAAAATATATGTTTTTTGTTTGTTTAATACTTACATGATGCTTATTCTGTACAAGTTACCATTTGGGAGATTTTCATAAATGTTCGTGACATACCTTTGTAATAATCAGATAAGATGCATATTGTCCTTTCCCATTTTACAGTGTAAGGAAATGTGCAGGGTCAGAGATTGTACCCTGCTTTCTAACTAAGTGGTTACCCTGCCACAGTCTTGCAGACGCTGGGTTGGAGATAAAGGACTTGCTTTCAACTGATATACTAGTGTCATGAACTTCATTGTCACATCAATACTGTGTGTCCCCCTAGCTCCCATGAGAAAGGGACACATTGGTTTTGTGTCACAAGTAAGAGACATCAAGCTTAGTAAAACCTCAATCGACAAAGGAGGCTGCTAGCAAACCTGCACAATCTTTAACCTGGAGAGAGTCATTATCTATATTATCTTAACCAGGAAACAAATCTGTCTTCTTACCCACAGAGAGAACTGATCTTTATCTTTCAAGACTGTTTGCTAGCCTAGCTCCCTTGGAAAGTTAGGCCAGGAAAAATTTGTCACAAGACATGTGAAAGACCCCCAACATACGATGAAGAAACTAGGTTATTTTTTTGGTTTGTAAGCAGTAGACTTGGGATTACAGAGCTGGAAGGGATTACAGAGCTGGAGGATCAGGCTCCAGAGTCTATGTTCTTAACCATTACTGGGTTTTCCTGCTTTGTGCTACTTCACCATGTGTGGAGAGGAACATCACTAAAGACTAACCAATTGGTAAACTTCTGTCTTTCTATTGGATGTCAAACACGTATACAGCTTCTTCTGTTCCCAGGGGGAGCCATGCTATATGCCCCATGTAAACCCTTAGGACTCCCTCTCTTGAGCACTTTTAGAAGAACTTCTCTTTTATTCCTCAAGACTTCATCAGGAAAAGCAGCATCAGACTTACCTTCCTCTCTACCTAGGAGCACAGTCTTTCTGAAAGCCTTTCTCACACCAGTAACAAAAAGTGACAGTCATAAAATGTTGCACTGAAGGGATTGCTTGTGTTCTTGTCCAATCTCATAAATTACAAACAAGGAACACAAAACCCGAAGTGGTTAAACGAAACACTCACAGTCATATATTTTGCCAATAACACAACAGCAAGAGAGAGCATCTACTTTCTAACTTCCATTCTGTGTACTTTCCAGCATATACCATGTAAGTAACGCCCCTCACACTTTCAATTTTATTCTAGAGTTTTCTGTCCCTGGTGGCACAAACGGTAAAGAAGACGGTAATGAGGAGAGCCAGGGTTAGATCCTTGGGTCGAGAAGATCCCTTGGAGAAGGAAATAGCAACCCCTTCCAATATTGTTGTCTGAGAAATCCCATTGACAGAGGAGCCTGGTAGGCTACAGTCCATGGGGCAGCAAAGAGTAGGACATGACTGAGCGATATATATATATATATATTTTTTTTTTTTTTTTTCTGTCCTTGAATTGTTTTGAAAGACAAAATCACTAGTCATTTTGTGGAGCACTGAGGAGAGCCACAGTGAAAATGGACACGTCATAGAATTTTGTTTTTAAAGTCTAAGAACAATGATTATAAAAGCCCAAACTTAATAGATCTGTTTTAATGCCTAACTTTTAACTGGACTCAAATTACTCACCAAAACAAAGAACATTTTCTGGGACCAGTAAAGCAATTATAGAAACAAATACTTTCTATTCAGTAAAATGAAATAGACCTACCCTGGTAGAAGACCTATTTATAACTATTTCCCTGAGGCTATTTTTTTTCTGGAATGAGTTTCAAGGAGAAATGAAATTTGGGGACTGGATGATTCAATTATGTAAATGCACTAATTATATATGGAACAGGATCCTATTTTATATGTTTTGGAATTTTTTTCCATCTTTCCTCATGACTGGGAGAATTGTTTTTTGAGACCTGTGTTTTCCAGTGTTCTGAGAAAGTAAATGTTCTATAAATGTGCAACACTTAAAAATACAGTTCAATTAACTGTGTCCTCTATGGCTCCTCCAGGTGCGGTTTTTTGTAATGGGTAATACAATTTTAGTATCAGTGAATGGCATTACTAAAAGTTTCCACAGACTTTCCTCCTAATTTGAAAACACTACACAATTATGGCCTCATAAGTAGGTTATTTGGAGAAGGAAATGCCAACCCACTCCAGTATTCTTCCATGGACAAAGGAACTTGGTGGGCTGTAGTCCATGGGGTCACAGAGAGTCGGACACAACCAAGTGACTAACACAAGTAGGTTATTAGGCTTACGTTTATGCTGAAGGAGGTTTAAAATGTGATACTCCCCCTCTGAAGGACAGCAGTCATTACTATTCTTTCAAAATCAAGTGTGTTTTTTTTTTACCATTGGCAAACAATATTTTTGTTTGTACTATCACTTTCTAATCAAGATACTTTTTTGTATATATATATATATATATATATGTATGTATATATATATATGCATGTATACAATAAGGCAGAACCATAATAATATAATAAAGCTTATAATAATATCATAAGGCTATTTTGGGAATATATAGTTTATACCTCTATCCCCCCTCCAAAAAAAAAGAAAGAATAGAAAAGTGATTCAAAAAGTCAGAACATTTGGAAAAACCCCTCGGACTCAGTTTAAACATGATTGTCAAGCAGAGGAAATTGTTGTTGTTAAGTCGCTAAACTGTGTCCTTCTCTTTGCTCTTTGCAACCTCATGGACTGCAGTATGCCAGGCTCCCCTGTTCTTCACTATTGCCCAGAGTTGGCTCAAATTCGTGTCCATTTAGCCGGTGATGCTATCTAACAATCTTATCCTCTGTTACCCCTTCTTCTTTTGCCCTCAATCTTTCTCAGCATCAGGGGCTTTTCCAATGAGACAGCTCTTTGCATCAGATGGTCAAAGTATTAGAGATATAGCTTCAGCATCAGTCCTTCCAATGAATATTCATGGTTGATTTATTTTAGCATTGTCTGGTTTGATCTCCTTGCAGTTCAGGGGACTCTCAAGAGTCTTCTTCAGCACTGCAGTGCTGAGGGCATTGCGTGTATAGTGAAACAGGCACACGTGTATGTCCATCTTATCTCTGCTCTTCATTCAATGAGTTAGGGCTCTTATACCCTCAATTCTCTTTTCCTAAAATTGAAATCTCCTCTCAGATTCTTGATTATAATGGTATAGCCAAGTCCTACTTAGAAGCTACCCATTGTAAGACATTTTTATTTTAAAGGAGGTATAAAACCATTTAAATGCAAAGAATGAAGGTCCAGTATTTGCCCAGCAGGCCAGTATTTGAAGGGCCTTGGATGTCATTTGACTATCTTTGCAACCCCACTACCTGTATCCACTTTAAGTTTAAGCTTTCACTCCCAAACACCTGGCACAAGAGTCTCTGCCCCTTGGCAGTGAACCCTCGAGATAGCCATGCCCTTCATGCTCTGTACAAAGACTGGGTAATGTTGGAAACTTAATATATTTACTTAAATTTTTGATACACTTTAATAAACTAAACAAATACAGTGTTAATATATTTTTGACCCTTGATTCGTTGTTGTCACCTTGGCACCGTCAATAGTCATTTCAAAGCTGCCAACTACATTTCTCAAATTCCTCTTCTGAAATGATCTTGGTGACTTGCTGAGGAGAGGAACCCATAGAGATTTATAAAGTGAAACAGAAGCCATAGTTTTCAGCATGTCAGTGGGGCCACCAAGGGGACACGCCACCAGAGCGCTTCTAGCTTGGCACTTGTGAGCCTCCCCAAGAGGCAGGGCTTTCTTCCTCCTTCCAGAACTTCATGCTGCTAGAGTGAAGTCAGCAGGTGGAGTATCCTGATTCTCAGAACTTCAGCTTTTTCTCCTGTCGTCTGGGGGAAACACTAATTCCTACATGAAATTCCTTGCTCCCGGCCTAATACAGTTTACTGAGGTAATGTTCAACATTCTTTGCAGTAGAGAAAACTTTCATGTTTGTAGGTGGTAGTGATGGCTGGGGCATATTCTACCAAAAGCATGAGAAATTTTCAAAAGTATGTTTCGATTTCCACACGCTTTTGATTTGTGTGTGTGTGTGTGTGTTAGTCGCTTAGTCGTGTCCAACTCTTTGCGAAGCCATGGACTGGGGCCCGCTAGGCCCCTCTGTCCATGGCATTCTCCTGGAAAGAATACCGGAGTGGGTTGCAATTACCTTCTCCATTTGATTTGTAACAAGGAGCAAAATTTTAAATTATCTTATTTAGATATTTGGTTTCAGTTCAGTTCAGTTCAGTCGCTCAGTCTTGTCTGACTCTTTGCAACCCCATGAATCGCAGCATGCCAGGCTTCCCTGTCCATCACCAACTCCCAGGGTTCACTGAGACTCACGTCCATCAAGTCAGTGGTGCCATCCAGCCATCTCATCCTCTGTCGTCCCCTTCTCCTCCTGTCCCCAATCCCTCCCAGCATCAGAGTCTTTCCAATGAGTCAACTCTTCACATGAGGTGGCCAAAGTACTGGAGTTTCAGCTTTAGCATCAGTCCTTCCAAAGAAATCCCAGGGCTGATCTCCTTCAGAATGGACTGGTTGGATCTCCTTGCAGTCCAAGGGAGTCTCAAGACTCTTCATCAATTCTTCGGTGCTAAGCCTTCTTCACAGTCCAACTCTCACATCCATACATGACCACAGGAAAAACCATAGCCTTGACCAGATGAACCTTTGTTGGCAAAGTAACGTCTCTGCTTTTGAATATACTATCTAGGTTGGTCATAACTTTCCTTCCAAGGAGTAAGCGTCTTTTAATTTCATGGCTGCAGTCACCATCTGCAGTGATTTTGGAGTCCCCCAAAATAAAGTCTGACACTGTTTTCACTGTTTCCCCATCTACTTTTCCATAAATATCTAAAATTGATGGGGTATAGATATGTTAAAAGATATAGCCCATACTACACTTTTAAAAAAATTTTCACTGTATTGAAATATTTTTAGGTTTCAATATACATGTTATTTCTATAAAACTTTATATAAAAATTGTTTTGATTTACTTACATAATTTCCAGATGTTTTTTAGTATACCTCCATAGGAAATACAGAAATTAAAGTATTTATATTTATGTAAATTCTAGGTATTTTCTAATGTTTTATATAATAAATATAAGTGATATTGATTATATCAATATCTTGTAGTTCTTATTAAGCAAAAGCCAACAAAAATATTGTATTTTTGCTAAATGCTTTTAAAAAAGAATTCTAATTTTAACCAAGATCTTTTCTTTTTCTTTTGTTGGAAGTCAATGGACATGAAGAAATTGTTAAACTGGTGACTAAGATCATTCTTGTTGGTCAGGCTGAAGAAAAGCATGGCCAAGAAAAAGCTAGGCAAAGTTTATCTACTTGATAAATTGCTAGTTTCACAGTTTTCTCACACAAATTTTCTACTCTTAAAATGTTTATGTTCACCATGCATCATGGTATGTATGAAAATAATACAAGAACTGCATTTTTCAAAACCTGTGCTCTTATCAAAGAACCCATGCCATTTTCAAAGGCCATTTCATGTCATAATTATATGAAACAAGTCGTATATCAAGAATTTTCTTATTGTGGCAATAACATGGGTCAAGCTAATGCTTCTAAGAGGACAGTCAGAATTGTTCTTGAGCTGGCCTTCCTTTTGCTGCAGTAAAGTATTTTAAAGCACTGTCAAATAAATAACGCCTTGTGCCACTACTTAGCATGAAATGCATTAAGTTGAGCTGTCCTGGTGGGAGGCTATGTCATCAACACCCAGTACACGGGATCTGGAGCATCTCCATCTTGTTAAGAGCTAAGCGCTCAAACATGAAATGACTTAGTGTTCTGTATCTAAAACGTCTTTACACAACAGTAGTTTATGAGACAGACATTTCACTGAAAGGTGTTTTCATCTTAAAATGGAATAATATGTTCTTTAATATAGACATTAAAGAACATTTAAAAATTTTAAGGTTTGGCAATCAGTGAGGCAAGGCTTAATTCTTAATACTTTCAGTTGCCAGCTTACTCTTGCTATCTACTGTGACTTTTACTTTTGTGCATCCACATAGATGCTTATTTGCAATAGGCTCACTAAATACCACTAACCATATTTTACAGAAGAATATGATTCAGAAAAAAAGTTTTTCAGTAACATTTTTTAAAGAAAACAAGTTGTTTCTCTCAATTGTACCTTGGGTAGCTCTCAAAGCATCTTGTTTTCAATTATTTAAAATATTTTATATTCCAGAACAATCATTTCAGCAAATTTGATTACATCTTTAGCCTCAATAAACTCAACACTAAGAAATTGCCTTATTTAGAGCAAATTTACTCTTGTTAAAAAGCATATCTTACACTTAATGCATTTTTGAAAACCTGTTGTTAAAAGTTTGGTTTATAAAAACAAAACATGTTGTTAGTACCTCACTTACTTTTATACATCATTTTTCTTTGTATTTGTTATGTTCTTCTTTAGACTGGATGGGAGATGATTTATTGTAAATGTCCTAAGTCACTCTGGAGATTTTTCTCCTCAGGAAACTTTGAGGTGGCAAGCTTACTGTTTTAGCTCTATTTATATAAAAAATTTTTAATAGAACTTTTTCTTGCAACAATCTTGGTCTAAGCAGAAATAAATAAAATATAGTTTTAAAAGTTATTTTTAAATTTTTTGAGTCATAATATGATAAAAAAATTATCTCTTAAATTCTTTATAAACATAATTTTCTATAAAAGGTATATTATGTTCAAAATACATCATTAGCTAACATATTCTCTTTTTCCACCTGGCTTCCCAGGTAGCACTAGTGGTAAAGAATCACTGCCAATGCAGGATACACAAGAGACTCCAGTTTGATCCCTGGGTTGGGAAGATCCCCTGGAGTGAAAGTGAAAACCCACTCCAGGATTCTTGCCTGGAGAATTCCATAGACAGAAGAGCCTAGAGGGCTACAGTCCATGGGGCCACAAAAAGTCAGACACAACTGAACACACATATTAACTGTCAAGCTAATTTGGTAATTATTAAAATATTTGGGAGGTCTTAATAACTGCTTTATTATTACATTTAATGAATATTGAAACCTTCATAAAATATGTACTGTTTTGCTCAGAATATGCCTTTTTTCTTTGACTAATAAAATTTCAAAACAATAAACCAAGTAAGGTGATTTTTCTCCCACTGCAAGTTACATCTATAATTCTTAGTTTTTAAGTGAATGCTTTCTTATTCAGTCCATGTCCCTATGACAGATGTTGTGTTACTGATGAAATATGATATAGCCAATGTGCTAACACAATCATTGATCACATATTAGTGCAGGGATGTCAGAAATGACAAGGAAGTTGACATTTCCTGATTTTGTCTTGAAAAGGCTAAAGTTGGAATGGATTTTAAATGGCACATTCTGTAGTGACCTCAGCCAGAATCAAATGTGGAGCATTTATTCCTTTCACAAGTGATCTTAAGTGCTTACTTCTTGTGTGTACCGTGCTAGTCTATGCTACAGACACAGTGGCAGACAAATCATATAGCAAAACACATCCTGCATTCTGAATCTGGGAAAGGAGAAGCAGGCAGTAAAAAAGCAAAGAAGTAAATATGCAACTTAGTCAGATGGTGTTAAGAACCGCAGAGAAAGGAAAGAAGGCCGAGAGGTGACTCTTTGTAGCCCTATGAATTGTAGCTCACCTGGCTCCTCTGTCCATAGGATTTCCAGACAAGAATACTTGAGTGGGTTTCCATTTCCTCCTCTAGAGCCTGATCCAGGGATTGAACCTGAGTCTCCTGCCTCTCCTACATTGGCAGACAGATTCTTTTACCACTGAGCCACCTGGAAAGCCAGAGAGAGGGGTGCAGTTTTCCAAATCATGGTCAGGAAGGTCCCTAAGGTTGTCATCATTAAGAAGAGATACACTTTTCTTAATCAGCCATCCATCATCTGGGTCTCTCCTTTCCATAGCTTTAGCTTTGCTAAAGAATGTCTACCTAACTTTGGGGAAATCCCAAAGGCCACTCAAAGAGTTTTTATGTCTACTCTCTAAATTCAATGAGAATCTGTGCAGGCATTTTACAAAATGTAGTAACAGACTGTGGGTATGTGGTTTCATAGACCATTCGCTATTTTCTATACTGTACTTTAAGTGTCCATTAAATGTGTCCAGCTATTGACCTTTTATATATTAGATTGAGAAACACTGGACTGGAAGAAACACAAGCTGGAATCAAGATTGCCAGGAGAAATATCAATAACCTCAAATATGCAGATGATGCCACCCTTATGGCAGAAAGTGAAGAGGAACTCAAAAGCCTCTTGATGAAAGTGAAAGTGGAGAGTGAAAAAGTTGGCTTAAGGCTCAACATTCAGAAAACGAAGATCATGGCATCTGGTCCCATCACTTCATAGGAAATAGATGGGGAAACAGTGGAAACAGTGTCAGACTTTATTTTGGGGGAGCTCCAAAATCACTGCATATGGTGACTGCAGCCATGAAATTAAAAGACACTTCCTCCTTGGAAGGAAAGTTATGACCAACCTAGATAGCATATTCAAAAGTAGAGACATTACTTTGCCAACAAAGGTCTGTGTAGTCAAGGCTATGATTTTTCCTGTGGTCATGTATGGATGTGAGAGTTGGACTGTGAAGAAGGCTGAGTGCTGAAGAATTGATGCTTTTGAACTGTGGTGTTGGAGAAGACTCTTGAGAGTCCCTTGGACTGCAAGGAGATCCAACCAGTCCACTCTGAAGGGGATCAGCCCTGGGATTTCTTTGGAAGGAATGATGCTAAAGCTGAAACTCCAGTACTTTGGCCACCTCATGCGAAGAGTTGACTCATTGCAAAAGACTCTGATGCTGGGATGGATTGGGGGCAGGAGGAGAAGGGGACACCAGAGGATGAGATGGCTGGATGGCATCACTGACTCGATGGACGTGAGTCTGAGTGAACTCCTGGAGTTGGTGATGGACAGGGAGGCCTGGCGTGCTGTGATTCATGGGGTTGCAAAGAGTCGGACACGACTGAGCGACTGATCTGATCTGATCTGACTCTCTATGTTAGGCAAAATTATTAATCTAAGAAAGCAAATTATAACCTGTCCAAGTAAACAAGTATTATTATGATGTAACCATTTGGACTTTTAGAGGAATAGTACTACCATGAGGAGGTGGCTAATGAATGTTATACTTCCTTTCAGCACTTTATGAGCCCATGAGTGTTAGGTGAAAACTGGAAGGTCAGTACCTTTCACTGACTGTGGATGAGAAAGGGTTTCCCAATTTTCAAAACCATGAAAAGTGTTTTTCTTCCTTCTCTATTCCCCACATCTATTCTCTTACAATCCTATGCTAACTTGATCTTCTCCATCACCTCCACACCTAATCAATCAGTAAGTCCAGTTATCTTACTCCAAATACATCTCAAACCATCCCAGTTCTCTATTATGGAAACAAGCCCATGTTTGAGCCACCACGTTCTTCCTCCTAAACTGCTAAGTCTTATAATAAGTATAGGGGAACTTATTTATCCTACTTGGAAATTAGCAGGATTTAAGAAAGAGGTTTCAGACTCTTTTGTTGACCATGATGGCTACTCCATTTCTTCCAAGGGATTCCTGCCCATAGTAGTATATATAATGGTCATCTGAGTTAAATTCACCCATTCCAGTTCATTTTAGTTCGCTGATTCCTAGAATGTCAAATTTCACTCTTGCCATCTCAAAGACTTTGACTGTGTGGATCACAATAAACTGTGGAAAATTCTGAAAGAGATGGGAATACCAGAACACCTGGTATTCCCTCTTGAGAAACCTATATGCAGATCAGGAAGCAACAGTTAGAGCTGGACATAGAACAACAGACTGGTTCCAAATAGGAAAAGAGTACATCAAGGCTGTATATTGTCACCCTGCTTATTGAACTTATATGCAGAGTACATTATGAGAGACTCTGGGCTGGAAGAAGCACAAGCTGGAATCAAGATTGCTGGGAGAAATATCAAGAACCTCAGATATGCAGATGACACCACCCTTATGGCAGAAAACGAAGAGGAACTCAAAAGCCTCTTGATGAAAATGGAAGAGGAGAGTGAAAAAGTTGGCCTAAAGCTCAACATTCAGAAAACGAAGATCATGGCATCTGGCCCCATCACTTCATGGGAAATAGATGGGGAAACAGTGGAAACAGTGTCAGACTTTATTTTTTGGGGGGCTCCAAAATCACTGCAGATGGTGATTGCAGCCATGAAATGAAAAGACACTCCTTGGAAGGAAAGTTATGACCAACCTAGACAGCATATTCAAAAGCAGAGATATTACTTTGCCAACAAAGGTCTGTCTAGTCAAGGCTGTGGTTTTTCCTGTGGTCATGTATGGATGTGAGCGTTGGACTGTGAAGAAAGCTGAGCGCCAAAGAATTGATGCTTTTGAACTGTGGTGTTGGAGAAGAGTCTTGAGACTCCCTTGGACTGCAAGGAGATCCAACCAGTCCATTCTAAAGGAGGTCAGTCCTGGGTGTTCTTTGAAAGGACTGATGTGGAAGCTGAAACTTCAATACTTTGGCCACCTCATGTGAAGAGTGGACTCATTGGAAAAGACTGTGAGGCTGGGATGGATTGGGGGCAGGAAGAGAAGGGGACGACAGAGGATGAGATGGCTGGATGGCATCACCACCTTGATGGTCATGAGTTTGGGTGAAATCCAGGCATCGGTTATGGACAGAGAGGCCTGGCATGCTGCAATTCATGGGGTCGCTAAGAGTCAGACATGACTGAGTGACTAAACTGAACTGAAGAATGAGGCTTCAGATTAAGCTTGGAAACTTGGAAGAACTGCTTTTAAGACTAGTTTGTACTGTGTACAATTGTTTCATGTACAATTGTACCATGTACAATGTATTACCATACATTCCTCGTCTTTTGTGATTATATGTATGACCAGGCCGGAGGTAGTGTGATCTAGTTAAGTTGAGAGAGGAATCTGACTATGGCTTGGAGGGAATGCACATCCATAGAAGAATAGGCAGTTGATTTGGGAGATCTGGGGAATTTAGTAGTGGCAGTTCTGAAGGAGGTCAGCAATCGTCTGTACAGGGCCGTGGAGCCTGAAAACATTGTTCAGTAACATTGAAATTTTTTAGAATGCAAAGTTAAAGAGAACAGACTTTATTCAGACTTTATTTTTTGAAAGGTAGAAACCCCTGAGACTGCTTGGTAATGAAAGTGTTTATCTCTATAGTCAGAAGGCTACTGAAATTTGGGCACAAATTCTTTATATACAATATTCTAAATTTAGTACTACTCTTAAGAGCAATGTGGGAATACTTACAAGTTTACAGTCATTGATAGAAATAGGCTACAATGAGAACTATTTATTTAAATGGGAGACTAAAGAAATTAGAGTGTTCTATCAGTGCATCTTTAATCTCTACCCTTGAGTCTATTTCCTGAACAATTATATCCCACATGAAATGCTACTAGGCTCAATTTGCAGCCCTTTTGATTAAGCTAGGCTATAACTCAGTAAGGCACATGGATTGAATTCTTTTATACCATTTGAGCTGAATAGCTTCGATTGGTCTCTTAGAGACCTATCAGCTGAATGAACTGCCTGAGAGTGTTTGCCAGGGGACAACAGAGCCTAAAGCTTAAATGTGAACTTCTGCATCAGATGTACTTAAAATCCTAAAGAATTGGAATAATTTTGCTTTTAGATATTTGAGAATTTTGATTCGATTGTCTAAATTGGTATGTGATTTGTGATTCAATTCTCTGCAGAAAAATACTGCTTATTTTTTTTTTTAATCTATGTTAGCGTTCAACTGGAATACTCAATTAAGGAGGAAAACAATAAATAATAGTTACCTCAGGTATAGATTTTTCAACCAAGATGATGAATCACAGTTTTAAAGATTGTAAAGCTAATTTTCACTTGGTGATTAAGCACTTATATTCAGACAGCTGTATTATGCCAATGACTCACCTGAAATAGGAATATCCTCCTTATCTTGATAAAATAGGATACATTTATAACATCTGTAAATATGTCTTTTAAAGGATATATGAAAGTAATGAGGAATATTGCCATTTTTATTAGATTGCAAAGGTGCAAAAATTATTTTATTTTATAAATGTGATAGTTTTCCTTTCTGTGAACACAAAAATGTTTTAAAAGGCAGGTCAAAACAGGCAATATTTATGTTTAAGTAATCTATATTTAGATTACCTTTGAAGTTCAAGTATAAAGATTTTTTAAGAGGACAGATGTCATAAATTATACAGTGCAAATTTTATGTGCTTATAGTAACATTACTCCAATCTTGTCAGCAAGCCTGAGATTACCTTTCATAAAAGAGAAGAATTTAGTTGTATGTATGTATCACATACACAGAAGAACTGTACAAAAAAGATCTTCACTACCAAGATAATCACAATGGTGTGATCACTCACCTAGAGCCAGACATCCTGGAATGTGAAGTCAAGTGGGCCTTACGAAGTATCACTATGAACAAAGCTAGTGGAGGTGATGGAATTCCAGTGGAGCTATTTCAAATCCTGAAAGATGATGCTGTGAAAGTGCTACACTCAATATGCCAGCAAATTTGGAAAACTCAGCAGTGGCCACAGGACTGGAAAAGGTCAGTTTTCATTCCAATCCCTAAGAGAGGCAAGGCCAAAGAATGCTCAAACTACTGCACAATTGCAGTCATCTCACACACTAACAAAGTAATGCTCAAAATTCTTCAAGCCAGACTTCAGCAATACGTGAACCATGAACTTCCAGATGTCCAAGCTGGTTTCAGAAAAGGCAGAAGAACTAGAGATCAAATTGTCAACAACTGCTAGATCATTGAAAAAGCAAGAGAGTTCCAGAAAAACATCTATTTCTGCTTTATTGACTATGCCAAAGCCTTTGACTGTGTGGATCACAATAAATTGTGGAAAATTCTGAAAGAGATAGGAATAACAGACCACCAGACCTGCTTCTTGAGAAACCTATATGCAGGTCAGGAAGCAACAGTTAGAACTGGACATGGAACAACAGACTGGTTCCAAACAGAAAAAGGAGTACGTCAAGGCTGTATATTGTCACCCTGCTTATTTAACTTATATGCAGAGTACATCATGAGAAATGCTGGGCTGGATGAAGCACAAGCTGGAATCAAGATTGCCAGGAGAACTATCAATAACCTCAATTATGCAGACGACACCACCCTTATAGCAGAAAGTGATGAAAAAAGTGGAAGAGGAGAGGAAAAAGTTGGCTTAAAGCTCAACATTCAGAAAACTAAGATCATGGCATCCGGTCCCAACACTTCATGGCAAATAAATGGGGAAACAGTGGCTGACTTTATATTTTTGGGCTCCAAAACCACCGCAGATGGTGATTGCAGCCATGAAATGAAAAGACACTTACTCCTTGGAAGGAAAGTTATGACCCACCTCAACAGCATATTAAAAAGCAGAGACATTAGTTTGCCGACAAAGGTCCATCTAGTCAAGACCATGGTTTTTCTAGTAGTGATGTATGGATGTGAGAGTTGGACTATAAAGAAAGATGAGCACCAAAGAATTGATGCTTTTGAACTGTAGTGTTGGAGAAGACTCTTGAGAGTCCCTTGGACTGCAAGGAGATCCAACCAGTCCATCCTAAAGGAGATCAGTCCTGGATTTCATTGGAAGGATTGATGTTGAAGCTGAAACTCCAATACTTTGGCCACCTGATGCGAAGGGCTGACTCATTTGAAAAGACCCTGATGCTGGGAAAGATTGAGGGCAGGAGGAGAAGGGGACAACAGAAGATCCGATGGTTGGATGGCATCACTGACTCAATGGACATGAGTTTGGGTGAACTCTGAGATTTAGGTGATGGACAGGGAGGCCTGGTGTGTTGCAGTTCATGGGGTTGCAAAGAGCTGGACACTACTGAGTGACTGAACTGAACTGATACATCACAACTCTTACAAAACATGTAAAAGACTCTGAAGTAAAGTGAAAGTCACTCAGTCGTGTCCTACTCTTTGTGACCCCATGGATGTTACAGTCCATAGCATTCTCCAGGCCTATATACTGGAGTGGGTAGCCGTTCCCTTCTCCAGGGGATCTTCCCAACCCAGGGATCGAATGAAGGTTGCCTGCATTACAGGCAAATTCTTTACTGTCTGAATAGTCATTTCAATTAAAGGAGAAAAGAGAGACAAGCAACTTTAGAAGGGAAAAAGACCTTCAATATACCCATGTTTTCTAAGTTAGGCTATTTGGTAGAAAAACAATTAAAAAAAGAAACCAGCCTAAGAGTAGCAAAGCTTCCTGAGCCTAAAGTAGAGATTGTTGTGTGAACTAGAAATGCCACATGCCATATCAGTAAACAAAGGATGTTGTAGCCATTAGCTGCTACAGCCACCCCCAACGGTGAGCCCTGAGGGAACTCAGGATGGAAATGGAATGCCTGCCATCAAATCTTCAGACAATCCAGCTACCATCCAACAGGGCACCCTGAGGAAATGCAGGATGAGAAAACACAGGACACTGGCCCCAGACAGCTTCCCAGATAGCTGAGGTGCCCATCAAGGGAATGATTTCAGGGAGCCCTGTCCTTGCGGCTTCCCATACATAGAAAAGCACTAAATTCCTTAGCTTGACATATCTGGTGTTCTTGAAGCAATAAGTAATCTTTTGATGTCCTGACTACCCAGTCTTTGTTGCAAAAACCCCTATATACCCTGGCTTCCTCCCTTGTGGCTTCAGAGCAGTTTCTCAGAGTTAACAGAGATGCTGAGTCCCAGGCTTAAGATCTCAGTTTTGTCCACCGAATAAAGCATAACTCGGTTGTGCTTTTTCTTTTTCCTTTTTTTTCTTCAGTTGAGAGTTGTTTAGTAAAAAAGGGTATTGCTGGAATAGTTGCAGGAGGGCCTGACACAAAGAGAGGGCTCTGGTTGTAATATGCGCTATGGCTTGCTAAAACAGAAGGAATCACACGGGCATACATGCACAAAGGATGAGAGAAAAGCACCTGGACAACAGTCTGTCACGTGAACTGTCAATTATTAGTCAGCCCGGTTCAAATGACCATGCATGGTTTCCCCTGAAATTACTACTCTAGCCTTGGTGGTTTCTTCATTAGATTTCTTATGGCCACCTCTACGTGGTGTTAAACCAGGGGTGAATAATGGTTGCCCCGTAGCATCGTAAAACAGAACCCTTTGCTAACAGTCTCTCTAACTCCAGAGTGAGAACACTGATTAGCAATGGAGCATTTCTTTGAGGGAGCTGGACTGGCAAACAATTTCTCTTCCATTATCCCAGGTGACTGGAAGATGTAAAAAGGCAATGTAGTTTTCCAAGTAATTTTATTTAAAACACATGTGAAACTTCATGTGACCTTAAGGTTTATGGAAATTTGAATACTCTTTTGGGAAGCAAACACAAGATTGTCTTTAAAAGGAAATCCAGATTTATTTTGACCTTTTTCTAAAAACTAATTTCCAAAAGCAATATTTTTGGAATGGCAAAGAAAATGATATACTCTTGAGTCTTAGTTTTCACTTCTGTTCAGCTCTAATAGTTATCCACTGCTATGTACAAAGTTAACCCCCCGAACTTGTAGATTTCAAATAATAAATTCTTATCATCTCATAGTTTTTTTACATGTTAGTTAGGAATCTAGGTACAACTTAGCTGGTTACCGCCTCTGGCTCAAGTTCTCTCATGCAATTTCTATCAACGGGTTGGGCAAGACTTCAGGTAACTGACTTCTGGCTATTCTGAGACAGAAATAATAGTCTTCCAAACCTGTGCACGTGGTTCAGGGGAGGCCTCAACTTCTTATCACACAGGCATCTCCATGGGTTCTCTGAGTGACCTCACAATATGGAGGCTGGTGATGAGAGGGAGTGTGTGTGTGTCTTTGTGCCAGAAAGCCTCATGATAGAAGCCAAGTCTTTTTGGATCCTAATTACAGAAGTGGTATCCCATCATTTGTGCAGCATTTTCCTTGTTAGTAATCAATTAAGCCAGTCCACTCTGTTGACAAAATATTGTTGCCTGCTATTTCAATAAAAAAAGAATGTTACCTGCCATGCCAGCACACTGTGAATGTTGCCCACAAACAAGCCATCAAGCCATTAGCCACTGCAGCCACTCCTGACTGTAAGTACCCTGTAGGGAATTCAGCATGGAGAGGAAAAAAACAGGATACTGTTCCTGGATAGTTAAGATGTATATCAAAGGATTAATTTCAGTGAGCCTAGACTCTTGCTTCTTCCTATACACAGAAAATCACTAAAATCATTCACTTGAAAAGTCAGGAGAAGGTTTCCCAACACACATAAACTGTACACATGTTGTATATACATACAATGTATACAGTGAGGGAGATAAATTGAAGGAGGGAAAGAGCACAGGAACTAACATTAGACGGGAAAGTAGGAGCTAGCATTATAGGCTAGGTCTTATTCTAAGAACAGAAAGAAATCACTGAATGGTTTTCAGGAAGAAATGCACTATGCCTATTCTGACTTATATTTCAAAGAAATAACTTTGGTTTCTAAAGAAATGATAGATTTTTAGAAGGACTAAGAATGAAGACAGAGAGATTATTTAAAAGATTTTGCAGTAGTCCATTGAAAAGAAGATTTTGGCTTGGAATGAGGTGGGAAGTGAAGAGTGGCAGGCGGTAAAGATAAAAAGGTAAGAACAAAATTAAGATGCATCTTGTACCTACAACCAGTAGGATCTGATAATGGAATATATGTGGGTAATGAAAGAGAAGAATCAAAAGATATATTTTTTAGACACAAGTTGAATGAATGAACCACAGCTCCCCACTCTGTCTTTCCAATTCAGTTTCATTATGCTCATTAATAAAATAAATTATTCAAGCTACTATTGATGTAATGTATAATAAATTATAAAGCATGCTTGCATTGCATCTTGCTTTTTAGCAATGGCTCTATAAAATAGACTTTATTATCCTCATTTTACAGATAAGAAGAAGAGCCTCAGAGAAGCTTAAAGTGCCCATAAGCACACAATTAATGTTGCTTATCATGACTTCAACCCAGGTTTACTGCTCCTAAATACTACAAGTGTTTTACTAATCACACTGCCTCACAGGTCAAGCTTAACAATGCTGGATTTAGAAACATAAGAGACAGTAAGAGCTATACAAAATGCTGCATGGTTAGCTCTTAATGAATAATAACCTAGTCATGAACATCATCTTTATACTCCCTTTATAAAATAGTTTAGATTCCTATTTTAAAATGAAAATCATATGTCTCCCAAGTAATGTCATTACCTATATTTTCCTAAGTAGAGGCAAATTTGGCATACTACTAGAAAAAAATATTCAGGCACCATTTGCTTTAAGCAAGTTGTATATTCAACCTTACATGTAAAGAATGACTCAGAAAATATGAATTTAAATGTGTACACTTGCTCTATGTTGGGGCTTATTTATAAAGTCTATCATAAAATTATGGGGCCTCATGAAGAAGGGACCTTAAGTCACACTTCATACTAAAACATGCTGAGATTACGTGAACGTGCGTGCTACGTCACTTCAGTTGTGTTCAACTCTGTGACTCCATGGACTGGAGCTTACCAGGCTCCTCTGTCCATGGAATTCTCCAGGGAAGAATACTGGAGTGGGTTGCCACGTCTTCCTCCAAAGAATCTTTCTGGCCCAGGGATCAAACCTGCACCTCCGGTGGCTCTTGCATTCTCGGTGGATTCTTTACTGCTGAGCCACCTGGGAAGCCCAGTTACATGGACAAGTGTTTAATATCTGATGAAGAAATGACACAAGAATTCAAGAAGAATATGACCAAGAGCAAAAGAAAGATGGATAGACACATGAGTCCCTTTGTCTTGTTAACACTCAGTGATGCCATATTAGAAAGTTTTATAGGTTTTGGTTTATTATTAAAGTTCTCAACTGGTGATGAAAGAATAATAGAATTTGCATCATCTAATTTCAGAGATCCCAGAATTTATAGCTAGAGTCACCAAGTGGTTTAAGATTGGCTTTCCATATGCTGCCTTACATTTCATTTTGTTGAGGGCTTTAAGAAAAACAACCTCACCATGAGATGTTTTTTCAATATTGAGCTGTAATTCATATGCACACCCACTGACTTTGTCAGTTTTAAAGAAAGACCTGAAATGAATGGAGTGGTAAAAAGCAATTTTGTGCCATTTTTGAGGCAAGATATAAAACCCCCCTTATTAAAAATAGACAAAGAAGAAATAAAAGACATAGCGTGCCACAAACTTGGTCAATATCATGTCAAAAAGCTGCACAGCAGAATAGTGTTTTTCTTTAACAACTTTATGTTTATTGAAAAATGTGCTCCTATTTAAAAAAACAGTGATCTGTAAATTGGTTAGTGAATCAGGGCATTACATTTGTAATCAAACATTACCTCACCTACCTAACTGGACCACTAGTATGGTGCGCGAGCGTCTCACTGTCAGCACTATATTATGTAAATTGATGTATGATTCCCTTAGTACTTGAGTTCTCGTGGACAAGATGTTAACCATTATTTCAAATGCCTCATACATAGCATCTTGATAGAAAATTTATGTCTACTTTTCTCATTTTGAAAAGTTGAGTCTCTGATAATTTTAATATTTAAATATAGTTTTATACTGCCTTGTATAAATTAGTTTTAAGGTAAATTTTGTAAGGCCACAATGAATAAGAAATATAGGCCCTCTGTGCCTAAATACTTTAAATGTTTGTTTTTGGAGATTTCCTGCTTTTTATGTACATGTGTCTGTCCTGTACTTAATCACTCAGTTGTGTCCAACTCTTTGCAACCCTATGGACTGTAGCCCACCAGACTCCTCTGTCCATGGGGATTCTCCAGGTAAAAATACTGGAGTGGGTTGCCATGCCCTCCTCCAGGGGATCTTCCAACCCAGGGATCAAACCCAGGTCTACCACATTGCAGACAGATGCTTTCTTTACCATCTGAGCCACCAGGGAAGCCCAAAAATACTGGAGGGGGTAGCCTATCCCTTCTCCAGGGGATCTTCTGGGCCAAGGAATCAAACCAGGGTCTCCTGTATTGCAGGTGGATTCTTTACCAGCTGAGCTACCTGGGAAGCCCACATATACATACATATACATATATATATATATATATATACACACACACACACACACACATTGATTTTTATCTCCTTGGTAAGAGCTGGATTCTTGCAAGAGCTGAGTGTAGGACAAAGGTTATCTCATTTTTCCCCCTATTGTTAACCAAGCTAAAATTTTCATATTCCCATAAACTGTGAATCAAAAGCCCAAACAAGTTTTCCTATCAAAATCCAGGGTGTTTTTATACATGGCTGCCAGATACCTGTCAAATCTATGACTTCCTAAACCACTCTCCCTGCTTCACTGTCATTTATAAGGAAAAAATGAGTATATGTGGTGCTTCCTTGAATATATCTGAAACTACATTGTTGCTTGAGGGAGAGTATTTTTTAATATGTTGACATTTCTATCTGTTTTTGCCATTTTATATTTGTACCTTGTCGCCTCTTATTTTTATTGTCTCACTAATCTTTCCCCTTAGCAAATCCTTTATTTTTTATTAGAAACACCCACCTTTTTTAGAGAAGTACTTTTTATGTCCCTGTGGAACTAAATCGGCTTCAGTTGTCCTTTTAGTGCATTAGCTCTCTGGGGGTGAATTGGAGGCCTTATAAGTGATTCTTAATGTAAACACAGTGCTTTAAAGAAATCTCTTGAAGACATCTTATTTGGAAACAATCATGTTTAAATATCCATAGTTTGTGAAAGTATTTCCAGCCATTTTATTTTGGTGCACATAAAAACTGGATTTTTATTTCTCTGTCACTCATCTGTTCTTTTACAATATTCCAAAACAAATCCTTATAAAATAATGTGCAACTATTCTTCTATGCTCCTGAACATTTGAAAATAGCTGTGGTTTCTTCTGAAATAAGAAAGGCATTGATTTTTATTAGTAGTGCCTAGAGCATACCATATAATGCTTTGTTGACATTTTAACATCCGCTGGATCATGGAAAAAGCAAGAGAGTTCCAGAAACATCTATTTCTGCTTTATTGACTATGCCAAAGCCTTTGACTGTGTGGATCACAATATACTGTGGGAAATTCTGAAAGAGATGGGAATACCAGACCACCTGACCTGCCTCTTGAGAAATCTGTATGAAGGTAGGGAAGCAACAGTTAGAACTGGACATGGTACAACAGACTGGTTCCAAATAGGAAAAGGAGTACATCAAGGCTGTATATTGTCACCCTGCTTATTTAACTTATATGCAGAGTACATCATGAGAAACGCTGGACTCGAAGAAACACAAACTGGAATCAAGATTGCCGGGAGAAATATCAATAACCTCAGATATGCAGATGACACCACCTTTATGGCAGAAAGTGAAGAGGAACTCAAAAGCCTCTTGATGAAAGTGAAAGTGGGGAGTGAAAAGGTTGGCTTAAAGCTCAACATTCAGAAAATGAAGATCATGGCATCTGGTCCCATCACTTCATGGGAAATAGATGGGGAAGCAGTGGAAACAGTGTCAGACTTTATTTTTCTGGGCTCCAAAATCACTGCAGATGGTGACTGAGCCATGAAATTAAAAGACGCTTACTTCTTGGAAGGAAAGTTATGTCCAACCTAGATAGCATATTGAAAAGCAGGGACATTACTTTGCCAACAAAGGTCCATCTAGTCAAGGCTATGGTTTTTCCTGTGGTCATGTATGGATGTGAGAGTTGGACTGTGAAGAAGGCTGAGTGCCGAAGAATTGATGCTTTTGAACTGTGGTGTTGGAGAAGATTCTTGCAAGTCCCTTGGACTGCAAGGAACTCCAACCAGTCCATTCCGAAGGAGATCAGCCCTGGGATTTCTTTGGAAGGAATGATGCTAAAGCTGAAACTCCAGTACTTTGGCCACCTCATGGGAAGAGTTGACTCATTGGAAAAGACTCTGATGTTGGGAGGGATTGGGGGCAGGAGGAGAAGGGGACGACAGAGGATGAGATGGCTGAATGGCATCACTGACTCAATGGACGTGAGTCTGAGTGAACTCCAGGCCAGGGAGGCCTGGCGTGCTGCAATTCATGGGGTCGCAAAGAGTCGGACCGGACTGAGTGACTGAACTGAACTGAATATTGTGATGGAAATCCTTCCAATGTTTAGATAACCTGTATTCCTTAGAATCATATCTTTGAAAGCTTTTGTAGTAAATTCACTTTTAGATTCTTATCAGGAAATGCTTTAACCCCCATAAACTCTTTCTATAAAATCTTTTGTATAAACATGTATAGCAAACACACATCTTGGTTGCTGATAGTGAGTTTTATACTGAAATCTATTAAATAGTTAATCAATCATCTATTTCTTTAATGTAGCCATTCTAGTATGTTTCATATGCTACGAGGATGAGAATATGCCTGATGCTCTTTGGCTCGAAAATCTTTTTGGACACAAAGTAAAAAGACCTGGGATGGTACTTTCTGCGGATTAAACATCTCTTAGCCAACTTTTCCTGGTTCTATCACTGCTTAATATTCTCAACCTCACTGTCATGTAGATGAGAGTCCCCCTTCGTCTAGAGAGTAAATAATATGACATCTCAGGTGCTGAAGACAATCTGCAACCTGTGTATAAAGGTTTTAATCCTGAATTACTTTTGTTTCTCATTCTAAGTTTTCTCATAGCTCACACAGAGTTGGCAAATAAATTTTATAAATGAATAAATGTACCAATTCAAGAGTGAATAAATAAAATTTGTACTTCTTCAAGCCAGGTAACATTACTCCAGAAAAATGAGTCTACCTGATTGTTTTTTAAAAACTTGCTTTTCCATCTCTGTCTCTTTGATCTTGCCTTCTGCCCACATGTTAAAATGCTACTTATTTTCCAGTCATATTTCAGATCCCACCTCATCAAGAGCCTTTCCTCATCCATTTTATCAAAAGCAATCTCCCCATTTTCTTAATTCTGTAGAATTCAGTATCTCTCCTAAGAGGTAATATTATGCTTATTTATAGCAAAGCTAGCCATAATTATTGTTTATTAGTTTCCACACATGGTGCTTTGTTCATTTTTCTTTATCTCCAGTAACCTTTAAAAATTACTGTAAAAACAAAGATTTAAAGATAAAGACACTGAGACACAGAGCACTTGTACATAATAGAATTTGGGTTCTAACCAAGGTAGGTAGCCTGATCCCAGAGCCTGTGCTATCAACATTATGCTGAATGCTTAAGAGTAAGCATAAAGTGGCATGATCACTTCTAAGTATGAAATAATTCCTCAATATTTATTTAATGTTTAAGAAGTCTTTTTAAATAATTTTGAACTACACATATGGCTTGAATTTGAATGGCTTATGTGCTCCTCAAGTTATGACCATCAATAGCTATTTGAAACCAAATCACTATCTCTTGATTTTCCCAGCACTTATCATGTTCTCCAAACCCAAAATGTATCTAATTATATGATGCCATTAGACTAATCTTGCTTCCTGTTTCTGAATAATTATAATTTTCTTCATGACTTTTAATCTTTCTGATATGTAGAAATCTTCTATCTGCAACTAAATTTAGGTAAGTATATTCACAAGAGGCTAATTTATGGAATGAATTAATTATAAACAAGTTGAAATGATGACAAATAATCTAATTATATTACAACAGTATTCTAAAAGATTATATTGCACATTTTAACATTTTATCTTACTATTTATTCTCAAAAGTCATTTCAAGAAGTTAATACATATAGGTAGACAAACACATAAATGGGCTTCATGCACTGGCAGAATTCATTTCCTCTTCTATATATCCACAGCTCAAATTTCAATCATAGCATTTACCAAACTTTATTATTCTATTTTCATGTGTGTCTATCTCCAGATGGTAGATTTCTTAAGAAAAAAGGAAATATCTTTTAAATCTAGACCAGCTACCATTTTATGTCTAGATATATTGACGTAGGATGCAGTTTTCTGATTACCTAATCTAAAGAAAAACTTCTCACCCATAGTATTTTTTACCCACATTTCCATGCTATGTTTTCTGAGTAGCTTAAAATTACCTTTTTCACTTGTTTGTTTATCTCTGAAAATTTCATGTCTCTGATATCTCCTGCTCCCTTATCTGTTTTTCAAGGAGAGCAGAGAAGTTCCTTGTTTACCACTGAATTTCATAGATAAGGAAGCATAACTGGCCTTCAGTAGGTACTCAATAAATACTTATTTAATAAACAACTACTAGGTCCTCAGTAAACTTAGGAATTAATTTTATTATTACGGAATTAATGATTATAAAACTATAGACCGGTTTTAGCCAAAAAATCTTATTTGACTCTTGCTACCCCATATATGGTAGCCTGCCAGGCTCCTGTGTCTATGGGATTCTCCAGGCAAGAAGACCAGAGTGGGTTGCCATTTCCCTTTCCAGGGAATCTTCCTGACCCAGGAATTGAACCTGGGTATCCTGCATTGCAGGCAGATTCTTTTACCGACTGAGCTATGAGGGAAGCCCAAAACTTAAGCCAAAAACTATAGCACTTGGTTATGATAATGAGTACATTAAAAATCACATTCTTTAGGATAAAAAATTATCTGATCTACATCAGATACTTCATTTACAAACAAACACACAGAAAGTTTCTCAAAAATACTTGTTGAAAGTTGAGTTGGATACATAAGTAAAATCTAATTGTCTTTCAGATTTACTCATGTGATCACTTCAGTGGTGGTGCTGGTGGTTTAGTAGCTCAGTTGTGTACAACTCTTTGAGACCCATGCAGCCTGCCAATCTCCTCTGGGATTTCCTCTCCATGGGATTTCCTAGGCAGAAATACTGGAGTGAGTTGCCATGCCTTCCTCTAGAGGATCTTTCCAAACCCAGGGAACACACCCACATCTCCTGCATGACAGGTAGATTATTTACCACTGGGCCACCTGTGAAGCCCTGCAGTAAATTTATGTTCTCATAAATTAGAATCACATTAGAATATTTTCTGAACATAAATAATTTGGTATTTTATTTCAATTCTCTTCTATTAAATGTTGTGGCTATTATATCACCTATCTCCTGATTTGAATGACATCTTCTGTAATAGTAGAGTTTTATTTTGGGGGTTTGTTTGTTTTCTTATTTAAATTTTGGATCATAGACCACTTTGAGAATCTGATGACAAGGATGACATTTCTTTTCAGAAAAATAAAGATGTAATGCTATACAGATAATTTCATATATAATTATAGGTAGTCTCAGGTAAGACATGGCTAGGCTTACCCAGTTGATCTGTGTGATTCTGATAGAAAAGCAAGAAATGAAGCACATATGCTCCTATAACACAGCAAGTAATAGTTACTCTTGTATTGGGTTGGCCAAAAATTTCGTTTGGATTTTTCCATACTGTCTTACAACCTGAATGAACATTTTGGCCAACCCAATAATAAGATGTACTCTAGAATGCCAGTTATGCCCCAGGAAAAAAGACAACGGTCCCAAGTGTCTGGGCTTCTTTTATCAGGCTGACTCCTCACTCTCCACTGAGACTCTCAAAACCTCCAAACTTGAGGTGTGCTACGGTAAGGAACAGGGGAAGGGTAGGAAGGTACTGGATAGCCTTGGTCATACGTACAGTATATATACGGCCTCTTCCCTGGTTGAGCAGTACAACTAAATAGAAGGAACCTCAGCAGGATCCAAGGATTCCTTAGTTAGTCCTAAGCCTGGATCAACACTTTATGCCTGGACTATATCATTTGGCATATTTCTAAGGATTTGTCATGACAGTGTGATTTCACATAAGCATGAGTGGAGACAGTGATTAAGAGTGGAAGCTTCTGGTACTGGAATTGCCTGTAAGAATTTTTAACATCTGATGGCCTGTGAGTCTAAATGAGAGTTTGAACTGTGGCTCAGATTTTGGCTGTGGCTATCTCCTCCTTTCTTATTCTGGGTGCTGAATGGTTCTTTATTAAAGCCACTAGGATAGATGGGGAATGGGCTTCTAAGGGTAAAGAATATGTCTGAAGTTAATGAGATTTTGGTTTAAAAGGAATGTTAGGAATACTCCTGATAATTCTCTTAGGTCATCCCCAGACTTCCATAGACTTTGCTTGCAGAATACAGACTCTTCTTGCATTATAACTACTAGTAAGTAAATGCAGACTACATAGAAGAAAGTTCTAGGAGAATGGGAGATATATGGGAAAACAGTATTCTAGCCTAGTAAGGACAGGTGCTGCTGATGGACAGTTTTATAGGAAAATAATGAATTTTTATCAATTCCTGGATATTTCAGTGGGACTGAAACAGTGATGTATTGCCAAGAAAAGAAATCTCTTATGTGTCAGTTGCTGGATTACTCATTAACCATCTGTTCTTGGCATTTGCATGCTAAGTCTCTTCAGTCATGTCTGACTCTTTTCCACCGTATGGACTGTAGCCCGCCAGACTCCTCTGTCCATAGGATTATCCATGCAAGAACACCATAGTGAATTGCCATGCCCTCCTCCATGGGATCTTCCTCACCCAGGGATTGTACCCACATCTCTTATGTCTCTTGCATTGGCAGGTGGTTTCTTTAACACCGCACCCCTGAATCCATGTTCCTATTGCTATTGATTAAGAAACCCACTTCATCACCATTGATGTTAAGACCACACCTTTAAGACTAGAGCTTCACCTCTTTACTTTTAGACAGAGGAGATAATTGAGTGTTTGATGAACTTTTAAAGGAACAATTACACAAAGATTTTAATTTTTTTTTTTTAATGTTAGAAACTTCATCTCAGTTAACAGTTGAAAAAAACCAACAAGGAAGAGGATCCAAATTTCACTGGGACTTAGTGGTGGCCACTATAATGACTGGAAAGGGCATGAAAATTTTTTTGGATATCGTTATCCTAACTGCCCCTAATTCTAGTTGTTCTATTATAGTGATTGCTACTCTGGACTCCTTGAGACTGTACCATGCTGCCCTATCTAAGGGAAAGGTAGATTCAAGAGAAATGGCAACAGTCTTGGTTAACCTCAAAGTCCCCTTTTCTCTAAGATAATTCATGCACAACTCTTGTTTTCTGTGTTTACTAAGTAAAGCATAGTACAAGGGAAGGATGTGGATAAATTAAACTAACCAGAGAAAGCAATGGTAAAGTAGGGAAGGTACTTTCTAGGTGTTGTGATAGCTCAGTTGGCCATTTTCCCCAGTTCCTGAATAAAAGTGAAAACTGTGATACCCCAGACTATTCTTTGTGGTATTGATCTGAGACCTTGCAGAGTTCCATAAAGATGGGCAGAAGTGATTGCAAAGATCAAGGGGGAAACAAATAACATAGAGAGTCAAGACATCAGTTACATTCTTGGTCAAACTTATTACAAGATGTGTTATCAAAACCCATAGGCTATCACTCATATGGTGACATACCATCAGCACACAGTATTAGGGCTCCACTGCTCACACTGACTCTGAGCCTGGTTTCCATCACCATCCTGAGATGAATGGCAGTCTTTTAACACACTTATGGAATTGGCCCCCAACAAGTCAATACTGACAGCATACACCTAAGAAATTGCCTAGAAATGTTATGCCAAACAATCACAACTATATTAATTGAAGACTGTGAAGTGAACTTATTCATATGCCCCTTGTTAGTCAAAATTATGTTCAGTGGTATGTAACAGAAACATCCAAATCACTGGTGAATCACCTGGAAAATTAAATAAGACAGAGGTTTGTTTCTTTCAAATAAAATCCATAGTGTGTGTATATGAGTATGTGTGTGTTGTCCTTGAATGGCATGCCTATGTGTGTGCTAAGTTGCTTCAGTCATGCCCAACTCTTTGTGACCCTATGGACTGAAACTTGCCAGGCTCCTCTGTCCATGGGATTCTCCAGGCAAGAATACTGGAGTGGGTTGTCATATCCCCCTCCAGGGTATCTTCCTAACCCAGGGATCAAACCCAGGTCTCCTGCATTGCAGGTAGATTCTTTACTTGGCCACTGCTGAGTTTTCCAAATTTGCTGACATAATGAGTGCAGCACTTTAACAGCATCATCTTTGAGGATTTTAAATAGCTCAGCTGGAATTCCATCACCACCATTAGTTTTGTTTGTAGTCATGCTTCCTAAGAATGGTCATCTGAATCAAATTCTCCCATTCCTGTCCATTTTAGCTCACTGATTCCTAAGAGGTTGATGTTCACCCTTGCCATCTCCTGCTTGACCATGTCCAATTTACCTTGATTCATGAACCTAACACTCCAGTTTCCTATGAAATACTGTTGTTTATAGCATCGGACTTTACATTCACCACCAGACACATTCATAAGTGTCATATCTTCTTTGGCCCAGCCTCTTCACTCTTTCTGGAGCTATTAGTAATTATTCTCAGCTCTCTCCCAGAAGCATATTGGACACTTTTTGACCTAGGGGCTCATCTTCTGGCATCATATCCTTTGCCTTTTCATATTATCCATGGGCTTCTCCAGGCAAGAATACTGGAGTGGGTTGCCATTTCCTTCTTTAGTGAATCATGTTTTGTCAGAATTCCTCACTATGATCTGTCCATCTTGGGCGGCCCTGCAGGGCACGGCTTATAGCTTCACTGAGCTACACAAGCCCTTTCACCAAGACAAGACTGTGATCCATGAAGCAGGGAGCCATTTTCCACCTTTGAAAGTTTATTTGTCAATATTTACATTTTAAGATTACTCATTAAACCTGTAAGAAAACTCATTAGCAGCTCTAATTTTGCCAACTTTTAAATCTAAATCTAAATTTAAAATTTCTTCTATATCTTCAAATTCATTAAAAAAACATATCTTAAAAATACTGTTTTTGATTAAAGCTATAATTATATTATATTAACTATATATATGGAGAAGGCAATGGCACCCCACTCCAGTACTCTTGCCTGGAGAATCCCATGGATGGAGGAGCCTGGTGGGCTGCAGTCCATGGGGTCGCTAAGAGTCGGACACGACTGAGTAACTTCACTTTCACTTTTCACTTTCATGCATTGGAGAAGGAAATGGCAACCCACTCCAGTGTTCTTGCCTGGAGAATCCCAGGGACGGGGGAGCCTGGTGGGCTGCGGTCTATGGGGTCGCACAGAGTCAGACAACTGAAGCGACTTAGCAGCAGCAGCAGCAGCAACTATATATAGGTATATCATAATTCTTATTTTGTGTTTGGGTATAGCCAATTAACAATGTTGAGATATTTTCAGGTGAACAGTGAAGGGACTCAGGCATATATATACAAGTAACCCATTCTCAACTAGCTCCTAACTAAGACTGTTGTCCATTCTCTATTTTTTCTTTTCCTCTTGTTTTTAATGAGATAACACTTTATTCACTGTACTTGCTGCTTGATGTCTTCTTTTTTTCTATCAGCTCAAGATTCATAAGGCTATTTTCTTCTTTAGCAAGTAGATTTGGCAGCCCGCTCCAGTATTCTTGACTGAAAAATCCCACGATAGAGGAGCCTGGCACGCCACAGTCCATGGGGTAGCAGAATCAGACACAACTGGCATGCGTGCACAACTATTGGTATGAGAGCTGCTAATATTGCCATGTATTAGAAAATGTGACCTATATCCTGGTTATTTCAAAATAGCATCAGTTGGCTCTGTCTTCAAAGGTATGTAGTGTGACTGTTAAAGTTCGAGTAAATAAGCTAAGGCAAGGTCAAAGTTACTTTTTTTAAAAACTGCATAAGCCTTATTAAGTTTATTTTAGGCTAGCATGAAGAAAGGCATTATATGGGTCAGACAGATTATACCTTTGCCTGCTAGGCATCTAAAGGTAATTTACATAAAATTTACATTAAAATTTATTATTTCTGTAGTTTAGTAAGCCAGTCTTTCATTTTTATACAACAATCTCTTAACACCTTGTATTTGCATATCTTATTAAAATGTTTTAAAATGTTTTCACCTATATTAATTCACAGCCACACGGTGAACATGGCAATTATGCTGCTTTTATGGATCACAAATTTGAGCTTCAAAGAAGGTAAGTTTGTGATAGAGATAAGCCTGACTTGATGAATTAAAATCTCTTTATAAAATACCTCTAGTTTTGTATACAAAAGACTGCTCACGTGTTGAATACTATGGCCATTTATAATGATTAGGAAACAAACTATATTTATGAATCATGGGTCCAACCAATATACAAAGAAAAGTTAGCCTTCTTGAAAAAGAAAACATTGAATTTAAAGTTTCCAAGTTAATTACAGAAATAGAGTCACAGATGCAGAAACCAATTTTATGGTTACCAGGGAGGAAATGGGGAGGGGATGGATAAATGGGGAAACTGGAATTGTCTTATACACCATATTATATATTATATGTAAAATAGAGAACTAATAAAGACTTACCATATAGCACAGAGAACTCTTCTTTGTACTCTGTAATGACCTATATGGGAAAAGAATCTAAAAGATTCTAAAAGAATCTAATCTAAAAGTTATATATATCAGATCAGATCAGATCAGATCAGTCGCTCAGTCGTGTCCGACTCTTTGCAACCCCATGAATTGCAGCACGCCAGGCCTCCCTGTCCATCACCAACTCCCGGAGTTCACTCAGACTCACGTCCATCGAGTCTGTGATGCCATCCAGCCCTCTCATCCTCTGTCATCCCCTTCTCCTCCTGCCCCCAATCCCTCCCAGCATCAGAGTCTTTCCAATGAGTTAACTCTTCCCATGAGGTGGCCAAAGTACTGGAGTTTCAGCTTTAGCATCATTCCTTCTAAAGAAATCCCAGGGCTGATCTCCTTCAGAATGGACTGGTTGGATCTCCTTGCAGTCCAAGAGGCTCTCTAGACTCTTTTCCAACACCACAGTTCAAAAGCATCAATTCTTCGGCACTCAGCCTTCTTCACAGTCCAACTCTCACACCCATACATGACCACTGGAAAAACCATAGCCTTGACTAGACGGACCTTTGTTGGCAAAGTAATATCTCTGCTCTTGAATATGCTATCCAGGTTGGACATAACTTTCCTTCCAAAGACTAAGCATCTTTTAATTTCATGGCTGCAGTCACCATCTGCAGTGATTTTGGAGCCCAGAAAAATAAAGTCTGACACTGTTTCCACTGTTTCCCCATCTATTTCCCATGAAGTGGTGGGACCGGATGCCATGATCTTCGTTTTCTGAATGTTGAGCTTTAAGCCAACTTTTTCACTCTCCACTTTCACTTTCATCAAGAGGCTTTTGAGTTCCTCTTCACTTTCTGCCATAAGGGGGGTGTCATCTGCATATCTGAGGTTATTGATATTTCTCCCAGCAATCTTGATTCCAGTTTGTGTTTCTTCGAGTCCAGCATTTCTCATGATGTACTCTGCATATAAGTTAAATAAACAGGGTGACAATATACAGCCTTGACGAACTCCTCTTCCTATTTGGAACCAGTCTGTTGTTCCATGTCCAGTTCTAACTGTTGCTTCCTGACCTGCATACAAATTTCTCAAGAGGCAGATCAGGTGGTCTGGTATTCCCATCTCTTTTAGAATTTTCCACAGTATATTGTGATCTACACAGTCAAAGGCTTTGGCATAGTCAATAAAGCAGAAATAGATGTTTTTCTGGAACTCTCTTGCTTTTATAATGATCCAGTAGATGTTGGCAATTTGATCTCTGCTTCCTCTGCCTTTTCTAAAACCAGCTTGAACATCAGGAAGTTCACAGTTCACCTATTGCTGAAGCCTGCCTTGGAGAATTTTGAGCATTACTTTACTAGCATGTGAGATGAGTGCAATTGTGCAGTAGTTTGAGCATTCTTTGGCATTGCCTTTCTTTGGGATTGGAATGAAAACTGACCTTTTCCAGTCCTGTGGCCACTGCTGAGTTTTCCAAATTTGCTGGCATATTGAGTGAAGCACTTTCACAGCATCATCTTTCAGGATTTGGAATAGCTCAACTGGAATTCCATCACCTCCACTAGCTTTGTTCGTAGTGATGCTTTCTAATGCCCACTTGACCTCACCTTCCAGGATGTCTGGCTCTAGGTCAGTGATCACACCATTGTGATTATCTGGGTCATGAAGATCTTTTTTGTACAGTTCTGTGTATTCCTTCCATCTCTTCTTAATATCTTCTGCTTCTGTTAGGTCCATACCATTTCTGTCCTTTATCAAGCTCATCTTTGCATGAAATGTTCCTTTGATATCTCTGATTTTCTTGAAGAGATCCCTAGTCTTATATATATAACTAATTCATAACTAACAGAAGCAGAAGATATTAAGAAGAGGTGGCAAGAATACACAGAACTGTACAAAAGAGATCTTCATAACCCAGATAATCACGATGGTGTGATCACTCACCTAGATCCAGACATCCTGGAAGGTGAGGTCAAGTGGGCCTTAGAAAGCATCACTATAAACAAAGATAGTGGAGGTGACAGAATTCCAGTTGAGCTATTTCAAATCCTGAAAGATGATGCTGTGAAAGTGCTGCACTCAATATGCCAGCAAATTTGGAAAACTCAGCAGTGGCCAGAGGACTGGAAAAGGTCAGTTTTCATTCCAATACCAAAGAAAGGCAATGCCAAAGAATGCTCAAACTACTGCACAATTGCACTCATCTTACACGCTAGTAAAGTAATGCTCAAAATTCTCCAAGGCAGGCTTCAGCAATAGGTGAACTGTGAACTTCCAGATGCTCAAGCTGATTTTAGAAAAGGCAGAGGAACCAGAGATCAAATTGCCAACATCTGCTGGATCATTATAAAAGCAAGATAGTTCCAGAAAAACATCGATTTCTGCTTTATTGACTATGCCAAAGCCTTTGACTGTGTGGATCACAATAAACTCTGGAAAATTCTGAAAGAGATGGGAATACCAGATCACCTGACCTGCCTCTTGAGAAACCTGTATGCAGGTCAGGAAGCAACAGTTAGAACTGGACATGGAACAATAGACTGGTTCCAAATAGGAAAAGGAGTATCAAGTTTATATATTGTCACCCTGCTTATTTAACTTATACGCAAAGTTCATCATGAGAAACGCTGAACTGGAAGAAGCACAAGCTGAAATCAAGATTGCTGGGAGAAATATCAATAACCTCAGATATGCAGATGACACCACCCTTATGGCACAAAGTGAAGAAGAACTAAAAAGCCTCTTGATGAAAGTGAAAGAGGAAAGTGGAAAAGTTTGCTTAAAGCTCAACATTCAGAAAACTAAGATCATGGCATCCGGTCCCATCACTTCATGGGAAATAGACGGGGAAACATTGGAAACTGTCAGACTTTATTTTTCTGGGCTCCAAAATCACTGCAGATGGTGATTGCAGCCATGAAATGAAAAGACGCTTACTCCTTGGAAGGAAAGTTATGACCAACCTACATAGCATATTCAAAAGCAGAGATACTACTTTGCCAGCAAAGGTCCATCTAGTCAAGACTATGGTTTTTCCAGTGGTCATGTATGGATGTGAGAGTTGGACTGTGAAGAAAGCTGAGTGCCAAAGAATTGATGCTTTTGAACTGTGGTATTGGGGAAGACTCTTGAGAGTCCCTTGGATGGCAAGGAGATCCAACCAGTCCATCCTAAAGGAGACCAGTCCTGGGTGTTCATTGGAAGGAATGATGCTAAAGCTGAAACTCCAGTACTTTGGCCACCTCATGTGAAGAGTTGACTCATTGGAAAAAACTGTGATGCTGGGAGGGATTGGAGGCAGGAGGAGAAGGGGACGACAGAGGATGGGATGGCTGGATGGCATCACCGATTTGATGCACATGAGTTTGCGTGATCTATGGGAGTTGGTCGGAGAAGGCAATGGCACCCCATTCCAGTACTCTTGCCTGGAAAATCCCATTGATGGAGGAGCCTGGTAGGCTGCAGACCATGGGGTCTCGAAGAGTCAGACACGACTAAGTGACTTCACTTTCACTTTTCACTTTCATGCATTGGAGAAGGAAATGGCAACCTACTCCAGTGTTCTTGCCTGGAGAATCCCAGGGACGGGGGAGCCTGGTGGGCTGCCGTCTATGGGGTCGCACAGAGTCGGCCACGACAGAAGCGACTTAGCAGCAGCAGCAGTAGCAGCATGGGAGTTGGTGATGGACAGGGAGGCCTGGCGTTCTGCGATTCATGGGGTCACGAAGAGTCGGACACGACTACAACTTTCTTTATCCTTTGATTGTACTCTGCTCTACATTTAAATTTCATAGGTGTACATGGGAACAAGCACCTCTCTGTATATTAGGAGAATAAGGTCAATTAAACAATTAAGAATCTCTTAGCAGTGTAGGACCTTGATACTGCTTTCAGTGATGCTAACTATTCCAGCTCAGTCTGAATATAAATCAGGCATCGTAAATAAGTCAGCTCCGTTTCATTTTCTCTTAGCATTTTAGCCTTTATAATCATTGCTTGTTCCTACTAGGCCAATAACCAAAAATAATTCAGCTACTTGGTTTTGAGTAACTCAAAGATGTGTCAACTAATTAGGCTATTTGAAAATACAATTGTAATTAAAACAATGAGTACTGAGGGGGTAATGTCTCAGTATTTATGGTTTTAGAACACCTGTATAATCTGTGGCACAATTGAACTCAGCCTAATACAAATGTTAGAATTTATAAAATGTCATCAAATGCTTGTGGCCCACTTCTATAAAAAGCATGAATAATTCACAATACTATATATGGAATTAGATTTTGCTGCCCCAATTCCATTTAAATGAGTGTGTTTATGAGTCGCCAGTTTCATTTTCCCCTACTTATACGTGGTGACCTTTCACTTATGAGCTGGAAAGCAATCAACTCTCGGCACAGAATAAGATCAAGAAAAATAAATTTAAATATTTATAGTAAACATTTATGATGGCATGTGCATTAATGATTCTGAACACATTTTTGTTTAGAAAAGAAAAGGTGTATAAAATCCATTCACCGCACAAATATTTATTGAGAAGTTTCCAAGTGCCTACCCAAGCATGTTGCATGGTTCCAATGAAAATTACATAATAAAACATGTGGACAAAGTATTGAATAATATCCAATGTACTTTATCTTATTTTATCAGGTTTTTCAAAAGATGCATTAATTCAGAGAATGAAAACTGCCAATATGTAAGTGATTCCTCCAAATTTCTACCTATTATTTTTTATATGTTGCACCTAGATAGCATATTCAAAAGCTGAGACATTAGTTTGCCAACAAAGGTTCGTCTAGTCAAGGCTATGGTTTTTCCTATGGTCATGTATGGATGTGAGAGTTGGACTGTGAAGAAGGCTGAGCACCGAAGAATTGATGCTTTTGAACTGTGGTGTTGCAGAAGACTCTTGAGAGTCCCTTGGACTGCAAGGAGATCTAACAAGTCCATTCTGAAGGAGATCAGCCCTGGGATTTCTTTGGAAGGAATGATGCTAAAGCTGAAACTCCAGTACTTGGGCCACTTCATGCAAAGAGTTGACTCATTGGAAAGACTTTGATGCTGGGAGGGATTGGGGGCAGGAGGAGAAGGGGACGACAGAGGATGAGATGGCTGGATGGCATCACTGACTCGATGGACATGAGTCTGAGTGAACTCCAGGAGTTGGTGATGGACAGGGAGGCCTGGCATGCTGCAATTCATGGGGTCACAAAGAGTTGGACACGACTGAGCGACTGATCTGATCTGATCTGATACTCAAAAACGGGGGTAATCATGAAAACAATGTTAAAAGCCAGTAGGAGGTAGCTTACTGCCGACTGTGTCTTAGGTGTTACTGGTCTCATACTTTTTTATTTCCTTTAAAATCCATCTCAATACCCTATGTCAGTTCCCTCTATATTCCAATGTATTCTGGGGCTCATATCATGAGCACAAAACACAGTGCTATTCAACTTTATTTGTACACCTATCACAGAACCCATTTCACTATGGCTTGTGTTTTTACATGATTGTTTTCTGCCCTCATGACAATGTCAGGTTATGCCTTTATTCCACTGGTTCCTACAGTATTTGTGCAATATTTGTACATGATGGATGTTCTAGAAATCACTGGGAAGTGAACCCATCTCATCACTCCTTTGTACAGAAGCCTGGGATGACTCTGCATTGCCAACCACATTTGACTTACCAAAGCAAAGAGAGCCCTTAACACCCTGGCCCCAGACAGCTTTTCAAACTTCACAGTCACTCCACTTCACACTTTCTAAAATCCATTGACAGTGAACAACTCAATTGTCTTGAACTTTCTCACTTTGCTTTGCTCAAGCTGTTCTAATCTGTCATAAATGTCTCTTTTCCTATTCCTTTGGCTGGCTGACTCCATCCATACTTCAGTTCCCAACTCAGTTGTCCTCTTTTTTTCTATAACATGTCCCAAACATTTCTTTTTCTACTTCCTTACATATAACTTTATATTTATCTCTATTTTATAACATCAAATAGATTTAGAGTTATATCTGATTTACTATGAGCAGCATATGTGCAGAAAGAGGCCACTTTTCTCATATAAACTAGGTTTTTTATTGAAAAAGACTTATGGCCTAAAGTACAAATAACTTAACATTTTCATGTCTTGTTCAGTCAAACAGAGTGAAGAGCATAAGTCTCAGATTCAAATGATTATTTAGATCCCCTCCCCTTTTCTCACTAACTGTGACTTGCATATGTAACATAATATTTGAGAGGTAGTTGTTGTTGTTCAGCCTCTCACTCGTGTCCAACTCTTTCTGCCCCCACAAATTGTAGCATGCCAGGCTTCTCTGTCCTTCATTATCTCCCAGAGTTTGCTCAAACTCATGTCCCTTGAGTCAGTGATGTCATCCAACCATCTCATTCTCTGTTGCCCTCTTCTCCTCCTGCCTTCAATCTTTTCCAGCATCAGGGTCTTTTCAAAAGAGTCAGCTCTTCGCATCAGGTGGCCAAAGTATTAGAGATTCAGTTTCAGCATCAATCCTTCCAGGGAATATTCAGGATTGATTTCCTTTAGGACTGACTGGTTTGATCTCCTTGCAGTCCATGGGACTCTAAACAGTCTTCTCCAGCACCAGTTTCCTCCTTTGTAAATCATATCTGCACCATAGGGTTATAGAAAAAGTTGTACACCTTAAATACATACAATTTTTATTTGCCAATCATACTTCAGTAGCTTGGGAAAAAACTGAAGTCCCAACTTCAGCATTGACAGCAAGTAAGCAGGTGTACAACACATTTTCGATCTTATTACGCCAAAAGTAATGCCTTTAGAGCCTCTACAGATTTTATTTCTGCTTTTCAGTGTATAAATATATATTAGGCCAATTTTGAAGTCAGACTACCTGGACATAGATCATAATTCTGCTCCTGAATCTTTGTGCAATTTATTTAACCTTTCTGTGCTTTAAATTGTTTATAGGATTACTGTCAGCATCAAGGAAACTAAACTATATAAAGCACTTTGAACAGTCTCTGATATACAGTAAATTTGAGATGTGTATTAGCTATTATTTTATTCTTATTTGCTTTAAAATAGGAGCATCTTATTGACAACAATCTGTTAACACTGTCTACGTACAATCTTATAGAAGAATAACTGAATGAAAATTTTTAAAGGGGGGAGATTTCTAAAACTAGGAAGACTCCTGATACTCAATGCTACCAGGGTACAATATGTATTACCTTTCATCTGCTTTACTTTTTTTAGCCAGTTTTATATCTTCCTCTTATTTTTAGCTATTGTGGATATATTTTTTGTCCAGTATCATAGAATATATCATAGGCAGCCATACTTTACTGCACCAGAGAAGTAAAAATTAAGTTTTTGTCCTCTCAGTGTCCATGTTTGTTAGGGCAATTAAATAGCCTTGTTTAGGCTTCAGAGACAAAACCAAGCAGGCCTCTGACCTTACTTCTAACCTGCCTGGACAGGGTCCGGACTGTAAGTGACTACCTGCCGTGAGTGCAAGCCTAGTGGCATCATAGAAAAGATGAGGAAAGAACTTTGAGATTGTTGAACCCCTGAAGGGAGCCTGGCCAACAAAGCCCTCGGCTTACCGACATTCCAAATTTTACAAGACAAAACAAACAGCATTAACATGAATCCAGGCTTGCAGTTCCGTCACAGATTGCTGAGGATATCAGTTTGAGTCCTGGGATTATACAGAGGAAACGGAACTGCAATTTTTGAAGTCTCACCCACAGAGAGCAGACATGCTGCCTGGGACCTTTTCTCAGTTGGGACTCCAGATGTGCTGTGACACAGGATTTCCCAATACCATTTAAGTCTGGTTGTTAGTCAAAACCCAATTTGGTGATGTATCCTCTGCTGTTTCTATTTCTCTTTTCTTTTCATGTTTGTATATTGAAAGCAAGCTAGATAATTCTCTAGTAAATATTGGTATTATTTATTTGTATATAATAAGTAGCTTATTTTGTTAACAAAGCCTTTGAACCTTTGAGATGAAAGTGCAAACTTTTGGCAAAATAATCTGCCAACACCAAAGAAGAACACAGGTACCCACTTGGCTTACTCTTTGTTGGGTAATGGGATAATCTGACTGTTGAGGTCTAATCAGAGTGCAGAGTTGTGTTATTTTCAGTCCTTCCAGAACCATGTAATATAGGGGATGGGTGCTTTTAATCAAAAAAAAAAAAAAAGGAAAAAGGAGAGGGGATTCTATTTAGGCAAAAATAATACATGTCTAATACATCTACTTTCTAGAACAAAGAACAAACTGGAATGAAGAGAATAACATCAACTTCAGGAAAAAGGTGGTGAGAGCCTGTTTGTTCTCACTACTGTTCATGCAGGGTGCATAATTTCTCCAAGCAGAGACAACATGATCATTGTTGAACTGATTTTGGCTTACAATTCAAATACAGTGATTTCTGAGAGGATGTGGTGATGGAGCGGAGGGCATAGCAATGGTAATGGTGTTAAGGCAGGGCAATGAAATACCTAGGAAAAGTCATCTAAGACTTTAGAATTTGGTCATTTGTCAATTATGTTTGCTTCATTCTCATGAAATGTATGTACCATTTCATGTAGGTATTACCATACTGTTTCAACATTTCTGATAAATTTGATCATAATCACATTTTCACCCTGTAGATGAAAAGTCCCATGAATAATATTCCCCCAAATTGGAGAACATTGAATCTAAAGAACATCCTAGTTAGAGTTAAAATATGCCACATAGTGATATCTTATATCAATATAAAGGAACTAATCCCAAGAGAAATGTTTTAACATCACAATGGACTTTTTTTTTAATAGTAGATAAAGAGCCATTACACTTCTTAAGACAGATAGTCAGTAAATGTTTGATTATAAGGGGGAATTTATTCAGTTTGGCTGTCAATATAGACAAAGCAATTAAAAGATAGAATCTGATAACAGTATGGATGGAGGTACATCTGTGGAAATTCTGCTACTTATCAACTACTGTGGAAAGTAATTTATTCTGCTGGAAGTATATCACAGTAAACCAAAGGAAGTCTGATGTAACCTAGGTTGCAATTCCCTGTGAACATTTGCTACAGTAATTATCTCTGATTAGGAAAATAACAATAAAAATCCCCATGTTCTTATCAAGGATTCATGCTGACAGCTCTCCCAGTGGGAATGGTCATAGTGGTGTTAAAATTAAAGCTGATACTATGGACAGTGTAGTTATGCTTTATTTTAGAAAACATCGGAGTCAAGAGACTGCAAGAAAGAATTATCCTAATTCTATCAGCCTGTTCTCAGGGATCTAATAACAAGGAACTAGTCTAAGAGCCAAAGATTGTTGGTAGTTGACTAGTGGTTTTGGCTGTGGATTCTGGGCAGTTATAGCCATCTGTTCCCCAAAATTGCTTTTTAGAAAGATATATAAAACAATTAGCAAGTTGGAGTTCTGTAGACTAAGCCAGAAAAATACAATTCAGTTGAATTTGGTGCAAAATAAAGTTCATTTTAGATAAAAGAGGGAATAGAACGAATGGAATTTGTCAGAAGCTGTTGTAGGTCAAAACAAACAATGGTGATTCAGAGGTGGAAAATTTTGAAAGAGATGGGTGATATTCTTTGACAAGAAAAACTACGTGGGTGGTGAAAAGATTATGATACTAACAAATAAAACAGGATAGGGCAATAAAAGGGACAAGGTTTAAAGATGCAAACAAGGCAGTTTCTGTAGTATTCATAGTGTGTTCCTCAGAACACATTACAATAAAAAGTCTTTATAAGTAGGTTCAATAATATCACTCATGAGTCATGCTTCACACTAAGAGGGAAACAGAAGCATTGAAAACAAGCTACTAAAACTCAGCCTATCTGCAAGCGAAGTATGATGATTAATCCAATGTAAGTCTGTGGGACAGAGTGTACATGGAGGCTGATAGTAATTGTATGTCATACACCACTTGGGACAATGAGCTGCAAGCTGAATGCTCAAGAAAAACCTTGTGGATATAATAATAAACATCTTGTGTGAGTGTGTGCTTAGTTGTTCAGTTGTGTCTGACCCTTTGTGATCCCATGGACAATAGCCTGCCAGGTTCCTCTGTTCATAGAATTTTCCAGACAAGAATACTGGGGCAGGTTGCCATTTCCTACTGCAGGGGATCTTCCAGGCCCAGGGATCAAACTCATATCTCTTATATCTCCTGCATTAGCAGGTGAATTCTTTACCTAGGAAGCCTAATAAACATCTTAAAATAATGAAGAGAGCACCAAGAAAATAGACATCCAACAGATGCACAGATAATACACAAGATATTGTGTATTAGGCAAAGGGGGCCACAAGACAAAGAGCCAGTGGACAGTAAATTCAAACATACCAAGAATCTGGCTTTGCACCTGTTCAATGTGGAATGGACAGTTGGTTTACCAGGTTTCTCAGTCATTTTAATATCTATAAAAATGATATCACTGTAGCTTTTTTGAAATCAACTAGTAAATTACATTTAGAGGAATTCTTGCTATGAAATATCTACTTTCTTAAAAAACAAAAACAAACAAAAAAAAAGCAAAAGGAACAAGCCAAAATGAAGCACACAGACCCTCCTCTCTAATGCTCCCAGAGAAGAGGATCTGCTTTGGCCCTACATTTCAATAAAGTGTAGATGTATAGAACTAGATTTGTTGTTATTTGTCTATATACTGTGTGTGCTCTGTCATGTCAGACTCTGAGATCCCATGGACAGTAGGCCGCCAGGCTCCTCTGTCTATGGGATTTCCTAGGCAAGAATACTGGAGTGGGTTGCCGTTCCCCTCACCAGGGGATCTTCCTAACCTAGGGATTGAACCTGTGTCTCTTGTGTCTCCTGTATTGGCAAGCAGGTTGTTTACCACTAGCACCATTTGAGAAGCCCTTATATCAGACACAGTTGAAATACTTTTTACTAATTGTACCATCATATTCTCTAATGTTCTGCTCAGGAAAGTCTCAAGCTACAAACAAATAGCTTTCCTTTCTTCCTTCCTCCCCTTCTTTCTTTGTTCCTTCCTTCCTTTTTGCTTTTTTATTGAACATTAAAGTAACTAAATGAAAGATGAGAAAGAGGAGGGTGAAAAAGCTGGCTTAAAACTCAACATTCAGAAAACCAAGATCATGGCATCCAGTTCCATTGCTTCATGGCAAATAGATGGTGAAAAATTGGAAAAAGTGACAGATTTTATTTTCTTGGGCTCCAAAATCACTGCAGATGTTGACTGCAGCCGTGATATTATAACACACTTGCTCCGTGGAAGAAAAGCTATGACAATCTAGACAGAGACATTACTTTCCCAATGAAGGTCCATATAGTCAAAGCTATAGTTTTTCTACAAATCATGTATGGATGTGAGAGTTGGACCATAAAGAAAGCTGAGTGCCAAAGAACTGATGCTTAACTGTGGCGCTGGAGAAGACTCTTGAGAGTCCCTTGGACAGCTAGGAGATCAAACCAGTCAATCCTAAAGGAAATCAACCCTGAATATTCATTGGAAGGACAGATACTGAAGCTGAAGGGACAGGGGAGCCTGGTGCGCTGCCGTCTGTGGGGTCTCACAGAGTCGGACATGACTGAAGCGACTTATCAGCAGCAGCAGCAGCAGTGAATTCAATTAGCCAAATGAACTCTTGCCTTTTAAAAGTCTGTATCAAGCATCTGCAAACTCTTCAAGACAGCAGCTTTAATAAATGTCTGCTAATTCTACATCTAGGCACATACTGGTCACATTTTAAAAAGAATAATCTAAACTGAAAAAAATGGCTAGTGTAAATCAAAATTATAACTACTTTAAGAAAATGTATATAAATCCTAAACAAGTTATCAGTGTGTCAAGATAAAATCTTTTGGATAGAATATCATAATGATGACTCCAAATGTCCATATTGCATGTTTCTGTCACTTAGGATCAAATTGATTCATTAGAATGATTAATCCTTAAAGTTCAAGCAACCACCTTGGATCTGGTAAAAGTCACACTTTTAGAAGCTGACCAAATTAGATAATGAATAAGTCATTTTTGCTAAAATGTTTTTGCTTTCTATTTCTCTGAACATAAATCTGTTTCTAAATCAAGATGGGGATAAAATAAATTGTTACAGAATAAATTCAATATTAAATAAATTAAAGTAATATTTAATAAGAACCTGGAATTTTCTTGTCAGTTTCATGTTTGCATTGAAGATATCTTTGTATGATTTCTTTGCTTCCTTATTCCTATTAATCTGGTTCTCACATTTTGGCCTGAGAATATTGCATCAGTTTTACAAAACAAGATTTATTCCTTCAGTTGGGACCTGACTACCCATGGAAAAGATTTAAGATATACTTAAAATTCCACACGTTTGGTCACTTAATATATTACAAAGAATCTTTGCTTTATCCTAAATGTTAAGGAACAGTGGTTGCGCTTTGCTGGAGCAGCTGTGAAGAGATACCCCATGTCCAAGGTAAGAGTAACCCAAATAAGATAGTAGGTGTTGTGAGAAGGCATCAGAGGACAGACACACTGAAACCATAATCACAGAAAACTAGTCGGTCTAATCACATGGACCACAGCCTTGTCTAGCTCAATGAAACTAAGCCATGCCAAGTGGGGCCACCCAAAATGGGTGGGTCATGGTGGAGACGTCTGACAGAATGTGGTCCACTGGAGAAGGGAATGGCAAACCACTTCAGTATTCTTGCCTTGAGAACCCCATGAACAGTATGAAAAAGCAAAAAGATAGGACACTGAAAGATGAACGCCCCAGGTCGGTAGGTGCCCAATATGTTACTGGAGATCAGTGGAGAAATAACTCCAGAAAGAATAAAGGGATGTAGCCAAAGCAAAAACAATACCCAGTTGTGGATGTGACTGGTGATAGAAGCAAGGTCCGATGGTGTAAAGAGCAATATTGCATAGGAACCTGGAATGGTTGGTCCATGAATCAAGGCAAATTGGAAGTGGTCAAACAGGAGATGGCAAGAGTGAACGTTGACATTCTAGGAATCACCTAACTAAAATGGACTGCTGCTGTTGCTGCTAAGTCGCTTCAGTTGTATCCAACTCTGTGTGACCCCATAGACGGCAGCCCACCAGGCTCCTCCGTCCCTGGGATTCTCCAGGCAAGAACACTGGAGTGGGTTGCCAGGTCCTTCTCCAATGCATGAAAGTGAAGAGTGAAAGTGAAGTCGCTAACTCGTGTCTGACTCTTAGTGACCCCATGGACTGCAGCCTACCAGGGTCCTCCATCCATGAGATTTTCCAGGCAAGAATACTGGAGTGGGTCACCATTGCCTTCTCCGAAAATGGACTGGAATGGGTAATTTAACTCAAATAACCATTATATCTACTACTGTGGGCAGGAATCCCTTAGAAGAAATAGAGTGGCCATCATGGTCAACAAAAGAGTCCAAAATGCAGGGCTTGGATGCAATCTCAAAAATGACAGAATGATCTCTGTTCATTTCTAAGGCAAATCATTCAATATCGCAGTAATCCAAGTCTATGCCCCAACCAGTAATGCTGAAGAAGCTGAAGTTGAACGGTTCTATGAAAACCTACAAGACCTTTTAGAACTAATACCCAAAAAAGATGTCCTTTTCATTATAGGGGACTGGAAAGCAAAAGTAGGAAGTCAAGAAACACCTGGAGTAACAGGCAAATTTGGCCTTGGAGTACAGAATGAAGCAGGGCAAAGACTAAAAGAGTTTTTCCAAGAGAATCCACTGGTCATAACAAACACTCTCTTCCAACAACAGAAGAGTAGACTCTACACATGGACATCACCAGATGGTCAACACCAAAATCAGATTGATTATATTCTTTGCAGCCAAAGATAGAGAAGCTCTATACAGTCAGCAAAAACAAGACCAGGAGCTGACTGTGGCTCAGATCATGAACTCCTTATTGCCAAACTAAGACTTAAATTGAAGAAAGTAGGGAAAACCACTAGACCATTCAGGTATGACTTAAATCAAATCCCTTATGATTATACAGTGGAAGTGAGAAATAGATTTAAGGGACTAGATCTGATAGAGTGCCTGATGAACTATGGGATGAGGTTCGTGACATTGTACAGGAGACAGGGATCAAGATGATTCCCATGGAAAAGAAGTGCAAAAAAGCAAAATGACTGCCTGGGGAGGCCTTACAAAGAGCTGTGAAAAGAAGAGAAGTGAAAAGCAGAAGACAAAAGGAAAGATATAAGCATGTGAATGCAGAGTTCCAAAGAATAGCAAGGAGAGAAAAGAAAGCCTTCCTCGGTGATCAATGCAAAGAAATAGAGGAAAACAACAGAATGGGAAAGATGAGAGATCTCTGCAAGAAAATTAGAGATATCAAGGGAACATTTCATGCAAAGATGGGCTCAATAAAGGACAGAAATGGTATGGACCTAACAGAAGCAGAAGATATTAAGAAGAGGTGACAAGAATACACAGAAGAACTGTACAAAAAAGATCTTCACAACCCAGATAATCACGATGGTGTGATCACTGACCTAGAGCCAGACATCCTGGAATGTGAAGTCAAGTGGGCCTTAGAAAGCATGACTATGAACAAAACTAGTGGAAGTGACGAAATTCCAGTTGAGCTATTTCAAATCTTGATAGATGAAGCTGTGAAAGTGCTTCACTCAATATGCCAGCAAATTAGGAAAACTCAGCAGTGGCCACAGGACTGGAAAAGGTCAGTTTTCATTCCAATCCCAAAGAAAGGCAATGCCAAAGAATGCTCAAATTACCACACAATTGCACACATCTCACACACTAGTAAAATAATGCTCAAAATTCTCCAAGCCAGACTTCAGCAATATGTGAACCATGAACTTCCTGATGTTCAAGCTGGTTTTAGAAAAGGCAGAGGAACCAGAGATCAAATTGCCAACATCTGCTGGATCATTGAAAAAGCAAGAGAGTTCCAGAAAAACATTGATTTCTGCTTTATTGACTATGCCAAAGCCTTTGACTGTGTGGATCAAAATAAATTTGGAAAATTCTAAAAGAGATGGGAATACCAGACCCCCTGACCTGCTTCTTGGGAATCCTGTGTGCTGTCAGGAAGCAATAATTAGAATGGGACATGGAACAACAGACTGGTTCCAAATAGGAAAAGGAGTACGTCAAGGCTGTATATTGTCAACCTGCTTATTTAACATGTATGCAGAGTACATCATGAGAAATGCTGGGCTGTAAGACGCACAAGCTGGAATCAAGATTGCTGGGAGAAATATCAATAACCTCAGATATGCAGATGACAGCACCCTTATGGCAGAAAGTGAAGAGGAACTATAAAGCCTCTTGATGAAAGTGAAAGAGGAGAGTGAAAAAGTTGGCTTAAAACTCAACATTCAGAAAATGAAGATCATGGCATCCGGTCCCATACCTTCATGGGAAATTGATGTGGAAACAGTGTCAGACTTTATTTTGGGGGGCTCCAAAATCACTGGAGATGGTGATTGCAGCCATGAAATTAAAAGACGCTTACTCCTTGGAAGAAAAGTTATGACCAACGTAGATAGCATATTCAAAAGCAGAGATACTACTTTGACAACAAAGGTCCGTCTAGTCAAGGCTGTGGTTTTTCTAGTGGTCATGTATGGATGTGAGAGTTGGACTGTGAAGAAAGCTGAGCACCGAAGAATTGATGCTTTTGAACTGTGGTGTTGAAGAAGACTCTTGAGAGTCCCTTGGACTGCAAGGAGATCCAACCAGTCCATTCTAAAGGAGATCAGTCCTGGGTGTTCTTTGGAAGGACTGATGCTAAAGCTGAAACTCCAATACTTTGGCCACCTCATGGGAAGAGTTGATTCATTGGAAAAGACTCTGGTGCTTGGAGGGATTGGGGGCAGGAGGAGAAGGGGATGACAGAGGATGAGATGGCTGGATGGCATCACCGACTCAATGGACATGAGTTTGAGTGAACTCCGGGAGATGGTGATGGACATGGAGGCCTGGTGTGCTGCAATTCATGGGGTCGCAAAGAGTCGGACATGACTGAGCCACTGAACTGAACTGAAATGTGTACAGAATTTAGTCATTTTGTCTGCTGTGAAACCAAAATAGTGCTACTAAGCAGAAAGAGCCAAATTATTTATGCTTTCATTCCTGTGAGAAACTGTTAATTATTATTTGATAATTATTTTATTCTATAAAATAGTATTTTCTTAGCAAAACGATTTCACTATTCCTAGTTTATGTCCTCATTATGATTATTAGGGATGATACTACCAGTTACATAAAATACAAGAAATAAAAATTGAATTTTTTGAGTTATAATTTAGAAAGATTTTGGCCTTAACAGGCATCAGGCTTAAAACTGAGAATAGGATAAGCTTTAGTATAAAATTATACTTGAGCAAATGAATCATTTCACCATCTCTAGTTTTGGAACTCCCAAAGTAGTCTATTTTCCACCATTTTCAGAGCTACCAACCTAGACTGAGCCTGCCCGCTTTGGAATGTCTGCTGTTCAGTCACTAAGTCATGTCTGACTCTGCAACCCCATGAACTGCAGCATGCCAGTCTTCCCTGTCCTTCATTATCTCCCAGAGTTTGCTCAAATTCATGTCAGTTGAGACAGTGATACCATGCAACCATCTGATCCTCTGTTGCCCTCTTCCCTTCTTGCCCTCCATTTTTCACAGCATCAGGGTCTTTTCCAAAGAGTTGGCTCTTCGCAACAGGTGACCAAAGTATTGGAGTTTCAGCTTCAGCATCAATCCCTCCAATGAATGTTCAGGACCGATTTCCTTTAGGATGGACTGGTTGGATCTTCTTGCTGTCCAAGGGACTCTCAAGAGTCTTCTCTGACACCACAGTTCAAAAGCATCAATTCTTTGGCACTCAGGTTTCTTTATGGTCCAACTCTCACATCCATACATGACTTCTGGAAAAACCATAGCTTTGACTATACTTTTATAAAAATTGTTGCCATAGCATTTAGTATAAAAATCAAAATTATTCACCATGTTTTATAAGAATCCTACATATTTTGGCCTCTGTCTCCCTCTGATCTCATTTCCTAACACTACTATATTTTAGGTACACGTGCCTTCTTCCTGTTTATGAGCCAGCACACTTCTTCCATTCCAGGATCTTTATACCAGCTTTTCTCTCTTCTTGCAATGTTCTTCACCTATAACATCCACCAACCTCTTTTCATCTGTTAAATGTCAGTTCCAAAATCATCTTCTCAGAGGGGGCATTGCCAGTGCCTCTCACCTAATGATGTCAGTTGTCAAATCCTTCTCTATGACTTAAATCTTTGTAATTTTTTAAAATAGTTTTTAACAGTCTCTAAAATTTTACTGGGGGTCCCTTGGTGGCTCTGACAGTGAAGAATCTGTCTGCTATGTGGGAGGCCTGGGTTCGATTCCTGGGTCAGGGAGATCACCTGGAAAATGGAAGGGCTGGCCACTCCAGTATTCTTGCCTGGAGAATTCCATGGACAGAGGAGCCTGGTGTGCTATTTGTTAATTTCATTATTTGTTAATTACCTGAACCCCCAGTTCCGGATGAGGAAGCATTTTGTCTGTCTTGTTCACTGTTGTATCCCTTGTTGCCATACGGTGTATGACACATACCAAATACACAGTAAATATTGGTTGAATTAATGAATCATTTAGCATAGCATTTCAAAGTGGAATTCATAGTGAGGTTTAGGAGACACTGTACACATGTTTATATAAATTTTTTAAAAGCATATAGAGAACAGTTTTTAAAAAGTAGAATGAAGTTTTCAGGTGCAGGGTTGGAGCCTCTCAGCATCTCATGAAAATGCATAAAGATAATGAAAATGTCAACATCTTGGTAGACAATGCATCACATGTTGTTTGCCTTTCTGTACTTGTTGTGGCAAGTACACTTCGTGTGTGTGTGTGTGTGTGTTTCCTGGATGATCTTTTCAAGTCTTTTTGTATAAGAACAGCCTTGAAGATAAACTACTACTCTTTGGAACAAAGGGCAGGTTTGTTTTCTATCGAGGATAATAAAGATAATGTCTCCCAGCAAGTCAAAAGTTGGGAAGGTTTGCTAGAAGAGCTCTTTATAAGATTGGGAAAAGTTGCCTAACCTCAGGGTTGTGACACAGGCCCGCTGGGTATGCAGCATCTTCCACCTTCTCCCTATGGACTTGTAGGGAAAGAGGAACTGAGGCAAACCAGAGGTTCATGCTGCCTGCAGGGCCGTGAGTAACAAAATCCATTGTCTGTGACACAGAGTTTTGTTTTCTGTCAGCATATACAAGGCTGTGTAGGCTAATTTCTTAGCCTGCAAACTGTGTAAATTTTCAAACCTTCACAGTTCTTGGCACCATTGTAGTATAAACTGATATTGGGGCAAAAGGGAGGGGGACCCATGCAGTTGAATCCAGTGGAATTAACCACTAAAAATGGATCTGATGGAATTGTTTTATTAAATATATCCCTGGGCCATATATTCTCCTTGCACTGAATCAGATCATCACTGAGGACTCCCAAGTCTTCTATTGTCTGATGGAAATCTGGATTTTGAAGACTACATTGATCTCCAAATCTATCCTGGATTATTGCTGAGGAGGTCAAAGCTTGAAACAGGTTCCTCTCTTTCCGATATTCACCCAGTAACATCACTTTTTAGGAGACAGCAATCTGATTTTAAAAATCTAACAAAGGATTGTCATGAGAGCTAAATATATCAATGTTATAAAACTTTGAGAACAATAACTAAAGCATTACTAAATTAATTTTTAATTGCTTTTAATTTAATGGTAAATTTTAAGAAAACAAAATTATTTTTTAAAGAAATGCTGAATTTAAATAGAGAATAGAAATTCTGCAATTAGGTTTCTGGTGATATTTGAAATCTCCCTGTATTCACTCAACAAACACTGCATGCTTAATCTCAGTCATGTCCAACTCTTTGCGACCCCATGGACTGTAGCCCACCAGGCTCCTCTGTCCATGGGACTTTCCAGGCAAGAATACTGTAGTGGGTTGCCATTCCCTTTTCCAGGGGATCTTCCTGACCCAGGGATCGAAACCAAGTCTCCTGTAATGCAGGCAGATTCTTTATTGGCTGAGCCACCAGGGAAGCCCCTAGATGTCTGCAAAACATAGGTTTTATGCCATACCATACTTTTGTTCTGTGTAGAAATATGAAGATGGCCAAATCGTGAAACTGATGTGCCTTTCATACAACAAATAGTTATTGAACAGCCACTCTCTGCCAAGCACTATTCTGGGTATTGGTCATTCTGGGGTGTGCAGAGCCAACAGACACAAATGTCTGCCCTCCAGCAGCTCAAATTCTACTGAAGTGATTGGATACAGGGTGAAGGAGGGAGAATAGGGGTCCCTGATATTAACCAAATACATGAAAAACTAACCGATTATGAGAAGTTGATAAGTGACAGGAAACTCTGGGAAGATATGAGCAATGTTATAGTGACTGGTCAGAGACGCATCACTGAGGCTCACCAACTGATTAAAGGATCAGACTTTGAAAGGAGCTTGTGCACTACATTGGCCAAGCTGCAGGATGACGTATCAGTTCTCTTGGATTACTTTGCCAGGGCTGCCATTATTAAGTATCTCAGACTCACTGATTTAAACAATAGAATTATTTTCTCACCAGGTTTGGAGGCTAGAAGCTCAAGATCAAGGAGTTAGTAGATTAGTTTCTTCCAAGGCCTCTCTCCTTGGCTTGTAGACGCCCACTTTCTTACTATGTCCTCACATGGCCTTCCTGCTGGCTCACACAGCCCTGATGTGTATGTGTATGTCTTTATTTCCCCTTCTTAGAAGGACATCAGTAAGAGTGGATGAGGGCCCACCTTAAAGGCCTCATTTTAACTTTAAAAACCCCTATTTCCTAATATAGTCACATTCTGCTGTGCTGGGGGTTAAAACTCTATGAATTTGAGGAGACATAATTCACCCCATAACTTTTTCCTTAGAGTTGGAGAGAGACATCTGGGGATTAAAATCATGGTTTTATCTCCTCTCAGCACCATTCTCTGAACCATAATGAGTTATGACACATCAAGTAACTAGTCCCTGCTATACTGAATTCACCGATAGCACCTGGTTTTCAGAATTATGTATTTGAACTCTTGAAGTTGCAGCTGTTCCAGGAGGGGTGTGGTTTGGCACACATGCCCGATGAGGCTCCCCGGTAAGCATAAAGTAAGCCTTGGTGAAGGTAAAGCTGAGAAGCTTCCCTTCCAGTCCCTGCCCACTTCAGTTGCAACTCTTGCAGCCGTCACACCCCTTGCATGGAGTGGGCCTAAGAGCTGGCCTGATAAATTGCCTCTGGGGTCAGAGACCAGAAGATCAGACCTCTGGGAGTAGCTGCTGTTTGGTTGTATGTGTTAATGCTGCCTGCTTTGAGTCTTTCAACACCAAGTGGAATCACTGATGGGGAACACAGTAAGCCTTTTTGGGTCATTTTTTCAATTCTGATCACAAAACCAATCGATAAGTGAAACTCATGCTACTGGAGAATGCTCCTTTGCTTCTACAGAAGAGTAGATTGAAGACAGAATTTCATGAAAATTAGACTTTACAGGTGTCAGGTGTAGCCATTGAATGTAATAATTCACAAAGTGTTAGTGAAATAACAATTTGGGGCCAGCCAAAATAAAAATCACCAACCACAGGCCTTATTTTCTGCAAAAATCTCCTGGTCAATAATGCCTGTAATGCAGGAGACCCAGGTTTGATCTCTGGGTTGGGAAGATTCCCTAGAGAAGGAAATGGCAACCCACTCTGGTACTCTTGCCTGGAAAATTCCGTGGATGGAGGAGCCTGGTAGGCTGCAGTCCATGGGATCCCAAAGAGTCGGTCACAACTGAGCAACTTCACTAGAATACACAAAGGGAAAAGCAAATGGTCACGAAGAGTTTCAACAAACAGGTATTGAGCTTGTGCACCAAGCACAAAAAGCCTGTCTTCTCAAGGATGACCAAGGAAACAGTATTAACAAAGCACAAAGGTATTCAATTATGTCAAGCATATGGTAGAAGTGGGGACCCACAAGGGATTCAGAACAGATAAAGCAAAGAGGAAGGGCACAGTTCAAGAGATGAGAGAGAAAAACAGGGGCCGAGATCACTAAGGGTTCTTAAAAGCAGGCTAAGAATTCCATTCATATTTGGTAGTCACGGCATGTCAATTTAATTGAAAGACTTTAAGCTGAAGAATTTGATAATCAAATTTGCATTTTTGGAAATGAATTCCAATGGCCAGATGACTGACTATTTTTTTTTAATTTTATTTTATTTTTAAACTTTACATAATTGTATTAGTTTTGCCAAATATCAAAATGAATCCACCACAGGTATACATGTGTTCCCCATCCTGAACCCTCCTCCCTCCTCCCTCCCCATACCATCCCTCTGGGTCGTCCCAGTGCACTAGCCCCAAGCATCCAGTATCGTGTATCGAACCTGGACTGGCAACTCGTTTCTTACATGATATTTTACATGTTTCAATGTCATTCTCCCACATCTTCCCACCCTCTCCCTCTCCCACAGAGTCCATAAGACTGTTCTATACATCAGTGTCTCTTTTGCTGTCTCATACACCGGGTTATTGTTACCATCTTTCTAAATTCTATATATATGTGTTAGTATACTGTATTTATGTTTTTCCTTCTGGCTTACTTCACTCTGTATAATAGGCTCCAGTTTCATCCACCTCATTAGAACTGATTCAAATGTATTCTTTTTAATGGCTGAGTAATACTCCATTGTGTATATGTACCATAGCTTTCTTATCCATTCATCTGCTGATGGACATCTAGGTTGCTTCCATGTCCTGGCTATTATAAACAGTGCTGCGATGAACACTGGGGTACACGTGTCTCTTTCCCTTCTGGTTTCCGCAGTGTGTATGCCCAGCAGTGGGATTGCTGGATCATAAGGCAGTTCTATTTCCAGTTTTTTAAGGAATCTCCACACTGTTCTCCATAGTGGCTATACTAGTTTGCTGACTGACTATTTTAAGTGCTTTCTTCTTTAATCCTCAGAGAAGATCTTTCAAAACACCATTAAACTAAGGTACTATAATCCAAGACATTTGTTTCATTGTGCCCTTTAGAAATGTGATGCTGGCAAATGAATCAGTACAGGGAATAAGAATAAACATGAAATGTTTTTTAAATGAGGTGTACTTATTACATTAGGACATTGTGTCTTGAATCTTGGTGTGCCTTTCATCTAGGATACACGTGGAGAGGAGTTTTTCCATGGGCAAATCAGAAGATGTGTGCAAAGATGCTTATTAAAGCAAAGCCAAATTTGGACTCAAAGTATCTATCGCTAGGAGAATGGGTAAATATGTGTGAGATGTTCATATACGGAAATCAGACATTTAGAAATGTACAGGAAAGAGCTCAGAAACATAACTGGAGTTAAAATTTATGTTGCTTCATAAGGATTGACAGCATTTATATAAACTGGTGAAAACATAAAGCCATGAAATAATGGACATGAAGATTTTCAGTAAAGTATACTAACAAGATCTCATACGCTACCAACCAAGTTCATCATGATGGCTGTCTCTGAGAGTGAAAGTGGGGAGTGAACTTTAAGAGATGAAGAAAAAGAAGAGACTAGTGTTTTTCTTTCTCAACTCTTTAAAAAAATAGCGAAATATAAGCATTGTTAGTTATTGGCAATGAGTATACACTTTTTCACTCTGTACTTTTCTGTGAGTGCTTAAATTTTTCAGAATTATTTTTTAAGAGGACATTTATTTTTCTTACATAATCCTTATATTATTCTTTCTGAAGTGAAGTGAAGTCACTCAGTCATGTCCAACTCTTTGCGGCTCCATGGGCTGTAGCCCACCAGGCTTCTCTGTCCATGGAATTTTCCAGGCAAGAGTCCTGGAGTGGGTTGCCATTATTCTTTATATTTTGCCTGTATTCCCAGATTTACTGTCTCATAACCTCCCTTATGATGTAGATGGGTTAAAGTAACTTTATTCTTATTTCATCAACCAAGGCTCAAAGAGGTGAAGTGCCTCACCCCCATTTTTCCTTTTAATTACTCAGAGGTGAGATGGTTCAGTCCCAACTTTTCTGACACCAGAGAGCAAGTCCCCTTACTCTCTATTGCAGTCCCTCTGTCAGCATTACGAGAATATCCACTGAACTCAGTGGCAAAGACATTTTAAGAAATGTCAGTGTTTCCCTTCTGTTCTCCCTGTTTTGTCTTATTAAGAAACTTGAGAGGTTGGTACTCGTGAATTTAGGTGATGGGGGAATAGATGGGGACCCTGTCTGTGTTTGAAAAACTTCAGCTGTCATATGCTAGCTTTGTGGGCTTTGTGAAGCTACTTAATTATTCTCTGCCTCAATTTCCTTGCCAGTATCATGGGGAAAGAGCTTCCCAGGTGGCATTACTAGTAAAGAACCTGCCTGCCAATGCAGGAGACATAAGAGATTTGGGTTCAATCCCTGGGTCAGGAAGATCCCCTGGAGGAGGATGGCAACCCACTCCAGTACTCTTGCCTGGAGAATCCCACGGACAGAGGAGCCTGGCAGGCTACAGTCCATAGGGTCGCATGGAGGCAGACACTACTGAAGTGACTTAGCATGCATGCATGGACATGGGGAAAACCAGAGAACCCAGGCGTGAGGTTGTTGACAATTAAATGAATCCAGATGTACCTTTAGAGATACTGTGGATTCAGTTCTCAATCTCTGCAATAAAGTGAATATTGCAGTAAGATTAAGTTACATGAATCCTCTGGTTTCGCAGTGCATATAAAAGTTATGTTTACACTAAACTGTACACTATTAAGTGTGCAATAACATTATATCTTTAAAGAAATCATACCTATTTTAATTTAAAAATGTTTTCTTATTAAGAAATGCTAACCATCGGGTGAGCATTTCATTGGGTGAGCAAGTCATAAGAGTAACATCAAGAATATTGATCAGAGGTCACCATAACAAATGTGACAGTGAAAAAAGTTTTACATATGTGTGAGAATGACCAAAATGTTACATGGAGACAGGCATCTACCAAATGCTGTTGGAAAAAATGTGCTGATAGATTTTCTGGAGGCAGGGTTGCCACAAACCTTCAATTTGTGAGAAATGCAACATCTGGGAAGCACCATGAAATGAGCTGTGACTGTAACTCATAACAGTATTAGGATAGGTCCAATTAGAACTGTTGTCACATAGAGTAATAAAGAAAATAAAATGTCCAGGCTGGTAAGGAGAAAGTCTTAGGATTAATCTCTGAGTGAGTTAGTTTATGTTCAATGTTAAATAGCCATCCAAATAAAGAGTCTCAGACTAAACATAGATTAGCACAAACCCATTGCACTGCAAAGAAAAAAAAAAAGTGAATAGGAACTTCATTTTATATTTGATTATAAAATGAAACTATGGAAAGAGAGAAGAAGGGAGATAGAGGCCCCCAAAAGAGAAAAAATGAAGTATCACTAAATATATTGGCCAGTGACTTTTAAAAACATTCCAAGTCTATCCTGTGGTATACATCCTAAGGACACAAGCAGACATAAAGATGCCCATTCACCTCTGTGCATAAATGTGGTGACTGAGAAAGTTAAGTGTAGTCATTGAAAGCAGACCAAGTTTTGAAACCTTTCTTAATGCTTTAGAAAACATTCTGTAAAAGGAAACAAGCTATGAATAGCTGGTAGCAGAGCTTGTCCAAAATTCCTTCAATAGATTTCGTATTAGAAATCCAAATTTCCAAGACAAAAAAAATCAATGATATATTTTCAAAGATGAAATCAAGTTAAAAAAAAAAAAGAGGCTGCATACATTATTTTTACTGCATTGTAGAAATAGTGTCACTTTTATCTCACTCTGATCTTCAAACTCAAGTGACCTTGTTTGGGTTTCAATAGAAAAATCTCTCATGAATTTACATGGCCACGTTAGCTGTATAGTGTTGATTGCAAAGATATAAAACCAAATAATGCCATAAAACAGCTCTTCAGGCACATTGCCTTTTTAAACTATTTGCATAAAGATGGACTGTGCATTGTTATGTGCATGTAGTTAAACTCCCAAATTCAAAGGAAAGGATAAAGTCCTATTTGGATTTCCCAGGGCTCAGAAAGCATAACCTATGCAATAACCCCACAAAACAACTTTAACAGAGGAAGGAAAAAGAAAGCAGGTAAAACTTGCTGAATATTAGCATTTAGCTGATTTGCATGCAACACTAAAACAAACACTTGTCACCTAAAATATCTTTTTAATGCAAGAAATGTGGAAATGTTATGGACACACTGGGTTTGGTAAGAAAAGAATAAGTAAAAGTATTGTAATTTATCAACTAATTCTTCAAGTTGGCAATGAAAATAAAAGACGAAGTTAAGCAATAAAATAATAAGGTATAAAATATGCGTGCATGTTTAAGTCACTTCAATCATGTATGACTCTGTGACTCTATGAACTATAGCCCACTGGGCTCCTCTGTCTGTGGCAAGAATACTGCAGTGGGCTACCAGGCCTTCCTCTAAGGAATCTTCCCAACCCAGGGACCGAACCACAGTCTCTGGTATCTCCTGCATTGGCAGGAGGGTTCTTTACCACCAGCGCCATCCTGGAAGCCCAGGTATAAAATACATGCTCATTAGTCCCTTAGGAAAAGAAAACGCTTCTCATCCATGTGACTTTTTGAGATTTCTTCTATCTAACTCTCTTGTTTGAAAGCATGCCAGGTAAATTCTTAGAATATTTGCTTCTTTGAAATATGTCTGGAGTTTTAAATGTTAATTGTAGTTCAGATAGTATTTTAATTATATTTATGCAGTTAGAATTCAATGTGTAATTATAGTGAAATTTTTGTGTGTTTGTGTGTGCTTAGTCACTCAGTTGTGTCCAACTCTTTGCAATCCCATGGACTGTAGCCCACAAGGCTTCTCTGTCCATGGGGATTCTCTAGGCAAGAATACTGGGGTGAGTTGTCATGTCCTCCTCCAGCAGATCTTCCCAACCCAGGGATCCATCCCAGGTCTCCTGCATTGCACACAGATTCTTTACCATCTGAGCTACCAGGGAAGCCCAGTGAAAATTTTAGAGTAACTTATATAAAGATGCTTCCAGATAATACACATGGGTTTCATCATTGGTTCTACAAAACAATGACCATGCAAATCATTCCAGTTTTCTTTCCTCTAAAGTGTTTTGAAATAAGGACTGTTTCACTTCATAACCCTAGAGTATATACTAGATTGATTTTCTTTCACTCTGTATCAGTTGGGAAGCAAAGATATAAGAGATGTCTCTTCCTTTAACTTGTTGTCTGATCAAGGCCTGATTTGACTCTCAGATATGGTAGAGTCTTCCTTTGTAAATAAGAAATTGGTCTTTGGTAATGAGGCTTATCTTTAATGTTCTGTGGCACTGAAAGTTCCTCAGAGGTGGCTTAAAGATGAGTCACTCTGGAAACAAAGGAAAAGTTGAGTTGGGGGCAACTCAGGTCCCCTGCTTCTTTTAGTCAGAGTAATTATGCTTGTTTTTTAGAAGGTATATTCTATAATTAGAATAAGTGATCTGCTAGTAAAAAATATCTGTTATCAATTTTTCCATAATTGCTAAGATCTCTTAGCTCTAAAAATTTGTAAGTTATTTCCTATTTGATGAATTTACAAGTTAAGTACTAATAGTAATAAAAAGCTAATATATATAGCACTTTCTAAACAAAAGGAACTCTTCTGAGGGCTGTGAAGTTCAATCACTTAGATATAATAAGAAATATTTTAAAAAACATTATATTAATATACCTCCAGGTAATAGATCTGAAACTTTATTAAGTCTACTAACTCTATTAATTCTTAATACTCATTAATGAAAGTGTTAGTCACTCAGTTATATCAGAGTCTTCACGACCCCATGGACTGTAGACTGCCAGGTCCCTCTGTCCATGGAATTCTCCAGGCAAGAATACTGGAGAGGTTACCATTCCCTTCTCCAGAGGATCTTCCTGAGCCTCATTAACATTTTATACAAAATTATGCAAATCTATTAGAAAGACACAAGCTCCCTCTAAAAAATGAATAAACTCATACTGTTTCTAATATTCAGATTTAAATTCTGAAGTCACTTTCAGCTACCAAATTAGCAAATAGCAGAATTTGATAGTGCTCCATTCTAATGAGAGATAATGAAAAGGAGATTTTCCAATTTCTGGGGAGATTAGAGAGTGGTAAATTTCTGAAGAGCAATTTGTCTATAAGTATTAACAGCTTTAAAGATATTACATATTGCTATACTTCCAGAAATTTCTGTAATGGAGATAATCATATTTAAAACTATTTAAGTGTATTGTTGCTTATTACAGTGTCAAATATAATTAAAAATCAATCTGAAAAGATTCAAATACAGAAACTGAAAAGTAAAATGTGGCCTATTCATTATATGAAATATTATAAATTAAAATTGTGTTTACTTACAAATCTTTATGGTTTTTTGGAACAAATTATAGCCTCATAAAAATGAGGAGACATTTTATCCATAGTAAGATCTCTGTCTATGTGTATATATCCACATACATATATGGACAAAAAAAAAAAAAAAGACTCTAAATATACTTTAAACCACCTGTCAGCTGAGAGATCTCTGAGATAAATTAAATGTGAATTTAACTCACAATGTCATGTCATACACTAGTCCAAATTACCCCTCCAAACAACTTCTGGAAATTTGTCAAATTCTGTACAATTTCTTCTCTTGCACTATCTTTCTGCGGACTCCTCTTCCAAATTTGACAGCTTCTGCTACACTGAGTTAAATTTGAAGCTCAACTCTTTCATGGCCCCCTCCTCTAACAGAATTGCTTGCCTGTAACATTTGTGAGTATTAATTTTACTAAAATTTTGAAGGAACTGAGGGTAGGGTCATCTCATATTTTGCAAGAATTTTTTTTTACCTTTTCACTACCTATATCCCTACCTCTTCCCTAGCCTCCTTTCTGAAAGAACTAGTAAAAACTTCCCCTTCTTATACTTGGTGGTTCTACTGCTTTGAGACACCCAGAGGTTTCCGCTTCAGTTCAGTTCAGTTGCTCAATCTTGTCTGACTCTTTGTGACCCCATGGACTGCAGCACGCCAGGCTTCCCTGTCCATCACCAATTCCTGGAGCTTGCTCATACTCATGTCCATTGAGTAAGTGATGGCATCTATCTCCTGCTCTGTCTATCCCCTTCTCCTCCTGCCTTCAATATTTCTGAGCATCAGGGTCTTTTCCAGTGAGTCAGTTCTTCGCATCAGGTGACCAAAGTACTGGAGTTTCAGCTTCGGTATCAGTCCTTCCAATGAATATTCAAAACTGATTTCCCTTAGGATTGATTGGTTTGATCTCTTTGCAGTCTAAGGGACTCTCAAGAGTCTTCTCCCACACCATAGTTCAAAAGCATTAATTCTTAAGTGTTTAGCCTTCTTCATGGTCCAAATCTCACACCCATACATGACTATTGGAAAAACCATAGCTTTGACTAGACAGACCCTTGTCGGCAAAGTAATACCTCTGCTTTTCAATATGCTGTCTAGGTTGGTCATAGCTTTTCTTGAAAGGAGCAAGCATCTTTTAATTTCATGGCTGCAGTCACCATCTGCAGTGATTTTGGAACCCAAGAAAATAAAGTTTTAGAGGTTTCAGCTTACCTTATGTGAATTTGCTAAGAAATTTCTTTTGAACAAGTATAATAGTGTCCTTGACAGGATTCCTGAAGAATACTAATTTCTTCACTTCAATTTGTTATTATTAAAAATAATGATTTTTCTTTAAGTAATACAGTTTACATGCAAAATTGGGGGAAAATAAGATTGTTCACCCTTAGATAGTGTGTGCTAAGTTGCTCCAGTTGTATCCAACTCTTTGCAACCCAGTGGACTGTAGCCCACTGGGCTCCTCTGTCCATGGGATTCTCCAGGCAAGAATACTGGATGGGGTTACAATGCCCTCCTCCAGGGGATCTTCCTGATCCAGGAATTAAACCCAAATCTCTTGTGTTGCCTACATTGGCAGGTGGGTTCTTTACCATTAGTGCCTATTGAAAACTATTTCTGATTTACATAATACAAGTTGTCTCCTCCATTCTTCTCTGTATGTGTTACCTAAGAATGACATCTCCTACCTGGGAGCTTCATGACGCATAGTTGCTTTCTGGGTTCAAAATGAAATATCTAACCTGCTGTCTACCAACCCTGCAGTTCAAATCACTAGCTATCATTGCTACACCCCAGGCCCCATCTCTCTTCTGCTTTGTGTTTTTCTTCCTTAACCAAGCTCCAGTATTGAATGATAGCATCCATGTAGCTAGAAGGATAAATTTAAACTGGCAGAGGAAAAAAGATAGAAAAGCATTCTTCACACTCCTATCATTTGTCTCCCTCTCAGCAATATTTGGATCTGTTTATCACCTGGCTATGATCCCTGCATTGGCCTCTGTCAGCTGTTTCTCTCTCTTCCTATAATAGCACAAAGTCTACTTAAAATGTTATCACGTGTTTGCTCCTGTGTGCACATGCAACCCTACACACAAAAAAATGGCACATGCATTTTAAACGCTTGGAGTGACCTAGCCACACACGTCTTTATCTTGGTGCCTCGAGAAATTGAAACTGTTAGTCCCTCAGTCATGTCTGACTCTTTGTGTCCCCGTGGGCTATAGCCAGCCAGGTTCCTCTGTCTATGGAATTCTCCAGGCAAGAATACTGTAGTGGGTTACCATTCCATTCTCTAGGGAACCTTCCTGACCCAGAGATTGAATCCAGGTCTCCCACATTGCAGGCAGACTCTTTACTGAGCCATCAGAAAAGCCCATCTTGATGCCTTAGTCTGTGTAAACAGGAAAAAGATGGATAGTCTTGCACCAAGATGTAAATATAGCATAGTAGAAATGGATTTTTTTAATTGACACATTTTTATTAGATTAATCCTTTACTGTTCATGTCTCACCATCTGTGTTCATTTCCGATGCCAAGGTATGAGACCATGAAAGTAGTCCATCTAGGAGCCTCCCTCCTTGTTTTTCTGGACTTAATACCTAACCTCATCACCGTCTCCTTTATTGCACAATTCAGGAAGCATTTTTAAAACATATGTGGACCAAATGAATTATGTATAGTAGTTACTTTGAATTAGAGACTCCTAGTCCTACCTAATGGACAAGGCAACAGCAACCCACTCCAGTACTCTTGCCTGGAAAATCCCATGGATGGAGGAGCCTGGTAGGCTGCTGTCTATGGGATCGCACAGAGTCGGATACGACTGAAGCGACTTAGCAGCAGGAGCAGCAGTCCTACCTAAGGGGGCTTCCCAAGTGGTGTTAGTGGTAAAGAATCTGTCTGCCAAAGCAGCAAGTGCAAGAGACACAGGTTCGATCCCTGGGTCAGGAAGATCCTCTGGAGTAGGAAATGGTAACCCACTCTAGTATTCTTGCTTGGAAAACTCCGTGGAAAGAGGAGCCTGGCGGTCTATAGTCCATTGGGTTGCAAAGAGTCAGACATGATTGAGTGCCTGAGCACACAGAGTCCTACCTCAACTATAAAAGATTAAACAATAGGAGAGGAAAAGAGATCTTCTGGGGCAGGGACTCCAGCTGCCCACCTCTTTGCCATCAGAGCTTCTGCTTCCTCACTTCCTCTTCAGACTGAAATAAGAGGAAATTACGGCCAGAAGGAGGGGTTTCAGTTTCTTTATTTAAGCAGAGAGGAGATTGAAATGTCCCTTCATTTTCAGAAAATCCACAATGAAAAAGTAAGAGCTAAGTGGCATGTTGAGGAGGAAAGTGGCCAGATAAGGAGCCCTGGTACTTGTCTCTCCAGTCACACTCAATCACATCAGCCTCAACTGGGATACACTTGAAAAGGAGGGTATTGGGTCATCTGTAGAGCCGTGGATGGACCTAGAGACTGTCAAACAAAGTAAAGTTAAGTCAGAAAGAGATAAACAAATATTATGTATTAACGAATATATGTGGAGTCTGAAAAAAATGGTATAAACTATCTTATTTATTAATGCAAAGCAGAAAGAGAGACACAGATGTAAAAAAAAAGTATGATTACCAAGAGAGAAAGCGGGGCTGGGATGAATTGGGAGATTGGGGTTGAAATAGATTGGCTTCCCTGGTGGCTCAGTGGAAAAGAATCCACCTGCCAATGCAGGAGATGCAAGTTCAGTCCCCAGGTTAGGAAGAGCCCCTGGAGAAAGAAATGGCAACTCACTGCAGTATCCCTGCCTGGGAAATGCCATGGACAGAGGAGCATGGAGGGCTATAGTTCATGGGGTTGCAAAAGATTCAGACACGACTTAGCAACTAAACAGCAAAAACAACAACAAATGAAATAGATAACTAATGAGAACCTACTGTGTAGTGCAGGGAACTCTGCTCAGTGCTCTGTGGTAACCTAGACGGAAGGAAATCCAAAAAAGAGATGATATATGTATACCTATAGCTGATTCACTTTGTTATGCAGTAGAAACTAACACAGCATTGTAAAACCACTATGCTCCAATTAAAAAAAAGGAAAAAAAGAAAAGGAGGGAAAGAGCCCCACTCATGTTGCCTTTCCTATCATTCCGTTCTCAGTTAAGAGTGGGGAAACGTAAGGAAAAAGGAAGCAGCAATATCCGCGCGCTGTTGTACCACATCAGTTCTCAGGTACAGCTTTTCACTCTTTCCTCCATTCGCCAGAGTCTGTCTCAGAATACCCACTCCAAGCTCCTTTGAAAAGTTTCTCTCTCTAGCAACGTGCCCCGGCCCATCCCTGGTTTCTCCCTCAAAGTCACTCATGCCTCAGGATGGTCCCGTCCCACTCATTGTCTTAACAGGTTGGAGGTGCTGAGTCCAGCACAGCGGGTGAGAGAGACCTGAAACTGGGGCGAGCGCTCAATGAAAAGACAGACACATATAATTTGGCAAGCGGGGAGTCAGGGGGCTCTCATGCTGTCCATGGCAGGAAGACGAAACGGCTCCATTCAGCCTGCACTTTAACTGGCAGGTGTCACATGAGATCATTAGGAAATACCTCTACTGCAGAGTTTGATCAGCTCACAATAAAGAGGGATTAAAGTTAAGGCTCTGCTGTTGATCAGGAACATCTTGTTTTGTTTCCATGGGGAGGGTCGCAGGAGCAGGCAGTGAAACGAGCAGAGAGCACGTCCTGCTCAAAGAAGTCCAATGGGCATGCTTACTAGGACAATCACTAGGGCGCAGTTTGCTGAACCCTCGAGTCATGGGGCAGGTTCTGGTCTCTACTCGGCCAGGCTGCAACTTGGAGGGAGGAAAACACCCAGTTCCCAGATTTCAAATGAAATCTGCATATTGTGTGTGTAAAGTGAAAGTTATAATATCATCCTACACATGACATTAGGGCTTTAAATGCTTTTAATATAATATATTCCCCAAGAATTGTTTGTGTTTGAAATAGGCCTGTCGAAGATAGAAAGGAAACATAACCATCATGAGAGATGTCTATTTTTCAGAGTTTGACATTGGAGATTTACAAATAAACACAGGCACTAGGAGACAGGATTATCTGCACTGTCATGGGGATTAGTATGAACTAAATGCTTCACAGTGCAGATTATCTGGTAAATTTTATCACAATGGATAGTGTTTAAACTGAGAATCTCTGTTTAGAGTAATTCTATCCTACAAATCAGAACACCTCTAATGGTTTTTCTCTCTCCAACTGCAAATAACCTTTTCTTGTTTGACTTTGCAAATGTGTATGATATCAATTGCTGGTGTCCCCGAGGATTTATTTATACAGAAGGGAAACCCTTTGATTCATAAAAACCGATTTATATTTTAATTACTGACTTGGCAGGACACTTGGTCAAATTGCCAGCACCATAGCAAATAAGATCAATAACTTAAACTTTGGAGAAATGTGAAGTTAGGAATTTCTCAACTCACCAATTATTTACTGGTTGTTGATTTCAATTTTATTAAAATCATTAATAAAAAGTTTAATGGGCATCAGAATGGGCAAAAAGTTATTATTTTATTGAATATTCTGGCATCCATCAGTGCCAACATTATAGATAGAATTCATGAATTCAAACTGAAAAAATAAAGCAACTCCTATCATTTACACTTGCTCTGAACTGAGGAATAAGCAAGTGGAATTGGTGCAGGTAACAGGTTTTAGGATTTTAAATAGCCATGACATCTGGTCACATGTTGCTTGTTCTTTCATTGAAGCACTATTGCATTTAAAGAGAGTACACAAATATCTAAGACATGATCATTTCTTTTAAGAAGTATAAGTGCAATTTGGAGAGATAAATTCCATATAAAGTTAAAATACTATGATAAATTCAGTAACAGAAATGTGATTATTGTGAGATTGTGAGAGTATATAGCATTCTAAAATGAACAGAAATGCAGATAATTAATCCTGAAAAATTGTCAAGAATAAGAAGGTGAGGAAGGGGCACATTTCATAAAGAAAGGAAGCCATAATAATAAGATAAACCATATTATCAAATACTGCATAAAAACCATTGCATAATGAACATTTGTCAACAGTAAAGACTTAGGAAAATGCCCAAAGTTCTCTGTGACCCAGTATCCATCACCAACTTTCTATATTGACTCTATGTGAATAACTGTTGGTAGATACCTATTGTATGCTGTGGGAAAGAGAATTAGACTGAGGACAAAGAAACTTAAATTGTGGTATGGTTTTGATAACCCTGGGCATGTATCTGCATACACTATGATATAATAATGTAGCAGTTAAATATATGGCAAAGAACTCATGGATATCTATCTGTTCCAACTAATGGTGAATTGTGAGCCTATGTGTTCTAATCTTACAAATTTAATCTATTAAATGGGGAATTTAATGATTAATATTAAAACAAACATTAGCAATATTTTTGTGTGCCAATATTGAAAATTTGAACACAAAAATATTTGATCCTCTTGGGGAAAAAAATTACATAAGTATATTCTTTCTGAGAATAATATTGCCAAGTTAGTTAGCAATATTAGAGATATTATGTTAGCATAATATGTTAGATATTAGTTAGCATGTTAGAGATAATTCAGGTATCCCTCTAGTGTCTTCAATCTGCTTCATATAGTCTATCTCTCAGTCACCTTTCAGATTTCTGGAGAGAACATCTTGAACTGGATGAAGGTCATAGCTATGATTTTGATTATCTTTTAAAATTTTGTTTCACTTAGGAAAAGTGAGTTTCTCATGAAAGTCGATCTCCATGTACCAGTACAATACACCCTCACCGTATTATCAAAGAGACACTTCTTTATCCTTGTTCAAGGAAATTAGGGTTTGCACACCAATAAAATTATTTGATTAGAACCAATTTAAATATCAATGTAAACAGAGGAAGGTGAAGGGATCCAAGACAAAAGTGGCAATTAAAGTTTTCAAATTTAGCAAAATCTGAATAAAGAAGTTGTCTTTCTTTCATTCTTTGAAGTCACTGGATTAGAATCACTAAAAATCTTACTTTATAGTCTAATCATACTTGCTGCCCCAGGCTGCACAAAGGAAAAGTCTTTCAACATCACAATGAAATCACATATCATTTTTGAACATTTTCTAAATACCTTTCAGTGAGATATCCAACAATGTCAGACTAGAGGAAATAAGCATATGCTATGTGACCAGGAATACTTCTATGTCTTATTATAATATGCAAAGGACACATGCTGCTGCTGCTGCTGCTGCTGCTAAGTCGCTTCAGTCGTGTCCGACTCTGTGCGACCCCATAGATGGCAGCCTACCAAGCTCCCCCATCCCTGGGATTCTCCAGGCAAGAACACTGGAGTGGGTTGCCATTTCCTTCTCCAATGCATGAAAGTGAAAAGTGAAAGTGAAGTCACTCAGTTGTGTCCAACTCTTAGCCACCCCATGGACTGCAGCCTACCAGGCTCCTCCATCCATGGGATTTTCCAGGCAAGAGTACTGGAGTGGGGTGCCATTGCCTTCTCCAGCAAAGGACACATGCTGCTGCTGCAGCTGCTGCTAAGTCGCTTCAGTTGTGTCTGACTCTGTGTGACCCCATAGACGGCAGCCCACCAGGCTCCACCGTCCCTGGGATTTTCCAGGCAAGAACATTGGTGTGGGTTGCCGTTTCCTTCTCCAATGCATGAAAGTGAAAAGTGAAAGTCAAGTCGCTCAGTCATGTCTGACTCTTAGTGACCCCATGGACTGCAGCCTACCAGGCTCCTCTGTCCATGAGATTTTCCAGGCAAGAGTATTGGAGTGGGGTGCCGTTGCCTTCTCCACACAGTATTCCCCAAATCTATCTCCAAATGGGATGTCCAAGTTTCACTTTAAAATCTGGTGATAGAGCCTGATTTAGCAAGGCTAAATGCTACTGAGTCTGAGAGGAGGAATATAGGATCCATCCATGCCTTTCTCGGCTTTTATGTGTGATTACTTGCTAAACCAGAGACTTACTATTTCTACTGATAGCACAGAACTGAAAGAGTTGCAGTGAGGAATTCATACCTTCATGATGCCAGATTCTGTTTCAAGCAGCAAGTCACTGGGATTTTTAGTAGATCCGTAAAAAGAAAGGAAAAAAGTGAGGAAGGAATCCTTCACTAAACATGGGAAAGGGAATATAACACAAAGAGAAGCTTTCATTACAAATAAAGACATAAGTCAAGTTCAAGATTGGATAGAAATTTGCTTCATTGTATATAAAATCTGTGGGGCCATAACTCTTCATCCTGACCTGTTGATTTAATATTCAGTATATTGGATCACAGTAACTGTTTTTTCTTTCCTCATTGTAACCATTCAATATTTTCTAGTGTTTTCTTACACTAAAAAAAGATGACTTTGTCTAGCAACTATAAATGTCAGAGTAGATTTCCCTCAGTTTTAAGTAGAGACACTGTGTTCTTTTTCTGTTTGTTTCAGCACTTTGCAGGGAAATTTAACGGTGTTAAAAATAAGAAAATGTACCATATTTTCAACTGATAAAAGAGGGGTTGCTTAGAGGTACTTAAAAAATAGAAGCACTTTCAAAATTATCAAAGTTCCTGAATTATATTTGCTGTGCACAAGGTTGAATGGCTCTTCTTGAACAATAGGTTAACCTATTGTTCTATTCCCCATTTGTAGTGTTATCAGAAACATATAAATGTGTTTTGTTTTCTATTGATTTGTTCCTCTTATCAAGTAAAGATTTATGTCTTGTTTTCCAAAAAGCCTTGCAATACAATCTGCTTATTTCGTCCCAGACATTTCAATAGACCTTTATGTAAACCAGATGCCTTGGTTTCTTCAGCCTCATCATTAATGTCAACACATTTTAATGTCTTCTTTTTCATCCATTAAAGAAATTAAAGAAATTAGCATATGTGTAAAAGCCAGAAACTTAAAAAAAAAAAAATCAATCCAAACCTAAAGAAATTGGGTAACAAGCCAAAAGGAAGCACAGCAACTCTTTAGTTTTAAAGTGCACTGATATCATATTCCAAGAGTCATTAGTGAATTGTGTGGAAGATTGAATGTCTCTGTATTTTGAAAAATGTTTTTCATAATGTTTGTTTTCTATGAAAACATAAATATTACATAAAACATTTTCATCATTTAGGCTTATCAGAATGTATTTGGAAAACTCAATGATGTTCCAGTTTGAAATGTCAGCCACATCTCCCTCCCCTGTTGTAAACTCAGCTGTGGAAGAAGTATGTTCCCTCCCTACACTCAGAAATCTCCCTATACTCCTATACTAGAACAAGAATCTCAAGGCTTCGGTTGCAGCAGACAGCCAAAGATGAGTATAGTTCATTGAATTCAAAGTTAAAGCAGAAGGAGGCCCCTATTGTCAGTATTCATAGGCCAGCCACAGAGAGTAACGGAAAGTTTCTGGACTGCTAATTCAGGTAGCTGGGTATTCACTGATATCACACATATATACCATATATATGTCTGTGTGTATTAGTCGGGCTTCTTCAGAGAACCAAGTGAGCTTCCCAGGTGGCGCTAGTGGTAAAGAACCTGCCTACCAATTCAGGAAACAAAAGAGACACAGGTTCAATCCCTGAGTCGGGAAGATCCCCTGGAGTAGGAAATGGCAACCTACTCCAGTATTCTTGCCTGGAAAATCTCATGGACAGAGGAGCCTGGTGGGTGACAGTCCATAATTGGACATGACTGAAGTGATTTAGCATGCATACATGCAGAGAATCAATAGACTGCTTATAGAATGTGTGTGTAGGTATATGCTGTGCACTTATATATAAAGAGATTTATTATAAGGAATTGGCACATGCAATTGTGGATGTTTTCCAGTCTCAGCATCTACAAGGTGAGTTGACAAGTTGGAAACCCAAGAGAGTCAGTGGTTTAGTTCCAGTCCAGGTCTAAAGGCCTAAAAATCAAGAGAGTGGATGGAGTAATTTCAGTCTGAAGTTCTGACAGGCTCAAGATCCAGGAAGTTTTAGTTCTAGTCCAAAGGCAAGAAAAAAGCCAATGTCTCAGTTTATAGGCCATGAGACAGGAAATATTCTCTATTGCTTGGTGGAGGGATGGCCTTTTTATTCTGTTCAAGCTTTTAACTGATTGAATGAGGCCCAGTCACACTGAGGAAAGCAATCTGCTTCACATGGTCTACTGACTTAAATGTTACACTCATCCAAAACCACCTTCACAGAAGCAACCAGAATTATGTCTGACCCAATTTCTGGCCACCTCATGGCTTGGTCAAGTTGATACATGAAAATAATCATCACGATAGACCAAACATTAATAAAATAGGAAATAGAGGAGCTAGGTGTTAGAAAACCTAGTTAGACAACAGGGATATCTCTTCAAGGATCTCTCTCTTCTTCAGGGTTGTTGTGATTCTGTCTTTGCTGCATGGACACTTAGCACAGTGAAGACCTGATGGAAGGGATGCAGGAATCAGGAAGTAGAGAATGAAAGTAACAGCATTTGCACAATTCTGATGACTAAACCTTAGCTCTTCAAGAACGGTGTATACTTGGGCTAATACTATTTCTTGCTAAGCTATATAAATTAATAAGAGTTTGAAGCAGATTTTTTTTATTGTCGTATTTTTAAATGGTTCTGGTAATGAAAGTATTCTAGGACAAACAAATATTTAAACTGAAAACCTCTGCTTTAATCTTTTCTACATGAGAGGCAACTATCACTCATTTCAAGATCTATTATCAACTTGGAGTGTGAGACTGGAGAAACTCTTCCCATACAGTGAGTGGTGCTCATGAAAGAACCACTGCCTTCAAAAGAAACAAGCTGAAGAACAGATAATGAACTCATCCCCTTTGTCAATATCTTACATAAGCAAAAAAGATCCTAATGTAAATATTAAGACCTGATTCTATACTCCCAGAGTATCTGGTTTGTTATGAACCACGAAGTGTCACTTCCTAAATACTGGAATAGGTAAGAAACAAGAAAGAAGATACATAACAGAGGTCAAAGAACCTACACTAAGAGCTGACCAACTACAGCCCATGGATTGACCAACTGTTTTTCAGATACATTTTTAGTGGACTCAGACTGTTAAGAGTCCAACTGCATTGCCAGAAACCCAGGTTCAATCCCTGGGTCAGGAAGATCCCCTGGAGAAGGGATGGGTACCCACTCCAGTATTCTTGCCTGGGAAATCCCATGGACAGAGGAGCCTGGGAGGCTACAGTCCATGGGGTCACAAGAGTCGGATACAACTGAGTGACTAAACAACAACAACAGAAAAGCAGGGAATGGAACAAAACAGTGGCTTTTGCTTCATAACCAAAAAGAGACTTGCTCACCACCTAGAGGCCAAGCTGGGCACCACTGGGTCATTCAGTGCCCCACTGGAGCCTAAAATGTAGGCTAATGATCATAATCACCACGTGGTTTAGTATAATTATTTGAGAGGATGCACAAGATATTCATCATTGTGAGTGGCATAAGGCAAATAAGCAACAAATATTTGATTAAGAAATATCAAATAATGTGATATTAGATATATTTAAACCTAAAAATGCATGCTGTTTGTTGCTACCTTATCAAGATGCAGACCTCCTTGTATTATTCACCTCCATCATTTTGCCATACAATGGTTCTATTTCATTCTTAACTAGGAAACTCTAAGCTGCCTGGGGATATAATTTCTTCTTCATCTATATGACCCATTTGACTTTTAAAACAGTATTTTTGATGAAGCCAGCACTCAAGAAATTTCTTTTGAATTAAATTGAATTAACAGTGGGATTTGTGAGAAAGAACCTAACAAATGCACGTGAGTACTTATTTTCAAAGATCCTACAGTCTTATTTTATGGAAGAAACAAAGAGGGATACTTTTTTACAGACTCATGTTACAAAAACAATACATCTAGAGTACCTATCTGCCCATTTGAAACAGCAGTCTGACATAGGGAAACCATGAAAGTCTCATAGAATTTAAGCAACTGAAATTATGTTATTTGTCTCATAGTGTTTTGTAATCATTGATACAGTTGGCTCTGCACAACTCAGAGAAGCACCGTTTTGTCATCGTTGACTAACAAGATGACATTTGGTAAAGAAAGTTTTTACTAAGGAAAATGAGATGCCCCAGAGAGTGTGGAGGCTGTACTTCTTTCTTTCAGGTTAATGTGACCCATTAATACATTTCAGAGTTTCTGGTGCATTCAAAATTGGTTGATTAAATTCCTCTGCAAAGATTAAAAAAAAAAAAAAAAACTTCAAAAGTATCATAATCCATTTTAAAGGAAATTCTGAAAATTAAAGCAAGGGAGCCCCCTTGTGGACTGATTCTAATGCCATGTACAATAAATTATAGGTTAAATCAATGATTTCACCAGTATTTATGAGATAAATTCAGTAGATTGAATAGAAACAATTTATGTTCAGGTGGATCCTATCAAAAATGGATTACAACCTATTTTATCATATATTTTGATAGATACCTACTCAAAAATGCATAGCAATTCCTAAAACCAGTACTGCTTGAATGAATCCTGAATTTGCCCAAAACAAACTGCTCTGTTCCTAAGTGGTTTCTCCAACAAAGGCACCCAAAAGATTTATTCCAGAATGAATGGCCCATTCAAGCCCTCAAAAGCATAATTGGTGCTGGAAAACAAATGGTTCTCCAGAAGACAGTGAATTTAAACAAAGGTAAATTAATTTGTTGGTGAATCCAGTTTGTTTAACAAAGGGGTCCCTGTTATTTAAAAATATACTTGTTAATATTTCTACCTAGGGGAGGGAGGAGGGTTCAGGATGGGAAACACATGCATACATGTGGTGGATTCATTTTGATATATGGCAAAACCAATACAATATTGTAAAGTTAAAAAATAAAAGAAAAAGAAAGCTGCTTTAAAAGATGCACAAAATATACCCTGTTATCTTAGTGAGACTTTTTTAGTCTTGAAAGTTCAGAATGAAGTAAAGTATAACTAGATTTATGAGCAGTGACAGAAACAAATTCACTTCCTTTAGGCTAAGCTCCATCTCTCATCTCAGCACCAGATCTTAAAGCAAACTTTTCTTTAAAAAGTCTAGTTTTATTTTTTCCCATCTATCCTTATTTCTCCCATGGCACTATATTTTGACAAAAGAATAAAAATCAGTCAAAGTAAGTAATTATAAAAAATAGCAATCACAGTCATTAATTTTTCACGTTTAAAAAATTTCATGCACACTTTAAAAAAGAAAGCTGCATGTTCTAATCAGTCAGTCAGTCAGTTCAGTCGCTCAGTCGTGTCCAACTCTTTGTGACCCCATGAATCGCAGCACGCCAGGCCTCCCTGTCCATCACCAACTCCTGGGGTTCACTCAGACTCACGTCCATCGAGTCAGTGATGCCATCCAGCCATCACATCCTCTGTTGTCCCCTTCTTCTCCTGCCCCCAATCCCTCCCAACATCAGAGTCTTTTCCAATGAGTCAACTCTTCCCATGAGGTGGCCAAAGTACTGGAGTTTCAGCTTCAGCATCATTCCTTCCAAAGAAATCCCAGGGCTGATCTCCTTCAGAATGGACTGGTTGGATCTCCTTGCAGTCCCAGGGACTGTCAAGAGTCTTCTCCAACACCACAGTTCAAAAGCATCAATTCTTTGGCGCTCAGCCTTCTTCACAGTCCAACTCTCACATCCATACATGACCACAGGAAAAACCATAGCCTTGACTAGACGGACCTTTGTTGGCAAAGTAGTGTCTCTGCTTTTGAATATGCTATCTAGGTTGGTCATAATTTCCTTCCAAGGAGTAAGCGTCTTTTAATTTCATGGCTGCAGTCACGATCTGCAGTGATTCTGGTAATAGTTTATAAATTTATTGAATTTTTATAGCATTGGAAAATTGCCCAGACATTAGCATGTAGGGATAAACTCGATTTGATTTATACCACTTGAATACAACTAATCTCTATTGGAAAACTTCTCTGATGTTTTATTTTCTTCATGAGTGATATTTTATTGTTTTTGTTGAGTTGATAAGCTGTGTCTAACTCCTTGCAACCTCATGGAGTGCTGCACACTAGGCTTTCCTGTCCTTTACCATCTCCTGGGGTTTGCTCCAACTCATGTCCATTGAATTGGTGATGCCATCCAACAATCTCATCCTCTCTCATTCCCTTCTCATCCTGCCTTCAATCTTTCCCAGCGTCAGGGTCTTTTCAAATGATCCAGCCCTTTGCATCAGGTAGCCAAAGTATTGGGGCTTCAGCTTCAGCATCAGTCCTTCCAATGAGTATTCAGTGTTGATTTCCTTTAGGATTGACTGGTTTGATATCCTTGATGTCCAAGGGACTATCAAGAGTCTTCTCTAGCACCACACTTCAAAACATCAATTCTTCAGCACTCAAAAATAAATTTTTTTTATTCAGGATATCTGAACAAAAACAAAATTTTGTTGTTTTCTGTTAAACCTCAACATAAATCAGCCATAGGTATACATAATCCCCTCCATTTTGAACCTCCCTCCCACCTCCCACTCCATCCCACCCCTCCAGATTGATACCGAGCACCTGTTTGAGTTTCCTGAGCCATACAGCAAATTCCCATTGGCTATCTATCTTACATATGGTAATGTAAGCTTTCATGTTATTCTTTCCATATATCTCACCCTCTCCTCCCCTTTTACCGTGTCCGTAAGTCTATTCTTTATGTCTGTTTCTCCATTGCTGCTCTGTAAATAGATTCTTCAGTACCATTTTTCTAGATTCCATATATATGCGTTAGAATATGATATTCATCTTTCTCTTCTGACTCACTTTACTCGGTATAATAGATTTTAGGTTCTCCACCTCATCAGAAGTAACTCAAATGTTTTTTTATGGCTGAGTAATATTCCATTGTGTTTATGAACCACAACTTCTTTATCCATTCATCTGTTGATGGGCATCTAGGTTGCTTCCATGTTCTAGATATTGTAAATACCACTTCAATGAACAATGAGATACATGTGTCTTTTTCAATTTTGGTTTCCTCAGGGTATATGCCTAGGAATGGGATTGCTGGGTCATATGGTGGTTTTATTCCTAGTTTTTTAAGGAATCTCCATACTGTCTTCCATAGTGACTGTATCAATTTGCATACCCACCAACAATGCAAGAGAATTCCCCTTTCTCCATACCCTCTCCAACATTTATTGTTTGTAAACTTTTGATGATGGCCATTTTGACTTGTGTGAGGTGATATCCCATTGTAGTTTTGATTTGCATTTCTCTAATAATGAGCGATGTTGAGCGATCTTTTCATGTATTTGTTAGCCATCTGTATGTCTTCTTTGGAGAAATATCTGCTTAGGTCTTTTCCCCACTTTTTGATTGGGTTGTTTGTTTTTTTGGTATTGAGTTGTATAAACTGCTTGTATATCTTGGAAATTAATCCTTTGTCCGTTGTTTCATTTACTATTATTTTCTCCCATTCCAAGTGTTGTCTTTTCACCTTGCCTATAGTTTCCTTTGCTGTGCAAAAGCTTTTAAGTTTAATCAGGTCCCACTTGTTTACTTTTGTTTTTTCCATTACTCCAGAAGTTGGCTCATAGAGGATCTTGCTTTGATTTATGTCATTGAGTGTTCTGCCTATGTATTCCTCTAAGAGTTTTATATTTTCTGGTCTTACATTTAGGTCTCTAACCCATTTTGAGTTTAACTTTGCATATGGTGTTAGAAAGTATTCTAATTTCATTCTTTTACATGTAGCTGTCCAGTTTTCCCAGCACCATTTATTGAAGAGGCTGTCTTTGCCCCATTGTATATTCTTGCCTCCTTTGTCAAAAATAAGATACCCCATAGGTGCATGGGTTTATTTCTGGGCTTTCTATCTTGTTCCATTGGTCCATATTTCTGTTTTTGTGCCAGTACCATGCTGTCTTGATGACTGTAGCTTTGTAGTATAATCTGAAGTCAGGAAGGTTGATTCCGCAAGCTCCATTCTTCTTTCTCAAGACTGCTTTGGCTATTTGGGGTCTTTTGTGTCTCCATATGAATTGTTAAATTTTTTTTCTGGTTCTGTGAAAAATGCCATTGGTAATTTGATAGGGATCGCATTGAATCTGTAGATCACATTTGGTATTATAGTCATTTTCATGATATTGATTCTTCCTACCCAGGAACATGGAATATCTCTCCGTTTATGTCATCTTTGATTTCTTTCATTAGTATCTTATAACTTTCTGTGTACAGTTTTTTGTCTCCTTAGGTAAGTTTGTTCCTAGATATTTAATTTTTTTGTTGTTGCAATGGTGAATAGAATTGATTCCTTAACTTCTCTTTCTGATATTTCGTTGTTAGTATATAGAAATGCAAGTAATTTCTGTGTGTTGATTTTTGTATCCTGCAACTTTGCTAAATCAACTGGTTAGCTCTAGTAATTTTCTGATACTATCTTTAGGATTTTCTGTGTACAGTATCATATCATCTGCAAGCAGTGAGAGCTTTACTTCTTCTTTTCCAATCTGGATTCCTTTTATTTCTTTTTCTTCTCTGCTTGCTGTAGTTAGGACTTCCAGAACTATGTTGAATAACTGTGGTAAAAGTAGACACCGTTGTCTTGCTCCTGATCTTAGGGGGAATGTTTTCAACCTTTCACCATTGAGAATAATGTTTGCCATAGGCTTATCATATATGGCTTTTACTATGTTGAGGTAGATTCCTTCTATGCCCATATTTAGAAGAGTTTTAATCATAAATTGGTGCTGAATTTTGTCAAAGGCTTCTTCTGCATCTATTGAGATGATCATATGGTTTTTATCTTTAATTTGTTAATATGGTGTATCACATTGATTGATTTGCATATATTGAAGAATCCTCGCATTCCTGAAATAAACCCAACTTCATGGTGTATGAGTTTTTTGATGTGTTGCTGAATTCTGTTTGCTAAAATTTTGTTGAGGATTTTTACATCTATGTTAATCAGTGATACTGGCCTGTAGTTTTCTTTTTCTGTGTTGTCTTTGGTTTTGGTATCAGGGTGACGGTAGCATAGAATGAGTTTGGAAGTGTTCCTTCCTCTGCAATTTTTTGAAAGAGATTTATAAGAATAGGCATTAGCTCTTCTCTAAGTGTTATATAGAATTCTCCTGTGAAGCCATCTGGTCCTGGGTTCTTGGATTTTGGGAGATTTTTGATCACAGCTTCAATTTCAGTTCTTGTAATTTGGTTTTTCATAATGTCTATTTCTTCTTGTTTCAGTCTTGGAAGATTAGACTTTTCTAAGACTCTGTCCATTTCTTCCAGGTTATCCATTTTATTTCCATATAGTTGTTCATAATAGTCTCTTATAACCCTTTGTATTTATGCATTGTCTGTTGTAACCTCTCCTTTTTCATTTTGAACTTTGTTGATTTGATTCTTCCCTCTTTTTTTTTTTTTTTTGATGAGTCTGGCTGAAGACTTGTCAATTTTATCTTCTCAAAGCACCAGCTTTTAGTTTTATTAATCTTTACTATTGTTTCTTTCATTTTGCTTTCAATTATTTCTGCTCGGATCTTTATGATTTATTTCCTTCTACTAATTTGGGTTTTTTTTTATTCTTCTTTTTCCAGTTGTTTTAGGTGTAGTGGTAGGTTGTCTATTCGATGTTTTTCTTGTTTCTTGAGGTAGGATTGTATTTCTATAAACTTCCCTCTTTGAACTGCTTTTGCTTCATCCCATAGGGTTTGAGTTGTTGTGTTTTCATTGTCATTTGTTTCTAGAATGTTTTTGATTTCCCTTCTGATATCTTCAGGAACTTGTTGGTTATTTAGTAATGTGTTGTTTAATCTCCATGTGTTTGTGTTTCTTACAGGTTTTTTTTTTTTTTTTTTTCTTGTAGTTGATATTTAGTCTCATAGCATTATGGTCAGAGAAGATGCTTGATACGATTTCAGTTTTCTGAAATTTACTGAGGTTTGATTTTTGAACCAAGATGTGGTCTATCCTGGAGAATGTTCTACATGCACTTGAGGAAAAGGTGTATTCTTCTGCATTTGGATGGAATGTCCAGAAGATATCAATTAGATCCATCTTGTCTAGTGTATTTTTTAAGACTTGTGTTTCCCTATTAATTTTCTGCTTTGATTATATGCCCATTGGTGTGAGTGGGGTGTTAAAGTCTCCTACTATTATTGTGTTACTATCAATTTCTCCTTTTATGTTTGTTAGTGTTTGTTTCATTTATTGAAGTGCTCCTATGTTGGGTGCATAGATATTGATAATTGTTATGGCTTCCTCTTGGATTGCTCCCTTGATCATTATGTAGTGTCCTTCCTTATCTCTTGTAATATTCTTTATTTTAAGGTCTATTTTGTCTGATATAAGGATTGCTACTCCAGCTTTATTTTGCTTCCCATTTGTATGGAATATATTTTTCCATCCACTCACTTTCAATCTATATGTGTCTTTAAGTCTGAAGTGGGTTTCTTGTAGACAGCACATCTATGGGTCTTGTTTTTGTTTCCATTGAGCCAGTCTGTGTCTTTTGGTTGGAGCATTTAATCCATTTACATTTAAAGTAATTATTGATGTGTTCCTATTGCCATTTTCTTAATTGTTTTGGGTTGAATTTGTAGATCCTTTTTCTTCTCTTTTACTTCTTGACTATATAAGTCTCTTTAACATTTGTTGTAAAGCTGGTTTGGTGGTACTGAATTCTCTTAACTTTTGCTTTTTGAAAAGCTTGTTATTTCTCCATCAATTTTGAATGATATCCTTCATGGGTGCAGTAGTCTTGGTTATAGATTTTTGCCTTTCAGTACTTTAAATATATCCTGCAGTTCCCTTCTGGCCTGCCGAGTTTCTGCTGAAAGATCAGCTATTAAGCATATAGGGCTTTCCTTGTATGTTACTTGTTGCTTCTCCCTTGCTGCTTTTAATATTATTTATTTGTGTTTAGTCTTTGTTAGTTTTATTAGTATGTGTCTTGGCATGTTTCTTTTTGGGTTTATACTATATGGGACTCTTTGTGCCTCTTGGACTTGATCAGCTATTTCCTTTTCCGTGTTGGGGAAATTTTCAGCTATAATCTCTTCAAAAACTTTCTCATACCCTTTCTTTTTCTCTTCTTCTTCTGGGACCTCTATAATTCGGATGTTGGTGCATTTGATATTTTCCCAGAAGTCACTGAGACTATCCTTTTTTCTTTTCATTCTTTTTACTTTATTCCACTCTTCAGAAGTTATTTCCACTATTTTATCTTCCAGCTCACTGATTCATTCTTCTGCTTCAAGATATTCTGCTATCGGTTCCTTCTAGAGTATTTTTAATTTCAGTAATTGTTTTGTCTCTGTATGCTTATTCTTTAATTCTTCTAGGTCTTTGTTAATTGATTCTTGCATTTTCTCCATTTTGTTGTCAAGGTTTTTGATCATCTTTACTATCATTATTCTGAATTCTTTTTCAAGGAGTTTGCCTATTTCCTCTTCATTTATTTGGAATTCTGTGTTTCTAGTTTGTTCCTCCAATTGTGTAGTATTTCTCTGCCCTCATTGTTTTTTTTTTAACTTATTGTGTTTAGTCTCCTTTTCCCAGGCTTCAAGATTGAATTCTTTCTTCCTTTTGGTTTCTTCCCTCCTAAGGTTGGGCTCCAAAATCACTGTGATGGTGACTACAGCCATGAAATTAAAAGACACTTACTCCTTGGAAGGAAAGTTCTGACCAACCTAGATAGCATATTCAAAAGCAGAGACATTACTCTGCCAACAAAGGTTCATCTAGTCAAGGCTATGGTTTTTCCTGTGGTCATGTATGGATGTGAGAGTTGGACTGTGAAGAAGGCTGAGCGCCAAAGAATTGATGCTTTTGAACTGTGGTGTTGGAGAAGACTCTTGACAGTCCCTGGGACTGCAAGGAGATCCAACCAGTCCATTCTAAAGGAGATCAGCCCTAGGATTTCTTTGGAAGGAATGATGCTAAAGCTGAACCTCCAGTACTTTGGCCACCTCATGTGAAGAGTTGACTCATTGGAAAAGACTCTGATGCTGGGAGGGATTGGGGGCAGGAGGAGAGGGGGACAACAGAAGATGAGATGGCTGGATGTCATCACTGACTCGATGGACGTGAGTCTGAGTGAACTCCAGGAGTTGGTGATGGACAGGGAGGCCTGGCGTGCTGCGATTCATGGGGTCACAAAGAGTCAGACACGACTGAGCGTGACTGAACTAAACTGAACTGAGGTTGGTCCAGTGGTTTGTGTAAGCTTCATATAAGGTGAGATTTATATTGAGCTTTTGTTTGTTTGTTTGTTTTCCCTCTGATGGGCAATGCTGAGGGAGATGGTAATCCCATCTGCTACTGGTGGCTGGATAATGCTGGGTCTTGTATTCAAGTGGTTTACTTTGTGTGAGTTCTATTTGATACTCCCTAGGGTTAGTTCTCTGGTCTAGGGTCTTGGAGTCAGTGCTCTCACTCCAAAGGCTCAGTGCTTGATCTCTGGTCAGAAATGAAGATTCCACAAGTGGTTTGCTATGATATTAAGTGAGATTAAAACAAATATCCAAAAGCGAGAAACCAAAGATGAACCCTAGACAAATGGCAGTTACAAAATCAGGCAAATAATAATTAAAATAATGGAATATACACACATATATATACACCCATGAGCAAAGTCAAAACAGTCCATTGAAAATACAGTAGATTGACCTGGCAAACAAAAGAAATCAAAAATTATATTTACCAGTTAAGAACAAAACTAAAGCACAAACTGGAAAACAAAGCTAAAGCAAGGTGCCAAGGGGGGAATAAAGCAATGAAAACAAAACTAACAGATATGTTGAGAGGAAAGGAAAGAAGGAAAAGAAAGAAATAATAGATATGCAAATTTAAGTAGAGGTAGATGAAGAAGATTTCTATACAATAAAGATTAACTGCAAGGGGAAAAGAATAGTACAAAAGGCAAATAAAGGAATAAATGTAGAAAAAATATAATAGGTTTAAAAAAGTAAAAATTAAAATAATAAAAAAAGAGAAAAGAAGAAAGAAAAAAGGGAAAAAAAGGAAAACTCCACAGAAATGCAAAAGCCCAACATAGAGGCAGAGGTTTATAACAACAAGAAAAAGTGTGCCTGAATATACACATATACACCCATAAGCAAAATCAAACAGTGCAACAAAAATAAAGTACAATAGATTGACCTGGCAAACAAAGGAAACCAAAAATTTTATCTACCAGAACAGAACTAACTAAAGCACAAACTGGAAAACCAAACTAAAGCAAGGTGCCATTTGGGGTATAAAGCAATGAAAATGAAATTAGCAACAATGTTGAGAGGAAAGGAAAGAAAGAAAACAAAGAATAGGCATGCAAAGTTAAATCGAGGTAGATAAAGATTTATATACATTAAAAATTAACTGCAAGGGGAAAAGAACAGTAGGAAAAGCAAACAAATGAATAAATGTAGAAAAAATAATAATAGGTTTAGAAACCTTAAAATTAAAAAAAGAGAAAAGTTTAAAAAAAAGGAACACTCCACAGAATTGCAAAAGCACAACATAGAGGCAGAGGTTTATAACAACAATAAAAAAATGTGACTGAGGGAAAAAAGAAAAAAGCTCAAAACTTAATTAGATTTCATATTACCAGTAAAATGAACAACTACAATTGAGTGGGGTAGGGGAAGAAAAAAAAAAAAATCCAAAAGAATCTACAGAACAAGTCAAAATATAAGTATAATAGTTTTTCTTGAGTCACTGCTGTCAGAGTCCTTTCCCTCACTGGGAGTCACAGTCCCCCTCACCTCCCTAGGATGCTTTCCAAGACCGTGCTGATCTTTGGACCTACTGTGGGGACAGCTCAGATTCTGATCTGGTCCTGCTCCTGTGTATTTTTGCCTCCAATGTCCACAGCTATCAGAACTAGTGTATTTTCTTTTTGGGGGAGCTCTCAATGATCTTTTATACATTTCATAGACACAGAATCTGCCTAGTTGATCATGTGGATTTAATCTGCAGCTTGTATAGCTGGTGGGAAGGTTTTGGGTCTTCTTCCTTAGCCACACTACCCACTGGGTTTCAATTGTGGTTTTATTTCCACCTCTACATGTGGGTCATCCACTAGGGTTTCCTCCTGAGGCCACCCTGGAGAACTTGGGTTTGACCCTGTGAGGGCCAGGTGTGGAAGTGTTGCAGCTGCTTTGGGTCTCAGGGGTTCTGTCAGCACCAGGTACTCAGGGGAGTTGGCAGCTAGGACAGCAGGAAATTTAGGGCTCTAGAAGGGTATGGCAACCAGTATTGGCAATACACTCCAGCATTCTTGCCTGGAGAACCCCCCTCCCTGACAGAGAAGCCTGGCAGGCCATAGTCTACAGGGTCTCAAAGAGTCGGACATTACTGAGGCAACCCTGCAAGCATAGAAGCAAGACTTATTTTTTTGCCTGTGGCAGCTCTCCCCCAGTGATAGTTGAGCATGAAGGTGATGCAGCTGCTTGGCTTGCAGAGACCCTGGCCGCTCCAAGTGTGCAGGGACACGGACTGCCTCTGCTGCGGGAGTTATGGCTCTATCAGTCTTTTTTCAAGACTCTTGTAGCTGGTGATCAGAAGGCCTCTTTGGCCAGTCTTTCTCAGTAACTCTGCCTGTTCAGGCACTTATAGGGCTCCCTTGCCTGGGGTCCTTCTCTGTTGTTCTGAGCATCAGCCACATAGAGGGGCTCTCCCTGACTGGAGTCCTACCCTGTAGATTGGTGCATCAGGCACTTAAAGGGTCACCTTGGATGCTGTCCTGCTCTGTAGTTTAGCGTGTCAGGCATTTGATGGGCCAGCCTCTCAATTGTTCAGCTGCCTGAAGCTGGTATGAGGAGAGAAAGAGGCTATGGTGATGACTCCACCCCCTCAGCGTGACTCAGCAGTATCGCCTCGCTTGTGTGGCTGCCCAGCATTCCTCCACAGGCATTTCCCATCACAATCTCCTCCCTCACATCCCCTGGATCTGTCTCTCCACAGTCAACAGCAGCCCTCACACTGGGATTGCTCCACAATCCCTAAACTCCTACTCCAAGCCTGCATGTCTTCCAGGGCACCTGTGTCCCTGTGCAAAGTATGAATGGCTGCGGCAAAGACTGTCTGATTCTTATTCCACTTAAGCTGCCACACATCTGCTGTTTCAGCCTTAAATGTTTCCCCTCTGACTCAGACAATTGCCCCGATGTGGGGATCGGACTCCTGCTTCAGTTCCCCTACCCACTGAAGGCAGGTCCAGTCCTACTAACATTCTTGTTTTCTCCCCTTGTTTCTTTGCCCTACCGAGTTTTTCATGGTTGTATATATTCTTTTCCTCTGGTAAGGTACTCCTGTCTGCTCTCATCTGGTGTTCTGCATGCACTTCTATGTCTGAGGGTATATTCCTGATGTATCCGTGGAGAGAGATCTACTCCACATCCACCTACTCCTCTGCCGTCTTGTTCTACTCTGTTTTTTTTTAAGGTACAAAAAGCACGCTGTTTAAAAATCACACAAATGATCACAATCCCTTCTGCGCAAAAGGTCATAATTTTTTCTCTGATATAGATTGCTTTGTTAAGTTAAATATATCTAAGTTAAATATATCTATGAAGGGAAAAGATAGTAAAATAGTAACCAAGGGACAACTAAAATGTTCTGCATATGAAATTCATCCAATTCAGGGATTTGGAAGCAATCTAAAGGGCTGGGAGATACATGAGATACTGAGGGGCTGAGGCTGGGTATAGTCTGAAACTAACAGGGAAATGCCACTCAGTATACAATTTCTAGCTACTGGGCTGAGTGGTCAACTGCTTTCAAGCACAATGATGCCTAATTCTATTTAAGTTTTTTACTATATGGTGAACTGCTCTTTGCATTACCAAAAAGCCTCCGTAGAGATTACCAACTGAAAACTGCCTTGTGTGCCTGTTGTTTTGAAGAAAGCATAGAAAATGAACTGTACTACATGGCTATGGAAGCTTGGGGCAGAGGAGGGATCAGTGGTGTGCAGTGTAACAACTTAAACATCCCACAGCAGTAGTGTGTGTGTGCTAAGTCACTTATCGTGCCCAACTCTTTGCAACCCAATCGACTGTAGCCCACGAGGCTCCTCTGCCCATGGGATTCTCTGAGCAAGAATACAGGAGTGGGTTGCCATGCCCTCCTCCAGGGGACTTTCCTGACTGAGAGATCAAACATGAGTCTCTTATGTCTCCTGCACTGGCAGGCAAGTTCTTTACCACTAGTGCCACCTGGGAAGGTCCTACAGCATCAGGGCCCAAGTCCAAAAACGACTGTCAAAATCTAAGTCTTCAAGAATTTAAAGAAATTATGAGGGCTATATAGACATCCTGCAGGACATGGGTCATTGGGCACGGTCATCACAGGGGACAACCTAATTCCACTATTATTGCAAGCTCCTCTAATCTAGACTATTGTCACAGCCCTATAATTGTTCTACCTAAACCTCTGATCCCCTATAAAACAAACATTATTTTAACCCAGTGTTGAAGATGTTTTCATGGCTTAAAACCACTCTTGAGACAAAGCCTCTGCATATCACCTCTAACTCTTTCACATTTATCTTCACAACTTTGTCTTTGGACTCCAGCCACTTTGACCGCTCAACTTTTTAAACATGTGAACTCCATTTCAGACCCACACCATGCTATTCCTAGAGTATTAGCACCCTTTGTTACTTGACTTCTAGAAGGCTTTTCATGACATTCTTGCTTTCTTTCCAGCTGACAGCAAACTTATTAAAAGCAAGGCATCTGCTGCATCATTGGGCAACTTTTCAGTAACATATCCATTTATGCCATATCCTCTAATCCATCACTGGAAAAATCCACTTCACTTACACCCCTCATTTTAACAACATGAACAGAAGAGAAAAACAGCTTTCTGGAGGATTATCACTTATAGCATCTTTCTCATCTTTCTGCCGAGCTATCTATGGCTGCCTGTGAAACAGTATCAGAGGTCTTTATCTTACCACATGTTCCATTAGACTGTCCTTCTCGCTTGTCCAAAACCAATCCAGGTCCTTGGAGGGAGTAGTTCTTTAGAAGCCCCATTTCATGAAGCTAAGTAATTACTCATCTAGCTTGAACTGATATACTACCTGCCTTTAGTTTTCAAGACCAATCTCATTATGACTTATGGCCATTCATATCCAATTTCCAGAAGGCCCAAGCCCTCAGAGCACCCAGATTTTTACTTTTCTGTGAATACCCTCTGCTCAGAGCTCTAAAAATCCTTTCCACTGAACTCTCTGAAATTCCTATGAAATAACCCAAAGACCTCTGTTATCTTCAAATTTGTTTAGCTTTTATGTACCTTCTTGTGTCAAGTAAAACCTAGCTTTCTTGAGAATGCTGGTTCCTGAAAGCCTCTGAGGTGGGGCTTTGTTTTAACTCCATACTTAAGATGGAGTTATAGAATTTCCTTTATTGCAAGACCTTACGGTCCATTTAATGATCATTACAATGAAATGGTGTTCATTACAATGAACTGTGGTGTTGGAGAAGAGTCTTGAGAGTTCCTTGGACTGTAAGGAGATCCAACCAGTCCATTCTAAAGGAGATCAGTCCTGGGTGTTCTTTGGAAGGAATGATGCTAAAGCTGAAACTCCAATACTTTGGCCACCTCATGTGAAGAGGTGACTCATTGGAAAAGACTCTGATGGTGGGAGGGATTGGGGGCAGGAGGAGAAGGGGACGACAGAGGATGAGATGGCTGGATGGCACCACTGACTCGATGGACATGAGTTTGAGTGAACTCCTGGAGGTGGTGATAGACAGGGAGGCCTGGCGTGCTGCGATTCATGGGATCGCAAAGAGTCAGACACGACTGAGTGACTGAACTGAACTGAACTGAACAGTGAAATGGAAGATACTGAGTAGTGACTGCCTCTAAGTATCTGAGATATTTCCAACATTTTTTATTTTTTTCCCCAAACACCAATTAAAATTCACATGAACCCATTTGTTTTCTCCCTCAACTTACTTTTATATGAAGGGGAAAAAAAGAATATATGTGTTGAATGCCAACCAGTCAATAATAAAATAGTCTACTTCCTCTTCTTCTCCAAGATGATTTCTAAATTAAGTGGTATTATTGATAATGTCTGGCATTCTAGATGATGACACATGTTCATAGTAATGCCTTTCTTGTCCAGTGGGTGAAACTCAGCAGCTAATGTCAATAATTCTCTTGCTAGTATTCCAGTGTAGGCTGTGGAAGGGATTGTTTTTTCCACATTGACACTGACTGTATAAAATAAGCTGTGGTTTCCACTTCAAGTATAGAAAGTAAAGTATACGGAGCCTCTATTCAAAAAACTAAGATCATGACATCTGGTCCCATCACTTCATGGCAAATAGATGGGGAAAAATGGAAACAGTGACAGACTTTATTTTCTTGGGCTCCAAAGTCACTGCAGACCGTGACTGCAGCCGTGAAACTAAAAGATGCTTGCTCCTTGAAGAAAAGCTATAACAAAGCTAGAAAGCTTACTAAAAGGCAGAGACATTACTTTGCCATCAAAGGTCCATCTAGTCAAAGCTATGGTTTTTCCAGTAGTCATGTGTGATGATACATGAAAGTTGGACCATAAAGAAAGCTGAGCACCGAAGAATTGATGCCTTTGAATTGTGATGATGTAGAAGACTCTTGAGAGGCCTTTGGACTGCAAGGAGATCAAAACAGTCAATCAACACTGAATATTCACTGGAAGGACTGATACTGAAGCTGAAGCTCCAATAGTTTGACCATCTGATGTGAAGAGCTGACTGATTGGAAAATACCCTGATGCTGGGAAATATTGAGGGCAGGAGGAGAAGGGGACAACAGAGGATGAGATGGTTGGATGGCATCACTGATTCATTGGACATAAATTTGAGCAAACTCCAGTAGATGGTGAAGGACAGGGAAGCTTGGTGTGCTGTAGTTAATGGGATTGCAAAGAGTTGGGGCAACTGAACCAGAACAACAACACAACAGTAACAACAGAGCATAAGATTTAAGCACCTGGAGAATTTGAGGGTCCAGCCATTATTCAGAAGAGGCTTGAAATCTTGTGAAAATGGAAAAGATATTATTTAGGAAGAACTGAAATAATTAAGAAACATCTATACAAACTCTTAGCACAGAGAATGGACTACAAGAAAGTTGGAAACTATAACTTTTGGTTGATAGTTAGGCAACAGCAAATACCAGTAACCCTCAAATTTACTTAACTGTTTTCATTATATTCTTCCCTTAATGGAAAACTGGACTCTGAAAGAATACTGCCTTCTGAGGTAGAATCTTTACTCTCATCACATCTATGTAGAGCAGAACGTGGAGGTGGGAGTATTGTCCTGCTTGGTCCCATTGCGACTTTCAATCTATTTGTTTTTTTTTTTCCTGTGTCTTTCAAGGCACATGTTGTCCTTTCCTTTCTTTTTTTTTAAGATTTTTGGTTTCTTGATGAGGACCATTTTTAAAGTCATTATGAATTTGCTACAATATTGCTTCTGTTTTATGTTTTGATTTCTTGGCTGTGAGAAACATGTGGGATCTTAACTCCCCAGCCAGGGGGCAAACCCTCACCCTGTGCATTGGAAGGCAAAGCCTTAACCACTGGACCTTCAAGGAAGTCCCTAGGCACACCATTGTCTTAAAGGACTTTCCTTGGTTACTTCTCCCTGGGTGATCATAAACTTATTTCCCAGTAATTCCTGTTCATTTGCTGAAGACTTTAGCATTTGTTCTTTTTACTCTCTATCCCTGCTCTTAACATCATTCTTGATAATAGGAATAAATATGGTAAATCCACCAAACAATTAAATCTAACACTTTAATAATGCTTACAATATGATGGGCACAGTTAAGAAGTCTGTTAATAAAGTCATTTAATCATTGCAGTAATTTATATAGTAGAAACTATCATTATCTCCATTGATAACTCCAATGATAACTATCATTATCTCCATGGATATGGAAATTGAAACACAAGATGTCAAGTTACTCACTTGGATCCTTTAATAAGAAGGAGAGATAGGGTTTGAATCCATAAGTTCTGTCACCAGAGTCTGTGAACTTAACAATCAACATCTAGGTGAGGATCACAGCTTTTGCGATTTAAAATAGAGTTGTGTTGTCCTTTCATACCTAGTCCCTCTAAGCAGAAGAGCATTTCCTTTTCCTATATTCTGCCAATTCAAGAACCTTCACATTTTGGTTATGTCTATTTTAGGACCTCTGTGCTCTCAGTCTCCAAAAATAGTTATCGAACCAGGGCAAACAAGAGTGGGGCAAATTTCTCTGCTGATATGGACAATAATCATTATGTTAACACAGTCTTAGCTTGTAAAAATAGCTTAACATTCATAATGAAATAAATGTAGGACTGCAAAATATAGTTTGTAATCAAGCTGACCAATACCAAATGTGTGTTATGATTTCCTATGTATTTGCTTGATGTTTGCTACAAATTTGTCTTTGTGATTTTTAGCAGCCAGTATAAAGGAGTAATCAAAATATGTTACAAAGTTCATAAGATTAAAGCAAATCATTTTCTCAGGGGAAGCACAACTTTTAAAGAAAATGAGATGAAAGAGATGTTTCCCCAATGGTTCCAATTAAGAAAACATTGTGAAATATTATAAACAACCACCTCATCAGCAACCATGAGTAAGAAAAGCACCATTATTCACAGAGATAGTTTCTTAAAATATCCCCCCAGTATAGGCTGACAGGCTTGAACCAATGTACAAATGAATAACATTCTCTAAAGGACTAATATAATGTAGTGTTTACAAATGTTTTAATTAATGAAATTTCTTTTTATTTCTCAGGTCATAGTAAAATTCATGTTTAATTGTTTATTTTTTTAATAGGTGATATCCTTGATATGCTTCTTTCTCTGTATATCCATTTGATAAATATTTGCTATCAAGACTTTGTGTATCACAAGACAAGCTACAAATATTGTTTCCAATGTTTATAAAAGGAGTAATTTTTGAAGTCATGTAATTATTATTTTCATTAAATATTAGCTGATAATAAGAGAGTTAAAGTCTCAAGGCCTGTGCTTAAATAACAGTGTAGTATTGGGTGGCCAAAACATTAATTCAAGTTTTTCCATAACATCTTACAGAAAACCCAAATGACCTTATTTGGCCAACCCAATACATCATAAAGACCACTGCTCTGAAGTCAAGGTACCTCCATTAAAATCCAGACCCTGATACTTAGTAGCTGAGTGACCTTGGGCAAGTTGATGTCTCTCTGTCCCAATTTCGTCATTTGCAAAATTTGGATGATACTAGTACATAACTCGTAGTATTATGGTAGTAGTATTGGTACTAGTAGTATTATTGGTAGTAGTATTGGTACTAGTTGTATTGGTAGTAGTACGAATTAAATGAGTTTGTATATGCAAGATTGGCAGAAGGAGAATCAATAAATATTAGTTACAATGATAATGATGATCTTCATGGTCAAGGTACATAGCTTCCTTACTTTCCAACTTTCTCATCAGTATAATGCAGATAATACTACTCAATTATGTTTTTTCTAAGAATTAAAATATAAAAGTGGCATATAAAAATGGAGTTTAGTTTCTGGTCCATTGGAAGCACTTGATATATGGTAGCTATTATGATTATGATCATCCATCTTTAAACAAAGTGTACTGGATGCCTATTATTAACAAGGCTTCCCAGATGGTACAGTGGTAAAGAATCTTCCTGCTAATGTAGGAGACGAGGGCTCAATACCTAGGTCAGGAAGATCCCCTAGAGGAGGAAATGACAATCCACTTCAGTAGTCTTGCCTGGAAAATCATATGGACAGGGGAACCTGGCCAGCTGCAGTCCATGAGGTCTCAAAGAGCCGGACACGACTTAGCAACTGAGCACATGTTATTAACAAAGCACTTTGCTAATTTGAGATCAGAGTGGGATGTGAGTCTTGGAGGATTTCATCCCCACTGATCTGTGGAGCACAGCAGACAACCAGGACTAGCAGAACTCTACTGGCATGTTGAATGCCAGAAACTAACGCTAGTCTTTCCTTCCTTTGTGGTTCTCAGATATTTGCAGGCGGAGCAAGGAAACATGATGTGGTCCTTTCCTCGTCCATGCAGGCATCATTTCCTCCAGGAGTCAGGTGAGCTGTCCTTCTTGAGTATACATGTGTGTGATCTGGTTGCTGCTGCTGCTGCTAAGTCGCTTGAGTTGTGTCCAACTTTGTGCGACCCCATAGACGGCAGCTCACCAGGCTCCGCCGTCCCTGGGATTCTCCGGGCAAGAACACTGGAGTGGGTTGCCATTTCCTTCTCCAATACATGAAAATGAAAAGAGAAAGTGAAGTCGCTCAGTCGTGTCCGACTCTTAGCGACCCCATGGACTGCAGCCCACCAGGCTCCTCCGTCCATGGGATTCTCCAGGCAAGAGTACTGGAGGGGGGCGCCATTGCCTTCTCCAGTGGTCTTTTTAGCATATACCTATTCCTGTGAGATCCAGGTGGGACCCTATGCAGCAGGAGGAGCGGTAGGTGGGGCACAGCTTTTCTCCCTAAAACTGAGGTAACTGCACAAACCAGAGTCCTTTTGAGGATTCCCTGAATAACTCGATGATCCAGAACTTAAGTTGACCACATTCACCTGGACTTTAATTATCATCTGAGGCTCATTTAAAACGCTTAGTCCTTGGAAGGAAAGTTATGACCAACCTAGATAGCATATTCAAAAGCAGAGACATTACTTTGCCAACAAAGTTTCGTCTAGTCAAGGCTATGGTTTTTCCTGTGGTCATGTATGGATGTGAGAGTTGGACTGTGAAGAAGGCTGAGCGCCAAAGAATTAATGCTTTTGAACTGTGGTGTTGGAGAAGACTCTTGAGAGTCCCTTGGACTGCAAGGAGATCCAACCAGTCCATTCTGAAGGAGATCAGCCCTGGGATTTCTTTGGAAGGACTGATGCTAAAGCTGAAACTCCAGTACTTTGGCCACCTCATTCGAAGAGTTGATTCATTGGAAAAGACTCTGATGCTTGAAGGGATTGGGGGCAGGAGGAGAAGGGGACGACAGAGGATGAGATGGCTGGATGGTATCACTGACTTGATGGAGGTGAGTCTGAGTGAACTCTGGGAGTTGGTGATGGACAGGGAGGCCTGGCGTGCTGCAATTCATGGGGTCACAAAGAGTCGGACACGACTGAGCGACTGAACTGAACTGAACTGAACTGAAGGGGTTTTAAAGCAGCTTCCTTGGTGTCTCAGCAGTAAAGAATCCGCCTGCAATGTGGGAGCCGCAGGAAACATGGGTTCGATCCCTGGGGTCTGGAAGATCCCATGGAGGACAGAGAAGCCTGACATGCTATAGTCCACAGAATCACCAAGAGTCGACTTAGCAACTGAACAACAACTACAAAGCAGCTGAGGGTGAAAGAAGCTAATTGAAAAGGCAATTTACTATACAGTTCCCACTATATGACATTACGGGAAAGGAAAACAATAGACACGGAAAAAGGATCAGTGATTGCCAGAGTCTGACGGGGAGCAGAGGGTTGAACAGCAGAACATGGAGGAGTTTGGGGGGCAATTAAAATACTCTGTGATACCATAATGATGGATGTGTTGTGCTTAGTTGCTCAGTCGTGTCCAACTCTTTGCGACCCCATGGGTAGCCCACCAGCTCCTCTGTCCATGGGATTTTCCAGGCAAGAATACTGGAGTGGGTTGCCATGCCTTCCTCCAGGGAATCTTCCCCACCCAGATCCAGGGATCAAACCCATGTCTCCACATTGCAGGCATATTCTTTACCATCTGAGCCACCAGGGAAACCCATAATGATGGATACATGTCATTATATATTTATCGCAATGCACAGAATGTACAATACTGAGAGTAAACTATAACATAAACTACAAACTTTGGTTACTAATGATATGTCATGTAGGTTCATCAATTGTAACAAATGTACCACTCGTGGTGGATTTTGATAACGTGAGAATCTATACATGTGTGCAGGAGGTGGTATATTGGAAATCTCTGTACTTTCCCCTCAATTTTGCTATGAACCCTAAACTATTCTTAAAACAAAAATTTTTATTAAATCAAGTAGGTTCACATAATAATTCACAGAGAAAAGACTTCAATGCCCAAAGCATTCATGAATTCCAAAAATGTTTGGTTCAACTACATTTCGTGTGTGAAAAACATAATGATAGCTGCAAATATTTATAAGATTCTACTACTATTACTGTGATCTTAAAATCTTGAGAAACTGCATCGAATTGTAAAAAAAAAAAAAAAAAAAAAAACTGTCCGAGGCAAGTGTGTGTATCACAGCATCTGCATGTGTATATATGTGTCTATGTGCTTTGGGGGAACATGGTGCCACTGGGAAGAGAATTAGGAGATTAGAGAATATCTCATGAGAGCATTCTATATATATCCCAGTCTAGAGAAACTGGACTTGAGGATTTAGCCTACTGTTCTCAAGAATGACTGTATAGTCAGTCATGCATCATTATCAGGGGGATTGGTTTCAAGACCCTCATCACTCTCCCCATCCCCACAGATACCAAAATCCTTGGAGGCTCAAGTTCCATATATAAAATGGCATAGCACATTCAACTCTGCATAACTGTGGATTCCACATTCTGGTATCTAACCAACCACAGATGTGAAAGTCATGGGTACACAGGGTCAATCTATTTAGAATCATCCTGGGATCCTAAATTTTAAATGACTATGTCTGCCCCTAACCTTAAAGATTCATATTTAATAGGTTTAAGCAGGGAAGGGACCGGGTATCAATATCTTTCCAATTTTTTCCAGGTCTGATGTGTAGCCAATGTTGAAAATCAATGTTTTAGATGATGAGAAATAGCATAAAGATTTCAATTAGCTGAGTAACATGATGTGCTCTGCCTTTTAGAAAGATCTGTCAGCAGTGTGGAGTAGAAGGGGCACAATTGAACACAGTAACATGCAATTTATTAGAAACATCAAATTGTTAGAAAACAATCTGAAACCAATAACCAGAAAACAGTTAATTGAGAGGAAATATACTTCTGACTCCATCTCTGGATTATTCTTTATTGACTGGATAAATTGAATTGCTCACACATCACAGAAGACAATTTATTTGTTTTGAATTATGTGGCTTCTAAGGTCCCAACACACTCTGAGATATAGGGAATTTTAGTTCCTGGATTTAGATCTTCATTTCCTAATGAACCTTAGATGTTATATATAGGTTAAATGTTATATAATTTAGATTGCTGTATAATGTATAAAATTGTTTTTGAAACTGTCTTTGTGTTTATTAACTAACCATGGGAAATAAATTAAAAATCACAGGTAGCAATAAAGATACTGATTAGAGGCAACATTAAGATATCTATGTTACTGAATTACAGTACTGAAAGGGATATGAATATTTATGGAGAGAGTCCTAGAACTAGATTAATTATGGGAGGGTAACCCCCATTTAAAGCTCTAGGTGATTTTACACGTATGTTAAGCACATGTTTATTAATGTTTGGAGAAGAACATCTTTTCTAAAATTTTCGTCTCTCCTAATCTTGCACTGAGAACATAAATCTCATTCATTTGGATAAAGGAATAAAATTTGGATAAAATCTGTTCCAATTTTAATTGAATCAAAGATCAAGAAAGGGACTGTATCAGCTACTAATGTTATCTGAGAGTAGATCACTTTCTGGATGACACATTTAAAAGGTGATTTAAAGGCATAATGGGAAAGGTTAAGGATAGAAATCTAGATAATAAAAATAACAGTAAAAGTTAAACCTAGATGGAGGAGATCAGAGAATATCTTGAAAGGAAAAAAAAAGGTGAAGCTGGAAGAGAAAGGGAAACTGAAACCGAATTAGGAGGGTCCTGAACACAACAACAGGTGTGAAGTTGTAGAGCTAGAAAGAATCTTAGTGATCATCTATGTAATACAAGAACTCAGATTCAGCAATGGTCTTGAACTTCAAGGCTTCTCCTTCTGAGTTCAAAGGTATTTTCAACTATGTGTAGCAACCATTCAAGTATATCAAATATTCTTTCTTGAAATATATAAATACACATATACACTCCTTTGGGCTTGTTTTAGATGAATACTGGTTATAATGCATAGAATTATTGCAGAAAATATGCTCAAGATTTCTCTACTGCAGCATCAAGTGAAGCCTAAACATAGTAACAGAGTGATGATCTAGTCTATGAAATAGGAAAAACTATCTTTTCTTCCAAGATTTCCATCTTTGTCCCTAAAGGGGGAATTTACCAGTTAAAAATTTTAAGGTGCTGGTAGGAGAGTTTCTGTTTTCAGAATTTCTTACCTCTACTGCTGCTGCGGCTGCTAAGTCGCTTCAGTCGTGTCCGACTCTATGCGACCCCATAGACGGCAGCCCACCCAGCTCCCCCATCCCTGGGATTCTCCAGGCAAGAACACTGGAATGGGTTGCCATTTCCTTCTCCAATGCATGAAAGTGAAAAGTAAAAGTGAAGGCGCTCAGTTGTGTCCGACTCTTTGCGACCTCATGGACGGTAGCCTACCATGCTCCTCCTTCCATGGGATTTTCCAGGCAAGAGTACTGGAGTGGGTTGCCAGTGCCTTCTCCCCTCTGGCTGCACATAAATGCTATGACCAAGTGAAAGTCACTCAGTCGTGTCCAACTCTTTGGGACCCCATGGACTATACAGTCCATGGAATTCTCCAGGCCAGAATAGTGGAGAGGGTAGCCTTTATCTTCACCAGCAGATCTTCCCGACCCAGGAAGCAAACCTAGGTCTCCCGCATTGCAAGTGGATTCTTTACCAACTGAGCTATGAGGGAAGCCCATATGATCAAAGAGGTGTTTAAAAAATACCCACTCTCAGGTATCCTTATTTAATTAGTTGAGCGGTGGTTGAGAACCATAGCCTAGGTAGATGTAGGAAGAAGGATGTATAAATTTAACTCTTTCCCCAACACGCATGAGTCTCTCTCTGCACTTTGCATGTGCGAGTCCTCAGATGATTCTTCTCTTAGCAACACCACGTGGGGAATGATTGAATCAGCAGTTGTCTGTCTGCAGATCCCAATAATGCTTGGCTGGGTCACCCCAAGATCTAGACTTGGGGAAATGTGTGAGGAAATATTTGGCCACAAATCAGAAAAATGATATCTAGTCTATTTACACTTCCGCAGGGATCCCATTCTTAATCCATCATCTGGTTCAGAGCCTACAAGAAGAAAGTAGTTCCGTCAGTGGTTATCTTCACAGACCATTTGATAAGGTCAAAGTTTTCAGAGAAAAATACTTTGCAAGCTTGCTAAATAGGATGTCACACTACTTAACATAGATATAATCCATATCCTTTAAGTAAGTATAAGTCAACTGTAAATGGGATTTCAGCCAAAACAAAAAGATTAATCTGTATACTATGTCAAAATTGCATATTATTTATAGCAACGGATTTTAAAGTTTTCCCCTTAAAATGTAAAAATATTTGAATAGGGGAATACAATCTATCTCTAATACCTATCGTTGTTGTTGTTCAGTCACTAAGTCATCTCTGACTCTGTGACTCCATGGACTGTAGCACACCAGACTCCTCTTTCCTCCACTATCTTCCAGAGTTTGCTCAAATTCATTTCCAGTAATACCTATATATTGATCTATTTATCAATCAAAACAGGGTATATTTTAATTTCTTAAAAACATATGAATGTATATTGATATCTTTAAACTGCTATCTCCCAAAAACTTTTTTTTGCCAAATCATCAAATAAACAATGATGCTATAACTAGAAAGACATACTGTCAAATTAACCAGAAGTATTATAAAAAGTTGAATATGCCTATAGGTTATGTTGATTTGAAACAATAAATCAACACTTCACTTTTAATAATTTTGGGGGATGTTAGCCTCAAAGTTTTCTTAAACTATTCTCTTTATTCAGATTATGTATTTTATGTTTATATCTAGTCTTTTACTTATGTTTTAGTTAAACATGTAAACCATATTTTATTGTTCAGTCACTCAGTCGTGTCCAACTCTTTGCGATCCCATAGACTGCTAGTACTCCAGACTTCCCTGTCCTTCACCATCTTCCAGAGCTTGCTCAAACTCATGTCCATTGAGTCAGTGATGCCATCCAACCAGCTCTTCCTCTGTCGTCCCCTTCTGATCCTGCCTTCTATCTTTCCCAGCATCAGGGTCTTTTCCAATGATTCAGCTCTTTACATTAGGTGACCAAAGTATTGGAGCTTCATTTTCAGCATCAGTCCTTTCAATGGATATTCAGGATTGCTTTCCTTTAGGATTGACTGTTTTGATCTCCTTGCTGTGTGAGGGACTCTCGAGAGTCTTATCCAGCACCACAGTTTGAAGGCATCAGATCTTCAGTTCTCAGCCTTTTTTTATTGTCCAGCTCTCACATCTGTACATGACTACCAGAAAAACCATAGCTTTGACTATATGGACCTTTGTAGGCAAAGTAATATCTTTGCTTTTTAATATACTGTCTAGGTTTGCCATTGCTTTTCTTTCAAGGAGCAAGTGTCTTTTAATTTCATGGCTGCAGTCACCATCCACAATAATTTTGGAGCCCAGGAAAATAAAGTCTGTCACTGTCTCCATTTTTCCCCAACTATTTGCCATGAAGTCATGGGACCGGATGCCATGATTTTCATTTTTTGAATGTTGAGTTTTAAGCCAGCTTTTTCACTCTACTCTTTCAACTTCATCAAGAGGCTCTTTAATTTCTCTTCCTTTTCTTTCATAAGTGTGATTAAGAATATATTACTAAACAAGGCAATGTGTATAATCCATACTTCATTTTTCTGGGAAACTAAATATTTTAATAAATTTGAATTTTATTAAGTTGTCTGTATATATAATGTGCAGACTCTGATATATAAAGTATTCATAGTTTACTCAATGAAATCAATTTGTAGGTTTACTTTCCATTTAATTTTGCATTTTAATGGAAAAAGTTATATGTTATTCTAAAAAGCAAAAGGAGATCAGTCCTGGGTGTTCATTGGAAGGACTGATGTTGAAGCTGATACTCCAATACTTTGGCCACCTGATGCAAAGAGCTGACTCATTTGAAAAGACCCTGATGCTGGGAAAGATTGAGGGCAGGAGGAGAAGGGGACGACAGAGGATGAGATGGTTGGATGGCATCACCAACTCAATGGACATGGGTTTGGGTGGACTCCGGGAGTTGGTGATGGACAGGGAGGCCTGGCGTGCTGCGGTTCATGGGGTTGCAAAGAGTCAGACACAGCTGAGCGACTGAACTGAACTGATTATAGCCCTCTGTTGATCAGAGCTGGAGTGCTGGCTGCACCAGGAAGGAGGTCTGCACTTAGATAAGGTGGGTCCCTTCACGACTGAGAGACTGAACTGAACTGAACTGAAAAAGAAAAACAATGCATATATATGTATAAATACAAATATAAATATGTATGTGTGTCTGTTGGAGGTGTTTAGTTCTAACATAGTGCTTTTGCATTTTGCATGCAACCAAGCTCCGTCTAACAACATTTTCAAATGAAGGGCATTAGCTTAGGAATTCATATTTACCTTGGAAATAACATCTGTCAAAGATTGCTTTTGAAAGGCATGTATTTGTTACCTTACTTCGCCACAGAAAATGTATCTTAGTGGTTGTCTTCTCCATTTGTAGTCAGTTCACACTGACCACTTTAAGTTCATGCTTTATCCTTCCTACAGTGTCATTGATGAAGGTCAATCCATTGCCCAGCACTTTCTCAGACTTTCTTGTCTTATTTCGTTAAGTTGAATAGTGGTGCTCGGGGTGAAACTGGCAAAACTGAGACATCTATTTTTAATGTCTTCTCTTCTTTGACTCCAGGAAAGGTCTCTCCTTATCTCCTGCCTCCTTCTCTGCTGTTCTTGATTCTATCAGAGACACACAAGTGTTTCCTTAGGCCCTGGTAGCCTAAATTTCTCAATGGGTACTCACATAAGTCTGCCTCTCACAGGTCTAGTTACCCACCTTCTCCATGTTTCTCTCCATATAATACACCTTATCTCACACGGGGCTACTTTGAACCAGCTGTGACACAGTACACAAAAAAATGTAAATATTTTTTTACACAAATTACACAAAAAATATAAAATATGCTTGTTTGAAAATAGCATTTTCCAAAGTGATAAACTATATAATATCAAGCCTAGTAAATCCACTGGTATAGAAGTATGAAGACAGAAGGTGAGGTGAGGGAAGTTTCAAAAAAGTTTGAGTTTATCATCACACACATCAAAAGTCCTGGGTTTCAGTAACAAAAAATCTGTTTCAGCTTGCAAGTTCAAGGAGTTTTAAAAGGATTTATGCATAAATTTATTATTGTCTTCTAACACCTATTAATATCCTTACAAGAAATATTACATGTGTATTCTTGCTTCAGTTAACATAAAACCATTGTCTCTAATATTATGTGTTATGCCATTTATTCCATCCAGTGTAATGTCTAAACTAGGCTCAAAGAGAAGCCAGATGGAGGCCTGGAGGAAATGAGCATTCTCACATACAAATCTCATAAATGTTACAGCTTATTGGAATGAGCTGAAATAATGAATTCTCAGCAAAGCGGACTCCTTTGGACTCCCTTTTCCCCACAGCAGACATGCTCTGTTGGCAACACTGGGGTTCTGCCTGTTCTGGGAGAAGAATGGTCATATTGCTTTCCCAAAAAGAAGCTTACCAAACTTTCGTACTTCCAGCCATGTCACCTGGAACTCCAATCTTTATCAAGCTCTGTGACCTGCGTCAAAGATTTAGATGTCAGGTACAACTGCTAACTTGGCCTCTGGTTTCCTGGACTACAAATTATGTGACAATGGCTAGGAATCAGGCGTGTTCAGTCACATTGCAGCTTCACAAGGAGAACCAGCCCGTGGCCTCATGTGGTCACATGCCTCTATGTGGAGGCTTTGATGGAAATGATCATAGCCAGTCTGGGCTTGGCCTCTTGCACTGTCCACAAGAGTTTTCTCTGCAGCTTGAATACCAGCAAAAATATTATCTCCCACAATATTGCTCTTTGTATTCTGATGAGAGCTTCATCACATTTTAACAGAACATTTCCTTCTTTTCCCGGGCTGACACAGAGCTTTGAGATGCATTTTATGTCCAATAGAAACCGCATGTTTTGTTTGCATAACTTTTTTGTTTTCTTTTCTTTAATGAAATATCTCAAAGCATGTTTACCTAAAATTGAAATGTATGAACTACTCAGACAACTCTGATCTATTTTGGAACAGAGATATAAGAATAAAACAAGGTAAAGTATAAAGTTAAACACCCATGCAATTTCCAGTAGCTATCAGAAAATTAGTAAAATTTTTGAAGAAATCTCCTATTCTCTTTGCATTTATAATGCTGAAGAATACAATTTTAATGATAACCTTGAAGATCATTAATAATATATAAATTTATGTAACATCTGTATATTTAATATGTTCTGATTATTTTGTATTTGGTAATCTATTTGTGGTGTATATAAATTGATGTGGAAGTGTAGCAAAACATCAGAATTTGACTTGTATACTTTTTATTTTCTTGGGATTCAATGTCCATGTCCCTAGAGAAATGTTTAAGTTGTAGTTATAACTGATTCTAGAGCACTGAAAAAGCTATTAAGCCACATATTTACTTGGGGATACAGATATTCTTTTTTTTTTTTTCTTTTAATTGGAGGCTAATCACTTTACAATATTGTGGTGGTTTTTGCCATACATTCACATGAATCAGCCATGGGTATACATGTGTTCCCCATCCTGAACCCCCTCCCACATCTCTCCCCATCCCATCCCTCAGGGTCATCCCAGTGCACCAGCCCTGAGCACCCTGCCTCATTCGTCAAACCTGGACTGGCGATCTATTTCACATATGATTATATACATGTTTCAATGCTATTCTCTCAAATCATCCCACCCTCGCCTTCTCCCACAGAGTCCAACAGTCTGTTCTTTACATCTGTGTCTCTTTTGCTGTCTCGCATATAGGGTCATCATTACCATCTTTCTAAATTCCGTATATATGCATTAATATACTATATTGGTGTTTTTCTTTCTGACTTACTTCCCTCTGTATAATAGGCTCCAGTTTCATCCACCTTATTAGAACTAATTCAAATGCATTCTTTTTAATAGCTGAGTAATATTCCATTATGTACATGTACCACAGCTTTCTTATCCATTCATCTGCTGATGGACATCTAGGTTGCTTCCACGTCCTGGCTATTGTAAACAGTTCCCTCTAGGAGTTTTATAGCTTCTGGCCTTACATTTAGATCTTTAATCCATTTTGAGTTTATTTTTGTGTATGGTGTTAGAAAGTGTTCTAGTTTCATTCTTTTATAAGTGGTTGACCAGTTTTTAACAAGCACCACTTGTTAAAGAGATTGTCTTTTCTCCAGGATACAGACATTCTAGGGAAATTTCTCTCATGCAGATACACACATGAAAAAGCACCTATGGAATAAATATCCCCTCATTCTCTTTAACATTGGATGAACTCTTTCAAGTGAGGTCAGTAAAAGGAGGCATCAAAGATGTTTTCTTATGTTAGATTCAAACCTGGTTCCCAGGACATGAGGGGCAGCCAGGCATGGACTGGTGTAGGAAATAAGAGAGGACAGGACTTCCCTGGTGGTGGAGTGGTTAGGACTTTGCCTTTCAATGCAGGGGGTGCATGTTTGATCCTTGATTGGAGAACTAAGATCCCACATGCCTTTCAGCCAAGAAAAAAAAAAAAAAAACAGACACAATATTGTAACAAATTCAGTAAAGACTTTAAGAAATGACCCACATCAAAATAATCTTAAAAAAATAAAGGAGAGCATCAGGGGTTCAGTCTGAAGAGAAGGGAGACAAGTGCCTACTCATACGTGCTACCAGTGGGCTTCAGAAGGAAGGGATAAGGTTTGCAGGAGATGACTCAGGGAGAGCCTTCCACTCCCATGACTTTCAGAACAGAACATGTTCCCATCGAGGGAGGGAAACTGGGCTCTCAAAACCTCAGAGCCAACTGCAAGCATCTACCGGATCTCACATAGAAATAAGGGCTACAATATTTCCTTTACTAACTTTTCCAAAGATATAGGATTCTTCTGAAATACTGAGACCCTATTATCATATCTGTATTCAATACATCTTTTTCTTTTATTCTGTCAAAGGTGAATAGAAATGAAATTTGATAACTGATTCCTTTGTTAGACTGACCATTTCCTTTTAACAAAATATCCTTGCTTGTAGTATTTACTAACAAGCCTTTCCTGCTTTCTTTTTAAAATGGTCCAATCACATCATTTTGATAATATTTTAAGTTGACTGTTATTTGCATCTGATGTCAAGCTCTTTTTGCTACAATGCCATCAAATTTCATTTGATTATTTAATATCATTACTTGTTCAGCTATTATATGTGCATTGAGGATGCTTACAAATGATATTTAAGACAGAGAAAGCAGAGGGGAAATGTTATTATTTAGAACAGAAAAATGTTATTTCGAATTTGCTATCTCCATGCGAGCCTCAGATATCTGGGGAGTGACAAGTTTATTAACAGAGCAGGATTACATTACAAATAGTGCTTAAATAATACAAATCATCATTCAAGAAACTCTGCTTTAGATCTGTACTTAAGATGATTTATTCAGGATGCAAAAGTACTTTCATTTGTCTCTATTCATCTTTGGTCTTACTCTTGAGAGCAGGTTACAAATCTAATTCTGCATGTTGTCAGCTACTTGAACCCAGCGCTTCCATTTATGAACTTGAACTTCAACTCTATATTGTCAGAAGAATAGAGCATTATTTCAGTGCTAGCAGCGTGAGTCTATTTTAATGGAAACTATTTTGTATTTATGATTTCAAATGAAAATCAATTATAAGTCCAGTATAAATCATAAATTGATTAATGTGGGTCTCTTGCCAGTTGAAGAGATTGTTAAGGGCTCAAGCTACAGATGGCTGACTGCAGGGTTTGATCAGTAATTTTTTTAGAATTTGGAAGTAGTAAAAACTGTGGACATTAAAATTCTGTGGCAATGTTTTGAGCATTCAACAAGATAAAGGATCTAGTTATCAGGAGGCAATTCTATTCTATTTACTGAATTCATTTCCCTATAATATTGCAGTAAGATATCTCTGTTGAAAAATACTTTGATATCTCTATTGAAAAAATGTTTTTTCAATAGAGATATTACTTTATTATTTTTATATTATTATTATTTTTTATTATTACTGCATTACCCATTTTCATGATTGTAATTTAGTTAACACCACTTATTTGATTATTCAAAGAGAAAAGAACAATGTTATTTCTGGCTTTGTTAACCATTAGAGGACCCTTAAAGTTAATGATTTCTTCGGAAGGAATGATGCTAAAGCTGAAACTCCAGTACTTTGGCCACCTCATGCGAAGAATTAACTCATTGGAAAAGACCCTGATGCTGGGAGGGATTGGGGGCAGGAGGAGAAGGGGACGACAGAGGATGAGATGGCTGGATGGCATCACTGACTCAATGGACGTGAGTCTGGGTGAACTCTGGGAGTTGGTGATGAACAGGGAGGCTTGGCGTGCTGCAATTCATGGGGTCGCAAAGAGTCGGACACGACTGAGCGATTGAACTGAACTGAAAGTTAGTGATGAACCAAAACAATCACTTTGTTAAAATTAATGCAATAATCTACGTGATATAATTGTAATAGGAAAATGACAATGATTGTTCCATTTCAGTTTAACGAAAATATATTTCCTTGAAAGTAAAAAATCTAAAAGCCATATGAATATGTTTTTCTGAATTATTCCTTCATAACTGTATGTCAACCTCATTCATTCATGTATCTATCATTATTTCAGCTCCTAAAGCCACCCTCAGGAAGGAGATCTTGGAACTTTCCAATGGCATTTCCCTTCCTTTCATAATAATCCCTCATAGTCATTTCTAAGTCCCTCAGTTTCCATCCAACAATTGTACAGAGAGCTCAGTTCTACTTATAAGCTATGTGTGGATTGGCAAAGTTTTCTTATCCAAAATGAAAGAAGCAAGAGAGAGAGGGAAGGGAAGGGAATAAGAAAAGGAAGGAAAAATAAGGACATAAAGAAGGGATGGAAGGATGGATGAATGGAAGGGAGACAGGGAGGAAGAAAGAAAAAGATCACAGGGAAGGAAGGAAGGAAAAAAGAAAGGCAGGAATAAAAATAACACATAGTACAGGGTTTTATGAGAATTTTTTTAAAATAATCATTTACAGTACCCGGCACATAGTAGGAATAAATAATAAATATCACTGTTGCTGTTAGGTACTGGACAAGTGTTTGAAATGAAATATGAGGTTCTAAAAATTCTTATAATATCCCATAGCCTAGCTTCCCTTTTTATCTTCTAACTCTTGCTTATTAGTGAACTGACCATCTCAGGTTGGTGTACACATGTGCTTCATTTAGCAAGGTTCTACTTTAACTAAGACTATGAGGGGGAAAAAAAAGAAACATTTTAAATCCTTGCTTTGATTATTGTAGAGAAAATAAACAGGAAGCAATATAGTAATTTATTAGATTTTTTTATGTAAAAGGTTTTTGTCTCAAGAATCATAACCCAAGAAAAAATATTTGTTCAAGGGCCTGACCATGATTAGTAGTACCAAAAATGATCAGATGCATGAAAAATGCAGATGTGTGAGAAAATGATGATTCAAGAGCATGGTTATTCAACAAAAGGGCTTGGAGGAAAAGTTTAGATCCCAACTTATACATAGCAGGCTAATCCTATCAACAATAAAGAAATTTTTTAGACCCTGGTTGCTTCTTAGGTCTAGAGCTAAAATATTACTTCTTAATTTTAGTTGATTAGACCTAAAATTTGCTCTGAAGGCCTCCTGGCAAGGGTAGTGCATCTGACTCCAGATCAGAAATTTGCAGTGTTCAAATCACATCTGGGTCAAAGTGTTATTTTAAGCTTCCCTGGTGGCTCTGATGGTAAAGAATCTGCCTGCAATGCAGGAGACCTAAGTTCAGTCCCTGTGTTGGAAAGGCCCCCTGGAGAAGGGAATGGCAACCCACTCCAGTATTACCTGGAGAATCCCATGGACAGAGGAGCCTGGCAGGCTACAGTCGCAAAGAGTTAGACATGATGGAGTGACTAACACACACACATACAAATTGTTATTTAAATCAGTCAGTGAAAACATTTTGTTGAGAGATGTTAAACCTTTATATTGTGAGGAATGAAGGAGGGGAAATGACTTCATCTGAATGGGATAAATACATTTTTTCTTGCTTCATAATTTTATTTCAGTTGGAGTTCTGCACACACACACAGAAAAACTATGAATGGAGGTTAAATCAGTACACATAATTGTTCATCACAGTTTTCAAAAGGACAATTCTCCTTCTTTCCCAAATAACCTTGTGTTAGTTATTGGCTACTTGACCTGTAGCCCAGGTGTCCATCCGGGCTTTCAAGTTCATTATTTTCCACATGAAGCAGGCATTTCAGGTGGACTTGTTCAGTTACTGTTAATCACTGCAACATCATCCCCACATCTTTTATCTTTCAGCCATAGCTGTACCATACAACCCTTTGCATTGTCTTTGATCTTCCAATCATTTTTGACCCAGTTGACAGGATATGAGTATAAACTAAGCTATCTAATGAGGCTATCTAACTATGGAAGTTCTAAATGACCTGTTTCTCCTATTCTACTAAAAGTTAGAAACTCTTTTACAAGTTCAGTTCAGTTCAATTCAGTTGCTTAGTCATGTCCGACTCTTTGCGACCCCATGAATTGCAGCATGCCAGGCCTCCCTGTCTATCACCAACTCCCAGAGTTCACTCAAACTCACGTCCATCAAGTCAGTGATACCACCCAGCCATCTCATCCTCTGTCGTCCCCTTCTCCTCCTGCCCCCAATGAGTCAACTCTTCGCATGAGGTAGCCAAAGTATTGGAGTTTCAGCTTAAGCATCATTCCTTCCAAAGAACACCCAGGACTGATCTCCTTCAGAATGGACTGGTTGGATCTCCTTGCAGTCCAAGGGACTCTCAAGAGTCTTCTCCAACACCACAGTTCAAAAGTATCAATTCTTTGGCGCTCAGCCTTCTTCACAGTCCAACTCTCACATCCATACATGACCACTGGAAAAACCATATCCTTGACTAGACGGACCTTTGTTGGCAAAGTAATGTCTCTGCTTTTGAATATGCTATCTAGGTTGGTCATAACTTTCCTTCCAAGGAGTAAGCGTCTTTTAGTTTCATGGCTGCAATCATCATCTGCAGTGATTTTGGAGCCCCAAAAAATAAAGTCTGACACTGTTTCCACTGTTTCCCCATCTATTTGCCCTGAAGTGACAAGTTAGGTAATAGGATACTAAACATGGTTATACCTTACCTTTTTTTTTTTTTTAACTTCTCAAGACTGGTTTTGCCTGATTTGGATATTTGGCTCCATGACATGGAGAACACAATGTTTAGAAAAAAATTTGTATGTCAAATTTTTTAAATGAATTATGAACCCTTACATAGAAAGCAGAAACTAAACATATTGATCTGCAAAGTATAATCTGTAGCTTATCTAAAGAGGGCCACCTTGGTAACTAACTCTGTTTCCAATTCTTGAATTCTGAGTTTAAGCCAATGCTAGTGATGCGAGGTGATAAATGATGACCACTTGTTCCTGAGTGCAGGGCACTGTGCTCAGCTGCGTTCCCTATTCATAGTGTATGTTGTATTACACTGTGATTGATGAGGTGCACCTACCTAAAATGAGGCTGCCCCCAGGGGATGCAGAGACGTCTTCAGCCAAGTGTATATAAATCAGGACAGAAAAGGAGGCCTCAGGAAGAGTCTATGTAACCCTCCTTACTCAGACTTAATGACTTGCAATCATGTGTCCACTTTTAAAGCCTTGTAGGTATCTGGAAATTTAAACTTCTGTCTTATCATTAAAAATAGTGTGGATTTCCCTGCTGTGTACACTCACTTAGCTGCTACCATCTGTATCTTTTTATGAGCAAACATACTTGATTTACTTAGATCATCTGTGTCAGTCTCCTTTTGTCTAAATCTCTAATTTACATTAGTAGATGTTCATGTCTCTAATTATTTCAACACAACAATTCCTACAAATTGAATATGTGTATTTCTATTCTGATTTTACATTGGGGAAACTCTATCATAGATTGATTTTTTTTAATTACTTGAGATCTTAATATAGGTAAAAGGCAGATCTGGGATGAAAGGGAAGGTTTAAGGATTCAAGTCCAGCACACTTTCCACTAACCCCATTGTCTGTATAGAGAACATAACTTCTAAATTGAGTCTACAGCATTGTTGGAAAGATCAAGAGCAGTGATACATGTCAAAATGTTTGGGGTTTTTTTCCACATAAAACTATTTGAGGTTTGTAGACCTTCCCCTTGCCTTCACCTCTGATCCCTAAATACAATAGCTTGTGATGAAAATTTAAAAACTGAAACAACTTTACATTATTTCTATTTTGTTGTTTTGAAAGTATGTAAACTAAAATATGACAGTGACATTAAATACAACCTAAAAACTGATGAGGTGGAACATGAAGGATGGATGTATTAAAGGAAAACACACCATTGTGAAAAACAGGAAATCAGATAATGATGATACCATAAGTATTAATATTGGCTTAAGACCTGTGCTTTTACAGGGAAAATTGAATAAGGCAAGGATAAAATTACACCAAAAATAAACTCATGCTGGAAAGCCCTGTTTCAAAAGAGTCAATTGATACAGATTAATCTAATAATGCTGAATCAAAAGCCATATACCTGGATACAGAATTTTACAGATTAAGTTCTAAGGCAAAAGTAATCTCTTCTTTTAAAGAGTTTCCTGAATATTTTCCAAGAAAACTTATTTAAGAATCTGCTTATCCATTGGTTACCTTTTAAAATACTCTTTCACAAGTCAAATTAAGATAATGAATACAAAGTGTGCTTATTTTGCTATCAATGTTGGCTTCTTTATATTCTTAAAGTTTTACTCCATCAGCACATAAGCACCCTGTGTGAGCCTTTATGTTAAGCATGGGAAAGTCGGGGAGATGGAGAAAGCCCTTAAGGTGTTGATATTAGAAGATTTAAAAACATAAATAACTGTATCATTTACCCAGGTGACTGTTTAGCATTGTATGTGTCATAATGCAAGTTTATCTTAACCACCATTCAACTTAAACACAAGTATATAACTTAAAATTCAATAATTTGTGAAAAAATACATACCCACCCACTTATATAATATATATTTGTGTATATATATATATATATATATATATATATTATTCAATATATCTTTATAAATGTATAAAATATACATGCATTTATTTATATCTATGTTTATATAAATTTATATATTTATGTATATATATTATACAATATATCTTTATAAATGTATAAAATATATATGCGTTTATTTATATCTATATGTTTATATAAATTTATATGTTTATATAAATAAATTATATATATATATAATTATATTATATACATAATTTCCCTGGTTTTCCTGGCAGCTCAGCTGGAAAGAATCTGCCTGCAATTCAGGAGACCCGAGTTCAATTCCTGGGTTGGGAAGTTCCCCTGGAGAAGGGATAGACTACCCACTCCAGTATTCTTGGGCTTCCCTGGCGGCTCAGCTGGTAGAGAATCCGTCTGCAATGCAGGAGTCCTACATTTGATCCCTAGGTTGGGAAGATGCCCCAGAGGAAGGCATGGCAATTCACTCCAATATTCTTGCCTGGAGAATCCCCATGGACAGAGGAGCCTGGCAGTTAGTCCATGGAGTTACAATGTCAGACAAGACTGAGCGACTAAGCAGAGCACACATTTATTATATACATGCATATTATATATACACAATATATATTGTGAAAATAAATAAGAGGGAGCATGGACCTCTGATTCTGAGTCACAAATCACAGGTAAAGATTTGGTGCTGCTCCCTAGGGCAATCTCTGATCCTATAAGTGGATGCATATTACCTTTCAAATTTCTTTACTCTCCTCAGAGTATTAGTTAAATCATGTATTTCAGTTTCCCTCCACCACTTTTGAAGAGACAGTATATTGAAATAAAAGTACAAACATAAGATTAAAGACATAATGTCTTAAACATGAGCACCCCCAGCCTAAACCTTGTATGTTTCATTCCTGAAATGCAACTGAACTGTATGTTTATCTTTACAAGTACCAACATGAATTTTTTCTAATTATCCAAATGGAAAGAGTTGAAACTTTGAGATGGATTTACTTACTATAATCTAAATCTGGTTTTTAAGTTACATTAGACTTCATAATATATTTCTTCAGGGTACTGTTCACCTTAATGACCTATCCTCAGAATGAAAGACATCTTACAATTGTCATGGTATCTTCTCACTGTATCATACCCACATCTCTATAGTTATACATATGGATATGAAGCCATTAGTTGATCCCAACCCTAAAGTCACTTTTATCTCTGTACTCAGGTTTTAGAAAGGAACACATTTCTACATTGTGCCAATTGAGCCAGATTTCCCATTATCTAAAGCCAAACACATTCAAACTGATCCACAGATTTTCCCAAAAGAATAATCATCACTTCCAAAAGCATGTGGTGCTGGCTAGAGGGGAAGAGGTAAGCACTTGGAACTGTAAACTGGCTCCAGGTAGAAGGAGTCGACTATACCTGATGAGTTGAAGTCCAACTCAGTAGGGAGGATACAGTCAGCAGATGGTAACGCAAGTAAACATTTGGCCTCCTGACCGTTCAACACAGTGTCATGAAGGGGCCTCTACAGGCAGCACTCTGAAACTCAGCAGAGCAAGTGATAAATCTGTCACCATATTCTGTCCCAGCTCCAGAGTCAGTGTTGAGGAAGAGTTATTCCTTTCTTAGAAGGGGGGATAGATAAGGGCAAAGCAAAAAGCTAGCCTTAGACACGTCCTGCTACTAGTTGGATGACAAAAACAGGACTTGGACCCTGTTAATGACAGAGGGGTTTGCCTGTCGTTCAGACAGTGAAGAATCTGCCTGCAATGCAGGAGACCTGGGTTTAATCCCTGGTTGGAAAGATTCCCTGGAGAAGGGAATGGCAACCTACTCCAGTATTCTTGCCTGGAGAATCCTATGGATGGAGGAGCCTTGTGGGTGACAGTCTGTATGGGCACAAAGAGTCAGACACAACTGAGCAACCAACACTACGCTACTAATGACAGGAGGAGGGAGAGAGACAGGGAGGGAGGAAGACCTGATGTGAACAAAGGCACAAGCTGTGTTAAACAGAGGGCAGGTTTAGATGGGGTAGGAGTCATTCTTGTAGGAAAAAAAATGACTTCCTCTTGAGTCACTGGATTATTTGGGCATTTTAAATCCCTCTTAACTAAAGTCAGGCTTGGTCCTATCCCCTAGAACACCAGCATGTCTTCAATAGAGGGCCAGGAAATTGAGAACTGAGATACTGGTTGATCCTAAAATGATGAAAGAATTATCCAGAAAATTCCTCATTCTTGAGTAACTACTTAACCTTCATCAAGTTGATACTGAGAACTCACTGACCTCATTTCTTCAGCTGTTCATAGGCCTGTGTAGTTAATACTATCACTTCACTTTTATCCAGCTGATCTGCCTTAGGAGGCTTGGACCTAGAGAATACCTTAAAATGTAAAAAAGTAAATTGAATCCTGAAAGATGTGCACAAAAAAGCATGGGGATAATATATAATCAAGGACACAAGTTGTTCCTCCTTTTATTTCTACATTTGCTGAGCTCCTACTTGTAGCAGAATCAAAGTATATGAACTACAACTAAAACTACTAACAGGAAAAAAAAGAGCTTAAAAAATTGTCTGCATTTAAGCTAACTTCATGGTAGGCCACCATCCTGCAAGAATGATAAGACCTAGGTAACTATCATTGTTTAAAATGATATTTCAAATTAATCTCTTCTGCATGCTGCTACTGCTGCTGCTGCTAAGTCACTTCAGTCGTGTCCGATTCTGTGCGACCTCATAGACGGCAGCCCACCAGGCTTCCCCGTCCCTGGGAATCTCCAGGCAAGAACACTGGAGTGGGTTGCCATTTCCTTCTCCAATGCATGAAAGTGAAAAGTCAAAGTGAAGTTGCTCAGTCGTGTCCGACTTAGCGACCCCATGGACTGCAGCCTACCAGGCTCCTCCGTCCATGGGATTTTCCAGGCAAAAGTACTGGAGTGGGGTGCCATTGTCTTCTTCCTCTTCTGCAACCATTCGAAGTTCAAACCCCTATCAAAGTTATTTCTCCCAGTCTTTCCCTACTTAACAAGGCATTTTGATTCAAGAGTAAAACACGACACCATTCACAGGCTTTCTGATCGTTTCTGCTGTATGCCTGTCTTGTATACACCACCTGGTCTCCTAATGGTGAATTCAGAGGCTGGGAAAAGAGGTGGAGTGTTAGCACTGACAGTATGTGATTGTAGTTCCCAGGATCAAAGCTATTTTTCTGGTCCATTGACCCCATCCTTAAATTTTCAGGCACTATGCACCTCTGATTCACGGGTGTAAGGTCCATATGTTGCCTCAGTTAAAATGTCAATTTTTCAGCTTCAGAGTCTCCTCACCCCTCAGGATGGCAGCTTCATGAGAGACATGAAATCTCTCATCTCAGCTACTTTTTGATCCTTTGAAGGTGTCACTAAGAACTTATACGTCTAGTGTATGTTGTTGAATGTCCACAGGAAAGTAGGGTTGTTACTACTGGTTTTTCCATTGGATCACCAGTCTTTCCCAGAGTCATCATGTACCCTGCAGTCAGAAACTGTGGCTTTCAACCACAAGTTGGTGACAAGAGTCAACACATACATTTCTCATACCCTGTCTTGTTGAGGTTTCCATTCCTTCGTCCTCTCAAAACCTAGTAAAGGGACCTTTCTTTGATTTGTTGAGAAATAAGAGGTAGTGACGGGAGAATTCCTCTGCATCATATCCTCAATCTTCTCAACTCTCTGCTTAAATGCAAACTAAAATTTATAAATTTCTAAGCTTTCTTTTTATACATATTTCATTTAGGAGAGGATGGTTAGGTTATCATCTTTATAAGGACCAAAAAAAAAAAAACCCAGCAAAAAAAGACCTTGTTTTTTCTCTTCATATTCTTTTTTATCAACCTCAAGCCTCTTCAAGTTAGTAAAATATGTCTTCATAGCCTTGGAGGAAAAAAAAATTGCAAAACAAAAAAAAATGGAAGAGAGAGGGAGAAAGAAAGAGAGATGATTCATGTATTTTAAAAATATTATCTTCATTTCATTAGTAAAGCGCATTTACAACATTCTTGAGCAGTGAGCTTATTGCTCATTAAATTATAAACTATTTCTCTTATCAAATTCACCAATTATTAAACATTTGAAAGATACATAATATATTAAGCCCTTGTTTGGGCTATTGATCACTTCCTCATACATGTAATTCTTGTGTCTACTAATTTTACTTTCTCTGGGCATTTCTTCTCTTGTTCTTCTTGGAGGGCTTCTCATTTTCAAACACCACATCTCAAGTCCTGATTTTCAAAATTATGTGTGTATTACCATTAAGATATACAGCTGCAACTTCAAAATTAATAAATCAGGGCTCTAATGAATATTTGACTCATTTTAAAAGACCCTGATGCTGGGAAAGATTGAAGGCACGAGGAGAAGGGGACAATAGAGCATGAGATGGTTGGATGGCATCACCGACTCAGTGGACATGAGTTTGAGTAAACTCCATGGAGGCCTGATGTGCTACAGTCCATGAGGTTGCAAAGAGTCAGGCACCACTGAGAGACTGAACTGAATTGATAATGAATATAGTAGGAGTCATACTCAAAATATTTAAATTAAAATTTAATTTTTATGATATTCTATCTATACCTAGTTTTAAAAATAGCATTGAAAGGTATATAGAAAAGTATGACTCCCTTATATTACTACTCAACATCCCCAAATTCTATTCCTTACTCTCAGTCATTTCCTAGTTTTTAGCTACTCTTATTATTTACTTTCATATTTCCATAAAATATGCTTATACAGCTATGTCTGGGATTTTTAATCTTTTTCATGTATTACTGTTCAAAATTATTTATACCTCATATCTCCCCCCATGTTATAGAATAAAATTAAATGGTTCTATTGCTAGCACCATTGATACCTGAGATTATTGCTACTTGCAGTCAAAAGCAATCTTAAATAATATATATGTGTGTTTAGTCACTCAGTCATGTTTGACTCTTTGTGACCCCATGGATTATAGCCCACCAGGCTCCCCTGTCCATGGGATACTCCAGGCAAGAATACTGGAGCAGATTACCATGCTGTCCTCCAGGGATCTTCCCAACCCAGGGATCAAACCCTCGTCTCCACGTTGCAGGTGGATTTTTTACCATCTGAGCCATCAGAGAATCCCTAAATGATACATGATAACACTTATTTGAGAAATTGCATCAACCTAAAGGGGCTATGTGGAGAAGTCAATGGCACCCCACTCCAGTACTCTTGCCTGGAAAATCCCATGGATGGAAGAGCCTGGTAGGCTGCAGTCCACGGGGTCGATAAGAGTTGGACACGACTGATTGACTTCACTTTCACTTCTCACTTTCATGCATTGGAGAAGGAAATGGCAACCCACTCCAGTGTTGTTGCCTGGAGAATCCCAGGGACGGGGGAGCCTGTTGGGCTGCCGTCTATGCAGTGGCACAGAGTCGGACACAACTGAAGCGACTTAGAAGCAGCAGCAAAGGGGCTATGGTTTTTCCAGTGGTCATTTATGGATATGAGAGTTGGACTGTGAAGAAAGCTGAGTGCCGAAGAATTGATGCTTTTGAACTGTGGTGTTGGAGAAGACTCTTGAGAGTCCCTTGGACTGCAAGGAGATCCAACCAGTCCATTCTAAAGGAGATCAGTCCTGGGTGTTCTTTGGAAGGACTGATGCTGAAGCTGAAACTCCTATACCTTGGCCACCTGATGCAAAGAGTTGACTCATTGGAAAAGACCCTGATGCTGGGAGGGATTGGGGGCAGGAGGAGAAGGGGACGACAGAGGATGAGATGGCTGGATGGCATCACCGACTCAATGGACGTGAGTCTCAGTGAACTCTGGGAGTTGGTGATGGACAGGGAGGCCTAGCATGCTGCGATTCATGGGGTCACAAAGAGTTGGACATGACTGAGCGACTGATCTGATGTCTTCTTTGGAGAAATGTCTGTTTAGTTCTTTGGCTCATTTTTTGATTGGATCACTTATTTTTCTGGAATTGAGCTGCAGGAGTTGCTTGTATATTTTTGAGATTAATTCTTTGTCAGTTGCTTTGTTTGCTATTATTTTCTCCCATTCTGAAGGCTGTCTTTTCACCTTGCTTATAGTTTCCTTTGTTGACTCAATGGCATCACCGACTCAACGGACGTGAGTCTCAGTGAACTCTGGGAGTTGGTGATGGACAGGGAGGCCTGGCGTGCTGCAATTAATGGGGTCACAAATCAGACACAACTGAGCGACTGAACTGAACTGAACTGAACCCAATAAAGTAGTCCCATCCTTCAAAACTCAGCCTAGAATCCTCTCTTCCTGTGAAGTCTATACCATCACAATTGTTACCCTACACACACATACACCACACACACACACACACACACACATATTATATTTGTATTCTCTTCTCCCATAACATCACAGGGATACCTTTATCATTGCTTTCTCATTAAAATTGTTAACCACTTATGTGACTTTCCTAAGAGACCTTAACTACTCAATCGTGTAGTCCATGTCATTCAACATTTTATCATTATGAGTAACTATGGAGGATTTTTAGAAATCATTCAAAACACATTTGCTGAGTTGATTTTTTCAGAATCCTTGGTTTTGGTACTTGCTAATCTTTTATTTTATACCTCCAGCTACTTGCTTGGTATGTGCTTCACACTTCTATCATAAATAGCAATTCACTACAGCAAAAATCTTAGAAATTGATAGGGTGCATTCTACTTAGGGTGACATCATAAATTTTAAGAAGAAAGGTGCATTCACAGTTTGAAACTTCTACCTTCCAGATGATTCTAATAGTCTGTCCTCATAGTGTCCCCTAGATATTCCCACTGTTCTAAATATCTCACCAAAAGACAGACAATGATTTGTGGAATTCCACATTTATTTCTCTGTAAAAGTTCTCCTAGCGGGCTCAAAGGAAGCTGTCTCCAACTGGACTCTCATGCACTTCAAACCCCAAATTTAAAAAATGTTTTAAAAACCTATTACCTTTCCTTCAAATATTATCTTTGTTAACAAAACTGTAATGTAACTATTCACTCTGCTCAGAACCTTGTAAATCTTACTTAGGCTTCTCTCTTTCCATTATTCACTGTATGTAATACATTGTCAAAATGAAAATCTGATCATACAACTTTCCTGCTTAAAAGTCTTTGAAGACACATAGGAAAAAAACACAATGAATCTTTTTATTCCAACTCTGACTCATTTTCCAAAGAGTTATTTTGAAGAGTGACTCAGTTTCAAAGCTGGATGGATAAAGGTGATGCAATGCAAGATGTCAACTCACAAACAGCATTTAAATTTGCCTGGACAGATGGATTCTTATTGTGAAAAAGAATGCCACCAAAAATGACCGTGGTCCAGCAATGTGAATGATGTGGAATCCTAGGAAGGCTTGTGGACTTCCCTGGTGGCTCAGATTGTAAAGAATCTGCCTGCAATGCAGGAGACCAAGTTCCGATCCCTGGGTTGGGAAGATCCCCTGAAGAAGGGAATGGCAACCCACTCCAGTATTCTTGCCTGGAGAATCCCATGGACAAAGGAGCCTGGCTGGCTACAGTCCAGGGGTCACAAAGAGTCAGACACGACTGAGTGACTAACACTCTCACTTTCAGGAAGGTTTGTATTTCCACCTCAGGGCTTCCTCACTGAGTTCTGTGTTACAGACCAGTCTCATCAAGGTTATGCAAGGTCATGCGCAAAAGAGTTGAGTTTTGAATACCCGATTGGCCTTCTTGCTGTTTCTTCACCTTTGGGAAAGGGATAGGATCAATTCTAGATCTCACTCTTTATGAGCAGCTGAAGTTTGTCACTCAGCTTTATGTCAAGGCACTCTCCACCACGGTGAGATGGAGCTCACCGCCCCTTCACCCCTTGTCCACACTCCATCACAGTGAGATACCACAGGAGTTAAGCTTATGACCTAAACAAGCCTGAGTGTCAGCCTTGCAATAGGAGTAGCATGGAGAACAGATGACAGGAAAGAATGAATACCTGGTTGTCCCAAACTATATGTACATTTAAATAAGTCATCCAACCTTAAGATCTTAGTTTTCTGAATGCTGAGCCTTAAGCCAACTTTTTCACTCTCCTCTTTCACTTTCATCAAGAGGCTTTTTAATTCCTCTTCACCCTCTGTCATAAGGGTGGTGTCATCTGCATATCTGAGGTTATTGATATTTCTCCTGGCAATCTTGATTCTGACATCTGGTCCCGTCACTTCATGGGAAATAGACGGGGAAACAGTGGAAACTGTGGCAGACTTTATTTTGGGGGGCTCCTAAATCACTGCAGATGGTGATTGCAGCCATGAAATTAAAAGATGCTTACTCCTTGGAAGGAAAGTTATGACCACCCTAGATAGCATATTCAAAAGCAGAGACATTACTTTGCCAACAAAAGTCCATCTAATCAAGGCTATGGTTTTTCCAGTGGTCATGTATGGATGTGAGATTTGGACTGTGAAGAAAGCTGAGTGCTGAAGAATTGATGCTTTTGAACTGTGGTGTTGGAGAAGACTCTTGAGAGTCCCTTGGACTGCAAGGAGATCCAACCAGTCCATCCTAAAGATCAGTCCTGGGTGTTCATTGGAAGGACTGATGCTGAAGCTGAAACTCCAATACTTTGACTACCTCATGCAAAAAGTTGACTCATTGGGAAAGACCCTGATGCTGGGAGGGATTGGGGGCAGGAGGAGAAGGGGACAACAGAGGATGAGATGGCTGGATGGCATCACCCACTTGATGGGCATGAATTTGGGTAAACTTTGGGAGTTGGTGATGGACAGGGAGGCCTGGCATGCTGCGATTCATGGGGTCTCGAACACAACTGAGCGACTGAACTGAACTGAACTGAACCTTAAGATAGAAGTGAGGGTGAAGGATTTCCTGAGTCTAGGAAATCTCAGCCACCCAGTCTCTACAAACAGCCTCAGTGCTGATCCAGGGTCTTCATTCACACTCACCCATGATTTCACCCATGCAGTCATAAATCCCACAGTTCCACTCCTCTGCCGGACAGCCACACCAAAGGAAAAACTGAAGACGAATGCTCATAAACATCTTGGAAGTACCAAATCATCTAAAAATCTTCAATCTAAAATAGACTTTTTTTTTTCCTTCAGAACAGAGGTTATTTTTAAATGAATTGTGACATACTGCTTGAGTCTTTATTCTTAGCATACAGTGAAACATGACAACCAATTATATACAGCCACTTTTATGTTGGCTCCATTAATTTTCCCCCTCTTTCACCTTCAGTTCAGTTCAGTTCTGTCGCTCAGTCATGTCCAACTCTTTGTGACCCCATGAACCGCAGCACACCAGGCCTCCCTGTCCATCACCAACTCCCGGAGTTCACCCAAACCCATGTCCATCGTGTCGGTGATGCCATCCAACCATCTTATCCTCTGTCATCCCCTTCTCCCCCTGCTCTCAATCTTTCCCAGCATCAGGGTTTTCTCAAATGAGTCAGCTTTTTGCATCAGGTGGCCAAAGTATTGGAGTTTCAGCTTCAGCATCAGTCCTTCCAATGAACACCCAGGACTGATCTCCTTTAGTATGGATAGGTTGGATCTCCTTGCAGTCCAAGGGATTCTCAAGAGTCTTATCCAACACCACAGTTCAATTCTTCAGCGCTCAGCTTTCTTCACAGTCCAACTCTCACATCCCTTAGCTATGTTATTATCTTTTACTCCAGCTGCTACACATTTCCTCCTCTTTCTTTCTGTTAATGACACTTATCTAACAGTTGTCCGACTCTGTGACCCCATGGTCTGCAGCATGCCAGGCTGAAAATTCAGGGAAAAAGTCAGATTTTGAATCAAAAAACTCCTTATTTAACTCTGTCAGACATTCTACCTGGAAAGAAATATACCAGTGTCCTCAATTTAGGATTCATGGATTGACTTCAAAATGGCAATAAATCCCCTAAATTATATGAAAAGTAATTATGAATATTCATATACAAAGTTTTTCTTAGGATGATAGTTCAAATATTTCAAAATATTCTCGATTGTGCTTTTTACAAAAGTATATTCCCACTGAAACCTGGATTATAAGATATACACTTGCTAAGAACAGTCAGCATTATTTTAGATAAGCATAATACCCCTTCAAATTTGGGTTTATAGTGTCTTTTCCATGACAATATTAAAATTTATCTTTCTAAAATCTTCTTTTTAGGATAGTACTGAAAAAAATTACCCTATAGCTTCCTTATCAAAGTCTCAGTGAATTTGGACAGATTCATTGTTTAAACTCACTCATGCTGAGAACACAGTTATAAAAACCATGTCTTCAAAACAAAGTCATAAAGCTTGTTGTTGAAAATTTATACTAATGACCCAATAAGATGCAGATAGCTTTCACTGTGAATTACCTTTTTTTTTTTTTCATGTTCAGGCTTTTTAAAGCAATATATATTTTAAGTGGAGCATATTACTCTATATATTTACAAATTTTGACAAGCTTATTATCCAACCTTATTCATGACACATCATTTTCTCAATAGGTGTAAGTCTGAAAGTTTAAGTGACTTCTATTCATAATCACAGAGTAAGTAAATTATGGAGCTGGGTTTCACACCAAGATATTTTCATATCAAATCTAGCCTGTTTTGTTCATAACCACTCTGGCTTTTTGGACAGACAGAGGCAAAGAAACTATTTTTTATTGCCTCCAGGAGACACTCATATTCTTAATATTTTGTTAAGAAGACCACTCAAGATAGAGAAACAACATTGTATGGTATCATAATGCAGGAAAAAGGCAGCACAAATTAATTTTCAAGGTAACTGTTTGACTTAATTAAAAATAAATTAATGTATGTATACATATACACACATAAATACATCCGTATACAGTTTTGATACAGGATTTAAAAACATAGATACTTAACATTCTTCAACAGAATTATTGAGACACTCTGTCCTTCTTCCCTGGTGGCTCAGACGGTAAAGCGTCTGCCTGCAAAGCGTTGATTCCTGGGTCGGGAAGATCCCCTGGAGAAGGAAATGGCAATCCACTCCAGCACTCTTGCCTGAAAAATCCAATGGACTGGAGCCTATCAGGCTCCTCTGTCCATGGGGTCACAAAGAGTCGGACTGACTGAGCGACTTCACTTCACTTTCACTTTCTGTCCTTCGTACGATGAACCAGAAACATGGTTCCAATGATTATTTGCTGTGGTGGTGGTGGTGCTCAGTTGCTCAGTGGTGTCCAACTCATTGAGACCCCATGGACTGTAGCCTGCCAGCTCCTCTATTCATGGAATTTTCTAAGCAAGAATACTGGACTGGGTTGCCATTTCCTACTCCAGGGGATCTTCCCCACCCAGGGATCAAAACTGCGACCCCTATGTCACCTGCATTGGCAGAAAAATTCTTTCCCACTGAGCCACCTGGGAAGCCCTGCTAATAGCTTATTTTGCTGTTAACCAAGGGAAATCCAGATAACTAAACTTGATAAATCAGTTAACTTAATTTCATGTATTTAGATCTTTTTCTCCTGAAGAATTGAAGGTAAAGTTCATGAGCTGTCAAGAGACATGGCTTTATACAATTCCTATTCATGGTTAATTGCATCTACAAGGCATTACTATTATACTATATCATGCACAGTTTGGGAAATATAACTGTTAATAGAATTAAGGATTACAGAGGACAACATAGGACAGATTATCTTTTCCACTCCAGATGAATTGATTTTTCTCCATCTTTCTCAACACAGAACTCCATGTATTCTTTTGACTATCATAGAAATGAATGAAATATACGTATTACCCCAATCCTTTTGATCAAATTGTGGAAATGCTGCTAACAGGAAAATCTCCATTTTAGCTTATGTTCTATTAGTATTTCTCAAAATGGGAGTTAGTAATATTTAAGGTCTCTCTATTGGTCCACAAGGTGATTCCTGTAATATATTGTTTATATTATGATAGAGTATATTTTATTTTAGACAGCTAAATATTTAAGTTATAACAATTTGCCCTCATTCTCTTCCCCTTTTATATATACATGCCTGGTATATGGTAAGTAATAATAAATATTTATGATTTTAAATTTTTGATAAAATGAAATGTGCATAGTAAACAGCACACATTTTAAAGTTTTTTATTCTCCTGAAAATATTTATTGTGATTATTGAAAGCATGCAAACTATTTTGTTCCTACCAAAATGTTTGGCAAGTATATTTAAATGATGTATTATTGCTCAATACATATTTAAAATACCTTCAGTTATTCGAAGGAACCAAAAATCTTGGAGGAAATAAGTATATTTATTGCACTTTTGTTGTTTCTGTTACATGTACATTAGAGGCATTTGTTAGATTTGCAGTTCTTCTACAGCAATGATGAATTTAAATGTAAGCATATGTCAAGAATGAGATATTTGTAAGCAAGCCCTGATGAGATGGGGGCTTAATTCCAGAAGTCATAATTCCAACAGTTATAGTCTTGCAACCAACCCCTTTCTACCTCTCAGATGATCTTGAGTGCTAGTCTGAAAGCACAGGTCTCGGGAGCTATAGCAAATAAGCAGCTCCTAACTGCAGAAACTCCCTGTAAGAAGGAAACTGAATCAGTTAACAGGCCACTGAGGGAAACATTTGTCCTAGGGCTTGGCTTATTCCTGGTCATATTTCACATGTTTGTTTTCCTTTAGTTTTAAGACACAGTGCCCTGTTGAGCCATGTCCTAGCCTGAGGCAAAAGGAAAAATCAATAATACTAATCACACCTTAATTTAAAAATTTTATAATGTGTTCATCATGTTCTGCATTTTGTAGTTATTTTTTAAATATTACATTATAATATTGCTTACCTTGATTTCTAAAGGTTTTTTTGGTTCCCCCAGTTTAGCAACTGAGGCAGATGCTGAGTCACCTCAGTTGTATCCAACTCATTGCGACCCAAGGGACTATAGCCCACCAGGCTCTTCTGTCCATTGGATTCTCCAGGCAAGAATACTGGACTTTTTGCCATGCCCTCCTCCAGAGGATTTTCCCAACCCAGGGATCGAACTCACATCTCTTATGTCTCCTGCATTGACAAGTGGATTCTTTACCACTAGCACCACCTGGGAATCCCCTAAAGCAGCTACCTTACAATTATCTGTTGACTAAGTACTGACCCAGCATCTTTGGGGTGAAACCTAGGAATACGTATTTTTTAAAAATGATTTTAAAGTATAGTCCACAAACTCTTGCATCAGAAGTTGCAGAATCACCAGCATCTCATGTGCCACACCCTAGATCTATCTTTATGTTAATAAGAGAGCTCCTTATGTAGATTCCTTTTGTATCTCTTTCAAAGCTTAAATTAATAGGAAGGCTCGAGTGGATTTGATTAAATATATATTGACATTACTATAGAATCTAGACAAATGGTATTCAAAAACCTGCTCCCCAAAGAAGTCGCTGCATCTTTGTTTTTTTTCCAATCTCTTTGCTAGGACTTTTCAAACTGTCATCACTTTTAGTTTGAAATACCTATAAAAGCAAAAAAGCCAGGGGCAAAGCAAAATGAAACATTGTACTTTGCTGTTAGTATGAGTATCAATTATACACAGTCAAAATACGGTGTTTGAATACACTTTAAAGTTTGTTATTCATTTAAAAATAGTTATTAAATATTTATTGAATACTCATTTTGGGGTCAGATTACAAAATAACAATTATATACATTAGGAAATAAGAAGCAATCTAAGCTGAGGTCTGGTAACATAATGCTTGAAAAATAAACCCAGAGGAACTATAAAATATTTATTAATTCAAAATCGAGTTAGGTACTCTAAAGTTTCTAAGGCTTCATGGGATCTCATTAATGCATGGAAAATTTGGCTGTAAATTTATTGCTTCCAATTTAGAAACTACAGGTAACATGTAAAAGTCACAAAACTTATGTAGGAAGCAAACGCAAAACTGAAAAACTTTCACATCACAAACTGCAAGATCCTTTAAAGAGTTTGCACAGCATAGTGGATTGTGGCAAATCATGAAGGTGAGACACTTAACAGAGCATGAAGTACAGAGGCATAGAATTAAATATCAGTCATGTTAACATTAAAAAAATTAAATATTAGGACTTGACAGTCAGTTGAAATGGGCTTCCCTGGGGCCTCAGACAGTAAAGAATCTGCTTGCAATTGAGGAGATCCAGGTTCAGTCCCTGGGTCGGGAAGATACCCTGGAAGAGGGCATGGTTACCCACTCCAGTATTTTTCCAAAGGAGCCTGGTGGGCTCGAGTCACAAAGAGTTGAACTGTTGAGTTGGAAATTCTCATGCTCTCCTTGTTCTATAAAACACTAATTCTAAGGACTTTGGGAAATCTTATAATTATCCAAATCTTTGAGCATTCCTAAGAATGCTATGAGTTGAGGAAATTTTATTATAATAACAATATTTCATTAACAAAACCCTGGATATTAAATGATCTATGCTACCACCTCCTTCTCTCATCTGCACAGGAAAATAGTACTTGATAAAGGCACAGATAGAAAACAGACAGCGAAATGTGACTCCAAGTTGATTCATTTAATTTAGAGAAATTATTCTTATATTATCAGAACTAGGTTGGCAGTCAAGCTGGATTCACAGATACATCTTCAATATACAACTCTCCAAAGCTTCAAGGCCCTCTTTTATGAATCTGGCCCCTTCAAGTTTATCAGAAGTAACTGTTAGGGTTAGTGTTAGGGTCAGGGCAGAGGTCAAATCTTTTCTCCTTCACACATGATAGTATACATTCCCTAGAAGTTGAAGCAAATTGAAACTTTTGAAGTAAATAAAAAGGAGAACCAAACTCTCTACATCATTAATTTTCACCAGAATGACTTCTAAATACAATTTGTTAATTTGTATAGTATACATTACAGATTAACAACATATTCCCTTCCTTTCAGAAGTATAAAGTCTTTTTCTCTTCTCCCTGATCCATCATGTCACTCTTTCCTTGCTCTACTTTAGCCCTCATCTATTCTTACTCTGCACATTATCCCAAGAAGACCAGCTCCATCCCAGAGTACTCCATAAGCCATAGGCTGGTCATACTCCCCCAAAATATCTCCATCCCTAAATTCACTCTTAAATACTAATATGTAATCTTGACCTAGAAATTAGGACCATCTCTAATGTCCAAAATTGAATTCATTATTTTTTCCTCAACTGTATTCTCTGTTTCCTACTTTGCAGGGACATACATATCCACTTAGTCTCCCAAGACAGCAATCATTTTTTTATGTACATTTTGGGTCATTTGTTTGTTGTTTGTTTTGCATTAAGAAAATTATTTCTACAGCATGTCCTTGTTAGTTATCTGTTTTAAGTATAGCAGCATGTACATGTCAGTCCTACATATTCTTCAGTCTCCCCTAAGCCATAAGATGGGAACAGAATTGGCATTCAAAAAATATGTTAAGAAGAACATACAGATAAATAAATCAATGTCATTACTCAATTTTATTTATTGACTTTATAGTAATTACTTCACAGTTAAATTGTTAAAAATTATTTTAAAAACTTAATTATGTGACTATTTATATATGGTTCCTGATTTTGTATATATTTTTAATCCAAATGTTTCTTGGACTGTGTTTTAAATGTACCAAAAATACAAATATACTTCAGAAATTATCAGCCATTTTTGTGTAAAGAATCACACTTTCACTTATATTGCCATTTATACTTCCTTTTTTTCTGGGAAGCCTGCATTCTAAAGATCCTTGCCAAGTAACCAATTACATTTGTATCACTTTTAGCTAATTTGGGCTTCTATTAGGAGCTCTATTGGAGACTATTTAATTCATCAGCATGTGCCTAATACAGTTTAGGTGCTTTGTCAATTCTGCACCTTCCCATGTAGTTCCCTACCTTTAACTAATCCCATGTAATCATTTTGTAATCACTTCTAATAACATTTGATGGAAAACTTTACAAAGTACATTTCTAGAATGTGAAGCTCACACAGTATGGTTAAGATCTGATTGTCTCTAATGATTAACTGGCAACACAATTTCTTAAGCACCTTAGTAATACCCACTGGGAAAAACAATGGTTTATTTGCATGAAGAAGGTTGAAAGAAACTTCTTCTTCCTCATCTTGGATTCCCTGCTACAAATAGAGACTAACTAGAAAATAAAACTTCACCAATGGAGCCTGGAGGGCTTTAACTTTTTATCAAAGAAAAGTGAAAGCCTTAGTTGTTCAGTTATCTCCAATTCTCTGGGATCCCAGGGACTATAGCCTGTCAGGCTCCTCTGTCCATGGAATTCTCCAGGCAAGATTATTGGAGAGGGTAGACATTCTCTTCTCCAGGGAATCTTTTTGACCCAGGGATTGAATCCAGGTCTCCTGGATTGCGGGAGGATTCCCTACCATCTGAGCCACCAGAAAAGCCAGAAGAATGTGCATAAATACTACACACAGATGTCTTAATAAAATACCTTTTTCCCCAAAGGGTATTGCATTTTGGGGATAGATTTAATCTGAAAGCTTCCCTGTCCTAAAAAGAAATTGGCTTTTAAAGATAGATTCCTCTCTCCTACACTTTACCAACTCTGCAATTATAACCTAGAGATAAGAGATGAAGTAAAAAGAAAATATAGATGGCAAACAAAGCAGAGAAATGCAAGGAGACATTGTATATCAGACAAAAGCAAATCTTCTTGGAAATACTGTTGATAAAGACTTTGAACTCTGAGGAAAACTTGGAGCAAATTTATTGAGGAATACACTGGTATCAGAAATAAAAACTAAAACAAGAAAGCAATCATTTACATGCATGGTGTTGCATATGAACAGAAAAGGAAAGGAAATCCACAAAAGAATGGGGTAAAATCAGCACTGCTAATTAAGATTTAGACAGACACTGATCAACATGTTGATGTATGGCAAAACCAGCACAATATTATAAAGTACAAATAATAATAAATAAGTAAATAAGAAATTTTTCCTTAGACACGCTTGGCCAAGATTTTCATTTTCCTTAGTGAGGAAGAATTGAGAGATAATAGCACATCTATAGTGTTAAATTGGAGAAGGCAATGGCACCCCACTCCAGTCCTCTTGCCTGGAGAATACCATGGACGGAGGAGCCTGGTGGGCTACAAGTCCATGGGATCCCCGAAGAGTCGGACATGACTGAGTGATTTCCCTTTCACTTTTCACTCTGATGCATTGGAGAAGGAAATGGCAGCCCACTCCAGTGTTCTTGCCTGGAGAATCCCAGGGACGGGGGAGCCTGGTGGGCTGCTGTCTCTGGGGTCGCAAAGAGTCGGACACGGCTAAAGTGACTTAGCAATAGTGTTAAATGCTGGACATGACTAAAGCAACTTAGCATGCATGCATGCATTGAAGAAGGAAATGGCAACCTACTCCAGTATTCTTGCCTGGAGAATCCCAGGGACAGAGGAGCCTTGTGGGCTGCCGTCTATGGGGTCACAGAGTTGGACACAACTGAAGCGACTTAGCAGCAACAGTAGTGTTAAATGTGCTTAAGCTTCTCTGTGTATTTATTGTATATGTATTTATACACACAACTCCAGTACTCTTGCCTGGAAAATCCCATGGATGGAAGAGTCTGATAGGCTGCAGTCCATGGGGTCGCTGAGGATAGGACACGACTGAGCGACTTCACTTTCACTTTTCACTCTCATGCATTGGAGAAGGAAATGGCAACCCACTCCAGTGTTCTTGTCTGGAGAATCCCAGGGACGGGGGAGCCTGGTGTGCTGCCGTCTATGGGGTCGCACGGAGTCGGACACGACTGATGCGACTTAGCAGCAGCAGCAACAGCAGCATACGTATTTATACATTTATACATTTATACATTATTTAAGTATTTATATGTAATTTCTATGGGGTTGCACAGAGTCGGACACAACTGAAATGACTTAGCAGCAGCAGCAGCAGCAAGGCTTATATGCAAGTATAAGGCTTCCCTGGTGGCTCAGAGGTTAAAGTGTCTGCCTGCAATGCAGAAGACCTGGATTCAATCCCTGGGTCGGGAAGATCCCCTGGAGAAGGAAATGGCACCCCACTCCAGTATTCTTACCTGGAGAATCCCATGGACGGAGGAGCCTTGCAGGCTATAGTCCATGGGGTGGCAAAGAGTCGGATACGGCTGAGCGACTTCACTTTCACTTCCATATGTAAGTATATATGTATATAAATGTGTGTATATGTATTTCTATGTACATACCTATATGTATTTATACATAAGCTCTTATGTATTTATTATTATTGTTGTTATAGTTATTAGAATTATAGTGTGGTTCATTCATTCTCAAATATTTTTAATGTTCTCTTTATAAATTCAATATTCTAGTGTCCAAAGTGGAAAATCAGGTAAATGATTTTTGTTGATTACTTGTTGAATGTTGGCTCTCCCAAAATATCATTCAAGCAGCCTGATAGACAAAGCTAGGTGTGCATTATCTCAGCAAGGAGAGGCACTACTATGTCAGAGTCTGAGCCTCTCAAAAAGAAAGGTGAAGTCATAATATTCATAAGGTTTTGGAATCCAGCTTAAGGCTCATCTTTCAGTATGTGTCATAGACAGGGGATGAGATGAGGATTGATTAGAATTAGGTAGTTCAGTTCAGTTCAGTCACTCAGTTATTTCCGACTCTGTGACCCCATGAACCACAGCACACCAGGCCTCCCTGTCCATCACCAACTCCCAAAGATCACTCAAACTCATGTCCATCGAGTCAGTGATGCCATCCAACCATCTCATCCTCTGTCGTCCCCTTCTCCTCCTGCCCCCAATCCCTCCCAGCATCAGGGTCTTTTCCAATGAGTCAACTCTTCACATGAGGTGGCCAAAGTACTGGAATTTCAGCTTTAGCATCATTCCTTCTAAAGAAATCCCAGGGCTGATCTCCTTCAGAATGGACTGGTTGGATCTCCTTGCAGTCCAAGGGACTCTCAAGAGTCTTCTCCAACACCACAGTTCAAAAGCATCAATTCTTCAGCTCTCAGCCTTCTTCACAGTCCAACTCTCACATCCATACATGACCACAGGAAAAACCATAGCCTTGACTAGACAGACCTTTGTTGGCAAAGTAATGGTAATGGTCATATAATACTAGTTTGGGGTTGGAGAACATGGCAAGACTTGGGTTTTGAGGTCAAGAGGCTTCAAAGAGTTGGGGAAGTGAAAATCTGTCAAAGTTATCTTTTTAAGAGTTCAATAGCTTGATATTCATCTAAATGATTTTCTCCATAACTTTAAAGTTACTTGGAACATTTATCTTCCCAAGATAGAGATTTCTAAAAATAAAAGCATGCTGATGAAGTCAGTGACATGGTGAAGTCAGTAAAATGGTAAAATCAGACTAGTTTAGTACAAACAAACAGTTATCCATGAGGATATAGTTGGGTTTTGTTTCAAAGCTACACAAATAAAGCTGTATTTTGTAGCTCAGTTTCTCCTGGTCTGCATTTAAAGTACTGAATTAGTGTCTTTGTCTGTCTCTCTTACTCTCTGTTTCTCTCTCCCTCACTCGTTCTGACTTATATCTAAAAAACCAGAGGAGACTACAAGAACAGTAGGGCACTTGAGAGAGGCTATAATGGTGAACATTTATTTTGCACATAAAGCATGTAATGGAGTAATGGAAATTCAGAAGAAGGCAACAGTACAAATAAAAGTGCAGATTTTAGAAATTTTAGGGTATGAGAAGGGAACAGAGAGTACTTCATTGTTCTGAAGGGTTGCAATTAACTTTGGTAGAGCTCTTTTTCTTTTCAAAAGAGAAAGGCATATGTATTAGGAAATTTCAAGTGAAATAACAAACAATGCTTAAGTGCCAGATCTACAGATTTTTGCTTAATACACTACTCTGCCAGCAAAAGAAAGCAGGTCAATGATCTCTTGTGAAATTCCTGTTTCCTCATATAATATGGAATGTGGCCTTCCTTTTTCCGTCTTCTAAAACTATAACCAACTGAGAAGAAAGGAAACATTGTTCTGTCTGATATTTCATGGCAGCTGTTTGATTCACTTCATACAAGTTCAAGAAGGAAAAAAAAAAAAGTATTTCATCTAGCTTTCCACTAAATGTCTGCTGCTGCTGCTGCTAAGTCGTTTCAGTCGTGTCTGACTCCTAGTGACCCCATGGACTGCAGCCTACCATGCTCCTCCATCCATGGGATTTTCCAGGCAAGAGTACTGAAGTGGGGTGCCATTGCCTTCTCCACCATTAAATGTCTGTTTCCCCTCAAAAATTTAAAAATCTGACTCCATGAAATTTTTTTTAATTTTAAAAATAAAAAAACATTAAAAAAAAAAGTACACACAAAAAAAATAAATAAATAAAATACTATTTCTACATTAAAAAAAAAAAAAAAAAAAGAAGCAGAGAGCAGAATCATGGTCGCCATGGTGGGTGGAGGAAGTGGGGATATGTTGGTCAAAGGGCACAAACCTTCAGTTATAAGATGAAGTCCTGGGGATCTAACGCACATCATGGTGACTATAGTCAAGAATACTGTTCTGTATTCTTAAGACTTGCTGAGGATAGATTTTAAGTTTTCTCACCACACTCACACAAAATGTATCTATGTGAGGTAATGGATGTTAATTAACTATGGTAATCATTTTACATTGTATACATATATCAATCATGTTGTATGCTTTAAATATATACAATTTTATTTGTCAATTATACCTCAGTAAAACTAGGAGAAATACTATTTATCATCACTAAAATAAATGAAGTACTTAGACGTAAATCAAACAAAACATGTACAGTACTTGTATGCTAAAAACTACCCAAAACTCATGAAAGCAATAAAATAAGATTAAACAAATGGAGATAAATACTGTGAAGATTTTTTAATTGAAAGCATTCAGTATTCGATTTAAAATAACCCTAGATTATTTAAATTTAAATTTAAAGAAATTTTATATGAAATAAAAATTATACCTGAAAAATTTAAAAAAAAAAAAAAAATCTGACTCCATGAGTATATGTGCTTTGTTTCTACTTTTGCTTTATTTAAATAATTGAAGAAATAGCTTGTTTGTATGTGGACAGTAATGATGAAGTTGTACAGGAAATATGACAATATGCAAGGCACAGAAGAAAATGGCTAGAGCAATGAGCACATGAACAGAACAGAATATGGTACACATGGGTTAGTATTAGAAGCAAAGATATCAGCCATTAGAACAGGAGGGAAGTGAGGGTACACTGTGAGAATACCCTGAAATTCTCTGATGGCTCCATTTTACTCAAAGGAATAGGAATAAGACTACCAATGGAGAGTAGAAATGGAAGAGAGGTATTAGAGACTTGAATAGAGAGGAATGAATACAAAATAATGATCTCAGAGCTTATGAGTATTCTGGAAAGTTATCCTTGCCTGTCAGCATTAAGGACTCATTAGAGGCTAGTGATTATGAATTTAAAATGAGGCTGACAAATTGGTGCGGGTTTTCCTGCAGCCACATTCAGGTACACAAGGATAGAGACTGAAGAGGTGAAGTTGGATTTAACCCAGGTTGTAATTTAGCCAAAAGAGTATGACAGAGTGAGAGAGGAACCTAGAAATTGTGGGATATGCAAGAAAGAGGTGACCTTTATTGACCTCAGAATGAAAACTGCTAAAGAAGGAAGTGAGCACAGTCTATGAATATATTTAAACCCACTGAATTTTATACTTTGATTAATTAATTATATGGTATGTGAATTATATTTCAATAAACTGTTACCCCAAAAAATTAAAAAGGGAAAGTGGAAGGGAGGGTGAGGAAGAGGAAGAAAGTTGAAGAAACGGGATGATGGTAAAACAGAACAGGGAAATGAAAAAGGAAGTATGCCCCCAAGCCCAACAATCATTAAAATTTAATTTAGCAACATTTCCTCTAATATGTCCTCCTGGTTTCCTCATGTGGCAATGTTTGGTGACTTCCAGATGTGGCAAGTTGTAAAAGTTTATCAATTCACATTTATAGAGTCTATGTAAAATGGCTATTTCTACACTTTGAGTTATGACAGATCTTTTTATCATTATAAGATTTTAATAGTAAAATTATTTAGGATGCTAAGAAGACTGATAAAAGGTTTTGGGAGTTGGTTAAAATATCACTAATAGTTTGATGTGTGCCTGTTTATGTGCTCAACTCTGTCGCTTCAGTCATGTCCAATTCTGTGTGACCCCATGGACTGTAACCCTCCAGGCTCCTCTGTCCATGGGATTCTCCAGGCAACAATACTGGAGTGGGTTGCCATGCCTTCCTCCAGGGGATCTTTCCGACCCAGGAATCAAACCCACACCCCGAGTGTCCCCTTCATTGGCAGGTGGGCTCTTTACCACAGTGCCACCTGGGAAGCCCCCAATAGTTTGGTTGGATTAGTTAAAGAAAAAATAGTTTGTGTATCCATTGCATTTAATTTGTGTGTGAGTCCTCTTTCACCTGGTTCTGTGTTTCCTTCTGCAAGGATCTCTTCTAGAGTAATGCTGGAGGCCTCTTGCACATCCCCACACTTGTGCCTTTCTGGGGTAGGTGTGACTGATCTGAGTGTTGAATTTGGAAAACTAGACCTGCAGATCCACTTCCTACTATAGGGGAAGCTGCATCCCCCAGGCAGCAAACATTCTTTCTCTATGCCACAATCTTTATAGGGTAGGTCCTTGCAGATCAAGATGCCTGAAGTTTTTCAAGCGTTCTCCCTTTCTGGATAACACACATCTCGTAGATAGAAGAACTAGAATTTGAACTTGGAGTGTGGCTTTATAGCTTACCATCTTAGGCATTAGTCTGCACAGCATCTTTGAGTTCGTATCAGGAAATTGGAATGAATACCCACGTGATAAAGTAAATGGGGAAGAAAACTCACCCCCTTGCTTATAATGTGAAGAGTGTAAGAGATAAGTGGGATGTAATCAAAAAACAAAAACCTTTGTTTTTTTTTGGTTTTGTTCTAATCTGGTGGCGCTAGTGAAGAATCTGCCTGCTGGTACAGGGGACGCAAAAGATACAGGTTCAATCCCTGGGTCGAGAAGATCCCCTGGAGTGGGAAGTGGCAACCCACTCCAATATTCTTGCCTGGAATGTTCCATGGATAGAGGAGCCCAGTGGGGCAGTCCACTGGGTCACAAAGAGTTGGACACGACTGAACAACTGCGCACACACATACATGTTACAGCACTTCTTACCACACCAGCGGAAATGCCATGTCCTGAACTTGAACCTTCAGGTTGCAAAGAATTAGATATTGAATACGTGTTTCAGAGACTGGATCAAGAGAAATCAAGGGTTAAAATGTAACTGGAGAAGCATTTGGAGTCAGACAATCAATGAAGCTATTGAGTACTCCAAGGTATTTAATCTATATAGGGTTGCAAGTCTACTAGAAGTCAATATGAAACAAGACGAAAGGGGTTTTCAAGGGAAAGAAAGCAAAACCTTGGAGAACAGAGCCACAAAAGGTAGAAATAGGGGGGAAAGGAAAAAAATAAAGCAAAGATGATATTTTGACATTGGATAAATGAAGGATATGGATTTCATCCTGAGACCCAAAGCAAGACAACTTTTAAACATTAATCAGAGAAAGATGATGATCAATGACCCTGTTTTAACCCAGCCCAGTTAAACAGCATACTGAAAATCATCCAGCTATATTCAGAGAAGGTTAAAGCAACCAGAGTTGATCCATTATCAGAAAGAAGTCAGAAAAATAAAATGATTTTATTGGGAAAAACGTATAGCTTTTTTTGTATTTTCTGATGAATTTGTGCCATCTATTATTTCAAATAAAATAATTATTATTATTTTGTTCTATATAACAAAAATAAGTGTACTATAATCTTTCAATAGACAGGTTGATTTTCTCAATGAGAATCTAATATTTTAGGTATGCTCTGTATTTAGTAGTAAGCTATGCTTTCCCATCTCAAGTGTGCCATTCAAACAAGCAAATTCATTCACAGAGGTCGAAAAGGAAAAGAAATGTCTACAGGAGCAGTAAAAGCAATCATCTCCCATTTTATGTTTTACAGGGTTTTTAAGCGATAATAAAGTTTAAATCACACTCCCCCCTAAAATACATGATTCTGATGCCAAAGCACAGTGGCAAGGAAACAGTCAAACAATATGCCTAATTTGTCTCCTTGTACAGCTGATCTTGTGGAATGTTCTAGAACTGAAAATTATCTCTGCTACATGCCATCCTGCAAATATGCTACAAACTAAATATTTCTTGTGAGCTTTTAATGAAAAATGGATTTTAATTATATTCACTTACTATGCAAATTAGGCTTGAATCCACCAGTTCATTAATATCATATCTGAGGTAGCAAAATAAATACACCACCTTAATTTTATTAAACATGCTTTGAGTCCTGAGATACTACAGAATGTGAATTTTTAATTAGGATACAAATTAACAGATTGTCTTATTACTTGATATAATGTTTGTTGTTAGCTGATGTAAATACTTGCAAATATCGTACATATGCAGGATTTCTTTCTTTTGTTGACATTCACAAGAAAAATCTCTTTATAAAGTTCATTTTCATTTACAATTGTAGATTAGTCCTGAGCGTTTCTTCCTCATTACGCCTGAATCGTTAATCATACAAAATGAATGCAGCATCACTTTTTGTTCTTCAGAATGATGTGCTTTGTGATGAATACTTATTACCATAAATCTTTCTAAAAGAGCTCCTAATAGCATCCAATAACTTGTAACATCAGTGAGTAAAATTTAAAGTGTATTCTTTTCCACCAGCTTTTATATCTGAAGGCAGCATCATCAATTTTCACAAGGACAATTTAAACCACAAACATGTGAAAACAAATATCAGTAATGTAAAACACATTTTCTACTGCCTTTCTCCTGAACAGAATTCCATAATGTCTTTGCTTTTTGTTTTTTTTTTCTTTCTGCCCCCCAACGGAACCCCCACCTCCTCAACTTCTAAAGTCATTAGAGCCAGCTGCTCAATGATTAGTTCCATTAGCCTTGGTAAAACAAGCTTTCAGTAATTTGTTGTTGTCCAGATTCACAGCATTTACAAAAATTGCCCACTCCCAAAGTGAACCTAAACTAAACATTCTTGTGTCCTTGGGAGAGCATCCTAAAAAATGTAATTAATATTTGTAGCTCAAAACGCAAAAACAAATTTAAAACAAGACCAAAGGGAATATAAAACTCACAAAATTTGATTGCAGTTATCAAATGGCACTTTGGAGTCTTTAAAATTAATTTCCTCTTACAAATTGCTAAATTTTGATCTTCCTCTTTAAAGCTAGCCTGTTTGATACAAGACGTAATTTCCAGGAAACACTGAGATCATGTAAGGCACAATATGAAGACATTTTCATATATATTTCATCTAATAATTTTTGTTACTGTCTTTGTTTCAGCTTGAAGTAGTTTTAGAATCATCACAAAAAGATAAAAATGTCAGGTTGTAAAATTTTCTACAGTTGAGACAGTTAGATGAAAATAATTGTTGCCTCTTCCACAGATGGAAAAAAATCATGAATAGAAAGTTATTTAAAAATTTTAAGCACTTCATGATTATTATAACAATTATAATAATTTGCTGAGTTACTGCAACTGTGATCTCAGGACAAGCTTTAATTCCATTGATTTCATTGAGTCCACATAATAGCCCTAGTTTATAAATGAGCAGAATGAGACTTGGATGGCTTATGTGGACACCCTCAAAACACCCTAATGAATAAGTGCCACAGGGCGAAATTAGAATGTGAAATTTTCTATATTCAAACCCAGCTTCTTTCATCATGCATCTTTTTACTGGTTATATCCATTTGTCTTAGCTTTAAAATTATGGGCATGGTCTTAGGTTCCTTCTACAAATAGATGTGGGCATGTGTACTCAGATAGATAAAGTGAAAGTGCTAGTCACTCAGTTATGTCCAACTTTTTGAGACCTCATGGACTGTAGCCCACCAGGCTCCTCTGTCCATGGAATTCTCCAGGCAAGAATACTGGAGTGAGTTGCCATTTCCTTCTCCAGGGGGTCTTCCCAACCCCTGGATTGAACCCGGGTCTCCTGCATTGCAGACAGATTCTTTACTGTCTGAGTGTAGGTATAATAGTTCATATAGGTCTATAGCTGAGCTGAAGATCCACATCACAAAGATTTTGTTATGTGTTTTACAAAAGTAACTTCTACCTTTCATAGGAACCGACTGAAAGAAATGTATTGCTATTTCTAATCATATCACTTTTTAATATACTGGAAGTATTAATATAGAATAATAAGTAAAATTAATGTAAATATTATTTAATGCTTACTATGTATTTTTAGGAGAATATTTACATTATAAAATAACTCAATTGGCCCTAAGATTTTCTATGAAATAGTGAATTATTAATATTTTCTTACTGGATGCTTGGGGCTGATGCACTGGAATGACCCAGAGGGATGGTATGGGGAGGGAGGAGGGAGGAGGGCTCAGGATGGGGAACACATGTATACCTGTGGCAGATTCATTTTGATATATGGCAAAACCAATACAATATTGTAAAGTTAAGTAAAATAAAATTAAAAAAAAAGAAAATGTATACAATAAAATATAATTTGAATGTCTTAAAAAGGCATTATAAATACAACATAAATAACATTACATATGTGTATCTACACATATCTGCAGATATATAATTAATATAAATTTTAGGAATTATAAAAACCTATTGGGTATTTAGTTCTAAACTTCAACACATCCTTCCTAATATGTGCAGAAATTGCATATGTATTTTTAAATGGTCGAATTTATTAATTGTTGTTCGATATACTATGAACAGGGTATAATATTGATTTAGTTGAAGATATTGTCATGCTGTAAAATCAAATCTAGATTTGGTATCATCAGCAATATCAGTGGTAATTTTTCCAGGTGGCGCTAGTGGTAAAGAACCTGCTTGCCAATGCAGCAGATGTGATTTGATCCCTGGGTTGGGAAGATCCCCTGGAGGAGGGCATGGCAACCCACTCCAGTATTCTTGCCTGGAGAATCCCATGAACAGAGGCGCCTAGCAGGCTATAGCTATAGAGTTGCACAGAGTCGGACACGACTGAAGAGACCTAGCACGCATGCAAGGAAAAAATAGAAACTTAACGTGAACGTTAAGATTTTGAAATCTCAGGAAGAAGAAGCTATAAAGTATATTACTGATACACTACTATTGTGATCCCTGGAGAAGGAAATGAAAGCCCACTCCAGTATTCTTGCCTAGGAAATCACAAGGACAGATGGAGCTGGAGGGCTACAGTCTATGGGGCCTCAAAGAGTCAGCGATAATCATCTATAAGCAGGTGATTGTCACTCAGGGAACACATGCTGTTAATGAATCTTATTATGTTGCTCGTCTTAGACAAGGTACTTGAAGCTGGAGAAACATAGTAAGAATCTCTGTGTCAAAAAGTAAGCAGAGTTGCCACCAATCACTTCCATGTAAAATCACCTTGGAAAGGAAGAATAGAGAATTTGTGCACCTGCTTCCTTGTTCTCATGAATAATAGCGAAATAGCCTTGGATATATTTGCAATGTGCAATTCAGCTTAAGCTGACTACTACATATAAGTACCTTTATTGGCAGAGGAGGCTGGGCACTTATTTATTCATATAAGACTTAGTAAATGGAACCCCAAGAGACCCAGGAAGCAGAATATTTCTGTGAAGTCTTAAAATTTATCTAAAATTTCATACCATTCTGTATTTAGATAAATAAAAAATATTTAATGTAAAACAATTTTAAAATATACATTAAAGCTTTCATCTTCCCCAGTTTCACTATTGATACTCCATAAAAATGAAGTATCTATAGGTGAGAGATATTATCTTAATATTTACTTTCAGACATCCTGAAACATTGTATTTTAAATGTTAATAAGCTCCCTAAATCCATCCATCCATCCATCCAATTTCTATTTAAAAATCCATTAATTTTTAAATTCTCTGACAGTTTTAAGGTTTCCAGTTTTATTAGTTCACTATGGATTTCATAATTTAATGTAAAAATGTAAAGGTTACAGTGTAAACATGTTTCTTTCCAAAACAAAATACTCCTAAAGATCTTTTTTTCTTTTGGTAAAATTTTAGGACTACTCTGTTGATTAAGATGTTTGGTTTGTATGGGTTTATAAACTGAATTACTCGATTGAAATCATTTTTTTTCATTGTCTAAACTTTGGAGAAAAATTATTAAAATACCTATGTAAATACATTTACAAATGTAACATACAGGCATGTCTGAAATCCATGTATCTTTAAAAGAAAAGTTAACTTTTTTCTTCAGGTTTTCAGAGTTGAGTTAACCTTGATGCTATTATGAAAACACTTGAGAAGGAACAGGGGAGTGTGAATCTGGAATTTTCCTTTCCTACTATTTATCAGTTTCCATTATATTTTCATTTTCATAAGTCTCTATGATCTGTGCTAATAAAATATTCTCTTAAAATATGTTTTATTATAGGCAATAGTCAGTGGCAGATAATAATACTGAGCTATGCTATTGTTCACATATAAGCCCTGTTTATCCTTTTAAACTTTAAAAATAATAAAATGTAGATTTTCTCCATGCTTTGGTCAAATACTGTATTTTTAAATTTAATAGGCTCCCTAAATCCATCCACAATTTTTAAATACCCTGACAGTTAAATTCTACCTAGTAGATTATTTAAATGAATTAAGCTATTTAATCCCCTCTGTATTTAAAATAATAGACTATTTCACCACAACAGAATTTTAATTTCTACTCTATCTTCTCCAGTTGAAATAAATGTGTAATTAGACCACTCACAGCAGGGTGTGAATAATCTTTTTCTAAAGGGCTTGTCTTTCATCTTTTCGGTTGTATACTTCCTAGAATATGCGACAGCCTTTTTGATTCATTTAGTCAATGAACACCCTAAGTCTGTCTGCTACAGAGAGATTTCAAAAAGGAAACCAACAACAACTTTGTCCCCAAGAAAAACCCAGTTTGCTAGAGAAATGAAGTAAGTCCCATGCACAGAAGGTCACCTAACTCGGACTCATCCTCGTTACTCTTGAGGTGGTTTTAACTTGAGTATCAACAAAGCTGGAAACAAAATCAGAGAAAAGTTGACCCAGTGTCTCTCTGGCTCCTCACTGCTGTTCGCATTGCTCCTCACAGCGTGCTCCCTGGCTCCTCACTCCTACACTAGCACACGATGGCTGTGTAGGAAGAGTGTTTCAGACAGAGGAAAAGAAACACAAATTTTCTTCCGAAGCGCGAAGAAATGCATTAGCATTTTGTTCTAGAGTAATGGGCTGAGTGGCATGATATTATTTTCATCTTAGCAGAGTTACCTGCGCAACAATTGAAAATGGGTTGTAAGAAAGAAACAGAAGCCAATGAAACCTATTCCACACCCCTTCCATTCTAAGCAGAACTAAGAACCTGAATAAAGAAATGATAGTGAGGGACTTCCCCGGTGGTCCAGTGGCTAAGCCTCCATGCTCCCAATGCAGAGAAGTGCCAGGTTTAATTCTTGGTTGGGGAAGTAGATCCTACAGGCCACAACCAAGTCCCCCATGTCACAGTGAAGATGATGAAGATCTGCATACTGCAACAAAGACCCGGTGCTGCCAAATTCATGAATTAATTAATTTTAAAAAAGAAGTGGTAGCAGGAATGGAGAGGAGGGAATAATGAGATATTTTAAGAAAGGATTTGATGGCCCGTTGATGCAGAGAATGAGATAGAAAGAAGAATCTAGGGTAAGCATATGCATTTGGCTTGGATGAACGGCCAGATGGTGATTCTCTTCACTGAACTGGGACAGAAACAGATTGAGGGTCTTGTAGGAAGGTAAATGATGAGTTTCATTCCAGTCATGTTGAACTTGAGGTATTTGTTGGAGAAGTCCAACAAGAAGCTGGATGTACTTATTGCAAAATCAGTAAGAAAAATGTACCATGGCAGCATGCATTAGGTAGTTATAACAGTGATAATTGTAGCCAGCAACAGAACTGAAATGATACAAGAGACTTCAAATGAGAAAAAAAAAGAGAGCAAATAGCAAAACCTTAGATAACACCCATATTTAAGAATCTGGCAAGAGAAGAAAGCTGCTGTGAAAGAGAATGAAATGTATGGAAGCTTTTTTTTTTTTTTTTCTTTTTGCACCCACCAGACACTGCTTCCCTGAACAAATGAACATTGTCAGCTACACAGAATTTCCTTGGAAAGATGTCCGTTTTTTTCACCGATGCTGTCATTGCTCAAAGCATTTTATTAGGTTCTCTTTCATCTTCCCTCTGAACCAGCAGCATTTTCTTTTTAATAACGTCAGTGGTGGCAAAGCTTTATCCTTTGACAATAAATGTGTTTCTTTAGAAAGAGCTCAGATGTCAACAAGATGTAACTATCCAGTATTGATACTTATTTTCCCTCAAATATATTTTAAACTGACTGTGATGGCAATTTTGAAGTTAAAAGTTTGAAATTAAAAGTAAAAATCTACATTTTAATCATCTTCAAAAAGTGACTTCTTTGGAAAACATTTTACTGGGTAAGTTTATTATATTATTTATAGGAATACAATCAAACTTTATACATTCCTATGTTAAATAACCTGATCTTTAAGTAGCATTACTGAATCTACACAAATCATTGTGCCTTCTGACACATTGTGCCTTTATACAAACCTGTCAACTGTCTTATTGAGATTAGTGACTCACTGTAAATGCAGAACCCATTTTCAAGTTTCATTAAAATTCATAAACACCCTCACATTTTTAGACATAACAGCCAACCCTCCCCATCTTTGGGTTCTGCACCCTTAGGTTCAACCAACCGCAAATGAAAGATATTTGAAAAAAAAATCCAGCTTTCGACAAGCAAAACTTGAATTTGCTATGCTCCAGCAGCTATTTACATGTCATTTACATTGTATTTAAAACTATTTACATAGCATTTACATTGTATTAAGTATTACAAGTCATCTAAAGATGATTTAGAGTATTTGAGAGGATATGCATAAGTCATATGCAAATACTGCATCATTTTATATAAGGGACTTAAGCATACATAGCTTTTGGTGTGTGTGAGGAAGGGTCCTGGAACCAATCCCTCACGTAAACTGAGGAAGGATTCCACTTCACTGCTTGTGCACTACTGAATAATCTGAATTGTCACTTGTCTGTCTTATCAAAAAGACTTCGAGGTATAGACAGGTATATGTCACCTGTCCCAGTAGTTAACAGCTCTTGGCAATCTTCCTTATTTTGTCCTTAAATTGTTTCCATGGCTGTAATTTAATTGCATTTCTAGTACAATTCCAAGGCCAAATTTTCCTGTTACCCCAGGTGTTTCTTGACTTCCTACTTTGGCATTCTAGTCCCCTATAATAAAAGGTCTTGTAGGTCTTCATAAAACCGTTCAACTTCAGCTTCTTCAGCATTACTGGTTGGGGCATAGGCTTGGATTACTGTGATATTGAATGGAAACGAATAGAGATCATTCTGTCATTTTTGAGACTGCATCCAAGTACTGCATTTTGGACTCTTTTGTTGACCATGATGGCAACTCCATTTCTTCTAAGGGATTCTTGCCCACAGTAGTAGATATAATGGTCATCTGAGTTAAATTCACCCATTCCAGTCCATTTTAGTTTGCTGATTCCTAGAATGTCAATGTTCACTCTTGCAATCTCCTGTTTGAACACTTCCAATTTGCCTTGATTCATGGACCTAGCATTCCAGGTTCCTATGCAATATTGCTCTTTACAACATTGGACCTTGCTTCAATCATCAGTCACATCCACAACTGGGTATTGTTTTTGCTTTGGCTCCATCCCTTCATTTTTTCTGGAGTTATTTCTCCACTGATCTCCACTAGCATATTGGGCACCTACTGACCTGGGGAGTTCATCTTTCAGTATCCTGTCATTTTGCCTTTTCAAACTGTTCATGGGGATCTCAAGGCAAGAATACTGAAGTGGTTTGCCATTCCCTTCTCCAGTGGACCACATTCTGTCAGACCTCTCCATCGTGACCCATCCGTCTTGGGTGGCCCCACCTGGCATGGCTTAGTTTCATTGAGTTAGACAAGGCTGTGGTCCATGTGATCAGATCGACTAGTTTTCTATGATTATGATTTCACTGTGTCTTCCCTCTGATGCCCTCTCACAACACCTACCATCTTACTTGGGTTACTCTTACCTTGGACGTGGGGTATCTCTTCATGGCTGCTCCAGCAAAGCACAGCCAATGCCCCTTACCTTGGATGAGGGGTATCTCCTCATGGCCGCCCCTCCTGACCTAGAATGTGGAGCAGCTACTCTTGGCCCTCCTGCGCCCACACAGGGGCCACTCCTTGGATGTGGGGGTTACTCCTCTCAGCCGCTGCCCCTGACCTCGAACGTGTGGTGGCTCCTCTCGGCTGCAGCCCCTGACCTTGGGCGAAGGGTAGCTCCTCTCGGCCATGCTTCTGCGCAGCCCATAGGAATGTAGCAGGGCAAAGGCTAATAGAGTTTTGCCAAGAGAACGCACTGGTCATAGCAAACACCCTCTTCCAACAACACAAGAGAAGACTCTACACATGGACATCACCAGATGGTCAACACCACAATCAGATTGATTGTATTATTTGCAGCCAAAGATGGAGACGCTGTATACAGTCAGTAAAAACACAACCGGGAGCTGACTGTGGCTCAGATCATGAACTCCTTATTGCCAAATTCAGACTTAAATGGAAGAAAGTAGGGAAAACCACTAGACCATTCAGGTATGACCTAAATCAAATCCCTTATGATTATACGGTGGAAGTGAGAAATAGATTTAAGGGACTAGATCTGATACATAGAGTGTCTGCTGAACTATGGATGGAGGTTCATGACACTGTACAGGAGACAGGGATCAGGACCACCCCCATGGAAAAGAAATGCAAAAAAGCAAAATGACTGTCTGGGGAGGCCTTAAAAAAAGCTGTGAAAAGAAGAGAAGTGAAAAGCAAAGGAGAAAAGGAAAGATATAAACATCTGAATGCAGAGGTCCCAAGAATAGCAAGGAGCGATAAGAAAGCCTTCCTCAACTATCTATGGAAAGAAATAGAGGAAAACAACAGAATGGGGAAGACTAGGGATCTCTTCAAGAAAATTAGAGATACCAAAGGAACATTTCATGCAAAGATGGGCTCGATAAAACAGAAATGGTATGGACCTAACAGAATCAGAAGATATTAAGAAGAGTTGACAAGAATACACAGAAGAACTCTACAAAAAAGATCTTCATGACCCAGATAATTACGATGGTGTGATTACTGACCTAGAGCCAGACATTCTGGAATGTGAAGTCAAGTGGGCCTTAGGAAGCATCACACGAACAAAGCTAGTGGAGGTGATAGAATTTCAGTTGAGCTATTTCAAATCCTGAAAATGATGCTGTGAAAGTGCTGCACTCAATATGCCAGCAAATTGGAAAACTCAGCAGTGGCCACAGGACTGGAAAAGGTCAGTTTTCATTCCAATTCCAAAGAGAGGCAATGCCAAAGAATGTTCAAACTACCGCACAATTGCACTCATCTCACACGCTAGTAAAGTAATACTCAAATTCTCCAAGCCAGGCTTCAGCAATACGTGAACTGTGAACTTCCAGATGTTCAAGCTGGTTTTAGAAAAGGCAGAGGAACCAGAGATCGAATTGCCAACATCTGCTGGATCATTGAAAAAGCAAGAGAGTTCCAGAAAAACATCTATTTCTGCTTTATTGACTATGCCAAAGCCTTTGACTGTGTGGATCACAATATACTGTGGAAAATTCTGAAAGAGATGGGAATACCAGACCACATGACCTGCCTCTTGAGAAACCTGTATGCAGGTCAAGAAGCAATAATTAGAACTGGACATGGAACAACAGACTACTTCCAAATAGGAAAAGGAGTACATCAAGGCTGTACATGGTCATCCTGTTTATTTAACTTATATGCAGAGTACATCATGAGAAATGCTGGGCTGGAAGAAGCACAAGTTGGAATCAAGATTGCCGGGAGAAATATCAATAACCTCAGATATGCAGATGACACCACCCTTATGGCAGAAAGTGAAGAGGAACTAAAAAGCCTCTTGATGAAAGTGAAAGAGGAGAGTGAAAAAGTTGGCTTAAAGCTCAACATTCAGAAAACGAAGATCATGGCATCTGGTCCCATCACTTCATGGGAAATAGATGGGGAAACGGTGGAAACGGTGTCAGACTTTATTTTTCAGGGCTCCAAAATCACTGCAGATGGTGATTGCAGCCATGAAATTAAAACGCTTACTCCTTGGAAGGAAAGTTATGACCAACCTAGAGAGCATATTAAAAAGCAGAGATATTACTTTGCCAACAAAGGTCTGTCTAGTCAAGGCTATGGTTTTTCTAGTGGTCATGTATGGATATGAGAGTGGACTGTGAAGAAAGCTGAGAGCTGAAGAATTGATGCTTTTGAACTGTGGTGTTGGAGAAGACTCCTGACAGTCCCTTGGACTGCAAGAAGATCCAACCAGTCCATTCTAGAGGAGATCAGCCCTGGGTGTTCATTGGAAGGAATGATGCTAAAGCTGAAACTCCAGTACTTTGGCCACCTCATGCGAAGAGTTGACTCATTGGGAAAGACCCTGATGCTGGGAGGTATTGGGGGCAAGAGGAGAAGGGGACGACAGAGGATGAGATGGCTGGATGGCATCACCTATTCGATGGACATGAGTTTGAGTGAATTCCGGGAGTTGGTGATGGACAGGAAGGCCTGGCCAGCTGCAATTCATGGAGTCGCAGAGTCGTACATGACTGACTGACTGAACTGAACTGAGAACAATTAGTGGTCAATCTAAGAGATAATTATTTTTTTTCAAAAACACTAAGATGCAGAGATTGCATGTTGTATACTGAGATACCAACAAATTATGCTTAATGGTTAAAAGTAAAATAGAGTAAATTATGGCTTTTCTCTTTGATCAGCTCATGTATGTTAGAATCAGCATTGGACTGAAAGTCCCCAAATCTGCACATAAACAAGTCAGACAACCAAGACTTTATTTTCCAATGTATTGTGTTAAAAAGCTTCATGGTTGATATCTAGGACATCTAGACTTCCAAGTACAAGTTTAGAACAGGCTTACAATACTAATGCTCTAACTTTATACTCTAAGCATAAAGTCTATACAAATCTACTACTGTTACAAAAAGCCTTTAGTCATACATTGGTCTTCTTATCCTGTACTTCTGTCAAATTAATTTCTGGGGGGGCAGGGGGCGGGTAGTGAAATATCTAATTCAATTTTGACTTTAGCTCTTATTTGTCATTTTTACATGTAAACATTAAATGAATTCAGCTTATTAATATTAACAAATATTTCTTTTTAGTGTGACTTCAAATAATGTAAATCAGGTATCTAAAACCTTCTTTGTATCAGAAAGAAGATTGCTAAATAGAAGAGGAAATTTTCTTTAGGTTAATAAATTGCCTCTGTTCGTTTCCAAGGCAAACCATTCAATATCACAGTAATCCAAGTCTATGCCCCAACCAGTAATGCTGAAGAAGCTGAAGTTGAACGGTTCTATGAACACCTACAAGACGTTTTAGAACTAACACCCAAAAAAGATGTCCTTTTCATTATGGGGGACTGGAATGCAAAAGTAGGAAGTCAAGAAACATCTGGAGTAACAGACAAATTTGGCCTTGGAATACAGAATGAAGCAGGACAAAGACTAATAGAGTTTTGCCAAGAAAATGCACTGGTCATAACAAACACCCTCTTCCAACAACACAAGAGAAGTCTCTACACATGGACATCACCAGATGGTCAACACCAAAATCAGACTGATTATATTCTTTGCAGCCAAAGATGGAGAAGCTCTATACAGTCAGCAAAAACAAGACCAGGAGCTGACTATGGCTCAGACCATGAACTCCTTATTGCCAAATTCAGACTTAAATGGAAGAAAGTAGAGAAAACCACTGGACCATTCAGGTATGACCTAAATCAAATCCCTTATGATTATACAGTGGAAGTGAGAAATAGATTTAAGGGCCTAGATCTGATAGACAGAGTGCCTGATGAACTATGGAATGAGGTTCATGACATTGTACAGGAGACAGGGATCAAGACCATTCCCATGGAAAAGAAATGCAAAAAAGCAAAATGACTGTCTGGGGAGGCCTTACAAAAAGCTGTGAAAAGAAGAGAAGTGAAAAGCAAAGGAGAAAAGGAAAGATATAAACATCTGAATGCAGAGTTTCACAGAATAGCAAGAAGAGATAAGAAAGCCTTCTTCAGCAATCAATGCAAAGAAATAGAGGAAAACAACAGAATGGGAAAGACTAGGGATCTCTTCAAGAAAATCAGAGATACCAAAGGAACATTTCATGCAAAGATGGGCTCGATAAAGGACAGAAATGGTATGGACATAACAGAAGCAGAAGATATTAAGAAGAGTTGACAAGAATACACAGAAGAACTGTACAAAAAAGATCTTCATGACCCAGATAATCACGATGGTGTGATCACTGACCTAGAGCTAGACATCCTGGAATGTGAAGTCAAGTGGGCCTTAGAAAGCATTACTACAAACAAAGCTAGTGGAGGTGATGGAATTCCAGTTGAGCTATTCCAAATCCTGAAAGATGATGTCGTGAAAGTGCTGCACTCAATATGCCAGCAAATTGGAAAACTCAGCAGTGGCCACAGGACTGGAAAAGGTCAGTTTTCATTCCAATTCCAAAGAGAGGCAATGCCAAAGAATGCTCAAACTACCGCACAATTGCACTCATCTCACACGCTAGTAAAGTAATGCTCAAAATTCTCCAAGCCAGGCTTCAGCAATATGTGAACCGTGAACTTCCTGATGTTCAAGCTGGTTTTAGAAAAGGCAGAGGAACCAGAGATCAAATTGCCAACATCCGCTGGATCATGGAAAAAGCAAGAGAGTTCCAGAAAAACATCTATTTCTGCTTTATTGACTATGCCAAAGCCTTTGACTGTGTGGATCACAATAAACTGTGGAAAATTCTGAAAGAGATGGGAATACCAGACCACCTGATCTGCCTCTTGAGAAATGTGTATGCAGGTCAGGAAGCAACAGTTAGAACTGGACATGGAACAACAGACTGGTTCCAAATAGGAAAACGAGTTCGTCAAGGCTGTATATTGTCACCCTGCTTATTTAACTTCTATGCAGAGTACATCATGAGAAACGCTGGGCTGGAAGAAACACAAGCTGGAATCAAGATTGTTGGGAGAAATACCAATAACCTCAGATATGCAGATGACATCACCCTTATGGCAGAAAGTGAAGAGGAACTCAAAAGCCTCTTGATGAAAATGAAAGTGGAGAGTGAAAAAGTTGGCTTAAAGCTCAACATTCAGAAAACGAAGATCGTGGCATCCGGTCCCATCACTTCATGGGAAATAGATGGGGAAACAGTGGAAACAGTGTCAGACTTTATTTTTCTGGGCTCCAAAATCACTACAGATGGTGACTGCAGCCATGAAATTAAAAGACACTTACTCCTTGGAAGGAAAGTTATGGCCAACCTAGATAGCATATTCAAAAGCGGAGACATTACTTTGCCAACAAAGGTTAGTCTAATCAAGGCTATGGTTTTTCCCGTGGTCATGTATGGATGTGAGAGTTGGACTGTGAAGAAGGCTGAGTGCTGAAGAATTGATGCTTTTGAAGTGTGGTGTTGGAGAAGACTCTTGAGAGTCCCTTGGACTGCAAGGAGATCCAACCAGTCCATTCTGAAGGAGATCAGCCCTGGGATTTCTTTGGAAGTAATGATGCTGAAGCTGAAACTCCAGTACTTTGGCCACCTCATGTGAAGAGTTGACTCATTGGAAAAGACCCTGATGCTGGGAGGGATTGGGGGCAAGAGAGAAGGGGACGACAGAGGATGAGATGGCTGGATGGCATCACTGACTCCATGGACATGACTCTCAGTGAACTCCGGGAGTTGGTGACAGACAGGGAGGCCTGGCGTGCTGCGATTCATGAAGTCGCAAAGAGTCGGACACGACTGAGTGACTGATCTGATCTGATCTGAAGGCAGGTAACAGGACTTCCCTATAGCTCAAATGGCATAGAATCTGCCTGGGATGCAGAAGACCAGAGTTAAATCCCTGGGTCGGGAAGATCCTCTGGAGAAGGGAATGGCAATCCACTCGAGTACCCTTGCTTGGAGATTTCCATGGACAGAGAAGCCTGATGGGCTACAGTTCATGGGGTCACAAAGAGTCAGACACAACTGAGTGACTAACATACACACAAGGCAGGTAACAATTGTCGAGCCTACGTTATATCCCAGACACTTGCTAATCCCATCCCTGAATCTTAAAATGAGATAATTATACCCAATGGTCCTCAGATGCATGCATCAGTCATACCTGGGGGGCCATACAGATTTCCAGTGTTTCTGGCCCAGGTTTAGGCCAGCCTCATGTTGTCGTGACTTTTCTTTTGGAATAAGAATTCCTGGTTCTGTGTCCAGTGAGTTTGGGGGCTATTGAATGTCAAGTTGTCACTCACCTTTCAGTGACATCTAGCCCACCTTTCCTGTAACCCCACAAGAAAAACTTTCTACCCAACCCCAATTCCATGAAAACCCATCAACAGCCTACATCCTGTTTGACTCAATCATCAGTTGAGTTGGATAGATTATGCTTTAGTAACAGCTTTCAAAGTCTCAGTGGTTTCTCTCAACAAGAGTTGTTTTCTCTGGCACAGTACAGGCCCAGCAGGAGTTGACAGTGGGGCTGATAACCATGCAGAACCCAGCAGGATATGGAAATTCTACCTCCATAGAAGCTTCCATAAACAGCAGAGCACAGGGAGAGAGTGCTGCAGGTCTTAAACTGATAATTAAAATACTCCCTTTTATAACTACACACATTGCTTCTGTAAACATCTCAGTAGACAAGCCTGCCAATGGCTGAGTCCTAGTTTTTGAGAGGCAGTGTAATCTTTTTGTCATAACCCATAATGAGGAGGAAAGTTCAAACTTTGTGGACAGCCCTATTAACTGCCAGACCCAAGAACCCCCACAACCAGTACAGCCACCAGCACTCCACACTCTACATGACAGACACACACACACTCTTTCTGCATCTTCTTTCTCTCTTGACTGGGGGATAAGGGATCAGATGTATGTTATATAATTGTCTCACTGCTCACAACAGGTTATAAGGTTGACTATTAACAATGTGCACTTCTCAAGTGAGAGAACAGAGACTTAAATGCAAGGTCTTGAACATAATCACACATGTTATTGGGTCCAGCGTTCAAACCCAGATCTTTTTTGACTTAAACCCCCTGCTGAACATCCAATTTTCACAAAAAAAAGAATCAAACTGTTTCCTATGGCTGTGCATAGTCCTCCAAGACCAGCTCCTTAATCACTCCATGGAGTCATTTCTTTCTGCCCTTCGCACTTATCCTCAACTCTACAGCCGTAAGAAACCTCTTGTGGTTTATTTGGGCTTCATTTCAAGTGGCAGCTCCATTTGTATCATTCCTCTCTCCTGCCTTCCTGACGAACACTAACCTACATTTAAAACAGTTCACAAACCCATGCCCTCTATGAAGGTTTTTCTGGTCTATACTCTAATGTGAAAGCTAAATAGGTTATCTGCTCTTTATGTTCTCATGGTATACTGTGGATACGTTATCAAACTAATTTTGCTGCATTTACTGTCTTTTGTACCCATCATTCTTCAAGGTGCCTTGGAGATATCCCTTACTCATTTTTATAATTGAGTGTCTGTGTATCTGTGTTGATGGTTAATACACGTGCTTTTACAGAATGTTGAGTGAATTCAGAAAAAATGTATAGTGGAGTGGTAGAGCACAGACTTTGGAAGCCAGACTTTCTCAGTTAGAAAACTGTTTCTTTTACTACCATTGCCTGACATTGTCCAAATTTCTCTTTCTTCATCTGTAAAAGTAAGATAATAATATTGTCTCCCTATTCTGTTAAGAGTTGTTGTGAAAATAAACAAGAACATATGTAAAAGTTTTAAGATAGTAATGATTAAAATCAGTAGTGGCGGTGGGGATGGTAGTTGTACTAGTGCTGCTAATAGAGGTAATCCGTGACATTTCTCTCCAATGACCTGAAACTATTATAAAAATATGTCTTTAGATCAGACCTACTCCAAATGGTAACAGGTCAGAGAACACAGAACTGGGTGAATAATTATATCATTCATGTATGCATTCAGAAGATACTATAAATGCTATGTGCCAAATGTTCACTAAAAAATATAACTTGGATGTTAAACTGGATGAATTTGTTAGTTCAGATCATTTTTTTTTCTTGATTTCCTCTCTGCTCTTATAGAATAGAATTACTTCCTCTTGTAACCTAATCCTAGTGGATATAAAAGAGTTAAACATCAGCCCTCAAGCCATAAGCTTAACTTTGAATTTTCTCCCCATCCATTACAACTGCAGACAGTCAGGGAACAGCCATAAAAGAAAGAAAAAGCATTCGAGTAGTGGAAGAGTTACTTAGCCTGGAAGATAACTGCTTTTTCCTGTCTAACAGTAGGGTGTTCTTAAAAAAAAAAAAAAAAATGCTCCAAGGGAACTGCACAAGCTTTCAGAGATATTTGCAGGCATTCTAGGACCCTTGAAGAAAGTCCCTCTTGAGACTTGACTTCCTGTGTATTATGTGAGTTGTTTAACAGCAGTTAGGATAGAAGTAGAAATAAGAAAAACAGGTATATATAATATATACATTATATATCAAAGGCAGAAAGCCTGTTCCATACGGGCTGAGTTTTGAATAAATAAAAAAGAATCTTCTGAGCAAGGCACAGGGGTACAGACCATTGAAGGATTACACAAGTAAAAAGAAGACTTCAAAAATGAATGAAGTGAATAGGATAAGGACAGATATGTCACTTATCATCCTAGCTAGTACTTCCCTGGTCTACAAGTGTGATGGCATTGGTGATTAATCCTAGAATCACACTCTAGAAATGACTGTGTGTTAACTGGAGCTTAAAGAAGGAGTGTGAGGACTTAGATTAGTCATCAGTAGGCTGTATGTAGCGTGATTTATAGACGGTGATGAGTTTTCATTTGACGGTTTTATTTTTTTAAATCTTGCACTATAGAACCCTTTTTGAGACTATTAATGGTAGGTTTCAAGCTAGGGGAACTAGAATTATGTATTTTCAATAAGTAGGTTTTTCAGTTTTGATTTCCTAGCAGCGACCATGTATTCTACCTTAAACACCTACTTTTAGAAAAGCTGGAAATTCATTTGGCACTACCAAATAATAATTGCACAGAATAGAATAAAGCTTTCTTGAAATAAGTAAGTGAATCAGTGAATTAATAAATGTTTGAAAGAATTTAGGAATAGTACTTGACTCACTTTAAAAATAAAACATATTAGCATAGGAGATTAGAAAAGACAAAAATGATAATTTTGACACAAATTGTCAATACTAGGAAATGACAGTATTATAGACATGGCCATTACTTAATAACATTACATTTCTCTACTATCGAGGAACCAATGATTTGTACAAGAAATAAAAGAGCCTCATCTCTTTAAGTCAATAAACATAACCGATATAATCCATGCTTACTCAAATTACCATGTAACAGCAGTGTTAATATTGAAGCCTAAACATATATCCTTTCTAGAATTTCCATTTTATTGTCTAATTCTCCTCAAATATGGTGATGGTTCTTGATGGTCTTCAGTTACTAGAATGCTCCGGGTAATGGATTCTTGCCTGTGCCCTTCTATGCTGTGAGATAATGATCCAGATGAAAGAAATCCTCTTGACTGTGAGAAAACGGGACAATTAAAACAATAAAAATGTTTATTTAATACACTTTTTAACTTTTTAGAAATACATTTTTGAGAGCAACTGCACCCAATATCATCACATAAATTATGTTCCTCTTAATTAAAACATTGTTATGATTATAGGAAAATTTTTGAGGTCACAAAATAAGGAAAAGTGCCCAGTGATTTGCCTTTTATATTCTAAGTTCAAGCAGTTATTGAAATCAAGTTCAATATATATTGCTCAAAATTTTCCTTTTAAAAGCCCTAGCCTTACTGGAACATTTCCCTATGGTAATTTGGATTTCTACTCATTATATGTCTATGCCTACAGTGCCTCTAGTGAAATGTTCAATGAGGATCTGAAGACAAATTCATTTTATTATGAATTAACTATTTCATGAGCTTTTCTTGACCAAATTGAACTAAATCTTATCTAATTTTCACATGTAGTCAAACAAACTACACTTTAACAATTGACTTCAGCAATTCTTTGCTGAAGATGGTGAAGGAATAAAACCTGAAGCTAAGAAATCAATACGTACTTTTAGTATCATATTAAAAATCTCCAATTGATGCCCCCATTTTTCTAATATTTAATGAATATTATTGTGAAAATTACAGTTTTCATGTGTACTGTTTGCAACCCAGAAATCAATTTTTTTCCCAAGGGGCATAGAGTTTAACAAAAACCATTGGAAACCATCCATTTATGTCTGCAAGCTTTGTAAAATCCTGGAGATTATTTATTTCATACTGAGAGATATAGGTGAATTTTTTAAATTAATTTTTTCTTTCTTCTCTAATGAAAGAGTCAGGAAAGCTAGAATGCACTCTGATGGAATCCTTCATTTTGAGGGAAAAAATCAAATATAATCAATATGGCTTGATCACATTTAAGACTTTTGGTGGAATTATAAATTGTTACATTGAAGAAACTTCAGATTTTATAGCTATATGCTCTTATATAGTGAAAGGAACTCTTAGGAAGGCTGTCGTTGTCCAATGCATTAACCTGTTTGTGGATACTACTCATAAGAGGATGACTCAAATATTTTTAAATCAAGATGTACCCAACACGTCAATACCATTGAAAGTAAAAGTGAAAGTCACTTTGTTCAGTTCAGTTCGGTCGCTCAGTTATGTCCGATTCTTTGCGACCCCATGAATCACAGCACGCCAGGCCTCCCTGTCCATCACCAACTCCCAGAATTCACTCAGACTCATGTCCATCGAGTTGGTGATGCCATCCAGCTGACTAGTTGTCCCCAACTCTTTGCAACTCCAAAGACTATACTATCTGTGGAATTCTCCAGGCTGGAATAATGGAGTGGGTAAGCTGTTCCCTTCTCCAAGGGATCTTCCCAATCTGGGGATTGAACCCAGGTCTCTCACATTGCAGGTGGATTCTTTACCAGCTGAGCCACGAGGAAAGCCCTCAATACCATTAATCAGATCCTAAATTTAGCAACAATATTGCATCATTAAAAAAATGCCCACCTACCCATTTTCTTAGAAATTAGCAACACTTAAAAAATAGCAGTTCTAATTACATATGAATAGTTTCTTGGTCCCTGCAATCATAAATGATCTCATGATCCTCTAATTTCCAGTAGGACATTGCATTTCTTTCTCATACCTCTCATTTATATGTCATAATATACATTGAGGTGTGTACCTCTCTTTCTTCTATTATATTGTACCTCCTTAAAGATGAGAAGTAGTATTCATCCTTTTTTATACCTCACAGCATGAGGCAGTGTCTAGCCTACAATGAATGCTCAATAGCTGTTTCCAGCATCAAAGACTGAAGGAGAAAATTATCAAAATTCAGACTGCTGCCCTGGAGAAAGCTGACTGTAACTCCCTGGTAATAATCCTCTACATTCAGAGTAGGTTTTGAAGCAAAATAGCTTCTTCAATAGGAAGAATCCTAACAGATAGAGAAGTACTGCCACTGACCTTCAAGAGTACTATTTCATTTTGTGTGTGTGTGTGTGTGTGCGTGTGTGTGTGTGTAGGGGTGTTAGAATCACCTGAGAAGCTTTTATTTTTCAAAATACAAATAAAAAAATCACTTTCCCTACCCTACAGTTCTGTTTGTTGAAAGAGTGGGAGGCAAGGCAAATGGTGAAGAATTGGAATATTTTTGAAAATATTCTTTGGATAATTCAAAAGCTCATTACTTCTTCCCTCTGTTTAGAATCACTGCTCTAGAGTTTTGTTTTAACTAATAAAGTCACATGGAGAATTAATTGAGTGCAGATAGTCTAGAAGTGATGCATTTTTTCAAGGATCTTTGTGACCTTGGTCAACAACATTCACTTTCAGTATACACTTGCTGTTGTTGCCGTTCAGTCACTAAGTCGTGTCCAACTCTTTGCCACTCCATGGGCTATAGTCTACCAGGCTCCTCTGTCCTTGGGATTTCCCAGGCAAGAATATTGGAGTGGATTGCCAATTCCTCTTGCCTGAGATCTTCCTGACCCAGGGATCAACTCCTGCATCTCCCACTTGAGAGGTAGACTCTTTACCACTGAGCCACCTGGGAAACATCAGTGTTCATTAGTGAAGTTAAATCACACATATTGCTTTATAAACATACACTGCTAAAGCAGCATGTACCATCTGTAGTCCTCTACTGTGAGTGTTATCTTGGCCATAAATTATATACGGTAAGCCCAGTGGTGCAGATAGAGTAAGACCTCACAAGAGAAGCACAAAATTAACATAATACTAGTTACATCAAATTCAAACCACATAAATATTTTCATTAAAAAATAAAAATTGTAATAATGCAAAGAAAACTTCATGATCCCAAAAAGCAACATTAAAATAATGGCAATTCAAACTTGATTTTGCATACAAGTGACATTTTCATCATATTGTCTCATTAATTTCTTTATTTGAAACTTAATTGCTTTAGTGTCTAATTTTAAAATATTTTTTCAATTTTTGTGGCTGTATAAAAACAGACTAGTCAAGTGAGTCAAACAAATAGTCTAGAAAACTGAAAGGATTCAAATATATTGATTAACTACTACTCTTGAGAAACTATGATAGATTCTTTGAAATACTGTGTCTCATGTAATCCTACCAACAGCCCTCCAGGATAAGTATTGCAACCCCATTTCATAGATAATACTATAGAGGCTCTGGGAAGTTGGTGAATTGATGCACAAGTTCATTCACTTAATAGTGATAGACTCAACATTGAAATCAAGTCTGAGTATTCTGCAACTCATACTCTATCCACTATTACTATACATCTGCTGCTGCTGCTGCTAAGTCACTTCAGTCATGTCCGACTCTGTGCGACCCCATAGATGGCAGCCTTCCAGGCTCCCCCATCCCTGAGATTCTCCAGGCAAGAACATTGGAGTGGGTTGCCATTTCCTTTTCCAGTGCATGAAAGTGAAAAGTGAAAGTGAAGTTGCTCAGTCATGTCCGACTCCAAGCGACCCCATGGACTGCAGCCTACCAAGGCTCCTCCATCCATGGGATTTTCCAGGCAAGAGTACCGAGGTTTGCAAATGATGACTCACAAGCCAAATCTAGACTGTCTTCTGTTTTTGTTAGCTAAGAATGACTTCACATTTTTAAAGGATTTTTAAAATAAAAATGAAAAGTAATATTTTGGGACCATAAAAATGATATGAAATTCAAATTCCAGTGCCCATAAATAAATGGACACAACCACATCCTCCATTGAACTATTGTCTATGGTGGTTTTCATGTTACAGCATCAGGATGAGTAGTTAGAGATTATGCGACCTGCAAAACATTTTCTATCTGTCCCCTTTCTATCTGTCCTCTACAAAAAAGTTTGTAAACCTCAGTCATCTATTCTTGCTTCCTCATTAATGTATGTATATGCTTCTTGCCTAAATAGAAAGTGGAACCATAGGAAAAATAACAGGATGTATTATTCCAAAGATACTGATAAGTAATATTTTTGGAGAGCAATAAAGCACCAGATACAATCACTCACTCTGCACTTTCCTTTCCATGCAATTTAGAGTTCATTGGTTTGAAAGCTTCTTTGAAGAGCTTGCAGCACTTAATTCATGCATATGTTAAACCACTCAAGTTTATTTGGCCTGAGTGTTGTGAAAGCCATCTTGGAGGCAATTTATCACATAAGAATTTGTCACTGATTAACTCTTTTGTAGATGTGTCATGGAGCAGAAAGATGAAGTCAGAAGTGACAATTCTGACAGTATTTCCACCAAGGAGTCGAGAATCTGCCAACTGGTGCTAAAAGGATTGTAGTCTTGTCACAGCATGTCCTTTCCTGAAGCCCAAGCCCAAACCCCACCCAGCAAGCAGACTGTATGAAGCCTGAAGCTTATAAAATTTGAGGGGCCTTTTTTATTAAGAAGTAAAGGAATAACAAATTGCAAACACAAAACTAGACATAAAGTCTTGGAAAGAGCCCAGACAAGTGAAGGACCCTGAAAATTAATCAGCTCCAAGAATATCATCTGTTGCTTCAACAGAAAAGAGAGACAATAGAGGCATCAAAGAGAAGGAAGTGACCATATTCATCAGTAAACTTGGGATGCAAAATCATAAACATGGTAGACTCAATTGTGAAGTGAAGTTTCCAGATTTTAGTAGCATACTGAATTAGGAAAGTGCCTTTCATATAACTTTAACTTCTTAAGCAAGTCAGGTCCTATGAGATCTTCCCTGTTTTCTCCGAATATTATTCAGCTGTGTATGGATACACCAAGCACACCACAGCCGAGGGTAACAGCCTACACTAGTGCACAAAAAGGGGCTTCCAGAAGTGTAATTCTTCCCCGTTGCACTTCAGTTCACTCCAGCTCTGCTTTCTTCCAGTTCTTTTTGAGGTTTCAACTCAGGAAGACAAACTAGAGCAGCCATGTGCTCTGCGGGACTCCTCATGTGCCCAAAGCTTCAGAGCCACCGACCAGGCCCCTGGCAGCTGTAACTCCATTTGCCCACTTCAGAAGAACTTCCAGCTCTCTTGGTGGGCCCTTGCTAACCTCTTTACTTGCTTCCAGCTTTTTCTTTCACTTTTCACCTTTGATTCCAAATTTTTTCCAAACCCAAGGAGATTTTTTTTTTTAATGGGAGGTAGTTGACTAGAGTCTAAGGACTGGAGCCAGAGGGAAAAAAATAGGAGAGAAGTGGACCAGATGGTAGGAAAGTAAAAGTGAAGGACCAGACCTGGGTTGAAGCCAGATCTGAAAAAGGAACAGACTTGGAAGGTCTGAAGTAAAAGGCCACAGTGACAGTCCTGCTGACTGAAGCGGTCACTTCTACCTCTAGGAAGGAAGATGAAGGGGTTTTGCTTCTGATTTTTCTTTGAGTGAAGCTAACACTTTCAAATGTCAAAGGGAAGCATTGAGGAAAGGAAAAGAACGCAGGCTGAAGATACAATGAGAATTCAGCCTGACGACCCATCTCTCTACTTAATAGCTATTTAAGCTCTTAAAAATCAGGGTTTTTTTTCTCTCTCTCTCTCTCTCTTTTTTAAATTTATACACGTTGGCAATGATTCCTCTCACAAATGAGTATTGCGCATACAAAAGACAACGGTCTAAGAACAAAACAGTGCCTGCAACCAAGTAAGTGTGCAAGAAATATCTCTGCTCGTGCCCAGTTGCTCAGTCGTGTCTGACTCTTTGTAACTTCACAGACTAACTCGCCAGGTTCCTCTGTCCACGGGGATTCTCCAGGCAAGAATACTGGAGTGGGTTGCCATTTCCCACTCCAGGGGATCTTTCTGATCCAGAGATCGAAACTGAGTCTCTGGTGTCTCCTTCATTAGCAGGTGGATTCTTTACCATTGAGTCATGTGGGAAGCATCATTCCTGGCACAGAATTATCCCTGGCACAAGCATATTCAAAACCAATTGGCACCATGAGGTTCAGAGCGTCACCTCTCCAAGCAGAGTTTCTTGGAATCCCCAAGTTTCTGCACATGCACACTGCCCAAGGTTATCCTGGAGACCTTCCCAGCCTCTCTGTTATGTGAATCTGTGCTGAGGATCCACCGTTTGCACCCTCCACTCAGATCCTTTCTCCACACATCTCTGCTCTGCTGGCTGCATCACCCAGGGTCCCTGGGCTTATTGACTTCTGCTGAGTTGACCCCTAGTTGGCCTCGGCAGGAGGTCAGGGAATAGGAGAGAGATACAGTGTTCTTACTCTCACAGCTCTCTCCCTGCAGGGTCCTTTTCCTCTAGAACTATAGTTCCTACCAGATGAACCCTCTTCAGCTGCTCCATCTCGCCCTCGCCTCCAGGAGTGACACTCTCTCCTCCCTTTGCCCCTCCAACTCTAAGACAGGTGATGGCTTCCTAAGATGCTACTCAGTGGATGCCTCACTCAGGATTTATTTTTGCTCCTCTTAAGCAGTTCCTTCATTACAGCCCATGATTCTTTTAAATAGTTTCTTCATTAAATTATCTTCATTCGAACTTTTGGAATTAAATTCCTCTAGTTGGGCCCCTGCCTAATACAGGTTCCATGTCTAGAAGCCTTCGGTTTTTTTGTTTGTTCCTTGGTACTCTGCAGTCAGCCAGACTACATTTAGGTAAATATATCTGTAATGAAGTTACTTTGTAAATCACTGCCTGTCAGAAAAGGTTCCTTTCTTTCTCCAAATTCAGATTTTAAACACATTTAACCAGGAAGGAGTCATGAGGAAAGAAATCTGCTGTTGTTTACTCATTAAGTCGAGTCTGACTCTTTTGTGACTCGATGGACTGTAGCCCGCCAGGCTCCTCTGTCCATGGGATTTCTCAGGCAAGAATACTGGAGTGGACTGCCATTTCCTGAGGAAAGAAACAGGATGCCACTTTTAAGAGGTCAAACCAACACTGACCTATTTCAGTCACACCCCACTGGCATTTTATCTTGAGCATTTTATCTTGTAGAAATAATGGTTATATTTTATAGTCAATGACATGATAACATATCACTTCTTTAATTGTACATGATATGTGAAAAACAATCTGGCTTCCACTGACTTCAGCATATACATCACTACATTTTAGACTTGTCAGCAAATTCAATTTATTTACTTTTCACTTTAATGAAGTTATTTCAAATTTCATAGATGTGGAAATAATTGAAATATAGACATTAGAAATATTATTTTGGCATCAAATCTTGTTTAGAAACTCATTTATATCTTATGGAAATGAGGACTCTGGTAATCATAATTCTTAGTATTTCCATTTATATTAAGAAATAAGAAATATTAAAAAATAAAGAAAAAAGGGGTGCTCACCAAACTATAGTTTATGATTTCAGGGGGTGAATCTAATATAACAGAAGGATCAAATATTCATTTACGTTCTTATATCATCTCTCTCTCTGTGAGACTAATGCAAATGAGGTAATTTTAAATTCAAAAAAATTGCATCTTCTAGAGTCCTAATTGATGAGCAGTCTCTTTGTAGATGCTTGAAACACCAAAAATATTATTTCAAAATCTAGATTTAGAAGAGGAGAAATGATTTTGAACTTGACATAGGAAATGATTTAGTCAAGTTTTCCATTCAAATGCTTCTTTTGTTAGCCTCCTCCAAAGTCTAATGTAAGTCACACTGAGAGATTTCCCTCCTTTTAATATGCATTTCAGATACTAGCAGGGAGGAAAGAGCCAGTGTATACACTAAGCCACAGTCTGGTGTCAAGTCAAAGAGAGAATACTTGGGACTTCCAGAGGAGTCATGCTTTGGTTGAGGTCGCTGCACAAGCCCAGCAGCCACCAGAGACATTGCAAGCCTGGATCTGCGAGTCAATTGATACAAGGTTCCCTGAAGTGCATCCTGATAGAGATTCAGGCTATAGTGTAACAGCACTGGCCACCTAGTTGTGGAGATAATCATGTTATCAAGGATGTCAACACATTTTCTTGTACTTGAGGGTCTGTCTGGTGAAATTAGAATCAGGGAAGATGAAAGAGGATTTCTTCTTATGCATTAAGTGGAGCAAGCAGTAAAATAACATAAAATGGGGCCTGTTCTTGCTCATGTGCAAATTTTTCCCTGGTGTTAAGACTATGACTACATTTGATGCTGCCATCTATAGAGTAAGCCCTACTAGTTGTCAACTGAACTGAACACTGCTGGTTGTAAAGCTTTGGTACTTTTACTTGTTTCAGTATGTCCCTGTTTCTGACTGTACAGCGTTTCAATACCTGCTGAAATAAGTATTACAGCCAAATGTTTTTGCTAATTTTCTACATATCTGATTGAACCAAATAGTTGTCACTCTTGGTTACAAATCTTGGTATAACACAGAGTTTCTAAAATGGCATTATTTCCAGCCTATTGGTGGAGTTCGTACAATTTTAGCAATCATTCTTGATTTTAAAATTGAAGAATTGTACATAATCTGGATTTTTGCTTTTTTTTAATAAAATCAGAAGATTTCACAACACAGCATCTCTATTCCTGTGAACATTTAGCTTGAGATGGGGACTAGCCCCACTCCATAAACTTGAAAGACTCTTTCTTTGCTTTTAGTAACACCATATTTTGTTTTCCTCCTGATTCACTAACAGCTCTTCTCCCATCATTTTTTTCTCTTCCTCCAACTTTAAATGTAGGAATTCTTTGAGATTCATTTCTAAATCCTGAAGAAGGTTCTATGTGCTCATTCCAAATACTCTCCCTAGGCAAACTCATTCACTTATTACGTATATATTTATAACTCTCTCTATCTATATCAGTAACCTACAATGGTCTTTTTCCAGATCTGTTTGCTCCAGTCTGTTTCCACCATTCCCCATTTTTTTTTTTTTGTACACTTACTTTGTTTTTTATTTTATTCCTTGAATATATCACATCACTTCTAGTTATCTAGCTTTTGCAAAGCTAATCCCACCACCTGGAAGAATCTTCCTCTGCCCCTTTGTCTGCTTCCTACCTGTGTTTCTAGTTTCTCTTAGCTTATATCTTATTCTTCTAGAAAAACTTCCTAGAACTTCAGATAAGATTATGTCTTTCTATTATCTTCTTCACAGTAGCTTGAATGTCCCCCTTTGTAACACTTATCTGACCGTAACAAATTATTTGTGAAATTGCATGCTTAATATTGATCCTAATATAGTAAAGTCACATTCAAACAGGTCCTTCTTGTATTTTTCACTGTGTGTCTTTGCATTTGACACAGTCTTTGAAATGTATGTGTGTGGGTGTGTAGTTCAGTCGCTCAGTTGTGTTTGACTCTCTGTGGCCACACGGACTGTAGCCCACCAGGTTCCTCTATCAGTAGAATCTTCCAGATAAGAATACTGGAGCAGGTTGCCATTTTCTACTCCCAAGAATCTTTCTGACTCAGGGATCAAATCCATGTCTCCCATGTCTCCTGCACTGGCAGGCAGATTCTTTACCACTAGCGCCACCTGGGAAGTCCTTTGAAACCTAAAGTGATCCTAATATTTATTGACTCTGACATAGGTATTAGAGTAAAAATTATGGAATCCTTTAGATCCTTCAAGAAATGAAAAAATCTCTCTTTCCTAATGAAACTTGAAGATAATCCAGGTAATTTTAAACAGGTGGGCTAATAAAATACTTATGGACCATAACTAACGAATGTGTTATACTTCTTATACATAACACATTATTTTGGTCTAAGAAAGCTGTGTTACCATGGAATTAACAGACATTCAAAATCTCCAAGAAATGATTATAAAGCACTAGTCACTAATTTTCCTTTAACTTAGTAAGTATTTGTAAAATGATATTGTTTATAATAAAGACAAGAAGCACATTTAAAATGAATATATCTACCTTTGTATTAAACAGCTCTAAGTTAATTCCCAAACTATTTTATTTCCTTTTTTAACATGAAATGAATTGAACATATTAAATATTTTGTGTCATTATATCAACAGTGCAACTGTTTCACCAAGTGCATGCCTGGCCAGTTTATCAAGAGCTTTAAATTATTTAATGCAAGAAATAGAATAAAAATAAATTCATGCTTTCATATAGTTGTCTGTTGATGATCAAGAACTAGAGATCTGGAGGCTTAGTAGGAAAAAAAAAAAGACAGAGCAAAAGAGTTTTGCACCTTGAGATTGTCTGTTGATCACAGTGCTGCATCCCTTTTATGCTTTTGCCTAAAGACCTGGAACATTCACATGTTCACTTGGCCAGAGACAGATGGCTGCCCACACATTCTCCCTAGGCTTAACACTTGTTCTCCCAGTACCAACCACCAAGGAGTTTGGCCCACCATCTGTGATCTGCAGCCTCCTCCTCACTTATGAATTCTATGACGAGAAGCTAAGTGGCTTTACACTGTACATTCTGGGATGGTTCTTTTTCAGTATATAAGCCCTAGAGGTCTCCATCTTTACTGGTCAGGACAGGCTAGGTCAAGCAGCAGAAACAAACACCACCCTATTCTCGTTGCCTTAACACAGCAAATGTTTATATTCCACTCATCCTAAATCCATCAATGGAGCAGCATAAGGACCAGCTCACGGCAGTCACCCAGAGGTCCAGGCTGGTAGAGGCTCCCTCTCAGCTCTTGCTACCAGAGAAATTGAAGCTTAAATCTGGGTATCTACAATTAATCCCTCCTACACGGAACTGCGGAGAAGGCAATGGCAACCCACTCCAGTACTCTTGCCTGGAAAACCCCATGGAGGGAGGAGCCTGGTGGGCTGCGGTCCATGGGGTCGCTACGAGTTGGGCACAACTGAGCAACTTCACTTTCACTTTTTATTCTCCTGCATTGGAGAAGGAAATGGCAACCCATTTCAGTGTTCTTGCCTGGAGAATCCCAGGGACGGAGGAGCATGGTAGGCTTCCGTCTATGGGGTCGCACAGAGTCAGACACGACTGAAGCGACTTAACAGCAGCAGCAGCAACATGGAACTGACGCATTTCTCTTCTGCTATTTCATTGGCCACAGCTGGTCAGTGGTCATGCCTAACTGCAGTGTGGGAGGTGATAGAAGCGGCTGATGCAGTACAGCGCCACCACACGTCCAGGAGAACTGGAATAGAGGTGGATGCCTCTCTGAGCAATAGAGGAGAAGAGAACTGTTTTTAGCTTAATAATCAAGCATCAAAAATTGTCTTACACTTTTTTTCACATGTTCAAGCCAAAACATCTCTGTATCATATCTTTCAAATTTCTTGCCTTTCTCACTGTTTCAAAAATGTTCCTCTTTAGGACAATTAGCAGTAAGGTTAGCAAATAGCAGATAGCCACTGCACAGTACATAAAACCAAAAAGCCTGCCCCTTCGACAGGTCTTTGCTGAGTAAAGGTGGTTCTTGCTACCCAAAGTTGTCATACTTTTTGCCATGTGATCCTGAAAGCCAGAGTATTCCCTAACTATATAGAAGTTATGACATATGAGATGATATGTGATCATATACCATGATATGACATCAGTGACATACAGTTGGTGAGCTCTTGAAGGGCTATGATAACCTCACATAAGAGTTACTTATGGGTTAAGGATAAGAAGAGATATTCAGAGAACATCACCTTTGAATGTACAACATCATGATGGGTGGGTCACTAGATGTTAATTGGTAAGTGATTTATCCAGTTTTCTATGAAAACAGCCTGCATTGTCTTGAAAACAATGGCTGAAGAGCTTCCTTTATTTATTACCATATCTTGAGTCATTTATCACCATCATAATCCAGCATCCCCCTTCTTCTTCATCAACATCACCATTGTTTTTGTTCCTTCTTCCTTTGGTGAAGTCCTTACTATATGCCGAGTATTGTATATGAAACGTAACTGCTTATTGTATTTAATTAATCCAGTCAACGGAGAAGGCAATGGCACCCCACTCCAGTACTCTTGCCTAGAAAATCCCATGGATGGAGGAGCCTGGTAGGCTGCAGTCCATGGGGTCGCTAAGAGTCGGATAGGACTGAGGGACTTCACTTTCACTTTTCACTTTCAGGCATTGGAGAACGAAATGGCAACCCACTCCAGTGTTCTTGTCTGGAGAATCCCAGGGACGGGGGAGCCTGGTGGGCTGCCATCTATGGGGTTGCACAGAATTGGACACGACTTAAGTGACTTAGCAGCAGCAGCAATCTAGTCAAGGCTATGGTTTTTCCAGTGGTCATGTATGGATGTGAGAGTTGGACTGTGAAGAAAGCTGAGCACCGAAGAATTGATGCTTTTGAACTGTGGTGTTGGAGAAGACTCTTGAGAGTCCCTTGGACTGCAAGGAGATCCAACCAGTCCATTCTAAAGATCAGTCCTGGGTGTTCATTGGAAGGACTGATGCTAAAGCTGAAACTCCAATACTTTGGCCACCTGATGCGAAGAGTTGACTCATTGGAAAAGACTCTGATGCTTGGAGGGATTAGGGGCAGGAGGAGAAGGGGATGACAGAGAATGAGATGGCTGGATGGCATCACCGACTCGATGGACATGAGTTTGGGTGAACTCTGGGAGTTGGTGATGGACAGGGAGGCCTGGTGTGCTGCAATTCATGGGGTCACAAAGAGTCAGACACGACTGAGCGACTGAACTGAACTGAATTGAACTGAATATTGTATTCAGTATTCAAACTCAGAAAATTATGAATCGTCACTTTGCTTTCATCTAAAATAAAGCACAATACACAACCCTGGTAAGGTATCCTTTTTTATTTTTAATGAATTTTGTTTAATTTAGCTTCCCATTCTAGACATCAGAATTTAAATTACAATTATCATTGAGATCTTCTTACTTGATACAGAAAGCAGTCAATAGTGTTCGTTTTTGAAAGGACACTATAGTAACTTTTGAAAAGACAAAAATAATGATTCAAATACTAAATCCAGTCTATAAAATTACCACAATATAATAGCCTTTGTGTGAATGCATGCTAAGTCACGTCAGTTGTGTCCAACTCTTTGAGATGCTATGGACTATAGCCCACCAGCTTCCTCTGTCCATGGATTCTCCAGGCAAGAAAACTAGAGTGCATTGCCATGCCCTCTTACTGGGGATCTTATAGCCTGAGTAACATTCTAAGATATATTAAAAAACATGAGATAACATGCCACAGCTTCCTGAAGTTTTATTATTAAAGTGAAGTCCACAGTCTAAAGCACAATTACATTAAAAACTGCAAAATTTAACAAAATACAGTGACTTTCTATGTCAAGTTAGCTAAACTGAAACTACATTCCCCACCTTTGTCTTCCATGTAGGTACATTTGGAAGGTTACAAGCTAGAATTGGCCACAAATGGAACCTGCATATCTCTTGAAAGTTGGCAGGCAGCTGCACCCGAGTTTATCCTTGAAAGGTGAGTGTGAGTTTGGTAGCTATTGTAGATCATGGTAGCTACATGTAGCTCATGTAGCCTGCTGATTGATCTTCTTGTTGCAGTAGCAGCCAGGCCTCTGGAAGTCTCTAGTTTCTGCCATCTCCTCTTTCAGCTTCTCTAGCAACTGGACTAAGTGTGAATATAGTGTCATGGTGAAGGGTGCCCACATATTTCTGGGGCTTGCATCTAAGAACAGAGACAATGAGAAACATCCTTGTCAGCCAGTTGCTTTCCCCATTTCTCCTCTATCTTTTCCTTCCCAGCTGACCATTCAGACCTCACCCTAGAAACAGAAACAACAGCCTTCAACAGCCTGTTTAGCAAATACCCACAACTCCTAAGAGTCTCTCCCTATAATAAATCCCTTATTTTATGTTATTCACTGTGGTTCTGTTTCTGTGCTCCTCTGATAAATGAATGTTCAAAATAAAACAGACTTCCTATAAATTCCAAACTGCTTAGTTTCCTTAGTGGAATCCCTGAGAAGGTCCATTAACTCTCTCCTGCTTTAGGAGTGAGAAATACTAATAAACACATACAAATGGTATTGCCTGACATTCTTTTTAAAGGTTCATAGCATATTTGATGGAACGGGCTCTCATCTTTTATCCTCTGCTGAAAGAGGAAAGAGTTCATGGTGTAGCCTTCTTCTCTGAACCGACGTGGCCACTACCCACCACTCTCAAGTCTGCCATGAGCCTCTGCTTGCCTCACTGAGGCCCTCACTCCAGAATTCTGGCACCTCTTTCTTTTAAAATATAATGCAGTTACAGTGGTTTATGCAATGTGTGCTAAGTCACTTCAGTCGTGTCCAACTCTGTGCCACCCTCTGGACTGTCACTCACTAGGCTTCTCTGTAGGATTTCCCAGGCAAGAATACTGGAGTGGGTAGCCATTTCCTTCTCCAGGGAATCTTCCCAACACAGGGACCGAAACTGTGTTCCTTATGTCCTCTGCATTGGCAGGAAGGTTCTTTACCATTAGCACCACTTGTGAAGCCCAAAGACAAAGGCTTCTGCAAAGACAGATGCAAAAAAAATTCATCCTTCTTTAATGCCACAAAACAAAAAACCTATTTTGAATACAATAAGATTTCACTGGAGACTGAAGCAAGAGGGGATTACAATATAGGGCAAAAAATATGAATTAAATAGTATCGCTCTCAAAGTACAGAGAAAAATTTTTTAATTGTACCAACCATAAATAAACCTCATATGATCTGATGTTCATTCTCACATCCTTATCTCAAGATTCATCTTTCTTTTACTCTTTCCTCTTCTCAAAGAGAGCATTTTTTTTTCATCATCTCACTTTGCAAATCTTTCAACTTTTTATATTTTTTTTCAGTTTGCAGGAAACATTTATATTTAGTAGTATTAAACTGTTAATTACATTTGCTGCATATATTACTGCCAGTCTCTTTTCATGAAAATGTACATCTATGTTTTTTTTCTTTTTAAAATTAATTTATTTATTTTAATTGGAGGCTAATTTCTTTACAGTATTGTGGTGGTTTTTGCCATACATTGACATGAACAGCCATGGTTGTACATAGGTCCCCCATTCTGAACCCCCCTCCCATCTCCCTCCCCATCCCATCCCTCTGGGTCATCCCAGTGCACCAGCCCTGAGCACCCTGTCTCATGCATCGAACTTGGACTGGTGATCTAGTTCACATATGGTAATATACATGCTTCAATGCTATTCTCTCAGATTATCCCACCCTCACGTTCTCCCACAGAGTCCAAAAGTCAGTTCTTTACATCTGTGTCTCTTTTGCTGTCTCACATATAGAGTTATTGTTACCATCTTTCTAAATCCCATATATATACGTTAATATACTGTATTGGTGTTTTTCTTTCTGACTTACTTCACTCTGTATAATAGGCTCCAGTTTCATCCACCTCATTAGAACTGATTCAAATGCATTCTTTTTAATAGCTGAGTAATATTCCATTGTGTATATGTACCACAGCTTTCTTATCCATTCATCTGCTGATGGACGTCTAGGCTGCTTCCATGTCTTGGCTATTATAAACAGTGCTGCAATGAACATTGGGGTACACATGTCTCTTTCAATTCTGGTTTCCTCGGTGTGTATGCCCAGCAGTGGGATTGCTGGGTTGTATGGCTGTTCTATTTCCAGTTCTTTAAGCAATCTCCACACTGTTCTCCATAGTGGCTGTACTAGTTTGCATTCCCACCAACAGTGTAAGAGGGTTCCCTTTTCTCCAAACCTTCACCAGCATTTACTGCTTGTAGACTTTTGGATAGCAGCCATTCTGACCAGCGTGAGATGGTACCTCATTGTGGTTTTGATTTGCATTTCTCTGATAATGAGTGATGTTGAGCATTTTTTCATGTGTTTGTTAGCCATCTGTATGTTCAAGCTGGTTTTAGAAAAGGCAGAGGAACCAGAGATCCTCTGCCAACATCTGTTGGATCATGGAAAAAGCAAGAGAGTTCCAGAAAAACATCTATTTCTGCTTTATTGACTATGCCAAAGCCTTTGACTGTGTGGATCACAATAAACTGTGGAAAATTCTGAAAGAGATGGGAATACCAGACCACCTGATCTGCCTCTTGAGAAATTTGTATGCAGGTCAGGAAGCAACAGTTAGAACTGGACATGGAACAACAGACTGGTTCCAAATAGGAAAAGGAGTTCATCAAAGCTGTATATTGTCACACTGTTTATTTAACTTATATGCAGAGTACATCATGAGAAACGCTGGACTGGAAGAAACACAAGCTGGAATCAAGATTGCAGGGAGAAATATCAATAACCTCAGATATGCAGATGACACCACTCTTATGGCAGAAAGTGAAGAGGAACTCAAAAGCCTCTTGATGAAAGTGAAAGTGGAGAGTGAAAAAGTTGGCTTAAAGCTCAACATTCAGAAAACGAAGATCATAGCATCCGGTCCCACCACTTCATGGGAAATAGATGGGGAAGCAGTGGAAACAGTGTCAGACTTTATTTTTCTGGGCTCCAAAATCACTACAGATGGTGACTGCAGCCATGAAATTAAAAGACGCTTACTCCTTGGAAGCAAAGTTATGACCAACCTAGATAGCATATTCAAAAGCAGAGACATTACTTTGCCAACAAAGGTTCATCTAGTCAAGGCTATGGTTTTTCCTGTGGTCATGTATGGATGTGAGAGTTGGACTGTAAAGAAACCTGAGCACCGAAGAACTGATGCTTTTGAACTGTGGTGTTGGAGAAGACTCTTGAGAGTCCCTTGGACTGCAAGGAGATCCAACTAGTCCATTCTGAAGGAGATCAGCCCTAGGATTTCTTTGGAAGGAATGATGCTAAAGCTGAAACTCCAGTACTTTGGCCACCTGATGCAAAGAGTTGACTCATTGGAAAAGACCCTGATGCTGGGAGGGATTGGGGGCAGGAGGAGAAGGGGAGGACAGAGGATGAGATGGCTGGATGGCATCACTGACTCAATGGACGTGAGTCTCAGTGAACTCCGGGAGTTGGTGACGGACAGGGAGGCCTGGCATGCTGCGATTCATGGGGTCACAAAGAGTCGGACATGACTGAGCGACTGATCTGATGTCTTCTTTGGAGAAATGTCTGTTTAGTTCTTTGGCTCATTTTTTGATTGGATCACTTATTTTTCTGGAATTGAGCTGCAGGAGTTGCTTGTATATTTTTGAGATTAATTCTTTGTCAGTTGCTTCGTTTGCTATTATTTTCTCCCATTCTGAAGGCTGTCATTTCACCTTGCTTATAGTTTCCTTTGTTGTGCAAAAGCTTTTAAGTTTAATTAGGTCCCATTTGTTTATTTTTGCTTTTATTTCCATTAATCTAGGAGGTGGGTCATAGAGAATCCTGCTATGATTTATGTCAGAGAGTGTTTTGCCTATGTTTTTCTCTAGGAGTTTTATAGTTTCTGGTCTTACATTTAGATCTTTAATCCATTTTGTGTTTATTTTTGTGTATGGTTTTAGAAAGTGTTCTAGTTTAAAGAAAAGTCCTTTTCTAAATCATAGGTATTTGTTTCATTCTTCCAGGGAAATACAAAGAATACAATAACTCATAGGGGTCTGTTTTCCAAAGTTGGAGTTAATGTGCCTAAAACAGTATTCTGTGGGTTTCAGCAGAAATATCTGGGTACTGCCTGGTACAAAATATTGGAGGGGCCTAGATAAGCCCCCACAAGGCTAGTTGTCTAACATGAATAGAATAAAAGCTTTCTAGCTGTTCTTGTGGTCTTCCTGTCTCCTACAGACAAGTTTTAGATGGAGAAAAACATATATATATATATATATATATATACACATACATACACACACACGCATGCACACATGAAATATACATGCACAGATTTAAAGTGTATATCCACATTGTGGAAGACAAAAAGGAAAATCTCTTAGATTTATCACTGTCTATTATCATTGCAATCTCAGGGGATATGTTTTATTTTTGCTTTCAAGCATTTTTGTATAAATTTGTATAAATTTTCAATCCCAACTTCTCCCTCTAGAGCCTGGGTTTTGCATTATGCACGTGTCTCACATTTTTGTAAATCACTTTTCCATTCCATATTAATTTTCTTTTTTTTTTTCTGTTACAGATATTTATTTTTCTTTTTGTTGCTAACCTGCAAATATTAATAGGTTCTTTTTGTAAGAGAGTAAAGCACTGTTGATGTCCTTGACTCCTCCCCACCTTTGACCACAATCCTGGCCTTGTCCAAAGTCAACTGCTGGTGGGACTTGCCTGGTGGTCCAGTGGATAAGACTCTGCAGAGGACCCAGGTTTGATCCCTGAATAGGCAACTAAAATCCCACCAACTGTGCAGTGCAGTGTGAAGTCAACTGCTGGGAACAGCTTCATGGTATATTTCCAGGTCTCTCTTTAATGAATTTGTGTGTGTATTAACTATGGAAATATTTTGTTTTGTTTATATCCATCTGTATCCTAAATAACATCATTCTATTTTTACTATCAAGCCATTTACAAATAATTTAAGTGAAGTAGTAGTATCTTGATCTGGGATTACTAACAATTCATATATTATTATCAATTCAATTTTAAAATGTGATTTTTGCCTTCTAGTAGCTAAGTCGTGTCTGACTCTTTGCAACCCATGGACAGCAGCGCTCCAGGCTCCTCTGTCCATGGCACTACCCAAGCAGAAACACTGGAGTGGGTTTCCATTTCCTTCTCCAGGGGATCTTCCTGACCCAGGGATGGAACATGCGTTTCCTGCATTGGCAGGCAAGTTCTTTACCACTGAACCACCAGGGAATCCCATCCAAGTGCTCACTGCTAGGCACTCACTCCCCAGGAATTTGGTGACCAACATCCTTCTCTCTGACCTGGGTATTTTGTGATCTCTCTCTTCCATGACATGCCCACCCTTTTGCAGTAAAAGCTGAAAATAACTCCAGCTATAAATCATGTTGATATTTGAACATTGGTGTCTTCTAGGTAATGCTCAGTCAACATCTCTCTTGAAGGCTGAGATCTGTGAGATTTTTAGTTTTTAATTCAATCTGTATTGAAGGGTAGTGCAAGTGATTTTATTGTCTGAAATCTGGAAGCTAAAGATGGAAGCTGCCCATGGCTGCTGATTCATGGCCTGTATGGATGGTGTTTGATCCATGGTAGAAGGTTTTCTTATGAATATTTCCAGTGTAATTATATTAAAACTCTTATTTTACATCTATTTGCCATTATTTTTGTGCTTTTGTATATGTGTGTGTGTTTGCTGCTCAGTCCTGTCCGACTCCGTGTGACTCCATGGACTGTAGCCCACCAGGCTCCTCTGTCCATGGAATTCTCCAGGCAAGAGTACTGGAGTGGATTACCATTCCCTTCTCCATTTGTATATGTACTTTTATAAATTCATATGAAACCTCCTACATATATTCAAATAAAACTTCCTGCATAGCTTTTTATGCTACAGACTGTCACAACAAACCAGGTATTTAAATAACAGAGGTTATTTAAACAGAGCTTTAGAGCATGTGCACACATATATATTCATGGTGTATTATTTACACTACCATGCCATTTGGGGATTTGAGAGAACTAAAAAGGTGTAAATTAGACAAAAATGCCTGTGTAATCATTCAAAGTGACAAAAAAGTGTATATATATTTTTTTCTGAATCCTTGTTCTGTTTTCTCTCTCCCTTTTATTTCTGACTCTCACCCTTAGTTCAGTGGTCCACAATTGACTTGATAGTGTAAGAGTGCAGATAAGCCTTATTGTCAGCATTATCAGCATACCAAGGAAAATAAAGGGGCTTTTGCAAAAAAAAAAAAAAAGCAAACCAGCAACAATGAAAATTCTGTCCTTACAAGGTACTATGGAGGCTTGATAGTGTGAGACACCTGGGATTATAGTTAAAATTCTTGATATATCAAAGACTTGCTTTCTAAACATCCAACTTTAAAAAAAAAATGTAGAAGCACAAGGAATAACAGAATCTTTTCATAAGCACCAAAATGAATTTTCATATTTTACCTTTAAAGACACACACATTTAAGCACTTCAAACACCATCTTCCTCCTCTGGGCAGCAATTATGTTGGTTGCCAGCAACATGCCCATCCACCTTCCTTACTAACAGAAGCTCAATTTTGTGTAGGCAGAAATCAGACCCAGTCCCAGGGGAGAAGGACCAATTGGCCTAATAAATCAGGATCACTCTTCACTTTTTCCTAGTGGTCCAGGGGTGGCCATAAGATGTTCATTCATCTCACTCATTCATTCATTTCACCAAACATTTATTAAGTATTCACTCTGTAATGTACAGAGAAGGAAATGGCAACCCACTCCTGTACTCTTGCCTGGAAAATTCCATGGACAGAGGAGCCTTGTAGGGTACAAGGGGATCCATGGGGTCGCAAAGAGTCGGACACGACTGAGCGACTTCACTTCACTTCACTTCTGTAATGTACACACAGTGGGCAACATCATCAAAATTCTAGTCTTCGTGCAGGTCACATTCTAATGAAAGGAGAAACGCAATAAAGAAGTAAATTACGTAGTGCAATGGGTGATAATAAATGCTATGGAAAAAGTCATGAGAGAGGAAGGGGATACTAAGTAAGTAGGAAAGGAGTCAGAGCCAATGCTGAAGTGTGTGATGCAGGAGTCTTGAGGAGACCTGAGAGAAAGGATTTCAGAAGTAAACAGCCAGTGTAAAAGCCCAGAGGCAAGAACATGCCTGGTGTGTGTTAGGAATTAGGAGTGTGGGAAAACCACAATGGTAAGAGGGTAACTGAAAATAAGGATGAAGAACTGATAGGTGCTGTATTGCACAGAGAGTTGGCCTATATGCTGAGTGGGATGGACATTCACTGGAAGATTTTGATAGAGAAGTAATATGGTTTGATTTGAATTTTTAAGGTTCACTTTGTTTGTAGGGGGCTACACTGGTGGCCCAGATGGTAAAGAATCTGCCCACAATGCGGGAGACCCGGGTTCAATTCCTGGGTCAGGAAGATTTCCTAGAGAAAGGCATGGCAACCCACTTCAGTATTCTTGCCTGGAGAATCCCATAGAATCCCAGAGGAGCCTGGCTGGCTATAGTCCATAGGATCGCAAAGAGTCAGACAGGACTGAAACAATTTAGCAGGATTTGTTTGTGGAGATGGGAATAGACTCAGGAGGCAAAGTAAAGATAGGTGAAAGAATATAATTAAGGAGGCACTTCCAATTATCTGTTTTTAAGAGAAAAGTAACTTGGATCAGGTAGTAGTAGAGGGGTAAGAAATATTCATAAATATACAGCCAACAATATGTGTATATAGATTAGATGAAGGCATGAAAAAGTTATAAATTATTCTAAAGTCTTCAGTTTGATCAATTAGAACTTATTTGTTGACTTTCACTCAGATGGTGAAGTTTGGAAGGATAGTAAAAACAGGTTTCAGTAGGGTTGTATTTAATTGAGATGCTAGAAATGCCCACTAGACATCAATAAAGACATGACTGCAGAGGGCATCACAAGCAAGTCTGAATTTCAGACAAAAGTTTCTGGCGACGTATAAATTTGAGAGCATTAGTGTATGGATGTTATAAAAAATAATAAGACTGAATGGGCTCACCAAAGTGATGAATGTTAATACTGTCAACAAGTAGTATAAGAACTGAGCATTGAAGCACTCCAAAATTAACATATCAGAAGGATAAGGAGGAGTCAGAAAAAGAAATCAAGAAGCAAGTGATAAAGGTAACTATGATGTCCACAAATAAAAAAATTTATTTTATAAACGTGATGACCAATTCTATCAAGTGCTATTGAAAGTTGACATAAAATGAGACCTAGTAATTGTTTGATAATGTATCAAATCAACACGACTATACTTTAAATTTACATAGTATTACATGTCAATTATACCTTAAAAACAGAAAATTTTTAAATTAAAGATAAATTAAAAATTTTTTTCAGACATGTATCAGTGTGTAGAGATGGGGAAAAGGAACCAAGAAGAAATCAAGTGTGTGGGCTAAGCATTGTGTAAATAGATGGTTTTATATAATCCTCATAGCAACATTCATACTAAATAATTGCAACAATTTAGTAAAATTAACCCACTGCTATGAAAATTGTAGGTATTTTAAAAGTAGCCATTAAGAAATGAACTGAAAAAAAGGAATTTGTGTAGTGATGCAGGTAGTAGGATTAAAAACAGGATGCTGGAATAACCTGGAAAAGTTTAGAGTAGGGAGACCAGACAAGTCATCCTGCTAAACAAGTCTCTGTCCCCTCTGTCTCAGTGACAAGGCATTCCCTTCCCACAGGCAATTTACAGAGTAAGTTCTAAAGGAAGTTTATTAACTCTTACATAAGAGGGGTTACATTTGCCATATCTCTTTTTCAAAACAGATATTCCACAAAAAAAAAAATATGGTTAGATAGACATGTTTTGTATTTGTAATATTTTATTCTAGCCTAATACTATGTCAAAGTGCAGGTTCTTCTTATAACACAATGCTCTAAAGGCCTTCACATATACTTTTTAAAATGTTTCATTTTTTATTGGAGCATAGTTTGTTAACAGTGTTGTGTTATTTTCAGGTGTGCAGCAAAGTGATTCAGTTATACATATACATGTATTTATTCTTTTTCAAATTCTTTTCCCATGTAGTTTATTACAGAATATTGAGCAGTGTTAATTAGTGTGGTTTTGAAGTGTGGTTTTCATCTTTAGAAAGAAGGTCAAAATAGAAACACAAGTCATCCCTGGTTATTGCACTTGAGCAACTAAATTTACATGCTGCAGGTGTTATAACCTAAATCATAACCCAACTGAACTGATCACAAAGAGGCACTGAGAAACAGGCTGTTTCAATAAGCATTTACTTAGGACTATGTTATCAGAGCTTCTTCTATTAAAGTAAAGTAATTAGGATGCTGAATCAGAGGAAGATGACAAGGCCTCCAAGCAGCATCTTTAGAAGAGAACACAAGAGTGCTTAGAGGAAAGTGAGGCAAGTTCTTTAATGAACTCAAGTTCCCCTTCAAAGTATTCTGCTGCTCAGAGAAAGACTGTGATTTATAAAAACTCTGCACTATAAACATCAGTCACCATCTCATTCTTTATACACAAAAAGGCAATGAACAGGAGCTCTTATTTCTGCTTTGGCATTTAGCACTTTCTGTCTTTGAGGCTGGAAAGTGGAGAGGGTCATTTTGTTACAAGCACCAAAGTGAAAACTGTTATTTGATTACTGTGTGTTAATGAGTCATATTAGAAACGGAGCCAAAGACTGGAAAGGGAAATCCATAAAACCACTCCAAGTCCTCGGCTGTTTGAGGTCACCAGGACTCTGAACCGCAAAGCTGTCTCCTGGCTGTGCACATGCCTATTTCCCTGTCACGCCCAGTGCCACCGTGACAGACGCTGTGGAGATACACAGATGGTGCTTCAGGTTCACCATGATCTCTAGTTCTCCTTCGTCTGTTTCCCTCTTCTGACCCATGATCCAGAACTCAGGTCAACATGCTTTCTATCTCCTGGGTGTTTTTGCAATTAAGATAAAGGTTTTAATATCTGACCAGCATTCAGTTGGAAAATAATTATTTTTACTACTTTCAAATAAGTGGAAAAAGTTATCCAGATTTTTAAGTATGTATACAGTTTAATATTTGATGCACTACATGTTTATAATAAAACTGAATCAAAACTAAAAGACAGACATTTCAGTTATATTATATATATATATATATATATATATATATATATTCAAAAATGGACTTCCCTGGTGGCTCAGTCAGTAAAGAATCTGCCTGGGATGCAAGAGACCACCTGCAATGCAGGAGACTGGGGTTCATTCACTGGGTTAGGAAGATCCCCTGGAGAAGGAAATGGCAACCCATTCCAGTATTTTTACCTAGGAAATCCCATGGACAGAGGAGCCTGGCGGGCTATAATCCATGGGGTCGCAAGAGTCGGACATGATTTAGCAACTAAGCCACCACCACCACATTCAAAAGATACCATTCTAAACCCTCTCTGCACTTTGCTTAAATATAGTAATGTATTCATGTTTCAAATATTTTATAGGTAATTATGGCCACAGGAGTCACAAATCTTAAAATTTCTTATCTCATGACTCATTTCATTTAGACTCAATGTATCCTCTAAATTAAATTTCCCTCTGATAGTACAGCTAAACAACAGTACAGCTGTGGACTTACTCTATTTCATCATTTTCATGTTAGGATTAAAATAAAATATTTTTAAATTCAGATCTTATTTTATCTGTAAATTTTCAGCTTGTACCACGTGACCAACTGCTCAGGTGATGCCATTAAACGTGTCTGAATCTCAACCTGACCTTCTGATTCTGCATACTTAAAAGTGAACCATAGAACTGAAACTGATTTAATATTGAAATTTCATAATGAATAAGACTAGGCTTTAATAACAAATTGAAGATTTTTCCAACAACTGATATAACTGAAAAGTTGCAGAATTTCACTAAGTTGGTGCAAGAAATCGACTCATCAGTAGAAAGGAAGGCTTCAACAAGACAGGTGGGGAACTGCTACATCTTGATATCCCAGTGATATATCTGGCTATAATTATCTGGCTATACTTATATAAGCTGTAAGGATACAATAAGACATTAGATTCTCACCAGTTTACTTAATATCATAGCCTTTCGGAATCTTGGTTTAAATTATATTAAACAAATTAAGAGAGCAAGGAAAGGCCCCAAATCCTTAGAAAGAAATACATGAAACAAAATATCCATTTGTGTCACATTTCTAATGATTATCTTATTTTTGTGTGCATATGTGGATGACAAAGATGGTATAGATTTCCATCACTATATCTGCAAAGGTGAATAAGATTTCTTTGCTTTACAGCAAAAAGCATATTTCACTTTCATGTTGAGTCTTAGAATAGCACCATCTTTGGAGACTGGTTGTCTGAAATTCTCTCTTGCATGACCATTCAGGCTTAACCATAATCCAGCTAAAGCTAAGTCATTGATTGACACTAGGCCTTGGGGCAGACAGATGAATTTCTCTGGTTTAAAGTTTAATGGAACAGATCTTTTGATCTCTGATTCTGTGTGGAATCTGAAGTTCATTGTTTCACCTAGGTTTCTTTGATGCTAGTACATTGTCACATACAGATCTCATTTTCATGATTAGAATGAATGTCATGAGGTCAGCACTGCTAAACCAATACAGAGATTTATATCGTGCTTCATAGTGGGTTAACTTGATCACTATTATTTCCAAGGGAGTTTAGTGTATCTAATTCAAATGTGGTATAGAGTCTTTTATAATCTAACGTTGAGCATGATGTCTTCCATAAACATAAACTAGGTAAGGATCTTATAATTGAGCATTCACTCTTATTTCTGAAATGACCACAAAATTATCTTAAGGTGACTTTATCTTAATTAAAAAGAAGACTGGACTTACTTTCTTATAGTTCAACCTTTTTCTCCCTACATCAGCGTCTATAGAAGTCAAGCAATATCTGAATCAGTGGAGGAAGAGAAAATATACCTAGTCACATTCCCCACAGCAGAGCTCATTGTGTGTTTCTAGTCTAATCCATAAGACCCATAAAACCTAGTTGACATTTCTCTTATTCTGCATGTTTATTGAAGTCCTTTCTTGACTAGTTTAGAATTATATGTGTATGTGAGCACACACTCGAACATGTACATGCAAATACACAGATTTTTCAAGTCCTTCCCAAGAAAACTGATTGTTTCACATTTACAATAATCCAAGGTCCACTCCAGTTCAGAACGACTTAAAGTGGAAGACCTGCAAGGTGAAAAGTATACAAACAGCCAGTTTTTTAACTAAACGTCCTTCTATGCAGAATATTTTTATAAAGATCTGTCGGGCCAGGTCTTTGCCAGCAAATTGAAAGACAAGGTACAGTTGTGCACTTTTTCCAAATTTCAATCATATTCAAATAAGAATTTTAACAGAAAAAAAAAAAAAAAACTGAACACAATTGGCATAAAAATACAGTATAAAATTTTAAAACACCAGTTTCTCTCTAAGCATCATCTATTAGATTCTTTTTCTTAAAACATATAGTAATTTTGAACCAAAAGTGATCATGTATTTGTTCTAACAGAGCTTTTGGAAGAGTGCAAACTGCTGATAAGGCCAATAAAGCTGAGCTTTTAAACTTTTTGCATTTCAATTGCATAATCAAAACCTGATGATCGCACATCACACACTCCAAGAACGCCATGGGCACTGCACAGCAAATGAAAATTAGTTCTAAAAGCCTTTTCATTCTCTGTGGCAGAAGACACTCCTCTCCTGGCTGTATATGAAAGAGGATCAGACACAAAATGGGGAAAAAAAAAAAAAAACATATTATGCCTGTGAGTGAAAGCAAAACCCAAAGAAAACGGAGAGCTTTGAGGGTTGAAATAGAAGAGTGAGCAGCTGTAATTAGCTGCAGTGCTGTATGAGAATAAAAAACAAAACCACTTTAAAAAATATAAACAGGCAGAAAGCCAGCTGCGATAGTGCCTAGTGCCGTAGCAAACCTTGGTAAATAGTGAGCAATATGAAAGTAAATAGAGCTTGTGGGCAAAAAGTCTGACGTCAGTTCCATTGGCTACATTTTTCATAAATTACCATCTGTAATAAAAGTCATTCTGCTATATTACTTTTTAGGTAAGACAACATTTAATACCAAAGGTGGTTTTAAGTAAAGGCAGAGTATCATCACATATCCTCCACTAAACAGACACATAAGGCAATTTTAATTACCTTCTGTTTGGGAAAGAGTGAAATTTCCTACATTTATGGATATATTTCTTTTAAGAAAATAGTACAAGGTTAATCGAGGTAATGAAAGGGCCTTCTCCCAAGCACTCAGCATCGATTTCTTTCCTGCGTGAAACATGGTTTCCTTATTCAGTTAAGCTACCTGACCTTGCAAAAAGTGTTAAATTAAATAAAAACTTGCCTATGTGTTTCTTATTTGTGCACGCTAATGGCTATAACTCTTCCTACCTGAAGCCATGAATTATTATAGAAGTTTTCCTATTTGTTCATTTCACTGAGTTTAGGTGAAAAAATGCTCAAGCCATGGCAACAGGAGGCACATCTATGTCGTGTTAATATGGCCCTTAATGCTATGCACAGCTTCTACAAAGCCGTTGAATTTTTTGCAGGAAGGGCTATTTCTTCTCCTGCATAAACTATATGGATAGAGTCTTATATATTCTAAGAAGTGCATTCTGTAAGAAAGGGCAAGGCCAGAAAGTGACTCCATTCTCTAAAGGCATTTTGCAGTTTTTCAATAATTCTTCAATTACGCCTGCATCTGATGCAAGTTGGAACACTGATAAATAAGAGAAGAAAAAGCATCTCCTTTTAAGCTGGAGACTATGAATCCCTTAGACATCCCCATCCTTTCCTATATTTCTTCTTTAAATCATCACCCCTTGAGATATATTTGTTTCCTTGTTCCAGTGTAAGTAGCATGAGAGAATTTGTTTTGTCCACTGCTAGATCGCCAAGCCCTGAAGCTCACTGGAGGTGCTCCACAAATATGCTGTGAATGATAGAATGGAGAGAGACCCAAACTGATAACCTGTCAGGCCTGAATTATGCATGTGCTCCCCCTTATTCTTCACTTTCTGAAACCTGCACTTTTATAATTCTCCAGGTACCTCATAACCGTATGTTAGCGTGGCTGCCTGCCAGTCCTTCCTCTTGTCCATCTTTCTGTTGTACCTTACAAAACTACCAACTTTTCTTTTTAGGACTTTTTTTTTTAGATTCAGTAATACTGTCTCTTTTAGTCCTTCTAATTGTCTGAAAACTCATTTGTTGTCCTTTATTGGATTCTTCATGGAATTAATTGTGGGCATGCCCTAACCATGGCCTTTGCAAAAGGACTCTTCTCATCTTGTATGGACTCCGTAAGAAGCCTGCCCACCCTCTTGGCTTCAACTTTCACAGCTCTACTGATGACTTCAAATATTTTCTTTCAGTAGTGAAGGCGGTCTAACATTTCTTTCCTTATGAGAAGCAATATGGTAGGAATTCCCATTTGTCTTGCCATTTCCAGTTGTCTCTCCAGACCTGTGTATTTTTATTCATGGAGTCATTACTTTTCTTTCTTCCTAAGACCAACCATATCTAATCACTCTCCAAATTTTATTCCTGCTCTATACAAATAGAACTAATTAACAATCCCTTGCTCCCATTTCCCTTATCTTGAGATGAGGTGCCTGGACACTTAACAGCATCTTTACGGCCTCCTTGCTTCACTGCTCCCCTCTGCAATCTTTCTAGGACTATTAGTGCACTGTTTCAATCATACAACTCCCTCGCTTATTATAAAAGAAGGCTCGTGATATCCATGGTTATTAGAGTCTACATTCCTGGCACGAGTTTCAATGCCCATTACAAACAGGGCCCCAGCCTCCCTTAACAGTTTTTTCTTATAACTGTCTTTCATGAATTGTCATCTGTAGCCTACCAAGGCAGCTTAATTATGTTTTCCTATTTACATGTTTACTAATACTCCTCATTTACATCTATTCAAATCACTCATTCTTCAAGAGACAGTTCAAATATAAATGCCTACATGACCTCCGTTAAAAGCCTCCTGACTAACAGAGCCGGAAATACTCTGCTTTCTGAGTGCCTTTGCATGATTTTATTACTCGTTGAAGGTCTGCGATTTACTATTTGGAATGTGCTCCATCTTGTTTGAGTGTCTGCTTTCTATCTTCTAGATTAAAATTCCTTGAGAGCAGACCCTACTCATTCTTTATCTGTTTATTTTACTCCGCTCCTTGCACATAGTAGGTATGTGTTCAACTAATGTAAAATACTATTATTAAGTTGAAATCAAGTCTATTTTCATGTTTAATTTGATTGTGAAAGTGTCAGTTGCTCAGTCATGTCTGACTCTCTGCAACCCCATGGACTGTAGCCTGCCAGGCTCCTCTGTCCATGGGATTCTCCAGGCATGACACTGGAGTGGGTACCACTCCCTTCTCCAGGGGATCTTCCCAACCCAGGGATCAAACCTGGGTCTCCTGAAGAGCAGGCAGATTGTTGACCACTGAGCCACAATAAATTGAGTTATTCATTTAGTATTTAGGCATCAAAATTGAGTTGAATACCTTTACATAGGAAACCAAAACTGTAACTTCTATGAAAGTTGATCCAGAGCAAAAAAATTACATAATTTATTCTTTTAGTAAAAGCATCATCATATGATTCCCATTCCAGTTCTTTGCTCTTTGGCAATTTTTAAAAGTCAAATCTCTGCTCAAAAAGTTATCTAGGGTTTTCACTTTTGTAACATTCCAAAAGAAACTGATTATTAACTTCTAGGATTTTTAAAATTATTCATATACTGATTTTTTCTAAATTAATGGCTTTTAAAATTTCCTGACATAATTTAGTGACATTTACACCATATATAAGGAATGTCATTTTCTATAAATCATCTCTGCTGGGGCAAATTTACCCAGTATTAATGGATGCATCTAGGAGCAATGCAGGTGATCTATAGCAGGTGATGGCTTCAAGGCCTAGCCTAATCCCAAGCAGGAACTTAAATAATTACTTAAGCAGCAAAATTAGATTTCATTTATCTTTTCCAGCTGTCAAGGCTGAATTTTCAACATGTTTAGCTCAGTCAAATTTTCCTCCATTAGCATTAGAAATTTCAAATTCTAGTTTCCTTTCATATAAATAGGAGGTCTCTTGCTATGCACTTTCTATCATCAAAATATCACCTATAAGAAAAGAAAGGTCATATAATTTTATCTACATGTAACTTTGAGCAAACAAGTGCCTTCCACAGAATGTATTATTGATTTTTGGAAGAGGAGTTGACATATTTTACAAGGCTTTAGTGCATATAATATACAGAAAAATTATAAAAATTTTTAATGTTATATAAACAAGCTATTCTCCAAATGTAATATGCAGAATTGTACCAATATTCTGGATTGCGTGTCAAAATTAAACATTTGGCAAAAATCTCCAATAATTTCAAGATCCAAAAACAAGCACTGAGTTAGCTCTGACTATTCACCCCTCCACTCACCTCCTTTGTGTTAGTGGCTACCACATAAATTGGCACCATCACAGGTATTCTTTTGTGTCTGGCAATTATCTGACTTCACGGTCTCTTTTATTTCACTTGCAAACATTTGTTTGTGTTTCATCCATCAAATGATAAATATCTCAAGAACTGCTACTGCGTCTTACTTGTTTTTGAGCTTCAGCATCTAGAAATATTAGAATGTGGTCGGACACAACTGAGCAACTTCGCTTTGACTTTTCACTTTTATGCATTAGAGAAGGAAATGGCAACCCACTCCAGGGTTCTTGCCTGGAGAATCCCAGGGATAGAGGAGCCTGGTGGGCTGCTGTCTATGGGGTCGCACAGTCAGACACGACTGACGAGACTTAGCAGCAGCAGCAGCAGTGTCAAGCATGTGTGCGTGAGCGCTAAGTCGCTTCAGTCGTGCCCAGATCTTTGTGACCCCATGGACTGTAACACCAGGCTCCTCTGTCCATGGGATTCTCCAGGCAAGAATACTGGATCAGGTTGCCATGCCCTCCTCCAGGGGATCTTCCGGATCCAGGGATTGAACCTGTGTCTCTTAACATCTGCTACATTGGCAGATGAGTTCTTTACCACTAGCACCACCTGGGAAGCCTATAATCAATTATACGTTTGCTAAATTGAACTGAATAAGTTTCAGAGGGAAAGGAAGCGGTTCTGTTCCAGAACTTCAGAGGAATCTGTAGTTTCCAGTTTGCTCCTGACTTCTTAAGCAAATCCTTGATTCAGTAATTCCACTTCTGCCAACTCCAGCTCCTTACTCTGCTTCTGCCGTTATACATTAAGTTAGCATATCCAGAGTCCATTGTTAACCACAGAGAGAAAGATCAGGGCTTATCACCTGTTTTCCCTTAAAGCCTCTAGTTATCTATGTTCACTTTTACCTTAGAATAAAAATAAATCTTTTACTATCTGGTGGCTCAGACAGTAAAGAATATATCTTCAGTGAGGGAAACTCAGGTTTGATCCCTGGGTTGGGACAATCACCTGGAAAAGGGAATGGCTACTCCACTCCAGTATTCTGGCCTGGAGAATTCCGTGGACAGAGAAGCCTAGCAGGCTACAGTCCGTGGGATTGCAAAGACTCAGACACCACTGAGCGACTAACACTTTCACTTTTCAAAAATAAACCTTTTACTATTACCAAACTTAGGGTATTGAGGTCTTTCTCAGATTTTTTTTTTTAATTGGAGGATAATTGCTTTATAATATTGTGTTGGTTTCTGCTTAACAACAATGTGAATCAGCTATAAATAAACATATATCTCCTCCCTCTTGAGACTCTCCCCCCAACCAGATCATCCCTAGATCATTACATAGCCCAGATTTTTCAACAATAAATATTGGCCCATATCAAACATGATATATAGGCACAAAGAAATCCCATGACTTGAAGAAAAAAAAAAAAGAGAGAACAAATTTTTTTTTTTAATCCATTATGTACGCTGCTCTGTGCTATATGTATAATCTATTATGTGATAAAATCAGAGTCTATACTCCATATAAGGATCTACAATTATGTGAGGATCTATAATTATATTTTAGCAATAGGGCTTCAAAATGTAAATATACTTCCTATGTATTATTTATAATATACTTTAAGAAGAATATTTCATAATGTTGAAATAGTCAGTAGACAGCTCTAAATTTGTCTAAATTTAATCTCATGGGCTCAAAATAAATAAAGCAAAAAAAGGTATTGTATTAATAGATATATCTACATATGTACCTAGAAATTTTAACATATGTTTCTTAGGCTGATAGAACACACACACAGCAAAAGAAAAAAACATCAGAAAAATATGAATTTGAACAGCACAGTTTGAAACCAATAATAAAATGACTTTTAAAAGCTCAAATATTTGGAAATTAAGTAACATATTTCTAAATAAACAAAATAGAAATTGGAAAATCTTTTGAACTTTAATGGTAAAGAAAATATAATACATTGAAACATTTGCAATGTAAATAAAACACTGCTTAGAACAAAATTTATAACAATAAAAGCATATAACAGAGAAATTCAGCAAAGCCAAAAGTTGGTGTTTTAAAATAACTCATACAATTGATAAAATCCTACCAATACCAATTATGAAAAAAGAGAGAGTATTATCAACAGTGGAAATAAAAAGGGGATACATGACATATTGTAAAGAACTTAAAAGATAATAAAAGTATATTGCAAACAAATTCATTCCAATAAATGTGAACATAATATAAAATGTACAAATGTCTCAAAAACATAAATTTAAAAACTGACATAAAATATATTCTAATACATTTATAATTAAAAATCTTCCAAGGAAAATCCCCTTCCAAAAAGAAACTATATGTTATTAAATCAGCTCACTCCTCCCTGCTCATATCAAAACATAACATGGACTTTATAAGAATGGAAAATACCGTGCAAACTCTTCCATGATCATAGAAGCAAAGATCCTGGCCAAGATTATAGTAAACTGACTGTGTCAAAACAGAAAGTACAGATGCTGTGAAATCCAGTAGAGTTTATTTTAGGAATAGAAATTTGGTCTAATATTTGAAAATCAATCAATGCAACTCACTATATTAACAGGAAAAAAGAAAAATAATATCACCACAACAGATGCAGAAAAACATTATTTGATAAAATTTAAAACTGATTCATGATAATGTCATTGCTGCTTTTTTGCAGATATATATAGTATATATATATATATATATATATATATATATATATAATATAATAGAACCTATATAATATATAATATAATCTATATAGAATATAGATTATAATATAATTCTGATAATGGGTATCCTCTTCCCCTCAAAAAAGCAAAAACAGTGGCAATAGTAATAGGTTTCATTGCAATCTTTGGATGGATTACTACTATTTAAAATCTGTAACTTTTAAAAGATATTGTTAAGATGTTCAGTAGCAAACATTTAGGCTTAGATATTTTGCTGAATAATTTATATTAAAATGGATAAAGTATCTACAAATAGAGCAGGATGATTTTCTTTTTTCCTTAAAAACAAGTTATATACAAGTTATAACATTGAATTTGTTGACATTTTTAAATATATTTTCATTATGGTCTGTTTTCTGAAACAGTTGTATAAAAGTTTAAAAAGCTTAAGGTATTTATTTTAGAAAATAATGAGTTGAAAAAGAAAAAAAAATGATGAGTTTTTAACACTTTTTTATTTTACTCTACAAATAATGTGCTTACTTTTCCACATTCCCTGTCATTTAATGGTTTAAAAATAAACATATACTGTTTGATATATTTCCCTTTTTCTGCATATTGCACTTAATTTCAATTACTTTCATATATTCTATTGAAAGGCTAACTAAATTAAACTAACATTTATACCACTTAAAATGCTTTCACATAAAAAATGTATTCATTGTAATATTATGTAATATTATATTAAAAATCCTTAGCAACTTAAATTTCCCATCCATTACTCACTCAAGTTTTGGTTAAATAAGTGTATAGACTCACTATAATAGAGAATTGAAAACATATTCCACCAGTACCAGTCTTAGCCTCAATGTGTTAGCCAAATTCAAATGACTTTTCAGAACCTCCTACAGAAAGTATATGTCTCCTCGCCACAGTGGTATTGGGTTTGATTTATTCAAATTATCCCAGTATCCTTATTCATTGAACATTTTTTTTCATTGATTGACAATATTGACTTTATCTTACAGTCTTCCACTAAACTATTTAATAAATTAATAATTACCAAATAATAATTTAATATTATTTGTTGGGACAATAAATGAATAAATGAGTAAATCACATACAAAAGTCTGTCATATGCTTATGTTTGCAACTGATCTTTCTAATCTCTTCTATGATTCGTTAGCTATATGCTAAATACTTGCTTTGATATAAATAAAAAAGAATAAATACATCTTTCTGCTTTCAGAGAGATTATAATTTAGTTTCTCATTACAACTAATATTCCAATGACATTATACAAACTTATAAACATTGCTGAGTTTAATCTGGTTTAATAAATATATATTTGTTTATTTACAAATAAACAAATAACCTGGATAAGGAAATGGCAACCCACTCCAGTATTCTTGCCTGTAAAATCCCATAGACAGAGGCGTCTGGTGGGCTACAGTCTGTGGTATTGCAAGAGTCAGACATGACTTAGCAACTAAACCACCACCAAACAAATAACTGATGTAGCTTATTGTGAATAAGTGTCTGCCTTCTTGGAAAATCTATACACACTTTGGATACTGTATCATTGGCTGGATTCAAGAAAAAGAATTATCCTCTTTCAGACTTACTCTAACAACACAAACTCCCAGCTGGCTCAGTGGTAAAGAATCCTCCTCCCACTGCAGGAGACACAAGAGATGCTGGTTGGATTTTCCTGGGTTGGGAAGATTTCCTGGAGGAGGAAATGGCAACCTACTCCAGTATTCTTGCCTGGAAAAGTCCATGGGCAGAGGAGCCTGGGGGGCTACAGTCCCTGGGGTCACAAAGAGTCGGACACAACTGAGCAACTGAGCACAGCACATAATACAGACACCAAGAAAAAGACACTGACGGCGGGAGGTGAGAGTATGAAGATGCAGTGTATCTCTTCACTAAGGAACAAAGTGTAGGGTCAAGTACTGATCTTCTCAGGGTGGAATCCTTACCGGGCATCCAACTGCAGGCAGAGCAGAAGTTAGAGAGGAAATCGATATTTCACCACTGAGTATTTTTAGAGTTTAAAACTATAGGACACAGAAGGCTCTGACAGAGAGCAAGTGAATGGTGCACAGTGTGTATGTCTGAAATGTCTAAAAATGCTCCACTTGACAAAGCAGTAGAAAAGGTTATTCAGAGTAGCCAGCTTTGAAAACTGTTTTTAACTTGTCTTTCCTCAGACTGGACACAGAGACCAAATGTTACCTGTGGACAACACCTACTGAAAAGTATAGGCTTGCCTGTGTGCATTAGAAAAAAATTTGTAATCATGTGTAATGCTTTTACTTATAAAATAATTAGAAAAATGTAAAATGGTTCAAATAAAAAGTTGTCCATTATCCAAATAACCAGAATTAATCACAGGTAATATAATGGATACATTGATTCATTCAAGTGCGTCACTTCACAAACAGACTGAGAATCTCAGTTCTCCTTACCTTATTCATAAATGGAATTTCAGACTGTGATTTTAATGGCATATATGTTAATACATGGGGGTGCTATAACTTATTTCAAAAATTCCATGGGATATTCAAAGGATATCCAATGTGCTGCTTTATAAGCCACGTTGTGACGAATGTCTTGCAGTGACTTTTAAAATTTGTTTTATATTCTTAAATTCTAATCAAGATGAAATTCTGAAAGTAAAAGTCCTGATATTTAAAGTCAAACTGTCATCAGAGAAGTTAAAACAATGCTTTGTCATCTGTACCAAGAATTGCCATTGTATTATTAACTTGCAGATTTTACTACTTGAGCTGAAAATGTGTACATCTCTGTTCATTCTCATACGTGCTTTTGTAAGTGGTCTGTGTCTCGGGCAATAGATTATGTCTTATTCCCACATATTTGCTCCTCTTCTCTCCATGTAGGTTATACCCGCACCTAATGCAATACAATTTTTCAGGGCCTCCTGCAGAAGGCATGTGCACCCTGCCCCCTTGGGATTGAGATTTTGCATTTGTATATATGTTTAATTTTCTATATATTATGATGTTTTGACAACTTAAAAACCCTTTCTGGCTGGGGAAAGACTGCCCCTCCTGGGGCTAGTTATTTTTTATTTTGTGGAAAGTAGAGGAGCTTAAACAATAAATATTGCTCTGGGAAAATGTATTCTGAAATGTCTCCTTCTCTTCATTGATAGGGGCTTCCCCAGTGGCTCAGCAGTAAAGAATCTATCTACAATGCAGGAGATGAGGGTCCGATCCCTGGGTCAGGAAGCTCCCTTGGAGAAGGAAATGGCAATCCATTCCAGTACTCTGGCCTAGGAAATCCCATGGACAGAGGAGCCTTGCAGGCTACAGTCTGTGGGGTCGCAAAGATTGTGACAAAACTCAGCAGCTAAACAACTACATTGGTAAATATTAGGCAGGTTATGTTAGGTCATGCTAACAATTCTAAAATCTAGGCACCTTATAATAAGTGTGTATGTATGTATGTATTTAATCTCATGCTGCATGTCCTGTACATGTTGTCTAGAGGTTTTGTTACATGTCTTCTTTCTCTGGGATCCAGGCTGATGGAGTAACCTCTATTTAAGAAAAAGGAGAAGGAAGAAATAAAGGATACATGAAAACTGAACTTAAAACTGTTAGTTGCTCAGTCGTGTCCGACTCTTTGCGACCCCATGGACTGTAGCTCACTATGCTCCTCTGTCCATGGAATTCTCTAGGCAAGAATACTGGAGTGGGTTGCCAGTTCCTTCTCCAGGGGATCTTCCTGACCCAGGGATCAAACTCTGGTCTTCCACATTGCAGGCAGATAGATACACAGCTCTTAAATATTTTACCCAGAAAAAGCACATTATCTCCACTAGCATTTCATGAACCAAAAGCAATACATGTGACCAAAACTAACTATAAAGGGAAATGAAGTACAATCCTGTATGGGACTGGAAGGAACAACTTAAATATTTGTGAAACAGTGTTAGTGAGCAGCACTTGTGATATGACCTGAATGTTAAACTTCTTAGTCAGGGGCTAGATGGAGATTGCAGGGATCCTGGAATAGAAAGAGTAATAAAATGCATGAGAGAAAAGGGAAGAAAGATTCTTAACCACTCTGTCTTCTGTGACAGCAGTCAAAAGACTTCATTTCTAGCTTAACCACAATTCCCATGAGTGATTTCTAGAAACACTTCCAAGACTTACTTACACTAACTTGTTAGGTTTTGTTATTTGTTTGCTTTTGTTAAGCTTGTTAGGCCCACAATTTTCTTACTTTAATTTCTGAGGAGAAAAATATCCTTGCGTACAAATCTTTACCTATAAAGAAGAAAGTTTTATTCACTGTCTTGTAAAGCTAGCTCCTAAGTAAAAATTGTTTTCTTTACTAGGTCAGCTAGAGGTTTAAGACATAGCAGTACCAATGTATTATTATCTTGGTAGCCTGTAAGCATGGTGAGGGTGAAGTAATTGGCCAGTCATAAATTGGACATAGAACAATTACATAGGTTCTTTTCATGAACAAAGGATCTTACAATTTCAAATATGAAACTTGAAAATTGGTCCTATTTTCTTTCTCTTGTAACACAATACACAGTCAACTAATGAAAAAAAAAAGTCTTTCATCTTAAAATGAGAATCACTTAAGAAATGAAAATGTCATAAGAAAAGAAAATGAAAATTCTAATCTAAGTTCTGATAAACATCTTCTCTGGTTAATTCAGGGTCATTCACTAAATAAAGTGAGTCTATCAGAGTCATTGCAACTGCCAAGAGTCTGCAAACATCCTTGCCTTGTGTCATAGGATGAAAATGAAAGAACTTAGAGATATGTATTATGTACAAGACTGTAGGCACCACTCCAGATACTTAAGATAGTTAAAATGTGTACTTTTCTAAAATAATATGTATATTTAACATATAGACAACAAATATAAAAAGGCATTATGAGTAACTGCAAGTATGATGGATAATTCAGTGGGAAGAAACCAATATTATAGTGTTTTCTAATATCTGGCAGACATTTGATCCTATGGCATATGAGGAAGTAGAAACATCACCAAATCCTTCCCATAGGCTTCTCTGTGAATTGTAATATGTTTCTTAACTACCATGAGACACATGACTACTCAAAAATCACCTTAGTTGCATAATCAACTAGGCTTTTACTTGCATAACTAAGGTGCTTTGTGAGATTAGTTTTAGGCATTTCCCTGCCTCCTACAGGGCTTCCCTAGTGGCTCAGGCAGTAGAGAATCTGCCCACAATGCAGAAGACCTGGGTTCAGTCCCTGGGTCGGGAAGATCCCCTGGAGAAGGGAATGGCAACACATTCCAGTTTTCTTGCCTGGAGAATTCCATGGACAGAGGGCCCTGGCGGGCTACAGCCCATAAGGTTGCAGAGTCGCACACGACTGAGTGACTACCTGCCTCCTATAGAAGTAAACATTGTGCTCCCTAGGTCTCATGCCTGTCTCCACTAGTTCTGAGCAATCAGCTGATAAACCAGAGAAATTCTGTTCCATATTTTTCTTCAAGGAGGTAGTACTCCTGTGTGGAGGCATAGACAAAATGGTGGGTTTTGTTTGTTTGTTTTATGATTCACAGTCTCCCTGATGCAAAAGTCCACCTGAAATGGGCTTGCTGTGAGTTACTGCCTAATAAAGCTTCCCAGTGGGTGCTGGTGGTAAAGAACTCACCCAGAAGACATAAGAGATGTGGATTCAATCCCTGTGTTGGGAAGATCCCCTGGAGGAGGTCATGGCAACCCATTCCAGTATTCTTGCCTTAGAGAATCCCCATGGACAGAAGAGCCTGGTAGACTACAGTCCATAGGGTCACAAAGAGTCGGACACAACTAAAGCAACTTGGAGCAAATTAAAATGCAACAATGTGTATAGAACTTGTATCTCGGAAAGCATAGGGAAGGATGACCGATGCCCCAGCCAACATGGAACCTCACAAGGCTAAGGGGATGGGTAGGTCTGTATCTCAAGTCACAATTGTTCTGGGTTGTGTTAGAAACATTGTTTAAGAAAAGCCACTCCCTTCCTAGCTCCCAACTGCTATGCTCACAGAAGTTAGCAAACTACTACAAATAAAGAAAAACCCTGGCATAGGCAAGGATAGTTTCTTCCTTTCTTGAGAGAGAAAATGACAGTATCATTGACCTTGGCTCATCTACTAGCACATCTTAAATTTTTGTCAGGGTGCCAAAGATCCAGAAGTCACACTAGTTCTCCATTTTTCTCAATAGAAACAAAAGTACACAGACTTTAGAGTTTGCAAGCAGGAGACCAGGAAACAAGGTACTGTGTCTATTACCTCAAAAATCTGAATCTGTCTCAGAAATAAAGCAGCTGAGGCTGAGAGTCCCATCATTTTTAAAAAAATGAAGTCTCATCATTTTAAAAAGATAAATAGATAAAGATAGATAAAGGAGTTTTTTTTCACACGTATCCTTTCATCTTTAGCATCCTATTCCAAACTGGGACCTGCTCTGTTGACTCATAGCAAAGTAAGGACCTCTGTTCTTGTTAGTCCATCTCATTGCCACATTAATGTTCTTCATATTCATAAAAGGAAGCGAGCGAAAGTATTTTTCTTGTCTGTTAGAAATGAGTCATGACCTTATACACCTTACACAAAGTAAATTGTTCTACGGTAGTGATTTGGCAGAACTGACTTTGTTACTCTTCTTTTGGTCCTGCCTAAGTGACCATAAAGAGCTTTTATACAGTAGTGACTCTCATAAATCTTAGATACAGAAGGTGTTCCATAATGTTTTTAAATGAACGCATAGCTGTGTATGACAGTCATATCCTAACATGAATAATACTTCCATAGATGTATATTTCAGACAAAGTTAGGATATGAAGACAATAAGAAGATATTAGTCACAGTTGGGGGAATCATTAATGGATATTGAAGAAAGATGTCATGACCATATAAAATTTTTCTCAGAAGATGCAATTTGTAGCAATTCTGTGAACTATTAATGATTAAAATGCTATGTGTCAGAGGCTATTGATTAGAGAATGATTCCTCTTCTTCCTGGGCTTCCCTGGTGGCTCAGCTGGTAAAGAATCTGCCTGCAATGCAAGAGGCCTGGGTTCAATCCCTGAGTTGGGAAGATCCCTTGAAGAAGAGACTGGCTACCCACTCCAGTGTTCTGGTCTGGAGAATTCCATGGACTGCATATCCATGGGGTTGCAAAGAGTCGAACATGACTGAGCGACTTTCAGTCACTTACTCCTCTTCTTCCTGGTCCAATATTCTTTACAATCCATCAAAATTAGATATAGCCTCATGACTGGCTTCTATTCAATAGAATGTGAGTGGAATTGATGTGTGTTACCTCCCAATCTGGCCATCAAAACTTCACATGTGCAGTGCTCCATATGTTTTTCTATAGTTTCTATAATATGCTCCATACATATTCTATAGAATATTATATATTATGCTTCATGAAATAAGTCCAATGGAGAAAGACAAATACTATATGATATCACTTACATGTGACATGTAATGTGAAAAATAACACAAAAATGTATATAGCAAAACAGAAATAGAATCACAGATACAGAAAACATACTGGCAGTTGGCAGAGGGAAGGGGGCTGGCAAGTTAGGGGTAGGGGAATAAAAGATACAAAACACTATGTATAAAATAGATAAGCAACAAGGATATATTATATAGCACAGGGAATTATACACATTAGATTTAATAGAGCATAATCTGTAAAAATACTGAATCACTGGGCTCAGCAGTAAAGAATCTGCCTGCAACGTAGGAGACGTGGGTTTGATCCTTGGGTCATGAAGATGGTTTGATCCTTGGAGGAGGAAATGGAAACCCACTCCAGTATTCTTGCCTGGGAAAATCTCATGGATAGAGGAGCACAGTGGGTTATGGTTGGTCGATGGGATTGCAAAGGGTTGGAGCACCACCAAGCTGTAAAAATACTGAATCACTATGCTGCAGGCCTGAAAGGAATATAATATTGTAAATCAAATATACTTCAATAAAAATAATTAAATTTAAAAAGATGTTTCAAATTTGATATCATGGACTAAGATTCTACCAGAATATATTCTCCATTAAAAAAAAAAACAACTATAAACTTCTGGCAAAATACAACAAACCACTGTCTGAAAACCTTGAAGGGTGATCAAAATTTCTCTTAGGGGAGTCAACTACTGAATTAGCAAACAACAGGAGACCACATGCTCTAACTTGACACTGTAGCATAGTCAACCTGTTCACGATGGCTAATATCCTCACAGAAAATCCACATCTTTCCAGTCTGAAAATAACAGAGTACAGAACTCTGGAAAGTGATAGGGGAATCTTGGAAGAAAGGGAGACAGAGATGGGGAGCTACAAATTTTGTCTAAACATCTGTGGCTGACCCTTGAATTATGCCTGGCACGTGGCAGATTCAAAATGGTCCAGGTGAGAATCAAATGACTGAGCTGAGATTTGCACTGCAACTCAAGAGGCAGTGTTTGTCTGTGAAGTTAGTTGTTCACTACACAAGCATTAACATTCTGTGGAAGACTAACAGAAACCACAGCCTCCAAAACATCCGTAATGTTTAAGGTACAATCTAAACTTACTCGGCATAGAAAAGAGGGAAGAAAACGTGATCCACCTTGACAGGAAAGAACAATAGAAAATAGAAAAATGATATTGAAAATAGTAATGAATGTAAAACAGGTTGCTGCTGCTGCTGCTAAGTCACTTCAGTCGTATCCGACTCTGTGCGACCCCACAGACAGCAGCCCACCAGGCTTCCCCGTCCCTGGGATTCTCCAGGCAAGAACACTGGAGTGGGTTGCCATTTCCTTCTCCAATGCATGAAAGTGAAAAGTGAAAGTGAAGTCGCTCAGTCGTGTCCGACTCCAAGCGACCCCATGGACTGCCGCCTACCAGGCTCCTCTGTCCATGGGATTTTCCAGGCAAGAGAACTGGAGTGGGGTGCTTTGCCTTCTCCGGTAAAACAGATTAATGCCATCTAATAACCTCAGTAATTAATATTAGCTTAGTGAATACACATTATACATATCGATAAAGACTTTGTGGACAGACAAATGAAATGGATTCATCAAAAATGTTTCTTGTAAATTAAGCTCAAAAATTAGAAACAAGAAAGCAAGCAACAAAGTGAAAAGGCAACCTTTGGATTAGGAGTAAATATTTGCAAACCACATATCTAATAAGGGATTCATTTCCAAAGTATATAAGGAACTCCCACAATTTAATAGTGTAAAAAAAATCAATAGTAAAAAAAAAATAATTGCAAAATGCAATTCAAGGCAAAAGACTTGAATACAATCTCTCAAAAGAAACCATACAGGTAATTCTCTGGTGGTCCAGTGATTAGAACTCCACGCTTCCACCGCAGGAGGCAGAGTTTCAATCTTTAGTCAGGGAACTAAGATCCTTCAAGCTGCATGGCCAGCCAAAAAACAAAGAAGACATAGAAATTACTATCAGGTATATGAAAAAATGCTCAATATCACTAATCAGCAGGAAAATGCAAATCAGTGAGATACCACCTCACTCCTATTAGAATGACTATCATCAATAATACAAGAGATAACAAGTGTTGGCTAAGATGTGGAGAAAAAGGAACCTTTGCACATCATCAATGGGAATGAAAATTGGAGCAGCCCTTATGCAAAACAGTATGAAGTTTTCTCAAAAGATTAAAAATAGAGCTATTAATACTATATGATACAGCAATCTCATTCCTGGATGTATATCCAAAAGAATTGAAATTAGGATCCCATAGAGATATCTACAACCCCTTCTTCAGTGCAGCATTATTCACAATAGCAAAACGTGGAAATACCCAAATGTCCACTGACACATGAATGGATAAAGGAAATGCGGTATATACATGTAATAGAATACTGAAAAGAAAGTGAAAGTGAAGTCGCTCAGTCGTGTCTGACTCTTTGCGACCCCATGAACTGTAGCCTGCCAGGATCCTCTGTCCATGGGATTCTCCAGACAAGAATACTGGAGTGGGTTGCCATTTAAAGAAAAGCCATTTGTAACATGAATGGACCTGGAAAGCATTACACAAAGTGAAATAAATCTATCACAGAAGGAAAAAAACTGTATGATTCCACTTATATGTGGTGTATAAATAGTCCAATTCATAGAAAAAGAAAATATAGTGGTAGTTGCCAGGGGATGGCGGGAGAGGGAAATGGAGACTTATTTTTAAAAACTCTTAAATTAAGCTCACAAAATGACAAAGACTCCCTTCTAATATGCCTGAAACAAATGAATAAAGACCAAAAATGAGACTGACAATATAATTTTTAATGCAAGAAGAGATGGATTATATCACATTAAAACTGTTATTTGTTAAATGTCTAATATATTCTAATCACTGTTAAGTGGTTTGAGCAGGCAATGGAATATTATAGCTTAAAACAAATTCAGTCAGTGAATGTATCCATAAGATTTACTAATTTTATCATTACCTCATGTGAGGAACTTTCCTGGTGGCTAGACAATAAAGAATCTGCCTGCAATGCAGGAGACCCAGGGTCAATCTCTGGGTCAGGAAGATCCCTTGGAAAAGGGAATGGCTACCCACTCCAGTATTCTTGCCTGGAGAATCCTGTGGCCAGAGGAGCCTGGCAGGCTGCAATCCACGGAGTCAAAAAGTCAGACACGACTGAGCACACAGCACACACACACACACACACACACACACATCCTCCTGTTACTCATTTGGGACCAAGTTCTTGCAGTATGATGTAGAGTTACAGTATTTAACCTTTTTTAAATTGTTGCTGGAGAATTCAACAAATGTCTTTAGCTTCTGAGGAGAAAATACCCTTTCTTAAAAGTGGAAGGGACCCAAAAGAAGGAACAGGAAAATAATGATTTCTATTTAAATATGTGAAAGAAGAATAGACATAAAATTCTGGAAGAGAAGCAAAGGCTACAACCACTAATAAGCAGTTTTTTCTCTGTGTCCTCTCTTTTTCCAGAAGGGCTAGTTGTTCTGATTTAAAAGTAAGGCCAGTAGTTTCCTTTGACATGGCATTTACTGTGAGGGGTAATTCTCCCATTCACTTTTACTATCTTTGAGGTAGTTACTCTCATTATCTGCATTTGCAAGTGAGGAAACAGTCTCAGAAAGGTTAAATAACTTGTCCAAGTACTCTATGCATGTTACAAATTAGATTCTTCCCAGAAGCTCTGCACTGAATATATAAGCTCTTCTGACTCCTAAATTATAGAAAAATGTACTTAACACCAGATATGATTCTCTTCTAAAAAATTTTTCTACACATTAAATGCAGAGGACTTTAATCTGTATTGCTTTATTATTACCATAATTATTATTAGATAATGATCAAACTCTATCAAGTTGATATATATATATATATATAGTGAAATTACTTCATAACTCTAATTCCAAAGCCAAACCACTCAGCAATTGGACATATATTCTTTTAATCAAATGTATATGTTTATATTACAAATACTACATATATATAGTCATGCCATTTCCCCTCCTTAACCAATCTCCTATAAGTTAAATTGTCTCTGGCTTTTTTCTATTTCAAACAATGCTGCAATTGATTTTGAAATTTCTCCTAAGGAATGAATTTATATATGAAATACTTACTGCATCTTTCTGTTTAATCTTCATTTATTGTATATTCAAAACAGGGCATATCCCTCCTCTAAACTCCAGTAATAAGAATAAAATATTGGTTACTTAGTAACCAGGAGTTTGCCTGCAAATAATCAAGAAGTAGACTTAGAAATCACTACTGCTTTTAATAAATGAAATAGGGCAAAAATCCCTGATGATCTACAGGAAAAGAAAAATTGGAGAGTGAAAGTACTAAAAAAGCATTTGTGTGATTGATTTCCATGATTCTAATGGACCAAAAAACCTTTAATTAAATTTGTTATAAATGAGATTTTCATTATTGTTTTTATTGAAATTCAGCTTTTCTAGTCATATGAATAAATTTGTAAAGGTACCTATGATGCAGCAACATCATGGTTAATCCCCCCATCTGGGAATTAAGTTTACCACATTTCCTTGGATTACACTCTATATAATTGCAGAGGAAGAAGAAAAGGTGAGATCCAGTAAAACAGGTCTGGTATGCATGTGTGCTCAGTAGTGTCCAACTCTTTGGAACCCCATGGACTGTGGTCCAACCAGGCTCCCCTGTCCATGGAATTTTCCTGGTAAGGATGCTGGAGTGGGTTGCCATTTCCAACTCCAGGAGATCTTCCCAACCCATGGATTGAACTTGCATGGCTTGCATGTCCTGCATTGGAAGGCAGATTCTTTACCACTAGTGCTGCATTTTCTAGAATATTAAAATAATATTATGTACTCCTGAATACTTTTTCTATATCAATTTTTCAGCCACACCAGAAATTATAAAAGTTTCTGTCATCTTCAGGAGAATCATTTTAAAACTCTGTATATATCCACAACATACACAAATCTCAAAAACTGACCAAAGGCACACTGGGGCTAATCTAACTACTCTGTGAACTGGCAGAGTAAGAGGATCAGTTAAGAAAGGGAATACAGGGATAATTAAGTGCATAGATGGATGAATAAATGAGACAAATGGATAGATAGGTAGATAGATATTTTAACTTGAATGTTTATATATCTGTGCAATATAATAAGGGCCTTACATAAATTACCCTTCTTAACCTTTACAGGAATCCTATGCAGTAGGCATCTTGATTGAGATGTGGAAATTGAGGCTTATGTCTGAATTGCCCATGATCTCGCTCTTAAGAAAAGGCACTTATGGTATTCAACCTTGAAGTTTGAAAACACAGACACCTGCTCATTCATTCAATATAGTTGGGTGACTCTTACATGCCAGCTCCATTCTAGGCATCACAGACCAAGCAGGAAACAAAACAGACCAAATCTCTGTTCTCATACAGTTCATACTCTACTCAAAAGAAGAGACAAAAATTCTAAGTGTATAATATATCAGCAGCTAATGAATAGGATTTAAAAAATAAAAATAAGGTGAGGGAAAAGCTCTTGAAGGCAGGGAGTCTAAGACAATCTTTTTATAGGAAAGGAAGACATTTGGGCAGAGAGTTGAATGAAGTGCAATACCGCCATCAAGCAGGTAGGTGATTGCTGGATGTGTGAGAAAGGAAAGACTGCAAGGAGATCAGTTCTGAGTACAGAGGAATGTTCTTGGGGGCGGGGAGAGGGGGGGGCGGGCGGTGGCAGGGTTCAGAAGAAGGGGTGTTAGGAGGTGAAGCAGAGAGGTTATAAGGGAAAGACCACACAGCTCTGTATTTTATCCTTCAGGATATTGAAGCCACTGCAGAACTAGGCCAAGAGTAGTCCCTCTCTACTCAATGGTTACAGGATAACTCTGGCAGCTATGGGGCAGCAAAGAAGAAATCAGTGAAGAAAATGATTCTCAACACTGTCAAGCCCAGGGTACTTTTTAAAAAAAAGATAGTAAAAACGCTTTCTTTACTATTCTAAATAAATCTAAATTACTTCTACAACCAATTACCGAGATAAATCAACATTTAGAATAATTCAGAATTTCAAACGCCCAGTTTTTAATATCAAACATGAATAAATGGAAAATATTTATTTTAAAAATTGTGTATTTTCTATCAATGTCTTTTCCTGCAAGAAGACGTTAGAAAACAGTGACTAGGGATCAGATTTTGACACCCATTTGTATGCTTGCTGTAAATGTGAATGCTGAAAGGGCTGGCCAGTGCTTTATACTGGCAATTCAGAGACCAAGAACAGCATAGCCAGTGATGATGTCATTTTCTGAGATGACAAAAAATATCCTTATAACCTTAAACAATACTAAGCATAGCCTTCCTTCAATTTACACAACAGGCACATTCCTGGAAAATTCTTATATATTAAAACAAAACCCACTTGGAGTTTGTAAATACAATGGAATTAAATCCTAGGCTCAGGAATGACCATGAATGTGAGACATTTACGAAGAAAGTAGGATGGAGGATCATTAATTTTTTCTAGAGGACTTTTCTGTGCATTGAAGGGCATCTAACATCACTGGCCTCTGCCCATTAAAGCACTAATGTCTCCTTCAATCACTCTGACTAACGAATATGGCTCAATGTGTTTTGAAAATATTTCAAGATGTTTTTCTATTATTCACATTGGGAATCACTGACTCAGGGACTACAGCAAAAGGCAGATGAAAAAAGACGCTGCAGTGGCCATAAGCAGCAGATTCAGGATGTGAAGTTGGAAATTACAATATTGGCCAATGATTAGATGTTAGCACTGGACATGGAACAAATGACTGGTTCAAAATTGGGAAGGAGTACCACAAGGCTCTATATTGTCACCCTGCTTATTTAATTTCTGTGCAGAGTACATCATGTGAAACACCAGGCCGGATGAATCACAAGCTGTAATCAAGATTGCCAGGAGGAAGATCATCAATCTCAGATATACAGAGGATACCACTCTAATAGCAGAAAGTGAAGAGGAACAAAAGAGCGTCTTGATAAGAAAAGAGTGAAAAAGCTGGCTTAAAACTCAGTATTCAAAAAACAAAGATCATGGCATCTGGTCCAATCACTTCATGGCAAATAGAAGGGGAAAAAGTGGAAGCAATAACAGATTTTATTTTCCTGAGCTCCAAAATCACTGCAGATGGTGACTACAGCCATGAAATTAAAAGATACTTGCTCCCTGGAAAAGAAGTTATGACCAATCCAGACTGCATATTAAAAAGCAGAGACATTACTTTGCCAACAAAGGTCCATCTAATCGAAGCTATGGTTTTTCCAGTAATCATGTATGGATGTGAGAATTGGACTATAAGGAAAGCTGAGTGCTGAAGAATTGATGCTTTGAACTGTGGTGTTGGAGAAAACTCTTGAGAGTCCCTTGGACTGCAAGAAGATCCAACCAATCAATCCTAAAGGAAATCGGTCCTGAATATTCACTGGAAGGACTAAGGCTGAAGCTGAAACTCCAATACTTTGGACACCTGATGTGAAAAACTGACTCATTTGAAAAAACTCTGATATAGGGAAAGATTGAAGGCAGGAGGAGAAGGGGACAGCAGAGGATGAGATGGTTGGATGGCATCACTGACTCAATGGACATGAGTTTGAGTAAACTCCAGAAGTTGGTGATGAACAGAGAGGCCTGGCATGCTGAAGTCCATGGGGTCACAAAGAGTCGAACATGACTGAGAGACTGCACTGACCTGAACTGATTATTTTGCCTAAGACTGATCATAGTCTGTAATGTACCCATGGCTATCTGCCATATTACAGCCAAGTTTCACTGAGCACCAACCTATCTTCAATGCAAGAAAAATACCTAGGTTGACTTCAAATCAAGAAAAATAGGAAAGACTTTCTCAGTTTCCTCCATGAGCCAAAGAGCAGATAAGGCTACCATCCACCTCATAAGGGTAGCAGGATATAGTCACAGGCTGTTGTGACTCAGCCCATGAACCACAGTGGGTCTCTTTCCCTTTTAGACGAAAGGAATTTATTAAATCTTTCATTGACTGCCCATCTTCCCTGACCAAACTATTGACATACCAAAGGAGCGAAGATAAGCCTAGGAATGTCTTTCTGGCTCATTATCACACTCCATCCCCCAAAGTCATATTTCTCAATGTAAATTTGAATAAGAGACAAGAATAAAAGTTAATGTTTTAATTTCAATATGTTATCTCAATCCTTCCATATACAGAATACTATCCAGTAACTTATGGTATTACTTGTCAGAACACTTGAATACAGAATCTGTTTTCCTTTCATTTTCAGTAGCTCAGGGTGATTTACACAATATTGGTTACAAAAAGTAGACTCTGTTGATGAGAGAACTCGGGGCTTGAATCAGCTAGGATGAAAAATAGGAAAAAAATATGATATTTACCCTCTATCAAACACAGAAATGTGTGATTTTGCTATGGTTTATATCCTGCACTCCTTTTTGACAAGCTTGATGTTGAACTGCATTAAATATTAATTTATATAATGCAGTAGTCATGTAAAACTAGGCATAAAACACAGCAGGGGAAATTGCATTTTCTTACTGTTAAGACTATTGTTACAGTCTTCCAGTACCTCATGCCGTCATCCTACTTAGTAGATTGATGTTTATTTTCCCAGCACACATTGACTGCCATCAATAGCATTACTAACTTGTTGACTGTTATGTTGCCCTCAGAAGTAGTAAATCTTGCCAATCGAGAAAGGGTCTTTAGACTCAAGAGATACTCGTAATCTCCTGACATGAATTTAATCAAAATTCAGCAACGACGTGTAAACTCTTGTTTCTGGAAAACAATTTATGTTAAACTGAGGCACAGCTTTGCTCTTGATCTATAACCCATTTTATGATGGAGGGCCAAGGGTAACTTAACTTCAAATGTTATTTTCACATGTGCAGTCTGTATCAGTGAACATCTCAGCTCTCCCCTAAGTGTCACTAAAGGAGGTATTTGGGGTAAATAGTCCCATTTACCCTTTCCTCGAGTTTTTCCTAGTTTACTCTTTAATCATCTTGTTCTTGCCATAAATCGTGAAACTGTAAGCTTGAATCCATTTTTCCAGAATACCCACAACATCATTCTACAAAACCTACAACCACTGAAAACATTATTTAAAGGTTATTTCCTTTTTTGTTTTGGTTTCAATCTTGTCTGCTCTATTCTTGTCTCTCAATATAGATTCACATCCATACAGCCATCTCTCACAACTCCCACACCCTACCCAGGGATTTGCCTCAGGCCTCCTCCCCTGGAAGCTCATCTGTAGACTTTCAGCTCGTAAACAGCAAGAAAATGTCACCCAGAAGGGGACGGTTACAAAGTTGACAGGACATTCGGTGCTGTCCTTTTCTTCCACCTTCTCGCATATATTCTTCTGGCCAAACGTAACCTTTCGTGACCTTCACTTCTCTTTTAGGAGTAATCTTAAAGTCTGGGGCTCCATCCTAATTCAGAACTAAGTTAAGAGGAAGAATAGAGAACAGGTACAGAATATCAGAAATCTTTTCAGAGCAAAGAGATTACTTTGATGTCTTTGTTTTAAAACATATTTATGTTGCATGGATAGGAAAGGAAAGCATCAGGAAGGGAATTCTGGAATTAAGGACATTGAAAGTGTATAATTCCTCATGAATTGCCTAATTCCACCCAGATGTAGAAGGATCAGAGTTACATTCTCTCTTTTTCTCAAAGTTCAACCTTAAAGTTTCCAGATAACTACAATAGGTCCTACTTTGAGTTTGCCTAGAGGAAAAGAAATCTCTGCCCTATTCCACCTGTCATTCACACTCTCACCTAGAGTTCTGCTTTGTTTAAAGATTACATAGTTTGCTTACTCATCCCATTTCTGCAAATGCCTGACTATCTCACAGAAATATTAGATGATGCAGAGCAGTGAATCTGAGCCACTGTGTGCTCTTGAGCAAAAGCAAAATTGTAAGCAGCTCTGCTGTGTCCCACCCTTTGTGACACCATGGACTGTAGTGCACCAGGCTCCTCTTTCCATGGAATTCTCCAGGCAAGAATACTGGAGTGGGTAGCCATTCCCATCTCCAGGGCAACTTCCCAACCCAGGGATCAAACCTGGGTCTCCAGCATTACAGATGGATGTTTTACCACCAAGCCACCAGGGAAGCCACACTCTAAAGACTGAAGTTTGTGGTAGACCCTTCCTTTCTAAAAACTCCTTGGAGATGTGGATAGTCATTTATATCTTCTGTTAAAAATTACTAATACAAATGTTTCTGTGTTGTTCAGGTTTAAAAAATGTTAAACTAGATTAAATATTTCTGCATTTGCAGTTTCCATTTTATTGCACTCCTTTTATATTACAAAATTCCCAAAACACCAAAACTCTTGTTTATTGGAAATCATTTGCTATCATTATCCCCTCAAAAAGGGGCTTATTTTGATGTCATTTCAAGCAAATTCCTCTGAGATATAAAATTGGAGTTTAGAAATTCAAAATCCACAGTGGAAGTTTTAATCATCTAAACCAAGGAATCTAGAGTTGACTGATAAATCTTCCCATGATAGCCTGTGAAATATACTAATCAGAGGCCACCCACCTGCTCAGCAGACATTCAATAAATAACAGTGGATGAAGTTGAAAAGGTGTTGGTCTAAGTTGACTCTCTAGTTTTAAAGAACCACTTTCAAAACTGCACCTTAAAAATGTCACGAGCATAAAGAATATTTATGAGTGACAGGTCTCTTCATCCCTTTCAAACAAATGATTTAGGTCTGACAGACAATAGTGAGTCTCCAGTATTTGAGTTTTCATTTTCAAACTCCAGTGTAAGAATAAGAAAACACCTTATATATGCATTACTACTGTCAATCAAAAGATTGAGTTAAAATTTAAATAATAAAAATAATTACATATATATTGGAAAAGACTAAAATAAATCAAGAAAAATGAGTTGGTGAAATAATTTAAATAAAGGAATAAAGTTAGAAATACTCAAACTATGGACATAGACAAATGGAAATGCTTTGTGAGAGTAGCAAAAAAGGAGTGTGATAGTTATAGCATATTCACACTGCTATCCGAATTCAGGGCTGCAACTCATAAGCATTAATAGGAAAAGAAGTTTGGGTTATAGTACAGGAAAATTACCTAATTTTATCTTTAATAAAACACTTGGAAAATTTATGAAATTAAGTTATGAAATCTTCTTATTAAAAATACCTTAAGGGTACATTTAAGAATGATTACAATAGTTCAGCCGATTTGCTATAAATGTAAGTAGAGCCTCTTACTTCAAAATTGGAATTTTTAGAGCCTCTGCTGCTCTGGTAAACCCCCTTGATACGGCTTCTTCAAAATCAAGTAAGGCCTCCATTTCTTTATTCCATAGTAAATTATTATATTTTTAATAACAAAATGAGATTTAGACATTTTTTTCCCCTGAGATCCCTAAAAATGTTAGTAAATGATTTTACTAGATGTGTTATGTGTCTATTCCACACACAAAGATTGCGTTAGAAAATAACCAGCTTAGGGCTTCCCTGGAAGCTCCGTGGTAAAGAATCTGCCTGCCAACACAGGAGACGCAGGTTGGAACTCTGATGTGGGAAGATCCCACATGCTGAGAAGCAACTAGGCCACAACTATTGAGCCTGTGCTCTAGAGCCCAGGAGCCACAACTACTGAAACCCGCTCACCCCAGAACCTGTGCTCTGCACGAAGAGAAGCCACCGCACCGCTCATGCACCGCAACTAGAGAACTGTAGGTCAGCAACTGCTCAGCAATGAAGATCCAGTACTGCTAAAAATAAATAAATAAATAAGATTTTATATATATATATATATATATATATATATATATATATATATAAATAACCAGCCTAGTATTATATAGGGGGAGAAAGGGAAATACATATTAAATGCCTACTGATCAACAGTAAAATCTTTTACTTTCTCTTCCAGTCCCTATTTTCTAAATTAAAAGATATTCTTGATGATCTCTGATGTTCTAGATGATGATACTTCTTAGAGCAATAGAGTTTCTCTCATCATATGAAATGCAACATCTAGATTATGCCAATCATCCCCTTTTTGACATTCAAATATGGACTGTGGAAGAAATTGTTTCCTCCTCCATATTTCCTCCACAATACAAGTAGTAGCCTCTACTTTTGGTATAAAAAGGAAGCACAATACGGAACATCTAACAAAGCACTAGTAACAATGTCTATGTCAAAAGATTTAAGCACCTAGAGATTAAGTATCCTACCATTATTCAGAAGAGGCTTAAAACATGTATGGAAATGAAAGGAGTATTATTTAGGAAAAATCAAAATAATTAGGAAATAAACCTACAGCAATTATCAGCACAGAAAATGGAAGGAGTGCAAAGAAACTCATTTGAAAACAACTCTTGATAATTAGACAACAGCATTCCCTAAGCTTAGAAAATAGACTGCTAACAAAAATCAGATCAGATCAGATCAGTCACTCAGTCCTGTCCGACTCTTTGTGACCCCATGAATCACAGCACACCAGGCCTCCCTGTCCATCACCAACTCCCGGAGTTCACTGAGACTCACGTCCATCAAGTTAGTGATGCCATCCAGCCATCTCATCCTCTGTCGTCCCCTTCTCCTCTTGCCCCCAATCCCTCCCAGCATCAGTCTTTTCCAATGAGTCAACTCTTCGCATGAGGTGGCCAAAGTACTGGAGTTTCAGCCTTAGGATCATTCCTTCCCAAGAAATCCCAGGGCTGATCTCCTTCAGAATGGACTGGTTGGATCTCCTTGCAGTCCAAGGGACTCTCAAGAGTCTTCTCCAACACCACAGTTCAAAAGCATCAATTCTTCGGTGCTCAGCCTTCTTCACAGTCCAACTCTCACATCCATACATGACCACTGGAAAAACCATAGCCTTGACTAGATGAGCCTTTGTTGGCAAAGTAATGTCTCTGCTTTTGAATATGTTATCTAGGTTGGTCATAACTTTCCTTCCAAGGAGTAAGCGTCTTTTAATTTCATGGCTGCAGTCACCATCTGCAGTGATTTGGGAGCCCAAAAAATAAAGTCTGACCCTGTTTCCACTGTTTCCCCATCTATTTCCCATGAAGTGATGGGACCAGATGCCATGATCTTCGTTTTCTGAATGTTGAGCTTTAAGCCAACTTTTTCACTCTCCACTTTCACTTTCATCAAGAGGCTTTTGAGTTCCTCTTCACTTTCTGCCATAAGGGTGGTGTCATCTGCATATCTGAGGTTATTGATATTTCTCCCAGCAATCTTGATTCCAGTTTGTGTTTCTTGCAGCCCAGCATTTCTCATGATGTACTCTGCATATAAGTTAAATAAACAGGGTGACAATATACAGCCTTGACAAACTCCTTTTCCTATTTGGAACCAGTCTATTGTTCCATGTCCAGTTCTAACTGTTGCTTCCTGACCTGTATACAAATTTCTCAAGAGAAAGATCAGGTGGTCTGGTATTCCCATCTCTTTCAGAATTTTCCACAGTTTATTGTGATCCACACAGTCAAAGGCTTTGGCATAGTCAATAAAGCAGAAATAGATGTTTTTCTGGAACTCTCTTGCTTTTTCCATGATCCAGTGGATGTTGGCAGAGGATCTCTGGTTCCTCTGCCTTTTCTAAAACCGTCTTGAACATCAGGAAGTTCACGGTTCACATATTGCTGAAGCCTGGCTTGGAGAATTTTGAGCATTACTTTACTAGTGTGTGAGATGAGTGCAATGTTAACAAAAATAGCAGAACCCTAAAAGAATCCCATAATCAATGTTATTTTTTGGGCTCAAGATACCAATTTTAAGAGCAGTTTTAATAAATAATCTAAGCAATTTTTGTGTCATATCAGAAGATTTTTTAAACAGAGTAATATAGTGCTGCTATTATGAGGTCTGATAGTGGTGCCAACAGTATCTTTTGCCAATGCATGAAAGTGAAATGTGAAAGTGAAGTCGCTCAGTCATGTCCGACTCTTCACGACCCCATGGACTGCAGCCTACCAGGCTCCTCCGTCCATGGGATTTTCCAGGCAAGAGTACTGGAGTCGGGTGCCATCGCCTTCTCCGTTTGAAAACAAAAGATTGTCTAATTACATGCTTTTCTCAGGAACTGCTTTATGAAACCTCAGAAAAAAATTTTATTGATAAATCACACATTGTGTTTCATATTAAAGCACTCTACTACACATACACACATCACATCACAGAAAATGGACTTCCCTAGTGGCTCAGACAGTAAAGAATCCACCTGCAATCCAGGAGACCATGGTTCGATCCTTGGGTTGGGAAGTTTCCCTGGAGAAGGAAATGGCAAGTAACTCCAGTATTCTTGCCTGGAAAATCCTATGGACAGGGTCTTGTGGGCTATGTTTCATGGAGTAGCAAAGAATCGGACACAACTGAGCATGCGTGCATGCACATGGAAAGTCAACTTAGATTTTTACCTAGTGGTCTGCTGGTAATCATTGACATATTTAACACAAGGAAATAACATGATAAATATTACATTTTAGAAATGTAGACAATGATCTGGGAAACAGATTGAACATATCTTTATTTTATGTACATAAACAGAAATATATATTAGTTTTAGTTCTGGAGAAGGAAATGGCAATCCACTCCAGTACCCTTGCCTGGAAAATCCCATGGACAGAGGAGCTTGGTATGTTACAGTCCATGGGGTCACAAAGAGTCAGACACAACGGAGTGACTTCACTCACTCATATGTTCTCATGTCTCTTATTATAGACTATAGAAAAATGATGAAATTTTAATTATTATTCTAAAGGACGTTGTTTGTTTTCTTCTGTTTATTGGACTTCCCTTGTGGCTCAGCTGGTAAAGAATCCACCTGCAATGCAGGAGACCTGGGTTCAATCCCTGGGTTGGGAAGATCCCCTAGAGAAGGGAAAAGCTACCCACTCCAGTATTCTGGCCTGGAGAATTCCATGGACTCTATAGTCTATGGGGTATATGTTCTCATGTCTCTCATTATAGACAATAGAAAATTGATGGGATTTTAATTATTATTTTAAAAGACATTATGTTTGTTTTCTCCTATTTATTAACTACTGTAATATCCAGGATTTGCATATTTTAACCTTGTATATTTTTTTTCAAGAGATATTTTAACCTTGTATATTTTAAACTCTCTGACATATGTGTACTTTTGTAAAGGTAAAGAAAGAAGGAAATGTGAGGTTGAAAGTTTATTAAAATGCTTGTAAACAAATGTTTTACATTCAGAAAACTAAGATCATGGCATCTGGTCCCAGCACTTCATGGGAAATAGATGGGGAAACAGTGGAAACAGGGTCAGACTTTATTTTGTTTTGGGCTCCAAAATCACTGCAGATGGTGATTGTGGCCATGAAATTAAAAGACGCTTACTCCTTGGAAGGAAAGTTATGACCAACCTAGATAGCGTATTCAAAAGCAGAGATATTACTTTGCCAACAAAGGTCCATCTAGTCAAGGCTATGGTTTTTCCAGTGGTCGTGTATGGATGTGAGAGTTGGACTGTGAAGAAAGCTGAGCCCCAAAGAATTGATGCTTTTGAACTGTGGTGTTGGAGAAGACTCTTGAGAGTCCCTTGGACTGCAAGGAGATCCAACCAGTCCATCCTAAAGGAAATCAGTGCTGGGTGTTCATTGGAAGGACTGATGCTAAAGCTGGAACTCCAGTACTTTGGTCACCTCATGCGAAGAGTTGACTCATTGGAAAAGACTCTGATGCTGGGAGGGATTGGGGGCAGGAGGAGAAAGGGACAACAGAGGATGAGATGGCTGGATGGCATCACCGACTCTATGGACATGAGTTTGAGTGAACTCCGGGAGTTGGTGATGGACAGGGAGGCCTGGCGTGCTGTGATTCATGGGGTCGCTAAGAGTCAGACACAACTGAATGACTGAACTGACTGACTGAAACAAAGGTTAAAAGCTTAGTAAGGCATGAAAGTCAAGGAAATCTCTGTTTTTGTCTTATAAAAGACTTAAAATTGTATAAAATCTCACAGAGCATAATATAATTTTAGAACTACTCACGGAAATCCAAGTGACAGTGTATGAATGTAAATACGCATTCAGTTGCTCAGTTGTGTTTGATTCTTTGTAGCCCTATGGACTACAGCCTGCCTGGCTCCTCTGTCCTTGGAATTCTCCAGACAAGAATACAGGAGTGGGTTGCCACACCCTCCTCCAGGGGATCTACCTGACTCGGAGATTGAAACCCGGTCTCCTGCATCTCCTGCATTGACAGATGGGTTCTTTAGCACTAGCCCCACATGGGAAGCCCAAATGTAGGAAGCATCACGTTAAAAATCCATCAGTATTGGACAGTTCCTAATTCTATACTCCAATTGGTTCATATTTTAAACCATGAGACATCACTGAATTAGTTGAGTAACATATGCTAATGAATTAATTAATCCTAAATTTAAAATACAGAAATTAAATTATAGTGATACCTGGAAGGAGCTTTTAGATATAGCAAAGATTTAACAGTAACAGTCACCTGAACGAAATATATGTTAAGAATCACCTGTTACAGCTCTGATTGATGTTTTTAACCATGGTATCAATCACAGCTTAAAATACGTAAATCAGGGTCCAATTTAACCCAAAGGGGCTGATGTCTCCCATGATAAGTCATGATAATTCATAATAAAATGATGTAGACAGACGAGTACAGTGTGTGTGTGATCAGTTGCTAAGTTTTATCTGACTCTATGCGACCGCATGGACTGTAGCCTGCCAGGCTCCTCTGTCCATGGAATTCTCCAGGCAAGAATACTGGAGTGGATTGCCATTTCCTTCCCCATTGGGGTCTTCCTGACCCAGGGATCAAACCTGCGTCTCCTGTGTATCCTGCATTGGCAGGTAGATTCTTTACCACTGCACCCTGGGAAGCTTCAGAAGAGTACAGTGCCACCTCCTAATATATAATCTACCAATGAGAATTTGAACTAATTGGGGCTTGATACATCCATTTCTCAAATGGATCCACACTCTCACAGGATTCCACTACTTCATAAAATCATCAACATCACTTATTGGAATCCAGAAACATGTAAACCAGTTTGTGAGCAGACAGTTCTCCAGCCATCCCAGAGTTTTCTTGCAGCAAGACACTGCTGTCCTTTGTTTACAGATTATCTTCTCAAGTATGTTTGGATCTTGAACAGCCTTGGAAGATGAAGATAGTGTCTTTTGGGAACAAAAGCTGAGTTTGTTTACTGCCCTAAGAAAAGATTAAAGATCCAGGCTCAGGGTTTTCTGTTGTAACACAACTTGCTATGTATGCAGATAATACCTTTGCTTCTTGGCATCACCGTGTGAGATCAGGGACTTGGAGAATTGGAGTAAATGCGGATTCTCTGTCAACTGCTCTTCTGAGAGTAATAAAGCCTTTTGTCTCTGTCACAGGAATCTTGTGGCTTCTGCCAGCATTCATGAAACTATAGTGGGTCAATTTACTAGCTTCAAGTAGGATACAATCTCAGAATCCTCACAGTTCTTAACACAGGTCTGCTTTAAACCTTCCTTATTTGGTTGACAACCCCATTCCAGAACAGAAAAGCCTAAACTTATTTTGTAAAAAGTTAAAACTGTGCAATACTATTTAATTTAGTGATTTGGAAAACAAAAAAAATGGACCTATTTAATTTATACTCAAGAATTTGTACTTACTTTCCTATTTTGGTATCACTTCCTAAAATAAAACTTTGGCATGGGAAATGTCACTGAATAATAAAATTAAACAACTACTACAAAACATTAAAGATTAAAAAATGCACAAAAATCTTAGTGAGATTGTATATTTACTCCAAATTTTTCAATCTTTTTTACACAACTAGATCAATTTCTTTATTGCATAATTTGAAACTCAAATGTGTACATTTTTCTAAACATCAAGAACACACATTTCAGCTTTAGAGAAGAAAAAAAGTTAAAGTTCGTTAAACTAATATCCATCTTCATCCCGGTACAGATTTAAAGAAATGCCAACAAGGAATGTTAGAACTAATGTAACAAAATTAGCATAATTTAGCATTTGCCAATTTAAAGAAGCATTTTGATAAGATAAAAGTCTTAAAGGCTAAGTCTTAAGAAAAGGAATCAATGCAAGTACAGGCTACTCATTTGCAGATTGCTGGTTTGGAGACTTTACTGTGACACATACTTAGTAAAGCAGTCATTATTAAATCTGGTTTCTGGGTTAAATCAATAGTCATTGATAAAATGCCTTCAAAAGAACATGTATCATTTTGTGCAATTTTGAAAGTGCTACTTGCTATAATGTAACAGTGTACTTAACGTTTTTGGAAGAAAAACTGAGTACATTATTGTCCATATAATAACAGGAATGGCAATCATTAAACTGTATTTCTAGGAGCTCAAACCTATTTTTTCTCATTGACAGTTCAATATCAACACAATTACTTTGCTTTGGAGAAAATAACAGTTGACTTCAGAATATCAAAGCCTGGAAATAGTTAATCTCTAAAGGCAAAGGCTTTTTCCTTCAAGACTTAGCTTCAGGATTAGTTTGGAGCATTTTAAGGAATTCTCTGCGGCATGATGCAGACACACACGCACACACACAGACGCGTACACACATTCATATACAGGGAAAGGCTCTCATTTATAGAGCTGGATTTACTAGTTAAACATACTAATAATCGAAGACATAAATTATATGAACACATAGCTGAAAGGTATTAAGCTTTATAGTAACGACTATTTGAGTACATAGGTGCTATAGGATGAAACAAAAGAGTAAAGAAAAATCTGAAATTTTTCATTATACTGGTTTAAAAGTTTGTAATTTTTTTATGTGCTGGAAACTGGTTTTTGGAGTAAACGAAAACATACCCAAAGAAATTTAAACACAATCAATACATCACTCCTTTTATGTGTGAATATATAATATGCAAATATGTGTATATAAATATGTATAAAATTATGTGTATGCATACACATAATTGTGAGGTTTAATATATAAAATCAATTGAAGAAGGGAGACTTAGAAAAATATTAGCCTGAGTTTTATCATAAGAAGCTCAAGAAAAATTATGCTAAAAACCCACACTTAAGGTTAACCTTTTCTTTTCCATGTTATTTTGACACTGAACATTTGTGACCTAAATACACAGACCCTTGATCCTTTTAGTTTAGGAATCTTAATGGATTTTTTTCTTTATCCCATTTGCTCAAATTTATTTAAAAGCAAAATGCAGGTGAATACAATACAGAGGTGATGTGAAAGCAATCGACAAACCACCATCGAAAAGCAAAGTTTTCCTCAGTCTCAAAGTATAAAGTTTGATAATTAGCTAGACTAGAAACATTCAAGAATTATTATTGCCTGTCTTCAACTAAGAGCTGTCCAATCAGTCCTAGCTAGGAGCATGCATGCCTGCTCAGTCGTGTCTGACTCTGCAACCCTATGAACTTTAGCCTGCCAGGCTCCTCTGTTCATAGAATTATCTAGACAAGAATACTGGAGTGGGCGGCCATTTCCTCTGCCAGGGGATATTCCCGACTCAAGGACTGAACCTACATCTGCATTGGCAGGCAGATTCTTTACCACTGAGCCACGTGGGACGGTCCCTAGCTAGAAGAGAAAGAGCTAATAGATCCATGAAATGTAAGGATGACAATTCTAAAAAGGCAATGCGATATAACATATTTGGTATGAAGCTTTGATGTCTAAAAGACAGAAGTGGATCTGAACCTGAGCTCTGGCACTCATTATCTGTGTGAGCTGTAAGTTACTTAACTTCACTGAGCTTCAGGGGGAAAAAAGAAACAATTTAGAATCAAAACTGCCTCTTGGCCTTTGTGCCATTAGGAAGTTGTCAGGCTAGGAGTAGGAGGCATCATTCATATTAAAGGGAAAATAAATTTTTAAACTGTAGCTAACAGGGAATGGGATAAGAGAAGACTAACTTTCTCAAAATTGTAGCCAGTTTTCTGATGTGCCTGGGTGATACCAAGTATAGATGTGTAGATGACTACATCTTCAACAAGAACATAAATGCATTTGGGAATATGTAAGTGTTAGTCCAGAGTCTCATTAGAGGAAGTAAATGAGATTATTCTGGCTGATAACATCAAAACATTTAATTTCAGAAAGTCCCAATGGAGGCTACCTGAAAGTAAGAGAAACATGAGATGTGAAGGAATGAGGCCACAGGTTGGGAAGGGCAATTTGTGAAGAGTTTGGAGCCTGCAAATTAAGTTGTCCCATAAGAAATCTGGAATAATAGTCCAAAGCCCTTTAGAAACAGTGTTGTCAAATATTCCATTTTAAGAGGACATCCTAAGTTTTCTGCAATATAAACCTTCTTCAAAATGGAGATAGCTTCATTTTGTAAAAGTACCCCATAGACCTGCAGGTTGATTTTGTCATGCTCCATCAGCCCACTTCCAAATTCAAACACATCTATGGAGAACAGTTCTGAGCGAGCCCAGACATATACAGATCAGTGCTCACCTGCATGCTTGCACCCCCTTTTTGGGGTGTCTTGCCCCAGAGCCTTCTCACGTGCCTCTGGAGCTGTTCATACAAGTACAACCCAGCTCAGGAGACACGGCCATGTGAACCTTCAGCCACAGGGGATGGTGGGGTCGGGGGATGGTTGGCAAGAGATGGCCAATAGCTGTTCAGCCTCCTACCCATGGAGGGAGGCATTCCACGTGATTCTCAGGGGGGCTTCTGTGGGATACAGACTTCACTGCTCTCAACAGTGACACCATTGGCACACCTCACACAGCTTTTCCTCCCTCCCTGCCTTTTACCTCCCTCTACTTCCGTGGCTCTTGCTGCCTAGGAACACCTTCCCAATAGACTCCCAAGGCCTTACTCATCCATGACTCTGCATTCAACAGACTCCACACCAAGATTCTCTGTGGAAACAGTTTTCATGGACACATAGAGGGAAAGAGGCTGAGTTCCCTACTTGAGCCAGTGCAGAGAGGAGAGGGCCGCCAGGCTGTGGGGAAGAGAGAATGCCCGAAAGTAACAAAGACTCTAAGCAGGGGTCTTGAGGGGCCCCGACATTTCTGTGGAAAGGGTGACAAGAGATTTGAGTTGATCTGATGTATATCTCAAGTGACTGGCCAACCTTAACTAACTTCTAGTTACATAGTAGGCACACATAAGTGGAAAAAAATGAATTTAATACGGTTGATGGCAAGTATTTTGCATTCTGAACCAGTTTATTGCTGTCAAATCTTTGGTTTTAGACTCTGCTGATCTGTTATCAGATCTAACTTTTAGTGAGATATTCATTAATTAGCAGGTATATTTTTAATCTCAGGGCCATTCTATGAGTTGGGGACAATCTCATCTATCTTTCAAAGCTTATTTCCCGAAACTCCCGTTCATGTACTATATTTAAGCCAAATTATTACTGATGTATACCTTATATCGGGAGAAGGCAATGGCACCCCACTCCAGTACTCTTGCCTGAAAAATCCCATGGACAGAGGAGCCTGGTAGGCTGTAGTCCATGGGGTTGCTAGGAGTTGGACATGACTGAGCAACTTCACTTTCACTTTTCACTTTCATGCATTGGAGAAGGAAATGGCAACCCACTCCAGTGTTCTTGCCTGGAGAATCCCAGGGATGGGGGAGCCTTGTGGGCTGCCGTCTATGGGGTCGCACAGAGTCGGACACGACTGAAGCGACTTAGCAGCAGTAGCAGCAGCATACCTTATATCTTGACAATCCTTGGAATAGTCTTTATTATCATCTACTTTTCACCCCTAAACTTAGGAATCTTTCTAGGTCTGCCTGAAATACTAGGAGACTATTTCAATACAGGAGATGTGAGTTAGGTCCCTGGGTCAAGAAGATCCCGTGGAAAAGAGAATGGCTACCCACTCCAGTATTCTGGCCTGGAGAACTCCATGGACAGTGGAACCTGGCAGTCTACAGTCCATGGAGTCACAAACAGTCGACATGACTGAGCAACGAACACTTTCAGGCAGTGTCCACAAAAATTTCCCAAACCATACTGGAATGTAATGATTATGTTTCATGATAGTCACCTACCTCTTGGTATGGTTACTTGTACTTTTGCTTTCTCTCATCTTACAGGACAACATTTAAGTTGCATTCACGTTTTGCTTACATATATGATAGCTCTTCAGCATAGAGCTAAAGTTTAAAATTGATCAGCTTTTTAGTCTTCATTCATATGCCGGGTCAATTTTTTTCTACAGAGGATGTTGCTACCAGCCTTTCTTGTTGGTTCCCAATTTCCCATGTGCCCCATTCCACAAACAACCGTTTCATACACCCTATTCTGAAGCCTCATTTTGACCCTTGTTCCTTAAATAAATACCTACCTGTCACAACATTTTGCTTTCACTCAGATTCTCCTATCTCCTCTAATTTATATAATAAACATACACACCATTTTGCACTGAACATCTCCAGCATAAGCCTGTTGTAAAGTGTAATAGTAGCATCCCATTTTACTTCTCAAAGTTTCCTGATTTTGGAGGATAAACTGTATAGTCACCTTATTCAATGCAGCTTCCATGCTTTGCTGCTTTTCCCTCTCATCTGTACTTCACCTGTTCCTACACTGCATTGCATATTATACATCCACTATTGCAGAATATATAGCATTTTTAAAGTGAGGGAAATTGTCCTGTAAAATGATGTAACATAATCAGTTTGCTCGGGGCATACAGAAAGACTTTCCTGTGACCAACATTATAAATGTCTGAGCACTATTAAGTCTGAAAAGCAGACACAAACCAGAATGGGTGGGAAGAGAGACTGCATTTGGCACACCTTCAAAAACATCATTTCAGGAAGAAAAATGCAATTCAATTTTCAGAATGAGTGGTTAAACCAATCCATGACAGGTCTATATAATCAATATCTACTGCCACTTACCTTGGCAGCATTCCTGGAGAGATCATTTTCCAAAGTTGTCCTCTTCTCAGCCACTTTCCATTGTGTTTTATGTAAATTATTTTGGCTTATCTACTGTATCCCACTTTTTTTTTTTTGCCTCTATTGCAATAAAGAACTTAACCAGCATATTGTATTACATATGAAAGAATAGATATTTTCAAATCTCTCTATGCATTTTATTTCTTTGAGTAATCAGTTTTAAAACTCTTTTCAAATTTATAAGAGATAGTTCAAAATATTTTCTATTTTCAGTGTTCTTGCAGATAATCCTAACCCAACACTGATGCCGAGTGTTTCTATCTCTGTTATCTACTCACTTTTACAAATTGCCATCCAAGGTCCTGCCCTACCACAGCAGGAGCAGGTTTTGACCTTTTCCTGGTGGCTCAGACAGTAAAGAATCTCCCTGCAATACAGGAGACTTGAGTTCAATCTCTAGGTCGAGAAGATCCCCTGGAAAAGGGAATGGCTACCCTACTCCAGTATTCTTACCTGGAGAACTCCATGGACAGGGGAGCCTGGCAGGATACAGTCCATGGAGTCGCAAAGAGTTAACATGACTGAGCGACTAACACTTTCACTTTTTTTTTTCTTTGAAAGAATTAGTATTTTTCCAGTCAGCCAGAGCTTTGGCAGTAGACATAGTCATTGGTTAAGGAACTGTTGGTATTCTCTCTGATAAGTTCCTCTGTCAAATATAAGCAACCTTGAGAATGGGGGGAATGAGACAGTTAGGGAGTTTGGGATTGACACATACAGTCTGCTATATTTAAAATGCATAACCAACAAAGTTCTACGGTATAACATAGAGAACTCTGTTTAATGTTATGTGGCAGCCTGGATGGGAAGGGAGTTTGAGGAAGAATGGATATATGCATATGTATAGCTGAGTCCCTTTACTGTCTACCTGAAACTATCACAACATTGTTAATTGGCTATACACCAATATAAAATAAAATGTTTTTTAAAAATGTAAATAAATAAAAAAAGATAAGCATCCTCAAGTTGGGCCTACTAAAGAGAAATGGATTGGGAACTGCTTTACTTCTCCGCTTAAAAATCCCTCATTACCCTGAAGCTTCCCATTGCATTAAGAACAAAATCCAAACCTAGAACCCTGGCTAACAAGTCTGGTGTGGTCTCTGCCACCTGTCTCCTCTGACCCACCTCAGCCACTCTCTCCGGCACTGGCCGCCATGTTCCAGCTATGCTGGTCTCCTTTGTGTTGCTGAAAGAACACACCAGTCCCTTTCCTTCCTCTGCCCAGAAGACAGGTCTAACAGGCCTTCAGGTAACAGGCTCACTTTCATGTTTCAGTTCTTAGCTCAGGGAACATCTCTCCCAAAGAGGCCTCCCCTGATAACACCATATACAAATTCCTCTAGCTCGTTTCCTTTGTTGCCCTCTTATCAGAGAGTTCTTATCAGAGTGAATGTTCTTATAAAATTTCTCACTTAGCTGTCTTATAAAGTTTCTCACTTAGTCCCCACTAGGGACTGTGTCTATGTTCCTTTGCTCCGATATCCCCAGTGTCTAGCACATAATGGATGATCAATGAATGTTTGTTACATGAATGACAGCCCCAAACAAGACTGATCCAGAAAGTGTTTTTCTCCCAGTATCATTTTGCCTGCCTCAATTTCTGCTAGTATCTAGAAACTCTCCAGCAAGTTGTCACTCCCCACTAAATCTTGGCCTTAGTTGCTGGGAGCAAAGAATGAAAGCAGCCAACCTCTGACCCATGGGAGGAGGCGGAGGTCTGAGGAGAGGAAAGGGGCAGCCTGGAGAAATGAAAAGGAAGCAGATGACTTTTATTTTAATGCTTATGTCAAATAGATCACCAGATAAATAGACCAATAGTACTTCATAAGAAAAACAGACTTTCTCTCTGAAATGCCCTTAATAGCCTATCTCTGGTTGAGAATTATTCATAGTAAAAGAAAACTGGCATCTATAAGCCATGAATAATGATACATGTGCTTTATCACATATAAAATAGATCTGCTTAATAATTTGAATGCTTCACCACAGGAGATGAATCCTACACTTATTACATACATGTCTCCATCTATTATTCTGGGTAAAAAGAGCATGTCCATTGAAGGAAGATAGGACCTGTCGATTTGATTCAAAGTCCCCATACCTCTCTTTGTTCCATTTGAGCTGAGTAGATCTCTGATTTATGAGAATCTGCTTGGAAGGCAATGACAACCCACTCCAGTACTCTTGCCTGGAAAATCCCAGGGGTGGAGGAGCCTGGTAGGCTGCAGTCCATGGGGTCACAAAGAGTCGGACACGACTAAGCGACTTCACTCTCACTTTTCACTATCATGCATTGGAGAAGGAAATGGCAACCCCCTCCAATGTTCTTGCCTGAAGCGACTTAGCAGCAGCAGCAGCAGCTTGGAAAATCCAGTCATGTATGTTAACTCAGTTGTGAATTAGAATTCCATGGGGAGTTTAATACGAGCATCCAAAAATTCAGTGGTAAGGGAGAAAGGACGAGTCTGCCAAGTTTTGTGTTTTGGTTTTTTTTTTCCTATTATTTAATCCTGGCCTGGGTGGCTCAGTGGTAAAAAAGGGGCTTCCCAGGTGACACAGTGGTAAAGAATCTGTCTGCCAATGCAGGAGATGCAGGAGTCACAGGATCAATCCCTGGGTTGGGAAGATCCCTGGAAGGAGGAAATGGCAACCAACTCCAGTATGCTTGCCTGAAAATCCCATGGACAGAGGAGCCTGATGAGCTTTGCATCCATGAGTTGCAAAGAGTCAGACATGACTGAGTGAATAAACAAGAGCTACAACAACTAAGAGGAAATAAAAGCATAACCAAAGAGTTTCAGGTGATACCAGTTCCAGTGGATTGCAGAGTGGCCCCCAAAAGACAAGTCTATGTCCTAGCTCTAGAAACCTGTTGTCCTGGTCATCTCAGGCTGCCATAAATCACCACAGACTGGGTGGTTTAAACAATAGACATTTTTGTTTTGTCACAGTCCTGGGGGCTAGAAATCATTGAAGAAGGTGCCAGCAGATTCAGTTCCTGAGGAGAACCCTCTTTCAGATTTGAAGATGGCTGCCTTCTTTCTGCAGAGAAGGCAATGGCACCCCACTCCAGTACTCTTGCCTGGAAAATCCCATGGACGGAGGAGCCTGGAAGGCTGTAGTCCATGGGGTCGCTGAAGGTCAGACACGACTGCACGACTTCACTTTCACTTTTCACTTTCATGCATTGGAGAAGGAAATGGCAACCCATTCCAGTGTTCTTGCCTGGAGAATCCCAGGGACGGGGGAGCCTGGTGGGTTGCCCTCTCTGGGGTCGCACAGAGTCAGACGCAACTGAAGCGACTTAGCAGCAGCAGCAGCAGCAGCCTTCTTTCTGTGTCTTCACCTGATGAAGAAAAAATGACGGAGCAAGTTTTCTGGCATTTACAAGGGCACTAAACCTAGCAGAGACCCCAGTCTCTGCCTCATCTAAGCTTTATCACCTCCCAAAGGCCCTGTCTCCCATGCAAACATCATCACATTAGAGGTTAAGATTTCAACATATGAACTGGAGAGGTGGGGGACATAATTCAGCTCACAGAACCTGTGAATGTAAACTTATACAGAAAAAAGGTCTTTGTAGATATTAAGGATCTTGAGAATAGATCCTCCAGGATTACCCAAGTGTTGGTCGCTCAATTGTGTCCAACTCTTTGTGACCCCATGGACTGTAGCCCACCAAGCTCCTCTATTCATGGGATTCTTCAGGCAAGAATACCTACTGGAGTGGATTGCCATTTCTTTCTCTAATTACCCAGGTGGACTATAAATCAAATGACAGTTATTTGTATAATAGAAAGGCAGGGGGGATTCAGCACATGGAGGAAAAGCCCAGAAAAACACAGAGGCAGAGAGTGGAGTTACACAGTCCCAAGGCAAGGGAGCCTGCAGCCAATAGAGCTAGGAGAGGCAAGACTGATTTTCTCTTAAAGCTGTCAGAGGCAGCACAGCCCTGCTGACACCTTGACTTTGGACTTCTGGCAGTCTGAGCTGTGACACAATGAATTTCTGTTTTAAGCCAAGAAAAAAACAAGCCAATGCTCAAATTCTAGCCCTATCCAATTAATTCAATATCTTCTGGAAGTGAAGTCCTCGCACTGCTGTGGTTTAACGCCCCTGAGGCAGTAACTCTGCATGTTATCAAGGTTGAGAAGCTCAAACCCAGAGAGATTCCCCTTCTAGGGTTATTATCATTTTAATCAGGGTTTCTTTATCCTGAAAGGCCAAAAATATTCTTGATCTTCTGAAAAATGAATTTTGTTGTTCAGTCGCCCAGTCATGTCCAGTTCTTTGTGACCCCGTGTACTGCAGCATGACAGGCTTCCCTGTCCTTCACTATCTCCCTGGGTTTGTTCAAACCCATGTCTTTTGGGTAAATGATGCCAACTATCTCATTCTCTGTCACCTCCTTCTGCTCCTGCTCTCAATCTTTCCCAACATCAAGGTCTTTACCAGTGAGTCGGCTCTTCACATCAGGTGGCCAAAGTATTGAAGCTTCAGCTTCTGCATGAATGTCTGGTGGCAGATTACTTGTACCAGTGAATGTCTTGGAAACGGAGTGGTGGCAATACATATTAGATACTTCTGTATCCATTAAAATCTGTTGTCATTTCTATTATGACTGGAAAATAATTTTTTAAAAGAAATTTGAAAATGTGCTGAAGGGTGTTATGAAACAGCAAAGCATTTTTATTTCTCGATATTGCACTAAAATAATCATTCTATCAAAAATTAGGCTGTAAAGTAAACTCCAAAGGCTGAGTATTTTACTTCTTTTATGTTATAAATTCCTATAGTTTTTCTTTCCCAATCTATCACCCTGATCAATAGTGAATAAATCCACTATACCAAGTGAGCTAAAGAAGCGAAATAATAATAGTCTTACAGGGAAAAAGAGATAGTTCATCTAACCCCAATCCTTCCATTGTAACCTGCCATCAGAAGGCAGGGCAGAAGGTCACCTCTTCATCTCTATTTCTCAAGAAAAGAATTAGTCATACATATTGTTAAATTGGCTTCATCCCCAAAGAATAGATGAGAGATGAACTGCACTGAACGAAGGGACATCACTACACTCAGAAAGCCATTTGCTTACAACAGAAAATCAATGTAAAGCAGTCTTACAACATTGCATGACATTAAATGTCTATAATCACTTTATTCTGCTTAACTTGTACAGATGTGTTCTGCCAGCGTTCTCCCTCTGTAATCTCTCCGTAGGAAAACTCATCTCCTTTCACAACCACAGGGATCACTTATAAACTAATAGCTCTCAAATCCTCATCTCTATCCCGGACATCCCTTCTAAGCCCCAGAGGCCATATGATGCAGTGGCTAATGATGCATACACAGGCTTTAGAGTCAGACTGTCTGTGTTCAACCCCCAGCCACCGCTTATTGGTCAAATTATTTATCTTCAAGAACCCTCATTTTCATCATCTTTAAATAGAGAAAAATGCATGCTGCTCAGTGCTGTTAACACAGACTTGAGAAATGTATTTACTATAATTATTGAGGAGAGGTAGGAGATATGCATTAAATTCCTGGGTAGGGAAGATTCCCTGGAGTAGGAATGGCAACCCACTCCAGTATTCTTGCCTGGGAAATCCTATGGAGAGAGGAGACTAGTGAGCTACAGCCCACAGGATCACAAAGAGTTGGACACAACTGAGGGCGCCCGTGCACACACACACACACACACACACACACGTGCCTATCCATGCAGATGTTCCAGGAATACCTTAAAAACAAAGCTGTCAAAAGGTGAATTCATTATTTTTCCCGAATACATGATTCATCCCTATGAGCTCTACTGTACTGAATAAAATCATCATCCTACCAATTATGCAGCCCCCACAGAATCTTTTTGCTACTCTTGCTTCTACCTTACTTCCCACTTACTTGGCCACATCCTGCTGGGTCTCTACAGTGACTCACTAATCCATCTTCATCCATCCCCATTAACAGGACTTGAGTTCAAGGCATCGTCACTTCTATGACTACAAGTTCCTATAAGGAGTTTCCTAGGCTCCAATCTCTTGCCCTCATATCACTGCCTGATGTCCTCCAGCAACACAGATCCAAACTAGAAATAACTCTCCCATCCTCTCAAATGCTTTACATGACATGTAATTCAAAGATTTTCCAAAATTAAGTCCCAACCCACCTATCCAGCCTCATCTACCCTATAGTCTTCTAAGGAGGATCTCAGTCTCTACTAACAAGAGTCACACACTCCCACGGGCATTCTCAGAGGGAAATATAATTCCCCAGCCACTGACTGTAAATCTGCCCCTCAAACAAACAGGACAGATTGCAAATGAGAACAAGGTTACTATATAAATATTATATATATATATATATACATATATATAATCTTAATGTGATTCTAATTTATGTCTTCTGGAGAAAATTGTTTAAACTTTGGCACTTTATAATTAGCTTTAAAAGGATTACTAGATCTTTATGTCATATTTAATCTTAACTAGCTTTGGGGGGACTATATTATGGACAAGTAATACTAGCCAACAGCCTAAAATTCAAATTAAGCCCAAAAGTTCATTTTGACACCTCTTAGTATACTCTTTTCTTTTAACCCACTTCCCAAAGCACCTTATACCACAACCCTTGACCTCTCAGCTCTTGGAAACTAAGTATATGGTGTTCCCTATGCTTCCTAAGCCTTATTTGCCCTTCCTCATCCTTACATGGGCTTCCCTGGTGACTCAGTGGTAAAAAATTCACCTATCAATAGAGGAGACACAGGAGTCTCAGGTTCAATCCTTGGCTCAGGAAGATTCCCTAGAGGAAGAAATGGCAGCCCACTCCAATATTCTATGTATTCTATGTATACTCCAGTATTCCAGTATTCTGTCCATGGGAAATCCCATGGACAGAAGAGCCTGGCAGGCTACAGTCCATGGGGTCACAAAGAGTCGAACACACGCACACATATGCATCCTTACTTATTCACACTTTCTCATCCTCCCACTCAGCTTAATTAGTATCCTCTCTTTGAATGTTTTCTTTTTATCAAATGTAATATTATTATTTATTTAACACTGCAAATCTACTTTAGCTATTCAGTAAGGCTACATTTTAATGGGCAGCTGCATGCTTGTATTGAATACCGATTACAGCTCGGTTCTGTAACAATTCAGTCAACAGCTGTGAGGATCACAGGCCCTCCCTTCCGCTGGTCCTCTTCTTTGCAGTGTCTGCCAACAGGGACAGGTTTTATTCCCTACCAGGCAGAAGCACAGAAAGTGGTTCTTTGTGGTGTGTTTACTTGTCTTTCATGGTTTTTTGGGTGCATTTGATATTAAAATGTGAATTTAATATAAACAAATTTATTGATTTTTCTATATGGTTTTTAATTTTTCTATTTTGTTTAAGAAACCCTTCATTAGCCTGAGGTAATAAAAATACTGTTTATATTATCTTCTGAAAGCCCTTTGTTTTTTTCCTTTCACACATATCTTATATTCACTATGAATTATTTTTCGTGTTTGGTCTAGCAGCTATTAAAAAACAATAATGATTTTTAATACCATTAATGATAGCAACAAAAATATCAAATATATCTAATAATAAATCTTACAAAATGTACCCAAGATCTCTACAAGAAACCTATAAAACTTTGTTGAGAGAAATGAAAGAAATCAAAATAAATAATGGGATCCATGGATTTTAGGATTAAGAAACTAACTAATGTTAAGATGCCAATTGATGCTTTCAAATTGTGATGCTGGAGAAGACTGTTGAGAGTCCCCTGGACACTGCAAGGAGATCAAACCAGTCAGTCCTAAAGGAAATCAGTCCTAAGTATTCATTGGAAGGACTGATGCTGAAGCTGAAACTCCAATACTTTGGCTACCTGAGGTGAAGAACTGACTCATTGGAAAAGACCCTGATGCTGGGAAAATTGAAGTCAGGAGGAGAAGGGGACGACAGAGGATGAGATGCTTTGATGGCATCGACTCAATGGATGTGAGTTTGAGCAAGCTCTGTAAGATGGTGATGAACAGGAAGCCTGGGCATGCTGCAGTCCATAGGATCACAAAGAGTCAGACATGACTGAACAACTGAACTGAACCGAACTTAACTGGACACTTCAAGGAGATCAAATCAGTCAATGCTAAAGGAAATCAACCCTGAATATTCATTGGAAGGACTGATACTGAAGCTGAAGCTCCAATACCTTGGCTGCTTGATGGAAAGAGCCAACTCATTGGAAAAGACCCTGTTGCTGGGAAAGACTGAAGCAAAAGACAATGGGGATGGCAGAGGATGAGATGGTTAGATAGCATCAACAACTCAGTGGACATGAATTTGAGCAAACTTCAGGAGATAGTGGAGGACAGAGAAGCTTGGCATAAGGCAATCCACAGGGTCACAGAGTTAGACAAGACCAAGTGACTAAACAATTTTTCCTTGTGTAGTGCTTAGTTGTTCAGTTGTGTCTGACTCTTTGCGACCCCATGGACTGTAGCCTGCCAAGCTGCTCTTTCAATGAGGATTCTCCAGGCAAGTATACCGGAATGGGTTGCCATGCTATCCTCCAGCGGGTCTTCCCAACCCAGGGATCAAACCCAGGTCTCCAACATTGTGAGCAGATTCTTTACCATCTGAGCCACCAGGAAAGCCCAAAATACTGGAATGGGCAGCCAATTCCTTCTCTAGGGGATCTTCCCAACCCAGAAATCAAACCAGGGTCTCTTGCATCTCAAGAGAATTATTTACCAGCTGAGCCACCAGGGAAAATTCAAAATAGTTAAAGTAAAAATCAGATCCAGCCTACAGTGAGGCAGTTTCAAATTAAAAAACCAAAGAGGCAACTTTTATTCTCCTGGCCAAAATTTCCTTGCACTGAAAAGGAAATTTTCCATTGATTTCAAATGAAGCAATCTCTGTTGAAATTATTCTCTGTAATAGTTTAAATACATTTTAAAGGTTAAAATAAAACATATTACTGACAAGTGAATAGCATCAACCTCATCAGGATAGATAGAGAAGAAATTAGAACCTGAAGTGCATAAATTGATAGATAGATACTTTAGATATGAACACATAGATATAAATAGATGAGAGGTAGAGGAGTCCCTTGAATAGCAAGAAGTTCAAACCAGCCAATCCTAAAGGAAATCAATCCTGAATATTCATTGGAAGGACTGATGCTGAAGCTGAAGTTCTAATATTTTGGCCACCTGATTTGAAGAGCTGACTCACTGGAAAAGACCCTGATGATGGGTAAGATTGAGGGCAGGAGAAGGAGGTGACAGAGGATGAGATGGTTGGATAGCATCACTGAGTTAATGGACATGAGCTTGAGTGAATTCTGGGAGATTGTGAAGGACAGGGAAGCGTGGTGTGCTGCAGTTCAAGAGGTCACAAAGAGTTGGACACAAAACTTAATGACTGAACAAAAACAAGATTGATGATAGATAAATATTTACTAACCATTTTTAGTTGGTTTTAAAAAATATTTCATCATATTCATTTCTCAGTTGATCCTCTGATTTGAAAGGGACTTGTGCTTCTTGCAGATACAAAAGTAGCAGCCTGAAATCTATATGAACTTCCCCAGCCAAGTTAAATGCCCTAGCTCAGGGCTATATCCTACAGAAAGCAGCATCTTTCTTCTAATTCACACCAAAGCTAGTAGTAGATTTCAAACACTGAAGTGTCTGTGTCATTTTTAGTACAAAATCAAAGCTATGGCATAACATCTGATATATGATAACCTCTATATTGAGAGGAAATATTCATTCATGAGTGCATGCTTGCCCAGAGGAAACCTGAAAAAAAGGCCTCCTCCCATCGAGCTCATATTCTAGTGAGAAGAGACAGATTCTAAATAGGACTCTGTGCAATGCAGTGCTTAGTCGCTCAGTCATGTCTGACTCTTTGCAACTCCATGGACTGCAGCCTGCCAGGCTCCTCTACCTTTGGGGATTCTCCAACAAGAATACTGGAGTGGGTTGTCGTGCCCTCCTCCAGGAGATCTTCCCAACCAAGGATTGACCCAGGGATCGAATCCAGGTCTCCCACATTGCAGGTGGATTTTTTACTGACTGAGTCACCAGGGAAGCCAAATAGGACTCTAAATTATAATAAATTAATAAAACATAAAGCATCGAGAAAACACAAAGCAGCAGAAGAAATGCTAAGGAGAAATATATAAGGAACTATATAAATGATATGAAAAAAAGTAAAGAAGGAAAAGGGATAAAGAATCTGGGGAAGTTGGCGAAGGTATTACAATTTTAGAGAGTGTGGCCATCTAAGACAGCATTTGAGTAAGAACCTAAAGGAAATGGAGAGTGAGTCATGCACTTGGGGGGAAAAGTGGTCCAGGTAGAAAGTGGAGCAGGTGCAAACGGCCTGAGGCAGGAATATGCCTGATGAGTTGGAGAATTAGTACTACCAGATTCAGTGTTCACTCAATGCAAAAGTGTTAGTCACTCAGTTGTGTCCAACTCTTTGCAACCCCATGGACTGTAGCCCACAAGGTTCCTTTGTCCATGGAATTCTCCAGGCAAAAATACTAGAGTGAGTAGGCACTCCCTTCTCCAGGGGATCTTCCTGACCTAGGGATCAAACCCTGGTCTCCTGCATTGGAGTCAGATTCTTTAGCATCTGAGCCACTGGGGAAGCCCCAGTACTACCAGATACTCCCATATGAAGTGAAGTGAAGTGAAGTCTCTCAGTTCAGTTCAGTCACTCAGTCATGTCCAACTCTTTGTGATCCCATGGATCACAGCACACCAGGCCTCCCTGTTCATCACCAACTCCCGGAGTTCACTCAAACTCATGTGCAAGGAGTCGGTGATGCCATCCAGCCATCTCATCCTCTGTCGTCCCTTCTCCTCCTGCCCCCAATCCCTCCCAGCATCACAGTCTTTTCCAATGACTCAACTCTTCACAAGAGGTGGCCAAAGAATTGGAGTTTCAGCTCCAGCATCAGTCCCTCCAATGAGCATCCAGGACTGATCTCCTTTATGATGGACTGATTGGATCTCCTTGCAGTCCAAAGGACTCTCAAGAGTCTTCTCCAACACCACAGTTCAAAAGCATCAATTCTTCGGCCCTCAGCTTTCTTCACAGTCCAACTCTCACATCCATATGTGACCACTGGAAAAACCATAGCCTTGACTAGACGGACCTTTGTTTGCAAAGTAATGTCTCTGATTTTCAACATGCTATCTAGGTTGGTCATAACTTTCCTTCCAAGGAGTAAGCATCTTTTCATTTCATGGCTGCAATCACCATCGGCAATGATTTTGGAGCCCCAAAAAATAAAGTTTCCACTGACACTGTTTCCACTATTTCCCCATCTATTTGCCATGAAGTGATGGGACTAGATGCCATGATCTTCGTTTTCTGAATGTTGAGCTTTAAGCCAACTTTTTCACTCTCCTCTTTCACTTTCATCAACAGGCTTTTTAGTTCCTGTTCACTTTCTGCCATAAGGGTGGTGTCCTCTGCATATCTGAGGTTATTGATAGTTCTCCCAGCAATCTTGATTCCAGCTTGTGCTTCTTCCAGCCCAGCATTTCTCATGATGTACTCTACATATAAGTTCAATAAGCAGGGTGACAATGTACAGCCTTGATGTACTTCTTTTCCTATTTGGAACCAAATCTGTTGTTCCATGTCCAGTTCTAACTGTTGCTTCCTGACTTGCATATAGGTTTCTCAAGAGGCAGGTCAGGTGGTTTAGTATTCCCATCTCTTTCAGAATTTTCCACAGTTTATTGTGATCCACACAGGCAAAGGCTTTGGCATAGTCAATAAAGCAGAAATAGATGTTTTTCTGGAACTCTCTTGCTTTTTCCATGATCCAGCAGATGTTGGCAATTTGATCTCTGATTTCTCTGCCTTTTCTAAAACCAGCTTGAACATCTGGAAGTTCATGGTTCACATATTGCTGAAGCCTGGCTTGGAGAATTTTGAGTATTACTTTACTAGCATGTGAGATGAGTGCAATTGTGTGGTAGTTCGAGCATTCTTTGGCATTGCCTTTCTTTGGGACTGGAATGAAAACTGACCTTTTCCAGTCCTGTGGCCAGTGCTGAGTTTTCCAAATTTGCTGGCATATTGAGTGCAGCACTTTCACAGCATTATCTTTCAGGATTTGGAATAGCTCAACTGGAATTCCATCACCTCCACTAGCTTTGTTCGTAGTGATGCTTTCTAAGGCCCACTTGACTTCACATTCCAGGATGTCTGGCTCTAGGTCAGTGATCACACCATCATGATTATCTGGGTCATGAAGATCTTTTTTGTACAGTTTTTCTGTGTATTCTTGCCACCTCTTCTTAATATCTTCTGCTTCTGTTAGGTCCATACCATTTCTGTCCTTTATCAAGCCTATCTTTGCATGAAATGTTCCCTTGGCATCTCTAATTTTCTTGAAGAGATCTCTAGTCTTTCCCATTCTGTTATTTTCCTCTATTTCTTTGCATTGATCGCTGAGGAAGGCTTTCTTATCTCTCCTTGCTATTCTTTGGAACTCTGTGTTCAGATGCTTATATCTTTCCTTTTCTCCTTTGCTTTTTGCTTCTCTTCTTTTCACAGCTATTTGTAAGGCCTCCTCAGACAGCCATTTTGCTTTTTGGCATTTCTTTTCCATGGGGATGGTCTTGATCCCTGTCTCCCGTACAGTGTCATGAACCTCCGTCCATAGTTCATCAGGCACTCTGTCTATCATATCTAGTCCCTTAAATCTATTTCTCACTTCCACTGTATAATCATAAGGGATTTGATTTAGGTCATACCTGAATGGTCTAGTGGTTTTACCCACTTTCTTCGATTTAAGTCTGAATTTCCTATCCAATTTCTTGTGACCCCATGGACTGTATCCTGCCAGGCTCCTCTGCCCATGGGATTATCCAGGCAAGAATACTAGAGTAGGTTGCCATTTCCTTTTCTAGTGGATCTTCCCAACCCAGGGATCGAATTCAGATCTCCCACACTGTAGGCAGACTCTTTACTATCTGAGCCACCAGAGAAATCCTATATATATATATATATATATATATAGCACTTAATTATGCAAGGTAGTGTGCTAGTCATTTTACATAGAAATACCAATTTAGTCTTCATAGCAACCCTATAATACAGGGACTACTGTTATCCCCATTTTATAGATGAGTAAATTGAGGCAAAGTTTCCTAGATAACTTGCTCAAGATCACAAAACTATCAGTGAAAAATTCAAACCCAGGCAGTTTGGCCCCATGGCTGAGACCTAGAGCAACTCTACTGTAGTATATCTAGTAATTTAGTGATTTTAATCATCAGTGGATTCCAATTATGCTTATATCTATATTTTAAAAATTGAAAGAAGAAAAACTTTTAAGAATCCAGTGAAGTTAGTCAACCCAATGGACCAACCTAGAAAATCCAAATCTAACAAAATTGTTATCCATTCACCAGTTCCTCTATGATAAGCATGGCTCCCTACACAGTGTAAAGTTTTCTCATGGTTAAGGCCTGATAAATGATGCAAAATTTAGAAAGAAGACACCTTAACAAATCACTGAATTTTGATTATGGTGACTTAGAGAAAGCTAAATTAATTGCCTACTTAAAAAAATCCTGGAGAAGGAAACGGCAACCCACTCCAGTGTTCTTGCCTGGGAAATCCCATGGACAGAGGTGCCTGGTGGGCTATAGTCCATGGGGTCAAAAAAGTGTCAGACACAACTTAGCGACTAAACAACAACAACTTAAAAAAAAATAGGTGAATAACAGAATCACTAATAGGAATTCTACAACCAGATTTTCTGAGTATGAATCCCAGCTTCATTATGTATTATGTCTCAAGAAATGTGGGTAGTAATAGTACCTACTTTGCAGGGGTTTTATGATTATGTTAGCAGTGTCTGTTATAGGAAAGGCATGAGACAAGTCTTAGTTATAGTATTACTTTCATGGCAGTGTAGTCTATTATGTTAGCAAGAGACAGGAGTGGGAGGCTGCATGGATTGCAATCCCAGATTAACCAGTTCCCAGCTTTGGGACTCATGCAATTTACTTTACCCCTCATTTTCTCAGTTTCTCATCTGTAAAACAGGAATAATAACACTAATGACTTCACAGTGCTGTTTGAGGGATTAAATGAATTACTATATGTAAGATGTTTAGACCAGCATCTGGTCCATAATAAGTATCATATTTTTGGTGATAGTAAAATTATCTTTGTGTGTTATTTAGATTTATTAAGGAAGTCATTTATTTCCTCTTCCATTTTGGTTCAAGAAGACATGATCAAACTGTGAAATCTCTTTAAATGCCGTTCTTTATAATTAGCTTCCCTGTCACTTAGAGCATGTTCAACAAATTTAAAAGAATCCAAGTTTAGGCCTTTTACTTAAAACAGTCAAAATGTTGCTGCTGCTGCTGCTAAGTCGCTTCAGTCGTGTCCCACTCTGTGCGACCCCATAGACAGCAGCCCACCAGGCTCCCCGTCTCTGGGATTCTCCAGGCAAGAATACTCGAGTGGGCTGCCATTTCCTTCTCCAATGCATGAAAGTGAAAAGTGAAAGTGAAGTCGCTCAGTCATGTCCGACTCTTAGCGACCCCATGGACTTCAGTCTACCAGGCTCCTCCGTCCATGGGATTTTCCAGGCAAGAGTGCTGGAGTGGGTTGCCATTGCCTTCTCCGTCAAAATGTTGACCTCTGTGCTAAACTATTTAGCCACTTTCCTGAAAACTGTGTTTTCGCAAACTTCCTTCCCTCTGCTTATTACTAATGTGAGAATTCAGGTAGATTTAAATTTGTATTCCTCATCTGTAATTGCCATCATCCTACTGTTTTCAACATTCACTCATATTTGACAATAAAATGCTGATAACGTATAAAGATCTATGACATGTGTCATTTTTTCTTTATGATAAGATAGTTTAGGGCCTCCATTTAATTACATACAAGGGAAAAGAAATGGAGCCATAGCTGCAGTTAGACATACTGATGACAATTAGTATTTGCAGTGAACATGTCCTTACCAAGCTTTCATGTCCCTTCCTCAACATCTAAACCGCCATGACCTTGCCTTAGAGCTATTTAGACATATTAGGTAAGGTATTATTTACAGAGAACATTACCTTTAGCCTTACTCAAATGGCAGAAAAATCTGCCAAAAACCTAAATTTCTGTGCAATCAGCTTGGTTGGCACACTCTGCAGATTTGGCAAGACAGAGCAAATGTTATAATGAATAGCTCCTCTTGATGCTGCCCTATGAGGAAAACATGTTTCTATTCTGTGCTTACCATGAGCCTAGCGGGGAAAAGTTCCATGCAGAAAATACCTGATACATGTAGAGTACCTTGAACTGTCACCAAAATCTTATTAAGGTAAGGAATTCTGAATATGGAAATTCCATCTCAGGCCTCATAACTGTTAAAGTTACTATAATGATCTCATTATGAGTGGTTTTACCAAGAAGTAATTCTACTATGTGAATCCAAAACTAATGTGGTTATTTTGCTCATTTTTGAATGCTTCAGCAGAGATTATCATTTCCTAACTCTATGCTATGCTAAGTCACTTCAGTCATGTCCGACTCTGTGCAACCCCATAGACAGCAGCCCACCAGGCTCCCCCGTCCCTGGGATTCTCCAGGCAAGAACACTGTAGTGGGCTGCCATTTCCTTCTCCAATGCATGAAAGTGAAAAGTGAAAGTGAAGTCACTCGGTCATGTCCAACTCTTAGTGACCCCATGGATTGCAGCCTAACAGGCTTCTCCGTCCATGGGATTTTCCAAGCAAGAATACTGGAGTAGGGTGCCATTGCCTTCTCTGTCCTAACTCTATAGATACCTTTTAAAATCTAAAATTCAACACTTCTAAGTTAAAGAGTGAATCAGGAATTACCAATTGATATTATCAGCTAAAATAACATGAAGAACATTTGATAAAAGGATCAAAAAGTATAAAATCTCTTTCAGGTATCTGAGAAAGAAAGTTCTTTTTCATAACCAGGAGAGCACAAATTTTAATAAATTATCACAACTTCTTTCCAATCAATGTTTTTCAAGCATTTTCCAATTTGTTTTTTCCTGGGGGCCTCTACAAATGTTCTGCAGAATTATTTACAGCAACTGGTACTTAACTTCTTTGGTCTTTAAAAACTTCAGGAATCTTAAAATTATAGATCTAAGGTGTGGATAATACTCATAGAGTCTGATAAGAGGAGTTGATTCCAGATATCAGAAAAAAAATAATTCTTTGCTCTAGGAGTCATGGATTGTCCTCTCTCTAGTCTATATTTTTTAAAAATTACTCAGAAGACAGTTTCTAGTGGCTTATATTTTGTCAGATTATAGTTCCTCCCAAAAGTGATGCGTTTGACCACAACAGTGACTGGGTCACCTCACCATCTCTGGAGTTCCACTGATTACAATAAGACATTGACATTTAATTTGTTTAGAGTTAGAGACTCACTGTGGTAATTCCATCACAGCAGAAGTTTAGAGGTATCCAAAACCTTTCTTGAAGGACAGCTAATCTTGTCTCAATTCATTACCCCTGTTTTCATCTCTAGTATCTGTTACCAGGCAATTAACAGCCTAATATTCCAAGAATGGGCCTGAAATTAAGCCTTTCTGAAAGCAGGAGAAAACTGCCCAGATTCAGAAGATACACTGTATTCCAGGCCCTAATAGGTTGATATTTAACATAGAACTACTCATTTATTTAAAACTTAATCAAGAACATAATTTTAATTGTAAGCATGAAATGTCATATAGAGTTGAGAAGACTAATTTTTTTTTTTTAATTTTTATCATAGTTTAAGAAATTCTATAAAGACAATCACACCCAGTGGTCTGTATAGAAGTTAGAATGCAATTCTTTTCTGTTCATAAATCTTAAGATTAATTGGGAAGCCTGATAGTGTCCAGCTCCCTAGAGATTCAGTTTCAGGAGCATTCAAGGTCAGGGTCCTCTCAGAAACACTCACCTATTTTTAATTCTTATTCTCTTTTCCACTTCTCCTCCTTTGAGCCAACTCGTCAAACCATTACCTTATTTCTGTCTGAAAGACTGCTCTCCCATTGATTCCTGCAAATAACTTAAAACTCTTGAGTCCTCTATATTCTGTATCTTGATATTTATAGAATAGACTGTGAAATTCAGAGACCTTTTCTCTCTAATCCAACCCTTGCAAATGAAACTTGGACTTTCAGGACTAGCTCTTTCTGCTTTACTCTTTAAACATGGTGTGGTTTAATTTAACAATGTATTTGGTTTTTGTCTTGAGTTCCTGATACAGAGCTCCAAAAACCCTTGAAATGTCTCAAGCAAAAAGAATGTCTTTTTTTATTCATAACTAGCACCTTTGGATCACATATGAGTTTATAATAATGAGGTGACTTAGGATGGGGACACTATTTAGTTTTTGCCTCAATATGGAGATCATAAGAAAGACCAACTAAATAGCGAGTTGGAACTCCCAGTATCACCCCTGACTTCTGATGAGTGAAGGCAGGGGGATGCTATAAAAACTCTGAACAATGATCTTCTCTAAAAAACTCCCTTGTTCATAAACAAGGTACTAAGAGGGAGGGTGAGTCACCCATTGGAGGTGTAGAAACTCTCCACATCTTCTCCGCCATACTTTGAACTATGCACCTCTTCAGTTTGGTTGTTCCTGTATTGTATCCTTTCTAATAAGCCAATAAAGGTAAGTAAAGTATGTTCCTGAGTTCTTGAGCCATTCTACCAAATTGTTGAAACTGAAGCAGGGTTTGTATGGATCCTTGATTTATTGCTATTTGTCAAAACATGGCCCAGGACTTACAACTGGCACCTGAAGTGGAGGAAGTCTTGTGGCATTGAGTTCTCAACCTGTGGGGTCTATACTAATAGTGAGTAGTTTCAAAATTCAGTTAAATCACTGGATGCCAGTAGGTGTCTGGAGAATCAGAGAACTGACTGTTGGTGTCAGGAAGCACCTCAGAACATGGTGATTTTGAAAGTCTGAACTAAGAAAACTAAGCAATGCCTTCATTGTTTTTTGCTGTATTATCACTGTGCCCCTCTCTCATTCCTATCCCAAGCACGCATGCTTTAGTGTCAGTGAATGCAGCACTATGAAAACAGTGTTACTGGAGGTGAAAATAAATCTGTGTTGTGAACTGAACTGTATTCCTCTAAAATTTATATGTTGAAGCCTGAACTTCCAATGTAACTATATTTGGAGATAAGACCTTTAGGGAAGTAATTAAAGTTAAATGAGGCCATAGGATGGGATCCTAATCCCATAAAGCTGGTGTCCTTATAGGAAGAGAAAGAGACATGAAAGATGTCTCTCCACACATGCACACAGAGAAAAGGCCATGTGAGAATACAGCGAGAAAGCTGCTATCTACAAGGCAAGAAAAGTTCTCACCAAAACCCCAATTTGCTGCCACCTTGAATTTAGATTTATAGCCTCTTGAACTGTGAAAAAGTAAATTTCTTTTGTTTAAGCCACTCAATCTTGATATTCTGTTATGGAAGCCTAAGCTGACTGACTAATGCAATCTGATAAAAAAAATTTTTAATATTAACACTTCTAGTCAACACCTAAATCTTTTTTAGCTTAAAGACTAACACTGTTTTCCAACAGACTGTAATACCAGGGGTAGGGCAGGTGATTCAATTATTTCAATTCAAGCACTTCTGTTAACGGGTTGCAAAAATAATTCTAGAAACCTAGTTTTAGAAAGTCTGTTTTTTTACTTTAAGCCATTACACTATAAACTAGAGCTTTTAACTCAAAGTTTAATCTTTCATTCATATATATATAGACTATGCAAACTGAGAAATATAGTTCCTGCTTTCAAGATGTTTACAGTTTTGCCATAGGACAGATATTAACCAAATAATCACACAGTTCCCAGAGGTTCAAGTGGGTGTAACAATCCAAGCATATTACTATTCCACATTTACTGGTATCAGGTTGATGCAGGAAGATAAGAAGAGTCCCAGGAGAGCTCCTTTTTTTCTTTTTTTTCCATAAAATGCACAGAAATATACATCTTGTCGTACATATTACATTTCAGAAATTCATTGAGATTATATTATTTTATACTTAGCAATTTATTTTAAAAAATTTTTTATGTAAACCATTTTTTTTTAAGTTTTTCTTGAATTTGTATAACATTGCTCCTGTTTTATGTTTTGATTTCTTGGTCATGAGGCATGTGGGATCTTAGGTCCCCAACCAGAGATCGAACATACATCGCCTGCTTTGAAAGGCAGAATTGTTAATACTGGACCACTAGGGAGCTTCAAGCACTTTGTATGAGAATTCGAGAATGAGTAATGTATATAAAATGTACAGCTAATGGGAAATTGCTGTATAACACAGGGAGCTCAACAAGGTGTGAGGGAGGTTCAAAAGGGAGAGGACATGTGTTTAGAACAATTATTCTCCAATTAAAACTAAATTTAAAAAAATAATAAGTAATGAAAAGGCCAAAAGAACTAGAAGGATTGACTTATGCAGAAAGATTGAAAGGAGTAAATGTCTATAACTTGACCAACTGAAAAAGAATATGGCAATGGAAATAAACTCAAATCATTTAGAAAATACAGACATTTCAATAATGAGATAAAAGTAAGGAAATGATTTTTACATTATAGAAAATGAGCCATCTTTATTATTCAATTAGGCATCCAGTTAAAGGTCTTTAAAATGACACATGAGCTCAGAATTGAGGCCAAAAAGTCCCGAGCGACTCTGGTCACTAAAAACAAGGTAGCTACTGGAAATTTTATCTACACATGGTTATCACCACTCAAAACATTTATGATGATAGAAATATTAGGAAAGCTTTCTAATAGTTCAGGAAATAATTTATGGGGGAAAAGATCAAGGAAAGTTAGACTAAGAATTTTCAAAGCCAAGGACTATATATTCTAACACTGACTTGTCATCCTTTGTTAGAAAATTCAGAGCAAAATGACATATTTCCTTTTTGCTATAAGAATCAAACCCTAAACCGTATTAATGATGGTACCAGTGAATGTAGTGATGATGGAAATCTTATGTTGCATGGAAAGCAGTCTTCTTGGGAGTTAATCCAAGGAAAGGTAAAGAACCATGTTTTTCCATGAAGTTCCAAGAAATACCTCACCAAAGAGTCCCCAATCCACTTACCATCCTCAACAAATAAAGTGCATTTACCTGGAATTAAGAACTGTTGAGGTGAATTATAATATTCTCTCATTTAAAATTTTTTAATTACATGATTTTAAATTGAGCCTGCAAGTCTATTGGATCAGTTATGAAAACCAAAGACCTTTTAAAAGTACACATAAGAAAAAAAAAGTATTCTAATAAATATTTTAAATACCACTCAAATATTAATAGTAGAGTGTAATGTTTGCTTCTCCCTGAAATAAGTTCATTCTTAAAGATGCTTCAAAGAGAAAAGGAAAAGGAAGAAGCCAGGCAAACTCATTGTTCTAGCCCAAAGCTAACCCAGGGTTTAATGCCTAAGGCATTCTATATGGTAACAATAACCCGGTGTACGAGACAGCAAAAGAGACACTGATATATAGAACAGTCTTATGGACTCTGTGGAGAGGAGGAGGGTGGGGAAGATTTGGGAGAATGGCAATGAAACATGTAAAATATCATGTAGGAAACGAGTTGCCAGTCCAGGTTCGATGCATGATGCTGGATGCTTGGGGCTGGTGCACTGGGACGGCCCAGAGGGATGGGTATGGGGGAGGGAGGAGGGAGGAGGGTTCGGGATGGGGAACACATGTTATACCTGTGGCGGATTCATTTTGATATTTGGCAAAACTAATACAATTATGTAAAGTTTAAAAATAAAATAAAATTAGAGGAAAAAAAAAAAAAAGAAACAGCACAGATAAGAGAGCAGCTTTTGGGGTAGACCTTACAAAGGAAGTTTCTGAGAATATGAACTAGTACATTTAAGTAAATGATGCATTATTAATATCAAAGTTATTTCCTAATGTCTTCAAATACCAAGATAAACATTGCCACTGTGAACTCTTAAGTTACAATCTTTCCATATCCTACTGAAGTCTCTGCTGTAGCAAATGGGACATCCCTTGGATTTTAAAATTCCATCACAACATCTCTGCCTTTTAAGTGGGAAGACCACCGAAAGAAGGCTTTGATCTAAAAGTAATGCAATACTTTAAAAAACTGAAGATGAGCAATAGCAATGGTCAATGCGGAACCCTTTGATCCTTGTAGTCATTCCCTGTAGGATATCCACAAGGTCTAGGTATCCAGTGAGAAAGAAATATGCAAGAATTTAGATGCATGCTGCTGCTGCTGCTGCTGCTGCTGCTGCTAAGTCGCTTCAGTCATATCCGACTCTGTGCGACCCCATGGACGGCAGCCCACGAAGCTCCCCCGTCCCTGAGATTCTCCAGGCAAGAACACTGGAGTAGGTTGCCATTTCCTTCTCCAATGCATGAAAGTGAAAAGTGAAAGTGAAGTTGCTCGGTGGTGTCCGACTCTTAGCGACCCCATGGACTGCCTCCCACCAGGCTCAATAGGTGCCTAAAATTCTGTATATAATTTCAAGATATCCTTTTCCCTAGTGTGAATTCCTACATTAATTTGGGAATATTTTAGTTTAGTAAACTGTTTTGAGTTGTCATTAAACTAGAAAACATTATACTATAATCTGGAGAGAAAACTTCCTTCCACCTTTGCTAATCATTTATCAATTTTGAATCAAAAGCATTTATTTTAATAAAACATTAATCAAAATAAACAATACTTCCAGAAAATTTTGTACACTGTAAATAGCAATAAATATCCAGAATTAGTAGAAATAAAACCAAAGTTGGAGGTTGCTTTTTCTTTGAGGGATGGCTAGAAGTATATAGATTGACACTGGTTATTTTTAACTTATGTTAGAAACAGTGCTTAAAATTTTGGACTCTGCAGTGGTTTTTAAACTATGTTCCAGGAAACCACTGGGTGGATTTCCATAGAGAATCATGGATTCCACAAAGGTTACATTTTAAGTAAAATTTAAAATCTACCTTAAAATGTTTTTAAACCAAATACACATGCACACACACACACACACTCCAAAAGAAATGAGAAATTGTATCTAGACAGGCAGACTCAGACTCTGACTCGACTAGATGTTTGAAGTTGAGTAATAGATGAAATCTTTCACATTCTCAATTTCCCTCTCTAGAAAGGGAGATGATAAGAGTATATTCATATCTCGGAGTCACTGGCAGGAAAAAACGAGATGCTGCAGGGAGACAGTACAGCACCATGCTTCAGAACACAGGTCCCATAACAAAGGGGCCTTACATATGGTACCTGGACCAACAAGAGCATCAGCTTCAGCTGGAAGCATGTTAGAAGCACAAATCCCTAGGACCTGATCCACAGACTTCCCTGGTGTCTAAGACAGTAAAGAATCTGCCTGCCAGTGCAGGAGATGCAGGAGAGGTGGGTTCAGTCTCTGGGTTGAAAAGATCCCCTGGAAGAGGAAATGGCAACCCACTCCAGTATTCTTGCCTGGAAAATTCCACAGACAGAGAAGCCTGGTGGCCAACAGTCCATAGCACTTAGCACACACACGCACAGGACCCGCTCCACACCAGTTCAGGGTGGGACTGGCAGTTTGTGTTCTAAGAAGCCCTTCAGGTGGTTCTAATGCAACTCGGGTGAGATACATAACCCTAGACTCAGCTCCTTAAGTTTGAATCCGGAATCCTAGGTTGGCCATTTAGTAGGTACATATCGTGGGCAAGTTACCAAATTTCCATAATCCATGCAAAGTTTATGAAACAGAATAATAAATATTTGTTATTAAAGTACTTGGGATAGTGCTGGACTACATTAAGCATCTCATGATTATGATCTAAATTATCACTATTATTATTATTACACGTCATTGTGAAACAGAAGCCAGTAATAAAATGCTTCAGTATGTTCAAGTTCCAATAAAATGCTTCCATTCAAGTTCAAGGTAAAGAAAAAGAAAATGAAAGCTTATGGCTACATATAGTGACTTCTATATATTTTTGAAAGTAAAACACATAGAAAGGTGCCCAATAGACTTATTTTTAAGTTCAAAAAAAACTCAGGTTGCCTTGTCTTCGTAAAATTGAACTTGTTGGAGGCAGACACACTAAAACTAAAATTGATTCACCATGATCATTTCAGCAGTTTTAAAATTCAAAGATTAGAAGGACACACTGTTCCTTCTAATGTGCTGATTTTATTCTTTTTATAGTCCAAATGTCCACACAGCGCCAGGTTTGAATGCTAAGTATGACACCTCAGTATTTTTTTTTTGTTCTTTGTATCTTGTAAAGGTTCAAAGAAAGGCAAACACGCCAATATGCATATGGCCTGACATTTAGTTCTTGAATGCTGTGACAAGGAAGAATGATGGCAGGTTAGGATACTGAGAATGGAGATGTTCATGCTTGGGTGAGATGGTCATGAATACGATAGCAAGCATCTGCTTCTTTACAGCTCAAGGCCCTGGAACTTCATAGCAATATGATCATGCCATCTGTAAGCATGGGAAATGCTTTTTAAGGGTCTTAATTTGCAGTTTATCATATTTATTATGTTTTAATATTAGTATCTTTTCCTATAATAATAGCACATTAAAGTCCATAGAGCCTGGAACTTTCTGTGTGAGATTTCTGACAACTAGTTCAGGCTTCCTATTTCTTTGATTCACTAAGCTTTACCTTTTCTAAGACCTTGCCCATTTTATCTCAATTTTCAAAAGTGTTGATCCAAAGATCGTTCACAAATTCTTCACATTACCTTTTTTTAAATCTCTGCAACATCTGGAATTAGGTCTCTTTCTTTATTTTGATATTACTTATTTGTGCCTTATACTTCATTGAACCATATTGTTAATCAAATTTTATCTGTATTAGTACTTTCCCACATAACAAATTTTTGGCTTTTTTTCCCTTTCTTACAACTTTTAACATTTATTTTTGACTGCTCTGGGTCTTCGTTGCTTTGTAAGGGCTTTTCTCTAGTTGTGAAGAGTGGGGCTACTCTCTAGGCACTGTGTGCAGGCTTCAGAGTGTGGTGGGCATCTCCTGTTGTGGAGCACAGGCTCTAGAGTGTATGAGCTTCAGGAGTTGCAGCACATGAGCTCAGTAGCTGCAATTTCCAGGCTTTAGGGCATAGGCTTAACAGTTGTGGCATGCTGGCTTAGATGCTCCACAGTATGTGGGATCTTCCTGGACTAGGGATGGAATGCCTGCACTGGCAGGTAGATTCTTTACTACGTAGCCACCATGTAAACACTTAAAAAATAAAGAAAAAAAAACTTCCTGGTGTTTATTTCTATGACATTAATTTCTGCTTTTATCTACATTACTATGTCCTTTTTATTTGCATTTGTTTTGAGTTTCTTCTTATAATTTGTAAATTTATGTTTAGCTCATTTATTTCCAACATCGTTTCTGTTAAGTAGTTAGAATAGGAAAAAGGAATCCAGAATGGCGGTGGCTAAAAGACAAGGAAGGGAAAAGCCTGCAAATAGAACAAAGGAAGAACAAAAATAGAACAAAGAGGACCGGAGTGAGGACCTCAAGTAAAACAAACAGCACTCCTGGCTAGCCCAATTTACATAAGGCAGGCCCAGGGGGAGGAGAAAAAAACATAAAAAGGCGAGCCAAAATTAGGTCGGGGCCTCTCTTTGCATCTTTTGGGTCTCCACGCCCTCACTCCTTGAGGATGTATTTTCTTTTACTTTCTAAATAAAACTGGTCTGTAACATGGGGCTGTAACACTGGTCCATCTGAGGGCTGGAACACTGTTCTGTCCAAGGACTGTAACGCTGGTCCGTCCGTCGCTTCAAATTTTTGTTGCAACGAGACAGAACCGAGAAAATTCCAAACTCCCCCAACATTTCCAAATAAATGTTTTGGCTGTTTTCAAATAGTGTAAGACATAGTAATATTTTTATTATAGTTTTCTTAATTTCTCATCAATTTCTATACCTGTGAGGATGTATTCTTTAAGACATGGATTATTTTAATTTCTTAATTTCCAAGATATTGAAATATTGTACTTAATTTCATTATTGATTGTTATTTGAATTCTAGATTGATTATATAGTTATTAAAATAGCTATCCTTTGAAATGCTTAGGAATATTCAATATGGTCAAGTTTTGAATGATCAGCTTTAGTAAATATTCTATGTGTGTCTGAAAGAAAGAGTGTTCTGTAGTTTTGTGACCTGGCAATCTATTTGCATCCATTGGGTCATATTTTTTAATCACATCCTATAAGCCTTCCATATTCTTTACTGATTTTGTTTGCTTCCCATCAATTACTCAGAGACAGTTGTTAAATTCTACTACTATGATTGTGAATTTGTTAGTGTCTTCATTTTAGTATTTTCTTTGTGTATTTTAGGGTTATGTTTTCAGATATATACACATTTTAAAAATTTTATGTTTCTTGGAAATTGAAACTGTTAGTATTATATAATGACTTTTTTTTCCTCTAGTAACTCTATGAACCTTAAATTCTATTTTGTCCCATATCAAATAGATACACCAGTACACCAGTTTTTAGATTTTATTTGCATGGTTACTTTTCATCTTTTCCGTTTAACTTTTTATATGGCCTTGTAGTTTAGATGTGTCTTTCATAATGTTTTTCATTCAGAGGATTATTTATTTTGGTCTCATAAAATTTATTCATTCAATAAAAGTTTACTGAGAACCTAGTATGTACAGGGCATTGTACTAGGCACTGCAGTTGTTATAAAGACAAAATTGCATATGTAGAATCTGAGCTAGTCCTTAATCATTTTTCTGAATATCCATACCAGGCTCATTGAGGGAGCTAAATACATTGATGTGGTCTGCTCTCTGTCCTTCTATCAGCCCAACTTAAACTTTTGCCTTCCTCAAATCAGTCATAATTCAAAACAAATAAGGCACACTAAAAAATATTTCCACCAAACTGACCAAATTAAAGACATGACATTTCATTTGGTAACCTGCTCAAAATTATAAAAACCATTGTATTTTCCCCACCCTCTATCACCCAGGGCAAAATTTCCAGACAATTCTAATCCCATTGTGTTCTATCCTTTAAAAACTGCATTTTTTTTAAAAAGTCTTCAGTGTCCTAAATGTGACATGTTCAGTGATTTTAGCAATGCTTTTGTCTAAATTGGGTCAGTTAGACAATTTACATTTAATATAGTTACTGATTTATTTATATTAAAGCCTACCATTTTATATTGGGTTTTCTAATTAGCCTGTTTCTTAAATGCTTCTTTCTGAATCTGTTCTTTGTTTGGAAGGAATGACCAATAATAATGTCATAGTGAATTAAAATGATAAGCATTAAATCATGTGACAACAATAATGCATCTGTTGGAAATGAGTTAATGTGAAGTCAAGTCCTTGGATTATCCAGGGAGAGGCAAATTTTATTAATATTAGAAAAATTTAAGACGTATGTGATACTTGATATGTAAACTGCTAAAAGGAATAAAGTACATAACTTCCAAACTATTGGAGGGAAAACACAGGAGGATAAAACATATTCATCAATCTATCTTTATTGTTCTTCATGTCTTTTTAGATCTCATGCTTTTGTTCTGCTTCCTTTAGCAAAAACCTACTGATGAAAAAAATCCTCTCAGTTTTACTTTATTTGAAAACATATTTTTCTTATGGTGTTGGGTATTAGTGGATGAAAAGGATTTTTTTCCTTCAGTATACTAAAATTGTCAGCCCGCTTTCTTCTGACTACCATTGCTGATGACAAGAGAGCTATATCAGTCCAATATCTTTTGAAAGGAATATCTACTTCCCCACCCTCAGTTTTGTTTGTTTTATGAATTCTAAGTTTTTTTCTTTGTTTTTGATGTTTTTAAATTTCATTATGACGTGTCTAAATGTAATGGTCTTTGTACTTACACAGGTTAAGATTCACTGACCACTTACTTGAATCTATAGATTGGTGTCTTTCATCAGTTCTGAAAAGATACCAACCCGCCATGCCATCCATTCATTCTTCTAATCATGATCCAATGAAACCTCCCATATTGCTTAACCTGTCTCTTTGCAACATGTGCTTTAGGTAATTTCTTCTGATTTTTCTTCTACCTAATTTCTCTTCAGCTGTGTATAACCATTTGTTAAACCTATTCATTGAGTTTTCAATATCTGCTATTGTAAATTTTATTTATAGAAGTTATATTTCATGATTTTTCAAGTCTGCTTAGTCATTTTTATACTTTTATGCTCCTTTCAGACATATACAAGCTTGTCTTTTACTTCTTTGAACATAAAAATAATAGTTGTTTTTAAGCTGGTCTGATACAATTTATTAAATGTTCTGAAGTCCATTTAAGCTTTCATTTTTTTTCCTGCTAATTCTCTCTTTGTGCCTTTTTTCTATGTGTGTACGTTTATCTTTGACTGCTGCTGCTGCTGCTAAGTCGATGCAGTCGTGTCCGACTCTGTGTGACCCCAGAGACGGCAGCCCACCAGGATCCCCCGTCCCTGGGATTCTCCAGGCAAGAACACTCGACTAGTCCTGCTTATTAATTTGCTTCAAAAGATTATTTGTAGGGAATCTTTGATACCTATAACAAAAGTAACATTTTTCAAATAAGATTTCTATTTATTTTTACCAAAAGCCTAGGGAAACTACAAGTCTGAGTCTTTTTTAGTAAAACCTCATGGCTCCATTCCAAGGTTTTTGGTGTGAATTCAGCCTGCAAAACTGCCTAAGAACCATCTAATTGTGATTACTTCTCAGGGACTTATTTTCACCCCTGATCTGCTGAACACACAGGTATCAATAAATTTTTTGTAGGCTCATAGGTGCTGGGTGTGAAGTTTTACTGTAGTTTAACTCTTACTGAAAACCTTCTGAATATACTTCAGTCTGGAGGATCAAAAATCAGCAAACACTTCAGTCCATGGACAAACTGGCTTCACAAGATTCAAGATGACATTTTAATTTCTTATCTTTCTCCTAATGAGTAATTTTTCATTTGGTCCTCAACTTGGACAGGAAAGAAGGCATAAACTTGATGTTTTGTTTCATTTGTTCTTGTTTTGTTTTTTAAGTGAGCTGTCCTTGTTTAAGACAATAAGATATATATTTTTTTTACAGATGTGGAATGTAGGCACACAGCTTCTTTATTATAATTAAGATTTAGTCATCATTGGAAGAAAGCTATGACCAACCTAGACAGCATATTAAAAACCAGAGACACTACTTTGCCAACAAAGGCCCGTCTAGTCAAAGCTATAGTTTTCCAGAAGTCACATATGGATGTCAAAGTTGGACTATAAAGAAAGCCGAGCACCGAAGAATTGATGCTTTTGAACTGTGGTGTTGGAGAAGACTCTTGAGAGTCCCCTGGACTGCAAGGAGATCCAATCAGTCAATCCTAAAGGAAATCAACCATGAATTGTAAGGACTAATGCTGAAGCTGAAACTCCAATACTTCGGCCACCTAATGCTAAGAACTGACTCACTGGAAAAGACCCTGATGCTAGGAAAGATTGAAGGTGGGAAGAGAAGGGGACAAAAGAGGATGAGCTGGTTGAATGGCATCACCAGCTCGATGGACATGAGTTTGAGTAAGCTCCGGGATTTGGTGATGGACAGGGAAGCCTGGCATGCTGCATGCAGTCCATGGGGTCACAAAGAGTCAGACACGAATGAGTGACTGAATTTAGTCATCATTATTTGACATGAAAATAAGTCTAACTCACATCATTTCTGCCCTGCATTAACATTATCCATGTACTCATTCAATTAATGTTTATTAAGTGTTTGTTCTCTGACATTACTAGTCAAAACGTGGCTTGTATCACTTAGGAACTTAAGAATACTGAGTTATTAGGTCACTTTCAAATTTCTTAAAAATAAAAATAGATATTAAAATGTAATTAGGTCACAGTGAATGTGTTCTAAAACTCAAGATAAAATATATTACAAAATAATAAAAGTAGGAATCTTGAATCTCTGAATCTGGTGTGAATTTCTTAGGTTTTTTTTTTAGATTATTCAAAAATATTTTGTTTTGAAAAGAGAAAGTATTAGAAAGAAGACATTTAAGTCAAAATGGAGCTCCGAAAAGGACATTTAAAATTACTATGTGATAACAAGAGAAATCTTCACATAGTATTTAAAAGTGACACATTCATGTGCCTTAAGATCCCAGTATTAGTTTGTGACAGAAATAATAGCAAGAGTACACAGAAAGATTTCCTCAAAACTTATTTTTAGAGTTATGGAGCACTTTATAAACTTTTGGATAAATAGAAAAATTCAATGACCAAAAGGTTATCTAAACATAAACTCTACTGAAAACAAGTATAGGACCTAATTCCAAAGTGTTCCGTAACATAACTGAGGCAGTAATTATCTGACTTTGGGAAGAACAGTAGGAGTTCTTCAGCATATAGCATACTTTTTACCTAAGAAAATACTCGCTTTACATTTCTAACAACAGTTTTGATAGACAGGAACAAGAAGCATTTGCACTATGATTTTTCAGTGCCTTATAATACAGTGAATGTTTTCTAAATGTCATAGTTTAAATTTCATGAGGCGTGAAATCTCCTTTGAAATGAAATTTAAAGCCTTTTTCAAATAAGAAGACTAATCTTACAGTCAAAAACATTTTATATTCCCAGACATTATTAACCTTGGAGTACTGCTTGCAAAACGATAATACTTTGTGACATATTAAGATTGAATTTGTCTTTAAATAATTATGTTGAAGAATGCATTTAAAATAGATCAGATTGCAAGAGATGTGGTAAATGTGTACAAAAGCAGGATTTCCATTTGCTAATACTAAATATAACTATTCATCATTTATATGGTAATATTAACACATATTTGAGCAGATGACTTCTAAAGAAACCTATTTTTGGATTAATCATGGTGCTTAATGTCAAAAGTGATAACATTGCACAATAACCTAGAAAAGAATTGACATTAACTTCCTATACTACTTTTAAATACAAAAAAGCACATAATTATTTTTTATTGAAAAAGTGCAAAGTTCTTTTCATAAATTTCAGTGCTATTTTGGCGCATCCCAAAATGTTTTAAAAAGGTGGCTTAAAAAACATTAGTTATACTTTTGAACAGCTTGTTTTCACAGTTTGTTTTTAATTATAACTAGACGTTTGTGAAACTTTTTGTAAGAAGAATGCTTGATGATTGACCATTTTTCTAACATGGACTGTCAATACCAAAAACAATTTCACATATGAAAGGTAACGATGCACTAATGCTTTTCATGTGCTTCGAGGCCTTCAAACCTTAATAACTATGGAAAGTACTGTGTATCTTTTTCAATTTTTATTCTTTCATAACAGGACTAATAGCAATTTCCATTTTCTTGATCTTGATGTTTTAAAACATAACCATAACTAACAAGTCAGACAGATGAAAAATAATTCTGGTAATAATAAAGACTGGTCCATCAACCTCATACTCGTCCATAAGGGAGAAAACACAGCCACTCCTAGGGTAATACATATCCCACTCAAATTACTGACTTCCACCCTTCTCCTCAGGGCTTTTTCACACTAAATATTCTTCCTCTGCATCTGGACAATTACCAGTTCTTCTGAGCCTTTGGCCCCACCTGCTGGTTGGCCATGAGAGTTGATGACCAGATGCTCTTAATTTCTCTCTCAGAAATCTATGTTCAGGCATAGCTTCTTTCACTTTGCTTGTTGCTGCTGGCTTGATACACATTGTTCATTAAGTAGTTAATTTCAGCACAGTAAATAGTTGTGTTGCCCAGAGGTACAACTACTGAACATCCCATTTGTTCTTGCTTTCTCTGTGCTGGTCTGTGCCTCATGAAAAGTCTCTTTCCTTTTCACCTTTCATTCTCATCATCAATCTCTGCTGCTGCTGCTGCTAAGTCGCTTCAGTTGTGTCCTACTCTGTGCGACCCCATAGAAGGCAGGCCCCCAGACTCCGCCATCCCTGGGATTCTCCAGGCAAGAATACTGGAGTGGGTTGCCATTTCCTTCTCCAGTGCATGAAAGTGAAAAGTGAAAGTGAAGTCGCTCAGTCGTGTCCGACTCTTAGCGATCCCACGGACTGCACCCTACCAGACTCCTGCGTCCATGGGATTCTCCAGGCATGAGCACTGGAGTGGGTTGCCATTGCCTTCTCCTAAATCCCTCTAATTTTCACTTGAGAACCAAAAAAATGGCTGATACAACATAACATTATTAACAACCTGAATCAAGAATATAAAAAAATGCAGAGCATATTTTAAGCCCTCCAAGGAATTGAAAAATTTCCCCTCACTCCTGACAAAATTGTTCAACTGCCTCCTTCTAAAACTAATATTCCTCATAGCCAGGATTCAAAAGACACAGAAATTTTTTTTCCCATTTATATATGTTTAATTCTTTAGTTATATTAAGGCAAAATTTTGTGTAGGGTACGTGTGTGTGTGTGTGTGTGTGTGTGTGTGTTTTGTATGTGTGTGAATTGGTTTATTCTTTTACTTAATATTCAGAGTACAAATGTTTTTAGAAAATGCTCTCCAAAGTTACAGTAAATGAACTTAAATAACCTGTGTTTATATTGGATGCTGCTTATATTAAAGTCTTTTATCTTTATTCTCAGTTTAATTTCTCCCCAGTAAGAGAACATTTTCTTTAATACTCCAAGTACAAGGACGCAAGTCACAATCTGCAATAAGTGTTTATGCTAACCTACTTCTCCCAAAGATCCATTTGTACATTTTTAAAGTTTTAATATATATTAAAAGTACTGATTCTTCCCAGAGGAATTAATATGATATAACAGACCACCATTGTTCAGATCAAATAAGACCCATGAAGAAAAGGTATTTCTAGCCTTTAAAATCAGTTTATGTAATTTGCAACTACACTTGCAATTTCCATTATTACAACATCATTCTCATTTTAATCATTTGAAAGATAAATTGTATGTCCAACTGAGAACTCTCCAGTGGCTCAGCAGTAAAGAATCTGATTGCAACACAGGAGATGCCAGAGATGTGAGTTCTGGCGTCTTGGATGGGGAAGATCCCCTGGAGGAGAAAATGGCAACCCACTCCAGTATTCTTGCCTGGAGAATCCATGGACAGAGGAGCCTGGTGGGCTACGGTCCACGGGGTTGCAAAGAGTCAGACACCACTGAAGCAGATGAGCACACACACACGTCCAGATGAATCCTTGAACACAAGAAAAAACTCTTGACTTTCATCGTCTAAACTTAACAGAGCATTTTGAATTTCCTTGCTTACAAATGCTTCACAGAGAATTATTTGTGGTGAAATTCCATTAGGATTCTCAAATGATTGCTGAAACAACTAAATAGCCTTCCTGGCCCAGAAAGGAGTCAACACAGATACTTGCCTCCTATTTAAGTTTTTAGCATAGGGAAAACTGTTTTTGCTAATTATAGGCACATAATGCTTTGCTGGTTCCAAGAGAAGGATCTCTAAACTAGAAGGAAGAAGCTTTGTGCTCTTTATTGTTTGAGGGGTTTGTTCAGCACTTAATAGTTTATGAAGTTCTTTAATTTATTTTATTTCATTAAACATGTTCCTGACTTCAGCTTCTCTAATGGACTCAGACACATCAGTAAAACTTTTTAATTTCAGCTGCCATATCCAAAATCAGGATAATGAAAAATGGTTTTTGTTCTAAAAAGAATGTAAGTTTGTACTAGGTTGTAAACTATCTTAACCTTTTTCTTTTTTTGATTGACCCTACTCAAATACATTGGCTCATGTACCACAAGTATTGATATAAAAAACACAGTTTTATTGTGGAAAATTAGAAGCCCAATATAGAGAAATGAATATCCAGGGGGCTGAAACTATTGCTAATTTTAAATTGTCCAATCTGGAATCTTATTATGTATCATGTAGAATTTTAACCAAAATTATGTTATTAGGAAGAATTATCACTATCATCAAATAACATCTCTTCAAAAATTGTTAAAATAATTGTTTGTTTCTTTATTAGCTGTGTAGTCATATAAAACCTTGATAGATGATGCTAATGAAGATGCTATTTGAGAGCCACGATTTATTTAGAGGGCTATTTATAAATTTTGAAATATACAGTATAAAGTCAACATTTGACAACTATTTGAAAGCACATCACAGAAACACTGACTTTCATTTTAAATAAGGATAAGCTGATTTTAATATTTGAAACATGTTATATGACTTAGATGGAAATGTAGAAAAGTTATCATAGTGATTTGAATGATTCAGAAAATTTACTAGGCTCTATTACATTTACAAGCTCTTGAAACAGAGAAGGCAATGGCACCCCACTCCAGTACTCTTGCCTGGAAAATCCCATGGACGGAGGAGCCTGATAGGCTGCAGTCCATGGCGTCGCTGAGGATTGGACATGATTAAGTGACTTCACTTTCACTTTTTACTTTCATGCATTGGAGAAGGAAATGGCAACCCACTCCAGTGTTCTTGCCTGGAGAATCCCAGGGACGGGGGAGCCTGGTGGGCTGCCATCTATGGGGTCGCACAGAGTTGGACACGACTGAAGCGACTTAGCAGCAGTAGCAGCAACAGCTCTTGAAAAATACCATTAAGACGTGACCTATAGTGACATGTCTCCACCACATATTTGTCACTCATATGCTTTATGCTCAGCCAAATTTAAAAGTGAAATATGCCACTGGAGCATAAAGACTCTGAGTCAGACTTTTAAACTATGAAGGGTTGAAGATGAGATGGTTTTAATTTTGAAGGCATCTTCCCCACAAAATCCAATGGAAACATTTTCTTTATCACTGTCTGTCAAGTAGCTGTTAACTCTCCTAATAGAATGATATTTTATATTACAAAAATTGCATTAGTTATTTGGGCTGCTATAACAAAATATCATAGACAGGGTGGCTTAAGCAACAGACATGTATATGTCAGTTCCCAAGACCGGAAGGCCAAGGTCGAGATACAGGCTGATTCTTTTTCCTAGTGCAGTCTTCCCTCCTGGCTTCTTGCTATGTCTTTTCATGGTGGAGAGAGAGCAGAAGAGTGAAAGAGGGAGAGACTAAGATAGGTCCCTTAGTCTCTTCTCAATAAAGGCACTAATTCCATCACGAGGGCTCCACCCTCATGACCTAATTACCTTCCAAGGCCACATCTCCACACTGACTGTTAGGACCCCCACTTATGAAATGTAGGGGACACAGTTCAGTGCATAAAAAAGTTTATCCTTAATTATGACTTGTCACCCAGAGAACTGGTAAAATTCACAAATAGCTATAGCAGTCTCTCCAACTCTCATCATCCTTCCCCAATATACCCAAAATGTGTTTATTGAATCTTTAAGACAATTATTTTTTTCATTTCTAGTAAGGCCATTATAGAAAAAGAAATAAAATGTTAATAGGGCTTTCTTGTGAAGTTATTAAATGCTTACAACACATGTTTGCTATCTTATCAGAATAGAAAAGGTTATACCACTAATATTAATACTTAAGCCTCTGTAGCCTATGAATAGTGTAAAAACCAAACAGAATGTCAAGAACAGCTCTGAATTTTCTGCTTAATATGATACCTATTTTAGGCTTTTGAAAATATACATACTAATTAATGGAACCAAGTAACAGACCTAGGAGATGTTTAGAAGCCTGTGACAGCCAAATGTGATTGGGACCTCATTAAGATTAAGATTATGCACTGATGACTGAAGTTATTGGCAATGGCACGCAATTTCAGTTCTACTGGAAATAACATGTTTCTGAGGAATTACTTGGGTAACATCTCTTTGCACAAAGTAATTATCTTTTGATGTTTTGACATGGACGACACTTGTTAATGGCAGAGCCTTAAGGTGTTACAAATGCACAAATCACTGTCAGACACTCTCAGTTACATAATGTGGGGTATTTTTATACTAACATTCTCATCCTCAAAAAAGTACTTAAGTTACTTCTGCTAACAGTATCGTATAAACGCTTCTTATATAGAGGGTTTCCATATCAAATATAGTAACCCACTTGTGAATACCCAGAGAAATGACCTGAGGACAACACTAAATAAGGTACAAATTCAAGAGGATGTTGAAGAGTAAGTCAGAATTAAGTGTATTTTGAAACAGAGAGTGACATGTATTGGCAATAAGGTGAAATTGTGGTGAAGTTCAATGACAGAAAAGAGCTATATTTAGTCCTACACAGATCTGAGTATGATATCGCAGGTGGATGCTATTATATCAGGTTTATGTTCGTATATTGACCTGGCCCACCAATGTTTATGACAGAAAATAGAATAGCTTATAAACACTAATTCGTGGAAACAGGTGCAGGTACCAAAATATGTATATTGAATTTGAAGCACACTATTATTACAAGGAGAAGAGGATTACCTTCCTAATTACATTTTAATATGAAGTTGGCATTTCCAGAACACATACTGTGTATTGAAAAGGAAGATGCTTTAGCAATATGCTGACACGATCCAAATATGCAAGACACTGGTTTGTCTCACACACAGACACACACACACACACACACACACACACATATACCCCCAAACAGACAAACCTGGAAAATTTGGATCTTGAATCCACTCCCTTTTCACTGAGGTTTCATGTTAAAAAATGCACTTACACCTTTCCTTTGAAACTACTTGCTCTGAACTGTCTACAACAACTTGTCAGTATCAGTTGTAGGAAAAGTAGTTAAGTCCGGTAATTAACCATCATTTCCCTCTTGCATCTCAGAGAAATAGGTTGCTGGGACTAAAACTTTGTTCCTCGAGATCTGGTCATGGCATGGGATGATTAATGGACCTCTTATTCTCTGATAAATTCTACACACAAGTTTGAAGGTGCACCAAAGTTGCTGGTGGGCAGGGAGTCAGCACTGGGAAGTCAAAGATCAAAGATAGATGGAGAACAAACATGTGGACACAGGGTGAAGGAGGAGGATGGGATGAATTGGGAGATTAGGACTGACATATAAACAGTCAGTCAGTCAGTTCAGTCGCTCAATTGTGTCCGACTCTTTGCGACCCCATGGACTGCAGCATGCCAGGCCTCCCTGTCCATCACCAACTCCTGGAGTCCACCCAAACTCATGTCCATTGAGTTGGTGATGCCATCCAACCATCCCATCCTCTTTCGTCCCCTTCTCCTCCTGCCCTCAATCTTTCCCAGCATCAGGGTCTTTTCAAATGAGTCAGCTGTTTGCATCAAGTGCCCAAAGTATTGGAGTTTCAGCTTCAACATCAGTCTTTCCAATGAACACCCAGGACTGATACCATGTGTAAAACAGATAGCTAGCGGAAACCTGCTATAAAGCACTGGGATCTCAGCCTGGTGCTCTGTGATGACCCAGATAGGTAGGATGGGAGAGTGGAGAGGAAGGTCCAAGAGGGACGAGATATATGTATACACATAGCTGATTCACTTCATTATACAAAAGGAACTAACACAGCATTGGAAAGTAATTATACTCCAATTAAAAAAATAGATGGAAAATAAAATATATAAAGTAGATATAAGAAAATATGAAGACAAATGTAGGGGCCTAGAGAAGTAGAAGGTGAAACAAAAGGAAACGGGAGAGGTGTGTATTATACACATTGTAGAATGCTTTATTTTGTGCTATAAGGTGGAAAAAAGAACTTTCACCGTCTGGGCAGAGTGTTCAGATGGCATGTTGCTATAAGAAAGCCAAGGATAAAAGTGCTTTCACTGCAAAATTCTGCAGTGACAACACATAACAATGAAGGCTACCACCATCTGAGTGAGGGCAGTACACAGACATGTTTTCTAGTTTCTAGTCTTTTTTTGCTGCACTGCAGGGCATGCGGGAACTTAATTCCCCAACTACGGATCAAACCCGCACCCCCTGCATTGGAAGCCCTGGCTTAACCACTTTTCTGGATCACTGTCAGGGAGTCCTAGTTTCCAGTCTTTAAAACAAATCTATAACGGGCTTCCCAGGTGGTGCAAGTGGCAAAGAATCCAGGTGGTGCAAGTGGCAAAGAATCCACCTGCCAACGAAGGAGACAAAAGAGATGGGGGTTTGATCCCTGAGTTGGGAAAATCCCCTGGAGTGGCAACTCACTCTAGTATTCTTGCATGAAAAACTCCATAGACAGAGGATCCTGGTGGGCTAGAGTCCATGGGGTCATTGGGGTCACAAAGAGTCAGACACGACTGAGCAACTGAGGACTGATGCTAAAGCTGAAACTCCAGTACTTTGGCCACCTCATGTGAAGAGTTGACTCATTGGAAAAGACTCTGATGCTGGGAGGGATTGGGGGCAGGAGGAGAAGGGGACGATAGAGGATGAGATGGTCGGATGGCATCACTGACTCGATGGAGGTGAGTCTCAGTGAACTTCTGGAGTTGGTGATGGACAGGGAAGGCCTGGCGTGCTGCGATTCATGGGGTCGCAAAGAGTCGGACACGACTGAGGGACTGATCTGATCTGATCTGGTGCTCACTTGACAGACTGAGATACAAAAGTGAAAGTGAAAGTCGCTCAGTCCTGTCCGGCTCTTTGTGACCCCATGTACTCTATAGTCCATGGAATTCTCCAGGCCAGAATACCAGAGTTGGTAGACTTTCCCTTCTCCAGGGCATCTTCCCAACCCAGGGATCGAACCCAGGTCTCCCACACTGCAGACGGATTCTTTACCAGCTGAGCCACAAAGGAAGCCCGAGGATATTGGAGTGGGTAGCCTATCCCTTCTCCAGCAGATCTTTCTGACCTAGGAATCAAACAGGGGTCTCCTGCATTGCAGGTGGATTCTTTGCCAACTGAGCTATAACGGAAACCCCTGAGAGTCAAAGGATCTTATGATTTAAGTGACTTGCCAGAAGCAACAGAGCTCTTAAGAGGAAAAGTCTAAGACTCCTACTTCCTCCATGACACCATTTTGACAGATTATTTATTTACAGTAGTCTACATTTGCATTATTTCTGATACATTAAGGCAGCACTTGGTAGTTCCTTTCAGGGCACAAATCTCCTTGAAAGTGCTTTTAGTTGATACCCATTGCTTAAATGGCATAAGACAGTAGGGTCCACTTGGAGGGGAGCTGCTTTTCTTCCTCTCCAACCATGGAGGACTGATAAGGGCAGAGGAGTGTCCAAGCACAGACTCTAAGTCACAATGATGAATGCAGAGATAGATGTCCTGTGACCCAGCATGGTTCAAATAGTGGTATTTCCCATTATTTCTCTAATGGGAACTGGGAGGAGGGGGCTGTTGTTTATGAGGCTGTAAAGTCTGGATTATGAGACTATAAACTCTGAAGTTGCCTGGTTAATTGTCTGTGACTTAACCAAGAAGAATAAGGCCTTCAAGCACTTGAAGAGATATGGAGAGAAACAAATTCCTGGCAGCATTCAGATGTGATTTCAAGCATCTCTAAGACCGAGAATGGTACGTCTGCCAATAGTTTCTCTACGTACCTGTTGGCAGTGTGATTTTAGGGCTTCCCTGATAGCTCAGTTGGTAAAGAATCCGCCTGCAATGAAGGAGACCCTGGTGGATTTCTGGGTCACAAAGATCTACTAGAGAAGAGATAGGCTACCCACTCCAGTATTTTTGGGCTTCCCTAGTGGCTCAGCTGGTAAAGAATCCGCCTGCAATGTGTGAGGCCAGAGTTCAATCCCTGAGTTGGGAAGATCCGCTGGAGAAGGGAAGGGCTCCCCACTCCAGTATTCTGGCCTGGAGAATTCCATGAAATGTATAGTCCATCCATTGGGTCACATAGACTCAGACACAACAGAGCAACTTTCACTTTTAGTAGTGATTTTTAGTCATTAAATTAAGAAGAATCTTGACTTACATATAAGTGAACTCCTGATTTAAAAACGAATACATAGGAAAATTTTTAAATGGAAAAAAAAATCATTTCATTGTGTAGAATATTGATTCATTTACCTAGAACATAAACATATATTCATTTTAAAATATATTGCTTTCCATAGGAAAAAATGAATAACATACATTTCTTACGAAAATAAAATGAGAAAGGAAAGGGAAAAAAATATGAGCAAAGGAAGGAAGATACAAATCATTAAAATAAAGTAATATTACATGTTAATCCTGTTTTTTAAAATGCTGTGAGAAAGCATCAAAAGTCAATTCTCTCTTTTTAATTGGTAGAAATAATTTCTGTTATCCTGACCCACAAGGTCAATTAAAGAAATTATATGCAAATCTGCTATCCCACTTCATTCCAGATGAGGATAAACTTGTTTACAGGAATTTCAGAGTTCTGCAGGACTCTCAAGATTGAATTCTGCTCACATCCTTCTTTGGCCCTTCAGTCAATGAGGTCATCTTTGGCTGGATCTGTACATTGATATCGATATGTTATATCATCATGAAAAAGGCCAGAAATCCACATTTCATTCACGTTTAGGGGCATGGACTCCTGCCTGTTGTTATTTGAACTTCCACCTCAATCCACATTCTGAGGCAAATACAAGGACACCAAGGAAATGAGCTGAAAATCACTAATCAGCAACACGAGTGGTATGTCCAATGTAAAACCTTACATAGAGGGTAAGTTTCTAATATTAAATCTCAAGGAAGAATACAGACCAAGTAATAGTTCTGTTGTGTGCAAAACATAAGTATGTTTATTTAAAGACAATATGTACAGTAAAGAAATGAGGTCTCTTAAGTAGGAGTGGCCGATGGAAATACCTTGCAATGAGATTCCATTACCTTTAGTAAAGTGAGATGTCCATTTCTAAATACATGAAGACTTCAACAAATTTCTTTGGAGATTTAGAATTAAAATTGACAAGTATGTTAAAAATCTGTGCATGCATGCTGTTGGTTCGGTTGTGTACGACTCTTTGAGACTCCATGGACTGTAGCCCACCAGGCTCCTCTGTCCATGGAATTCTCCAGGCAAGAACACTGGAGAGGGTTGCCATGCCCTCCTCCAGGGGCTCTTTCCACCTCAGGATGCATTGGCGGGCAGGTTCTTTAACACTAGCGCCACCTGGGAAACCCATTTAAAAACCCTAAGTATACCCAAATTATGTTTTGCCATGTTTATTTTTAGAAGTCTAGGTTATGCTAATTATTTAGTGTAATATTTCTGTTCATACTACTTCAATTTATGTGATCATTACATTGTAATATAAGAATGGATTATAAAAAAATAAAATAAAACATTATGTCATATCAAGAAAAAAAGAGAATGGCTTATAGCCACCTAAAGTTCAATCCTACCCAGAAGTAGAAGTCACAATGATTTGTTCAAGAAAACACCAATATTAGCTTTAAAAAAAAAAAAAAAAAAAGTTGATCCTTCAGAGGATATTTTGCTTTCTTATAAGCTTTCTTTTTATAGAATATAAAGAAATAAAATTATTGTCATAAATAAATTATTCATGGGCTGGGGTTTAAAGCTTAGTTGACTATTTGTGATTGGCTATCCTCAAGTTGTTCCACCAGATCAAGACACTCTGTGCTAAATGCAAAATCTAGTGCTGGTCTTGGCACAGCCTCTCACACTACAGCTGCTGCTGGCACTGTGGATTCCTCCCAAAGACGAATCAATGACTCTGCTGCAAGTGTTTTTCTGAAGGAGGGAAAAATCTTTCCCTCACTTTCCTACCAGGCTCAGATAATGAATTATAAAACTGCTTCCTTGAGATTTTGCATCTCACTGAGATTTTGAATGAAAAACATTCATCAGTGTAAATAGATAGATATAACTTGTTTATTTGTTCACACATGATAACTTCCCATATATCTGAAGTTGGGCATAATCCCAAGGTGAGCTGAGCTGGGAAGCAATTGATATGAGTGGCACAAATCATGTGATGCTCAAAAGCATAGCTGTCTTGAGTCATTTAGTATAAAAGAAAACATCTTTATATAACTCACCATCTCCAAATATATAACTGAATTATAATTCACTGCTTTGTTTCCTCTCATAATTTTGAGGCACAAAATGGGGTACAGTTCTGGTCAGCAGACTATTTAAGATAAGGAAGTATGCAATTTTTTCAAGTTTTAATTCAAAGTGATTTTACTAAAGTCTTGGTGCTTAAAACAATAAGCTTTTGGAAGTAGGAAATCAGTCACATGGAACATCTCTTTCACTGAAGATTCTGGATAATGAGACATCAACAGAAAACAGGAACACTATCATATTTGTTTTCATAACATTCTCCACAAATTAGAAACCCAGTGTTCAATTGATTTCTGAATTTGGAGGCGAGATATGAGTTCAATCCAAATTGTTTTGCTGTTGTTTAGTTGCTAAGTTGTGTTCAACTCTTTGCAACTCCGTGGACTGTAGCCTGCCAGGCTCCTCTGTCCACAGGAAAGAATAGTGGAGTGGGTTGCTGTTCCCTTCTCCAGGAGATCTTTCCAACCCTGGGGTCAAACCTGCATCTCATATGTCTCCTGAGTTGGTAGGTGAATTCTTTACCACTGAGCCACCAGGGAAGCCCAATCCAGGTCACTGAGGGGAAAATATACATATGCAGTAAATATGTGGCTATCACAAACTATCTCTACTCAAGCTATGAAGAGTATAGGAGGAATTATTCCATGAACAGACCCTGAATACTGAGGGATATTGGAAAGAAGGAAGCAAGTACTTCCATAGGGAAAGCAGGTCCTACTTAAAAATAGGATAGACTGGGACTGTTTTGTAGGGTGATTCATCAGGTATTATGCCCTCATGAGAGGGTAATGAAAAAGCTTAGTTTTTCCCAGAAATGATGGCTTAATCTGAAAGAAAAAAAAAGTCAGCAAAATTATAATTATGGCAGAAGATAAGGTTTATGCAGATGTTCCTGTTGGCATTAAATCAAGTTTTAGTTAAAGAAAATATTTGCTTTAGCTCCAGATGACCCTGCTGAGTGTAGACAGTGAAGAGCAAGGGGTTTGCATTAGTGCAGTAGCATGTAGAATTGTCATTCAGAGAAAACCAAGGAAGACAAGAGTAAGTCCAGGAAGAAGGTTTAGTATTGTGTCCTGTGTCCCAGAAGAGTCAGAAACTTAGTCAAAGAGTCAAATGAATCAAAGGTTCAGGGGGAAAAAAAAAACCCAAACATTTAAAAAGCAAATCTGAGGGAGCTCCAGGGTACCTTAGTGGTTAGGATTCCAGGTTTTCACTGCCATGGCTCAGATTCAGTCCCTGGTTGAAGAACTGATCCCACAAGCCATGGGGTGCAACCAAAAAAAAAAAAAAAATCTAGTTCACAGTACAAAACTGGATATAGTTACAAAGAGGACATTCTAAGACTTCTTGCGTATTTATAACATACTCATCATTTGTTAACTTTGGTAATCCTATTTGCCTTCTTATAAATATTAAGTAAGTTCTTCAAATATAAAAAAAAGGAGTTGAGTACTTTAAAAAAAGAAACAGGGATCAAGAAACCTATGTTCTATTCCACAATGTCTTGGAGAATAAAACAAAATCACAGGGAAGAGTAAGTGACATAAACTGGAAAAGTAGGTCAAAATTTGGAGTATGTAAAAGGACAAGAAAATGAGACAGATACAGAATTAGACAGATACAGGATTAGACAGTGCCATAACCTTGAAACTGGCAAAAAACAAACAAACAAACAAACCTCTTTTCCCTATAAGAAAAGTGTAGCAGAAAGCAAAGGGCCAGGGCAGGAAGTGGGAGTAGGGGTTGGAGAAGATTTAAGATGCCAATAAAATTATTTTAAAGTAACACAGAAGATAGAACTAAGAGACAAAAAAAAACAGTATTCAGTAATTTCCAAAATATGCTTTTAGAAAGCACTGTTCTCTACTTTGGGACAATTCTAAATATCTGACATCTGAGGGAAATACCTACATTGTTTGAAACTGCTTTTCAGTCTTTCACTAAAGTGAAATTTGAAAGAAATAACTTTTTTCTCCTCTGGAAATTCAAGTGAAATGATTACAGACTATTCATATATTTTGTACTGAGAACATCTATCTTTGAGGATTTTTCTATTCTCTTCATTGTATGAGATAATCTCTCAGTTGATATTTCTTAAATTAGGTCAGAAGATAAACCATGCCAAATAAAAGGAAAGGACTTTTATTTATGCTCTGATATAAATTGTTATATTTGCAACTATACAGAAAAAGGAAGAAAGATGCCTATAAATGCACTTTTATATGGCTCTCAAGAAACACGAATACAACCACTATTTATCTGATGACACTGGAGAGAAAAGTAGTCCCCAAATGATGTGAGGTTAAATCTACAAAGATAAGGTGAATTGAAAAGGGAAGCATTTAGTTAGTGAAACCAATCAGCATGGACAAGCAATCAAGGCAGCATTGTCACCTTTTCCTCCTCACTAAAAGGTTTATATTGTTAGGCTTTGGGGCCAAAGTGTCTTAATAATTACATCAGATGTTTACTACATTATTCCTGTCTACAAATCACTAAGTCACTATTTGACATAAATCTGATTGTTCTTAGCAATCTTAGCTTAAATATTCACTTCTCTTTGTACTTACTACACTGTATTGCTTATTTACTGTCTTCCCCACTTGTCTGTAGGAGAAGGCAATGGCACCCCACTCCAGTACTCTTGCCTGGAAAATCCCATGGACGGAAGAGCCTGGTAGGCTGCAGTCCATGGGGTCGCACAGAGTCAGACACGACTGAGCGTCCTCACTTTCACTTTTCACTTTCATGCATTGGAGAAGGAAATGGCAACCCACTCCAGTGTTCTTGCCTGGAGAATTCCAGGGACAGAGGAGCCTGTTGGGCTGCCGTCTATGGGGTCGCACAGAGTCGGACACGACTTAAGTGACTTAACAGTAGCCACTTGTCTGTAAACTCATTGAGGACAAGGGTAAATCTAGAGCAGTGGTTCTCAAAGTGTGATTCTGAGACAGGCAGTATCAGCATCAGCATTATCTGAGAAATGGTTAGAAATGCAAATCTTGAGCCCCGCCTCAGATTTGGAGCCCAGGACTCTGCTCTAAGGCATGGTCCCCAATCTTTTCGGGACCAGTGTCATGGAAGACAATTTTTCCATGGATGGGGTGGGAGGATGGTGTAGGGATGTTTCTCATAAGGAGCATATAGCTCAGTCCCTCAAGTACACAGTTCACAGGAGGGTTGGTGCTTCCATGAGACTCTAATGGAGCCGCTGATCTGACAGGGAGGTGGAGCTCCGGCAGTACTATGAGCGATGGGGAGCAGCTGTAAACACAGATGGAGGTTGCTCACTCACCCGAAGCTCACTTCCTGCTGTGCGGCCTGGATGGTAACAGGCCATGGACCAACATGGGTCCATGGCATGGGGGTGGAGGATCCCTCCTCCTAATGGTTTTGAGAACCACCAATGGTGAATCACAGTCAGGCTCTGAGCACAATATACCCAGAGGCGTGTCAAATCTAAAAGGAAAATTATACCCATGGGGAAGTCTGTCTCCTGCTATTTCTGGCAGGCCCCTTATTTTCAGTGTCTCATTGTCTAGATCCCACTTGTCATAAAGAAAATGAGTATTTACCTGTTCATACTATGGAACCATGGAAATTTTTTTTTGAATATTTTAAGTATTAAAAGAAAAACACTAGAGGTAGTAACACCTGTTGTCTTGTGCAGGATTCTTTTCGAGTCTGATTTCTTTTAGACTAGGGCATCAGGAGAAGCTTCTGATTTAGGTGACAATTCTTTGTACCCTTGTACATGTGGTTGGCCATATGTAACCAACTAGCTGATGGAACTAAGGTGGGCATCTCCACCTCAATCTACAATAAATTAATTTTGTTATTTTATTTATTACAATAAATAAATGTATAATACCCAGCATGCAATAGGGAATACTCTAGACTTTCTCCTCTCTTTCACTGTGTGCTCCTAAATGGCAATTACTGTGCTCATTTCTTAGACCTCAATAGTCTAGGACTATACGTAGCAAGTAGTAGTAAATATTCAGTATTTATTAAATGAATGAATGAATGCACCTTACAGAAAATTAGCCTTCCATTTACAATTACCTAGTATTGTAATTTATGAGTAAATACTTCAATAATAAGTTCTAGCTTCAGGATCTCCCTAAACTGATGCAGGTTGGAAAACATTAAACCTATTTACAGCAGATAATGCTTATTACCAAAGCATTCAGTCTCTCTCTGCTGAGAAGATACAACAGTCTGGGGTTCTGGGGATTTAAAGTATTTTAATAACAGAGTTATTATTCATAATGCCCATTCTCTTTAAAATGACCTGCTACTTGAAAGTGATTGGCCAGGAATCAGAAAGCAACATACACTAACAGAAGTAAAATTTTATTGGCAATGTTCCTAGGTTATTAGGCTTCCCTGGTAGCTCAAAAGGTAAGAATTTGCCTGCAGTGCAGGAGACCTAAGTTCAATCCCTGGGTTAGAAAGATTTCCCTGGAGAAGGAAATGCCAACCCACTCCAGTATTCTTGTCAGGAAAAGTCCATGGACAAAGGAGTCTGGTGGGCTACAGTTCATTTTGTCTCAAAGAGTCAGACATGACTGAGTGACTAAGACTTTCACTTTTCATTTAGGTCACTAAGAAACAAGGTGTTACCCAGAGATAGCCAGGGGGTCATTGATTTATTGTAGATTGAAGTGGAGATACCCACCTTAGCTCCATCAGCTAGTTGGTTACATGTGGTCAACCACAGTAATGCCTGTAGCTATTTACTACACACTGCTGTAACTCTTCCCAACTATTCACACTCAAAGAGATAGAGCAGGGCTTCAAAAGGACTGGACACACTCTTCTCAAAATCACCTTTCTATGTTGCAAAACATAGAAAATAGTCATTCCTGTAGAAAATTCATGGGTCTACAGCATCATTGAGCATAATCTCAGAACATAGTCTTTTAAATTTGCACAAATAGTTCTGATTGTTCACCTTCACTCTAAATACAATTTTACTTTTTTACTATCTAGAAGGCATCTTTCTTATTTCACAACACATAGAACAAAACCTGTGTAAAAACCATGCCTGTCTTTCTGATTATAAACATTACTCTCCACTATTGATGAATTCAGTATTTTCCAAACTCGGTCAATGAATTTTCTCAGGTGCTATAGTAAATGAACTCCGCAAAGAGATCTTTTAAATTCAAACTATTTCCCAGACCTTACCCATTTGCCAGCAATTACATCTCAGTTCACCTTATAAGGAAATGACTCCTACGCTGAAGGAGTTTAACCTGTTGTTTTTGTTGTTCCCCATGGATTGCAACCCCATGGATTGCAGCACACCAGGCTCCCTGTCCTCCATTATAAGAAAAGTCAAATTCCTTTTCCCAAGCTGCTTTTCTCTTTCTGCATGATGAAATTCTGCTTATTCTTTAGGCAACATGATTTGTGACTCTGCTTCCCCTTGTATTGATGCCTCTTCTGATTCTAATCCATGGCTGTAGTTACCATCTATATGCTGATGATTCATAAACATATACTTCATCCCTCCACAGCTCCTGCTGCTGCTGCTGCTAAGTTGCTTCAGTCGTGTCCGACTCTGTGCGACCCCATAGACGGCAGCCCACCAGGCTGCCCCATCCCTGGGATTCTCCAGGCAAGAACACTGGAGTGGGTTGCCATTTCGTTCTCCAATGCAGGAAAGTGAAAAGTGAAAGTGAAGTCACTCAGTCGTGTCTGACTCTAGCGACCCCATGGACTGCAGCTTACCAGGCTCCTCCATCCATGGGATTTTCTAGGCAAAAGTACTGGCGTGGGGTGCCATTGCCTTCTCCACTCCACAGCTCCAGACACATATAATCCACTTACCATTGGACAGCTCAATACAGCTTTCAAAACACTTCAAATTCAATGTCTCTAAAACTTAACTCATTATCTCTATCCCCAAAAGTCATTCCTACTACTCAAGTCTTTCCATATATAGTTTCCAAAGTAGAACTCCAGAAATATATCCTCAAATCAGACTGCCCTCTTATCTTTTTTTTTTTTAATTTTTATTTTATTTTTAAACTTTACATAATTGTATTAGTTTTGCCAAATATCAAAATGAATCCGCCACAGGCATACATGTGTTCCCCATCCTGAACCCTCCTCCCTCCTCCCTCCCCACATCATCCTTCTGGGTCGTCCCAGTGCACCAGCCCCAAGCATCCAGTATCGTGCATCGAACCTGGACTGGCAACTCGTTTCTTACATGATATTCTACATGTTTCAATGTCGCTCTCCCAAATCTTCCCACCCTCTCCCTCTCCCACAGAGTCCATAAGACTGTTCTATACATCAGTGTCTCTTTTGCTGTCTCATACACCAGGTTATTGTTACCATCTTTCTAAATTCCATATATATGCGTTAGTATACTGTATTTATGTTTTTCCTTCTGGCTTACTTCACTCTGTATAATAGGCTCCAGTTTCATCCACCTCATTAGAATTGATTCAAATGTATTCTTTTTAATGGCTGAGTAATACTCCATTGTGTATATGTACCACTGCTTTCTTATCCATTCATCTGCTGATGGACATCTAGGTTGCTTCCATGTCCTGGCTATTATAAACAGTGCTGCGATGAACATTGGGGTACATGTGTCTCTTTCCCTTCTGGTTTCCTGTGTGTATGCCCAGCAGTGGGATTGCTGGATCATAAGGCAGTTCTATTTCCAGTTTTTTAAGGAATCTCCACACTGTTCTCCATAGTGGCTGTACTAGTTTGCATTCCCACCAACAGTGTAAGAGGGTTCCCTTTTCTCCATACCCTCTCCAGCATTTATTATTTGTAGACTTTTGGATAGCAGCCATTCTGACTGGTGTGAAATGGTACCTCATAGTGGTTTTGATTTGCATTTCTCTGATAATGAGTGATGTTGAGCATATTTTCATGTGTTTGTTAGCCATCTGTATGTCTTCTTTGGAGAAATGTCTATTTAGCTTTACAGCTAAACCATGTCCCAAATCTTGCCCATTCCAACTAATTAGATCTCAAATCCATCTACTTGACTTGAACTCCATAGCCACCACTCTAGTCCAAGCCATTTTTGTCTCCAGTCTGGCTCACTGCAGTTGTCCTTGAACTGTCCCCATCACCCACACTTGGACCTTGCAATCCAGCAGCCTGACAACTATAACTACAGACCTGATCATGTTATCTCAAGCTATAACCTGCCCACAACCTCCTATAGTCTTCATGGTGAGGTCTGCATATCTTTAACATGATCTGTAAGGCCTTGCTTGAAATCTAAACTCTTTGCCAAGGCCTATATGGCCTTACCTGTCCAGCTTTATCTCCTGCTGGTCGATTACCTCTTCGCTGTCTATGACCCAGTCAAACTGGCTCTCATTTTCTCAGTTAAGTCACTTGTTTGTCCTACCTCAGGAGCCTTACTCAGACAGCTTCCTCTGACCATAATGCCTTTCCTTTCCGTATTTATTCCCTTGCACACAGCTTCAACATAAATATCACTTTCTCAATGATACTGTGTCAGGTTTATTTTTCTGAAAATGTTTACAGCAGAGCAGTATTTCTCATCTTATGTGCTTTCCTGGAGCCTTGTCCCTTGTCCAGTAAGAGCTGAAGTCTGTTTTCCCTTGCCTTGAACTTAGGCTGGCTTGTAACTTTTCCCAACCAGCAAAGTAAGGCAGAATTGATACAGTGTGGCTTCTGGGGCTAGATCCTAAAAGGAATATAGCTTCTGCCTCCCTCTTTGGAGAATTGCATTTGGAACTCATCCACGGTGCTGTGAGGAAGTCCAAGCACATGGCCTTATGGGGTGTTCTGGCCACCAGTCATAGCTAGCCAACAGCCATCATCAAGTACCAGACATAGGATTCAGTGTCGTTCAGACGCTTCCAGTTTCTTTGCTCTGAGTCCTCCAGCTCCATCCCCAGATACCAAGGTGCACAGACCACTGTAGTCTGTTCAAATGCTTGAGTCGCTGAATAGTATGTGTAACAGTACTTGTTTGCTGCACTCAGTTTGAGGTTAATATGTTATGCTTTCCTAGTAACTGGAAGAGACGCCTCCCCTGGTTCTTCTCTGAGACTTGGTCTTGTTGTCATCAACATTCATAGCTCTTAGGTTCCTTTAACTGTGTCTTTAGTGTCTCTTTTCTTTTACCTTGGAAGTTTGATAAGGACATGGATTTTATCAGCTCTTGTCAATACTATATTCACAGAGTAGATATTCAATAAATATTATTAGATACAATTGTGAAATTATTAAATGCAATTCTGTGAGAGATAAAGAAAGAGTACCTTGGCTTTCAGAAACTGGAAAAAAGAAGCTAAATGAGTAGCAGAGAAATAATGAGTGGCTTTTCTAGAAGTCCTTTAGAAGCAAATGAAAAGAAAAGACTACAATACTGTGCTTTGGAATTGCACACTGGTGGTGTTTGTATTTGTGAGATGGGGAAGTTAGGGCATAAGTAAGATAGGTTGGCAGTGTATATTTTGACATAAAGCAGAGTTAAGAGCATAAAACCCTGGGAATTGGGAAGGGGTGAAAAACACCTTAGTATGGTTAAAAAAAAAAAAGTCACCCAAAGATTTTTAAAAATCAAATATCCAAGCAATGACATCACTAAAGAAGTGAGAAAAAGGATCAAAGAACATGGAGGTAGGAATCAGTATCAGAACCCTGTTGTCAGCAGCTCTAAGTAACAAGATCACAAAAGTCACAACTATATTGAGGCCAAGACACAGAAGCACGTATCAAAGAGCTTCTCTTCCCAAAAGCTCTCTCCAACAAAGAAAGCAAAGTATAAATATATCACTGAAACTGATGTGGATAGAGACCCTAACAATTTTCTCCATGTAAAATACAGTAAATAAAATATTACCATATTATTAATAAAGCTGTCTTTTCTAATAATATCAGATGTGAAAACCATATAAGTAAGTTTTCTAATGCCATTTTCACTATAAGGTCTTAAGTTCTTCAGGCCTCATTTTTCCTTTTGTTGATTTTTTCAAGATTCTAATTTTTAAGACATCCTTATTTTCAGCCACTTTTGTGTTGTGATACACAATGATGCATTTGGAAAATTGATTTCATACAGTATCTAGAATGAAGAGAAATATGCATGTAAAAGAGAAATGGATGGATATGCATACTTTGTATATGTCATCAAGAAAACCTTGAATAAAACTTTTATAGCTATTTAAAAATCTTCATGGGATTTAAAAATGGATAAACAACATAGATACATAAAAATCTATAAAAGGAAGTCACCACATCTCTGGAGAAAGAAAGGGAAAAATAAAGTCCTCCAAGGATTAGTGTTAAAACAGACTCAAGTTTCAACTACTGTAGACGAGAAGATACCATAGTCCTCTAAAATTGTACTTCAAAACCAAGTACTTTGAGATAATAAAATGCCTAGTCAAATGGGTTGTCTCAAAAGATGTCTACAGTGAATAGAAAAATGCTAGCTCAGCTTTACTCTAAGCATATGTAAAAATAATGTTTTTAAGTAGAAAAGTAATCCAAATCCTATTTACAATCTCACTGGGTCTGAAAAAGTGAAAGTGTTAGTTGCTCAGTCGTGTCCAACTCTTTGTGACCCCATGGACTGTAGCCCACCAGGCTCCTCTGGCCATGGGATTCTCCAGGCAAGAATAATGGAGTGGGTTGTCATTCCCTTCTCCAGGGGATCTCCCTGACCCAGGGATCAAACCCAGGTCTCCTGCATTGCAGGCAGAGTCTTTACTAGCTAAGTCAAGGGTCTGAGCTATCAGCAAAACCAGGGGACCATGGGAGAGGACTTTGTAGACAAGCAGTCCCTAAAGTTATCAATGTAATGCCATTCCTTTTAGCTAATGCCTTTAAACAGAAAACCCTCCAAAACACCACCCAGAAAAAGTAGTCACACCTATAACCTCTATTCACAAACTAATTCCTGAACTGTCCAAATCAGTCTCACAGCTCATCCAGTCTTGCTCTCATTTCCCAGCTACCAACCTCAGTATTCATTTGTCTGTACGCTGCAGCTTCAAGCTCTCACATTCGACAACCTCAGCTAGCTCCAGCTAAAAGCCTGCCCATCTGCTCACTGCAAACCATCACCAGCAAACCTTCTGATTCCTTTTCTGGATCTACATGGCCTTTCCCTACAGGGAGCCCCTTACCAAGGGCAGGATGTCTCACAGGAAGGACTAGATATAATGTTCCACTGTGGCCAGAAGAACAAATAAAGCAATGGGCATTACTATCAAGATATATTATGGAGATTTCTCTTTCTCTCTCTCTTTTGTGAGAATGCATCTCACTTATATAATGAAAGCAAACAGAAAATCAAGATTTACTTCACTGCATTTTGGTTGTGTGCTGCCTTTCCAGATAGCATCAACACCAGAAAAATTATCTGAATTTTGCCTAATTCATGTTTATTTTGTATGAATATGAATTTTGCCATCCTTATCTCTCAGTGGTTACAATCACATAGCTGCATAATATTCTTGGTTTAAATTACAGTATTGTCAAATTAGCAAGAATATAAACAGACAAGAATAGTAATGGAATTGTTATGCATATATGCTTTCTAAATTACAATGCATGCAATAATATGTACACTCTTTTAAAAATACTGGTATCCCCTAACTGAAAAACAGCATTGAATTCAAATGTCTTATATCTTTCTGTCTTTTAACTCCCACTGCAGGCACTATCTAAATAATGGATCTTCATGGCTTACAATTACAAAGTGCCATATGTCTTTCCTTTAATTAAAATGATTTCCATATTATATCCTGTTTGTTTTATTAAAACAAATCAAAAGGAAAAAGGGGGGAAAAGGCTGGTTGAATTAACTACAAGATTAACACACAGGCATGACTGAATTCAAATGAGATCATTTGTTTCTAAGAACTTTTTTTTTTCTTTAATTCTGTAGAATTTCAGCAAAATCTGTCTGCATCAGTGGTATATGTGATGGGATGCTACAATTCCCTTTACATCCAAGGTGTCCCAAACACAACAAAGGCAGATTTTTTACACAAGTTGAGACCATTTGTTCATGCCTTCAATACACAAGTTTTTAAACTTGGTCTAACTTGGTGCATAGTATGCTTTTGCCATCTACTGGAACAATGATAGACTGCAGGTAGAATAATTACTGCAGCAGTAGGGGTTGATTAACTGGACACTTTGAAAATGATTTCTCGGGGCTCTAATACATATATAGGGAGAATAAACAATCTCCTTCAAGATTTTTAGGGACGAGATCTTCCAAAATTAGAGACCTTTAGGGAAGCCTGAGAAACTTTTCCCATGATTACTCTCTCTTTCCAAAGGCTTTTTAAAGATGCCAGTGTGTCTATCTCGAAAATGCAATGCCATAGCAAAGCAAGAGACAAAAGCCTGGATTTCCAAAAGCTGGAGACTTCAATAATAAAGGGAAAAGTTTGGAGTCATACTAAATCATTTTCATTTCTGGTAAACAATTTTTCTTGAAGATTAATTATTTTTCTGTAAATATAATCACTCTGACAGTTTCTCCTTTATTTGACAGGAGAAGTTTCCCTTGGGGTCTATTTATATTTAGGAACCACAAAATGTATTCCATAGCATTTTGAATTTATAATGAACATTTTAATTTTGCAGTTCTCTGAGTTTGTTAGTTTCCACCTTATTACCATCATCTGAGTGGTTTGGTTACTGAAACACCAAGAATTGGAGCAGACAGACTCTAAAACGGCCCCTAACGACCCCACCTCCTGTTATTTATATTCTGGTGTAATTGTCTCTCCTTGGACTATGGGCTGAACTTGGACACTTGCCACCTACAAATAAAATACAGCAAAAGGATGGAATGCCACTTCTGAGATTAGGTCATAAAAGACTTGACCTCTCTGTCTCTTTCCTTCTCCCTCTGGCTCTTCTCACTTGCTGAATCTGATGAAGCAAACCACCAAGTTGTGAGCTGTGCCATGGGGAAGACACAAACACTAGTGGGAGGCCTTGGACCGATAGCTAGTGAGAAAAAAAGGGCCCTTCGTCCAACAACCCATAGGAAACCGAATCCTTCTAAAATCACACAATTTAGCTAGGAAGGGGATCTTTCCTCAGTTGACTTTGAGATGACTGTAGCCCTGGCAGTGTCTTTATCACAGCAGCATGTGTGATCCTGAACCAAAGCACCCAGCTAAGCCCTATGTGGATGTCTCATGCACCTGTGTGGTTAGTCACTCAGTTATGTTCGACCCTTTGTGACCCCATCAACTGTAGCCCACCAGGCTCCTCTGTCCATGGGATTTCTTCTGTCTCATGCACAGAAACCATTAAATCATAAATATGTTTTTAACATGAAACTAATATGTGTTATGGCAGTTTGGTATACAGCAATAAGTAACTAACACCAGTACAATCAGTGATTCCCCATACAGACCAGCCTGGCTACTGATGTTGCCTTCAGGCCATGTATAGGTCATCTCAGAAAGTCAATACAAATTCCTATGTCAGCAAAACATGTATAATATCATATATGAAGCAAATCGCCAGTCCAAGTTTGATGCATGATACTGGTTGCTTGGGGCTGGTGCACTGGGATGACCCGGAGGGATGGTATGGGGAGGGAGGAGGGAGGGGGGTTCGGGATGGGGAACACGTGTATACCCGTGGCGGATTCATGATGATGTATGGCAAAACCAATACACTATTGTAAAGTAATTAAGCTCCAATTAAAATAAATAAATTTATATAAAAAATTAAAATTATGCAGAAATGAGATGCAAGTGATGCCATGTAACAAAAAATTATTGAACACCTAATCTTTGAAAGGTCTAGGTTAAGTAAAGAATGGGGAAAATGTTCAATATTAAATGAGAAATACTATAGACTGAATGTTATGTACCCCTAAAATTCTGTGTTTAAACTTAACCCCCAATGTGATGGTATGTGAAGGTAGGGTCTTTGGGAAGTGAGTATTTGTGGCAGCAGACCCCTATGAATGAAATCAGTGCACTTACAAAAAAAGAATACAGGGAGCTCCCTTGCCCCTTCCACCATATGAAATTATAATGAAAAGTCAGCCTTCTATGAACCAGGAAGCAGGCACTCACCAATTTTTCTGGTGGCTTCTTAGACTTACCAACCTCCAATACTATGAAAAAATAATTTTTTCCTCTTTATAAACCATCCAGTTCATGGTGTTTGTTTTATAGTTGTCTAAACAGACTGTCTAAGACAGGAAGTAATACAGGTAAAGATGAATTAATAAAGGGAAGATTAGATCGAAGGATATTAATAATGGCATTAATGTTAGGAAAGCTCAAGGAAGAACATCCCCACTAGGTAACAATTGGGAAAGACACTAGCGGGCAGACAGCTTTTAAAATGGGCCTTGTAAGGAAGATTAGTATTTTTTAAAATGAAGAAAACCCTGAATAATGGTTAAAACATGTATAAATGTACAGTAGTAAGAAAATGAAAGTTATCAGTCGCTCAGTCATGTTCAACTCTTTGGGACCCCATGGACTGTAGCCCACCAGGCTCCTTTGTCCATAGGATTCTCCAGGCAAGAATACTGGAGTGGGTTGCCATACCCTCCTCCCAGGGATCTTCCCGACCCAAGGATTGAACCCAGGTCTCCAGCATTGCAGGTGGATTCTTTACCATCCGAGCCACCAGGGAAGCCCTGGAAGAAAATGGGCCATATGAGAAAGTGAGTCGTTCATGCACAGAAGATACTGGGAAATATATTTGTATCAGTCACATGAGCAAAAGTCCTGAATGCCAGATCCAGAAATGTCTGTAATTAATTCTGCAAGGATCCAATGAAATTGCCTGGAAAGAAAATAGACAAAAATAGCATCTTAAAAGAATCATTTTGCAACAAAATGAATGATGGGTCCAAATACTACAAAGAAAAATGCAAAAGACTTTGAAATGGGCCAAAAAGTTTATTGAGTGATTTTATTTATTTATTTATTTTTTGTGTGTGTAGTAAAGTTTTATTAAAGTATAAAGGAGATAGAGAAAGCTTCTGACATAGGCATCAGAAGGGGGTAGAAAGAGTACCCACTTGCTAGTGTTAATAATGAGGTTATATAATCCAAAGAAGGTCTGGAGGTTGTAAAGACCTCCTCCGACCTACTCCCATAATTTACATTTTAAGATAACACTGTCCTCAGGCAAGATACATCCTTGTAAAGACCAGGTATACTCCCATAATTAACATTTTAAAATAACAGAAGGTTGAATCCAAAGACTGTCCTTAGGCAGGATACATTATTGGTATATAATCCTAAGGAATGTGGAGAAAGAAAAAAGTTTGTCCTTTCTTCCTCCTTGAGAATTTCAGACCCCTCTCTCCTTGGGGACCCCTAGATTCCCTATCAACCTGCAGGTGTTGAGAACAGGAATCAGGTATCCTAGGACCATGGGCCAAATTGGGCCAGTGGCCTGTTTATGAGCATCATTAGAGCTATGAATGGCTTTTATATTTTTTTAAAAGCTGTAAAACAAAGAACAAAGCCAAGATGAATAAGTGACAAGGTCCACGTGTGCCCACAAAGCCTAAGTTATTTACTATCTGATCCTTCATAGAAAAAATATGACAACCCCTGTTCTAAGGGACATTCTCCCAGGCTCTGAATCTAAGGGGTTTGCACCTTTCTTTTGTGCTATTTTAGAATTCTGTAAATTGTAAATAACTTATAGCACTACAAATGGGTTCCTGTCAATTAGCATGCAAAATAGTCCTATGTGACGGAGAGACATTTTATCTCTCCTCCCTAACCCCACCTCACTCCCATTCTTACGGAAAAGAGTTGGTTTTGCCTCCATCTATAAAATCATTTCATGGCCTATATCTCTGTTCTTTGATTTATTTTTTAAACTGATTGTTAACATCTAACTGGTTACCTCGTAAATTCATGAGTTAAAAAAAATCTTTGACATGTGCTCATTTTATGAGAGTCAGAATTTGGCCATTTTTATAAATGTGTCTTTTAACAATGAGAAAAGAAAAAAGGATGATAAATCAGAGACTATCAAAGCTGTCTCTAAGATTTACATATGTATCACTGTAGAGTTCCAATGTATCTTTAAACACCATGGAGTTCTGGATGTCACTGGCTGTTAAGTTCAGCAAGTCCCCAAGAATATATAGAGGTTAGAGACTAAGGATGTCCTCGGTGTTAAGATGAGGACCAAACCAAGCAGAGTCCTGTGACACAGAACAGCATCACTCCTACTGGATATGATGCTACCCAATGAGAATGTGATACTACACAATGAGGGACTATATGAAGGGAAAACCTCACCTAGTAAAAATAATAGCATAAAACCTGGATGAGGCAAAGAGAGGCACAATATGGGAGTCAGATCTTGTACCTGAACTCTGAGCATGTCAGCAATGCCCCTCACAAAGGGTTCAGTTCCAAGCCTGCCCAGAGGATAAATGTTGGTCTCTTCTGGAAAGCCCTCTTCTCACTCCTCTCTCATCCTCTAATCTCATTTTTATACTAGGACATGACTTCCTCCCTCAAATGTTTTGGTTTCCTTCTTGCTCTTTCAAGCACTCCTTTTTCCTCTCTTCTAACTGCTATACAGAAATCCTCTCTCTCTGCTTGTTCTTTCTTCAGTTCAGTTCAGTTCAGTCGCTCAGTCATGTCCAACTCTGTGACCCCATGAATTGCAGCACGCCAGGCCTCCCTGTCCATCACCAACTCCTGGAGTTCACTCAAACTCATGTCCATCAAGTCCATCAAGTCCATCCAGCCTTCTCATCCTCTGTCGTCCCCTTCTCCTCCTGCACCCAATCCCTCCCAGCATCACAGTCTTTTCCAATGACTCAACTCTTCGCATGAGGTGGCCAAAGTACTGGAATTTCAGCTTTAGCATCATTTCTTCCAAAAAAATACCCAGTACTGATCTCCTTTAGAATGGACTGGTTGGATCTCCTTGCAGTCCAAGGGACTCTCAAGAGTCTTCTCCAATAGCACAGTTCAAAAGCATCAATTCTTGGGTGCTCAGCTTTCTTCACAGTCCAACTCTCACATCCATACATAACCACTGGAAAAATCATAGCCTTGACTAGAGGGACCTTTGTTGGCAAAGTAATAGCTCTGCTTGTGAATATGCTATCTAGGTTGGTCATAACTTTCCTTCCAAGGAGTAAGCATCTTTTAATTTCATGGCTGCAATCACCATCTGCAGTGATTTTGGAGCCCCCCAAAATAAAGTCTAACACTGTTTCCACTGTTTCCCCATCTATTTCCCATGAAGTCATGGGACCAGATGCCATGATCTTTGTTTTCTGGATGTTGAGCTTTAAGCCAACTTTTTCACTCTCCTCTTTCACTTTCATCAAGAGGCTTTTTAGTTCCTGTTCACTTTCTGCCATAAGGGTGGTGTCCTCTGCATATCTGAGGTTATTGATATTTCTCCCTGCAATCTTGATTCCAGCTTGTGCTTCTTCCAGCCCAGTATTTCTCATGATGTACTCTGCATATAAGTTAAATAAGCAGGGTGACAACATACAGCCTTGACGTACTCCTTTGCCTATTTGGAACCAGTCTGTTGTTCCATGTCCAGTTCTAACTGTTGCTTCCTGACCTGCATATAGGTTTTTCAAGAGACAGGTCAGGTGGTCTGATATTCCCATCTCTTTCAGAATTTTCCACAGTTTATTGTGATCCACACAGTCAAAGGCTTTGGCATAGTCCATTACAATGAGTTCAGCAAATAGCTATTTATCTTTGCTCTACAGCAAGAAGGGTTTAATCTTGAAATTCTGAATGAGCTGGTATTTGGGTGTTTGGAGGTGGTGGTAATGAGATATTTAAATTCTAAAAGATGGAAGAAATTTTTTTAGAAAAAAATTTGAATTAAGTTATACTGATCTGCAAGGGTAAGGCAATTAATTTGGGAGAAATAAGGTGGATTAAGAAGGTGTTATAGAGGTAGAATATTCATAAACTGGCATTTTATGGAATATAGAGGATGAAATATGAGAACTGATATAAAAAGCATTCCAGTATGTCAAGGTTGGTCATTGGTAATGATGTTACATTTATGGGGAATTCAGGTCAAGGAATTGGTTTGGGAGGTTGTTGGAGAGATTATGACATGAATTTTCTCAATATAAAAGACCAATTATAGTTGCAACAATCATTACAGAAAAATTTCAAAATAGTGATTAGGCCTTGGAGAATAAATGACGTAAGAGTAATTCCTATCTCTACCACAGATAAATTATATGTTTTTCATACTTATTTTATCTTTTTTATCTAATTCTAGAGAAAAAGATTTTCCATGACCTCATAGAACTTTTCTATTATTTTATCCCTGAATGTGAAGAATTACAACAATAAAAATTGCATGTTCATAAACTTAACTATATTTAGGATGCAATTATGGTATAGTTCCTATTTTAAAAAGCTTCCCCATATAGCAAAATATGATTATGATCCATTAATCTTTGAGGACTATAATACCATCATTCATCTTTATCAACTGAGTTCATTGATTTTCCATCTCTGCAAGATAGGTCAGCATTCTAAAAAATATTTACCAGTGGAAACTAACATCCAAGATGGAATATGTCGTATTTCATTTACTGTATTAAACTAAGTTTATATTTTACTATTGTTATTCAGATATTGAAAAGAGATAAGATCTCATAATTTCTAAGTAATTTTTCTCTATATGTGGTTTTGTTTTGTTGTTGATGATAATGATGTTTTTTTCTTTCCATCTGTCCAGAAAAGAGTGTTCAGTGTCCTGGATTTTTCAATATCACCAAAAATAAATTAGTTTAAAAAAATCAAACTGATTTAAAAGTCTGATTCTACCCAATGTAATGCGTAAAAAATGTTTCAAAGCCAAACATCATTTCTCCACTTTCCCTCATTATTTTCTACAAAGTATAGCTTCATTTGTAAAAGAGAGGTATTATGTTTTTTTGAGAAAATGCATTGTATTCTGAGCCTTGGCAAATCTATGGAAATCAACACTCAATCAAATGAATAATATGAATCCTAGTTTCAGGACTTGCTTTAGGCAAAATATGTCATATAGGCAATCTTTTCTTGCCTCCCTGGAGACCCAGGTGAGAATCTGACAGAGTAGAAACCAGAAAACATATTACCCTCAAACTGAAATATTGTTTAGGTCCCAGACATTTCCTATTCACTTTAGGAAAACTAAGAACCACATACTGCGTGACAGTTAATTCCTTCCAAATAAATTTGTTGTTGTACAGATTCAGTGGTGAACAGAAGATTAATCTTCAAGTAAAATACCGAGTAAAAGTATATGCATTTTTTTTTCTACCTGCTCTAATGAATTAAACATTCTTTTTTGAGGTAAAACAAAAGCTTAGCTCCTTTTGAATGTCCTAGAGCTAATTCACTGACATACACTCAAGTTTTTTTTTTTTCATCGAACTGATTTATTATAGTCCTTCAGCATGACCAAGAGCCCACTCCAAACTAAATCATTTTACTACTGTCATAACTAGAATTTACCAAACAGTATTTAAAATGCAAAACAATATTCAGAATGAATCCTTAATGAGTTATTATACTTTTTTTTTTTTTTAACAGAAACTGTACACTGAAGCAAAGTACTGACGATCTCTTAGGGGTATTACATGCAATTAATCATAAAGATTCTTTCTAGGAGAATAAATCTAGGTAGGTTTAAATTATAGTATAAGTCTTTTTATCATGTGCCATGGTAATTAAAATTTTTAAATAGAACACACAAATGTTTCACATACTAAATCTACTTCACATGTAGCTACATAGGTCAATGCTCTCTAAATTTTTATGCTGGCAAATTTTCACTAACCCTGCTGAATTTCCTCTTCTACGCAAAATAATTTTTTATTCTCCAGGGAAAATTACTGTAGTGTATCAAAGGAATTCCTTACCTCCAAGTCAAACTTAGGTTAGCATGGGGTTAAATTATCTGCGATTATTTAGTGTGACATTATCAAAATGGCTTAATGAATGTATTTTAATTCTACAATTCATCTTCCTTTGAACAAATTCTTCTGGTTACTCAAATAAAAATGCTGTCTAATTTACTTAAGAAATGATTTTCTATTAGGCTTAAGACTTGAAAATACAAATATTTTGAGATTATAGAAATTGTAGACTTTTATTTGTGAAAGGGGGATTTTGGGAGAATCAAGAAAGCATAAACTTTGGTTTGAGAACACTTTATTCAATTTTGAGTTCTGTTATTACTGGCAATTGATCACCCCAAATCTCAATGTTCTCATCTGTTAAATGGGACAGTAATACAGACGTCCATTTGATAGGCTTGAAAGAACTGGTCACCTAAAGGAACAAGCACATGCTATTCAATGACTAACAAGTCTTTTTCTGTCAATATAAGTACCATGAAAGTTTGACAAGACTTGACTTAGATCCACACTTTTATTTTAGAGAAATATTTCTTCTAACTTCTGACTTTTCAGTAGGGCTAACATTTTAACTTTGAGTGCTTCATTAATTTTGTTTAGACAAGCTCTAATTACAAAGTTCTGATGCACTCCATTCCAGACATCTGCATTGCCTAATTCTGCCCACATGGCCCAGGACAAGTCCACTAACCAGATAAATAATTCTAAGCAAATGAACCCAACTATGATTTAATAGTCATCAATTACTATAATAACAAAAGCTAAAATTATAAGCTCAATTTTCACAATTCTCTACAATTACTGATAGAAAAAACCAAATGACCCTATGAGTTGACATGTCAGAATTAATATAAGTAACCACATATCTCCAACTTCTCTGACATAAGCAGTCACTAAGTTTAGTTAAGTTATAAATACAAAGCCATGGTGAAATAGCAGAAAAATCATTGAGCAAAAAGGCCAATGATTTGGTTTTCAACCAATCTTCTAACTACTAGAGTCTAGATATATCATTTAAAATTTTTAATTTGCAATTTCTTTATACAGAAGCAAAGGCACTACCTACCCTGTCTTTCTTATACAATTATTAAGAAGATAAAGCATGAAGCACTTTTAAAATTCCAAAGTACTAAACAGAAATGCACAGCAGTTGATTTCAGTGAACTCAATGAAAATTTACCATAGAAAATATGCACATCTGTTTTCACTCTAGAAGAAAGAACAATATAATACTTGGCCTACATGGTCCCCAAACCAGAAAGAACTCTTATTTTGCCAAAAAATTTACGTAGGAATAAAATGAGTATTTCCTTATATGTATTGCCTAGTGAATTTATGCTTAAGAAAAAACATGTTTAATCACAATGAAAGTAAGAATAAAGCAAAATAAACCGTTTGAAAAAGAGGGTAAGGTTTGCTACTAAAAAGAATAAAGTACAAAAGGAACCAAGAAACCGAAACAAATTTTGCCTTTTGCCAAGGACCAACTGTGGCTACCAGCACATCAAATTCTTAAAAAGTACTCACCACTGTTTGCCTTACCAGCAGTGTTTAGGGCTTAGCTAGACAGTTTCAGGTACAATAATCCAGACCATTTCACTAATACCAAAAACAAAGACTTGATGGTGACCAAAAAGAAAAAAAGCCTACTCTTTAAAATATGTGAAGCATTATATCTAATAGTGAATTTATAACAATGTATTCATCCTCTAAGTGTAGAAATTCTGTAAATATACTTCTCATACTGAAGAGTAACACTGTTAAGGAGAAAAATCACTGACCTGAAATAATGTCACTTGTGCCAAAGCCCATGATGCCAAGTCTAGATTTAATACCGTATCTGATTGCAGTTTTGACCTTCACCAGAAATATAATCTTAATTAACCTATCTAGAATTTTCTGATCAGAGCCAATGAGAATCTGTCGTATTGGCCCTCTCTATCTCCTCCAAGAGGAAGAAGAGACAATCTGCATGATAAAACCCTCGTCCTTTCTTCTTTGAAAAGATTTTTTTGCCCCAAATAGCATTTTATATTTATTTGTTAGTGACTTCCTTGCCCCACCCTCCTTTGTATAAAAACCTTTCACTTTATATAACCGTTGAGGGCTCACCAGTTGTTAGATGGAATGCTGCCTGATTCATATAGTATATAATACAATTAATTAGATCTTCAAATTCACTCAGTTGAATTTTGTTTTTTAGTATCACTAATAGCTATTCAGTAATAAACTTGATTTACAATCAAGTAAATTGTGGCTCTGTGGGTAAAGAATCCACCTGAAATGCAAGAGACACAGGAGAAACAGGTTCAATTCCTGGGTCAGGAAGATCCCTGGGAGGAGGGCATGGCAACCCACTATGGTATTCTTGCCTGGAGAATCCCATGGATTTCTGTCCATGGAGTCAAGAGTTGGACACGACTGAACAACTAATACGTATAGGCTAAATATAATAAAAATAATTTTTCATAATTTAGTTCTTATATAAAAGAAAATTTTAAAAAAGAGTGGTCTTTCAGTTCAGTTCACTCAGTCGTGTCCAACTCTTTGCAACCTCATGGACTGCAGTGCTCCATGCTCCCCTGTCCATCATCAACTCCCAGAGCTTGCTCAAACCTATATCCATAGAGTCACTGATGGCATACAACCATCTCATCCTCTGTTGTCCCTTTCTCCTTCTGCCTTCATCTTTCCCAGCATCAAGGTCTTTTCCAATGAGTCAGTTCTTCGCATCAGGTGGCCAAAGTATTGGAGTTTCAGCTTCAGCATCTTTCCTTCCAATGAATATTCAGGACTGATTTCCATCAGGATTGACTGGTTTGATCTTCTTGCTATAGAAGGGAGAATTTTAAAAAAGAGTGTTCTTCAAACGTCTATAATTAAAAGCCAGACCTCAGAGTTCATTTAGGAAATTAAGAAAAGGAAAGAAGCTAAAATCTCCTGAGCATTTGCTATATACCTGGCTCAGTGCTTTGAATTTTATAAACATTTCATCATTTCATTTAACCCTAACCAAAAACAAATAAACAAAAAAACTAAATAAAACAAAAGCAAAAAATACTGTACAGTCAGCAAAGATTAGTAGTTGGATTGTGGTTACATGGAAGGACGAATAAGCAGAGCACAAAGGATATTTAAAGCACTGAAAACAAACATACTGTGTGATACTATAATAACAGATATCATTATGTGTGCTCAGTTGCTAAGTCATGTCCAACTCTTTGCAACCCCATGGACTGTAGCCCATCAGGCTGCTCTGTCCATGGGATTTTCCAGGCAAGAATACTGGATTGGGTTGCTATTTTCTCCTCCAGGGATCTTTCTGACCCAGGAATCAAACTCGTGTCTCCTGTATCTCCTGCATTGGCAAGCAGATTCTTTATACATTAGTCCAATACCATAGACTATGAAACAACAAGAACAAACCCTAAGATAAACTATTGTTGACCAAGAAGAAACACAGAAGGCTACAAATAAGAAAGAGTGTATTGGGGGATGCGGGGGCAGGGTCTTAGAAATTACGCTTTGGTATACACAGATTCCGGTAAAAATGAGAGAGTGTACAGGAGAAGAGAAAGAATATTTTATAAAAACAAGTATGAAACATTTAGAACTTATGAGATTCAGCAAACCAATTTTTTACTCTGTGAAAATTCATAACCTTAATAAACGGTACTACTAAAAATGAAAATAGCAATATGATAATTGTTTTCCTGATTTTAGTAGACATATTTTTAAAGTTTTGCCATTAAACGTGATGCTGCCTCCTGATTTGGTATATGTTTGTTCTGTTTCACTTCTCAACTGGATGTACGGCAATACAATTCTGACCCTAACTGGCAGGAGCTAGCGTCAGACTCCACAAATTTAAGGCCTTAACTCTCCTCAGGACTGTGCTTGCATCAGATGCCAGCTGCATTTTTGGAGGGGGTCGCCAGGCAACCTGGACTTTCAACTAACTGACTGCATATTGGATGGTTCCTATAACCGCCTCAGCTTTGATAATTCACTGGAATGACTCAACAAAACTTAGGAGAGTTCTATACTTAAGATTACAGTTTTCTTAAAAAGGATGCTCCTAGGGTGAAGTTCTGGAAGGGAATGCAGAGTCCCCATGCCATCTCCACATGGAGTTAGGGCATGTCACCCTCCAGGCACATTAATGGACTTTCCAACCAGGAAGCTTCACTGAGCTTCTAATCAGGATTTCATAACTTAGGCATGAATGACTAAATCACGATGACCATGTGACTGAACTCAATCTCCAGCCCCTCTCTGCTTCCTAGAGGTCATACCTCAAAGTCCCCAACATTTTAATCATGTGCTTGGTCTTCTTGGGATCAGACCCCATCCTGAAGCTATCTACGGACCCACCTGAGTCACCTCATTAGCATGACAAAGACACTCCTGTCATTCAAAAGGTTTTTACAGCTCTGTGCCAGGAACCTCCAGCAAAAGACTAGAGACGTTCTTTGTCTATATACTGTATTGCTATACCACAATGTTAGATCTTCTGAATGAAGCGTCTCATATGAACCAATGAAGGTCACAGAAGGAAAACAGAAAGCAAACTGAAATTAAGGACTTCCCTGGTGCCTCAGACAGTAAAGAAAGTGAAAGTGGCTTAGTTGTGTCCAACTTGTTGCAATCCCATGGACTGTATAGTCCATGGATTTCTCCAGGCCAGAATACTGGAGTAAGTAGCCTTTCCCTTCTCCAGGGGATCTTCCCAATCCAGGAATTGAACCGGGGTCTCCTGCATTGCAGACAGATTCTTACCAACTGAGCTATTAGGGAAGCCCTCAAACATAAAGAACCCGCCTGCAATGCAGGAGCCTCAGGAGAGAGGGGTTCAATCCCTGGGTTGGGAAGATCCCCGGGAGAAGGGAATGGCTAACCACTCCAGTATTCTTGTCTGGAGAATTCCATGGACAGAGGAGCCTGGTGGACTACAGTCCATGGGGTCACAGAGTCAGACACAAGTAAAATTCGACTAGTTTTAGTTTAACAAAGGGAGTATTTTTAAGGTGAGGCTGGAGTATCAAGGATCCTCAAAGGCTATTTAGAAAACTGAAATGATACCAAGGATAGAAAGGACAAGGAACTGAAACCCTGTCCAGAACGTAGAGGGAGAAAGTTAAATAGAAAAGCCAACTTCAGGGTAGCAGTGACTTTTTTTCTGAGGCACAAAATTAATTGGAAACCATGCTTCAGAGAAGGAAACAGGACCTTAATACTGTGACCTCACTCTCTCTTCCTGAACCCAGCTAGACCTCAGAGCTTGAAACAGTCCTTTGATGAAATCCATACAGGCCAGCCTCTTGGGGCACTGAGCAGAGTGAAGGATGATCTGGAAGAGCAAATGTAATGTGTCCAGCACTCCATGAAGAGTGGGTGTTGGCTTTTATATAAAGTTAGCTCAATACCCACGGACAATGATCTTTTGGATTCACATTTGGTCTATTTAAATGGTCAAAGCTGCCTAAAACTGAACCATCCTTAGATTTCTGGAAAGAGACTCACTTTGTGCATTGTTTTTTCATATGCTTCTGGATGCAATTAGTTAACTTTAAGGATTTTTGCATCAATATGTGTTTTAAAAAAAAGGTAGCTTTGCATATTTCTTATTTTTTTCTGATACCTTCTATTTACATAAATAAGGACACATTAAAGTGTTTCCCAAGCATGAAAATAAACAAACAAGAAGATATAAACACTGGTGTCCACCTTTAGCAATATAAATAACTAAATCTTGGATGTTTTTTAAACTCAAGTTTTCCTTCCCAGCTAATCATCCCTTTATAGGAACTGATAAAGGGAGAGAGAGAGATTCTATAGGAGCTGTGGCTATTTAAAAATCATTCTTCTTACACTTAATTCATAGAATTAAAGCAAGTAGTTCTTTGACTTATCCATGATAGGACCAATAAACACTGTCCTTTATTTCACATTGTCATTTTCCCAAAGCTTCAGTATTAGAAGAATTGATTGTCCTGGTAAACAAGAAGCTGTATTATAATTTATTAGTTGCTCAGAATTAAATAACTAATGTGTAAAAAGCTATCATCACAGCCTCTGGTTCAGTTAAGACCTCTTAACTGGTCTAAGACTAGTTACCTCTTTTCTTTTACAGAAGGATTTAGATGTTTAAGTCTAGAAATGTAGTGAAAAGTAGGATCTGGCTACCTGCCACTCAAAAGCCATTGAAGAGGCAGGTTGGTGGAAATTTTGCTTTATTTTGGATGCTGGCAATGGAGGGGAAGGGAGGACTCTTGTCCAAAGGCTTAACCACTCTTCAGCCACTGGGCAAAGAGCTTTTAAGGATGCAGGGAGGAGGCTGCATGCACAGTCAGCTGACTGTCATCTTGAAATTGATCATGCGCTGGTCTGATCAGCATCATCTTAATTATTATAAATACAGTTAATCTTCAGTTCCAGAGTTGATTTGTTCCCATTTCTTTGAGACCAATTCTCAGAATTGTGGAAGCCGATGTCATGGCTACAGTTTGGTCATCATATAGTTAACTTCTTCCACTTGGTGGGAATTTCAGTATATACAAGACAGCTCGTAGGTTATGGCTCAGAATACTATCTATAGCCCTTGAGGAAGAACTAAAGGCTCTCAACTATGCTTAATGACTAAACTATTATTAGTCTTGGTGGACTGTTTTCCTTTGTTCCTGCATTTTCTCAGGTCTCTGATTAAACTTATTCTTTGGCTAAAGTTTTTCCACAGACAAAAAGCAGGCTGAGGACATGGAGGGCATAGACCATAGGGTTTTGCTCTGTTTCAGAAAGTGAAATTCAGTTTAGTCTGTGGTTTTGGTCATTCTGTATATGTGTATATGTTCAATCCTGATCGCTAAGATCATAAAGAACATAAGTGCATGTGAGCAAACACATACCAGCACACACACACACATCATACACACAAACACACACACACACACACACACGCACACACGCACGCACTGCATCTGACTACTGATACTATTAAACCATCTTGTTTCTTTCTTTTTTTTTTTTCTCTTCAAGACATGCTTAATAGGGAATTGGTAGAAATAATAACTGGCCTGTTCCTCTCTTTGTGAAAGTGACACTGTCTCTAATTTTAGACCCATTGCTAAAAATACGCAGATAGTATGTGTGAATACTTAATTTTCCAAACAGTGCTAAGACAAATTCAAGGATAGATTTTACTGGCAAGCAGGGTAATTTTATGTTTCTCTCCCCAACCCCAAATTTTAATTGGATGGGTAGACCTCTCATATGAACAGTTTGACATTTTCAAAATGTATTTATACAAATCAGTGGAAGATATTTCTCAGTTGTTCTACTGACTATGCAGTAGATATTTCAAAATAGCAATGCGTATTTCAAAATCTCTTGTCTTTCTAAAAAATAAGCTTGGTCAGAAATAATTAGGACCATTCAATAAGTAAATGGACAATGACATGTTTTGATATAAAATCAGTTAAAATAATGCAGCATATTTCTCACTTAAAACCACTGCCATGTGTACTTCTTCATTTTCTTTAAATGTACTTGCCCACCCTTTACTTTGGGGTATTAGCAGGAATGTTAAAAAAAAATACAACTAGCTTATAAATCAACATCGACTCTCCTAAATGTTCTGAGACTTTTCTTCCAAAAGACACGCACACATTGTGAAAGCCTATGTGCTTATAATTTACTATGGTTCAAATGCCAGGCTGTATTTTCTTGGTGTTAGTCAAACACTATGGAAATACTTAATGGTAAAGAGAAACCAAGCATTTCTAGCCAGTCACTTTCAACTGAGATCAATACAGTGTAATGATGATTTAAGATGCTTCTGAGTTTAACGTAAGTAATTTTCCCTTCTTTCCTCTGAGATTGTAAATCTGACTAATTGCTTCACACTCTCTAGAACTGCTTCTTCTTGCTAAGTATAATTGCTATGTCTGGATTCTCCTACGCCCCAAGTAATTTTATGGAGGGCTTGCCTACTGATCTCATTACACTTCCAACTCTGATGCATTGGGCTCCATGCTGTTATTTACCTACTTCAGTATACTTGATAAATTAAATCCAGGCCTTGTTAAATTTACCCTTTTAAGGCACAAATATCACAATATAATATGGATTGAATTAAACCAATAGGAATTTTGCTTCTTCCACCACGGAGTACACATTAGTTGACTTCAGTGTGATCATTGGAACACCAATACCAAAGAAGTCATCAGGCTATTTGTGAAACATATGCATGGGGGAAAAAACATTCTAGAATAATTTTTGAAGTGAAAAAAGTAAAAACATTCTACCATGGCTTAATCAGCTCCTAATTACAAAAGTGTAATGCATGGCAGATAAAAGCGAGAGCAAGAAGGATCAGAGTAGTAAAGAATAATTGCTACATAGCACTAACATCCAAGTATAAAGCCAGTTATTTTGATCATCACAGATTCTGCCCTTTTAGATTCAAATCCAATTTTTTTAAAGTCTATTTTTTCACTTAGACCAGATTATTTCAATCCCATGAAGAAAATCAATCCAATTTGATGAACTTCTCTGTGGCTTTGCTCCTGTGCTCGCAGCTGAAGGGCCTTCTTGGTGACTCAGATGGTAAACAATCTGTCTGCAGTGCAGAAGATTCAGGTTCAGTCCCTGGGTCTGGAAGAGCTCCTGAAGAAGGGAATGGCTACCCACTCCAGTATTCTTGCCTGGAGAATTCCATGAACAGAGAAGCCTGGTGGGCCACATTCCACGGGGTCACAAAGAGTCAGACACGACTGAGCAACTAACTAACTTACAGCTGGAGGGAGGGAAAATCTGCAGGCTCTTTCACAATAGCACCTCACTTCTTTAAAGTTTGTGAAGGTTATAACTCCCTATGAAGATCTGATCTTCTGATTTTCTTCTCTGAAGAAAGCCTCTGAGCACATTCATTTGCATCCACGCTGAGACTTCACTCACCTGGAACAGCCAAGAACAAGTGTCCTCATCTTTCTTGCTTGATCTTTGGAACATTTCTCTGCAGAAAATGTGCTCATCTAGCTGAAGGACACACTCTAGAATATGGAGTGGGAGAGGTTTACATTGGCTCTGAGACATAAGTGTTAACTAAAGCACAGCCTTTTTCAGGGTAAATTACCCTTTCTATCAGTGCCTTAGGTCATAGCATGAACATTTCATTTTTTTTCTACAAAGAATTCTTGGATGCTAACAAAAGTGGACATTTCTATCTTGGCTCGGTGTCCCTTCACAGGGGAAAATAAGCAGAAGATTTTTAAAAGATTTTCATAAATATATTTTAAAAAATCTACCAGAAACAGTTTCCTATCATACGACAGAAGGGGATTCCCTGATAGATGTGAAACCAGACAATAAAGCACTTTGTGTCTAAATTAATTTTCTATTACTGAGTAACAAATTACCCCAAAACTTAGTAATTTAAGGGGAAAAAATTATGGATCTTACAGTTTTGGTGGGTCAGAAACTTGGGAGTGTCTCAGCTGAGCGGTCTGACTTCACTTCTCTCAGGACAATATATTGGCCAGGACTTGCAGAAATCTGACTGCTTGACTAGGGCTCAAGAATCCTGTTCTGAAATGGCTGACTCATGTGAACTGTCAGCAGAAGGCCAACTCTCGCATAGCTGACCTTTGACAAGGTTCCTCAATTACTTGCCGCATGGACCATTCCACCAGCTTGCTTTCTGGTCCTTGTGGCATAGCAGCTGATTTCCCCCAGAGTGAGACACCAAGAAAGAAAGCGAAGAGAAAATCCCAATGCCTTCTGTCTTGGAAGTCACACACCATCATTTCCACCATGCTTCCAGTTTATTAGAAATAAATTTCCAAGTCCAGTCCAGATTCAGGGGAGTGGAGCAAAAGAAGAGAACACCCTTTTGAACATTAGACAGATTTTAAACCACTACAGTGTCCTTCTCACCCACTAATATTTTGAAAGCTGAAACAGTTATTGTACTGCTAGTGGAGAGATTTTAAGGTGACTTCCAGGCTCCTATCTTCAGGTCTTCATGCCTTTGTGTAATCTTCTTCCCTGATTGCAGACAGAAACTTTTCTTGCCTCTAACCAATGGAATGCAGGAAAGGTGGTGGAATATATGTGATTACATAAGAGGGTAGCATCTGTCTTGCTTAAATCTCCCTCTGTATGCTGCTGGCCTTGAAGAAGCAACTGACCTGAATCTTACTGCCATAAAGAAATGAATTTTGCCATAATTGGAAGGATCCTGAAAGCAGACCTTTCTCCAATTAAGCTTTCAGATGAGAATGCAGTCTTAGACAGCATTTTGATTGTAGTCTTGCAGAGGATCCAGCTAAGTCATTCCTGAACCTCTGACCCACAGACACTTTGAGATAATGTGTGCTGCTTTAAGCCACTAAGTCTGTGGCAAAGTCTTAAAAAGGAAAACTATTCAAATACTGAAGTCAGGAAACCCAAATCTAATCTGGTTTTTCTTTCTTTTTTTTTTTTTTTTTAGTGTGTTAAGCCATAGTACCTTGTAGAAACGGTCTCCACCTGCCAATTCAGGAGATGTGGGTTTGCTTCCAGGGTCAAGAAGATCCTCTAGAGGAGGGTGTGGGGCAAGTCCCTCCAGTATTCTTGCTTGGGAAATCCCATGGACAGAGGAGCCTGGCAACTACAGCTCATGCAGTAACAAAAGAGTTGGACATGACTTAGTGACTAAAACAACAACCATCTTGTAGAAATAAACCACTTCAAGTCTCAGGGCCTGATTTTCCTCATCTGTTAATAAAAAGGGATGAATTTAGTAAGATCAAAGATGCTCCAACCATTTTATGTCATGAAACATTACATGAGAGGTCAGGAGACAAAACAGCTAAAATAGATCCCCTGTTATTAATTAGGGGAGGGGTCCTCAAATATCTACCCTCCCACTTTATAACCCAAGAGTTATGAGGAACACATATTGGATACTTTTGGACTGGATCAGTTTTAAACTCTCTGGATTCCTCTAGCTTAATCATACCGTGACTTTATGACAGCCTCAAAAGAGAAAGAAAAGTGGTGAAGAATTACACACACTCAGTGACCAAGTGGACAAGAGAAATGCCAGGCATGTAGTATGAAATTTATTTGACCACTAGATAACCCCTTACTACTGCACTCCTAATTATTTCTATTTCTCTCAAGTAGGTAGCAAAAATATGGGAGTTTAAAGTCATTGTCTTTCATGATTTTAAATTACAAATAAAATATATTTCAAATGAGATGTATTTTATTTTCTTTTAAAAACAAGCTAATCACAAATCCATGCAAACTCAGTGGCAAGACATCAGCCAGGTGTGTGTGTGTCTTGTTAAATTTCACCATTGGATCCAGTTCTTCTTCTTTCCCTGTATCAACCTCCTTTGCCTAGGGAGTTTGCAGTTCTTCTAAAAGTGTTGTATATTCACCTGCCCCTTACATTTGAGTTTGACCATGTAACTTGCTTTGTGCTATGCTCAGTCACTTCAGTCAGGTTTCACTCTGTGACACTATGGACTATAGCTAGCCAGACTCCTCTGTCCATGAGCTTTTCCAGGCAAGAATACTGGAGTGAGTCGCCATGCCCTCCTCCAGAGGATCTCCCTGATCCAAGGACTGAACCCACACCTCCTTCGTCTCCATCATTGCAGGTGGATTCTTTACCACTGAGCCACCAGGGAAGCCCTGTAACTGGCTTTACCTAATGCCGTATGAGCGGAAGAGAAAGTTGCCAGTTCCAAGACTAGACTAAGATATCTCATGTCTTCTCTCTGTTGTGTCTCTGCCAATTCCATGTGAAAAACATACTCTAACTAGCCAATAGTTCCAAGAGGACTGAAAGATATGTGAGCAGAACCACCCCCAGACAACCTACAGATCAGTGTTTAGAAGCAAAATTACTCAGGCTGTCTCAGCATAAAAAAAAAAAAAAAAAAAAAACTGCTCACCTGAGCCAGCCTAAATCAACCCACTGCTGCTGCTAAGTCACTGCAGTCGTGTCCAACTCTGTGCGACCCCACAGACGGCAGCCCACCAGGCTGCCCCATCCCTGGGATTCTCCAGGCAAGAACACGGGAGTGGGTTGCTGTTTCCTTCTCCAATGCATGAAAGTGAAAAGTGAAAGTGAAGTCACTCAGTCGTGTCTGACTCTTAGCAATCCCATGGACTGCAGCCCACCTGGCTCCTCCATCCATGGGATTTTCCAGGCAAGAGTACTGGAGTGGGGTGCCATTGCCTTCTCTGAATCAACCCACAGACCTTTGCAAATAATTGATTGCTGTTTTATGTTATCAAGTATTAGGGTATTTTGTTACATAGCATTATTGGGGTATACACTGGGCAAAAGTGTTACAAGAAAGTCTGTTTCTCTCATATAGCTTCTCAAAATATACTATACACATGCCCTTGCAAGTGCTAATTTAAACCTCTAATAGCTTTACCAATGAAAGTGTCTAGCTGCCTAACTGGTGACTATACCAAAGAAGGAAGTGTTGGTAAAATTGTTCTGTAATGGAAAAATGTAAATATTTAAAACTATGAAAGGCCAAACAAAGAAAATATAAAATTGTTATTACAAATACATAGAATCATCTATCAGTTAGATATTCTAAATAGACGTTATTAGTTGAACAAAAAACCATACCAGAGAAGGAAATGTCGGTAAAGTTGTCCTGTAATGGAAAAATGTCAGTATTTAAAACTATGAAAGGCCAAAGAAAATACAAAATTGTTATTACAAATACATAGAATCGATCATCAGTAAGATATTCTAAATAGATGTTATTAGCTGAACAAAACATTGCTGAAAATTGAACAGGATTTAGGATATGAAGTTTGTTGTTTGGTGCATATACATTTATCATTGTTAGGCTTTCTTGGTGGATTAGTCCTTTTATCCTTATGCAAAATTCTTTTCTGTGTTTGGTAATTTTCATTGCTCTTAAATCTATTTTATTTGATATAAATATTGGTACTCTTGCTTTCTTCTGATTAATGTTTTCATGATGTATATTCTTCCCATTGTCTTACCTTCAATTTGCCTGTCTCATTATGTTTGAAATGAATTTCTTATAGACAAAATATAGTTAATTTTTTATTTACTCTTTCAGACTATGTTTTTTAATATGTATTTAGACCATTTATATTTAGTGAAATTACTGATAAATTAGGATTTATTCTTCCATTTTATTTTTTAATTTTCTATTTATTTTCTCTCATCTTTGCCTGCCTTCCTGTGTCTTCAGTTCAGTCACTCATTCGTGTCTGACTCTTTGTGACCCCACAGACTGCAGCATACCAGGCTTCCCTGTCCATCACCAACTCCCAGAGCTTGCTCAAACTCATGTCCATCAAGTCGGTAATGCCATCCAACCATCTCATCCTCTGTTGTCTCCTTCTCCTCCTGCTTTCAATCTTGCCCAGCATCAGGGTCTTTTCCAATGAGTCAGTTCTTAGCATCAGGTAGCCAAAGAATTGGAGTTTCAGCTTCAGCATCAGTCCTTACAATGAATATTCAGGACCAATTTCCTTTAGGATTGACTGGTTTGATCTCCTTGCAGTCCAAAGGACTCTCAAGAGTCTTCTCCAACACCACAGTTCAAAAACATCAATTCTTTGGCACTCAATTTTCTTTATAGTCCAACTCTCACATCCATACATGACTACTGGAAAAACCATAGCTTTGACTAGATGGACCTTTGTCTGCAAAGTAATGTTTTTGCTTTTTAATATGCTTTTCTTCCATGAATATCTTAGAATTTCTTACATAAATATTGTAGAATTTCACTTTGACATATCTATAGTGTTTTTTAATGTATCTGCCACATTATTTTTAACAGCTGCATAGAATTCCATTGTATGGATATACCATAATTTATTTAATAAACTCCTAGTTCCTTTATTCTTCACAAATGTAGCCTCTTTGAATGGATCTCATACCTGTAACTCTAGACTTTTTTCAACTGTGATACTGCAATCAAGGAATTTCTCTTGTAAAACAGTACAGCTTATTTTTACCAATAAGAGTGGTGATATTATTGAAAAAGTTACAACATCCTTGGACCTCATTTTCTCACGTGCAACATAACATGGATAAATACACTTGTGTTTTCTCAAGCTATGCTGGTTGTAAAATCAAAATAAAATTGTATTAATAGCATACAGGCAGTTTTGCCTCTGACAGCAGCCTCTATAATGGGACTTCTGAAATATTCTCTACACATATTTTTCTCAATGGCCCTGAACATGCCTCTTGTGTCCTTTCACACAGCCCTTTCTGCAATAATGTGGCTAAAACTATTTTTATCTTGTTTTTTAGCTCAAGTTTCCTGAATTGATGTGACCTATATATCTGATGCCCATTGGACCATTTGAAGGAGTCTTATTACTGCTAGGGCAATTTCTCCTAAAGAGGTTTTTCTGTGCAATGTTATCACACTGTGTTGGAGATTTTTTTGGTATTAGAAACAGAATTACTATGTTTTGGTTGAGGAGTTGGTTTTATGTTTTCAAGGATGTCTAGGGAGTACAAAATGCAGTGGACAGTTTTTTGTTTCCCAGGTGACTTTAAAAGTATAGACCTCAAAAAGTTTATGCTTCACTAATTAATTAATATAACTATCATTGTTTCTATATCTTAACCTATGTGTTACATGGTCACAATTAAAATTTCCATACCATTGGTTTTATTCAATATAGCAGGCCTATGAGAATCAGATACATAATTGGCCAAATCAATTGATTAAGTCAGCAATCATCAGCTAAGAAATTTTGAAAATATTGACTCCTTTAAGAAGCAATGAATTCAATGGCCCTGCAATACAGTTTGACTGTATCATCAAAAAAGCAGCGGATGCATTATAACATTTCCTTTAAATTGGTGAGAAGTCAGTATTCAAATCATTAAATAAGGTGTTAACACTTTAATTCAAAATTCTTCAGCTTTAGGGCATTGAATTGATTCTTCTAACAGTGTAAAGATTTTTTCCAGGTAATTTTCTATTCCATTACCATATGTGATGCACAAGAGTACAGCTGCACATCAAATCGGCTTTTGGGCTGATATGTTTTTTTACTGAGTATTTATAGAGCATATTATCCCATGTTGTAAGGCCCAGTGCATCATGCAGATCTTTTCAACTTTATCATTATGACTTCCCTGCAAAAGAGGAGAAAACCTGAGCAAATGGTGACCTTTTGACCCAGAGGATCAGCACACAAAGGTAGACTTCTTAACCAAGAACTCCATTGGGCCATGCATTTCTCACACAGCCTGGTCAGGTTGTCTTCACTGCTTCTGTCTGAAAGAAAAAGGAGTCTCCTACAAGCTTATATTTTATGGCAATTTATGGCAACCCACTCTAGTACTCTTGCCTAGAAAGTTCCACGGATGGAGGAGGTGGGCTACAGTCCATGGGGTCACAAAGTGTCGGACACGACTGAGTGACTTACAACTTACGACTTACGACATTAACATAATGTCTGGCAGGAAGAAATGGCAGCTTTGTGGTGACATATCTAAGTATTTATTGGTTTAAAAAATAGCCATATAATGTGTAAGTGACATCTCACCCTAGACATCATTCAGACCTTCTTAAAATAGTTATATGTGTCAGCTCCAGTCTGCAGTCAGTCTGGTTTAAAATTCTGCATTGGCAAATTATTAGATGTTTGAACTTAGGCAAGTTCCTTATTTATTAGACCTCAGTTTAATCACCTGTAAATTGGGGATAGTTTTTGTATTTGTTTATTTGGGTTCATTTATTTTGGTATCTGTATTTTACATACTAAAAGTTTTCCTTGGAAATCTGATGATTGCTTTCTGAATTCATGTTTGTGAGGTATGTAGGGGTAGGGGTGAACTTCAAAATGGGGTAAAAAGACAAAGAACTGAGTTTTTCATTGAGGGAAACTCAAATGTCAGCCTCTGTCTTATTTCTTGGGCTTATTTCCCAAGAAAGAAATCCTCTGATTTCCTGCCTGGGAGGGTATAAATCTAGTTCTCAGAATTTGAGGAGTGCAGTAGTGAGAGAGTCATTTCCTAGGCAGGTTGATAAGAAGTCTAGGGGTCCAGAAGGACAGAGCGGTCTGGAATTCTTAAGGAGGAAGAAAGGACAAACTTTTTTCCCCCTCTACATTCCTTAGCATTATATAACAATAATGTATCCTGCCTGACGGAGAAGGCAATGGCACCCCACTCCAGTACTCTTGCCTGGAAAATCCCATGGATGGAGGAGCCTGGTAGGCTGCAGTCCACGGGGTCGCTAAGAGTCGGACACGACTAAGCAACTTCACTTTCACTTTTCACTTTCATGCCTTGGAGAAGGAAATGGCACCCCACTCCAGTGTTCTTGCCTGGAGAATCCCAGGGACGGGGGAGCCTGGTGGGCTGCTGTCTATGGCGTCGCACAGAGTCGGACATGACTGAAGTGACTTAGCATTAGCATCCTGCCTGAGGACAGTCTCTAGATTAAACCTTCTGGCTAATCCTGTTATCTTAAAATGTAAATTATGGTCTGGTGAGGTCTTTACAACTTCCAGACATTCTTTGGATTCATTGGAGGATATAAAACTCCATCGCTAACACTAGCAAGCGGGTACTCTTTCTACCCCCTTCTGATGTCTATGTCAGAAGCTTTCTCTATCTCCTTTATAATTCAATAAAACTTTACACAAAGCTCTGAGTGATCTTTGGCCCCGGATTGAATTCTTTTCCTCCGGAGGCCAAGAATCCCAACATCTTTGCGTGGTTCAGCAACAACCGTTCAGTACGTGAAGGAATCCCCTGATAAGCAGTTCACCAAGTCAGAATCAGTCCCCTTCTTCCTCACAATCAGCTTTGCGAACCTCTATAGAAAGTCAAATCTAGTTTTGATACCAACTCTCAAATACCTGAGACATTACTAAATAAGACAAGTTACATAAAGAGTGTAGTAGAATTGTTAGCACTCGGTTGGGGCACAGTAAATGTTAAATATTATTGTTATTATATCTATAAGCTGATATACTGTCAGACTTGCTGCTACACTTGCATAATAATTGCACCAGAATATATAGTCAAAGATTCCTTGAGGAAGGAGGAAAAGAGAAAAATAAAAGTATTCTAGTGCTAAAAGTTATGCAGGATCTCTTGTTTCATTTCTTTGGGTATTGATGTTATACAAATATGATACTCAAGAGTCCACATCATCTGTAAAGGAATACTAAACAGTCATTTCATCTTTATAAATCGACTGGTAATTCTAGGAAGTGAGTCTGTATAACAAATACTAAAGGAAGATTTAGAAACATTTAAATCTTCATTCTCAAGTTATTTTCCAGAAGTGCATTTTTTTTTTGTTTTAGTCTTTAAAATAGAATGTACCTTACTTAATGAGCTTTATTTCTATCTCTCTACATACCATTATATTTTCTTACTGAGATACCTCTTGGGTTTTGTTTTCCAAAGTTCAAAACCACATTGTCTCTTTTAATTAACACCCATCTCTCCCATACTGGTATTCTTGCCTGGAGAATTCCATGGACAGAGGAGCCTGATGGGCTACAGTCCATGGGGTCTCAAAGAGTCAGACATGACTGAGCAACTAACACACATCTCTCCAGCAGAGGGAGCAAATAAGTTTTTGCATTTTCATTTCTACCAAATAGAACTTCTGTGAATTCCAGTGTGTTATTGGATAAAAATCTGTTGAATAAGAGGTTATATTGAAGAACAAATTTGTGATGAAAATGTATTCAAGTAATCTCCACAGCATATATTAAATGTTCATAAAATATTCATATGTACAGGTCTAAGATTTCATTTTTCTACAAGCACTGTATCTGTGAAAATTTAACTCAAAATATTAACCAAAGAAAAAATATTTTTAAGCTCTTGAAATACTGAAGTATATATAGTGCATTTTTAACAATAACCTGTTCTAGAATTTTTTGATTGTGTGTGTTTGTTTTGGAAAACTAGAAGTACAAATATGCCAAATAAACAACACAAAAAAATGTTATACATTCTGAGATAAACTGTTTGTGAATTAATTGTGTAATATTAAATTCACACTGGAATATCATGATCTTACTAGTTAGGCTTCAAAATCACAATTGTTAGGTTATGATTTCTCAGAGTTAATATCAAATCATTTGTAAAAATTTAATGACTTAAATTTTTATTTAATAAATTGACAGTTATTTAGTGATTTTAAGAATCCTATCTTATCTAATTTTTATTTCATAAGCTTATAAATAGTAAATTCAGTTCAGTTCAGTTCAGTAGCTCAGTTGTGTATGACCTTTTGCAACCCCATGGACTGCAGCACACCATGCTTCCCTGTCCATTACCAACTCCCAGAGCCTACTCCAACTCATGTCCATCACGTTGCTGATGCCATCCAACCATTTCATCCTCTGTGGGTCTCCTTTTCCTCCTACCTTCAATCCTTCCCAGTATTAGGGTTTTTTCCAATGAATTGGTTCTTCACATCAGGTGGCCAAAGTACTCGACTTTCAGCTTCAACATCAGTCCTTCTGGTGAATATTCAGGACTGATTTCCTTTAGGATTGACTGGTTTGATCTCCCTGCAGTCCAAGGGATTCTCAAGAGTCTTCTCCAACACCACAGTTCAAAAGCATCAATTCTTCAGTGCTCAGCCTTCTTTATTGTCCAACTCTCACATCCATACATGACTACTGGAAAAACCATAGCTTTGACTAGATGGACCTTTGTCTGCAAAGTAATGTCTCTGCTTTTTAATATGCTGTCTAGGTTGGTCATAATTTTTCTTCCAAGGAGCAAGCGTCTTTTAATTTCATGGCTGAAGTTACCATCTGCAGTGATTTTGGAGCCCCCCCAAAATAGTCTCTCATTGTTTCCATTGTTTCCTCATCTATTTGCCATGAAGTGATGGGACCAGATGCCATGATCTTAGTTTTCTGAATGTTGAGCTTTAAGCCAACTTTTTCACTCTCCTCCCTCACTTTCATCAAAAGGCTCTTTAGTTCTTCTCCACTTTCTCCCATGAGGGTGGTGTCATCTACATACCTGAGGTTATTAATATTTCCCCTGGAAATCTTGATTCCAGCTTGCGCTTCTTCCAGCCCAGTGTTTCTCATGATGTACTCTGCATATAAGTTAAATAAGCATGGTGACAGTGTACAGACTTGATGTACTCCTTGCCAGATTTGGAACCAGTCTGTTGTTCCATGTCCAGTTCTAACTGTTGCTTCTTGACCTGAATACACATTTCTCAGAAGGCAGGTCAGATGGTCTGGTATTCCCATCTCTTGAAGAATTTTCCAGTTTATTGTGATCCACACAGTCAAAGGCTTTGGCATAGTCAATAAAGCAAAAGTACATTTTTTCTAGAACTGTCTTGCTTTTTTTGATGATCCAGTGGATTTTGGCAATTTGATCTCTGGTTCCTCTGCCTTTTCTAAATCCAGCTTGAATGGTGGCTTGGAGAATTTTGAGCATTACTTTGCTAGTGTGTGAGATGAGTGCAATTGTGCAATAGTTTGAACATCCTTTGGCATTGCCTTTCTTTGGGATTGGAATGAAAACTGACCTTTTCCAGTCCTGTGGCCACTGCTGAGTTTCCCAGATTTTATGGGCTATTCATTCTGGGTGATCCTAATAAGACTCAAAATTTTATTATAGACTTTAAGCAAGGAAAACATTTTTTATGTGTACCTACTGCATTTAGCATTTACAATTTCTTAATATGTATCCTGGAACTAAGAGTGATATGCTTGATTTCTTGGGTCAACTGATCCAAGTATTTTATATTTTTTTTAATTTTATTTTTTGGTGTAATTTAATTGTAATTTAATTTTATTTAATTTTATGATAAATCATTTTAAGCACAATATTTAAATTTGACTTTGTTTCTGTTATGATATGGAGGCACTTGGAGACCTTAAGAAAGTTACCTACCATTGGTAAGATATGTTTAATCATAGCAACTTAACTGCAAACAGCCTGAAACACTGGTAGTACTTCTGACTTCAGTTTTAATTACAAGAATGGGGGAGAAGTTCACATAACCCTAGTTAAATATTCCAGTCTGACACTATCCCTCAACATGACAGAATGTACTTGCTAGGGTAGAAAATGGTCACCTTCAGTGAAAAGGCTAACCAGCACTGACTTATCAGGACCCTAGTTCCTGACTGTTCCTCAGAGAGGACATCCATTTTCTTGTTTCACTACATGTGAGAGAGAATGCCTTCTTCCCCAATCTTAAATACCTATAAGAATCTTGTGATGACTTCAGTGATTTTATTGTTAAGCCTCTTGCCTTACCACTGCTATCTCCAAAATCCTGGAGAAAATATACAAGGCAAAGAAGTGATTTTTTTTCTCAGTAGGTTTACCTGTATGCCTCCTGTCCAAACTAAAATTCTCTCTGCTTCACCAACATGTTAAAACATCACCAAATAACTTTGCTTCTACTTCCATATGTCTCCTGAATCTGCCTGCTGCCTGCTCCTTTCCTACTGCACTATGCTTGCCAGCGGTACTATATCTTAAGCTTGGGCTAAACGGCCTCCAGACCTGTTCATTCCAGGTCATTCCACATGCTGCAGCCAAATTCATTTCATTAAGATGCAAATCCTATTATGTTAAGTCCCTTTTCAGTCACAGTTTCTATTTGCCCTCACTATAAAGTCTAAACTTCTTCAGTAGCTTATGAGAATGTTAACAATTTGAACTTGCTTAATTTTCCAGTTCTTTCTGGAACTTTCTTCCATTGCTTCAAGTCCTAAGCAAAATAATACTTTATTTCAATCTAGGTCTCCTTTTAACCTTTATCAACCCTTTCTCTAAGTCAAGGTTTCTGAAACTTGGCACTTCTGACATTTGGGCTCGCATGGCTGTTGTGGAAACAGTCCTGTGCATTGTAGGGTTTTTTTTTTTTTTCCATTGTAGGGTTTTTTACCAGCATTGTTGGCCTCTACCCACTGGATGACAGCAGTCCCCAATCCCCAATCAACCAAAAATGCCTCCAGATCTTGTCAAATATATCTGTCAAATATCCTAGAAGCCAACACCATCTCCTCTTGAGAATCATTGCCCCAGTGAACTAACTCAATCCATGATTTTATATGTCAAATATGGCAGAATTTCACAAGATAGATTTCTTTCCTCCCTCCCATTCCCTCCCTCCCCTGCATCTCCTGTTCTATCTCTCCCTTTTCCCCATCTCTCTTTCCCTCTCCCCTCCCCCTCCTTCACCTTCCTTTTCTCTCATGGCAATCCAGGGGTAAAGTTGTCCAACTCCAATATTGCTGGGAATCCAGCTTTGTTTGTTGTTGTTGTTGTTTGTTTTTTTACTTCATCAAATTAAGAGTATATTCCTTATCCACAAGACTTAAGACAATTCACTACCATTGTATTCACATTCTAACCAACAAGAAGATACAAACCAAAAATATGAGAGTTCTTTCCTCTGTGTGGGTGTGTGTGCTCAGTCACTCAGTCATGTCCAACTCTTTGCAACCTTACAGACTGTAACCCTCAAGGCTCCTCTGAACATGGAATTCTCCAGGCAAGAATACTGGGATGGGTTGCCATTTCCTTCTCCAGGGGATCTTCCCGACCCAGAGGTTGGACCCACATCTCCTGCCTTAGCAAGCAGAATCTTTACCGCTGAACCACTTGCATATATCACCTCTACTAGCTTCAAAGAAGGCTGGAAAATGTAAAAATTGAATTATTATTGCAAAAATAATAATATTAATAACTTATAAATAAATAAAAAAGTGGGAAGAATGCATATCAGGGGGCAATCATCAGTTTTTGCTACAACCTGCCTTCTTGATCACCAAAATAACAGATATTCACCTTTCTTTTCTTAAAATAATACATTCACATTTTGCCCAAAGGAAACAACCATGAAAATTCCAGCCAGTTCCTGCACCCATATCAAGGTTCAGGCTCTCTGAGAGACAGCTTTCTCCATAATCTCCATATGATGCTTCTCTTGATCAGGAAACAATAAAGTAAAAGAAAAGTATGAAGAAACTCTGAAGTAAAAGAAAAGCAACTTCGGTAACCATGAAATCAAATAAAAGTAACATGTTCCCCAGCACTATATACATATAGATGCTTACAAACTCAACATTTGATCATATCATAGGAACAAGAGAATGGGAATTTTTTTTTTAATGATTTAAGAACAACTTTCCTGCAAGGAAGAAGAGGAACTGTACCATTATCTCTGGTTCACAGAAATTAGCTCGTGCTAGACAGAAACTCAGAGAAGGCAGTAGCACCCCACTCCAGTACTCTTGCCTGGAAAATCCCATGGACTGAGGAGCCTGGTAGGCTGCAGTCCATGGGGTCGCTAAGAGTTGGACACGACTGAGCGACTTTACTTTCATTTTTCGCTTTCATGCATTGGAGAAGGAAATGGCACCCCACTCCAGTGTTCTTGCCTGGAGAATCGCAGGGATGGGGGGCCTGGTGGGCTGCCATCTTTGGGTCGCACAGGGTCGGACATGACTGAAGCGACTTAGCAGCAGCAGCAGTAGCAGACAGAAACTGGGAAGACTCCTGCCCAGACAGGGGCTCAGTCTCTAAGTCAGTTCCATCTGGCACCCCATTGTTCCTGTACCCCTAATTCTACTTCCAGAAATTTCATCTGACTTTTAATTTTCTATGGCCACATTAAAGTGGGAAAGAAATGGAAGTTGCCCTTCCTAGGAGCTACCCTTCTACAACCTGGTTCCTGTTGGGGTTCTGAGAGCCTCTGTAGAGCTGAAGTAATCACAGGCTTTCTAGGTCAGCCTTATGGCTTCTTTGATTATAGTAAATTTCTGGCACTAGTCACCATTAGAAAGATTTCTAGTTTTCAGTCTGAAGACTTTTACTTACTGGCCTCTTACCCTTCCAGTCTCCCTCTTCTCTCAGCTTAATTGTGACTTCCTTTAGAATTTGAAAGGACGGGCTTTAGAAAGAAGGCAACCTCTATAATCTGATCTTTGTTGTTAACAGACAAAAATATATAACAGGAGAAAATCCTGGGGTCACAGTCTTATTTCCTACTGAAGCTACCTCCTCAGAGCTACCCTTTATAACTGCCTCAATTTGGGGTAAGATGTAGTTGGGTTTTTCAGCTCTGCAGTGTCCAAATTACTAGACCCTCATTCAACACAGATCACAAGATTCTTGTGGCTATTTTTCCTGTCTTCACCACCATGTAACACTGAGTATGACTCTTAGCAAGTGTCCAGTATCTGTTTTTCAGTGAACTTTAAAAGCTGACTAACTACACAAAGCCTGTGAGAAGGGCCAAATAAGAGGCAGGCTTAGTGAGGCATCTCTAAAGGAGAGATCACTATGGCTGTAATTCTACAAAAATCCTATGGAAGGGTAGGTTTTATGGAGAAATTTCTACTATACATCTTTTTTGTCACTTAATTTTGAAATCAGTCCTGTGAGATGGATAATACATTGCCAGTTTACAAATGACAAAAGTCGAATTTTAAAGTTCCCTTCTGTTAAAAAACATTCAACTTATAACAATTTAATGATCTTATGGGCTTTATTCAGTGATTCATGAATCAGACAGTATCCAATGTAGAAAAAGAAATTAACTCTAAGGAGTTATACAAAGTAAAGGACTTTATAGGCAGAGGGAGCTGGAACAAGGAAGCTATATTTGGTAGAAAAAGTGGGTTGATTCTTGCAAGCTTACTTTCCTTTAGGAGATGGCAGGGTTCTATCAAGCAGATGACCTAACTAGTGCCACTAATGTGATTCCTGATTGACGGGCTGAAGATTTCATTTCTGGAAGATCAGAAATTATAAAGTTAAGTCTTGGTTTGGTGGCATGGGCTTAGCATAAGTGACTCCATTTTGGTCCTATTGTCTTACACTTCTCACTGTTGAACAGTTAGCAAGAGGTGGAGCTTGGATTCAAACCCACTAGTTCCAAATTTCGAAATCTTTGCTTTTCTCATTCTCTAGAACACTTAGGGAAGAGTATTCTAAACAGAGAGACAAACCACGAGCACATAGCACCAAAGGAAAAAAATAAGAATGGAAAAAATTAGGTATATATCAGCCTGTATATCAGTCTGGATGGGAAGAAAGTGATTTTGCACTAAGAAGAAACTAATCACAGATTAAATTGAAGAGACCCCAACATCAAAAGGTATTTTGAGCATCTGATGACTAAATCTCTTTGAATGAGCCTTCATTTTGCTGAATTCAGTACAAAAAAGTTGTCCTGTAACAAGCCTTCATTTTATGGAGAGGTATTTTAATGCTCGCCTTCTCTCTTTTATAAGATAAGTATTGTTTGACTATGTGGAATAATGGCATGCTATAGTTTTTACAATTTTAAAGAAAAAAGTTGAATTTTCTCTTTTACAAATATAATTCATGTTGTTTAATATCTATTTCCTTCATCTTATTGGACCCTGTCACAAATAACAAGTAACTAAATAATGTTTTTCATTGAAAAGTAACTTTATTCTTACAGAATGAAACGATGTTTTTCTTTTCCTCTGAATGCTTTTATCTAATAAAGGAAATACAAAAGATGCACAAATAAGTTGATTATCTTGGTACCCATTTTAGCAAGCTGGTTTCATTATCAGGAAATTCATTATCATAGAGGAGTTTCAAAAGAAAAATTAGGGCATTTGCAGGTCACTTAATTAGATAAATGGATCTTGGTAATTAGACATTTTTGGAAAGATAATGCATTTGTCAGACATATTTAGGCAAGTTTATTTAATAAATATCCCAAGGAGATGTTAGTCCCTTTTTATTTAACCATGATGGGTTTCTATACATATCCTGAGGATATTAGGGAATTTCCTGTTCTGCTAATGGGTTGCTCCAAATTTTCTCTTAGTTTCAGAAATGACAGAGATCTCATCCCACCCCTAAATGACTAAAGAATACTGACTAGAGTAGGTGATTAGCAACAGGAAATAGTTTGTGTAATTGAAATTTTATCTTGGGCAAAAGGAGACAGAGAAGGGAGAGTGGAAAGGTTGCAAGGTCTAATAGTTTCTTACTTGCTATTGGATATTAAAGGCTGAAGAGGGATGTTTGTTCTTAAATCAGTGCTATTATATTCCTCAATTGAATCTCCCTTTTAACTTAAAGGTTTTTTTGTACTAGCTCATGTAGGCCAGGAAATGTCATCATACATTCAAAGTGAACCAGTCACCATGAACCAGTAAAAGTCCTGGAATTTATAAAATAGAATGTACTGATGTTATCATCAGTCAATCAATAGCATGTAAACAATTGTGGCACTTTTTGGAGGAACATCAATTGTCTAAAAATATATAAAACAAACAAATGCGTTTTGGTTTTTGTATCTATATATTTATAAGTCAAATTACAAAGCTAAATTTTGACTACTATAGTGATAATAAAGAATTTGTATGTTCTAAAAATGGAAAGTACAAGAAATTGATAAGGTTTTTTGTAAGTGTGGGTGGTTGCTTTGCTGAGACTAAATTGAGGTCCAAGCAGATAAAATCAAATTCAGAATAAGATAATGTATTCAAAATTACTTGAACTAGTTTAAAGCCCTCAGAAATGTGAATTAAACATCTTAAATATTGTTGAGGTTTGAACAGGCACATACAAATAGATGAAATAATATATTTAAGGAACTGTCATTACTTTTATTTCTCAAGTTCAATAAGATTGATCTTTCAATGATCATTCTGCTACGACGAGAGGTAGAACACTAAATTTCTCTAGCAATTGAAGTAATAAAAAGAGCAATTCAAAGGTTTTTCTTATGTGCTCCCATTGAGATAATTTGAAAGGAAAGTACATGCTAAAAGGACTCAAGATAGGATTCTCCCAGCAAAATGCAGAAATGGAGGTTGGCAGAGTGCTGACAGCCTGGCGTAATAGAAAAAGTAGAAGCTCAGGCTTGTGTCAGACCTTTTTAAATCCACCTCCCCATATACAGGCCATGACTTTGGTGAATAATTTAATTTCTCACAGCCTCAATTTCTTAATCTCTGAAGTGATGATAATAAACGTCTCAAGAGAGATAATGAGACAAAGACCTGAGCAAATTTGTATATTAAAGTGCTTAACACAGTTTCTGACACACAAAAGACATTAAAAAAATATATATATATATATGATATTCCTTTTAACAAACAAATGAAACAGGAAGAACTTGTTGCTATAATACAAATGGAAAACTACAAAACTGAAGTGACATTGTGGCCCACAGAAAACAAAATTATTATTTGTCCTCTTTGTTAGTAATAAAAGTGAATACATTTAAGCTCAAGGTTTATTTCTATGTAGTGGGAGCTCATCCTCTGGTTATCAGGTTAATATTACATATCATTGTAAAATGTGGTTAATGAAAATAGTTAAAAAGCTTATCCAGCTAAGTCAGAATATCAGCTGTGTTTTTCAATAGTGTGCATCTTAATCCATTTTAACTCACCAGAAATGCATTTACTGAAAAGTTTGCCTTAAGTGACCTATACCTCTCGCCTTTAATGTATCAGACTGTGGCACCTTTTTTCATATTCCCACAAGTCTATACACCTTATCAAGAACTTGGGAAGATGTATATCCTCCCAGGAACAGGTAATATGCTTCCATTTGGATGATAATAAATGTAGGCATCTACAGCTGTAAATGTCCCTTTAAGCTCTGTTTTAGCAACATGCCATATGTTTTATGTGTGTGTGTGCGTGTGTGTGTGTGTATATATATATATATGAATATATATATATATATATTCATTTCAAAGTAATTTGTAATTTTCCTTGTGATTTCTTCTTTGACCCACTGGGTATTTTGGAGTATGTTGCTTAATTTCTAAGTAGTTGTGAATTTCTCATTCCATTGTAGTCAAAGAAAATACTTTGTATGAATTCAATTATTTTAAATTTATCAAAGTTTGGTTTACGGACTAACATGTGGCATATCTTCGATAGCGTTCCATGTATACTTGGGAGGAATGTGTATTCTACAGTTGTTGGGTGGAATGTTCCAAGGGTACCTGTGAGGTCTAGCTGATGCAGAGTGATGTTCAAGTCTTCTGTTTCCTGTTGATCTTCTGCTTGGCTGTTTGAGCCATTATTAGAAGCTGGTCTTTGAAGTCTCCTGTTAATACTTTTAACTTTTGCCTTGTCTGCCCAGCCACTTTTGTCTCAAGACAGTCTATCACACTGTGTGCCACAATTCACATGGTGATAGCAATCGGGCTTCTATTGACCGTGTTTATAAATGCTGCCAGGTCCTACTCACCACTCATAGATTGAGAGAGATCAGGAGTGAGCATTCAAATCCAGACTGGTCCAGTTAAATTAGCCACTTTCCTAAAGAAATTAGGAATTGGACCAGAGAATTACCAACATTATGCTTCAATGGAACAAATAATGACTTTTACAAGAAATGGGAAACAAAGAAAGACTGGGGATTTAATCAGATTAATATACAGATACAGAAGGAGAGAATAAGCACCTGTACACAAGCGATTTCTCTTTTTTTTAACCATCCATTCTCCAACTCAATCTGTTTTTAAGGCCCTCTATAATTCTGAACTTGGATCATAGGAAAAACCTCTATACCACAGAATCATAATGCATGTCCTATTTTTACATACAGTAGTCTCAAGAAGTTTCTATGTATTTGTACTCCAGACAGAGCAACAAATATATAGTGGAAGAATTCTTATTTATTAATGAACAGTTCAGTTGATAAAATGTGGGCCAAGCTGAAAATATCACCTGGAACTGGCATTCCAAAAAGAATATCCATTGTGGAAAATGGAAGAATTTCTTTATTAAAGAAATTTAATAAAAAGATTTAAATCTAGAAAGCTAGCCTAAGAAAATCAGGGATAAAAACAAAAACATATATGTACAAGCAGATCACAGTCACATTGTTTATAATAGTAAAGAATGTCAAAAAAGTCAGAAAATATATGCTTCATACTGTGGAATTTATTATGTATTATAAATTACTTGGTTTTCATAAAATAAAATATATATATATATATATAATAAAACTATAAAGATGTATCTACCTAAATATGAAAGAATTTCTGTGGCCTATTAGAGGAAGGAATCCAAATAATTTTATAAATAATCCCATTTGACAGTAAGTATTTATCTCACACTTGTTTGCAAGTGTGTGTGTGTTTAATGAAGAATATTGGGTGGATAGACAGCAATGTGTTAACAATTATTGTCCCCTGGTTTGTGAACCAAAGGTAAATTTGTGTTAAACTGTTTAAAAATTAATGCTGTATGTATGTATGTATTAATGCTGTATGTAATGTCTGTATTATTTATAATAAGCATATATTATATAATTACAGAGAATTCCAGGCACAGAGGAGCCTGACAGGGTACAGTCCATGGGGTCGCAAAGAGTAGACATGACTGAGCAACTAACACACACACAGAGGAAATAAAGCTATTTTTTTTTAGTGTTTATTTCTTTCACTGCACTGGGTCTCAGCTGCAGCACACAGGATCTTTCAGTCACAGCAGGTGAACTCTCAGTTGCAGCATGTGGGATCTAGTTCTCTGACCAGGGATTGAACCCAAGCCCTGTGCACTGGGAGCAAGGAATCTTAGCCACTGGACCACCAGAGAAGTCCCAATAAAGCTATTTTCATTTTGAGAAAAAAAAAAAAAGAAGAAATAAATATATGTGACCATAGAAGTTTTGTTTTTTGTTTTTTTTTCCTGAAAAGAAAACCACAGAAACTCAAATGTTAAAAGATAAAATGGAGTCAAAGTCCAAATCTTAAGGCACTGAGAAAAGGCCTCCATCCACATAGTGTGAAAGAATTCCTTAAGATTGGGTTATTTGTCTTTCAGTAACTCTAGAAAGGTTAAGCAGGGCAGTCTGGTGAGGGATAGGAAAGAAGCTCAAGTTTGATGAATAGATTTGTATCCTAAAGATCCTGAAGAAATTTTTTAGAATATCTTCCAGGAATAAAAAAAAAAAAATCATAGGAATGCCTGGGTATGGACTTCGACTTTTAACTTGCTTCAAGTTAATTTGACGATTTCCTTTCACCCTGAGCAAATTTGTCCCTTGGTGCCCCCCTGCCCTTGTCTCCACCCGCTCTGATCTGTGAATTCCAATCTGAACCAAAGCCAGGGCCTCCGCAGCCCTCTGACTTTTGGTTGGGCTCACAGGCAGGGACCACCAGTAGGGCAGGAAAGAGGAAAGTGACACCAGACAGAGGGTTCCTTCCCTGGACCGGCCTTCCCTCCACCTGACGCGGGACACAGCTTCTCTTCTGACATTTCCATCCCGCACTTAGCCTCTGGGGTTCCCTGCTCTTCGCCCTCACCTCTGTAAAGAGCTCCTTTATTAAATTCCTCAAATTACACAGCAGGATGTGCCATCTGTTTCCTGCAGGACTCTCTCTTATACAAAACCTTCTCTGTAAAACAGATTAGCAGGATCTACCCCTCTGTTCTCTATAAGCAACTACTTCATTAGATCATATTTCATCAGCTTTATGGTTGCTCCTGGAGCAATTACGAAGGGTCCCGCAGTAGACCTTGTCAGCACTGAACTCATATCCCCCTCATCTCTCTGCTGGTTTCTTTCATTTTTATTCCCTAAGCTAACACCCACTCTCCCTGATTGCCAAATCCCTCTGCCTGTACCCAGAAAAAGATGGAAGTGCCCAGAAAAGTACATGTCCCACCCCTACCCAGCAGCAGCCAACCAATGACAGTGGGTGTGGTGTAGAAATACTTCAGTTTCTTCATCCTGGCCTGAGACAAATCTAAGGCTGATATACTCACTCTCTGGACGCACCTTGCTGGATTCAGCCACAGTGCTCCTGGCAGGATTTAAGGCTGTATATTGTCACCCTGCTTATTTAACTTATATGCAGAGTACATCATGAGAAACGCTGGGCTGGAGGAAGCACAAGCTGAAATCAAGATTGCTAAGAGAAATATCAATAACCTCACATATGCAGATGAACCACCCTTATAGCAGAAAGTGAAGAACTAAAGAGCCTTTTGATGAAAGTGAAAGAGGAGAGTGAAAAAGTTGGCTTAAAGCTCAACATTCAGAAAACAAAGATCATGGCATCTGGTCCCATCACTTCATGGCAAATAGATGGAGAAACAGTGCAAACAGTGGCTGACTTTATTTTTTTGAGCTCCAAAATCACTGCAGATGGTGATTGCAGCCAGGAAATTAAAAGATGCTTACTCTTTGGAAGGAAAGTTATGACCAACCTAGAGAGCATATTAAAAGGCAGAGATATTACTTTGCCAACAAAAGTCCATCTAGTCAAAGCTATGGTTTTTCCTGTGATCATGTATGGATGTGAGAGTTGGACTATAAAGAAAGCTGAGCGCTAAAGAATTGATGCTTCTGAACTGTGGTGTTGGAGAAGACTCTTGCGAGTTTCTTGGACTGCAAGGAGATCCAACCAGTCCATCCTAAAGGAGCTCAGTCCTGGGTGTTCATTGGAAGGACTGATGTTGAAGCTGAAACTCCAATACTTTAGCCACCTGATGCGAAGAGATGACTCATTTGAAAAGACCCTGATGCTGGGAAAGATTGAAGGCAGGAGGAGAAGGGGACGACAGAGGATGAGATGGTTGGATGGCATCACCAACTCAATGGACACGGGTTTGGGTAGACTCCAGGAGTTGGTGATGGACAGGGAGGCCTGGCATGCTGCGGTTCATGGGGTCGCAAAGAGTCAGACACTACTGAGAGACTGAACCGAATTGAACTGGATATCACAATCTTGCTTTGATTTCTCCCTTCTTCTTCCCACCCAGCCCTTCCTTGTTTTAGGTCCCCGCTCTGTGTTTTTTCTGGATACATTTCCTAATAAATTACTTTCACTTAAATCTTCATCTCAGGGTCTCCTTCAGGGCAACTCCAATCAGAACTGCATGATATGCATCAGAAAATACATTTTACAAATTTAAATTATAAAAAATAATAATTCCTTTAAAACCAGGACAGGAAAATGGACATATGCCTGAAAGAAATCTATATCAGGTAAATTTAGATTTTTAATAAATGATAAAGATAATTTTGAGCAGCAACAGAATTTTCTAAAAAGCAGTGCTCAAGGGAGAATTGCACTGTGTCTGACATCTTTTTAATGTTGAGATGTTAAATTCTAAGAGCGTGGACTCTGATGAGATCGAGTAGACTGTTACGTGTGGGTGTGGCACTGTGAGGGGTAAGGAGGAAGTATTCTACTGGGTTTTCATAGAACAACAGGACTGGATAAAAGTACTGGGTGCTCATTGAACCAATTTCACTTGGAGAATTCTCCTAGCCCCATTTTTCCATATCCAGGCCCCCCTAGACATGACATTGTTAACGTCTCTAGAGAAGAACAGATATCTTTGTAAAATCTAAGTGAAGGATGGAGAAGAGATTAAAAAGACATGGTTCATTATTTTCCTATTTCAGCTTTTAACTTTATAAATGAGGTGACCAAACCCCTAGAGTTTAAGTGGTTTATACAAAACTATTCAGCTGGTTAGTGGGAAGGTAAGGATATAGAGTCAGGTGTCCAAAGTCCTAGTTAAGAACATTTCTGCTGCTGATGCTATTTTTTTCCCTTTGAAAACTACTGAAATATTCTTTAAGATTCTGAGAGACACCAGTTTACTCTTTCACTGCCTTTTGATTTTTTTTTTTTTTTTTTTTAGTTAGGGACATTATATCAGAAAATTAAATGATTTGCTCAATTTAATTACCAAAGTTGACTGAGGTTAATTATTTATAAAGTCATTAGAAAGCTTACCTTCTTCAACATAAGCCTGACTACAAAGTGAATGATGGATGAGTGTGGGCCACCCTCCCTCCCCTCCCAGAATGCAGGCAGGGTCACAGTGCCTCACCCCCCAGGAAGGGAGCCATGTGTCACCAACAAACCAACCACTTTGAGGAGAATGCTTAACATAAGAAGCCATGTTTTATAACCAAAATGGAAGACATATATTCAAGTCAACAAAAGAAACATAAAATACTGAAATAATGCATTTGCTCCCTAATCTTTTCTGTGTTTATTTATAGAGTTAAAAGATGATTTTCCCTCAAATTTCTAAGTTATTTGTCAATTTAGAATGAATTACCAAAAGAATAGCTATAATCTTTCTATACCTACAGAAGATAGGACTGATGTAAATAGATTTTTGAAAAAAGATAGTTTGATAAATTCATGTACCTAAATTATTTCCATTGGTACACCATTTATACATTTTTCAAAACCTAATAATAAGCAAAACATAAGATCTAAAACTGAATTGTACTTGCACATTGGTATCCATTGCAGTAAATAGTGTATGTGGCTATGGTTGGGTTTTGGTTTAGGCCTGGTGAGTTTTGATGTATTTATAAAAGTTATTCTACAAAGCATACATGCATATCAAAGACTGTAAGTTAAAAGAACATATAGTACATGATAGACTCTGATAGACTGCTTGTTTACAAGCACATTTTAATGAGAAAGTTAACTATTTTACAAATACAGTTAAAGTTATCAAATTTTGCTTGTGATTTTTTCATCAGTTTGAATAGCATATATAGTCTCAGTGCAGGTTTTTAGTTAGTTTGTAAAGCTTCCTTTCCAAGAGAAAAGAGACCACTACTAAATAGGAGATTTTTAGTCATTTACAAAGTAAAACTCAGAAGCATTGTACTGTCCTTTGATAAACCTACACATTCTATTTCTGTAAAGTGTGCTTCTACTTACATGCAAAACCAACATTACTTGTTAGAGGAGGTTATGGAAAGAATAACTAACTTTGAGAAAAAAAAGAACTATAAATGTGAACTAAACAATACCCCCTAGAAAACAATAACCTCATAATTAGAGCCATTCTGGAGAAATTTTGATCATATGTTTGTTGTTTTTCATTATATGCAGACAGAAAATTGTCTTTGAAATGGAGTCTTTTTTAGTTTTCACCAACATTAACCTCTACAGCAGAGATCTGAGCCTAAGGTGAGAGTTCAGACTCAAATCAACACTCACCAGCTGTGTGACCTTGGGTAGGTTACATAATTAACCCCTCTGAGCATGTTTCCTCATCAACTGAATGGAGATGTTTTTAATAGGAATTACCTCACAGCGTTGCTCTGAGGATTATTCTTTTTGTTGTGTAGTCTCTAAGATGTGTCCCACTCTCTTTGCAACCCCATGGACTATAGCCCGCCAGGCTCCTTGGTCTGTGGGATTTCCCAGGCAAGAATACTAGAGGGGTTGCCATTTCCTTTTGCAGTGGATCTTCCCAACCCAGAGATCAAGGTTGGGTCTTATGCATTGGAGGTAGATTCTTTACCATTTGAGCCACCAGAGAAATTCACACTATATGTGTTTCATCATTATTATTCCCATTATAGGTGCTCAATAAATATTTGTTGAGTTAAATGTTCCTCTAAAAGAAAATAATGTATAGCAGCCCTAATTGGATGACACAAAGTATTCTCACATTTGATAAATATGCAAGTTGGAAGACAATAAGAAGTTCAGAAACTTTGTTCCAGCTGTTGTTATTTGCACGGCCAGGTGTAACTTAGGCAGTGCTACCAGAAGGACTGAGTACTCGATGTCATTCCCACAAACCCTACTCTAGTGCCTGAAGCTCAGCCAGTAAGACTTTAGCCAAACCACTGAAATTCCAATTAAAAAACAAATGTTAAAGAGTGGAAAGGGGTGACATACATCTTAGAATAAGGTGGAGAATTTAAATAATACCTAATGGTACTTCAACTATATAGTTTATTAGATTAAGTCAACTAATTACAAAGAGTAAGTTTCTATCAGAGAAAACAAGGAAGCTAACAGAGTGCTGGAAGGACACTATGATAAAGCAGGAGGAATAAATTGCCTGCTTATTTTTTTTTTCAGAAGCTAGTACACCTCTATCATCTCAGAATGCCATTGATATTATTTTAAAACAAGAATTTTCAACCTCAAGAGGTATATGGTAGTGCATCTAGCTTTTGAAGTCACTGACAAAAAGATCTGATAATGTTCCATGTTATGACACTTCCATTACCCCACAAAATAAAGACTTTCTTGCTTTCAAAAAAAATGTGGTTCTGTGCTTCAAAGGGAAAGCTTGTCTCTACCTAACACTGGAGGTTTCATCTGTACTACGTACAGAGCAGAAATTGCAGTGCAGAAGTTAATGTAGATCAGTTAGTGTCACAATCGGACAACCTGACATTCGGTTACCACCGCAGACACTGCTGCTGTAGAACCTTAATCTGAAACATTCAAAGGTGGTAGAAGAACTTAGAAACAACTGTGAGATGCAAATGGCCCTAGTTTTCAGTACACACCTATTGAGCTAAATCCAGAAAGTTCAATGGTTTAGTACTACTTTGAGTTCCAAGATCTGGGTTAATATTATGATAGGAACTAAAGAGTGGAACTTTGACCACTTGATGCAAAAAGCCAAATCACTGGAAAAGACACTGATGCTGGGAAAGATTGAGGGCAAGAGGAGAAGGGGGTGACAGAGGGTGAGTTGGTTGGATGACATCACGGACTCAATGGACATGAGTTTGAACAAACTCTGGGAGATAGTGAAGGACAGGGAAGCCTGGCGAGCCTTAGGCCATGGGTTTGCAAAGAGTCAGACATGACTTATCAACTGAACAATAACAACAGCAAGAAGTGGAAGTTATATAGTAAGCCCCTGATACTTGTACTAATGAACATTACATAAGCTTGAGGTTGGGGTCTGGGGTGAGAGTCTATAGATAGCATCCTTCTCCTTTCTTCCCAAACTCTGGTAAGACAGGTATAGAAATCAGACTAATGGAGACTAAAATGCCAGTTCTCTTAGAACAGCTAGTTCACAAGATATGAGGCAGGTGTGCTGGCAGACAGCTTGCTATCACCCATGTGAAATTCCTTTCCACACGTCTCAATCCCAAGGTGTGGCAGAAGCAAAATCAACTTTATTACTCATGGACGAGAACAGACTAGAGCATATTTTCTCTACAGGCAGGCAGTTCCCTCTCACAAAAAAGAAAGAGTGAGGCAAACAAGCCAGTTATTTCCTCTTCACTGGTGGATTGAGAACTACTTCTGTCTATATAGAGAGAGTTCACAAAGACATGTCCAGCATGTGGATAGCAGCAGAGGAGCAGATATATTACCAAGGACTTTAGGAAATGTATGTAGGTGCTCCTGGCATTCAGCAAGTGAGTGCCAGAGTTCCTGAACATCCTACAAAGTACACTGCGTTCCCAGGCAACAAACAACCATCCTGCCCCAGATCCAACAGCACTCCAGTCAAGAGGCACCACTGGGGACCCTTCCACAGGGAAACAGGAAGAGCAAGGAATGAGTGGCCCACAGCTTTGTGAGTAGACATGTGTGTGCACGTGCACAGCTGCACCTCTGGGAACACAGCTAAGTTCATGTGAATTCTTACTTGCTTTTTTAAAAATTAAGGTATAATTTTGTTGTTGTTGTTGCTGTTCAGTTGCTAAGTCATGTCTTGATTCTTCACAGTGCCATGGACTGCAGCACGTCAGGCTTCTCTGTACTTCACCATCTCCTGGAGTTAACTCAAACTCTTGTCCATTGAGTTGGTAATGTTATCTAACCTTTCTCATCTTCTGCCACTCCCTTCTCCTTTTACCTTCAATCTTTCACAGCATCAGGGTCGTTTTCCAGTGAGTTGGCTCTTTGCATCAGGTGGCAAAGGTATTAAGCTTCATCTTCAGCAGCAATCTTTCCAATGACTATCCAGGGTTGATTTCCTTTAGGATTGACTGGTATGATCTCCTTGCTGTCCAAGGGACTCTCAAGAGTCCTCTGCAACAACACAGTTCAAAAGCATCAATTCTTTGGCACTTAGCCCCCTTCATGGTCCAACTCTCACATCTGTACATGACTACTGGAAAAACCATAGCTTTGACTAGACGGATATTTGTCAGCCAAGTGATGTCTCAACTTTTGAATACTTTGTCTAGGTTGGTCACAGATTTTCTTCCAAGGAGCAAGCGTCTTTTTATTTCATGGCTGCAGTCGCTGTCCACAGTGATTTTAGAGCCCAAGAAAACAAAATCTGCCACTGCTTCCATTTTTTCCCTGTCTATTTGCCATGAAGTGATGGGATGATCTTCATTTTTTGAATGTTGGGTTTTAAGTCAGTTTTTTAACTCTTCTCTTTCACCCTTATCAAGAGATTCTTTAGTTCCTCTGATTTCTGCCATTAGGCTGGTATCGTCTACATATCCAAGGTTGTTGATATTTCTCCTGGCAATCTTGATTTCAGCTTGTGATTCATCCAGCCCAGCATTTCATATGAGGTACTCTGCATATATTTACATCCAGCAATTGTCACCCTTTTTAGTGTACAGTTCTGAGACATCACTACCACTGAGATACAGAACAATTCTATCACTTCCAGAAATCCCCCCATGCCTTTTGCAGTCACTCCTTCCTATCCCAAGCCCCTGAAAACTACCAATCTGTTTTCTGTCCCCATAATTTGCCTTTTCCAGAATACCACATAAAGGGAAGCATTCCTTTGAATCTGGCTTCTTTCACTAAGGATAGTCCATTTCAGACCCATTCATGTTGTTGTATGGATCAGTGTCTGTTCCTGTTCATTGCTCAGTAATATTCCACTGTGAGGATGAACCACAGTTTGCTTATCCATTAACCAGTTGAAGGGCATTTTGTGTGAAGTTTTAACCCTTAGAGATTGAGATTGCTGGTAAATATAGATCTTTTAAAAGCCAAATCATAACCTGAACTTGCTGTATCCCTTCACATATTTTCTACCAACTCCTCCAAACACCATTCTGATTTGGATGAATCCACTTCGTGAACTCAGATTTCTCATACATGCTACCATCAAATCACTTACTATGTTGTAATTGTCAATTTTTCCTAATAGACTTCAGACTCATTGGGGTAGGTGTGGTGTCCTATTTAATATTTCCACCCAAGGCACAGCTATAAATGAAGCATATAGGGTGTTAACTAATATTTATTGAATAAATGTTTTAAGAAATGAATGGCCAAAGAATGGAAGGGCTCTTTTATGTGACATACCATCAACAATGATTTAAATAATATATAAGCTACCAACTCAAATATTTTGACCTTTAATTGCTTTGAAAGCAGAAAATTTAAAACCACCAATCTGCAAAAGGATTTGTTGCTCAGACATTAGAATTTAATTTCTGAGTGTGTAAGAAGTATATCAGGAAAACTTTACCACAACTTAACAAGTGACTGTTAATTATGACCATAACTGTTTCAGTTGGGGACACCTCTTTTTATTTATATACTAAGTTCTGCAAGTCTGTCTACTAAATCACCAAACCCATGGGTGGTCTTGGTGATCCCCTCAAAACACCTGGAATACTCAGAAAGGGCTGGAAAAAGTAAGGATAGAGTTAACTTCAATATACATTTTCCAATACAATATTCTTGACAACTTTTTTTATAATATCAAATTTTCTAAAATATACTTTAAGCATATTTCCATCCAAACCTTGAACTGGTATATTTTAATTACTCTGTGAAAAAAAAAAAATGTTTGCAAAATAGCCTGAATGGCAAAATCTAACTTCCTTTCTATAAGAAATAAAATTACTTTGTAATGCAGATTACTCAAGTTTGTCTCATTAAAATTAAACTGGTAGAGGTCAAAATGTATTTATTTTACTGATATTTATAATTTTAGAAAATGAGTAGAAAAATATACAGTTTCCTTTTAATTTGTAATGAGATATAATATAAATGAATATATTCTCATAGCTAAATTAAACTTATATGTATTCTTTGAAAACATTTGTGTCCAAAGATTCAACTTTGCAGAATAATTAAACAAAAATCAAGTATCAAAATCAGAAACAACTCAATTAACTGTATATATCATGACATTTTTAAATGTATTCAATGAAGTGGAGAGTCATATACTGTTAAAGTGAATCTATCCCTGAGCTACTATAATTGGAATAAATATTTTATAATATAAATAAAATATTATAATATTTTATAATAAATATTTTATCATAAACTGTTATGAATCTCAAAGAAATCATAACAAAACCCTAGCCTTAGATTTTTAGTCAGTAAATCATGAAAAAATTTGTAGCCTTTGAAAATATTTCACTTAGAATTTAAAAGTCAATGTGAATAATCTATCTTTGCTTTGATTATTTGCAGGTAATTTGTTTAAAAACTTCCCAAAGGTAAATACTGAGTATAGTGGAAAAGAATGGCTTATTTTTACACATGTGGGAAAATCATTTTTATTGTTTACTATTTTGTACTGATATTTGTTTAGATGTGCTTCATGAGACTGCCCTGCTACATTTTTTCTAAGAGGACAGAAGATGAAAACCTTTGAATAAATATGGCCATTAATCCCATAATGCAACTCTCCCAAATGCTTGAATTCAGAAGACCCCATGAAGAGCCCATACAGAGCAAAACACCCTGCTTTCTAATGCCATACTGTATGCGTAAGAGAATATGTACATGGAGGGGGAAATAGAAATCTCTGAGGGGTTTTTGTGCTTTGCTAGTCCTTAAAGCTTTCACAGAAGTAGCCAAATGGGTTTAAATCTTCGTAGTGAGATTTGGAGTGAGGAGGGATACTCTCTTTAATGAAATGGAAGAAGTGTTACTGTGAAAGCAGTCACAGACTAATTTTTAGCAAAGAGTTCATAGGAAAGTGGAAGATGTGAAAAGTGGCCTTTAAAACATTTTGGCTTTCTTAACACTTGGAAAGTTTTCTTGCACTCCTAGATTTTATGTATCCCAGTTTGAAGGTTACTGGTGACAAGATGTACTTTCCTAAATGTTCCAAAAGTCTAACTTAACTCCCACATTCAGTTGCAAGTCGGACTATATTGACCTGGCCCGTTATGGATCGTATAGGATAAACTTGGAAATTGAGACATGTGCTTAACTCATTTCCTGGACTTGTTTTCTATTGGTTTCTGAAGTTCTTGGTAAACGCCTCACCACTTCACTCCCAATGTGCTGGACTTAATAACTGTTTTGTCAGCCTAGGTAGCAGCTCTAAGAAACTAGTGATGACAGTAATGTAATTTGTCCTTCCCCAAAGATACAGTATTATCAGATATAAAATTTCCAATGCAAAAATATATACCCCCAACATTAATGCAGTGAGTTATTGGTAGATCTTACTGTGAATGTCATTATAATGTAGGCAAATACACACATTTCCACCTTGGAAATGAGCTTTTGTGTTTCTTATGTTGAAACTTGGGGTTTCCCAGGTGGCACAGTGGTAAAGAATCTGCTTGCAATGCAGGAGACGAGGCAGACACTGGTTGTATCCACGGGCTTGGAAGATGCCCTGGAAGAGGAAATTGCAACTCATTCCAATATTCTTGCCTGGAGAATCCCATGGGCAGAGGAGCCTGGCAGGCTACAGTCCTTGGAGTCGTGAAGACTCAGACATGACTGAGCACATGTGCACCATGTTGAAACTTTGGTTATTTTATAGAAGAATTCATGGGACTTAAAACATAAAAGTTAAGAACTACTTGTTTGGGAAATAGAAAGTCAATTGAGGACATAACCATCCCCTTTCATATAATCTTTGGTCAGCAATTGCTGAACTTTGAACCATGATTTCTTAAAATTTAGTCACTAATTCTCCCACACTAGAAATAACCTGTATGATTCTCAACATGTTTTTTAAAGATATTTTTTAATGTGGGCCATTTTAAAAGTCTTTATTGAATTCGTTACAGTATTGCTTCTGTTTTACATTTTAGTTTTTTGGTCATAAGGCATGTGGGATCTTAAGTCCCCAACCAGGGATTCTTCTGGCACCCCCAGTATCAGAAGGTGAAGTCTTAACATCTGGACCACCAGGGAAGTCTCTTTCTATATATTTTTATAAAGTTTTTTTTCTAAAGGTGTAACATTAAGATTATCCAATCACCTGGCATCAAAAATCAGCATGGCCCTTCTCTAAAGTAGGGCTTCCCTGGTGGCTCAGACAGTAAAGAATCTGTCTGCAATGCAGAAGACCCAGGTTCAATTCTCTAGGTTGGGAAGATCCCCTGGAGAAGGGAATGTCTACCCACTCTAGTATTCTTGCCTGGAGAACTCCATGGACAGAGGAGCTAAAGTGGTTCAAGTAGTAAAATACATTAAAGGAAACTAACTGAGGTAACACAGTGGTATATCTAGAAATGAAATTCAAGACAGTTTTGATTCAGTAATTTATCAGTCCACCAAGCCTTACCTCTTGTAGTTAATAATTATAGTCCTTCAAACTGATTGTTTGGAACATATTTTCAAATATTGGCCTTCAGTTTGTTCCTCGAATGTAATATTTTCAACACACCCAAAAGTGGGGGACAGGCAAGAGGAAAAATTTTTTTTTAAGATTATTTCAAAAATCTGGATCCAGATGAACAGTATGTTACATAGATGATTACATATGAAAATAATCCATTCTATCTGTTAAGTGAGGAAAAACAGAATAACAATTGTTTATAAACATCCTAGCATGATTACAATTTTTCTGCTGAAGAAGGTTCAATACAGTAACAAAGGTATCCACATAAAACATGGTTAGTACTAACTCACAAATAGAATTGAGAATAAGTGAATCTCTGATGGATTGTTTTTAAAAATCTAGAGAAACAACTTTCTATTTAATTTATATTTATAAATTGTTAACCACCCAATTCAGCCTATTCAAAAGAAATATGTTTCTAATGGATATCTGTAGTTCAAATATAAAGTAAAAGAAACCAGTATAAACTATGCATTCTATTATCATTTTATTTAATTGCTTTTGCTTTATTAAGCACATCCTTATCTAGCTGTTTAGAAACCAATTCTTTATCCAGGATGGCAGTTTCAGGTATTATATAAAAAATCTCTGCATATTTCTTGCATAAAATTTCGACTGCACTATTTTACAATTTGTAAAAGATAATTCAGACCAATCTCATACACAATAATGGGTATTTTTTTTTTTCAAGAGAACTGACATTTATGTGCTATGGCAATTTCTCAGAAACCACAACTCTCCCCATCTGTATAAAATAATTAGTAAGTCATTATGAAAACCATCTATAGTCTATCTGTAAGGGTAAATGAAAATATTAAGGAAACCTTGGGCTATGCGGAAAAAGTGGAGAAATATATAAACAGTTGGTCAATTTACTTGAACTTTACCTTCAAATGTCCAGTAGAGTCAACCCATAGTGGTTATGCAGACATTAAATAAGCTGAGAAAACCTCCAAATATTTGAAATTCACATTTTTCCCTCAGTCCTCAGTTCCTCTGAGAATTGCGCTTAGCTCGGAAATGCTTGGGAACGCGGCTCCTAATTCCCCCGAAGAGAAGTTTCTTTCCATTTTGATTTCCTCAGCCATGAACTAATCAGTCTTAATTGCTCCCAGCTGTGATTTCTGCTCCCAGGGGTTGCTTCCTGCTGCTACCCAAGGAGTACAGAATTATGCAGTTTTTGTTAAACTCCAGTAAATACATGGGCACTTGGTAGAACTTAATTTACTATTACAGGAGTTCAAACAGTATAACTAGCAAGTAAACTTTCACTCAACTTTGAAAGCTGACCACATAATGGTCTTATCCCAAGAGGTGATAAGATATTGGACAATTGAAAGTTATATTTTCTACCATTACAGATTCAATAGAATAGTATTTCTGTTTGCAATGTGTATGTGTATGTTTGTATGTATGTGTTATATATGTGTATATATGTATATACACACATACATATATAAATCATGTATGTGTGTGTATATATACTTGTATATTAAATTTGTGTTATATACAAAATATTTTTCTTATGTATTTTGAATTTTTACTGAAATTATTATTTTAGGAAAGAGAGATAAAAAATAGTTCAAAACTCTAATGCTGTCTTGAGACTAAACACGTTGTGATAACACCAAGAAAGTGAATTAAAATTTGCCACATTAAGGTCTTCATAAAATTAACTAATTTGAACATTTTTTTACCATTTAGTCTCAAAAACTGAAAAAAAGATTATAAAAATCTTTTTCAGTTTTTTTCATCCTCGTCATCAGATCATGTTGAAGTGATATCACCTGGAAAGAATATCAGGATTTTATGTTTTCTAGATTGCTCATTGTCCAAACGGAACCATTTAGTTATCTTTAATGAATCTATCTCTAGTAATTATTTTCACACAAAGACAGAAAAAGAAGCAACAACAACAAAAACAATTAGAGGCGATTAACTACATCTGAAAGTGATTTAAGAAGTGACTGTGGGCTTTTTTATTAAAACCAGTGAATCTGAAGTTTCAATTAATGAACCACAATTCATGGCTATTAGCTTAAATTAACTAATAAACTTTGTTACTAGGCAGAAAACTGAGGATAATGAAGACAAAGTATCAAAGCTCGAGAACAGGTTACCCTTGGCAGAAATTGTGCGAGTTCAAAGTGTCTGAATAAGAAAGTTAGCAAAACAACATTAAGAAAACTGCAAAAATAATTGTTCTTTTACAGTTATGGTCTTAATGAACTCACTCTATTACAACAAAGTACATTTTATTTCTACTAAAAATGATAGGCACATAGCATCAGCATGCTGGAATACGCACACAGTGCTGTATAAGGCACTGTAAAATTTTACCATAAAAAGTGAAGAAAAACAAAAAATTTAAAATATTTCATATTTCATGGTTATATGGAGAGTTTCGTAATGTTGTTCTTATTTCTGAAAGTAATTTTATAAATATTAACTCTATGGCTAAGCATATGCCATATTTATACTAATCTCCATGCTCCGAAAATCCAGCTTAGACAGAAATCAAATCTAGAAAATCTAAACCAAGAGAAGAATTGAGGGATTCATGCTACAGTGCTCCCACAAAGGACTGATAGAGGATAGAATTAATATTTGTTTCAAATATTTATGGGCTATTCACCGAAATTGATCATAATTTGGGCCATAATGAAAGACAACAAACTTTAAAATATTGAAATAATTCAGAGTATGTTCTAACATAAGAAATAATTATCAAAGACACATCAGTGAGAAAAAGACAAAGTAATGTGGTAAAGAATCCGCTTGCCAATGCAGAAGACTGGGTTCTATCCTTGGATCGGGAAGATTCCCTTAAGAAGGAAATGGCAACCCAATTCAGTATTCTTGCCTGGAGAATCCTATGGACAGAGGAGACTGGCAAGGGGGGGTCACAAAGAGTTGGACACAATTTAGTGACTAAACAATAACCCAAAAAAGAAAAAAAGGAAAAAGCCATCATAAAAATTAAAGACATTTAATTTCAAAATATATCAAAATTTCTAATAATGTATAAAAAAGTGCTCAACATCACTAGTCATCAGAGAAATGCAATTTGAAACCAAAATGAGAGTCTATTACAATTACACAAGAATGGCTAAAATAAAAAAATTAAAGATGATATTTTGTTAGCAATGACTTGGAACAAGTGTAACTTTTATATACTACAAATGGAAATGTAAATTGATACAACCAGTGTGGAAAACTGTTCAGTACAATAACCTACATATAACCTACATAAAACTGTTCAGTACAATAACCTACAATAACCTCATATGATCCTGTAATTTTATTTCTAGTTATACAAAGAACAGAAATGTGTACAAAAGCTCATCAAAACACTTATGCTATAATGTTCACATTAGCACTATTCCTAGTAAAGTCAAGCTGGAAAAAAAAAAATCCATCATCAGTAGAATGAAGAAACACACTGCATTACATTCATGCTGTGGATTACTACAGGGAAAGAAGAAAGTAACACATTAAAATACCATGCAACAGGAATAAATCTCAGCCATAATATGTTGAGTCAAAGAAGCCAGATTCAAAAAATGTCTACTGTGTGATTCCAGGTATATAAAGTTCAGGGTCAAAAACACTAAGCTATGTCAGTCTTGAATATATATTGACCGGAAGGGTGAATGAGGAGGCTCTGTGATGCTGGTCATATTCTATTTCTTGACCTGGGTTATGGTGTTACCCATGTGTTCATGTTTGTGGAAGTTCTTTGAGTTCTACATTCACCTTTAGTCCCCTTTGTCTACATATGTATATTTCACTAAAATGTTTGCCCTGAGGTTTGAATATGGAGGTATTGATTGGGAAGGTATGTTTAAAGAAGTCTATTCAACCTTTATAATCAAGCTAATCTTGGACTGAAACTGAAGACATATACCATATAAGATTGAGATATATATTGCATATTTAAGCATCTTCCAGAGATAGTTGCAGTTATATTCTATGCACCCCAATCTTAAACAATTTTTGTTACTCCTCCTGCTGCTGCTGCTGCTGCTAAGTCTCTTCAGTTGTGTGTCCAACTCTATGCGGCCACATAGACGGCAGCCCACCAGGCTCCACCATCCCTGGGGTTCTCCAGGCAAGAACACTGGAGTGGGTTGCCATTTCCTTCTCCAATGCATGAAAGTGAAAAGTGAAAGTGAAGTCGCTCAGTCGTATCTGACTCTTCGCGACCCCATGGACTGCAGCCCACCAGACTCCCCCATCCATGGGATTTTCCAGGCAAGAGTACTGGAGTGGGGTGGCATTGCCTTCTCTGACTAGGTACAGTCTTTTTCCTATGGGGAGTCCTGACATGAGGCATGTGTCTCACATACAATCAGAGTTTCCACCAGTGGCTCTGCACTTTGAGAGTTCTCAGTTCTTGCTGTCCACAAACTGGGATAGTTCCTTGTTCCGTATTAATGCTGCTGCTGATCGTCACATTTCTGGAAATTTTTTTCTGTTTTAGGAAGTAAGGAAGTAATTCCCACATCTTACCTTCAGGTCTCTGAGGGGTGCTGGTGGTGGTTAGTCACAGGAAAACATGCCTCCAGTTCCCTAGGCTTTTGTTTTTGTCTCAGCCTTTTTCTTCTCAAAGCCCATAAAGTGAAAGTAAAAGTCAGCCCGTCATATCTGACTCTGCTACCCCATGGACTGTAGCCTGCCAGGATCCTCTGTCCATGGTATTCTCCAAGCTAGAATACTGGAAAGGGTAGCCGTTTTCTTCTCCAGGGGTTCTTCCCAACCCAGAGATTGAACCCAGGTCTCCTGCATTGCAGGCATATTCTTTATAGTCTGAGCCACCAGGGAAGCCCAAGAATCCTGGAGTGGGTAGCCTATCCCTTCGCCAGCAGATCTTCCTGACCCAGCAATCAAACTGGGGTCTCCTGCATTGCAGGCAGATTCTTTAGCAGCTGAGCTACCAGGGAAGCCCTTCTCAGAGCCCCTAAGCACTGATAAACTTCTGGGTTTGAGAGTATTACAGCACAGCTTCATTCTATACCTAGAACTTTCACCATCCTTAACATCCATCCATATCTGTTCATTCTGGTCTAGCCTATAAGATTCCTTTCTCATTCACCTGTGACGTTCCATTAGGAATCCTTATCCCCAGGTCTGTCAGTCTATAAATCTATTTCTATATATCTGAATCCCAATTGTATACATCTTAAATTCTTTCTCAAGGGACTGGTGAGGTCTTTATGAATCAAGCAATGTTCCTGAACATTCTTAAGTAAGAATGTTTTAATATTTTGAATGAATTAAGACACTTCTCTGTGGGCTTCCCGGGTGGCACCAGTGGTAAAGAACTCACCTGCCAATGCAGGAAACAAAAGAGACACGGGTTCAATCCCTAAATCAGGAAGATTCCTGGAGAAGGAAATGGCAACCCACTCCAGTATTCTTGCCTGGAGAATCCCATGGATAGAGGAGCCTGGCAGGCTATAGTCTATAGGGTTGCAAAGAGTCAGACACGACTGAAGGACACTTCTCTGCCAGATGCTCCCCCTCACCAAAATTACTCTCTGTCTCTGCCCACAAGTATTAGTATATTGAAGTCTCAAGTTTGTACTTTCCAAGATGCCAAAATAAGTGTCAATTTTGTGGGCAGCCAAGAGATAAATCAATTTTGTAGGCAGGCAAGAGATAAATCGATGCAGAGTTGTAAGAGTCGCATCTTAAATTTCAGTCCAAGATTTGCCTGGTGTAAAACAAAGACTGAACAGACTTGTTCAAAGATACCATCCCAATCAATGCCACCACATTCGAATGTCAGTTCAGCCAGGTGTGCGTGACAGCTGAAAAGGAAAATCTGCTAAGGATGCCCACTTTGCTTGGTGTTTTTAAGTCTCTCTTTTTCTTAGTCCATTTTTTCTGCTATTTGGCTAGAGGTAGTGATCAGCATGAGAAATCTTCCAAAGGCCATCAGTTTGAATTGTGACCAGTGATAAGAAAAAGAACTAAGAAATAGTGAAAATCACTCACATTTGTCTGCTGAGCGCTTCCTTTCCTAGACATCTATGATTATACTTGTTCGTTTAAAACTGTGAACTGACTACAGTGAGTACATATATCTTTACCTTCAGCTTCAGTGTTAGGAAAACACAGTTTATCCGTAGTAGGTTAAGTTTTGGGATAACATAAAGTCCTCAAATCTCAGTGGCTTAAAAAAAGTTTTATTCCTCATTTAAGCAAATTGGTTGGAGAAGGCAATGGCACCCCACTCCAGTCCTCTTGCCTGGACAATCCCATGGATGGAGGAGCCTGGTAGGCTGTAGTCCATGCGGTCACTAAGTCGTACATGACTGAGCGACTTCCCTTTCACTTTTCACTTTCATGCATTGGAGAAGGAAATGGCAACCCACTCCAGTGTTCTTGCTGGAGAATCCCAGGGATGGGGGAGCCTGGTGGGCTTCCGTCTATGGGGTCGCACAGAGTCGGACACGAGTGAAGCAAGTTAGCAGCAGCAGCAGCAAGCAAATTGGTAATGAGTCTGGCTGATGCTTCAGGGGATCTGTTTTCTACGTAATGGCCCAGGGTCACACCTCCAGTTCAATGTTTGCTTCCACGACTATAGGGCAAGGGTAAAAGCACTGAAAATTCTTAAAATTAAAGGATTTATTCTGGAAGAAACAAGGATCGCTTCTGCTCACACTCCATTGGGAACGAAAGTCAATGGCAACACATCACCTTAAGAGAAGCGTCATCTTCTCTTAAGCGTTATCTTCTCATCACCCTGTGGGCTTGTCCTAATAGAGGCAAAAATTAACCATTGGTTAAATAAAAATATATTGAGTAACTAATGTTTTATAATAGTCACTCAATCTAGACCAAATTTTAATGTTCTAATAATATAAAGGAGAAAGAAATAATCAACATGAAGAAAGTAAACACTAGGTAGGGAAGAGAAAATGGTCCTACTCTAACAGGGAATCCATTTTGGATCATTTCATAGAACACTGACTTGAAAACAATTCTGAGACCAACCTTAGTTCTATAGGAAAGAGAGATTTAACAGGTAAATGACATCACCCAAGAGCACAAAAATGAAGAGCATTACCATGTCATAGATTGACTTATTGACCCAAATCCAACCCTCTTTCTGTATCCATACTTTTGCATAACCTGAGGAAGGACAGAGTAGACTTCTGAGTCAAGCCCATCATGTCCTCGTGTGTCCACTTGCTCTGTATCATTTTCATGCAAACATACCTCAAGTGGTGCTGTGGTCACATCAGAAGGATGAGAGATACATGATAGGAAACCATCCTTGTTCTCACAGTCTGAACAGAGCTCCCCAGGCATCCCATAAAACTGCACAGAGAACCAAAGTCACAAAGCTGATCCCAACCTACATCAGCTGGACTTCTGCCAAACTTCACAGAGACAAGAACAGTTACAAACGATTGTTGTTCTAAGCCATAGAACTTCTGGGTAATTTTGTCCTGCAGCAAGAACTAATCAATATATGGTACATGTGCCAACCACTCAGTACAGTTCAGTCGCTCAGTCATGTCCGACTCTTTGCGACCCCATGAATCAAAGCATGCCAGGCCTCCCTGTCCATCACCAACTCCCGGAGTTCACTCAGACTCACATCCATCGAGTCAGTGATGCCATCCAGCCATCTCATCCTCTGTCGTCCCTTCTCCTCCTGCACCCAATCCCTCCCAGCATCAGAGTCTTTTCCAATGAGTCAACTCTTCGCATGAGGTGGCCAAAGTACTGGAGTTTCAGCTTTAGCATCATTCCTCCCAAAGAAATCCCAGGGCTGATGTCCTTCAGAATGGACTGGTTGGATCTCCTTGCAGTCCAAGGGACTCTCAAGAGTCTTCTCCAACACCACAGTTCAAAAGCATCAATTCTTCAGCACTCAGCTTTCTTCACAGTCCAACTCTCACATCCATATAAACCACTGGAAAAACCATAGCCTTGACTAGATGGACCGTTGTTGGCAAAGTAATGTCTCTGCTTTTCAATACACCGTCTAGGTTGGTCATAACTTTTCTTCCAAGGAGTAAGCGTCTTTTAATTTCATGGCTGCAGTCACCATCTGCAGTGATTTGGGAGCCCCAAAAAATAAAGTCTGACACTGTTTCCACTGTTTCCCCATCTATTTTCCATGAAGTGATGGGACCAGATGCCATGATCTTAGTTTTCTGAATGTTGAGCTTTAAGCCAACTTTTTCACTCTCCTCTTTCACCTTCATCAATAGTCTTTTGAGTTCCTCTTCACTTTCTGCCATAATGGTGGTGTCATCTGCATATCTGAGGTGATTGATATTTCTCCTGGCAATCTCAATTCCAGTTTGTGCTTCCTGCAGCCCAGCATTTCTCATGATGTACTCTGCATATAAGTTCAATAAGCAGGGTGACAATATACAGCCTTGATGAACTCCTTTTGCTATTTGGAACCAGTCTGTTCCATGTCCAGTTCTAACTGTTGCTTCCTGACCTGCATACACATTTCTCAAGAGGCAGATCAGGTGGTCTGGTATTCCCATCTCTTTCAGAATTTTCCACAGTTTATTGTGATCCACACAATCAAAGGCTTTGGCATAGTCAATAAAGCAGAAATAGATGTTTTTCTGGAACTCTCTTGCTTTTCCCATGATCCAGCGGATGTTGGCAATTTGGTCTCTGGTTCCTCTGCCTTTTCTAAAACTAGCTTGAACATCTGGAAGTTCACGGTTCATGTATTGCTGAAGCCTGGCTTGGAGAATTTTGAGCATTACTTTACTAGCGTGTGAGATGAGTGCAATTGTGCGGTAGTTTGAGCATTCTTTGGCATTGCCCTTCTTTGGGATTGGAATGAAAACTGACCTTTTCCAGCCCTATGGCCACTGCTGAGTTTTCCAAATTTGCTGGCATATTGAGTGTAGCACTTTCATAGCATTGTCTTTCAGGATTTGAAGTAGCTCAACTGCAATTCCATCACCTCCACTAGCATTGTTTGTGTGATGCTTTCTAAGGCCCACTTGACTTCACATTCCAGGATGTCTGGCTCTAGGTCAGTGATCACACCATCATGATTATCTGGGTCGTGAAGATCTTTTTTGTACAGTTCTTCTGTGTATTCTTGCCACGTCTTCTTAATATTTTCTGCTTCTGTTAGGTCCATACCATTTCTGTCCTTTATCGAGCCCATCTTTGCATGAAATGTTCCCTTGGTATCTCTAATTTTCTTGAAGAGATCTCTAGTCTTTCCCATTCTGGTGTTTTCCTCTATTTCGTTGCATTGATCGCTGAGGAAGGCTTTCTTATCTCTTCTTGCTAATCTTTGGAACTCTGCATTCAGATGCTTATATCTTTCCTTTTCTCCTTTGCTTTTCACTTCTTTTCCTTTCACAGCTGTTTGTAAGGCCTCCCCAGACAGCCATTTTGCTTTTTTGCATTTCTTTTCCATGGGGATGGTCTTGATCCCTGTCTCCTGTACAATGTCACGAACCTCATTCCATAGCTCATCAGGCATTCTATCTATCAGATCTAGTCTCTTAAATCTATTTCTCACTTCCACTGTATAATCATAAGGGATTTGATTTAGGTCATACCTGAATGGTCTAGTGGTTTTCCCTACTTTCTTCAATTCAAGTCTGAATCTGGCAATAAAGAGTTCATGATCTGAGCCACAGTCAGCTCCTGGTCTTGTTTTTGTTGAATGTATAGAGCTTCTCCATCTTTGGCTGCAAAGAATATAATCAATCTGATTTTGGTGTTGACTATCTGGTGATGTCCATGTGTAGAGTCTTCTCTTGTGTTGTTGGAAGAGGGTGTTTGCTATGACCAGTGCATTTTCTTGGCAAAACTCTATTAGTCTTTGCCCTGCTTCATTCTGTATTCCAAGGCCAAATTTGCCTGTTACTCCAGGTGTTTCTTGACTTCCTACTTTTGCTTTCCAGTCCCCTATAATGAAAAGGACATCTTTTTTGGGTGTTAGTTCTAAAAGGTCTTGTAGGTCTTCATAGAACTGTTCAACTTCAGCTTCTTCAGCATTACTGGTTGGGGCACAGACGTGGATTACTGTGATATTTAATGGTTTGCCTTGGAAACGAACAGAGATCATTCTGTCGTTTTTGAGATTGCATCCAAGTACTGCATTTCAAACTCTTTTGTTGACCATAATGGCCACTCCATTTCTTCTGAGGGATTCCTTAGTAGATACAATGGCCATTCACAAATTACAATGGATAAAAAAAAAAAAAACAGAATCTAGAAATCAAAAAGGATGGGAGATTGCCCCACAAAGAAAAAGAAAAGCATTTCTGAGGATTAGGAAAGAAAAATAAAAATGATTACATATAATGTGACTATTTTCTTGATAAGGAAGATACATGAATTAAGAGTATATGTTCTCATTTGTGACTGTATTTACACAAAAAATTTCAAGGTTAACAAAATATGACATTTTTATATATGACATGATTTTATTTGTAACTCAGGAAGAAATGAAATTGCAACAGACCCAATAATATACATGAATGCCATTAATAATCAGTCCAAAAAATTATAAACCTAAATATAATGTTTATTTTAAAAGTCTATTGTATTAGCATTAAACAGATGTCTGAGTCTTTAAGGCATTGATTTTTGGAAAAATGAGAAAGCATTAGTTCAAAGAGTAAAATCATGGAATTCAGTGACTTAAAAAATACATTAAAAAGCAGATAAATTTTTCAAAGTAAACTTCAGAATGACAATTTTTCAAATGAGATCATGAAATACTTAAGAAAGCTAACTTGAAATATGTTCTGAGATGGAGACTGATGTCAAGAGGTTAGCCAGACCTTAGCTAATATACACAAAGCAAATATTGATTTGGTGGGATTATAAATCGAACCAAACTTTTATATGTCCATAAATAGGAAAGGGTGAAAGCAAATAAACAGTAATAAGAGGATTAGATGCATGTAAGATCAATAGTTGTTGGCCTGGTCAAAGTAATCCCAAGCAGGTTTGCATTTTCTTTGTTATTAAATGATTCAGACACAAGGATTCTCAGCTTCACGTGCAACAGAATCACTTAGGATGCTTTTTAAAATACAGGTACCCAGGTCCCACCTCAGATTTCGTTAGTCTAACATTGGTATTTGTTATTTAAAAGATCTCTGCTAAGTCACTTCAGTCGTGTCCGACTCTGTGCGACCCCATAGACAGCAGCCCACCAGGCTTCCCCGTCCCTGGGATTCTCCAGGCAAGAACACTGGAGTGGATTGCCATTTCCTTCTTCAATGCATGAAAGTGAAAAGAGAAAGTGAAGTCGCTCAGTCGTGTCCGACTCTGTGCGACCCCATGGACTGCAGCCTGCCAGGCTCCTCCATCCACGGGATTTTCCAGGCAAGAGTACTGGAGTGGGGTGCCATTGCCTTAGGCCATTTAAATTGTAACCAAGGTTAAGAAGTATCACAACTTTCACCCATCCCCAGAATATATAAGTCAATTAATGATTAATTACAGTTGCCAACTAGCCGGTCGCAGGCTGGTCCCCATTTCACTGCATTCAGCCTGATTGGGTCATGTACTCTGATTATCATAACCTGGAGGAACTGTCAGGTTATTAAATATTTACAAAGTAACACAGTGATACTTTGGTAAGCTGTGTCTCTCAGTCACCAAAGTAGATTATATAACAGATAAAGGCAACAGATTACCAATTAACCCCACAAAGAATCTGCTATACCTATAGAAAAGCTTGTGTATGCAAAAAATACTAGTTCCCAGTTATACGAAGCAGTGTGTGTGTGTTAGTCACTCAGTCTTGTCCAACTCTGTGACCCCACTGACTGTAGCCTGTCGGGCTCCTCTGTCCATGGAATTCTCCAGACAAGAATACTGGAGTGGGTTGCCATTTCCTTCTCCAATATGAAGCAGAGTACGTGTTTAGTTTCAACATTATGCGATGGAAAAGACTGGAAAACAGAAAAGCACTCTGACATCTTAGGTTCAACTTATGAAAAATCGAATACATTTTAAATATAGGTAACATAATATTGAGCTATATTTACAGGTGATTTATAAAAGAGACACAGAAGAAATATTAGCTGAATATTGACCAAAGTCCAGGTGTAGGAGCTAGATACATGAAATACAATAGAGCACAAGAGTGGCTCCTTTTGGCTTACCAAAAGGAAAGAAAGAATGAAAGAAGAAGAGAAAGAAAGGGGAAAATCAATTTTGGGGAAAATCAAGCAAATAAAAACAGTGGAACAATTTCAAACTTACAACTTGCCAACCTTGCTACTTGATTGAAGTGATTACAATAGAAAACTCCTTTTGGAGTTATTTTCTGTAAATAAAATGATGTGCTTGCAATCAGAACATCTCAAAAGCTCTTACAGTTATGTATAGTCTACAAAACATCGGGTAAAAAAATAGATAGTAAGATCCTGAGCAGCCTAGCAAGAAAAAAATGTTTAACAGCATGGACTGCGCTCACTGTCCGTGTTTCTCTTCCAAAAGGCAATCTGATTATAATTCTCCCAGATATGGAAGTTTCTCATCCAACTAACAGGGGAAATTTATCAGCCTCCTCCCACCACTGGCTGGGCAGATGATAGAACAAAAGGGCAGCAGACAACGTGAGCAGAGGCAGCCAAGTTTCCTGCCCAGGCAAACAGAGAGGATAACAGGAGAGGGGGAAGGAGAGAAAAGAAAATGGTAACATAAGCTTTTTTTCTTTTTAATGTCAAAAATGTAAGAGTGCCTTTGTTATACAACATGGGCGTTGATTTCCTGTTTCATAACTTGTGATTGGTGAGTTATTTTTATATTTAACTTAATGAGGTTACACCCTGCTCTGAGATTTCATAAGCCATTTTCCTGCCTCTGAAACAAACAAAATATTCTCTCGGAATCCGTTTTTTCATTGACCTTGGGATAGCTGAACAAGGGAATGGTCCGGGTTACACATTAACCTCTGGGTCTAAGATGTGTGGCAAGAAGGAACAATCAGGCTTTATTTGGAATTCTTTACCTGTGAGACTCCAAAGTCAGTTATTTCCTGCCTTTTTATTTGTATCTTGAAAAAGTTACAAAGGACCAGAAAGCAAGCGTTTCCTGAATTGTGCAGTAAAAAGTTCTCCAAAAAAAGTGTAAATATATCTTTGGCCTTGAATGATGCATCTTAAATCAATTCTGACAAAAATCTTGTGTGGATGAATAAAAATTAATGGAACATGATTCACTGTGGGCATCAAATATTCAAATGAATAAAGAGCATAGCCAAGGAGACACAATTATTTTATTCTTCAGTTATGCCCTGCTTGCTGCGGTGGACAGACGAATTTGGGCTGTGTCCTTTATCGCCACCACACTGCTCTGGGCGCTGGCTTGGGAATTAAGGATTCATGCCTGTACATAATGATATATGATTAGCACTGTGAAAGTAATTGAACTCTTTGTTCTAGACAATCCCTTGCAGTGTCAGCAAGAAGCTGGAACAAACTGTGTCATTTAACAGAGTTATGCTGTAAGTGAAAAAAACCTCTGATCCCTGCACAATTAACTTCCTAATAATTTTTAAGTTCTCGAGATTAAATGAGAGAATTAATATAATAGACCATGTAAATGTGCATCAGAGAAATAAAGTGACACAAGGGCACGAAGAGGGATGGGAAATTTAAGGAAATTAACAATTGTTCTCAAATATAATAAGAGACAGGTGTCAGGCTGTGAAAAGGCTGATTGTTGTAACTGGAGCAGCTGAGGATGGTAAATGCACAGCTGTTGCAAAGATTAGTTGTATTGTAACAAAGAATACTACTTGTTTTGCTGTGCCCTCCACAAACTAAACTCTATTAGGACAAGCTTATAAAGTATCCAGAAAGTGAAGCAATAGTGATATTAACACCTGTTTTACATAAAACACTATAACTCAAATCAATGATATTGACACCTATTTTATAAAACACTATTACTCAAATCATTTACTATAACTTTGTGGCTTCAAGTCTTAGCACACTAAGACTTGATTATTTGTGAAATTTCTCAATTTTCTTCATTAAATTGATCAATTAGCTCAATAATCATTTTAAGATAATAATCTAATTGCATTAGGCTGCATTAATTTCCCGAGAAGGCAATGGCACCCCCATTCCAATACTCTTGCCTGGAGAATCCCAGGGACGGGGGAGCCTGGTGGGCTGCCGTCTATGGGGTCGCACAGAGTCGGACACGACTGAAGCGACTTAGTAGCAGCAGCAGCATTAATTTCAAAATGATGACATTTTGAAAGAAATAAGTTCTCTTTCAAGTTCCCTTGTTCCAAACACCTTTTTATACTGATAGTGTAGTTTTGTCAAAATGTTACTGTATTCTACACAGAGCAATGAATTGTATTTCAAGTAATTCTATAAAGAGGATGGGCGTACTCTTGGATAAGGTCTGGACTTGGATAAGGACTTGGATAAGGACTGTTATATTTGGTTAGAATCACACTGACCTTTAGGAAACAAAGGAAAGGAGAGATTGCTTTGTTGTTCAGTTGCTAAGTCATGTCTGACTCCTTACGACCCCTTGGACCGCGGCACGCAGACTTCCCTGTTCTTCACCATCTCCCAGAGTTTGCTCAAACTCGTGTCTATTGAGTCAGTAATGCCATTCAACCATCACATCCTCTATTGTCCCCTTCTCCTGCCTTCAATCTTTCCCAGCATCAGGGTCTTTTCCAATGAGTTGGCTCTTCGCCATCAGGTAGCCAAAGTATTAGAGCTTCAGCTTTGGCATCTTTATAGTTATTCTCAAATGAAATTTTTGTTTCTTTCAGTACCATCTAATTAATTAACACCCTCTTGTACAACAAAAAAAAAACATAAAGCTGAAAGGAAAAAATGTCAAAACAGAGATGTGATCATATTTATGGCTGCCTCTGCTATTTCTTTTTTTTAAAGAGTCTATGACTGAAAAAGGTCTTCCCTGGTGGTTCAGTGGTAAAGAATCTGCCTGCCAAGGCAGAAGACTCACGTTCAATCCCTGGGTCAGGAAGATCCCCTGGATAAGAAAATGGCAACCCACTCCAGTAGTCTTGCCTGGGAAATCCCATGGACAGAGGAGCCTGGCAGGCTACAGTCCATCTGGTTCAAGAATCTGGCACAACTTAGCAACTAAACAACAACAATGAAAGAAAACGATTCCAGTCACTCATTTACAAGAATATACATTCTTTGGTGGCAGGGACCTGGGTTTATTCAGTGAGGTTTTTGTTGATAATGTTTTGTTTTTATAAATTATAAAATTTCTTTTTCATACCTCTCTAAGTCATTACCCTCTCCTGTGAGTTCCAGTCATGTTGGCCAGTGGTTGCTAGTTCTGGCAAACATGTGAATTGAAAACTGAAATAGCAATATATTTGAGCCAATAAACTACTATGAGAATTGATGTCACCATTTTTATGCAACTTTGGAAACTCTTCTATGTTTTTATATATGTTTGATGGCTGACTAAATAAACAACAATGTTAAACTGATTAGATCCAAGATACTAGACATTAATTTCTTATTAGTGATCAGAAAAGTTTTGTTTCTACCTGGATAGATTTAAAGAAAGCAGTCATCTTTTCTTATTATTTTGTTACTGCAGGATTCAACTGCTTATAATTTAATTCTGTGGGTTTTTTCTGTCTTGTTTTGTTTGTGTGTTTGGTTTTTGCTGGAGTAAGGTTGCTATGCAATTAAGCTTCCACTAGTTTTTAATAACCACTGGCCTGTTGAATTTGGATGCAAGGTTTGATCAACATGAACACTTTCTGGCTGGTTCCCTTGCAGATTAATATCAGAATAATCAAAGAGACAATGTGAAGTAAGGATGAATTTTTATATTACTGAATGTTCTCCTTATGAAGAAGGAAAAATAAAAAGAATTATATTAACTGTTAAAGGAAATAGTTTTGGTTTAACTGTTTCTAAACATTTCTTAAAGTTTGGTTGAACTTTTTCTATACTTTAAGCAGCTACTTCACTTGCAGATTCTAAAACCTTAGTAAAATTTTGTTTATAAGAGAGTGGGTTATAATAATGTAATGGAAAATTCTACTGTTGCTGCTGATATGGAGAACTGTCAAGGATATGTCTTCAGGGTAACATCAGCATTCTGAAGTGGTGAATCTGGTTACAGCATATTTAATAATATATTGTAATCAGTTGATTTTTCCACTATCTGTGCCATTGAAATTATAAAACAAGCTCCTCTAAATCTTTCGTTCGTCGTTAAAGTAACAATCCATTGGCCCAAGAGCTGAAATGCTTAGTGAAGTTTATAGAAATATAAAGATGCATGTGAGTAACAAAAAATAAGCCTATTATATACAGTTCTAGAATTGTGACAGTTTCCAGAGCATTAAAAAAAAGAAAGCATGATTATTCTAGAAGCCAGAAAATTTAGGATTTAGATTATGTAGTATGTCAGCAACAAAGAGCATGGCGAGGCATTTAGAAGTGCCTGTGGTTCTTACCTTACTCTAATGTAGTAGTTGTTTACACACTTTTCCTTTCTTGATCTCTGCCTTATGTCTTTATCTAAAAATGTGCCAATAAGAGCAGGCTTTTGTTTTTTTCATAGTTACATCCTCCCATGTACAACAGATCATCTTTCGTTTAAAGGGTTCACAAATACATTTAAATGAATTGATCAGATGAACACACATGGATTCAGTTCAAAATAATGCACAGAAACCAACAAGAAAGAAGGTATATCGAAAGAAATGGGGAAAACAAATGAGAAGCAGCAGAGGCGCCAAAAAACGAAAAAGAAGCAACCAGACAGGCTTCAGGATGGTTATAGCAACTGGAGAATCAAGATGAAGTGAGAACTCATTTCATTCAATACGCAAATATTAGCCAAGTGCCAGGCTGAATGGCAAGCACTGGGTGACAGCAACGAATAAGACAAGCATCTTCTCCGACCTCCTGTAGTTGTTGTCTAGTGGAAAGCATAAGGAAGGAAATAAACAACGTTCTTGGGTAAACAGTAACGTATGGACAAAGGGTGGAGTCAGCCAGGACTTCTGAAAATAAATGACTTCTATTCTGAGACCTAAAATGTGTAGGGAAAAAAAAAGAACAACCATCCAAAAAGTGGGAAAAAATGTTGTCCCAACAGCATGAACATGTACCAGTTTCCTGAGAAAGGGCAAACAGAATGTCTAAGAAAGTGGAAATAAAACCTAGTGATGCCAGTGGAGTTAGCAAGAGGGGGATTGGCAAAAGATGAAGTTAGAGAAAAAGGCAGTGGCCAGATAATGCAGAGCCTTGAAAACTAAGATAAAAATCTTATTCCAAGTGCAATGAGAGAGTTTCACACCTATTCCAAGTACAGCCAAGGTCATGATCTAATTTAACTTAAAAAAAAAAAAAAGAACACTTTTCTGGTTGCCAGGTGAAGATTAGATTTTAAGGGAAACCAGAGTGGAAGTGGGAAGGCTAGTTAAAGGCAACAGAAGCATCTCTGATGTGAGGTGACGGCAGCCTCATTTGGGGCAATTATGGTAATGACGGAGAAGAGTTGGGCTCTGATTGAAGAGCATTTGCTGAAGGATTAGATGGTGGAGATGGGAGTGAGGAAAGTGAGGAACCAGGACTGACCCTTAGAAGAAATGAGCGAACTTAGGGTAAACTGATTTGGTCTTCCCTTCACCACAAAGACGAGAGATGGCCACGGTTGTGTAGAAGTAGGAATCAGGAGTCCATGCTTAGTTATGTTCATGTGGAAATGCTTATTAGCAGACATGTCTGTATATGTGAGTTTGAAGATCAAAGGACACATCTTGGCTGAGATATTAATTTGGAAATTATCAGCACAACATAGTATTTAAAGGAATGAAAATGTATGAGATCATCTGGAGAGAAGAAGAGACAAAGATAGAGAAGATACACAAGTACCACCGACAATCAGAAATGCCGTGAGATTTCCTTCAACGTATTCTGTTTCTGAACTTGGCACATCCCCAAGACCTTTCCAACTAAGGTCAGCTACAAGAAGCAAGACATAATCTTCATAGGGTCTTCCAATATTTAACAACTTGGGGAAATAATGTAAGGGATTAATAATTCCAAGTTTATGTTTTAATGTCAGCAACACAACTTTTAAGAAACACCATGTGATCTAACTCTAAATCCAAAACCCAGTCTGCAACCTGGGCACAAGGAAAGTTTTCTTCCAAATAAACATTCAAGTTATATGCCAATCCTGCAAAAAGCCTTAAGATTCCTGGCTGCAGTCAATTAAAATTATTCATGAAATGTTAATCTTCTGTGCCCTAAGTCACATCCTCTGTCTTTTCCACTCCCTACTATACATGGTTTTCCTTCCTCGATAAGACATCAAACCTTAGGAATGGAACCAACATTAATTCTGACACAGGGAAGAATGACTGATGACTTTAAAAATATTACCTTTCCCTGAGAAATTGTCTTTTCAACAAAGATTTGGAAAATTATGGTGGCATTGAAAACATCAAAGGCAGAAATAACGCCTTCAGTGGTGGAATTTCAGGGGACTGCATTCCGAGAGATTTGGGAAGGTGAAGGAGGGAGGGTGGGATTTTATGTTACTATTGGAAGTATTAGCATATGCAATGAAATGCCCATTTACAAAGAAAAGAGTATATTAATAGATTTAGTTTAAAATGCTTATCTTAGATAAAATATCCCCTTTATTGACTACAAAGCATTGGTACCCTGAGACAACTGAACTCTGTACAGACATTAAAATGAAGGGACTTCCTGGCAGTTCAGTAGTTAAGACTTTGCCTTCCAAGGCAGGGGGTATGGGTTTGATCCCTGGTCAGGGAACTAAGATCCCACATGCCTCTAGGGCAAAAAACCAAAAACATAATACAGAAAGAGCACTGTAATAAAATCAATAAAGACTTAAAATTTTTAAAAATGTTCACATCAAAAAAATTCTTTAAAAATTGAAGCAAGTTTTTTCCCAACAAAACTTTTGTCATAAAGAACTGAAAAGTCTTCTCTTATAGGGTAAAAATAATACTAACCATGTTTAAAGTTTGTTTTGTATTTATGTATTTATATTTCTCATGCCAAAAGAGAATACGATTACTCCTTTAAAAAATGCCTCCAGCACCCTTCCTCTTAGGAGAAGCAAAAGCTACACACACTAAAAAGTACTAGATTTAAAAGTAGAGCAGAGGCCCTATTATTTGAAACACAGTTCAAGGCAACACTGACAATAAAGCCATTGGCTGGGGTAAAATTTAACTGACCCTTTCAAGGTTGAAAGAGATCTTCAATCAAAACGCTTCCCTGTCACAGGAGGAAGAGCTCTGCATTGAACTGATTACTGAAATCGCTCTTGCTGGGGAAGCATAAGCTAAAACAAAAGCAACAACAATATAAACCTGCTACAGTTGTGGTAAGTAGATTGTGGAGCTGTATTTTTGCTACTTCAAAGGATACCATAGATGAGAGGATTTCTGTTAAAGTAAAACAAGTCCTATGGACAAAAATTGTGTTATTCCTCACTCTTGTTATCAGTTTACTCACTCATTGTAAACTCTTCACCAGACTTTAGATATCTCTCATATTAAAATCTCTGATACTTAAATAAAAGGCTATATTTTTGAGGCACAAAGGGATATTTATGATTTGCTCTAATGCGTTTACTGTCGATGTCACGGGCCTACCTTCAGGGTTGAATCCACGAGGGAACGTTCCCCATGAAGTAAATGAGTCACAGTAAGCACAACGGTAGCTGGTGCTTCTTGGGAAATGGAAAACATTTTCTCTGGAAGTTGAGGCTGTGATTTTCATCCTAGTGAGGTATCTTTCAAGGACTCTATTTTGTTTTTCGAGCTCTTGACCACTTTAGCCACAATCACAACAGGTGTGCAGGGCTATCAAGCTGGACACGTTCCGATCAGTGGGTGGTTTGAAAGGATTTGACAAGGTGAGACCGATGTGTCATCCCAGTTTTGAAATGAAGGACCACAAATACTATTGCTGTATTTCTGCTGATTCTCTCTGGGAACAAAGCTGATTGGTGCACAAATCCCTCACCAAGAAATGTTAATAGAAGCCGTAATTCTGACACCTCCTCAAATTGGGGGAAGTGAGTCAGAGGCCACACAAGAAACCCAGCAGCGTTATTAATTTCACACTTGAGCAGAACCACACAGTTAAGCATGCACTGCCTGAATTCAAGCCACAGCAGACAACTGGATTCAGTGATAATCAAAAAGCAAAGCTGATTTAAAAAAAGAAAAATAAGATGAAAACCACAGTATACAAGGCTTTTTAGCACAAAGAGTCACTTTTGCTGAAATATGTACTTACTGAATTTGATCATAATTGATAGGTATGTAGTATGAACTATCAATGAGGTCAAAGCTTATACTATATGAATGAATTAAAGTACAACAGTAATTTTCCAGAGAGTTCTATAAATGACCATTCTTCTTGCCTGGAATCTGAATTACGTGGAAATATACTCCTCCCTTTCTTTTTCTATCTGTAATTGTCAGTTATTTTTACCATTTGCTCAGTTCTTCACTTTGATAATGCACATCTCTTACCATTACCAAATTTCTCAAATAATTTTGTGATCCTTAGAAAGGCTATATAAAACATTGAACACAGCTCAGGAGATCACCAGGGAAACAGTGATCTGCATTATAAATCAGTATCAATATAAATTTTGTGGTTGCTTGCTTTCTCTTTTCCCTACGAGAAATGTGTCGTTGTTGTTTTAGTCGCTAAGCCCTGTCCGACTCATCTGTGACCCCATAGACCGTAGCCCGCCAGGCTCCTCTGTCCATGGGATTTCCCAGGCAAGAATACTCGAGTGGGTTGCCAGCTCCTTCTCCAGGGGATTTTCCTGACTCAGGGATCGAATCCACTTCTCCTGCATTGCAGGCAGATTTTTAACCACTGAAGCCCATCAATATAAATCAGTATAAATACCTTCATTGATTGAACTGTTAAATAAATGGACAATACGAGTTTGGAGTGGTACTGGCTTAGAAAAATGTATAGTGAAAAAAAGAAAAGGAGAGATTACCCAGAAAAAAATATTTGCTTGCTAAATGAAAGAGAATTAATATGTTTTTCAAAGTAACATCAAAGTAGTTTTTATGTTAAGAATTACACCTGACTTTTATCAATGTAAAACCTAACAATTTACACACACACACACACGTACACACACACACACACACACACACATTCCTGCATTTATTTTTTGTTCCTGCTTTTGTCTTAAGCCCTGCATCTGAGATCTCTTGGTGGCTTGAATTAGACATGAGTAATGGACTCATGCTCACTTAGCATTTCACTTTCTTTGTACAAGGAAACATATATTCTAGTCTAGATCCACAACTTCTTTCCTGAGCTAATACCTACAGCTGTGCTCCATCTATCAGATGAGTAGATGTTAACACAGATATTAACAACCAAAAAAAAAAAAAAAAAACAAAAAGTGAAAAGACTGGTTTAAAAAATGTTACATGTCCTTCAAAGCTCATTGTTACTGAGGAGTATTTTTAAAGCTTATTCCAAGGGAAACTATTTCCCAGGCTCCTCTCTCCATGGGGATTCTCCAGGCAAGAATACTGGAGTGGGTTGCCGTGCCCTCCTCCAGGGGATCTTCTCAACCCATGGACTGAACCCAGGTTTCCCACATTGCAGGCAGATTATTTACCATCTGAGCCACCAGGGAAGCCCGAGAATACTGGAGTGGGTAGCCTATCCCTTCTCCAGCGGATCTTCCCAATGCGGGAATCGAACCAGCGTCTCCTGCTTTGCAGGCAAATTCTTTACCAGCTGAGCTACAAGGAAGACCCATAATTGGAACCATGATCATTCAAATCCAAAGACTGATTTGCTGCAAGCAAAGGTCAAAAGTATTTGACTTAAAATTCTCTATTTTCTACTTCAATTTATGCATATAAACATGGTCTCAGAATATACAAGCTGTCCCCATGAGAAAAATCACATTTTATAGTTGGAAAATGCTTTCAAGACATTGAGCAAGAAATAGGGAAACTTATGTAGCAGGCAAGGATAGCCACAAAGCAAAATGTAACTGCTTGAAATCCAGATAAAGCAAAAAAAAAAAAAAAAAAGCCAGTGGACTGGTAGCTTCTGACATGACTTTTTTGAACAGATTTACTACTGCACCCGATGCCTCCTTGCCTCATATTGTGAAAAGCTGACTAATCCATACCACATCTCATCTCAAGAAGAACATTTTTAAGATTTATGAGTGTATTTTGAGATTTTATGATGGTCATTTGATTTATGATGTATGTAGTGAATTTTCCAGTAACAGGCAGGGTACAGGCACTCAAAAGCAAAACACATACTATTTTCCAATCATTTCCGTCAAAATGCAGAAAGATATGATGGTGGGATTGAAATAATGCTACATTATACTGTTCCCTGACTGCCTCTCCTCTCCTTCACACCCCACGTTCCCCTCTGTGCATGGTGGTATGTTGAAGCCTGTCCTGAAGGCATATTATGCTCTTACTAAAGCTACTGCCGCAATATCTTTGATCTATGTACCCACTGTGTTTATGTTCCATATATTTTCATGAGAAATCAATGGTGCTGATTTCTCTTTTTTCTGAAGGGTTCCAGGAGGCCAAGGGTTTAAGGGAGGTTATAGTTCAACTTGACAGTGTTTATAATTAGAGAAGTTTAAAATTTTTAAAAGGGCTCTTTATATTCTCATGTCATAGGCATAATTTCTTCATGTGCTAAGTTGCTTCGGTCGTGTCTGACTCTGTGCAACTCTATGGACTATAGTCTGCCAGGTTCCTCTGTCCATGGGGTTCTTCCGGCAATAATACTGGAGTGGATTGCCATACCCTCCTCCAGGGATCTTTCCAACACAGGGATCGAACCCACGTCACTTACATCTCCCACGTTGGCAGGTGGGTTCTTTACCACTAGTGCCACCCAGAAAGCCCAATTTCTTCACAAAGAAGACATTAACCAAAAGGTGAGGACTGAACAGACGGCACTGGTTCATTCTCTTCACCATACCTCTGTTCCATTCTTTTGGTGGTAAAGTCATAGACGCACCACTCATCTTGTTTGAACTAAAGAGAAGGCTTGAATGCTTTTCTGACAGTCAAAAGATCTTGGAAGACCAATTAGTTAAAGCCATGAGTGAGTGATAGTTGCTCAGTCATGCTGACTCTTTGTAACCCAGTGGACTGTAGCCTGCCAGGCTCCTCTGTCTATGGAATTCGCCAGGCAAGATTACTGGAGTGGCTTGCCATTTCCTTCTCCAAGTTAAAGCCATGAGATATGTTCAAAATTTAATCATACACCATTATTATATTTGAAACATTGTATGGCCCCAAGAGATAAATTGAATATGAAATGAGTGCATGATCCCCTCAATTTTTAAGGTCTTTTTAAATTGCATAGGAAGTCATTTAAATATTATTACTTTTTTTATGGTTGTGCCAGGTCTTCGTTGTTGTCCATGGGCTTTCTCTGGTTGCAGCAACAAGGGTTACTCTTTAGTTATGGTGCATGGGCTTCTCACTGTGGAAACTTCGTATGTGGAGCCCAGGCTCAAGGGCATGTGGGCTCAGTAGTCGTGAGGCTGAGTAGTTGTGGCACACTGGCTTAGTTACCCCACACCATATGAGACGTTCCTAGACCAAAGGTGGAACTCCTGTGCCCTGCATTGGTGAGCAGATTCTTAACCACTGGACTGCCCCATTTAAATATTAAGAGAATGCAAAGACAAATCAAATAATATAGCACTATGGGTGGGAATTTCAGGTTTTCATGAGTAGCCCTGGAAAGTAGACTTTGGGGGCTATAGGTTTAGAGCTTAAAATATGAGAGGTTATAAATAGGACATATGTATGTTGTCCCATTGGTGTCCCAAAAAAAGAGGCCAGTGGATATTCTGTCAAATGCTTCTGGTTGTTGAGCAATCACAACCAGCTAAGCATATATACCTCAAATTGCTTGGCATGGTAAACGTGTTTATTTAACAAACAAGATTCCTTAAACCCAGGGAGGTTTTAAAATTCATTGTAAAAAGGCCTAAGAGAAGCAAGCATGTGATGTTAATGCTGTTGTTGTTGTTGTTCAGTCACCCAGTTTTGTCCGATTCTTTGCGACCCCATGGATTGCAGCATGTTAGGCCTCCCTGTCCCTCATCATCTCCCGATGTTTGCCCAAGTTCATGTCCATTCATCGGTGATGCCATCCAGCTACCTCATCCTCTGACGCCCTCTTCTCCTTCTGCCCTCTATCTTTCCCAGCATCAAGAATTTTGCCAATAAGTCGGCTGTTCGAATCAGATGACCAAAATACTGAAGCTTCAGCATTAGTCCTTCCAACGAGTATTCGGGGTTGATTTCCCTTAAGATTGACTGGTTTGCTCTCCTTACAGTCCAAGGGACTTTCAGGAGTCTTTTCCAGCACCACAGTTTGAAGGCATCAATTCTTTGGTGTTCTGCTTTCTTTACAGTCCAGTTCTCACAACTGTACCTGACCACTGAGAAGACCATAGCCTTGACTATACAGACCTTTGTTGGCAAAGTAATGTCTCTGCTTTTCAACACACTATCTAGGTTTGTCATCACTTTCCTGCCAAGAAGCAATAATCTTCTGACTTCATGGCTGCAGTCCCCATCTGCAGTGATTTTAGAGCCCAAGAAGAGGAAATCTGTCACCACTTCCACCTTTCCCCCTTCTATGTCCCATGAAGTAATGGGGCCAGATGCCATGATATTAGCTTTTTTAATATTTAGTTTTAATCTGGCTCTTTCACTCCCTTCCTTCCCTCCCTCCATTCTGCTCTTTAGTTCCTCTTTGCTTTCTGCCCATTAGAGTGATATCATCTGCATATCTGAGGTTGTTGATATTTCTCCTGCCTATCTTGATTCAAGCTTGTACCTCATCCAGCCCGGCATTTCTGATGATGTGCTCAGCCTATAGATTAAACAAGCAAGGTGACAGCACACATCCTGCCGTACTCCTTTCTCAATCTTGAACCAATCAGCTGTTCCATACAGGGTTCCAACTATCGCATCTTGACCCACATACAGATTTCTCAGGAGACAATATCTTTGTACTAAGATATCTGGGCTTCCCAAGTGGCTCAGTGGTAAAGAACCCACCTGCCAATGCAGGGGACATAAGAGATGCAGGTTGGATCCCTGGGTCAGAAAGATCCCCTAGAGAAGGGCATAGCAACCCACTCCAGTATTCTTGCCTGGAGAATCCTATGGACTGAGGAGACTGTCGGGCTGCAGTCCATGGGGTCACAAAGAGTTGTACATGACTGAAGGGACTTAGCACACACACATTAAGATATCTGGGCTTTTAGTTTCTACAATTTGTAATGTTCCAGAGAATTTGCCCTATTAGAGGAACAGCTTTATGATTTCAATTTAATATGCCTTGCTGAATAATTTATTTCAACTCATAATTTAAAGTTGGAAGTGTAAATGAAATAATAATGAAAAGTATTGGACATTTAATGGAACTTACAAATAACTATATTAATAATTTTAATAAGTAAGTGTACTACTTGAGCATTTGAATGTTGGTCAGTCAAAAAATCAAATTACTTTAAAAGTATGTTTGACTATGTCAAATGAAAATTTGGTTTAAAACATTTACTAGTCTTTAAGTTATAAATAGCACTAATCATTAAAGATGTCTTTAAAGTATCATTAAACCCCTCTAATTTGAACTCTATAGATTGATTTACAACTAAACAAAGAACTACATTTTAGAATTTCTGACTTTAACAAATTTAATATTAATTTTCACAAAAATCCTTGAATAGTTATTTTGTGCCAAGACACACATACACACTTATTTTAGAAGCATCTATAAAGTCCCATTCATTACAAAGACTTTACTTGGTTTTTTTTTGAAAGAAGTTATTTTTAATAATGCTATAGGTTACATAGTAACCCAAGAAATGTCATTTATAAAATATTGCAGGTCTAGAGAAATTTAATTTTTTATTCCTTTTTTTAACTTGTTATTTTATATTGGATTATAGCCAATTAACAATGTTGTGATAGTTTCAGGTGGACAGCAAAGGGTATTTGCCATACATATACATGGATCCATTCTCCCCCAACTCCCCTCCCACCCAGTCAGGCACATAACATTGAGCAGAGCTCCCTGTGCTATGCAGTAGGTCCCTGTTGGTTATCCATTTTAAATACAGCAGTATGTACAAGTTGATTTCAAACTCCCTGACAATCTCTTCCCCTGTTATTCTTCTCTGGAAGCCCTAAGACCATTCTCTAAGTCTGTGTGTTTGTTTCTGTACAAAGACTTTTGTGATCAAGAGAGTTTGGATTTTTTTCCCCTTTAGAAGTACCTATTATGCCTGGACTACATAACAAAAAGTAAACAAGAACTGTTAGGAATTAGAAAATTGATTCTAAAATAAATAAACTGTGTAATAATTTCAACAAAAGAGATGAACTAGCTATGCTGATTTTTTTTTTCCGATAGAATTTAGTCAAATTTAGTTGTATGGAGAGAAACATCTAAAGCTGTTAATTATCTGGTTGATTTACAACATTCTTACTCTCTGTCTATAAATTTTGGAAATGGTAAGTGTAAATATAATTGAAGCCATGTTATTCACTGAGTTTAGAGCAGTAGTTTGTCAGTTAGTGGCAAAAAAAGAGAGAGAGAGAGAAAAAACAGTTCAAGCAAATAATCATTAGTAGTAATTAAAATTATTTTTATTTTAACATAAAAGCACATTGGTTTGCCTCTCTTTACATATGGCTATTTGCTTTGATTATAAACAGATTAGTATTCTCCACAATCAGAAGTTCATTATCTAAAATTTCCAGTTTTATTTCTGTAAAGGGGTCCAAGAACTTAAAGAAGCGGCTAGTAGCCCAATCAGATACAGAAACTCTCAGCTGGTCCTCCTTATATCTATCCTTCACAGCTCTTGCTCATACCTAGAAACCTTTTAAAAATTTTTTGCTTTATTTTTTGGCCATGCTTTGAGACATGTGGAATTTTAGTTCTCCAACCAGGGATTGAACCCATGCCCCTGCACTGGAAGTACATTCTTAACCACTGGACCACCAGCGAAGTCCTAGAGACCCTTTTCCAGTGACTCACCTTTCTTAATTCTTTCCATAGCATTCAACATGTTTTTTATAGAAACAAAGATAGGTCCTCTACTCTATCTAGATACACTGGCAGATATGCTATGTCATGATATATAATGAAAGTATATATTGTAAAATCCTAATTGAAATAATAGCCTTCTTATTTCAGTCCCCATGTCAACACCATAAATGAGTAACTTGATAATTTGTCCAAACTGATATCTGCCCATTTAAGTCCTTGATGTCTGCAGCAAATCTGCAAAAACCTATAGAAAGAAGGAAGGAATGCAAGAAAGAAGGAAGGGATATGACAGGAGGTTAAGTTCCAGTATCTTTAACCTATGTTATTATGTTATAAAGGGCAACATCAACTAGCATGTATACATATGGAAGTGCTATTCTTAAAGCCTGCTCCTATAAGCTTATAAGCAGCAGTTCTTTAATTTTCTGGCAGTTTGAAAGTCAGTCACTAAACATAGCCATTATCAAATATTTAATCATATAAATTTAAAATTAAATAATTACATCAAAATCAAAGGCAGTAAATACTTAAATTCATCACTTTAATGGATTTTCCTATTATCTATGCTCTTGAGGTTATTTACAATGTTTATGGTGGAAATATCCTATAATGATATCCTACTAATATCTCTCCCAAAATCTTCCTTTTTGGGGTGGGGGGAGGATGGGTGTCAGGGTGCAGCAGTTAAGCATTTACCAGCATACCATTATATATAGGGTGTAATATTACCAAAAGATATGAATATTTTTGTCATGTTCTTAAAGTACAGAAATTAATTTGAGGACAACGAACCTCAAAATGTTCCTGTAGGTCATTTCTAAATGTGTTACCCCACTTCACTCAACAAGAAAAAAAGAGTGCTTTGGCAGGCTCAATGAGAAATCAATAACACACCCTGCTTTCCAGTCCAGACTTGACCCATTAAATTTCATTCCATTAATTGTTAAAAATAAATGTCAGCATATATTTTCCATTGTTGGCTGAGATACTAAATTACTTCATGTCCTATTTTATATATTTATACAACTTTTACAAATAGAATTTAAAAATTCCCACAAGAACATACACACAATATGCACACAAAATGGACACATTATAAAATAAAAAATATAGTCTTCTATATTTTTTATAAGTCTTCTATATAAGTCTCCTTCCTCCCCACCAGATACTCATGTACCAGTCACTTCTGTTTCTTAGAAAGATACTTTATTTACCTGCTCCAAATTTTACTGGGCTCTAGACTTTATTTGGAGAAGGCAATGGCAACCCACTCCAGTACTCTTGCCTGGAAAATCCCATGGATGGAAGAGCCTGGTGGGCTGCAGTCCATGGGTCCACGAAGAGTCGGACACTTACTAAGCGACTTACTTTCACTTTTCACTTTCATGCATTGGAGAAGAAAATGGTAACCCACTCCAGTGTTCTTGTCTGGAGAATCCCAGGGACAGTAGAGCCTGGTGGGCTGCCTGATGTGGGGTCGCACAGAGTCAGACACGACTGAAGCGACAGCAGCAGCAGCAGCAGACTTTTATTGGGCTATCTGCAATAATGGGTAGAGAATTATGCCTACAAAAGCTAAGTTGGTTCATGTAAGAAAGAAAAGAGCTACACTTAGAAAATAAGAAAACAGTTGACCTGAAAGAAAGTGACATAATGAAATAAGCTAAAGACTTAAAAGACCCAAGGGAAAGAAATTTGAGAAATAATTGTCACTATGAGTGAAAGCAACATAAAAAAGACATGTTTTAAAATTAGTAGCAGTAATGAACATTCATTGATTATTAATTATGTAATAGGTATCACTCTTAAGGGGCTTACATGTACGAATTCAATTTGATCCTCACAACAACACTATAAAATAGTAACATCATCTTATCATCCTCCAATTTGCACATAAGAATACTCTGGAACTTTGAAAAGTACCTTGCTAAAATGAGTTTAACAGTAGTAGAGTTGGCATTCATACCCAGATAGTCTGGTTCTTAGCTTCTTCACTCAGCCACTAGACTGCACATAGTTTACTAACATAATATCTTTTATAGAAACATCAAAAATACAAAAAATATCAACAAACTTTACTTTCTAACACTTTTGGAAATAATATTTGTGTCTCTTTTAATCATACAAGCACATCTAAACTGGCCTCAATGGATACAATTTCATTTGGACCATAAAAGACAAATTAGAAGGATCTGAAAACCAATGTCCTAGTAGTCACTGTGACATTTTAGGAAGAGTAAATATAAAATGAATTTTGTCATTTAATGTGTTTTGGCTAAAAGCTGAAAATTTGACATTTCTTACAATGTGCATTTTTTGTTTGCATTCAGTTCAGTTCAGTTCAGTTCAGTTGCTCAGCCGTGTCGGACTCTTCGAGACCCCCATGAATCGCAGCACACCAGGCCTCCCTGTCCATCACCAACTCCCGGAGTTCACTCAGACTCATATCCATCGAGTCTGTGATGCCATCCAGCCATCTCATCCTCTGTCATCCCCTTCTCCTCCTGCCCCCAATCCCTCCCAGCATCAGAGTCTTTTCCAATGAGTCAACTCTTCCCATGAGGTGGCCAAAGTACTGGAGTTTCAACTTCAGTATCATTCCCTCCAAAGAAATCCCAGGGCTGATCTCCTTCAGAATGTACAGGTTGGATCTCCTTGCAGTCCAAGGGACTCTCAAGAGTCTTCTCCAACACCACACTTCAAAAGCATCAATTCTTCGGCACTCAGCCTTCTTCACAGTCCAACTCTCACATCCACACACGATCACAGGAAAAACCATAGCCTTGACTAGACGAACCTTTGTTGGCAAAGTAATGTCTCTGCTTTTGAATATGCTATCTAGGTTGGTCATAACTTTCCTTCCAAGGAGTAAGTGTCTTTTAATTTCATGGCTGCAGTCACCATCTGCAGTGATTTGGGAGCCCCCCAAAATAAAGTCTGACACTGTTTCCACTGTTTCCCCATCTATTTCCCATGAAGTGATGGGACCCAGTGCCATGATCTTCATTTTCTGAATGTTGAGCTTTAAGCCAACTCTTTCACTCTCCACCTTCACTTTCATCAAGAGGCTTTGAGTTCCTCTTCACTTTTTGCCATAAGGGTGGTGTCATCTGCATATCTGAGGTTATTGATATTTCTCCCAGCGATCCTGATTCCAGCTTGTGTTTCTTCCAGTCCAGCATTTCTCATGATGTACTCTGCATATAAGTTCAATAAGCAGGGTGACAATATACAGCCTTGACATACTCCTTTGCCTATTTGGAACCAGTCTGTTGTTCCATGTCCAGTTCTAACTGTTGCTTCCTGACCTGCATATAGGTTTTTCAAGAGGCAGGTCAGGTGGTCTGGTATTCCCATCTCTTTCAGAATTTTCCACTTTACTGTGATCCACACAGTCAAAGGCTTTGGCATAGTCAATAAAGCAGACATAGATGTTTTTCTTGAACTCTCTTGCTTTTTCGATGACCCAGCGGATGTTGGCAATTTGGTCTCTGGTTCCTCTGCCTTTTCTAAAACAAGCTTGAACATCTGGAAGTTCACGGTTCACATATTGCTGAAGCCTGGCTTGGGGAATTTTGAGCATTACTTTACTAGCATGTGAGATGAATGCAATTGTGCGGTAGTTTGAGCATTCTTTGGCATTGCCTTTCTTTATACTGGTTCCAAATAGGAAAAGGAGTTCATCAAGTTTGTATATTGTCACCCTGCTTATTTAACTTATATGCAGAGTACATCATGAGAAACGCTGGACTCAAAGAAACACAAACTGGAATCAATACTGCTGGGAGAAATATCAATAACCTCAGATATGCAGATGACATCACCCTTATGGCAGAAAGTGAAGAGGAACTCAAAAGCCTTTTGATGAAAGTGAAGGTGGAGAGTGAAAAAGTTGGCTTAAAGCTCAATATTCAGAAAACAAAGATCATGGCATCCGGTCCCACCACTTCATGGGAAATAGATGGGGAAACAGTGGAAACAGTGTCAGACTTTATTTTGGGGGGCTCCCAAATCACTGCAGATGGTGACTGCAGCCATGAAATTAAAAGACACTTACTCCTTGGAAGGAAAGTTATGACCAACCTAGATAGCATATTCAAAAGCAGAGACATCACTTTGCCAACAAAGGTTCGTCTAGTCAAGGCTATGGTTTTTCCTGTGGTCATGTATGGATGTGAGAGTTGGACTGTGAAGAAGGCTGAATGCTGAAGAATTGATGCTTTTGAAGTGTGGTGTTGGAGAAGACTCTTGAGAGTCCCTTGGACTGCAAGGAGATCCAACCAGTCCATTCTGAAGGAGATCAGCCCTGGGATTTCTTTGGGAGGAATGATGCTAAAGCTGAAACTCCAGTACTTTGGCCACCTCATGGGAAGAGTTGACTCATTGGAAAAGACTCTGATGCTGGGAGGGATTGGGTGCAGGAGGAGAAGGGACGACAGAGGATGAGATGGCTGGATGGCATCACTGACTCGATGGATGTGAGTCTGAGTTAACTCCGGGAGTTGGTGATGGACAGGGAGGCCTGGCGTACTGCGAGTCATGGGGTCGAAAAGAGTCGGACACGACTGAGCAACTGATCTGATCTGATCTTCTTTGGGATTGGAATGAAAACTGACTTCTCCAGTCCTGTGATCACTGCTGAGTTTTCCAAATTTGCTGGCATATTGAGTGCAGCACTTTCACAGCATCATCTTTCAGGATTTGGAATAGCTCAACTGGAATTCCATCACCTCCACTAGCTTTGTTCGTAGTGATGCTTTCTAAAGCCCACTTGACTTCACATTCCAGGATGTCTGGCTCTAGGTCAGTGATCACACCATCGTGATTATCTGGGTCGTGAAGATCTTTTTTGTACAGTTCTTCTGTGTATTCTTTCCACCTCTTCTTAATAGTTTCTGCTTCTGTTAGGTCCATACCATTTCTGTCCTTTATCGAGCCCATCTTTACATGAAATGTTCCCTTGGTATCTCTAATTTTATTGAAGACATTTCTAGTCTTACCCATTCTGTTGTTTTCCTCTATTTCTTTGCACTGACTGCTGAGGAAGGTTTTCTTATCTCTCCTGCTATTCTTTGGAACTCTGCATTCAGATGTTTATATATTTCCTTTTCTCCTTTGCTGTTCGCTTCTCTTCTTTTCACAGCTATTTGTAAGGCCTCCTCAGATAGCCATTTTGCTTTTTTGCATTTCTTTTCCATGGCGATGGTCTTGATCCCTGTCTCCTGTTTGCATAGGTATACAATTTTGCATATCAAAAACCTTTACAAGGGGACATATGTATACCTATGGCTGATTCATGTTGATATTTGGCAGAAAACAACAAAATTCTGTGAAGCAATTATCCTTCAGTTAAAGAATTAAAAAAAAAAAAAACCTTACAAATGAGCTCATACTCTTCTTTAGTAATGAGAATTTAAGAGAAAAAGCTGGTAGGCAGGATAGACTCAAGGAATATAAATTCAAAGTTAATTTTGCATTAGGTTAAGATTCATGAAAATGAAGGCTAACCTTTTGAGACATATGCCATCATTGAGAAAAACATGCACTTAAGTTGCTTGTGGCCATAAGTCCAATCTTTGACCGGTACTCAAAGGTTTATGTGCTGGAAATGCTGGAAATTAATGAAGTGAATACTCCTTTTAAGCATGAGAGCAGAGTGCCAGGAAAAGGCCAGAGGGAAAGTAATACATGAACCTGAGTTCAGAAAAAAAGCAGAGTAGAAGTATAACCTGAGACTGCAATCTTTGCCTTTTGCACAGTCATCTGTCTATCTCCGAGTCCTTTTAGCTTTTTTCTATAAAGGAGATTCATATTTCATCAAATAAAAGACATCAATTTTGAAATGTGCCCCTGGTTCATAGAGCTATTTTTTTTAATCAGCCAATTAAATTGAGTTTTTTTGATGTAATTGCTTTAAAATGTTGTGTTAGTTTCTGCTGTACAACAATGTGAATCAACCTGACAGTACTTTCTTATAACTAGAATTTTTATTTTATGTTTGTTGAAATAATATGCTGGGACTTCTTTGGCAGTCCACCTTGACTTCTAATGCAGGGATGTGGGTTCTATCCCTGATCAAGGCACTAAGATCCCACATGCCCTGGGGCAAAAAAATAACAACAAAATATAAAGTAGAAGCAGTATTGTAACAAATTCAAATGAGACTTTAGAAATGGTTCACATAAAAATGTAAATTATTACATATGCATATAATATTTTCATATCGGTCTCTTTTGCACTCATAAAAAAGGAAAATAGAATATAAAAAAATTGGTAAAGGAACCATAACTTCTTCACCAGAACTTACTCTTTTGAATCACTTCCCACAAAGAGTTATAGATAAGCTCTGCTTTGTCATAAAATAGAGGAAACAATAGAATGGGAAAGACTAGGGATCAATAAGAACTCTGTTTCACTTTCACCTTTTACTATACTCTTTTACCATATTTCTGTGTTTATTAACAGCATTTGTCAAGGATTTGATCATTTTCTTATTATGCATTATTTAACATTTCATACAATATATTCAAACAAAAAAACACATAGTTCACAAAGACACAAATTATTTTCAGAGATTTAAGTTGTATATTGCATGCTACCTGCCTAAGTACTTACTATTTCAGGACATTTCAATATAATTAATCTATGGATCTTTGTTACTGTATTTAAAAATAATTAATCAAAGTATTACTTCATTATTACATCTAATACTGAATGTTTATATGCTTTTACCTCGAGAAATTTGTGGTAATTTATATAACATGGTAAAAAGAATGAATACACCAATATAGTTATTTTACTAATTATTAAAGAAATACCTGGAGTGACAGGCAAATTTGGCCTTGGAGTACAGAATGAAGCAGGGCAAAGGCTAATAGAGCTTTGCCAAGGGAATGCACTGGTCTTAGCAAACACCCCCTTCCAACAATCCAAGAGAAGACTCTACACGTGGACATCACCAGATGGTCAAAACTGAACTCAGATTGATTATATTCTTTGCAGCTAAAGATGGAGAAGATCTATACAGTCAGCAAAAACAAAACCAGGAGTTGACTATGGCTCAGACCATGAACTCCTTATTGCCAAATTCAGACTTAAATTGAAGAAAGTAGGGAAAACCACTAGACTATTCAGGTATGACCTAAATCAAATCCCTCATGATTATACAGTGGAAGTGACAAATAGATTCAAGGGATTAGGTCTGATAGACAGAATGCCTGAAGAACTATGGACGGAGGTTTGTGACATTGTACAGGAGACAGCAATCAAGATTATCCCCAAGGAAAAGAAATGCCAAAAGGCAAACTGGTTGTTTGAGGAGGCCTTAGAAATAGCTGTGAAGAGAGGAGAAGCAAAAGGCAAAGGAGAAAAGGAAAGATATACCCGTTTGAATACAGAGTTCCAAAGAATAGCAAGGAGATATAAGAAAACCTTCCTCAGCAATCAATGCAAAGAAATAGAGGAAATCAATAGAATGGGAAAGACTAGAGATCTCTTCAAGAAGATTAGAGATACCAAGGGAATATTTCATGCAAAGATGGGCACAATAAAGGACAGAAATGGTATGGACCTAACAGAAGCAGAAGATATTAAGAAGAGGTGGCAAGAATACACAGAAGAACTATACAAAAAAGATCTTCAGTAATCATGATGGTGTGATCACTCACCTAGACCCAGACATCCTGGAGTATGAAGTCAAGTGGACCTTAAGAAGTATCATTACAAACAAACCTAGTGCAGGTGATGGAATTCCAGTTGAGCTATTCCAAATCCTAGAAGATGATGCTGTGAAAGTGCTGCACTCAATATGCCAGCAAATTTGGAAAACTCAGCAGTGGCCACAGGACTGGAAAAGTCAGTTTTCATTCCAATCCCAAAGAAGAGCAATGCCAAAGAACACTCAAACTACTGCACAATTGCACTCATCTCACAAACTAGTAACGTAATCCTCACAATCTCCAAGCCAGGCTTCAACAGTACAAGAACCGTGAACTTCCAGATGTTCAAGCTGGATTTAGAAAAAACAGAGGAACCAAACCAGAGATCAAATGGCCAACATCTGTGTCTCTTTTGCTGTCTTGCATACAGGGTTATCATTACCATCTTTCTAAATTCCATATATATGCATTAGAATACTGTATTGGTGTTCTTCTTTCTGGCTTACTTCACTCTGTATAATAGGCTCCAGTTTCATCCACCTCATTAGAACTGATTCAAATGTATTCTTTTTAATGGCGGGGTAATACTCCATTGTGTATATGTACCAAAGCTTTCTTATCCATTCATCTGCTGATGGACATCTAGGTTGCTTCCATGGCTTCCTGGCTATTATAAACAGTGCTGCGATGAACACTGGGGTACATGTGTCTCTTTCCCTTCTGGTTTCCTCAGTGTGTATGCCCAGCAATGGGATTGCTGGGTCATAAGGTAGTTCTATTTCCAGTTTTTTAAGGAATCTCCACACTGTTCTCCATAGTGGCTGTACTAGTTTGCATTCCCACCAACAGTGTAAGAGGGTTCCCTTTTCTCCAGCATTTATTGCTTGTAGACTTTTGGATACAGTCTTTTGGACTCTGTGGGAGAAGGAGAGGGTGGAATGATTTGGGACAATGGCATTGAAACATGTATAATATCATATATGAAATGAATCGCCAGTCCAGGTTCGATCCAGGATACAGGATGCTTGGGGCTGGTGCACTGGGATGACCCAGAGGGATGGTATGGGGAGGAAGGTGGGAGGGGGGGTTCAGGATGGGGAACACATGTACACCCATGGTGGATTCATGTTGATGTATGGAAAACCAATACAATATTGTAAAGTAATTAGCCTCCAATTAAAATAAATAAATTTATATTTTATAAAATAAAATTAATAAAAATAAAAGTAGCAGCTGTAATTTTCATTGAGAGGAAAAAATTAAAGGAATTGGTGGACTTCAAATAAAATTTTTTATCACAAAAAAAAGAATTGCCAACATCCGTTGGATCATTGAAAAAGCAGGATAAAACCAGAAAAACATCTATTTCTGCTTTATTAATTATGCCAAAGCCTTTGACTGTGTAGATCACAACAAACTGTGGAAAATTCTGAAAGAGATGGGGAATAGCAGACCACCTTACTTGCCTCCTGAGAAATCTGTATGCAGGTCAAGAAACAACCATTAGAACCAGACATGGAACAATGGACTGGTTCCAAATTGAGAAAGGATTACGTCAAAGCTGCATATTGTCACCCTGCTTATTTAACTTATATGCAGAGTACATTATATAAAATGCCAGGCTGGATGAAACACAAGCTGGAATCAAGATTGCTGGGAGAAATATCAGTAACCTCAGATACGCAGATGATATCACCTTTATGGCAGAAAGTGAAGAGAACTAAAGAGCCTCTTGATGAAAGTGAAAGAGGAGAGAGAAAAAGCTGGCTTAAAACTCAGCATTCAAGAAACTAAGATCATGGCATCTGATCCCATCACTTCATAGCAAATAGATAGGGAAACAATGGAAACAGTGACAGATTTTATTTTCGTGGGCTCCAAAATCACCTGCAGATGGTGACTGCAATCATGAAATTAAGAGATGCTTGCTCCTTGGAAGAAAAGCTATGACCAACCTAGATAGCATATTGAAAAGCAGAGACATTACTTTGCCAACAAAGGTCTGTCTAGTCAAAGCTATGGTTTTTCCAGTAGTCATACATGGATGTGAGAGTTGGATTATAAAGAAAGCTGAGAGCAGAAGAATTGATGCTTTTGAACTCTGGTGTTGGAGAAGACTCTTGAGAGCCCCTTGGACTGCAAGAAGATCCAACCAGTCCATCATAAAGGAAATCAGTCCTGAATATTCATTGGAAGGACTGATGCTGAAGCTCAAACTCCAATCCTTTGGCCACCTGATGTGAAGAACTGACTCACTGGAAAAGACCCTGATGCTGGAAAAGATTGAAGGCAGGAGAAGGGGATGACAGAGGACGAGGTGATGGATGGCATCACTAACTCAATGGACATGAGTTTGAGCAAGCTCCGGGAGTTGGTGATGGACAAGGAAGCCTGGTGTGCTGCAGTCCGCGGAGTCGCAAAGAATCGGACACAACTGAGCGACTGAACTAACTATGAACTATGAACCTCTGTGCCATCCAGAAAACTGGTGATACTCTTAAAATATGTCCCAATAATTGCCTTTGAGGTTTTCTTTCAAGTTTCTGACATCCTGCAAGTTTTGATGATGGTGCTTTCTTAATCCCAACTGAATACTGACCATGAAGGATTTCAGGTAACGATTATGACCTTATTCTAAAACTTAATGTTTATGTCTGACCACAATTCATATATTGAAGCCTAATCCTTAATGTGGTGGTATTTGAAGGTGGGGACTTTGGGAGGTGAGTAGGTCTTGAGGGTGGCACCCTCATGAATAAAATTAGTGCCCTTAGAAAACAGACCTCAGCTCTCTTGCCTCTTCCACCATGTGAAGACACAGCAATAAGGAGACCATCTATGAGCCAGGAATGCGTTCTTCACCCGACACCAAATCTGCTCATGCCTTGATCGTGGACTTGGCAGCCTCCAGAACTCTGAGAAATAAGTTTCTGTTGCTTATAAGCCACACAGCCTATGGTATTTTTGTTACAGCAGATTGAGTGGACTAAGATACTGTCATATTAAAGCCCTTAGATAGTTTATGATTTAGACATTGAGGGTTTCTTTTTCCCATCATGCTGCCAGAAACAACAATCAAGGTTGAGTACACTCAAGCAATAATACATCATCCGTTCTACCTGATCAGGGTCCATTTTGAGATTACATCCATTGTAAGATACATGCCCATTTCATAAAAGCTAAAAGGTGGAAAATGTATAATTTAGAATTAATGGCATTACATGTTCAAGCTGTTCCTTGTTAATGTGAGCAAAACAATTTGAGTTTTGACATAATTCTTTATTTATTACAGTGAAACAACTGCTGATTAATGTAACCTGTTTAACATGTCTATGTGACTTTTTGTTTCATAAGAATACTGACCTTTCTGCCCTCAAAATCCATTAATTTGGAGTCCCCTACATTGTTCTTCATGCTTGGATCTAGAGAGATTATAATGTCAGCAAGGTTTGTTCTCCCAACTTCTTCCCTGGGCAGAGTGTACCTTGTAAATACCTTCTTCTCTCAGATGAGGATCCAACATTTTTTTTCAATCAAATAATAAAACGTGTAATAAAGTACTATCCAATTTGAAGTTTAGGAATACCAGCTCTACAATCTATTCTCTAATGCCTTGGTACAGATGTGTGTCAGAATTCTCAATTTCTTTTAATTTTATAAAGAAAATACCATATTTGTATCATATCCTATGTAATCCAATAGGATCTAGAGCAGCACCCTGTAATCAGATGTTTTAGTACTTCTCCTCAGTGTATCCAGCTTTTTGTGACCCCATGGACTGTAGCCTGCCAGGCTCCTCTGTACATGGAATTCTCCAGGCAAGAAAAAATAGAGTGGGTTGCTATTCCCTTCTCCAGGGGCTCTTTCTGACCATGGGATTGAACCTGGGTCTCCTGAATTGCAGGCAGATTATCATCTGAGCTACCAGGGAAGCCCTAAGTACCCTTATAGAGATGATTTATTTTTAGCTTTTGTGCTCAGTCACTCAGTCATACTTGACTCTTTGCAAGCCCATGGACTGTAGCCTGCCAGGCTCCTCTGTTCATGGAACTCTCCAGGCAAGAATACTGGGGAGGCAGCCATTCCCTTCTCTAGGAGATCTTCCCTACCCAGGGATCAAACCTGGGTCTCCTGCATTGCAGGTGGATTTTCTACCATCTGAGCCATCAGGGAACCACCAATATTTCTGCACTAAAATGTAAGAATTGCAATACCAAGAGGGATGAAAGTTATAAACTGGCCTCAAATTAAATTCAAGCTTGAATCTGCCACCAGATGAGATCACATCAGATGAGTTTTGTCACCAGGCGAGTTATGCAAACCTTCTAGTTTTTCAAGCTAATGGATCTTAGAATTGCAGACATGGAGCTCTAGACAAATGTTAAGCATCAAAATTCAAGTTTTTGCATAAAGTTCTAGGCATGAACTAGAAGGTGAACGACGTCTTGAAAGGAGGAAGGAAGAGGCAGGTTTACTCGGTTCCTAAGTCATCACATTTGAAGGAATGGACACCATCAGCACCTGAGGTTGGCCAGGTGGCTCTGAACATTTTCCTCATGGCATCATTTTCTTCCTCCTTAAATTTCCTCAGTTCAGCAAATGGTATCACAGACTACCCAATTGCATGCCGAAAAACTTATAGCTGTCCTTGATTTTCCTGTTTCTCCTCCTGTCATACTCTACTTCCAGAATATGCCCTTTTGGGGCATGCATGTTATAGGGCCTATAATATCAACTCTCCCCATCTCCACAGCTACTACCTTAAGCCAAGGCTCTTCATGTCATGTTTACTATACTTTGGCATCATTTTATGCTTCTATCAATGCTGAGAAGTTTAAGTGACTTGTCCAATATCTTGAATCTAAAATCCAGTGGCATTGCGGTTGATTCCCGGATTCCTCAGTGCACAGATTTGAGGAAAGGAATGAAATCACTCAATTTATATTGAGATGAATTTAAACTTCTTTTAAAGATTCAAATGTCATGGTGAGAATGTTGCTATTCTCTAGCACAATGAAAAAAATAATGGTTATTTGACTCCTATGGGCCTCAAAAAGTATAACATTTAGGAGAGCTTACTGTGTCTGTACATTGGAAAGATTATCTTCTCTGTGGAAAACCCAAGTTCAAGGCCTCCAGGTTTAATATGCTTATAGAAGATATAAATAAATTAGGAAAACCCTCTCATGAAAATAACTGGGTTTGCAAGGCTATCATTTTCAGTAAAGAGACCAAAACTGCCTTCCCCTATGCCCTTGACCTGAAGGGAGACATGTTTTCAGTAAGAAATGTAAATGTTTTGGTTTAATATTTATAAGAATATTAACCCTTTGTGTTATAGTAAAGAAAATCCAAATTATTTATCAGGACAAAATCATTTTCCTGTAATTCAATTAAAAAACATAATATATTGCAATCAACGGGGGTAAGGAAGTCTCCTGAATAGACGAACAGGGTGAACAAGATGAAACTTATGTGCCTATTTAAGACTATCCACCTAAACAGCATTTTCTTTGGCTTATTTTCTCATTTCTTTATAATGTTGCAAGACAGTGTAAGTTTCCTCAAAAATGACATTCACGCTCAAAAAATAGAATTTTAAATCAAAAAGTTGTCTTGAGGTTTTATTTTCAATTCTTCTTGTCAACACGTCTCCTTAATGTCGACTATATTTAGTGAAACTTCCTTTATAAGTGTGTAACGACCCTTTCGGCTGTTAATATTAACAGCTAAAGTTTGAGGTGTGATTGTAAATGACTTTTCACATGCCAAAAGTGTTTTATTTTTTTGAAGTGTCAAATACTTTTTAATTGCTGGCTCCACCCAATGGCTATAATCATCCCCAAAGCAAATTTTTAAAAAGTCATTTTAAGAAACATTATCTAAAGTAATTTAAAGTGTTTTAAAACTATAAATACTCCAATACATGCTAAGTATAGAAGATTTAAGTTGACAGAATATTTATTTAAAACATTTGAGTGTTTCTTTTTTGATTTCCTTAATTACTCTTCAGTCAGTCAGTTCAATCGCTCAGTCGTGTCCAACACTCTGTGACCCCATGGACGGCAGCACGCCAGTTTTCCCTGTCCATCACCAACTTCCGGAGCTTGCTCAAACTCATGTCCCTCTGATGGCTAAAAAAGCAGTTGATTTCCTAAAAGATATAGAAGAAAGAAATCTAAACAATCCATATATAAGTCTCGTGGCCACATAAAAAGGACTGTCCATGGTCATAATGTTACTAAAGTCATCAACCGTACCTCCAACTGGGGTTCTAGCTCAGGCTGAGGCCCCCTGTCCTGGAGAGATTCCTTTTTTGGTTGAATTTACCCAGCCAACAGCAAAATCAATGCTAAGACTGGAACAGCATAGGCTTTACTAAAAGGCCAAAGAATAGAGAAGTGAGAACCTAATTCACAAATCAACTTGTCAGCCCAATTTGGGTGGAGACACTAAATATAAAGGAGGATCAAGATAAAAAGGGGAAACACTGGAAAGAGTGAGCAGAATATTCAAGAGTATTTCAAGAACAGGTGTGTGTTTTGGACCCGGAACTGATGCATCTCTCCTTTTTCGTCCTTGTATGGACTTTTCTGGTTGTTGTCATGGCACTCATCAACTGTCATGGCACTTTGGGTATGTCGTTTAACTAATGTATCACAATGAGTGTATAATAAGACTAAGGTCTAAGCTATGGTTTTTCCAGTAATCGTGTATGGATGTGAGAGTTGGACAATAAAGAAGGCTGAGGACCAAAGAAATGATTTTTTTGAACTGTGGTGTTGAAGATTCTTGAGAGTCCCTTGGACTGCAAGGAGATCCAACCAGTCAATCCTAAAGGAGATCAACCTTGAATATTCATTGGAAGGACTGATGCTGAAGCTGAAGCTCCAATACTTTGGCACCAGATGCAAAGAGCCAACTCATTGGAAAAGACCCTGCTGCTGGGAAAGATTGAGGGTAGGAAGAGAAGGGGGTGACAGAGGATGAGATGGTTGGATGGCATCACTGACCCAATGGGCATTAGTTTGAGCAAATTCCGGGAGATGGTGAAGGACAGGGAAGCCTGACTTGCTGAAGTCCTGGCATGATCACGACTGAACAACAAACAACAATGTGAGGGAGAGGTATGGTTCTGGGGCAACTGCCTTGGTAACAATAACTACAGAGAGAAAAAAAACTGAACTTTAAAATTGTATTACAAATTGTGCCATCATGCATTTTCCGATGTACATCACTTCAGTGATTTTTCAGGAACTTCATTCACTAGATCTTTGTTTGACTGTTTCTCAGTCTCTCTCATTGCTACCACACACTGGAGGCAAAACTGTCTTTGTGAGAGGTGCAGTTTTTACCACACAGAACAGGGGGGTCAGCTGAGCAGGGCTTATGTCAAGCCCTAGCTTACTGACTCAGAGAGACAGGGCTGGAATTTAACCAAAAAGGAGGCTTCCCTTGTGACTCAGCTGGTAAATAATCCACCTGCAATGCCAGAGACTTGGGTTTGATCCTTGGGTTGCGAAGATCCCCTGGAGAAGGGAAAGGTTACCCACTCCAGTATTCTGGCCTAGAGAATTCCATAGACTTTATAATCCGTAGGGTCATAAAGAGACAGACACGACTGAGCGACTTTCTCTTCCTCGAAAAAGACTGTCTTTTACTCGAACGTCAGCAAACGGATTGATTTAGAAGGCTCAAATCCTAAAGTTCCTCCATAGAGAGAATAATATTGACATTTCTCATTGCACATAATCCTCCCAATAGCCCTGTCTTTTAAGTTCTGCTATGGTTCCCATGCTACAGAGAGAAGATACTGAGGAGCAAACAGCCAGTCAGGTTTAGGAAAGGCTTTGACTAGGCTTTGACTAAAAGCCTCTTTGGTTGCACGTTATTCTACTGCTTATACTTCCTTTCCAAATGCTGGAGAACTGATTTATAGGCAAGTAGAGAGGGTTCAGGGCAGTGATTCTCAGTTAGTTTATGAATAAGTAATGTTTTATGTATATGTGTATATATGTGTGTGCTTAGTCGCTCAGTCATGTCTGACTCTTTGTGACCCCATGGACTGTAGCCTGCCAGGCTCCTCTGTCCATGGGGATTCTCCAGGCAAGAATACTGGAGAGGGTTGCCATGTCCTCCTCCAGGGGATTTTCCCAACCCAGGGATTAAACCCAGGTCTCCCGCATTGCAGGCAGATTCTTTGCTGTCTGAGCCACCAGGAAAGCCCAAGAATACTGGAATGGGTAGCCTATCCCTTCTCCAAGGAAACTTCCTCACCCAGGAATTGAACCGGGGTCTCCTGTTGAGCTACAAAGGAAGCCCATAAACATATACGGGCCTCCCAGCTGGTGCTAGTGGTAAAGAACCTGCTTGTAGATGCAGGAGACATAAGAGATGTGGGTTCAATCCCTGGATTGGGAAGACCCCCTGGAGGAGGGCACGGCAACCCACTCCAGTATTCTTGCCTGTAGAATCCCATGTTCAGAGGTGTCTGGAAGGTTGCAGTCCATGGGGTCACAAAGAGTCGGACAGGGCTAAAATGACTTAGCACATATATATAGAGAGAGAGGAGAGGCAGAGAGAAAATAATATACCATGGTAGATTATATACAATGGTAGAAATATACAATGGTAGAAAATACCAACTTTTAAGAACAAATGTTTAAAAATATAAATATAAACATTGAAAAGACAGAAGGATTAACACTATGATTGCTTATTTAGAGAAGAGGATTTATTTTTCTGGTAAGTTTTCATACATGAAATCCCCTCTGTATGCATTTAGAACAACCTTCATTCATTTTAAGAGAAATTAATTGCTTTCCATTTCATTTTCACTTAAAGCTGGCCAGTTTCTTTCCTAATATTACACACTCATGCTTCATTATTTAAAAAGAAAAAAAAATGCTTTAAAGTTCATATTGAGAAAGGAATGAAAGGCTGAAGAGCTTGAACTTGATTTTCAGATTGCCCCTGGATTCAAGTCAACTATACCTCAGTTTTCTCTCCCATAAAATGGAAGTTTTGAAGATTAAATGAGAAGGTACAAATAAAGCACTTGAGATATGAAATGAACATTAAATTATAGCTCTTACATCAATAAAATGGCTTCAGTTGTCAAAAATTCACTCTAGAAATTCACTGGAATATTGAATCAGTTCTCTAGTGAATACAGCATTGATTGCCAGTTTCCTTAACTCTTCAAATGATAAGCTTTCCTTAAAGGTGAAGGATATTCCATGGGCTTCCCTTGTGGCTCAGATGGTAAAGAATCTGCCTGCAATGTGGAAGAGCCAAGTTCAATCCGAGTCAGGAAGATCCTCTGGAGAACGGAATGGCAACCCATTCCCGTATTTTTGCCTGGAGAATCTGCATGAACAGAGGAACCTGGCAGGCTACAGTCCATGGGGTTGCAAAGAGTCGGACATGACTGAGTGACTAACACTTTCAAAGGTGAAGGATATTCCATAGGTACAAATGCCCCATGCCTTTTAATCTTAAAACTATACTCCAAGTCACTCAGGAATCACTTCATTTAGGCATTTGAAAAACTCAAATCAGCATAACACAGCCTTATAATGTTCCCTGCTGCTGCTGCTACTAAGTCGCTTCAGTCGTGTCCGACTCTGTGCGACCCCATAGATGGCAGCCCACCAGGCTCCCCCGTCCCTGGGATTCTCCAGGCAAGAACACTGGAGTGGGTTGCCATTTCCTTCTCCAATGCATGAAAGTGAAAAGTGAAAGTGAAGTCGTTCAGTTGTGTCCAACTCTTAGCGACCTCATGAACTACAGCCTACCAGGCTCCTCCGTCCATGGGATTTTCCAGGCAAGAGTACTGGAGTGAGTTGCCATTGCCTTCTCTGACAATGTTCCCAGTGTGACCCTCTAAAAGATTTACTGGTCAACAGACAATAGAATCATGAAAAACATTTTACTTTATCTGCATCATGAAGTCTGGCTTTCTTGAAAGTATGAAAATTAAAAGCCTTTATAGTTAAGTATTTTTCCTCCAAAATCCCTAGCTTCATGCAGGCTAGATTAAGGATGATATGGTTGAACAATTAAATGCCCAGGATTTCGAGAGTAAAGCTGTATTGCCCCAGGAGCAATCTCAAAGTAGCAGCTAGCAATTAGCCATTCAGAGCAAAGGGCTATTTGACTATTTATAACCCCTGACCGTCCACTGCCTTCAGGGGCCCATGTCTCCTTCATATTAAGGAATGAAGATATGGCAGATTCCATTCCTAGGAGCTATAGAATCTGGGTGGAGCTTGGCATTGATACTGTTGCTCAGCTGGTCTTGTTTCCTATGCAGCAGGAACTCTGTGACTTAAGGATGGAGACTTTCACTTACAGTTAAGGTATGTGACATCTGCATGTGTCCACTGGGCCATCTGATTCACACAAACTTGAGCAAATTTGTGTTTGTTTTTAGGTAAGTCAGTGATAAAGGCAGTATTTCAGGTGCCTACCCAAATTTCAGAGACCATAGGTATGGTGGTATAACATTTACACAGTAGATATCTATAAAATCTCTATAGATTATATAGATACAAAATATCTATATAATACCTATATATTATCTTGTCTACTAGAGCAGGGACTTCTGACTCATGTAGCAATACTGAGAATATAGTCAAGTCCTCAGTAAATATCTATTAACTGATTGAGCAAAGAAATGAATAAGATAAAACCTTGAAATTAGTGACTTGGGCAGGAAAAAGGAAAAGAACACCAGGGTATAGGTGGAAAGGAAGAAAGAACCAGGTACTTACAAGATTGGTATGACAACGCATTGTCACATGCATACATGCTCAGTCATGTCCAACTCTTTGCAACCCCATAGACTGTAGCCTGCCAGGTTCCTCTCCATGGAATTTTCCAGGCAAAAATACTGGAGTGGGTTGTCATTTCCGGCTCCAGGGAATCTTCCCCACCCAGGGATGGAACCCACATCTCTTGCCTCCCCTGCATTGGCAAGCAAATTCTTTATCACGGGCTCCATCTGGGAAGTCACTATGACAATGCATTAAGTGAAAGTCACTCAGACGTGTCCTACTCTTTGCAACCTCTTGGACTAGTCCATGGAATTCTACAGGCCAGAATACTGGAGTGGGTAGCCACACTCTCCTCCAGGGGATCTTCCCAACCCCAGGGATCGAACCCAGGTCTGCCAGCAGTGTTTTAAAATATATTCTAATATTGTGTAAAATCGTGTCACATACCCCACCCGTGGTAAATCTAATGATATAAATGCAAACATTCTGCTGCAGTTGAAAAAAAAATGTTTCAAGTGTCCTTTCTTTCAGCAAACTCATTGTTAAAGAGGAAGAAACCAAGCTGACATGTGCTGTGGGCTGTTCTAGAACTCTGCACAAATTGTTCTGAGAGAACCCAGGAAGTTTGGGGAAAACCGGGCCAGAAGCACAACTCTGGGCACGAGAGAGAACAAGGAGAAGCTTTCCCAGCGGAGGCCGGGATGCAGGCCATCACTGTGGTAGTGAAGACTCCCAACAGAGGAGTCCAGCCGGGGGCTGCCCAGCTGCTTCACCCTACATAGACCTGCATCAGCCTGGATGAGGGCCATCTTTGTGCCATCGTCTGTCCCCAGGTGAGGGAGGATGGGTTGGGAGGAATTCACCTGCTAGAAAAGCCTCCTTTTCTAACTCATCTTCCTGGAAAGTGAAAGTCACTCAGTCATGTCTGAATTATTGTGACCCCCATGGACTATACAGTGAATTCTCCAGGCCAGAATACTGGAGTAGCCGTTCCCTTGTCCAGGGGATCTTCCCAACCCAGGGATCAAACCCAGGTCTCCCACATTGCAGGTGGATTCTTTACCAGCTGAGCCACCATCTTCCTGGAGGGGCATCTTTATTCTAATTTGCACAGACACCATCATGCAGCTTGATTAGAGCCATACACTGTGAAAATGTGTGTGTGCTCAGTCATTTCCAACTCTTTGAAACCCCATGGATTGTAGCCAGCCAGGGATTTCCCAGGAAAGAATACTGGAGTGGGTTGCCATTTTCTCCTCCAGGGGATCTCCCCAACCCAGAGATTGAACCCGGGTCTCCCGCATCTTCTGCGTTGGCAGGTGGATTCTTTATCATTTGTGCCATGATGATGAGTCTAATTGCTCACCAAGTGGGTTTCAATTCCTTCTTCTTTCCCAACTTTCTCTCCCATTGTTATAAATACAGAGATGCATTGCTGGGGTGGGGGGAGCTCGAATCTTGTCTCTATTCAGTATTCTTCCAATTTACCCTCTGCTACAGAGAAAATAATATCCCCCAAGATATCTACATATCTACATTCCCCAAAATCTGTGAATACGTGTTACATGACAAAAGGGAATTAATGGTTATAGATAAAATTAATGTTAACTGGTTGACCTTAAAATAGAGAGTATCTTGGAATATTTAGGAGAGTCTCACGTTATCACAAGATTCCTTAAAAGTGGAAGAGGGAGACAAGAGAGGAGGTCGGAATGATGTGATGTGAAGAGGACTGGATACATCTTCACTGGAGGAAGGGACCCCCAGCCGAGGGTGTTAGGCAGCCTTCTTCTAGAAGCTGGGAAAGGGTAGGCAGCGGATTGTTCCCTCAGTCTCCAGGAGGAACACGGAGACTCTAATTGATCCCTTCCTGGTAGCCCAGTGAGACCCAGGTCAGACCTCTGCTTAGGAGAACTTAAAGATAATATACGTGCATTGGTTTAAGCCACTACGTTTGTGGCGATTTGTAACAGCAGCAAAAGGAAACCAACACACTTTCTCTCTGACCCCAAAGACATCCCTGTTTTGCCTCTTTTTGTTTCCAGGTTCCACATCTCTTACTGTTCCTTTGCAATTTCTTGTTAGCATCTCTCGAATATCTCTAAAATATTGTTCTTTCCCAGGTTACACAGTTACTTCTCTTTTCCTGCTCTTCAGGAATCACAAATTTGCTGAACATGGCCCAGATTCAGCCTGTAGCTATGTTTCCATTGGCCTCGCAGTGTTTTTTTCAGGAGCCAAATTGAAATGTTCTTAGGTAAGTAAGACATGTGTCCTCTAGTTTTTCATAACTCACCCTACTCCATATTGTATTTCACCCAGCCTACTTCCCCAGCTTAAACTAAGGAAAATCCTTTAAGGTTTTGAGTTGAAGCCCTCGTCTCCTAAAATATAAATAGATAATGAGATGTTGAGATGTTATATACTGGGCTTCCCAAGTGGTGCTAGTGGTAAAGAACCCATCTGCCTGCCAATGCTGGAGACATAAGAGATGCGGGTTTGATTCCTGGGTTGGGAAGATGCCCTAGAGGAGAGCATGGCAACCCTCTCCAGTATTCTTGCCTAGAGAACCCCATGGACAGAGAAGCCTGGTGAGTTGTGGTCCATAGGGTTGCAAAGAGTTGGACATAACTGAAGTGACTTAGCACACATGCAAGATGTTATATTAAAAAGAATTCTTGAGTCAAATAGGTTTAGGAAATGCCAGGATTGATAAAAGTAGGTTGTTATATGACAGAAGTTGACAGCCTTAATTATGCTAATTATCATATATCATATAATATAGGATGTAGATGCAAATGGCATGTGACATCTCCCCAACTTATGTCCCCATAGAACCTTAGCGAGGACAGCGTCTTATAGGTGGGGTGCTCCAAGTAAGCCGTTGAACAACATGTGTTGTTCAATACACTCTTTTCATTACCGCAACTATCATGCATATTTTTATGTTGCTGCTGCTGCTACTGCTAAATCACTTCAGTCGTGTCCGACTCTGTGTGACCCCATAGACGGCAGCTCACCAGGCTCCCCCGTCCCTGGGATTCTCCAGGCAAGAACACTGGAGTGGGTTGCCATTTCCTTCAATGCATGAAAGTGAAAAGTGAAATAAAGTCGCTCAGTCGTGTCCGACCCTCAGCGACCCTGTGGACCGCAGCCTTCCAAGCTCCTCCATCCATGGGATTTTCAAGGCAGGAGCACTGGAGTGGGGTGCCATCGCCTTCTCCGATCTTTATGTTAATGGCTTCCAAAAGCTATAAACATAATAAATCAGACACATACAAAGCACACACTGCATGTTACATACTGTTCTAAGCGCTTTCACACATATAAGCCAATACATGATTCTGAATGATAAGAGGCACTATTCTAATCCCAATTTTACAAGTAAAGTAACTAAGATCTAGTGAACTTATCATGTGCCCAATGTCACACGCTAAGAAGGTTACAAAGCTGTAACCCACCTTGTTTCCGAGTCTGCACTGAACCATCTACTTCGAGCACTCACTCTGCTCTTGAACTGGAGGTGTGGGTTCCATATAAGAAAGTACTTTCTACCAGAAGTAGCTGAAAATATAACAAGTCATCTCAGATAAGATTAAATTCACTGTCTCAAAAAGAGGTTTGGAGGACTTCTTAAAAGGGAATTTTCTGGGAGGCACTAGTATTGAAGACATCTAACCATAAGATCTCTCTAAATATGAGATTCTAAAAGGATAAGAGAATCTATATTGAGTGGAAAGGCGACACGAGCAAAGGTAAGGAATGTTGTTTGAAGCAGACCAGCCTGGCTGTTATGAAAAACTTCACGAAGAATGGTTGCCAAGTAACGTTTCAAATATAAACTGGAATCAGATTGCAGGAAGCCTTGAATGTCAGCAAAAGAGGGATTTGACCTCAATCCTTTGATATGGAGTGCTGAAAAGCATTGCATCAGGAAAGTGACGAAGGTTTTAAACATACACACACACACACGCACGCACATACACACACGTACATAGTGACAAGAAGGAAATGAATCAATTGTCTTGATCTGCTGAGTGGTGACTCCGGTCAGGCCTCTTTGGCATGCTCTATTCCTTCCCTTCCCACTAGGTGGCACCAGAACTCAAAATCAGGTCACCAGAAAAGGCTGTCCCTCTGTTCTTTTTTGTAGGATGACTTTGTATAAGGAAAATTGATGTGATGTGAACATACCAAAAAATATTTTTATAGCCAATTCTTAATTTGCCTTTTCCTTCACCCTGGGGTGTATTTCCCAATAGTTAACAATTTTCAGCTTAACTGACTGTAACATTCTAAAGAACAGCTTCTGGGGACCCTGCCAGTTTAGAGCACTAGCGTAGACCAAGTACTGCATCCTGAAGAAATAGCTAACAGCCAGCTGGAAGCTGATACAGTGGAAATTATTCCACTCTTGATGCAATAAGGGGGACCATGGAGGATTTTCAGCAAGCTGGTTGAATTACCTCCTAGAACTGAACTCTAGTTAGAGGATGGAAAGGGGGTGCAAGCCTGAGCTAACTCATTACCTAATTCTTCAGGAAAGAAATAGCGTCCAGAACATTGTCCCTCCTTCCTTTCTGAATGCCTTTTCTTGGTACAAACTATTTTACACGAAAGACAGCTTCTCTTTTAGGTATTTCTCAACTTTTTCCTTTAGTGCCACAGGTCTTATTCTGTCCTTTTAAAGGACGGGAGGAAAGTAGGCTTTCACTTTGTTGGAAAGTCAGTGTGATCACAAATTGACACAGAAAGCAGTCATTTCTGGTCACAAGTAAATTTGTATGTGGTGACAAAGTACCCATAAATCAAGATTCCTGTTTTAAACATCCTAAGACCAGTTCATATGTTTCAAAAAATCAAAAGGCAAATGGCAGAGAGCCCAAATCTTCACAGGTTAAGTGGGCACATGGAATTTTCCCCTAAATCCTTCAAGCTGAAATTTGAGGAGGAAATGCAAAGTTAGTGAACGTGTTACAAAGGAGGCTTTGTTAAAGATACACAGACTCTGTCTAAATACCACAGTCTCAATTTTTCCCTGATTCTAAAGACAAAGGAAAAAAATATGTGTAACATCACTTAATTTCATTTGAAATTTTTATGCTTCTAGTTTTTCTACACCCACCTCTTCTAAAATGGGACATAGAAGAGAGTGGCTAAAATAGATGATAGACTTATGGACTTGGATAAATAATTAATGGCCTGGAGTAATTAGCTGGAAGATGTTTAATCATTAATCTGTCTGAGTCATCACAAGCATTTGCGCCCACTCACAAAGTATTGCACTCATTATGCGTGTATATATTTTGTCAAGATGGAAATTAATATATGATGAGAATCAGCACTTTGAGAAATTAAAATATGAAACAAGTCTGTTTGGTCTCTTCTTTGTTCAAGATAAACGAGATTTCACTTTTCTTTATTTTACCTAATAAGAAAAAAGTTGTAGAAATTCCATCTGTGTGCATAAGCAAGAAGTCAAACTTTTTGGTGAGGGAAGCAAAATAGTTGGCTCATTTTGTCTTTGTTTCGGGACTTTTTCCAGGAGAACATAAAAGGCCAAACCAAAAACACCTCATTATTAAAGTATCTGGTGAACAATTAGGGTTCTTTCAGAGGACTTCGGGGGAAAAAAAATGTCCTTTAACATAATGCTATTTTGCAATTTATAGCTGTGTTCTTCAATGTGGTGTTTTCCAATACAATTTTATTACAGGCTTTAAATTATACTTTCACAGGAAAGGTCTGCCTTTAAACTTTTAGGTCAGAATTGTTCAGATCTTTTCACACTGAATCAATCAGGTTTAAAGCTGGCAAAATCCTTGGCAGCCTTGTAAATCTTTCAAAAGATGTTATCCAATTACCCTTCATGGGCCACAGGATTCTACAGCGTGACTATTTCCTTCTCTATGAGGAATTAAGTGCTCATGAGAGGTTAGAAAGCAATGGAGTTGAAAAGTAAGGTTTTGCATTTTTTTTCTCCCATTTACATGGTATAGATATAGCTCCAGCTACTAATATATTGTGAGAACCGCCACAGACATTCTGATATAAACAGTGGCCCTGGTATCACTGAAGTTTTTTTTTATTTGCTTTAAATTAGCAAAAAAAAAAAAAAAAAAGAATTAAAAAAAGAAAAAGCACATACTAGTATCAGAATGGTGCGCATTACAAAACCTTATTTAGGACCTGTATTCAGAATTTAGCATAAAGTTATATGCCAAATAGAAAGCACAAGAGATCACTATTTCTCTCAAGTGAATTTGTTTTTCAAGAAAAACAAAATTTTAGGTATACTCTATAAATACACATGGGATTGGAAAAAATAACAAAGAAGATAAATGTACTTCTTTAGTGTGGGTCTTGATCTTCTAAAAAATGTGCTTATTTTCCACTTTTAAAGAAACACATATTCATCTTTGTTAGTTTTTCCTCTAGGTTGTCAATATAGAATACTAATAAAATGCTAAGGAGACATTCAATTTATATAAAAGCTTATTTCATGCCACTTGGCTTTGAGAGGAAGAATTATCATGGGCAGAATCATTTTGAAATAATTTTTCAAGAAAAAGTGTGAATGTGCCTACAGATTTCCTTCATGAAGCCTAGAAAAGCTTTGCTTTCCTTTGTGATGTAAAAGGCTGCTTGGAGGTTATGGGATCCCAGTTGCACCTTTGACCTCAAAGCCTCTGGAGTCATTCATTTGTCATGACCTTTGACCTTTGGCAAATCACAACCCTGACTTATCTGTTTCTCTTGATTTTTACTACCTATAACAAAAGCTCTTTCCCCCTCTGGAATGCATAAGCAGAAGTCATATAAATGTTTAAAAATAGTTTGTCAGCCAACAATCTGGCCAAGAGAAGATAAGTATCATAAACAAAAACAAAAAAATCACAAAGCATGAAGGAAAATATCTAACATTTAAAGTGTCCTCTGGTGGAATAGATTGATTTCAGGGACTACAGTGTGAACAGTTGGCCACATGTTCCCTCTCTTAAAATCTTTGTTTTCTTTGATTTAAAATGTGATGTAGCAAGAGGTGGGAATTTGGTGCTGTTATAAATTGTGCTTCTGATTCTTTGCAGGCTGGTCATTAAAACTTGCAGACATCACCCCTGCAGCTGTGTGTTCATCAACACTTCCTTTTAACCACTATCTAAATTGCTTCCATGTCCAAAGAAATGCAGTTCCCCTTATCAGGATTGTGAGTGAAAGGTGAATATGTGTAAACATTTGGACTAAAACAGAATTGGAACCAACTCAAGTACAGATGAGGAACCAAGACAGTTCATTTTAAAAATGTGTGTAAAAAAAAAAATAAAATAAAATAAAAATAAAAATGTGTGTAGTAGCCCTCTGCATCGAACAGTTACTCAGTATATAAAATGTTCAGTCCCAAATATTACTTGGTCTTTTTTTTAACAGTAATTCTTTTTTTATTTTATATTTTATTTGATTATTTTTTATAGTAGGTCCCTGTTGGTTATCTATTGTAAATCTAGCAGTATGTACATGTCAATCCCAAATTTAGTCTTTATGATATCAACTGTTACACATGTGTACATTCATGCTTGGTTGCCCAGTTGTGTCTGACTCTTTGTGACCCCAAAGCCTGTAGCCCACCAGGCTCCTCTGTCCATGGAATTTTCCAGGCAAAAATGTGAGTTGCCGTTTCTTTCTCCAGGGGATCTTCCATACCCAGGGCTAATACAGACTACTGATTGGTAACTATCAATTGATTTGACCTTTTGCGAGTTTTCCTTTCTAATACTCAAGTTTGTTCATTTGCTTATTTGTTTAAAGCAAATATTAGGGAAGAGGAAGCTTGAAGTTATAGTTTAATAAAAGAGTGAAGGCTTAATACAGCAAAGGGTGATGTATGCTTTTTCACCAAGCTGAGAATTAAATGCAATCTCTTTAATACTCTGAGATTTGTCTACTTAAGGAATACTGTTATGGTTACTTATTTCCCAGCCCCCATGAAGATTCTTATTTTTTCTTTTTGCATTAAGATAGACCATTTTAATATTTATTTTGGGGACAGTTTTATTTTTAGCTATTTTTACTGGCTTTATAGTGGAAATCCACCGATTTTTTTTTTTTCCTCACAGCTTCTCTTTCTCTAAGGATCAAAAGAAGTGCTTGCTGCTTTGAAAATACAGTCCAAACTGGCACATTGATGAAGTTAGTTCTAGATGGACAGTAACCTGGTTTAATTATAATTTAGAAGGAAGATGAAGGGTTTGCCAAGTACTCAAACAAGTCTAGTTAAAATCTTGGCAACAAAGATTTTTCAGTATTTTTAATTCATTTTAAATAGTTGAAAATGGAATCTCTTTTTAAAATCTTAATACAAATCTGTTTATAGAGGTATATCTGCAGTCTATCAATTTTGTAATCTCTAGACAGATTTCAATAGAAAGTTGTCCAACTGGTATAACATTATCCTTCCTAAGGTCGAGGTAGGAAAAAGTGAATGGGCTGCAAACTGTGGAGTGGCAGGTATACTCTGCTCTCTGAAAGTCTGTGGATACCATGTAACATTCTGTGCTATTTGAATGTATTTTTTTCCTAATTTTCGCATCTATCACCACAACACCAAAAACTTCCTGCAGCAGCCAGAATCTTTCCCCCCTCAGATCTCAGCTAAGGGTCCTGTGGTTTCAAATTAGAAATCTCAGAATTCACTCTTCATTACTTTCCCATTGGAATATTTATGACTTCCTGTAGAGCTAGTCTTCAATAAAATTTAATTAACCATATGGAAATTGGAGGGAATTTGTTGAGTTCTAAAAGTGTTTTGAGTCTGAAAGTTGAGTCAATAGAAGATAAATTGACCCCTTAATTTCACAGAAATCTGGTACATCATTTGGATAAGATAACTAAATGATGGACATTATCCATGTTTTAAGTGTTTCCCCTACTTTAAGCCATTCAAATAAGGCTGTCTCTCGTTTTTTCTCCTTCTTCCTGAAAAAATGGGGTCTAGAATTTTTACAACTGTGATTTTTAAGTAATAATACATGAAAGATAATAAACAAATTTTACTTAGGGTTTTAGAAGGGTAATACTAACAGCATTATTTCTTAAGACCCCTTTGATCTCAGTGTACACCTCTAGAGCAAGGCATTTTTGAAATGTAAAACATCAGTCTCATTGCTCTTGCCGCCCATCACCTCACCCCAACAACCACAGGCACAATTCTGCTTAACATATGTCAGTCACTATCCATCCAGATAGAGCAGACTTTCTCAACATGGCTACCATTGACAATATGGATGGGATGATTCCTGGTGGTGGGGATTGTCACTTCTCATTTTAGAAGATACAGACTGGTCTCTATCCCCAGATACTAATATCACTCTCCCCAAGTGGTAACAACCAAAAATGTCTTCCATGCCATGCTGCTGTGCTAAGTCGCTTCAGTCATGTCTGACTCACGTCTTCAGATATTGCCAAATGTCCCCAAATTCCTGTCGGCTGTGAATCACTGAGATAGATTGAGATAAATGCTCAAAAAAAAGTCTGCATGTCCTTTTCCTACCTATCAAATCCTGTATTATTCAGAGTTCTCCAGAGAAACAAAACCAATAGTATGTGTGTGTGTTTATTCACTAAGTCCTGTCTGACTCTTGGCGACCCCATGGACTATAGCCTGCCAAGCTCCTCTGTCCATGGGATTTCCCAGGCAAGAATACTGGAGTGAGTTGTCATTTCCTTCTCCAGGGGATCTTCTCGACTCAGGGATTGAACCCAGGTTTCCTGCATAGCAGGCAGATTCTTTACTACTGAGCCACCTGGAAAGTCCTTATAGATAGTGTGGTATCAATAGAAAGAGATTTATTATAAGGAATCGGATCACATAAACAGGGAGGCTGGCAAGTCCAAATCCACAGCATGGCCCAGCAGGTGGGAGACCCAGGAGAATGGATGGAACAGGTGAAGTTAAAGGCGGTCCACTGGAGACTTCACCTCCCTCAGTGATCCCTTCCCAAGAAGAGATCCTCAGCCTTCAGGGACACAGACCTTCCTTCAGTTCCTTGAACATATATTCTTGCGCATCTCGGGTCTTTGCCACCTGATATGCCCAGTCGTGCGGCACTTTTTGCCACCACATCCTGTCATTGAGCAACTAACTCCTTTCCATTAACATTCTCTTGTGCTTCCTGATGGCATTTTCCCCAGCCTTCTTGGGTAGGTAACATCTTCTCTAATTTTGCTTCCACAGCACTTATGCAGCTTCTTCAAATCACTTAGCACTGCAAAGTCCTTGGGGCCCTTTCATTTTTATTTTGCTCTGTAGCCCCAGTACCTGGCATATAGTAAGTACAGTTGTTCCTTGGTATCCACAGAAGGTTGGCTCCAGGAGCCCAGTGAATACCAAAATCCATCGATGCTCAAGTCCTTCATATAAAATGACATAGTATTTACATATAGCCTATACACATGGTTTCAGATATTAAAATCATCTCTAGGCTACTTATGATACCTCATACAATGTAAACACCATGTAAATATTTGCTAGGACACAGGAAACCAGTTTTGTTTGGGAGAACTTTCTAGAATTCTTTTTTCAGAATATTCTCAATTCTGGTCAAATCCATAGATGTGGAACCCACAGATACAGAGCTGAATATTTGTTGGCCGCCTGAACAAATGAATGAACATTTACCCCAAATAGTTTTCAGATGATTACTGGCTCCCCAAGTGGTCGTTGGTGAAAGTACTGATACCCTAGGCCTCATTCCCACTGTTTCTTATTCCAATCCTTTTGAACACTGTAAAACACATCACTTTTTTTATACTACAGGAGCACTTGTCTGTTTTTTGTTGTTGTTTGTTTATTTATTTATCCATATTTGGCTGCGATGGGTCTTTGTTGGCAGTGCCGGCTCCTCACTGTGGTGGCTTCAGTTGCTGCAGAGCACAGGCTCTTGGGCATGTGGGCTTCAGCAGTTGCAGCTTGCGGGCTCTACAGCATGGGCTCAGTAGTTGTGGCACACAGCCTTAGTTGCCCTGTGGCATGTGGGATCTTAGTTCCCCGAACAGGGATCGAACCCACATCCCCTGCCTTGTCAAGAAGACTCAACCACTGGACCACCAGTGAAGCCCCATGTCATGAGCATTTGTAAATACACTCTATACATTTTGGAATTTAACACCTTAAGGAAAGGTAGGTATCAGTGATCAATGTATTGTCTCTGGGCTCCAAATTCACCCCTCAGCTCCTTGCTTTGTGATACTGGAGTTGGAACACATGAAGATTTCTCCTTTGCCATTTGGTACCATACTAAGCTTTGTCAATAGAGTATGTCACAGGAGGGACAGTGCCAGAGAGACTTCATTTGACTGGATTGCATCCTCTCATCTTGTCCCTCAGATGCAGCTGCTAGAGGTGTGGGTTCAGCAGGTCCAGTTGCACAGCCCTCTGGCAAGTTTTGCCAGGACCCCAATGGAAGTCTCTGAAATCAGTTCCTCCTCACCAGCCCCTTCCAGCTGGCCATAACCAGTTTTGTCCTAGGGCTATTCAGTGAACTATTCTGCCACTGGATGGGTCCAGTCACACTCTCACCAGTGAATTCCAAATCTGTGTTGGAGAGGGTGCCCAACCCTCACTCTAATTGTCTTCCTTCATCAGGTACTGTCTGTCAGTGCTAGGGGATTGTTCGAGTTCTCCTTTATGCCCTCTGAGAGGCTATATACTTGCTGCTGCTACTGCTACTGCTAAGTCACTTCAGTTGTATCGGACTCTGTGTGACCCCATAGATGGCAGCCCACCAGACTCGCCGTCCCTGGGATTCTCCAGGCAAGAACACTGGAGTGGGTTGCCACTTCCTTCTCCAATGCATGAAAGTGAAAAGTGAAAAGTGAAAGTGAAGTTGCTCGGTGGTGTCCAAGTCTTAGTGACCCCATGGACTGCAGCCTACCAGGCTCCTCCGCCCATGGGATTTTCCAGGCAAGAGTACTGGAGTGGGGTGCCATTGCCTTCTCTATATACCTGCTACCAGTTAATAATTCTTTGTATTAAATGATCTCTTTTCAAATTACTGGTGTGAATTCTGTTTCCTAGAACTCTGAAACAGCAGATCAATGAATTAAAAAGTCTGAATACATGCACATGAACACACGCATGTAGTTTTATTTCAAGAACATTGAAATATGCCTTTCTAAGATGAAACACTGTAACAAACAGCTTTTTAAGGACATCCTATAATGATCAGTATCCAAGAAACAGAATTTTACTGCTGGATGGAGTCCAAACGGCCACTCAGCCCCTTTTTTTCAGTGGAAGCATCACAGTCACAAGAGGTTAAGTGACTTCATATACTGAGTGGATGTTAGACCCTGGGGACCTGATAGGAGGCAGCTCCTCCATAAAATGTTCCCCCACTCTGTGCCCCACCCCCATTCCCGGGGAAGATGCTCTCTGGACCTTCACAAGATGACTCACTGGCTTTTTTATGAGGACTCATGGGAGGGAGAGATTTCTCTCAATTCTAAGTACCAGAAATAATTATGCTTCTTCTTAACAACTGCTCCAGATTTAGCTCATAGACAATGTGAATTATGTAAATGCTCATTTTCCATTTAGGACGGTGGCCAGGAAGCTCCTGGCCAGGGGACAGCACCTTAGGACAGACATACCTTTTGCATCCCCACCCTCCTCCCGCTTAATCTCAGCTCTTTTCTATCCAGTGATCCCCTTTCCCTTGATTTTAACCCTCATTATCTTATTACACATCAGACCCTTTAAAACAATGATTTAAGAATAGGCTCACTATCAGCTCTACTCCAAAATAAAATAAAATTTTTTAAATGGATAGGTTAGCTATAAAAATATTCAAGTACAAACCTTCAGTTTTCCTTATGCTCACTTCAACATTCTTTTCATTACATTGTGTTTGCTGACAATGGAAAGGAGTTTAAATACTTACATACTCCCCAAAATGGGTGCACCTTGAACACCTAAAAGCAATGTGTTCAAACGTTTCAAAATATCCCCCGTCGAATGTGCTGTATGTTGCAGGGAACTCAACCTGGTCCTCTGTGGTCCTCTAGGTCCTCCTGGTCCTCTAGGTCCACAATCTCGAGGGGTGGATGGGGTGGGAGGTGGGAGAGAGGTTTAAGAAGGGGGCACATATGTATAACCTATGTCTGGTTTGTGTTACTGTGTGGCAGAAACCAAGACAACATTGTAAAGCAATTATCCTCCAATTAAAAATAAATAAAATCACCTGTCACTTGCTTACCTAATTAATATGCTTAATAAATTGTCCAAATAATAGAAATATTTATCAACTTCTTAGCTGTTCTGTCAGTGCAAAGACATCCAAGCTGATAAAGCCTGACTATAGCAAAGCTGGCCATAGGTTCAGCAAAGATAATCTTTTATCTTTTTCTTACCAGTTCATTGAATTATAGTGTCAAAATTCGGTTTGTTTCAAGGATGGTCATTTAGCCATGTTCCTCAAAATACAGAGGGGGGAAAAAAATCTCTTCTCTGTCCTTTTTCTTTATTTTTATGATCTTATTATTTTTTCTTGCTGAATAAGCCCCTTTCTTTTTTGTGAGTCTCTCTGGGATGGTGAGAGATGGCTATTCGGAACCTTATTTACACCCAGGCGCCCTCATGTTTCTGTGCTTTTGTAGCCCAGCTCTCCACCTGCCATTTATCATGGGCAGTGACTAAGACTTTCTAAGGGCAAAATAAATATTTGCTGAATAAATCCTCAGAGCTGCTACCAAATATGGAAAGTACTGGAGACAAAGAAGCAATCTCTGATATAAAGTAGCTGCAGCTGGAAATACAGAAATTGCATGAAATTCCTGATCTTCTCCTCATAATTCCCCCAAATGGGAAAGGTTTCTTTTTTGTTTCTTTCTGTACTGAAGCTGAAAAGCCATATACTTTTGGCTTTGTCTGATTTCAAAGACATTTTTCTGACCAATGTTTTTCTTATTTTCCTTCACTTCAGAGAAACCCAGGCACTTCATGCCCTTGGCAAAGATTCATTCTTTTCATTCAGTATCTCTGTGAGAATTTGCCAAAGCTTTTGTGCAAATACACCTGATAACCTTTGGCTCATTCATACCCAGAAAGCCTTCAGTGAAACAAAGTCAGGCACATTGACCTACAGACCAACCTAACAGAGGGAATCCTGGGAAATGGGCCTCAGAAACAAGTGGGCTAAGAAGGTAAAAGTTAGAATGAAGCGCTAAGGAGGCAATGCCTCTGCATTCCTCTTGTTGTTAGGAGTGTACTGTAAGACAGAGGCTTTCTGCCATTTCTGACTTAACTCTGAGTACGGTTCATAGATAGTGGTCCACCATCCTTTTAACCTTCAGATTTCTGGTTTATTTCAGAAAATATAAGATCAATTTTCCAAGTAATTCAATCAGCTCATTGGGTTAATGCCCTTCATGGCTTCAAATATCTTCTTGTGCCTAATTCTATTACCCAAGGCTTTGATCTTCAAAACTAAAGTCTGTGTTCCTCTGAGGGCTCTTCTGGGGGTAAATAGCTTGACTGAGTCAATGATGAATTAATCTTTATCTTCGGACACCCTAAGTTCTTCACATGAACTAATGGAAAATAGAATAGACAAAGGAATTAAGAAAGACACATTTCAAATACCATGTCATTTCAGTTGATATTTATTAAAAAAACACTAACATTAGTTGTCGTTCAGTTGCTCAGGTATGTCTAACTCTTTTCAACTCCATGCATGGACTGCAGCACACCAGGCTTTCCTGTCCTTCACTATCTCCTGGAGTTTTCTCAAAATCAGGTCCATTGAGTTGGTGATGCCATCCAACCATCTCATCCTCTGTCACTTCCTTCTCCTCCTGCCTTCAATCTTTCCCAGCATCAGGGTCTTTTCCAATGAATCGGCTCTTCGCATTAGGTGGCCAAAGTATTGGAGCTTCGGCTTCAGCATCAGTCCTTCCAAAGAACATTTAGGGTTGATATCCTTTAGGGTTGACTGGTTTGATCTTGCAGTCTGAAGAAATCTCAGGAGTCTTCTCCAGCACAACAGTTCAAAAGCATCAATTCATCGGTGCTCAGCCTTAGTAGATTTTCAAATATATACCAATCTGAAAAATGTGTTTTTTTTGAAATTATTCATAGAAAACTATGCTTATGCTTTCCAGTGTTATCAATCACCTGAAATTTTCTGATGAGCACTTTTAAGACATTTTAAGACTTAAGACATTTCAGACACTTTGCCTGAAGTTTGTAACTGTATGCGTAATGAAAGCATGCACAGTGGAAGTGGAAGTTCTCCTGGCTTGGTGATGTAATGTTGGGCAGTGATATAAAAAGCAGTGCAGAAAAAGAGCTTTCTAGATGCTCTGCACAGACAGGGTTCCTGGGAGCCCGGGGAAGCCATGCTGGAATTTGCTGCAGTTCCATCTGCTCTTGCCCATTTCTGATAAGATACGGAATCCTTGAGTAATTAAATCAGAGCTGTAATCTCCCCACTGGAGAGCCTGTCCTTGGCATTAACAGTGGTGTTGCCTCGTTAAATGCATTACCTGAGCTTCCTTCCCCCTGACAACCACGCAGGTTCCTCCAAGGCCATTTGCCGGATAATATGAATGAGCAAACATGAAGAAGGCAGGCTTGCACAATACTTAGTAACATACCTATGACAATTATCATGGCTATTTTTTACTCTGGCCGAATGACAGTGGGAATAAAACTGCATGGAGAAATCTACGGCTTAAGTGTGCTTAGTTTTGGGGTGAATATAGAGATAAGGGCTGGTGCAGTTTAAAAATAAATGATTCTGTTGCCATGGTTTCCTTCTTTATAAATTCTTTTCAACATGAATTGCTGTTGTTGTGTTTAATTTTAGATTCATGCAGATTTTCGACAAATAAGAATCCCTATACATATGAGAAATGGTTTTTCAAAAGCTGCAGGAAGAGATGTTTGGCAGTCTGGCTTAAACACTTCTGAGCAGAATAAACTGCAGGGTTCTGGCTATAGACAACTGCCAAAGGAAAGCAAATAAAGAGAATGAGAACTTAGAGAACACATAAGACTACATTTAACCTTATGATTAAAAAGGAATTCATGTTACTGCAAGCTTTAAGGGAAAATGTTGAGTCTTAAAGATGGCCTCTCAATAGCGGGGGCCATAGGGAGACAGATGTCCCTCCTAGGAAGTAAGTCTCTAGACAACCAACCGGTAAATGTCAATTTAGATAAATATGCATTTATTAATATCAAAGGGTCTAATTGTGTTTTCAAAATCTGTTCTATTACTTCAAATACAGTTGCATTCTTGAATAGGGTGTCAGAATTGTTTATATCTGCTCAAAAAATAGCTCTGCTTCATTCTTTTTTCCAATTTAGTAATGGTTATTTCAAACTTGGATATTCTATGACAAACCCAGACAGCATATTAAAAAGAAAAGACATCACCTTACTGACAAAGGTCAGTGTAGTCAAAGCTGTGGTTTTTCCAGTAGGCAGGTACGGATGTGAGAGTTGGACCATAAAGAAGGCTGAGCACCAAACATTTGATGCTGGAGAGTACTCTTGAGGACAGACAGCAAGGAGATCAAACCAGTCAATCCTAAAGGAAATCAACACTGAACATTCATTGAAAGGACTGATGCTGAAGCTCCAATACTTTGGCCACCTGATATGATGAGCTGACTCATTGGAAAAGACCCTCATGCTGGGAAAGGATGAGGGAAAGAGGAGAAGGGGGCGATTAAGGATGAGATGCTTTGATGGTATCACTGACTCAATAGACATGAGTTTAAGCTAACTCCATAAGATAGTGAAGGACAGGGAAGACTGGTTGTGCTGCAGTCCCTGGCGTGGCAAAGAGTCAGACATGACTTATTGACTGAATAACAGTGATTCCAAACTTGGAAAAGCATAAACAGAAAGGAAGAGCTGACTTTACCAAAGAAGTTCTTCTTCCTCACGCATTTATTACAGGATTTTTTAAATGGTAAAATCCTCTACCACTATTAAAATAGGACTTGATTTTAAAAAGAAGGAAGGGATAAAATTACTTTGGCAGAAATGCATTATAATATACTTATTATGTAAGCAGTAGACTCTGAAATGTTGGTAAATGCTTGTTTCAAGTGTAAATTTAATGATTTATTTAAAATTTTGTTTTTGCTATTCATTTTCTTTTTCTAAGGATTTTGCAGTTAATCTCAATAATCCAGCAAATGAAAAATCCAGAAGTTAGAAGACATTAAGATAGTAAGGGTAGGAATTCATTATATCTGAAAGGAAATGAGTGAACCATATTTGTCTTCATAAACTTATTTTCTAATTTGGTTACTCTGATTTATTACAGCAATTAATCAATTGTTTTGTTAATTGTACATTTGCTGTTTAGTCATTCAATTTCTGTTTTCATTTAAAAAAACTGAAAACTCAGAAAATAAATTCTTGAAATATTTTAGTCCAATTAAAGTTGAAACAGAAGTTTGTTGTATTTCTCTTTTTTAAAATTGAAGTATAGTTGATTTACAATGTTATACTTGTTTCAGGTGTACTCCATAATGTTTTTGTGGATTATATTCCATTATAAGTTATTACAAGATGATGGCTATAATTCCCTGTGCTATGCAGTATATCCTTGTTGCTTATCGTTTATCCATAGTAGTTTGTATCTGTTGATGTCATATCCCTAATTTGTCCCTCCCCCTTTCCCCTCTCCCCTTTGGTAACTGCAAGTCGGTTTTCTGTATCTGTGAATCTGTTTCTGTTTTGCATATGCATTCATTTCTATTATTTTTTTGATTCCACATATAAGCGATATCATACAACATTTGTCTTTCTCTGTCATTTCACTAAGCATAATATTCTCTGGGTCCATATACATTGCTTAAATGACAGAATTTCATTCTTTTTATGGCTGAGGAATATTTCATATATATATGTACATATACACGTACACATATATATACACACAACACATTTTTATTCCCTCGTCTGTTGATAGGCACTCAGGTTACTTCAATGTCTGAGCTATAATGCTGCTTTGATCACTGGGGTGCATGAATCTTTTCAAATTAGTATTCGTGGTATTCCTCTTCATGTATCTTATATTAAAATTTACACATAAAAATTTTAGAAAGTTTTGGAGGTTGTGTGTGTGTGTGTGTGTATTTGGAAAAGAGACAGGGGATTTGATGATTAAGATATTTCAACTAATAACATAGACATAGCCCAAGTTAATGGAATGATTTTATTAGTCTCCACTTCTTTCTGTGAGAGTATTGCCTCATGTTTTATAATATTTCTATAGTATACAATCAGACAAAAACTATTGTGTAAAGTCATACGTGTTTTGAAATTTTCGTGCATAGATCAGAGCTGCTCCTCAGAGCAGACTTTATCAAATATCTACTTTTTCTAAAGGGGTAGGGATTGCTAAGGACCTGCTTCTTTGATTTTTTTCTCTGAGTTTTCAACTTCCCAGTGTCACAAACTGTAAGAAATAAATCCCTGTTGTATACAAGTCACCCAGTGCGTAGCATTCTGTTACAGCGGCCTGAACAAACTAAGACTAAGAAAACTGAGATCTATTCAAAGAAGGAATGAAACAAGCTCTCCAGAACAGAAAATTATGACCAACTGAAACTAAGGATGCCCTAGATAAGCATAATAAAAGTTTAGACACAACTGAAGAAAAGAAAATGACCTGAAAAATGGATCCAAGGACAAAATATCCAGTTTGACGTATAGAGAGGAAAGAAAGCTAGAAAAGAGACTGAGAGAATATTGGACAAGATGTCAAAATCTAACATGGCTTCCCAGGTAGCTTAGTGGTAAAGAATCCTCCTGCCAATGCAGGAGACTCAGGAGAAGCGGGTTCGATTCCTGGGTCAGGAAGATCCCCTGGAGCAGGAAATGGCAACCCACTCCAGTATTTCTTGCCTGGAAAACCCCATGGACAGAGGAGCCTGGAAGGCTACAGTCCAGGGGTCACAAAGAGTCAGACACGATTGTGTGAATGAGCAGGCACACATGTGAAGTCTAATATATGTGGATTATAGTCCCAAAGGGGAAGACAAGAGCAGAAGAGAGAGAACTAATATTTGAAGATATAATAGCCTAGAATTCTATCAAATAAATTAAAAAACATCATCACAAATTTAAAAAGCAACATGAACCTTGAGCGTGATAAATACAAAGAAAAACACACCTAGGCAAATTACCAAAATGTGTGAAGTGACTTCCCTGGTGGCTCAGTGGTAAAGAAGCCACCTGCCAATGCAGGAGACACAAGTTCAATCCCTGATCTGGGAAGATTCCACATGCCACAGAGTAACTAAGCCTGGGAGCCACAACTACTGAGCTTGTGCTCTAGAGCCCGGAGCTGCAAGTACTGAGCCCACGTGCTACTGCTGAAACCCACACACCCTAGAGCCCGTGGTCTGCAACGGAGAAGCCACCATGATGAAAAGGCCATGCACCTCACCCCCACTCGCCACAACTAGAGGAAAGCCTGTGTCCAAAGCCCACAATGCAGCACAGCCAAAAATAACAAATAAATATTTTTTTTAAGGGAAAAGAGATAACTTTCAAAGCATCTAGAGAAAAATTACAGGCTTTTACTTTCAAGGAGCAAAATAATCCCTATAACAAATAATAGAAATAAGTGAAGCCAGAAAACATCTTCTAATTAAAAAAAACAAAAAACTGCCAACTTAGAAATCTATGATAAGTAAAAATATTCTTCTAAAATGAAGACAAATGAAGACATTTTTATACAAACTAAAATTATAACAATTGTTGCCAACAGATTTGCATATAAGAATATTATATATATTTTTTCAAGCCAAAGGAAACTTGTAATAGATGGAAGCACAGAAATACAGGAAAGAAAAACACACTGAAATCTTAAATAGGTGTGTAAGTTTAAATAAATAAATATTAACTGAAAACAATCATAATATTTTCACACTGTATGGTAAAAAGTATTTATAGAATTAAAATGCATGACAGCAATTTGAAAGGCAAGCGGTGGCAATAAATGATATTAAAATAAAGCATTCAAGATCCTCATATGGGCTTCCCAGGTGGCGTAGTAGTAAAGAACCCACTTGCCAATGCAGGAGACATAAGAGATTCCGGTCTGATCCCTGGGTTGGGAAGATCCCCTGGAGAAGGAAATGGCAACCCACTCCAGTATTCTTCCCTGGGAAATCCCATGGACAGAGAAGCCTGGTGGGCTACAGTTCATAGGGTCGCAAACAGTCAGACATGACTGAAGCAACTTAGCAAGATCTTCATAGAGTCCAAGATTCCATTATATTAGACTCATAGGTCAAGGATTCATATTATGATTTGTAATACAGTTAATTAATGTGTAAGTAAAAACCTAAAGGAAAGTAAATGGAACAAGAAGAGCAAATGAAAAACAGAACAAGATAATAGACTTAACGTCAAATGTATCAATGATTACATCACAAGTATTTAAATGGTCTAGTAGAAGTCTAAGGCAACTCAATGGCTTTGAAAAACTTTTTGACAGTTTCTTACAAAACTAAAAGTACGTCTATCCTATGACCCCAAAATTTCAACCTGTTTTATTTCTCCCAAGAAAAATGGAAACGTATGCACATACACATGCTTTTAATAACTTTAAACATAATATGCAAGAACTGGAAGCAATTCTATGTCGACAGAAAAACAATCATACACTGTTATACTACTCAGCCATAAGAAAGAATATGTGACTGGAGAAAGTCAGTTTTCATTCCATTTCCAAAGAAAGGCAAAGAAAGACAATGTCAAAGAATGTTCAAACTACCGCACAATTGCACTCATATCACACGCTAGCAAAGTAATTCTCAAAATTCTCCAAGCTAGGCTTCAGCAGTATGTGAACATAGAACTTCCAGATGTTCAAGCTGGATTTAGAAAAGGCAGAGCAATCAGAAATCAAATTGCCAACATCCCTTGGATCATAGAAAAGGCAAGAGAATTCCAGAAAAACATCTACTTCTGCTTCATTGACTATACCAAAGGCTTTGACTGTGTGGATCACAACAAACTGTGGAAAATTATTCAAGAGATGGGAATACCAGACCACCTTACCTGCCTCTTGAGAAATCTGTATGCAGGTCAAGATGTAACAGTTAGAACGTGACAATCAAACAATGGACTTGTTCCAAATTGGGAAAGAAGTATGTCAAAGCTGTATATTGTCACCCTGCTTATTTAACTTCTATGCAGAATACATCATGCAAAAGATCGGGCTGGATGAAGCACAAACTGGAATCAAGATAGCAGGGAGAAATATCAATAACCTCAGACATGCAGATGAACCACCCTTATGGCAGAAAGCAAAGAGGAACTAAAGAGCCTCTTGATGAAAGTGAAAGAGGAGAGTGAAAAAGCTGGCTTAAAACTCAACATTCAAAAAATAACAAAAATCCATGCATAAAAATAGGTGGACTAAATACTCTAAAAAAAAAAGCTACCAGACTGGAGTTTTTTAAAATCCAAGACAAATGCTGCTTAAAATACACATTAACAAAACACATAAAAAGACAAAGATTGAAAGCAAAAGCATGAAAGACAGTTTATGCAAATATCAATTTGAAGAAAGCTAGCATGTGTAAATTAAAATCAAAGAAAAATGTAAGCAAAAAAGCCTGCTAGACATAGAAAGTGATAGTCCCTCATGTTCCTCCACAAAGAAAATAAAGCAACTCTAAATTTGTACGCATCTAATAATATATATCCGTAAAATATTTACTGTAAAAATTGCCAGAGTATAAAGAGAAGTAGAAAGGTCATTGTGAGAGATTTTAAACACCTACCTCAGTAATGGAAAGAGAAATCAGACCAAAAAAAATCATTAAAGTTCTAAAAGATTTAAACAATTATTCTAATCCTCTTGACCTGATTGACTTAATATATAACAAAACACCATGAACAGATGAATATATATTCTCTTTCAAATAAGCATTGAGTAGTTATCAAAACTGTCTATATGCATTTCTAGAAAGCAAGCTGCAACAATTTCAAAGGAACTTAATCAGATAGAGTATCTTCTCTACTATAAGAAAATCCAGAAATCACTAATGGTCAAATCACTGTAAATCTACCTTATGTTTGAAATTTAAGTAATTCGGAAAGGGAGGAAAGAAGGAGAAGAAAGAAAGAAAGGAGAGAAGGAGGGAAGAGGGAAAAAATTGAAATTCTTACATTCTAATCAGGAGAGTCCAAATTGGTATTATCACTTTTGAGAATGCAACAGTAACAAGTGAAGGGCTTCCCAGGTGGCGCTAGTAGTAAAGAACCTGCCTGCCAATGCAGGTTAGATGGAAGAGATGCAGGTTTGATCCCTGGGTCAGGAAGATCCCCCGGAGGAGGGCAGGGCAACCCACTCCAGTATTCTTGCCTGGAGAATCCCATGGACAGAGGAACCTGGCAGGCTGCAGTCCATAAGGATCACAGAGAGTTTGGACACAACTGAAGTGATTTAGCACACACACACAGACACACACACAGTAACAAACAAAACTGACGAAATACACGTCCACCAGAGAGGCAACTCCACTTCCAAGAAGGTACTCAAGAGAAACGCATACATAAAAACACAAGCACAGAAATGTTTACAGCAACGCTATTTCAAATAGCCCCAAATTGGTTGACATTCCCTTCAAATGATCATCAAACCATTACATGGACAATGGACTATATTCCTAATATTCATTTGATATATATCATCATGTAAAAATGAATAAACTATAGACATATGCAACAATTTGTATAATTATCAATTTTGAGTAAATAACGCAAAAGTGTACATACTTCATGACTGTCTGTATAAAGTTCATCTATATAAATGATGTTAATGGGTATCAGGATAGTAGATAACTTTGAGGAAGAAAAGAATTGATGAATACTGTAAGAAGGCAGAAAGGGGGTTTGGGGGTGCTAGCAGTGCTCGGTTTTCTGACCTGGCAACTGGGTAGCGAAGAACTGGCATGTCCATTTTGTGAAAATTCATTGAGCTTTACACTTAGGATTTACAGAACTTCCTATATGTAAATATTATTTACAGTAAAAAGTTAAATTAAAATGTGAGGGAATTTCTTGTGAATATCTTCAGTAATGGCAAATGTTCACTTCACTGAGGATATGAGTAAACTTATTTTTAAAAAGTCAAAGGTAATTTTGAAGCTGATGAATAAAGTAGGTGATTAAACCGAGGAAAGATGTTCTAACCAAAAAAGAAGTGCGGCTGTAATCTAATGAGATTGATTTTGTTATGAAGCATGGAAAGTGGCCACGATAATATCATCCAAAAGAGGATTTCTAAGAATTTTAATCAATGGAATCAACTGGGAGGAATTACTGTACCGTTTGTATGAAATCATGCTATTTGACCACGAAGGCATGCTTTTAACTGTATTTCTGTATAAAGCTTCTCATTTTGACCACTCCAAAAGTCTGGTGAAGTAAGGGTTATAATCACTTTGGGAAGACATGCGTTAATATTTCATGAGTTTAAAAATTTTTGAAAGAGAGAGATGAGGAAGAATTTTAGGAAGGTGGTCAAAAGGAAAAGACTTCCAGATAAGTACTAGGGAGGTAATAGACACCATGAGGACTGTAGTTAACACTGCTGGGTGTTGCATGGGAAAATTGTTAAAAGGTAGATCCTCAGCACTCATCACAAACAGAAATTTGTTTTATTTTCTTTTTGCATCTAAAATATGGGCTTTCCAGATGACTCAGTGGTAAAGAATCTGACCGTCAATGCAGGAGACACAGGAGATGCCAGTTTTATCCCTGGGTTGCGAAGATCCCCTAGAGGAGGAAATGGCAAGTGACTCCAGTATTCTTGCTAGGAAATCCCATGGACAGAGGAAGCTGACAGGCTTCATGGGATTGCAAAGAGTCGGACATGACTTAGTGGCTGAACACCCATGCGTCTAAAATGTATAAGATGATGGATGTTAACCAAACCTACTGCGGTAATCATTTTATAAAATACGTAATTCGAATCATCATACTGTACACCTTAAAAATATGCAATGATGTATGTTCAGCTGTTTCTCAATAAAACTGGGAAAAAATATTAGAACTGAAGAGAAAGAGAGACAGACATACAGACAGAGAGAGACAGGTAAGCTCCCCAGTCAGTGAATCACCCAACATTACATACTGTGGGAAAGTGCTTCAGGCTGAATTTGTCCAGCATCTTCTGATTCCTGTCCACTTTCCAGTGCCACGAATTCTTGAGATCAATAATGATATCTGTATCTCTTTTTATCTTTGAGCTGTTTCCTTATCTACACTACTGTTTTGAGCAATATATTATGCTCAGCTTCTGATCTTATTAAGCTACATGCATTCATGTTACCACTTCAGTTGTGTCAGACTCTATAGGACCTTATGGACTGTAGCGCCCCAACCCACCTCCAGACTCCTCTCTCTTTCCATGGGATTCTCCAGGCAATAACACTGGAGTGGGTTGCCATGACTTCCTCCAGGGGATTTTCCCACCCCAGAGATCGAACCCAAGTCTCCTGCATTACAGGTGGATTCTTTAACCACTGAGCCTCCTGGGAAGCCCAGCTTATAAAGCTTACATACCATTTATAGCATTTGTAAGGCAGTAATTTTAATGTAAGATCTAGCAGTTTTATATCTAGGTTTGTGTCATCCAGGAGTGATAAAGTCAGTATGAAAAATTTTTTAATCAATATTTTTTCTTGTACCATTGCCACCAATACCCTAATTAATCAAGCTTTTCTTTTGGGGTGAATTGATTGATTCAATTATTTTCTCATGCAGAACTGGGTCACTATTTAAATCCAAGTACAGAGTTTCTCTTTCAAGTTTACTAACACATTTATTCATGTTTGGATGATAGCTCAAGCTACTTCTGATGAATTACTCTGTCCTCAGAGAATTAACCTGAAGCATAGAAAGATAACTTCCTTTCCCATACAATGCATTTTACATAGTAGATGACCAAAAAAATATTTGCAGAATGAATGGATGGATGATTAATGAGACATAGCACTTCAAACAGAAGAGAAACTCAGAGCATCCCACTATTTCAGGATTGTACCTTGGACATGCTGTGTTTTCTCTGCTTTTTTAACAACTTATGCAATTGTGCTAGGCAATGCTGGGTATGCATCTGATACCATACACTCACATATAGGTGGGTGATTCCAATTTTTTTCTGTTGAGTTTTGTAGCTTTTTGGTGTTTTTTATTTTTATTTTTCAATGTGGAAAATCTATAAGACTTATGGGAATAATAACTAATAGGCATGACCAAAGCCAAATTAAACTTTTGTTGATGTATTTTAGAAAATGATGTTATTCTGGATTTCTTGTGAAAGAAGGGTGGAGACAATGATTTTTTTTTTTCCTTTTCTTTCTTTATTTTATTTTAGGCTCTTCTGAGCTTTATCTTTGTTGCTGCAAGTGGGCTTTCTCTAGTTGAAGCAGGGATTACTCTTTAATGTGGTACACAGGCTTCTCACTGCAGTGGTTTCTCTTGTTACAGAGTACAGGATTAGAGTGCCACAGGCTTCAGTAGTTGAGGTACATGGGTTCAGTAATTGTGGCTCGCAGGCTCTTGATCATAGGTTCGGGGCTCGGGAGTTGTGGCACATGGGTTTAGTAACTCTGTGGGATTTAGGATTTTCCTGGACCAGGGACCGAATCTATGTCCCCTGCATTCTTAATCATGGGAAAGTCAGACAATGATAATTCTTTGTTCAACTTTCTTGTCTTATATTTACAGCTATGAGTTTTTTTTAAATGGTGGCATATATATTTATATGAAAAGAGCACATGACTAAAAAACTTTTACAAAATTAGAGACTTTTAATATTTCCAGCACTTTTCCCCTCCAATTTTAGCATATCAACTCAAATGGGAAAGAGATAGCTAACTCAAAAGATTAAAAAGAGAATATTTACAGAACTATAGGAAAAGTTAAAATGGAGCTGTCCTACAAAATAAAACATGCACTGAACATCCAACTCAGCAATTGTACTTTTGGGCATTTATCTTAGAGAATAAAAACTTATGTTCATAGAAGCTACATTCCTAGAGCACAGAGTAAGGCAGAGAAAGGCAGAGATTTGACCTGGGGGCCAGGAAGAAGGGCACAATGAGAGAAACCTGCATGTCTCTGCTACATTCAAATGCTTCCTTCTAGTATAATATTTCCCAGAGTGAAATTTTTCTTTTAAAAGTAACATTTACGTTTCTGAAATTTCACTACATTTTTTTCAGTTCGACATTCTAGGAATCAGCGAACTGAAATGGACTGGAATGGGTGAATGTAACTCAGATGACCATTATATCTACTACTGCAGGCAGGAATCCCTCAGAAGAAATGGAGTGGCCATCATGGTCAACAAAAGAGTCCAAAATGCAGTACTTGGATGCAATCTCAAAAATGACAGAATGATCTCTGTTCATTTCCAAGGCAAACCATTCAATATCACAGTAATCCAAGTCTATGCCCCACCCAGTAACGCTGAAGAAGCTGAAGTTGAATGGTTCTCTGAAGACCTACAAGACCTTTTAGAACTAACACCAAAAAAAGATGTCCTTTTCATTATAGGGGACTGGAATGCAAAAGTAGGAAGTCAAGAAACACCTGGAGTAACAGGTAAATTTGGCCTTGGAATACGGAATGAAGCAGGGCAAAGACTAATAGAGTTTTGCGAAGAAAATGCACTGGTCATAACAAACACCCTCTTCCAACAACACAAGAGAAGACTCTATACATGGACATCACCAGATGGTCAACACCAAAATCAGATTGATTATATTCTTTGCAGCCAAAGATGGAGAAGCTCTATACAGTCAGCAAAAACAAGATCAGGAGCTGACTGTGGCTCAGATCATGAATTCCTTATTGCCAAATTCAGACTTAAATGGAAGAAAGTAGGGAAAACCACTAGACCATTCAGGTATGACCTAAATCAAATCCCTTATGATTATACAATGGAAGTGAGAAGTAGATTTAAGGGGACTAGATCTGATAGATAGAGTGCCTGATGAACTATGGAATGAGGTTCGTGACATTGTACAGGAGACAGGGATCAAGACCATCCCCATGGAAAAGAAATGCAAAAAAGCAAAATGGCTGTCTGGGGAGGCCTTACAAATAGCTGTAAAAAGAAGAGAAGTGAAAAGCAAAGGAGAAAAGGAAAGATATAAACATCTAAATGCAGAGTTCCAAAGAATAGCAAGAAGAGATAAGAAAGCCCTCTTCAGCAATCAATGCAAAGAAATAAAGGAAAACAACAGAATGGGAAAGACTAGAGATCTCTTCAAGAAATCAGAGATACCAAAGGAACATTTCATGCAAAGATGGGCTCGATAAAAGACAGAAATGGTATGGACCTAACAGAAGCAGAAAATATTAAGAAGACGTGGCAAGAATACACAGAGGAACTGTACAAAAAAGAGCTTCATGACCCAGATAATCATGATGGTGTGATCACTGACCTAGAGCAAGATATCCTGGAATGTGAAGTCAAGTGGACCTTAGAAAGAATCACTACGAACAAAGCTAGTGGAGGTGATGGAATTCCAGTTGAGCTATTCCAAATCCTGAAAGATGATGCTGTGAAAATGCTGCATTCAATATGCCACTAAATTTGGAAAACTCAGCAGTGGCCACAGGGCTGGAAAAGGTCAGTTTTCATTCCAATCCCAAAGAAAGGCAATGGCAAAGAATGCTCAAACTACCACACAATTGCACTCATCTCATACGCTAGTAAAGTAATGCTCAAAATTCTCCAAGCCAGGCTTCAGCAATATGTGAACTGTGAACTTCCTGATGTTCAAGCTAGTTTTAGAAAAGGCAGAGGAACCAGAGATCAAATTGCCAACATCCGATGGATCATGGAAAAAGCAAGAGAGTTCCAGAAAAACATCTATTTCTGCTTTATTGACTATGCCAAAGCCTTTGACTGTGTGGATCACAATAAACTGTGGAAAATTCTGAAAGAGATGGGAATACCAGACCACCTGATCTGCCTCTTGAGAAATTTGTATGCAGGTCAGGAAGCAACAGTTAGAACTGGACATGGAACAACAGACTGGTTCCAAATAGGAAAAGGAGTTGGTCAAGGCTGTATATTGTCACCCTGTTTATTTAACTTATATGCAGAGTACATCATGAGAAACGCTGGACTGGAAGAAACACAAACTGGAATCAAGATTGCCGGGAAAAATATCAATAACCTCAGATATGCAGATGACACCACCCTTATGGCAGAAAGTGAAGAGGAACTGAAAAGCCTCTTGATGAAAGTGAAAGTGGAGAGTGAAAAAGTTGGCTTAAAGCTCAACATTCAGAAAAGGAAGATCATGGCATCCGGTCCCACCACTTCATGGGAAATAGATGGGTAAACAGTGGAAACAGTGTCAGACTTTATTTTTCTGGGCTCCAAAATCACTGCAGATGGTGGCTGCAGCTATGAAATTAAAAGACGTTACTCCTTGGAAGGAAAGTTGTGACCAACCTAGATAGCATGTTCAAAAGCAGAGACATTACTTTGCCAACAAAGGTCCATCTAGTCAAGGCTATGGTTTTTCCTGTGGTCATGTATGGATGTGAGAGTTGGACTGTGAAGAAAGCTGAGCACTGAAGAATTGATGCTTTTGAAGTGTGGTGTTGGAGAAGACTCTTGAGAGTCCCTTGGACTGAAAGAAGATCCAACCGGTCCATTCTGAAGGAGATCAGCCCTGGGATTTCTTTGGAAGGAATGATGCTAAAGCTGAAACTCCAGTACTTTGGCCACCTCATGCGAAGAGTTGACACATTGGAAAAGACTCTGATGCTGGGAGGGATTGAGGGCAGGAGGAGAAGGGGACGACAGAGGATGAGATGGCTGGATGGCATCACTGACTCGATGGACATGACCCTCAGTGAACTCCGGGAGTTGGTGATGGACAGGGAGGCCTGGCGTGCTGCGATTCATGGGGTCGCAAAGAGTTGGACACGACTGAGTGACTGATTTGATCTGATGTACCCTTCTACCTGGCTGGCCCTATGATCCAAACCATTCTATTTGTTGTAAACACTTATTTAAAGTTTTTGTCTAGTAAAATACCTTGTACACCAGAAAATTTCATTTCTTAAATTAAGAGTATTTATTAAGCTCTCACAATGAGCAAGCTACTGTGATGAGTCTTGCCAGGGGTACAATTGAAAGTTGTCCATAACCCTGTGCAGAAGATAGAAATATGTACCCAAAAAAACCCCACCAATTCACAGAACAAACTGAAAGGGAGAGAAAACTGAGTCTTTCATCAGGTGTAAAATTCTAAATTGAGATACTGACGTCATTAGGCATGGAACTTTACATTTCCACAGTGAGTCATGCACGTGTTTATGGTGGGGGGATGGGTGAAGTGAGAGCTACAGTGCTTCAGAATCTCATTCCAGAAAAGTCGACAGCCCAGTCCTGAGATGCCTTTGCATTTCTGAGGCAAATTAGGCTTTCTTCCAGTCTTCATCATTTTCCTAGGAAACTCAAGATGGTTTTTGCCGAAATCACCTTGTCCCTCTTCTTGTCTCATGTTGCAACTTCTGGACTTCATCAATCTTTCAGCCTTAATACCCGACCAAATCTCCTGTTTTCCAGGCACATCACAACCTTTGAAGAGAAGCAAACTTACAATATGATCATAGTTTCTAACAAGAGAGAAGAGATTATGTAGATAGTTATGAATTTTGAAATGTAGGCCACATAGGACATCACTGTGACGTGAAGGCATATTTTTCATTTAAACTCCAATTCTTTGAATAAAAGGAAAGACCCAACTGGGGTTGTCCCAAGTGAAATAAATATCCTATAACCAACTTTGCAGTATTTTCATATGAGGAAATGTAAAAGGATCTGCATCTCCTCTAAAATATTTATTTAGATTTTTTTCTTTAAAATGGTGTTTTCTTGCATTTGACTGTCACCAGCAAACATAAAGAGTGATGAGTTTCCCCAATGGCTAGAAGTAAACACGGTCTCTCATTGAGTAGCAAAAATTCAACAGCCGTGGTTTTTCATGCTCACTTTTCTTATACAATGACTTCTAATTTGTCCCACAGTTACTTTCAATATAAAAGGAAGACTCTGACTTAAAATCAACACAATTAGTTTTACAAAAATCGTTTGGCTCAAATAATTTATGCAGCATGAAGATGTCAAAAGCACTTCAGATTTTTATCTTCTAAAACAGATTTGCTTTGAAATCCAGTCTAACAAGTACATACATTTTGGGTCTATTAGTCTTTAATAAAAAAAGATAGTGAATATTTTTATCACAGTGCCTCTGCAGGATAATACCACCACTCTGCATTTTAAAAAAGCATCTTTATCTTGAAAAAGTTGGCATATCTTTCATCTCGTATCCTCTTTCAGGGGGTGTAGAATCCATCTTGCAGGTGAAGAATTGAGGCGGAGACAAATGATTTATTGTCTGAAGTGACATTTGCACAAGAGGCTGGCCCTGCATGAAGACCCTCCCATCCAGCGCCGCGTGCTCATAGAAACCAACACTACAGGAGGAACAGGAGCATAAAAGCTCCTATCTCCCTCTGCAATCTCAATAGCAGTGGTCACTGCCTTTCTGAAGATGGCTGCTGTGGGCACACTTTAAAATTAGAAACTCAGGAAATCACGACAAAGGGTTTGGGTTTGTTTTCTGGGGAAGGAGGAAGTCAGGAGAACTCTCAGCAAAATGCTAAACTGATCACTCCTGGAAGTCAAACTTTTTATCCCAAAATGACAGCTTTCTAAAGGAAATAAATAACCCCTCCCATCCTGGTGGTTCAGATGGTAAAGAATCTGCCTGTGATGCAGAAGACTGGGGTTCAATCCTTGGGTCAGGAAGATCTCCTGGAGAAGGGAATGGCTACCTACTCCAGTGTTCTTTCCTGGAGAATTACATGGACAGAGGAGCCTGGTGGGCTATAGTCCATGGGATCACAAGGAGTCAGAAATGACCGAACAACTAACATGGACTCATTTAACAACCTGCATATTGTCAGGGAACTCCTTGGAAAAAGAGGTGGGACCTAAGAAGTTGCCCCAGAGGCTGGATTCCCTGGGGCAAAGGGTGCAAAGGAGAGAAAGGGCTGGGAGAGACAGAAAAGCAGATGGTAGGTGATGAGCAGCCAGGGTTGGGTAAGAAAAGAGTGCAGTTTAAAGAAAATGGGGAACTTACAGGATTGTCCACAAAGGCTAGAAATCCCACCCAGTGCTGCTCCCTGACGATGAAGTCATGTGTGCATGTTTAGTCGCTCAGTTGTGTCCGACTCCTTGAGACCCCATGAACTGAAGGCCACGAGGCTCCTCTGTTCATGAGATTTTCTGGGCAAGAATACTGAAGTGGGTTGTCATTTCCTCCTCCAGGGGATCATCCTGAGCCAGGGATCAAACCCGCATCTCTTGTGTCTGCTTCATTGCAGATGGATTCTTCACCCTCTGAGCCATCAGGGAAGCAATTCAAATCAAAAGAAAGAGGGCTCAGGGAGGGGAGGGCTTAGGCCAGACCTGTGGTTACTAACTCACAAATGATGAAGAACAGGAAGATTTAAGTCCACTATCAAACAGAATTTCTGTAAACACTTCAACTCAAATGTTTAATCAATTCTTTGGTCAATGTCCATTGTATTCAATTGTTCCCTTTTTGTGACCAATCCCAGAGAGCAACCTCAGTCTGTTATCCTTTGCGAAAACTGCTGATTCTGGGTGGCCTCAGAAAACAAAGCTCCAGCACAGGCATTTTGAGGAAGGAAAGTAAAAATGGAACATCAAGTCGGGTGTTTGGGGAACTGGACGACTTTGGAGATGACTTGGTTGCCAGCTCCCAGCTCCTTTATCTCTTCCATCTCAAATTAGGAAGTAAAACCTGTTTTCCCTGACTGCATTCCTTTTCAAAAATTTTCCTTTCTCATACCCAGATGGTGCCCTTTGAACTTAAAAGCTAAAGACCTTTGTTCCCCACTGTAAATCGTCCGCATGGCCATGCTGCTTTTCCATTTAGCTGCCAAGCTGGGGAGAATTGGCAGTTATATCGGACAATTAGCACTTTGAAATATTATCCCAGCACATATGTAACAGGTTAGCACAGCGCCTGGACACGAATGGGAGCGCCTTCTTTCCCTCTGGGCACTACCCTAGGCCGGTCTAGTTGCATTTCTACCCCTTAGACAGAGAAAAGCCGGTGTTTGGTGTCCTAAGAGGGGATAGATAGAGAAAAAAAGAAAACTATGAGAGAATGTTGCTGGACTCTCATCTTAAAATTCAGTTTTAGACTGATAAGTCATTAAGCAAAGCCTAAAAACAAAATTACAGGGAGAAAAAGACAACAGGAAATGAAAACATTAATATTGAAACCCCTAAAGCAATCACCTTTATCGCTAGCTGTAAAACAGTCCACATTCTAAAAAGTCAAGTCCGAAGTATTACAGACACTAAACAAAGACCTATCAGTGGACTGTCACTATTAATAATTAGGGATGGTTTTAAGTTTTTCCCTAGCACTTTATTTAGTACAATCAAAATGTTATCACCTAAAAAAAATAGGCAATAACAGGGGCTGTTATTTATATAATCTGTGAAAATAAGCAATAACCCACTCCTCCAGTCCCTGAATAAAACCCAACATATGGTGGGTATTAAAAAGCAAATGTAGTCTATCGCAACTTTGTAAATTTCTGTTTGTTTTGTCACAGAAACTCTCACTTAAAGGGAATTTTTCTGCTTCAATCTTCTTTTAAGAGATGAATTCTCTAAAAACTACCCACCGCTTTCAAGATCCTTAAATCCAGAGAAAAGTGGCTCTTAAAAAGTCTTCAGATTACCGTGGAAATAACACAGTAATTTAGCCAGCTAAGAATTGAGTGGGTTCGGCTTCCCTGGTGATCAAATGGTTAATCCTCCTGCTAATGCAAAGACCGAGGTTCAGTCCTTGGTCTGGGAAGATCCCACGTGCGGAGCAACTAAGTCTGTGAGTGCAGCTACTGAGCCAGTGCTCTAGAGCCCACATGCCACAACTACCGAAGCCTGAACGCTTAGAGTCCATGCTCCTCGATGAGAGAAGCCACCTCAAGAGGCAGCTTGTGCACAGCAATGAAGAGTAGCCCCTGCCTGCTGCAACTAGAGGAAGTCCACATGCAGCAATGAAGACCCAGCATAGTCAAAAATAAATGAATAAATCTTTAAAAAAAAAAAGACCCCAATTGAGTTTTTCTGGCTATTCTTCATAATGATTTCCTGACCAGAAGAGAATGTAACTTCTAGCTTCACCCTGAGCTAATAAGTCAAGAGAAATTTGAGCCAATGCTTAAAGAGGACATATGTAATACAGGCTATGGCAACCCACTCCAGTGTTCTTGCCTGGAGAATCCCAGGGATGGGGAAGCCTGGCGGGCGGCCGTCTAGGGGGTCGCACAGAGTCGGACACGACTGAAGTGACTTAGCAGCAGCAGCAGCATACAGAAAAAAAAAATTGCATTAAATTTGGTTGAGCTTTCAGAGTGTGATGAGAAGACTAGATTAAACAGGAATCAGAAGATGTGGGTGTTAGCCTTGATCTGCAAACTTGAACAATACCTCTCTGGTTCTCATTTTCTTCATCTGCAAAATAGGACAAGAAAATCCATTGGGCCAATCTTTATGTGAGAAAGGATTTCACAACTATAATCAGATACACGTTATCCTCCACAGTTAGATACTATTCATTTAACAAACTTCTGTTGAGAGTTTCACCTTCCAAAAGGATTTTATTCCATTTGAATGTTTATTATCATTGTGGGTAGCCAAAATCTCTGGTGTTTCTGAAACGGATAAGAAGGGTTAAATCTCAGGTATCACAAAGCTCTCTTTATTCCTCTGACCTCTAAGCCCTTAGTTCTGGAAATCCCGCCTCCCCTCTCCATGCAGACTGCTTGATCTCACTTGGGGTAGGGAAAGAGATGCTTCTAAATTTAGTCTAAGTGGATTTAACATATGGCATCATACCTTCCTGGGTCAAGAGGTCTCTGTGTTTCTGGAAAACTGGAAGACAGATTTTGCTGGGTGGGAGAAATTGGAGAAGGAAGACCATTCAACTATTTGGAGAAAAACAGTGACTTGAGGATATGGGATTGCTTTAAACTAAATTTCTAAAAGAAAGCTATGCCCCAATGCTAAAACAGCATCTTGATTTAGGCCTTGGAGATATTTCCCTGATGGCATCTAAGACATATTAAATTATTTGGCATTTGGTCCATGTGCAAAATAGACTTGGCTCTAAGGGAGTTACTCAGGCTTGGCTTTGGTAAATTACCTTTATTGGATTTGAGGATAAAAAAATAGAAACACAAAGAGGGTTAGAAGAGAGGTTTTCTTTTCCAAAGATAAAGGGCAAAAGTCAACAGAAAAAGGAGTAAGAAAAAAACAACAGTGAAATTTAAACTTTTAAATTGGAAACAATTTTTAATAAAACTGTGATTCAAATCTTATACGTTTCTTATTAAAAAAAAGACCTGCCTTTACTTTCAGGTGTGATACGGGTGGCTTCATGTCAGCAAATTACTGCAATGTGTATTTCTGTGAACTTGAAATACTCATGAGTGGAAAACAAGTATGAATTGCCATATTTCCTTACGGCTTAAGTAAGGCACCAGGATTCACGCTTTTACGTCTGTCTGGAATATCCACAAGTACTAACATTCTTATAAATGTTTTTTGTTTTTTTTCCCCTCATTGCATCAAAGGCATAAAAGGAGTCCAAGAAAAGAACAGCTTTAGAGACAGAGATGAAATGGTGTAAAATCCAAAATGAAGGTGTATATTTGGTTCTGTGCAATCAAACTGTAATAGAAAGTGCTATTGTAAACTATGTGAACACTGCCATCTAATGCATCACTAAAAAGCAGCAAGGGCTTTGGAAAGTTATGCTGGGAAGCAAGAGAAACAGAAAATGACCACCTAATTAGGAACACTATTCTCAGGATTTTACTTTAAATTGAATACAGTATTTAAATAACTCATGGTTCTTGTGCCTTATTTTTCAGCACACCAGGGGTATTTAGTGTCTAAATATGTGCCATCTCTCTTTTCTCATTTTCAAAGGATAGATTTTTTTATTTTACAAGTGCTGTGTAGCCAAAAGTATTTGCATTAAGAACTTTTTCTATCTGAGGATTACTTTGTAGCTTGGACAAAATAGGTTATCGAAATCTATCAATAGAAAAAAATCCAAAAACCTAGAACAGATCCAATAACCTGTCTTTATTCAATGTGGGATGTGATTAAAATGTCGGATGCTGTGTTAGAAGCTATCAATCCTGTATCCACTATGGCCATTTTCGTTGCTCCAAGACAACTTAGAAATAAGTTTTTTGAAAAACTGTTCACCATGGATGAGGTAAAAGAAGCATACCATGCACACACACACACACACACACACAACACACATCACACACACACACACACACACATACACACACATATATAACAAAACTAACGTAACTTCCCCTAGTCTTGTAAAGGAATATTTGGGGAAAAAATACTGAAAGATGTATCAATGACTTCTAATATTAGAAGTCTGTAAAAAGGCTTTACTAAAACTTCAAATGAGTCTGCCACAATCATTTATATAAACTCTATGAGCAAGTAAATTGAAATAATCCTGTATTCTTAGGTTTCTTTGCCAGGAAATAGTCGATGGTTATCTTGCTGCAACAATTCCCACCTTGAAGAAACTGAAAATCGCACTTACCAAGAAAGGATGAGTAGCAGGCCAGAGGAGAGAGGGTGCAGTAAACTTGATAAGTTTGGAGAAAGCATGCTGCTGTACACTTCAGCTGACATGGGTCCTTCATGGTAGCGAAAGATATGTGAGGCTCAAGGCAGTTGTTTATACTGACAGATGTAAAATGTTTAGAAAATGATTGCATTTAAGCTTCATTCATTCAGTTTACTGAGCTGAGACCAAAGACAAATGGAGAGATCAATGAGATGATGTTGCTGTGTTTTAAAAATTACACCCCAGTGAGAGAAAGATGAATTTTGCCACCAAGGTCCGGTATCCAGGTTCACACTCAGGGTGTGTCCCCACAGGATCCAAGAATTTTCCAGACAGACCCAGGCTCACTGGATCTCTCCTACAGAGAAAAATGATGGCACAGACAAGGAGAGAGAAGATATCTTCATAAATACGTAATATGTGTATATATTAAAAGTATATATCTTATGTAAATATACATGACATAATATATTCATAAATACATAATATATGACATAATATGGGACACAAATACATAGTATATTTGAAAAGATTTTAATAACTAGTAGAGTAGATACCCAATAATTATATTACTGAAGGTGTAGATAAGTACTTGGATAAATGAATACATGGATCTATGAACTAGTGTCATAAGAGAGGTGATGGGATTTCTTGAAAAGACAAATTGTTTCTGTTATTTTGGTAAGCTGGGATGTGGAGAAAAGATACAGGAGTTTAACACTATAAATAAATATAAACATAAAATATAGTTGGGATTTGTGCAGTACACTGAAAGGCTGATAATATAAACCTAGGTAGTGACAATACTAATTAAGGCCATTGAAGGCAGAAGAAATAATAAAGGTTTGGAGACAAGAATTTATTCTGCATGAATTTATTTCTGTTTGCCTGAATGATAGACAATATACAATTGAGGGGAAAACTTTTACCTCACACCATATACAAAAATTAGCTCAAAATAGATCAATGATGAAAATATGACTTAAACATGAGAAGAAAGCATAGAGGTAAATCTTCATGACAATGGATTCTTAGATATGACAACAAAAGCACAAAAAACAAAATTATAAATAAATTGGACTTCAGCAGAAATGAAAAGTTCCTGTGAATCAAATGATATTATCAAGAAAGTGAAAGGGCAACCAACAGAATGGAAGAAAAGTACTTGTAATTCATACATCTGACAAGGGTCTGATAATCAGAATTTACAAAGAACTCTTGGAACTCAAAAGCAAAAGGAAAAAACAATACAATTAAAGGACGAAGGACTTAGGCAGTTCTTCCCAGGCAGTGCTAATAATAAAGAATCTACCTACTAATGCAGGAGGCATATGAGATGTAGGTTCAATCCCTGATCTGGAGAGGAAATAGCACTCCACTCCAATATTCTTGCTGGAAGAATCCCATGGAGAGAGAAGCCTGATGGGCTACAGTCCAGGGGGATCGAAGAGTCAGACATGGTTAAGCACACACACACCACACCCAAAGGACTTAAACAGACATATCTCCAAAGCATATGAAGAGAAGTACATTGTTAGCCATTAAAGGAATGTAAATTGAGGCTGCAAAGAGGAATTGGCAAGTATGTGGAGAAACTGGATTCCTCAGCTGTTGCTGGTGGCAATGTTAAATGGTTTACCACTGTGGTAAACAGTTTGGCAGTTTCTTAAAAAGTTACATATAAAATTTCCTTACAACCCAGAAATTCCACTCCTGGGTATATATCCAAAAGATATAAAAGCAGGTACTCAAACAACTATATTTACATGCAAATTCACAGAGGCATTATTCACAGCATCCAAAAACAATCCTAAGGTCCATCCATTGGTGAATAAACAGATGTGGCATATCCATACCGTGGAATATTATTTGGCCATGAAAAAGAATGAGGAGTTCATACTTGCTATAAGAGTGATGAAACACAAAAACATTATGCTGAGTGAAAGAAGCTGCTAGACATAAAAGGTCACATATTGTGTAACTCCAAATATATGAAGTATCCAGAAGAGTCAAATCCAAAAAGCAGATTGATGCTTTCCAAAGGCTGGGGGGAGGGGAGAAAATGAGGAGTCACTGCTCAATGAGTTTGCAGTTTCCTTTCGGAGTGGAAAACTGTTTTGGAAGTATGGAAAGAGATGGTTGTTGTACAACACTGTGAATGCACCAAATGCCACTGAATTATTCACTTTAAAATAGCTAGTTTTATCTTTCCCAAATTTCACCAATTTTTTTTTAATTATTAAGGAAAAATGACAGCAGGATATAACATAGAAATGTAAGCTAAACAATTGTTATTTGCTGCCAATCAAATGCATGCACAGGCGAAGAATTACTGTTTGTTAAGTTCTTGGTTAGAAGAGCAATGTGATCATCTCCATGCTGAGGGACAAATGAAGTAGCTGCAGTGTGAGATAGACATTGGACAGAGAGATAGGGAGAAAAACTACCTGTTCATAATTTTAAAACTAGTCCTGTTGTAGGAAGAACCGTCCCAGGTCTTAGGCAAGTCCCTGAGATAGTCACCCAGTGTGGATTCTTGGCTTTGCACAAGAAAGAATTTTAGTATGAGCCATAGTAAAGTGAAAGAAGGTTTATTCAAGGAGATTTTTATTCCACGGACAAAGTGAGGACCATCTCAGAGCCTGCTGCCACTGATATTCAACTCTTTTATGACCCCATAGACTATAGCCCGTCAGGTTCCTCCGTCCATGGGATGCTCCAGGCAAGAATACTGGAGTGGGTTGCCATTCCCTTCTCCAGGGCATCTTCCTGGCCCAGGAATTGAATCCACATCTCCTGCTTGACAGGAAGATTGTTTACCACTGAGCCACCTGAGAAGTCCCTCTCAGAAGGTTAGAGGGCCCCAAATAAGGGGTAGTTAGCTTTTATGGGCTGGGTAATTTCATTGGCTAATGAATGGAAGGATTACAGTAGTCCAACTGTTTTGGGCAAGGGCAGGGATTCCCAGGAATTGGGATATAGCCCACTTTTTGACCATTTACGGTTGGCCCGGGAACTGCCATGGCACCTGTGAGTATGTCATTTACATGCTAATGTATTACAATGAGTATATAATGAGGTTTAAGACCTACAGGAAGCTGAATCTTCTGCCATCTTGGACATAATTGGTTCTAAACAGTTTATGCCATATTCTCAATGACTATGTCAGTCTTTTCAAGGTTGGGCCCTGCCTGCTTCTTGTCTCAGTTCTATAGGAGTCTGTGAAAAGTCCAAACTATGCTGGTGGCTGCAGCAGGCATGGAAATACCAAATTAGATGTAAGATATTAAGAAATTAATATGATATACTCAGGCCATTTCATCTAATGCATCTACTGTGGGGGTAAAATTTGCAGAGAACGGTTCCAATTGTCTTCCCCATAAGTGAATGATTTTGACCAAACTGACTGAAAAATACAAGGACAGCAGCTCAGATTACAGAGCAGTGCAGACATTACTGCATTCATTCATGTGTACAAGGCATATGACAAAGCAGTCATAAGTATAATTATACAGGAGTGCGTGCATGCTATGTTGCTTCAGTTCAGTTCAGTTCAGTCGCTCAGTTGTGTCCGACTCTTTGCGACCCCATGAATCGCAGCATGCCAGGCCTCCCTGTCCATCACCAACTCCCGGAGTTCACTTAGACTCATGTCCATCGAGTCAGTGATGCCATCCAGCCATCTCATCCTCTGTCGTCCCCTTCTCCTCCTGCCCCCAATCCCTCCCATCATCAGAGTCTTTTCCAGTGAGTCAACACTTTGCATGACGTGGCCAAAGTACTGGAGTTTGAGCTTTAGCATCATTCCTTCCAAAGAACACCCAGGACTGATCTCCTTTAGAATGGACTGGTTAGTTCCGACTAATACATTGGCTGATAAAATATCACATAATTATATAAAAAATCATGACAGTCATAACAGTACCCTAAGTTACAATTTCTAGTTATATTATTTGTACTTAATGTATTAACTGTGGTGTTGGAGAAGACTCTTGGGAGTCTTTTCCAGTGAGTCAACTCTTTGCATGAGGTGGCCAAAGTACTGGAGTTCCAGCTTTAGCATCATTCCTTCCAATTCTTTTCAACCCTATGGACTGTAGCCTGCCAGACTCCTCTGTCCATGGGGATTCTCCAGGTAAGAATACTGGAGTAGGTTGCCATTTACTCCTCCAGGGGATCTTCCCAACCCAGGGGTCGAACCCACGTCTCTTATGTCTTCTGCATTGGCAGGCAGGTTCTTTACCACTAGTGCCACCAGGGAAGCCCCAAACAGGAGTGCATCTGTCAGCAGGTTTCAGTCATTCACACTCTGTGTTCTCTTGAGAAGATGACCACAGGTTCTCACTTAGCAAATATTTATTGAGTCTATTCAATCTGCCAGGAACAATGCTAGACAGTGAGTTCACAAAGGTGAACAAGTTGAGTTTACAGTCAAGTGAAAAAGGACTAAACAGGAAATAATAATGGAGTTAAAAGGTGAGGATGACGATAAATTCAGCCAACACCAGACATGGGGAAATGTCACCTGTAACAGGTGGGACGATGGGCAGTGGGGTGATGATGCGGTGAAGATGGGGTTGGACTTCAGGAAGGCTTCCTTGGAGGAAGTCACAGATGAGACCAAAAAAGACCTACTCAACTGAGGAGGGCAGGGTTATGCCTGGAGGAACCACAAAGGCATCTATTCAATACCTGAGAATTAGTGAGAGGAGTGTTTCTATAACAATGAGCTTACTACCAGTGGGGAAGGAAATGATGCATTTTACATAAAAATTGATGGGCAGGTTTTATCTCGCAGGTGAGAAGTTATCATCACGTCAATTAGGGTGCTAGTCCTCCACCTTCAGGCTCTATAACTGCCCTTGGACTTTCAACACGGGTACTAGACAGGATCCTCCCTACAGTGGAATATTACTCAACCATAGAAAGAACAGAATCTTGCCATTTGCAACAACCTGGATGCGCCTGAAGGGCATTAAGCTAAGAGAAATAAGCCAGATGGGGAAAGGCATACTGAATGGCCTCACTTATATGTGTAAACTAAAAATGTTGAACTCCTAGGAGGTCAAAGGGTATCAACTTGCAATTATAAGATGAATAAGCTCTGAGTATCTCAATGTACAGCTGGTGACTACAGTTAATACTACTGTGTCATATACCATCAGCTCTCTGTTATGTTTGGGTCCCTCATCTGCAGATTCAACCAACTGCAGAACAAAAATATTTGGGAAAAAAAAATCCAGAAAGTTCCAAAAAACAAAACTTGAATTGCTGTGAGCAGGCAAATATTTACATACCATTTACATTGTATTTAAAACTATTTACATACCATTTGCATTGTAACAGGTATCATAAATAATCAAGAGCTGATTTAAAGTATACAGAAGGATGTGCATAGGCTATATGCAAATACTAAGCTAGTTTATATAAGGGACTTGAACATCCTCAGATTTTAGTATCCAAGGGCAGTCCTGGAACCACTGTACCTTAGATACCAAGGACCAACTGTACTTGGAATTTGCTAAGAGAATAAAACTTAACTGTTCTTATAGCACACCCAAAACAATGGTAACTATGTGAGGTGATGGATGTGTTAATTAACTTGATTGTGGTAATAATTTGACTATAGCTTAGATGGTAAAGAACCTGTCTACAATGCAGGAGACCTGGTTTCGGTTCCTGGGTCGGTAAGACCCCCCCCTGGAGAAGGGAGTGGCAACTCACTCCAGTATTCTTTCCTGGAGAAACCTTTGGAGAGAGGAGCCTGGTGGGCTACAGTCCATGGGGTCACAAAGAGTTGGACACGACTGAGTGACTAACACAACCACATACATATATATATATATATATATATATATATATATATATGTGTGTGTGTGTGTGTAAGAGTAAGTCATACAAATATGCAATTTTTATGTGTTAATTATACATCAATAAAGCTGGAAATGTTTTTCTTAAAATCCTCCCTGATACATACTCTACTTCACACTCATTTCCTATATTGTCTAGTGATGTCAAATTTTGATCTAGTCCCTTTTTGGTGATTCTGTCCACCAAAAGGATAGGTTTCTATTGTTTTACTATATTGGCTTGCTTCTAATGTTTTTATTTAATAAATAATGCTTTTGCATTTTAAAATATTTTATATTTTATGTTTTAATATAAAAGGAACAGGAAGATACAAGAAGAACAGGAAGCAAAGTGATATGTTGAATTGATAAACAGCTTTTAGTTCATATAAATTAATCATTTCATGTCTAAAAGTTGGGGCTTTTTCCTTCACAAAGTCCCCTGTCAGCAGAGCAATCTACATTAGGGGAAAAAATGTTCTGTTTAAACTATCTAAATGCCTTCATTTAGAAAGATACTCAAGTGACTCTTTCTGGCAGACACTTTATCTATGTCGGATTTCTAACAGCTTTTTCACTCAGTATTCATCTGACTCTTTATTCCACTTGTGGCCTATGGAATTGGCTTTTGTGATATTAACTATACATTTATTTATTTCCTTATTTTGTTTAGGCTCTAAGCCATGTCTGACTCTTTTGAGACCCCATGAACTGTAGCCTGCCCGGCTCCTCTGTCCATGGGATTTCGCAGGCAAGAATACTGGAGTGGAATGCCATTTTCTTCTCCAGAGGATCTTCCCAACCCAGGGACTGAACCCAAATCCTTTAAGTTGGTGATAATCACCATCTCTTACTTATGTTCTGCCTGTGGATTATGGTTGGTTTATTTGTCATCATTTTTGATATGTATGGTTCTTCAGAGAGAGTACAGGGAGATTCAGATTTAAATAGCCACCATTATTCTCCAGGAACCTACACATTCTTAAAAATATGATAAAATTCTAACTGAATAAGGAATGCTTCATTCTGAACTGCTTTATAAGCTTCCAGTATTCAAATATAAAACATTCAATTGAAATATTTATTTCAAAACTACTGTAAGCTACATGTTGACTCCCTGTGATGGTAGCAATATACTGTTACTATAGCACAGACTTTCATGATTACTGATCAGCATAATGTAAAGGGTTGTTGTTGCTGTTGTTGTTGTTCGGTCGCTAAGTTGTGTCTGACTCTTTGCGACCCCATGAACTGCATCACACCAGTCTTCCCTGTCGTTCACCGTCTCTCTGAATTTGCTCAAACTCATGTCCATTGAGTCAGTGATGCCATCCGACCATTTCATCCTCTGTCACCCTCTTCTCCTCTTGCCCTCAATCTTTCTGCATCAGAATCTTTTCCAGTGACTCAGTTCTTAGCATCAGGTGGCCAAAATATTGGAACTTCATCTTCAGCATCATCTAATAGGTTCAGTTCAGTTCAGTTCAGTCGCTCAGTCATGTCCGACTCTTTGTGACCCCATTAATCGCAGCATGCCAGGCAGGCTTCCCTGTCCATCACCAACTCCCGGAGTTCACTCAGACTCATGTCCATCAAGTCGGTGATGTCATCCAGCCATCTCATCCTCTGTCATCCCCTTCTCCTCCTACCCTCAATCCCTCCCAGCATCAGGGTCTTTTCCAATGAGTCAACTCTTTGCATGAGGTGGCCAAAGTACTGGAGTTTCAGCTTTAGCATCATTCCTTCAAAAGAAATCCCAGGGCTGATCTCCTGCAGAATGGACTGGTTGGATCTCCTTGCAGTCCAAGGGACTCTCAAGAGTCTTCTCCAACACCACACTTCAAAAGCATCAATTCTTCAGCGCTCAGCTTTCTTCACAGTCCAACTCTCACATCCATACATGACCACAGGAAAAACCATAGCCTTGACTAGGCGGACCTTTGTTGGCAAAGTAATATCTCTGTTTTTGAATATGCTATCTAGGTTGGTCATAACTTTCCTTCCAAGGAGTAAGCATCTTTTAATTCCATGCCTGCAGTCACCATCTGCAGTGATTTTGGAGCCCCAAAATATAAAGTCTGACACTGTTTCCACTGTTTCCCCTGTTTCCCCATCTATTTGCCATGAAGTGATGGAACCAGATGCCACGATCTTAGTTTTCGGAATGTTGAGCTTTAAACCAACTTTTTCACTCTCTTCTTTCACTTTTATCAAGAGGCTTTTTAGTTCCTCTTCACTTTCTGCCATAAGGGTGGTATCATCTGCATATCTGAGGTTATTGATATTTCTCCCGGCAGTCTTGATTCCAGCTTGTGCTTCTTCCAGCCCAGCGTTTCTCATGATGTACTCTGCATAGAAGTTAAATAAGCAGAGTGACAATATACAGCCTTGATGTACTCCTTTTCCTATTTGAAACCAGTCTGTTTTATTCTTATCTAATCTAATGGTTAGATAAGAATAAAACAGTCTTTCTTATTTCTCAAGTAGAAATTTTATTTCTGGTACCTCCTAAATAGAATAATTTATCCCAATCACAATACAAGTTGGAAAAAGTATTTCAAATGCCTCAAAAAGTAATTCTTACCAACTTTTTTTTTCAACACCTTTACCTTCTCTATCATACCTTCTTCATTTTCCTTCTACCCTAAATCTCTATTCTAATTATCTAAGAGACCCTTACCTCTTCCTCTTAACCATCAAATTTCTCTAGCCCAGATACTAGAAATCCCAGCTGAGGAATTCTTCATTTCCATGGAGTTTAATCACATTTTTTAATTTGGAGAGTTATTTCTCAGTCATAAAAATATTAACAAGACCTGCTGAATTAAGAAATTAAAAATAGAACTACCCTATGATCCAGCAATTTCACTTTTGGGTACATCTGAAGAAATAAACATATTAATTTGAAAACATATATGCACCCCCATGTTCACTGTAGTAGTATTTACAGTAGCCAAGATATAGAAATAACCTGTGTCCTTCTATGAATGAATGATAAAGACATGGAGAATATATAGAAAGGAATATTATTCAGCCCTGAAAAATGAAATCTCACCATCTGCAGCAACACAGATGGATCCTGAGGGAATATCAAGTGAAATAAGTCAGAGAAATACAAATATTGTATGATTTCATTTATATACGGAATCTAAAAACAACAACAAAAAATAAACAAAACAAAAGCATAGATACAGAAAACAGAATGGTCGTTGCCAGAAGGGAGGAGGTTTGAGAAATGGGCAAGACAGATGAAGGGGATTAAGAGGTGCAAACTTATAAAATAAATGTCATAAGGATGTCACATATGGCATGATGTCATCATGCCTATTGTCTATAGGCACTAATTTTGTACAGAAGACTTGAAAGCTGCTGAGAGAGCAAATCCTAAAGGTTAACTCAGTATAGTGACAGATGGTAACTAGATTTATTATGTTGATTATTAAACAGTATTATTTTATATTAATCAAATAATGTCAGTATTATTTCATAATATTTAGTATAGAAATATCAAATCATTATGTTACGTACCTGAAACCAATACAATATGTCTATTACAGCTTGGTAAAAAATATTTTTAAGAATGTGTGAGTACAATCATATAAACCACATATTTGACATTATAAACATGAATATAAACTAGCAGATGACAAGCTCTCCTCCCTTCATTTATAAGGAGATGGTTTCTACTACACAAACATTCCCACTAGGAAATTTACGTTCTACAAGTGCTTAGTTACATTTTTGTTAGATATTCAAATATTCTTTTATATTTTCAGCTTTTGACTATTATTCTTGGAGAAGAGTATTAAACTCACTTGAACCTGCTCATCTCATTTTAGATGGTGCTAAACAGAGTTAATGCCACTTTGTTACATACTTAGCAGCTATACTTACTGAGGAGCAACAGATGTACCACACTGCAGCACAGCAAAACACAAGGAAAACAGGAGAAGCTCCAATTCTTTCTGCTTTTATCAATCAAACCGATCTTCTCTTTGCTATTGCTGTTCTAAGGTCTCTTTTTCTACTTTCCTTTTTGGTCAATTTCTTTCTCCAAAATGTTGGCTATGTAGTAACGACTACAACTGGTGTACTTCCAGGTCACTCTTATCCTCCTTCAGGGTTCTCCTTCCTCTGGTCTATTTGGGGAAAGAAGATCTGGTTCATGTCTATTCCTAAGTCACTTTCCCTCTGTGCTGTTTCCATATTCCCCTTGAGACCTCTACTGTCTTGGATAGCAATCACCCCCACCCATTCACACCCCAGAAGGTCATTAAATCAAGGGAACATGTAGCATTCTTCAATGGAGATTTGGAACAAACTCCTTAAAATTAACTATTAGGCATTCCACACTTAGAAGGCCCCCAGCAATCTCCATCACTAGAGAAGATTCACCCTTCTAAGGTGGTGACCTTCTAGCATACTGCAAGTCCTGTTCTGTCCCTCTCACTTCTAGGAAGATCCCACTATTCAATTTCTCTTCATTTTATTTGCAGCAAATTTACCAATCTTCTATTTTGCTGTCTCCTTCCAAATCATTTAAGCATTAGCTCCCAATGCTTAGGCCTTTAAAATTTTTCTTAAATGAAGTCTCCAGAGAAAAATTATGTTACTTCCCTAGGGGCAAAGCAGCTATGTTATTTGTAGTTTTTAACTAGCCTGTTTTCCCCTCCTTGCTACTTGATTTTTCTCAAAAACAGCTCATATGGTCCTTTATGTCAGGGTCATAATAACTAAAGGTAGTCCACGAATACCCTCGAGGCTTAGAAGAGCGGTTACAAGAGAAAGAATTTATAATGCTCTAACTTGAGGTCACAGAAGATACAACAGTGATGAAAGAATTAAAATATTCATTTTCTGTTTCAATACAAATCCGCTCAGAGATTTAAAAAAAAGCAACACTTCTCTTTTTCTGTTTCCAAGTTGAAGCAGTGCAGAAACTTTAGGCTGATGGTGACTAAATCATTAACTGAACAGTACACTAAATAACTGAAATAAGCAAACGCCTTGTAAAAGTACAAGGCGATCATGGTTATGATTAAGGGAAGCCAAGGTGCAGAACACCCAGAGAGAGAGCTGTCGGAAGTATTAAAGACTCCATATGTGGCCCACCTGGCTGCGAAAGAAATCTGGAGACGCAGTGAAATGAATAAATCAGGAAAGTAGATCAAAGAAAGCTGGAGAGTGAGATAAATGTAAGTGAATTAGAAGAAAGGGAGAAAACTTTTCTATAATATGACCAAGATTTTGAGGAAGCCAAAATGTAAGATAACAATTAAGGGAAATAAAGATCAAGAGTCTGTATATTTCATGTATATGATTAGTCTGTTTACAAATTGTTCTAAAGTGTAGCAGTCAGTGTCAGGAAGGGTCCTTAGTGGCAAACAACAGAAATCAATTCAAGTTTAAGCAAAACAATAAATTGCTAAAAGATATATGTCTAGTATCTCAAGTCTTGATTTGAGGGAGGTTGAGGGGGCAGCTGGAGAATGAGTCTCAGAAGTGGATAGCACCCAAAGGAGAGGAGGTGGCCTCCATCCCTCTACTGAGCCTGATTAGGATGCTCTATTATTAATAGCCCTCCCAGTGTGCCCTCAAGCTTCATCTCCTCTAATGCTTCCATCATTGCTGTGGGAAATTACTCAATGGCCACTTTTCCCCTTAAGATTCAAAAGTGCATGAACTTATTTATGAAGCAGAAATAGAGACACAGAAGTAGAGAACAAACCTATAGACACCAAGGTGGGAAGGGGTGGGATGGATCGGGAGATTGGGATTGATACATATCTACACTGCTGCTGCTGCTAAGTAACTTCAGTCATGTCCGACTCTGTGCGACCCCATAGACAGCAGCCCACCAGGCTTCTCCGTCCCTGGGATTCTTCAGGCAAGAACACTGGAGTGGGTTGCCATTTCCTTCTCCAATGCAGGAAAGTGAAAAGTGAAAGTGAAGTCGCTAAGTCATGTCCAACTCTATCGATCCCATGAATTGCAGCCCACCAGGCTCCTCCGTCCATGGGATTTTTCTAGGCAAAAGTACTGGAGTGGGGTGCCATTGCCTTCTCCGATATCTACACTACTATGTATAAAACAGATAACCAATGAGAATTGACTGTATAGCACAGGGAACTCTACTCAACACTCTGCGATGACCTAGATGGGAAGGAAACCTAAGGAAGAGGGGATGAAGGTATACACTCATTGATTCTACTGCACAGCAGAGATTAACGCAACATTGTAAAGTAACTATGCTGCTGCTGCTGCTGCTAAGTCACATCAGTCATTCCGACTCTGTGCGACCCCATAGACAGCAGCCCACCAAGCTCCCGTCCCTGGGATTCTCCAGGCAAGAACACTGGAGTGGGTTGCCATTTCCTTCTCCAATGCATGAAAGTGAAAAGGGAAAGTGAAGTCGCTCAGTTGTGTCCGACTCTTCGCAACCCCATGGACTGCAGCCTACCAGGCTCCTCTGCCCATGGGATTTTCCAGGCAAGAGTACTGGAGTGGGTCGCCAGTGCCTTCTCCAATACTCAAGTAAGATAAATAAATATAAAATAAAAAGGGTAACAGAGAGAAAAAGAAACCAAGCTAGGGGTGGCAGGGGCTGTGGGGGGAATAGCATCGTTGAGCAACTTTAAGGACACGATAAAGATTAAGGTCATCAGAAAAAAAGAAAGAAAGAAAGAAAGTTCAAAGCCCCAGGCATGTACCTCTCCTTGCTGACTAGGCCTGTGTCATATGATCACTTCTAGGACATGGGAGACAGAGAGAGAAATTGCTGTCTCTCTCACCACACACACTGTGGGGATTTCCTCAAAAAGAGAAGTCTCTTCTTACCCTCCCACCAAATAAGACATATCAAATGCCCTCTATAAATACTGAATGTTTGACAGTGTTAGCAATTTAGCTTAGTTGGATTAATAAATGGAAATAGAATTCAGTTTTCCTGACTGACCTGCCTCTCACAAAAGAAGGAAGGAAGAGGAGGATGGGGTCCCCAGGCTAGGGGTGCTGGGCAATCATCTGTGGGGGGGGAGAGCAAAGGTTTTGAAGTCCAGGATTTAAATCTCAGTTATAACATTTACTATCTTTGAACTTGGGTAAATCTGTTACAGCGTCAGATGGGTGATAGTTAAAATAGAAGTGAAAAGACTATTATCCTTGTCTTAGAATTATTCTGAGGATAAAATTAAAAAATGCATTCCACTTGCTTACTGTTTGCCTGGAACAGGAACAAGTGCTCATAAAACATTAGCCACTCTAACAACTTAAGCTGTGTAGCTCCACCCTGCTCTCACAGGGCGGCCGACACATGCATCAACTCGGAACAGATTCCCCATCTTTTGATTTCTCTTCCTCCCAGAGCTAAGGAGAATCCTGATGTAAGCCTTCTGCCTGCAGTGATCTTGACTGCTTTTCTGAGTTTTTCTTACTTGACTCCCTTGATTCTGAGCCTCAGTCTCCTGAGACTGCTACCTTAAGAATTAAAGGTATTCTACCTTTGTCTGCATTCTTGAGTTTCGTGTTTGGTTAAAAATCCTAACTATGCCAACGGCCCTTTCTGGAACTACTATCCTGCTCTTCTCTTGCTAGTCACTTGACCATCAATCTCTAGCTCCCTTGTGACTGGATCCCACTACCATGAACATGAACTTGAAAGTCAACGGTCTTGACTCTCAATCATGTTCTATCATTCATAAGCGGTGTGACCTTAGACAAGTTACTTAACCTCTCTGGGCCTCATCTGCCCAGATAAGATATTCAGAGGATGTATACAGACGATGTTAATGAACCTGGCACATAAAACATACCGTTGATTAATATTTCAATGAGTGTTCTTCATTAAGAATAGGCAAAGCTTCTGGTGGGATATGTGAATGCATGTTCAGTCATGTCCAACTCTTTGCGGCCCTATGGTCTGTAGCCCACCAGGATCCTCAGTCCATGGGATTTTCCAGGCAAGAATCCTGGAGTGAGTTGCTATTTCCTCCTCCACAGGATCTTTCTGATCCAGGAATGGAACACACGACTCCTGTGTCTCCTGCACTGCAGGCAGATTCTTTCCCGCTCTGGTGGGAAACTATAACAGAAAAAGGCTCTACAACTGATTTTCTCATGAGGGGTTACAGTAAGAAATTCATAGAAGATGTGCTAGCCAGAGTATCTGTAAGAAACCAAGATTAAGATTACTCCACTAGGGAACTTTATAAAATGATCCTAAAACTGATGGAAAGAGAGACCTTTTCCATTCACTTCATCCCTGTGGATCATAACGGAAGATGCAACCACAGGTGCCAAGAAACAGGACAGCATTCTAGTATTGGGTCCATCACATAATTGGAGACCAGTCCCTCCGAGTTTCTGGGACTCTTTGGACCCAAGGAACAGGTGCCAACCTTGTGTGCACCGTGGAATCATTTGTAGAGTTTTTCAAAAGCACCAGTCTTCAGGTCCCACCCTAAAACTCTAACGTTTAACTGGATGGAACAGAGGAAGAAATAAAATTCAAAATATAAAAATTCTGTTTTAGAAAGAAAGGCAGAGAGGGAAGGAGAGAGGAAGGAACTGCTGACCTGGGAAGTTACAGTTTGAGATCATCTAGATCGTGTGCTTCCTGGAAGTGCCCCGAAATCTGTGAGGAAAAGATAAAAGCTCTTGATAAATTCCTGTATCTGATGTTGTTGATGAGCTTGAATAGCTCAGACTTTCACCATCAAGAAACTTACCAAAGTCTAAACTAAATCCGCCTTCCTGTTGAAAGCTAAGTCCCATTACTCCAGTGCTTAGCTCAGAGGAAACAAGACCTGCTCATGATGTTTACCCTTCTCCATCCTTGAAGTGTCATCTCATTTTACACAAGTCAATTCTTTTTGTGCTTAATGAAATTGATTTGCCATTTCTACTGAACTGCAGTGTCAATCAGCTCTCAAGCAACTCAGGGCAGTACCTTCTTGCTTCCTAAGCCAGATTTTACTGTAAGAGCCAGCTGTCTGGGCCTGAAGGGCACCAAAGCAGTGGTATGGCAGGACCCAGCATCTGGCCTCCACTCAGACCAACCATTAAACTGGCCTGTGGCTACAAGCCCTTGATAGCAGCCTGACTTTATTAAACCTTTCTGCCAATCCTGGGAAATGAAAAACGAGTCTTTGGCAATCTTCAGTCTGACTCAGTGTGAATTTACGCCAAAGTATAAAATACAATAGCCACTGTTACTGAGCATCTAGAATATGCCAAAGATGTTGTAAGAATTAAAGGAGAAACCTTATAGACAGAGCACACTGCCAGGAACAGAGTCACCTCAATAAATGGTGACTGGTATTGGCATTATTACCAATCCTGAAAGTGGCCTTCAAAGGGTGACATGATTATTCTCATTTTACAAGGATGAAATCAATGTTTAGAAAGGTTCCATCACTTGCCCAAGGTTGCACAGTTCATCAGTGGAAGGGCAGTCATTAAATGCAGGGGGACCTTTTAACAATAAAACCTTGCCCAAGATGGAGTACATTTGTGACCATTTATGGTAGTTTCACATGGTTGGGAAGAAGGTTTCATAGAGACTGCAATAAAATACTTCCAAGTCTTTTGCACAGAATCACAGATCACCTAAACAATAATCCTCCAGTAGACTACTGCTTCTTTGGTGTGTATCTGTGTAAATCACACATGGGTATGCACACACAGACAATGTGATTTATTGGCTTAATGGTAATAGGAGAAAGAGATAGGTGATGAATTGGATTGAATAGTGGCCATGGCACAAATTGATTACATTCAGATATAAATCAATATCATTCATTTCAATTCTCTATTTATTATCAAGGGCATATTATGTGCTTGAAAGTGTGCACTAAATTCCATGGAGGATATAAATGAAAAAAAATGGCAATGTCCCAGCACTCAGAAATTGTCATGTGGTTAAAACCTTCTGTGAAATAGGGAATCCAACAATATAAGGAACTGTTCATTAAAGTGTTCAACTAAACATAAAATTAAGTACTAAAATGTATAATAGCTACCTTCAGGATGAATTAGGGAAAGAAAAGAGTTGGACCTTTACAAAGGAAGGCTTCGTGAAGGAAGAGGTGAGAGATGAACACTGAGGATTTAAAGCCAAATGGAGAAAAGGGTGTGAGTGTCCTTCCCTTTCATCCCAGGCCTGTTAGGAATCAGCCTGAGCAAAGCACTGAGGTCAGGAATTCATTTAATTATTAATTCATCTACCATGTAAACCTAGTATATGTCAGACTTCCAGTAAAAAGAGAAATCAGCATGTTGTATATGACAGACAACGAAGAAGCTACATCAGAGAACAGAGACTTTGATTGGGGGTCTCGAGGAAAAGGACACAGAGATTGGTTGGGATGAAATGCTGCACACCCAGAGAGATAGAGATGGGATGACCCATGAGAAACCGCTCTGAACTACTGAGGAGGAGAAAAAAAGATACAGTGAAAGTGCTGTAAGAGAAAAACCTATAGAAGAGCAAGGCTCTAGTTGCTTGGTGCCAGGCTAGGACACAAACATCTGAACACACTACCCGTGTTCATAGGTATATACACAGGGAGAGGCTGAGAATCCTTTTGCCTACTTGATTTGGCCATGCTAAATATTCAAGAAAAATGTTGTTGGCAATGGATACTCTTGAAGGCAAAAACAAGTCAGTAATCCTCAGTTCTGATTTTCAGTTGGAAATCGAATAGCCCTGGTCTAGCTCCTTTAGGAAATGTTCTCTGACACCACCACCCTTAACACAGGTTTGTTCTTCCATTACGGGTAAACAGAAACTATGAGGAAATTTTCATCTGTACCCAGAAATCTGTGTATTTAGTTAAAGAAGGGATTTTCCTCTGAAGAGATATAAGGCAATGAGGTGTGAACGCAAAATCTTTTCAATAAAATTAAACAAATTCAAACAGTTTCATGTGCTTCACAGCTACTAAAAAGGCACAGAGATCAAATCTTATTTTCCTATTGTCAGAACTAGGGTCTAATTCTTATAAAAATTCCATGACACCCAAGTTAATTAGTATAAATCTGCCTTAAATGGCAATTGGCTTCATTAAATGACAGAAAAACATTTTAGAATGATTCTCTTAGCGGGGAAGGATGTGAAAATTGCCAAAGAATGGCTTTCATTTTAGAATCCCGGGAAGAATTTCACACAGCAGCAAACATAATTCCACTCAAACCATATGAAACCATTATATACCTAAATAGCTACAAAGCTTTGCCTGTAAAAATAACAGTAAACGCAGGACTTCTAATGAATAAAAATGAAGTTTAAATTTATATCAAGTATTGGCTTCGCAGCTACCAGCTTTGGTCTAAATCTCAGTTGATGTCCTTCTGTCTTAGCTCCAGACCACATGGATTTGCTTTTTCCCATTTATGAGTTTAGTAAATATGGGTGCAACCATCCCAAACACCAGTCAGTGAAGCAAAAGGAGATATATCCATATTACTCTCAACCTAGCATGTCTGTGGGTACACCAGGAGCTTCCGCAGAGACAAAAGTGGCCTGAGACTTCACAATATGAATGATGTCACGGAGACCACTCTGCCCTTTCCTACTGCTGTACTGACATCAGCAGACAAGGGAATCAGCCAAGAACAGAAGCAGAAACGGCCGACAGACAAACCCGCTGTAGCCAGTCTCCAACAATTTCACTAGTTTGGTTCAACGGTTTCTGGAGAAACAGAAGCTATTGCTCCAAATGACTCCTGACAATTTTTAGTCACTCAAGCTTCCTGTACCGTTGCCCCTTCAATTGCTCAGATAAGAAGGGGCCAGCAAAGTCAGCTACGGATTGCGAAGAAAGGAGCTGGCTTTTGCTTTTTGTCACATTAACAGGAATCATGGGAAGCAAGGAGTTTAGATGATCAGACACTAGAGTGATTAGAGCAATGCCATACCTGCTTGCTTTTTCTAGTATTGATACACTGACTGGCCCTGCATCTTGAAATACACAGCTATTAATATTACTCTCATTTCAAAGGCAGAAAGGAATTTAAAAATATTACTGGAATACATATATATACATATACATATATATATTATAGTTGTTGTTCAGTCGCTAAATCATGTCTGACTCTTTGTGATCCCATGGACAGCAGCACACCAGGCTCCTCTATCCTTCACTATCTGTCAGAGTTTACTCAAATTCATGTACACTGAGTCAGTGATGCTATCTAACCAGTTCATCCTTTGCCATCCCCTTCTCCTTTGGCTTTCAATCTTTCCCAGAATCAGGGTCTTTTCCAATAAGTCAGCTCTTTGCATCAGGTGGTCAAACTACTGGAGCTTCAGTATCAGTCCTTCCAATAAATATTCAGGGTTGATTTCCTTTAGGATTGACTAGTTTGATCTTCTTGCTGTCCAAGGGGCTTTCAAGAGTCTTCTCCAGCACAATTAGAAAGCATCAATTCCTCAGGACTCAGCCTTCTTTATGGTTCAACTCTCATATCCGTACATGAATACTGGAAAAAACATAGCTTTGACTATATGGGCCTTTATATACATATGCATATACGTATATGGGGCTTCCCTAGTTGCTCAGTGGTAAAGAATCCAGCTGCAATGCAGAAGCCTCAGGAGACATGGGTTTGATCCCTGTGTCAGGAAGACCCCCAGGAGGAGGGCACGGCAACCCACTCCAGTATTCTTGCCTGGAGAATCCCATGGACAGAGGAGCCTGGCAGGCTACAGTTCATAGGGTCACAAAGAGTTACACATGATTGAAGTGACTTAGTGCACACACACACACACACATACACATATATAAAGAATTTCCTTTGCTCTGTCTGGCTTAAGATACTATTCTGCTTAAGCATTTTTAATCACTAATAAGCAAATGCTTATACAATTCTCATTTAAGTCAATATTAGTTTTATTCTAAAAAGATAACATTTTACTATGATTTACCTCTTGAATTTAATAGTATCTAATGAATTTTAAAATATTAACCTAGCCTAAAAAAAAAAGAAACCCACAAAGGCAGAGAGCACATACCAACCTATCCATGTGCAGTGGGAGATGCCCACATTGACCTAGGATGCCTAATCTGACTTATCTTTTTAATTTATTTTTTAATTGGAGGAAAATTGATTTACAATGTTGCAATGATTTCTGCCACACAACAACACAAATCAGCCATGATTATGCATATATCACTTTCCTCTTGAGCCTCCTTCCCATCCCCCCATCCCACCCCTCTAGGTCATCAGGGGGCACCAAGCTGGGTTCCCGGTGTTATATAGAGCCTTCTCATCAGCTATCTGTTTTACACATGGTGATGTATATATGTCTATTAGATTCTCTATAAAGGAAAAGGTGCACATCAACCGTTCACATTAAGTCACTGTACCTAGGCCACACACAGTCTATTTAGTAAGTTTTCTATGCCACTGGTCCTCAATAGAAGTGGTTTCAGTGTCCCAGATGGAGGCATGTTCTGAGCTAAAGGTGAGAATCTCAGTTCCCCACACCCAGAAAGGCAGGTGGACAAGAAGTAAATAACATTAGAGGCCATATAATACACAGCCTTCAGCTGGGCTTCATAAGGAATAAATTTTTTAATATCCCTTGAGATTTGGGGGCTCTTATTGAAAAAAACAAAATCTATATACACAAAATACAATGCTCCAGCAAGATCACCAACTGACTTTCTCAAGTCATGTTGCATTTACAAAATATAATTTGTGTCATGAGGCAGTATATTCACTTCTTAAAAACCTCACATTCAGTAAAATCATATATGAAAAATAACCAGAGATTATGCAAAAAAATAAGATTATGGACAGACCACTCACAATCAATTCAGTCCATAACAAGAACGTGTGCTAACAAAAACAATAATGATCTTAAGAAAAATACTAGTTTCATTTAAAAGACATTGACATTCCCAATAAATAGAGAAACACTAAATGAACACATTGGTGGAAGAAGATGTAAGGAAGAGCTGAGGCTGTTGAGTTGTGGAAAAAAGATCAAAATGGCCAAATGTTGGGGAGAGTCGCAAAATCAGGATTTCTAAGACAAAGCCCATGGCCACACTGACTCAGCAGGAAGAGTGTAGTGTAATGAATGCCATGCATGGACCCTTTTCCTCTATAACATGAATACATAGTATTTGTGTATCACTTGATGGTGTAAAGCAGTAATCTGCTGGGGCAAGTCACACATGGACTGACCTATGTGATTCATGCATTACAATGATATCCTTCTATTACCCACCATGAATAGGCTAGTTCTCCACACAGAAATGGGTTTCCAAAAGGTGGTGGTAGTGGTAAAGAATCTCCCTGTCAATGCAGCAGACCTAAGAGATACGGGTTCAATTGCTGGGTGGGGAAGATCCCCTGGACAAGGAAATGGCAACCCACTCCAGTACTGTGGCCTGGAGAATCCCATGGACAGAGGAGCCTGTCGGGCTACAGTCAGCATGCAAGCATGCCACACAGAAACAAAAGTTTTAGCAGAGCAGATCAAATGTCTTGTTAATTTTCTTCTCTTACCCAAGCCTCCACTGAACTCCTATCAGTTTCTCCCATTGTTACAAAAGTGGTACTATTAGCTGAATACCCCAAGCTTGAATTATTTTTTCACTCCATCTTATTTTTGAATAGAAAGTGCCAAGAGTATTTCATTTACCATCAAAAAGTACCTTTCAGCTTTCAGGTCCTCTTTCTTGTCAAGGTGTGGTTGAAGAAAGAATCTACGAGCCAGCTGGAGAGACAAAATACAGGAGAGGGGCAGCTCTTGGTTTCTCTCACCAATGTGAACCCAAGAGTTAGACCTGGAAGTCGTGACCAGAGCGGTAAATGAGTGAGTGAAGAGCCACTAGGTTCTCTGCCAGGTATTAATACGGATCGTGTTATACTACCCAAGGGCTAAGTGGGAAATGCTAGACTCTGTGTCAGAACAATTCAAGGCAAAGAGCCAGGGAAACAACAAAGAGAAAAAGCAGAACTGGAAAGGGGGATGCGGTCTGGCCAAGACTCATCCTTCATTTACATGAATCCAGATTCATTTACAGGGACTCCCCTGGTGGTCCAGTGGTTAAGGCTCTGCAGTTCCACTGCAGGGGGTGCAGGATCAGTCCCTGCTGGGGGAATGAAGATCCTGCACACCATGCATACGACCAAAAATAATAAAAATTAAAAGGAAAAGGTGCATTTACACCCGTTGTGTGTGAAGTGGGATTTATTTTAGTAAGTTCAGATGAGATTAACCACAACAACCTCATTTCTCCCTAAACTGTGGGTGCAGACTGACCATCAAGATCTAATCTTTCTCTCTCACCCAGTATACAGACAGTTGTCCTGGGCATGTCCCCTCCCAATTAGAACTGAATATTCTAAGTTTACTTACTGTTAGGTGTAGCCACATGACCACACTTTCAGCAAAGGAATATAGACAGAAGTGATCAATGCCTTTTCAGCCTCATAATAAAATAAGGCTATATCTTAAAACCCTGAGCATATCTCTTCCATGAGCTCTCTCTCTTTCTTTCTTGTTGTTAACTCACACACTGCAGCAACCTCATTTCTTCATTGCCATGTAGGATGCTGGCACACGAAACTGGCAGAAAACTGGGTACCAAATAACTTTGAGGAGTATAGTTGCCCTATTGACCTGCAAATGTTATCTGAGAAAGAAATCATTTCTCATATTCTTTAAGCTTCCATCCCTTGCAGTCTAGCTTATCTTAAATAATATACCTCCTAAGACATTCTATAGTCTATCTACTCATATTTTTTGTTAGTTAATTATTTTAAAACCAATTTATTAATCAAAAGACAATTTTGAATATTCAGTCTTGCCATTTCTGAGCAGAATAAAGTGAATCTCTTATGGATCTGTTAATAAATGTACCTGAGCAGTGTTCTCAGTGACATGGGCTATTTGTTGATGTTGTTCCCTCCATCTGATGACATTCTTGAACATTCTTTAGCTGTTCCAAATTGTCACAATTATAATTTTTGAGCTGAGGAAGTCAATAAAGCAAATTCTTATTTTATTTTTAAGAACACATGAGATAGAATACACAGAAATTTTTTAAAAAACTAAGGAGGCTCTTGTTTTTGAAATATCGAAGTGTTAGTTGCTCAGTCATGTCTGACTCTTTACAATCCCATGGACTATAGTCCACCAGGCTCCTCTGTCCGTGGAATTCTCCAGGCAAGAATACTGGAGTGGGTTGCCATTCCCTTCTCCACAGGATCTTCCCAACCCAGGGATCAAATCCAGGTCTCCTGCACTGCAAGAGAATTCTTTACTGTCTAAGCCACAAAAAGTACAATAACTTTTATATTTTAAATATACATATATATATGTACTGGAATATATATAATATTAAGTATAATTATAGATAAATGTAGCATCTCAAATCAAGAAAAAAGACAGTTTATTAATAAAAATTGTGTTGGGTCTAACACTCCATTTGAAAAAATGCAGCAAAAATGAATCCCTACCTACCTCATGTCTTAGAGCAAAATTATTTCCACACCAATTAGTAATAGAAGCTTAAATGAAAAATAAATATACAAATTTCACAGTGAATATTTATCCAACTTGTCCAACAAATGGAAAATAATTTTTGATAATGACAAGCAGAAGCTTCAGAAGGAAAAATCAGTAATAGATTTGATTCTGCAAATATTTAAAATTTTTAATTCAAAGGAAACTGACAAAATATGAAAGTGTATACAAAGGAAATCAATGTCTTTAAAACGCATAAGAGTTACTAGGCAAAACATTTCAACAGAAAATGAATAAAAGATTTTAATCAAGTCTTGGGATAGTAAATTAAAATTGACTGAGATCATGTAAAAATTTTCAGCTTCACTAACAATTCAAAATTTCAAATCAAAAAAAAAAATGAGAGGCTATATTTCAACTATTAGATTGGTAGGGAAGCTCTTTCCACTAGGAAGAGAACACACAGATTGGAGAGTAGGTGTGAATTAAGGTTTATGAAATCTCGCCTCCCACTTGGACCACCTGTACCTCACCAGGAGCATGGCTTTCAGACTGACAGGATCTCTAATCTCCTTTGTGTTCTGCATCTCAGGGGGTTCAGCAGTTATGTCTTTATTCACATGTATAGTTCCTGATCACTTTTTCCGTTCATGTCAAGATTCCAGAAGATCCATTTTGGTGCTCATACCCTTAAATATGATCATGTCCATTAAAAATGGCTTGATTAAATAATGACTTCCTTTTGCTAAAATTTAAATGACAACCCCCAAAAGAAGGTTTCTCAGCTAATTAGGGAGAAGAAAGCTGGATAAGTGGGGATGCAGGAGGGATAAAGTTCAGGTCCACATGATAGCATAACTGTTAATGGGATCACCCTGATAGAATATTCTTCCCTCTGCTTTATCCTCTCTCTGGATCATCTGCCTACAAGACAGACCCTCCTTTCCAGAGTATTTCCCCACGTGAGACTACACATGTCCCATTTCTCACTGATTGATAAGCAAATCAATCAAACTGACCCTGTAATGAATGAGGCTCTGGAGGTACCCTATACACCCTTGGGGAAAAGTGTCATTCTAAACAGGTGGTTCCAGTGGCTGTATTGCCAGCACTGTGGCCTGAGGTTCAGCCTTAGCAGCAGATGAGAATCACCTAAGAATGACATCAGAGCAGATTTTAAAACATATCAAAATGGCCAGATGTCATGCCAACCTGGCCCTGGGGCTGAGCCACACTTTTCTTGTTGTTTTTGTGCTTTAGTGTCTTAAAGTACCAGAGATGAATTTAATGCTAATATTCAACACAGACTGAGTAAACAGTCCCTGCAACAGTGGTTCTCAAAGTGTGGTCCCCAGATCAGCATCAAGATCACCTGCGAACTTGTCAGAAATGCAGATTCTCAGGCTTCTGAGAATCCTGTAGGCCCCCAAACCTACAGAATCTGAAACCCCAAGGGCAGGGTGGAAGACTCTTTGTTAGTAATACCTCCAGGTGATTCTGACACGCAGGCTCAAATTTGAAAACTACTGCATCAGGACAGTCATTCTGACATTTTGTGAGTCCCTACTCTGTCCGAACACTCAGTATATAAAGATGAAATAATGGTTTAAAAATGTAATTTTGGTGTGATAAGTACCATTAAAAAAGAGAGACAACCCAATATAAAAGCCCAGAGGAAGAAACTATTAAAACTCAAAGTAGGAAGGCTTTTTGAGCAGCCCTTTCATCAGTCTCTCAGACCAGGTGACCAATATTTGACGTTGACAAGATCATGTCTGAGGGGTCATTACAGACCACAGGCTGGTGACCAAATATTCTATTTACTTTCCATCTTCTGATGAGAGATCTGCTACCCCAGTTACACAGAGTGAGCCTGAGACTGAGAGGAAGAAATGGCAAACTGAATTGCCTTATCGAGGCTTCCCTGGTGGCTAAGAGGGTAAAGAATCCGCCTGCAATGCAGGAGACCGGGTTCAATCCCTGGTTTGGGAAAATCCCCTGGAGAAGGGAATGGTTACCCACTCGTGTTCTTGCCCGAAGAATTGCCTGCCTTATCCGCTGGACGCCGCAGCTACGCCAGCCTCATCCTCAGAAGTCAACCGGTCAAGGTTTGCTGAATTTAAAGGTTCTGACCCAGCATGTTCAGCACTGAGCAAGTGACTAGGGCCCAAGTGAGACTGGATTCCGACAGAAACACGAGCGCGCGCGCGCGCGCACTCTCTCTCTCTCTCTCTCTCTCTCACACACACACACACACACACACACACACACACACACACACACATTCTGGCGTGCCACACACACACACACACACACACACATTCTGGCGTGCTCCGTTACTTCCGGTCCAGGGCTCGGAAGGAAAGGAGCCAACCAGAAGCAAGAAGAAGTCAAGGGGCTGATCTGCCACTGCTTTGCAGGAACAAGCTTCCGGGACGGACGACGACGCCACTTTCCGGGCTGTTTGGCCCGGAGCCTCCGGGGTGCACCTCGGTCTCCGCCGCTGCCCGGCGCGTCCTCCGCGAGGGTGCGGTGCCCAGCCGCGGGCGCCCGGGGAACGCGGGGACCGGCCGTCGCCCCGGGTCGGCCAGTCAGTGGGGTCTGATAAACCGGGCCTGCCCGAGGAACAGCGAGCCCCTTGCTGGCGGCCCGCCGGCCAGGGTCGGCCCGGCTCTCTCCTTGGCGGCCTGGATGCGCTGCGCGGGGAAGCGGGGTACGGGCGCAGGGCAGCGGGCACCTCTAGGCCTCCGAGGCTCACCTCCCTTCCTTGCGCCACCTCCGTTCCCGTCCCCCTTCCGCGTCTTCCCCTTCGCTAGTTCCTCCTTTTCAGCACCTTCCTTCAGCTCTCCTCCCAGACACGGGTTTTAATGGTGGGAGCGAGCCGCTGCCCTGCTGGACTCCTGAGCTTGCACTTTCCTGGAAGCGCCTTCCAAGAAGGGTTGAAAAAGAAATAGCAAAGGATAGAGCGGCTGGAGAGAATCAACAGAAGTGATTTTGGACATCTCCCACCCACCCCTACAGCACAACTGAAAACAGAGTCCAGGAGAATCACTGCTGCTGAGCACAATTATCAAGCAGACTAAATACATGCCCAGGACATGGCTTTCTGGCAGGGAGGGGTGGGTCCCGTAAGGCTTGGAACACTGGTGTTCAGTCCTGACTGAAAGTAGTAATCACCTAGGAGACAAGGAGAGGTGCTGACCTGAGTGTGTGTGTGTGTGTGTGTGTGTGTGTGTGTATGCATGCGCACAAAGTACCAGGGTTGGCGCTGGGATATATATATATATATATATATATATATATATACACACACATATATATACATATATATATACACACATCGCAACCATTTAAAAATATTATATATACACACACATATATATACATATATATATATACACATCGCAACCATTTAAAAATATAAAAGCTATTCTTATGCTCTGAGATGGATCTGCACATATTTGGGATTTTTCGTTTTGATTGTTTTTAGTTCCTGGGGTGATACTAAGAGGCTGGCATGATTCAGAACCACTGCTTTAGAGCAGTTTACAAAGTGTGACTTCAAGACCAGCCAGCGACACCGTCACATGGGAGTATGTTACAAAAGCAGCTTCCCCGGTCCCTTCCTGGGTCAGTGGATCAGGAACTGTGGGGTGAAGCCCAGCAGTGTGTGTGTCAACAAGCTTTCCAGGTCACTTGGGTGTGTACTGAGATTCAGTAACCGCTGGGGATTGGCTGGCCTGTGCTGCTCAGAAAGCAAGCAATTTTAATATTTTTACTCCGGTACTTGGGCCACCTCATGCGAAGAATTGACTTATTGGAAAAGACTCTGATGCCAGGAGGGTTTGGAGGCAGGAGGAGAAGGGGATGACAGAGGATGAGATGGCTGGATGGCATCACGGACTCGATGGACCTGAGTCTGAGTGAACTCTGGGAGATGGTGATGGACAAGGAGGCCTGGCATGCTGCGATTCATGGGGTCGCAAAGAGTCGGACACAACTGAGCGACTGAACTGAAAGGGCTGTAAACAAACAAGACTGTGCACACAACCTAGGTGGCCTACAAGGCCAAAAACATTTACCCCTGTGGCCTCTTACAGAAAAAGACCCAGTTCTAGAGAAGAAGGTCTTACGTGGAGACTCTGTTAGCCCTCCAGACATTGGAGATAGAACACTGAGAAATCCTGTGAAGTAGTGAGTTGCTGGAAAGTACAGGGCAAGACAGGATAGGAAGATATAAAAAACAGAGAGAGGGCAATATGTTTGATTCTCATTCATGTGAAAGACCAGCCGTGCTTTAAAGGATGTGCTATAATCGCTTGAGGTCAAAGTATATTTTCTTTTTTTGTAGATGCACATTATTATTAGTATCAAACACACAAATATGCAAGACAAGTCTACGTGTGGCATATGGGAGCCACAACAGTCTTCTAAGTGGACTATGACATCAGCTAGGTCCATACTCAGCTCTCAACTGGCACTTCTACCTCTGCACACAGCTGTTTATGTGGTGGTTTGTTCTCCTTAAGCTCCTTGAAGACAGAAAATAGAGGCTGTTTATCTTTGTATTTATCACATTTAAGGACCTACTGTGACAGGCAGCCAGTAGGTCCTTAAATGTGTATTACTCGATTGTTTTTGAATACTTATATGTGGTTCTCCAAGATGTAATGGCAGCTCTCCACAGAAGTGCTATGTTAGGTATTCGAAGAAACTGCCTGGACAATCCCATGGACAGAGGAGCCTGGAGGGCTACAGTCCATGGGATTGAGTTGGACAGGATTGAAGCGACTTAGCACCTAGCATATACCAACTGTCAAATAAGAGACTGAATAAAGTAAAGGCTTTGAAACCTCTGAGATAGTGAACATTTTATGTTTATGTATATAAAGTATTTTTAAAAGAAAGTTATCTCCTGCTTTTTGAATTTTATTCTTATGAAAGTTCTGCACCAGTTTTTCATGGCTGAAAGAAATCAGAAAAGGATTTTCATTTTTACAGAAAAAAAATGTTCCTACCCCCAGGAACAAGAGTGGCCCCGCCAAGCTCCTCCCCCAGAACCTACACTCAGCACCTCAACACCCAGCCACCATAGCTTTGAACTGTCTGAGCATCTGTGCTTTATCTTGATTTATTTTGTGCATCCATTAATAAGATGTATCGTAAGATATGTGCTTCTTTGATTTAAGCCACTTCAGCTTCCAAAAGTTTTCATAGGAACACTCTCCTTGGTATCAGAGGAAGTTTGTAATGTCTGTCTTTGATTAAACAGTGTTTCCCTGCATACAACAGGACCTATCTTTAACCACTCAAAATCAGTATTTCATTGGAGAAGCTTAGTGTTGGTTAATGTTGCTAGTGTTATTTCTTCACCTGAGTCACCTCCATATTCACCATTCTTCATAAGTTTAGCAAACTAAGAATATATGCTTAGATTTCAATTCTAAAGACCAGAATCACAGCATCCATTTCTACTGAATGATGTTGTTTCTGGGTGCTGGCTGACAGCCATTACTAATACTACTTGGCTGCGGTGAAGCTAAGAGGAATCCTACTGAAAGGGGAAAACATCCTAAATAACAGATATGTTCACAAGTTGCTCTCCATTTAGTATGCAATCTGTTTTAAAATATGTTATTCTTTTAATCCAGAATTAATATAAAATATAAATTTGCATTTTAGTACAGTCTTATGTATTTTAACAAGAAACCAAGTTTTCTGTTATCCATGTGTGTAAGTGTCCCCCCGCCCCAAAAGTCATATTGTACTTTGGGGAAGGAATTATTTTGAGATTTGGTGGCCTTTTTCTGGAGAAGGCGATGGCACCCCACTCCAGTACTCTTGCCTGGAAAATCCCATGGACAGAGGAGCCTGGTAGGCTGCAGTCCATGGGGTTGTGAAGAGTCGGACACGACTGAGCGACTTCACTTTGACTTTTCACTTTCACGCATTGGAGAAGGAAATGGCAACCCACTCCAGTGCTCTTGCCTGGAGAATCCCAGGGACAGGGGAGCCTGGTGGGCTGCCGTCTATGGGGTCGCATAGAGTTGGACACGACTGAAGCGACTTAGCAGCAGCAGCAGCAGCCTTTTTTCTGATAAAGCAAAAAGAAGCCACTGATTCAAAAGCATGTGTCTGTTTCCTCAAACTTTATCCCTCTAGAATTAATGGTCTTATTTCAAAGTTTCTTCCTGCCATCCAGACACCTTATTTGCCACTGAATTAAGAATAGGTGTAGCCAACACCTGCGTAATCTACTACAGTGAAACCCTGATATTTCTAAGATCTAGAAATTTAGCATTGTTAAGCACAGAGCACCTAGGTAAATCCAGTTGGAGGCAGCCATCATATGAAGTTTCATTTATGCATGTAACTGTAAAGACACAACTTCAGCTTGTGTCTTTAGCAGAATTAATTTTTTTTAATTTATCAAATGACAATATCACTTCATGAAAATGATCTGAATGTATGATGGTATAGGTTGAAGCTGCATGGGAGGGTAAGGGATGGGACCAGGGTAAAGCAAGAGAGACTTCTCAGGCATGAACTTTAAGGAGGCATTCCCTCTCAGGACACTATAAGGGCCTTCTGTGCGGGCATCTTCCTTAACTCACAGTATTACTGGCTTTGCTTGACATCTTGTGTACTAAGTATTTTAATGAGTAAGTACTGACTCACTTTTATGGCAGAAAGTAAAGAGGAACTAAAGAGCCTCTTGATGAAAGTGAAAGAGGAGAGTGAAAAAATCTTAGTTTTCTGAAGCTCAACATTCAGAAAACTAAGATCATGGCATCCGGTCCCATCACTTCATGGCAAACAGACGGGGAAACAGTGGAATCAGTGGCTGACTTTATTTTGGGGGGCTCCAAAATCACTGCAGATGGTGACTGCAGCCATGAAATTAAAAGACGCTTACTCCTTGGAAGGAAGGCTATGACCAACCTAGACAGCATATTAAAAAGCAGGGGTATTACTTTGTCAACAAAGGTCCATCTAATCAAGGCTATGGTTTTTCCAGTAGTCATGTATGGATGGGAGAGTTGGACTACAAAGAGAGCTGAGCACGGAAGAATTGATGCTTTTGAACTGTGGTGTTGGAGAAGACTCTTGAGAGTCCCTTGGACTGCAAGGAGATCCAACCAGTCCATCCTGAAGGAGATCAGTCCTGGGTGTTCATTGGAAGGACTGATGTTGAAGCCGAAACTCCAATACTTTGGCCACCTGATGCAAAGAGCTGCCTCATTTGAAAAGACCCTGATGCTGGTAAAGTTTGAGAACAGGAGGAGAAGGGGATGACAGAGGACGAGATGGTTGGATGGCATCACCGACTCAATGGACATGGGTTTGGGTAAACTCCGGAGCTGATGATGGACAGGGACACCTGGTGTGCTGTGGTTCATGGGGTTGCAAAGAGTCGGACACGAATGAGCGACTGAACTGAACTGACTGACTCACTTTAGGGCTTCCCCTATTGGCTCAGACAGTAGAGAGTCTGCCTGCAATGTGGAAAACCAGGGTTCTATACCTGGGTAGGGAAGATGCCCTGGAGAGGGAAATGGCAACCCACTCCAGTATTCTTGCCTAGAGAATCTCATGAACAGAGGAACCTGGAGGAGCTACAGTCCATGGGGTCGCAAACAGTCAGACACAACTGAGTGACTAACACTTTCACTTTCTTTTATTGGCTCATTTTATAGATAAATTCTGTAGATGTTTTTAGCCCAAGTGCTGATTCCATCCAAATCACATTTTCCAATATGCATATATATTCACAGGATCTGAAGAGGCAAGGGTGCCAAGAATTATTACAGAGAAACAAAACTGTCTGATAGAATTAATGAAACAAGCTTTTGAACTGTTGAGTAGAAAGCAGACACTGTCATCCGTGATACCATTTGGACAGGATGTATGTCTCCCTGGGCATCGCAAACAAATCACCATGTACAGAGCCCCCTGCCTGGCATCACTAAAGAATTAGCTGGCCTTCACATGGAAGACCTCAGAACTCCCTTTGGAGTTTTCCAAGTTGAAGAGATATCCACACTATAGAAAATTGGTTGCTATGAAAGAATAACTCAGTCTGAGCTAAAATGCTTTGCAGACCATGAAGGAAAGTGGCAGAGCTGTAAACACTAATGGACCTTGTAAACAGTGGTTTCAGACATCATATCCCACCACTGTGGCGATGAGTCATTTTTTTCTTTCGTGTCAGTTGCAAGCCCTACAAAAAGTCACTAGGAGCTTCATTGAACGCAAATGATAAATTTTATGGAATATAAGAGGGAAGGGGATGTCAGGGAGACTTAAAATGATGCTTGCATTCAAATTACTTCAAGTTAAAAAAAAATAAATGAGGTTCAACTCCCTATTAGGTTATTTTAGGAAATGTTTAAATGACAAACCTGATTTCCATGAATTTGTTGTTGTTCAGTCACTCGGTTGGGTCCGACTCTTTACAACCCCATGGACTGCAGCATGCCAGGCTTCCCTATTCTTCCCTATCTCCCAAAGCTTGCTCAAACTCATGTCCATTGAGTTGGTGATGCCATCCATGCCATAAATAGATATTAACATTAGAATCCAGGGTTGTTCTGTTTGATAATATATATGAATGAGAGGAATAAAAGAAGATCAGGTGAAATTTAAACATTGAAATGAATGTTATGTCTTAGAAAATTAAAAGATATAATATGTCTGCTGCTGCTGCTAAGTCGCTTCAGTCGTGTCCAACTCTGTGTGACCCCGTAGACGGTAGCCCACCAGGCTCCCCCGTCCCTGGGATTCTCCAGGCAAGAACACTGGAGTGGGTTGCCATTTCTTTCTCCAATGCATGAAAGTGAAAAGTGAAAGTGACGTCGCTCAGTCGTGTCCGACTACGTCTAAAGTTCCTGAAATTCCACTCTTGGAATGATGAAAACTATCCTATATTTAATTTTGACTGAATGACATAGAAGGCATAATGAAGGCAAGATCCATATACATGGATATAAATGTTCATATAAATACATAAATAAAAATATATACCTAAATGTATGTGTATGTGTGCATATGTGTGTTGGGGGTGGGTACAGACACACTTACATGTAAAACACCCAGACCACAGTCAATCCTATGGAGGCAATATTCTCTAAAGACAACTACTTATTTCGTTTTCCTGCCTTTGGACCCAGCACCTTTACTGAAATCATCAGGTAGAATCCTTTCAGTCCTTCTGTGTCTGCAACAATACCAGAGTATCTATAAAATTGCCTACAAGAGTTCCATAACTTAGAGCTTTAGGAAACAATAAAAGACTTCATGGAGAAGGACTGAACCAGCATAGTAAAACCTTATATTCAGTTTTACTAATCAATAAATAGATGCACTGACACTGAATTACCTTAGGCAAGTTACTTAACATCTCTCAATTTCAGTTTATTCCCGAGGATTGTAATAGGAAAGAATACCTTACTCTTACATGGTGGATGACATAAAATAATACAAATAAAGTACTTGGCATGTACCTAGCTTTTTAAAATACTAGCTATTTTTTCCATCATCCATATCATAGAAAATAAACTTTCTCCTCATTGAGAATTGGTGAAAACATTAGCTGGATAGGATACAAAGCATCTGATCTATGGTTCTCTTTTAATCCTGGGTTCTGCTTCCCATGTTTGGAGTCCTTCATAGTGTTCTTCTCCTGGGGGTAGGATGCCTCCCAGCACCGGGGCTGAGAAGTCTCAGATGTTATCTGCAATATCTCAGCAGTTCCCATTCAATATCCCAGTCTTTGTCTCCCACGGTAAATGATCTTCCAACTCTCCTCCAAAGTGCCCCTCTGAATGCCTGCCAAGGATTACTCATGTCCCTGAAAATGGCTTCTCTCTCCATGCTTCCTGTCGCCACCCCGTCCTCCCTGACGGCTGCATGCCTGACCCCTCCGCGTGCTCCCAGATCTGTGTCCCGCGCTCGGTTCTGCTGCGGGCATGGGGGGAACCTGATGCCATGACATTTCCGGTAGAAACAGTCACCTCTGAGTTTGGTCACTGCTGAAAAGAATCCCCCAGTTGTGTGATACCCAAAGCACGATGCCGTCTGTTTGGCTCCATTGAACGTCAATCTGCTTGGTGAGAGCAGCCAAGAGACATCACTTTTTACAAATGTCATTCCTGATTGGTGTCTACTGCAAAATGCTTGAGACAGAAAACACCAGACATAAAAGCTACATAAAACATAAAAGATACTCCGGGGGGGGGCAGGTGTTAGAATTACCATGACATCTCATCACCATCTCTATTACCAGCAAACAGTTATATAGTGCTTCCTATATGCAAGATACTGTTCTAAGCACTTTATGTATATGAATTTACTTCCTCCTTGACAGTAAGACTGTGAGATAGAAACTAGTATAAAACTAGTATTACCACTTTACAGGTGGGCAGTATGAGGCACAGGGGGTTAAATCGGTTGCCCGTGCACACAGAAGAAAATAGCAACCCACTCCAGAATTCTTGCCTGGAAAATCCCATGGACTGAGGAGCTTGGTGGGCTACAGTCCATGGGGTTGCAAGAGTTAGACATGACTTAGCAACTACACCATCACAACCACCAGGGATTCCAGTCAGAGGTGGCACTCTATCCCCTTTAAAAGGTGTGTCCAGAATAAGATTACATGTGATCATTATACATGATGCTTAATATGGGTCATTCTCTAACCTTGAAATTTCAATAATTTACATATATGCAGTTGTATCCACAGGAAGAGAAAAACTATTTAAAAATTACCAAAGGAACATTTTGGCCACTTAACATCAGAAATAACCAACTGGAAATAAGAGTCACTTGTCTTGTAGCAGCTTCCCTAAAATAAAAGTAAATAGAAGAGGCAAAAGATTACAAAGCTAGACTTGCGGTACATTTTATGCTTTCCCTTTACAGAAGCAGAAAATGCAGGATAAATAACTATTTCAAGAAACGCTCTTAGGAGAATTATGAGTACCTTTAGAAATAGCTGTAACACAAGTCAGCTCTGCATGTCTTGATTAATACTGCCATCTAATGCCCAGTGGAGAAATCCAAATTTAGACTCCGAATATGTCCTAGTGTTGTCCTCCAAAATCACTAACAGAAATGGCAGCACAAATTGTATTATCGACTAGGACCCTTTAACTGCAGCCATCATTTTGAGATAAATTTTAGAAAGCTCAGGTTCTAACACTGCAGTCCAGTTTCAGGCCCTTTGATGTAGATACGGTGACTCACTATAAAGCTGATTTCATTATAACCTACAAGGTATAAGGCAAAACATCGCTCAGTGGTGACAGAAAGACTTGTTGATAAAATCGATATTTAATCTGGTTTCTATTTAAATCTCTTCAAAGTTTTCACATTTGTCCTCTATTTCTTCTTCCTGAAAAGTGTATTGATAAAACCTTTCTCCCCTTGGATAAAACATTTCTTTAGAAATATACCATACGTAAATTTGAAATATTCTCTATATTATTGAATTTTTACCATCTAAGGCTTAGCTAATGATATTCTCCTAATGAGACTTTCCCAAATTATGACCTCATTCTTATCCACTTGGTTGAAAAACTCTTAGATAACTATAGCTATAATAGGCACATATATATCACACCTAGAAGAACTCAATTCATGGGTTAAAGCTCACTTGAACTTCCAACTTCCTGCAAGTTAGAATACTTCGGTTAGTGTACTAAACCACAAGTAGACCATCAGTTGGTTACTCAAGTTTCACGAGGACCGTTCTCACACTGTGAGTGGGCCTGAAACAGGGCTCCACTCAAAGCTGAAGTGGCTTATGGCAGGACAACTTCAACAGTGTGCTGGGGAGAATCTGAGGATCAGAACAGGGGATGCCTAAGTGAGCAGCGAACTTATCCTGATTCATCCATTTAGCATCCTCCTCTCCCCTTTGGGGGCTTCCCTTGTGGCTCAGCTGGTAAAGAATCTTGCGATTCGGGGAGACCTGGGTTCAATCCCTGGGTTGGGAAGATCCCCTGGAGAAGGGAAAGGCTACCCACTCCAGTATTCTTGCCTGGAGAATTTCATGGACAATTAGAAATCTCTTTGATTTCCTGTTCTTTCCATTCCCATTATAAACAATGTGGTCCAAAAACCATTAGGTAGGGCACAAAATAGAAGATGTTCAAGTAGATTTTCAAGAAGAGCTATAATACCTTGGAGGAGGAAATGACCACCCACTCTTGTATTCTTGCCTGGAGAATCCCCATGGGCGGAGGAGCCTGGTGGTCTACAAACCATGGGGTCCCAAAGAGTTGAACACAACTGAGCGACTAAGCGCACAGGTGGCGCTAATGGTAAAGATCCTGCCTGCCTGCCAATGCTGGAGACATAAGAGACGCAGGTTTGATCCCTGGGTCTGAAAGATCCCCTGGAGGAGGACATGGCAACCCACTCCAGCATTCTTGCCTGTGCATCCTATGGACAGAGGAGCCTCGTTGGCTACAGTCCATGGGGTCACAAGAGTCCGAAGAGACTTAGCACGCATGGACACCTCCCCTTTTGCCTTCAGTTCTGACGCCCATGCTGTCCTGCTGAGGCTGAAAGAAAAGCATGATGAACCTAGTGTCTGTTATACAGAGTGAAGTACATCAGAAGGAGAAAAATAAATATGAAATTAATATATTAGCACATATATATGTGGAAACTATAAAAACGGTACTGATGAACCTATTTGCAGAGCATGAATAGAGACAGACATACAGAACAGACTTTGGACACAGTGGAGGAAAGAGGCTGAGACGAATTGAGAGAGTAGCATTGAAATATACACACTACCATATGTAATTTAGATAGCTAGTGGGAAGTTGCCGTATGACACAGGGAGCTCAACCCAGTGCTCTGGAATGACACAGAGAGGTGGGAGGGAGGGAGGTTCAAGAGGGAAGGAACATATGTATACCTATGACTGAGTCATGTTGTTGTATGGCAGAAACCAACACAAAATTGTAAAGCAATTTTCCTCCAATTAAAAACTTAAAATAAAATCAGTCTTCAAAAAAATGAAAACTACAATCACAGTTTCCAAAAGGCAAAAACATCCAGGGCTAGATCGAGACTAATTCCATCCTCTGACATTTACACAAGTATCCAGGGAAAGGAGGAAAAGATGGTATCTAGGCAACTTCAAACCAGTTTTTTAAAGAGTTGATTTACTGTTAAAAATGATTCTGAAAGATGATAAAACATCGTCGAATCTGTAACTAAATAGCTGCTTTTAGAATAGCAAGTAGTTTGAATCCATTCAACCTCTGCGGTTCAATGTGGTTGGCACAGCCAAGATCACTTGCTGGGGTACTTGGAACTGAGCACAAAGGAAAGGAAATAGCTTGACCTGACATTAATTAATATAATGTTGTTAGGAGCAATTTAGCCTGCTAGATCCAAGACCAAAATTCTTTGAGATTTAACCTTTCTGGTATGAAGTACTTCTAAGCAATTTTCAGCAGCTCCACGTGGGAATTCTTAAAATGCAGAACTAACATTATTAGAATAATGGCTATGAACCAAGAATGGGAAAAGGCAGACATGTATATTGACAGAGAGAAATAATGGGCAAAGTAAACTATTAGCTATATACCTGTTATACATGAACTAACGATCTCACTTATATTTATGCACAAAGCATAATGTAAAAGGAAAAACAACTACATTGGAATTCACTCAAATGAGAATAGTAGTTACTAGGGGAAAATGATTTTGATTATATCATTAAATGTAAAGCATTCACTTTAGACACTGAACACAGCCCTCCAGTGGACCTTTTATCATACATAGGCTTAATGTGAAGAGTGCAAAAAAACTTGCAAGCTGATGTGTTTATCATCTCCAGATCACTTCACTTTGTGTTTGGGATACTGAAAATACACACACAGGAAAAAAAAAAATCAGCATTGCATTCCTCAAAACAACTTCAAAAAATGGGGAAATATAAGAAAGAATAAAGTGAGGGAAACCACTTGTACTGATTTTCTGCCTATTCAGTTCAGTTGAGTTCAGTCACAGTCGTGTCTGACTTTTTGTGACCCCATGAACCGCAGCACGCCAGGCCTCCCTGTCCATCACCAACTCCCAGAGTCCACCCAAACCCATGTCCACTGAATCGGTGATGCCATCCAACCATCTCATCCTCTGTCATCCCCTTCTCCTTCTGCCCTCAATCTTTCCCAACATAGGGTCTTTTCAAATGAGTCAGCTCTTCACATCAGGTGGCCAAAGTATTGGAGTTTCAGCTTTAGCATCAGTCCTTCCAATGAACACCCAGGACTGATCTCCTTCGGGATGGACTGGTTGAATCTCCTTGCAGTCCAAGGGACTCTCAAGAGTCTTCTCCAACACCACAGTTCAAAAGCATCAGTTCTTCAGTGCTCAGCTTTCTTTATAGTCCAACTCTCACATCCATACATGACTACTGGAAAAACCATAGCCTTGACTAGGTGGACCTTTGTTGGCAAAGTAATGTCTTTGCTTTTGAATATGCTGTCTAGGTTGGTCATAACTTTCCTTCCAAGGAATAAGCATCTTTTAATTTCATGGCTGCAGTCACCATCTGCAGTGATTTTGGAGCCCCAAAAAATAAAGTCAGCTATTGTTTCTACTGTTTCCCCATCTATTTGCCATGAAGTGATGGAACCAGATGCCATGATCTTAGTTTTCTGAATGTTGAACTTTAAGCGAACTTTTTCACTCTCCTCTTTCACTTTCATCAAGAGGCTCTTTAGTTCTTCTTCACTTTCTGCCATAAGGGTGGTGTCATCTGCATATCTGAGGTTATTGAGATTTCTCCCAGCAAATTTGATTCCAGCTTGTGCTTCCTCAAGCCCAGCGTTTCTCATGATGTACTCTGCATGTAAGTTAAACAAGCAGGGTGACAATTCAAGTTAGTGAATTCCATTGGCCATCAGGGATTATGTTTACCCAGTCTCTCTCTAGATTCCATGAAAGACAGATACCAAAGTACAAGCCACCAAAAAAGGTCTGCTCCCTTGAATCGCAAGGGAGCCAAAATGAACGTTTGAGTTTTATTTAAGTAGTGATTTTCCATGTTTTGAGAAAATTACCTCTTATTTTCTTACCTTGATGTTTCACCCTAAAAAATAGAAACCTCCATCCAGTAATTAAAGCTGGCTATTTTGTGTAGTGGCCCCTAACCCTTATGGTTCTTGATATCACATATCCCTCTGGTTCCCAATGTTACATATCCCAGACGCTTATGGTTGATGCTACATATCCTTCTGAGAATCTGATGCTCTTCCCCCAAGAAATCCACATTCTTGTACAGCACTCCAGTGGACTGTCCAAACAGCTCATGGAGATGGATACTGTTATTACCATTACTCAGTGGTAGAACTGAGGCTTAGTGAATTTGTGTGACCTGATCAAAGTCACAGAACTGGTAAGCAATGAGGTCGGGACAGGATTTTTGTGTAGTAGCTGAAGGAACAGACAGTGGATTTCACCTGCCCAGGTTCAAATCCTACCTCAATCACTCACTATTTGTGTGACTTTCTGTCCCAATTTCATCATGAATAAAATGGAAATAATAATAGTACATCATGGACTTTTGAGGATTAAATTAAATAATGTATATACAGAACTTTGAACAGTGGCAGTCATGTAGTAAATGCTCAAAAAACCTATTGTGTTATTATGATGTCTATAAATGTTGTGTTCCAGATCTTATATTAGCAGTTTCAATCACAAAATGTTTTAAAGATAATGTTTAAGAAATATTCAGGAGGGACTTCCCTGGTGGTTCAGTGGTTAAAAACCTGCCTGCCAACACAGGGGCCATGGGTTCGATCCCTAGTCTGGGAACTAAGAGCCCACATGCTGCACGGCAAGTAAGCTGGTGTGGAACAACTCCTGAACCTGCACTCTAGAGCCTGTGAGTCACAACAAGCAAAGCCATTGCAATGGGAAGCCGGTGTACCACACGTAGAGAGTAAACCCCATCCACCGCAACTAGAGAAAATCGGCGAGCAGCAACAAAGACCCAGCACAGCCAAAAATAACTAAATAAACAAAGTTTAAAAAATAAAACAAGTTCAATGCACGATACTGGATGCTTGGGGCTAGTGCACTGGGACGACCCAGAGGGATGGTATGGGGAGGGAGGAGGGTTCAGGATGGGGAGCACATGTATACCTGTGATGGATTCATTTTGATATTTGGCAAAACTAATACAATTATGTAGAGTTTAAAAATAAAATAAAATTTAAAAAAATTAAAAAAAAATAAAACAAAACCATATAAATTTTCAAAAGAGAAATAGCCAAGATATCACATACTTTTGTTTTCATATGTTTGTTCTACTGATGTATCTTAGTAAGACTAATAGTAAATAGTTGGTCTGACTATGCGAGTCTTCCATGTTTAATTTTTCATTATTAAGATTTTAGTTTGTCTACCTATGGAGTCTTTATCTGATCAAAGAATGCTTTTATGTCATGGCACTACATAGAACATGTAAGAAACAAAGCTTTCCATTTGTTAACTTCATAATAAAACTGATTTTAAATGGGAAAGTCAAAATTTCAGTGATCAGTTAACATTTGATTGTATTTTTCTTTAGTATGTAATGGAATTCATACCAAATGTGTTAAAAGTCCTGAGGACCAACATTCAGTAGCCAACAAATTTACTTCTAACGGGCAACCACAGAGTGAAAACACCATGCATGCACGCTAAGTTGCTCAGTTGTGTTCAGCTCTTTGCGACTCCATGGACTGTAGCCTGGCAGGCTCCTCCGTCCATGGGGATTCTCCAGGCAAGAATACTGGGTGGGTTGTCACGCCCTTCTCCAGGGGATCTTCCCAACCCAGGGATGGAACCCAGGTCTCCCACATTACAGGCAGATTTTTTACCATCTGAGCCATCAGGAAAGCCCCAAAACACCATGCTGCTACTGCTGCCAAGTCGCTTCAGTCGTATCCGACTCTGTGCGACCCCATAGACGGCAGCCCACCAGGCTCCCCCGTCCCTGGGATTCTCCAGGCAAGAACACTGGAGTGGGTTGCCATTTCCTTCTCCAATGCATGAAAGTGAAAAGTGAAAGTGAAGTCACTCAGTCATGTCCGAGTCTTCATGACCCCATGGACTGCAGCCTACCAGGCTCCTCCGTCCATGGGATTTTCTAGGCAAGAGTACTGGAGTGGGGTGCCATCGCCTTCTACATCCAAAACACCATAGCAGAGCTCAAACAGTAGTAGAATATCAATCAGGAGACCTAGATTCTGGTTTGTTTTTTTCTTCTAACAAGTTGTGTGATATCTGACATACTTATATCACCTGTCTGGATTTCCTCATCTGCAAAATATAATCTAATACTTGGAGCTAACTTCTATAGTGGATGCTACTGGAACTCCACTGTGGTGGACAGTGGTCCCATGCTTCCTCACATCCTTCCCTCCAGAGGTGGAGTCTATTTCCCTGCTCCTTGAATCCATATTGGCCCTGTGACTTCCTCTGATGTGGAGAATTGAGCAGAGGCATCTTTGTGCAGGCCCCAACTTGGGGCTTCTACTTTGGCTCTGAGATTGCTTCCCCCACTGCACAACCCACCCTGCTGTATCAGGAATCAACAAATTTCATCTGCAAAGAGCTAAACATGCTAGTAGGGGAAAGGAAACTGAAAGTAGAGTCTTTTGAAATAAAATCAATTTTCTGGTTATTTTATTCCACTTTGTATCGTTTTCTTAAAAGTAGTGGAGTGTCGTTTCGACACAGATTTTTGCATTAAGCATCATGTTTCTAGATGAACAGTGCTTCCATATCCTGTCTCCCCAATTCCCCTCCTTTTCACTCACAAAGAGAAAAAAACACACTGACCCACATCTCACAGAAAATTGAGACTATTAATGAATTTATGCACATAAATTAATTGAATCCACCTAATGAAGGGTAATTTATAAATGCAATATACCTATCACCATTGTTACTCAAACAGCATTCTGAGTATTTTGAGTAAAAATTAAAAAAGAAGACAGAAATATTGCCATCCACAGGTTCCCTGCAAACTGGGAACTGGGTAGCTGACAAAAGGGGACATCTGAAGGAAATCTAAAGAACAAGTAATGAGAGCAGCAGGGTGTCCCTTTCAAGAGAAGACATAAAGAATTGTAAGGGAGGAAACGCTAATAACTAGCAGAGTGAGGTGTGTGGAATGAATCGCTAAGAAATGCAAGAGAAACAGAAAGAGCTCAAATCTAAAGGCTAGAGGGAGAAATATAAGAACAAGAAAATACATTTATTAGAACAGATGACAATGATTCTTCCTTGCTGTCTTCTGGAGATTGAAACACTCAGAAAAAGAATGTAGTGAAAAATAAAATCAAGGATGCCCTGAAAAACATTTATTAGAATGTATAGATTCTTAGATACTGCATAGTTTTTAAAAAATGAAAATTTAAGGTTAATATTTAATTTTAAAATGCTATCATTTCAAATGCTTGATTTCTTTACTTCTTCATTACTAGTCAAACAAAACCATTCTGTTACCCTTGCTTTCTAAAAGGAACAAAGAAAGCAGAAAGAACATTCTGAAATACAGATTTCCTTTTGAAACCCTGAGCACTTCATCCAATTTTCTGTATTTCAGTTTCCTCGTCTCTAAATAAGAAAATCAGGCGATGTTATACATTCTGTAATTCTTTGGCTAAAACTGAGTTTTTATTACATGAATGCTAACTGGAGGAAATATGCTAAATGGCATTTTAAAGTCAGATTGCTGTTTGTAACCTTAGAATACAACTTAGGAAAGCAATACTGTGCGTTGCCTGAAATCATAAACTAGAAGGACTCAGAAAAAACTAATTTGGTACAGCTGGAAAGAAATCCAAGGATGCATGTTAATCTAATGACTGTTTAGGGTAGGAAATTATAGCTTAAATAATTTATATGAATTTGAATGTTCATTAAGATTTTATAGCATTTCAAAGTGAGTTATTTTAAGATCAGAAACTAAAAATGATGGCATTTTCCTTCACAGAAACCAGAGCTAAGTAAATGGCAAAGCATAATTAATGTACACATTACTTCGTGTTAGTGTTTATGCAAACCAGGAATTACAGAAAATAATAAAGCATTTTGAGTAACATGTGTGTGAATATTTACAGGGGATGAACAAGCATACAAGGTTGAAACAAGAATCAACTAGACACCCTTTAAAATGATGAAAGCTTAGGGAAGTGTTTTCATGGATAGGCCTGACTTTGTCATAATCAAGAGGAAAGAGGTAAATAGGAGAATGAGGATAAAGATGGCAAAAGAGACAAGAAACAGTGGTCCAGCTGTAGAAGAGTAGAAGACAAAAACAGTGAGAACCCTGTACTCACATTGAGGGGGATCACCCCGGAAATAAATGCAGAGAAACAATTGTTCTTCAGAGACAGGAGGGAAGGGGGAAGGGGAGTGCAAGTGTAATTAGTTACCAGTTGTCAAGACAATCGGTTTTTCATAGGCTCCAAATGTGGTCTTTCTTCTTTGGATTTAGGGCTCCCCAGGTGGCAGTAGTGGAAAAGAACCTGTCTACCAATGCAAGAGATGAAGGAGATGTGGGTTCCATTCTGGGGTGGGGAAAGTCCCCGGAGAAGGAAATGGCAACCCGCTCCAGTACGCTTGCCTGGGAAATCCCATGGACAGAGGAGCCTAATGGGCTACAGTCCACTGCAAAGAGTTGGGCACAACTGAGCAGATTTATTTATTTTTTAATATTTATTTATTTGGCTGCACAGGTCTTGTGTGGGCTTAGTGGCTCAGTCGTGACCAACTCTTTGAGACCCCATGGACTGTAACCCACCAGACTTCTCTGTCCATGGGGATTCTCCAGACAAGAATACTGGAGTAGGTTGCCATGCCCTCCTCCAGGGGATCTTCCCAACCCAGGGATGGAATCCAGGTTTCCCGCATTGCAGGTGGATTCTTTACCGTCTGAGCCACCAGGGAATCAGTGTTAGTTGTCTTCGTTGAGGCATGTGGAATCTTTAGTTGTGGCATGTAGAATAGAGTTCCCGGACTGGGAATATAGTTCCTGCACTGGGAGCTCAGAGTCAGCCACTGGACCGCTGGGAAAGTCCCTCTTCTCCGGTTCTCAACCACTCCTCCTGGGCCACCAGCATGCAAAGTGCTTTTAGGCCTCTTGTATTCAACCCTGTGCCCCAAGCCCTATTTCCATTTTGATAACTACTCTCTGGACACTGGTACTTTATGGATCTGATTGGATTCCATGATTGATTTCTGACTCAAATTCCCCAAATCACCATGGATGTTCACATCTGAAATTTACTCTATTTTTTACTTTCCTAAAATTACACACTTTCATTCCCAAGGTTGGGACTATTCAGTCATTAAAAAATGTACGATAACCCTGTATACAAGACAGCAAAAGAGACACTGATGTATAGAACAGTCTTATGGACTCTGTGGGAGAGGGAGAGGGTGGGAAGATTTAGGAGAATGGCATTGAAACATATGAAACGTCATGTATGAAACGAGATGCCAGTCCAGGTTCAATGCACGATGCTGGATGCTTGGGGCTGGTGCACTGGGACGACCCAGAGGGATGGTGTGGAGAGGGAGGAGGGAGGAGGGTTCAGGATGGGGAACACATGTATACTAATTAAATAATTTTCTATTAAAGAAAAAAAAAATGTTTGAATGGCCTAATTAATTGGCTATTTGATATATACTACAGTCTAGATTCTTGAGATATAAAATTCACATGAAGTAGTGGTATTAGCTAAGTCTTCAAATATAAGTATTTGTATTTAGATTGCTTATTACCTAGGCATCAATACATTATATTTAATTAATTCTGAAAAATTATGAATTATTTGATGAATATATGTGTAATTATATTAGTAACACGGGTTTAAAATAAATTAGCACGTTATTAACATCAAAACTAATTATTTGAAAATTACTTTAGTGCATGGTTGAATATCTTACTCGAAGCTACTCAGTAGATTTCTACTAAATGAAAGATAACATTCTCCATTTCCTCTGATGATTTTGTTGCCAAATATTAACCATTGTCACTTCAATAAAAAGATGAGGATTATTTTTCTAATTAATAAAATGAGTAAGTATAATTTAGGAGTCCTTATTGAAACAGGTATAAAAGGTTTGGGAGGGAATAAACAATAAAATATTATTTTAGTTACATGAAGAGTTTGTTTCTTATTTGCCGTCTTCTGGAACAATTTAATTGGAACTGACCTTATGAAGTTGAAGTTTCTGTTGCATCCACATTCTTCCTTAGAGCATCTAGGAATCATTTAAAATGGAATAATGTAGAGTGAATCCTAACTAATAAATCAGTGGCACTATTATTCATAAGCTACTGTTTAAATATTAGCGGACATTTTCTGTGATTGAAAAGAACATGGTTTAGTTAGATGATGTTATCTTTATAATTTTACTGGCAGTTTAAGTAAGAAAATGAAAAACTGGCTCGAAAAACAAAGGATCATTTAATTTCCTTTGCATTGTTCAGTAATCTTTGTTTAATACTTTAATGAGACCATTCACGCCAAATTTACATAGATTTTTTCCACTTTGATCTCTTTACCTTACTAAATATACTCATTACTGGTATTAAATATAAAAATAAACTGCAAATGACCTACATATCACTTCTTTAAAATAATTATAACTTAAAATGTTATAAATGCAGAAGAAATCTATTTGAATCCTTGATTTTTGTGGCAAATAGTAACAACTTTACACTATTTGTACAAAGATAAATGTAGATTCTTATACATATACATGGACAGTACAATGTCACACATATGGGAATTACAACAAATGTAATAATATATATGTATAATCCTTATTTTTATTCAAGAACAATGATTTTTCACTTATTTAATTACATCATATTGAGTGCCTACAATATACTAGTCACTGTACCAGGAAAAATTATTTGACACCTAAGATAACTAAAGATCTGATATGACTAAGTCTGTTTACATAACTTCATTGTCTTTGAACTCCTTCTATTGAAGACAATTAATCTTCACATTTTGTATATGCACCATAGTAGACCAAGGATGAGTTTTGACACCAGTCTGACTTGTTTTCAAATGACAGTTACATTACTTACTGGATATGTGATTTATGTAAGTTACTTAGAACTTTCCAAGCCTCATTTTCTCATCTGTGAATTATAAATGATAATATAGTTGGGCTTTTATAGGGTTGTGGTTACATGATGATTAGACACACACAAACACACACGTTGTTTAGCATGACACTGAACACATCATAAATATTCCTCAAAAGGTAGCTTTTAATAAATCTCAATACTGTGATTCAGGAAAGACCATGTACAGGGATCCTATATTAGTTTCCTCTTGCTGTAGTAACAAATTACCACAAATTTATCAGAGTAAACAACACAAATTTATGATCTTACAGTTCCATGGATCACAAATCCAACACAGGTGTCACCAGGCTAAAATCAAAGGCACTGCTTTCCTTATTGGAGGCTCAGGGAAGAAGAATCTGTTGATTATGATTTTCAGCTTCACAAGGCATCTTCATTCCTTGGCTTGTTACCCCTTTAAAAAAGACAGTGACAGTGGATTAAGTCCTTCTCTCATCCATCTTTCTGTTCACAACCAGAAAAGGATCTTTGCTTTTAAGACTCATGTCATTAGATTTGTGCTGAGTCGCTTCAGTCATGTCCGACTCTGTGCGACCCTATGGACTACAGCCCGCCAGGCTCCTCTGGAGTGGGTTGCCATTTCCTGCTCCAGGGTTTCTTTCCTAACCCAGGATCAAACTGGCGTCTCTTGTGCCTACCTGCACTGGGAGGTGGGTTCTTTACCACTGATGCTGCCTGGGAAGTGTGATTAGATTGGACCCCCATTAGGTAATTCAGGACAATCTCCCCTAACTCAAGGTCTGTAACCTGAATCACATTTGCGAAATCCTTTTTGCCGTGTAAGGTAACAGTTTCTGGAGGTTTGAGACTGGACGTCTTTATGACCCATTACTTTGTTTATGGAAGGCACACAAGGACCAACTGGGGGCTATCTTATTGTGGCACAAGTGGCAAGAAGTCAGATGTAACTGCTGCTCGTCCTGGGCATCCTTGGCAACATGTTAACTGATCAAAAAGAAGCTTTCAATTCTTCTTCAACCTACATGAAAGCACACTTAGAATATAGTCTATTAAATTAGAAGTGATCATAGCACTCTTTGACTGCCTATAAGAGAGCAGTGTACAAGTGGAATCAGAACTCAAAGCCAGTCCATTTATGCTAAGATCCTCAAGGCCTCTGGAAGTACCTTCCTATCAGAATCATTATAGCCCATGGATGCAACTATCTGGAGCTTTACTGTTTAATCACTTTATGCTGTCTGAGAATATCACACTGTATGTTCTTCTCATTCATTCTCAGGTATAAGTGACTGCTGCTGCTGCTAAGTCGCTTCAGTCGTATCCCACCCCGTCCCTGCGATTCTCCAGGCAAGAACACTAAAGTGGGTTGCCATTTCCTTCTGCAATGCATGAAAGTGAAAAGTGTAAGTGAAGTCGCTCAGTCATGTCCGACTCTTAGCGACCCCATGGACTGCAGCCTACCAGACTCCTCTGTCCATGGGATTTTCCAGGCAAGAGTACTGGAGTGGGTTGCCATTGCCTTCTCCGATAAGTGACTAATAATATCTTAAAAAACAAACAAACAAACAACAAAAAGATGCAAGATGATTCCAGCAGCTTCATCTGGATAAAGTAAATGGATGATTCTAAGTGGATCTACCTAAGTCGTGAGGTCATGCCACTATCTCACATTTTCTGGCTTATGAGCAAAGATGTAATCAACAATTCAAGGAAATCATTTGGCTGCTATGATTAATTCCCTTCATCTTATAAAGGAAATAAATATTTGCCAGTTTAGTAAACACTAGAGTGTTTACTAAACAATAAAAGAATTGAATGCAACTTCATTAAAAGTTTACAAATAGTTTTGGTATATTTACAAAATTCCAGACACTAAGTTAGGCATCAGAGCCTCAACAGATGAAATCAACGTTCTCTCAAAGAGCCTGTGTACAGTAATGAAGGTTGAAACCCTAGAGACTACCGTTCTAGCCCCTCATGTAAGCCACAAGAAACTGAATTCCAAAGAGATTTAAATGCAACCGGTTCAGTCTTCACATCCACTAAAGTAGAATTCATTAGCAAGATTGGATTTTTGAGATTAGAGAGATCAGGGCATTCAGGAGAATATTGACTCCAATTACCCCTGTAATCCAATAGAGCAAGGGCTCAAAAGACACCGATCATATTAGTATTAGAGAAGCATTAATAAAGACAGCTAACACTCCCTCAAAAACTCCGGGTTTTCACTCCATCCAGCAGGTGATTGTGATTTTCATTGAACAGTTTGACCTTTCTCAGCTTCAGAGACTTCACCTGAAAAGAAAGGAGGCAACATGGCACGGAGGGTAAGAACCCAGAATCACATGGGTTAGAATTCTGTTTCTCCTAACCTCAAACTGAGCGATCTTAAGCACAGCACATCCTGCAATGTTAATCCCCTTACATGGGAATAATAATGCCTGCTTCAAAGGCTTGTTGCGAGAAGTAAATGTAGTATGTACAGTGCTCAGAACAATGTCTGGATAACAGCAAACATTCAATTGGTGGTAATTGGTATTATTATAAATTGCAGTTTGCAAATATATTGTGAAGATTAACGATAAAGGCAAACCAGTTTCTTCATAAATGGCAACATTACGCATTTCTGAATTTTAATAATAATGCAACACTTCAGAAGTTTTTATAACCATGGACCCTGCCCTCTTGCCCCAACAGCTGTATGGCTAATTCTTCCCCAATTCACAAATTAGGAATTTGACTTTCAAAAAGTCCAAATGGTTCCGGATCATATATTAAAGTGGGAATGGAGAAAGAATTCAAACTCAGTGACCCTTGGCTCTCTAGTCATTGCTCTTCCTGTTAAATTATATCACCTTGGCAGTTTAACAGTGTACTGGAAACATTTTCAAGGGAGAATATTTATATACACAACTCTTGGCACCATAAATATTTGTCTGATTTTATCCTGCTCCAGGCCAATCAACACCTTATGAAACTTGTGATTTAAAAGGCTTGGATTTTTATTCATGCAACGTTAATATAATGGAAAACAATTCAGTATCTCCAGCAGGAATGAGTTTACAGGCATCAGCAGGTGGCAGACTACATAAACTTTACCTTTCTTGACATTTTAAAGCAACTAATAGAGTTTTAAAGCATGTACATTTCGTATCATTTAAATAGTGGAACTAACTAATATAAACAAGGTTTATAAGAAATGTGAATTTGAAGCATTTTGTTTACATTAAGTTGGGTACATATAAACGTTGATAAATGCTAATGGGAGTTACCAACATGCATTCCATTCATAGCAATGGAAGAACACTGTGTACAATTCCAAATAACCCTTTTAACCTTGTGAAAAATGAATAAGGAACTGGTGTGTATAGAGCACTAAAGCATAATAAGAGCAGTAAGAAGTGAGTTTACGCCAGTTCATCCTCAGTCTAGAGAGTAAGAAAGAGTTCCAAACAAGTACATTTCATGAGGGCTTGAACGTTCACGGCCACTTTCCTCCTGGGCTGGTCAGGGGAGAATGCCTTTATTTCTTGCTAGTCATTTCTCTGTAACAGTTGTCTGACTTACTTCCTTACCTCATGTGCTTTCATAATACCATATTGAATTACAAATATAATTAGGAAGTACCTACCAATCTATTCCACAAGTATGTATTTAACACCCAGTGCCTTTTAAATAATAAAACTGCTGTCCCTGCTCTCCAGAAATGTAGAGTCCAGTGGGGAGAGCAGAAAATTAAGCAGGAGATTTCAGTAGAGTGTGAAAGCAGCTAAGGTATACAATGCAATAAGGGCTGAGGCATGGGTAAGCAGGGTGTTTTGGAAATATCTGTGGTGTTGGAGAAGACTCCTGAGAGTCCCTTGGACTGCAAGGAGATCCAACCAGTCCATTCTGAAGGAGATCAGCCCTGGGTGTTCTTTGGAAGGAATGATGCTAAAGCTGAAACTCCAGTTCTTTGGCCACCTCATGCGAAGAGTTGACTCATTGGAAAAGACTCTGATGCTGGGAGGGATTGGGGGCAGGAGGAGAAGGGGACGACAGAGGATGAGATGGCTGGATGGCATCACTGACTCGATGGACGTGAGTCTCGGTGAACTCCGGGAGTTGGTGATGGACAGGGAGGCCTGGCGTGCTGCGATTCATGGGGTCGCAAGGAGTCGGACACGACTGAGCGACTAAACTGAACTGAACTGAAAATGGAAATAATTCTGAAGATTCTGATGCTAGGCAGAGAACACCCACTGAACAGGGCACCAAGTAGGGACATTATAAAATAGAAATGCAGTTCCTGGTACCCAGGAACTTCACTGTAATTGAGAAGATGGGGCCCGAGGCTCCTTCTCCTTTTTTCCAGAACCAAACTGCCTCCTAGACATCTCCACTTGAATGTCCCTCAGGCCAATATGAGGAAATTACGTAAAATGTATCACAGAGAGATAAAGAGTTTAGGAACACGAAAGAGCATTTAAAAGCAAAGAAAACAAAATGAGAAGTTCCCATATACAGCTAGTGGAAGTTCTAGATGGTGATAACAGAAAGAACCCGGGATAAGTATGCAAAAAGATTATGGTTGACATTGTTCCTGAAGTAATAAGATATTCAGAATGTAATTTATGTCCCAAAGAGCAAAAGATCCATTCAAGATTAAGAAATGAATATAGCTGATAGACAGATGATGACAATGATGAAAGATAACAGTAAAACTACACGGTAACCATCATAGACAAGACATTTAAAGCAACCAGGAGAAAAGACAGATTGTTTACATGGGTTCAATAATTAGGCTGAAAGCAAATTTCTAAATAATAAAAGACAGAAAATGTTAGCTTCAAAAACTTGAAGGTGGTAAACAGCCTATATTCCTATGCTTCCGATAAGGAAAATAGCTGTCTTCTATTGAAAAAATAAGCTACACACTACATTTATGTCTTTGGGGGAATTTTCAAAATGGGAAATACCCTTATTTGACTATAATACTTATGTACAGTCCTTCTACAAGTCAGGAAAATGGAATTTAAAAACAAAACAAGATCCCTTGAAGCCCTATGATTCAATAATTTGGGAATTTAAAATTTAATACTTCACTTTTAAGATGTTGATTTCAAGAGTGAATGGTATTTAACACTGAACTCTGCTCAGTGAATGAATACATGTATATGTACGGCTGAGTCCCTTCACTGTTCACCTGAAACTACCACATTGTTAATTCCTATACCCCAATACAAAATGTTTTTGGTGTTAAAAAAATAAAAAATTAAAAAACATAGTGAGTGGCATTTAAATGAAAAAAATTATATTACTATTCTATAATAAACAAACAACCCAGGGATAGAACCCAGGTCTCCAACACTGCAGGCAGATTTTTACCATCTGAGACACCAGGGAAGCCCATGATTACTAGAGTGGGTAGCCTTATCCCTTCTCCAGGGGATTTTCCCGACCCAGGAATGGAACCAGGGTCTCCTGCATTGCAGGCAGGTTCTTTATCAGCTGAGCTACCAGGAAGCATATTACTATTCTATAATAAACAAACGTAGATTTTAAGGCAGAAATGTCAGAAAGATCATTTTGGGGAAAAAGAAAAACCAAATCACTTAAGAATGGTTAGTTCAACTGAATCATACAAATTTAAATTGGACAGAATGAGAGAAATCGTCTCAGATCCTGTATACACACCAGAAGAGTGGGGCTGAAGACACTCACCATCTCCATTCACAGTTTGTGAGGGAGCCATGTTGTCTGACTTGTAAATTCCCTTCCCATTTCCTCCTGGTGAAATGGGAGTGAATATCTATCTGACTTAATTCATAAACAATCTCATTTAAACAGAGAAAGTGATGATTACCTGTCAATCGGTTTCTCTTTTCTGAGAACATAGTAAGTTTGTGAAGACATTTGTTGGTTTAATAACAGTAAGATGAAAAATAAGAAAATAGAGGAACAGAGGTCAGAGAGATTGCTAAAGGCCATCACTAGCAAAAGGGTATGGAATCTCTGCTGCTAGACAGGAAAGGCCCTGTCTGAAGCCAGGCTGGTTTCTTCATATGTATCCTCAGGGCTGTGGGGGTTTGGAGAACCAGGCTATCCAGAGATCTCATGTGTGTTGTTACCCACGTCAGCCTGTCAGAACCTCTTTTCATAATACTTTCTTATTTAATACTCTCTATAAAGCAGTCCTTGTTATCTCTGTTTTCAGTTCAGTCGCTCAGTCATGTCCGACTCTTTGCAAGCCCATGAATCGCAGCCCACCAGGCCTCCCTGTCCATCACCAACTCCCGGAATTCACTCAAACTCACGTCCATCGAGTCAGTGATGCCATCCAGCCATCTCATCCTCTGTCGTCCCCTTCTCCTCCTGCCCCCAATCCCTCCCAGCATCAGAGTCTTTTCCAATGAGTCAACTCTTCGAATGAGGTGGTCAAAGTACTGGAGTTTCAGCTTCAGCATCAGTCCTTCCAAAGACTAGAAAACTGAGCATAAGAGAATGTAAGTAATATGCACTGGGTCACATGGCTGGTAAGCAGCAATGTCTGAAATTGAATTGACAATGACTTTACATAAACGTCTGTGTTCTTTTGGCATGAACAAGTCCCAGTGTATTCACTTGTAAAACATGGGGATCAGAGAAACCCACATATTCTTCTCCACCCTTAAAATGACCTGGCTATCATAAATGTCTTAAATGTTTGCTTTTCAAGCTCAAAAAGTGACAGACGTAGCATATTACACAAACATGTACTTGAAATTTTAATGCTACCTACCATACAGAATCCTTACATTTCTAGGATACTAAACGTAAAAAATGAGGAACTACTGAAAACAGGACTCCTTTTTACACCAATACAGTTTTAAGGTAAAATGGTTATGATTTTAAGTCACAATAAGTTAGAACAAGAAAAAATATTTTGGTGGTAATAACACTAAGATTTACTCTATGAAGAACCTCTGCAAATGTCTTTAGTAAATTAGCTAATCAATTTAATCACTGAAAAATATTATTTTCCAGTTTATTAGATCACAAAGGTAAAAATACAAATTTATATTCAGAATTTTAGAATCTTGGAATTTCACACATTTAGACTTTGGAGATCAACTTATCCAGCACTTACATTTTAAAGATGAGGAAAACAGATTCAGGAAACAGACTCATGGTTCTTCCATTTTTTAAATATTGTGTATTCTCACAAGGTTGGGGTTAGCCTCATCCAGACTCTGTAGGTCTCAAAACAGACAAATGAAAATTGCAAAAATTAGTCCACAGTTTCTCCGAAGGACAAATATTATATTTAATTTGCCCTTAAAATACATGAGTAAGATCAGTCATCTATAGTAAACATCATCAGAGTCTCTATTATATAACTTTAATTGGTTTTGAAAATCAGTAGCAACTTTATCTTGTTCTATTTATTACATGAAAGGGTTGAATTTCATGCATTTCTTACATTTTGCCACCAAAAGATATGCCAGCTCTAAGTTGTTAGGAAATGCTGCCTCATTTTAAAAATGCAAGCTGAAAATTAAAAACATTTTATTATTAAAAATTTTGAAGTGCCTGATGCTAAAAGATATTTTTATCTTCCTTTCTACAGGAACTTGCATGAAGTGGATAACCTGGTGTGGAAAAGGGTGTATTTGAAGTATTGCGTCTTTGTTGTGGTGGTTGTTGTTTTGGACGCTAAGTCATGTCCCGACTCTTTAGCAACCCCATGGACTGTAGCCCGCCAGGCTCCTCTGTCCATGGGATTTCCCAGGCAAGAAAACTGTAGTGGGTTGCCATTTCCTCTTCCAGGAGCTCTTCCCAACCCAAGGATCAAACCCGAATCCATTGCATTGGCAGGTGGATTCTTTATCACTGAGCTATCTGGGATGCCTCTGGGTCTTTGTGGGGTCCTTCATTTTAAGGGGCTGCTAGGGGTGCCTAGCTGAACTCTGATGACTAGGAGATAATGTACCATATTCCACTGCTTAAACCCAAGGCCAAATCAGGTGAGAAAACTATGGAAACCAGCACAGAGCAGTCAACTTTGCAGATGAGCTTTATGCCACATACAAAAAACACCCCTATTTCTGCACGGGCTGCAGCCAAAGGGTGGGTGAGCAGCCTTCATCCACACATCTGGAATTATGAGTTTATAGATTATGAGTTTATAGTTTATGGACTGGTGTGGGTCCACTTAGAGACTGACAAATTTAGCTATCTCATATACGTGGAATAATGCAGGAGTCTTTCTGTGACTGGCTTATCTCAGTCACAGAAAGTCCTTAACAGAAAGTCCTCAAGGTTCATCCACATTGTCCCACATTGAAGGACTGCCTTCATTTTCAAGGTTGAAGAGTATCCCATTGTATGGATAAACCACATTTTCTTTATTTGTTCATCTGTTGATGGACATTACTACGAACAAAGCTAGTGGAGGTGATGGAATTCCAGTCGAACTATTTCAAATCCTGAAAGATGATGTTGTGAAAGTGCTGCACTCAATATGCCAGCAAATTTGGAAAACTCAGCAGTGGTCACAGGACTAGAAAAGGTCAGTTTTAATTCCAATCCCAAAGGAAGGCAATGCCAAAGAATCCTCAACTGCTGCTGCTAAGTCACTTCAGTCGTGTCCGACTCTGTGCAACGCCATAGACGGCAGCCCATCAGGCTCCTCCATCCCTGGGATTCTCCAGGCAAAAACACTGGAGTGGGTTGCCATTTCCTTCTCCAATGCATGAAAGTGAAAAGTGAAAGTGAAGTCACTCAGTCGTGTCCAACTCTTAGCGACCACATGGACTGCAGCCTACCAGACTCCTCCATCCATGGGATTTTCCAGACAAGAGTACTGGAGTGGGTTGCCATTGCCTTCTTCAAGAATGCTCAAACTACCACACAACTGCACTCATCTCACACTCTAGTAATGCTCAACATTCTCCAAGCCAGGCTTCAACAGTACGTGAACCGTGAACTTCCAATGTTCAAGCTGGTTTTAGAAAAGGCAGAGGAACCAGAGATCAAATTGCCAACATCCGCTGGATCATGGAAAAAGCAAGAGAGTTCCAGAAAAACATCTATTTCTGCTTTATTGACTATGCCAAAGCCTTTGACTGTGTGGATCACAATAAACTGGAAAATTCTGAAAGAGATGGGAATACCAGACCACCTGACCTGCCTCTAGAGAAACCTATATGCAGGTCAGGAAGCAACAGTTAGAACTGGATATGGAACAACAGACTGGTTCCAAATAGGAAAAGGAGTACATCAAGGCTGTATACTGTCAACCTGCTTATTGAACTTCTATGCAGAGTACATTATGAGAAACGCTGGGCTGGAAGAAGCACAAGCTGGAATCAAGACTGCTGGGAGAAATATCAATAACCTCAGATATGCAGATGACACCACCCTTATAGCAGAAAGTGAAGAGGAACTAAAAAGCCTTTTGATGAAAGTGAAAGAGGAGAATGAAAAAGCTGGCTTAAAGCTCAACATTCAGAAAACGAAGATCATGGCATCTGGTCCCATCACTTCATGGCAAATAGATGGGGAAACAGTAGAAACAGTGAATAACTTTATTTTTTGGGGCTCCAAAATCACTGCAGATGGTGACTGCAGCCATGAAATCAAAAGATGCTTACTCCTTGGAAGGAAAGTTATGACCAACCTAGATAGTATATTGAAAAGCAGAGACATTACTTTGCAACAAAGGTCCGCCTAGTCAAGGCTATGGTTTTTCCAGTGGTCTTGTATGGATGTGAGAGTTGGACTGTGAAGAAAGCTGAGCACGGAAGAATTGATGCTTTTTAACTGTGGTGTTGGAGAAGACGCTTGAGGGTCCCTTGGAATGCAAGGAGATCCAACCAGTCCATCCTAAAGGAGATCAGTCCTGGGTGTTCATTGGAAGGACTGATGCTGAAGCTGAAACTCCAATACCTTGGCCAACTCATGCGAAGAGTTGACTCATTGGAAAAGACCCTGATGCTGGGAGGGATTGGGGGCAGGAAGAGAAGGGAACGGCAGAGGATGAGATGGCTGAATGGCATCACCAACTGGATGGACATGAGTCTGAGTGAACTCCGGGAGTTGGTGATGGACAGGGAGGCCTGGCATGCTGCGATTCATGGGGTCACAAAGAGTCAGACATGACTGAGGGACTGAACTGGAACTGGTTGATGGACATTTACATTTTTTCCACATCTTGTGAATAATACTGCAATGAACATAGGGGTGCTAGGATCTCTGAGATCCTGATTTCCAGTCTTTTAGGAAAATGCTCAAAAGTGGAATTGCTGAAACATATGTTTGTTCTGTTTCATTTTTTGAGAAACTTCCATCATTTTATGTTCCCATCAACAGTGTGAAGAATTCTTCACACCCTTACCAATACTTGTCGTTTTTTTGTTTTTTTTTTAAATATAATAGCCATCCTGACAGATGTGAGATATCTCATTGTGGTTTTGGTTTGTGTTTTCCTTCTTCAGAAAAATGTCTATTCAAGGCTTTAGCCCATGTTTTGCTGTTGCCCTGCTGCGCTCAATCATGTCCAACTCTTTGTGACCCCATGGACTGTAGCCTGCCAGGCTCCTCTGTCCATGGAATTTTTCAGGGAAGAAGATTGGAGTGGGTTGCCATTTCCTATTTCAGGAGCCCAAGTTTTAATTAGGTTATTAGTTTTATTTTACTTTTTTAACTATTGAGTTATAGAACTTCTCTTTTTGACGATTAACCCTTTATCAGATATACAGTTTGCAAATACTTTTTCCCATTCCATAGCTTGCCTTTTTGCTCTGGTTATATACATATAACTCTGTTTATACAGACTTATGATATAAAATGTAGATCGTACCATGGTAATAAAGTTTGAAAACTACTGCTATAGCCTGTGTTGTAATTTGATCAGTGAATATTCTTTTGTTAACATTTAAGTTTTACTTAGTTTTTCTTATTTATGTGCTCATTTTGATTACTTATATTTTTCTAGAATACAAAAGGCCACTTTTATATTACTGTATTAATATAGCTATTCAAACATTTACTATTTTAGTTATTCCCTAATATATTTTGTGATCCACACAGTCAAAGGCTTTGGCATAGTCAATAAAGCAGAAATAGATGTTTTTCTGGAACTCTCTTGCTTTTTCCATGATCCAGCAGATGTTGGCAATTTGATCTCTGGTTCCTCTGCCTTTTCTAAAAGCAGCTTGAATATTTGGAAGTTCACGGTTCACGTATTGCTGAAGCCTAGCTTGGAGAATTTTGAGCATTACTTTACTAGCACGTGAGATGAGTGCAATTGTGTGGTAGTTTGAGCATTCTTTGGCATTGCCTTCCTTTGGGATTGGAATGAAAACTGACCTTTTCCAGTCCTGTGGCCACTGCTGAGTTTTCCAAATTTGCTGGCATATTGAGTGCAGCACTTTCACAGCATCATCTTTCAGGATTTGAAATAGCTCAACTGGAATTCCATCACCTCCACTACGTTTGTTCGTAGTGATGCTTTTTTTTTTTTTTTTTTCGTAGTGATGCTTTCTAAGGCCCACTTGACTTCACATTCCAGGATGTCTGGCTCTAGATGATCACACCATCGTGATTATCTGGGTCGTGAAGATCTTTTTTGTATAGTTCTTCTGTGTATTCTTGCCACCTCTTTTTAATATCTTCTGCTTCTGTTAGGTCCATACCATTTCTGTCCTTTATCGAGCTCATCTTTGCATGAAATGTCCCCTTGGTATCTCTAATTTTCTTGAAGAGATCTCTAGTCTTTCCCATTCTGTTGTTTTCCTCTATTTCTTTGCATTGATTGCTGAAGAAGGCTTTCTTATCTCTTCTTGCTATTCTTTGGAACTCTGCATATTCTTTGGAACTATGCCAAAGTCTTTGACTGTGTGGATCACAATAAACTGTGGAAAATTCTGAAAGAGATGGGAATACCAGACCACCTGACCTGCCTCTTGAGAAATCTGTATGCAGGTCAGGAAGCAACAGTTAGAACTGGACATGGAACAACAGACTGGTTCCAAATAGGAAAAGGAGTATGTCAAGGCTGTATATTATCACCCTGCTTATTTAACTTATATGCAGAGTACATCATGAGAAATGCTGGACTGGAAGAAACACAAGCTGGAATCAGTATTGCCAGGAGAAATATCAATAACCTCAGATATGCAGATGACACCACCCTTATGGCAGAAAGTAAAGAGGAACTCAAAAGCCTCTTGATGAAAGTGAAAGTGGAGAGTGAAAAAGTTGGCTTAAAGCTCAACATTCAGAAAAGGAAGATCATGGCATCCGGTCCCACCACTTCATGGGAAATAGATGGGGAAACAGTGGAAACAGTGTCAGACTTTATTTTTCTGGGCTCCAAAATCACTGCAGATGGTGACTGCAGCCATGAAATTAAAAGACACTTACTCCTTGGAAGGAAAGTTACGACCAACTTAGATAGCATGTTCAAAAGCAGAGACATTACTTTGCCAACAAAGGTTCGTCTAGTCAAGGCTATGGTTTTTCCTGTGGGTATGTATGGATGTGAGAGTTGGACTGTGAAGAAAGCTGAGTGCTGAAGAATTGATCCTTTTGAACGGTGGTGTTGGAGAAGACTCTTGAGAGTCTCTTGGACTGCAAGGAGATCCAACTAGTCCATTCCGAAGGAGATCAGCCCTGGGATTTCTTTGGAGGGAATGATGCTGAAGCTGAAACTCCAGTACTTTGGCCATCTCATGTGAAGAGTTGACTCACTGGAAAAGACTCTGATGCTGGGAGGGATTGGGGGCAGGAGGAGAAGGGGACGACAGAGGATGAGATGGCTGGATGGCATCACTGACTCGATGGACATGAGTCTGAGTGAACTCCGGGAGTTGGTGATGGACAGGGAGGCCTGGTGTGCTGCGATTCATGGGGTTGCCAAGAGTCGGACACGACTGAGCTACTGAACTGAACTGAATATGTTTTGTAGTATTCTAGATTTTCTGCATTTTAATTTTCTCTTTCCTTATTAGATTTGCCAGAGGTTAGACAAACTTAGTTTTGGATTTGTTTGTTACTTCTATTTATTTACTCTTTCTGCATTATCTTTTTCATTTTTAGTCTCCTTTATTCCTTATTACTAACTTGTGCTTCTGTGACTTCTTGCATTGAACTTTTCATTTATTTTCATTAATTTCCAATAATTGAAGCATTGTGGCTATGATTTTGCTTGAATTATAAACCTGGCTACCACCCATTTATTTCAGTATCTAAATCTATTTTCTAAATAAATTGTTTTGTCTTTCTAATTTTCACTCTGCAAAAAACCCAGGAGAGATATTTTTACACATGCATTTTAAACTATTTTTTAATTTTTTTAAAACTTTGCTGTAAATTTTTAGCTTTATTGTGTTTAAAACATTTCTTATTTTTTGAAAATGTTGAAGGTTTATTTGTGTCACTGTATGAAGTTTATTTTCTCAATCAACACTTGGAAAGTCTTTCTCTGTTGATGGGTTCTGACCTAATCAACTATGTTACTTTCTGTCCCCACTATGAGTTTCACTTTAAAAATATGATTAGGCAGAATTAAATTTTTTTCCAAACCAAAAAATTGGGAAACTCTCATGAACCTTATAAAATATTTCCAGTTTACATATAATAAGTATTTTCAACATTCTATATACCTTTAAAAGATACTTGGAGTGCCTGATAAATAGCATTAACAATTTCAGTAACTGCAGTTGAATATATTTTTTAAAAAATAGAGTAATAATATTAGTTATGGTACTTCCCAGGTGGCTCAGTGGTAAAGAGTCTGCCTGCAAATGCAGGAGATGCAAGAGACATGGGTTTGATTCTTAGGTTGGGAAGACCCCTGGAGGAGGAAATGGCAACCCACTCTTACTGGGAAAATTCCATGGACAGAGGAGCTTGGTGGGCTACAGTCCATGGAGTCAGAGTCAGACATACTGAGCACAGCACAGCAGCAATATTATTTATATTGAAAAAAACATTATGAATTACCAACTGTATTCAAAATATATACTCTATTCCCCAAAGATCTACAGATTAAGAAACTAGATAAGTTTATAGTATATAACATTCTATTATTTTTCTTCATCCACTACAGTGATATATTTAATTTTTTTTAACTTTTGTCACATCAAAGAAAACAAAGATTTTTTAAAAAGAATAGAAAGAGACTGGGCCTTTAAATCCAGGATAAATACATTCCTTTGTTCAGAACTACAAACAAATACAAAAAAACAGCTAAAAATTGTCATCTTCACAAGTACCTTCAGGCTACAGTGAGAACTGAAAGGTGGCCAAAGATGTGTTTGTTTTCTGACAAGTACTCAAGTATAATGCTAACCTGAAACAGTATGACAGTTACTCTCACAGCATGAAGACATTTATTTCATAAACCACCTTAAACACTAAATTATTATAGGACAGAAACTTGTTTTTTAAACGATGGCATTAAATAAAGTCACAGATACCAAGCAAGCAAATACAGGAAGAAAAATAATAGTTGTCACCTTACAAGCTCCTATCTCTTAACATGGCAGAAAAAATAGAAATTGAGACAGAATTTGGTAAAAAAAATCATTGGATGCACAGCCAAGATTTCCGGGGGAGAAGTATAGACTTTCAGTCATAACACTGTATTTAAAGTCTGGGTGAGTTACATGCCTCTCCTCGATCTGTGTTCCCACTCTTATCCTGGGATAAAAATCTCTCTAAAGAGACAAAAAGAAAAATAATAGTACCTAATGCTCACTGAATGGTGACTATGGATAGGAAAAATACTTAAAACATTTGACATATACTAACTCACTGAGCCCTCATAAGAAACTTATGAGGTAAAAAATTCTCTCTACTTACAAGATGAGAAAGCGAAGACAGAGCAACATTGATTTACTTGCCTGAGGTTCTTCTGTCTTAAAAGTATGCAATTTGAATACAGGCAGTCCATCTCCTGAGCCAGATGGAATTATTCCAGAAATGTAAGATCGAGTTAATAATAAAAAATTATTAATGAAGAAAAATAAACATTATTCATTTCACTGATTGAATTAAATAAGGAAAACCACGTTATCAACTCAATTAATTCAAAAAGAGCATATGATAAAATTCAGTGTCTTTCATAAGAAATATAAACTGACAAACAAGAAAACAGAAAGAGGAATTTCCTTAACCTGAAAAAAACACATCTACAAAAAAGATCAAAACAAACATCACATATAATGGTGAAATGCTGAATGTATTCTCTTTAAGATAAAGCAAAGATAAACTGTATTATCACCTCTATCACCAGTAAGATAAAACAAAATTGCATCCATACTTAACATCATATACAGAAATCAATTTTAGGTAGACTAAAAGCTAAAATTTGTTATTTTTGAAAGTAGTATGGGAACACATCTTTATGATTTTAGACTGAGGATTTCTTAAAACTCTAAGACTTCAAACTATAAAGAAAAATATTGATAAATTGAACCTCATTAAATTTTCACACTTTCGTTCATCAAAAGTTACTGTAAGCAGTAAAGAACCAAAACATAGAAAAATATTTGCTGCATATATAACTGACCAAGGATTAGTATCTATATCCATAATATATAAAACACTTCTACATATGAATATGAAAAAGAAAATTCAATAAAAACATGAACAAAGAGACCTCTTCTTTTTACACACAATGATGAAAGAGATCACACTTTATTATGTAACTACAATGTAATCTAGTCTCCCAGTCCCTTAAAAATCTCAATGAGATCTATTCAAACTCCCATTCTATAAATTGGGGAAATTAAAAATCTTCTGCTATAATATCCAAATTTCTAGTAATGGAGCAGGTAAGGGTGTGTCTTAAATTCTCACAAACTCTTCTGATATGATTTTCTAACTCCAGTTGAATTGTTTCCATATTCTCTATCTTGCGTTTGATTCCATATTTATATACGTTGTGAAATAATTACTACAGTAAGTTTAGTTAACATTGATCACATACACAGTTAATTTTTTTTTTTTCTTAGTTTTGGATCGATAAGAACTTTTACGATCTAGTAGCTTAGCATTCTCTCTGTCTTATGGCTCTTTTTATATATTGGTCTTGGTGTCATCTTAAATGTGAAATGAAGGTTTCTCTACTAGTCCCTTTCTCAAAAGCAGCAATACAGTCAAAGGTGTTTATCATAGCAGAAATTTCACTGGAGGTCTGTGAATCTTGAGAAGCAGTTTTCTGCTCGAAGTGATTCTATCCCACCACAGCTTCTAACCTTTCTAATTTTTTGATTTCCTATTTCACCACCATCCTCACTTCTGTTCCTTCTCTCTCTGCATCTGACTCACAGAAGTCAAACAATTCCTTCTTTATTTTTACCCCTGTCAATACTCAGACTCTCAGGGTCTTACCTGCCTCAGTAAAAGTTGCATAAACATTCCAACAAAGAATTCTGAAGCTAGCTGTTAAGATAACATTTTCTCCCTGCTGTAGTTAAAAGAAAGAAGCACAACCAGTGCCAGGACCTGTAGCAAGTAATGATCCTTATGAAGATATCCTATACTTTGAATTTTTTTCTCTTCCAGTTTCATTGAGATGTAATTGGCATGCAGCACTGTATAAGTTTAAGGAGTCCGGCATAATGATTTGACTTGCATACGTCATGAAATCATTATCAGTAACTTTAGTGAACATCCATCATCACATATAGATAGAAAAGAAAAAGAAATTAAAATTCTCCTTGTGATGAGAATTCCTAGGATTTATTCTCTTAACTCTTATATGTAATATTCAGCACTGTTAATTACATTAATCATTTTTTACATTTTCTGTACTTGAAATATTTGAGAACACTCAAAATATGTTAGAAATCAATTTGCAAGTTGAGCTATAGTAGACTACATCTCCACATGCCTAAACCTCTGACCATACTCTGGCAAACTGTTATTTATCTAGACATTTTTTTGTGTGTTTAATGTTCTATCTATTCCTTCTGTTAAATTTTATAATTCAATGTACCTATTTATCATATTACTCTAGGTGACTTATTTTAAAGATCTATTCTTCTTTTTAAGATAGTTTAACATTATTGATTTTTTATGTGAACTCTGTAAAGCTTTTTTTTTTTTCCTACTGAAAATACCTACATTTCAGGGTAGACTGATCACTGTGGTATTTTACAAGTAATTTTAAACTTGATTTTTAAAAATTAAACACACTACATAGACACGTATCTTTGATCCATCTCCCTCATCCCCAACCCCAAGCAGTTTTCAACAGTGTGGTATCTAGCTTGGGTGCCACCATCTGCCCTCCTCCAGATAACGGCTGGTAAGGATCGGAAGTGGTGACCAAAGTGGTTCCTTAGTCATGACTGTGATTGACAAGTTTCCTAAACCACTTCCTCTTCAGGTAATAATGTCCCTTGGTCCTGTGACTTCCTCATTCCACACACACTTACAATTATTCTCAAAACCAAATGACATCCCATTGATAGAAAGAAGCACACACAACACACTTCAATCAAAATTTTAAAATATGAGCATTATAAATACTTGGAACAAAGTGCAAGGCACTTTTAGTGTTAAAGTAGAGCCGAATTTGACTCTAAACAATGATGTTGAAATGAATGCTCTTGTTGCTTCAGGACCTCATCCCTCTTTAAATATTTTCACTGCCTTGCCTGAGGCTTCTGGACTTAACACTTGGGAATTGACAGCTAGCAAAACTCACACATATAACTATTTTTTGCCATGATTCTCTAGGACTCTTCTTAGCAGTTTGTCGATGTAATGATGTTTACAAATTGTGACATGGAACCTTGGTTGGTGGCTCAAAGGAAAATGGTTTTCTTATTATGAGATTTTAAGGTTATGTGCAGCCTTAAATACCATCCATATAGGAAGGGAGAGATAACCACACCCTAACAAGGTCTGTAATAGTTTCTTCTGACAAAAAGCAAGACCTGCCTGTCACCTTATTTCACAACCACCAGAGTACTCATAGCAGCAAACTATTCAAGATTTAAGCTGGAAGAACAGAAAGGCTTGCCTAAAATAAGTAATTAAAAATTCAGCCCAAAGCAACCCATTTTGAAATTTTCAAGGGTTCTAAATTCCAGTAAAGCAGGATTTATGTGAGTTATGCCCCTGGTATAATGCAGGATTTCCTTTCTGGACATAAAAATGGATGAAAATAGAAGTATTTTAGTTTTATTTCTCTTTTTTCCTCAGGTGTCTTATCCAGGAATATAGAAACAGGAGGTAGGCAAATGCCATATGCAAAGAGTTAAGACAAAAAATCACCTCTTCCGGGTCCAGAAAATGGCCCCTGAACGTGGATACAGTCACTGTGCAAAAATACAATCTTCACAGTTCTTGAAAAGTATAGGGTTTTTTGGGGTTTTTTTGTTTGTTTCTTTTTACAATCTCTACAATTTTTCTAAAATTAAAAAATAATCATTAATCCAAAAATGAATCCCATGGCTTGCAAATAAATATTTTCTGTTTTAAAACGTATAGTTGCTCTGAAAAGGGTACATACTGTATGATTCTGAGTATATGGTGTTTGGGGAAAGGCTAAACTCTGGAGACAATAAAATGACCAGTGGTTCTAAGGGACTTTGGAAAAGGGAAGCATGACTAGGTGGTGCACAGAGGAATTATAGAGCAGTATTCTATGATATTTTAATGGTAAATTAATGTCATTCTACATTTGTCAAATGCATAGACTGTACAACACCGAAAGTGGACCCTAATGTAAACTGTAGACTTCGGGTGATGACAGTGGGTCCATGCAGGTTTATCAGCTGCAATAAACCAATACCACTCAGGTGCAGGATACTGATAGTGGGGGAAACTGTGCATTTGTGGGGATCAGTGTCTATGGAAACTCTTTGTACTGTCAACTCCAATTTGCTGTGAACTGGAAACTGTTCTAAAAAGTAAAGTCTGTTTAAAAAAAAAAAGTATAGTTGGGACAAAGCAAGAAATGGCAGTTACTGCTCTGCAAAACTTCTCATTAAAGAATCATAAGTAATTGCAATAAATATCTAAAGAGGAACTATATATGACACCAGGCATAAAGGTTAGCCTCAAACGGAAATTCTTGTACAAAAACCCATAGCCATCTGATTGCATGCAAAACAGAAGCATTATAAAGGGTTACACATGATTATCTACACATGTTCAGTTAGAAGAGGTTACAAAAGAAGTGGGCTTGATCAGTATGTCCAGCTTGTGAACAGAACCAAACTTTAGCAATAAGACCTTCTCCATTGAAAATAGAACTTTTGAGTTCAAGTTTGAATCTATTCATTTTTTCAATGGTGTTGAATCAGTTCCTCTCTTTAATCTTGCTCTGAGAAGCCAGAACTTTAAAAACCTTAAAAAGCCTGGTATTTCAAATGTCCAAGCATCTCAGAATGTGTGTGCCAATGTCATACTCACCTGTATTTGGAAAGGAATGGCAAACTTGATTGCCTTCCCATGGAATAAACTCATAATTTTTGTTCCTTTTTTTTTCTTTTTGCAAACCTTCATATCCATTTTTAAACTTATTTTAACAAGACTCCTTGGGACTTCCCTGGTGGTCCAGTGGTTAAGACTCCACTCCTCTAATGCAAGGAGGTTTGATCCATGGTCAGGGAATTTAGACCCCTTATGCATTGTGGTGTGGTCAAATGATTTTTAAAAAATAAAAAGAAGTGGAAACTAGACTCCTTCAATGTAGTCTTCGCCAAAAGATCACTCAGGCTCTCTAATGCCAAAGGAATATACTGGAGAATAAAAATTCATGGTAAAACTAATCTTGTCGCCATGTATATAGAAACACGGAAACTCTTTCTTATGTGATCAGTTTAAAACTCTGTATATTCTTTAGAGGGTAAGTTTCTTCAAAGTTGCCTGGTCCACAGGAATTGTTTGTTTCTAAATCCATGCTCTCACCTGTAGTGTTCCAACCCACAATCTCTCTAAACAAATTCCTCTCATAATGTTGTTTAAAAACTCAAAAACTCGACATTTTATATTGTATACCTCTACTTCCACCTTCTCTTGTGCATATAAAGGTCTTTTAATACAGTTTGGGATAAAAATAATTTAAGGATACTTTTGATTTCCAATGAGATCATGATGGAGAAAGAATGAGGTCAGCACCCCCCAAGTTTCTCTAGGATGCAGGTAGGGATGGTGACTGTGTATTTATGAATACGCTGAGATGTTTCATTGACGTCAAGTTTTGGAAAACTTATGTACCTAAAAGGTCAAGATTGGGGAAACACCATAATGTGAATGAAGGACATGATTGGGTATAGAGCGAACCTGCAAAATATATGAGGGTAAATCGAAAAACTATTTACAAATGACAAACAGAAAGCAATGCAAGGCTAAAGTTTGATTAAAACACCTTGCAAGATTTCTAGTTATTACACATAGGCAGAGGAATGCTGAGTATGAAACATTACTCAATGGAAAAAAAAAAAAACTGTATTCTTAATAGAAAGAGCACTTTAGAAATTACATAATTTTCACAAAAGCTTCATAAATATCTCACAGTGTGATTTATGAAAGTACAAAAGAATCCAATATTCTCCAGTTCAGTAGAAAGCAAACAGCCTCAGGGGTTATCTTGTAATATATGTATATATGTATAATTTGTTTTCTCCATTTCTGATTGGCTAAACTTTAACCAAAATCATGCAATTCTACAAAGTATGTAGAATAAAATTTATATTTTGTGCATAAATTTTATTTATGCACAAAGTATGTGCATAAAATAAAAGCATCTCAGTATTGAATATATTTTGATATATTCAAACCTTTTCAGAAAAATAAATAATGAAAACAGATTATGTTTGTCTAAGGACACAAACATTGACAAGAATGGGAGGGCAGATTGATGATCAAGAGTCTCCTTCTATCTCCCAACATTATGATGGATAGTAGAGCTAAACCACAAATCAAAGAGATACAATGCAATTTTCAGCATTTTTAAAATCCCATTCTTTAAATTCTGAAAATGACAGAACATTTATTCTCTCGTGAAATTATGTTCACAATGAACACTTCCTAAGAAAAATATAGAGAGAAATGTTACTAGACACAGGTTGGTTTTACCACTTTCCAGTTTCATGGCACGGAGTTTATGTACCACCCAAATCCCTACCGCCCCAAGCTCTGCTTTTTATCAAAGCCAAGTGAGACACACAGAATGCCTTCCTTCTCAATGTTTTATCATATGATAGAGAATAAAACCGGAGGATTCAACCTGCTTCAAATCCTAGGAGTTAGAGCCCTCAACAGAGGTTGCCACAAAGGAAGCAAGGGCTGAGGGGAAGACAACTTCTCTCCTGCCCTGACTCCCATGGCACTAGCTCTGTTTTTATTTACTGGGCTTCCACACGAATGCTTGTGTAAAGAAGGGATTCAGCTGCTTCTCAGATTTAAAAGGCACTGTCTGGGACTTTGCCACTCTCTGTGGTCTAGGGGTGAAGAATCCCCCCTCCAATGTAAAGGACCTGGGTTTGATCCCTGGTTGGGGAAGTAAGATCCCACGTGCCACAGGGCAACTAAGCCTGAGGTTCACAACTGCTGGGACCACACTCCACAACTGGAGCAGCTGGCGCACCGCGACAAAGACCCAGAGCACAGCCGAAATAAAAATAATCAAGAAATAAATGACACTATGCTAGAGACTTTGGTGTCTGCATTTAAACTCCTTTGGTTGGATGCCTCATTTCTATATATATTAATATACCATGGGAAAGGGTAGCTGACAGATGGTCAGCAGAAGGCAAGAGACCAAATGAAAGAGTCTGATAGATCTTTAGTAAACTAAGTAACTCCACTTAATCATTACCTAAAGAAAGTCCCCAAATAGCAGGTGGAGATGGGGGAAGCCCTGGGCATAATTATAAAAGAAATTTCCCCATTCTCATGTTTGTATACTTATTCTTCTGTTACTCACATGCCTTTTGATGCCCAGTATCTGGCATTTTCTCTTTCCATGTCAACATTTGTATCCTTATCTTGATAGCTTACTTCATTTCAGTTTAAGTTGGTAAGTTGCTGTTTGCATTGGGAAAACCTTTCTAAAAATATATTGTCCCATTAATTAACATCATAAGATCATGATTTTGAGATCTAAAAGAGATAAACATCTCTAAATCAAATGTCTAAGAAAGATGGACTCTGATAAACTTTGCAAAGACTCTCAAAGTATATCTGCTTATTTTCCAACAAATATTTATTGTGCCTTGACTGAGATCCACCAGTGCGGTGCTGGGCTCATTCACTCAGTCGTGTCTTGACTCTTTGTGACCCAATGGACTGTGGCCTGCCAGGCTCCTCTGTCCATGAAATTCTCCAGGCAGGAATACTGGAGTGGGTTACCATTTCCTCCTCCAGGAGATCTTCCTGACCCAGGGATCAAACTCGTGTCTCCTACATCAGCAGACTCATTCTTTGTCACTGAGCCACCTGAGAAGATAGCCACATAGGTCTTTTAAGTAACATTCCAAGACTCAAAATCTCAAGGTAGAGCCCTCAATGGTGCAGGCATGGCTTTCAGTCTTAAAAACCCAGAATCGCAATTTTATCCATTTACTCAGAAGCAGAGGGCTCTGTAAATGAAGAGCAAAAATCACAGGATTTGGAGTCAGAGATGTAGGTTTGCACCTTGGCTGCACCTCTTAATAGCTATTTGTGTTCTTAAGCAAAGTGACCTAATCCCCTTTAAAAAAAAAAAAAAGGTTAAGAAAATAATACCTGCCTCACAGGATTGTTGTGAAGATCAGATGAGATGGTGCATTTAAAAGGGTTTTACATACTGTCCTGGGCTAAACACAGGTTGGTTAGATAGGCTTCTGGAGGGAGAGAGACTCTCCAAAGAAAGGGGATTTCTACGTGCCAGTAGGCACCCAGCAGGGATTCCCTCCAGGCGGCCTTTGAAGGCTGATAAGCATCTCCAACAGCTGCAGAAGAGAATACTGGGACCCAGTGAGAGGGCAAAGGGCATGCCCTTTGCCCTCCTGCTTTCAGCTCAAAGGCCATCTGCTAAAGATCCCCTACAGGGAAATATAACTCCAAGGAGGGAGGTTCCGGGACTATTTCAAGGGATCCTAACTTCCTTGAGGGCGTTAGTGTTGAATTCAAACTTATTTTATTTATTTTATATTACTTTTAATTAATTTAATTTTATCCTCTATCTGCTAGAATTTAAAATGGTTTATATTTAATGCATATATGAATATCTGTAATATATACTGTTTGGCTAAGATATATTTCACCATGTATACATTTGTTCTAAACATGCATATATATACTATAGAACTGTATGTATGCATCCTATAACATGTGGGTGGGAGGCATATATAGAAAAAAAACAAAATGTTAACAATGTTTATCTCCTGAAAGATGAAATTATGAATGCCTTAATTTTCTTTTTTGCTTATTTCTCTTTTTCAGGTGTTTCCTTTGAAAATAAGTTTCCTTAGAATAAAAAAGTCACAAAAATTTTCTGATTAAAATGTATAGCTCATATTAGTTTGGTCTGTTTTATCTTTTATATATAAAAAATTTGATGAATTTTAATTGTTTCTGTTTCAATCTACCTTTACTTCATTTTCACTTTCTTTTACTTATTTCACCTATTCCTCTTACTGCTTTTGATCTGTGTTTTCTTTTGAGTCCTCTTATCATTTTGTTTCCTGTCATCACCATTTGTTGTTACTTTTCATCATCATCACTTGTATTTTGCACTTCCTATCTTTTACTGAATATGGCAAGACCAAAGCAGACCATTGCTTCCTCAAGAATTGCTTGACTTCACCAAGAGACTGAATGTTTTCCCTTCCGATTAACCCTGTAGTCACCTCCTCTGACCCCTAGTGTCTCAAAGCAGAACTGTTTAATTTTTCAAGTATTAAGTTGGGAAGCTGGTGAGGTTAAAACACACACTCAGCAGGCAAACATTAAATCCATCTCTAGTATCAGTAACGGAAAAGGCAATGGCACCCCACTCCAGTACTCTTGCCTGGAAAATCCCATGGATGGAGGAGCCTGGTGGGCTGCAGTCCATGGGGTCGCTAAGAGTCAGACATGACTGAGCGACTTCACTTTCATCTTTCACTTTCATACATTAGAGAAGGAAATGGCAACCCACTCCAGTGTTCTTGCCTGGAGAATCCCAGGGATGGGGGAGCCTGGTGGGCTGCCATCTATGGGGTCTCACAGGGTCGGACACGACTGAAGTGACTTAGCAGGAGTAGCAGCAGCAGTATCAGTAAAGATGATACCAAAGCATAATGATGCTTCAACTAATGCCCTGTATCTCTGGGTCAAGTCTCTCCAGCACCCAGAGCCATGAGTCTACCTGTTTATATCCACTTTCACTCCCACAAACAGCACAAAATCACCACGCCAAAATGGAACCCATCATTCCCTCACCACTCCAGAAAAAAGTGTTCTGCCTTGCTCCCCTTTCTCCTAAAGAAAGAGAACTCTTTGCATGCCCCTGGCCACCCAGTAGGGACGAGTGACACTGTCATCTAAACAAAGACCCAGGTCAGAAACTTGGATATCGTCCTATGCTTCCATCCCCCAAGTTCTCACACCCAAATTTTCTTTTTAATGCTGGTCCCATTCCGTGATTTTCAAGTAGGAGATGAGGACATCCATGGTGGGCTATAGTCCCTGGGGTCACAAGGAGTCGAACACGACAGCGACTGAGCATGTGTGGACAGTAACATTACACAGGTAATATTACTGAAGGTGCAGAATAAACATAATGAATCTTCCTGGAGTACCCTTCTCTTTCTGTCATCTTCATCATAATCAGTAATGTAACACATCACATTTTATGAAAAGAAATGCATGAAGTATGTGGAATGCAAAATAAGCATGTATTTTAAAGATTCTAACAGTTCAAAGAAATGGTGGGATCTCAGAGCTCAGTCACTACAGCCTCAAAGGTCACGCCCTTACTCCCCTGGGTTACTGGTATGCTCTGGCAGAAGTAGTTCTTACATCCTTAAGGATTGCTCACTACTGGATCAGGATGTTTCCTCCTCTCCTTTCATGCTGCCACAGTCCCTCTTTTCTCACCGGGGCTACTGTGATAGCCTCCTGATTGCTCCAGCTCTCACCTCACTCAGCTCCAGATTACTCCTCACACTGCCCTCAGGCTGGTGCAAATGTTGAACTGACCTCGTCCTTTCTCTCTATGAAATCATTCAATGGCACGTACTTCATGCAGAATGACATAAAAGCTCCTTAGTATGACATCTGATGCTCTTCAGATCTGGCCCCTGCCTCCTCAGTGTTCCCAGCTTTCTCCTCTTTCCTTCATCCCAGGAATTACTGGCAGGTCGATAACTCCATGCTTTCTCAGACAGGAGAGTGTGCACCCCAAATGTCTCCCCTGTTTCTTCCATTCACCTGATGAGTCTAACATCCTATAATCGCTGGCACATGCATGCTCAGTCGTTCAGTTGTGTCTGACTCTGTGACCCCACCAACTGGGGCCCACCAGGCTTCTCTGTCCGTGGGATTCTCCAGGCAAGAATACTAGAGTGGGTTGTCTTTCCCTCCATGAGGGTATCTTTTCAACCCAGGGACTGAACCCACGGCTCCTGCATCTCCTACACCGGCGGGCAGATTCTTTACCACCGAGCCATCTGGGAAGCCCAACATCCTATAATACTTAGTTCAAACATCAATTGTCAAAGTTCATTCTGGATTCTCCAGAATTGTTCAGGTTCCTCTCTCTTTGGTGCCTGAAGAGCATTCATTGTTGGTAACCCCCAACCACAACCCTGTTCCTTACACAGAGCTCCATAAAGCCAGGATTGTGTGTTGTTCATCTCTGTTCTCTAAAGTCTATTCTGTTCTGTAGTTTTTCTGAGACGATTGTTAAGGATACCCTATTTTGCACCAAGAAGTCTCAAAAGTAGTCTGTAGCCTAACTGCATCAGAATGACCTGGAATATTTTTTAAATTTAAAGATTTTTTTGGTCTCTGCAATTTTGATTCAATTGTTATAGGGAATACACTGGGGCTTCCCAGGTGGCACTAGTGGTCAAGAACCTGCCTGCCAATGCAAGAGATGCAGGTCAGATCCCTTGGTGGAGAAGATCCCCTGAAGAAGGAAAATGGCAACCCTTTCCAGTATTCTTGTCTGGAGAATCCCATGGACAGAGAAACCTGATGGGCTACATACAGTCCACGGGGTCGCACAGAGTTGGACAGGACTGAAGTGATTTAGCATGCCTGCATGCAGGGACTACATTAAACATTTTAAATAGCAATTTTAAAATTCCACAGATCATACTGACACAGCTTATCCAGGACTGGCATTGGGACCTTCTGCATTCAACCACTGTGATCAGCTTGCTAGGGTTTGAATATTAATATAACAACAATGTAATTTGCATTATTAATATATTTACAAATGCCCACTTAAATGGGTTAATTTAATAGCATTCTTTTTATGTCAGTGTGTTATTTCTTCAGTTGGCTATCTTCCATTATATATTGACTTTAGTAACAATTTCATTATAAGGACCCACTTCTGATTTTGTTTTCAAATTCTTGAGAGCTTACCATAGATTCCAAATCCTTAACCAATGTGACAGTTGTACACCATCCACTTACAAAAATAACCTAGAAATCCATTTTCAAAATAGCTGCAGAGATGTTAGAAGAGGAACATGAGTCTATTTCTTTCGGTTAAGACTCTTAACAACTGCTGACTGCCTTTCTGCCAAGCTCCTAGCACGGGCATCTTTATAGGAAGGGAAGGAGATGGTTCATTGCAAGTGATAAACTCACAATAAACAAGCAAACAAACAAAAAGTCATGGGCTCCTTCTAACATCCAAAGTTAATATTCATCCATCTCACTGGCTTTGAAAACAGATAAATATATGGGGTTGGACAATCAGCAAAGTGACTTTTTAAAAACAAACCTGCCACATTCCAAAAATCTAAATGAGTGTTGTCTTTTTACAATCCTTGTTTTCATTGAAGACTTTTGACATTTTCCCATTGCTGCCACTATACCCTAAGGTCATACCAAAAACTAAAAGAAAATAACTTGAAAAGTGCAGAGATTACAAACTGTGTCTGTGTTGGTAACATATTTGAATTTTGAAAACAGCCAGGAGGTATGTGGCTCCAACTCTGATTAAAAGTTGAAAAAAGGCAAGAAAATATGCTACATAGTGAAGGTCAATTCTGGTCTAGTCTTAATTCATTTCTGAAGACAACTGAAAAAGCATACATCTTAAAAGTTTCAGAAAAAGATACTATCACTTGAATAAGAATAAAGCTTCCTATTAGGTATTCTAATTTTGAAAATATTTATTTGGGGAACTTCCCTGGTGGTCCAGTGGTTAAGACTGCACTTCCACTGCAGAGGGCACAGGTTGGATCCCTGGTTGGGGTAATAAGATGCCACGTGGCATGGCAGAAAGAAAGAAGGAAAGCATTTGTTTGGACTTTTATGTACTAGAAGATGAGTTAAAGTCAACCACATCACTTTATAAATTTAGGGATAGAAATTATTAGTTTAATCTTGGGCTTGTTAACCACTTTATGCATTTATATAATTTCAAAATTAAACAAATCTTTTTTAAAAAGAAAAAAGGAAGCTTTTCCAATTTGCATTAGGATAGCCAAATCAACAGATGGCTACTGTGTCTGTTCTTATCTCAGTCCTGTTCTCTGCATAGACTTTCTGTAGTTTTCAAAGCAGGTTTTCACTTGATGGTAAGAATTTAGAAGGAATAGACAAAGTGTTCGCCAAAAGAATTACCTTCATAGAGAGCAGAAAGTTCTTGGCATAATAAAAATAAGCTCCATAGGAGACTTGGGCAGAACAGCCCTGTGACTGCTGTGTATCCTTGTTGGGGGCACAAAGACTGCAAGATATGCGACTAGTGGAGAACTAGGGGTGGGAAGGAACCAAGACCCTCTCCAATCCTTGGAGCTGATCCAACCTTAGGCAAAACTGAGAAGCAGACCAAGTTTGTATTGAAAGCTTTCTCTTCTCCCTTTAATGATCACACTCCTTCTTCTGATGATCTTCATTAAGATGCTAGCTAAGAATTACTTAAGGAATACAAACAAGTCAATGCCAACAAATAAGGCAGTAAGAGATATGAGACAAAAAATGTCCCTCTTATTGTGAGAATAATTTCCCTATTTTCCCTCAGGGACCATGGCAGCCTTGAGACTGTTATTCTCTTATGCTAAGCATTACCTGCTGCTGCTGCTGCTGCTAAGTCACTTCAATTGTGTCCGACTCTGTGTGAACCCATAGACGGCAGCCCACCAGGCTCCCCTGTCCCTGGGATTTTCCAGGCAAGAACACTGGAGTGGGTTGCCATTTCCTTCTCCAATGCATGAAAGTGAAAAGTGAAAGTGAAGTCACTCAGTCGTATCTGACTCTCAGTGACCCCATGGACTGCAGCTACCAGGCTCCTCCATCCATGGGATTTTCCATGCAAGAGTACTGGAGTGGGGTGCCATTGCCTTCTCCAAAGCATTACCTAAAGGTATATTTAAACTTCATATTGTGTATTAAGGAGAAAATGATGCTCAAGATCCAAAGAGAGAAAGCTCAACGTCAAACCTGTGGTCCTTTCCTAACTTGAGGAGAGACGCTGTGTACATCGAGACCTCAAGCATCGCTATCCCAATTGGCACCAGGCTGGTGGCCAGAAATTCAGCTCCTGGTACTGCTTGATCACCCTTTTCCAGACGCTCATGCTGCCTTTGATGTACCGCAATGTGAGAGATTTCTCAAATATGGCAGATATCTAAAATAGAAAAAAATAAAAAACTCTTTAGCCTTGATCTTGGATGACTGAGCCAGTTTTCCTGTTTTTGTTTTTGTTTCCCCCGCCCGCCTCCTCATTAGTAGCAGTCATACAGACTGACTCTTTTTGCAGAGTTTTGGGTCTTGGCACTACTATTAATATGATAGGAGAATCCCAAAGAAGGAAAGGAAGTCATTCTTGCAATGACTGAGTCATTTTATTTGAACATTTTAAGGGATGATACCTCATTTGGAGATTATCGCATTGCATTCGAGCTGTATCTTTGTTGGACATACACTGCATGTATAAGGTGTGAATCATGGAGACATGAAAGTGCGAGGAACCAAGACCCAGTTTGGCTTTTATTCTGGTGACAGAACTCCTGATCCCTGCTCTTTTCTAGTCAATTTCCAGTTTGAGTTTGCTTCAGTATTGCTGTTGTTCAGTTGCTAAGTCTTGTCTGACTCTGTGATCTCATGGACTGAAGCACACTAGACTTCCCTGTCCCTCACCATCTCCCAGAGCTTGCTCAAACTCATGTCCTTTCAGTTGATGATGCCATCCAACCATCTCATCCTCTGTTGTCTCCTCTTCCTCCTGCCTTCAATCTTTCCCAGCATCAAGGTCTTTTCTGATGAGTCAGCTCTTCACATCAGATAGCCAAAGTATTGGAGCTTCAGCTTCAGCATCAGTCCTTCCAATGAATATTCAAGGTTGGTTTCCTTTAGAATTGACTGATTTTATCTTCCTGCAGTCCAAGGGACTCTCAAGAGTCTTCTCCAGCACCACAATTCGAAGGCATCAGTTCTTTGGCACTGACGAACTGATGCAGTATTTGTTACACTTTTCTCTATAAAGTGTTTCCCCCACCAACCTCCAAAATAAGAGGAATAATAAAGTACACAATCCAAAATTGAAGCTTTGAGCTGAGGGACCACACTATGAATGCTACCCACATTTTATCTTTATCTCCCTACCCCAGGTTAGTGTAATTTAGGAAGTTACAACCATGTTTTCTACCTATTCATATTTTGATAAAGCAAATGCATATTGTAGACTTTGAAAATAAAGCTATATACTTAGTTAAATCCATTCTTCCAACATGATCTTTTCTCCCATCTTTGGATGGAAAAGACTAAAAGTAGTATTTCTACTAAAACAAAGCATGCAAATTTATTCATCAGAGCTAAATGGAAATAAAACTAATTTATGTCACTTTCAACACAATAAGTAAGGTAATAACATGAGAGGGTTTCATTAGTTCCTGATTCAAAGATATATTTTACTATGACATAACCATAAATATTCATGGAATAATGGTAACAATAATAACAACAAATGTCTGTCCTTTGCATGTGGAGATGAGTTTTCTAACTACGCCTGCTGGAAGCTCTGGGAAAAAAAAATTATAAATTCAAAGTAAGCACACTGAGGACACCATCTTGATCCCCCTTTAGGCGATCATTCCTGGTTCCAGGAGCAGTTTCCCATTTCCAGCTCCCTTAGCTTCTTAGGGTACATCATTCTCACAGACAGTAAACTCCAGGCACCATAGCTCCCTGCCTCCCTTCCCTTTGTCCTGACTTCACTGGTGATTCCACAGACCACTGACTGCAGAATACACCTCACCTCCAGCTCTAAGTCATCACATCTTCAGATTTAGCCACACACCCTTCCAGCAGGAGCTGGACAGGATATGTGGAAGTTGTCTGGCATCTACCGAAGGTGGGCTTTAGTTTTAAGTCACCCTCTCTATTAACTATTCACCACGAAATGTCACCTTTGCTTTGACCCTACCCCCCTCATTTTTACCCTGAATAACTTGTTTAATCACTCAGACTGAGACCCAGTGTCTCATTACTCTCACTGACTTTCAGTATTATTTCCCCAATCAATTGACTCGTACAATGGTGATCCCTTTTTGACAATGGGGGACCTGATCTCAACCTTTCTTCACTTTCAAAACTGTAAACCAGTTTGCAAAACTGAACTTCTTTCTTGGTTCTTATTATGAGAACTGTGTTCCAGTTACTTGCCTAAGTTATCTCGGGATGAGCAGATAGCCTTGCTTTGTTTCTATAATCGAGAAAAATTTAATGCACAGTTAAGAAATAACTCCTATGGGTTCAGATTATTCAATCAATTTAGCTAAATTAGAAAGTCACTTCATTAGCCCACCCAAAATCCATACGTTCTAAGCAAAACCTATCACAGAACCTCAAATTCACGCCTCTGATTCCTCAGAGCATATTGGCATGATCTTCACTTCCATTAGCAGTTCTGGCTGGTGGTTCTGGCTTCAGTCCTTGAAATTTATGTTTTCACAAACAACTTCTCCATCCACATCACAGTTTAGACCCAGTTCCAGGCTAGGCTTGTCAAGAACTGTGAAGACTCTGAAATTTTTACCCTTCTTGCAAGTTAAGATCTTGCCAGTTTCTTGAATGCTGGCACAAAACCCAAAACACTCCTGGATCAGAGACAAAGCTGTTTATTACTCAAAGAAAGAGCAGTAGTCAGGATTTCAATTTTCTTATGCTGGCTCCTAAACCTCAACTCTCATAAGATAATGAAAAGAGGGCCAGGTGACAGCTGTACACCAAGAGGATTGCCCTGCAAACGGAAGCAACACTGAGGTCCCAAATCTTTTAAAACAGGAAGAACTGCCCATTGCTCCAGAGAGAGACAATATCTTCACCTTTCAAGGTTGCTTGCTATAAGAACATCCTTTAAGAGATAGTCCTGACCAAAAGCAGTTAGTCCTTCCAGTCACAAGATGTGCAGAAAGAGAAAAAATTCTATGGTGAATTGTCTCCCAACATTGATTTCTCATTTCTGTACTGTCTTGTCTTCTGGGGAATTTTCTCAAGCCCACCATCTTGTCAGCCACAGTAACTAATCTAATCCACAGAGCCTGGGACCAAATCAATTACTGGTGTCTCCAAATGGGATCTACATCTATCAGGGAACACAGGGTGACAGTGCTTCTAACATGACCTCTCTGGTGACTGGTGAGCCTCAGTGCTCACCGTTCAATTCAAGTAATTCCATCTATTACTTTTGGAGAGACTGTCTATCTTAGTCTGCTCAGACTGCTTTAATAAAATACCACATACTGGGCAACTTAAACAAAGTAAATATATTTCTCATAGTTCTAGAATCAGGATCACCTGAGATCAGGATTCCTCTTGAGAGTTTGTATACAGCAGTCTCTTTGCTGTATTCTCACATGATGTACAGATCTGTCTCCTATCTCTTCTTATAAAGGCACTAATCCCATTCATGAGGTTGCCACTCTCATGACCTAATTACCTTCTCACAGCCCCATCTACAAATACCATCACATTACGAAGTAGAGCTTCAACACATGAATTTTGATCAGACACCAACATTCAGTCCATGGAGCTGCCTGAGGGCTATACATCCAACCTGCCTGTTTCTCCACGTCACCGTAACGGTTATAGGAATGGGGCTTGAAAGGACATCACAAGGTACTGACAGGTATTTTGCATTGCAGGTTCAGGGTCTTGGGTTATCTTTGGTGCTTCTAACAGAATCCCAGGTAAGCCTTTAGGGAACAGAGATCAAATTATAACCAGTCATGTATTAGAGGTCTACCCTGGTGGCTCAGAGGGTAAAGCATCTGCCTGCAATGCAGGGGACCTGGGATCGATCCTTGGGTCGGGAAGATCCCCTGGAGAAGGAAATGGGAACCCACTCCAGTACTCTTGCCTGGAGAATCCCATGGACGGAGGAGCCTGGTAGGTTACAGTCCACGGGGTCACAAAGAGTCGGACACGACTGAGCAACTTCACTTTCTTTCTTTCCTTTCTTTCAGGTATTAGCAGCAAGAGATGAAAGAGTCAGCAATGGTTTATCTTAAACTATTCACAACAGTTGGGGAGAAACACACCATAATGTTTTCCTGGGTGAGGAAAGCTCCAGGACTGATTCTGAAAAACAGAGATCAATAGTGTCCCTTGTTCCTCTGTACATTTCAAGGTCTACCATGTTCCCTCCCAAGGCTGCTGCTCTCCTTTTACTGCAGCACCTGCCCAAGAAAAAGGAGCATGTCCTATTTCAGTAGCTGTAACTCCAATTTTTTTCTAATCATCCACTCCCTACATCCAGATCTTTCATCAAGAAGAATCAGGCAAGATCTCCCTTGGAGGTCCAGTGGTTAAGACTTCAAGCTTCCACTGCAGAGGACACAAGTTAGATCCCTGGTCAGGGAACTAAGATCCTGCATGCTGTGCAGTGTGACCAAAAAATATTAGGCAGAAGAGGGACAACTGCACTTTTATAAATTGTCAAGAGACCTATTAAGTTCCCTTTTTTGGTCATATGAGCTATTTGGGGAAACTCAGTGATTACTGTATTCAGCCAAGTGGTCACTAGCCATGTGACCTTTAATCGTGTCAACTCAAGAAAATCCATGTGACTGAAGCAAGAAAAGCTTGATTCTCCTAGGCTAGGCTGCCACCCAAAGTGTGTATAAACCAGAGGAGAGTGGGGGTGCCATTGGAGAGAAGAAAGAAGCATCACACTGAGGATGGTCAGGACAGAATCTAGAATTTGCCAAACGAGTCTAATTCTCCTATATGACACTTTTCCTTTCATCATAACCCAGGAAGCAGTTGAGAAGAGATAATCCCTTTCCAAAGATGGTGCATTCTATGATCAAATTTTTTTACTAAGGTGTGTGGATCAGGAGATGGTGAGGGAAGACAGTTGTTCTTGAGTTAATATTTGAGGTGGCCATTTCAATGCTCAAAATACTGGAAGGTGGTGGATGCTCTGGAGCATAGAAGTCTATCAAATAGCCTCAATTGCTCTGTATCAACCTAGAGGGGTGGGAGGGGAAGGGAGAAGGGAGGGAGTTTTAAAAGGGAGGGGATATATGTATACCCATGGCTGATTCATGTTGAGGTTTGACAGAAAAATTCTGTAAAGCAATTATCCCTCAATAAAAAATTAATTAATTAAAAAAATAGCCTCTAAATGGAGGCTGCCTCCCTTACCCAGAGACTCCAATAGGGAAAACTGTTATTTACATAGACTGACATCAGTCAAAGCTTTTTGAATAGCTTCCAGAGATAACTGTTGATTCAGGCCCTACTCAAAGGATGCCTCTGTACCAAGTAGCTGATTTAAAGGAACAAGGAGAATATCCAAGTGTGAGCCAGTAACCAAGGAATCCAATAAGTCATTTGGCCTCCTCTTTTGTGGAGAAGCCCAAAGAGACACTACTTTTGCCCAAACTCCTGGAGGGATTGCGTTGTGTGAATATAGCTGCATAATCTGTTAAAACATTACCTGCATACACTCTTAGCACTCTTCGCTTAGAAACTAATCAGTAAACACTGGCTGACTTCAAGATCACTGTGTAAAGTAAACCCCAAGTAGTAGCTCTCTTCCACTGAATGAATTGCTCATTGTACAGTCCCATGCTCTTCACACTCATCCAGCCATAGCTACAGATGACATTCCTAACACGTTTAATGTCCAGTATAACAAAACGTTTGCGAGAAGGCAAAACAGGACTAAAATTTAGGCCATTAGTATCTTATAGATAAGTATTGGGACATATATGCCAAATATGAAAAGAGGTGAAATTTTGAGTGCTGTGCTATGCTAAGTTGCTTCAGTCGTGCGTGCATGGGCTGTAGACCACGAGGTTCCTCTGTCCATGGGATTCTCCAGGCAAGAGTAGTGGAATGGATGGCCACATCCTCCTCCAGGGGATCTTTCGGACCCAGAGATGGAACCCATGTCTCTTGTGCTGTGCTTAGTCACTCAGTCGTGTCTGACTCTTTGTGACCCCATGGACTGTAGCCCACCAGGCTCCTCTGTCCATGAGATTCTCCAGGCAAGAATATCTGAGTGGGTTGCCATGTCCTCCTCCAGGGGATCTTCCCAACCCAAGGATCAAACCCAGGTCTCCTGCACTGCAGGCAGATTCTTTACCATCTGAGCCACCATAACTTGCTCAGAAACATAATACATCACCCCACTCCAAATATTTTTTTATCAGTGTGATGAGTGTTTTATTAAAAATACAATAATTTATTTTATCAAGTCAGGGTAAACCTCTTAGGACTCTATTAAATAAAGGAGAAAAATACAGTTAAGCTTTTTTCCTGAAAAACTTTTCAGAAAGTCAGCAGTTATGAGAATGAGAAAAATCCAAGAATTGAGTGAGATAGGGCATACAAGATCTCTCAGATCTTCGTTGGTCTCAGTATAACTATTTTTAACAGAAAGAACTCACACGTCTCTCAGTTCTCCTGGGCAGGTGGGTTCTTTACCACTAGTGCCACCTGGGTAACCCGAAATGTTGAGTTTCCCAAAGTAAGAATAAGGTCAGACCTCTAAGTTGACTTAGAGTGCTGGTGTCTTGGATAGTACTGCTTGTCAGAATTATCTACACAATCCAGAAGCTATCAATACATAGACACAAAAGTGTATTCGAGGTTGCCAGGGTCTGTCAGGGAGTGAAGAGTGACTGCTTCATGGATATGAGGTTTCTTCTTAGGGTGGTGAACAAGTTTTAGAACTAATGTCACTGAATTGTACAGTTTAAAATGGCTAAAGTAGTGAATTTTATGTTATGTGGACCTTATTACCAAAAAACGAGATTATTCACACAATTGAGAATGAATTTTTAAGTTGGGGACACGAAACCCATTCCAAGGATGGTGTGGGGAGGTGGGGGAGGTGATCTTAAGTGAGCAAGAAGGAGACATAGGTCTAGTGTATCTAGAAGAAACAGGAATAGATACTTAAATGACATCACATTTCTATTAGACCTCTGTGTTTTAGAGTGCAATCAAAATCTCATGATTTTTAAAAATACTTCAAACGTATATGGAGTGGGGTGCCATTGCCTTCTCTGATATAATTTGTAGAAATGACCTATAAAGCTTGCAGCATGTAATTAAATTAGCTATAAGGTCAAGATACTTAACAACATGTTTTCCCTGTCTTTTACATTTCAATTTACCATGATAAGGAATAATCATCTTTCTTGTGAAATACAGAATTTATATAAGTGCATTAATTGTTTTGAATACTAAACCCAAGTGACAGCATTGGGGGCTTATTCTTAGTTGTGCCTTCTATGCAACAACATAATAGCTCAGGGGCACGATCAGTAATGAATTTAAATGATTTCTCCTGATATATAATTCCACTGATAAATATTTATCCCTGTGGGATGCTCCAATGTTGCTTTTCTAACAATGAAATTCAACAAAATTTATATAACTGGTGATTGTGCAGAGAACCCTGTGGCTGTCCATAAATATTAATAGAATCAAAATGCAAACATGGAGACCAAGAATGTCTGGAAGGAAGAAGTCCTTGCTGAATGAGGAGCACCTCCTTCGGTGCTACAATGTAAGAAAGAGTAAAGCCTACAGAAGCTCCATTTTTTATTCAGTTCTATCAAGATATGTTAACTTGAGAAACAGTCTTGGGATATTTTCATTTTTGAGACCATCTGTCTCTTTAAATGAGCTTTATTTAAATGAATGAAGGCTAAAAAAAAAAAAAAAAAATGGTCAGCGGCAAGGATTATCTGGGTAACTGGCTTCTTCCTCCTCTGTTTCTGGAGCAATGTTTATGCTCAAATGGCCAGAGTGAGGATATCATAGGGTCTTCCTCCTGCCTTGGCTGGGAGATCCCTGAGGACAAAGATTATGCCTTACTTGTACTAGTCATCCCAGGTTCTAACCACAGAGTCAGTTAGCATTAAATAAAGGTTTCTTGATAAAGATGGGCTGCAAGTAAGCAAAACTGTCAATCAGTGTATCTCCCATGTACACAGTGCTCAGTTATGGTTTCTAAATCCAATGATGCTAAGTCACTTCAGTCGTGTCCGACTCTGTGCGACCCCATAGACGGCAGCTCACCAGGCTCTCCCGTCCCTGGGATTCTCCAGGCAAGAACACTGGAGTGGGTTGCCATTTCCTTCTCCAGGGATAATGATAAGAAAATTTAATATATTCCATACACGCATAGGAAAGAGGACTCTCCTAAAGGGTCCTAGGGTAAAGAGAAGGCATATAAGGGGAATTTGACATCTCTTAGGGACTTTAGGATGTTTCTCAGGCTCCACAGGAGCCACTTTGCCTGATTTCCATGGTATTCTTTAACCAAAGTTGCAACCAGATGTCCTAACCAGAATCTACTTCACAGGGAGGAATTTCCTGTGTTATAAACTAGCTATAATATCTTCTCCCACATCCATTCCCCTTCACCATGGTCCTTTACCGTATCAACGGTCATTCATAATGAACAGCAGACAGAAAGTTTCAGGTGAGTGACACTCAGAATCCTGTCTTTTTATGATCTTCCATCCTGTATTGTGTGCTAAGTCGCTTCAGTCATGTCCAACTGTTTGTGACCCTATGGACTATAGCCCACCACACTCCTCTGTCCATGGGATTCTCCAGGCAAAAATACTGCAGTGGGTTGCCATGCTCTCCTCCTGGGGATCTTCCAGACCCAGGGATCGAACCCTTGCCTCTTATATCTATTGCATTGGCAGGCAGGTTCTTTACCACTACTGCCACTTGGGAAGCCTCAGAACCACAAAGCAGACCATTCATATTCCAGAGGTTTCTGATGATTCCAGACTTGCCCCTCCCCTTCCCCTGTCCTGACTATATACTAAGTCCAATATTATACTTTGAAGACATCAAGCTTTAGAAAGTGTATGTGTTAACTGGATTACACAGGGTAGTTTCTGATCAAGAGGGCTACAAAACCTGCTGAGAGAAAAATGCAAGCTGGCTTGAAGAGTATTCTATAGCAATTAGTTGAGAAACAATGAAAAGCAAGACAAGTTATCACAGAAAATACATCTGCTCAGCACCTTTTATTTTTTTCACCTTTCTAGTCAAAACCAGAAAAATAGTAATAATAATAATAATGAGTAACCTCTGTTGAGGACTAAGTATGTGTCAGACACTGACACATATTTAATGTATATGTGTGCATGCCTGCATGCCAAGCCACTTCCATCATGTCTGACTCTTTGTGACCTACGGACTGTAGCCCACAGGTTCCTCTGTCCATGGGATTCTTCAGGCAAGGATACTGAAGTGGGTTGCTCTGCCCTCCTCCAGGGGAAAGTCCCAACCCAGGGATCGAACCTGGGTGTGTAACGTCTGCCTGCATTGGCAGGCAGGTTCTTTACAACTAGTACCATCTGGGAAGCCCCACTTCGTGTATACAAATACTTAATTTTCACTTCAAGCTCACCAGTAACCATTATTCCCATTTATGGTTGAGGATACCAAGGCAGAGAATGCTTAAATAACTTGTGCAAAGGTGATGCCAGCAGTAAATGGAATGAAGCTGCAGAAGCCCTTACTCTAGACAGATTTTCCTGGAACTGTGTAAACCCCCTTGTTCTTCAGGAGACTTCAGTCTTATTCTGTGTGAAGATTATTCATTCATGTTGCTTAATATTAATACAATATATAAAGTTTCGACTTTGTGAAAGTAAAAAAAAAGTCTAGAGAACTGGAAGTTGGAAACATTTCAATTGCTATCTCTCTTTCTCTTTTATTTTTTTTCCCTGCAAAAGGTTGGGCAACCTAGTAGCTAAAAAATACTAATGTCATCTGAAAGAAATTGCTTCTTTCCTGCCCTCTTCTTCTCCAATTTTGGGCCTCCACCAGTTTGGAAACTGGTATGAATGTGCATAATGATGACCTCTGAATGATCATCATGAAATGACTTTTCCCAGTAATGCCAGATTTATCTGCTGATTTTAATACCCTTCATTCTAAAACGCTATTATCCTGAGTGCATGCAAGGGACAGTACACTTAGTCATAAGTGATGGATGAATTCATTATCTTCAGCCAATTTTAATAGGTCATCTACAAAGAAAATCACCAGTCAGTTTTGGCTACTGAACATTGCTACCTCACGTATCTTATTAAGCCAAATATAAAAATGGGTGGTTTTTCATTTTCCTGTCAAGACAACAAAGGTCACCCATCACAGGCTTGAGAGACATTCATGTTTATTTCTCTTTGGCCTGAACAAAATGGAGAATGGCAAAGTTTTTACCTTTTTCCATTCTGAACTGAATATTTCAAAACCAAGCACCCTGCAAAGAGGAAAGGTGCTTCGAAGGAATTCAGAACGAGGAGGTTTTGCTGCAGAGAAACAGAACTCGACATTAACGGATTCCCTGGGAAACAGTGTTAATCTGATGACACTACTGAATTCCAGGGTTTCAGCCCCATAATTAAGAGCTGAAAGTAAATACATTGGTGTGGAATATAAGAAGAGATGCCCATGAGTATCAAGGCTGTTTTCTACCCTCGGCTCCCAGAAACCAAAAACATTTAATACACGTGAATGTATGATTTTTATGTCTCAACCTTTCTTTTCTATTCTTGGTTAAGAAACCCCTACTTTTTAATCTTTTAAACTGTATTTTTATGTTTGGCTCATCAACTTGTACTCTTTCTCTCAGATCCAGTTCTAAACATCTGCAACCGTGGATTATGGGAATGGCGAACAGGCACATTTTTCCAGCTCTATGTTCAGGACATAACTTAGCAACATGTCCTTACTCAATGACTCCTACTTAAAAGATAGTCTTTTACATACAGTTGCTTGAAAAGTGAATGTGTATTTTTCTGTATATAACTGCACTAATGTTATAACTACCTGACCTGAAGTTTCTTTGAGGCTTACAGTTTCCAGCTTTTAAATTTAGCTTTTTAAAACTTTTTTAAAAAGTTATTAAATGTATTCTAAAACCATGAAGTAGTCAACAAATAACTAGAATTTGAAAGTTATGACTATTATCTCAGACACCATGTTTCTTCCTGCTGTTTGCACAGTTGTATCAATTTATTAAATGCCTATGAAAATATTTTTTCTATAAAAATTGGACTGGCTGTGAATTTCATGATGTTTGAAATATTTTCTTTAATAACCCAAACAATAACTTTTAAATACAAGCCTGTTATTTTAATTAAGGTTAATTATTTAAAAATTCCTTGAGACCCTATGTGACATTTCCTGTCAGTTTATTGATGCGGGTACAATATTCGAGGGTTCGTTGACTATCATCAGGCTAGATCTTGGCAAGTAGAGTGGACGTGGGTAATTCCTTTTCTCAGAGTTCATAAAGTTAGTGAAGACAGAGCAGCTTCCTTTTTGGTTCAGTTGAAAAACCTCCTACTTATCAAAATAGCAAAACATAGGGAAAGAATGAAATTGGTGGTCCTAAAACGCTTTGAAAATGTAAAAATCTACAGAAATTATTACATAGAAAAAGATTCTTTCCATGTCTTTCTCCCATTTCCTTCATGGATTAAAATCATCATTGAAAAATCATTCCCTTAAGAATGCTCACCAATAAGAAAACTCAAGTAAAGTCATGTTTTCTTTTTTCAAACTTGAAGTTACTTGGAAGTATTGAAATACACTTCAGACCTTATTTCTGAAGTGGATATAATATTGTCCATAATTTTAAAAAGCCTTGCCATATCATAACTTACTAAAATAAACTTTAACAGAAGTTCCAAAAGATTGTTAAGCAGATGCAAGTTAGTTCTACCATATCCTATGTTTATGAATATGGCCCAAAAAAATGCTAGAGAAGGCTTTAAGCTGTAGCAGATAAGACAAGTCCATCTGTTTATGTCATCTGCTACTCTTTATATGACACAGTAAAGATTATAAAAGGAAAATCAGATTCATATAGCATTTATCTAAGAGGTTTCTATAACTGAATTCTTAATAAGGATTCAAGAATTTCTTTTCTCTTTTTTTCTTAAACCTCAAGTTACTAATTAAACTAGTAAACTGATATTTTTAATACGCTCCCTTTTATTTAAATCAATGTAATTGTTACACACTAATCCAACTTGGGGGCTTCCCAGGTGGCACGGTGGTAAAGATCCACTGTAGTAAAGAGACTTGAGTTCGATCCCTGGATCAGGAAGATCCCCTGGAGAGGGAAATGGCAACACACTTCAGTATTCTTGCCTGGGAAGTTCCATGGACAGAGGAGCCTGGCAGGCTACAGTCCATGGGGCCACAAAGAGTCAGACACAACTGAGCACACACACATACAACCCAATTTGATGTCTTCAAATCAGCTTTTCAAAATATATATATACATGTAACCAATTTCTCGGCCTATCACTCTGTGGAAACACATAAGAACACACCTGTTTGAATCAGTCCTCTGTCTCTAGTTGTTTTTAAGCTGTATGTTAACATTCAATAGTATACCCATGATCTAATAATATAAAGTCAGAGTTCTCACCACTGTAATTTAGATCCTATCACTTTGTTCATCCACTGTAGTATCTTCTTAACTGCTGCCTTAGACTACAACCCTCAAACTCTAATCTTTCCAACCCAAACCAAAACTTCATTTTAAGGGGTATATTATGACCAGTAGGAGGAATGCAACAATCTCTCCTCCTCCTGCTCAGACCCAACCCTCAAGGAGGTGGGATCAGTAGCAGAGTCACTGGGTGACAACTATACTAGGAAATGAAATGTGAGACACATCTACTCCACTGGAGTCATTCCATCTTTGATGGGCTTCATCAGAATGCTTGTTACCCAAGCATTATGGATAATGCAGTGAGTAGTACGGCACATCTTCCTGGTGGAAATGGGACTCCCATTTATTGGAAGTCATGAGGCAGACTAGTGAAAGGAGGTGTGAAATGAACACATTTGCCAAAGCCTCTCCAGGCTTAAGGTGTGCTTTTCTTCACCACACCTTCTTGGTGGTCCTTTCTTTTTCCTTCTTCCTCCTCTACCCCTACTTTTCTTCCTTGACTTCTTTCTCCTTCTACTCATTTACACATTCATTCATTCATTTAACAAATATCCATGAGTGAATGTCACTGCTGTGTCAGGCACTGTATTAGCTACAAATGTAAGATGGTTCAGGGCATCCCAAGTGGCGCTAGTGGTAAACAACTCACCTATCAGTGCAGGAGACATGCGACATGGGTTCGATCCCTGGGGTGGGAAGATCCCCTGGAGGAGGGCATGGCAACCCACTCCAGTATTCTTGCCTGGAGAATTCCATGGACAGAGGAGCCTGACGGGCTATGGTCCACAGGACTGCAAAGAGCTGTACATGACTAAAGCGACTTGGTGCATAAGGTGGTTCACAAGACACTTGCTGTTACTGCTCCCTCCTAAAGCTTTCAGTGGATCAAGGAAAATATCAAGTAATATATTGTAACTATCATGGTACAAAGAAAGAAGAAAGACAAAATGTGATAGAAGCCGTAATATAGTTTTCAGAAAGAAAAGGGCACTTGGAAGAGCTGACATCTAAGTTGAACTTTGATAGGAACACAGATCAACCAGATGATGTGGTGGGAGCAGGGAGGACTATTGCAGACAGAGGAAAATGCTGAAAATCCCCAAAGAGGGAGGAAAATAGAGTGAGCATGAAAAGATGGATGGATGCTAAGAACTGAAAGAAATTCCACTTGGAAAGAGCAATGAGTGAGGGAGACCCGGGAAGGAGAGAGAAGCATCAGGTATAGAGTTAAAAATAACTGAACAGCACCAGATCCTGGTAAGGGGGAAAGGACAGTCTCCAATGTGACAAGAGAGGACACGGCCTTATCCAATAAAGGAGCACTCTGACAGTGTGGCAGGAGGGAGGGAAGGAAGAAGGGTTTGTAGGTTTGGGGGTGGAAAGCTGAGGAAGCGTCTCTCTCAGGACTATAACATTTTTTCTGTTGAGTCACGAGTGAGCTCATTTGCCATGAGTGAGGGGGTGGAGAGTTGAAATAATTATGTGGCACACAGGAGCATGAGTCTGATTGGGAAATATACAAAGGTTACCAGGAAGTACTGACAGCCCGGGTGAGGTGATGACTGTAAGTTTTTAATGGTACCAATCTTCTCAGTGATGTAATTTTCTCCAGCAAGTCTTATCAAGCAGAATAATGGCATAGAAGTTGGATTCATCCAGGGATGATGACTTGCCAGGATGGTGTGATGAAAAGAACAGACACCAGAACCATTGGCAGGAGCATTGCTGAAATGATAGTCAAGGTAATTTACCACCAAAACCATGGAGGAGAAACTAGAAAAGGCTGGAGAAAAGGGAGTATGCAAAACAATCAGCTGATCAGAAAGCCAAGGTCACTGAGCAAACAGTTCTTGCTCCTTCCATTCTACCAGATGAGCCACAAAAAAGGACAGATCAACAAAGCAGCCATGATAGGGGTAAGTACTGTGGAGAGAATTATAATATGGTGATGTGATACAGAGTGACAGGGTGACTGTTTCATATTCGTTAGTCAGGGTGTCTGGGGAGACAACATGTAAGCTGGAATCTCTATGACAAGAAACATCCATTATCAAAACATAACAGCTTTGATAATGAAGGGAAAGAACCGTCCAAAAAGATGACAGAGCAAGTGCAAGTGCACTAAGATAGGAATGAGCTTGAGTGGAAAGAAGGTCACCACACTGTGGTGAGTGAACCGGAAGAAAATGCTAAAAATGAACCCAAGTGATACAGTCCACTCTGGCTAGAGTTTAACAGAAGAAAGAGAAGGAGCCCGCTCTAAGGAGGAAGGGCGATCTGCTTTGTTTTCAAAGACGACTATGGCTACTATGAATATGTCTAGACTGCAAACAGTGAGAGTCAGGAGATGACTGGTAGTTGTTGGTAGTTACTTCAGGGATCCAGGGAAAAAATGAAGGTGCAATAGTCCAAAGTCTCATAATGAAAGGGGGAGAGCTGCAATCTGTTTTAATGGCTTGAATGTGGGGAATAAGTAAAGAAGAGTACAACCTTGGGATGGAGGCAACAGAGGATAAGTGGAGTCATTTTCTAAGGATGGACAGCAAAGAAGAAACAAGTTTAAGGACAGAAATAAAGACTGAGTGTGGGCAATATTAGGTTTGAGCTCTCTGTTGGGTCCCTGAATGGATATTAGTTATGCAGGAGGACACGCAAGTTGAAATTCTTGTCAGGAAAGAAGATTTGGAAATAATGGAAATAGAAATGTCAGAGGAGGTGATGAGAATAGCAAGAAGAGTGGGAAGCTTAAGTGATGCTGAGTTTTGAGGACATGAACATGTCAGTGAAATAAGAGGTCATGTTTTGGGTGTTCCTATCACTTGCGCAGGCTGTAGAGCCAGCATGCTCCAGGGATAGTCAAGAACTTAAGACCAAAAATTATGGCGACCCAGGAAGGACAAAATTGATGGAGAGTTCAAAAAAAAAAACAAAAAACTGATTATAGAAATATGGAGAAGCTTGAAATTTAAACAGAGAATGAGAAAATCTGGAATATGGAGAGTGGTGGTTAGAGTTCTGACACTTCCTTAAATTCTTAGAGAATTTAGCTGCAGCTTTGAAGGCTGTTGACAAGTGCATCCTTTTCTTATTTGGCAGGGTCAGCAAGTTACACTTGCTGGTCACATCCTACCCACCACTTGTTTTTATAAATAAAATCATTGCAGCAGCAGCATCCCTCTTTGTTGACATAATGCCTATGGCTGCTTTTGCACTCCCATAGCAAAGGTGAATAGCTTTGACAAAGATCATCTGGCCCACAAAATCAGATTTATAGATTTGAAATATTTATTATCCAGCACTTTATGGAAAAGGTTTTCTGATTTCTAATCTATGAGGCTGTAGCATAGGGCCAATAACCAAGGAAATAAAATATAAGCCTTGTGGTCTGGGATGCAGAGGGGGTGGCTCCTGTGGCTTTTTGATGAGTGCTTTTGGACTTTTGAAGGAAGATTGTGCACATACTCATATAACCAAGACAAAACCTCATATAACATGATGATAACCATAGTCAAGAAACAACCTAAGTGCCCATCAATGGATGATTGGCTTAAGAAGATGTAATGCATATATAAAATGGAATATTACTCAACCACAAAAAGAATGAAATATTGCCATTTGTAGCAACATGGATGAACCTAGAGAACATTACGCTTCGTGAAATAAGTCAGAGAGAGAAAAACAAGTACTATAGGACATCACTTATAAGCTGAATCTAAAATATAATACAAATGCATCTATGTACGAAACAGAAACAGACCCACAAACATAGAAAGCGAACTTGTGGTTACCAAAGGAGAGAGGAGGGGAGGGATAAATTGGGAATATGGGATTAACAGATACAAGCCGCTAAACATTAAATAGATAAGCAACAAAGATTTACTATATAGAATAGGGGACTATACTCAATATCTTGCAATAAGCTATAACGAAAAAATAATCTGAAAAAGAAAAAATATATATGCATATAACTGAATCACTTTGTTGTATACCTGGAACTCACATGATAATTTTTTTAAAATCATGATGATATACTGCACAGTACTTTCTATTACATACATCCTCAAATAAGCCCTGATCTTCCTCATCATCTACAGAGGAGGACAGGACCTGGTTTACTCTTCAAAGCAAACGTCTGCAAACATTGGTCTCAATGTCAACTGCATGAACACCCAGTTGCCTCTATTGTCAACTTAATCTTCTTGGTGCTCAGTTGAACCCTTTCTAGGTCTTGGTCAGGTAAGAAGGATCTCAGAGCAAAGTTCTCTGAGATTCAATGCATTTCAGCTGTTTTCATTCATATGCACAAAACTATTGCCCGAAAGCAAAAACATGCTGCTCATGTGGCTGAGACGATAGAGCTTTTCAACACTAGGGTGACAAGATCTAGAAAGTGAGGCTGAAATGTGGGTGGGGTCACACACTCAAAAGGCTACAAACACTAGACAGGACTGCAGATGAACAGCCTGGAGCAGATGCTGCACTCTGGGCTGGAGTGGGTGTCACGGCATGCTGAAGAAGCCCTGCCCTCTCCAAATGGAGCAGTTGCTACTCAACTCCAGCTTTGTAGTCATACAGGAACAAAAATCCAGCCAAGTAAACCGATTATTCAAAAGCAGTCATATATTTTGATTTTGGTGTTAAATTTCTCGTTTCCCTTAAGCACAATTGTTGCCTCGTTGCCAAACAAAGCCTGTGTTGGGGTGCCAAACAAAACTCTTCAACTCTGATTCACACACTGCCAAGGGTAACCTGATTTTTAGACAGAGGAAGAGATAGAAGCCAATTAGCCTGTTCTTGATACAGAACTAAGACTTAAGCTTAAAAAACAGTCTTTGTTGCCCATATGTGTGTAATACTTAAGCTCTCCAGCAGGAAACTACTGGGGTGTCAGAATCCCAAATCCCAGGTGGTTTAGCGTTCCTCTTTAGAGTTTTCCTCTTGGACTTGGGCTACTGAACTCCATGCCTCTGTTCTAAGAGCCGGAAAGAGAAACATCAGCTGGTACCCAGCATCCTCAAACCTTTGAACTCCTTCTACTGTCATATTTTCAGGAGAAGGAATATAGAAGAAAAAGACAAGCCAAATCCTTCAGTAAGATATTTGAGGTCCTCTATAATTGGATTTCAATACATCTTTCAAACCCATCTTCAATTCTTCTGTACTCCACTCAATTAGAATGCTCACTGCATTCAAATATATTATGCAACCTCATTTCCATATCAGCTTCCCTTTACCTACCTGAATCAAGTACTTTGTCATTTCTGTGACCTTTTCAACTGTACTGCTTGTTGCCTCTTATTTTGTACTGCTTGAAAACATAGCTTTTAATTTTCCCCAAGTATCTGATTTAATTACCAGTCTGTGTCCTCCAAGAATAAGATGTCAAGACTAGACTAAATGTGCAAAGATATTTTATTGGGAGAAATGCTCAAGAAAGAGTACAGGGAGAAAACTGGAGAAGGCTGGGAGAACCATCCAAAAGCTGATCCTGAGGGAAAATGGGAAGAAAGTTCGGGTGAAATCATCCTAGATGGCTGTGCTGTCAAAGGAAGGTTTAGAAATACTCAAGAGAAGGTTATAAACCAAAGGTAGAGCTGGTCCAGGAGTCCCATGTCTCCCAGAAACAGACCTGCCTCAGAATCTCAGCAAGACTAGGTCTCTCACTCAGAGGCTCAGCCTCTCTGCTCCTTGGCTGGGAGCAGCCTCTAGGAAGCATGGACTCAGTGCAAATGAGCAGTAGTCCTCGGTCAGTGATGCTCTGTGTAGTTGGAGACCCTGAGAGATACACGCTTGTGACTGCCATTAAGGGCACAGTAACATCTTTATGCGCTTTGCAGTGGTGCTAGTGGTAAGGAACCCACCTGTCAATGCAATAAATGCAAAAGATGTGGGTTCGGTCGCTGGGTCGGAAAGATCCCCTGGAGCAGGGCAAGGCAGCCCACTCCAGTATTCTTGCCTGAAGAATCTCATGAACAGAGGAGGCTGGAGGGCTATGGACCATAGGATTGCAAAGAGTGAGACATGACTGAAGCGACTTAGCACACACACATGCAATCTCTTTATAGATAGAATCTCCAACATAGTTTTTTTTCTTATACAGAAATTAAAAGAGTGCTATGGTCAATGAAGGCACACATAGGTACATACATACATCTCTATGTTGAAAGAAATAAAGCATCAGATAATATATAAGCATTTAGGTTCAATGTATTTGTATGGTCTTAAAATGGACATATACTACAAGTATGGCTCTAGTCCCTCTATTTAAATAGTTGCTTTACTAATCTAAACATATCTATATTTTTCTATTTGTACTTGAAAAATCCATAAACAGGACAAGCAGCAGCAAGCATTATATCTGTAAGGGCCAAAAAGCTGCCCCAGTGGCTTGAATTATTCACATTTGTGACACCCAACATACCCCCAAGGAGCAATGGTACCCCAAGGAGGCTAGCACTAATTTGAAATAATTCAGTAAAACACACAGTATGTTTTGAACATACATAATGTTGTAAATCTTCCTTCTTTTAATTTTTTTTTTTTGGTGTTGCTTATTTTTCACTTAATCAACATGTAGAGGTCATGACAATATCACTTAGTCTTACTGCATACTTCCCACACTTTCATTAAACTAATTATCTTGAAATGTAATTAGCTAATTACTGAGAAAGGTAGATAATGATAGTGAATGGAATGTAAGATAAGCATTCCTGAACAACAGGATCCAAATATTCCAGTCAGGGAGAAGACATTCAGGGTTGGCTGAGAGACAAGGAATATTCAATAACCTTTTGATCAGTTGCACTTGAATCAGAGCTAACAATGCTACACTGTGTTATTGCAACTGGGTAGAAATCCAAGGCCTTGATTTTTAAATCCTAACAAAGCGCCTTTACATTTCAGTGATACTGAATGATGTACTAAAGTACCCTAGTTCAGAGTGATTGCAATTTGTCAACTGGACTCTGCAGTCTTTTTTTTTTTTTTTTTGCCTTTTTAGAAAGTATTGTGCAGAAAAGATTTGCTTTCATTTGCAGCCATTGTCAAAGCAACATAATTTATTATAATTTATCATTATAAACAGAATTTATTATAATTAAATTACAGCATGTTTCTGAAGGGCCAATATTCTAAACTTTACAATGCTCACAATAAGGTAAAGGCATATGTGTTTAGAATTTTGAAAATAGATTTTTTTAATTAACTGGCTCTGGACCAGAGCATCTTTCAAATTAAAATACAATAGGGCATCTAAGCGGATAGGTTATTTACTCAGAATAATTAGATCCATGCTGTAGCAAGCCCTTTAAAATGTGGCTTTGCCGTAGTATTTTCTAGTTAACTGAGTATAGTGGACTGGCTAATGCATGGCACCAGTGTAACATGTATCATGGTAAAATACCTGCATTACCCAATAGCCTCATCTGAGAAAAGCCACACCATGATCAAAACCAACCATGAGACCCTACCTCCTGTAATCAATGGATTCGTAATAGGAATAGTGAAACCTCCAAATTTACTATACAATGTATTTATCACAATACCTCAGAGAAATTCACTTGCCCCAATTCCCCAGAATGTGAGCTCATTTCATAAAGACCAGAATGATGGTTGCCAAGGAAGAGGGTTTGGGGGGAGGGATGGTGGGAGGCTGGAGTTAGCAGATGTAAGCTTTTATATATAGAATAGAAAAACAACAAGGTCCTACTCTATAGCACAGAGAACTACATTCAATACCCTGTGATAAGCCATAATGGAAAAGAATATAAAAGAAGATATATATATATATATATATATATATATATATATATATATGTATAACAGAGTCACTTTGATGTATAGCAGAAATTAACACAGCACTGTATATCAACTATACTTAAAAAAAAATGATTAAAGAATGTGAGCTCATTTGAGACAGAAGTTTAGCCTACCACACCTTGCTGCCAGCCCCCTGCCTAATAGCTAATAGCCCTCAACAGATATTAGTTGATTTAGAATGTAAACGGTGCAGAAGAACACTAATTTAATTCAACATATTATTTATTTATGCTGTACATGAAGCAGGCTACAAATGAAAGAGAAACTATAGGCATCATCCAGGAATGTAGAATCTTCTTTGAAAGTGAAGACAGTTATCCAGTTGTTCAGAATCATCAACATCTAAATAAGGTGGCTTGTGAACTTCATGTGTTAGTGAGTGATATGCACAGTGGATGCTGACGGAAATCAGAAAGGAGAAATTTGTGTAAGTTCAAGTGACCAGCAAGCACAAACACCCTAACTATGAAAAGCAAAGAAGAAAAGAGGGGGCATCGACTAGGTGGAATATGGTGAGTTAATAACATATGGAATATGTTATTCCAAGGGCAGTTGGGAAACAGGCTGTCTGGAGTGGCTGATTCACGGTGAGAACTAAAGAGATTAAGAGGGGAGAAGTGAGGTTGGAAATAACAGGTGAAAAGCCTTGAAGCCATTCTGAGAAGTTGAAAAGTGTCATGGAAAAAGCACTGAACTAGATCAGGAGATGGTGTCTAGGTTATCTCGCCCCCTAATTGCTCTGACATTGAGTAAAGACTCTGGCTTCAGTTTCCTCCTGCATAAAGTGAAGGAAGCCGAAAAACCAAAGGTCTTGGCTAGATAGAATTCTGAGAAGTTAGGAGCGCGGGACGACATGAGGAAAGAAAGGTTTGGGCAGGGTGTGTCTTTCCCAAAGAAACACAGAAACAGCCTTGCAGATGGCCGAGTAAAGGTTTGTAGTAGAAAACAGTCATCAGAGAATGGAGCTCTGGAATAAGGGGCTAGCAAAGAAACAGAAATATAGGGGAAACTTAGAAGACAGAATCAGCCAGACTTGATAACCTGTAAGAAGCACTGACTCGAAAATAATGTCATTATTTTGAACTGAGGTGTCAGATATTAGATTCTAATTAAAATAAATCTACAACTTTGCTTGGGTCCTGTCCACCCTAAATACCTCCAGCCCACTTCAGGAATTGCTGCTTAGTTTCATCCTTAATTTCTACCACAAGGAATCCTAGAGCTTGAACTTGCCAAGGACCCTTCAATATCCACTCCTAGATATCCCAGCTCATTTGAGGGCTTCCTTCTGTGTTGATTAGGGCTTCCTTGGTGGATCAGATGGTAGAGAATCTGCCTGCAATATGGGAAGACCCTGGTTTGATCCCTGGGTTGCAAAGATCCCCTGGAGAATGGAATGGCAACCCACTCCAGTATTCTTGCCTGGGAAATCCCATGGACAGAGGAGCCTGGTGAGCTACTGTCCATGGGGTGGCAAAGAGTCAGATATGACTGAGCAACTAACACACTTTCCTGTGTTAATCATGCCTGGCCTTCTTCCAGAGTAGTTCAGCTTCCCATACCACCTGCTGTTTTAAGTCTTTTTTTCTTATATCATTCTCCATTCTCAAGTTATTACAATCTGACTGAAAAGGCTGTACCAGGAAAATGATATTAGTTTACCTGTGCATGCTCAGTTGCTCAGTCATATCTGACTCTTTGCGACCCCATGGACTATAGCCTGCCAGGCTTGTCTGTTGATGGAATCCTCCAGACAAGAAAACTGGAGTGTGTTGCCATGCCCTCCTCCAGGAGATCTTCCCCACTCAGGGACTGAACCCCATTCTTTTGTGTCTCCTGCATTGGCAGGTGGGTTTTTACCACTAGAGCCCATCCAATCTCTCTTCCACTTTCAACTCCTCTGACTTTGCCTCTGACCTCTAGTTCAGTTCAGTTTCAGTCACTCAGTTGTGTCCGACTCTGCAACCCCATGAACCACAGCACGCCAGGCCTCCCTGTCCATCACCAGCTCCCGGAGTCCACCCAAACCCATGTCCATTGAGTTGGTGATGCCATCCAACCATCTCATCCTCTGCCAACCCCTTTTCCTCCTCCCCTCAGTCTTTCCCAGCATCAGGGTCTTTTCAAATGAGTCAACTCTTCTCATCAAGTGGCCAAAATATTGGAGTTTCAGCTTCAACATCAGTCCTTCCAATGAACACCCAGGACTGATCTCCTTTAAAATGGACTGGTTGAATCTCCTTGCAGTCCAAGGGATTCTCAAGAGTCTTCTCCAACACCACAGTTCAAAAGCACCAATTCTTCCGTGCTCAGCTTTCTTTATAGTCCAACTCTCAGATCCATACATGACCACTGGAAAAACCATAGCCTTGACTAGACAGACATTTGTTGACAAAGTAAAGTCTCTGCTTTTTAATATGCTGTCTAGGTTGGTCATAACTTTGCTTCTAAGAAGTAAGCATCTTTTAATTTCATGGCTGCAATCACCATCTGCAGTGATTTTGGAGCCCAGAAAAATAAAGTCAGCCACTGTTTCCCCTGTTTCCCCATCTATTTGCCATGAAGTGATGGGACTAGATGCCATGATCTTAGTTTTCTGAATGTTGAGCTTTAAGCCAACTTTTTCACTCTCCTCTTTCACTTTCATCAAGAGGCCTTTTAATTCCTCTTCACTTTCTGCCATAAGGGTGGTGTCATCTGCATATCTGAGGTTATTGATATTTCTCCCAGCAATCTTGATTCCAGCTTGTGCTTCCTCCAGCCCAGAATTTCTCATGATGTACTCTGCATAGAAATTAAATAAACAGGGTGACAATATACAGCCTTGACATATTCCTTTTCCTATTTGGAACCAGTCTGTTGTTCCATGTCCAGTTCTAACTGTTGCTTCCTGACCTGCATATAGGTTTCTCAAGAGGCAGGTCAGGTGGTCTGGTATTCCCATCTCTTTCAGAATTTTCCAAAGTTTATTATGATCCACATAGTCAAAGGCTTTGGCATAGTCAATAAAGCAGAAATAGATGTTTTTCTGGAACTCTCTTGCTTTCTCGATGATCCAGCGGATGTTAGCAATTTGATCTCTAGTTCCTCTGCCTTTTCTAAAACCAACTTGAACATCTGGAATTTCACGGTTCACGTATTGCTGAAGCCTGGCTTGGAGAATTTTAAGCATTATTTTAGTAGCATGTGACATCTGGGTAACTGAAGCAGCTCAGTCAAAGGAGCACAGGTGGGAAAAACAGGCGGACCCAAATTCAGCCTACCATATTCCTACGCTATTCAAAATACCTGCAGTTTCTAATGACTTTGTGAGTGGGCTTGCCTGATAGCTTAGTGGATGAAGAATCCACCTGCAATGCAGGAGACCCCGGTTAAATTCCTGGGTTGGAAAGATCTACTAGAGAACATATAGGCTACCCACTCCAGTATTCTTGGGCTTCCCTTGTGGCTCAGCTGGTAAAGAATCCACCTGCAATGCAGAAGACCTGGGTTTGATCCCTGAGTTGGGAAGATCCTCTGGAGAAGCAAAAGGTTACCCACTCCAGCATTCTGGCCTGGAGAATTCTAACGACTGTATAGTCCATGGGGTTGCCAAGAGTTGGACACAATTGAGTGACTTTCACTTTCACTTTTAGTATTATATTTAAATCATCTGGTTTCTACTGAAGTTAAATATAGAACCATGATAGTTCTTGGTAAACTATTTGTTGTTCCATTGGATTCTATTAGTTTAAAAATATAGACTTGAGGGACTTCCCTGGTAGACCAGTGGTCATCCAATGCAGGAGACACTGGTTCCATCCCTGGTCCGGGAACTAAGATCTACCTGTTATGGGACAACTAAACCTGCTGAATAGACTGAGCCTGTGTGCCCTAGAGATCATGCGCCACAACAAAAGAAGCCTGTGTGCCACAGCTAGAGGAACCCTGAGTGCCACAACAAAGACTCAGTACAGTCAAAATAATGAAAATAAATAAATAAAAATATGGATTTGAAATGTAACCACATCACAAAGACTGTAACATTATTGAGTCTTTTTAGCCATTTGGAGCAATATCATATATGACACATTATTCATCTCATATTAAAAATCTACCATCTAAAACTTTTCCAACCTCTAACATTTATCCTCTCCACTGATAATCTCACTTCTTATTTCATAGGAACAAAACAAAAAAAAGTAAGTAAGTGTTAGTCACTCAGTTGTGCCCAACTCTTTGCAACCCCATGGACTGCAGCCCACCAGGCTCCTCTGTCCATGAGATTTTCCAGGCAAGGATACTGGAGTGGGTTGCCATTTCCTTCTCCAGGGGATCTTAACAACCCAGGGACTGAACGCAGGTCTCCTGCACTGCAGGCAGATTCTTTACCAACTGAGCTACCAGGGAAGCCCCTTAAATCTTGCACAAGAGATGAACTATCTAAGACAACTGCTTCACTTGTGTAGGGTTACAACCCTTATCACCTGACTTGCCTGTTTCAAGTCAAGGAACACTCCTGGAATTGTCCCCTCACTTTCCTGCATCTTTAATTGTTCCATCACTAGGGGAAACACGAGCTGCTCTTCCTCCTGCCTTAAAAGCAAACACCTTCCTATCCCCACGTCTGTTTTTAACTTCCATTTCTTAATCTGTCTCACTGAATATGAGCTCTATTCTTCCAGATGTTCTGACTAAAAGCCCTGCAGTCTTCCTTATTCCTCCCTTTCCCTCATTGTTGTTTAGTTGCTAAGTCGTGTCCAACTCTTACGACCCCATGGACTGTAGCCCACCAGGTTCTGCTGTCCATGGGATTTCCCAGGCAAGAATACTGGAATGAGTTGCTATTGCCTTCTCCTGGGAATCTTCCCAACTCAGGGACTGAACCCACATCTTCCGTGTTGGCAGGTGAATCCTTCACCACTGAGCCACCACGGATGTCCCCCTTCCCCTCATACCCCACAGCAAAGTCTATTCCCTCAGCAAAGTCTGAGAACTCTAACTCAGCCAGAAACCAAATCTGACCACATCTTTCTACCCTCCTCAGCCCCACCATCCCCGCCCAAAGATATCTCCTCTCAATGAAATCCGAAGACCTTGTTGGGTTTTACAAGATCCTTTATTATCTGACCCCAGGTTTCCTCTTCAGTTACATCTCCAACCACATCTTGTTTCTCTAGTTCACTCGCACCAGTCTCTGTGTTCCTGGAAAGTGCCAAGCAAGTTTCTGCTTCAGTGCTTTGCATTAACTGTCCTCTGAGAAACATGTTCTGCCATAAATACACACAGATACCTCCCTCACTTCACCTCATTGTATCTCCTCAGAAAAGCCTTCCTCGAACCACCTCAAACATTCTTTAATGCATTCGCCTGCCTCATTTTATATGTTATATGTCAGTATTTATTTATTAATAGCCATAGCTATTTTTAACTCTTTTATTTTGTGTTCACTTGTTTATGTGCTTGTGTGCTTATGTATTTATTTACTGACTTGCCTGTCTTCAGGCCATGAAAATGCAGCTCCATGAAGGCAGGAGGATTTATCTACTACACTTACTGTTTTATCTACTGGGTTTAGCATAGTTCTTGACACATTAACATGTATCTAACATTTGTAAAGTTAATGATGTAAAGGTTTCCCTTTCATCCTTAAATCAGTTTTCCAGTTCTTGTTCACATGGTGAGCACAGTGGTCATGATACAACAGGCTCTGTGCTGGGCACTGGGTATGTAAGGGTCTATTAGGTATACGTGGTTCTTGCCCCTTTGAAATTTAAAGAATGATAAAAGACATAGACAAATGAACAGTGAAAATCCAAGGTATCAGCTATAATACAGGAAGGGCAGTGTGGTCTAGGAACATAAAAGAGTAACTTCTCTCTAAAAATCAAATAACTATGCTTGTAAGATTTTGGAGATAAGTTGAGATCTGAAGAAAGAGTAAAAACTAAGGGTTGGAGTTGGTAGGGCTGGTGATAGATTTGTTTACTATTTGCATGTGGGAAATGAAAAATTCAAATAAATTGGTTTGGAATACCCCTAAATTTTACTCAATAACAAATTTAATCCCCACTTCATTTATCTGATCTAGAAAATCTGTTTACTTGGTAACCTCATTTTGTACTTCAAATCAAATCTAGAGTTTTTTTAAATGTTCAGAAAAATAAGCAATTTACAAATAAGCCATTTTTTTATTGAAATGTAATTGATTTTACAATGTATTAGTTTCTGGTGTACAGCAAAGTGATTCATATACAAATATGATTTTAAATATAGTTCTCTGATATGGTATGTGCTACACAGTAGTGCCTTCTTGTTCACCTACTTTATATATAGTATATATATACTATATATCTGCTACAAATATATCTACAAATATATATATTTGTATCTGGTAACCCTAAACTTCTAATTTATCCCTCCCCCTCCCCTTTGGTAAATATCAGTTCATTTTCTATGAGAATATTTCTGTTTTGAAAGTAATTTAATTTGTACCATTTTTTTTAGATTCCACCTATTAGTGATATTAAATGATATTTGTCTTTCTCTATCTGGCTTACTTCATTTAGGGTGATAATGTCTAGGTCCATCCACGTAGCCACAAGTGGCAATAACAAATGTGCTATTTTTTTCTTTGAATCACATCACACCCATTTAATTTAAAAGACAGGAACTAAGCACATATCATCTGCATAAAGGTAAATAAGTCAGGACACCTTCCCCGTAGGCGTGCAAAGAAAATAATATCTGCATGCAAATAATTAAAATACAGAACAATAAATGAAAAAGGAACCTTAATAGTGGTTCAAGATGCTTTGAAATTAGAGAAGACAAAGATAAGAGATTATTTGATTGACTAAATGAGTTTACCACCTATGCAAGCGGAGCAAGATCTAATTACTAAAGACTTCAGGAATATAGAAATTCTTTAATTCCTAGAAGTCACTGGAGACTCAAGGCAAAAAATATTCTTCAAAAATTAAAGTCGTGAATGTAAAAAAGAATTAAGGAAAAGATGATACCAGTGGTTTATCTCATCCCTTCTGAGACTGAAGGTGGAATTTCATTGAGGAAAAAGAATACATATGTGTCATCTTATTTATATTTTAAGCTAAAATGAAGAGTAGGTTGTTAATCCTCATCTATAAAAATCAAAGATAAAGTCCCAGGCTATGTGAATGTTCTCACATGAGAAAACAGAGCTATCTCCGTTTTTGTTTGTACATTTTCCAACAAAATGTATGCAGAATAATCAAAAAACTTTAATGAAAATAACCTTTTCTGATAGATTCTTTTGGCTAGCATGCTTTAGAATTCAATTCCTCTATTATCTTTCTTTATCATAGAGTAATATGAAAATCAGAAGCTTAGCCACATTTAGTAAAATAGAACTTTCATAGTGTTATATAAAATTTCTTGGAAGATTTTAGTAGGAAGACATTCTTCATTTCTAGAAACAGTTACATGAAAATTGCAATAGCAGATCTGAGGCTGATTCCTTATAACATAGTGCCATCTAGAGATTAAAGCTGATGTTGCTACAAGCTACAATAACCACAGCTAGCTTCTATTAATAAACGACATTACATTTTATAGCTGATAAGTTCAGTAGGGTACATCTATAGGGTGTACAATTTGAAACAAATTAATGAGCCTATACACAAACGAGGGCTTCTCAAATGGTGCTAGTGGTAAAGAATCTGCCTGCCAATGCAGGAGACATAAGAGATGCAGATTTGATTCCTGGGTCAGGAAGATGCCCTGGAGGAGGGCATGGCAACCCACTCCAGTATTTTTGCCTGGACAATTCCATGGACAGAGGAGCCTGGCAGGCTACAGTCCATAGGGTCACAGAGTAAAACACAACCGAAGTGACTTAGCATGCACACACGAACAAATTTTTAGCTGGTACACTGACATCTGTTGATTGCATTGAGTGGCCTCTCTGGGTGATAGCCCATTTATGGGCTAATATGTCTAATGTGTCTAGTTTAATGACACACTGTAGCACTGAGGAAAGTTACATGGGGCTCTAAGAACATGCATTTGATTAGATGTCTCCCTGGTGGCTCAGACAGTAAAGCGACTGCATAAAATGCAGGATACCCGGGTTCAATCCTTGAGTCAAGAAGATCCCCTGGAGAAGGAAATGGCAACCCACTCCAGTACTCTTGCCTGGAAAATCCCATGGATGGAGGGAGGAGCCTGGTAGGCTACAGTCCAGGGGGTCTCAAAGAGTCGGACATGACTGAGTGACTTCACTTTCTTTCTTCTGTAAGAAAATATAATTGCATTTCTTCAAGGAAGCAAGACAGTTCTACCATAAATATGAAATTGTATTAAGTACTTACTATGGGTCAGGCATTGTACTTACTATATGTATAAATTGCCTGAGGCTGCTATAGCAAATTACCACACATTCGATGGCTTATTGTTGTTCAGTCACTCAGCTGCGTCCCACTCATTGTGACCCCACAGCAGCATGCCAGGCTTCCCTTGTCCTTCATTATTTCCCAGAATTTGCAGAAACTCATGTCCATTGAGTTGGTGATGCCATCGATCTCATCTATTCTCTGTCACCCCTTTCTCCTCCTGCCCTCAATCTTTCCCAGAATCAGGGTCTTTTCCAACTATGGCTTAATAACAGAAATGAAGTCTATCACAATTTTAAAGGCCAGAAGTTTGATATCAAGGTGTAGGGAGGCTGTGCTCCCTCTGGAGCTCTAGGGAAGCAACCTTCCTTGCCTCTAAGGTTCCGGGAGCTGTCAGTACTCCCTGGATTCCTTGGCTTGTGGCAACATCACGACAACTTTTGCCTTCATCTTCCTATCACTTTCTCCTTTGTGCGTCTTGCTGTGGCCTCAACACTCCAATCTCTCCAGTCTCTGCTTCAGGATTTACATTTCCGCCTCCTCTTCTGTCTGTGTGTCTTCTCTCTGTGCGTTTCTCCTGTGGGTCTATTTTAAGGACACTTCTCATTGGATTTAGGGCTCATTTTAACAATCCAGGGTGGTCCCCTCATCTCAAGACTTTTAACTCCATCTGCAGAGATCCCCTTTTTTTTCCAAATAGGGAAACATTCACACATTCCAGACATTTAATATATCTTTGGGGGAACCATCATTCGATCCAACATACTATGTCTTTTAAAGTAAGGAAAGGAAATAGAGAGGTAAATGGCTTCTACTTCAATAAGCTTATAGCACAATCAGAAACAGGCTTGTGTTCATAGTTTAACAATCTACTAGATCAGGGCTTCTCAATATTGACATTTGGGACTAGATAATGATTTGTTGTGGGGAGCTGTCCAATGCATTTTTCAAATGCTTAGCATTCCTATCTTCTACCCATTAGATGCCAGCAGCACTGTCTTAGTCATGACTACTATAAATGGACATTGTCTCCAGACATTGCTAACTGCTCTGTGTGGAGTGAAACAGCCCTGGTTAAGAACAAGTCATCTAGGGAATTCCCTGGAAGTTCAGTGATTAGGACTTGGCACTTTCACGGCCGGGGTCTGTGTTCAGTTCTGGTTGGGGAATTAAGATCCTGCATGCCACACGTGCTTCCATGCTCAGTCGCTCAATCGTGTATGACTCCTTGCAACCCTATGGGCCATAGCCTTCCAGGCTCCTCTGTCCATGGGATTTCCCAGGCAAGAATACTGGAGTAGGTTGCCATTTCCTCCTGTAGGAGATCTTCCCGACACAGGGATGGAAAAATATTTGCAAAGTATATATCAGATTAAGGGTTGATATTCAAAACATATGCAGAACTCATACAATCAATAGCAATAAAATAAATAATCTAAGCAAAAAATGGACAGAGAACCTGAATAGAGGTTTTTTTCCAGAGGAGATACACAAACGGCCAACAGTCTGCACAGGGTGTACATCTGAAGGGAATGACGTCATTATCTTGAAGATCTATCTGTACCCCCATGTTTACTGCAGCACTATGCACAGTAGCCAAGATATGGAAACAACCTCAGCGGATGAATGGATGAAGAAAATGTGACTATAAATACAATGGAATATTATTCAGACATGAGAGAAATGAAATCCTACCACGGAAGGACCTTGAGAGCATTAAACTAAGTGAATTAAGTCAGACAGAGAAAGACAAATGCTGCATGATCTCACTTGCATTTGGAATCAACAAAAAAAAGCCAAATTCATAGAAACAGAGTAGAATGGTGATTGCCAGGGCTGGGGGCTGGAGGAAAAGGGAAGATGTCAAGGGTACAGACTTCTAGTTATCAGATGAATACGGTCTGGGCATCTGTTATTCAGAATGGTGACTGTAGTTAACAATATATTATTTACTTGAAAGTTTCTAAGAAAGTAGATCTTAAATATTTTCGCCACACATATAAGAAAAAGCATAATTATGTGAGGAGATGGATGTCTTAACTAACCTTATTACTAGCGACCTTACTAAATCATTTTGCAATATATACACATGTCAAATCATCACATTGTACACCTTAGATTTACGTAATGTTACATGCCAATTATCTCTCAATAAAGCTGAGGTAGAGGGAACAGCAAGTCGTCTACATTATCATAAACAAATCTTATGGCACAGACATTCCTGATGGCATCATCAGACAAATCTGATGGCACAGAGGAGAAAGAAACCAAAAGGACTGGGATGGTTAAAGAAGTTTTCATGGAAGAAATAAAATGTCACTAGATGAGAATATAGCACTTGGAATTGTGGAGGAGGCCATGGAAAGCGTTACTAACGTCGTCTTACTGAGAGGCACTGTGCGCTTGTGAAGACCAAGAACCATACCTTATGTATCCTTTTTTTTTTTTTTTTTAAAGTTTGTTTACTTAAGCCACATTTCACGGTATACGAAACCTCAGTTCTCTGACCAGGGATCAAAGCCACAATCCTAGAGTGGAAGCAAGCAGTCTTAACCACTGGACTGGCAGGCAAGTCCTGATACACCTTGTTCATCTTTATGTGTCAACCTCCTAAGCACAGTCCTTGGCACAGAGTAACTCTCAAAAATGTCTGTTGAATGAGTCCATGTTATTCATTCAATCATGACTGACTCTGTGATCCCATGGACTGTGGCCCTCCAGGCTTCTCTGTCCATGGAATTCCCCAGGCAAGAATATGGGGGGGGTGGGTAGCCATTCCCTTCTCCAGGGGATCTTCCTGATCCAGGGATGGAACCTGAGTCTCCTGCATTGTAGGGAGATTCTTTATCATCTGAGTCACCAGGGAAGCCCAAATGAGTACATGAGGTTAGATAAATAGATTGGAGTCAGAAGTGAAGGGTCTGAGATCACAGACAAGGGAATTTTAAATTTATTTTGTTGGTGAAGGGGAAGTCTTGAAGGATTTTGAGCATCAAAGATAAACTGCATAAGGAAAGCAGTGGTATATAAAAAATATTGAAGAGGCCAGAAATACGATCAAGAAAGATCAGCTAAGAAATTATTAAAACAGTCTCACTGTGAAGTAATGAGTTCTGGGACCAAGATAATGACAGTGGGAATTAAAATGAGGTATCAATGACAAGAAGAAATAATTGTCAGCTTCTTATTACTGGATTTGGAGAAGATGGAGAAAAAAGGCATAAAGGAAAAATTTCAAGACAGGTTGACTAAGGGAATAGAGTTTGTTCATTTGAGAAAAATTAAAAAGTCCAGAGTGGGAAAAAGATGATGAGGTTGAGATGAGTAGCTGCTAATGGAGATGCAGGGCATGTTTTTTTTTTTTTTTAAGGTAACCTCCAAAAAAGTGATTGTAGTTGAGAATGGATCTAAATAAATATGAGGTAAATTGTGATCAATTTTAGGACTTTGCTTGCTAGATACTACTCTCAAAGAAATTCATAAGACTTTTTGGATCACTAAAAAAAATTCTTTTTGCAGAGATTTTGGAAGCAGTTTGTCTGAACTCAAAATCATGAATTCTATTTCTAATCAATGACTCTCATCTTGGACTGAAAGGGCAGACAGTTATGGATTACTGCATTATTCACACTCTAACATGCCAGCCACTATTTCCACTGGATATTCTGACAGTCAGGACAAAAAAAAATTTTAATCTACAGCTATTTTAACATGACAAACAAGTTTTATTTTTTAAACAATTTATGTAGTAAAAGAGAAAAAGGACAGAAAAGACAAAATATTTTAAAAATCCATTAAACAATGGGATTTTTTTCATTGTCAATAGTTTACACAAACAGGTTATTAACAACTTGCAAAAATAATATACTTAAGTTATTTTTAATTTTCTATTCTGTAATTTTAGGCTGTAATCCTTTTTCATACTGTAGGTTATCATATTTTGTGAGAATGGACTCTTATATAGTTAATTAAGAAAGTAACTTGATTTAAAAAAATATTCACTAGGCTAGGAATTAGTGAGTGAAGAATAGAGGCAACTCAAACTCCAAATGTGCCCTTAAAGAAAAAGGGGGCTTTTGTCAACTTTGTGGGTCGTTATCTAATTACCTTACTATCTGTGTAGGAAAAACTTCACAATCATTATTTGGTATTCCTCTAATTAATATGTGGGTATATACACACTGAATTGTGGTGTTCAGTTCTGGAGAATAATTAAAAATAAGAATTAACTAGCAAAGTCAGAACTAAAGCCATCGACTTTGTTGGACTTTATGATTAATTTGCTTTCTGTTTATTTTGCTAAAATCGGTCCCATGTAGCAGTATGAAATAAGTTAAGAAGTTGACTCAAAATAGTTTTACATTTAAATCCAAAAATCTAAATAAATAAAAGGCTTTTTCTAAAAAAAAAAAAAAAACAAAGAATTCAGTGTTTCTTATAAAACCTCCCTAGCTGCATAATAAACAGCTTTTCCCTCAAGAGCTACCCACTTGTTCAATTAATTAAATTAACAGACAAATAACTGAAATTAAAATGGTCATTATTATCACCATCCTCTTCTAGAATTTATCTGAATTTCAAGCATCACAAACAGACCCTGTTTCTGAAGACAAGCTTCACTGGGAACTCGAATATGTATAAGAAGGTAAGAGAGGCAGCCCTTGAGGTCTTGCAGTGCTTTGGTTAATCATTGCAGGAGCCTTGTATTTTGTTTCAACCGCCCTGGGTTTTATGTTCCAGAGCATTACTCCACGGTTAGCTTTGGGTGAGGAGAAGGTATTCCAGTAACCTGGGTTACTGTGAACTCGACTTCCCATTAGGTTCAGTGGGTAAAGAATCCATCTGCAATGCAGGAGACACAGAAGACGAGGGTTTGATCCCTGGGTAGGGAAGATCTCCTGGAGGAGGAAATGGCAACCCACTCCAGTATTCTTGCCTGGGAAATTCCATGGACGGAAGAGTCTGGTGGCCCACGTCCATGAAATCGCAGAGTTGGATGTGACTAGGCAACTGAGCACGCACACACACATTACCTCTTGATAAAAAGTTTAATTTTTGTAGGTCAATTATAAACAGAATTAGTGAAAATTCTGAATAAATCTTGGCAGCTGACATTGAGGACATTCATTCATTTGATTCACCAGACATTTACTGAGTGTCTGTTGTTTGCAGGTACATTTTAGGTATCCTCAAAATACAAGTAAGAAAAATGCACTTCCAAGTTAATATTGGGCTTCCCTGGTGGCTCAGCTGGTAAAAAATTCGCCTGCAATGCGGGAGACCTGGGTTCGATCCCTGGGTTGGGAAGATTCCCTGGAGAAGGGAAAGGCTACCCACTCCAGTATTCTGGCCTGAAGAATTCCATGGACTATATAGTCCATGAGGTCGCAAAGAGTCTGACATGACTGAGTGACTTTCACTTCACTTCACTTCAAGTTAATGTTAAGATAAAGCCTGCAAATGTGTAACAATAATGTAAATGAATGCACACTGGGAGTTCGAAAGACATTTTAAAGCAAAAGTGTGGACTCAAAGAAAAATATACGATTGCTTCAACCAGTATATATTATTCATTAAAAGATTCTTTGGGGACTTCCCTGGTGGTCCAGTGGTTAAGAATCTGCCTTTTAATCCAGGGGACATGGTACAGTTAAGTCCACACCCACAACTACTGAGCCTGCACATGGCACTAAGAAGCATAGCCAAATAAATAATAAATTTTTTCTTCAAAAAAAATTAACTTCTGCTCTAAAAATGGATGTATTTGGATCTCCAACAATGTTAGATTATGAACATTAAATATTCAATGCACAATATTTACACAAAGAACTCTAATAGTAAGAGAAAACAATTGCTTTGAGTCTTAAAAACATTTAAAAATTTTTCTAACATATATTTTATAAGGTATGGAAATAAACTATTTATATCCAATAGAAAATCTGACATTTTTTACACACTAAAATATGAATCCTACTTTATAAGCAGACCCGTTCACAAAAAAACAGGCTAATAAAAGACAATGGTAGCATATATAAAATGTCCATTGCCTTTCAAGTTGCAGGCACCCCAAAATATTAAGTAACAGTAAATTGAGAAAAAGAAAAATAATCTCAAGCTTTCAATTTTGCAGAGAGAAAGAAAGAACTGGTGATGTTTATCTTTTATTGAGACTATATATGACATGATAATGCTTAAGAGCAAAGAGTTTATAATCAGACAGACATTTTATAAGCTGGCTATGTTTTAATTCAGGGTTTAATTCTCAAGTCTCAATCCAGGGTTTAATTTTATCTAAGGGTTAGGTTTTAAAGTCAGTCAAGGAGATGAAAATAAGGTACACAAAATTTACCTTTGAAAACCCTTTGAGAATTGGGCCCCCTTGGAAAACAATATATCATCTCTTTATAAGAAATAATCACCAGCTTTCTTTGTGCTTTGTTCTTTTCATTCACTTCAGTTGAGTCACTCAGTCGTGTCTGACTCTTTGCAACCCAGTGGACTGCAGCAGGCCGGGCTTCCCTGTCCATCACCAACTCCCAGAGCTTATTCAAATTCATGTCCATCTAGTCAGTGATGCCATCCAACCATCTCATCCTCTGTTTTCTCCTTCTCCTCCTGCCTTCAATCTTTCCCAGCATCAGGGTCTTTTCTAAAGAGTCAGTTCTTCGCATCAGGTAGCCAAAGTATTGGAGCTTCAGCTTCAGCATCAGTCCTTCCAATGGATATTTAGGACCGATTTCCTTTAGGATTGATTGGTTTGATCTCCTTGCAGTCCAAGGAACTCTCAAAAGTCTTCTCCAACACCACAGTTCAAAAGCATCAATACTTTGGCACTCAGCTTTTTTTATGATCCAACTCTCACATCCATACATGACTACTGGGAAAACCATAGCTTTGACTAGATGGACCTTTGTTGGCAAAGTAATGTCTCTGCTTTTTAATATGCTGTCTAGGTTGGTCATAGCTTTTTTTCTAAGGAGCAAGCATCTTTTAATTTCATGGCTGTAGTCACCATCTGCAGTGATTTTAGAGCCCAAGAAAATAAAGTCTGTCACTGTTTCCATTGTTTCCCCATCTATTTGCCATGAAGTGATGAAACCCAAGGCCACGATCTTCGTTTTTTGAATATTGAGTTTTAAGCCAGCTTTTTCACTCTCCTTTTTCACTTTCATCAAAAGGCTCTTTAGTTCCTCTTCACTTTCTGCCATAAGGGTGGTGTCATCTGCATATCTGAGGTTATGATATTTCTCCCGGCAATCTTGATTCCAGCTTGTTCTTCATCCAGGCCAACATTTTGCATGACATGCTCTGCTTATAGGTTAAATTAGCAGGGTGACAATATACAGCCTTGACATACTCCTTTCTCAATTTGGAACCAGTCTGTTGTTCCATTTCCAGTTCTAACTGTTGCTTCTTGACCTGAACACAGATTTCTCAGGAGGCAGGTAAGGATATCTTTAAGAATTTTCCACAGTTTATTGTGATTCACACAAAGGCTTTGGCATAGTCAATACAGCAGAAATAGATGTTTTTCTGGAACTCTCTTGCTTTTTCTATGATCCAACAGATGTTGGCAATTTGATCTCTGGTTCCTCTGCCTTTTCTAAATCTAGCCTGAACATCTGGAAGTTCACGGTTCATGTACTGTTGAAGCCTAGTTTGGAGAATTTTGAGCATTACTTTGCTAACATGTGAGATGAGTGCAATTGTGTGATATTTTTAACATTTTTCGGCATTGCCTTTCTTTGGGATTGGAATGAAAACTGACCTTTTCCAGTCCTGTGGCCACTGCTGAGTTTTCCAAATCTGCTGGCATATTGAATGCACTACTTTAACAGCATCATCTTTTAGGACTTGAAATAACTCAGCTGGAATTCCATCACTTCCACTAGCTTTGTTCGTAGTGCTGCTTCCTAAGGCCAGGACCACTTGACTTCACAGTCCAGGATGTCTGGTCTAGGTAAGTGATCACACCATCGTGGTTATATAGGTCATTAAGATTTTTTTGTATAGGTCTTCTGTGTATTCTTGCCACCTCTTCTTAATATCTTCTGCTTCTGTTAGGTCCATACTGTTTCTGTCCTTTATTGTGTCCAGTGAAATGTTCCCTTGGTATCTCTAAGTTTCTTGAAGACATCTCTAGTCTTTCCCACTCTATTGTTTTCCTCTATTTCTTTGCATTGAGTATTCCCCTAGTTCTTTCATTAAGTACCCGATAAACTAGCTGATGTACGTTTAAGGATCACATTGTACAAAATAAGTAAACTCTGCTGCTGCCGCTGCTAGGTCACTTCAGTTGTGTCCAACTCTGTGTGACCCCATAGACAGCAGCCCACCAGGCTCCCCCGTCCCTGGGATCCTCCAGGCAAGAACACTGAAGTGGGTTACTATTTCCTTCTCCAATGCATGAAAGTGGAAAGTGAAAGTGAAGTCACTCAGTCGTGTCCGACTCTTCGTGACCCCATGGACCATAGCCTACCAGGCTCCCTCATCCATGGGATTTTCCAGGCAAGCGTACTGGAGTGGGTTGCCATTTCCTTCTCCAAGTAAACTCTAGACTCTCGCTAACATTAACTGGACGAGCAGGTGGGTTCATCTATTATTTAAATTGTCATTTTGCTTCCTATCTTCTTCCCTACAAGTATTAGGGAATTCACATAAGATTTTTTAGTATGTGTATATAATGTGATGGCATTATAAACACTGATATGCTTCAATATTATTAAGACAATGAAACTAACATCTCTTTCTCAGAGATAATGAGGGAAGTAAATGAGATTACAGGCTTTCCCAGTGGCTCAGGGGTAATGAATCTATCTGCAATGCAGGAGCCTCAGGAGATGTGGGTTCTGACCTCTGGGTTGGGAAGACTCCCTGGGGCAGGGAATGGCTACCCACCTCAGTATTCTTGCCTGGAGAATCCCACGGACAGAGAAGCCTGCTTCACAGGGTCACAAAGAAGTCGGACATGACTGAAGTGACTTAGCACACACGCATGCAAATGAGATAATATATGTCAAGTACTTAGGGACGTGCCAATCACATGTAATAAATTACAGTATCTTTTATTCAGCAAATACATGAGCAAAATATTACTTTTCAACTTTGAAGGTAGAGGCAAAGGTCTTCCAACCCCCAAACACAAATAGCCCCTGACAATGCTATTTTCTTAAGGAAACAGTGTGATCCATCTCATGTTTGAGAAGGATGTGCTAATATAGTTGCTGTTGGTGTTTCCAGATCTATTCTTCCCCTTCTCCACACTGCTCTGTGTCCTGATAGGCCAACCAGTATGGACTACATCCAGTGGGCTCCCTGACTTTCAGTTTGACCAGTAAAAATCATGGGCAAGGCTCTGAAGGGAAGAGGGTATGAAGTCAGTATCTGTTTCCCACCAGGCTGTGGATCAGCAACGACTGTATTTCTCAGCTGCTGCTGTTCAGTGCTTCACCAGGGGATCTTACCTACCCAGGGATTGAACCCGTGTCTCCTGCATTGGTAGGCGGATTCTTTACCACTGACCCACCTGGGAATTTCATGTTTCTCTACCAAAGGCCATAGCTTTTGTGATCTGACTTCCTACCACTAGGAATCTCTTTCTCTTGCTTTTGGGAGATGATTTCTTTCCCTGGCCCCTACAGGTAACAGCTCCCTGTTGTTGCATGGAAGATGGGTTGGAAGGGAAGGAGATGGGAAGTGGGGAGATTACTAGAAAATACTTGTAGACAGGAAATAATGAGGATCTGATCGAATCCTGGAAGGTGGGCCAGAGAAAACAAGACAGAAATAACACGCAGTTAGAATATATCTAGTATAGGATACAAAAGAAATTGTAGCTCACTGGATGAAAGAGCAGTGGAGAGAGTCTGTCCAGGAGACTTGCAGGGATCTTGTTTTAGCAAACATATGTGTCTATTCACAGACACCAGAAATGATACTTTCTGATTTGCTTTTTTCCCTTAATTTCTGTTATCACTCACTGGGGAATGGATTGCTTGCTTCTTTGAGGTATCTCATATTTTATTCAGCACTTACTAGGACCCCACCTACTCTCCTGTTGGACTGTGAAAATTATTTGGGTATATGGCTTTATTTTTGAGTAGTCAAAAACTGTTGTTGTTTAGTCACTAAGTCATGTCTGATCCTTTTGCGAGCCGACCAGACTCCTTTTCCCATGGGATTTTCCAGGCAAGAATACTGAAGTGGTTGCCATTTCCTTCTCCGGGGGATTTTCCCAGACCAGGCATCAAACCTGTGTCTCTTGCATGGGCAGCTGGATTCTTTACCACTGAGTCACCTGGGAAGCCTAGTTAAAAATTAGAGCACTCTATTTTAATTAAAAAGAATTTTAAACGGCTCTATTGAGATAAAATTGACATAAACGATGTTTTTTCAAGCATACAAGATGTTAAGCTTTGACATATGTATACTTGTGAACCATCACTACAAGCAAAATAATTAACATATACACAACCACTCAAAGTTTCCTGTTGGCTTTTTGTAATCCCTCCTTCATACACCCCTTCCCACAGCTCTCCCTATCAAGACCCAGGCAACAACTGTCTGCTTTCTGTCACGATACAGTAGAATGTAATCTGAAGAAATGTATATAATCTTTATATATTTATATTTACAAATAAATACATTTATGGATTTATATAAATAGTCCATGTGTATTTTTCCTGGTTTCTTTCACTTGGCCGAAGTATTCTGAGATTTGTCCATACTGTGGTATGTATTCCTTTAGTTTGTGTGGTGTTTCATTGTATGAACATACCATGATTGTTCATATACTCACCTGTTGATGGACACTGTTGTCATCTCCAGGATTTCACATATAGATTTACCAATTTTTTTTTTTTTTTTTTTTTGAGTGTGCGTGCGGCATGTAGGATCTTAGTTCTCTGACCAGGGATTGAACCCGCATCCCCTGCGCTGGAAACACAAGAGCCTTAACTACTGGACCACCAGGGAAGTCCCCTAGATCTATCAGTTTAATGAAAGTGATTATATTTCTACATAAACTCCTAATTCTGCCACAGAAATTAGCAAATGTATATACCTCAAGAGTCTAAAAATAAAAATATATGAATAAATAAAACTAGGCCTCCAAAAAAGCTGTTACTATTTTGTGTTCTTATGGCTTTTTGTTTTTAAACAAATTGAATTTGTGTACATCCAGCACTGATTCATTCTAAATAAAAACTAAAGAAAACAAAACAAAAAAATGCCATCATCCATTTGCCTTAAGGACACAATAAACTAAATAAAAAAATATCCTGATCATGGTTTATATTAGTTTTAATCCTATATCAAGCACTATATCCACACTGAGTACTACACTCAATAGAAAATTCACTGTTTTCTTTTAATCCAGTGACAAGGAAAGGGTGGACAAAAACATAAGGATATCGTCAAAATACACAGAAAATAAGAATGAAAAATATGTTTAATCAAATTTGTAGGCTTTGTAAATTTTTGTGGGCCTAAAGATTGAGAAATCATTTCAATACTAATATTGAACTTCAGTGTAACTTTGCAGTATCCTGTCCCTCAATATCTAGACTGCTCTTGATTTTTCTGAAGTTTGATTTAGGTTTCCACCTCCTTTTGCTGTAATAGTTATCTTACAGAATAGTTATCTTATAGATTATTCTATACAGAATCATATATCTGGAGAAAGTCATACTTGTTTTAAACAAGCATTTTCTTCTGTATGGTTTTCAGAGTGATTTTCATGTGTTCCTGAAGGGGAATGAAAAACAGTCATCCCTCCAACAGGAAGCGTGGAGAAACATCCAGCTCAGCTCTGTGGTCATGCACAGCTTCCTGTTACATTCCAGGAATTGCTCTTGGGTGTAAACAATCATCTTCCAGGGACAGGCCTTGGGTATCACTCTCAACTGTAGAGCATAATCTGGCTATCGCTGTTAAAATCATTCTATAGAGTAGGACATCTCCAGTTGCTGAATATGTCAAACCCTTGTCAGGCTCATTCTAGTGATTATTACTTTTAGAAAAGCAGAATGCTTTATTGATAGGAGTCTATGCATCTTTTTCTCCAAATAAAACACTCTTTGATTGATTGTTTCACCATATTGAGAAGTGTGTTTGAAAGGAGGATATCCACAAGAGTTTTATGCTTTCTAGCATCTGCCAGCAATGAACATAATCATAAATAAGGACCTGCCTATAAAAATGCCCACAGCATCATCAGAATGTGAGGATATTTGAGAAATTGCTCAAAAATGAAACACAACTTTCTGAATAATATATTACGTTAGTCAGGACTTAGGACCGTACTGCATAACGACCTAAAAATCTATACTCAGTGACTAGATAGAAATGCATATGAGACATAGAGTTAATCCCAAAGTTGATTAAGAGTGTCAGGTGAGTTGTCCAATATGAGGGCTACCAGACAGGTGTGGCCACGTCAATGTGAATGTAAATTAATTAAAATAGAATAAATACTTCAATTGCTCAGTCTCACCAACCACACATTTCAAATGCTTAATAACCACATATGGTTAGTGGTTGTAAAAGTATTCAGCAAACATATAAAGTGTTTCTAGCATCACAGAAAGTTCCATTGGCCAGGGACAGTGTACAAAATACAATACGTAAACAAAGATGAAAGTATCTCAGATTTTTGCTCTCAGAAAAACAAGGAATGAGTGACTTGCACCACACGAAGAATTTTTCTGCTGTTTCTAAACATTTAATAAATTTGAGTGAGTCAGCTTTTTTAAACTAAATTGATTAGAAGTTCTAACTATCATTACATAATAAAACTAGATTTTATGGATTTTAACAGTATTTAATTTGGGGCATTTAAAAAAAAAATAGGTACTTAGAACATTTTTACAGAAAGATAAAAGAAATCACAATAAATTATAATTTAAAAAAGCTGACAAACAATAGAAATTCAAAACTAGCATTTTTAGTGACTGTCTAGCAAATCTTTATATCCCCTAGATTTTGTTTCTTCATATGACAATATTCTGATAACATTTTATAGAGAGAGAATAGAGAGACAATTATAGTGTGGTTAATTGTCAGTTAAAATTTTTTATCATTGAAGTTAGGGTGCATAAAAACATGTGACTTCACACAGACACACACTCTTTCCTTTAGTACTTGCAAGTTTGTACCCTACAAATAGATATTCTATAAATTCTCCACTGCGTAATTCCCAATAGAAAGGAAAATTATAGGTGATAAATTAATAATTCTATTTTTTTTACTTTTTATTTTGTATTGGAATATAGCCAATTAACAATATTGTGATAATTTAAGGTGAACAGCGAAAGGATTCAGCCATACATATACATGTATCCTTTCTATCCACACTCCCATCCCATCCAGGCTGCCACATACCATTGAGCAGAGTTCCCTGTGCTATACATTAGGACCTGGTTTGTTATCCATTGTAAATATAGCAGTGTGCATATGTCCAAACTCCCTAAGTATCCCGTTCCCCCCATCCTATTGCAGAAACCATAAGTTCATTTTTTTAAGTCTGTGAGTCTCTTTCTGTTTTGTAAGTTCATTTGTATCCTTTCTTTTTATTTTTTTATTTTTTTTAATTTTATTTTATTTTTAAACTTTACGTAATTGTATTAGTTTTGCCAAATATCAAAATGAATCCACCACAGGTATACATGTGTTCCCTATCCTGAACCCTCCTCCCTCCTCCCTCCTCTCTCCCCATACCATCCCTCTGGGTCGTCCCAGTGCACTAGCCCCAAGCATCCAGTATCGTGCATCGAACCTGGACTGGCATGTCGTTTCATACATGATATTTTACATGTTTCAATGCCATTCTCCCAAATCTTCCCACCCTCTCCCTCTCCCACAGAGTCCATAAGACTGTTCTATACATCAGTGTCTCTGTATCCTTTCTTTTTAGATTCCACATATAAGGGATGTCATATACTGTTTCTCCTTCTGTCTGACTTACTTCGCTCAGTATGACAATCTCTAGGTCATCGATGTTGCTGCAAATAGCATTATTTCATTCTTTTCAATCCCAATTGCATATACGTACCACATCTTCTTTATCCATTCCTCTGTCAATGGACACTTAGGTTGCTGTATCCATGTCTTGGCTATTGTAAACAGTGCTGCAATGAATACTGAGGTGCATATATCCTTTTGGAGCATGGTTTTCTCTGGATATATGCCCGGAAGTGGGATTGCAGAGTCTGCTTTTTAAGGAACCTCCATGTTGTTCTCCATAGTAGCTGTACCAATTTACATTCCCACTAACAGTGTAGGAGGGGGTCCCTTCTCTCCACACCCTTTTATTATTTGTGGATTTTTTGATGAAAGCCACTCTGGCTGGTGCGAAGTGATATCTCATTGTAGTTTTGATTTGCCTTTCTCTACTAATTAGCAATGTTGAACATCTTTTCATGTGCCTCTTGGCCCTCTGTATGTTTTCTTTGGAGAAATGTCTATTTGGTCTTCTAAACATTTGTTGATTGGGTTGTTTGTTTTGATGCTGTTAAGCATCATGAGCTGTTTGTAAATTTTGGAGACAAATCCCTTGTGGGTCACATCATTTTCAAATATTTTCTCCCAACCTGTGGGTTGTCTTTTTGTTTTGTTTATTGTTCCCTTTGCTGTGCAAAACCTTTTGAGTTTAAATCGGTTCCATTTGTTTATTTTTGTTATTTCCATTATTCTGGGATATGGGTCTAAACAGATATTGCTGCGATTGATGTCTGAGAGTGTTCTGCCTATGTTTTCCTCTAGAAGTTTTATAGGGTCTGGTCTCACGTTTAGGTTTTTAACTCATTTTGAGCTTATTTTTGTGTATGGTGTTTAAGAATTGCCTAATTTCATTTTCTTACATGTAGCTGTCCAGTTTTCCCAGCACCAGCACTTTGTTGAAGAGACTGTCTTTCCAACGTTGGATAATTTTATATGCAACATTATCAAGTATCCCTGATAGAGGAGAATTTCCATTTTGATTAGACGGTGAGAACCAATTCCTTGCTTATAATTTTACATGCCTGAAAAATAGATGCATTTGCCACAAACTAGATTTGGCTCCATACACTTCAATTCTTAATTTTCCTCAGCTCTCATGTAGGTCCAGGGAAAAGGCTCATATTATTTTACAATATCTGGTCCTAAATCTTCATTTCTCAGCACTAGTTAAGGCATCTGGGAAACATGCAAGAATAGTCTTAGAAACAATTCTTAAGGGTAACGAGCAACAACTGAACTACATTTAGACATGACTATGAACCACGAAGAAAGTATGCTCCCTACATTCAAAATAATGTATCCAACACTCAACCTCCCTTCAGTTGAATCCCCAAAACGCCCCTGGCCATTCTACCACCATTTATCACCAAAGGGAAGCAGGACAGGGAGTACATATGAATATAAAGTGAGAGCAGTTTAAGTACAATTAAGATATCTTTTTTCAAATTTCACAAAAAATATATATAATCACGTGACACAATGCTAGAATCCCTTCCAGGACTTCAGAAGGGATCTATGCAAGTAAGAAACCATGAAGCTAAACTTGACTAGTTTCATGGTAAATCCCACTGCAACAAAGGATACATTCTTCACAGACAGACTGAGAAATGAAAGTTGAAATATAAGGCTTCTGGTTAAATATAAGATAGATTTCCTGACATGGTTGCTCAGCGTCGACATTATGACTTAATAAATATGGACACATGAATTCAATATTCAAGAAGTTGTTTATTTCTTTTTAGCTACTTTGCCTCTGTTTAAAATATAATGCCATGAGATAAGGGGTAGCTTCTAAAATCTTCAAGATCTAATATCCATATTTCTGAAACATAAAGTAACTGAGAGAGGATGAAAGTGATATATGTCTACGTTCAATAATTCTTTATAATGTCAGAGAAATGTAGCCATTACTGAGCGAAGTATATTTTAAAGAAGTAATTTTAAAAGAAACAGGAGGTAACACTAGCCATCCGTTATACTTAGCCTCGATTATTATTGATGCTTTACTGAATTCTTGTTTTATCCTTGCTAAGGACAGGACAGTTTTTTCTATTCTCTCTCTGTTATCAGGTTACATAGAGAACTCTGGCTACAAAAGCAGTGGTGTTTTTTTTTTTTTTTCCTTCTCAAAAGCAATAGCCAATGTTTTCCCATTTCCCTTTTCTTTCCCAGTCCTGCATAATACAAACAAAAACAATTCCTCATGGAGAATGGTTAGTTGATACCAAAAACAGAACCTCATCTGCAGGCCCCTCTCTCCAGCCTGCCTCCACTGGCCAGAAGATAAAGATCATGAATCTCAACAATTGTTCTCCTCCAATCAAATTTTCCCTTGTGGATGTGCTGTTCTATACTTACATTATATAGAATATTCTCACTCTAAAGGTCTTCATTCTTTCACCTTAAAAATCACCAAATTAATAATTTAGCCCCTTTCATTTGTTTCTACGGCAACCATCACACTGTGAAACAGACATATCTGTTCCCTGATAAACTCACCTTGTGAACCAACGTGCAGTTTAAATTTTTAAATTGATGTTAGAATAGAACATCAAACAGATGCATTTGATCGAAGCACATCAAGATTCCTGAAAAGTAACTTGAAGTGGTTTCTCCATAATTGGAAAAGATTACAAGCTAAGACTGAACTTTTACAAAGTGTGATTTGGAAAGAAGGTTTTAAAGTCAACACGTATTTCCTTAGTAACCAAAAGCATCACACATAGAGTCTACATAAAAGTAACTAGACTCTTCTCCTATAGAAGACTGAAGTCTAGTTTAAAAAAAAAATTAAAGGTCCTTTAACAATAGCATTCAACTCATGACTATGAAAGTAAGAAATATTCACACAAAATATATGATTGTTATAGGACTGTTCACAGATCCAGAAGAATGATCCAAGGAAAAGAGTGTGAGTTACAGTTTTGGGGGTGGATGGTATTAATGGCATGAGGGACTTAACTGGTGGCACCAATGCAGGAATTTCTGGTTTGATTCCTGTGTCAGGAAGATCCCCCGGAGGACGGCAAGACAAGCCATTTCAGTATTCTTGCCTGGAGAATTCCATGGACAGAGGAGCCTGGTGAGCTACAGTCCATAGGGTCACAAAGAGTTAGACACGGCTGAAGTGACTTAAGATGCACATACGCACAGTATGACATGGACAAAAGCAGAGACAGAAAAGCATGAGACATTTGGAAAGAGAAGGGTGACTCACTTTATTTCTAGCCTAATGTTAGCAAGGGGATATATCAGAAGAAAAACTTAAATGATAAGGACCAGACTTTAGATAGATTTAGGGCTTGAATACAAGTTAAGCATTTCATTCTATAGATAATGCAAATCCACTGGGGAAAAAATCCTTACAGATTAATGAAACAAATAAGTACTATGTTTTAGGAGAAGTAATCTGGTAGTTCTACCAACAGCGTATCAAATATAGAGGAAAGATCAGAAGCAAAAAAAATTGTTCTATTATTAGAATCCCATATGTTGAGGCATTCTTTAGTTCTGGGAACATTTTATTTGGTCATAAGAAAATATTTTTACTTACTAAATCATATGAAGTCGCATTTTAGTTAAAATATCTCATGTCTATGTATATTGATGAGATTCATCTATGGTTTCCTCTATGTGCTGTGCTATGCTTAGTTGCTCAATTTTGTCCAACTTTTTGAGACCCCATGGACTGTAACCCGCCAGGCCCTCTGTCCATAGGGATTCTCCAGCAAGAATACTGGAGTGGGTTGCCATGCCCTCCTTCAGGGGATCTTCCCAACCTAGGGATTGAACCCAGGTCTCTAGCATTGCAGGCGGACTCTTTACCATCTGGGCCACCGGGAAAGCCTGGTTTTCTCTATAGTGGAATCCTAATCATTTTATTAATGATGTAATTTACTGAGTGTTTGCTATATTGACTATGCCAATTGTTTTCTATCCACTTGTATGTCATTTCATACTCATAGCAACCCCTTCTAATTTTATAGAAGATGAAATATAAGCCTATAGGTGACCACTGGTCCAAAGCTACACAAGTAACAAGAGGCAGAGCAACAATCTGAACTCAGGCTGGCTCATTCAGAAGCTGGTGCTCTGACCACTACACTAGGCTGTCTTACAGGATAAGATTTATTGTAGAATAAATCAAGAAATTCATGATATTTCTGTTTATTCTAAAATTAATTCCATATAACAAAAAGTATCCATTTCTTTACATGGCATAAAAATCTCCTAGAGGATCTACTCTGTCTAGCTGTGGCTACACAGTATTGGGATATGAACCTTCTTCATATTAACTGATTCAAATGTAACAAAATACTTACTACTTTCTAGACAGCAAATGCTGGAGATAAGTGATACGGCCACATCCCTTCTCTTAAGAGCTCACATTTTGGTGGAGAAAATATACTTGTAAATAAGTACATTATTTATAAGAATCTCAACAAATGCACAGGAGGATAAACTCCAAGACCCACACTTACTATACACAATCACAACTGAACTGTGAAAAGACAGAGACTTCCAAATGAGATCTGTTCACAATTCACACTCTACCAAATCTTTAAGTAAGAATTAATGATCATCCTTCACAAACTTATCTCTATTCTTGCTTCTTAAGATAACTTTTCAAATAAACAATCTGTATACTGTAGATCAAGTTCTGCTCTCAGAGGATCTCAAGCTAAGAATTGCCACCAGGAATTTCCACAGCAGCACTATCTGTAAGGGCAAAAAAAAAAAGCGTTTTATATATATGTGTGTGTGTGTGTGTATAAATCAGAAAAGTCAATTGACACATGAATGGAATAATAAATTGTGGTACATTCAGAATGGAATTGAATACTAGAGTTAAAACGATATAAAAAATAAGTCACAAAAGAATATATGATATAATTCCATTTATATAGAGCTTAAAAACAGAACTCAACAATATTTTGTTTTTGTATAAAGAATATATTCATATCTGGTAAGGCTATAAATGAAGTCAAAGAAATGATAAATACATCGTTCAGTGGTTATTCCTGGTGATGAAGAAAGAGAGCTTCAAAAATATTGGTAGTGTGTTCCTTAAACTGGGTTGTGGGTACACTGGCGTTAGTTTTATTATTTTGTTATGTCATACATTTATCTTTACATCACACATATATCATACATGTAGTTTTACATGAATGAATGATAAATTTATTGGACATTTCAACAAATGTAGTTAATTTTTAACTTAAAAAACATTAGTTTTTAACAGCAAAAGTGGGTTTTTAAAATATAAGCTTTGTTAAATAATAGACTTATTTAACTTAAAAAAACAACAAAGTTGTTCTTTCACCAACAGCGTTTTCAAAGTCTACTAGGGCAACTCTTGGGAAAAAATGTGCTTCTTCCAAAGGCAGTATACATTTTGAAGTCTATCAATGAGGAAACACCTGCCAAAAATGAATTTCACTAGGAAATAAATTTAGTAATTTACCATCTCCATGGCTGCCAACCTCCAGTGACTGAAGCTCTAAACCAAGAGGCAGCCGACTTAAGGTGCTTTTTTTCTTCCCCTTCACGTTCCAGTTTGCTTACTGGATACAAGCCAAGACCCTTAGATGACTCAATTTTTCACTCTATAAAATGAAGACAGTACTTGCTATCTCCCAAACAGAGGTTATGAGGATTAATCTGTCCATAAAGCATTTGAAGGTCCTTGCAATAAAGATTAAACCCGTATACAAAATTGTTGTATTTTATAGGTGTGAGTTTGCAAGACCAGTTACCTTGAAAGAATTTATTTTCGAAGAATTAGCTATACTTTAAGATTCTATGACACCAAATATGTGGTTTGATCTTATCGATTCATGGTCTTGAATAACTAGGCTTCTCATTGATGTGGTTATTTAAGAAAGACAACGGTAATTTTCCACTTACTATTTTGTATGCGTTTACTCTTCCTGAAATATGGTTGAAACTATAAATATCAAAGCTGGTTACTATTAATACTTAGTCCTAGACACCATCCTACAAGTGGCACTGGATGAGTAGTGTTGCTGGTTTACAATCTAGAAATCTAAATGTAAAATTAAAGGTAGGCATAAAATTTATATCAAAACATGTGTGTGACCTAGTCAAGGATTTTTTTTCTTCATTAAAAATCATGTCATTAACATTACAGCTTACTGTTAAATACTGCTTACTTACTATGTACATATTATACTGGCATGAGGAAGTAAATACCTTTTAGCAATTCATATCTGTCTCTAAATCTGTTAACAATATCAACCTATCATACGTAAAGGTATTTTTATTTTCAAAATTTAAGACACTGAAAAATAACTCTGGGTCTCAAGTTACTGCAGCCTCGGGGTCAGGAGGCATTAGCCTAGCTTTTAGAGAGACTGAAGTCTTTTCTATTCAGTTTGTGATTTAACAGCATCTCAGGATGCATTTAACAAGTTCACTTTTCTTTCAGTACAACTTCCCCTGTTCACTTTTTTCATTCACTTATTCATCATCCAACAGATATCTATGAAATGCCTATCTACTATGTGAAAGCTTTGCTAAGTGATGAGATGCCAATGAAACAGCACCCCTGCCCTCAAAAAAATCCATAGTCTACTAGGCAAAACCAAAGAAATACTTGGTTACCATTCAAAATTCAGTATTTTTTTTTAATTAACAGTTCAGAAGAAAGCACTGTGATAGGTAATAGGGTCAAAGATGAGTAAGACAGTGATGCTTTCAAGGACTGAATAAGGGTACCAGGGGAAATCACTTAAAAGGGAACGATAAATGTTATAAAGTATGCACACAAATCCACGGGAGCAGAGAGGAGAGGTATATAAATAAAACTGAAGGAAATGGGAAATGGCTTTCCAGGTAAGACTCCTAAGTTCAGACCTAAAGATGAGGAATTACCTAGCAAAACCAGATGTACAAGCACGCATGCCAAGCAGAGGGTATATATGGATGAAATGGCATGTGTGAATGATCAGGTCAAACCCCTCTTTCAAACCTCTCCATTGCTTTCATAGGCTTGGACTTGAACTCGGTACCCAGGATAGTCCTGAACACCCTTTGCTCACCATCTCCAGGACAGCCCTCTCCTGCAGTCACACTGACCTCTCACAGCCCCACTCTCTCTTCCTTTGCCTACACCGTGCCCTCTGCTTGGCATATATGCTTGTACATTCTTTCTTGCTAGATAATTCTTCATCTTCAGGTCTGAATGCAGGAGTCTTTCCAGGAAAGCGATCTCCAGTTCCTTCAGTTTTATTTAGATACCTCTCCTCTCTGCTCCCATGGATTTGTGTGTATATTTTATAACATTTATCTTTCCCTTTTAAGAGATTTCCCCTGATACCCTACTCAGTCCTTGAAAGCATCACTATCTTACTCATCTTTGACCCTATTACCTATCATAGTGCTTTCTTTCATAGTATCTACTCAATAAATCCTGTTGACTTAGTGCTCTACAAAAATGAATAAATAATTCTTGCCTGGGAAATCCCACAGACAGAGGAGTCTGGTGGGCTACAGTCCATGAGGTTGCAAAGAGTCAGACATGACTTAGTGGTTAAATAACAACAACTACGTATTAATTTGAAAAACAACTTGTATTGCCTAGGTTTTCTCAGTGCTCTGTCTGACCACAAATGTTTGTACTAGATGAAAACCTTTCTAAGAAACTACCAATTAAATATTTTCTTTAAAAAAATTTAAAAATGAATAATTACACCTGTATATAAACACACATCTGATAGAAGAACACATAGGAAGTATAAGAGCGCATAGAAACAACACATCAGTCAAGATACGTTTAAATTTGGGAAATAGGCAAAAAGGTCAAAAGCAAAGATATTTCCTATGTTAACTTTGGAAGGGTGGCTGGAAATAAGCCAGGCATGGTGATGGAAAAAGGAGTGCTTTGATACAAACTAGTGTCTTCCTGCTGAGGGAACATCACATAGCACGTCGCAGGAATGAAAGCCAGTGTCTCCCAGCCTCCCAGGGGAACTGACCTTTCACTGCTGCTTTACAAAACAAGACAGAACTAACCGCTTTGCCACAACCAAAAGTGGAGTACGGTAATTACGTGTTCCCTGGGTTCTACCTTCTCTTAGGTTGTGACTGTCTGCCTGACCAGGTTAGACATTCTCCACACCCCCCTTGCTCTCCTCCCTTCCCTGCCTCTTTTCTGTGGCTTTCTCCTTTCATTCCAACCTTCCTTTTCTTATATTCCTCCTTTCTGTTAAAACAATGGCTGATGACAAGCTTTTTGCTCCCCCTGACAATTCAGAATACTTTGGGACCTTAAAGATCATTCTGACCAGCTCCATTTTACAGATGGGAACACGGGGATCAAACAAAAAAAAAGACTCTTACAGCCTCTTAGAGCAGTCATTCTGAGAGTCACAGCAAAGAAGCAGGACTCAGTCTCCCAACTCCTAATAAAATAGCTTCAGACTCTGTACAATCATGCTGCTACAACCCTACTGAATTTTAACAATTTATTTAAGTTCAGAAGAATAGTTTAGAAACACTGGTTTCTCCCAGCAGTTTCTCTCCACCTGGGCTGTGATATTGACTTCCTGGAGATTGCAATTGTGTGAAGGTGAAAACAGAATTATTTTGACAATATAAATGTAGAGCATGAAAGTTTTCTTCTTGTTACAATATGTATTTTTCCATCAAAGCATCATGTATGCAGCAGAGTGGGAAATTACTGTATTAATGGCTGGCATAGACATGTGTCTTAGGAATTCTGCACTGATGGCCAGACCAGTTCATATGAAATGAGGAACGAAAAGCAGTAACAGGTGGAGCCTGCGAGACACTTGAGAAACTGAACCATTCCCAGCGTCTCAGCTCTTCAGGAAAGTCCTTAAACTCCTGAAAAGACTTGCTGTGGAGTGATCCTTGGTAGGAATTGATGAGTAGCAGGACTGTTTGCTTTAGAAGGGCTTCCCAAGTGGTGCTAGTGGTAAAAACAAAACAAAGCAAAAACCTGCCTGTCAGTGCAGGAGATATAAGAGATACAAGTTCGATCCCTGGGTCAGGATCGAAGATCCTACATGTGACACTAGATGAGTAGTGTTGCTTGTTTACAGTCTAGAAACCCCTAATCTAGGAAGATCCCCAAGAGGGGGGCATAGCAACCCACTCCGATATTCTTGCCTGGAGAATTCCCATATACAGAGGAGCCTGGCGGGCTACATTCCATGGGGTCGCACAGAGTCGGATACAACTGAAGCAACTTAGCACACAGGACACACTCATTGTGGCAGCCACTGCTAATACCTGTCCAATAACTCCTACCCTCGTTTTTCTTAATTAATTAACAGAGCTTCTTTTTTTTTCTTTCTTCTTCAGATGAATGTGTCCAGGTACACAGTTCTCACCACTGAAATGTAGCTGGATGACAGCTGGGAATTTGGGTCTCCTTATGAAGGTGACTCTCTGACTCCTCATTTTCCTTTTTCCTGCTTGAAGTGTGTTCAGAGAAATGATGGTAAAACAGCCATCTTGCAACCAGGAGGGTAAGAGTCCAGCCCTGCACTGAGCATGGAGGAACAGAAAGAAGGAAAGAGCCCAGGGCCATGAGGACACTGTAAAGCCAGACTGAGAAAAATAACCACCTATTTGAGCCATTGTTGTTGCATTCCTGTTACACTGCTGCTAAAAGCAAATCCTAACTGACACTTATGCAAACATAGAAAAAGGCGGCTCCCCAGGTGGTGTAGTGGTAAAGACTCTGCCTGCCAATGTAGGAGGATCAAGAGTAGCTGGTTGGATCCCTGAGCTGGGAAGATGCCCTGGAGTAGGAAATGGCAACCCGCTCTTCTCGCCTGGAAAATCCCATGGACAGAGGAGCCTGGCAGGCTATAGTCCATGGGGTCACAAAGAGTCAGATGTGGCTGAGCACGCACACGCACACACACCCATGCACACGCGCACGCGCACACGCACACACGCACACATGCACAGAAAGAGGAAACAGGATCATGAGGAAGTATGCTGGAGGGGAGTGTGTGAAAACCATGGGAAAGGGTTTGAATTCTCACAGACCATGAACCTGGGGAGTCTGAACAAATTATACCCCAAACCTAAGGAAAATGGAGGTTCCACTGTACATTTCTGCAGCATGATCTACCAAGAATTTCAGTTTTAACCTAATCTATCTTTATCCTAAGACTTGGGCATATCTGAGCAAACCTATAGGTCCTAACAGGTAGGAAGAACAGGAGTCTATTTCGATGAGAATCCAAGTATCTTTCTGGAGAAGAATTCATTCTTAGGGGAGAAAAGGTAGGTGTGTGTGAGACTGTTGCAAGGCTTAAAATCTGTCAGCAGAAAGGAAGGTTCTGCACAGTATTTTTTACTTTAGATTGCTCTCTGGCCAAATGCCCAAAGACTTCTGCCTGTGTCCTAGGACAAGGAGGCTGCAAAGGAAAGAGTGATGCGAAAACGAGCTTTCTCTAAATACCTTCCTATGACAGGAGTAATGCTGCCGAAGTTAATTGTTGCAGTGGTGGCAAAAGAAAAAAACTGGTAGTAAGAGCTCTAAATGTACCTTACAGGTATTCATTCACTATTCTAGGTTCTGCTGTGAAGGAATGCTGCAGATGCAATTAAGGTTACTAATCAGCTGACTTTAAGACAGAGTGAGCCCAAAGATAATCACTTCTGAGATTTTAAAAGCCAAAGAAAAAAAAAAAAAAAACGGAAAAGAAGAACCAGGAGAGATGAAACAGAAAGGTCAGAGACATCAAAATGTGAGAAGGACCTGACCTGGCTTTTACAGTGAAGGGTATTCACGGTAAAGAATGCTCTGTGAGACAAGGCATTCATACGGTCTCTAGAAGCTGAGAATGGCCCCCATTGCTAGTCAACAAGGAAAAGAATTTCAGTCCTCTGGCCACGTAGAACTGAATATTCTCAACAACTGTAATCAGTTTGGAAGCAAATTCTTTCCCAGAGTCTCCAGTAAGGAATGCAGCTTCCCAATGTCTTGATTTTAGTCTAGTGAATTCCACACTGGACTTCTGACCTTTCAAACTGTGAGATAATAAATTTTGTTTTAAGCTGCTAAGTTTGTGGTAACTTGTTATGGCAACAACAGAATATTAATATACTATTTTACTGTATTACAATTAATTCTTTATACTTGTCTCCTCTAGTTAATTCCCATCACTTAAGGAAAGAAGGATATCTTTGTCATTTTCTTAGTTTCTTACTTCTTCTACTCCTCCTAAAGTTTCTCATCTATGTTTTTCTCAATTTTGATATAGAAATTCTAGTACCTTTCCCTGACAATACTTGCAATTTCTTTTCAAATACCTTTGCAAGATGTATGGTTCAAATATATTTATAAAAACAATGATGTTTAATTATTGCTGAGGTCTTTTTGAGATAGGGGCACGTATTAGTCTGTTCAGTATGACATAACAGAATACTACAGACTGATAGTTTGAACAGACATTTGTTCTTACACAATTCTAAAGGTGAGAAGTCCAAGATTGAGGTACATCAAGCTTGGTTTCTGGTGAGACCCTCCGTACTGGCTTATAGATAACTGTCTTCTTGCTGCGTCCTCACATGGCCTTTTCTATATCCATCAGCTCAAAGAAAAGAGAGCTCTTTGGTGTCTCTTCCTCTACTTGTAAAGATACCAGCTGTGTCAGATTAGGAGCCTACTTTTATGATCTAATTTAACCTTAATCTCCTTAAAAACCCTGTATCTAAGTGCAATTATATTTGAGGTTAAGGCTGCAACATATAAATTTTGAGGTGACACCATTCAGTCCATAACAGGGCAAAAAGGTCTAGTCTTATTTTCATCTCAAATAATAAGAGTTATGCTTCAAGACATAAGAGACGTGGGTTCGATCCCTGGGTCGTGAAGATCCTCTGGAGAAGGAAATGGCACCCACTTCAGTATTCTTGCCTGGAGAATCTAATGGACCGAGGAGCCCGGCAGTCTACAGTCTGTAGGGTCGCAAAGAGTCAGGCAGGACTGAAACAACTTAGCATGCAGGCATACTTCAAATAGGCATGTGTATATTGGGCTCATTTACAGTTCTGATACTATTTACTATCACGTTCATTGGGGAGAACTGGAGAGACAGTCTGACATCTCTTTCAATTTTTAGTGATCAATTCTATTGATGCCATTTTTATCTTTTGTTATTTTATTGCTTTCACATTTGTATTTATGTTCCAGTGGAAGATCTACTGAAAAACGGATTGTTCTGAAAAAATAAGGAAAAAATGACATTTAATATTATATTTAAAATGATATTCCTTTCATAATTTACAATAAAATAAATTTTGTTAGTAAATAAAATGCACATATTCATTATGGGAACCAAAATTAGAATAAAAATTAGGTCTAGTCTCCAAACTAATTTGCTCTTTTAACTGCAGTTTGTTCTCTTTTTCTTACTGGCATAGTCACACTCTAGGTGAGTGGAAAGGAATTTCTACTTTACTCTTCAGTCCACACTTTCTGGAACCTGTTTGTAGGATGAACCATAAAAAATCTTTAAGCAAATAATTCTTGCTTTGGATTTGTGCTTATTAAGATAATGTTCAACTAAAAACCACAGAAATAGTGTCAAATTAGAATCCCAGACAATAATACAGTGATCCTTTAAATCAGAGTTTGGCATTTTCAGTTTTTTTCCTGTAAAAGGTCAGATAGTAAATATTTTGGACTTGGCAGGTCACAAATCTCTCACAGTTATGTAACGCTGACAGAGAAGCACAAAAATTGCTGTGGTTGTGGCTGTGTTTCAATAAAGCTTTATTTATAAAAATAAACTCAAGTGGTGACTAGATTTAGCTTATGCCTTTAGTTTATGAGGCCCTGATTTAAATCAAAGTGTTTCTGGTACCAGCAGCACCAGCAGCATCTGGGAACTTGTTTGAATCACACTCTTAGATCTCACCCCAGAACACTGAAGCAGAAACTCTGGGTGTAGACAATCTGTGTTTTAACAAGGGACAGGGGAGCCTGGTAGGCTGCCGTCTATGGGGTCGCACTTCAGTCGAACACTAAGTCAACTGAAGCGACTTAGCAGCAGCAGCAGCAGCAGCAGCGTGTATGTTAATACAGATTTTCATCAACATATCACAGCTTTGCTCATGTAACATTATAAACTATTAAAAACGGTGATGATTTCCAAATTTATAAGAAACATATAGTGTTCTTCTAGTATTATGATACAAAGTGAGCCAGGAAGTTGCATTCACAGATAATGAACTCTTATATACAAAGAGTTTAGCTTATTCCTCTTTCTGTCCTCTACTCCAAGCAACAAATAGTAGGCGCTCTGGAAAGATTTTTTGAATAAACAAAGTCAAAAATAAGAAAAGATGAAAAATAACGTACTGACTGACTTTCCTCACAAGTACAGATTGACAAGGAAACTGATTAACCGTGCTGACTGCAATTCTTTTGCTTTCTAAACACTGAACGAATGAATGAATGAGTGATCCAAACAGGAAGTAAATGATCTGACTTTCCTGTGAATAAGTTAATGTTCTCTATGCCTATATAATTTATAAGTAGCAGAAACAGAAACATGCAAACTTTCACGCACTGATGGAAACTTTTGGTCAAAGGTTCACATTCCAATTCAGTTTGAAATTTCTCATTATTTTCTATCTCCAAAAAGTGAAAACAAAGTATTCAGAAGTTAGAAAAATATACAAAATGTAAGTGTGATTTGGGGATACAGTTAACAGAGAAACAATGTAAATGGTTCCTTAAAAAACTGCTTCCTTCTGCCTTTGTCATACCCATCCTCACCTGCCACCCCTAAACTGCATCCTCCTAAGTCAAACCTCAGCACTGAAGAATGCCCTATGGAAACAGCCCAGACTTAGTCCAGACATGGTAAGCCTACATCCTCCATTAGAGGACATTTCTGTTTGTTTAGGTCAGTCTATCAAACATAGACATGTGTGTGTGTTTGTGTATGTGTAACGGGTTCACACACACACACACACACACACACATATCTCAATGTTTTACATGTAATAACTATACTATATTAAGTGCTGTAATAAAATAATATCTATTTATCTTTGGGACTTTTAGCACCTATCTAGTGTTTACAACATTACTCAGCAGTGACTTCAGTGAGATGGCAGAGTAGGTTATATTAGCCTTAATCCTGTCAAAAAAAGAAAAAGAAAAAACTTAAATAGCTATCCACAAACAAAAATAACTCTGGGAAGGAGCAGCTAAGGACCTACTGCAACATAGTGGGGGCAAAAAGAATGGAGAATAACTACACAGAAAGGATCAGGTCTCAGAGGAGATTGATCCAAACAGTCAAAGAAATCTTGAAAAAGAACAAAACTGTAGACATCATAATTGTGGATTTCAAACTATACTACAATGCCATAGTAATCCAAATGGTATGGTAATGGCATAAAAACAGACACATAGACCAATGGAGCAGAACGGAGAGCCCAGAACTATCATTAAATTTACACATTATATGGTCAACTAATCTTGAAAAGGTTGCAAGAACACACAATGAAGAAAGGACAGTCTTTTCAATGAAACTGGGAAAACTGGGTATTCACATACAAAAAAATAAAACTGGACCCCTATCTTACACCATTTAAAAAAAATTAATGTGATATAAAGAACCTGCCTACCAATGCAGGGGATACCAGTTTGAATCTGGTCTGGGAAGATTCCACATGTTTCTGGGCAACTAAGCCTGTGTTCCACAATAAGAGGAGCCATGGCAATGGGAAGCCCACACCCAGCAACTAGAGAGTAAATCCTGTTCTTTGCAACTAAAGAAAGCCCTTGCACAGTCATGAAGACCCAGGACAGCCAAAAGTAAGTAAACTTTTTTAAAGGGGGGGAAATTAACGTGATATAGGTTAAAGAATTATGTAAGACCTGAAACCATAAAACTCCTAGAGGAAAATGTAGGGGACAATTTCCTTAATGTTGTTTTGCAGGGATTTTTTTTTTGGGGATGTGACACCAAAAGCATAAGCAACAAAATAAAACACCAGCAAGTGGGACTACATCTCACTTAAAAGCGTCTTCACTGAAAAAGAGACAACACAATGAAAAGTCAATCTAAAGAACAGAAAAAAAGTGTTTGCAAATTATTTATCTGATAAGGGGTTGATGTCGAACCCCTTTTGAGGAACTCATACGACTCAGTAGCAAAACAAAATAATAATCTGATTGAAAATAGGCAGAGGACCTGAATAGACATTTTTCAAAAATGGTAAGTAAATGGCTAACAGGTACACAGAAAGATGCTCAAAATCATTACTCATCAGGGAAGTAAAAGTCAAAACCACAGTGAGATATCACCTCACACCTGTTAGGATGGTTGTTATCAAAAAGTCAAGGAAACAAATATTGACAAGGATGTGCAGAAAAAGGGAACCCTTGTGCACTGTCGGTGAAAATGTAAACTGGTATGGTCACTGTGCAGACAGCATGGAGAGTCTTCAAAAAATTAAAAAAGAACTACCATAGGACACAGCAATCCCATTTCTGGATATATATATATGAAGGAAATAAAATCAATATATAAAAAGAAATGCCTTCACTATAATCAATGCAGCATTATTCACAATAACCATGACATGGAAACAACCTAAGCTTATTGGCAGATGAATGGATAAAGAAAATATGATACATATATCACACTGACGTGAAGTGAAGTGAAAGTCAGTCGTGTACGATTCTTTGGGACCCCCTGGGCTACACAGTCCATGGAATTCTCCAGGCCAGAATACTGGAGTGAGTAGCCTTTCTCTTCTCCAAGGGATCTTCCCAACCCATGGATCAAACTCAGACCTCCCACACTGCAGGCGGATTCTTCACCAGGTGAGCTACAAGGGAAGCCCAGGAATACTGGAGTGAGTAGCCTATCCCTCCTCCAGGGGATCTTCCCAACCCAGGAATTGAACTGGGTTTCCTGCATTGCAAGCAGATTCTTTACCAACTGAGCTATGAGGGAAGCCCATATATCACATTATATTTCATCATATATGTAATGAAACATTATACAGCCATAAAAAAGAAAGAAATCCTGCCATTTGTGCCTGGAAGACATTAGGCTAATTGAGATAAGCCAAACAGAAAAGCAGTATTGCTTATATTTGGAATCTAAAAAAAAAAACCAAAAAACTGTCAAACTCATAGAAACAGAGAGTAGAATGGTAGTTGTCAACAAGTGGAAGGAAGAGAAAATGGGTAGATGTTGATCAAAGAGCTGCTGCCAAGTCACTTCAGTCGTGTCCGACTCTGTGCAACCCCATAGATGGCAGCCCACCAGGCTCCCCCATCCCTGGGATTCTCCAGGCAAGAACACTGGAGTGGGTTGCCATTTCTTTCTCCAGTGCATGAAAGTGAAAAGTGAAAGTGAAGTCACTCAGTCACGTCTGACCCTCAGCGACCCCATGGACTGCATCCTTCCAGGCTCCTCCATCCATGGGATTTTCCAGGCAAGAGTACTGGAGTGGGGTGCCATTGCCTTCTCAAAGAGCACAAACACTCAATTATAAGATGACAAGATGTGAGGATCTAATGTACTGAAGAAAATTGAAAATGATTGTCAATTATTCAAATATTTATAAATACTGACTCTAGTTGTTTAGAACAAAGCAGACAGCAATTTATATACCTGAGTTATTTATTGAAGTATCTGACTCTTTGGATTATACAGAAGCAACTTCAAATTTTAGCTATACAAGGCAGATTTGGTCTCAAGATATATTCAAGGAATCAGTTACTAAGTAACTTCAACCATTTCTAATTTATGATAATCTAATTAAACTCAATGAGCAATTTTGCACAAAGTTCACTATGTATGTACAGTGTTAAGGGTCTTTTCGTTATATAATTCCATAAATAAAAAGGTTTTGGTTACTACAAATGTGTGCTAATTGCTTTTGTTAACAGACTTCAGATTGATGATAACTGGAAATAAATAATACAAAGTTATGAATCCATTATTTTGCTTACCAATTACACAGTCAGATGGCTGCCCTTTAAAACATGATTTTGGGGAAGTAGGCTAACTTAAAATTTAAAGGACTCATCCACTGTTGATACAGTTTCAAGAATCTCACTGTTAACAACACTTTAGATGTCTGCTGAAAATTAAATGGAAATATTTTAGAATTGCTCATCATTTTTTACATTCTTCAAGCAAGAACAACATCAAGACTTTCATCTTTGGTTCAGTACAGTGTGTTATTTAGCTAAGTCAACTGAAATCTTCTTATGTAAATTATGGAAGAGAAACATTCACTTATTAACTTAATATCAATGGACAGAAGAGGTATTTGTTACAGCAGATAAGGGAATCTTGTGTCTATGGCAGAAAAATATCTTTTTTCAATATCTTTATAACTATCAGCCCTGTGTTTGGTTAAGATAAGAGCTGTTATATTAACTATATTCATTAGAGGCAACAGTAAATAACTTGAAAAGGTGAAATAAATACTGAAATAAAAGTGGAGCTTTTATTGGTTTCTTAAATTGTCTTTAAAAATATCATCTTACTACTAGTTCTCCAAGAGAAACTATAATTAAATACTTTATGAATTTCCTTAAAATAGTAAATGTCAATTAAACTATTGATCCATCTATTCTCAAATCAGTGTTTTCTAGATAATATGTAAATACACAATACTATTAATACATATAATAGTATTATGTGTCTACATAATATTAAAAATAACATTTTTAAAGCAGTAAAGTTTAGTCCTTCCTAAGAAGAATGTTACATGCTATTTTCAAATTTTGAATTATTTAATGTAGGAAGCTTCACTTCTGTCTCAACTTTAATATCACTGAAATAATTTTTTGCACTTTAACTTTTAAAACAACTTTATGATATAATTGAAGAAGGCAATGGCACCCCACTCCAGTATTCTTGCCTGGAAAATCCCATGGATGGAGGAGCCTGGTAGGCTGCAGTCCATGAGGTCGCTAAGAGTCAGACACGACTGAGCGACTTCACTTTCATTTTTCACTTTCATGCACTGGAGAAGGAAATGGCAACCCACTCCAGTGTTCTTGCCTGGAGAATCCCAGGGACGGGGGAGCCTGGTGGGCTGCCGTCTATGATGTCACACAGAGTTGGACACAACTGAAACGACTTAGCAGCAGCAGCAGCATGATATAAATAGATTTTTAGCTTCTCATTTGGAAATAATTTTAAACCTATGAAAAATTCAAAAATGAGAATAGTAAAAAAATCTAGATACTTTTACATATATTGCTAAAATTTTATCCCATTTGCTTATTAGATTCATATATGCATATATTTAAGTATCTTTGCATGTGTGTGTTTTCTGAAATATTTGAGGGTAAGTAATATACTTATGACACTTTCCCTTAAATGTCCCAGTGTGTATTCCTACACTGAATAGGGTATTGTCTTACTGAACCCCAGTACAATTATCAACTTCAGCAATTAACAGATAAGTTATTTTGTTTAATCAATCATCATTCTTTCAGTTTTGGTGACACAATAATGTCCTTTACAATATTTTCTTCTTCAGTATAGTAGTATCCAGACTAGGGTTAGATACAGCGTTTAGTTGTTAAGCCTCATTAGTCTTCTTTAGGAAGGCTGGGAATGGAACATTTCCTTAGCTTTCCTTTGTTCTTATGACATTGACACTTGTAAAGAATTAGATTAGAGTCTTCTTTTTTCCAACAGACCATTTCTCATTTTAGATTTGTCTGCTATTTTCTCATGATCAGACTCAGGGTATGCATTTCCAGTTAGAATACTACACTGGCGATGTTGTGTCCTCTTAGGGAGGCATTCAATATCCATCTGCTCCTCACTGGTGATAATAATCATGGTCACTAGCCAAGGTGTCCTCTGATTTCCTGACCAAATAATTACCATTTTTTCCCTTGTAAGTAAGAACAATTCTGGGAGAAACTCTTTAGGACTATGCAAATATACTGATCCTCTAGACTTAGTATCCACTTAAAATTCTTTCCTCTTCAGATCTTTACTGTAATGGTCACAAAGGCCAATTTTCCAACCCCATCAGTCCCTCCACATTTACAACTCAATCCTCAGTATTCTACTCTGAGAACCTCCCTTCTCTAGCATTCATTCACTCATTCATCAACTGATCATCTGGGTGTACTTGTACATTCTATTCCTTTTTTCACTGGATTAGAATTAGTGACTCTAATTATTCTGATGCTCAAATTTTCCCATATTTAGCCAGTAGGAGCCCTTTCAAACAGGATCTTATGTCCTGTAACACATGTATTTCTTTTTTCTGTGTTATATATTTTATTATTTTATTATAGTAGCACAAAATAAGCACATTGAATGTATCTTCCAGTAAAAAGAACTGGCAGTAATTTTAGCTATTTAAAAATTTTTTCTTCTACTTTTATTGAGATGTAATTGATACATAGCACAGCATAAACTTAAGCATAATTTTTGACTTAACTACATCGTGAAATAACTATCACCATAAGTTTAGTGAACATAAATCACCTCACACAGATACAAAATTAAAGAAATATCAGTAGAAACAACTTTTGTGATGAGTATTCAACCTTCATATTTTCAACTTTCACCAGTGTTAATTATACTTATCATGTTGTACATTATATCCCTACTACTCATGTATCTTCTAACTGGAAGTTTGTACCTTTTGACTGCCTTTATCCAATGCCCTCCCCCACTCCTGGCCACTAGACCCCCAGCTCTGGTCACCACAAATCCAATCTCTTTTTCTATGAGATTTCTGTTTGTGAAGGATAATTGACCTACAACATTATATTAGTTCCTGGTATAAAACATACTGTTTTGATATTTCTATACATTTCAAAATGATCACAAGGATCAGTCTAGTTGCAATATGTCGCTACCCAAAGATATTAGTTATTGACTGTCTTCCCCAGCCTGTACATTCATACCCATGAATCATTTATTTTGCAACTGGAAATTTGTACTGCTTAATGTCTCTCACCTATTTCTATGCTCTCCATTGTAACACAGGGAACATATTTTTTCCTTTGTCCCTCCCTTTATCCATCCCTCCCTCCTCCTCCTCTTCTCTCTCTCTTTTTTTTTTTGTTCTTTCTTACCTTACAGCATAAAGACTTTATTACAAGCTCATCTTACACTTACCTTGTTTCCTTCTTGGAATCAGCTATTTCTCCAAAGAGCCATTATGGTGGGGAAAGGTATTAAGAAGTCAATATATGGATTCTGGGTGTGTTCTCCAAATGCATTGTGACAAGGGTTAAGAACTAGTAAAATCCTATCAGACAGTTGAATTAGTTCTTTGACTAAATTAGATCTGGTTTATGTCTAGTTCTATTTTATTTTACTATATATTGAGATTTCATACAGATAATAAAAATAGTGTGGTGATTTTCTGACTCCCTTAAAAAAAACTTTTAAAGATATTTATGCAGATTTGTGGTTACCAGAGGCGGAGGTGGGGGAAAGGTGAACTAGATGAAGGCAATCACTTTCAGTTACAAGATAAATAAGTAAGTACTAGAGATGTAATGTACAACATGATAAATATAATTGATACAGCAGTATGTTATATACGAACATTAAGGCAGTAAATCCTAAGAGCTCTCATCATAAAGTTTTTTTTTCTCTTTCTTTAATTTTGTTTCTATACAAGATGATGAATATTCATTAAACTTATTGTAATAATCATTTTATGATGTATTTATATAAAATCATTGTGCTATACACCTTAAATTTACACAGCACTAGATGTCAATTATATCTCAATAAAACTGGAGGATAAAAACATAAAGATATTTTTGCTGACACCATGATGGCACTCTTCAGAGGTACATAGAGATCATCAGACTTTTAACGCTATCTCTTTACAGGGTTCAGATCAATCCAAAAGGAAAATGCATTCTTTGACAGAATGGGAAATTCCTGTATCTCTTCTGATGAAGGAATAAATTATTCAATATTCTGATGCCCTAAATTTCCCCTAATGCCCCAACCCACCTCAAAAAGAAATTGAAACTCCACATTTACATATCTACACATATCCATACGAGTTTCACTGTAATATGTCTCATCAAGGTGTGCAATTAAATGTAAGAATCTGTTGCATTCTCTCCAAGGTGAGCTATTTAGTAGTGAGGCTTCATTACAAATTTTTTCATTTTCTTGAGAAAACCTGCTTTTCTTAACAAATGTGACCCCCCACTTTTGTCAAGACTAGAATATGGCTCCATTTTAATACTCATTAGATTTGTGATTTCTTGAATGATAACCACTTTCCCTGTTAGAGAGGAGACTCCTGAGTTCAGAGGCCAGCATGTCACCAGGGCTATTGTACTGCAGAACTCAAAGAAAGATTTGCTAACTGTTTAAAGAGACCGTGATCCAACATGGACTATGTAGACAGCATTATTACAAATTGTGAGAGTGTAGGTGTACGTCTCAGCCAAAAACCAAAGACCACGTTGGAATTTCAGTGGAAGAGTTGGGGAAACTAAAGAAAATTTTGTAGGGTAAATTATAAGTTGCTTCAACTTAGTGTTTTATTACTTCATGGGTTTCCAGCATTTTGACTGGTGAAGTTTTTGATATGCTCAAAAATTCATCCTTGTCTCAGACTCCTTTCTACTCACAACTAAGAGACAAGGCCATGCAGCACAAGCCGTTATCATACCCACAATCACCTAGGGAATGCATGTAATAAAGGCCTGGAGATTAGTGTAAATCTCCAAATTTACACTATTTGGAGTGTAAATCCAATGGGATTTAAAATTTGTTTGAGATGAGTGAAAGTCGCTCAGTAGGGTCTGAGTTTTTGCGACCCCATGGACTGTAGCCTGCCAGGCTCCTCTATCCATGGAATTCTCCAGGCAAGAATACTGGAGTGGGTACCATTCCCTTCTCCAGGGGATCTTCCCAACCCAGGGGATCTTCCCAACACAGGGACTGAAGCCAGGTATCCCGCACTGCAAGCAGATTCTTTACCATCTTAGCCACCAGAGAAACATAAAATTTTAAATGTTTAAATCCTAGTTAATAAAGCAGTTTTGGTTTTTAGTAATTAGATAATAACATAATCTGGCATTGTAACGACTTTTTGCTCTTTGTGGTGGAATTAGCATGGTCTTGCTAGGAATGCTATTTCAAATTCAAAACACAAGTATCTCTCTCTTAGATTTTAGAAAACACTATGTAGATTGACTCTGAGTTCTTGATTTTGAACAGCATGTCACCTTTTCTACTTGTTTAAAAAGAAAACTGAGTCAGGAACCAAAGTAGCAGTATTAGGACTAAGGAGCAGATGTTAAAGAAAAGTCAATAGAGACCATTATAAGGTAAAACTTTTGGTAATCAGCATTATCATTTTATGGAAGTAATGAGGAATTATCTTCTCCTTTCTTTTCATTATTTTCTCTACTATATGCTGATAGTGGGTACAGTCAAAGTCAAGAACATGAGATACCAGAGATATATTTTTAAAAATCCAATTGACTGATTACGAAGGATAAATGTATACAGAGAATTCATGCAGTGTATCTGGACAGACCAGATGATAACAACAGTATTAACAATGACTATGGAATAACAGCAACAATATTTTAGCACATACCACATATACAATGATATGCAAACATGCACAGAGTCTTATTTAAATGAACCTTTCAGTTTTATAATGATCGTGAAGTAGATAATACTATCCCCATGTTATAGAGGATGGTACTGAGGCAAGTGAAGAAAAGACAGTAAGTGAAAGAAACAACATTTAAACTTGTTACTCCAAAGCTAATGGACTCCTCCAATTAACAGTGTAGACTCTAGATATCTAAGCAATTTACAACTTATATTTCTACAATGAAAAATTTCTCCCACGTCATGCTCTATATCAAACTCTGGCTATTTTTTTAAATCAATTCTTTACTGAATATTTACTCGAGTGAATAATGTCTTCCAAATAATAATAATTACATATCTAAGAGTTAAATGGTACTTACAATATATCAAACACTGTTCCAATGTATTCAGTTCAGTTCAGTTCAGTTGCTCAGTCATGTCTGATTCTTTGCAACCCCATGAATCGCAGCACACCAGGCCTCCCTGTCCATCACCAACTCAAGGAGTTTACTCAAACTCACGTCCATTGAATCGGTGATGCCATCCAACCATCTCATCCTCTGTCGTCCCCTTCTCCCACCTTCAATCTTTCCAATGAGTCAGCTCTTCGCATCAGGTGGCCAAAGTATTGGAGTTTCAGCTTCAACATCAGTCCTTCCAATGCATATTCAGGACTGATTTCCTTGGGATTGACTGGTTGGATCTCCTTTCAATCCAAGGGACTCTCAAGAGTCTTCTCCAACACCATAGTTCAAAAGCATCAATTCTTCAGTGCTCAGCTTTCTTTACAGTCCAACTCTCACATCCATACATAACTACTGGAAAAACCATAGCCTTGACTAGATGGACGTTTGTTGACAAAGTAACATCTCTGCTTTTGAATATTCTGTCTAGGTTGGTCATAACTTTTCTCCCAGGGAATAAGTGTCTTTTAATTTCATCATGTACCCTTACTCAAATTTCACAGCTATCCATGGTAAATATTTATTTCAGTATTAAAAATATGTGTACTTTTATCACATATGGATATAGATTCAGAAAGGTTTTTTGGTTTTCTTTTTACTGTACTAAGTCCACTTGACTAATTAAATAACCCTGGGAAAAACAGGAAATAATATCACCAAGATTATTAGAGTTCCCATATGATACACTATTCCCTGCTTATAGAAATTTCCCAGAGGGAAATTGAATTTTCTATCGTGATTTCATAAGTATTCAGAGAAATATCTGCTTTGCAGTCTAGTGAATAAAATATTTCTATTTAGACTTCTTTGTATTAATATCCTGCCTATTAAGAAACATTGTATTTTTAATATCACCCCTAATATACATTTTAGCATTAAAATTACAAGCTAATTATAAGCCAAAAATGAGAGACAGAGGCATGAAATAGCATAGTATTTCTAATTTTATAGGACATGAATCTGTGGGGAAAAGAAAGAGCATCAGTTTTTTTAGCCTTCTCTGCCTTCTCATCATTGTGCTGTACCAGGTATTTTCCTTCATCAGATTGTAAATGTTCCTTAGAACACGCATTCACTCGTCCATTCTTTTATTCAACACCTCCTATGCATCATGCAATATTTCAGACACTTTGGGGACTCAGTTACAAAAATCCCGTGTCCCAGCAGAATAACATCCCAGTGCAATCATAAAGACAATAACACATAAAAATATGGACTTCAATGCCAAGTTTCTATAAAGTACACTAAGAAAAAGAAATCAATATAATTATTTCCCTCTTAATTTTAATGTAAAACTGAATTGCAACAGGAAAGACAGTGGTAAGGCCATACTATTACTCTGCTGTCAAGAGAAGGTAGGATGTGATTATATACTCCTGAGTCCTTCTCTGTAGTATAATTTTCTAAATTTCATTTGCTGAGAGAAAGGAAACACTTTGTATGGTTTATGGTTCCATTTAAATTATAGACTTGTGAAATCACTTTTGCGAAAACTCTTGTTAATCAAGTTTTTTGTAAGGAGAAGGATTAACACATTCAGCCTCTATATCCTATAAATGCCTGGCTTCTTGGGATACTCCCTCTGTACTCAGAAACAGCTTACCAGGAGAACTTAACTGTATGTCAATGAATATAAATATATACCTTTTTCTTAAGTGAGTTAAAGTAAGCAGCAGGTATATTTTCACTGCCATAAAATATTAATTTCAGAGAGGTAAAATGCTACTTGTCAGATAGGCCTTGTTCTGCTACTTTTAGGTGTTGCTAACAGCTGTTGTTCAGTCCCTAAGTCATGTCCGACTCTTTGCAACCCCACAGACTGCATCATGCCAGGCTCCTCTGTCCTTCACTGTCTCCCAACTTTGCTCAAATTCATGTCCATTGAGTCAGTGATGCTATTTAACCATCTCATTCTCTGCTGCCCCCTTCTGCTGCCCTTAATCTTTCCCAGCATCAGGATCTTTTCCAATGAGTTGGCTCTTCGCATCAGGTAGTCGAAGTATTAGAGCTTCAGCTCCAGTCCTTCCAATGAATATTCAGGTAGTCAAAGTATTAGAGCTCCAGCATCAATCCTTCCAATGAATATTCAGGGGTGATTTCCTTTAGGATTCACTAGTTTGATCTCCTTGCTGTACAAGGGACTCTCAAGAGTCTTCTCCAGCCCTACAATTCAAAAGCATAAATTCTTCCATGCTCGCTCAGCCTTCTTTATGGTCCAGCTCTCACATTTGCACATGACTACTGGAAAAACCACAGCTCTGACTATACAGACCTTTGTCAGCAAAGTGATGTCTCTGGTTTTTAATACACCATCTAGGTTTGTGTTAACTTTACTTCCAAGGAGTAAGCGTATTTTAATTTCATGATGGCAGTCACCATGCACAATGATTCTGGAAGCCCAGGAAAATAAAATTTGACACTGTTTCCAATTTTCCCCCTTACAGAGATTTTGTTAACTGCAGGACTGCCCCCCCCCCAAATTTTTCTGAGACTTCACTTTATTATTGTATTTATTTTTAAAAGATTTTGTGATGCAGACCATTTTTAAAGCCTTTATTGAATTTGTTACAATAGTGCTTCTGTTTTATGTTTGGCTTTTTGGCCACGTGGCATGTGAGATCTTAGCTCCCTGACCAGGAATGGAACCTGCACCCCCTGCATTGAAAGTTACGCATATATATGGAATTTAGAAAGATAGTAACAATAACCCTGTGTACGAGACAGCAAAAGAGACACTCATGTATAGAACAGTCTTATGGACTCTATGGGAGAGGGAGAGGGTGGGAAGATTTGGGAGAATGGCATTGAAACATGTAAAATATCATGTATGAAACAAGATGCCAGTCCAGGTTCGATGCACGATACTGGATGCTTGCGGCTAGTGCACTGGGACGACCCAGAGGGATGGTATGGGGAGGGAGGAGGGAGGAAGGTTCAGGATGGGGAACACATGTATACCTGTGGTGGATTCATTTTGATATTTGGCAAAACTAATACAATTATGTAAAGTTTAAAAATAAAATAAAATTAAAAAAAAAAAAGTTCAGTGCAGTCACTCAGTTGTGTTTGACTCTTTGCAACCCCATGGACTGCAGCACGCCAGGCTTCCCTGTCCATCACCAACTCCCAGAGCTTGTTCAAACTCATGTCCATCAAGTCGGTGATGCCATCCAACCATCTCATCCTCTGTCATCCTCTTCTCCTCCTGCCTTCAATTTTCCCAGCATCAGGGTCTTTTCCAACGAGTCAGTTCTTCACATCAGATGGCCAAAGTATTGAAGCTTCAGCATCAGTCCTTCCAATGAATATTCAGGACTGATCTCCTTTAGGATGGACTGGTTGGATCTCCTTGCAATCCAAGGGACTCTCAAGAGTCTTCTCCAACACCACAGTTCAAAAGCAAAGCATCAATTCTTTGGCACTCAGTTTTCTTTAAGGTCCAACTCTTACATCCATACATAACTACTGGAAAAACCATAGCTTTGACTAGATGGACCTTTGTCAGCAAAGTCTTAACTACTGGACCACCAGGAAAGTCCCTACACCCAAGTATTTTAGATTTGTTCTCACAATTAGTCTATTTGCCAATACATTCTCTTGACTTTTATGAATAATCTTATCGCATGCTTAATCCCAGACTTGAGATTTATTGGATTTCCAGTGCTCTGAAAATCAGCCAAATCCCTCAGCTTAGGCCCTCACACAGGAAGAATACTCAGGACAGTCCTAAAGTTGGATAGTTTGAGTTTCCATGAAGAAGGATCTTTTGTTCTCCTCCCAGGAACTAAATAAAACATGTCACTAGGCCAGCTCCTGGAGCCAAATTTAGGAGTCAAGTAGAGGCCACTTAAACGAGAAATAGGCAAGTTTTTAAAAGAGAAAAAAGAAAATAAGTAACTGTCTCTATTATTCTTGAATCATGGTCATTTTAATGCTACATATGTTTTCTATGATAATTTCATCTTTTCTCATTTTGTAGATATGTGGTGAAGGCACCCTACTTCAAATATACTAATTATTCAACCCACATATTTCCTGACTTATTTGTGTTTTGTCCCATAGTTGAATTCATTGGATGTCTGCTTCTAGATTACACCCCAGCTCAAGATTCTGAGGATCTAGGAGATACGTGTGACAGTGGATATTAATTCAGTCCCAGTCATACTTTCTGAGACTCATGATTGTGGGTACGAATCTAGTGCCAACATAAGAGACAAGGACCTGCCTTGCCTGTTTCTGAGTTTTTGTTCTATTGAATACTCAGTGTCCCCTAGAACTAAAACCCTTCTAAGCTCCTACCAATTCCTGTCCCAGCATGTGGAAATTTCTCCCTAAATTTCTTACCAGTGTCTGGATCATTGCTGCCCGTAGAATAGTTAGTACATTTCAGTAGGCATTCAGAGGACTCAGACAAATGGAGAATTGTATGATTGTAATATTGTACTTCTAAAACTAGCCTCATCACCAATGTTTGCTTTCTGGAAGTTTTGTACGTTTGAATTAAGAGAGTACATTTTAAAATCAAAACATCTCATGAATTTTTTACTCTTGGAGTCAAACACCTCATAAAATATTTTTTCTTTAAAGTTGAAGTGCTTGTTCTTTAAAAGATGTAATCAGAAAGGAAGATTGTAATAATATTCTTAAAAGGATACAAAGTTTTGACTTTGTTTATATTTATTGGAATAATACTTTGACTGGTTCAAGTTAAAATCAATGGAGAAGTATTTCTACTCAAAATAGAAGAAGGGAACCAAGCAATTTGAAATCTCAGCATCTTACAAAAAGTGAGATAGAAACACTGCCCTGTAAAGGATGTTAAGAAATATTCAAGCATCTCTAAGAAATATTCCTATTTCTAGGAAATACTGCAACGAATAAAAGTGAACGTATGTTCTATTGCTTGAAACTATGAAGAGCCAAGATTTTTCATAACTGAAAACATGAAGACATTTCATCAAGTCAAGAAGCTAGTACATTATCTAGTACTTCATTGAAGGTTTTTATTATCAGCATCAGACAGAAAAGTCTCACAAGTAAATGATAAAAAGAATAAATGAAGAATGAACATTGCTGAATAGTACTATAAAAGCAGGCAAATTTACAGGAGTATTCACATTAATACAATGATATTAAAATATCTGACTTTAATCAAAGTGTCAAGGCTTAAGAATCAGGCGTGCATCTTAAAAATTTATATCCTAAAAATACTCATAAATTATGAGTTGTTTTTCAGATAATAGTAACACTTGACAATTCTTGATACTGAGACACAAGAGAAATTTTTCCTATGGATATTTGTTAAGAGGATATAATATAAAATTCTTAAAATAAATACAACAATAACAAATATATTTCTTTTAACATTTTAACATCCCTCAAAGTAAAGCAATGTTTATTCAATAAAAACAAAAAACGTTCCATAAAAGAGACACTGTGGAGATTAGTGGGTTTAAAACAATATAGTTAAGGTATACATTTCTGTTGGTCTTATTTAATCTATGGACACATATTAACGCAAGTTTTCTAGATTTTTTTGAAAATCAGATTGATGAGAATGGGGAGAGGGGAGGGAGTGAACAGAGCATCTCCAAAGAAAGATAGACACAAGCACAGTCATTTACACACAGGTACAGTAAGGAGGTACAGTATTTCAATAAATTCCACAATACACAGCCACAGACTACACAGACTATTGCTTTTCAAATGCCCATTAGAAGCTTACTAATTAACTTAATGGGCTGGAAATTGCGATTTTAAAAAAAGGAGCGGAGGCAGGGTCGGGCGGGGGGCAGATATGGCAAAACTTTGGCACTGGTGGTACAGTTTTGGAATAGTGGATGAATCTCCCTTAGTTCATCCATAATTCAGACAGGAAAATAAAGAGAGCAAACTCAAAAACCTCCAGACAGTTATAAAAAAACCTCACAGACCTCACCATGTGGGCGCACATGGACAGCCACAAAGACTTGCACGATGCACAGAGAATTAGCATCAGAGTGACAGGAAGTGGAGGCAAAAGGAATGGGCTTTGTTGACCTGAGACAAACAGACTGCCAGATATGTCTCCTGCAAAGACGGATTTACTGGGGATCAACAAAGAATCGCAGTTTAAGGTCTGCAACCACGGCCAGTCACTGCCAAGTCTTCCCGACACCAAGGGAAGAACATTTTTATTGAGAGGAAAAGGAAATTGGGAGGCTTGCAGTAAACAGAGTCCACGACTTTTCATTGGTCGTGTCCTTGCCAGCAAAGAAAAGGAGTCTTTATTCTTCCTGTTGGGCTCTACTATTGTCCCAGGGTGTGAGAGCTCCCCCTTCTGGTCTCTCAACTCTATTTAACTGAAAGAAAGAAAGACGAAAGTGAAGTCGCTCAGTCGTGTCAGACTCCTTGCGACCCCATGGACTGCAGCCCACCAGGCTCCTCCATCCATGGGATTCTGCAGCCCACCAGGCTCCTCCGTCCATGGGATTCTCCAGGCAAGAATACTGGAGTGGGTTGCCATTTCCTTCTCCAAGGGATCTTTCTGACCCAGGGATTGAACCCAGTTCTCTCACATTGCAGGCAGAAGCTTTAACCTCTGAGCCACCAGGGAAGCCCATTTAACTGAAGTTTCTATTTATTACTTGTATACGGATTGATGGGCCTAAGAATAAACAAAATGCTGGAAACTGTGGCATGCCAATATGAGTATAGAAGCTGAAACCAGCCAAGGTTTCCTCAAGACCCAACTTAAAAATAAGGGCAGAGTGTTCAAATGTGATCTGATGGTGCCTAACCAGCCTGAACCTGTAGGTTATTAAATGAACATACCAAACCACCTCCCAATTTTAGAAGTACAATGTTATAATCATACAAAGAAAACAGCTTTTCATCTAACTTAAAAATTTGACAATTATGGCAGGGTAGTCATATGGAGACTATTCAGGACTAATTAAGAATTAACTAGAATTCTCTCACATTTCATTGATTTTAAAGAGGTATATATTTTTTCATATTTTAACATCTCTAAATCATCATGTCTTTCACATTTTACAGTCTTACAATTAATTCCAGCACTTTTCCTTTGTTCATACATTAAATGAAAAATTAAATTATGTGTCTTACAACCAGTGGCATCTTAGATATGAAGGCAGATAGCATTTTCTTATCAGCATGATTCATCATATGCTTTACCAATTAAGAGTCACATTTTCCATTCAAAGTAAAGACGCTTGACCAATACAGTAGAATTCAATGCTACTTTGACCAATATACAGTAAAAATAATAGACACTTACTGTTCAGGATAAAGAAAATCTCCTAGTTATGGAAAATATTTGATCACTTGAATTGTACTTTTTATCTGTTTCCAAATATTTTAAGAATGCAATGGCTGAGATAGAAAATGTCTATGATTATGATCTATTGATTGCTCTATAAATATTGGTCTTAGAGAAATGTAGGGGAAAGTAGAAATTTGAATAAAATTGAAAACAAGATAGAACCCTTCAGCGGGCAGGACAGCCACAGCTATGGGAGAATGTGCAAAGGGAGTTAAGGACGCTGTTATAGGAGAGCAACCTGGAGTGCCGGTGTTAACATAGGGATTAGTGCAGAAAGATGCTTACCTTGCCCAGGCTGAGGACACAAGGTTCCTCAGGAACTTGCTTCAGGGTGCAGGGTGGGGCGAGTTGCATTGCATGACCTCACAAACCCACAACACTTGAGTACCCCTGCAGCCTGAGCAAGCAAGGAAAACCACCCACACAGGAACCATAGAGAGTTGCTCCCTTCCTCTGCAATGTCCCTCCCACTCCCTCTACAGGCTAAATTGACATCATGTTCACTGAAAACAAAAAATGCTTACAGAGTTCAGTATGGGCTCTCAGAACAGGTAGTGAAGGGTGCTGAAAGGCGATACATTGATAACTCGTAGTACCCATTGATAACTGGTAGCCCCTGAAGTGTCTGCTCTAGGAAAGGTGTTGTAAGCCCTGAGTTAGATACTGGGGAAAACACTATCATTAGGAAGCTGTACAGAGAAGGCAATGGCAGCCCACTCCAAGACCCTTGCCTGGAAAATCCCATGGACAGAGGAGCCTGGTAGGCTGCAGTCCATGGGGTCGCTAAGAGTCAGACACGACTGTGCGACTTCACTTTCACTTTTCACTTTCATGCATTGGAGAAGGAAATGGCAACCCACTCCAGTGTTCTTGCCTGGAGAATCCCAGGGACGGAGGAGCCTGGTGGGCTGCCGCCTCTGGGGTCGCACAGAGTCAGACACGACTGAAGTGACTTAGCAGCAGCAGCAGCAGCAGGAAGCTGTATGGTGTACTAGAAAGAGGAGAATAAAAAGGAGAGAAACAGATAGAAATTATGCACAGGGAGAATAGTCCTAGAAATCCAGGGCCCCAGGTAGTTAGAGTACAAATACCTTTCATTTGTTTAATATTTTAAGAATTTTATAAAGTGCTACATATTATTTCATTTTGATCCTCACAATCATCCTCTGAGATTAGTTGTGTTAGTACTGTTGTTGTTGTTGTTGTTGTTGATATTTAATCCCTAAATCATGCTCGACTCTTTTTGTGACCCCATGGACTGTATGTAGCCCACCAGGCTCCTATGCCCATGGGATTTCTCAGGCAAGAATACTGGGGTGGGTTGCCATTTCCTTCTCCAGGGGATCTTCTCAACTCAGGGATCAAAACCAAGTCTCTTGCACTGGCAGGAGGGTTCTTTACCACTGCGCCACCAGGGAAGCCCGTACTATTATTATCAATTTCTAAATGAGAAAACTGTGGCCCAGAGTCATTAACAGACTCACCAAAGTACCAAAGCTAGTGACTAGCAGAGGATTTGATCTTAAATTCTGAAAGATGTATGTATAGCAAGCACTGTGGGCTTTAATAGTGAAATTAGACTAGACTGCCCCAGGGTCCTACTACCCAGAAACACGATGCAAATTACAAAGGAGTCTATCAGCAAACAATTAAGAGTGACCTCTACTAATCTAGCCATCTTTACAAGACAACATCTACTTCTCTCTTCTGCAATTGTTCTGAATAATCCTCATCTTCTTTCAGCACCCTGACTGCACACACACACAGACACACAAATACACACAAATACACCCCACACACTCCGTGGGCACAATGATAATGCCTGTCCTGGAAACTTTCAAAGATCTAGCGTTAAACCTTATCAAAATAATCCCTGGCTGCCTTTATTTTTGGTTTTTCAAAAAAAAAAAATTAATGTGCATACATTCTGGGAAGAAGTAACAGATTACACAAAGGTAAAAGTCAACTCACAAATGTTCATTAGATCTGCTAGGTATTAATATGCCAGCTATTTTCCTTGATTCAGTGAGTTCTTTCCTTATTTATATAATTTTAATGTCATGTAACTCACCTCAGTTTCAATCCATATAGCCTTCAACTTTACTTACATCTTTAGCTCTATTACTACACCCTGTTCTAAGTATTTAAATTATATCTGAGGGTTGAACATATGAGTGTTAAGGGCAAAAAAGCCCCAAATCTGTCTCTTGTCTAAAATATCCAGATACTAAAAAGGAAAACTCTATTCTGTTTGAATAACACAGATAACTTCCTGTACCTTCCAAATCCCTTTATATATTTTCTAAATGAATACCATCAACTGTAAGGTTGCTCTTTTTTCTTCCCTTTCTTTGGGTATTTATGGTACAATTAAATTGTAACTCTTATGGCACTCACTGCCCACTGGTGTTTTCCGGAGCTTTCTCATTCTTTGGTTTCCTCCATAGGCATTTCATTATTACTAAACACCACTACCAGAGAGTTAGGCAGGATGAAGGTAAGTCAGTGAAATGAAAAACTGTCTGTGGTAAAAATTTCTAAAAAAAGCTGAAGCCATCAACTAATTTGTAATTAGAGTTCTGATTATCTAGTGATCAACAGCAGAAATAATTTAAAATGTGTAGTCTTCAGAATCTTTAAGTGAGTGAACACAGTTATGATAATGAAGAGAAAGGAGCAAAGAGCATCTATTTGTGTTGCTCCCCTTTCTTCTGCATAACTTTTTTATATTTGCATAAATCTCATACTTAAAGCAATTTACAAAATAGCAAAATTCAATACAAAACCTAAGTATTCTAAATCATTTGAAATAAAATAGTTCTTTTTTTTTAAATTGGGGAATTTTAACATGGGGCTTTGGGGACAGGATTTTTTTTTAATAGGTGTTATGTTCTTTTTTTAAAAGCTGTTTTAACATTAGAAGGAGAATTTCCTGATGTATTTATAAAGCTGCAAAAGCTATACTGGTAACAGCAAGGAGAGCCAAACTGTGTTCTATGGAATGAATGGTACAGGTTAGAAATGATAGAATGAAAACAGCTCTGTCAGGGAATATTAAATATATTTTTAGCAAACATATTTAATGCAACAAAGGTTATTATTACTCAGCGGAAGAAAATAACTCCACATATTCAGTCTTAAAACAAAAGATATTTGAAAATACAAAGTTTAAAAGAGTAACCTAATCCCAGGACACAGATGGATCTTTACAAAGAAAGCTTTTCAATCATCATCTATTCTGTTTTTTTCAGATGCTTCTCCACCCAACCTGACAAGCAGGAGAATTTGCCCCACTCTTCTCTGAAGAGCAACATACATTTTCAGGTTAAAAAAAAAGTGTCGACATATTTATTATTGCTGGATGATATCTTCGTTTTTTTTTTAACTATTTTAAAAATTTTCCAAATATTTAACGTTGAAAAATATGATTTCGTTGAAACAATATTTTCTCATCTTAAATTATGAAATCTATAGGATTTTACTTAACTTTTTTTTCTGGTTTCAGGTAAACCCCCAATATTTGCAACTGACACAAAATGACAACAAATAACACAGTCCTTCAGCTATTTGTATAGCAGTTTTCTAAGGTATTTAGAATTTTTAAATGGGTGTATTTAGTGCCATGTGCTATATCTGATGTGAACCACACCTTGAGACTAAAAATTTTTTTTTAACTTTTTAGTTACCTAGACTTCAGAATTAATAGTTAATTCTGAATAAATCAGTTCTGACTATTCTGGGCAAACAAACTTTTCAACTACGTGTTTTCATTAGCATTACTTAAAAAACGGCAGAATTTTTTCACGAAAAATCGTTAGGATTATAATTCCTATGCACAGGGATAGAATGATTCTGTTAAAAGCTAGCATTCTTTCCCGGTGAGTAATGTAATTGTCACCTTCGTTTCTATGTGCCTACTACTAAATATTTTAAAGTGTGTAAATTTAAAATAATTCCTTCAAAGTATGTATATTGTGAGTCATTGTGAGAGATGAATTAGGACACACATGGAGATTCAGATATGAATAGTTAAGATCATGGAGAAAATGCAATTTTAAAGGCTTTTGCTGTGCAACTCGATTCAGAAAAAAACATTTAGGTACAGTTTATATGCACAACATGCTTCTCCCTCTCCTTGACTATTAAAACTGCTAATTAGCAGCTGTTCAATTACTTAAAATAGTCAAACTGTGCATGCTGTAGCTAAGGGCAGAATGCAAAAGTAAAAGAAAATTAGTAGTAAATCCATTGTTCCCTTTTGAAGGACAGTCGTTAAATAGGATCTTATGTCTTGTTTCACTGTCACAATGTTAGCCTGAATCTTACTAAGAAACTGTAAATTCAAAACACTTGTTAAATACAAATATGTTTTCTTTACACCATCAAAAATGGTATAAAGAACAAAACTTAATTACTAAAATAACATTTATTGACAGATTATGTACAAATTAATAAATATAAGTGTACATCAACTTCTTTTCTCTTTCATTATTAGCATCACTCTTGATAAAATTCAGCAGCAAACACAAATTCATGTTGAATTTTAGATTTACACATGTAGATGAAATATTTGGAGGGAACGGCTGAATTGCTTAAATCATCTTTTCATAGCTAGTAATTAATACTTATTTTCAAATTAAGTATGATTTGCTAAATACTTTTTCAAGGGCTACTTTTAGAAAGAGCATCATTTAATTATGTATGGCAGAAACAATTAGGATATGTTTCTAAGATAATACATTTTGTTAACTTCAACTTTGCCACATAAAATATTTTGTCATTTTCTTGTAGTTTCTGAATTTCTTGGAAAAAAATCCATGTTTGCTAGTCTGGAAATTAGGATGAAAATGGTATATACTTAAAATATATTGGAAATGTGAAATTAGAAGCATTTGAGAGGGCAATTAAATACAGACTATTTTGAACAAAGTTTGTTTTTCACAATTGACAAATAAGTCACTTTGTCTCAAACCTTTTCAAAACTACTTCATTAATGTAATTTGGAATAATCAGGAAATAAAAACTGTTCAGTGTTTAAAAATGTAAAACAGATATATTTTCATTTATTAAAGCACAAAACATTAAAAGCAATTCCTTAGGATAGAGGGCATATTATTTCAACATACTTTTAAATTAGAAAATGTTTGATGGTCTTATAGCCTCAAAGAAAAATACTAATGAAATTAACAAAAAAATTTCCCCCCAACTCTGTAGTCAACTGTCACTTCTGTGCTACTACAGTTCTTACAAAATCAGGACAAAATGACTTTGGGATGTGTTTTCCTACATCTGGTGTACAATATATGCTGAAGTACCTTCACACTAAGCAATTAAGTTCAAAGATTTAATTAAGAGGAAGAAGAAAATGTTCTCCTTTCTTTTTCAGGTCTACTACTTAATTTTTCCTTATTTAACCAACATATCTTAGATTAGCATAAACAGAATCATATGTATTCCCTGTCTGTTCTCTTCCTCCAGAGCACGTAAGATTTAAAGGAAATGAACACCAAGCTGCTTCTTTCTTCCAATTGTAGCTATTCCACAGCAATTCAGGATATAGATAAATCCATACATGTCTGTCTTGTTTTGAAAAGTTGAATTTAAACATCCATACACAGCTGGTGCAAGTGTAAACTACTAAAACACGGAAAAATCATTTTACTTTGCTTGGTAAAGTTTAATATATGCATACCGTATGACCACTCCTATGTACAATACCATATAGACTAGAAAAATTTCTCCTCCTCGTCCCTGGGAGGCATGTCCAAGTTCATGGCTCTGTTGTTCACAATAGCAGAAAAACTGTAAATAATTCAAAAGACCAACAACAGTGGATACGCTAAACCACTCGTGGGGTACTTATATACTGGAACATTTTATTAGATGGAAAACTCAATTAACTACAGTAATTGGCACCAACAAGGAAGATTTTTTAAAAACAAATATTAAATGAAAAATACGATTCTTCCCACTGATTTCAATTTTTAAAAAAGGCAAACTAAACATACGTTGTTTAGGAATACAGCCAAATGTAGTAAAATTATAAAGAAAACCAAAGCAATTATTAGCCCCAAACTCAGGGGAGAAACTGTTTTGAATGAGGAAAGAGGGTACAAGATAACATAATGTGAAATTCAAAGGTGCCTGAAATGTTTTATTTCTCAAGTTGGATAATGGGCACACACATGATCAAGTTTTTGGTGGGTTTTGTTTTTGTGTTTTACAGCAGCTCTCCCTTTTTGAAATTCATATTCTATCTCACAATAAAACAAAGAAAATGGAAAGGAAACTGAATTTAGCCATATAACTGATTAGAAAATTGCTAGTAACAATTCTGATTAGTCTAGAGTAGCCTATGCACTGTTTGTCTTCCCCTAACCAATAAACTAGCAGACAAAGGTGCAAAAGAGTGCATGTGTTAAAGTGCAGAGTAAACCAGGAGCAGCAGCATTTCTAATGTGCGTGGTGCTAATACTAAGTTTATCAGAACTATGTTACAGTACAGATGAGAGTTTCAGCAGTGGTTCTCAACAAAACTGCAGTGGATTTAGCCAAGAAAAGGAAGTACGATGCAGCAGGTGGACAATACACTCAGAGAATAAGTGTCAGAATGGTGGTATGGAGAGGATGAAAAAGCTTCCCGCCCCCCTGCTCACCCCTGCCAGTTGTGTTAGTTCCTTAAAAGAGCAAGACTGTTTTCTTCCATCTCGCCTTCCCCTCCACCAATCCCCCACTCTCACTCCCTAGGACAATACAAGGCCACCTTAAATATATACACGTTTACACTTTTTTGAAGAGTCCAGTCATCATAATTCACTCACACCTTGAACAACTTATTTTTTGAGCACCCACAATGTGGCAGGCACTAACTTTCCAATAGAGGAGTGCACAAAACAAAAATCCAAAGTTCAAAAAATTCAAAAATATCTAAATAAAACAGAAGCCACTTACCTGATAGGATTCAATACCATGGTTAGTCTGCTCCTGGAAAAACAAATTTATTTGTTTTAAATTAAAATGCCCGAAATTTGTGCATATACATACACATCCAGGTTTCATTCACCAATCTTTTCATAAAGAATTTGGTCTATTTCTTTACCTAAGAGCCCATTGATTGAAATTCTACATCATCTTCCTTCTTTACACATAATGAATTGTGTACCATTTCCAGGCTTAGTTTCTTTTAAGTAGAACAAGATTCAGAACAGGCTAAAAGTTATAGTTAAAGACACTTCAGCTGAGATTAAACTTTTGGGGATTTTTGTAATTTTTTTTCTCCCATCCTCAATTTCCCATAATTTAAGGGTAGCTCTTATTTTGTTTTTTAGACTTTTTTGGTGTGGACATTTTTTAAACTCTTTGTTGAATTTGTTACAATATTGCTTCTGTTTTATGGTTTTTTTTTGACTACTAGGCATGTGAGTCCTTAATTCGCCCACCAGGGATCATACCTGCACCCCCTGCATAGGAAGCTGAAGTCTAAACCGCTGGACCACCAAGGAAGTCCCTTAACAGTTGTATCATTTGTCTTTGGTGAAGCATTCTAAAACATTCAATTTAGTTTCTCTAGAAATAATTTCTTTGCAAACTTATCTGATACCTCTTTATGAATTTTTTAATTGTTACATCATTAAAATAATAACTGCAACTGACGTAAGTTTCAGAACTGACATCTTTCGGGTTTTAACTCTCAAATTGCTGATAAGCACATAACTCAGGATTACGACAACAAAGAGTCCGACACGACTTAGCGACTAAACCACCACCACATAACTCAGCTGCTGGAAGCAAAGATGAGCTGACTTACTTATCAGAGAGGAACCCACTAGCCTTAAACACTGTTGTCTTTGGCATCAGTCACGAAGAAAATGGAGAAGTTCTGTTCACCCAGCGTCAGTTAGTGGGAGGCTGGTTGAGAGAATTTATAGAATCAAATCCACAACAACAAGTGGTGATGAGCAAGGGAACTTGCCACCTGGAAAATACTGTGGAAAGAAGGCTCCTAAGAGGAAGATTTTACGCTATAAGATCCAACTGATAGCAGTTTGGGAGGGACTTAAATTCTGCCCTAAAACACATGGGGGTTTTAGTCTGTGAATCAGGTAACAGGTGCAAAATAAATACCCAGGACCTTCTTATCCTCCCACCACCACTTATTACAGTGTAAAAATATATAGAGATAAATGATAATAATACAATGATTACAATTAGCAAGAAGAATGCTGTGTTTCTGATGATGAGTCCCCAAAGAAGAGCAGACAACTCAGATTAGTGGCTGATTGAAACCTATTGGCATCACCCTATCAAAGTCTGTTTATAAGAGTGAAAACCTATATGGCCCTAGATCTCACTCTGCAAACTGAATGAAATAAACAGCTGACAGATCTGAGTTTTCCAATACCCTCCAGAGAGGAAAACGCAAGACTGTAGCATAAAGGGGCCCCAGCAACCCAGCAGAAGCTGGAGGGGAAGGGCTCTGGGCTCCCCACTTTGGGGAAACCACCCTCTCCTAGTAATAGGACAAGCAGGGCCAGAAGCCTTACAGGCGCGCTGCAAGCCAAAGCTGGAGGCTATGTATGGACCTGTGCCCATCAGGGCCGTGATGTCTCTGTAAAGAAGTCACTTTGAAAGGGGCGAAAGAACAAAAACATAAACATGCAAGAACAAAATAATAGAAACGAATACATTGTAATTAAATTTAAAAATGAAAAATAAAGCAAGCCTGATCCGTGCATCCCGTCCACCCCCTTCACTGGCCCCCCTGTACCATCCCCACCTTTTGGTGGTCTTGAGCCTCGAGGCCAAGGTCGAGGAGGCGCAGGACTGAGCCCACCTCGAGGTTTAGTCTTTCCCTCTAAGGAAACTTGACCCAGAAGTGAAGGCTTCAAGCCTGTCCTCCCCCTCATTCCTGCGGAAGAAAAGGGACACTGCGGCCGTCAGAGCGGCGCCGGACACTCACCGTGTTCAGGCCACCCGATTTCCAGCAAGGTGGGAGCAGGCGGCCTCTCCAACCCCACTCCTCTCCTCCCTCCATTCTGAACCTTCTCTCGTGGACCTACTTTAGGTTGAAGGAATATCATTCCAGTAGCTCCTGAACCCAGATTTTTTTTTTTTAAGCGTGTAGCTTCCTCTTACTATTCCTCTCCTTCTAGTCCATTCCAGCCACCTCGTGTCGCACATGCTGGTATTCACACACCTCACCTTGCAGGCTGACTCCCCCGGGGGCTTGTATACCTCTACCCAAGCTTACCTTCATTTTGCTTCCCCACACCCCACCCCGCCGCAGGAGTTTGCGATATACTGGTCGTCACCAGCGATGGAAGTAGAGGCACCACTCAGGGCAGTACGACCTGCCTTCCTGCGCATGCCCAGTCCGACAGCGAGTTTTCTCTCTCCCCCTGTGACAGCAGTGCGCAGGCTCGGATTTGAAATGGAATCGCCCATCACACACTTGCCATGAGAAATGTGCGACAGGATACCTTTGTCCGGCTGATCCAGTGATTTGCTCCCCTGAACTTTTAAACAAGTTGTTTGGCATAGAGTTCGGTTTTCGTTTGAAATAAACTTTAATAATAATAGAGTTTTGAGAATGTCACAGAATTCAATGGGATAACTAGAGAAATATTTGTGTTGAGGTAAAAATCAAGGTTTGGAGGAAAACAGACAAGATTTAGAATCACTGTTCTTCACAGTTGAGGCATGTGGATTTCACAGTCTTGTCTTTTAGTTGTGTTTTTAATTTGTATTTTAATTCTATTCATTAAATAGAAATAAAGGCCACTCCCTGAGTACCATCATTACTACCCTTTCAAAAAGGGCGTTTCAATCCCACCAAAATGAGAAGGCTATAAAAAACACTGAATTGCTTGAATTTAAACCTTACCAAAAACTTACTGTGGTTGTGCTCTCTGAAGCTGTTCAGAGTGCCCTTGATGTTTCTATTTTTGTAGACTGCAGAACAATGGTTAATCAAGCTTTGCCTATGGGTCCATATCCATATTTTTTTTATAAAACCAGTGTAAATAAATAAAACAGGTTACGTGCAATTCCAAGCAAGTGTTAGTTTCTCTACCTCTTGCGTCTAACTCTAAGTACTAACTACCCCTCACAGATAAAAGGAAGACTCCCAACTTAGGATATTCAGAGTATCCAAAATTTTATTTTGCCCATTAAGGACATTAACCCTAAATTTCCTATTATCCTAATTTCTTTTAAAAAATAAAAATTTAACACAGAACAATAAAGTAGAACATTAAAGAGTAAATGGCATACCTTAATATAGAATGCGTTTAGGATGATAAAAATAACTACATTGTCCTTATTTTCCTTTTTTCATCATAGGTTAGCGACCCTTGTATCATCTGTTGAGAGACCACTGTGAGAGATACTGCTGTGGATCACATTATATGTAATAGAGTTGTCTCAGTCCGTTCAGGCGGTTTTAACAAAAATATCATAGACTGAGAGGCTTAAACAGCATTCACTTCTTCCCATTCTGGAGGCTGAGAAGTCCAAGATCAAGGTGCCAGCAGGTTTGATATGTGGTGAGAGCCCACTTCCTGATTCTTAGCCATCTTCTTGCTGGGTCCTCACATGGAGGAAGGGATGAGAGAGCTCTGTGAGGTCTCTTTTCTAAGGGCACCAATCCTACTCACGGGGGCTTCACCCTCATGATCTAACCATCTCCCCAAACCCTATCTCCTAAGATCGTCACATTAGGGTTAGGATTTTAACACATGAATTTTGTGAGAACACAAACATTCAGTCCGTAACAGTAGTTTCAGCACACAAAGCTCCATACTTTCTGAGCAGTCTGTCTTCATCCCTTCAAACTGAGGTATGTACTAGGTCTTATAAATAGACCTTGATTTTACAAAATGTATAGGGAATGGGCTTCCCTGGTAGCTTAGCAGTAAAGAATCCACCTGCCAATGCAGGAGCCATGAGTTCGATACCTGGGTTGGGAAGATCCCCTGGAGAAGGAAGTGGCAACTCATTCCAGTATTCTTGGAAAATTCCAGGGACAGAGGACCCTGGCAGGCTGCAATCTATGGTATCATAGAGAGTTGGACACAACTCAGCCACTAAACAACAACAAAATACAAGGAGTTACTCTATATTGTTTTATAAACCTAAGTCAATCTAGCTCCCTCTAAAACACCACATATCAAAACCAAAGCTGCTAAATGCTACAGTAATCAGTGTTTTACACTGCATGTTTAGAATTAGGCTTCATAAAAATTGTGACATGTAAATTAGCAACTTGACACAAATAGTTGCATTAATATACAAGCAAATGGAAAATAGTTAACTGGCATTCTAATTGTGTTAACATTACATACTATAAACAAATTAACATAGCATCTAAGTGTACCTTTTATTCTGAAATCTCCTCCATGTAGAGCCCAGGTCTTTTCTCTTAAGTACAATTTCACCAGTTAGAATTTTATTGATTAGATCATGTCCTTCATATATAACCTATATTTCTGTACATCTGAGATTTCTAATATTGGCTTAATAAAAAAGAAAAAAAATCACAAAACATCAGCAAAATAATATGAGACTCTTTTAGGATTTTGGCTTATTTTCTTCATAACCTTTTACAGTTTTTCATGCATATGAAAGCTAACAGTATTTTTTTTAATCATATTGTCTATAAAGAGTCTTTCTAAAGTATTCAACTAGCTTTTCTTAGAAACAATTTTCCCATCCAACTCCTATTTCATTAATTTGTGTAACATTTAATGCAATTACATAATTATAATAACAACCAGCATAAATCAGTTTAGAAACAAACACAACTGATTTTTGGCAAACCCCCAACTGTGACTAGTGGAAGCAGAAACCTGTAACTTACTGAAAGGAAGCCTGCTAGCTCCAGTGAATGCTAGTGGCCTTGGGTCGGTATGTTTTGCAGAAGAAAGAGAGAGTTTTGATTAATGTATTAAATATAAAAAACAAAACATATGTTTGAGTTAACTATTTTCTCATTTACTTTCCATTATTCCACTAGAATAGCTAGTAGTTAATCATGAATAGAATACTAACATTTTAGCATTGCCACATTATTAAATGAAATAGGGAAAGTTATAATAATGATATTCTTTACAATTTTTTAAAAGCAAAACTGTATCTGGAATATCTTGGCTTTGAATAAAAGAGACTATGGTCTGGGGCAGCAATATTAGATCTACCCTGTTTCCTACTTAAATTTTCAAGCTGACCATAGACAAATCAGAACACAGACAAACATTGTTTCATCTGTATGTCCTTTTTCAAACATTCTTTATCTGTCTCACTCTTTTCACTTACTGCTTCTTCCAATCCCATTTTAAGTATTTTTAGCTGGTCAAATACCCTTCCTTTTTGAAATCTATAATCCTCTTCCTTCAAAATTCTTCCACATCTTAGTTCTTCCCTATGGCAGTCCATCAGATTCTATTTTTGCTAGGTTAATGGGTTAACAATTAATAAGTTAAACCAACATGAATATATTAATGGGGTTTAATAACATGAATATCTAACATATGTACATGAGTTAGTGTGTCACGGCTTATGGGTTTTAATAGAAATCTTATGGAGATAATCTCTTACTCTAAAAGATGTAGTTAAGGGTGAGATTTTAATAGGTGTTATAGAAGACTTAGGAATTGGGAGAGAATTTTCAGTGACTGTACTTCTTAGCCCTCTTTAAAAACTAATACTATGGAAACCACCTCATTATACTAATCACTAGGGCTGACTCTTAATTCCTTGCTCCAAAGATGTACAACTATCTTTACTAAAGAAGGGCAAATTCAGAAGTTGCATCTAAACTAAAAAATACCTTTATTTTATTTTGATCCAGAAAGTCAGTCTTTGTGTGTCAATCTGTGTGTGTGTGTGTGTGTGTGTGTGTGTGTGTGTATTTTGGGCATACTTGTTAAAGTGTAAATTTCCAATGGAAAAAGAACATGCTATATATAATTCCTAGAGGAATACTGACATCACTCTAGAGGGGTTACTCCTAGTAGTATAGCTAGAGCCACGTCCTTATTAACAGACATCTAGTCAACTGTAAAGCACAAGCCATTGGTGCCAAGTTTTCCCCAAAACTTAGAGGCAAAAATTAAAGCAAACAACCCCTCCCCTCAAATGTAAAGCTCTCCAGTCTTGCACAGCTTGGCAGAATCTCTTCCTGCTCTTTATTTCCCCCAAACTCCATAAATTGGGAGTAACAAATCTTGTTTCAGGCCATGCCAGTTTAGAGCAAGCACAGTTAAATCTTTGTTATTTTGGAGATAAAGTGTAAGTTAATGGACAGTGGTACACATCTCATCCCATTTTCCAATAATTCACAACTATTTGTGAAGTTTTCTGTCTTCAGATCTGAGTGAGATCTGAAGATCTGAGTGAAACAATGGTACTTATACAAATTTATCACTACCTCCTTAAAGTGAAATTATTTTTAAAAACTTCTCTTCAGTTGTTCAGTGTTTTTCATAACATAATTTACTACAACTTCTTGCATTATCAAACCTGGTTTATTTTTAAAATATGTGTTGTTTGTCCTTACTCATCTAAGAGTTATAATTTAACAAGCATGCCTGAAATACGCACATGTGTATATATAAAGGCTTTTTAGATCAAAATAAAATAAAGGTTTTTCCTAGTTTTAAATGCAATTCCTGAATTTGCCCTGCTTTTTGGTGGGATAGTTTTGTGGTCTGTCTTCCATGCAAGCAATTAGGAGTCAGCACTAATGATTAGGTGTCTACCAAAGTATGCTTCTGAACTATCTTCGTTTCTATGGTTTTGAAGCCTTAGATAAAGATTACATGTTTCCTTCAAGGTAAACCACTAAAGGAAATTATAAAACTGGTGTTTTTCTAAAGCCTCTTTGAAAATATATTGACACTGAGGTTGATAGCCTGCATTACTACTGGTTTGTAAGCAAGGTTTGCAAAGAAAACTGACTATATACACAGTTCATTTTAGAAATCTATTTAAAGGCTTTGGGTTGGTAAAAGTGGTTTATTTCTAAAAATATTCAATTAGAGAATCTATCAATACAAAAAGGTAAGTTAAAGAGTTTCACTGATCTAGATTCCTGCATCCTATCAGGATTGGCCTGTCTCTCATTGTTTGATTGCATAAATAGATGAATCCTTGGAAAACTGGAGAATCTCAGCCAATGGGACAACATGGTATGTAATTATGCGAATTAACTGAGATGTTCCCATTTTTCTGTAACCAGTATGAGTAATAATAAATTAACATCTCTCACATTGAGGCTGGAGTCTTAGAAATAGTAGAGTCTTTTTTATGCACACACATACCCCATTAAAATAATTGCATTTAAGAGTTAACAAATAACATTTAGAATTTTGGTTCTCTGTTATCATTCTCTCATGTCCTTTTTTCTGTTCCCAATCTGGCAGAGGGACTTTCCTTGTGGCTCAGCTGGTAAAGAATCCACCTGCAATGCAGGAGACCTGGGTTCAATCCCTGGGTTGGGAAGATCCCCTGGAGAAGGGAAAGGCTACCCACTCCACATTCTGGCCTGGAGAATTCCATGGACTATATAGTCTATGGGATCCCAAAAAGTCAGACCCGACTGAGCGACTTTCACTTTCCCTTTAATCTGGCAGAGGGAGGAACAGGTGTAAAGGGTGTTGGGAGGACTGGATGGAAATGATTTTGAGTAGAACAGAATAACAATTAAGAAAAAGATCAAAGAAACAAAATCTCTGGGTTGTGAAGAAACTGAAAAAAAAGATGTCCTTATAGAACTTTTATTTGAGCAGAGAGAGGCAGAAAGTAAACAATAGATGTAATAAGAAAATAAATAGAATGTTTTCTTTAAGATGGGAGGTGCTGAAAAAAGTAGAGCAAGGAAAATGTTGTGGAGACTTGCAATTTTAAATGCATTCAACAAAGAAAAGGGAAAAATACTTGGCTCTAATTCTTGGGGTGAAGTGGGGGGTTAGAAGATAGCCCTGGCAGAAAGACCTTAGAGATTTTTGGATGAGCTCTTGCTTTTAAATAAATAAGGAGAGAAATCACCAATCCCTGCCCTCCACCTGCTTTCTCTTCATCCATCCAGCAAATGCTGGCAAGATTCTTAATCTCACTTCTCCAAACAAACAATACTGAAATGGTGCAGGCGTTTCAGTAAAGATCCACTTTTTGTATACTTATTTTTAAAACGTATAGACACATACAAAGAAACTCTGTGTCCAGCATCTTCTCACTGCGAGGCATTGTGCTGGCTATTTCCCCCATACAATACTTATACACATGTCCATCCTACAGATATTTCTCCTTGAAAACAAGCTTTCTGTGTTATACACTTCTGTATCTTACTCAAGGATTATTTGTTGACTGAATAAATGAATTCATTCATTCATTCATTTCTGAGCACTGGATTTGACCAAAACAGGGGTGGGGGGTTGGTGGGTGGGAAAGGTTAGTTTTACCATGTACTAAAGGAGGCAACTGTTGTGTTCCATTTAGAGCAAATGTATCAATTTAGAGGTGATTTAAAAGTTATTTTTCATTCCCATTAATCTTAAACTATGGATAGCAGACTTTGGAAGAAAATGTTTTTCCTCCCCTTTGTACTAAATGCGTGAGTAGGTTCAAATGTATTATTTATCTTACTTCATGAACACACAACCAACCTATCCAATTCTGCATGTCCTGCATATGTGAATACGTGTGTAAGTGTATAGAAGAGTCTATGTAGAGCTATTTTTGGATACTATGATACATTTTCTTGGTGAAAAATTACTACAGCATCTTCGATTACAATTTAATATTTTAGTATAGAATGCTTTGAGAAACTGGCTCAATATGTAGAATATCATAATTTAGTATCTTTTCAACAATAAAAAGAACCTAAATAGATGTTGGCAAATAGTCTTATATTTTAACTTTAGATTATTGTTAATAATAGTTAATATTTATTATCTTTGTATACTATTTATGACCTTCAACTATTTATATCGATTATTTCATTAAATTCTTAACAGCAATGAAGTAGATACTATTAATATTCTTATTTTAAAGATGAGGCAATTGAGAGGTAGAAAGTTATCCATGATTAAATGCTAGTGAATGAAACAGTTGGAACCCCCACACAAATCCTTATTGCTCTAAATTCCATTCTTTAAATATTGGTGTATGTCATTCCTACTTTAATAAATAGCCATAGAAATGCCAGATGCTTTATGAACCACCTGAGAGGGTTTTGAGATGCCCTTGAGACTTCAGGAGAAGTTGAAAGGGATTACGTTAATCTATATCACTTAATCTCAATTTTTTATTAGCTAGAACTAACCATACGAGAATACTTCTTGACTTTTGTTTCCTCTAGCCTTCAGAACAATGGCAGCTTTGCTCGTCACTGAATGTCTGTGGGAACTAAATAAAGTGAAAAAAAAATTTTTTTTTAAAGAGTCACTTTTCTTATTTCCTTTAAAGATTTCCTGAAGCAGGATTTGATGCCTTGGAAACGTTCAGATTCGAATTCTTTAATTTTCTTCAAAACATTCATGCGAATTCCTAATGATTAGTAATGCTATATGGGCTTCCCAGGTGACTCAGTGGTAAAGACTCTGCCTGCAATGCAGGATATGTGCAGGAGAAGAGAGTTCAATCCCTGGGTCAGGAAGATCCCCGGAAGAATCCCATGGACAGAGGAGTCTGTCAGGCTACAGTTCATGGGTTCGCAGAGTCTGACACAACTTGGCTACTAAACAACAAGTAATGCCATATAAAATCAACAATACTGTTCTACTTAGGTAGTTTCAGGAAAGAAAGACCGGAGAAGGCAATGGCACCCTACTCCAGTACTCTTGCCTGGAAAATCCCATGGATGGAGGAGCCTGGTAGGCTGCAGTCCATGGGGTTTCGAAGAGTCAGACACGACTGAGCAACTTCACTTTCACTTTTCACTTTCGTGCATTGGAGAAGGAAATGGCAACCCACTCCAGTGTTCTTGCCTGGAGAATCCCAGGGACGGGGGAGCCTAGTGGGTTGCTGTCTATGGGGTCGCACAGAGTCAGACACGACTGAAGCGACTTAGCAGCAGCAGCAGGAAAGAAAAACAAAGGCTATTCTTTAGGATTCAAAACAAAAATGAAAAATACATGGAGTGTTTTAAACCTCTAAATCTAGTTTAATTGATATTGTTTGAGTGTATAGCTAGGAAGAACTGCAAAACTGCAGCAGCTAATCTTGTCTAAGGGCTTCCCTGGTGGCTCAGATGGTAAAGAATCCACCCGCAATGTGAGAGATTTGGGTTCAATCCCTGGGTTGGGAAGAACCCCTGGAGGAGGGCATGGCAACAAACTCCAGTATTCTTGCCTGGAGAATCCCCATGGACAGAGGAGCCTGGCAGGCTATAGTCCATGGGGTCGCAAAGAATCAGATGCAACTGAGTGACTATGCACAATCTTGTCTAAGACTATAAGAAGCCAGAGAGGATCCTGCCTTCAGGATCAGGGGCAGGGGCAGCACACAGAGGAGAGAACTATAGATGGTGGCCCTTGGTGATCTGTCTTAGCATCCAACTACACTTAGTTTCTTGTTACTCTGGCAGTCTAACCTTTATCTACCTGTTCTCTCCTCTTGATTCAGGACTGCCAGTGGTTAGTATACTTTCTGAAAAGGAAGTATTAAAAAATAATAATAATAATAAAAATAAAATAAAACCCCCAGTTGGGACAGAGTTTTGTTGCCATTTCAGATTTACCAGGTAGTGTGACTATTGCTGTTGCTTTACATTGGCTCTCTTGCTGTAGTTCTCACCTGCTTTCCACAGTTCCATAGGCAACTGCAGACTCTGGAGGAAGAGTAGGAAGCCCTTCTAATCCTAATACAGTCATACCCCAGAAATGTTGCAGATTCGGTTCCAGAGCACTACAGTAAAGAGAATAATGCAAAAAAGCAAGTCACACACATTTTTTGGTTTTCCTGTGCATATATGAAAGTTACGTCTACACTATACTAAAGTCTATTAAGTGTGCAATAGTATTATGTCTTAAAATATATATATATACCTTAATTTAAAAATATGTTATTGCTAAAAATCCTGATCATCATCTGAGCTTACATTGAGCCACAAATATACCTTAATTTAAAAATATGTTATTGCTAAAAATCCTGATCATCATCTGAGCTTACATTGAGCCACAATTTTTTCCAGTAGTAATGTCAAATATCACTGATCACCATGATATATTTAACATTAATGAAAAATTTTGAAGTATTACAAGAATGACCACAATGTGACACAGAGACATGAACTCAGTCAATGTTGGAAAAAAGTTCCTGTTAGACTTGCTCATTGAGGGTTGCCACTAACCTTCAATTTGTAAAGAATGCAATATTTGTGAAGGGCAACAAAGAGAAGCATGATAAAAGGGGGTCTTCCTGTATTTTCTTTGCATTTCCCATGTCCCCAGCTGGGTGAGCTAGAGATCATATTCATGGATAATGGTTACTGATCATTTGACTGTTCTTATGTAGGAAAATCCAAGTGTCAATTTGTTATCACTGTCAAACTAACTATCAGTTTTCCCAAATAGAGAATTGACAATCCAATCACTTCCCTTCACATACACACACCAATGAATGAGTGGTTATACCAATATTATGTTCAGTTGATCAATAGAATACAATCTGCTATAATGGCAGCCCACTCCAGTACTCTTGCCTGGAAAATCCCATGGACGGAGGAGCCTGGTAGGCTGCAGTCCATGGGGTCGCTAAGAGTCGGACACGACTGAGCGACTTCACTTTCTCTTTTCACTTTGATGCATTGGAGAAGGAAATGGCAACCCACTCCAGTGTTCTTGCCTGAGAATCCCAGGGACAGCCAGCCTGGTGGGCTGCCGTCTCTGGGGTCACACAGAGTTGGACACGACTGAAGTGACTTAGCGTAGCATAGCGTAATCTATTACAGTTCTTTCAGAGTTCTAGTCAAAACTTGTTCTGTTAGGAACACCCATTTCTGTCCCATATCTACTTTGGTTTTATGTCAGGGATATGTGATACAATATGTAGTTCCCATGAAACTGGATATATCTGGGCTTCCTTCATAGCTCAGTCAGTAAAGAATCTTCCTGCAGTGCAGGAGACCTGAGTTTGACTCCTAGGTTGGGAAGATCCCCTGGAGAATGAAATGGCAACCCACTCTAGTATTCTTGCATGGAGAATCCCAAGGACAGAGGAGCCTGGCAGGCTACAATGTATGGGGTTGCAAGAGTTGGATATGACTTAGCAACTAAATCACCACCAACCTATATCTAGCTCACTGCTGAACTTCCCCACAAGTTCACTTACCAAGAATTAATTTTAACATTAGAGAATGATATCCAACAATATCTAATGACTCCTGAACAGTGGAAGAAGGCAGTGCCCAGTGTGATTTAAGACAGAGAACTTTCATCTGGAGGCCACGGACACTCTAGGAATCACTGAGCCATCTCAGACAAATGATGTCTTCCCAAGATCCAGTCATAATACCAGCAGCTGATTCAGTGCCTCTCCTGTTTCTGCTTCTCTGAGTCAGCTGTTTAACTATAATCAGCTTTCCTTTTCTTATCAGTCTGCCTCCCTGCCATTTTGATTACACCCTAACTCCATAGCCATTATCAAAATTTTATCCCTTAGTTCCAACTTGCTTCTGATTTCAAAAGCTTAATAATCTTGTCAGATTCTAGTATCAGTATCTCCCTTCTTTCTTAATTCTGGCCTCTTCCATTCTCTAGCCTCCCACCAGTTCCTACAGACTTCAACTATCTCTTTGTATAATACTATATGCATGCATGTTTGCTCAGTTGCTTCAGTCCTGTCCAACTCTTTGCGACTCTATGGACTGTAACCCACTAGGCTCCTCTGTCTGTGGGATTTTCCAGGCAAGAATACTGGAGTGGGTTGCTGCCCTACTCCAGGGATCGAACCCACATCTCCTGCATCGCAAGCAGATTCTTTACCACTGAGCCTCTGGGTAAACCCTATAGTACTACTACTACTGCTGCTACTGCTGCTAAGTCGCTTCAGTCGTGTTAGACTCTGTGTGACCCCATAGAAGGGTCCTCCGTCCCTGGGATTCTCCAGGAAAGAAAACTGGAGTGGTTACCATTTCCTTCTCCAATGCATGCATGCATGCTAAGTCACTTCAGTCGTGTCAGACTCTGTGCAACCCTGTGGACAGCAGCCCATCAGGCTCCTCTGTCCACGGGATTCTCTAGGCAAGAATACTGGAGTGGGTTGCCATTTCCATATAGTACTACATACATAAAAATAAAACCAAAAAATGTCAGTCTCTCTTTTCAGATAGAATTACAAGATTTACCTATTAAATATGTCTCTAAAATACTTCCATAAACAAGAATTACATTCATGATTCAGTAGATAGGACTTTCAAGTTCACTGATTAACAACAAAAAAATTTTTGAGCACATACTCTGTGGCAATGATTTTAGATGAACATACATTAAACTTCAAAATACATTTGTTTGCCAAAGTGTGTGTATGTGTTCAGTCATTCAGGCGTATCCAACTCTTTGGGACCCCATGGACTGTAGCCCGCCAGGCTCCTCTGTCCATGGAACTTTTCAGGCAAGAGTACTGGAGTGGGTTGCTGTTTCCTATTCCAGGTAAGCATTAATCTTGAACACTGGATTTTGAAGTAACCAGTTTCTATAGCTAATGTGAGATGTGGATATAACTTAACAGTGCCTGCTGAACAGCAAGCCCACTTAGACAATGTAAAATATTAGTCATCTCTTAAACATTTCATATTGAAAAACAGAATTCTCTTGGCTAATGTTAGTCTTTTCTGGATTATTTGATTATCTGGCTACTGTTAGGCAATAGTAGTTTCTTAAACATGACCTGTGACTGATTCATCTGTCCTCTCCATAACTCTTTCCTTGCAACTAGCTCATCCATATATGATTATTTAGAGAACACACAACAGCCAGCAACAGACAATATGAAGGTATTTAACTATACCATCCTTCTACATATGTCATTAATCCATACTTTTGTGTGTCTTGAGTTTTTATACCAATTCCTTCCTCTTTGTTGTTGTTCTTGCTTTCTGTATTGCTGTTTTGAAATTGAAAGATAATATACAGAGAACAAAGAACATAAAATACACTAATTGTAAGTGAGTAACGATTACTATTTTTACACCCATGTAACCACCCTTAGATCAAAAACATAGAACATTTCCTAGGCTATTTTCCGCACCCTGTTCCCATCCTCTAAGCTCTGCTTTACCCTTATTTTGCTATCCTTGGTGGACTTTTATGGCTCATAAACATCAGCTTCCTACATCCCTTCCTATCTTGACATGACTTTAAACATTCTCTTGGAATAATTTTGCAGCTCCCTGTAAACTTAACAGCTGCCATGACTTCCCAGCCAGAGAAGGAAAGCAATTTGATCTAAACATTTTGCAAGCAAGTTTAACACTGGGCATATCTAAGTATGTATGGCTAAATCTAATATCATTCGCTTTTAAATGTATTCCCACATAATTTGGGGAAATCCCTAAAAGCAGATATGTCAGACATAGCTGTTCCTCTGACTACCACAATGCCATCACGCACGTATTCTCAGAAAACAAAGAAAGTCATTCAGATTCCCAAGACAATTCCTGAGGATCGATTGGGTTCTGACTTTTCTTTGAATGATAGCAGTGTGGAGCTCCGAGCCCTGCTCCGCAGTGTTTTTAACTGGCCCTCAGACTTTCAAAATTTTGGATCTAGAAATGTCAGCTTTTGTTCCATTTCAGTTTCGGTTTGACTTTAGTCCAAACTTTGTCATATACCTCTTGAATACTGGTATGTGAAAAATAAGCTACTATACTGAAGCTTACCACCTGCGTTTGGAAAATACTTAAGGGAGCAAGGGTGTATTGGTTTGTAGGATTTTTCAAAAATGTGCCCATTTTATTGGAAGTTTCATGTAAAGCATGCTTCTGTGTTTTTGTACTTGTATAAGTTTAATTATTTGATGGACGCTTATAGAACTACAGCAATTGAACCATCACAAATCTTCAATCTGAACACACTGTCATCCAACCTTTAAAGTCATTTCAGAAAAAAAAATTATTTGCAATTATAATTCACATTACCAAATACAATTTACAGAAAATAAAAACAATTTTTATCACCTTGCATACATAGAATGTATTAGGCCTGAATGTTAAGGTCAATATAAATATATAAGTACTCAAGTATAGTTTTGTGAAATAATGTAACAATTATGAAATCTGTGTTATTTTAACTAATCTTAAAGAAGTAATTGGGTAAACAACACCTTGTTTCTGGAACTACTAACTAGCAAAATAGACCTAGATGACAGGCTGAATCAACATGTTTCCTCTAACATAAATTGAAGTTAAAGCCTCTATTTAGAAAGCAAAACCATAAAGGAAACCTAAGAGGCTTTTAGGAAATTCAATAAAATTGATGAAAAGCATCAGAATTTGGTAATTACTCCTACTTGGGACCTGTCTTCTTGCTGTGTGTCTTTTAGGATTTTAAAAATTGTAGAGATGACCAAGATGGTCATGTGTACCCCTTTCTCACAGATAAGTGATTGAGAAAAAACAAATTCAGCTTAAACCTACATGTCTTCTACATTGAATTTTTTCAAATACAACACAACCCATGTTTGGAATGATTTTCTATCCTTAAGCAGATTGTGAGTTGCATTAAACTGCAAACCCCAGATAGCGAAAATACAACAGTATACTGTAGTTCTGAAGTGTCTCATAAACAGAGGTTGCTACAGTTAATGTACACACGTTTTTCAAAATTATTTCTGAAAGTTCTGTCTTTTGTGTGGGGGTGGTACTTTTATGCCCATAAACCTTTGGCGAAGGATGTGAAATATCCTGGGTCAGTTTCTGATGGTTTCTCCGTGTGAATAAATAATACACATATGCAGTGCCAAAGGATACTGGCAAAGCACCAATCGAGATTAAGCAGCTAAAGTCAGTGTCCTACCAAGTACTTTATGCAAAAATTAAGTACCTGAGCTGGTCGATATGGACTTAACATAAGCTAAGGTTTTTTTAAAAACGAGATACAGGTTCCTCTTCTAAATAACTAAATAAGAATATCTGCAAAATAAGGACCAGACATTTGCATGTTTTAAAGGCTCCTTGGGTGATTATAAAGTACAGCCAAATTGAGAACCTGGCTTAAGTTAAGAACAAGAAATTTAAAATAAGCTCCTTCTAACTTTGATGTTACACTCTTCCGGTAAAATCAAATGAAACACTTCACTGTCATGTACTATTGTGATACACGCCCTTAAATGTTTAATTAAAAATGTACTAAATTTGTTTTCTAAAAGCTGTACAATTTCACATACATTGATAAACATCAATGTATACTGAATTTCTTCGAGGATGGAGATTATCTCATTATTGTGACAAACAGTACCTAATACGTCTAACTTTCTTAATTAAATTATTGTCAGTGACCCTCATCTGGTTCTACAGAGTACTACAGGGACAATTTCAAAGATAGAAAAAAAAGAATGGAAAGAACTTTCTTTAAATTGCTTCTTTATTCAAAACCACAGACACATATCCCTTTATAATTTATATTTTCTTAATCTCAAAACCACAGATGGGATTATTAGGTTAAATGAGCATGGCATTTGTGTTCCCTATAAATTTATTGTCATTAAGAGCACCTTGGAATGCATTTGTAGCAAATAATCCATACATTCATGTTATGCATGATTATCAAATAACACATATGAAATTTAACTGTTCAAAATTCTTAACCAAGAAAATAAAATAATTTGACATTGGGGGATTATTTTATTAGACATTAGAAGGAATAAATAAAATAAAAACTTGAGGAAGGACCTGAAGTGTTTGATTTATTCATGAAACATTCACAATAATCCATAATATTCTGTAACTCTTAAACTTTTCAAAAGCACAGGCTCTGTTCTATTTTTGTTTTCGCTTCCACCAGTGCCAGAAGAGTAGCAGGCGCTGATTGTTAATTTGATTGAAAGCACAAATCATATGGTAAGACTAGGTTATGTATTTTCAGACATTTACAAATATATTTTATAAAAAATTCAAAATATCATCATTGAATATGTCTCATTGATCCCTGTTTGCTACATTACAAAAAAGAGTTCAAAATGTTCTGGATTTATAACCAGTTAGCTTTCCAAAGTCAAAGTGGTGTTTAAATTTATTTTTCTTTCCCATAAAATTCAAATAAGTGTGAGAAAATGATAAATTACTATAGAAATCCATGTTTACAATGCCAAATTGTCAAAATATGAAATATACTTAATACCAACAGCCAACTTGTAGGTTATCTCCAAGTTAGTATTCAAATTATACATAGATATAGTTTTAAAATTACACTGATGGTTGTATTCTCTTATATTCTTTCACTGTGCTTAAGCTTTCCAATCTACAATGTGGACATGATTATTGCTTCACTAGCTTGTTAAAATCTATAACGATACTACAAAACAAGAATACTTTAAGCGAATATATCTTTCAAAATTTCAATACAATTCAGTCAATGGATATTGACATATCAATTAAGTCAATTGATACAGTCAAACAGCACAATCTAGGGAATAAAATTCTAAATTTTATTAATAAGGGCAGAAATTTTTACACTCTCAATTCATAACATCTATTAGACTGAAACATTTGGGTGAAAAGTGAAAAATACAGAGAGTTCTCTAGTACTTGTTATATATAATGTAAACAGTCAGTTATATGCAACTGTTCTGATATTGAACTGAGCTTTTATCTGAAATGTTCTGGATTGTGTAAAACAGTACCGTGTGTTTTAGCTAACTTGAGGAGGCTGTGTGTCTACTTTGGCATTTCAGATAGCTTTTACATTCCTTGGTTGCAGAAAGCATTTGTTAGCAGTTGAGATATTTTCCTGATCTTCCAAATCATAACCACAAAATCTTTACTTTACTTTTAAAGTATACCTAGCTGTGACCCTGAGGTTGAGGAGATGAGTTTCTAGTTAGTTAGTAGTGACTTCAAAAAATATATAAGTTGGCTAATCTTTAAACTCATTGGGATGGGAAAGTTTTCAATTATTCTAATTTTACTTACAACAATTTGTTTATTAATTCTGAAAGGAAGTGTAAGTGAACCCTTAAAAATAAAATGTAATCTACTAATTATGAAACTTTCTGGGATTTCCAAGTAAGTAGGTTTAAGTGAATTTACATATTCCAAAATCTTGATTACCGTAAAAAAAAAATGTATACATTAACAATTACATCTCAAACTGTAGTCATAGAAAACAGTTGATTACATGTTAGGTTTCTGCAGAAATACTGCTAGGTGTCAAAAAACACCTTTTCCAAACTAGGAGTACCGCAGTGTTGACTTTCACTGGAAATAAGCTATAAGATAAATAACTCTCTTGCTAAGAAACCTGTATATAGGTGGGATTTCCCATGATTCAGAGTGTGTGATGAACACTTACTCATTGCACCCCTCCTCCTAGCCTTTCCACTTTACAGCAGAAGATAAAGTTTTAATGAAAGGAATTTGACCTATCAATACTGGCCAAAGTAATGTAAACTAGACTTTTAATAAAATTAGGAGTTTTCCCCTTTGAAAAGACTCATAAATGACCGTTTTAACAAGATTAAGTATAGTAAAATTTCAGATTTGGCCATCTATTTTGATTTGTAAAGCAGAAATATCTAGAAAACAGATCCTTGATATAAAAGTAGCAAAAACAACTTTTTATTTCATCACTAATTTGGCAATTGAACTTAACCAAAGCATGATAAAAAGGAGTCAAAAAGATAGTAAATAGCAGTATCATCAAGATGTGAAGGTCGAAAATTTTCACATTTGGACATTATAGGCGTCTTCTGGTAATATAAGATTTTTTTTTTCCCTGTTGTGTTGACTTGTAAAATTACGAACTAGTGGCATGTGCTTTCCAATAAATACTTACCGTATTATTTAAAACCAATTTAAAATTACTGTACTTGTAGTCAGTGCTATGAATCCTCACTTCTTTTAACAATTATGTTTCTGAGAATTCTGGAATTTCCTAAACCACAGCATGTAGAAGGAGGTGCACTCCTGAGTGGGCTCTTTTTCTCAGCTTTGCTTTGTGGTTGTTGATGAGGTTCTTTCCGAGACCTACTGTTTCTACAGGAGAGCTAAGTGTTCTTACTAAATGCAGCGGGTTATGGGAGAAAGACCAGGTACTGCAGCTGTGAAACCTCTGCTCAGGCATGCGTTTTGGTTTACACACGGCCGGGTTAAGGAAACACATTGCAGCAATCTGTGCATTCACAAGTCTCGGGTGTTAGGCATTTACCTCTGTGTCTAAAACGATCTTTGCACTGAGGAAGCCCGTTTCGACGTGAGTGTGTAAGTCACTGGCTTTTACTTATCTTTGGTTCACGGTATTATGAAGCAGGCCCCTAATTACCACCAAGACCTGACTCGGGCAGGAAAAGTAAGAAACAGTAACCACATCGCGTATACGTCGAACGCCCGCGGGAGCAGAGCCCCCAGGAAGCCGAGCCCCCAGGAAGCCGCAGGAAGCGTGCGCTTCCAGGAGGGTGTGCGCCGCGCGGGGGTCTGCACGCGCGCGGAGCTAGTTAACGGAGGGCGTGCCGGAGGCGTGGCGCGAGGTGTCCGGGCGAGGCGCTCGGCAAGGCGGGCGGCAGTGGGCGGGCGGCGGGGGAGCGCGGCCGGGGAAAAGCAGCGCGGCGCCGCGAGCGGCTCTCGGCTCCCGCTTTCCCGGCCGCCGAGCCCGAGCCGCCGTGGGCGGGGCCTGCGGTGATTGGCGGGCGGGCGGGGAGGTCGGAAGTACTTTGTTTTTTATGCTAATGAGGGAGTGGGGCTTGTCCGTATTTACGTTGAGGCGGGAGCCGCCGCCCTTCATTCACCCACATGGTCCTTCGAGGTGCTGCCGCCGCTGCCCGACCTGCGCCTTCGCGCCACTTCGCGCCCTCGGGCGAGGCCGAGGGGGTGGGGACGACCCCCGCCGCGCCGCCGCGGCTCGCGCCCCCTCGCGAAGCCCCCTCCGCGGGGCGGGCCGGCCGGCTGGCCGCACCCCCGGCCTGGGGCCTCCGGTCGTAGTAAAGCGGAGGCGGGTGGGGAGGCGGGAGCGAGAGCCCGCGGCGGGCGAGGCGAAGATGGTGGCGGCTACTCCTCCTGGTGAGTCTGCCCGCCCCTCCGCCGAGTGAGTGAAACCTGTTGTGTGCGGCCCGGGTCCGGAGGGCGGCGGGCGGGCGGGTGGGGCGGGATGGCCCGGGGGCAGCGTGGCGGCCGCGGCGTGGCCGGGGACCGGGGCGGGTCTCGGGCCGTTGGCCGCCCCGGCGTGTGGCAGCGGCCACTCGCTGCTGCCTCGCTCGCACGCGGGCTGGCGGAGGGGCAGGGCCTGGCCGCGGACGGGAGGGCGGGAGGGGGCGGCGTGAGTGCGGCGGCCGCGCCCGGGACCCGCGCGGACCCTGCCTGGCCCGGCCGACGGGGCAGGCGGACGGGCGCGCGGTGCACACAATGGCCCCTCGGGGAAGGGACGCGCGAGGCCTGCACCCCCCCCGCTTCCAGGGCTCCGGGCGCACGCGGGCCGCGGGGTCCCTGGGCAAGGAAAGTTTCTCTCGGGGGCGAGAGTTAAAGCGCCGCCAGAACAAAGCGGCGGCGGCAGCGGCACATGGGGCAGGCCGCGGACCGGGAGGGGGCGCGCCCACGAGGTACCTGCGCGCCGGCGGGCGGCGTGGCCCGGCCCGGAGCCCGCGGGCCCCCAAACTTTGTGCGCGCGAGGGTGGGCGGAGGGCGCGGGTGCTCGGGGCGGCGCGGCCTGGACGCCACCCCCACTCCGTGTGGGCTTTGTTAACCCGCGTGGGCAGCCCCCGGGCGGGGCTCTCAACTTCCCGGGTCGTGGCCAGCGGAGCAGGCCCGGGCCGGCCTTGGTGGCGGCGTGGAACCCTCTTCGGCCGCCCGCTGGCGGGGTAACGCGGCGCGGGAGGCCAGCCCGGCTCGGCGGGAGCGGCGGCCGCGCCGCCATGTTCCTGCGGGGCGGGCTGCGCGGGGGTGAGGGCGGGGGACATGGCGGCGACTGCGCGCCGCCGCCGATTGTTCCTGGCTTAGGCCTCGGGCCGCGTGCGACGGGCACCGCAGTCGCGGAGCCCCCGCCCCTCTGGGCCGGGCTCGGGGGGGGAGGGCTGGGGGACACAAAGGAGGGGCGGCGCGCCCGCGTCCCCGCTGCGCTCGGGCCTCGGCGCCGCCGGTCGCCGCGCGGCTGCCGCCGGGAAACGGGTGGGGGGGTTGCCGTGTCCGGCAGGCCCCGACTCTGACCCGCCGCCCCCTGGCGGCCGCGCGGGGAATCGCAAGGCCGCGCGCCCCCTTGTGCGACATGTGCTGCCGGCCCGGGCTCCATGAGCGTGGCGGGCAGTTTGCAGTCCCGGGTGTTCCTGCCTCCTTTTTTATACCTAAGCTGGACTAAAGGGGACGGGAACTGGAGTAAAGCAGGCTTATTTTTGCAATATCACCGAGAGGAAAAATTAGTATAGTGCTATCTACACCACATCAGTTGGGGAAACAACTCTTTATCCCGGCTTGCAGCCACGAGGTCTTGATTGGGGGAGGGGTGGTGAAGAATAGTCTCTTTACTGCCTTTCCCTCTCACTGGAGCCGTGCAGTAGTTAACGATTGCTGTTGATCATCCTCGGGTATTTCGATAAAACATGAATCTAACGTATGTGAGTTTTCAACTTTTACACCTTTTCACCCATATATCGTTGGTGTTTTAAACTCTGGCAGTATTGCCTGGCTACCCTGTCCTTAGTTTTACAAATGGATGTGGTTGATAAAAGGGGGAGTGGGAAAGAACAAATTTAAAATATGGATTTGGAGGGTGGTAGTAATTTTGAGCAAATGTTTGTCTTTTTTTCCCTATCCCCCCACCCACCCTTTCCAGTCATACACGTGGACCTAACTGCACCAAAAGCTTTTCTAAGGATATTTGCTGAGAAGGAAGTTTTCCCGAGTGGGTAAGTGTATATTTGAATTTTACTTGTTAACTTTTTAAAAACCAATATCTCTTGACTTTACTCTTTCATTTAAAGAAATAATATGGGATTGGGTTTTCAAATAGTGAAGTAGGTATTTTGTTCTCTGTTCTTTTTTTTGTTTGTTTTTCGAAAACTTAGTTTGGGTTATAGCTAATGTGTAAGTAAAAATATAACGCAAATACCATTGTAAATCTTTGCAAACTGATAACAGAAAATTTAGAACTGCTTTAAATTGAATGACAAAATAGATGTACACTGGAGTAAGTTTTCAAGCTTAAAAAAAGTTATGAGAGATTTAACTTCTAAAACTAGCTGATATACTTGAAATGTAGTCTGAACGGTAATTTTATTAATCAGTTTACCAAATAATTGCTAATTGGAAGCCAGAAGAAAAGAAAAATGTTTTGCCACGTGGATGTGAAGATTTCCTCTGAAAGGTATATGACTCAAATTACCCTGGTGATACGCAGTATGATTTTGGTTTTTCTTTTTAAGTATGCCTTTGGGAATGGCAAAGGAAAAGAAGAGCTACCATGTTCTTATAAAAATGGTGATTAATTATAAGTGTCTTATTAAACCTTTTCTAGTTTTGAGGTCTAAATTTGCTTTTAAATGCAACTGGAAGGTTTGAGATGATTTAACTCATTTTCTCCTCCCTATTAGGGTTTGTGCTCAATGTTTTGTGTTTGATATAAATGTTAGAGTTTGAGGTGTTATTTCATCTATTTATTTCAAATTTAGCAGGAATAAAGAGAACATCATCTTGTAAAACAGAAGATTGTGACGAGTCAGAATAATGTCAAAGTGCTTACAGTGCAGGTAGTGATATGTGCATCTACTGCAGTGAAGGCACTTGTAGCATTATGGTGACAGCTGCCTCGGGGCCAAGGTGGGCTGGGAGCGCAGGGCCTGCTGGTGTTGAGCGCTTTTTGTTCTAAGGTGCATCTAGTGCAGATAGTGAAGTAGATTAGCATCTACTGCCCTAAGTGCTCCTTCTGGCATAAGAAGTTATGCTTCCATCCAGTGAGCCAGCCAAGCAAGCATAGAGGTGTGCTAATACTGTGTGTGTGCAGTCCTCTGTTAGTTTTGCATAGTTGCACTACAAGAAGAATGTAGTTGTGCAAATCTATGCAAAACTGATGGTGGCCTGCTATTTCCTTCAAGTGATCCTTAACTAATTTTGTGTACTTTTATTGTGTCGATGTAGAATCTGCCTGGTGTGTGACATGACAGCTTCTGTAGCACTAAAGTGCTTATAGTGCAGGTAGTGTTTAGTTATCTACTGCATTATGAGCACTTAAAGTACTGCTAGCTGTAGAACTCCAGCTTCGGCCTGTCGCCCAGTCAAACTGTCCAGTTTACTGAACACTGTTCTATGGTTAGTTTTGCAGGTTTGCATCCAGCTGTGTGATATTCTGCTGTGCAAATCCATGCAAAACTGACTGTGGTAGTGAAAAGTCTGTAGAAAAGTAAGGGAAAATCAAACCCCTTTCTACACAGGTTGGGATCGGTTGCAATGCTGTGTTTCTGTATGGTATTGCACTTGTCCCGGCCTGTTGAGTTTGGTGGGGATTGTGACCAGAAGATTTTGAAAATTAAATATTGCTGAAGATTCAACTTCCACTTTTAACCGTTCCAGAAATAGAGAAAGTATCAAAAAAGAAGATGTGTAATCATGCTGTGTAAAAGTTCACATACATATCTGTGTATTCCTTGAAGTCGTTTTGTCATATTTTTGTACTAAAACATTCTTCTAAGATTGCATGTTGTATGTGATATTTTTTGGTCAGATTTGATTTACCTAGTTAACAAATGAACGATTTGTAAGGGAAATTTATTTTGATAAACTGTAAAGTGAGGATATATGCCTTTTGCTTACTTTGGACCTGGAATTAAATACATTTTACTTAACCTCTAAAAGGCAATAATTTTTCTTGCTTAACGTTCAAATATTTAAATTTGGTGAAAATGCCATTCTGTAAAGAACGTTCTGTTGTTTTTTAACCTTGAAATTTAAATTTGGGAGGGGTGGGTTGTCTTTTGTTGCTAGTAAACAAATACTATTTTATCAGTACTGGTGTTCTTCATGTGTAACTGTTAACTGGTTATTTGCAAGTTTTTTAGTAATTGTTAATGATGTATATAAACTGTCAGTGATCTTAGATTGTTCTTCGTTTTCTGGAACTTAAAACAGTAGTTGAAAAGAAAGCAAGATGTGCTGATGCTGAATGGAGTTGACAAGTATGTGTGTCTGTAGGTCTTAATGCCAAGAGTGTGAGTGGGAATCTGAAATTAGTTTTTGTTTAAAGTCTGTAATTAACCTTTCTGTTCCCTACTACCTTCATAAAGCAGACTTTGGCAACAGTGACAGTTGACAAGTGGAACCTAAGTAGAGGCAGGCAGAGCAACGTCTCTGCCTCTTTTCCTGTGTGTTTTGTCTCTAGCCTGGGTTTCATATGTGGTAGAAAAATGTGGGTTAACTTAAGAATGATTGTATTTTAAATGATCAGTTGTTGAAATTGGACCCAAGTTAAATTTTGTAAGAAGGATGCTATCTTAGTAATATGGAATAAATTAGCATGTAACCTCAGTGTGCCACCCAATACATTTTTGAGGACATCTTTTAAAATGCATTGTGTGAAGTTGAACAAAAGTTTTAAGTCCTTGCATGTCCCTTTAAGAAATATAAAGAGCTTAATTAAGGATCCCTGAATAGAAAAGGTAAGAATTTCACAGTTCTGGAGTTCATTAACAGGTAAATAATTTCCAGAATGAGAGAATACTACTAAGAATGATGTAGTGCTTACAAAATGGAAATCTAACTGTCCATTAGTTTGAGTTCTTAAACCTTTTGAATTGGAAGGAAACCTAAAAATTGTTTTCATGTTTAATGACAAACACTGCTTTAAACTGTGCTTTAAAAGTCCCATAATGTTAGCATGGCTTACAGTACTCTACAAAATGGTGTGCTATAGGTTAAAGGGGGGAAAGGGATGTTTACATGTACCAGATCATATAATTTTATCTTTAAAGCTTTCGGGAAAATTCTCTAGGGTTATTGTTCAAAGTGAAACAATGATAAGCCTGTCAGATGGTTCTTAAATGTGCTAAACCATAAGTCAAGTAACTAAATAAAAGAATTGTTAGGTTAAAAGATTAGTCTTCCTAGATGCTGAATTTGTGTAGTACTTTATGTTCCGAACTTAGTTGAACTGTTAATCAGTGAGAGCGTTTTATGTGGGCATTGGCAGTGGGGCTGTGGTTGTTTAGGGTTTAGTAAGACTTAGTAGGAATTGCATCTGATTCTGGGTGAAATGTGTGGCAAATTTTTTATGCTTGTGTCTAAAGATTTCTTAGGCATGGACAACATACTCTTCAAATAACACTAAAGAAAAGACATGCAAATAACAAAGGTTAACATTCAGCCATTTTGAGATATCAGTAAGGGAACAAGTTGATTATAGCTAATGATTGCTTCATGTATAATTGACCTGGGGAAAACTGCTCTGGCCATCTTTTCTCAGTGTTTTAACCTTGAAATTCCTTAAAGTTTCAAATTTGATAGCCTTAAGACTATTTTCAGAAAAAATAAATCTAATAATATTCTTTTGCATGTTATTCATATCTAATGCTCCAGTTTGTCTGTTTAAAAAGGAAAGTACTTACAGTTTTACAAGTTATTCTTTGTCAAAGCTGCTTGCAAAGTAGTGGTAATTTTACTAAAAACTTCTGAGATCTTCATTTTACAGGCAAACCTATCTAAGCAGAGCAAACCAGACTTGAGGGTTTTCCCTGTATTTTGAAGAGCCCTACAAATGATTGAGCCCTACAGAATGATTCGTGATAAAAAGCAACCTACAACTGCCTGCAGAAAAATTTGGTGTCACATTAAAGTTTGCTGTGTGTTTAATGAAGTATTGTTCTGAATTGATAACCTTGGGGTAGTTTGTCTTGGATCAGAATTAGGAGCCTCTGAGCTGAGCAGTAAAGGTAAGGAGGGCTCAGTGTACAGTTTTTGTTGTCCAACTGAAAATCCTACCATGCCTACTTGAAGACAGCACAGTCCTCTTTGCCTTGGAGGTTGTTGAGCTTTCACTGTGCTTAAAGACTGAATACAGTTTTCTGTTTTGTTAAGGTAAACTCAGGATGTAATAGTCTACTGAGTTTTAAAGGGTAATGAAGTTGGGCATATCCTGTAAATTTTAAGGCCACAGAAAAATCAGTGAAGGCTTAGTTTTCTAATTTAGCGTATATAACATTCAGAGATGATTATGTATTTGCAACTAAGTCATGCCATTGGAATTGTTTTGGTGCTTTCAATGTAAATAAATTTATGCATTTTAAAACTACTTGTTAAATTGCCCAGAATGAGAATTATGAAATAAAAATTTTAAGGTTATGCTTGGTTGTAATTTTTCTGGCGTTTTTTGTTATTATAAAACATCCAAACACCTTTCCTTACTAATTGAGGTAACTGGGGGAGTGGGAACAGGTGTACCTTAACTTTGGTATCAGTGGCATCTGTGTGTGTATCCTGATTTTACAGATAATGTGATGAGCAAAGTTTATTTGCAAGGATATGAAGCTGGTAAATAGGCTCTGAATTTAAACCCATGTTGATAAACTATGAAAAAGTAAAGTAACAGTAAAGTTACAATTCCAGTCACATGTGGTTTTGAATACTTAACTAAAAAATATGTAATTGCCAGCAGATTTCCTCCTTAACAGGGTTAAGTAATATGGTATGGAGGTAAAGAACAAAAACCCAAAGTTGGCAGCCAAATGACATCAAATTACACGGTCAGTGTAGTATCCCGGTTCTTAATAACTGTGTGATTAACATATACTCATTTTACGTTTGCTTGTAAGAAGTGTGTGTACTATGAGGATTGTTAAAAATATTGCTGACTTTAACTTATGTAGACTAAGACACTGAAAGCTTGTCTGAAATTTCATCGGTTAAACTTAAAAGGAATCGTTCTCTCTACCTAATTCAGATGTAAGTAGTTGTATAGAATTACTACTGTTCAGGAGATTTGGGGGAGCTGGGACTTCAGAACCTTGCGAGGGTAGATGAAAATGATCTGCTGGTTCAAGTATGTGAAGCCCTTAAGCCACTAGGTAGCCCTAGGCTAAGCTGAGGCCACCTCAAGATCACTGCTGGAATTACAGTCCAGATGCATCAGAATCTGGGGGGACTTAAGTAAGGTTGGTTGCTAGGAGGACAAACGAGAAATCTGTTGATCTATGTCTAAGAATTAACCATTTCCTTGAATTGTCTGAAGTGATGAGCCAGAGGAATGCAGAACATCAAAGCAGCACCTCTGCATGAAGGTAAGGGACTACTTTTAAGACTAGGAGATCACCATTTTCTGTTTTGTGTACTTAGTTTTATAGCTGACTGCTTGGCATGATGCCTTTGAGCTAGCACCAGCCTTAAATCTGCTTCTGAATCCACAAGCTTTTCGTCTCCCAACTTGAAGTAATAGTGTCTCTTCTCCAGTGATACTTGTTTTTTGGTTACAGCATGCACCACGTGTATAATAGCAGCTTTTGTGCTGGACTGGATTTCCTTGAGGTTTGACCCTTCACCCTGTTCTGCAGGGTCATTGTAAAGGCAAGTGATTTTCTAGCCCTCTTCCTCAAGAAAGTTGTCAGACTTGTACCTTCTCACACTTTTGCTTTCTAAAATTCTAGTTTCTGCTATGTTCTGAGCATTTCTGATACCTGATTCTGCTCTTCACTGTGTACTGTTAGTCATAATGTTGCTTGAGCCTCCAGCTCACCCACTGTCTTTATACACTGACCTTTTATTCTGCGTCTCCTCATCACCACCATTTACTCTGCAGGCTTTTTCTCCACAGACTTTGCACTTGGTTTTCCCTGAGATTGGAAAAAATTTTTCTCCGTTAACTGATTTAATCCTCTTTGCTTCTAGTCTTTGCACAAATGTCAAACATTCTCTCCTATTTGTACCCTCTCCCTGGGTTGTTTTTCTTAGTAGACTACTAATGGTGTCATTAGGGAGCTTGTTAGAAATTCAGGATCTGAGGCCTTTTCCCAGACCAGAATTGGGGTCTTCATGTAAAACACCCTTCACTCCCTTCTCGGATTCTCCATGAGGTCAGGGGTTTGAAGATGTTCACTGATGCATGTTCAACAAGTAAAATGGTACCCAACATGTAGAAGGTACCTGGTAGTTTGTGCATAAGTGAGTGCAAGTTCTCAGGGGTGAATGTGGCTGTCAGACTCCATGGAAGTTCATGGCAAGCATGAAAATACCAGTCTACTAATGCATTTGGAACTTGGAAAGGTTTAATTGTAAAATGTGTTACTGGTCTTAGCAGGTGACTGGCAGATTAGAGTTGTGTTGGGACAATTGGTGAGTGAAGATTTATGGTACCTAGTAATCCCTTGGGGAAAAAATGAAAACCTAAGCAAAGGGTAAAGCAAGGAAAAACCTTGCCTTCTGTGTTCCCATTGTGTGGCCCTGTGATGGAGAATGTAGATGTTGAGCTTCATTCTTGAATCACAAAAACAAGTAGCTGATCTTTAGACATCCAGGTTGAAGGACAGCCCTTGCCAAACCACTGAGGAAGAGGAGGGGTCAGTGTGCGGGATGTGGCCATTGCTGCCTGGATGAAGCTGGCCTAATCACAGTTGTGGCTTGTCCTCTAGAGCCTTAACTGCGTTTTGCTTATGAAACCACTTGGCGTCTTAGAACAGTGTTGGCATACTATATGGTCCTCTCACTTTCGACTTTACTCCTAGCAGGTTTCAGGGATAATCCTACTTCAGTGTGGGGTCGGTCAGTTCAGTTGCTCAGTTGTGTCCAACTCTTTGCGACCCCATGGACGGCAGCATGCCAGGCTCCCCTGTCCTTCACCAACTCCTAGAGCTTGCTTAGACTCATGTTGATCGAGTCACTGATGTCATCCAACCATCTCATCCTCTGTCGTTCCCTTCTCTTCCTGCCTTCAATCTTTCCCAGCATCAGGGTCATTTCTGAGGAGTTAGTTCTTCGCATCAGGTGGCCAAATTATTGGACTTTCAGCATCAGCCCTTCCAATGAATATTCAGAACTGATTTCCTTTAGGATGGACTGGTTGGATCTTAGTCTTCTCCAACACCACGCAGTTCAAAAGCATCAATTCTTCCATGCTCAGCTTTCTTTATAGTCCAACTCTCACATCTATATATGACTACTGGTAAAACCATAGCCGTGACTAGATGGACCTCTGTTGGCAAAGTAATGTCTCGCTTTTTAATATGCTATCTAGGTTGGTCATAACTTTTCTTCCAAGGAGCAAGCGTCTTTTAATGTGTGGGGTGCCTTGATTAAATTTTGAGTAGTCTCCAGCACCTTGAGACAAAGCAGTATGTTTGAATACTCTATGATATAAGGAAGGGAAATTGAAAACTAGGTATCAGATTAATTTGGGGAAACAACATACAGAAATTTGTATGGCAATTTATTTCCTCAAAACTACACATGCCTTCATGTCAGTTCATCTCAATGTGTAAGCTCCAGTTGGAAGACTGCTGTTTTAAGTCACCATGTGGTACTTGGCTACTTGGTTGAGAAGTTTAAAGAACTACTTAAGGAGTTTTCTTGTGTAACGTTTTAAGAGGGAAACTTTGGTGATTGAAGTACCAACTTTTCCCCCATTAGCCTAGGCAAGTTACTGTCTCTTGCTCAGCGCTTTAGCTATGCTGGTTCTCTTCTAGCCAAAAACAAGCCTCCATGCACCGTGCCTTCAAAATAAGGAGTTTCAGCTTCACTCAGGTTGGGCACATGTTAAGTCTCAACCCAGCTGAACTAACCTGAGGACTCAAGAGTCTGTTCAGGCTTGAGTCTGTACACAATCTCTTGCCAGTGGCTGAGTAGGCTACCCTTTGCAGAAGCACTGAATGCTTGCACAGGGTAAAGGGTTGGGAGATACATCTTGGCTGGCACCAAACAATTTGATTTCAGTAAGGAGAGGGGTGGGCAGATGGAATGCAGGATTTTCAGGTACAACTACTCAACTCAGGTCTTCATCTCTGCCATTCGTATCATGCACAGGACAGATGTGTTATGTTGCTGTTCTGTAGGTCAGGAGTCTTGACAGATCTCACGGGTTGGGGTTCAAGTGTTGCAAAGCAGTGTTTCTGGAGGCTTTAAGGGGCACTCTGCGTCCTCTGCTTCTGGAGACTTCAGCATTCCCCAGCTCATTACCTCTTTCTCCATCTATGGATCCAAGGACAGTGAGTGGAGTCTGCACATGTCATTACTCTGACTTCCTGTCTCCCTTTTCCACTTTTAAGGGTCCTTGTGATGATGACACAGCTCACCTAGATACTTCTAAATAATCTTACTTAAGGTCAGTTTGATTCCCTCTGCCATCTAACTCCCCTTTACTGTGTAAACTGTTGGGGGTTCCAGGGATTAGGATGCAGATACTCTGGAGATGGGGAGCATTATTCTGTCTCCCCTCTTCTCACAGAACTGTGTCAGGCTCAGACATTGTGAGAGGCCCAGGGATGCCTTCATAAACTTAAAACTTTTTCAGAAAATAATTACAGGAAATAATTTTTTATAAACATTTAGTTAGAAAAAAATGAACTCAAGACTATCTTAAAGATTCTTCTCTGCACTATTTAGATGCCAGCTTACAGAGGTTGAAAAAGAAAATGGTTACTCACTGATTCAGTAAGGACCCACTTGTCATTCTTGTCTGAGTAAGACAGCAAGGGCTGGTAGTACACTTTAACTCATTTTAGAAAAAGTACAGAACCACATCAGTCAGTCAACAAGTTAAAGACCTCCAGAACGGGGAAGCCATTGAATAAATATTTGCCATGTTAGCTAATAAAATGTGAACAATAAGGAACTGCATTAAGAAGTGAAGATAGAGACTGAGCGTCTAAAACCTCAAAAACTGGGAAGTTAGCCTTTGGTGATGCATAGAAAATAAATGGGCTTCCTAGGTGGTGCTCTTGATAACCCACTTGACAATGCAGAAAACTTGAGATTTGGGTTTGATTCCTGGGTCAGGAGATTCCCCTGGAGGAGAGCATGGAAATGTACACCAGTATTTTTACCTGGAGGATCCCATGGACTGTGGAGCCTGACAGGCTGTGGTCCATAGGGGTGCAAAGAGTCAGACACGGCTGAAGTGACTTAGCATGCAACAACCAGAAAGTAAATATACAGTCTGACTTGCTTTGTTACTTAGGATACAGAGATGGTTTAAATGTTATTTTTATTTCAAAGCAACCACTAGCAGAATAAAACATTACCTGGTGGTTCAGACGGTAAAGTGGCTGCCTGCAGTGCAGGAGACCCGGGTTCAGTCCCTAGGTTGGGAAGATCTCCTGGAGAAGGAAATGGCAACCCACTCCAGTCCTCTTTCCTAGAAAATTCCATGGATGGAGGAGCGTGGTGGGCTACAGCCATGGGGTTGCAAAGAGTTGGACACGATTGATCGACTTCACTTTCACTTTACTAGAAAGAGCTGAGAAAACACAAAGCAAAAGACAAAAGTAAGAATTATGGAAGTTTAACACAAAATAATTTTAAGTATTATGTGTTTTAATTCTTAGTTTTATAATCGGCAAGCATTGGTAATTTTTTGTAGCCATGGTCAATACAGGCCAGTGATAGTTTGGCCAGACTTTAGTCCTAGTGCCTACCTTGGTGCTGTCGGCCCAGCAGTGAAACACATGATTGCCCCAGGTCCTTGAAAACAACAAACAGGTCTTGGTTTACTGTATTCCTTCAAATGACTGCAAAATAAGCATTCAATAAATATCTGGTGAGTGAGTTGGAGATCACTCACATCCCAAATACAATTTTACAATTAGTGTATTCTCTGGTGCACTGCAGCATATTTCCACACCGTTCTTAAAGTTTCATATCTGATGCCAAATTTTGTCCAGAGATCAAGGCTGAAGGTTATGCTTTCTCTGATGGAGAGGATAGAAAAGGATCCTGAATGGTAGGGGGTTGAGGGCACAGGATATAAACTTCATCTGCGCACATCTGTTTGTGATTTGCAGAGATGACAGCGTTGACTGGATGGTGTGGATTACTGATCCTGGTGGATTCTGGTAGCATTATTAGTTTGTCAGTGTGATAGAAAGGATTCAGAACAGATCTTGCGGAAGTAACAACCAGTTTTCCTTTAGTGTAATAGGAAATGGGAACCGAGCGGATGACCTCAGGACCACTGTTACTTTGTTGTTTACTTCTTGGCCATTGCTCTTCTCTGATTTTGCAATGAAATCATTATTGTACTGGGATGTAAGCTGCTTAATAAACTGGCAAATATTTGTGAAAATACATATGTATAACTTTATCCAAAGGCTTTGTGTACTTAAAGTGGTTTGGTGATCAATCTCATTTTCATGAATCAGGATTCGTAAAAGAAATAACTAAAAGGCCCGAAAGTAAGCGCTCCTGGGGTTCAGAGGGGAAATGACTAACACAGTGTGTGCATTTGGCACACATAACATACAGATAATTACAAGGACAGATTTTAACTCGTCTAATTTAGCATGCATGAATACAGTAATCAAATTTCCTTTTTTTAATGATTTAGTTATGTTAATCCTTGTTTAATATGAAGAATCCAATATTTCACAAACTTTTTTCCAGTCAAAAGTGGAATGTGCAGTTGAACACCAAGGGAAACCATTCGATCATGGTTGATTGATCCTGCTGCTGCTGCTAAGTTGATGCTACTTGTCAGAAAAATTCCTGGTTTTCATGCTTACATTGAATGTGAGACATCTCACCGCTGTAGAAGTGCTTTACCTACTTAAAAGTACTTATGGAATATTAAAATATCAGACCCTAAACACATTCTGTTCATTGTAAAGACTTACTCAACCCTACTGATGTTTAAAGCCCACTGTAATATTTTAATCATAGGTTTGTCCAAAAGGATGCCACCCAAAAGTAATTTTCATTTTTTGTATAGGGTTATTACTTTGTATTCATTTGATATATTAGAAAGAAACTAAGTGACCAACCTAGATAGCATATTCAAAAGCAGAGACATTACTTTGCCAACAAAGGTCCAGCTAGTCAAGGCTATGGTTTTTCCTGTGTTCATGTATGGATGTGAGAGTTGGACTGTGAAGAAGGCTGAGCACCGAAGAATTGATGCTTTTGAACTGTGGTGTTGGAGAAGACTCTTGAGAGTCCCTTGGACTGCAAGGAGATCCAGCCAGTCCATTCTGAAGGAGATCGGCCCTGGGATTTCTTTGGAAGGAATGATGCTAAAGCTGAAACTCCAGTACTTTGGCCATCTCATGCGAAGAGTTGACTCATTGGAAAAGACTCTGATGCTGGGAGGGATTGGGGGCAGGAGGAGAAGGGGACGACAGAGGATGAGATGGCTGGATGGCATCACTGACCCGATGGACGTGAGTCTGAGTGAACTCCAGGAGTTGGTGATAGATAGGGAGGCCTGGCATGCTGCAATTCATGGGGTCTCAGAGAGTTGGACACGACTGAGCGACTGGACTGATCTGATCTGATCTGAAGGGACAGTAAAACATTTATACAGTTCTGTAATTCAACTTTAAATTAGAGGTTTCTTACACACATCTGGTTCTGGATAATGATAGGATCTAGAATGAGGAAGCCCTCATGAGCTTTTAAAAAAAGTGTACCAGGAAAACAGTAGTCATAGTTCGATAATTCAATGAGGTTACAGTGTAGACATTAAATAAGCATGGTATGTAATGCCATTATTTTAAATAGCTGAGAATGAATTAACTATGATCTTTGCCCACTTTTTAAAAATGCTAGCTAAACACAGAGCCCATGCTACTAAGAGGCTGAAGAGAATTTTGAAGATTAATATTGATTTTTACATTTTAACCATGTTTTAATAGTCTTAAGTAATGCTGATACTGTTTTGTCTTAAACTCATCAAATAATTGAGCCCAGTTTGAAGAAATCAATCTCTACTAAATAGTTAACCATAAGGTATATTTGTATTCAAAAGCAAAATGCTTTCAAAATGTTCCACTTTTGAAATTGTTTGAGTCTTTTATGTTGACCCAGTGACTTTGTTTGCAAAGGTAAACTGAAGTGGAGTTAAGCAATTGCCTAGCAAATTTGATCACTGCGATGACCATACAAGATGAAGTGAATAAAATGATTTTTAGAAAATGTACTTAATGGCAGCAGAATTTTACTCTTGCTAAACCTTGAGGACTGTTTGTATGTTGCAGGAGTTATCAGCGTTACAGCCCTGCATCCTTTGCTTTGTTTCTCCACCACTGTGTTTTCTCTCTTCCCTCCGCTGTCCTGCCTTCCCTTCTTTTTTCCCCTCCCTCCTTCTTTTTATCTGTTTACCCACTTATCAATCATCAATGATATGCACATGGTTAAGGATTTTGCCTAGTAATCATTAACCTATCCTTAGAAAATTTTAAGTATTTGGGGACCTCTGACGGCAAACAACACATTTTTAGTTTCAGTTGGGTCTTTTCATTCATATGGAAAACTCAGAGGCAAGACTATTAAAACAACGGTATATTTGGAAACAGATGATGAAGACCAAATTATTTTCTGTTGGATTCTTAACTAGCACCTAAATGAACTGCCTATGTATTGGACCATAGTCATAATAATATTTCATATTTCCCAGTCATCTCAGCTTCAAAGTGCCAAGAATTTTAGTGTCCAGTCTGTCTTGATGCCGTTTTAATCTGAGAGTTAGATAAAGGTCTCCCGAAGACTTTTCAATCTCATGAGCACATACTCGGAAAACAGTAAGTTTAAAAGATTGTGTAATCATGTCAAAGAAAAGCTGCTTATCTTTCAAGACCATAAAAGGTTCCCTGGAATGTGGACTGCTGGGGTCGGCGGGGAGCAAGAAACTTCGTGGTTCTTTCCTGTCTTGTGGGGGTTGGGCGCAGCCAGGAGGTAACAGAAATCCCAGTTACACTGAGGGTTTGACAGCTGGCCTCGACACTTTGCTCAGGTGACAGGCCTGAGAAAAACTCACCAGATTTCTTGCCACTCACTGTGGCTCGGGAGAGAGGGAAAAGGGTTCTGGTACATTTCAGGAGGTGTGGGCAAGTGCCAAGAGGATCCTTGTGCACCTGGAAGAGAGTTGTGTTTGAAAAGACCTTCAGTCATGAGCAGGAGATAATCCAGCAAAGACAAACATGCCCCGAAATGTGACAAACATTTAAAGACCAAGTGGGAAAAGCCTCTCCCCACCCCAAATTTGACTGAAATTTATTCTAGGTGTGAACACTGGAGGATATCAAGAAAACATTTTTAGAATTTTATCAAGAATCAGTAATACAGCAAATTGATTGTAGATGAGGAGGCATAGTCTCAGGAGAAATGAGATGTGATTCAGAGACAGTCTTGGTGACTAACATGAATGCTAACTTCTGAACCCACAATAAAGAGGAGACCATGGCTGAGCCCCACTGGTAGGTAAGAGTAGATTCTGCTAACAATGAAATGAACTGTTCTGCCTTCTTGCACTCTGAACCTTGACCCCCAAGCACAGGCAGAGCCCTTGGCATCTCTCCCCACTGCCTAATTGTTTAGTTTATTAGCAGACAATGCAGTAAGAGACCCATCCCTCTGCCCTGCTGCAGAGCTGCATAGGGCAGCAAACAGCAGTTTGATCACATCAAAGCTTGAAGGATTATTATATTTGTAACCTTAAAATTCATATTGAGTGGCATTGTATTACAGGCAATTTATTCAATCCTTTATCCAGGATTTGTGACTATCCGTATGTTAACATTAAGGAAATGGCAACCCACTCCAGTACTCTTGCCTGGAAAATCCATGGAGGGAGTAGCCTAGTAGGGTACAGTCCATGGGGTTGCAAAGAGGCGGACACGACTGAGCGACTTCACTTTCACTTTATGTTAACATTACTTAAAGTTAATAGTAGTTAACAGTTATTGACTCAGTGTCAGACCCTGGGTATTCATTTAATCCCAACTGCAACACTATGAAGTAACTGCTGTAATCACTTGCAATTTTACAGATGAGGAAACTGAGATATACAGCTTAGCCAGTTTACTGATGTCAGCCAGGGCTGTTAAGTGGCGGAACCAGAATTTAAATCTGAGCAATCTGGTTTTAGAACCAGTTTCTTAACTGCTATACTGCCTTTTAGAACATCTTACACATTATGAAAATTAGGCTTTCAAAATTTAAATAGCAAAATATTAGCATTATTTATTGCTGAACAGAAAGATTTGAGGGGATTTCGTATCTGAGTTTTTACCTTTCCCAAGCTTTGTAGAATTAACCACATTTCTGTTACAGTCAGGAAAAATAAATACTAAAAAGTGAGTATTCTTTTATGAAAACCATGGAAACAATTACAAATACATAAAGGACTCTCACCAGAAAGACTCAGAGAAATATACACAAAAATGTCCATTGCAATGTTATCTGAACAGTGAGATTTTTCAGTGATTCTTTTTTCTGTTTCTGTACTTTCATGTGTTTTAGTATTCGGTTTTAAACTCTCATTTAACAAGTGGTGCTGGGAAATCTGGTCAACCACTTGTAAAAGAATGAAACTAGAACACTGTCTAACACCATACACAAAAATAAACTCAAAATGGATTAAAGATCTAAACGTAAGACCAGAAACTATAAAACTCCTAGAGGAGAACATAGGCAAAACACTCTCTGACATACATCACAGCAGGATCTTCTATGACCCACCCCCCAGAATATTGGAAATAAAAGCAAAAATAAACAAATGGGACCTAATTAAACTTAAAAGCTTCTGCACAACAAAGGAAGCTATTAGCAAGGTGAAAAGGCAGCCTTCAGAATGGGAGAAAATAATAGCAAGTGAAGCAACTGACAAACAACTAATCTCAAAAATACACAAGCAACTCCTACAGCTCAACTCCAGAAAAATAAATGACCCAATCAAAAAAATGGGCCAAAGAACTAAATAGACATTTCTCCAAAGACGACATACAGATGGCTAACAAACACATGAAAAGATGCTCAACATCACTCATTATCAGAGAAATGCAAATCAAAACCACTATGAGGTACCATTTCACACCAGTCAGAATGGCTGCGATCCAAAAGTCTACAAGCAATAACTGCTGGAGAGGGTGTGGAGAAAAGGGAACCCTCTTACACTGGTGGTGGGAATGCAAACTAGTACAACCACTATGGAGAATAGTGTGGAGATTCCTTAAAAAACTGGAAATAGAACTGCCTTATGATCCAGCAATCCCACTGCTGGGCATACACACTGAGGAAACCAGAAGGGAAAGAGACACGTGTACCCCAGTGTTCATCGCAGCACTGTTTATAATAGCCAGGACATGGAAGCAACCTAGATGTCCATCAGCAGATGAATGGATAAGAAAGCAGTGGTACATATACACAATGGAGTATTACTCAGCCATTAAAAAGAATACATTTGAATCAGTTCTAATGAGGTGGATGAAACTGGAGCCTATTATACAGAGTGAAGTAAGCCAGAAAGAAAAACACCAATACAGTATACTAACGCATATATATGGAATTTAGAAAGATGGTAACAATAACCCGGTGTACGAGACAGCAAAAGAGACACTGATGTATAGAACAGACTTATGGACTCTGTTGCAGAGGAAGAGGGTGGGAAGATTTGGGAGAATGGCATTGAAACATGTATAATATCATGTATGAAACGAGTTGCCAGTCCACGTTTGATGCACGATACTGGATACTTGGGGCTGGTGCACTGGGATGACCCAGAGGGATGGTATGGGGAGGGAGGAGGGAGGAGGGAGGAGGGTTCAGGATGGGGAACACTTGTATACCTGTGGTGGATTCATTTTGATATTTGGCAAAACTAATACAATATTGTAAAGTTTAAAAATAAAATAAAAAAATTTTTAAAGATAAAATGTAAAAAAGTATGTGTAGATTTTTTTTTTTTTTTGTATGTGTAGATTCTGTGCTAAAAATAATCTTGATGTGATCACTGATTTTCTGGAGAAAACATGTTACCAAAAGTGATGTAGAAATTGATCAATAACCAAGACATACTTTAAAATGTAACTGAATAATCACTCTCATCACAGCTTTTGAGGCTGGAGAATTTGGGGCTATTGAGTTATTTTGAGTTATTTTAAATATCTGAGGATGAGACAATTCTAATGCTGTTATAAACTCTTATAGAAGAAAAAGGAAAAGGCTTCCTAATGTGTTTCTTCAGGTTAGCAATGATACCTGCAAAAAAAATAACAAAAATAGAGGATAATCTCACTGATGACAGATGGAAAAGAACTACCTAAATACAATGCAAATAGCATCATAACAAACTTAATCGTGTATTACAACAGCTGCTGTCACAACTGTGATTTACTTGGCTCTGCTTTGGTAGTGTTAATAAACTCACTGAAACAGAACACAGATGATTGACATAACTATTGGGAAAGTGGAGGCAAAATGATCACTACTAGCATTCAAGCTGATTGCCTTCCTTGGAAACCCAAAGAAAATTAATAGAAAAATTAAGACTCATATGAGACTTCATTGAGGTTGTTTAACATAAAATTAAGGTATGAAAAACAATGGTTTTCCTAGATTCTAACACACAAAATTACAAAATAAACACGGCAAAATAGTAACAGTATAAAATACCCAGGAGGAACTTCCCTGATGGTCTAGTGGCTAAGACCCAATTATCCCTATGCTGAAGGCCCAGGTTTGATCTCTGGTGTAGGAACAGGCTCAGAAAAGTTTCTGCTGGGCACATACATGGTTGCCCAACTAGAGAGTCCTGGATCCTTTGCAATAGGAGTGGCTATGGACTACATTCTTGCTAATAAGTAAAGAGTAGGGACCTGTGCAGCTTCCAGATCATTTTCATTAAAGCCACGTGCTTATCTTCCACTATGTGCATCTTTGGGATGAAATATGGGTTTGATGCTGGTGAGGCTGCTTTGACAATGCCAAGAAGCAGACAGAAACTAGGGTTGAGAGAGCAACAGATTGAACCTGGATTCCTAAGTAACCTTTGGGTGCAGAGTTTTCTACCTTAACTGGGATTACCCGAATAGTAGAGTCTCGGACAAAGACAGGCTTGCAAGTCGTTTATTTTAAAAATGCTCCCAAGGGCAGGAACAAGGAAGAGGAGACTGAAACAAGAAAGGAGTTATCAAGTGGGTCACTATTAAGAATACCCGGTATTTCATTCCTTGAAACCCTCTGGAGACCCTTATGAAATGCATTCCAAAACTGTCTGTCTGGGATAAAAGGGGGGATCATTTTTCTTATTGGTTCTCAATTTCTACTGATTAAAACAGCTCCAATGGTTAACCATCCCACTCTCTGGAAAGCACATAGACACTGATACTTATTAGATTTATCTGGGCAGAAATTAAGAGATACATAGCACAGGTTTAAGGTGAAGTATTGTCTGTGTGCTTTGTAAAGTTGATTAGTTTGTGTAGAACTCCCTGCCTCAGAAGTAGCTGCAGTAAGAGGTAAGTTTTAGAGATAAAAATGGTTCACAAAAGATGGCCAACACAACACACTTCTTGCACCACTCAGATCCACTTAGGTCCTGCATTAATCCCTCCACTTATGTCCTGCATTAAACCCGGTTAATCACAGAATTCCTTTAAAGTTATGGCTGGCCACAATTTCAGCAAGCACTTAATGTAAGAAGATTATGGAAAAAGTTACGGTCCTGTTACTGCAGCTGCTGCTGCTGCTGCTGCTGCTAAGTTGCTTCAGTCGTGTCCGACTCTGTGCGACCCCATAGACGGCAGCCCACCAGGCTCCCCCGCCCCTGGGGTTCTCCAGGCAAGAACACTGGAGTGGGCTGCCATTTCCTTCTCCAATGCATGAAAGTGGAAAGTGAAAGTGAAGTCGCTCAGTCGTATTTGACTCTTAGCGACCCCATGGACTGCAGCCCACCAGGCTCCTCCATCCATGGGATTTTCCGGGCAACAGTACTGGAGTGGGATGCCATTGCCTTCTCCCGTTACTGCAGCTAGTCCTTTGTTATTGTTATTTACCATATTCTTCCTCCACCATGTTTTCTATTTTTTTTTTTTTTGAGGTATAATTGACCTACAACATTATGTCAATTCTAGTTACAAACATACTGACTTGATATTTCTCAATATTACAAAATAATCACCATGGTAAGTCTACTTACTATCTGGTGCTTTTACAGAGTTTTTGCAGTTGACCCTTGAACTTGGGGGCTAGGGACATTGATCCTCCTGCACTCAAAAATCCATGTGTAACTTATAGGCAGGCTTCTATATACGTGGTTCCTCCATTTTCCAGTTCATCTGTACTTTCAGTTCCACATCTGCATATTGAAGCAACTGCATATCATATATCACTGTATAGTATTTACCAATGAAACAAATCAATGTGTAAGTGGACCTGGGCAGTTCAAACTTGTGTTGTTCAAAGGTCAAATGTACAGTACTATTGACTCTATCCTATTTGCTCTACATTTCATCCCTGTGACTAGTTTACTTTATAATGGGAAGTTTATACCTCTTTACCTCCCCCACCTGATTCATTTATCTCCTCCCCACCTGCCCCCCGGAAGCCACCTGTTTATTCTCTGAATCTGTGACTCTGTTTCTGTTTTGTTATGCTTGTTCATTTGTTTTGTTTTTTAGATTCCACAGATAAGTGAAGTCATACAGTATTTGTCTTTTTCTTTCTGACTTATTTCACTAAGCATAATACCCTCTAAGCCCATCTGTTTTGTCACAGATTGCACGATTTCATTCTTTATGACGACAGAGTAATATTCCATTGTGTATATATTATACATACCACATCTTCTTTACCCATTCATCTGTCAACCTACACCTAGGTTGATTCCATATTTTGGCAGTTTTAATGCTACAGTGAACATAGGCGTGCATATAATAAATAAAAAATATATGTATGTATGTATATGTATGCATATAGGGGCTTCTCAGGTAGCTCAGTGGTAAGGAATCTTCTTGCCAGTACAGGAGATGCAGGAGACATGGGTTTGATCACTGGGTTGGAAAGATCCCCTGGAGGGGGAAATGGCAACCCACTCCAGTATTCTTACCTGGAGAATCCCATGGACAGAGGAGCCTGGCAGGCTATAGTCCTTGGGGTTGCGAAAGAGTTGGACATGACTTAGCAACTAAGTAAGCATGCATGTGTATATATATGTATAAGTAGATTAGTTATGTTTCTCTGGAAAATTCTAATACCTAATACATTGGCCATTGATTTAGGGTACATATTTCATGCTTGGAGCACTCCAGCTTAGCAGTGATCATTCCTGATATGGGGCTTATCTATTCCTTTTGTTATTCTTTTTATCATTATCATTATTAAGTTTCTGTGTGAGGAAAAATACTTAATACCATTATCAGTGTGTCAGTGGCCCTAATTCCTTTGTTTTGAAGCAAGTGTCTTTGTTATAATGATATGCTATCATACTGAATCAGGTATTCTGTAAATCTTCAGATAATGATGCTGGCAAAAGAGGAACTGTGGGTAGAGATACCAAACCAGTATCTAGAGAAGGTTTCTATTCTAGTGAGCACAAATTTTTGCTCCCAGAGTTTAAGTTTGAGGGTAATCAACTTGTCTCCCAAGTGATTGGTTAGTCTCTCTGTATGTGAGAGATGACCAATACACCCATTCTAAACAGTTGCCCACTTCTAGACTGTTAGGGGCTTCCCAGGTAGTTCAGCTGGTAAAGAATCAACCTGCAATGCCGGAGACCCTGGTTTGATTTCTGGATCGGGAAGTTCCCCAGGAAAAGGGATAGGCTACCCACTCCAGTATGTTGGGGCTTCCCTGGTGGCTCTGACAGTAAAGAATCCGCCTGCAATGTGAGCGACTTGGGTTCAGTCTCTGGGTTGGAAAGATTCCCCTGGAGTAGGGCATGGCAACCCACTCCAGTATTCTTTCCTGGGGAATCCCCATGGACAGAGGAGCCTGGCAGGCTACAATCCATGGGGTTGCAAAGAGTCTGACATGACTGAGTGGCTAAGCTTGGCACAGATTGTTACGTGAGAGAAATACAGATTTTTCTGTTATGATATTTTAACCTGTACTCAATACAAACAGTAGTACCTAGAAATAGGGTGCTGCTTTAATAAATACTTTAAAAACGTTATGAGACTTCCCTAGTGGTCTAGAGGTTGGGAATCCACCTGCCGCTGCAGGGGACCCAGGCTCAGTCCTTGGTCTGGGAAGGTTCCATATGCTGAGGAGCAGATAGGCCTGTGTGCCGCAACTGTTGAGCCCGTGCGCCATAGAGCCTGTGCTCTGCAATGAGAGAAGCTGCCACAATGAAAAGCCTGTGCACCACAACTAGAGAATAGCCCCTGCTCACCACAACTGGAGAAAACCCTTGTGCAGCAATGAAGACTTCGTGCAGCCATAAATAAATAAATAAAATTAAAGAGAAAACTGCTTTAAAGGTATGGTTATGGCTTATTGATTGGGAAGTGAATACTAAAGAAACAAATATGGCAGCCTGGAAAATGATTGCCAGGTAGGAATTAGCACTTTGTAAGCAGAAGTGAAAGGGAATATAGTTCTTAGTGAGGCTTTCTCATCCTGTAGTATAAAATTGAATTGACTGATTTGATAGTATTTGGCAAAGTTTGACAGGTTTGGCAACATTAACGTCTTCAGTACTCTAAACCACAAGAGACAACATTGTCCTTCAGATCATTTCTCAAGAGCCTCCACATATATTAGCCAGAAAATGGAAGTCAGCCTTGCAATATGAATTAAGAGCATTGCATTCCGACCTAAGTATTTTTTAAGGTGGCTCCAGATAACAGTACAAAACTCGGCAAAAGCTGCATAGACTAAACACAACAACTGGAAAGCAAACTAGAATTTGAAAGCTTAAGAACTATAACCAGTTATGATCTTTGACCAGTACTCCTTTATATGGGCATAACTGAAACCAATTAGACTAGGAACCTACTATATTTTGAGGAAAACAGTTTGTCAAAAAAAAAAAACAAAACCCACAAACCCCATGTCTGTCTCCAGAAATCCCAACTGGAACCTGTACCTGTAAAAATCTGCAGAAGTCATGCAGTCATCAAGAAGGGAATACACTCATCTTCACAACTCTGAAGCTTTGTCAATAGAAGGCTCTAGAGGCAGATTGTAGGAGGAAGGGGTTTTCCTTCCTGGTGCTGGTGTGCTTACTGGTGGGCTCTTCTCCATGACCCACATCTCCTTCAGTATGTTAATGGTCAGCAGTGTTTCCTCAGGCATTGTCACCACTGAGCACCAATGGCTAGGCACTGCACCCTGAGTAGCTGTCCTAAGCACGCTAGAGGGTACTTTACTGGTCAGTTCCCCTGACATAAGCCCACAGTGACTTCTCCTCTCTGCCATTCAGTGAGCCATTCTGACCCTCCATCAAGTTCAAGATCTCAGTCCTTAGGGAGCTTCTTCCTTCATGTTCTATCTTGGTCCAGAGGTAGTGGTTTTTCCTTATATTTGCTATTCCTACTTTTTAATAAAGGGTTCTCATTACTTTTTAGAAGCCAGTTCCTCATTTTTCTAAAGTGAAAGTCACTCAGTCATGTCTGACTTTTTGCAATCCTGTGGACTGTAGCCTGCCAGGCCTCTCATCCATGGAATTTTCCAGGCAAAAATACTGGAGTGGGTACCCATTCCCTTCTCCAGGGCATCTTCCCCACCCAGGGATCGAACCTGGGTCTCCTGCATTGCAGGCAGATTCCATACCATCTGAGCCCCCAGGGAAGCCCCAAACGCTTGTTTAGTTATTAATTCTTCATATTAAACTTTCCCTGCTCAAGTTGCCACATGGTTTCTCTCTCTTGATTGGACTCAGACTGATACACCACTGGTATCTTTTCAAAATAATGGAAAAGAATGAATCTCCTGGTGGGGGAGGGGGGAGAGCTGGGTAAGACCAGTGCCCATGAGTGCAGTGGACAAACAGATTCTTTCTAGAAATTCCAGAGATCAGAATCAGAGCCTGACCAAAGGATTTACTTTATTGCCTGGGAAGGAAGCCTTCTCAGTTCCTGCTAAACAGGTTATCATAGTGATTGCTATTTCCCACTCTTCATTTTTAGAATGGTAGTTTTTATTACAGCTCTTTAACCTAAATCAAGATCCTCTATCCTGTATGGAAGTGCAACTCATCTATTAGATAATGGATTGATTATCCTTGAAGATCCACCTTTAGGTCAGCTAGAAAGAAACAAACATTACTAGGCAAGTCTAGATTTGAACTGAGAACAATAACTTGATGAAGTTGCATTCCTTGGGGAGAACCTGTTTTTTTCATGAAAAAATTGGTGTGCATGGATTTGTGGGGGCTAGAGCCCAAGGGCAGAAACTTCTGTTTTTTAGGATTCTTTACCCACTTTCCTTTGAGAATAAAATTCCTCAAGTTGTTAGTGAGTACTCCAGCTAGAGATTTAGTTTTCTTGTATGTAAGACAGGGTTCTTAACAGCAGAGTATGTGAAGTTATACATGTAACATAACCAGGCTTGCTCTCTACACAAGTAAGTGTTTGCTCCTCTCTTTCTCTCTCTTGGTCCTAAGTAAAGACACAGTGCTGTAGCAATTTTCTGGTGGAGTCTTTAGGGCTTTCTATGTAGAGGATCATGTCATCTTCAAACAATGAGAGTTTTACTTCTTCTTTTCCAATCTGGATTCCTTTTATTTCTTTTTCTTCTTTGATTGTTGTGGCTAAAACTTCTAAAACTATGTTGAATAGTAGTGGTGAGAGTGGGCACCCTTGGCTTGTACCTGACTTTAGGAGAAATGCTTTCAATTTTTCACCATTGAGGATAATGTTTGCTGTGAGTTTATCATATATGGCTTTTATTACATTGAGGTATGTCCCTTATATGCCTGCTTTCTGGAGGATTTTTATCATAAATGGATGTTGAATTTTGTCAAAGGCTTTTTCTGCATCTATTGAGATAATCATATGGTTTTTATCTTTCAATTTGTTAATGTGGTATATCACATTGATTGATTTGTGAATATTGAAGAATCCTTGCATCCCTGGGATAAAGCCCACTTGGTCATGATGCATGATCTTTTTAATATGTTGTTGGATTCTGTTTGCTAGAATTTTGTTAAGGATTTTTGCATCTGTGTTCATCAGTGATATTGGCCTGTAGTTTTCTTTTTTTGTGGCATCTTTGTCAGGTTTTGGTATTAGGGTGATAGTGGCCTCATAGAATGAGTTTGGAAGTTTAACTTCCTCTGCAATTTTCTGGAAGAGTTTGAGAAGGATAGGTGTTAGCTCTTCTCTAAAGTTTTGGTAGAATTCAGCTGTGAAGCAGTCTGGTCCTGGGCTTTTGTTTGTTGGAAGATTTCTGATTACAGTTTAGATTTCCATGCTTGTGATGGGTCTGTTAAGATTTTCTATTTCTTCTTGGTTCATTTTTGGAAAGTTATACTTTTCTAAGAATTTGTCTATCTCTTCCAAGTTGTCCATTTTATTGGCATATAGTTGCTGATAGTAGTCTCTTATGATCCTTTGTATTTCTGTGTTGTCTGTTGTGATTTCTCCATTTTCATTTCTAATTTGTTGGTCTGATTCTTCTCCCTTTTTTTCTTGATGAGTCTGGCTAATGGTTTGTCTATTTTATTTATCTTCTCAAAGAACCAGCTTTTAGCTTTGTTGATTTTTGCTGTGGTCGCCTTTGTTTCTTTTTCATTTATTTCTGCCCTAAGTTTTTATGATTTCTTTCCTTCTACTAACCCTGGGGTTCTTCATTTATTCTTTTCCTAGTTGCTTTAGGTGAATATAGTAAACTTGCAGGATATAAAATCAATACACAGAAATCCCTTGCATTCCTATACACTAACAATGAGAGAACAGAAAGAGAAATTAAGGAAACAATTGCCTTCACCATTGCATTGAAAAGAATAAAATACGTAGGAATAAATCTGCCTAAAGAAACAAAAGACCTATATATAGAAAACTACAAAACATTGATGAAAGAAATCAAAGATGACACAAATAAATGGAGAAATATATTATGTTCATGGATCAGAAGAATCAATATAGTGAAAATGAGTATACTATCCAAAGCAATCTGTAGATTCACTGCAATCCCTATCAAGCTACCAACGGTATTTTTCAGAGAACTGGAACAAATAATTTCACAATTTGTATGGAAATACAAAAAGCCTCAAATAGCCAAAGCAATCTTGAGAAAGAAGAATGGAACTGGAATCAACCTGCTTAACTTCAGACTGTACTACAAAGCTACAGTCATCAAGACAGTATGGTACTGGCACAAAGACAGAAATATAGATCAATGGAACAAAATAGAAAGCCCGGAGATAAACCCACGCACCTGTGGATACCTTATCTTTGACAAAGGAGGCAAGAATATACAATGGAGAAAAGACAATCTCTTTAACAAGTGGTGCTGGGAAAACTGGTCAACCACTTGTGAAAGAATGAAACTAGAACACTTTCTAACACCATACACAAAAATAAACTCAAGATGGATTAAAGATCTCAACGTAAGACCAGAAACTATAAAACTCCTAGAGGAGAACATAGGCAAAACACTCTCTGACATACATCACAGCAGGATCCTCTATGACCCACCTCCCAGAATATTGGAAATAAAATCAAAAATAAACAAATGGAACCTAATTAAACTTAAAGGCTTTTGCACAACGATGGAAACTATAAGCAAGGTGAAAAGATAGCCCTTAGAATGGGAGAAAATAATAGCAAATGAAGCAACTGACAAAGAATTAATCTCAAAAATATACAAGTAGCTCCTGCAGTTCAATTCCAGAAAAATAAACGACCCAATAAAAAAATGGACCAAAGAACTAAACAGACATTTCTCCAAAGAAGACACATAGATGGCTAATAAACACATGAAAAGATGCTCAACATCACTCATTATCAGATCAGATCAGATCAGATGAGTCGCTCAGTCGTGTCCGACTCTTTGCGACCCCATGAATTGCAGCACGCCAGGCCTCCCTGTCCATCACCAACTCCCGGAGTTCACTCAGACTCACGTCCATCGGGTCAGTGATGCCATCCAGCCATCTCATCCTCTGTCGTCCCCTTCTCCTCCTGCCCCCAATCCCTCCCAGCATCACAGTCTTTTCCAATGAGTCAACTCTTCGCATGAGATGGCCAAAGTACTGGAGTTTCAGCTTCAGCATCATTCCTTCCAAAGAAATCCCAGGGCTGATCTCCTTCAGAATGGACCGGTTGGATCTCCTTGCAGTCCAAGGGACTCTCAAGAGTCTTCTCCAACACCACAGTTCAAAAGCATCAATTCTTCGGTGCTCAGCCTTCTTCACAGTCCAACTCTCATATCCATACATGACCACAGGAAAAACCATAGCCTTGACTAGCTGGACCTTTGTTGGCAAAGTAATGTCTCTGCTTTTTAATATGCTATCTAGGTTGGTCATAACTTTCCTTCCAAGGAGTAAGCGTCTTTTAATTTCATGGCTGCAGTCACCATCTGTAGTGATTTTGGAGCCCAGAAAAATAAAGTCTGACACTGTTTCCACTGTTTCCCCATCTATTTCCCATGAAGTGGTGGGACCGGATGCCATGATCTTCATTTTCTGAATGTTGAGCTTTAAGCCAACTTTTTCACTCTCCACTTTCACTTTCATCAAGAGGCTTTTGAGTTCCTCTTCACTTTCTGCCATACGGGTGGTGTCATCTGCATATCTGAGGTGATTGATATTTCTCCCGGCAATCTTGATTCCAGCTTGTCCTTCTTCCAGTCCAGCGTTTCTCATGATGTACTCTGCATATAAGTTAAATAAACAGGGTGACAATATACAGCCTTGACGTACTCCTTTTCCTATTTGGAACCAGTCTGTTGTTCCATGTCCAGTTCTAACTGTTGCTTCCTGACCTGCATACACATTTCTCAAGAGGCAGATCAGGTGGTCTGGTATTCCCATCTTTTGAAGAATTTTCCACAGTTTATTGTGATCCATACAGTCAAAGGCTTTGGCATAGTCAATAAAGCAGAAATAGATGTTTTTCTGGAACTCTCTTGCTTTTTCTATGATCCAGTGGATGTTGGCAATTTGATCTCTGGTTCCTCTGCCTTTTCTAAAACCAGCTTGAACATCAGGAAGTTCACGGTTCACATATTGCTGAAGCCTGGCTTGGAGAATTTTGAGCATTACTTTACTAGCGTGTGAGATGAGTGCAATTGTGTGGTAGTTTGAGCATTCTTTGGCATTGCCTTTCTTTGGGATTGGAATGAAAACTGACCTTTTCTAGCCCTGTGGCCACAGCTGAGTTTTCCAAATTTGCTGGCATATTGAGTGCAGCACTTTCACAGCATCATCTTTCAGGATTTGGAATAGCTCAACTGGAATTCCATCACCTCCACTAGTTTTGTTTGTAGTGATGCTTCCTAAGGCCCACTTGACTTCACATTCCAGGATGTCTGGCTCTAGGTCAGTGATCACACCATCGTGATTATCTGGGTCATGAAGATCTTTTTTGTACAGTTCTTCTGTGTATTCTTGCCATCTCTTCTTACTTATCAGAGAAATGCAAATCAAAACCACAATGAGGTACCATCTCATGCCAGTCAAAATGGCTGCTATCAAAAAGTCTATAAGCAGTAAATGCTGGAGAGGGTGTGGAGAAAAGGGAACCCTCTTACATTGTTGGTGGGAATGCAAATGAGTACAGCCACTATGGAGAACAGTGTGGAGATTCCTTAAAAAACTGAAAATAGAACTGCCATACAAGCCAGCAATCCCTCCGCTGGGCATACACACCAAAGAAGCCAGAATTGAAAGAGACACGTGTACCCCAGTGTTCATCGGAGCACTGTTTACAACAGCCAGGGCATGGAAGCAACCTAGATGTCCATCAGCAGATGAATGGGTAAGAAAGCTATGGTACATATACCTAATGGAATATTACTCAGCTATTAAAAAGAATGCATTTGAATCAGTTCTAATGAGGTATGGATGAAACTGGAACCTATTATACAGAGTGAAGTAAGTCAGAAAGAAAAACACTAATACAGTATATGAAGACATATATATGGAATTTAGAAAGATGGTAGCGATGACCCTATATGCAAGATAGCAAAAGAGACACAGATGTAAAGAACAGATGTTTGGACTCTGGGAGAAGGCAAGGGTGGGATGATTTGAGAGAATAGCATTGAATCATGTGTATTATCATATATGAAATAGATCTCCAGTCCAGATTCAATGCACAAGACAGGGTGCTCGGGGTTGGTGCACTGGGATGACCCTGAGGATAGGATGCGGAGGGTGATGGGAGAGGGGTTCAGGATGGGGAACACATGTACAACCATGGCTGATTCATGTCAATGTATGGCAAAACCCACTACAATATTGTAAAGTAATTAGCCTCCAATTAAAATAAATAAAATTTTTAAAGGTGAATAAAGACATTAGTCTCTAAAAATTATGACAGTAAAATTTCAATATTTAAGATTTTTTAATTAAAATGATAATGGTGATGACAAAACAAACAAACAAAAAAAGACACAGTGCTGGTGAGCTAGTTCTGAAAATGCAATCAAGGGGAAATTCTCAAGGGTTTCAAAAAGCCCCACATAGGAAACCTAAGTTCCTGAATGTCCTTATGAAGCAGAGTTTCATGCATACTTACCTCTGGACTGATATGTGAGAGAAAGTTAAACAAAAAAATATTGTTTTGTAAACTGTGGCATTCTTGCTGTCTGTTTGCATCAGCTTAGCCTGCTCCTTAACTAACACAGTCCCTTCATATTCCTTTCAAATTAAGTATATTATTTTCCTTCCATCTGACATGGAACTTTTGCAGTCTTTTTTCCCTTGAGTATACCCCTCCCAGTTTTTTTGCAAATAAGTGTTTGCAGCAATCTTTGGATTCATCTCATTGCTCTTTACTGTCACTGCCTGCAGGCAGAGCCCACAATGTAAATGCAAAATTGTGTTCAGCATAAGTTCCCTTGAGTATGTAATTATAACGCATTCCAGGGTGCACCTAAATAAGAAGAATCTGTTTCTCCAACCTTAGATGGCTTTTAGTGTCAATCACACGGCAAGATAGAGACAGAGGCAATAGCCGTAGTAACACTAAATGAGGCAGACCACAGTATAAAACATTATCCATTTTCACTGCTGATGATCTGGGGAAGATTCAAATAATTTGGAGGCCCTAGGGATGGGATCGAGGAATTCTAATTTATTTTGGAGGTGTGCAAAATATTTCACAACAAAGTAGTATCTTTTGTTCATCTTCAAAAGCACTAAGTGACTTGGTTGTTTTATCCTGAACACAAGCTGATGATTAACAAAACATTATTAGTGATTTCTATTAGCAAATAACAAATACTGATCACTATAGATCAGTATTATACCAGTGTACTGGTATAATTTATAAGAACTAAATACATATGTATAAGTGCAAACATATATATATATAAATCATTTAATGTATAAATACACTAAAATATTTTAAAAGTATGTATTACATATATATGAAAACTTTAAAACACACACACAAAAGCAGTCATTGTAAAAGTAATTATTATTGATGACCAACTCTCTCATTGACTAAATTCAAATATACTTAGCTCAAAACACAAACTCTCATATGAAGCAAAGTTTCATAAGTAAATAAATAAACAAGTTCATAAATAAATCCATTATTTTGATTGGATTTTGAACACATATCACAAGGTTCAGAGAAGTTTGAATCTAGGACCTTCGTGTAAGAGAAAGTATTTTGTGAATTATTTAGTAAAAATACTGAAAAATAAATCCCTTCACTTTCTAAAATAAATGAATGTTAATTGCTAAGACTAACTTGATACTTTTGAAAATATATTGCAAAAAAGTAAAGGGATAAAGCTAATTTCAGAACTGGGAATCAAATAGAAGTAAAAGGTTTAGAAATGATATAGTTATTTCCCAAATTTTATTCATTAAGCTACTTTCACAATTCTTGGCATAGTCACATAGCACTTAAAAATAATGTTTACCTTATCATTTAACCATATTTCTTTCATTTTTACTTGGGCTTCCCTGGTGGCTTAGATGGTAAAGAATTTGCCTGCAATGTGGGAGACCTGGGTTTGATCCCTGGGTCGGGAAGATCCTCTGGAGGAGGGCATGGCAACTCACTCCAGTATTCTTGCCGGGAGAATGCCCATGGACAGAGGAGCCTGGCAGGCCATGGGGTCACAAAGGGTTGGACATGACTGTGTGTGTTTTACTTAACATATATTTAATTTTACTTAAATATATGTAAGTACATATATTTAATTTTATGTAAATATATTTAATTTAAATGGAGAAGGCAATGGCAACCCACTCCAGTACTCTTGCCTGGAAAATCCCATGGGCGGAGGAACCTGGTAGGCTGCAGTCCATTTAATTTAAAAAATCAGCGTCAGGGTTTTACTTGTCATAAATATTATGCTCAGCACTTATTGGGTTGGCCAAAATTTGTTCAGATTTCTTAAAACCTGAATAAACTCTTTGGCCAGCCCAATATTTTATAACTACTTACTTAAGTAAAATTGTTGTTAGATATGCTGTCTAAAGTCACCTCACATTACCCACATATCATGCTTTCATTAATGTATATAAAATTCTTCTAGGATTCAGGGCATAACTACAATACAAAAATCTGCTAGGTTTAAAATGTCATTGTGGTAAAAGTGTATCCCTACTCTAATCAGCCAGCACTAGTGGTAAAAATGGGTGATATTAATTCCAATACTTGAAGATACTAAAACTGTTGAACAAACCAATGAAACTTAGAACACATTTTATAGAGAAGTGTGACATAGAATGACGTGTTATTATTAATAAGGGTAACTTCACTCCCTAATTGAGCTGCATTCACCATCATTAAAGGGATAAGGACAGCCCAAGAATTATATCTCTAAAATTAAATATGTTCCAGTAGCAATTATGTTATTAAAAGAAACTTATGTCCCATTTTTCAGAAACATTTCATTTGTTCAAAACATTTGAATGATATGCTTTATAGTTATCTTTGAGGTAAGAAAATAATTGTCCATATAACAGTGAACAACATTTTAGCTTTTTCTGTGGTTGTAATTGTGAATATCTGTAAATTGCCAGTGTGCAGGTAAGACCTTTCAAAAAGTCAAATTATGTTTATTGGGTGAGAAATAAAGCAGTAAGAAAGTCAGAGTATTCTACTAATTCAGTGCACCGTTTTCATTGACTCTGACACATCTTTCTGAAGGGCAGGGCAGTTGCATTGGAGACACTGTATATATAATAGATGTTTTCTGTCACCCAATGTCTTGTATTATTCAGTTTACAAATGTGGTTGTGGACTAAAACGCTGGATGCAGTCAAGCTTCAACCCTGCTTAATTCTTGGAATTGTGCCCAGATCAATTGTGCTTGGTAAGCTGGGACACCATACATGCTTTTGATGGACTACAGCTGAGTAAGGAAACTTCAGTACTCCATAAACCCACTCCAGTTGTTCAGAGTACAGTGGGGAGCCCTAGCATGGCCACGTAGAACAAGGCTGTGCAAAATCATCCCTCCGTGTTCCATCAACCCCATGCTTTCCGGGTGCGCTGAAACTGATCTGTCAGGCCACCTTCTTTTCTGTTGCTGGGGAACAGAGCCCCACAAATTGAGCAGTTTGTAACAACACCCACTGATTAGCTCACAGCTGTATGGGTCAGAATACTTGCACACTGTGGCCATGTTCTGCTCAGGCTAAAATCCAGATGTCCGTCAGCCACGTTCTCATATGGAGCTAGGTTTTTCCTAGTTAATTTTTCTCATTGGCAGAATACGTTTCTTTGCTGTCCTAAAACGGAAGTTTCTGTTTCCTTGCTGGCTGTAGCTCTAAACGTTTAGAGGCTGGTCTCAATTCTTACCACGAGGTCCCCACCATCTCAGCAATGGAGAATGATCTTTTAAATTTCTCTAACTTCCTCTTCTGTGAGCAGCCAGAGAAACTTCTCTGCTTTAAAGGGCTTGGATGATTAAATCAAGCCCTCCAAGGTGGTCTCCCCATCTCCTGGTAATCCCAGGAGTAAAACTTTCAATTCCCAGTCCTGGGGATTGGGCAGGATGTGTTCACCAGGACAGGAAATACAGTAGGACATCTTAGAAAACTGCCTGCCTTTGAGGCTTTTGTCACTTTCACACTCATGTTTACAGATTTCTTTGACTTCTGTCTACACTCAGGTCTGTTTTAAAAAAAATTTTTTCCCAAAAGAAACTCATAAAAACTCAAATTGTCACTAGATTAGCATACATGTAATAAAATATACATAAAAGAAGTGTGTTCCTGTGCTTGCAAACATGTTTCAAGGTGACACCAAATAAGCTTAGATGCTATTCATCATTCTCATTACAGACATAGCTTCAACTAAACCATCACTTATGGTGAAGCCCTTTTGTGACAGTATGCTGCTGCTGCTGCTGCTGCTAAGTTGCTTCAGTCGTGTCCGACTCTGTGCGACCCCATAGATGGCAGCCCATCAGGCTCCCCCGTCCCTGGGATTCTCCAGGCAAGAACACTGGAGTGGGTTGCCATTTCCTTCTCCATTGCATGAAAGTGAAAAGTGAAAGTGAAGTCGCTCAGTCGTGTCCGACTCTTAGCGACCCCATGGACTGCAGCCCACCAGGCTCCTCCATCCATGGGATTTTCCAGGCAAGAGTACTGGAGTGGGGTGCCATTGCCTTTTCCGTTTTGTGACAGTATAGTAACTGACAATACAGTTTTAATAATGATGTATTAACTCAGTATGATTTCTTTCTAACTTATGTCAATCCTACTGTATATGCAAAATAACAGATTTATTTTAATACCAATACTGACTTATGTATGTTTTCCTACAAAAATGCATTTTTTAGGATCTAGGAGATCAGTAAAAATTATTTATTGGTGATTTTGTCATGTCCACCTATCCTGAAATGCCTTATGTCCCACTCCACGTCTGATTATTAACTGGATTCTTATAGTAACTAACTCTCAACCAAAACCTTTGATTTATCAAGTGTTGATGAAAAGGTGCTTACTAAGAATGCAAGTGTCTGATTTAGAGGTCCTCACTAAAACAGTCATGTCCACTGTGCCACCCGTGAAGCCCCTAAAACACTAAAATGTATTATTAAGTATCAAGTGGCTAGTCTCAAGCCAGGGTAAAGACCAATGATAGAAAATGAAGCATGCAATGGTTTAGCAGAGTGTTAAGAATAATGAAGAGTCAGATGCTGGAAAAGATACTTGATTAACTTAATCTTGAGTCTCAGAGTTTTCATTATAAAAGCAGGGTGATCTTCCAACTTTATTGAATTGTGAGAATTGAATGAGGTATCAAATATATAGCCTTTAATAAATGTTCAATAAATACTTTCCTTCTCTGAAAGGAATAATAAACTTTAAAGTGAGAGAAGTCACAGCTGAAACAGAGAACACTCCATAGACATAATTCTATTTGCAAAAATTTTATTCAACTGCTGAAACAGAGTAACAGTGGCTTGTGTGTGTGCTCAGGGGCTCAGTCATGTCCAATTCTTTGTGACCCCATGGTCTGTAGACTCCTCTGTCCATGGAATTTTTCAGGCAAGAATACTGTATGCTAATGCTAAGTCACTTCAGTCGTGTCTGACTCTGTGCAACCCCATAGACGGCAGCCCACCAGGATCCCCGTCCACAGGACTCCCCAGGCAAGAATACTGGAGTGGGTTGCCGTTTGTGGGGTGCTATTTCCTCCTCCAGGGGATCTTCCCAACCCAGGTGTCAAACCCTTGTCTCCTGAGTCTCCTGCATTGACAAGTGGATTCTTTACCACTGAGCCGCCTGGAAAGCCCAACAGTGGCTTAAATAATACTAAAGTGCTTTTAAGTATTAGAAACAAAGGACATTTAATGGTGGCACTGGTTTGATGATGGAATGGTTTAGAGAAGTCAAGTGGGTGATACATCAGCCCATGGACAAACAGCAGCAGGGGGTACTATCTCCTTATAGAACAAATGGAGGATGCAGTGTTCCTCAAACTCAGGGTTGGTATCACAAAAGAAATCAGCCAGAGGTGCCACCAAGGCAGAGGGAGAAATACCCTGGTTTCTTCCTTCTAACAAAGGCAGGTCACAGGAGAGCTTGAGGAATAAATAGCCCATGGGGTTTGAGAAGTGCAAAGAGGCAGTGAGTGCATCTGAGATCATCAAACTCTGGACCAGCATTCTAATTGGTGGAACTAAGGGAAATATAATTGACTAGCAAGTCAGATTTAAGGTAATTCAAGACAAGTCTGAATCCTGAAAATATTGTGATGATCAATTATCTTAATTGTATTTTCTCAGAGCTTCAGAACCATCACTAACAAAAAGAGAGCTGTCAAAGATGGAGACTTATTCCTTAAACCCGTCTCAGGTAAGGCTGTGGGGGCCTGAGGAACTATGATTAGGACTGTGGGCCTTACCCTTCCCAGTCACAGGAGATGGTATAAGGCCTCACTTCTCATTGTCTTACTTTTGCTTTTTTTCTCCCAAATGTGGCAATTCTACCCATCTCATCATTGTATTTGGTATTTTGAGATGGAGAAGAGCATGTCTTTTAAAGGTGATCCCAATAATATGTATCCTATCTTTCATACTCTTAGTATGAGGCAATTTTAACATGTCTGTTTAGGTGTGTAGAAGGTCTGTGTTTTCTCTCTTTGTGTTCTCTCTGAGAGAGTCTGGGACCATGGGAAAAAAATGACACTTTTTTTACTTTTTAGAATTTTTATATTTGACTGATCATCCCTATCTGGTTCTTTCATAAAATATCAAATTGAAAATAAAAATAAACCTTTTTGTGAGATTGACTAATTGTTTTGTTATCTCTTATCTTTTTTAAAACTTTAATTTATGTTGAAGTATAGCCAGTTTACAATGTTGTGATAGTTTCACGTGGACAACAGAGGGACTCAGTCATATATATATATATACACATGTATCCTTTCTCCTCTAAATTCCAGTCCCACCCCGGCTGCCACATAACATTGAGCAGAGTTCCTTGTGCTGTTCAGTAGGACTTTGTTGGTTATTAATTTTAAATAGAGCAGGCACTATGACTTTTGAGGCTGCTTTCTCAAAAGTCAGAGAGAGGTACAGCTTCTGCCTAGTCTTCTTGAGAGGCTCACCTTTGGATCGAAACCACTATACTTTGAGAAAACTAATTACCGATGGGAAGAATCCATGTGTGGGTATCCTGGCCACCAATTCAGCTGAAAGTCAGTATCAACCAAGTATGAGTAACTGAGTCTTCAGATGGTTCCAGCCACCATCCTTTACGCCATTTCCACTAACTCCAAGAGGAGCAGAGATGACATGCCCCACAAACCTCTTGCTAAACTTCAGAGCCAAATAAATGTCATTGTTTTAAGCCACTGAGTTTCGGAGTGGTTTATGACTCAATAGTAGATGACCAGGACACAAGCTGATTAAACATACAAAACTTACAAGTTAGTCAAATATTGCCAGACATTATACATCACATTCAACTAGGAAAAAATGTGCTTCTCAAGCAATCCTGGGTATACCATTTTACTTAGTAACTAGATTTGATTTTGTTTTCTGCTTCTTGGGAAGTGTAAATACATTTTCAGTTGATAACTGTATTTACTAGATAGAGAAAATGTGAGAATTATCTGTGCATATCTAAAGTTACATTGCAAACAGAACTTTCCTATCTCCCTTTTGATAAACTTACCAGTGATATCAGATTAACTGAATGAGAGGGGGACAGATCTCAACTTCATATAGATTTATTCAACGTGGAGTGCCCATAATGAGCCACTTGTTATTCTAAGTCCTGGAGATAGAGCAGTGAACAAAGCCATTAAAATTGTCTGCCCACATAAAGTATACATGTTCAGAATTAGAAAGGAAGTGACTCTAAAGATCTGTTCATTAAGGAATATAAAAAGGGGTCAAGGTAAAGAGGAGTTTGGTTTAGGGACTTTATTGAAAAGCTGTGGGCATGTATATTGGTCAGGAGAGACCAAGTTATGGTGACAAATTTGCACAGATGAGTCAGATATCAGACACGTGTAAGATGTCATGGATCTTGTTGCATAACGGCCAGAAAACCTCAGCAGGCAAAGGATGAAGATGAACACATATAGGTCTGTGCTGTGCTGGGCTAAGTTGCTTCAGTTTTGTCCGACTCTCTGCAACCCTATGGACCATACATAGCCTGCCATGTCCACCTTCAGAGGACCTTCCCAACGTAGGGATGAAATTTCCTTCCTTACATCCCTGCACGGCAGGTGAGTTCTTTACAACTGGTGCCACCCAGAAAGCACCCCCTCAAAAGAAGTAAACAATAGCAATCATATTGATGAGCAGCCTTAAATGGAGTCAGAATCTGAACTCAAGCAACCTGGCCTCAGAGCCTCTGTACCTTCTACCACATTAAATATAACAAATAGGTTGAAATGGTCTAGATAGAAAATCAGCCCCCAAAGAGGAAGAGAAAGCAAAAGTATTAACTTTTCTGCCAGAACAACAAAAAAGAAATGCTATTTGTCCATTTGTTTATGTACCAAATATTCTTGAATATCCACCACGTACAAACTTCCGTGCTAGACACCAGAAAAATATAAATGGAAAAGATAAACTTTCTGTCCTTAGGGAATTCACAGCCCAGTCAAGGAGAAAGACAAGTAAATAGGCAATGTTTCATTTTCTGAAAAGAAGAATACTACCACTTCCTTGCTTCCCTGATGGCTCAGCCATAAAGAATCAGCCTGCAATGCAAGAGGCCTAGGTTTGATCCATGGGTCAGGAAGATCTGCTGGAGAAGGAAATAGCAACCCACTCCAGTATTCTTGTTTGGGAAATCCCATGGACAAAGGAACCTGGCAGGCCACAGTTCATGGGATCGCAAGAGTCAGACATGACTGAGCGACTGAACAGTGATAACAACTTCCTTAAGAGGCAAAGTCCTTTCCTACTTATCTTTCTTCCTTTCCTCCTCTCTTCCTCCCTTCCTTTCTTCCTTTTTGCCTTTTCATTCCTTCTCTATTCTCAATACTTGTCTCAACTGGTACATCAAGTTGCAGGAAAGACAATGTACTAACAAAATGTTTAATGCAACAAATGCAAAAGCAATTTTTCAGGCAGTTATATTTTGTAATGACCTGGTATAAATTTGAGAATATGACAGTTAAGCCAAAATTAGAGAATTCTTCTGAAGAGATATTATTATTATTATTACTAAAGGATAAATATGATGCTCAGAAGTCATTATTTATTTCTTTATCACCCAAGTCTTTCATCTATGCAGATACTGTTAGAAGACCAATTTTCTTAAGTATTATGCTTTAGTATATATAAGTAACATGAATAACACTAAGTTAATAATTAAGAAAGATATTTACTACACTTGAGTCAATAGTAAAGATATGTACTATGTACTATGTAATATTTATAAACTCGAAAGCATGGCTCATATTCAAGAGTAATATTTGTTCTGAAAGTCTGACAATTTAATGTTTAACTAAGTAAAATTAGCAACCACTCCAAAATGATAAGAGTACATGTTTACCATTTTGGTATCTGGAAGGAGATCTGCTTTGTATCTCAAACAAATTGGGCATCCTCTTATATTTACATGAATATATATTAAAAAATCCCTGTTGATACAAACTAAAAGAAAGAATAATGATACTGTCTTTCAAAGTATCTGATTTAAAACCATTGTCATCTTATGACCAGTTCATGCATAAGATTGTGTGTATACTAAGTCGCTGCAGTCGTGTCTGACTCTTAGTGACCCCCTGGACTGTAGCCCACCAGGCTTCTCTTCCATGGAATTCTCCAGGCAAGAATACTGGAGTGGGCTGCCATTTCCTCCTTTGGGTTATCTTCCTGACCCAGGGATTGAATCTGCATCTCTTGTATCTCCTGCATTGACAGGCAGATTCTTTACCACAAACGCCACCTGAGAAGCCTGTTATTAGATGAAATGTTATTAAAATGGTTTAGTCACATTCAGTCAAGTTGTGCACACGTACTTAATCATCACAACAAATTCTAATATTTGCATAAGTTGAATTTGAGTTCATGTTAGTTATTGATATTTTCCCCATCAGTTTACTATAGGATGAAAGAAGTTAAGGCCAGTGCCGCCGGCTCCTGTTTTTTTTTTTTTTTGTCTTTCCACTGATACCATTAAAACAGAATTACCAGTTTGGTGGTGTCAGTATCTTCACGATAGACTTTGCCAAAGAAAATTTCAAGTGGAAGAAACATCCTGCTTCTCCAAGCACAGATGAACCCCCAAGGAGTGGAACTGGTTTTGTGAAGGAAGTGTCACATGTGAGTGGAACACAAGATCACAAGTTGGTGTGTTAGCAGTCAACAGGTAAATGGGGCCTTGAATTGCTACCTTTTGAGAGATTTTGTCACAACAAGAAATATATAAGTGCCAACTTCCAAGATACAAGTCTTCACATATTTAAATTAACCTTTTACAGAAGTTTTACTTCTGTTAGGTGGAGGAGGAAAACAACCCTAATTCCAGGTCAGTTTGTCAAGGAAGAGTTGATTCATGGATTGGGTCACCTGACAGGTATTTTCAGCCACGTGAATAAGGTAAATCCTTGGACTGAGGGCCTTGAAGTGACACTGTAGATGCTGATGAAAATTTGCTTATTTTTAGGCACCAGTTACTGGAAAAGGAATACCAAAAGCAGACACCTTTGTGAATGGTCCAGCACTGGAGAAAATTCTTCAGACTAAATGACAATAACAGAAGTCTGAAATTTTCACTCTAAACAGAAATCTACAGATACCTGTATGCCCTGCAAACCACATCTGAAGATGCTTCTGCATGATCATAAATAAGGATTCCTAACTTGCTGAAGAGGACCAGATCAAAAACCACCCCACTGTGTTGAGTTTGAATTCTAGCCAAGCACCAGCAGCCTTCTTCTTGAATTTACTTTATACTTTATTTGTTTGATAATTTTTATTCACTTTCAGTTTGTGAAAAAGTGAGAGGAAGATATAATTCTTTGGTCAAAGAATAACATAACATTGGTCAAAACTATTGATGCAAGTGACAACTCAAACTTGCTTAAGTAAAAATGTAAATTTAGTGGGCTAACATAAGTGAGATTTTTCATGGTAAATCTTCATGGATCTGGGATTAAAATGATACGGGCTTACACTGTCTTCCTCTCTTTTCCTGCACATTGTGGGGGGAAAATGGCCCCCACAACTTAGGAACCCCAACCGAAAGACACAGCTCTTCCATAATAGCTATGAAAGCAGAGTCCCATGAACTTTGAGGTGAAATGCTACCCGCTACCCTTCAGTCTCACTGAAACTGATTCAAGTATCCTCTTTTGTGACCAAAGTAGGTGGAGTAACTCACTCCCCACAGGAAAAGGGACTTCTCTCACCAGTAGCATAGTAGGATACACAGAGAACTACTCATTGTCTACCTAGGAAAAACACACTCTTGACCCCACAGATGTGAACCTGGTGTGCTGAACAAGTGTGATGTAACGAGTGTGATTACAGTGACAATTAAGATATGTCTCCTACCTTGGCTTTGAAATGTACTCTGTTCAGGTCATCTCTTTGTTTCATAAGAATCCTTGAGCAGACTCATGAGTTTTATGGTTACTCACAGAAAATAAAAGTCCTTCAGGTATGGCAGTGGTAAGCAGTTTAATTTAAAAATTAGAATGGCCCATTACAAAATATGAAACAGAATTTTAAATTTCATTTAGCATCAAACATTCTTTTTATCCTAAACTGAGACCTGCTTTCTCTGGAGACATATCATGGGGAAGTGGCAGTGGGGGATAGTGAGGGGACAGAAAATGTGTCCCTCTGCTCTCGGCCTTTACTTTCCCTCTCTTCAGAAATTCCTTAATGTACAAGCTCTCTCTCCCACAGAACCCTTGACTCAGACAGTCAGGTGAATTTCTCTTCCACATGGTCTTCTACCATTCTTTCTGCACCTTAGACCTATATGTAGGGCTTCCCAGGCAGAGCTAGTGGTAAAGAACCTGCCTGCCAATGCAGGAGACATGAGACAGGCAGGTTTTATCCCTGGGTTGGGAAGATACCCTGGAGGAGGGCATGGCAACCCATTCCAATATATTTGCCTGGAGAATATCATGGACAGAGGAGCCTGGTGGGCTATGGTCCCTTGGATAGCAAAGAGTTGGACATGACTGAAGCGACTTAGCACAGCATAGCCTAGCACACAGCACAGTTGTCTCCAAACACAGTTTTCCTGTCTCTCTTCCTAAATGGCTTATTAAGACTGGCTCTGTCTTCTTACAATCCTCTTCTAACATTGTCACCAGGACAAATACATCCTGATTCATTCGAATGTCCTCTGACCACAGCAACTGCAATATTTCTTTCAGATGTCACCAGATCTCTAAAGTTCGCTTAGAGTTATGGGCACATCCACTGCTGGACTTGTCAAACACCCAAGAAAGACAAACTGGATGGAATGAATTCTGTCATGGGCTCTATTACCTAAGGTTGGGCATTCGAAGGTTTAAGTTTGCTAAGTTGGCTATTTTGCCTGTATTTCCAGCCCCAGGCAGAAGACATGGACACGCAAGCCTGAAAAACTCCGCTAAACCAACCAGGGAGCTCTGGGACTCTGGTGGGAGCCAAGGCAGTCCATCAGCTACCCTATAGTGAGGCCCTGGTCCTGTATGAAGCACCCCCAGCATTTGGAGGATGGATAACTGCTGTAATGGTCATTAGCGACATCAACATCAACCACTGCAGAGAAACGACCCAGCAGAGCCATATCCCACCCCAATTCTGGGTACATTTTTTAAAAAGTCACAAAAAATTATAAAGCATCTATTAAAAAATTATGTATAATCTGTTTTGTTTTCTGATACATGAAGGATTTATTGTTGTTATTCTCTGATTTCTTACCAATTAAAATTATCAAATAGCATAGCTAATAGCGACTTATTAATATTGACTTAAAATCTTTTAGTCTGTTTTCTATATACTTATCAGTATTCTTTTTTCTTGAACAATTTCCTCCTATTTTCCAAATAGAATTTACTGAAAATGTGAGACAATATATTTTCCATACAAAGAGAAAGTATATTAGTTTAAAACAGAAGCCATACATAGTATCTATTTATTATTTTCAGCATTTTTTTCCTTTATAGGATTGTGTTTCTCACAGATGTTTATGTCTTGATCTGCAAGAGTGAATTAGCCGGGTATTGCCACTTTTGAACAGTTGGTGGCTCCAGTGCTTTGCAACTGTCTTGTAAGTGCTGCACCGAAATAGGCAAGCTCGCTTTTAAGTGTTCAATGCAGAATTTGAAAACAAAAATGCATTTGAATGAATATTGTGCATTTAACCGGAAACTGAATGTCATATCAGTTATGAATTCGAAAGGAAAGTTTTAAAACTAACATGTGATTCAGCCTGTGTAATATAGTGTGAATACACATTAGTACATTCACTAAGTGCACTTAAAAGGTCAAAAGTGTTCCACCAGAAACATAATGTAAGCCACAAATGTAATTTAAAAAATTTCCAGTAGTCACATTAAAAAAATGAGAAATTAATATTAATTTGGTGAAATTAATATATTTAATCCAATATATCCAAAATATTATAATTTCACCATGTAATTAATAGAAAAAATACTGAGATACTTTGCTACTTTGCATGCTTCTGTTTTCCTCAGTGTCCAATGTATGTTTTGTACTTACAGAATCTCTCAGTTTGGACTAGCCACTTTTCAAGTGCTTGACAGCTGCCAGTGGCTAGTGCCTACCCCGTTGGTGAGTTTGGGTCTAAAGTAACTAACAGCAACCCTGCTATTCAGGTTAGATGCAATCTATGAAATATTGGATGGAAATTCATTTCTATGAATGAAATGCTGTAAAAGAAATATTATTTTTGCCCTGATTTTAGTTCTAAGGTTGAAGCTCTTTGTAAAGAAAATCATCCACGAGACTTCCCAGTTCTAATGAAATGCGAAAGAAATGTGTGGTTTAGCTAGCAGCGCTTGAGCTTGTGTTATTAGCACTTTTAGGGATTTTCATGACTGAAAGATTTCTGGATTTCTCTAGAGCCGTTGGTGCCTTAATATTTTAGACAGATTGTAAAATTTCCTCCGTGCTTCTCTTTGACTTCTGGTTCTCCTCTTCCACATTTCCGGAATTTAGCTCACCATGTTCTTTCGTGTGGCATTTACAAAGTCTATTCAGATTCGGTTGTTGTGTCACCCACTACAGGCTGCTGCTATCGTCTACATTATAAAGAGCACAGCCTCTCAAATCAAACTAGCTGGGTTTGGAGTCCTGGCTTCACCACTAATTCGTTGTGTGATCTTGAGCCAACTACATACTCTTTGTGCTTCAGTTGACATCTAAAAAATGCAGAAAATGATAATGCTTGGCTCTTGAGTTGTGAAGATTAAATAAGATACGTTAGTGCTAGATATCTAATACACAACAAACCTCAACTGGCCTGTGTCTTAGTTCAATGTTTAGATCTTATAAGAGGTACCATTGTCCTCTCATCAATTCTATAATATTTAACAAAATAAAATAAATTGGCACTAAGCATACATTTGGGTTTCTCTGGTGGTTCAGCAGTAAAAGAATCTGCCTGTCAATGCAGGAGATGCAGGTTTGATCCCTGGGTTGGGAAGATCACCTGGAGAAGGAAGTGGCAACCCATTCCAGTATTCTTGCCTGGAGAGTCCCAAGGACAGAGGAGCCTGGCAGGCTACAGTTCATGGGGTCGCAAAAGAGTGAGACATGACTTAGTGACTAAACAACAACATACATTTATTGATTGTGCTGTGCTGCTGCTGCTGCTAAGTCGCTTCAGTCGTGTGTCCTACTCTGTGCCATCCCATAGATGGCGGCCCACCAGGCTGCTCCATCCCTGGGATTCTCCAGGCAAGAATACTGGAGTGGGTTGCCATTTCCTTCTCCAATGCATACACGCATGCTAAGTTGCTTCAGTCATGTCTGACTGTATGTGACCCTATGGATAGCAGCCCACCAGGCTCCTCTGTCCACAGGATTCTCTAGGCAAGAATACTGGAGTGGGTTGCCATTTCCTTCTCCAATGCATACATGCATGCTAAGTTGCTTCAGTCGTGTCTGACTGTATGTGACCCTGTGGATAGCAGCCCACCAGGCTCCTCTGTCCACAGGATTCTCTAGGCAAGAATACTGGAGTGGGTTGCCATTTCCTTCTCCATATGGCTGTGCAGCATGTGGTATCTTAGTAGCCCAGTTAGGTATCACACTGTGATCCTTACATTGGAAGTGTGGAGTCTTAACCCCTGAACCACCAGGGAAGCCCTTGACCTTTACTTTTTAATCATAAAGTGAGGAATTTCATTGGAAGATGTTTCTCATTTATACAGATAACTTAATAAATTACAGTAGGTCAGTCTTCCTCAGAATTCAAGATAGGCTCTTTTGAACATTTCACAAGGAAAGTGCTAAGGAAGCACAGTGACTGAAGTGTATGACTCTGGATAGCATTTTGGAAAGTATTATTTCAAAGATCAGTCCTGGGTGTTCATTGGAAGGACTGATGTTGAGGCTGAAACTCCAATACTTTGGCCACCTGATGTGAAGAGCTGACTCATTGGAAAAGACTCTGATGCTGGGAAAAATTGAGGGGAGGAAGAGAAGGGGACGACAGAGGATGAGACGGTTGGATGGCATCATCGACTCGATGGACATGGGTTTGGGTGGACTCCGGCAGTTGGTGATGGACAGGGAGGCCTGGTGTGCTGCAATTCATAGGGTCACAAAGAGTCGGACACAACTGAGCAACTGAACTGAACTGAACTGATTTCAAAGTAAATATATGATTTTCTCATTTCTCCCCTGTGCTGCTTATTCTTTATTATATAGGATCTATTTCATTGCTAAGGAAGGCAGAAATTTAACTTTTTAAGTGTAATTGGTCTGTACCTCTATACAACATATCAGCTAGGTGCTTATGGTGTGCTAGCTATTATTGTTATATTGGGATTACATGGAGAAAATAAATCATTAAAAAGACTGAGAATAGTAAATTAGTTCTGGGCTTTGGTGAATAAACTTGACTTGCTACTTAAACATGCTTTTCAAGCTAGTCAAGAATGTTTATTAGTTCCTCAATTGTAAATTGAGGTTTTTACAAAAAAAAATCTAGAACATCTGGAAAAACAAGTCATCTGTACCATTTGCTATAATCGAATTCAAAATAATCATTTAGGGAGGAAGAGGAAACAAAAACCAGTAAGCTGGTAACAATTCCAAAAACAGCTACTAGAAAAATATTTTTGTAATGATTAGTATCTTGGATTTTTCAATTGATGGGCATTTGCCATCTGTGGCCACAACTGTTAGAACTATTTCTAGACAGTAAAAATCTGGGATAAGTCAGGAACTGGAAACTTACTATGAAAAACATCATGTAGAATAACTTAAGATGAAATTTTACATTAAGAATATGTTGTATTCACATTTTGATTCCCCATCCTTTTAATATTCATGAATAGATTTATTCTCTGTTTGCAATTTGTAGGCACTTGAGATCTTTGTAACTAACTTCTCCTTATTTTATGTTCAGATTTCTTTTGTATTTAACTACCTTGCTTTTTGAAGGGACCGACTTTCACATTGGAACTCACAAAGGCTTTTGCAGAATAGCTAAATATGGGAAGTTGAAGCTTGGATTGGGCTGGTAGTAGTAAGAATGATGAAAAGTAAATCCCAGAAATTTTCCTAATGGAGAACTGATAATATAATGATTGACCACAGGTATATACTTAAAGAGAAAGGAACACCCGTGACATAACACAATAATATGAATGGGGCTTCCCTGGTGTCCAGTGGTTAAGACTTGGTGCTTCCAGTGCAGAGGGTGCAGAATCGATTCCTGGTTGAGAACTAAGGTCTTGCATGCTAAAGGCCTGTGCAGCCTTAAAAAAAAAAAAGATAGCAATTCAGTCTGAAATGTTGTGATGAAAAGTGATGAAACTAAGGCCCTTTGATAAGATTTTTTTCTTTTATTTAATGATGAAAATGTTATAAATATAATCTGGAGAGTAGAAGGCTGATGGATGCAGTTCTTGAAGAATTTCTAGGGAAATGAAAGCAGGCAGGCAGTTGAGGACGAACAGACATATTGTAAGCAGAAAACAGAGCCAAGACATTGTTTGATGGCAAACATTTTGTTATGAACCATAAATAGTTGGCTGTGGAACTCCCCGAAACAGAACTCTATAGTCTGCCAGGGCAGAAAAAAACTCGGTGAGCACATTAAATGTTTATTTGTTCTGTGTTTTCTGCTTCTAATTAAAATTTCATAGCAAGAAAAAAAAAGTTTTAGCTTTAACTGTAAATGTATAGATGTTTTATTGTGCAAACTCTGCTACAGGTTTTATTTTGGGTCTTACAGATAAGCTAGAAAGGAAAATAAGAGTAAAATATTAAAATTATTTTTCTTTGATAAAATTTAAAAATTACGAGATATAATATTTTGTTCAAGGAATTAGTACTTGTTGTGAGAATCAGAAAAGAAATGTAACATAAAGGAAGCCCTAGTATTCAGTGGGCAAGGATGACTCTCTTTTTTCATATTTCAGTGAAAATTAACCATAACAAAAAAGCAATCTCAGCTCTTCACATTTCTACTTTTGCTTCTTTTATTTCCTTTAACTTAACTTCTTTAAGTGTGTGTTTGTATGTGCATATGTAATGTGTAAGTGTGTGTGTGTTTTCCTTCTTAAACGATTTCTTGATTAGAGCAGTTCAAGTTTGTAATGCATGTTACAGGACCTTAAAATATTCATTTTGAAATTTTCTGATTGAGAACAAATACTAATGTTCTATGACGTGAAAGTTGCTCAGTTATGTCTGACTCTTTGGACTCTGTACAGTCCATGGAATTCTCCAGGCTAGAATACTGGAGTGGGTAGCCTTTCCCTTCTCCAGGGAATCTTCCCAACCCAGGGATCAAACCCAGGCCTCCCACATTGCAGGCAAATTCTTTACCAGCTGAGCCACATGGGTGCTTTGAGGCTACACAAATGAATTCTTCATTGATTCTGTACACAAGTCCTTCACTCTAGTGGGGGTGAGAAATCAAGACATATTAACTATCACATGTAATAATGAGGTGATAAATGCCATAGAAGAGGAACACATGAAGTAATACAAGAATGGAGGAGGAGATGCTGCCATATAAAACAAAGCGGTTTCATGAACAATGAGTATAATTTGAGACATGTTTAGGGACTGGGAATAAAGGTCTAGGAACCAACAACTTAGTCAAAGGCACAAAGATGGGAAAAGAAGTGATGTGATTTGACTTCAATGAAGTATGTTTTAAAAAAGAACAGTGAAAAACAATTCTGAAGAGGTCGGTTGGGTTTCAGCTCAGAACGGACCTGGAATGGCACACTGTAATGAACAATGGTGTGTTGTTGAGGCCTTTTGTGAGCAGAGTGACAGTGCTAGGGCAGTGGTTAAGAGCACAGTCAGACCAGGCAGCCCTGGGTTCCAAATCCATTTCTGCTGTTCACTGGCTTTGTGACCTCCTCAAGTTACGTAACTTCTCTGAGCCTTAAATTCTTTTATGTGTGTAACAGGAACTACAATTGTACCTAGAGGGTATAGCATGGATTAATGAAAAAGTGAGCACTAAACATTTACCACAAAGCCTGGCATGTAGTAAAAAAAAAAAAAAAAAAAAAAAGGCTACTGCTAATATCAGTAGTGCTAATAAATATAATAAGATAGCCTTGACTTTTGCATTATGTGCTGCTGCTGCTAAGTCACTTCAGTCGTGTTTGACTCTGTGCGACCCCATAGACGGCAGCCCACCAGGCTCCCCCATCCCTGGGATTCTCCAGGCAATAACACTGGAGTGGGTTGGCATTTCCTTCTCCAATACATGAAAGTGAAAAGTGAAAGTGAAGTTGCTCAGTCGTATCTGACCCTTCGTGACCCCATGGACTGCAGCCTTCTAGGCTCCTCCATCCATAGGATTTTCCAGGCAAGAGTACTGGAGTGGGGTGCCATTGCCTTCTCTGTTGCATTATGTGAAACTGTTTTAAATCCTGAGTTACCCAAATCATGAGACAAGGCTACCTACCACCTTTCTTGCAGAGGCAGACTTATTTTCTGTTACTACACTAGTAAAGTGATGCTTAAAATTCTCCAAGCCAGGCTTCAGCAATATGTGAACCGTGAATTTCCAGATGTTCAAGCTGGTTTTAGAAAAGGCAGAGGAACCAGAGATAAAGACCAAGATAATCACGATGGTGTGATCACTCACCTAGAGCCAGACATCCTGGAATGTGAAGTCAAGTGGGCCTTAGAAAGCATCACTATGAACAAATCTAGCAGAGGTGATGGAATTCCAGTTGAGCTATTTCAAATCCTGAAAGATGATGCTGTGAAAGTGCTGCACTCAATATGCCAGCAAACTTGGAAAACTCAGCAGTGGCCACAGGGCTGGAAAAAGTCAGTTTTCATTTCAATCCCAAAGAAAAGCAATGCCAAAGAATGCTCAAACTACCGCACAGTTGCACTCATCTCACATGCTAGTAAAGTAATGCTCAAAATTCTCCAAGCCAGGCTTCAGCAATACGTGAACCATGAACTTCCATATGTTCAAGCTGGTTTTAGAAAAGGCAGAGGAACCAGAAATCAAATCGCCAACATCCACTGGATCATGGAAAAAGGAAGAGAGTTCCAGAAAAACATCTATTTCTGCTTGATTGACTATGCCAAAGCCTTTGACTGTGTGGATCACGATAAACTGTGGAAAATTCTTCAAGAGATGGGAATACCAGACCACCTGACCTGCCTCTTGAGAAACCTATATGCAACAGTCAGGTCAGGAAGCAACAGTTAGAACTGGACATGGAACAACAGACTGGTTCCAAATAGGAAAAGGAGTACGTCAAGGCTGTATATTGTCACCCTGTTTATTTAACTTATATGCAGAGTACATCATGAGAAACGCTGGACTGGAAGAAGGACAAGCTGGAATCAAGATTGCCGGGAGAAATATCAATCACCTCAGATATGCAGATGACACCACCCTTATGGCAGAAAGTGAAGAGGAACTCAAAAGCCTCTTGATGAAAGTGAAAGAGGAGAGTGAAAAAGTTGGCTTAAAGCTCAACATTCAGAAAACTAAGATTATGGCATCTAGTCCCATCACTTCATGGGAAACAGATGGGGAAACAGTGGAAACAGTGTTAGACTTTATTATTTTGGGCTCCACAATCACTGCAGATGGTGACTGCAGTCATGAAATGAAAAGATGCTTACTCCTTGGAAGCAAAGTTATGACCAACCTAGATAGCACATTCAAAAGCAGAGACATGACTATGCCAACAAAGGTCCATCTAGTCAAGGCTATGGTTTTTCCAGTGGTGATGTATGGATGTGAGACTTGGACTGTGAAGAAAAACTATTAAAAATTCCAACATATGGAGGCTGAACAACACGCTGCTGAACAACCAACAAATCACAGAAGAAATCAAAAAAGAAATCAAAATTTGCATAGAAACTAATGAAAATGAAAACACAACAACCCAAAACCTGTGGGACACTTTAAAAGCAGTCCTAAGGGGAAAGTTCATAGCAATACAGGCATACCTCAAGAAACAAGAAAAAAGTCAAATAAATAACCTAACCCTACACCTAAAGCAACTAGAAAAGGAAGAAATGAAGAACCCCAGGGTTAGTAGAAGGAAAGAAATCTTAAAAATTAGGGCAGAAATAAATGCAAAAGAAACAAAAGAGACCATAGCAAAAATCAACAAAGCCAAAAGCTGGTTCTTTGAAAGGATAAATAAAATTGACAAACCATTAGCCAGACTCATCAAGAAACAAAGGGAGAAAAATCAAATCAATAAAATTAGAAATGAAACTGGAGAGATCACAACAGACAACACAGAAATGCAAAGGATCATAAGAGACTACTATCAACAATTATATGCCAATAAACTGGACAATGTGGAAGAAATGGACAAATTCTTAGAAAAGTACAACTTTCCAAAACTGGACCAGGAAGAAATAGAAAATCTTAACAGACCCATCACAAGCATGGAAATCTAAACTGTAATCAGAAATCTTCCAACAAACAAAAGCCCAGGACCAGACTGCTTCACAGCTGAATTCTACCAAAAATTTAGAGAAGAGCTAACACCTATCCTGCTCAAACTCTTCCAGAAAATTGCAGAGGAAGGTAAACTTCCAAACTCATTCTATGAGGCCACCATCACCCTAATACCAAAACCTGACAAAGATCCCACAAAAAAAGAAAACTACAGGCCAGTATCACTGATGAACATAGATGCAAAAATTCTTAACAAAATTCTAGCAATCAGAATCCAACAACACATTAAAAAGATCATACACCATGACCAAGTGGGCTTTATCCCAGGGATGCAAGGATTCTTCAATATCCACAAATCAATCAGTGTAATACACCACATTAACAAATTGAAAAATAAAAACCATATGATTATCTCAATAGATGCAGAGAAAGCCTTTGACAAAATTCAACATCCATTTATGATAAGAACTCTCCAGAAAGCAGGAATAGAAGGAACATACCTCAACATAATAAAAGCTATATATGACAAACCCACAGCAAACATTATCCTCAATGGTGAAAAATTGAAAGCATTTCCTCTAAAGTCAGGAACAAGACAAGGGTGCCCACTTTCACCATTACTATTCAACATAGTTTTGGAAGTTTTGGCCACAGCAATCAGAGCAGAAAAAGAAAAGTTTTACTACTTCTTTTCCAAATTGGAAAAGAAGAAGTAAAACTCTCACTATTTGCAGATGACATGATCCTCTACATAGAAAACCCTAAAGACTCCACCAGAAAATTACTAGAACTGATCAATGATTATAGTAAAGTTGCAGGATATAAAATCAACACACAGAAATCCCTTGCATTCCTATACACTAATAATGAGAAAACAGAAAGAAAAATTAAGGAAACAATTCCATTCACCATTGCAACAGAAAGAATAAAATACTTAGGAATATATCTACCTAAAGAAATTAAAGACCTATATATAGAAAACTATAAAACACTGGTGAAAGAAATCAAAGAGGACACTAATAGATGGAGAAATATACCATGTTCATGGATTGGAAGAATCAATATAGTGAAAATGAGTATACTACCCAAAGCAATTTATAGATTCAATGCAATCCCTATCAAGCTACCAACGGTATTCTTCACAGAGCTAGAACAAATAATTTCACAATTTGTATGGAAATACAAAAAACCTCGAATAGCCAAAGCTATCTTGAGAAAGAAGAATGGAACTGGAGGAATCAACCTACGTGACTTCAGGCTCTATTACAAAGCCACAGTTATCAAGACAGTATGGTACTGGCACAAAGACAGAAATATTGATCAATGGAAGAAAATAGTAAGCCCAGAGATAAATCCACGCACATATGGACACCTTATCTTTGACAAAGGAGGCAAGAATATACAATAGATTAAAGACAATCTCTTTAACAAGTGGTGCTGGGAAAACTGGTCAACCACTTGTAAAAGAATGAAACTAGAACACTTTCTAACACCATACACAAAAATAAACTCAAAATGGATTAAAGATCTCAACATAAGGCCAGAAACTATAAAACTCCTAGAGGAGAACATAGGCAAAACACTCTCTGACATACATCACAGCAGGATCCTCTATGATCCACCTCCCAGAATATTGGAAATAAAAGCAAAAATAAACAAATGGGACCTAATTAAAATTAAAAGCTTCTGCACAACAAAGGAAACTATTAGCAAGGTGAAAAGGCAGCCTTCAGAATGGGAGAAAATAATAGCAAATGAAGCAACGGACAAACAACTAATCTCAAAAATATACAAGCAACTCCTACAGCTCAATTCCAGAAAAATAAATGACCCAATCAAAAAATGGGCCAAAGAACTAAATAGACATTTCTCCAAAGAAGACATACAGATGGCTAACAAACACATGAAAAGATGCTCAACATCACTCATTATCAGAGAAATGCAAATCAAAACCACTATGAGGTACCATTTCACACCAGTCAGAATGGCTGCGATCCAAAAGTCTATAAGCAATAACTGCTGGAGAGGGTGTGGAGAAAAGGGAACCCTCTTACACTGTTGGTGGGAATGCAAACTAGTACAGCCACTATGGAGAACAGTGTGGAGATTCCTTAAAAAACTGGAAATAGAACTGCCTTATGATCCAGCAATCCCGCTGCTGGGCATACACACTGAGGAAACCAGAAGGGAAAGAGACACGTGTACCCCAGTGTTCATCGCAGCACTGTTTATAATAGCCAGGACATGGAAGCAACCTAGATGTCCATCAGCAGATGAATGGATAAGAAAGCAGTGGTACATATACACAATGGAGTATTACTCAGCCATTAAAAAGAATACATTTGAATCAGTTCTAATGAGGTGGATGAAACTGGAGCCTATTATACAGAGTGAAGTAAGCCAGAAAGAAAAACACCAATACAGTATACTAACGCATATATATGGAATTTAGAAAGATGCTAACAATAACCCTGTGTACGAGACAGCAAAAGAGACACTGATGTATAGAACAGACTTATGGACTCTGTTGCAGAGGGAGAGGGTGGGATGATTTGGGAGAATGGCATTGAAACATGTATAATATCATGTATGAAATGAGTCACCAGTCCAGGTTCGATGCACGATACTGGATGCTTGGGGCTGGTGTACTGGGACGACCCAGAGGGAGGGTATGGGGAGGGAGGAGGGAGGAGGGTTCAAGATGGGGAACACAGGTATACCTGTGGTGGATTCATTTCGATATTTGGCAAAACTAATACAACATTGTAAATTTTAAAAATAAAATTAAAAAAAATTTTTTTTTCTGGAAAAAAAAAAAAAAAAGAAAGAAAGCTGAGCACCAAAGAATTGATGCTTTTGAACTCTGGTATCAGAGAAGACTCTTGAGAGTCCCTTGGACTGCAAGGAGATCCAACCAGTCCATTCTAAAGGAGATCAGTCCTGGGTGTTCATTGAAAGGAATGATGCTGAAGCTGAAACTCCAATACTTTGGCCACCTCATGCGAAAAGTTGACTCATTGGAAAAGACTGTGATGCTGGGAGGGATTGGGGGCAGGAGGGGAAGGGGACGACAGAGGATGAGATGGCTGGATGGCATCATCGACTCGATGGACGTGAGTCTGAGTGAACTCCGGGAGTTGGTGATGGACAGGGAGGCCTGGCGTGCTGTGATTCATGGGGGTCGCAAAGAGTCAGACACCACTGGGTGACCGAACTGAACTGAATTGAACACAAAAAATACTGCAGAGAAACTTACAAGGATACTTTTGGTCAAGTAATAATAAAGTAACAGCAACATTGTATTTTATTTACAGCATTTTCCAAATGAACATACAAACAGCACAAACATGTCAGTATCACATTTTTTGGTCCCTTTGGCTCTTTTTAGGTAGTTGTTGAGATTCACTATTTATATTTTCACTTCTGACTGTTCATTGCTTTGGTTTTGCCTCCTCTCTGTAGCCTCTCTGATTCCCCATCAAACAAGTTACTGGAGGAGAGGGGAATGCTGAGGCCCTGTGGACAGGAGCACAGAGAGCAGGAGGAGGGCTGATGGGAACTCAGTACCTTTTGAATAACTTGAAGGGCCTGGTATGCTTCCACTTAACTGCTTCAACCCACTGGCTCAGATTCCTCAAATTGCATTCAGGAAAATTCATTAACTTGGACATAAAGATTCATGTTTAATAAAAATTTACTGAGCTGCAAAATGAGCAGTCATAAACTCCTTTCGAGTATCCAAAAATTAAAAAAAATATCTGAAAATCTCTCGTGATAGCAATGTTCAGTTCAGTTCAGTCGCTCGGTTATGTCAGAGTTTATGTGACACCATGGACTGCAGCACAGCAGGCTTCCCTGACCAACACCAACTCCCCGAGCTTGCTCAAACTCATGTCCATCAAATTGGTGATGCCATCCCACCATCTCATCCTCTATCATCCCCTTCTCCTCCTGCCTTCAATCTTTCCTGGCATCAGGGTCTTTTCCAATGAGTCAGCTCTTCGCATCAGGTGGCCAAAGTATTGGAGTTTCAGCTTCAGCATCAGTCCTTCCAAAGAACACCCAGGACTGATCTCCTTTAGAATGGACTGGTTGGATTTCCTTGCAATCCAAGGGACTCTCAAGAGTCTTCTCCAACACGACAGTTCAAAAGCATCAATTCTTTGGTGCTCAGCTTTCTGTATAGTCCAACTTTCACAGTGATACATGACTACTGAAAAACCATAGCTTTGAAGATGGACCTTTGTTGGCAAAGTAATGTCTCTGCTTTTTAGTATGCTGTTGACATGTTGGTCATAGCTTTTCTTCCAAGGGGAAAGCATCTTTTAATTTCATGGCTGCAGTCACCATCTGCAGTGATTTTGGAGCCCCCCAAAATAAAGTCTCTCACTGTTTCCATTGTTTCCTCCTCTATTTGCCATGAAATGATGGAACCAGATGCCATAATCTTAGTTTTCTGAATGTTGAATTTTAAGCCAACTTTTTCACTCTCCTCTTTCACTTTCATCAAGAGGCTCTTTAGTTCTTCTTTGCTTTCTGTCACAAGGGTGGCATCATCTGCATATCTGAGTTTATTGGTATTTCTCCCAGCAATTTTGATTCCAGCTTGTGCTTCATCCAGCCTGGCATTTCGCATGATGTACTCTGCATATAAGTTCAATAAGCAGGGTGACAGTATATAGCCTTGATGTACTTCTTTCCTGATCTGGAACCAGTCTGTTGTTCCATGTCCAGTTCTAACTGTTGCTTCCTGAACTGCATACAGATTTCTCAGGAGGCAGGTCAGGTGATCTGGTATTCCCATCTCTTGAAGAATTTTCCAGTTTGTTGTGATCCACACAGTCAAAGGCTTTGGCATAGTCAATAAAGCAGAAATAGATTTTTTTCTGGAACTCTTTTGCTTTTTCAATGATCCAGAGGATGTTGGCAATTTGATCTCTGGTTCCTCTGCCTTTTCTAAAACCAGCTTGAACTTCTGGATGTTCACTGTTCATGTACTGTTGAAGCCTAGCTTGGAAAATTTTGAGCATTACTTTACTAGCGTGTGAGATGAGTGAAACTGTGCGATAGTTTGAACATTCTTGGCATTGCCTTTCTTTGCAACTGGAATGAAAACTGTTTTCCAGTCCTGTGGCCACTGCCGAGTTTTCCAAATTTGGTGGCATATTGAGTGCAGCACTTTCACAGCATTGTCTTTTAGGGTTTGAAATAGCTCAACTGGAATTCCATCACTTCTGCTAGCTTTGTTCGTAGTGATGCTTCCTAAGGCCCACTTGACTTCCCATTCCAGGGTGTCTGGCTCTAGGTGAGTGATTACACCATCATGGTTATCTGGTTCATGAAGATCTTTAAGTATTTTCTCATAGGGCTCTTTGCTTCCACTCGTCTTTTAGTTTATCTTCCTCTAATGTGGGGGAATGTACATTCCTTTTATGAGGAATTGTGTGAAATTTTATTTGCTTAAAATGCTTATTTTCAGATTACAAGCATGAATTGGAAAAATCTGATTCTATAAAAATGAAAGTAATACACCAGAAATAACAAGTTAGTGTATTTTTATCATCTTGTTTTCTTTGCAGCTTTTACTGTGGCTGTAATCATGATCTGTCTACATTTTAATCTTAGTTTTCTCATTCAATATTCCTCAAGTTATCTACAACTTTTAAAGTATAAATTTTACCGTTATATTCTATCATATTGATGATGTGATATATGGATTATGTTTTATTAGTTCTCTGAGAGCATAAGTCTATGCTTTCAAAACCCTATGATTCTCAACATAGTTACATAGATATCCTCTTAGACACAATGACTTATCATAAGGAGATATTTGTACTTTATTATAAAGTTTCTATTTGATTCAAATGCAGTTTGAAATATTCAAAAGGACATGTATTAAGCAATTGCCCAAGACAAACAACTTGCTCCTTGAGCCTTCTGTCTAGTGAAGCCATTGCAGCCTTGCTTTGCACACTGATCAGGGCAGCTGTAACACTTCATGGTCCTTACTTGTTTATGTGCTTGCCTGTCCTTCTGAATTGTCCATTTTTTGAGGAAGAGATGGCATGTGATTCAGCTCTGCATCTCTAGTTCTGTACTTGAAACAGAGCCTGGCCTGTAGGTGCTTTGATGTGGGAATGAATCAGTGAAATGATTCAGGGCACGTTGGTGTTGATAAAGAAGTCAGTGGGGTTTGGTCTGAATGAGTGGTTTAGGTAATGCTTTTGAGATTCTGAGGGAGCATTCACTATGTTAAATGTCTGGACAGGGTGGTCTTGCAGGTCTAGTGTGATGGTTTCTCCAGTTTTTCTCTAGGTAATATCTGAAGTGAGAATGAGGAATATAGAATACAGGGAATGTGTTTTGAATTTTGAAATCTGTAAACTTTTTTTCTCTTCTGGAGAGGCATGAGCTAATTAGTGAATGCCAAGGCACAGTTAAAAAACATGTTGCTTTATGATTATAGAGAAAGTTCCTTAAAGGATTATTTGTGATTAGTTATTTGGATTTAAAAAGAAAAAGCAGGCGATAGAATCTGTATATTGTAGATATCTCTCTGCAGAATACTTATATTTTCCTCTTCATAAAGAGCAACAGAGATCATTCTGTATTTAGTTTCCATGGTTAATATGCCATGGGCCAAATAATCAATATTTTGACTTGCATAGTACGTGTTATGTTCAATAGATATTTGTCAGTCAATGAAATAACTTATATTTGAAAATAAGCAATGAATATCGGAGAAGGCAATGGCACCCCATTCCAGTGTTCTTGCCTGGAAAGTCCCATGGATGGAGGAGCCTGGAGCCTGGAAGGCTGCAGTCCATGGGGTTGCTGAGGGTCGGACATGACTGAGCGACTTCACTTTCACTTGTCACTTTCACGCATTGGAGAGGGAAATGGCAACCCACTCCAGTGTTCTTGCCTGGAGAATCCCAGGGACGGGGGAGCCTTGTGGGCCACCGTCTATGGGGTCGCATAGAGTCGGACACAACTGAAGCGACTTAGCAGCATTGGTATGATTTTAGTTTTAAAATTATACTTTTATAAACATTAATGTTTTCCTAGATTACAAGTTAAATTTTATTGTATTATGATGAATTCAATGGCTATTAGACCAATAGACAATATGACTTAAAATTAATAGTTTGTCTAGTTATCTACACTCAAATTTCTGAAGAGCAAATATCAAATGTGTTATCATTATTAAATTATCATCAGCCAGCCTTCTTAATCATATTCAAATGGAATGAGTAGGAATATTAGCATCCATTCCCATTAGTTTACTTTCTAATAGGGCAGTATACATCTAAGTCTCCTATGATAATTGGTTAGCCTTTTAAGATGCTGCTCCAAGCCTTTCTTTCAGGCATTGATTCAACAAACACTTAATGAGTTCCTAGATCCTTTGAACAATGTGGGGCAGCTTAAGATTTTCTTAGGGAAACAAAACATAACCACATAATAACTTAAATAATTATATATAACTGAACAGCAAATAATGATTGGCATGATAATGTAGGAAACTTGAACTTTTAAAGAAAGAGAGAAAGAAGGAAGGAATTCTAGGTTCAACTGATGCTTACAAGTAGAAATGAACAAGGTATATTGCAGAGGGTGGCAAATAATGAATTTCTCTCCCTCTGGAAGAAACAATCAGTTCATGTAGAAAAGAAAGTGGATTTAAAGCAAAGTAAAGGGTTTCCATTCAGTCTAAATACTGAGCTTGCTTAAGTGTGTTTTGAAAATTACTCTGGATCCCAATCCAAGAATCTATTTTTGGATGAAGCCCAGGAATCTATAATATGATGCTGGTATTCCCTGAACTGTATTTGAAGAAACACAGAGTTAGAGGCTGGAGTCTGCCATCAATTAATAATTCAATTCAAGGGACTTCCTTGGTAGTCTAGTGGTTAAGACTCCATTCTTCCAATGCAGGGGACACTCATTTGATCGCTGGTCAGGGAACTAAGATCCACATGCTGTGCACTGCAGCCAATTAAAAAAATATAATAATTCAATTCAATAATATTTTAATTTTTAAAAATAGAGTACAGGCCTGATACAAACTGAATGACCTGAGCCCAGGAGGATGATTCAGATCAGGAAGAGATTTTTAGGCAATAAGCTCCCTGGAATATAATGCTAACTTAATGAGAAAGAGTGAGATAGTTGGAATGAAAAAGATGACTATGAGAGAAAGGTGGATAAATTGCCAAGTCTTATAATTTATATTACACAAAGACATTAGAGGAGAGAGAGGTTATGAACATTCAGGATTGGCAAGAATGATTTTATTAATAAAAAGAACAGACTTCAGGGTGCTGTGTTCATTAAATTAATTAAGAAACCCACAGATGAGGGAGAGTGTAAACTGCAGGGAAGACCCTAAGGTTCCTTTGGTGAAAATCGAGTTTGAGATAATGGTAGAATATGCTGTGCTGTGCTTAGTCACTCAGTCGTGTCCGACTCTTTGTGACCCCATGGGCTGTAGCCCGCCAGGCTTCTCTGTCCATAGGATTCTCCAGGCAAGAATACTGAGGGGGTTGACATGCCATCCCCCAAGGGGATCTTCCCAACCCAAGAATCGAACCAGGGTCTCCTGCATTGCAGGCAGATTCTTTACCAGCTGAGCTACCAGGGAAGCCCTAATGGTAGGATACCCATATTAAAAAGCAGAGGAGGTAGAGCAGAGGGCAGACCTGGAGGGAAAGGCCTGTGAGTACTGAGCACAGGTGCCAAACGTGAAGGTATGAGAACCAGTTCAGATCAGATCAGTTGCTCAGTCGTATCCGACTCTTTGCGACCCCATGAATCGCAGCACGCCAGGCCTCCCTGTCCATCACCAACTCCCAGAGTTCACCCAGACTCACGTCCATCGAGTCAGTGATGCCATCCAGCCATCTCATCCTCTGTCGTCCCCTTCTCCTCTTGCCCCCAATCCCTCCCAGCATCAGCGTCTTTTCCAATGAGTCAACTCTTCGCATGAGGTGGCCAAAGTACTGGACTTTCAGCTTTAGCATCATTCCTTCCAAAGAAATCCCAGGGCTGATCTCCTTCAGAATGGACTGGTTGGATCTCCTTGCAGTCCAAGGGACTCTCAAGCGTCTTCTCCAACACCACAGTTCAAAAGCATCAATTCTTCGGTGCTCAGCCTTCTTCACAGTCCAACTCTCACATCCATACATCACCACAGGAAAAACCATAGCCTTGACTAGCTGGACCTTTGTTGGCAAAGTAATGTCTCTGCTTTTTAATATGCTATCTAGGTTGGTCATAACTTTCCTTCCAAGGAGTAAGCGTCTTTTAATTTCATGGCTGCAGTCACCATCTGTAGTGATTTCGGAGCCCAGAAAAATAAAGTCTGACACTGTTTCCACTGTTTCCCCATCTATTTCCCATGAAGTGATGGGACCGGATGCCATGATCTTAGTTTTCTGAATGTTGAGCTTTAAGCCAACTTTTTCACTCTCCTCTTTCACTTTCATCAAGAGGCTTTTGAGTTCCTCTTCACTTTCTGCCATACTGGTGGTGTCATCTGCATATCTGAGGTGATTGATATTTCTCCCGGCAATCTTGATTCCAGCTTGTCCTTCTTCCAGTCCAGCGTTTCTCATGATGTACTCTGCATATAAGTTAAATAAACAGGGTGACAATATACAGCCTTGACGTACTCCTTTTCCTATTTGGAACCAGTCTGTTGTTCCATGTCCAGTTCTAACTGTTGCTTCCTGACCTGCATACACATTTCTCAAGAGGCAGATCAGGTGGTCTGGTATTCCCATCTCTTTCAGAATTTTCCACAGTTTATTGTGATCCACACAGTCAAAGGCTTTGGCATAGTCAATCAAGCAGAAATAGATGTTTTTCTGGAACTCTCTTGCTTTTTCCATGATCCAGCAGATGTTGGCAATTTGATCTCTGGTTCCTCTTCTAAAGCCTTTTCTAAAACCAGCTTGAATATCAGGAAATTCATGGTTCACATATTGCTGAAGCCTGGTTCTGGGTATTCGTGGTATTCATTGCCTAGGACTGCCATAACTAGTTACTCACAGTAGCCACAAACTCTGTGGCTTAACACAATAGAATGTTTTTCCTCACACAGTTCAAAAGGCCAGAAGTCTGAAATCAGCATGTCAGCAGGTTTGGTTTCTCCGGGAGGCTCTGAGGAAGAAATCCTTCATGCCCCTCTTCCAGCTTCAGGTGGTTGTAGCAATCCTTGGCATTCCTTGGAGTGTAGCTGCCTCACTCAGTCTCAGCCTCCTTCTTCACATCGCTTTTCCCTCTCCCTCCCTGTGTCCTTTCCTCTTCTTAAAAGGACACTTAGTCACTGGATTTAGGACTCACGCTAAATAAATCTAGGATAATTTCATCTCAACATCCGTAATTAATTACATCTGCAAAGGCCCTGTTTCCAAATAATTTCACATTCTGAGGTTGTAGGTGGACGTGAATTTTTTGAGGGGAACATTAATCAACCCAGCACATCCTCCTAGAAATATGTAGTAAAGGAAGAGCAAGTCTTAACGTCTAAGCCCTGGGACATACTAACCATTAGGAGACAGGAAAGGGGGAGAAAGGGGCAAAAAGAATAGAAAAGGAAATGGAGAGCTAGGAGCACTAGGATGGTACTGCCAAGAAAGCTGGAGAGTTAGAGACTTTCAGAGAGGGCATAGCAACCTCAGGTTTGGCAGAGCAGGCAAAAAAATTGGACAAATGTGATTTATGAGCATCAAGAAAACTGTTCCAAGATCATTTGAGAATATGGACAGAAAAAGAAGAGTGAGGGAAAATTGGGATGAAATATATTATAGGAAATTTAGTAGATCTGATGGAGTTTCCCTCCCCCAAGATAGGAAAGACCAGAATACAGTTCTCCTCCAGGAGCAGAAAGTTGGCAACTATGTAAAATCTCACCAGGCACAACCAGAGGGAGGGCTGTTCTCTCTTCTCACAAAATCTGGATCAAGAAGAGAATTCAAAAGTGGTCAGAGCAAGGGATTTCTCCTTTCTGCCTGAGAGCATGAACTGCTTGTATCTTTTCATATGCAAATATAAGGAATTAGACTGAATGCTAATTAAATTGCAAAGAATTTGTAAAGTGATGTCACATTTAGGGGTAGTTAATAAGGCCTGTTCATGGACCTTATTTATAAATAGCAAAGATTAAACATATGATAAAAGGAATTTTTAGCTGGAACAATTAAAGATCAATTATGACAATGGTACACGGCAGTGAAAGCCTCTGGAAGAGCTTGCCTCCTCGTTAATCAAAGATAATTATCAATTATGAGGCTTTATCATTAGTAGTGTCTACACTTTGCATCTTAAAAAGCTGATGATAATTAGTTGCCAGTTCTTGCTGTAAATGCTCATTATGTTCTGAGAGGTGTACTGTTTCCTTTTAAAAATGACTTTTAGGTCATGACCTTGAGTGACTTAGACTCTTGTGTCCCTACACTGAGTTGAAATCAAGCTCCTTTTTGCCATTACCCGCCCCACCCCCTACCACAAGATAATTTGAGAGGTACATAAATGCTAAATAATATGAAGAAACTGTACTATGAATATGAAACGAGCAAAAGATTTTAGTTTGAATAGTTACTGAGTTCAGAGGATGAGTTTATTGTTCTAATTACATCCAAGATGTAACTAACAGATCAGGAACTCATGACAGGTGTTTTTCCAATGGAGAAGAAACATAATGTCTGTTTATTAAGTACTTATATGAACTAAGAATTGAAAAACATACTTCACATATGTTATTTCAGTTAACCATATCAATAACATTATAACACAGGTATTGTATTTACTCCTTGTTTTACATAGGTAATAAGGATAGAGGCCTTCCCAGGTGGCTTGGTGGTAAAGAATCCACCTGCCAATGCAGGAGACTCCTGTTTGATACCTGGGTTGGGAAGATACCCTGAAGAAGGAAATGGCAATCCACTCCAGTATTCTTGCCTGGGAAATCCCATGGACAGAGGAGACTGGCAGGCTATATTGTCCATGGGGTCACAAAAGAGTTGGACATGACTTAGTGACTAAACAACAACAACAATAAGAAAAGAGTATCAGAGTGGTTTAACAACTTGTCCAAAATGACACAGATAATGAATAATCATTCTGGAAAATACTTAATGTGTAGTATTAAAATTCATCTTATCTGAAGAGATTAATATTTAAGATATTATAATATCTGAAGCTGCAGGAAAACAATTAGAAAACCAGTTCTTTAACTCTGAACTAAATAATTACTTTGATAGTAACATTAAACGTTTAAGACACTGACCTCACATTTTTATCACAGAAAAGGAAATGAAAAGAAGTGAAACAGACATCAGAGATTTATTGAAAGTCAAATACCAGATGATGCAATATCCACACATAATTTTAGTCTGGAAGTTATAACCTGGTTTTAAAAGTGTTTATTGATACTATTCTATCAGATAGTGATATTTTCCTCTTTGAAGGTAATACAAAATGAAGCAGTTGAATTGAAATTAAGGCTGACTGCTGCTTAAAAATAATCACAGAAATTTGCTACAGGGCACTTGAGAACATCAGACTCATAGGGGCCAAATTCATTCAGTAAAGTTATGGATGTGCACAAAACATAGTCAGCCACTAATCAGAGGGTAAAGGTGGGCATGGCAGTTCTCTAGACCTCACAAAGCTTATAGTCCAGCAGATACAGTTTTGCAGCCCTTTAGTTTTCACATTAAACAACCAGCAGCAAACAGGTATACATTTTTTTAGCCTAGTTTAATTTCTGAAAAATGTTTTTTTGTTTTATATGGGATAGTATATTAACACGTTCTAGATAAGTGAATTTATTTAATGCAGTTGTCTTTCTTTAAAATATTGGCATTAATTAATGATGAAATTGAATTTTAAATGTGGATTTTACTCATTTGTTAATCAAAAATAGTTGGGATCATATATATTAGTTGGTGCAAATATCTACATCTGCAAAAGAGGGAAATTTGTACTGTATTCCTTTTTACCATAATGTACTACAGAAGTAGAAGTGAAAGTCTCTCCCGACTCTTTGCGACTCCAAGGACTATACAGTCCATGGAATTCTCCAGGCCAGAATACTGAAGTGGTTAGCCTTTGCCTTATCCAGAGGATCTTCCCAACCCAGGAATCGAATCCATGTCTCTCACATTGTAGGTGGATTCTTTACCAGCTGAGCCACAAGGGAAGGCCCTATAATGTACTATAGTTTACACATGTAATGTGTATCATAACTTGGAAAACAGTTTTTACATTCTTAGATATAGACTAGGGCTTCCCTAGTGGCTCAGCTGGTAAAGAATCTGCCTGCAATGCAGGAGACCTGGGTTTGCTCTCTGTGTTGGGAAGATCCCCTGGAGAAGGGAATGGCTACCCATTCCAGTATTCTGACCTGGAGAATCCCATGGACTGTATAGTCCATGGGCTCACAAAGAGCTGGACACGACTGAGCGACTTCACTTTCTTTCTTTCTAGATATAGACTAGAAGAAAATTATTTGAAGAAATTTAGTTTTATAAGCTCATTGAGTGTTCCTGGGTTCCTTCCTTTTGTGTCTTTTCTAAGGCTTTCATTCTCATTTAGAACAGCTAATATTTTTCTTTCTCAGTAAATTCTCTGAAAGAAAATAAACTGTTTTTCACTAGAAACTGTAAGCACAAAACCATGTAAAATTAAATACAGTATGAAATACTTTTGAAACTTCCATACAGGAACAGTTGGTTTATCTAATGCTTTTTGAGAAATAGTTACAGTGTCATTGCCTTGAAGCATATATACTGTGAGATAGTGACATGTGCATCTAAAATATTTCAAAATCATTGATAAACATGTACTGGTGATTAGAAGAGGAAGTTTTTCAAATTGGAAATGTACATTAGCAGTAGATCATTTTAGGAAGTGTTCGCTTGAAAATATGTTTGCTGATCACAAAGTCAGTTTCCCACTGACTCCCATGTACATTTCAACTTAGGGTCTGGTTTTGAGGATTTTATGGAATGTTGTAATTTGCCACCAGTTCTCACCTGTAGGCAGCTTTTTCTCAACCGTTGCTCTTGTGACCTAAGGAGACAACAGGAGAGGATCCCTCAATTTCCTTCTGATTACTTGGTGGCAGAAATTTATTTCTAGGGTCAACTGGGGCTGACCTCCAATTTGGCTCCCTTTAATAGGACAGTGTTCAGAAGAGTGAGAAGGTAGGACAAGGCAAAAGTCAGGATTTTGGGGGGAAACAGCTAGCTGGAAGCACTTGTATTGCCTTCTACTTACCTCATTGATGAAGGAAGTGTCCCCCTCCTTAATTAATATGAGATGGCCAAACACATGATGGGCAGATGAGACAGCAGTTTATATGAGTCACACACACTCAGTCCAGGGAAAGAAGACACCGCATGCCATGCAGGGCCACACAGGGGTCCACTCAGAAGCAGAGTGAACCAGTAGGGCTGTGACAGGCAGGCTTTGTAATGATGAGAGGGTTAGGTGACCCCTGGTTCTCATGGAGGATGTGATTGACTTGTTTGATAATTTCACTGGACTGTAGGGAAGAGAAACCAGTTGGGTTGGAGATAAGGTGGGATGGAGCTGGTCTGGCTGATAGGGAAGCTGGTCTGGGAGGGATCTTTTCCTGCTGGGTAGGGTGGGGGTCATATCTGGCAAGTGCAGAACACATCTGTAGACCTTTGGGACCCCAGGAGGCTCCCAGATGTCAAGGTAGCACATGGAATTTTAGCCCTTACAATATAGTTCTCATGATTAAAAGTTCCGGAGGGAGAAGCCAGGAGCAAGTAGGACCTCAGGTGGCTATGGAGGAAGGTACTGTTGAGCCAGCGTTGGAGCCACTGCAGGTCTCTGGACCACTACGGAGATGAGGTCTGCTGACTACACCAAAGGAAAAGCAGGGAGTACCAGGGGTTCTACCCATATATGATATAGATTGAGTCAAGGGGCCACAAAACAGGTGTCTGGTGTGCAGAGCAGGAGAGGCAGTAGCTGAGGGAGTGCAAAAGCTGGCATGCCTAGCTTCCATTTAATCTCTTCATACTTCTGTTTCCTCATGAGTTGTATAATAGTAACTGTCTCATGAGGTGGATGAAATGTTAAATGAGAAAATAATACCTGTAACCCCTTTAAAAATATTAACTATTAATTTTGATTAGGCACAGGAGTTAACTTCAACCTGTTTCTCAGGGTGAGCTTTAGTGGCCAGTCTTAGCCTAAATTGACAGTCATATTGGAGGGCAATGTGATATCATCGGATCTCCTAAATCATGTTGGAGTTTCTTTATTTCTCTTTATGAGGTGTTGAGTTGACACACTGTAAATGGTTACGTAGAAGCTTTACATTTAGAAGAATACTAAAGCGTATTTTAAATAATGACCATTTAGAGATTCTTCTAAGAGTATTTCAAAAGCAAAACACAGTGCCTATTACATAAAAGGTATTCAATAAATGTTTATATTGAATAACCTTTGAAAAATGAGGCATTATCACTATCAAATTACAGAAATTCTTCCTTGCTTCATCTGTAATCTTTATAGGTAAATTGATCAAAAGATTATAGTACAGTGTGTAGAGGTTTTGCTCTAGGGTGTTCATGTAAACGGCACTTTGGTATTGTATTCTGGTTGGAAGAAGCAAGTTTGTCTTCAAGTTCATCCATGGTTGGTAGCAGTAGAGAATAAAGAGGTAGAAATAAAATAATTATTTTTTGTAAGTGGGGGCATTTTACATGGACTAAACGTATTTATTTTCTCACTAGACCCTATTCCATTTCTATATATAACTTTCCATCTAATTATTCTGCTGAAATAAATTGCAAAAACATGGAGAAGAGAGCTTGCTTACATGCCTCTGTAATTCCTATTATGCCTAGTGTATCAGATCAGATCAGATCAGATCAGTCGCTCAGTTGTGTCCAACCCTTTATAGTTTCTTAAAAATACAGTATATGTTCAATCAATATTTCTAAGTTTATTAGTTTTTACTGAACCACCAATAATTCTCAATGTTTGTGATTTTCCCTTTGTAAAACAGATTGTTTTAGAGATTCCAAGTGAATGAATTGGACCAAGTAAACTCTGAGGTCCTTGTAGTGCTACTCTGTGATGATTAAATCAATCAAGGAGAAAGCTTGGTTAATAAGAAAAAGAAGTTCTGGAAAAACCTAGGGATTTTGGACTTTGGTGTGGTCCAGCGGTTGAGAGTCTGCCTGCCAGTGCAGAGGGTGTGGGTTTGATCCCTGGTCTGGGAAGATCCCACATACCGTGGGGCAACTGGGCCCACGTGTCACAACTACTGAAGCCCTTGCGCCCTTGAGCTTGTGCAACGAGAAGCCACTTCATTGAGAAGCCCACGACAGCAACCAGAGAGTAGCCCCTGCTTGGGGCAACTAGAGAAAGCCAGGGCACAGCAACAAAGACCCAGCACAGCCAAAATCAAATAAATATTAAAAAAGAGAAAGTCTAGGGACTTATTAGCCTTAATATTAACATATAAGGACTTAACATATAAGTAACATATTGTACTGAATGTAACCCAATAGGTTCTTTGGTATGGCATGGAGTGGTTGAGGAGAACCCATGGTTAATAGCAAACATTCTGGATTTCAAGGCCTGGGTTTGATTTCTGGTTCTACCATTTAATAGCGATGTTGGCCTTGGGCAAATCACTTTACCTCTCTGAGCCTGTTACCTCATGGTAAAAGAGTGACGGTAGTGGTAACTACTTTACAGGGTTGTTATGAAGACTGAATGAATGACTTAGTACCCTTAAAAAGCACTTAGAATATTGTTTGGCATCTAAGCACAGTACACATTCTCATGGTCATTCTTTTTTTTTTCTTGTAGATAGAGCTGACTTCCAAGTAGTTTTTCCACACTTGGTGGCTAGGGAAAAAGATTCATGGGGGTAGTATACACCCTTCCCCCCATCAGGATACATATATAAAGCTTTGCTTGAAGTCCTTGAATTAAGCTATTTTTTCAATTCTCATTTATTGAGAAAGCATCTTAAAAAATATCTAGTGTTCATGGAATTGATGTCAAAAGCCAAGTAAGCACTATTTCCCTGAAGAAGTATCTCAGCCATTGCCCTGGGATGGTTTTAGAGCAAGCGATCTACTGCTGAAAGCTCTGCCTTTGGTATCACTGGTCATTAAAAGCCTCATGACACTTAACTAAGACAAAATTATTCATCTCTATTTCTTGGCAAAGGTTCAAATATGAGAATAAATTCCCTTTAAGTGGTTAGAGCATTTATAGTTCCCCTGGCCTGATGCTTTTAAGTAGTTTTGTTTTACTGGAGGAGGACTTTCTTCAGGTACCTATAGAAGATGAAACACTTGTTAGTCACAGGCTTAGTGTTGAGTCAATCACATTTCAGAAATACACCTGGCCTTTGGCTTTTGGTTTCTAATGCATTCCTTTTGTCAATTGACAGAATTCCTTTGTCATTTTAAAATCCTTTAAAGTCTTCATGTTCATCTCTTCCTTGTGAGAAACTCTCCTGAGCACTTTTGCCTGAGTAAATCTTTGAGAAATGTTTTTAAAATTAGAGAAGTGGTAAAGCTCAGAAGGGCCCTTATAGATAAAAAGTACAGAAGCAAAATATGATGCTAACGGGTAATAAGAGAAGAAACTGGATTTTACTGCCAAAGCAAGGACGTTATACTGTTTACATGTACTTTTTATGACTTCTAAATTCTTTCAGAAAATCGTAATACTAACGAAAAATATTCCGAAGTGGCAACATAAAACAATTTTTTAAAAGTAGCTTCTCCTGTACACTCTTTTAAAACTAAGTGCTATCGAGCCTCACAATTGAGATCTTTAAGTATAATTTTTTTTTTTTTGTATTTTGTATTGTGCCCAGATACCATTTCATGCAATTCAAATATAAATTCCTATGCATTGAAGACCTTGATTTACAGGGAAGTATTTCATCTTAGTTCTAGTTGGTATTTCTCATATCTTGTCTTCTCTGAGCTCTTCTTTTCATCAGACTGTTGGTCCCAGGAATGGATGGGGAGAGGGAGGTCGGGTTTCGTTTTGTTTCCTTCCTCCAGGCAACGCCGCTCGGGTGTTTCTCCAGCTAGGGCCGCGTGGACAGCGGCTCAGCCGCCGGGGGGGTGCGGCCGCTGGCGTCGCGCGGGGGCGTGGCTTAACCACGGGGCAGGGCCTGCCCACGGAGAGGGGGCGGGGCCTGTCCTCGGAGAGCGACCCACGGGCGAGTCTCAGGTTGGCAGCTGGCAGTGCAGCCCGCGGCGACCGCGGCGGTGGCCAGAGCCGAATGCTCGCGGGCTCCGTGCGGCTCCAGCCGTTGTCCTCGCTCGCGCCGCGCCATCTCGCTCCCGCCGGAGAGGGAGACCCGGCGGCGCTCTGCCCGAGAACACCGCGGTCCGTCTCGGGGCACCTTAGAGGAGAAGGTGAAGCCGGGGTCCCAGAGCGGCCGGACTCCCGCCCGCCGCCGGATCGCACCGCCGAGCCTTTTCCAGCGTCTGCAGCGCTGGGCACGCGGGGAGAGTGGGGTCCGCGGCGAGGGAAGGAGTGACTGGGACACCGAAGATGAGCGCGCAGACCTGGCGCGTGGGCTCTCAATGTCTCCTCCTGCTGGCTCTCGTGGGGTCTATCCGAAGCGAGGGCGTGCAGAGCTGCGAAGAAGTTCGGAAACTTTTCCAGGGGCGCCTGGTGGGACCTGTCAAGGGGCTGCCGGATTCACCGCGGGCAGGTAAGGCGCGGACCGTGGGAGAGGGCTGGGAGCCTGGGCACGGGCTGGGGCGTCCGGAGCGCGGACCCTGCACTGCTCAAGCTCTCGGAATGGCCTTTCGTGGGAGAAGTTGACCTTTCAGGTCCTCCGACCGCACATGGTGCCTCCCGGAGAAGGGCGGTGTGACCATCCCGAGTGCAGCGCAGCTCCGGGAGCTCCATGACTCCGCCTGCTGCTGAGCCGAGCTCCGGGCGTTCGCTTCCCGCCCGGCTCCCTTAGTCTCACTGATGCGATGCAAGAGGCCAGCAGAGCTGACAGCGGGGGACAGCGCTGCCTGACCGCGATTCTTTTACGAGTGGGAACTTCCCCAGTGCCCCGCCGGGGGGCCTTGGTTTGCTGCTTTCTCCCACGGTAGATGGAGTTGGGTTGGTCGCTCCAAGTTTGATACTAAAAACACAAACCTGCATTATCCTCCTTTGCTGGAGAATGGGGTACTGACCAGGGCGGCCGGTATCCTTTGTTATGAGGACTCGGACCCTGTGCACTCACCCTGGTGTAACTCTGAGCCCCGCTCTTTACGCCTGGGCATCAAGTCCCTCCTTGCAGGTACCAACTCAGTGTGCCTCTCGGAACCATTGTGTCGTTGCAACGCCTGAACGATGTGCTGGCAACAGGCGATCAAACAGAGTGCACCGGGGAGCCACTTAACACGGCTGAGATCTACCAGACAGAGATTGAAGGGGAAGGAATATAGTGAGTGTGGCCAGTGTGGATTCTGCTTCTTGCGTGCGCCTGCACCTTTACCAGCTATTCGGCGCCCGCTCCGTGCTTCTGCGGGCGGATTTCCAGTAACATTCGGTCTGGAAGAACAGATCTTAGTTATTAAACGCAACAGCAGGTGTCTGGAGTTAAGATCTTACTGGAGCAGTGCACCTAATTACGAGGCTAATTGCCAAATGCTGTGACCTTATTGGCTGGACAGTGAACTTGTGGAGGATGCTTGGATCTAAATCTGTTCTCCTCTGCCTGTGTAGGGTGAGGAGACTTGCTGCTAGCTCTGGGGAGCCGTAGCTCTTTCGCTTGATTTCTTTGCTGGTTATCAACTCCGTTCTAGAGTCATCCCACAAGGAGAATCTGAGCATTTGGGCACAGTGAATCCATTTTAGTTTACATGACTAGTTTTTTAAGCAAACACACAAATATGTATTTGGATACCTGTTCAGTACTAGGCACTTTTACTAGTTGAAACAGCATAGATGCTCTCAGCTTAGGGCAGTTCTGTCCTCAAAGGATACCACCCCCTTTGTAAACCGGTCGTTTCATGTCAGTGCATTTGTTTCATTAAAAAAACAAAAACAAAAAACCTCACTTGCCAGTAGCTAAAGCAGCTCAAGTGACTGTGTGTGTTAGGGCGGCAGGGGTGGGGGCGTGGCATTGAGCTGTGAAATCCTCAGCTGAATAATTAGATTCCACCCCCATCCCATAATTTTGGCTGATACGTTCACAAATGTGGACAGTTAAGGACTTGATTTCTCCACCCCTCTCATATCTCAGTGTTTCCGGTACTTGCTAAATGTAATAGAGTGACTAGAAGGTATTGCAGTTATAGAACCCTGTGTGTGTTTCATCTCTTTAGAAGAAGAACTTTGCAGAGTATCATCACTGGCATAACGTTTTACTGAAACTGAAGCTGGGCCCTACAGAGAAGGAAATCGTACTTATTTGTGTTTGATACACATGGCACAAAAAAGAGCCAGGATGGCAGGCATCTTCTTTTCTAAGACATTCTGGTTTGTTTCCCCATTGCTAGTACTTTCTTTATCTGTGACTTAAGGCGATGGAGGGGTCATAGAAGCACCTTCTGAGGGGGCCATGCAGGGCTGAACTCAGGGACATCAATAGTGCTGCTGAAAAGAAGTGCTGAATTCCTTTGACATTTGCAGTAAGAAAAAGTCACATGAAAGTATTATTCTGAATCAGAATCACCCAATAACAAGCACTCACATCTGAACTTGATATAATTCTGAATTTTTTGTTTCTCTACTATTGATTACTTTTTATTTGAATAATTACATTAAACTGTTTCTTTAAACATCGATGTCTCTTATCTTTCCACTAAATTTTTTTTCATTTCCCCATTTGAGTGAATCGCACATACCACATGGCTCATAAATGCTTTTCTTTATTTTTGTATTTATATATGATCTATAACATTTAATTTGATTGAGTATAGTAGTTGAACCTTATTTTCTAAAATTATCCTCAATCTCAAGAGAAAACATAGTTAATATCTACATAGTCATTCTCACATAAGAATAGAAATACTAATATTTTTGTTAGCAAGTACATGTATTTAGCACGTAGACTTTCATTGACTAAAGCTAGTTCATTTAAATTTGATATTTGTTTTTCTTGAAAGTTAATTTTTTTTTTTTTTTTTTAGTGCTTTCTTGCATTTCTTGTCTACAAGTGGTTAATTCCTGAGATGCCTGGCCAAAATGCCATTTAAAAAATATAAGCTGGTAGAATAACTTCTTACAGTGTCATCCTATATTTGTGACTTTTAAATCTTCTGAAAACTATGTTACCCAATTTGAAATTACTAAAAGGGTGAGAACAGCCATTTAAGCTGTTTCTCAGATTCCACTCACCTTTGTTCTCTACCCTGCTCCAATTCTTTTAAGCCTATTGAGCTCCTAAGGATGTTTGGATGAGAAATGTAAAAAAGGAGAGAAGGTGTAAATGTGATTAGAATTACAGATTTCCCTGTGTTCTGATTTTATTTCCTAAGTAGTAGTCAAGGTGCCCTTTGCTCTTATTTGTTTTGTTCAGAAAAGAACTGTTAGTGAAAGTGTCTTTTAAAGGTCCTTTTATTTTTATTTTATTTATTGGGAAGGAGGGATAATGTTTTCCCATTGAAATTCTCTTCACACAGGCGTTGTTTTCCTTTTTTAAAGAAGATAATTCAGAAAGGAGAAGCTTATAAAAATCCAAGGCTAACTTCAGATAATTTATATACCAACTAGTTTTTAAAATGTGAATTTTCCTTGATACAGAGAGTAGCTTGTGCAAGGTGACTTTTTCTTGGTAGCTTTGGCTGTAAATGGGATAGTAAAAATAAACTTGGTATGGCAATATTAAATTCTAATATTATCAGACACTTTAAATAGTGCTCTATAGTTTGTATTTTTTAACTGCTTTCATTATAATCCAATCTTATATTGTCTTCGAGGTCAGTATTGTTGCATACTCATGCCCAAGAAAAACAATCTACCTGGTGATCTTAGAGTTTGGAATTACAGACATTTGGATTCAAAACTAGGCCCTGGCACCCGTAGCTCTGTGACTGAGGTACACCAGTTAGCCTTTTTGAACCTCTGTTTTCTCACCTGTAAAATGGGAATATTGGTTCTTAAAGGCTTGTTGCATAAATGTAATGAAATAATACATGTATATAAAATAGCACGAATCCAGGCACATAGTAAGTGCTCAAAAATGTGTTGCTGTCATTACAGTTTTTTATTTAGTGTCCTGATTGTAACTGGACTTGAGCTTTAAGGGTGAAATTTTAGTTTTGGATGTCTATAAATCAGAACTCTTTTTAAAAAGATAAGAACTAGTTTTTTAAAAGTCACTAATGAAAAAAAAAGTCACATGATTGTTTCTAAAATTGGGAAATATGTCTCTATCTGAAATGATACTTATTAGGTTATGGTGAAATTTTGTTTCTTTTCACAAACTAATGGAAACTCGAAGAAACCTATCTGAGATGGTAGTTATTGGATTATGGTGAATGTTTTGTTTCTTTTGTGAACTAATGGACACTATAAGAAAGAAAGCTATCTGAAATGGTAACAGGTTATGGGGAGTATTCTGTTTCTTTCTGTGGACTAAGGGGGACCCTAAGAAAGAAAACAGGCTGCACTGTGCCACTGCTCACTGTAACACCCATAGCCACCTGGTGTATATACTCAGAGAGGCAGAGGAGTGTGGGTGAGGTGGCTTTTATGCCATCACACAATTAGATGACTGATGGCCACAGTCACTCATTGACAGTAATCTCAAACTGGGACTCTTGTTTCTTGTGAACTAACACCCCCTTTTGCTGCTTGCGCAGCATGGTTATGGTGATCCAAAGCCATGAAAGGGATCCACAGACTGAGGTCAAGGCAGATTATTAATATCAGGATTGCCCTGTACTGAAACTCACCAGCCAAGAACCACAAGAAACAAGATGAGAGTCAAACAAACTAGGTCTTACTTGCTACAGCAAGGGAGATCGTGCAGCTCAGGAACTGTGGGTGCCTTGGTAAGAGGCAGTTGAGAGGGACCTTTTATAGGATCTGGCCTTGTGCTGGGTAATTACAAGGGTTTAAGGAAGCAGGGCAATTCAGGAATTGGGCGTCATCATAACTCACCTAGGTGTTAGGAAGATTAAGATGACGGGGGTGGATGGGTAAAATAGACAGCTAGTGGGAACCTCCTGTATGGCCCAGGAAACTCAGCTCAGTGCTCTGTGATGACCTAGAGGAGTGAGATAGGGGAGTGGGAGGGAGGTTCTGGAGGGAGGGGATATATGTATACATACAGCTGATTCACTTCATTGTACAGCAAAAACCAACACAACGTTGTAAAACAACTAAACCCCAATTTAAACAAAAAGATGAGAGTAGCTGTCTTTAATGAAGAAGCAGTGACACACTTGTTGGTTGGAAGAGGGGATGTTCAGTCGTTTTGTGGTTGTAGAGTCTCCTTGTGGCCATCCTGCTGCATCACAGGTCTCGGGTGGCTTTGTCCCATCATTGGTGTCTTATTCTGAGTAGGTTGTCTCTGTTGAGTTGTAAACATCAAGGCTTAGTTCCAGTGTCAGGGGAACTTGTCACTTTCTCCTCTGGAAAATCTAGTATGTGCCTTGATGCCTAAGAAAATGATATGTTTCTTTCTTTTTTTTTTTTTTTAATTTAGGCTTTTAGTGAAGCTTAATAATGGGGAAGCAAGTACAATTTTCTACTTTAGGACCGTAGATCATGACTGTCCGTCAGAGCCTGAATTGTACTAATCACATCCCTCTTCTCTCATAGTCAGTTTACTAGCAAATGTAGATGTTGTGTGCACCCCGGTCCCCTCTCCACCCCCCTTTATGCCAAGTGTCTAACATTCCATATTTATCTAATTGGCCTTAAGGAGGGGTGCAGTTTAGGGAACTTGAGAATGGCATTTTATAATTATATGCTCCCCCCAACCATGATTCCACCTTGCTAGGACTTTCTAGAACATGAACTTTGGCTTGTCTGATAAGAACACCTTCTTGGTTTATATAGCATTTCTTTTATTATTAACTAGTATAAGACCAAGAGGAACATTTCAACAACCAGATGCTACACCTAAACAGGCATGATTTATAAATCAGTGGCCTCTTGATATAACTGTTCAAGAAACCACAAATCCATTTTGTTAAAATAGAGTCATGAGAGACTTCATTCATATGCTTTGTTGAAATGTATTGCAAACATGAAATCCAGTGTACTCAGTTAACTAACAAGAGCAATTTATTTTAATAGAGAGTAGCCATTGTCCATATCTACCTTTCTTTTATAAAAGCCTGCCCTTCAGTTAGAAGAAAAGACAAAAGCAATTGTGCTCTCAATTCTTCTGTTTTTCAGCTTTAGAAATCTCAAATTTCATCAATTATACTGCTAAAATCATCCTTAAATAATTAGTCATTCTTCTGCGAATCACGGAAAATTAACACAGCTTTTGATTAGCCTTATCAGGCTCACATACAGCTACCATGTAAGTTGAATGTATAATGCACCTTTACAGAAAGAAAACGAGATTTTTGTACTTTCATGGTTTTATGAAATAATCTACATTCTCTTGAAAATTTAAAATATTGAAAAGTACAAAGAAAGCAAAAATAATTATATTATCCAGAAATAACCACCAAAACCCCTTTGAATTATCTTTTTAACACCCTCATCAATCCTCTGCTTAGCACATACATAATTTTTGAATGAGCGTAGGATCACTTTATCTTTCTTTGTAACACACCTTTTCCAATGATAAATAGCCTTCCAAATATATATATTTTAGTGACTAAGATTCTACTGTACACTTAATTGAATTCTCTATTGCTATTGAAAATATACGTTTCCAGTATTTGCTACCATAAAATCACATGGCTAAGGACGTGAAAGGCAAATGTGCCAAACTCCTTCCTTACTCATAGCTTTGCAATCATATCATCTGCATTCATTCAGCTTTAGTGTTTTTCAGTGTCAGCACCATTGACCTGTGGGACTGGATAATTCTTTGTTGTTGGCCATGGAGGGAGGTGCTGTCCTGTGGATTTCAGGTGCTTAGAAACTTCCCTGAACTTTACCCTCCTGGATGCCAGTAGCAATGCCTTGCCCTCTCCGGTTCGGATAATCAGAGATGTCTCTAGCCATTGCCAAATGACCTAGAAGAAGCAGAACCATCCTGGTTGAGAACCATTGGCATAAATGTTCAACCTATGGATATATATAATGCATTACAAATGCATTATATAGCTGGTTGGTTTGCAAGCCTCAGGTCTCAGCTTAAGTGTCAGCTCTTAGAGAGGCCTTTCTCAGGTTTTGGGCTTCCCTGGTACCTCAGTGGTAAAGAGTCCATCTATCAATGCAGGAGATTCAGGAGACCTGGGTTCAATCCCTGGGTCAGGAAGATCCCCTGGAGGAGGAAATGGCAACCCATTCTAGTATTCTTGACTGGAAAATCCCATGGATAGTGGAGCCTGGTGGGCTGGGGTCACAGAGTCAAACACGACTGAGCACATGGACCACACGCACTTCCTTCTCATGCTTCATTGAACTCTGTTCCTCTTTGTTTCTTTCATGGCACTTGTCATGGTGCCGTATTTCTTTTCTTTTTATTGCTGATCTTTTACCACTAGATTGTGTGCATGAGGAGACTAGAAAATGTCTTCTGAGGCTGGGTTTATGGATACAAAACCTGTGCAGTCAGGGTCCCACACTCAGAAGGGCCACACGCTTGGTTTAATGCTCTGCTGTTTCCATCTTGGGGTTTGAATAAAGGGTCCCGGGTTTCCCTTTTGCCTTGGGCCCTGCTGATTATGTAGGCAGTCCAGTGGTGTGCCTTGTTCACTGTAGAATATCTGGTGCTCAGAACATGCATGACACAGAATAGGAGTTGAAATGTTTGTTGAATACTTTAGTAAAGCTTCAAGTAAGTAAGTAAGTGAAAGTCATTTAGTCGTGTCTGACTCTTTGTGACCCTATGGAATACTCCATAGAATTCTCCAGGTCAGAATACTGGAGTGGGTAGCCTTTCCCTTCTCCAGAGGATCTTCCCAATCCAGGGATTGAATCCAGGTCTTCTACATTGCAGGCAGATTCTTTACCAGCTGAGCCACCAGGGAAGCCCAAAGCTTCAAGGAACTTCTTAATTAATCTTTTAAACCTCTCTGATTCTTAAGTTAAACTCTAGAAGTCAATTCATAACATTGAAGATTCTATTGATACAGTGATTTTTAAAAAAAATTTTTACGGTGTTATATGCTGCTGCTGCTGCTGCTGCTGCTGCTAAGTTGCTTCAGTCGTGTCCGACTCTGTGCGACCCCATAGACGGCAGCCCACCAGGCTCCCCCGCCCCTGGGGTTCTCCAGGCAAGAACACTGGAGTGGGCTGCCATTTCCTTCTCCAATGCATGAAAGTGAAAAGTGAAAGGGAAGTCGTTCGATTGTGTCCGACTCTTAGCGACCCCATGGACTGCAGCCTACCAGGCTCCTCCATCCATTGGATTTTCCAGGCAAGGGTACTGGAGTGGGGTGTCATTGCCTTCTCCGATGGTGTTATATAAATAGGTTAAAAACTGGCCCCTATGTGTTTTACTTCTTCCTAACTTGGGACCAATAGTCCAAAGCCTACCAGTGCCAAATTCAAAACTTTACATATCCAATTGCTTTAAATATAACAAAAGTAAACATATTTTTGAGCCTGACTGCCTTGTATACCCCACAAAGCTGAACTCATTTGCTAGCCATTCATAAAACAAACTCTGGGGCTGAAAATGATCCCAGGTTGCTGCTGCCCTTCAAAGCTCTTTACTCAGAGACTTCACATCTTGTGCAAAGCAACCTGGACACGGGAGTTGTTGCTGTTCAGTCACTCTGTCGTGTCTGACTTTTTGTGACCTCAAGGACTGCAACATGCCAGGCTTCCCTGTCCTTCATTCTTTCCTGAAGTTTGCTCAAACTCATGTCCATTGAATAAGTGATGCCATCCAACCATCTCATCCTTTGTCACCCGCTTCTCCTCCTGCAATTTCCGTCTCTCTGGGATTTTCCTTGTTTGCTTTCTTCTCTTCTGGGTGGTGGTCCTGTACCCCCGTCTTGCTGCATCTCTTCTCATGCAGCCTGTTAAAGTGGGACCCAAATAAAGCTCATTGTCATCTTGAGGTCCTTCTTTTCCTTGACCAACCCTAAAATCCTCACTTACCACATACACATTAGTATTTAGTTATTTCCAGTATAAGGTTGGGGCTCGAAGGAGCAATACCAGTTTTGAATGTATGTCTTGCCTTCTGCTAGACTATAGGCTACTTGAGAGCAGGAATTGTGATTGATTTTTGTTGTTGTTGTTGTTCTGTGACTAGGCCAAACATAATAGGTTGATTTTTGATTTTTAGAAGTAATCTTATATTCCTAGTTATGCAATAGGCTCAATTTATTGTGTTTAATTATTATTTTATGCCTGGTATTAATAGACTGAGGAATATAGAAAGTGAAGTTTTTAAAAATATATTCTGATCTGGCTTCATTGTGTTGTTGAATTAATTGTTTACATAAAGTTAATATCTTCTTATGTAACTCTGGCACAAAAAGTGACCTAATGCTTTTGTTTAAATTTAAAGACATTTTTATCTACCTTAGCTAACATTTTTGAAATAGAGTAAATGAATTGCCAAACAAATGTCTAGAAGGATTCCTTAAATGCTCTGAAAGGGAAGGAAGATTATTTAACCTTTAAGGGGTTCATTTGTACTTGATATCATCATGTAGACAGTGTGACTGATCTCTTAGAACATTAATTGACTTATTACTGGGAGAATGCAGAAAAATAAAGGTGACCAACTATAATTTATATCTGGCTGTGGATTAGCTGATTTGTGTTTTATTTTAATGTATGTTTTGCGAAATTGTTTCTTTCCACAAGAAAATTGATAGTAAGGAACTAGAAGATGATTCAGTTTTTCCATCTCCTACTCTTGTCAATTCCACACTGGTAGAAAGTACAGATGATTTGACTATGGAATTATTCCTAAACTGGGAAGATTGTTTACTAAAAGACACTGACTTGGGGTCCAGATTCCATGTGACTAAGTTGAGTGACCACAGGCTTTCAGAAGAAGCATGAAAATAACTGCTGTTAAATCACAAAACATGATATATGGTAGAGGTATAACTCGTCTCTAAAGTATTCTAACAGTTCTAATTTTAGAATACTCATCTAGGCTCCAAGACTTTTTAATGATATCTTAGATTTTTTTTTCTGTATAAATTGTGGTTGGTTATGTATTTATGATATTTCTTAGAATTAGTTTTAGGAAATTTTACTTAAGTAGAAGGATTACTTAAATCAGTGCTAATGAGATATGCACATTTTGATATGGTGTAGCTATTAACTTAAATATGTTTCAGATACAGTCATATTTAAAAGCTAGTAAACATTTCTTGTTTTATAATTTAAATTGTTTATTGCTCTTTTTAGGGTAATGGTTTTGAATTACCCTAAAGAGTAATTTTAGGGTAATTACCTGTGCTATGATAACTAGATTTACTTTACTTTTTAATGATTCTATATGGTAATATAATGAAATGATCTTTGGTAGCTATCTTTTTAGAGCTCATAGTCTTTTTCCTTTTCTAATAGTTTCAAGGGACTTTAGTTGGCATAAGTCCTTCAGTATAGTATTCATTTTGGGGGAAGCTAAGAACTGAGAAGAGAGTTGGATAAAAAGCATAACTAGACTGTGACTTCATTGATCAAATGAACATAGAAATTATTTCTGGATGTCCTTATTCATTGCATATATACTCTTTAAATGGGAGACTGTCAATATTAAATTACCTGTTCAGATTTATTTGCTTTTTGAGCAACTCTCTTATTTGGTAAGGTTTAGACCAAGTTACATTTTGTTCGTTTTCTTTTGATCATTGAAGCTGCCTGTGTTTAATGAGCTGAAACTGAAGTAGGTCAATAAAGTGAAGAGATTAATAGTCTGTTCTCCACCAGGCTTGGAATACATTTTACTCTGGGGGGAAAAGTCATTTCTAAAAAAGATTTTTTGATCAACTTAAAAGGTAAAGGAAATTGAAATAGCACTGACAGAGTAAAAAAGCTGAGGAATCCATGAGTTTGTCACAGCCCTCTTTATTTATCAGGCAAAGACACCTGTATCTGGATTTGAGGTTGTTAAATATTTAATTTATCTTTGGACATATCTTACAAAGAAAACAAGGAAAATGATAGGTATGACGGAATATTGAAAAGTTGGCATGGGATAAATAAATGGGAAATCAAGACATTTTAACTTACAATTTGTCCCATGTTATGGTCACATATTTTAGTGAACACTAGTGAATTTAGTTCTGAAATCACTGTATCTTTACTACATGACTTATGAACTATGTGACCTTCAGCAAAGAACTCAACTTCTCAAGGATAGTATGTAGTCTGTTCCTTTTCCCTTTCGTGTTCCCCTCCTGGCTCAGTGGTAAAGAACTCACCTGCCAATGCAGGAGATTCAGGTTCGATCCCTGGGTTGGGAAGATACCCTAAAGAAGGAGGTGGCAACCACTCCAGTATTCTTGCCTGGGAAACTGCATGAACAGAGGAGCCTGGTGGGCTACAGTCCCTGGGGTCACAAAAGAGTCAGACAGGACTTAGCGACTAAACAACAACAACAACTTTTCAGTAGTTGAGAACCACATGGTGTGGTGTCAAAGCTTTGTAAACTATAATATAATCCACAGTATTACAGTTATAATTCTTCAGTTCAGTTCAGTCGCTCAGTTGTGTCCAACTCTTTGTGACCCCATGAATCACAGCACGCCAGGTCCCCCGTCCATCACCAACTCTCAGAGTTCACCCAAACTCATGTGCATTGAGTCTGTGATGCCATCCAGCCATCTCATCCTCTGTCGTCCCCTTTTCCTCCTGCCCCCAATCCCTCCCAGCATCAGGGTCTTTTCCAATGAGTCAACTCTTCACATGAGGTGGCCAAAGTATTGGAGTTTCAGCCTCAGCATCAATCCTTCCAATGAAATCCCAGGACTGGTCTCCTTTAGGATGGACTGGTTGGATCTCCTTGCAGTCCAAGGGACTCGCAAGAGTCTTCTCCCTACACTTAAAAAATTCTTTATATGAGATCAGGGAGCAGGCAAAGCAGAAATTCTTTCTCTTCATGCTAATAAAATGCTGAACTTTCAGATAATTTTCTTCCATCATTCACTCTCAAAGTATTGATCCTATACTCACAGAAACATAGTCCATCTTTTCATTCTTTAGTTTAGTTAATAAATTAATTTGTTATTTCTAGTTTAACTCTATGGTAAAATCTAATTTGTTTATTCATATTACGTAGTGTAAAAACCAAAGACTGATCTTTTGTAAAATGATGTCACTGAAATTACTTCTATTAAGATCAAAAAGGAGGTGCTTTGCCTGGAAACATGCTGATTAAATGTGGTCAGGGAGAGGCTCTCCAGCCTGTGATTGACACGGGGTCATTGCTATTGTTCAGTTGCTAAGTCCTGTCTGACTGTGAACCCATGGGCTGCAGCATGCTAGGCTTTCCTGTCCTTCACTATCTCCCAGAGTTTACTCAAACTCATGTCGATTGAGTCGGTGATGCCACCCAACCATCTCATCCTCTGCCACCCCCTTCTCCTCCTGCCCTGGATCTTTAAAGCCTCAGGGTCTTTTCTAATGAGCTGGCAGTTTACATCAGGTAGCCAAAATATTGTAGCTTCAGCTTCAGCATCAGTCCTTCCAATGAATATTCAGGGTTGATTTCCTTTAGGAATGATAGTTTGATCTCCTCGCTGACCATGGGACTCTCAAGAGTCTTCTCCAGCACCACAGTTCAAACGCATCAGGGGAGTAGGAGTTCGTTCTCTACTGCGTTTTGTCACGGGCTTGCATGTTGTAGTGCTGCTGGGTGGTCTTTGTGTGTCTCCTGTGTGGGGGATGAGAACGTTTTTCCCATAGAAAATATACAAAGGTGGAGCATGCTGGAAAGTCTCTGCTTGCTCCTTTAGAGGGACTTTTCACCTTGCTCTGTTCCTGGATGACATCAAAGGCATTCTGGCCTCTGCCAGGCCATGGGAAGCAGTGGCTAGAGAAGACTGGGCAAGTGGATTGTGGTGTGTTTCAGGTCTCAGCTGGTGAGGTCCCTGAAGCCTAAGTCCCTTTACCTAAGCACACAGCTCCCTTCAGGTGACCTCACAGCTCTTTGGAGTTGACTAACTTGGGTTGACCAAAAAGTTTGTTCAGATTGGTAAGCTGCAGAACGAACTTTTTGGCCACCCCAGTACTTTCTCCTCTCATCCCCTCTGAGGTAGGAAAAACTTCTCTACAGTTATTAGCTAGAGTTTTGCAGTATCCCTTGAAATTTTTCTATACCTTGCCCTTTATAACAAATTTATTAGATAATTCTGTTTGAGATACCAATTTATTTCCTTTCAAGATCCTTCCTGTGTGACAAAGCTTTACATACATTAGATATTTAAACCCACAGCTTTCAAAGATCATTTGATTTGTAATTAAAATGTACAGAAACATAAATCTGATCTAGAGTTGATTTATAAATGCTTTTAGAAGTTCTAATCAATGGTGATCTCTTTATTCATATTCAGGTGTCTCGTGATCCTGTTTCAGTTAATTGTTTCTTACCCTCTCCTTTCCCTCACTCCTTTTATGAAGAACATTGCTGCTGATGCTGCTAAGTTGTTTCAGTCATGTCCGACTCTGTGTGACCCCATAGACAGCAGCCCACCAGACTCCCCAGTTCCCGGGATTTTCCAGCCAAGAACACTGGAGTGGGTTGCCATTTCCTTCTCCAATGCATGAAAGTGAAAAGTGAAAGTGAAGTCACTCAGTTGTGTCCGACTCTTAGCGACCCAAGGACTGCAGCCTACTAGGCTCCTTCGTCCATGGGATTTTCCAGGCAAGAGTACTAGAGTGGGGTGCCATTGCCTTCTCCAGTGAAGAACACTAATGCTGGCTAAATCTTTAGGTTTCAGTTGCAAATATAACTAAATAGATAACACTCCAAAATAAAACAGTAGTTTAATCCCCACTAAGTCCCATAATTCAACCAACAACCAAATCTCATAGAATCTGTTGCACAGATGTTCCCATAATTTCTCTACCCACGACTGTTGCCACCACCGTGCTTTAAGCTCGTACCGTCTCATGGCTGGATCATTCAGTCAGCTTGCATCTACACTTGGTCCTTGCCAGTTCACTTCCCAATTGATTCTCTATGAAGGTAAATGTTATCTTTATTTCTCACGTTAAATCCTTCAAAGATTTCCCATTGCCTTTCTCTTAAGGAAAAAAAAAAGCAAAAACAACAAAAAAGTGATTCTGTTTTGATGTGTAACTTCTGTGTCATTAAAAGAATAAACATCTCAGTGAAATAAATGGGGGAAAACTCTATGACGTCTCATCTGTAATACACAGCAACCAAAAGGTTAGCATACTTAATCACGAATGAGCTGTCACAAATTGGTTACAAAGACACTAATATGAAAAATGAACATAAAGAGGAAATTCAAATGATTAAATGACTAATACGTAGATGATTAAGTCATAACATAGGAAAAACAATTTCTTAGAAATATCACATTGTCAAAGATTGAAAATACTGATATGTAACATTCTTGTGATTGTATTAGGAGCAAATATAGCACTCTCACCTGCAAATACTGAAAAAGGAGATTGATGAGATTGTCTCTACATGCAGGGGGAATTTTGCATATATTACTCAAAATTTGAATTCTGTATACCTTTTGCCTATCAATTCCAATTTATAGGAAAGTGTTCTAACAAAGCAATTGGACAAATTAAAACATATACAGATACGTATAATAAGCTGGTTTATTGTACTGAAAATCCACAGCTAATTAGTGCCTATTAAATGATAAATTATAAATAATCATGTGAACATTAAACCCAGATAGGTAAAGCTGTGTATCTAAAGAAGAACAAGTCATTTATGGCCCTATTGATAGGAAAAAGCAAATTTTGCCCTGACATAAAAAAAAATAGAAGGAACCTATTTGCATATCAATTTATGTACAAACATACCCTAAATAATATGCAAAAAATACCATTAATAGTAAATAACATTGGAAGGTAGGGTTAGGATGAGAAAAGTTTAGAAGTAAAAATGTACTTTACAAATTTCTGTGTCCTTTAAATTCTTGAAAGAGATTTTTTTCAGTGATACAGATTTTTAATTTACCCCATGGTTAGTAATATTTATGAATGTATGTGACTCACATTTATGGGAACATTGAGATGAAGCTTTGCAATTCCACGATCTGTGTATCTCTGTATAATAATGACTTTAGGGTTCCTGGGTTCAGTCAATGACAGCAATGAAAACAGGTGGGCCCAGTGCTTTCCATCTTGATGATCTTGATTTCTTTAGTATAGCTTATCATACCCTTCATGATCTGGCTGCTGCTTCTTTAGCTTCATATGCTGTTTTTTCTCTCCATTTGGAAAGGTTGGTTTTTGATTCTGAGCTACCATAAGTAATGTTGTTCCTCATCAGTTATTTCTGGAGGTACTGAGGTGGTCTAAATTAACTTCAGAGCCAGAAATGGTTTCTGAAGTTATCTCTGAACCAGGGTACTTGGTTATGGCCATGATTATTTTTTTTTTTTTTTATGGCCATGATTTTAAAGGCAAATAGAAACAACATTTCTCTTGGACTATTGTGACAGTCAGTTGGTTTATTGGTCTAGTTCGTCTTCATTGGCAGTAATTTCCCATACCACTGAAAGGTGATATTTCTAAATGATAGAACCCGAGAACATTCCCTTCTAAATTAATTCAAATGTTCAGATTCAAGTGGCAGAAGCCCAACCAAAGCTGTCTGAAATTAAAAAAGGAATGCATTGGGAGTATTAGTATATTGAGGCATCTCAACGGACAGTGAAGATAAAGGAAGAGCAAGGATTCACATGAGCTAAAGAAATGAAAATTGAGATGAGAATGTTTACAAATGTCTTACTCTTTGAGGTTACAGGCTTTTTTCCTGTTGTAAAGCAGCCATGTTCATGTAGTAGAAAATATGGCTGCCATATAGCTTCTCCCAAAGGAGAGAAACTGCCCAACTCTTTTTGGTATCTACCCTTTTATTGGTTATGAATCGAAAGAAGCCAGAGTCAAGTGCATTGATAGTCAAAGGGTGAGAGTTTATGAGTTCCAAAAAAGGTTAGTCTGAGACTTAGGAGGACCAGTGAGTTTGCTTTTGGTCAAGGTATTTGGAGGGCCTCTACACATTTTGCCAGCTGATCTTACATTGCTATTAGTGCATTCGATTAAACCAGAAAATTGAGAGTGGTAGGCACAGTGAAAGTGTAAAACTGGCAAAACTTTGCAGACTTGTTGAAGTGCCTGACCAGTAAAATGGGTTACTGGGTCACTGTGAGCTTCCCAGGTGGCTCAGTGGTAAAGAATCCCCCTGCCAGTGCAGAGGGTGCAAGAGAAGAGGGTTTGATCCTTGGGTTGGGAAGATCCCCTGGACAAGGAAATGGCAACCCACTCCAGTATTCTTGCTGGGGAAATCCCATTGACAGAGGAGCCTAGTGAGCTACAGTCCATGGGGGCAGCAAAAGAGTTAGACATGACTAAGCTTCTAAAAATTAAAAAAAATTGAAGTTCAAGAGGAGTTCTCCAGGTAGAGGTAATCTTTTCCAAAAAGACTTTAACCACAGAAGAGGTAGTAACCTGTCTGCAAGGATTAGTGTGAGAACTGTTCAGTCCAATGATAGAACATACAGACCATGACTGAAATATGTTTTTATCCATTGGTTGGAAGGAGTTGTATGGAACCCATTTGTCAGACCTCAGATGGTCCATTAGCTTGTTTAAAATGTCTGGGAGCAGTGCTAACAAGCTTCCTGGGTTGTACTTGAGACAAGTGGCACAAATAAAGTAAATACTTTTTGTGGCCTTATTAATGTTTTCCCACCAAAATTGATTCATGAAAGCTATCATTTTATCAGTAGAGCAATGGTTTAATGCATGTATAGTGGTGAGAGTGAATTTTAGAGTCTTCGGTAAGATTGGGTTGTTATTTCATCCAAACCAGAGCTTTCTCTTTTAATCAAAGCAAAAATTGTTGAATTTTCAGTCTTGTCTTTTTATTTCCACCTGTGGACAATTGTTGGGCTTCTCTAGTCAGTTTTTCTAATTATAATTTGGGGAACTATCGTGTTGGACCATGACAGAGGTTTGGCTGCCAGTGGTCCCTTTGAGGGCATCATTCCTTGAGGAAATATCAACAAGTTGATTTCCCTTAGGTTTCCAAGAGTCAGGTAAAATAAGGCATCTAATAATTTCTAATAGGGCCCAATCTGGAGAAATGTTTCCCCAAGCCAATAAGGAGGCAGTATTGGGAGGAGCCTCCATAGCTCGTCAGAGCCCATCGCTGAAAATTGGGAGGATGTTGGAGAGCTGGTTAGCGAGATGAAGGTGCCTAAGGTGCTTATTTTTAACAGGCTCTTTTCCAATGTCCTGGCTTTTTGCAAATAATAGGAGAAACTGGGAGGGTTTTGCTTCTGTTTAAGAGCCTTCATTTACTGGAGTTGAAGATTAAGAATTCTGGTGGTCTTCCTTTGAGGTGACTCATTTAGATTGTGAGAGAGCTGGTTCACCAAATTAACTTGATCTGAAATGGACATAGTTTTCCATTCCATCCTGGTCCTGTTCACTACAATGGAAAGGTCTTGGTTTCGCCCATTAATAGAGTTAAAAGCTACCTGGGTGAAATCAACATATGAAGGAAAACCAGAATTATTAAAAAAAAAAAACAATCTTTAAGTCAATCATAATGTTAATGAACAGGTTCATCAGATCTCTGTGTGCAGACTGACTTTTGCTCTAGTCCAGTAGTGTTTGGAAAAGCCCAAGGAATTTCTCTCTGAGGTTGCCTTCTGATTGCTTGAGTCTGATAATGTAATAAGTTAGGGGACTGATCTCCTGGTTGTAATTCTAGAGCCCTTTCAGGATTTTGCTAATTGGTGTTTTTCATGCAGCGCTGGTCCTGGTCTTCATCAACAAACATATGAACTAGTTGTTATAACCAGATTGATAAGCTTGAATGACTGCATTAAATGTCTCAGTAAATCTGTGAGGATCATTGGTCACTTTGGGAAGACCAATTGTGGCTTGCAGTTCAGCTTTTCTTCTTAAAGAGATAAGAGAGAGGGTCAGGGCATGAGAACTCCCTTTTCTGGCATCCTGACCCTGTTTAATTGGTTTCTATTTGTTGTTTTCACAAATAACATGCTAGCTTGTTAACTTGCAAATAGGAAAAACTACCAGACCCTTCACACAGCTGTGCAACTTCACCTGGCATGTGGCATACATAGATTGTCCTGGTGTTTCATTTCAGCCACACCTCAGTGCTTTATTCCCCGCAATGGACCATATCTTTTCATCCATCTTGCCTTTTGTCACCTCTCTGTGGAATATCATTCCCCTTGCTTCTCTGCCTCCAATCTTATCTGACCAATCAGAGTTCAAATTTGTTTTGCTACTCATCACTGTTGTAGACTTAGACAAATTTATAATAAGCTCACTTTTTCATTTATTAAATGGGAATATTTTCCTTTTTAAAAGACTTTTCATTTTGTTTGGGGATATAGCTGGCTTACAAAGTTGTGCTAGCTTCAGGTGAACGGTACAGGGACTCAGTCATACATATACATGCATCCATTCTCCCCCAAACTCCTCTCCCATCCAGGCTGCCACGTACATTGAGCACAATTTCATGTGCTACACAGTAGGCCCTTCTTGGTTATTCATTTTAAATATAGCAGTCTATACATGTCTATCCCAAGCTCCGTAACTATCTCTTTTTCCTGTCCTTCCCCCACCCCTCTGTAACCATAATTTCATTCTCTAAGTCTGTGAGTGTCTTTCTTAGACGGGAATATTTTCCACCTGTATTTTTTTGGTAAGGATACTATAAGGCATCTATTAAAAATTATTCAAGATAAAGCTCCAAATCTCCTCTGACTCTCCTGTCTTATCTCTCCAAGAAGAGAAAATCATTTTTTCTTCTGTGCTCCCATAGAACTTGGTACGTACTTCTGTCATAGCACTTTGTCACATTAATTAAATTTTTTGCAAATGTGTCTCCCCCTGGATTGAGCCCTGTGGGGATAAAACTGCATTCTCTCCTTGGTATCCTTAATAACTATCACAGCATCTTGTACAGAACAGGTGTTTAATCAATATTTGATGAATTCATTTGATTTATTAATCAAAATAAGGAACAGGAAATTACTCTGCAATTTAGCACAGGTGGAAGGAAGACTTAGCATCTCTTAACTAGTCCCCTAAGAAGGGGGGTTCAGAGCCCATTTACACTGTAGGGTTGCCCACTCACACTGTCTACTCAGAAGCTTACACATTTATCAGCCTTGAAGATACCATTTTTAGAGTGATGGTTAACTGACCTCAAAAGGAATAGCTAGCAAAACTCAACCTCCGTTCCATTGCATATTATTTCTGTCAGGTGATTCATTAGTGTTCCTAGAAAGTTTCATTAGCTTGGGAGCAACATTGCATCTTGAACATGTTTCTTCAAGAGTCCCAAAACATGTCAGGATATGAAAGCTCTGGGAATTACTACACTTGCTGCTGCTGCTGCTAAGTCGCTTTAGTCGTGTCCGACTCTGCAACCCCAGAGATGGCAACCCACCAGGCTCCACTGTTCCTGGGGTTCTCCAGGCAAGGACACTGGAGTGGGTTGCCATTTCCTTCTCAAATGCATGAAAGTGAAGTCGCTCAGTCGTGTCTGACTCTTCGTGACCCCATGGACTGCAGCCCACCAGGCTCCTCTGTCCATGGCATTTTCCAGGCAAGAGTACTGGAGTGGGGTGCCATGGCCTTCTCCTTACTACACTTGAGAGAATCTATTTATTTGATTTCTAAGGAAAACATTTATTTGCATAGGGGAAGGAGTGCTTTTTTTCCTCACTCTCACTTTTTACCAGATGGTCAATGCCAAAATCCGATTTATTATATTCTTTGCAGCCAAAGATGGAGAAGCTCTATACAGTCAGCAAAAACAAGACTGGGAGCTGACTGTGGCTCAAATCATGAACTCCTTTTTGCCAAATTCAGACTTAAACTGAAGAAATTAGGGAAAACCACTAGACCATTCAGGTATGACCTAAATCAAATCCCTTATGATTATACAATGGAAGTGACAAATAGATTCATGGGATTAGATCTGATAGACAGAGCGCCTGAAGAACTATGGATGGAGGTTTGTGACATTGTACAGGAGGCAGGGATCAAGACCATGCCCAAGAAAAGAAGTGCAAGAAGGCAAAATGGTTGTCTGAAGAGGCCTTACAAATAGCTGTGAAAAGAAAAGAAGTGAAAGGCAAAAGAGAAAAGGCAAGATATACCCATTTGAATGCAGAGTTCCAAAGAATAGCAAGGAGAGATAAGAAAGCCTTCCTCAGTGATCAATGCAAAGAAATAGAGGAAAACAGTAGAATGGGAAAGACTTGAGATTTCTTCAAGAAAATTAGAGATACCAAGGGAACATTTCATGCAAAGATGGGCTCGATAAAGGACAGAAATGGTATGGATCTAACAGAAGCAGAAGATATAAAGAAGAGGCAGCAACAATACACAGAAGAACTATACAAAAAAGATCTTCATGACCCACATAATCACGATGGTGTGATCACTCACCTAGAGCCAGACATCCTGGAATGGGAAGTCAAGTGAGCCTTAGGAAGCATCACTATGAACAAATCTAGCGGAGGTGATGGAATTCCAGTTGAGCTATTTCAAATCCTGAAAGATGATCCTGTGAAAGTGCTGCACTCAGTATGCCAGCAAATATGGAAAACTCAGCAGTGGCCGCAGGACTGGAAAAGGTCAGTTTTTATTCCAATCCCAAAGAAAGAGAGTGCCAAAGAATGCTCTAACTACCGCACAATTGCACTCATGTCACACACTAGCAAACTAATGCTCAAAATTCTCCAAGTCAGGCTTCAACAGTATGTGAACTGTGAACTTCCAGATGTTCAAGCTGGGTTTAGAAAAGGCAGAGGAACCATAGATCAAATTGCCAACATCCATTGGATCATTGAAAAAGCAAGAAAGTTCCAGAAAAACATCTATTTCTGCTTTATTAACTATGCCAAAGCCTTTGACTGTGTGGATCACAACAAACTGTGGAAAATTCTGAAAGAAATGGGAATACCAGACCACCTGACCTGCCTTCTGAGAAATCTTTATGCAGGTCAGGAAGCAACAGTTAGAACTGGACATGGAACAACAGACTGGTTCCAGATGGGGAAAGGAGTACGTCAAGGCTGTATATTGTCACCCTGCTTGTTTAACTTATATGCAGAGCACATCTTGAGAAATGTTGGGCTGGATGAAGCATGAGCTGGAATCAAGATTGCTGGGAGAAATATCAATCACCTCAGGTATGCAGATGACACCACCCTTATGGCAAAAGTGAAGAGGAACTAAAAAGCCTCTTGATGAAAGTGAAAGAGGAGAGTGAAAAAGTTGGCTTAAAGCTCAACATTCAGAAAACTAAGATCATGCATCTGGTCTGATCATTTCATGGCAAATAGGTGGGGAAACAATGGAAACAGTGTCAGACTTTTTTTTTTTTTTTGGCTCCAAAATCACCACAGATTATGATTGTAGTCATAAAATTAAGAGACACTTGCTCCTTGGAAAAAAAGTTATGACCAACCTAGACAGCATATTAAAAAGCAGAGACATTACTTTGCCAACAAAGGTCCCTCTAGTCAAATCTATGGTTTTTCCAGGAGTCATGTATGGATGTGAGAGTTGGACTATAAAGAAAGCTGAGCGCAGAATTGATGCTTTTGAACTGTGGTGCTGGATAAGACTCTTGAGAGTCCCTTGGACTGCAAGAGATGCAACCAGTCCATCCTAAAGGAGATCAGTCCTGGGTGTTCATTGGAGGGACTGATGTTGAAGCTGAAACTCCAATACTTGGCCACCCGATGCGGAGATCTGACTCATTGGAAAAGACCCTGATGCTGGGAAAGATTGAAGGCAGGAGGAGAAGCAGACGACAGAGGATGAGATAGTTGGATGACATCAGCAGCTTAGTGGACATGAGTTTGAGCAGGCTCTGGGAGTTGGTGATCGACAGAGAAGCCTGGCATGCTGAAGTCTATGGGGTCACAAAGAGTCAGATGCGACTGAACAACTGAACTGAACTGAACAGAACAGAACACTTTTTACCATTCTTCTGGGACATTTTTAACTCAATACCAGTTAGGGAAGCTCTTCATGAAAAAAGGGATGGAGCAGATGGAGAGACTTAGAAGGCAGAATTGTTATGGAATTTGAGTGGAAGGATGAGTCTTGTACGATTTAAAAGGTTTTAAAAAAAATATTTATTTTTGACTGTGTAGTCTGTAGGCGCCTGGGCGTCAATATTTGTGGTGCACAGGTTTGGTTGCTCTGCGACATGTGGTATATTCCCAAAGTAGAGATGGAACCCATTTCCCCTGCATTGGCAGGTGAACTCTTAACCACTGGAGTACCATGGAGGTCCTTGATTTGCAGTTTTTAAAGTAACTTTCAGAGAGTAGAAGAGACTGTCTTCTGACAGTCTGCAGGGAAGAAGTTACATTAAATTATTTGCAAATATACAAAACATAGGGAAACACTCTTTCCCTATGCAAATAAAATTTTTTCTTAATAATCAGGTAAATAGATTCTCTCTAGTGTAGTACTTCCCAGAGCTTTAATATCCTGACATGTGTTGTTTGACTCTTAAAGAAACATGTTCAGGATGCAATGTAACCTCCATGTCAGTATACAGGTTACTCTGATATATCTTGGTGATAATGTTCAATAGACAGTTGGAAGTATGAGTCCAAATACACTTGAGGGAAAGTTGATAATGATGTGGAGATCATTAGTTATGTGGGTGAATTCCTGGGAGTAGAAGGTCATTTGGGGACAGAACTTAGAGGCAGAACGTGGATCAACACAAATAATTAAGGGCTAGGAGAAAGCAGATAATCCAGTGATGTTCTGGAAATCAAAGAAAGGAAGGGTTTTGAGAACTGGGGTTAAATATGGTCAGATTCCACAAAGAGGTCAGGCGTGATTAGAAATGTGTATGTATCTCTTGGACTTGACAACATGGAGTCCACCAGTTACCCTGGTGTGTGCATTCACCAAGGGTCAGGTCAGACTTGAGAGTGCAAGGCTGGCATGAGAATGAGGTGAATGAACACCATCGATGCAGACCACTCTTTCAAGAAGCTAAATTCTTCAGATAAGAAGAGAAAAAGCTAGAGTGTAGTTGGTAGTTTTTGTGTGTATGTGTTTTGCAAAGTACACTGTTTATGAACCTGTCTACTGGTTAAGAAAGTGATGGAATGAGCACAGAAGAGGTGACAGAGAGGCAACTGTCAGTTAGCGAAGGCCCTTTTGGCTGTGTTAAGGATTTTCGACTTTATCCCAAGAGCAATAGATCGCCACAGGAAATCTTTTCTCATAAGTGCCAGGATCAGATTTGCAATTTAAAAAGATTTTTCTTGTTGGTAGGATATCCATTTAAAGCTTCTTTTCTAGGTTTAAGATTAGAGAGGGGGTGGTACAGATGGGAAGAAGTAAACTTAAATTATTTAAGAGGTAGAATCAATATGATTTTGATTCCTTCTACTTACCTTGCAATGGGAACCTATTAAGGTGCTCCCTGTATACTTTAAAAATTGTACATCCAACTGAAATCAGTCCTTAAAGCAAGAGGAACATATTGACCTTGAATTCATGGCTATTTGAGTAACCTTAATTACACTGCATGTTGCGTCTGGCTGTTGAGATGACATATGCTTCTCACAGGCCCCTTATAACTATCTATTTGTGAGTGAGTTATAAAACTTCTAGAGGAGCTTATAGTTTGAGCCAAAAGGAGTCAAGCCATTCAGTGTCTTAAGTGTTTTCAATTAGCCATAGATCTCTACTTGTATGTTTTCCAATATTAGTTTAAATCAATGCACAGAGGTTTATATAATCTGAAAATAATCATGGGAAAAGCAATGTGAATCTAAGTATAGAAATGATATAAAAAATAAGAGAAGGAAAATAATATGAAACCAAGCATAAGATTAAGACTTGAAATAGTGTACTTTTTAAGTAGAATAAGGCATCAGTGCTTGTGAGTTGACCTGAAAATTTTGGCTCTGAGTTTCCTGTTAGGCACTACAAAGAATAAAGCAATTAATTAAATGAGTCAGAGCAGTTATGAGAAAGGAGGAACAAGTAATGAGTAAATTTTCTATGGGTCCTTTCAGAATAGATTATGTGATGATCTAAACAATTTAAGCCAGTAGATGAGATATTTTTTTTAATATCTGATAGAAGAAATACATGTGGAATGTTAGGATAGTGGTCTTCCTGGCCAGGAAGAAACAGTGCAGAGACTTTTTTCTTGTAGTGAGAATCATCGTGATGCCTGACAATAAGGTGTTAGATTGAAATTAAATATGTTGTTAGAAGAGAGGAAATGATCAGATGAAAATTTTAAAGATGCTAATAGATCCTTTTGATAAATATTACCTATGAAATGCTTTTAGCAGAATATACCAAGCCTGTCTCGGCTGCTTATGGTAAACATATCTCATACTTACTTATGAATTTATGCAGCGCAGGCCATAGGAAAATGTCACTGTTAGTCATGTAATTATCAGAGTATAAAATGGAGGTAAGATAAATAAGGTGAAAGTGTTGGTTGCTCAGTCATGTCTGACTCTTTGCAACCCTATAGACTGTAGCCCTCCAGTTTCCTCTGTCCATTGGATTTTCCAGGCAAGAATACTGGAGTGGGTTGCCCTTTCCTACTCTAGGCGATCTTCCCAACTCATGGGTTGAACTTGGGTCTCCTGCATTACAGGCAGATTCTTTATCATCTGAGCCACCAGGGAAGCCCCAAATGGAGATAATTCATGAACAAATAGCTTTTCTTGTTTGATCAACTGCTTAGTAAACTTTTGTGTTCCCTTTGGCCCGAGTTTATCCCAATGTGATGGGAGCGTCATTGATGTCTGTGTCTCACAATTTCCTGTATCCTTAGAACTATCAGTAAGGCTTGTGATTCTGTGAGTCACTGGTTCCAGGGATTGAATTTGATCATCCAGCTCTTTTTGTTATCACACTTTCTAGCCTAGTGAATGTTCAGATTTGTGGGCTTCCTTTGTAAGTCTTAAAAATTTTCAGCATTTTATGCATTAAAATTTTATTTTATCAAACATCAGAAACCAATGCAATACTGTAAAGCAATTATTCTTCAATTAAAAATAGATAAATGAAAAAAATTTATTTGGTCAGGGAAATAATAATATAAGCATTTTCAATTATCAAAGATAGGTGTCCATCTTACATTTGACGAGAACATCGCTGTAATTCTTATGGAATAACTTACTTCCCCTGTACATCTCCTTGAGAAATTAAGGGACTCTTGTCTTTCTTATGTTAAGCTGTTTCTTTTTCTCTTTTATTTGCCTGCCCCCGGTGCCAAAAGCATGATTACCCATTTCTACGATGTCTTCCTTTCTATTATTTTTTTCTGTCTATGTTTTGATGTTTTGTGAAATAACTCCTTAAGGTATACATTTAATAAAATAGTTCCTCCTTGCCCAAATAATGTATAAGTAAATTTATGATGCATCTTTTAGTGTCTTAAAATGGAGAAAATGCAAGGGTTGATCTTGGAATGCAACTCATGCTTTCACTCTGCCAGGCATCATTATGATTCTATCATAAGCTCATTCCTACCAGTGATTCCAAATTAACATCACCTCCCATAATCATCCAGGGCGCGAACAAGCATTTTAGAATCATCCACCTTTTCCTCTGAGCTTGTATTCAAAGAATCTGCTACTTTATTTCCTTGTGTATTCTCAAAGGTCATAAGTTATTTGGGATGTGGTGGTCATTTTTCACAGTTGGGTGCGGTGTAGCATGCCTCTTCAGAAATTCTGTTCTACTGAAAAAAAAAAAAAAAAGGAAGAAGCAGCACATAAAGAAAGATCTCAACTTTTTAAGAGAGAAACTTTTAAAGGGAGAATTATTTTTAAGGTAGAGTTATTTTTTAATATATTGTTACTTGTTTCTAGGCACACAGGAAAGTCCTGGTGATTGGGATGGGACAGTTTGAGTGTGTCATTGTCTACCCTAAAGCACTCTGCCTGCCCACCCATGATTTATAAGTCTGGCTTATTTGGCTTTTCCACTGCCATGTATTGATATTTTACAGTTCCTAAGATTTTTCTATATAGTATGGATCAGTTCATTCTGTCTTGCTACCCTCTTCCCTAGAGTATTAGCTTGAGTACTTTGGTTGCAAGAAACACAGACTAATTTGGTCTAATTCCCTGGTAACTCAGTTGATAAAGAATCCGCCTGCAGTGCAGGAGACCAGGGTTTGATCCCTGGGTCGGGAATATCCCCTGTAGAAGGAAATGGCAACCCATTCCAGTATTCTTGCCTAGAAAATCCCATGGGCAGAAGAGCCTGGTGGGCTGCAGTCCATGGGATTGCAAGAGTCAGACATAGTGGCTAAACCACCAATACAAAAATAATTTATTATAAGGGTTTAGCTGTATCTAATGAAGCCCCAAGAGAGAGGAAATAACTTGGTCCAGAAAAGGTCTACCGTAGGAACTATAGAGAAGTCTGACGGTGTCCCCTTCATTTCTCTACTGTGCACACTCTGCTTTTTTGTCTCCATGGTGAAATAGCATGGGTGCCTCACTCCTAAATTATACATAAAACAGTCTGATGGAAAACAGACTAGACTTTTTCTGTGTTTCAATGCAGAATTCTCAGATGAAACAGTCCAGTTGCTTCTGTTTCAATCACTTATTTGCTGTCAGTTCAACAAACTCTAATCAGATGTGAGGTCACTCGACACGCCTGAGGCTGGCCGGGGCCTCTCCCGTGGAGGTGTGGAGAGAGCAGTTCTCAGAGGAAAGGGGGGTTACTATAAGTCGGGGCTGATCCCACAGGAATTGTGGCGGATAATTCATTTTGGTCTGTGTGTATATGTTGGTCATTCGGTCACATCCAACTCTGAGACCCCAAGGAAGGTAGCCCTCCAGGTTCCCCTGTCCATGAAATTCTCCAGGTAAGAATACTGCAATGGGTTGCCATTCCCTTCTCCAGGGGATCTTCCCAAACCAGGGATCAAACCCAGGTCTCCCACATTGTAGGCAGATTCTTTACCAACTGAGCCACCAGGGAAGTCAAATAAAGCTATCCGAATTTCAGTTGTGTCTGACTCCTTGTGATTCCATGGACTGTAGCCCAGCAGGCTTCTCTGTGCATGGAATTCTCCAGGCAAAAATACTGGAGTGGGTAGCCATTCCCTTCTCCAGGGGATCTTCCCAACCCAGGACACCTGCATTGTAGGCACATTCTTTATTGTCTGAGTCACTGGGGGAAGAGATTTTTGGTCTGGGCTCCATTTATTGTTGGGAACTTCATCTCCTTCCCCATTCCTAATCCCACCAATAAACAAGGTCTCAAGTCTATACATCCATGCATGCAAATACATCCTTGAAAATGGAGAAGTAGTGCTGTTTCCTGTACCAAATAGTTGAGAATCTCAGCTTCAGCCTGGCTTGGGGTAGCTGTGATGCAAAAGCTTGGTTTCGCTTAGAGAAACAGTGTGGATTATTGGCTGTAGAATAATTTGGGGCTCATTAAAACTGAGGGGATGAGATAGCAATTGATTTTTTTCATCCTTCAAGGAGCAGGCTCTACTGCTGCTGTTTCTTAACAGATATTTGTATTAGTTCAAATACAAATATCTTTGTATTTGTATAACAAATACAAAAAGTTTAGCCTTTTTGTCTGCTGAGGTGGTTAACGTGTCACAGAATTTCGACTCCAAGTTCATGACTTCAGGTTTGAGAGAGCATTCCATTTAGCAGAGCTTCTCTCTGCTTCAGGAAATGCTTTCATGTTAGAATTGCTTTGTTATGGGTTATAAAAGTAAGGGTTTAAATATGTAATTTTCTGAGAACATTCATCAACCATGACTGGAAAAACAACCAAGTACATTATACATTGAAGGATCAATGATGCCATTTATATATATGAGGGACAGCATTACTGTTCTACCAGTGGTCATTATGTTGACCATATTTGTTTAACTTTGTGGATTGGCAAATGTTACTTTTTTAAAAAATTGAATCTAGAACCATAAAAAAGCCCTTGATAAATGAAATACTTAATACTGTTCTGAAAAAAAATTTATTTCAAAGAATAATATCAATATATCCTTTATGAGGACATTGCCTATATCCCATAAAAGAAAAATGATGAATCTGTAAATTACAGCAATGCATTATTGAGGAATATTTGTAGAAATGTAAATACGATCATCATAAATACTATTTCAAAAGGTTTATTGAACCGGTTTTTAATGTCTTCAGCAATATGTTCATCCTGGATCTATATTTAAAACCCTGTCATTAATTTTAAGTCATGAAAGGGCTTTCATAGGCTTCTTCCAAAATATTTATGTGCAAGTAGGAGAAAGGAAGGGCTTCCCTGGTAGCTCGGACAGTAAAGAGTCCGTCTGCAATGCCAGAGACCTGGGTTCGACCCCTGGGTCAGGAAGATCCCCTGAAAAAGGGAATGGCAACCCACTCCAGTATTCTTGCCTGAGGAATCCCAAGGACAGAGAAGCCCGGTGGGCTACAGCCCATGGGTACTCAGAGTTGGACATGACTGAGTGACTAACACACAACACACACGGGAGAAAGGGAAGGAGACCAGTACTTTCCTGAAGAGCTTTTGTTGCAGGTACTGCGCTAGTTACATATAATACACTGGGAAACAAGGTGAAGGTGGTCCTTATCCTATCGGAGCTTTCAGTCTTGGGAGAGAAGCAAATTGAATGGAATCAATAAACTACACAAAGTAGAAGTTCAGGAAAGCACCAGGATTCAGGGTGAGATCAGAAACTATTAGGCAGCCCTCTGGTCAGGGTTGGCCGATGTCAGAAAGAAATGAACTTTAAAAGTGTTAAACAGGTTTTACACAACAGCATTCAGTGAGTTGGCATGACCTTATAATGAATAGGATCCCAAATGCAGCATGATTGTGCATGTAATTGCTATCTAGAGTCAAGAGAACAACCAACATGGTAGCCCAGATGATTGCAGATCTTTGAAAACTACAGCCTTCTTGAATGTGGCTGCTCCTTCCAACACAGCTGATTTCTCCCTTGTTGAAATTCTTCTAGGACACCATACTGTTTTCCTCTGCCTCTTCTGTCATCTTTATCCTTCTACCTCATTGACGGCTCTTTCTCAGGCTTTTGGAAAGGTCTCCTCTTCTGCTCCAGTTCATACTGCCATGCCTTTGTCCTGGCTGGTGGTTCTCACCAAGAGGAAGGTGTGCCCCAGGGGGACATTGTGAAGCCACGTCTGGCTTCTAATGGGTTGAGTTCAGCTGCGACTGCCCTGATCTCTATCTTCTAGTTTTGCAGTCCACAAAGACCATGAGTTTTCTATTGGAATTATGGTCTGCTTATGTATGTGGGCTGCCCACAGGCTTAAAGCCACAGGGATGAAAAATTAACCTCTTGCTGTTCCCTTCCTCCAACTATTGACTCCTGTCTAGAATCCTTCTTTCATTCACTCTCTAGGGCTCTCAGGTTGTTAACTATTGTATTTTGCTCAGTTCATGGTGGTTCTCTGAGGCTAGCACTGCCCTATGGCAAGTGGAATCCTTCTGGTTATTTCTTGGACATACAAATTGTATTTCCACTTTAGAGCAGAGGACTGGAACAGCCACTAAATGGGTGTTATCAGACCCTTCATTTAGCGTCCGGTCCTTTGATATTCTGGTGGTGGTTTAGTCGCTAAGTTGTGTCCGACTCTTGTGACCCCATGAACTATAGCCTGCAAGGCTCCTCTGTCTGTGGGATTTTCCAGGCAAGAATACTGGGGTGGGTTGCCATTTCCTTCTCCAGGGGATCTTCCCAACTCAGGGATCTAACCCGTGTCACCTGCGTTGCAGACAGGTTTTTACTAATTGAGCCACCTTCAGAAATAAACCATAAAAGAAAGTGGAGTGGTTTGGCCTGCCGTAACCCTTGAAAATATTATTACTGTTGTATTGGCTAGATTTCTTGATCAGATAGGTAACAAAAGAACCTGTGGTAGACCAGCCTTCACTCTGAGCTGGAAAATAACTCTGGCATCTGCAAACCTTGCGTGCTTGCATAATTAAATTCAGTTTCAGCAGAAGTGAGAAAGCTTTGCTCTCCTGGAGGCCTCAGCAAATCTCTCTTTGCATTTCTTTCTTGTGACTGGCTGACTATTTCTGAATCAATCATTGTGCTGACAGGATAGAATGCTGTGTTTTCATCCTTTTGTGTGTATCAGTTTCACCTGAATAACATACATGTAAGTGAGGAAGAGACAGCGCTTCAAAAGAAATTTCAGGAGAAGAAACAGATGCTAGGCAGCTCTCAGCAAATCCAGTGACATTGTCATGATTCTTGCTAGATACATGGACTTAAGCACTTTTTATTTTACCTGGATGAAGGAATACATTTGACTCAGTCAAAATCTTTTCACCCTGATAACGTTTACAACTTATCAGTTTCACAATGTATGGTAAAAAGATACTCTCAGAAAAGACAAAAAAGAGAAAATTTACCAGTATCACCTTACTATTCTGAATTCCAAGGCCCTGTTTTCATTTGGTGAGAATTTGGTATTTTATGACATGTAACATCCATTCTGGTGAGCCTAAAATATATCTTGACACCAAGGCCCTTTCCTATGTCAGCTATCAACAAAGTTGATATGTGTTACAAATATAAAATTCCTATAAGTTGACTAGGGAAGAAATACATGTTTAAAATAAAAAGAAAATGTATATTATTGACCAGCAGTACTATTTTAAGTCTTTTTTTTTTTTAAAAGAAAGCATGGATACAGAAAACCCTTGGATTTAAGCTTATTTTATTTCTTGTACTCCATTGAAATTATTATTAAGGATGCTTAAATTGTACTGTGTTTGGTCAGCAAAAACGTTTTGAAGTTAACTTTTTTTCAGTTTTACTATTTTTTTATTGAAGCGTAGCTGATTTGCAATGTTATGTTGATTTCTGCTGTACAGCAAAGTGATTCAGTTATATACACACACAAATCTTTTAAAAATATTCTTTTCCATTATGGTTTATCATAGGATACTGAATATGGTTCTCTGCACTATATGGTAGGACCTTGTTGTCTGTCCATTGTCTACATTAAAGCTTATTTCTAAGCTAATTCTGTCCCTCCCCCGACCCCAACCCCCTTTGGCACCCACCGGCCTGTTCTCTATGTCCATGATTCTGTTTCATAAATAAGTTCATTTGTATCACATTTTTGATTCTACATATAAGTGATCTCATACAGTATTTGTCTTTCTCTTTCTGACTTACTTCACTTAGTATGATACTTGAAGTTAGCTTCTGTTGTGGGCTAAATTGTGCTCCCCTAAATTCCTAAGTTGAAACTCTAGCCCCCAATACGGCTGTATTTGGAGAGGGGCGATAATTAAGTTTAAATGCGGTCATAAGGATGGCTCCTAATCTGATATTACTGGTGTCTTTACAAGAAAGACGTGGGGAGTGAGCATGTACAAAGAGAAGGCCACCTGAGCACATACAGGAAAGGTGCCATCCGTAAGTCAAGGATTTGAGGGGCCTCCGGAGAAGCCATGCGAAACCTGCTAGCACCTTGGTCTTGGACTTCCAGCCTCCAGAACTGTGAGAAAATACATTTCTGTTACGGAGGCCACCTGTCTGTGGTTTTCTGCTCTGGCAGCCCTGGCAGAATAATACGATTCCCGAGTCCTTCTTGATATGATCCTGGCAGTTATTTGATGGCTTCTTTGCTATCTGGTGGACAAGATGCTTTAGCTCATCTGTCATCTTATCTGTTTCCTGCCCCGGACCCAGAGGAGGCATTTCTTCAAAAAGCACTGACTTCTTCAGAGGTGTGGTGTTTCAAGATTATAATCTGGGCACAAGAGGGACCCTTTGCCACATGGCTTGTCATTGTTCCTAGGCCTTTTCAGTGAAACTCGGGAATATGTATTTTAAAGGTAAATTTCTTGATGCTTTCATAATGATAGTTTAAGTCAAGATTGCAAAGTTTTACTTAAGCTCCTCTTTACTATGTCTGTATCTATTTTCATCTTCACTAAAAACATCCTGATTTTCAAGGATACAGTATAGAATTAGAGAATAGATTTTGAATATTCCATAATTGCTTATTTTTTATATCCCATTTCATTCTCACAGCAGTTTCAGCATAGCATAAAATGCAGGTTTTAGTATTTGTCCTGTTTTTTCCTTCAGTGCACTTACATTATAAACAATATTTTTTGTCACTCTTCTTTTAATTTATTTTTAATTGAAGGATAATTGCTTTACAGCATTGTGTTGGTTTCTACCAGACATCAACATGAATCAGCCATAGATCTTTTAAACCCTTTCATTCTTTCTGATTTTTCACAATCCCTTATTTTCCACCTTTTGTTTCTCCTAGGTACTACCTTTGTATGATTGGCTCCTGTGTTCCTTCTAGTTTATTCTTTTCTTTGGAATTTTTTCTTTCATCTTTAATTCGTTCTTGAGTACTGTCACCTCACATCTGAATTTTTTAAATTCTGATTTGTGGTGTTCTTTTATGCTTTGTGTCATCTTTTAGCTTGTTTTGAAATAACTTGGCTGATTTTTTAATTTCTTTTTGTGGGAGGGCATGTCTTTCTGGCATGTTTTCTTTGTCTGTGGGGATGTTATTCTGTTCTTTATTTCCTTTTATATTATAATAACTCTGTGTGAGATTTGACCTCAGTATGTTTTGATATTCATTTCATGTGAAGTTAGTTTTTTTCCTTGAAAATTTAGGTTGAGGTAGACTTCAGAACGGTTTTCGTGGCTTTCCAGAGCTTCTCTTGTGTTGGTTTTTGTGTAGTGTTTGAAAGTATGGCTGCTTGTTTTCTGAAATTTCCTGGATTTGTTTCCCTTCCCACTTTGGTCTAGGCATTCTCTGTCTGTGTCTCTTAAATTCTTCTACTGTTGAATTTTAATTCCTCTTCCAGACATTTCTCTTCTGTGTGGGGTTCTTCCTTGGAAAGGCACCTACTGAATCTGGAGCATTCATAGGGGTCTGGATTGCTCCTGCTAATTCGTTCCTTTTCATCTTGGCTCCTTTGTGCATATCCAGTAATGGAGAGGGCAAAACTTTCCCAGTTTTAGCTGCTGTTTGCAGATCGGTTCACTGTGCTTTTCTGTGAATTCCTCTTGGCTCTTTGGGCTTCATCTGTCATCAGATTCTCCAGACATTACCCCCTGCTTCATTTTTCTCCCTCCTGCCCTGACTCTGATACTGTGAAGCTCTGTTGGCTGTTGCTGGTTTTCCCCCTATTACCTATATATTTTGAAGTTTGTAGGGATAGTCCATCACCCAGTTTTGTTTTATTTTTTGGATTTAATTTCAAGTTGTCCTATCTGGTCTGTGTGGGGACTGGGATATTGTGAAATGATGCTGCTACTGCCACCATCTTTCCAGAATGCCTCCCAATGATCCCATTTTAACATATTAAAAACTGTGCACGAGCAGGTAGATGATTGTAACAGCTGCTTAAGCTGCGGAACAGAAAGGAAAATGTACTAACTAGTACTGCTGCCTCTGGGTAAGAAATCCAGAAAAGCCCCCACAATTCTGGTTGAGGGCCGCTTCAGTAGGGAGGCTGCTGTTTTATTTTTAATTTCATTTTGTTCTCAGCACTTTAATTCTTGCAGAGTGTGGTTTTACAGATCAGAAACACAGCTGCTGCTCCTGACCATGGGTTGTGCACTCTTCTTGTTTCATAAGCAACGTCAGTGATTCCCTGTTCCTTGAAGTCAGGCTTTGACATATTTTAAAAATGTGTCTTGTTACCATGTGGGATCTTTTTGGGTTTTATCTAGCTTTGCTTTCTTACGATTCTGGTTCTATTTACAAGGGGAGAACTGTATTCTGGGTGTTTTATCAACAAGCATCTTTTGTCCTTTGTGCTTATCAGTTCAGTTCATTCGCTCAGTCATGTGTGACTCTTTGTGACCCCATGGACTGCAGCACGCCAGGCTTCCCTGTCCATCACCAACTCCCGGAGCTTGCTCAAACTCATGTCCATCGAGTCGGTGATGCCATCCAACCATCTCATCCTCTGTGATCTCTATGTTTATACTGTGGATAGAATTAAGATGTGGTCCTTTCCCTGAGGATGTATAATTCTGAGATAGGAGATATATGGGCTCCAAGTTAGACCGTTACAACTGGCCTCTTGTTTGCATTTCATGGGGCAGGAAGAAGTGAGCTTCAGGCTGGATATTTAGTACTAGCCTCCTGTTTGTATTTCTAGAGACATGAGGTAGGTGGGCTTCAGTTAAGGCATTTACACTCAGCCTCCTGTTTTCCCTTTGAAATGGAAATAACAGAAACAGGGTTAGTAGCCAGGCTGTGTCTCTTGTCCCAGGTAGCTTGGTGGGTAAAGAATCCACCTGCAAAGCAGGAGACGCAGGCTCAATCCCTGGGTCAGAGTGGTGTGGCAACACACTCCAGTATTCTTGCCTGGAGAATCCCATGGACAGAGGAGCCTGGTGGGCTGCAGTCCATGGGGTCACAGAGAGTTGGACGTGACTGAAGTGACTGAGCATACTCCACAAACACCTTAAAGTAATAGTTACAGCAGTAGTCAAGGTAATAGTCAATGGAGGACAAAGAGGGGCAGAACGCTGTGTGAGTAAAGGATTAAGGGATCTTCACTGCCTCCCACCAGCCCCTTTTGGAACAAGGGAGACACTACATATGTGCAGAAAGTCTCCTTGGGGGTCAAAAGTCAGAGAATAACACCAAGGCATAATGAATTTTGCTCCCAGAAGCCTTCACTTTGAAATCCATCTTGGCTGAGGGATGCATGTGCACCCAGGGGAGGGTCCCAGGGTAGGTCAGGTGTAGTAAAAGAAACCAAATTATTGGCTAAAGGTAAACACAGACCCGGAAGAACTGACTTCTATAAACGGCTTAACTGCCTCTTCGCCACATTCCTCCTCACTGGCAGGGACGCCTGCGCCCTTTCTCTGCAGGTATGCACCTCTGCCTTGCTTCTCTGTCTTAACAAACTGCTTCTCTGTGTGCTCTCCCACTCGTTGTTGTGTTATGTCTATAATAATGAACTTTGTACCTGTGTTTACAGTTCTAGCCTCTGTTGATAGATGCATTTTTCACTGGGGGCAAAGATTCAGGGAAAAATAGCTTCTAGCCCTTGCTGCTCCGGGGGCTAGGATTCCTTGTTTTCATCTAGGTTGCCTAGGTTCAATTCCTGGGCAGGGAACTAAGATCTCGCTTCATGCCACTGCTCACTGCCACATCAGTTCATCTTGCTTATCTTTTGAACTGACACAGAAGGCAAGGCAGCTAGTTTCCTGTGGACTCTTTCCCCCTCATTGAGACCTTAAGTTACTACTGATAAAAATATCATGCCAATTAGACATAACTAGGTCTTTGAATTATAGTCTTGATTTGACTTGGAGTTTAGTTTGATGTTGGCATTACCAACTTCCACGATTCTGAATTAAAGTCTGGTTTAATCAATGCAGATCCTCATCAGCTTGAGGAATGTGTTTGCTCTAAGTTGTCTAAATTGCTAACCATACGTATTCAGTGTGCCGAGACAAGATGGTTGCTCTCCCACCTTATGTTTAGAAACCAGGGTAATTTGTAGCATTTTTCTAAGTCTACTTTCTACCATGTAAAATTGGGCACAAAGGCAAATGGCAGCTCTATAATTTTATACTTCAGCTAATTTTTATTTTTCAATAAAACTCCCTGGATGATTCTAACCTGAACTTTATTTTCTTAAAGTTTTCCAAACAGATGACTTCTTTAGAAAGAGAAATTGAAAATGGTCAGGTGTGTCTGTATACAAGCCATTTATAGATTGAGGACTCTGGCTTTCCTGTCAGTGAACTAGTGGTCAATATGACAGCTCGGGAATCACTCTGCCTGTTTCGGAACACCAGCTCCACTTTTTTGTATTATGTAGGTATGTGCCATTGGGCAGTGGTCAAAGCCTCTTTACGTCTGTTTCCTCACAAGTAAAATGTGGTAGTGATGGTACCTAAGTCATAGGGTCCATGTGAGGCTTAAATGAGATAATGCATATGCATAGTGGATCCTTGACTGTTGGTTTAATGAATTAAAATTGAGTGTTTATGATGTACAAGGCTCTGAGCTGGATAAGTGGCATATGATGAAGAATAAAAATCCCTCCACTTAGAGCTTAGTAGTACAGATGAGGGAACGAATTAATTAGTAATCACATTTAGGAATATAACATTACAGCCACAATGAGTGAACGCTAAGGCATAGTATAAGTATTGGAGCTGTCTGTGGGGTTAAGCAAAGTTCCCATGGGAAGACTGAGTTATGATCTAAAGAAAACTAGATGGGAATGAAGTAGGGGAAGGTGTGTGTTGACCGCAAGACTGTCCAAGACAGAGGGAAGAGCGTGGAGGATGGCACTGTGGCCAGTGTGTACTTGGTGAATATAAGGAAATTAAATAAGGCAGTGTGTGAAGGGAAGAGAACCACAGCCAATGTTGCTTGAGATGCACCTGGAGCTGGAGGGAAAGAAGACATGGTCCAACCTGGGGCCTTTTTCAGCCACGGTTAGAAATGTGACCTTGCAAAGTGATGTTAGGTATTTAAATTCTGGAGAGAGATTTGCAATGATCTATTATTATTATTGTTGTTTTTGTACTATTGTCATTATTTTTATCCTGTAGCAGTCTTTCCCATACCAAATATGTTTATATCCTTTAATGTTTATTCATTGGTTGTCTTCCCCAGTCTCTAAAATTGTTTTTCTCTAAATTTTTAATCCCTCTATCTTTGCATTTAGAAAGAAAGCTGAGAAGATAGCTTTGTTTTCTTTCAATCAATTTTACTGTTTGAAGTGGAATTTGCTTTTGTATAACTTTTATGCATCGTAAATAAAAGACAATTGCCAAAATGTTACCTACTGTGACACATTTTATGCATCTTAGCCTTTGTGAAATCCTTAAACAGGCTCCTGTTTATTTGTCTTACACAGGCTAAAACCTGAGGCTGAATCTGTGTGGAAAATGTGGAGTTTGAAAAGAGGCTGATGTGTGTGTGTGTGTGTGTTCATGTACATTCACGTATTTTGTATTTACTAATCTACAGTTGGTCAATGAAGAGCCAAGGTAGGAGCTGTGCAACTCAGAGATCAAAGGCCATAATTCTTCCTCCTACTCCCAAATAAGGGAATAACTCTATTGGGTTAGGCCATATAAATACAATGTCCCGAGCTTTACATAAAACCTGGGTAGCCTTGGGATGGCTCAAGGCCCACCTTTTCAGACCCTCAGGTTTGTCTTCTTCAGGCACTTTGCCAAGCCTCCTACTCGTTTTTGGTTGGGGGATAACTGCTTTACAATGTTGTGTTGGTTTCTGCCACACAACAACGTGAATCAGCCATGTGTATGTTAGTCATTCAGTCGTGTCCAACTCTTTGTGACCCCGTGGACTGCGGCCCACTAGGCTCCTTTGTCCATAGATTCTCCAGCAAGAAAACTGGAGTGGGTTACCATTTCCTTCTCCAGGGGATCTTCCTGACCCAGGGATCGAACCCAAGTCTCCTGCATTGCAGGCAGATTCTTTACCATCTGAGCCATCAGAGAACCCCATATATATATGTGTTAATATATGATATTTTTTTTTTTCTTCCTGACTTACTTCATTTCTGTATAACAGATTCTAGGTTCCTCTCCCTCACTGGAACTGACTCAAATTCATTCCTTTTTATGCATACCTTGTACTGTTCTGTATTCTCTAGCTTGCCTGCTATGGATAAATATGCGTGCCTTGGTTTTCTATCCAGGATAAGAGTTGTTAATCATATATCATATTTTTGATATAAATAATCAAAAATTGTTTCTGATTTTTTTCTGTTGTGGTAAAATATAAAATGTACCATCTTAACCATTTTATAGTGCCTAGTTTGGCAGTACTAAATACATTTATGTTGTATAACCATTGTTACCATATCCCTCCAGTATTACTTGTATCTTGCAAAATTGGAATTCTATCCCCATTAAACATTAACTCCGCAATCTCCTTCCTCTGCCCTGCCCTAGCCAACTACCATTCTACTTTCCATCTCTATGATTTTGGTGACTCTAAGAACTTCATATGGCATTTGGGGACTTTTATATTTCCATGAAAATTTTAAAATAATTTGTTCTAGTTCTGTGAAAAATGCTCTTGGTATTTTTATAGGGATTGCATTAAATCTGTAGATAGCCTCAGGAAGTATGATCATTTTAACAATATTAATTCTCCTAATCCATGAACATGGTGTATCTTTCTGTATATTATGTTGTCTTCAGTTTCTTTCATTAGTCTTACAGTTTTCTGAGTACAGCTCTTTTATCTCTTTAAGTAGGTTTATTCCTAGATATTTTATTCTTTCAGATCTAACTGTAAATGAGATTGCCAAATTTATCTTCCTGATAGTTCATTGTTAGTATATAGAAAGGCAACAGATTTCTGTATTTTAATTTTGTATACTTAATTTGTTGATGAGCTCTAGTAGTTTTTGATGATGTCTTGAGGATCTTATATGTGTAGAATCATGTCATTGGCAAAGTGATAGTTTTACTTCTTCCTTTCCAATTTGGATTCCTTTTGTTTCTTTTTCTTGCTTGAGTGCAGTGGCTAGACTTAAAAAACTGTGTTGAATAAAAGTGGTAAGAGGGTATTCTTTTCTTGTACCAGATCTTAGAGGAAATGATTTCAGGTTTTCACCATTGAATCTTATGTTAGCTGTGGGTCTGTCATATATGGCTTTTATTATGTTGAAGTGTGTTCCCTCTCTGCCCACTTTCTAGATTTGTTTTTAAATCATAAATGAATGTTGAATTTTGTCAGAAGCTTTTTCTGTATCTATTGGTATGATCACACAGTTTTTATTCTTCAATTTGTTAGTGTGGGGTATCACACTGACTGATTGGTTGAGGATATTGAACTATCCATGCATCATGAGTTTTTAAATACAGTGTTGAAAATTTGGTTTGCTAATATTTTGTTGAGGATTTTCTATTTTCATCAATGATTTTGGCCTATAATTTTCTTTTTGTGATATTTTTGTCTGATTTTGATATCAATGTGATGCTTGGTTTGTAGAATGAGCTCTGAAACTTCCTTCTTCTGTAATATTTTGGAATAGTTTGAGAAGGATAGTTGTTAATTCTCCTCTAAATGTTTGGTAGAGTTCACCTGTGAAGCCATCTTGTCTTGGACTTTTGTTTGTTGTTGTTGGTTTTGTTTTTTTAATTACTGATTCAATTTCATTACTGGTAGTTAGTCTGCTAATATTTTCTGTTTCTTTCTGGTCCAGTCTTAGAAGATTGTGTATTTATAGAAATTTGTCCACTTCTTTTATTTATTTATTTTTATTTTTGGTCATAAGGCATATGGGATCTTAGTTCTCCAACCAGTAATTGAACCTGCACTCCTACATTGGAAGCACAGAGTCTTAACCACTGGACCACTGGGGAAGTCCCATGTCCACTTCTTTTAGGTAGTTCAATTCAGTTGCTCAGTCATGTCTGACTCTTTGCGACCCCATGAATCACAGCACACCAGGCATCCGTGTCCATCACCAACTCCCGGAGTTCACTCAAACTAATGTCCATCGAGTTGGTAATGCCATCCAACCATCTCATCCTCTGTGATCCCCTTCTCATCCTGCCCCCAATCCCTCCCAGCATCAGAGTCTTTTCCAATGAGTAAACTCTTCGCATGAGGTGGCCAAAGTATTGGAGTTTCAGCTTTAGTATCAGTCCTTCCAATGAACACCTAGAACTGATCTCCTTTAGGATGGACTGGTTGGATCTCCTTGCAGTCCAAGGGACTCTCAAGAGCCTTCTCCAACACCACAGTTCAAAAGCATCAATTCTTCAACTCTCAGCTTTCTTCACAGTCCAACTCTCATATCCATACATGAGCACTGGAAAAACAGCCTTGACTAGATGGACTTTGTTGGCAAAGTAATGTCTCTGCTTTTGAATATGTTATCTAGATTGGTCATAACTTTCCTTCCAAGGAGTAAGCGTCTTTTAATTTCATGGCTGCAGTCACCATATGCAGTGATTTCAGAGCCCCCAAAAATAAAGCCTGACACTGTTTCCCCATCTATTTGCCATGAAGTGATGGGGCCAGATGCCATGATCTTTGTTTTCTGAATGTTGAGCTTTAAGCCAACTTTTTCACTCTCCACTTTCACTTTCATCAAGAGGCTTTTGAGTTCCTCTTCACTTTTTGCCATAAGGGTGGTGTCATCTGCATATCTGAGGTGATTGATATTTCTCCTGGCAATCTTGATTCCAGCTTGTGCTTCTTCCAGCCCAGCGTTTCTCATGATGTACTCTGCATATAAGTTCAATAAGCAGGGTGACAATATACAGCCTTGACGTACTCCTTTTCCTATTTGGAACCAGTCTGTTGTTCCATGTCCAGTTCTAACTGTTGCTTCCTGACCTGCATATAGGTTTCTCAAAAGGCAGGTCAGGTAGTCTGGTATTCCCATCTCTTGAAGAATTTTCCACAGTTTATTGTGATCCACACAGTCAAAGGCTTTGGCATAGTCAATCAAGCAGAAATAGATGTTTTTCTGGAACTCTCTTGCTTTTTCCATGATACTGAGCTATAATTCTTTGTGGTAATCTCTTAAGACCCTTTATATGTCTGTGGTGTCAATTGTAACTTCTGTTTCATTTCTAGTTTTGTTGATTTCGGCCCTCTTACTTTTCCCCTGGGTGAGTCTGGCATCTGGATTATCAATTTTGTTTCAAAGAATCAGCTTTTAGTTTAATTGATCTTTTCTGTTTTTTTTCCCCCCAAATTCTCTGTTTCATCTATTTCTTCTCTGATCTTTATGATTTCTTTCCTTCTTCTAACATTGTTTTGTTGTTGTTCTTATTTTTCTAGTTCCTTTAAGTGTAAGTTTAGGTTATTCTTTTGAGGTTCTTTTTTGTTTGTTTATTTCATGAGGTAAGTTTGTATTGCTATAAACTTCCTCTTAGAATTTCTTCTGCTGCATCCTGTAGATTTTTAGATTGTCGCGTTTTCATTTTCATTTATCTCTAGGTTTTTGAAAAAATTATTTCTTCTTTGATTTTTCTAGTGATCCATTGGTTGTTTAGCAGTGTATCTTTTAGCCTCCACATGTTTGTGTTTTTGCCTGCTGGTGTTAGAGCCAGTTCCTGACACAGCTTGCTGTGGGATCCAGTGTATCCTTAGGTTGGTGTCACCCCACTGGTGTCATTTTGCTGGAAGGTATCCAGAACATGAACCTGTTACATGCAGTGCTGATCATTAACGGTTGATACATAACATGTAATGTTGCTAAATGAATAAGTAATTGTTCTGAAAAATATTCTGTGTATTGCAGGGCCTGATCTTCAGGTTTGCACAGCCAAAAAACCTTCATGTTGCACCAGGAAGATGGAGGAGAGATACCAAGTCGTGGCTCGCCAGGATATGCAGCAGGTACTTCAGACATCCAGCTCTACATTGAAGTTTTTGATATCTCGAAATGCAGCTGCCTTTCAAGGTAAATATATCTTGATTTCTGAAACTGAGGACAAATCTTGCTATGTAATTTACCTGTTGTTATTATCCTGGTAAATTTATCTAGGTGTACTTCTTTGTCTTTGTGTATTATACTGGTATAAAATGAAATTTTAGTTTTATTCTAACCTTGATAGCAACTAGACCACCACTAACTTTCATGGCTTGTCTCTGAGGTCATCATCAGGCTTATAAATTGAGTTGGAGTAGGGAGTCTGTTTTGTCAGTGAAATATATGCCTTTCTGGGGTTTCCGCCAGATCCCCCAGTATTCTGACCCATGGTTTACTTCAGTATGAACAGACATACATATGAGATTTTATGAAAATAGTCTATAAAACAAAATCCCATTGCTTTTAACTGAGTAATTATAGATTCATTTTCAAAAATATAATTTTGAGAAATATTTTCCTAACTTTTCCTCTACCTCCTCATGTGGCTTTTCTAGGAACATCATTGTGATATGTCAAAGTGTAGACAAGTGTGAGAAATAGTAAAATAGGAAATATTAGTTTGATGTTTAAGAATCATCTACGATCAGAATGCAACCTTAATTCAAACAATGTGCTGAGAAATAAAATTAATGGGTTATAAAATTATAACACACATTGGCAAATATATGATCTTTTTATTGTTTTAATCATCTTGTCTGTAAAATTACTTTTTACTATAATAAAATAGTTTATTTTTTGTTTTATAAAGCATTAGCTATTCTGTATATGACTAGAATGAAAATATTTAGATTACACTGCTCTCAAACAAATTTATTGCTTTTGTTCAACACAAAATATAACTTCTGTTGGTATTCCTTTTTTATAAGAGTATTAATGTCAATCTGTTTAAATAGTTTGTGCTTTGTTTACATACAGAACTAAATCACAAAGCCAATTAATTTTTAAAACTCTACTTATCAAATAAAGTGAATATAATAAATCATGACAAAATTTAAGTTGAGTTAAAATGTAATTCCTGATGAATTGATGATTTTTTAAAAATAGAAACATTGAAATGTCAGATTTTAAGATGTTTTAATCTAGTAATATTTTTATATGTCTTAGAAAAAAGCCTCATTTCTATTATGGAATTTGTTCATGAGAAATTGTTGGAGGAAAATATATTGATATGCATTTTAAGCAAAGGTTTGTGACTTGAATTAGCTGAACTAGAAGATATTAACCATCCACTGAAAGTGATGTAATGATTTTTTCTTATGAAAATGATAGTGTGTATGATATGGAAAACACATTTTAGAGATAAAAGGCTCAGTGAATAGATCAGCGTTACCAGAGTAGGGGAGCTGTGGATGAGAATTGTGGACCATACGCTTGAAAAGAGTTAAGTCGGACTCACGTGGAAGAAGACTTAAAACATCAATTTGAGTTTGAGAGAGTCATTAAAGATTTTTGAACAGTGAAGCTTCATTATGATTTCTTGAAGCTCATTATAATCTATCATTTAACGTCAAAACTAAATCATTCCAAGTTAGAAGATATGGTCAAAGAAGACCATGATAAATCAAACCTACTTTTTTGGATAACAGTGTTAACCATACAGGTGAAAGAAAGTGCCAGCAGGTATTAACATGTAGGGACTCAGTGAATGGTAGCTGAACATTTTCTTCTGTCTTCAAATATACTCTAACAAACTTTTCACATATTGTTGGATAAATTGATGAAGATAGAGTGCATTGAATTCAAAAGATTGAGAAAAATACAAAACCTGGAGTATTTAGACTTTTAACATGGGTTTGGGTTGCTGAAAACTTTTGGTGTGAAAGTGTCCTGGGTGGCTCAGATGGTAAAGAATCTGCCTGCAATGCAGGAGACCTGGGTTCAAGCCCTGGGTCGGGAAGAGCCCCTGGGGAAGGGAATACACCGTACTCCAGTATTCTTGCCTGGATAATTCCATGGACAGAGGAGCCTGGTGGACAGAGTTGGACGTGAATGGGTGACTAATACTTTCACTTTTATCAGTAGTATAATGACATAAGATTGTCTCTACTGGAGTGTCTGGTAATATTATGTACAACTTAAAAATTTTTTCTGTTTAGTAAATTATACCTGTATTTTTACTAGGGTGAGTTTTGCTGTTTTTTAAAATATCAATTATAAAAGTGAAAAAGAATGGGTCTTTCTTAAATATGATTTGTTGTAATAAATTTTCATGTTCTCCCTTTGTGACACGTCAGTTTTATTTAAGAATCATGAGAAGGCAAGGCAGATTTAGAAGAATTTTGCCTAAAGACTAACTTTACTGGAACAAATTCTCTTACAGGAAGAATACCTGCTTTTAATTTAATGAATAGAATAAGTAGCTATAGGCTTAGTTCCATAAAAAAAACCTAAATAAGCATTTTGAGAGATCACATTTGCTATATTAGAACCAAACAAGACACTTTATCAATAAGTAAAATGCCCTCTGTCTAGTTTCTGTGTAATGAAAATATCTGCAAACAAATCAGCCCCCCCCTTTTTTTTTCTTAAGAAGAAACAAGCCAGTACATTTTGTTGGGAAACTTACTTGACTTGAGAGCAAATTACTCTCAATTTACTTCTTAAATCATGTAAGTAGATGTGCTACGTTTTGATCGTTTAATTTTTTAAACATTTCATGTATATTTCCTACTTCAATAATATTACCCTTTTTTTTTTTTTAGCCGTTATGTATGTTATAAAAGACTTTGGATTGGAGTGTAGTATGGTCCCTTCTCTCATGGATCTCTTGGGGTTCCACGGAAGCATTTTTTTTTTTCCCCAGTTTTCAGAAAACATTTTAATTTAAAATTTATTTTTTATTATCTTGATTGCGTGTTTTTGAAACAAGCCTTTGTATATCATCAATCGGGATAATCACTTGTGTCCATGGATGTAGTGAGCCCCACATGACAGTGAGATAAAGGCTGGGAGATTGGCGTTGCTCAGAAGTGAGGAAACTGCCAGCCACTGATCTCAGAAGATGTAAGATTATTCCAGTGTATAGTCCACACTCACTTCTGGAATTCAGCACTGGAAGTTCATATATTACCAGTGGGGTGGAATATATTATCAGTGGGTTGGAATCCTTACTGGGATAACACTTCTTTTTTCATTTAAGGAATCTAATGGTATTTGTTATAGGTTTCCTTTAAAGCAGGCAAACAAAAATATGTTTTTGGAAGGGTCCATAATTATGACCTGGGGCTTCACTATATGCTAAAGGTCCTTATTCACGTAGCCTGTGGCGTTTTACAAGATGAAAGGAACAAGTGGGTTTCCTTGTATCTGTTGCTGTTCATAAATTAGTGGTCCTGTTTGCAAAGAGATTGCTGGCTCCGTCACAGTGCAGACAATAACTGTTCTTTATTTTCCGGGGCTTAATAATGTTCATGAATAAAGCAGGGCAGCCTGAAATAATGTGCACGAATTTGTTTCCCTTCAGCTGTTTTATGAGTGTGGGATTGCCTGCTTTAAAAATATTTTGGAAATATTTTCATAAATGTTTTATTTATTTATATGCTAAAGTATGGTGTGACTCATGAAGAAATAAAAGAACTTGACAGAGAATATGTCATTTACTGTAGAAAAGCAACTCCTATCAGCTTTCAAATTTGTCAGGTTTTAAATCACAGCTCAAATAAGAGAAAAAGGCTTAGTTTTTTTTTTAATTTAAAACAATATAAAAATTTCAGCATAATTTTTCAAAAATACAATGAAGGCATATTTGGAAGAACACTGTTGGAAGCTTATGTTTTGTTGAAACATTGGGAAGATAAGTTTAAAAAGTTTTAACTTTCCCTTGGAGATAGAGCTTTTCCTATTCCTCTCATCTTCAAAAAGCTCACATATTTCTAAAATTTATGGTGTACACTAAATCTTTACTCTGGAAGTTTCTAGTTTTATATATAGCATTTAAAAAGTGTGCATTATCACAAAAGACTATGTGATAAATAAGAAAGAGTTAACATTTTTGTAGATTTCGTTCTCTGGGCTAAGTATATTTTCATTTCTTGATTAAAAGTACTTGAAAGATTGATAAGCTTGTCCTCTTGGGTTGAGATGTTAGATTTAGGACTTTTATTAAAATTACATTCCTATTTTCAATGAAATATTGGAATATGTCAAAATTAAATATCTTTGTTTAAAAAGCAAGTAACTTAAGAATGAGAATGTGAATATAATTCATGTATTTTCCCCTTTTACACTAACAGGTATTAGCTACTGTGAGATGTATAGCTAGTGTATGGCCATTGTAAAACTAGTGTAAAATATATGTATGTATCCATATATATACAGTCAAAGGCACAGGATATAGTGAATATTTGACTATCTTAATATATGAGATGAGTACATTTGTATAAATGTTACAGTAGTAAGCCTGAAGTACATTATTCTTATTATATTCACTTCTACTATGCTTTGCAGAGGTGATACTATTTAAAATTATTCCTTGGAAGAACATTGTGTACAAGGATATAGGAAAGATGCTATTTCTAACACTGAGAATTATCTGATCAACATCCCAAGGGTAAGAGAACAGGTGGCCTTGGGCTGGCAGTGTTGAGGAAATATGTTGGCTTTTCTCTTTTTCTGGAACCTAGAGCAGGGACTCAGGTAATGTAATTAAATGAACTGCATCAATATATGAATAAATGAATGAATGAATGATGCTTAGCAGGAAAATGGTTCTGAAATAAAATGAAAGATTTCATCTCTTCTTCTCCCCCTTCATCCTTCCCTTCCCTTCATGCATTTAAGATCCCTCTTGAGCACCTACTATGTGCCAGCACTGCCAGGGGATTGGATTGTACCTTGCCCAGATTTTCAGTCTCTTCTTGCTTTTATTGGCTCATTCGGACTTCTGATCTGCCAACGTCTGTTTACTGATTTTATAAACTAGGAAGGAGGGAATTCCTTGGCAATCCAGTGGTTAGGACTCTACATTTTCACTGCTGAGGGCCAGGGTTCAAGATCTCACAAGCTGTGTGGCATGCCCTCCCTGTCCCCCAGAAAAACCCCAGAAGAAACTAAGAAGGAGCACGTTATAATATTTCTGTTGATAGCATATTCTGAATGTGATTGTATTTTTCCTTTTCTTTTGAAGCAGTGCATGGTTTAGTATGTTATCTCACACAGCAGCTACCAATGCAATTGGTCTTTATCTAACTGTCCTGTATCTCTGAAATGTTAAAAATTGTTTCTTTTGAATCTGTGAGCAAGCTTCTATTAATTATGAAAATGACTAATTTTCATATATTGTAGATAAAAGTTGCAAGACCTTAAATTAGTTTTCAGCTGGAAATTGCATGAAGCATTGGCTTGCTTTGCGTGAAGCATTATCGATTGTGGGAAAAAATTTGAAGTGTAGAACTAAGATCAGGTTTACTGGGCCAGAATTCTTTTTTTAATTTTAAGAAGTTAACTTTTAGTTTTTTTAATTCTAACTGATGAAGGTTATGGTCATATAACCTATTGCTATGATAATCTTACCTAGAAACAACAGTAACCTGCTCATAATAGGCTAAACAATTCTTTCTTGATTTTATATGAAACACATTCATTAAATCTTTTTAATGTGAGAACTGTACATTTATTGCCTGGAAGATGAATTGACATTTTTATCATTTTGTTATCTTCATATTAGTTTAATCTTACTTTTGTATAAGGGATCACAACAGATAGTTCTTAAATGGTTACTGTGTATTGAGTAAAGACCAGGATGTGTGGGAGGTTACAACTAGCTATGTTTTTGAGATTTATCTGTCCCTCTATTTCTTATTCATACATATTAATTGATTTATAAAATTACTATCTGTAGATATGTGGCTTTATTCACCCTCCCTGTGATGGACATTTCAATAATTCCCAACTTATATTTGCACTGGTGGTGCTGCAGTGAACCTTCTTGTTCATGTCTTCAAGGGCACGTGTTTCTTTAGAGTGTATATATAGAAGTGAAATTGTGGCTTATAGGCTGTGACCTTGTCAACCTGACCTGATATTATAGAATTACTCTTCTAAGGAGCTGAACCAGTTTAAACTCCCACAGGTAGTTGGTGTGCTTTGTCTTTATTCTGCATCCTTCCCAACTCTTTCCAATAATTCAGAAATTATTGTCCGAATTTTTTTTTTCTAATTTTATTTTATTTTTAAACTTTACATAATTGTATTAGTTTTGCCAAATATCAAAATGAATCCACCACAGGTATACATGTGTTCCCCATCCTGAACCCTCCTCCCTCCTCCCTCCCCATACCATCCCTCTGGGCCGTCCCAGTGCACCAGCCCCAAGCATCCAGCATCGTGCATCGAACCTGGACTGGCAACTCGTTTCCTACATGATATTTTACATGTTTCATTGCCATTCTCCCAAATCTTCCCACCCTCTCCCTCTCCCACAGAGTCCCTAAGACTGTTCTATACATCAGTGTCTCTTTTGCTGTCTCGTACACCGGGTTATTGTTACCATCTTTCTAAATTCCATACATATGCGTTAGTATACTGTATTTATGTTTTTCCTTCTGGCTTACTTCACTCTGTATAATAGGCTCCAGTTTCATCCACCTCATTAGAACTGATTCAAATGTATTCTTTTTAATGGCTGAGTAATACTCCATTGTGTATATGTACCACAGCTTTCTTATCCATTCATCTGCTGATGGACATCTAGGTTGCTTCCATGTCTTGGCTATTATAAACAGTGCTGCGATGAACATTGGGGTACACGTGTCTCTTTCCCTTCTGGTTTCCTCAATGTGTATGCCCAGCAGTGGGGTTGCTGGATCAAATTCTAAAAATATTTTTTATACATGTAAAAGAATTTTATTTATTCATTTATTTTTAATGAATATACATTTATTTTCACAATTAAAAAGAGGAGCAGTGTAAAATGACTCTTTCTCTTAGGTCTCGATTGTTTTGCTGTTACAAAAACTGCTGCCCAGAATACAGTTTTTTGATTCTGCTATTTCTACAAAATTAATCTGATTGTCCGTTTTTGTCAGGCCTTTTCATGTGTATTTGCCATATTGATCATGTTGATATAGAAAATAATGAATAAAACCATGAGGTGTTAGCAACTGATTTTGATTGTTGCTGAAGATATTTTTCTTAAAAGTTGTATTTGTAAAAAAAAAAAAAAATGTTGTATTTGTTTGCAGTCTGGGAATTTTTACATTGACATTTTCTGTTTAATAACTATATTGTAAAAGAGAATTAACTCCCATAAAATCTTCTACTTGCTCAGCTTCTCTCATAATGAAATGATCCTAACAGTTTTGTGTTAACACTTTGAATTTACAAAATGCTTTCATATTTACTGTGTGCTTAGGACCAGATTAAAAAATTGAACTATTCTACATTTCAAAGAAGAAATAAGTGATAAACCAACTTACAAACTTTTGTACCTCAAGTACCTTCTTGTATTCTCTAGTTTCTTTTTTTTTAATTTTTATTATTTTTTTTTAATCTTTTTTTTTTAATTTTATTTTATTTTTAAACTTTACAATATGTATTGGTTCTGCCATATATCAAAATGAATCCTCCACAGGCATACACGTGTTCCCCATCCTGAACCCTCCTCCCTCCTCCCTCCCCATACCATCCCTCTGGGTCATCCCAGTGCACCAGCCCCAAGCAACCAGTATCGTGTATCGAACCTGGACTGGCGACTCGTTTCATACATGATATTATACATATTTCAATGCCATTCTCCCAAATCATCTCTCCCTCTCCCTCTCCCACAGAGTCCAAAAGACTGTTCTATACGTCAGTGTCTTTTTTGCTGTCTCATATACAGGGTTATTGTTACCATCTTTCTAAATTCCATACATATGCGTTAGTATACTGTATTGGTGTTTTTCTTTCTGGCTTACTTCACTCTGTATAATAGGCTCCAGTTTCATCCACCTCATTAGAACTGATTCAAATGTATTCTTTTTAATGGCTGAGTAATACTCCATTGTGTATATGTACCATAGCTTTCTTATCCATTCGTCTGCTGATGGACATCTAGGTTGCTTCCATGTCCTGGCTATTATAAACAGTGCTGCGATGAACATTGGGGTACACGTGTCTCTTTCAATTCTGTTTTCCTCAGTGTGTATGCCCAGTAGTGGGATTGCTGGGTCATAAGGCAGTTCTATTTCCAGTTTTTTAAGGAATCTCCACACTGTTCTCCATAGTGGCTGTACTAGTTTGCAAATTTTAGAATAAAATTTGATGAGAAATGGTATCTTGTTTTCAAAATGTGCAATTCCCTAATGACAAGAGTATCTGAATATCTTTTCAAAAATACTTCTTTATTTGGTGTATTCTTTATTTTCTTGTATGAATTTATCTTGTGAACCTGTATACACACTTAGAGGCTATGTATCATTTTGTGAGTGTTTTTGTATATATTAAAATTTTTTCCTAGGTACAGATGTCAGCTAGGAATGCCACTTCTTAAAGGTTTAGCTTAAATAATTCAGATTTCTTTCCAGTTCTAGGGAAATCCAAACTCTTCAGAAGTTTTCCGCACATTTTCATGATTTTCAGGCGGTTTCCTGACTTTGTTTCCCTGCTTTTTTTCATTTGTTTTTGTGTCTCTTTTCTATCATATTAATTCAGTATGAAAATTTTTTCTTAATTACCACTTCCATAGACACACACATACATGTACATATATAAACCTAAGTTGTATGTATAAAATAAATTTTATGAGATGGTGATTAAAGAAGATAAAAATCTAAAAATCACAAATAATTTCAAAATTGAACACTGATTCCTATATTTGCAAGTGTTTTTCAGCCCTCCCTCCACCATCAGTCCATGAAGTTACCACCCTTCTTCTCTTTGGCCCTCGCATCTTCCACTTCCTTGTGTGATACTCAGGTCTTCTCAAATGGTGAGATTAGGGGTCTTCTGGTTCCTTACATTTATTATATGAACCTATAAATAGTAACCGTAACATGTCTCTGAGGGTCCATTTAAAAGAAGTCCTTTTTTTTTTTTAGTTAAAAAAAAAACCTTTTATCTTTTTATTTTAGAAATTTCCCCAGCTTTATTGAGGTATGATTGACATTGTGTAAATTTAACATGTACAGTGCATTGGTTTGACACTCTAATGTATTGCAGTATAGTTACCACGGGAGAAGTAATACCTCCATCATGTCATTTTTTATAGTAAGAGCATGTAAGATCTACGTTTTTAGTAGCTTTCAAGTATATATTACAGTGTTGTTAACCAATCACAATGATGTTCATTATATCCCCAGAACTTACTCATTTTATAACTGGAAGTTTGTGCTCTTTGACCAGTATCATTTCTCCTACCCTCCTGCCCATGTTAGACACCATTCTATTCTCTAAACTTAGAATTGGTTAGTTATTCTATTTTCCATTAGATGTTTTAGGAACAATGAATTTTCTAAACCCTACATTCATACAAAGTACAGTGACCTTTTTTAAAGTGCTGACAAGGTATATAATCTTTTTTCCCCCTAGTATTTAAATTGACCCTATTTTATATTTTTAAAAATGTTGAGAACATTAATATTCTATGGAAAGAGATAAACAATTATTAACTACTTTTGAAACAGAGCTCATTTATCTTAGAGATGTTTATTTTCAGAAGTAATAATAGGCTATTAAGTTAATCAGGAATTTTTGGAAGATCCAGAATATGTTTTCTGTAAACAAGTTATCTCATTTTGCTTATAGACACGACTTAGCAGCAGCAGCAAATAAATAAAGAAAAAAAATGGGCTGTATTAATATCACATTTTCCTAAATGTTGTATGACAGTAAACTTCAAGGGAAGCTTATGATGTCACTAATATGTGGTTGACAATCACTTTGTAATGTAATATTTATGAATTCTTTTAAAAACCTTTTACTCCATGAACAAACTTTTTCATTATATTGATAATGCAATACAAAATGTACCTGCTATAAAAAAGTGAAATCCATACTTTCCCTTGTCCAGGTTAGCTTTGTGCACTTCACATCTGAATATGGATTTTTGATCATGTCAGCTAATATATATTATCAATATGTGTCTTAGAATTAATATTTCTAGCAGTAAAAAGTGTTAATATTTTCTTGTTTATAAAAGGCTGGTAGAAAGATAAAGATTGAGGGATCAATTGGATATATGTAAATTTATTTTGTGAAAAACAAATTATAGTTCAGTTCAATTGCTCAGTTGTGTCCGACTCTTTGCAACCTCATGAACTGCAGCACACCAGGCCTCCCTGTCCATCACCAACTCCTGAAGTCCACCCAAATCCATGTCCATTGAGTCAGTGATTCCATCTAACCATCTCATCCTCTGTCGTCCCCTTCTCCTCCTGCCTTCAATCTTTCCCAGCATCAGGGATTTTTCAAATGAGTTAGCTCTTTGCATCAGGTGGCCAAAGTAATAGAGTTTCAGCTTCAACATCAGTCCTTCCAATGAACACCCAGGACTGATCTCCTTTAGAATGGACCGGTTGGATCTCCTTACAGTCCATAGTAAAAGTAATAATTTCGTTGTATGTTTTTACTGATTATAAATTTTGTTAACAAATTTTGTTGAAATATATCCTGATGCACTTACTAGCTCTTTGGATAGGTCATTTTATTAATAGCTGTTTTTGAGTCAACATATTTAGTTTTATGGAGGGTGACTTGTCTCTATTAAATATCCAATGTATTTTAAGGCCCTACAAAATTTTATCTAAGTTGGATTATGCTATGATTTAATGATCAATTTATTTATATTATTTCTATGTGCTCTGTTGTTCAGTCATGTCTGAATCTTTGTGACACCATGGGCTGTAGCTTGCCAGGCTCCTCTGTCCATGGGGATACTCCAGGCAAGAATACTGGAGTGGGTTGCCGTTCCCTTCTCCAGGGGTTCTTCCCAACCCAGGAATCAAACCAGGGTATCCTGCATTGCAATTGGATTTTTTACCAGTTGAGCTACCAGTTCAGTTCAGTTGCTCAATCGTGTCCGACTCTTTGCGAGAGTGAATCACAGCATGCCGGCTTCCCTGTCATCACCAACTCCTGGAGTTCACCCAAACTCGTGCATCGTGTCGGTGATGCCATCCAGCCATCTCATCCTCTGTCATCCCCTTCTCCTCCTGCCCCCAATCCCTCCCAGCATCAGGGTCTTTTCCATTGAGTCTACTCTTCTCATCAGGTGGCCAAAGTATTGGAGTTTCAGCCTCAGCATTAGTCCTTCCAGTGAACACCCAGGACGGATCTCCTTTAGGATGGACTGGTTGGATCTCCTTGCAGTCCAAGGGACTCTCAAGAGTCTTCTCCAACACCACAGTTCAAAAGCATCAATTCTTCGGTGCTCAGCTTTCTTCATAGTCCAACTCTCACATCCATACATGACCACTGGAAAAACCATAGCCTTCACTAGACGGACCTTTGTTGGCAAAGTAATGTCTCTGCTTTTGAATATGCTGTCTAGGTTGGTCATAACTTTCCTTCCAAGGAGTAAGCGTTTTGTAATTTCATGGCTGCAATCACCATCCACAGTGATTTTGGAGCCCAAAAAAATAAAGTCTGACACTGTTTCCACTGTTTCCTCATCTATTTCCCATGGATTGATGGGACTAGATGCCATGATCTTCATTTTCTGAATGTTGAGCTTTAAGCCAACTTTTTCACTCTCCTCTTTCACTTTCATCAGGAGGCTTTTTAGTTCCTCTTCACTTTCTACCATAAGGGTAGTGTCATCTGCAGGGAAGCCCTAAATTATTATTTTTTTATATTCAAAGATAAAATATTGGCATCATTAAATATGAAAGGAATTATTTTAAAACTCAATAATGTATGTGTTTTCACATTTTACATACTACCTCATAAGTAGTAATTTATCATGAAGTATTAATTTGTATGTGACCATGGTTGTTGTCTTGGGCAAACTCTGGGAGATAGTGAGGGACAGGGAGGCCTGACGTGCTGCAGTCCATGAGGTTGCGAAGAGTCTGACATGACTGGGCCACTGAACAACGACAACATGGTTGTTGTGTGGCATGTGCCACATGAAAACATATTGTTCTTCCTCTGCTTTATTGGTTGAGATCCAAGTTGGGGGTGATCACCTTCAGCAGCAATGTGCTTTGGGACAGTGAACCCTCTTGAGTCTAGGGGATGGGGTGAAATGGAAGAGAAAGTATGTGTATGATGGTGAAGTTTCGAATAGTTGTGATGGCAAATGGGAAAGAAAATGAACCAAAATTCAGTTTTAAGGCTAGCATTCAGTTCAGTCACTCAGTCTTGTCCAACTCCTTGTCACCTGATGGACTGCAGCATGCCAGGCTACCCTGTCCATCATCAACTCCCGAAGCTCATTCAAACTCATGTCCAATGAGTCGGTGATGCCATCCAACCACCTCATCCTCTGTCATTTCCTTTTCCTCCTGCCTTCAATCTTTCCCAGCATCAGGGTCTTTTCCAATGAGTCAGTTCTTCGCAATCAGGTGGCCAAAGTATTGGAGTTTCAGCTTCAGTATCAGTCCTTCCAGTGAATATTCAGGACTGGTTCCCTTTAGGATTGACTGGTTTGATCTCCTTGCAGTCCAAGGATTCTCAAGAGTCTTCTCCAGCACCACAGTTCAATAGCATCAATTCTTTGGTGCTCAGCTCTCTTTATAGTCCAACTCTCACATCCATACATGGCTAGTGGAAAAACCATCAACTAGATGGACCTTTGTTGGCAAAGTAATGTCTTTGCTTTTTAATATGCTGTCTAGGTTGGTCATAGCTTTTCTTCTAAGGAGTAAGCATCTTTTAATTTCATGGCTGCAGTCACCATCCGCAGTGATTTTGGAGCCCAGAAAAATAAAGTCTGTCACTGTTTCCATTGTTTCCCCATCTATTTGCCATAAAGTGATGGGACCAGATGCCATGATCTTCATTTTTTGAATGTTGAGTTTTAGGCCAGCTTTTTCACTCTCCTCTATCCCTTGGCCCTTTCAGTTCCTCTTCGCTTTCTGCCATAAGGGTGGTGTCATCTGCATATCTGAGGTTATTGGTATTTCTCCTGGCAATCTTGTTTCCAGCTTATGCTTCATCCAGCCCGGCATTTTACATGATGTACTCTCTATATAAGTTAAATAAGTCAGGTGACAATATACAGCCTTGATGTTTTCCTTTTCCAATTTTGAACCAGTCCATTGTTCCATGTTCGGTTCTAACTGTTGTTTCTTGACCTGCATGTAGCTTTCTCAGGAGGCAGGTGAGGTGGTCTGGTATTCCCATCTCTTGAGGAATTTTCCAGTTTGTTGTGATCCACACAGTAAAAGGCTTTGGCATAGTCAATAAAACAGAAATAGATGTTTTTCTGGATCTCTCTTGATTTTTCTGTGATCCAGCAGATGTTGGCAGTTTGATCTTTGGTTCCTCTGCCTTTTGTAATCCCCACTTGAACATCTGAAAGTTCTTGGTTCATGTACTGTTGAAGCCTGGCTTGGAGAATTTTGAGCATTATTTTGCTGGAGTGTGAGATGAGGGTAATTGTGTGGTGGTTTGAACATTCTTTGGCATTGCCTTTCTTTGGGATTGGAATGAAAAGTGACCTTTCCAGGGTAACATTGGAGACAACTAATTATTAATAATAGTAAAATCACTATGCATGATGGTGTGGCTGTGTTTTAGCCCTTTTTAGTTCTTGCTTATGGATGAGGTTCCAATAGAGAAGTGCTGATGCATGATTAAGCATGGGTTTTAGGAGATTCATTCATTTTCTCACAAATATTCCTGAGGCAACCCCTCAGTTTAGTTTAGTTCTCAGTGCTTGGTATGTCTCAGAAAATGAACAAAAGAGTCCCATCTCACACTCTGCATTTCAGTAAATAAGCAAACACAATATAGCCGCCAGGCTCCTCTGTCCATGGAATTCTCCAGGCAAGAATACTGGAGTGGATAACCGTTTTCTTTTTCAGGGGATCTTCCCAACCCAGGGATCCAACCTAGTTGTCCTGCATTGGAGGCAGATTCTTTACCTTCTAAGCCACCAGGGAAGTCCCAGCTATGTTAGAATGTGTTAAATGCTTTGAGATAATACAGTATGGATCAGGGGAAAGGGGACTGGAAGGGTCACAGTTTTAAACTGGATAGTCAAGGAAAGGTTGTCATTTGAACAAAGATTTGAGGAAAGTGCATGTATGTGTATGTGTTGGTTCTGTGGATGTCCGGTAGGAAAACATTCTTTGCAAAACAAATAACCCAAAGATAGGAGAGTGGGTGCCTGGAATGTCACAGGAATAGCTATAGGGAGGCTACTTTTGGCTGGAGCACAATGGGCGAAGTGGGGGAGATTGGAAAGACAACAGAGGGCTCCTACCTTCATGTGGGGTCTCTTAGGCTTTTCTTCTGAAATAGGAGGTTTTTTGTTTTTAAGTTTATTTAGTTATTTGGCTGTGCTGGGTTTTCCTTGTGGCATTTAGGATCTAGTTCCCTGACTAGGGATGGAACCTGAGCCCCCTGCACTGGGAGCTCAGAGTCTTAGCCACTGGACCACTAGTGAAATTCCCTGAAACAGGAGTTTTAAACTATAGAATGGAAGGAATGATGCTGAAGCTGAAACTCCAGTACTTTGGCCACCTCATGCGAAGAGTTGACTCATTGGAAAAGACCCTGATGCTGTGAGGAATTGGGGGCAAGAGGAGAAGGGGATGGCAGAGGATGAGATGGCTGGATGGCATCACTGACTCGATGCACATGAGTCTGAGTGAACTCGGAGGCCTGGTGTGCTGCGATTCGTGGGGTCGCAAGGAGTCGGACACGACTGAGCGACTGAACTGAACTGAACTGATGGCTTGATTTAACGAACAAAACAAAGCAAAACAAAAAGCCTCTATCTAATTCCTAAAGGACCTGTCATGGGGCTAGGGTAGATGTAGAAGCCCACTTAAGAGATGATTATGTAGTTCAGAAGAGGTGGCGTGGGAAGTGGTCAGATTCTGGATATAGAATGAGTATCGGTGGGTCCAGGGTGTAACAGGAAAAAGAATGAGGACAAGAAAAGGGACTGACTGTGGTAAAATACACCAAGGGTGTGTTTGTGAGGTGAAGACCTGCATGTACGGAGGTGAGCTGAAGACACTGAGGCTGAAGGATGGGTTTCCACACAGCCTGACTTTGGAATCTGTGTTGGTAGAGCTGGAGTCAGAGACAAATTGCCACCTGGTTCTAAATTTCTCAGTAGAAGAAAGATGCTGTTGGGTGTAGCAGGGATGGTGGTTGATTATTTGGTGGAGGTTAATAAAACCACTGTATTGAGGTATGATTGACCAACAAATCAATGTATTTTATGTTTAAAACTTGATGCATTTAGAGGTGAGTGTACATCTGTGAAACTTATCACCACAATCCACGCCATAAACATATTGGAGGAGGCTAATCTTCGACACAAGGTTAGAAGAAGAATAATCTGAAAGAGCCAGGCAATGTCCAACTCCTTCCTGTGGCCAAGCTCTGTAAAGTGGGAGGGATGCTGTTTCTTACATATATCTAAGTATGAAAATAAAATTGTTTTGATAGAATAACTCACGGTTCTGTACAATGAAACCTCTTATCAGTATTTGAAAAGTGAGTGAAAGTGTTAGTAGCTTAGTTGTTTCTGACTCTTTGTGACCCCAGGGACTGTAGCCCACCAGGCTCCTCTGTCCTTGGAATTCTCCAGAGAAGAATACTGGGGTGGGTTGCCATTTCCTTTTCCAGGGAATCTTCCTGATCAGGGATCAAACCTGGGTCTCCTGCATTGCAGACATATTCTTTACTGTTCTCATTTAAGGTGAAAGGCATTATGAAGGAATGACTAACACACAAATAAAATTGACTTAAATGGAATTTGTAAAAAAAACTTGGAGAATTGACCAGAGAAAGTGTGTAATGAAACAAAGTAGAATAAAGTTGCATAATAGTAATTATGGGCAAAATCATTAGCTTGTATGTAAAAAATTTATTTCAAACTTATTTTAATTATAAAAGATACAACATGTTTATATAAAATTGAAAGTAAAAATATTTAATTTGTCCATAACTCAGTTAGCAAGTAAGGTTCCATGATGAACTTAAATCTCATAAGACTCAAATTTTAAGTCTTGGTGGTTATTTTTATAACACTGAGAACACATTTGACATTTGTATATAAATAAAAATGAACTAACTTTAGTTTGCCAAACAGTATTAATAATTATCAATCATTTCAATAACATCTTTTTATTGTATCATCTTTTATTGAATAAAAAATACTTTCAGTTCATATAATTGGCATTATTATCTAATTTAAAAATTTAAATAATATAGTAATTCATTGTAAATTATAAAATGCAGTTTATTAAAACTGTGGAAATGTTGTTAATAGTTAAGCTTTTTTTCTTCCCTTATAGCCTTGGGAGAAGAGCAGATTAAGATTAAAATATTGGACAATTATCCATAATATTTAATCAATAAGGTGGTAAGGTATAATAGGAAATAAGATACCTCTCTTTCTTCAGACAAATAGAGGACTTAAATTTTATAGCCATTCCTCAATGTAGCTATTCATCATGGGAAATTATCCATGCATATCTTCATGCTTTTAGCATAAAATATATCTAGCATTAAATGGGATATATATGGTATAGCTTTTAGGCAGGAGGCAAAGGGCTTGAAATGGCATCACAGGATCCAGAAAGTCGTAACAGTAAATAAAGGGTAATTGTTGGAGAGCTATGCTGTACTTCTTTTATGCCAGAGTAATTCTGCCTGTAGGCTAACTTTTGTATAAACAAAGATAATTGAACTTTTGCACCTTAAAGAGTATTATCCTCTTGTTCTATTTCTTTGGCTTCATCTCCTTAGGGTATAAACCTGACTTGAATGCTAACTTATGAAACATATTCATTTTTTCCCCATAAATAGGAATAAATTGAAGCTACTTTATAACAGAATAAACATTGGCCTTTGTTGTAGGAAAGCATATGTTATTGTTTTTAGATGGGCAATATGAGTAAGCCTTTAGAACAGGGTTCTAGAATTGGAGAACCTGGGCTGGAATCTTATCTTAAGACCTGCATCTAGGCTTTCATTTCCTTTGTTGTAGAGTAGGATAACGGAGAAGGCGATGGCACCCCACTCTAGTACTCTTGCCTGGAAAATCCTGTGGATGGAGGAGCCTGGTGGCCTGCAGTCCATGGGGTCACTAAGAGTCAGACACGACTGAGCGACTTCACTTTCACTTTTCACTTTCATGCATTGGAGAAGGAAATGGCAACCCACTCCAGTGTTGTTGCCTGGAGAATCCCAGGGATAGCAGAGCCTGGTGGGCTGCCGTCTATGGGGTCACACAGAGTCGGGCATGACTGAAGCAACTTAGCAGCAGTAGCAGCAGCAGAGTAAGATAAAAGTACTTTCTTCTTGGTTACAGTTAATGTGAATTGGTCATCGTAATCCCTGTAAAGTAACTAGTATCATGTCTGGTATGTAATAGGCACTCAGTAGATGTTAGCTATTCTTCCTTTATTTATAGTGTATATTTTTTTCCCAATATGTGATTGGAAGCAAAATATCACAGGGTAAAAATTGTCTAATGTAGTTTCTGTAAATGGAAAAATTGCATAAAGTGAATGGGCACATTATCAGAAATGCCTCAGTGGCCAGGGAAAAGGGCTCTGATGACCCAGACTCTTGTATCCCTCCTTGGATCTGTGCCTGATGGGCTTTGCAAGAGTTAGGTTGCAAGTGAATGGGGTTATGGCCAAACATGCTCTCTGCATTGGCAAAGACAAGTCATTGAGAGAAATTATTTGGTGAATAATAACTTGTACACTTTAACTTGTAGAGGATAATACCCTAACTTGTATGGTATGGACCATACAAACAGAAAATATTAAGACGAGGTGGCAAGAATACACAGAAGAACTGTACAAAAAAGATCTTCATGACCCAGGTAATCATGATCACTCACACTCACCTAGAGCTGGACGTCCTGGAATGTAAAGTCAGTTGGGCCTTAGGAAGCATCACTATGAACAAAGCTAGTGGAAGTGATGGAATTCCAGTTGAGCTATTTCAAATCCTAAAAGACAGTGCCATGAAAGTGCTGCACTCAATATGTCAACAAATTTGGAAAACTCAGCAGTGGCCACAGGACTGGAAAAGGTCAGTTTTCATTCCAATCCAAAAGAAAGGCAGCGCCAAAGAATGCTCAAACTACCGCACAATTGCACTCATCTCACACACTAGTAAAGTAATTCTCAAAATTCTCCAAGCCAGGCTTCAGCAATATGTGAACCAAGAACTTCCCAGTGTTCAAGCTGGTTTTAGAAAAGGCAGAGGAATCAGAGATCAAATTGCCAATATCTGCTGGATCATGGAAAAAGCAAGAGAGTTCCAGAAAAACATCTATTTCTGCTTTATTGACTATGCCAAAGCCTTTGGCATGTGGATCACAGTAAACTGTGGAAAATTCTTCAAGAATTTTGAAGAATTTCAAAATTTGGCACTGCCTTTCTTTGGGATATCAGACTACCTGACCTGCCTCTTGAGAAACCTATATGCAGGTCAGGAAGCAACAGTTAGAACTGGACATGCAACAACAGACTGGTTCCAAATAGGAAAAGGAGTACATCAAGGCTGTATATTGTCACCATGCTTATTGAACTTACATGCAGAGTACATCATGAGAAACGCTGGGCTGGATGAAGCACAAGCTGAATCAAGATTGTCGGGAGAAATATCAAGAACCTCAGATATGCAGATGACACCACCCTTATGGCAGAAAGTGAAGAGGAACTAAAAAGCCTCTTGATGAAAGTGAAAGAGGAGAGTGAAAAAGTTGGCTTAAAGCTCAACATTCAGAAAATGAAGATCATGGCATCTGGTCCCATCACTTCATGGCAAATAGATGGGAAAACAGTGTCAGGCTTTATTTTTGGGGGCTCCAAAATCACTGCAGATGGTGACTGCAGCCATGAAATTAAAAGACACTTACTCCTTGGAAGGAAAGTTATGACCAACCTAGACAGCATATTCAAAAGCAGAGACATTACTTTGCCAACAAAGTTCTGTCTTGTCAAGGCTATGGTTTTTCCAGTGATCATGTATGGATGTGAGTTGGAATATAAAGAAAGCTGAGCACCGAAGAATTGATGCTTTTGAACTGTGGTGTTGGAGAAGACTCTTGAGAGTCCCTTGGACTGCAAGGAGATCCAACCAGTCCATCCTAAAGGACATCAGTCCTGGGTGTTCATTGGAGGGACTGATGTTGAAGCTGAAACTCCAAATCTTTAGCCACCTGATGCGAAGAGCTGACTCATTTGAAAAGACCCTAATGATGGGAAAGATTGAGGGCAGGAGGAGAAGTGGACAACAGAGGATGAGATGGTTGGATGGCATCACAGACACAATGAACATGGGTTTGGGTGAACTCCGGGAGTTGGAGATGGACAGAGAGGCCTGGCATGTTGCGGTTCCTGGGGTCACAAAGAGTCGGACATGACTGAGCAACTGAAATGAACTCAACTGTATACTTTAAGGCAAGTTCTTTTCACTACCTGGCTGGTAATCAAATTAAATTTCAAATTTCATTAAATGGTATTAAAGTGTAGTATTTTGACTCTCACTATAGTAGAAACTAATATGAACACCAAAATCTAAGATTTGATGCAAAGGGACAGAGTCCATGGAAAACTATTTGGTAGCTTAACAAAAACTTTAATCTTCTTAGTATCTTTCTCCAGAAGAGAGTAACTTCACATGTGAAAGGCTTTGCATTTCTATATCAGAGGATTCATTCTAGCCACTTTCAGGGATTTTGTAGTTTACTTTGGCATTTCTTTAGATTATGCATTTGTGAGTTTTTAGATAGAGCCACCAACTTTAAATTGGTTCTTTCACAAAAGCATAGAATACATAAATAAATGCATGGTCTATAGAGCAATGTGAAAGGTTTTTGTGGCCAGAGAATATGGTAAAAAACTTCACTGAACTAACTTAGATGGTACTATTCATTAAGATAATTTCTCTTTTGGTCCAAATGTTTGCTAATTATTGTTCCATAGAACTTTGTAGCAGTTTGATAGTTGTACTTCCTACCTGCTAGAAATGTGAAATATTATTGCTTGTCTGGGAAACATTTTAGAGGGTTTTCTCTGTATTTCAGGAAAGACAATATGGAGAGAGATGGATACTATATCTCTGGAAAGTGTGATTTAGGAAAAGGGTTGGATGACTGAACAAAGGTGTCCAGTGGTTTAAAAAGGAACAATAAATGTCCTGTTCATGTTATGATTTTTAAAATCTGGTTTTAATATGCTTACTTTCTAGTTGTAGTCTCAAGGCAGTACTTTAGGATGATCTAGGCCAGCTGCTTAATTTATTTTTATTACAAACCTTCAAAGTAGGTTTAAATTAAATTATCTATATATTTGGCAACTCTTACTCAATATATTTAGTGTACTTGTTATTGTAATGGGATCATATATTTTGCATGCAAATTAAGAATATATTTAACAGCCTACACTGGTGCAGTTTGACAACACAGCAAAAATATGTGCTCTCTCTCTTTTTCTTCTTTCTGATCCTTCTACTGGTTATATATATTGGAAAATTTTTAGATAACACTTCAGTTCAGTTCAGTTCAGTCACTCAGTCGTGTCCGACTCTTTGCGACCCCAGGAATCGCAGCATGCTAGGCCTCCCTGTCCATCACCAACTCCTGGAGTTTACTCAAACTCATGTCCATTGAGTCGGTGATGCCATCCAGCCATCTCATCCTCTGTGGTCCCCTTCTCCTCCTGCCCCCAATTCCTCCCAGCATCAGAGTCTTTTCCAATGAGTAAACTCTTCACATGAGATGGCCAAAGTATTGGAATTTCAGCTTTAGCATCAGTCCTTCCAAAGAAATCCCAGGGCTGATCTCCTTCAGAATGGACTGGTTGGATCTCCTTGCAGTCCAAGGGACTCTCAAGAGTCTTCTCCAACACCACAGTTCAAAAGCATCAATTCTTCGGTGCTCAGCTTTCTTCACAGTCCAACTCGCACATCTGTACATGACCACTGGAAAAACCATAGCCTTGACTAGACACTTAGGGACACATAAACACATAATTGCAGTGTTTTTTTTTTAATATCTGGGAGTTGAGTCAGTATGGGTGTTTGAGGGAAAAGTAAGAAAAATGCACAGAAAATGCATTATGGAATAGTATGCATCACGAGAAATAATCAACTGGATACATAACTAGTGACAAGGAATAGACTTTAAAAACATAAGTTAGAATAAAGAAGGGCAGAAAGAGAATAAGATATGTAGCACAATGCCGTATATGTATCTTAAAAATACATGTACCAACCTGGATACACTAGATGAAAGTGAAAGAGGAGAGTGAAAAAGTTGGCTTAAAGCTCAACATTCAGAAAATGAAGATCATGGCATCTGGTCCCATCACTTCATGGCAAATAGATGGGGAAACAGTGAAAACAGTGACAGACTTAATTTTCTGAGGCTGAAAAATCACTGCAGATGGTGACTGCAGCCATGAAATTAAAAGACGCTTACTCCTTGGAAGGAAAGTTATGACCAACCTAGATAGTGTATTCAAAAGCAGAGACATTACTTTGCCAACAAAGGTCCGTCTAGTCAAAGCTATGGTTTTTCCAGTAGTCGTGTATGGATGTGAGAGTTGGACTGTGAAGAAAGCTGAGCGCCAAAGAATTGATGTTTTTGAACTATGGTGTTGGAGAAGACTCTTGAGAGTCTCTTGGACTGCAAGGAGATCCAACCAGTCCATCCTAAAGGAGATCAGTCCTGGGTGTTCATTGGAAGGACTGATGTTGAAGCTGAAACATCAATATTTTGGCCACCTGATGTGAAAAACTGACTCATTGGAAAAGACCCTGATGCTAGGAATGATTGAAGGTGGGAAGAGAAGGGAACACTGGAGGATGAGGTGGTTGGATGGTATCACCTACTTAATGGACATGACTTTGAGCAATCTCTGGGAGTTGGTAATGGCCAGGGAGGCCTGGCGTGCTGCAGTCCATGAGGTTGCAAAGAGTCGGACAAGACTTTGCAACTGAACTGAACTGAAGGCAATGTTCACTAAAGAAGTTATCTCTGTGAACCTTTTGATTATTTCACCAACTCTAAGAGCTGTTAATTATCTACTTTTTTGATTTCAGGCATTCTAGTAGACAGTATGCTATGCTATGCTATGCTAAGTCACTTCAGTTGTGTCCGGCTCTGTGCGACCCCATAGATGGCAGCCCACCAGGCTCCCCTGTCCCTGGGATTCTCCAGGCAAGAACCCTGGAGTGGGTTGCCATTTCCTTCTCCAATGCATGAAAGTGAAAAGTGAAAGTGAAGTCGCTCAGTCATGTCCGACTCTTAGCGACCCCATGGGTTGCAGCCTGACAGGCTCCTCCATCCATGGGATTTTCCAAGCAAGAGTACTGGAGTGGGGTGCCATTGCCTTCTCCAAGTAGACAGTATACATCTATCCAAATAAAAGTGGTAGCTTCATTAAAAGCTTCCTCCCAGAATTTGGGTTAAACTAAATAAAATTTAAATCATGAACATTTTGGGGGGATCTCACTGTTTAATTTACATGGTTCTTTCTTGCTTTTTTCAGCATGGATATATTTCAGTGTCTGTTTAAAATGCAGTCAATAATTGAAATATGTTAAGAATTTTAAAATGTTTTTTAGTGGACATGGTTAAATATTTTGCTTTCAGATTTCAGCTACTTTCTTTTGGCTATAAAATGACCAATTAGTTTATCTAATAATCTGATTTAGAGAAAAGAAAGGAGTACTTTTTGTTAATGATGATATAAAATAGGGGAGAAAGAAATTCTAAGTATATGTAGAAGAAAAATTTATCGATAACAGAACTGTAACTGAAGTACTATCCAGTAGGATTAGGAAGAGAAGGAACCTAGCTAAGATCAATGTCGAGCCTCGCAGTAGATTACTCTCAGGGATGATTTATGATGACTATGATGATTTTGGACTGATTTTCCTTTTTTCTATGCTATTTTTTCATAAAGTTTATTTTGAAAATTCTGTTCAACTCTGTCTGTTGGTAAGCTACTCTAGAAAACTCATCCATTCCTTCATTGATATTTTATTTAGTATATGTCAAATGCTAGGCACTTGCTATTATTCAGGCAGTCCTTGATTTGCACAATTTTGTGTACCTGAAACTCATGCCCATCTGAACTGCATCCTTGCCTAACATGGCTTGATTGATCTTCGTTATCAGAGAACTGTGCAAAACGAGGATCGCCCATCTTTCATCTAGAGACAGGACTGAAAATTTTGGCTGCTTTCAAGAAGCTTAAAATATATAGCAGAAAGCAGACAAATAATTATCTTTCGCTGCACTTAAAGGATTTAAGATACCTTTCAAATTTAAGGTAAGATCTCACAAAGAAGATGTTTAATGTGGATTTCTGGGGAAGACGATTGGGAAAGAAATTCTTAAAAGGGTGATACCAGGGGAAGAAAAAAGGTCTGATGTCTAGAGAAGAAGAAGGTTTGGAGACTTAAAGGGCCCATGAGTACTCCCCTGAGGCCACAGTCAAGTGTGGGCAGTGTTGGAAAGTAAGCTTGAAAAGTGTTTAATTTGCCCAAAAATCTGTGTCTGTGTCCTTTTTAATTCCTAATTTTGCTTTCTCTTTTTTCTTTATTTTCCTTCCTCTTTATGCTCTCACCTCTCTCCCACTTTCTGTTTTCTCTAGTTTCCTTTCTTTGTCTCATGACCTCAGTCCTAATAAGTGGTTTTGTCTATGTTGATGCTGTTTTTCTAGGACATTCTTTTAGATTTGTTTATGGGCTGGCATCTATGGGGTCATGCAGAGTCGGACACAACTGAAGTGACTTAGCAGCAGCAGCATCCTTTACCCTTTTGTTTTTAATAATGTCTGTTTTAATCTTTTAAAATGCTCTCTTGTTACTTTAAATTTTTCTTTCACATGTTTCTGATTTCCATAAGATGATTATCTCTTTCTTTGAACTTTTACAGTTTTCTTTGGAAATTAAAGTATTTTAGGGGATACATTTTCCTTTGATTACAGTTTTGTTGTATCTAGTGCTGAGATTTTATTATGAAGTATTCTTTTCATTTTGTTTTAGACAGTCTGAAATTTTATTTTGATTTTCTTCTTTGAGGTAATCTAGAAAGTTTTTTGGTTAGATTTGACTAAGTTTGCTGTAGTTTAAATTACCCCTGAGATATTAGTGGCTTACACCCAAAAGGAGTTTCCATGTCCTTTATATGTAGCTGATATGTCCTCCTGCTTGGCTGAAGGAGCAGCCCCATCTGATGGTGTTGCCATAGTGACCAAGACATGTCTTGACTCTACATGTCTCTGCTGGGAAGGGGCGCATGTTGCTTCCACTCACCTCCCATCTCACCTTCCACTCACCTCCCATCTGTCAAAACAAGTCCTGAAGCCAGTCCTGATACCAAGAAATTGTGCTCACTGCTGCTGTCAAGGGAGGGCAGAATATATTTTGTGTGAAAATTTAATCTACTTTAACGAATGTTGATATGGGTTGAATTGTCTTCCCTCAATAAAGACATGTTGGAATCCTAATTTCAGAATGAGACTGTATTTGGAAATACAGTCTTTGTAGAGGTTATCAAGTTAAAAAGTGTTCGACAGTGTGGACCCTAATGCTATATGACTGCATGCAGGTGTGCTAAGTCACTTCGGTCGTGTCTGACTCTTTGTGAACTTATGGACCCGCCAGGCTCCTCTCTCCATGGGATTCTCCAGGCAAGAATACTGGAGTGGGTTGCCATTTTCTCCTCCAGGGATCTTCCCAACCCAGGAATGTAACCCATGTCTTTTACCTTGCCTGCAGTTGCAGGTGGATTCTTTCCCAGTAGCACCACCTGGGAAGCCCAATGCTATATTACTGAAGTCCTATAAAAAGGAAACTTTGGACAGAGACAGACATGTACACCATCTGCAAGCCAAGTAATGTTTGAGCCTCCCAGGAGCTAGAGGAGATGCATGAAACAGAATATCCCTCATTACCTCACAGCCTGTAGAAGGATCCAGCCCTTCTTGATCTTGTACTTCTAAGTCTTCAGACTGTGAGACAATCAATTTCTGCCGTTTAAGTCATCCAGTTTTTGATGCTTTGTTATTGCAGCCTTAGGAAACCAACACAAATATGTTTCAAAGTTTCCAAGATATGCTTGACCAGATTCTTATTTATTTCTAGCTTTATTACCCCTTTTATTAGAAAATTTAGCCAGTAAAACCTCTGCTAGTTAAGCTTTTCTCCCATGGTTAGGATTATGATCAGTTTTAAAAATTTCTTTCAAATAGCAAATTCTCTACTTGAACATTTTCACTCAAATTTCAAAGTTTGTATCTTTCCTAATCAGAAATTTAAATATCTCTGTTACCCTTTTCTAATTTACTACATTCAGGGTTTTATAAACCTTATTTATATAAAAATTCAGATTCATCTTTACAGAAAAACAAATAAATACTCTAGGTTTGAAAGTCTATCCTTATGTTAATTTTTTCAACTGTTTTATTATGATGTTGCTGTGACCAGGATGTTTAACAGTATACTTAATACTTTGGCTACCTGATGTGAAGAACTGACTCATTGGAAAAGACCCTGATGCTGGGAAAGATTGAAGGCAGGAGGAGAAGAGAATGACAGAGGATGAGGTGGATGTATGGAATCACTGACTTGATGGACATGAGTTTGAGAAGTCTCTAGGAGTTGGTGATGGATGGGGAAGCCTGGTGTGCTGCATGGGGTGAGTCAGACACGACTGAGCGGCTGAACTGAACTGAACTGGAGTTGATTAAATCATTGTAAATGTTTTCTCTTAGTGCCTTATCCATGAATATGCCTTCTTTTCTCCCTTATTTTTCTTCTTTTTTAAAAACTGAAACTGGACAATGATTTCCTTCAAACAGCTGTCTGCAACACTTGACTGTAAAATCCCTTCGTATCTGTCATACAGCCCCTTCAGTTCAGTTTAGTCACTCAGTTGTGTTCGACTCTTTATGGCTGCAATCACCATCTGCAGGGATTTTGGAGCCTCAAAAAGTAAAGTCTGACACTGTTTCCACTGTTTCCCCATCTATTTGCCATGAAGTGATGGGACCAGGTGCCATGATCTTCATTTTCTGAATGTTGAGCCTTAAGCCAACTTTTTCACTCTCCTCCTTCACCTTCATCAAGAAGCTCTTTAGTTCTTCTTTACTTTTTGCCTTAAGGGTGATGTCATCTGCATATTGGAGGTTATTGATATTTCTCCCAGCAATCTTGACTCCAGCTTGTGCTTCTTCCAGCCCAGTGTTCCTCTTTGCTTTCTGCCATAAGGGTGGTGTCATCTGGATATCTGAAGTTATTGATATTTGTCCAGCAATATTAATTGCAGCTTGTGCTTTGTCAGCCCCTTAGAAGTTACGAGAATTGCCCATTACTGCTGAAATCTTCCTTCCCTTTGGGGCTTTGCAGGTGGTGCTACGAGTAAAGAACCCGCCTGTCAATGCAGGTAGACTTAAGAGACACAGGTTTGATCCCTGGGTCAGGAAGATTCCCTGGAAGAGGGCACTGCAACCCACTACAGTATTCTTGCCTGGAGAATCCCATGGACAGAGGAGCTTGGCAGGCTGCAGTCCATAGGGTCACCCAGAGTCTGACATGACTGAAATGACTTAGCACACTTTCCTTACCAATGGGGCTGATACCGACAGGGATATCACAGCTCAGCTGAGAAAAGAAATGGGGAAGAAGAATTGAACAGGAGACGAAGATGGAAAGTAACAGATTACATCCTGCTTTGCTCTCAGGAGAAGTTTACATGTCATTGGAAGGCATATTGGGGCTTCCCAGCTTGTGCAGGGGTGAAGGATCCACTTGTCAGTGCAGGAGACACAGGAGATATGGGTTTGACCCCTGCGTCGAAAGATCCTCTGGAGAGGAAACTAGCAACTCATTCCAGTATTCTTGCCTGGGAAATTGCTTGGACTGAGAATCCTGGTGGGCTACAGTCCATGGGGTCGCACAGAGTTGGACATGACTGAGTGACAGAGTGCACACATCTACAGAAGGCGTATTGAATTTAAGTACATAATTTGTGATCCACCAAAATCATCTGCATGATTTTGAATCATGTAAGTATTATTTTAAGACCAGATTTCGCATCAGGTAACAAAGTGGTTCTAACTTACATGTGTTTTGCCCCTTTTGTCTCAAACACTGTGACCTTGATGCTATTTTTAACTTACATGTTTATACTTGTAGAAGTGTCTAAAATAATTAATATAACCAATTTTGTATTTTCAGGATTAGTTGTTTGCAAACAGCAAACAAGCTTCTGTAAGAAACTGGAGCAAGTCTTTCCAGTTGGGCTATATTAGAATTCCATCTACATTTTAATTTGGTTCCTGCTGTGTGGATATATTAGACTGAATCTATTACCTGGCTCAATGGTCCTCTCAGACAATTTCCCTTTCTCATTCTGATTTTTATTGTAAGCGATCATCAACATACTGTAGAAGTCTGCAAATCCTATTTTGATCACTTCCATGAGGTGGTGATAACTGTGACCTTACATTAAAAAACACGAAATGAAGGAGTGTCGTGATATTTAATAGATTACCTTTCGATTAAAGTTGCTAGTTTTGGAGTGTTTGTGAGACTGTATGCTTGGACATTTCTTCTTTACTGATCCTTCATTTGAGTGTTTGCAGAAGAAAATTCTGTAGCAGTCATCCCCTTGGGGCAAGACCTGGTTTTACATGAAACATTCCTGCTTTATGTGTAATTTTGAGTTGCCTCTTACTCTGGTGATCACGAACCACCTGCTGTTTTTTCGTTTGAAGATACTGTCTTTCTGAATATTTATTATAATTTCAGCTTTAAATATAGCCTTTTCATGCATTTAATACATTTAATCTTTACGGTGAAACAGATTAATGGACCTTTGGTGGAAAGCTTAGGAACATTAATTTAGTTCACTCTGGTTTATTTAACTGTGTTGCTCTCTTACTGGGGTATACTTTTTCAGGGCATGTCTGGAAGTTAAGAGAGATGATGTCAGATGGTAATAGCATGGCACTTCATTTTCTCATGCTGCCCAACAGTTTGATGAAGAGTACTCTTAGGGAAAAAGAAACACCAGTAATTCGTTCCATTTGCATCTCCGTGCTCAGAACTGTCCTGGCATCCCCTTGTGTCTGGCACCTTATTGTGGGCCCTTATCCTGCCTCAAGATCATGTTTTCCTCACACTTTTTATCTTTCCTCTTTCTCTTTTTGTTTGTTTAAATGTTTCATTCTTAACATAGTCCTGTCTCTTGACTGCCTGCTCTATATATTTCTACCTGAATATCTTGCTGACACATTAAATGTTATGCTTGGACATAAATTTCTCATCCTTTGCTAAAAACAACTTTTCATCCTGTCTTTCCTTCTTTCTGTGCATGGTAGCATCATTTTTACCCTGAGTCTTACACTGAGAATTTCAGTGTCACCAATAATTCAAGTTTCTTGTTTATCTTTTCCAATTCAACTGAAAATGAGCTTTTCTTCTCAAATTTACTTTTTTCTTCCTATTCCTCTTGACACTCTTTTTTCACTGCAACAATCTCTTGGCTGGACTAACTAGTGTTTTCTTCTGCTGATCCCCAGTAACTTAACAGTTTAAGATTAATATAGTATTCATGTGTCATTCTGCACTTTAAAATTCTTCAGTGCTTTGCAGTTTCTTGCTACTTAAAATGTTATCTAATATTCATAGCTTTAAATGTCCACTATAATCTCTGTTACAGCTATTCAAAATTAGTTCTTAGTCATTTCACAGCATCTTTTCTTCACCAGCGGATCCTGTTCCTGGAATTCTCCATTCATTCAGTACTGTTACTTACTGAAGAACAGAATTTATGTCTTATATTGGTAACCATGTTTCTATAGACTGAATATTTTGTGTCTCCCCTGAATTCATGTTTAAACCTCATCCCCAGTGAGATAGTATTAGGAAGTTGGGCCTTTGGGAGATGATAAGGTCAGGAGGATGAGCTTCCAAGGTGGCTCAGTGGTAGAGAATCAAGCTGCCAATATAGGAGATGCAAGTTCTATCCCTGGATTGAGAAGATCCCCTGGAGAAAATAATGACTACCCACTTCAGTATGCATGCCTGGAGAATTCTATGGACAGAGGAGCCTAGTGGGTTGTGGTCTATAGCATCGCAAAAGAGTATGTCATGACTGAGCAATTACACAACGAGGTCATGAGGATGGAGCCGTGATGAATGAGATTAGTGCCCTTATGAAAGAGGCCCCAGGGAGCTCCCTCATCCCTTCTGCCATGTGAGGATGCAGCATGAAGATGGCCATTTTTGAACCAGGAAGTGAATCCTCACCAAAGGTCAAATTTGCCAGCTCTTTGATCTCTGGACTTCTTAGCCTCCAGTGCTATAAGAAATAAATTTCTTCTGTTTATCAGTCATTCAGTTTATGGTACTGTATTATAGCTGTCTAAATGGACTGAGACATGTTTATTCAGCATATTATCTAATCTGTGGTAGATGTTCAATTAATGTGACTGTTGTTTGTGTTTCAGTGTCCATCAGGGTTTTCTTTAGATGGTTGGGATGGTGTTTTTCTTTTATTTTGTATTTTAGACCTTAAGACATGGTCTCTTGAGTTGCATTATCTGAGTTTAACTATAACTCTTGTTTTGTGACCTTAGGTAATTGGCCTAATGTCTACACATCTTAAGTTTCCTCATCTGTAAAGTGGAGATAAAATCTCTATTAACCAAAAAGAGTTGTTATGAGAACTTGATAAGGAATACATGTACAGAGCTTTGAAGTGTGATATATATACTAAGTGCTCATTTAGGGATTGATAAGATTTTGCATATGTAACAAATCTTTCTAGGCTGATGTCACAAAGAACATTTCTAGTGGCTTGGCAAATTAGGTAGAGGGAAAAATCCTACTTGAGGGAGCTCAATTTTCATTTTATTCCTGCTGCTGCTGCTGCTAAGTCGCTTCAGTCATGTCCGACTCTGTGCGAACCCATAGACGGCAGCCCACCAGGCTCCCCCATCCCTGGGATTCTCCAGGAAAGAACGCTGGAGTGTGTTGCCATTTCCTTCTCCAATGCATGAAAGTGAAAAGTGAAAGTGAAGTCGCCCAGTCGTGTCCGACTCTTAGCGACCCCATGGACCGCAGCCTACCAGGCTTCTCCATCCATGGGATTTTCCAGGCAAGAGTACTGAAGTGGGGTGCCATTGCCTTCTCTGATTTTATTCCTAGTTTTTGTCAATTCATGTGCTATTTTGATACCAAGGCTATTTATATATACATAAATATTTTTGTTTTATTGAATCAACTGGTATTTGAAACTGTTGGTAAAAGTGCAAATGACAGCAGGAATATTGAATCTACTGGGTGTTTGTAAGATTGATAACACTACTTATTAATACTGTTGTGTCTGCTCCTACCACAACTATACCACAATCATTTATTGAACACGTTGTCATTTGAATTTTCTTAGTAAACCACAATTGATTCACTAAACACTCGGCAAAAATGTATTACAAGATTTGCATATATAATTTATTACCATAACAGTATATACATGCCAAATTATAAAGAATTAGAATTGTCCTTTTAAAAAGTATCTGGTGGGAAGGTTGCCCATTTTGCATTTTATTCATACTTCTTAAGCTTTCTCTATCTCCCTTCTCACCATTATCTCAAATATTTTTGTCTATTAAGTGTAGAACTTGCTTGGAATTATTCTTTACAGTTCTAAATTTTATTCATCCTTCACTTTTACTATCTGAATGCTAATATTTAAAATACTTCCAATTTTAAGTGGCTTTTCTTAGAATCTGTAACATCTTTGACAATATTTTGAGCTGCTGCTGCTGCTGCTGCTAAGTCGCTTCAGTCGTGTCCAACTCTGTGCGACCCCATAGATGGAAGCCCACCAGGCTCCCCCGTCCTTGGGATTCTCCAGGCAAGAACGCTGGAGTGGGTTGCCATTTCCTTCTCCAATGCATGAAAGTGAAAAGTGAAAGTGAAGTCGCTCAGTCGTGTCTGACTCTTAGGGACCCCATGGACTGCAGCCTACCAGGCTCCTCCATCCATGGGATTTTCCAGGCAAGAGTACTGTAGTGGGGTGCCACTGCCTTCTCCGAAGCTGCTTTGAAAAATATCATCCCTTCTCCCTAAGGAGAAGAATCTTAGTTTTGCTGCTCTTTAGTAAAATGGAAACTGTGCCCTGCAGTTTGACTTCAGGTGCCTTGATAATTGATCTCACCACAGAGAAGAATTGGGAGATTGAAGAATTCATTTGTGTAACCACCTGTTGAATATTTTCTTCAGATCTGAGATTATACAAGGTGTTAAAACTACAAGGAAGCACACTGATATTGGTCCTTCTTCCCCAACTCTCATGTTCTATTATGGAAAATAATGAGTAATCACAATAGGGGCTTCCCTGGTGGCTCAGCAATAAAGAATCCACCTGCAAATGCAGGAGACGTGGGTTCGATCATTCAGTCCCTGGGTCGGGAAGATCCCCTGGAGGAGGAGATGGCAACCCACTCCAGTATTCTTGTCAGGGAGATCCCATGGACAGAGGAGCCTGGTGGGCTACATCCATGGGGTCGCAAAATTGTCAGACACGACTTAGCGACTCAATAACAATCACAATAGAGTAGGGTCAACCCAGCAATAGAAGCATGGTTCAGGAAGTGGAGGGATTGCCTTTATTAGAAGGAGAAATATAAACAGAGTTGGTTAAAGAATGCTTCCTCATAGGAGTACAGTATGGGGTTCACTTTGTTTCAGTGTAATTGCAATTTGGTTGGTATATTTCTTTTTATTTCCATATATTTGATATTAAGCAAGAATATATCTTCCTGGCTGTTGTAAAATTGTTGTACCAAATCTTCTTAGCCATGACGCAGTCATATTCCTCACTGTAAACTTGAGTTTTATCTCCTTCACAGGTGATACTTAGAGTTTGGCATCCATCAACAAAGCTTCAAAACAGAATATTACCAGCAAAGAAAAGGAGCTTAAATAGGCAGTTCAAAATTTTATTTATACTCCAGGAATAGTAAGGAACCTGTTTATGACAGCTATTTCTCTCCTCTCAGGGTAAGATGCTTCATCTTTTAGCAGTGTTAGTTGAGCAAGGATACCGTGGAGAAATCTTTCTTTTTTCTGAGAGCTCTCTAGGCTATCAATTTTATAGACTCTGCATAATTCTTGACAAGAATGTAGTTTGAAGCAAGCTGTTATGATTAATTATTGCTCGTTAACTGGATCTTCACTCTGCATGAAAGAATATTGCAACTTTACCCATCATTCTAAAAACTGTGTTGCTTATATTAAAATTGAAATGTATTTGGGGAAGTTGGAAGTTGAGATACCAGGGGTGAGCTGTGGGTAGGGCAGGCATTGTTGAAAGCTTTGCTTCATGCCCGTGTGATTTTTCAGTAAAATAAACTAAATTTCTCAACAGAAGAATTTATATAATAACTCATTTGTGATGGTGGTATTTTGTGTTATCTTGTACTGTATAAATCTGTTTTCTTCTTGGCAAGAGTCCTTGGTCAATGTGTACATTTGGAAGATATCGGAAGAATACGGTACCAAAAAGTGTGCTTGTCCGCGAACTCAAATCAGTTCCTTGTCTTTACAGAATATTAACTAACCTATTAACTTGGTTTATCAATATCCATCTGAAAGAAAACTAGAATAGTAACATGCAATTTTTTTCTTTCATATATACGGATGAGAGATAAAGGTTTTCGTGTGCAATTACATGAGTAGCTTTCCCTTTATAGTTGTGCTGAAACCTGTCAGTTTCTTAGTCTCTGTTCACAGCTACCTTTGAGAGCGTGAGTCATATGTTTACTGTTATGTAAACAATGAAAATAACATAAGAAAGCAATTGTGCCAGTTTCTGACTTACAGGCAAAGTTGTTTATAGGTAATTAGGGTGGCCATTTGTTTTTCTTTTTCTCCATTTTTTAAAAAAAAATTGAAGTACAATTGCCTTAAATACTGTGTTAGTTTCTGCTGTATAACAATGTGAATCAGCTATTTGTATCCATACACCCCCTCCCTCTGAGACCTCCCTCCAACCCCTCCATCCTACCCCTCTAGGTCACCACAGAGCACCGAGCTGAACTCTGTACTATATATAGCAGTTTCCCACTGGCTATCCGTTTTACACATGGTAGTGTACATTGTCAGTCCTAACCTTCCCATTCACCCTGCCCTCTCCTCTGCACACCCCCATGTCCACACATCTGTTCTCTGTGTCTGTGTCTCCATTTCTGAGATGACCATTTCTAACAAGTCATTTGTAGGCTGAAAAAAAAAAGGGTAAGGGGAAAGAATAATTGACAAGCATTGTTAGATTAGTGTGGCCAGTTTTCCGATATAGTCAATGAATTTTTGCATTAAGTAAGGGGAAAAAAAAAAAAAAAGGATAACAGTAGTAGTAGGAAGTAAAGACAGTATTCATGTGATTGACAAGGTATTTTTCACTGCTAAACCACTTATTGAATAATTACTACTGAAGTTTTTAGCATTGAAGGCAATGGGAAGGGTAATATACCAATCCTCTAATTAATGTCCTTAATTTATAACATATGAACAACAGAAAATCAGGACCCAAAGAAGCAGCACATAGGGCAAAAGAATATTAAATATAAAGAGGATTACTGTAGCAAGATATTCTGAGAGAGTTCCTTTAAGTTTCCTGTCTAGAAAAGTTCCTCTTAATTTACATCTTCTCTCCCTAATTGCACGAGGTAGCAAAAAATGCATCCCAGCTGTCGCTTTGTTTCTTCTCTTCCTCTCTTGTGCTTTTTCTAAATACTTTCTTAATAAATAGCCAAATTTTGGTCTCTTTTGGGACCCATTTTCCCCAGTAGCTCAAACGGTAAAAAATCTGCCTGCTGATGCACATAGATGCTAGAGACAAGGGTTCAATCCCTGGGTAAAGAAGATTCCCTGAAGAAGTGAATGGCAACCCACTCCAGTATTCTTGCCTGGAGAATCCCCATGGACAGAGGAGCCTGGCAGACTGCGGTCCATGGGGTCACAAAGAGTCGAACATGACTGAACAACTAACACTTTCGCTTTCCTTTAGAATGAAAGCCTTTCCTATATAAGCATATAAGCTTTAACGTGAAGTGAAAAAAATGCATTTAGTAAGAGGTAGTTGGCTGTCACTGTTTGTTCCTCTGTGAGAGATTCCATTCCAGTAAGAAAGATGTCTTGGTGTTTTCTCTTTTTAGTGTGAGAAGCAGTGTGTAAAAATAAAGATAAAAAGGCATTGTTTATCAGTCAGTTATCCCTGTATAAGTAGCAACCACAGAATCTCAGATTCAGAGCAGCAGCATGTATTTCATGCTTGCGCTTCTGCAGATGAGTTACGGTTTGATGGAGCTTAGCTTAGCTCCACACTGTGGGCCGGGTCCGCGCAGGTCTGTTCCAGGCTTCGGCTTGTGGACATGAGCTTAGATCTGTTTCCTGCATGTTTATTTGGGGGCTCAGATGAGGGGAAAGTAAGTGCTCAGGGGAAAGCTGTTCTTCTGGTTATTGGCAGGAGTTAGAGAGCAAGTGAACTCAGACCATGCCCCTTAAAGGTAAGGCTCAGAACCGGCCCCGTGTCACTTATGTTGATATTCCATTGGTCACGGCAAGTCAGATGATGAGGGAGTATGTTTCTCCCATGCAGTTGGGGGTTATAGGGAGTGAATACTTCAGAACAATGAGCCAATCTTACTGATTGTAACAATCATGGTGTCTGTAAGTCAAATCTTATTATACACTTTGAACTTACACAGTGTGTGTATGAGCTAAGTCCCTTCAATCAGTCCGACTCTTTGTGACTCTATGGACTGTAGCCCACCAGGCTCTTCTGTCTATGGGAGTCTCTGGGCAAGAATACTGGGGTGGGTTGCCATGCCCTCCTCCAGGGGATCTTCCCAACTCAGGGATCGAACTCGTGTCTCTTATGTCTCCTGCAGTGTGAAGTGGTTCCTTACCACTAGCATCTCCTGGGAAGCCTCAGACTTACACAGTACGGTGTGTCAATTATATTTCCATAAAACTAGGAAGAAAAAAAACTTTAATAAATGGAGAAACTTCTGTTTTCCAGTCTGGTATGTAACAAAAACCAAAAAAACAAAACAAAAAACGAGCTAATATACCACATGTAAAATGTAATAAATGAAGCAGCACAAATTAAAATTCTAGAAGAGGTTGGAAATACAGGAGTCTTTTGATATGACCGATCACTGCCATTCACCAAGCATTGACAGGGCACGTGCTAGGCTAAAACACACCTGCACTGCCCTTCGGCTTTCTCAACTACGGTGCTGCTGACACTGGGATTCTGATGTCCCCTTTGTTGGGGGCAGGGAAGAGGGCTGTCCTGTGCCTTGTAGGATGTGTAGAAGCATCATTGGTGTTTACCCACTGGATATCTCAGCATCTTTCCCTCTCCAGTGATAATAGCTGAAAATGTCTCCTCATGTTGCCAGATGTCTCCATGGGAGCAGAATCGCCTCTATTGATTACCACTGACTTATCTTGTTTTGTAATCTCTTAACTAGGGGCTCTCTTCATTTAACAGATGGAGAAATTGAGGCTGAGACAGGCTACTTTACCCAGGGTAACATTGAGGTAAATAACAGATTTGGGGGTAAAACCCAGATCTCTTTAATTCCAAACTATATGGATTTAAACCATACTCCTGAAGACTAATAAATAAAATGCCTTTTCCTTGGGTTTTCCTTCAGCAGTGGGGCAGAAAAGGCAATTACAGTATGTAGACAATAAGATCTGTTAAAGATATGCTCGAAGAACTGTGAGAATGGTGAGAACAGAGCACGATCATTCTACTCAACAATAACTGAGGCAAACCACTGAGGGATTTGATGAACTAGTAGGACAAATGATATTTAACCAGATGAGGGGGGACACGATGAGTCTCAGTGAGTAGAGGTCATAGTATATAGAGAGCACAGACAGAGAATGCAAGACAGTGGAGATGGTTGAAGCCAGGAATGTAGTTGAGAAAATGGCTGGAAATGAAGGCAGAGGCAAAATCAACAGTGACTTTTGCTGAGCTGTGGATTCTGAACTTTAATCCCAAAGGCAATGTTAGGCACACACACAGGAATTTTAAACAGGGAAATTACAGAATCATACTTGAATTTTATAACATTGCTCTGTCCTCCTGTGAAGGATGGATTAGAAAGGGGATTATAGATGACAGGAAAATGTGCTATAGAAGCAAGAAAATTATGTGGAAAGTTATATACTGAAGTATTAAGAATGTTTATCTTTGGGTGAAGATTATGGTTTTAATTTTCCTTTTTATTATCTTTATTTTGAATTTTTCTGCAGTGGAAAGAAATCTTGCTTTGCACAGTAGTAAGTAAAACATTTCATTATGAAAAACAGGACAGTGTAGGTGATTTATTTGAGAGTGACTTAGGACCTACCCCACGCCCCTAAGCCCAAGGCCAGGGGCGGTGGGCGGGAGGAGCTACCCCACGCCGCCACGCCCCCATGCCCGAGGCCAAGGGTGGCGGCCGGGAGGAGCAACCCCATGTCCAAGGAGCTGTGGCTGCACGGGTGCAGGAGGGCCTAGAAGAGCTATCCCACATTGAAGGTCAGGAAGGGTGGCAGTGAGGAGATACCCCTCGTCCAAGGTAAGGAGCAATGGCTGCACTTTGCTGGAGCAGCCGTGAAGAGATACCCCACGCCCAAGGTAAGAGAAACCCGAGTAAGATGGTAGGTGTTGCAAGAGGGCATCAGAGGGCAAACACACTGAAACCATACTCACAGAAAACTAGTCCACCAGGACCACAGCCTTGTCTAACTCAATGAAACTAAGCCATGCCTGTGGGGCAACCCAAGATGGGCAGGTCATGGTGGAGAGATCTGACAGAATGTGGTTCACTGGAGAAGGGAATGGCAGACCACTTCAGTATTCTTGCCTTGAGAACCCCATGAACAGTATGAAAAGGAAAAATGATAGGATACTGAAAGAGAAATTCCCCAGGTCAGTAGGTGCCCAATATGCTACTGGAGATCAGTGGAGAAATAACTCCAGAAAGAATGAAGGGATGGAGCCAAAGCAAAAAGAATACCCAGCTGTGGATGTGACTGGTGATAGAAGCAAGGTCCGATGCTGTAAAGAGCAATATTGCATAGGAACTTGGAATGTTAGGTCCATGAATCAAGGCAAATTGGAAGTGGTCAAATAAGAGATGGCAAGAGTGAATGTCGACATTCTAGGAATCAGCGAACTGAAATGGACTGGAATAGGTGAATTTAACTCAGATGACTATTATATCTACTAATGCGGGCAGGAATCCCTCAGAAGAAATGGAGTGGCCATCATGGTCAACAAAAGAGTCCGAAATCCAGTACTTGGATGCAATCTCAAAAACGACAGAATAATCTCTGTTCGTTTCCAAGGCAAACCATTCAATATCACAGTAATCCAAGTCTATGCCCCAACCAGTAATGCTGAAGAAGCTGAAGTTGAATGGTTCTATGAAGACCTACAAGACATTTTAGAACTAACACCCAAAAAAGATGTCCTTTTCATTATAGGGGACTGGAATGCAAAAGTAGGAAGTCAAGAAACACCTGGAGTAACAGGCAAATTTGGCCTTGGAATAAGGAATGAAGTTTATAGAGTTTTGCCAAGAAAATGCACTGGTCATAACAAACACCCTCTTCCAACAACACAAGAGAAGACTCTATACATGGACATCACCAGATGGTCAACACCAAAATCAGATTGATTATATTCTTTGCAGCCAAAGATGGAGAAGCTCTATAGAGTCAGCAAAAACAAGACCAGGAGCTGACTGTGGCTCAGACCATGAACTCCTTATTGCCAAATACAGACTTAAATTGAAGAAAGTAGGGAAAACCACTAGACCATTCAGGTATGACCTAAATCAAATCCCTTATGATTATACAGTGGAAGTGAGAAATAGATTTAAGAGCCTAGATCTAATAGATAGAGTGCCTGATGAACTATGGAATGAGTTTCGTGACATTGTACAGGAGACAGGGATCAAGACCATCCCCATGGAAAAGAAATGCGAAAAAGCAAAATGGTTGTCTGGGGAGGCCTTACAAATAGCTGTGAAAAGAAGAGAAGCGAAAAGCGAAGAAGAAAAGGAAAGATATAAACATCTGAATGCAGAGTTCCAAAGAATAGCAAGAAGAGATAAGAAAGCCTTCTTCAGCGATCAATGCAAAGAAATAGAGGAAAACAACAGAATGGGAAAGACTAGGGATCTCTTCAAGAAAATCAGAGATACCAAAGGAAGATTTCATGCAAAGATGGGCTCGATAAAGGACAGAAATAGTATGGACCTAACAGAAGCAGAAGATATTAAGAAGAGATGGCAAGAATACACAGAAGAACTGTACAAAAAAGATCTTCACAACCCAGATAATCATGATGGTGTGATCACTGACCTAGAGCCAGACATCCTGGAATGTGAAGTCAAATGGGCCTTAGAAAGCATCACTACAAACAAAGCTAGTGGAGGTGATGGAATTCCAGTTGAGCTATTCCAAAATCCTGAAAGATGATGCTGTGAAAGTGCTGCACTCAATATGCCAGCAAGTCTGGAAAACTCAGCAGTGGCCACAGGACTGAAAAAGGTCAGTTTTCATTCCAATCCCAAAGAAAGGCAATGCCAAAGAATGCTCAAACTACCGCACAATTGCGCTCATCTCACACGCTAGTAAAGTAATGCTCAAAATTCTCCAAGCCAGGCTTCAGCAATATGTGAACTGTGAACTTCCTGATGTTCAAGCTGGTTTTAGAAAAGGCAGAGGAACCAGAGATCACATTGCCAACATCCACTGGATCATTGAAAAAGCAAGAGAGTTCCAGAAAAGTATCTATTTCTGCTTTATTGACTAGGCCAAAGCCTTTGACTGTGTGGATCTCAGTAAACTGTGGAAAATTTGGAAAGAGATGAGAATACCAGACCACCTGATCTGCCTCTTGAGAAATTTGTATGCAGGTCAGGAAGCAACAGTTAGAACTGGACATGGAACAACAGACTGGTTCCAAATAGTAAAAGGAGTACATCAAGGCTGTATATTGTCACCCTGTTTATTTAACTTATATGCAGAGTACATCATGAGAAATGCTGGACTGGAAGAAACAAGCTGGAATCAAGATTGCCGGGAGAAATATCAATCACCTCAGATATGCAGATGACACCACCCTTATGGCAGAAAGTGAAGAGGAACTCAAAAGCCTCTTGATGAAAGTGAAAGTGGAGAGTGAAAAAGTTGGCTTAAAGCTCAACATTCAGAAAACGAAGATCATGGCATCAGGTCCCACCACTTAGTGTCAGACTTTATTTTTTGGGGCTCCAAAATCACTGCAGATGGTGACTGCAGCCATGAAATTAAAAGATGGAAGGAAAGTTATGACTTACTTGGAAGTAAAGTTATGACCAACCTAGATAGCATATTCAAAAGCAGAGATATTACTTTGCCAACAAAGGTTCGTCTAGTCAAGGCTATGGTTTTTCCTGTGGTCATGTATGGATGTGAGAGTTGGACTGTGAAGAAGGCTGAGCGCCGAAGAATTGATGCTTTGGAACTGTGATGTCGGAGAAGACTCTTGAGAGTCCCTTGGACTGCAAGGAGATCCAACCAGTCCATTCTGAAGGAGATCAGCCCTGGGATTTCTTTGGAAGGAATGATGCTAAAGCTGCAACTCCAGTACTTTGGCCACCTCATGCGAAGAGTTGACTCATTGGAAAAGACTCTGATGCTGGGAGGGATTGGGGGCAAGAGGAGAAGGGGACGACAGAGGATGAGATGGCTGGATGGCCTCACTGACTCGATGGACGTGAGTCTCAGTGAACTCTGGAAGATGGTGATGGACAGGGAGGCCTGGCGTGCTGCGATTCATGGGGTCGCAAAGAATCGGACACGACTGAGCGACTGATCTGATCTGATCTGATCTAGGAGGTAAAAATGTCAGGGTTCAGAGATGTGTTCTGAGGTCTTTGCTGAGAGAAAAGGAAGAGTTCAAGAGGCTCCTTGGGTTTCTGGCTTTGGGAATTGACAGAGAAGGGATTTAAGAAGATGGGGCAGCAGTTTAGGGCGAGAAGATCCGTTCTGTTTTGTATAGGTGTACATGAAGTGCTTCTGGGGAATCTAGTTGGAGGAGGTACCAAATTGTCCACTAGAGAGGAGTTCAGTAGAAAAGTTTTAGTGGAGAGACAGATTTGAGGAATAGCCAAAAGATAAAGTTAGCTTTTTGGGTGAAATTGTCCAGGAAGAATGTACATATTGGGAAAAGTAAAGGTCTGGTTGCATGGATTGCTGGTGGCAAAAGTGAGGCATACGGGGAGCTTGGTGAGTGTTGAGGGAGGGCAGCATCAAGAAGTGAGAACAAATTCTCAAAGGATAAGGTAGGAAACTAGAAACTAACAAAGAGAGGCCAGATGTGAGGCTGCACATTGTTTTATATTTAGCCTTTAGGTCTGCAGTAACCAGAGCAAAAGGGGGGCTGGTGGTTACAGTTGGAAGTTAAATAGCAGTGATTTGGGTACCAAACTAGAGGTCATGAGAGAGAGAGACATTCTTTGAGACATTTGCTTTACAAAGGAAGTGGGAAAGTAGATGGTCTTTTGATGCATAAAAAGACTCTCCATGTTATTCATGTTTCTTACATAGAGAAAAATTTCTTGAGAATATTTGAAGGAAAAAAGATTCATATTCAGATGACTAATTCATTGTTAAAGGAATTTTTAATATGAAAATTGCATTTTGTGAGCATTTAAAAAAATTTGGTCCACAGTTAAATTTATCTATACTTTAAAAAGTCACTAAAACTTGAAAAAAAAGTGAATCTTTATACCTGAAGCTTAGCATCACTCTTTTCATAAAAGGGACTCAATTCACTAAAATGAGAAGACAAGTATCCTTTTGAAGGGTTGACCTTTTGACTGCTGCTTGCATTTATGAATTTATTTTGTATCTCCAAAGAATCACTTTAAAATGTTATTAAAGTGAGCAACTTCCTACAAATTTTATTTCACTTTTCGTCTTTTTTCTCTGAGTAGTTTTTCCCTTCTTATTAAACTTTTTTCTGATGCTGAAAAAGTGAAGGAGAAATAAATGTAATCATTATCATTTAAGATTTAGGTTAGGACATTTTGTACTGTTGGTTATTAATAAGTGTTTTTGTTGCAATTTTATCATCCAAATTTTAATCTACTAAATGTATTATTTTTAAAATTGCTTACAGATTGTATTTTGAAACCTTTACTTGGATTTTTGAATGCTCTTAGAAATATGCTGCTACTGCTAAGTCACTTCAGTTGTGTCCGACTGTGTGCGACCCCATAGATGGAAGCCCACCAGGCTCCCCCTGGGATTCTCCAGGCAAGAACACTGGAGTGGGTTGTCATTTCCTTCTCCAATACATGAAAGTGAAAAGTGAAAGTGAAGTTGCTCAGTTGTGTCTGACCCTCAGTGACCCCATGGACTGCAGCCTACCAGGCTCCTCCGTCCATGGGATTTTCCAAGCAAGAGTACTGGAGTGGGGTGCCATTGCCTTCTCCTCTTAGAAATATATTTTAAGCTAATTATTTCCTTTTTCTTCCCTTAAAGTAACTGGTGTGTATATGATGAACCAGGAGTATTGGATGTGGGTCACTGAGTTTCCTCACTAACATGGTGACTTTGGTCAAGTCATTTATTCTTCACTTGAATTAATGTTTCACTTTTTAGAAGCCAAATTCTTGAAATAGTAGCACTACTAGTCACCACTACTAGGTTGAAATTCAAATCTTTTAAAAGATCTTTTGAGAGCATCTAAACTTTCATTAAAGGAGTAACATTTAAAATGGGAGAACAGGTATGTGGTTGTGGAGAATGAAATAATGTAGGTGAATCGAGACCTAACTGCACTGTAACTAAATAGAGTTTGGCTTCATTTTATGAATTCAGCACACCTTTCTGAATTCAGCCAATATGGATTAATGGTAAGTTTATAATATATGTAAATATGTAGGATTTATAATATATGTAAGTTTATAATATATGTAAATATGTAGGATAGACTTAGATTACATAGTGAGAGGAAATAGAACAGAATTTCTATTTGTATGTATGTGTGTGGCTCACATTCTCAGTAGAAGGTGAAATTTCAACATAAATACCTGCTGAAATATTTTGGCTTGTATAAACGTGCAGAATTAGAAATGAGGATAGACTTTAGTGAGGGACAGGGAGGCCTGGCATGCTGTAGTCCATGGTTTTATGAAGAGTCAGACATGACTCAGCAACTGAAAAACAACAGACTTTAGACTTTGTGTGTGTGTGTCCTAAGTCACTTTAGTTGTGTCCAACTCTTTGTGACCCCATGGACTATAGCCTTCCAGGCTCCTCTGTCCTTGGAATTCTCCAGGCAAGAACACTGGTGTGGGTTGCCATGATCTCCTCATAGACTTTAGACTTTAACTTTAGGCTATTTATATGAAGACTGTAATTCTAATATATTAATCTATGAATTGGAGTATCTTTGTATATGTTGGCTGTGTACATATCACAGTTAAAGATGTTCTAGACGGAAAGTATTAGAGATGTTTTGTCAAAGAAAGGAGTTTTGTTTACTTCAACCTGACAGTCTTTATACATTTGACAATTTCAGACTTTGGATGTGAAATATATTTTTGTGTAAACTATAAAAATACCTTCATTTATAGAACCAGAAATAGCTATACTATGGACAGGATATCTCTCCTAAAACAGATGATCACTTTTATAGTACACAGAGAGAAATAGAACACTGATCAATTAGTTCTCTAAATTTCTCCTGCTGTGGGTTTCACTCAGTTTTAAGTCCTTCACCACAAAGACATGTCTGTCTATAAAGAGCAATGTGTGGTAAGAGGTAGTTGAGCTGCTATTGCTTGGATGCGTAGGAAAACCACTTGCTATAATCCATTGCCAAATCCAGCAAGACTATCTGTTATTTACTCCTAAAAGGCTCTTTTGTAAAACTTTCTAAATAATTCTCTAGAGCCTTAGTGGATATTGCAGTTCGACACATCGAGTAGAAATTCCATTAGGCTCTTTCTTGAAAAGTCAGGCTAGGATGGAAAATAGAATATTTTAGAATTGAGGAACAACTTGGGGAAAAAGCTTTTTAATTACAGATTATTATAGATAGTAATTATAGATAAAAATCATAAAGCTATCATAATAGTTTTCAAGTCTATAGTTTCTATTGGTTGTAAACAACTACATCTGACTGTTGTAAAGCGGGATCAGTTGGAAAAATTTTGAGGTGCTCTCAATTTAGGAGAAAATGTTGAGCTGAGCCTTAAGAAAGAAAAGAACAGGGCAGTGTCAAGGACCTCGTTAGTCAAAGTTTGTAGACATTTTCTTTAGAACTGCATCCTAAACTTGATAGCACCAACCACTTCTGGTCTCTGTTTTTATTAAATTCAAATTTTGTTAAATTCAAATTCTGGGAGAGAATCATATGGGCTCAGTTTGAATCAAGTATGTGTTTTATTGGACAAATTAACTAGCCAGTAGCCAAGACCACGCTGTACATATGTGTCCACCAGAGTAACTGGACAGTCACACATTTTGTGTTCAGTGTTCTTTAACCCTTGACTCTCCAAACATGTGTGTTTACACCAACCATTCCTTGTTGGAGACAGCCCACAGCCTCTTCAGCTACTGTACTGTGGTTCAAAATCATGAGATGACTGTTCTCTGAGTCCAGGATCACTTGGTGATTTTTATTTCATTACTAGTTATATTGTGATCTCGTTTTGCATATTTATAAAAATGAATGACAAAAAAAAATAAAAAAATAAAAAAATTTAAAAAAAAAAAAATGAATGACAGTAAGAGAAGGTGAAAGAAAACAGTAGTCTCCCCTTACCCATGGAGGACGTGTCCCAAGAGTCCCAGTGGCTGCCTGAAACCACAGATGGCACCTTAGCGAAGGACAGTCCATGTCTGTGCCTGACCACCATGGCTTCTTTCTTCCTAAGTCATTAAGCACATGTCCTTTGCTTTGTCCTTTGCTCTCTTTGCAGTGTGAAAAATAACCTCAGTGCATTATCCTGCCACATGGTTACTAACAGCCTATTCTGCAGAGACTGTCTTCTGGTGAACATTCATGTGCAGTATTTGGGTCCCCAAATATCTTTGTAGTATCGAATCAAACGTTAAGCATCTTATGTAAATCCTGACTCTCCTGACTCCAACCTGTTGTTCCTTGCAGGCAAAGTGGAAAGTCTTAGGTGACTACTCAAAGTTTTGCAACAGAGATTATTTGCCTTCTTCATTTTTCTTCAGTATCATCTCTGAGATGATACTGAGATGATACTATAATCCTAAAATATGATTTTGGCTTGTGCCAGCATAATGCTGGAGTCATGTTGCTGGTGATGTGAACAGCCTCTTACAACTTACTCATGCCTTTGGGGGTTCTTTCAGGCTTGATTGCATAAACCACTTTTACTTAATTATAGAAAGCTACTGAGTAGCCCTGACTTTACAGCTAAGTTGATCTGAAAGCACCTAGTTTATGATGGTGGCCTGGGTTGAGTGTTTGTTTATCTGATGTCCAACATTGGGGCCAAATATTAAACCAAAAGATAATACCTGCTGAAGGATACTTGGCCTTAATTAATTCTAAACCCCAAGTACCTCTTCTAATTTCTCCCGTTAGGGTTTGCCATAAACTTCATACATCATCCAGGCCTAAAAGGCAAAATCATTTTGTCCTGGAACCTGGGTCAGCTCGAGACCTCTCTTTGGTTATATACCTGCCTCAAGTTTGATAACCTCTTAAAGGACACAGTAGAAGGCTAAGAGAGCAGAATATCCAAAATCCGAGAGCTCATCTGTTGCTATGACTCTATGGCAAGACTAACTCATTCTGGAAGAAATATCCCATGTCAGCTTTGCTTCTCAAAGTGTGACATAAGAACTAACAATATATCATTTAGGAAATTGTTAGGAATGCAGATATCAGAATCCACTCCAGGCTCCTGCATCAGAATCTGTGTTTTAATAATATGATCAGGTGATTTGGGGAACTAAAGAACCTCTTGATGAGGGTGAAAGAGGAGAGTGAAAAAGCTGGCTTAAAACTCAACATTCAAAAAACTAAGATCATGGCATCTGGTCCTATCACTTCATGGCAAATAGAAGGGGAAAAAGTGGAAACAGTGACAGGTTTTATGATTTGGGGCTCCAAAATCACTGTGGACAGTGACTATAGCCATGAAATTAAAAGACACTTGCTGCTTGGAAGAAAAGCTATGACAAACATAGACAGCATTTTAAAACGTGGAGATATCACTTTGCTGACAAAGGTCAGTAGAGTCGAAGCTATGGTTTTTCCAGTAGTCATGTATGGATGGGAGAGTTGGACTGTAAAGAAGGCTAAGCGCTGAAGAACTGATTCCTTTGAATTGTGGTGCTGGAGAAGACTCGAGAGTTCTCTGGACTTCAGGAAGATCACACCAATCATTCCTAAAAGAAATCAACCCTGAATATTCATTGGAAGGACTGTTGCTGAAGCTGAAACTATAATCCTTTGGCCACCTGATGTGAAGAGTCGAGCTTTTGGAAAAGACTCTGATGCTGGGAAAGATTGAAGGCGGGAGGAGAAGGGGGCATCAGAGGATGAGATGGTTTGAGAGCATCACTGACTCAATGGACATGAGTTTGAGCAAACTCCAGGAAATAGTGAAGAACAGGAAAGCGTGGTGTGCTGTAGTCCATGGAGTCATAAAGAGTCATGACTTAGTAACTGAACAACAGCAGGTGATTTGTACGCAGTAAGGAAAGCACTGCCTTATATAATTTGAGCACAGGGAGTTCATGGAAATGGGAAACTCCTTAATTCCCAGGGATTTATCTCTACCGCTGCCAAGCTCCTTTCTGCTCTTTGATCTTACCAGCATGGCAACATGGATGTAATAGATCTACATGGTGCCCTAAGGTCGGAGAAATACTGCTCTCTTTCAAGTAATTGACAGCTATTTTTCATGATTCCTGTATATGAGGATGGAGAAAAAGTTTGCCGTATAAAATACTGGGAGCACTATGAATTTGCTCCAATTAGAAAACCACATCTAGGATTGATTGTAGCTGAACTGAAGTCACCTTCCGATTGTGTTTGTTATAATCACAATAATAATTTTTATTTAGACCAGTTAGTATTGTCCTGTAGTGTAGTTACTGAATTGAGACACAGCAATAAAAGATTCAAAGGAATTTGTTTTAACATAGATCTATGGTCTAATACTCTTGCTTGGAAAATCCCATGGATGGAGGAGCCTGGTAGGCTGCAGTCCATGGGGTCGTGAAGAGTCAGATACAACTCAGCAACTTCACTTTCACTTTTCAGTTTCATGCGTTGGAGAAGGAAATGGCAACCCACTCCAGTGTTCTTGGCTGGAGAATCCCAGGGGGAGCCTGGTGGGCTGCCGTCTATGGGGTCGCACAGAGTTGGACACAACTGAAGTGACTTAGCAGCAGCATGGTCTAATATAACTCCAAAGTTTGGGGATTCCTCTTTTTTTTCGAGTTATAGCCATTAATGTAAGAGTCCTTTTTGCTAAGTCTTAAAGGAGACGTCATGAGCTTCCCTGGTGGCTCAGTGGTAAAGAATTAGCCTGCCAACGCAGGAGACACAGTGAAAACATATGGGCCATGGAACCTAGTTTTACATTCTAAAACAGTGGCCTGCTGCCCTGAGCTTTCCACTTTTCCTGAAATGTGCTTGTGCCTTCATTATTCCTTGCCTTTGCACATACTGGTTAGAATAATATTTCATTACTCACTGTAACTTCTTACCTTTTCAAACTTCTCTTCTTTCAAGATTCAGTTCAAATGTTCCTGTCAGGTTTTCATCGCTGTATTCATTTCTGCAACAAATTATTATAAACTGAGCAGCTTAACCTAACAGAAATTTATTTTCTCACAATTTCAGAGGCCAGAATCCAAATTCAAAATGTCAATAGGGCTGTACTCTCAAGAGATTCTATTTCTTCTGGTTGCTCCAGGTGCTTCTTGGCTTGTAACTGCATAACTCCAGTCTCTGCCTCCTTGTCACATGTTGTGTGCCTTAGTGTCTTTGCCTCTTCTGTCTCCTATAAGTCATTGCATTTAGGGCCAATTGAATGATCCAGGATGTTCTTCAAAGACCCTTTCCCCCCAAATAAGGTCGCTTTCACAAGTTCTAGGTGGACATGTCTTTACAGAGACCACTATTCAACCTCCTCCATTCGCCAAACCCACAGTTCATTTGTTCATTCATTTTTTCAATCATTGCGTGTTGAGTACCTAACGATCAATTCCTCCTTATCCCATGTGACTTGGTTCATCTTTGTACTTTAGCACTTATGTCATTTATATTACATTAAATTTGTATATTTACTTCTGTCCAACTAGGTTGGTGGGGGGAGGCTTCCCTGGTGACTCAGATGGTAAAGAATCTGCCTCCAGTGTAAGAGACCTGGGTTCAATTCCTGGGTCAGGAAGATTCCCTGGAGGAGGGCATGGCACCCCAATCCAGTATTCTAACCTGGGGAATCTCATGGACAGAGGAGCCTAGCGGGATACAGTCCATGGGGTTGCAAAGAGTTCCAAATACGACTGAGTGACTGATACTTTCTTTGTTGGGAAGTCCCATGAAGAATAATACTTGATGTATCTTTTCTCATTGTTTGAAAATTGAAAGCTCTGGTTCATTGTCATTGTTTCCAGACACTACTTCTTGGTGATCATAAGTTTTGGTGATTTAAATAACTTCCAATATGCTAACCTTTTGGCTACTGAGTGTCCTTTCATCCAGTGATCTTTGGCTCTGTGTTCTCTCAACCATTCACTCCACGGACATAAACCCTGTCCTTATTACAAATAACTATGATGATTTCAAAATTTCAGATTCAAGTATTGCATCTCTTATGATCACCACCTGCTATTTTCCCCAGATGCTTCTTTTGTGAAAAGTGAACGTGAAGTCACTCAGTCATGTCCGACTCGTTGCCACCCTATGGACTATAGCCCACCATGCTTCTCAGTCCATGGGATTATCCAGGCAAGAATACTAGAGTGGGTTGCCATTTCTATCTCCAGGGCATCTTCCCATCCCAAGCATTGATCTCAGGTCTCCTGCATTGCAGGCAGACTCTTTACTGTCTAAACCACCAGGGAATCCCCTTCTTTTGTGAATAACTTCTTAATTCCTTGACACCGTTGATCCAACCCTCCTTTCACCATTGCTCTCAGCCCTCATGCTTCCCCTTATCTAAGCAGATTTTCAGCCATTATAGTCACTCTCTCACAATCTCTTCTTTTACTCTGTCATATTCCATTTCTTTTTTGCACCATTTTTTTCCCCTCTCTTAGACCTATCAGTATACTAACAGGTTCTTATTTCTCCCATTAAAATATCTTTTATAGAGATTCGCCCCCTGCCACCCACCCCACCAACCTTTGCAAGATATCTTTAAAAAGACTGTCTGCATCCTTCATTTCTCTCCATTCTACTCTCTTTTGAATCCATATTGCAACAGACTTTCACCTGTGCCACTTAAAGGAAACACTTCTTATCAACATCCCCAACGATATCCACATTGTTGAATGCATTGATAACTTCATTTTTCTGTCTTTTCCAATGAGTCAACTCTTCGCATGAGGTGGCCAAAGTACTGGAGTTGCAGCTTTAGCATCATTCCTTCCAAAGAAATCCCAGGGCTGATCTCCTTCAGAATGGACTGGTGGGATCTCCTTGCAGTCCAAGGGACTCTCAAGAGTCTTCTCCAACACCACAGTTCAAAAGCATCAATTCTTCGGTGCTCAGCCTTCTTCACAGTCCAACTCTCACATCCATACATGACCACAGGAAAAACCATAGCCTTGACTAGATGGACCTTTGTTGGCAAAGTAATGTCTCTGCTTTTCAATATGCTATCTAGGTTGATCATAACTTTTCTTCCAAGGAGTAAGCGTCTTTTAATTTCATGGCTGCAGTCACCATCTGCAGTGATTTTGGAGCCCCCCAAAAATAAAGTCAGCTCATTAAGTATTTACAATATAAACCACATATCCCAAGCCTGACACAGATGAGTAGAATATGTATGTGTTTCCTGACGCTCTAAAGCTTCTCAGCCATTGGTAGGCACTCACATTCACATACATGAGCCAAACGGGCCAGAGTTCGGTGGAAGCACGCTGTGATCGAACACTAAAATGGGGATGTCAGCTCTGTGGAGGAGGGAGCATAGCTTCAGCAAGTTTTGAAAGGTGGGCAAGAATTGAAATGTTAGGGGCTTCCCTGCTGGTCCAGGGGTTGGAACTCTGTCTTCCAGTGCGGGGGACACGGGTTCAATCCCTGATCGGGGGACTAAGATCTCACATGTCTTGGGGCAACTAGAGAGAAGCCCATGCACTGCCACTAAAGAAGCCCACATGCTTAGCTAAAACCCAATGCAGCCAAATAAATAAATCAATATTTTTAAAAACTGTTTTAAAGAATGGAATGGTAGAGATTTGGGAAATGGCATCTCAGGATGTGGATGCAGCATGAAGAAGTGTTCAGCAGCAGGAATCAGAAAGAAGGATGTCAGGAATAGAAAGACCAACTGGACTGGGGCAGAAAGTTCCTACTGAAGAGTTGTGGGAGATTCTTTGAGGTAGATCATAAGGTCTAGTGATGGAGAAACACTGCATAGAAAACAGATATGCATGATTTACTGAGCACCTACTATGTACAGCTCTGGGTACCATGTTTTTCTATGTGAATTCCAGGCTGATGGGTTTCGACCATATCTGACAGTCAATAGGGAGTCAAGGGCCCAGTTACTGGGTCCCAGTACCTAAAACGAGACAGAGAGTGTATTCAGTTACCTCACTCACATGTCCCTGGCCAACCCCTGAGTACTTATTGGAGCATTTTTATGACTGAATATGCAGCTTCTCTTCAGCAATGCCATTGTAAAAAAAATAAATAAATAAAAATAAAATTGTGTTCCCCCACACTCCCTTCCGAAGTGGGAAAACAAAGAAACACTGGTAATAAATGACTCGTAATCTTTTTCAGCTAAATCTAAATGGAGAATAATAATGTGAATAGGAAACACAGTGTTAATAGTAAGAACCAATTCTTAAAGTTGTATTCTGTGAAGGAATAAAAATGCAAACTTGAAACTAAAATTACAAACTATCAGCATATGCATTCTAGGAATACTTAGTAACTGCTATGTTCTCTAAGTTGGGTCTTCTGGTTCTAAATTTCCTTAATAATCAGTTTTATTTATCCTTTTCTCTCCCTTTTTCTTACATACTTACTGCTTCTCTGCTTGTTTTATATATAAAACGTATATATATGTTTTATATATATAAACATTTAATGTATTTTTTCTGTCCTCTAGGGTTTTTTTTTTAAAGATATTTAAAACCAATAATGGCCCTTTATGAAACAATACTTGCTATAACTACTAAGAAAGATGTATGGCCATTTATAATTACACCTTACAGTTTTATACATAGATCTAGCTTTGAGTCATTTTTAATCGTATTTCTGTCCAAACAAACCTGATTTAAAATCTTTCTGTGGGTTATTATGTGTCAGATATCTTACTGAAGTCAGATATAGTTTATGCTTCTGATCTTTTTTTTTTTTTTTTCAACCAGCAAATTCTCTGCTATAAAGGAAAAAAAAGGCCATCAAATTAGTCTGGCCTGGCAACTTTGTTAGTTCCTGTGCTATTCTCTGAATAATGGCTCATCATTTCTCTACTTGTTCTAATTCCTTTAGAAAAGATGACACAATAATTTTTTTAGTTGTTTTAAATATTTCTTTCTTCCCTTCATGCTCTAAATTCATATATTTATTGCATTTAGCTTGATTTTATAATTGCAGCATGCAGTCATTTCATAACTATGTACACATTAATCTGCACAAATTAGTTCATAAAAATCAATACCATTCTTCATTAAATAGCATATAATTAAGCACTGTGTTGAAGAGTTGAAGGTAAAAACCTGGAAATATTGCTCTGTCTGGAACGCAGGCAACCATTTTGGAATTGTGTTTGATGATATTAATGCCGATAATTTTAAAGATATAAATTTAATCTATAAAGTAGAAATGGGAATAAGTTATTTCCTGTTTCCCTCAATTTTTATTTTAATATATAAGCTTTTCATCTGCCTGATGCTCTCCAGTGACTTTTTTTCTGTGCAGAGTTAACAGATTTTTATTGTTTTGACATATTTAGAAGAATATAATCCAATGTTCAACTCAATTTTCCATGTTTTCTTATATTTGCATTAACAGTTCTAGTTGTAGGGTGACCAGCAATCAGTTTGCTCAGGGCTGTCCTAGTTTTAGCAATGAAATACCTGCATCTTGAGAAATCTCTTAGTTCTAAGCAAACCAGGAGTTTTGCTAACCTGTGGTTCTGGACACTAGTATGTCCTATAGAAATCTGGAAGAAAAGGGAAACAGACTACTATGAGAACTTAGTTCTGAGATGTAAACATTTCTTCTTTTTAAAGCATGCTTATGGTAGGAATTTACTAAATAAATGATGAAACAAACAAACAAAAAACCCATAAAAATAACTTGTAATTCTGCTATTTAGACATAAATTTCTGAACCCTCTGGTGACTACTCCATCTATCACCCTTTTCTGGCATTATTTAGATCTTACTATCCTGGTGGCTTAGTGGTAAAGAATCCACCTGCCAATGCAGGGGACTTGGGTTTGATTCCTGGGTCGGGAAGATCCCCTAAAGAAGGGAATTGGCTACCTACTCCAGTATTCTTGCCTGGAGAAGTCCATGGAAAAAGGAACCTGGTGGGCTATAGTCCATGGGGTCTCAAAAGAGTCGAATACAATGCAGTGACTAAACTGCATCAGCAATAGTTTACATCGTTCTCTTTGCTTTTATTATAACATAACTGTTTATTTTGACGTTAGCATTTCTTTAACATTTTTTTGATGTTAACATTTTAGTGAACAAAATGTGGTCCACTAGAGAAGGGAATGGCAAACCACTTGAGTATTCTTGCCTTGAGAACCCCATGGACAGTATGAAAAGGCAAAAAGATAGGATACTGAAAGATAAACTCCCCAGGTCGGTAGGTGCCCAATATGCTATTGGAGATCAGTGGAGAACTAACTCCAGAAAGAATGAAGAGATGGAGAGAAAGTAAAAACAACACCCAGTTGTGGATGTGACTGGTGATAGAAAAAAGTCCAATGCTGTAAGAGCAATTTTGCATAGGAACCTGGAATGTTAGGTTCATGAATTAAGGCAAATTCGGTTCAGTTCAGTTCAGTTCAGTCACTCAGTCATGTCCGACTCTTTGCGACCCCATGAACTGCAGCACGCCAGGCCTCCCTGTCCATTACCAACTCCCAGAGTCCACCCAAACCCATGTCCATTGAGTCAGTGATGCCATGCAACCATCTTATCCTCTGTCATCCCCTTCTTCTCCTGCCCTCAATCTTTCCCAGCATCAGGATCTTTTCCAGTGAGTCAGCTCTTCGCATCAGGTGGCCAAAGTATTGGAGTTTCACCTTCAACATCAGTCCTTCCAAAGAACACCCAGGGCTGATCTCCTTTAGGATGGACTGGTTGGATCTCCTTGCAGTCCAAGAGACTCTCAAGAGTCTTCTCCAACACCAAAGTTCAAAAGCATCAATTCTTCAGCACTCAGCTTTCTTTATAGTTCAACTCTCACATCCATACACGACCACTGAAAAAACCATAGCCTTCACTAGACAGACCTTTGTTGGCAAAGTAATGTCTCTGCTTTTTAATAAGGCAAATTGGAAGTGGTCAAACAGGAGATGGCAAGAGTGAATGTCAACATTTTAGGAATCAGCAAACTAAAATGGACTGGAATGGGTGAATTTAACTAAGATGACCCTTATATCTACTACTGTGGGCAAGGATCCCTTACAAGAAATGCAGTAGCCATCATAGTCAACAAGAGTCCAAAATGCACTATTGGATGCACTTCTGAAATGACAGAATGATCTCTGTTTGTTTCCAAGGCAAAGTATTCAGTATCACAGTAATCCAAGTCTATGCCCCAAACAGTAATGCTGAAGAAGCTGAAGTTGAATGGTTCCATGAAGACCTACAAGATCTTCTGAAACTAACACCCCAAAAAAGATGTCCTTTTCATTATAGTGGACGGGAATGCAAAAGTACGAAGTCAGGAAATACCTGGAGTAACAGGCAAATTTGGCCTTGGAGTACAAAATAAAGCAGGGTAAAGGCTAATAGAATTTGCCAAGAGAATGCAGTGGTCATAGCAAATACCTTCTTCCAATAACACAAGGGAAGACTCTACACATGGACATCACCAGATGGTCAACACCAAAATCAGATTGATTATATATTTTTCAGCCAAAGATGGAGAAGCTCTAACAGTCAGCAAAAACAAGACCAGGAACTGACTGTGACTCAGATCATGAACTCCTTATTGCCTAATCAGACTTAAATTGAAGAAAGTAGGGAAAACCACTAGACCATTCAGGTATGACCTAAATCAAATCCCTTATGATTATACAGTAGAAGTGAGAAATAGATTTAAGGGACTTAATGTTGTAGACAGAATGCCTGAAGAACTATGGACGGAGGTTCATGACACTGTACAGGAGGCAGGGATCAAGACCATTTCTAAGAAAACGAAATGCAAAAAAGCAAAATGGTTGTCTGAGGAGGTCTTACTAATAGCTGTGAAAAGAAGAGAAGCAAAAGGCAAAGGAGAAAAGGCAAGATATATCCATTTGAATGCAGAGTTCCAAAGAATAGCAAGGAGAGATAAGAAACCCTTCCTTAGTGATCAATGCAAAGAAATAGAGGAAAACAGTAGAATGGGAAAGACTAGAGATCTCTTCAAGAAAATCAGAGATACTAAGGGAACATTTCATGCAAAGAAGGGCACAATAAAGGACAGAAATTGTATGGACCTAACAGAAGCAGAAGATATTAAGAAGACATGGCAAGAATACACAGAAAAACTATACAAAAAAGATCTACATGACCCAGATAATCACGATGGTATGATCATTCACCTAGAGCCAGACATCCTGGAATGTGAAGTCAAGTAGGCCTTAGGAAGCCTCACTACGAACAAAGCTAGTGGAGGTGACGGAATTCTAGTTGAGCTGTTTCAAATCCTAAAAGATGATGCTGTGAAAGTGCTGCATTCAATATGTGCAGCATATTTGGAAAACTCAGCAGTGGCCACAGGACTGGAAAAGGTCAGTTTTCATTCCAATCCAAGAGAAAGGTAATGCCTAAGAATGCTCAAACTGCTGCACAATTGCACTCATCTCACACTCTAGTAAAGGAATGCTCAAAATTCTCCAAGCTAGGCTTCAACAGTATGTGAACTGTGAACCTCCAAATGTTCAAGATAGATTTAGAAAAGGCAGAGGAACCAGAGATCAAATTGCCAACGTCCACTGGATTTTTGAAAAAGCAAGAGAGTTCCAGAAAAGCATCTTCTTCTGGTTTATTGACTATGCCAAAGCCTTTGACTGTGTGGATCACCAAAAACTGTGGACAATTCTGAAAGAGATGGGAATACCGGACCATCTGACCTGCCTCCTGAGAAACCTGTATGCAGGTCAAGAAGCAACAGTTAGAACTGGACATGGAACAACAGACTGGTTCCAAATAGGAAAAAGAGTGCATGAAGGCTGTATATTGTCACCCTGCTTATATGCAGAGTACATCATGAGAAACGCTGAGCTGGATGAAGCACAAGTTGGAATCAAGATTGCCAGGAGAAATATCAATAACCTCAGATAGGCAGATGACACCACCCTTATGGCAGAAAGAAGAACTAAAGAGCCTCTTGATGAAAGTGAAAGAGGAGAGTGAAAAAGTTGGTTTAAAGCTCAACATTCAGAAAACTAAGATCATGGCATCTTGTCTCATCACTTCATGGCAAATAGATGGGGAAACAGTGAAAACAGTGGCAGACTTTATTTTTTTGTGTTCTGAAATGCTGCAGATGGTGATTGCAGCCATGAAATTAAAAGATGCTTACTCCTTGGAAGAAAAGTTATGACCAACCTAGACAGAATATTCAAAAGCAGAGACATTATTTTGCCAACAAAGATCCATCTAGTCAAAGCTATGGTATTTCCAGGAGTCATGTATGGATGTGAGAGTTGGACTGTGAAGAAAGCTGAGCGCCAAAGAATTGATGCTTTTGAACTGTGGTGTTGGAAAAGACTCTTGAGAGTCCCTTGGACTGCAAGGAGATCCAACCAGTCCATCCTAAAGGAGATCACTCCTGTATATTCATTGGAAGGACTGATGTTGAAGATGAAATGCAAATACTTTGGCTACCTGATGCGAAGAGCTGACTCATTTGAAAAGACCCTGATGCTGGGAAAGATTGAAGGCAGGAGGAGAAGGGGACTACAGAGGAAGAGATGGTTGGATTGCAGCACAGACTCAATGGACATGAGTTTGAGTAAACCCCAGGATTTGGTGATGGACAGGGAGGTTTGGAGTGCTGCAGTCCATGGGGTCACAAAGATTTAGACACGACTGAGTGACTGAACTGAACATTTCTTTGTAAGCATCAGTTCAGTTCAGTCACTCACACATGTCCGAGTCTTTGCGACCCCATGAACTGCAGCACGCCAGGCCTCCCTGTCCATCACCAACTACTGGAGTCTACTCAAACTCATGTCCATCAAGTTGGTGATGCCATCCAGCCATCTCATCCTCTGTCGTCCCCTTCTCCTCCTGCCCCCAATTCCTCCCAGCATCAGTCTTTTCCAATGGGTCAACTCTTCACATGAGGTGGCCAAAGTATTGGAGTTTCAGCTTTAGCATCAGCCCTTCCAATGAATATTCAGGACTGATCTCCTTTAGAATGGACTGGTTGGATCTCCTTGCAGTCCAAGGGACTCTCAATAGTCTTCTCCAACACCACAGTTCAAAAGCATCAATTCTTCCGCGCTCAGCCTTCTTCACAGTCCAACTTTCACATCCATACATAACTACTGGAAAAACCATAGCGTTGACTAGACGGACCTTTGTTGGCAAAGTAATGTCTCTGCTTTTGAATATGCTATCTAGGTTGGTCATAACTTTCCTTCCAAGGAGTAACCATCTTGTAATTTCATGGCTGCCATCACCATCTGCAGTGATTTTGGAGCCCCCCAAAAATGAAGCCTGACACTGTTTCCACTGTTTCCTCATCTACTTGCCATGAAGTGATGGGGACCAGATGCCATGATCTTTGTTTTCTGAATGTTGAGCTTTGAGCCAACTTTTTCACTCTCCTCTTTCACTTTCATCAAGAGGCTTTTGAATTCCTCTTCACTTTCTGCCATAAGGGCGGTGTCATCTGCTTATCTGAGGTTATTGATGTTTCTCCTGGCAATCTTGATCCCAGCTTGTGCTTCTTCCCTTCCAGCGTTTCTCGTGATGTACTCTGCATAGAAGTTAAATAAGCAGGGGGACAATATACAGCCTTCACATACTCCTTTTCCTATTTGGAACCAGTCTGTTGTTCCATGTCCAGTTCTAACTGTTGCTTCCTGACCTGCATATAGGTTTCTCAAGAGGCAGGTCAGGTGGTCTGGTATTCCCATCTCTTTCAGAATTCTCCACAGTTTATTGTGATCCACACAGTCAAAGGCTTTGGCATAGTCAATCAAGCAGAAATAGATGTTTTTCTGGAACTCTCTTGCCTTTTTGATGATCCAGTGGACGTTGGCAATTTGATCTCTGGTTCCTCTGCCTTTTCTAAAACCAGCTTGAACATCTGGAAGTTCATGGTTCACGTATCGCTGAAGCCTGGCTTGGAGAATTTTGAGCATTACTTTACTAGAGTGTGAGATGTGTGCGGTAGTTTGAACATTCTTTGGCATTGCCTTTCTTTGGGATTGGAATGAAAACTGACCTTTTCCAGTCCTGTGGCCACAGCTGAGTTTTCCAAATTTGCTGGCATATTGAGTGCAGCACTTTCACAGCATCATCTTTCAGGATTTGAAATAGCTCAACTGGAATTCCATCACCTCCACTAGCTTTGTTCATAGTGATGCTTTCTAAGGTCCACTTGACTTCACATTCCAGGATGTCTGGCTCTAGGTCAGTGATCACACCATCGTGATTATCTGGGTTTTGAAGATCTTTTTTGTACAGTTCTTCTGTGTATTCTTGCCACCTCTTCTTAATGTCTTCTGCTTCTGTTAGGTCCATACCATTTTGTCCTTTATTGAACCCATCTTTGCATGAAATGTTCCCTTGTTTTCTTGAAGAGATCCCTAGTCTTTCCCATTCTGTTGTTTTCTTCTATTTCTTTGCATTGATCACTGAGGAAGGCTTTCTTATCTCTCCTTGCTATTCTTTGGAACTCTGCATTCAAATGGAAATATCTTTCCTTTTCTCCTTTGCTTTTCACTTTTCTTCTTTTCACAGCTATTTGTAAGGCCTCCCCAGACAGCCATTTTGCTTTTTGCATTTCTTTTCCATGGGGATGGTCTTGACCCTTGTCTCCTGTACAGTGTCACGAACCTCTGTACATAGTTCATCAGGCACTCTGTCTATAAGATCTAGTCCCTTAAATCTATTTCTCACTTCCATTGTATAATCATAAGGGATTTGATTTAGGTCATACCTGAATGGTCTAGTGGTTTTCCCTACTTTCTTCAATTTAAGTCTGAATTTGGCAATAAGGAGGTCATGGTCTGAATCACAGTCAGCTCCTGGTCTTGTTTTTGCTGACTCTATAGAGCTTCTCCATCTTTGGCTGCAAAGAATATAATCAATTTGATTTTGGTGTTGACCATCTGATAATGTCCATGTGTAGAGTCTTCTCTTGTGTTGTTGGAAGAGGATGTTTGCTATTATGCTTAGTTAGCATAATAGTGGTTATTGTATAATATCCCCTGGAACATTTTTTGTATATTCCTTTTTCCCATTAAATTTTTTTTATTAATAAGAGTATAGTTAATTTACAACATTGCATTAGTTTCTTCTGTACAGAAAAGTTTATCAGTTATACATTGACACATATCCACTCTCTTTTAGAGTCTTTCTCCAAATAGTTCACAAAAGACTGTCTCAAATGACTTGTAATTGCACATGGACTCATATTGCAACTTCTCATTGTGATCCCAGTGTTTCTTCTGTTTAATGCTCCCTCATACCAAGCTCCCCAATTTTATCTTGGCTATTTCCTTTTCATTGTTGAGATCTTTCCTTTCAGTGACACCTATCTAAAATCCCTTTTTTGTTTACTTCACAGTGCTTATCGCCTTTTAAAAGTTTTATTTATTGTTTTGCTTTTTCTTTCTGTTGCCCTCAGGAATTTTAAGGTGCATGTCTTGTGGACTGACTTAACTGACTGAACAAATAAAGAAGAAAAAAAGATCCACTTGCCTGTGCATAGAGGGGCCTGAATGCCTGGAGATGAGAGGTGGAGTGAACCCTGAGTGATGGTTTGTGTAAGAAGTGGGAGGCGAGGTGCACTGTGAATGGTTGGGAATCTGTGAAAGAATCATGTTTTTAAACCTGGCAGGAAAATAATCATATTTGTGTTTTAAAGAATCACTCCTAGGGGAGTTGAGGGTGAGTGGGAAACAGTGTAGGAGGAGGAGAGTCAGTGAGGAAGCTGCTTCCGTAGCTCTGGTGATTGATGTTAAGGGGCAGAGTCAGGGAGTTACAGAGGAAATGAAGACAGATGGGACCAAAGACGATTTACTGGGTGTGCAGTTGGGGGAGCCATTGGATATTGGTAAGCTTGGTCTGCAGGGGAGGCGGGGGGTTGTTTGATTTGTGATTCTCCTCTGGTAGCTTGATGCTTGTTATTATTGAGGAATGGGAAGATAGAGTATCAGATGTTATAATGAGTTCGGGCTTGGAGTGGTTGAATTTGATGGATCAGTGTGTTCTTCCACATGGAGATGTTCAATAAACAGTATGTGTTTGGGTCTTGAGAGACAAAGAGATGAGTCCTGATCAAAGAAGTGAATGTAAAACAAGAGCAGGTGAGAAAAGTGGAAGGAAGAGAAAGTCAGGGATAAAACTCAGATAAGGGAGAGGGGAATACTATGCTTTTTCCTCTTCACACTCTAGATGCTTCTTAGTCACTTGTGTTGGATCTGCCTCATCCAAGATGTCCTGAAAAGTGAGCTTTCCTTAACATTTGGCTTCAGCAGTTATTCCATCACTTCTTCTTGCATGTGGTTTACAGTTACCTTGATTTTTTTTTTTTAAACTCCAGCCTCACTTCTGCTAGGCCATGTAAATCACAGCACTGTGGAAGTGAGAGTTTTCCATTTCCTGCTGGTGGCCTCATTCTGCCCAGTTCATCTGGCACAGGGACTCTGTGCTGCCTTCCAGAGGCAGCTCTACTCCAGGCAGTCCTGCTTAGAGCATCCTGACCTCAGCTCTTTAGGCATATGGTTGCTAACACCTCAATCTAAAATAGACACATCAGGTGACTTTCTATGACATTAAACTGTGTTCATTTTCTTTGTAAACGTTGCCACTGTCCAATAATTTCCTCATTGTTTGTATGTTTCTATGTCCCACTCTTTGAGACCCCATGGACTACAGCATACCAGGCTTCCCTGTCTTTCACGATCTCCTAGAGTTTGCTCAAACTCATGTCCATTGTGTCAGTGATGTCATCTAACTGTCTCATCCTCTGCCTCCCCTTCTCCTGCCATTAGTCTTTCCCAGCATCAGGGTCTTTTCCAAATTGTTTCTTTAGTGTCTGTCTGTATCTGTGGGCAGCATGCTCCATGAGAGCAGTCCCGAGTTCTGTATTTGGTGTTTGTGCTTAATATTTTCTCTTCCATAAACTCTTACTAACCTCTTGGATCATCCTGTTGCTTCCCTTTTGTTCTTTGCTCACACACAGGCTTCTCAGGTAAGCTTTCTGTATCTCCTATATCAAATAGACCCCATTTCCACATTCACCACCATTTATACCCTGATTTTTCTTAACAGCATTGATGGTTTTTTAATGTGCTTGATTGTCTGTGTCTTACCATTAGTATGTAAGTTCTCAAGGATAGGGACTTTGTTTCCTTCACTGCTCTGTCCTTAGACAGCAGGATGATTCCTGGCACATGGCATTTACCAATATTTGATGAGTGAAAGTGGATGGCTCAACAGGTAAAGAATGCACCTGCAATGCAGGAAATATGGGAGAGGTGGGTTTGATCCCTGGGTCAGGAAGATCCCCTGGAGAAGGAAATGGCAACCCACTCCAGTATTCTCACCTGAAAAATCCCATGGGCAGAGGAGCCTGGTGGACTACAGTCCAAAGGGTTGCAAAGAGTTGGACATGGCATATATATGTAACTGAATGGATAAAAGTAGAAAAGTCTCTTTTGCCAGGCAGGAGCTTTGGTCAGCCAGTCTGATCATCTGATTCTTCCTGTTGGTAAATCCTACCTTTTTCTTGTGATCCACATGAGATGGAAGATTCCCTGATAGCTCAGTTGATAAAGAATCCACCTGCAATGCAGGAGGCCCCAGTTTGATTTCTGGGTTAGGAAGATCCACGGAAGAAAGGGTAAGCTACCTACTCAATATTCTTGGGCTTCCTTGTTGGCTTAGCTGGTAAATAATCCACCTGCAATGTGGGAGGCCTGGGTTCAATCCGTGGGTTGGGAAAATCCACTGGAGAAGGGAAAGTCTACCCACTCCAGTGTTCTGGCCTGGAGAATTCCATGAACTATATTGTCCATGGGGTCACAAAGAATTGGACAAGACTGAGCAACTTTCACTTTCATGTGAGATGGATATTGAAGAGGATTCACTCACAAGGAGCAGTACCTAAGATTGTATACAAGCAGACCTAAAAATAAATAGCATCATAACTGGATGATCACCCTTGTATTTAAACACTGAGATGTTTAAATACAACTGCGCTGAATACACTTTCACCATCCTTGAAACTTCAAGATCCTTTTCTAGATTTCCATAAACCCGCATGCTGGTAGTCAGGGTCTTATGCCCCCTCTACCTTCTAGACTTTGAACTCCCTGTGTATAACTCTATACTGTGCTACATCAACCCAGATGTGAAACTCAACGGTTTGTTCAAGTTTCACAAAATAGAAACTAAAATAAACCAACCAATCACCGCTCCTCTAAGTAAGTTACAATTCTTTCTTGCTGTTTCCATCTTTCAACATTTTGTTAACCATCCTTATCTTTTCTTCTTTGCCCTTTAAGCTGTTTTGTTTCACACACTTGTCATTTTCCTAGAGTTTTGATGGGGGGATATTCATGTCCTGTAACTTAAAAAAAAAAAGTGATAACTTCCTAGATAGTCTTGTCCTCTCCAGTATAGTCTTATAATGAAATCTCTGATAGTACCAAGGTATTAAGCAGTTTAAAAGTACTGATATATAATTTTATTTAGCTTTCTCTTTGTAAAAGGGAATTTGCGTGTTTCTATTTGGTGATATAGACTTTGTATAGGTTTCCTGATCTAACAGTGCTTGGCAGCTCCATTGGGCATACATCCATATATCTCTCCAGAAGGGAAGATTGAGGATCAAAGAAGTGTATTTCTTTGCTTGAGATTGGAGAGTAAATAAGTGGCATATTTAAGCCAAGGCTTCTGGCTCCCAAGTCCATGCTCTTTCACTGCATATCATTTTTCCCCCTTAGGAATAAAGTTGTTACCTTTTAAAGATGAGTAATTATTTTATTAGTTTAACTAGAGGTTCATAAAAGTAATTCTAAACAGATGCATTTAAGATTGAGAAGAGAGTAAAAAACAGAGCAACGCTTTTGTTATCCTTCCAGCATCAGCCTCTTTACTTAATGTTTAAGACCATTAATCTTGCTTTCTTGTTTCTATGGGTTTTAGTAATGAGTTTCCCTGTTCTATTGCAGTGTAGTCTGGTTTCCCAATATTTATCTTGATATCTCTTGCTCATCCTATTAACAGGTTACTGGGAGATATCACAAAATTGCATAAAATTCTGAAAGCATGAAAGAGCTATATGCCAATAAGCTCTTTGAGTTTATGGATAATATAGAAGCAAAGTAATTAACAGAGAAAAAAGTAAAATTTACTTCCATATGATGAAGTGGAAAGCACTCTAAAACCAGAGTATTTGAGAAAGGCAAAAGATTTAAATAAAGTTATAGAAAGAATGAATAAAATATATTTAAGCATATTTAAAATGAAAGTGCATAAATGTCATTATAAATTTTAAAATATAGTGGATTATCATGGGAGACGTTTATTAATAACTTAGATCATAAAACATGATGTTCTGAGTTTTTCATACTTATTACACTGACTGATATTTGCTTATTACTGCTATTTACCAAATGAGAGCTTAAGTACTATTATAAAAGTGAAATTTGTCCACTGTAAGAAAAAAATTAAAAAATAGAATGAATATCATTGTCCCTTAATTCCCACTTTAGTCCCAAGCTAAATGTAATTAGTATTTTGCTATATACATTCTGGATATACCAAATATGCATATATTTGACTGAAATACTTAATGAGCAAGCACTCATATATCAAATGAAATTATGTTGTATATACTTTTCTGTGGAAAATTCTGAAACAGATGGGAATACCAGACCACCTGACCTGCCTCTTGAGAAACCTATATGCAGGTCAGGAAGCAACAGTTAGAACTGGACATGGAACAACAGACTGGTTCCAAATAGGAAAAGGAGTTCGTCAAGGCTGTATATTGTCACCCTGCTTATTTAACTTATATGCAGAGTACATCATGGGAAACACTGGGACGGAAGAAGCACAAGCTGAAATCAAGATTGCTGGGAGAACTATCAATAACCTCAGATATGCAGATGACACCACCCTTATGGCAGAAAGTGAAGAGGAACTAAAGAGCCTCTTGATGAAAGTGAAAGTGGAGAGTGAAAAAGTTGGCTTAAAGCTCAACATTCAGAAAACGAAGATCATGGCATCTGGTCCCATCACTTCATGAGAAATAGATGGGGAAACAGTGGAAACAGTGTCGGACTTTATTTTTGGGGGCTCCAAAATCACTGCAGATGGTGACTGCAGCCATGAAATTAAAAGACGCTTACTCCTTGGAAGGAAAGTTATGACCAAAGTAGATAGCATATTCAAAAGCAGAGACATTACTTTGCCAACAAAGGTCCGTCTAGTGAAGGCTATGGTTTTTCCAGTGTCATATATAGATGTGAGAGTTGGACTGTGAAGAAAGCTGAGTGCCGAAGAATTGATGCTTTTGAACTGTGGTGTTGGAGAAGACTCTTGAGAGTCCCTTGGACTGCAAGGAGATCCAACCAGTCCATTCTAAAGGAGATCAGTCCTGGGTGTTCTTTGGAAGGACTGATGCTGAAGCTGAAACTCCAATACTTTGGCTACCTCATGTGAAGAGCTGACTCATTGCAAAAGACCCTGATGCTGGGAGGGATGGGGCAGGATGAGAAGGGGATGACAGAAGATGAGATGGCTGAATTGCATTACCAACTTGATGAACATGAGTTGAGTAAACTCTGGGAGTTGGTGATGGACAGGGAGGCCTGGCATGCTGCAATTCATGGGGTCATAAGGTGTCGGACATGACTGAGTGACTGAACTGAACTGATGCTTTTCTGAAACATTTCTAGCATATGAAAAAAGTTTTAAAGTGAGATAAATACTGAAAATACTGAGAATTTTCTTAATTGGAATAGACTGTCACTCTCTTTAAGATATTTTTCAGTGTTAAAGCTTACTCTGTGACTCTAACACAACATGTATTTAAAGAAAATATAAAGAAAAGTATTGAAGAAAAGAGATAGTATAAGGTAAAGGATAAGTGATCTTTTCTTTCTTGTTATTAGATGGTCAACATTTTTAAAGATTATTTACAGGTAGTCAAGACCACTTTAATAGTTTCAAAATGGAGAAAATTGGTCTGTTAAACAGTTTGCATACAGAAATAATCATGGCTTTAGCCTTATTAGTTCAACATATTGTGAAGGAAATGTGAAAAGTACTGATACAAAAATTAGGCTCCATTCATAGAAGTGAAATTGGTAACAACATGCCTGGTAGAAAATGGTCTGTCCACGAAGCCACCTTGTTAGATGAACATTGGCAGTTAGGGTTTACAAAAAATGAGGACAGCCCTAATGGCATTCTAGTGGAAAACTATGCCACAGGAAAACTGATGGAAGGAATTCAGGGTATTTAGTTTGTTGAATAAGTTTTGTTCATATGGCTACAGATAAAATAAGGGCAATGAAATTTATAGAAAAGCAGGTTTACATTCAATAGAAAGAAGATAAGACTTTTCACTTAATTGAGTGGCTACCCTGTGTCAGGTAACTTAAGAGATACGGTATGCATATTTGATCAAGGTGGAATTGAGAATGAGTTTTCAAAAAGATGGAGCAGTCACCAAAAATAGCCTTCAGACAACTGACTGGAAAAGAAATTTAACTCATTACTCCATATCTTACTATGAAAGAAATGTAAAAAGTATAAAATATTAAGGAATTAACTATAAGAAAATTCTATGTAAATACATAATTTATGTAGAATTACAGCTATCCCATAAATTAAGCTCATTTTAAAGATAAAGCAGCTGAGTACCTGAAAGGCTAACAACCTGCATTATAAGGTTAGGAAGCATCAGGTTAACCCTGCTCTGACCCTAAAGCCTGTGTTCCAAATTCCATTCTATAATCTATAACAATTAACCCAGTGTTGTTGCTGTTGTTTAGTCATTCAGACCTTTTGCAACCCCCATGGCCTGTAGCCCATCAGGCTCCTCTCTCCAGGGGATTTTCAAAGCAAGAGTACTGAAGTTGGTTACCATGCCCTCCTCCAGGGGATCTTCCCGACCCAGGGATCGAGCCTGCGTCTCCTGCATTGGCAGGCAGATCCTTTACCACTGAGCCACCAGAGTAGCCCAATTAACCTGATATAACAGTATTATAAGTAGTCTGGCAAGATGTAAGAGCTTTCTGAGCCTTGAGGACTGAGACAAAATCAGGAGTATCTTCTAAGTTGTTCAAGTGATTCCAGTGGAAGTAGGAGACTCTGTGAGCTGATCACTCATAGTCCCTACAATTCTAAAATATTGTTGTTTTCATGCTCAAACAAATAAAGGTACAATAAGGAGAACTTCTAAAATACTTTATTATTAAAGTGACACTCAAAAGCATGCAATGCTCAGAGCTATGAAAATGTCCACATTACTCCCTGACCCCACATACAAACAAACTTGGCTTCAAAGTGATGACCATCTCAATATATTTTAACAAGTTGCTTTGTTAAGTCTTTAAAAGTGTTCAAAAAGAAGGTTTAAACGTGTTCATATTTTAAGAGACCAAATAGTGAGATATTCATATTTTCATAGGCATTCTTATGAAAAGTGTTACTGTTTAAGAAATTATGCTACAATATATATTCATGAAAGGTAGATGTGATTAATAACCTCATCTTTGAATCCCAGAAAAGTGATGTTTCGTTTTGAGACTGTTCATATTACCTGAGGATAACAGTAATATAACATTAAATGCTCAAGAAAAACTTTATGTCAAGATATTTCCTGCTCAGATTTCTTTATTCTCTTTCCTCAAGTAGCATTTTAATTCAAAGCCATATTTAATTACAAAAGAATGCTTAAAATTAGCCATGATCGGTTTTAGTTTATTTGTGTATTTGCCTTACATTGGACATATAGCCAAGTAGTATTCATTTAATAATTAATGTATAATTTATAAGAATTTCTAGTACTTACATGAGCTGTATTGAAAGAGACTTGAGTACAAGAGATACCTCTTTGGATATAAGGTAAATTAATAATTTAGTTGCAGTATTTATGATCCCAGATGGTGGTAAATATCATTATCACCAAGCTTATGTTCATCATTATTACTTGTAACATCACCATTCCTACAAAATTTCTGATGATATTTGAAGTATTTAACTCTTACCATTTTCTTCTGTTTACATTTTCTTTTATATATAAAATTTTCTGTATATACATTTTATTGTTACTTCTCTTTGTTATTAAATATTCTTTGCAAAAGTGATATTTTATAGTTACAGAGGATTACATGCATATTTTATTATAAAGTCATGCTTTTCGTAAGGCTGAATTGTAAACACAATAGTTATAGCTATTATCTCTATTGTGCTTATTTTGTGCTGGGAGCTGTTATAAGGCTTTAGAGATATCATCTTGTTTAAACTGCAGAACAGATGCATAAGTAGGTACTGTTATTATCCCCATTATACAGATGTTAAAAACCAAAACATGGCAAGGTTATATAATTTGCCCCAAGTCATCAGCTGGGAAGTTAGAGCTTGACTTTGAAACCAGGATGTCTGATTTCAGAATCCTAGCTGATAACCCTCATTTTTGCCTTGAAATGTGAAGTGTGATAAACATCCAGGGATGTACAGTTTTTACCCATATCTTGGCTTTTTTTTTTTTCACTAAAAACTTACAAACATTTGAAAAGAACTTGGCATGTATTGCCAAATTGTTTTCCCAGAAACATTGCATGAATGTATACCCTTTCAATATTATTCCACAAATTCCTTTTTCCTGATACAGGAAGTGAATCTGTCAGTTTTTTCGGTGTTAGTTTTACTGAAAGAAATTATACTAATGCATTTGTTGCTAACTTAGGAGGATATTAACGTTTTTACCTGTCTTATTAGCCAACTGTATTTCTTTTGTGAATTATTAATTCATTCTGTTATTTTTTCCTATTGAAGTGTTAGTGACTAAAAAAGTTTATCCTCATCCTTTATAGATTACATATTCTGTAAGTAGACACAATGTTTTCTTTTGAGATTTTTTCATAATGTGCTGATTTTATGCATAGAAAGGCTTTCTCTCCCCTGGGATTAGTTATTTATTTCAGTATAATCCTTTCTAATACATTTATATTGATTTTTTAAGACAGCATGTATCATTTTCATCCATTTAGGTTATATTTGAGTTTGTAATAAGCCTCCTGTTGCAGAAGCATTTCCTTTCTCCTCTCTTTTATGATGTTAACTTTTCCAATATATGAAATGTATACAGAAGCTATACACACACACTCACTCATTCACACACATGCACATTTCTTTGCTATTTTTTTTGCTTAGAATTAAGTATAAAACAGTGAAATGGAAACGGTCACCAGGACTAGAACTTCCTGTGCTCAAGTCCAAATCCAACATTCATTAGCCTCACTACTATTGCCTATAGTATTCTCTTATTTATTAAATTGAGATAATACTGCCCACCTAAACGGGTTCTTGTGAAGATTAATAAATTAATCTATGGAAAGCATTTATAATGGTGACTAACACATGTAAGTGGTATAAAACTTATAGTAATTACTCATGCTTAAATTCACAAGTTTTTGTGTATTATTATTATTTTTCTTTAATTTTTGATACAATATATTTGATTTTTAGCAGTAAAACTAGACATGCATTGTGTGTGCCTGTGTGTGTGTGTGTGTGTAATGTCTTTTAATAAAAAAAGTCATTTTAGTTTATTTAATGGATATATTTTATATGTCAGTAAATTTTGATAGTTTATATTATCCAAGAATTGCAATTTGTCAAGGTTGTTGAGTATTTCCCACTTAATTGTTTATAATATTCCCTTATTAAGGTCAAGTGGGCCTTAGAAAGCATCACTATGAACAAAGCTAGTGGAGGTGATGGAATTCCAGTTGAGCTATTTCAAATCCTGAAAGATGATGCTGTGAAAGTGCTGCACTCAATATGCCAGCAAATTTGGGAAACTCAGCAGTGGCCACAGGACTGGAAAAGGTCAGTTTTCATTCCAATGCAAAAGAAAGGCAATGTCAAAAAATGGTCAAACTACTATACAATTGCACTCATCTCACACGCTAGTAAAGTAATGCTCAAAATTCTCCAAGCCAGGCTTCAGCAATATGTGAACCATGAACTTCCAGATGTTTAAGCTGGTTTTAGAAAAGGCAGAAGAACCAGAGATCAAATTGCCAACATCCGCTGGATCATGGAAAAAGGAAGAGAGTTCCAGAAAAACATCTATTTCTGCTTGATTGACTATGCCAAAGCCTTTGACTGTGTGGATCACAATAAACTGTGGAATATTCTGAAAGAGATGGGAATACCAGACCACCTGACCTGCCTCTTGAGAAACCTATATGCAACAGTCAGGTCAGGAAGCAACAGTTAGAACTGGACATGGAACAACAGACTGGTTCCAAATAGGAAAAGCAGTACGTGAAGGCTGTATATTGTCACCCTGCTTATTGAACTTCTATGAAGAGCACATCATGAGAAACGCTGGGCTGGAGGAAGCACAAGCTGCAATCAAGATTGCCGGGAGAAATATCAATAACCTCAGATATGCAGGTGACACCACCCTTATGGCAGAAAGTGAAGAGGAACTAAAAAGCCTCTTGATGAAAGTGAAAGAGGAGAGTGAAAAAGTTGACTTAAAGCTCAACATTCAGAAAATGAAGATCATGGCATCTGGTCCCCATCACTTCATGGCAAATAGATAGGGAAACAGTGTCAGACTTTATTATTTTGGGCTCCAAAATCACTGCAGATGGTGATTGCAGCCATGAAATTATAAGACACTTACTCCTTGGAAGGAAAGTTATGACCAACCTAGATAGTATATTCAAAAGCAGAGACATTACTTTGCCAACAAAGGTCTGTCTAGTCAAGGCTAGACACAACTCAAAACCTATGAGATGCAGCAAAAGGAGTTTTAAGAGGAAAGTTTATAGCAATACAATCCTACCTTAAGAAACAAGAAAAACATCAAATAGACAACTTAAATTTACACCTAAAACAACTAGAAAAAGAACAAAACCCCCCAAAATTATTAGAAGGGAAGAAATCATAAAGATCTGAGCAGAAATGAAAAAGAAAAAAAATAGTAAAGATTAATAAAACTAAAAGCTGGCTCCTTGAGAAAATAAACAGAATTGACAAACCTTTAGCCAGATTAATCAAGAAAAAAAGAGAGAAGAATCAAATCAACAAAATCGGAAATAAAGGAGAGGTTACAACAGACAATGCAGAAATACAAAGGATTATAAGAGATTATTATGAACAACTACATGGCAATAAAATGGATAACCTGGAAAAAATGGACAGATTTTTAGAAAAGTTAAATCTTCCAAGACTGAACCAGGAAGAAATAGAAATTATGAACAACCCAATTATAAACACTAAAATTGAAGCTGTGATCAAAAATCTCCCCTAGAACAAAGCCCAGGACCAAATGGCTTTACAGGTGAATTCTGTCAAACATTTAGAGAAGAGCTAATGCCTATCCTTCTAAAACTCTTTCAAAAAACTGCAGAAGAAGGAACACTTCCAAACTCATTCTACAAGGCCACCATCACCCTGATACCAAAACAGACAAAGAGAACACTTTGAAAACTTCAGGCCAGTGTCACTGATGAACATGGATTAAAAAATCCTCAACAAAATTCTAGCAAACAAAATTCAACAACCCATTAAATAGCTCATACACTGTGATCAAGTTGGGTTAATTCCAGGGATGCAAGGATTCTTCAATATGTGCATATCAATCAATGTGATACACCATATTAACAAATTGAAAGATAAAAACCATATGATCATCTCAATAGATGCAGAAAAAGCCTTTGACAAAATTCAGCACCCATTTATGGTTAAACTTCTAAAAAAATGTGCATAGAAGGAATCTACCTCAACATAGTAAAGGTTGTATATGATATGCCCACTGCAAACATTATTCTGAGTGGTGAAAAACTGCAAGCATTCCCCCGAATATCAGGAACAAAACAAAGGTGTCCACTCTCACCACTATTACTCAACGTAGTTCTGGAAGTCCTAGCTACAGCAATCAGAGAAGAAAAAGAAATAAAAGGAATCCAGATTGGAAAAGAAGAAGGAAAGCTCTCACTGTTTGCAGATGACATAATACTATACATAGTAAACCCTAAAGATACTATCAGAAAATTACTAGAGCTAATCAATGAATTTAGCAAAGTTGTAGGATACAAAGGGCTTCCCTAGTGGCTCAGACAGTAAAGCGTCTGCCTGCAGTATGGGAGACCCAGGTTCAATCCCTGGGTTGGGAAGATCCCCTTGAGAAGGAAATGGCAACCCGCTCCAGTACTCTTGCCTGGAAAATTCCATGGACCGAGGAGCCTGGTAGGCTACAGTCCATGGAGTTGCAAAGAGTTGGACACGACTGAGCAACTTCACGTATGTAGTATACAAAATCAATTGCCAGAAATCACTTGCATTCCTATATACTAACAATGAAAAACCAGAAAAAGACATTGAATATAATTTTTAAGTTCATTTTTTAAAAATGAAAAAAATAATATGATATTTAGAGCTACATATTTATTCTAGTAAAACTTTATATCTCATTTTAATAGATGTACAGTTTCAGATTCCTAAAGGGACAGTGACATTCTTAGGCCACACAATGAGCAAATTGCAGAACTGCAAGTTGTGCTCACACCATCTGACTTATAGTCTTGACAATTTTCACACTGCGTCATGCTCTCAACAATTTTTTGTTAACACTCTGATATCCTGGAGATTGAGTTTGTAATACGGAATCTCTTAAAATGAGTTCGTTAATTTTCATAACCTTTTCAGTGTAGTAGTCAAAATGGAATATTTTTAATTTCTTCTGGAAGGGACTGACCTGCTGAACTTCTTGGTAACTCATGTCTGAATATCCTATGTAGGGATGTCTTGTGGTGGATAGGTTATGTCCAGTCTTTGCGCCCTGTATATCCCTCTGTTCCTTACCCTTGCACCAGTGAAATGTAAAGGAAAGCTGACTCATGACCACTCTCTTCCTTTATTCTTTGGTGCATTTTTTACTTTTGAATTAGCCATTTACACTTTCATAATATGAGAATTACATAATCATCAAAGGTAGAATGATAATGAGGATTTGTAGATGAAGAAGGTTGGTGTGTTTGTTTGTGTAGCTAAATCTTGAATGATTTTCACAGGAAGGTATTTTGTAATTGCAAGCTAGTTTGGGGTTAAACTCTAGAGTACATTAGGTTGAAAAGAAGTTCCAAGGAAAAAAGAAACTATCAAAAAAAAAAACAATGATAGAGAATTTATCAAAATTTAGTGTCACAGTGGAGGAGAGAGATAGTAGAATGATTTGAGAAAATAGCATTGAAACATATGCATTACTATGTGTAAAGTAGATAGCCAGTGGGAATTGCTGTATGACCCAGGGAACCCAAAGTGGGGTGGGATAGGAAGAGACGTGGGAGGGAGGTTTAAGACGGAGGGGCCATATGTATACCTATGGCTGATTCATGTTGATGTATGGCAGAAACTATCACAAGTGTAAAGTAATTATCCTCCAATTAAAAGACTGTAAAAAAAAAAAGAGTTAATATCATCAGAACAGGAGAATTTGGGATCTGGAAATGCAGTAATAGAAATTGCTAAGGAGAGGCAAGATGAGTTGACTGAAGCTGGGTGGGTAGGAGCTAGAGGTTTGATCACACAATGCAGACATACTGGAAAGAGTGGAACCAATAAAAGAACACATTTTGTATGATAGACTCTCAAATTCCAGAAACCTTTACTGTCACAATTGTTAGAGGGTAAAATTCAAATCAATTTTTAAAATATTAAATAAGTTCCTGCAAAACTGGAAGGCCAATGGTAGTATAAATGATGACTACATTAGGTGGATTTCCTGCAGTAACAAATATTTTAATAAAAAAAGTTACATGTGTGATAGTTAATTTTATGTGTCAGCTATGAAAGTGAAAGAGAGTGAAAAAGTTGGCTTAAAACTCAACATTCAGAAAACTAAGACCATGGCATCCAGTCCCATCACTTCATGGCAAATAGATGGGGATACAATGGAAACCATGAGAGACTTGGGCAATTTTCTTGGGCTCCAAAATCACTGCAGATGGTGACTGCAACCATGAAATTAAAAGACACTTGTTCCTTGGAAGAAAAGCTATGACTAACCTAGACAACATATTAAAAAGCAGAGGCATTACTTTGCCAACAAAGGTCCATCTAGTCAAAGCTATGGTTTTTCCAGTGGTCATGTATGGATGAGAGAGTTGGACTATAAAGAAGCTGAGTGCTGAAGAATTGATGCTTTTTGAACCATGGTGTTGAAGAAGACTCATGAGAGTCCCTTGGACTGCAAGGAGATCCAACTGGTCAATCCTAAAGGAAATCAGTCCTGAATATTCATTGGAAGGACTGATGCTGAAGCTACAATACTTTGGCCACCTGATGCAAAGAGCCAACTATTTGTTCCAACTTGAACATCTGGAAGTTCTCATGTTATGACCTTGTTGAAGAGTAACTTGGAGAATTTTGAGTATTACTTTGCTAGTGTGTGAGATGAGTACAGTTGTACAGTAATTTGGACATTCTTTGGCATATTAACTTTTTTGGATTTGGAATGAAAACTGACCTTTTCCAGTCGTGTGGCTACTGCTGAGTTTTTCAAATTTGCTGGCATATTGAGTGCAGCACTTTGACAGCATCATCTTTTAGGATTTGAAATAGCTCAGTTGGAATTCCATCACCTTTACTAGCTTTGTTCATAGTGATGCTTCCTAAGGCTGACTTGACTTTGCACTCCAGGATGTCTGGCTCTAGGTGAGTGATCATACCATTGTGGTTATCTGGGTCATAAAGATCTTTTTTGTATAGTTCTTCTGTGTATTCTTGTCACCTCTTCTTAATATCTTCTGTTTCTTTTAGGTCCATACTTTTTTTTATCCTTTATTGTGCCCATCTTTGCATGAAATGTTCCCTTCAGGTTCAGTTCAGTTCAGTTGCTCAGTTGTGTCTGACTCTTTGCAAACCCATGGACTGTGGCATGCCAGACTTCCCCGTCCATCACTAACTCCCAGAGCTTGGCCAAACTTATGTACATTAAGTCAGTGATGCCATCCAACCATCTCATCCTCTGTCGTCCCCTTCTCCTCCTGCCTTTAATCTTTCCCAGCATCAGGGTCTTTTCCAATGAGTCAGTTCTTCGCATCAGATGGCCAAAATATTGGAGTTTCAGCTTCAGCATCAGTCCTTCCAATGAATATTCAGGACTGATTTCCTTTAGGATTGACTGGTTTGATCTCCTTGCAGTAGGGATTCTCAATGTTCCCTTGGTATCTCTAATTTTCTTGAAGACATGTCTAGTCTTTCCCATTTGTTATTTTCCTTTATTTTTTGCATTGATCACTGAGGAAGGCTTTGTTCTCTCTCCTTGCTATTGTTTGGAACTCTGCATTCAGATGGGTATATGTTTCCCTTTATTCTTTGCCTTTCACTTCTTTTCTCAGCTATTTGTAAGGCCTCTTCAGACAACCTTTTTTTTTTTTTTTTGTATTTCTTTTTATTGGGGATCGTTTTGATCACCACCTCCTGTACAGTGTTACAAACCTCTGTCCATTATTCTTCATGCAGTCTGTCAGATCTGATCCTTTGAATCTATTTGTCACTTCCACTGTATAATCGTAAGGGATTTGATTTAGGTCATACCTGAATGGCCTAGTGATTTTCCATACTTTCTTCAATTTAAGTCTGAATTTGGCAAGAAGGAGTTCATGGTCTGAGCCACATTCAGTTCCCAGTCTTGCTTTTGCTGACTGTATAGAGCTTCTCCATCTCTGACTGCAAGGAATATAATCAATCTGATTTCGGTAAAGTCCATCTGGTGATGTCCATGTGTAGAGTCGTCTCTGGTGTCCTTGGAAAAGGGTGTTTGCTATGACCAGTGTGTTCTCTTGGCAAAACTCTGTTAGCCTTTGCCCTGCTTCATGTTTTACTCCAAGACCAAACTTGCCTGTTACTCCATGTTTTACTCCAAGGCCAAACTTGCCTGTTCCTCCAGGTATCTCTTGATTTCCTACTTTCACATCCCAGTCCCCTGTGATGAAAAGCACATCTTTTTTGGGTGTTAGTTCCAGAAGGTCTTGTAGGTCTTCAGAGAACCATTCAGCTTCAGCTACTTTGGCCTTAGAGGTTGAGGCATAAACTTGGATTACTGTGATATTGAATGGTTTGCCTTGGAAACGAACAGAGATTATTCTGTTGTTTTTGAGATTGCACCCGAGTACTGCATTTTGGACTCTTGTTTACTATGAGGATTACTCCATTTCTTATAAGGGATTCTTGCCCACAGTAGTAGATATAGTGATCATCTGAATGAAATTCACCCATTCCGGTCCATTTAGTTCACTGATTCCTAAAATGTTGATATTCACTCTTGCCATCTCCTGTTTGCCACTTCCAATTTACCTTGGTTCATGGACCTAACATTCCAGATTCATATACAACGTTGTTCTTTACAGCATCTGACTTTTCTTTTACCCAGACACATCCACAACTGGGCATTGTTTCCACTTTGGCTCAGCGTCTTCATTCCTTCTGGAGCAATATCTCCACTCTTCTCCAGTAGCATATTATGCACGTACTGATCTGGGGAGTTCATCTTTTAGTGTCATATCATTTTGCCTTTTCATACTGCTTCATACTTTTCACAGTGTAGGTGGGCCTCATCTATTCAGTTGAAGCCCTTGACTTCAATTTATAGCAAAGCTAGATAAGATTACATTCCAGCTTATGCCTTCAGAAGCCACACTTCTCTGGGTATACAACTTGCAGGCCTGTCCTGAGGACTTCAGACTTATCATCTCCACAATTCTGTGAGCCAGTTTCTTAATAACAAATCTCTGTGTATGTGTATCTATAGCCTATTGGTTCTGTTTCTTTGGGGAACCCTGACTAAGACGATCTGGATAGCTTATTTTTAAACAATAAAATAAATCTGCTGCTGCTTGTTACTTTAGGGTTGTTTACCAGATACACAACAAATTAGTCATTTACTGTAGAAGTGGTGATTTGTTGTTTTGGGTAATTATAAGTTATAACAAAACAGTCATTATAATTTAGTGATCATTTGGGCATTTTAATTCATTTTTAAAATCGAATTTTAAATTCTAGTAGTTATGTTTAAATTTAATAAATTATAATTCTTCGTATTCTTATGAAGATTTAAAACAAGCCCTTAAACTGACTTTCAGTGATGATTAAATTATCCCTGGTGTGTGCGACAAGGCCAAACCAATTGTTCACATTTGGCATCTGCCCTGTTGTTTCTTTTATTTTTCTTCATGTGAATAAACAAGAGGTGTGGTTTCTAGAATTGTCAGGTTGGCAGTGTTTCATGAGAACTGAAACCAATTCAGAAAAATTAAAGTCATTCAGTCTTAAGCTCCACAATGTTCAAGGTTGTTCTAGGAACTGAACCTGTATCAACTTTTGGGATGTGAGAGAGAAATATAAGCATATGCCAGAGAATACTGCCAGTGCCTTTTTATACCAATGGCTTGGGGAGATGTAAGGGCCATCACAGGTCTGAGAGAATACTGTTTCTTTCCCTCCCTCCCCACTCTGTCAGCATGGAGTGCCTCTTGTATACGTTTGTCTGTAAGAGTGACATTTAACTTTTAACTTTAAACACCTGTGTGGTTTCACTACAAATCAGATATATTATTGTGCCTCCTTTTGTTAATGACATATGACCTGTTTGTTGTAGACTAAAAGAAATGTAAAATAAGGATCATATAGTTTGAAAATTTAAAGGAGACTTCAAATAGAGGCAGTCTTTGAACATGAAGCAGTCTGTGAAATGAACTGTTAAAGAAGTGACCAATTTCTCAGGTCCTTTAAACTTCTTATCCCCCTTTTAAGCACCAACTGTTTGCCAGTACGAAGACTAAGGCCCAGAAGTTTAACAGCTGTGATTAGAATGCATCTCCCCTCCCACACCCCCAGCCACACAGGCACACAGCTTTGGAATCTTGGTTAGACACATGGTCTTTAATGCCTCACAACTGAACTTCTCAATTTAAAGACGTTCCCTAGAGTAGTATGTTTCTTCATGCTGCCACTTAATTGGGGGCAATGCCATTTTTTAATGGATGTATTGTAGTCACAATTAGCATTAAGATATCAAAATTTCATTTCAGCAAATCAAGAGGACTTACCTATGAAATGAAAGTAATTCAGATCATTCCAGGAAGATTTTAATAAAAAATGGATTTCTACAGCTCTGATCAAACTAAATTTCTAGAATATGTGGCCAGCTTATTTTTCAAAGAGAAATATCACTAACTATATTCTGTTCATGCACTGACTAAGGGCTTATTATCTTTAGATGATTTTGCCTGCCTTCTGCTTTACTTCTTCTTGGGCTACACCAGGTAAAGGTTGTTTCTTTGGGTCATCTACTGCTTGCTCACTGCTACAACGAGGAATCCACCATTGCTACTAGCTCACAGACCTGAGGACTAGTGTCAGATTTTAGAGGCAAGAACATATATTCATCCTTTGACATTGGCTTACCATGGTATCTTACACTTAGTAAAATATGTAAATGACTATTTGTTTAGTTAAATACCTCTTTCTGTTTTCTTTAAAAAAGTGTCAAAACAATGGAAATGACATGCAAGTCCACCACATTACTTATTTATCTTTAAAAACATTCACTGTTGTATTACTGATGAAAAGATGTAATTTTACTGTTGCTGTCAAAGTCCAGTATGCAAATGAAGATATTGAAGCTCTGAAGCATAGTACGTTGAGTGTCAGAAACATATGTATTAATATTTATGTGCATAATTAACGTCATCTTGATTCTGCATCTTTCTCTCCCTTCTTGGATGTGTACAGCTTGTTTGTGTATCCAAAGGAACTATATGTCTTTCACTTGGAAATAAAAAGTCCACAGATTTAAAGCGATTTTACTTTTTTCCTTCAGAGACATTAATATTCTATCACCAAGTATTCTTTCTAGAGCAACTTGAAGGAATTAGTAAAGATAATTGTGCAATCAATAGAAAACTTAAAGGATGCTTTTCATATGTTAGTGTTTTGCATGTCTTAATGAATCTTAAATGTTATTTAGTACTGAATATTAAAATCTACTGGGGGTATGTACCGAAGGCAATGGCACTCCACTCCAGTACTTTTGCCTGGAAAATCCATGGACAGAGGAGCCTGGTAGGCTGCGGTCCATGGGGTCGCTAAGAGTCGGACATGACTGAGCGACTTCACTTTCACTTTTCACTTTCATGCATTGGAGAAGGAAATGGCAACCCACTCCAGTGTTCTTGCCTGGAGAATCTCAGGGATGGGGGAGCCTGGTGGGCTGCCATCTATGGGGTCACACAGAGTCGGACACGACTGAAGTGACTTAGCATAGCATAGCATAGCACCATTCTTCAAGTCATATATAACTTTAGGAGCTTGTCAAATAATAATTAGCTATATTAAATTTTAGCATCAGCAAAATCTATGCTTCTGAAACTGGCTTGATTTCTGCCTTATTTTTTAAAAATTGTGGTTATTACAGAACTGTAAACTTAAGAAATAATTTTATATTTACTTTTTATATGCTGCCTATCTCTGAAAATTCTTTCTGGTATTTTCACCGAGATATGAGACAAAGTAAGTAAGGTAACTGCAGTAATTAGAGTGGAAAGGAGTAATGGCATGTATGCCCAGAAGTTGAGTTATTTAGGTGGTGTTGCCTCAATTTGTTCTCGATGTATGAACTACTCTTGATTCAATATGAATAGAGCTCTGGGTCCATTTTTCAATTTACAGTGAAATTCCAATTTCACTGCAATTACCATAGTGTTCCTCTAACAATAATATTGCACTTAGCAGTTAACAAAATTGAACCTTCGATCAGCAGCTTAGGTAAGGGAAAATAAACACTATGAATCTATGGCTTACAATCTTTCTTATATTAATAAGCTTAACTGTTTTGGGGATCAGGAGAAGGGGAACTCCAAACATTTGTCCTCTGTACCACAAGATGCAAAAAGCTGAATTACTATAGCAAGAAGTAGGGTCTTCTGCAAAGGAAAGAATTAGCGAAGAGAGAGTGAGGGTTGAGAGTGTGGTAATGATGGGAGGATGAGCTGGAAAATTATTTCTCCAGTTAATATGAACATTTTAAATGATAAAAATTTCATTCAGATATTAGAAGTCCTATGCAAATTCATTCCTTTGGAGTAAGGGATGCAGTAGGATGGGGCAAAGAGGAGTTTTATACATGCATATGTGAAGTATGCGTGTGCATCATTTAAGACTACCTAAAACAGTCATTAGTTTTATTAAACATTTATTAAACTCAGTATGCTAAACATACCTTCCTGGTGGCTCAGATGGTAAAGCGTCTACCTGCAATGTGGGAGACCCGGGTTCGATTCCTGGGTCTGGAAGATCCCCTGGAGAAGGAAATGGCAATCCACTCCAGCACTCTTGCCTGGAAAATCCCATGGATGGAGGAGCCTGATAGGCTACAGTCCATGGGGTAGCAAAGAGTTGGACACGACTGAGCGACTTCACTCACTTTCACTTTATGCTAAACATAGGAAACAGAATGATGAATTTGCTTTGCTCTGAGTTGAAAAAGCTTGCTACTTTCAAGGAGAGTGGTGAGACAAGAGGTAATCATAATCTCATATGTTAGCACACCAGCATGAGTATTGGTGTATTGAAATACAGAGAAGGCAACACTTATTTCTTTCAACATAAGGAAAACTCGAAGTCAGAAATGTGATATTGTCCCAGAAACTGGCTAAAAGAAGCTAAAGTAGAAGACTTAGAGCCCAGAAGCGTAGGTCTTATTTTTGCCTGTATCTTAGCTTTATATGATGGACAAGTTTTGCCTTTTTAAAGGGGACTGAAAACTTGTCAAATAAAAGCAAGTCTTGATGTCAGTGGCTATGACACTTGTCAGTTTCAGAGCTGTTTTTCTTTGCTTGATGCAAGAATTTTGAGAATAATGAATCAAAGCTGATTTTATTATCATTATATTTTAGGTATAAAATATTAATGTAATTAGTTCACAGAGAATGAAACTGACTTTTGGTTCACAGACTGAGACATTTTGTTTTGGCTATCCATGTTTAACTTGTCAGCCAACTTAGACATTTGTATAGTTATGTATTTTATTCATGCCTCTCCTGTTTTTCTTAACCATTGAACTTCATGCTAGTTAAAATCACTTTTAAACTTACTCAAAAAGTAACATATTAAGTTATATACATTATTTGATTTTTCTCAGTTTTACCAAATTTATCTCTAAGGGAAAATAAAGAAGTAAAATCATTAAAAGGACAAGCTTTGGAGTGATACCTAGACTAAAGCTGTGGCTGCCTTGATTTCCTAGGTCTGTGCTCTGAGAAAATTCATTTCTCCGTATTTCTGTTTGTTAATTTATAGAATGGAGTACTAAAAATCTATACATTATAGGGCTGTTAAAGGAATCAAAGTTCTGTTTGCCTTTGTGTCCATCAAAAGTAATCATGCAGCTAGTTTTTGATGATGGTGACGATAGTAGCGGATTTCCCTAGTGGCTCAATGGTAAAGAATCTGCCTGCCAAGGAGGAGATGCAGGTTTGATCCCTTGGTCAGCAGGATCCCCTGGAGAAGGAAATGGCAACCCACTCCAGTAGTCTTGCCTGGAAAATCCCATGGACAGAGAAGCCTGGAGGGCTATGGACCACAGTGTCACACAGTCAGACATGACTGAAGCAACTTAGCACACATTATTACATGCTTCATATGCTCCCAACATTTTATTTTTATTTCTTTAAAGATTTTTTTTTTTTGATGTGGACCATTTTTAAGGTCTTTATTGAATTTGTTACAATATTGTTTATGGGTTTTTTTTTTTATGTTTTGGTTTTTTGGCTGGAAAGCATGTGGTATCTTAGCTCCCTGACCAGGGATCAAACCTGTACCCTCTGCCTTGGAAGGTGGTCTTAACCACTGGACCACCAGGGAAGTCCCAACCTCCCTCATTATGAAAAGAAAAACTTGATGAAAGTCCTGTATTTTCTGTCTAGTGATTTCACTTTTAGCTTTATTAGCCACTCCCATGGTATAGAGACACCATCCTTTATTATATTTCATTGTTCTATTTAATAGACTCAGTGCACACTGGCATTTGTGAAATCCTGTGCATTTAATGTGTGTGTGTGTGTGTTAGTTGCTCAGTTGTGTCCAACTCTTTGTGACCTTGTGGGCCATGGCCCACCAGGCTCTGCTGTCCATGGAATTTTCCAGGCAAGAACACTGAAGTGGGTTGCCATTTCCTTCTCCAGTGGATCTTCCCAACCCAGTCATCAGATCCCAGTCTCCTGATTCTTACCATCTGAGCCACTCTGGAAGCATTTAATTTACTATAGTACAAACCAGACCATGACTGTTCTGGTCCTCACAGGAAGTGAGTCACCAAGGAAGCAAGCTATTGTAATATGTAGATGGCTTTTTTAAAGTAAAGATAAACTTTGCAGCAAAGAGTTCATTTCATTCATATGAAAATGTTTAAAATTTGTGAATATAACCTCCAAATAGGCCATATACTTTTTTTTCCTGTTCGTTGATCATGTTAGCACTTATTTTGAGTATAATGTTGGATAGTTCTTTGGAACCATGGTATGGATAGGTCTTTGAATGATCCTGGTTTGTGGATTCTCATTCCAACAGTAGCTCTTTCTTTCTGCAGATATTTAATTCTCCAAGTTGTGTACATTTAGGCAGCTATTGTAGAACGTTTATCTTTGATTCTTCAGTGACTGCTCCAACTCTGAAGAATGCCCCTGAAAGAGTGTTCTGACGGAAGTAAGCACCACCATATCTTTGACAAACGATGATTTGGTTTAGAGCTTAAATGTAATCGCAGCACATTGTATTTTAAGTCTTACTTTGTGGTATTGAAGTTTGCACAAAAATGATTTACACATAGTGGTTCCTTGTTTCACTCTAAAAGACAGCTTGATACTTATTAAATAGCTCCATTTATCCTAGTGAGTCTGAAACCCTGAAATGACTTTATAGAAGTCATTTCCAATAAAGCAAAGATCCTAAGATTTTCTTTTTCCCACAAAAGTTCAGTGCTAACCTAGTGACTTTCTCTGTGCTACTGGGGGGAAACTGGCTATTAGAAAAGAATTCTTGTTCTCTCTTTTAAAACTCACAAAGGCATGGTGCTTGTTAGTGTTGTTTGAAAGCTGTTACCCTAGGCTTTTTAGGAACTCATCCTTCACATGTGGGAGAAAACAGAAGGGGATGTGTCATTACTTGGTACACTTGTAAAATGTTAGAGGACAGATGTCTTTATACTCAGTCCTTATTCAAAGCATAGCTGTTTATGTACTTCTTTCTCCACGTTCATTATACAAAAGCAGCAGCTTGAATAGAGGCTGTGCAAGAGTGCACTCTAAATAGGAGCTGGTCTGTGTGATTAAACTTTACAGGGTAAATACCTTGGATCAGACCTTTCATTTTTACTGTTTCTTTATACTATGTCATTCAGCTTGATGGTTTTCTTGTACTTCCAGATTGGGGACAGTGGCGGAAACACTTTGTCTCATTCTTTGCCTGAGTGTTTTAGAAAGACTTTTTTCACTAAGAAGACTAAGTGTATTACTTGCAGAAGCAGGATTTTGTCACAAAAACATTTTTGTGAGGATCCAGCTAACTGCGTTTTTCTAATCTCTTCAAGCAGTTATTGAGCATTTAATGATTTGTCATGGGAATTAGGTAAGTGATTGTTAGAAATTCAATTAAGTCCTTACAGGAAAAATATGAAGAGGGGCAGATTAAGGAAATTGACACTTGAGTGAGGAGTTTAATATGATTTTGACAAAAATCCTGAATATTCATTTTATACAAGCTATTATTAAAACTCTGCCTGAGAACAATTAAATTGCAAATGGTCTTGAAAGGGTAATAATTCAGCATTTGTATAATCCAAATGCAGGAAGGCTCTCTAAGTTCAACCAACCAAATGATTCTAATGGAGACAAGTACCAAACTGACTTAAGGTCAAAAGTATACGAATTGTGTCGCTGATTGCATCCTCCGTCTAACTTCTTCAAGTACATATCTGCATTTTTTTTTTTTTTTGGTCAGTAAAATTTCTAATGATTAGAAACTTGAGCAAGTTTTTGTTTTTGTTTTTTTTCTGCAGAGCTCTGTATATTCATTTACATAATTTTTTGCCCATTTTTTCAACTCCATTATGAGTCATTTTAGGCTTTGATGAAATTAGTAGGTAAGGAAAAAGAAATTGTGACTATTGAGCACTTGGTCCTACATGGGATGAGCTCTAAGTGCAAAATACACACTGAGCTTTGAATATTTTGTGTGAAAAAAACAAAGTAAAATATCACATAGTCAACTTTTCACATTGCTCACATGTTAAAATGATGTTCTGGATATATTGGGTTAAATAAAATTATTATTAAAATGAAAAAAGAAATTATAAAATGACACTCCTTATTAAAAGGCTGGTAATATAATGAGAAGAACAGAAAATATATATGTGTGTATATATATGTATATATATAAAACATATATGACTGATAAATTATTAATAGAGAAGGGAAATTGAAAGGTGTGGTTGGTTAGAACTCACATATTCTGGAAGACAAGAAATTATGAGTCCAGATTTAGATATTTCAGAGAACGCAATGGCACCCCACTCCAGTACTCTCGCCTGGAGAATCCCATGGACGGAGGAGCCTAGTAGGCTGCAGTCTATGGGGTTGCTAAGAGTTGGACACGACTGAGTAACTTCACTTTCACTTTTCACTTTCATGCATTGGAGAAGGAAATGGCAACCCACTCCAGTGTTCTTGCCTGGAGAATCCCAGGGACAGAGGATCTTGGTGGGCTGCCGTCTATGGGGTTTGCACAGAGTCGGACACGACTGACGTGACTTAGCAGCAGCAGCAGCAGCAGATTTAGATGTTTAGTCTGTGAATTTATGGGAAAGATTAAGATCCTTGAACTTTGAGACTTGGGAGTGGAGAAAAGAACCAAAGAGGCAGATTTAAAATCTGGAATGGCCATGATGACTGCAGGGAAAAGCTAGACGGCAACTGGCTGTGAGGTGAGAGTGGCAGGTGATACTCCAACACACTGTGTATCCCAAGTCCTCCTTCTTTCCAATGTATTTCCAGTGATTTTCAAAGAAGTGTTGTAATCATCAGGCAAGAGAAAATTTATTGAAGTGCTGGAATTGTCATTGTTATTGTTTAGTTGCTAAGTTGTGTCCAATTCTTTTGCAACCTCATGGACTGTAGCCTCCCAGGCTCCTCTGTCCACAAGGCTCCTCTCTAGGCAAGAATACTGGAGTGGGTTGCCATTTCCTTCTCCAGGGATCTTCTCAACCAAGGGATCAAACCTAAGTCTCCTGAATTGGCAGGTGGAGTCTACCACTGAGCCATCAGGAAAGTCTGGAATTGTCATTAGTAGCTCTATTTTTTAATTTTCTCTATGGGTCAGCTTATATTCTGGAATAAAAACCCCACATAGTAATCTATAACTACAGGTGTCCTTAGTTTCCATCTGCGAGGTACAATTTGGGGCTGGGTGAGAAAACAAGACAATCTCAGCCAATGACCTTGTGAAAGAAACAGTGGTAGGGAAGACATATTACACAATGATGAAGAATACTCTACAAGCGAACTTACAGAAGGTCTGGGAACGTGATGGAAGGTCATGGTCAGCAAAGACTTCCCCAACAAACTGAAACTTAAAACAGGGTTATGAATGCAACTGAGTAACGTCTATAAATCTTTTACCAAGTACCTGCTTAGTATAGTAGATATTAATTTAGAGGTAATTAGGGACTTGAATCATGTATGTGATTCTGAAACCAAAGATTTAGAGCCCCCTGTAATGTATTCCTTCTAATTCTGAATCTGAGTTGACATCTAGAATAGTGCAGATAATGAAATTGGGCATGGGGGATATTTCAGATGAAATATTCTCTGTGCTTTATTATTTTTAATGAAATAAGAAGCAGCATTTTTAAAGAAGCTGCTCCCCTCTGAGAATTTGCATTGAAGCACAGTAATACAATTATTCTTGTGGGAAAAAGAGTAGTCTGCCCTGTTGAGAACACAAAGCAGCTTTTGTCCTGAGAAGCTATTATAGGTTATATATTGCTCACCTAACATTGGGATCCTTTATGGTTATATATTATGATTTAAGTATAAATTAACTGTGAAAGAACAGAAATAACTTTCTATTATTAAAGTTGAAAACCCAACAGGGCATGTTCCTTCCCTCTCCCTTAATCTCTCGCTCCCTTATTATTGATAAAAACCCTGTGTGTGTACACTCACATATGCACATATAGTAACAATAAGCTTATGATGTACCAGCATATTTATGTGCATTTTCCCACATATTGTTTTTTTTTTTTTTTGCTGTTCACTGCCTATGCAAACCTTGGCAAGTTAAACTGTTGCTACCTCAGTTTTCACATCTGTAAAATGGAGACTGCATGATTTAAGAATGTAAAGCACTTGAAGCCATGCTGGCATGCATTTAGGAGTCAAGAAATGTTAGCTGTTTTTATAAAACTCAGTATGCTCTCTCAGAGCATACTGAGAGAGTTGGTTTTGTTAAAAGTCAGATTGCTGAAATTAAGTACTCTATGTATTAGAACATGTCTTTGTAGATAAAGAATGATGGCTTGGTAGAGAATTATTGAGGGGATTTGCAGATGATGTAATGCATTGCAGGGGGCTTGCCAGGTGGCACCTAGTGATACAAAACCTGCCTGCTAATGCAGGAGACATAAGAGACACTGGTTTGATCGCTGGGAGGAGTTCTTGCCAACCCACACAAGTATTCTTGCCTGGAGAATCCCCGTGGGTTGTGAAATATCCCATTAGAGATGTTTTGGAGCTATTCACGTTGGTCTGAACTCAGGATGACTCCTGGAGATAGATAGCAGAGATGTGTGTCGCGTGCCAAGTTGTTTCAGTTGTGTCCGACTCTGTGTGGCACTATGGACTGTAGCCAGCCAGGCTCCTCTGTCCATGGGCTTCCCCAGGCAAGAACACTGGAGTGAATTGCCGTTCCTGTCTCCAGGGGATCTTCCCAACCCAGGGATCAAACCTACTATGTCTCTTATGTTTCCTGCATTGGCAAGAAGGTTCTTTACCACTAGTGCCACCTGGGAAGCCCAGATAGCAGAGACAGTATATGCATAAAATTTGATCTGAAATCATTTGAATCTATGATATTATCCAGGGTAGAGTATGCTGCTGCTGCTGCTCAGTTGCTTCAGTCGTGTCCGACTCTGTGCAACCCCATAGACGGCAGCCCACCAGGCTCCCCCGTCCCTGGGATTCTCCAGGCAAGAACACTGGCGTGGGTTGCCATTTCCTTCTCCAATGCATGAAAGTGAAGAGTGAAATCGCTCAGTCGTTTCTGACTCTAGCGACCCCATGGACTGCAGCCTACCAGGCTCCTCCATCCATGAAGTTTTCTAGGCAAAAGTACTGGAGTGGGGTGCCATTGCCTTCTCCAAGGGTAGAGTATAGAGAAGTAGAAAAGGGACTGAGACAGAACCATTGAAATCCAACATATGAATCACTAACACACTGTTAACAGCTTTTACTCTTTAAAGTAGGAAGCTGGATATCGAAAGTGCATAGAAACAAATGCAACTTTACTGCATCTCTGTTGTTTAGTTGCTAAGTTGTGTCCAGTGCTTTGTGACCTCATGTACTGCAGCAGGCCAGCTTTCCCTGTTCTTCACCATCTCTCGGAGCTTTCTCAGACTCATGACCTTTGAGTTGGTGATGCCATCCAGTCATCTCGTCCTCTGTCATCCCCTTCTATTCCTGCCTTCAATCTTTCCTAGCATCAGGGTCTTAAGGTTTATTATTATTACTATTATTATTTACCATTTTAGCTTCCTAAATGTTAAATGCAGTTAGGAGTTTTCTGTTAGCATTACTTCATGGATTGATGCATCAGTACCTTTTTGAATTAAAATATGAAATTAATTAGGCAGAGCTTAACAAAGTCAAAGTTAGAGAGATCTTGTCAGATGTTATCAGACAACCTGGAAAATAGGCAACCTGATTGATAAGTGGATTTAAAGAACTCAAAGAAAGTGACTTATTGATGTTGAATTAAGCCTACTGTTTTCAAGGGAAACATGTTTTAATGGTTAATGGTGGACTCTTAAGATTTGTTTTTTATATTAAGGGAAAGTGACATTAATCTTTCTCTAATTCAGAAGAAACTGAAAAGGAATAAAGGAAAAGCAAGGAGCAAATAACATTAAAAATATTGGTATAAGAGTTTCTGTTGTTCAGTCGTGTCTGACTCTTTGCGACCCCATGAACTATAGCACACCAGGTTTCCCTATCCTTCACTGTCTCCCAGAGTTTGCTCCAACTCATGCCCATCAAGTCAGTGATGCTATCCAACCATCTCATCCTCTGTTGTCCTCTTCTCCTCCTGCCTTCAATCTTTCGCAGCATCAAGGTCTTTTCAAATGAGTCAGTTCTTTGCATCAGGTGGCCACGGTTTTGGAGCTTCAGCTTCAGCAGCCATTCTTCCAATGAATATTCAAGGTTGATTTCCTTTAGGATTGACTGGTTTGATCTTTTTGCTGTCCAAGTGTCTCTCAGGAGTTTTCTCCAGCACCACAGTTCAAAAGCATCCATTCTTCCATGCTCAGCCTTCTTTATGGTCCAACTCTCACATCCATATATAGGATATACTTAAACATTCATTGTGGATGTTTTTGTTGACAGGAAGTGTAGTGAAAAGAATACACATACTAGTGTCAATGGGCAAATCAGAAACACAGTTATGGGTCTACTATCAGGTGACCTTGGATCCATTTCTTCTCTCAGATCTAGATTTTTTTTTTTTTAATCTGTTGCTGCTACTGCTAAGTCGCTTCAGTCATGTCTGACTCTGTGAAACCCCATAGACAGCAGCCCACCAGGCTCCCCCGTCCTTGGGATTCTCCAGGCAAGAACAGGAGTGGGTTGCCATTTCCTTCTCCAATGCATGAACGTGAAAAGTAAAAGTGAAGTCGCTCAGTTGTGTCCAACTCTTCACGACCCCATGGACTGCAGCCTGCCAGGCTCCTCCGTCTATGGGATTTTCCAGGCAAGAGTACTGGAATGGGGTGCCATTGCCTTCTGGGCTAATTACATTCTTGGTCATTGTGAGGACTCACTTGAGTCCAGCATTTCATATAATGCTCGGTACGTGATTATAGTAGTTAATTTTTCTTTTTTTTTTAAATTTTATTTTATTTTTAAACTTTACATAATTGTATTAGTTTTGCCAAATATCAAAATGAATCCATCACAGGTATACATGTGTTCCCCACCCTGAACCCTCCTCCCTCCTCCCTCCCCATACCATCCCTCCAGGTCGTCCCAGTGCACCAGCCCCAAGCATCCAGTATCGTGCATTGAACCTGGACTGGCATCTCGTTTCATACATGATATTTCACATGTTTCAATGCCATTCTCCCAAATCTTCCCACCCTCTCCCTCTCCCACAGAGTCCATAAGACTGTTCCATACATCAGCGTCACTTTTGCTGTCTCGTACACAGGGTTATTGTTATCATCTTTCTAAATTCCATATATATGCGTTAGTATACTGTATTGGTGTTTTTCCTTCTGGCTTACTTCACTCTGTATAATAGGCTCCAGTTTCATCCACCTCATTAGAACTGATTCAAATGTATTCTTTTTAATGGCTGAGTAATACTCCATTGTGTATATGTACCACAGCTTTCTTATCCATTCATCTGCTGATGGATATTGACTTAAAAGCTGTTAAGAGACTAGATGATAATTATTAGCACAAAAAGGAAATGATAATTACGCGAGGTGATGAAGGTGTTGGCTAATATGCTGCTAGTGGTAATCATACAGCAGTATATACTGGTATCAAATCAGCATGTTGTACACGTTAAATTTATGCAGTATTATATGTCAACTATATCTTAATTTTTATTTATTTAAAAATTTTTTTTTGTGCTGTGTGGCTTGTGGAATCTTAGTTTCCTGACCAGGGGTCAAATGTATGCCTTTAGCAGTGAAAGCATGGAGTCCTGACCACTAGACCACCAGGAAATTCAGGAAATTCCCTATATCTCAGTTTTTTAAAAAAGAAAGAAGTATTCAGTCCTTTGCATTTGGCACTTCCCCCCGGCCCCCAGAAAACTCATTTTTTAAAAATTTAAATTTATTTATTTTAATTAGAGGCTAATTACTTTACAATTTTGTATTGGTTTTGCCATACTTCAACATGAATCCGCCACGGGTGTACACATGTTCCCAATCCTGAACCCCCCTCCCACCTCCCTCCCCATACCATCCCTCTGGGTCATCCCAATGCACCAGCCCCAAGCATCCTGTATCCTGCATCACACCCGGACTTTTTTTTAGTGTTTTGACTCCCTTCACCCAATTCTCCTATTCCTAAACCCCTCCACTTCTGGAAACTATCAATTTGTTCTCTGAATCTATGAACTTTTGTTGTCTTTTTGCTTAGATTCCACATATAAATGAAATCATATATAATTTGTCCTTCTGTCTGACTTATTTTACTTAGTGTAATGCCTTTGAGGGCTGTCCACATCATTGCAAATGGCAAAATTTCCTTCTTTTTAAATGACTGAATAGTATTCCATGGCGTGTGTGTGTGTATGTGTGTATAAAACACCTTCTTTATTAATTCTTCCTTTGATGGACACTGAGGGTGCTTCCACATCTTGGCTATTGGGAATAATGTTGCAGTGAACATGTGTGTGTTAGTTGCTCTGTCATGTCTAACTCATTGCGACCCATGGGCTATAGCCCTCCAAGCTCCTCTGTCCATGGGATTCTCCAGGCAAGAATACTGGAGTTGGTTGCCATTCCCTTCTCCAGGGGATCTTCCCAACCCAGGGATCGAACCCGGATTGGCTAGCAGATTCTTTAATGTCTGAGCCAATGAACATAGGGATGCATATATCTTTTTAGCTAGTGTTTTTGTTTTCTTTGGATAAATACCCAGAAGTTGAATTGCTGGGTCACTGGTATTTCTAATTTTGAGAAATATGTCTACTGTTTTCCACAGTGGCTGCACCAACAGTGTACAAGTGTTTCCATTTCTCCGCATCTTTGACAACACTTGCTGTTTCTTATCTTTTCAATAATAGACGTTCTAACAGATGTGGAGGGACATCTCATTGTGGTCTTGATTTGCATTCCCCTCATGATTAGTGGGAGAAGGCAGTGGCACCCCACTCCAGTACTCTTGCCTGGAGAATCCCATGGATGGAGGAGCCTGGTGGGCTGCAGTCCATGGGGTCACTAAGAGTCGGACATGACTGAGAAACTTCACTTTCACTTTTCACTTTCATTCATTGGAGAAGGAAATGGCAACCCACTCCAGTGTTCTTTCCTGGAGAATCCCAGGGACGGGGGAGCCTGGTGGGCTGCCGTCAATGGGGTCACACAGAGTCAGACATGACTGAAATGACTTAGCAGCAGCAGCAGCATGATTAATGATATTGAGCATATTTTCATGTGTGTATTGGCCATCTGTATGGAAAATGTAATTTTTGAGGAATAATGTGTTGTGCTCTGCTAAGTCACTTTGGTTGTGTCCAACTCTTTGTGACTCAATGGACTGTAGCCCACCAGGCTCCTCTGTCCATGGGATGATAATCATCTATAAAATAAATGGGTTGATTCTTGAGTGCCTTTGGGCTTTAAATTCTGTGGTTCAGTGAATAGAGAGTAAAATCTTTAGTCCAGGAAATGAGAGGAAAATGGAAAGTTGTTCAGAGTTGAAAAATTATTATTGTCATTATAATATATTTATTGTCTAATCATCCATTATATTTCACAGAAATCATAAAAAGAATAATCTCTATTTAATCTTTCAGAGAAAGGTAGATAAAGCAGAGTTTCACGGAGCATTCATAAAATAAAATGACAAGAGTTAAACAGCATGTGTCATCAAAAGGCAATATATGTGCAAATACTTGGGATAGTTAATTCCATGGCATGTTAGGAATCAATATGATAACTGAATCACAAATATGTTAATTTTGGAAGGGAGATTAAAGAAAATGTATAATAAAGTGGGGATATCAAAGAGTAGCCCTGAGAATTCTAGGTTCATGTGTGGTGAAGCAAGAGCTAACTTCATTTATTTTCTGGTCCTTCTGCAAAGATGTGAAAAAGTAAAATTTTTGAATTTGAATTGAATGATTAAACATTTTTTTGAACAGCATAACAAGAAACTTCATTCTTGGAAAAAAATATGGTTAAGGCATGTGGTGTTTCTTTTGGTAGAAGAGCTGTTTATGTTGAGACAGTCTGTTCAACATAGATTGGTTTAAATTTGACCATCCATTAATTGTTGTCACGTATCTATTCATAGTGGAGGACAGGGAAGCCTGGCATGCTGCAGTCCATGGAGTCACGAAGAGTCTGCCACAACTTAGTGAATAAACAACAATCTATTCATATGCTGATAAATGTTTCAGACCAACAAATTAAGTTAAAAGATGAAGACAAATATTAACAGAAAGTAATCTTGAGAAATGAATTTAAGAATCTAATTTTATTTTAGTTCAAAAAGTGTACTAGACCATTATCTTGTAATAACCTATAATGGAATATAATCTGCAAAAATACAGACTCATTATGCTGTATACCTGAAACAAACACAGTATTTTGAATCAGCTACTGTTTAGTCACTAAGTTGTGTCCGACTCTTTTGCGATACCATGGACTGTACCCCACCAGGCTCCTTTGTCCATGAGATTACCCAGGCAAGAATCCTGAAGTGGGTCACCATTTCCTTCTCCATGGAATCTTCCCAAGTCAGGGATTGAACCTCTGTCTCCTGCATTGCGGGTGGATTCTTTACTGCTGAGTCAGCAGGGAAGCCCTAAATCAACTATGCTTTGATACAAAAAAATATATTGGCTAGTTATTGTTCTAATACTGACATTATAAACACAATTTATTGTATTATAGTCTCATTGTTTTAATGATAAATATTCTCGTCTTGGTTGTGAGAGGAGTTTAGAGGAAGATTGTCGGTTGCCTCAATGGTATAGGTGAGATTTTGCCTCAAGTCATTTATTCTTTTTCTTTCCTAAGTTAAACAGTGTTTGGAAAAGTTGCTTTATGGCACAGTTGTGTGGGTGATGGACACAGATCTGTGGATTAACAGCTCTTTATAGTTCTAGCATGTAAGGCATATTGCATTTCATCAATTCCAATGCACACATTTTCTTTAAAATATTTTGCCATCTCTGAAATCAGAATGTATCTTAAGATTGATGTGTTAGATTAAATGTGATGGTATATCATAGGTTAGTTGGCAGAATTTTCCCTTTCTAAACAGAACCCCAAATAGTGATGACTATCACAGTCTAGGATTAGGTAAAATATGATAGTATCTTATATGTGTCTTGAAGAGTAGATGTAATTGATCTGGATGATAAATATGAGGGGAACATGATAATCTGGGTCTGTCTGGGGAAATGACTTGGAAGTAGATGACATCTTTTCCTTTCATCTTTTGTTTTACACTCACAAGATTGTGATAAAAATTAAAGGTTTAGTTCAATTCAGCCGTCATTATTTTCCTATATCATGTCTATAAAGAGAAGGAAAACAGTGTATGCCCTGTGTTTTTGGAAGTCAGAAATAGCAGTCTTAGGTAATTTTACCAAAGTTTAACTAACATGTAAACATCTTGTATGGTGACTCCGATGGAAAAAAATCTGCCTGTCATGTGAGAGACATGGGTTCAATCCCTGGGTTGGGAAGATGTCCTGGAGAATGGGATGACTACTCACTCCAGTATTCCTGCCTGGAGAATCTCATGGATGAAGGAGCCTGGTGGGGTATAGTCTATGGGGCAGCAAAGAGTTGGACATGACTGAATGACTAACACTTTCACTTTTTCAAACCGCTTTCAGATGGGAACTATGTATACCATTTTTACCCACCCTTTTAAAAAATACAGTGCATAGTAAATGCCTATAGAGCAGAACCCAGTGCAGCTTGCCCTTTGAAATAAAGCGAGTCTTCTGTCACCTGGTTCAATCTGTATATGAGGTAAATTGCTGTCAAAAAATTTCAGGAAATATTCTGATATGGCATTAGCTCATCTATGAATTTAATAGCTAGATTTTTGCATTCTGTATTTTGTATGGCATTATTTTATATTTGACTGTCATTTCATTTTAGAAGATTCAAGGTAGAATAAATATTTTGACATTTCTTTCATTAAGTAAAAATTACATGTTTCTAATGATATGTTTTAACAGTAATTATGTGTTCTCATGAAAAGATTTTATGCAAACTGCAAAAAGAATTAGAAATTCTCTTGTTAACTGCAGCTGGGACCAGTTTGATTTTTAAGAAGAATGAAGTTAAGGAGTGTTTATTCAATATAGCCAAAGAAATTAGAAATTAATGAGATATAATCTATAGTGATGCTATCATTCATTATAATAGAGATTTTATTGTTTTGAAACTTTAGATTTTAATGGGGTTTGGGATTTCTTAAATATTCATTAAATTTTCCTCTGAATTCAAATTTAATACAGCCCATTTCTTACTGCTGATTATCAGTTCCTTTTACCACTGCTTTTTGTCTAGTAAATAAATATTTAACCATGATAACACTGGGCCTTCTTGCTTGCATCCCAAAACTTGGCAAAGAATAAAGAAAGAAAAAAGATAAGAGCTTTTTTTTTAAAGCTGAGTTTGCTTACCTGCCAGGCAGGAATGTGTATGCATGACTGCTTTCCTGTGCACACCCATGCACACACACATTCTCAGTGAAAAAATTTGTTAAATAATTTGCCAAGGGGGCAAAGTTAGGGGGTTTTCAGTGGTTAAAAAAAAAAAAGGAGAATTTATGGTGGATATGCTAATTAAAGATTGAAAGTTTGCTCTCTAGATAAGACAAATGAATCTGTGAGTCTGTATATAGTTGGCTAAAACAAATCTTATTGTTCACAACAAATTCTTTTATTCTCTTGTCAAGAAAGAGTCTCCCTTTAAGTCCATTGAGGGTCTGGTGCATTCAAGTTCTGGGTCCATTTACAGCTTTAGCTTGTTAGAACCTGCCATGGTGAAGCAGAGCATTACGTTTTCACATCACCTTTTCATGGTGTTGAATTGAAAACAAACTCATATCTAAATCCAGAAAGCCATGAAAAATAAGCCATTACTGAAATCACTGAAGGGCAGAGACTTAACACAAGAGCAGAAGTCCTAACATTTCACTTCTCTTCTAATTCTCTTTAACCCATCTCCCTTTCATGTCCCCAAATAAGAAGGAAACAAGGAAACAACAAAGTTTTAGCCCATAAAAGCTCTTTTTTTTTTAAGTTTGAGAGAAAGACAGCCAAGGAGCAAGCTGTATCTTCCTTTCTTCTGGTACTTCCCTGTCTTTTCTTTTTTTTTTTTTTTTAATCTTGATATTTTTATTTGATAAATGCCACAAAATTGTATAAGCTCCAAAAAGGAAGGGACCATGTCATTTTGCTTGCTATGACAGCGCTAGAATCTGGCCCATATAAGGCATTCATATATTTGTTGAATACATGTTTGAGAGAAAAATTACACTCTGAGAACAAAGGCATTTATTCTCAAACAATTTTTAAAACACAGCCCAACCTATAAGTTAAAAACTTAATAATAATTATCTTTGTCCCATTAAATATCTTTCTGGAATTCACAACCATTTATTTACATCTATCTTGTTCTTCAGAAAGAACAGAATAGTAAGAAAGTGCTTCAGAAAGAAGTGAAAGTGTTAGTCACGTCTGACTCTTTGCAACACCATGTCTTTTCTTTTCTAATCAAACTTTTAATTTTGAGTTAATTGAAAATTCACATGCAATTGTAAGAAATCACACAGCCAGATCCAATGACCCTGTAACCGATTTCCCAATGGTGACATTTTATGAAACTATAGCACCATGTCACAACCAGGATATTGACACTGATAAAGCTAAGACACAGAACAGTTTATCACCCACAGACCTCATGTTGGCCTTTCATAGCCATACTTGCTTCCCTTCCTCCATCTTTGACCTTTGGCAACCACTAGTCTGTTCTTCATTTCTACAATTTTGTTATTTCAAGAATTCTGTGTAAGTGGAATCATATAGTATGTGACCTTTGAGACTGCATACTTTTTTTGCAGCATAATCTCCTTGAGATTTATCCAAGTTGTATCAGTAGTTTATTCGTTACTCTTGCTGAGTACCTTTCCATAGTACGGATATCCCAGTTTGTTTAGCCATTCCATCACTGAAGAAAATCTGGCTTGATTCCAGTTTTTTTTTTTTTTTTAGTCTATTAGGAGTAAATCTGCTATGAACATTGTGTATAGATTATTGGAAGAACATAGTTTTCACTATGCTAAGATAAATACCAAAGAATATAATTGCTGGGTCTTACGGTAATTGCCGAAGAATTGATGCTTTTGAACTGTGGTATTGGAGAAGACTCTTGAGAGTCCCTTGGACTGCAACAAGATCCAACCAGTCCATCCTAAGGGAGATCAGTCCTGGGTGTTCATTGGAAGGACTGATGCTAAAGCTGAAACTCCAGTACTTTGGCCACCTCATGCGAAGAGTTGACTCATTGGAAAAGACTCTGATGCTGGGAGGGATTGGGGGCAGGAGAAGGGGATGACAGAGGATGAGATGGCTGGATGGCATCACTGATTCGATGGACATGAGTCTGAGTGAACTCCGGGAGTTGGTGATGGACAGGGAGGCCTGGTGTGCTGCGGTTCATGGGGTCACAAAGAGTCGGACCCAACTGAGTGACTAAACTGAATTGAATGGTAATTGCATGTTTAGTTGTATAAGAAACTATCAAATCGTTTTTCAGAGTGGCTGTATCGTTTTTACATTCCCATCATCAGTGAATGACTGATTCACTTTTTCTGTGTCCTAGCCAGCCTTTCATGCCATTATTATATTTTAGTTTAGCTGTTCTAATAGGTGTGCACTGATTTCTCAATATGGTTCTAATTTGTACTTCCCTTACAGCTAATGATGTTGAATATCATTTTCATATGCTTCTCTCTGCCTTTTTAATATATGTTAATTTACCTTTTCTACTTACTCTCCATTTCCTCTTTTACCCTAATCTGCAAATCTGTAATTCAGTCCTGATCTATTTCATGTCCGCTTTCGGTTCCTGAGAAGCTACATAAAAGGCCTCCTGCTGCCTCTTAAGAATGATGACTTCCCACCCTGAGAGTGCCAGTGTCCAGCCTCAGGACTGTATCTCCTCAACTGGCCTCATAGCTGTCAGTCCTTGAGGCAAAAAGTACAGAATTTTCTTGACTCCAAACCTCTACTGCATGCTGCATTTAGGTCCTGAAAAGGCATTATCTGAACCCACGCTTGCAGTGAGCCTTCTCATTTAAACAGATTCTTCATTTGCTCTCACAACTACTTGAACAAGAACATGGGAGTAAGTGATCATTGCAAGAAAAAGATGTTCTTGGAAGGCAAGCATAATATGAAAAGAGACATTTCTGCCTTCAGCTAAACAGGCTTTTCTATTACTCCCCAAGCAAGTTCTACAGCTTTTCCTGATTGGGTTATAAATTCTCTTGTTGATTCTAAACTCCTCAAAATACAACCAGAAAAATTCTAGGACTGAGGCAAGTTAAGAGGCCTCACTTAAGAGGCTTCCAGTAGGGGAGAACACTACTCTGATACAAGTCTTAGAGTCTCAGGAAAGAGGAGGCATGGGAGCCTATTGTTAGGGCATTAGACCCTAGACTGGATGGTTTTAAGATGACCTTGCAGAGTAGGAAATGTGAGAATTGACAGAGTTGTTACTTAAGGCTCTAACTTTGGGATCAGTGGATTCTGAGAGGTGAGGCTATGGAAACAAGTCTTAATGAGCAAGCTGTTACTCCGGGTAAGGAACATGTTTGTTTCCCATGGTCTTATCATCCAGGGGCAGGTAATTCCTAGTGCACCTACTAGGTTATTTTGCTTGGTCTCAGTACTGGTTTACTTAAAGTCAGAACGCTGTGCCTGGTTCCAGTACTGTTACTACAGGGAAAAGGAATTATGCTGGGACTTTGAAGATCCATAATAAGGAAATTGCATCTGTGCCAGTTATAAATCATGGCATCTGGTCTCATCACTTCATGGCAAATAGATGGGGAAACAGTGGAAATAGTGGCTGACTTTATTTTTCCGGGCTCCAAAATCACTGCAGATGGTGATTGCAGCCATGAAGTTAAAAGATGCTTACTCCTTGGAAGGAAAGTTATGACCAATCTAGACAGCATATTGAAAAGCAGAGACATTACTTTGCCAACAAAGGTCCCTCTAGTCAAGGCTATGGTTTTTCCAGTGGTCATGTATGGATGTGAGAGTTGGACTATAAAGAAAGCTGAGTGCAGAAGAATTGATGCTTTTGAACTGTGGTGTTGGAGGAGACTCTTGAGAGTCCCTTGGACTGCAAGGAGATCCAACCAGTCCATCCTAAAGGAAATCAGTCCTGGGTGTTCATTGGTAGGACTGAAGTTGAAGCTGAAACTCCAATACTTTGGCACCTCATGAGAAGAGCTGATTCATTTGAAAAGACCCTGATGTTGGGAAAGATTGAGGGCAGGAGGAGAAAGGGACGACAGAGGATGAGATGGTTGGATGGCATCACTGACTCAATGGACATGGGTTTGGATAGACTCCAGGAGTTGGTGATGGACAGGGAGGCCTCACAGGGTTGCAAAGAATTGGACATGGCTGAACGACTGAACTGAACTGAACTGAACTGAACAGTTACGAATGAATTGCCTCTCACTTCCAAATTCACCCATCATTGCCTAGCTTGTGATACTGGGGTGGACCCTTCTGACCATTTCTCCTTTATCTGCTAACACGTTAAGCATTTTAAATAGAAGGTCTCAGAGGGCACTGCAGGGAGTGTCCTGTCTTTCTGTTCCTGGTTCCAGTGTGAGTCTCTGTGCTTGCTGCCATGGTGCTTAGTCAGCGTGGAGCACATCCAGTGACACTCGTCCCCAGAGAGCACTCAGTGGCAACATTCTTGTCAGAAGCTCCCTGGAGAGTTTCTCTGGCAATTCTGAGAGCAGTTTCCCAGTGATACCTAGAGAGTCTTGCAGACTTCCATGGGTTCTCTAATTCCCTTAAAATGTGGTTTTCTTCTTGCTCACCTGTTATAGGACCTTCACAGACTTTCCCATAATCTAGACAGCTATAGCCATTCCCTCACCAGCGATGTCTGGATTTCAATCTTGCCATGAGTAGGAGTCTTTCACATTTTTTTCCTTCTTTGAGTGTTTTGCCTCAGTCCTTTATCAGCTATTCGTATATCCTTTAGAATTCTCTTTGCCCCTTTCTAGTTCATCTCTGGTAAATTCTTTATATTAGCCTCTTTCAGCTCAAATTGCTATGTAGTTTTTGTCTTCTGATTGGACCCTAACTGGTTTGTTGTTGTTCAGTCACTAAGTCATGTCCAATTCTTTCTGATTCCCATGGACTGTATAGCCCATCAAGCTCCTCTGTCCTTGGGATTCTCCAGGCAAGAATACTGGAGTGGGTTGTCATTTCCTTCTCCAGGGGATCTTCCTGACCCAAGGATTGAATCTGGGTCTCCTGCACTGCAGGCAGATTCTTTACCATTACAGAAATGCATCACAGAAATTGGTCTTAGGAGATAGACCCACAGAGATTGGAATTTGGGATTGATTTGAACCTGCTCTAGGGTTTGAACACAATGTTGAACGCTTTGCCAGCAGAAAGTGGGATGTCTATTTCATGCAGTGGCATCATAATTAATCAAGTTACCATTTATAGTTGATTGTGATGAAGGGCCAACTGCATTAAATGCTTTGGATGCCCACTTGAGTGCAGTATTTGAACATTATCATTCACAGTAGCTACAAGGGCTGCGGGTGGTATGGATTCTACTGGGCACGTTGGAGCACTCACAGAAAGAAAACAATGAGCGCAAGGCCTTGAACTCTCAGCTGAAGTCATGGTCTGAGAAACAGAGCATCCATGCCAGCCTTAAGTATACTCTTATTTATTATATCTACAGAGTTGATAAGGGCTCCCCCAGTGGCTCGGTAGTAAGGAATCTGCCTGCAGTGCAGGAGACATGGTTTCAATCCCTGGTCTGGAAGATCCCCTGGAGAAGGAAATGCCATGCCTAGAGAATCTCTTGAAAAGAGAAACCTGACAGGCTACAATCTATGGGGTTGCAAAAGGGCTGGACAGGACTGAGTAACTAAACAGCAACAACAGGGCTGATATTGCTAAAATTAAATGTAAAAGTACTTTATATCTGTTATTGAACTTCAATGCCCATTCATCTACAGTCTTCCCACATTCTCATTTGAATGTTAGGGGATTTATTGGGAAAGAATGGAGTACTGAACTTGGCATGGGAACATGTGGCTGGACCCACAGGAGAATGACTGTCTTGAGCCCCAAGTCACTCTGAGCCTTTCTTAGAACTGAGGTAGCTTACCTTTCTGTGTCTGAGGAGACTACCTTTTCTTTGCTAGAAAAATTTGTGATTTCTTCACCTGGGAATAATGATTCACAAGTGAGTATTCATTCTCTTCAAGACTCACCACAACCAGTCATGGTAATTTCTAGGTTCACTGCCAAGGGGGGGATCTTAGAATATTCCAGGGAGGCAAGTGTGTACTATGACCCAGGCATAAATAATTTACGTACCAAAAAATGTGTGAGACTTTATTATTGCACATGTTCAGAACTGTGCAATAATACTGTTATTGGGGAAGTATACTGTTATTGGGGAAGTATACTGAACTGGGGAATCTGCATAAGAGTGGATCCTAAGGGTGTTAGGCCAAAGAGTACAGAATATAACAATAAATAAGACTGAATTCATTGTTATATAAATGTACTTACTAAAGAGTTCAGATTTAATGTGTTAGCTTGGGAAACCACTAGGAGCATATACAGCTTTAAGGTCTAATGATGTCTACTTTGTACCCATTACAAGAGCCTTCAAAATTGTCTTCCACATACTAACTCAATACGTATGTACTGAATTTACTTGAAATCTCAGTGCCTGACCTCTAAAACTAAATGTATTATCAAAAGAGAAAAGAAGAACAGAGGTAAATAATAGAGAATTCACATTGTAAATAAGTAGGGTAAAAGAGATCACAGCCAACTCAAAATATTTATTGATTTACAGATCATTAAAATGTGGAAGAAATTATCTATAGTATGAAAATCCACACAGTAATTTATACATAGTCACCTTTATAATTATATGGGGACATTTTTCACTAAACATTTAGAAAAAGAAATCCAACAAAAATTTGTTTTCTAGGTGTCATACCTCTTATGATTAACTGTTACTTCTCACATTTATTACTAGTTTCTTAAGTGAATAAGAATACCAGAAAGCCAAGCAGTTCTGTTTCCAGAAATAACCCAGAAACTTAAAGGTTTCTGTGGATAGGACAATGTGTATAAGATTTCTATTCCTGGAATCAAACTTGTCTCTAAACCATCTTTAATTAAAAAATGAAGACCACATATGAGAAAATTTTGCTAGGAAGCATATATTATTATTCATGAAAGAATACAAATTCAGTTTCTCCATTTATTTATTTATTTTTATTGGAAGATAATTGCTTTACAGTATTGTGGTGGTCTCTGACATACCTTAATGTGAGTCAGTCATAATTATATATATTTATATCCCCTCTCTCTGGAGCCTCCCTGCCCTCCCAAGTTTCTCCATTTAAAGTAATTCTCTATACTGCGTTTTTATTTTTAAATATAATTTACTATAATAAATTGGGGCTTTCCAGGTGGTGCTAGTGCTAAAGAACATGCCCACGAATGCATGTAGATGCCAGAGACAAGGGTTCGATCCCTGGGTCAGGAAGATCCCAGGGGAAGCCATGGCAATCCACTTCAGTATTTCTTGCCTGGGGAATCCCCATGGACAGAGGAGCCTGGTGGGCTACAGTCCATAGGGTCACAAAGAGTCAGATACAACTGAATCAACCTCACATTCACGCACGCACTGTAATATATTATGCTTAGATTTAATGTTCATTGACCCTGGACAGTTTTAGCTAACAGTGATTCTACTGTCAAGTTTGATCAAATCCTTGTTTCTAATTTTACTCTGTGCTAAAAATTGCCAGTAATTATTTTGAAATCATGTAAACTGGCAAGTTAATATATGGTATTATATCATGGAGGCTATATTAAGAAACTGCAGATCAACTTGTTAGTAACTGAATTTACATACACAAATGTATGCACATCCACAGACTGCCTGCTAATTAATGCATAAAAGAGGAAAATATAATATTTGAATTGTGGTTTGCTGCTGCTTGTAGTAGCAAGTTAAGGACATTCTGCAACAACTAATGCATGTCAGAAAGTGAAAATAGTTTTAGGCTAACATAAGTGTTTTAGATGCTGACATATATCTCATATCTCAGGCATCTTTCAGTGCTGACACTGTAATCAAGAAGGTACAGTTCCTTAAATGAAACTTTGAAGACCTTCACGGAAGTTTAAGTGGTATTCTAACTTAGGAGTGGAATGACTTAATTGCTGTACATTTCAGTCATGGTGCATAAGTATAGGAAACTGACATATTGAGAAATACATGTTGAGTTGGCCAATGAGTCCGTTTGGAATTTCCCGTAACATCTTATGGAAAACCTGAACGAATTTTTTGGCCACCCGATATATACATTCACACTCTCTCTGACACATCTATCACTAGGGAAGCACCAAACCATGTAATCGTTGTTTCTGCTGACAACACCAGCAAACATCTGTGTCTTTCTGCCCTTGGCAGGCTGTCTCCTTCCCTCTGGCCAGTCCCCTCCTCTGCATTGTCACTTACCTCCGCTTGGGGATTTCACAAGTTTTGGCTGGATTCTCTCATGTGGACTATGCTTAATGCCTTTGGAACTAGAATTGTGAGTGTTTTGTCTCTGGTTCTCCTCTCCTCTCTCCCACTGTTTAGTGCTAAGTCTTGTCCTACTCTTTATGACTCCATGGACTGTAGCCCACCAGTCTCCTCCATATATGGGATTTTTCAGCCTAGAATACTGGAGTGGGTTGCCATTTCCTTCTCCCCCCAATCCCAGCCAACTCTTCTTTTGGGTTTCCACAGAATTGTCTTATTTTTGGTACCCAAACAAGGAATCTGGGAAAAGTTCCACAAGGGTAGATTTTAAAAGCATTTAAGTGACAACACCCAATTCCTTGCTAAAATCTGTTGCTTGCCAACACTAAGACTTTGTTTTAAGTCAAGAGACTTGCTTTTGGTGCTTTCTACCCTTGAATGAATTCTTTATCCCTTTTCCACCTCCTCACTCACCCCCTGCATACCATCATCTTATGGTGACTTCTACTCTTAGAAGATTCCATCCTTAAGCCACAGTAAATTGTGTTAGTTAAATGTCAAGCATGAGCTATACTGGTATGTCATAGAGAGGGTTAACATACATTATGTTAACATAATGTTCAATTCAGTTCAGTCGCTCAGTCGTGTCCGACTCTTTGCAACCCCATGAATCGCAGCATTCCAGGCCACCCTGTCCATCACCAACTCCCGGAGTTCACTCAGACTCACATCCATCGAGTCAGTGATGCCATCCAGCCATCTCATCCTTTGTCGTCCCCTTCTCCTCCTGCCCCCAATCCCTCCCAGCATCAGAGTCTTTTCCAATGAGTCAACTCTCTGCATGAGGTGGCCAAAGCACTGGAGTTTCAGCTTTAGCATCATTCCTTCCAAAGAAATCCTGGGGCTGATCTCCTTCAGAAATGGACTGGTTGGATCTCCTTGCAGTCCAAGGGACTCTGTTAACATTATGTTAACATACATTAACATATATGTTAATATGTTGATCGCTTTGGCCCTTGGGATATCCTGGCAGGGTCTTGTTGCATCTGAATATGCACAGCCTTATGCCATTAATTCTGTTTAGAAGGTTGGTACTGTATTCTTTAATAGACTTATATTTTCTACCATTTCATCTAGCATCCCTGGGATATAGATAGATATGAATAATTTAGGTAAAGATCCAGCACTCTAAAAAAATAATTGGAATACATGAATGAATTTTAAGGTACTTGCAGAGCAATCTCATGAGCATGTAATTCCAAATAGCATGTGGCAGAATAAATCATCAACAGACTGCTTTTTAATCTCTACCATCTTAATAGAATAGCAGGTTTACTTATATATATCCCTGAGATATGGGAGTAAATGGAGATTAATGATATATTTGAGTTTCTTTCCAGGTATCAAATATGGGCTGTTGCATTCTAAAACTTATAAGCTATACTGTGGATTTTTATTTAATCTTTAAGTAATTTATTTGCTAACCTTCCCAATATGTTACCTTCAAATTATAGTATAACACAAATAAAATTCAAATGGTTGCATTTTAAAAACAAAACGAAATAAAGGAAAAAGATTAAAGGTTGATTTTTTCCCCCCCTAGGTCATGTTCCATTTTGATTTTTAAATATTTATATTTTCATGAAAGCTTCAAGTTTACACTTCTTAAATAACATATGATTGTTAGAGAAAGTTTGAATTGTTGCTTTTATCATTTAGGATGCTTTGGGATTCAAGCAGTAACAGAGTTTTTAACCACTAACTGTTAAATAATAGGAACACATTACTTCATTATTATAAGTTTAGAGTTTAAATGGTGCCGTCTATCAAATAACTCATTACTTTCCATCTTTCTCCCCTACATTCCTGTTCACCTGGGCTTTCTGCCTCTGGCTGCCCCCTACGTAGTCACAGTATGGATGATGCAGCTACTGGTGCTTCATTCTTTTATAACCACAGCTAAGGCACAAAGTGCAGTGTCCTCTCGAGCATTTCTTTCATCAGGGAGGAGAACCTTTGCAAAAAGTTTCTTCAGCAGGCTTCCCATTGCATCTCACAGTGTTATTATTTTTTTTCTGGAAATTAATGTTATTTATCATTTCTGTTCTGAAATCATTAGGGACAGTGATACTAGACCTGCCCTAGGAACCCTATTTAAAGTGTAAACCATTAATTTGGTTGATGTGTCAGAAATAGATTTTTATAGATATAAGCCATAATTAACCATATAAGTTTAGTAAAACTAAAGTAAGAGAGCATAGAGTAACTGGAGCCTATTATACAGAGTGAAGTAAGCCAGAAAGAAAAACACCAATACAGTATACTAACGCATATATATGGAATTTAGAAAGATGGTAACAATAACCCTGTGTACGAGACAGCAAAAGAGACACTGATGTATAGAACAGTCTTAAGGACTCAGTGGGAGAGGGAGAGGGTGGGAAGATTTGGGAGAATGGCATTGAAGCATGTATAATATCATGTATGAAACGAGTCACCAGTCCAGGTTCGATGCACGATACTGGATGCTTGGGACTGGTGCACTGGGATGACCCAGAGGGATGGTACAGGGAGGCAAGAGGGAGAAGGGTTCAGGATGGGGAGCACGTGTATACCTGTGGCAGATTCATTTCAATATTTGGCAAAACTAACACAATACTGTAAAGTTTAAAAATAAAATAAAATTAAAAAAAAAAAAAAGTGCAAGCTTTGAACTCAGACCTCCTTGAGTTTTAAGTTTGTAATTACTACTAACTAGCTATGTGTTCTTGGGAAATTTATTTAACCTCTTTCTGAGTCTTAGTTTCACAACTGTAGAAGTGGGAATTATATAAAATCTAAATCAGAAATCATGAAAAGATTAATTTAATTAATTGATATAACATTATGTTTAAAACAGTATGTGCTTAATTAATGACAGCTATTCCTGTACTTTTACTAATGACTAAGGGAATCTGAAGAAAATTCCAGTGTTCTCATGCCTAAAAAGTGATGGATGTGGATTCAATCTCTGGTCATTCTAAATTCAGAATCCATGTTCTCTGGATTTACTGTATCATAGTCCCTGTTGTAACTTTGTAAATGTTGCAGACCCAGACATAGGATGAATATTACTGATTCATTAATCAACTGGTTTTTTAATTATAGAGAAATATAAAAATATACTCTCAACATATATAACAAGAAGATTCTTAGATTTTGTGTAAGTTTTTAAAAAACATGATATTAATTCTGCTATGAGTTTATACTCAAAGCATATATATATCACTGAATTTTTTGAAAGATAACTTTTGAGCTTCTAACAAAAATTATTTTTCTCAAACTGAAAGTAAAAGTTCCAGGAATATTTAATGTGAGGATCAAAACATTGTTCTATATGGTATTTAAAAGAAACTATTTATGACAGTGTTTTGTATTTCCGAGAATGTAATACAATTTTGTAAATGAATCCTCAGCTACCCATGTGTTTGGAAGTTGACTCACTTCTACTTCACATACATCAGCAAGGCACATAAAGTTCTTAGGCAGATAGTAAAAAATAATTTTCAACTTATTGCTCCAGAAGAAGAGGCAATAAATAAGAAGAGCAGTTTGTAGAGGGTTGATTATTGGCAAAGAATCCTGTTCAAGATCCAGGAGTTATGAAGGTAGAATAGACTGTGAGTGTTAAGATTAACCAGGCATCACCTTACAGTCTTGATTTTCCTAGACTCTATGCCGGCACACAGACAAATATCACCTATTATTATTTATATTATTAATGGCATATATACATGTGTGTGTTCATGAGCTGTCCAGGTGGCACTAGTGGTAAAGAATCTGCCTGCCAGTTCAGAAGATGCAAGAGATGCAGGTTTGATCCTTGGAACCGGAAGATCCCCTGAAGAGGGAAATGGCAACCCACTCCAGTATTTCTTGCCTGGGAAATCCCATGGACAGAGGAGCCTGGAGGGCTACAGTTGATGAGGCCGCAAAGAATAGGACATGACTGGGTGACTGAACACACATGTATATACATATATATTTTGAGGGATTTTATTCCTGTCCTAGAACTGCTGTAACAAATTACCACAAAGTGTATGGCTCTAAAACAGGGATTATTTTCTCATAGTTCTTAAAGGTGGAAGTCCAAAATCAAGGTGTGAGCAGGGTGCGTTGCTTCTGGATAAATCTGTTGCATGGATCTCTTACAGCTTCCAGTGGCTATTGGCAGTTCTTTGTTTTCATTCGCTTGTAGATCTGTCATTCCAATCCCTGTCTCTGCCTTCATATCGCTTTATGTTTTATGTTTGTCTTATTACAAGGTCATTTGTGAATAGATATGGAACTCACCCACTAATACAGGATGATCTCATATCACGATCTTTAACTTAATCTGCAAAGGCTATTTTTTTTTATACTTTCAATTTTGTTTTGGGGTACAGCCGATTAACAGTGTTGTGATAGTTTCAAGTGAACAGTGAAGGGACTCAGCCATACATCTACATGGATCCATTTTCTCCCAAACTACCCTCTCATCTAGGCTGCCCCATTAACACTGAGCAGAGTTCCATGTGATGTTCGGTAGGTCCTTGTTTGTGATCCATTTTAAAGATAGCAGTGTGTACGTGTCTATTGCAAACTTTCACCTATCCCTTCCCCCATCCTACCTTTGACAACTTTAAGTTCATTCCTAAGTCCGTGAGTCGTTTTCTGTTTTGTAAGTAAGTTCATTTGTATAATTTCATTTCAGATTGCACATATAAGGGATGTTATACAATATTTCTCCTTCTCTGTCTGACTTACTTCACTCAGTTTGACAATCTCTAGGTCCATCCGTGTTTCTGCAAATGGCATTATTTCATTCTTTTTAATGACTGAGTGATGTTCTGTTGTGGTGCAAAGATTATTTTTCCAAATAGAGTCACATTCACAGGTCCTGGGAAGACATATCTTCAGGGGTGTCACCATTTAACTTACTGCAGACTCAAAAGGTGTATTAAGGTTCATTTTGAATTTCTTTCTTTTTTTTTAAATTTTATTTTATTTTTAAACTTTACAATATTGTATTAGTTTTGCCAAATATCGAAATGAATCCACCACAGGTATACCTGTGTTCCCCATCCTGAACCCTCCTCCCTCCTCCCTCCCCATACCCTCCCTCTGGGTCGTCCCAGTGCACCAGCCCCAAGCATCCAGTATCGTGCATCGAACCTGGACTGGTGACTCGTTTCATACATGATATTATACATGCTTCAATGCCATTCTCCCAAATCTTCCCACCCTCTCCCTCTCCCACAGAGTCCATAAGACTGATCTATACATCAGTGTCTCTTTTGCTGTCTCGTACACAGGGTTATTGTTACCATCTTTCTAAATTCCATATATATGCGTTAGTATACTGTATTGGTGTTTTTCCTTCTGGCTTACTTCATTCTGTATAATAGGTTCCAGTTTCATCCACCTCATTAGAACTGATTCAAATGTATTCTTTTTAATGGCTGAGTAATACTCCATTGTGTATATGTACCACAGCTTTCTTATCCATTCATCTGCTGATGGACATCTAGGTTGCTTCCATGTCCTGGCTATTATAAACAGTGCTGCGATGAACATTGGGGTACATGTGTCTCTTTCCCTTCTGGTTTCCTTAGTGTGTATGCCCAGCAGTGGGATTGCTGGATCATAAGGCAGTTCTATTTCCAGTTTTTTAAGGAATCTCCACACTGTTCTCCATAGTGGCTGTACTAGTTTGCATTCCCACCACCAGTGTAAGAGGGTTCCCTTTTCTCCACACCCTCTCCAGCAGTTATTGCTTGTAGACTTTTGGATCGCAGCCATTCTGACTGGTGTGAAATGGTACCTCATAGTGGTTTTGATTTGCATTTCTCTGATAATGAGTGATGTTGAGCATCTTTTCATGTGTTTGTTAGCCATCTGTATGTCTTCTTTGGAGAAATGTCTATTTAGTTCTTTGGCCCATTTTTTGATTGGGTCATTTATTTTTCTGGAGTTGAGCTGTAGAAGTTGCTTGTATATTTTTGAGATTAGTTGTTTGTCAGTTGCTTCATTTGCTATTATTTTCTCCCATTCTGAAGGCTGCCTTTTCACCTTGCTAATAGTTTCCTTTGTTGTGCAGAAGCTTTTAAGTTTAATTACGTCCCATTTGTTTATTTTTGCTTTTATTTCCAATATTCTGGGAGGTGGGTCATAGAGGATCCTGCTGTGATGTATGTCAGAGAGTGTTTTGCCTATGTTCTCCTCTAGGAGTTTTATAGTTTCTGGTCTTATGTTGAGATCTTTAATCCATTTTGAGTTTATTTTTGTGTATGGTGTTAGAAAGTGTTGTAGTTTCATTCTTCTACAAGTGGTTGACCAGTTTTCCCAGCACCACTTGTTAAAGAAATTGTCTTTAATCCATTGTATATTCTTGCCTCCTTTGTCAAAGATAAGGTGTCCATATGTGCATGGATTTATCTCTGGGCTCCCTAACCCTAATTTCTTAGCAAAAGAGATGTAAAATTCTCACGTGAAAGAGGATGACTTAGACCACTTAGTAGAAATGCGTATTCCTGAGCCATTTTCCAGAGATCCAATTGAATAACTATAGGTATGTGCATGTTCAGGAAGCACATGGATGTTTCTGATGCAAATAAGCCTTAGAGGCTTCTTTAGAAACATGCTCAGGGCGGACTAATCCCAGGAGAGGCAAAATAATATATTTACCTGAAACGTGGTCATAAGTAAAAAGGAAAGCACATCCTAGATCCATATGACATTATATTTCGGTATTTGTTACAAACTTGTTGAGAGGGATTTAAGGGTTTTTTTTTTTTTTTTTTTTAATTTTGAATACTAATCAGTCAACCAAAAAATTAACTGGGTATTCTTCAAAGTGAACAGTTTTGAGAGGTTATATGACAGAATTAATTGGAATATTTTTCTTCCAGTGTTTAGCTAGCAAAATAAATCTTGAAAGCATTTAGCATTAATTGGGAAATGAGAGGCAAATGTATTAATATTAGGGAACAGAATTTGGGTTAGTGTTTTCCTTCAGTGTATCCACTGGCTCCTCTCATCACTCTTTTATTTTAGATCCTGTGTTGGGACTTTTCTCAGAGTCAGTACTGTCTGTTAAGTATACTACTCCATCTTTAGAGACTTAAAAATCAGATTATCAGAATTAAAGTCATTTAAAGGAACCTTGGAAATTTCTTTTTGGGGGAAGAATGGATCAAGTTGGTATGTGTATGGGTATGTGTGTGTTGATGTGTTTTAAAAGCTAATGTTGTGATCTTTTGTTTAGATACCCTTTACCCTCAGTATATTTCTAATTCTTTCATGTAGCTAATTTAACATGGGATTATAGATGCCAACTAACTCCTCACTTCTCAGAGTGTGATCTATGATGAGCCCTATGACTGTGAATCTGGAGCTTTTTACAAACACAGAATCTCAGGCATCTTTCAGAACTTCTGAATCAGAATTCATATTTCAGCACATTTTCCCAAGGGATTCCTGTGTTCATTAAAGTTTAGAAGCTGAACAAACCTATGCAGTGCTTCGACAGATCAGTAGTCCCTTTTAATACAGGAGACAATCCTGGTAATGATTCCCAAGGTAACCTTTCCAAAGTGATTTCCAGAACTCTATTGAAATGATACTGAGTTATTCTTTTCTGTAGTATCTCATGTAATAATCTTGTGTTAAGAAACCTATGAAAATTGGGGGAAAATTATATTTTATGAGGAACAAAAACATACATCAGAATTTTAGAAATACTAGAAAAATCAAGATATGATTCTTAGTGGTGTGCAGGCAGGCTGTAGCAAAATATGTCTATATATAAAGTCCCAAGTCATATATCACATTGCTAGGAACAGAGTAGAGCTTTTATTGAACAATGGAATGTAGCTTTGATGTTTTGCAACAGTATAAAAAATGTTCTTTCTAAAAATTTTCTGAATATTTTGCCTTTAAAATTGTGCAGGTTTCTGTTGGTAAATTGATATAGTCACTATGGAGAACAGCATGGAGATTCCTTTAAAAACTAGGAATAAAGCTACCATATGACCCAGCAACCTACTACTGGGCATATTCCCTGAGAAAACCACAATTCAAAGAGATACATGTATTCCAATGTTTATTGCAGCAGTATTTACAATCACCAGGACATGGAAGCAACCTAGATGTCCACTGACAGGTGAATGGATAAAGAAGTTGTGGTACAAAATAATGGACTATTACTCAGCCATAAAAAAGGAATGCATTTAAGTCAGTTGAACTGAGGTGGATGAACCTACAGCCTGTTGTACAGAGTGAAGTAAGTCAGAAGGAGAAAAACAAATATCACGTATTAATTCATGTATGTAGAATCTAGAAACATAGTGCTGATGAACCTATTTGCAGGACAGAAATAGAGACACAGACGTAGAGAATGGAATTGTGGACACAGTAGGGGAAGGGGAGGGTGGGATGAACTGGCGAAAGTAGCATTGATGTATATACATTACCATATGCAAAATAGATAGCTCATGGAAAGTTTCTGTATAACACGAGTGGATCATCCTGCTGCTCTGTGATGACCTACAGGGGTAGGGTGGGGCGGGGGAGGGAGGTTCAAATGGAGGTGACATGTGTATCCATAGGGCTGGTTCACACTGTTGTACAGCAGAAACAAATACAACAGTGTAAAGCAGTTATCCTCCAATTAAAAATAAATTTTCAAAAATTGTTTAGGTATGTTAAAGATAAATATGAACCAGAAAGTTCACCAGGGCTTTTCTTAAAATCAATTTTACATAGAAAATCATGTGTGATATTTTATTTCTTCAAGGTAAGGTATGCCCATATACTTTTATAGCATAGAAAATACACATTGTAAGCAATGACAAATTAATATGAATGAAAACTGAGGCAGAATAGAAAGCTGAGCAACAGACCAAGAATAGATAAAAATTTAGGACTTAAAAAGTATCATTTCAAATAAGTGGGGAAAGATAGTTTGTTCAATAATATTAGGGCACCCGATAAACATTTATGAAGAATTCAGTTTTTTGCATCTCGTATTATTCCCTAAGATAGTTTCTATGAGGCAGGAGATAGATGGGCCCCAGTCTGAACAGCTGCAATTTGTCCTCTGTGGAAGATACTCCAAGATGAGGAGTGAGACAAGAGCTGAGCTCTGTCCAGATAAGCAATAAAAGAACCCGTATTCCTCATTCTTGAAATCAAGAAGACCTTTTTAACTACACTCATGCAGAAGAGTTCCTTGAAGGTCAAGAAGGAAGATGGTACCACCTCATAATAGGTGAGGTCAGCCTATCCATAGGACTATTCACTAGAGTCCAGCTTGGCTAAGAGATGTGCATGCCCTCACAAAAGGTTCCTGAAATATACCAAATACAGACTCGGAACCAGGCAAAGCAAGATCATTGGCCAAAGGAAACCTGGGAGAAATGACCCATAAAAGCGATTCAAACTACCACGAGGGCATGACTTTCTGAGCCCACCTGTGTGTCTATCCACGTGTACTCTTTTTTCCTCTTAATAGTTTATTTTTCCATTGCTTTTCATCACTATGTGAAAATTCATTTCTACTCAGCTGACGGACCAGGCCCTTGTCAATGGTCACTGCTCCCAGGTGTTCTAGTGGTCATGTGCGTGCTAAGTCACTTCGGTTGTATCAGACTCTTTGTGAATGTCATGGACTGTAGCTCACCAGGCTCCTCTGTCTGTAGGCATTCTTCAGGCAAGAAGACTGGAGTGGGTTGCCATGCCCACCTCCAGGATATCTTCCTGACCCAGGGATCGAACAAACGTCACTTACATTTCCTGCATTGGCAGGTGGGTTCCTTACTGTTAGTGTCACCTGGGAAGCCCAGTGGTTAGGATTCAGTTTTCTTACTACTTCGGCCTGACTTCAGTCTCTGGGTGGAAACCAAATTCCTGCTTCAAGCTGCTGCAAGCCTGAGGCCACACGAGATCGTCTCAGTCAGTGTTTCTAAACATTGTTTTTATTAACCCCTGTAAAGAACCTTTTTAGATATATATGTTTTTCCAAATTCAGTCTCCTTCCTTGAAAATTTAATGACACGGATGTAGTCTTTTTATGTACTGCAGCCCTTTGGAGGGTCATGAATGACTTTAATATCTAACATTTTCTGTCCTTTTTCCCTCAACAAACAACTTTGCCTCATAGGGTGATATGGCCATGGTGAGAATGCATGTCCATGAATCTAGAAAAAGTAAAGTTTTAAATGTAACAAAATAATTAAAGAATAAAATAGCTTAATTAAATGTTTATAATTTCAGGGTTATTAACTCCCTTCAAAGGAAAATATTAAAAGACAAAGTGCACAAAAGCGGTATTGGTCTCTCTTGATACCAGTTGAAAAAGCTTCTGAACTATAAAAATCATCATAGCCAAACCTTTAAATTATATTTCTAGATCCATCTTGACAAAGAGGGCACCAGAAAGTTAACAGTCGTTTCTTCTTATTGAGGTTATTAGGTATGTGAAAATGTTCATGCACGTTTGGTACAGTGAACATTACTATCATAATCAGAAAATATTGAAAATGTATAGCTTTTTAGTGGAAAACCTGTGATTATGTTATTTAAACCACTCACCTACCTCATAAGGTCTTGCTTTAATTTCCACTTGATATTTGATTTTGATAATACACGGTTTAGAGTGATTACTTAAGCTCCAGCTTATAAAGTGAGGAAATGTTAGAGCTTACATTTGAACCCAGTAATCTCTGACTTTAAGACTGTTACTGAATAAATCAGGTCCTGCTGCTTGCTGCTTACAAAATCAGTTACATACTCAGAAACAGCAGAGGGGAAGGTGCCTTTAATCAGAATGCCAGCAGTCTGGGGAGATGGTGGATTTAGCGTCTCCCTAAAACCACTCTGAAGATTCTTCTTGGCCATGAAAGTTCTCAAGAGAAACAGGGAAATCATCTCAGTTAATCACTGAGATAGGAAGTCATAATCATCACCAGCCCCTGCTGTGAGCTGGCTTGTGTGCAGGCTTCTCCACTCCTTTAGATAAGATCTTGTTCACACTGATTGGTCACACAGCTTGTTCAGTAGATTACAGAAGGGGAAGCTGGGGAAGAGATCTGGTCATCTGTTAATTATTTACTCTTTGTTTCTACTTCTTTGATCTACGGAAAGAACCGACAAGTCAGGCAAGGTATGGTGTGATTAAAAGATGTGAAATGTGCGCTTGGGCTGAGATGAGCAGAGCATGGGGGTGGCTGGTTTAAAAGTTAGTTCCAATACAGCCTTGCTAAAGTGTCAGGAAAAGGGGTTTCCTGCCCAGGGCTGTTTCCTGTAAACAAGTACTTATAAAGAATTTGAAATTACTATATTATGTGATTTTTCTCCAAGTTATTTTTTAAGGCTTAGCCATGGTCTGTGATTTTTAAACTCATCAATCCCAGTTTTGAAATAGTTCCACTGTGGATGTGTCTTGATTGACCATTAATTTGGCACTCAAAATTCTGGTTTCCTCTGGAACTGACATTTAGAAAGAGTCAAATTTCTTAGCCACATAAAGTCTTAATTAGAAAAGTGTATAACTCTCTAATTAGTTTCTATTATACACAAAAGCTGCTGTGCTACTACTGCTAAGTCGCTTCAGTCGTGTTCGACTCTGTGCAACCCCATAGAGGGCAGCCCACTAGAATTTCCCGCCCCTGGGATTCTCCAGGCAAGAACACTGGAGTGGGTTGCCATTTCCTTCTCCAATACATGAAAGTGAAAAGTCAAAGTGAAGTCGCTCAGTTGTGCCAGACTCTTAGCGACCCCATGGACGGCAGCCTACCAGGCTCCTCTGTCCATGGATTTTCCAGGCAAGAGTACTGGAGTCGGGTGCCATTGCCTTCTCCGCATACATAAAGGCAGTAACCTATTAAAACATACATAAGTTGCTCAGCAGTTAACTTTAGTTTTCCTAATTGATTCCTCTTTATCTTGCTTCCCTTGTCTGATGTTTAGATTTGTATAAAATGTCCCCAGTTCTCATTGTACTTAGCTTTATTTTTAATACTTTAGTCTTTTGCACTACACACAAGCAAATGTTTTATAGAACACTGGGGGTCCTTCTTAGTAAGTCAGAGTTTATTTTATTAATATTATTCAGGGTCACTGTCAACTTTTAATTAATTATTAGCATACAAGTATAACTAACACCTTTTTTCTGTACTTGAATAGAAATATTCACCTTATCTGTTCTCATGGTATGCTAGCTCTTTTCATCCATTTGTCAATCTGGGCACCTGCATTCACTCCCAATTCTTTGTTTTATTACACTTATTTCCAAAAATCCAGAGTCATGAAAGGTATATTGGTGAAAATTAAGGCAACAGTCAACATAGTTTCATTTAGTTAGAATATTCTGGCAGGACTGAGAGAAGCTGAGAAACAATGGTCCCCACTATTTTTTGATTCCCCCATGAATCTTAATGTTCTGGGAAGAAAAATGGGTGTTGACAAACCAGGTTAACTTTAAAGACATGAGCCAAATTTTACCCAATTTAGGTTCAGTGATGCACAACTTGGTCCCTGGTTTGGAAGGCAGAGCTGTCAAGAGCTCATCTGAGAATAATGAGGTAGACTCGTGGGACAGGTTCTGGTGTGTTGGCTCACTTGGAAGTTGGTGGTGTACCACATCTGCCTGAATGTTGTTGTTGTTAAAAATTATTTATTTATTTTTTTGGCTTGGCGGGGTCTTCGTTGCTGCGTGCAGGCTTTTTCCAGTTGCAGCGTGCAGACTTCCCACTGTGGTGGCTTCTGTTGCAGAGCACAGGCTGTAGGCCCACGGGCTCAGTAGCTGTGGTGCATAGGCTTAGTTGCTCCATGGCATGTGGGGTCTTTCCGGGACAGGGTTCAAACCCTTTTCCCCTCAAACTGGCAGGTGGGCTCTTAACCACTGGACCACAGGGGAAGTCCCTGAATGTTGTTTAATCTAAAGTGTTTTATATTGCACATGTATATACGAGCAACATGCCACAATACAGATAATTTCTTATCTAGTTATTAGGACAATTCAGGGAAGATGACTATAGTTAAGAAAATGTTTTTAGGTTAATTTCTGATATCATGCATGTGTGCTAAAAAGTAATAAAGTGAATAAGAGCTATTTAGAATTTTAATTCAAAACCGTATTTGAGTCATCACCATATGAAATGCCTTTTAAGAGCTTAAAATGTAGCTGTGCTTTCAATCCTCTTTACTCTCATACTTGAATATGTAAAATTATATATTGATAATTCTTTCTAGTAGCAGTGTCAGACTAATTTCCTAATTACATATTCTACAGACATATTAAAATCAATTTATATCTGTGAACACTAGTTAAGATGTAAGTAAGACTTGGCTACAGATAATCTTCTGAATAGATAAATGTGGTGAGATGAAGTTAAAATGGTCCCTAATGACAAAGCAAGTGTTCCAATAAAAATAGCAACTTGTTTTTCCTCAAAAATCTTATCACTTATGTGTGTGTCTGTTTATATCCATATCTTTCTCTGCTTTGTCACTATATCCTGCCACGTGGTGTCATCTCTAGAAAACAGATAAAGGAAGGAAACTGATCAAAATTGTCTCAAAAATTTCAAGAAAAATGACACTATCTTCAAAGATAAATACTCTCCTCTTTTTTTAAGCTTAGAAATTTTAAATTGATAACCATAATCTAAGAAAAATAAATTTCAAAATTCTGTTTACATTTCAAATATAGTCAGAATCATTTTGTTTTCTGGGACTCATTTGACACTATGTAGCTCAAGAATGCAATAGGGGAAAAAGAGATATTTGGTTTCCAGTCTATTATGCACTGTGTACTTTAGATATGTCATTTAAACTGTCTGGGCTGTAGCTTCCAAGCTGTAAAATAAGATGGTATTTAACTTTAACATACTTTGTAATTTTAACAGGTAGAAGTAGCCAGTAGCAGCTACCTCAGGCAGTAGTAAGCGTCAGAATCAGGTGACATATTAACAGACAGAGAGAGGACATAGATGGTTTCCTGGAACTTGATACCATCAGGGTCAGCAATAGGGCCTATAACTCAAGTATTGATATTAAAAGTCTGTTCAACCAGGAAAAAATATGCTGTCAGAAGATAGTTTGTCTCTCAGAAATCATACCTAAAATATTAGAAAGCCATAGAGATGCATTAGTAAGAGGAAGGATGTCATATGGGCGTGCCTACCATGTATCAACCAGTGATGTTATTTTTCTTCTCAACTGCCCTGAGAATAAAAGGGTTTCCCCCCAACTTAAGTACATTATCTGAATCATGAAGGTTAAGAAACTGGCCTAATATCAAAATTAGGATAAATTAGGATCTGGACTCTGGCTGTCTTCTAATACACAGCTGGCTAGTTATGACAGTGACCACCAAATCTAGCTGGACCTTAGGTTTCCTGGGTGCAGTTTAAAAGTACAGATTGCTAGACATCATTCCAGACTACTGGAATCAAAACTCTGGGCACGAGGCCACGAATCTGTTTTGTTAGAGAGCTCTTGAAAGAACTTTGCTGACAGCTTGGTTTGAGAAAGATAGAGGTCTCAAGTCCATACAGAAGGGAAAGAGGACTGAGGAACAGAAGTAATATGTACTGCAAAATCTGACATATGTAATTATTGAAACAGTTTTCGACCACCACTTCTGAAGTTTTACTTCTATGACATACTAATTCTACCCATCTCAAACCCTATAATCCTTCTTTCTCCAACCATTTTACTACATAGAATTTGTTGGTAAGTATTTAAATACCAAAATTAAAAAAAATCTGTTTTATTATCTTCCTTTCTGGTAAGAAAGACTCAAATTATAGTATAATATAGTTACATTTCTAACTATACTCATTGAAATAAATGAAATATAAACCCTACATAAATCAGATTGTGTTTGTTCCAAGACTTTGAACATTATTGCTAATTGACACTTTGAAAAGTCTTGTCCATTTAAAGATAGGATACATTGAAAATGCATTTTTAGAAGAGCTGTTGCAACTGGAAAATAGGGATGTTGAAACTAACAAACCTTTACAAAGAAATACTTACCCTTTAGGTAGCATATATCTTTTTTCCTAAGAAGAAAACAGCATTTTATGTCCATGTTAAAATTATATCCATTGGCAGAAAAGTTCTATTGACCATCTATATGATGCTTAATGTAACAACCTACAGGCTTTTTATTACCCTCTATATGTTAATTATTAGTCATTCCTTTGAGTTCAGTTCAGTTCAGTTCAGTCGCTCCATCATGTCTGACTCTTTGTGACCCCATGAACCACAGCACGCCAGGCCTCCCTGTACATCTCCAACTCCCGGAGTTTACCCAAACTCATGTCCATTGAGCTGGTGATGCCATCCAAACATCTCATCCTCTGTCGTCCCCTTCTCCTCCTGCCCTCAATCTTTCCCAGCATTAGGGTCTTTTCAAATGAGTCAGTTCTTCTCATCAGGTGGCCAAAGTATTGGAGTTTCAGCTTCAACATCAGTCCTTCCAATGAACACCCAGGACTGATCTCCTTTAGGATGGACTGATTGGATCTCCTTGCAGTCCAAGGGACTCTTCAGAGTCTTCTCCAACACCACAGTTCAAAAGCATCAATTCTTCGGCACTCAGCTTTCTTTATAGTCCAACTCTCACATCCATACATGACTACTGGAAAAATCATAGCCTTGACTAGATGGACCTTTGTTGGCAAAGTAATGTCTCTGCTTTTTAATATGCTGTCTAAGTGGGTCATAACTTTCCTCCCAAGGAGTAAGCATCTTTTAATTTCATGGCTGCAGTCACCATCTGCAGTTATTTTGGAGCCCCCCAAAATAAAGTCTGACACTGTTTCCACTGTTTCTCCATCTATTTGTCATGAAGTGATGGGACCAGCCAGATGCCATGATCTTAGTTTTCTGAATGTTGAGCATTAAGCCAACTTTTTCACTCTTCTCTTTCACCTTCATCAGTAGGCTCTTTAGTTCTTCACTTTTTGCCATAAGGATGGTGTCATCTGCATATCTCAGGTTATTGATATTTCTCCTGGTGATCTTGATTCCAGCTTGTGCTTCTTCCAGCCCAGTGTTTCTCATGATGTACTCTGCATATAAGTTAAATAAGCAGGGTGACAATATACAGCCTTGATGTACTCCTTTTTCTGTTTGGAACCAGTCTGTTGTTCATGTCCAGTTCTAACTGTTGCTTCCTGACCTGCATATAGGTTTCTCAAGAGGCAGGTCAGGTGGTCTGCTATTCCCATCTCTTGAAGAATTTTCCACAGTTTATTGCGATCCACACAGGCAAAGGCTCTGGCATAGTCAGTAAAGCAGAAATAGATGTTTTTCTGGAACTCTCTTGTTTTTTCGATGATCCAGAGGATGTTGGCAATTTGATCTCTGGTTCCTCTGCCTTTTCTAAAACCAGCTTGAACATCTGGAATTTCACGGTTCACGTTCTGCTGGAGCCTGGCTTGAGAATTTTGAGCATTACTTTACTAGCATGTGAGATGAGTGCAATTGTGCAGTAGTTTGAACATTCTTTGGCATTGCCTTTCTTTTGGATTGGAATGAAAACTGACCTTTTCCAGTCCTGTGGCCACTGCTGTCATTCCTTTAGAAGATTTTTTTTCCCCCTAGTTTTGATGAAGTAGAAAATGTTTGAGCCAATTTTGGTGGCTACAAAATGAGAAAGCAGTGACTTTTTCCATTAGTAATATTTTGAGTAATGGGGCTATTTTCTTTAAGAGCATGCTTATACGTGTCTATTCATTTAAAAAACTTTTTTTGTTTTATATCCATTATGATTTTCCTACTTTCTAGTTGCCACATTACTTTCAGTGTCAAAACAGAATCCTAAGAGAATAAAAGGAATAACAAAACTGCAGCAATTAAGTAAGATTATTTAAATGGCAACAATCAAGTAATTTACAGTATAAAACCAATAATATAAAAATATCAATGATGAGCTAAGTAGGAATGCCCTGACTTTTGACAGTCAAAACTAATGTAGGCAAAGCCAGAGGCTAAGAATAAATAGGGAAAAGTGAAAGAACTGTAATGAATTAAAGCTATATTAAAATAAGCAAAGTGGGAAGGAAAATGCTCATGTATCAGTCAGGTTCCCAGCAGGTAACAACATGGAGAGTTGGGCTTTTTGAGTATACTTCTCAGTTCACAAAGGTGGCTGCTAATTAAAGGAACCACAGGGGTTGTGAAGGCGCTTGGGTTAGCAACATCTGAAAGACATCACGCCTATAGGTGTTAGTAGATCCTGCTGAGATGTAGAGTAGGCGAGGGGGCCCCTTCTGTCTGAAACTGTGGTCCTAAAGGTACATAGTCCAGTCAGAATAGCACAGAAGAGAAAGGAAGCAGAAATTTCCTGTCAGTGCATCTCACTGGACACACTCAACTGCAAGGCACCAACTAAGACAAAGTTCTAGATGGTTTGAATTTACGTGTAACTTTTTTTTTCAGTTTTGTTTTTATTTGCCTACCTTCAGCTCAGTTCAGATGTACTGCCTGAATAATCCAGACATATATTGTCCCCCACCACCACTCTTTGCCATGTGTGGGTGCTAAGTCCCTTCAGTCATGTCCAACTCTTTGTGACCCTATGGACTGTAGCCTGTCAGGCTCCTCTGCCCATGGGGATTCTTCAGGCAAGGATACTGGAGTGGGTTGTTGTGCCCTGCTCCAGGGGATCTTCCCAATCCAGGGATCAAACCCGTGTCTCTTAAGTCTCCAGAATTGGCAGGTGGGTTCTTTACCACTAGTGCCTCCTGGAAAGCCCCACTCTTTCCCACTGGTTTTTTAAATAAAATCTTTGCTTCTAAAACTGAAACACTAAAGCATTAAAATACAGAAAACTCTTTAGCCCACTTCACAAAAGCATTAACAGATGATGTATCCCTTTTGTAACTATTTAAAGACAAACTGAGTTAACACAGACACCAGTTGTACATAGACACAGAGATGCTTAACTGCAAGAACTCAAAAAACTCTATTCAGTGTTGTACTGACAAACCATTGAAGACACGAAGTCCCAAACATGGCTAAATATGGGTCTCAGGATGGGTCAGGATAGAGAGACCAGCTGCACCTCACAACGTGGCAACTTGGATTGGGTAGGGTGAAGGGATTTGGAGACACTGGTTTGTAATAGGGGCAGTATGCAGCCCTTAGCATGTGGCCTTTGCAGGGCACCATTATGTAGCAACTCATTACCAAGCAATGGTTACCAGGGTTAGAGTAGCCGTTAGAGGTCCTGCTTAACCATTGGTGGGAGTCACAGTGGGCCCCACCCCGAAGCTAGCAGCTGTCATCAAGCCGCCGTTAGAGATCCTGTTTAGCCATTGGTTGGCGCTGCAGTTGGCCCCTCCCCCAAGCGTGCAACTGTCAGTGAGCAACCGTTAGCCGACCCATCTCACCCAACGGTCCCCAGAGTGGTGGTCAGTCATCGCTGGTGGCCATCAGGTGGAGAGTGAGGTAAGAAGTGGGTTCAGACATTTTTATGGGGCTCTCCAGCTCATCTGGCCTCCGACTGGCAGGTGAGCTGGGAGACGCAGGGAACAGGCTGTGGGCTGTGTCCTGCAGGGCTCCAGAGCCCTCACCAAGGCCATGCACTGGCGGGACCCAGCCCTTGAGGCGGTGGTGAACCTATTTCTCTTCTCCGCCTCTGCGACCTAAAGGCTGCAGCCGTCTGCAGTGGGACGGGGTCTGTGGGGGTCTGTCCCCACTTGGGTGTCCTGAGGAGCCTGAGAGCCAGCTGGTTCCTGGATGCCTGCCTCCCTCAGTGGTGACAGCCCGTCAGGGTCTGGGGATTTGGCTTTGAGGGAGCCACCAGCTCAAAGAAGCCACACCTCTTCCGAGTCAGAACTGGGACCTCAGAGGATGAGACTTGTGCCTTGGCACCTGGCCCTTTCTTGTCAGGACAGAGAATGACATTCTTTTGGTAGAGATTTATAGGAGATTCTTACCTGTCCTCAAGAACACAGGCTCTGACATCATGAAGTTTGCAAGACTCACCCCACCTCTCCCTCACCTTTCCTTTGTACAAAAGGGCTTTGTGAGAATGTTTGGGGAGTTGGAGGTTTTTAAGGCAGAAGCCACCCGTCTCCTTGCAGGGACCTATAGTAAACCTTTCTCTGCTCCACACTCTCATGTTTTGGTGTTATTTGGCCTCACTGAACATCAAAACTGACTTGAGTTTTTGGTAACAGTTTTATGTTAACTGTGATGCATGAAACTGACTCTTATGTGGTTAGTGTGTTACCGGGCCCAATGTCTTCCTGCTCACTGCACGACAGGTCAATAAACTGGGAGACGAGTTGTTGGAGCAAGGAATGATGACTTTAATTGGAAGGCTAGCAGATTGAGGAGATGGCAGACTAGCTTCTCTGAGAACCATCTCTTCTCTGTCAGGATTCAGGGTCCTTTTGTATTCAATTGGGAGGAGGAAGGGGCTTTCAGTGGTACCAACAAATGACAGAGCAGGACTGTTAACTGGTTGCTGATTGACAGTTGCTCATTTGGTGGGGAGGAGAAGCCCAATAGGGTGTGGGATCAACTGGCTGAGTAGGACTGTTATAGCTAGCGTCTATCTCAGTGGAGCCAGGGAGAAAAAGGCCCCTCATGCCTTGGGTCACATCTGGGACCACTGCTACAGGGGGTGGTGGGGAGACACAGAAGGTACAGATCTGTACCTCAGAGGGCTTTATTTGTGTTGGGAGCTCACGCTGTGATCTGCCTTTGTGCAGTTTTCTTCATCATGGCCATTAGGAGCTGGGAGGGCAGCTGGCTTTCTGGCTGGACCTGAGAGTTATAGTTCCACTGTGCTGAGTAGCCTCCTTGTTTGCCTTGGTGTGCTCCATGTAGCCCCTGTGACCCTAGATTGTAGGATGGCCTGCCTGAGCCATAGCTGTTCCTCCGCTCTGGCCTCCACTCTCACTGTGGTTGGATTTGCTCTTCTAGCTGTAGCTGTGGTCTCATCTGCACCTCCAGGAACTGTAGGAGGCTGAATAGGGAAGTAGCTGCCTCCTCCTTAATGGCAACCTGTCTGACTGGCCTGAGGGACCATAGTTGCTACGATGGCTCTGGTCGCAGGACTGTGCTGGCCTTGGTAGGACTGGTGGCCTGAGCTGTGGGGAGGGCTTCTACTCACTCCCAGACAGCTGTTTCTTTCTGGTGTGTTTTGGGGGTGATGGTGAGTTGTAGTTGTCAGCTTGGTAGTAAGAACTGTAGCCAGAAGAGTAGGAACTATAGCCACAAGAGTCACCACCGGAATTGTCAGAATGCACTCTGTTCCTATAGAATTGACTACAGCAGCAGTCATTGAGTTGCCTCAAAAAAATGTGTCCAGTGGGAATTTTTATGAACAATGATCACCATATAATGGCAGAGCATCCTTCCATTTATCCAACACAAGAGGACTCGGAGGCACTCCAGAACATGGCGTCCCACAGGGAGTGGACTCTCAAAGTCATGTCCCACTGGATCGCTGAGCAGAAGGAAGGCAGTGGCAATCATGCTGATTCTGAGAACGTGGATGTTCCTAAGAAGGATGGAGACAAAAGAAGTGGCCAGGGAGCAGAAAACAAAGCACATGACTAGAACCCTGAGGGGAGTGATATGTGTTGGCCTCTTGGCAAAGGGCCTGCTCTTCAGGGGGGACTTGGACCTGCAGCTGATGCTATTGTGTAAGGAACCACCTATGACTGCCCTACTGGACAGGGTGGCTGACAGCCTGGCTATCCACTCACTGCTGTTACAGATGACAAGTATGTAACACATGTAATTCTTAATATCATTTTGCAGCTTCACAGTTGATTGCATACAGTTTTAGCCTCTAATCCATTTGATTTTTTTTCTTTTGCATGTGAAAAGACAGACTTTATAGATTTTCCTCCTTTTCTTGTATTTGAATTTTTGCATAGATTCTCTATTCCATTCGCTCCCCATTCCTGATTCATTTTGGTATGGGGTCTCTGTTGGGGATTTTCTCCCTGGGACTTGGAAGCGACGAACCTGAAAGGACACTTGGACAGTCTCTTGCAAGGACTGACAAGTTTATTTCTGCAGTCAAGCTTTTTTATAGAAGCAGGAACAAAGAGCTTAAAGTATGCGGCCAGCAGAGCGCATACGGAGTTAACACATAATCAGTAGAAACATTTCAAGGACAGTGCGCTCTAAATGACCAGTGGGCTTCTCCCACAACCCGCTCTCACAAGTAACATCCCTATTTATTATTAACTCTTGGAGCCGAGCATAACCAAAGGCAGGAGATGTCTTTCTGTCTGTAGTGCAAAGCCGAGTACTTCTGGCTCTTCGCCATTTTCCCAAGGACTTTCTCCTTTTACGGCTATTTTGTACTACGCTTTCCAACATATCCTCCTTTTGTTTTTAAATTAAGCACAGCAGCTGCTAGTTGGACTGCATTGTGGGAGGCACGGAGTCTTGAGTAGAGACTTCTGTATCCCATAATCAAGGACAAAAAGAGCAGGGTGATTAATACATATATAAAAATATTGCTTCCTGAAAGCCAAGCTCTAGGGTCTAGAGACGATAGGGTTTTGGTTAAAGTATCATAGAATTGAGTGCTATACAATTCTCTAGGTACCCTAACTTGAAAATTAGCAACTTGTTGTTTCAACAAATTGATGCCTAAACTTGAGTTACTTGTGAGATCCTGCAAATGCGCCTTAACCTTATTCCAAGGATATTCAGTGCTATTATAGGGCATGTTAGTCAGACAAAAAGAAGTAAAATTCCAGTGACAGCATATAGGTGTTCGGAAAGCCAGTTGCTGCATTTGATCTCCTAAGTAGATAACCACAGTTTGTAACTCATTAATTCGTGTTTGTAATTGCTGATCTATTTGAGCTTGTCGAGTCCACAGATCATGAGAGTCTTTGTGTCAAGCAGGGATAAAATCATGATTTTGTATAGAATTATGTAAAGCCATACCAAAGTTCTTACAGTCACAATGGAGATAAGGCTTAAGATGCCTGCAATAATCCACCCAATGATGCGCTTAGATCGCCTAAGCCTAGTTTTCAACAATACAGAAAGAAATATAGAATCACTCCAAGGCTCAATTAAGTTTATGGGAAGCCATAACTCAGATCTTTGTTTAACTAGTGCAATGCTAGCATTGTGATATGAAATGGTGTGATTAAGGCAGGTATACAATGCACATGCAGTACAATTAACAATCTTGGTTGATAAGTCAATATCAAAATGCCCTACAATAAACAAGTACGGAAGGTGAACACATGATTGAATATAGCCAGTACTATTGTATAGGAAGGTATAATTAGAAGGATGAAACACACCCACAGTCCCATAAACACTAGCGAAGTGCTCTAAGGCTGCTGGAATTTTCCAAATGTGCCATTGCTCTGGCGCCACAATGGGGACGACAATCCTGGGTCGTGGGGGTGATAAGCCCCCGTTATAACAATTCAGCAATATGTCCTTATCAGTCCAGAAACTTGTCTTAGATTTATGAAAGCCTCCAATGCTTGATCTGTTAAACCAGGAGCAGTTATGATGTTGCTCTTGCTCTTCAGTGTCTGCTCAGCCTGACGAGTCATGTTTTTTCACTTGAGCCCATGTCGGGTAAGGATTCAGATGATGGCGTTTCCTCATTGGCTCCTCCAGGGTCATTGATGAGACCCTTTGCGTCAACTTCATCACTTCCCGAGGGAGTCTGGTCTTGGGGTCCTTCTTGGTAGTGGACATGGTGAAGATTTCCTCTCCATCTGCAATGACAAGACCATAACCCTTGCCTAGGAATTGTAAGATTCCTGGCAGTCACTGATTAAATTGCTTATACCATATTGGTGTATTGATTTCTATCTTGCCGTTTTTGTCTTCTGTAAAATGTCTATCTGCACGAGTGTCAGAATTATTTTTTGTTAAGTTTAGTTAAATATAATAGTAATTGAGAGTTCATGGGATAAGAAGTGTATCTCCTCTTCCATATTCCCCCTTTCTGTTTTAATAAATGAGTTTCAGGATGCGATGGGCTCTTTCAATAATGGCTTGACCCTGAGGATTATAGGGTATTCCTGTAATGTGTGTTATGTTCCATTCTGATAAAAATGAATGAAACGAATGCGAGGTGAATGCAGGTCCATTGTCTGTTTTCAAGACAGAAGAAATCCCCATAACGGGGAAGGTGAGTAAGAGTGTGGAAATGGTGTGTTTGTTGGATTCTGAAGAGACAGGTACTGCCCAGATAAAGCCTGAAAATGTATCAAGTGAGACAAAAAGCAAAGAAAACTTTCTTAAGGAGCAGTGAGTGAAATCAGATTGCTAAAGGGAATTAGGTTGTTGCCCCCGGGGATTAACTCCTGAAATCGTAGTTCATAAGTGCAGAGGGGCACAAACATTACAGGTTTTAATAATATGTCATGTTTCAGTGAGAGGAATATGGTATTTAGAGTGCAGTCTGTTAGCATTGGTATGAAGATTAGCATGTTCGTCACTGGCAGATGTAAAAATGGGAGCTGTGAGCCTATCAACAGCATCATTTCCTGCGGCCAGAGGGCCAGGTAAACCTGAATGAGCACGTATATGTGCAATAAAGAAAGGCTCTGTACGTGAGCGAATTAAAGCTTGAGTCTGTGAAAAGAGAGTATATAATTCTTCATCTAGGTTGTATAAATAGGTGGTAACAAAACCAGGAAAAAGGGGAGCAAGGTATTTGGAATCAGTATATACGTTGAAGGATAATGGTTGAAGCGACAAAAGAGCATATAAAGCATACAGTTCAACTCTTTGTACTGAAGAATAGGTAGTGGGTAATTTCTCTTTGATATCAGGGCTGACTATCCCTGCTATGCCTTTCTTGTTGCCATCAATGAAATAGGTGGGTGCATTGATAATAGGCTGGGATGCAATGATATTAGTTACAATGAATTTAGTACATTGTAGAAAGTCCCACAATTTTCCTTTCGGCAGATGAAATGAGATAAATTCTGAAAATCACTTAATGCCATTTGCATGGTCAGGTTATACTGTAAGGCAATTTGCAATTCCTGTTTTGTCAAGGGAACATGTATTGCATATGGATCAAATCCAGTCAAAGTTTGTACATGGCTTCTTCCTGACACAATTAAGTGCCCTATTTTCTCAATATATGATACAATTTTTTTAGACTGTTTAGTGTGTAAACATACCCATTCTATTGGGCTATGCTGAGCTATAATTGCAGTGGGCGAATGTTCAGTAGGGAATATATATAAAGAAACTGGTTGATCATAATCTAGCCAAGTTGAAAAAGATTGTTGAATGCGTTTCTCCACTAAGGCCAGTTCTTCTTTGGCCTCTTTTGTTAGCTGCCTAGGGCTATTAGGGTCGGGGGATCCCTCTAAAATTTTAAATAGATTTTGTAAGGCATAGGTGGGGATGCCAACAGATGGCCATAGCCAATTAATATCTCCTAGCAATTTTTGAAAATCATTCAGCGTGCGTAGAGATTGCACAGAAATTTGAGTTTTTTGAGGTTTGATTTTAGATTCTTCCATAACATGTCCTAAATAATTAAAGGGTGCTTTCCATTGAATTTTATCTGGTGCTACAAGCAGGCCATAATTTTGAAGAGTAATAGTAACTTCATTATATAACTCTTGTAAACAGAGTTCAGATTCCATAGAGAGAAGTATATCATCCATATAATGAATTATAAACGCAGTAGGATACTTGTCTCTAATGGGTTGTAATAAAACAGATATGAGTTATTGGCAAATGGTAGGGGAGTTCATCATTCCCTGAGGTAGCACCTTCCATTGGAATCTTTTAACAGGAGCCATGTGATTTATAGAAGGAACTGAAAAGGCAAAACGTTTTCTATCTTTAGGGTGCAATGGTATAGTAAAAAAGCAGTCTTGTAAGTCAATAACTACAGACCATCCTTTTGGTACCATAGAAGGGGAGGGCAATCCGGGTTGTAAGGGCCCCATAGGTGACATGGTATTATTAACATTTCTTAAATCTATCAACATTCACCATTTTCCTGACTTCTTTTTTATTACAAAAACAAGGGAATTCCATGGGGAAAATGAAGGTTCTATATGAGCTTTTTGTAATTGTTCATTAACTAATTGCGTAAGAGCTGCCAATTTTTTTTTTAGTTAGGGGCCATTGAGGTGTCCATACTGGGGTATCAGATTCCCAATCGAGGGGCAGCGGTGTTAACTCAATGGCCCCCATTAAAAAGGTTCATTTAAAGAAATGGTGGCTTTCATTTGTTCAAGAAAATCCTGTCCCCATAAATTGATAGGGATATTAGTAATATATGGTTTAAGATAAGCTACAATCTGATCAGGGCCTGGAGGATGGCTCCTTTATCAGTTTCCCTGTTGTTTTTGCTGTGCATGGGGGTTCAAAGTGTTTCTATCCTTATCAAATTTAGAATTACATTCATTCAGCCAATGAAACCCCCTTTTATATCTTGGACATACTCCTGGGGGTCTCTTCTTATTAGAAGTAATATTATTTTTTCCGGCCTGTGTTGGCATGTGACATTGTTTTTTCATATGGCCGGGCTTCCCACAGTTAAAACATTTGGTATTAGCAGCCTTTTGTACATTAAAGGTTTCCAATGCTGCCAATTTTGCTCTATGGGACATAGACCTGATGTCCCTATATGCTTTCAAATATTTCATAAGAGAGCCAGTCTCTCGAATAGGTCTGAGCACAGATCGACATTCCTCATTAGCATTTTCAAAGCAAGTTGTTTTAAAATAATATTTTGTAAAGTCACATCCTTAATAGATTTCTCAATTGCATCCTTTAATTTTCCTATCAATTGAGAATATTCCTCTTCATGTCCTTGAATAATCTTAACAAATGAACCATCAGAGTTAGTGCTATCAACCTTTGCTTATGCCCTGCAGGCAGTTTCTTTAATGAAATGTAACATCTGAGGGGTAATATTAGCTAATTGCACAATCATATCGGCCATGGCTCTTGTTCCAGTCAGTATATCATAGGTTAAATTGGCAGGGTTACCATGAGATTTCTGGTCAATCATCAGCTGTCGGGCCTCATCATTAACCCACATTTGCCACTGCAGTAATTGTTGAGAATTTAAAACCATCTTTGCTACTTGGAAAAAATCATATGGCATCCAAAGGTCAGCCCTTCCTCTGAGAAATTCTATACAGTAAGGAGAAGTAGGTCCATACAGAGTACATGCTTTCTTAAAGCTAGACAACATGCCAAAATCTAGATTAGCCCAAGTATTTTGGTCTTGGACAGGTTGATTAAATTGCATTGGGAAAGTGAAAGTGCAAGCAGGCATCTCCCGAGGAGGAGTGAAATGATTAGTATGAGCAAAGTTAGCAATTGCTGTTACAGGCAGAGCAGAAGGAAAAACCTCAGATTTGGGCTGTCCGTTGAATGAAATGACTTCCGTTCTAAATGGCTTCAGTTTCAACATATCCTGTATATATATATGTCTCTAAGTTGTTTTTCTAAGGATTGTGTCTGATTGAGCATAACATTCTTATATTTCAAAGCACCTTGCATATTTTGTTCCTTAAGCTCATATTCATGTAAAGATCGAATAGTTTTTACTTCCAAATCAATATTATGCCCTTCAATTTGTTCTGTGATAGCCCGTATGAGTGACCATGTAACCCTTGCCGATATGCTCGCAAAATATTATTTTTAACCCTTTTCCATACATTAAGATCAAGCGTCCCCTCCTCTGGGAACCATGGATTATGTTCCACTAGTATATGATAGCAGTCATTCAACTGATCTTTTGAAACATTAACACCGTTTTGTTTCAAAAAATGATGCATTATAGAAATGAAAGGAATTTTACTGCTATGTTGTCCCATCCTGCTTACCTCTTTCTGCAGGGGCTCATCACTTTGTTCAGTCTTTCTCTCAAGTCCCTGTTCGGGCGCCACTTGTTGGGGATTTTTCTCCCCGGGACTTGGAAGTGACGAACCTGAAAGAAGGACACTTGGACAGTCTCTTGCAAGGACTGACAAGTTTATTTCTGCAGTCAAGCTTTTTTATAGAAGCAGGAACAAAGAGCTTAAAGTATGTGGCCAGCAGAGCGCATACGGAGTTAACACATAATCAGTAGAAACATTTCAAGGACAGCGCGCTCTAAATGAGTCATGGGTTTCTCCCACAACCCGCTCTCACAAGTAACATCCCTATTTATTATTAACTCTTGGCGCCAAGCATAACCAAAGGCAGGAGATGTCTTTCTGTCCGTAGTGCAAAGCCGAGTACTTCTGGCCCTTGGCCATTTTCCCAAGGACTTTCTCCTTTTATGGCTATTTTGCACTACACTTCCCAACAGTCTCTACTGCACAGGCTTATGTTTTCCCTAAAATAGTTTGAGAAGATTGTTGGGTCTTCCTATCTCTCGGCACTAGATGGATTCTCCTGATGTAAACCGACTGAAGGGCTGGGTGATGTGGGTTTCACTTTAGCCAATTAGCTGTCGCTTGAAGGTTGTGGAAGTAGTTAAATCCTTGGGAAATAAAACTTGAGAGGTAGGGTTTATTTTCTCCGTATTTTTGTTGAAACAGTGCCAATGAATCTGAGCACAGCCAACTAAAAAGGATGTACTACCCTAGAAGAGAGAACTATTAAATTATAAATTGTCTTTCCACCACTCCTCCACCCCACAGGCTCAGGAATACCTTGGCCACTTTGGAAAAAAGTTCCCTTGAAGAAAAGTTCCATGTTCCTGTGGACTTTCTCTTTGATGAGCTACTGTTACATCTTTCTACTGTTGTTGAATGCATCCCTATGCAAGGAACTCCGCATTTATTATTCCTTCTCTCCCTCTCTATGCCAGAAAATCATAGGATTATCTTGGTATGTGCATAGCACCTACAAATAGAAGTGAATTTGATAAAGGTAGCTAGAAAATATGTTCTATATCAAATATCATGTGGTAAGTTGCTTCAGTCGTGTCTGACTCTGCATGACCCCATGGACTGTAGCATGTAAGGCTCCTCTGTTCATGGGTTTCTCCAGGCAAGAATACTGGAGTGGGTTGCCATACCCTCCTCCAGGGTATCTTACCGACCCAGGGATCGAACCCACATCTCTTCTGTCTCCTGCATTGGCAGGCAGGTTCTTACCATTAGCACCACCTGGGAAGCAGATAATGCTGTCTCTTATATTGGAAAGGCAACAGTGATACCCACTGATACATCCAAAAATGCTATTGGATGTATTAGTATAATAAGGCAAGCAAAAGAAACAAAGAGTATATCATTGGAAAGGAACAAAGATGTTAATTTCATCAATATTTTGATTTTAAAAAATTCCATAATTATTTACATACTTGAAGTAGTAAAATTATTAAGTGAAGTTTACTGAAGTCATGGACATAGGTCAAGATTAAAACACCGTTTCAATGTACTAACAGTAAACTAAAACTTACCAGCAATATAAATTAAAAATTAAGTAAAAATAAAACAAAATTCAAAATAGATTCCATTCACAGTAGAACCAACAATATCGGATACTTATGACTGACAAAACAGCTCCAAATGATAGAAATACTATTGAGAAAAGACTGATTTATAAGCTCAAAGCAATATGAATAAAAATTGTGTTAGTTTTTTTTTTCTGGTAGAAACTGAAATGCTGATTTAAAATTTTATATGTAACATTAGTACTCTTGAAGGAGGAGGTGAGATGGCTTATGCTTTCTGAAATCAAGACTTTCTAATAAAGTTTGCAAGCTTGATGTGCTGCAGTCCCTGGGGTCACAAAGAGTCGGGCATGACTTAGCATCTGAACAACAACAACAGTCCATAATATAGGGTTCACAAAGTATAGAAACATTCACAAATATATGAAAATTTAAGATTATTTCATTAGAAGAAATATTGATAAATATTGCTGATTCAGTTGGACAATCCAAAGGGGAAAAATGAACTGTGACCCCTAATACCATTTACACAAAAATATCAATTTTGTGTGAAATGTTGACTTAAAGGAAAAATACTGTGAAAATTTTCATTGGAATAAGGAAAAATTTCTTAAGCAAGACATAAAAATCATTAACCATATTATTTGAGAAGACTGAAAATGTGGGCTACATTAAAACTGAAAACGACATAGAGAATGGAAGGTAAATTAGAGTTGGAAGATATTTGTAACACATATATTTAAAAATTGTAAAAAAAAAAAAAAAAAAAAAAAAAACCTTGAGTAGTCACTTTACAAAGCAGAATATCCAAAAGGCCAATAAGAAAGTTATTCAACCTCAGTTAGTAGCAGAGAAATGTAAAACAGTGGCTCAAATGTTATAAAAGACTGACAGTACTAAACGCTGGTAAAGATGGTGAACTCTCATGCACTACTAGAGAGAAAGAAAATGAGCACAGTCATTTTGGAAACTGTTTACTAATATAGTACACATGCATATTCTAACCCAGCAATTCTACTTCTGAGTGTATACCCAACTTATGCATATGCATGAAAACCAGCAGGCTATAGAGAAATGTTCATAACAACATTATTATAATAGTAAAATAATAGACTACTCATATGTCCATCAATACTAAAATGAATGACTAGTTTGTAGTCTACTCATTCAGTGAAATATTATGCAGCAGTGACTATGAATGAACTGAAACTAACATGGATGACTCTTATAGTCATAATGCTGAGAAAAAGGAACTGGGTATATGGGATCTAATCAAACTTAAAAGCAGAGTGAAGAAAACCATCAACAAATTGGGAAAGCAACCTACTGAAGGGGAGAAGATAATTTGCAAACAATATGTCTGATGAGTTAATATTAAAAATAAACACCAAATTCATACAACTCAATATTAGTAAAATGGAACAACCTGTTTAAAGGTGGACAGAAGAGCAACCTGATTAAAAGTTGCCTAGACAGACATTTTTCCAATGAAGACATGCAGATGGCCAACAGGCACACGAAATGACCCTTGACATCACTAATCGTTAAGTTTTATATGTTCTTGAACTTTATGTTAATAGGATATACGTAGTTCTTTTTTGAAGCTCCTAATAGATAATTGACTTTTTTTGAAGAAGAGTTCAAAGAATGTTCAAACTACTGCAAATTGCACTCATTTCACATGCTTGTGATGTAATGCTCAAAATTCTTCAAGCCAGGCTTCAACAGTATGTGAACTGAGAACTTCTAGTAGTTTAAGCTGGATTTAGAAAAGTCAGAGGAACCAGAGGTCAAATTGCCAAAATCCACTGGATAATAGAAAAAGCAAAAGAATTCCAGAAAAACATCTACTTCTGCTTCACTGATTATGCTAAAGTCTTTGTATGGATCACAACACACTGTGGGAAATTCTTAAAGAAATGGGAATACCAGACCACCCTACCTGCCTTCTGTGAAACCTGTATACAGATCAAGAAGCAACAGTTAGAACTGGACATAGAACAACAGACATAGAGTGACAGACTTTACGTTCCTGGGCTCCAGAATCACTGCAGATGGAGACTGTAGCCACGAAAAGACACTTGCTCTTTCAAAGAAAAACTATGACAAACCTAGACAGCATATTAAAAAGCTGAGACAGTCTTTGCCAACAAAGGTCCATCTAGTCAAAGCTATGATTTTTCCGGTCATCAGATATGAATGTGAGATTGATGTTTTTAGATGTGGTATTGTTCCAGATCGGAAAAGGAGTATGTCAAGGCTTTATATTGTCACCCTGCTTATTTAACTTACATGCAGAGAATATCATGCAAAATGTCAGGCTGGATGAAGCCCAAGCTGGAATCAAGATTTCAGGGAGAAATATCAATAACTTCAAATACACAGATGACACCACCTGTATGGCAGAAAGTGAAGAACTAAAGACCCTCTTGATGAAAGTGAAAGAAGAGAGTGAAAAAGTTGGCTTGAAACTCAACATTCAAAAAACTAAGATCATGGCATTTGGTTCCATCACTTAATGGCAAGTAGAGGTGGAAACAATGGAAACAGTGACAGACTTTACGTTCTTGGGCTCCAAAATCACTGCAGATTGTGACTGCAACCACAAAAAGACACTTGCTCTTTCAAAGAAAAACTATGACAAACCTAGACAGCATATTAAAAAGCCGAGACGGTCTTTGCCAATAAAGGTCCATCTAGTCAAAGCTATGATTTTTCTGGTCATCATGTATGGATGTGAGATTGATGTTTTTAGATGTGGTGTTGGAGAAGACTCTTGAGAGTCCCTTGGACTGCAAGGAGATTCAACCAGCCCATCCTAAAGGAAATCAATCCTGAATATTCATTAGAAGAACTGATGTTGAAGCTGAACCTCCAGTACTTTGGCCACCTGATACAAAAAGCCAGTTCGTTAGAAAAGACCCTGATGCTGGGAAAGATTGAAGGCAGGAGGAGAAGGGGACAACAGAGGATGAGATGGTTAGATGGCATCACTGACTCAATGGACATGAGTTTGAGCAAGCTCTGAGAGATGATGAAGGACAGGGAAGTCTGGCGTGCTGCAGTCCATGGGGTCCCAAAGAGTGGGACAGGACTGAATGACTGAACAACAACAATGATATTAGTTCCAGGTGGTGGTGTTGTTTAGTCACTAAGTCTTTTCTGACTCTTTGCTGCTGCTGCTGCTTCTGCTGCTAAGTCACTTCAGTCGTGTCCGACTCTGTGTGACCCCATAGACGGCAGCCCACCAGGCTCCACCATCCCTGGGCTTCTCCAGGCAAGAACACTGGAGTGGGTTGCTATTTCCTTCTCCAATGCATGAAAGTGAAAAGTGAAAGTGAAGTCGCTCAGTCATGTCCGACTTTTAGTGACCCCATGGACTGCAGGCTACCAGGCTCCTCTGTCTATGGAATTTCCTAGGCAAGAATACTAGAGTGGATTGCCACGCCCTCCTCCAGGGGATCTTCCCAACCCAAGGACTGAACCCGTGTTTCCTGCATTGCAAGTGGATTCTTTACCAGTGAGCCACCAGGGAAGCATAGTTAATCCAATATCTTTATAGATTATACTCCAAACAAACTTACTATAAAATATTAACTATATTCCCATGTTATACATTACATGCTTATAAATTATTTATTTTATATATAGTAGTTTGTGTTTGACTCAGAATAGTAGTTATGTCTGGGGAAGAAGGAGGGTAATAAGAGTCTGACTCGTTGCGACTCCATGAACCGCAGCAAGCCAGGCCTTCCTGTCCATCACCAACTCCCAGAGCCTACCCAAACTCATGTCCATTGAGTCGGTGATGCAATCCAACCATCTCATCCTCTGTCGTCCCCTTTTCTTCCGGCCCTCAATCTTTCCCAGCATCAGGGTCTTTTCAAATGAGTCAGTTCTTAGCATCAGATAGCCAAAGTATTGGAGTTTCAGCGTCAACATCAGTCCTTCCAATGAACACCCAGGACTGATCTCCTTTAGGATGGACTGGTTGGATCTCCTTGCAGTCCAAGGGACTCTCAAGAGTCTTCTCCAACTCCACAGTTCAAAAGCATCAATTCTTTGATGCTCAGCTTTCTGTATAGTCAACTCTCACATCCATACATGACCACTGGAAAAACCATAGCCTTGAATAGACAGACTTTTGTTGACAAAATAATGTCTCTGCTTTTGAATATGTTGTCTAGGTGGGCCATAACTTTCCTTCTAAGGAGTAAGCGTCTTCTAATTTCATGGCTGCAATCATCTGCAGTGATTTTGGAGCCCAGAAAAATAAAGTCAGCCACTGTTTCCCCATCTATTTGCCATGAAGTGATGGGATCGGATGTCATGATCTTAGTTTTCTGAATGTTGAGCTTTAAGCCAACTTTTTCACTCTCTTCTTTCACTTTCATCAAGAGTCTCTATAGTTCTTCTTCACTTTCTGCCATAAGGGTGGTGTCATACTTTGTCATATTAATATATTAAAACATGAAAACCTGAGGGGAATTTTGGAAAAAACAAAGTAAGAATTTATATTCTTTAAAAAATGAACTTCTCAGTGTTATCCAGATTGTCTTTGTATTGGCTCTCCTTCAGGCTTAAATTAATTATGTCTCTCCTTTAAACATGATAGTCAGATTATTTCCTATTCACAATAGAGCCAGCTTTATTTAGACAATATGGGTTTTGATTAGTTTCAGGTTTTAAAATGGAAACATTTGGTAGATAAGTAACCTTACAAAGGAAAATAGAAATTAATTTAGATATAAGTTAAATAAATTTAGGGGAACGGGCTAGGTATATTTAAAATATGTAGGAAAAAAGAACCTTCATATGAATAAAAGTCAAAATTAATGTCTTTCTTATTGACATGCTAAAATTACGGAATGGCCACAAGAATTTCTAATATTTTTTAGTAGAATTTGTGTAAGAAATTTGATTTTCAAGCTGCTACAGTAACCCACTGTTTTACTGAACAGCTCACTTAAACTTCTTGTCTTCCATGAGTTTTTAGAATGGTATATTTATGTGCTGATAACAAAAAAAACTTATTTACTATTAAATTTTATTTAATTTTGTTAAGCTTTATCTATTTATTAAATATTATTTAATTTTCATTTTAGCCTATTCTAGTACTATTTGAATGGTGGTGGTTGGTGGTTTAGTCACTAAGTCCTGTCTGACTCTTGCCATCCTATGGACTATAGCCTGCCAGGTTCCTCTGTCCATGGGATTCTCCAGGTGAGAATACTGGAGTGCATTGCCATTTAATCTGTTATTTATAGATAGATCTTGTTTCAGGGTCTTTAACTATATTGCATAAATATGCAACTAAACTGATGATAATTTTTTTAAATGTCTTCTTGTAGACAGTAGAGTTCCTCAGTATCTGTTAAGTGATCTAATCATGCATTTTTCAAGTGTGTATTTTTGCATAGTAAAAGAAAATATTAAAAGTAAGGAATATGTGTGTTGGCATCGTTGTACAAAATGCATTTTTACTTAATAGTAGAACATTTTGTCTACTAAAAGGAACAGTCTTTTTCACTTAACCTTGAAATCTACATCTCTTGCTTCTTTCTTTTTTCATTTAGATAATCATGCAACAAGTATTTTGTGTATCTTATTCCTTAGCTTGCTTTCTTATGAAACTTTTTACAGACTATGATAGTACGCTGATGTTTCTAGTCTTAATCATTACATCACATTTTTGAAATGTCTTCATTTTGTTTTCACTATTAGCTTTTATATGAATGTTCTTTTTCTAATGAGTTGATACATTTCTGAAAGCAGGAACTGTGTGTTCTTGTTCTCCCACATATCAAGGAACACAGTGTACTCAGGACAGCTTCATTGAATGTAGTTGTATTGTTAAAGATTTAAGCTTGTATTATTAGTAAAGTCCAACATTTTGGGGAGATCATTGTTGATAAAATTTCTTTTGCATTGTGTATTGTCCCTGCTATAGTGCTATTAAAGTAATGAGATTTCTGGTTCAGTTCTCATAATATGGAACCTCACAGTAAGAAATAATAAAGAGAAGTTTCAAATCAGCTTCAGTGCTGGTTTTGAATTTAAACCAGGACAAATTTACTATGCTACTTTACACAAATTGAGTGTGTTTGCAAGAGTGAGTCAACCAGGAGATACTGAAAGCACTGGTGTGATGTTCTTTTTACTGGGAGTTGGAGAAAAATCCTTTCAACCAGAGTTGTCTTGCATTTCCAGAGAGTGGCTAGTAGTGTTCATACATCAGAAATCCATGCACACAACCAGGGCAAATATTCTTAAGCTTCAAGTTTAAATATGACCTTTAGGATTCACTCCCTCACTTTCTAGCCACAAGTAGGGATATCAGATTGTTCTGAAGGACATACTATTTAAAATCAAGTCCCTGGGATCACACTGTCCAGTATTGATTGTGTGGACTTAGGAGGGTTTCTAAACTTCTCTGAGCCTCATGTTACATATGTAAGTGGAGATAATGATGCCTTTTTTAATGGAAAAATTGTGAGCAATTGAAGAGATAAAACCCAAAACCATTTTTCCTTCTCTCTCCACAGGTGATATATACTGTACTCTCATATTTAAAAAAAAAAAAAAAAGTAGGTGAGAACATTCTAACTTTTAAGAATTCTGACCCCACATTTCAATTTATAATATCAATATTCACCCATCTCCAAACATGAGGACCTGTCTTCCTTGACAAGTCAAATGTTAGACCTATACTCTTAATCTTTTTCCTCTTTGCCTTTATCACCTTCTAGTGTCCTTTATCCCTTGTTTCATGTGTTTTCAGTTTTTCTCATTCCAGTTTCTCTTTCTTTTCAGCCTGCAAAATAAGTTTTAACTTAGGTTTAATTTGAGAGTCATTTAAATTGATTCTTCATTGTTTCTCCCCCAACCTTTCCAGCAAAATTAGAATAATTTCTACTCATTGTATGGATATTATCAACTTTTTCAATAGTGTATTAATATTAATAAATCAAACTTGTGGAATTTTTCTCATTACCTCTTCAACTCACCAACCTGACTTTTTTGCCCATTTTATTGAAATGGCTTTGTCAGAGATCACCCATGACCATTGGAAGATCCCATTTTCCAGTGACTAACATCTATGCAATATTTGATCTCTATCATTATCTCTTTCTACTGTTGACAACTCCTTACTTCTTTTTCACTCTTAGTTTAACACTTTTCTAATCCTCCTTCCTTAAAAAAAAAAAGCCCTCTTTTTTTGACTTTTATTTATCCTCTTAATTATAAGTATTGTGTATTTCCAGGGTTTCACCCCTTACCTTTTCTCATTCTTGTCTTTTTTTACTCCCCAATCCCTCAATCGGAGAAGGCAATGGCACCTCACTCCAGTACTCTTGCCTGGAAAATCCCATGGATGGAGGAGCCTGGTAGGCTGCAGTCCATGGGGTCCCTAAGAGTCAGACACGACTGAGCGACTTCACTTTCACTTTTCACTTTCATGCATTGGAGAAGGAAATGGCAACCCACTCCAGTGTTCTTGCCTGGAGAATCCCAGGGACGGGGGAGCCTGGTGGGCTTCCACCTATGGGGTCGCACAGAGTCGGACACGACTGAAGCGACTTAGCAGCAGCAGCAGCAGCAACCCCTCAATGGTTTCATTTACTTCTAGCCTTTTAACACTCATCAATGTTCCAATGACTTTACAGTCTGAATTTTGAGATCAGGTCAACTATATACAACTCCAAAGCCAGTATGAAAACAGGCTGTCGTATGTGCCATAATCATCTCAAAGAGAACATCCCCAAGATGGTAAATTAATCTTGCCTCCTCCATTCCACTTTTCTAAATCAGGCCTTCATCCCTTTTAGTTTGGACCACTGTAGTTATCTTTGATTTAGTCTCACTATTTCAAGTAGTGAGAAGGACATGAAAGGAGAGGTCTATAAATGCATAGCTGAGAATTCCATTATAATTTCCCCAACATGCAGAAAGTTACTAGTTAGTACTGACTAACAAAGTCAAAGGGACAAGAATGGGATTTTTAGTCGCTCTTTCTGAAAATCAGTTTTTTTCATTTTAAATATATGCAAGTTTGTGAGCTCTTTTACATAGGTCCCTGTGTGGCTGTATGACTGGAAATACTCTATTAGGTACTTTAAGTAATTTATATATGTATATCACTAGTTCATGATTAGACTCAGAGATGAAGAAATCCAAATTACTTCTTCAGTGAATATTAGAAATTTTAATATTTTTCCTTGCTAATTTATGGCTATTTATGGGTATCTTTTATGAAGAGACTATATTAAATATTAAATATTCTTTAGTCCATTAGTGTGTTACCTTGGGGTCTGATAATTTAGTAATCATATAAATTATGTTGAAAATCAAAAGCTTACTTTTAAAAGTGAGGCAATATGCTACTGAATTTATGTGGTTTATTTATAGCTCACTAAGTTCAATATATTATATTTTGTAAATATGTTTGATCCTTCATATTTCAAACTGCTATTTATTCTTGTGAGTCATGGATGTACTCGGAAAAGGAAAAGGAAAAGTTTTTGATATGAAATTTGAATGATCAAATTATTCTTATATCAAATATCAAATAAATACAAAATATCAAGTAATATTTCCAATATATTTGTAAAGAATGTTTTGTTTACCTTTTTCTTTTCTATTATAAAGACTGATTTCTAGCAGTATTTGTGATTAATAAAGCCTTTGAACTATTCCTGTCTTAGTCCATTTGGGCTGCAAAAACAAAATACTGTCGACCAGGTAATTTATAAACAGAAATTTATTTCTCATAGTACTTGTGGCTGGAAAGTTCAAGAATAAGCAATTGGTAGACTGTTTAATGAGGGATGGCTTTTGTCTTCTTACTATGTCCTCACTTGGTAGAAATGGTGAGAGATCTCTCTGGGGCTTCTCTTATAAGGTCACTTATCCTATTGAGGGCTCTGCCCTCATGACCTAATCACCCCTCAAAAGTCTCATCTCCAGACACTATCATATTCAAGATTAGATTTCAACATATGAAATTTATGGGAAAGTAAATATTCAGATCATTGTAAATCCCTTTAATAACATTTGATTTCCCCTCTTGTTTAATAACAATTTATAAATCTAACTGGAAGAGTGAACAAGTGTAATATTGTTTCCTATATTTTCTCTTCGGAAAATATATCCATTGCTATATAGTTGTATCTGTGTGCATATGTCACAGCAACAAGAATTGAGCAAGTTTATTTGGGTTTCTTTCACCCACCATTTGTAAGCATAAAAGTTTATTTAATTAAATTATTCTGTCGTCTCTTGTATATTCATAAATTTAGTAGTCTTTTCTGGTATATTAACTATAAAAATAATATTTTTTCTCAAGAACATTGAAATTTTAAAACAAAAATGTTGTTTGTTGACATTTTTGTGTTATTTGTAACCATTTTATCATGACTATAAGCATTATTATAACTAATGGATGAAATATTCATCTCCTTTATTTCAAAAACATCTCCAGTTCCTATTTTAAAGGAATTTAAATAGATAGGTTGCCAGAATAATATTATTTGTACTCTAAAGCTTTCATTTTTATCTATAAAATGATGTAATTTGATCACATTAGACACAAAAAGCTATAAATATCAATATGTTTTGTCCTGTGCTAGTTATGTTCAGAATAATGAAACAAAATTGCAATTTTTCTGTAGTTTTTTGTTTTCTTGTTTTGACTTGTGTGATGAATTAAGACACTGTTAGATAAAATGCTAATGTTTTCTCTTAAGTACCTTTCTGTGGCTTCTGATTTTTTCACTGATCTTTTTTTGAGGTCTTCGTATTTTGCACCATCATATTTTACAATTCAGTGAGAAACAATATTATACCTCAAAGCAGCCTGCATTTTGTTATTTTTTTCTCTCAAGGATGTGTTTTTATATATCATCATTTGTTTAATTACTTTTAGACTCTGTAAATCATTTCTTTGTACTGTGTACACTTTTTAAGGTTTTTAAATTCTGAACTTAAATATGAGTGATACAAAATAGTTGTGAGTGCAAACTGATTCTAATGTTTACAGGGGGTCTAAAGACCCAGAATAGCCCATACAATAATGAAAGAGGAAAACAAGATTAGAGAATGAACACTATCTGACTTTAAGACTTACTATAAAGCTGTAGTAATCGAGACTATAGTATCAGTGAAAGAATAGACAAAGAGATCAGTGGAACAGAATGGGGATTGCTGAAACAGATTCACATGGTCAGCTGGTTTTTGGAAAAGAATCAAAAACAATATAGTGGAACAAAGATAGTCTTTTCAGCAAATGGTACTGGATCAACTGGACATCATATGCAAAAAAGTGAACCCCAATATAGACCTTACACCTTTCACAAGCATTAACTCAAAATGGATCATACACCAAATGTGAAATACAAAACTGCAAAACTTCTAGAGGGTAACAGAAGAAAACCTTGGGTATGGTGATGAATTTTTAGATACACCACCAATGACATGATCCATGAAATAAGTAATTGCTCAGCCAGACTTCATTAAAATTGAAAAATTAATGCTCTGTAAAAGTCAATGTGAAGAGAATAAGTCAAGCTACAAACTGGAATAAAATATGATAAGTCTGATGAAGAACTGTTATTGATACACAAAGAACTCTTAAAACGCAACAAGGAGAAAATAGCCCAATTAAAAACTAACCAAAGGTCTTAACAGATGCTTCACCAAAGAAGATGTACAGATGGCAAATAAGCATTTGAAGTGATGCTCTACATCATATATCATCAGAAAAATGCAAATTAGAACAATGAGATACACACCTATTAGAATGTCCAAATCCAGAACACTGATAACACCAAACACTGGCGAGGATGTGGTGTGGAGCAACAGTAGCTGTCATTTATTGCTGGTGGAAATACAAAAAAATGGTACAGCCACTTTGGGAGATAGTTTGATGAGTTCTTACAAAACATACGCTTACCGTAAGATTGAGCATATCACCCTCCTTAGAATTTTCCTATAGGTGATGAAAACTTGCACAAGGATGTTTATAGCAGCTTCGTTTGTAACTGCCAGAACTTGGAAGCAATGAAGATTGCCTTCAGTAGGTGAATAGATAAATAAACTGTGGTACATCCAGGCAATAGAATATTATTTGCTACTAAAAAGAAATGAGCTATCAAGCCATAAAAACACATGGAAAACTTTAAATGCTTATTACTAAGTGAAAGAAGCCAAGCTGAAAAGGCAATTTACTGTATGATTCTAATTATGTGATATTCTGGAAAAGGAAAAACTGTGGAAATAGGAAAAAGATCCTTGGGTGGTAGGAGTAGAGGCAGGGGGGAGATGAATAGGTAGATCCCAGAGGATTTTCAGGGCAGTGAAACTACTCTGTTTGACACTCTAATGATGGGTACGTGGGAATATACACTTATCCAAATCTGTAGGATATACAATACAATATTGAACCCTAAGATAGAATATGAATTTTGAATGATTATGATACATAAATGTAGGTACATCAGTTGTATCAATGTGGTACTCTGGTGGGGGATGTTGTCAATGGAGGAGGCTATGCATGAGCAGGGCAGCAGGTATATGGGAAATCTCTGTCTCTTCCTCGTAATTTTGCTGTGAACCTAAAACTTCTCTGAAAAAGAAAAAGTCTTCAAAAAATAGTTGGATAGAATGGGAACAAGATACTAACAGTAGCTGAATAAAATTTAATAGCATATTTTGGATTCCCATCCATTAAAACATTCATTACTGCCCTTCCCAGTATTTTAATTTTATAGGATGATGCCTTTTCTCCTCTTTGAAATTTTAACTAATTTCCCTTTTGATTCTTTTTTTTTCCTTTTTCCTCCAAGTCTTTGTACTAATCATTAATGTGCAATTCATTAGGTTAGCAATTATTTATGGAAATAGTTTAACTCTGATTTAACCTGTCCTGAAAGTGACATGGGCTTCCCAGTGACACTAGTGGTAAAGAATCCGCCTGTCAATGCAGGAGACATAAGAGATGTGGGTTCCATCCCTGGGTCGGGAAGATTCCCTTGAGGAGGGCATGGTAACCCACTCCAGTGTTCTTCCCTGGATAATCCCATGGACAGAGGAGCCTGGTGGGCTGCAGTGCATAGGTTCACACAGAATTGGACACGACTGCGACTTAGCATGCACGTATGCACGGAAGTGAAACACAAGACCTCCTAGTGGTTACATGCATGAACTTTGGAACCAACTGCCTGAAATCAAATCCTACATAATGGTGTGACTTGTGCAATTTACCAAACCTCTCTCTGTGTTTTTCTCATCTGTAGGATAGGGATGATATGCAACCCACTTCAGGGGGTCCTTATGAGCATTATATTGTTGATATTAGTAAGGTTCTGAGAACAGTGTGAGAACTTCCTGAACACCTCATAAGTGTCTAAGAAATATGCATGTTTTTCATTTGCTGCTTCCTATTCTTGCATTCTTTCTAAGTAGAAATACTTCTTTTCCTCTCTGAGGCTAAATCTTCAACTTGAACTTTAATTCTCAATGCCTTTTCTCAATTTCTTCTTGGCTTCATGAATTATTTCCAAATTCCTTTTGGGACCAGACACCATGCTCCTGTCATGCAATATTTGTAGTATGACATTTCTGGTCCTTTATATATGATTTTCCCTTTGCACAGAGCTGTTTTTCCCACCTTGTATGCTTGGCCTGATTTGACTCATTTGAATTTTTTCTGAGTCTCATGTCTTTAACCTTGTCTATGGCAGAGTCCCAGTTGCATACTTCCATCACCGCCTTTGCCCCCTGCCTTATACATGCTGCTTTACTTCCCAAGGTCCCTAGCAGAAATGAGTATTCTTTGAGAGAGATGATGATCACAACAGAAGGATTGGCCCAAGTTATATGTTTTTACGGTTAGTGAATAGTTGACTGTTTGAATTTGATAAGAACCTTATTTTTAGTTTACTGTCATATGAATTCATTTCAATAAAATAATGTGTGATTTGACAACTAGCAGAGATTCTGTTTCCAGCATGATTAACCAAGAAATGTGCTTTCACCAAGAATTTAAAAAATCAAAGACTGTTACTTGGCTCCAAATAACAAAGATAACAGCTTTATTTTTGAACAAATTCTTATTTGAGAGAGTCTCATATTCCATTTATTATACAGTCAATTCTTTTATGTTTTAGAATGGCCAATAATTTAATATACTCTATGATATCATCTGTCTTCATAGCTTTTTCTAGGAATTAATTTTCTCTTGAAGTCAGTGCAGATTATATTCTATAGCCAGAGGTGATGGATTAAAAAATAATGTTATATCACCTTATTACAGGGAAAAAAATGTTCTTAAGGGTTATTAGTTTCTGTGACTCAATGTCTGGATATATGTCAATAGTATGTGGATGTTTTCAAAGGTTTTTGGTAGTTTAATCTATGCATTGTCAAGCTATTGAGCATATGGTTTGGTAATAGGAATTTGTTGTTCCATTGATCTTGTCTATATTTGTTTGCCTTTGAATGAAAACAGAACTGACAGAATTGTCAATGTAAATGGGAATGTACTTAGCCTGTTTCTCCTTGAACTTTGCAGGCTTAGCCTTTCAGCATCGATCTGTTATAGGTTGATAAGCCTGACTGTCAGGTAGGTTTGGTAATTTATTGTTATGTTGCTTATTTTATGTCTTCTGCTGCTTAAGTGGTCCAGACATGGAAACAAACGTACGGGAGAGCTATTTTCTGTTTCTTTTTCTTATTTCCTAAGTGAATTTTTTTTTTTTAGAATTTTTATTAATTACAGCTAGCCTTTAAAATTTCTTTTGAATTAAGTTAATCTTTAAAAATTTTGTAATATAAACTTTTAAGGTTATAAGTATCCCTTTAATACCACTTTAGCTGCCTCATCACAAATTTTTGTCTCTAGTATTACTTTAATTTTTGTTCATTTTGATATATTTAAAGATTTTATTGTGATTTATTATTTAATTTCTGAGTTATTTAGACATGAATTTTTGAGTTTCAAACATGAGAAGTTTTAATGTTTTTTCTTGGTATTGGCTTCTTCTTCCTCTTACCTTTTCCAAATTGTTGCTTGTAGTTATCCCCATTCTCATCTATACTGTACATAATTTTCTCCTGTACTGTCTGAACTTCACTTTAAGCATATATGTTTGTTCTAGTTTGTGTTCTATTTCAAAAAGCAAATGACACTTTTGACCCCACATTACCCTTTGTAAAAATCATTTCTTACCTCCCCTTTACAGAATCAATTTTTGAAGAAACCCTTAGAGTTGCTGTTCCCAGCTTTGTCATCTCCCAGTTCTCTGAACCCATTTTGGCCAGGCTCTGTGTGTATGTGTGTGGGGTGTGTGTGTGTGTGTGTGTGTGTGCGCGTGCACGCTTGCATGCTCGGTCACTCAGTCGTGTCCAATTCTTTGGGATTTTATAGACAATACAGTCTGTGGAATTCTCCAGGCCAGAATACTGGAGTGGGTAGCCTTTCCCTTCTCCAGGGGATCTTCCCAACCCAGGGATCAAACCCAGATCTCCCGTATTACAGGCAAATTCTTTACCAGCTGAGCCACAAGGGAAGCCCAAGAATACTGGAGTGGGTAGCCTACCCCCATCGCCAGTGGATCTTCCTGACCCAGGGATCCAACAGGGGTCTCCTGCATTGCAAGTGGATTCTTTTCCAAATGAGCTACTGAAGTGAAGAGCTGACTCATTTGAAAAGACCCTGAAGCTGGGGAAGATTGAGGGCAGGAGGAGAAGGGGACGACAGAGGATAAGATGGTTGGATGACATCACTGACTCAATGGACTGGACTCCAGGAGTTGGTGATGGACAGGGAGGCCTGGGGTGCTGCGGTTCCTGGGGTCACAAAGAATCAGACACGACTGAGTGACTAAACTGAACTGAACTATAATTTTTTCTTTTTCCTCTTTAGGTAGTTTGAATTGTGGTATTAAGTGCATAAACATTAGTAGTTGTTATATCCTCCTGATGAATTGACCCCTTTATTATTATGAAATGATTTTCTACTTGATAACATTCTTTGCTCTGAAATCTACTGTGTCTGATATTGATATATCCATTCTAGTTTTCTTTTGATTAGTGTTAGTGTGATATATCTTCTTCCATCTTCGTATTTTTAATTTGTTGTTGTCCTTGTATTTAAAGTGTGTTTCTTTTTGGCAACATGAGATAGTGTCTCGCTTTTTTATCCAATATGATCATCTCTGCATTTAAATTAGTGTTTCACTTACATTTTATGTGATTAAATACATGATTAGGTTTAAATCTATTGTCAGTTTTAATGTCTTTTCTGTTAATTATAATATATTATATTCTGCATTTGTTTTGATTTGCTGAGTTTTTGGATTATGAGTTAGTTGTGCTTTCCTGATTCTTTGCTTGCCTGATAATTTTTGATTAGATACCAGACATTATGAATTTTTATTTTCTTGGGTGCTGGATATTTTTACATTTCTATAAATATTCTTGAGATTTTTCCTGGGATAAAGTTAAATTTGATCTTTCTGAGTCTTCCTTTTCAGATTTATATGTGGAATAACAGTGATGTTTAATCTAGGGTTAATTATATTCCATTGTTAAGCAAAATCCTTCTGTGTACTCTACACAGCACTGGGTGAATTATGATGCTTTCCAATGATGTCTCTTGCATGAATGCTGTGTATTCCCTCTAACTCTTTGGGGGTTTGTTTCCTTGCTTTTGGTAGTAACCTTATACGCATGGACTGATCAGAATTCTGATGAATACTCCAGGAAAACTCTGTAGAATCTTGGTTTTCTCTCTGTGCAGCTTTCTCCTCTTTGTTACTCTTAGACATTCAAACTGCTTTGATTTCTTTAGACTCTCAGCAATGTCTCTTTTACTCAGCAAATCTTCCTGGCTGTGCTTGAGTTTCTCTTCCTGGTGTCAATTCTGGAAACTCTAAAAGCAATTCAGTCACTCATTCACGTCTGACTCTTTGTGACCCCATGGACTGCAGCATGCCTGATTTCCCTGTTCATCACCAACTCCCTGAGCTTACTCAAACTCATGTCCATCGAGTTGGTGATGCCATCCAATCATCTCATCCTCTGTCGTCCCCTTCTCCTCCCACCTTAAATCTTTCCCAGCATCAGGGTCTTTTCCAATGAGTCAGTTCTTCACATCAGGTGGCCAAAGTATTGGAGTTTCAGCTTCAACATCAGTCCTTCCAATGAATATTCAGAACTGATTTCCTTTAGGACTGACTGGTTTGATCTCCTTGCTGGAGATCAAGGAACTCTCAAGAATCTTCTCCAATACCATAGTTCAAAAGCATCAATTCTTTTTTTTTTAATCATATTGAATTTATTTTTTTTAATATAAATTTATTTTAATTGGAGGCTAATTACTTTACAATATTGTATTGGTTTTGCCATATATCAACATGAATCAGCCATGGGTATACACGTGTTCCCCATCCTGAACCCCTCTCCCACTGCCCTCCCCATACCATCCCTCTGGGTCATCCCAGTGCACCAGCCCCAAGCATCCTGTATCATGCATTGAACCTGGACTGGCAATTCATTTCACATATGATATTATACATGTTTCAATGCCATTCTCCCAAATCATCCCACCCTCGCCCTCTCCCACAGAGTCCAAAAGACTGTTCTATGCATCTGTGTCTCTTTTGCTGTCTTGTATACAGGGTTATTGTTACCATCTTTTTAAATTCCATATATATGCATTAGTATACTGTATTGATGTTTTTCTTTCTGGCTTACTTCACTCTGTATAATAGGCTCCAGTTTCATCCACCTCATTAGAACTGATTCAAATGTATTCTTTTTAATGTCTGATTAATACTCCATTGTGTATATGTACCACAGCTTTCTTATCCACTTGTCTGCTGATGGACATCTAGGTTGCTTCCATGTCCTGGCTATTATAAACAGTGCTGCGATGAACATTTAGGTATACATGTCTCTTTCAATTCTGGTTTCCTTGGTGTGTATGCCCAGCAGTGGGATTGCTGGGTCGTATGGCAGTTCTATTTCCAGTTTTTTAAGGAATCTCCACACTGTTCTCCATAGTGGCTGTACTAGTTTGCATTCACACTAACAGTGTAAGAGGGTTCCCTTTTCTCCGCATCCTCTCCAGCATTTATTGCTTGCAGACTTTTGGATAGCAGCCATTCTGAGTGGTGTGAATGATACCTTATTGTGGTTTTGATTTGCATTTCTCTGATAATGAGTGATGTTGAGCATCTTTTCATGTGTTCTTTAGCCATCTGTATGTCTTCTTTGGAGAAATGTCTGTTTAGTTCTTTGGCCCATTATTTTTGATTGGGTCATTTATTTTTCTGGAATTGAGCTGCAGGATTTGCTTTGTCAGTTGCTTCATTTGCTATTATTTTCTCCCATTCTGAAGGCTGCCTTTTCACCTTGCTAATAGTTTCCTTTGTTGTGCAGAAGCTTTTAATTTTAATTAGGTCCCATTTGTTTATTTTTGCTTTTATTTCCAATATTCTGGGAGGTAGGTCATAGAGGATCCTGCTGTGATGTATGTCGGAGAGTGTTTTGCCTATGTTCTCCTCTAGGAGTTTTATAGTTTCTGGTCTTGCGTTTAGATCTTTAATCCATTTTGAGTTTATTTTTGTGTATGGTGTTAGAAAGTGTTCTAGTTTCATTCTTTTACAAGTGGTTTACCAGTTTTCCCAGCACCACTTGTTAAAGAGATTGTCTTTTCTCCATTGTATATTCTTGCCTACTTTGTCAGAGATAAGATGTCCATAGGTGAGTGGATTTATCTCTGGGCTTTCTATTTTATTCCATTGATCAATATTTCTGTCTTTGTGCCAGTACCATACTGTCTTGATGACTGTGGCTTTGTAGTAGAGCCTGAAGTCAGGCAGGTTGATTCCTCCAGTTCCATTCTTCTTTCTGAACATTGCTTTGGCTATTTGAGTTTTTTTGTATTTCCATAAATTGTAAAATTATTTGTTCTAGCTTTGTGAAAAACACCGTTGGTAGCTTAATAGGGATTGCATTGAATCTATACATTGCTGTGGATAGAATACTCATTTTCACTATATGAGTGAAAATATACCATGTTCATGGATTCTTCCTATCCATGAACATGGTATATTTCTCCATCTATTAGTGTCCTCTTTGCAGCCAAAGATGGAGAAGCTCTATACAGTCAGCAAAAACAAGACTGGGAGCTGACTGTGGCTCAGATCATGAGCTCCTTATTGACAAATTCAGACTCAAATTGAAGAAAGTAGGGAAAACCACTAGACCATTCAGGTATGACCTAAATCAAATCCCTTGTGATTATACAGTGGAAGTGAGAAATAGATTTAAGGGACTAGATCTGATAGATAGAGTGCCTGATGAACTATGGACAGGTTCGTGACATTGTACAGGAGACAGGGATCAAGACCATCCCCATGGAAAAGAAATGCAAAAAAGCAAAACAGCTGTCTGAGGAGGCCTTACAAATAGCTGTGAAAAGAAGAGAAGTGAAAAACAAAGGAGAAAAGGAAAGATATAAGCATCTGAATGCAGAGTTCCAAAGAATAGCAAGAAGAGATAAGAAAGCCTTCCTCAGTGATCAGTGCAAAGAAATAGAGGAAAACAACAAAATGGGAAAGACTAGAGATCTCTTCAAGAAAATTAGAGATACCAAGGGAATATTTCATGCAAAGATGGGCTCAGTAAAGTACAGAAATCGTATGGACCTAACAGAAGCAGAAGATATTAAGAAGAGGTGGTAAGAATACACAGAACTGTGCAAAAAAGATCTTCTGACCCAGATAATAACGATGCTGTGATCGCTCACCAAAAGCTGGACATCCTGGAATGTGAAGTCAAGTGGGCCTTAGAAAGCATCACTACGAACAAAGCTAGTGGAGGTGATGGAATTCCAGTTGAGCTATTTCAAATCCTGAAAGATGAGGCTGTGAAAGTGCTGTACTCAATATACCAGCAAGTTTGGAAAACTCAGCAGTGGCCACAGGACTGGAAAAGGTCAGTTTTCATTCCAATCCAAAATAAAGGCAATGCCAAAGGATGCTCAAACTATTGCACAATTGAACTCATCTCACATGCTAGTAAAGTAATGCTCAAAATTCTCCAAGCCAGGCTTCAGCAATATGTGAACCGTGACCGTCCAGATGTTCAAGCTGGTTTTAGAAAAGGCAGAGGAACCAGAGATCAAATTGCCAACATCTGCTGGATCATGGAAAAAGGAAGAGAGTTCCAGAAAAACATCTATTTCTGCTTGATTGACTATGCCAAAGCCTTTGCCTGTGTGGATCACAATAAACTGTGGAAAATTCTGAAAGAGATGGGAATACCAGACCACCTGACCTGCCTGTTGAGAAACGTATATGCAGGTCAGGAAGCAACAGTTAGAACTGGACATGGAACAACAGACTGGTTCCAAATAGGAAAAGGAGTACATCAAGGCTGTATATTGTCACCCGGTTTATTTAACTTATATGCAGAGTACATCATGAGAAACGCTGGGCTGGATGAAGCACAAGCTGGAATCAAAATTGCGGGGAGAAATATCAATAACCTCAGATATGCAGATGACACCACCCTTATGGCAGAAAGTGAAGAGGAACTAAGGAGCCTCTTGATGAAAGTGAAAGAGGAGAGTGAAAAAGTTGGCTTAAGGCTCAAGATTCAGAAAACAAAGATCATGGCATCTGGTCCCATCACTTCATGGCCAGTAGATGGGGAAACAGTGGAAACAGTGTCCGACTTTATTTTTTTGGCCTCCAAAGTCACTGCAGATGGTGACTGAAGCCATGAAATTACAAGATGCTTACTTCTTGGAAGAAAAGTTATGACCAACCTAGACAGCATATTGAAAAGCAGAGACATTACTTTGCCAACACAGGTCCATCTAGTCAAGGCTATGGTTTTTCCTGTGGTCATGTATGGATGTGAGAGTTGGACTGTGAAGAAAGCTGAGCGCTGAAGAATTGATGCTTTTGAACTGTGGTGTTGGAGAAGACTCTTGAGAGTCCCTTGGACTGCAAGGAGATCCAACCAGTCCATTCTAAAGGAGACCAGTCATGGGTGTTCTTTGGAAGGAATGATGCTAAAGCTGAAACTCCAGTACTTTGGCCACCTGATGTGACGAGATGACTCATTGGAAAAGACTCTGATGCTGGGAGGGATTGGGGGCAGGAGGAGAAGCGGACGACAGAGGATGAAGCAGCTGGATGGCATCACTGATTCGATGGACGTGAGTTTGAGTGAACTCCGGGAGTTGGTGATGGACAGGGAGGCCTGGCGTGTTGCGATTTTGGGGTTGCAAAGAGTCAGACAAAATGAGTGACTGAACTGAACTGAACTTATTTATTTCACCAGTGTTTTATAGTTTTCTATATATAGGTCTTTTGTTTCTTTAGGTAGATATATTCCTAAGTATTTTATTCTTTTCGTTGCAATGGTGAATGGAATTGTTTCCTTAATTTCTCTTTCTATTTTCTCATTATTAGTGTATAGGAATGCAAGGGATTTCTGTGTGTTGATTTTGTATCCTGCAACTTTACTATATTCATTGATTAGCTCTAGTAATTTTCTGGTGGAGTCTTTAGGGTTTTCTATATAGAGAATCATGTCATATGCAAACAGTGAGAGTTTTACATCTTTTCCAGTTTGGATTCCTTTTATTTCTTTTTCTGCTCTGATTGCTGTGGCCAAAAGTTCTAAAACTATGTGTAATAGTAGTGGTGAAAGTGGGCACCCTCGCCTTGTTCCTGACTTTAGGGGAAATGCTTTCAATTTTTCACCATTGAGGATAATGTTTGCTGTGGGTTTGTCATATATAACTTTTATTATGTTGAGGTATGTTCCTTCTATTCCTGCTTTCTTGAGAGTTTTTATCATAAATGGATGTTGTATTTTGTCAAAGGCTTTCTCTGCATCTATTGAGATAACCATATGGTTTTTATTTTTCAGTTTGTTAATGTGTATTACATTGATTGATTTGCAGATAGTGAAGAATTCTTGCATCCCTGGGATAAAGGCCACTTGGTCATGGTGTATGATCTTTTTAATGTGTTGTTGGATTCTGATTGCTAGAATTTTGTTAAGGATTTTTGCATCTATGTTCATCAGTGTTATTGAAAAGCATAAATTCTTAAGTGCTCACCTTTCTTTATAGTCCAACTCTCACATCCATACATGACTACTGGAGAAACCATAGCTTTGACTAGATGGACCTTTTTTGGCAAACTAATGTCAGCTTTTTAATATGCTGCCTAGGTTGGTCATAGCTTTTCTTTCAAGGAGCAAATGGTAAACTAAGGCTTATCCTGCCCCTTGACCCCTGCTCCCCAGTCTCAAGGATTATTTTGCCTCATTGCCTGGCATCCAGCATCTTGGAAATCCTTGGTCCACAGATTTTGTCTTTTGTTTTTTATTGTTGTTCACTTCTGATAGAATGGCAAATCCAGTTACTCACTGTCACCCTGTTACTCACTTTTGACCAGAAGCAAAACTCAAAATCCTTTTTCCCATCTGTGGCATAAGTTGACTGTTTCATTTTAATTTCATGAGCAACTAAAAACAAAAAAGCATGATAGAGCAAAATATCCTAATATTTATGGCCTCATTTTAGTGGCAGAATTGAAATTATACTTGTCAGATCTTGTTTTGAACTCGTCTTCTGAAGGACATTTTCCCTTATATGTCTTTCTACTGAGTTATGTTTGAGCATGCCAGTAGCCTGGCATTTCAGAGTGCCCAAACTCAGTTTGTATCTGTGTTTTGACTCACAGATTTATCCCTCTACTCCACAAAAAAATATAAGCCTATTTTGAATCAGACTAACTACATCCTGGCCGCAGGGAACACTTTGTTTTGTTAAGGGGTAAGGAGTGGACACTGTTCCTATCCTCTTTTGTGGCAGAAACCTCATTTCTATTTCTTTCCTGGGGTCCAAAATGAGGCATATTCCTGATGGGCTCACCTTTAAGGCCCAGTCTGGCTTCTCTGTGAGCTATTGATTTCAGCTGCTCTTTACTACTCTGAGTTTTCTATTCATTTCTGCTTTATGGAGATTTTCTTTACTTGGATCTTTCAAACATGACATGTTTTATATTAAGTTTTTGTTTTGGGAGAAGAAAGAGAGGAAGTTCCATTTGTGTTTGGTCTACTATTTCACCCAGAATGAAAAAAAAAAAAGTTTGACCAAGTGGCAGACAGTGGAGACCATGAGGACGATAACAGTAATTTCAGTAACTCTGATTCTATTTCTTTGAAATTCTCATCAGTTTACATTTCTTTACTTTAAAAGATATAGCTTTTGTATTATGTTAGCAAAGATTTCAGTTCAAGATTTTAGGAAATTCAGAATCTAAATCATAAGAGATAGTAAAGATTTTGCTGAAGCTACTGCTATTCTAGTGTTTTTCAAAATTCTGGTAATAACTGGAAAGGGTAAAAACTACCTGGTAGAATATTGGTAATAATCTACTTTTAATATTGTACAGCATGAGAGTTATCATCTTGAAAAATAGAAAAAAATCCTTTAAATGATATAGATTTTTATGAATATGTTATATGTAAAACTATTTCACTAATACTTGTTCATATTGAATATGGGAAATGAGTATCTGATTAGAATGTCTGAAAATGAAAAGATTCTGGTTTTGGTCAATTTATGCCTCAACTTGTATTTCAGTATTCTTTCTTTGCCAATCAGACTGGCAGTCCAGATGCCCAAAGTTCTTATTTCCCTTGGTCCGTTTGCACTGTGATGTGTTTTGTAGTCCATTGTTTTAAACAAAGGCAATAATTTTGGTTAAAGATATTTCCCTCAGTTGAATATACTAGTTGAGGTTTTTCAATAATATTTTTAAATGCCCCATAATTGCTGAGTCATTCTCAGTATCATGTTTTACCCATCTTTTTTAATGCCTAATGATTAAAAGCCTCCTATGGACCATTTTCCTTACATGTAATTTTCCTTGCAGGGATACTGTTCAGTAATTGAACTTGTTTTCTCATTCTGCTCAATCTGAGACTTTCTCCAATCTTGTTGCACTTTTTATATAGTTACTGAAAATATAGCTGCTCTTAAATTTGCAAGTTCAATATGCTCAAGTCCCTACCTTTATAAATAATGCTTCAGTACATTTTCATGTCAGCATAAACCAAGCTTGGTAATTGATTAGCATAATTATTATCTTTGAGCACTTGGACACAGAGTAGCCTTATGTAAACATAATCATCAAAATATTTATTTACATAATTGATTCACATAAGAATTTAGTTCTTCATAGAAATTATTAAGCAAAATAATAATATACACATTTAAAATTCAATGCTATAATTATGAGAAAAAAAATTAGTAAAAACATTAAATTCAGTCATTATAGGAACCATATGTTTTTATAAAGTAATGAAATTAGTTTACATAAGTTACAAAAGAAAATCCATCTCATTAATTCATAATTATGTAGTTCTCCCTTTAGTGGTAGGATGTGGAGGAGTGATAATTATGTGTTCATTCATGAAAATGCTTTATAAATTAGATAAGCTATATTTAAATATATTGAGGTCCTTCAGCACCTAAAGTAAAATGGGGATGTGATTTGTTGAAACTGAAAATGTTTTGAGAGTCATCTAATTAGTGGAAATGTTCCAGAAATCTACATGGATAATATAAGCAGAATACACACTAAAAGCTTAAGTACTGTTTTTTTTTTTCTTTAAAAATTTTCCTTCGTATAAATAAATATAGCTAATTAATCTAACAAAAATATAGGAAATTATTTACTTAACAATTTTTATGTTAGCTTTTGCCAACAGTTTCTATAGCTAGTACAGTAAAACAATATAACGCAACAGATTGGGGTATAATTATACACTTAAAAAATTTTGTGTTCTCTGTCTACTTCAGTGTTACAGCACTGATTTAATGTTTGATTTTAATCTCATCATAGGAAGATGTGTATGCTTTTGGAAGACCCTGGTGTTTTCTTCTATAATTGACTTCAGTCAACTCACTGGGAAATATGTACTAAAAACAAGAGAAAGAGGTCTACTTACCTTTGTCTTAGCCTGTTACAGTTAAGGTCTTCATTTACGAATATATGTGAAATTCAGATGTGACTGAATGTTCCAGACATTATGTTAGGCCCTGAAGAAAGAATGAATAGAAATGAATATGGCCAAGAGGACTGTTCTTAATGGAATTTTCATTTTAAGGACATCACCAAGATTTATTGAAGTTCTTTGAAACAAAAATGAATATACAGTAAATAGTTTGACAGTTCCTATTTTAAAGCAACCTAACAACAACAATAGAAATGTGTACTTAACTCTGTGCATGGTATACCACAACGTACTGAAAATATATGACTCTCTGCGTTTCCCTGGTGGTCCAATAGTTAAGAATCTATGTTTCTAATGCAGGGGATATGAGTTCAATCCCTGATCAGGGAACTATTAATAAGACCCCACATGCTGTGCTGTGCAGCCAAAAATAAAATAATAAAAATAGGAAAGATGCACTCCGTAGGAGAAGAGTGTTTAAAAAAATCTATGACTCTTTGCCCCTGATAGTATGAAGTAAATACCTCATGATTTACTTGCCAATTCTCTACCTCTGTTCTTCTTGCAAAGTATACAAGTAGATGTTCAACATGTATCAGTAGGCAAGAAATTGGGGATAAAAGAATGGAGAAAGAGGGAAGCTGAAGGTCATTAATGAGGTAGGGTAAAGAGGAAATACATCAGATTTCCTAACCAACTCCTCTTCACTGTCCAGGCAACATGCTATGTGGTGGTAGTGAAGAGGAGCCCTGCGATCTTGGTTCTGTTGCCTCCTTTAGCTTTTTCTCAGATTGTCTGTGAGAGGATGTAGATGCATTCACAATACTCATGGGTAATGGGATATTTTCTTTATTCAGAAAATATTTGAGAGTTCAACACTGTTCTAGGTTTGGAAAGTACCTGATCAGATACATTGGAGTCTATTTGTGAGAGTGTGGTGTATGTAACAAATTTATTTTGGCAGTTGTTTCAGATAAACTAAATCACTGCCCATACTGAAATCAAATATAGGCATCTTAGTGATTTGACTTATATTTATTCATCTTTGTGAGGTAATAAGCATTTAACCAATGATTAGAATGCAGGAGATAATTTGTAGTGATGGCTATATAATGGAATTTAATTAACTTCAAATAAATATTTTAGTGAGGATTCATTTGTACACCCAGATATTTATTTATAATATAATAGCTTCTCTATTTTTGTCATTACCCAGTGCACTAGAAGTCATACATCAGAGTTAATGCCAATCTAAAATGCCATGCTCTAAAAAGTTATAGCTCTTTAGTAATTTTAGCATCTGTATCATGACTGGTAAGCTGACAAATTCAGTGTGATTGATGCTATTGTTTTCCACTTCCTAAATACTTTGTTCTGATTCACTCAGATCCATGTGCATGAGACTAGCTATTTTCTATGAGACTGGATATTTCTTAATTGATCTCAGGACAGCATTTGTAAGGCATAGTTCAAGAAATTAGTCTTTGTAATTATTAAAAGAAACAATCTTATTTCCTCATTTGCTACTTGAAGTATAGTAGTCAAAGGGTGTTGCTGAATAGGATATCTTATCTGTAGTGGGGAACCGAGGTATTTCTGGAATGTGGGGTTCAGTGTGCTTCCATAATCCTCCTCAATCCATAACTGTTTGAATCTACATGGGAAATAACGATTCTCTCTGAAAAGGAACCACTATAATATGAGTATCAAAATATTAGGTTTGCCAAAAATTCGTTTGCGTTTTTCCATATCTTACAGGAAAACACAAATGAATTTTTGGCCAAATCAATATTTGGACATGACTGCAATAGTGGGTGGGGGTTACAAAAGAAAGGCTTCTGAGATTTTACTACAAGGGGAAACAAAGAGTGGCGGGGCCTATGTCTGGGAGCCAGAGCACCGTCCCATTTCAGGGCAAAGTGAGATCACTCTGTTTGAACTAGTTCACATCCAGACCACCTGGCAAGGAAGAAAGGATATGTGTGAAATTTTAGAGAACCCTCACCATGAATGTTGCAATGCTTCTGATTCATGCAGCTTGGCTCTGGGGCTTCTCGAAGGTGAGAAGAGTTGCTTCAGTCATGAGTGACAGCAGCTAACCAGCTTGCTTGAGGGTAGAGCATTAAATAGTGGCTCAGAAATGCCTATTTGTTTCTCAAGGTGTTAGCAGGTGTGGAACATCAAGATACAGTATATAGCTGGTGGCAGATGTGGTCTATGGCATGTCATGAATTCTCCCAATATTCTCAGTCGGACTTGCAGGGGCACTATGGCTGAGGGGGTATCTTTGAAGGTTGCTAAGGCCAGAATGATGCAGGTGTTGTTCGTGAGCTTGCTGAAATTTGTATGTAAAGTTTAATGTGATCTAATTACTAAACATGGGGTGGTCACATATATAATTTTGATTTTAATGTGAAGTCCCTTTGAAGGACATATTTTTGGCAGGGAAGATTGAGATCGAGCATAAGAACATTTTACTTTATATGTATCTCTTTAATGAAGCAAAAACAACAATCCAGCTATTATGAAGAGGAATGAATATACATGTATAAAGATGTTTCAGTTTTTTATCATATAGAAAAGGAGCAACCAGACTACTAGACTAAGATTACTTTAATATGAAGTATCTTTTGGCAAAGCATCTTCTATTTTTTGTACCATTTTCTGATGTAAAAAAGATATTGGCAGTGAAATATTAATCTTACTGATTGTAATTAAACCTTTATGTGTATTACCTTTTTCTTCACATGTGAAATTGAGGACAGAAATAATAGATAACTAAATATTGCCTCAAACTGCAGACATTTTGCCATTTCTGTATTAGTTGCTGTTCAGTTCAGTTCAGTCGCTCAGTCGTGTCTGACTCTTTGCGACCCCAATAATCTCAACATGCCAGGCCTCCCTGTCCATCAACAACTGCCAGAGTTCACTCAGACTCACATCCATCGAGTCAGTGATGCCATCCAGCCATCTCATCCTTTGTCGTCCCCTTCTCCTCCTGCCCCCAGTCCCTCCCAGCATCACAGTCTTTTCCAGTGAGTCAGCTCTTTGCATGAGGTGGCTGAAACTGGAGTTTCAGCTTTAGCATCATTTCTTCCAAAGAAATCCCAGGGCTGATCTCCTTCAGAATGGACTCTTTGGATCTCCTTGCAGTCCAAGGGACTCTCAAGAGTCTTCTCCAACACCACAGTTCAAAAGCATCAATTCTTCGGCGCTCAGCCTTCTTCACAGTCCAACTCTCACATCCATACATGACCACAGGAAAAACCATAGCCTTGACTAGATGGACCTTAGTTGGCAAAGTAATGTCTCTGCTTTTGAATATGCTATCTAGGTTGGTCATAACTTTCCTTCCAAGGAGTAAGCGTCTTTTAATTTCATGGCTGCAGTCACCATCTGTAGTGATTTTGGAGCCCAAAAAAATAAAGTCTGACACTGTTTCCACTGTTTCCCCATCTATTTCCCATGAAGTGATGGGACCAGATGCCATGATCTTCATTTTCTGAATGTTGAGCTGTAAGCCAACATTTTCACTCTCCACTTTGACTTTCATCAAGAAGCTTTTCAGTTCCTCTTCACTTTCTGCCATAAGGGTGGTATCATCTGCATATCTGAGGTTATTGATATTTCTCCTGGCAATCTTGATTCCAGCTTGTGTTTCTTCCAGTCCAGCATTTCTCATGATGTATTCTGCATATAAGTTAAATAAGCAGGGTGACAATATATAGCCTTGACGTACTCCTTTTCCTATTTGGAACCAGTCTGTTGTTCCATGTCCAGTTCTAATTGTTGCTTCCTGACCTGCATACAGATTTCTCAAGAGGCAGGGTCAGGTGGTCTGGTATTCCCATCTCTTTCAGAATTTTCCACAGTTTATTGTGATCCACACAGCCAAAGGCTGTGTCAATAAAACAGAAATAGATGTTTTTCTGGAACTCTCTTGCTTTTTCCATGATCCAGCAGATGTTGGCAATTTGATCTCTGGTTCCTCTGCTTTTTTGAAAACCAGCTTGAACATCAGGAAGTTCACGGTTCACGTATTGCTGAAGCCTGCCTTGGAGAATTTTGAGCATTACTTTACTAGCATATGAGATGAGTGCAATTGTGCGGTAGTTTGAGCATTCTTTGGCATTGCCTTTCTTTGGGATTGGAATGAAAACTGACCTTTTCCAGTCTGTGGCCACTGCTGAGTTTTCCAAACTTGCTGGCATATTGAGTGCAGCACTTTCACAGCATCATCTTTCAGGATTTGGAATAGCTCAACTGGAATTCCCTCACCTCCACTAGCTTTGTTCGTGGTGATGCTTTCTAAGGCCCACTTGACTTCACATTCCAGGATGTCTGGCTCTAGGTCAGTGATCACACCATCATGATTATCTGGGTCATGAAGATCTTTTTTGTACAGTTCTTCTGTGTATTCTTGCCACCTCTTCTTAATATCTTCTGCTTCTGTTAGGTCCATACAATCTCTGTCCTTTATCGAGCTCATCTTTGCATGAAATGTTCCCTTGGTATCTCTAATTTTCTTGAAGACATCTCTAGTCTTTCCCATTTTGTTGTTTTCCTCTATTTCTTTGCACTGATCACTGAGGAAGGCTTTCTTATCTCTCCTTGCTATTCTTTGGAACTCTGCATTCAGATGCTTATATCTTTCCTTTTCTCCTTTGCTTAGTTGCTGTTACTATACAACAAATTACTGAAACCTAATAGCCTAAAAAACATATTCATAATCTCAAAAATTTTGTGGGTCAGGAGAGTGGAACAGTCTAAACGGGTCCTCAGCTCAGAGTCTCTGAAGGCTGCAGTCTAGGTATAGGATGGGCTGCAATCTCATCTGGCAACTTTATTAGGAAAGGATCTACTTCTGATCTCAGTTGTTTAGAACTCCATTCCTCATGGTTGTAGGATGGATAACACTTCTTGCTGGCTTTCAGCTAGAGGCCACCCTCAGAGCCTAGAGGCTGCCCTCCAGAGCCTCAGATTCTTAGAGGACACTTTCTCTTCCTGAAGATTGCCCACATTCCTTATTTCTTTACTGTGTATTCTTTCCCAGCCTGGTCACTTACTTCATCAAGCCAGAAAAGACAGTTTTTAGAGTGAGTCTGATAGAAAGACAGTCTTATACAATTTAACATAACCACAGGAGTGAGATCCCATCACTTTTTCCATGTTCTTTGATTAGAAGCAAGTCATAGATCTTTTCCACTGTCAGGGGAAGGAAATGCTATGAGGGCATGGATCCCAGGAGATGGGGGTTATGGGGGCACCCTAGAGTCTGCTCATCACAATTTATTTATGGCTTATGTAGAACATATGTATTTGAGCAAACTCACTTTTTTTCTAGACAGGTCTTTTATTGAATGAGTTGAAATAATAACCTGAAGCTTAGAATCCTTTTATTGTCACACATTTTAGGGGATTTAAAAATGTTATTGTAATTATTTTTCATTTCTCTCTCCTGATTTTGTGAAATATCTTCCTGTTGTTCATATGTATAATGTTAACTATATGTATGTATGTGTGTGTGTATATATATATATATATATATCAGACTTAACTACTAATCTTTGTAGATTTTATTAATATCTTTTCTTTAATAATATCTGGAGTTTGTAGGACTTTCCTTGATTGGAAGTTAATGATCACTTAAAAGTCATTTATTCTTCACTTTGAATTAGACATTATGAGGAAATATTTGAAATATCAAACAGATAGTAAATACAGAGTTGTCTTTTACCCTATTGGGAGTAATGTCAAGTGTGAAGCCCTGAAAACTACCAGCACACCTTAATGTTTTGGCAGGTGTTGGCTCTGAGAATTGTATCATTCTGTGCTTGGGTGAGTGTTTGCTGAAGCCATAATTTCATAAGTCCTACTATTCTTATCAGATTTTGGAGTGTGATAGAATTATTTTCCTCAAGTAAATTGAACATTTGACTTTTACTTTTACACATGCTGGGGAAGAAGTTTCCACCTGCTTAATGTGCTTTACAGATGACAATGGAAATAAGAAACCCCTCTTTCCTCTGATCCAGCAGGACACATGGGCAATACACAGATAATAGTAACAGCTCACTATCCAGCCTCTTAGACTGAGGGGCAAATGAAATCAACACCTTTTGTTTATGTTACATATCTAAATGTAAGCCAGAGTTTTTAGTAGAAAACGGAATAATTGCACAAACAAAGTTTTATTCCCTGGCTTATTCCTTGGCTAATATAAGAGCTATTTAGTATTCATGGCCACTCTTTTAGACAGTGAAAGGTTTTCCCCTAAAGACAACCACACAGAGAAAATCTACATTTCACATTTCCTATCATCTATGTCCTAAGAGTATGTAATAAACTAAGAGAGAGGGCTTTCATTAAATTCCAGGTGGAATAAAGTCGACAGAGGCGAAAAAGTGGAGTTGGAAATAATATCTAATGTTGCTTTAGAATTTTCTTTCTGAGTTTATTGATTCTCCAAGGTTCTTTTGAAGAAGGCCATCTTTAGCTCAACATGCATTATCCCAAAATCATGTATTTATTATCATGGTGCTATATGGGAAATTTCAATAGTTTTAATGTTATTTAACAAATTTAATTGTTCCATGTGACTTAGTTTTTTTCAAGGAAATTATAAGTTATTATAAAACTTTTTCAAATGACTTGTGCAGGGTAGGTGGAAATAAAGTGGTAAGGTGTGATAAACTCCAGGAAATTCATTGATTATTCAGCAGTCATTTTTGTAGCATCCATTATGTTCTTGGGGCTTCCCAAGTCGAGTTGGTGGTAAAGAATCTGCCTGCCAGTGTAAGAGACACAAGAGACCTGGGTTCAATCTCTGGGTCAGGAAGATCCCCTGGAGAAGGAAATGGCAACCCACTCCAGTATTCTCGCCTGGAGAATCCCACGGACAGAAGAGCCTGGCGGTCTAGAGTCCATGGGGTTGCAAAGAGTCGGGCACGACTAAGCAACTGAACACACATATTATGTTCTTAACAAGTGGCAGGACTGGAATGCAATAGAGGGAACAAGAGAAGAATAGTTCCTGCTATAATAGAACAGGAGAAAGGAGATTTGCTCTCATTTTCCTGGGACAAAATGCTATACAGTATTTTACATCTTTTAAAAATTTGTTATGCCTTTAGGCTATAATGTGCTGCTTAGCTTCTTGAATATTTTATATATAGGTTGTTGCATATAGACCCACAATATATGCTCACATGCTTGTTTGTCCCTGTGGATGTTTCATGACTGCAGCTGTAGCAGTTGGACATGTTATGTCGGGACCTGGACCCAGTTTCAGGGGAGCACACACACACACCAAGCAACTTCTACCGTCTTAAATACCTGTAGTTACCTGGGGCTATTTGAGGGGATTGGAGTGGCGAGCCAAGAGAAAATGTTAAAACTGAACAGATGTGGGTGAATGAAAACCAATATTTGTTCATTTTAATCATATTTAGTTTTGCTTAATAAAATTTAGAAAACTCTCCAAATTGGGATGAGCTGATCTGGTTTCAGTGGCATTTGATATTAATGACTGACCATCAGTCCTGGGTATTTGCTTTCCTTTTGACCACAGATATGGAATCAGCATGTTAAATTTGTTTGTTTGGGATTTGTGTCCAAGAAAAGATTTTATTTAGACTTATTTATTCAGATTGTTAATAAAAAATCAAATTCAGTGTGACAGCTTTGAATTTTACATCCAGATGTAAAATTTAGATCTGACCAGCAAACTTGAACACAAGTGTGTCTGTGTCAAGGAGAGATCAATCTTTCAAACATATAAGTGAGGTAAATATTTTGTTGAAGAGATTCTACCACCACGATGCCAGTTTATGGAGCCATTTCTCAGAAATGAGCAGACTGTGTAATTCTGTATCTGTTAAGATCCAAAGTACTGTATCGTATTAGGCCACAGTGGCTGAAGCTTTGAGAGCCAGGAGTAAGAGTGGATGTTAACATGACCAATTAGCTTCTTTCTGACAGCATCTTGGAATACATTGCAGCAGAGAGCGAACAGGATAAGAACTGTGAAATAGCCAAAGATATGAGAGACAGAGATCAGAAACAGTTCATTTGGCAGCAAACTTAGCTTATCCAAAGGATTTGGGATTTTATTTATTCTAAGATCTCATAATATCATTTAGTTCAGTTTGTTTTTAATTAGAAACTAACCTAACAGTAAATAAAATTATATATAAAATGTGTGTGTTTATATATATACATATACATGTGTGTGTGTGTATGATGTATACACAGGAAAAATTTTAGTCTGACAATTTTTTTTTTTTCATGTTACAGCATTATTAACAACAATAGCAGCTGCTTTGGACTGATCATTTATTGTGAGACTGACTTTTTTCATATATCACATCATATAAATTGTTCAAAACAGCATATGGTTGTATTATTATTTAAGTCTTTTTACAGATAAGCATTTAGACCCAGGGAGGTGTAGAAGGTGGTTTAAGGACAGCCTTACCACCACGTATGTGTCCGGGCATGCTAAGTTACTCAGTCATGTCCAGCTCTTTTCAACCCCATGGACTGCAGCCTTCCTCGGTCCTCTGTCCATAGGATTCTCCAGGCAAAAGTACTGGAGTAGGTTGCCAGGCCCTCCTCCAGGGGATCTTCCTGACCCAGGTATCCAACCCATGGTTTTATGTCTCCTGCACTGGCAGATGGGTTCTTTACCGCTAGTGCCACCTGGTGAATTACCTCAGTCTCAGTCTTAATCAATCTTAGCTTCTCTTCTTTACTGGACCATGTGCTACAAGGCCTTATATAGATTAAGACCACATCCACTTGATCATTCATCAAATAGTTCTGCCTGTGGCCTTGGACATTCTTTAGGCCAAAATCAATGTGAATTCAAGATGAAAAGAAACCTGTTACTCCACCCAATGAGCCCACATTGATTTTGCTATTTTAAAATTATCTCTCCACCTGAATGTTATTTTCCATGTTCTTTCTGAGGAATGTCACCCAACTCAGTAGCTTCATTTGCCATCTCTGTGTTGACAGTTATAAAAGGTATGTTTCTAAGACCACTTTCCCAAGCTCCAGTTTCAGATACTATATCAGATGGGGTCCAGCCAGGAGTACAGAAAGAGTACTGTTTCAAAAAGAGGAAATTTAATGTAGAAAATTATTTCCATAGGTGGTAAAACCTAGAAGAGCAAAAATGGGAAGATATAACTCTGAGATTAATACACTCAGCAAAAAGTAATCTTTATTGAGTGTTTTTTTTTTTTTCCAGTTGTAAGTGAAAGAATTTCAACTCAAATTAACTTAAGCAGAGGAGGGAGTGCACTGGAACATTGACCTGAGAGGAAATTAATTTGGTTTAACTCATTGGAATCAGAGATAGAGGAGCAAGTAGCTGAGGCTTAGGAAGTAGAGCTAGGTCTTAGTTTCCTCAGGACACACTCATTCATTCTCGTTCATGCTCATTCTTTCCCTCTCTCATTCCCTCACCACTTCTCCTTCTCCCTTTTCTGCCTCTCTCCTTTCTTCTCTAATTCCTTTCCCCCTTTCCCATGTTTATTTGACTTTGTTCCACAGACTGAATGTCTCTCCAAATATCAGAGAAGATGCCAGACATGGTCATTTTCTTCCAGCTAAACCTCTTTTTAGAAAAATAACTATTATATTTAATAACTCATATCAAGATATAGCAAATTCTTAATCCAATATGAAGGACTTGCCAATTGGAACAAATATTACCAAAGAAATGTTGTTATGTGGAATGGCCAGCCCTGTGTCAAATGCCTGCTCTTGAGGCAAGGAGGTGAGATAATGAAATTGAGGAAGCAAGGCTTCCTAAATGAAGGGATTGTAGCCAGGCAAAAATATCATATGTCCACACAACATTACTACTATTGTTACGTTGTCTATGGAAAAACAGGGAGTCCCTGGTATTATAAATATTGTAAATATTTCAAGCCCTGTTCTATATTGATTAATAACAATTGTCGATCTAAACTCCACCTGTTTTTATTTTTTCTTGTTTTCTGTGGTTGTCCTTTCTCACTATGGCATTGACTTCTGGAGTTCTGTGTGAGGGCTATGCAGAGCTCATCATATTTCAGAAACCAAAAGCTTCTAGTGAGCTAAAATATGTATTCCAGGACTTGTAAGCAAGAATTCTCATATAAAACAATCTTAGTTTCTTCATTTTCCTTATCAAAAAATAATGCATCAAATAAAGATCATTTATTGAATGCTGACTACATGCTAGATCCTCTTTTCTAAACTAAAAAAGACTAAAACATTCTTTTAAATTTAGCATGAATCTTTTTGTAACTTTATTAGAAGATATTTCCTCATTTTTCAAAATTCTTCAAAGCTACATGTCTGTATGCATTCATATGTGGAATATGTTTATTCAGTAGATGTTTATTAAATGGTGTCAGCTGATGGTGATTATTATTAAGTGAGCAAATACTTATTACAAAGGCACCCTTTGGGATGGTTATCAAGGTGTTCGACTTTTATTCAGCACCTAATGACAGTATATACATTCTAATTGTCTCAGAACAGTAAGAAGACAGGTTTTAAATTGATTATAAAACCTCGGCACATCTAATTGCTAAATCCCCCAATATTTTACATCCCACAGATATAAATATTATTAGCTTTCTGTCATTCTGAAAAACTATAAGCATGAGGATTATTTTTTTCTTTCTTTTTTTTGCCTCTGAAGGTAGCTTACTTTATTTTTGTACACTTTTCTTCCATAATTCATTTTAACCACATTCCTTAAATGTCAGGTTCGTTTTTCCCTTATATCTTATATTTTGAGTTGCTGACAAATAAAGGGGTAGGCCTTTAAGGAAAAGGCATTAACTCTAGAACTAACAGTGCTTCTATAGTCAAGCGGGCTTCCCAGCAGGAGTTCATTAGTGGGTGTGGTTCCGGGTCTGAATCACTCATCTGGTTGCTTTTGTTTCCTAAATCATTTTGCTACAGGCACAGCTTTATTCTTTTGTTAGATTTCATTTAATTCTTCTTTAATTTATTCATCTATGAAATAAAAACAAAGCTTCTATTACTGGTGTCATCCCAGAACTACTTTAAGTATGAATAAGTATAGCTAATGCTAAATTTCTAAGTTAAAAGAATAATGGCACTTAAATTATTTCTGCCTTTTCTGTTTAATGGCTTGTAAGTGGCAAGGAGTTCTTGCAAGTGGCGAGTTTTACATTTAGAGTTAGAGGGATTGCATAAAGTTTGAGTCATCCTGAGATTTTTTTTTTGTCCAGTTGAAGGGTAGAGTCTGTGAAGGGATGAGGTTCTTAATTCTAGTTTCCAGAACTTGAGATTTTCAAAGTGACAGTATTGATAAAATTTGTTTTTTCCCCTCTATCAGCATGTCTGTTGGAAATTACCAGGGAGTCTAGATCCCACTGGGTGGTTATGAAAAATCTGTCAAATTGGTTAGATTGTTCAGTAATATAATGACATTAGTTAACTAAATTGCTTCCTTAATGAGGGCATATTAACATTGAGTTTTAAAGTGATAGCCTGAAGATTTTTAGATTTATGTAGATGAGGAGATTTGACAAATGAAAACGAGTAGAAGAAAGTAAAAATTTTTTGCTAAACAGTTATAAAACATCTTTGTTTGTGTGAGGTTCTTATGATAACTCCCTGAGAGGTCTAAGCTGTTTGGCTCATATGACAACACATATTCTTTACCCAAGGTCATGATTTGAAAGGATGGGAGATAAAATGTAGCCTGCTTTCCTCTTAGTCTTCAAGTCCTTTTAGCTGCCCATAGCTTGGTTCAATTCCTCACCAGTCTTATCTGCAGTTAAAGAAACCTAAAGAATCTTCGGTTATCAGTTCATCAGGAAGTCAGCCTACTGCTATCTCTTCTTTAATTACAAACTCCAATCAGGACTTTTCTTCATTGTTTAGGCCTAAGCTCCTGGTTTATGTGTCAGTGTCAGTTTCTGGGCACCTGGATTATTCTCATGTGTCTTTATCCATGGTGTGGTTCCTTATCAGATCTAATTCCTTGAGAACTGTGATCCTGACTGTCACCCAAGTCTATAGTCCGTGTGACAACAATCCTGATTAATACTCCATGACTATCTCAGCATCCATCACCTCAGCCAGGTTGTCTGCTTTACTGTCTTCTGCTGACTTCTCTGATGTTCTGTGCTTCCTTCCTGATGGTTCTACTGGGCTCTGGTCTGCTGCCTGTCCACCTGCCTGGACTTCTTGCACTGCCTGCAGTGGGAACCCACTCTGATCATCTCTTGCCTGTTAAAGTTCTCTAAGTTCTAGCCACACCTAGTGAACCCTATTTAAATGACAGCTGTTGCATTGACAACAGAAGCCTACCTGTTCTTTAGCCATTTTGCCTCTAGCTTTTACTATTGTATTTTTTTTTTTACAACTTTGGAAACTTATTTCATACAGAGGTGGAGAGTACTAAACAAGAGATCAATGAGAGTCTTGTATGGCTGGGACAGCCCATCTCCTTTCATAAGTTGTTAGAATTTACCCAGGTGACTGTGATAACATGAATGATATATTACACTTATCTAGCCCTCACTATATGCCTGATTCTTTTCTAAGTACTTTTTGGATATTAATATACATACAGTAGATTACAAAATCTACCATCAATAGAAGGGAGGCAGCATCACATTAAGGTGCAATAGGACAGTCCAGTCTCTTAGATTTCACTAAGCTGTATGTCATTTGAGCCTATCCTCACATCTCAGCATTGCCAGCATTCAGCTTTGGGAGAAAAAGTAAATGTTACAGTTGTACAAATTCTACGAGTAAATATGAAGAAGGAAATGTGTACAGCTCTACCTAATTCTATCAACAGTACTGAGATGAAAGTGAAATGTCCAAATATAAAAGGGAACCTAGGATGTTAGTGGGAGAAGGCAATGGCACCCCACTCCAGTACTCTTGCCTGGAAAATCCCATGAACGGAGGAGCCTGGTGGCCTGAAGTCCATGGGGTCGTGAAGAGTCGGACACGACCGAGCGACTTCCCTTTCACTTTTCACTTTCATGCATTGGAGAAAGAAATGGCAACCCACTCCAGTGTTCTTGCCTGGAGAATCCCAGGGACGGCGGAGCCTGGTGGGCTGCCGTCTATGGGGTTGCACAGAGTCGGACACGACTGAAGTGGCTTAGCAGTAGCAGGATGTTAGTAGGTGGTAACACCCATGGGTTAAAACAGGAAAACAAAACCCAGGATATTAGAGAGTCGTAAACACAAATACCTCTCCTGTCAGGGTAAAAAAGAGGGAGACAAATGCAGTCCAATATGATGAGATACTTATAATATTCTTACATGTTAAACTGATCATATTTTATTCTCATTTATTTTCTTTGTTATTTTCAAAAGGATTCTAACTGAATGTGTACTGATGTGTTAGTAATGAATATGAAAAAAATAATGGGGATGTTTATAATAGCTCAACCCTCATGGGAACGACCGTCTGTTGGATGATGTGGATGAGGAAGCAGGCAGTTACAATGCAGAATGGCAAGTGCAATAGCACAAACTGGGCTTTGTATTCAGACAATCCTGGGTTCAAATCCCAGCTCTACCACATACTAACAGGGTTACTTTGGACAAATTATTTACTCTCTATTGACCTCAGTTTCTTTGTCTATGAGCTTCCCTGGTGGCTCAGACGGTAAAGCGTCTGTCTACAATGCAGGAGGCCTGGGTTCAATCCCTGGGTTGGGAAGATCTCCTGGAGAAGGAAATGGCAACCCACTCCAGTATTCTTGCCTGGAAAATCCCATGGATGGAGGAATCTGGTAGGTTACAGTCCGTGGGGTTGTCAAGAGTCGGACATGACTGAGTGACTTCACTTTCTTTCTTTCTTTGTTTATAAAATGGACATGATAATTGTACCTGACAGTTGTGTGGGCTATATTAAGTTCAAGTCTAATACACTGTACTCAAGATATACTGATATCTCCACTTCACTTGCCACTTAGGGCAGGGATATTAGTTGGGAAATTATGTAATATAGTCTCTTTTATAGAATTATAAAATCCTAAAATCTTTGAAAAATGGAAAATTTTGGGAACTATACTATGGCAACTTCACAGAAATAACTACAAGAGGAGGAGGAAGAGGAAAAATCAGCTTTGATATATTGAGTCTGCAGACCTTTGAACCATGACATCCAAATTTCCAGTTAGGTTTTGGATATAAAGGTTTGTGATGTATGGTGTATATGGGATTGGACAAATTCAAGTGGGAATGATCAACATGATTCATTGTATCTAGAACTATGAGAGTAGGTGACATCATCTAGAGTGTTGAGAGAGAGGAGAGGACAGAATCCAACCACTCATTGATCTTTCTATCCATGTATCCATCCTAAATTTGTCAGACATCTTTTCATTAATTTATTGACCCACCATGAAGCACCGGAGATATAAAACTCAGCACACTGATCAGCACTCTATTCTCCCATAGGATTTTAACTAAGATACAGGTTCAGCTCAGCCAAGACAGATGTTTATTTGTCTCTTTCATAAGATTATGAGTAAATACTTTAAGGAATGCAGGTTCTTTCAGTCTCTTTACCGTCTCATAACCCCAGGTTACGGACTTCATGCATATGGCACAAGGTAGTTGACTTTATGTCCACATGTCCACATTCTAATCTGGGGATGGAGAAAGACGGGAAATGGTATAACTTGAAAGTTTACCATATCACTTTCACTCATATCCTAATTCCAGGAAAAAAAAAAATCACACTTTGTCTCATTTAGTTTTAAAGGAGATTCAAAATGGAGTCTTATTTTCGTGGCCATAAGACCAGCTACACAATTTATGAAGGAAAGGAGAAGACATATGTTGAAGAACTGTAATTCTTCACATACAGAGTGTATGTTCCAGTTGGAGTTCCAGTCAAGTGAATTGACAATTACCATAAATTATGGAGGTTATAGGATGTGATGGGTATTCTTAGGTTTTCCACTGTAGAGGAAGGTCTCTGCTCCCAAAATGAGCCCTGGAGAGTTTCCTGTATCAATGTTTTCTGTCCTTTATTCTTTACATTTATCATTTCTTCAGAGTAACTACATTTTGAAGAAAAATATCAATAATTAATTCATCCTAAAATGTTTATTACTAATCACTTTACCCCCTTCCCCTTGTCTTTATAATTCTAGAATGTCTTCATGTATTTAACTGGTGGGTTTATAGGCTGACCTGGAAAGACATTTTTCAGACAAATTAGCTAATCTGAAAATCAAGTTTATTACTAAGATTTGACGCTTCCGAGAAAGTACTGATTGAAATGCTACTAAAATTAATCCATCAGTCATATGGATGTGTACTGATAAAGACAAAAAAAAATTCACACTAATTTCCTAATCATTAAAATAATCTTGTACTGAAGGTGGTATAATACCTTGGAAGAAAGTAGAATACAATTTCTAGGCAAGCAAGTTCCTAGAACTAATTGCTTATTCTTAGCTCATCATGGAGCTGGGCATCTTGACAACAAATATTTCTATCAGGTTGGTTTAATTTTGAAGAACTAAAACTCTTACAAGTTACTTAAGATTACCTTTTTTCAAACTAAACAGATCAAGCCTTGGTAAATGATTCTAGAAAGAAAATGTATTCAGCATAGAAATATAGGGAGCTTCCCGGTGTTTCTCAACAAAGATGTCTCTGGGCTTGATAAACTATGGGAAAGCCTCGGGAAATTTGAGATTAACAATAACACTATAAATGCAGATTATCTCATTAAGAAAGATAATTTGATTTCTGTCTCACTGTATCTACCTGGTTATTTTGCCATCTTGTATTCATTAAGGATTTTTATGACTTGTAATTTTCCCTGCTGAATTAAATTGTTTCTCTGCACATTTTTTAAAATTTCTGAGTCATTTTTTCAAGCATTTAAGCTTAATAATTTTGTCTATCCCTAGGTGTAAGACTATCATTATAGCACTGAAAATAACAGATCATATATTTAATTGCCAGTCATTTAAGCTTTTTTTCCCTTTAAGTGATATTTTATGAAATACTATGTAAATTCAGAACATCAGCATTATGATTCATTTAAATTTGGCAGCTTTTGGTAATTTCTCAGTATATGATATCTGTATATGATATTGAGTATTTATTGCTTTTTAACAATCACATTCAAGACCTTACCTACATATTTTAATAGCATATTTTCCATCTTCTCACAATATTATTTTCATTCAATTAGAATTTTATTTCAACAGTAATTTCATTGTTGAAGTTCCGAAGTCATTACTGCTTGACATCCAGCTATGTGACACTAGGCAAATTATGGAAGTTTTTCCAGCCTCAGTTTCCTCATTTGTAAAGAATGATACTCCTGCGTAATTTACAGGGTTGTGGCTTTAAATGAAGTAGTCCTAATAATCCTTATCAAGTACATAGAAAAGTATCTGGTATGTAATAAAACAAATAAATAAAAACTATTATTACTAATACTGTGATCACAGAAAATAAGAAAACAAATTCAGCATTCTTCTCCTAATAGAGTTTTAGCTATTATTTTTAATATTCAATGTGTAGTATAAAGAGGAGAGAAGTAACTTACTTAGAAAAAAAAATACTTAAACTTCTAAAAAACCATTAGAATATTATAGATAACTTAGTATAAGGGAAATTAATTATGAGCTGTATTGTTTTGAAAGAACACAATCAACCATTAAAATAATTCAAAAGTTTGAGTAAGGTTAATTACGTTACTTTTGACAACATATTTTTAAATGAAGGATTTTTAATCCTTTCAAAAACATGTTCAAAACATATTTGTTTAACTTAATACTGTGTGTAGTGGACCCTCGACTCCTGTACAATGAGTAAAAACCACTATATTATATCTTAAATTGAAAGCTCACCACAGCCACTATTGACTTCAGCTGCTAAAATTAGAGTCTGCTATTTTCAACTTTCTCCCTGTTGTATTAGAATTTGCCTTGTCCTGAAACCAGTAAGAGGCTTTTTACTTACTTTCTATTGCAGGGAAGGATTTGAACTGGTTCCATGGCTTTTAGTCAAGTATCACTTTATTTCTCAGCAAACAATTCAGACTTGTGGGGATCACCCCATAATTTAACTGCTGGAAAATCTAAAACCTGGGAATGTCACACATACACAAACATTTTACAAGGTTGTGCTGATCTTCATAAAAAGACTGAAATTCTACTAGTTTAATACCTTGTAAGTATTCTGCTTTGGAGGTTTTCTCCAACCAGGAGAGAAGGCTTTCCAATTTATTGTAATATTTCCTCAATTGTGTATATGTATATATTAACATAAATACATGTTTAAAAAGTTTGCATATGTATGTATGAATGTGTACAATAAGGACTTTATGTCCATAGAATTTATTTCTTTGTTCGAATCACACTGATTCATATGTAGCCATAAAATCTACAACACATTTTTAAGTGAGTTCTCTTGGCCTCAATTTTCTCTTGGAAGAGCTAAAGCTTATATCTTGAAAGGAGTTATCAGAAGGGCTAACTGAGGTAACAGGTATAAAATACCTAGTTAGTGCCTGAGTGAGTAGGTGCTTAATAATGGCTTGATTTCTTCCCTTCCATCTTTCCTATTCCTTTATTTTTACAAAACTTCTGGCCCAAATCATGCTTTAACTACCATGGGGTTGCTTCTTTCATTTCTAAAATCATCATGTAATTTATTCTCACTTTTAATCAAAAGCAGACAAGTAAATTTCATAATACTGTTTCAGAGATTCTCCAGTTGTGAACATGATGAGCTGCCCTAAAGACAACTTCCTTGGTGGTGCAGTGGTTAAGAATCTGCCTTGCAATGCAGGGGACGTGGGTTCAGTCTCTGATTAGGAGACTAAGATCCCACATGCAGCAAAGCAACAAAACCAGCCTGCTGCAACTATGAAAGCCCACGTAGTATAACTAGAGAGTCCATGTGCCTCAACAATATATCCTGCATGACCCAATGAAGACCTGATGCAGTTAAATACATAAATATTTTGGACTTTCCTGATAGCTCAGTTGGTAAAGAATCCTCCTGCAATGCAGGAGACCCCCGTTCAATTCCTGGGTCAGGAAGATTCCCTAGAGAAGAGATAGGCTACCCACTGCAGTGTTCTTGGACTTCCCGTGTGGCTCAGCTGGTAAAGAATCCACCTGCAGTGTGGGAGACCTGGGTTTGATCCCTGGATTGGGAAGGTCCTCTGGAGAAGGGAAAGACTACCCACCCCAGTATTCTGTCCTGGAGAATTCTATGGACTGTATAGTCCATGGGGTCGCCAAGAGTCAGACAGGACTTTGCTACTTTCACTTTCACCCTAAAGATAGGCATTAATGTCAATAGAAAAATGAAATTATGAGGTGAACATATTTTTATGTTCGTTTTTATTGCATTTATGAAAATAGTGTAGATATAATGTATATTAATGGATGAGAGTTTTGCTAAAATGACAAATAACTTCATGGTGTTTCCTCTTTGGACACTGATGAAGATGGGCTACAACTTTTACTTACTACCATCATGTGGAGACCTTTATGTTCTGCTTCTCTCTTTGCTAAGTTGTCATGTTCATTTATCTCCATTGGCATCTCCGGTACAGTAAGGTGGTCTTAGTTACAATCCCTCTGCTCTTCAAAAATATGCTACTTTTTTGCATGTCTCAACTCTGTTGGCTGTCAGGCCCTGTAGACTTTTCCTTGTCTTCCAAGACTTTTTGCTTTGTATTTAATGTTTGGAATTATTTATAGCTAATGCTGATGAAGGCAATGGCACCCCACTCCAGTACTCTTGCCTGGAAAATCCCATGGATGAAGGACCCTGGAAGGCTGCAGTCCATGGGGTTGCTGAGGGTCGGACACAACTGAATGACTTCACTTTCACTTTTCACTTTCATGCATTGTAGAAGGAAATGGCAACCCACTCCAGTGTTCTTGCCTGGAGAATCCCAGGGACGGGGCATCCTGATGGGCTGCCATCTATGGGGTCGCACAGAGTCAGACACGACTGAAGTGACTCAGCAGCAGCAGCAGCAGCAACGCTGATGAAATTGGTCTAGAGCTTAAAATTGGTTTCACCTAGGCATGGCTACTGCTATGCAAAACTTTAGTTTGCTTTGAGGCTTTTGCTATATTGAATCCCACGGTTGGTTTGCTGAATTGTTGGAGGGCAGACAATATATGCTTAAAATTCTTGTAATAATAAAGTTGGACATTTCTGGGAAATCTCCTCCAATAACAGGTCTGGGACTAAAAGCTGGACATAGCAGAGATGTCTGTAGTTGGACATTTCTGGGAAATCTCCTCCAGACCAATAACAGGTCTGGGCTAAAAGTTGGACATAGCAGAGATGTCTGTAGCTGGAGTCATCTTCATCCAGCATTGCCATGACATCTGAAAGAGGTCTTCTGTGTGAGGAAGTAGTCCACATAAGTCCACCATATCTGACTTACCATGTTAGTTAGAAGGAACCTCAGTTAAAACCGGCAAACATAAAGTGTAGTTTGTCCAATAGGAAGTTTTTACGGGCTGAGTATAAGCATTTTCTCCATAAAATATTGAAAATCTGCTATTTGTCCCACATCCATATGGCTTTTACGTGTGTGTGTGCTTAACTGCTCAGTCGTGTCTGACTCTTTGTGACCACATGGACTGCAGTTCTCCAGGCTCCTCTGTCCATGGGATTCTCCAGGCAAGAATACTGGAGTCAGTTGCTATGCCCTCCTCTAGGGTATCTTCCCAACCCAGGGATTGAACCCAGGTCTCCAGCATTGCAGGCAGGTTCTTTACTGCCTGAGCCACCAGGGAAGCCCAAGAAGACTGGAGTGGGTAGCCTATCCTTCTGGAGGTGATCTTCCCAGCCAAGGCATTGAACTGGGGTCTCCTGCATTGCAGGTGGATTCTTTATTAGCTGAGCTACGAGAGAAGCCCATTGCTTTTATTCCATTTCATTTATTGGCTTTTGGCTATATCTTTTAAATTTTTATTTTATTGTGGTAAGAACACATAACACAAAATCTACCCTCTTAATAGCTTTTTAGGAATACAGTACAATATTGTTAACCACAGACACAATGTTGTACAGCCGATCTTTAGAATTTGCCTTGCATTACTGAAACTTGATCTCAGTGGCAGCTCCCCATGTTCTGCACCCCATCCCTCGCAAGCATCATTCTACTCTCTGCTTCTATGAGTTTGACTATTTTGGATAATTTATATAAGTGTAAACAGTGGAAACAGTGTCAGACTTTATTTTTTTGGGCTCCAAAATCACTGCAGATGGTGACTGCAACCATGAAATTAAAAGACGCTTACTCCTTGGAAGGAAAGTTATGACCAACCTAGATAGCATATTCAAAAGCAGAGACATTACTTTGCCAACAAAGGTCCGTCTAGTTAAGGCTATGGTTTTTCCTGTGGTGATGTATGGGTGTGAGAGTTGGACTGTGAAGAAGGCTGAGCACCAAAGAATTGATGCTTTTGAACTGTGGTGTTGGAGAAGACTCTTGAGAGTCCCTTGGACTGCAAGGAGATCCCACCAGTCCATTCTGAAGGAGATCAGCCCTGGGATTTCTTTGGAAGGAATGATGCTAAAGCTGAAACTCCAATACTTTGGCCACCTCATGAGAAGAGTTGACTCATTGGAAAAGACCCTGATGCTGGGAGGGATTGGGGGCAGGAGGAGAAGGGGACGAGAGAGGATGAGATGGCTGGATGGCATCACTGACTTGGACGTGAGTCTGAGTGAACTCTGGGAGTTGGTAATGGACAGGGAGGCCTGGCGTGCTGCAATTCATGGGGTCACAAAGAGTCAGACATGACTGAGCGACTGAACTGACTGACTGACTGAATCAGATAGTATTGATCCTTTTGTGACTGGTTTATTTCACTTAGCAGATTGTCCTCCAGTTTCAGCCTTATTTAAGTGTTGTAAATGGCAAGATTTCCTTCTTTCTATGGCTGAATAAAATTTCTTTGTTGATGCCATATTTTCTTTATTGATTCATCCTTTAATGGACATTTAGGTTGTTTTCACATCTTGGCTACTCTGAATAATGCTACAGTGAACATGAGAGTGCTAATATCTCTTTGAGATTCTGATTTCAAATCAGACTATTATTGAAAAAAAAAAAAGACCACTGTTTTCAAGGATGTGCAGAAATTGAAATCATTGTACACTGTGGATGAAATTATAAAACGATGTATTTAGTTCAGAAAACAGTGTGGAGATTCCTAAAAAATTATTAATAGAATTACCATATGATCTAGCAATCCTTTGTCCTTTTCACTGGATAATAGCACATTCATCTCAGTATATAACCTTGATGCTAGGCATGAGCATGTCATAAAGCTTGGCCAAGCTCATGGTTCTCTTTCATTCAGCTGCAGGGAGACACATTAGAGTTAATCAAAGAACTTCCTGAATTTCTTTTCAATTATTCTTTGAATAGAGAAGCTCTCTTTCCATGGTTGTGTCTGATAGAGTAAAATGAAATTCTGTGGTCGTTGACCATTATCTTTACCAACTTGCCATTACTAGGAGAGAGCTTGTCTGAGAATGGAGTGAACAGAGGAGAAAGCAAGATGTATGTGAATCTGTGGATTTTCCCATGCCTGCTATTTTCACATGTAATTAAGTGCCCTAATGTTCATTTTAATTGAGGAGTGGCATCTTATCATATTGGTGTGCCATAATTTATCAATTTGCTTATTATTTAATATATTGTCTGAGATTAATCATCATGTGTATGTGTTCAGTACTTTCAAAAGATAGACGGGTGGCATTGGTTATTCAAAGTATGTGAAAATTTTCTAAGACTCTTCATATGGTAGGCAGTGCATTTACTGTGGACTTCCCAGGGAGCTCATGGTAAATATTCCACCTGCAATGCAAGAGACATGGGTTCGATTGCTGTTTTGGGAAGATCCCCTGGAGGAGGAAATGGCAACCCAGTCCAGTAATCTTCCCCAGGAAATCCCATGATCAGAGAAGCCTCATGGGCTTTAGCTCATGCGGCTGCAAAGAGTCCAACACAACCAATCATGCACGCACAGTACACTTACTATGTTGGTTTTCGCTCGGGCATTCTGTTTTAGGATTCTGATGTCTGTTCCCTGGTCAGAATGTTGACAAACAGTTATGAATAAGTTTAAACATAGATTGAATGAAATTTTTTCTTATAAATGTTAAGAAACAGGAATTGATTCTAATGTAGTGTTAAATAATCCAAAAAGCTGATGTGTTGCACAGCAGCATGTGGGCTAAGTGGGATCTTCAGGCATCTCTCTTGTGTGATAGGCTTTTGTGCTTTAGAAAGCTCTCAGTACAGTGGACAACCTGAGCATGTTTATATAGTGTATAATACAAGTTACAGGCCCTTGAGAGTGAAAAAGCTGGCTAGCCTTGGCTGAGGCTACCAGCCTGTCTGACTCCACCCTCTTGATCACTGCACTCCTTTTCCCCTGAGTGGAGTGTGTGTGTGTGTGTGTGTGTGTGTGTGTGTGTGAGTGCGTGTGCACACACGTGTGAACATGTGCTCAGTCCTGTCAGACTCTTTGTGACCCCTTGGACTGTAGCCCAGCAGGCTCCTCTGTCCATGGGATTTCCCAGGCAAGAATACTAGAGTGGTTTTCCATTTCCTTCTTCAGAGGATCTTCCTGAGCCAAGGATCGAAACTGTGTCTCTTGTGTCTCCTGCATTGGCAGGCAGATTCTTTACCACTGTGCTACCTGGGAAGCCCAAGAGTAGAGAGGGGATATCAATAAAGCTCAAGGTACATATAACCACCACCCTTCCCAACACATATGCTCATAGTGTGATGAGAGTTAGGCCTACCTGCTGTCATCTTGAGTTTCACTAACCTGGCTCTCAGGGAGGCCTCCCTATGACTCTCTTCATTTCTTCCCTTCAGCCACTCCCCTTTCCAGGTTCATAGCTCTTACCTCTCTGTCACCTACTCACATCCTGAACTATTTCCTTACAAAGCAACCAAATTCTAGTTGAAGAGGCAATGCTAATTGCATTTATATAAGTGTGGAAAATGGGCTCATTATTGTTGATACCATCTAATTGCAAAAAATGTTGATACCATCTAATTGCAAAAAACTGGATGTTTTAGTAGAGGAAATTATAATAACTTTGCAAAAAAAAATGGAAAGAAAAGAAATCTCATTCTTACTACAGCTGTTCCATGTACTATCTGTAGGATCTTTGTTGAATTACTTAATACTTCTCAAGTCTTTGTCAGCTTTTGCAATGAAGGAGACCAGCAGAGAAGAAGCTTCTTTCAGATACCTAGAAAGGGTATTGATTTTCCAATACCAAATACATCAGATTATTGCTGTTCTTTACATGCCCTGAGGCCCATGAGTAGGCTGGGGAAAAGAAAATCAGTGCAGAAGGGATTCGAGAATACAGAGAAAAATCTGAACAGCCCAAGGTGACAATCCTAGCAAAATAGAGATGCTGGAATAGAAGTACTCTTTTCATTATATTCCTCTGTATTTCCATTACTACCTCTTTCTCTGCATGAGAATTTAAGTAAAATCATATAGACAAAAACCCAAAAAAGTCCTGAAATTTTTAAAAAAGAAATTAAAATACTCAGGAGATAAATTGAAGGAGAAGGTGGCCAGTTTGAGATCATAATTAATGGCCAGCATGACATAGTGAAATAACTAACTTACAACTCTGAACAAAAATATAAAATGTTGAGAATTAGGAAGCTAAATAAAACAAACATGAAGGGTAGATTAGGAGACCTAATGTGTACATTTAAGTCTGAATTTGGTAATAAGGAGTTCATGATCTGAGCCACCGTCAGCTCCCACTCTTGTTTTTGCTGACTGTATAGAGTTTCTCCACCTTTGGCTGCAAAGAATATAATCAATCTGATTTTAGTGTTGACTGTCTGGTGATGTCCATGTGTAGAGTCTTCTCTGGTGTTGGAAGATGGTATTTGCTATGACCAGTGCATTTTCTTGGCAACACTCTATTAGCTTATTCCCTGCTTCATTCCATATTCCAAGGCCAAATTTGCCTGTTACTCCAGGTATTTCTTGACTTCCTACTTTTGCATTCCAGTCCCCTATAATGAAAAGGACATCTTTTTTGGGTGTTAGTTCTAGAAGGTCTTTTAGGTCTTCATAGAACTGTTCAACTTCAGCTTCTTCAGCATTACTGGTCAGGGCATAGACTTGGATTACTGTGATATTGAATGGTTAGCCTTGGAAATGAACAGAGATCATTCTGTCGTTTTTGAGATTGCATTCAAGTATTGCATTTTGGACTCCTTTGGAGACTATGAAAGAAAGTAGGGGAGACCACTAGACCATTCAGGTATGACCTAAGTCATATCTCTTATGATTATACAGTGGATGTGAGAAATAGATTTAATGGATTAGATCTGATAGAGTGCCTGATGAACTATGGATGGAGGTTTGTGACATTTTACAGGAGACAGGGATCAAGACCATCCCCATGAAAAAGAAATGCAAAAAAGCAAAATGGCTGTCTGGGGAGGCCTTAAAAATAGCTGTGAAAAGAAGAGACATGAAAAGCAAAGGAGAAAAGGAAAGATATACCCATTTGAATGCAGAGTTCCAAAGAATAGCAAGGAGAGATAAGAAAGCCTTTCTCAGTGAACAATGCAAAGAAATAGAGGAAAACAGTAGAATGGGAAAGACTAGAGATCTCTTCAAGAAAATCAGAGATACCAAGGGAACATTTCATGCAAAGATGGGCTCAATAAAGGACAGAACTCGTATGGGCCTAACAGAAGCAGAAGATATTAAGAAGAAGTGGCAAGAATACACAGAAGAACTGTACAAAAAGGATCTTCACAACCCAGATAATCATGATGGTATGATCACTCACCCAAAGTCAGACATCCTGGAATGTGAAGTCAAGTGGGCCTTAAGAAGCATCACTATGAACAAAGATAGTGGAGGTGATGGCATTCCAGTTGAGCTATTTCAAATCCTGAAAGATGATGCTGTGAAAGTGCTGCACTCAATATGCCAGCAAATTTGGAAAATGCAGCAGTGGCCACAGGTCTGGAAAAGGTAAGTTTTCATTCAAATTCCAAAGAAAGGCAATGCCAAAGAATGCTCAAACTACCACACAATTTCACTCATCTCACATGCTAGTAAAGTAATGCTCAAAATTCTCCAAGGCAGACTTCAGCAATACATGAACCATGAACTTCCAGATGTTCAAGCTGGTTTTAGAAAAGGCAGAGGAACCAGAGATCTAATTGCCAGCATCTGCTGGATCATTGAAAAAACAAAAGAGTTCCAGAAAAACATCTGTTTCTGCTTTATTGACTATGCCAAAGCCTTTGTGTGGATCACAACAAACTGTGGAAAGTTCTGAAAGAGATGGGAATACCAGACCACCTGACCTGCCTCTTGAGAAACCTGTATGCAGGTCAGGAAACAACAGTTAGAACTGGACATGGAACAACAGACTGGTTCCAAATAGGAAAAGGAGTACGTCAAGGCTGTATATTGTCACCCTGCTTATTTAACTTATATGCAGAGTACATCTTGTGAAATGCTGGGCTGGTTGAAGCACAAGCTGGAATCAAGATTGCCAGGAGGAATATCAATAACCTCAGATATACAGATGACATCACCCTTATGGTAGAAATCGAAGTAGAACTAAAGAGTCTCATGATGAAAGTAAAAGAGGAGAGTGAAAAAGTTGGCCTAAATTTCAACATTCAGTAAACTAAGATTATGGCATCCGGTCTGATCACTTCATGGCAAATAGATGTGGAAACAGTGGCAAACTTTATTTTTGGGGGCTTCAAAATCACTGCAGATGGTGATTGTAGCCATGAAATTAAAAGATGCTTACTTCTTGGAAGGAAAGTTATTACCAATGTAGACAGCATATTAAAAAGCAGAGACATTACTTTGCCAACAAAGATCTGTCTAGTCAAGGCTATGGTTTTTCCAGTAGTCATGTATGGATGTGAGAATTGGACTATAAAGAAAGCTGAGTGCTGAAGAATCGATGCTTTTGAACTGTGGTGTTAGAGAAGACTCTTGAGAGTCCCTTGGACTGCAAGGAGATCCAACCAGTGAATCCTAAAGGAAATCAGTCCTTGAATATTCATTGGAAAAACTGATGTTGAAGCTGAAACGCCAATACTTGGCCACCTGATGCTAAGAGCTAACTCATTTGAAAATACCCTGATGCTGGGAAAGATTGAAGGCAGGAGGAGAAGGGGACAACAGAAGATGAGATGGTTGCGTGGCATCACCGACTCAATGGACATGAGTTTAAGTAAACTCCAAGAGTTGGTGATGGATAGGGAGGCCTGGCGTGCTACAGTCCATGGGGTCACAAAGAGTTGGACAAGACTGAGTGACTGAACTGAACTGAATGTGTAAATATTAGGAGTCATAGAAAAGAAAAAAAATTAGATATAAGGGAGTCAATAATTTTTTGAAATAGTTGAGTTTTGTTTTGTTTTTGGCTGCATCATGGTGGCATGTGTAATTGTAGTTCCCTGACCAGGGATGGAAATAGGTGCCCCGATCACTGGACAGCCAGAAAAGTCCCTGATTTGAATTCTTGAATCTGTAGATTTAAAATCCCATTTCTGGATGTATATGCAAAGGAAGCAAAATCACTGTTCTTAACAGATAACTGCATTCCATGTTAATTTCAGTATTATTCACAATAGCCAAGATATGGAAACAACCTAAGAATCTATTGATGGATGAATGAAAAAAGAAAATGTGGTATATACATACAATGCAATATTATTCAGAGATAAAAAAGAAGGAAATCCTGCAATTTGTGATAACATGAATGAACCGGAGTGACATTATGTTAGAGTGAAATAAGCTGGACACAGAAAGACACATACTGCATATCTTTCATGTGGAGTCTAAAAATATCTAACCGATAGAATCAGATAGTAGAAGAGTAGTTAACAGAAGTCTAGGCTTCCCTGGTGGCTGAGACTGTAAAGCGTCTGCCTGTAATGCTGGAGACCCGGGTTTGATCTCTGGGTTGAGAAGATCCCCTGGAGAAAGAAATGGCAACCCATCCAGTACTCTTGCCTGGAAAATCCCGTTGACAGAGGAGCCTGGTAAGTCTACCATCCATGAGGTCGCAAAGAGTTAGACATGACTGAGTGACTTTACTTACTTAGGGAACAGGGGCTGGATAAAATGGGGGGATGTTGATCAAAGGGTTCAAAGTTATAGATATATAATGAATATGTTTTGGAGACCTAATATAGAGCATGATGACTATGGTTATTAATACTCTATTGCATAATTGAAATTTGCTGTAAGAGTAGATATTAAATATTCTCACTACACAAGAAAAAGAGGTAACAGGTAATAGAAGTGCTAATTAGCTTGATGTGGTACACATTGCACAATGTATATGTACACAAAAACATCATGTTGTAACCTTTAATACGTCCAATTTCATTTGCCAATTGTATGTCAATAAAGAAAGTGAAAGTGAAAGTGAAGTCACTCAGTCATGTCTGACTCTTTGCAACCCCATGGACTGTAGCCTACCAGGCTTCTCTGTCCATGGGATTCTCCAGGCAAGAATACTGGAGTGGGTTACCATTTCCTTCTCCAGGGGATCTTCCTGACCCAGGGATCGAACCTGGGTCTCCCACATTGGAGGCAGATGCTTTAACCTCTGAGCCACCAGGGAAGCCCAAAAGCTAGAGGAAAATCTTCACAAATTTTAGGTATGATAGAGGAGAAAAGACACAAACCTCAGTAAATTCTGATAAAATTTCTGAACTTTAATGCTTAGGATAAATTATACAATCTTGTAGGCTGAAAGAATATATTTACAAAATGAGAAAGGCCATAGAGATTTCAATCTTCATTTCCAATATTGAAGTTTGAAAGACTATTATAGGTTACAGAGATAAAAGCACTGTAGTACAGGACTTTAATACCCACTTAAGATATAACTGATTTCCTAGGTTCATGGTGGATAGGATAAAGTGTTATGAATATTCAATAATTCTAGACTGTATCACTTATGTATTTCATGGGGGATAATTGTTTGAGCATGTACTCCAACAAAATATAATATATCAGACCTTCAAATAGGAAAAGAAGGAGATGAGAATACACAGTGGTGAGTAACCAAATTTATCAATCTTTCCATCTATCTGTCATCTCTTTGTGTACCTAAACAGATGATATCTATTTATCATCTACCTCTATGTATACTTAATAGGATGAAGGGATGTGTATTATTTCAATGCTAGATTCTGATTATTGAAAAGGAAAATACACCAAAAGAAAGTTATTATATTTATGATAATGAGTAAGCTAAATGTGAGAGTTTTGTAATGAGTTCAGGGCTTTGGGAGATGATCAAGAAAAAATATATGATCAGGTTCGATGCACGATACTGGATGCTTGGGGCTAGTGCACTGGGATGACCCAGAGGGATGGTATGGGGAGGGAGGAGGGAGGAGGGTTCAGGATGGGGAACACATGTATACCTGTGGCGGATTCATTTTGATATTTGGCAAAACTAATACAATTATGTAAAGTTTAAAAATAAAATAAAATTAGAAAAAAAAAACTAAAAAAAAAAATATATGATCATGATGTGGCAGTAGCACACAAGCTCTGTATGGGTGGCAGTTGGACTGATTTACAAGTAAGGGAATGTCCCTCAGAACAGGAGGTCTTCTGAGACAATGGTGCAGGGCAACACCCAGAAGGGAAGAGGGCAAGGGAACCCCTGTGGGAGAGGGGAGTTATATGTGCAGGTGATAACACCAGGGAGGCTGGCAGAGAGTTTCTAGGTCAGAGAACCCCATTGGGAAGCAGCAATTCAGAGTCTTTTCTAGCCCCCGAGGTTTGTCTTATCTTTGGCTAACAGTTGTTGGTTATAGTGTCATGGAGTATGCATCACAGGCATGCTGTGAATGACTAAAAGTCTGCATATTTGGTTGATGTGTAAAATTTTGAGTTTGGGCATTGGTAGACTTTTGAGCTAACTACTAGCCTGCTGTGCAGAAGCAAATAATCTAGCAGCAATACACTGGGGCCACCTTTGGTTCATTTTTATAACTTACTGGTAATGAGGAGCCTATACTGTCTAATTTGGGAGGAGAAAGAATGGGAGGTAAAAGTATTATAAATGTTTTATCTTATAGGGGTTGGATTTGGTAGCAGCAGGGGAATATATTGTCCTAATAGATAAGAAGCATCATGCTTTTTTATAATTGATAAATATTTTATTGTAAATGGCAGTAAAGGAAAAATATACTAAATAAATAAACTAGTAAAGTGGAGTGGAATTTTCAAATCCATAAGCAAGCAAGAATGAAAGATTTGCAGTTTGATCATATCAGCAAAATATTGGCACAGGGAAGAATTTTTTTAAAGGAAATATAAACTGAAATAATTAAGTAAATAATTCTATTGATTGTTACACTAAAGGTGAACTGGGTGAAATCTGTCTCTTATTAAAATGGGGAAACTGTCAAAATCTACCCCCAATGTATGCTGTTTATGAGAAACACAAGAGTAGCGGTATGATTATCAGATAAAGTGGTCAAAAGCACGTAACTGATGTATAAGGAACATTATATATACTGATAGAGAAACGTTCCTTGCTAAGGTGTTTCAGTTGTGTCCAACTCTTTGCAACCATATAGACTGTAGCCCACCAGGCTCCTCTGTCCATGGGATTCTCCAGGCAAGAATACTGGAGTGGGGTTGCCATGCCCTTCTCCAGGGAATCTTCCTGACCCAGGGATTTGACCCATGTCTCTTACATGTCCTGCATTGGCAGGCAGGCTTTTTACCACTAGCACCACTATTCACTTCAGTTCAGTTGCTCAGTTGTGTCCGACTTTTTGTGACCCCATGAATTGCAGCACGCCAGGCTTCCCTGTCCACCAGCTCCTGGAGGTCATTCAAACTCAGGTCCATCGAATCCGTGATGTGATCCAGCCATCTCATCCTCTGTCATCCCTTTCTTCTCCTGCCCCCAATCCCTCCCAGCATCAGAGTCTTTTCCAATTAGTCAGCTTTTTGCACGAGGTGGCCAAAGTATTGGAGTTTCAGCTTGAGCATCAGTCCTTTCAGTGAACACCCAGGACTGATCTCCTTTAGAATGGAATGGTTGGATCTCCTTGCAGTCCAAGGGACTCTCAAGAGTCTTCTCCAACACCACAGTTCAGAAGCATCAATTCTTCGGTGCTCAGCTTTCTTCACAGTCCAACTTTCACATCCATACATGACCACTGGAAAAACCATAGCCTTGACTAGATGGACCTTTGTTAGCAAAGTAATGTTTCTGCTTTTGAATATGCTATCTAGGTTGGTCATAACTTTCCTTCCAAAGACTAAGTGTCTTTTAATTTCATGCAATCACCATCTGCAGTGTATTTGGAGCCCCCAAAAATAAAGTCTGACACTGTTTCCACTGTTTTCCAATCTATTTCCCATGAAGTGATGGGACCGGATGCCATGATCTTTGTTTTCTGAATGTTGAGCTTTAAGCCAACTTTTCACTCTCCTCTTTCACTTTCATCAAGAGGCTTTTGAGTTCCTCTTCACTTTCTGCCATAAGGGTGGTGTCATCTGCATATCTGAGGTTATTGATATTTCTCCTGGCAATCTTGATCCCAGCTTGTGCTTCTTCCAGCTCAGTATTTCTCATGATGTATTCTGCCTGTAAGTTAAATAAGCAGGGTGACAATACACAGCCTTGACGTACTCCTTTTTCTATTTGGAACCAGTCTGTTGTTCCATGTCCAGTTCCTGACCTGCATACAGGTTTCTTAAGAGGCAGGTCAGGTGGTCTGGTATTCCCATCTCTTTTCAGAATTTTCCACAGTTTATTGTGATCCACACAGTCAAAGGCTTTGACATAGTCAATAAAGCAGAAGTAGATGTGTTTCTGGAAATCTCTTACTTTTTCCATGATCCAGTGGATGTTGGCAATTTGATCTCTGGTTCCTCTGCATTTTCTGAAACCAGCTTGAACATCTGGAAGTTCACGATTCACGTATTGCTGAAGCCTGCCTTGGAGAATTTTGAACATTACTTTACTAGTGTGTGAGATGAGTGCAATTGTGTGGTAGTTTGAGCATTCTTTGGCATTGCCTTTCTTTGGGATTGGAATGAAAACTGACCTTTTCCAGTCCTGTGGCCACTGCTGAGTTTTCCAAATTTGCTGGCATATTGAGTGCAGCACTTTCACATCATCTTTCAAGATTTGAAATAGCTCAACTGGAATTCCATCACCTCCACTAGCTTTGTTCATACTGATGCTTTCTAAGGCGCACTTGACTTCACATTCTAGGATGTCTGACTCTAGGTGAGTGATCACACCATCAAGATTATCTTGGTCATGAAGGTCTTTTTGTACAGTTCTTCTGTGTATTCTTGCCACCTCTTCTTAATATCTTTTGCTTCTGTTAGGTCCATACCATTTCTGTCCTTTATTGTGCCCATCTTTGCATGAAATGTTCCCTTGGTATCTCTAATTTTCTTGAAGAGATCTCTAGTCTTTCCCATTCTGTTGTTTTCCTCTATTTCTTTGCATTGATCGCTGAGGAAGGCTTTACTATCTCTCCTTGCTATTCTTTGAAACTCTGCATTCAGATGCTTATATCTTTCCTTTTCTCCTTTGCTTTTCGCTTCTCTTCTTTTCACAGAGAAGAAGTTATTTGTAAGGCCTCCCCAGACAGCCATTTTGTTTTTTTGCATTTCTTTTTCTTGGGGATGGTCTTGATCCCTGTATCCTGTACAATGTCATAGTAAAATGCCTATATATATTTTTTTTAATGTAGTTGTCACAAATCTAGATACATCAGACAGCATAGTTAAATACATACAGCTATTAAATACATACAGCTATTAAAACTCCAGGGAGAGCTTGAGATAAATACAGTTATGTGGGAGATATTAATATGCCTTTTTTGGAGTCAGATTTAATAGAAAATATAATTAAGGACATAGAGGATCTGAATGATATCAATAAACATCATATAAAAGCTATATATACAAACTCATACTTTCAAATAGAAATATTGTTTTATTTATCTATGAAATATTTATAGTTAACCATATACTTGACAATGAGGAAAATTAGTAAAAAGGTAGAACTTTATAAGATACATTTTGTATTGGGTTAAAATAAAATTAATGATGAAAAGGGAGACCAGAGTCTCCTCTCTGATGGGAAATTAAGAACTGCACTACTAAATTAATTACAGATCAAAATAGAAACTAAGACTAAAATAATGTATGAATAATTTTGAAAACGTTGTAAAGTTGAATACTTTATAAAACCAAATAGCCGCAGTAAAACTCTGTTTAAGGAATAACTTCAGTCAGCTATCCAAAAATGGGATCTTTATAATATTTTTTAAATTAAAAGTAAAACAACAAGAACAAAGGTAAAATTGGTAACAGGAAATACTAACCTTAAGTCCTATAATAAAAATGAAATAGGAAGCATAAAGAAAAGCAAAAGTTTCTTTGAGTTTTCAAGAAAATCAATAAAACATTATTGAAGAATAGGAAAAAGAGAATGGTATTATACATACTTAGAAATATGTAAATAAACCTACCCAGATGGAAGAGATTAATGACTTAAGGAAACACTGTCAGTTCAGTTCAGTTCAGTTCAATGGCTCAGTCGTGTCCCACTCTTTGCGACCCCATGAATTGCAGCACGCCAGGCCTCCATGTCCATCACCAACTCCCGGTGTTCACTCAAACTCACGTCCATCGAGTCAGTGATGCCATCCAGCCATCTCATCCTCTGTCATCCCTTTCTTCTCCTGCCCCCAATCCCTCCCAGCATCAGAGTCTTTTCCAGTGAGTCAACTCTTCGCATCAGGTGGCCAAAGTACTGGAGTTTCAGCTTTAGCATCATTCCTTCCAAAGAAATCCCAGGGCTGATCTCCTTCAGAATGGACTGGTTGGATCTCCTTGCAGTCCAAGGGACTCTCAAGAGTCTTCTCCAACACCACAGTTCAAAAGCATCAATTCTTCGGTGCTCAGCTTTCTTCACAGTCCAACTCTTACATCCATACATGACCACTGGAAAAACCATAGCCTTGACTAGACGGACCTTTGTTGGCAAAGTAATATCTCTGCGTTTCAATATGCTATCTAGGTTGGTCATAACTTTCCTTCCAAGGAATAAGCGTCTTTTAATTTCATGGTTGCAGTCACCATCTGCAGTGATTTTGGAGCCCAAAAATAAAGTATTGTAAATGAACTCAAAGGGGACATATAGATTTATATAACTTTTTTTCCTTATAATAACTTTTTTTGAGCATGAGGAAAGCATACTGCTGCTGCTGCTGCTAAGTCACTTCAGTCGTGTCCAACTCTGTGCGACCCCAAAGACAGCAGCCCATCAGGCTCCCCCGTCCCTGGGATTCTCCAGACAAGAACACTGGAGTGGTTTGCCATTTCCTTCTCCAATGCATGAAAGTGAAAAGTGAAAGTGAAGTCTCTTAGTCGTGTCTGACCCTCAGCGACCCCATGGACTGCAGCCCTCTAGGCTCCTCCATCCATGGGATTTTCCAGGCAAGAATACTGGAGTGGGTTGCCATTGCCTTCTCCGTGAGGAAACTATGGAAGGATATATATCCCAGGCTATTACTACTGGTCATATGCTGATAGGGAAAAGGTGGGCTGTATTCAGGGGATGGAAAAGTTGAAGGTTTCCCAGGTAGTGCTAGTGGTAAAGAACCTGCCTGCCAATACAGGAGACATGAGACAGGGGTTGGATTCCTGGATCGGGAAGATCCCCTGGAGAAGGAAATGGCAACACTCCAGTATTCTTGCCTGGGAAATCCCATGGGTAGAGGAGCATAGCGAGCTACCATCCATAGGGTCACAAAGTCCGACGCCACTGAAGTGACTTAGCACACACGAAAGAGTAAAACGAAGTAAAAAAAAGTAAAATGACAATATATGCAGCAACAACAACAGATTATAGGTTTAATTTAAAACCTGTGAATTTTGAACAATGAAATCCTTGATTCTAACAAGTATCTTGTTCAGTCGCTAAGTCTTGTCCGACTCCTTGCCACTCCGTGGATTGCCACAGGCCAGGCTTCCCTGTCCTCCACTGTCTCTGAAAGTTTGCTCAGATTATGTCCATTGAATCAGTGATGCTATCTAACCATCTCATGTCATTGACAGGCAGATTCTTTACCACTGAGCCACCAGGAAAGCCCAGCAAGTATTAATACCTATCCTAGCAAAAACTGGGGAGAACAAGTATGAGAAAAACTATTTAAAACCTAAAATTACTTCTTTAGCCACATTGTTTTGGGGGAAATTTATTGGAACCTTTAATCACAATTCCTTGCGAATTCTTTGTAAAATATATATTTGTATAAAATTGTCATTGAAAACAGTAATTCATTGATCAATCCTCCAAAAAGTGCCTTGTATAGCCTATGAACTTAGTAACCAGTTTCCCTTCTTTTGAAACCTCAATTTTACTTTCCATGAAGCTATTCTCTTATCAAAATTTAAACAGGTTTTACAGTTTCACTAATGGGGTATTTTTGAAGTGGTAGTGGCCCCATTAACTGCTTAAAAGCCCAGCTAATATCAAACTGAACATATTTTGGTATCAAGCAATAACGGGTTTCTTAAGAAAAATCATAATATTATGGCTAAATTTTGGGATAAAAGAAACCTTGACTTGTCTTTTTATGGGAAAGAATCTTTTCAAATTTTGTATTTCAAGGTTAGTACCAAAGAGTAGCATTTGTTATGGTGAACACAAATCGACATCTTATATCAGTTTGACATATAAAGTCAATAGCACATTTCTAAAATAGAGGCCCTGTGTATTAGTAGAGGCACAGAAAACCTAAGTTGGGCCTGGCTCTAGCACCTACTGGGAGAAGGCAGTGGCACCCAACTCCAGTACTCTTGCCTGGAAAATCCCATGGATGGAGGAGCCTGGTAGGCTGTAGTCCATGGGGTCGATAAGAGTCGGACACGACTGAACACCTTCACTTTCACTTTTCACTTTCATGCATTGGAGGAGGAAATGGCAACCCACTCCAATGTTCTTGCCTGGAGAATCCCAGGGACGGCAGAACCTGGTGGGCTGCCGTCTATGGGGTCGCACAGAGTCAGACACGACTGAAGCGACTTAGCAGCAGCAACAGCAGCTAGTACCTACTGACCTGAGATCTAGGATATATTACTGAATTTCTTTGAGTCTCAATTTACACAACAGAATCATCATGGTTTTTCCACCTACCTAGAGGGTTTTTGTTGACAATCAAATGACTACTTTATTTAATAGGGCTCTGTAAGCAAGAACACATGAAGTATGTGGTGAATAGCTTTTTTTTTCTTTGTGGAAGGATTTTGTTCAGTCTTTTCTGTTAGATATTAGATTTTATTTGTCCTTTTCTCATACTGTTCATGGGGTTCTCAAGGCAAGAATAATGAAGTGGTTTGCCATTGCCTTCTCCAGTAGATCATGTTTATCACTGGAAAAGACCCTGATGCTGGGAAAGATTGAAGGCAGGAGAAGGCGATAACAGAGGATGAGATGGTTTGATGGCATTACCAACTGGATGGACGTGAGTTTGAACAAGCTCCAGAAGTTGGTGATGGGCAAGGAAGTCTGGCATGCTGCAGTCCATGGGGTTGCAATGAGTTGGACACAACTGAGTGACTGAACTGACTGACTGACTGTCCTTTTTTGGATGCATGTAGGAAGGAATTTATCTGTGGTACAAAATCTGAATCTCCAGAGATGATGTTTGAATAATAATAAAAAAGATTATTTTATTCTTGTCCTTAGCATAATAGAAGTACCATATTAGGGAAATCTATAATTAGGTTGAATCCTGAAACATGTACTTAAAATACAAAATGAAGTTAGTCTACTTGGAATCATTTAAACTTTTGTAAAATGTAATTTCATGAAATGACTAAGGACATAATTTTCATGTAGCAATAGATGCCATATAGCCTTCTGGAGGAGATGATGTAAGGGTATAATAAAATATTATGTTCTTCCTAATGGTATTTTTCAACCTCAATATATTATGTAATTCTAAGTGATTACTACAAGTAGATGTTTACTGGTACTACAGAAATTCTATTTTTGTTATAAAGGAAAGTACTTGTACTCAGCACTCCAACATTATGTCTTGGAACTCCTTCTTTAATTACAATTTATAGAAGTTTAATAAATTCAAATAAGGTAATTCAATTTTTATATTTTTCTATAATCAACAAGAGACCATGTTAATAGGATAATTTTCTCTTGATGAAAGTAGTTAATTATTTTCTGTGGTGGTTTCTATGTGATATTATCTCACAACTCCCACAATGCTATATTTCAGCATTCTGAACTTTACCATAGCCTAATCTTTTTATAATGTAAGTTATTAAAGTGTTTTTAGCCTGTTTAATTTCTTGGTCTTAGTTGTGGGCTTAATTTTTTCTATTAGGTCATCACAGTAATTGATAGTAGCTATTGTTACTACTTTATTAATAAGAATAAACAAAAAATGGTATTAACTGAAGTTTTAATTTGTCTCAAATGAAGGACAGTATAGACTAAAGTGTCAGAATTCACATTGTTTGCAATTAGATTGTACATATTAGGTAGCTTATATCTGTCTATATCTACTATCATTTTTATCTATTTGTCTACTATGTATCTGCCTACCTACCTGTCACTTGAAGTAAAATAGGATATTTAATTCCAGTTGGAAAATAATATCATGTGGGGGAAACTACACGGACTTTGAAATGAGACATTTCAACTCTATCACTTACAGTTTTGTGATAACTTTCAAGTTGCCAAATTTCTCTGTCTTGGTTGCTTTAGTAAGTAACACAGTGGCTAGGTTCATCTCTCTTCCTTCCATAGCATTTTCTACCTACTGGTTGGTTGTCAAACCTTAACATGCAAATCGGTGCTATAGAGATCTTATTCCAAAGTAGATTCTGATTCAGTAGGTCTGCAGTGGAGCCCAGGATTTTGCATTTATGTGAAGTATTAATACATTGTCCACCTGCCTCGGTTTAAGTAGCGAGGTTGTAATGAACACTGGGAAGCAGAAGGTTTGTTGGCTGAAGTGCTCTTCTAACACCTAAAATGGAGAGTTATTGTGGCAGTTAGGAATAAGAGATGTATAAAATGACTTTCCTGGCTTCTGACAAGAGAGGAGCTCAAGAAACATCATCATTGCATCATCCTTGTGGTGATTTTTTTTTTTTTTTTGAATAGGGTTCCTCTTGGAGCCCTGTTTTTCTTTCTTTTTTAAGATGTGGTTATAATTGGCACAAAAATTATATTAGTTTCTAATGTAAAACATAATGATTCAATATTTGTATATATTACAAAATATTCACCACAATAAGTCTAGTTTAACATCTGTCACCACAGGTAGTTACAACATTTTTTTTTCCTTGTGATAAGGACTTGGAAGATTTATTCTCTTGGCAACTTTCAAATATGCAGTATGGTATTATTATAACCACAGGCACCATACTGTAAATACATTACATCACCTTGACTTATTTTATAACTTTGTTTTACCTTTGGACCTCCTTCACACATTCACTCACCACTCCCTGCCCCTTGCTGTCTCACTTCTGGAAACTACAAATCCATTTTCTGCATCTATGAGCTTGGGTGGTTTTGTTGTTTTGTTCTGTTGTTTTTGTGGTCATCTTCTTAGGTATTACATCTTCGTGTAAATAAATCATTTATTTGGCAGTAAAGCAGGTCACAACTAGGAGTATTATTGGAATCATTTTGTGCACACTCCATATTTATAGAGGAGGAAACTAAGATTTCTAGATGGAAAGTTCCTATAGGATAGAAACTCAGACCTCGTGATTGTGAACTTAACTCTCCTTTCATCCCATCATAGTAAGAAAGGCCAAATAAGTTTGATATCTAAAACATCCAGGAAGGAATGATTTAATTTTTCAAAGGAAACTAGGCCTTAGAAGCTGTTCAAACAGGAAAAAATTCCAAGAAAGTTAAAAAATGTCAGTGGGAACTCAGACTTCCTTGTGTTACCTTTGCTTATTGTTTTGAATCTTTTATTTTTTTTTTTTTTTGGCATTTGAGTTGGAAAATGGCACATTCATGCAAAAATGACTTTGAAGCTATAGTATGTATTAATGAAAACCCTGTGGTTATCTGGTGAACCACATTGTAAAGTTTGGGATGTGTATTTTCTGCACCTCATTTTTACCTTTCTGTGACCCTTTTTAATGACCACCTATCTTGCCAGATGCAGATTTTTCCCTTATCCACTAGTTTTGCCCTAAGGAGATCTTGATCCAATATACTCATTCAAGCATTAGGAATCCATTGGTGACTCCTTGTAGGTATATTTGTATTAAAAACAAAAATAACAATAGACACACTTCAAAAATTAGAAAATGTGTTCAGGTTCATTTTTTAGGGCTTCTTTCCAATATTATTGATATTATAGAAACTGCTTTGCCTCTTTGGAAGCCTACCATCTACGCAGATTTTATAGTAACATTGAAAGGCAACCTCTACCTTATCTTTGACAAAGGAGGCAAGAATATACAATGGATTAAAGAAGACAATCTCTTTAACAAGTGGTGCTGGGAAATCTGGTCAACCACTTGTAAAAGAATGAAACTAGAACACTTTCTAACACCATACACAAAAATAAACTCAAAATGGATTAAAGATCTCAACGTAAGACCAGAAACTATAAAACTCCTAGAGGATAACATAGGCAAAACACTCTCTGACATACATCACAGCAGGATCCTCTATGACCCACCTCCCAGAATATTGGAAATAAAAGCAAAAATAAACAAATGGGACCTAATTAACCTTAAAAGCTTCTGCACATCAAAGGAAACTATTAGCAAGGTGAAAAGACAGCCTTCAGAATGGGAGAAAATAATAGCAAATGAAGCAACGGACAAACAACTAATCTCAAAAATATACAAGCAACTCCTACAGCTCAACTCCAGAAAAATAAATGACCCAATCAAAAAATGGGCCAAAGAACTAAATAGACATTTCTCCAAAGAAGACATACAGATGGCTAACAAACACATGAAAAGATGCTCAACATCACTCATTATCAGAGAAATGCAAATCAAAACCACTATGAGGTACCATTTCACGCCAGTGAGAATGGCTGCGATCCAAAAGTCTACAAGCATAAATGCTGGAGAGGGTGTGGAGAAAAGGGAACTCTCTTACACTGTTGGTGGGAATGCAAACTAGTACAGCCACTATGGAGAACAGTGTGGAGATTCCTTAAAAAACTGGAAATAGAACTGCCTTATGATCCAGCAATCCCACTGCTGGGCATACACACTGAGGAAACCAGAAGGGAAAGAGACACGTGTACCCCAATGTTCATCGCAGCCCTGTTTATAATAGCCAGGACATGGAAGCAACCTAGATGTCCATCAGCAGATGAATGGATAAGAAAGCTTTGGTACATATACACAATGGAGTATTACTCAGCCATTAAAAAGAAAACATTTGAATCAGTTCTAATGAGGTGAATGAAACTGGAGCCTATTATACAGAGTGAAGTAAGCCAGAAGGAAAAACACCAATACAGTATACTAACGCATACATGTGGAATTTAGAAAGATGCTAACAATAACCCTGTGTACGAGACAGCAAAAGAGACACTGATGTATAGAACAGTCATATGGACCCTATGGGAGAGGGAGAGGGTGGGAAGATTTGGGAGAATGGCATTGAAACATGTAAAATATCATGTATGAAACGAGATGCCAGTCCAGGTTCCGATGCACGATACTGGATGATTGGGGCTAGTGCACTGGGACGACCCAGAGGGATGGTATGGGGAGGGAGGAGGGAGGAGGGTTCAGGATGGGGAACACATGTATACCTGTGGTGGATTCATTTTGATATTTGGCAAAACTAATACAATTATGTAAAGTTTAAAAATAAAATAAAAAAAAAAGAAAGGCAACCTCTAAGGATTATTTTTCAGATAAGATTTCATGGAGTACTTAAATAGTGGATATATGCTTGCTTGTTATTTGTAGGTGATTAGAGAAAACAATTAGGTCTAAGGTGTTCAATAAATAATAACACTTTGTCTTTCTCTCCTCATTCTACACAGGTTTAGAAGCAATTTAGAGATCAAGCCACACAATTATAATGTAGTCTTATTACTGATACAGATGAATTTAGGAACCTTGGCTCTTTTAGCCAAGTAGGTTTGCTAACAGTTTGCCCTCGAAGTGGGAAGACTCAGCACATTTAGTTCCAGTTGCAATGATTGCTCTGAACAGTATCAGATCTCCCCATAGGAGCACCTCCTTCTCTACTTCACAGAATGGAAGAGCACGGTTTTTGTGGGCAGACCTGCTGCCAAAGAGTGGGTGAGGAAAAAAAGAACTGAGTCATCCGTGACCAGTACCTGCTCTGAGACTTTCTAGTCAGAAAATCCACATTTCCTCCTCTGGGGGAGATTTGAGAGGAGAAAACAAAGAAGGTCAAGAAGTTACTTTATTGAATAACCCTCAGTAAGACGTTGGAGAAGGCAGTGGCAACCCACTCTAGTACTCTTGCCTGGAAAATACCATGGACGGAGGAACCTGGTGGGCTGCAGTCCATGGGGTCTCGAAGAGTCGGACACAACTGAAGGACTTCACTTTCACTTTTCCCTTTCATGCATTGGAGAAGGAAATGGCAACCCACTCCAGTGTTCCTGCCTGGAGACTCTCAGGGACAGGGGAGCCTGGTGGGCTGCAGTCCATGGGGTCGCTAGGAGTCAGACTCGACTGAGCGACTTCACTTTCACTTTTATGCATTGGAGAAGGAAATGGCAACCCACTCCAGTGTTCCTGCCTGGAGAATCTCAGGGACAGGGGAGCCTGGTGGGCTGCCGTCTATGGGGTTGCACAGAGTCGGACATGACTGAAGTGACTTAGCAGCAGTAGAGGTAGGAGAAAAGTGATCTTCCCTAACGTTTTGCACATGGCTTTGTTCTCTTAATCCATTGGCTTAACCGCTGGTTAATATAGTTAATGTTACTCTTTTCAATGAATAATTACTTTTCAATTTTCAATAATAGTAATTTTCAAATATGAATTATTTTCAACAGGTTACATTTTCTTTTCTTTTTTTTTAATTTAATTTTATTTTATTTCTAAACTTTACATAATTGTATTAGTTTTGCCAAATTTCAAAATAAATCCGCCACAGGTATACATGTGTTCCCCATCCTGAACCCTCCTCCCTCCTCCCTCCACATACCATCCCTCTGGGTCGTCCCAGTGCACTAGCCCCAAGTATCCAGTATCGTCTGACTTCTTTATCTCAATTGTTTCTGAACTTGACTAGGGACCAGGGGATCTTTTTACCAGAATAGCTGGAATTCTTTATCTTTTCTATTGGGCCAGAAAACCTGAGAAAGACATGGAGAGTGGAATTTAGGGATAAAAATTATTAATATGTACCTGATAGGTGACTTAAAGGGTTTGCTGCTGCTGCTGCTGCTAAGTCGCTTCAGTCGTGTCCAACTCTGTGCGACCCCATAGATGGCAGCCCACAAGGCTCCGCCATCCCTGGGATTCTCCAGGCAAGAACACTGGAGCGGGTTGCTATTTACTTCTCCAATGCATGAAAGTGAAAAGTGAAGTCGCTCAGTCATGTCTGATTCAATCTTTGAGACCCCCATGGACTGCAGCCTACCAGGCTCCTTCGTCCATGGGATTTTCCAGGCAAGAGTACTGGAGTAGGGTGCCATTGCCTTTTCTGCTTAAAGGGTTTCAGTTCAGTTCAGTCCTCAGTCGTGTCCAACTCTTTGCGACCTCATGAATCACAGCATGCCAGGCCTCCCTGTCCATCACCAACTCCCCGAGTTCACTCAAATTCACGTCCATTGAGTCAGTGATGCCATCCAGCCATCTCATCCTCTGTCGTCCCTTTCTCTTCCTGCCCCCAATCCCTCCCAGCATCAGTCTTTTCCAATGAGTCAACTCTTCGCATGAGGTGGCCAAAGAGTTTAGATATTAGCAAATAATAATTAAATAATTAAAGGGTTTAGATATTAGCAAATAAGTATCACTTGGGTTTTTGGCTTGTGTTATGCCTTTTCAAAAATTTGTTTGGTTTCTTAAATAGGGGAGCCTGGTCAGGTAACTTCATGCCTTGGCTTAATTAGCATGGGCTACTGCCTGTAGCCAATGGCACCCCACTCCAGTACTCTTGCCTGGAAAATCCCATGGATGGAGGAGTCTGATGGGCTGTAGTCCATGGGGTCACTAAGAGTCGGACACGACTGAGCAATTTCACTTTCACTTTTCACTTTCATGCATTGGAGAAGGAAATGGCACCCCACTCCAGTGTTCTTGCCTGGAGAATCCCAGGGACAGGGGAGACTGATGGGCTGCCCTCTATGGGGTCTCAGAGTCAGACATGACTGAAGCGACTTAGCAGCAGCAGCAGCAGAAGCTGCCTGTAGAGCTTAATGCTCTATTTTGTGGTTTTTGCTTAAATATACGTGACTGTTTCTATTCTGGCGAGTAAGCAGGATATGTCTTTTAAAAAGCACTAGCCATTTAGGAGGCTAGAGAATGTGGGCTGCTGGTGTAAACTGAATACACAGGCTCAATTCAAGCCTGGTATTGCAGTCAAGTGGCAAACAGGCATGAACACACTAAAAATGTGTGTTTTAGTCCTCAAAACTAATAGTGCGTCAGTAAATTAAAAAAATCTGAAGGCAACCAGGAACTACATGTGTCACTGAGCAAAATAGAGCGGCGCTAACTGTAAACTCTTTGAGGATGGGCAATGCTAAGGGAGAAGTTTCAAGTCCTTTTACTAAAGTTAGGACAACATGAAGGAACTGGTAATTAAAAACTCTTTTGATTGTTTCTAGATACATGAGACTTGTTGAGGGATTCAAGGAGGAATCAGAGTTCAGAAAACTCACATCAGTTTTATTATCAGGGCAATAATAGTGAGAGAATAGAATGAAAGGGGAGAAGATAGGCTGATTCAGCTGGAAGGAGAGAGAGAGTTTGTTAAAGAGAACTGCTGGCAGCTTAGAGAACCAATTGGAAAGTGATGAAAGAGAATTGAGATGGTGAGAAAAGCAAAGGAGGTGAAACTAACCTTTTAAAAGTTCATCCAGGGGGTACTAGGAAATGACGATCCGTTAGGTTTTCTTAAATCACAAACACTAAGCATAATAAAGTCTAAGACAAAATTTCAGAGAGCCAACGGGAGTAATTAATCTAAAAGGATTAGCTCTTAAGAGGTGGCCTTTTAAAGCTAAACCTCAAAAGAGAGTAGAAAGTGGTTGCCCACGGCCTGGGGCCTAGGGGTACAAATTTCAGATATGCAAGATGAATAAGTTCTGGGGGTCTATGGCAGTGTAACCATGGTTGGTAATATGGTATTGTGCAGTTGACATTGTTGGGAGAGTAGGTTTTAAGTGTTCTCACCCCAAAAAACATATTAAGTATGTGAGGTGATTAATACTGTGGTGATTATTTCACAATTTATACATATATCAGAACATTAATTATACATCTTCAATCTATACTTTTTAATTTGTCAACTGTACCTTATTGGTGCTTATACTTTCATCTGTGAAGTGGCATCTGTCCTTATACTTTCGACTGTTGACCAAAAAGTTTTGTGCTGTCATTCTCTCTCACCCTGGACTTTGTAACCACAGATTTTTTTTTTTCCCTTAAGAAATTTTCAATTTTACTTCAGAGTTGGAGTTTTTAAATATTTACTCAGCAGAGAACATAAGAACACAAATATAAAATGAAAAATCTTTACAATGTATGAAAAAAGCTGAAGCTTAAAAGATCGTAGTAGGACTCCTGAGATTATGTCGGCTGTGTTAAATAAGTATAAAAATCTGGGCATGTTGAAGAGAGGAAGAAAATAGTGGTGTGAAATGATCAGAGAGGTGTTAGATGATTGAGGTGCAAGGTGACACAGTCATTGTAAGTGATGCTAGGAATCTCCTGTGTCTTTAGGGAACAAACCCCAAAGATCCTAGAATTAGGATTCTAAGGGAAGCAGCAAGAGGGATAGGCTCATTAGAGGGGATCTAGGCAAGATAATGGTAGTTTGAATCCAATCTTGGGTTAGCTGTTCAAAGGATACTTTTGTTATTCTCAGTACTTCTTGACTTAATCTCATTATAGGAGATGAAAATGAGAGGGTTGTATTAGAAAATAAAATATCTGGGCCAGAAAACAAAGGGAAATAGAATGGAAAGAAGACTCTTGAACACAGCAAGCAGTGCTGCCCTACCTGAGTTAGAGAAGGAAAGGGGCCAACCTCAAAGCAAAGAAAATCATTTAAAACTTAGCTGAGTCATCTTGAAAAAAGTAAAAAACAGCACAGAGAAAGAAAATTTTAGAGGCATAGTCCAGATTGTAGGAAAATATATAGTAAAAGGGAAAGCTACTTAACTCCTGGAACAATGAAGCACTTTTAAAATAGGGGCATTGGAGGATCATGGCAGAGGGCTTTGTCCTCACTTAGCACCCAGGGTCACAAGCTTGAGAAAGACCATCTACGTCTCCTGCTTGGGGGTCTGAAGAGGCATTTCTGTGGTTGGTACATGTGTGGTAACGTTTTCAAAAGCAGATTTCTGGATACATGCACACCATTGTTCACTGCAGCACTGTTTACAATAGCCAAGACTTGGAAGCAATTTAAATGTCCATCAACAGGCAAACGGGTAAAGAAGATGTGGTACGTGTTTACAATGGAGTATTACTCAGCCATGAAAAATAATTGAATAATGCTATTTGCAGCAACATGCTTGGGACTGGAGATTAAAATAGTAAGTGAAGTAAATCACACAGAGAAAGACAAAAGTCATATGGAATCATTATATGTGGAATCAAAAAAAATGAAATAATTGATCTTATTTACAAAACAAAAACAGACTCACAGAAATAGAGAACACATTTCTGGTTACAGTGAGGGATAGTCTGGGAGTTTGACAGTTACACAGTGCTGTATTTAAAATAGATAACCAAAAAGAGCCAACTGTATAGAAAAATATACAAAAAACAAGCAAACAAAAAAACAAACAGGTTTCTTTTTTAGTAGTGTCCTGGGAAAAGTTACTGATTACAGCCACTATGGTCTAGGATGGAGCTTACATTCAACTAAGCCTAAAGTGCTAGAAATATGGAGTTCAAATACAAAAGAAGGTTAAGAAGTTTTGATTATGCAGGAAGGAAAAGGAAAGTGCTGTAAATGAGAATTGGTGACTGGGTTTGCCGTCAATGTGTATCTCTAAATTTTGTAGGAAAATAAGAATGCCATTCTCTGAGAGACAATAGTATCAGCATCAGTTCAGTTGCTTAGTCATGTCCAACTCTTTGCAATCCCATGGACTCTAGCACATCAGGCCTCCCTGTTCATCACCAACTCCCAGAGCTTGCTCAAATTCATGTCAGTGATGCCGTCCAACCATTCATCCTCTGTTGTCCGCTTCTCCTCCTGCCTTCAATCTTTTCCAGCATCAGGGTCTTTTCCAATAAGTCAGTTCTTTGCATTAGGTGGCCAAAGTATTGGAGCTTCATCTTCAGCATCAGTCCTTGCAATGAATATTCAGGACTGATTTCCTTTAGGGTTGACTGGTTGGATCTCCTTGCAGTCCAAGAGACTCTCAAGAGTCTTCTCCAAAACCACAGTTCAAAAGCATCAATTCTTTGGTGCTCAGTTTTCTTTATGGTCCAACTCTCACATCCATACTTGACTACTGGACTAGACGGACCTTTGTTGCAAAGTAATATCTCTGCTTTTTAATATGCTGTCTAGGTTGGTCATGACTTTTCTTCCAAGGAGCGAAAGTATTTTAATTTCAAGGCTGCAGTCACCATCCGCAGTGATTTTGGAGCCCAAGAAAACAAGTCTGTCACTGTTTCCATTGTTTGCCCATCTATTTCCATGAAGTGATGGGACCAGATGCCATGATCTTCATTTTTTGAATGTTGAGTTTTAAGCCAGCTTTTTCACTCTCCTCTTTCACTTTCATCAAGAAGCTCTTCAGTTCCTCTTGGCTTTCTGCCATAAATGAGGTGTTATCTGCATATCTGAGGTTACTGGTATTTCTCCCTGCAATCTTGATTCTAGCTTGTGTTATACCCAGCCCAGCATTTCACATGATGTACTCTGCATATAAGTTAAGTAAACAGGGTGACAATATATAACCTTGATGTACTCCTTTCCCAATTTGAAACCAGCCAACTTTAACCTCCTGATGTGAAATTGCTCTCAACTGGGTTTCAGTTCTCAGTATGTGTGTGTGTGTGTGTGTGTGTGTGTGTGTGTGTGTACATACATATCTCCTCTGTTCATCTGGAATAGATGGATGGCATCCTGTTTAAGCTGAGAATATTCTCCTCCTCCCTCAGACACTACCCTAGGGGTGTTGCCCTAATCTTTGGCCAAAGTCCTGGGTTCTAGGAATTCATTTTTCTTGGAAGAGCTGCTCTAATGGTCAGGGATAGCCTTGACTTCTGAATTTTGTGAGTGTGGAGTCACTGCCTTGACAGTGTTGTGGGGGTCTATTAACTCTTTAGACTCTCTAAAAGTGAGCGATAAGTGGTTTTGGTGGTAAACTAATTTAAATTTGGAGATGCTTTTTGTGGAAGACAGCTTGGTTTGATGGACTTGAAGGAAATCTGATTTAACTGAGTCATCAAGAGCTTCTCTGGTTGAGACTGAGAAGGGGAAATTGGAGCATGTTAACTTGTTTTTGGTTTTCCAGTGTATTTTAGGGCTTCCTTGGTGGCTCAGCGGTAGAGAGTCTGCCTGCCAATGTGACACAAGAGATGTGAGTTTGATCCCTAAGTCAAGAAGATCCCCTGGAGAAGGAAATGGCAACCCACTCCAGTATTCTTGCCTGGGAAATTCCATGGACAGAGGAACCTTGTGGGCTACAGTCCATGGGGTTGCAAAGAGTGTGACATTACTGAGTACACAGCACACATAATGTACTTTCGTTTGAGATTTCAACACGAATCCTTGAGAGCAAGAGAATTTGACCTTGAACTTTAAATATTTGGACAATTTCTTTTTCCTGAGAACTTGATAGTGGAGGTTATGTTCAAATTTGGCATTGTATTTAATTGTGTGTGTGTGTGAGAGAGAGAGACAGAGACAGAGAGAGAGAGAGAAATTAAATGCCCTTTCAGAGCCTTCAGCAGTCACAACACAGTAAAATATATGTGTGTGTGTGTGTGTGTGTGTGCGTGTGTGTGCGTGTGTGTGTGTTTGTATGTGTGTGTATATATATATTTTATATATATATATATATATATAATATATACAGAGTTATTGACTTGGGGACAGTGTCCCCATGCATTTGGGAGAGTGACAGTGCTGATGCTTCACAATTGAGTAAATGAAGATTTGTGAGCACTTTCAGGGTGAAGGGACTTCCTTTCCCTTGACATCTCTTACCCACATAGAGGGAGATCTGTTAGAATAACAACTTGAATCTCTGTCTATTCTCTGCCTTTCTTTTTGCCTTCAGAGGAAGGAAATGACTTATCTGGTCGGTGGAGTTGGAGACAGAATTGAGCCTACTTAGCTCAGGTCCTTCCTCTTTCCTTTCTTTGGGTTTGACAGCCTGCAGAGAGCACACGTTCTGTTCTGGGCCTTTGTGGACTAAGATTTACCGAGGCAGCTTCCCACAGAGAGGCCTCTGAGGGTGCAGCTGTGCCCACGACTGGTTGGATACACCCACAGGGAATTAGGCAGATGGAGTTAGTGAGTCCTGTCATCTGAACACCTAAGCCATATACGTCCTTTCTTTTATCAATGATAAACAGGCGTTTGTTCTCCATCTGCCTGACACCTATGTCTATATCTGATTAGTGTCAAATTTGGGTAAGGAATGAAGACATCATTTATTGGGTTCCTTCAGACCTCACTTTTGGAATCGTGACATCTCCTAATGGTATATTTTGTTAATATTTTAAAGTAAATGTCTTATTATTATTCAATTGTAATCTATTTCTAAAATCTCTAAGGTCAACTAGGCATAAGATACTTTAGGAAGTATAAAAAAAAGATCTGGTTTTGAAAAAGACACAGCAACATAGAATCAAATGGCTAGTTATCTTTGAAGCTGTCTATCCCAATGCATTTTTTCACTTTTTCTTAGTGGTTAAAGAAACTAAGACTGAGAGAGAGGATAAGATACTAGCTTTAGGTCGTACAGCTGATTTGTGGCAGAATCATTTCCTTTTTCCTTCTATAACCTTGACATGAACAGAGTTTATACCTGTAGTTGAATTAGATCAAAAATAAATGTTTACCAAAGTCCTATAAATCTAGAAACTGCTTTTAAAACAAATCGCCTAATTTAGCTCACTCTTCCAATCAGGTACACTCTGTTGTTTATGATACCTTCTTTACCCTTTTGAGAGTAATAATTTTTTCTCTACTTTCTTTATTTCACTTGATAAATACTGATCTCTTTCTGTGTTTCTGCTGGAGCTTGAAATTAATATAGTTTTATTTACCAGTATTACCAATTATATGAACATCATGATGGCTGTAGGGCTTAAATAATGCTGAAGAGTAGGATAGGGGTAGATTGCATTGTTAAGAAGAGTGTTCCATTGAACAGATGCGTATGCTTAGGTTGCTGAGACAAAGAATGGTTTGGTCACAATACCAGTCTCGCCACTTTACAATCCTTGGGGCACCAACATTTGCTTCAATGCCTGCAAGAGCCTTGCTACTGGTTCTCCCTCATTCCCCATGTCTTTTTGTAACAGAATGTGTAGTTTGTATCCCTTTGTGTGCATATGATACTACTCCCTCAAGTTAGAATTTTAGAGTTGATTAAGACTTTGGGTTAGATTGAAAGATGAATATATTGAGATACAGGAAAAGTGGCTTGCTCAGAGTTGATTTCCACTAATGGGAGAAACAAGACTTGAACCCTCAAGTTCAATTAACCCTCTTAATTTTGGCGAAAACAAAGAATTTTTTTCTTTTGCATATAAGCCTAATATAAATCCATTTAGAAACTTGCAGCAATAGAAATGTAAAAATGAAAATATAAATTGTATATAATTATGAATTTCAGAGGTATTGACCTTTGGTATTTATCTCTCCAGTAATCTCCCTCTGCTTATTTACTCCTGTCACCCTAAAGATTTGTCCTAGTTAATGTAAATATCTGTGCATGACTTTTTAAACTGTCAATTTGATAATACATTTCAGAGATATGTCTTATTATATTTAAATATCCACCTGTTGCTTGACATGCTTGTCCAGACAAGATTTTTTCTTTATGTTATCTGTTTTTTTTTCTGGCAATTAAAACGCCACTGAGTATTTGCTTTAGTACCTTTATTATATAATTGCATTATGCTTATTTTATGTATTTTATTTATCTGGAATGTATTATAGTGAAGGCTGTAGAGTGGAGTTTCGGCTTTGTATTTTCCAAGATAGTAACTTAATACTTTCCCAGTGGTACCTACTGAATTGCCTGTGTTTTTTCCCTCCACACTGATGCATTGATGCAGGTATTCAGAGTTTTATACTTGCAGATACACTTTAGAATTATTGTATCAATTTCATATTTTCTACCCCCTTGGGATTTTATTAAATTTATAGGTTTCATTTAGGGAAGAAACTGACATCTTTACAATGAAGTCTTCCTATTCAAGAAGATGATATCTCTGCCTTTATGTGAGTTTTCTTTATCTTCCCTCAGTAGTTTTATAGTTTTCTTCATTATAGTGTCTGCACATTTTTATTGCTTATTTCATTTTTTGGTTATTGTTACTGTTAGATTTATACAATTTACTTATAGTTACATTTAACAGTGTTAGAGATTCTATATTTTTTAGGCATTTGGGATTTTCAAACAGTACAATAACATACCTTAAAATAATTGTTTTTCAATTTTGTCAATATTTATACTTTGATTTTATTTTTATTTTTAATTGCATTGGTTAGCACTTACAGTGTGAATGATCATATTGTTTATAAGTATTTGCTTTCTTTACGATTTTGATAGAAATAGTTTTATTATAGCTTTATTATTTAATGTGATGACTGTGCCAAATATGTCAACTAAGTATATGACTTATGAACCTTGTAATATGGAAGTTCTATTTTCATTTAAAACATAGATAATTATGTGTGTATATACTTATATGTATGTATACACTATATATACACTATGTATGCATGCATGTATATAGGTATGTCTATGTGTTTTTGTATATATACATATATGCACATACATATATGTGTATCTATCCTTTTAAAACAAATTCTGATTGCCATGAAATAATTCTTCATGTTCTGTGATTATAATAAATACCTCATGGCATTTTATTATCATGAGTATAACATGCTGCTGCTGCTAAGTCGCTTCAGTCATGTCTGACTCTGTGTGACCCCATAGACGGCAGCCCATCAGGCTCCCCCGTCCCTGGGATTCTCCAGGCAAGAACACTGGAGTGGGTTGCCATTTCCTTCTCCAATGCATGAACGTGAAATGTGAAAGTGAAGTTGCTCAGTCATGTCCAACTCTTTGCGACCCCATGGGCTGCAGCCCACCAGGCTCCTCCGTCCATGGGATTTTCCAGGCAAGAGTACTGGAGTGGGGTGCCATCACCTTCTCCGAGTATAACATAGATAAGTAGAAATGTGTGGGTTGTGGTAGGATGATCTCTAATAGTATACCAAGTGTCTCTCCCACTGTCATGTTTTGTTGCTAAAATTCTGACTGAAAAGATTTCTTTTTAAATTAATGAGTATGTCTTATAGTAAAGACTTATTCATTAATTTAAATTAATGGAGTGAATTATTCAGAAAACCACATCTTGAATATGTTGTGGGAAAGTTGAGGTCTGTATGGGCAGGGTAATGGGACCGTTATAATGCAGAAAATTCTCTTACCTCTTTCTTGGAACCTGAAGGTGAAAGGAGAATATCAAAGGATTAAGAAAAATTTAAGATTGGATTTGGGAGTAAGAAATTTGTGCTTTTCATAAAGTATATTTAGATTTCTATGTAGGTTCATGCTTAAATAACTCTTCCTCTAAAAGAATGAGGGATAAATTCATGCTTGAGACTTGAAATTTATGTATTAAGTGTGAATGGCTGACCTTAAAATATTCAATGTTTTATGAAAGAAGAAATTCTCAAGGAATGGTGAAACTTTTTTTTTTCATTGTGCCTGGTGACTGTGGACTAGTATAATCTTACAGAATGGAAAGATGCAGAAACCATAAGAGCTTATGATTCTGGAAAGGGAAAGAATTGGTGGTAGAGTTCAAGACAAGCTATAACAGCCTGAAAATAGGCCAGAACAGAAGGAAAAAGCAGAAAAGGGACTGGAAATACTGATATAGATGGAGAGTATTAGAACACCATGACCCCAGACCTCACTGCTGAGATGAAGATGAAATGGAGGTGGTGAGAAAAAGTATCTGCCAGCCAAGAGAATTCATAAGACCTTTGCTGCTCTGGTGAAGGAAACTATTTTGATTCCAAAAGTCCAATTTAGTTCTGGTCCCTAAATTGGATTTTGTTTTCCAGAGACCATGAAGGAATAAGCATACCTTGGATTGGGGCAAGGGCTGGAGTCATTGTTCAAGAATTCCTCTGTGAGGAGAGCTCGCTCTCCCTCCTTCTGTGATGCCCTTCTACCAGTGATGACTGACAGCTGAGAAATGGGCTTACCTCCTGCCTTAGTAGACTGTAGTCTTCCAATAAATCAATAGGCAGAGAAAGAAAGGAGTATTTCATGACAAGAGGAGAAGGTAGAAAAATACCAGGGTCCAGAAGCAATTTCATTTGCCTTTAGATAGAGTAAAAAGCAAAGTTCAGATGGATTAGATCAAGTATGAGGAGGAGGTGCTCAGCTAGGGACCAGGCTTTCAACTTCTGGAGCTTTGTTTCTCTAACTTCAGGACTAGCCTGATAGAGAAACAAAATGTGATGTGTCTTATCTATGATGTGTTCCTCTAATTTTTGCATTTTTCCTTATTCATATATTTCCAAGCTCCTTTATTCTTTTTATTTGATTTACAATGGACATTTCTAAATTTGTTAGGTATTGCCTAAATGTAGAAGTGAGTTTTAAAATGAGTGAGTTTAAAAATCTTTTTGTAAACAGAGACTATATTATTTTTGAAAGTAAGTGATGCCTTAAAAATGAAAAACATAATATCTATATCTAAATGTTCCTATTTCCTTAGTTTTCATTTTTCTGAAAAACAATAGATCAACTTTTAGATTATTAGTCCACAGACAAGCTGAGACTCAGCAAAGAAGATGAATGAATGACTTAAATTGCAGGTCTTTTATTCTTTGAGAAATAAAAAAAAGATAAGATGATAATCCCAGAAAGTAAAAAAAAAAAAAAAAAAAACCTGAAGAAATACTAAGTTTGAGTCCATCTTATATCAGAGATGAATACAAATGGCATTTTCTTAAGGCTTTCCATTAGCAAGTATATTAAAAAAAAACTACTATAAACTTTTTTTTAAATATAAATTTCTTTATTTTAATTGGAGGTTAATTACTTTACAATATTGTATTGGTTTTGCCATACATCAACATGAATCCACATACTATAAACTTTATATTGCTGCTACTGCTAAGTTGCTTCAGTCGTGTCCGACTATGTGCGAACCCATAGACGGCAGCCCACCAGGCTCCGCCGTCCCTGGGACTCTCCAGGCAAGAACACTGGAGTGCGTTGCCATTTCCTTTTCCAATGCATGAAAGTGAAAAGTGAAAGTGAAGTCGCTCGGTCGTGTCTGACTCTTCGTGACCCCATGGACTGCAGCCTACCAGGCTCCTCCGTCCATGAGATTTTCCAGGCAAGAGTACTGGAGTGGGGTGCCATTGCCTTCTCCCATTTGGTGGTATGTTAAGCTTAATATATTTAGCTCATTTTTTCCTTAACACCCCTGTCTTAATACCTTCACACTACAGGTATATGGAGTATTATAAAGTGTATGAGAATAAGTAAAGTAAGAAAAAAAGGTCATTAAGGAAAGAAGGAAGGTAAATATAGTGAAGAAACCATAGGCTGGAGGATAAAACAACAACAACAACAGACACCTGGTTTGGGATCCAGTAGAAGAAAAATAATACATGAAGAGACCACGAAAGGTAGCCAGAGATAGGTGAGGGGAACTAGAGGAGAGTGATGGCACAGAAGCCCAGGAAAGAAGAGTCCCAAGGATGATGATGTGGTCGACTGCTGCAGAAAGTTCTATAAAGATACATACAATGAGCATCTGTGGAGCCTGGTGATATGGAGGTGGTTGGTGATACCAGAGGGAAAAAGGATAGAAGTGAAAACCAGATGACAGTCAGAGTGGAAATAGGAAGGGAAGAGGAATTAGATGGGACATCAGGTTACAGGAAGAGTTTGATTTTCACCATGTTCTATTATGAGGATATAGCAGCATTAGAAGGGGAGCCATTGATTGAAGATAAAAGCCCAGAGAAGCTATTGCTGTAACGTGGATCCTGCAGATGTGGGAGGAGACTAAGTAGATGGCTGAATCTAGGACATAACAGCAAGTCTTGCTTCTCCAGAGACAGGAAGGGAGCTGGAATCGTGGTTGTAGATGAAGTGTTGCTCTTGGTTGGCCCATGAGGTCTTGATACTGAAGACCAAACCAAGACAAAAGACTGAATGTTTAGAATGCCAGTTCTCATGTTGTATGAATTTTTTTTTTCTCCTTGCAGTGTACTATAACTTGAGAATGGGATTGGAGGAGAACAATGATTGGATGGATTCAGTGATAGGGATTTTTATAGACAGATGTGACAGAAAAGCAGTAGGAGTAAGAAAGTTTTGCATAATAGGCTGGCTAGAAAAAAAGATAAAAAACAGATTGGATGAACAGACCTGGAGACTGGTAATCAGGAAAACAGTGATCTCAACATTAACTAACATGTTTGTTATCAGTTTAAGGAACCCTGTGGTCAAAGAGTGGAATTTGAATTTTAACACCATGGATTGTTTAAGGCATCACTGTCCAACCTGGGAACCACTGGTCATGAGTTGGTATTGACCACTTGAAATGTAACTAGTATGGACCGAGATGTGCTGTTGGGTAAATTATATACTAGATCTTGAAGATTTTGTATGACAAAAAAAAATGTGAAAAGTTTCATTTTATAATACCTTACATTGATTACATACTACAATTATGATATTTTGGCTATATTGTACTGTTTTAGCTTTTCAGGGCTGCTGTACCACAAACGGAGTGCTCAGAAATTCATTGCCTCACACTTCTGGAGTCTAGAAATCTGAGGTCAGGTTGTTGACAAGGTTGGTTCCCTCTACAGGCTCACAGGAGGAATCTGTCCCATGTGTCTCTCCTGGCTTCTGATGGAGAAGCAAAGTGGTTTGCTGGCAGTCCTTGGCATCCCTGGGCTTTGTGGAAGCATCATCTAGTGTCTGCCTTCATCTTCATATAGCATTCTTCCTGTGCCCTTATCTGTGTCCAAACTTCCATAACTTATAAGGGCATCAATCATATTGATTAGGGCCTACTCTGTTTCCATGTAACCTCATCTTAATTTAACTAATTTATGTCTTCAAAAGCCCTGTTTCCAAATAAGGTCACATTCTAAGCTACTGAGAGTTAAGAATTAAACATGTGAATTTTGGGAGAACACAATTCAACCCAAGAAGGATTATATAAAAAAATACTAGTAAAATTAACTTCATCTGTTTCTTTTCACCCTTTTATTGTGACTACTAGAAACTAAAATCATTCATGTGACCCTTATTGTACTTCTCTTTTACACTTCTTTATAATATTTGTTGTTATTGTTCACTGGCTAAGCTGTGTCCAATTCTTGGCAACCCCACGGACTGCAGCATGCCAGGGTTCCTTGTTCTTCCCTATTTCCCAAAGTTTGTTCAAATTCATATCCATTGAGTTGGTGATGCTATCTAACAATCTTATCCTCTGCCACCCCCTTTCTCCTCCTGCCCTCAATCTTTCCCAGCATCAGAACATTTTCCAGTGACTTAGCTTTTTACATCAGGTGGCCAAAGTATTGGAGTTTCAGCTTCAGCATCAATTCTTCCAGTGAAAATTCAGGATTGATTTCCTTTAGGATTGACTGGTTTGATCTCCTTGTGGTCCAAGGGATACTCATAAGTCTTCTCCAGCACCACAATTCAAAAGCATCAGCTCTTCGGTGCTCAGCCTTCTGTATGGTCCAACTCTCACATCTGTGCATGACTACTGGAAAAATTATAGATTTGACTAAATGGACCTTTGTCAGCAAAGTGATGTCTCTGGTTTTTAATACGTGGTCTAAGTTTGTCATAACTTTTCTCCCATGAAGCAAATGTCTTTTAATTTCATGGCTGCTCTCACCATCCACAGTGATTTTGGAGTCCAAGAAAACAAAGTCTGTCACTGCCTCCACTTTTTCCCCATCTATTTGCCATGAAGTTATGGGACCAGAGGCCATGATCTTAGTGTTTGAATGTTGAGTTTTAAGTCAACTTTTTCACTCACCTCTTTCACCTTCATTAAGAGCTCTTTAGTTCCTTTTTGCTTTCTACCATAGAGTGGTATCACTAGCATATCTAAGGTTGTTGATTTTCTCCCCACAATCTTGATTCCAGTTTGTGATTCATCTAACCTGGAACTTCACATGATGTACTCTGCATATAAGTTAAATAAGCAGGGTGACAATATACAGCCTTGATGTACTCCTTTCCCAATTTTGAACCAACCAGTCCATTATTCCCTGTCCAGTTCCAACTGCTGCTTCTTCATCTACATACAGGTTTCTCAGGAGACAGGTAATGTAGTCTGTGCTGTGTTTGTTCCAAGTTGCTCCATCATGTCCGATTCTTTGTGACCACATGGACTGTAGCCCGCCAGGCCTCTCTGTCCATGGGGATTCTCCAGGCAAGAATACTGGAATGTGTTACCATGCCTTCCTCAATGTGGTCTAATACTGACTAATGTTAATTGTGCATTTGGTATATATGGGCACTGTTCTAAGATCTACATATATTATGTCATTTTACCCTTAAAACAAATCTATTTGGCATGTGGTATTGTTTCCCACTCATTATAGAGGGGTGAAGGAGTCTGCCCAAGGCCATGTAGACAGTGAATAGCAGAACCAGCATGTGACTGCGGGTGTCCTGGCTCCAGAATCTGCACTCTGACCAGCTCTAAAATTGTACATCTTTATAGATAAATTAATATATTTTGTCAGTCTTATGAATTTTAAACACATAATTTCATCATACTTCTTGGTCCAGTGTAATCTTTCCTAAACTTCTGTCTTTATTTCCACTTTTCTTTGGACCCTGTTTCAATTTTTTTGATAGCTATTTACTTCTAGCATCCTTTATTAATCAAGATCTTTTTTTGTTATTCAATATGTGTTATGTGCTTAATGTACTTAAATACTTTTGCAGTAGAGCTATATATTTTTGCTATTTTAATTTGTCTTTTATTTTAGAACCTCTAGCTATTATTAGGATACAAACTTCTGTATTTGTGGAATTCTCTTGAGAAAAATAACACATCATATGCATTAAATAAATGTTTATATTTGTAGTTATATTAGACACTCTTTGAAAGATCATAGCACAAGACAAAAGAATGAGATGAAAATTCAAACTATCCTGTTGATTAAGGGAATAATAACATAAAACTTTTTACTCAAAGTGAGAAAGACATTTAAAAATGTATTTGATGGGCAATGGTAGATTTAAATAATTTAAGTTTAATTAAACATAAAGTTTCATTCTCATAAAGCTGTGTATTTATTTATATATTGAAATATGACTGAATGGAAGGATTTGCATTCTTTGTCTGGCTTTAATCACTTGTTCCATGACCTTGCTTTTAGATAGACAAACAAAATCAAGACAAATTGAGTAGGAGACTAAAGGAAGTTCTTTCAACAACTACTTTGGGATTCAAGTTCTTTCTTCTGATATTAGTACAGTATCCTATTTTCCTACCTTCTCTAGAGCTTCATCTTCAACCTCAGTAATCTTTATCTTGATTTTGAAACTTGTATTCTATCTTGCCTTTACTGACCCAAATTTTGCCCTTTGGATGTGACCTCTGTCTGTCACTTGGGCATGGTAGTTTGGTCTTGACTTTCATCATGTTTTTTCCTGATGAGTATTTTATACTCTAACTCCATGAGGTTGACCTTAACTATAGCTAAAATTCCAATTAATCCCACCAATATTACTCATTAGGAAGACTCAGGTACTGCCCTTCCTGACAATTGGTTTGGATCTTTTAATTTCTTTGTTAATAGCTGTGCTGTGTGTGTGGGTGTGGGCTAAGTTGTTTCAGTCGTGCCTGACTCTTTGCAGCCCTATGGACTATAACCTGCCAGACTCTTCTGTCCTTGGGATTCTCCAGGCAAGAATACTGGAGTCGGTTGCCATGCCCTCTTCCAGGGGATCTTCCCGACCCAGGGGTCGAGCCCATGCCTCTTATGTCTTCTGTAATGGCAGGCAGGTTCTTTACCACTGAGCCACCTGGGAAGCCCCATTGTTAATAGCTATTTCCTGAGAATTTATGTGACAAAAATGATTCTTAGAAATTTGTGTGTAATAGCTTGACATTTTTATAATAAAGGGTTTCTATATCCTATGATTGAGTTTGTTTACCTATTGCTGAAATTTTTACATGAAAAATGTAGTAAATCACCCAAATTTAGTTTCCTGTTCCTGTGGAACATCAGTGTTGACATGTGTGCCAGTATTTTTTAAATTTATTTTTAATTGGAGGATAATTGCTTTACAATGTTGTGTTCGTTTCTGCTGTACAACAATATGAATCGGTCATAAAGTGTACGAATATCCCCTCCCTCTTGAGCCTCCCTCGGCACCCCCATCCCACCCCTCTAGGTCATCCTGGAGCACAGATTGGACCCCCTGTGCTTTACAGCAGCTTCCCACCAGCTCTCTGTGTTACACTTGATAGTGTATGTATGTCAGTGCTACTTTCTCAGTTCGTCCTTCCTTCACCTTCCCCTGCTGTGTCCACAAGTTTGTACTCTATGTCTGCGCCTCTATTCCTGCCCTGCAGACAGGTTCATAAGTACCATTTCCCTCAATTCCGTATGTGTACTTTTTTATTTTATTTTATTTTTAAACTTTACAATATTGTATTGGTTTTGCCAAATATCAAAATGAATCCGCCACAGGTATACCTGTGTTCCCCATCCTGAACCCTCCTCCCTCCTCCCTCCCCATACCATCCCTCTGGGTCGTCCCAGTGCACCAGCCCCAAGCATCCAGTATCGTGCTTCGAACCTGGACTGGCGACTCGTTTCATACATGATAGTATACATGTTTCAATGCCATTCTCCCAAATCTTCCCACCCTCTCCCTCTGCCACAGTCTTTGCTTTTCTTTTTCTGACTTACTTCACTTTGTATAACAGGCTCTAGGGGTTGAGTCAGTTGAAGTGAGCCAGCACTTTTAGAGCAAACATGCTAGAATTTGCCACCATTCACCCCGAGATCTTGTTATAATATTTACTTCGGAGGCACATCCCAGAGAGTATGACTCAGTAAATTTGTGTGGGACCCACAGATCTGCACTTCTGACAAGAGCCCTGGTGATGCTGATGGTTTGCTTCTGAGGACCACACTTGGACACAGACCACATCTCTAGGTTATCGTTTGACCCAGATCACTTGGTAACATATCAGCAGTAGGTAATAGGTCAGCTTCATTCATCTAAGGACAAATAAAAATGAAATTAGAATATTGGTAATTGTGTAGATTTTCAAATGTTTTAATATGCATATGTATAATGAAGGAAGAGTGGCTAAACTCAGCAGTAGATCTGGTAAAAGCTATATCCTGGAAATCCTAAATTAGGGGAAATGATGGCTCAGGTTATTTAAGGCAAGGTATGTTAAAAAAAACATTTTTCCCTAAAATATGTAACTAGTTTCTTCAGCAAATATGTACTTCAACATGAATTTAAACCTACTTTAAAGCTTCCTGGTATGGAAAATAAATCCTTGTGGTTGGATGAAGACAATTTTTTTTTTTTTTTTTTTTTACCTTTAGGGAAATGTGCTTTTACGTTTGTTATATTTAACATTACATTGAGGTAAACTCTGTATTTCCACTATCACTGTAATTTCTAGTGTCAGAGAATCAAGTAATGTAACAATGTTTAGGTATGGTTATCTACCTTTAGATTATAGGTATCAAAAAACTTTATTGTAAACAATGAAAATATAAATTATATTTTTTAATGATATAAGCAGACTCAAAATTCTTGATCTAACACTTCATAAATGACTTCTTGTTTATTTTCTGAATCAATAGAATAGTTCTTGAGTACATTCTGTTAGTCCAGCAGTTGGTTAGTTAATCAGAGGCATGAAGGAGACAGGAGGCCTCAATTCTACCTTTAGTCCATGCTTAGGGGCTAGCATATGAAGCCTCCCAAATTTATTCTACAAGGCAGTATGCTTTAGGTATTTGAAAAAGGATAGATGTGTGACTTGAAAGCAGGCTAAAAAGAGGTGTAAAATTCATGAAATTATGTGTACATGTATGTAAATGAGAGTGGGTAGGTGGATATAGAAGTAAAGAGGAATCGAGTAGCATTTGCAATTCAAACTACAGATCATATCATACATTTGGAAAATACTGTTTCTTTTAATCTTTCATAACTTACTGATAAAATTATTTTTATCCATTAAAATTGAGGATGTTCAAACAAGGCATTGTAAGGAAATATTTATGAGAAGAGTAGCATAGTAAGGAACATAGGACAATGGGTGTGAGTGTATGTGTGCAGCTTAGATCTGTCTATGATGTTCATTCATGTGATTTATGAGTGGTTACCCTGCGCCTTGTGCAAGGTATACATTTGGCAAACTTATCAGGAATAAATAGAAGAGAAATTTATGTGTCAGTCATCCATGAAAGATGCTGGAGCATCTTCGAGAAAGTCTACCCTGTAGGTTAACACGGTTAACCCCATTGACAGCAGAGTATTATATTCTACAGTTGTCTTTTTTGTTAAAATTAATGTTTCATGTCATTATTAAAATGAAGTGTTTAGCTTCAAGTATATTATTTCATAGAACCTTTTAGATTTGCATTGTGTATGTAGTGACCATGGGAATTGGCTTCATAGGTCTCCAGCTACAGGGATCTGGCCTGACCAGGGGCCCAAGTGCTGAGCTGTGACATCCTTAACTGCATCCTGCTGAGGCCACACCCTCAGGTCTGCTCCCCGTCATTCATGAATGAAGGTGGCAGGGAAATTATGTCAGGCCTGTTCTTTGGATACATGGGAGGGACTTCTGTGACTGCTGACTTTGATTTCTGACTACCCTGACTGCCTTGCTGAATCTTCTTTAGACTACAGTCGACTGGGGCACTGCACCCTCCAAACTTCTTTTTTTTTTTTTTTTCCCAAACTTCTCTTCCTTCCTTGACTCCTGATTAGACTTTCATAGCGGTCTGATAACTCTCCCAGTGTTTCCTGGCTCCCTCCCAGTTTTCTCTCATGGGCATATTCCAAATAGGATATTTGCAAGTCAATCATATATTGGCATCTGGCTCTTAAAAGACCCTGCCTAACACTATTGGTCAGAGTTCTCCAGAGAAACAGAACCAATAGTATAATTATGTGTGTGTGTGTGTGTATGCATTTTTTTGGGCTCCAAAATCACTGCAGATGGTGACTGTAGCCATAAAATTAAAAGACGCTTGCTTCTTGGAAGAAAAGCTATGACCAACCTAGACAGCATATTAAAAAGCAGAGACATTACTTTGTCAACAAAGGTCCATCTAGTAAAAGCGATGGTTTTTCCAGTAGTCATGTATGGATGTGAGAGTTGGACTATAAAGAAAGCTGAGTGCTGAAGAATTGATGCTTTTGAACTGTGGTGTTGAAGAAGACTCTTGAGAGTCCTTTAGATTTCAAGGAGATCCAACCAGTGCATCCTAAAGGAAATCAGTCCTGAATATTCATTGGAAGGACTGATGCTGCAGCTGAAACTCCAATACTTTGGCTATCTGATGCGAAGAGCTGACTCATTTGAACAGACCCTGATGCTGGGAAAGATTGAGGGCAGGAGGAGAAGGTGATGACAGAGGATGAGATGGTTGGTTGGCATCATGGACTCAATGACCATGAGTTTGAGTAAACTCCTGGAGTTGGAGATGGACAGGGAGGCCTGGCTTGCTGCAGTCCAGGGGGTTGCAAAGAGTCAGACACCACTGAGTGACTGAATTGAACAGAACTGATGTATCTATATGTATATAGATCTGGCTTACGTGATTAGAAGGCTGAGAAAACCCATGGCCTGCTGTCTGCAGGCTGGAGAATCGGAAGAGCCAGTGATGTAGTTATAGGTCAAGTCCAAAGGCCTGAAAACCAAATGAGCTGATAGTGTAACTTCCAGCCTTAGGACCAGAGAAGACTGATGTTCCAGTCAAGCAGCCATGAGAGAGAGCAAAGTCTTCCTTTGTCGGCCTTATTGTACTGCTCAGACTCAGCAGGTGGGACAGTGCCTACCCACATTGAAGAGGGCCATCTTCTTTACTCAGTCTACTGATTTGTATGTTAATCTGGTCTGGAAAAACCCTCACATGTACAACCAGAGATACTGTTTAACCAGATATCTGGGTAACACTTGACTCAGTCAAGCTGCACATAAAACTAACCATCACTCTAACATACTATATTAGGGACTATACAACCATATACCAAAGAGACATACACTCAGACAAACCTGAGGCCAGTAATGACGGCCTTTAATCTTGTTCTCTGAATACAGTGGTGTTCATGAAATCCAAAAGGTGCTTACTCAATGTTGGAACCCATCCAGCTCAAGAAGCCTTCTCTGTGAAGCTTTCCTTAACTTTTGATTCACTCAAGGGTGATCCTTTTTCTTTTGAACTTCTTAATATATACTATATGGGAAATTGCCTAGTGTACACAGTGCTATCTTGATTCCAGGATCCTTCCCTTTAGTCTTTTCATTCATTTATCCAACATTTATTGCAAATTGATTTTATGTCAGGTATGATCCTAGACACTGGGACACGAGTGCTATGTGTTAGGCATATAGATTACAACAAGTGCATGTTTTTTCTCCTCATATAAAAGCAAAATAAAATTGTCTTCAATTGCATTAAGATAGTTTTCTTTTTTTTAGTGGAGAAGCAAAAGTACCATAAAAACTAAAGTAAAGTAAAATATGAAATTGTCATTCTGTTATATATTAAACAATGAGAAAATCAGTTCTAATTCTTGATATATATAATTGCTTTTTCTGGAGCAGAGACCAGTTCAGAGGGCCTCTTAAAGTTCAACTCATTTTTATTTTTTTATTTCACAAAAGCATTTATTATAAAAAGTAGAAAATATAGACAACAAAAAACCCTTAAATTCTCTATAACACCACCATCCAGAAATAATTACTCTTAAATTTGTTCTATACATCCTTCCATATGTCTTGTCATAAAACACACACAGCTATATTACCAATACTTTGGCCACCTGATGCGAAGAGCTGACTCATTTGAAAAGACCCTGATGCTAGGAAAGATTGAGGGCAGGAGAAGGGGATGACAGAGGATGAGGTGGTCTGTTGGCATCACCGACTCAATGACCATGAGTTTGAGTAAACTCCTGGAATTGGCGATGGACAGGGATGCCTGGCATGCTGCAGTCCAGGGGGTTGCAAAGAGTCGGACACGACTGAGTGACTGAACTGAACAGAACTGATGTATGTATATGTATATAGATCTCGTTTACATGATTAGAAGGCTGAGAAATCCCATGGCCATCAATCATTTTTTCCATACAGTTACTGAACATCTATTCATTCATATATCCAGGTTTCCACTATCCTGGAACTTGAGTTTCATTTCAATGTAGCGTCTCTGGAGCAAGGTTACATGGGTGCCATCTCTGTCTGTCTGTCTCTCTCTCTGTCTTGTACTATTGTTTATCAGTGGACATGCCATGTTACACAACTGAGACTGATTCTGTATCTTTAAAATGGGGCTGATAATTATAACTATCATAAAGATCCTAGTGAATATGCAACAAGGTTTCATTCAGTACAGTGTCAGTTTATAGAAAGTGCTGAGCCATTGCTGTTATTATTATACTACTAGTTGCCCCTTCCTGATATTATTTAATTGTTCAGTTGCTAAGTCATGTCCAACTCTTTGCGACCCCACAGACTGCAGCATGCCAGGCCTCCCTGTCCCTCACCACCTCCTGAAGTTTGCCCAAGTTCATGTCCATTGCATCAGTGATGCCATCCAACCATCTATCCTCTGATGCCCTCTTTTCCTTCTGCCCTCAAACTTTCCCAGCATCAGGGACTTTTCCAGTGAGTTCGCTGTTCACATCAGATGCTCAATTACCAGAGCTTCAGCTTCAGCATCAGTTCTTCCAATGAGTATTCAGGGCTGCTTTCCCTTAAGATTGACTGGTTTGATCTCCTTGCTGTCTGAGGGGCTTTCAGGAGTCTTCTCCAGCACCACAGTTCAAAGGCATCAGTTCTGTGGTGTTCTGCCTTCTCTATAGTCCAGCTCTCACAACCATAGATGACCACTGGGAAGACCATAGCCTTGACTATATGGACCTTTGCTGGTAGAGTAGTATCTCTGCTTTTCAACATACTGTCTAGGTTTGTCATAGCTTTCCTGCCAAGAAGCAATCATCTTCTGATTTCATGGCTGCAGTCACCATCTACAGTGATTTTAGAGCCCAAGAAGAGCCCATTCTATTTGCCCTGAAGTAATGGGACCAGATGCCATTATCTTAGTTTTTTAATATTTAGTTTTAAGCCAGCTCTTTCACTCTCCTCCTTCACTCTCATCAAGAGGCTCTTTAGCTCCTCTTTGCTTTCTGCCATTAGAGTGGTATCATCCTCATATCTGAGGCTGTTGATGTTTATCCTGTGTATCTTGATTCCATACAGGGTTCCTTGTTCCTATCTTGTTACTCACCCAGCTGGGCATTCCTCATGATTTGCTCAGCATATAGGTTAAACAAACAGGATGACAGCATAGAGCCCTGTTGTACTCCTTTCTCAGTCTTGAACCAATCAGTTCTTCTGTACAGGGTTCTGTTGCTTCTTGACCCAGTTTTCTTAGGAGACAGGTAAGATGGTCTGGTATTCCTATCTCTTTAAGAGCTTTCCACAGTTTGTTATGATCCACACAGTCAAAGGCTTTAGCATAGTTGATGAAACAGAGGTAGATGTTTTTATGGGAATTTCCCTTGCTTTCTCTGTGATCCAGCCAATGTTGGCAACTTGATCTCCGGTTGCTCTTCCTTTTCTAAAGCCAGCTTGGACATCTGAAAGTTTTTGGTTTGGATAATGCTGAGGCCTCACATGCAAGATTTTGAACATGACCTTACTAGCATGGGAGATGAGTGCAATTTTCTGATGGTTAGCACATTCTTTGTGCGACACACATAAATCAGATAGCTTAAAAAAAAACTTATTTTGAAATAATTATAGACTCACAGGCTAGTACACAGAGGCTCTTCAACCCTCCATCTGGCTTCCTTCAAAGGAGACACACCACATACCAAACCAGAAAATCACCATTGAAACAATACTCTTTACTGGCCTACAGATCATGTTCAGTTTTCACATGGACTCGTGTGTGTGTGTGTGTGTGTGTGTGTGTGTGTGTGTGGTTTTGTGCAGTTTCATCGCCTGTTTAGCTTTGTATAAGCACCACCACTGCTCCATCATCACCAGGGAGTTCCCTCTCACTGTCGCTTCTAGGTTCTCTCATCTCCCCACTGAGTTCCTGTCCCCTAGCACCCCTGTATTCTCTATCTTTACGATTTAGTCCCTTTAGAATGTTAAATGCAGTGATGCAGCATGTAACCTTTGGAAATGGACTTCTTCGGAAATGGACTTCTTCCAGAAACCATAATCTTTTTTCTTGACTCTATACTGTGAACATTTTTCCATTAAGCTTACTTTCCCATCTATTTTCATTTGTTATTTTAGATAGGAAAACAATGAAAACTAAATTAGTACAAGTTAAGGTGAGAAAACTCTGAAAGAAAAACAAAATTGTTTGGAGAATGTAAAATATAATGAAAGCCACTTGGTTTTCAAACTTGACTTAAGTAATACCAATAAAGCAATTTTCATTTAATCTGAGAGTAGAGGCAGATATTCCTACGCCTGACAACTCCATATGAGACTCCAGGCAAAGCAGATAGAAAAAGAACTATGAATGCCAGTGACACAAAATTCTCATAAGCTATTTAACATAGAAGGCGGAAATCCATTTGCTCTATACTAGAAAAAAGTTTTCTTAATTTTAATGAAATTATAAAATTCCATAATGAAATTGAAATAAGCTTTTATTTAAGTTGATGCCTTCTATCCAGCAATTTGCAGCAAAGACTTTCTCTTCAAAGTCATTATTAACATCAAGTATATTTCTAAGATTACTGAATATTCAGGAAGTCATTGATATAAATTCAAGTAATTCAAATGTCAGGCTGAGTTCTCAGTAGTGATTTACATGAGCAAGAGTTTTATGAGAGTGCATTATTAGTTTGCTGGCTGCCTTCATATATAAAGGTTATAAAAAGAATTTTATCCAACAGTTATGATTTTTAGCATAGTACTAGGCAAATATAAATACCCAGAAGAGTGTATGTGGATTTAAAACTTGTGCAGAAATGGTCAAGTGATTTGGCTTCTCAAATTATGGACACCCTTTTTTCTCATTAAATGGTACATGTACTCTTTTCTAATTTAGAATGAAAGCATGTCTGATGGCAGTTTTGATAGTATTGTAGTAAATCCTGGAATCCACATTGGTTTCTCAGCACCACCCACCCTGCCCTGATAGCTCCACCAAACACCCTGACTATAGCTATACATGTACTTTGGGCATTTCAACACTGGGACAACCCAGAGGGATGGTATGGGGAGGGGGGAGGGACGAGGGTTTAGGATGGGGAACACATGTATACCTGTGGTAGGTTCATTTTGATATATGGCAAAACCAATACAATATTGTAAAGTTCTAATGAGGTGGATGAAACTGGAGCCTATTATACAGAGTGAAGTAAGCCAGAAGGAAAAACATAAATACAGTATACTAACGCATATATATGGAATTTAGAAAGATGGTAACAATAACTCTGTATACGAGACAGCAAAAGAGACACTGATGTATAGAACAGTCTTATGGACTCTGTGGGAGAGGGAGAGGGTGGGACGATTTGGGAGAATGGCATTGAAACATGTAAAATATCATGTAGGAAACGAGTTGCCAGTCCAGGTTCGATGCACGATGCTGGATGCTTGGGGCTGGTGCACTGGACGGCCCAGAGGGATGGTATGGGGAGGGAGGAGGGAGGAGGGTTCGGGATGGGGAACACATGTATACCTGTGGCGGATTCATTTTGATATTTGGCAAAACTAATACAATTATGTAAAGTTTAAAAATTAAAAAAAATTAAAAAATCATTCATATATTTGTAAACTATCCACTTTGAAAACTTATCAGTGTAGATATTATTGTAATTCAGAGGGCACAGGCAAGAGTCTCAGAGGATGATTAAATTTAGATGTTTCACTGTCTGAGATTTGATTTTTAATTTGCATGTTTAAGCCCACAACCTTATCATTTTCTCCAGAATCAATCAGTTGGATGTCAGACTTTAGAGAAACTGATTAATAAAATAAATGTATTATACTAATTATGGAATTCTAAACATGTGTTTTCAAATGTCACACTTTCCTGTGACAGGTGGGAAGTTGTTTTCTCAGAGGACAAAGTTATGGAGAAGAAGGTTGCTTATTGGACAGTGAATTAAAATATAGCAATTTGAAAGTTTTCTGAGGACTTGGGAACTAGAGAGATAATAGGTGTGTTTCTTACACCAGAGATACTTACTAAGGAGACCTTGCCTCCAAAATCTGTCTGTAAGTATATCAAGGTTATTCCTGTCGTTAAGAAGAGAAATACAGCTGTAAGCGGTATGTCCACCAATCTGTTGTAGCTTTCTGGTCACCTGAAAGGGTACTTATATGCGGCATTGTTCATATGGGTCAAAGCCTGCTTTCCTGGGACAGTGTTGAAAACAAATTCCTTCTTTTCCCTTTTTCCTATCTCCTTCTCATACTCTTTTTAAAATACTTCTCATATATTTCCAAAGTTAAAATATGGACAATTTACAATTAATTAAATCATATTTCGAGTGAAAGTGCAAGTGTTAGTTGCTCAGTTGTGTCTTACTCTTTGTGACCCCATGAACCCCAGAGGCCCACGAGACTCCTCTGTCCATGGAATTCTCCGGGCGAGTATACTAGAGTGGGTTGCCATTCCCTTCTCTAGGGGATCTTCCTGACCCAGGAATTGAACCTGGATCTCCTATATTGCAGACAGATTCTTTACTGTCTGAGCTACCAAGGAAAGCCCAAATTACGTAGTAGATCCTACATTTTTAAGGCTTTAAAGGTATAATTGACATACAGTAAATTGTATCTATTACATGTAAATTTGATACTTTTTGACAAATGTATATAGCAATGGAGTCATCATCAACCTCAAAATAGTGAACATATTCATAAAAAAAAAGCCCAAAGTTTTCTTGTGTCCCTTTGTACTTCCTCTCTCCTCCCCATTCTCACCCCCTAACTTTCTGTAGCCATTGCTCTATTTCATAGGTTAAATAGATCTCTTTCTGATGTGACTTAAGAAGGCATTACCAGCTTGTTGAGATTTTACCGGCACCCAAAGATTTGGGTTGGATATTTATCAGGGCATAATCACTTTCTAATGAGTGCTGTTGGATTTCTGCTCACATAGTGAAAATTGATATCACCTTTCTGTAGGGAAACATGATATGTGCTTATATTGTTAAAAATGTCCATGTACTTTCACCTAAGAGTTCTACCTTGAAGAACTTAGGCATGTTCTTAAAGATATTATATGATCTTCATTAAACATCTTTATAAGTTAAAAACAATCATAAATATCTTCAAACAATGGATTAAAGTTAAAACTGGAACATCTATGTAGTGGGGTAATATTCAGCTATTAAAGTTATTTTGTAGATTATTACTATTTGTTGTAATTTATAATATATTACTCATGAAATTAAATCACTGGGCACAGTATATTTATGTAATATGAACTATGAAAAAATATATAAAAATATCAAGAAGAATGCATTTTAGATCAGTTTTGTCTCTTGTTGAACTCTGAGCATTTTAATAGTTTTTCATCTTTTGCTTGTATTTTCTAATTTTTCTACAGTGAACTAAAGTTTTGGACAAAATATTATTTCAAATTATATTTCATGTAATAAACTTAGCATAATGACTGACTCTTCACGTTTTCAGGGTTATTTCTTTCTTCTTTATTTTGTATGGCTTTTTTAATGTGCTTTTACCCAAGTATTAAAACTTAAACCCAGTTAATTCTTGGTCTGTTTTTGATATTCTTTATCATACATAATCACACAGAGGGAATCATTTGCTTTCTTTATTATAGAGTCAAAGCAGTGCTTATAGGTCTATAATTGTATCTGTAACATAATTTTGCAATGATTTCTTTACCTATTTCACTCTGTGGAACTGAAATGCAGTTGACAGCACCAGATGAGGCTTGTTGATTTTCCTTTGCTTCGGGGTATTTAATAAATACTAACTCAGAAACTGGCAGCCTGAACGGCTGATCCATGTGTCAGGTGCAAATGCGTATGTGATCTCAACTAAGCGGCAATATTTATACGTAGATTTATATTGTTTCAGATTGTGTGATACTGAAGTTTGCATTCATTCTCTTTTCATTTTAAAATCATCATAACATTTATTAATTTAAAAAAGGTCTAAGAATTTACAATGAAATGGCTTATATAGTAACTGTTATTTCCTAGGCCAATTCTTAGAAAACATATACTAGAACATCCTAAAGTTTATGAACAATCTTGACCCTTCAGTTTGGAGCAGTCTGAAAGTATATGGGGCTATGCATAAGTTATGATTAGTCAAACTGTATGTATGTCATCATTAATATATAGTTGAAAGGGATTTTCAGTTTAATATATCCATTTTATAGCAAAAATGACTTGAAAATTACATAATAAAGGTTACATATCTCTATTAAAATATTGATAAACATCAAAACCAATAAATGATGCGTACTAGGTACATTTCATAATGTGTATTTTGCTAAAAGGAATGCAAAATATATTTTGTTTTTTATGTTTCTCACCATGTAGAATACAAAGTGAAAGTGAAATGTTAGTTGGTCAGTTGTGTCTGACTCTTTGCAACCCTGTGGACTGAAGCTCACCAGGCTCCTCTGTCCATGGAATTCTCTAAGCAAGAATACTGGAGTGGGTAGCCATTCCTTTCTCTAGGGCATCTTCCCGACCCAGAGATCAAACCCAGGTCTCCTGCATTGCAGGCAGATTCTTTACCATCTGAGCCACATTTATCACCATATAGAGTACAAAACATTGTTTAATATATCACTAAATATGAACTCTGAAACATAATCAAACATTTCAATATGTTTGACTTGAGAAAAAAATTCTTTTAAAAATATGTCAGCAAAAGATAATTTTTTTTTTTGTAAATTATAGAGTTACTTGCCTGATTGAGATGCCTGCTAGTTTGTCAGGACAGAAGATTAGCTGGCATTCAACTCCCAGAGGAATCTCTCTTTTCAGATGAAAGAAATTATGAAGTCTGCTAACTAAGCAGCACAGTACCATATATTTCCTTGTGCACCAAATGAATACAAAGCATAACTAAGTCAATTTCTATATACCTGAAATACCTTTTAGAGATTGTTGTGTCAATTGAGAAATGCATTCCGTGGGCTCAACCTCCATGCTTTATTCTGCCCCTTTAAAAATTCACTATCTTTATTACCTCTCACTGTTTTTACTAACCAATATAAAAGGCAGTATTGTCTTTTGCACTTTCCCCCAAAAATAATAATAATAGAGGCAGTGTGGAATAATTAGGACACTAAAGTTGACAACTGAATTTAATGTTCCATTATCTGCTTTAGCTCTGTGTGCTGTCTGTACTCATACATGTAATTTTTGGGAACAGCCTTATTGGCATCATGCATGGTATCACCTGGGCTTCCCTTGTGGCTCAGCTGGTAAGGAATCCGTCTGCAATGTGGGAGATCTGGGTTCGATCCCTGGATTGGGAAGATCCCCTGGAGAAGGGAAAGGCTACCCATTCCAGTATTCTGGCCTGGAGAATTCCATGGACTGTATAGTTCATGGGGTCACAAAGAGTCTGGTACGACTGAGCAACTTTCACTTTCATTTCATGGTATTAACTAAAATTAAATGGCAAGCAACAATTCACCTAAAGCAATGCTGTTCAAGAATGTATCCAATCATGGAAATGGAAACAATAATCAGTGAAGTATAGACTTGCTAGTAAGGATGGCTATACGCTATATGGCTATATATACAATGAATGGTGGCCTAATACTTGATTAATTGTAATAACATGTATCACTGTAAGAGTAGGAGAAATATGTGTTGAAGAGAGTGAGATTTACTTCAAAAAATTATTATTAATGATTTAATAATAATTGTAGGGTATTGAAAAATATTTAAAAACAACAAAAATATGTATAGCAGAGAAACTCCATATTATGAAACTTGTGTCTATTATCTGGTAAAGATGCAGGTGAAATCTCAAAACCTTTATTTGGCTCTTCCACCCTAAGTGACATATGCCTGGACCCAAACTCTCCCTTCTTTGTACCAACTTTTGGATAATGTCAAAGATCATTTAATCTTTGTCTTTCCTGTCATACCAATTTAGTTTATTTATTCAACAAATATTTTCTGCATATCTGTTATATTCTAGAAATAGTGCTAGATGCAAGTAATAATAAAGCAAACCAAGGAGGTCTGGAAAGAAAGAACTCAGGTTGTACATAAATGCATTATATATAAATATATAAACACATTATATGTAATATACAAATATATATATATAAACAATTCATATAGTGATTAACATATAGTACCTTATATATAATACTCCTGTACTCATCACTGCAGATACTGGGGGGGCCACTGAACCTTTTAAGCAAGGTCATGACAGTATTAGATTTGCATTTTTGAAAGATCACCCTGGCAGGAGAAAGAAAGGTAGGTTAAAGAGGTAAGCTTGGATGCAGGGAGATGGGTTAGTTGACTGCTGTAATTGATAAGAGGTAATAAAGGCTTGTACTGGAAAAATAGCCAGGGTTGGGGGTTATCTCTTCCACGTGGAGCAAGGAGAATAAAGGAATGGAAGGAATTCAGGATGATGGTCAAGTTTCTTGTGAAACTAGATACGTGCTGGTGCTAGTAACCTGAAAGAATCGGGCTGGGTGTGTGGATCTCACGTGTGGGTGATTTTGCCTCCCAGGAGACATTTGGCAATGTCTGAAGATATTTTTGGTTGTCACAGTTTGGACTGGGTTGGGAACTGTATTGGCATCTCTCAGGTAGAGGCTGAGGAGGCTGCTCGGTGTCACACCATGTACACAAAAAGCCCCCACAGCAGAGGATTATCCCACTCTTGTCAGCCAAGTTGAGGAAAATAGAAGCAAGATTTAGCCACTTTAGTAGAGAAATAAGATGTTAAACTCAGGTTTGAACATCTTGAATCTAAAGTGCCCATTCAATGTTATCATTCTGCTTAAATCACATGACTTGTTAAAAATCAACTGGTACTGTGTTGCATTAAATTTGAAAAATTGCTTGCATGAGTGCATGCTCAGTTTTCTCCAGTCCATCAGGCTCCTCTATCCATGGGATTCTCCAGGCAAGAATACTGAAGTGGGTTGCCATTTCCTATTCCAGGGGATCTTCTCAACCCAGGGATCGAACCTGTGTCTCTTGCCTCTCTTGATTTGACAAGCAGATTCTTTACCACTGCACCACTTGGAAAGCCCACAAATAAAATAGAAAGATTCAGTTATGTATATATGCAGAATTTATGGTTCCTTTTGAACATAAAATAAATATATGTATATATATTATGTAGGAGTATAATTTGAATAGTATTGTCTGAATAATAATATGGGCTGTGGCTACTTTGGAATTAACAAATAAATTATTTAGCTATATTTTATGAAATAGAGGAATACACTATGTTTTCATATCCTAAAAAACAATGTAGGGTACATATCATTGTCTTCAAGAACTTTCTCTCTTTATAAAATACTCTTAAAAATCTAAATGGTCAGTATGTATTTAAGTTGATAATGGGCTGGAGTAGAGAAAGCACATTGAAAGAGATAGAAAAGCAAAACTTGTTTCAGTTCCCATTTACAAAATTATACCACCACACACTCGTTCTTCCTAAAGCGTCAACTTTCTACAGGTTATGCAATATTGGTAAAATTCAGCTAAATTCCAATAGTAAATAGAAAACCAACTTTGGTGCTCTGATCTTAACTACAGCATATTTATTTTTCTCAAATTGTTTTATGTTATATAGGATGATATTTTGGGGAAAAAGTTCATATCTATTCTTTTCTAAGATCTGATGGTTTCCAAGATTTAATTAATAAGACCAACTAATTCATATAATTATTTCTGAAGTTGAAAATTTTAAGCCAATTATCCACCCCAATTGACCTTTCTGATGTAATACTATTTGAATTGCTATACTCAGCTTATGTTTAATTATACTATCTATGTTTAATTATTATATCTGAATAATGGTTAATGAGCTCCCATGTTTAATTACTGTTTCTGACTAATGTAATCACTCTTAAGTAATCTCTGTCATTATCAGATAAGCAGTGTAAGCTCTGTGGGTCTGTCCTCAGCCTGATTTTGCAGGTTTGTCTTGCTTCATGGGTCCCTTTTGTGCACTGAGTGCTGGTCCCAGGCATTCTCTTAGCTCCTTCAATAAGCAAAGCTACTTTGGGGCCTTCACACTTGTTAATCCTCCTTCCTTCTGCTCTGATCTTTAGATCTCAGCTCCTGACACCATCTGAAGAACAATATCTTCTCTGGCTTTCCAGAATACTCCCTTCATAGGCCCACTCCCTTTTAATGTTAGCATATCACTGTGCAATTTTCCTTTACACCAGGTATTGCTATTGTTTTTATTTGTAATCTGTGTTTATTTAATTTTGTGTCACAAGCTCTGCATAGTAATTCACCAATGTATACTTACAGCATTTGTTGAATAAATATATGAATATGAATGAATGAATGACTCAGTCAACCACAAAATTAAAAGATAGGTTTTTAATTGTGAATACTTTATACCTATGGGTTTCTTAAGCCATTTCATTAGCACAGTGGTTGAAAATACAAATGCATATATAAACCAGAAGGTAAAAGAAATTAGTGAAGTGTCAGATATAAGTCAGTAAGGAACTGGATAGGACAGGACTTTCAGGACAATGATGAAGTGGATTACCTATGCCATTGGTATTCAGATTCAATAATTTTAACACTCTGCCTGCCAATGAATAATAAACTCATGAGTTTCAGAATCTTAGTTCTCAGATGCTGGGAGCAGTGGCAGCCTCAGAACATGAATGTTAGGCAGATGGTTGCTTATGGTCACATAGCATAGCTCTGCTTAGATGTCACCAAGCCAAAGACCCAAATGTGTATATGAATATTCAAGAATATTCATTCAGTTATGCTCTAAAATTTTATCATTTATTTAAACAGTGTTGATTTACAGTATGTATGAAAATAGAAGAAGTGTAAGATAGTCTTGTTCAAGGAATCTCAATGAAAATTTATAATTAAGGCCTAAAATAAACTTGGATCTAGGGTTTATCAGAGTTAGGTATGGCCATGTGGAAAAGTGAAAGTGAACATTTTAGTCGCTCAGTTGTGTCTGACTCTTTGTGACCCCATGAACTGTAGCCCGCCAGGCTCCTCTGTCCATGGAATTCTCCAAGCAAGAATACTGGGGTGGGTAGCCATTCCTTTCTCCAGGGTATCTTCCTGACCCAGAGGTCAAACCCAGATCTCCTGCATTGCAGGCAGATTCTTTACCACTGTGCCACCAAGGAAGCCCTTAGGGCTATGTGAAGACAGCCTCTAATGTGGCCTCCAGTGACCCTGCCTCCTGTGATTCACACCCTGTGTAATGCCCTGCATTTGAGTGTAGGTTGGACTTATTGTTTCAGTTCTAATAAATATAATATGACAAAAGGGATGAAAGACACTGAAATTTGGCTAAAAGACTATGGCTTCAATCTGTGTCTTCTCTCTGGTTGCATCTCATATCATTCACTATGGGGGAAGCCAGCTACCATGTTGTGAATGTATCAACAGTGGAAGACTACCCAATGAGAAAAAAGCTTGTTTATTCAGAGCTCGCTGCACCATGGGAGTCAGTCACTGTCACCTGAGTTTGGCAGAAACTCAGTCAGAGGAGTGAGAGAAAAGGAAGGGCTGAAGCCTTGAAGGGGCACCCTTTAGGAGGCTGTTGGCCTAGGGCAGCTGAAGGCAGACTAAGCAGAAGTGGGGCATCCTCTGTGATTGGTTAGAGAGCACATTTGACTTTCTCTGGTTGGTGCTAAATTGGAAGTAGGAGGCAAAAATCAGGGAAGCTGACCATCTTGGCCATTTGGACCGTTTGCAACAGAGGTTGTGGTTTGACTTTGCAGATAGTTTGCTGCAGAGGTTACAAGTCGGCTTCCTGGACTGGTTGCTGTTGTTGGAGGTCAGAGTTTTAATTTTATGTATGGTCTGGTCATTGTCCATTTTATATTAAGTCTCTTGTGAGGTAACCCTCATGAGAGACCCATATAAGTGAGCCTAGAAGCAGATTTTCAAAGGCCTCCAATACCTATATGACTGAGCTTGGAAGCAGAGTTTCACCCAGTGGAGCTTTGGGGTGACTATAACCCTGGAAGACCCTTGATTGCAGTCTTGTGGAAAGCCTCTGCTGAGACTCCTTCTGATTCCTGGTGAACAGAAACTGCCATAATAAATGCTTATTATTGTCTGCCACTAAATTATGGGATATTTTGTTATGCAGTAATCATTAACTAATACAGATCATCTTCTGTCAATCAGAGCACTGAGAATTTTAGCTCAAGAACTAAGAGTTGTGTAGGCCATTGCTGTATTTCTCAGAAGGCATAATATCTCTCCAAGAAATATAGAAACTAGCTCAAAAGTTAAGTCACTACTCCTTGTTGAACCTCCTTTCCTTTTCTATTTTATTTAATGACAATGTCATGTACCAAGTCTAGTAGCCAAGAAAATGTTAAGTCATCTGATTCTTTAACCAAATATTTATTGAGTCTCTACTATCTACTAGGTACTATTTGGTCACTTAGAATATGGCAAAATTACCTGCCCTTGTGGAACTCACATTCTAGAGGAAAAAAAGAGAATATAAACAAAAAGCATAACTCTTACGGGGAGAGTTAACTCTTAAGGGCAAGTTCTACATCATCACATGGTATGCAATAAAGAATAAGTTGTGTTGGGTATCTCTGGTGGCTCAGTGGTAAAGAATCCACCTGTCAATGCAGGAGATACAGATTTGATCCCTGATCCAGGAAGATACTACATGCTGTGGAGCAACTAAGTCTGTGAGCCACAACCATGGAGCCTGTGCTCCAGAGCTCATGCGTCACAACTGCTGAGCCCCCACGCTGCAACTACTGAAGCCTGTGTGCCCTAGAGCCCGTGATCCTCAACAAGAGAAGCCACCCCAATGAAAAGCCTGTGCGCTACAAGAAGAGTAGCCTCTACTTACTGCAACTAGAGAAGGCACATGCAGCAACGAAGACCCAGCACATAAATAAATAAATTTAAAAAAGAATAAGCTGTGTTGAGGCACAATCGGAGTCAAGCATCAGGTCAAGAAGAGAAGTATAGGCCTCCCAATTGTTGATAGTCTGAAAGTGATGACTGCTGGACATAAAATGGTTCTGTGTGCCAGTGAAGGGACGCTGTCTTCCTTGCTCTTCCTTCATTCTGTGAGAGCATGTGGATAGCTGGTTTACTCTTGGAGGGACTACTTGAGTACCTGGACAGCAGTTTAGAATTGTTGTCTAGGAAAGGCAGCTAGCCAGCATGTGGAAACCTTGGATAGTTCCAGGCCTTTGTTCTAGAAGAAGCCAATGTGCCTGTGAATTTCTATGGCACCTGTGTTCAGTTGTAACTCCTCCATCCAGGATTAGGAGGCTCCCCAACCTTTGTCACAGATTTCTTAGAGTCATTTTCTGACAGTTCTGCTTACTGCAGTGGCATGATAAATATGTCATTTATGCAATGCATTATGTGATATGTGCTATGGAAAAAGAAAAAAGTAAAAATAAAGCATGCTATGTAGGCTAGAGAATGTGGAGTGGAGGGTGGGTTGTAAAGAGTGTACTGGATGTATCTGAAGAATGGTAAGGAGGCCAACACAGCCGAGTAGATTGTGAGAAGGAGAGAGGAGTGAGAGAGGAAGTGAGAAAAGTAAAGTGGGGTTAGATCATACAGGGCCTTGGTGGGATTTTTTAAAAATGAACCTTGCTTTTACTATGAAGTGGGGAGCAATCAGAGATTTGTCAGCAAATTGACCGAGTCCTATGTTTTAGAGACTTCACTATGCTGTTGTTTAGAGTATAGTCTAGACATGTCTGGAATTCAGGAAAGAGGTCTAGACTGGAGATATGCAACTGGGAGTCACTGGCTCACATAGAATATTTAAAGCCATGAACCCGGATGAGGTTACCAAAATGTGAATCTGCATATAGAAAAGAAGAGGGCTGAAGCCTGGGCCCTGGGAATTCTAAAATTAGAAGGATGGAGGAGGAGGGGAAACAGCATAGGAAACCAAAAATGAATGACCAGTGAGACAGGAGGAAGTCCAAGAAATTACAGTGTGCCAGAAATCTGGTAAAGGAACTAAATGTATTAAGGAGAAGGGAGTGAGAAACTGTCAAATGCTATTGATATGTCACCTGTGATGGGGACTGAAATGCACTAATGAATTTGGCAACTGAGTGGATATCATCAGTGAAGTGTACAGAATTTGTTTTGGAAGAATAGTAGAGCCAAAGCCTGATAGAAGTAAGTTTTTCATAAGAATGGAAAAGGGAATTAGAGAGAATGATAATATATAGATCTTGAGTAATTCTGATATGGAGTTTCAGAGAATTGGAGCAGTAGCCAGAAGCAAAGTTAGCAACATCTCTCTCAACCCCTACCGATAATGGGATATCACGTCTAGTTTCCAATTCTAATCTTATCTTTTAACATTATTTTCCTTTGTGTTCATGATATTGTCCTGGAGACTTTCATCTGGTTCTCTGTTCTCTCTCACCTGGCCTATGACCTAGCATCTCACTAGAATAATTATAATACCATATTACCATCCCATTATTTCCATAGCAGCTTTCCTGCTTTGTTACGCCTGCTGGGATTCTCTCCCCAATAAGTTGCATTTATGATGTTATTGCCCTAAGCTAATTTAAGTCTTTAAATGGCTTCCCCAATACAGATTGGTTGTAGCTTGTAAGCAGGCTGGCACTGCAGCAACACAGAGAGAAAGGCATAAACCAGGCTAGAAGAGCAAACTAGATCTCAATTGTGCAGTGGGGCTAGCCTGCCAGGTGGGGCCGCTGTTGTAAGACTTAACAGTGTCCAAATTATGGAGAGCATTTCCCCTCATCAAGAACTTCCAGGAGTCAGAGGCCTGGTTTTATAGGTCAGAAGATAAAAGCTCTTGACTTTTTTAGGAAAAAGTCAAGGAAATAAAAAAGACTTTCCCTTGTGTAGTTTTAGCCTCATTATTATGCAAGGTGTTGTATTTAGGACTGCAGATGATTTTAAAGACCCACATTTTGGGGAACATGAGATTCCTAAATTTCTGACAGGTTTAGTTCTCACTGGTTTAGATTTCACTTGTAGATGGATGGTTTTCAGGCCAAACATTAGTTGACATTTGTTATTTCATTTCATAAATGTACCAAGATATGCTCCTCTACCTTATGAATGTACTATTTTTTTCTGTAAATATGCCTGTATATTATGCTTACTTTTTAGCTTTTCCTTCTTTCTCCTGATTTTGAAACTAATTTTATTTTGTTTTCAGTTCAGTTCAGTTGCTCAGTTGTGCCCGACTCTTTGTGACCCCATAGACTGCAGCACATCAGGTTTCCCTGTCCATCACCAACTACTGGAGCTTGTTCAAACTCGTGTCCATCACATCAGTGATGCCATCCAACCATCTCATCCTCTGTCATCCCCTTCTCCTCCCACCTTCAATCTTTCCCAGCATCAGGGTCTTTTCCAGTGAGTCAGTTCTTTGCATAAGGTGGCCAAAGTATTGGAGTTTCAGCTTCAGCATCATTCCTTCCAATAATATAGTCATTAAATTTGTTGATGCAAATTTGTCATTGCTCCTGAAATAACATTGTTAACCTTTCCTGATTCCAAATATATTTTTGTGAACCAGGGAGCTGATTGTATAATCATTGTGATTTGATGAAAAAGATACCTTATTTATTTTTTTAAATCTCACGTCTTATAATCAGAGATAGCTTCATGCAATAATATCACACTTTCTAAAGTGTGTGTTCCATAATACAGTATAACTCATGACTTTTTATAATGTTTGATGACATTTTTAAAAATTGTAGCTCACACCAGGCAGGTTAATCATACTCGGAAGTATCAGATGTTCCTAATTACATGCTGATTGCTCAGCTCCTGTTTCAGCCAGAGGGAAAGTGTTCAGAAGTTTCCTGTAAAATCATGTGATTCACCTCTGTGCAATGTCTCTGTTCACTCCTGTGATTACTCTATTTAAAGCACTTATCTTTTAGTAGTGGCTTCGTCCCTTGGGTTTTTTCTACACATAACCTCCATGACTGTATGTTAGAGAAGAGTTTTATTTTCCTGTTTTGAGTTATATTTGGTTTACTTACCACTCATGGGGAAAATTACTCTCTGGCTTACCTATTCCATATTTCAAGTGATAGTGTTTTTATAAATTTAAATCCTCTCTCTAAACAGATTCAATCATTTTATACACATACGACTTGCATCACCAAACATTTCACATAAGGTTTTATGAGAGCTAGGACCTAACATTCCATGCTTTGCATTGAGATTATTATCTGTATATTACTGTAGATTTTATGAAGACTGAAACATATACTCTTTAGTGTTTTTCAGTTTTTTCACTGTTCAGATTTTACATTAGCTAGCTATCCAGAGATGATATTAAACTGGGACATTAACCACATTCTTTGCTTATCATCCTTCACCTATGGATCCTCCAAGATGCGAATCATATCCTTTCCCTAATTGATGCACATTTTCCTGAAACTAAACTGGAAGGTCCCCATTACATCCTCATATTATGCCTGTAGTTAATTGGTATTTTGATTGAACCAGCAGAAGAATAAAAATGTCCATGAATCAAAGGAAATTATTCTCATTAGATATGAAACAAAGAAAGCAGTGGTTTCGAGAACAAATATTATTCAAAAATATTCTCATTAAAAGAAATTGCTCTCTCTGGTATAATAAAATTCTTCTAAAGAGAAGCATCTGGCAGAATCATATAATTTACTGTAGCATAACATTTGGGATGAATTAAGTTGCTTCATGTCACAAAATGCTTTCAAGACTTCTCAATATTTTTTCTTCATTTTAACTTATCTCTGTCTCACAGTTCTCCAATTAGATTGTTTCTTACTCAGTATTTCTTTAAAGGCATCACATTATAAATGTTAAATAGAAGTTGCAGTCCCTTGAAGGTTAGAAATATTGAAAAATGGAATTTGTTCAAGCCCATGTGTGGAATGTGAAAGTCTTCCTGTGCTGGGTTCACATGCACAATTTTTCATATTAATTAGTGGGAAGATTGAGCTCCAAGTGCTGAGACAAATGAGCTGTGGAAGTGGACACTGAGAAAAAGACTGTCATTTGAGCTCATGTGTTTGCCAGGCACCCATGTGTAAACCTGCTATCACCCTACATTTGAGCTAACTGAGTTATTATGTTATTGGAGAAGCATTAAGATTAAACATCAATGGACCTTAAAGTTGGAAGAAATTTTAGAGGCCATCTTATCCTTTAGTCTCACCATCATTTCAGATTAACTATTTCAAGAGCTACTCTAACAGGACACCCACTAGTTTTCAAGGAAGCCCATTCCATTTTCAGAAAACTTTTTATTGGATTGAGATATGGCCTCTGTTTCCGTATTTTATTTCCAGATCTAGAAAACTCTTCAAACCTATCTTCTATATAGGGGCCTTTACATTTCCAAGTTGGCTTTCACGTACCTGCTAAACATTTTTTAAGTGATATGTGCATAGTACTATAAGAAATCTTGAGGGGAGTTAAACAGTGACACCATTGCCTCTCAAAAAAATATATTAGAATAAATTGAAACAGTATGAGATTTAGATCAAATACAAAGGTAAGAACTCCACTCAATATTTACAAGTGGTGAGGGGCTATTTTTTAAACCATCTCTAGTTGTGGATAATATTTTTAATAAATTAGGAAAACTTTAAAAAGATTTTATACTGAAAGCACTGAAAATATCTTGAATAAAGTCACAGCAAACCATTTTTTTAAAAAATAAATAGACACAGGCTTAAGCATAATAAAGGGTATAATTAACTATGAATGAACTGACATAGATTATCGTTACTCAATGAATACATGGACTGGCAGTAGCGGTATTCACTGGGAATGTGTTAGGCAAACAGATTTTCAGACCCTATCCTAGATCTTCCCTGGTGGCTCAGAGGTTAAAGCATCTGCCTCCAATGTGAGAGTCCTGGGTTCGATCCCTGGGTCGGGAAGATCCCCTGGAGAAGGAAATGGTAACCCACTCCAGTATTCTTGCCTGGAGAATCCCATGGATGGAGAAACCTGGTAGGCTACAGTCCATGGGGTCGCAAAGAGTTGGACATGACTGAGAGACTTCACTTACTTACTTACTTACCCTAGATCTACTGAATCACAAGCTTCATATAACAAGAGCATAATGTGATTTATACACAAGCACTGGCATATATTAGAGACCAGTAATAGAAAGTCAGAAAATAGAAAGGTCATAGAGTAGTTAACGGAGAAGGCAATGGCACCCCACTCCAGTACTCTTGCCTGGAAAATCCCATGGACGGAGGAGCCTGGTAGGCTGCAGTCCATGGGGTCGCTAAGAGTCGGACACGACTGAAGCAACTTAGAAGCAGCAGCAGCAGAGTAGTTAAGAAACTATTCTTTAGAATGTGGGGACCAGGGTAGGAGAGTAAGGGATTAAGAATCATTCCTTTTTGGAGGCCTAGTAGGTGCAAATGCCTCGAGGTAGAAATTACTGGGGACGTTGAAGAGACTGACCTCATGTAGTGTGAAGGATACCTGTTAGGGAACAGAAGTACATGAGGGACTTCCCTGGTGGTCCAGTGGTTAAGACTCCATGCTACTACTGAAGAAGGTGCAAGTTCCACCCCTGGTCTGGAAACTAAGATCCAAGATGCCGCTTTGTGTGGCCAAAAAAGAAAAACAGAAAACAAAACATTACATGAGGCTAAAGGATCTTGAAACAAAGTACGGTTTTTTTCTATTTCTATTTGATGTGGTAAATTAGGAACTCTGTACAGATTAGACTATATCGGAAAATAAGGGAAAGGAATTTACTGAAAGTAAATCCAGGCAGGAAATTATAGGACCCTGGTCTAGAATGGTAGCAATGAAAAAAGAACGAAACCACCATTCCTCAAATCCTCAGTTCGTTTATAACTTAAATTTTTATTTCACAAAAAATACACTTGTATGTGTATTGTGTTTTTTTGTATTGTTGAATCTATTTCTATGGAGTGTATTCCCAGGACTGTTTTCGCCTGTTTAAAAAGTATTGATTTTTGTTTGTTTGTTTTGTTTTTGATGGTGGTTTTAAAAAATGATGAAGGGTTTTCTATTTTGACTAACAGTAGAAAAAGGCACACTTTCTTTTGAAATACTGCCAGCAACAGATTATATAATTCTTTATGTTTTGGCAGCCCATTGGATGTACAGTGATATCTCATCATTATTTTCATTTGTATTTCTATGACTTACGTTTTTCCTGGCTATTTAAATATACCCTTTTGTGAGTTTTCCCTTCAAAACCTTTGCCTGTATTGTTTTTATCCTTAACGATTGTGAAGTGTCCTCTGAATATTCTTAGTATTAACCATTTTCTGCCTTCTCTGCAAATGGTGTTTCCCAATTTATTGATGATCATTTAACTGAATTAGGGTATGTTCTGTTATACAACAGCACTTAACATTTTTATAAGCAAATATGTATTTCTTGGAAACTTTTGAATTTTCTGTCTAGACTAGAAAATCTTCCCTGGTGGTTCAGTGACAAAGAATCCTCCTGCCAAAGCAGGAGATGAAGGTTCAGTCCCTGGATTAGGAAGTTCCCCTAGGGAAGGACATGGCAGCCTACTCCAGTATTCTTGCCTGGGAAATCCCATGGGGGAGCCTGGCAGGCTACTGTCCATGGGGTCACAAAGAGTCAGACATGACTTAGCGATTAAACAACAACAATCTAGACAAGATAAGTCTCTCAATTTCTAGTCAATTATATGATATCTTAAATCTTCTTATAAAAACCTGTTTTATTTCTTTCCACATTATTAGATTTTAATGTCATTGAAAATGATTATTGTTTTGATATGGGGTAGACATCCAACTTAATTTTCCTATAGATGTGTAGTCAGTTGTACAATCATTATGTTTTAAATGGCTATCAGATTTATCATTTATTATATTCCCTTATATGTCAGAACCTATTTTCTGGGCCTTCCATTATTTTCCCAATTTATTGATCAAGTCTTATGCTAATATCATGTGATTTATGTTTTGTAATATTTTAACATTTTGTAAGGTTAACCCCTCTCAGGATCTGACTTTTTTATCATTTGAGGGGCTATTTTTAGATACTTAATTAAAACAATATAATTTTAATTGCGATTGTATTTCATTTATCTATTACTTTTAGAAGAATTGATTTTTATGGTATTAAATATCCCTACTCAATAACACAATGTGTCTTTGCATTTATTCAGATTCTATATTACCATAGCTTGAACAATCATTTTTTATGTAAATCTTACTTACTTTTTTTTCTAAATATTCTAGCATTTTATCCAAGAAGACAAGGAAGTAAAATGTACGTTTTTCATTTTCTGGTTCTAGAGAGTTAGTGCTCTATTAGAGAAAAGCTGTCATTTCTCTCTTTAACTTCTCTCTCTCATGCTTCCAATGTACCTTAGATTTTTGACCTGAGCCTCTTGTTTTTTTTTTTTTTTTTGTATAATATTTTGTCATTTCTTTTCCAATTCATTTTACTACACTATTGAAAACAGTTTTGGATGTAAATGGCAATGATAGACATTGTTTTGTTCCTGATTTTAATGAAATAGCTTTAATTTATCACCACGTAGAATTATGCTTGCTGTTTGTTTTTCAAGAACTAGTCTGTCATGTTTAAGTCAGAGAAGGCAATGGCAACACACTCCAGTACTCTTGCCTGAAAAATCCCATGGATGGAGGAGCCTGGTAGGCTGCAGTCCATGGGGTCGAAGAGTCGGACACGGCTGAGAGACTTCACATTCACTTTTCACTTTCACGCATTGGAGAAGGAAATGGCAACCCACTCCAGTGTTCTTGCCTGGAGAATCCCAGGGGTGGGGAGCCTGGTGGGCTGCCATCTATGGGGTCACGCAGAGTCGGACACAACTGAAGCAACTTAGCAGCAGCAGCAGCAGCATATTTAAATAGAGTTCTTTGATTCCTAACTTAGATTTTAATAATATACAATAGTGGAATTTTATCAAAAGCCTTTTTTTAATCCATCGAAGTTGTTGACATCATTGATTATGGTTGTTTTTTTTTTTAATTTAGCCATCTTTGTCTCTGTGGAGTAAATATTTGTTCTCAATGTGTTAATTGTTTTGTATCACGCTAATTCTAGTTGTGAATTAGCAGTAAGTAACTGGTAACTGGGATTCCCTGGTGGCTTTGTGGTAAAGAATCTGTCTGTCAATGAAGGAAGTGAGGGTTTGATTCCTGGATCAAGAAGATCCCCTGGAAAAGGAAATGGCAACCCACTCCAGTATTTTTACCTAGGAGTTAAACAGGCAAAGGAGGAGTCTGGCAGGCTACTGTCCATGGGATTGCAAAAGAGTTGGACACGACACAGTGACTAAATAACAACTGGTTACTTATATATGCTGCTGCTGCTAAGTCGCTTCAGTAATGTCTGACTCTGCGCGACCTCATAGATGGCAGCCCACCAGGCTCCCCCACCCCTGGGATTCTCCAGGCAAGAACACTGGAGTGGGTTGCCATTTCCTTCTCCAATGCATGAAAGTGAAAAGAGAAAGTGAAGTCGCTCAGTCATGTCTGACTCTTAGCGACCCCATGGACTCCAGCCTACCAGGCTCCTCTGTCCATGGGATTTTCTAGGCAAGAGTACTGGAGTGGGTTTATATATATATATATACACACACACATACATACATATAAACAAAAACTATAAAACAAAAACAAAAAACTATAACAGGTTTATGAAGGGAGAAACAAGAATGTGATAGATGAGTGATGCCCTGCTTGGTCTTAACTAGATTCGTGAAGTTATTGGTGGCAAGAGTTGTTGCTGCTAGATAAATAGGTGGCACTTAGAGGTGGTGGGAGGCATGGTCCAATGGGATCAATAGCCAAAGTCTTCTTCCTCATGCATTCTAACTTCTAATCAATGAAGCAGTTGTTGAGGATGAAGTGTATATGTATCAAGGCACACAGGATCTTGACTTCCTGTTCAGTCAGGTTCTGCACATTGAGGGCCAGCTCCAGGTAAAGGAGCTTGTCTGGGACCTGCAGAGAGTGGAGTTCATGCTCAGTGAGCCATGTGAGGTTGTGTTTGTCCTGGGGTAATCCAAATCTGCTCCACAGAAGAATTCACTGCAGTGAAGCCTAGAGAACTTGGAGATCCCAGCATGTCTTGCAGAATCTAGTGTGTTACACCTACTGGGTAAACTATAGGATGGGGACCAAATGGGGGAAGGGAGGCATAGTTTTGGGCTGTGGAAGCTGCTACAGCAAGACAGGGACTCCCAAGTACAAAGAATGTTCCTTTTCTTCTTTGATCTATTGTTTCCTCTTTTGTGTCTGGCTTTGTTATTAATATTTGATGACTTTTATAAATGAACTGTGAAAGCTTCGAACTTTTACAGTAGTTGAGAATGAAATATCTGCTATTTAGATGTTATAGAACTCATGTGTGAAGTCTGCTGGTTCTGGATTCTTCCTCCTTTATCTTTTCCACATGAAACTGTCTGAATCTAAACTCTGGCATTTGTGAACTCATATGGTTCACTGTCTCCAGGAGTGCAGTCTAAGCATTTCATGAAGGTGCTTGGTCCAAGGGTTGAGTGGGTGCTACATTTATCCGGGGCTTTGCTCTGTGAGGTCCTGCCTCTGGTATGGATCAGCATGCATGCTTTCCTGTTTCCCAGAAAGCTACAGTATCAGCGAGCAGCACATAGGCCAGAGTTAAATGAAATTCTGCCAATTCTTTCATCTCTCTGAGCCTGTTCCCTTATCTGTTAAATGAATTGTTAGGTACTGCCTACTTCTCATTCCAAATTATCAAATACAGGTGTAACAGTTACTGGAATATTTAACATTATTTTCTTATGTTTTTCACACCTAATGATAGTATTTTATTATTATTCACATATTTGGGCCTCCCACATGGCGCTAGTAGTAAAGAATCTGTCTGCCAATGCAGGAGGCACAAGAGAAATGGGTTTAATCCCTGGATTGGGAAGATTCCCTGTAGGAGTAAATGGCAATCCACTTCAGTAATCTTGCCTGGGAAATCCCCATGGGCAGAGGAGCCTGTCCATGGGGCCATGGAGATATTTAGAATATATCTATTTCCTATTATTTCTACCTTTTTTGATATGCTTTCTCAAAAGGGAAAAAAGAAAACACTGGAATGTCAGGAAAATGAATTACCCTTGTCAGAAATAAAAATAATTCCAGATCATATTAGCAATTTAAAAGTCCCCTTGTTTCTCAGTAATCATTAATTTATTTTTTATGGAAAAACCTTTAACATCTGGACAACTCCTAACATAAGCAATAAGATGGGAAATGGTTAATAAATATAATTTAGTTATTATTCTATCTCTTTGTAAATAATGCAGTAATTGCAGTTGCATTTTCTAACAAAGAGGATGCAACAAATCCATTTTTATTAAGTGAAAATAGGCATCAGGGTAAAATACACACACCGATTAACTATTTAATATGCCATTGGCTTTACAAAGCTTAACAGGAGAGTACTTTCAAATGATAATGCTTAAATAAAAGCAGAAATAGTATTATGAAAAATAATTACAATGCATTAGAAAATTTGATGACTGTGCTTGAAATAGGGAGCAGGAAGGATTGTGACTTATAGGTCCAGTGTCATCATTAGAATGTGTGTGCATTGAGTTGGGGACAGACTTGTGTCCCCCAGCAGCCACTCACAGTCATATTTTGATGGTATAAAAATATGCATTGCAACCACACTAAAACAACAGTGAGACTAACATGCAGTTAATTCAGAAGACCATGACACAATTCTTAACGATTAACAGTGATTGCATGATATAATTCTGAATAGTAATTCATTCAGAATAGTGAAGTGAGGCAGTGTGTGATTTCAATTCCTAGACAAATCAGAGAAAGCAATTCATGACAGAATTGTGAATGAAAGTTTTTAAGGCATGATTAGGTGACAGTGAGCAGCACTAAAATGGAAACTTTGTCCAGAAGAAGGATTTCAACAGCCCTGATGGTTAATTAACGTATCTTTTACTGACCAGCTAAAAAAAACCCTTCATTCTATATACTACAGGGAGAACTAGTGAAGGAATTAGTAGTACTTTACTGAGGTGTTAATAGATGAAATGGCAGAATGAAATGAGGAGAGAGGTTCATCCAAACTGAAAGAAAGGTGATTTTTCTAAGGAGCAAGTTAGGTCAGAGAAGGATTTTTTTCATTACCTCTGGATTCCCTATTAAGTGTCTGTAGAAGTAAGGTTTCCATCAAAACTACAACTCTGGTTTCCTTTCAAGGCCAGCCACTGTCACTGAAGGATCATTAATTTACTGTGACCTGAGACAGATGGGAAGAGATATATTTGCTTGTGTATGTGTTTGAAGGTGAGAGTCTTGCATGGAATTTAATGATTAGTGCTTTTTTGAAAATCTGAATTCTGATTTTTTTTAGTAATTCATCTTAAGCCTGCCTTGTTAGATCTCCAGGTATCATGTATATTAGATGTATTACTGGGTACTGAATGAAACCAGCATAAAGGAAGGATCACTGTGGAGTAATTAGATTAGAATTAATTTCTTGGGAGAATTAGGATATGAGCTAGAGTTTTAAGGACCTTGAGAGACTCATTTAATGAATGTTGCGTCACATGTTGACACTTGATGAATGATACAAGGGGGACCCTAGGTAGAAAGCTTTAAATGCCAGGAAATCACTTTTGTTTGCTCTTTGTCAACAGAGGAGCATCCTGTATTTTGAGGAGTGACTGTGCATAGCTTTTGGTTATTATTAATCTGTTAGTGTTCTGCATGGGTTCGAAATTGGAGAGAGTTCAGTGTTGAGTCTATTGCAGTTATTGAGGAGATGGATGTGGAGACAGGTTGGCGGCCACACAAAAGGTAATAAATGTGATAGAATAGTGTGAACTAGGAGAAAGAATCAGAGACAACTCTAATGTTAGTGTAGGACAGTCAGGGTTGGGAGATTAAAATCAGAAAGTTGATTTTGGAAGATTAAAGCAAGACAAAATCTTACTGAAAAAGAAAACAAGGTATTTATATCTAATAAAAAAAAGTCAGTGATTGTCAATGAAAAGCATTGGTGGGTGTAGTTTCCCTACCTTCCTACCACCAGTCCTTGTGTTCTCTCATCTGATCTCCTTCAACTAATAATTTGGAATGTTGAGAACCTCATCTTTTTTCAGTACCTGGGATGATGCCCACTTGAAGTTGTGGGTTAAGCTGTGGAAGATGAATAACTTCAGCATAATTATTTATCTCCCAGAGGCAGCAGACAGTTCTGAAAAATGAACTAACTTGATATGAAATTGCCAAAATGTTTCCTTCTTTGGTTAAAATGATAGGGTTAAAAAAACCTTTAATCCTCCTTTGCTGTCCTATACAAATAGATAATTTATTTGGGAAATAAAAGCAAAAATAAATGGTGCTACATCAAAATAAAAAACTTTTGGACAGAAAAGGAAACTCAAGAGAATGAAAAGTCCAGTCCCCTTGCTGAATGGGAGAAGATATTGATATTTGCAGGCAATGTATCCCATAAGGGGTTAATATCCAAAATATGCAAAGAACTCATACAACTCAACATCAAAAAAATTCTATTAAAACAGAGGCAGAGGTTCTGGATGGACATTTTTCTAAAAAGCTACAGATGGCCAAGAGACACATAAAGATGCTCAACATCATTAATGTCTGGCTGGTATGTTCCTCTTCCTCAGTTCCGGTCTCGTCATAACAAAGATTTGGAATGATGACCACTTGTAGCTCAAACAGGCAGAATTTTATTAAGAGGACAACAGGCTGAATTCATAATGACAAGCTAGTTACAGTTCAGTTACAGCTCAAACGGGAAGCAGGCAGCAGGAAACAGGAAACAAGGACAGGCTGACCCCTGAAGCCACCCCAATTCTGCTTGGTTTCCCATTTTATACTTTTGGTCTCGTCGCTATGGAGTCTGATTGGTTATGACCTATGAAAAATAGGTGATGGTACCAGCATTCACCTGATTGGTTATGCCCGGGACCAAAGGTTCTCACTCAGATCCTCAACTTCCCCTGTTATTTATCCCCATCTTGGAATCCTTTTTCTATTCTAACTACCGACAATTAATTATCAGAGAAATGCAACTCAAAAACCATAATATCACTTCACACCTGTCAGAATGGCTGTACCAAAATGAATAAAAAGACAAGTGTTGGTAAGGGTACAGAGAAATGGGAACCCTCAGGAACTGTTGTCACAATCTAAATTTGTGCAGCCACTATGGAAACAGTATGAAGTTTCCTCAAAATATTAAAAATAGAATTACCATATGATCCAGCAGTTCCACTCCTGGAATTTCTGAAGGGAAAGAAACACTAATTTGAATATATATATATATATATATATATATATATATATTCCAATGTTCATTGCAGCATTATTCACAATAGCCAGGACTAATTGATGAATGGATAAAGATGATGTGGTGTATATATATGTGTGATGGAATATTACTCAGCTATAAAAAGTAATGAAATCTTGCCAGTGTGACAACATGGATGGACATAGAGGGTATTATGCTAAGTGAAATAATTCAGACAAAGATAAATACTGTATGATTTCATTTATATGTGGAATCTATAAGACAATACAAATTAACAAACAGTTAATCAGAAACAGTCTTGGATGCAGAGAACATACAGGTGGTTTTCAGAGGAGAGGGGTCTGGGGAGGGGCAATGAATAGGTAGATTAGGAGGTACAGACTTCCAGCTACAGAATAAACGAGTCACAGATATGAAATGTACAGTGTTGGAAATGTAGCCAATAATTATGGCTATCATGATGATCATCTTGAAATATATGGAATATCAAATATATGGAATATCAAATTACTGTATTGTACACCAAATAAATGTACACCAAATATATGGAATGTATATGTATACCAAATATATTGTACACCAAATATATGGAATATCAAATATATGGAATATCAAATTACTGTATTGTACACCAGAAGCAAACTCAGTATTGTAGGTCAGTTTTATTTCAAAACAAATGAAACAAACAAATTGGCAGAAAGAGATCAGATTTGTGCTTACCAGAGGCAAATGGTTGTGGTAGGGGGAATTGGATGAAGGTACAAACTTCCAGTTATGAGATAAATAAGTACTAGAAATGTAAAACAAATTGATTATTATAATTAACACTGCTGCATACTATATATGAAAGTCATTAAGAGAGTAAATCCTAAGTGTTGTCATCACAAGGAAAATTTTTCTTCTCTTTCTTTAATTTTGTATCTGTAAGATGATGGCTTTTCATTACACTTTATTGCAAGAGTCATTTCATGATTTATGTTAAGTCAAATCTTTAGGCTGTACACCTTAAATTTATTCAGTGCTGTATGTCAATTGTGTCTCAATGAGACTGGAAGGAAAAAAAGGACAAAAAAAGATAGAAGTGGGTGTTGATATTGTCATAACCAAAGAAGCATTAGCATCATCAGTTTTATAGAATTTATTTGCATTTTTTTCTTTCCCATTATTCCATTGACTTAGAAAGAACAAAATAAAATCCATTCATCTACTAGACAGGTGTCCCAGACTAATATTTCTTGTCTTACAGTGCAAGCCAGAGAGTGACATTTAAAATTAATTGTAGTAGACATTGTACTTTTAACTTTGTGATTGAACCTCTATAGATATCACTGAATTTCATATTTATGAAAAGCACAACCTTTATTTGTGCTTTCAGGTACTTGACATTAATATGGGAAAGCAACAAAGCCAGAACAGTCAATCTCAGGAATTTTTTAAAATTTTGATCTGGATATTTTGGTATTGTCATTCTAAAACTGGTCATTATATGAGCTGAGATTTTTCAACATTTGTTCGGTCGCCAGGTCATGTCCAACTCTTTGCAATCCCATGGACTGCAGCACACCAAGATCCTTTGTCCTTCGCTACTTCCCAGAGTTTGGTCAAATCCATGTCCCTTGAGTCAGTCATGCTATCTAACCATCTTATCCTCTGTCATCCCTTTCTCCTTTTGCCTTCCATCTTTGCCAGCATCAAATTCTTTACCAGTAAGTTGGCTCTTTGCATCAGGTGACCAAAGTATTGGACCTTCAGCTTCAGTATCAGTCCTTGCAATGAATATTCAGGTTTTCCTTTAGGATTGGCTGGTTTGATCTTCTTGAAGTCCAATGATGATGTTTTCAGTATTAGTGTGAAACAGAGGAATAAATTAGTGAAGTCAATACTAGAAGCTCCTGGATAGTTATGCTAGTTTTATACTTTTATGACAATCTTAATTGTATGTTCACATACACACAAACATCTTGCATTTTCGAATTGTAGGAAATATTAGAAACTATTTCATTTCCATCAAAGAACTGAAAGTTTAAATATCTTTCCCTTCTTCCTCCTTCCCTCCTTCCTACTTGTTTTGCTTCTTTCTATATGACTTTTAGTTTAATATGACAGTCATCAATAGAACATGATTCCATAGTATGTAAGAGTCAATAATCCTCTACACTGTGTTCAAATTTTTCCTACAAAGAAGTTGCTGAAAAGATATAAATGTTCATTTAAATAAAGAATATGGTAAACCAGCTTCTTGAAAAAGCCTAGATACAAAAATAAAAGAGTATATTTTTCTTAAAGAAGAAACAAAATCTTCAATTAGGTTAAATTGTTAACAGAATTTTTTTTTCCTGAGAGTGTTGTTGTGTCAAACATCCTAGAAAATATTAGATACTGCAGTTGAGTAAGACTTTGTTTTCCAAGTGCTGGTGATTCAGTGGGGGTGAAGGAAAAAGAGAGAGAGAGAAGAAGAATAAACAGATGAGTAAAAAGAGGAATGTCAAAATTAAGTGCCAGAGATGATAAGATAGCACATCAGCAAAATATTTCATTCTGGGGAGAGATTTTGGAAGAGATAACGCTTGAAGAAATTAAGAGAAAGAAAGATGAAAGGGAGAGGCAGGACTGACAAAAGGGAAGATAATACAGGCATACCTTGGAGATGTTGTGGGTTTCATTCCAGACCACTGCATTTAAGCAAATATCGCAATAAGACAAGTCACATGAATGTTTTGGTTTCCCAGTACTAAAGTCAGATTTACACTATAGTGTAGTCTATTAAGTGTACAATAGCATTATATCTAAAAAATGTACATACCTTAACTAAAAAATGCCTGTCTGTTAATAAATACCACTGATCACCTGACTGTCAAGAAGTCCTAATTTTTTGCTTGGTAGAGAGTCTTGCCTCAGTGTTGATGGCTGCTGACTCAGGGTGGTGGTTGCAGAAGGTGACCCTGACATTTTCTTAAAATAAGGAAACAATGAAGTTTGCCACATGAATTGACTCTTCGTTTCATGAACAATTTCTCTGTAGCATGTGGGGTGGTTTGATAGCATATTACCCACAATAGAACTTCTTTCAACATTGAAGTCAATTCTCCCAAACTTTGCTGCTGTTCTATGAGCTAACTTTTATTTAGTAGTCAAACTCTGTTGTCTTTTCAACAATCTTCATAGCAACTCACCAGTAGTAGATTCCATCTCAAGAAACCACTCTCTTGGCTCATCTATACGAAGTAACTCCTCATCCACTAAAGTCTGATCATGAGATTGGAGCAGTTCAGTCACATCTTCAGGCTCCACTTCAGATGCTAGTTCTCTTGCTGTTTCCATCACGTCTGCAGCTACTTCCTCCATGAAGTCTTGAACCACTCCAAGTCATCTATGAGGGTTGGAATCAACTTCTTCCAAACTCCTATTAATGTTGATATTTTGGCCTCTTCTCATGAATCACAAATGTTCCTAATGGCATTTAAAATGGTGATCCCTTTCCACAAAGTTTCCAATTGACTTTTCCCAGATCCATCAGAGGAATCACTATCTGTGGCAGCTATAGCATTAAGAAATGCATTTTTTAAGCAATAAGACTTTAAATTTGAAAAGACTTCTTAATCCATGGGCTATAGAATGAGTGTTATATTAGCAGGCATAAAAATGACATTAATTTCCTTAAGACATAAAGAGCTCTGTATGTCTCTATCAGAGCTCTTGGGTCACTACCTAGATTGTCGGAGAAGGAAATGGCAACCTACTCCAGTATACTTGCTTGGAGAATCCCATGGACAGAGGAGCCTGGTGGGCTACAGTCTACATGGTCGCAAAGAGTTGGACACGAATGAGCAGTAATATTTTGAAGGGATTCTGTTTTTCTGAACAGTAGTTCTCAACGGAGGGCTTAAGATCTTAAGTAAACCATGTTGTAAACAGATGTGCTGACATTCAGACTTTGTTGTTCCATTTGTAGAGCACATGCAGGGTAGATTTAGCATAATTCTTAAAGGCCCTAAGGTTTTCAAAATAGTAAATGGGCATTGGCTTCTAAAGTCACCCACTGCATTAGCCCCTAACAAGACAGTCAGCTTGTCCTTTGAAGCTTTGAAGCCATGCATTGACTTCTCTTCTGTAGGTATGAAAGCCCTAGGCTATATTTTCTTCCAATAGAAGGCTGTTTTGTTTGCAACAGAAATATCTTATTCAGTGTAATCACCTTCATTAATTATCTTAGCTAGATCTTCCAGGTGATTTGCTGTGGTTTCTACGTCAATAGTTGCTGCTTTACTTTGTACTTTTATGTTATGGCAATAACTTCTTTCCTTAAACTTCATGAACCGACAAGAAAAGCTTCCAGCTTATCTTCTGCATCTTCCTCACCTCTCTCAGCCTTTATAGAACTGAAGAGAGTTGGGGGCTTGCTCTGGATTAAGCTTTGGTTTAAGAGAATGTTGTGGCTGGTTTGATCATCTACCCAGATCAAGAAAACTTTCTCCCTATCAGCAATAAGGATGTTTCACATTTTTATTAATATCATTCATTTCATTGAAACAGTACTTTTCATTTTCTTCAAGAACTTTTCCTTTGCATCCATGACTTGGCTAACTTAGAGGATTAACTTTAAGTTTATCTTGGCTTTTGGCTCACTTGGTTAGTGAGTGACGCCTTTCTCACTAACCTTAATCATTTTTAGCTTTTGGTTTAAAGCGAGAGACATGAAACTCTTTTGTTCAGTTGAATACTTAGAAGCCATTATAGAGTTGTTAATTGGCCTAATTTCAACATTTTTGTGTCTCAGGGAATAGGAAGGCCAGAGGAGAGGGAGACATATGCAAGAAAAGCTTGTCAGTGGAGTAGTCAGAATGCAAACAACATTTATTAAGTTGGCTGGCATGTGTGGGTACAGTTCATAGCACCCCAAAGCAATTATTGGGTTGGTGCAAAAATAATTGTGATTTTGCATTGTGGAACTTTGCCATCTGACATTGTAATACATTCATAAATAAATCTGGTTATGTTGTACATCCTTTTAATGCACATTCTGTGCTTTTATTTATCTATTTATTTTTTGCTAATAACATGCTGATTGTTTTATGTTTATTTTAGACTAGGGATGTGATGTTAGACAAAAAGCAAGTTTAAGTGATTTTCTTATTTGAGTTAAAAAATGGGGTGTAAATCAGTGGAGACAACTTGCAACATCAAGAACGTATCTGGCCCAGGAATTGCTAACAAACATACCGTGAGTGCAGTGGTGGTTCAAGAAGTTTTGCCAAGGAAATGAGGGCCTTGTAGATGAGGAGCGCAGTGGACATCAATCAGAAATTGACAATGACCAATTGAGAGGATTATTGAAGCTTATCCTCTTACAACTACAGGCTGCTGCTGCTGCTAAGTCACTTCAGTCATGTCCTACTCTGTGCGACCCCACAGACAGCAGCCCACAGTCTCCCCATCCCTGGGATTCTCCAGGCAAGAACACTGGAGTGGGTTGCCATTTCCTTCTCCAATACAACTACAGGAGAACTTAGCAAAGAACTCAGTGTTGACCATTCTGTAGTATTTTGGCATTTGAAGCAAATTGGACAGGTGAAAAAGCTCAATAAGTGGATGCCTCATGAGATGACCAAAAATGAAAATAATTATCATTTTGAAGTATTATCTTCTCTTGTTCTACCCAACAACAATGAACTATTTCTCCACTGAATTGTGATGTGTGACGAAAGGTGGATTTTATATGACAACTGGAGATGACCAGCTCAGTGGTTAGACTGAGAAGAAGCTCCAAAGCACTCCCCAAATCCAATCTTGCACCAAAAAATGGTCATGGTCGCTGTTTGGTGGTCTGCTTGCTGGTCTGATCTACTATAGCTTTCTGAATCCCAGAGAAACCATTACATCTGAGAAGTATGCTCAGAAAGTCAATGAGATTCACCAAAAATTGCAATGCCATTGCAATGCCATTTCTGGCATTGGTCAACAAAAAGAGCCCAATTCTTCTCCACGACTGTGCCTGGCCTCATGTTGAACAACCAGTGCTTCAAAAGTTGAATGAATTTGGCTATGAAGTTTTACCTCATCTGTCATATTTATCTGACCTCTTGCCAATCACTTCTTCAAACAACTCAACTACTTTTTGCAGGGAAAATGCTTCTACAACCAGCAGGAGGAAGAATGCTTTCCAAGAGTTTGTCGAATCCCAAAGCATGAATTTTTATGCTACAGGAATAAACAAACTTATTTCTCATTGGCAAAAATGTGTTCATTGTAATGGTTCCTATTTTGGTTAATAAAGATGTGTTTGAGTCTAGTTATAATGATTTAAAATGCAGAGTCCCAAACCGCAATTACATTTGCACCAACCTAATAAAATAAAATAGTAACATCAAAGATCACCATAACAATTAATGAAACAAAACTGAACTACTGCAAGAATTCCCAAAATGTGACACAGAGACAGAAAATGAGCAAATGCTATTGGAAAAAAATGGTTCTTATAGAGTTGATTCATCCAGGATTGCCACAAAACTTCAGTTTGTAAAACAACCACAGCATCTGCAAAGTGCAATAAATGAAGCACAATAAATAAAGATCTGCCTCATAAAAATCTCTTTTCAGCACCAGATAGAGGGAATCAAGTAGGATCTAGATTTTTAGGTATTCTGATAAATGAAACTATTATTTTCTTATAAACAGTTAAAAATAATGCACTAAATTGAAATATGTCTTAAAAAGTTAGATAATCTTCTTATTTTCTTTGCTTTTTCATTTTGATAATCTCCTTTTGGGGAAAGAACATAATATATGAAATGTTTTTCAAAATCATCCTCCCTCCCCATGTCCTCTGCTTTGTGGAATATACTATTGATAAATCTGTGTTTGGACATCCCTTTGGGTAACGTTTTTATTGTTTAGTCACTAAACAATTAGTTCATGTCCAACTTTTTGTGACGCTATGGACTGTAGCCTGCCAGGCTCCTCTGTCTTTAGGATTTCCCAGGCAAGAATACTAGAGTGGGTGGCCATTTCCTTCTCCAGGGTATCTTCCCAGCCCAGGGATTGAACCCATGTCTCCCGCTTGGCAGGTGAATTCTTTACCACTGGGATTAGCCGAAAAGAAAAATGGAAGACAGTGCAGATCAGTTAAACAAACGCTTGCAGAAAGCATCATAATGAACCCAGAGATACTTACTAAGGATACCATCCCCTGCTCCTAAGAAGCTCACAGCTGAGAGGGGAAGACCAGAGGATGAACAAAGGATATGATGTGATTAAAAAAAGTGCTCCGGGGCTGCCTCCTCTGTGCACAATTCCAACAGGGGAAGAGTTTCTGTACCGAGTGACAGCTCCGCCCCTCTGCATCTCCTCTTCCAAGCCCCAAGGAGACAAGTTTGACTTCTCCCTGTACCAGAGTTTATGACCTGATTTTTACATTTTTCCTGCTCCCAACCATAAGACTGAATATTAGGAGTATTTTATGAAGGAATAAAAGCACTTTACGTTAATATAATCATAACATTTTATTCCACAGATTTTATATGCAAATCTCTAAAGAATCACTTCATCAGCTTTGTGATTGTATAATTATACAAGTGTAAATGTGATTTATGTACAGGGCATGGGGAAGAAAATCTGAAAGCAGATGAGAGTTTCATTCAGAGCTTTATATATATATATATATATATATATATTTTTTTTTTTTTTAAGAGAAATTAGAAGCCTGTCTGATAGGTACTATTCAAGGTTTTTCCAAAAAATTAGCTGATATAATCCTAATGTTGATGCTATGATGTAGGCACTGTTGCTGTTTTATAAAGAAGGAAACGGGGATATGGAAAAGCTAAATAACTTGCCCAAAGTTCAGGTGATAGATGGCAAAGCCAGAACAGAACAGAACAGAACAGAAAGCAAGACAATGGCTGGGAAGTGTAGATGGTTGGCTTCTGTACATCTGTGTAGACATGTAAACTGGAGATTTATAGTGCTTCCTGGGCTCACGCTTCTTTTTAAAGTCCAGATGAAATGTTTTAAATCATTATACAATTTCTTATAATAAACTCAAGACCCACCCCACTGTTTGCAAGTATTCCCAGAGAACTTACACTCATATCACTGCTTCCGACACCAAGTTCCAACCCCTGCTGACATCCTGGCACTTGCCACCTTTCTTCCTTCCTGAAGTTACTGCTCCTTCTTCACTTCCATGTTGCAGGAGCAGAGAAGTGGAGACTTTCTCCTTCAAATCTCCCAGTACATTATTAACCCACGTTCGTTGTATATAACAGAAACTTACTGAAAGGTTGAGGATAGTAGGGGTGAATCCTAGCGTAAAGCAGAAGCTTTGGTTTCTAGACACTTAAGAATCCTTCCTGTCTATTGGAATTTCTTACCAAGTTTTTTCATAGCCCCTTTCAACACCCTGCCATTTTCCCGATCATTTCTTTTCACATACTGTTTCCTAACTGGAGCAAGCAAAGGCCACCCCAAATTCCTATCCCCCTTTCTTACATAAAATTTTCTAGTACTTATTTTACTTGTTTTTCCATCTAGACTAATCCAGGGAAACTTGCCCTTCACAATAAAAAAAAAATAATAATAATTGTGCTTTCACTAACTGTATATATCTGAACATCTGAATGGTGAATCAGAACAGTCAATGACTGCTGACTTTTTTCCCAGGAACTATTTTTATTACATTAAAACAATTGTTAGGTAGGGAGAAAAACTAATGGACATATAGAAACCAAAATACAGTAAAACACGAGGTGTCTCCTTAAGCAAGTTGAGCATAACTAACTTTGCAGTAAGCACAATGATTTTAAAAAATAAACCATAAAATATACCTTTGACACATTTAATTCACAATTCTCTGACTTAACTAAGAGTTTAGAGTGGTTGGCTATATTGGAGAAAGGACCACCATAGTAACATTTAATTTTTTGTTCAATAAACAATTGTTCTATGCCTATTACGTTTCAGGCCTGGTGCTCAGAAGGAGAGGTATATGGTGAATAAAGAATGGTCCTTGACCTCATAATCCGTACATGCAGTGGATCACATGGGAACATAAGCACAGAATTAGAAAATAGTGCGTTATGTATCACAGTGACACGCAATGACAGGCACACAGTGGTGTAACAGTAGAATATGCAGCTAGCAGCCTGATGGGTCACAGAAATTAATGCATGAGAAGACATTTATTCTGGAGTATGAGTGTTTAAGTATTCCATGGAGAAAAGGATAGAAGAGGAAAGGGAATGTATAAATGCTTGGAGGAGCGAAACAGAATCACATCTCTCTTGTGAGCATCAACTTTGTGTGTGTTGAAAGCTGAAGGGAGTATGAGGTAGAAGGAGGGGAGAGGAAGATAAGTGGCCATGATGAGAGTGAAAAATAGGTCAGGCTCCATGCAAGAGAGAACATTATATATCCCACTCTAAAGACTTCTAGAAACACCAAGGCCAGGTTTTACAATGCTTGTTAAAAACAGATTTCTGGACTCCATCCCAACCTACTGAATCTAAATGTCTTGAATGAATCAAAAGCCAGAAGAAAATTTTATGCCTATTATAGCTTAAGAAACTGTGCTATAGGCAAGTTTATATATTAGCCTTTGGCTAATTTAGTGTTGCAGAATGCCAGGCCATACCTGGCTTTATAGACCCATATACTGGAGAGAATATGTGTATTAATATTTAGAAACATAATGAAAAAATAGTAGTTCTTGTATAGCTTGAAAGCTGTACAGTACCCTGGGTAGCAACTTGGAGTGGCTTAACTATATGGAATTATATAAATGTCTTACTAAAATATCATTGGTAAAACTTTACCAAGTGCTTTTTTTTTCTTCCTCTTCTATTCCATCCCTCATGCACAATAAATCCTGTCTGAATAATTTACTCATTCTGGAACATTAAAACAGGCTTTGTGCTTTGAGGATAATGAACAATTTTCTTAACTATAATGAGGCTTTTTAAAATGTTGTGCTACAAAATATATGCGGGGGAAATGTGACTTTATTGAAACTTCCAAGCTAGTATTAATGGTTTTGATAAGAAGCTGTCCTGTGGTCTGGTTAGAGCAGGGAGTTTGCTGGCCCTTAATCTCCTGAGGTCTAGGAGTGAGCAGTACTCTTTCAGCTATTGATGGAATCAAGAACACAATGTGTATTCATCTGAAACAATTCAGCATGGATGGACAGGGAACAGCTTGAGAATGTGGGAATGGAATCTGAATTAAAATTGAACAGAGAAGAACAAGATGAAGGGCAGTAATGACAGGCGTGGGCTTCCCAGGGAGCCCTAGTGGTGAAGAAACTGCCTGCCAATGCAGGAGGCATGAGACGTGTGGGTCTGATACTTGGGTGGGGAAGATCCCCTGGAGGAAGGCATGGCTAACCACTCCAGTATTCTTGCCTGGGGAATCCCAAGGAGCCTGGCGGACCACAGTCCACAGGGTCGCAAAGAGTCTGACATGACTGAAGCAACTTGGCATATAGCACACAATGACAGCATTCTTGCCTGGAGAATCCCGTGGACAGAGGCGCCTGGCAGACTACAGTCCATGGGTCGGACACGACTTAGCAACTAAACCACCACCACCACCACCACACAAGGACAAGTGTAAACTGCAACATGAACAAAGCAGGAAAAGCTGTTGCAATAAATAATGCTAATGACTGTACTGGAGTTTGTTTTAAAAAGATGTAAGAAGCATCATGGATAATAGATTCAATATGAAAGAAATATAATAGGATTTATAAGAATGAGTGTAATACAGTAAAATGGTTGAGTCATGAGTTAGTAAAATATGATGCGATCCTTCTTTTAAGACTCAATATTTATTAGTATCTTCCTAAATGATAACTTCTACTTTTTAATTATTTTCAGATGCATGACTATACCTCCACACAGAAGCTAAAATCAATTTCCAATAAAAAGAAATGAAAGAAAAAAAAGATATATATTTTAATTCCAACTTTATGTCATTTGATGCATTAGCTACAAGATACTATATTTTGATTAATTAAGCATAGAAGTGGGACATGAGAAAAGTTCTAGAACTTCTTTATCTGAAGGACTTATTTGTATTTGTTTTTCTTTTATTTTTTTAATTGAAGGATAATTGCTTTAAAGAATCTTGTTGGTTTCTGCCAAACATTAACATGAATCAGTCATAGGGTAATAGAAGAGAGCTTAAAATCCCTGAACTGATCATGGGGCATTTGGGAGATGAAATTTAGTACAGCTGTCATTTTTGTTTTTTGCATTCTTGATACACTTAAATTTCAAATACTTTGACCTTGTTCAATAAAATTGTGCCAATATGTTTTATCAATTTTATGTAACAAATATTTGTTGAAGAGGGATTTGATTTCTTTTCAAAAGAAAATCCATATTATGTCTAAAGTTATACCTTTGAAATCATAATTATTTAAATTTTAGATTTCTTAAAGATGCCTTTTGAGCACAATTTAAAAATTAGATTTTCAGCAAATTCATAATGGACTGCTAGCATCCTATAGGTAAATCACATAATGGTTACATACTGTGCTTTCTGTTTTTTATTATGTCACTATTGAAATAATTTTCTGATAACATCAATGAAAGTAGGAATGGGTGTTGTAGCAAAACAGACTCTTCTTGGTCTGATTGATTTTGTGCTTTATAACCCATTTCAGTTATCAGAAGGTATTGCAATTTTTCCTCCTGCTATTTGAAAAGAGTGTAATGGTCCAAAAGATTGCCTACTTTCTAAGGGAGTTACTCTCTTGTCAAGGTAGAAACAGTATATTTATTAAACTGCCTGTAACTTTGGAGTGAATGCTTTCAATCTATTTCTTTCTGTTTGCTAGTCTGTAACTATAGGAAGCATTCAACATGACTCTTGGCAATGAGATCCAGCTGTTCTAGAGGACCATGGCTAAGATATTCTAAAATTAAGAGATTACAGAGTGGAATTAAAACCTCTTTTTTTTTTTCTAGTTTCCTAATTTTAGAGCTTAACTGTTAGACTTTAATATTTTACTTTAGTGTGAATTTAGTGAATTAGTGTGGCTATTCTTGTATAATACAGTGACATTCCTTACCCATTACTTTAAATCTAATAGAAACAAAAAAAAAAAAATGCATTTTTAACACTCTACTGTAGGTGAATATCCCAGGAACTATAAAATGGGGAAGATATAAAATGCTGAGATACACATCTGTATTTATTAATACTTTGCTATTTGGGGAGAAGAAATCCATGAAAATGTTCTAGAAGAGGATATAAATTAAAGAAATTTCTTAGATAAGTATGATCAAGAAGTAATAAGTATGATCAATGACTTTCAGTGATTTAACATAATGAGTTAAATGTCATGTACTTAGTTTCTCAGTTGAGTCTGACTATGCTACCCCGTGGACTGTAGCCCACCAGGCTCTTCTGTCCATGCGGATTCTCCAGGCAAGAATACTGGAGTGGTTTGCCATGCCCTCCTCCAGGGAATCTTCCCAACCCAGGGATCAAACCCAGGTCTCCTGCATTGCAGATGGATTCTTTACCATCTGAGCCACCAGGGAATCCAAGAATACTAGAGTGGGTAGCCTATTCCTTTTTCCAGGGGATCTTCCCGACCCAGGAATTTAACTGGGATCTCCTGTACTGCAGACAGATTCTTTACCAGCTAAGCTACCAGGTAAACCCCAATGAGATAAATAAATATAATTAAATACAATGATTAAGTAAATAGAGCCTCCATAGCTATTTAGAGGATGCCAGCAGTATTATCTGGGAATCCTTTGCTTTTCTGAGCTTGTGGATTGTATAGAGCTGACTTTAGAAGGAAAGACTGAGGTTAGTATAATTATGTAGTTGGAGTATAAATCCAACTGATTCATCTTAATTTAAAAAGTCACACACTACTTGATAACATGGCTTTTCTAGCACTCGGATATCCTTTTAGGCATGTTTCAGAGACCCTATTATGTACATAGTGTTGCTTTGCTTAGGTCTATGGGATTTGGGAATGGAAAAGACTAGAGATCTCTTCAAGAAAACTATAGATACCAAGGGAACATTTCATGCAAAGATGGGCTCGATAAAGGACAGAAATGGTATGCATCTAACAGAAGCAGAAGATATTAAGAAGACGTGGCAAGAATACACAGAAGAACTGTACAAAGAAGATCTTCATGACTCAGATAATCACAATGGTGTGATCACTCACTGAGCCAGATATCCTGGAATATGAAGTCAAGTGGGCCTTAGAAAGCATCATTACGAACAAAGCTAGTGGAGGTGATGGAATTCCAGTTGAGCTATTTCCAATCCTGAAAGATGATGCTGTGAAAGTGCTGCACTCAATATGCCAGCAAATTTGGAAAACTCAGCAGCGGCCACAGGACTAGAAAGGTCAGTTTTCATTCCAATCCCAAAGAAAGGCAATGCCAAAGAATGCTCAAACTACTGCCCAATTGCACTCATCTCACATGCTAGTAAAGGGGCTTCCCTGGTGGCTCAGAGGTTAAAGCGTCTGCCTGCAATGTGGGAGACCAGGGTTCGATCCCTGGGTTGGGAAGATCTCCTGGAGAAGGAAATGGCAACCCACTCCAGTACTCTTGTCTGGAGAATCCCATGGATGGAAGAGCCTGGTAGGCTACAGTCCATGGGGTCGCAAAGAGTCGGACACAACTGAGCTACTTCACTTTCAAATGCTAGTAAAGTAATGCTCAAAATTCTCCAAGCCAGGCTTCAGCAGGACGTGAACCATGAACTCCCAGATGTTCAAGCTGGTTTTAGAAAAGGCAGAGGAACCAGAGATCAAATTGCCAACAACAGCTGGATCATCGAAAATGCAAGAGAGTTCCAGAAAAACATCTATTTCTGCTTTATTGACTATGCCAAAGCCTTTTTCCTTGGAAGGAAAGTTATGACCAACCTAATTAGCATATTGAAAAGCAGAGACATTACTTTGCCAACAAAGGTCCGTCTAGTCAAGGCTATGGTTTTTCCAGTGGTCATGTATGGATGTGAGAGTTGGACTGTGAAGAAAGCTGAGCACTGAAGAACTGATGTTTTTGAACTGTGGTGTTGGAGAAGACTCTTGAGAGTCCCTTGGACTGCAAGGAGATCCAACCAGTCCATTCTAAAGAAGATCAGTCCTGGGTGTTCATTGGAAGGACTGATGCTGAAGCTGAAACTCCAATACTTTGGCTACCTCATATGAAGAGTTGACTCATTGAAAAATACCCTGATGCTGGGAGGGATTGGGGGCAGGATGAGAAGGGGATGACAGAGGATGAGATGGCTAGATGGCATCACCGACTCGATGGACATGAGTTTGGGTAAATTTCTGGAGTTGGTTATTGACAGGGAGGCCTGGCGTGCTGTGATTCATGGGGTCGCAAAGAATCAGACACGACTGAGCGGCTGAACTGAACTGAACTGATAGTATTTGGACATGGTTCTTAAGTGAACATTGTGTTTAAATAAATAGGTGAAAGGTAGGAAGAAATAGGAAGTAAAAGTTTCAGGACTGCATGCTTCTAAGGCTAGTATATATATCCTGATTATGAGATAAGAAAGTCAGAAAGATACTGAGAAATGTAGAAGGGAATAGGAGGCAAAGAGAGATTCAGGTTGATGTTAGGCATTGAAAAATAGATCTCCAGGTAGATAACTTTTGCTCCAATATTAATTCTCAGAGTGTAATCTGAGGGTCCCAAAATCTTTTTAGGATGTATAGGAGATCAAAACAATTTTCATAGTACTAAGACTTGCTTTGCCTATTTCTCTGTACTGGCTTTTGCACTGTTAGTGCAAACATAAGAGTGAGCAAAACATTTAGAGCTTTAGCATGAGTTAAATTAGTGCCACCAAACTGTACTTGTAGTCATTGTATTCTTTACATCTACACACTCGCAGGAAAAGATAAAATCTAGTTTCACTGAAGAATGTCCTGAGAAGCTGTAAAAATTATTAATATTTTTAAGTGTCAACCCACAATTATATATGTTTTCTGTATCCTGTGAGGTAAGAAATACATGGCGTACATCTTCTGCATACTGAATTGTAATGGCTGTCTTGATGAAAGGCACTTATGCAATTGTTTGAGTTGCAAGCTGAACTAGTCACTTTTTTTCCTGTACATATTTCATTTTTGTGGGAAAAAAATGATTGACAGACAAAATATGATGGTTCAGACTTGGATACCTGGCAGACATTTTCTCAAATTTGGACAAGATGAACCTGCCGCTTCAAGAAAAACAACTTATAGTTTTGTTGCCAGTAATAGCATTTGATCTTTCAAGAGAAAATTGGAATTTTAGAGAACATATAGCAGTCATCATAAACTTGAAAATTCCTTAATACCTACAGATATGATGATGTGTGTCAGCACTGGGAAATTTTGAATAATGCATGAACCAAAACTTTTCAAATGTCAGTGCATAAATTGCAAAATTATGCATAATTGACCAAACCATTTATAGTGAAATAAAGACCAATGGGACATTACAATTAAGCACTTGTCAAATTTTGGTATAACATCAAAGAAGAAAGCTAATAATTATTCAAAAAGACAATTAAATATACCTTCCTTTGGCAACTGCATATATGTAAATGGCTGGATTTTTGTCATATATCTCAACCAAAACAGCATATTATAACAAATTCAATTCAGAAGCAGATATGAGAATACAGCTCTTCTTGATTATTAAGCCAGGCAGTAATGAAATTTGCAATAATATAAAATACTGCCACTCTTCAACAAACATTTTGTTTTGGAAAACATGTCATTGTGTAACAAAATATATAATTTATTCTAGTGTGATAAGTTTGTTCTGCTTATTTTTAGGTGTAATTAGTAAATATTTTTAAATAATTAAGTTATAGTTTTAAAGTAATATATATTTATAAGTGTAACCCACCAATGTAAAAAGCTATGTTTCTCAATAACTTGTAAGAATATAAAGGATCCTGCAATGAAAACTTTGGGAACCACTGAGCAATGTATGTAGATTTGGGAGTCATGAGCTTGGGAGTTTACTGTTTACTACTGTTTGAGTGAGGTCATATGAAACAAGAACAATGGCTTTGGAAAAGTCGGTCTAGGATGAAGAAGAATGAGTGAAAGGGGAAAAAAAAAAAAATCACTCAGATGGAAAAGACTATCACTAAATGTAGGGACTAGAGTAACCGAGAGAGTGTGAGCCTTAGAAGAGCATTGCACTTGGTCAGGAAGAAGTTGCAGGAGACCTCTGAACCATGTCAGTGGCTCAGGAAAGCCCCTATCAATTATCTCAGTCTGCCCAAACCTTCTGCCCTTCCTTAATGGAATTTGCAGACCATCACCAGCAACAATTCCCATTTTCTCAGACTTTATCTTGAATGGAACTTGACTTTCTCATTCTAACTAAATCCTAGTGCATCTTCCTTTGCAGTCTCTTCAAATATAAACTTCTTAAAAAAGGGTTGCATATGGTAAAAGAGCAAGAGTTTTTATTTCCTTCTCCATATGTGTTTGGTGATAAAGATCTCACATATATTTTTCAGACATAAAGATGACATTTTCAGTTAATTCCAAATGTTAGGATATACTCAGCTTATTTGATTCTAGCACAACACAGTAGGGCTCGCTCTTCATTAATTTTTGCTGCTGCTGCTGCTAAGTCGCTTCAGTCGTGTCCGACTCTGTGCGACCCCATAGATGGCAGCCCATCAGGCTCCACCGTCCCTGAGATTCTCCAGGCAAGAACACTGGAGTGGGTTGCCATTTCCTTCTCCAATGCGTGAAAGTGAAAAGTGAAAGTGAAGTTGCTCAGTCGTGTCCGACTCCTAGCAACCCCATGGACTGCAGCCCACCACGCTCCTCCATCCATGAGATTTTCCAGGCAAGAGGACTGGAGTGGGGTGCCATAATTTTTGCTACAGCAATAATAGTTAGTTTTCAAAAAGAGGAATAATTATAGTTAGTTCCCCTGGTGGCTCAGACAGTAAAGAATCTATGTGCAATGCTATGCAGGAGACCCATGTTCCTAGATCACATTGTTTTTCTTATTCAAAGGATTTTCTCACATGGTTCCCATGCCCTCTCCTTAGCCATCAGTTTTCATTTATCTATCAAATTACTCCTATTAGCGTAGGAATATCCAGTAAATTCTCCTTCTTCAAAAAAACACAAAACCCTTTGACCTCAAATATCCCTTGGGCACTAGCCTGGGTTCTCTACTTGCATGACAGCAAACATTTGCAAGAAAGTTGTCCATTCTTGCTTCAATTCCTATTTTCTTCTGTGCTCACATTCTGCTGAGGCAGCTTTTGGCAATGTCAGTAAGAGCCTCTCTGTTGTCAGCTTCCATGCTCAATTGTGATTCCAATCTCAGTTGATCTCTTAATAGCATTGAGATGATGGATTACTTTTTTCTTCTTGAATCACTTTTTTCCCATGGTTTCTTGCAGACTCCACTTTCCTCATTTTCCCTTTCCTTCACTGCTTTCTCATTCTCATGCTTTCTCTTGGCTGCTCTCCTTTTCCTCAGTCTTTGCACTCTTCCTTATCTTTTCTCTTCAGATTATTTTATCCAGCACCATGATTCCTCCTTCTCAGATCTATATCGCCAACCTCAAGTTTCCCCATCGTTTGAATTTTTAATTGGCATTATACCAATCTTAACATGTCCAAAATGGAAATTTTAATTTCTGACTCACACCACAAACATGATGTAGCCATAGTCTTACTTATCTGAGTTAATGGCATCAGTGCACATCCAGGTGCTGAGGTACAGTCTTCAGAATTGTCTTTCGTTTCCTCTGCATCCTACACTTGCTGTTTGACAGTAAGTCCTTTCGACTGTTCCTCAGTGCATATGGGGCTTCCCAGGTGGCACTGGTAGTAAAGAACCTGCCTGCCAATGCAGGAGACATGAAGCACAGGTTGAATCCCTGGGTCAGGAAGATGCCCTGGAAGAGGGCATGTCAACCCACTCCAGTATTCTTTCCTGGAGAATCCCTTCAACAGGTGAGCCTGGCAGGCTATGGTCCATAGGGTTGCAAAGAGTTGGGTAAAACTGAAGCGATTTAGCTCACATGCAGTACATATGGTCAATGCTATCACTTTTTGCAACTTGCCCCATGACTGCTATAGTACAACCTCCAGTGCTTGTCACTCATATTATTTTTATACTTGTGTTACTGAAGACCATTCCCTGGACTTCCTGCTTTCAATCATGCCCCTGCTCCAACAATTTAATGTACAAACCAGATCCTTTAATATGCAAACCACATCACATTCCTCCATGTTTAAAATTATCCTGTAGCTTCTTATTATACATATTAAACCCCAATCCCCTTTCCATGGTTCTGTGAGCCTGCCATGATCCCTGCCTGCTTCTCTGACCTTTCTCTCCACTCACTCACTGGTCTCCAGTAACACTGACATGCCTCTGTTTTTTCCAAAATCAACAAGCTTCTTACACAGCTCAGAACCTTGCAGTCCAATTTCTCAGAATCTGCAAACCACACCCCCTCTCCTCCTGACTGGTTCTATTTCATTACTGAGGTCTCTGCTCAGACATTACCACCTCAGAGAAGGTTTTCCTGCTCATCTTATATAAAATGGTCAGTCAGTAAAAAAGTCAATTTGTCCAAACCAGTTTGCCAACATCATTTTTTTTTAATTTGCCAAATGATGAAACATCATATATAGTTTGAAAAGTTTAGAGATATTTGGTAAATTCAGAAAGCTTGCCATTGGTAATAGATCAATCAGATGATTTGCTTATGGTTAATTGTCTTTTATTGAACTGTTATGGACAAATTGACCTAAAGCCATCCAAGATACTGCCACATCACTTCCTGTCCTTTACTGTTTTTTTTCCTTATAGTACTTAACTTCACACACAAGTCATATTTATTTATTTGCTTTTATAATGTTCTCCTACCTTTTAGATTCTAAGCCACATGAGGACAAAAATTTGTATGGTTTTTAGCTGTAGCTTTGAGGTCTACAGAAGTTGCTCAAGAATGTTGATTAAATGGATGAATCAAGTACTATGTGGCAAAATAAACTAGATGTGAGTGTATCAGACAGAATAGACAATATGCCAGAATAAGCTGAAAATACAGAAAAATCTCATTTTTTTTGAGATGTCAAAAAGAAAATGAGAGTAAAGATTATGAGAGAGTGACCATAAAGGGTTTTGTTTATTGAAGTAAAGGAGATCGGTGTGTTAGATTATAAAACTAACCGGAAAAGCAAAAGAGGGAGAGGAAACACCAAAAAGAGTATCAACTTCTTGTTTTGTGTAAAAGTTGAAGGTCATATATATTAGAGAATGAGATACTGTTCCTCATGATTGTTTTGTGTTTCTAGATTGTGTTTCTGGACTTACTTTAAAGATTCTTAGAAGGCTTAGACTTGATTTAAAATCTTCAGCCCACAATAATTCATGAAACAATCTGCTGTGCATTGTTTGGCACTGATTTTATTGGTTATACAAATGCTTAATTGAGTTCAAATTCTTGCTAATATCATAAATTGATGTTTAGAAAATAAATGATTACAAGATGATATTAGAAGTAAATATGAAGCACCATGATATACCAAATTGATGGGGAGGAAAATGAGGAAGGAGAAAAGTTGAGAAAGCATTTTTCCATTCAGTGCTTATCCTAAGAGACTAGATAACTTACAAACATGTTAACTCTTGGTGATACAAATTAATATAGCACTCACTATTTATTTGTATAGATGACTAATTTCTAAAGAATTATAAATTATAATGTTTAAAATATATCATTAAATTAATATTCTGGAAAACATTTGTTATATATTTTATTATAGTTTATCATTATATGAAAAAATTAAAGAAATTTGCAAATATCATAGGGATGAATTCAGTATAAACACAGACTAGAGAAATAGGTAATTGCTTCTTTTATTATATCTTCAGAGTAGTTTTTGTGACCTTCTGATAATTAAATGAATTATTATATGTGACTATTTTAAAATCATTGGAAGGCCTTTTTGCAAAGAAAGAAGAGCAGGAGGAACTACAATTCATTGTAATATGTCTGTGATAAAAACTGGTCAAGAAATTGCTCTTTAAATGATCTAGCTATCTATTCATCTATCCATAACGCAGTACAGAGGGATACATAGTTCTCTGGCATAAACTAGCTCTAATATAGCAGAATAGTAATGAATTATCTGTTACAGTAACAAAATCTGTGACTTGAGAATTGTAATGCACAAATACATAAACTAACTCTAAAAATTTCTCTTCAACCCAGATATACATTGTAAGATCATCTGATTATCCATGATTTATATGACTTAATATTTCTTCATCTTTTTCATTGCTATATTTGAGGATGTCTGTGGCCTTAAATTATAAAAGTCTCTTCAAATTTTGTATCTTAAAATGTTCATATATAGAAAATGATAAAAATATGAAAAATGAAAAGGGTCATAAAATGTCTGTTCATGTCATGGTGGGGAGGTTATTATAGCAGTTATTTCATGATCATTAGTTTTGAAATCAACTTAATATTTAAAGCAGTAAAAAGCCCCATAAATATTGTTTCTCACATTGCAAAAAACCTACCTAGTGTAAATCTTCACTGATTTTGCAATTTGTCAAATTTAATTTCAAATCATTTGATTTTTTTTCTCTACCAGTTTTATTTAAATTTAAATCTTGATTTAAATATCAGTCGTTCTTTGTACCTATAATACAATGTCTCTAAAGGGAATGTGTGCTGGAAAAAGTTAATATAAAGTTTCTAGTTATAGGTGTTTTGTTATTAAGTTTTCACAGAATGTTAATGTTGAAAACTGAAGTAGATGAAGAAAAACTTCATACATTCCAAATTCAGTTTCTACTTAATGAGATAATACATAAATTAATTTTCTCATAAAGCTGGGAGAAATTATGTTTTTTATTCAATTATTAGATTGCAGTTTTCAATTCAATCAATCATTTTAGGCATTAAAAGGAAAGTTGGAAATTTCCTGTCTTGGTAGACTTAATCTGGTATCATTGAAAAGAAGAGCTTATTGAAATTCTCAATGGAAAAACAGCAAGAAGATAATTTTTTCTAGACTATTTCTTAAACCCTTTAAACAAATGTTACAAATGTTTATTCTAAATAGGTTATAGTTTTTGGCACATCAATAAAAAGCTATTACTTATATAGCTTGAGTAAGGAATATGTTTTACTTATTAAAATTTTATAGTCAAAACAATGTATAGTTTCTTTTTAATAATTAAGTAGATTTGATTAATTATTCAGTACCGCTCCTACTTTTGGATTTATAAATGCTGATTTAAATGTCAGTTATTCTTTTTCAGAGATGAAAAATACTTTGTTCATTTGACAATTCTTTTGACAAGTTTAAATTCTTGTTAATATCATAATGTTAATTCCATAAAACGGAAGGACACAACTTCGTAGTAAACAAAGTAGAACAAGGTGATAGTTCTTACAAATTCAGAGTTAATACAAACAAATAATTTTAGTAAACTTGACTTTTGACTTTATGAACTTTCCAGAAAAATCACTAACAAAATTATCCAATTTATTGACTTCTAGATTGTTCAGTTTCTGTTATGTGTTTATAAATTAAAATTTTTGAATTTATTAGGTCCAAAGATTCACAAAAGTATATTTATCTCTAGGCATTAAAGAAGAAATGTATACAGAGCAACAGTTCTCATCATTGATTGGATTTAAGAATATTTCAAAGAACACACTGAAAAATGCATGCCTAGTATATGATTAGGGAATTCAGTTAACTGGACTATGTCAATATTAGATTCAACACAGGTTGAAAGAAAAATCCTTATATTGTGATGAGTTAATTGCATAGTGAACAATATTGTAAAATTGTATTGTAAAAAGTATTTTTAAAAGCCATTTTGTGTTCAGTATTTAATCAGAACGTTGATATTTCAGAGTGTGCAATCTCTTATTCAAAGGGGTAGTAAAATTAATATATAGTTAAGAAAACTAAAATTTTAATGTATATAATAGTAAGGGGGAGTTTTAAGTGTTGCTGTAATATGATTTTAAACTTTTTACCAGATTTTAATAATTTTGTTTAAATAATAAAGCTAAATCAGAGGAAAACCAGTCTGAAATAAAGATTGTAGACTTTTTAATAGAAATTTATTTTTTAATTACTAACTCAAACAGTAGTCAACTTAGTTTTTACTGCCAATAGTGCAGTCCTATAAAGAAACAACAATATTTAAAACTAATATCCTCGTTTTTATTTTGAATGAATGCTCCTAAATATTAAATATATTCCCAATATTGCTTTTATAAAATAAATTAACTTGCTAAACCTTCTAATTACGCAACCGAAAAGATAAATTCCATATATACCTGAATCATTGTAGGTTATAACTTAATGGGACTGGAATTTATAAAGTTTTATTTTTTACTTAAATTTTTTAATAAAAAATTGTATGTTTGTTCATCATTTAGAGTTAGCAGAAATCAAATGGAACACTTGTATTGCTTAGGCTAGCATTCTACATTCACCATACAGGGCATATGGCCAGTATCAAACACAAATACGTACCTCTAGAGTACATGCCTTAGAAAACCTGGTGGAATGCATGTAAAGCTGCCTGTGATATATGGGTTTCTTTACATCTATCCTTATTTTATCTTTTAAAAAAGCTTACATTATTTGCAAGCATTGCTATTTAACCATTTTTGGTAAATAAAATCATTTGCAGCCTCACAATTCATAGCCATAAATTGGTGAGAAAAATGATCCAGTATTATTGAAAAAATATAATCCTAGCAGTTTTATTTTAGTTCCAACCACAAAGATTTAATTTCCCTTTCACATTCACTCCTGTGGATCTTTAGAAACAGTGTAGTGGTAGAGATTGCAGCTCTGAGGTCAGACTGCTGTGGTGGAATGCTTGCAGAGAGGACATGTCATAGATAACCTGTAATTGCAGTTTCAAAACCAGGTCAAGCCAAAAGACTGATCCAGGCTGATTGTCACATAGAGACTCCCGAATTTCAGTGCAGAGATCCCGTGATTTGTAGTTTCCCCACACAACCCAGCTGATCAGGGCAGTTGGAAAACCTCATGTTTAATACAATCTCAATTGGCACAGTAGCTAACCTCAACTGAAGCCTTCCCTGGTTGCTCAGACAGTAAAGAATCTGCCTGCAGTTCAGTAGCTGCAGGAGACACAGGTTTGATCCTGGGTTGGGAAGATCCCTGGGAGAAGGGCATGGAAACCCACTCTAGTATGCTTGCTTGGAGAATTCCAGGGACACAGGAGCCTGCCCGGCTACAGTCCATAGGGTCGCGAAGAGTCAGGCACGACTAAAGTGACTTAGCATACAGGCACAGTGTGTAGTTTATACATAGTTTATAATGGCACCCCACTCCAGTACTCTTACCTGGAAAATCCATGGATGGAAGAGCCTGGTAGGCTGCAGTCCATGGGGTTGCTAGGAGTCGGACACGACTGAGAGACTTCACTTTCACTTTTCTCTTCCATGCATTGGAGAAGGAAATGGCAACCCACTCCAGGGTTCTTGCCTGGAGAATCCCAGGGATGGCGGAGCCTGGTGGGCTGCCATCTATGGGTTCGCACAGAGTCAGACACGACTGAAGCGACTTAGCAGTAGCAGCAGTAGCATACTGTAGTGGGTGCTGGAGAGGTGTGGGTAAGCACAGGAGTCCTGCCTAGTTATATGTTACTGTTTAATCACTTCTATGTTAAGTGCCATCAAAATGGAATAGAGGCTTATCAAAGTGCATTAAACATCAAATTTAAAAAAAATTCTTATTTGAAGTGTCTGTGCTGTAATAGAGTTGCAATTTCTTTGAAAGTGTTGCTTGCCTTTGATTGTAGTGTCCAGGCACTGTCTCAGTTTCAGCCGCTGTAACAGAATACCATAGACTGGGTGGTTTACCAACAGAAATTTAGCAGGGTACTGGCAGTTTCCATGTCTGTTGAAAGCTCACTTCCTGGTTCACAAATGGACATTTTCTGGCCATGTCCTCATTTGCTGGAAGGGGCAAGGGGACACTCGGGGGTCTCTTGTACAGGGTCACTAATCCCATCCACTAGGGGTCCGCTCCCCAGGCCGAATCACTCTCCCAAAGCCCCTATTTCCAAATACCATTCCATTGGAAATTAATTTTCAGCATAAGAAGTTTTGGGGGGACACACATTTAGTCCATAGCCTGCACCTTGATATATGACACTCAAGCTGGGGACTCAATACGAATCCATCTCAGAATTAGAATCAGAATATATAGTAAATTGTGTCCTATATATATTCTCTGTGAAAAAAAATGGAGTTTTTTTTGCTGGTTTTTAGGATATTGTGGCATATTAATGACACAGTTTCACTTCATTAATAGCTCTCCCGGTAACTGTTTTTTTATCATTTCACTTTATTCTACTGTTATTTCATCTCTTTTTGTAATATATCAGTGGTTTGATGTGGTCTTTACAACCTAATTTAAAATTACTGTAAGATTTTGTGGTTATGGGAGATAATTTTATTGATGTATTTTATAGCTAATTATATATTGACACAGTCTAGTATCATATTTAGGCTAATTTTTTGAACTGTAATTGCTAGGATATCCAAGATGATTGACTGTTGCCTAAAACTATCATTTTTGAAATACAGCTTTTACTTGCTAATTACTGCTGCTGCTGCTCTTTAGTCACTAAGTTGTGTCTGACTTTTTGTGACCCCACGGACTGTAGCCCATCAGGCTCCTCTGTCCATGGGATTTCTGAGGCAAGAATACTGGAGTGGGTTCTCCAGGGGATCTGCCTAAGCCAGGGGTTGAACCCACGTCTCATACACTGGCAGGTGGATTCTTCACCTCTGAGCCACCAGGGGAGCCCTGCTGATTACTACAGCCTCCTTTAATTTGTGGATAAATTATTCTCCATTCTTTCTGTGGAGAAATTGACTTGGAAGCATTTGTTAAAGAAATAAGATAATAAAATGTCCCACAGTAAAGTAATATGATAAAAGGTCACAAGACAGTTCAGAAGGTGGTCACACACTTCTTCCATCAATTAATATGACTCATGACTTTCTCACTTCTTAACAAGGTTTGACAATTTTAAGGATGGTTTAGTCATGAAATGCTTTATTTTCTTTTAATTTGAACCTTCTAGGAGGCCTGATGATGTTCAGGTTTCCCTTTGGAAATTTAACCTCTGTTTACAGTAACTAGTTTATGATCTACTAGCTTTCATTCTGAAAAAAAAGAAAAAGAGAGAAACCATAAAAAATGCAGTAGATGTTAAATCAAATTTTAATGTCATTTTCTTTAGTAAAGATTGAACTCATGAATGTAAATTGTTTTCTTAGTGACACTTTTTTATCATTTGTGGGTTATAAAAAATTATGAATAAAATTAATAAGAAATTACTATTACCCATAACTTCTTTTTGATGTCTATACTTTTTGTGTTTGATCCTAGGAAATACCTATCTATAAAATGTGTGTGTTGTGCATGATGCCCGCCTTCCACCAGTCATTTTTCTGGGAAAGCACAATTGGGTTTAGTAGGCTGATCATTTAGATCCTTAGGTTAGTTTTGCTGCATTGAGCTCATTTACTGTGTGGAGCAGATGGATGACCAGTTTTAATATGAATACTAAGCCTTTTCATCCTTTACTTCTGCTTTTGTTACAGAAACCCTCGAAACTCTCATTAGACAAGCAGAAAATTACACCAGCATACTTTTCTGCAACACCTACAGGAACATGGCCCTTGAGGCCGCCGCTTCCACCCAGGAGCTCTTCACCGATGTAGGGCTCTATTTATTTGGTGCGGATGTTAATCCTGAAGAATTTGTAAACAGATTCTTTGACAGTCTTTTCCCTCTGGTGTACAATCATCTCATTAACCCTGGTGTGACTGACAGTTCCCTGGAATACTCAGAATGCATCCGGACAGCCCGCCGGGACATTAGCCCATTTGGTAATATTCCCAAAAGAGTGCTGGGACAGATGGGGCGGTCGCTGCTGCCCAGTCGCACGTTTCTGCAGGCACTGAACCTGGGCATTGAAGTCATCAATACCACAGACCATCTGCACTTCTCCAAAGAGTGTGGCAGAGCCCTGCTGAGGATGCAGTACTGCCCACACTGCCAAGGCCTGGCTCTCACTAAGCCTTGTATGGGGTATTGCCTCAACGTTATGAGAGGCTGCTTGGCACATGTGGCAGAGCTTAACCCACACTGGCATGTGTACATCCGGTCACTGGAAGAGCTGTCGGATGCCATGCATGGGACCTATGACATTGAACACGTGCTTCTGAACTTCCACTTGCTTGTTAATGATGCTGTGATGCAGGCTCACCGTGATGGACAGAAGTTATCGGAACAGGTAAGCATCCACTCAAAATTTCCTGCTTTCTTAGAGTGCAACAGTTAGCTATATACATAAAGTGAGTTGATTATAAGCACATCATTATATACTTTAAATTATGACAGCTTAATAATACTTTACGAAATAGTAGGAGAATGCATGGGTTGTCATATTGTCATATTCAATTCTAAATATATTTTACATGACACATCAGAATTTTGGTTAGCTAAAATACCAGTTTCTCCTCTAAGTAGTGGCCTTCTTATAGGGTTAGTTCAGTGAGGTAAAGAGGGCTTGGTTTTAAAATCAGGACCAGCATAAATTTGATCCTGCACTCTTCCATTAATTCTCAAGTCCCTTAGCTTCTTTGAGCCCCAGTTTTCTAATTGACAATAAGAAAATAGTAACAAATAACTTTTGGAGATGTCTTTTTTGGGAAGATAGGCAATCATTTAGGCCCTCTACCTAGTATACTGCCTGGTACTCCAAAAATGGATATTGTTGGTATTTCAAAAGTATTCAGCTTTAAAATAGAAAACACCAATTATATAGGCATTAAATGAAGACTTGTTATCAAAAGTGTTTCTTCGGAGACTTTCCAGAACCTGGGACAGTGATGGTGTGATGATCTTTTAAACCATGATGTATATGGCATCATGGTGTTTTATTCCAAGAAGGCTTTAATAAGCAAACTAATAAAATCAAAGAACATAAGAGTTTCCTATTTCTTTCACATTCTATAGAAATATTCTCAGGCACCTTTAGTAATAGTTCTCATATCCCATACAGTGAAGTAGAACATGCTGCTGCTCTTTATCCTAAATATTTTGTCCTGAAATAAAATTATGCTCCTTTGCAATAACAGAATACATCTCCCCACCCTGGCCCTTATTTACTGAATTAATAAACGCTCTCATTATTGACTTTGTAAGTCTGTTCCTTTCATTAATTTCCAATAGAAATTGGATATGAAGACCTCGATGTCCAGGCATATACACCCCACTTCCTTCCTAACTTTCAAGGTCCTCCTGGCACCGTATGAGCCAATATGGTACCTTCCCGCAAATTAGAAATGGTTACCCTCTTTAGGTGGATGGGACTTGCAGGTAGAGTGTGAGCTGGAGTTGAGCTCTCATCCCAGTCCACTCACCTGGGTATCCTTACACAGCCAATAATGTTCCCAACCATGTACAGTTGTCCTGGTTGTTTTGCAATCTCTCATCCCTTTAGGGAGATTATACATGTACCAGAACTTTTGCAAGAGATGCAATAAGCCAACTCAAAAGACTTCAAAGATTTCATGTACTTCATAGTTAATGAGGGATAAGCATTTAGGTCTAGGAAACAAAATATCAAAATTATGATATTGTGTATCTCCAGAAGGAAAACAAGTATAGAAAATCTGAAATGAAGCCCAGATTTGAATTATTAATTTGGGACAAGCCATCTATCCTCTTGGGACCAGAGTTTTCTTATATATAGATAGATAGATAGATAGATAGATACACAGATTTTTAAGATTCCTTTTATTTTGTCTTTTGGAGCCTTGGAGTGCCTTTTTGTATCCTTAAAATCTACCACGTAGAAAATTATTATATATTATTATATATCTAAATTTTTTTTCAATTTCAAAGGCTAAACTAACATAAATTTTTAGTTAGATAGACATGTTTTCAGAATTCCCTGGTGGCTCAGATGGTAAAGAATCTGCCTGTAATTCAGGAGACCTGGGTTCGATCCCTGGGTTGGAAGATCCCCTGGAGAAGGGAATGGCTACCCACTCCAGTATTATTGCCTGGAGAATTCCATGGACAGAGGAGCCTGGTGTGCTACAGAACATGGGATCATGAAGAGTCAAACACAACCTGTTTTCAAATCCTGAGTCTGTTTCATCCTGCATAAAGAAGGAAATGATGTTTTAAGTGTCATACGATATGGCTCTGACATTGGCCGCTACTTGGTCCCTGAGAAATTTGCTTTTCTCTTTTCCAATTCTGGGGCCAATCCTGATCAAACCTTGGTGAAGCAGGTTACTTTACTATCTTAAAGGATAGAATCATCAAACTTGTGTTCTATAAATACATTTTAAGCAACACTTTTGTATTATGGAAAACTCCTTGGTGGATTTTCAAAGAGCATTCTTTTCTTTTAAGCAATTAATTCTATTTCATATAATAAATGGTCCTATAACTATCTTGAAAAACATCAATTATTACTAATGAATTGTAGATTCTTTTCCAAATAAAACAACTGAGATTCTTTAACTTACGGTGACAGAAGGAGAAACTGACTTTAAATTCCTTGAAAATTGACTCATTAATATTTATTTCTGCCAACTTCAAAGTGATTTATAAGCTGTTTATCAAGTTTTGATAACCAGTTCACACATCAGTGAATTTAATAAATTCAAAATAAATTACTGGTGAGCCAGAAAATAATGACTTTCTCACATTCCCAGAGCAATCTCTAAGATCTAGTACTTTCAAATCTTGTCCTCAGTAAATACTTGTATCCATCCACTTTAAGAAATCCATAGGGGTACCTGATGCATCTTACTTCTGTTGGATGAATTTCAACTGGAAAAAAATTATTGGTTTCCTGAGGATATCATAAATATATTCTATTTATAAAACCATTAAAGAAGTAAAATCTAACTTATAAGAGAATGTTTTAATTTTGTAATTGTCTGGGGATTAAGACAAAAATCTAATAAACTATTAACAGAGAACCATCAAAGTATGGAGATTAAAAGCACAAGTCCTAATCTCTGAGTACATTTCCCATCTGTTCTACCATTTACTAGCTGTGAGTTTGGGAACTTGATTGTTTAATCTTTCTTGAGTCTCCTCTTTGGTAAAAAGTGAAGTCGCTCAGTTGTGTCCGACTCTTTGCGACCCCATGGACTATAGCCTACCAGGTTCCTCTGTCCATGGGATTTTCCAGGCAAGAATACTGGAGTGGGTTGCCATTTCCTTCTCCAGATCTTCCCGACCCAGGGTTTGAAGCCGGATCTCCCGCATTGTAGGCAGACGCTTTACCATCTGAGCCACCAGGGAAGCTCTCTTTGGTAAAATGGGATAATAACTGTGCCTACATCACAGGGTTCTTTTGAGATTAAAATGAGTTTAGGTTTTCTCCAAGATAACTGTTTAAAGCCTACTAATTATTATTATGTTATATTCTTTATAAATATATTATTGATTTCTCTGATGTTTTAAATACTTTTAAAGTGAACACCTCTTTCTTAAACTGTGATATACAAATCAAAAAATGTTTTAAATGGGCATTTAATGTAAGCAGATAATTGTAAAGATTTTCCTGAATGAAAAGAAAAACCTAAAAGTTTTAGAGAGCATTATTTTGAAATCTACAATGAGTTTTAATATTGATGATTTTAATTGCTAATTCTTGATAAAAATAATTTCATTATGAGGAAATGGCTGAATGATTTTTTTGGTAGGAAATGATTAAATGATTGCATGATACTTGATAGGAAATCATGTATTCATTCTGTAAATAAAAACAGTATAAAATATATATATACTTGCTATTGATTAAATTTAGAACATTATTTATTGCTATAATTAAATGCTTTAATTTATTAAAGAAACAAAAATGCAGGATCTGGGTTAATTTCAATGTTACAGTATTTTCTAAATGGAATAAATGTTACCAAGAAACTCAACTGAATGTTGATTCTATACCATTTTCAAAATAAAAAGGTTTTTTTCAGCTTTATTGAAATACAGTTGACAAAATAAAATTCTTCTTTAAATATTTTAAAGAATTCAGTAGTGAAACCATCTAGTTCTAGGCTTTGATAAGAGTTTTTTTTTTTTTTTCTTTTTAATTATTGATTAAATCTCCTTATTCATTATTGGTGCTGTTCAAGTTTTCTATTTTTTCATGTCTTGTCTTGGTCTTGGTAGGATCTTAATTTTAGGAATTTATCCATTTCTTTCAGGTTATCCAATTTGTTGGCCTATAATTTTTCATAATAATCTCTATGGTCTTTTGTATTTCTGTAGTGTCAGTTGTAATATCTCCTCTTTCATTTATAATTTCATTAACTTTAGTCTTCTCTCATTTTTTTATTATTCTAGCAGACACGACTGAGCGACTTCACTTTCGCTTTTCACTTTCATGCATTGGAGAAGGAAATGGCAACCCACTCCAGTGTTCTGGCCTGGAGAATCCCAGGGACAGGGGAGCCTGGTGGGCTGCCGTCTATGGGGTTGTACAGAGTCGGAACAACTGAAGTGACTTAGTAGTAGTAGTAGCTAAAGATTAGTCATTTTTCTACTCTTTCAAAACTTAGCTCTTAATTTTGTTGGTATTTTCTTGTTTTTTTTTTCTGGTCTCTATTTCATTTATTTCTGCTCTGATCTTTGTTATTCCCTTCTTTCTGGTAATATTGGGCTTAGTTTGTTCTTATCTGGTTCCTTGAGGTATAAAGTTAGGTTGTTTATTTTAGTTCTTTCTTTTTCCTGAACATTGGTGTTCATCACTATAAACTTTCCTGCTTTTGCTGCATCTTGTAAGTTTCAGCATGCCGTGTCCCCACAGCTGGGGGCTGAGGGTACCCCTCTAGAATGTCTGGCACTGTGTTGAGTGTGGAATTTATAGCAAGTATGTGTGTCAGCCTGTGCTACCTGTTTCCATGTGGGTGTTTTTTCATTTGCTTGATGTATAATAGTTACTCAGCTAGTTTCTAAAATAGCTGTGTGTAGTTGCACATTTCTGTGTTTCTTTGGGAAGAGGGACCTTCCTAGGGAAACTAGGAGGCTCCTATGTCACCATCATGGGAATTGCTGCCACAAAAAGTGTGCTTTTAAGCCTGAACTGGGTTCCAAAGTATAATTTTTAACAATAAAAGTCCCACTCTGTATTTTTAAATAGAAAACCAATTTTCCATGTCTCTTACCTTTGCACCATTCATACAGTTTCAGCTGGTTGCATCCCAATTACTTCAGGATGGCTACGTACTTCAGTTCTAAAACCTATCAAAATTGAGTTTAAGTGTCTGCATTGTACACACTAATGCACTCTAATTAAACCATGTTGTTGAGAAAAGGGATATCTGATCACTGCTTCTCTACACATCTACATTTATCTGAATCTGTAAAATGAAAGCCTAATAAGTTGATATGTGTTTTTAGGTATCTCATTGATATCTTTATATATAAATTGAAGATAAAATTAAAATAATTGCCTGGATTATTTATAGTAAAACACTAAATTTTGTTCTGTTTCTTCAATAATGTGGTATATATTTTCCTAAAAATCATGTATATTCAATTTTACATAATAGAGACTATGGGACAAACCAGGTTAAGGCAACACATTAGTCTCTCAAGGCTGTGTCCTTGAAACCACTCCTAGTGTGGGAATGGTGGGTGACCCATATATTTCAAGGGTGCAGTAGATGGATGAGGAATCTCTGATTGCCTGGGTCCTGCTCTTGGGTGAACCAGCAGTCACATCCTCTCAATGACCTCCTCCAACAATCTACACAATGCCAAGAAGGCATTATTTCTGAAACAAAGTTAATTTTGTTTAGGAGCTTTCATTCATGTATATTTTTGTACTTGGCTGTGTGCATGCATGCTAAGTCAATTCAGTCATGTCCGACTCTCTGTGATGCATGGACTGTAGCACACACACCAGATTCCTCTGTCCATGGGATTCTCCAGGCAAGAATACTGGAATGGGCCATTTCCCCTTCCAGTGGATCTTCCTGACCCGGGGATTGAACCTACAGCTCCTACATTGCAGGTTAATTCTTTACCACTTGAGCCACCAGGGAAGCCCTTGTATTTGGCTACCAGAGAATGAAGGGCTGTGACCACAGGTTAAAAATAAGCTACCTGTGGATAAAATTTATGAGTAGCTGGATAAGACTTCATTGAAAATACCAGCATAATGTCATTTGGTATATCCTGATGATGTTTTCAACAATATATCATGTTTACCTTTTCCTAATTTTTATTTAACTAATGGGGTGACCTAATGTTGAACTTGTAATTACTATTTCTCAAATTATTGTTCAAATTATTCTAATTGTTCAAATGAGTTGTTTCTTTTGAGAAATAAGACTGGAGCTTAACAAGAGAAATGGCATAAGAATTAAATTAGAAGCAATTGAAAGGGGAAGATATAAGTTTTTAGGGTAAAAGGCAGCTCAGACAGAATCCAGTGAAGGTGGGCTAACTGGAAATAGAAAAATCTATAAGTTAACAGAAAAGGAAAGGAGAAAAGGAAGGTTCATTAGACCATGAGAAGGTCTTTTGGTCCAACTCATCATTCTATTAATATATAGAGATCTCTGAAAGGTTTTTGGACACTTAATTCTGGATGCTAAATAGTTACAGGGAGCTTGCTATTACAGAATTGGTAGCAGAAAAGCATATAGCAATAATTAGTGGGTTTTCTTCGCAATGCTAAGCCCATTTAGTTCTTTTCAAATGTTGAACAAGGTAGAATTTTCTGACTAGAGGCAAGTCAAAGTGTTAGTCGCTCAGTTGTGACTCTTTGGACTCCACGGACCAGAGCCCACCAGTCTCCTCTGCCCATGGAATTCTCCAGTCAAGAATATTGGAGTGTAGTGCTATTTCCTTCACTAGAGGCAAGTCAAAAGGTATTTCTATTGTCCATTGATTGTCTACTCAAATTTTATGATATACTGAGATAGTTCCATAATATTTTAACCTCCGCTGGTAAGAATTTTCTTTACATGTCTGATTAGATCTGAATATTTCTCCTTTTGAAGACTTGCCCCTGCACTTGTGAATCATGGGAGGAGGGGTGGTCACTTTGGCCTTTTGATAACCTCTCTTGAAATGATTGGCAGTAATTAGGGGCAATCAAGACTCAGGTACCTTATATACAGTAAGTCTACATTTCTTTTAGGAACGCATTAAATATCAAACTTGCATAGTTTAAGGATAGCTATTTCATAAGACTTTGAGAATGTTGCATGATTAACTTGTGATTATTACCTTTCTGAAAAAGATTGTGGTATGAATTACTCAAGATTAAGTACTGATAACCATAGTTCTTTATTTCTACTTAATTTCCTGAGAAAGAAAAAAAATTATTAAATGTTTTATGAGGGCCTAAAGTCCTTTAAAGGGAAATCTGGACAAAGATCTCCAGGAAGAGTTGTCCATCAGGTTTGTGGACAGCTCTAGTTGTTGGACAGTTCACCCTTATGGTGAATGACTGTCTGCATCTTCAGTTGCCATGCCTGGTATTGTGGAATGGAATATGTTGAAGATAGGGACTAGTCTTGGCCATCTTAGCTGTCAGCTATGTGAAGGCTTTTATTCTGACTCCTTGCCTTCTTTCTAGCCTTTTGACTCCCTTTTTTATTCAGTATTTATTTACATGCCTTCTTGTTAAGATCATGATTTTAACTATCCAGCTCTGTCTTTATCTCCTGGAGGACTTACTGAGCCAGGATCAAGTTGGCCAGACTGGAGGGAGCCTGGGGTTGACAACTGGTAGATGTCTGGCATGGCCTTTCCATTCCCAACTATCAAAGCCAGATGCTTCTCCTTCCTCAGGGATCTGTTGTGTGGAGGGTTCCTGGTTGTAGTCTCAGGCCCCTATCAAACGTGCTTTTTTAGGAAATTGGGAATGGAAGGATAATTTTCAGAATTAAAGGTTCTGAAGAAATTTAAAGATTTCTTGCTCAGTTTTTTTTATCATGTATACATCTGCTTTGTTACGTTATTTTCTCTGAGCTAACAGAACTCTTTTTTCCTGTAAAATAAGCTTGTGACTTCTTGAAATAAAAGGGTTTTAATATGATATTATACATGTTTTAATGCCATTCTCCCCAGTCGCCAGTCCAGGTTTGATGCAGGATACAGGAAGCTTGGGGCTGGTGCACTGGGATGACCCAGAGGGATGGTACGGGGAGGGATGTGGGAGGGGAGTTCAGGATGGGGAACACGTGTACACCCGTGGCAGATGCATGCTGATGTATGGCAAAACCAATACAATATTGTAAAGTAAAAAAAATAATAATAAATAAATAATTTTTTTTAAAAAGGGTTTTGATAATACCCAGCTATTCTTTTTGATTTTTCTGAAATAACTTTTGCTTGAATTTTATAAGTATATAGCTGTTCATATGTAGCACTGATGTTTTCAGCTGGATTGGACACTTCTCTACATTAAATGGAATAAATTCTCTTTAAATTAAATACTGCATGAAAAAATTTTTTTCCCTTGATGAAGTTCAGCAAGGATGTGTTATTTCTGTTGGAGTTTTTGCCTCTCCCTTTCTACCTGAGTGTTTTCTTAATGCAGCAAAGCTTTCTTGGTTGGAGATTTGCAATGAATGCAGATCATTTTTAAGTGCATTGATAACTTTAGATTCTGAAGGTAATTTTGTGTACATCTGCTGCCTGGTTTCGAGAGTGTGAACCAGTACTAAATCAGTCTCATAAGTCAGCAGTCTTTTGCCTTTATGAGTTAAGAAGTCTCCATTCTCCGTGCCTTTGGAATGTGCTGCTCCAGGCTTCCACAGTTGATGTTCTCTTTCCACAAGCACAGCAGCCCAGTCACTCACCTCTAGCAAGTGTTCACTTAGAGGCTTGATCAGACTCTCGTCATTATTAAGAACTCACTCCGAAGGCAAGGTTTTATGAGTCTTTTTTTTTTCTTTGCTTCTAAATTATATTTACCCATTCTTCCCTTCCATTTCTGAGTCTTATGAAAACAGCTTTATGCTTCTCTGAAGATTGGAATTTACCTCCAAAGTTCCTGTTACTGCTATCTGAAGCTGTTCTCCATTCTTCTGATGGATTTTGAAGGCTGTTTTGGTTGTAGTCTTGTTACATTTACTTTGATGCATTTCCTAAAAAAAAAATTTAGTCTTGCTTATGTCAGCCATCAGCTGAACTTGTAAACATTGAGATTTTTCTCCTTCTTGTGTTTTCTGTAAGTATCTGGTTTAAGCCCAAGTAAAGAAATGTAGCATCTCAGCTCTTTATCCATGGCCTTCACCTTTCCCATGTCTTGTAGTAAGTTCTCAAGTTTGGCTTCCAGTCTGGTTTATTTAACATATCCAGAGTCTTTTCAAAGTAGCAAAACTTCTCAGTAATTTTATATTTCCCCCCGGGAAGGGCAATTCTTTGTATTTCCATGCACAGAAATGCAAAGTTTTAAGCACACAACCTCCATTCTGACTATACAAGTCATCAGCCTGGTAGGCTGCAGTCCATGGGGTCGCACAGAGTCAGACACAGCTGAAGCGACATAGGAGCAGCAGCAGCAGTTATATGAAATATTTAGAATAGCAAAATCACTGAGATAGACAATAGATTAGTGACTACCAGGGATTGGAGAGGGGATGAAAGAACAAGGAATTACTGCTAATGTGTATAGGATTTTTTTCAGGGGAGAGATAAAAATATTGTAAAATTAAATAGAAGTGATAGTTGCACATCTCTGTTAACACAGTAAAATTCACTGAGTTGCACATTTCAAAAGAGTATATTTTATGGTACATGAATTATATAACAATAAAGCTGTTATAAAAAGTTATAATGTATAATTTTGAAAATTGACTCATACAAATTGCGAACTAGTATATTCCAGTGAATAATTTCCATTTATATGTTTGTTCTTTTTATTGGCCTATGCTTCTTGAGACTATGGGAACTCAGAGGAGCAATGTGCCTTTTCATTTGTCATCAAAATGACACACTAAAAATATTTCTAGACATTTTAAAATTAATGCCTCAAGGTCATTCAGAGAAAACGAAAATATCTGCCCTTACAGTGAAGATGTTTCCCAAAAACAAAAAACTTTACCTTGAAAAACACTTTTTGTCATTCAAGAAAATATGGGGTTGGATAAAAATTGGCATAAATAAGAGATAATCTCATTCATTTATCTAAACATGCAACAAATATATGTTAAGTGCTTTCAGTGTACCAGATACAGCTGGACACTGAGTTTATGCCAACTGCGCCTGCAGCTGCCTTGTTAGAGCTTACAGTGAACTAACTAATTTTTCCATAACCATGTTAGCATCTCAACTCTATCCTCTAGACAAAAGTCAGGATACTGTTTCCAAATGTAAACTATATTATACATAAAATCTTTTGGTGGCTTCCTTTCAACCTTAGAATAGAATCTAAAAGCCTTTATATTGACCTTTAATACTTTGCATATCTGCCCTTTACCATCACTTTACCCTCATCTCGAACCACTTTTAACCCTTCTTCGCTCTAGCCATGCTGGAGCTCTCTTTGATTTTTTTAGCATACAGTCTTCTCCCTTGACTCTTGTCAGTTACATTTTTTTTCTGGAAGTAGGCTATTTCCCAACCATGCTCCCCAACACGTTTATCTACTGATGCCAGGGCTGCTGCTCATTTTTGTCTCATCTTAGATCCTGCTAACCCTGGGAGGTGTTCTCTGGCCTCTGTAGAAAAGGTTAGGTGACTCTGTATTATGTTTTAGTAACACCATTAAATTTTCCTTTACAGCTTTTTGCATGCATGCAGTTATTTAATTATTCACATACTTTACATTGGGCTTCCCTCATAGCTCAGTTGGTAAAGAATCTGCCTGCAATGCAGGAGACCCCGGTTCGATTCCTGGGTTGGGAAGATCTGCTGCAGAAGGCATAGGCTACCTACTCCAGTATTCTTAGGCTTCACTGGTGGCTCAGCTGGTAAAGAATCTGCCTGCAATGCAGGAAACTGGGGATCAATCCCTGGGTTGGGAAGATCCCCTGGAGAAGGGAAAGGCTACCAACTCCAGTATTCTGGCCTGGAGATTTCCATGAACTGTATAGCTTTTTGCATACATGCAGTTATTTAATTATTCACATATTTTACATTGAGTTGTATGTGCCCAGAGGGCAGAGACTAGCTGTTGTGTTCATCACAGTATCTCTAGAGTCCAAGTGTTGATGGACACATGAGTTCTTTGATGAACACCTGTTGTTCAGTGGTAAATCTGGCCTTTCTGCTGCATTGCCTGGACTGTTGGAATTGTCTCCCAGTTGACCTGTCTGCTCCACCTTGACTTTCTTTGTGTCCAGACTCTTCAGCATGGTGTACAAGGTCTCCTGGGTCTTGATACCACCCTTCTTCCTTCATCGATCTTATCCCTTGTCCCCTGACCTGCCCTCCTTGCATCCATGTTCCTGATTAAACTATATCACCCTTTCCCCTCAACCTGCATGGACTGGATTACTATTTCACTCTGACCACTTCACCAGCAAAACTGGAAGCTCCTCCAAGTACATCACCCCTTCCCCTCAACCCCACATGGACCGGATTATTCTTCTACTCTGACCACCTCACCAGAGAATACACTGGGTCTTTTTCATCTCTCTATCCCCAGTGCTTATTAAAGTGTCTGGAAGTTTTCAGTAACCTGAAATGACCTCCAGACTCCACAGAACAAACTTCTTGACTAATGCCCTGAATTAGATTTAATTTTAAGCATTTATAATTTTTCAGTGAATCCTAAATTACTAACATTTCATATCTCCCATGAGAGCACAGCAAGACAATTGTGATAATCTATGATTCTTTAATGAATGCACAAAACACTTTCATTAAACTTTTATGTGGATAAATACTCTGGCATTATTAACATTATATCTGTGTTTATCTTAAGCCCAGTCAAAAAACCCCATTTATCAACTTACTAGAAATAAAGGCAAAGCAAAAATAATAAACATTAAAATAAAATCTTGATAGACATGCAAGTAAGTTCCATAGTTTGGTGAGTGGTCCTATACCATGCCCTCCACCTTGCAGTCCTCAGTCCAGGAAGGCAAACATCAGGCATTAGGGCATTTCCATTTCACGGGTGGACAGTCGGAGCTGCTTGGGGAGCTGCAGCAGAACTGAGACAGACTGTCAACCCACGTGTCCTTTAGACCTATTTGTGGTTTACTGAATCCCTCGTGGTCCATATAAGGAAGATTTAAAAACTGTGTTCTGCTGTTCACTCATGTTCTTTTAGGTATTAGCAGTAGACATTGTTTCAAAAAGTGTTGTATGATCTTAAGTGTGGGTGGAGAAAAGTTATATAAAATATTTATCTCCTAGAGATCATTGTGGGTCATCATCCTGCATATTAGTGCATCAAAGGCTCTAATAAATCCTACAATTTAAGAATAGTCATTAACTATATTAAGGAGAGCATTTCCAATATATATCTAACCAAGATGCTATATTTATCTGGACAAATATGGATTTTCTGCTAAAAACACTTTAGAAAATGCTGCTCAGAGGTAAGTTTAATGATTTATTTGGGGCTTTGGCCACAGTAAGTTACACTGGGTGGAGCTGAAGGTAATGTAGCCTAATACCTGGCCAGACAGTTTTAAATTTAGAGCTAAACTATTGGCAGATGTGGCACTCAGATTTATCCCCTCACATCACAGAAGGGCTAAGTCACCCTAAAATTCACTGTGGGCTCTGGCAACATTGTCTGTAAAATTATTTCCTTTGAAAACCCTATATTAATTTGCTTGAATTGTATTTTTCCAGGTGTAGCAAGGTGAAAATGGTACACTAAAAATTCTCTTGACCTTCTAAAATTGGTTTATGCCCATGGAGAGATGAGAGTAAACAGATCAGAGTTAACTATGTATGCCATTCTTCTTGCTTTTCACTATTTTTATTCAATCCTTTATATCTCTATATTGAGAGTTATAATATTCACAAGGGCTACTAGGATGAATTCTCCAGTTCAGGGCATACGCCAAAAGCAGTGAAATACTTCTGGTTTAAAAATATGTATTGTTGGGACAGATTGGAGTTCCCTCACTAACCTGGATATAGATATGAATGCTTCATAGATATATTAAAAATTCATAATAGGCCAATAGAATGTGATATTTTCAATACTTATTTATCAGCAAATAATTTTTTTGAGATTAAAATACACACCACGATCATCAATGTCCTCAATCGCGAGTCCTTATTTCTGCACTGGGACATACAAAAGTCCCACGGTCGAGTCCCAGCCCAGAAGCTAATGCGTAGAATCCTTTCACCCCACTGTTTGGCCTCCTCTCTTTTGCTGTTGGTTTTTCCATAGCCTGACCCATCTGCTGACTAGCCTCAGAACAGAAGAATGTCAGCTGTTTCCTAATGTGTTTCATCCAGGACAAGTCTTACTGTGTTCAAAGACAAAGGACACTCCTGCCTTGAGAAACAAATATTAATATTAGTGGGGGAAAAAACATACTATTACAAGATGGGCAAATAGAAATAAAAATAAAACACATGCATTCATTTTAACCTACAAGCAAGAGGGATTTTTAAAATAAGGCAAAATTAATTTTATGTTTATGAAGAATTTGAAATAAATAAGAGAGCAGCACCCACACCTTTAAAATGCTTCCTTTAATGTCTGAATCATCAGACATGGCTGGGTAATGAAAGTACCTGTATTTTCTTTTCATTGTTTTACCTTTTCACCACTTGCTGCAGTTTCCAATATAAAAAAGAAGTGTAATTAACAGTAATGTCTTTTCTCCCTTTCTTTAACCTCACCTTCTCTACCACTGATGATTTCAGGTTTCTGACACATAAGAAGCTGTTTATCCCAGCTGTCACTTTGGAGACTCTTGGCACATCAACCAACTAGAAATTATTTCTAGAGTTAAATTATTTCTTGGGTTGAATTACCACCTTATTTGTATATATCCAAGACAATCTTTGAGCACCAGACCTATGTATCCAATTTTATACTTGATACTTTTCCTTAAAGTGTCCCCAAACTAACTATTCAAAACCCATGAATCAAGAACTGAACTCATCATCTTGTCTCCTCCATATATCCACCTAGAAACCTAAGAATCATCACATGTCAAGCTCTCTAACTTATTTCAAATTCTTCATAAACATAAAATGAATTTTGTTTTATTTGTTTAATTTTATTTTTAAAATCCCTCTTGCTTATAGGTTAAAATGAATGCATGTGTTTCATTTTTATTTCTATTTACCCATCTTGTAATAATATGATTTTTTTTCACTAATCTTAATATTTGTTTCTCAAGGCAGGAGTGTCTTTTGTCTCTGAATATGGTAAGACTTGTCCTGGATAAAACACATTAGGAAACAGCTGACATCCCTCTGTTATAAGGCTTGTCTGTGGATGGTCAGGCTGCGGAAGAACCACATTCTTTACTTCCCAATGGCTTCCCTGATAGCTCAGTTGGTAAAGAATCTGCCTGCAATGCAGGAGAGCCCAGTTCGATTCCTGGGTTGGGAAGATCTCCTGGAGAAGGGAACAGCTATACCCACTCCAGTATTCTGGCCTAGAGTATTCCATGGACACAACTGAGTGACTTTCATTTTCACTGGCATTGCTCTTCTTTGGGATTGGAATGGAAAATTAACCTTTTCCAGTCTTATGGCCACTGCTGAGTTTTCCAAATTTGCTGGCATATTGAGAGCAGCACTTTCAAGGCATCATCTTTTAAGACTTGAAATAGCTCAGCTGGAAATCCATAATCTCCACTAGCTTTGTTTGCAGTGATGCTTCCTAAGGCTCATTTGACTTCACACTCTGGGATGTCTTGCTCTAGTTGGGTGATCACACCATTGTGGTTATGTGGGTCATTAAGATCTTGTTTGTATAGTTCTGTGTATTCTTGCCAGCTCTTCTTAATATCTTCTGCTTCTGTTAGGTCCATAACATTTCTGTCCTTTATTGTGCCTATCTCTGCATGAAATGTTGCCTTAATCTTACTCAGTTTCTCTATGTCCCAACTACCTACCTCATCAATAGCGGATTGGCATAACATTTGGAAAACTCACCCATAACTTTTTTTTTCCCCCCAGATTTAAAGCCCTTCAGTGGTAGACTTGACAATACAACCATGAAAATGCTGTGTGTCTGACTCTCAAACATCTTTCAATCCTATTCTCTCCCAGGCAGCTCACATCTGTCCTTGGTTATCCTGGAGATTTGTTTTTTTTAATAGATGTTAAATTTCTAGAGACACTATTGTATTGAAATAAAAGTACTAAGAGTATTCAAAGACATAGTTGTGTATATTTTCAGTGACTTCTAACCACAACCACAACAAATATCCCTCATTTGAAGACTGTGGAATAAATTAGGATACAGCCACACTAAGGAGGATTATGTAAGCATCGTAGATAATGAATTTTTAAGCTGTATCAATAGATGTGAATGGATTTTTTATGTGATGTTATAGGGCTGAGAAAGTGAAATGATCAGATCAGATCAGTCGCTGAGTCGTGTCCGACTCCTTGAGACCTCATGAATCGCAGCACACCAGGCCTCCCTGTCCATCACCAACTCCTAGAGTTCACTGAGATTCACATCCATCGAGTCAGTGATGCCATCCAGCCATCTCATCCTCTGTCGTCCCCTTCTCCTCTTGCCCCCAATCCCTCCCAGCATCAGAGTCTTTTCCAATGAGTCAACTCTTCGCATGAGGTGGCCAAAGTACTGGAGTTTCAGCTTTAGCATCATTCCTTCCAAAGAAATCCCAGGGCTGATCTCCTTCAGAGTGGACTGGTTGGATCTCCTTGCAGTCCAAGGGACTCTCAAGAGTCTTCTTCAACACCACAGTTCAAAAGGATCAATTCTTCGGTGCTCAGCCTTCTTCACAGTCCAACTCACACATCCATACATGACCACAGGAAAAACCATAGCCTTGACTAGATGAACCTTTGTTGGCAAAGTAATGTCTCTGTTTTTGAATATGCTATCTAGGTTGGTCATAACTTTCCTTTCAAGGAGTAAGCGTCTTTTAATTTCATGGCTACAGTCACCATCTGCAGTGATTTTGGAGCCCCCAAAATAAAGTTTGCCACTGTTTCCACTGTTTCCCCATCTATTTCCCATGAAGTGGTGGGACCAGATGCCATGATCTTCATTTTCTGAATGTTGAGCTTTAAGCCAACTTTTTCACTTTCCACTTTCACTTTCATCAAGAGGCTTTTCAGTTCCTCTTTACTTTCTGCCATAAGGGTGGTGTCATCTGCATATCTGAGGTTACTGATATTTCTCCCGGCAATCTTGATTCCAGCTTGTGTTTCTTCCAGTCCAGCATTTCTCATGATGTACTCTGCATATAAGTTAAATAAGCAGGGTGACAATATACAGCCTTGATGTACTCCTTTTCCTATTTGGAACCAGTCTGTTGTTCCATGTCCATTTCTAACTGTTGCTTCCTGACCTGCATACAAATTTCTCAAGAGGCAGATCAGGTGGTCTGGTATTCCCATCTCTTTCAGAATTTTCCACAGTTTCTTGTGATCCACACAGTCAAAGGCTTTGGCATAGTCAATAAAGCAGAAATAGATGCTTTTCTGGAACTCTCTTGCTTTTTCCATGATCCAGCAGATGTTGGCAATTTGATCTCTGGTTCCTCTACCTTTTCTAAAACCAGCTTGAACATCTGGGTGTTCATGGTTCACATATTGCTGAAGCCTGGCCTTGGAGAATTTTGAGCATTACTTTACTAGCGTGTGAGATGAGTGCAATTGTGCAGTAGTTTGAGCATTCTTTGGCATTGCCTTTCTTTGGGATTGGAATGAAAACTGACCTTTCCAGTCTTGTGGCCACTGCTGAGTTTTCCAAATTTGCTGGCATATTGAGTGCAGCACTTTCACAGCATCATCTTTCAGGATTTGGAATAGCTCAACTGGAATTCCATCACCTCCACTAGCTTTGTTCGTAGTGATGCTTTCTAAGGCCCACTTGACTTCCCATTCCAGGATGTCTGGCTCTAGATCAGTGATCACACCATCGTGATTATCTGGGTCATGTATGGATGTGAGAGTTGGACTGTGAAGAAGGCTGAGGGGCCGAAGAATTGATGCTTTAAACTGTGGTGTTGGAGAAGACTCTTGAGAGTCCTTTGCACTGCAAGGAGATCCAACCAGTCCATTCTGAAGGAGATCAGCCCTGGGATTTCTTTGGAAGGAATGATGCTAAAGCTGAAACTCCAGTACTTTGGCCACCTCATGCGAAGAGTTGACTCATTGGAAAAGACTCTGATGCTGGGAGGGATTGGGGGCAGGAGGAGAAAGGGACGACAGAGGATGAGATGGCTGGATGGCATCACTGACTCGATGGACGTGAGTCTGAGTGAACTCCGGGAGTTGGTGATGGACAGGGAGGCCTGGCAGTGCTGCGATTCATGGGATCTCAAAGAGTCGGACACGACTGAGCGACTGATCTGATCTGATCTGTGTATTCTTGCCATCTCTTCTTAAGCACATGGTATCCTATTCTTATAGGCATTCAATTAGGTAGTCTATGTGCATAGACTATGTTTATAAATATGTATGTATTTGTATTTATGTGTGAGTGTGTTTATGAGCAATGTACATGGACATGTGAATATTGAGAACAATAGGAAACAATGAATAATGGTTTGCTGCACTTGATCATCTGGGAAGGAAAATATGTGAGTGGGCATACTAAGGGGAATGGGAATTGGAGAAGTCAGCAAATTAAAAAGAAAAATCTGTGACATTAAAAAATAGAACCCAACATTATGCCACCTCCTTATTTATGACATATGTATGTGTGTGTATCTCTGTGTAGATGTGCATAAGTTAGAAAGCATAAAACTGACATTTGTATATTAACTAGTGATATCTGGTAAGTTCATGAAATAAGTAACATTTCAGTTGCAATAAAAGCTTTGCAGGGAATTCCCTGGCTATCCAGTGATTAAGAATCCACTTCTACTGCAGAGGACATGGGTTCAATCCCTGGTTGGGGAACTAATATCCTGCAGGTGACATGCCCAAAAATAAAAAAGAGCTTTGCAGAGATGTATACAATGTAAATATGATTTAGTAAAATCAGCTCAAAGAAGAATAGAATATCTGCTTGTATATGTTTGTAAAGTTTAGGAGAATGCTGTAGACAGTTAGGTCTCAGCCAATTTGCTTTTCCTTCTCTGGAAGGGAAGCTGGTTAGGTAGCCTTCCAGACCTTTAACACTCATTCATATGCATATATATAAATGAATATAACAACAGAAATATGTGGTATTTTAATTTGAATACCATCAAATTGTATCCTGTTTTACTTATCATTTTTTCAATTTTTTTAAACTCATATGTTTGAGTCCATAATATGTCCTGATACTTTACTTTTACCATTACATAGTACCCTACATTATACTATGATTATGTAGTCAGCATGTGTTACAGAATCCTGGACATTAATTTTTAATTTTCATCATTAAAAATAAATGCTTTATTAAGCATGTTTGTGCATGCTTCTTTGGTCTTAAGTGTCACTGTTTCTTTAGATGAGATATAGTTAAGTAGAATTTCTGGCTGTTAGAGTATAGACTAGAAAACTTAATAAACAGCCAGATCCCCCCAATAAGAGGGACTCTAACAAGGTAGGAGATCATCTTCCCAATACCTTGGCCAGCAGTTGATATTGCCCATCTTTAAAATGTCTTCTATTTGGGTGGATGAAATAATATTTTTAATTTCATAGATAAGTGCTAAGGTAATCAGCTTTCATATGATTTTTGCTATTTGCCTTTTTCCTGTGACTTAGGTATTCATATCTTTTGTCCATTTGCTTTTTTCCATTGGGTTATTTGTCTTCTTCAACTTTTCTGAATAATACACATTTGTCTACTAAACATATTGAAATTATTTTCCCAGTCAGCAGTGTTTCTTCTAAGTACTTTCTAACAATTTTCTGAAATCTGAATGTTACATGGAGTGTTATAGGTGGTCAGTATCTATGAAAAATAAGAAAGGTAAAAAATCCTGTAATGTTTAGTGTGGTAAACAGGAAGACACAATGCTATACTTTGAGAATTTCATAAAAGAGGATATTTAAATTGTCTCCAGAATTATTAATTGACTATTCCAAATAAATAAGATAGTTGAGAAGAAACTTCTAATTCATGTGCATAAATGTGTTAGCTTTGTTTTAGGAGCTGGAAGTAGGTATTGCTAGCAATTAGAAACAACAGAAAACAACTGAGTGAAATATTTTTCTGTGCTACTCCCAACAAAACCCTATTGAGATGTACAAACTAAATGCTTGCAAGACTCACAACCTCAAGTTGAAAGCTCAAGAGTGACTTAACTTCACAGGTGATAGTTTAGCTGAATCTTAAAAGATGGTAACATTTAAACAAAAAGATAAGTTCAAAGGCTGAAAGGTACGGGGTAACTTTAGAGACTATGAGTAATACAGTTTAGCTAGAGTGTATAGTGTTTAAAGTAGAGTGCTGGGCAATGTTGAGATTCTGTTGTAAACTCACATGAAATGGTTTAGTTTGTACTCATTAGGAAATGAGAGGAGCCTTCAAAGGCTTTGGATCAGAGAAGCAATATGGTCAAAACTGTGCTTTAGGAATATGAATCTAAGAGCCTGGGGAGAAGGATGAGGGCTGGGAGATTTGGAGGGGAAGTTAGCAAGGCAGCTCTTTCATATATCCAAGGAAGAGATAATGGAAGCCCATTCTAGGGGGATAGAATTTCCTATGCAGGGGAGAAGTTAAAATGCAAAAGACTCAGTTAAAGTAGAAGAAATAGCCTGTGAAAATTTTAAACCTCTAGCTGATCGCATTTCTGAAGCATCACTTCAAACATCTTCAGCCTTAAAAAAGCGGGGAAAATATGGTCTTATTGATATATCTCTTTTTTATTGTTTAGTTATTACATTTAAAAATATTTACTTTCATAATGTAGGATTTTCTCTTTTGTTAAATGAAATGGTCAAAATTTTGATTTTGTCTCTAAGGATAGAGGATGAGATGGTTAGATAGCATCACCGACTCAATGGACATGAGTTTGAGCAAACTCCATGAGATAGTGAAGGACAGGGAAGCCTGGCGTGCCTCAGTCCATGGGATCACCAAGAGTCAAACACAACTTAGTGACTGAACAACACCACCACCACCACAACTAGAGATATTAATTATTAGTCTTACAATATCTCCTTTCTTTTTTTGTTTTTATTGAAGGATAATTGCTTTACAGAATTTTGTTGTTTTCTGTCAAACTTCAACCTGAATCAGCCATAGCTATACATATATCCCCTCCCTTTTGAAACCCCCTCCCATTTCCCTCCCCATCCCACTTATCCAGGTTGATACAGAGCCCCGGTTTGAGTTTCTTAGCCATACAGAAAATTCCCATTGGCTATCTATTTTACATATGGCAGTGTAAGTTTCCATGTTACTCTTTCCATGCATCTCACCCTATTCTACCCCCTCCCCATGTCCACAAGTCTATTTTCCATGTCTGTTTCTCAATTGCTGCCTTGTAGGTAAATTTTTCAGTACCATTTTTCTAGATTCTGTATGTATGTGTTAGAATATATTTGTCTTTCTCTTTCTGACTTATTTCACTCTGAATGATAGGTTCTAGGTTCACCCACCTCATTAGAACTGACTCAAAGGTGTTCCTTTTTATGGCTGAGTAATAGTCCATTGTTTATATGTACCACCACTTCTTTATCCGTTCATTTGTCGATGGACATCTAGGCTGCTTCCATGTTCTAGCTATTGTAAATAGTGCTGCAAAGAACAATAGGATAATGTGTCTTTTTCAATTTTGATTTCCTCAGGGTGTATGCCTAGGAGTGGGATTGCTGGGTCATATGGTGGTTTTATTCCTAGTTTTTTAAGGAATCTCCATACCGTCTTCCATAGTGGCTGAATCAATTTACATCCCCACCAACAGTGCAAGAGTGTTCCCTTTTTTACACACCCTCTCCAGCATTTATTTTTTGTAGACTTTTTGACAATGGTGATTCTGACCAGTGTGAGGTAATATCTCATCATAGTTTTGATTTGCATTTCTCTAATAATGAGTGATGTTGAGCATCTTTTCATGTGCTCATTACCCATCTGTATGTCTTTGGAGAAATGTCTGTTTAGGTCTATTTCTCACTTTTTGATTGGGTTGTTTGTTTTTCTGGTATTGAGTTGTGTGAGCTGCTTGCATATTTTGTAAATTAATCCTTTGTTAGTTGTTTCATGTGCTATTATTTTCTCCCATTCTGAGGGTTGTCTTTTCACTTTGCTTATAGTTTTCTTTGCTGTGCAAAAGCTTTTAAGTTTAATCAGGTCCCATTTCTTTACTTTGTTTTTGTTTCCATTACTCTAGGAAGTGGGTCATAGAGGATGTTATTTTGATTTATGTCATCGAGTGTTCTGCCTCTGTTTTCCTCTAAGAGTTTTATAGTTTCTGGTATTACATTTAGGTCTTTAAACCATTTTGAATTTATCTTTGTGTGTGGTGTTAGGAAGTGCTCTAATTTCATTCTTTTTCATATAGCTGTCCAGTTTTCCCAGTACCATTTATTGAAGAGACTGTCTTTGCTCCATTGTATATTCTTGCCTCCTTTGTCAAACATAAGGGAAGACTCTTGAGAGTCCCTTGGACTGCAATGAGATCCAACCAGTCAATCCTAAAGGAAATCAGTCCTGAATATTCACTGGAAGGGCTGATCCTGAAGCTAAAACTCCAATATTTTGGTCACCTGATGTGAAGAACCGACTCATTGAAAAAGACCCTGGAAAAGATTGAAGGAGGGAAAAGGGGACAACAGAGGATGAGATGGTTGGATGGCATCACTGACGGAATGGATGTGAGTTTGAATAGGCTCCGGGAATTGGTGATTGACAGGGAAGCCGGGCGTGCTGCAGTCTATGGGGTTGCAAAGAGTCAGACACGACTGAGTGACTGAACTGAATGGAACTGATAGGTGCATGGGTTTATTTCTGGGCTTTCTATCCTGTTCCATTGGTCTATGTTTCTGTTTTTGTGCTAGTACCATACTGTCTTGAAGACTGTAGCTTTGTAGTAAATATAATCTGAAGTCAGGAAAGTTGATTCCTTCAGCTCCATTCTTCTTTCTCAAAACTGCTTTGGCTATTCAGGGTCTTTTGTGTTTCCATGTGAATTGTGAAATTTTTTGTTCTAGTTCTGTGAAAAATGTCATCGATAATTTGATAGGTATTGCACTGAATCTGTAGATTGCACTTGGTAGTATAGTCATTTTCACAATATTGATTCTTCCTACCCAGGAACATGGAATATCTCTCCATTTATGTCATCTTTGATTTCTTTCATTAGTGTCTTATAACTTTCTGTGTACCATTCTTTTGTCTCCTTAGGTAAGTTTATTCCTAGATATTTAATTATTTTTGTTGTGGTGGTGAATGGGATTGATTCCTTAATTTCTCTTTCTGATTTTTTGTTGTGAGTATACAGAAATGCAAGTGATTTCTGTGTATTTATTTTGTACCCTGCAGCTTTGCTAAATTCACTGATTAGCTCTAGTAATTTTCTGATATGATCTTTAGAGTTTTCTATGTACAGCATCATGTCATCTGCAAACAGTGAGAGCTTTACTTCTTCTATTCCAATCTGGATTCCTTTAATTTCTTTTTCTTCTCTGATTGCTGTAGCTAGGACTTCCAGAACTATGTTGAATAATAGTGGTGAAAATGGACACCCTTGTCTTTTCCTGATCTTAGGGGGATGCTTTCAGTTTTTCACCATTGAGAATAATGTTTGCTGTAGGCTTATCATATATGGCCTTTACTATGTTGAGGTAGGTTCCTTCTATGCCCATTTTTTGAAAAGTTTTAATCATAAATGGGTGCTGAATTTTGTCAAAGGCTTTTTCTGCATCTATTGAGATTATAATATGGTTTGTATCTTTCAGTTTGTTAATATGGTGTATCACATTGATTTGCATATATTGAAGAATCCTTGCATCCCTGGAATAAACCCAACTTGATCATGGTGTATGAGCTTTTGGATGTGTTCCTGAATTCTGTTTGCTAAAATTCTGTTGAGGATTTTTGCATCTATGTTCATCAGTGATATTGGCTTGTATTTTTCTTTTTTTGTGTTGTCTTTGCCTGATTTTGGTATCAGGGTGATGGTGGACTCATAGAATGAGTTTTGAAATGTTCCTTTCTCTGCAATTTTTGAAAGAGTTTTAGAAGGATAGGCATTAGCTCTTCTCTAAATGTTTGATAGAATTTTCCTATGAAGCCATCTGGTCCTGGGCTTTTGTTTTTTGGAAGATTTTTGATCACAGCTTCAATTTCAGTGCTTATAACTGGGTTGTTCCTAATTTCTATTTCTTCCAGGCTCAGTCTTGGAAGATTGAACTTTTCTAAGAATCTGACCATTTCTTCCAGGTTATCTATTTTATCGGAGAAGGCAATGGCACCCCACTCCAGTACTCTTGCCTGGAAAATCCCATGAACGGAGGAGCCTGGTGGGCTGCAGTCCATGGGGTCGCTAAGAGTGGAACACGACTGAGTGACTTCACTTTCAATTTTCATTTTCATGCATTGGAGAAGGAAATGGCAACCCACTCCAGTGTTCTTGCCTGGAGACCCCAGGGATGGGGGAACCTGGTGGGCTGCCGTCTATGGGGTGGCACAGAGTTGGACACGACTGAAGCGACTTGGCAGCATCCATTTTATTGTCATATGTTCATAATAGTCTCTTATAATCCTTTGTATTTCTGCTTGTCTGTTGTAACCTCTCCTTTTTCATTTCTAATTTTGTTGATTTGATTCTTCCTTCTTTTTTTCTTGATGAGTCTGGCCAAAGGTTTGTCAATTGTCTTCTCAAAGAACCAGCTTTTAGTTTTATTAATCTTTACCATTGTTTCTTTCATTTCATTTTCATTTATTTCTGCTCTAATCTTTATGATTTCTTTCCTTCTACTAATTTTGGGTATTTTTGTTCTTCTTTTTCCAGTTGTTGTAGGTGTAAAGTCAGGTTGTCTATTCTTTGTTTTCCTTGTTTCTTGAGGTAGGATTGTATTACTATAAACTTCCCTCTTAGAACTTCTTTTGCTGCATCCCATAGGTTTTGAGTTGTCATGTTTTTATTGTCATTTATTTCTGGAAATTTTTTCATTTCCCATTTGATTTATTCAGTAACCTGTTGGTTATTTAGAAATGTACTGTTTAATCTCCATGTGTTTGTGTTTCTTACAGTTTTTTTTTTTTTTCTTGTAAATGATATCTAGTCTCATAGCATTGTGGTTGGAGTAGATGCTTGATATGATTTCAACTTTCTTAAATTTACTGAGGTTTGATTTTGACCCAAGATGTGATCTATACTGGAGATTGTTCCATGTGCGCTTGAGAAAAATATGTATTCTTTTGCATTTGGATAGAATGTCCTGAAGATATCGATGAGATACATCTCAAAATAATGTATCGTTTAAGACTTGTGTTTTCTTATTAGTTTTCTGTTTTGATGATCTGTCCATTGGTGTTAAAGTCTCTTACTATTATTGTGTTACTGTCAGTTTTTCCTTTTATGTCTGTTAGAGTTTGTCCTATGTATTGAGCTGCTTTTATGTTTGGTGCATAGATATTTATAATTGCTATGTCTTCCTCTTGGATTGATCCCTTGATCATTATGTAGTGTCCTTCCTTATCTCTTATAATCTTCTTTATTTTAAGGTCTTTTTTGTCTGATATAGGGATTGTTACTCCAGGTTTCTTTTACTTCCTATTTGCATGGAATATAGTTTTCCATCCTATCACTTTCTGTCTATATGTGTCTTTAGGTCTGAAGTGGGATTTCTTGCAGACAGCACGTATAATGTTTTTGTATCCATTCAGCTAGTCTGTGTCTCTTGGTTGGAGCATTTAATTCATTTACATTTAAAGTAATTATTGATATATATGTTCCTATTGCCATTTTCCTAATTGTTTGAGGTTGATTTTGTAGATTTTTTTACCTTCTCTTTTATTTCTTGACTATATAAGTCCCTTTAACATTTGTTGTGATCCACACAGTCAAAGGCTTTGGCATAGTCAATAAAGCAGAAACAGATGTTTTTCTGGAACTCTCTTGCTTTTTCAATGATCCAGTGGATGTTGGCAATTTGATCTCTGGCTCCTCTGCCTTTTCTAAAACCAGCTTGAACATCTGGAAGTTCACGGTTCACGTATTGCTAAAGCCTGGCTTGGAGAATTTTGAGCATTACTTTACTAGCGTGTGAGATGAGTGCAATTATGCGGTAGTTTGAGCATTCTTTGGCATTGCCTTTCTTTAGGATTGGAATGAAAACTGACCTTTTCCAGTCCTGTGGCCACTGCTGAGTTTTCCAAATTTGCTGACATATTGAGTGCAGCACTTTCACAGCATCATCTTTCAGGATTTGGAATAGCTCAACTGGAATTCCATCACCTCCACTAGCTTTGTTCGTAGTGATGCTTTCTAAGGCTCACTTAACTTCACATTCCAGGATGTCTGTCTCTAGGTGAGTGATCACACTATCATGATTTACTGTGTCATGAAGATCTTTTTTGTACAGTTCTTCTGTGTATTCTTGCCACCTCTTCTTAATATCTTCTGCTTCTGTTAGGTCCATACCATTTCTGTCCTTTATCGAGCCCATCTTTGCATGAAATGTTCCCTTGGTATCTCTAATTTTCTTGAAGAGATCTCTAGTCTTTCCCATTCTGTTGTTTTCCTCTGTTTCCTTGCATTGATATCTGAGGAAGGCATTCTTATCTCTCCTTGCTATTTTTTGGAACTCTGCATTCAGATGCTTATATCTTTCCTTTTCTCCTTTGCTTTTCACTTCTGTTATTTTTTGGGGGCTCCAAAATCACTGCAGATGGTGACTGCAGCCATGAAATTAAAAGACGCTTACTCCTTGCAAGGAAAATTATGACCAAACTAGATAGCATACTAAAAAGCAGAGACGTTACTTTGCTAACAAAGGTCTGTCTAGTCAAGGCTATGGTTTTTCCAGTGGTCATGTATGGATGTGAGAGTTGGACTGTGAAGAAGGCTGAGCACCAAAGAATTGATGCTTTTGAACTACGGTGTTGAAGAAGACTCTTGAGAGCCCCTTGGACTGCAAGGAGATCTAACCAGCCCTTCCCAAAGGAGATCAGTCCTTGGGTGTTCATTGGAAGGACTGATGCTGAAGCTGAAATTCCAATACTTTGGCCACCTCATGCGAAGAGTTGACTCATTGGAAAAGACCCTGATGCTGGGAGGGATTGGGGGCAGGATGAGAAGGGGATGACAGAGGGTGAGATGGCTGGATGGCATCACCGACTGATGGACATGAGTTTGAGCAAACTCTGGGAGTTGGTGATGGACAGGGAGGTGTCCCTGTCCTGGTGTGCTGCAATTCATGGGGTCTCAAAGAGTCGGACATGACTGAACGACTGAACTGAACATTTGTTGTAAAGCTGGTTTGGTGGTTCTGAATTCTCTAACTTTTGCTTGTCCAAAAAGCTTTTTTTTATTTCCATCAATTTTAAATGAGATCCTTGCTGGGTATACTAATCTGGGCTGTAGATTTTTTCCCTTTCACTACTTTATGTATATGTCTTGCCATTCCCTTGTGGCCTGCAGAGTTTCTGGTGAAAGATCAGGTGTTAAATGAATGGGGTTTCCCTTGTATGTTACTTTTTGTTTCTCCCTTGCTGCTTTTAATATTCTTTCTTTGTGTTTAGTCTTTGTTAGTTTGATTAGTATGTGTTTCTTCTTGGGTATATCCTGTATGGGACTCTTTTTGCTTCTTGGACTTGATTGACTATTTCCTTTTCCTTGTTGGGGAAATCCTCAGTAGTGAAATAGTACTGGCTGGCTGGCCTCTTCTGTCTGTGGCAGAGCCTGGCAATTTGTAGAACATTCAGCTGAATAACTCAAAAGAGTTTTAAATGTCACAAAACTCAGTGATCACAGAAGGAAAAATTACACTTTTTTTCTCAAGAGATCATATTGAAAAACATAACTGAATCAATCTTTGTTTAGTATAACCAAGTTACCCACTGTTGAGAATTTTTTCCCATTTCCATCCTCTCAGCCTCAGGGTAGAAATCTCTTTCTCTCTCTTTTTTTTCCCTACAAATTCAAAGTTTGTTTAAAACCTTTCCTGATACCTTTGGCTCTCAGTGATTTTTCTTGGGCTCCCATGAGAGTTATTGCTTATAACATTCTTTTGACACATAGTTTATATCCTATTGAAACATTGTTTATATTGTATTGAAGTTAGCTTTATGTATTTATCAAGTTGTTTCAGCTTTGGAAACCCTGCCTCTCTAATAAGATTATAAACTCCTTAGAGAAATTAGCAAAATACACTCTAGCTCTAGTTTTTATTGCCCTTATCAATAAAAAATTCCTTCATACAGTTAAAAGAGATAGAAATCTCTGCATTTAGAAATTTTTACAATATCATGGAGGCTTCACTGTTACTTGTGTATATTTTTCTGATGTCAAAAGATGAACAGAGCTTGTAAGTTATTTGTTTAAAGTCAGATTGTACATTTTCTCCTAAGACCTGCAGTTGGTAATTATTCTGTTATATCAGCATCCTGATGGCCTTCATCATATATTCAGTGTTCTCAGATGCTCCCCGCTGTCCTAATCCTCTAACCACTCCCAGATCATTCAATGTGGGGCTCTGGCTTCAGGGTCAAATCCATTATGCCTCTCTTCCCCAGTCACATCAGTGACCATCAGAAATTCAAGACTCTTGATTATCTAAAATCATTAATCCAATCTGCATATCTTGTAATCTAACCCTGCCCCCAATCACCCCTGCCTTCCCAAATCTATTATCTCTGAAATCAGCAATTCTCACATTATAGCATCATTTCCTACCATTGAAGTTCACTTACTCTTATATTTCTAGTCCAAAAAATTATTTTGTCTTACAGAAATATTCAATGTGTTTCCTCTCCTCTCCCATTTCTCCCTTATTTCTCTCCTTACCCAATCTACATTCTATGATCTAACACCTCCAAAGCATGTGAACACAATTCTAAGCATCTGTGGATATTTGCAGAAGTAAAGGCATTCCAAGTTCAGGTTATTTGTTTAAACTACATGTTCCCCTGACACTCATACACTTTGAAAAATAACTCACTTGTTTTGAAATAGAACTATCTAGGATCAAACTATCTGAAACAGGGTCTCTACCATTAAACATGCAATCATATTGTAATAGCTACTGTCCTGAAACAAAACAAAATAAAACAAAAAACTTACTTGACTCCATGCTTTCTGTAGGCTCAGTAAATGTACTCACCTTTGCTATAAAACTTCATGGAAGATTCATGTATTTTCACAGTCTCTAGTTTCTTATTTTTTTTTTCTATGCCCTATTCTCAAGTTGATCATTATGCTTTCTGCCATAGTTGTCCATAGAAACCATATTCACAAGTCACCAATGGTCTTTTTGTCATAAGATCCAATGGTTAATTTCCATCTTCATTAGATAGGACTATCAATCACTTTGAACATATCTGATCAATTCTTCTTTTAAAAAAAAATTCATTTATATTTTGAGATAGCTCACTCTCCTGGGAATCCTCCAACTTGTGTGAAAACTGAATCTCTTTCAACTTCTCTTTCTCTCCACCTGCAAATGTTGCTGTGCCCTTGGGATCAGTCTTCAGCCCTTCCCTCCATCTGTCCTCAACCCAAGTACATGCTGTTGACAACCATGTTTATACATCTTTCCTGACTTCACCTTTGATTTTTCAACTCATATAACTAATAGCCTATTGGGTAGCTCCTCTAGCATGAATAATAGTCACAAAAAGCCAAACATGTCCACAAGAGTCTTTTCTTTTTCTTTCCAAAATCCATTCTTCTCTGTCTCTGTTTGGCCAGCTGCTTCAGCCAAAAAGTACCAGGAGTCACTCTCAAATCTGCTGTTCTTCATTGGTCATGTTTAATCCATCCTCAAGTCCTGCTTTCTCTACCATCAAAATATATACATCTTTCAGCTAGATCTCAGTCCTCATAGACCATCCTGAGCAAAGTCAGCACCATCTTCTCCCTGAACCACATGGAAAACCTTGTGAAACCAAAAGTCTTGTGAAATCCAGTAAACTGGATTCACTCCTTCCATCTTGCCTATCACTTTTTTTTAATGTCTTGCTCAGACTTCTCTCTGGCTAACAACCAGCATGATATTTTTAAAACATGAGACAGACTGTGTTATCATTAAACTCTCCATTGACTTCAACACCCACTTACAACACAAACTCACCCTTTGGCAGAGTATATCTGAAATCTTATCATCTGGCCAGCCAGCCTCTGCTCTCTTCCACTTCATTATTCACTACTATACTATAAAGTATTTTCAGCTGCAGAAGCCTCCTTTTCTTCTCTTCCCAGGGGCTATTTTAATTACTGTTCTCTCTGGATGTGAAGCTCTTCCCTATCATCTTTCCACAACTGCCTCTTTACTTCAGAACTACTTTTTATAAAGTCTTTTTGACCACCTAGTTGAAGCTGTCCATCCTCTTTCCTTCCCAGCTCTCAGTCAAATATCCATATTTATCTGAGTAACACTTATCAATACATAAAAGTAATCAAGTAATTATTTATTTGCAGTTTCCCCTGCCAGAAGTATCTTGGGAGAAAGTTCATCACTTTATTCCCAGCTCTTAGAATAATGCTCTACAGATAATAGGTGCTCAGTTTTGTAATTGTCATTGCAATCTGTAGCTAAACATGGACTAAAATGCACATATATGACTTTCGGTTCTGGGAACTTTCTAATGTGTCCTTATAAGTGGAAGGAAGGAAGGAAGGACAGAGATGAGGAGGAAGTGAAGGAGGGAAGGAAAGAGAAAGAGGGGAAATAATTGACTATCTTGGCCAATTTTCAGTATCCTCCTGTTCCTGACTCCAAGACAGCTCAGTTAGGAGAAAGTAATCCACAATCCTGAGTTGGTTTTCCTTTTCTCATTTGATCACATTGATGCTGCAGTATCAGTAATTTTCCATAAGAGACTAGGTTTTTATGAAGATTTCATATTTTTAAGTATTTGTCACTTTGGTTTACAGTTTGGATTTTCTCTGTGAATACTGAACTAAATGATTTTAAATGGATCCCTACAAGTTTAATTAATGATTATGAATAGGACTGAAATGCAGAAGCTCCCTCTGGTGGTTTGATTTGTAGGTATACAAAAGTAATAGTCCAGAATAGAGCTTCTCACAATAGACCAAGTGAAGAAATGTTCTGCTTCTCCCCAGCCTCCTTTTCCTCCTTTCTCTCCTCTTCTTTCTTCCCTTTTAATTTTAAATGTAAAAGGAGTTTGGGTGGCAACTTTATAGCTACAAAAAATCTGTATGGAGAAGCAAATTCTGGAAAATTAAAAAAGACATAGAGAATGCAACCATCCAACACCACACTTTCTGTGACTCCAAGTAAATAATTTAAAAAGGGCCTTGTTTTCTCTGTGCTAACTATAGAGTAAACATATCTCTAGCCTTTGCAAAGTGGAGACTGTAGGTGTTTTCACCCTTCTTCAACTTTAATGATATTTTATTTGACTTTTCCTGGGAACTGGGCAGCTTGTACAAATGTAGAAATCTTATGGATAATATATTTAAGGGCAGTTCTTTGTAAAGCCTTGATAATATATAACTTGCTATAAATATTCCTTGTTGCAATACTAGAATATGCTGCTGCTGCTAAGTCGCTTCAGTCATGTCCGACTCTGTGCAACCCCACAGGCAGCAGCCCACCAGGCTCCCCTGTCCCTGGGATTCTCCAGGCAAGAACACTGGAGTGGGCTGCCATTTCCTTCTCCAATGCATGAAAGTGAAAAGTGAAAGTGAAGTCACTCAGTCGTGTCTGACTCTAGCAACCCCATGGACTGCAGCCCACCAGGCTCCTCTGTCCATGGATTTTCCAGGCAAAAGTACTGGAGTGGAGTGCCATTGCCTTCTGGTATCTTAAAAGTGATATGATAGTTATAACTTTTGTATCTTTTCCATAGCTGGCTTCTGGAATTATTTGTACCTTGAACTTCTAAGTAAAATGTGTATTATTCAGGTGATGTTGTTTCCATAGTTTTAAGGTGTGATGGTCCATAATCATGTGTTTTTTTAATTTCCATTAATACAAATTTAGCAAAAGCTCTTATAATAATATGCTATCACCATGCAGTAATTATAATCATCATGAAGTTAGTTTTTTTCATCAAATGTAACTTTGGCTGGGAAAATATCCAGCTAACAAATGGAAATTATAAGGAAAATACAATGTGTTTTATAATTCAGGTTCAACTTCTCTGAAATTTACTTTTGATTGGAAAAGACTCTGATGCTGGGAAGGATTGGGGGCAGGAAGAAAAGGGGACAACAGAGGATGACATGGCTGGATGGCATCACTGACTCAATGGACATAAGTTTGGGTAAACTCCAGGAGTTGGTGATGGACAAGGAGGCCTGGTGTGCTGCAGTTCACGGGGTTGCAGAGTCAGACACGACTGAGCGACTGAACTGAACTAAACTGATATTGTTAACATTGTTTGATGTTGTTTAAAGATTTATTAATATTCATCCAGCATAATTTTATACTTTCATTTAAGTAAGTATTGCATTATTTTGAAAAATATAACAGAATCATGTTTTGGATAGGACAATCTGATTTAAAGGTTGAATTCATAAATTATACTGTGATGTATGGGAATACTATGATATGTATCTATAAAATGAGAAGATATATACACCTCTTCAGGCAAAATACAATCAAATAGGAAGGAAATTAATATATTTGATAATTTAAAGAAAAATTAAACAGGCATTCTTATTGTTTTAGGCTTCCCTGGTAGCTCAGACGATAAAGGATCTGCTTGCAATGTATGAGATCTGTGTTTGATCCCTGGGTTGGGAATATTCCTTGTAGAAGGGAATAGCTAGCCTCTCCAGTATTCCTGCCTGGAGAACTCCATGGGCAGAGGAGCCTGGCAGGCTACAGTCTATCGGGTCACAACGAGTCAGACATGACTGAGCATCTAATATGTATTATGTTTTAACCTCTACATATCTGCTTTCTCTTTTTATTAATTGCATGTAACTGCATTCATTTAATTTCATGTATCCCAAAGAAAGGCAATGCCAGAGAATGTTCAAACTATCACACAATTGCACTCATCTCACACAATAGCAAAGTAATGCTCAAAATTCTCCAAGCCAGGCTTCAACAGTACGTGAACTGAGAACTTCCAGATGTTCAAGCTGGATTTAGAAAAGGCAGGGGAACCAGAGATCAAATTGCCATTATCCGTTAGATCATGGAAAAAGCAAGAGAGTTCCAGAAAAACATTCACTTCTGCTTTATAGACTACACCAAAGCCTTTGACTGTGTGGATCACAACAAACTGTGGAAAATTCTTCAAGATATGGGAATACCAGACCACCTTACCTGTCTCCTGAGAAATACGTATGCAAGTCAAGAAGCAACGGTTAGAATTGGACCTGGAACAATGGACTTGTTCCAAATTGGGAAAGGAGTACATCAAAGCTGTATACTGTCACTCTGTTTATTTAACTTATATGCAAATGCAAAGTGCATCATGCAAAACACTGGACTGGATGAATCACAAGCTGGAATCAAGATTGCCAGGAGAAATATCAGTAACCTCAGATATGCAGATGATACCACCCTTATGGCAGAAAATGAAGAGATACTAAAGAGCCTCTTGATGAAAGTGAAAGAGGAGAGTGAAAAAGCTGGCTTAAGACTCAGCATTCAAAAAATGAAGATCATGGCATCAGCCCCATCACTTCATGGCCAATAGATGGGGAAACAATGGAAACAGTGTCAGACTTTATTTTCTTGGGCTCCAAAACCACTGCAGATGGTGACACTGCAGCCATGAAATTAAAAGACTCTTCCTCCTTGAAATAAAAGCTATGACCAACCTAGACAGCATATTAAAAAACAGAGACATTATTTTGCCAACAAAGGTCCATCTGGTCAAAGCTATGGTTTTTCCAGTAGTCATGTATGGATGTGAGAGTTGGACCATAAACAAAGCTGAGTGCTGAAGAATTGATGCTTTTGAACTGTAATGTTGGAGAAGACTCTTGAGAGTCCCTTGGACAGAAGGAGATCAAACCAGTCAATCCTAAAGGAAATCAATCCTGCATATTCATTAGAAGGGCTCATGCTGAAGCTGAAGCTCCAATACTTTGGCCACCTGATGTGAAGAATTGACTCATTAGAAAAACTCTGATGCTGGGGAGGAGGAGAAGGGGCTGACAGAGGATGAGATGGTTGGATGGCATCACTGACTCAATGGACATAAGTTTGAGTAAACCCCGGGAATTGGTGATGGACAGGGACAGGGAGGCCTGGTTGCTGCAGTCCATGGGGTTGCAAAGAGTCAGACACAACTGAGCACCTGAACTGAACTGAATTACATGTATCAAAGCAGAATTAAACTGCAATAAAATATTTATGATATTAACAGCAGTTAATAAAATCTTGAAAAGATATGTTATTTAGTGAATTTGTCATTGTATTAGTCTGAGTCCTCCAGAGAAACAGAACTTACATATAAGATGAATGTGCTAAGAAGGTATTTATTTTGAGGAACTTATTGGCTCTCGTGATTATGGAAGCTGAGAAGTTCCACAGTTTACTTTCTGCAAGCTGGAGACTCAAAACACTGGTGGTATGATTCAGTCTGAGTCCAAAGGCCTGAGAATGAGGGGAACACACAGTGTGAATCCCAGTCTGAGAGCTGGAGGAGATGAGATCACTTGTCCCAGTTCAAGCAGTGAGGCTGGGGTGTGCTGGGGTAGGGGACAGCTCCTCCTTCCTTTTCTATTCAGACCCTCAGGAATTGGATGATGCCTTTCCTTGTTAAGGGAATGCAATCTACTTTACTGAGTCCACTGATTCAAATGCTGATCTGATCTGATCTGTAAATACCTTCAGGGTCATAGCCAGAAACAATGTTGACATATAAAATTAACCATCACAGGCATTCAACATGCAGTTGTAAGATCATCCATGATTAACACCAGTGTTGGTCATTGCCTCCCAGGTGAAAAGCACTGAAGAAAGTGACATTAAATGTTTGGTAACTTACAAAAAGTATTTACAATGCCAAAAGTTACAAGTATTTACTAAAATACTTTCATATGTTGTTTTAAAAATAAATGTGGATTAGAAAGGTTTTGATGTGAAACATGGGTTTCAAGGGCAACTACAGATCAATATCAACAGAAAAGCTTTTTTATATTGCAAACAAATGTAACTTTTTAAGAAAATATTGACGATTCAGGATTCATAAATCTGAGAACATATACTATATGTCAAGTGTGACAGTTATAAGGAAATCTGCTTTTCTACCTGTTGACCAGATATTTGATCAGACAGGATTGTTTCATTGTGATAGTTTGTAGATCAGGAAGTTACTGACTATTCTTTTCACGACATTATCTGGACTTCTGTAGAAGAGAGGAAAATCTTACATTACTGTCTCATAAAATTGGAATTTAGGGGTTGTGTATCATAGGAAGACTTCTTTTCATAAATCAGTTATTCTGGTTTTCTTCCTAAACCTGGGTGAGAAATCAAGTTGTCAAATATCCTTGTAGTTCCTCCTTTTCCCCACCTCTATTCATTCCTAGGAATCTTAAAGGGAAGTAACTTTATGTTTCCTCTCACCCACTTCCACATACATAGGAAAAATGGGATCCTCTTATCTATTAATATATCTAGATTATTTTCTTTTTTTTTAATTTTGTACCATGAATTTTATTTTTTAAATTATTTTAAATTTTATTTTTAAACTTTACAAATTGTGTTAGTTTTGCCAAATATCAAAATGAATCCACCACAGGTATACATGTGTTCCCCATCCTGAACCCTCCTCCCTCCTGCCTCCCCATACCATCCCTCTGGGTCGTCCCAGTGCACTAGCCCCAAGCATCCAGTATCGTACATCGAACCTGGACTGGCAACTTGTTTCATACATGATATTATACATGTTTCAGTGCCTTTCTCCCAAATCTTCCCACCCTCTCCCTCTGCAACCAAATTATTTTACTTCTGTAGGATGGTTAAGAACTAGATTTTACATAATGTGACTCCTGTACAATAGGTATAAAGATAAATAGTAAGCTCGCTAATGACAAAGAAGAGGCCATTGGTTCTGTAATCAACATTCTCCCACTAACTAGATTCAGTCTTAGCAAGTTATTGTCCTGATTTGAGCTTCAATTTTCTCATCTGCTGGTTAAGGTTCAGTTCAGTTCAGTTCAGTCGCTCAGTCATGTCCGACTCTTCGCAACCCCATGAATTGCAGCACACCAGGCCTCCCTGTCCATCACCATCTCCTGGAGTTCATTCAGACTCACGTCCATCGAGTCAGTGATGCCATCCAGCCATCTCATCCTCTGTCATCCCCTTCTCCTCTTGCCCCCAATCCCTCCCAGCATCAGAGTCTTTTCCAGTGAGTCAACTCTTCACATGAGGCGGCCAAAGTACTGAAGTTTTAGCTTTAGCATCATTCCTTCCAAAGAACACCCAGAACTGATCTTTAGAATGGACTGGTTGGATCTCCTTGCAGTCCAAGGGACTCTCAAGAGTCTTCTCCAACACCTCAGTTCAAAAGTTTCAATTCTTTGGCGATCAGCTTTCTTCACAGTCCAACTCTCACATCCATACATGACTACTGGAAAAACCATAGCCTTGACTAGAACTTTTAGAACTAACACCCAAAAGAGATGTCCTTTTCATTATAGGGGACTGGAATGCAAAAGTAGGAAGGCAAGAAACACCTGGAGTAACAGGCAAATTTGGCCTTGGAATACGGAATAAAGCAGGTCAAAGGCTAATAGAGTTTTGCCAAGAGAATGCACTGGTCATAGCAAACACCCTCTTCCAACAACACAAGAGAAGACTCTATACATGGACATCACCAGATGGTCAACACCGAAATCAGATTGACTATATTCTTTGCAGCCCAAGATGGAGAAGCTCTATACAGTCAGCAAAAACAAGACCAGGAGCTGACTGTGGCTCAGACCATGAACTCCTTATTGCCAAATTCAGACTTAAATTGAAGAAAGTAGGGAAAACCACTAGACCATTCAGATATGACATAAATCAAATCCCTTATGATTATACAGTGGAAGTGAGAAATAGATTTAAGGGCCTAGATCTGATAGATAGAGTGCCTGATGAACTGTGGAATGAGGTTCATGACATTGTACAGGAGACAGGGATCAAGACCATCCCCATGGAAAAGAAATGCAAAAAAGCAAAATGGCTGTCTGAGGAGGCCTTACAAATAGCTGTGAAAAGAAGAGAAGTGAAAAGCAAAGGAAAAAAGGAAAGATATTTCCATTTGAATGCAGAGTTCCAAAGAATAGCAAGGAGAGATAAGAAAGCCTTCTTCAGTGATCAATGCAAAGAAATAGAGGAAAACAACAGAATGGGAAAGACTAGAGATCTCTTCAAGAAAATTAGAGATAAAAAGGGAACACTTCATGCAAAGATGGGCTCAATAAAGGACAGAAATTGTATGGACCTAACAAAAGCAGAAGATATTAAGAACAGGTGGCAAGAATACACAGAAGAACTGTACAAAAAAGATTTTCATGACCAAGATAATCATGATGGTGTGATCACTCACCTAGAGACAGACATCCTGGAATGTGAAGTCCAGTGGGCCTTAGAAAGCATCACTACAAACAAAGCTAGGTGATGGAATTCCAGTTGAGCTATTTCACATCCTGAAAGATGATGCTGTGAAAGTGCTACACTCAATATGCCAACAAATTTGGAAAACTCAGCAGTGGCCACAGGACTAGAAAATGTCAGTTTTCATTCCAATCCCAAAGAAAGGCAATGCCAAAGAATGCTCAAACTACTGCACAGTTGCACTCATCTCACATGCTAGTAAAGTAATGCTCAAAATTCTCCAAGTCAGGCTTTAGCAATACGTGAACCATGAACTCCCAGATGTTCAAGCTGGTTTTAGAAAAGGCAGAGGAACCAGAGATCAAATTGCCAACATCTGCTGGATCATGGAAAAAGCAAGAGAGTTCCAGAAAAACATCTATTTCTGCTTTCTTGACTATGCCAAAGCCTTTGACTGTGTGGATCACAATAAACTGTGGAAAATTCTGAAAGAGATGGGAATACCAGACCACCTGATCTGCCTCTTGAGAAATTTGTATGCAGGTCAGGAAGCAACAGTTAGAACTGGACATGGAACAACAGACTGGTTCCAAATAGGAAAAGGAGTTCGTCAAGGCTGTATATTGTCACCCTGCTTATTTAACTTATATGCAGAGTACATCATGAGAATTGCTTTGCTGGAGAAGCTCAAGCTGGAATCAAGATCACCAGGAGAAATATCAATAACCTCAGATATGCAGATGACACTACCCTTATGGCAGAAAGTAAAGAGGAACTGAAAAGCCTCTTGATGAAAGTGAAAGTGGAGAGTGAAAAAGTGGCCTTAAAGCTCAACATTAAGAAAACGAAGATCATGGCATCTGATCCCATCACTTCATGGGAAATAGATGGCTAAACAGTGGAAACAGTGTCCGACTTTATTTTTAGGGGCCCCAAAATCACTGCAGATGGTTAAGGTTAGATATCTTCTATGGGCTTCCCAGCTCTATTAGCCTAAATTTCTTGTTCCTCAGTTTCTCCCTCCCTCCTGTTCTTCCTTTTTACTTTCTCCTTTCACCTCCTTCCTTCCTTGTCCCCCACCTTTAACCCTTCCTTCTCCTCTTCTTCCTTTCCAGTTCCTCTTCTCTTCTCTTTTTTTGTTGGGGATGGGCAGGTAGCTATTATCTGAGTTCTTTTTCTCCTCCCTTTGAAAGATTTTCTTTCTGACCATCTTTATATTCTATATACATTTTATAATTTTGTCAGTTTTCATGGCTTTATTGGCTCTATGCAGAGAATTCTAATCATTAACTTTCTCTTTATCTCTAGTATACTATTTAGAACTACCTTTTAGAATTATCCCTAATCAAAGTTCTAAATTAGAATTCACTTCCTGCTCTAAGGAACAATTAACTTATTCTACCATCTAGTTTCCACATATTGGTTATTGGATCTTCATTTACCCTTGTTGCCAGATTCAAAGTGGCTAACAGCTTTATTTCTGCTTCTTTTAAAAAATCTCTTATAGTGAATCAACCAGTAGCCAAATCCCATTCATTCTTCTCAAAAAAGAGTTTTCCCTTTCTCCTCTTCTCAGATTTCATGGGCTCCTATTAAGTTGATTCTAATATTTTCTTGCCTTACCTATGGGAAAGATCTTCTTGTCTGCCAAATCTTTCTAAGATGATGCTCTGATAATGCTGTCCCTTTGCTTGCTAATTGTGAATTCGTTATGATAGTCAGCAAAATGAAATCCAAACTTCATGAAATTTGCATGAAGTCCCCCTCTAAAATCCTTGTGATCTGGAAAAAAATACTTTTTCAGTTTTTCCTCATTGGAATAAAACCAAAACCATGGATTTCATTCCTGTCTTGAAAAGTTAGCTTCATCCTGATTTGTGGTAGCAGAATTTACCCTTAACACCAGCCACTACTTTGACAAACTATTTCTGAGAATCATAGGGAACTGGGCAAGGAAAAATTAATAAATTCACATTTGTTTGTTAAAACCGGAAAAAAATTGCCAATTGTACGTTTCCTTCAAATAGTTTAAAAGTAGCTTTTAATTTAATAGAGCGCAACGCACAACACATTTGACCCAAATCCACCCTGTTTCTTATTTTTATCTATTATTATTTTTGTTGTTGTTCTCAAGCATGCTTGCAGAGTTACATATTATGTAATTTATTTTAGTCAGTTCTCATTTAACACCAACCATCCTAGATATGGCTGAAGAAAAATATTTGGTCACCTGTTGGCTACCCAGTGATGTAGAATCCACCTTTGCATCACCCTCTGAAACAGATTACTTAATAAATACTCAGAGTATCTTCATGTTCATTGCTTTTCAATTTAAAGTATGCTAAACATTTTTGCTTTTTAATTTTATTATTAGTAAAAAACATTTTTAAAGATCATTGCAGAATGAATGGAGGCTCTCCTGATGGAAGTCAAATGAAAATGAACAATTTGTTTCTTACAAAGCTTTTTGAGTTTATTAGTTAAAAGCTTTGATGTCGAGGGTGGGATGATTTAGGAGAATGGCATTGAAACATGTATGTTATCATATGTGAAAGGATCGCCAGTCCAGGTTCAATGCATGAGACAGGGTGCTGGGGGCTGGTGCACTGGGATGACCCAGAGGGATGGGATGGGAGGGAGGTGGGAGGGGGGGTTCAGGATGGGGAACACTTGTACACCTGTGGCGGATCCATGTCAATGTATGGCAAAGCCACTACAATATTGTAAAGTAATTAGCCTCCAATTAAAATAAATAAATTTATATTTTTAAAAATCAGTTAAAAAAAAAAAGCTTTGATGATTTGAATAAGACAGTGAACAGAGGGAGGCTATAAACAGACGTTTACCCTTTGGTATGTAATGCCATGATTACAGTGAGAAGGGAGGAAGTCAGCTAAGTGACAAGGAGTTGTTGAAGCGAATACTTGAGCAGAGTGGGAGAAGTGATAAGGGTTAGAAGCAACTAAAATGGTCATTTCAAGGTGAGATGGGAAAATGAAAATCTGTGGGAAACCAGAGATGAAACTCAAAGTAGGAGTATATAAGCATTAGGAGCAGAAACATTTTTTTTCCAAGACAGTTCAGATTGATTGCAGAGGAGAATGGTAGAGACCAGTGGGGAAAATGAGGAAATTGCAGTATAAGTCAAAGTTGAAAAATTGTCAAAGTAAGTGTGAACAGTTTTTTTTTTTTTTCAAAAGCAAGAAGGTGCTAGTATTAAAATGGCCTACCCCAGTCGGCTTACTCAGGGGAGTTAAGGTGACACGCTAATGTGCTAGTAACAGATGGTTTTCCACTCCCTTTCAGTAAAGTGTGGAGTGGAACTCCCTGATAGCAAGTCAACACATATAAGGGCTCTGAAATTTATTTATATGTATTGGAATCTGCTTTATACACTTGTGCCTTTGAAGTGTTGTGTTAGTTGCTCAGTCGTGTCCAACTCTTTGCAACCCCCATGGACTGTAGCCACTGGGCTCCTCTGTTCATGGGATTTTCCAGACAAGAACACTGGGATGGGTTGCAATTTCCTTCTCCAGGGGATCTTCCCGACTCAGGGATTGAACCCACGTCTCTTGTGTCTGCATTGTAGGCAGATTCTTTACCTGCTGAGCCATTGGGGAAGACTTTGGATGCAATTAAAACTGACTTACAGGTCTATGACTTGTATATTTTCTTTTATACTTGTAAAAAATTGCAAAGATGGCAGTACTCTTGCCTGGAAAATCCCATGGATGGAGGAGCGTGGTGGGCTGCAGTCCATGGGGTCGCTAGGAGTTGGACACGACTGAGCAACTTCCCTCTCACTTTTCACTTTCATGTATTGGAGGAGGAAATGCCAACCCACTCCAGAATTCTTGCCTGGAGAATCCCAGGGATGGGAGAGCCTGGTGGGCTGCCGTCTATGGGGTCGCACAGAGTCGGACACGACTGAAGCGACTTAGCAGCAGCAGCAGCAGCAACGGGAATAAAAATCTTCTGAAGCTGATAGTTTCTTGTCTCCATCTGCCTTCCTAGGAAATATGTTCAGTAGAGTTATGCCCTGGGGTCCAACATGAAAGGGACAGGGCAAGATACGATTTTCCTTAACTGATAACTGCAAAGTGGTATAATTTTCTAAAGTTTAAAGAATGAGAAAACTGTGATTTGTAGAAGTTTCATAACTTGTCTAGAGCTCTATGGCTTATCATATGGGATCATGATTGCAATCTGTTTACCTTTCACTCTTTTCTTTTGTGTCAAAATCTCTGTAGTGTCACCAAATGATGTTACTCTTGACATTTCCGCCATCAACTTATACTGTCTTCCCTCGGTTCTTGTTACTAGGAGTTGTTGACAGTGAAGATACTTTCTGCCTTTAAAAATGGATATTTTAGCACCTTGTTAATATGTTTACACTCCACTATCACTGTTTTTCAGCTTCAGTGATGGAAAATTCACTCTGAGCTTTTTAATACCTTGACCTTACATATCCTTAACTTCTCGCTTTCAGTAATTTGTTAAGTACTGTTGAATTTTTTCAAAATAAACCTTATTTCTTTTATTGGGGTATAGTTGCTTTACAATGTTTTGTTAGTTTCTGCTGTAGAATGAGGTGAATCATTATTTGTACACCCTATATATAGAATATTCTATATCCCCTTCTTCTTTGATCTCCATCCCCACCCCACCCCGCCACATCCTACCCCTCTAGGTGACCACATAGCACTTAGCTGAGATCCCTGTGCTATATAGCAGCTTCCCACTAGCTATCTATTTTACACTTGGTAGTGTATATATGTCAATCCTAATCTCTCAATTTATTCTCTCCTTCCCAGCCCCTTGCCATGTCCACCCATCAATTGTTTTACACCTGTGTCTCTATTCCTGACCTATAATTAGGTTTATCTGTACCATTTTTTTTTCTATTTTTTTAGAGCAGTTTTAGTCTTATGTCAAAACGGAATACAAGGTGAAAAGATATCCCATGTAGCCCCTGCCTCCACATATGCAGAACCTCTCCCATTGTTAGAATCCTCTACCAGAGTGATAAATTTGCTACAACTGATGAACCTACATCGACATATCACTGTCTCCCCAAATCTATAGTTTTGAGTTCACCGGTGTTCTACATTTTATGGGTTTGGACAAATATTCACTGACATGTGGGCTTCCTTGGTGGCTCAGATGGTAAAGAATCTGCCTGCAATGTAGGAGACCTGAGTTTGATTCCTGGGTTTGGAAGATCCCCTGGAGGAGGGCATGGCAACCCACTCCACTATTCTTGCCTGGAGAATCCCCATGAATAGAGGAGCCTGGCGGGCTACAGTCCATGGGGTCGCAAAGAGTCAGACACGACTGAACTACTGAGCACACACCTGGTGGCATGTATCTCCCATTACGGTATCATACAGAGTAATTTTCACTGCCTTATAAATCCACCTGCCCCCTGCCCCCTGGCCCCTGCTGATTCCCACTTCTGGAAACCACTGATCTTTTTACTGACTCCGTAGTTTTGCCTTTTCCAGAACGCCATATAATTGGAATCATACAGTATATAGCATTTTCAATATAACTTCTTTCACTCAGTGATGGGCATTTAAGTTTTCTCTATGTCTTCACAGTTTGATAGCTCATTTCTTTTTCGCACTGGATAATGTTCTGCTGTCTGGATGGACCACAGTTTATTTATCCATTTGCCTACAGAAGGGCAACTTGGTTGCTTCCAAATTTTGGCAATCTCAATAAAGCTGCTATAAACATCTGCATGCGGGTTTTTGTGTGGATATAAGTTTTAATGTAAATTCCAAGGAATGTAATTGCTGGATCATATGATAAAAGTGTAAGAAGCTGCCAAATTATTTTTCAAACTGGACTATACCCTTCTGCTTCCTCAACAGCCAAGAATGAGAGTTTCTGTTGCTCCACATCCCCGCTATCATTTGGTATTGTCAGTGTTCTGGATTTAAACCTGTTGATTTTTCTTCTCTTCTCTCTGTATATGATTCATGAATCCTTCTTGTTATGGATACTGTCATTACTGTCATTCAAAATAAAATTATCTTTCTTTCGAACTTTCAGTTCAGTTCAGTTGTTCAGTCATGTCCGACTCTTTGTGACCCCATGGATTGCAGCATGCCAGGCTTCCCTGTCCATCACTAATTCCCGGAGCTTACTCAAACTCATGTCCATCAAGTTGGTGATGCCATCCAACCATCTCATCCTCTGTCATCCCCTTCTCCTCCTGCCTTTGATCTTTTCCAGCATTGGGGTCTTTTCCAATGAGTCAGTTCTTCCCATCAGGTGATCAGAATATTGGAGTTTCAGCTTCAGCATCAGTCCTTCCAATGAATATTCAGGACTTATTTCTTTTAGGATGGAACTTTAGGAGCCTTCAAACTTTAGAATCTATTAACAGGTCACTCGCCTTTAATAGGTCTCTCTCTCTAGTCCAAATGTCAGATTCATTGCTAAGTATCAGCTCTAGCATTTTACTTTTCTATTCAATAGCTATCAGAGGTTTTGTTTAATAAACGAAACTTAGGTTGTCATTTTAAACCTTCAAGCTATGACTCCAACCTACCCTTCAAACTTAATTTCCTTTTACTACAATCCTTCATATTTTCTCCTTTGCAGGCAAACCAAATTTTTATCCATTTTTGATGTCAGCCTGATGTTTCCTTGCACTTATCTCTATCAAGATTTTCCTTGCACCTTCCACCATTTTTCTTTGTTCAGAAACATTCTATATCTAATTATTATTTATCTCCAAGCTACAATCTGTCCCTCCTGTCTACTTATTATATCTACTGCTTCTTTTCAGCACTTCTGCTGCTGACCTTGGGTCCCAGCCTTTCTCTAGAGTTCTACGGGAGGACCTTGGTCTCCATACCTGCAAACTGCTGTTATAAAGATTTTTCTTGTGTAGATCATTAAGCTACATTTTCCTACCTTGGAACTTTGCCTGATTTCCATTTGCTAAAGTAAAATTTTTAGCTTGATATCCAAGACATATTATGGCATCTTGAAGAACTGATATATAATTGATCTATAACTTTATATTATTTTCGGGTATACAACATATGACTTGATATTAGTATATATTATGCAATGATTACCACAATAAGTCTGATTAACATCCATCACCACATATATGGCATTTTTATGTCTTCCCTCATTTCTAAGGTCTTACCTTACATTTTTGTGTCTTACCTCATCTTTTAGGTGTCACCTCTGTTCTCTGAAACATGTTGTTATACACCTCTTTGCTTTTATGCTCTCTTCTGGAGCTTTCCCACTTTGTCCACCCGACCAACTTCTAGTTTTACCTTTTAATCTGTTATTTAGACATCACCTACTGAATCTCTTCCCTAAACACCCCAGAATTATTCTGTTCATTTTCTACATGTTATAGCTTTATTTCATTTTCTTTTTTATTGAAGTATAATTGACTTACAATGTCATATTAGTTTCAGGTGTACAATATAGTGTTTTCAGTATTTTTATAGACTGCACACCATGCAAAGTTAATATTATTGACTATATTTCCTGTGCTCTACATCACAGCCCTTGACCTAATATGCAGTCACAGTCACATAGTAACAGGCAGTTTGTACCTCAGTATCCCTTTCATCTAATCTGCCCATCACTCCCAACTGCCTCCCCTGTGGCAACCACCAGTTTGTTCTCTATATCTCAGTCTGTTCCTATTTTGTTATATTTGTTTGTTTTGTTTTTTATATGTCAGTATAAGTGAAAGAGTAGTATTTATCTCTTTTTATACCCTCCAGACCCTGGAGAAGGAAATGGCAACCCACTCCAGTATACTTGCCTGAAATCACATGGACAGAGGAGCCTGGTGGGGTATAGTCTATGGGATCGCAAAGAGTCAGACACGATTAAGCGACTAACACACACACACACACACACACACCCCCTCCAGATCCATTCATGTTGTTGCAAATGGCAAGATTTCATTCTTTTTTAAAAATGGTTAGGTAATAGTCCATTGTATATGCAGTTGTTGTACACCTAGTTCTTGGACAACATAGGTTTGAATGTGTATGTGGATTTTATCCATGCATGTGAGGGCTTTTTTTTTTTTTCTTTTGATAAATATGTACTTCAGCACCCCCATATCCACAATTTGTTGAATCCATGAATGTGGATACACAGAGTGGACTTTAAAGTTACATGTGGATTTTTGACTGTATGGTTTGGTGCCCCTAACACCCATATTTTTGAAGGGTCACCTCTATATATTGTATCTTCTTTATCCTTTCATCTGTTGATGGATACTTATTTAGGTTGCTTTCATATCTTGGCTATTGTAAATATTTGAGTATTTAATTATTTTAATGCTTCTAATTCATGAACACAGAATAGTTTTCATTTATTTGTGTTGTCTGCAATTTCTTTCATCAGTGTCTTATAGTTTTCAGAATGCAAGTTGTTCATCATTTTGGTTAAATTTATTCCTAGGTGTTTTATTCTTTTTGATGTCATTGCAAATGGGATTGTTTTCTTGATTTCTCTTTCTGATAGTTCAGTATAAATGTATAGAAATGCAACAAATTTCTGTATATTTATTTTGTATCTGTGACATTACTGAATTCATTTATTTTGATAGCTTTTAGGTAGAGTCTTTAGAGTTTGCTGTGTATAATATCATGTTGTCTGCAAATAGTGAGAGTTTTACTTCTCTTCCAATTTGATGACTTTTTATTTATTCATTTTTGTTGTTGTTGTTGTCTGATTGCTGTCAGTAGGACTTCCAAAAAGCTTTCAGATTTTCACTGGTGAGTATGATGTTAGCTGTGTGTTTATCATAAATGGCTTTTATTATGTTGGGGTATGTTTCCTCTGTAGATGGTAAAGAATCTGCCTGCAACGTGGGAGGCCCAGGTTTGATCCCTGAGTCAGGAAGATACCCTGGAGAAGGGAATGGCAACCTGCTCCAGTATTCTTACCTGGAGAATTCCATGGCCAAAGGAACCTGTTGGGCTATAGCCCATAGGGTTGCAGAGTTGGGCACATCTGATACTGACTGACTATGCCTAACTAAATGTTTCCTCTATACCAACATTACTGAGAGTTTTTGTCACGAATGGATGTTGAATTTTGTCAAATGCTTTTTCTGTATCTATTGAGATGATCATGTGATTTTTATCCTTCCTTTGTTAATCTGGTATATCACATTAATTGATTTGTGGATACTGAATCATCCTGCATCTGTGCTGTGCTTAGTCATTCAGTAATGTCTGTCTCTTTGTGACCCCATGGGCTGTAGCCTGCCAGGCTCCTCTGTCCATGGGATTCTCCAGGCAAGAATACTGGAGTGGGTAGCCATTCCTTTCTCCAGGGGATCTTCCCAATGGATCGAACCCAGGTCTCCTACATTGCAGGCGGATTCTTTACCATCTGAGTCACCAGGGGAGCCCTGCATCCTTTCAGTAAATCCCACTTGATCATGACCTATGATCTTATTGTAGAGTTGAATGAAGTCTGTTAATATTTTTTGAGGATTTTTGCCTCTGTGTTTATCAGGGATATTGGCCTGTTAATTTTCTTTTTTTGGTAATGTCTCTGTCTGGCTTTGATATCAGGATATTGCTGGTCTTGTAGAATGATATTGAATGTGTTCCATTATCTTCAGTTTTTCAGAATAATTTGAGAAGAATGGGTATTAGCTTTTCTTTAAATGTTTTGTAGAATTCCCCTATGAAGCTATCTGTTCTGAACTTTGGTGGAAAGTTTTTAATTGCTGATTTAATTTAGTTACTATTAATGGTTCTGTACAGATTTTTTGTTTCTTCCTGATTCAGTCTTGGAAGATTATATGTATCTAGGAATTTATCCATTTCTTGTACATTGTCCAAATTTTGGCTTATAATTGTAGTATTCTCTTATGATTATATATATTTCTATGATATCAGTTGTACTTTCTTCATTTCTAGTTTTATTTATTTGGGACATCTCCTTTTTTTTATGAGTCTGGCTAAGGGTTTATCAATTTTATATAGATTTTTTTAAAACCCAGCTCTTAGTTTCATTGATCTTTTCTTTTTGTTCTCTATCTCATTTATTTCTACTCTGATCTTTATTATTTCCTTCCTTCCATTAACTTTAGACTTTGTTTTTTCTTCTTTTTCTAGTTCTTTTGAGTGTCATGTTAGATTGCTTATTTGAGATTTCCCTTATTTCCTGAGATAGGTCTGCCACACTATCCTGTCTCACTATCCTGTCTCACTATAGTCCTAATCCCTCTTAGGACTGCTTTTGCCACATCCTATAGACTTTGGAAAGTTGAGTCTTCATTTTGATTAGTCTCAAGAAATTTTTAGATTTCTCTATTGACCTTTTTATTTTTTGTTGTTAGTAGCATATTATTGGAGAAGGCAGTGGCACCCCACTCCAGTACTCTTGCCTGCATAATCCCAGGGACGGGGGAGCCTGGCGGGCTGCTGTCTATGGGGTCGCACAGAATCGGCCATGACTGAAGCGACTTAGCAGCAGCAGCAACAGCATATTATTCAGTCTCCATGTGTTTGTGTTTTTTCAAGTTTTTTTTCCTGTAATTGTTTTCTTGTTTCATTGTGGTCAGAGAAGATGCTTGATATGATTTCAGTTTTCTCTAATCTATTGAGATTTATTTTGTGACCAAGCATGTGATATATCCTGGGGAATATTCCATGTGACCTTGAAAAGAATATGTATTCTGCTGTTTGGGGGTGGAATGTTCTATGGATATCTATTAAGTACATTTAGTCTAATCTGTCATTTAAGGCCAATTTTTGCCTACTGATTTTCTGTCCAGGTGGTATGTTGCCAGGAGCCAGCACTGGAGTCCCCACCCATAACAAGGTTATGTGGGAGAGTTCTGGTGGGCAAGGCGAGCCAGAACTCGAGGAGTGCCCCTCTGGGCCTGCCTGAGCGTCTACCCCAAAACCAGAGTCTGTCTGTTTTACTGCTTCATGACTTTTACCAACTCCTCTGACAGTCACGGGGCGGGGGGTGGGGGGCTATCCCCGACCACCTTGTCTCTGAAGGAAATCAACTTAGAGCTCTGGCTAATTAGTCTCTTGGGCATAATAGGAGTGTTTAAATCCAAACCCCTCAGATGGCTCTCTAACTTGCCTGACAGGCTTACCCGGACTCCTATAGCTACGCGTATGATTGTTTACAGTCTCCCAACTGCGAGAGGCACAGGAAGCTTAAGATATTCAAATAGAATAGAGCCTCTCGGAGAGTTAGAAATTGTCAGAATAGAACTAGTAGAAGATTTCATTGTTGAGCCAATGCTTTCTGCCAAGTTTCCACATCCCCTGTATTGTATCCTTGGAAGTGTATTAATTAATATAGTTGGTATGTAAAAAAAATTAGTAGTGGCCTTGGTGTTAACAACTTTAGACCCTTAAGGTAATAAATTCTTTCCTTAGTTGTAAACCCACTGCACCTTTGTCCTATAGGAATGCAACTTTAACACCTTCGGAGGATGGCGCCAAACTTTAAAATAATTACTCTTAGAGAAAATAAGTCTTATGGTTGACAAATCTTTGTCAGAGTCATAAAATGTTAACAGGCCTTCTGGCCAGAAGATGATGTAAATCACCTAAACCATTTGTATACGATAAATTTGCAGAAAAGAAAGCCTGGTCTCATTAAGGATCAAAGACTGCTGACTTTGCATGATTTCACACCCCCTATTATCCTCTATGTGCAACTTAGGGTATAAAAGCCCCTGTTGAAAATAAAGCTACAGGCCTTGTTCACTGAAGCTTGGTCTCCCCATGTCGTTCTTTCTCTCACCTTCTGGCTGAATTCCCATCTGGAGCGTGGAGGCTCACCAAGCCTACTGATTTTGCCTGAGCTTCTAAGATCTGACCGGGGAGGCCTTAGTGTCTCCTCTCCTTTGGGAGAATGGGAGGACGCCTGTGGCCTATGTGGGTGGTGTAAACTCCTTGTCTTGGAGTTTTATTGGTTTTCCACGTAAACCAAGTTATTCAGCCTCTTTTCTCCACTGAATTTTCTCACTGAGCTATCCCTATTTAACCACTCTTTATATCTTTATTTAACATTTAAATAAGCTATTGTTTCCTGATCGCTGACGCCGTCCCCCCTTCAAATTCCCTGGATCCACCGGGGCTGGACCCTGGCAGTATGTATTTCTTTTTTTGCTCTATTAGCCTTTGCCCTGCTTCATTCTGTACTCCAAGGCCAAATTTTCCTGTTTCTACAGCCATTTTGAGGATGGTCTTGATCCCTGCTTCCTGTACAATACCATCAACCTCTGTCCATAGTTCTTCAGGCACTCTATCTATCAGATCTAATCCCTTGAATCTATTTGTCACTTCCACTGTATAGTCATAAGGGATTTGATTTAGATCAAACCTGAATGGTCTAGTGGTTTTCCCTATTTTCTTCAATTTAAGTCTGAATTTGGCAGTAAGGAGTTCATGATCTGAGCCACAGTCAGCTCCCTGTTTTGTTTTTGCTGACTTTATAGACTTCTCCATCTTTGGCTGCAAAGAATATAATCAATCTGATTTTGGTATTGACCACCTGGTGATGTCCATGTGTAGAGCCTTCTCTTGTGTTGTTGGAAGAGTCCGTTTGCTATTACCAGTGCGTTCTCTTGGCAAAACAGAAGAGTTATACAAAAAAGATCTTCACGACCCAAATAATCACGATAATGTGATCACTCACCTAGAGCCAGACATCGTGGAATGTGAAGTCAAGTGGGCCTTAGGAAGCATCACTATGAACAAAGCTAGTGGAGGTGATAGAATTCCAGTTGAGCTCTTTCAAATCCTAAATGATGATGCTGTGAAAGTGCTGTAGTCAATATGCCAGCAAATTTGGAAAACAACAGTGGCCACAGGACTCAAAAAGGTCGGTTTTCATTGCAATCCCAAAGAAAGGCAATGCCAAAGAATGCTCAAACTACCACACAATTGCACTCATCTCACATGCTAGCAAAGTAATGCTCAAAATTCTCCAAGCCAGGCTTCAAAGATATGTGAACCGTGAACTTCCAGATGTACAAGCTGGATTTAGAAAAGGCAGAGGAACCTGAGATCAAATTGCCAACATATGTTGGATCATCGAAAAAGCAAGAGAGTTCCAGAAAAACATCTATTTCTGCTTTCTTGACTATGCCAAAGCCTTTGACTGTGTGGATCACAATAAACTGTGGAAAATTCTGAAAGAGATGGGAATACCAGACCACCTGACCTACCTCTTGAGAAATTTGTATGCAGGTCAGGAAGCAACAGTTAGAACTGGACATGGAACAACAGACTGGTTCCAAATAGGAAAAGGAGTTCGTCAAGGCTGTATATTGTCACCCTGCTTATTTAACTTATATGCAGAGTACATCATGCAAAACGCTGGGCTGGATGAATCACAAGCTGGAATCAAGATTGCCAGGAGAAATCTCAATAACCTCAGATATGCAGATGACATCACCCTTGTGGCAGAAAGGGAAGAAATACTAAAGAGCCTCTTGATGAAAGTGAGAGGAGAGTGAAAAAGTTGGCTTAAAGCTCAACATTCAGAAAACGAAGATCATGGCATCTGGTCCCATCACTTCATGGGAAATAGATGGGGAAACAGTGGAAACAATGAGAGACTTTATATTTCTGGGCTCCAAAATCCCTGCAGATGGTGACACTGCAGCCATGAAATTAAGACACTTACTCCTTGGAAGGAAAGTTATGACCAACCTAGACAGCATATTAAAAAGCAGAGACATTACTTTGCAGACAAAGGTCCATCTTGTCAAAGCTATGTTTTTCCTGTAGTCATGTATGGATGTGAGAGTTGGACTATAAAGAAAGCTGAGCACCGAAGCTTTGATGCTTTTTAACTGTGGTGTTGGAGAAGACTCTTGAGAGTCCCTTGGACTGCAAGGAGATCCAACCAGTCCATCCTAAAGGAAATTAGCCCTGAATATTCATTGGAAAGACTGATACTGAAGGTGAAACTCCTTTGGTCAGCTGATGTGAAGAAGTGACTCATTTGAAAAGACCCTGCTGCTGGGAAAGATTGAAAGCAGGAGAAGGGGACAAGAGAGGATGAGATGGCTGGATGGCATCACTGACTCAATGGACATGAGTTTGAGTAAACTCCAGGAGTTGGTGATGGACAGGGAGGCCTGGCATTCTGCAGACCATGGAATCAGAAAGAGCTGGACATGACTGAGTGACTGAACTGAACTGATATATTTCAGAGTTTTGCTTACCATGAGGTTTGTGTGTGTGTGTGTGTGTGTGTGTATTCATGTATATTACATATAATATTTGTTTTACATTTTCAATTTCTTTGTTGAAATTCTCACTGTGTTCCTCTAGCCCTCTCGTGAGTTTGGTGTGCTTTTTTATGAATGTAACATCAATCATTCTATTAAATAAATTACTTATCTCCATTTTTTGAGAGGTTTTTGTTGTTGTTCTGATGTTTTATCTTGTGCTTTCATTTGGAACATATTTCTCTGTCTTCTCATTTTGTTTGGCTTTTTTTTGTTTGTCTCTATAATTTAGGTGAAATAATTACCTCTCCTGCTCTTGAAGGTAATGTCTTGTGTGGGAGTGTCCCTATGCTGACCATGTGTGCCCAGTGGCTTTGGCAGGAGGGGTGAGGCCAAACAAGCATGGGCAAGGGCTTTTTTCAGGGTTTTCTGAAGTTTTTGCATTGGCAGGGTGGGCTGGAACCTGTTAAGGCAAGGACTTGTTCTAAGGTACATGTGCATTTTGATGTACGGGAGGATTTTATTATTTCCTTCTAAATTGTCAGCTCTTTTAGATTAAATTTCTAATCTTTTATTTCCTACAACATCTAATACATGTTCTTTGCACATATTGAAACCAAATAATTATGGTTTAAATAAATGAGGTGAAGCATACCTACTTTAATGCTCATTAATGGAAATTTTTAAAAAAATTTACACCTTAAGGGAACTTTAGAATAATTTATTCTAAGTTCTTCATATTACATATAAGAGAATCAAGTTCTATAAAGGTCTGTCACTGTTATCAAGATCTCAGCAATTAAGAAGCATATATTAGGACAAGAACCAAAGTCTCTTGATTCAGAGGCAATGCTTTTATGTATTTTTAACTATACTACTGTGCCTTTTTGAATGTATAAGTTATCTTGTGAATCTTTTTTGATGCTTTACATGATAATGTGTCCAATTAGTTACTTAATTTTCAGTGATAATTTCATAAGTTATATGAAGATCTTTGTTAGATAAGTAATATTAAAAAGTAAAATTTTCAGTTCTATAAATAATTTTTTAAAAGAAACTGTGAATAACTCCCTTTAATGCAAACTAGAATGAGGAAGAAGATATATGACTATTACAAAATGAAATCTCATATAAGCATATTTATTGCCTTTTCTAAGAAAGATTTTAAGAATAAAACTACCCTTAGAACTCACATAGAACTGGACCCCATGTTCAATAGCAAATTACCTTATTAAGAAACTTAGTACAGGTATGTGATTAGTCAATGATATGAATATAAACCATAAATAATACCTACTTTGGTTAAATAGTTTTATTTATACTAGCAGGCTAGTTTATTAATGCAGTTCTCTGATTTTGCATATATATTTTTATTCATGTATTTTGCATTTGAATACATTCAAACTGTATAAATGTGTATAGCATTAATTTATTATGATTGCCATTTTATATAGATAATTTGATTCCCTCTACTTTAAAAATTGAGATCCAACCAGTCCATCCTAAAGGAGATCAGTCCTGGGTATTCATTGGAAGGACTGATGATGAAGCTGAAACTCCAATACTTTGGCCACCTCATGCGAAGAGTTGACTCATTGGAAAAGACCCTGATGCTGGGAGGGATTGGGGGCAGGAGAAGAAGGGGACGACAGAGGATGAGATGGCTGGATGGCATCACCACCTTAATGGACATGGGTTTGAGTGAACTCCAGGAGTTGGTGATGGACAGGGAGGACTGGTGTGCTGCTATTTATGGGGTCGCAAAGAGTTGGACATGACTGAGTGACTGAACTAACAAACTTTAAAAGTTAGCAAACTTTGTAAGTCTTAAAGGTTAATACTGTGGTGTAAGTAAAACATGTCTTTGCTTTAAACTCTAGCAAACATTACATTCTCAGAAAGACTGGAGCATGGTTTCTAACTGTCTTTAATATTTTCTATTTAAAAGGTAAATAAGATTTGTGGCCGTCCAGTCAGAACACCCACACAAAGCCCCCGTTGTTCTTTTGATGGAAGCAAAGAGAAGCATGGAATGAAGATCTCTATAAGAAACGGTGAAGAGACACTTGCCAACAGAAGAAAGTAAGACATTTGTTTTACAACCAGAAAGAGAAAGAAAGTAAGCCATTAATTTTACAAGAGAATAGAATGTTTTCAATTAAGTAGAACAAAATACAGTAATGAAGAAACAAAAGATCAACTTTAATTACCTTTAAAATTCAGCGCTTCCTCCTATTCTGTTAACTAGGAAGACAGGTTCAACTCAGAAGACCAAAATACCTAAGATGAGGGATATTTTTTTGTGTGCAATATGGCCTGCCTTACACACATATGATCATGGTACACTTCAAATGTGGCCGGTGTACAGTGTTAGTACAGCAATCTGTAACACTTAGTCATCTTGCTTAATTGAAACTATGCCCATTGAATAGTAACTCCTTATTTCCCCCTCCTTGTGGTAAACAATATTGAGTTATATACTTCAGAGTTTATAAAGAGGGCAGATCTCATGGTAGGTAAGTGATCTTACCACAAAAAAAAAAAAAAATTAAATGTGGCTAGTGTGACTGAGGATTGAATTTTTAATGTTACATAATTTCAATTAATTTTAGTTAAAGTTTTACATGTAACCCAACCAGTCCATTCTGAAGGAGATCAGCCCTGGGATTTCTTTGGAAGGAATGATGCTAAAGCTGAAACTCCAGTACTTTGGCCACCTGATGTGAAGAGTTGACTCATTGGAAAAGACTCTGATGCTGGGAGGGATTGGGGGCAGGAGGAGAAGGGGACGACAGAGGATGAGATGGCTGGATGGCATCACTGACTCGATGGACGTGAGTCTGAATGAACTCAGGGAGTTGGTGATGGACAGGGAGACCTGGTGTGCTGTGATTCATGGGGTTGCAAAGAGTCGGACAAGACTGAGCGACTGATCTGATCTGATCTGATCTGAATGACTACTATATTGGACAGAATGCAAGACAAAGAGTGTTCATATAAATGATGTGACAAATGTTACTGAATGTTAGGTATCTATTAAAAGAAACTAATGGCAATACCTTTTATCTTGAATGCTGAAATTTCTATCTGTTGACTCAAAATTATAAGCATTGATTTAGTGGCTTGCTTCTGTAACTCACATTTCTATACTGTGCCCATTATTATTTCACTTGTTAAATTAAAGCCTTCATTAGTATCCTTTTGGTTAATTGGTGATTAAACTAAAAACTGTTTAATACTGGAGGGAACATTTGTTTTGGTATTCAATTGACCAGTACAATGGCAAATAGTTTTTCAGTAGTTTTACTTGAACTGAAATTCAGAATTATGTGTTTGTTTATTAATTCAAACAATTATTTTTAACAATGCCTTTTGGAGAATTCAGTGTTTTACATAGATTTGGAGAAGGTGATGACACCGCACTCCAATACTCTTGCCTGGAAAATCCCATGGATGGAGGAGCCTGGTAGGCTGCAGTCCATGGTGTCACTAAGAGTCGGACACGACTGAGCGACTTCACTTTCACTTTTCACTTTCATGCATTGGAGAAGAAAATGGCAACCCAGTGTTTTTGCCTGGAGAATCCTAGGGATGGGGGAGCCTGATGGGCTGCCATCTATGGGGTCGCACAGAGTCGGACACGACTGAAGCGACTTAGCAGCAGCAGCAGCACTCTCTATAATTTAAAATTGGTTTCTTTCCCTTTGGGATAGTGCTCTTACTTGCCTCATCCTCTCCTCAGTTGGGTTATAAGCAAGGGATGAAGAACTGAGCTATTGCTGGCTATGTGCTACAATAGCAATACAGTTAGCACAATGTTTGCATATAAAGTAGCTGTGATTTTTTGGGGGGAGGAGTAGTTTTCTTTTTTCAGTTTAAGCATTTATAGTGATCAGTAGTCATTTCTTGCATTTGAGAAATCGGTATGTGTTGGTTGAGCTTCCGGGTGGCTCAGTAGTAAAGAACCCACCTGTCAAGCAGAAGACACGGGTTCTATCCCTGGATTGAGAATAACCCCTGGAGAGGGAAATGACAACCCACTCCAGTATTCTTGCCTGGGAAATCCCATGGACAGGAGTCTGGTGGGCTACAATCCATGGGATTGCAAAGAGTTGAACACTACTTAACAGCTAAACCACCAGCACCACATGCTTTGGCTATGGTGGTTCTTATAGTAAAATCCACGTAAGGAAGATCTTAAGTTCCTAAAGGTTATGGCAGTTTCACCACCAAAGTGACCTTGATACTGGAAAACCAAGATAAAACCCAATACTTAACATGGTTTATTCCCTTGCAAACTAAGACCATGCAGGTGAAATGTTACAAAATGACTCAAGAGCAGTGAGGGGGCTTATCTAAATGGAAAGTTTTTTAAGAATCTGTCCTGGTCATTGAGTAGACCTCTATGTACCAGTCTTGCAAACTCTCTATTTCTATGCTCTTGACCAGTCAGTCACCATTAGCCATTTCCTGTGAATAAGCATAAGCTCATCATAGGTTAATTTCTTGAACAACCAGAGGTCCTGCACGTGAGCCTACTTAGCATTTGATTTTTACACATTTTTATTGCCACTCCTGAATGGAATTTAATTGCTGTGATAGTATATTTCTGCTTGAGGCCTATATACTGTGGAGACTTATTCATAAACAGGGGCTTCCCAGGTGGCGCTAGTGGTAAAGAACCCGCTTGCCAATGGGAGATACATAAGAGAAGTAGGTTTGATCCCTGGGTTGGGAAGATCCCTTGGAGGAGTGTGTGGCAACCCACACCAGTATTCTTGCCTGGAGAATCCTGTGGACAGAGGAGCCTGATGGGCTATAGTTCACTGGGTTGCAAGGAGTCCGACACAACTGCAGTGACTTAGCAGAGAGCAGCATCCATTAACTAGACCTGAATATTATTTATCCTTTCTTATCGTAAGGTAGACTTTTTAAACCAAACAATGCAGAAGGCTGCAAATAAGAAAAGAGTTTATTTTGTTCTTAGGAATGGCAATTCCAGAGACACAGATTCAGGTGAAACTGTTGAAGGTGGGCAAAGAGTCAGGGGCTTATAAAGACAAAAGCCACCAAGGTTGTTAAAGTTGTCTGGAAATCATTATGATTGATTCTGATGAAAGAAAGGAAATATTTATTCTTAAGGGCTATTCAGGATTCAATTCTATTTTCGGGTTCAATCAGTGGATAGTCTGACATGAGTTATTTGGGGTAAGGATGAGATGAGTATCATTGGGCAGATATTTTGGGTGCCTGTATTAAGACAATATGTGGTCGAAGGTCAGATTCCATCCAGGCTGAAATATGCATACATCACACTTCCTCAGCAGACTCCTGGTTCCATTTTAGAAAGCTTTGTTGGAAATACCATTTTGATTTTCCTTTCACAACCTGAATTTTATTTACCTTTCATCAATTGATCTTTCCCCTTGAGGTCATAAATTTTGATTGAAGTAGATGGGGCAGCATAGGAATAGGTGCTTACTGAGTCTGGGCTACCTTCCAGGCATCTTGTGATTTTTCCATCTGCTTGAGCTTGATTTCCAGTAGATCACTTCCCCTTGATGTTATATTGCTTTAATACAAGCCTGATCTTACAGCCTGGCAGATCAGATAGCACTTAGCTCCTCATGCGCATCTCAGGTCGCAGAGTCACTTGCTGGCTTATGGTCAAATGTGCAGTTTCTGTCAGAGTCCAGTTGTAAACCAAACAGTTGACCAACATATTGAGTGACGGATCCACCAACCGATCAGTCAATCAACTAACCAAAAATAGTGTTCAAAAAAAAAAAAAATGACTTTACTCCAAAACTCTTGATGTCTATACTTTGATTTTTCTAATGGGGCTTTCAGGAGTCTCTGCAGAACATGTTTATTTGCTACCAATACTTCAGTTATCATTGAATAAATGAACTAGGTAGTCTATACTCAACGTCTGAGCAGCTTGGTGATATTTTATAAATGCATTATAGCAGCATGCTATGTTGTAATACGTGTATAATATGTTTTCTCTAACATGCAAAGGGATCCAAAATTTCTGTGCTTCTTCCTGTGCTCTAGGTTATCTGTGCAGAGATTTGCCTTTTAAATTAGAAGAATATCACAATTAGATTTAGACTACTAGACATTTAGAAACCCTGCTGAATTGTCAAGCACTCAAAATGTCAATATTTTCCCCATCAGAGTCATTCACTTGTCTACTAAGTTATCTAGGATAATGTGATCAATATTTGATTATCAGCTTGGTGTCCTGTAGGATGTCTGGATGATTGTGGCTCTTGTCTGTCATGGAGTGGGAGAATTGCCTTGAGGTCTAATAGTGACTGTTCTTGCCAGCTGAAAGTGAAATGTTTCTAATTGTCCTTACTAATTGGTAAGGAGAGAAGAGCATTTGTCAAATCATTAGCTGGATAGCAGGTGGCAGGACATGTTTTGATTTGCTCTAGCAGACAACACATGCAAAGGAGCATGTAATTGGAGTCACTGTCTGACTCTGGTTATGCTAATCCAACCTTTCTCCATGGCCACCCCATGCGCACAGACTGGCCGAGCAAGTGAAGTCAGTGGTGAGGTGTTAGGATCACGATTATTACACTTTTCCTGGCTTCATGACCCTAAACTGAGCAATTCCCTAAGCATATTGTGATAGTGTGAGATAAGGTAAGAAATATATATTTGTTCTTTGATACCATTTGTGACATAGAATTACTAAAATGCTTGGATCTTCCTAAGTGATGAAAGCAGAATGGTATTTTTTGTTCTCTTAATGAGGTGACTTTTGGACCCCACCTAAGTATGGGGGCTGGTTATCTGGAAAGTCAACATGTGATTAGAAGGTTGGAACTTTTAAAACACAAAGCTCTCTCTTTCTCTCTTTTTTATTTTTTTGGCTGAGCAGCATGTGGGATTTTAGTCCCTGACCAGGAATAGAACCCACACCCTCTGCAGTGGAAGTACAGAATCTTAGCCACTGGATAGAGCAGGGAAATTGCTGAAGGTTCAAACTTTTAGTCTCACTTTCCAGACTCTGGTGAGGGGGAAGGGGTCACGGGGTTGACTCAATTGCCAGTGTCCAATGAGTTAATCAATCACAGCTGTGTAATGAAGCCTCTGTAAAACCCCAAAGAAGGTGCCTTGGAGAGCATCCTGGCTGGTGAACACCTGGAACTGCTGGGGGAGTGGCCTGCCAGGAGAGAGTGAAAAGAAGCTGTACGTTCCATCCTCCAGTACCTTGCCCTGTGTAGCTCTTCCATCTGGCTGTTCCAGAGCCATATCCTTTTATAATAAACTGCTGACCTAGTAAGTAAACCATTTCTTGGAGTTCTGTGAGCTGCTCTAGAAAATTAATCAAATCCAATAGGAGAGGAGGTCATGCAACACGTGATTTATAGCCAGTTGGTCAGAAGTACAGGTGACAACCTGGACTTGAGACTGCCATCTGAAGTGTGTGTGTATGTGTGTGTGATGGTAGGGGGCACCATCTTAGAGGACTGAACTATTAATTTGTGGAATCTGATGCCATTTCTGAGTATGTAGTGTCAGAATTGAGGTGGATTTTCAGACACCCTGCTGCTGTGGAAAAATCACTTTTGCTGCTGTGGAGTCCCCTACTTCCTCTCTACCAATTGGTATCCTCTCTTATACCAATTCTCTACTGGAATTGGTATCAGAACCAGTCAGATATAATAGTCCTTTGTTTTACTATTTCTGTACAAGAGGTGGTTTTAGGGACTTCAGTTTGGCCCTTGCTGCATGAGTTGAGGAACCAGTATGGGGACTGTGTGTCTTCTAAAAACATATTCTGAAGTGTGAAATGGACAAACGTCTGTGGACTCACTTGGCCCAATGTGAGCCTAAAATTTAAACTCCCTTAACCTCTGTAAGCCCCAGTCAGATGGAGAGAGTAGAATGGCATTCTGGGTCTTTAGGATTATAGTTAACTGACAGCTGGTATGTATTCCTGGGAAGTAAAAAGGCCACAGGTCCCTTAAGGGAAGATATAAAGGAAGATTTATGCTATTTAAAGGTTGGACTTGTGCAGGGATCTTTTCAGGAGAACCCAGCCTTACTATTACTATAGTGAAGGTATGTGGAGGCTGAGATGAGGGTTAGGATGGCCATTTTTTGTGTTAAATAAAGTGACGTTTTTTATTTTTAATTTCCAAGGATTTTTTTTTTCTTGTACTGTCTTTTTTTGTTAATTCACATCCCACTGTTATTTCATGGGTGAGCTAGTTTCTTATCGCTCATATGTTAACAAGTAAAGTTTAATTATATAAGTTAACTAATACAAACTAATATAGTTTTAAAATTTTAATCATTTCCTACAATTCTGTTTTTCTGTCTTCTCTGAATTTCCTTTTCTTCTGTTTGTTCAATTTCCTACAAGATTCCTTTGAAAATTTAATTTATCCATTTGTAGGAGTTTCTTTTTATGTTTTGTATATTGTATATTAGTTTTAAACTGTGAAAACATGTTCTATCTAAGATGATATTTTAGTTAAATGTAAAAAAATGAGTTTATGGGTAATTTAGTCTAAAGTGATCTTTGTTAAAAATTCTTAAGTTTACAAAATATGTTTTCTTGTATAAAAATGTCTTTCCTGCATCAATTGAAAAATATATATTGTTTTTCATACTAGCACTATAGTTTTGTTTCTCACATTAATATATGCAGAGACTACATCTTTATATATGCCATATACGATGTAAAGTTACAACTTAAGTTTTCAATTCTGAGGCAGATTTCAAGGGATGCTCTAAAACAATCTATCATTTTCCTTTTCTCGCTAATTTTTTAAAAAGATTTATACTCATTCAAAGTTCCCAAAGATAGATACACTGACCTGTTTTAAGCTCTCTATGAAATTGCTGTTTCCTTTTTTTTTCTATTTTCTTTTGCTCTTAAAGATTTTGTTAATCTTGTGAGCTCTCTTATTTGCTCTTTTACAAAATTTTCTTAGATGTTTGTGGAATTTATTTTTTCAAATACATTTTCTAATCTTGAGTTTTGATGAAAGTTATATTGAATACGAAGACTGATTCAGTCAAAGATATGTTTATAATGCTGTATATGGCTGCTTTTTTATACTCCATTTCTAATGGTCAGTCTGTTCATGGGACTGGGTTGTCTCTGTGGGTCATCATATGGTGCCCTGGTACAGCCATTCTGCTAAGAAGCTTGCTGTACCTGGTGAAACTCATATACACTAGAGTCCACCTTCTTAGGAGGTATCCCTGGGAAACTTGCTTATATCTGATATAGTTTGTAAAATGCAGCAGTGTCTTTGACACTGTTTTACCATGTAAATGAAAATAAACACTATTTTATTTACTAAAACCTTAAAACTGTTTTTATATATAAAGAAGTCATGCTGCTGTTGCTGCTAAGTCACCTCAGTCGTGTCTGATTCTTTGTGACCCCATGGACTGTAGCCCACCAAGCTCCTCTGTCCTTGGAAATCTACAGGCAAGAATACTGGAGCAGTTGCCATGCCCTCCTCCAGGGGATCTTCCCAACCCAGGGACTGAAGCCATGTTTCCTGTGGCTCCTGCACTGCAGGCATATTCTTAACTGCTGAGCCACAAGAGAAGTCCTAAATAAGACATCAGATCAGATCAGATCAGATCAGTCACTCAGTCGCGTCCACTCTTTGCGACCCCATGAATCGCAGCAAGCCAGGCCTCCCTGTCCATCACCAACTCCCCGGAGTTCACCCAGACCCACGTCCATTGAGTCAGTGATGCCATCCAGCCATCTCATCCTCTGTCGTCCCCTTCTCATCCTGCCCCCAATCCCACCCAGCATCTGAGGCTTTTCCAATGAGTCAACTCTTCGCATGAGGTGGCCAAAGTACTGGAGTTTCAGCTTTAGCATCATTCCTTCCAAAGAAATCCCAGGGCTGATCTCCTTCAGAATGGACTGGTTGGATCTCCTTGCAGTCCAAGGGACTCTCAAGAGTCTTCTCCAACACCACAGTTCAAAAGCATCAATTCTTCAGCGCTCAGCCTTCTTCACAGTTCAACTCTCACATCCATACATGACCACAGGAAAAATCGTAGCCTTGACTAGATGAACATTTGTTGGCAAAGTAATGTCTCTGCTTTGGAATATGCTATCTAGGTTGGTCATAACTTTCCTTTCAAGGAGTAGCGTCTTTTAATTTCATGGCTGCAATCACCATCTGCAGTGATTTTGGAGCCCCAAAAAATAAAGTCTGACACTGTTTCCCCATCTATTTCCCATGAAGTGGTAGGACCGGGTGCCATAATCTTCGTTTTCTGAATGTTGAACTTTAAGCCAACCTTTTCACTCTCCACTTTCACTTTCATCAAGAGGCTTTGGAGTTCCTCTTCACTTTCTGCCATAAGGGTGGTGTCATCTGCATATCTGAGGTTATTGAGATTTCTCCCAGCAATCTTGAGTCCAGCTTGTGTTTCTTTCAGTCCAGCGTTTCTCATGATGTACTCTGCATATAAGTTAAATAAACCGGGTGACAATATACAGCCTTGATGTACTCCTTTTCCTATTTGGAACCAGTCTGTTGTTCCATGTCCAGTTCTAACTGTTGCTTCCTGACCTGCACACAAATTTCTCAAGAGGCAGATCAGGTGGTCTGGTATTCCCATCTCTTTCAGAATTTTCCACAGTTTCTTGTGATCCACACAGTCAAAGGCTTTGGCATAGTCAATAAAGCAGAAATAGATGTTTTTCTGGAACTCTCTTGCTTTTTCCATGATCCAGCGGATGTTTGCAATTTGATCTCTGGTTTCTCTGCCTTTTCTAAAACCAGCTTGAACATCTGGGTGTTCATGGTTCACATATTGCTGAAGCCTGGCTTGGAGAATTTTGAGCATTACTTTACTAGTGTGTGAGATGAGTGCAATTGTGCAGTAGTTTGAGCATTCTTTGGCATTGCCTTTCTTTGGGATTGGAATGAAAACTGACCTTTTCCAGTCCTGTGGCCAGTGCTGAGTTTTCCAAATTTGCTGGCATATTGAGTACAGCACTTTCACAGCATCATCTTTCAGGATTTGAAATAGCTCAACTGGAATTCCATCACCTCCACTAGCTTTGTTCGTAGTGATGCTTTCTAAGGCCCACTTGACTTCATATTCCAGGATGCTCTCATCTTTTAAAATTACATTGTTATAATTTAGACTTAGTTTCTTTATTGGCATATCTTATAATAAAATTTTGTTGTTTAAAATTATGGTAGATTTATGGCACAAGATTTAAAACATGTATATTTTGAGGTCTTTGTGGCAGAGTAAGAGTTTAATTTATATATTTTCCATTATTCAAACAATTCTTTTGAGGTTATATTTATATAACCATTTTTGACATAACTAATTTGATCTCTTTGAGGTGAGGTAGCCAACAGTATTTACTAAACAATGATTAAGATTTTGTTTTTTAAGTGGGATGTTTTGGCCAAGGCTTGATAGGCCCTGTGAGATCTTGACCCCATGGCTCTCCAGCCTCCTACAGGCAAGTTCTCAGCATCCTCTGCCCCCAGGTGACAGGCTGCCATCAGGCCTCAGGTTTGCAGATTGGCCCTTGTGCCCTTGGGCTTCCCAGGCAGTGCTAGTTGTAAGGAATCTGATGGCCAGTGCAGGAGATGTAGGAGCCACGAGTTGAATCACCCGTGAGTGATTGAGTGGGGAAGATCCCATGGAGAAGGGCATGGCAACCCACTCCAGTATCCTTGCCTGGAGAAACCCATGGACAGAGGAGCCTGGCTGGCTACAGTCCATGGGGTTGCACAGAGTTAGCCGTGACTGAAGAGACTTAGCACATTTAGTCCATGGTGTCAAAAACCAAACTCTGTACTGAATTAAGAAAAAAAGGCAGAAAGTTGAGTTTATTACAAGAATTGCATCCTGCAAAACTGGAAACTCAAGGCTATGGGAGCAGTGAGTTCTGAGTTGCTAACAGACTAGAGGATTTTATGGATAAATATGGAGATTATTTGTTTTTTTCAGCTAATTGGTTGCCTACTGGTCTTCTTTCTTATTTGGATTAGGGTAACTGAATTAGGGGAGCAGGAAGTTCAGAGACAGCATAAAAAGACTTGGTGTTTGAGGGATTGGCTGGTGTTCTCTGCCAATTCATGAAACGAGCTGTCAATTCCTGTAAGATTAGGTTAAGTTTCCTTTATACATCTGCATTGACCATCTCTGTTTTGTTCTTGACATAAATGACTCAATATTAGGTTGGTTCTACAGCGTTTTACTAGAGAAGGCAATGGCACCCCACTCCAGTACTCTTGCCTGGAAAATCCCATGGAAGGAGGAGCCTGGTAGGCTGCAGTCCATGGGGTCGCTAAAAGTTGGACACAACTGAGCGACTTTACTTTCATTTTTCTCTTTCATGTATCGGAGAAGGAAATGGCAACCCATTCCAGTGTTCTTGCCTGGAGAATCCCAGGGATGGCAGAGCCTGGTGGGCTGCCGTCTGTAGGGTCGCACAGAGTCGGACATGGCTGAAGTGACTTAGCAGCAGCAGCAGCACAGCGTTTTACATTGACATGTAATATACTGAAGTAATAGTTGGGTTTAAGGCTACCATCTTTTTATCTGTTTTCCCTTTACACTATGTTTTTCTTTATTCCTTCTTTCTTTCCTTCTTTTTTTTTTTTTGGTAAACATGTACCTTCTTGTCTTGGTTATTTTCTCTCTTTAAAAATTCATTTATTTTTAAATGGAGGATCATTGCTTTACAATATTGTGTTGCTTTCTCTTGTTTTCTTTTGAGTTTAGCTGGTATTTATTGTTTCTTGTCTTCATAGCTTTTTAGATTTGTGTTTGTTTATTCTGCTTTTAATGGTTGTCATAGGGATCACAATATGCACTTTTAATTTTTACCTTCTACTTTAAATGAAAAGTTTTACCATTTCGTTGAACGATCTAAGCACCTCAGCAGTTTCACTTCATTACTGTCTTACTGTGGCTTTCCTTGTAGCTCAGTTGGTAAAGAATCTGCCTGCAATGCAGGAGACCCAGGTTCGATCCTGGGGTTTGGAAGATCCCCTGGAGAAGGAAATAGCAAGGCAGTATCCTTGCCTGGAAAATCTCATGGACAGAGGAGCCTGGTGGGCTGCAGTCAATGGGGTCACAAAAAGTTGGACACGACTGAGCGACTAACATTTACTCTCTTACTAGGATTTGTGCTATTTTTGTCAACAAATCTTATTTCTACCAACATTTTAACAACCACCAAGACCTTTTGTTATTTTGTCTTTGAGTGGTCAATGTTGTGCTGTGCTTAGTCACTCAGTCATGTCTGACTTTGTGAACACATGGACTGTAGCCCACTGACTCTGTCCATGTGGATTCTCCAGGCCAGAATACTGGAGTGGAAAGCTGTTCCCTTCTCCAGGGCATCTTCCCAACCCAGGAATTGAACACAGGTCTCCCACATTGCAGGTGGATTCTTTACCATCTGAGCCACCAGGGAAGCCCAAGAATACTGGAGTGGGTGGCCTATCTATTCTCCAGTGGATCTTTCCAATCCAGGAATTGAACTGGGGTCTCCTGCATTACAGGCAGATTCTTTACCCTCTGAGCTACCAGGGAAGCCCTAAAAGTAGTCAATATTTACATGTAATTACTCACATATTCTTTCTGGTACTTTTTTTTTTTTTTTTTAAGTTCCATAAGTTCATCCAGAATTGTTTTGCTTCAGCCTGAGTACTCATTTCTCATTGCTTATTACTAGTGATGAATTCTCTCAGCCGTTGTTTGAACCTACCTTCATTTTTCAAGAATATTTTCACTAGGTCTAGATCTTCAAGTTGTTGCCAGCTACATTTTTAAAACTGTAAATGTCTAAGCCATGATTACATTTATGACATGGTACTCCATTAAGTAGCATGAAGGCTTTGATGGAAACATCTAATGTGAAAGGTAACTAAGGCCGTGAATGTTGCTGGTGCCCTGCTCGCATCCCTTTGCCTGGTCACTTTACCTGCTTCTTGGCCACTGTGTCCTGGCTGCTGATAATGCACAGCTGCCTTATTATCTGGGGTATTTCCCTCAACACATATGAGCCTTCTTTATTGGTTATGTATTGCTACCTAACCAATCATTCCAAACTTAGTGGCTTAAAGCAACATAAGCATTTATTGCATAACTTTCTGTGGGTCAACAATTTGGGAGCTGCTTAACTGGGATTTTGGCTCAGGGTCTCTGGAGATTGCTTTCAAGAAGTCAGTCTGAAGGCTTGAGTGGGACTGGAGTGATTATCTCCCAAGAGAGCTCACTCACACATAGGCAGGAGGCTTCATTTTTTTTAAAATATATTTATTTATTTTAGGCTGTGCTGAGTCTTCATTGCTGACCAGGCTTTTATCTAGCTGTCGGAAGCCTACTCTCTGGTGGTGCAAGGGCTTCTCATTGCAGTGACTTCTCTTGATGAGGAGCACAGGATCTAGAGCCACGGGCTCAATAGTGGTGCTACCCGGACTTAATTGTTTTGCAGCATGTGGAATCATCCTGGATCAAGGATCGAACTTGTGTCTTCTGCATTGGCAGGCAAGTTCTTTACCACTGAGCCACTACTTGGTTTTTTGTCACAATGACTTCTGCACAGAACCGCTTCAGTTTTCTCACCATTTTGTGGCTGGTTTCCCTCAGTGCAAGCAATCTAAGAGAAAGTAAGGCAGAAGCTGCTGAGTCTTTTATGATCTAGCCTCCAAGTCCCACATGGTCATTTTTGGAATATTCTAAAGGTTCTACGTCCAACGTAAGAGAAACCCAAGTAAGATGGTAGGTGTTGCGAGAGGGCATCAGAGGGCAGAAACACTGAAACCATAATCACAGAAAACTAGTCAATCTGATCATACAGACCATACCCTTGTCTAACTCAAGGAAACAAGCCATGCCATATGGGGCCACCCAAGACGGACGGGTCATGGTAGAGAGGTCTGACAGAATGTGGTCCACTGGAGAACGGAATGGCAAACCACTTCAGTATTCTTGCCTTGAGAACCCCATGAACACTATAAAAAGGCAAAATGATAGGACACTGAAAGAGAAACTCCCCTGGGTGTTAGGTGCCCAATATATGCTACTGGATATCAGTAGAGAAATAACTCCAGAAAGAATGAAGGGATGGAGCCAAAGCAAAAACAATACCCAGTTGTGGTTGTGACTGATGATAGAAGCAAGGTCCGATGCTGTACAGAGCAATATTGCATAGGAACGTGGAATGTTAGGTCCATGAATCAAGGCAAATTGGAAATGGTCAAACAGGAGATGGCAAGAGTGAACGTCCACATTCTAGGAATCAGTGAACTAAAATGGACTGGAATGGGCGAATTGAAGAATGGTGCTATGCTATGCTATGCTAAGTTGCTTCAGTCATGTCCGACTCTGTGCGACCCCGTAGACGGTAGCCCACCAGGTTCCCCGGTCCCTGGGATTCTCCAGGCAAGAACACTGGAGTGGGTTGCCATTTCCTTCTCCAATGCATAAAAGTGAAGAGTGAAAGTGAAGTCGCTGAGTCGTGTCCGACTCCTAGTGACCTCATGGACTGCAGCCTACCAGGCTCCACCGTCCCTGGGATTCTCCAGGCAAGAACACTGGAGTGGGTTGCCATTTCCTTCTCCAACATGACTACTATAAAAACTATAGCTTTGACTATATGGACCTTTGTTGGCAAAGTGATGTCTCTGGTTTTGAATATGTTGTCTAGGTTGGTAGTAGCTTTTCTTCCAAGGAGCAAGCATCTTAATTTCATGGCTGCAGTTACCATTTGCAGTGATCTCAGAACCCAAGAAAATAAAGTCTATCACTGTTTCCATTTTCCCCATCTTTTTGCCATGAATTGATGGGACCAGATGCCATGATTTTTGTTTTTTGAATGTTGAATTTTAAGCCAGTTTTTTCATTCTCTTCTTTCACCTTCATCAAGAGGCTCTTTAGTTTCTCTTCATTTTCTGCAATGGCAGAATAGCCAAAATGCAGAATAAGTGTGAACTAAGGCAGAAGTGACAGACTTTATTTTCTTGGGCTCCAAATCACTGTGGATGGTTGAAAGGTTGTTGCTGACCCATGCAAAGATGCCGGGATTCTTGGCCTCCGGAGGAGAAGAATTCAATCTGGGGCCAGAGATGAGGATTGATCGCTCAGAGCTTTTGTGTAATAAAGTTTTATTAAAGTATAAAGGAGATAGAGAAAGCTTCTGACATAGACATCAGAAGTGGGTAGAAAGAGTACCCGTTTGCTAGTGTTAGCAATGGAGTTATATTCTCTCCAGTGAATCCAAAGAATGTCTGGAGGTTGTAAAACCTCACCAGACCTACTCCCATAATTTAATTTTAAAATAACAGGATTAGTCAGAAGGTTTAATCCAGAGACTGTCCTCAGGCAGGATACATTGTTATATAATCCTAAGGAATGTAGAAGCAAAAGAATTTATCCTTTCTTCCTCCTTGAGAATTCCAGACCCTCTCTCTTTGGGGACCCCTAGACTTCTTATCAACCTGCCTATGAAATGACTCTCTCATGGTGACTGCAGTCACAAAATTGAAAGGCAAAGTTTGCTCCTTGGGAGAAAAGGTATGACAAAAGTAGACAGCATATTCAAAAGCAGAGACGTCAGTTTGCTGACAAAGGTCCATATAGTCAAATCTATGGCTTTTCCAGTAGTCATGTACAGGTGTAAGAGTTGGACCATAAAGAAGGTTGAGCACCAAAGAATTGATGTTTTCAAACTGTGTTGTTGAAGAAGACTCCTGAGAGTCCCTTGGACAGCAAGGAGATGAAAACAGTCAACCCTAAAGGAAATCAATCCTGAATATTCATTGAAAGGACTGATGCTGAAGCTCAAGTTCCAATACCTTGGCCACCTGATGTGAAGAACTGACTCATTTGAAAAGACCCTGACGCTGGGAAAGATTGAAGGCAGGAGGAGAAGAGGACAACAGAGAATGAAATGATTGGATAGCATCACTGACTCAATGGACGTGAGTTTGAGCAAACTAAGGGAAATAGTGAAGGACCCGGAAGCCTTGAGGGCTGTAGTCCATGGGGTCACAACTAGCTGGATATGACTTAGTAAGTGAACAACAACAACAAAGGAAGAAGTATCCTCACCTGTCCTAAATACTGATATTTCTCTCTATAGTCCTAAGTTCTAACTTTTTTCTTTTTTTCCTTCCTCTTCTTCCTCTGAATTCCTACAGAACCTTTCTGTTAAAAGCACTGCCTTCTTGTTCTGTTTGTAACATTTGAAGAAGGAAATTGACTTATTAAAGTCTGTCTCTGGATCTCTGTGCTAAGCTTGTTGATTGAGTCTGGAAAAAGAGGAGCTAAACTACAGTTTATAATTATTTTTTTTTTATCACGTTTTGGAGATGCATTTTGTTGGTCAAAAATTCATTTGGGTGTTTCCAAACCTGAATGAACTTTTTGGCCAACCCAATACTTATTTAGGCTACCCAGTGTTTCCCATGTATGTAGTGTGCAAGTAATGAGCTAATTGGAGACTTGGAATGATTGATACATACCAGTTCTGGAGGTCTCTGAAAGTTGACACAAAGGTAGGAAAAGCTACTACTCCTTTAAACATCTAGCAAAGCATCACTATTTAGCTTTCCTTGGGCAGAAACCAAGTCAACACAGCTGTAAAGAACATCACACTCATATAACTAAACCAGCCCGGGCAGAGTGCTTTTGCTGTGGCAGTTCCTGCTCTCTGCTTGATTTCTTGAAGTTAGCTGGTAAGAATAAGCTATTAGCAAGCTTAAATCGGTGATAATTAGCTGTACATTATTATTTCAAAGTGGTGTGGCTGTGCCAATTAAGTGGGTAATTAGGAAAACCCCAGGACAGTAAATTAAGGCAGAGTCTCAACACCAGTGCCCCATCTGTTCTACAGCAAGCATTCCAATTAGCCAAGCTTCTCATTTAAGAATATGCCAATTAAGGGGATGGGCTGCATGCATAAGTGTGTATCAGGGAAAATAGAGACTGTATTAGGTCTTAGTAAATGTAAAATATTTTTAATGTCATAGGTGATTTTGATCTAACGGTGGGGAAAGGAGAAATTTTAGATATCCTGGATTTTTAATGTTGGAAACAAAATATAATTTAAATTGTTTTCTGAGTCTTTGTTTCTCTTAATTTTCTCTTCAGAACTGAACTGAGATATTGTATCAACAGGAAGTTCCATTCTAATGTGATTACTAAATCTCGATTTGAGTGAGGATTTTACCACTTGGAACATTAGACAGTTTTATTTGTTGAGGATGAGAAGTAAAAAGGACATTTTAAATTGCACAGTTTAAGGAGAGGAATGAGTCAGGGCATCATTCTTATTCAGGATGGGTCTGTCTATGAAAGCAAATTAATTTATTCCTGTACATCTCAAAAGAACATGGTGATATGGTTAAAAATAAGTAAATTATAATAGGAAAAATTTTAAACATATACTGAATGAAGAATACTCAATATTATATTTAGTATGATTGCAAGACAGCTCAGAAGGCTCAGTTAGCTTTATTAAATAGGATCAGTTAGCTTAAAATTCATGAATTCATAGCTGCACTGTCAAATACTTTATTAGTGAAAGCACAGTTAATTTTTAAAATTCTTGATGTGTGTCTGGATACATGTATTCTTTTATATGAGTAAGTCATTATTGACACACTGAGCTTAATGAATTGTATATACACATAATCAGCGGATGAAAGTATCCGCAGTTCAGGAAAAAGTCAGCTCTTTGAGAAAAAAACTACTAGCATTTGTAGGACTGGAGAAAACAATTTCCAATCTATTTCCTAAAAGGAAGTTAGTGCTTCTTTGAGGTGCCATGGATATTTATTACCTGTAGGTTTAATTTACTAAAATAAAGGTCATGTTCCCTTCTATGAGAACATTGCTGTTTAATTTAAAACAGTGCTTAGTGAGTAGTGGCAGTGAGGGCACCCAGAGCAGGGCAGGTCAAGGCATGCCTTTGGATGGGGGCGAGAGGCCAGGCCAGAGCAGGGCTAAAAAAACAGGAGCACAAGGCAGGCCAGCGTCAAGCCCTGTGTGAGTAATGGAGAGCAGGACCCCTGGGGTCAAAACCCAGGCACACAGGAAGAAGGAATGCCAGAAGGCAGAGCAAACATGTGGCAAAAGTTTAGGCTAGTGGTGCTTAACCTTTTGTGGGTCATGTATCCCACTGAGAACCTGATAAAATTTCTCAGAACAAGAGAGTTCATAAACAAATACATGTAAAATTTTGCTGCACTGAAAAGCAAATTGCTCCACTTAAGCTGAGTATTCAAAATAACGACTTCAAACTGGGTTTGCTCTACATTTTAGATGTTCATGGATAAAATTAATGACCATTTCATGAAATATCTGAAACTATTTCCAAACTATAGGATACGTAACTGTCAACAGTATTTGTGCTGAAAGGAGAGATGGCTCCAACTGCTTGCTATAAACTAGAAATTGTGATGGTCTTAGAGGTTTGGTGTCCAATGGATGCTGCTCACTTTTTGTTTTGATGGTGACAATTATTGAAAATTACAGAAAGCAAACTTATGTGGTTATCAGTGTCTGCAGTTAGAACTCTCATAGCTTGCTTGCTTAGACAAGGATAGGCTTATATCAGGGAACATGAGATTTATTCTAAATTCTTCAAGTTATTTACATCCATAGTCCATAATGCTTTAGGCCTCAAGTTAATCTATGACATCTGTAATACGGAGACTGTCAAATTTAAGTTAATGTGAGTAGAAATAAATCTCTCCAAATTTCTCACTACAAAAAGAATAATAAAATATATTTCTATTTTTTTTTATATAGAAAATATATTTTCTACAGGAAAAATGACCTTTAAGTTGGACACTTTTCTAACTGATTCTCCGAAAACCTTCTATTTCCCAGCAAATAACAGCTTTGCCAGATGAGCTTAGAGGCTTTTCAGTAGTGTTTTATAATAATGACTGTAGGGTTATCTCATTTATGTGGCTCAAATTATTCCCCCACCAAGAAAACCAAATTGTCAATGAAATTTTCCTTATCTAATATACCTGAAAGCAACTTCCTTCCTTTTCACAAAAGGTGAATATTTTATCCATTTTCCTTTGGAAAGTCTGTGAACATCTGGAGTTAAAAAGTACCCCAAATTCAGCTCCCATTTTTTTCACTTTTTTAAGAGGTGAGGAGGAATTAAATTTCTGTTGTATTGAAACTGATGATTTTTATAGGAGTGCATAAAAGATATTTCAGAAGTTTTAGCAGAATCTATGGGGCATACATCAGGATAATGCGATGCTTCTTTCTTTTACTAAAGTAGCAAAATTAGTTGTTCTTAGAAGTCTTATGAGTACTCCATCTACAGCCAGAGTACTGAGCTTTCTTTCTTTCTCTTGGTTTTGCATTGCAAACAATATTCTATCAGTTTAAATCTATCATCAGCATTTAAAGTGTCCAAATCATGCATACAGATAAGAGGGAAAAATGGGGAGTAGGTAGACCCAAGAGATATTCTTATTTTTATTCAGTTGCATGTTGAATGGAATTAATAAAGCTACCAATTTTTAACGTAGTAGTGCTCAAAATAGAAGAAACATATTTCTAGAGTGAATTTTATCACTTAATGGAAACTTTGCTTTTTTTCAATTTTTCTCATCTTCATCCCAAGATACACATTTATCTCAACCATTTCCAGAAACACCATGGTCTCCAGAATCATATTTTGTTTAAAGGTGCAACTGATGAAAGCTTGAAGGTAGTCCTGGGATGATGCTTTCTGTTTAAGCCTATATTCATAGACTTACAGACTTGCAGATCAAATTTTCTTCCAAATAATATTATTTATTCTGGTTGATGACTTTTGAAGATGAAGAGTTTAAGACATTCTTTTGGCTATGTTAGTTTGACTGTCCTTCAGTAAGAATCTTGTTAGACATGGAACACTGCAACTTTGGCGACCTACAAATTGAGTGAATCCAAAGGATTTATAATATTTTGTTGTATTTGTTTTGCCTACATTTTGCAATATAAGCTAAATATAAACAAAGATATATATGAATAATCATAATGGAAGGATATATTACTTTGATTCTGATCATATGCACAGTATTTCAGATGTCATAATTGGGTAAATGTGATTATACATTATTCAGTATTCTGTGCCACCTTTCAGAAGTTGGAAATACAATAATATCTGGGTTACATGTGATATTCAAAATTAATTTTTTCCAAAATGAGAATTACTAGAATAGTAGGAATAAAATTGAAGACTAAAATAATTTATTTTCTTTGAGCCTTGTTAACTATAGATTTCCTGATCTTAAAGCCCATCTTTATATAAGAATCCAGGAACCACAAATATTTGCACTGAGAGGTATACAGTTAGTAAAAATGCAAGTGAGAATAATTTGTACAAGGCATATATTAACTCTCAGACAAATTTGTGGATGGAGGTAACCAGAGATATCTGATTTAAGTCATTAAATAAAAAGGAAAGAAAAGGAAATAGGAAGAAGCCAAATTATTGGCAGACTATTAAAGTGAAAGTAGTTCATTAATATTCTGAGGCTGAGAGAGGAAAATATTGTCCAGAATGTTTTTTTCTTTTTTTGGCCCCTAGGTTTTGGAGTTTATTGTTAAAATGTCAGCAAGCACAGGAAACATCTTACTAGAAAAGAAAGTAAGATTCAAGTTTCGACGTAAAATCCTGAATCTCAAAATGCAGTTATAATGTTTTTTTGTATAAATGACCTATATTAGAGTCATTAGATTTGTAAATATTCTGTTTGGCTAAACCTTCTGATTGGTCTTGACTCAGTCAAGTCCTAGACTTTATTTTTCTATTGTGAAATTAATAGCATGCTTCTTTCAACTAGTTGAGTGAGTAAATGATGGCATATTTTTATTAAAATGAACACAAAGTTATGAGATAGGAGAACTTATATTATATCTCCTTTGGGACAGATGCTCAGTTTTATATTATCCAATTTGTATAAATATTGAATGTTTGGCCCTGTGTTTATTTTTACAAATGAGTTAAGGTCTTTGTTTAAAGTTCTTTTTTAATGGAGAACGGAGTCAGTGCTTTCTGAGGTACATTTTTATGACATGGGGAAATAAGATGAGAGCTTGTTTTGCAAACCTAGTTTTGACATCAGGTTTAAATCACTCTTTTTACAGGAGGATGCTTTCAGAAAGGATACTTTTTACTGGGACATTAAATGGTAACACGTTGGATTTGAGGAATATTGAAAAAGAACAGACATGTCCATATCAATTGTATAGGTGGCTATCATTGTCCAGCTCAGGGCTGGTATAAAACCATCACCAGGGAGCCTTAGACATGCAGCACTTGTCAGAAAAGAATCCTCTGCAGAGAAGATGGGAGGATGTTGGTGTGTTGGGTGTTTCCAGTGTTCTTTCCCATCATTTTCTCTGGTGCCCCCCAGCCTACCCACCTACTTCAACCCCTTCAGCCTTTTTGAGAAGGTAGGGAAATCCCGTCTCATGAACAAGATTTCATATCAGGAGGGAGAAACCTGGAATCATTTTTAGTCAGAAGAAGAGACTCTCCTCTTGGAGAATGGTGCCAGTTCTGAGGTCTCAGCTTCCTTCATGAGCAGCGTGTTCAGGTGTGGTTCAGAGAGCAGACTTTATGAGTTACTATTTTAGAAAAGACAGTATTTTCTTTTAAAATCAAATATGAGTGCAATGTGCTTGAAATATTTCGATTTGTGATAAAATGTGCTGGTGCCATTTATTGCTTTGTTTCTTTGTGTTACACTCACCCTCTTCCCACACCTCTGCCGGCATCATGAATGAAGCCTGTGTAAAAAGGGGCAACAAACTTGACTTCAGTATCCTGATAGCCAGTCTTCCTGCATGTATTTAATTATTTTCAAGTCTTTACAATGATAACCTTTATTGCCATAGAACAGAAATCTAAAGAAATCCTTAGAAATCTCTTCTCAAGATCTATGCAAATATTTTGTCAAATAGAATGACTTTGTTGAGAATTAAGTCAAATGATGAAATACAGAATTGCTAGAGAAAATAGTCCTTATCTAGAAACATGTGATTATGTATTTCCTCTGCAGGACAGGAGACTGACACTTTAAATATCTCCTGTTTGACAACCGTGGTCAGACCCGTCCACAGGTCTGAGACTGTTCATTAGTACCACATTAACCTTAACTTTGCCTCAGGCCATTAACTAGCAAACTGCACATTTGACCTTTGTTCTACAGATATTTTCAAACCGTGTGCGAGGTACTGCTTTTAATTTGGGTTCTGTATTAACATGTGGACTGATGTGAAGGCTAAAAAAATCGATATGTGTCATTAACTACAGAAATGTGTGTTCTGAAACATTCTGCAGACAAAAGTTCCACTCGAAAATCAGATTCTTCTCCAACACTTTTTCAGATAATTAGCTTTGCTTAAAATAAGAAATAGTCTCTTTTATATTGTGTTCAAGGGAAAAAGGGTGAGGAAGTGCTCCATGAGACAGTTGATAAACATTTTAAAGTGGAAACAAATGCCCACTAGATGAAGACCTAAGATTAGAGGTATGCCTTTTGAACATAGCTCTGTTTCCAGCAATGTCTCATGAAACAAAATGCAAAATCAAATGTAGATTGGAGCCATATGCTTAAGTGAAAACAGCTCCCTGAAATATCAGCAAAGTTTAAAACATGTGGTTATCACTCTTCAAATACTACATATGAGGAACATGTCAGTCTTATAAATTAAGAAGTAAAAATTGCCTTAGTGGGATATTTTGATAAATTATACCAGCATTGTTGTATCCAGAGATTGGAATAGTATATAGCTGTATAAAAATAAGTAAGATCTAGACTTAATAACCTGAAAAGAGTTCATGAAATATTGTCAAGCAAGAAAAGTCAGTTGCATTTATGTGTATAGGTTGGTCCTAGTTTTATAAAACTAAACCGTCTCTATCTTGATATGTCTGTTTTTTGTTATGTGTTAGGGTGTACACAGAGGAAGCTGAAGAAAGCACCCTGGGCTGTTGTCATTACTTACCTTAGGAGGCATGATGGAAATACTGCAGAGGGACAGATATGAATTTATTCTTCATGTGCCTTTTAGTTATTTTACCGCTCACCAAAATATACGTTACTTTTGTCATTAAGGGCTTCCCTGATAGCTCAGTTGGTAAAGAGTTCACCTGCAATTCAGGAGACCCCAGTTTGATTCCTGGGTCAGAAAGATCCTCTGGAGAAGGGAAAAGCTACCCACTCCAGTATTCTTGGACTTCACTTGTGGCTCAGAAATGATTTAAGTTGAATGATGATGGTAAAGACAATCAGAAGTGTCACTTAGTTTTAGAGTAGTATCTGGACACTCCTGTGTCAACCAAACTAGACATGACAACTTCAGGGTAAATTGTATTTCCTTTCGTATTTATTTTCCCCATGTGATGGATCAGGAAACCTTTCTGGCACTTTTGGCCTCCAGGGCATGGGAAGCAAGGAAGTGCTAAATGTGCTGGCCCATGTTCCTCTGTTGCCTCCAGTCAGCTCAGGGCAAACAAGGCTGGAAGCTATGAAGGAACAATTGTGCTCCAGCTTTTTCCCTCTTTCCTGTGCTAGCACAGTGTGCAAAGCTGTTCATTAGTTAGTGATCAGAATTTACTCCACCCCCTACTATATATTTCAAACTGGTAAAGAGATACAGATAAATCCTGTGTAAACATGTTGCTTTCTAAATCCAGATTTTGGCAGAAAAAAGTGATGTATCTGTTTTCTAGTCTACCAGTCTACAACTAAAGTGTGTTCTGTAAAAAGAATGATGGTTTCTGTAAAATTTTAAAAACAGAGGGAAATATTCTTCTCTACAAAAAGTCATTCAACTTTGATTTCTCAAACATCCCATACCTGCCCTACATTGCAAAATAATGACATTTTTATTAATTAATTAATGAAAATAGTCTTGAGGTCTGTGTTGACTAAATGCCTGACTCAATAAAGGACAGAAATGGTATGGACCTAACAGAAGCAGAAGATATTAAGAAGAGGTAGCAAGAATACACAGAAGAACTGCATAAAAAAGAGCTTCACGACCCAGATAATCATGATGGTGTGATCATTCACCTATAGCCAGACATCCTGGAATGGGAAGTCAAGTGGGCCTTAGGAAGCATCACTACGAACAAAGCTAGTGGAGGAGATGGAATTCCATTGAGCTATTTCAAATCCTGAAAGATTATGCTGTGAAAGTGCTGCACTCAATATGCCAGCAAATTTGGAAAACTCAGCACTGGCCACAGGACTGGAAAAGGTCAGTTTGCATTCCAATCCCATTGAAAGGCAATGCCAAAGAATGCTCAAACTACTGCACAATTGCACTCATCTCACATGCTAGTAAAGTAATACTTAAATTTCTCCAAGCCAGGCTTCAGCAATACGTGAACCATGAACTTCCTGATGTTCAAGCTGGTTTTAGAAAAGACAGGGGAACCAGAGATCAAATTGCCAACATCTGCTGGATCATCAAAAAAGCAAGAGGTCCAGAAAAACATCTATTTCTGCTTTATTGACTATGCCAAAGCCTTTGACTGTGTGGATCACAATAAACTGTGGAATATTCTGAAAGAGATGGGAATACCAGACCACCTGACCTGCCTCTTGAGAAATCTGTATGCAGGTCAGGAAGCAACAGTTAGAACCGGACACGGAACAACACACTGGTTCCAAATAGGAAAAGGAGTTCGTCAAGGCTGTATATTGTCACCCGGTTTATTTAACTTATATGCAGAGTACATCATGAGAAACGCTGGACTGGAAGAAACACAAGCTGGAATCAAGATTGCCAGGAGAAATATCAATAACCTCAGATATGCAGATGACACCACCCTTATGGCAGAAAGTGAAGAAGAACTAAAGAGCCTCTTGATGAAAGTGAAAGAGGAGAGTGAAAAAGTTGGCTTAAAGCTCAACATTCAGAAAATAAAGATCATGGCATCTGGTCCCATCACTTCATGGCAAATAGATGGGGAAACAGTGGAAATAGTGTCAGACTTTATTTTTCTGGGCTCCGAAATCACTGCAAATGGTGATTGCAGCCATGAAATTAAAAGATGCTTACCCCTTGGAAGGAAAGTTATGACCAACCTAGACAGAGTATTAAAAAGCAGAGACATTTCTTTGCCAACAATAGTCCTTCTAGTTCAAGGCTATGTTTTTTCCAGTGGTCATTTATGGATGTGAGAGTTGTACTGTGAAGAAAGCTGAGCGCCAAAGAATTGATGCTTTTGAACTGTGGTGTTGGAGAAGACTCTTGAGAGTCCCTTGGACTGCAAGGAGATCCAACCAGTCCATTCTGAAGGAGATCAGCCCTGGGTTTTCACTGGAAGGACTGATGTTGAAGCTGAAACTCCAATACTTTGGCCATCTGATGCGAAGAGTTGACTCATTGGAAGAGACCCTGATGCTGGGAGGGATTGGGGGCAGGAGGAGAAGGGGACGATAGAGGATGAGATGTTTGGATGGCATCACCAACTCAATGGAAATCGGTTTGGGTGGACTCTGGGAGTTGGTGATGGACAGGGAGGCCTGGCATGTTGCAGTTCATAGGGTTGCAAACAGTCAGACATGACTAAATGACTGAACTAAACTGAACTGAAATAACTAACTTAAATAACTAATTTCATCACTTCTCACAAGTCCTTTCACTTCTTTGGTTTTCAATTTCCTTAGTTAAAAAGTAAGAGACTGCACATTAGGATCCTGTAGAAAGCTTTTAGAGAAACCCAGATGCCAGGGTCCTGTCCCAAACACAAAATCTGAATGTCTGAGGGAGAAGTTGAGGTGTGCAGTTTGTGCTTCCTTGGTGACGATAAAGTGCATTTCGGGCAGAATACTACTGGATCAAATGGTCTCTCTTTTTCTAACACTTGTCTTTATAATATGGCATCTCTATAATGTATTAATTATGATGGGTAGCTTACACAGCAGTGTGATTAAATATTAATGTATCCCTATATGTTAATTTTGGCATCACATATATTTGTATATGTGTATATAGAGGGAGCCCTGGAGCAGGGAATGGCACCCCACTCAAGTATTCTTGCCTGGGAAATCCTATGGACAGAGGGGCCTGGTGGGCTACTGTCCATGGTGTCCCAAAGAGTCTGACACGACTGAGTGATTAACACAACAACATATAGAGGGAAACTCTGTCTTGAACCTATTTGGAATAATCTGGGACAGTTTGTGGCCCTTTGCTCTGGATTTCTTCCAATTTCTAATATAACACATCAGAAAGGTCCTTCTGATCTTTCTCCACAATCTTGGAGCAGATCTCCTAATTCAAATTTTCCCAAGTCAGCCATGCTCTCTAAGAACTTTTAATTATCATTATCATTTTTAAAAATGTGTTTGTTTATTTGACTATGCTGGGTCTGTTGTTGCCTGGGCTTTTCTGTAGTTGGGTGAGTGGGGGCTACTCTCTGGTTGCAATGCTCAGGTTCTCACTGCAATGGCATCTCTTGTTCCTGAGCATGGGCTCAGGGTGTGAGGGCTTCAGCAGTCACAGCTTGAGGGCTCAGTAGTTGCAGCTCCTGGGCTTTAGAGCACAGGCTCAATAGTTGTGGTGTTCCACAGTGTGTGGGATCTTCCCAGACCAGGGAACCCATGTCTCCTGCATTGGCAGGCAGATTCTTTACCAATGAGCCACCAGGGAAGCCCTATCATTATCATATTTTAAAAATGTATTGAGTATGGAAACTTCTAATTCTGGAAGTTGGTAAAAACTAACAGTGCATCTGGGGCCAATTTAACAAGAATTTGTTGGGTGCCTGTGGGGTACCAAACTGTAGTCTAAACCCTTGGGATATAAAGTAGACACGACTCTTGTCTTTAGAGAACACACCCTTTAATCAGAGAGGCAGACAGACAGACAGAGGAATTATAATACCAGATAACCAGGGGTATAGAACAGATGCCAAGTGTGGCATTAGAAACACACTGGGCCAATAAAAGCTTCACAGTCTGGTCAGGACAGGATTTAGAGAGGAGATGAGGATTAGCTGGATCCTGAAGGATGGGTGGATGTTTGGGAGAATGAAATAGGAGGGCAGGCCATTATGGGGAGAAGCCCATCATTGGGTTTAGAAGCAAAAAATTGTTTTTGTTCCAAACCTTTCGGTTCCCTAAATGCAGGCGATACAGGAGAAATGGGTTTGATCCCTGGGTCAGATCCCCTGAAGGAGGAAGTAGAAACCCACTTCAGTAATCTTACCCGGAGAATTCCATGGATAGAGGAGCCTGACAGGCTATCGTATATAGGGTCTCAAAGAGTCAGACACAACTGAGCACACACACATACATACATATGTGCCCACTTCAGATCATCAGGAGCAATGCCTAAGAGTGTTTGTTCTGGCTTTAAGCATCAGAGTGACAGAGCAGCTGCCATCAGAAGCATTGCCTGTCATCAGGGAAAAGGGGAACAGAAACTGGCAAAGCCACATTGGTCCACAAAGCTTAAGCCTGGAGGGAACAAACACGGCTTCTGTGTATATGTCTAGAAGTCAGATAGCCAAGGCTACCCCCAAAGAACCTTTGTGTCCAGAAGGTAGAGAATTGGAACAAATGAATGACCACATAACTTTATCTTCTTCCCCTTTCACACACAAATATACTAAAACCATTTTTATATTCAAATAAGCATGAATCCAAAGGAAAATCTATTTTCCTTTTTTGGGACTCCTCAATTCCAGTTTCTCATCTTTTTTTTCATGGTTCATCATACAGCAAATCTGAAGTTTATTATTCTTTATCAAATGCTTTAATTATTTTATTCGTGTGTTAAAACAACTAAAACAAAATAGCACAGGCTGGCTGGATTAAATGACAGAAATGGATTTTCTGACAGGTCTGGAGGCTGGAAGTCTAAGATCAAGGTGTTGGCAGGTGTGGTTTCTTCTGAGACTTCTCCTCAGTTTGCAGTTGCCACCTTTGTGCTGTGTCCTCCCATGGCCTTTCCTCTGAATTCATGTACCTGTAGTGTCTCTTTCTCATTAGAACACTGGTCAGTGGATTAAGACCCACTCATCTTATGTATCTTGTTGCTACTGCTAAGTCACTTCAGTCGTGTCTGCCTCTGTGCGACCCCATAAATGGCAGCCCATGAGGCTCCCCCGTCCCTGGGATTCTCCAGGCAAGAACACTGGAGTGGGTTGCCATTTCCTTCTGCAATACATGAAAGTGAAAAGTGAAAGTGAATTGGCTCAGTCGTGTCCGACTCTTAGTGACCCCATGGACTGCAGCCTACCAGGCTCCTCTGCCCATGGGATTTTCCAGGCAAGAGTAGTGGAGTGGGATGCCATTGACGCACTCATCCTATGTATCTTATGTAAGTTTAATTACTGCTTTAAAGGCCCTGTCTCCATATACAGTCATATTGGGGTTTAGGGCTTCAAGATATGAATTTTGGGGATGGACACAATTCAGTCTAAAACAATTACGATCACCACATACAGAATACATTTTTAGTATTTTAATCTGTTTTTCATAATGTCTTTTTATACTGAAGAGAATCTCTAATTTTTTTTTTTTAGAATCTCTAAATTCAAATTTTCTCATTCTTTAGCTTTCATAACTCTTAGCATTGAAGTTTTTTTTTCCTGTTGCTCCTACTTTTGAGTCCCTTTGGCTTCTTCTGACTGTGTATTATTTGCCTGAGAGAGATTATTCATGTTCATGACTTCAGTTACCACCTCTGTACATGGTGAATCTGGCATCACATGTCCAGCCCACCAATTTTGGCCCATATATCCAACAGCAACCTTCCATGGTATTCATGATTCTTGACATGGGCATCATCCAATGCCTTTTGAAATGTGGAATCTTGGAACTTGCCCCTCCCAAGCTGTTGACTCCAAATCTACATTTTGGCCAGATCCCCAGATGATGTTATAAATGTTAAGTTTGTAAAGTAGGCTTCTACTTGATTACTTTCTCTGAAGATTTAAAAAATCTTAAACTGAATATGTCAAGAATGGAATGAATTATTAATTAGTTTTCACTCATTCATTGATTTGGTAACTACTTATTGAGTGTACTATATCCTTTACCACTGCTACATTGGTGAACAAAGCAAACCAATAACCCCTGCCTACTTCAATTTTTTATTGGAGTGTGGAAGACAGATAAGAAACAATAAAACATTGTAAATAAGCATGTTATATGCTCAAATAGAAAGTAATATGTGCCATGGGAAGATGAAAATCTTGAGCAAAATAAGGGCAACTATTAATATAGTGGGGGACACTGAGAAGGTGATGTTTCCTTTCCTTTATTTCTTTTTTAAATTTAAATTTTAAATTTAAAAATAAACCATTTAAAATGGTTGATTTACAATGTTGTGTTAGTTTCTGCTGTACATAGAAGTGAATCAGTTAAACATATATAGGCATCCACTCTTTTTTAGATTCTTTTCTCATATAGGCCATTACAGAGTATTGAGTAGAGTTCCCTGTGCTATAGAGTAGGATCTTATTATCTATTTTATTTATAGTAGTGTATAAATGTCAATCCAAATCTCCCAATTTATCCCTGCATACGTTTCCTTTATTTCTTACCTCAGTAAAGAATACAGTCTTTTCATTAGTCACCTGATGGAAAACAATTAAACGTTATCTTAACGTCTTTACTTTACCTGTGAATTCTAGGTTCCTAATGTTTTTCTGATGTTGACTGGCCAGTGTTGGTTTTTTTTCCCTATCCTCATATTTCTCTGTTTCAACTTGGTTATAGTCCCCTTGGTTATAGGCCTTGATGCTGGGAAAGACTGAAGGCAAAAGGAGAAGGGGGTGGCAGAGGATGATATGGATAGAATCAACTCAATGGATTTGAATTTGAGCAAATTCCCAGAGATAGCAGAGGACAGAGGAGCCTGGTGTGCTATAGTCCGTGAGCTCTCAAATAGACATGACTTAGCAACTGAACACCAATAGCACCACATAGGCCCCTAAGTGACCTCACTGCACTTCTATCTGTTTCCACATTACTGCAATGATGGTGATGGCTTTCACTTGCTGGCTGGGAAACTTTTAGTGGCTCTCACTGCCTTATTAATAAAACTGAAACATCTTATGATGATCAAGATGGCTAACTATAATCTTGCCTCCTTCTCCCTTTAACTATAATTCCCATGAACACACTCCTCACTAGCCAAACTAACTGCATACGACTCTCTGAACACACAGTGATCTCTTTCCTTTTCACCCCTGCTCATCCTCACCTTTGTTGTTTGCTGCTGCTTTTTTTGCATGAAACATGGAAATGTTATCTTTGTATTCCTGATTCCTCCTCTGTCCTCAAATATGACAATATACTAACACTGTATTATTTTTGTGGATTTTTATCAGGATATATATTCTTAGAAGGCAGAGATATTTTGTTTAACTGTGAACCCCTGGCACCAACACAGAGCTTGGTATGCCATAGTGTTTAGTATTTTGTGACAAATAGTTGATAGGTGATGGTTTATGGAATGAGTGGAAGTCTTCTAAGAGATGATCCTTTCGGAGAGAATGAGGGCAAAGGCATAGAGGTATGTCTGGAGAATAACAAGCACTTTTGTGGAACCCTAAACTGTGGATTGGGTTGCTGAAATTGAGAGTGTCCTATATACCTTTCTAAGAAGACTAGATTTCATGCTGTAGAGAATAGAGAGGCATAGATGACTTTATGCAAATGAATGGCATAGTCTGTGGACTACCAGATTTGAATTTCTGTAGATGAATCTTATGGAGGATGGGAGGTGATTGTTAAGGAACAAATGGGAGGTATGTCCTCCAGGTGCAGTGATTCCAGTGAAAAGATTAAGACTTAAGCTAAGGCAATGGCAGAAGCATTGGAAAGGAGGCTGGAAAATAAAGATGTAAAGTTTCCCTACTACGATATATTGGGTGTGAAAGAAGAAATGGAAGAAAGACACCATTTACCAAGATTAAAGTTGGGGTTTTAGGGACCATAAAAATATCTATTCATGATCAATTTGAAAGTCTCCACATCTACCAACTCATGGGGAAAGGCCCTGATACTGGGAAAGATTGAGGACAAGAGGAGAAGGGGACAACAGAAGTTGAGATTGTAGGATGGCATCACTGACTCAATGGACATGAGTTTGAGCAAACTCCAGGAGATAATGAAGGACAGGGAAGCCTGGCATGCCACAGTCCATGGGGTCACAAGGAGACACGACTAAGCAACTGAATAGCAACAACATCTGCAGCCATTTGTGCCAGGCCTCTTCATTTCCAGAGGATTCTTTGATTCCAAACAGGTGGTCATTTATGTTGGATAGAAATCAGGAATGGAGTCACACATCTTCTCATTCATTAAACCCTGCTCTCTAAGAAAGAACCAGTCAATTTAATCAATTATATTTTAGTAGCTGCAGCATGAGAATTGATGTTTGTTCATCCATTACAGTTACTGGAACATAGCCATCAAGCAGACACTTATTTTCTAGTAGAGGAAATCGATAAAATATAGATAATCATTTAACTGTGTTAGTGAGAAGATAGACCATCTTTTTTCTTTTGACTGAGAATTATTTATAAATTTGTGCTTCCTGTGACCGTTTTGTTATTACTTGTCTGGTCAAGCTTTGCTAAGGAAAAGTGAAAGTGAAAGTCGCTCAGCTGTCTCTGACTCTGCAACACCATGATTATACAGTCCATGGAATTCTCCAGGCCAGAGTACTGGAGTGGGTAGCCTTTTTCCTCTTCCAGGGGATCTTCCCAACCTAGGGATTGAACCCAGGTCTCTTGCAATGCAGGTGAATTCTTTACCAGCTGAGCCACAAGGGAAGCCCAAGAATACTGGAGTGGGTAGGCAGAAAGTGAAGAGGAATTAAAGAGCTTCTTGATAAAAGTGAAAGAGGAGAGTGAAAAAGCTGGCTTAAAACTCAACATTCAAAAAACAAAGATCATGGCATCTGGTCCCATCACTTCATGGGAAATAGATGGGGAAACAATGGAAACAGTGTCAGACTTTATTTTCTTGGGCTCCAAAGTCACTGCGGATCTTCCCGACCCAGGAATTGAACCAGGGTCTCAAAAGTTTGATTAAATACTCACCAGACACTTGCCATGGGAACATCTGATTTTCTCTGATTGCAAATCTTACATATTTGAAAGTTGTATTTATCCTTCCAACAGAGTGGTGGTTTTTTACAACTCCAGCAGTTTTATATCACTAGTTCTTCAAATACCAGTGAGAGAAAATTACAAGTTGAAACTTGAGGCTTAGTGCTTTCAAAATTAGATTTAATTTTAAAAAATTTGATTATTCCAACTATAATTTATAACCACCCCTGCTGTTTAATTTCACTTTCAAAGAAATTCTTTCAAAAGTATCAATGGGGAATGCGGTTTCATAATTGCAGTATTTTAATCACACATCCTACAGATTTCTGAAGTTTACTGCCCTTCCAACATTTCCATCTCCTGTCCCTGCCTTTTGGTCCAGGGGACATTTCATCTGGATCAGACTAGTGAGTTTTCTTTTTTCCCCCAGAACTGTTATGTATATAAAAAAGTTCAAAACTAAAGTCTTTAAGACTTGGTCTTTTGAAATGCTAGAACTCAAGGTTTTCAGACCTCAAAGCTTTGGCTTTAAAACTCCAAAGTCTTGGATTTCTAAATTGAAAAACTTCTGTTTTGTTAGTTTCCTCTTTGCGCAATTTATACTGAAAAGGGAAGCAGTATGAGAGGGGAAAATAACTTAGCAAATGTATTATACATTACTCACTCCAATCAATTTTATTTTCATGCTGCTGAAGTGTGTCACATACCTGAGTTCTCTCATATTTAGTAAAGATGTATCGCTTTATGTTCTTAGACACCAAAGAGAAGACGCAGATGGGAGAATTACCCAAACCTACTAAACTTTTAATCAGTAAGCAGTGAGTCAGCTTGTTGTAAGCCTCTGACATTTCTATATGGAAAAGAAAGTAGTAGTACCACTAACTACTGGTAACTACTGGTTTAAATACCAGTAGCTAGTGAGGGCTTTAGGGAATCTAATAAAGTGACATGTGTCTGTGTGTGTGTATGTACTATTCACACTTTCTTGGGCCAATAGACATCACCAGATGGTCAACACCGAAATCAGATTGATTATATTCTTTGCAGCCAAAGATGGAGAAGCTCTATACAGTCAGCCAATCAAGACTGGGAGCTGACTGTGGCTCAGATCATGAACTACTTATTGCCAAATTCAGACTTAAATTGAAGAAAGTAGGGAAAACCACTAGACCATACAGGCATGACCTAAATCAAATCCCTTATGATTATACAGTGGAAGTGAGAAATAGATTTAAGGGCCTAGATCTGATAGATAGAGTGCCTGATGAACTATGGAATGAGGTTTGTGATATTGTACAGGAGACAGGGATCAAAGCCATCCCATGGAAAAGAAATGCAAAAAAGCAAAATGGCTGTCTGGGGAGGCTTTACAAATAGCTGTGAAAAAAAGAGAAGCGAAAAGCAAAGGAGAAAAGGAAAGATATAAACATCTGAATGCAGAGTTCCAAAGAATAGCAAGAAGAGATAAGAAAGCCTTCTTCAGTGATCAATGCAAAGAAATAGAGGAAAACAACAGAATGGGAAAGACTAGAGATCTCTTCAAGAAAATTAGAGATACCAAGGGAACATTTCATACAAAGATGGGCTCGATAAAGGACAGAAATGGTATAGACCTAACAGATGCACAAGATATTAAGAGGTGACAAGAATACACAGAAGAACTGTACAAAAAAGATCCTCACGACCCAGATAATCACGATGGTGTGATCACACACCTAGAGCCAGACATCCTGGAATGTGAAATCAAGTGGGCCTTAGAAAGCATCACTACGAACAAAGCTAGTGCAGGTGATGGAATTCCAGTTGAGCTCTTTCAAATCCTGAAAGATGATGCTGTGAAAGTGCTGCACTCAATATGCCAGCAAATTTGGAAAACTCAGCACTGGCCACAGGACTGGAAAAGGTCAGTTTTCATTCCAATCCCAAAGAAAGGCAATGCCAAAGAATGCTCAAACTACCGCACAATTGCACTCATCTCACACGCTAGTAAAGTAATGCTCAAAATTCTCCAAGCCAGGCTTCAGCAATATGTGAACCGTGAACTTCCTGATGTTCAAGCTGGTTTTAGAAAAGGCAGGGGAACCAGAGATCAAATTGCCAACATCTGCTGGATCATGGAAAAAGCAAGGAGAGTTCCAGAAAAACATCTATTTCTGCTTTCTTGACTATGCCAAAGCCTTTGACTGTGTGGATCACAATAAATTGTGGAAAATTCTGAAAGAGATGGGAATACCAGACCACCTGATGTGCCTTTTGAGAAATCTATATGCAGGTCAGGAAGCAACAGTTAGAACTGGACATGGAACAACAGACTGGTTCCAAATAGGAAAAGGATTACGTCAAGGCTGTATATTGTCACCCGGTTTATTTAACTTATATGCAGAGTACATCATGAGAAATGCTGGACTGGAAGAAGCACAAGCTACAATCAAGATTGCTGGGAGAAATATCAGTAACCTCAGATATGCAGATGACACCACCCTTATGGCAGAAAGTGAAGAGGAACTCAAAAGCCTCTTGATGAAAGTGAAAGAGGAGAGTGAAAAAGTTAGCTTAAAGCTCAACATTCAGAAAACAAAGATCATGGCATCTGGTCCCATCACTTCATGGGAAATAGATGGGGAAACAGTGGAAACAGTGGCAGACTTTATTTTTGGGGGCTCCAAAATCACTGCAGATGGTGATTGCAGCCATGAAATTAAAAGACGTTTACTCCTTGAAAGGAAAGTTATGACCAAACTAGATAGCATATTCAAAAGCTTTACTTTTGAAAGTAAAGAGACATTACTTTCATATTCAAAGAGACATTACTTTGCCAACAAAAGTTCGTCTAGTCAAGGCTATGGTTTTTCCAGTTGTTATGTATGGATGTGAGAGTTGGACTGTGAAGAAGGCTGAGCGCCGAAGAATTGATGCTTTTGAACTGTGGTGTTGGAGAAGACTCTTGAGAGTCCCTTGGACTGCTAGAAGATCCAACCAGTCCATTCTGAAGGAGATCAGCCCTGGGATTTCTTTGGAAGGAATGATGCCAAAGCTGAAACTCCAGTACTTTGGCCACCTCATACGAAGAGTTGACTCATTGGAAAAGACTGATGCTGGGAAGGATTGGGGGCAGGAGGAGAAGGGGATGACAGAGGATGAGATGGCTGGATGGCATCACTGACTCGATGGACGTGAGTCTCAGTGAACTCAGAGAGTTGGTGATGGACAGGGAGGCCTGGCGTGCTCCGATTCATGGAGTTGCAAGGAGTCAGACACGACTGAGTGACTGAACTGAACTGAATACTTATATAAAGTTCATACCCAGTGAAAACTTTTATTTAAGAGAATAAATATGAATACATTTTTTAAAAGATATATTTTTTGTTTCTATTGTTAGAGAAGTATTAAATATATAAAAATAAGTAGAGAATTGTAAAAGCTGCCTTCTAAACATTATGCATAACATTATGCCATTTATATTGGCATTTCTTATGAACTTTGGGGTTTAACTGCTTTCTTTGTTTTTCCATTCAGAGAATTTATCAACAGCCTTCGACTGTACAGGACATTCTATGGGGGCCTGGCTGATCAGCTTTGTGCTAATGAATTAGATGCTGCTGATGGACTACCATGCTGGAATGGAGAAGACATAGTAAAAAGGTATTTTATGTGTGGTGATCTATGAAAACCTAGCAGCCACTTTCATCTTTGTTTTTTTCTTTCCCCCCTGTTCTTTAATGCGTTACTTCAGATTTAACTTTGCCCCACAGGTCAGAGGATCCATTAATTCCTTCTCTTTTGTTTGCCCAAGAAAAATTTAATTCTTCTGACATTTTAGAAATGTGGATAGCATTATGTGGTGTTCTAAAAGGTCTCTTGTCTTTGGTATCCGTCTATGGCTTACTGAACAATCTCACTTTTTCTATTAGGTGTTATTTAATGTCTAGCCAATCTGTCTTGTTTCTCAAATGTCTTTTTTTTTTTAGTTTAATTTTATGACTATTTAGAAAGTGAGGACATTTAGTGAAATATGAATACCTGGGCAAAGATTCGTTGATATCTGGATATATGTCACCACAGTGTCAACATGGGTTTCACAGGTGCTGCTGGTGGTGAAGAACCTGCCTGCCAGTGCAGTACACATGATAGATGTGGGCTTTGATCTCTGGGTCAGAAAGATCCCCTGGAGGAGGGCATGGCCACCCACTCCAATATTCTTGCCTGGAGAATCCCCATGGACAGAGGAGCCTGGTGGGCTACAGTCCATGGAGTTGCAGAGTCGGACGTGGCTGAAGCAACTTAGCACACAGCACAGTGTTCATGTCCTCGCTACAGTTGTCTCTTTGAGTGTATGTGAGAAAGCGGGGTGGGGAGAGAGAGACAGCGATAGAGAGAGCTGGTGCTTTTATGTACGTCTGTTGGAGGCATTGTTTATTTATATACTGTCCATTGTTCTCAAGCTCAGGAGTGAATTTTTTTTTACCTTTTTTTTTCCACTGTCTAGAATTTCTTTGAGTTTATTTTCCTTCGCTTCCTATAACTGGTCGTGCTCTCAAGTAATTTCTTGAGTTTTAGAAAGTCCTATTTTCTCTCTGAAACCATAGTGTTGGTCCAAGTAATTGGCAGGAAATTAGTTGATTTTCTAGTGCTAGTGATTATCATAGAATGTAGGCCTGTGCTGTGTTCGGATTTGAATGTTTTAGTGTATTTTATATTGAGAAATCGGCCAAAAAATAGGGTGTTAAATTTTCTGATTTATAAACACGCCTACTCCATATAAGGATAGGTAATTTAGTTACCACAAAAGTGATGATTTCATTTAAAATGTCATTTAGCAAATTCAATTTGCTATGATAAACATATACTATAATTAATGTGAGTATAAATTCATGTAATAAAAACTTTATTTCTGGGTTATCATACTCATTATAGTTACATTCCTGATATAGTAGAATGATTACTTATAGTTTATATTCAAATATCTCATAAGAAATCTTTGATTTCACAGAAAATAATTACTGAAGGTAGGAACTATAATTAAATTTAAATAAAATATTCAGCTGACATGGCTAGTGTTCTTTTCTCATTATGCTCCTTGGATGTTGAAATGTGTTCTTAAATATATCTTTCTTGCCTTTACTGAGAATAGTCATGGCATGCATAGTATTTTGAGTTCTTGCAGTATTCATGTTAATAAGATTTCTGCCACTTAGATCTAGTAATTAAATCCTACTTTGACTTATACTTTCTCTTTTCCCATTGTTCAAACCAGAATTGAATATTTTTGTGTATTAACAATTTTTCTACAAGAGCTAATGAGCTTTCATGGTGATTAATGAATGATTTAGTTCAGAATATACATATATTTAATATACAACATTACATTATATTATACATTTGATTCTAGAGCTGCAAGAGCCCTAGTTTCAATTTGTCCCATTCCTCTCGATTATTTGGTCAGGGGGTTGTATAATAGGAAATACTGTTGGAGAAATCGATGGTTTGGGAAAAGTTTTCAGAGGGATAGTATTTTTAACTCAAAGATAAACCTACATTTCTCCAAAGAAGACATACAGATGGCTAACAAACACATGAAAAGATGCTCAACATTGCTCATTATTAGAGAAATGCGAATCAAAACTACAATGAGATATCACCTCACACTGGTCGGAATGGCCATCGTCAAAAAGTCTACAAACAATAAATGCTGGAGAGGGTGTGGGAAAAAGGGAACACTCTTGCACTGTTGGTGGGAATGTAAATTGATTCAGCCACTATGGAAGATGGTATGGAAATTCCTTAAAGAACTAGGAATAAAACCACCATATAACCCAGCAATCCCAACTCCTAGGCATATACCCTGAGGAAACCAAAATTGAAAAAAGCACATGCATCCCATTGTTCTTTGCAGCACTATTTACAATAGCTAGAACATGGAAGCAGCTATGTCCATCGACAAATGAATGGATAAAGTGGTGGTACATATACACAATGGAATTACTCAGCCATAAAAAGGAATGCCTTTGAGTCAGTTCTAATGAGGTGGATGAACCTAGAACCTATTATACAGTGTGAAGTAAGTCAGAAAGAGAAAGATAAATATCATATTCTAACACATATACAGAATCTAGAAAAATAGTACTTAAAAATTTACTTACAGGGCAGCAATGGAGAAACAGGCATGAATAGACTGGTGGACATGGGGAGAGGGGAGGAGAGAGTGAGATGCATGGAAAGAGTAACATGGAAACTTACATTACCATGTGTAAAATAGACAGTCAATGGGAATTTGCTGTATGGCTCAGGAAACTCAAACTGGGGCTCTGTGTCAACCTGGAGTGGTGGGATGGGGAGGGAGATTGTGGGGGGTGTTCAGGAGGGAGGGGATATATGTATACCTATGACTGATTCATGTTGAAGTTTGACAGAAAACAACAAAATTCTGCAAAGCAATTATCCTTCAATAAAAACATAAATAAATTTTTAAAGATATATTTTCTTATACGTGATATATATTTTAAGACCTCATTCATGGTTTATGAATAAAGAAAGCTTATCTGTAGCAAGAACTCTCCATGGGAAGCATCCACATTTCTGGTAAAGAAAGTGAGCAGTTCTCATTATTCTCAGTTGCTTCCACCTCCTGTCTTCCTTTTCCATACCACCCAGCCTCCGGACTGTCACTTGCTTTCCAAGAGCCCTAAGTGACTCCAGTCTCCTGTGAACACCTTTCACTTCACTTAATTTTCCCTCATATAGCCCTTCTACCTCATCACCTTATCTGACATTTTCCCTTCCCTCAGGATGTTTTTCCTCTTTATGTTTTTCCTCTTTTCCCTATCTCATGGGTCACCAATCTACTCCTTGCCTCACCAGGCCAGCCGATGAGCCTCACACACTAGCTCCCTACCACCTCTCTAGGCTACTTCCCAAATGAACATTCTTCAAGCCTGATTGTTTTCCAGCACTCAACTAAGGTTTCATAAGAATCATCTCACTGAATTCTCCCCCAAATTTTCTTCCTAATGCTTTAGAGTAAGCTGATTTTGTGGTGTCTCTTTTCTGCTCGATCTTGAGAAAATTCTTATCTGTACCTTAAATTGTAATTTCATTCATGGCTCTGCTAGTTTTTGATATAAACGTAGATCAGGAATTATTTTCAATGCAAAGTCTATGCTAAAATATAAATATCCATCATATCCAGTTAACATGGTATATTGACCATTGAATATTACGTGGCAGTCAAAAATGATTCATATTTATATTTGCTAAAGCAGAATAAGTTCAAATAACTATTAAATAAAGATAGTTAAAAGTTGGATATTAAGTATTTTATCAGAAGATTTGAATAAGTAAAAATACTAATATTGGTTCCACATAGAATATTTCTGGGCAGTTATGTGAAAACTGCTAATATACTTAAAGTACTGGGGAGGCTTTATTTTTTATTTGCATTATATTTATTAATTGATATTTAATGAAAACATGTTACAGTGATGTTAGAATTATGGGCCATTATTATTTTCTTCTTTTTATAATTCTTTTTTGAGATAAAAGCACTATTTTTATATTTTGTTTCTAACCAATTTTGACTTTTATAGTAATTTTATGATATAGGTTTTTCAAAAAATTGATGGATATGTTTTCATAAAATGGCCTTAATGTAAAGTCAAGTTCTGATGAATTTTACAATCCTGAACTATTAGCTGCTTTTTCCTTGAGAAAAACAAAATATAGTATGAAAATACTAAGATCCCCAAATAGAATATTCATTTTAGAGACCCAAAGTTGACTGAAATAAATTATGCCATCAAATTTTGTAGAAATGAATATTAAGTGAATGTATACCACATTTGGTGGAGAAGGAAATGACAACCCACTCCAATATTCTTGCCTGGAGAATTCCATGGACAGGGGAGTCTGGTGGGCTACGGTCCGTGGGATCGCAAAGAATCAGACACGACTGAGTACACAGCACATACCACATTTGGAGATAGTAGGGATTTTTATTTTGCTTTTATATGCTGGGTTGTAATACTCTCAGATTTAATCTAGAGAAATTATGCCAAACACATCAATAGGATAAATTTGTGGCCCAGATTGAGCCTATCATTCACTATAAGAGTGAAGTGATTATTTTGGCAAGATTTCTTCTCCTGGAGGCATTTTTAAGGAGATGATTGATACCATTATTTATGTGCATAGACGTCCTGCCTTAAAAAATATGAGAACCATACAGCTTGTTTCAATATTATGACAGGCCTACAAACTGGGTCAAATCACCTTTTTGTTCATCAAAAGAGGTGGAATTCCTTTGTGGTTGAAGATGAAATATGTCAAATAGCTGTAGCATATTAATTTATGAAACAATCTCTTTTAGTTCAAATGATTTTGAACAGTGCATGTATACCATATACACTATCAAGACACCAAAGTACATAGCTCAAGCAATTCCTGATTAACGATGAAAATGTATCACTAAAATCCACAGAGTCTCTATTTCTTTCCTCCCGTCCTTTCATCATGAAACAAAAGTGTTCTCTGAAAGGCCTGCCAGTGTCTACTCTGCTGAGTTCCCTGTGGTTGCAAATTGATTGTTTGAAGGCTTTCACTTGTCTTTCTGAGTACTGAAGTTCAGATGACAGCTGCTTAATTTCCAGGCTTTCTTTTTCCTTTTTGATTAATAGACAGATAATCCAGTAACTCTCCTTCGATCTCCAGGAATTTATGACTTCTGCAGCAACTCTTAAACTAGCCAATAGCTGTTAAGTATTCTATTAAAATAAATAATCCATGTGATTTCTATCTTGATGTAGTTAATGTTCTATAATGCTATTTTCTTAACACAGTGTTTTCTTTTTGAACTCTTCTGCTAAGGTGCCCCATGTCAACATATTATAATTGAATTTTAAAAATCAGAAAAGAATATAAAATCTGAAAAAATCTGAGATTTTATACTTATGTATTATCAGTTTTCTTTCCATCAAATGACATTTTTCCTGGCCATAACTTTTTTTAATCTCACTTTCCCCAACTTTTTACCCATTATTTATCTGGAAAACTACTTCATCTTCAAATTTTCTGTTTCTTCCTGACTTTCTTACATTCAGTTATATGTTCTTTTTTTTAAAAAACCCCAGCTTAGTTTCCAAATGTCACAGACATTTAAACCCACTCAGGTCTCAAGATTGTACTAATGTAACAACTGGCTGTTTTTCCTGTGTTGCTTATGCAAAGGCAATATGTTCTTTATGACTTAACACCAGCCTGTTTTCTATTTTTTACCCCTTGCAATTTCTACCTATTCAATCAGGTTAATATTGAAGCATACCTTTGTAATAATCATCATTGTTATCATACCTTTGGCTTATCTTACTTGGTTTGGAATTGGAGGTCACTTAAAATGAGTGATTATGAGGCATCCCCACTCCTACTCCATCACAACAATCTGCCATGAACTTTAATAGTTCCACTATTCCATTAATATGGAATAATTTTAAATTAAATACTTTTTCCCATACAACTCTATATACAGTTTTGCCAAACTCTCATTTAAAAAATTATTCAAGTATAGTTGATTTGCAATGTTGTGTTAATTTCTGCTATACAGTAATTTACTTTAATATATATATATCCTTTTTATTTTCTTTTCCATTATAGTTTAATCACAGAACATTAAATGTGGCTCCTTCTGCCATATGGTAGGACCTTGTTGTTTATCCAGCCTATATATAATAGATTGCATCTGCTAATTCCAAACAATTTCCCACTTTTTTTTGAGTCCTAGTGAAGTGAACCCCCTCATTTGTATTTTATTGTAACCTCTAAATTCACCATAATTCCTGTAGTACTTTTTTGCATTTATATGTCATATATCTTCTTATCTACTGAAATTTATTTTATAACACAGCTTCTGTATTATCTGAGAGGCTAAGACTGGTATCATTGAACACATCAATAATTTTTAAAGCTAACAGAACTCTGAGGAAAAATCTTTGATAAATGCTTTAATATGAGAAGAGATTTGGTGACTTGGGGGTGTGGCTTGGTGATAACATTTGGGTGAGTCATACATGCTTCCAAAATGAAATTGAGTGTCTGAGAAATGAGAAGAAAGGAAATGAATCATAAAAGTTCCTACCTATGGCTGACTCTGGATACTGATTTTTTTTCTGACTTAACCTTAGTTATGCCTGTGTCATTCTGTGCAGGCTCATAGACATGTTAATGAAATCACAGTCTAAAGAACTCAGGAAAGCTCCTGTCTTAGACACTTATTAGGTATGACTGTATTTCTCACAGATGAGGCGCCTGGGCTAGTGGTGGATCAAAGTGTCAAGATGCACCCAAGGTCAAAATTCCGAGTCTACTTTCTTCAGTATAGGAAGAACTGAAACATTTTTGCTCTTTTGTGGCAGGAATAGAAAGTGTGGTTTTAGATATATTACAGAGTGCTTATGTGCATGCGTTCATGCTCAGTCTGTCTGACTCTTTGCAATCCCATGGACTGTAGCCCACCAGGCTCTTCTGTCCATGGAATTTCCCAGGCAAGAATATTGAAGTGGGTTGCTATTTCCTTCTCCAGAGGATCTTTCTAACCCAAGGATCAGGCCTGTGTCTCCTATTTCTCCTGCATTGGCAGGCAGATTTTTTTTTTCCTACTGAGCCACCCAGGAAGCCCAGATATAAGAGACTGTCAAATTCCTTTCATTGTAGAATGCACAGTTTAGAGCCAAGGGACAAAGAATCAGTATGATTGATGTATTAGGTTCTAAATGAGTGTAAAATGTGAAGAGTTCTTGACTGTGTACAATCTTCTTACATCTTACTACGGTACACTTGCTTGGCAGATGATTTTTATTTAAATGGTAGTGCTTGAAATAGTTATTCCACAGTTTAGTTCTATAGAAAATAAGATAGGAAAAGGTAGCAAGAGGATGCTCATTTTGTCAACTTTGCTCCAAGTTCTGCCTAGGAAAATACCCCTTCTTCTCAAGTCATATGCACTTTTTGGTGTTTTCTAAGAAATGCTCCATTAAGGTGGCAATAATTGCACGGTGTCTCATTTTTCAAACGGAGAAATTTCTTTTGAATCTTTCTTCACTGGCTTATTGACTTAATAGTCAGTTGTCCCTATGAAGTACACAATCATTACGTTTAGGGAGCTGGAACACAAAGGTGAAAACAGAAACTTTCACTAAACCCTCTCTGAAGACTGCTTTTCCCTGTCACTAGAATGAAATCACAGCCAATTCTCAGAATTTTTTTGGTTATCAGTGTCTGAAGGATTTGTAATTGTCATTAGTTCCATAAGCAGTTGCTAAATTCAGTAATTAAATTCAGCCCATGGAAAGTCTAAATTCAGCAAAAGAAGGTTCTAGGTTGACTTGATCATTGGAGCTTCACTTAAAGTGGCCATTTCTCTCCATTCCTCTGAGATATTGCTTCAGTCTTGGAGGTACCTACATGGAGGTGAACCACTCCACATCCACATGCCCATCTTGACTTCTCCTTGTCCTCCAGCTCATGTTTATGACTCCCCCAGCTTGGAGCTGGAGGGACACTGTGGCAGCAGTGAGAGAGAAGGGGTAAGAGAAAGGAATATTCTTTGGCTGATTATTTTACCTCTCTCCTTAATGATTCCTAGCTTGGCAGGTATTAAGACTGATGTTCTAGGCCTTTCGTGTGTTCAGGACAAGGTCTACCCCCTGGTCTTCTCCATATGATGGTCAATTCTGGCTTCTTTCTGCTGAGGTCTCCTGGTGGGAGTCTTTTCTCCCTCGTGGTCCACTCAAGGCCATAGAAACTTTGTATTTCTGTCTCCCACTTTTAGTGGAAGTACAGCCTGTATTCAGTGGAGTTGCTTCTTTTTACTCTCCTGTTATGTAGGTAGCTTCTACTACAAACATGGGCCACCTTCCATTTTCTTAGGCATGAACCAACTACTAGTCCTTTTAATTCTTCAGCTTACAAGGATCCCTCAGCCTCTCTCACTTAGCATGAATGAATATGGGGATGACACAGCAGTCTAACAAGTTCCTTCAACAAGTTCTCTCCTTCTGTCTCTTCAACCTCAGTTCTTTAATACAATTAAGGTGAACATCAGAGTGAAAGACTGAAAATCAATTTTCAGCCATCTGTTTTTTATGCCTAGCACTTCAGTTTGGAATACCATCAATTGTCTTATTCTCAGCTGAAATGGAAACAGAAAAAGTGCTATTTTGACATCCTTTTACATGTATTTGGAACTGAGGGGTAGAAGACAGGAAACTAGATTCCATTTTCAATATGCAGTTGACTTTGAATTGGATACAAAGGTAAGGAAGACTTTGTCCCCATGTCAGGGACTTCAATTCCAAACACAGGTAGAGAATATGTTCACAGTATGAACACCAACAAGACAGATACTGTTAAATAAGTGAGATACAAAAAAATCCGACAGACTTTCAAATAAGGAAAAATCTCATTTGGTTGAGAGGATTTGAACAATATTTAATAAAAGGGGTAATATATGATATGTGTCTTGATTCATTCATTTGAAATAACCTCTGAAATATTTATGGGTGAGATGAGATGATGTCTGAAATTTGCTTTAAAATCAATCATTGAATCATGGGAAGGTGATCACACTAAATATGAAATGTATATATGTATATGGTCATCTGAGTTAAATTCACCCATTCCAGTCCATTTCAGTTCGCTGATTCCTAGAATGTCGACATTCACTCTTGCCATCTCTTGTTTGACCACTTCCGATTTGCCTGGATTCATGGAACTGACATTCCAGGTTCCTATGCAATATTGCTCTTTACAGCATCGGACCTTGCTTCTATCACCAGTCACATCCACAGCTGGGTATTCTTTTTGCTTTGACTCCATCCCTTCATTCTTTCTGGAGTTATTTCTCCACTGATCTCCAGTAGCATATTGGGCACCTACTGACCTGGGGAGTTTCTCTTTCAGTATCCTATCATTTTTCCTTCTCATACTGTTCATGGGGTTCTCAAGGCAAGAATACTGAAGTGGTTTGCCATTCCCTTCTCCAGTGGACCACATTCTGTCAAATCTCTCCACCATGACCCACCTGTCTTGGGTTGCCCCACGGGCATGGCTTAGTTTCACTGAGTTAGACAAGGCTGTGGTCCTAGTGTGATTAGATTGACTAGTTTTCTGTGAGTATGGTTTCAGTGTGTTTGCCCTCTGGTGCCCTCTTGCAACACCTACCATCTTACATGGGTTTCTCTTACCTTGGGCGTGGGGTATCTCTTCACGGCTGCTCCAGCAAAGTGCAGCCATTGCTCCTTACCTTGGACAAGGGGTATCTCCTCACCACCAGCCTTCCTGGCCTTCAATGTGGGATAGCTCCTCTAGCTATCTAGCTGGAATGGGTGAATTTAACTCAGATGACCATTATATCTACTACTACGGGCAGGAATCCCTCAGAAGAAATGGAGTGGCCATCATGGTCAACAAAAGAGTCCAAAATGCAGTACTTGGATGCAATCTCAAAAATGACAGAATGATCTCTGTTCGTTTCCAAAGCAAACAATTCAATATCACAGTAATCCAAGTCTATGCCCCAACCAGTAACAGTGAAGAAGCTGAAGTTGAACAGTTCTAGGAAGACCTGCAAGACCTTTTTAGAACTAACACCCAAAAAAGATGTCCTTTTCATTATAGGGGACTGGAGTGCAAAAGTAGGAAGGCAAGAAACACCTGGAGTAACAGGCAAATTTGGCCTTGGAATATGGAATAGCAGGGCAAAGGCTAATAGAGTTTTGCCAAGAAAATGCACTGGTCATAGCAAACACCCTCTTCCAACAACACAAGAGGAGACTCTATACATGGACATCACCAGATGGTCAACACCGAAATCAGATTGATTATATTCTTTGCAGCCAAAGATGGAGAAGCTCTACACAGTCAGCAAAAACAAGACCGGGAGCTGACTGTGGCTCAGACCATGAACTCCTTATTGCCAAATTCAGACTGAAATTGAAGAAAGTAGGGAAAACCACTAGATCATTCAGGTATGACCTAAATCAAATCCCTTATGATTATACAGTGGAAGTGAGAAATAGATTTAAGGGCCTAGATCTGATAGATAGAGTGCCTGATGAACTATGGAATGAGGTTCGTGACATTGTACAGGAGACAAGGATCAAGACAATTCCCATAGAAAAGAAATGCAAAAAAGCAAAATGGCTGTCTGGGGAGGCCTTACAAATAGCTGTGAAAAGAAGAGAAGCGAAAAGCAAAGGAGAAAAGGAAAGATATAAACATCTGAATGCAGAGTTCCAAAGAATAGCAAGAAGAGATAAGAAAGCCTTCTTCAGCGATCAATGCAAAGAAATAGAGGAAAACAGCAGAATGGGAAAGACTAGGGATCTCTTCAAGAAAATCAGAGATACCAAAGAAACACTTCATGCAAAGATGAGCTCGATAAAGGACAGAAATGGTATGGACCTAACAGAAGCAGAAGATATTAAGAAGAGGTGGCAAGAATACACAGAAGAACTGTACAAAAAAGATCCTCACGACCCAGATAATCACGATGGTGTGATCACTGACCTAGAGCCAGACATCCTGGAATGGGAAGTCAAGTGGGCCTTAGAAAGCGTCACTACGAACAAAGCTAGTGGAGGTGATAGAATTCGTTGAGCTATTCCAAATCCTGAAAGATGATGCTGTGAAAGTGCTGCACTCAATATGCCAGCAAATTTGGAAAACTCAGCAGTGGCCACAGGACTAGAAAAGGTCAGTTTTCATTCCAATCCCAAAGAAAGGTCATGCCAAAGAATGCTCAAACTACTGCACAGTTGCACTCATCTCACGCTAGTAAAGTAATGCTCAAAATTCTCCAAGGCAGGCTTCAGCAATATGTGAACTGTGAACTTCCTGATGTTCAAGCTGGCTTTAGAAAAGTCAGAGGAACCAGAGATCAAAGTGCCTATATCCGCTGGATCATAGAAAAAGCAAGAGAGTTCCAAAAAAACATCTATTTCTGCTTTATTGACTATGCCAAAGCCTTTGACTGTGTGGATCACAATAAACTGTGGAAAATTCTGAGAGAGATGGGAATACCAGACCACCTGATCTGCCTTTTGAGAAATTTGTATGCAGGTCAGGAAGCAACAGTTAGAACTGGAGATGGAACAACAGACTGGTTCCAAATAGGAAAAGAAGTTCGTCAAGGCTGTATATTGTCACCCTGTTTATTTAACTTATATGCAGAGTACATCATGAGAAACGCTGGACTGGAAGAAGCACAAGCTGGAATCAAGATCGCTGGGAGAAATATCAATAACCTCAGATATGCAGATGACACCACCCTTATGGCAGAAAGTGAAGAGGAAGTCAAAAGCCTCTTAATGAAAGTGGAAGTGGAGAGTGAAAAAGTTGGCTTAAAGCTCAGCATTCAGAAAATGAAGATCTTGGCATCCGGTCCCACCACTTTATGGGAAATAGATGGGGAAACAGTGGAAACAGTGTCAGACTGTATTTTTCTGGGCTCCAAAATCACTATAGATGGTGACTGCAGCCATGAAATTAAAAGACACTTACTCCTTGGAAGGAAAGTTATGACCAACCTGGATAGCATATTGAAAAGCAGAGGCATTACTTTGCCAACAAAGGTTCGTCTAGTCAAGGCTATGATTTTTCCTGTGGTCATGTATGGATGTGAGACTTGGACTGTGAAGAAGGCTGATAGAATTGATGCCGAGGAATTGATGCTTTTGAACTGTGGTGTTGGAGAAGACTCTTGAGAGTCCCTTGGACTGCAAGAAGATCCAACCAGTCCATTCTGAAAGAGATCAGCCCTGGGTGTTCTTTGGAAGGAATGATGCTAAAGCTGAAACTCCAGTACTTTGGCCACCTCATGTGAAGAGTTGACTCACTGGAAAAGACTCTGATGCTGGGAGGGATTGGGGGCAAGAGGAGAAGGGGATGACAGAGGATGAGATGGCTGGATAGCATCACTGACTCGATGGACGTGAGTCTGAGTGCACTCCGGGAGTTGGTGATGGACAGGGAGGCCTGGCATTCTGCAATTCATGGGGTCGCAAAGAGTCGGACACAAACTGAGTGACTGATCTGATCTGATCTGATCTGATATATGTGTATGGGCTTCTCTGGTGGTTCAGACAGTGAAGGTTCTGCCTGTAATGTGGGAGACCTGGGTCTGATCCCTGAGTTGGCAAGATCCCCTGGGCAAGGGCATGGCAACCCACTCCAGTATTCTTGCCTGGAGAATTCCCGTGGTAGAGGGGACTGGTGGGATACAGTCTACAGGGATGCAAAGAGTTGGAAATGACTGAGCAACTAAGTACACATATATGTATGTTCCTTATATGTGTGTAGATAGTCATGGAAGGTTTATTATGGCTGCAGGGTGTTCTTTGTATTTGTGTATTTGGAAATTTTATAGTAAAACATAATAAATAGAACTAGGCTTCCCAGGTGACTCTAGTGGTAAAGAATCTGCCTGCCAATGCAGGAAACTCAAGGGATGCAATTCAATCCCTGGGTCTGGAAGATCCCCTGGAGTAGGAAATGGCACTCTACTCTAGAATTCTTGCCTGGAAAATTCCATGGGCAGAGGAGCCTGGGAGGCTATAATCCATGAAGCCATAAAGAGTTGGACATGACTGAACACACACACACAGTAAATAAAAAATATAATAAGGCATAATAAAAATTATGTTGTCAACAGTCTATTCTGTCACATATGCTGTTCTAGATGATGGAGATACAGTGAGTAGACAAGGCAGATATGAGCCCTCTCATTTAGAATATGATGTAGAGGAAAACACCAGTGATCCAAGGATTACAAGTGTGAATGGTTTAGAGGGTTTCTAAGACTGGATGGAAGTTTAATCAGCTGACTTAGAAGCAAGACAAAGAATGGGAGCAAATGCATTAAGTTTGGTGGCCTCTTAAACTGCATTATTTACATTTGCATGTAACCTTTCAGAGTATCTCTTCTCCTTCTCAACACTTGCATTTAAGCTTCACAGGTGTGTCCTGACTACTTGTGTATTAAACTTTCCCATATCCATTATAGTGTAGCCATTCATTCAGAAAACCAGTAAAAGCTCATTTATTAACTTCTAATTGCATCAGTTTTCTGTCTTTTAAGTGTGGCTGAAAATAGTGCATATCTCATATTTGAGAATTAAATGTTATCCACAACAACAATTTAGCATACTAGTTATCACATAGTAAACATTCAAAAACTATTCAATCTTCTTATTGAGCAGTTTATATTCCTTTACTTCAGTAGGAATGAAACACTTTTGCACTGATCTCTCTTCATTGAATGTTTTCTATCGTGGATCAGAAGACGTTCATTTGGAAAACAAAGATGTTAGAGAACAAAGGAAAACAAAGAAGGTTAGTTTATGGGTCAGTAAAATTAATATTAGGGATCGGGGCTTAGAGTAGGAGATATGCCTTATTAATAGTTTAAACGATTATTTCATTGAGGATAGAAGTAGAGAAAATATATCGTAATAGGCAGTTTCAATACTCCAGTTTTGGCGAATTGTGATCTGTCTTGTACCCATGCCATACATCAGTTTTCTCAAGGGAGAACTAAAAGTTAAGATACAAAATAAAAGCATTGCAAAGATAAAAGAAAAAATATTTTACTCTGAAGCAGTTGTTTGGAAATAGTCAATCACTGTCTTAAAGTTGATCGTAATGAACTACCAGTTGGCTGGAAATAAATGTCTGAAGCCATGCTAAATATAAGTACATCATACAACAGATTGTTTCCGTGAAATGACAATTTTAAGGCTGCTACAGTTAAAGTCATTTCTCTTCATCCATTGAATCCCCAAAGGAAATACATGTTGTAAACAGAATCACTAAAACAAAATGAGCTTGAACATCAGTCATCACCGTGTGTCTACCTACTCAGTTTCTCACCAGATTGACATGGTACGAGGAAGCTATTTTTAACATGTTACCTGCTTCCATCAGAGATTATGTGAGAGGAAGATGAAAAAAAGAATAAGAGAGAACAAGACAAAAGTTCACTGACGTGGAAAACTAAAGGACCTTTTCCCATCTGTTTGGCACAGAAGTTGTTATCTCTTTAGGGGTACAGATTTCATCACAGTTCCATAGACTTGTGACTACAGATTGTGTTATTGCAAACAGCAGCAGTCTTCAAGGGTTCTGGGAAGCCTATTCTTATATTACTTATATACCCTGAGCAGTTTCTTACTTATCCTTCATTTTCATATTGAACTTAGAAATGAAAAAGTATTCCCTTTTTAGTAAAATAGCTGTAAGTTTGATTATCTATAAAGATGGCACATATTTTTTCTTAGTCTAGTTCCTTCCATATCATAGGATACAAATTAATCAGTGAATGATTTATTATATTTTAGAAAAAAATGCCAGAAGAGATGAAAGAGAACAGTCACTTATTTATAATACTTTCTTCTTCAAGTAGAGTTCAGTGTAGTCTCATTTATTTTATGAAAATAGCTCATTAGTTATCAGGATAGTCTCTTGTCCAACCATCAAGATCCTTATTTTCTGATACATTCTTCAAAACAAATGAGTAAATTTTACTAGTTACTGTTGAAATGCATTTCTAAAATTTGATTTGAAATTACTTGCATGTTAATGTAACATTTAATTACTGACCTTTATGTTTTGGCTTATATGATTAATATAATTATGTATTTCATTGTTCTGAATATTTCATTTACTCATAACTAAAATGAGGTAATATTTTGTTTTTTTTTCTCTTTAAGGAGATAAATGAATGCAGATTATTTTTTTGAGTTTTTTTTTTTTGTATAATCCACTTTCAAAGCTCTATCTTTAATCAGTTTTATATGTAATGGAACCACAAAGAATTTAAGTTATAAATCTTTGGGCTATTGAATAAGAAACTCAAGAGTTTAAGAATCATAAAGGAAATGAGTCTCAAGTTTTGGAAGTTGCCTAAAAGTCAGTTCATCTGAACAGTAAAAGCCTCTGGACAATGGTTGTGGGGAGGGAAAAGCAAATAAGAAAAGTTTGCTCTCTAGACACTTAGTGCTTAAATTTTTCATAAGATTTCTATATTATAAAAAAGCAATATTTTCATTTTAAGAAATACCATTAATTTTTGAGTTCCCTCTATCAGCATCAACCAAATTGTATCTAAATTGGTACAAAGCTGCTCATTTCTTTGCCCCATTCTATGCAGTTGACAGCAAGAAAGGCCTCCTCCTAATAAAATGAAGACTCTGTTAACCAGTAAGGCATTAATATGGGGCTTTCCTAGTGGCTCAGACAGTAAAGAATCTGCCTGGTTTCCATCCCTAGGTCAGGGAAATCTCCTGGAGAAGGGAATGGCAACCTACTCCAGGATTTTTGCCTGGAGAATTCCATGGACAGAGAAGCCTGGTGGGCTACAGTCCATAGGGTCGCAAAGAGTTGGACACGACTGAGTGACTAACACAAGCACAAGCTACAAGACATTAATATGGGGGATTCCCAGTAGGCACTAGTGGTAAAGAACCCATCTGCCAATGCAGGGGACATAAGAGACTCAGGTTCGATCCCTGGATCGGAAAGATCCCCTGGAGAGGGCATGGTAACCCACTCCAGTATTCTTGCCTGGAGAATCCTCATGGACAGAGGCACCTGGTGGTCTATAGTCCATAGGGCAGTAAAGAGTCAGAGTGACTGAAGCAACTTAGCATGATACATGCACACATGCAAGTCATTAATGTATGATATGTGAGATATAAAATTTTTCATATAATTTTACATAAATTAAATATGAAATGACAGTTGTAAACATGAATGAAATATTGGTCCGTTTGTAGATTATTCTAAACAGAATCTAGGTATTTTAGGTATATTGAATCAGTAAATCAACAGCATTTTAGAGTAATATATTTAACTTATTTTTATCAAACAAAATGCATGTCTTTTTGTGAGTATGCAGTAAATATAGAAAGTATTCAGATCAGATCAGATCAGATCAGTCACTCAGTCGTGTCTGACTCTTTGTGACCCCATGAATCGCAGCACACCAGGGTTCCCTGTCCATCACCAACTCCCGGAGTTCACCCAGACTCACGTCCATTGAGTCAGTGATGCCATCCAGCCATCTCATCCTCTGTCGCCCCCTTCTCCTCCTGCCCCCAATCCCTCCCAGCATCAGAGTCTTTTCCAATGAGTCAACTCTTCGCATGAGGTGGCCAAAGTACTGGAGTTTCAGCTTTAGCATCATTCCTTCCAAAGAAATCCCAGGGCTGATCTCCTTCAGAATGGACTGGTTGGATCTCCTTGCAGTCCAAGGGACTCTCAAGAGTCTTCTCCAACACCACAGTTCAAAGGCATCAATTCTTCGGCCCTCAGCTTTCTTCACAGTCCAACTCACATCCATACATGACCACTGGAAAAACCATAGCCTTGACTAGACGGACTTTGTTGGCAAAGTAATGTCTCTGCTTTTGAATATGCTATCTAGGTTGGTCATAACTTTCCTTCCAAGGAGTAAGTGTCTTTTAATTTCATGGCTGTAGTCACCATCTGCAGTGATTTTGGAGCCCCCAAAAATAAAGTCTGACACTATTTCCACTGTTTCCCCATCTATTTGCCATGAAGTGATGGGACCACCTGCCATGATCTTCATTGTCTGAATGTTGAGCTTTAAGCCAATTTTTTCATTCTCCTCTTTCACTTTCATTAAGAGGCTTTTTAGTTCCTCTTCACTCTGCCATAAAGGTGGTGTCATCTACATATCTGAGGTTATTGATATTTCTCCCGGCAATCTTGAGTCCAGCTTGTGCTTCTTCCAGTCCAGCGTTTCTCATGATGTACTCTGCATATAAGTTAAATAAACAGGGTGACAATATACAGCCTTGACGAACTCCTATTCCTATTTGGAACCAGTGTGTTGTTCCATGTCTGGTTCTAACTGTTGCTTCCTGACCTGCATACAAATTTCTCAAGAGGCAGATCAGGTGGTCTGGTATTCCCATCTCTTTCAGAATTTTCCACAGTTTATTGTGATCCATACAGTCAAAGGCTTTGGCATAGTCAATAAAGCAGAAATAGATGCTTTTCTGGAACTCTCTTGCTTTTTCCATGATCCAGCGGATGTTCGCACTTTGATCCTGGTTCCTCTGCCTTTTCTAAAACCAGCTTGAACATCAGGAAGTTCACGGTTCACATATTGCTGAAGCCTGGCTTGGAGAATTTTGAGCATTACTTTACTAGCATGTGAGATGAGTGCAATTGTGCAGTAGTTTGAGCATTCTTTGGCATTGGAATGAAAACTGACCTTTTCCAGAGAGTATTACAAAGTATTAAATAAATGTATTGTACTGTTGGTTTGTAATTAAGTCTTTGCTGTCTAATTTGAAGTCTTGTTTCTAAAATTGCCGTACATGTTTCTTCAGAAGTTAAGTGTTAGTATAAACATGGTGCCTGCAGTGAGGGGGCTTTCTATGTGATAAATGTGTAGTAATGTATTAGTTGTATCAGGGTTATCTAGAGGAGCAGAACCCTTGGTATTTCTCCTTGGTATTTCTTCCGGGTATTTAACCCTTGGAATCTACTGGTTCCTCTGCTTTCATCATCATCTACCATCTATATTTAGAAAGATATTTTAAAGAATTGGCTCGCAGGATTGTGGGGGGCTGGTAAATCTGAGATCTGTTTAGATCTCTAGGCAGGGTAGAAATTCTGTTGAAAATCAGTGTTTCAGTCTTGAATACAAGGCAGCCTGGAGGTAGAATATCTTCCTTTTCTGGGAACCTCTGTCTTTTATGACTTTCAACTGATTCGATGAGGCCCACACACATCATGCAGATCATCTGCTTTACTCAAAATCTAAAAATGTTAATCACATATAGAAAACATGTTCGCAGCAACATCTAAAGATGTCTTTGGCATTAGTACTGTATATCAAAGCATAGTCACATTGACACATAAAATTAAGCATTAAGCATAATAAGTAGTGTTCTGGGTGATGACTGAGATGGCAAGTTGGTGCTCTTCTGGCTGAAGTTCTAGAGTTGGTGGGTTTTAGGTTAAGTCTTCAGGGAATGTTTCTCTGGGGAAATCACATTTAAACTGAAAATGTGGGAAGGTCTGATTTTTCCAAGTAGAAAGACCATGATGCTTCATGTGTCTGAGGGAAATCATCATGGATGGAGCAGAGCGAGGTGAGTGATGTGTGAGGATTCTCTGGAATGAGACTGTAGATGGGAAAGTGTCAGAGTGCACGGGCCATGGAAGAAGTCTGAACTTTATTCTAGATGCCTTAAGAAGTCACTGGAGGCACCGAGCCAGGATTGATATAACCTGGATGCTTCATGGAGAGTAATATTGAATTTAAAGTTGGAGAGGAAACAAAGAAAAACTTACCTTTCCATACTGGCTGATGTGTGTGCAGTAAGAGAGAGAGAAAATGAAAAAAGAGAAAGAAATTGAAGATGTACCTCTAAAGAATAAAATATTATTATTCACCATGAATGAAAATCTGTCAGATTTGTGTTATCTGAGAGATTTGTCTTCTTGCAGAGCAGTGCATACCATAAGGAAACTACAAGTATGTGACCACAATGAGGAGAAAATGTGCACAACCTATATCATAGAGGGACTTTTCCCCTCTAATATAGTTCTTCCTCATATGAATTATAAAAACATTAAACATATAATGGAAAAGCACATCAATAAGCAGTTCAGAGAAAAACTTATCAGAAGTTTTTAAACATGTGCAAAAGTAATCTCAATTATGCAAGTTAAAGAATTTCCAACACAGATAAGTACAAGTTAAATTAAAAGACAAGTGATTTTTTCACTGACCAAAGTGTGGAGAAAAAGGTATTTAAATACCTCAATAGAAGAAGAATTATTTCTATATCTCTACATCTTTGAAGGACAATTGGACAACACATATCAATATTTCAAATGTATGCCCTATGGAGCAGCTGTTTCACATATAAGAATTCATCCTCAGACATACCAAATACATAATAAACAAGAGCTTTCATCATGTATAGTTTATGGATGCATAAAGTAGGGATAACCAAAATGTCCATTAATATGGAAATATCCACTGACAGTGTAGGAGATGCTGGAGATGCAGGGTTGATTCCTGGGTCAGGAAGATCCCTTGGAGAAAGCAATGGCAATCCACTCCAATATCCTACCTGGAGAATCCCATTGACAGAGGAGCCTGGTAGGCTGTGGTCCATGGGGTCACAAAGAGTCAGACATAACTGATCAGTTATGAACAGTAATGAACAGTAATGGTATGTTAAAAATAGAGTATAGTTTTGATTTTTAAAAAGAAAGTTATAGTTGTATATGTAGTGATGTGGACATAACTGCAGGAGAGAACTGGAGGACATGCACAGAAAGAAAAAATGATTGCTTGTCATTCTGTGTGCTTTTATAATTTACCATGTGCTTTCAGTCCCTTTCCAAAAAATATATATTTATTTGTACAAATATTAAAGGAAAATTATCATATATTTTTCTGAAATATAAATGTTACCTTGCTGAGGAACAGTATATTGGAAAGCCCATGCATTTTAAATAAAATACAAGTGAGTTGTCAAAGAAAATAAGAGCAAATGAAAGTTTTTTTTAGTAGGATATAGTGGCTTTACAATGTTGTGTTCATTTCTGCCACAAAGGGAATCAGCTATTTGTTGTCGCTCAGTCGCTCATTCGTGTCCAACTCTTCGCAACTCAATGCACTGCAGCATGCTAGGCTTCCCTGTCCATCAGGAAGTTCCCTGTCCAACTCCGGGAGCTTGCTCAAACTCACGTCCTTCAAGTTGGTGGTGCCATCCAACTGTCTCATCCTCTGTCATCCCCTTCTTCTGCTTTCAATCTTTCCCAGCATCAGGGTCTTTTCTAATGAGTCAATCTTCCCATCAGGTGCCCAAAGTATTGGCGCTGGAGAATCAGCTACATGTATACATACATCCCTTCTTTCTTGGGCCTCCTTCTCTCTTCCCATCTCATCCTTATAGGTCACCACAGAGCACTGAGCTGAGCTCCTTGTGCTATACATTGAAAGTGAACATGTTAGTGGCTCAGTAGTGTCTGACTCTTTGAAATCCCATGGACTGTAGGTTGCCAGGCTCCTCTGTCCATGGGATTTCTTAGGCAAGAATGCTGGAGTGGATTGCCAATCCCTTATCCAGGTGATCTTCCTGACTCAGAGTTTGAACCCAGGTCTCCTGCATTGCAGGTAGATCCTTTGCTGTCTGAGCCACAGGGAAGCAGTCGGTTCTCTAGTTTTTCAGTGTTAGGTTTAGAAATATTTGAGATAGGAACTTCATAAAACAGAAAATGGTAATTGCTGCACTGCATGTCAAATAGACAGTGTTTTGGAGATCATAGAGTGGTAGGGAACTGATCAGAACACCCTGAACATTGCTCTCCCAACTGAGTAGAACCCAAAACCAACCTGGTTCTCATGCCTGACACCCTGGATGAGGAAGTGTGGTATAGACTGAAGGTTTGTGTTCCCCCAAATTTGTGTGTTGGGAACTAACCTCTGATGTGATGGTATGAGGATGTGGGGCTTTGGAAGTTGACTAGATCATGAGGTGGAGCTCTAATGGGATTAGTACTGTTGTAAGAGAAACTCCAGTAGTCATGTACAGATGTGAGAGTTGGACCATAATGAAGGCTGAGTCCTGAAGAATTGATGCTTTTGAACTGTGGTGCTGAAGACTCTTGAGAGTCCCTTGGACTACAAGGAGATCAAACCAGTCAATCCTAAAGGAAGTCAATTGTGGATATTCACTGACTGAAGCTAAAGCTCTAATACTTTGGCCACCTGATGGGAAAAGCTGACTTATCGGAAAAGACCCTGATTCTGGGAAAGACTGAAGGCAAAAGGAGAAATGGGACAGCAGAGGATGAAATGGTTGAATGACATCACCAACTCAATGGACATGAGTTTGAGCAAGCTCCAGGAGATAGTGGAGGACAGAGGAGCCTGGTGTGCTGCAGACCATGGGGTCACAAAGAGTCGGACACAACTTAGCAACAAAAGAGACTCCACAGGGCTCCCTCACCACTTCCCCCATGTGAGGACCCAGTGAAAAGACAGCCATCTCTAAACCAGGAATGAGGCCCTCTCTAGACACTGAATCTACTGCACCTTGATCTTGGACTTCCCAGCCTCCAGAACTGTGAGAAGTACTATGTGATTGCTTGTAAAAACACCAGTTTGTTGTGTTTCTGTTACGGTGACCCAAGTGGACTAAGTAGGGTGGACTAGGATAAGGAGCGAACTTAGTCATTGGTAGTGAAGGTGTTCCTTGCCTGTTTGATTATTCTACTACAAGTCCTTTTGTTCCATATCAGTGCAAATAAACTTATCAGTGGATAATTTCTTATATTTTAAATAAAATACAAGAGAGGTATGTCATAATCATATTGGAAATTCATGTACAGAGAGCATGTGAGTGGTTCAATAAAAAATTAATTCCAGATACTAGTATAACCATAACTTAGTTATCTAAGTTTCTTCATATTTAAATTATACATTTAGGAATGCTATTGTCCAATTTGTAGTTGGTTATACATTTGCTTTTATTTTTTTGAAATTTATGTATTGGTTTGCCTTATTTTTATTTTCATCTAAACACTCTACTTTTCACTTAAAACATTTGTACTTTAAATTTCATCTGATTTATTAGTCAAGAAGAAAGCTTGTTTTTTTCCTTTATGACACCTAACTCATTAGTGAGGAAGAAAGATATTTAAGAGCTATACTAATTATATTACATAAAGATCTCATCTTTAAGATGTAGGGCTACATAGTCAAGAAGAAATGCAGTGTAATACTCTCTAAAAAGACATGAAAAAACTTATGCCCTTGAGATACATTTTTTTTTTTTAATTTTCCAGACGTTTAGTACAGTCACTGTTTCCAAAGTATGGTTCCTAAATTTTCTGGCCTCCACCCCAAACCTCTACTAAATCAGAAACTATGGGCCAAGGCCCCAGAATCTGTGCCCTCCTGATGATTCTGATGCACAATCAATATGAAAACCACTGCCTTAGGGTATTACCAATTTTTTTTTCTTTTAAGTAATTATTTTTTCCTAAGACTTTAGACTTTTTAAAGAAGTAGGAAAGGGATCATTTCCCCTCATAAGGAAGTTTAGATATCATGATATGATAAATCTTACTGTAGAAATTGTATAATTCTTATGGATAAAGATTTTACAGCAGAGTTGGTATCTGATAGAATTCCATGTTGCTATACAGAGCACCTTCTACATAATGAATTTTGCATATAGGGTGGCTGAAGCCTTTACACAGCCAGAATTTTAAGTATTGCATACTTCCGGAAGAAAAGTATTGATGGTATCCTCCTTAGATATTTATTGAAGCCACATTTAGATCTGTAGCAGTACTCAGGAGGTGAGGCATTTAAAATCACTGATCTTCAAATAAATATACATGATATAATATATAGAGTTTTACACAATAATGGCTGTTTGGGAATTTCTAAATACTGACCCTGATGGACTGCTGAGTAACTGCAAATAAATGTGGAGTAAATATCAAACATACTGTTTTAATATAGCATCCCCAGAAAAAAATCTGGAAAGGATATTTATCATTTATTAATGATAGTATTATTTCCTTTAAAAATGGTAGAGATGAAATAATGATCTTCTCTACACAAAGTTAAATATATGTAATTTTTTAGTGTATGTATTTTGGATAAAGATTTCTGTTTGAGACATGATGTTTTCAATATTATCTGGTTCTACAATTTTAAAATATTCTTTGGCCAACAGTTCCTTGTGTCGTGCACACCTTAAGATCAAGATATTGGTGAATTGGAAAAGCTTCAGGACTGGGCAGCTAATTATGGACTTAGTCATGCAAGATGCAAGTCAGCTTCTCTTTAGGACTTGATCCAAATCAACACAGTGAGCCTCAAGAAGCATACATAAGTTTGATCCATCAGTGCTTGTACTGGCTTAATTTATCATGCTTTTTAATGTGGGTCTTTGGGGAACTATTCTCTAGCAAACTTTATTATTATTATTTACTTATCTTTACAAAAATTTTAATACCATTCCTGGGAAAACACATGGTTGTTTGGGGATGCCTAATTAGCAGTTTCCTGTTCATTTTACTTGCAAATGTATTGCTTTCCTCCCTAGAAGTTTTGTAATAGCCCAGATGACAAATTATTCAGCTTCATGAAGATTCTACCAACTAAGCAAACTGTTCAGTTTTTAATTTAAAGGAAACAGGAGAGCAACTTACAGGTGGTAGAATATGGAAGAAAATCATCCTTGTCCAAAGGGTTCCTCCTGAAAGAATGTGAAGGTCAAGATCTTTCTCTTATTTATTTTAAGCAGATGATTTCGAGTTGCATACAAATTAGTTTAAATAACTTGATGTCTTGAACAGTGTAAACTGCGTTAGAAGTTTTTTACTTAAGACTTTCTATTATAGAATTTTAGCTTTCTCACTGTTGAACAGTGTTTAACAATTATTTATTAGGTGCCAACTGAGTGCAAGACCTTTTAGAACTAACACCCAAAAAAGATCTTTTCATTATAGGGGACTGGAATGCAAAAGTAGGAAGGCAAGAAACACCTAGAGTAACAGGCAAATTTGGCCTTGGAATATGGAATAGCAGGGCAAAGGCTAATAGAGTTTTGCCAAGAGAACGCACTGGTCATAGCAAACACCCTCTTCCAACAACACAAGAAAAGACTCTACGCATGGACATCACCAGATGGCCAACACTGAAATCAGATTGATTATATTCTTTGCAGCCAAAATGGAGAAGCTCTATACAGTCAGCAAAAAGAAGACCAGGAGCTGACTGTGGCTCAGATCATGAGCTCCTTATTGCCAAATTCAGACTTAAATTGAAGAAAGTAGGGAAAACCACTAGACCATTCAGGTATGACTTAAATCAAATCCCTTATGATTATACAGTGGAAGTGAGAAATAGATTTAAGGGCCTAGATCTGATAGATAGAGTGCCTGATGAACTATGGACTGAGGTTCATGACACTGTACAGGAGATAGGGATCAAGAACATCCCCATGGAAAAGAAATGCAAAAAAGCAAAATGGCTGTCTGGGGAGGCCTTACAAATAGCTGTGAAAAGAAGAGAAGCAAAAAGCAAAGGAGAAAAGGAAAGATATAAACATCTGAATGCAGAGTTCCAAAGAATAGCAAGGAGAGATAAGAAAGCCTTCCTCAGCGATCAATGCAAAGAAATAGAGGAAAACAACAGAATGGGAAAGACTAGAATCTAATATGTCCAAGAAAACTAGAGATACCAAGGGAACATTTCATGCCAAGATGAGCTCGATAAAGGACAGAAATGGTATGGACCTAACAGAAGCAGAAGATATTAAGAAGAGGTGACAAGAATACACAGAAGAGCTGTACAAAAAAGATCCTCACAACCAAGATAATCACGATGGTGTGATCACGCACCTAGAGCCAGACATCCTGGAATGGGAAGTCAAGTGGGCCTTAGAAAGCATCACTACAAACAAAGCTAGTGGAGGTGATGGAATTCCAGTTGAGCTATTCCAAATCCTGAAAGATGATGCTGTGAAAGTGCTGCACTCAATATGCCAGCAAATTTGGAAAACTCAGCAGTGGCCACAGGACTGAAAAAGGTCAGTTTTCATTCCAATCCCAAAGAAAGGCAATGCCAAAGGAAGCTCAAACTACCACACAATTGCACTCATCTCACATGCTAGTAAAGTAATGCTCAAAATTCTCCAAGCCAGGCTTCAGCAATATGTGAATTGTCAACTTCCATATGTTCAAGCTGGTTTTAGAAAAGGCAGAGGAACCAGAGATCAAATTGCCAACATCCGCTGGATCATGGAAAAAGCAAGAGAGTTCCAGAAAAGCATCTATTTCTGGTTTATTGACTATGCCAAAGCCTTTGACTGTGTGGATCACAATAAACAGTGGAAAATTCTGAAAGAGATGGGAATATCAGACCACCTGACCTGCCTCTTGAGAAACCTATATGTAGGTCAGGAAGCAACAGTTAGAACTGGACATGGAACAACAGACTGGTTCCAAATAGGAAAAGGAGTACATCAAGGCTGTATATTGTCACCCTGCTTATTTAACTTATATGCAGAGTACATCATGAGAAATGCTGGGCTGAAAGAAGCACAAGTTGGATCAAGATTGTCGGGAGAAATACCAATAACCTCAGATATGCAGATGACACCACCCTTATGGCAGAAACTGAAGCCTCTTAATGAAAGTGAAAGAGGAGAATGAAAAAATTGGCTTAAAGCTCAACATTCAGACAATGAAGATCATGGCAGGTGGTCCCATCACTTCATGGCAAATAGATGGGGAAACAGTGGAAATAGTGTCAGACTTTATTTTTGGGGGCTCCAAAATCACTGCAGATGGTGACTACAGCCATGAAATTAAAAGACACTTACTCCTTGGAAGGAAAGTTATGACCAACCTAGATAGCATATTCAAAAGCAGAGACATTACTTTGCCAACAAAGTCCGTCTAGTCAAGGCTATGGTTTTTCCAGTGGTCATGTATGGATGTGAGTTGGACTGTGAAGAAAGCTGAGGGCCGAAGAATTGATGCCTTTGAACTGTGGTGTTGGAGAAGACTCTTGAGAGTCCCTTGGACTGCAAGGAGATCCAACCAGTCCATTCTGAAGGAGATCAGCCCTGGGATTTCTTTGGAAGGAATGATGCTAAAGCTGAAACTCCAATACTTTGGCCACCTCATGTGAAGAGTTGACTCACTGGAAAAGACTCTGATGTTGGGAGGGATTGGGGGCAGGAGGAGAAGGGGACGACAGAGGATGAGATGGCTGGATGGCATCACTGACTCGATGGATGTGAGTCTGAGTGAACTCCGGGAGTTGGTGATGGACAGGGAGGCCTGGCGTGCTGTGATTCATGGGGTTGCAGAGTCGGACACAACTGAGCGACTGAACTGAGTGCAAGCCTTGGTTACAGCACTAACATTCACAGCAGTGGCCTCAGCCGTCTTAGGAGTTACAGCACCTGTGGTGGCCTGTAGTGGGAGCTGAGGTGTGATGTGCAGGGTGCTGTGGGGCTAGAGTTGACCTTGAACAGCACAGCTTTGAAGTGCCAGGGTCTACCTATACACAGATGCTTTTCCAGTAGTAAATACAATAGTAATCTGTGATTCAGAGTTGGTTCAATCCTCTGATGCAGAAACTTGGATACTGAGGAACCATGGATTCTAAGGAACCACCAGTATAGAGGGCCAACTCAGTAATATGTGGATTTTTCAACTGTGCCCAGGGTTGGCACCTCTAGCCCCTGCATTGTCAAGGGTCAATTGTATATTGGGGATTCAACTGGAAGTCAGGCAGTCAAGGGATCTGGTAAATGTTGCTGCTTCTACTATACTCTGCCCTCCCCTTGACCTGCAGCTCATCCATCCCCCCAGTGCTCGGGATGTTGCAGGTCAATAGCTCACAGCTGGCATCGTCTCCACAAAACTTCCAAAAGACTCAGAATCCATGCTCTGCTCCTTCAGCCCTTCCCCAATCCCCAGCCATGAGGCAAAGACTAAGGTCCACAAGAGTGGCATCATTGCCTCAGGGGGGAACCAACTCTGTGCTGCGGTTGGTGCTTCAGTGCTTCCTTGTGGGAACAGAGGGAGCTAGACGCCAGCCAAGACGCTATTCTCACCTCACTTTTTTCTCTGGCTGTATCCCGTAGGCCTCACTCCCCCTTTACCTGACAGCACTTCTCCAATAACATCTGAAGCAAAAATCTGCTTCCAAGGAAACTGATTTAACAGAGTGATTTTCACAGTGACCTGCAGGTTAGGTAGGAACTTGCTATTTGGAAAGGGGTAGAGAGGAGAGAGAATGTCAGGCAGATGAATGCCAACTATGAAAGGCATATGGGAGAAACAGTCTCAGATAAAGAGTAGAGTGAAATGAGCATGGAGCAGGGATACAGGGTCAGTAGGTGATTGGAGAAAAGAGGTGGAAACCAGAGGGGAAGCTGAAGAGGTTAGAAATCTTTGTATGCTAAATTACATCAACATCCAGTTAATGCCAACAATTGTGGAAAGTCCAGAATATCATCTATATTTTAGTCTATATAAAATTTATGACACTTGAAAAAAACTTCTGTATTTGATAGTGTGAAAAATAATTCTCAAATTATTTATTTTGCATATATTGTGAGAAAGAGAGGGCTGTTATCATGGAATTCTAAATTGCCTTCTGTGCTCAATGCTGCTGATCCCAGAGGCAATTTATAAGGCTGTAGCAAGCTACAGTGGGCAATGTTAGCATCTTGTTGAAATTCTCATTCTCTTTTGCAAAGGAAGGGCTTCAAAATGCAGTATGAAGAGCATATTGTAAGTCTATAGGACATAATATTTAACAGGTAGAAAACATGTATTTAGCCTAACAATTTCCATGATAGGCCACTCAGGTTTTAAGCACATTTATTCTGATGTAGTCCATAATCTGGCAGTTATCTAGGAATGTGATTCTTCAGTAGCTATGGAATGCATTACTGTGTATGGCACTAAGCACAGTTCAGTTCAGTTCAGTTCAGTCGCTCAGTCGTGTCTGACTCTTTGTGACCCCATGAATCGCAGCACGCCAGGCCTCCCTGTCCATCACCAACTCCCGGAGTTCACTCAGACTCACATCCATTCGAGTCAGTGATGCCATCCAGCCATCTCATCCTCTGTCCCCTTCTACTCCTGCCCCCAATCCCTCCCAGCGTCAGAGTCTTTTCCAATGAGTCAACTCTTCGCATGAGGTGGCCAAAGTACTGGAGTTTCAGCTTTAGCATCATTCCTTCCAAAGCACACCCAGGGCTGATCTCCTTCAGAATGGACTGGTTGGATCTCCTTGCAGTCCAAGGGACTCTCAAGAGTCTTCTCCAACACCACAGTTCAAAAGCATCAATTCTTCAGCGCTCAGCTTTCTTCACAGTCCAACTCTCACGTCCATACATGACCACTGGAACAGACATATATTATAGTTCCAGTGAAACACATTTTGAAAATGTATATAAAATATGGAAAAAAAATACTTGTGAGTTACATCTGACTGCCAAACATGGGACTAAATTAAGGGTTATTTTATCAAACTCAACACTTCTCTACCATTTGAATTGTAACTAATGACACATTTCTGTTTGGACTTGAAATTACCATAATTGATGACTTTCCACAAATACACTGATCAGGCCCTCATTTTTGCCCCCTAGATTTTTATGATAGACTCCTAATTCATCTACGTGCCACCTCCCTTAGAGATTCATTTCCTATTCAGCTGATTATTATTTAAATAAATCAACAATGCAGTTCCTTTCTTGTAAACCCTCTCACAGAATTAAATTTCTCTGCAAGTCTAGTACATCTAGACTTGTCCATTTACAGAGACATCTCTTTGTACTCTGTCCAATACATCTTCAATCCAAGTACACCAAATAACCTTTGATATCTCTGTGGTTGGCAACAAACATTTCATTCTTGGAGTTTTCTCTTCACAGTCCTTCAAAATCAAGAGTAAATGACAGCATTTTATAAAGCTTGATCAACTGGGCATTTTGCTTCTCTGGTGTATGCCCTTACACTTACACTAGGTGTATGCTCTTGTGATAGCCCTTGTCTAAGACACTCTTTAATTGCTCACTTGGGTGTGTGTCTCTTTCACTTGGTTATTCCATGAGTGAGTCCCAGGTTTCATCTAAGTAAGGTTCGGACATGCCCAGCAAAGTGAAACTGGGAGCATGGGTGGCTAAAATTTTAATTACAGGGAGAACCATCTAAATATAAGGAGCATAGGGAGCCCTGTGGACATAGAAGCGGTCTGATTTCAAATATACCCTAGTGTCTGTCACTCAAATTTATTTCCCAGTTTAGTCCCCATTGTATGTGAAGTCAGAGGAAATATGGGAGTGTGGTGCACCTGTGCATTCTGCCTCAGACAGTCAGACAGCATTTGGACTGATGAGCCATCCATCCATAATAGATGACGTCCCATCCATGAGAGCACCGATATCAGTGGTGAACCCAGGAAGCTGAGACTATGGTCCCCACAGAGACCATGATGCTGTGTGCTGCAGTACCATTGGTTCTGTGGGTTTAATGCCTGCCCAAACAGGGGCTGACTTTAGAGACAACTGATTTCAAGGGCTCTTTAGAAAGCTTGGATCTAGCATTTTACAGGCAATGATCATTAGCGTGAAAATTAACTTAATGTAGCCTTGTTTACACAGCTTGGTAAGGTCTGAAGAGACTGCCTATACCTCAGTATTACAATTACATCTGGTTAATAACAGTAGAAAACATAACTATTAAGGCCATGGCTAAGTATGTTGTATTATCTTCAATTATGTATTAAGGAGGTATTATTATGATATCTATTTTCAGAAGAGGAAAGTAAGGATTGGAGACATTAAGTCACTAATGTAAGATCCAATCAGCAGCAGCAAGTAGCAGGGTTAAAGCTGGAAATGATGCAGAGCACATGTTATTTCCATCCTTGTGCTCTAGTGCCCAGTCCCTAATAAATTACATGTGTGAGTGCTGAGCAACTGAATGAATACAAGAATGTAAGAATAGCTAGTAGATTTTTTTCATTCAAGTAACAGCACAGATGTCTACACTGAAAGTGTGAATATTTTCAAATGCCTGTGGTGTGACCCACATGAGCAATAGGACAGTGTTGAAGTCTAGTTCACTGATCAAATCTCAATGCAGTGCTAAAAATACCATTCATGCAACCATCAGAAAAGAATTAAATCTTTCTCCATAATCCTTCAAACCTCCCTTTAGTCTCTGCCTACACACACCTACATGAACATTGTAATGTGTAACTGCCCAATAAAATTGCTTTAAAGCTCTTCCTGCTAACCTTTAACCCTGGGACTGTGTATAATTTATTATCCTATAAACAATCAGATCCTTTCCTTTTTTTTTTTTTGAGATTTCATTTTTTCCAGCTCCTCCACCAATTTTGCTTCTTTACTGGATAATATTGAATTAAGACATTTTTATTATTTGCCATTTTCATTTAAGAGGTTTGCTCCCTGCTCTTAATTAGCATTTAATGAAAGTGGAGTATGTTATCTATAAAAAATCATTGCTTGTATTTTTTTCTTGTACTTTTTGTATTTCTCTCTCAGCCTTGAACTGGTGTCCATTGTAAAGAGAAGTTTTCCACTTCTGATCTCAGTTATGTGATTATCTTTGGGGATGTTGTGATCTGAAGCAAAATATAGTTAAGCCTTTCATCTTCATCTACGGGTAGTAGGATCTATATATTTAATATGAAGGCAGATAAAAAAAAATGTGAATCCATGCTATGTGGTAGTGCCTGAAGATTATAAACTATCAATGTCCAATTCCAGACTTAATTCTGTTAACTAACTACTTAAGTGTATAGGAACAATTATGTTCTGAGATGGCCTCATAAAGTTGTTAATGTATTTCTTAAATTTCCAAACTCTATACCGTATTTCTTCTGTATTAAATAAGAAATTTGGGGTGTCCCAGGTGGCGCTAGTGGTAGAGAATCCACCTGCCAATGTGGGAGGCTCAGGAGAGGTGGGTTGGATCCCTGGGTTGGGGAAGATCCCCTGGAGGCAGAAATGGCAATCCACTCCAGTATTCTTGCCTAGACAATCCCATGGCAGGGAAGCCTGGAGGGCAATAGTTCATGGGGCCACAAAGAGTCAAACATGATTGACCGACTGAGCACACACACAAATAAGAAATTACCTTGAAATAAAAATCTATATTTAAAAAAATAGATCTCAGATAGGAACATGGAAACTATGTGCTTTTATTTAAACCTTGGAACTACACTTTTTGCTCTCTTGTTTTCCTCAACACTCTCACTCTGCTTCAGTTACCTTAAAAACATTTCCTAAATTCTCATTTCCTTCCAGACAATGTCAGACTTTGGTCAGGTGACTTCCTGTTCAGAGTAACATCTTGCAGAGGGACACGTTTGACTACTGCGAGATCTGGGGCCCTGCTTGACTCTACAAGGCAATAGGTGCCTTGGAAAAGCGTGGCCAAGCTCCGCCCTCATTGGCACTTGGGGAAGCTGGTTCTTGTTAAGGTGATCCGATTGCCTGGTGGCTCAGATGGTAAAGCGTCTGCCCACAATGAGGGAGACCTGGGTTCGATCCCTGAGTTGGGAAGATCCCCTGGAGAAGGGGAATTTTCTAAGAGCCCCTAGAAAATTCCATGGATGGAGGAGCCTGGTGGGCTACAGTCCATGGGGGAGCGTCGCAAAGAGTCCGACACAACCGAGCTGAACTGAATACTTCCCCACTGTTTTCCAGATGAACTTCAAGCTTCTACATTTGACATTAAAGGCCCCCAAAGATCTGGCATCTGCTTACATGTGTCTCGAACCTCACTTCCTGTCCTTCTTCATCCACCACGTGTGCTTTACCCTCAGCCATCACATAACTAATGGTAATTTCCCGTGTGTGCCACTTGATTTCATGCCCCATGACTCCCAGCTCTTCCTTCCATCAGGTGTGCCCTTTATCCTCTTGACTTAAGAATATCCTATTTCTCCTTCAGCACCTACTTTACAAGAGGATTTCTCAGAGAATATTTCGTTATACTCTAAATTTTATTACTATTTTTTGACATTTCATTGATTTCATTTTTTTCTTAAAGCTTATTTTTGAAACTTTGTATTATAATGCATCATTGTTTCCCAGTGCATATTGTGGGGATTTGCTGAGCTGACTCATTTGAAAAGACCCTGATGCTGGGAAAGATTGGGGGCAGGAGGAGAAGGGGACGACAGAGGATGAGATGGTTGGATGGCATCACCAACTCGATGGACATGGGTTTGGGTAGACTCCGGGAGTTGGTGATGGACAGGGAGACCTGGTGTGCTGCGGTTCGTGGGGTCGCAAAGAGTGATGGAACTGAACTGAACAAAATTGCTATTGAGTGGTTTTTCTAGTAAAATTCAGCTCTGGAGTTGAATGATAGCAAATCCAATTTTACATTTTTGGGGGTAAAATGTTTACTTACTCAATTACATATAATTTCATCTATTATGTTTATAATCCAGTACTTTTTTTTTCCAGGTCAATGCCACAATTATAATGAATGTTAGATAAACAAACCACTTTTCCTGAGGAACATATGAGCCTTCTTATTCTTGGTCCTCCTATAACTTTTCCCTTGGCTCTTGTAATCTTCTATCACTCTCTGCTTTAAGAGCAAGAATCACTTTATAAAATCAGAAGTGACAAGTATCAGAAGAAAAGTAAAGTAAGGCTAGGTGGGAGAGAACTTTCTCTAATATTTGAGGGTATAGAATTTGTTCACTTTTGTCGTGCAGTTTATTTACTGTGGCTACAAGCTTAGGTGTCTGCACAGGCTTAATGAAGGCAGAATGATGGGTCTATTTTTGTAGTTATTTGTTGTCATAACCTTGTTTGCTGTTCAGGCTGATTGAGCATCTCCTAAGAAAATATACTTGTCACAAGGTGCTGATTATTGTCACTTCAAAGCTGGGTTTGCTTGTCCAGTACTGACTTCCAATTTAAAGAAGTTAGAGTCAACCTATCTCAGCACTGCTCAACTTAGGATGCTGCATATGCTCTACTGAGCAGAGTTTGGTGCTGTTGTCATTTTATAGAAAAGATACAGCACTGACTTCATTTAATACTAAACTACCTGGTGGTTCAGATGGCAAAGAATCTGCCTGCAAGGTGGGAGACTTGGGTTCGATCCCTGGGTTGGGAAGATCCTCTGGAGAAGGAAACAGCTACCCACTCCAGTATTCTGGTCTGGAGAATTCCATGGACTGTATAGTCCATACTGAGAGACTTTCACTTTCACACAGGTGTAAGCTTTTATTTATAGGGTATTTAGGAAAGCATCACACAGATAGAATAAGTAAAAGGTAATATGCAAATTATTTTGCTTGCAATGAAGTCAAATATAAACAAAACACATCCATTTATATCATTGAATAATTAACAGCCACCATCTGCTTTGTGTCTGTGATATGCCAGCCATGATAATTGAGGCCTTTGTCTGAGTTGTTCAGTTTTTTCCCTTTTACCAACCCTATGAAATAGGTGTATTTTCCTCATTTTATATATGAGGAAACTGTAAAAGACTGTATAAGATTGTATAAATCTTCATGTAAGACTCCACCCCAGTTCATATAAGTATTAAGTTTCAGAGCTGTGGGTTAAAACTAATTCTGCCTGTTTTCAAAGCTTGTGATTTTTATCTTGGCAATCTCACATTTGGTAATGTGCTATAAATGATATTCTTCACTGCTCCTCATTTTGTCTTTCCTTAAGTGAAGGTACCATCAAAGGAACACCTGAGAAGCTAAACTTTAAAAAATGTATTACATTCTGAGCTAGTACAGATGAATAAGAATGAGATCCTCGTTGCTAGCTTCAGTATTTTTTCCTGAAAATGTGTTAAAATATGATTTGTTGAAAGAATACATTTTAAGTTACACAATCATTAGCTTATAAGTATGCATTTTCTTTACATTTACATGCATTTTTAGTAGGACTGTCTGAAATTCCTTTGAAATGCTGAGACTCTTCAGGCTGAGAAGTATCCAGCATTCCTGATGTTTCTGTATCTTTGGTTGCCATCCAGTGGTGGCAGTCATATACTTCTGTGATGAAGAAAGAACAAAACCCCTCTATTTTCCAAGCAGACTGTCTCTTGTAATTTAAAAGCAACTGATTGATGCTAACTTTGTGTAGCTAATTCATGAAAGTGTTAGCCATAGACACCACTGAGTACAAGAAATTAAGAAAAATCTAGATATTTAGATATTGTCAAATGCAACTAGTTCTTGGTAAGGGGAATTTATTCATTTTACTTTTCTCAGAAAATTTATATATAAACAACATATATTCCTTCAAAAATATGTATTTATGTTAAATTTTTCTTTATATTCCAAAGTCAATAAGTAGCAAATTCTTCTAACAGTAATTAATGCAGTCAAATCAAGTCCTGGACTTCTAACATTTTCCTCAAAGGTAATGTCTCACCAATGGGAGGTTTTATCCTTCAAATAAAGAATTTAACAAAGTAGCATTTAGATTATTTCTTCCCAGATGGCCAGCTGGTAGTCTGTGGCATTGGTATAGTTTATAGGAAGTACTTGAAAGCAATGGACTTCCCAGGGGACTAAGTGGTAAAGAATCTGCCTGCCAATGCAGGAGCCACAGGAGACGTCAGTTCAATCTTTGGGTCAGGAAGATCCCTTGGATATTCTTGCCTGGAGAATCCCATGGACAAAGGAGCCTGGCAGGCTTCAATCCATAAGGTCATACAGTTGAACACGACTGAGCCCACACACACTTTAAAGCAATGGCTTTCAGAAACATAGAAATTCTGAGAACAGAGATGAGGAACAAATATTTGTATAAAACAAAATGGGATTACATTTAAACCACTTAAAATAAGGCCTTCCCTGGTGGCTCAGATGGTAAAGAATCCACTTCCAGTGTGGGAGACCTGGGTTTGATCCCTTGGTAGGGAAGATCCCCTGGAGGAGGGAGGGCATGGCAACCCACTACAGTATTCTTGCCTGGAGCATCCCCATGGACAGAGAAGGCTGGTGGGCTGCAGTCCATGGGATTGCAAAGAGTCAGACACAACTGAGTGACTAAGCACACACTGAAAATAAGGAAATAAAATGGACACTCCCAATAGTTAAAAACAAAAGTACAGTGTTTATCTGTTCATAACATTGAATACTTGTATTTGAGATTGTCTTTTTTTAAGTTTAAAGATGGGAAAATTTGGAATTGAAGTAATTATTAGAAAAATATCTTTCATCTGAGTAAGTAGTTGTGTGTCTTTGGGTGGACGATTTTATTCTGATTTCACAAATCGTAGATTGGAAAATAGTTGGGTAAAGAAAAGTTATTTCTTTTAAAATTACTTGTTTACTCTCCAAAAATATATTGATCTAAATAGCAACAGTGTAATTCTTATTTGTTTAAACATTTCAGAATTATAGTGCATATTAAATCCCCTTCGTCTAGATTAACCAACTGCTCTCATTCTGCTGCATTGCATTCACTCTCTATCTGTAAGTACAATCTATATAAATATATATACACACACTATATATTGTATATAATATATAGTTGTTCTCCTATCTCACATATTGCACACATATGGACTTGTACTCATACTCTTAATTTCTGTTGCAGAACCATTTGAAAGTTAAGTTGCTAATTTTTGATACTTTATCCTGAATAATTATTATCTAAGAACTTTAATACCTGAATTACCTAAGAATAAGAACAAAACTCCAACACATAACCAGAACATTATACAATAAATATAATGTTTATGTGATATTATCTAATACATAGTTCATATTCTGGTTTTCCCCATTTTACCAAAAATATCCTATGTGAAAGTTATGTTTGTTGAACAAAGTGAAAGTCTGTTGAGAAATTGTAGAGAGGATGAGTCAGAGCTCTCTGAACCAAGGGAGTGAGCCATGGGCTGGACTGTGGTCTGATAGAGAGCAGACAAAGGAGAATTCAGATTGAGACCAGAAGCAAAACAAAATGTGAGGGAATCAGCTCATACTGTCTTAGAAAGAGCTGGATGTTAAATTTTCACAGATTTTAAGATCTAGCTTACATTGTTAGCTTAAAATTACCATGAAGGAAGTTTTTACACTACAGTGATAGGAAGTTGTTATAATTCAAGCCTACTCCCATAATCTTAGAGAGTTAGTTGTTTAACACTTAGCAGCTTATTTGGGTAATAAGCTGTTTTATTAAATAATATATACCATGTTTATTAAATATGATGTTTATAAATATTTATATAATTATAATAGTAATAATGTTAATAGCTTAGTTGGCTAAGGAGGTCAGAGAGTAGTTGATTAACAATTCCATGTATGATTTTTAATTTAAATTTATATTTACTGATTAATAATAATCAGGTTAGAAGATGTATACAGTGTTGCTGGTCATTAAGAGGCACCTTTCACCTTCTACCACTCTACCAAGATTGCTTTCTCTATTGTCACCAATGATCTTTACTTTGCTGAGTCCTAGAGTCAGTCCAACATCTGCTGGAGAAGGGATAGGTTACCCATTCCAGTATTCACGGGCTTCCCTTGTGGCTCAGCTGGTAAAGAATCCACCTGCAATGCAGGAGACCTGGGTTCGATCCCTGGGTTGGGAAGATCTCCTGGAAAAGGGAACAGCTACCCACTCCAGTATTCTGGCCTGGAGAATTCCATGGACTCTATAGCCCATGGGGTTGCAAAGAGTTGGACAGGACTGAGCAACTTTCACTTTCACTTTTCAGAGTCAGTTTCTCAAGAGTCTTTGTAATTGGTCTATAAGCAGTATTTTGAGACATTGTATTTCTCCCTCTGCTTGGTCCACTTCTTCACATGGCTTTGAAGAGACCACCTGCTTTGGTTGTCATCCTACCTCACGAGTTGTCCTGTCACCATCTCCTTTGCTAATTCTTCCTCTTCTTGCTCTGACTTCATACTGGAGCTCAGGCCACAGTTCTTTTCTCCATTTGCACCAGTGTTTGTCATCCATGGCAGTACTGCCATTTTGCTTCATATACCTCACTAATTCTTTATTGTGTGGGACTTCCTTGTGCACTTTAGGATGCTTAAACCCACCAGATACCCATTGCTAAACCCTTGGCTCACATAACAGGAGGGATCCAGGGCTCCATCAGTCACCATATATATTACAAAGTCTAGCACCTTGACCTAGATGGTATATCAGATCTGGATTTTGTTTCTTACATCTGTGATTTATAAACCAGTATAGGATAGAAGAATGTCAAGGGGAAAAATAATTGGTTGAAATATTCAGCTACGTGGGCACCCCTGATGGCTCAGTGGTAAAAAGAATCTACCTGCCAATGCAGGAGACAAGGGTTCGATCCGGGGGTCAGGAAGATCCCACAGAGGAAGAAACAGCAACCCACTCTAGTATTCTTGCCTGGAAAATCCTATGGACAGGGGAGCCTGGTGGGCTACAGCCCATGGGGTCGCAAAGAGTTAGACACCACTGAGCATATACATGCAGGCAATAGTGTGTATGCAGCTATATTCATAACTCAGATTTGTGGCTCCAGTCCTTGTTTTGCATTTGATTACAAGGTCATTTTGTTAACTATCACTTCTCTCTTTCATCACTCATTTCATGTTCTCCTTGTTTTCAGAGAGAACCTCAGTAAGTTTTTTTTTCTGGTTGGATGACTCTAATTTTATTCCTGAAGGTCTAATCCTCAATGCTCCTGCCTTTATTGTATTGCTCTAGTCTTTCATGAAACATTACCATTGAACATAAAAGGAATAAGAGGTACCCAGTGAAACTTCTGGTTACAGAGTCTTCCCTGCCCCACTGTGTAACAACACAGTCTTCTCTAGATAATCAGCATCAGTCACTCTATCTAGTATACTAATGCATGCTTTCTATGACTATTGGCTTAATAGTATGAGAACACAAAATAGCAAAGTGACAATCTCAACTACCAATTCATTAAAATCTTTGTGTATCTTTGGTGGAAGCAGTCCTTCCTTAGAGAAGTTTCATTTCTGGGTCTGCTCAAACAGAGAAAAATTGGCCACTGTTAAATGACAGTTTTTAAGCTTTTTCTCATCAGGCATTTCAGTGCATGAACCTAAAGCTATCTTACTATTTAACACATTTATTGTAATTACTAGTTTGTAGGTATACCTTTCCTATTATCTAGTGAGATAATTGGGATTAGTAGTTTATATTGTACAATCTGTATGTTCTAGAATCTCATATAGAAGGAGACTACTAGATACAGAGTAGATGAATCACAGAATGTGTATAAGCAAGATGGAAGGGAGGGAGGAAGTAAGGAATGAAGAAGAAAATTTGTCTTAGTTTTACTGAAGAAATTTGGCAAGGTCCAAAACTACTATCTCTTTATGGATGAACTACAGATGTCTGCTTGGATTAAATCAGAGCAAGAATGATTTTACAATAGTTCTGCCACCAAATATTTACTTATTTTTGTTTTATTTTTTTTAATGTCTTATAACAATCAACGCATTGGCAATTTGGTTTAGGTATTAACTGTTGACATACCTGGAGATTTAGAAATTAATTTTATTTCATTTTGAAAATGTACGAGTTGATAATGTTTATTTATTATTTAATTATTCTCAGGTAAGCTATACACTAAAAAGTGAAATGTCATCAAAGGGTTTATCACAAAAAGTAACAGTTCCTCTGAATTATTATCCCAAAGGCAACAAAACTTAGCCCTCTGTTTGGGGATCTTTCTGTTCTATCTTCATGTCACTAAATAGATACTTTCATTGCTATTTTCTGGTGTGTATGTTCCAGATACCTCTTAACTAATTATCCTTCTGATGGATGCCAATGAGGAGCTCTCAACCTCTTCATTTGCCTTTTCCAACATTGTCCATCTACTGATATTGATTGCTTAGTTCTTCTAGAATGTCCTAGTTGCTTTAAATAAAATGCTCACTCCTTTCATTTCTGACTTGCTACCTCTTGTGAGTATACGTGGTAAATGAGGTGCTCCTCCTGCCCCCTCATCCCTTCTACATTCTGAGTGTCGACCGCGCTCCCCTCCTTGGCTAGTGCCTGTCCTCTTCCCACTCAGGCTTTCTCCACCGGCTTCACCTGATGCCACTTTTCCACATGCTTTCTTTCAAAAACGTGTTGATATTTTGTCTTTGCTGTTAGTGCATTCCTGATCTCTCTATTTATGGGTTGAAATGATTACTTCTCTATTTCTGTTGTAATAAGATATCAGATGGAGAGGTTAAAAGAGTATTGTTTATTTTTTTAATTCAATATTTTATAGTTTTGTTTAGGTTTTGTTCTTTAGTCTACTTTTATTTTCTTTTTTTAATGGTAGTTCTTGACTTGATTTTTATCTTTTTCCAGGTATGTGAAACTTTAATTGCTGATTTTTTTCTTATGGCATATCAAGTTGTAAAATTATTTATTTGCCCTTTTAGTTTATTATCTATGCTTCATAAACTTCAGTTTCATCTCATGTGTCATAGTATTGCTCTACTTTACTAAGCTGGGCTATAAAATAAAATAATGATTTGCTTACATATAAAATGTATAAGCTGTTTAACAATAATTATAACTTCTTAATGTAGGATAAAATTTATAGCACAGGCTCACATAAATTATCTGATTTTGAAAAAGACAGGTTTGATGTTTGTCTAAATAAAAAATTCATGCTCAACTTTTTCCTTTAAAATTAAGCTTTGATAAAGAATTATAATTAACTTCCAGAATCCCCAATTCTAGATTACGTTCCTCTTCCTGGTGTCTCATTTTATTCTATAATTTAGAGGCAACTTGTTTGAGCATAGTATAGCATCAAACACTGTAAAAATGAACTTTATTACTATACAAATGGTGATGTTTGTACTGATATTGAATAATTTATTTTTTAATACTGGGAAAGCATTTTCTCATCCATCTTTTTATTAATAAATAAAAGCACAATTCCCAGTTTTTATTTTTCTTCTTTAAATGAATCATCTGAGGTCATTTCAATAAATTCCTATTCTTTCAGAATTCCTCAAATAAGGCAGATAAAATTTAGCCAAGACATTTGGACAGAAGCTTAGCATTCAGTTGGTACATTAAAAAAAGGATCTTTGAAAGGCAAAATTAAGAGTTCTGCATCTGCCCCTGAAATTAGAGTCAGCAACTGAATGTGGTTCATCTGCAGCTGCTGGTGACAGAGTGCTTTTTCTGCTAGGTGAGCAGCATGGAACACAAGGAGAACTGTGACCGTGAGGAAAGCAGGTGGCAGGCTGACAGCTGAGTTGCACGCAGTACCTCAGCCGGCACTGCGGTCCTGTTACTGGGTTGTGTTCACATCAAAAGAGTACCCAGGAGAGTCACCGGATTGACAGCTTGGTTGACACATAGTTACAGAGTCTGCAAATATTTACATTAGGCGTTAGGGAGAAGGATAAGCACACATTATGGGGTGAGGAGTAAATAGGAAAGAAGGTCTGTGGTAGGGAGATCTTTCTCTTCTAAATAACAGGAGAAGGGTTTTTATAAAAGCAATGATTTAAAAGTGTAGGATAATCTGAAGAGAGTACAATAAGCACATTTTCTCAGGAATTGAAAGATGATCTGAAGAGAGTACAATAAGCACATTTTCTCAGGAATTGAAAGATGATGTGTTAATATCTTAAAATGTTAACAGTAAGAAAGCAGTTCTCTATGGTTTTATCTAAATCTAAACCAGATTTTGAGTAGGAATAAATCTCACATGAGTTCCTTTGAAAATTTTCCAGTTTTATTCACCTCTTGATGAATATTTAGTGTGTTTGTGTATGTGTACATATTTTTCCCTCCATCCCATTATAAAGCTTTTAATGGCAGAATCTATAATAATTGAGGCCTAGACATATCATGGATTCTACCCTAATCATGACACATTCTATTTATATTAAATATATGTACAAATAGGATTTAGCCTGGTGTTTTGAACACCAAAGGTCCGTCAAAATTATTTGTTAAATAACTTTATTGAAGACAATATGTTCTGTGTAGGAACAGTAACGGCAACATGATTAGAGTTTAAGAGCAAATTTAGTTCGTTTATATGGAGGGTTTTATTAATTGTCAAATACAAAAATGAATACTATTGGTACCAAAAGATCACTATCTTCTATTAATATTTGAGAATTTATTTTTAACAGTTCAAAAGAAAAGAAATACAGGAAAATGTTAATACTGGGAGCACAAGTCCCACACTCATATTCTCTGCTAATGATAAAATGAAAGTACCAAGCCTAGGTTTTTATTTCTTCAACATCTTAGTAATTAAGGTCAATTAAAATTTTCTGAACTAATTTTATTTGTTGTATAATGAAGTAACATGTCTTTGAAATGAAAAGAAATGGACATTTTCATTTATAATTTATGAATGCTTTAGAGATGGTACTAGCAACCTGATGATTTTTATATTGATAAAAAAATAAACTTATGTTTAAAAACCCTCATTAAAACTAAACCAAAACAAAGTGATTCTATGAAAACATCATTCAGACATACACACCTTGTTATTATTTGAATAAAACTAAACATATAATATTTTTCAGTTTAGGAATTGAAGACTGAATTTTTAAAAAAATATTTATTAGAGATGAGATTAGTCCATTTAAGTGACTACTTAAGTGTCTTAGCTTACTTTTCATTGTGTATTCTTTCCTTGTAAGGAAACAAGCACTCAAATTTAAAAGGTCAGAAGTTTAAAATAGTAAACACATGTCACTCAAACCCATGATACTCTAGTGAGATTGAGAGGAAGGAATTTGTAGGACCCCTATGGGTCATCCCTTTTCAGCCTTATTCATTACCTCACAGCAATCCAATTTCCTCTTACAATATCTTCCTTGATTGCATTTCCTATCATCTCATCACTCATGTGGCTATTTTCATGTAGAGTTCAGGTTATGCTCAGTCTCTTTTGTTAATAGAGATAAAATAAAACCACATGTGTCACACTTAGGAATTTGAATATAAGTGAGTAAATGGCAAACATTCTGCCAAGAGAATTTTTTGAGATAGGATTGATTTTAAGAGTAGATTACAAAATTTCTTTTTCCTACATATCTAAAAATGTACACTAATCTTTCTTATTTCTAGTGGTCAGGATATGGTCTGGCAGATATTTAGATTTGTAAGTCTAGAGATATATTTTTATTTGATTTTTTTCATTTTTATACATCATATATATCCTTTATACATTTCAAAGTAATTAACCTCCTGTGTTTCTGTAGGACCTTTATAAGATAAAAAGGACTGAGATATCAGGAGCTCTTAACTATAATGTTAATTTTTTTCCTAATAATCTTTTATGACCAAATTAACTTTACATATATATATATTTACTATTCAAGTCTGGGACAATCTACTTACTCATTAGGTTTTAGTCTAGATGCCAGTCTTGCTACTGTTTTCTCTAATGTTTGAATTTCCTTGTGTTGAAATAATGGGGGAAGATTTTGATAGCCTGGTCATTGAAGAAAAAATGTCAAGACTGTTAACAGTAAGAAAGCAGTTCTCTATGGTTTTATCTAAATCTAAACCAGATTTTGAGTAGGAATAAATCTCTAAGACATCCAGGCCCAGGTTTTTCTTTTTTTTCCTTCTTCAGAAATGTGTTTTATTTGTTTCTTTGATTTTGCTTTTGAAACCTTATCCATCTGACATTGTAAACACATGATTTTTCCTTTAAAACCTCAGCCCTCTGACATTTTAAACACATTTCTAGGTTTATAATTGTTTGCTAGCTTGAATTATATCAAATTTTATCCAGCATTCATAATTTTCCATGACACAGATATTTGCTGTGTTCCTTAAATGTGCAGATCCCCTCTTTGTCTCAAAAAACATCTCTGAAAGTGTGGAATACACCATGTGTGTAGTCCCCATGAGTGCGTAGTCACTCAGTCGTGTCCGACTCTTTGCGACTAAACAACAACCATTAATGTAAGAGTAAATCAATTAAAATAGGAAAGGAAATAAATAACTGATAGTGTTTTTTGCTTCCTTCTTACAAAGCAGATAGTTTAACAATAGTTCAAATTATCTGTAAGAAGTATTTAGAAACACAAAGTGCTTAGCAATGGATTGTATAATTTTGGTAATTATAATTGAAACCAGAATGTTAATTTTAAAAATTTTGTTTATAAGAATTATCGCTGATACATCTTTTTAGTACTGTCAGTATTGAGATATTAGTCTAGATGATTCATCCTGGCAATAAAAGTTAATAATTGGAGATAGCTGAATATTTTTCAAATTGTGGAATTGTGGTCCCTCAGAAGGTTATGAAATCAATTTAAAACCACCAACTCTGTGCGACCCCATAGACGGCAGGCCACCAGGCTCCCCCGTCCCTGGGATTCTCCAGGCAAGAGTACTGGAGTGGGTTGCCATTTCCTTCTCCAATGCATGAAAGTGAAAAGTGAAAGGGAAGTCGCTCAGTCGTGTCCGACTCTTAGCAACCCCATGGACCGCAGCCTACCAGGCTCCTCTGCCCATGGGATTTTTCCAGGCAAGAGTACTGGAGTGGGTTGCCATTGCCTTCTCCGAAAACCACCTTTACTTTTTAATTATTAATGAAAAAGAACAGACTAAAGCAGAGTATACTGTTCAGTAAATATAAATGTTATTTTGTGAGACTTTTCATTTGGTTTTGCATGTATACCCGCCTACACTTGGTTGTATGTATATATCTATGCACTGCCTTGTGACATATATGTTCCTTCTTACCATAGATTTCGGCATTTAAAAAAGTCACTGTTTTAAGGTCCAATTAATCTCTGAATAGTATGTTTGCCTGTTTTCACTACCAGATGAAATCATAATGCCACTGGTACTTTTGTCCTCAAGCTGATCTTTTTTCCGTGGAGTCCCATTGCCACGCCCACGTGCCGACATACACTTTGCAGTTATGACATTGATTTTTCATCCCAGCGCTCACCAACCACCTATCATGACAAGTAATTTGGAAGAACTTCTTGACATCTCTTGCTTAAGGCTAATGTTTTATTTAGCTGATGCACTGTCAGCTACTAGTTACTGTGAGCCATCAAAAGACTTGAATTTAAAACAAAGAGAGATAAATCATTCTTTTTCTTATTTGGACTTTGCCTGATAATTCTTGCTCATATTAATAGCTTTTGATGTGCGAAAATGATCTCAAAGAACCATTTAATAATTGTATAGCCCATTAGCATAACAAGTCATTATGCCCACTTTGAGTCCCGAAGAGGGCAGAAGCACAAGAAAGACCTGCCAGTTAGATTAAATTTTTTCTGGAGATGTACAGGTGTGAACTTTGATTCAGGCTGAGGCAGCTAAAGGAAAGGAAATGGGATCTCAGTACAGGACCCTGCAGGCCACATTGAAATGAGGGCTCTACCTGCTTCCTCTCCTGGATGGAAGGTCATGGAATGAGCAAAGAGGAAGAGCAGTGTGCTGAACTGTTTCACTGTGGACTTTTTAGCATTTGGCGGAATCATTACTTCTCTGAACCACATGGCAAAGCATAGCCTTCACTCTCTTTTTCTCTCTCTTCTGCCTTTGGCAAACTGTCAGAAAAGTGGGTGGCTCAAAAATTAGTAGGGCCATGAGAGAGGATGTGATATGGTTGCCTCTTTACTTTCAAAAATATTTTAATAGTACAACTTTACAAACTCCTTCCTGCCCACCCTCGTGGTCTACCCTCCACCCACATGCAAATCTGAGCTGACAGTATTTAACTCTAAGGCTGAAAATGGACAGCAGGGAAATATTCTACATGTAAATATATGGTTAAAGAATCTTTGTGATTTCCTTTAATCCCTTGATACTTAGTTTATGCATTTGCTTAAGAGCTATTGGAAGGGATAATTTAATATTTTATTTTCCAAATTAAAGAGTTGTATTTTGCTGCCGTTAACATACCCTAGGCTTTGCTTTATTGGATCATTAATTAGCACTTTGAACGGTCGAAGGGACTTATTCAGTTCACATGTATCTTGCAACACACAAGAGGCGTATATTAATGAAAGACTAAAACGTGCCCAAGAGTCCCTTAGAGCTATATTAAAACACTTATAAATGGGACTTTAATTTACAGTGCTGCTAAAATGAAAATGAAATGCTATATTGATTCTCAGGCTGGATGCTCTTTAGAAAATGCAGTATGTATATTATTCCCACTCCAAATTATAACTTCACATCTGACCTGGACACACTCAAAGATAATTCTCTGAAGACCAGTTACAAGCATGTAGACCAATTAGAGTAAGGATCCCGAGGATGACTTTTGTATACTAGGTGGCAGAGGGTTTCCAGGAATCTTCTTCTTGTATTAAGTACCATAGTTTTGTTCAGCTTTGCAACTGAAGATGAGAATTCATTAAAATTTTGTTCTTCAAAAGTGGACTAAGGTTCTTTTTACTAATATATGGAGAAATACTTAGTGAAGTTTAAATTGCATATTTTGTCTTGTATGAGTCATTGACAAGTGTATTTCCTCTTTAGTGAATTGTTTTTTCCATATATTAGGAGAAATAAGTTTCTGTTTTTAATTTAATTTCACTATGTTCAATTTCATTTTATCTTTAAGTTTTACATTAAAATAACCAAAAATTAATTCTTAAATAGCATGATTCAAGGAAGTGCATAACAGGGGATAATGCCTCACAGTCTTGCAACACTTCTTTATTTTTTTAAAGACCTTTACCATTAATTACTTTTGGGTTCCTTAAAATAATCCTGTGATGTATTTTCCCACTTTTACAGAACAGGAAATGAAGTTCAGACAAGCTGAGTTACTTCTCCAAGACTAAGTAGTAAATTTTAGAAGTAGACCAAAATAGTGCTTCCTTTGTTTGTTTGTTTTTAAATGCCTGATTTCCATTGAGCACAAGAAAATCCCATAGAAATTTTAACTAAAAATTATCTAGGAGCTTTACATATATTATTTAGTGGGAATGGGGGATGGAAATATAATTTTTTTTTAAAGTTGGTATATATACACAGTTTGGTAGGAAGTGGGGAGAAAGAAGGGCTTCTCAGGTGGCTCAGTGGGTAAAGAATCTGCCTGAAACACAGGACATGCAGGTTCAGTTTTTGGATCAGGAAAATCCCCTGGAGGAGAGCATGGCAACCCACTCCAGTATTCTTGCCTGGAAAATCCCATGGACAAAAGGAGCCTGGTGGGCTATAGTCCATAGGGTCACAAAGAGTCAGACAAGACTGAAGGGACTGAGCATGCACACATGGGGAGAAAGAAACCAAGCAAATGAACTAATTAACTTAGCAATATTATCAGCGTTACCAATGATCAGAATTTTACATTACATCAAAGCTTATATTTGCAATGTTTTTGTGGGAATATTTATAATAGAGTTTCAATAAATTCAATGCATGTTTTTCAAGTGTTCAAAGCGAAGTATATTTTTGCTAATAAGTCAGTGCTTCTCCAAGCCTGCTTGGAGACCAACTAATATCAGATATACCTAGAGTTTAAGAATACAGACTTCTAGGTCCTCCTCTAAAACCTAATTATTCATAGTCATTGAAAATTGACCCAGTTATCTTCATTTTCAAAAAGCATCCAAGATTTGGCCACTAAGTTTGAGAAGAAATATTTTTACTTTTTTGACATAATATAAATACACATAGACATTATCTGAACAGATTTACGACAACCCTAAATCTCCTTCTCAAATCCTATACTTTTTATCCAAAGTGAAAAGAGAAGGTTACATAATAAATTAATAAGTAACACAAACTTGTCAATAAAGGAAATGGACACACACACACACATATGTATAGAAGATGCATTGCAATGAGAGGATTTCTGTTTTAGGTAAATGACTGCGAACGCCTTCAATCAAATATTAATTAATAAAGCAGCATTATACTTTGGGAAATAATTCAAGAAGTACCAGCAATTTTGTTTCTACTGCTGCTGCTTCTTTTTTCTTTTACCTTTGATTCCTAAGTGGTCGCAGAACTAGTCATTTCATTTCCCTTGTTTCTGGATTGTACTTTTACCTGCCTATCGGAGCCAGTCAATGGCTAAGCTTAGACTAGACTTGAACCCAAATCTGACCACAAAGCCAGTGTTATTTCTATAAATTCCATAACTATGTGGTTACAAAATTCATGCACTCACTATCTACTTTAGTTTTATAACCTAATATCATAAATACAAAGCAACTTTATATTTAAAGTATTTTTTGAGAGATTGCTTCTTGTAGTGATTGTCGGTCATTTATGTCTCTGGTACAAATTGCCTTGAATAAAATGCTGCTGTGGTCAAAACAAAATCATTATTACGATCCACTGAAATAAAGACTGTGTTAAATAATTCTGCTCTAAATGGAAGCGTCCAATGTTGTTCTATGCGCTCGAAGCCATATATAGAAGACAGTCATACGTTGCTAACATCTTCTTTCCTCAGTGATGTTACTGCATCACAGCAAAGTCTAAGTACACGCAGCTGCTTTCACTCTCAGGCGTTTTCTCAGCGTAGCCACGGTGTGGAGCTGCTGTGTAATGAGCCAGAGCCGAAGCTCCCAGGCGGTCTGAGGAGTCGAGTGAAACAGAACAGAGCAGACAGACTGAATAAGGCAGAAGCGCAGCACCTGAAAGCTGGCTTTATGTGTTGAATTGAAAAGATCTGTACTTTCAATGAAGAAAACGCTGTGAACGTTCTGCATAGGCTCCAAATAACGCTTGGAGAAGTCCAAGTTGTCAGTATAAAAATGCTGTTGCTTTAGAGTTTATTGGGCTTCCCTTGCGGCTCAGCTGGTAAAGAATCTGCCTGCAATGGCGGAGATCTGGGTTTGATCCCTGGGTTGGGAAAATCCCCTGGAGAAGGGAAAGGCTACCCACTCCAGTATTCTGGCCTGGAGAATCCCACGGACAGGGGAGCCTGGCAGGCTACAGTCCATGGGGTCACAGAGTTGCACACAAGTATCCTTATGTTTTCCAAGTGGGGAAATAGAGGCTGAGAATCAACATTAAGTTCTGATTTGTCATGTTCTAATCTTGCATTTCTTCCATTTTTGTTTGGTATATTGTCCAGTATCCCACAGGTTGCCATGTGGTTTGAGTTCCTCTTCTGTACTTCCTTATTGCTCTGTTTCAGCATTCCTATCCTATCCACCAGCAGAGAGAGAATGGCTTTCTTGATTTTTGTTAGTCCTGTACCACCACTGACTTAATTTTTAGAATAACGTAAACTCCAGTAGCAGAAATGGAGAAACAGGAGTTGGAAAATCAGAGAGCTCTTGCTTGTATTAGTTCTTCTCAGTTGCCAAGAGCATATTGGTATAAAATATCTTGACCTCTTTGGATTGCTGTCAGGAAATACAGAGCTTAAATAAAGTCCACAATCCTTGTTTCTCACATACGTTTTGCTTCTTAAAATTACACTTTGTGCAGTTTAAGACCAAAGTGTTGTATAGCTGCTACATTTCTGTGATTTCAAGCAGAAATTCCAAAGTGAGGCATTTCAAGCTATATACATGTGCATTTGTTCTTTAATTCTGAAAAAAAATCTGATACTTATGACTTCTTAAAGTTCAGGCAGATCTGTTTTGATTATCTTACAATTACATGCCGAATATTGAAAGGAGTTTTTTGACATATATAAAACAGGGTTTATGTGTATATGTTAATTTTTACAGTTAAAAAATTTTTTTTTGCTTGGTCCAAGAGGCCACTTTTTTTTTTTTCCCCTTTTGGATTACTTTGATGCACCTGTTATGATCCTGCTGAAAGCTCTCTCGCTTCTCCAGCGCTGTGAGAAGAGCTTTGTACCTTTGAAATTTTCATTAGCTTTTGACTGACTGCCAAGATTTTGGCTGCTGTGGTACAGAGGCGACCGCACATTGGGCTGCCAAGTCTCAAACTCTTGTTTAGTGTGACAGCGAGAACTTTTAGACCTCACTGAAGTACAAAGCTTTCACAGAACAGCATCGTATTCTTTAGTAGGTGGTTGGTGCAAGATGGTTAGTCCTGGGTGATCCAGGAGCACATAGGGTCAGGATCAGAAGGGTCCTCACACGTGTTTTTCATCTCTGGGATGGTAGAGTGGGGAGGAAGGGGCAGATGAGGTTTGCCAAGTCTTGGATACAAAGCAGGGCATTTAGAAAAGGTGCCAGGCACGGATCCTATTCAATTTCTTCCAGTAACTCCTCCTCGTGTGAAAGTAAGACATTTTGGATTAGAAATAACCTAATTAATTTAGGAATCAAGATTCATTTAGAAACAAGTAGTGCATTTTTTGATACTCAGTTAATTTAGCATTTAAAATACCTGCTCCTGCCCAGAGTTAAATCCTATCAATTTTAAATTAGGTTTTGAAACCTTAGCTGAAAGGTTTAATATAGCTTTCATGGATACCTAGCGTGTTTTTGACATTCTATCACATACATGACTGTATTTATATGTTTCTCTTTATGTCTCTGTATATATAGATCCATATCTGTATCTACTAATCTCCCACTTACAGACTTTGTAAATTCAGTTTCAACAGAGTATATGGGACAAGGAGTCTGACATCATAGTCAGTATTTTACAAATGTAATATTGGAATTTGTTCTCAAGTTCTTGTTGGGATGCAATTGTTTTTAATAGCTGGTGTCCTGCTGTCACTTTATCTGTTGACAGAATGCCACGATATGTGAGGATGGCAAACACCTGGGGTCTGCTGCTTTCCATGTCAGCATCTGGAAGATTTCAAGAACATCGTAGACATGACTTGCATCCTTATTATCCTAATTGTCTTCAACACTAGTTTAAAAAGACCAGCAGAAATGAGTGTGTAATAGAATAACTAGAGAGGCCACCCATTCAAGAGAGAAACCACAACAGCCCAGAGCTTGCTTTGCTCTTGGTGGATCAGTGAGAACAAGCAACGTGACTCCTTATTCTCCTGTGTCCCTTTCTTTCCTTGAATTCTTCTAATACTCCCATTTTTATAGTATCCTTTCCACCAAAGGAAAAAAAAAAAAAAAAAAGATATACAAGGAATCACAGGCCGTGTGCTGACCAAAGGCACCTAAATCCTGGGACCCGTGGTAATGAAAATATGGAGGCAGGATGTGAAGCGCCCTCCTGCTGTTGTTCCCACAGGACTCTGCCTTCAGCAGCTCTCCCACTCCTTGCAGGGGGACCAGAGTTCTCACTTACCTCTGCCGCGATTTCTGGTTTTCTACTCAGGTTCCACTGAGGTAGAAAAGATTATTATTATTGTTATTTTTTCACAAGTGAGAAATCCTTTCTTTTTCCTAAAGCAAAGAATAGTTCAAATGAGATACCCCCTTTCTTCTCCTTCTTTTGTTCTTTCACTTCCTAGACTTCTTCCTTCTTCTCTCATCTGACCCCTCCCTCTTACTTCTTCTATTGCAACCAGCATTTAGTGAAGTAGTTGTTGGGTCAGGTCCTTCCCAGATTATATCAGGATAGCAAAGGTGGATAAACCACTGCCCATTCCCTCCAGAAGCCTACCTGGCCAGACAGTGTTACACAGTGTAAGCGCTCTGGACATCAGGCAGATCAGAGCGAGGGGTCAATAAGGGCTAAGTTAGCCAGAAAAGTGTACAAAGTGTTAGTCATTCAGTCATGTCTGACTCTTCGTGACCCCATGGACTCTAGCCCACAGGCTCCTTTGTCCATGGAATATTCCAAGCAGGTATACTGGAGTGGATTGCCATTCCCTTCAGGGGAACTTCCCGACCCAGGGATTGAACCTGGGTCTCCTATATTGCAGGCAGTCTTGGTTGTCTGAGCCACGAGGGAAGCCCCTTTCTTAACCAGAAAGGACTTTATTTAATAAATATTTAATGATAACTTAAAATGTGTAATTTATTTATGTCTGACTGTACTGTCTCCCACGCTTAACCCTTCTACTACTGTAAGTTCTTTGTGGGTAAGGACTGTTTTGTTCAAACTTATGTGTCCTCTGCCTATGGCAAAAGGTTGTACTGGGAAGTATTTGTTGACTGAATGCATGCATATGCAAGGAAAGCCTTGATGAATGATGGGAGAATCGTAGGGAATTATGTTTCCTTTCAAGATATTTCTTCCTTCCCATGATAGGGAAGCTGTGACTAGACAGCATGGGTTGGAGGAGTATGAAAAGTATTTAGTTTAGTTTCAGGCATGAAAAGATACTGTCAGTTGGGGTTACTCATTGAATGTTCCTATTCTCTCTAGAAAGGGTGAATTCACCCAGCATTGAAATCAAGGGGTATATAATTAACTGCTTAGTCATTTGTTTGCCTTCATCCCAGGAACCAGCTGTTTCCTGGATTGTACTTTATTACAATTTTTATTTATAGTGTATCTTTGCAAGAAAAACATCCGGTGCGGCGGAGCCCAGCAGTTGGTGGGTAATAATGCGTATTTTAAAGCTACACAGAAGACACTTTTTGTGAGCTATCTTAGAAAAGCGGGGGTGCCAGACCCTCTCACCATTATTTGAAGCTGTGGGAGGATTTCCCCTGAGACTTATGACTGTGGTAGAAAGGAAAGAAGGTTAGCCTTGAGGTCAGAGACCACAGATCTGAATCCTTTCCCTGCCACACACGTCAACAGTGTGGCCTGAGGAAACTAGTTTGAATGTGGCTCAGTTAATACTTGCCTCACAAGGAGAGGAGGTGTGGCAAGAAGAGAAAAGATGAAGTAAGGGTACTCAGCACTTACCTCTTTTTTTTTTCTCCTATGTCACTGGTGTAATTTGTTGTTTTGAAAAATCAAGTCACACAATTTAGGAATTAATTCAGTTCAAATTATTCTACATGTGCTGATTTTGAATTTTATCTTGATTTTAAGCATTTTTAAGGAAGGTCCACATTAAACCTATTCCCTTTTGTCTGGTAACTTATCTCAAAATGTTAATATTTAATAGCCTCACTAGATACATTGTTGTATCTTTAGGCATACAGATGAAAATGCACAGTCACGCCTGTAGATGGCACCATTGCACCAGATGGAATAAAATCACAATGAAGTATGCGAGTTCTTTGCTAGAACAACCTGTTTAGTGTCAGGACCGGGGAGCCTGGTTGTCTCTGGGGTCGCCCAGAGTCGGACACGACTGGAGCGACTTAGCAGCAGCTTAGGAAACCACAATGCCAGTTTTTGGAATAGGAAAATGATGTGTAGGAAGATGATATTAATTTTTTTTGAAAAAAAGAAAAACAGTGAAAAATCAAATACAACCTGGCAGATTCTATAGTAATTGTGTTCATTTTTTAAAAAGTATTTTAGAGGAGAAAAGAGATTGATAAAGGTCCAGATGGAAGGCTTTAACTTATATTTTTTGGAAACATTTAATTAAACTAAAGAGGACCACAAGTAATTGAACTTACAGTAATCAGTGTCAGCTCTAGGCTACACAAAATAAAATTCTGTAGCTACCCTATTTTTTCTATTTCCTATACTTTATGTGATAAAGAACTTCGTATGAATATATTTTTCAAAATTTTCTTTTGATTAGTTTCCTTTCTGGATTATGTAAGTAGTTTACTTATTTTTTTTTTAACAGATATGTGATTGAATTTATGTGTTGATAATCCTAGCGAGAGTACTAATATTTCATTTTTTACTTCTACTTTTGTGGCTTATGAATCATTAAGAGAAATTTCAGCTGAAAGAGTGTTTGAGTAACTGAATTATTGGGGTATGCTACTGGAATAAGTTGTGCAGTCTTATAGTAGAAATTAGTATCTGGGGGACAGTGTTACCAACCACAATTGATGTATGACATAAGGAAATTATTTTTTATTCTAAATAGCAGTTGTTGGAACAAGATTTGAAGACAAGGCACATATTGCTTTTTCCTGAGATCTGTAAATTTTTTATTTGTTCACTGTTGTGTCCTAGTACATCCAGTGGGCCTGTATAGCCCAAATTCTGGGCCATATTCACTTTCAATAAATTACGGTGGGACAAATATTGCTTCAGATTTCATTGATACACATAGCAGCTACAGTCAATCTTTCTATTTATTTTGAATAATGATATTTATATATTGATGCTGTTAAAATTATCCTAATAATTTTACATAAATTTACATAAATGCAATCATAGCTACAATTATATAAAGAGAATTATTTGTATATGTCCTTAAACATGACACATAGCATGAAACATATATGTGCAGTATAATGAGTTCATATGAAGTAAACTTCATGTAAACACCATCAAATCAGATGTAGAATTTTGCTAGTATTGTAGAAACATCTTTTTCAAGAAACATGGGCCTCTTGCCAGATTACAAACCCTCTCCATTTTCCCAGCTGTATCTGATATTCTTGACTTTACTGAGAATCATTCCCTTGCATTTTAAAATAAATATATTTTCATCTATATATGCAAATAACAAAGTTTTGTCTGTTTTTGAACAGTATCATACGCTGTGTATTTTTCAGTGTGTGTTCTGACATCTGATGCTCCAAATTATGTTTGTAAGTTCAATCTATTTTAATATATACAGCTGCAGTTTATCACTTTAATTGTGAATATTTTATGACTGTAACACAGTTTTTTCATCTCTTCTGCTCATAGACATTTGGGTGTTTCCACATCAGGACTATTAAGAGCAATGCTGTCTTTGTATATATTAATGTATGTCTTATGTATATACTGTTGGGGCTTCCCTGGTGGCTAAGTGGTAAAGTACTGGGCTGTCCCTTTAGTCTTGTTCGACTCTTTGCGACCCTGTGGAAAGTAGTCCACCAGGCTTTTCTGTCCATGGGATTCTCCAGGCAAGAATACTGGAGCAGATTGCCGTGCCCTCCTCCAGGGATCTACCTAACCTAGGGATTGACCCCACCTCTCTTACATCTGGGCTTCCCTGGTGGTTCAGCTGGTAAAGAATCCGCCTGCAATGTGAGAGACTTGAGTTTGATCCCTGGGTTGGGAAGATCTGCTGGAGAAGGGAATGTCTACCCACTCCAGTATTCTGGCTTGGAGAATTCCAGTTCATGGGGTCGCAAAGAGTCAGACATGACTGAGCGACTTTCACTTCCGCTTCCACTTCTTTTACATCTAATGCATTGGCGGGTGGGTTCTTTACCACTGGTGCCACCTGGAAAGCCAGTGGTAAGTATCCACCAACTAATGCAGGCGGCCTGGGTTCATCCCTGGGTTTTGAAGATCCCCTGAAGGGGGACATGGCAACCCACTCCCGTATTCTTGCCTGGGAAATCCCATGGACAGAGGAGCTTGGCGAGTTACAGGCCACAGGGTGCAAAAGATTCAGACATGAGTTAGCCACTGAGCATGATATATACTGTCGCATAAGCACATGTATCTCTGCAATGTATTCAGAGGAGTGAAACTGCTGGATCATAAGTTTTCCATACTCTCAAATTTACTAGATAATTCCATGTGACATTTTAGTATGGTTGTCCCGATTTATCCTCTCACCCTATGCAATGAGACTTCTTGTTGTCCACACCCTCACTAACATTTGTATTGTCAGACTTTAAAAGTTCTGTGCAGTCAGTTTATAGTGGACTCTTGCTTGCTTTAATTAACATTTCCCTCATTACTAATGGCTTCTGGTTATTTGTATTCCCTCTCTGTGAAGTGCCCACTTTTCATCTAGGTTGTCTTGTCATTTTCTTAATACTTGTAGGAGTTTTTATGGTTGTTTTTGTTGTTTGTTTTTTCTGGTCCTTCTTTAATTATATTTAACAAATCTCCCATACTGTGATTTTCATTTTCACTGTCTTAGTGGTGAATTTTGATGCATAGGTATTCATGATTTTTGTACAGTAGAATTTATCTGTCATTTACTTTATGATTAGTGCTTTGTGATTTAGAAATTAGTCCTTACCCTGGGGAAATAAAGGTATTACTCTCAAAAATTTTTTTCTCAAAATATTATGGATATGTATTTCACATAAAGGTGCACCTTGACATGAATTTTATACCCAGGGCCATGTAAGTTCCATTTATTTTATTTTTTGTTTCAATGGATTTTCACTTGGGCTCCAAACAATTTTCTGCATAGTCTGTTTTTCTCCACTACCCTGTAGTACTAAATATCTCATTTATCAGATATCCATAAATGAATGGTCTGTTTCTGAGCTTTATATCTTGTTTCCTTGGTCCAAGTGTCTGTCCTCTTGTGAATACCATAGTGTGCTAATTAGTAGATCTTTATAAGAAGTCTGTATATGTCTTCTTGAACCTTGTTCTTCTTCGAGTGTTTGGATACTTGAAATTCCATATGTATTTTAAAATCAGCTTGTCAAAGTCTACCAAATTTATGGGGATTTTGAGTATACTTACATCGCATTCACATATTTCAACTTTAAAGTGATGAACATGGTATATATCTTGGTTGATTAACTCTTTTTAGTATCTTTAATGTTTCTCAGTAAAATTTATAATTTTCTTGGATGACGTCTTAAAATTGATATTAAGTGATGTTATTATAATGTTTTAAAATTTTATTTTCCTTACTGTTGCTGCTAAGTATAAATGTAATTTATTATCATGCCAGTTTTCTATCTAGCAACCTGGTAGAACTCCTTAATTAATTCTAAAAATATACCTGTAAGTTTTTTTGTGTATAATGGTATTACCAGTGAAAGGGTCATTTTCCCCCTTCCTTTCCAATCCTTATGCATTTTATTTATTTTTCTTACTTTGCTGAATTGTCTAGAACTTCCTATAATTTTAAATAATAAGTGGAAGTAATGATTCTTCTTGTCTTGATTCCAAAATCAATATGCTAGTTATAGTTATTCATCCATGAATGTGAAATTTTCTATAGATTTTGCATATCTAATGTCAAATAAAGTTCTCTTCTTTGCTTAGTTTGCTAAGAATTTTTGTAATGGATGAATATTGAATTTTATCAAATGGATTTTCTTAATGTATTATTATGACCATATGATTTCTTCTAGTCTATCAATATGATTAACTATACTAATTAATACTAACTAATCTCCATTCTTAGACTAAATTCAACTTAGACATTACATATGTACTCTACTGAAATCAATTTGTTAATATGTTTATGAGATTTTTGCCTTTGTGGCTTACTAGTGGGAACTGGTCTTAAGTTTTTAAATATGCAAAAAATATTGGAATTAAAAATCAAGATATAATTTATCATATACTCTCATTAGGAAATATTTTTCTTTAGTTGTGAAGTTCTCTATTTTTTCCTAGTAAACAAAAAGAGATTTTATGTGGGCTTTTAATACTATGTTGTAATTCTAAAGTTTATATAACTTGCCTCCCTAGCAATATCCATATAGTGTATTCAAGTATGATGTTTAATATTTTACTTCTCATCTCATCCACAACTTGTCTCTTTTCTATATGCATGATTTCAGAAGAAAGTGAAGCAAATTAAATTTCATCCTCCCCAACTCCTCCAAAAATAAAAAGTCAGTTGAAATTCATTGACATCTAAGTTTCACTCTCTGTCCATCTTTTATTGATAAATGAATCAGGGATTCAGGTGCTATAAAGTAGTTGAAGTTATGACCGATGCCTTGTGGTTGACTGTGACATGAGTGACTTCTAATGTTAGTATGTCTGGAGACTATACACTCACTCTTCATTTGTGGTTTGAGAAAGACATTTATGAAATCCCAGTCCGTGTTCTACCAATTTGGTTATACTCAGAAGTGTGGACAGAGATCCAGCAGAGAATTAATTTTTTTCCCAAGAAAGTCTAAAAGTACAAAACCAATATAAGAAACTTTTCCTCTTAAGAATGTTAAAAATGTATTGGAGACAAATGATACCTATATAAAATATTTTTAACATGGCATAAAGTAGTGTGTGACCTCTTTCTAAAACAGATTGTATAATAAATATTTTGGAAGTCAGAAAAGTGATAAACTTGTTGTAAGTGATAGATTTGAACTAGGGCTTGTTGGATTTGTTTGAGAAGAAGATACAAAAAGACAGTAGAAGTAGGGGTTATAGTATAAACAGTATTTTTCTCACTCATTGTTAATTTTCCCAATCTTCAGAGAAAGTCTGCTGCTGCTGCTGCTGCTGCTAAGTCACTTCAGTCATGTCCGACTCTGTGCGACCCCATAGACGGCAGCCCACCAGGCTGCCCCGTCCCTGGGATTCTCCAGGCAAGAACACTGGAGTGGGTTGCCATTTCCTTCTCCACAGAGAAAGTCTACCTAGTAACAAATATATTGAGTAATTGATACTATCCCAGCCCCGTTCTAGCCATTACATATATTATCTCATTTATTCCTTGGAGCAGCCCTTTAAGACAGCATTTGACTATCTTGATAGCACTTGAACTGAGGAACAGAGATCTCGGGAAACTTGCCAAAGGCCATGCAAGTGCTAAGGAATACCAGACAGTTGATCTCAGGCATTCACTTCAAATACTGATGCTCTGAACTATCACAATATATTCCTGTTAAATGGTGATCACGTAAAAGAGAAAAAAATATTGTTAAGGGGAATGAAAATGATAATCACAAGTACCTCAAGCCCTTAATGTTCCCACACCCACTTTTATCAGAATTACCTGATTCTCACCCTAAGACTAGGTGGACCTCTTTCTTTATAACAAGTTTTAGAAACTTCATGTTAGGATACATAGATTCAATCAGAGATCTTTTCCAGCTTCATATATTCTCCTATGTTTGTTAGGTTTTGTTAGAATTCCTAGCACTTACAAGCATCATAGTTAGTTATTTAAACAAGAATAAAATTTCCTTAATATTAGTTTCTGACATCTACCAAACCAATGTAGAGATTGGAGTCAATATTTTAAGGAGATAATGGTAGAAAAATAAGAAAAAAAAATGTAACAAAACAACAAACTATGTGTTAGTTGAAGCAGCACTTAACACAAGTTATAAGTCACTGAGTTATGAAAAAGTGAGAGCTAAGGAAATGTTTTCTATCACCCAACTCTCTTTCTGCATCTTGTCACAAACTTCATATGGTGTGCTGCAGTCTGCTAAACTGCCAGTACACGGAAAAGACTATTGTGCAGAGATAACAAAGATTAGAGAAGGGCTCTCGTCACAGCCTTTGGCTGCATGTAAAACTCATTAAAAAAATATGTCCTTTTTGTTTGATGCTTCACAAATATGTTTTGTGATAACCAATCCTAAATTAGGGAACAATTTTTAAAAAGAGTGTAAAAAACAGATGATCCTCTTGGTAAAATAATTGTTAAGTAATATCCTGAAATGTTAGAGGCAAAGCCGAGAATCAAATTCATTTCTTCTCATTTCTGATCTGTGATGTAATCTTCTTTGTATCTTTTTTTACTTTCTGCAAGTTGAGATGGATGGTTCATTTTGCTTCCTAATCTTTTATTTAATCTCTTAAAAATTACTACTTAAGCTGTACAAAGTGTCATAAATTGAGTAAAACCATTTTTAGTATAAAAAGAATGAGTGCTGAGTAGAATCCACTGTCATAATCACCCTTCATCTATTATCATTATATGTAACTGTGTCTCCACTCCCTTTATTGCTGTTTCATTTCTGTTGAATCAGTCCTTTCAGTATCTCCAGAACTAATGTTTACAATCTTACATATACTATCTGACATTTATTCTCCTATTCTTAAGACCATTTTTCTAATGGCTGAACCACTTTTAAGTATCAATATGGTGGCCCTTCTGCAGTGTTCTAATTGAGACCATTCTTCAGAACTGTTGGAAACATGGGCTAGGACAGAATGCATTAGCTGGGTAAAATAGTAAGTGATCATATGAGAGTTAATAAAATCAATGTAGTTAAAATCTTTAGAGAAAACGAATAAGACTGTATAAGTCTAATTCACTTTCTCAACACCTAAAACAGTATAATATGTGATTATGTGCTATGTAAAAGGTTTTTGAAGAACATAAAACTACATTTTGGCACCAATCCAATAAGACTGAAATAAATCAATACAGAGAAATATAGCAGGATCAAGTTATAGTTGAATTACATTGGCATGAAATTTTGAAGAAAGAAAATTAGGACAGTTAGTTGAAGGAAGTAGGAGAGAGACTGAGGAAAGGAAGTTCAGAATGCATTTAAAGAACAGACTATGTTTTAATTATTTTCATTTTCATAAGAGTCGGTACTCACCACTCACTCACAGCACTCACTATAGTTCAGATTTGTAACATGGGGAAGTGAAATGTGTTAGGCAGACTAAGGCTCTAATAGTATCTGAGATAACGGTTTATGTTGATGGATAAATTACTTTAAGTTTTCTAAGTTTTAAATCATTTTATTTGTGAAAAGTAAAGTCATATTTACTTTACAGTGTGCTGTGAAAATAAAATATAATAATATATTTAAAAATTTCTATCTTGGTGTTAGGCATATAGTACAGTTCCAGTAAATTTTCATTCCCTTTCTTCTCATTTTGTATTTTATAGGGATTACTTATCCAGCTGTGATAGATCAAGTCTGATATACATATATCACAAGACAGTTTTTTAAAAATTCTTTTGCAAGATTAAATTCTTGGTATCTTAGAATAAAACTCTGATAGTTATATCATTAGCTAGTCCACATGATATATCACATTTAATCCTCACAGCAGTTTTATGTTATTAATATCATTTTCCTTTCATTGATTTTTTTCATTACCTAAAGATAGTAGGTGATAGTGAAGTGAAAGATAGTAGGTGATAAGGCAGGATTAAAAACCAAGTTTTTCTGATTCTCAAGCCTATGACCTTAACCACCAAGTTATACTGTTCAATTGGTACTCATCAAGGTGTTAACATTTTCAGATTATAGATTTCAGATGTATATTCTTGAAACGGGGGTGGAGAATGAATAGTAATAGAATGTGATATGACTGTGATTGACTTTACTGTACTGAACTTTTTGAACTTGCCTAAGCAGCAATATCTCTCAGTATTGCTTTCTGCAATGTAAATGGGATACATGTGCTTATCCCCAATGTTATTTTCAGGATTAAATAAAGTTATATACTTGTGCATGGTGTCAAGGTGTATGTGTATGTATAGTGTAGCTGCTGTGAAGCTACAGTGAAGCTAAGTCGGTTTAGTCATAACACTATTCCTGGCAGAGTAAGAAAAAGAACCGGCAGTTTTTATAGACTGAAAATATTTGAATCATAATACCTTATAATGACATATAAAAAAAGGAATGACTTGGTTACAATTCCAGGAATAGCAGCAAAGCTGGAACTAAAGATTATAAACTTAGAAAAATATAAAAACAGGCATAGGAAAATAATGAAAGGAAAGCTGAGAGGCTTGTGGGGATTTGACCCTTAAAGGAAGATAATTGTGCTGGGTGACATTTATACTTATGAGGCTTTCTGTCAGAGGACACTCCCAGCTCACATGACACCAGATGGCTAGAACTCAAGCCAAATCCAAGACTGAAGACTCAGATATTGAGGTTTGAAAGTACAAGAGAGGTCTGAAAGTAAGAGGTCAAGCCAGTAAGGGAGGAAACCACAGAGGAAAGAAACCTCAAATCCACATATGAAATCTCCTTAAATGTTTGACTAATCCCTGAACTGTACTTGATGAGGGTTACTCCAGATTTCCTAGCACAACAAACAGCTCGAAAGCTAGAACTGAGTGAAGCTTAGCTGTTGTCTGTGGTATGGGAGACAGTGCTTGGAGTCAGTCCTGAGAATAACTGCTAGCCATACCTAAAAATGTTCTTTAGAGGAAAACAATATAATCTAAGTTTATAATATATCCACAAATTTTAGTTTTAAAAATGACATATAGGGCAAGGAAAATGAGAAATTGGACTTAGAGTCAAAACAAAAGACAGGTTGTATTAAAGAACTCATAGACTTGAGATGTACACACGTTACAGTTAGTGTGTAAGACCCTGAAGTAGCCACATTAAATATGCCCAAGGACCTAAAGGAAAATATGTTTCTATTGAGAAAACAGATATGAAATAATATCTTCCTAACTATCTATGTATCAAGAACACAAAATAGAAACTGTAGAATTCAAAATAAAATATCTAAAATTAAGCATTTTCTAGGATGATTTTAACACTATCGGAGAGAGATTGGAAGGAGTAAGTAAATTTGAATTTAAATCAATAGCAATTGTCTTTACCTAAGGAAAGAGAATGATTAAAGGAAAAAAAAAAACAAAAAACAAAATACCAAAACTCAGAAACATGTGAGACACAGTTTGCCAAACATATAATTGGAAATGCAGAAGAACAGGAAAAAATATGGAGCAAAAAATTTATTTGAATAAATAACATATAGGGATTTCTGAATTTGGTGAAATCAAATAAATTCAAGAATAAATTAGATGAGCACTCTCAAAGCATGATATAAAGAATATTTAATGACCTAAAGGTATCAGAGCAAACTGTTCAAAAACTAAACAGGAATAAACAATTTTGAAAGGAACTAGATAACAAGAATTTTTTTTCAGAAACAGTATAAGAAAAAGACAACGAAATTATATTTTTAAAATATTTTAAAAAATCATACCTGCTAATAAGAATTCTATAACCTGTAAAATATATCTAAATAACTGGAAAAAATACCATGTCTATAGATTTTAACAATGTTGTTAAGATGTCAATGCTCTGCCAAATTAATGTCAGGATTCTGTGCAATACAAATCAAAATTTCAACAGTCTGTTTTATGGAAAAGACAAATTGATTTAAAAATCTATATGAACATATAAAGGACATAGAGTAACCAAAAATATTGAAAACAATGCTTATGATTGCATGGCTTTTCACTATCTTACATTGATGTTTAAATTAAAGCTATAGTATACCATACAAATGGAATTGGCATTAAATTAGATGAATAAATCACTGAAACAAAAGAGTAAGGTCAATTAATGTTCAACAAAGTTGCTAAAGCAATCCAATTGGTAAGTAAAAGTACTGTCAGCAAATGGTTTTAAAAATGTTCAGTTGAGTATGTATTCTTGTGTGCATGTATGTATATATCAGACCATCCATAAAAATCAATTCATGGATGGATCATAGAAAGTGAAGTCTCTCAGTCATGTCCGACTCTTTGCGATCCCATGGACTGTAGTCTACCAGGCTTCTATGTCCATGGGATTTTCCAGGCAAAAGTACTGGAGTGGGTTGCCATTTCCTTCTCCAACTTAAATATAAGCAAAATTTGTACAACTTTTAAATGAATACAGATTTATATCTTCTTGACTTAGGGCACAGAAAACAATAGCTGTAGCTTTTTAAAGTGCTATTAAAATTTGCTATTTGCTAAAAATGCCATTGAACTTTTTAAGTAGCATCAAAAGTTAATGTATATTTATTTAAAAAACATAAAATGGGTACAAAGTCACACACTGGGATAAATATGTATAAAAATTATATTGGAAAAAAGTCTTTTATCTAGACTATAAAAGGAAGGCCTGCGAATTAATTGTGAAAGAAGACAATCCAACAGAGTGGCTAAGAATTTGAATAGACACTTATGTCACAAAGGAAGATGCTGGAGTCCAGCTCCAGCAGCCAGGGATTCAACCTGAAGAGATGAACGGTGTCAGCAATGAAACAGCCTCTCAGTTTTCTTGGACTGCCTATTTATTTCAAGTTTAAGATTTTCTTTTATACTTTTACAAAAGCATTAGGTCAGAGGTTTGACATTTTCAGTTCCCCCTCACCCAGATTTATTATGTCCATAAATCATTGTTGCTCTTCAAACAGAGTTCCTTCTTTAGTGATTCTCTGGGAATCAGCTTTATCATCTATTATCTACCTCCTCTAATGTGTCCTATAGTTAACTTGTGATTACATTGTAACTCATGCTACATTCCTCAGTTTACTACTTATCTTCCTAAATCCTGTTTGCCCCTAACATCCTGAGCTCACTATCTCTTAAAAAGGCTTCTAGCTATAGTGTCTCTAAAAATTCCTAACTTCTATAAGCTATAGTAAAATATGCTAACTTTACAACATTCCTTAAATCTTTAACTTCTAACTATTTTAATTATTTCTAAGCCCTAAATTCAGTAAACTCCTTTGCTGTAAACATTTTCCTCACAGATAGGCTTCAGATAGCAATCCCTCCCATGGCCTCAAACTACAGCCTATGTGCTCATCCTGGAATACTCTTTTGTAAAAGTCCTTAAACAAATATCAGTGATTAACTTTATGAATTATTCTCTGAGCACAGCTGCAGAAGGCTTTGTGCCTTCTCATGCTCCTCTCAAGAACAATAAGCACCTTAATATTCCTTTTCAGTCAACTCAGCAGAGGAGAGGAAAAGACAAGTCAGAATTACAAGGCCTAACTCCTTCATCCGGGACCGTGCCTGCGGAATGAGGAGAGGGGTCTGGGGCTGTGCCTCCATTTTGTCAGTAATGCCTAACGCGGCTCCCGACAGGAAGATATATGAATGGTCAATTAGCACATAAAAGTTGCTCAAAATTATTAGTCATCAGGGAGATGTAAATCAAAACCGTAATGAGATACTATTTCACACATTTTAATAACTCAGCTGAAAAAGGACTTAACCGAACCAGTTGTTGCTGAGTATGTATGTGGATTAACTCATACATTCTGATTGACATTTAAAATGGTATGATCACTATGGGTTGTGTTTTGACATTTTCTCGTAGAGTTATAAACAATCCTCCTCATTCACTTGGCAATTATACCATTAGATATTTACGCAAGAGTAATGGAAATATGGTTTCAGTGTGTCTGCCCTCTGATGCCCTCTTGCAACATCTACTGTCTTACTTGCGTTTCTCTTACCTTGGATGTGGGGTCTTTCTTCAGAGCTGCTCCAGCAAAGTGCAGCCGCTGCTCCTTACCTTGGACAATAGGTATCTCCTCACCGCCGCCCCTCCTGAACTTGAACGTGGAATATAAGCATCTGAATTCAGAGTTCCAAAGAATAGCAAGAAGAGATAAGAAAGCCTTCCTCAGCGATTAATGCAAAGAAATAGAAGAAAACAATAGAATGGGAAAGACTAGAGATCTCTTCAAGAAAATTAGAGATACCAAGGGAACATTTCATGCAAAGATGGGCTTGATAAATGACAGAAATGGTATGGACCTAACAGAAGCAGAAGATATTAAGAAGAGGTGGCAAGAATACACAGAAGAACTGTACAAAAAAGATCTTCACAACCAAGATAATCATGATGGTGTGATCACGTGCCTAGAGCCAGACATCCTGGAATGTGAAGTCCAGTGGGCCTTAGAAAGCATCACTATGAACAAAGCTAGTGGAGGTGATGGAATTCCAGGTGAGCTATTTCACATCCGGAAAGATGATGCTGTGAAAGTGCTGCACTCAATATGCCAGCAAATTTGGAAAACTCAGCAGTGGCCACAGGACTGGAAAAAGTCAGTTTTAATTCCAATCCCAAAGAAAGGCAATGCCAAAGAATGCTCAAACTACCACACAGTTGAACTCATCTCACACGCTAGTAAAGTAATGCTCATAATTCTCCAAGCCAGGCTTCAGCAATATGTGAACCGTGAACTTCCAGATGTTCAAGCTGGTTTTCAAAAAGGCAGAGGAACCAGAGATCAAATTTCCAACATCTGCTGGATCATCAAAAAAAGCAAGAGAGTTCCAGAAAAACATCTATTTCTGCTTTATTGACTATGCCAAACCTTTGACTGTGTGGATCACAATAAACTGTGGAAAATTCTGAAAGAGATGGGAGTACCAGACCACCTGACCTGCCTCTTGAGAAACCTGTATGCAGATCAGGAAGCAACAGTTAGAACTGGACATGGAACAACAGACTGGTTCCAAATAGGAAAAGGAGTACGTCAAGGCTGCATATTGTCATCTTGCTTATTTAAGTTATATGCAGAGTACATCATGAGAAATGCTGGGCTGGAAGAAGCAGAAGCTAGAATCAAGATTGCTGGGAGAAATATCAGTAACCTCAGATATGCAGATGACACCACCCTTACGGCAGAAAGTGAAGAGGAACTCAAAAGCCTCTTGATGAAAGTGAAAGTGGAGAGTGAAAATGTTGGATTAAAGCTCAACATTCAGAAGACAAAGATTTTGGCATCTGGTCCCATCACTTCATGGGAAATATATGGGGAAACAGTGGAAACAATGTCAGACTTTATTTTTCTGGGCTCCAAAATCACTGCAGATGGTGACTGCAGTCATGAAATTAAAAGACGCTTACTCCTTGGAAGAAAAGTTATGACCAACCTAGATAGCACATTCAAAAGCAGAGATTTTACTTTGCCAACAAAGGTCTGTCTAGTCAAGGCTATGCTTTTTCCAGTGGTCATGTATGGATATGAGAGTTGGACTGTGAAGAAAGCTGAGTGCCGAAAAATTGATGCTTTTGAACTGTGGTGTTGGAGAAGACTCTTAGGAGTCCCTTTGACTGCAAGGAGATCCAACCAGTCCATTCTGAAGGAGATCAGCCCTAGGATTTCTTTGGAAGGAATGATGCTAAAGCTGAAACTCCAGTACTTTGGCCTCCTCATGTGAAGAGTTGACTCATTGGAAAAGACTCTGATGCTGGGAGGGATTGGGAGCAGGAAGAGAAGGGGACGACAGAGGATAAGACAGCTGGATGGAATCACTGACTCAATGGACGTGAGTCTGAGTGAACTCCGGGAGTTGGTGATGGACAGGGAAGCCTGGCGTGCTGCAGTTCATGGGGTCGCAAAGAGTCGGACACAACTGAACGACTGAACTGAACTTAATGGAAATATATCTCCTTAAAAGATTTGTTCATAATTACTCATATTATCATTATTTAAGATTGCCAAAAATGGAAAAGTACATATATCCATGAAGAACAAAAAGAATAAACAAATTTTGGTGTAGGTATACAATGAACTCTATACACTAATACAAAGGAATAAACTGCTGATACATGCAACATATCTGAATCTCAAAATATTATACCTAGTGAATTAAGACAGGACCAGGAGTACCTACTATAAGATGTCATTTTTATGAAGTGTTTGAAAGAGCAATATAATCTAATGGTTAAAACACCAGAACACTAGTGCTTGGTGGAAAGTGGGCAAGTGAACTTTCTAGAGTGGTGGTAATGTTCTATATCTTGATAGGAGTATGAATTATGGGAGTTTATGTTTGCTGAAACTCACAGAATGATACATGTAAAATTTGTGCATTTCACTGTATGTAACCAGTAGTCAAAGTCCCCTACCCCATTACACTCATGATCAGTAACTATAAACAAATATTGAACAAAATTAGTATGATTTATCTGTTGGTAGTGCCATGTGTTAGCAATTTTAGAAACATTTTCTGATATTTTAGGATTGATTAAATAAAAAATACATTGAGGATAATGGGAGCCAGTTCCCAGCTGTTATATATTGTAATACTAATGTGATAATACTAAAACGACCTTTGTTTTGTTGTATTGAATTTAAGATTATAAATGTTATTTCATGGCTTTTCAATATAGATAGATGAACAGATACATTCATGATACTTAGGTAGACACACACATACATACAGTGTCTAGCTCTGTTGAATATGTATAAGCCATATCACATCAATATCAATTACTGTATCTATTGCCAAATTCTCCAGTCAAGGTAACCAGAGATCCTTGGGGAAATGGAGGATTCCAGAGTCTGGACAGTGAAAGTAAGGATGAGCTTAGAATATCTTATAAAGTTGTTCTTTAGTCACTAAGTCATGTCTGACTCTTTTGTGACTCCATGGACTCTAACCCAGCAGGCTCCTCCGTCCATGGGATTTCCCAGGCAACACTTTCCCTGTGTTAGAAGGTGTGTAAAGAATTTCTTAAATAATAATAGGGACATATTAACAGCAGCCAGGATCCAGATTGAAGAGGCTCCAAATGGACAAATCTAGCATAAATAGAATATCAGAAACAAAAATGTACAGTAAAAGATAAAATTTGTTTAATAAAATGAGAATCCATGAATCCAAACTGATATAAATGCATAAATGAATGGATACATAGGTAAGAATGAATGACTCTCTCTTGAAGTAGAATGTTGTTGTATACTCACTAAGTCGTATCTGACTCTTTTGTGACCCCATGAACTGTAAGGCTCCTCTGTCAATGGAATTTCTTAAGCAAACATACTGGAGTACATAGCCATTTCTATCTCCATGGGATCTTCCCAGCCCAGTGATCAAACTCACGTCTGTTGCATTGACAGGCAGATTCCTTACTACTGAGCAACAAGGAAAGCCCTGCAACAAAATGTCAACAGATAAATGCTGACTAAATGAAGAGATTAGAAAATCACTATTTTGTAGCTATCAGAGTAATAGTTAAGTCAAGAATTATCAGTTTTTGCTAAAAGTAGTAGGTAAGGTTTTGATGAGAAGCATCATATTGACATAGTGTCAGACTTCTAATTACATAATAAACAAATGTGAGTTTTACTGGATAAATACAAAGTAAAACACTTCAATCCAATCATCAACATTATTATTATCAACACTGGAATAAAGTGACATCATGTGCCTCCTGATGTACCTAAATGAATGAGAGTATTAGTCACTCAGTCATGTCCTACTGTTTGCGACCCCATGGCCTGTATCCTGCCAGGCTCCTGTGTCCATGGACTTTTCCAGGCAAGAATACTGGAGTGGGTAGCCATTTTCTTTTCTAGGGTATCTTCCCAACCCAGGAATCGAACCCAGGTCTCCTGCATTGCAGGCGGATTCTCTACCATCAGAGCCACCTAGGAAGCCCAAGAGGTGCACATATGACTTCTCTAACATTCTTGCCATAAGGACATTTCTCCAACCATAATAAAATAACAGTTAAACTCAACTTGAGGGGGATTCTAGAAACACTGCCTTCCAGATCAAAGTGGACTAAAGAGATATGGCAGCTAAATACAAACTTCTGGATTCCATTCTGGACTGGGGACAAAGGCAAGATATGAAAAAGTCACTGGGACAGAGTTATATATTAATGTTAAGTGTCCTGGTTTTGAGCATCATTGTGCAGTTAAATTAGAAAATTATCTTGTTTTTAGGAAATATATACTAAAGTGTGTGTATGTGGGAGACAGAATGAGAATCAAAAATCAGATGGAGCTAAATGTAAATAATCACTGTATCTTGTTTAAAAAGTATACTAGAAAGTTTGTATGTTTTCTATACATTTGAAATACTATTGAAAGAAATAGTTAAAAAATAAAAACACACACAACTAAATTTCTTCATTACCATTTACATCCCATTGGTTTTGTTTCTTCCTGAGTATTAGTCCCAACAATTTGAATATATATATACTATACACACACACACACACACACACACACACACTTATATACTGGCCTTTTAAGACAAATAAAGAATTATGTTAAGGAGAAAATTAGCTAAAATCTATTATAGCAGAGGAAATAAGACTTTGATCATATAAATGTTTTAGATATAAAATTCCTCCAGCACAACATTTACTAATGCTTTAACCTACTATAGTTATACTGCTTTGTAGTTTAAAGATTAAAACAAAGGCATTTGAAGTGATGGCAGGGAAGTGGTGGTGGGGAAGCCAGATGGAAAAAAATGCTAATTGCTAAAAGTATACTTAAATATTGAATGTTAATATATGCTCATTAGAAAAGTTTTGATGAAGTAAATACTCCTTTAATGTTATAAAGGAGTACTCTTTTAATGTTGTAATTTGAAAATATTGAATGATGATATTGTTATATGGGAAATTGATATTATTACTGATAAGGATATAAGAAATTGATGTTATTACTACATTTTTATTACTACATCAACATCAGAGAAGTTATTTCTCCAGAAATCATTATTTTTTATACAGTTCAGCTCTATCCTTTTCACTTAAATCTTTTAGTTTTCATTCCCTACCGGTTTACATTAAATTTATGAATATTTAATTCATTTGTAGTATAGCAAATTTTCTTGTGCTATTTCTGAAACAGAAGCTTGCATTTTGATATGGTGCCATTGCAGATTTATTTATGGACATACATGAAAAAATATTCTCCCCCAGTTATATACCTTTATATTACTGTTAATTAATTTCTTATTCTGAATGATTCACAAGTCATTTCTTTTTGATATAACAAATGTATTTATAAAAGTGTGGTGCTCTTAATCATTAATTACAACACTTTAGTTTAATCTTATGGTAAATTTTATTGCATTTTTAAATATCACTCAATATATTTGAGGCTTATGTTATATTAGAAAAGACTCTTGTGTTCATAATGCCACCATATTTCTATTCACACTCTAGACTCTTTAGGGACTGGGACAAAATATTTATATTCCAACTATTTTATTTACCGCTTAATATATTTTTATTAATCTCAAATAAAAAAGAAAGCTGCTTCCTTAATAGTTGCATTGTTTGGTTTCCGGGAATAATTTCACACATATTTTGCAAACTGGGATAGTTTGGCAGTTTGAAATAATTGAAGGCTTGTTAATAGTTACATCAGAAATTAGGGCTATTGTATATGATAATTTGACATTTGAAGTAAAATATATGTATTTCTCTTACTCCTGAGGCAAATTTAAGATTTCCTTGTTTGTATCTGTCATGAATTTCTAAGAAATAAAATGACTGAATAAAATTACTATTTGTTAGAAATCCCGGTTTTAAAAGAAGGTTTTTGTCAAGATCCCATTCTACAGAAAAGCAAAATTAACCCAAAATGTCTTGATCTGATTGCCTTTCATGTGGGAGACTCAATTATGATTCTATTCTTGGGAATCAGGAAAGTTATTCCCTGAATGACAATACAGGTCAAGATCACCTTTCTGCTTATTAAAGAAGATGCTCATCCAGAGACCTTTAGCTTAATGACCCAGCTTCTTCTGCATAAGTTACGGTCTGGGACCTCGGTGGGAACTTTTGAAGCTTCATTAGCCTTTTAGACCACAGGGGAAAAATTAAATTAACAAAAAAGGAAGAGAAAGAAACAAAATCTCCAGTCAATGATCCCAAAGAGACCCTAGCCAACAAAGTGTGTTGACTTTCTTGCTTTACTTAGCTGTGGAACACTGCATTGAGTTGTGTCTTGTTAAATTTATGTAATTTCTTCTGCCATTTAACTTTTGCACCTGTCTGAATCAGTTCAACAGTGTTTCATATTAATAACTTTTATATAGTTAGAGAATTATTATGCCATCCTCATCACACCCTAAAGTAGATTCACCTTTGCTGCAAAGTGGAGGCTGGCTCTAATCAGATGAGCAGGCGGCCAGGGATTATGAGTCAGACTCTCAAGAGAGAAGTGAGAGACAAAGTTACGAATTTGAATGTCACAGTGAGAGGTGAGAAAACAACATGGTTGAGGTCACCCAGGGAGAGTGTGTAGAATCAGAAATCCAGAAAGCCAAAGATATGACCTCCGAATCTCCAAAGCAGAGCAGCAGGAGCTGTAGGAGATGAACCTGGAGAGAATAATGTGCTGAAACTAAGAGAGAGCACGTGTATCAGTGAAGTGACAAACACAGCAGAGAGACCAATCATCAGGTATAGTTAGGAGTGTTCTTTTGGCAATTAGAAGATTCAGTGGATATTGTAAATAAGTATTTTGGCGCTAATCTGTCAATTAAACTGAATAGACACGAGCTGAAGGATAAAGGGGAACTTGGATTTTTAAAAAGATTTTTAAAATCAATTTTAGGTTCACAGCAAAATTAAGAGGCCTGTGTAGGGACTTCCCTTCTGTCCTTTTTCACTTGCAGAGCTTCCCTCATTATCAGTGTGCCACCCACACCCCACCACCGTTTGTTACGGCCAATGAACTTACACTGATGCATCGTAATCACGCAAAGCCCAGAGGTTACCGTAGGGGTTCACAGTTGGTAGTGTGCATTTTATGTGTTTGAAATCTGTACAATGACAAGAATCCTTCTGCACAGCTTCATTCAGAGTAGTTTCACTGCCCTAAAAATCCTCTGTGCTCCACCCATTCATTCCAACCCTGGCCATACCTTCTGGCAACCACTGATCTTTTTACTGTCCATTTTACTTTTTCCAGAGTGTCACATAGTTGGCATCACAAAATACACAACCTTTTCAGATGGGCTTCTTAGTAATATACATTTATGATTCCTTCATGTGTTTCCATGGCTAGAGCGCTCATTTCTTTTTAGCGGTGAAGATATTCCTTGCTTGTATGTGCCATAGTTTATCAGTACATCTACTGAAGGACATCTTGGTAGCTTCCGGGTTCTGGGAATTATGAATAAAGCTGCTATAAACATCCTAGTGCAGGTTTTGTGTTGGAGAAGGCAATGGCACCCCACTCCAGTATTCTTGCCTGGAAAATCCCATGGGCGGAGGAGCCTGGTAGGCTGCAATCCGTGGGGTTGCGAAGAGTCGGACACGACTGAGTGACTTCACTTTCACTTTTCACTTTCATGCATTGGAGAAGGAAATGGCAACCCACTCCAGTGTTCTTGCCTGGAGAATCCCAGGGACGGAGGAGCCTGGTGGGCTGCCGTCTATGGGGTCGCACAGAGTCGGACACGACTGAAGTGACTTAGCAGTAGCAGCAGCAGGTTATGTGTGGATATTAGTTTTCAACTTTTAAGGGGAAGTTCCAAGGGTTGTGATTGCTAGATCAAATGGCAAGTGTATGTTTAATTTTGTAAGAAAAGTCAAACTGTCTTTGAAAGAGGCTGAACTATTTTGCATTCCTACAAGCAATATCTGAGAGTTCTTCTGGCTCCACATCCGCACACCACTGGGCATTGTCATTGCTCCTGATTTTGGCCATTTTAATGGGCCTGTGAAAAGTGTTAGTCACTCAGTCATACCTGACTCTTTGTGACCCCATGGACTGCAGCCTGCCAGTCTCCTCTGTCCATGGAATTCTCCAGACAAGAACACTGGAGTGGGTAGCCCTTCCTTTCTCCAGGGGATCTTCCCGATCAAGGGATTAAACTCAGGTCTCCTGCACTGCAGGCAGATTCTTTACCATCTGAGCCAATAAATAATAATTTAACAAATAGTTGTCCTTATAGTCTGGTGGACTTTTATTTCAAGAATTGTGCTGTGAAAGAAAAGTAAGAAATGGGAAGGTAAAAAAGGTTGGATTCAGCTAATATACAATGGCATGCCTTCTTTGTTGTTAACATTTTGAAATTTTAACTTTCAAAACCTGGCAATTAATAACAATGGGAAAATGTGATAGATAACCACTGCCCAAGCTTTCGTAATGCCCCCTACCATCCCAGCTGTTCTGACACTGCACAGGAGCTTAGTAACTATCTCAGGGTCCAGGAACTAAAAGGGACTCTTAGTTCAATGGGAACCACAAGCCCTGATTCAAACTTTTGTATAACTGATGCTGTGTGTGTGTGTGTTCTCAGTCATGTCTGACTCTGCAGCCCTAGGGACTGTAGCCTGCTCCTCTGTCCGTGGGATTTTCCAGGCAAGAATACTGGAGTGGTTTGCAATTTTCTTCTCCAGGGGACTTCCCAACCCAGGGATTGAACCTGGGTCTCCTATGTCTCCTACATTGGCAGGCAGATTCTTTACCCCTGAGCCACCTAGGAAGCCCCCATACTGATTATTAAATAATTTTTATAACATACCAGGAGAGTGACATTAGGTCAAAGGAGCTTGATTTTTGTGTGTTGTTGTTTGTTTGCCTTATTTTTAAGAAAAGAGAGACTAATGCTTATTTATAGATCAGGAAGGTTTGCATGGTGATATAATTGATAAAATTAGAGATAGTGTGGGAAAGGAATCCAGGGTGCACAGAAGTGGATGCAGTCTTTGGGTGAGGGAAGAAAGTGAAATCGCTCAGTCTTGTCCGACTCTTTGCGACCCCGTGGACTGTAACCTACCAGGCTCCTCCGTCCATGGGATTCTCCAGGCAAGAATACTGGAGTGGGTTGCCATTTCCTTCTCCAGGGGATCTTCCCAACCCAGGGATTGAACCTGGGTCTCCTGCCTTGCAGGCAGACGCTTTAACCTCTGAGCCACCAGGGAAGCCCTTTGGGTGAGGAAGCGATAATCATTCCTCTGGGTTGGAGGAAAAGACAGAGTGAATATGGACACTTTTTTTACAATGGAAGATAAAAAGATGAAGACTTTCCTAGTCAGGGGAGCTTTATTTTCTGTGTAGACTGAGAAACAGTGTCATCACTATCAGTGGCAGTGAGTCAAGCAACTTGAGGAGGTTGGAGTCATTTTATGTCAGGCTCTTTCCCCAGGCCTCCTAGCACTGATTAGGCTTGGAGCTCAGGACACAATTCTGGTATGTGATTCATTCTCTTAATTTTTGAAAATGTGTCTCAATAGCAGTCATGCTAACAGCAAGGAATATAACACCTCCCCATGTTTCCATGCTCCTACATACATACATACTCATAATAAGGTTTTTGTTAGTGATAATATTTACAAAAATAAATTATATACTTACTACCTACACTCAACTATTTTTCTCACTCTTCACCATGTTGAAGTTTTTCAGTAGCTGATGTGTAAATAGTCTGCTAATTATTTTTAGTAATTGTGTAGTATTTGATATTACTTGCAAAGTATTTAATTATATTTTGGCTTTAACCAAATTGATTCAGTCAATATCTTCTAAATAAACACTTCTGAAGGTTTCTGTTTTTGTTTTTTGCCCCACAGTGTGGTGAATAACAGCATCAGTTCAGTTCAGTTCAGTCTCTCAATCATGCCCAACTCTTTGCAACCCCAGTGACTGCAGCACACCAGGCTTCCCTGTCCATCACCAACTCCCAGGGCTTACTCAAACTCATGTCCATGAAGTCAGTGATGCCATCCAACCATCTCATCCTCTCATCCCCTTCTCCTCCCGCCTTCAATTTTTCCCAGCATCAGGGTCTTTTCTAATTAGTCAATCTTCTCATCAGGTAGCCAAAGTATTGGAGCTTCAGCTTTAGGATCAGTCCTTTCGATGAATATTCAGGACTGATTTCCTTTAGGATTGATTGGTTTGATCTCCTTGCAGTCCAAGGAACTCTCAGGAGTCCTCTCCAACACCACAGTTCAAAAGCATCAATTCTTCAGCATTCAGCTTTCTTTATGGTCCAACTCTCACATCCATACACGACTACTGGAGAACCATAGTTTTGACTAGACAGACCTTTGTTGGCAAAGTAACATCTATGTTTTTTAATATGCTGTCTAGGTTGGCCATAGCTTTTCTTCCAAGGAACAAGTGTCTTTCAATTTCATGGCTGCAGTCACCATCTGTAGTGATTTTGGAGCCCAAGAAAATTAAGTCTCTTACTGTTTTCATTGCTTCCCCATCTATTTGCCATGAAGTGATGGGACCCAATGCCATGATCTTGATTTTTTGCATGTTGAGTTTTAAGCCAGCTTTTTCATTCTCCTCTTTCACCTTCATCAAGAGGCTCTTCAGTTCCTCTTCACTTTCTGCCATAAGGGTGGTGTCATCTGCATATCTGAGGTTATTGCAATTTCTCCTGACAATCTTGATTCCAGCTTGTGCTTCATCCAGCCCAGAATTTTGCATGATGTACTCTGCATAGAAGTTAAATAAGCAGAGTGACAATATAGAGCCTTGACGTACTTCTTTCGCAATTTGGAACCAGTCCTTTTTCCCATGTCCAGTTCTAACTGTTGCTTCTTGACCTGCATAGAGATTTCTTAAGAGTCAGGTTTTCTGGTATTTCCATCTCTTTGAGAATTTTCCCCGGTTTGTTGTGATCCACACAGTCAAAGGCTTTTCCATAATCAATAAGGCATAAGTAGATTTTTTTTTCTGGAACTCTCTTGCTTTTTCTATATTCCAACGGAAGTTGGCAATTTGATCTCTGGTTCCTCTGCCTTTTCTAAACCCAGCTTGAATATCTGAAAGTTCTTGGTTCATGTACGGTTGAATCCTCGCTTGGAGAATTGAGAATTTTGAATGGTCCACAGAGAACTTCTATAGGGATTGCTCAGGTTTTTATATTTACATTTATAATGGTTTAAGTTTTTGTATTTTAATACATTATTTTCCAAAGGGTTCTGGCAATTTTCACCCCCAATGACAATCTGTTTCCCATTTCTTTGTGTTTACATCAGCCTTGAACGTTATTACTGGACTCTTTTGTGGGGGTGGGTAGAATGTGGGGATATACTACCTTTTTGTTTACATGTGATTGAAAGTTGATAAAAATTTATTAAATATTAACAAGTGAATTTTTTTTCAAGTCTCCTGACTCTAAAGAAAATGAGTTGGTTTAAATAATCCTTCATCATTCTTCCGGTGCTTCAGGAAGATAGTTAAGTTTTTCTGTTTAGAAACTACCGCATACACATTAGCCTACTGAACTGGTCTGGACTGAAATTAGAATTTCAGAAATGTTTGAATGCATGATTATTTCACCCCATAGTTTTGGAATCTGTACCAAAACTGTCTATGCTTTGTTTTCCTGGACACTTAAAATTTCTGCCAGTTTGTTAAGATGTGTTTATGAGACAATGAGAGAGTTATGTCATCAAAAGGAGTGGCTGTGATTTCTTTTGAGATGGTATGTATTTTATGTCATCAGGAAGAGTCTCAGAATTTGCTGAAAGTTCACACACAATTCAATGACAATGAATAAAATTTAATTTAGAGATGATGGTAATCAAGACCCTCTATCATGGTCTGGAATTTGTTTTTTATAATTTTCTCCTTCTAGATTCTTCTTTCCTTATGTGCTAGCAATAGTGAATTATTCATAATTCCTGAGATCTGCCATCACTTACATTTATTTTTTATAATAAGTCAAAACATTTTATTGAATTAGAATTCATTTCCCACATTTCTGCCTTAGAATATCATATTCAACTGACAGGATTCAACTCAAAGGCAATTCTTTCCTGAAGAGTTTCCCAACTTAAAAAAAAAAAGTCCGACTTTTGTCAATTAAATACTATATTTTATTTTATCACTGTAGTTGCACATTGCTGTCTCCTTTGCTAGATTTTAAGAGTTTTGAGATTAGAGACTTTGTTTTAGTCGTCTTTTTATTTAGCAACTATTTGTATTATTTGACATTTTGCTCATGCATCACACATAGGAGATACTCAATAACATTGAATGAAAGAGTGTGGAATTGATGGAATAGGCTAGCTAAAAGCTTCCCTGTTGGCTCAGAGGTTAAAGCGTCTGCCTGCAATGTGGGAGACCTGGGTTCGATCCCTGGGTCGGGAAGATCCCCTGGAGAAGGAAATGGCAACCCACTCCAGTACTCTTGCCTGGAGAATCCCATGGACGGAGGAGCCTGGAGGGCTACAGTCCATGGGGTCGCAAAGAGTCAGACATGACTGAGCGACTTCACTTTCAAACCAGATTAGGGAAGGTGCCACTGTCAGAGTCCACTGTGGGTTATAAACCCTGGGAACACTGTAATAAGGACTTCAGGATATAATGGGGCTTGCACTGGGTCAGAACAGCCTTTCATTAAACACTCCGAGAATAAAACAGACTAACAGATTACACAAACAGAATGTGGGACTACAAGCAAAACTACCCTTGTTTGTTCTTCTCTCTTGAGATTAATGACATTTGACCATGTGATTTCATACTTACAGTGTATTATATAGTCAAACCATCCTGTACACTTCCATTGGAGGAAATGTATCTAATGTGATAACTTCTAATGCTAGTCACATAATGATTTATATATTCTTATTTTATGATTTTAGAAAGCATATTTAGATGTGATAAGTATTGACCAGTATTCAAGTATCCATTTTAAATACTTGGAATATGTTTGTGAATTAAGAGTAACTATTCTATTGGTTAGAAAAATTTCTGCTGGTAATAGCCTATTTGAGTCCAGAGAAATCTGCTTCATTTTTAATTCTCTGGTAGCATACTCTCTTTTATAAGTTCTTTCATCCTATAAGTGTAGATAAATCCCTAAGAACCAGAAAAATGTGATCATAATATTTTGAACTGATTAGTATCTACTACTTCTTGAACTGTAAAATATATATATATTTTATTTTTAAAGAAATGTGAAAGCTACCCTCTGCAGATGCTAATTCATACAGAACAATCCATAGATGAATTCAGAAGGAGCCTGGAGGGAAGAGCTTTCTCACACAGACAGATGAATTAGGATACTTAGCTGACAGGGTCATCACTACATTTCTTATCAGAAAAATGGATTTCTACTGCAGGGATGGAAAATATTAAAAAATTCTCAAGTAGGCTGTAGCATTCAATGAATCATGTCATAAATTGAATGGGAAGAGACTCTGAGCATGTCTTGCAGAATACGGAGTGAGAAAGGGCTAGATAAAGAAAAATACCTATGCCAGCCAAGAGAGCTTTGGGGCTTAAGGTAGAAAATTGAATAGTTACATTAAAGTGTATGCTTCAGTAGCATTTTACATAAAAAATTCATCTGTTTTTCAAAGTAATATACTGTGCTAAATGTCTTGTATGTCACCTGAATTACTTTGCCCCACTTAAAGATTATGGATAGAAATGCTGTCATTGTAGAAGCAGTCACTTTTAAGAAGATGGCCAATGCATAATACTAATGGTATTTACCTTTTGCAGAAATAACCTGAAAGGCATTGAATTTATACTGGTAATTTAGAACAACTTAGAAAGCCTAAGGAAGGAAAGCAAGAAGGTAGGAGGGAAAGTTAATGAACTTTCTTAAGTAGAATAAGCATAAGTAGAACTGACAAACTACATCAGTGAATTTTAGAGCCTATCTGCAGACTGAGGTTCTATTTAATTTGTCCAGATACATGATCTTTGGGGGATATTATACTGTCAGCTGGATTTAGTGATTCATACCAAGTTTGAATCTTAGTATGAACATAAGAACATAAAAGTTCTTATGAACATAAAAATTCTCTCCTAAGAACATAAAAGTTTGCTTGTGCTAAGAAAGATCAACCATTCTGAAGGTGTGTTTGAATTCTGATTCTCTTCTCTATTCCGTGTACACTTAACCTTGTTTTGTGTAAGAATTTTGACACTTTGATTTTTGTACATACCATGCATCTCTAAGCCTTAAAAATATCAGATTACATTCCAAGACTCAAAAGGGTTTCTTTTCTACTTTAGACATACTTAGGTTTAGAGCAAAGGAATGTTAACCTATTTAGAAATAAAGAATTCAGTTAACATTTATCTAGTTGTTTGTATCATCCACATATCTGAGCTCATTGATGTTTCTCCTGGTGAAGAAGAGCCAAAAAGCCTCTTGATGAAAGTGATAGGGGAAAGTGAAAAACCTGGCTGAAAACTCGGCATTCAAAAAACTAAGATCATGTTGTCCGGACCCATCACTTCATGGCAAGTAGAAGCAGAAAAAGTAGAAGCAATGGCAGATTTTTCTTTCCTTCGGCTTCAAAATCACTGCAGATTGTTACTGCTGTGATGAAATTAAAAGATGTTTGCTCCTTGGAAGGAAAACTATGACAAACCTAGACAGCATATTAAAAAGCAGACACATCACTTTGCCAACAAAGATCCGTATAGTCAAAGCTATGGTTTTTCTGGTAGTCATGTGTGAATGTGATAGTTGGACCATAAAGAAGGCTGAGAGCTGAAGAAATTATGCTTTCAAATTGTGGTGCTGGAGAAGACTCCTGAGAGTTCCTTGGACTGCAAAGAGGTCAAACCAGTCAATCCTAAAGCAATCAACCCTGAATATTCATTGAGAGGACTGATGCTGAAGCTGAAGCTCCAATACTTTGGCCACCTGTTGCAAAGGGCTGACTCATTGTGAAAGACCCTGATGCTGGGAAAGAATGAAGTCAAAAGGAGAAGGCAGCAGAGTATTAGATGGCTAGATGGCATCACTGACTCAATAGACATGAATTTGAGCAAACTCCTGAAGATAGTGAAGGACAGGGGAGCCTGGTATGCTGCAGTGCATGGGTTCTCAAAGAGTGGTACACAACTTAGTGACTGAACAAAAACAACAAAAATTGATGGTATAAAAGGAAATAAAGTGGAAGTAAAGAGTAGAAGAATAAAAACATTTTATTTCAAAAGTTCATCATTTAAAAATATTTTCTTAAGTGTATAAAATTTCTGTGATTTGAATTATAATGCTGTCAATAGAGAATGCTGATTTTTTTTAAAAAGAAAACTCTTGAGCTATTTTTGACTTGTAAAAATGGTATTTATTTTATATTCTCAGGGCTTCCCTGATGGCCTAGATGTCTGATAAAGAATCCACCTGCAATGTGGGAGACCTGGGTTCAATCCCTGGTTGGGAAGATCCCCTCGAGGAGGGTATGGCAACCCACTCCAGTATTCTCGCCTGGAGAATCCCCATGGACAGTAGAGCCTGGTGGGCTACAGTCCATGGGGTCTCAAAGAGTCGGATATGGTTGAGCGACTAAGCACATATTCTCAGTGACAGCCTGTATTTTAATTTGATGAGTATTGCTCAAGATTTTGAAAATCTGAGTTGAGGCTAGTATTAAAAGCGTTGAGATATGAGCTTTAAAATTGGAATTATCTTTAATGGACTCCTCTAAACCCCTGAACATGTAAAGAGATTGATATAACACGAATTTCACAACCTTGTGTCAACTATGCTTTCCTATTGATAGCCATGTTAATTTGCCTGACAGTATTTCAGTGACTTTTATTTTGGACGTTTATTATCCTGTTTTTCTTTTTATATTTTTAAGATTTCTTTGAATAGGAAACATAAATCTGCTAAAGTCATGATTGCTGATTGATTGTGTAGTTCATAATTTTAGAATTGAGTTCCAACATTTATTGTGCAACTATTTTACGTAAAGCCCTGTGCTACCACCCAGGATAAACATAAAAATGATGATTAATGATCCTCATGTTTCCAAGTATTTACAGTTAGCTTTCTTGGAAGAATAAATACATACACAAATAGGCCAGCATGTCCAGCCTTAATAATGAACATATAAAAATGTGTTCATATACATTTTGGGATTCAGGAGGGACGGAGGCAGAATGAACTGGTTGAAATACTGAATAAAAGGTAAACCACTGGAATTTAGCCATATAGGGAGCTACATGAGCTAGTGTGTGAAGAGGCAGGGGCATTACAGGAAGAGAGAGAGAGATGACCATAGCCACTGAAATGTGCAGATATGTGAGGTGTTTTTGGTATAGCAAATAGACTGGTACTGATAGACCGTGGGATTTCTGAGGGAAGTTGGCAGAAAATGGGACAAAGAGATAATTTAAAATTTCATATAAAAATGTGGAGATCTGCAAAATTCTTAAATAAAAAGTAATAGAATCAACACAATTTTAGAAAAACAACGGTAGTGTCTGTATGAAGCATATGTGGCTGGCCCAGCATATTGAGGGAAGGGAGACACATTTAGATGTAGCTGAAATAATTTTTGGTGGAAGATAAACTTTCCAGATGCAATATTTACAAAGAAGAAAACAACTGAAAAAAAATATACAGTTCCTAATGCCATGACTGGGTGACTGATGATATGAGAGGAAAAGAAGAAGATAAAAAATTAAAGATGAATGAAGTCAAGATTTCAAGCTTTGGTGGCTTCAGGGAGGGCGATGACTTCCATAGGTAAGGGACAGAGAAAGGTGATCCATTTTAGGGGGAGAATACTCTTTTAGGCATGGGAAATCACATTTAGAGGTTGTGTGTGTGTATGTGTGTGTGTGTGTGTGCTCAGTCGCTCAGTCGTGTCCGACTCGTTGGACTGAAGCCTGCCAGGCTTTTCTGTCCATGGAATTTTCCACATAAGAGTACTGGAGTGCATTGCCATTTCCTACTCTAGGGGATGTTCCCAACCCAGGGATCTAACTGGTGTCTCCTGAGTCACTTGCATTGGCAGGCACATTCTTTACCACTGAGCCACCTGGGAAGACCACTTAGAGAGTTTTACATTTATCTTGAAGTTACATTTATATTGAAGCCCCATGGTAGATTTTATCAGGATTAAGATGTAAAGTATAAAAGAATGAGACATAGGGTCTAATAAAACACAGGGAGAAAGAATGAAAGGAACTCACTGAAAGCCATGAATAAATCTTATTTTAATTATTTTGGAAAAAATAGAATTTCAAGAAGGGCAGTGGCAATCAACAATTTTGAAAGTTACATAGAGTCTTAGAAGGATGGAGATTGAGAAGAGGATCTGGATTTGAGAGGCAGATTACCTGTGATCTTTGTTTAAGACCAGGTTCCCTGGAAGTTGAGATTCTAGTGTGTGTAATTTATTGAGAGAATGCTCTCTGAGGAAACTTCTGAAGTTATCAGAGAATCAGGATAGGGAAAGGAGTAAGGATAGGGAAAAATGTGCATGGAATCTAGCTTCAGCTTAATTCCGGGGAGAGCTCTAGAGAATGGATGGCACTAGAGTCTTGAGACAATGCCCCGGGCCTTTTTAGCCTTACATCAATCAGCCACTGGTACAGTCCAATCCTGGAGAGGCCAGTGTTTACAAGCAGGAGGGTTCTTTCAACCAAGGGCACTCTTCCAGAAAAGTGTGTCTTCATGACGGCGCAGCAGCTGCAGCAGGACCCTGACCTGGGATGGTGCACAATGCACACAATATCTTCCACAATCTTAAAGGGAGCAGTCTCATTTGAGCTGTGGATACAGCCTCTAGACTGCAGTAATTTGAGAAATGAAACCAAGGGGGCACAATAACTAAAAGGGAAAATAATCTGTTTGTGTTTTTAAGATCTAAGAAGACTTGGTTATTTTTGAGAGACCAAGAGTAAACTAGGGAGAAAGGACTATGGTTCCTATCAGGGCAAATATAAATTGTAATCAAAATTGCCATGAACTTGGACAACTCAACTTGGAAAGTTGAGTTTCTTTTAATTGACCACTAGCTATTTGTCAACAGAGTAACTGGTAATAGGGTGACATGAAAATTTTGTTGTTGTAGTTATTTTTTGTTTCATTTTCTTTTTATTTTAATAGATAGGATAGGTTTAGAACTGTGGTAAATTTTTAACTGTCTCTCTGGAGAGAATTAAAAAGCCCTGATTTGTAGCATTTGTCAATTTCTGTAGTATAAAGGTGTAAATACTCTTACTATGGCCAATTTTAAGCTACTAATGTGACCTCAAGTGGATTACAAAAGTCCTGAAAATGTAGCAATCACTTCTGCTTCAGAATAACCTTTGATTACTGTGTTAACTTTCAAATTAACCTTAGTGAGAAAAAAGTTAAGGATTCTTTTATTGAAACTCTTGCCTTTAATTTTGAAAAACGTTGCAATAGTTCATCTCTGAGAAAAATGGAGAACATAGGATTTATTCATAAAGCCAAACATGAGATAAAACTGTTATTTTCTGGTGACTCTGACAATTAGTATACAATGATCTTCCACACAAAAGAATGCTAGTAATAAACTCATGGATTCTATTTCTTTTACGCTATAATTGATGTCTTTAATGTTTGACCTTTGAGAATTTTTTTGTGTGTTTCTTTGTGTTAAATCAGGGAAGCTTATTTGTTGGTTTCTAATATCACATCTCAGCACAGAATTTTTAGGTATTTTTAAACTGTGAAAATTATTAAGATTTTGTTTTGTTTTTTTTTTAAGTCATTTAATCTTAATGAGTAAATTCAATTTTTCCTCAAACAAGAAGGCACGGATAAAAGTCCTTTGCTCTTCTTCTGAAAGTCCATACTGCCTGCAAGGTTTTAATAAGAAAGGAAATATTCCATCAGCAGACTACAAAGTATTAATAAAAATAATAAACATTATTAACATGTTTGAGTGCTTTTCCTATATTTTCTAACTTGATGTTATAACAGTCCTGTAAGGAGATATTGTAATTATTCTCCTTTAAGGAATAAAACTTGGTTAAAATTCAAGATTTTTCATTTGTAAGATGAACGATTTTAAGAGAATATTTAAATTCTGTAAGTTTCTGTTTTTTTTTTAATCAGTAAAATGGAGACAATAGTGCATACCCCACAGCAGTTTGTTAGATGGTAGCTAAATTACATCATGTTTAATAAGACTTTAATTGGAGGATTCATCACCATCATTACATCAGTCTGCATTATCTGTCCCTGTTGACTGAGTGAGGCATGGTGGACAGTTAAATATATGTACGATTAAATGAGCATGTAGAAAACTGTCTTCCTTCTACACAGAAGGATTTGTGGGGCTCCCTGTACATTCCATGGAAAGTACACATGTGGTTGTGTGTATTAATACTTTAACATTACATAATTCCCAGTCTTTCCCTGACATGCACATGCAATTAATTAAATCATATAAACAAACCAAATTCTAATATCATTAGATTTATTTCATAACCTCTCAAGTTATAGCCACATGTTCCATGTTTTATTTTGATGACTAAAACATCATCTATTGAACCATATTGGTAATGCACTGAATACTAAGGTCTGGACTTTCCAGGTGATTAGTGCTCAGATGCACAGTCCTTTCCAACTCTTTGCAACCTCATGGACCATAGTTCACCAGGCTTCTCTGTCCAGAGCAAATTTCCAAACCATCCTCCAAGGGATCTTCCCAACCGGGGATCGAAGTCACATCTCATGTTTCCAGCGTTGGCAGGCGGATGCTTTACCATTAGCACCCACATTCAGTCCATATTGGGAAGACCCCCTGGAGGAGGAAATGGCACCACGTTTCAGTATTCTTGCTTGGAGAACCCCACAGACAGAAGAGTCTTGTGGGGCTACGCTCCATAGGGTCGCACAGAGTTGAACACTGAGCAACTGAGTCTACACAAATGCCAAGTTCACCTAAAGCAACAATTTCAAGTTGTTGGGCTTTATTGAAAGTTTCACTCTCTTTAGTCATGTGTTTAGTAAGTTAGTTTTTAGTCACTCAGTTGTGTCTGACTCTTTGCAACCCTGTGGACCACAGTCCGGCCAGCTCCTCTGTCCCTGAGGATTTACCAGGCAAGAACACTGGAGTGGGTTGCCATGCTCTTCTCCAGGGTATCTTCCCAACCCAGGGACTGAACTCACATCTGCATTGGCAGGTGGGTTCTTTACCACTGAGCCACCAGGGAAGCCCTTAGTAAATTAGTACTTAGATGTAAACTTGTAAAAACACTGAGTGTGATGTTCAAGTAATAACTTTTGGAATAAGTAAAACAGCTTTTGGACCCTTGTATCTTTTATGAAGTGTAAGTTCACAGAATGAAGTACCTGGATGTTTACGTTTCCGCATTCATTGACTTTTGAGTGGCTCTTTACTGAGGACAAAATGGAGAGCCAAGCATAATTTCTAAGCCCTTGAACGCTTCTGCAAGTGTGGTCAACTGTTTTTTTCTCCTCTAAAATTAAAAAAAAACCAAAAAACAATGATTATGGGAATCGAAGAGGTTTTTGAGAAAATGGAGAATATTAATGGAAAAATGTATTTGTTGTTGTTCAGTCACTAAGTTGTGTCCAACTGTTTGTGACCCTATGGATTATAGCCTGCCAGGCTCCTCTGTCCATGGGATTCTTGGCCAAGGATAGTGCAGTGGGTTGCTATGTCCTCCTCCAGGGGATCTTCCCAACCCAGGGATCTAACTCACCTCTCTTACATCTTTTGCATTGGCTAGACTTTCCTGGGCTTCCCTGATGTCTTAGAGGATAAAGCTTCTGCCCACAATGTGGGAAACCTGGGTCCGATCCCTGGGTTGGGAAGATCCCCTGGAGAAGCAAATGGCAACCTATTCCGGTACTCTTGCCTGGAAAATCCCATGGATGGAGAAGCCTGATAGGCTACAGTTCATAGGGTCACAAAGAGTCGGACACTACTAAGTGACTTCACTTTCACTTTCTTTCAGGCTTCCCTAAATTAGAGAAAATGTTAAAGAGTTCAGTTCAATGAAAGGATATATGCTTTATTATAATTTTATGCAGTTGAAATTGGTATGAACGTATGATTGATAATTAGCAATATAATTACTATAAGTATTAATAGCAACTCTTTAAAAACATTTCTGGTGGCAGTTAAATAGGTTTCTGCATGACATTTTTATGTGCATGCATATACATAAACACTTAGAATAGATTATTGCCTTTACAGTAAGGAAGTCATAGATTAATGGAGAAAAATGCTCTATTCAAGGAGAAACTATATACCATTAGACAGGGTCTCTGTGCTTTGACTGTTGCAAACTCATAAGTTGGTACAAACATAATTGTAGTTTTGGACTGTGAACTTTAGATCAATATAACCAGGCTCAAACACATCTTTATTAATCAAAATAGGAAGCATTACAGTTTAAAAAATTACAATTTTGCCAATGAGAAATAAATTTGTTTATTCCTGTAGTGTAAAAATCCATGCCTTGGGATTCGATGAACTATTGGAAAGCATTTTCTCCCTCTTGATGGTTGTGGAAGCAGTTTCTCTGCAAAACGTTGTTGAGATGCTTGAAGAAGTGGTTGTCAGTTGGTGAGAGGTCAGGTGAATATGGTGGATGAGGCAAAACTTCATAGCCCAATTTGCTAAACTTTTGAAGAGGCGGTTGTGTGATGTGCTGTAGGGTATTATCAAGAAGAATTGAGCCCTTTCTGTTGACCAATACTGGCTGCAGGTGTTGCAGTTTTGGGTGCATCTCATTGATTTGCTGAGCAGACTTAGATGTAATGGTTTCTCTGGGGTTCAAAAAGCTGTAGTGGATCTGACCAGCAGGAGACCACCAGTGACCACGACCTTTCTTTTGGTGCAAGTTTGGCTTTGGGAAGTGCTTTAGAGCTTCTTCTAGGTCCAACCACTGATCTGATCATCTGCAGTTGTTGTATAAAACCCACTTTTTTGTTGTACATCACAATCCAATCGAGAAATGCTTTATTGTTTTTGGGTAGAATAAGAGAAGATATCACTTCAAAATCACATTTTTAAAAATTTTTGGTCAGCTCACAAGGCACCCACTTATTGAGCTTTTTCACCTTTCCAATTTGTTTCAAATGCTGAACGACTATAGGATGGTTAATGTCGAGTTCTTTGGCAACTTCTCATGTATTTATAAGAAAGATCAGCTTCAGTTACTTTCCTCAATTGGTCATTGTCAAATTTTGATGTCTGGCCACTGCGCTACTCATCTTCAAATCTCTCATCTCCTTTGCAAAACTTCTTGAACCAGCTCTACACTCTACACTCATTAGCAGTTCCTGGGCTAAAGTGTTGATGTTGCAAGTTGTCTCCACAGCTTTACAACCCATTTTAAGCTTGAATAAGAAAATTGCTTGAATTTGCTTTTGGTCTAACATCAGTTCCAATGTCTGAAATTCATAAAAAATATACAATGAGTAGTAAGCCATTAGCCAAAAAAACCCTAAAAATAAAGTGAGAAATGTGCATTATAATGATATATAACATAACCACATTTCTTTAAGAATGAATTCCAAAATCAATTCACAGAGTTCAACAATGCAAAACTGCAATTACTTTTGCATCAACCTAATATGTTCCTAGTTTACTATTCAGAAGGGGAAAATATTCTTTTCCATAAGACTTGATGCAATACTTCTGCTTTGGTTTCAAATTTCAAACTGAAAAAAAAGTTGGTAACATCAAAGGAATAATGGAAAATATTTTCCTTGGTTAAAACAAATTTTATAAATATAAAAGGAGGAAGATAAGGGAATATTTAGAACTAGTGTTACAATTTAAAAATTCTCATAATCTTGTTGTAATATAATTGGAAATTACATATTTTGGCTTAATTTGCTCTGAGATTTTTCTTTTAAAATAAAGACATGTTGGCAGTAAATTTTATCTCATTTTCAAAATAAATGCCCTTTACTGATCATAGGACTGATTGTTTAATAAAATGTTTATTCTTTATAAACTTGTAGTAGAAAATATAGTTTTGGAGGCTATACTCTTCCTATCAGTTTTGAGAACATTATTCTAGTTGAGTAAAACACTTTTTGTATTTAGGTATAGAAGTAGTATTCTAAAGTATTCCTACAGTCAGAGTTACCAGTGTTTTTCTGTCTAACTTTCCAATCCCTCTATAGAGATACCATCTTCTTTGACAAGACTGCTTTGGAAAGGAGAGTGAGTAAAATTTGCAATTCATTGTCAGTGTACCACACTACAGATTATTAATTTGTAGGATTAATAATCCTACAGACACTTGCAAAATTGTGTATGTGTTTGTGTGTATGCATATATATATGTATATTTATATATAGATACAAAGCCTTCCAGTGTTTTTCATATCTAGCCATGTCCTATGTTCAAACAATTATTTTGTTGAACCTTAATAGATAAAATCATGAATGCTTCTGTATTCTGTTTGAATTATTGGAGGAGGTCTGGAGCATTACCTGTTTATCTGCCCTCTAACATATAGCTCTGAGTATCTATAAAGCATAGTTTGAAAATTATTGCCTTAAATCAAAGAAACAAAATGCCAGTTTCTAATAGTAGAATTTCAGGCATTTTCAATTAATATCTTTTAATAAAGGGAAAACTCCAAAAATCACAGAGTCTATAACATTTTTTATGTTTAATATCAGCTGTGATGCATGTATCGAGAAGGGGTAGTTGTTTTTATTTAATTGCTTCTCAAATATACATGAATTGGTATCATATAGTTATGGAATATTAGAGCTGAAAGTGATTAGAACATCAAGTCATTCATGCCTTCAATTTAAAGATGAGGAAAATGAGGGACAAAATTTAAAGAGATTTGCTCAAAGTCTAATGAGGTAGGGACAAAGATGAGTTAGGAATTTAGATTTGTTTGTTCTCTCTTCCAATATGCCAAGCTGGACATTTAATTATGTATTGTTATTGCTTTCCATCTTACAACAGAGGTGTTTCAGCTCAGTATTTGAAATATACAATACAAATAACCTGTAGGGATAACATATTCAAACATTAGCAATGCAATATAAATATCATATTGACTACAAATCCGTCACTTTCTCTTCTATGCTTTTAGTTTTGCTGCTGCTGCTGCTAAGTCGCTTCAGTCGTGTCCGACTCTGTGCGACCCCATAGACGGCAGCCCACCAGGCTCCTCCGTCCCTGGGATTCTCCAGGCAAGAATACTGGAGTGGGTTGCTATTTCCTTCTCCAATGCAGGAAAGTGAAAAGTGAAAGTGAAGTCGCTCAGTCATGTCCGACTCCCAGCGACCCCATGGACTGCAGCCCACCAGGCCCCTCCATCCATGGGACTCTCCAGGCAGGAGTACTGGAGTGGGGTGCCATTGCCTTCTCCGATGCTTTTAGTTTTAAATCTACCTTAATACGGGGCTTCCTAGGTGGCGCTAGTGGTAAGGAACCTGACTGCCAATTCAGGAGACGCAGGAGGCCCAGGTTCAATCCCTGGGTCAGGAAAATCATAAGGAGGGGGAAATGGCAACCCCCTCCTCTTGCCTGGGAAATCCCACGAACTGAGGAACCTGGTGGGCTACAGTTCATGGGTCACAGAATCAGATACGCCTTAGCAACTGAGCATGAACACAAGCCTTTATTCTGTAGAACAATCGTGGGCAATTTTACCCCTCAGGTGTCAGTCTTCAATATCTGGAGCCATTTTTGTTTGTCATAACAAAGAATTTTCCAGTTCAAAATGTCAAGTGTGCCAAGGTTGGTAAGCTTACTGTAGGGGATTTAATGTCGCCCTCTGCAACATCTAAATGTAATGAATGACATATTTCCTGTATTAGTTAAAAACAAGCCTGATCTTCCCTATCATACTGCATTTCAAACTTTAAGGTTGTCCCTGCCTTACAGTATTTCATGTTTTGGTGAAGAGTTTAAAATGTTCTCATCTTTATTTTATAGAATTTGATCCTCTTTCCTTTTGTTCTAAGTTTTTTGTTTGTCTGTTTAAGTCTAACTTAAGAATGCCAATGCTTTTCCTTTTTGACTTTTCAAGTTCTATTTGTTTGATATATCTCCAGATAATAGAAAAATCTGACTGTTGTATTTTAGCTGTAGTTCCACTGTAGGTCTGCACTAGAGTAAAGTTGTATTTTCTGTTTTTGTGTCTTCCTGTATTTATTTATTTGCCTTTTAGTTTCTATACTTATTGTTTGCACAATTGAAAAAATTATTGAGTCCAGGGAATATAAGCTAAATACCTACCTGCCCTTTTGGGGCTTAGTCTTATGGAGAATATACATAAATAAGCTTATACATAAAATGTGATATGATGATAAAGAATGCATGAATTCCATGAATGCTATGAATGCATGTAATAGTGACATGTAACCCAGGCTTTGGCCATCAGGAAAATGACATTTGAGCTGAGACCTGATGAATGAAGTGGGGAAAAGTACTGTTTCTGGCAAAGGAAACAATATGTTCCACATAATGCCCCATCGGATTTAAAATGCATTTATGAAATAATGTAGAGCTTGGAGAACTCATTTCATATGTATTCACTCATTAACAAACATTTATGGAATGCCTACTCCAGGACTGACACTGTTCTCAGCATCAGGAGAATAGCACTGAACAAAGCGACTAAAGGATCTGCCCTCGTGTAGCTGACATTCTAGTGTGGTGGCTTATTAGTAGTATTTTTTTTATATATAGGTTACATTTCATTAACATGGTTCTCCCTTGAATGCTGTATAAATCTGTAGGCTGAGCAATGGTAAGTTAATGGAATATACTTTAAAAATCATGAAAATAATGCTAAGTTGTTAATTTGAGAAACACTATATATTTATTCAAGAAAGTTCAATATCCAGTTTCTAATTCCTCAAGCTGTCCTTTGGTATTTCTTTTTCTCTTGGAATACAAGAGTTGTTGTAGATGAGATTTTCCCTTCTGGAGAGGCTTTATTCTTTTTTTCAGTTAAAGTATTGTAATTGATTTGGCAGATATATTGATCAAAAGTACTTACAGAAGGAACATTTTATAAAGAAGCATAGAATTTAAAGTACCGTTTAGAAAAGTGATTCCCTGCTCTTATACTATGGGCTTCCCCAGTGGCTCAGCGGTAAAGAATCCACCTGCAATGCAGGAATTGCAGGAGATGCAAGTTCGATTCCTGGGTCGGAAAGATCTCACAGAAGAGGACATCAGAACCCACTCCAGTGTTGTTGCCTGGGGAATCCCATGGGCAGAGGAGCAGGCTACAGCTGATAGGGTCACAAAGAGTTGGACAGGACTGAAGCAACTCAGCATGCACACACACTCTTATACTAAGACCTACTGAAAGACTACACAGGCATTGCATTATGAAGAGACTAACAGTGACTTCCACTGGGCTCAATATGGCTAAAGAATTAACAGAGAATAAGTAAGTCGTATCCTGTAACCAACTGCATTCATAGAAAATTTAAGGAATTTCTATAGATATAATCAAGTATTTGTATTATTTTTTACCACACCTCTATATGGTGAATATTTTCCAACAACAACATTCATGAAGTCAACTTTTAAATATAAAAAGATTTTATAATTCTTTGAAACCGTATTACAAGTGTCCTCATTTCAGCTTAGTCATGTTAGAATAAAAATGAAGTCGTTCAAGAAAGCTTAGACTAGAGATAGCTGTTTCGAGGTCATAACGTTTTATTGGATACAATCAGAAAATGTGGTGTGGTTGGCAAACCCTACATTGGATTTTGAAATTACTGTGCTACCAGTGTGTTCCAATCAATGAGAACCTTTCAGCCATGAACTTTTATTGATTTGTATTCCTCAGAGTAACATAAATAGCTTTCCTTAAGTCTTCCAATTTCACTATCGTCATTTTTTTTTCCTGAAATCTCTGCTGTTAGAAGGTTTATTTATGCACTTACTTTTTGCTTTCCAATTCCTCCACTGCTTGAGCCAAGAATGGGTGTCAGTGTTCTATATCAAGTAGGAAAAATAGTTACAGGATAACTAATTAAATTTTTCCATGAACTAATAATTAAATTATACTATTAATAGTTTAACAGGAAGAATACATTTAGCTTTTAAACTAGAAATAAAGAGTTCCAAAGAATAGCAAGAAGAGATAAGAAAGCCTTCTTCAGCAATCAATGCAAAGAAACAGAGGAAAACAACAGAATGGGAAAGACTAGAGATCTCCTCAAGAAAATCAGAGATACCAAAGGAACATTTCATGCAAAGGTGGGCTCGATAAAGGACAGAAATGGTATGGACCTAACAGAAACAGAAGATATTAAAAAGAGATGGCAAGAATACACAGAAGAACTGTACAAAAAAGAGCTTCACGACCCAGATAATCACGATGGTGTGATCACTGACCTAGAGCCAGACATCCTGGAATGTGAAGTCAAGTGGGCCTTAGAAAGCATTTCTACGAACAAAGCTAGTGGAGGTGATAGAATTCCAGTTGAGCTATTCCAAATCCTGAAAGATGATGCTGTGAAAGTGCTGCACTCAATATGCCAGCAAGTTTGGAAAACTCAGCAGTGACCACAGGACTGGAAAAGGTCAGTTTTCATTCCAATCCAAAAGAAAGGCAATGCCAAAGAATGCTCACACTACCGCGCAATTGCATTCATCTCACACGCTAGTAAAGTAATGCTCAAAATTCTCCAAGCCAGGCTTCAGCAATATGTGAACCATGAACTTCCTGATGTGCAAGCTGGTTTTAGAAAAGGCAGAGGAACCAGAGATCAAATTGCCAACATCTGCTGGATCATCGAAAAAGCAAGAGGGTTCCAGAAAAACATCTATTTCTGCTTTATTGACTATGCCAAAGCCTTTGACTGTGTGGATCACAATAAACTGTGGAAAATTCTGAAAGAGATGGGAATACCAGACCACCTGACCTGCCTCTTGAGAAATTTGTATGCACATCAGGAAGCAACAGTTAGAACTGGACATGTAACAACAGACTGGTTCCAAATAGGAAAAGGAGTTCGTCAAGGCTGTATATTGTCACCCTGTTTATTTAACTTATATGCAGACTACATCATGAGAAACGCTGGACTGGAAGAAGCACAAGCTGGAATCAAGATTGCCGGGAGAAATATCAACAACTTCAGATATGCAGATGACACCACCCTTATGGCAGAAAGTGAAGAGGAACTAAAGGGCCTCTTGATGAAAGTGAAAGTGGAGAGTGAAAAAGTTGGCTTAAAGCTCAACATTCAGAAAACGAAGATCATGGCATCCGGTCCCATCACTTCATGGGAAATAGATGGGGAAACAGTGGAAACAGTGTCAGACTTTATTTTTCTGGGCTCCAAAATCACTGCAGATGGTGACTGCAGCCATGAAATTAAAAGACGCTTACTCCTTGGAAGGAAGGTTATGACCAACCTAGATAGCATATTCAAAAGCAGAGACATTACTTTGCCAACAAAGGTTCGTCTAGTCAAGGCTATGGTTTTTCCTGTGGTCATGTACGGATGTGAGAGTTGGACTGTGAAGAAGGCTGAGCGCTGAAGAATTGATGCTTTTGAACTGTGGTGTTGGGGAAGACTCTTGAGAGTCCCTTGGACTGCAAGGAGATCCAACCAGTCCATTCTGAAGGAGATCAGCCCTGGGATTTCTTTGGAAGGAATGATGCTAAAGCTGCAACTCCAGTACTTTGGCCACCTCATGGGAAGAGTTGACTCATTTGGAAAAGACTCTGATGCTGGGAGGGATTGGGGGCAAGAGGAGAAGGGGACGACAGAGGATGAGATGGCTGGATGGCATCACCGACTCGATGGACGTGAGTCTGAGTGCACTCCGGGAGTTGGTGATGGACAGGGAGGCCTGGTGTGCTGCGATTCATGGGGTTGCAAAGAGTCGGACACGACTGAGTGACTGATCTGATCTGAAAGTTTACTGAAAATTTCAAACAAGAGCAACAACAGCAAGTATTCTCCATTCAACGTATTCTGAGTTAAATTTATTTTAATAAAGAACTGGAATATTTTAACTACTTAATTTCACTTCTAAAAATACGTGTAGAATTCTAGCCTCAGAATACTATTGATACTATTGATAGACATATTTTCAAACTTCATTGAAAAAAAATGGGAATTTAGTTTCTAGACATACCATTTAATGATAAAAATAAGAATTCAGCACATGTCAAGGCACACTTGATTTTTCTTTACTCTCTAAAAAAGTCATGTCCAACCCTATGCGACCCCATGATCTGTAGCCAACCATAATCCTCTGTCCATGGAGTTCTCCAGCCAAGAATATTGGAGAGGGTTGCCATTTCCATAACATCTCTGCTGCTGCTGCTGCTGCTGCTGCTGCTGCTGCTACTAAGTCGCTTCAGTCGTGCCCAACTCTGTGCGACCCCATAGACTGCAGCCCACCAGGCTCCACAGTCCCTGGGATTCTCCAGGCAAGAACACTGGAGTGGGTTGCCATTTACTTCTCTAAGAAGTTAATATTGTACATTACCTAGAAATATGAATATATTAAAGAGCAATCACATTGCATAGTGAAAGCATAATTTCATTGAAATTCCATGCTGCTTTTTTTTTTTTAAAAAAAAAACACACATTTGAATTCTTTTTATCCTGTTTTCAAAATTTAGTCTAAATTTCAAAAAATATGATAAAATCGACAAGGTAGATAATAAAAGCTGACAGATTTTATCTTCTGTAAGGTGAGTTTTAACATGCTTTTCTAACTAGTTTCAAGTAACTATGGAAGAAAGCAAAAAAATATATGTAGCTTCAAACTTCATTGACTTTTCAGCTTTTAACATTATAGTCATATCTAAGCAGTGAAGTCTTGTTTAATCTTCCTTTAAAATATCTGTAAAATGTGTACTTTGCCACTAGCCATTACAACCATGACAGTCTACATTCACATATGCATATAAAATCATTCACTCTTTCCTGATATAATAGAGTTATGCAAAATTAGTCCTGATGGTGTAAAGACTACTCACTTTGTACTAATCGTGGTACTTTCCACTGTGAAGTAATAGCAACATTCTCAGTTGGACATATGATTAAGAGTCAAAATTGGCAATAATCTCTAATAACTTTAACATACAGAATCAAATCCTTGATTAATGCAACCAAAGCAGTTATTACTAGGACATGAAAAAAGGAAAACATGATTGTTTTTCTTCATGTAAACTTCAGATTTTGTGGTATTCTAAAGTGCCTTAACTCTGAAGACATAAAATAAATTTTGTTTATGGTATGGGGAGGGAGGAAGGAGGAGGGTTCAGGATGGGGAACACATGTATACCTGTGGCGGATTCATTTTGATATTTGGCAAAACTAATACAATTTGTAAAGTTTAAAAATAAAATAAAATTTAAAAAAAATAAAATAAATTTTGTTGCTTCTATCCCTAATACACTTGAACTACTTTTTTAGATATTATACTTTCTTTAATGATTCAGTTTAGCTTCTGAATTTTCAATCTTAGCTTTTTATTATTTTTTAACATTATTCTTTTTTTAAACATTATCTTACTAAGAAAACTTGCGTGTATTGAAAAGCATAGATTTAATGTTAAATGTTCAAATCAATGAGCTTTAGGTAATATATGCACCCTTGTCTGTTCGTGCTAAGTTGCTTCAGCCGTGTCGGACTCTTTGCGACCCCGTGTATAGTGGAGCCTGCCAGGCTCCTCTGTCCATGGTATTCTCCAGGCAAGAATACTGGAATTGTTTGCCATGCCCTCTTGCAGGGTCTCTTCTTGACTCAGGGATGGAACCTGCATCTCTTACAAGTTCTGCGTTGACAGGTGGGCTCTTTACCACAGATGTTACGTGGGAAGCCCACACACACTTGTAGCCAAATCTGAATCAAAATACAGAATAGTTCTACACCCAAGAAATTTCCCTTTGGCCCTTTCCAGTTGTCCCCTAACTCCCAGAGGGAATGTCATTTCTGAAGTCTGTCTTCAAGGATTAGTTATTATGTTCTTATACTTTATGTATTTTGCATCTATTTTCATTCCACACATTCTTGATATCCATTCATGTTGTATAAACTGGTAGTTTATTATTTTTATTAATGAGTAGTATTCCATAACATGGATATACTGGAAGATTTTTTTTTAAATCAATTTTATCCATATTCCTGTGGCTGGACATTAGTTTTTTCCAACAAGTCAGTTACTTTTAGTAATGTTGCAAAAAATGTGTAAAAGCCTTTTTGAGAACATACTTGCATTTCTTTTGTGTAAATGCCTAGGAGTAGAATTGCTGAATGATATATTTGTATATATAACTTTATTAAAAATTGTGAACAGTTTTCAAGAATTTATACATTATTTTAATCTTCCATCAGCAAATTAAAAGAGCTTGAATTACTTCATATATTCATCAATACTTAGTGTTGTCATTTTTTTCCATTTCAAGGCAGGAGATAGTATTTCATTGTGGTGTCAATTTGCAATTTCCACCTGATGTAAGATGCTGAGCACATTTTCATATGTATCTTGGTCATTTGTATATCTTCTCTTTTGAAGTATCTAATAAATTTGGTTGTCTTTTTATTATTGATGGGTAGAATTTCTTTACCTATATAGAATACAAGCTCTTTGTCAGGTATGTACTGAATATGACCATGACTTGTCCTTTTTTAACAGTCTTTTAGCAGAACTTTTTTTTAAAGAAATTCTGTTGTGAATCGTTCTTCTTTTACACTTATTGCTATATATATATTTATCCTTAAAAATAAATAAAAACCTTTCCTTTCCTAAGATGAGGGAGATAGCCTCTCAAGCTTTACAGCTTTATTCTAGAATCTCTATAGCTTTAGACTTCACACTCAAATCTCTTAGACACCTGAAAGTTAAGTTGCGATTGAGCACACAGCACATACATCGTGTGATATAGAATTTAAGCTTTTTTATTTTTTCCTCTGTGTTTATACACTTCTTTTATTCCCTTTTGTTGGAAAGATTTATCCTTTCCAATTTGAATTGTCTTGATGTCTTTGCTTTTAAAAGTGAAAGTGTTAGTCATTCAGTTGTATCTGACTTATTGCGACCCCATGGGCTGCAGTCCACCAGGCTCCTCTGTCCATGGGATTCTCCAGGCAAGAATACTGGAGTGAGTCAACTTCTTCTTCTGCAGATTTTCCTGATCCAGGGATCAAACCTGGTTCTCCTGCATTGCGTCAATAGAGCCTACTGAGTCTCAATAGAGTCTTTAATCTTTTAATTCATGAATATGGAGTTAGATCTTATTTAATTTCTCACAGCAATGGTTAATGGTTTTTAGAGAACTTTTTATGTATGTTTGGTTAAATTATCTTTTGATGCTAGTAAATAGAAGTGCATGTTGAAATACCACTTTTTTTACATATGGATTGTGTGTCCTCTATTATAAATTTCTTATGGGTTTCTGTGTAAATGATCATCTCTGTTAATAAAACATTTCTTTGGCTTGTTTTCCAAATTTTTTACTTTATTCATTTTTCTTGCTTATTGTGCTGGTTCAGACTTCCAGCACAATGTTAAGTAGAAGTTGCAAAGAGAAACATGCTTGCCTCATTTCCAATATTAGGGAGAGTTCATTCAATATATAATCATTAAGTATAATCAGTAGTATTATGTAGCAGACCCTGTATAAGACTCAGAAAGTTTCCTTCTACATTTAATATGCTCTGAGAGCTTATGATGAATGAATACTTATTTTTCAAAAGTGTTTCTCCATCTATTGAGATCATATGGGTGTGTCTTTTTTTTTTTTCTGTTAGTAAGTTCAAGTACATTGATTTATTTTTTGGGATGTTAAAATGTCCTTTGATTAATACAGTAAGTTTCACCTACTCACAATACATTCATTATCTTTCTTATTTGCTGAATTTGATTTTCTAATATTTTAAAAGAATTTTGCTTGTAATATCTCTGCCATATTTTGGTATAAGGGTGGTGCTGAGATTGTAAACCAAGTTAGTATATTTAGTATGTAGTAGTTTGTCTACTTTCTGAAAGGAGTTATATACAATTGCCATTATTTCTTCCTTAAATGTTCTCTAGAATTCATTAATCTTTGACTGAAGTTTTCAAACTATGAATTTAATTTATTTATAGATGTAGAACAATTCAAGTTATCTTGTTTTTCTTAATAAGCTTTGGCAATTTGAAGAACATTATCTAATCTGTCAAATTTATGAGCATGAAGTTGTTTATAATATTCAATTATTATCATCTGAGTACCTGCAGGATCTTAAATAATATTTCATCTTTATCCCCTTTTTAAAATCAGTCTTGCTAAGGTTTAAAAATTTTGTGAATCTTTTCCAAAAAGCAATGCTTCACTTTGCAAATATTTCCTAGTATTTTTCAATTGCATTTATTTCTTCCATTGTCTGTATTTATTTTTCCATCTTCTTATTGCTTAATTTGTTTATAATCCTTCGTCTTACTCTTCAGTTGATTTTTAAACATATGTTTTTCCATCATAAACATCTTATATGATACACTATCCTCTCAAAACACATTTATTTCACCCCATAAATGATATTATTTTGTGATATTTCATCATTGTCTATTATTTTCTAAATTCCCTTTTGATATCTTTTATGAACTATGAGAGACTTAAAAAGTATTTTCTTTAATTTACAAATATTGGGGAGCTTCTAAGTGTCTTTTATGGTATTGATTTCATATTAAATGCTACTCTGGTCAGAGAATATGTTATGTAAGATCCAATGCCTGCAATTTATTTGGCACTTAATATTTGGCTCAGCAGACAGCCTATGATGATGAACATTATTGTTTCTTTTTGTGATAGAAGGCATGTAACATAAAACTTAACCATCTTATCCATTTTTAAATATGTAGTTCAACAGAATTTAGCATATTTATATTGCTGCACAACCATTACCTCTGTCCATCTTTAAACTCTTTTCATGTTAAATAACTGAAACTCTGTACCCATTAGGCAATAACTTCGTATGACTCCTTCGCCCCAGGCTCTGGCAATCATCAGTCTATTTTCCTTTATTTCAATTTAATCTAAAGCCCCACCTTCTGGTAGCCACTGTTTTACTTTTTGTTACTATGAATTTAGCTTTAATTTTTTAAAATTCACATATAAATGAAATCAAGCAGTATTTTTATCATTTGCTTATTTCACTTAGCACAAAGTGCTCCATGTTCACCTGTGTTGTCACAAAGAATAGAATTTCCTTATTTTTTAAGGCTGAATGATATTCCACTGTTGTATATATGTTACTTTAAAAATTTTTTTATCCACTGACAGATATTTAGTTTGTTACTATTTCTTGACTAATGTGAATAATGCTGCAGTGAATATGGTGTGTGTATGGGTTCAGTCGCTAACTCATCTCCAACTCCTTGCAACCCCGTGGCCTGCAGCCTACCATGCTCCTCTGTCCATGGGATTTCCCACGCAAGAATACTGGAGTGGGTTGCCATTCCTCCTCCAAGTGTACCTGGTACTGCACATGTTTCTTTAAGATACTGATCTCACTTCCTTTGGGTACATATTCATAAGTAAGATGGTTGGACCATTTGATAGTTGTATTTTTAATTTTTGAGAAATTTTCATTCCATTTTCCAGAATGGCTGTCACAATTTACATTCCTGCCAATAGTGCTCAAGGTTCCTTTTTTCCACATTTTTTTCACACTTGTTAAACTAATACCTATCCTAATAGATGTGAAGTGATATCTACTATGGTTTTAATTTGACTTTGTCTGATGATTAGTAGTATTGAGTACCTTTTCATATACCTTTTGGCCATTTATTTGTCTTCTTTGGAAAAATGTCTGGTGAGATCCTTTGCCCATTTTTTTACTTCATTTTTTAAAAATTAGTTTTTATTGTAGTATATTTATAGTTTATTTTATTTATAGTTTATATTTATAGTATATAGTATAGTTTATTCACTGCTTTACAATGTTGTGTTAGTTTCTACTGTACAGAAAAATGAATCAGCTATGTATATACGTATATCTCCTGGTTTTTGGATTTCCTTTCTCTTTAGGTCACCATAGAGCATTGAGTAGAGTTCCCTGAGCTACACAGTAGGCTTTCATTAATTATCTATTTTATATATGGTATCAATTGTGTATATATGTCAATTCCAATCTCCTAGTTCACCCCACCCCTTCCGCCCTTGGTGTCTTACCCATTTTTTTTTTTTTCCTCTAATTTTATTTTATTTTTAAACTTTACATAATTGTATTAGTTTTGCCAAATATCAAAATGAATCCGCCACAGGTATACATGTGTTCCCCATCCCGAACCCTCCTCCCTCCTCCCTCCCCATACCATCCCTCTGGGCCGTCCCAGTGCACCAGCCCCAAGCATCCAGCATCATGCATCGAATCTGGACTGGCAACTCGTTTCCTACATGATATTTTACATGTTTCATTGCCATTCTCCCAAATCTTCCCACCCTCTCCCTCTCCCACAGAGTCCATAAGACTGTTCTATACATCAGTGTCTCTTTTGCTGTCTCGTACACCGGGTTATTGTTACCATCTTTCTAAATTCCATATATATGCGTTAGTATACTGTATTTATGTTTTTCCTTCTGGCTTACTTCACTCTGTATAATAGGCTCCAGTTTCATCCACCTCATTAGAACTGATTCAAATGTATTCTTTTTAATGGCTGAGTAATACTCCATTGTGTATATGTACCACTGCTTTCTTATCCATTCATCTGCTGATGGACATCTAGGTTGCTTCCATGTCTTGGCTATTATAAACAGTGCTGCGATGAACATTGGGGTACACGTGTCTCTTTCCCTTCTGGTTTTCTCAGTGTGTATGCCCAGCAGTGGGATTGCTGGATCATAAGGCAGTTCTATTTCCAGTTTTTTAAGGAATCTCCACACTGTTCTCCATAGTGGCTGTACTAGTTTGCATTCCCACCAACAGTGTAAGAGGGTTCCCTTTTCTCCACACCCTCTCCAGCATTTATTATTTGTAGACTTTTGGATCGCAGCCATTCTGACTGGTGTGAAATGGTACCTCATAGTGGTTTTGATTTGCATTTCTCTGATAATGAGTGATGTTGAGCATCTTTTCATGTGTTTGTTAGCCATCTGTATGTCTTTTTTGGAGAAATGTCTATTTAGTTCTTTGGCCCATTTTTTGATTGGGTCGTTTATTTTTCTGGAGTTGAGCTGTAGGAGTTGCTTGTATATTTTTGAGATTAGTTGTTTGTCGGTTGCTTCATTTGCTATTATTTTCTCCCATTCTGAAGGCTGTCTTTTCACCTTGCTAATAGTTTCCTTTGATGTGCAGAAGCTTTTAAGGTTAATTAGGTCCCATTTGTTTATTTTTGCTTTTATTTCCATTATTCTGGGAGGTGGGTCATAGAGGATCCTGCTGTGATATATGTCGGAGAGTGTTTTGCCTATGTTCTCCTCTAGGAGTTTTATAGTATCTGGTCTTACGTTTAGATCTTTAATCCATTTTGAGTTTATTTTTGTGTATGGTGTTAGAAAGTGGTCCAGTTTCATTCTTTTACAAGTGGTTGACCAGATTTCCCAGCACCACTTGTTGAAGAGATTGTCTTTAATCCATTGTATATTCTTGCCTCCTTTGTCGAAGATAAGGTGTCCATATGTGCGTGGATTTATCTCTGGGCTTTCTATTTTATTCCATTGATCCATATTTCTGTCTTTGTGCCAGTACCATACTGTCTTGATAACTGTGGCTTTGTAGTAGAGCCTGAAGTCAGGTAGGTTGATTCCTCCAGCTCCATTCTTCTTTCTCAAGATCGCTTTGGCTATTCGAGGTTTTTTGTATTTCCATATAAATTGTGAAATTATTTGTTCTAGCTCTGTGAAGAATACTGTTGGTAGCTTGATAGGGATTGCGTTGAATCTATAAATTGCTTTGGGTAGTATACTCATTTTCACTATATTGATTCTTCCAATCCATGAACATGGTATATTTCTCCATCTATTAGTGTCCTCTTTGATTTCTTTCACCAGTGTTTTATAGTTTTCTAGATATAGGTCTTTAGTTTCTTTAGGTAGATATATTCCTAAGTATTTTATTCTTTCCGTTGCAATGGTGAATGGAATTGTTTCCTTAATTTCTCTTTCTGTTTTCTCATTATTAGTGTATAGGAATGCAAGGGATTTCTGTGTGTTGATTTTATATCCTGCAACTTTACTGTAGTCATTGATTATTTCTAGTAATTTTCTGGTGGACTCTTTAGGGTTTTCTATGTAGAGGATCATGTTATCTGCAAATAGTGAGAGTTTTACTTCTTCTTTTCCAATTTGGATTCCTTTTATTTCTTTTTCTGCTCTGATTGCTGTGGCCAAAACTTCCAATACTATGTTGAATAGTAATGGTGAAAGTGGGCACCCTTGTCTTGTTCCTGACTTTAGAGGAAATGCTTTCAATTTTTGACCATTGAGGATAATGTTCGCTGTGGGTTTGTCATATATAGCTTTTATTATGTTGAGGTATGTTCCTTCTATTCCTGCTTTCTGGAGAGTTTTTATCATAAATGGATGTTGAATTTTGTCAAAGGCTTTCTCTGCATCTATTGAGATAATCATATGGTTTTTATTTTTCAATTTGTTAATGTGGTGTATTACATTGATTGATTTGCGGATATTGAAGAATCCTTGCATCCCTGGGATAAAGCCCACTTGATCATGGTGTATGATCTTTTTAATGTGTTGTTGGATTCTGATTGCTAGAATTTTGTTAAGGATTTTTGCATCTATGTTCATCAGTGATATTGGCCTGTAGTTTTCTTTTTTTGTGGGATCTTTGTCAGGTTTTGGTATTAGGGTGATGGTGGCCTCATAGAATGAGTTTGGAAGTTTACCTTCCTCTGCAATTTTCTGGAAGAGTTTGAGCAGGATAGGTGTTAGCTCTTCTCTAAATTTTTGGTAGAATTCAGCTGTGAAGCCGTCTGGACCGGGGCTTTTGTTTGCTGAAAGATTTTTGATTACAGTTTCAATTTCCATGGTTGTGATGGGTCTGTTAAGATTTTCTATTTCTTCCTGGTCCAGTTTTGGAAAGTTGTACTTTTCTAAGAATTTGTCCATTTCTTCCACGTTGTCCATTTTATTGGCATATAATTGTTGATAGTAGTCTCTTATGATCCTTTGTATTTCTGTGTTGTCTGTTGTGATCTCTCCATTTTCGTTTCTAATTTTGTTGATTTGATTTTTCTCCCTTTGTTTCTTGATGAGTCTGGCTAATGGTTTGTCAATTTTATTTATCCTTTCAAAGAACCAGCTTTTGGTTTTGTTGATTTTTGCTATGGTCTCTTTTGTTTCTTTTGCATTTATTTCTGCTCTAATTTTTAAGATTTCTTTCCTTCTACTAACCCTGGGGTTCTTCATTTCTTCCTTTTCTAGTTGCTTTAGGTGTAGAGTTAGGTTATTTATTTGACTTTTTTCTTGTTTCTTGAGGTGTGCCTGTATTGCTATGAACTTTCCCCTTAGGACTGCTTTTACCGTGTCCCACAGGTTTTGGGTTGTTGTGTTTTCATTTTCATTCGTTTCTATGCAAATTTTGATTTCTTTTTTGATTTCTTCTGTGATTTGTTGGTTATTCAGCAGGGTGTTGTTCAGCCTCCATATGTTGGAATTTTTAATAGTTTTTCTCCTGTAATTGAGATCTAATCTTACTGCATTGTGGTCAGAAAAAATGCTTGGAATGATTTCTATTTTTTTGAATTTACCAAGGCTAGCTTTATGGCCCAGGATGTGATCTATCCTGGAGAAGGTTCCATGTGCGCTTGAGAAAAAGGTGAAATTCATTGTTTTGGGATGAAATGACCTATAGATATCAATTAGGTCTAACTGGTCTATTGTATCGTTTAAAGTTTGTGTTTCCTTGTTAATTTTCTGTTTAGTTGATCTATCCATAGGTGTAAGTGGGGTATTAAAGTCTCCCACTATTATTGTGTTATTGTTAATTTCTCCTTTCATACTTGTTAGCATTTGTCTTACGTACTGTGGTGCTCCCGTGTTGGGTGCATATATATTTATAATTGTTATCTCTTCTTCTTGGATTGATCCTTTGATCATTATGTAGTGACCTTCTTTGTCTCTTTTCACAGCCTTTGTTTTAAAGTCTATTTTATCTGATATGAGTATTGCTACTCCTGCTTTCTTTTGGTCCCTATTTGCATGGAAAATCTTTTTCCAGCCCTTCACTTTCAGTCTGTATGTGTCCCCTGTTTTGAGGTGGGTCTCTTGTAGACAACATATGTAGGGGTCTTGTTTTTGTATCCATTCAGCCAGTCTTTGTCTTTTGGTTGGGGCATTCAACCCATTTACATTTAAGGTAATTACTGATAAGTATGTTCCCGTTGCCATTTACTTTATTGTTTTGGGTTCGAGTTTATACACCGTTTTTGTGTTTCCTGTCTAGAGAATATCCTTTAGTATTTGTTGGAGAGCTGGTTTGGTGGTGCAGAATTCTCTCAGCTTTTGCTTGTCTGAAAAGCTTTTGATTTCTCCTTCATACTTGAATGAGATCCTTGCTGGGTACAATAATCTGGGCTGTAGGTTATTTTCTTTCATCATTTTAAGTATGTCTTGCCATTCCCTCCTGGCTTGAAGAGTTTCTATTGAAAGATCAGCTGTTATCCTTATGGGAATTCCCTTGTGTGTTATTTGTTGTTTTTCCCTTGCTGCTTTTAATATTTGTTCTTTGTGTTTGATCTTTGTTAATTTGATTAATATGTGTCTTGGGGTGTTTCTCCTTGGGTTTATCCTGTTTGGTACTCTCTGGGTTTCTTGGACTTGGGTGATTATTTCCTTCCCCATTTTAGGGAAGTTTTCCACTATTATCTCCTCAAGTATTTTCTCATGGTCTTTCTTTTTGTCTTCTTCTTCTGGAACCCCTATGATTCGAATGTTGTAGCGTTTAATATTGTCCTGGAGGTCTCTGAGATTGTCCTCATTTCTTTTAATTCGTTTTTCTTTTATCCTCTCGGATTCATTTATTTCTACCATTCTATCTTTTAATTCACTAATCCTGTCTTCTGCCTCTGTTATTCTACTATTTGTTGCCTCCAGAGTGTTTTTAATTTCACTTATTGCATTATTCATTATATATTGACTCTTTTTTATTTCTTCTAGGTCCTTGTTAAACCTTTCTTGCATCTTCTCAATCCTTGTCTCCAGGCTATTTATCTGTGATTCCATTTTAGTTTCAAGATTTTGGATCAATTTCACTATCATTATTCGGAATTCTTTATCAGGTAGATTCCCTATCTCTTCCTCTTTTGTTTGGTTTGGTGGGCATTTATCCTGTTCCTTTATCTGCTGAGTATTCCTCTGTCTCTTCATCTTGTTTAAATTGCTGAGTTTGGGGTGTCCTTTCTGTATTCTGGCAGTTTGTGGAGTTCTCTTTATTGTGGCGTTTCCTCACTGTGTGTGGGTTTGTACAGGTGGCTTGTCAAGGTTTCCTGGTTAGGGAAGCTTGTGTCGGTGTTCTGGTGGGTGGAGCTGTATTTCTTCTCTCTGGAGTGCAATGAAATGTCCAGTAATGAGTTATGAGATGTCTATAGTTTTGGGGTGACTTTGGGCAGCCTGTATCTTGAAGCTCAGGGCTGTGTTCCTTTGTTGCTGGAGAATTTGCTTGGTATGTCTTGCCCTGGAACTTATTGGCCCTTGTATGGTGCTTGGATTCAGTGTCGGTATGGAGGCATTTGATGAGCTCCTGTCAATGAATGTTCCTTGGAGTCAGGAGTTCCCTGGAGTCAGGGTTTGGACTTAAGTCTCCTGCTTCCGATTATCGGTCTTATTTTTACAGTAGTTTCAAAACTTTCTCCTTCTATACAGCACCATTGATAAAACATGTACATTAAAGATGATAAGTTTCTCTACAGTGAGGGTCACTCAGAGAGGTTCACAGGGTTACATGGAGAAGAGAAGAGGGAGGAGGGAGTTAGAGGTGACCCAAATGAGATGAGGTAAATCAATAGTGGAGAGAGTCGGCTAGCCAGTAGTCACTTCCTTATGTGCACTCCACAACTGGACCACTCAGAGATGTTCACGGGGTTATACAGAGAAGAGAAGAAGGAGGAAGGTAACAGAGGTGGCCAGAAGGATAAAAGGGGGGAATGAAAAGGAGGGAGACAGTTCCAGCCAGTAATCAGTTCCCTAAGTGTTCTCCACCGTCTGGAACACACAGAAATTCACAGAGTTGGGTAGAGTAGAGAGGGGTTAGGGAGGAGACACAGGCGACCTGGTGGAGAAAAAGGAGGGTCCAAAGGGAGAGAGAGCAGTCAAGCCAGTAATCTCACTCCCTAGTGAAAAATGGGTCCTGAAGATTGGGTCCTTATAGGTACAAAATTGGTAACAAATACATAAAAGCAAAAATTAAAAATCTAGAGTAGAGTTTGGAATTTCAAAAATACGATGTTAAAGAAAAGAAGAAGGAAAAGAAAGAGAGAAAGAACGAACAAACAAAAACAAACAAGGTCGCGAAAATTATAGAGAAAGTACAGGTACAAAATTGATAACTAATACCAGAAAGCGAAAATTAAAAATCTAGAGTAGAGTTTGGAATTTCAAAAATACGATGTTAAAGAAAAGAAGAAGGAAAAGAAAGAGAGAAAAAACGAACAAGCAAAAACAAACAAGGTCGCGAAAATTATAAAGAAAGTACGAGTACAAAATTGATAACTAATACCAGAAAGCAAAAATTAAAAATCTAGAGTAGAGTTTGGAATTTCAAAAATACAATGTTAAAAAAAAAAAAAAAAAGAAGAAGAAAATAAAGAGAGAAAACAAACAAACAAATACGAACAATGTCACAAAAATTATAAAGAAAATACAGGTACAAAATTGATATCAAATACCAAAAAGCATAAATTAAAAATCTAGAGTAAAGTTTGGAATTTCAGATATACAATGTTATATAAAAGAAGAAGAGAAAGAAACAGAGAAGAAGAAAAAAAAAAAAAAAAGTCACAGAAATTATATAAAAAAAAAACTATAGGTACAAAATTGATAACATATACCAAAAAGCGAAAATTAAAAATCTAGAGTAGAGTTTAGAATTTCAAAAATACAATGTTAAAGAAAAGAAGAAAAAAACAAAAACAAACAAAAAAAAACAAGGTCAAAAAATTATAAAATATATATATATGAAGTTTGCTGAAGAAGAAAAAAATAGGGTCTTTTTTTTTTTTTTTTTTGCAAAGTACTAGGATATAAAGGTGAAAATTAAAGGAACAATAGAGGACTTAAAATTTATTTTTTTTTAATTAAAAAAAAAAAGAAAGAATGATCGTAAAAATAATAAAAATATATCTAGGACTTTTTTTTTTTTTTTTTTTTTTGTGGGTGTTGTGGTTTCAGTTCATTTTTGGCTAGTTCCTTGGTCAGATTTATATTTCTCAAGATCTATAGGCCCCTTCCTATGTAGTCTGTAGTAACCACAGGGTTTTGATCTATTGCCTGTAGCTTCCAAGGCGTTTCCCTCTGTTATATCTTCTTCTGTTTGCTAGTCTCTTCAGTATCTGGTTTCCGCCCTGACTCAAAGGGCACGGTGGAGGACACTTTTTTTTTTTTTTTTTTTAGGCTTACTTGTTCAGTCGCGCTGTGAGGAGAGAGGGAGGGATGCTGCAAACAAATAACACTGGCGTGGGCTCGCAGTGCCTCAGCCACCCTGGGTCTGCTCCCGCTCACGGCGCGTGTAGCCTCCCTGTCCACACTGCTCGGACTCTAGGTTGTTCCGCCGGGAACAATCCGAGGCTGGCCCTGGGCTGCATGCACCTCCCAGGTCCAAGCCGCTCAGGTTAAGGCACTCGGGTAGTCCTCAGAGGCGCAGACTCAGTTGGGCCTGCGTTTTGTGCTCTTCCCAGGTCCGAGCGCCAATTTGCTCTTCCCAGGCGAGCGCCAATGCTGCGACTTATCGCCTCCCCGCCGCTCGGTTATCTGGATGTAAAACCGGCGCACCTTCTCAGGCAGATGTTGACCGTCCAGACCCCCAAGAAGTTTTAGTTAGCAAAGAAGCCTGCTTACAATTTTATAGATAATGTCTCTCTGGGGCTGCGATTGCCCCCTTCCGGCTCTGGCTGCCTGTCACCGGAGGGGGAAGGTCTGCAGCCGGCTATCTCTGTTCAGTCCTTTGTTCCGTGCGCGGGCCTGGCGGTCTTAGGTTAGGGCTGGCTTTTCGCGTGGTAGGTATCCCACAGTCTGGTTTGCTAGCCCAAATTATTTCGCTCAGATAGCGCTCAGGGTATTCAGGCCAGATTCTTACTCTCAGCGATGCAGCCCGCGCCGCGCCTCCCTGCCCAGCCCCGGTTTGCTAATGGCGGATGCAGGCGTCTGCGCTGCTTCTCTGCTGGGGGAGTTATCGTAGGGCTCGCAATCTGCGAGTTTTAAATTGTTTATTTATTTTTTCTCCCTGTTATGTTGCCCTCTGTGCTTCCAAAGCTCGGCACAGATTTGGCAGTGAGAAGGTTTCCTGATGTTTGGAAACTTCTCTCTTTTTAAGATTCCCTTCCCGGGACGGAACTCCGTCCCTCCCTCTTTTGTCTCTTTTTTTTGTTGTTTTTAATATTTTTTCCTACCTCCTTTCGAAGAGTTGGGTTGCTTTTCTGGGTGCCTGATGTCCTCTGCCGGCATTCAGAAGCTGTTTTGTGGAATTTACTCGACGTTTAAATGCTCTTTTGATGAATTTGTGGGGGAGAAAGTGTTCTCCCCGTCCTACTCCTCCGCCATCTTGGCTCCTCCCCCTACCCATTTTTTAATTGCGCTATTTACTTTTATGCTTTTGAGTTGTGTTACTTATATATTCTTATATATATTGGATATCTTACTTCCTTATTTGATATATGGTTTTCATATAATTCCTCCCATTTCATGAGTTGCTTTTTCATTTTGTTCATGGCTCCCTTTGCTGTGCAGAAGCTTTTCAGTTTGACACAGATCAACGTCTTTATTTTTGTCTTGGTTGCTAGTGCTTTGGTTTTCATGTCCTGAAAGATCATTACCAATACCAGTGTCAAGAAGCTTTGTTTTTTCCCTAGGAGTTTCACAGTTTCAGGTTTTATGTTTATGTCTGTAATCCATTTTGAAGTGAATCTGGTGTATGATATAAGATAAGCATCCAATTTCGTCCTTTGGTATTTGGATATCCAGTTTTTCCCCATGATGAATATTTTAATTACACAAAAATACATTGTGCATTTTGCACATGTTTGATGTGGTTTATAAATGTCAATAAACTCAAGGATCTGTAACCATACTTATTTTTTCTCAGTAAGTCAAATAATTATCGAATCACTTATGAACAAAGAAGTTTTATAATGTTCAAGTGTGATTGCCAATTTACTTATTTTCCCTTTATTTTTGTTTAGTGTATTTTGAAGCTCTATTATTAGGTAGGTGCACATTTTGGAATTTTATTGCTTTTTGTGAATAGTCTAACTTTTTCCACATGTTTACTTTCAACTTATCTATCTTTATATCAAAATATAAATCTCTTGTATACACCATTAAGTTGGGTCTTGAATTTTTATTAAGTATGACAATCGTTTCCTTTTAATCAAATAATTTATTTTATTTGTATTTAATATATATTATATGTTAAATACATATAATATATGTTAAATTTACATATATTATATATCTTTACATTATATCTATTTATATTTCTACACCTATATATTTGATTTGAATGAAACATATTCCTATTTTTTCTACTTGTTCAATCTGTTTTTTGTTTATTTTCAAATTTCTTCTTAATTTTCCTCATTTTTGTTTTATTGAATTTAGTATTCATTTTTAATTCATTTGTCAGTTAGTTGCAAGTCTTTGTATTATTTAATATTAACTTGTTTTTATTGATTAGAATAACTTTCAATTTATCCTTAACTAATTTGGAAAACTCAGCAGTGCCAACAGGACTGGAAAACGTCAGTTTTCATTCCAGTCCCAAAGAAAGGCAATGCCAAAGAATGCTCAAACTACCACACAATTCCACTCATCTCACATGCTAGTCAAGTAATGCACAAAATTCTCCAAGCCAGGCTTCAGCAATACGTGAACCGTGAACTTCCAGATGTTCAAGCTGGTTTTAGAAAAGGCAGAGGAACCAGAGATCAAATTGCCAACATCCACTGGATCATCGAAAAAGCAAGAGAGTTCCAGAAATAACATCTAATTCTGTTTCACTGACTATGCCAAAGCCTTTGACTGTGTGGATCACAATAAACTGTGGAAAATTCTTCAAGAGATGGGAATACCAGACCACCTGACCTGCCTCTTGAGAAATCTGTATGCAGATCAGGAAGCAACAGTTAGAACTGGACATGGAACAACAGACTGGTTCCAAATAGGAAAAGGAGTACATCAAGGCTGTATATTGTGACCCTGCTTATGTAACTTATATGCAGAGTACATCATGAGAAACACTGGGCTGGATGAAGCACAAGCTGGAATCAAGACTGCCAGGAGGAATATCAATAACTTCAGATATGCAGATGACGCCACCCTTATGGCAGAAAGGGAAGAAGAACTAAAGAGCCTCTCGATGAAAGTGAAAGAGGAGAGTGAAAAAGTTGGCTTAAAGCTCAACATTCAGACAACTAAGATCATGGCATCCGGTCCCATCAATTCATGGCAAATAGATGGGGAAACAGTGGAACCAGTGTCAGACTTCATTTTTTTTGGACTCCAAAATCACTGCAGATGGTGATTGCAGCCATGAAATTACAAGACGGTTACTCCTTGGAAGGAAAGTTATGACCAACTTAGACAGCATAGTAAAAAGCAGAGACATTACTTTGCCAACAAAGGTCCATCTAGTCAAGGCTATGGTTTTTCCAGTGGTCATGTATGGATGTGAGAGTTGGACTATAAAGAAAGCTGAGCGCTGAAGAATTGATGCTTTTGAACTGTGGTGTTGGAGAAGACTCTTGAGAGTCCCTTGGACTGCAAGGAGATCCAACCAGTCCATCCTAAAGGAGATCAGTCCTGAGTGTTCATTGGAAGGATTGGTGTTGAAGCTAAAACTCCAATACTTTGGCCACCTCGTGCGAAGAGGTGACTCATTTGAAAAGACTTTGATGCTGAGAAAGATCAATGGCAGGAGGAGAAGGGAACAACAGAAGATGAGATGGTTTTATGGCATCACTGATTCAATGGACATGAGTTTGGGTAATCTCCGGGAGTTGGTGATGGACAGGGAGGCCTGGCGTTCTGCAGTCCATGGGGTCACAAAGAGTTGCACATGACTGAGCAACTGAACTGAACTGAATCTAAATTATTTTTTTTAATTTATTTTATACTGTATATAGTTGAAGCATTTTATTTTATATTAGAATATGTTTTATTTTATATTGGAGTAAAATTGTTAGTTTCAGGTGTATAGCAAAATGATTCAGTTATGAATGCACATGTATCTATTCTTTTTAATATTCTTGTCCCAATTAGGTTGTTACAGAATCTTGAGCAGAGTTCCCTGTACTATACAGTAGATCCTTGTTGGTTATCTATTTTAAATATACAACTATGTACATGTCACTAAACTCTATGTAGCAGTAATTTACTATCTCAAACACAATGTAGAAAATTGACAAAAGTATATTTCGTTTATTTCTTCTCTGTCCTTTGTGATATATTTTGTAATATAATTTTATGTATATAATCATAAACCCCATCAAGAAATGTTATCTTTTCTTTTAAAGAGAAAATAGTCTGTTTCATATACAAAGTCTAGTCTTGTATATTTGCCCTCGTACTTATCATTTCTGTGTTCTTCATTTGTTCTTCTAGCTTAGAATTTTAATTTGATGTCTTTTCTCTTCAGCTTGAAAAACTTTGGTTAGCATTTCTTGTATTGCAAGTTGGCTTATAACAAATTAAACGTTTTTTCTGAAAATGTCCTAATTGTAGTTTCCTCTTTGAGGGTTAGTTTTATGATAGAAGTCTTTTTTATACTTTTTCTTTCATAATTTCTTTATTTTCTAGGTTCATTTATTTTATAAGAAAAAAGCCATCATCTGTATCATTGCTTCCATGTATATATTTTTTATTTCTTATGTTTCTGTTAAAATTTATCTGTATGTTAGTTTTTTACCATATTGAGGGTACTGTTTATAAATTGTTGTCTCTCTGTACTTTTTCTCCTTAAACTTCTATGAGATTCCTTTTTTCCTGAACCGTTGAATATTAAGCTGCCAACCTGATGACCCATTATCCCCAAATACTTCAGTAGCAATTCTTAACCCAAGGGCAATTTTGCCCTCTACGAAAATTTAATAGTATCTGAAAACATTTTTGGTTGTTAACTTAGAGCAGGAGGTGGGGGAGAAGGGGAAAGGTGCTACTGGCATTTGATGAGAGGCTAGGCATATTGCTCAATACCCTACAATTCACAGGAAGTCCCCACAACAGAGTTCAGTTCAGTTCAGTTCAGTCGCTCAGTTGTGTCCGACTCTTTGCAACCCCATGAACCGCAGCACCCCAGGCGTCCCTGTCCATCACCAACTCCCAGAGTCCACCCAAATTCATGTCCATTGAGTCGGGGATGCCATCCAACTATCTCATCCTCTGTCATCCCCTTCTCCTCCTGCCTTCAATCTTTCCCAGCATCAGGGCCTTTTAAAATGAGCCAGTTCTTCACATCAGGTGGCCAAAGTTTTGGAGTTTCAGCTTCAACATCAGTCCTTCCAATCAACACTCAGGACTGATCTCCTTTAGGATGGACTGGTTGGATCTCCTTGCAGTCCAAAGGACTCTCAAGACTCTTCTCCAACACCACAGTTCAAAAGCATCAATTCTTCGGCGCTCAGCTTTCTTTATATTTCAACTCTCACATCCATACATGACCACAGGAAAAACCATAGCCTTGACTAGATGGAGCTTTGTTGGCAAAGTAATGTCTCTGCTTTTCAATATGCTATCTAGGTTGGTCATAACTTTCCTTCCAAGGAGTAAGTGTCTTTTAACTTCATGGCTGCAGTCACCATCTGCAGTGATTTTGGAGCCCCCCAAAATAAAGTCAGCCACTGTTTCTACTGTTTCCCCATCCATTTGCCATGAAGTGATGGGTTAACTGGTCCCAATGTCAATACTATTAATGCCATGGTTGAAAAATCCTGCTTTACTGTATATTTCCCACATATGTACACACAAATACACATATACAAAAAAGGTTATACATCATGCACATGCATTTATGCACAATATATGTGAAATACAACATCAACCCCATGAAATTAACATGAAGACATTTGTTCCATCTAACCTCAGACCTCCATTAAAGTTTCAACAATAGTTCTGATAACAGCAAAAAGATCAAGTTCAAAATTGTGCATAGTTTTTAAGAGTCAAGTGTTTTTCGTGTCTTTTATCAGGAAGAAATCTTCAAACTTTCCTTAACTTGACCATGGTATTTGAAAATTGAAATTTGAAAATTTCTAGCCAGTATTTTCTTTTCGTTTTTTCCTCCCTTCCCATCCCACTTTCCTTCTTTCCTTTCTTCCTTTTTACATTTTTTTTTCCTTTTTGGTGTACTTCAGTTTAGGTTTTCTAATGTTTCCTTGTGATTGAAAGTGAAGTCGCTCAGTCATGTCTTACTCTTTGAGACCCCATGGACTATAGCCCACCACACTCCTCCGTCCATGGGATTTTCCAGGCAAGAGTACTGGAGTGGGTTGCCATTTCCTTCTCCGGAGGATCTTCCTGACCCAGGGATTGAACCCAGGTCTCCCACATTGTAAGCAAGACGCTTTACTGTCTGAGCCACCAGGGAAGTCCTTGTGATTAGCTTAAGTTAAATTGCATTTTGACAAGAATATCACAGAATTGATGCTGAAATTTTTCATTGCAACCTATCCTGTAGTGTATGATTTCAGTTTATCTCCTTCCTGATGATGCTTCTTTTGACAGGTTGTTCAAGGTGCTATCTACCAGTTTTTCCCGCTGTTAGCCTCTATCACTCTACTTTCTTCGTTTATCTTTTGTACCTCTTTCTTTCCTGTTTGTCTACTATGTCAAGCAGATGGTTTTTATTCCTTACTGTACTTACAGAACACGGTGCAACCCTAAAATGTGTTTGCTACCTACAAGTGAGTCTGTACTTCTAACACTGAGTTGTCTTCTGATAATGTTTTTCTCTGTAGTGATACCACCAACTACCTAGTTTTTCAAGCTGAAACTTCCCACTGAAACAGACTAAGGTCTTTGCATACCCTCTTATTATCTATAGCCTATTAAATTAGCAAAATAGAGATATAGCAAGAGGTTAACTAGGCCTTCTGGTTAAAATATGAGAGAAAAATGATTACCGAACCAAATCTGATGGTCCACTTTCCTGCCACATATCAAAGCCAATCTCCTGACACTGGATTGTGGTGAAGGAGAGTTCAGCAGTTATTGTAAGGCCAATCAAGGTGTAGGGGCAACTAAGGCTAAAAAGAGTCAAAATCCCTGTTGACTTTAAGAGAAGGAAATGTTTTTAAAGACAACATTAGGGTGAGGGTTTCAGGGTTTGTGATCAGCTTGTGTACTTTTTTCTCATTGGTTCGTGTTGAAACGGTAATATAATAGAAATCTTAATCATCAACCTTCTGATTCTATCTAGTCTAGGGTCTATATGCTTTTGGTCAGCATGTAGTCACCATCCTCCATCTGGGTGAGGAGGGTCTCAGTTTCTGCAGAATAACTCAAAGAGAAATGTCAGATGTTATATATCCCCTTTGAGGAGGAACTAGGGTTGTTTAATGGCTGAGCTATTGTTTAAGCTATCATTATTTTTCTTGCTTGACTGCTTTTCCTTTGCTTCTAAATTCCCTCACCTCACTAATTAGTAATTGCTTGTGTCTGTTCCTTGGAACTCAGAGAAGGGCTAGGAGACTAAAGCTTTTTCCTGCAGATAAGAAATGGAGGGCACCAAGGGATGTTTGTACCTAGGAGGTCCCTGCAGGGTCTTGCTGGATGTCAGAATCATACAGCAAGGAGATGAACAGTGAGGGATCAAGGTGGAAACCTGTTGTTGTTGTTTTTTCTGAAACAGACCCAGCCTAGATTCATCTCTCCTCTTTTAATTATAAATGAGTGGAAGAATTCCATCTTTGACTAGAGTTAGAGGGCAATGGCAACCCACTCCAGTACTCTTGCCTGGAAAATGCCATGGACAGAGGAGCCTGGTAGGCTGCAGTTCATGGGGTCGCTAAAGAGTTGGACATGACTGAGCGACTTCACTTTCACTTTTTACTTTCATGCATTGGAGAAGGAAATGGCAACCCACTCCAGTGTTCTTGCCTGGAGAATCCCAGGGACGGCGGAGCCTGGTGGGCTGCCGTCTCTGGGGTCGCACAGAGTTGGACACGACTGAAGCGACTTAGCAGTAGCAGCAGCAGCAGATTCTATTACATAATAAAGGAAAATGCTTATAGCTCACAAATTACAGAAGAGAAAACACCGTGTTTTATACAGATAACTGCAGGAAGCAGAAATGAAGTGCAGAAGATATTGACTTTGTGCTATCATTCTTTTATTTTTAAAGAAATATCAGAAACAAAGATGGAATGAAAATATTACAGTGTAAGATGTTCTCAAAAAAAAAGCACAGTGAGCAAGGAACATTGAGAAGACAAATGAATGGCAGAATTTTCAGATATGAAAAGCCCTGGATAGTAAACCATTTTTGTTACCATTCCTGAAAGATTTATGTAAAGTCATTTTTTCGCCAATTAAACACATGAATCAAAAACTAAACTTTGGAGAAATAAGAATATAAATGTTCTGTCAAAACGGCACAGTAATAAATGTAAATCAAGATTCAATTCTAATTTTTTTAAATTGTACACTCTAAATGTGAATCAGAATGTGATTGCCATAAGAGAAGATGTATGACCTAAAAGGAATAACTTAACAATTACAATCTGAATTTAAAATATAGGAGGATTTGGCAAGAAGATTTGGTAAGATGAGAGAAATTATTATTTTTTTAAATGTCCCTTCTTATATATAGTATTTAAGATAATGAAAGTGAAATTTGCTCAGTCGTGTCTGACTCCTTGCAACCCCATGGACTATAGAGTCCATGGAATTCTCCAGGCCAGAATCCTAGAGTGGGTATCCTTTCCCTTCTCCAGGGGTTCTTCCCAACCCAGGGATTAAACCCAGGTCTCCCGCATTGCAGGCTGATTCTTTACCAGCTGAGCCACAAGGGAAGCCCATATAAAATAGATTTGGTGTTATTCATTAGATTATTAGGAAAATATACATTTGAATATCCCTGGTGGCTCAGATGGTAAAGAACCCATCTACAATGAAGAGACCTGAGTTTGATCCCTGGGAAGATCCTCTGGAGAAGGAAATGGCAACCCACTCCAATATTCTTGCCTGGAGCATCCCCATGCACAGAGGAGCCTTGTGGGCTACAGTCTGTGGGGTCACAAAGAGATGGACATGACTGAGTGAGTAAGCACACAAAGCTTCTAAGGCGTTTAAGAAAGGATATGCACAGTTTAGATTACACAAGAAATGACATAGAATTTGATCAGCAAAATATGGCAAATATATAAAAGCAAAAATATTAAAAAATAAGATGACAAAAGTAAAGCTAAATATATCATTTGGGAGAACAATTTTGATAGATAATTGATCTCTCATTTGAGTAAAAAAAAAATTGATCTCTCATTTGAGTCAAAAATAATAATAAAAGCTGAGCAGAAGCCTGTGGGGCCCTCTCAGATACAAATACTGTCTTTAAATGGACACCCCCCATTTCTTGTTTGTAGGAAATAAGATTTATTCAAACTCTTTGACTTTCTCTGACAGCAGATAAAAACAATTACTAATCAGGGAAGGAAGGGGATGCAGAAAAAGAGGTCAGGCAACAAACAGTAGTGCAGCCTTAGAGCAGGGTCCTGATTCTTCCCCAAGGAATATACGTAGTATCTTTGAGTTCTTCTGCAAGAACCAAGGCCCCCATCCAGGTGGAGGTTGGCAACTTCAGGCTGAGCAGAGGATTCCTGGAACACTGCCCTGTTGCTTCACCATCCACCAATTAGAAGAAAATCAAACACCCTGGAGCCCTCACACCAAATTTTGCCTATGAAAACTTCTCCTCCAAAATTACTGGGGAGTTTAAGGTTTTTGAGCATGAGCCACCTGTTCTCCTTGCTTGGCCCTGCAATAAACCTCTCTCTGCTCTAAACCCTGACATTTCATTTTGTTTGGTCTTGCCATGCATCGGGCACAGGAACTTGTCTTTGGTTAAAAAACTTAACAAACATCTTCTATGTCAGGGAGGACTTCTAAGTTCTTCTGGCTACTCTAAGAATTAAATCGACATGTGACTTATTACCAGGAGAAAATCAAACAGAAGTTGAGTAACATGTATGCATGATAGAGATCTATAAAAATTAAATATTTCACCAAAATGGCCAAAATTCATACTATATTCAGCTAAAGACGAAAGAGAATGTTAGGCTGGAGGGCAAACTGGTTTGGGATTTCAAAGGGGAGGAAGCCAATTCACTTGGAGAAGCAAATATTCGGTAAACAAATGTTTGCAGGGACACATAGAGACATGAGACTATGAGGAGACTGTGACCTCTGGCCTGTCCAAGTTTTCCCCACCACACCTGCCCATATTCTTTGTTGATATCTCTGGTAATAGATCTTTTCCGGGAATGTTACTAAAAGGGGAATCCCTTCCAGGGCCTGAGAATGGGCTCTTTTCTTTTTTTTTTTTATTGAGAGTGGGCTCTTACCTAACATTTGGAAATTAATTTTCCTAGGAGACACATGTACTGACAAAGTATAAGGCTTTGTTGGGAAGGGCTGCCCAGGTGAACAGTGGTGGGATAAGTGAACCTAGGAGAACTCTTCTGCCATGTGGCTCACAGTCTCAGGTTTTATGGTAACAGGGTTGGTTTCTGAGTTGTCTCTGGACAATCATCCTGCTGATGCCCATACTTGGTCTGACTCAGGGTCTCTCTTGGTGGTGCACACATCTGTCAGCCAAGATGTACTCCAGCAAGAAGGATTCTGGGAGGTTGGTAGTACTTAACAGGGGTTGAAATCTCCTCCTCCCTTTTGGCTCCTCTGGAATTCTTCTGGTTGGTGGTAGCTTGTTAGTTCCCTGTTCCTTATTGGGACCTCTTGTGAAATAATCCATGCAAGCAGTCATTATCGTGACTGGCAAGGACGGTGGTTTCAGTCAATGGTTCCCTAACAGGACCAGGTTTTTTACACAAGTTCTTATAGGCAGGTAAGAGGAGGTAATAAGGAAGATGTTGAGTTATGTATTTCTTAAAAATGTTCAGTCTAAATTAATCCTTGTATCAAAGGGATGTATTTTGGGGTAGCAAATCTTGCTCCCCTACAATTGTTAGTACAAGAAAAATCCAAATTAAAGGGATTTAGAGAATATAAAGAAAGAAGATGGAAAAATAGATACACTAAGTGTAAGATAAATTAAAACAGTGATCAGAATACTAAAAAAGCAGTATAATGGTTAATTTTTAAAAGCACTAAGAATGAATCACTTTATTGCTGGAGCATACACCTGGCAACAAAATCATGACAACATTCAAGCACCTTTATGTGCTGAATAATGTGATATTTAAAGGTCATGCATCATTTAATAAAACTGCTTGCAGACAATATATAGGAGCATAAGATTCAAATAGTAATAGGAGCTGTGAATGCACTGCTCAGTTTTACCCCTAAAATATATAATTGGATATGGAGAAGCTAAACAATATAACAATTAGGGTTGATTAAACAAATAGTGAACTCAATATCCTCCAAACATATATAATAACTAGGAATGTCCCCTGGACATATATAAAAATACCTGTATATTAAGCATCTGCACAAATATTTGTAGGAATTATAGAAGGCATGACTGTAGTCACACTCAAATATAAAATAAGTTTATAATAGTGCATGATTTAACTTCTCAAGGAAAACTCAGAGACAATAACAAAGCTTTTGATATATGACTATTAACCACTGCCTTATTTATAATAGCAAAATAGTTACCAAAATGATTGATTAAAATCCTTCCAATTTTATTACTATTTATCTTTTAGAAGTTGTCAAATATTATTTGTGTATGCACTGAAGATTATGTGTGAGCAAAAACTTTTGCCAAAGAATATACTAATTTCATTCTTATTAAATTTTATTTTAATTTTTATAAGGTTATTGGTTATTAGAATGAATGATAATAGAAATTTTGTCTCTTATTTATTTGTGTAGTTATACCTATATGCCAGAATACTGGAACAGGTAAACATTCTCTTCTCCAGGGTATCTTCCCAACCCAGGGAATGAACCCAGGTCTCCCACATTGCGAGTGGATTCTTTACTAGCTTAGCCACCAGGGAAGCCCAAGGATAATGGAGTGGGTAGCCTATTCCTTCCCCAGCGATTCTTCCCAATCCAGGAATTGAACTGGCATCTCCTGCATTGCAGGTGGATTCTTTACCAGCTGAGCTACCATGTATAGATGTAAGAGTTGGACCATAAAGAAAGCTGAGCACTAAAGAATTGATGTTTTGGTATTGGAGAAGACTCTTGAGAGGCCCCTTGGACTGCAAGGAGATCAAGCCAGTCCATCCTAAAGGAAATCAGTCCTGAATATTCATTGGAAGGATTGATGCTGAAGCTGAAGCTCTGATACTTTGGCCACTTGATATGAAGAACTGACTCCTTGGAAATGACCCTGATGCTGGGAAAGACTGAAGGCAGGAGGAGAAGGGGATGACAGAGGATGAGATGGTTGGATGGCATCACTGACTAGATAGACATGAGTTTGAGCAAGCTCTGGGAGTTGGTGATGGACAGAGAAGCCTGGAATGCTTGCAGTCTTTAGGATTGCAAAGAGTCAGACACGACTGAGTGACTGAACTGACCTATATTCCAAAATTTTGGAAATTTAGGAAAGAGTTGTATTTAAATATTTTATTTGCGACCTGAATAGTTGAATTTAAGATGTTACCTTTCTTTGTAAGATTTGGATAATTTCACAATGACTTCTACTTTTGTTCTTGTTGTTCAGTATCGTTATCCTTTAAAATAAACTTTCCCTTTGTGAGTGTTTGCAAGTTTGCAGAATTCAATTTTCGGCACCATGAACAAGAACTTGGTTTCCCGTTTCAATGCTACTATTTATACATAATAGTAGTATATGAGATCTTTAGCAAAATAAATGTAGGTGCTATGAAATATAGTTGAAAGTGAGTAAAATTTTGTTTAAAGTTTACTTTTAAGTAACACTAAGTGCCATTACAATGTTAAAAGATCATGTGTTAAAATTAAGCACTTACAAAATGCTGATTAAACAATAAAATATTAAAATTTTCATTTTCAAGTCAAACATGCATATTGGGGAAGGATACTTGGAACCACTGTTCTGTATGTTTGATTCTGGGATTCTGATATTGAAGCTATCAACACAAATTACATCAGACTACTGGAGTGGGTAGCCGTTCCCTTTCCAAGGGATCTTCCCAACCCAGGGATCTAAGCCACGTCTTCCGCATTGTAGGCAGATTCTTTACCTTCTGAGCCACGAGGTAAGCCCAAACACATCTCTACAGTTCATTTTTATCTTAATTTTCAAATAAAATGTCAATGACTTTTTTGGATATTACTTTGCAAAATACGGAAACTATACAAAAAATTTTTTTTAAGTTTTGTTTTCTAATTTCTTAATGAACATATAGCCCTTGGACAAGTATTACTATGAATTTAAACAATTAAATGAAAATCTTAGGTGAGCATCAATTACACAGACATTCATTTAGCTAATTCTCTAGCTGTTGGGTATAAATACCTGCAATAAGGGAGGCAATTGGAGAGAAGATAATAGAAAAACAAATAAAGACAAAAGCAGGACCTTTAAGAAGGTGCTTTTAGAATCACTGCTAGTTACTCTTTGAAATTGTTACTTCATTTCACTAAAACCACAGTTTCTTTAAAACTTTTGGATTTTCTAAAAGTTCAATTATTTTAGGACCCCATGGCATAAAAAATAAAAATATATCAGATGACACCTGTTATTCATTCAGATATTTTTGCTTTTTCTTGATTTTTCATCTTTTATTTCCCCATTCCATCTTCTACCCTCCCCTACCCTCATTTTTTTCTCTTCTATTTTTCTTTCCCCAGAGACTTTCTTTCTCTTCATTCCATTCCTACTCCACATATCATATAATTTTAATTCACCTCAAATTCATGCTAAAACTCTTAAGTTCACAAATAAGAATCATTTAAATAATTAAGATATTTAAATATCAACAATAATCAGTTGGTTAAAGGACAAAATGAATGCATTTCTCAAAAATGTAAGGAACTAAACATAGATTCAGATGTTAAATTTCTGTCAATTTTGACAATATACACCTTTCAAATTAAAATATAATTTCTAAATTCACTTGTTATTTGATGTTGCTTTCCACATTTCCTCTGAAAAATCATTCTATAGCTGACTTTAAATGTGCTTGAAGCATTTGTATTTTAGCTGTATTTTCAGAAACTGCCAGTTTTCACTATTGAGTAAAGGTGTCAGCATTGAAACACTCCTGCTGAGGTAGATGATTCTCTTCTAGATCTACTCAGCCCCAGGGGAAAGAGGGCATCTTCTCACCTTACAACCCTAGTTTGCATGAACTTTAATCTCCCCAGGCTTGTTACAGAAAAGACAAAGGAAGTGGCTGTTCAGGGTAGATTACCAAGTGTAGGAATGATGTCTGTTCAGCATTTCCCTCTGTATCACAATAGAAAAAGTAAAAGAAAAGAGTGAAGTTAAAACAAAAAAGATGGAGGGTGGAGTTAAACACAATTATTTTAGTTATAATAAAGATTTAAGGACACAAGATTTCTCATATGTTATCAAGAGTGTCATTTTCAGTGGCCTTGCTTATATCACAAAAAGGAATGATTTTAGTTTCATTATGATTTAATCAAATTTAAATCTCAGTTCAGTTGCTCAGTCGTGCCTGACTCTGCAACCCCATGGAGAGCATGCCAGGCTTCCCTGTCCCATCACCAACTCTGGAGCTTGCTCAGTGATTCAACAATGTAAATTCCCATGTGTTGTGGAAGACTTAGAAGTTCAAGTAAATCATTTAAGTGAGGAAAAATAATTCAAAACTTAGGTAAAAAAATTCAGGTAGTTTAGATCACTGTGAAAGTGAAAGTCGCTCAGTCGTGTCTGACTCTGTGACCCCATGGACTATACAGTCCATGGAATTCTCCAGACCAGAATACTGGAGTGGGTAGCCTTTCCCTTAATTTTACTATAAAAAATGAAAAATGTATAGCATTGTAATAAATGGTTTTTCCCATTAGAAATGAAGTTTAATAAATATTATCCATGTATCTGTAATATTCAGAGTAAAGTCATAGTTTTCAAAAAGGCAAACAACTAAGTTTCTAAATGTCACTGTTGGTGAATCTTATACTCTTAAACACACAGTCATTAAGGCACTTTTTATAGAAGTATAGATACAGGAAAACGGCATATTTAAGTTATTATATTGAAATCAGGGTGATATTTTTCAAGGAATTTCTGGTTTTTGAGCTCATGTAGAAGAGCAATCTGCAAAGGAGACTGAAAAAGAGCAGTCACTGAAAAAGGAGGACAGAAAAGTATGCTGTGTCACAGGAGACAAATTAGAAAGGATAGATGACTAGAGAGGTGAGGCCAGAAAGTGACCATGGGATTTGACAACATGAAGATCATTAGAAACTCTGGAAAGTATCCATTCTGGAGGATTTGTGTGATAGAAATTTAATAAGGGAATTGAAAGTATTAATATGAGATTAAAAATTGGAGACAGGAAATTTGGCTGGATGGAACCCAAAGAGGTTGGAGAAGATGGAGGATATCTGTGTTTGTTTATTTTTTTATTAGTTTATGTGGAAGATACTGATGTTGGTTTCTATGGTCAGTGAGCAGGAGATGGACAACACAGAACAGAGAGTCTCGAAGGTAAGAAGCAAGTGCCTTCATAAGACCAGAAGGATTGGCCTCAGAGAGGCAGAAAGGCATCTTCTTTACTGAAAAAGGAGGAAAGGAAAAGATCAGTGTGGCTACAGGTATATATGTGAAGTTGTCCACGGACAGTGTTTCTCTCTACTGTAGAATCTCTTTATTTGGAAATTATAAATAATTTTCTTCGACAAAGCCAGTAATGTTAATTACCTTTAACATGTTAGGTTTTAATTTTTTTATTTGTATTCAATATATGAGCCTTTCTTTGTCATTGTTGATATTCTGATAATTTGCACATTTTCTCCTATATTGCCATTCAGATTTTAAGCTTAGTACCTCTAATACCTTTCTCAAAACTGAAGCCCATGTATTGATTTAATTTTCATAATATTAGTATATCATGATTTACTAAGAGAATATTCATTTTATACCTTTTTAGATGCTCCATTGATAAAGACTATATATTACAAGTTATATGGCCTAAAACACTACATCAGATACTCACATTTACTGAAGTAGATTGAATATCTGTTTTCTGTTTTTCATTCTATTACTATTCATACTTTCCTGAAGATAAAGAATTCCCTTATGCACTATACAGTCTGAAATGCTTCAAGAACAAGATGATGGTTCATTAGCAAAGGAGTAGATAAAACTACTTAAACAATGATGGCAATTCCTATCCTGATCCTTAATTTATCACTCCTGAGAGTTTTCTACAGGAGTGAAAGATGATGGAATAGTATTTAAAATATTGCAAAGTAAGGAGAGAAACTCAACCATCCTAAGCCCTTATGAAATTATCATAGTGCTTCATTTCATGGGCTAGCCTTTATCTTTATGATTATAATTATGATGAAGTGTATGTATTACTGAAAAGCATAAGACATGACATGTATGCTGCTGCTGCTGCTAAGTCGCTTCAGTCCTGTCTGACTCTGTGTGATCCCATAGACACCAGCCCACCAGGCTCCCCCGTCCCTGGGATTCTCCAGGCAAGAACACTGGAGTGGGTTGCCATTTCCTTCTTCAATGCGTAAAAGTGAAAAGTGAAAGGGAAGTCGCTCAGTCGTGTCTGACTCTAGCGACCCCATGGACGGCAGCCTACCAGGCTCCTCCGTCCATGGGATTTTCCAGGCAAGAGTACTGGAGTGGGGTGCCATTGCCTTCTCTGCATGACATGTATAGTACAGTTAATTTTACCAATACTATTAGTGTTTTCATGAATGAAAACTCTTTAGGACACAGTGAATAAGGTTCATCATCACTCGGAGTCTTCATACTAGAGATACATATTCTGGAAAACTATGTAATAAAGATAAAATGTGCTCACACAATCAGGAGTTTAAGAAACAATTATCCATAATATACAGGGTGAAATTAATATCTTGCATGCATACAAGATATTAATTGTATATAATAATTATGACCACATGGATTATAGCCCACCAATCTCCTCTGTACATGGAATTTTACAGGCATGAATACTAGGGTGGGTTGCCATTTCCTACTCCATGGGATCTTCCTGATCCATGGACTGAACCCATGTCTTTTGTGTTTCCTGCATTGGCAAGTGGATTCTTTGCCACCACACCATCTTGGAAGCCCATAATATTAATATATTTGAATGAATTTTCTTTTGGCTTTTTGCTTAACCAGTTATGTTTGAAGAACACAGTCTTGATGAATTTATTTAAATTGGCCAAAGTACCAATTTAGAAAGAGATATAAATTTACCTAAGTTAGGATTTATAGTAATAGATATGATGCTGTCCTTTAAGCTTAAAGACATATGATGAATGTACAGCTTCTAACTTATTTTTTGATTCAGTCACAAATGGTAAGATTGTAAATGTTCTGAAATCTGTATAGTTTTAATATATTAATTACATAGATTTTTGTGCAGTCTCATATCTTCAACTCATTGTTTTTCTTCAGTCATTTTCATTTAGATTATACAAGTGTAAGATGATTTGTTTTTGAAAATATGTCCTCTCCCTTTTACACGGTAACGGGATGAAGCAGTAGTAGATGTATTACCATGATTCTGTCAAGTTAGTACAGGGTCAAACACTTTTTTGTTGCCAATAATAGGAGACTTGCTTAAGGTGCTTGCTGGAAAGAATAAAAAAGGTAAAGAAGGAATGAATGTAAAGTCCTAGTGTTATAGGTAAAAAGAAGAAACAGATCACAGAAGGTAAGATAATGGCAGAAAAAAGAAATGAGAATTGCTTGTTTTGACCATCTACCTGTAAAATGTAAGCACTATGAAAATACCACAGCAGAGAGGTTGCCAAGACATGGATGGCATCACTTCAGCTCTCTAGGAACCATTTTCCTTTTCAGTACAAATGGAAGAGTTAAACAAGATGATGGTTAGGTGCCTCCCTTCTAGCTCTCAAATTCTGTCGTTGGAATTGGTACCTTTCTATGGTTCCACATGTAGCTGGTTAAGAATGAAATAGCAAAGTATATGTGAGCTACCTCGAGTTATATAGAGAAAAAAGGCCTGGCAAATCATATTATTGGAATAAATACTAGTAAGGATTTCCACAACCAGGATTAATTAATAAAGCTCAAGAAATCAAACATACCTTATGAGAGGCTTGAAACATTTAGGACAATGTTTCACATTAAACAATAAATGAGAAGTAAGCATTCTTTTTTTGCTAGTTTTCTTTTTTAATTAGCATGAAATGAAAACATTTATGTATTCTTATTTTTGGCATAGACCCTGCACAATTTTGTTCAAAATATAAGAATATGAGAATGTTAATGTGTGTATGTATATCAATCAACACATATGTAAGCATGTATGTATTGATAATATGACATATATATATGAGTCAATGAGCAGTACCTTGTTAAAGTTGATTTATTTCTCACAATAACCATATAACATATATAGTACAGCTTGTCTAATAATGTCCATCCAGATTAACATTGAGAGTAGAATGGTGAGTTGCAAGGAATAGGAGAGAAGAAAATATATCAGTGATGGTCAAAGGGTGCAAAGTTTTATTTATGCAATATAAATAAGTTCTGGAAATCTACAATATAGTGCCTATAGCTAACAATACTATCAGTTCAGTTCAGTTGCTCAGTCGTGTCCGACTCTTTGTGACCCCATGGACTACAGCACGCCAAGTCTCCCTGTCCATCACCAACTCCCAGAGTCTATTCAAACTCATGTCCACTGAGTCGGGGATGCCATCCAACCATCTCATCCTCTGTCGTCCCTTCTCCTGCCTTCGATCTTTCCCAGCATCAGGGTCTTTTCAAATGAGTCAGTTCTTTGCATCGGGTGGCCAAAGTATTGGCGTTTCAGCTTCACCATCAATCCTTCCAATGAATATTCAGGACTGATTTCCTTCAGGATGGACTGGTTTGATCTCCTTGCAGTCCAAGGGATTCTCAATAGTCTTCTCCAACACCACCATTCAAAAGCATCAATTCTTTGGTGCTCAACTCTCTTCACAGTCCAACTCTCACATCCATACATGACTACTGGAAAAACCATTGCCTTGACTAGATAGACCTTAGCTGGCAAATTAACATCTCTGCTTTTTAATATGCTGTTTAGGTTGGTCATAACTTTTCTTCCAAGGAGCAAGCGTCTTTTAATTTCATGGCTGCAGTCACCATCTGTAGTGATTTTGGAGCCCCCAAAAATAAAGTCTGACACTGTTTCCACTGTTTCCCCATCTATTTGCCATGAAGTGATGGGACCAGATGCCATGATCTTAGTTTTTTGAATGTCAACTTTTAAGCCAACTTTTTCACTGTCCTCTTTCATTTTCATCAAGAGACTCTTTAGTTCTTTTTCGCTTTCTGCCATAAGGGTGGTGTCATCTGCATATCTGATGTTGTTGGTATTTCTCCCGGCAATCTTGATACAATACCATATTGTACACTTAAAAGTTTCTAAGATAGCAGGTCTTATGTTTTGTTCTTACCACATACACACAAGTAAGGAGCAGGAGGTCATTGTGAGGTCATGAATATGTATATAACTTGATGGTGGTGATAGTTTCAAGGGTGTATACTTATCACCAAACTTACTGAGTTGTATACATTAAATATGGTTTTTCCAGTAGTCATCTATGGATGTGAGAGTTGGACTATAAAGAAAGCTAAGGACCAAAGAATTGATGCTTTTGAATTGGGTGCTGGAGAAGACTCTTGAGAGTCCCTTGGACTGCAAGGAGATCAAACCAGTCAATCCTAAAAGAAATCAGTTATGAATACTCATTGAAAGGACTGATGCTGAAGCTGAAACTCCAATACTTTGACCACCCAATGGGAAGAACTGACTCATTGGAAAAGACCCTAATGCTGGGAAAAATCAAAGGCAGGTAGAAAAGGAGACGACAGAGGATGAGATGGTTGGATGGCGTCACCAACTTGATGGACATGAGTTTAAGCAAGTTCTGACAGTTGGTGCTGGACAGGAAGCCTGCTGTGCTGCAGTGCCTGGGGTTGCAAAGAGCGGGCATGATTCAGAGACTGAACTGAACATTAAATATACACTATGTTTACATATATACCATGCCTCAATAAAGTTGTTTATAAGAATTGATTGGAAATTCCACCCCCCCCAAAAAAAAAGAGCTATGGAATGCTGAGAAATTCATTTTTGTTTCAGGGTGTTTTTTTTTTTCTTTCTTTTTGTGAGAAACCATTCCTAGCTTTGATATTCTTATTAATTCCAGAGAAAGCACTCATTTGTAAAGGGAACAAAAAAGGAAACTAAGTGATCGTTGTACTTGTAAAATCAGTAAATAATTTAAAAAATAAAATGATAAGTTTTCAAGATGTTGGTTTGTTAATCTATAATCACTGTTATTCTGTAATTTATTTTATACCAAAAGGGGGGGCAAATAGATGCAGTATTTTCTTTTATATTAATAAATTATGGATTCATTTAAAATGTCTTTCTTTTTGGAAATTATATGCAATTGGCATAGACAATCTAAAAAAATTAGAGTCATTTAAGAAAGCATTACTATTTCTCCAAATCCAGTCTTTACTCTCAGTGGTTTGATGTATTTCCTTCCTGTGTTTCTAGGAACACTTTTGCACACTGATTAAAAGCATGGACTCTTTAGCCAGGCTGGCATTAAATTCAAAATCACCAAATTTGGGGCAAGTTATTAAATGCCTCTATGCCTCAGTGTCTTCACCTATAAAATATGAATGTTAATGTTATCCACATCCCTGTGTTCTCTTGTTGATTAATTGAGTTTAAATATGCAAACTACTGAAGAACTGCCTGGAACATAGTAAAGAAACAAAGTTGGTGACACCCGTACCGTCTCTAGGAGATTCCCAATTTAGACTTCTAGTCTTAAACTATTTATTAGCGGCCCCCTTTTCCCTGTTAGTAATAGCCTGAATGGACAATAAATATGGTCACCTTGCACTTGAAAATGATTTATTAAGGTTTCTAGGCATAGTTTTCATATAGCTGAAATAATATTGCTTGTGTCACCTAATATAGTAGAGTCATAGTTTTCCCAAGATATTTTTTACAAATAATTAAAAAAATAATTTTTAATGTTTGTATATTATTGCCTAGAATTAATATGCCATAATTTGCTGATGTTTGCTCAATTTTTTAAGAATTTTGCTCAGCAACATAATGCCATGATGCATTTCTTTGTCCCACTGTTTGGACTACTCATCTGTGGACTACTTACCATGGTAAGATTTAAATTATTGAGTCAAAAATAACAAGCATTTGTCAGGATTTTGATAATGGTATATATCTGCAGTCATAGAGAATTTCAAAAAATAGCTTAAGTAAGAAAAAAGGCAACCAAACTCTGTTTGCCCAAACTTTTGCTGAAACTGCATTTCAGGGTTGACATCACATAGAAACTTAGGCTGATTCCTTCATTTGACCTTTATTTGCTGACTGCCTTCCTTATCTTGTGTTGGCAGTTATATTCAAGTTTCTCATCTGCTTGGTATTCCTACACTGTATCATGGCTGTCATTTTGTGCTAATTTTCCATAAATTATCTAGCAAAAACAAACCACTCAATAACAAAGAATGAATTGAGTGTATGCCCCTTTGACTTATGATTTCTGGAACTGGAGATCTCCTGTGACTGAAGGAAAATATTCAACATGTCAGTGTTATGTCAAACATCAGTTCTGAAATTATCAGGTAATCTCAAATCTCTGAGGGTGTTGCTGTGGGTTCCAGGAGATTTGCAGTGTTGTTTTAAAGGAAATAGAAAATGTCAGACTTGTGTCTCCAAGGTTTGGTCTCCTGAGTAATGGATGCTGTGTGTCCTTTATTGGATGCCCTTTTGTCTGCATAGAGTGGAAATATTCAGTCTGTGTCTGGAATCTTTGCTCTCCCAGTTGATTCTAATTAGCCTTGACAATTTCATGCCTTCCCTTGGTCTGCATTTTC